>NW_023425403.1:50705495-55705495 GCF_014108415.1 Molossus molossus | reverse complement strand
TATGAGCATGGGTGTACATATATTCTTTCTGATTGGTGTTTCAGGCTCCTTAGGGTATATTCCTAGAAGTGGGATCACTGGGTCAAATAGAAGTTCAATTTTTAATTTTTTGAGGTAACTCCATATTGTTTTCCATAGTGGTTGCACCAGTCTGCATTCCCACCAGCAGTGTACTAGAGTCCCCTTTTCTCCACACCCTCGCCAACAGTTGTTGTTTAATGATTTCTTGATGGCGGCCCTTCTGAGAGGTGTGAAATGACACCTCATTGATGTTTTAATTTGCATCTCTCTGATAATTAGTGATGTTGAGCATTTCTTCATATGTCTCTTAGCCATTTGTATGTCCTGTTTGGAGAGGTGTCTATTCAGCTCCTCTGCCAATTTTTTAATTGGGTTCTTTGTCTTCCTTTTGTGGAGTTGTATGAGCACTCTATATATATTGGAAATTAATTCCTTATCTGATATATCATTGGCAATTATGCTCTCCCATACAGTGGGTAGTCTTTCCATTTTGATGATTGTATCTTTCGTTGTGCAGAAGCTTTTGAGTTTGATGTAGTCCCATGTGTTCATTTTCTCCTTTGTTTCTATTGCCTTAGGTGATGTATCAGTGAAAATTCTGCTGCGTATGCTGAAATTTTGTTGCCTACAGTTTCTTCTAGGATTTTTATGGATTCATGAGTCACATTTAAGTCTTTTATCCATTTTGAGTTTATTCTTGTGTAGGGTGTAAGTTGGTGGTCTAGTTTCATTTTTCTGCATGTGGCTGTCCAATTTTCCCAGCACCATTTATTAAAGAGGCTGTCCTTACTCCACGGTATGCTCTTGCCACCTTTGTCAAATATTAATTGAGCGTATTGCCTTGGGTCTGTTTCTGGGTTCTCTGTTCTGTTCCACTGGTCTATAAAGGTATTTTCTATCGTACTATTTTTACTGATGTTCACTTTTAATCTTATGTTATAGGTGGAAACATAATAATTTCTTTGTGATTTTCTTTCCACAATAGCTTTCTTTTCCTGGAATCATCACTGGTAGCTTTTATGATAAGCAAAGTAGAAATATGTTATTAAAAAATTCCAAAGGCATAAGTTTGCCAATCTCCTTCGTGCCCTAAGAGATAGATGATAGCACCCTTGTTCCTGACAGTGTATACATCCCCATATGACATGTTAACATGCAACTAATATATTTTTTTCTAGATTAAAAGACAATTAGCTGCTAATTTTTACTTGGTTACTTTTTAAAAGTTAATAAATTACAAAAAAATAACTAAAAATATAGGTAGAAGATTCCACTATTAAATAACAAAAGGTCAGGAAAATGTAATAAAACTGTAATGTATGAGAAAAAGTCTTTTTTACACTGCTGATTATATGTGCGAGTTTAGAATAAAGTTATAAGGAAAGAAAAATGAGAAAGAAATAGTACAATATAGGGTAAAATCAAACTGTTAGAAATTTACTTAGTAGTTTTTATTTCTCTCTCTTGAATTTTTATATTAAAAAAAAACATGGTTTATATATTTATTTGCTTTCCCTGTAGGCATTATGCCTGATATAAAACAAGACTAAAAAACAAACTAGAAATATTTAAAATGAAACTTTAAATATATCAGGGAACACCATTTATGAGGTTAGAATTGCTCCCTTATCAATTTTCTCTGAGCATTTATTAAAGAATATCTTTTGTTTTAATTTGTTGGAGACAAAGCAGCTTAGAGACATTTACACTGATGAGGAGGGAGCTTTAATTAACCTTCATTTCTGAGTTACTTTATGTGCATGAATTACAATATAACAGGGTAATTACCTAATACCTTTTGTGAAGAAATTCTAATAAAGAAAGAAATTGATTTATACATAATGAAATTCAAGCTGTTCGTTTTATTTCTCATCAAATTTTTATTATTAAAATGGTTGTTAACTCTAATTTTGAGACCATTGAAAAAAGTTTCTAACTTAACATATAATGTTGAAAAAACTCTATTACTGTAATTTATTTTAAAGTAAATTAATAGCCAAGCTAGAACTGTAAAAATGATGTATTCTTAAAAGTCATTGTGTGCAATATGGTGCTCAACTCCATTTTATTTCCTAGAGAAATTAGACATAAAGGTCTAAAGTTTACTCAGCTATGGCAAATTCTAAATATTATTTCATTAATAAGAAGATATTTTCTGGAGCTTTCCATTTAATAAATATGATTAAAATTTTTTTTTGGTGGCTGCCATACATTTTTTTTTATTGTTGACATTATTACAGATGTCGCGATTCTTCCCCCCCTTACCCACTTCCATCCAGCACCTCTCCCACCCCTTTCCTGGCCATCACCACACTGCTGTCTGTGTCCATGGGCTAATCTCTTTACCTTCTTGTATCCCGTCCTTCGATCCCCATCCCTTCTGACATCCACTTCTAAGTGAGATCATATGGTATCTGTCTTTCTCTTATTTCACTTAACATAATCATCTCCAGGTCCATCCATGTTGTCCGATAGGGTAAGAGTTCCTTCTTATTTATAACTGCATGGCATTCTATTGTGTAAATATACCACTGATTTTTTATCCACTAAATAATATTTAGTCTGTCATTTAAAATAATAATTGTGAGCTGCTTTCAGATTAATAAAAAAAATATTTTTTTTTCTGAAAGTAACCAATGAGAAAAATAAAGTGAATGCTTTTAAGATTACTTTAAAGTTTGGAAATCTCTACAGTCGTCTTGAACTTACTAAAAAATACAACTTATGGATAATAGTTAAAATTACTCTTATGCCCTGGCTGGTTTGGCTCAGCGGTTGGAGCGTTGGCCTGTGGACCAGAGAGTCCCAGGTTCGGTTCCCGCTAGGGGCGTGTACCAGAGATAAATAAATAAATAAATAAATAAATAAATAAATAAATAAATAAAATTACTCTATGTTCACTTTCCTTTTCTTAAGTTTGGTGAAGCGTCAGGTAAAGTTAGTATTGCTGGTTGTGCTTGGAAACAGTCTCTTCTTGTCTTCTTAACGCCAATGTGGAAGGAGAACTTCTTTTAATCAGGGTTGTGAGAGAAAACTGGTTTGCACATCTTTGTTCTCTGGCAATAGATTTGTTTCTACCTCTTCCCCCACACGTTTCAAGAAAGGTTTGAAGAGAAAGGATATTGTTTATACCAGATACTTCAGAACAGACAGTGGAAGCTGAAAATAGCAGCTGAAAAAAATTGTGACCAGTTTCCCTTAATGAAAGATATTCAAAAATAAAATGTCCTCATCAGGTTTTTATCTCACACCTATTAGTTAAAGCAGAACTTTTCTCTATGTTTAATGTTAACAAAGCATAGTGTGAACACATGTGTACACTCATATATTCTGCATCTGTAATGTGTAATCACTAAAGATATGACAATCCGTTTCAATAATTATAATAATGATATATATTTTTTTAAATTAAACTTTTGTTTTCCAAGGACTATCGTGCACAATATATAGTTCATACATATAATACAAGTATCACAATAACTAAAATACCCAGTACGGTTATTTTTTTCCTTCCAGTCTTCTTTTGGCAGTTTGACATTGTATGAGCAGAACCTTAATGGGAGAATCTAAAAATAATACTTGGAGTAAAATTGTATGTGGTTAACATTTTTTTCACAGTGTCTCTTCAGATTTGCACTACAATTAAGAATTTTCATGGACTGGAAGCAAAAGAACAGAATGCAGTAATGTGATGATTAATAGCAAACTGACTGGGTATTGGTAGTGCTGCTGAAAATTTTGTAGGGAAGGCATCTGCAAAGGGATTGGTGGTAGATTCCTCCTTCCCTGTTCTACTGGGAAACCCAACAGGTCATGCTCATCAAATACTTCCTTCTTACTAAATCCACTCAAGTTTCAGGTTTGAGTTTGCTTATATTCACAGCAGCATTTAACAGAGCTAATGGCACACACTCTTTCTAAGCATCCTGCTCTTTCTCTATCTCTTAGATAATAAGATTCAGTTTTACTCTTCTCTTTGAGCACTCTTTTTCAGTCACCTTTGTTAATTCCTCTTCCATTGTGCATCTCTTGAATGCTGGGAGTTATTCAATATATTTTCTGAGGTTTCTTTTTTCCCCCAGCTACTCTGTCCTCCTAGACAATTTATTTATTTCAATGTGCATCTTAAACACATTTCAACTCTAACCCTTTAGTCCAGAATTATTTTGTGAGTTGTAGGCTCTTATGTTCAAGCATTAACTAATATCTTCAACTGGATGCATTCTTAAGTGTATCACTCTTGATATTTTCTCTCTTCATACTACTGGTTACCACTTCATGTTTGTTCTCCTCATCTGAGGATTGTTATTATTGATTTCTACAGAGAGAGGAAGGGAGAGAAAGTCAAACATCAATTTGAGAGAGAAACATTGATCGGTTGCCTCCCACAGGTGCCATGCCAGGGATAGAAACCACAACCTAGGTATGTGCCCTGACTAAGCATCAAACTCACAACATTTCGTTGTAGGAGAGGATGCTCCAACAATTGAGTCACCCAGCCAGCACTCCTAAACAATTTTTTTTATCTTATTTTTAAATTTTATTAATTTATTTTTGTTACAGATATTTCTTCTTTTTTCCCCATTGTCACCCTCCTCCCCATCCCCCCCACCCCATCCCCAACTTTGTTGTCCATGTTCATCGGTTATGCATACATGCATATAAGTTCTGTGGTTTATCTCCCCCCCCAACCCCCGCTTCTGAGGGTTGTTAGTCTGTACCCTACTTCCACGTCTCTGAGTCTACCCTGTTCCTCAGACTTTTATGTTCATTATATTCCACAAATAAGTGAGATCATGTGATACTTATCTTTCTCTGCTTGGCTCATTTTGCTTAGGATAATACTCTCCAGTTCCCTCCATGTAGTCTCAAAGGATAAGAGATCTTTCTTTCTTATAGCTGCATAGTATTCCATTGTGTATATGTACCACTGCTTTTTTATCCACTCATCTATTGATGGACATGTGGGCTGTTTCCAAATCTCAGCTATTGTAAATAGTGTTGCTATGAACATGGGGGTACATATATTCTTTCTGATTGGTGTTTAAGACTTCTTAGAGTATATTCCTAGAAGTGAGATCACTGGGTCAAATGGCAATTCAATTTTTAAGTTTTTGAGAAAACACTATACTGTCTTCCATAGTGACTGCACCAGACTGCATTTCCACCAGCAGTGTACTAGAGTCCCCTTTTCTCCACACCCTCGCTAACACTTGTTGTTTGATGATTTGTTGATGGTATCCATTCTGACAGGTGTGAAATGCCACCTCATTGATGTTTTAATTTGCATCTCTCTGATGATTAGTGATTTTGAGCATTTCTTCATATGTTTTTTAGCCATTTGTATGTCCTGTTTGGAGAGGTGTCTATTCAGCTCCTCTGCCAATTTTTTAATTGGGTTCTTTGTCTTCCTTTTGTGGAGTTGTATGAGCACTCTATATATATTGGAAATTAACCCCTTATCTGATATATCATTGGCAATTATGCTCTCCCATACAGTGGGTTGCCTTATCATTTTGATGATTGTATCTTTTGCTGTGCAGAAGCTTTTGAGTTTGATGTAATTCCATGTGTTCATCTTCTTCTTCCCTTTTATTTTTTCTTCATGTCTGATTGCTATGGCTAAGACTTCCAGTACTATGTTAAATAAGAGTGGTAAAAGTGGGCATCCCTTCTTGTTCCTGTTCTTAAGGGAAATGTTTTTAGTTTTTGCCCATTGAGTATGATGTTGGCTGAAGGTCTTTCACATATGGCCTTTATTATGTCAAGATATGATCCCTCTATTCCCACATTGCTGAGCGTTTTTATCAGAAATGGGTGTTGGATTTTGTAGAATGCTTTTTCAGCATTTATTGATATGATCATGTGGTTTTTATCTTTCATTTTGTTTATGCTGTGTATCACATTTATTGATTGAAAATATTGTACTAGCCTTGCATCTCTGGGATGAATCCCACTTGGTCATGATGAATAATTTTTTTGATGTATTGTTGAATCCAATTTGCTAGTATTGTGTTAAGGATTTTGGCATCTATATTCATTGGGGATATTGGCCTATAGTTTTCTTTCTTTGTAGTGTCTTTTTCTGGTGTTGGAATTAGAATTATGCTGGCCTCATAAAACGAGTTTGGAAGCCTTTCTTCTTCTTGAATTTTTTGAAATAGTTTGAGGAGAACAGGTATTAGTTCTTCTTTGAATGTTCTGTTAAAGTCCCCCTTGAAGCTGTCCATGCCTGCGCTTTTGTTTGCTGGGAGAGTCTTGATTCCCTCTTCAATTTCCTTAGTTGTTATTGGTCTGTTCAAGTTTTCTATCTCTTCCTGGTCCAGTTTTGGGAGACTATGTGTTTCTAGAAATTTGTCCAAAACTGTCGAATTTGTTGCCATATAATTGTTCATAATATTTGTTCACAATCCTTTGTGTTTCTGTGGTGTCAGTTATTAATTCTCTTTTCATTTCTCATTTTGTGTATTTGGGTTCTCTCTATTTGTTTCTTGGTGAGTGTAGCTAAGGTTCCATCAATCTTGTTTATCTTTTCAAAAACCAGTTCTTTGTTTCATTGTTCCTTTGAATTGTTTTTTTGTTTTTTGTTTTCATCTCTATGTCATTTATTTATGCTCTGATCTTTACTACTTCTTTCTTTCCAGTTGCTCTGGGGTTTTCTTTTTGTTTGCTTTCTAGTTCTTTAAGTTGTGAGGTTAGATAGTCTATTAGAAAATTTTCTTGCTTCTTGAGGTAGGCCTGTAATGCTATAACCTTCCCTCTCAGAACTGCTTTTGCTGTGTCCCATAGATTTTGTGTTGTTGTGTGTTTATTTTCATTGGTTTCCAGGCAGTTTTTAATTTTTTCCTTGATTTCCTCAGTAACCCATTCATTGTTTAATAACATGCTATTTAGCCTCATGTGTTCAAATGTCTTTGCATGTTCTTGTTGCAATTGACTTCTAGTTCATGCCATTGTGATCTGAGAAGATGCTTGATATGATTTCAATCCTCTTGAACTTGTGGAGACTTAGTTTGTGCCCTAACATGTGGTCTATCTTTGGGAATGTCCCATATGCACTTGAGAAGAATGTAACTTCTGCAGTGTTGGGGTGTAATTCTCTGTAGATATCTATTAAATCCATTTGGTCTAGTGCTTCATTGAGAGTCTCTGTTTCTTTGTTAATTTTCTGTCTAGAGAATCTATCCAGTGATGTCTATGGGGTGTCGAAGTTCCCTGCTATGATTGTATTGCTGTCGATTTCTCCTTTGCAGTCCTCCAGAAGATTTTTAATATATGTTGGTGCTCCTATATTGGGTGCATTTTTTAATCAAGGTAATATCTTCCTGTTGGATAGGTTCTTTCAATATTATGTAGTGACCTTCTTTGTGTCTAGTTATGGCCTTCTTGGAAGATTTTTTTCCATCCCTTCACTTTCAACCTATGTGAATCTTTTGTTGTGAGGTAGATCTCTTGTAAACAACATATACATAAGCTACTCTGTGCCTTTTTATTGGAGCATTTAATCCACTTACATTTAAGATGATTATTGATATGTACTTTTTATTGCCATTTTTGTGCAGTGTGGTTATACTTTTCTTCCTATTTCTTCTACTAATTGCAGCAGTCCTTTTAACATTTCTTGCAGTGTTGGTTTGGTGCTAATGTATTCCCTTAGCCTTTTTTTGTTCTTGGAAGCTCTTTATTTGACCTTCTCTTTTGAATGATAGCCTTGCTGGGTAGAGTATTCCTGGATTCAGATCCTTGTTTTTCATGACCTTGATTTCTTCATGCCATTTTATTCTAGCCTGTAGTGTTTCTGTTGAGAAGTCAGCTGAGAGCCTTATGGGGGTTCCTTTGTAGGTAACCTGTTGCTTATCTCTTGCTGCTTTTAGGATTCTCTTTAATTTTTGGCATTTTAATTACTATGTGTCTTGGTATGTGCCTGTTTGGGTTCTTCTTACTTGGGGCTCTCCGTGCTTCTTGAACTTGAATGCCTTCTTCTTTCAGCAAATTAGGGAAGTTTTCTGTCACTATTTCTTCAAATATATTCTCTAACCCTTGCTCATTTTTTTCTTCTTTGGGGACTCTTTTGATGCGAATATTAGTATGTTTCCAGTTGTCCCACAGTTCTCTAAAGCTGTCTTTCTGTATTTTAATTTTTGTTTTGTTGTGTTTTCTGATTGGCTGATTTTTTCTACCCTGTCTTCTAATTCACTGATCCAGTCTTCAGCTTCCTCTAGTCCACTGTTTAGACCTTCCAATGTGTTCCTAATTTCTGCTATGTCATTCTTCATTTCTTCTTGGTGGTTTTTCATTTCCAATTGGTTGATTTTCAATGTTTCTATGTCTTTACTCATGGTGTTGATGTTCTTACTCATGCTGTTGAGCTTCCTCAAGATCATGGCTCTGAATTCTACCACTGATAACTTGCTTAACATTTCATTTATCTCATCTTCAGTAGAGGTCTCTTGTTCTTTCATTTGGGATTTGTTTCTTTGTTTCACCATTTTGGCTATCTCAGTGGGCTTTGGAGCCTGCCAAATTTTTTCTGTGGGTGTTGGTGTTGTTTTTTTGGCTCCCTCTACTGGGTTTGAATGAGTGTGGGAAGACCCACATTAAATACCACTGTCAAGTGTTACTTTTCTGGGTAGATTTGCAAGCCCAGGAAAGGTTCAGTTATTCTCTAGCTTTTTGCCTGGAGGCTAGTAGTTGTGATTACTTGAAGAGCCTTGGTTTCTCAGTTGAATGAAAAACTTTCTCAGTGTTCTGCATAAAAGGATTTCCTGAGGATCTCTTTCTTCCATAAGAGATACTGGTTGTTAATGAGTCTCAATTTTCATTTCAATGACCCACCTGGGGGGGGGGTGAATCTCTGAGAGAGGGGCCACCACCTCTCCCCAGAGTCCTGGGAAAGAGTAAGATGGCCACTGTCCTGTGTGGCTGCAACTCAGCAAAAGCTCTTAGTGCCCTCCAAATCCCGAGTGCCCCCACACTGTTCCAGTCCTGTCTGCCCTTCCTCTGCCGGAGCCCAAGGTGAGTGGCTGTGGCTATTTTAGTGCTCTGTCCTGGCCCTCTGTGCTGTGGAGTGGGGTTGGGATTTTAACCCTGAGGGCACTGCTCACAGCTAAGACCGCTGCTGTCCGTAGGCTCCCAGCCCCCCTCTTGTGCCTCTGCAATCCTACTACAATCAATTCAGTGTCCCTGGTTATATGGTCCCGGCAAGCTGCTTTTCTGTTCCTTTTTTTTTGATGATTTGTCTTTATTTTAGTTGTAATTCCTGTTTGGTCCTGGGAGATGATCTGTGTAACTTCCGTTCACTCTGCCACCATTTTGGAATTTCTCCTAAAGAATTCTTGAATCAATCATCCATGCCTTTCCTTTGTTCTAGACCTGCTATAAATAAGCTATGACCTGAGGATCAAATCTGGCCCACTGGTTGTTTTTTTGAATAAAGTTTTATTGCAGCACAGCCATTCAAATTCTTTACATGGTCAACAGCTTTCACAAGCTAGTGTTGTCTCTCTCCTTCAGCATGTTATTCTTATGACTGAAAGTTGTCCCTGAATCAGATGTTCAACTTTGGGGAAACCTCTTGTGACCACTGGAGTCTGAGACAGGGCTTCTCCTTTGTGTTTGGATAGCACCATGTGTTTCTTCTGTAGGCTTTTTCATGCTAATGGACAATGCCTGCTTGTCACTTGTGATGGTTAATTTTATGTATCAATTTGGCTAGGCCACAATACTCAAATATTTGGTCAAATAGCAGTATAGATATTGCTGTGAAGGTATATTTTAGACAAAGTTAGCATTTAAATCAATAAACTTGCCCTGGTTGGTTTGGTTCAGTGGTTAGAGTGTCAGCCCGTGGACCAGAGAATCCTTGGTTCAGTTCCCTCTAAGGGCATGTACCTCAGTTGCAGTTTGTTCCTAGCCCCGGGTTGGGGTCCTGTGGGTAGCAACCACTTGATGTGTCTCTCTCACATTGATGTTTCTCTCTCTCTCTTCCTCCTTCTCTCCCTCCTGCTCTATCTGAGGATAAATGCAAAAATGCCCTTGGGTGAGTATAAGAAAAAAAAATCAGTAGCCTTTGAGTAAAGCAAATTATCCTCCATAATGTGGATGGACCTCATCCAATCAGTTTACAGCCTGAAGAGAAAGACTAAAATCCCCTAAGAAAGATGAAATTTTCTCTCCAGATGGTCTTCAGACTCAACTTTTCCCTGGGTCTACCTTGCAGATTTTAGATTTGCCAGACTCTACAATTGCATGAGCCATTTTCTTAAAATTATTATCTATGTCTTTCTCTCTCTCTTTCTCTCCATCTATCTATCCATGATCTGTTGTTTCTGTTTCTCTGCAGAACTCTGACTAATACACATGTCTGTATATTCAGTGCAGGAGGCAGGGAGCATGTCTACCTTGCTCATCATTACTCCACCAACTCCACCAGAGGCTAGCACAGTGCCTGGAATACAGTAAATACATTTAAAATAAGAATAAAGACTGGCATGTCACCTCATGTAGACATGTAGCTGAAAAGGCAATACGTAGGGGAGAAAAAAATGTTTGCAGTGAGAGGAAAATGAGTCTGTACCTGAAGGTGACTCAAAACAGTTCTCAGTGGAGACAAAAGAAGGGTCCTGAATATACCTACAGGTTCCCAGTGGGACAAGAGCTCTGCCAATGTGAATAATATGAATGCTGGTAGCATGCCAGTGAGGAAGCATGGATGAAATCTATCTAACTTTTAAAATTTCATAAATGAGAGAAATAGACCCATAAGATGAGGGCTTTGCTCTCTATATACACCATTCCCTAATGGAGTGTTCTGTTGTTGCAAATGATCAATCTAACACTATGGTAAGAACACCAGTTTCATGGGCCACCTGTTCTAAGGAACACTAGTAAGGGACTGTCCAACCGTGGAAGTATTCCATGAAGCTAGTCACCTGAGGGAATTGGTGAAAATGCACTGATGTGAATGTAAAATCAACCTTTTACTTCATGATGGGAATTACAATGACCACGCCATCTTTAAAAACACGCTCTCAACTTATAAACATTTTTCTTTCTTTTCTTTTTTTAAAGTTCACTCAAATATGACATGGTCAAATAACCTGAACCACTATTTTCTACTCAAGAATTTTGGAATGGGGCTTTCCATGAGTCACACTTTCTGGAACATCACACTGTAGACATTATTCTTTCAGATTCTTCGTGAATCTGATTTGTTCCCTTTATTTAATAAAAACATACACATTATCTATTATGTACAAGGCATTGTTCCAATTACTTTACTAATAAGTAATCAATAATATTTACTACTTAACAACACCATGAGGTGAGCACTATTATTATCCGCAAGCTACAGAAGAGAAAACTGAGACACGCAAAAGTTTGGTAGGTTGTCCTGGTTCATGCAACAGTAAGCAGGAGAAGCAGGATTTATTCCACACTGGGAAGCCAGGGTGCACATTCTAAGTGCCTGTATATGTAACCTGTTCTCCAATCCATCTTGTTCTGAGCCCCACTTTTAGCCAGGTTGAGTCAGATTATTCTTCTAGGTTCTTCCTGTACTCCATAACCCTGTACTCCATGCTCAGGACGTTCAAGTGAAGCTATCTCATTTCTAGGTTTCCCATTTTGACCTGGTCCTGGTTGTCTTTTTGATACACTGGTCATTCCAGTTAGCTGCCACAGTCCTAGATAGGGAAGATGATCATGCTGAAAGTATTTGACTACATCAAAGAAAAGAATCATTTTTAAGAAAGATAGAGGGAATATAAACAGAACTTATTTTTCATACCGTTAGTAAATTGAATAAACAGATTTATTTAAAAGTGTAAGCACTTATGTCTTCATTATTCTGCTGTAGATGTTTCTTCCACTATGCGTGAGGTTTGGGTGTTTGGGGATAAGTAGACTGTACCCTACTTTGCAGAGAAATATAACCTTTTTTCTAATTCAAAAATGCAGGGGTAGGATCTAGATTGGGCCTATTTGGGTACTATAATTTTCAGTTCTAACTCAACCTATGTGGTTGGGGGTTGGAAGGAAGAATAGTCACCTTCAGAAAAGGGTGAGTGTATGAGATACACTTCTCAGACATATCATTTTTGCTTTTTGTAGAGCTTTATATATTCTGGCTACTAAACCTTTATCTGTTGGGTGGATTATAAATGTCTTTTCTCAGTTGCTTTTTTTTTTTTTTACTTTGTTTATGGTGTCTTTTGTTACAAAGAAGTTTTAAATTTTAATGCAATAAATTTTCTCATTCATTAAAAAAAAAGTGTAAGCACTTGAGAAATCCAGTTGTTAGTCACTTGCAGGTTCAAAAAAGAGAGACACAAACTGGGTGTCTTAGTAAATGGGTGTTTACTGTAGTAACAGCCTCATGGCCAGTCTGAAAAGCCAGCATGATTCACCGCTGCTCAGGGCCCGGCAGTTGCTCTGCCCACTGGCAGCAGCTGCGGTGTTCTGCCTGGCTCCTGCCTCCGGCCCTCCGACCGCCTTCCTTCCCCTGCACCACCAGCCCGCACTCCGCCAGCCCCTGCATCCTTTCCGGTCTCTCTGCCTCCTGCCTTCTGTTGCCTCATGAATTCCACTTCCCCAGGCTTCCAACTAAATGTTACATTTGCTTGTATTAGTGGAACGGGGCTCTGTGTCATTCATTTTCCCCTCATTCTCTCCATATTCTAAATTTTATCAGAATCATACACTGTAATGTATTATCATTTTAAAAACCATTAGGACACATCAGAAATGATTCATTCTAATACATATCATTTTTGTTTTTGCATTAGACTCTGTCTACATGACAGTCCTCAAATATTTTAAAAATGAATAACATTATAGATTGGGTTATGTCTTCAGTACAAGTCACCGGAGAAAGAGGAATCTGACCAGCTTCACACAGTCCAACCTTATTTGTCTCTCCTGTCCCAGGAGTGAGCTGGATTTTCCTCCAAGTGTTTATGCCTCCCAGGAGGCAGCCTGGAGGGGACACTGACGGCGCTGGCACTGTGCAGGTGCCTGGGAGCTTTGCACACCTCCAGCTGCGGAGAACTGAGTCCACTCTGAAGAATTCTGTGTAGTGTGCTCCTCTCTTGCTGCTTTTTCAGACCCACAATTTCCGCAGACACCACAGCAAGGGCGTGCTGCAGGCAATGCACGCTTCTGTTTGAACTGTAAAAGATGTTGCTCACAGAAACATTTTCCTGCTCTTGACATTGTCTTCTTAAGATCGATATTGAGATGCATCATGTATTTAATGGTATGCTTGCTTTGTTGGTCTTACTAAAATGAGAATGAAGTTTACTGTTGTGTCCTGGCACACAGTAAGCCCCCAATAAACAAATGTGGGGTGAATTAACAAGTGAATGTACGTGGGCATCACATAAACCTGCGTTTTCTACAAGGCAATATCTGATCTTAGGACAAGTAAAAATACCTTACTCTTTCTATGCATACTGTATACAGATATACATATAGTACGTAAGCTGTGGCATTACAATTTCATACTGAGGGGCAGTTAGAGGAAAAGGGGGTCTAAAACTCTTCTTAAACGGTTTGAAAAACTAATGAGAAAAGGATTGAGGAAAACACTGAAGCAGACATTGGAATGAATGTAATTCAATGGCTTCTGTTTTTGTTCTTCTTTAGAAGTATTTACACTCTTCACAGCATTGCTGGGGGACTCAGAACTTGATTGCATTTTCCACCAAAGTTTAGTACCTTACTCTTTTCTGTAAATATGAAGCAGTCATTTTCATTTTGAGGACAAGTTCACCATGGACCTGATATAATTTTGGGGGAGTAGTTTTGTTTTCTGGTAAAGACCTGTCACTGATTGGACATCGTAACATTATGATTTTTTAAGTGTAATTGAAAAAATTGAATGAGAGGTGTTCCAATGGCTTCTCTTTCCCTTCGACATTCCTCTCATCCATCATTCCCCTGTTCAGCCAAGTGTTCTGAAGACCACATGCGACCAAATGTGTTTTATGTTGCAACCTACACGTAGGGAGTTAATTAAGACAATATCCTGTTAATTAATTTCCTAAGTGCTTATCAGTATGAAGGCGACTGTCAAGCTCATTTTAAGGAAATATTTTTTGTTTCTGCTATGACTGATTTCAAAGTGTATTTTCTGTAATGGTGAAATGTGATAACTCTAGTCCTGCTAGATTTCTTAAAAGCAAGGAAGTGAATTAGGCCAACATGATCAATGGAAGAAACAAAAACAAACAAACAAACAAAAAAACAAGACAAGTTGTATAATGCTAACTTTAATATGTGCACACAGAAAGAATAGATTTTCAAAACAGAGACACAATGCCAGTTAAGTAATGTCATAAAAAAATAGGTGCTAGTATCTTTCTATAAGGTAAAATGTATTTAGAGTACATTGTTCAACTTTGTATAAGTGAACACACATGCAGTTGTGGAATAAGAAAACTTTCCAAATAATGGTAACTCTTTCATAAGTGAGCTGGCAAGGGTGCATTTAGCTCTTATCACGTGCACTGGCTTGCTTATGGTTTCTACTTGTCATTATGGCGGTGGGGGATAATGGCTCCTCAAAGATGTTCATGTCATCCTCACTGAAACGTGTGACTATATCATGTTACCTGGCAAAGGAGAATTAGTTTTGCAGATGGAATTAAGGTTGCAAGTCAGCTGCTCTGGAGATAGATTATCCTGGAGTATCCAGGTGGGTCTGATACAATCACAAAGTTGTTTCTAATTGAAAGAAGGAACCAGAAGAGAGAGGAGTCAGGATAATGTAATATGAAGATTTGACTGGCCATCCTTGCTTGATAGCAGGGGGCCATGAACCAAGGCATGCGGGCAGCAAATTCTCCCCTTGGGCCTTTTGGAAAGGAATATAGGCAGTCTTGCTGACACTTTGATTTCAGCCCAGCGAGACCTGTGTCAGACATCTCACTTAGCGACATAGCTTTTCTCATGTAATCTTTCGACAAATGTATGAGCCAAGGACTATGATTTTTATTTTACAAATAAAAACCCCAAGATTCAGAGATTTTAAGCTGCTTTGTCTAACTTCTCAGAACTAGGGACAGAGCCACCCTTGAACTCAGGTCTGTCTGACTTGGAAAATCTGTCCTCTTTTCTCTGTACTATAGTGGCTCTCAGTCCGCCAGGTGTGCACACCCTCTCCGGAAGTGATATGTCTTTCTTTTGAGACCAGTAAGCAGGTTATTTGTTTATTGTTATTTATTGATTTTTAAAACAAGGATGTTCATATAGTAGTTAAATAAAAGAGTTGTTCAATATGTGAATATTGAAAGAATGGAATACAGATAAATAAATGAACAAGTTCTATTGCTACTCCAAACAAACAGGTATGATATTTTAGACGAGGGATTTTTTTGTATTGAGAACAAAATTATTGCCCTCTGTTAACCACCAGTGTTTCTCTGTTAACTTTCTCTGAAGTTTCCCAAGGAGAATTAGTTACTCATTTTTTTTTTTTTTAATCCTTACCTGAGGATATTTTTCTATTTATCTTCAGATAGAGTGGGAGGGAGGGAGGGAGAGAGAGAGGGAGAGAGAGAGGAAGAGAGAGACAGAAATTGATGTGGGAGGGACACATCGATTTGTTGTCTCCTACATAAAACCAACCAGGGCTGGGACCGAACCACAACCGAGGTACATGTCCTTGACTGGAGTTGAACCCAAGACTCATTGGTCAGCGGGTCGATGCTCTAACTCCTGAGCCAAACTGGCCAGGACAGTTATTCATTATTTTTATGCTTAAATAATATATCTTAATACTCCTGAAAGAACTTTAACTAGATACCTGTGTGTGTCTCTCCATCTAGATTCCAAATTCATTGTGGAGTTGTAGCATGTCTTTCTTATTCCTGGATACTAAGTACTTAGTATTTGTATTATGAATCATCATTATAATAGAGCCTCTGAGAGGTATCCTTTGCTTGCAAGCACCAGAAAACAAATCTGAATAAGACAAGAAAGAGCGTTTAGTGGAAAGATATTGAGTGGCTCTTAGAATCAAAGGAAGAGCTGAGCAACCAGGTAGTGAGAAGACAATGACCAGAACAATTGGTTGATACTCTCACAAAGGCTCTTCCTTTCTCTGGGTTCAGTCACCTAATGACTAAACTCCAGCTCCCTTCTTGCTCAATGTTCACATGCCTAGGAGAATCAACATAGTCCAGCCTGTGTCATGGACCACCTCCGGGACCATTGGCTTTACCTTGTGGAAGGTGGGAGAGACAGCTTCCCAACAGAAAGTGAGGAGTACCAGATGAAAGGGCAAAAAAATTCTAGATAGATCAAAGTTACAAATGTCCTCTTTAAAAGTGCTTTGGGGCAAGACAAGCATGGGTTCAAATCTTACCTCTTCTGTTCACTGTTTGTGTGGCTTCAATCCATTTGAAATTACTGTCTTCATCACTAAAGTGAAAATTATAACATTTTCTTCTGCATAGTGTTGTTGTGAGGTTAAATGAAATAATACATACATGTATGTCTTCGGCAAAGTGCCTGACATAAAATATGCAAACATTAACATTTTTTTTAAATTAAAGAGAAGTGTCATACATCAAAACTTAGAGAATCGTGTCCTTGATGATTAATTGGAAGAAATAATTTCTCTTCGTTCTCTTCACTGACGTGATCCGCTAGAGGAGAAGGTTTTCAGTCGGCGTAAATAGGCAGTGTGGTCCAGTGGGGACTGTGAAAGGATCTTCTACTGGCCCCAGGTGGTTTGAGATTTCAGAAGAACACAAAGGCCTGTGGGTGGGCAACAGATCAGATGGCATTGCTAACCCACAGCTAGGTAAGTCTGCCCACAGATAAAATCGAGTTGACTGTATTTGCTTTTCATCAGCCTCTTTTTAGTCACTCAAATTTGCTAGGTAAACACTGACCAGTTTCAACCTGCTTAATTTATGAAAATTGATAAGATCGCAGACCATTATTCATGGCTTCTGTAGTATAATTTTCTTTTCCCATATTCATTCGAGTTGTTTGAATACCATGTTATTCTTGTATTCTTCCTTTTCATTTTTTTCTATTGCATTGTTGAAAAACCAAAGCAAAAGCTTTTAGTTAGCTGATCTCAGTCTGTAGAACTGACAGTCTCATAAGGTCAGAATTGTTTTATTACAAAAGCAAACATTTGAAACCACAGATATACAGCAGAATGTTTGACTGAGCAGGTGACTTCAAAGATGAGTAACTAGACGTACTCCTAGAGTTTTTCAGGTCTTATGAAATGAAGTGGAACCTTTTTTTTAAAGAGTGTTCTTTAAAATTCTTTTTCTTTTCTCTGATGATAGGATCAGTATTGCATATCAAAGAGCTTGATTTCAAATAGGCACAAATACACAGATACGTAATCACGTGTGTTTTACTTATTCATTCTTTTTTGATGGAACTATATTTTATGAATCATAAAAAATCAATTCTCCATCCTCCTGAACTGGCTCAAGTTGCCCAAATGGACTACCCCCCCCAATCAAGCATAATTTATTTAAATAACAATTTAATTGCATGTTGCAGGTAAACCAGTTGTAACAATATGAAAATGTGGAATTCTGAGAATATCTGGCAATTTAAACATGCATCTAATAATGCAGAGTATTCTATAATACCAAAGAATAAAAAATAAAATGGCTTTCAAATTGGGATGATTTATTTGCCCTTAAAAATACAATTTCTAAGATGACATCTGTTTTAAAAAATGTCGTGGTGTTAAAAAATAAGCTACAGGAGCTGTTGTCTTCCTGATGAAAATTTAGGTCTCATATAGAGGGTTTACGCAAGGAGGCAGAGGTGTTCACTAACCATTTTAATTCTGTGGAAGCTTTTGTATCCAAGCAACAAACAGAACCTGTTTTAAAAGTCAAACTTCTTAATTAGAAGAATGTCAGAGTGAGTACTTACTACAAAAGAAATAAAATGTTATTATTATTATTTAGCTAAAATATGAAGACACATTTAATGAGCTGCAAAGATGAGATTCATTAGCTCCATCATAAAAGCAAATACTCGAAGGACAGGCAGTAAGATGATATTGTTAATGATCTCGCCACAGGCTTTATTTGTCATTACCAATTATTAGGAACACTCTGATATCACGAGACTTATAATACACATGGCAAAGGTGGCACTTCTCCTGTGGTTAAAGTTCAGCTCACAGGGCTCCTTCCGCTGTACTTCAGACAAATATAAAGGGGCCTTTGTTTCTTGACAGAGTTCACTTTTTCTTCTGACAACTTCAAGTAATAGAAGCAACAGCAATGTGGCAGCAGACAATTTATAGTTGAGACATTAAAGCAAAGTTAAGACATACTTAGGTATGGCAAAGATCTGCTCTGCCTCAGTAAACGGAATAGCCATTCTAGGAGTACCATCTGGGTTCGTCTCGAGAATCAGAAGTGATCCTGATACAGGTTTAGTTGTGGTATTTGCATCCATCTCCATAAAAAGGTCATTCAGATTCAGGGCAAGTTTCCACGTTTTGCTAAATGCATGATGCCTGAGGTTAACAGCTGCCTCGTCAATGTCTGAAGAAGTTGGCACACTGCTATAAATTGTCTATTTCTTACCAAAGTATTTAAATAGTGCTAAGGAAAGTTTAATTGCAAGTAAAGGGGTAAAAACCACATTGGGAACATCTTTTTCCAAGAAAATGTCAAAAGCTAATACGCTTAATTAAAAGTCTGAATTACGGCACCTAATTTTTTTAATTGAATGAGAATATTATAATAATTAAAGACAAACAATGTTTCTGAGCAATTTTGGATTAACATTAAACTTAGAAGTTCAATATCCCACAGTAGAGTTGATCTATGTTTTTAATGATTTTGCATTTTTAGAATCTATCCTATTTGGGGGGGAGGGGGCGTCTTTTCATTGGTAGATTTTATGGGCATAGCTATGTGTGTAGAAAAGGACCTGAACTCCATCCTCCCAGCTTATGGTTGGTTATGTGTTGTCATCCTAAAAGTGATGAGTTAGAAAACTCTTACATTCTTATTGAGGAGAGGTAAGTTTGAGGTGATGTGACTATTCTCATTAACAATCTAGATTCTATGTTATTTAAAATTCTGTCTGGGAAGTCAGTGATAAACCTTTAAAAGACTATCTATACCTAAAACTAATTAATAGACTTGCCAGAATTTGGAAGGGGGGTTCTACCCTGCATGCTACTGTCAGCTGCACGGAGATGCTGCGGGGGGATGGTTCTCTAGCCCAGGGAGTGGTATACCAGTATCTCTTCTAGTTGACATTTGTAACCTAAAATGGTAAGTGCTATCCATCTGGATGGTGAATGTAGCTAGACTGTATGGTCCTCTCACAACCTTGCCATTGAGAAGTTATGTAAATTAATTACATTCACAGGTTGAAAAAAAAGAGGCTTTTGGAAGAGCTCCTGTTTAGAGAATTGGAAGGAACACTCCCCAGCAAATTGCCGGCTCTTGCAGTTCCATTTGTTTTCCCTAACTGTACACGGGGAAATAACCCTCCCTCCGCCTCAGAGGTGTTCTGGGTACATGGGCATGCTCAAGAAAGAAAAATGTTAGATTGATAAAAGGCACATGCATTGGGCCCCTACGGGTACCAACACAGCCAAGTCTCTCCTGGGGGCCTGGATGAGAGGTGGGGGAAACCAGTCTCTCGGCCTGGGTTTCGATTCTCTGACAACATCCTCAGTAAGAGTGACAAGCCAAGCTTGTGGGGCCACCTCTACACTTGGTGGAGAGGCCCATGAAGAGCAGGTCTAAAAGAAGATTTGTAACCAGGACAGCACAAAGCATGGGCAGGAAGGAGTTGGTTTCTCAGGGGCTTTCAGAGGTAATCTTGTTAAGAAACATAGGAAGATTATTTAAATGCCTTTTAAGCAGCAGTTCCTCCCTCTTGATATTTTCAAGGGCAATAATCTGGTCTTTGTTTCATTTTGGGGCTGCCAGCCTGACTAGTGATAGGGTTGGCATGTGGCTGATCCTGGCAACGTGCTCACTGTCATCAGCTTAACTGGGTGCTGCACAGAGAAACCAGCCTCCTGTGCTTGAAATGCCGGCTCTGATTTGTAGGAAACCAGCAGGTAATGTTCTTTGTTTGGAGGGATCATGTTTTTCCGCCTTTCATGATCCACAGTTAATTTTCTGGCTGGACATAATAACTGGAAATACTGTGTCCATTATACACTGGTATATACTATACTAGGTACATAGGGGGCAATCAGCAAAAAATGCATTTTCTCAAGATTATTTGTGTGTGTGCACATGCGGTATGTCTGTGTGTGTATACAATATTATCCATGTGGCTTCCGGCTAATTTGCATCCCCCAAAAATTGAGTCTGAAAGGTCTTATTGCAAGGGTTAATGCTTTTCTTACTAGGCCATTGAAATAAGAGAAGTTAGTTAAATGCTCAGTTATGACGTGAAGTTGTTTTTTTGTTTTTTTCCCCACAATGGATTCTAATTTAGTACCTAACCCCTATGATGCAAGGCAACAAGAATAAATTTGTTCATTGAGAATACAAATTTCTTTTTCATATAGAAATGAGAATTAAAGGTATGGGTTTGCCTTTAAACAGTTTGACATGATCCACTGAGGTTTTGGCTTTTGACTGCTTCCTTCCTAGGCAGCTAGTTAGCTGGAAAACCTCAAAATATTCATCTTCTTTTTTTCTTTCTTTCCCTGTTCCAGAGAAACCTCAAGCAGGAGCTAAACATGCTGACTGTATAAAGCCATTCTCAAATACATGGTTATTTTCTTGGAAGAAGTCATGGTATTGGGGTGGTGATTGTGAAATGTGGATTGCAGTCAGTTATGCTAACATTTCATCTAATCCTTTCAAAATTAAATAAATTAAATGCTAATAAAACTCTTTTACTGAGGTGTCTACAACCCCATGAAGGTCTCAGAGGGATACCTACAGCTGCATTTGGGGTTCCAATGGAGTGCAAGATTATTTTCTCAAGTTTCAAGCTTAAATAAGCTGAAGATTTTGTTGGTTCTGGGTTGAGGCGGGGGGTGGTTGTGTGAGGATTAATGAAGCCATTTTGAAAACCGTTGCTAATCAGGCTAAAATGAATCACACATTTATAGGAATGTTGGCCATCTCGGATACCTCTCTGTGTTTGTGTGTGTGGCACACACAGCCTACTTAGTATCTTTCGTGAACTTATTTAAGTCCGCAGTAATTCCTTTTTAAATATCCAGATCGTTGGGGAATCAAGCTATAATCCAAAATAAACTAACTTTGGAAGGTCATGTGTATCTGACTATTATGGACTCTCATGAAAAGTGGAGTAAGGTGATTCAAATTTCTATTTGACAACAAGCCACTGTAAAGTAACGGTTCCCTTGTGGCCAAGCTTATTTTAAATATAGCCATCTGAGTTACTTTTTGGAGGCTTAAAGAAATTTTTTCTTTGAAATATTTGAAGAAAAATTAGTTTGAAAAAAATATAAGAGTGTTTGCTAAATAATAAAAAAAGATATTAGAAAACATTTTGTGTTTATGTATTTATTATATTTTCAAGGCATCATCAAAATTGTTTTAATGTTGTTTCACGCAAAAAAAACTAAGCCCAGTAATAAAATCAATTGTGTTAAACTAGCCCCTTCTTATAGGTACTTATTTTCAGATAGCAGTTTCTAGAAAATTCTATTTCCGTGGCCAGGAATGGGTATGCATTTTCAGAAAATGAAATCCTTTGCTTGCCAATACTTCTGATCATTCAGGAGAATATGATATGCTGGTGGATCATAGAAAATGTGGAATATATTTAGTTGCATAAGCTGAGTCTGTATTTTAACCATAATGTGTGATGTTGTAAGGAAGCTGGGGCTAAGTGGGTGGGGTAATTACACCCACCCAACTCAGTTTCACTCTGACTAAGGTTGTATCGTTATGAAAAGCATGTGTTACAGACTAGCTTGACTCTTCTCTACAGCAGCTGTTACCCTGGTAAAAGGCAAATATGTTATCTTAGTCCATGGTTCTGCATATTTAAAAACAGTTTTCATTAAAGGCTGAAGTAGTTGGATTGTACACAGTTCGTAGGCTATCCGTAGTTTTACACTGAACCAATTTAACTGTAGCAGAAACTACTATTCAGCATTCTGGGCTAGGAGGTAAGAAGGGGCTGACATCCTCAATCCTATTTAAGCAGGAGAAGAGCCATACAAATAAACTCTAGGGCAGTTTCATCATTTGGCTACCTAGAAATGATTATTATGCCTTTTTTTTTTTTTTCAGTTGGAGATTCATGGATAAACCTTACACATTTGTTTAAAACTTTGGGGCTAAGGCAGAGTGGGATTTTGCTCAAGATAAAACTTGTACTTTGATCTGTGGGATAGGAATATATAAAGCCATTCCTCCCACAACCCACTTTTGTAGACATTCAGGAATTTGATATGAAAATCAAATAATTTTTCATTCATTGAAGAGACATAGTAACATGGAGCAAAACATATCATAAAACCCTAGGTGGGAGATGCCTCACGACTTTGGTATGTATCCTGACAACATTGGTGTTTTGTTATTTTATTTTATTTTATTTTATTTTATTTTATTTTATTTTATCCTTACCCAAGGACATTTTTCCATTTTTTGTACAGATAAAGTGGGAGGGAGAGAGAGAGAGAGAGAGAAACATCGACGTGAAGGGACACATCGAGTGGCTGCCACCCGCACGACCAACCAGGGCCGGGGACAAACTGCAACCGAGGTACGTGCCCTTAGCAGGAACCGAACCCGGGTCTCTCCGGACTGCAGGCCAACGCTCTAACCGCTGAGCCAAACTGGCCAGGGCAACATTGGTCTTTTTAAAAACAAAAGTTGTGGTGCAGAAATACCTCTGGCAAATCTTAAAGAAAACAAAGCTATATGAAAAAAATGTTCTTTAATCACACAGCAATTGAGTTGCTACTGTAAATTCAAATGATCTGTTGGGTGCAGGATTATTGATCATATTGTAAATGTTAATGTGTTATTTCCATACAACCAACCACTCACAATTTGGAAATTAGTATTTTTTATAACTATGTATAAATGTTTGTACAACATTTAAATAGGAAAATGTTTTAGTCATCGGTGGCCATTTTTTACGTTTTCATGATGAGGTAATCCACTATCTTAAATCGTGTAAAAACAGTTATGTAGAATAAAATGAAATAAATCTCATCTTTCCTAGGACTTCATAAGGCAAAACAAATACTGACTGTATTTCCTATTTTTATTTATATTTATATTTAAAGAGGACAATGATGACAAAATTCATCTCTGGAGTTGCCACAAATATGATTTTGATGCCTAACTTTTCCTTATGGTCTCCAGGTACATCAGGTCTTTTAGAGAATAACTTTCTTTGGCTATCTTGTTCCAGAAACATTCCTATGTGGGCCTCTGCTATTTTATGAGGCTGTCTGTATCACCAACAATTGAATGGGCTAAATCTTGACTACTTATGCATTTAGAGGGTCGTAAAAAATCTTAGTTTTTAAAGAGTCATTGAAGGTAATTTTAGGCTCAACCCTTCCACAGGAATTTTTTTCCACACTCCTAATAAATATTGTGTATCAGATGAGAGTGAGGTGTAGCAAGGCTGAAAGCAAAGCCATGTCCCCGAGAAGCAATGAGTATCAGGCAAACACCATGATTAAGTACACGATCTCAGACTACAAGCTGCTGAGAGCTGAGTGGCCCAATGGCAGAGATGGCCAATGGGAGCTCAGGTTGGGGTCAATATGGGCAGCCTCGATTTCAGGAGTTAGGGACAGCAGATGAAATCAGATCAATTTGCTTTAAGTTTAGCATCTTTGGTCCTACCTGCCTTTGAAACGAGACCAATGTCTTCCTGGTTTACCACCTTAAAGGCAGATATTTTGATTATTTTCTAAAAATATATAATTAACAATCCTATCTTTGTATAGTATTCATTTTGAGCCACTGCTTATTTTGCCAAATTATTACAGCTTGATGAGAAAGTCCTGTTTCTTCAGAAAGTGGCAACTTATCAAATAAGGTGACATCCACATGTGATTTATTAATAAATGTTAAAGTTAGGATAATAATGAAGAGTTCTTAAATTAAAGAAACACACACATATCTTCTCCATGTGGTCTGACAACATCTGCTGCTTGAACTTGCTAGAAAGAGTTCAAGACATCGAGGAAGAAGGGTCTATGTTCTTAGGCTTCCCAGTGTCCAGTGAAGGCCGACACCAGAACTCAGTGGGGTGCGTGTGGTGAGGGGGGAAGGGGGCACTGAGTGACTGGGTGTAGTCCTGTGACACTGACACATTTACCCTCACCTGGGCTGCCCTTTGTGCCTTGGCAGCAGTGGGGTCTCCCAGACCAAAGCGACAGCCTAGTCGGCTCTGCGGGGCGCCTGCTGCTGTGCTCCAGCCGGACCTTCTTGAGGGATGGCTCCCTCCCAGCTTCGGGGTGATCCCGCTGCCTTCTCTCAGCCCCGTGTTTCTCCTCCCGCGTCTCCCTCCCTGGGCCACCATCATTAATCCAGCTTTAGCACCTGGAGGAACAGGCTCTTCAGGGACGTCTCTGAATCTGTGCGTCTGGAGCAGCGTTCCCAGACTTTGTCTCCGTGTCCACAGAGGGTGATGGAGTCTGTCGGGTAGCAGTGGGGAGGACACCCCCGAAGTCTGCAGGAGGTTGCCCAGAGCATCCGCGTGTGGGTGAGGGGGGAGTATGAGCAGTGGGGTTGGTCCCACGTGACCCCATACCATGTCCATTTACAGAAAAAAAATTCTCTCATGTACTAAAGCAACACCCACATATCCAAATGATTGCCATTTTTATGTCAGGATGACAGTACTTCTACTAATGTACGGAAATGTGTCTAAAAAAACGGTGTGTCTAGCATTTCCCTGGACAGTACACATTTGCAGATGGCTTGTTAGTGTGTGCTTGTTACCATTCTGTGGGGGCACTTCGTAGTGTCTCGAGACTTCCTTTGAATTGTTAGGCTGATTTGGAAGCTACATTAACTCATTCAAAACTTACTACGTGCCAGACGCTGAAGTTCTCTCCATGTATTAATCCTCACAATAACCTTGTGCTGTCCTCGTTTTACAGAGGGACAACTGAGGCACAATGGGGAGTAGTCTTGCCCCATTTCACTCAGGCTTTAGGTGGAAGGGTTGGGATCTGAAGCCCAGAAGCTTGGCTGTAAAGTTTATAGCCCCCATCAAATGCTGTACTGCCTCTTAACAGTTTGTCAATGAGCGTCCAGTGGCGCAGTGTAATCACTATGACTTCACTACAGTGGAGCTGAAGGTGCTGTCTACTCAGCACCTGTCTTTTCTTGAGAAATAAGTTTCCTTTTAAGAACTACCATTTCTCTCCTACTAAACCTGCATGGTTACAAAGACACTTTTATGATAGTATGGCACAGAACCCTATCTCATGACTTCCCCCTTGCACTATGGTTGGGAACCTGTCATCGCTCCATCAAATGGAGTTCTTCCCTGACAATTTGGATCTGGGAATGAGAATGAAAATGCATTCTTTCTCCACCAGGCAGAAACTGGAATAGGTACAACTTCAAAGACAGTGGTGTCAGGTTTTCTGCCATGTGGACCAGAGATAGGAGATATGCTAAGATGATGGGGAACCTCAGCAAGGGGACAGATGGGAGATGAGGGGGACAGACCTGCAGTTTATGCTCTTATTCCAGTGGTCCTGAACCTGAATGTGTTCCTCTCCCAGATTTCAGTGACACATTCTTATCTCCTTTAACAGATATTCTGTTTGACTAGGGTGACATTTCACTAACTTTCAATCAGAGCTCTAGCTAATGGAATAAACATAAAATGGTGGCAATATTTTAATTCAAGTATTGAATGTATATATATTTTTAATTTTTAAATTTTATTTTCAGGGACTATTTCTGCTCTTCGGTGTCAGGTGCTGTTCGGTGTTTGGTACCGCATGGTGAGCAAGACAGACAAGGCCCCTGCTCTCCTGGGACACTGAGTCCAAACAAACACAGAAATAAAAAGAGCACATTTCAGAGGAAAAGTAAATAAATCAAACAGTGAAACGATAAATCCCAAATGGCTAAGGTTAGAGTTGATTTTATGTTCTGGGATGGTTTCTCTGAGGAGGAGACATCGAGACTGAGGTCAAATGACCAGAAAGAAGTAGCCTTGTAAGTTTTGGGTTCTAGAATGTTCCACAGAGAGAAGTAGTGAAAGCCAAGTGCCTGAGGGGAAATGAGCTGGCTCACAGTGAGTAAGTTTGCTATGTTCAAAGGACAGATGAATCTGAGTCATAGATGAGGAGGGGAGGGGGACAAGAATTGTAAAGGTAGGCTGATGTTAGTCCCTGGTATCCTCATGTCTGCAAAGGAGGTAACTGAGAAGTCCAGTTTTCCCCAGAGAGAAAGGCCAAATTGAACAAACAGAGAAACAAACCCTCAGAACTTCCTTAGTGCTGGTTTATGTGACTGGAGAAAGGCGAGAAAAAGGTAAATAGTGCATGATCCTGAAAAGGCCTCTTTTCTTTCTTTTTTTTTTTTACGTGCCCCTATCGGGGACCAAACCCAGGATTCTCTGGTCCATAGGCCGACGCTCCAACCGCTGAGCCAAACCGTCCAGGGCTGAAAAAGACCTCTTTTCTAGATGACAAAAAAAATTTCAGGTCAAAGTAGGGACGGCTACATGGATCATGGGAATACCACCTGGGGTGTGCTTTGGGCAAACCAGTACCACTGCACTGGTTCTTTTCTATGAGGAGAGAGAGACTTTAAACAGCTGACACCACCTTGAAACCATGTCATATTTTAAACTAAATTGAAGGTGCCTCCTCTGGTCTCTCCTCTTCATTCTAACTTCATCTTCAGGACCTAAATAAGTTGTTAGGTGATGTAGAACCATGGGCCTCAAGTTTTAGCATGAGAATCACATGGAGGGCGAGTGAAAACACAGATTGATTTTTGATTCCATAGGTCTGGGTGGGAGCCGAGAATCTGCATTTCTCACATGTTGCCAGGTGATGCTGCTGGCCCAGGCACCACACTTGGAGAACCATTGATGTAGCCTAAGGCTTGATGGGATCCATGTCAGAATCACCTGGAGGGTCTGTTCTGGGTGAAAGGATGCCTGATGATGTATTACTTGTGTAATTAAGCTATTCTAAATGCTGCGACTCCTGGCAGAGTTAGTAGTGCCAGCCATTGTTACATTCAAGAGGATCTTGAGTGGGAAGTGAATTATGGTGAGCTGAAAAGCTCTGCTCTCTTTGGGGAGTAGGCGTGTGATGGAGAAGGTGGTAATGGGAATTTCTTTGAATGCTGGCTCTTTGGGGAAAATGAATCTTAACTTTTAAGGAGCATCAGTTTGACACAATTCATGGCTTCAACTTTACTAAATCACAACTATATTTTTATGTTTAGGTCTGGAATTTATATACATTCTGATCTTAACCAACCTACTGAACTTATAAACATTTTTCTTTTTCCTTCACAATGTCAGTCTTTTAATCACTTTGTTTTTGTAAGAAGCTGTGTGAAGTATTTTGCATGAATAATTATAATTATGTAGATTCCACTGCAAATTTTTTGTACCAAGTCAAATGATTTTTACTCTAAGGACTTGAAACATACCTGGCAAGCATACTAAACACTTCTATGTGTCATCTTACAATAGCATATAGTTTTAAATTTGTAATTAATTCATCGGTGACAAGAATGCTATTCAGATTGTATATTTCCCATTCCAATAGATTTGTATTTCATATGAGTAACTGATGTACAGCATGAATAAAAAAGCAAGTTTTCTTTATGTACAATAATAGATGCATCTTATGCAGAAGGAACATTAAAAAAAACAACAACAAAACAATAGAAGAGAAAAAAGGCCCTCAAAATGTATTTGACATCTGCTATTCTGATTAAGGTTATCTTTAATATACTTTCTAGTATATTTTTTATTTTTATTAAGCAATATATGAATATAGCTGTATTTTACTAAAGGGATATATGAAGCTGCTAGCTGCTTACCTAGTTATTCTACTAAAAATTCTACTAACTTTCAACACATAATATTTCATTAAGAGGCTTGAGTTTTGCCATCTTGTATACATTGTTGGATTATAAATGACTTAATTTATTTACTGAATTAAATTATAGAAGAAAAATATAAATTATATTAGGGGGCTGTCTGTTTCCCAGTTGCCTCTGTCTCATTGGAAGTCCTACATTTTTATTCTTACCTGTCCTTTGCTTCCATTGAGACATGATGTACACTCAGGGTTACAAACATGGGGATTTTATTCCTGCCCTATGGTTGAGGCAGCTGGAGATATTGTTTTGAGTCCTTGTTTGATAAATAGTAATGTTGGATTCAATGTTGTTGTTTCGTCTGGCTCACGGCTCATGTCTTTATAGCTACAGCCCTAGAGCTTCATGTCAACTGTGGGCCGGCCTTCCTCTGGTGGTCCGTTTTCACAATGTAAGCTAATCAGTAAACCTCACATATTTTTTTCCTTATTGGAAAATTAATACAATGTGGGACATTTGTTCAGTTATTATCACATCCTCAGGCAGCTTTCCTTACCACATAGGCAACTTGGTACAAATAGGTTACACTTTGCAATTTTTTATTGGACACAATAACCTGATTTCCACATAGAGTGTTTTGTAGTATTATTACATAGAGGAGTTGCCCAGTTCTTCTTTGGCTAGAACCAATGTCTTTTTTTACTTCACTCCACCTAACTTTAGTCATGTCTTGTTTTATGTTAATACAGGATGAAGAAAATTTTGAATTACAAGTTGGAGGTGTGAGAAATCTATTCTGTTAAATTCAGTTTTTACCTAAAAGTGCAATTGTCTTTTCCACTATCTTACTTTCTCAGCACTGTTAAAGTACCATTTCCTCTTACACTTGGGTAGTTGTTGCTCTTTCTCCTATCTTAGTTAAAAAATAAGTAGAGCGAAAGAAAGAAAAAAAAACAAACAAAAATAAAACAAAGGAAAGCAAATCAATTGTCTTATTATTTGGGCCTATTTAAAGCTCTTGTACTAAATTTCCCTTGAAAAGCTTTTCCTGATTGAATTCTAATTTCAATTAGTGTCTCTTGCCTAAAACTCCACAGTGAAACAATATTGATTTTGTTCCTTTGTTTTATATCTACATGAACTTATGTAATGCAGGGAATAATGGCAAAACTTTCAAATCGATAGAGCCTTACCTCCATGCAATGGTGCATATTTCTTATGAATTCATTAGGGCAAATAAAATTCATTTTTAAAGTTTAAAATCTCTAGTTGTAAACTAAGTGTTACCCAGATAGGATATTTTCAGGTTTAATTTAAGTCTATTTTTTGTTTATAGATTTAAAAATCTTTTCTTTGTTCAGTATGAGGTGGTAAATGGATCTAAATAAAATTCTAGTTTGCAACTTATTTACATTTTCATATCTAAAACTTTTTATTGATTATTTAGAGAGAGAGAGAGAGAAAGAAACATAGATGAGAGAGAACATCGATTGGCTGCTTCCTGCCTGTCCTCCACTGGGGATTTGTCCCACAACCCGGGCATGTACCCTGACCGGGAATCAAACTGGTGACCTCTTGGTGCTTGGGTTGACCAGTGAATCTCCAAGCTGAGAAAAAACACAAGTTTAGTTAATTTATTTCATGTTTTAGTTCTATAACAAGCAGTTAGTTAAAAAATAATTGTTTTCTGAGTATTAAAGAATGATTTGATTCTTTCATATCATTGATCCAAAGCATATGGAAAAAATAGGAGTATTTGTCTCTGAAATAGTGCACTGTAGACGATTATTCTATCACATTCTTGATATGGAAAGATTGCGACTTTTCTAACTTTTAATCTATGTTATCATGGAATTCCTTAGTATAGCAAGTTTTATTCATTATATTCATTAGCAGTTGATTATAGTTGGGAAAAAAGAAATAAAATTTTGTTTTTATAGAAAGTACTTTAGGAAGAAAAGATACAAAGGGAAAATACATTTCAGCTTCTTGCTTCTAATAGTGTAATTTTTAGGTTTATTAAAGAACAGTAGGTATTTTTCCCTAAATAGTTCTCATTTATTGAGTCTACTTATACAGAAATGAGTTAAGAAAGGAGATCTTGTGTTTTCTTTCTTTTCACTTGAGACTGATTTTTTAAAAATTCTACAAGACAGATCAGAACATATAAGATGATAACATTTCCTTGTAAAGTGTTGTGGGCCATTGTAGAGATTGAGTCATGCAACGGAGCTGTCACCATGAATGCATCACTGCCACCAGCAAAAATATTGATAAGCCTCTAGATTAGCCTTTGGGACTGATTTTTTTTTATAAAAGTTGGATTTATTCCCAATATTTTATTATTTAAAAAATCCACGCATACTATGCAATTCTATAGAGCTGCTACTCATTGAAATAGAAACCTATTTTGAATTAGGGAACTATTTGCTAAACGTTGACATCCCAGCCTTGTCCATTCCTCTCCCTTCCTAATAGGTAACAACAAAAACTATGCAGTAAAAATAGTTTCATGTGAAGAACAAACTTTCTTATAACGAACTCACAGAAAAATTTCCTATGTCTATAGTAAAACATATTGATCATGATCAATATAATATGATATGAAAAGGTAGATACAAAAAACATGCTCCCAGATAAACTAATCAGATAAAACAAATTATTGACTGCTTACTGTCCCTTTAAATGAAGTCATGTTTTGAAAGAACAAATGTTACGTAAGTTCTATGGTCATACTATTAGAGACAATTGGAGGCAAACTCTGTGGAATGCACTGGGTACAGCGGAAAATAGAATAACACCTCTTTTACATTACAGAGCAGTTAGAACATGTTATTCCAGTCAAATCATCTCATTTTACTTGGCAGCTTCATAGAAGTTTGAATGAGTCGCTGTAGTTTATTCAACCAAATGAGTTGCTAGAGAATGTTAGACTCAGAGATTGTGAACAAATCGCAAGTCTCAAGGTGTGTACTTTTCTCATTCCTGTGGACGCGTCAAGTCGGAATCATGATACTGTCCATCAGATGGGGAAGCAGTCAAATGCTTTTCCTCGCCATCACATGTAATTTCAGTAAAGCTGTGTTAATTGAAGCATACAGCTAGAAACCCATGTTTTCCCTCACCCTCTCCCTGCCATGCTGAATTCCTAGATATGTATTAACTTTGCACTTGGTGCCAATGCTGTCAAAAACAAATGCACCAGCAAAGTTAGCGGGTGGAGCACTGTGTGGGTGGTATTTTCTTCTTTCCTTTTATGAAGCATTTTGAATTCTGAGACAAATGTATATTTTTCCCTAGATCAATTCTTGGCTTCACTTTATAATTCTCCTCATGTTCGTGCATTACTCTGTTTAATGGTGGACTTTTCACAGCTCTTATGTGGTAACTTCAGTGTTTTAGGACAAGTTGGAGCTGCATGTACTTTCTATGAGTCTTTATGATATTTAATGGGCTGGACTGGTGAATAGTTATAAGAGTTAGTAAAACGACGGGCAGGAAAAATGAGGATTTCTCAGGGAGATTAAAGACCATGAGGATTTTTCTTTGGATGGTCCGAACACTGTGCCTCTGGCCTTAATCAAAACCAAGTGAAAATCCTGAGCCCAAGCGGAGAGTCATTGTTGGTGCCTTTATAATGTGTTTGGAAAAAAATTATAACACAGTTTTGAGTCTCTGCTGCTTCTGATAATTGATTTGTTAGTTCACTCATTCATTTAATAAATATTACCTATGGTGTGCCAAGCATGGGGACACCATGAAAAATGAAACTGAGAATTGTTCTCTAGCAAGTCACAACTCAAAAGAAGCGACAGGTGTCTAAACACATGGCCACCACACAATATAACAAGTAAAGATAAAGTACCGTGGCGGTTCCAATGGAGATGGTCAGCTTTTCTTGGACAGAAGAGATGCCTATACAGAGTTGGAAGTTTCTCAAGGATCAATAGGAGTTTCCCATGTTGATTGAGCCGAGAGTGTATTCCAAATACAGAAAAGTCTTTGAAAAGGGATAAAAGCAGGAAACAGCTTGATGTGTTTGCAGGCTGTTAACAGCTGATGTGGAGCATAGTGCCGAGGGGTCAGGGAGCATGCAAGGTAGACAGTGGGCAGATCATCACAAGCACTGCGTACTCGGGAAGCTGTCGGGAGTGTTGGAACCACTGAAGGGTGTTAAAGCAGACTGTGACATGGTGATATTTATGGTTTTGAAAAACCACTTGGGCTGCAGAAAGGAGTGAAACAGAGGGTCTCAGGCTGAAGGCAGATAGGTAAGTTGGAAGGAAAATTAAAATACCCAAGAGAAAAATGAGGCTATAGTGCAACCCTCTGTACAACTGGCTGCTCTGGTGCCTTAGCATCCTGACTTGTGAAGTGGAAACTGGAGCCGTGACTCACAGGAGGTAGTGACCAGTATTTTTGGGAGCCTTAGGAAGGTTAAGAAGCAGCCACCTTTCTGGAGTGGACACAACCTTGGGTGAAGCAAGATAGAAAAGACTGTGTTGAATTATTAACACCATTTGGATTGGTCAGTTATGCTCAGCCATGTCACGCATGCATCAAGTTTCTGATAGAGATCTTAGAAACAAGGACACTGATTTAGAATGCATACAAGATAATAGATAATTTGAGAAACATGGAATTAATACAATTTATTAGGCTGGTGTATTTGAAAGGATTTTGTAAACTGTCACAAAATCCTTTCAAATATCAGCCACACAGAGACAGATATATTTGTTCTGTTCCATATCCATAGAACTGAACCTTTAAAAAGGTCATAAGCTCATGAATACATCATTAGAAAGCATGTCTCTTACTAATCACATAGCATAAACTTCACTGTTATGTATAAAAAAATATTATACAAGTATCCTTGAATATTTTAGTACATTTTCATTCAATTAGACCAACTTTTCTAGAATCCCTATTATGTCTCCTGTAGAGAGTCCAATAGTAAACAAACCCAGCCCCTGTCTTTCCTGAGCTTTGCTCTAGCAGAGTCCACTGCAGGTTAGTGAGAATTGCAAGTACTTAGTCCAGAGGGAAAACCATGGTGTGGGCTATCTGCAGGGCACGTGGGGAGCACACAGCCAGTCTGAAGGGTTAAACAAGGAAGTCATACCTAAGTGAAGACCCGAGGAGAGGCAGGAGTTAGCCAAAGAAAATTTGTCCATTTGGAGCAGAGGAGCAACCTGTGTGAGTCCTGGAGGCAGGAGAGACTGCCCCGGTGTTGGGAGTGTGGTTCCCCAGGATCAGACCATCAGGAGAGGGAACTGCAGAGGTAAGAGAGGACCAGCGCATGCCAAACTCACTCTGTGCACTGGAGAACATGGTCTGGAGAAAACTCAGACTTCATAAGCAAAATGTTACCCAAGAGATGATAGTGTCTTGTGTAAGCAATGGCGGAAATAGATATATGTGCATTGAATTGAACGATATTTAAGAGGTAGTACTGGCAAGATTTGATGACTGATGGGATGTGAACACTGGGAGTGAGGGAGGGGTCCAGGGAGATATGCTTGTTTTGGGTTATGCAGCTGGTTGAGACAATACACGTTTGCCTGGAGTGCATGTGTTAATTTACTATAAAAGTCATTGTATTATATTCGATTTATATGTTTATACAAGATTTATTTATTTTTCTCATGAAGGCAATATAATAAAATAACCTAGCTTATTTTTAAGATGAAAGCAAAGTATATACAATATAAATGGTAGCCTGAGACGACAGAAACAAACCAGTTCCATCGATGGTGGAGAATGACACAGGAGGAAGAGCAGGTTTGGCAGAGAGGATGAAGGGTTCAGTTGTTGAGTTTAGGGTGCTGGTGAGAAAGAGGAAGAGTCTCTGGTAGATAATATGGAACCTGGAACCAGAGTAAATGCTACCTATGAGGCCCCATTGTGGGGACAGGAGCAGCGGAGGCTCTGGCTCTTCAGACTGAAAGAGGGGCTCGTCCTCTATGTCTAACCTGTGGCTCTGAAACTTATTTGTAACTTGAGTCTTAAATGGAATCTTAACTACACCACAGGACAGTGCTTGATGTTAGAGATAGGAGGCCGGTTGGGAGCTCAGAGTATCTTGGGCATTTGGGAAGGCCCGGGAGGGACCTTTACTTAGGGATGGGGTCAAGGGGATGGGTCAGTGGGTAGGGGCTGCAAGCTGCGGGGAATAAAAGGGAGTCCAGTCAGGGATGATTGAACGCCCTTTTTGGACAGTATGTGAGTGGCAGAGGTGGTAGTCTTGGCAGGTGTAAGATTTAGGAAGGACCATGAGAAGTGAGCATCAAAGCAGGTGTTCTAGACAGAGCCAATACCAATGTGTGTGCCAAGTTCAGGCAAAGAACTGGGTGGTCAGTTTCTGGAGAGTCCTCTAGGTCTCTGTTGCAGCCCTTCCAACCAGTTACTCTCTCTCTGTATGCTGGGGCTAGTGCTCTCAGTTCTATAATTGTAGGATGCCTCCTCCACCTCCCATTTTCTCTTGGAGCTTTAAACCAACAGATCCCAAGATGGAAAGTCAGGAAAGAAAGGAAGGTGTTTGCAAAGTCAGATTTTTTCCCATGAAGTTTGAAACAAGATCCATGTTCATTCCAGAGTATTTAAGATTTAAAAATTTAATTGCTTCAGTGCCATCTCATTTTAGATTATGGCCTCAAAGAGGCCACCTGTGTCGAAGTAAAGATTGGGAGTGCAGGGTGGGCTCTTAATTTCTAGTGTTTGAGCAGATCCGATGGGGCATGCGCTCTCTCTCCCTCCCCACTCCCACCTTCTTTCTTTGGATGTTAGCCCTGCTGTGGAACACTTAGAAGTGGAACTCCAAAACTGGGTCACACTCATGGTAATTTCTACAACACGAGTACAGCAAGAGTGAGGTGTTTGGTGTGGATTTAGTGTCATCAATAACACAAATCTCTCCCACAGCACCCGTGAGCAGAACTGGTTGATGATATAGTGAATTTATGACCTGGGAGATCACTTATTTCAAATAAAATTAGAAAACCCAAGCACTACTTTGGGATTTTTGGAAAACTTTAGTGTTCAATCCCAAAGTTGAAATACTTGAAATATAGAAAGTGTCAATTCGCACACACACAAAATGGATTAATCTGTACCTTTGAATTAGAGCCAGGAGAAAGAATACTGAAAACAGAGAAGTCACTCTTGGGAGATATTGAAAACTCAGTTTCTTGTTTCTAGAATATTCATTTACCCACCTGGTTATATAAAGCAACTTAGACATGTTTGATGTCATAATTTTTTAGCCAGCAATAGTTATATGTAATAATAATAGATATTACTAATTGAAAGTTTACCACCCTGTGCTGAGGGCTATGCTTTTATGGCACTTTGATTTCAACTATCTTCACTATGATTTTATCAGGTGGCACAACAAAGATTATATAACTTGCTCAAGGTCACACAGCTAGTAGTGCAACAGCTAGGTTCAGAACCAGGAGAATATATGGTTTTAAGGTCTAAACTCTTTCCAAAATACTATGACACCTTCACAAATTGTTGTCAGAATGAAGCTGTTTTGAGTGGCATACTTGGAGGAGAATGTTTACAAAGTAGAAAATGTCTAGACAAGAGTGAAAAAGATGGTAGTCATCTGAAAAGCATGACATAGGAGAAGTTGAAATTACTGAACTTATTTAAGTCAGTGAAAGAGCCACTTCAGGAAATAGCTTCCTTCAACTACTTGGAGAGCTATTGTGCATAAAACTGACTACAGTCTGTGGAGCCAAAGGTAACAGATGAAAGTTGAAAGAGGTATTTTTGACCCCAAAGAGATCAGAGCTTTCTGAGTAAAGCTTACCTGGAGTTGATTCTTGGGAGATGATTGCTTCTCAGATCGCTGAATCATGTAGAAGGCCGGCTTGGATGGTCTCTGATACATATTTTGATTCTGAGAATACACAAATGCCAATTCACAACACCTTGGTACAAGTGGGTTTTCCAGCTCTTCTCTTTGTGATGGGGAATACCAGACAATGTAAAAACTTTGAATGCCTCAAGATGCAAACATCTTGAAGACACTTTGCTTGTTCAACAATTTCAGGATTGCCGTATAGTTACATCAAAGAAAATCATGAAAATTCCCATAATTGATTTCCTCAAAAATTCTGTTTCTGAATTTGAAGAAAACTATATTTCAGTTTTTATAAGTCTAATGTTATTTTTAATGGATTTGGGAGTTCTGACTAGATGTTTAATGGGTTACAAAGAACCTGGTGGGAGGTTTTCCAGGATGGTAATGGATGTGATTGAGTTGTGACAGTATATCAGAAAGGACTAAAAATATAGGTAATTCATTGCAGAAAAGAAGGGTTTTCCCCATGAACTCTCAGTGTTAGTAAGGTAACATATAAATCTGTAGTGTTGGTATATTAATATACTGTCTTTGGATCTATGTTAGAAAACTGCATTATAACTGTTTCTCTCCCCCCTTTTTATTTAATTTATTGGGGTGACTGGTTTATAACCATTTCTTAAATGAATGTTATAACAATAAAAATTTTCAAAGGCTAAAAGAATGACACCCTGAAAAATGCTTAAAAAGTCTTGGCCAAAAGTCAGGTTTAATTAGACGATGGAACTGGATAATTTTGAGGCATGATTTTTATTAGATTGAGAAAACTAGCCATGGCCTTTCTCTGGAATAGTTGGGGGTGTAGAGACATGTTAACTCTCATGATGCTTATTTATTTGTTAATTTCACATACATTTATACATTTTTAACTGGTGTGACTTGATTCACAATTCTGGAGGTCACATATTCCTTTTTCTCTCAGGCTCCTAATGTCTTTCCTGGGCTGAGGTTTCCAGAGAAATGGATCATTCTTGTTTCCACATGTCAGTGAATATCATTTCCTCTTTTTCTAGACAGAGTATCATTTTGAGGATTGGCCTGCCTTCCCCCTCACACCCCACAGGGTACTCCTGTCCATTACTCCAGGGAAACCATTGCTGGCCCAGGTCTTTGCGCTGGCCAGGCAGTGCCCCTCTGTGGGGTCCAAAGATAACTCAAGACTTAGTTTTGCTGTTGAATTTGAGTCACCAATGTGGGCAAACATGGGATTTCACTCCAGAGCTCCCTTTGCCTTTCTTTGCCAATGAGAGAGAATCTTGATTGGGGCTACCCTGGTCCACTTTAACAGCTCACACAAACTTCAGTGATCAAAAAGTAGGTGTTGAATGCCTTGAGCCCATTCTACACAGAGGTGATCCACCTCTTCCTCAGTGATTAGTTTTGCTACCAATTCAGGTAGACTTGGTTATTTAACGAGAGGTCTGTTATGCCAGTTATATAATAGGGGATCATTCAAGTATACTTTTCATAAGTAAAAATATAATCTTTAAGGTAACTATATGTTTTTATACATAGAGCATAGGAGAGAGTAGCATAAATTTAAGTAGCTCCTTCAAAGGGAATCACATTATTTCAGTCTCAACTATTATATATGAAGCCAATAATAATGTCATTGAACATTTACTGAGTACTCCCTATAGGTCCCATAATAAATATTTTACATACGTTAAATCCTTACAACTATTTGTCATAGATACTACTGTCCCCATTTTACAGATGAGATACTATATTATAGAGGTTCAAAGACACAGCCAATATCAGCATCAGGAGTTGAAACTGGGCAGCAAGACTTCATTTGTGTGCCTTAACCACCATGCAGGATGCCTTGTTCACCCAACTGGTGAATTTTTAATGACCATCTCACACATAGTTTTATTTTTATAAAACGTGGCACAGTAATGCCTTTTCAAAGTCCTTATGTATCTGGAAAAGTCTTCCTGTTGATTCCACACATGAAAGACAATTTGCCATGTAAAAACTTCTGGCTCACAACCTCTTCCTCAGAGAACTCCAGCTATTGTCTTGGGCATCTGTTGCCAAGAAGTCCAAGGTGACTTTAATACTTTTTTTTTTTTTTTTTTTTAGTGGTGTTCCTTCCGCCTCCAACTCTGCTTGATGCTTGCAGAAATTACTTATTTTCTCATTGTCATTAATTTTTGGGGGGTCTAGGATATAGTTAGGCTTAATGAACTTCTTGATTTTTACCTGCAATGCAGGGAATGCTTTCAACTTCTTGTTGCAGATCTTTATTTTTAGCTCAAGGAAAATTTTCTCTCTATTTTCCTTTCCTTTTCATTTTTAAAAAACATTTTAGAATACTAATTATCTGTATGTTATATCTCTGTTCTTGCTTCTTCATGACCAGTTTCCCCTCTCTAGTGTTTTTCATCCTTGTCATCTTTCTCTTCATCTTGGGCAGGTTTTCAAGTCTGCCTTCCATGCCTGTGACTTCATCTTCTTTGGTGTGAATTCTGCTCTTCACTGTCTCCTACATGGGTTTTTCACCCAATATGTTCATCTGAATTTGCTTGCATTTTCTCTTTCTCATGTACTTGTTTTCCGCTCCGTCCTGTTGTTTTAACCTCAGTGTGTTCTCTGTAGAGCATTCTCAGTCCTGGTTGCGACAGGAGCAGCATCACCTCACTTCGAAAACATGCTGCGTTGACAAAAGCAAGAGGGTCAGGACTAGACAAAAAATGGAAACGCACATACCTATGTCTAAACTTTTAACGGTGATAAATCAAACTTAACAAAATGTTAAATCAAGGATGTTTTATTCTCTTGTTTTGACTAACACACCTTCATCATGTCAAAACTGAAAAGCATGTCCAAAGTTGTAGTTATTAAATGACTAAATGCTGAAAAAATGTGACTGAATTTTATAATTATTGCACATCTGGGTATTCCATTGATAGGTGTCTGATGAATATAACATAAAAGCATGTCTAATTCATTAATTTATTATGCATTCCATGAGTTTTTTCTTGCCTTAAATTAATTAAAATTACTAATTGTTTTTGTAATAAAGATTTTCACAACATTTTTGTTCTTTTGAGTAAGGACAGGAAGAATTAAAACATGTAAATGCATGCAGAATATTCAAAACTGAATCATATTTTGATTAAAATAAAAAATCACAAAATAAAAAATTTCAATTATTTAGATTTTTAAGGTTATTCTTTCTAAAAATTCAAAATTATCCATTATATAAACTATAAAGTTTAAGTTATAAATGTAAAAATTTCAATACAATTATTTAAATAAAACTAAATTTTTTAAAATTTGATTTTTGAAAAAATTGTATTTAATTTTTTAAAAATCTACATCTAAACATACACAATTCATAAATTGTTTAATATTGCATGATATTCCTCAGCTACCATGTTCGAATGTAGCAAATAGAAGACAAGCAAGGATACAGAGAAAAAGATGATGATGTCCAAAGGCGAGAAGGTGGGCGGAATGGGAATAAAAGAGAGAAAAAGATGAACAGGGAAATGGGTGCCTGTCTCCATCACAACACAACACTTCATCATACAAGAAAATGTTGCATTCATATTTTCGCATTCATTGCAAAGGGAGAAATCCACGTCATTCATTTTTTTTTTCCCTTTACCTAATTGCTCTGCTGCCCACTTCTTTCCTGTACCTCCAAGCTCTGCTCATGTTGGATGAGAGAGAAGCATACCTCACAAACCATCATGGAATTCAAACAAAATTGATTTCTGTTTCAAGGACACAGGGCAAAAGCTCTGAAGGGTTGCTAGAGAGCTGATACAGTGTGATTTATGGGCAAAGTCCCAGTAAGGTGTTGCCATGTGTGTTGTACACATTTTTTTTAATGTGTGTGTTTGTGATATGCAGGGCCCAGGGCAGGCTCCCAGGGAGGGACCACTTCCACTTTCCTTGGCTGGTAGAGTAATGGGTCTCTGAATTAGGCAGCAGACATCGGAGGAGTTAGGAGGCATCTTGTTACCCTCTGGGAGGTTTTCCGTGTTAAGCTATCATTATTGTGTCCAGGGAAGATGATTTCCTACAGAAGAAACAAACATTTGACAAAAACACAAGGAATAGGCCTTGAATATTTGTTAGGTTGTTAAATTAGGAGTAGAAATTCTTTAAAGACACAATATTGTTGGTTTTCAGCAAAAATATGAATAGCTGCAGGTCTAATATCTCAGATAGACTTTACTGGAACAAAGATTCGCAGAAACCTCACATTCTGATCATCTCATATTTAAATTATTTTTTATTGCCAATCACTGATTTTTGGATGTTGCTTTAATTCTGAAAGACAGCAGGAAATTACAATGAGGATTACTAAATAGCATTTAGAAAACTAAACGAGTCAGCTAACCAAGACCATTAGACTCAAACAGGAGTTGGTGTAAGTACTGAGAGAATACCTCTATTTAGAGGACAGTGACTAATCTGACATAATCACACGCTTCAGTTTGTGTTGGTTTTTTGTGTATTTTTTTTCAGTTTTATGGTTTCTTACATATGGTATATACTCAAGAAGTTATTTTTAATTTCATTCTGACTGAACTGTTGTTTTATGCATATGCTTTTATACAATCACTTCTTAAGTGATCATCTTCATTGTGCAGAATATGCCATTCGATCATTGTGGCCTGAATCTCCACTGTAAACAGAAAGCAAGGGTATTGTGGTCAATTACCAATCAAGAGAGAGATTTTAATTTTTTTTTATTGATTAATTTCAGAGACAGGAGAAGTAGGGGTGTAGCGAGGGGAGGGATACATGGATTTATTGTTCCACTCATTCATACATTCATTGGTTGATTCCTGAATGTGCCCTCACTGAGGATCAAACCCACAACCTTGGCATATAGGGATGATGCTCTAACCAACTGAGCTACCCATCCAGGATGAGAGATTTTAATAATATGGATGCAGTGACCAAAATGCTTAAAAATAGCAGAACATAATTTTATAAACCATCCATAAAAACGTACTTCTTCTTCTTCTTCTTCTTTTTTTTTTGTAGCAAGAGAAAGCCTCAGAACTTTGTTAAGTGATCAATACTATGTAGTTTTATTCTTTCTTTACCTACTTGTTAAACATCTCAAAATTTTACAAAGATACTTGTGATTTCAATTGTGAGAGAAAGAAGACTGAGATAAAGATGATTAGGCTAATAAACATAAAAAAATCTTGATTTTGAAATAAGAAAGCAAATTCTACTATTTTCCCTGAGCACTTAACAGGTTTGATGGTCTCAACAAGCTTCCATAATTCATGAAATGGACTCCGATTGGGTTACATGATTGGAAATTGATCTAATTTTTATTGTTTTCACTTCTGTTATTATTTTGGACTTTTCTAAGATAAATCATCCTCATGTTTGATCTTCTCTCTTTGAGATGACTACTCCACACTGATTTTTTTTGTTGTTTTTTTGGTATCACTTTCTTTTTTCAAGGAGTGCACTGTATAATCACCGAACTCCTCTATAATTACATGGCAAAGACTATGTAAATACGTAATTATGTTCATGCAGATTACTTGATAATTATACTTCTAGTTACCAAGTAATGAACGGAATAATCATCATGCAACTTGCAGCTCTTAGATTTTCAGCTTGGTCTTTGTTTTAAAAAAGGGGAGAACTAGATAATTACTCTATGGCTACATGGCACTTACATTGTCAACAGTCATATATTTACATTGCTATTACATGGTTATTTTTTACCTTGTGAAATAGTGGTACTGCTTTTCATAGACGTCCTTTCCTTCTCTTTTCAATAGGAATTCCATGTCTCAGAGCTGAGCTCTCTGTTGTGTGTACTTGAAGACACGGGGCAGCACAGAACCAGATTGGGAAAGGTCCCTGAACTTATCTTTGCCAGGACAAGAGTAAAAAGAAAAAAAAACTATATATCAAGTTTTATCAGTGATATGTGAAACACATAGTTATTAAACCCAAATCCAGAAGACTCATTTCCTAGCCAAGAAATAATGTTTGTTTGCTTGTTCAGCTTATCCACAGTGCCGTTCAAGCCCAGCTCCCTCTGTCTGGAGCATGCTTCCTCCAGTATTTCAGGAACCAGCTCTATTGCCTATCTCTGTGCACGTCATTCCCAAACCCTCTGTGTGCATCCTGTGCTTCTTCCTCTAATCCCGTGTACATACCTTTAGGATAGCATTGCTTGGGTTTTATTATATAAGTCTTTACTCAATGTCCTGAGGAAAAACCCAATAACGATTCTGTGACTGCCCTTAATCTCATCTCCAGATTCTAGCACAGAGCATAGGTATAAATAGTTTATGAATGAATTTTAATAAGTAATTTTTTGCAGTATTTCTAAATTAGATTTATTGGTTAATAGGATCATATAGGTTTCTTTCTTTTTTTTTTTATCCTCACCTGAGGACATTTTTACATGTATCTTCAGATAGAGCGAGAGAAAGAGAGGGAGAGACACATCGAGTGGTTGCCACCCACACTACCCTAACAGGGGCCAGGGACAAACTGCAACTGAGGCACACACCCTTAGTGGGAACTGAACCCGAGACTCTCTGCTGAGCCAAACTGACTAGGGCTAGGTTTCATTTTAAAAATTATTTTTATTTTTAGAGAGAGAGGAAGGGAGAGGGAGAGAGAGAAACATCCATGTGAGAATGAAACATCATTCTTGCCTCTCGTACACACACTGAATGGGGATTGAACTTGCAGCAGGGTATGTGCTCTGACCAGGAATTGAACCAGCGACCTTTTGGTGCACAGGACACTTAACCAATTGAGCCACCTGGCCAGGACAAAATCATACAGGTTTCAAGTGTACATTTCTATGATACAGCATCTGTATACTGCATTGTACGCCCACCATCCAAAGTCAAATCTTCTTTCATTACCATATATTTGGTCCCCTTTACCCTTTACTACTCCCCCACCCTCTTCCCTCTGATAATCACCATATTGTTGTCTGTGTCTATGAGTTTCAGTTAAATAAATTAAAGATAAATGTAAAAACAGAAAAAATAAACATATAATATAATAATTATATATGGCTGATTAAAGAATTCCCAAATCATTGTTTTGTTATTTCATTGGTCTGGCCATGTGTGGATGTAATGATACACAATATTTTCTATAATTTTGTATAGTTATCTTTAAAGTGTTTTTGTTTGTTTGTTTGTTTCTTTTTGTTCATGGCATGCTTTGTTGTTGACTTTGGGAGCTTGGTAAAACTTCAAATAAAAGCATGTGACATTGGGGCTACACATTTATATCACTGATCTGACATTTACTTAACACACATTATATTCAATGTACTGTGATCAGCACAGAGAGATTAAAAAATAAATAAGTTAATTTTTCTTTAATAAACTCACCATTCATGGGCGAAAAAAGAACATTCATTTTAATATGAATTTTAATATAAAGCAGAAAAAACTAAGAAGTATGATACAAAGCAACAGAATCATGAATATTGCTTTCCTTATGATCTCAAGTAATTATATATTTCAGTGGCTACTTTTATTTTTCCAGAGAAAATTGGCCCATGTCTGCTCAAATAACCTTGCATTTTGCATGGCCCATGTATTGAGAATAAATTTTGTAAATTCTCTAAATTATAAAACATATTATTGTGTTTCTGTGCTAGCAATCATTAAGTAAAAATAGCCATTTCATTTCTTTGTTCTCCAGGGAATGTGAATTTGTTAAAGAAAAACTCTCTACAGTTTTTAAAGAATAATTTTATAATATGATAATTTGGAATTTCTATAAAACTTGCTAGAATTTTTCCACTGAAATTTTGAACTCAAATTTATTAATAGCATCTATAGATGCCAAATGATTTTATTATTTCATATATAAAATGATCAAGTTGAAAATAAACTAAAGCCCAGTATTTGTGCATGAATCAAAAGATAGAAGAAAAAGTCCAAATTGACATGAGAATTTAGTATACAAAGTTTACTTTTAAATAATCAGAGAAAAGTAGCCACCTGCAGAAGGCTATATAACTAGACCTCTATATCACTTATTACAGCTAAATAAATGAAAATATCTCAAATATAAAATTCAAAACACAAAAATATAAAATAGCTGAAAACAAACATAGGTGAAGAAACTAATATCAGTGTGAACTACTAACTGTTTGATTAAATAAATATTGAAAATTTATTCAGAGAATAAAAATAATTTTATCAGTATGTAAAAGTCTTATAACTCACTAAAAATGAGCAATATGAAGGATAAAATAAAATTAACAGATAGTTCATAGAGAACACATACATACACACACAACTTGTCAAAGCTGCAAAATGATGCTTTAAAACCAGCCATGGTATATATATATATATATATATATATATATATATATATAACCAACTGAATGGGTTAACACACTTTATGACGAGGGTGTGGAGAATCTGGTCATTCCTGAACACTGTTTTTGGAGTGTCTTGTGATTGGAGTGACCCTCATAGCTTGCCAGTTTCTGGGTATGAACTTCTTACATGACATCTAATTTCCTAGGAGAGGAGGCAGCTGGCTCCCTCACAAGCTTTAGCCCAGAACAGTAGTTGGTGTTCTCTGAAAGATTCAATTGGTTAAAGCAGTGACAGGACCAGCCAGATTCAAAGGGATGGAAAAACAGACTCCACCTGCACATGGGAGGGTAGCAAATAATTTGCAGCCAACGTTAAATGTTCTTGCTCTCTCTCCTTATATATGTATACAGGGTGGAGCAAAAGTAGGTTTACAGTTGTGAGTATACAAAACACAGACTTTCTTCTTGTGTTATTATCAATTAATTATTGTATTATTTTTCATATGAACAACTGTAAACCTACCTTTGCCCCACCCCGTATTTACATGGTTCTATTTAACAACTTGACCAATGACGGCAAGAAGACTGGGAGACCAGAGATTTAAAATTAGAAGAACACCAAGTTTTCACTTTATTCACTTTTATGCTCTTTCAATTTTTAAAAATAATATACATGCAGTCTCTTGTTACTGAAAAAAAAAGAGAGTTGTTATGTGCCAATACTGAAAATTATTCAAGAAGCACAATGAAGTTAAAAAAAAAAGTGAAACACAGGACAGTGTGTATAGAATTATTATATTTATCAAGATATGGATGCTGACACCTCGTGTGTGTGTGTGTGTGTGTGTGTGTGTGTGTAACCATGTAACACACTGACAAGCAAAGACTCTAAGCAAAAGTGTTTGGAAAAATAGGTAGAAAAAGGAGCAAAATGTTCTCAGTTGAAATGATCACCAATGTGTAGGCAGTGGGTTAAGTCCTCACTATGTGGACTTTTACTATCTTCCTAAGAACTCTTGCCATGCTGCAAACGGTCAGTGAACCTTTATCTTCTCAGGGTGTGTTGCTGTGTGCACACCATGGAGGCTGATAAGAACTCAGGACCCGGCTGACTCAGAGCCACAGTTCATCTAGAACACAGGGAGATAGCCCACAGATATGCTCGGGCACTTTCTACAAGCACGATAAGCCTCTTATCTCTATTACTGAGAATTTTAACTTCTATCTTAAAGTTAATTCTTCAGTGTGCTTCTGGTTTAAGAAATGAATTCAGGTCTATAATAGATTCCTGAGTAATCCAGGTTATAAAATCCAATGAGTAAGGCATTCTCACACCGTAAATCTGTGCCAACAGACTACAAATGGGTTTCAAGGAGAATCCAATTAGCTGAATCAACTTGCGGTTCCTCTTTGTCTTCACCATAGGTGCTACTAAACACCGAGGCAGTATCTTTTGTTTTAGATCGAAGACTAAAGATCGGTTTATTGTTCTTACCCTAAGCCCCAAAGCTCTGATGCTTCCGCAGGACCAGTGGAAATCCTCTTGCTTAGGTTCAGCCTGAGTAAAGAAAGCAAATCTCAAAACTGGGCAACTATTCTCTGCATTTCCTGTCACTGAGTGAGTGACTCCGCAGTTCTTTGATGACTTCAAGATGACAGGACACAGTCCCCACTCTTCTCACCGGTATTTAGCACTGTTTTTGTCTCTTCCTCCTCCACTGTGGTTCTTACCTACGGCAGTCATAAAGTTATTGTTCATATGGAACCTTCAAATACTGAGGAATGAGGGGAACATCTCATGCCTTTGACGAGCTGAGGGTAAAAGACACAGGGATTATTAGAGCTTCTCCTATACAAATTGAATAAAATGGAATGCGTATTTGATAGTTTCATGGCATTTTTTCTTTTTCTTTGTTCAATAAAAACTGATGGGTGAGATATGAAATATTCTAATATGCTACAGAACCTTAATAAATGTGGAAATATCCTAGAATGTTAATGTCCAAATTCTTGGCCAGGGGTCTATCATGGGCCACATTAAGTTTATTAAGTCTCCTATGATGATGTACAAAGTGTGCACTGGTGATAACGTGACTTTTTGAAGAGAAGATTGCTAACTTTTTTTTTTTTTTTAAACATTTTTTTTCTTTATTGATTTTAATCCTCACCGGAGGACATTTTTCCATTTTTTTGTTCAGGTAGAGTGGGAGGGAGCGAGAGAGAAACATCCACATGAAAGGGACACATCGAGTGGCTGCCACCCACACAACCAACCAGGGCCGGGGACAAATCGCAACCAAGGTACTGCCCTTAGCGGGAACCGAACCCGGGTCTCTCTGGACCACAGGCCGACGCTCTAACCACTGAGCCAAACTGGCCAGGGCAAGATTGCTAACTTTTATTAACCTTTTAAAGGGAACAGTCATCCAATAAGAGGTTAAGAGCATTCAGCTATTAAGTATTTTATACTTCATAATAATTTTTGTTCAAGTAAAATAACAGACTACAATATTTGGACAAAATCCTCTACACTAATAAATGATTAATACTTAGGTACAATGTGCTGTGCATGTGTGTACATGTATATGTGAGTATGTGTGTGTTAGTGGTATAAAATCACTAGTTCTTTTTTTGTGTGCAATTCAGTTATGTACAGTAAATGTGATTACTTGCTGTAGGACTAGTAAGTGCTATTACTTTCACTGGTAGTTGAACTAGTTGACATTCCTGGATTGAGTACTTACTAGAGGAAATTGGTAACTTTACGCCCAAAATTTTAATGCTAGAAGAATCCCAAAGGTGAAACAGTTAGGTCAGACAGGTTATGCTGTAGTGACAAATAACTACCAGTACTTGGGGGCTTAAAACAACATGGATGTTTTTCTTCTTTCTACTACTCATTCTATACGTCCATTCTGAGTCATCAAGGGCCATGCTCCACATTTGTTCCCCTCGAGGATACAGATGGATGGTTGCTTCTGGAACCGCCTGGAAAGTTGCTTATTACTGTGGCAGTGGAAAGAGAACCAGCAAGTCGCATGCGAGCTCTTAAAGTTTTCTGACTTGAAATGACATGTATCACATGTGCTCACATCTGCTGTCACGGGAGTGACATGGCTATGGCCTAATTTCAGGAGGATGCGAAGTACAGGCAACTCTATCTTGCGTCCAGAGGGGGACATTTGGAATATTGCTGAGCAATGGATGTATTATTTTATAAATGCTATAGCTAAGGCTCAGAGTTTGAATAACATGGGTAAGATCTTTAGCTGGAATTTGAGCAACATGCTGAATAATTTTTTTAAAAAATTAATTTTAGAGAGAAAGAGGAACAGAGAGAGAGTGAGAATGTGTGTGTGTGAGAGAGATAGGAGAGGGGAGAGAGGAGAGAGGAGAGAGACAGATGAGGAGAGAGGGGAGGGGAGGGGAGGAGAGGGGAGGGGAGGGGAGGGGAGGGGAGGGGAGGAGAGGAAACACTGATTTGTGGTTCCACTTAACCAACTGAGCTACCAGGCCAGGGTGACAGATGTTACTATTAAGAAATAATCATTTAAATATGTGGAAATACTACCAAATTTAACACTGATTTAATGGTTTAAATGATCTTGATTTAAGTGGTCATTAAATTGTTCAGATTTCCAGTGTAGCGATTAACTCACAAGTACTGGATCCTAGTGTAAGGCACCTGGGACTTCCGAACGTCGAATTCCTGTTTCTTCGTCAGTCCCCTCATTAGCTCTGCTGTCTTGTGAGTCACCTAACTAATTCGAGTCTTGGCTTGTTCTCTCAGGTGAGGTTGTTGGGTTTGCTGGTCTCCCTTTCTGCATGGACAGGCTGTGTGCTCTAAGTTGAGTGCTTGGCTGCCAATTAGTTCTGACTTCTAATTCTCTTTTTTCTGTTTTGATAGAACTTGGTATCCAGCAAGCAAATTAGTAATTTAAGCTCATTTACAATTCTAACATCACTTCATAGAACTGCAGTTTTTATAGCCTTTTAAAAAATCTCAAATAACCTAAAGTACTCTCAAAAGTTTTTCCACTCCTGAAAATAATCTTTCTCATGATGATTTTTATAAATGCAATTCAACATGAAGTTGCTGTTTTGAAAGTATTTAAAGTCATTATTGAAAAATTGTCTTGTTCAACATGAAATTCCTGACTATTAGGTGGAAGCAGCAAATTGGGCATTATAGGGTTATTAAGATATATGGATTCCTTTCTACTTGTAAGAGCCTTAGTTTATCCTAGAGAAACTAAGAAAATGTTATAGAGCTATTGATTACTTAGGAAAATAAAGCATTGCCAAAAATATAGAGCCAACATTTTAGAGATTTAATATAGAATGAGAGTAAATCTGAAATACACTTAGATGTGTATATGTCTTCCATTTTCACAGAAAATATTTTTAAAGCATAGTTTACACAGATATAGAAGCAAAATAAACTAGTGATAACACATTAAAACAAATATTGTTCTACACTTGGATTATATTTAAGTAAAAATATGTGAAGAGTGTGATTCAGAATTATTTTTGTCCTTTCCACTCTCCTTTGCATCAGGAGTCTCTGTTAAACAAGTATTGCCTGTTAGTTGATTTCTCCTGTTTTATTTGGAATAAATCGAGTTCCTTCTGCCATTCTGTTTTCCTGCATTAAACTCGGGAGTCTCAGCCTCAGCCCGAGTCTCGTGGCAAGAGGTCAAGTGGTTGAGAGCCTCACGGTGGCCTGCGAGACGGTCCTGAGCATCTCTGGTGACTTTCACATCAGCCCCGAGAGCCGTCGGCAGCAGTGGTACACAGCCACGGCAAAGCGCTGTGTCCCGGGAAATGCACCCGGGAACACTGCATCGGACAGGCTGCCTTTAAAAAGCGGCCGTTCTGGATGTGGAAATTATCTAGAGCTGACCGGAATTTCTATTTCCAAGACAATATTTGAAGGTATTTGGCAATTTTTTTGCATTTTACATTTTTGAACAGTCATTGCCAAGAAATTGCATACTAATAAAATGACCCATTCACACAAACACATTAAGGTCAGAATTAAATAATACTAAATGCAGTAAAGAAGTTAAAGTGCTTTGTAAACTTTTAACCAATGCACCACTGTGTATTATTACATTAAGATTTTATTTACAGTTTTGGGTTCCTACATCTTTAGACAAAATACTAGTTGGCCGGAAGCAAAATGAATCTTCTTCAATGCACATAAAGGGCTATTTAAGTATCTCACATCCACCAAAGCAAGAAAATGTATTGTCTGAGCAGAGAATATTTTTTAGAGTAATTTTGTTGGTAATGTGATGAGCACACTTAGTTTCTGTACATGTCTCATCATCCTATTTCTACTGCTTTGTCTTTGCAGGGAATTCTAACATCCACTGAGTGATTTCACATTTGTGGTTTGTTTCGTCTGAGCTTCATGATAATATCTTAAGATAGATAGGACATTTATAGATGAGTAAATCAAGTTTTAGAGAAGCGAATCAACCCAGATCATGCTGATATCATCTGGCTGGTAGGCAGGTCAGAACCCATTATGCTAAATTCACAGCTAGCATTTTCTCTAGTAAAGAATTGCCCAATTGTAAGCCTCATGAGGCAAGGACCAGGCCCGCTTTGTTCTCCTCCGTATTTCAATGACTTGGCTTTTATGATCACCCAGAGAAGGCACTGTATAAATATTCACTGATTAATTATGCTCAGATTTCCCTTAATTCTAAAAAATTAAATGTCTGAAGGAGGGAAGAAGGATCATTACTGGGGAAGCTTATCTGTAGGAAAACACAGTCCTCTAAAAAAGGTCCTAGCACTTGCATAGTTTTTCATTCCATTAAATACTTTATCATCAAGTTATTCAGTTGAAAGAGGTCTTTTCTACTCCAAAGTCCAGGAAATTAAAAAAAAAGTATCTCATCTGTAAATGCAACATGTGAAATTGAGCATAAGGTTCAGTAACATTTCCCACTTCAAAACCTTTCTGAAGAAAATAAATCAACAATTATATTTAAAGATGGGAAGCAGCTTAACTTTAAGGAAAAATATAAGCATCTGTTAGGAATTTGGATTCATTCTCTGTCTCTTGACCTATCTATTTTCTAGCCCTCCCTCAAGGCCACCTTACTGCCCAAGCCACAGCAGGTGATCATTTATAAACTATGGCACGTATGGTCTAAGTCGGAATTGAGACTAGGTGTGGCTGGGATAGGTTATCTCCATTTTCCCGGAAAGCAAGAAACAGGAAGGTAGAAGAACCACAGCCACTGAGGATATGAGGAACTTGACCTTGTTACTAAATCTGGAAAGTGAAATGAGGTTTTTATCAGGGAGACCAACAGCAGGGTCTGTTTCTAGGAACTAGAATACAAATCAAGGAAAGATAGCTTCCCTTCTAACTTGGATTCACTTACTGTAGAGACATCAAGGTCCTGCAGAGGGATTTTCTAATGTGTCTGAGTGAGAAATGAATGGTCCGAGGGGCTAAGGAAAAGCCGTGGGGGTATTAGATGGAGGCACATAACTAACATCCATGAAGGTTATAAAGATGGCTGAAAGCAGAGGGTTCTGCCCATATTCGCTTTGGGACTTTGTGCCTATCAGGATAAAACTGGACATTTGGTAGCTGAGGCAGAGGGGGACGGCCTGAGGTTAGCTCTGGCAGCTGTATGTAGGTGGCTGGTATCCAGGATGCCCACGGTCCTTGGAGAAATTATAGAAAGCAGATGATGCTGGATGAAGGGCTTGCTGGAGACATTGCCACGGTCTGAGGGGATGGGCCAGCCAGGCCAGGGATAGAATGAGATTCTCAGGCAGACTTGAGTCTCTCAATAGTGTGAGAAAACAGGGGGTTCTGAGCCAGTGGGCACTCCTCCTGGTTTTGATTTAGCCCAGAAAGAACCAACCAGGAACTCACTAGCTACAGATGTCCAGCACATGGGGGCAGGTTGAGCCATACAGGGCATCCGATGAACATGCATGGCACCTTCCGTGGTGGCCACAGAACAGCTGCCATTGTTTGGAACAGTGGAGGGATGATGCTTTAAAGAATTGACCTTCTACTGGAAAGGGACTGTTGTAAGCTAAGAGGAGATGAAACTGAAAGCAGGTGAAATACCATTAATTGGCAAATCTGTTTTTCTGCCCCTCAGTGGAGTGGGAGTGTGCAAAGAAGATGAGGTCAATTACAGAAACATGCAAAAACCTCCTTTTCTGTGCACATTTGAGTATGTTAAATACATTTGTATCACTCCCCATGTATACCCTTTTAAACTGAAGAGTTAGGTGGAGGATTTTGTTTTTAATTATGAAAAATTATTCACCTGGATCTATTTTGTAGTTCGTATAAATAAAGAGTCATTGGAGCTAGGAGATGTATTTACCGTTGTAAGGTTTCTATAAAAAATATAGTTTCAAACATGATTACCTATGATGAATGTGTGAGAGCTAATACGCAAACTCTCTGTGGTTATATTTATTTGAATATCTATCAATTAATGTATGTGTTAAAAGTATCACATAAGGAGGAGCTAGTGCAGAACTGAGGGGTCTCTCCCCAAGCACACAGTTTTTCAGCTTCGGCACTGTACCCCGAATGCCCATCCATGATCATTTTGTTTTCACCCTCTTCACAGCATTGCACACTGGGTGATTAATAAGTGAATGAATTCCAGTTCAATTGATTAAGATGCACCTGCTTAAAGAATCATAATTCTCAAGACCAAATAAACTTTATTGATGTGTAATGTCTTCTTAAAGCCCTACCATATATTAGATGAGAAACTAATACATATCTAGTACATTCAAGGGAGGAACTGTGTTTAAGGGGTTTTTGATTAATATCAATAAATAATATCATTGTCTTGGAGCAATAGTTTTGGTTTGCAAATGAAACTATGTTGATAGCAATTTAAATAATCTTAGCATTATTAAGAAAGACACAGGTTAAATAGTGAACAATTCTACTCCTACCAATCAAGCTAGTTCTTAGGTTGATGTATCCTGAGTTCACATAGTTAGATGAAGTCACATTGTTTCATTGAATTAGGATTTCTCTTCTGAATAGTCAAATCCTTCCAAATACCTTTTATCAAAAGGCCAGTTTATTCATAAGAGAGTGACCTTTATTTTCACTATTTCTTCCAGGAGAAGGAGAAATAAAAGAAATACGAATTGGCTTATTTATTTTGCCCCAGCGAGATTGCTCTCCATCTGTGGTGAGCGAGAATGCACCCCCTCTTCCCACCCCCCCCTCCGCCCCGCCCCGTCAGCAGACGTTCTATCAGACAGAAACCTGGCCAGGCAGGGTCAGCGTAAGTGAAAGTGTGGAGATTAGTGAGGGATTTTTAAAAGCACCAGAGAGGTGTTATTAATCCTTTGAAAGTGTGAGCCTTTCTGATATGGCAGCTGGGCTCCTGGGGGAAATCACACAGGGTTCTGTATTCTTGATAAGAAGAGTGTGAAGTAAAATGCAATGAACTTAATGACCCAGAAATTATTATTAGAGGAAATTAATACCATCTTCAGGAGATTTGTGTCACTTAATGTAGCATTTGAAAGAAGTAAAAATTCCTTTATATCGACCTGCCTTTCATTTTAAGTATAAACATGTGCATTTGCATCTGTCATGAAGATTACAGATGCGGCTTTGAATTAATAGAGAGGTTATTTCGCATAGGAGCAGGAGCCCATGCTGCGGTTGTAGGTGGGTTTCTGAGAGGTGTGTGCATTTTTGAGTTTTTTAGCTCTCTTTCTCACCACTATTTTATATTTTTGATACCATTTTGATTATTTTCAAAGGTCATTTTAGTATTGAACTCTTAGCAGAGAAAAAGTTTCAGTTGATATCCACTACTACATGGCTACTGCGATATAACAACACAACACAACACAACATAACACAACACAACACTACACAAGCAAATCACTGCAGAGAGCCCATTTGTCTTCTCCACTCATGTTATCTCTTCTGTGGGGAGAGGATGATGAGAAGAGAGGATGCACAGGAATTGGGAAATGATTTCTTTCAACAAGTCTTGTCCTTGTCAGTTCTACTGTTTCTGGGGCCTATGAGTGGCTACTTCCATTTTTGTCAAGAGTAAGACATGGAGATTAATTTGAAGTTGTGTTTATGCTGAAGATTGAGGCCACACTCCTGTCTTGATTTCCCCATGAGTGCTTATCAGCCGCGGCGGGTGAGCCTTTCTCAGCAAACAACCTTCCTCAGGGACAGAACATGACGTTTTGGAAGGAGAAGAACCTCAGTGCTATTCGGTGAAGCCCTCCATTGTATAAAGGAAACTCAACTGGAGAGGTGAAGTGAGCTCATCAAAGCCACACAAGTATTCAGTGGGAAATCAGTTTTTTCTCATTATTGCATTTTTCTTTGCTTTTGAACACCACCCTCACTCAAGTTTTAATGAACTTTCCCAAACAGGGTGATTTAAACGATTTTTAAATAGTAAGGTTCTATTAGACAACATTTATTTATTTATTTATTTATTTATTTATTTATTTTTTCAATTCTGAAAAATAACCTTGCATCGTTTTTCTTGGAAGAGACAAATGGAAATTGAGGGAAAGGAATCTAACAGAAGTAGGCTCAGTCATAGTTCTGAAACTCTTTCCAGGGTACCTGAGAGACCCAAGGGCAGGTGATTTGAAATCCATACCTAATTCATTCTCTGGAGGCCTCTGGTGTGAAGGGAGATTAACATATCCCCAGTGGTTTGCATCCTCTTCTTATTTTAGGATAGCTGAGACCCAAAAGTCCAGTGAGAGAACATTGGGTCTGTTTATTATACAAATTAGTTTATTTCTTCTTTATGAAGTTTTGTAGATTCTAGGAGTGAAGAACCCTCACGGAATAGAACCAAATTTTTTGCTAAGGGGTTTGAAGAGTGTCTTTGTCATAACAAAATTAAGCCAACATATAATTGTCATTTGCTTTATTCTTATGGAAATTGAACATTAGCATGTGTATAATTGATCTGAAGTCCAGACACATCAAAGACACAAATCTATGTATCTATGTGCTTTTCATCTAATTATAAGGAACTACATATGTTCTTACTCAAAACTTGTTTTTGCTTTTTAATTTTTTTTTTAAGTGAAAGAAAATGTGTTTTATTTCATGCCCCTCCCCCCAGCTTTTAAAACTCTCTTTTCTTTTTCCCTCAAATGACCGGAGCTGCAGTCATCAGCCTCTCTAGGGCTCTTGAACTGAACACTTATTCTTTTAAAAATCATCAACACAGTATCTGTTGCCAAGTGGAGAAGCCAATTCTCTCTCCATGCTCTAGGAAGTGTTCCCTTTGTCGCATGTTGGCATGGAAGTGAAGGGCCTGGAACTCGATATTGACATCACAGCAAAAGCGTTGCTATTAGATACAGGTTTATTTCAGAATTAAAACAAATACATCTAGAAACTATAGTCCGTATGTTCAAATATAAGCCATAAAAAATTGTAAATGTGACTGTGTGGGTATCTTTTACTTGAGATCAGTAGAAAACTAAGTTTATTTGCTTTTATTATCATAGCATATCATAGATGTGTTATTATATCAATAAATTGACTCAAGTAGAAAAGAAAACTCAGAAATTAGAACAAAAATTAATTGCAAGTAATCTGACAAAAATACACGTATTTATCAGATCAGTATTTGGAACTAGATATTTGGTTCCAATTTCTTATGACAATTACAGAATAGATAAGAATCCTTATTTTAAAAAATATCATAAAGGTAGATGTATGTAAAACAGAGACTACAGAAATTTCAAATTCAACATGAAGTTTTCAGAGTTCTTTCATCTATTGGATATATCTGTGTTTTATGCATAATATAAAGTATGTTTTTCATATTGAAAAAATATTGGAAAAAACTAATATGCTATAAAAATATGGCAAAATGTTCCTGCACTGTTTCTGCACGTGTCAACTTCTGTGAAAGGTGAAAGATATTTGGATTTTCTACTGGCTTTTTGTTTTGGTTTGTTTTTTATTCTCACCCAAGGACATTTTTGCATTTATCTTCAGATCGAGCGGGAGGGAGAAACGGGGGAAGAGAGAGAGAAACATTGATGCAAGAGAGACACATCGAGTAGTCGTCACCCACATGACCCCAATGGGGTGGGGACAAACCGTAACTGAAGGTGGGAACTGAACCCGGGACTCTCTGGTCTGCAGGCCGACGCTTTAACCATTGAGCAAAACCGGCCAGGGCTCTACCTGCTTTTATTAGATGTTGCTAAAGTGTTCTAAGAGGAGGGATTAATATTTTCTCATGCATAAAGCCACTTTCACTTGAAAAGTTTAGATGTATAACTGGAATTACAGATGTGTTTTAAGTTATGTCTACATGAATATAACATAGTACTTATTGCTCTGACATGTAGGTGGTAGTTGTGTATGTGCTTTTGTGTGTGCCTGTACATGATTTCGCATGTGCCTGTGCACACTTGTGTGTGTGCATGTGTGCATGCACATGAATGTATGAGTAAAGAAAAAAGATCTTTCCTCCAGAAACCATATGTCAAAATATTTTAACAACAGCGAATATAAGAAAATTTTGCATTCTTAATATTCATTTAAAAATATCTGTCATGGATTCCCAACCAGATCACATTGTATATAAACTTTTTAATTATTTTAGTAAACTCTTCTTAAAATTTTAAACTGCTAAAAATAAAAGTCTATATATCTAACTGTTTCTTGACAGTTCTTACATTACATACAAACTTAAAATATCTAAAACACCACTTGATTTTCCTTTTAAATCTGTTTCTCCTTTAATTATCCTCATCTCTGGAAATGACATTAAAACTCACCAAGTTGTTCAATGCATTTTAAAATTTAAATTTTTGCAGACATGTGAAGAGGACTGGTCTGATGCACAGTCACTGAAAGTCTGCCATATCTGATTCCAAGTTACACTGTGAAGTTCCTCTTACAGGGGATCTTTGTATGAAAACAGAAAGAATAGAAAGTCATATTTGTTAATTTTTTTCTTTGCTTCTCTTTCCCTAGGCAATGTATTAGTAAAAATTCTGCTTTGTGTGATGTTTGTAATTTTGCGGTTTACATTTTCTTCTAGGATTTTTATGGTTTCATGACTTATATTTAAGTCTTTTATCCACTTTGAGTTTATTCTTGTGTATGGTAAGTTGGTGGTCTAATTTCGTTTTTTGCATGTACTTGTCCAATTTTCCCAACACCATTTACTGAAGAGACTATCTTTACTCTATTATATGCTCTTACCTCCTTTGTCAAATATTAATTGAGCATATTGTGTTGGGTCAATTTCCTGGTTCTCTGTTCTGTTTCATTGATCTATATGCCTGTTCTTGCACCAGTACCAGAGTGTTTTGATTGTAGTGACTTTGTAGTATAACCTGATATCCAGTATTGTGATCCCTCCAACTTTGTGCTTTTCAAGATTGCTGTGGCTTTTTGGGATCTTTTTTGGTTCCATATAAACTTTTGGAGTTTTTGTTCTAACTCTGTGCAGTATTCCATTGGTATTTTAATAGGGATTGCATTGAATCTATACATTGCTTGGGGTAGTATGGTCATTTTAATGATATTGATTTTTCTAATTCATGAACATGGTATATGCTTCCTTTTTTTTATGTCTTCTTCTATTTCTTTTTTCAATGTCTTGTAATTTTCTGAGAACTGGTCTTTTACCTCCTTGGTTAAGTTTATTACTAGGTATCTTAAATTTTTTGTTGCAAGGGTAAATGGAATTTTTTTAAGTTTCTCTTTTTGTGTGCTCATTATTGGTGTATGGTAGGGTTGGATTGCAAATACCTTGCATAATCATGTGTACATTAATATTTGTTGAGTGTCTACTAAATGCTAGACAATTTTCAGCACTGAAAATACTTCTGTAAGTTGAGGTACCCTACCTTTGAAGAAACAAATCAAATGGATGGATCCTACAATCTGATTAGAGTCAATTCCTCTACAATAGTTTCTTATTAATGACACATAAAAAAATTGTGGAGTTCCTTTCTATCATTAAGAATGTTCTATTTTTGGTAGAACTAATTTTCTAAAGATTAAAAATAAAATAAGTAGGAAATAATTCAAGCAATCTATAAGTTAATATGAGCTAGTGTGGCTCATGTAATATATATGTATATACATATATGAGGAGTTAAGAGGAAATGAAAGAATATGGCAAACAGTTAATTGAACACATGTGGAGAACTGGCTAACATGTTGTATGCATTTGGTAGGCTTTCCTATTGAATGAACATACTCACAACTATTTCTTGTTTCCTTCACTCAACTCATGTTTATTGAGTTTGCACTGGGCTAGGTTCTAGGAATTAAGGTTGGGTCAGGCACATCCTTGCCCTCCAGGGTTTCATTTAGGATCCACTTAGTCTCATGAGAAGACCATTTTTTAAGAATCATTTTCTACTTTCTGGAGTTGATATTTCTTGTTACTTTTAGGATAACCACCTCATATGTGTGGCCCCAATTACATATCACCATCTGCCAAACTCAGGCAGCCACACTGGGGTCAAGCCCCATCTCTGAACTATCCTCCTCTTCGGCAAGACCTCTGAGCCCAAGCTTGTGTCCTGACCTAACTGCTAGATGTGGTAGGTGTCCTATTCTTCTCTGCTACCACCAAGACTTTTGTAATTTGGATTTATTTTTTTCTCAGTTCTCACTGCTCAATTCAAACAGTGGAGTGGGACAAAATGAGCTTTTGACCAGGGGCCAGAAAACTGAGCCTTGAGCTGAGCAGTGACCCTGAGATGTGTGGAGTCAAGGCCAGAGCTCTTATGTTGATATATTTCAGTTTTCTCTTCTGCATAACAAAGAATTTGAGGAATTTTAGGGAACCTAGGTTCTTTATAGCTTCCATCCCTCTCCTCTCCCCAAACAACAAATGGAAAATATAATCCTGTGAATCTCAGATGGTCTGTTTTCCCATGGTTCCCTTGTAGGTGTGAATAAGTGTCACAAGCCTGCAATGAGGAGAGTGTTGATATTATCACTAAATTCTTCCCCACATCACTCTTGCTGAGCAATGAAATGTCCCACCTGAGTTTATTACAGAAACTTGGAACAAGGAGGAATCTTACCAATCAACCATTTACCCATTATTTGATAGATGATGAACTTGAGATCTGAAGGAATCAAGCCAGGAGAACCTAGCTCTCTTGACTACCAATCAATCTGTTACACTGACTTCTAAATTTAAACTAATAGCCTAGGATTGTTTTTTTAAAAAAGTAAACTGCTATGCTGCACATCTGAAACTAATACAAAACAATATCGAATGCAAACTATAATTGAAAATAAAATTTAAAAAATAGTATTGCTTGCTGTTTCATTTCTTAGATTACAAAGTAAATTTGCCTATTTTTTAAAAAAAATTGTTAGTTTTTGGGGAGAGAAGAGAAAGATCAATGAGAAACAAACATCAATTGGCTGCCTCTTGCATTCCCCCCACTGGGGATCAAGTTTGCAACCCAGGCATGTGCTGTGATCTGGATTCAAACCAGCAACCTTCTGGTGCATGGGACGGTGCCCAACCAACTGAGCTATGCTGGCGAGGGTGACTTTGCCTATTTTTGAAAACTCAATGATACTACATCATTATGAACTTCATGTAATAGTTAATTGCACAGCCTCTGGTGTCAGAGCTGGGTTAAAGTTGCAACAGTATCACTGATTAGCTTTATGATGTAGGGCACATCGTTAACCTCTTTCATCTGTATTACCCTTTCCTACTAAATGGCGGTAATAATCATTGGCTACACACTTATTGAGAGTTTGTGAGAATTAAATGAGATAATGTGCATGGAAAACACTCAGCAGTGTGCTTGACATATAATTAGTATTGGGTCACTGTTGGCTATTAGTATTAAAGTTAATACTATTTAAATTTGGATGTTTGGAACTTCTCTTCATCTTGAGGACTTAGCTGGAATCTTTAACTGCTTGTGTAAGCTCAAGGGGTTTCCTATAATTTCTACTAAATTCCAACTGTACTTTTTCTCCTTAAGGTGCTTCTGTTTCCACTCCTGTATTGTTTGTCTTGAATTTATCTTCTGGGCATTCACAATGAACCAAGCACTTTGTAAAGGTATTCCTTTACTGAAGATGTGGTGGTTCATAGAAGAGGGATTTCATTAGCACAACTCCTGACATTTTAGTCCTTCCCTTTAGTCTTTTGAAAAGTAGACCCAACTGGCAGACCTGCCTTGGTTCCCCTGGAATGTTGGTGAATAAATGTCCCCAATTGTTATTTTCAGCCCCGTCATTGGACTACATTAAACTACTAATGTCATGTTGCTTTCAGAATTTACCTCTATTCCAAAGGAAGTTTTTGGAGCTTTCTTGGTGCTTTGTTGTTATCGGGCCAGATTACTTGCTGTAGATGTGAGTGTCACACTCCTATATTAACACAATATCTTCAACTTTTGTTTGATGAAGCCCAAAGCCAAGGGCATTCAAAGTGTGTGTTTAGCCCTCTGAGTAGGATCTTCTGCTCTCTCTTACAAAAGAAAATAAATAAGTTTCAGTTGAGGAGCTTTGGGACAACTCTTTTAGTGGCTGAAAAAATGTTTTCCTTTAATTCCCATTTTTCTGTATTACTCTAGCTAGTCAGGATCGACAATCAATGTTATGTTAAATATATTTAGTATTTGTCTGGCATTGTTCGAAAATGAGGTCTTCCCTATAAATTGCATTTTTAAGATAATGGAAGCTTATCATTTTAGGTAATGAAACTTTTAACATTTTAGTAATATTTTGTGGAATACTAAAGCATAATATGGCTCAAAATCTAAAAAAAATATAATTAATTCATACAAATAGAAAGGTGAAATAACAATGATGAAGAACACAGACTGGAGTCAAATTGTCTGAATTTTCATCCTGCTCACCACTAATTGGAAGTCTCACACTGGGTTCAGTCATTCCTCCTATTTCATGTATTTGGTTTGAAGATAAATGTGCCCCTCCATGAAAAGCACGTAGCATAATGCCAGGTATTTGGTAAGTGTTCAGTAACTACCAACTGTTACTGGTCTTACTGCTACTATTATACATTTTTATAAATCAACAACAACAAAATACAAATAATCCCCTGGGCAGAGAGTAAGCAAGTAATTTAAAAAAGGAATAAAAAGTAATAAAATGTCTCATCTAATTGGGTTCTGTCTTCACTGTTTATTTCTACTGAATTGGATCATGTTGACTCATGTTGCAGTTACTCAGGAATGGTTATGAGTGTTGTTGACTTATTTAAATGATTCTAGATATTTGGATTGAATGTGAATCCTGTATCCTGAAGAGATTTTTTAAGGAAACCACTTTTAACACCTGAAGAAGTTGAGCAGGGTAGTGGAAAGATTCAGTGTTCACTGTTGATGACCATGGCCCATGGAGTGTAAATAAGCTCTGTGCATTTGGCTCAGAAAAGTGCTTTTGCATGTTTGGAGTAAGTTTCAGAATTTTACAAAATGGATAGCATCCATCCCGAATCAGTTTGCTTTATTAATTAATAAGAAATTTAATAAGTCTCACAAACAAACATAATTGTTGGCTAGTAAGAGCTTTGTACCAGTTTTGTCTTCTGTCGGAATTTTTACTATGATAGCCTTGCCAGTATTTGTTATATTTTAACTCTGAAGAGATAGCTTTTGACTACTGAAGATATTGAATATATTGCTGTAACGTGCTGCTTGAGTATATACTTGACATCATTGAGAAAATCATGAAGAAATGTTTTGATTTCATTCTTCACTTAAAAGGTCTTCATGAGTCCCTTGAATGCATGTTGCCAGCCATGAAAAACAGTTTATTGTTCCTTATTTATTCACATAGTAGAAGGTAAAGAAGAACTGGATGTTGAGTAGTATATCGTGTTTTAATTTTTGTTTAATTTAATGTTTTCTCCAGAACTAAGATTTACTTTTGGATCACTATTAGTTTGTTGTAAATAGTAAATATTACACAGATTGACATTTTGTCAAAAACTTTTATCCATGAAAAATAATGTTTCACACATACTTAGGGTTAATTTATAGTAATCACAGCATTTTTTTTTTTTTTTTAATTTATACTTTGGGTCATAAGTAGTCACTAGGTAAATAAAGTATCTCTTCTCCTGTACTATGAGCATTAAATGAAAAAAAGAATAAAAGTTTGAGCACGTTTCCCTCATATATTTGCTACACAAAGGCCATAATCTGATTCTTATGCTACACATCAGTGTATTCATTCAATTGTGAAGCAAAATGTATGCAAGCGTATCATAGAAAAATAATTCTTCTTTTGCCTTAAATGTTATTGCCATCATGTGACTTTCAACATCATCTCATTGAGGAAATATGCAATAGCTCCCTCTGCTTCCTCTCATTAACTTTGGTACTAATTCTCAAGTGCATGATTTCCCCCCCTGATTTAGGTAAAGGTGAAAAATTTTAATTTTGGTCTCTGCTGTTAGCAAACTAGTCAGTTTCATACAGAAAAGCATTATTTTACACCGGTTCTATAAAACCTAGGTTGGCTTACATAAAACATCACTCTGGAATGAAAAAAATAAAATAAGAGTTTTAGTGATTTCATGGATTTGTTTGAAATGTTTCTTAATTGATAACATACCAAGTAGTGCAGTAAATAGATGATTCCACAGAAATTCATACTCCTTTCTTTTTAGCTACTTTTATAAAATCTCACTTACAGATTCATTTGTTCTAACACATCCAAATTTATATTTCATATTCCCACTGGAATCTATCACCTTTTATGCTTATGATATCGTTCTTAATTATAGAATTTATGTTTCTACTTCTAATACTAGTTGTAAACTATATTTTAATCCACTGACAAACTTAATCAGTATATTTCTATAGTTGCAATTAATGCAAATCTGAAAAATATAAAATGTTATATTATAAATGATGTGAGATGTTAGATGAGATGTTATGCTCTATAATTCAACATTAGCCGAAATATTCTAAGCAAAGCCATTTTTGCAGTGTGTGTGTGTGTGTGTGCACGTGTGTATAAGTTTTAAAAACATACTGACTGTAAGTAACTTCAAAGGATTTTTCAGAGAATCACTCTTACATTTAGATTTGGACAATGTATGTGTATAAAATAAGCTTTTCCTCTGCATCTGCCAAACCACCTGCAGACATTTTCATAGCCTGAGGTGGTCTGTGGTCACCATGCCAAAAGCAGCTGTCCCTGCACTGTTTTCTTTCCACTATCAGCTGTCACTTTCAGTTGGTCACTCTCCACCTTGATTCCTTTACTTGCAATCTTCTATCTTTTATCACTCAATAAAAACTCAAGACAAAGTTAGATATCTGAACTCATAAACTTTATTTCATACAGTAAAAGAGAGTAGGTTGTGAACTAAAAAGTACAGCACACTTTCATGACGCGTCCGCCACCTGTGCTTCGTGGCCACTACTTTTCACGATGCTCAGGAGCCTACTTAACTTAATGGTCGTTGTCTGGTTTCATCTCAGTTACCTTAGTTGGAAATCTGAGTCTCTGAGAGTCTGAGTGCTCCTCCTGATTGGTGAAAGTGTACATACCCAACATCCAACTATTATGGTGCTAAACTTATAATCCATTCAAGTATTTACTTATTAAACAAGTATATTGCTTACTTTTGCTTCATATGTATTATGTCAATTAAACCTTAGAATAAGCCTATGAATAGGTACTATTTTTATGCTATTTTACAGATGAGAAAACTGAGGCATGAAGCTATTAAATAACTTGCCCAAGTTCATACATCTAGTAGGTAGAGGAGCAAAGAGTTGAACACAGACATTCTGGCTATAGAGCACATGTTTGGATCATTACTTCATATAGTATTCATTCAGTATTCTTTTTGGAAAATTAAAAGAAATGAACAAGAAATGAGAAAAATTAAATAAATGTATCAGTAACTGAAATCCATCGAGGTATAGGATATGTATCATAATAAATATTTACATAAATAGCTGGAGGAATTTGGAGCCAGAAGGGAGCATTTGAGTAGAGGGATTAGAGAAAGTCGGTGGAGGAGATGTATTTTGGAATAAACTATAAAAGATGGGTTGAATTTCAACAAAGATTGGTATTTAGGGATCCAGTGTTGAAGCGGGTAGCCAGCGTCCAAAAAAAATTACACAAGCAAAGCCACAGATCTTTGAATTATAAGTGAAGACTGTACACAGCACAGGAAGTAGAGGGTTCAGTTGAAATCACGATGCTCACAGTGGTATCTACGATAAAAAAGAAGGCCATTTTGGACCGGTGCCTGAAGTTGTAGATGAAAGATCTAGGGCCTAAATTTATAAACATAGTTAATTCGTTTAGTACCTGTTGAGAAGAAATAAGCGATGTCTGTGTTCTCAAAAGGAAGCTATTCTCTGTGTCCAGGGAGCACAGTGGAAAAGCAAGTTGGCTGCTGCTGAAGAGGGAAGTTAGGGGAGAGGGGAGCCCTTGGCTGAGAAAAAGAAAGAGAGATCTGGGAGAGGAAACTTGTCTTCTGGGAGTTTTTCAAAGAAAATCCTGCTCCGTGTAAAACGATCCCTCACTGTGACCCCAGCCATCTCAGCGGCCCTGTGGAACACTCAGAGAGAAGCCTGGCGTGAAGGTGTTTCTGGAAAGCCCGGGGAACGGCCCGCATCTGTGTCTGTGAGCCGCAGATTCACGTCTTCAGCCAAGGTGATGAGAAAGCTGAGAGACACTGTTCAGCACCCCAGTGGATGATCTTATTTCCTCTATTTTTTTCATTAATAAAATAATTACAAGCTCATAGGCTATCAGCCAACACACACAAGAATGGTTCCTAAACTGACAAACAGGAAATCTGTTCTTAGCTGATACTGTGCTCCTGCTGCTTGTTCCATTCAACCTGTAAAACATCCTACCTGCATCTCAGATTCTGGGGCATGAAGATGAACGCCTTTGTCTCCAGCATTTGAGGCAGCCTTACACTGATTGAAAAAACCTCACGCACTAAAACCCATCGAAACATTCAACTTCAGAATTATTAAATGAATAAAATTTCTCTTTTGATATACATCCTTCTTGGGAATATATATACACCACACACACACACATATATATATATATGTGTGTGTGTGTGTAAATTGCAGGAATCTTCTAAAAGGAGCCATTAAGGGGGAAAAAAAATAACTAATGTAATATATAGAAGACATCTTTATCTATAATAAAATGTCATTAAAACACCAAAACATAATTTTAATTTTACTAGTATATTGTTTTGCATGAAAATCAAATCAAGTGATCAAGTTCATATAGCAAAATTTTGAAATGATTCTACAAAATGATTATGCAAGTAAATACATCAGGCATGGCCTTAGATACATGAAGCAGGGATTCCGAGAAGTCTGGGCAGAGATATGCAGTTGGTTGTCCTTGGTATCAAAAATGGATTTTGAGCCAAGTGAATGAATTAGATCACCCAGAAAGAATGCTTTGTGCAGTCAGTGGACAATTCCATCCACAAGATGACTTAACAAATCAGACTAAACAAATCATCAGTTTTAAGTGGGATTGACTTAAAAATACCTATCTTTAAGAAAATATTACTGCTTATTGCAAAATTTATAATTTTCATCACAATTAAATAAAGATCCTTAGAGAACATTAGTTTGCTAAATGCTTAGCAACGTTCTGAAAGTGGCTAATATTTACAGTGACTATGAAAAGACTGTATTCGATGTTCACATCAGTGGCAGATCTTAAAAAAACTCACATGGTCTCACTTTGAAAAACACATTGCCAATAGAAATAATAATATAAATGGTGTTTGAATTCTAGGGTAAGTCCTAAAATCTTCTAAATATGTTTCCATCTCATGGAACATTTGTAACAATATTTATACATGTGAAGAAAATAAAGCTCTGAGAGGCTAAATAATTTGCCTACAAATGTAATGATATATATGAAAGTGCTTTATATACAACAAAGCCATGTACAAAGGTATTATTCTTATTATCACTTTGTACATGGATAAGAGTGTCTCCCTGAAACCACCTGCGAAAAGTCTTACTGATTATTTATATGAAAATGTCCTTTTGTGGTAGACAGCATGTCATCTGCGGACTGTTCAGTATAAACAGTGTATTTGTAATAAGTGAAAGAAAAGAATCACTTTTCTAAAGAGCACTTGGACCCTGCTGAGCAGTAAATGAGAAACAAGGTGAGACCTTGCTGTTCTAAGAACAGCATGTGAGAGAAGGAAGCACAGGCATGAGTTAGGAATGAGGTGCAGGAAGGTTCTGGAGTAGGATGCATGGTGTTGCTTAATGCTTTTCAACTCCTTTCTTGCCTCCACTCTGTTCTCCTAAGGTCACTCCCAATGGTAGCATCACTCATTATAGACAATGGCATTCAACTCTACATTGTGCTGGGAGTGGCTGGCAGTCACTGATGTTGGAAGATACCTTGATCTGGGTGAGATCTGATTCAGGCTGGTATTTGATGTGTCACTGAGAATGAGTCTTGCTCCTTTTTGAGTCTCTGCTGCGTCATTGGTCAAATTAGAGATGCCTTTAGGTTGGAATTTGAGTTAGTCACCTGGCCCAGAATGTTGGAATGATAAGCCTGCATTCTTTATGAACTAGGGAAAAGGGTCTGGGCTTTGTATAAATGTAGGCTGGGGCCCCAATGGGATGTCAGCTTAGTCTGAGGGTAGAAATAAAGTTAAAATAAAAATAGACATTTCTTAAAGGAATGGTCAAGGTCAAGAAGAGGCTGAATTCTAACAACTGGGTGGATATATCCAGAGCTGAGGAAACTCTGAGAAAGATCTATGCCTTGAGAAACCCTTAACCCATGGCATACTTGATTTTTTTGCAGTTAGATTGTGGCAAAGCCTGAGGACTAAGAATAGATTTGGGTGTTATTTCTGTAGGTCCCAGAAAGGCATCATAGGACACCCACCAGATGATGGGAGGAAGTAGAGAAAGCCTGAGATTTGGTCAAACCACTGAGAAATTCTCATCTACAGAGAGGTGCTGAAAAATACACCGGAGGCCAACTCATTCCATCAGTTAAGTCAGTTTGGAGGCAGTAAAATCTAATGAAAAGCAGCCTGAGTATCTAATCCTGGATCCATTGCCAGGACCGGGAGAGACCTCAGTAAAGCCATCCTCTATTACACCTCAATTTTCTAATCTAAAATGGGAGTAATATCCATTCCTTTTTACCTGTGAACATGTTGTGTAGATTAACATGATGGAGTTTGAAAGGTACTATTTAAATACAATATGTTATTAAAGTATTATCATTGTAGTTGCTGGTGATTATCTAGAAAGCTTTAAATCACCTGGTTATTTCCGGGATATAATTTTCATTGTTGGTTGCTATTTCTCCTTTCAAAGACATAACATGTCTTTGTCACATAGCATAAACTTTACAGTTTTGGGTTTTGGAGTTGTGAGCACAGGTCTGTGTTTCACTTCTATGTATTCAGAATTGTGGTAGCAAGGTTTTTAGATCTAGATTGCTGTAATGATTTGAAAAGGGAGGTGTGGGATATCTTTAGAATATGTCTTTACATTGTCTGAAAATTTTTATTTTGGGGGGATGAAGTGAAAAATTTGGTCAAGGCCAATAAAATGATCACATCAACATTTAGCAAGAGATAGAATGAAATATGAAAATCCAGAGATTACCGACATTAGCAATTCCATATGCCTGGCATATGTCTACATAAATTTTATCCATTAGCCTCTTTTATTTCCCAGCTTTTGAAACCGTGTGCTATTCTCCAGAAGGCTGTCTTGACTTTGCTGTTTTCTTTACAAAATATTTCTCATTCAACAACTCTGACCTAGATTTTTTTTTCTTTGCCACAAAAGCGTATCTATTCTAGGTAGAAACTCTTATAGCCCCCGTGTGTGTAGCTTCTTTGTAGCCCATGTGAAGTAAATGTAACTTTTTCTAAACCCATTTTGTGTTTTGACCCCTATATAATCAATATTGGATTGTTTTCACTTTAACTTATTGGGTGGTTGAAAGAAATGTGATTGAATATCTATTTACTTCCTGCGCAAAGGTATTTCTAGCTAGTTATACAAACCAGCGGTTAAGGGAACCTGGGATAGGGGATCGAGTCTGTGGATGCAAAACCGTAGCATAAAATTTCCAGCAAGTTTTAGAAAGTATTTTTAATATTAACTTTTTAGAATAGTCTTAACATTTTCCCCCTTAATTTTACTACATGTACCCACTTGACACAGAGTCAAAGACCCATTTGCACTTTTATGACTTGTATTTCCCCTTCAATATCTATAATTGCTTTTGCTAAAAATATCACTACATTTCTTCAAAATGCAGGGTATGTCCCCCCTCCTAGAATCTTCAACAGACCCTGAAACTCTAGTCATGTTCTCTTCATTGGTGGTGACTTAGTAAGTTGGAGAGAGTTCTGTTTTAAAGTGTCACTGTCATGAATCTCCTACAGTGTCCCTGTACTTGTTGATTATTTACAACAAATACATTTATTTAAAAAGCAATTGACCTGGAAACTGACTATTTTTAACTCTTGTAGACTTTTGCTTTTTCATTTTCAACATGCGGTGTACCCTTTCTTTCATAGAACACTCGCTTTGTTTTACGTATAAAACACTCCGAGTAAACTTTCCAGTATGTTTTCAATGAAAAATTACTCGAGTCTCCTGAGCTAATTAAAGTAAAAGAGAAGAAAGGGTCATTTTTTAGTACACATCAAGGCTGCTGTTATTTACACAAAGCTTAGACACAATGCCCCATACAAAGAAAGCAAATGGTGACAGGTTGTGCAATTCCAGCTTCCTTCACCGCGGCACAGGGCACAGTCACTCCCTTTTCTTATCTGCTGGGCAGGGCCTTCCTGACAGAGGCCCACACTCTGTCTCAGGCAGAATTGCGGGCATGCTCATTAGGTAGTGTGTTTTCCCTACTCTGCTTCTCACGTGAACAATGGGGAACTTAGTCACTTCTCTCTTGTCTGTTATGGCGTTCACGTCCTTACCATGCCAACAACGTTTTCAGTTCCTGCTGTTAGCAGAAAAGAAAAAGCTGAGTATTACAGCTATTGTCAAAAGGTTTAAATGGCTTATGGAGATTAATTCGAAATGACACTGCAGAGCTCAACAATTCATGATGGCTATTTTCATTTATTTGACAATTTTGCATGCTTCTTGCATGAAAAGGCTTCCTTGGGAAATGACCCTGGTTTATTGATTGTTATTTTAAATGAAATAAGTGTCAAAGCAAATGATGAGTGGACCCTAACTAACGTGTAAATTACTGTGCAAGATACATTTTCAGCAAACAATTACTGGCAAATAATCAAGAAATGCAAACTCATAAATGGTGCAACATTCAATCAATAAACACTTTCCCATTATTGCTCTACAAACTATTTTCCCCTTCCACGTGGAAATACCATGTCAATGAATTAACATTCACTATTTGGTTTAATTGGCACGCTCACTTACCAACTGTTGCTCATAAATTAGGACTCGTGGAACATTTCTAAAAATCTGTCAAACTCTCCATTTTTAGCAGCGAGAGTTTGTTGAGACAAACCCAAATGCTCAGTTTACTATGCGCGTGGAGATGCTGAGAAGCTGAGGCAGCGTCACACCAGCTGCCACGGGCTGCTATTTATTAGAAAATCGTTAGAGTATGTGTGATTCTAAAACTGTCTCTTCTCTTTTTAAAATATACTGTTGTTTAAAAAAGAAGTAGTTTATACCCTCAGTGTGAACACTTTGTCATCTTAATGTGTGACACCCTATAAAATAACTAAACCAACACCATTTCTCTTGCACGTCCTTGAGTCTCCCCTCTCCTTTCTTATCTGTACCTCTATTCAAAATAAGGTTTCCAAAATAACTGAGGTGTGCCATTATTTTTATCATAATATCACTTCCATCAGTAAGGTTTCATCGGTTCTATCTGAAACTGTAAGATCTAAATGAAAAGTTAAAAATAAAATGGTCAAGCACCCGATTTTTTTTTTTTTTCCACTTGATGCCAAATATCCGGATGCCTGGTGTTAGATACACAATTTGAATGAGTGACCCAATTTTTCATTTCATCTGGACATCAGGATTATGTCCAGAGAGGGGAAGAGAGAGAGAACATGAACCTCTTTGCTTGTTATTCTAAGAGGCCCTCTTCTTGTTCAAGCCAATTATCTCATCCTTCTCTTGGCCTCCTGTCTGCTCTTTTCCATCTCTTTGATCTATGTTATTAATTTTCTGAAATTACTCAAGGCTCGATCAATTAACAAATTCTAACCACTTATTATAAACCTCTGTAGAATGTGTAGCTCTATAGAAGTCTGTGAAATGAGGAAATCTTGACCTGGTGGAGTTTAGATTTTTAGGATGTGATTATCAAAACATCAGATGACTCCGTAACATGATAATATTACATATTAATGGATGCAAGACAGTGTAATTTAAGCTGAATACATAAACAAAAACATGGGAGAAGTTTGGTTTAAGATTTTCTTAAAATTTCAAATTACAGTTGCTGTTGGTAGAAGGTAGCTGAGCAGTTACTTAAAGTGAAAGAGAATTTTTAGCCCCTGGAAGTTGAAAAGAATTATGGTGATTCAAAGGAAGAAAAAGATTATAGGGTTGGAGTAGCTTTAACTTTTTTTCTATCTATAGTATAAAGTATTAAAATTCTATGAACTTATTTATTGTGCTAACTGCCTGATTCAATACTATACGAGTCATTTACTGGTCCTGGAATTGGATGGAATTATTTGTGCTATTCCCTTGCTACCATTATTACCATTATTGCTACTCCATTAGGAGTCTAGCAAGGAGAAATTTTTATGGTTAGTGTTGCTGACTATTGGCTCTGGGAATCTTAACACACCACAATGAAGTGGAATACACAGTGCTGGTGAACCAGTTCTTAGGATATCAGGTTTCTAGGTTTTGTTTAAATACAATACTTCATAATGACCCCTTTCTCCCTCCCTCCCTTCCTCCCATCTCTCCCTCCTTTCATTTCTCTTCTCTCCCTCTGTCCCTTCTTTCCATTCATTTCTTTTGCAAACAAAGAAGAGCAGAACTTGGCTACCCAGACTCATCACCGAATACCACCCCTGTCTCTTCTCTCCACAGCCTCCTTCCACAATCAGTTGCTGCAGAACAAAAAAGTGTTGAAAGTCACCAGTTGGGTATTTATTTCAAAAGAGGGAAAATTTTATTTCCTGGATTAAATAGAGGGTGCTCATTTTACCTTGTCTAATGTATATAATGTCTTAAGCCTGACACATGTATCTTGTCGCCCGTGGTACTTGTCTTGTACTTTGGAGACATTTTACTGCTCAGTTTTTCCTCTAAGGACATGGCAAGTTATTTTTAGCTGTCACTAGTAATCTATGCTGTAATACCTTTAGATACAGTAATCTCAGCTCTTTTCTAACCTTTCTCATTATAGTGGTAGGAGTGGTTAAACACCAGGCAGGGAGTGGAATCTTCCCTGGTGACCTTAGCAGTCATTTGGATGTCACCCACCTCCTTAGCTGGAAGGAGGAAAATGTCCTGGAGGAAATTTAAGGGGCCTCTCATCTTTGGAGGTGGGTCTACTTAGGATGGTGGAATCCAGTCTGATTTAATACTCTGTCCAGTCTGTCCTCTCCATTGGGAGCTTTTGCACATTTACTTTCATGAGCAAAGCATAACAAGAAGAGAATATGAAATCTAGTTTAGTCTCAATCCTCAATCATGTCTTTTAAGTCCTGCCCTTGGACCTAAATGACTTAGTACAGACACTATACTATATATACATATATATGTCTTTTTGCACATTATTTCAATTTCTGATGGAGCAAAGCTTATTGCAGAGTGGCTCACATTGAAGACCCTAGAACACCTCTGTAATTTTGTTTCCTTTCCAATAGTCTCATCCAAAAAGCAGTGCCAATTCCTTGAAGAACTGCCTGTGGTGGTGGTTTTATCAGTGTTGAGAAAACAGAAAGAATTAATGTACTTTATTTGAATTATATACATATTATATATATCAGGCTTGCAAAGAGTGAGTCTACTTAATCATTCTTATTTAAGAAATAAAAGGGTAAAAAGCACATCATAAAGAAATGGATATATGTTTTTGTCTTCCAAAGAATTAAATCTTTGGAAATAATCTTCCTCTAAAATGGGAAAAATAAATTTCTGAAATTGAATATATATTATCTGATGCTGTGCAATGTGAAGTCAGATTATACCTTGAGGAAAATGATGTGTTCTGTTAAGACAATCATTTCAATCACTTATACACAACCACAGGACAACCGTTTGGTTTTGTCCCACGATTCTTATATTTTTCATAGCAAGCGCCTGAGTTGTTGGCTGGTGGATTATGGTACAAATTGAAGCACACAGAGAAGTTAAGTGAAAAAAACACCTGAGTGTTAACAGAACTCAGAGGCAGCAGACAATTGACTCTACAGCTGACTTTCCTTTGTCTTTCTTCTGACCTTTCTCTAACCACATTGTGTGAAGGGGTAAAGCATTACTGATAAGACCTAAAGGAAAAGCTTCATGAAATAAATGGGTCTAAAGGAGGATTTTAAAGGGCTTTTCAACAGCAAAAGGTGATGGTTTAACAGCAGAAAATTCTCAGTCTTCCTTGAGTTAAAGGAATACAGAGAAGGAAAGATCATTTTGTTTTAAAAATGGGTGGAATTTACCTTTAGTGAAAGGAAAATAATGAATGCAATTATTAAAAACCCCAGCCTTTGCACTTTATGGCAAAGTAAATACATTTATAATTTGGAAAATGTTTCTTTTTCTGTTTAGAAAGGTCAGTTTATGAGACTGAAGTCTGAATTATGTGAAAATAAAAAATTTTTTTTTCTTGACTACTTTTTTCTTCTTAGTTTTTCCTAAAATGCAAGTGGATTCAGGATTGGTTAAAGAAAGTATAAATAAAATCTCCCAAAGTGACTCCCCACAGTTTGATATCAACCAACAGCTTCTGGCCTTTAAGGACATTTGTGCAGGTTTATACCACAAGAAATTATCCATTTTGGTCATATTTTTTTTATTATTTTGGTAATCACTGCCTCTATACAACATTAATTGTCTATATATGTGGAATATATATATACACACACACACACATATATATTATTAATTAATCTATATATGGATTATATATTATATAATATTATATATTACATATATAGTATATATATTCCAAAAAAACTTTTGTAAATTTAAAATTTTTGACCTTCATTATGACTTCCCCTTGAGTTTTACCAGTATTAGATAACACAGATAATTGATATTTATTTCCTTTTACTGCTGGAGGAAATCCTAACGACTTTCATATACTCACCAGGAGAGCCTCAGTTTAGTACTGACTGTTAATGAGCCCTCCCATGCACCTGGTTTTATGGTTGGGAAGAAATCATTTCTCCCAAGGGTCCCATTTCTGTAAACCTCCTTTAAGCTAGTAAGAAGATAGTATATAGGCAAAACTCAGGTTACTCCAAATATTTGGTCTAGAATTTGCTATTGAAATCCAGTGCATATTAGAAGTAAGGATTTGAAATCCCCTGGGTATAATAGGTTACTATGAAATTTATGGATGTTTTAAAAGGATTTAATTCAGATAAAGATCCTCAATTTTCAATTTATATCACAGACTTAAGCCTGAAAAACTAACTAAATTACGTGACAATTTCCTTAATCATTTTTTTAAAATGTGCTCTTAGTTTAAATTTTTTTGTTGTTGTTTTTTAAACAAAGTTTAATAATGATAAAATCTCTTTGGATTAGGGGTTTAATAAAGTGCCATTTTGGATTTACTATGAAGCTTTATTCTCTCAATTTGATTAAAAAGTGCTTCTTTTAGTGGCTTACCAAGCTCAGCCAGAGAAATACTAGAAAGAATATAGCTCTTGGCCCTACATGTCCCGAAAACTAATTGTTCTCTTTAAAAGGTAGTTTTGTGGTCTTTGGTTCAAATTAATGCCCCATAGGTAGGGGTTTATATTTGGTTTATTTTGGGTTAAATATAACTCTTGAGTTTGAAATACGAAATGTTTCCTGAGAAAAGCTTGTAAAATATTTTGGATAGCCTTAACAGTGCTGTTCAAGTGAATCAGAAACATATGGGTTCAGATTTCTCTGAAACACATGGTCATATGTATCTGAGAGGACAATTTGGGGTTTATTGCACCCCAAACTTGAGGGATGTGGCTTCAGGAAAGAGTTTCAGATGTGTGAGGGTGCTCTCTGCAGAGCTGGGCTCATGCATCCCTCACCAGAAAAGCCTGGTTAATATTTCTGTGTTTGGGGGAGAAAGCATGGTGTGAATTTATTTTCCATGCCACAAGTGGGCTTGATGACTGTCACAAAAATTTTAGCTTAACCAATGTTGTGCCCTATCTTTCTGATGGTGAAATATTTTCTTCTACCTCGAGCCATTTGGTTTTCAGGGGACACTGCCGTTGACAAAATGAAATATGTGATCGGCTCAATGAAACTCAGTTTCCTGTTCTGACACTGAAGGAATGAGCTGGGACTGACCACATGGAGTGGTCTGGGTTTAAAGATGGGAGGGAATAATGCTTCATACCCAAAGAGGTTGCTTTGATTCACTTTACTCTCAAACTAGCAAACAAGCAGGGCAGTGATAAAAACCACCATGGACAACGGTGAGTGTCTGCAACCATATGACATTGTTTTCCCCCTTATTGTTTTTTAAAGTTGGTGACTGCCTTAAGCTTCTGAGGAATGAAAATCTCCAGAGCAGAGAAACCAGAGCTTGCTGCTTTTTGTAGATTTACTTTGAGGGGGCAGGGGAGCCCACTTCAGCAATTAATAGTTCATCTTATTTCCCCATGGGAAAATTCTTGCCACACAATAGTTTGTTATTTCCTGTTTCATTTCTTCCTGTGTCGGGAGCTTACCTGAGGTATCAATGCAGCAGATCCTTCCTTAGTCTTCCAGAGGTTAGGTTAGATTTTTAGATAATAAAAATAAGGTCCATTCCAGTTTTAAACCCTTGATATATTAAACCTGAAATTATCTCATGGTATGTCCACGGAGAGCCTCTTCATCAAAAATTATGACACTTCAATGGAACCAGAAAAACATGTTCCAGGAGCAAATGACATTTTAATTTCTAAACAAGCTGGCAAAATATGACTCATTGAAATCTGAGTGTGTTTTTAACTGAAGTGCTTATTTGAAGGATAAAACACTTGGTTAATTTGGCATGGTGGACGAACTGAGGTGCTCCAAGGAAGACATTTTTCGAATACTGAAAACATTTTAGTATTGGTCTTTTAACTATTAAAAAATATATATTTTTTTCAGAATGTATTTCTTGCGTGTCTACCATCTTTATAGATGGACAATTTGATCCCTTCAACAGTGTCATGATTAGTATTACAAATGTAGGAAAAACTGAACATCTACTAAAAGTATTCAGTGATCTATAATAACCATGTTATAAATCAGATGCTCAGAATTTATTATTCTTATAACTGCAAGTTTGCAACCTTTGACGAATATCTCCCCATTTTTCTCTACCTCTGAACTTCTGGTGTGAGTTTGAGTTTTTCGGTTTAAGTCTGTTACAGAAAACTTGCAAAAGACGCTTCCAGGCCCATTTTAGTTGAAGGATTTTTGTTCTGATGTGTTATTTTATCATTTAAATTTAATACTTTGATGTTATGCCTATTGATGTTATGGTTATTACTGATTTCATTCCATTTCTACGTAGTTACATTTCATGACATTAATATAGTATTTGTGTATTCCTAACTGTAGTTTAAATTACTGATGATGCTTTGGTATGAATATATTTTATTTTGTAATCATGCTTTATTTGTTTTTATACAAAGCTTTATCTTCCGGATCTTCACTTACTCCTTTCCCAGGTATCTGTGATTTTATCTGTTTCTTACAACTTCATAAACTGGAAGTGTTAAAACAAGTATTCAGTTATCTTATTATTCTGATGACACATGTATCATCGTCCCAACGTTTCCGGGAAGGTAGGAAGATGGAGGCCCAGAAAGGTCAGGATGTAACTGACTGTACTTTAGCTCAATCTTCTCTGGCTCTAAACCTATGCTCACTCCTCTAGTTTAGACATACTTTTTAGTGCTAAGAAATAAATATGTGGCATAGGTTACAATAACTCAACCTGAGCTTTTCCTTTGTGGCTTAAGCCAAATGTCTTTTGACATTTTTTTGAGTAAGGTGGCTCATTAAGAACAAAAAAATATTTTTTTTCCTGTCCAGCGAGGGGAAACCAGGATTTATTTCTCGGGATTGGGGCTCCATTGGGATAGGACATTAAATTCTTCTTGATGGTCTTCAAATACAATTTGAAAGAGAATGTTTTGTCTAAGATCTTCTCTCTTCAAATCCCAATAATGAAAAGCAAGTTAGGGAAAGGGACAAAGACTGGGGCACTATGGGGTGAACTGAACAGTGGTGGTACTGGCTTGGGAACTTGTGCTCATCTGCTTGGACTCCCATAGACAGAAGACCACAGACGGAGTGACTCAAACAACATAAATGTATTGTCGCACAGTTCTGGAGTCTGGAAGTCTGAAATCAAGGTCGAGCTGGGTTAGTTTCTGGTGGCCCTCTCCTTGGTTTACAGACAGTCTCCTTCTCACTGTGTCTTCACATGGCCTCTTCTCTGTGTGCAAGTACTTCTGGGGTTTCCTCTCTTATTATAAGGTCATTATTATGGGTCCTTTTGGCCCCACCCTTATTACCTCATTTTACCTGAATTTCCTCCTTAAAAACTCTATCTACAAATATATTCCCATTGGGGTTTGGGCTTCACAAAAGACTTGGTGGGGATAAAATTTCATCCGTAATAAAACTCTTCAGGGAGTCTGAGGTTCTAAACAGGGAATGGTCTGATAGCCTTTGTCTAGTATGGAATGTGCTGGAGATATTAGAACCATGATGGCAGGCAAGGTTTAAATGCCCCGCTGTAGAGTCAAAAGGCATAGTCAAGAGTAAACAGGCATTAGTTAAAATGTCCAGCATCAGCTGAATGAATAGGTGCGACCCTCATAGCGTTCAACCACCTGGGCATTGCATGGATGGTATCAGGGAGCTAATTACTCTTTGAGTCTCGATGCACCAAACCATTCAGCAACCTTGGGCTTTCAGTACCCCAGGGAAACTATGCTAGAGAATCTCTGTTTCTATATCCTGGAACCATATGAAACACAAGACTACATCTTCAGCTGGGGACAAGAAGAGTGGCTTTCCAGAGGTTGAACTGCTGGTAACTTGAACCATATAGAACATCATCACACATTTAGAAGTCAGTGAAACTCCACTATTGCATTGCAAGGTGATAGGGCTGCTAGGGGCTACTGGAGAGTTTAGAACTTATTGCCTTTGGGATACATGTCCACAAATGTCTGTCATTTAAAGATCTGCTAGAAGCTGTTACTGCATTCTCCCACTTCTGTCATGCCTCCTTATTCTACACAAAATTGCTTCCATTAAGTTGAGCTGGTTAACGTTTTCCTGGAGTAAAGCAGGTGGATTTAAGTACTGAAAAAAATTTTATTCAGATTTTTTAATGTAACATTTAATGCTGAGTAGCAAAATTTGCTAGAAGGCCAGTTACTCTCTAACAGTTTAGAAGTTAGTGAAAATGTTCTTTTTGTAAGTTTTAAAGCGTAGACATTCTAAATATATTTTACTATAGCTGTTTGGGTTAAGAATGTATCATATTTGCATATATATTGCTCCACAGTCAATTCATTTCCCATGCTGGCCAATCATAAGTAAATTTGTCTGCCAAGCTGGAAGGGAGCAGTGGAGACTGGGAGGCTGGAGCTAAGTCTAAACTCTGTGTCTTGATATGCCTACCACCCCTATTAAAGTGGAATAGGCCCTGGCCAGTTTGGCTCAGCAGTTAGAGCATCAGCTTGTGGACCAGAGTTCCGGGTTCGGTTCCCGCTAAGGGCATGTACCTCTGTTGCAGTTTGTCCCTGGCCCCAGTTGGGGTCATACGGGTGGCAACCACTTGATGTGTCTCTCTCACATCAATGTTTCTCTTTCTCTCTCTTCCTCCCTCTCTCCCTCCTGCTCTATCTGAACATAAATGTAAAAATGTCCTCGGGTGAGGATTAAAAAACAAAATTGAAGTGGAATGGATTTAGACTTTATTGTCTAACATTGTATCATTGATTCCAGTGCCTGGTTTTTTCATTTTAAAAAACCACTGAAGCTCTTTTTATTTAAAACAATGTATTTTTCTAGAATTATTTCACAGAAACTATATACAAGATTGGGGTAGAGAGAATCTAGAAATGTAAGAGTGAATAAAAGCGATATAGATATTATTTTTTGCAGTGCTAGCTCTCTTAACAGATCGCCACATAATTTTTTGCCAGATCCAACATATCCCTTTATTCTTTAAAACCTTCTGAGCATCATTGTCGGCATGCCGATCTCTACTCGATGGTGGCAAGTCTCTCTTGTCGGCTTCGCTCTTACCAGTTTCATTAGTACTGGGAATCAGTTGCTCATCATCCCTCCCCCAAACTTGGAGAAGCTTGTACTTGGTATGTGATTAAATGTTGTAATTAAGCAGGACATGAAATGATGAAACACAAGTGCAGAAAAGACGAGTGTTGTTGCTATGAGTAAGGCACTGAAATCTTTGCAATGACTCAGCGAAAGCTCATCACTAAAAATAATTGCTTTAATTAATTGTAGGCAAGTCGACTGATGTTGAAAAGTCATAAAAATCTAGAAAGATTCTGCACTCAGATGTGTTCACAACTATCTTCGTGATCTTACTTCACTGTAAAGAAACAGAAACCTGGAAATCACAAGGAAGGTGTTACAGAGCGTTCTAGGTGACAGAGGTGACATTGAACTTGAACTGGAGGACTTACGTTTAAAGAGTGAATCTTGGCACTACACTTATTCACTGGTAAAGAATTTTCATTTGCATGTTTTCAGTTAAAATGTTTAGAATGGGTATGTGCCATTTTTATCTTATTCTTCTTTAATAACTTTTTCTTCAAGTATAGGGGCCAATCCTATCACCCAAGAGTGCTTTCTTCTTCTGTATGAAACAGACATCTGTTTATCAGGAGGTACAAGTTTTGTGTTAGAGGACAGGGGGAAAATTCAAAATGATACTGCTACTCTGTAATTATTAGCTAAAATTTAATAAGGTTGCAAAAGACTATTGCATAATTATAGGATAAGAAAAAATGGCCTCTGATCTCTGCAAGTATTTTCTAGGGAAATGGGACTCTGGGTAAGAGGAGTTATAAGCAAAGGGGTTTAAAGTGCAAGGTAGCTTTGAGGAGTAAGGATGTTTAATCAATGAGGCAGATCATATTGGCTATAGGTGACATAATATAGAAACTATTCTGTAGGAAATGGGAAGTCATTAAAGACGTCTCTAGTGAATTTACAAAAAGGTCAATTTCAATTTAATTTAAGGGTGCATGTATCTCCTGTGAATGTTGTTTCAAAATGTATATAGGCTTTCTTATGGATAGTAAGTCAAAGGGAGAGTCCAGGTCAGGAGTTCATAATCAATTTTTGTTGAAATTGAATTCCTTTTTGGCAAAGCCTTTTCAAAATAAAATAAAACACTTAGGATTTCAAAGAAGAGATTATATTTAAAATGATAAAAATAATGATAAAAGCACACATTTTTAACCTAGTCATCTGTGTGTTTCATTATGAATCCATTAAGTAACAAGATCTAGTAGTGGATCTATGTAATGAGCACAATGAATATTTAGAGATATCTGATATGTAAATATAGATAATTTCATTAGTGACTAAGTAGCAGGTACTGCTAATGCTGCTGTAGTTTGCTGCTTGCATTCATTGAAGGTAGTGAAAAAGAAGGTACAATTTTATTTTTTTTCTACCCAAATTCATGGATTTTCTGAATTCCATCCTGTAAATAGAAGGCATTCTGGCTTATATGATTCTATGAAATATTATAAAAAGTTTTAAGTAACAATGACTAATTAGAAACATTCAAAAAACTCAGCAATGCATAGAGCATGACTTACATACATTTTTTTCTCTGAAGTTTTCAGAGCATTTCAGGAGAGAGGATTTATGAGAGGCTTTCTTTTCCTAAACCATACATTTCTAAATGTTAAAATTTTATAATCAGCATGTATTCCTATTAAAAGAAGAAAAATAATGTGAATAATATATTTTTAAAACCCGTTTTGCAATAGCAAGCAAGCAAGATAGAAAAACAGAAACAAAAAAACACCACCTGTCATTTCATCAACAGGGAAATAACTAAATCATGGTGGTTTGAATGCAAAACGTATTTGTAAAGATTCTATGTGTATGGGCTTAAAAAACAAAACCTTGAAGATGTATACATATTCACTGAGTCTACACTGTGATGTTATACTTTATTGTATGTAGATTATACTTTAATAAAAAAAAAAAGTTAAACACAAATAATCAAACTCTGCGTGAAACAAAATCAGAGGAGAGTAACCAAGATGGCAAGATGTCTGGGAATTGATGCCACATATAAAATGACAGAAAGAACTGAAGAAATTAATTAGAAAGGGAGAAGAATTAGGAGCTACAGGTTAACTTATGGGAATTGTTGAAAGGTTGTTATGCAAAATTGATTGGAAAAATTAATGTCAAAGGACCAGGTAAGCATATTGCAATGCAAGGATGACAATTTATGTGAAGCTGGTTTTCTCCAAAAGTAATCAATTGTCTCAGTGCAACTATTCAAGAAAAAAACTAGAAGCTTGAAGTTACAGGTTTTTGACGATCCACTTAGGTGAAGAGAATCACTGAGATCCTTTCCAGTTTCAGCAACCTCTGATTCTTTGGTGATTGGGGTAGGAGATCAAATATTAAGATTATTGGAAGCTCAGTTTCTTGAAAAGCACCGTGATACTCTCTGTATCAGAACCTCAGATTCATCTGTGTGAAAGAACTCCATACTAACACTCTTCCCGACTTCCAGGCTTGTGAAGAAAGTCAATAAATAGATGGTTAGATGTTACAGGCCTGGTTCACAGCAATCTCTAAACTAATATGTGTTAAAGAGTGAATATAAATTAAGACTCTAAAATCTGAGGAAATTTAATAAACAGTTTTATAGTCATTATCTTGGGTTTTGGAATTGCCAAACATTTGTACATACAATTGTAATAATTAATAAAAATCCAGTGTCACAAACCAGTTTGTCATAAAATGAATTGTAGTTGCAGACTGAAAACTTTATTTGAATATTAATATCAGTATTGAACCTCCCCAATTTTAGGCTGGATCTGCATAAAGCGTTCATCCAATTATTGTATGCAGTATTTAGGTTGGTTTGACAGATCTGAACTATCTAGTGTTAGCTATAGTGTATGAGACCCAGGATAATTTTATATAACAGCTACTCAGTCAAACATTAAATTTATCCCCTAGGGTTGAACAGCTTCAGGCTTTCGGTGATTTGATTACAGATCTAGACAAAATTGTGATTTAGTTGAGCTAGATATTGATAGAAAATATGGTAAAAATTTGGAATTCTATTAATATCAGTATTATTTGCTTATCCATTCAACTCCTTAAGTAATAGCTTAGTATTACCATTTCAATAGCAGTATTTTGACTAGAGCAAATTCAGGCCAAAGAGTAAGGTCACAATGCCGAGATTCAAATGTGTCAGATGTAAAACCACCAGGGATTTGGGCAAGATGAAAAGATGAGGCTTCTGATGTGACCTGATGTAGTTGAGTAACTCACAAAGTCACAAGTCAGCTTCTGACTATAAAAGAGACATCTGATCAGATTGTCATGCTCTGTGTTTAATGGAGTGTTGCAAGAACTTTGACACAAACCATTACCCACTATTTACTTATTCAAGGCAGAAACCTACTGGAAAATTGAGTGAAATTATCCATACTTTAACAGCTTTGAACAGATTGCATTATGATCAAAATTTCTAAAACACACCTTTCTGAAGACATACGTATTAATACTACGTACTGAGTTTTGTTATAGTTCTTTAATTGTTATGTATTACAACATTGTTTCTATCCTGAGAATATGAAGTAACATTGTGTAATTGTGGGAGAGTTTAGTACCTACAGTTGGATCTGTAAATCATCAGTAGCTGTGCTGTTTGGAAGGATACTGTTAGCTCAGAAGGCAGGTTAATTTCCATGCTATTCTTTTTTATCAGTCCTATATTATTTCCTAATTTCCAATACTTGTTCTTAACTTGAGTTCCTTGAACAAAGTTACACAATAAGCCAAATATGAACTTTCTTGTGTTTTAGGTTAATTGAAAGTAAACTTTTCAAATGAAACAAAACAAAATTCTGAAACTCAGTGAACAGTTCAGGTACTATTTTTTAAAAATTAGTTGTTAATATTATATGAAAATGTGATTTTCCTGTGGCTATTAATGCCACTGACAATAAATTAGAGTTACATTTATAATTGTCACTTCAGGCCTTGAAAAGTCATAATGAACAACTGAAATAAAATAAATTATCAACAAATATTAAAGTGCAATTGTAACACAGAATTTTTAAGTTAATTAAATATATGTTTTCCAAAAACTCTTTCAGTCAACAGAATTAAATAAACTGGTTTACTGACAAATGTCTTATGTATATTATATTATATTATATTATATTATATTATATTATATTATCCTTCAGTCAATTAATATAATATAACACAGATTTTTGAAAATTTTCCTGTCTTTTTACTAAACATTTTAAACTTGATGCATATTCTTATGGGCTTTAAATTGTTTTCAAAGAAGAGTTTTGCAAAAATGAACCAATGAATAACACAGACTTGCCCATAATATAAAATTTAATCACTAATATGATGATCTTTGTCCTAGTGTAATCTTTTGTTTCTAGTTTCCTTAGCAGTTGGAAGTCTGGCATACATTGTAAGATAAAATGATTTTTTTTTCATCATATAGTCTAGTAGCACCAAGATAGGGCCTAAGGTTAATCATGTCAATCAAATACCCAACTTGAAAAAAATTTCACTGGAAAGCTCTTCAAATATCAGCAATGACATTTGAAGTAATTGCAAAGCTCAAGCACCAACTTAAAGGTAAGGATAACCCCCTTCTGCTATGTTCTCTTTTCACTAGTTGAATATTATAGTGTTAAAAGCATCAAAGTACCATAAGGTGAATTAATAACGTGGTATTTTATTGATTGCCTATATATTCATTGAAGAATTCTATTTTCAGCCTAGAGATTTTATGGAAAGACCATTTCTAAACACACAGTGTGCAAAGTTCTGAAAGCTATTGCTTAAAAAAAAAAAAAAAAAAAAAAAAGCTGTTTAAAGGGCAGTAAATTCAGAAGGACCCTCAGGTCTTTTTGAGCCAGATATTCTGCTTCTTCAAATGATAGTCATAACAAAATCCCTCAGACAGTGCCCCTAACAAGCCTTCAAATAGTCATTAAAGCTATATTGTGATTTCATTATCAATCCAGGAGATTAAACAAAACTGTCTTTTACTCAATTTATTATAGTAGACCGAATGGGAATGGATGGGAAGAAACTAACTGCAACATGACTTATATTGGTGACAAATTAAGGCTTTTTCATATTAAATTACCCTTGATAGGTATTTAATAGATATATCGTTTTATAAAGCCTTTACAAAATACACTGTTCTTTATCCTTTTAATATGTTAGTAGGTTTCATTAGGGATTATATAGAGTTTTATGCATTGACCAACAAGAATAAGATGTAGATGACGAAAAGAAGAATAAAACAGTCTCAGACCCAGAAATTAAACAACAAAATAAGGAGGAATAAGAGTGAGAGGTATTGCTTTAAGGTTGTTGTGGGGAATGTGCTGGGTAAATACATACCTGTCACCAGTTGCTCTGTCTTGCATTCCTATGGTAACCAGAGGCTGGGAAAACATCCTCTCAAATTAAGGTTTGTTGGCTGGCCCCACCTTATTTTCGGTTCTTGATTGGTTTGCAATGCTAAGTGTTGAAATGATAATGTGGGAACTACACTTTTATTGTATAAATAATATTTTTTTTATTATTAAAGTAGTACATGATGATAATATTACAGATTTAAAATTGGAGAAAGGCAAAAAGAAACTTTAATGCTATCATAAGTCTACCACAAGGGTTATGTATTGCTGAAAATCATATATATAATTATTTTATATAAAGTAATTCCTTGCCCTGACCGGTTTGGCTCAGCGGTTGGAGCGTTGGCCTGTAGACCAGAGAGTCCCGAATTTGGTTTCTGCTAGTGGTACTTACCAAAGAATAAATAAAGAAAGAAAGAAAATAATTCCTTTAAGAATGTATTTTGATTTTTGTTGTCTAAAAACATGGTGCCTCTTTGGGACAATACTGAGGGCAGTGAGCAGAGCTTAGGAGACGGCAGCCTGTTTCCTCGCCACTCTCACAAGGGGACCAGCTGTGCGGTGAACCTCTGGAAACCCCCGGGCCAGAATGCTTGTGCATCAGGTAAGATGTTTTCAGGGAAGAGTGATAATACTTGATTAAGAGAAGTGTAGACAAAGAGGGTTTCCTTGAGAGAGATGGTTTCAGGGCTCTGGGCCCACTCCTCTGTTTTTTCTGCGTGGTCTCAAAAAAACGACAGCTGCTACCAACATCATGAACTTCTACACCATAGCTGAAGGCAGGAAGACAGTGCGGCTTGCGGGGAGGGATGATTCACCCCTTACAGGGCTCTTATCATCAGCAAGGAGCATCTTCCTAGGAAGGTGCCCAGATGACATCTCCTTATTTGGTCAGAATGGTTTTTTGTGCCTGGTCCTAAACCAATCACTGGCTGAGCAAAAAGGAATTACCACAATTGGCTTAGATTCCTTGGATCACTTTTTCTTTACGCCTTGGGAATGGGAGAATGTCCACATCCACCTCCCCTCAAAACTTGGTATCTGTAAACTGAGAAAGGGCAAGGGGCGGCTTGTAAAATATAGTACCTGCTGCAGCTCACCATTTAAGCTTAACAAATGACCATCAAGATCACGTTATAATCTGTTCCCATCATTTCACCTGATCATAAAGCTCACACATCTGTTTGCAGTTTAATATTTTGTTAACAAATTAGAAAGATCTCCTGGAACTCAAAACAATGAAAATAACTCATCTGGGTTTTTTTCTTTGTTTGTTTTTTTTTGTTTGTTTGTTTTTTGTGGCTCCTCATTTTGTACTGTCCTACTCACTATTTCAAAAAAGTTTCAAGAAAGAATGAATGAACAAAAGACTGAATGAAACCTTTTAGTTCAAGAACAAATTTAAGGTATTTTACAAATCTATGTACAGTTATTATTTTTTTAATCCTCTCCGGAGGATATATTTTTTTTCTATTTATCTTTAGATAGAGTGGGAGGAAGGGAGAGAGAGGTAGCAAAAGGGAGAGAGAGAGAAACATTGACATGAGCAGGACACATTGACTGGTTGCCTCCTGCACGACCCTGACCAGGGTTGGGAATGAACCGCAACCGAAGTATGTGCCCTTAACTGGAATCGAACCCACGACCCATCTGTCTGTGGGCTGATGCTCTAACTGCTGAGTCAAACTGGCCAGGGCCAAATCTATGTACATATACTAAAAATAAGCAATAAATTAGAATGACAGATAATAGAAATTTAAGGGTGGAAAAGTAAAGTACTGTTAGACATAAAAGTGATGAGGTCAGAACACAAAAGTAATGCCATAGACTCCTATACACTTGTTTGAAGTGTGTCATGAATTTTGCTCTAAATTTCTTAGAAATTAATGCATAGAGAGTTGTCCTATTCGTTATAAGATCCGCAGTACACACGTTGAAATAATTACAGCTTGATACTGAGATTGGTAAGGTTTTTCCCATGAATTGCCACTGAGAACACACTGTATATAATAAATCTCATCCTTGGTAACATTCTTAGAATTACCATTATTGTATGTATCTTTTTAAACACATCTTCTAATATTAGGGTTATAATGACTTCCAAGCAGGGATCCTTTTGAAAAAAAGAAATAATGATACCAACTCCATAGGTGTCCATTGGGGCCACTCCTAGCAGCCATGACATATGGCTGCCCTTCCAGTCAGAGAGTGTCATCACTTTATTTTTTTGTAAATATGCTTTTATTTACTTTTTGGAAAGGAAGAGAGTGAGAGATAGAAACAGTGATGTGAGAAATAAGCATTGATCAGCTACTTCCTGCACACCCTTTACTGGGGATTTAGCCTGAAACCTGGGCATATGCCCTGACTGGGAATCAAAGTGGAACCTCTAAGTCCATGGGATAACACTCAGTCCACTGAGCCACACCAATTGGGCGAGTATCATCACTTTAATTTTTTTTTTATCCTCACTCGAGGACATTTTTGCATTTATATTCAGACAGAGAAGGAGGGAGAGAGGGAAGAAGAGAGAGAGAGAAACATTGATGTGAGAGAGACACATCAACTGGTTGCCACCCGCACGACCCCAACCGGGGCCAGGGATAAACTGCAACCAAGGTACGTGGCCTTAGCAGGAACCGAACTCAGGACTCTCTGGTCTGCAGGCCGATGTTCTAACCACCGAGCCAAACCGGCCAGGGCGAGTGTCATCACTTTAAAGAAAGCATCAGTTTTTCTGCTAATCTACACAATAAATAGTCTAAAATTTTAATATTTCCTCTAAATTTCCTAGCTCCTCATCCACCTCATCTTTTCTGGCAAATTGCCTCGTCTTTAACTTCAGGTGTAAAAGTAAAATTGCATGGCAGAAACTCCTTCCACATGCGTTTCCCTCCTTTCCAGTTGCCTTATTCAAGCTTTCTGCATCCTTCTGTCCTGTTCCAAAGTGAATGGACTTTAGGTCCCCATTTACCACTGTCATTTCTTAAAGATGCTTGGTTAGGAAGGACAGAGTTTTGTATGCTTGTTATCTCCAGTTCCTCACCTTCCTTTCTCTGCTCTGTGTACTGTCTTACGGCTTTTGCCTCTAACTCTCCACAGAAAATGAAGTCCATTCATCACAGTTCAGTGACCACTTTTTAGCCCTTGACATTCAATAGAATTTTCTGTCACTTAGCATTCTTGGTTACTCCCTCCTTAAATCCCATCCCTTCTTCATCTTCTGTGACATCATCCCCTCTCCTTTCCCTGATCCTTCCCTGATCATGTTTTCTGGGTTTTCTCCTTCGGATTTCTTCTGCCTGTCTCTCATGTGTGGCATTAACTCAATAAGGAACAGTACAGGTTGGTGGTTAACGTGCAGACTGGTGGGTTTGGCTCCTCACTGTACCATTTACGAGATGTGTTCCTTTGGGCAGACTACTTCAACTATCTGGGTCTCAGTTTCTTTAACTATAAAAAATAAAATAACAATGCATTTACCTCATAGGTTTATTGTGAGGATTAAGCAAATTAAAATACAGATGTTCCTTGATTTATGATAAGGTTATGTCCTGACAAACCCATCATAAATTGAAAATATCTTAAGTAAAAAATGCATGTAATATATCTAACTTACCAAACCTCATAGCTTAGCCCAGCCTTAAACATGCACAAAACTGAATAATCAAAAAAAGCAGTACACGGTAGCGATCAGTTATTTACCTTCAAGATTCCGTGGCTGACTGTGGCTCAACGGCGCTGCCCAGCATCCCGAGAGTATTGCACCACATATCACTAGCCTGGAAGATAACAATTCTAAATTCTAAATATAGTTCCTAGGAGATTTCTTATAGCTTTGCAACATTGTAAAGTAAAAAAGTCAAATTGAACCATCATAAGTTTGGGACTGTACATAAAGCACACAGAGCTCTGTAACCTACTAGTTTTTAGAATAAAACAAACAAAACCCAGGTTTTCCCTCTTAATTCTATTTTCTTTGTTGTGAGGGTTTCTAGATGAACTAGTTTTCTCCAATGGCTTCTTCTATCAACTCTATGCTGACACATTGGACCAGCTGGCTCCAGACTCTACCTCCTTCTTGAGCATAGAGTCAAGCTGATGAATGGACATTTCCACTTACCTCAGACTCAGTCACCCAAAATGAACTCATTACCTCCTTCACCAGAACATTACTCTTCTTTTATTTTCTTTCCTGGAAAAAGGGTGTCCACATTCACACACTGGTATCATGGGAGTAATTTTTATTCTCCCCCTTTCTCTTCATCCAATTACCATCAAGTCTGGTCCAATGTACTGATATAATATTTCTTGTCTCTTACCTTTGCTCCATTCCCTGGGCTCCTCCCTGAATTAGGACACTCACTAAGCCATGCCTGGATTACTGGATCAGTTTCTTATTAGTCTCCTGGCTTCCCAATTTATTCTTCTGCAGTTCACTCTGCACGGGGGTACTGGAGGGATTTGACTTGACTGAAGAGCTGATCAGGTTACTTCTCTTTTTAGAGTGATTCATAGATTCCTGATGGTCTTCGGGATAGAGTCCAAAGCCCTTAGCATCACAGACCTGATCCTTCATAATCTGCATCCTCCTACTCTTATAGCTTCATTTTGACACTTTTCCCCTTGAAATGTACACTTCAACCAAATGGATGTACATATGGAATCAATAGGTTCTAATCCTACTGATTTAACTTCAAGGTAAATTTTTATTGATAGAATGGTTTCTCTAGCTGATACAGTAAATAAAATTATTGCTTGTCTAAATGTTTATGTAGCACAATTGAATTTTATACCATTTCTTTAATTAAAATAATCTCATTGAAAAAATGATGTGTGTTAATTTTATGCTTAATATTTGATTTATTAATCAGGCATCTCCATATCAGAGTACTTACATTATTTCACAAAATTAAAATTACTACTTTAATTGTCTTCTATTGTAAGATTTATGTTGTACCTGTCACTTCTACCAAGTCTATTGTTTTTTCAGTACAACTTTGGAAATTAAAATTTTACCATGTCTAGATTTAGCCCTTATTAAAGTTTTTATATTTATTATAATTTTTGATATTATTTATTATAAATTAGATGAAAAACTTATTCCATGTACCTTCATTTAGTTTAGGAGACCATAATAAACTATTCTATCAGGTATTGCAAGTCATATGATCTATTATGTTGATAATCTACTTCTTTTATATAAGTCCTACCATTCTATGCACCAATTACTTGCAATCCATGTTTTGGCAGGACACAGAGCAAACAATAGAGTTTATTATTTTTTATTATTTATTTTATTTTTTAGAGAGAAAAACATCTATGAGAGAGAACATTGAGTGGCTGCCTCCTGCACAGCCCCCACTGGGGGCTGAGCCCACAACCTGGGCATGTGCCCTGACTGGGAATCAAACCAGTGACCTCTTGGTGCATGAGTCGATGCTCAGCCACTGAGCTACACCAGCTGTGCCAAACAACGGAGTTTAAATGGCAGCATCAAAATATCAAAATAATATGGTCAAAATGGTGGGTTGAAATGATAGGGTACAATGTCCTTTTCCCTGCACCTGCTGTGCCATGGACGTGCCATGTTCTTGCCTTCACAAGTTGTTCTAGTCCTAGAATGCCTCTGTGCTAGTCAGGGCTCACTCAGTGGTGGATGAACTAAACCCCATCAACTGAACTTAAGAAAAATGTATATTTATTTGCTAATAAGAGAGCTTTTCTCTCCCTGCATCTGTGGAGAAAATTTTAAAAAATGTTTCTGATTGGTCCATCTTGGGTCATGTGCTCACCCTAGGTAAGAACGTGGCCAGGAGGAGGCATTGTGATGGGCCTTTCCTGTGTTACGTGCTCACCTCTGTGGGAGAGAGGGAAGGATGTGGGAGGGATGGCTGGAGGGGATTATGGAGCAGCTCTCCAATCACAGAAAGGTGTTGACTCCAGAAAAAGAGGAATGGATGCTGGAGATATAGTAAGAATTTGCTGCACCTTCCAGTTGCCTCTCATATTCGACCCCCAAACCATTATAATTTTTCTTGTGGCTCCTATAAAATATATTGTAATTCTTTAACATTTGATTGTCTCTCCCACTGAATTGGAATATCTTTAAGATGGGAAAATTTCTTGTTCACTTTTCTGCATCCCTGTTTACTTGATGCAAAGTAATAAATAAATAGTAAAGTGATAAAGATCAAGTAATAAACAGTATCTGTGGAGAGAGTGAACAACATAGGGATAGTATGGGAATTCACCAATTCAGAATAATTTATATCTGACCCATGAAACCCTGTTCTTCATCAACCAAATCCACTTTGGAGATTTTCTTCAATTCAAACTCACCTGGCCTATTTGTGTTTAATTTTAAAGATGACAATCACAATCATGAATTGACTTAAGATAACAGAAAGAAAGACTAAAAATTAAAGAAAAGCATTTGGTTATTTTTGAGCCTTAGAGAGAAAGAAATAACAGCAACAAAAAGATTCTGCAAAGTAGAGAACAGAATAGAAATCATCTTGATTTGAAATATTATGTATCATGGAGACACAATCTTTTTGAAAGATAGTCTAGTAAAATGTTAAATTTGGGGAATGAATAGGGATAAGTTATCACTAGGGTAGATAAAATGCAGTGACTATCTGCCATAGTTAGACAGAGATAACATTTCTGCAACTATTTTAAGTCATTGCCACACATAAGGTGAAGCCGTCTATGGAAATCATGAACAAAGGAATAAACCTGCCACCTCACAAGATTTACAGCACTACCAAGCAATGAACTCAAAGGTCACTCCTGAATTAAGTTACCTTTGTATGACTTTCTGTTCTGGGTGTGAAAATACACAGGATGGTGAAATCCATTAAAGCACAGCTGACAGCAAGAGGGGTTCATTAATTCAGGAGTGGGAGTAGCTTTGCCTTTCTGCAAAAACCTCGTGGGAATTCAGTGGGCATAGTTTGGTTCTCTGAGCCAAATGGAGCATTAAAATAGAATATGGCTGTGGGAATAAACTCAGGGACTAGACCCTCTGCCTAAAAATAGTCATTGCCTGAACAGGCCATGTGGTAGCCGGGGAGAAATCACATTTGTCACAGTGCAGGAAGGCTTTGTGATAATTACATGGCAACAGGAACTGGCAGACCACTCCCAGTGTACATTGGAGAGAGACCCAGAATTAATACAATGTAATGGCAGCTGGTACCATTGCCTTAGGCAGCAAATGAGCAACCAGTAGAAGCTGGCATGGCCTTGCTGTGAGGCTGCAGGCTGCAGGCCGCACAGGGCAGAGGTCAGAGTTCCTTAGAGCAAGGAAAAATTTATTGAAGCCAGAGTTTTGATAGTAGCAGAAATACTCCATTTCACCCAAAAGTAGAATTAGATGATGCTGCCCCCCGTGGTTTAATGTTTTAAGAGATGTGTTTAACTAATAGATTACTGAATTAGGGACACCAGGGGTTCCAAGCTGTCACTGATGAGGAGAATGATCCAGAATGGGAGGACCCAATCCGCCCTTGCTCGTGGGCAGACCCCAGTCTTCACAGGATGCCACCGATACTGGGCAAAGGCAGAGTATGCTCATTTGAATGTGTTCTGGGAGCAGCTTGAGACTGATGACTCAGGAAAAAAGAAAAAGCCCAAAACAACCGTCAAAACCTCTTTTATGAATGGTATTATCTAGAAAGAGGGTGAGGTTTTCAGTTGGAGAAAATTAAAGGAGGTTCATGTGGGCATTGGATCAACCAGAAAGCAGAAAGACCAGATTAGGATGAAGGGCTCATCGGCAGACATCTTTTTGGGCAGTTCTGAGTTTCAGTGTGCAGTTCCTTTTTAATATACAAGAATAAATTTAAGTCCATTTGAACTTTAAGCTCATCACCTATTTAAATTGAGATAAACTTTAGGAACTAACCTTAAGTGTGCGTCATGGTCTCATGCAGGCCTTTTAGAGGCAAGAAGGCAGGGGACAGGGAGATAGTAAACATCAAACCTGGAAGGGTACCAAACAGATGTATGAAGAAAAATCATTCTGGTTATTAGGTACTTTGCAAATTAGCTAACCTTATATCTGGAATAAACTTACATGTAAATACATTCCTTCAACCTAGTAGACTTAGTTGTATTGGAGAAAGTGGAAGAAATAAGCAGATTAAAGGAGAGCACTTGATATTTCCTGCATCTGTTGGTGCCTCTACTGGCTGGGTCAATCCATCTGGAAGATGTCCTTCCTCTAGTCATGAGCTTGGCCCATATCCCCCCATGTGCTCTGGATCCCTATTCCTCCTTTTCTATGAGAGACTTTATTGAAGTCATTTCCATCAACTTCACCACCCACTGGGTTCTCTGTGTTCTGCTCAACATTCAGACAGATGTAATGGTCTCTCACTTGCAAAGCTCTCTCCATAATATTTTCCTTTTTAACCACTGATTTTAGGTGGTAGACACTTCTGACAATTTGTCTTTGTGTGTGTGTTTTGGTTGTGGTGGTGGGATGTTTTGAAATATCAGAGATAACCCTCAATTATCTGCTCATTGTAAAAATGTTCACCATGTAGACGCATATATATACTTCATCTTCCAACATGATAAATACTCTATATCTGTTCTTGGCAACACTTAGTATTGTTAATCAGTCATTTTATTGATTTATTTTAGATTTATCAGTCATTTTTATTTTTGCCAATTAGATGGAAGGAAACAGAACAGATGTCTCATTTTTTTTTCATTTCTTTTAAATTTGTGTTTCTCTGATAGCTGTGAACATCTTTTTATAGATTGTTTATTATTTGTATTTTTTTTTCTTGTGAATTCTCTGTATATTTTTCACCCATTATTTATTGAGTTATTTTTTAAAAAATTAACTTACAGCAGCTCTCTCCATATTATGGATGTGCATTCTTTGTGTTTTTCATGCATATGCATTTCACCTATCTGTTGCTGGCTAACAAACTACCCTCAAAATTAGAGGCTTAAATCTACAGCATATTATTACCTCATATGGTTCTGTGAGTTGACTGGGCTCAGCTCTGAGGTTTTCTCACTTAGTGTATTTTGTGTAGTTACATAGAAGTAGTAACAGGGACTAGGGTTATCTAAAGTTTTGATTGGGTTGATCTAAGAGGGCTCCCACATATGGTGGCAGTTGGTGTTATCTGTCTTTGAGAGCTCGGATTGTGGCTGTTGGCTGGAGTGTCTACATGTGGCCTATCCAGGTGGTTTGAACTCTCATAGAGAGGTAACTTATTTCTAAATGCATGTGTTCTATGAGACAGAATGCAGAACTGCCAATCTCCTAAATATAGAAAGTGGCACAGCGTCTCTTCTGATATGATCTCTTGTTCAAGGTAGTCAGAGGACCGACCCAAATTCAAGGGAGGAGAGAAAAAAACACTTCAAAAATTGTGACCTTTAACCCACCACAGTTCATTATTTTCCTACAAATTACTTACATATTTACATATTTCTCACATGCAAATTTACACTGTTCCCTTCCTTCAGATCCTAACACCCCCTCTGCACCTAAAATGTCACTTATACTGTGATAGCTTCAAATTCAAGGTTCAGGGTTTTATCATCTAAGTTAGGCCCAGATATAGATGAGGCTCCTTAGGTGTGAGCCTTCTTTATTTGAAAACCTGTGAACCAAAGAGACAAGTTACACACACACACACACACACACACACACACACACACACACACACCATAGTAGACAGGCATAGAAAAAAGACAAATGACATTTCAATTTAAAAATGAAAAAAATGGGAGACACATGACAGTCATTGGTCCATAGCAATTATGAAATCCAGCTAATCATATATTACCAATTCTTTACATTGTTCTATGATTCTCTATGGTTCTTGGCTTTGGGCTTTGATTTCTCATTTCTTCCTTCAAGTCGTCTTTCTTTTTTCATAAAATATACACTATTCACACATGAATGTTTTATCTGTCTTTTTTCTGCTTATTATAATTTTGGGAGAGGGCATTCAAAGGCTCTTTCCATTTTGTACTATCCTTGACTTTTTTAGTCTAAGTTAATATATTGTTTTAAAAATTTCAGAGTCATCATATTATAATATACTTCATTAGACCAAAGCCATACTTGTGTTTTTCCAATACAGGCTTTTTTTTTTGAACCAAGAGTCAGGATGCTCTGGGATAATACCCTTAAGATCTCAAAGGCTGTTTTGCTCAGTTGGAAGGATCTCTGAGGCATGCAGTTAAGATTCTTAGAGTACCTATTGTCTAATTGAGAGGATCTAAGAGTAATGGCCTTAAGATTATTTGAGGCCCTACTAGGCACACATGTAAAACATTCATAGAGCTTATCAAAATGTTGTATAGTCACATTATTAAAGTCATTACCCTGGGGCCATCCTTTATGGATAGTGCTTGAGATATAATATTTTTCCTGAAACTATTTCATCCTTTTCTCCTTCTCCTCCTTCTCCTCCATCTACTCCTCCTCCTTTTCTTCCTCCTCCCCCTCCTCCTTTTTCTTCTGAGTCTTTTGACATCTGGAGCAACTCAGACTGAGAAAAAGTTGATTTTCTATCTCAGAAGTATTGCCTTCAATTTACTTTTTTGAAATTCAACTGAACTGGAGTTTTTAAAAAAATATATCTCAGCTGTCTATCATTTCCATACATGATTAAAACAAAAGTTAGCCCAATCAACATCCTGACAAGAAATATTCTTAACCAATCTATCAGTGCATTAGATATATTTTCTATTTTCTACAATACTACTGGTGAAGGTGTTATTAAATTTTCTTCTTACCTTTTATCCACACTGCAATATAATTTTTTTCTCTCATTCAAGCCCTTACCAACAGTCTTCAAAGGGCTTTTATACCTTTCACTAGTCTCCTCAAAACTCTTTCATCTCTGTCCATGGCTGGGTCCCAGAGCCAGTGTCACATGCTTCAGAATTTGTCATAGAAATACTCCAAACATAGTACAAATTGTGTTCCACTTACCTACTCCTGCTTAAAAAAATGAAAACAAACAAACAAAACCCCACTCATATTTAATAGCTTAAGATAACAAATTATTGTTTCTCACAGTTCTGTGGGTTTCCTGGGCTCAGATGGGCAGTTCTCACTGAGGATTATTGTGGTCAGTGGCTTGGATTGAAGTTGTCTGCAGACTTGACTGGGTTGGATATCCAGAATGGCATAATTCCTTGGCTGACTGTTGATACTGGCTGTTGGCTGTGAACTCCTTTCAGGCTGTTGGCTAAGGAATCAGTAAGTGCTTTCTCTGTGTGACTTAGATTTTCACAAAATACTCACCTGGCAACTGTCCTAAAATACAGAAAGTGAAAACTGCCATTTTCTTAGGGCCCTGGTGCAAAACCTGGCTTCAAATCACATCGAGAGTGTTCTGTTTTTTAAAGTAGTATCAGAGTCCAGCTAGATTCAAAGGAAAAAAATCATAGAACTTACCTTTCAATAGTAGAAGTGCATGAATTAAGGTCATCTTTAATCTGTCACATATATTAATATCATACTTAATCTCAGACCACACATTCTATTCTTTGTTTTAATAGTTTCAGGATTTTGTGTTTTGCAAGAAATACCATTCATACTCTGATATTCTAAAGAAAAAGACTCCTGTGTCTTTTATTACCACATTAAATCTATATTTTACTTCTTACCTCTTTAATTCATTTGAAAGTTATTTTTATATATGGCTGAAAGTAGAAATCTAACTTTGTTTTTTCCAAATAAGTAGTGAAATATATACATATATATATATTTTTCTTCCTTCATCCAATGACATGTTTTTATTTTATTTTATTGATTTTAGAGAGGAAGGAAAGGAGAGGGACAGAGAGATAAATATCAATTGGTTGCCTCTGGTATGGATTCCAACCAGGGATTGAACCTGCAACCTGGGTATGTGCTCTGATTGAAAATTGAACCTGTGACCTTTTTGTGTACAAGATGAGGCTCCAACCATCTTAGTCACACTGGCTAGGGCAGTAGTTACATATTTAATTCTACTTAAAAGCAATCAGTTTTGAAATATAGCTTTTTTTTTTTTTTTTGGTACATACCTCTAACGGGAACCGAACCTGGGACTCTCTGGTCCACAGGCTGACGCTCCAACTGCTGAGCCAAACCGGCCAGGGCTTGAAATATGAAATGTTTTGATTTTCATATTATAAAATTTTTGCATCCATAGGTCAGTTTCTCACTCATCTATTCTGTTCCATTGCTTTCTTATTCCTATAAAAGTTATACATTGTTTTAAACTTATGTGAATGTATATTTTATTTAAAGTTAATTTGTATTTCCATAGTTTTAATAAAAAGTTACTCTTCTAGATAAAGTTTAGAATTCATTGTCAAAATTTATAAAAAGAAAATGATACAAAAATTTTAAATTATGATTATTAATTAGATTTACACTAAATTTGATAAATTAATTTATGGAGATAAAGTTCTTAAAATTTATTTTGCTTGCTTTTGTAATATTTTACTCAGAAATTTTTTTCTCTCTAATCATAAAATCAGATAATTTTTTTCAGTTTTTTCTTTTCTTCTTTTTTATTAAATTTATTGGGGTGACACAGTTATTAAAATTATATGTTTCAGGTGTACAGTTCTATAATACATTATCTGTATATTGTACTGTATGTTCACCACCCAAAGTTAAGTCTCCTTCCCTCACCATTTATCTCCCCTATACCCTGTACTAACTCCCCTGACCCTTTTCCTCTGGTCATTTCATACTGTTGTCTGTGTCTTTAAGTTTTTTCTCTTAATCCCTTCACCTTTTTAACCCAGCTCCACAACCGCCCTCCCCTCTCACAGCTGTCAGTCAGCTCTCTAACTATGAATCTGTTTTTATCTTGTTAGTTTATTTTGTTCATTAGATTCCACATATGAGTGAATATTGTGCTTGTCTTTCTCTGACTGGCTTATTTCACTTAGCATATACTCTCCAGGTCCACCCATGCTGTCAAAAGGGGTAAGATTTCTTTCTTTTATTATGGCCGAGTAATAGTCCATTGTGTAAATGTACCACAGCTTTTTATCTACTCATCCACTGATGGACACTTGGGCTACTTCCAAATCTTGGCTATTTTAAATAACACTGCAATGAACATAGGGGTGCATATATTCTTTTCAATTAGGGTTTTGGTTTTCTTCAGATATATTTCCAGAAGTGGAATTGCTGGGTCACAAGGCAGTTCCATTCTTAATTTTTTGGGGTTACTACACATTGCTTGTCACAGTGGCTGCACCAATCTGCATTCCCACCAACAGGGCACAAGGGTTCCCTTTTCCTCACCAACACTTGTTTACTGATTTATTGATGATAACCATTCTGACAAGTTGTGAAGTAATATCTCATTGTGGTTTTAATTTCCATTTTTCTGATGATTAGTAACATTGAACATTTTTTCATGTCTATTAGCCATCTGTATGTCCTCTTGGGAGAAGTATCTATTCAGATCCTTTGTCCATTTTTAAATTCGATTGCTTGTTTTTTTGGTGTTAAGTTTTGTAAGTTCTTTATAAAAGTTGGTTATTAAAACCTTATCAGATGTATTATTGGTAAATATGTTTTTCCATTCAGTGCATTGTCTTTTCATTTTGTTGATGGTTTCCTTTGCAAAATCTTTTTAGTTTGATGCAGTCCCATTTGTTCATTTTTTCTTTTGTTTCCCTCACCCAAGGTGATCTATCAGAAAAATATTGTTACAAAAAATGTCCAAGATTTTACTGTCTGTTTTCTGCAAGGATTTTTATGGTTTTAAGTCTAACACTTAAGTCTTTAATTCATTTTGAGTTTACTCTTGTGCATGGTATAAAAAGGTGGTCTAGTTTCAGTTTTGTTTTGTTTTGTTTTGTTTTATTTTGTTTTGTTTTTTGCCCATATCTGTGCAATTTTCCCAACACCATTTATTGAATAGACTATCTTTTGCACACTGTATATTTTTGCCTTCTTTGTCAAATAAGTATTAATAGACTATAAAGCCATTATTTCTTGACTCTGTATTCTGTCCTATGTATTTATATGTTTGTTTTTATTCCCTGAACAAGCCTCTGGCAGTACTCAAGTTGCATCAGGTAGGTTCACAGTGAGTCACCAGGTAGGGGTAAGTGGTTGTCCCATGATGGGGAAGTGCTGGTTAGGCTTTGGAGAAGCTGAGAGTTTGGCCCCTGCCCCAGAGCGAAGCCACACCACTCAGTCTGCCCTGTATTTTGCCCTGGCCTTGGCTGAGTGGAGACACCAGAAGTTGGGCAGGTAGAGCCTACAGAGCTCAGAGGGTAATTCTAGCAGATCTCCTGTGAGGGGGGAGCATCAGTCAGATTCATGGGAAAGTGGGGGAAATGCTACCTGCCCCAAAGCCACTCAACTCAGTCACTGACACCCCCTGAGTCTGTCAAGACATCTACACCCTAAGGTAGCTGACTCCTTCACTGGGCATAAGCTCTGCAGGGTGGGGCATGAGGGAGTCCAGTGGGTGGAGATATTTCTTTCTACAAGTGTGAGGTTTCATAGAGGGGAATGCTCCACCCAAGAAAGATGGCATCTGAGGTATGGTAGAATGACTTCAGCCCTCTCCCCAGAACCACAAACCACAGACTCAATTCGCACTCCCTTGTCCTGAGCCCAGGATGAGTGACTGGAAACAAAATTGTTTGTGTTAGCCCTTTAAAAGGGTACCCCGTGTCTTTAGAGGACTCTTGTCTCTCCTTCCTGGACAAAAACCACACTGCTTTTCACAGCCAGTTGTCATGTGGGCTCCTCTTCCCAGCTCTGGGGCTTTGGGCTGGGGATTCTGGCTTGGGGTTTAGACCCCACATTTCTCAGGAAGAACCTCCTCAGCTGAGATATTCCTCTGGAACCTTAGCCACCCTTAGGAGTGAGGCCAACCCTTTTCACTTCTCTGCCTTTCCTACCAGTCTCAATGTGGCTTCTTCTGTAAATCCTTGGTTATATGACTTCTCTTCCACTAGTTTTCAGTTGGTTATTCAGGATGATTGTTCTATAATGTAGTTGTAATTCCAGTTTGGTCCTGGGAGGAGTGCGTATAGCTTCCACTTACACTGCTGCCATCTTGCATTCTCCAGTTTTTCTTCTTAATATTTTCCTCCCTCATTATTCTGTTCATTCTCTTCTTTTAAAATACCTCTTAGATAGCTGGATTTATCATTTTTGTTTTTAAGTCTTTCTCTTAAAAACAGCTTCGTTATTTTCTATGTGTTTTGGTAGAACCACTGTGTTTCATGTACTTATGTTTATTTGTCTGTGTTTTTCTGCTTTTCAGATCATTAAAAATTTTAATAATGTTTTTATTTCTTATAATACTGATATTTTCCTTGTAGTAGACTGTTTAAAGTAATTTCATATAATTTATCTTTTCAAATGTGAACAATAATAATTGTAGTTATTTTGAAGATTTTTTAGTAATTATTATTTTTTTTAGAAATTATTTTCAACATAATTAATCGATAGATACATAGTTACTATTCTAGATATATAAAAGTCTATTGGAAATCAGTACTAGGACAAAATTTCAGGGGTAAAATGGGCAAAGACAAAAATAAGCAAATCATTCCAGAAAAACACAAAAAGCTGATAAATAAACATATAAAATATATGAAAAGATACCCATATCACATGATGAATTTATACAAATTCAAACAGTAAAACATTTTTAAAAAATACAGGTAGGCAAAGTGAGAAGCATGGTAATGCCTGACACAGCAAGGGTGCATGCAACCAGACATGTCTGCAGTCGGTGGCAGTGTGTATTGTCATATAAATTTTTCATAGGACTATTCGACAAGAACATATATTAATATTGGAAATATAGATGTCTTTGTATCATTAATTCCACCTCTAGGATTTTATTTTTAGGAAATAATTTGATGAGTTCCAAAAGATTTATATACAGGGGTATGTAATGCCAACATGCTGGTTCAATGAAAGGGGTGCGGGGAGAGAACGTCAAGTCTTAATTCAATAATAGAAATGTTGTAAATATATTTTAACCTACTCATAAAAAAAGATAAAGCAATATATTTTGACCTGGAAAGGTGTGCATAATATTTTGTAACAGAATACTAGTCATAATCTCCTTTTAAAATTTTATACATATGTGAATAAAAACGTGAATGTCTTTAAAGCATATTGATTATGGTGGTAATTTCTGAGAACTGAGATTTGAAAAAATTTTTATTTCTTATTTTAACTACTTTTGTTTTATTCTATTTGACATATTTATCAATAAACTTAGATTATTTTATAATCAGCAAAGTAATTTATTTTTATTAAAAAGTCAATACATGCTTACTGCAAAAATATTCAGAAAACACATGAAGTATAAAAAAGAAGTAATAAATGACCTACAGTTGTATACACTGACATATTCTGACTTTACAACTTCACATTTGCCTCATTTATTATGATACACACACACACACACACACACACACACACACACACACACGTTTACTAGAAAGACACAGACCAAGCACAACCCTCTTACTTTTTTTTAAGCTGGGTTTTACTTAACAATATTAGCTATATATCTTTCTATGTAAATAAGGTATATTTGTATCTATAAACATAATTACATTGTTCCATCATCATCCTGACATTTTATTGTACATCACACAATGTACACTCGGTTGTACATTCTCATCTTCTTTTCATATTATATTGTATTTGCCCCTGTTAGTCTCCTTACCTCAATGCAAGTCAATGTGTCATTTATCCCTCTCTCCTCCTCATGTCCTGAGTTCAGTGCCTGACACAAAATGGATTCTCCACATTTCCTGCTGTGTGAATGAGTGAACGAGCAAATGAATGAGTGACTACTCAATCAATCAAAGCTCATTTTACTGAGCACACTGAGACTCAGTCGTCATGTGCCTTTGGGAAGATCATACATTTCTCTGCGGTTAGTTGTCCATCTGGAAGCTGAGAGTAATAAATGCCACATCACAGGAAGTTTAAAAGGATGAAAGAGATAATATTTATAAAATACTTAACTTCTTTAAAAGGAAAATCTCCGCCAAGCCCAATGTGTATACTATTATCATTGATTCTTCCCAAACCCATCAATCACACAGAGGATTCTCTGGCTCACATTTTCTCTCAGCAGCTGCGTTTCTAACAGTTCTTTCCATTAAAGTATTCCAGGAAGTTAAGACGAATACTGTTCTGTGTGAACGTCACACCTTCTTTAAAATCGCAGAGTGTTCTACACTAATTAAAAAGGTGATATTTTCTAATCCTCCCAACATCTCACTGAGATAAGGGAGGGAAGCTATTATTATCCTAATTTTGCAGCTAGGGAAACTGACAGAGACACTCACTCACTCAGCATTAGATGGAAGGTGATAATAGAGGCAGAACTTGAATTTAAATTTATTTTTTTATCCTTGTAAGCTGATGATCTCAAAATAAAATCACAACCTAGGATACAATAAACTCTTTTGGGTATGTGGGAAAAGCATACTTTTTTCTTTAAGATGATAATGTTTTAGAAATAAAAGATTGACTATGAAACTGTTCTGACAGTAATTTGCATCAATTAAATTGCCAGATTATAAACCTTGTAGAAAGCATGTGAAGAAGGTAAGGGGGACTGGCAATTCCCTTATCTTTGGGGTTTTTAGTTTGCAGTGAAATCTTGAAAGAAGCATGGTGTTTGGGATTTGTATAGGACTACAATCATATGTGTTTGAATTGCTGAAATCGAAATACTTTTCTATTACATTGGCAAATAATTTTGCTTTATTTTTTTCAGCGATTAAAATAAATTGCTTATTAAAAACAGACTAATGAAATATGGCATGTTTCTCTATTAGTTATACAAATATTTATTGAGTACTGACAATGGGCCAGACGCTCTGGATGTTGGAGATACTGAGTGAACCAGAAGAGTAAAGTCCTTACCCTCATGGAACTGCAATGCGGGAGGAGTAACCATGAGCACATAGCAAATAGAATAGTGAAAAGTAATCTAAAATCCCTACAGTGATGAGTCTATCAAGAAAACAAAGCAGAGTGAAGTTTGGAGAGTGATGGCAGAGGGAGGAGATACTGAGTCAGGGAGTGGTTCTCTGAGCAAAGACCAGAATCTTAAAGACTAGAAGCTACCTTGGAAGACCTGGGAAGAATATTCCAAGCAGAGGGAACAAGAAATATAAGGACCCTGTTTAAGCTGCCTGAGGGCTTTCCTTTATGTCATGCATCTTTCAACATCTTTCATCTTTCAATCCCACATGGAATTGTTAATCTTCTCCCCCTTCTGGGTGCTTCTTTGGCACATCTGTTTTTTCCTTCATTTCTGCTCCTCTTCAGTTACTTAATGTGGTACAGGGTCTGCACTGCTCTGTGCTGGGAGCTCCTCCAGCTCTAGGGCTTGGAGCATGTTCCCTGTGTCCATGCATCGAGCGGAGAACCTGAACAGGAGCTGCTAGAAAAGCATGCAGAGGATACTCAGAACACAGACTTCTATTTTGTCCCAAGACCTGTACATCCTTGATGATTCTGAAACCATTATATGCTGCATAAAAGGCTTGGTAAGTGATTAGCTATCTAGCTGTTGGAATCAGGCATTCCGATGCTTCAATAGTTCTTCTTATCTTGTTTTACTTGCCCAGTTTCTATTTGGCACCAAGTGGAGGACGGGACACAGGCAACACCTTACCAAAACAATGATTTCTTCCTGAAACGTCACTGATTTCTGGAACACACTCTTGGCACCGTGTGGGGACATTTTAACCCTGGGAGGTAGATCAATTATGTTTTATGCTCTCAGGACACATCCCTCCCTTTCTGGGTTCCAGACACCTAAAGAATACGGGAACTAAACCACAGTTTTCTCTTTCTGTGCCAAACACCAGTTGTTGAACCACAAAGTCAGCCAATTCTCTTGTAAGGCTGTTTCCAATTTCTGCATCTCTTTTTACCATTCTGGTTTTGTTTGGAGAGTAAAGAAAGTTTCTAAATATTTTGAACCCCAGGGTCCTTTGTGGCATTCTTGGGTCTTCTCTGCTTTCACTGAAACATAAAACAACCCCCAGTTGTTTGCTTGTATAGCCCTTTCTCTTTTATATACCAGCAGCAGGATGGGATATAATTCAACAAATCAGTCCTTTCCCAGCTTCTGTCACATTCTTTCTGATGTGAAAGGTCTCGAATCACCATAAGAAACACTCATGGAGAACACAGAGTCCACACAGATGGGTTATCTCAAAGACATAGCCTGTGAGAAAAGGTGCCGGCCTCATGTTCAAGTCAGACAAGGTGCAATTAGAAGCTCACCCGTTCGCCTCCTACATCCCTAATGAGGTATTTCTGGCACATGATAATTAGTCATGGCTTTGAGGCACGACGGTGTGACTCTCACAAATGGGCCCACTCGTGTTGTCTAAATCGTATCCAGACGACTCTTTGATCCCACCAGCAACCTACACCTGTTTTGCTCTGGCTTGGCAGCCTTCTGTGGGGGTGGGGGGTGGAGCCTTTCTCCCTGCACCACCTCCGCCTTGTGCCCGGGAACACACACACCTGTTGCCCTAGCCCTTGTCCCCTGGCTTTGATCTCTAGGCATTGTGGAAACCATCGGCTGTGACAGAGTTTTTGTTAGGCCTCATTGCCTTGGAATGCAAGTCTCAAGGGTTCTGCCCCTGGAAATTTGATAATGAGGCCATAAGTGTTCCAGGAGGGTAGGCTGGCATGTCAGGATGTTTCAAAGATGCTGTTCCAAAACACAATACCCTGCCCCCTTCCCCATCAAAACATTTCATAGATCAGAGCTATATCTGGGGGGTGGGGGATGATAACATGAAAACACATGCACAATTCATTCTTCCAGGGGATTAGCCGGTGGTGATATGTAGCCCATAACTCTAGAGTGGAAGAATCTTCCAGAGGAGAGTGTGAAGTTATTCTCACCCCCAGATTCATTCTATCTGGATACCACTGAACTTCGCAAAGACAGGCCCTGTGCTGGTCCTCCCTGCAGGGTTCCGAATCAGTAGGCTTACTTTTCTCTCAACAAGCAGGTGGAAAATCCATATAAAAGTGGGGCTTCAGGCGTTCTAAGGGGCTAGGAATATTTTCACAGGAAGAACACAACACAGCTGACCCTTATTTAAACTAAATCTTTTGCAGCATAGAAGGCAAAAGCTTAAAAAAATTTTTTTTCAAACGGGCCACCTAAACTGTAAGAGTCGTTTGCCAAAAGCCACATCTGACTCAAATAAGCAAATCTGTTGTATATAGCCTGTGCATGTAAAACAAAACCCAAATGCAAGTATGCATGCTTTCATGTTATTCAGCTATAGCAATCCGTATCTTATGTGTGTGTATTTTTTATGCCTATTATGTTATGTCGTCTGATTACATTGCTTTTATTTAATAAAGTGTTTTAAAGTTGTTTTAAGTCTCTGAATGGAGGACCATAAAACACACACACACACACACACACACACACACACACACACACACCAAAAAGCTAAATTCTTATTTGCTGCATCTCAGCTTTTATGTTGGAAGCAGTACATGTTGAAGTTCTTAGTCTAAACAATTTATAGTTTTCCGGATTAAGATCATGTGGGAGAAAGATGAAAATCTTAAAAGCAGCGTTACATAAACGCTCCTGCTCCTCAGGAGTAAATTAGACAATTGTGGGACCTGATGCTGGGTGCAATGGGAATTTCTGAGCCTTCGGGAGAGTTACTGGAGGCAGGGAGATTAAATCTGCTCTCCAAACCTGAGCGCCCATGAAGGCAAATAAAACTGCACCAAAGCAAGAAGTGAGCACAATGCTTTCAAGTTGTTGGAGTGAAAACAAACTCATTTACTGTCCATCTGCTGATAGGAACGGTAGGAAGGGCCTGGGTTGCTGACAGAGCAGTTCCCCGTGAATTTGACTATTATTTCAGGTTTCTATCTTTTCCTCTTTGGTAGGAAGATATTAAAAATAAGTCTCTGGCAAAAAGTACAGAAAAACACAGTCTCTAAATTGCAACGAGTACAAATTCCTGGCCAATAACCTTAATTTCTGGTGTTTGTCATCAATGAGCAGTTGATAGAATTTGGTCTCTTCATGCATCAGAAAACACTGGGCTGGTGCAGAAGGTTTCGGGAATACCTGAGAACCCTAGACATGCACAGACCCTAGGAGGTGAACCGCGTGCTCTCTGCTGGAAGAACTTTGTGTGAACCAAGAGCTGGGGATGACTGACGTGTTTGAAGCTACCCTTTGCATGTGCAGAAGCCATTACATTTTTTAAAAATTGTAGTTTGCATATTTATTTCTGATGACAGGATGCACAGTTTATAACATACCAGTGCCTTAGCTCAAAAAGCTGTTTATTTCCCATCTTCTACATGTCACATCAGTCTGGCAAGTGTTCACTTCCACATGAAGAGAAGTTAACAGCTAAAAACAAAAATGCATATAGCATCAATTTAGACTATTAAAAAAAAACAAAACAAAACACAACACAATAAACTTTTTCCCCCACCAAAACATTTCATAGTTCAGAGCTCTATTGGGGGTTGGGGGGTATGGTAACATAAAACATGTAGAATTCAAATTCTTTAATTTACTAAGGGTTAAAATCAACATAGTAGTTCTTACTTAACGCAGTGCACAGGGAAAATATTATTTGTTATTTTTCTGTAATGTACCTATTTATTTAAAAATATTCAACCTTTACCTTCATTTTCTAACAGGTCTCTTGCTTCAGTCTTACTGCTCCGATCCCATCCCTCTTTCTCTACCACAGTCAGCATGCTTTCGTTACAAACCAAGTCTAATTACGTCATGCTTTTGAAGGAGATAATCTTCGATGACTCCCCCGTAGCCATCAGGAATGTTCCAAATGCTTGGCTCTGCAAACCCCACCAGGCAGCCTCTCACCATTTCTGCCTGATGGGTCTATTCTTCCACCAAATCAAACCACTGACAGAGCCTACAGCCTCTCTTGGGTCTAAGATGGCTTCTTCTTTCTGGAACTACCTTCTCCAAATCTTTGTTAACTCCTAACTAGCCTCAGGACTAGTATCCTCATTACCCTCCTTCCACCCTGACCCTCCTCTTCCTCTTCAAAACATCTTCTCTAACCCTCCCCACCTGGCCTGGGAGCCGCTCTGTGCTTGCCTGGCATCCTGGGCTGACGTACCAGCACACAGGATAGTGCCGTAACTGACACTTTCTATTTCCGAGTCCGGTACTACCTTAAAAACCCTGTGGGCAGGCAATGGACGTTTTACTATTTGTGTCACCAACATTTAGCACTGGCCTGAGGCATAGTAGGTGCTCAGGAAACACTTGTTGAATAAACACATAACATTTACATACAAATATTTTTATAGAAATGTGTATTTCATCTTCTTCTTATCCCGAAATTGGAGATTTTGATAGTTAAATATATATAATGTTACCATACATTGACTCTCCCCCCTCTTTTAGGGCAGGAAACAGGGTTTTTAGGAAAAGCAAAGTCAATTTTGAACCTGCTTGCACGTTTCATGGGGATCCTGCTTTGACCTATCTTCTGCCTCGGCAGAGAGAATGCCTGGGCATGTTTGGCTGCTTGGTCTACCTGGGAGGGATGCAGTGTCCTCGAAGAATCGCATGTTTCACTTGAGCAGAGCAGGCGCTCCAGAACATGGGAGTGGAAAGTAAGATGCCATTCTCAATGACTGGTTAGGAGCTTGGGCTGTGGGCCATGCATGTTTGGGGTCAAACCTTGCTTCTGTCCTTTTCCCGCGACAGTGCCTAAGTCTCCTCATTTGTCGCATGGGACTAATAATGCTACCTAACTCACAGGGTTTGGGTGTAATCTAAATGTGTTACTCTGCATGAAGACTTTGGAGCCTGATGCACAGCGGACACTCAGCAATCATTAGACACCATCTTCTTCACCACCATCGCTTTGTCAAGGAGTCAGTCACTAATCGGTATGTCCTTTCGGCATGCTCTGGTGTGTGAGGGTACAGCTGAGGCATGATTCTTGTGTGCCTTCTCCCTGTTCTGCACAGTCTACTGTGAAGAGCATGCGGTCACACTGACTGCCCACCTGCTACCCAGCCTTCGCTGCTGCTTTCCCACCATGACTTTGGGCGAGTAAACCTTCTGCATGATGCTGGGGAAAAGGTAGATAGAAAGAGGCTGACATTAAGCAAGTTGTCTCTCTTTTGTTCAGATTTTCCATGGGATGGCTCTTTTGGCTTCATATTTAAACACAGGTTCTTACTCTGCTCAGGAGCAAATACAGAGCTCATTAGGAAGAAAGGGAAAAGGTCAAGTTTGTGTCATTGAGTTTTTTCATCCATAAACACATAACCAGCCTGAAGAACTTCTTGCAAAATTTGCAGAATGACATTAATTTCTTGTAACATTTTCTCCAGGGTGTATTCATGGGACTAAGTATTTTTTTTATAAAGAAATTCCCGTAGGAGATTTTAGATGACACTCCCTGATGAAGCACATTTTTTACACAGAAGGTTACCCTCTAACACATTCCCCACAGGGGATCTTTGTACATTGTAGAATTATTAGTTGCTTCACCCACGCATAGGCAAAGAACAAAATAGGACCAATATTTATTTGATGAGGCTTGTTTTTAACAAATTTTCATAATAACATAAGTTTAGAAAAACTGACATTATTACCTTGCTTGTCAAAAATAACTTTGGCTTAAAATTTAGAGAAGTAAAATATCTAATTCCAATAAAGTAATGCTCTGAAGATTATTTTTTAAAGAGATTTTTTAAATGGCTCACTATTAAAACATCTTTATAAAGATATATCTTATTAGTCTCATAAACCACAAACTCTGTGTATGATATAGTCTAATATTAGAAAGAACACTTTTTTTTTTTTTTACATTTTCTCTTAAAGCCAAGAAGAAAGTAAGCAAAGTTATTGAACTTAGCTTTGCTTAGAAAGTTTCTTTTGGATATTAAGTAGTAAAATGAGAATGTCATAAACTTTCAAAGTCCTTTCTATTTTGAACCATAAGCTAATGCTGGGATGTTAATAGTAAGACTGCTGAGTGGGAAGGCAGGTCGTTTGGAAGGGACAGAGGCCAGGATCAAAGAGCCAATCTAGCCAATGATTATTCCCTGAGGTGAGGAAGCCAATGTGGACATTATCTGCATTAAGTCTGGTCATCAAGTAGATCCAGAGTGTGTGAGGGGGAAAGCAGCTGGATTTTCGGGCAGGCATAGCAGGGTGCTGGGTTCCAAAGGCTGCTGCGTTTGGAACCAGACTGCAGCCAGAAGCAGGTGGTACAGAGAACTAGGGGCCCACCCAAATGGGCTGACGGTGTGGGGCAAGGCAGCATTTGCTACTGAATGACTGATTGGAGACTTGCAATACACTCAGCAAACCGACATGGCTTGGACGAGATGCTTACTGTCAGAGAAGAAAGTAAGATTTATCAAGAAACCTTAAGCTTACTGATCTTTCCTTTTCAAGTATGAAGTTATTCTTTCAACAAATATTTATTCAGTGCCTGCCGTATACTCTCCAGGCAATGATCACTCTAGGCATCGAGGGAAGTAGCACCGGACATGCTTCCATTAATGTGTAGTCACAAATTCTGACAAGTGCTCTAAAGGTAAATCATAGGGGAGACTAAGAGACTATAATAGGACAACGTGGATCAAGGAAGTTTCTAAGGAGGTAATGATGTTTGGGCTGAAGGATTCCAAGGGAAAAGGTTGGCATGGAGGTGGGATGAGTGTCCACGTCATGTAAGGGTGCGTAGTCAACCTTGGGTTTTTATCCTAAACTGGTGGAAACCATGAAGGTGTTTTAAAGAGGATGCTGGTATGAACAGGTTAAGTGGCAACTCAGGGAATGGACCACAGAGCACACACAGTGCAATTGTCTAGAAAGAAATTCACGGCCACTTGGTCCAGAATAGGCAGTGGAGATGGTGTAACATGGAGAGAAATGGAGATCTCTTTGAAAGGTCAATGTTTTAGTACTTATACATCACATGTTTTTATTTATTTACATATTTATATATTTATTTATTTATTTTGGTGGTGCGTGTCCCTAGAGGGAACCAAACCTGGGACTCTCTGGTCCACAGGCCAAGGCTAAACCACTGAGCCAAACTGGCCAGGGCTACGTCACGTGTTTCTAAAGAGCGGTTGTGAGGCAAAGAACGATGCTGAGGATAATGTAGGTTTGGGGCCTGTGTGCCTGGACAGAGAGCAGCGTCGGGAGCTGAGGACTGCTGGGGAAGGACCGGGTCTGGGGAAGGTTTGGGATCTGGGGAGTTTGAAGTGTCGTGCAGACATGTGAGTAGTGAGTGGTCTGGTAAGGCTCTGAGGTAACAGTAGGTTGGAGATAAAAACCTGAGACTTTTTGGTGTCTGGATGGGAAAGGAATCACAGATGAAGATGACCTTGCCTTGGGAGAGAGTATACAATGAGCAGAGCAGAGGACTAGGACGACTATTAGACCTCAGTGTCCAAAACCTGTATTGAAGACAATAAGCTGGCAAAGGAAACTAAGAAACAATTGTGAGAGAAGCAAAACGTGAGCCAGGAGAAGATATAAATGAACAAACTGAAACCTGAAAAGGGCCAATTCAATTTAGTGACAGGGAGGTTACTGGCCATCCTAGTGAAAACATAGCATATTCTAGAACTTAAAGAGACAGCCTAATTTGATCTCGTCACTGTTATGTTGCGATTTCTAATCACCTGAGTGAAGACGCTGGAGAAGGTAGAAGGTGGTGCAAATGTAGGGTCAAAAGGAAATGGTAATTTTGCTAGCAGAGCTTCAAACACAGTGGCACACCATGAACATTCTATTGCTTTTAATGAATCCATTGTTTTTGATGCCTTTAATTAGAGAGTGAATAGTAACACATTTATTGTTTTCTTGGAAATAAGGAGAAACACATTACTGCAGGCAGACACTTTAAATCACTGCAACATCATGATTTATAGCTAAAGTATGTCATATATGGATAATAGCTATTTAGACATGTGTGAAAATGGCATAAAAATAGTAACAGGTAACATTAGCAAATGTGACCAGGTAATAAAAATGTAAGTAGACTAATTATTACTGTTTAAGAAGCCATAAAGCCTGCTAATTCACACAGTATCACATTATTATCCCTGTACCTAATGGGTAAATACAGACCTGGGTTAGACTTTGAATTCTGGATCGTTCACTTACTAACCATGTGATCTTGTGCAAACGACTTCCTCTTCCCATGCCTCACTTTCCTTGTCTATAAAATGGGGGTAATATTGGAAACTATGTTTCCGGATTATTGTTGGTTTTAAATGAGGTTATCAATGTGTATTATTTAGAACACCTGGCATATAGTAGACACATCATACACTTAGTTGTCATTATTGTGCCACTATTATTCTGTTATCAAAACATTTCCATAAATCTTTGTCAACTTTACTTCATTAGATATACAGCATTGGAATTACCAAGTCAAAGGCTAAAATCGTCATTTTGGCTTTTTAGTTTTTGAAATTCATCTCTTTAAATAAAATGATACTTAAACTAATTTTTAGCCATAACACATTGGTATAGACATACTCATAAAAATATCAAAATATTTGTGTACAGGTTAGTAAATAACTTCTGGATGAGCTCCTCCTCTGGCCCCCCTCTCCCCATCACCCTGCCCCTTCCTGGGAACCCTCAAACTTCCCCAAGGCACAGAAGGGTCTCCAGTGCCTTGTTCACCTTCGTGGACTGAGTTTATTATGATTGGTCAGGCCCACAAGTCAGTTATTAATTATCTTGGTCTTTGCTAATATGCATTCTGGTGAAAAATGTCATAACGTCTATTTTTCTCTAACTGCTCACCAAGGTTGCCTCCTGTTGTTATAAAACTCTGCTTATTCTCTAAATATTAAAAAAATGCATTCCAATTTGAGTCCCATTTTTCTGATTATAGTGAGTTGAATATTTATTTACATATGCTTACCATCTATTTGCAATTCCTGCTTTGTAAGTTTCATGCTGATAATTTTTCCATCGGAGGTCTTTGTGTTCTTCTCAATGATATGCAGGTGTTCTTTAAAAATGAGATATTAGCCCATTTTGTGTATATTTACTATAAAGGCAGTTTATAGTTTGCTTGTCTTTAATTTCTTTTTTCCCCTGAAGTTTACTTTAAAATGTCAAAAGTATTCAATTCCTACTGTTGCTTTTATGCTTAGAAAGTTTCCCTCTTCTGCATTAGGGGGTCAGAAAAAAACATTTTTTAAAAAAATGTTTTTGATTTTATGCCATTCACATTGAAGTCTTCAACCCACCTGTAATTAACCTGGGTGTGTGATGACAAGACCAACCTAACTGCCTGCCTCCCTATTCCACTGCCTTGGATGCTTCCCTTATTTTACACAGCCTTTGGCTGATATCTCTATTTTAACACTTTCTTTCGGGAATAAAAAAGGCCCTCTTGTGTTAATAATTTTTCTTTTAAATGTGATTCAGTGTCTTCAGTTTCTGACCAAACACGAGGCCGCTGGCTTGTCTGTGAGAATGTGCTGGGTCCGGTTCACTGTCCGAGCGCAGGAGCCGGAGAGACTCCCAGGTGCGGGGAGCAGCCTTCCTGCCGACCGGGCTGCAGCGCAGCCGCTCATTACCCGAAAACAGCGACAGTTGGCCAGGACTTCGGGTTACGGCCTTTTGAATTGGGACCAGAATCCTTTCTTAGAGAAAATGAGGTGAGAAAATTCATTCATCAGCTCTGACTCACAGACATTTGGGGAGGACATCGTCTAATCCGGACGATAACTTTGTGCTTTCATGAAACAAGTTTACAAAAGAACACAGAGAGTATGAATTTTCAAGAATTGATTTTCATTGAATTCATAGAAGAAAGACCCTCTGAGTGAAAGGGATTCTTGGATCACAAAAGAAATTTAATTACTTTTCAAACTGTAATGACAGTACTTTTCCGTAATTTTAAAAATAATTTGGGTGAACTTTCCTTTTGGCTTCACTACCAAAGTGAGGCAGGGGCAGGGACGGCCCAGTGGCCAAACAAGCATCGCTTTGTTCTCCTTTCGACCCCTCAGCAATTCCTAAGGTTATAACACACACTGAAGGCTGTGCAATGCCCTCCCTGGCATCACTGTATGTTGTTGTTTTTACCCCAAGTGAGGTATTTTCAATTATTTACTTTCTAACATACTCTACATTGAAAGGTCTACTTAATACTTTGGCTCTTCTGTCTCATAGCAGTGGCTCTCCAGCTGAGATCAAGCTGACGGAGCAAATTTCAAAGAAACTTGGAGTAATAGACCATGCAAAATTAGTGAATATGTATATTACAGAGGAGATTTTACAAGTATCATTAGAACTTTATCAATTTAATATAATATAATTTATTATTACTATAATAGTAATTAATAACAACTTACTATTAATTGGTAAACAATAATTCATTTAGATATGAATATAATTTACTATTAGAGCAGTGTGATACTATAAGATTATATCTTACAAGGTAACTTGTTTATTTCAATAGACGTTCTAGCATTTTTAGTGCAGCCAACTTACAATGAAAAGTACATTTTGTAGTTTCTTTTGTTGAAGAATTCATAATATTACAGCGTGTACCTCTGGCAACTGATTTTCTACCTGGTATACATGACATTTCAGAAAAAAAGAAGAGAATCAAATTTAAATTTCAAATTTTATTTTAGCATTGGTGCTAAATGATATTACACTGTCAAAGTATCAGAGATTATTTTTTGTACTGTATTTTTTGTTACCCTATCATTTTGAAAGAAACCTTAAGCAAATAGCATTTAGAACTAATCTATAAACCTGTCAGTGTTTTCAGAAGTGCTGCAGCGTCTCCCAGAGAAGAGCATTGTTCTTTACCCTGCCCGACAAAGCAATGAAAGTAGGGCAGGCTGGTGTAGTGAAGACTCCGAAACTGCACTGTCATGCCGCTAATGCTTAAAAGCTCTTAATTTACACGTTCAGAAAAAATTTTATAGAACTAAATATCTTTGAACCAGCAAGACTGTTCATTACAGGAAGTTATTACTTTTATCAGGCCGTTGGTTTCTGAAGTCTCTTGGCAACAATACAAAAATAGCTTTCCCTTGTTAATAAAGAACAATCTGCAAAAACAAATTACAAATGTGTTAAGGACAAAATAAACAGACATTTTATTTTTTAAACTTGGGTGCCTCTGAATTTCACAGACTTCTGGAATCTGGGGAGCTCCACCCAGCTGCTACACATTTTATTGCTCTGTTACAGGTTTGGCATGAGAAGAATAATTTTCCAACTGTTGGAACAATGTGGATTCACATTTTTCCAGAAGGGAAAAAAAAAAAAAAAAAAAAAGAAACAAAAAAAACCCCCCTCTATCTTGCATATTAAATTCCAAATAGAGAAACAGTGTCTGTATCACTCTTCCCATTTTATGACGGAATTTGAGAACTGAGGAGAAAATTACATATACGAAAATGGAATATCTAAGTGCAGTTGAAACCTACATCTGGTGAAAGAATTTTTACATCAGTAGAGAAAAGTCAATTCACAGAGCATAGCTCCCAAGTTGTGAGATCCCACTTAAAACAGTCACTCGAGGCCAGTCACCTGGGATTTGTTGAAATAATTTCTGTCTAGTTCTCACTCTTACATATTATACACGCATTGCTGGCTGCTAAAGAGAGCTGGGGACAACTCTAGCTGAGCAACAGTTCTTTGAATTCTTAGTCTGATAATTCCTTCTAGATGATTAGAAATTATCATTGGTGTAACTGCCACAGCAACCAACACACCTGTTTGGGTGAAGTGGGGAGAGGCTCATTTGCTAACTTTTTTAAAAGTATGAAATTGCAATTTCTTATATTTATACAAAACAGTAACATATAAATAACATGAAACAGAAATTATTCCGTGTTCTCCCTCCACTTGATGAAATGGGCCGGGGAAAAGAAAATCCAGGGCTGTTCACAGACTTCTATGAACAAATTTACTCAACTGGAACTGAAGGGTGGCTTAGGCACACGGGGTAAAGCCGCTCATACTGCGTCCTCTTAGACTGAAGGCGTGGTGCTGGAGCAAAACGAAGGCAGTGAGGCACAGGGCTGCGTGACTCCAGAGGTTTATCTGGGGAGTGGACTGCATCATTGTACCAAGGTTCACAAAGCATGCAGGTATTTCCATTTGTGAGAATCAGAGCCAGTGAGAATAGTGCCTATGCATTTCTGATGGTTCTTGTCATATATATATATATGACAGTAAAAATATATATGTGTGTATATATATATATATACACACACACATATATATATATATATTTTTTTGCTCAGACACGAGTACTGTTACTCCTCTTTATTAAGGTCGTCATGTTCACGCCCACATGACATGCTGCTGACATGTCAGCTTAGAAAACTGTTTTCCCTGGCTTGTCCTCTCCACTTCCTGATGTCTGCATTTCTGCTCATCCTAGCCTGTTCCTTTGTTCTCGTCTTTCCCTCCCCCTGTTCCCCAGCCTCCCCAGTGCTGACATTCCCTCCCTCTGTCTCTCTGTCCCCTTTCTGGGGTACAGGGGAAGCTGTAGTAGGGGGTCTCTGTGCCAGCCACTGGGCCAGCTCAGACAAGGGCTGCACGTCCAGGCTCTGTGATGCAGGTGGCAGGTGACGGGATCGAGTGATAAGTGGAGGTAGGGGAGGTTCAGTGAGATCTGTGACTTCTGTCTCTGGAGAGGCAGACAAAGCTGAAATCACAGTGTTGAGAGCTGAAGTATCTCAAGAGACCATCTGTTTCAGCCCTTGGCTTTCAGAGGGTGAAGTATTACTACCCCCAAGAGGCAGCTGAGGTCTTCAGAGGTTAAGCGATCTGCTCCAAATCTCACAGCTAAGGAATGGTGGAAGGCTGTGTGTGTGTGTGTGTGTGTGTGTGTGTGCACGCGCGCGTGCGTGCGTGAGCAACAGAGAAACTAGAATGTTGGTAGCTTCCTTCTAAAACTGACTCCCCCCCTCATGTGGAGGAATTTTTCAAACACAGGAAAGTACAAAGAATAATATACCAATAACTTATATTTTTCCCCACATTTAAAACTGTTAAAAATTTTGCAATATTTGCTGCCTGTCTTTTTTCTATATATTGTCTTTAAAAAGTGCATGGGAAAGATATGTGTTTATACTCTTGGGGGAAAAAATAGATGGTCCAAAAAAAAAGAGCCTTAGAAACAAGTAAAAAAAGAAAAAAACATTCATTCTTCAAGGAAGAGGGAGAACAGAGAAAGATAGTACACCCTGTAGATAATACCTGTGCTCCCTTTGACCACCCCACTCAAACTCATTTCCTTTCTTTCTTCTTTAGAAACCAAGCTAAACAACCAGCTTGAGTCTGATGAGAATCCTTCATTGGGAGAGCCATCCACAGTATAGAGTATTGCCTTACATGTGCTTTAGTGTCGTATTTTATGGGTCCTCTCGACACTTGAACTTTCTCCAAGATCATATGCTGAGATGAAATGCACACACATTTAGTTCATTAATTTTTAACCAGCATGGTGTATACAAACCACATTTTATTTAAACAGTCCCCTCCATATGTTCATTGATGATTTGGGCTATTGCATTTTTGTTCCAAACCATATCACAGTAAACATCCTGGGACATGCCTCCCTCCGCATGTGTGTTTCCCTGGGGTGGAATGTTGCATTGGTCATGCATACTTTTACTTGTCCTAAATATTGTCAAATTGCTGTCCAAAGTGGCTGCAACAGATATTTTCCTACCAACTTGAATGGGGGATTCACTGACCGTAAGTCTTTCCCAATACTCAATGGTTTTAGTCTTTTTAGTTTTCATAGAGCTGATTGAAATATCACTTATCATTTCAATGTGCAAGTAAAAGATAAGAGACTAGGTTAGTGTCCAGAACACTTCAACATACATGAAAATGTAACTATAAGGATCCCATGAAAAGACAGCATGTCTCAACTCTACCAAAACTGTGAGTTAACACATAGGGTTTGGAAAGCTGTTATTTTTCTACTTTTGCCATCTTTGTGCATTTTTTGCCACATTGATGATTTAACTGTTGTACTTTAAAAATGTGATATAGAGGGATCAGCCTTGTATAAAAAAGGCATTTGACAAATAGAATTTTATGTAGTGCATATTTGAATTCTTTCTCACACGTCGATTGCTTGGTTATGTAGATAGAAAACCAAAACCCATAAAGTTTAAATAACTTATCAAAGATCTCTCAGGAAGGTTATTTAAAACAAATAAATAAATTGCAGGAAAAATGAAGAATTAACCTCAAAACCTCATGAGGTTTCCTATGATTTTATGCACAGCATATGCCATTTCTGATAGTTTTTACCTCTACTGAGGTCAGAGCCTGCATTATAGAAGATACTAACTAAATATGAGTCAAATTAACAAGTAAGTCAAAAGGGGGAATCTATATAAATCTCTTGGTATATACGTGGGTTTGAAACATGTCCCCAGAATATAAAAATATTGTCTCATAGGGAACAATTTACCTAACCTCTCTCTCCAATTTCTTCCCTCTTTGCCTCTCAGTTCCTCTGTGAGAATATTAATTGCACACTGACCCAAATAAGGGGGGAAGGGCAGTGAGATAAAATGCTTAAAGTACTGAAAAAACAGATTTTGTGGAAAATTTTATAAATAAAAACAGGGGACATGTAGTATAAATATCATTAGGGATATGGGTCAATAGACTATTTAAATTTTATGATGGGTATCATCACTAACATGTACAATATATCACAGGACAAGTTGTATTAGATCTGTTTTTATAGAAATTGCTGTAAAGATGTAGGAACAATGTCTTTTTTAATACTTACCAATGGGATGAAATCTAGAACATTAAGCAAAAATTACTCTAAAAGTTGGCTGCATACAATTAAATGAGGTCATTTTGAGAGGAATAAATGATTAACTTTATTGATTAAAGGAAATATTTTTCAGACAAAATGCCAGAGCTTAAGAGTGCTCTTTGTGGGCGTGAGAATGGATGACTGCTTGCATTCAGCGAGGCAACAAAGGTAGTTATTTCATGAGATTTAGTAGAATGAGTTTATGTTGAAACCAAGAAATATGTCAGTGACTATGAAATCAATAAGAAATGAATAGACAGGAGAAGAGACTCCAAGGCAAAGAGGTGTGGTGTGCGGCTTGAGAGCCAGACAGCATTCTGGTAAATGCCTCCAGTCCTAACACAACAAAAGAGGCAATCTACTTTTTTGACTCCTGTAATTTCTGTGGCTGTGATTCACTTGGATAGTGTCAGTGAGCAAGCATTTGCACCACTGTCCTCAATCAAAAGTCAAGCTTGGGTAGAGGAGATGAAGACTAACTTTCCCATATTTGGAAGTAGCAAATTTGGCAAGAGGGCATGATACCTCTCTCTCCGAAGGGCTTTGAGCTTTTCACTAATCATGGTTATCACTCATCTGAAGGCCAACGCCTCCGCTGGCACAGGGTCCCCTTTAACCTTGCTGGAGGATTCGTTTATTATAGAGCATTTATATGTCATATAAAAGCATTTACCAAACATTTTATAATCATTATTTACTGCTCTTCATAGCAACCTTAAGATACACTCAGCCCTGCCCTTTAAACCGCAGGAAGCAGGTGCTCTTTGCCCCCAGTACCAGCCTTCCAAAGACTCCTCTTGAAATCTTTTACAGGGGTACTGTTTAATCTAAATCAAAGTTAAAGTGTAGACGTCGTCGTGGTCAGAAAGGAGAATAGGTAATTAGGCTGTCTTTGTACTTTTAGGATTATGATGATAGCAGATTTGTAAGAAAATTCCTTTAAAATGAAAGGCTGTGTCTTTGACTCTGGCAATATCTCTTGGTTCTAAAATAAATAAGAAGATATTAAAAGTAAAGAAAAATATACAATTACAAAAAAACTCATTGAAATTTATTTTTCAAGCTATTTGTTGAATACAATATAGGAAAGTATCAGGAACAGAACACTTTACACTAAAGGGATTAAAATTACAAACAGAGATACCCAACGTAGTTTATGCCTCTTAAAGCTAATTATTTTTAGCATTTAAAAATACATACCATATTTATAGCATAAAATTGATTAAAAACAGCATCAGGTAATTATTTGATGGGGAAGAAATTCAATAAAGTAAATGTTTTAGTTATGCTTGGAAATTGTGTGTCAGGCTAGACCATAAAGGAAATTTATTAGGTTAATTAAATTTTTTGCTGATTTTTAGTTTATATGTTAAAGAAAATGATCTTGTGATTTCAGCAAGCATGAAGGGTAGTCTGTGGAGCAGAATTCTGGGACAACTGGTACATACATGAGTCATTTTAAGCTAGACAGGACTGTACATTCATGAACACCCCTTGGGGAATTTCCCAAAAATGACAACGAGTAAGACATCCTAGGAGAATCTTTTTCCATTTGTGGGGCTATTTCCCATGCTCCCTGGCCTAACTTGTCAGTCCTTTGACTGAAAAAGCAACCCCAATGTGTACTTTTTTGTGCGTATTTTATGAGATGTGTACATGATATACATAGTGAAATAGTATTTGTTCAAAACTAAGCAGAAAGGAATATACATTTGATACACAAAAACATATACTAAAGAAATCATACCAATTGTCAATTGATTTGACGAATTTTAATGAGAATCTTTTACTTCATGTGAATAAGGAAGCAATCTGAAATCTTCTGGCCCCCTCCCCCGAACCTAATGTGAAAGGAGGGCACATAGAATATTAAAATCCCCATATGAATGACTTAATATATGCAGAAGAGAAATTCAATTTTTTCACTTAGTCATTTTTACTTCATAAAATAATAATATTGGTAAAACAGAAATTTTTGCTCCTTTTTTCCTTATGATATAACATGGCACTTTTTTGAAATGGAAAAGACTTACCAAGTTGTATATTCGTGGTCATGGATCTGATTAAATATTTTCTAAACAATTGTTCCCAAGGTAAACACAATTTCTGCTATTCAGGGCATGTGCCTCCCAACTATTGTATTTTTTTTTTTTTAATTTTAGAAACTACAACTGGCTTATATGCACTGTAATGATGGTAATATTATTCTGCCAAGAGATAGCAGCATTCCTATGGAGTATAAGTAGAGTTGACACGTTTATGACATATATTTATAGGCTCCCAGACATAGTGCTCTGCATCACAACAGTCAGAACTAGGAACAGAGCCCAGGAATTTAGCTTCTAGTCACTTACTCTCACAACACTCTATCCCCCTACACAAAAAGTCATCTTACCTTGTCAGGAAGAAAGGGACTTCAGCTCCAGGAAATTACAAGGCTGTAATTTAAAAAGAAAAAAAAAAAAGAAAGAAAGAGGAAAATAAAAGTAAGGTAACTTTCATGCAAAATGGTTGGGAGTCTGGTAGGACATACTGCTTTTCTATGGCAGATTTCTGCTGAAGGACCATGTAATTTTCCCTAAGTGCAGAGATAAAACTCACACCCAGTGCCGCCTCTTCTCGCCGCCCAGCACTGACCCCTCTGGTCCTGCACTGGGCGGCACTGGAAGGGGCAGGGTCTTTCCAGGGGAGCAGGAAGTTGATCTTGGAAGGTGTGAGTGGTGGGGCAGCCAGCGCCGTCTGCTGCCCTGGGATTGTGCACCCTCTTGATAATTGGTTGAAATACATTTTGGCAGTGGGTCATGTTTGTGTTGTCCCATTGCTATTGGGCTTGACTTATTTGAGCATGGAAAATGTTTCCTCAAAATCTCTCAAAAAATAGTTTAAAAAATTGTTTTTCCTGATGCTACAAACATTCGAATTCCTGCATGCTCTGCTTTTCTATTGAGACTGTAACTGAAGAAGGAAAGATGTTGCTGTGCTGGGAGAAGGAGCTTTGATCTCTCCTTGCTCTTCAGTTTTTGGTGTTCATCAGAATTAAATCAATTTCAAAATCGTCTTGGCACAGGCTTGTGCAGTCGTAAATACTGTCCCCAGGGCTGTGAATCCTCACCAAGAGGGGAGATGACACCAGCCCCACTGTTTCCTACCAAATGCAGTCAGCTTTTGTTTTTGTCTCTGTGTATCTTGTTACTGTTTCTTATCTGGGCTGTAAGAGTTGAAGTTACGGAGCAGAGTTTTGTGCTCTACTTTCCTTCTCAAATATGTGTGTGTGTAATTTTTATTTTGTTTGTGTCATTGATGAAATATAGCTTTTTCATCAGTATAGGATGCCACAAATCATATTCTCAATAATATGCGATATCATTTGTTGTAATATTAAAGAGATTAAGACATGTATTTATATCAAAATTAGTTGAACAATTGTATTATTTTTTATCGGAGTCAGCCAGTGAATCAGTTAGTTTAGCAACAACGACAACAAATCATTCTGATGTCAAGGACCTTGGGACTGGGTCCTGGGCCTCTTCTCAGTCTCATTCATTCCCTTGGTGACCTCACTCAGTTCCCGGCCCTACTGGCCGTTTATATGCCGAAGATGCCCAAATTTATATCCCTAGCTCAGGACTCTCTTTGGAATTACACACTCATATATTCAATGAGTTATGCTATCTTGACTTAAAACTCTAACATAAATTTAATTCTCAGCAAATCTAACTTCTAATTTGCTCTCCAAATGTGCTCCACTGCAGACATCCCCTTCTTAGTCAACCAGCGGCAACTCCAACCTTCCAGGTGCTCCGGCTAAAACGTGGGAGTCATCTTTGTCTCTTCTCTTTTCCTTGTACCCAGTATTCAGACAGTGAGGAAAGACTGTGGACTTCATTTCAACTGCCTCTCATGTCTCGCCTGGATTACTACAACGGGCTCCTCCTCACCGTCCCTGCTTTAGACCCTGCTCCCTGCCGTCTCATCTTAATCCCACAGCCAAAATTGTCCTTATAAAATGTGGATTGGGTTTTGTCATGTCTCTGCTCACACACTTCTATTGTTCTCCATTTGAGTCAGAAATAAAAGCTCCGTGGTTATAGGGTCCCAGGAGACCCTCCGTGATCAGACTCCCCACAGCCAGCCTGTGGTTATGTCTCTGAGCTCATCTTCTCCCCACATTACTTTGCCACAAACTTCCTCCTGCAGTTCTTGAAATAACTGGTCCTTCTTGATGCATTTTGCACTGGTTGTTCTCTTCCTGAAAGTATCTCTATGACCAATTTTCTCCTCCCCATGGTCTTTGCTCAAAGTCTCCTTGACAATGAGGTATGTCCTAAAATCCATCTTTCAAATACATCCTCAACCATACAGTCCCCATTACCTGTCCTACATTCACTTTTTTTTTTTTACAACTAATATATAATTTACTCATTTATTATTTTTGTGTATATTATTACCTTTTCTTGCCTCCATATCCCCATGGAAGATTCACAAGAAGAGATCTTTATCAATTTTATTCTGAAATATCCCAGGCACATAGAACAGTGCATGACACACAGAGATGCTTCATACATTTTTCTTGAATGAATGACATTTTGCAAGTGTGTGAAGTTACGGAAATGTGGCAGAAAATAATGTCTATGCCCTTACAATGCTCAAAAACTAAGGGAGAAAGAAGGGAAGCCCAAAATGAAAAATCACAAGAGCAAAATTCTCATTAAACAGAGGACTAAGAGCCATGAAAGAATAGGAAGGCATGTAGAATTAATATATTCAAGGAGGATCCCAGATCATATTTAACTCACTGCTCTCAGTTTGCAGGTGATGAAGCCTTAACCGGCTCAAGCAGCAGCTGGTTCCCTGAGAATCCCTTGAAAACCCAAATGCAAATGCTGACAGAGTGGAGTGGTTGAGAAACCGGCTCTCTGGTTCTCTCATCGCTGAGCCTTTATAAGGCTGTTCCTTGTCTTCGGTGGCCTTCCTCCCTCTTTTCACCTAGCCCACTTGGACTTCTCCTTCAGGTCTTAGTGTGCATATTATGTTCTGGGGGTCCTTCCCAAACCTCTCTTTTTCCCATGGGACTGACTGGCTTCCTCTGCTCAGTTCTCTGGTAGCTCTTTACTTTCTCATCAGATTAGCTTTTGAAGCCTGTCTTCCTGACCAGTCTGAAAATTCCTCAGGGCAAGGAGTATCTTTGTTCTGTTCCCAGCTAGAATCCTAACACCCAGCAGCCCAGGAATGTTTGTGGGATGAGTGATTGTCAACCACACCCTAATCCAGGCTATGTTAGCAATTATCATTGACAGAGAACCCGGGATTCCACTGACGGGGCTCCGATTTCCCAGTCAGACTGTCTCCCCGTCCCCCTGTACCTAATATCTTTATTCACAGAGGAATGACTGACTCATCAGAAATATTTTGGAGAAGAGAAATGAGTCTGAAAACTAGAGTCCCCTCACTTTATGTGATTATTCATTTGGAACATATTGAAGGCTTGGTGGGATACAAAATTTCATAACTCTTTTCCTGCTTATAAAGAGCTCAGAGCCCAGTTGGGGGGAAAGGTAGTAACATTTATTTAAAATACTGAAACAAGCATTATCGGAGAGATGTATTAATGAGACCATGGTGGCCCTGCGCTTGGGCGGAGGGTTCAAGGACTGTCTTAAAGAGTAAGTTTGGCACCTAAGTAAGCTAAACCATACATCTGGAGCAGGGCTCTGCAAATCTGGCCCTCTGCCTTTTTGTGTGCTTCCTGAGAACTAAACATTGTTTGTGTACATTTAAATGGGGGTGGGGTTGAGAAAAATAATATTTTATGACACATAAATTACGTGAAATTCAAATTTCAGTATCCATAAATAAATTTTATTGGAACGCATGCTCATTCATTTAGGTCCAACAGCAAGGTAACTGCAAATATATACATGGTTGTAGTTCAAAAGCTAAAAATATTCATTACTTGCCACTTTACAGAAAAAAATCATTGCGCTCTGAGTTAGAGCAAATAGCATGTATAAAGCTCTATCTGCACGCTATTCAGCTTAATTAGACTGTAAGGTGTGTGTGTGTGTGTGTGTGTGTGTGTGTGTGTGAAAGGGGGTGGGATATGTCAGGAAATGAGGTTGAAAAGAGAGAGACAGAGCAATTTTGAATAGATTTTATACAACATGCTAAATTTCTGTGTTCTTCTGCAGACAGTGGGTGCTAATATAGGGAGTTAAGCAAGAGAGTGACCAGCTCAGACTCCTGTACTAGTGAGCTAACTTCTTGGTCATTTGGGTCGTGTGGGGCAGTCCATTGGACAGAGATGGCAAGAATTCCACACACTTGATAATTAATTCTGTCACTGTCATTAAATTATTCCATTTTTTATGTCTCCACCCAAACTGTAGACAACCTATAATACTTTTTATCCTCTGCTTTTTCAAGAAATTATTTAGAAACTATTACCTTAATCATGAAGGTTACTTCACTTGTGTTAGAAGGACATATTTGGAGTCTTCTAGAGTTTTCATGGGGAAAATGCTGCATTTAAGTTACAATACAGTTGTGATTCACAATCTTTTTGTTTTTGTTTGTTTGTTTCTAGAGCAATTTGCTTGAGTATTCCCAGCCCATTATCATGGAAAAATATTTCTGCATCTTCCCACAAAGATTCCTTACACTTCAAAGAAGATTTGTAGGCTGAGGAGGAGTAGGTCTCAGATGGGGACATTATCTGCATTCACTTGTGTTCACCTCCGGAAATGTTCACATTTTAACATTTTAGTTAGCATGTTCTGGTCAGCTTTGGTGCTTTCTTTGAGGTGTGTGTATGTGTATTTCAGAGAGTGCATCATGAATGCAGACACAGAACAGTTCAAATATTATCCCTAAGATTGTAATCTCCTCCAATTTTGTCTTTAAAATAACACAACAACATGCAAACCTGTGGTTGTGAATAGCTAGAGCAGTAGCATTTCCAGAACAGAAGCCCATGTGTGCTGCATTTTTTCTAAGAACTGCCTTTCTCTTGCTTTTAGATAATTTTGTAAGGTTTGACTACTGTCATTTTAGGAAGTGTTTATGTTGATGAGAAAAAGATGATATATATGTATCAGTGTCTTTGATGAAATATAGTTTCCTCTTCACATATGAGTTCCCTGGGTAGGAGGAAATGAAAAGTCAAGTTTTAAAATATTCTTTGTGTTGTATTTGCTAATAATTTTCTCTTCATTTATCTTTTACTTAAAAAAAAAAGATAGTTATTAATGACAAAGCAATAATTTAAAAAACATTAAAAACACCTTTAAATATCATGTATATTATTAAAGTTATATGAAAATATTCTGTAAGTTACATTAATTAATGACATTCTGTTTTGTTTTCTAGCATCAAATAATAAATTATAAATACTGTTCATATTGATTCATTGATATATTTTGTTGTTGTTGTTAATCTGTACCTAAAGATATTTTTCCATTGTTTTTTTTTTAGAGACAATGGACGGGAAGGAGGTAGAGAGAGAGAAAGAAAGAGAAAGAGGGGGTGAGACATATTGATTAATTGGCTCCTATACGACCCCCAGCATGGTTGAGGATTGAACCTGCAACCCAGGTATATGCCTTTAACCAGGAATTGAACTCACATTCGTAGGGTCAGAGGGCCGATGCTCTAACCAGAGCCCAAATGGACTGGGTGATTCATTCATATTTTTTTAGAACATGTCTCAGAAGGGTTCAAAGACCTTATCTACCTTGTCACCATTATCTGAAAAATATCATGTTTCTAATATGTGGCCACCTGTTGTCAATTGTGTGTGTATATATATATATATATATATATATATAATATTAGTTACTTTTTGCCTCAATATGAAGGAGTAATGTAGTCACTTGGTCTTGAAAAATAACAAAACAGTTGAAGACACAGGAGAAATAATGGTAAAAATATGTGGCATTTTAATTATTATTTAGAAATAAAAATGAAATAATGAACTGCAGAAGGTTAATTAGTATTGGTAAATTGAAGAGTTAAGACTCTTGGTTGGAAATTCCAAAAAACCTAATTCAAATTGCCTTAAGCAAAAAAGTAATGGAATCATTAGCTCATTTAACTCAGCATTTTTGCACTGGCTGGATGCAGGTGTTCAAAAAATATAAATAGGTTTCACCCTTGTCTCTGCCTCCACACCTTGATTTCACTTCTTGGGTCACAAGATGGTGTCCAGCAGATTCTACATTATGTCACATACTTCTTCTTTCTTAGAGGAAAGCACAAAATTCTCCTTCTCAGTACCTTCGCTCAGAACTCTCATTGTCAGTCACTGTCTCTGGTAAGGGAATGACAATGTGCTGATGGCTTGGGCTTGGCCATGTGCTCCATGATGATCCTAAAGCAAGTGTACTAAGGGTAGTGGAGGGGGTAGATTTCCAGAGAAAAATCCAGTGCAATTAGTGGAAGAGTAGGAAGTTCAGTAGAGTACGCACTTAGTAAGGAGATTTTGGGCATCCTCTAGTTCAGGGCTTACATCGAAGGTAACAAAGAATGAGGCTGATGAGATCAAGAAATTTTCCTTAGAGAAAGTTAGTACTTGGTGTTTTCCTCCTCCACTGCAAAGAAAGGAACAGAGGAAGGTTACACCTGGCTTTCTGCTTACTGAGCTGGAGTCCAAGGAAACACCTGAGAAAGCTAGACTGTGAGAGGATGTGGCTGGTCGTCTGCAGGGAAGTGAAGAGCTGAGCCCGACATCTGAACAGTCACACAGGCCCACACTCAGAAGGACCCACACTTGGTTTAATGCTCTGTTGCCACCGTTAGTGTAGGTAGCTAAATGTTAATAAAGGAAGGCAGCAAATGGAATCATCATTATTAAGTATAATCAACTAGGAAGCATAATCCTGCTTTGCTAAGAAGTTGCAGCATTTATAGGCACCTAGAGGATCACAGCATTGCCCTGAAAATGGGAGTAACACCCCTCCTTCCACCGTATAGGAAGGAAGGACAGCTTTTCAGTCTCCTCAGTCACTTACCCATACTATAGAGGGAGATAAGCATATGTGCAATGGGAGCCAAGATGGCAACCGTAGAGGCATATCAGTCTAGCCTGGGAAAAGAATGGGATTTGATTAGGGACACAGAACCCTCGAAGATCTAGGGAAAAGAATGGTTAGGAGGTGGACCCATTAGAAGCCCATGAAAGCTTGGGAACTTGACTGGTTAGTATGAAAGGGCACCTGGTCGATCCCAAGCATGAGAAAATATAATCAGCCTAATAAAGAAGCTCTCTCTCTTGCTGGGTAGCACACGCCGAGTAACACGCTGGCCCGGTTGGTGTGCATTCCCTCTCCATAGCAGCCATGCAGCCCTAGCAGCCACCTCTGGCCTGGCAGCTGCGCAGACTAAGCATGGGCACAGTGCCAGCCAGAACCAACTGTGCTAGCAGGATGGAAACGTGAACTAAGCTTTGGCCTGGCACAGAACTTTTGGACCTTGGCCTTTGTGTTGACTCGATGAAGACAAGACTGGACTTCTTCCACAGTGGGACAGATGAAGATGAGAGACGTCAGGAACAGGAGGGCAGCCTTCCATTTCCACCCGCAATAAATCTTATCACACCACACTCTCCCATAGGTGGGTCCCTGTAATGCTTTCCTTGTATCCTGTGAAAACCACTATTTTCACCCACAAGATCGCCATCATGAAATTTGTCGTTTTTAGCAAGAAAGCCTGCATTTTTATTTTGCAGTGAGCTCTTCAAATTGTATTGTCAGTCCTGGTGATGGGCCATAGCTACAGTGGGGACCGGAAGACCAGAGCGAAGCCCCAGGGAAGGAACCAGTTTGAAGGTCATTGTCACAGTGCCCCCACCAGGAAGCACTTACTGCCAACTGAAAGCGCTTGGAGGAGTATCCCTGATGCAGAAGCTCAAGGGTGTCTTAAGTAACAGCCAGGGAACAAGTGTTGACTTCATTTAAAGAAGTACATAAAAAAAAAGATTTGCATGTGGGGAGGTGTCTCAGAAGAACTCACAAATGCATTCAAGACAAAAGGGGCTTTGAAGATGCTGGAAGCCCAGAGAACACTGAGGACTGGAACCTTCTCTGTCCACTTACCTCTCCTTCCTCCCCAGCACACTCCAGCCCCGGGAGAACCAAAGACAGCCTCGTAGGGACAGGGAGGACAGGGAAAAAGAAGGAAGACGTGTTCCTGTCAATCACAGTACTGATTTTACAGAGAAAGTAGTTTTCTTGGTCTTGTTTTGGAATAGTAAAACAAGAAGTTAAAAAAGCCTCCACAAGTAAGTTTTTATTAACACCATAAGATAAATTGTAGGTTAATGTTAGGAAAAAAGTACTACGAAGATGTGCCCCCACCCCAAATTCTTTTATGGTCATCACTGGAATTTGGTAGCAAAGGAAAACCCACCATGCTTGTCACTTGGTGATAATTGAATCTCAGTTGTGGTAGTTTATCCTGTCAGGGTCATACCTATGTTGTTAAAGAGAGGAAATTGAAAGTACTAACCAGAAAGTCACTCAAAGTACATTAAGGTCATGACAGAAACTAATAACTAGAAAATTCACAGTTTCAGCCAACCTCCCGTCCATGGACTCAAAGGAACATCGGAGGGAGGCTGTTAGGAAGACACCCTGGTGGGCCCAGGTACTGGAAGTCAGCCTTAACTACACATTTCCTTGTTTTCGTTAGCTTGGGTTACAAACTGGGCATTTTTTGAATGCCCTTTTCGATAAGTGAACTTCCAAAGTGAACCTCTGTTTTTCCATGGTAAGAGAACCTCTGTCATCAGTAATCACCCATTTTATTCCTTTTTTATGTAATTTCACAACGAAAGACAAACTTATCCATTATCTCATAATTACCTATCTTGTTCTATAGAACAATGCTTTCTTTGTGGAACTAAACATTCTTCTAAGGATTTAGTGAAACTGGTTGAGCGGGTTCCCCTCGACAGCAGAAACCAACTCAAACAGGAGCTCTCAGTTGGAATCTCAAGTATTCATTTTCACTTATGCGCAGGTAAACATTAAATAGGTGACCAGCACGCTTTTTACTTCGAACATTCAAAGGCAGCATGAAATTGCTGTCTGAGAATTAAACAAAAATACCTCAGGTACTTAGTGATCAGTTAAGATAGGGGAACGCAGGACTGGAAACTTGAGAAAAGGGCCCAGCTGCGGGGTCTGCAGCGCCCATACTGCCAGTTCATCTCACCTGCGTGTTCATGGAAACCTGGAGGTTTGCCTGGGGCTTGAGGCTTTGGCTCTATTTTACTAAAAAATAAGTTAATAAATAAATAAATAGAATACATTTTTAAAATGAGGGTGCATATTTTATTTATTTGTTGGCTAAACGCTGAAATTACGAGGTTTATTTTTTTTAATGACCCAATGAGGATGCCATTTTCGTCCACTTTGTTTTCACCGACATCAGTGCAATTGGGAAAGAAAGGTGCTCCCATTTTATAATACTCTACCTTTAAAATTGTATTTTTTACTGTTAAATAAAAAAAGAAAAAGGACAGTTAGATAAAAAGTAGAAGTTTAAGGTAAAATTCCTCAGCTCTTTTTAACACAAAAATAACATTTGATCAATATCATTAAATGCTAGTAACTTTTATCCCTGAAGCCTCTTCCAAGTAAACAGTCTTCCCAGGATATCACTTTTCTGTAGCAACATGCTTAGGAAAAAAAGGTAGTTTCTAAGCCAAGTACGAAATTCTAGCGCCCAAATATTTGCATAGGTAAACATTTTGAAATTCATATTCTACATACATGCTAACCCCCTTAGTGTTTATAAATGTTTTTGTGATTAGTCTTCAAGTTTTTGTTGGAGAGATGTGTAAAGCCCACAATTAGAAATGGGGTGGGTGTTAAGAGATGAAAAAAAATAGCAATAAGGAAAATGTTGTTCAATTAGCACTTAACATTATGCTTAACTCTTAAAATAAAATTATAAAAAACCAAAGAACCCTAGACAAAACAGTTTGTCATTTTAATTTTACCTGTCCTCAGATTAATGCCCCAAATTTGTCAGGATCATTTGATTTGGCTGCTGGCAAGTCACTGGATAAGTCACAAGATAAAAGTGCTCCATCCCAGGAGGATATGCTGATTTTTTTCTCTCTCCAGTTGAGGCAGCCTCAACCAACTTTGTCTGTGTGACATGAAGTCTACGACACCATAGCACATGCAGTAAATTAAAGCGGCAGTCTACAGACACATCTAACTATGTCCAACTCACCCTAAATAAATCCAAGTTCTAAATATTGGGAGAATATAAGAACCTGTTAACAAGTTGTAATTTTATACCATTGTAATATCCTCGTTATTAATTAACAAGAAGGGAGCAAAGGGGAGACTAGATAATACAGGCATGCCATTTATACAGCTTTGCCAGGAAGCTGCAGTTTAACACTCTCCAGGGCTGTTCCCAGAAGATCCATGGGGGAAGGGACTAGACAGAGGCAGTTTATTTTTATTTATTTATTTATTTATTTATTTTTTTGCCCATTTTTATTTTATTTTATTTTTTTTTTATGAATTTTTATTTATTTTTTTGTTACAGATATTTTACCTTTTTACCCCATTGGCACCCCCCACCCCACCCCCTCCACCCTGTCCCCGGCTTAGTTGTCCATGTCCATTGGTCATGCATACATGCATATAAGTTCTGTGGTTTATCTCTTCCCACCCCCCCACCCCCCATCCCCTCTTCTGAGGGATGTCAGTCTGTGCCCTACTTCCATGTGTCTGGGTCTACTGTATTCCTCAGACTGTTATGTTCATTATATTCCGTATATAAGTGAGATCATGTGGTATTTGTCTTTTTCTGCTTGGCTTCTTTCACTTAGGATAATACTTTCCAGGTCCCTCCATGTCGTCTCAAAGGATAAGAGATCTTTCTTTCTTACCGCTGCATAGTACTCCATTGTGTATATGTACCACAGCTTTTTGATCCATTCGTCTACTGGTGGACACTTGGGCTGTTTCCAGATCTTAGCTATTGTAAATAGTGCTGCTATGAACATGGGGGTACATATATTCTTCCTGATTGGTGTTTCAGGCTTCTTAGGGTATATTCCCAGCAGTGGGATCACTGGGTCAAATGGAAGTTCAATTTTTAATTTTTTGAGGTAGCACCATATTGTTTTCCATAGCGGCTGCACCAGTCTGCATTCCCACCAGCAGTGTATTAGAGTTCCCTTTTCTCCACACCCTCGCCAACCCTTGTTGTTTGATGATTTGTTGATGGCGGCCATTCTGACAGGTGTGAGGTGATACCTCATTGTTGTTTTAATTTGCATCTCTCGGATGATTAGTGATGTTGAGCATTTCTTCATATGTCTCTTGGCCATTTGTATGTCCTGTTTGGAGAGGTGTCTATTCAGCTCCTCTGCCCATTTTTTAATTGGGTTCTTTGTCTTCCTTTTGTGGAGTTGTGTGAGCTCTCTGTATATATTGGAAATTAACCCCTTATCTGATACATCATTGGCAATGATGTTCTCCCATACAGTGGGTTGCCTTTCCATTTTGATGATCGTTTCTTTTGCTGTGCAGAAGCTTTTTAGTTTGATGTAGTCCCATGTGTTCATTTTCTCCTTTATTTCTGTTGCCTTAGGTGATGTATCAGTGAAAATTCTGCTCCGTATGATGTCCGAAATTTTGTTGCCTACATTTTCTTCTAGAATTTTTATGGATTCACGGGTCACATTTAAGTCTTTTATCCATTTTGAGTTTATTTTTGTGTATGGTGTAAGTTGATGGTCGAGTTTCATTTTTTTGCATGTAGCTGTCCAATTTTCCCAACACCATTTATTAAAGAGGCTGTCTTTACTCCACTGTATGCTCTTGCCACCTTTGTCAAATATTAATTGAGCGTATTGCCTTGGGTCCATTTCTGGGTTTTCAGTTCTGTTCCACTGGTCTATATGCCTGTTCTTGTGCCAGTACCAGGCTGTTTTGGTTACAGTCGCTTTGTAGTATAACCTGATATCTGGTAATGTGATCCCTCCAACTTTGTTCTTCTTTTTCAAGATTACTGTGGCTATTCGGGGTCTTTTTTGGTTCCATATGAACTTTTGAAGTATTTGTTCTAGTTCTATGAAATATGTCGTTGGTATTCTGATGGGGATTGCATTGAATCTATGGATTGCTTTGGGTAGTATGGACATTTTAATTATGTTAATTCTTCCAATCCATGAACAGGGTATGTTCTTCCACTTTTTTATATCTTCCTCTATTTCTTTTTTCAATGACCTGTAGTTTTCTGCAAATAGGTCCTTTACTTCTTTGGTTAAGTTTATTCCTAGGTATCGTAATTTTTTTGGAGCGATGGTAAATGGGATTGTTTTTTCAGTTTCTCTTTCTGTGAGTTCATCATTGATGTACAAGAATGCCGTCGATTTCTTGACGTTAATTTTGTATCCTGCTACTTTGCCAAATTCATTTATTAAGTCTAATAGATTTTTGATGGAGTCTTTAGGGTTTTCTATGTACAATATCATGTCATCTGCAAATAATGACAGTTTCACTTCCTCCTTTCCAATTTGGATCCCTTTTATTTTTTCTTCATGTCTGATTGCTGTGGCTAAGACTTCCAGTACAATGTTAAACAAGAGTGGCGAAAGTGGACATCCCTGTCTTGTTCCTGTTCTTAATGGAAATGTTTTTAGTTTCTGTCCATTGAGTATGATGTTGGCTGTAGGTCTTTCATATATGGCCTTTATTATGTCGAGATATGATCCCTCTATTCCTACATTGCTGAGCGTTTTTATCAGAAATGGATGCTGGATTTTGTCGAATGCTTTTTCAGCATCTATTGATATGATCATGTGGTTTTTATTCTTCATTTTGTTTATGTGGTGTATCACGTTTATTGATTTGCGAATATTGTACCAGCCTTGCATCCCTGGAATGAATCCCACTTGGTCATGGTGAATAATTTTTTTGATGTATTTCTGGATCCGATTTGCTAGTATTTTGTTCAGGATTTTGGCATCTATGTTCATCAGGGATATTGGCCTGTAGTTTTCTTTCTTCGTAGTGTCTTTTTCTGGTTTTGGAATTAGAATTATGCTGGCCTCATAGAACGTGTTTGGAAGTCTTCCTTCTTCTTGAATTTTTTGAAATAGTTTGAGGAGAATGGGTGTTAGTTCTTTTTTGAATGTTCGGTAAAACTCCCCCGTGAAACCATCTGGGCCTGGGCTTTTGTTTGCTGGGAGAGTCTTGATTACCTCTTCAATTTCCTTAGTTGTTATTGGTCTGTTCAAGTTTTCTATCTCTTCCGGGAATAGTTTTGGGAGACTGTGTGTTTCTAGAAATTTGTCCATTTCGCTGAGATTGTCGAATTTGTTGCCATATAGTTGTTCATAGTAGTTGTTAACGATCTTTTGTATTTCCGTGGTGTTGGTTGTTACTTCTCCTCTTTCATTTCTGATTTTGTGTATTTGGGTTCTCTCTCTTTGTTTCTTGGTGAGTCTAGCTAAGGGTCCATCAATCTTGTTTATCTTTTCGAAAAACCAGCTCTTTGTTTCATTGATCCTTTGAATTGTTTTTTTGGTCTCTATGTCATTTATTTCTGCTCTGATCTTTACTATTTCCTTCCTTCTACTTGCTCTGGGGTTTTCTTTTTGTTTGCTTTCTAATTCTTTAAGTTGTGAGGTTAGACAGTCAATTAGAAATTTTTCTTGTTTTTTGAGGTAGGCCTGTAGTGCTATGAACTTCCCTCTCAGAACTGCTTTCGCTGCATCCCATAGATTTTGTGTTGTTGTGTGTTCATTTTCATTGGTTTCCAGGAAGTTTTTGATTTCTTCCTTGATCTCCTCGGTGACCCATTCATTGTTTAATAACATGCTATTTAGCCTCCATGTGTTGAAATGTCTTTGCATGTTCTTGTTGCAGTTGATTTCTAGTTTCATGCCATTGTGATCTGAGAAGATGCTTGATATGATTTCAATCTTCTTGAACTTGTAGAGATTTAGTTTGTGTCCTATCATGTGGTCTATCTTTGACAATGTCCCATGTGCACTTGAGAAGAATGTGTATTCTGTAGTTTTGGGGTGTAATTCTCTGTAGATATCTATTAAATCCATTTGGTCTAGTGCTTCATTTAGAGTCTCTGTTTCCTTGCTAATTTTTTGCCTAGAGGATCTATCCAGTGCTGTCAACGGGGTGTTGAAGTCCCCAGCTATGATTGTATTGTTGTCGATTTCTCCTTGGAAGTCCTCCAGAAGATTTTTAATATATTTTGGTGCTCCTATATTGGGTGCATATATGTTTATCAAGGTTATATCTTCCTGTTGGATAGATCCTTTCAATATTATGTAGTGGCCGTCTTTGTCTCTAGTTATGGTCTTCATTTTGAAATCTATTTTATCAGATATGAGAATTGCTACCCCAGCTTTTTTTTGCTTTCCATTTGCTTGGAAAATTTTTTTCCATCCCTTCACTTTCAACCTATGTGAGTCTTTTGTTGAGAGATGGGTCTCTTGTAAACAACATATAGATGAGTCATGCTTTCTTATCCAATCAGCTACTCTGTGTCTCTTTATGGGAGCATTCAGTCCATTTACGTTTAAGGTGATTATTGATATGTACTTATTTATTGCCATTTTTGTTTAGTGTGGTTCTATTTTTGTTCCCATTTCTACTGCTAATTACAGCAGTCCTTTTAACATTTCTTGCAGTGCTGGTTTGGTGCTAATGTATTCCCTTAGCTTTTTTTTGTCTGGGAAGCTCTTTATTTGATCTTCTATTTTGAATGATAGCCTTGCTGGGTAGAGTAGTCTTGGATTCAGATTCTTGTTTTTCATGACTTTGATTACTTCATGCCATTCCCTTCTGGCCTGTAGTGTTTCTTGTGAGAAGTCAGCTGAGAGCCTTATGGGGTTCCCTTTGTAGGTAACCTGTTGCTTATCTCTTGCTGCTTTTAGGATTCTCTCTTTGTCTTTAATTTGTGGCATTTTAATTACTATGTGTCTTGGTGTGGGCCTGTTTGGGTTCTTCTTACTTGGGACTCTCTGTGCTTCTTGAACTTGAATGCCTTCTTCCTTCACCAAATTAGGGAAGTTTTCTCTCACTATTTTTTTGAATATATTCTCTATCCCTTGCTCCTTTTCTTCTTCTTCGGGGACTCCTATGATGCGAATATTATTACGTTTCCAGTTGTCCCATAGTTCTCTTAAGCTGTCTTCCTGTTTTTTAATAGTTTTTTCCTTTTGTTTTTCTGATTGGTTGATTTTTTCTACCCTGTCTTCTAATTCGCTGATCCGGTCCTCAGCTTCCCCTACTCTGCTTTTGAAACCTTCCAATGTGTTTTTCATTTCGGATATGTCATTTTTTATCTCTTCTTGTTGGTTTTTAATTTCCATTTGGCTTATTTTCAGTGTCTCTATGTCCTTACTCATGCTGTTCAGCTTCCTCAAGATCATGGCTCTGAATTCTAGCTCTGTTAACATGCCTAATTGCTCCACATTGATCTCATCTTCGGTGGAGGTGGTTTGCTCTTTCATTTGGCTTCTGTTTCTGTGTTTCACCATTTTAGCTATCACTCTGGGCTTTGGAGCCTGTCAAGTTCTCCCTGTGGGTGTTGGTGTTCTGCTGTTTGTGGCTCCCTCTCCTGTGTTTAGATGAGCGAGGGAGGACCCGCGTTGAACACCACTGTCAAGTCTTACTTTCCTGGTTAAAGTTGCCAGCCCAGGAAACGTACTGTTATCCTCTAGCTTTTTGCCTGGAAGCTAGCAGTCTAGGTTAATTGATGAGTTTTGGGTTGTCAGTTGATTGAAAAACTCCCTCTGGTGCTCAGCCAAGGGGCTTTCACAAGGGTGGGGCAGATGCTGGTCCTTAGTGAGCCTCAATTAACACTTCAATGGCCCACAGGGTGGGGTTGGATCTCCGAGGGAGGGGCTGCTGCCTCTCTCAGAGCCCTGGGAAGAAGCAATGTGGCCACCGTCCTGAGTGGCTGCACTCAGCCAAAGCTCCGAGAGCCCTCCAAACCCCGAGTGTCCCGACACAGTTCCAGTCCAGTCTGCCCTCCCTCCGCCGGAGCCCAAGGTGAGTGGCTGTGGCTGTTTCAGCCTCTGTCCAGGCTGCGCTGTGGGGCCGCCTGGGAGTGTAACCGGAGGGCGCTGCTCCCAGCTAAGGCCGCTGCCGAGCTGCGGACCGTGCGCTCCCAGCCCCGTCTCGCGCCTTCGCAAGCCTACCGGGATGGAGTCAGTGTCCCTCGTTGTATGGTCCTCGCAAGCTGCTTTTCTGTTGGTTTTTCCCGTCGATTTGTCTGTGTTATAGTTGTAATTCCAGTTTGGTTCTGGGAGACGGTCTGTGTAGCTCCGTTCACTCCGCCGCCATTTTTCGGTCTCCCAGAGGCAGTTTAGATGCATGCCCAGTAAAGTCTGGGTGACATGGGAAGATGCTTACCTGTCAATCACACCTGGAAACAGGTAACTGGGCAAAATGGGCCTGGCTGATGTCAGGGTGGAAAAATCTGAAGTACTTAAACTCCTAAACAAAGGAAGTTCTCCCCTTTTTTGTTCTCTTGCTCCTTCTTGACTCCTGGTTTGTGGGTCTCTTACCTCTGCAGTTGCCCACATGCCCCACAGCCATGTGGATCCCACACACAATGGACTGATGGACTCTGATAGCCTGATGCTCCCTGGGCTCAACTCCACCATGGAATGGAAACTCTAGACACTGGCTTTGCTTTTGGCTCTACTTTGGACTAAGACACATGGGACTTTAGAACCCCAGAGATGTACCTCCACACAAATAAAACCCACCATATCTCATGCTCGAGTCTCAGAAAATTCTTTTTTGCGGCATAATGAAAGAACCCGCCTCCCACTAGTGAAAAAGAAAGGCATTCCCCACAACTCTCCGATAACAATTTGGTTGAATGAAAGGATTGTGCCTAAATTTCCTATTACTTTAGTGCATATAAATTTCACTGCACAGCCCAGCCAGTGTGGCTCAGTGGTTGAGAAGTTGCTGGTTCGATTCCTGGTCAGGGCACATGCCCAGGTTGTGGGCCTGATCCCCAGTGGGGGGCATGCAGGAGGCAGCTAATTAATGTTCCCTCTTATTGATGTTTCTATCTCTCTCTCCCTCTCCCTTCCTCTCTCTCTCTCTAAAATCAATAAAGAAAAAAAAAATTTAATTTCACTGCATAAATAATTGATAGAATGTACTTGAATAATTTCTTGAAAAGAAGCCACAAATATCTCATTTCAGAGACTGAATAAATTGTTTTCCATGGTCCCAAAGAGAACAGCTATTATTTTACATTCTCTGCTCCTTTCTCAAATATTATATTTTGGTTCTCTATATGTAAAGCCTTTTAATTTAATGACCCGAGGTATAGACCAGCTTTAGTGTTTTTATCTGACTCATGAGGATTCTTCAGAGAAATTGTACTAGTACGAGAGAGTAATCAAGCCACTCAGAATTCATGCTGTCACTAATTTTTCCATTGAATATTTAAAAAATGTTTTCCTTTGCCAAAAAAAGGTCTACTGTCATTCTGTAGCATATTTTGTGAGACATGGTTTATTCATTCTTTCATCAAGTATTTATTGAGCACTTACTTACTCTGTGCCAGGTATTTTGCTAATGCAAGAAACCCAAAGAGAGCTGATCCATTCATCCTGAATTACTGTGCTAAGGTGTGTCCTATTTATGCACTATTATGCATACTTTTAGGTATAAGAAATTTCATGAAATAGTTTACTATTTTTATAAAGAAGACTTTTGATAAAATGATTTGCCCTTATACCTAATATAGTGGATGTTGCCAGATGAGTCATCAATGTTGATGCAGAGTCCAGTGGTGCTAATAATAGGGTTGTGGTTCCAAAAATAGGTTTTCAGTGTGAATGGAAAATATATAACTGTTATTGATTGGTGAGTAACAATGTATTAGACAGAGAAAAAAGAAATGTGGAAAAAGAGAGATGTACAGAAGCCCGGAACAATCAAAGAGGTGTCTGAAAAGAATGCAATTGTATTTTAAGGCAACTGAAACCACTGTCAGTCATCAGCAGAGAAAATAAATTGGTACCCTCATTTTTTAATATATCTCCTAAAAGTCAATCAAATTTTCTTATGTTAGGAGTAAGTTCAGTTAAGCTTAAGGGGCATCTATTGATTTAGAGTCTTTGAAAATGAAAGTTTAGAATGGCATGTTGGGGTATCAGTGCTGAGAGGCATATGAGATCGTTGGATTTGTATTAAAAAAAAAAAAAAAAAAAAGTCCAGCATTCAGGATATGAGTGTTGATCTCTTTCAGGAGGGAAGACTGTGACTTGGCACAACTCCACAAAAGCTTGGCTTGATATTCCAGCTACTTTAACTGGAACCTATTAGATAGAGTCTGTTATGTCTAGGACCACGATTCTAGGGGAGATGGCAATCATCTCACGTATCAATTGCTAGCCCCCCAAATTTAGCTTTTGAGGAATGATAACAGTAATACCTCTCATTATTATTGAGATCTTATAATGGGTGGGTATTAAAAGTAGAAACTTTCCAAACATTATTTGAACCTTAAATAGTCATGCACAGTTGGTGTAATTATTCTTATTTTGACAATGAAGAATCGGAGTTTTAGAGAGGGTTACAATTTGTCTAAGACTCCACAGCTCCAAAATGTCAGAACTGGTGTTAAAATCCAGGTGTCTCTGAAACCTGTGTTTTCACTAGCATTCCATATTACCAAAGGCAAGATGGACATTATGCTGTAAACTACATGGCCAGTCATTTTTAGACAGAAAGTTCTCCATTTCTGATATTTCTTATGTTCTGAGAAAAACTCAATAGTAATACTAAATGATTTAAAATCTTCAGATGGGCTCAGTGTACTGGTAGCAGAAAGACCTGGGGTGTCTTGATTTATAGGGTGGTGATCATTATTTATGGTTGCACGTAGAGATTCTGTTTGTTGATGCATATCTAGGAAATTTGGTAGCAAACCAAGGGTAGACCTATTTGTTTACCCTGGAATTGTTGATACAGAAGGGCAGATGAGAGAGCAGAGGAGAAACGCCTGAGCAAAGGCTTTTAAAAGCTCTTTATTAGCTGCTCTAATACCTTTGTCAAATCTTTGTCCTGAGTGTGTGATTTCTTGATGATAACTCATGAGCTACTATCAAATGCTTTCAGAGCCAGAGATCAAAGGAACTGTGTCCAAACTGATAACGCTATTGCTGCACTTGAAGTTATAAACACTTATTTTTGATATTGTTGTCCTTCCCTAATATTGTAGGGACTTCATTTTATCACAGTTGCCTTTGGATGATGTTTACTATGAATTGATATATTAGTTATTAAGTTTTTACTGTCACATAAAAATTCCCATTTATTCAAGAGAAGGACTGTATATAAATCAGAAGTGAATAAAATAATGGCTTTAGTGGCTGTAATTTATTAGCATCATGACTTTAATTAACTTGTTCATAATAATGAATATGTGAATTTCCCATGGTTCTGCCTGACAGATATATTAGTCAGTGTTTGCTCACTTTGAACATTTTCTTTCTTCTTTTTTTAAAAAAAAGTTTATTGAATTTACTGGGGTGATATTGGTTAACAAAATTATATAGGTTTCAGGTGCACAATTCTACAATACTTCAACTATAAACTGCATTGTGTGTTTGATACCCCAAGTCAAGTCTCTGTCCATCACCATTTATCTTTTTCGATACTCTCTTCTACCTCCCCCTTCCCTTCCCCTCAGCAATCACCACACTGTTGTCCATGTTCATGAGTTTTTCTCTTTTTTGATCAATTCCTTCCTTACCACCCAGACCCTGCCCCCTCCCATCTGACAGCTGTCAACCTGCTCTCTACCAGTGTGTCTCTATTTTGCTTGTTGGTTCATTTTGTTCATTAGATTTCAATATGAGTGAAATTATATGGTACTTGTCTTTCTATGACTGGCTTATTTCACTCAGCACAATACTCTCCAGGTTCATCCATGCTGTCACAAAAGGTAAGATTTCCTTCTATATTATGGCTGACTAGTATTTTATTGTGTAAATGTCCCACAGCTTTTTTATCTACTGATCAATACTTGGGCTGCTTCTAAACCTTGGCTATAGTAAATAACACTGAAATGAGCACAGGGGTTCATATATATATATTCTTTTGCATTAATGTTTTGGATTTCTTCAGATGTATTCCCCAGAAGTGGGATTGCTGTATCATAATGCAGTTCCATTTTTTATTTTTTGAGGTTACTCCACACTGCTTTCCACAGTGGCTGCAACAATCTGCATTTCCACCAATAGTGCACTAAGGTTCCCTTTTCTCCACATCCTCACCAACAATGTTGTTTCTTGATTTATTGATCATAGCCATTCTAACAGGTGTGAGGTGATATCTCATTTGGTTGTAATTTGCATTTCTCTGATGAGTAGTGATGTTGAGCATCTTTTCATATGTTCGTTAGCCATCTGTATGTCCTCTTTGGAGAAGTGTCTATTCAGGTCCATTTATCAACTGGATTGTTTGTTTGTTTTTATAGTATTGAGTTTTATACGTTCTTTATCAATTTTGGATATTAACCCCTTATCAGATGTATCAGTGATGAACATGTTCTCCCATTCAGTGTGTTGTCTTTTCATTTTGTTGATGGTTTCCTTTGCTATGAAAAAACTTTTTAATTAGATACAGTTCAATTTGTTTATTTTTCCTTTTTTCCCCTTTGCCTGAGGAGATATATCAGAAAAAATACTGCTACAGAAAATGTCAGAGATTTTACTGCCTATGCTTCATCAAGGATTTTTATGGTTTTGAGTCTAACATTTAAGTCTTTATTTATTCTTGTGTATGGTGGAAGAAGATGGTCTAGGTTTTACTTTTTTGCATGTTTCTGTCCAATTTTCCCCATGCCATTTATTGAATAGACTATTTTTGCCCTTCGTATGTTGTTGCCTCCTATGTCAAATATTGATTGATTGTAAAAGCATGCATTTATTTCTGGGCTCATTGTTCAGTTCTATTGATCTATATGTCAGTTCACATTTAACATTTTCAATACTATTAATATTAAAATTATTTATTATTAATAAACAAATTGGACTATATCTAACTGAAAACATTTTCAATAGCAAAGAAAACCATCAACAAAATGAAAAGGCAACACACCGAATGGGAGAACATGTTCATCAATGATACATCTGATAAGGGGTTAATATCCAATATTAGATAATAATCCCAATTGACTGAACCCTAATACTTCTATATTTGTGAAAAAAAATGTATACACAAAATAATATCTAATTAAGTTTACCATATTATATAAAGTCTCTTATTTGGCTTGTAGTGTAACCATTTCCTCTTAGCTCTATTAAGCTATATTTTAAATACAATAACATTTACCCATTTTAACTATATGTATACAGTTGGATAAATTTTGGTAATTGATTAAACCATGTAATCACCACTATTTCAAATGTATAAAACTTTTTCATTATCTTTTTTTTTTCTCAATGGTTAGGTCCCCAGCTTCATAGCTGTTGGGTCTTTATTTAGGGATTTATTTTAGGACCCCGTGTCTGGCTAGCCCAGACACTCCCTGAGCATGTGGTAAAGCAGGGGAATGGGTTATGAAGTGAAAGCCAAGGGGTATGCCTTGAATATCTGCCCTAGTATCCCTCTTTTTCTCCCCAGTTTCCAGATGAGACCTTGGGGAGTGGGGAGCTGCTGAACATGATCGTGGCCGTTATTGACTCCACAGGTGCACATCGAGTTGTCATCCTCAGAGATGTGGGAGGCAGGGCTGGAAATAGGGGCGCCTGCCTCCCCTCCAGGCCTGCAGAAAGCCTGTGCTGCTGGCTGCCATTGTGTGCACTTGACCCCGTGGGGCTGGGAAGGAAAGCAAGGCCTCAGAGAGGCAGGTTGACTGGCAGTCCCCCAGGGGTTCCCCTTCTCCATATTTTTGGGGCACTTCTGTTCCACAGGGAAAGCGAAGGATTGGTTTCCTTCTCACATGGCCTTCCACTTGACTCAGGATGAAAATGGTCACACCATTTCTGTTTGACTTTCCACCATGCATAGGTCCCCAAGAGGCTATAGCTTTGCTTATGTCCATTCTCAGGCCTGAACTGGGGTCCCATTCTGTTCCTCCTCTCCATGCAGTTGCCCCATCTATAAAGGAGGAAGCTTAATACTCATGAGTCCTTCCTTTGCTTTGCTTTCCCCCAACGCCTGCTTTTTTTTTTTCTTATCTTTATTGTTGAATGTATTACAGATGTTTCTCATTTTCCCCCCATTGACCCCCTCCTCCTCACTCCCTCCGTCCTCCTGCCTTTCCCCACACTGCTGTCTGTGTCCATTGGTTGTGCATATATACATATAAGTTCTCTGGTTTTTTTCTTTCCACCCCCCAACCCCTCCTTCCCTTTGAGGTTTGTCAGTCTAGCAACCAATTTGTGCTTCTTACTCCCTTCACCTTTTTCACCCATTCCCCCAACCCCCCTCCCATCTGGCAACCAACAAAAAGTTCTCTGTATCTATGAGAATGTTTCTGTTCTGCTTGTTCATTTTGTTTGTAGATTCAATTATTGATAGATATGTATTCATTGCCATTTTGTTTGTTTATATTTTTTTATCATTTTCTTCAAGAAGACCCTTCAACATTTCATATAATAATGGTTTGGTGGTGATGAACTCCTTTAGTTTTTCCTTGTCTGGGAAACTCTTTATATAGCCATCAATTCTAAATGACAGCTTTGCAGGATAGAGTAATCTTAGTTGTAGGTTCTTGCTTTTCATCACTCTGAATATTTCTTGCCACTCCCTTCTGGCCTGCAAAGTTTCTTTTGAGAAATCGGCTGACAGTCTTATGGGAACTCCTTTGTAGGTAACTAACTGCTTTTCTCTTGCTGCTTTTAAGATTCTCTCTCTGTCTTGAACCTTTTGCATTTTGATGATGATGTGTCTTGGTGTGGGTCTCTTGGGGTTCATCTTGTTTGGGACTCTCTGTGCTTCCTGGACTTGTATGTCTGTTTCCTTCACCAAGTTAGGGAAGTTTTCTGCCATTATTGTTTCAAATAGGTTTTTGATTTCTTGTTCTCTCTGTTCTCCTTCTGGCACCCCCAAGATGCGAATGTTGGCACACTTGAAGTTGTACCAGAGGCTCCTTACACTATCCTCATTTTTTTGGATTCTTTTTTCTTTTTGCTGTTTTGATTGGGTGTTTTTTGCTTCCTTATATTCCAAATCAATGGTTTGTTTCTTGGCTTTACCTACTCTACTATTGAAGTTGTGTAAATTATTCTTTATTTTAGTTAGTGCCTCCTTCATTTCTGACTGTGCATCCTTTATTTCTGACTGGTCTTTTTTTATGCTCTTGAGGACCTCACTAAGTTCACTGAGGGTCTCACTAAGTTCACTGAGCATCCTTATAGGCAGTGTTTTGAACTCAGTATCTGTTAGGTTGCTTATCTCCATTTCACTTAATTCTTTTCCTGGAGTTTTGTTCTGTTCTTTCATTTGGGACCTGTTTCTTTGTCTCCTCATCTTGGCTGCCTCCCTGTGTTTGTTTATATGTATTATTTAACAAGAGGTATGGGGCTAGCTGAGACCAGATGCTGCTTGTTTGAAATAATTTAGGAAAACCTGAAGCAGGATCTAAGACAGGCCAATCCTATGGTAAAGCAACTGGCAACAGCTTGGGTGGGCCTGAAAGTTGGGTGGGGCAGGGCCTCAGGGAATCACCAGGGTGGGCCAAACAATGTGAGTCAAGTTGCTGGAGTCCCAGATATGGCAGCTGTCTGCCGTCCCAGGGAAGGGCTCACTAAAGAAACAAAGGCCTCTGACAACACATCTGTCCAGGAGAAAGCCCCCTCTCCAGCCCTTGCTCTAATGCCAAACAGCTCAGTTCTTCCCTGTATGTCTCTGGCGCCCATAAAGCTGCTTCCCCTCTGAACTTAGAGAGAGCTAGTCTGAGTAAGTCCATGCACGGGCCCTTTAAGAGGAGCTACCTGGGGCTTCAGCTGCCTCAGCCTCTCTGAGTCTCAGTTCCCTCTGGTTTTTCCAGCCAGAAGTTATGGGGACTTCTCTTCCTGGCACTGGAACCCTGGGCAGGGTGTTTGGTGTGGGATGGGGACCCCTCAGTCCTCAGGGAGGACCTTCCCAGTTGAGGTATCCTCCTAATTTTTATCCGCTACACGTGGGTGTGGGACCAGCCCGTCGTGCCTCCATCCCTCCTACCAGTCTCCATGTGGCTTCTTTAATTTTGTAGTTGTCAGACTCCCATTCAGCTTGATTTCAGGTAGCTTTGAATGATGGTTGTTCTATAGTTTAGTTGTAACTTTGAGGTGGTTGTGAGAGGATGCAATACCGTGTTTACCTATACCGCCATCTTGACCGGAAGTCCAAAACTTTTCCATTATCTTAGAGTTTCTCATGCTTCCAGACTCAGGAAACCATTGATAGATACTGATCTGCTTCCTATCAATACTGTTCAATTTTTTAAAATTTTATATAAATTAAATCATGTGATATGTAGATTGTATGAATCAGAGTTCTCCAGAGAAACAGGAGCAATAGAATTCTATCTATCTATCTATCTATCATCTATCTATCTATCTATCTATCTATCTATCTATCTATCTATCTATCATCTATCTATCATCTCTCTCTCTCTCTCTCTATATATATATATTTTTTTTTTTTTTTTTTTTTTTTAAGGAACTCATTTGATTATGGGAGTGAGCAAGTCTGAAATTTGCAAGGTAGCTTGCCAGGCTGGAAGTTCTTGCAGAAGTTAAGAATTGATGTTGCAGTCTTGTGTCCAAAGGCAGACTGGATGCAGAATTCTTTATTAGGGAACCTCAGTCTTTTCACAGAAGGCCTTCAAATGTTTGCATGAGGCTCACCACATTATGGAGCATAATCTGCTTTATGCAAAGACTACTAATTTATAAAATTATTCACATCTAAAAAATACATTAATTGCAATATCTAGACTGGTGTTTGACCAAACTGCTGGGCATCATAGCCTAGCCGAGTTGACACACAAAATTCATTACCATATAGCCTTTGTGTTTGCTTTTATTCATTCAAACATGATGTTTATGAGATTTATCCATGCTATTACATGTATTATTAACCCTTATTCTCTATATTTTAGAGAATGACTATGCCACGATTATGTATACACTTACCTGTTGATGAATATTTGAGTTCTTCCCAGTTTTTGTCTAATATGAAAAATGCTGCTATAAAATATGACAATTAACTCTTAATGTGATTTTTAAAGTCACATTAAAATGTAATCAATTTTATTCCACAAATTACTACATACAAATGGCTAATATTTATTGTTTTTTAGCATTTACAGAGTATGTTTGCATTTCTTGTGTCATTTAATTTCTACTGTATATTTATGCTAATAATAAACATGCAAAATAATGCTTTTTTATACATGCTTTTATATAAGCTATCTCATTTAATATTAACAATCCCATGATTAAAGTATTTTTAGCTCCATTTTACAGAAAAAAGTGGAAAGTTAAGGATATATAAAGACTTGTCTAAGATAACTCTAGTAGGAAGTTACAGAGCTGGAATTTGTACCAAGATGTTCTATTCCAATGTCAATTAACCCTCTTCCCTGGGTGTTCCCCCAAATGGCAAAATTGTAACCAAGTATTGGAAAGAGGCATGGTCAAAGCTCAATCAACATGAAAAATTAATATCCCTGGTTTAAAAAGAACAGATAAACTTTTACCAATCATGCCAAATTTTAGGATTGGAAAAAATCCAGTCTTCTCTAAAGTAGGTGCTGAAATCTCCATTTTACAAATAAGGAAATGTGAAGTTCACTGAGATTAAATATTTTGCTTCAAATGACACAGCTCATAAGTCTTTGAGTTGCAATTGGAATTAATGTAGGTGTGACTCCAAAAGGAATCTTCTGATCCAGGGGTCCAGCAACTCTTTCTGTTATAAATATTTTAGGCTTTGTAAAATTTTAGGCTGTGAGACAAAATTCAGGATGTCATATAGGCACTTGTGTACTATACTGTCTCTGTCAAAAGTACTTAACTCTGGGTGTAACTTGAAAACAGCCACAGGTGATACATGAACAGATGGTGTGACAATGTTCTAATGAAACTTCATTCACAGAAACAAGTGGACTTGGCCCATATACTATAGTTTGCTAACATCCGCTCAAAACTATACTCTACTGTTCCTTTTATTTGGGGGAAGGGAGAAAGAGTTCTCTTTTTAAAGTTTAAGTTATTGGATAAATGGAGGGTTTCAACTTAATGGTTTATTTGGAAAGTTTGAATAAATGAAATTGAATGAAATTCCATTTTAGCTTCCTGTTTATGAAAATGTGGAAAAATTCTCATGTTAAATAATGCTGGTAGACTAAAACCTCATAACATTGAATTACCTAAACAGGGAGAATGATAGTTAAAATGTTGGGGGTGAGGGGACAGACCATGTGATAATCTTTCATTTTCTTAAAAAAGAAAAAGAGAAAAAATGTCAGTCTTCGTCATATTTAAATCTCTGGTTTATACTTTTATTCTGTGAGTGCAGTACATCATGCCAATTGTATGTTTCCTATAACACATTACCACAAACTAGTGACTTTGAAAAATAAATACTGTATTTCACTTCCAGAGGTCAAAAATCTCACTGGGCTAAATCAAGCTATCTTCAGGGCTATGCTGCTTTGGGGGGGGGGGTGGCTCAAGGGGAGAAGCTTCTTCCTTGTCTTTTCCAGCTTCACAGCCTGCCCACATCCCTTGACTCATGTCCCCTTCTTCTCGTTAGTCTTACCTTGCTTCTGTTGTCACATCTTTTCTAACTTTGAGTTCCTGCCTCTCCCTTATAAGGACCTTTGTGATTACATTGGCCCACCTGAATAATCCAGGATCACCTTCCCATCTCAAGATCCTTCAAGATTCTTAACTACATCTGCAAAGTCCCTTTTGCCATGTAAGGTACCATATTCACAGGTTCTGTGGATTAGGTCATATTGGGGGGGGGCATTATTCTGTCTACCACACCAGTGATGATAGCAATGGGGGAAGAAAGATCATTTTAAGAAGACTATGTCCCTACAGAAGCATCTCGCACCCTTCAGGTTGGGAAAGTCTGTTTAGTAAACAGCCCTGTCATTTTTCATAGGAAAAAAAGGTATTTCTCATCCCCCTGCTGAGCTTATATGAAGTGACAGCCACACTGACTTCATTTGTATTTGAGAGTTTATCAGTATGCTGGCATCCTTCTTGTCTCTTTTAGCCAAGTAATTTGTACCATTTAAAACGTAGCTATTGTTAAGGAAATGATTTAAAGATGATTCAAATGTTGGTGGTATTTAGCACCTACTGAAAGGATTTGTTAAATTTTTTTTTTTTTTTTTGCAGTATTGTATGAGAACAGCTAAAGGCCCCCTTTTGAAAGAATTTATATAAAAACACTCTATATTATTAAGGCTGTAAAACCAAATTTTGCAGGCATTATTTATTCACTCTTGTAATTGTTTAGTAACACTGTATTGTTGGTTTATTGATATCAGATTCTTCAGAATTTTGAGAACACCAGGTAAAGATTTTTCTCATCATATAAAAACAACCATTGAACCCTGCTAACCTGGTCTACACCAAGGGAATTTAATGCAAACAGAATGATATTCTTTGCACAGGGTCATTTAAATGAAGAAAAAACAAAGTGATGCACTGAACTCTGATTCTCAAGGCTTCACCAGAGACATTCTGGTGACTCTGTGGGTAATAACCATCTATATTAGTGTTTTGTTGAGTTCTGAAAATACGTGTAAACATCTTGCAACCACACTGAGGGAATCAAAAAGGATAGCAATAAACCCAGTGTTCTGTATTATAATGAAGAAATTGCTTCTCTGAATCATGAAGGCTGAAGTTTGGTCTCATGGTTGGATTAGAGAGCCAGATTGGTTTCCCAAATAGGTTAAAATAATATCTTGTGGCTCCGTCTTTGGCTGCAGAAAGTGTGAATAATGGAATCCTATTTTCAAAAGCATCAGGCTTCAGAAATTTTCATGTGTAGTTAATCACTGGCAGCAATACTTAGGTTGATGAGTAATTTTCCAACTTTAAAATTCCTTCATAAAAGGATATCCTCCAACTTAAACACCAGGAAGTAGGATTTAAGTTAGATTTAACATCTGGCTGATGGTAAGGGTTATTAAATACTGAAACCAGTTATTGAAGGAGATGGTGAAGTCTTCTCTAGAAATCTTTAATAATGGTTTAGGTGTTGTCTTGCCGGAAGGCAAAGGATATTTTTCTTGTGTTGAATTTGCATATTATGGATTTCAGGAAATCTTTGAGAAAGTCCTTAAGATACTTGTTAGGGGCAAAGTAGATATGTATGGACTGTAGCTCTGGATGCCTTCTCTTTGACAGCTGGTCATAATTTAAAGATGAGCTACCCCAAAGCTATCTTTTTAGTTTAGAGGAGTTCTAAGGGGAAAAAAGTCATTTTTAAACTTTTACAAAAGCTTTTGAAGTGCCAGGTATCAATTCTACAGCTGAGAAACATGGACATTCAGAAATTCCTCACTAAAATAAGCCTTAGTTCTGGGGTCAATCTTACTCAATGTTAAACTGGGGAATCGGGATGATAAAGACAGAAGCTTTATTAATTCTGCTGAGACATGAGCTTGCTTGTTTATAGAAAAAGTGTGGTCTACTGAAGAACACAATCCCAAGTTTTTCAACCCACACTGAAATGGATGTGCAAGGCTATATAGGAATGTCAGGCCAACAGCAAGGAACATGTTGTTATTAAATCTTAGATATGTTGGTTTATTAAATATTATCCAGAAGAAGGCAACAGTCCCTCCGAAAGGAAAGGATACTGACTGATAATTGTCCTTCTGAAACTGGAAAGGTACTCAGAGTTGGGAGATTTCTTTCTTTTGTTCTGCAGTGCTTACTGTTTCTTGGGCCTTCCTTTTGTTTGCTTTAGCCAGATGTTTGTCTTCAAGTACTTCACTTGTTAGTGGAGACCACTGGCTTTGCATGCTTCTCATTTTCATTAAAGCCTAGCCTTGAAACCAGGTGCTATTTCACATTCTTGTTAATGACTTGAATCAAACTAAAGAAGCACATGCTTGCATTTGCAGGATGCACAAAGCTGGGAGTAACCAAGGGATGCAAGGCTGGTACAATATTCACAAATCAATAAATGTGATACACCACATAAACAAAATGAAAGATAAAAATAATAAGATCATATTAATGGATGCTGAAAAAGCATTCGACAAAATCCAGCACCAATTTCTGATAAAAATGCTCAGCAATCTGGGAATAGAGGAATCATATCTTGACATAATAAAGGCCATATATGAAAGCCTTAGAGCCAACATCATACTCAATGGGCTAAAATTAAAAGCATTACCCTTAAGAACAGGAACAAGACAAGGATGCCCACTTTCACCACTCTTATTTAACATATTACTGGAAGTTTTAGCCACAGCAATCAGATAGGAAGAAAAAATAAAAGGGATCCAAATTGGAAAGGCTGAAATGAAACTGTCATTATTGGCAGAAAATGCATAGAAAACCCCCAAAACTCCATCAAAAATTTACTAGACTTAATAAATGAATTTGGCAAAGTAGCAGGATACAAAACTAACATCAAGAAATCGATGGCATTCTTATACACCAATGATGAACTCACAGAAAGAAAAACTGAAAAAACAATCCCATTTACCATTGCAGCAAAAAAATTAAGATACCTAGGAATAAACTTAACCAAAGAAGGAAAGGACCTATTTTCAAAAAACTACAGGTCATTGAAAAAAGAAATAGAGGAAGATATAAAAAAGTGGAAGCACATACCTTGTTCACGGATTGGAAAAATTAACATAATTAAAATGTCCATATTACCCAAAGCAATCTATAGATTCAATGTAATCCCCATCAAAATACCAACGACATACTTCACAGAACTAGAACAAATACTTCAAAAGTTCATATGGAACCAAAAAAGACCTTAAATAGCCACAGTAATCTTGAAAAAGAAGAACAAAGTAGGAGGGATCACATTACCAGATTTCAGGTTATACTACAAAGCCACTGTAATCAAAACAGCCTGGTACTGGCACAAGAACAGGCAGATAGACCAATGGAACAGAATAGAGAACCCAGAAATGGACCGAAGGCAATATGCTCAAATAATATTTCACAAAGGTGGCAAGAGCATACAGTGGAGTAAGGACAGCCTTTTTAATAAATGGTGTTGGGAAAATTGGACAGCTACGTGCAGAAAAATGAAACTAGACCATCAACTTACACCCTACACAAGAATAAACTCAAAATGGATAAAAGACTTAAATGTGACTCATGAATCCATAAAAATCAACTGTAGGCAACAAAACTTCAGACATCATGTGCAGTAGAATTTTCATGGATACATCACCTAAGGCAACAGAAACAAAGGAGGAAATGAACACATGGGACTACATCAAACTCAAAATCTTCCGCACAGCAAAAGATAGAATCATCAAAATTGAAAGGCAACCCACTGTATGGGAGAGCATAATTGCTAATGATATATCAGATAAGTGGTTAATTTCCAATATATATAGTGTGCTCATATAACTCCACAAAAGGAAGACAAAGAACCCAATTAAAAAATGGGCAGAGGAACTAAATAGACACCTCTTCAAACAGGACATATAAATGGCTAAGAGACATATGAAGAAATGCTCCACATCACTAATCATCAGAGAGATTCAAATTAAAACAACTATGAGGCATCACCTCACACCTGTCAGAATGGCCGCCATCAACAAATCATCAAACAACAAGTGTTGGCGAGGGTGTGGAGAAAAGGGGACTCTAGTACACTGCTGGTGGGAATGCAGACTGGTGCAGCCACTATGGAAAACAATATGGTGTCACCTCAAAAAATTAAAAATTGAACTAGCATTTGACCCAGTGATTCTACTTCTAGGAATATACCCTAAGAAGCCTGAAACACCAATCAGAAAGAATATATGTACCCCTATGTTCATGGCAGCACTATTTACAATAGCTAAGATCTGGAAACAGCCCAAAGGTCCATCAGTAGACTAATGGATAAAAAGCAGTGGTACATATACACAATGGAGTACTATGCAGCTGTAAGAAAAAAAGATCTCTTATCCTTTGAGACGACATGGAGGGACCTGAAAAGTATTATCTTAAACAAAATAAGCCAAACAGGGAAAGACAAGTATCATATGATCTCACTTATTTGTGGCATATAGTGAACATAACAGTCTGAGGAATGGGGTTGTCCCAGAGAAGTGGAAGCGGGGTACAGACTGACAATCCCCAGAAGAGAGGGTGGTTGGGGAGAGATAAACCACAGAACTTATATGCATGTATGCATGAACAATGGACATGGACAAGACAGCTGGGGACAGGGCAGGGAGGGAAGGGGAGAGGGAAATCAGTGGGGGGAAAAGGAGAAACATATGTAACAGAAATAAATAAATTAATTAATAAAAATACATTTTCAGAAAGCTGGGAGTAGCTAATACAGTACGTGGCTGTATCAGATGGCTAAACAGATGTTTAAATAGGTAAATTTACAGATCAGAAATAAAAATATAGCACTGAATTTTATTAAGTGTAATGTTTTGCAGTTGAGGCTCTCAGCACAGTTTATTTTGAGAGGTCGATATCATAGGAATCCAGTAAAGAAAGGGCCTTTATCTGATTATAAGAGCTTCTCCTCAAAAGAAACAGAAGAGTTTCAAAGTTATTGATAAGTAGATGATCAATACATATTTTCAGAAAGAATAACTTTAGGTTTCTTAATACTTCTTTTATATTCATCTTTTTTCCTATGTAATAATATCTCTTTGCTTTACCCAAAGAGTTTCTCCGTCTGCTTATTCTTTCCTGAACTTACTGTGCTTTCGTTTATTTGTTTTATAGACATACTACTTTCACATGGAGTTATATCTTTTTCTCTTTATTTTCTTGGTCATTAAATAATGTAATAGCCAACTCAACCTCACAATCCTATCCTATAATCTTATCCCTGAAAGAAAAATTTTCCCCTAAGAAAAATTTTCTAGATATGACTTTTTAAAAACCTATTACTCATTATTTTCTTCAATATACAAACTATGATATGTTTACTTTAAGCATAGCTGACACTAATAACTGCATTTAGTTCCTGAATTGTACTACAATATTTTACACTTGTTGATGTCTATTTTTATAATGACGTTATATTATATGCTTGATTCTATGTGGACTATAATATAGAATAGTTATAATTTAAGAAATGTAAAGTTAACATCATTAATGTTAATTACTGATATTCCTCAAATTTTGTTCATTCATATATTGTTAATAAATTGGGTTCCATAAAAGATTACAATGTTGGGTAGAGAAGAGAAAAAATGATTTCAAATTGAATGATTTGTTAACACAATATTCTGAAACTTGATCCGATGTGACCTTGTTTCTAGAAAATTAGACTTAAGAGACAGCCATCTTTGGTAAATAGCAAAACTTGCCTCAGATGTGATCATTGTAAAGGTATGTGTTGGTTTGTACAAGTAATATGTTGTAATCATTGTAACTCTTTGTAGACTGCTACTGGTATGCTTATAAATAAACAAAGCATGCTATACAAGAGCTCTGGCCTGTAAGCTTACAATCTATCACTCAGTCAACAAAATGTGGACATACATATTGACAATATAAAGGGATTGTCTTGTTCTTTTCTAGGATATTGTTACAGAAGACATATGAAGTTAAGTTACTTTTTAAGATAAATCACTGAAAATATGAAGAAGAAAATTATTACTGCATACACACATGCTTATGTAAAAAGCAAAGAAGGAAATGGAGAAAAATGAGAAGTAGTTTAGGAACATATAAAACCAAGAAAACCTTTGATTTATTATGGCCTATCTGAGTCCAGTTTAATCCATCATTTAAATACTCCAGCCTAGAGTGGATAAAGATGGCTAGGTCCATGCCACAGACTCGAGGGCTTACTGACTGTGAGGATTTGTGCTAGTCACTCTGGATGTAGAGATAAATAAGACAACACTTCTCAAAGAGCAGATAATGAGCAATGGAATATTAAGTAGCCATTACTGGTGCTATGAGATGTATGAGCACAGAGGGTTCATTAAAACTCAAAGATGGGACCACCCACTGTAACCCAGAAAACTCAGAGGGGGCTTATCAGAGAAGGTGTGAGGTATGTGGTAGATGAATTCTGAAGAGCCTTAGGAGTGAAGAGAGGATATGTAAGAGACATGGGAGCTCAAGGCAGGGGAACAGTGTGCAAAATAACATATAGGTGAACAAAAGCAAAAATGTTCATGGGACTACAACTTAGATACAAATTGTGTGATCGGAAGAATAATGACCAAAAACCTGGGAATATGTCAGATGATATGGCAAAGAGAGTGAAGGTTGTAGTTGGAATTAAGTTTGCTAATTATCTGACCTTAATAGATGAGGTTTCTGGGTTACCCAGGTAGGTTCAGTGTAATCAGAAGCATCCTTAACGGTGAAAGCAAGAGGTAGAAGAAGAGCATAAAGCAACAAGATGAGAGAAAGCTTCATTCTGCTGTTGGTTTTGAGGATGGAGGAAGTGGCCGTGAGCCATGGAATGTGGGGAGCCTCTGAAGGCTAGAAAAGGCAAGGAGCAGATTCTTTCCTGAGGCAGGCATCCAGATGGGAATGCAGCCCTGCCAAACCCCGACCTTAACCCACTGAGACTTTCGTCGGACTTCTGACCTCCAGAACTATAAGGTAATACATTTCTGTTGTTGTTTTAAACCACTCAGTTAGGCTTATGGTAATTTTTGCAGCAAAAATAGAAAACTGATGCAAATGACAACCATATTGAAAATGCAGTACAAGGAGCAGTGGGGTATGAAAGGCAGCTAAGGGTCAAGCCTGGGAGGACACTGTATGCCACACTTCGTGGTTTGGGTTTTATCCTGACAGTAATGAGGGTCTCTTGAAGGTTTAGGTAGGGCTGTGATATGCCTGGATATATATTCTAAAAATATTACTCATATACCAAAGGATAAGAGGATGCACAATAGTTAGGAGACTTTCAGGAGGGCACTGCATTGTAAAATATTAATTAGAATTAACCTAACTTGCTGAGTGACTGCATGTGTACATTGAGGGTAGGAGGAAAGAAATGGCAGCATCAAGAATCCATGGCTTGGATTGGAGAGTTGGAAGAATGGTGGAAAATTTCCTAAGATGAGAAGTCAGGAGTAGAGGTGAAGAGCAAGGTCCATTGGTAAAAGTTGATGGAATTTATTCTGATGGTTCCTTTGTTCACTGAGAAGTAGGAGGAAAAGTCATTTATTGAAAAGGAATGGGTTAGAGCTTCAGGAGTGAGAATTCTAAGGAAGAAAACAAAGTTTTTGTCATTTGCTTTAATAGGACTAAGAATTTCTGTTCATAGTGAATATAGAAGAATAATAAGCAGATGTGAAGACCCAGGTGAATGTTGGGACCCTATGCACTTCATTCCTTCTGCTTAAAATAGCCCCTTCTCATTCTTGGCCTGACCAGTTAGTAGCACTCTTAAGATCCTATAATAATAAGGAATTGTGACCCACCCATTTTTCTGACATTGTTACTGTAAATAGTGACTCTGACCAAAATGTAGTTCGCAGATAAATAGTATGTTTGCATAAGATTTCTAGGACCTAACTTGAGAAGATGTAGACGCTGACCTGTAGTCATCCCAGTTCCAGATTTGTTGACATTTAACTGTAGAACCAGGGTGATGTTGAAACAGGATGATAAAGACCAGGATGAGGAACACCAGGCCATTACTTGACCAGATTCAAGACCCTTGTCAGAATAGACTGTGTTGACCTGCACAAAGATAACTTTTCAATGTCTTCCCTTTGATTTCTTTGTTCTGCTTTCCCTCTCCCTCCTTATAAAACCTCTGTCTGCTCTGAGAGATGGAGACGGGCTTTGGACAAGAGTCCTCCATCTTTTCAGGTGACTGTCACTTGAATAAATCACTTTCCTTTATCACAAATTTGGCTTTCATGGCAGCAGACAGCTGAACTTTGGCTCTGGTTACAATTCCAATCAGGAAGGCACTTGTATCCCTAAGAATTTCCTGAAACTTAGGTAGGTATCCATTGTGGACACTTCTTAGTTTTGTGTACCTAGCAACTTTCACCATTTGAAAAGAGTCTCTCTTGATTTCAATACCTACTCCTTGCCCTGGCCGGTTTGGCTCAGCAGTTAGAGCGTTGGCCTGCGGTCCAGAGAGACCCGGGTTCAGTTCCTGCTAAGGGCATATACCTCAGTTGCATTTTGTCCCCGGCCCTGGTTGGGACGTGTGGGAGGCAGCCACTCGATGTGTCCCTTTCATGTCGATGTTTCTCTCTCTCTCTTCCTCTCTTTCTCTCCCACTCTATCTGAAGAAAAATGGAAAAATGTCCTCGGGTGAAGATAAAAAACAAAAAAACAAAAACTTACTGCTCTGCACCTGGTAGAGATTATATCACAAAGCCCCACTTCCTCCCTATAAGGTTAGATATGTGATCCTAGCTGGCTAATCAGAGTGTTTCTTCAAGAATTAATATAGATGCAGATTAGACTTCTGGTTAAGATGGCACAATAAATAAACACTGTGCTCACCTTCCCCCACAACCATATCAAGATTATAACTAAATCTTAGAATAACCACCATTGAGAACCACCTAAAAGCTTGCTAAACAGAAGTCTTGTAACTAAGGATATAAAAAAGAAGCCACCTCAAGGCTGGTAGGAGGGTCAGAGATGCAAATGGGCAGTTCCCACACCCAAGGTGTATTGATTAAGAATCTGGAGTGATATCTCAGCTGAAGAGATGAAGAATGAGGGGTGCCTGCCTCACACCTGGCTTCCCAGCCCAGGGCTTCAGTGTTGGTAATAGGAGTTTCCCATAACATCTGGCTGTGAAAACCAGCGGGGATTGTATCCAAGAAAGATCGGGGGCTGCTAGAGACCTAGGTACTGCAGGTCTTAAAGGGACTGCACACAAACTCACCTGCTCACAAACTCACTCACTCTGGGCTCTAGCACACAGCGGTAGCCACTTGAAAAGCATCAAGGGACTTACAGGAAGGAACTGAATTGACTAGCTTCAGGGCAAGGGCTAGAGAGGCAGGGGTCAGGGCAGCTCTCTCCTGAGACAGATGATGCTGGCAGACAACATTGGTCCTTTGTTGAGACCTTCCCTCAATTCAGCTGGCAGGTGCAGGTGGATGTCAAATCTGACCTCCCCGTTAACTTGGCTAACATCATTCTCCCTGACCTGGTGATTGCCTGAGATGCCACCCCACCAACTCACACACCTGGTAGAACCTCTTCCAGTAGCTACTCCACATAATCAGCCTTCCTCAGCTCGTGCTGCTGACTTTTCTAAAGTATCTCAAAGGTCCACAGACCCCAAACAAGCAGTGGCTGGCCTTGGTATGCCCTAGACCTCTTTCTGAGCTACCTGAAGCCTAGAACAAGTGTTAACTGCTCTTAATTTGCATTGCAACTCTCATCAGGTAGCTCCAAACCTGGCATAAGCAGTGTCCAGTCTTAGATGTGTACATAACCCCAACTAAGCTGCCACAAGCATGGCATAAGTGGCAGCTGTCCTCAGTTCACATTGTGGTATCCACCAAAGGGTCCTAAGTTTGACAGCTAGTGGCAGCTAGCCCTGGCTCACAGAATACCCTCTTTCAAGTGCCTTCAAGCTCAGCACAAGAGGCAATCAATCACAGATCACTCTCTAGCTCCTAACAGATAGTCCCAAGTGGGGCACAAATGGTGGCTGACCTTGACCTGCACTGGTGCCCCTCCCAGGAGTCTCCAGAACCAACACACCCAGTGGCCAGTTTCAGAACACACCAGAGCCCCAACAGCCAGCTCCACAAACAAGACTTGAAGGGCAGACTCAGATGACACTTGAGCCTCTCCGTGGATGGACGGTGTCATGCTCAGTGAAATAAATCAGAGAAAGACAAACACAATATGATTTCACTTGTAGGTAGACTCTAAAAACAGAATTAAAGAAACAAACTCATGGATACAGAGAACTAATTGATGGTTGCCAGGTGGGAGGGGTATTAGGGGGAATGGGTGATAAAGGTGAAGGGACTAAGAAGAACAACTTGGCAGTTATAAAAATAGTCACAGGGATGTAAGGTACAGCACAGGGAATAAATAATATTGTAATAATTATGTATAGTGTTAGATGGGTACTAGATCTATCAGGGTGATCGCTTTGTAAGTTATATAAATGTATAATCGATGTGTTGTACACCTGAAATTAACATACTATTGTATGTCAACTATAATTTTTAAATCTATTAAAAATTAAGTTACAAATAATTAATATGGATGGTGAGAAAGTGAGTGAGCCCCCTATTTCCAGAAGGAGCCTACCTAGGGCCAAGTTAACCAGGAACTGCTGGGGACTGCTTTTCTATGGTTGGAAAAACCCTGCTCCAAAAGAAAGCCAGGAGGAGGCAAGTGGAGAAAGAGTCCTAAGGTCATTATTTACAGCCCCAGGTACTAGTTTGCACTTTGGACTTTCAGGTATGGGAGACAATGAATTTCCTGTGTTCACTTTGTTCAGTTTGAGTTTGCTTTTAGTCACTTGTGAGTAAAAGATGTTCCACTAATGCAGTTTTCACCTCTAGTTGTATGTGATCCCCTCTCATAGCACCTGACATGCTTTCTCACTAATTGCTCAGTTACTGGTTGTATTAGTTCTCTAAGCTGCCTTAAGAAAAAACAATGAACTAGATTCCTTAAAACAATGGAAACTTAGTCTCATGGATAAAGTCTACAAGTCCCAAATCGAGGTGTTGGCAGTGCCATGCTGTCGCTGAAGACTCTAGAGGAGAATCTGTTCCATACCTTTCTCTGAGCCTCTGGTGTTGCCAGCAACCCTTGGTGTTCCTTGGTTTGTAGCTGTATCACTCTAACCTTTGCCTCTGTCTTCACATGGCATTCAGCCTGTGTGTCTTTACACCTCCCCTCTCTCGAGTCTGTGTTTCCACATGGCATTCTCTCAGGATGTGTCCAATATAAACTGATGTCCAAATCAACTTGTAAGGACACCAGTTTTTGGATCACACTACTACAGTATGACCTCATTGTAACTTGCATCTTAGTTACATCTCTGAAGGCACTATTTCCAAATAAGGTCACACTCACAGGTCCCAGGGCTTAAAACTTGAACACTTTTTTTTTTTTTTTTGGTGGGGGGAGCACAATTCAACCCATAATACTTGTACACATCACCTACTAAGTTGTGAACTCTGACAGCAGAAACCACATACATCATCTTCACAGTTGTCTTCAAGTGCCAGCTAGTGCCTAACACAGTTAGAACTCAAAAAGTAATGAATTCTCCCTGAAGTGAAAGAGAAGAGCGCATTCCCAAAGAAGCAGAAGCCAGCAGTATTGATGCCCTCAGAATTTTGAATAAAGATAGCAACTGTAAGGCATCCACAGGATTGAACACCAGAGGCTTTGCTGGTGGTGTGGTTTGGGCTAAAGTCATATCAGTGGCATAAACGAAGCATGAAAGATGAGAAACTGGAAATCAGTCAGTCAAGAGTTTTCCCTGTGAAAGGCAAAAGAATGATAGTGCCATTGGGAAGAATGTATAGTTGAAAGATCTCTGAATGTTTAAAAGTGAAAGTAAGGTTTAGGAAAAGAAGATTTATTGCAAAGAGACAGGAAAATAGATGGACAACTGGCAAGCAGATCTTACTTTTTAAAATTGAGTTTACTGGGGTGACATTGGTTAATAAAATTATATAGGTTTCAGGTATATAATCCTATATATATGTTATCTGTACATTGTATTGTGTGATTATAATTCCAAGCCAAGTGTCCTTCCATCACCATATATTCCCATTTACCCTGCTCTAGCTCCTCCCACCCCCATTACCTCTGGCAGTCACCATTCTGTTGTCTGTGTCCATGAGTCTTTTTTTCCCTCTGCTTAAATCCTTTACCCTTCTCACCCAGCTCCCAACCCCATCCCCTCTGACAGGTGTCTGTTCTCTGTATCCATGAGTCTGTCTTCACTTTGTTAGTTTATTTTGTTCATTAGATTCAATATATAAGTGAAATCACATGACACTTGTCTTTCTCCGACTGGCTTATTTCACTTAGCATAATACTCTCCAGGTCCATCTATGCTGCCCCCAAAGGTAATATTTACTCCTTTTTTATAGCTGAGTAGTATTCCATCGTGTAAATGTACCATAGCTTTTTTATCTACTCATCTACTGATGAGCACTTGAGCTTCTTCCAAATTTTGGCTATTGTAAATAATACTGCAATGAACATAGGGGTGCATATATTCTTTCTACTTGGTATTTTGGTTTTCTTTGGATATATTCCCAAAAGTGGAATTGATGGGTCATAAAGTGGGTCCATTTTTAATTTTTTGAGAACCCTCCATACTGCTTTCCAGCAATATGGCTTTCCACCAACAGTACACAAGGGGTCTCTTTTCTCCACATCCTTGACAACACTGTTGTTTGCTGATTTTGATGATAGCCTTTCTGACAGGTATGAGGTAATAGCTCATTGTGGTTTTATTTTGGATTTCTCTGATGATTAGTGATGTTGCAATCATAGATTCAGCGCAATTTCTATCAATATACCAATGGTGTATTTCACAGAACTAGAACAAATATTCCAAAACTCATATGGAACTACAAAAACCACAGCAATCTGGAGAAAGGAGAATAGAGTTGGAGAAATCCAGCTATCTTATATCACTATACCATAAGGCCATGGTAATCAAACCAGCATGGTACTGGCCTAAAAACTGCTCTCACTTTCAAGGTTGGACTAGGTTCCCGGGAGCTTCATCGTGAGTACCTACACCAGGGTGAGACTCAGGAGTTGCTTTGCTCCTCGGCCTCTCCTCAGTGGCCCTGTTTTGAAGTTTTGTTAAGAAACTATCATAAGATGGCTTTTTTCCCCCCTGAGAATTTCTCTTTTCTTTAGTTGTGAAATGGGGTTGGAATGTAGATAGCATTCATCCTTCTTTCTTTTTCATTTTCTTTGTCTCTACATGTAATTCGCATTTGAAAGATTTTTATTTTGTCCGATGGCTTTTAACTGACTATTCTTCTCATTTGTCCTAAGAGCCACTACCCCCCACCCCCACCCCCATACCCTGCTCCAATGTTTTCTCTTTCAGTTTGTTTTAACTTCAAGATGATCCACTGAAACAATTTCCTCTGGGGATTTTGTCTACTGAATTAGTTTGGAGACCTGCTTCATGACCCCCAAAACTTCTGAGGCAAAAGCTGGTGGGCTAGTTCATCAGTTTAGTTTCTGGAGGCACTTCCACTTCATAGCTTTTTATAGAATTGTATATAATCTCAGAGTTGACAGAAGCCTTAGTTGTCTCGGTGAAGATCTTGACCTCTTGCCCAAATTCTTCCAAGCTTTTCCCAATAAGTGGTCAAATACTACTGGGGATGGGAATTGCATGTCTTCAGATGGCAGCTTCTCCTGTTTTTAGATGCCTCTAATACCTAGAAACTTCTTCCTTATATTGAACTAAAACCATCCTTTCTATAATTTTTACAAGGTGGTTTGATTTCTGGGGCAACATACAAAATTTAATCCTTCTTAAATCTGACAACTTTAAGTATTTGAAGACAGCTAGCATGTACGCTAAGCGCCCCCCTCCCCTACTAGGCTAAGCAATCTCAATTTTTCAACATCACCCATTTTTTCAACTGTTCTTCAAATGTCAAGTTTCCTTCCTTTCACTGTCTTGACTGTATTTTTCTTAAAGTACCATTCATTGTTATAACTTCCTGAAAGTATGGGCACCAGAGTTGGAACAAAGCCCTCCAGGTGTTGTTTGACCAGCAAAACATAGAGCAGAATATCATCTCCATTTTCTATAATCAGGGAAAATTGCTAGCAATTACACTCCTAGGATACCCTTTTCCTATAACTTCTCTCACCAACCTAAGCTTGGCCTTCACTATTCTTACTTCAATCTTGTTGCCGTGATTGAATCCCTCATTCAATACAAATCTATTGAATGTGTTCTTCTAAGTATTTTGATGCACATTGGGTTTAAAGAATGGAGTAAATCCATCTCTGCCCTAAACAAGAGCAAGTTCTAGTTGGAGTAAAATACAAAGAAACAATATGAGGGAGGCAGATTGGAAAAAGTTATTGCAATGGAGGAAGGAAATATGTGAAAGTTAGTAGAAATAGAAAGTATTACATTGATGAATGCATTCATTTACCCAACAAATATTTAAGTCTGTATCAGTTGCTCTTCTGAGCACTGAAGATACAGTAGTGAGAAAATAACATGACTTCTCTCATGGAAATTACAATTCAATAATAGGGGAAAAAAAATAACACCCAGATAACAAGTAAATATGTAATACCCTCCATATAGAATAGGGATCTGCAAACTGTGTCATACTGTTTAAATCTGGTCTGCCACATGTTTATGTAAACAGATTTACTGGGACAGAGCTACACTCATGTATTTATATATTGTCTAAGGCTACTTCCATGCTACAGTGACAGAGTTGAATACTTTTTATTTTATTTTAATCCTTATCTGAGGATACATTTTTATTGACTTCAAAGAGAGAGGAAGAGAGAGGAAGAGAGAGAAACATTAATGTGAAAGAAAAACATCTACAGGTTGCCTCCTGTATGCACCTCAACTAGGGATTGGACCTGCAATCTGGGTATGTAGCCTGACCAGGAATCAACCCCCCAGCCTCCTGGTGTATGGGCTGATACTCTAACTAAATGAGCCACACTGCCCAGAGCCAAGTTGCATAATTTTATGCAGAGAATATATGGCTTAAAATATTCTCTTTCCTGGCACTTGAAGGAAACAGTTGTTAACCCCTGATTTAGAAAAATAGGATAGATAGGAGAAGAAGGGTGAGACCTGGGGAGGAGTGAGGAGGAGAGTGGTCCTCTTTAGAGAGATTGGTCAGAGGAATCCAGACTCATGAGGTGACATTTGAGCATAGACCTGAAGAATTGCTGGAGCAACCATGTAGACACCTGGAGAAACAATATCCTAGGCAGAAAGAAAAACAAAACCAGTGAACTTGTGGAGGGATTAGCTGTGGCATGCTCCAAACTGTGCCTGAGGCTCAGCAGAGAGAGGTGAGAGTAATAGGAGATGAGGCCGAGGTACATAGAATGTTGTCTGGTCCTGATGACGACAGCATGGCCTTTAGTTGGGTGACATGGGAAGCCACGAGCAGGTGGTGAGCACAGTAGCAACATTATTTAGGTCCTATTACAAAAGGCTTTGGAGGCCAGGGCAGAAAGAGCATGGCATGGAAGAAAATACTGCAACGGTGGGGACTTGAGCTAAAGTGTCAATTTGGAGGTAGTAACAATTGGCCAAATGTTATGTATCATCTGAAAGTAAAGTCAACACAATTTCCTGATGACTTGGGTGTGGGGTGAAGGAGGGAGGCATCTGCAATAACTCCATTTAAAACATCCTTTTTTGCTATTAAATAACTTAATCTTACAAAAAGTTGCTAAATTAGTTCAAGGAATACCAGTCACACTCTTTACATAGACTCACTTGTTAACATTTTATCCCCATTTTCTTCACCATTTGCCCCCTTTTTCTTTTTTGATATATGTATATCTGTACATGTGCATGTGTGTAATTTTTATACTGAATTGTTTGAGGATCAATTACGTTTACATGGCTCTATACATACTCCTAGCTATATATATCAATGTATTTTCTAAGAATAGGGATATTCTCAGAAATAAAGAATAAATTGACGTGTTTTGTTTTCCCATTTCTTCTTCACTTCCATTACATATGTATGTTTAAGCAAGTTGAAGAAAATACTTGCTAATCACTTGAGGTGAGGGATCCATTAAGGAGAAGCAGGAGTTTCTTTGGGTGGTGGGGGGAAATAGGGAGTTATAGACATCTGAAATTGGAGTTGCCTATTAGACATTCAAGAGACTGTGTAAAGTCAGTAACTAGACATGAGTTTTGGATTTGAGGAAATAAATCTAGATTCACAGATGTGTGTAACATGCTGTAATTTTTGAGATCACTTGGGGAATAAGTCTACGCAAACAAGAGGTCTGAGTCCTGAAGTTACTGACGATTTAGATGCCAGAAAGAAAAGGAAAATCAAGCAGAGGACACTAAGGAGATTGCTATGAAAACAAGCATAGAAACCCTCCATTAGTGGAAGGAAGTGCGAGAATACTGACGTTTATTTTAGATTGGAATCATCCTGGTATGTTCTCCTGCTGATGAAAACCAGTCAAATAGAGGAGGGGAGATGATGATGGAGGAGAAAGAAAATAATTCCTAGAGTACCACCTTTGAGTACCGGCGTGGAAGCCTTCGCCTTCTGTAACACCAGGAAGTTCTTGTTACAGGCAAAGAGGCAAGGATGTGAGTGCAAATGAAGTTGGCTTGTAAACTGGCTTGAAAGTGAGTGAAATTTTTCTCATGGAAATGAAGGACTTACCGAAAGGAGGGAAGATGAATATACAATATTACATGCTTGAGGAGAAAGAAGGTGAGAAATAATCTTTTGGGAGGTAGGAAAAGAGATGGAAAGGAAATGTAAGGGATCACTGACAATGCTGAGGGCCCCCAGAAACTGAGTGATTATTAATACAAACTGACACCAGTCACCATGCTGTGTGTCTTCTCCATTGGCCTTAAGCCATCTGGTAAAGAATGTCCATTTGGGTTGAATCAGGGTTGGGGTTTTGCCAACAAGTATGAAGGAGGACAGAAAATTAAGGGTTTATTCAAGGGAATGAGCTGGAATCTAAGCTAAGGACAAAGAAAAGTAAGGGTCTATATGGCTGAGGAAGAGTAAAAAGGTGGTAAAATTAGGGGATTATGAACCTTAGTAGGGGTGATGAAATTTTCAAGACTGGCTATCAGGGAGAGATGGAAAGGTAAGAGGTGTTGTTCAGAGACTGGACTCCTGCAATAAGCTTGCGCCAGAGGGAAATGTTTGGGTCACAATGTTTTAAACGCTGCAGTTGATGAATTGGTATCACAAAGGCAAAAGATGTTACGGGCACTCGTGGGAGCAGAACATTATCCAGGCGTGACCGAGAAGGAAGTCATGTCAGAGAAAGCTTCCTAATGAGGCCCACATCTGAGTTTTGATGATATCTTGTAGTAGGCATCTGACCTTGAAGTTTTCATGGCTCTAAGGACTACCTCTGAAATACAGAGTTGAAACTGTCCTCATTTTTAAAATTTTATCAAACAGGTTATTGTATTTTCATTTTATAACTGTTATTTTTAAGTGTTAGTGTTTCTTCAGGTCCTTTATTCAGTTTTCTATGTGTCCTTTCAGACTGATAACATTTTATAATGTTACATTTTATAATACATATATCTCTGCCTCCAGTGTGTTAGTATTTTAGTCTCATGCTCTTATCCTAGAGGAATTACACAATCTAAGGGATTATTAGGCCTTCTTGGATAAGATTTCCACTTTCTTGAATGAAACATATCACTTAAGGCACTTTTTAAGGAGACATTATAATCACAAATTCTTAAAGGAAATTATTTAATGAAAAAAATGTATGATTTTTTAAAAATTGGAGAAGTAGATACGCCTCATACAGTTAATGATGTTTGACAACGAGGCACACTCTCGGCGTCAAAGCCTCAGTGACCGCTTTGGTCTCCTCTAAGTAGTATTGAACTAATCTCATAATTACAGATCTTTGTATTATTGTGTTCTACCAGACCACGTAGAACTTTATTTCATAAAACTTTCAGTTGAACAACTGGAAAAAAAGGGAGGTAGGCTTGGTTACTTGGTTAATCCATTTCAGAGAACATAAAAGAATGTTACCATTGATTATAGAGAATAAAGACAAGGGGAAAGATTCAATAAATATACATTTACAACCAATTACTTTTAGGTTTTAATTTAATTTGGTTCTTTGCTTGAAGCCAAACTTTGTCCTAAACTAATGGATAGATTCCTCACTTGTGAAACTTTTAATTACTTAGTAGTTCTCTCAGAAGAGAATCAAGCTCATGTTTTTTGCCTCTCATCATAATCCTTGGATAAAGGCAAGCAGAATCCTTTTGAGAGATGAGGCTTTTGAAGGAAAATGCATATGTAATTGGTTGTGTGGTTTGGATGAGGAGGAAAGAGATTTAAAATTGGTGGGCCTCATTTAAGGTTTAAAAATGCAAATTTTAATCAAGCACAGATCTGAAAAAGCATAAGGGTCACTGCCAATGATTGGTTGTAATATAGCTCAGAGAATGTATTTCAAGTGTGTTACATTATCTCTAGACTTCCTTACTTTAGCCAGATTTAATGTAACTTAGTGCAGGGTAAAACATCAATTGAAATATAATACATTTAGCTAAGGTGTTTTCTTTGCATAAAAAATGGAAATGACACATTAAAATATCCTAATTCTAATCGCCTGTTTTTCCTCTGAAAAACATGATTTTATAAAGTAATATTCTTTATTAGTTTATATAATGAGGCATTGTCTTTAGGACAGAAACTGAGTCATCTTTTGCAAACCAACTAAGATAATCAGTACTTTATTTTTAACATGTCATTTCAAGATTTATGTCTTCTGATAGGTAATACATAAGGCTTCAAAAATCATCAACTATAATAAACATACATTGAGCGCTTAAATTACTGCATCTTTGTTTGATACTGGGGATGACAAGGTATGAGCTACCCAAGTGACAACCACTGTTTAGAACAGTGGTTCTGAACTGGGGATGATTGTCCACAGGGGTACATTTAGCAACCTCTGTAGACATTTTTTATTGTCAAGACTGGGATAGGCATCTAATGACTAGAGGTCAGGGATGCCATGAAACATCTTACAATGCACAAGACAACCCCCGCAATAAAGGATTATCTAGTCCAAAATGCCAAGTGCCCAGGTTGAGAAACCTTGGTCTAAAGGAACAATATAATTAATAGCTACAGTTCAACAAAATAAGTACCAAAATGGACCTATTGTGTATAATGTACTGTCACAGCTCAGAGGAGGTGGAGTTGTGGGAAAGGCTTCCTGAACAAAGCATCCTCTTAGTCTAGGCTTGAAGGCTGAGCAGAAATTTGCTTGACAGTTGAAGAGAGGTGAGTTTTGAAGTAGAGGAAGCCTCATATGCAAAGTCATAGAAGCAAGTGATATTGGGAATGAGATAGTATAGCTGGAGTTTAGATTTATGAGGAAGTGGTGTGAATTAAACCTTTGAATCCAGATTAGGGACCAGATGGTGAAGAGGTTGGTGTTAAGTGGTGAAGAGGTTGGACTGATTCATATTCCAATGGAAAACCATTGAATTATAAGCAGGGCAGTAACATGATTACATTGAGTCTTAGGTTCTCTTGACAGTTGCGTGGAACATGTCTTGGAACCATGATCATTGAAACCAGTTAATTGTCTAGAGCAAGTGAGAGATAATGAGGTGGATGAGGAATCTTTGAATATATTTAGGAGGCAGAAATAGCAGGCCTTTGAAACAAACTCTCCTCCTCAATCATCATATTAGGTGTGTGATTGAGGAGGAGAGGGAAGTAGAAACCATTCCTAAACTTTTTGGCTTAAGATGATGAATGTCATTACATGAAGAAAAAAGTCAGTGCTCAGAAAAATGGGAAATTCAAGTTTGGACTTGGTGTTGCTAACTGTGGGTCATTTGGTCGGGAATAAAAGGTCTGGGAAAGGAAACTGGTTGTTCTGGAGAATGCTGAAGGTAATTGTATAAATTCAGAAGGAAAGGGATTCAATGACAGGAATCTTGGGAACCCTGAGATTAAGAGGCAAGGGATCCACAGGTGGGCTCATGAAGAAAACCCAGGACTGAACCGAAGTGTAGGGGAATCATTAAGTATTGTCAGTGCTATAAACGAATGTTTATATTCTCACAATATTCATATGTTGAACTTAATTCTCAATGTGCTATTCGGAGACGAGCCTTTGGGAAATGATTATGTCGTGAGGGTCCTTGTGAATGGGATGAGTATCCTTACAAAAAGGAATTAGAGAGCCCCCCCCCCCATGTCAGAACACAGTGAGGAGAGGCCCTCGGATCCAGGAAGCAGGCTCTCACCAGACGGAATGTGTTGGTGCCTTGGTCTTGGACTTCCACTCTTCATACCTATAAAAAATTTTGCTTGTAAGCCACCCAGTCTGTGATATTCTGTTATAGCAGCACGAATGGACTATAACAGAGTCCAGTTACACTAGTTAGGGAGTCCAGTTACACTAGTTTTAGGAATGCCCCGATCACCACTGTCAAAGAAAGATAGACGTTAACTTGACGAGCCCATCGGGCTGGGCAAGTAGCTGCTCATCCCTGAGAACAGTTCTGGTGGTAGTAGGACCTGTCAGATACACGGGGATCAGGTGAGGCTAGGAAGGATGGAGGACAAGACAATGAGAACAGTGCGCTTTTTAGGGAGACTTGTTTGAAAATGGAAAAAGAGCTGGAGGGGAAATAGCAATGCTGAAAGCTGGCGTTGACATGGGCACGCTTGTCTGCTGAGCATGCAAGACCAGCAGTGTTTTATCGTCTCCTTTGATTTTTTACGGTTGTTGATATTGCTATTTTTGAGAGATTATAATTGTTACTCAGACTGTATTGAACCATCAACCTCTGCTAGACATAATACCAAGAGCATGAAAGGATGCAGACTTGATTGAAAACACTCAACATTTCAGTTTTCTTATAACAAAAGGGGCATTCCTTTTAGATTAGATGAACCTCGGGTGGGAAAGTAGTTCATGGTCAGACGAGCAGCCGAGAGAAGTGTGGGTGCAGTTTGTTTTTCGTGGCGGGACAAAGAGGTAAGCTCTGAATCACACAGCAGGCAGCAAGATGGAAAGTACTTTAAGACTTTGCTAGTTTTAGCAACAGAATGAACAGAATAAAAAGCAGGAGCACAGCCCAGAGAGCAACTTCCTGCTTGGCATGCTGAAAACTTTTAATTATAAATGTTCAGTTGGCTGTGGGAATGCTGGCTGATAGGAGGTTCATTCCATAGAAGCATCTTCACCTAAAGTGAGAGGGAAATGGTTGCGGAGGGACTTCTGTGATCATATGCTCCATGCGCAGCTGTTAAGGAGAATTCTGCGTGATCTGTGATAATGTGGCTCTTTGTTACCCACCCTATAATGTTATGCTGCTTGTTATGCTCATTAAATTTCTGTTAATATTCTTCCACTGGCTTTTTAGATTCTAGTTAATTAATGCAATGGTCTTCCTATCCCAGTAACTTTTCATACTTTAGAGCAGTCATATAACATAGACAGCCAAAAAAATGCTTGTTGACGTTGAACTGAAATAAACCCCTAGAATATATAATTAAAAATGGGGGGAGAAGCAATCCAGATATGAAAAAAAAATGAATGTACGCATCTGGTATTTTTAACGGTATAATTTAATTAAAATCCTATAAAGTAAGCATCTCTGAATTCTTTCAGATCTATTTTTGTTAAAAGCTTCCAGGGAATCCGCATTCATTTATTGGGGGTGATTTAAATTTTCCAAAGGAAATAGAAAGTTCAAAATTTAGGAGTAGACTTTAGTTGAATGCCTAACAGAGTCAAAGAATAACTCTTGCTTTGTTATTTATAATTTCTTTTTTGTTGTTGTTGATCCTCATGCGAGGACATTCTTTTAATTGATTTTTAGATAAAGTAACAGGGAGGGAGGGAAGAGGAGGGAGAGAGAGAGAGAAACATTGATGTGAGAGAGACACATGGATTGGCTGCCTCTTGCACAACCCCTACCAGAGCTGGGAATTGAACCTGCAACCCAGGAATGTGCCCTTGATTGGGAATAGAACCCATGACCCCTCAGTCCACTGGCCAATACCCTAACCATTGCGCCAAATAATTTCTCTGTAATTAGTTCATCTCTAAAATGGGTAAAGCACTACCTGATTCACAGGGATGATACAAAATGTAAATCAGAATGGACATTGGTGTGCTGCTTCTGGAGTGAGGCAATAAAGTTGCTTATTTAGTAAAGTGTTTTGGAAAACATTCAGAGCCAGTGTTGTTGCATACTGATGAAGTAGAGGAAAATGTTGGTGATTTCATCATCCTGCTTAGTTGGAAAATAATTATTTTTAAGAGTTATTCATGGTAATGTGCTAAAATAAGACTATTTAAATATATTGAACATATGATTTTACTGTATCTAGTCTCTTTTTAAAATTACGTCAAATGATTTGAAATCACTTATATAGTCCCCCCCCCCCCCAAAAAAATCAAGCAATGGCAATTTCATCTGGTTCAACTAATAGAAATGGCATTCATTAAAAATAATTGTATTTCAAATTTTCACTTACAAACAGAAATATAGTGGGATAATATATATTCCCCTGGAAGCCATAGGCTCTCAATATGGAGGTAATTCTTTTTTCTATTGCTTTAAAGTGCTTGACAAAAGTTTTGTTACATTACTGTGCAAATCCTCCATAAATTGGGAAATGAAGGGGATACTTTTTGAGGTAGAGCTAAATTTGGATCAGAATAACATATTTTACAATATACAAGAAAGGCCACAGGCACTGTTTAACAGAATCCGTTGAAACCCATGGTGAAGTTTTTCTGGAAGTCAGACATGTCTTTTAGAATGATGCCCATTAAACATTTTTTCCAAAAAACTCAGAAGCTTTATTTTAGTAGACACTGTCTCCTTTGAGAAATACTATTATCTTTTATTCATTAAATAGAACAAATCAAGTTCTAAATGCCATATTGAAATTACTGTGCTTTTGTTGTTTTTTATTACAAGAATAAAAGAGTCTAGTCTTTCTTTCTCTTTGCCTTTGAGTGTTGTTTTATAGAGGAAGTCAGGCATTATTTTGTTTATAATTAAAGACTATGTACTAAAGCACAATTTGAATAAGCAACTTTAATTAATCAAGGAAAAAACCCAACAACCTTCTACACTCATATTTCGGTTTCTAAGAATGACTAAAAAGGGTTTTCTTTTTTCCCCTTTGAGGTTAGAAGCAGGTCAGGTCAGTAATTGGAGCTGGCTAGTCATCAGCTGGTTTGACCTGCTAGGCTAGAATTTTCTTTACTACGGGAAAGTGTAATCAGAAAACCAGATGTATCCCCATCCTGAGACTGGAGCATAATGAAAAGCAGGCAGTTCATTTATTTTCTCCAAGCTTTTCAGATCTTCATTCAGCCATTGGGGGCTTGACTTTGCACTGGGCCGAGGAACTACAGTGAGAGGCATTATTTAACTGGAGCACAGTCCAGAGATGGAGAAATTGAGATTCAAATAATTGTGTTGTCTCCAATCTCCTATTTCCTTCAAAAGTTGATAGCTATTATGTACTTTTTGCCTGAAAACAAGGGACAATCTAGAGATTTCAAATAACACTAGGAACCTGTCCATTACAGGCTTATTCTGATTATAAGAGCTTTCTCCTGAGGTCCTGTAGATTATGTGTCAGTGATTGGGGTGGGGTGAATGGGAGACCATGCCCTTCTGAGCAGTGGAGGGAGGGTCACGGCCAGTTTGAACATGCATAATCAATGTAACTCTTGTTTTCATAACACAAGCTACCTTATTCTGCATTTGGCTCTGTACATTTATTTATCCTTCTTTTATCCTAAAGCTTTCCTCGTGTTTCCCAACTCCATTCGCTATTAAAATTCATCTGTGTATCCTAGTTTTCATTTACAAAAGGTCATCTGAAAGTTAATGTTTCTTTTTAACCATGTTTTCATAGACGGTCTTATATGTCATGATACTGTTGGAATGTGTTATAAACAGGTTTGAACTGTTTTTTGGACATTAACTGTTCAAAGGTTCTCTAGCAAAAATAATGAGAACAATATTTATTGGAAGCATAAATGAATAAAGAAAAGAATTCAATTTACGAAGCCATTAGTCTATAGGAAGACATTTTAAAGACCACAATTAAGGAGGATTCCTCTTGACAAACTACAGAAGAAACTTTTCTTTAGACTTCTGAAGGGCTTTATCAAGTAGGGTGAAAGGGTCAGTACTGTTCTCTTACTTCCCTAACTAATTTTCAAGGAAGTTAGGTCAGAAAACGATCCAAAGAATCAAGATGCTTAAGTGTCATACATGTATGAGTCAAACTGGAATGGTGCCTAGGATACCGAAAGAAATCTGGGATTCTTTAGTTTCTGATTGTAATTCAGTGAAGGTGTTGAAGGAAATAAGTAAAGCCTGGTGGAGTCTATTCTTTTATGTGGCTTGGATATAGTTTAAAGAATTGAAGGAGGAAGATGGAATATAGAGATCCAAATAAGAGATCTGTAAAAATAGTTGCAGATAACATGTAGTATTCTCTTTGAGTTATCTCAGACGCTACAAATACTTATTGAAATACTTGAAGCACAGTGGATAAGTTTATTCGTACATACAGTAGATATCAGATCAGAAAAAATGTTGGGATAATCTATCTCCCTCTTTCAAATACCTTGAACCAGGGACCGTTCCTGAAAATACACAAGAGGAAAAACTGAGGGGGAGAGAGAGTTGAATCAACTTCATTTTGATGGTCTTAGTTGAGCCAGAAGGCTGGCTGCTTTCCCCTAGCTCCAAGAGAAGAGGGAGTTCTCTTCTTGGAAGTGTCTAAGACTTGAGTTACACAATAAAGTGATTTATGCTAGTTTGGATTAGGACAGTATAGAATTTTATCCTATGGAGTAATTTTATGGGAGGGGGGCATGGATGTTCTTTGGATCAGTGTTCTCCGAGTGAATTGGACATTTGGAACCAAAAGGAGAAAGAGGTAAAGGAAACATCCCTGATGGATTTTTTGTCCACTTTCTGCCCTTACTTCTGAGGAAATATAAGCTGCTCCCGAGAACACCCTCTCTATACCTGACCTTCCCTTCTCAGCCTTCTCTTTCCCATTTATTTATTTATTTATTTATTTATTTATTTATTTTTTAATTTCCCTCATTCCCTAGTCTTCCAGTGTTTAAAACCAGGTAGGTGGGAAGAAATTACAGTAGCCATGGCAGGAAATCACTTATGCATCGAAGGACCTGGGTAATGAAATGTGCTGCCTGCGTGGCAAAACGGGTCTGTTTCGGAGACACATTTCAGTTCATGTTTAGACCTACCCTAGGGAAGTTAAGAAGGAAGACAACTAGTTCCCAGAAAGAATTTCATTATATTTTCTTACTTGGAACTCTGGTTTGAGTTCCGAGCAAATTTCCTTTTTTGGTTTGTCAAAAATATGTTGAGGAAAAGAAGAAAATGTAGGGACAGGGAAACAGCAAAACAGTTATGAAAAAACCAGGATGCTGAAGTGAGCATCCGGAATATAATTCCCCTTTTCGATAGCTCTTTCCTGGGCTCATTCCCTGGGCTAAATCATGTCTTTTTTGGGACTGGGCCTAGGAAATCTGATCATCCCATGAAATGTGTTTTTAACCATCTGAATCCCTCTCTCTCTCCTCACACAGGCCCTCTCCTCCCTCCTCCGGATCCACGCTCCTGATACTTCCTATTTTTCTGTATCTTTCTCATCCTCCTCCAGAAGGTGCCTGTCCTGTGTACCATTTCCTCAAGGTCCTGCTTTCTAATCTGACCAGTAAACCCAAACCTCCTGCGCTAAAGCTGTCATAGAAAGTTAGATCCCTGGGTCAAACGTAACCGCGAGAAAAACTCATAATTGGAGGCTTTTTAAATGTGAAATAGGAGTGAAAACTGCCCTGTAGTTCCTGTAATATGGTTCTTCACATTCTATCCTACAGACTGTTAACCTGAGCCACCCTAATTAATTCACTTTGCTCTTTCAATGTTAATTTCTTCCATGGTTAATATTCTCTGTTTTTCTTTTCTTTCTTTTTTTAAATCCCACTAACTAAAGTCCTTTCTTCTTGCAAGCACATAAAAAATATTAGACTAAGCCATAGCTTGTAATCCACACTGACCAGTTAATGTGGAGTCTGAGGCCCTAAAATCAAAGACGGCAGATGTGTACATCTGACATCTAACATGAAAATGACACTCCACTTAGGAGAAGCATGACCTACTGAATCATGGTGAATGTTAGGAAATCTAGGCAGGTTTTTCAGGTTTGTCTGCCTAAAAAAAATGTCAAGATCTTAAAACTGAATGTTTTATCCTAACTGCGAATATATTGTAATTTCGGTTAGCCTGAGTCAGGATAATTATCTCTTTCAGGATATAAATCATTCTTATTTATTTTATCTTAAGTAATTTTGTATTAGTGCATAGATTTAAACCAAGGAATAGCTTTGGAAAATGATTAGTTCAACTTAAAGGATGACTGAGTGGATGTAAAGATGGGGAAAACCCATGATTCAATCTTATAATGATGTGTGGCTGAATCTTTGTTAATTTCACATAGAATTCATCTTTAACAGTTTATGAAAAATAGACAACTTAATATCTTATACATAGAAAACTAATCAACAAAGTTCTATGTTTCAAGATCTATATTTAGGAACTGAAAGAATAAAGTTTGCTCTAAGAATATATTTAATTTGGGTGAAAACTCTCCTTTAACACCTGTACTCAGAAGAGTCAAGACAAGTACGTCAGCTTCTAGAACTTAATTATATTACGTCATTGGGAGTGGAGATGGTAGTTGCTTTTTCTAGTCGGAAATGTAATCAATTTACTTTCCCCTTTTTTTTTCATGAATAATATTGGGGAATTGTTTTGGCTTCACTTCTGAATCAATATGGATGGTCCTTATTGGCTCAAGATAAGTGATAAGAAGTAGCACTAGTATTGTTAGCATTTGAGTGTAATTACGTATTTTCAATAAGGTTATATAACATAACTACATACATTTTATAATAATTTTAATAAATATACAAATAGACAAGGGGGTAGCATTTTACGGTCAGAAGAGAAGGCATAATAATATCACAAACTAAGTGATAAATTGTTTTGATATATGCAAAATAAACCTGAAAATTTTAAATGAAGTAAAGATAAAAATAAAATTAGAAAAATAAGGAAGGTATTGTTGCATTTTATATAATAGTTTAGGGGCTTTGAGGGTACTGAAATGAAAATTCCATTGAGTTTTCTCAATTAAAAATTTTTTTTCCCCTTAGAATGGAAAATATTCACTGTTTACTTAGTTGATGGCTGATACTTAGCCACTTCTATCAATACCACTTTATCAGGTGACTTTTAACATTATTATTTTTAATCATATTATAATTGACATTGTTTTGAATGCTCTTCTTCCCCCACCACCCATTCCTCAACATTCTGATTCTTAGAGAACTACAGAGGGGAAAATGCAATGGACAATTGGGGAACAATTACGTTTGGGAGGTGCTGCTGCTCTCCCGAGCTCTGATCAAAGGACTGGAGAAGCCCGTGACACTGCAGGCTGGTGAATTCTCTGCTAGCAATCATGAAGCAATAACTTGACCAGTTCACTTCACCAATGTCAGTGTGAAATGGAGCTTAACAAATAACCAAAGGAAAAATCTTTGTAAATATTATTGACTGGGTTGTCACAAGTCTGCACTTTGATTTATTGAAGCAGGGATTTAGAAAGCATTACCTGAATTTACCATAAATCTTGGGTTTATAGGACTTGGTAAGAACAATATTTCTAATGTATCTCTCTTTGGCATAGACCTACTACATGATTCAATATTAAGTCTTATTTGAATGTTTCAAGACATCAACATTTTCTGCTTTGCTAAGCAGGTTGGTAGATGGACCTTATAGATGAGAAGGATACAAATAGATGTGTTGAAAATAAAGAGTTAATATATTATGTTTTGTGTTTTTTCAATGTGGAATGAATCTATTAAGTGTTTTTTTTTTTTTTTTTTTTAAACAAATTTCAAAACTTATTCTTGAAGGTAAATACTATCTTTCAAATCCCTTCATTTGGAATATTTAGTATTTGTTTAATGAGTGACATTACTTAAATCTTCTCTTGGAACTGCTTTTTGAATCAGTTTATGAATCAAATAACATAATCCATCTATTTCTTCTTGAGTACAGCACTTATTTTAACCAAGTAGTATTACACAATCTTATTCCTCACACTTATTTACCAAACTTGCCTCTAAATAGCGATTGTCTTTTTTTTTCTATTCCCTTTTCAGAAGTAAAGCCTACAAAATGAGAAGATTGTTCACCATTGACAACAGTCCTAGAAAAGGCTTAGGAAAGGACTCAGAAGTGGAATACCAAACATAAACATTCCTCTTCACCAGAATGATTTTGTCATAAAGCTACACATGTAAATGTCCAACAGCCCACAAGCCAGCTAGGCCCCTGGAGTTGGGGTGGGGGACATTTTCCTCAAAATATTCAGGGAGACTAGAGCCATCAGTGGTGTGGGATCCCAGCACACTTCAGGTCATTGTCTAGGGACCTGTCATGGCCAACATCAGACCCCAGCACAAGGATGCTGGAAGAGGAACCCTCACATTGGATGGCATAGTTGGGGGTGCCCCAGCTCCTCCAATGGTTGAAAAAGAAACTGGAGTGCTGGATTTGAGGTGGCAGAAACTGGTTGAGCTGCTAGCTGAGCCCTGGGTTTTATGACTAAGCTGTAGTCTATGCTGACATCCACGGGGCTCTCCAGGAGGCTATTCTGCAGGATTCAGCCTCCAATTTTGCCTCCCTATTAGCTCTGTTCTAAGTGACCATTCTGAAGGCATCAGCATGGGCTCTTATAATGGTACTAGTGAGTGGCAAGACCTGCATCTCCCTATACCTACCTCTGTGGCCTTGGAAAAGTCCCTTTACCTGCCTGAGCCATTAGTTTGTAATACCGGGCAGTTCTAGAATTTTTCACTTTTGCAATATTTTATACTCTCTGTATCACAAAGTACCTAATGAGCAACAGTATTAAGAATCCTTATTTCAGAAACACATGTGAGGAAGAAAAACAGTCTTTTCACTTTGGTATAGCATGTAATACATCATTTACCTAGATGATAAATACCCAGAACGTATGAAATCAACCTCAATATAAATGTAGGCCACACTTCCTGTTGTTCACCCCAGTAGCAATTTTAAATTTCATACGAGTATGCTTCCATTTTGTTTTAAAATAAATTCCTACCTCATAATTCCTTTAGGTTATCAAATAGTTGAAAAAAAATTTGATTCATAAAAGCTCACAGTGGGCCTAAATGAATTACAGGCACATCTTACATATGTATACTCTGGTCAGAAATTCTTTCTTTCCAAGGTTTCAGTTTTAATAAGTCTTTTATGGAGCTTGCCTTGTATGCGACGGCGTTCTCCACACGTCATGTAGATTGGTATTTCGTTCTTGAAATATGCCTGGATTGCGCACCCTGACATGCTTATAAACTAAATGCAGAAACAGCACTGCAGAAATAATTATTTCATGCACAGCATCCGCAACTTATTTCCACTGTTTAACCTCACACACATTGTTCTCATTTCCACTCTTCACAAGACATTTGTTCTTTTCACTGTTCTCTACTTTAAGTGGATGAGGTTCATCTGGTTTGTTGATGTTATGAAATATGGAATTCTCATATTAATGGTCCTAAAATCATATGGGAATACTTTACACCGTGTCTTTGCCATGATGCAGCATTACCTTGTATCATATAGAGTGAGTTAACATGATATTAAATTACTCTTTTTTATGTCACTCACATTTTTTTATTTTTCTGAGGACCTTTGTCTTTCTATTTGTGAAATGTGCAACTACGACACTGAAAAAGGAAACCTCACAGCATTTATTTGGGGTTGACTTCTACAAAAATGATATATTTGGGGTTTCAGAGAAGGGGTATTGAAAAGTGGCATCTGAGAGTGGGGATTATTTTTGTTTGTTTGATCAATCTAGTCAGATAAAACACATCAATGTGTTTCAAAAAAAGTCAGAAAATATTTGAGCTTTCCAAATAGTGTCATCTGACTTTTTCAGAATATTAATTTTGTTGCCTAAGATAATGTGGGTCAAGGATCCTCTTGCTAAGTGAAAACAAGCAGATCACCTTGCCTAAATTCTTATTTTAACCAACTAGACCTACTATACTTAAAGATGACAACTTCATCAAGAGTCGAACTATTATAACTGCTCTCATTGTATTATTCCACTTTGTTTCAAAATTTTAATGTTTAGTGAATTATATGAAGGCAAAAGCACTGGTTCTCAGACCTGGGCGTGCAGCAAAATCACATGAAAGGCTTGATGATATAGACTGCCGGTCCTGTCCCAGAGGTTCTGATCCGGCGTATGGGGAGTGGGATTGAGGTTTTGCATCTCTGACAAGTTCCCTGGTGATGCTCATGCTGCAGGCCTAGCGATCTCAGTCTGGAAATCACTGGGTAGATTATGAAAGGGGAAAAGGGGGGAAACAGGAGAATCATAGCTCTATATGAATGACACTTCTACTTTTAATGTAACTTAAAATGAGATTCAAGATTCAGAAATGCCAGAAACTAAATTAAAATCTAAATCAGAATTTAAAAGTACAGATTTAAAAATACATTTAAAAACTATAAATTCCTGAGAGTAGACTCTCATTTTATTTCCTTCCCCATAATCATTTATGCTCAATAGCTGCTGCCCCAAGAATCCTGCCAAACCACTGATTCTTAGGTGTAAGGGACAATTGAGCAAAAGCTTTTAGCAAACCTGATCAGGAGAGAGCAAACAAGTGACTTTGAGAAAAGAACACAGGCTAGGATCCGACACATGAGGCTTTGAGCCTCAAGTCCTGCCCTTTAGTGTCAAGAAATTAAGATACAGTGAGAGACCCCCACCTTTCCCTAAAAAGGAAGGAGATAAACGTGTCCTTTGAGTGTTCAGCTGTGATATCGACACCTAACAGAGGCAAGTGTAGATGTGCAAAACGACCATAGGAACCTTAGGGGCTTCTGAGCCTGCTGAGCAAAACTCAAAACCAGATTAAACTCATTGCTCTATTTCTAGAGGAAAGTGTTTCTATTAGACAACTGGTGAGTCTATGATGGACTCAGAGAGTCTTACATGCATATATTGATAGCACCCCTCCAGAGAAGTGAGGTATATTGGCAGAGGAACTTTCGAATATCCAGTTCCAATAATGAGTGTCCCAGGTGCAATGCTGATGGAAGTAAGCTTAACCAGGTAGCCCCCAGTATTGTCCTAATGACAAAAGCCATCCCTTCTGTGAATGGACATCTTGCATATTGGTGTGTCTTTCCTTGATGCCATTACAGTGCCCTGTTCTTCCAACTCCTTGGTTCTTTGTGGTCTGGCTTCCCCCGGGTAAGTAGGCCGATTTCAAGATTTTGGTTTCTGCAACAGTAAATTCTCATAGTTAACAAGTCAGTTGGTTTATTATATAGAGGGAGCTAGACACAACTCTATCAAGTTCTCCATGCAATAATTTTCCTTGGTATCTCAATGAACAGGCTCCTGGTTATGCTTGATGTTTTCCTATAGTTTAACCCTAGGGACAGAATGTGCTGGTTGCGCTGAGTCTGTGTGGCAGTTTTATTTCTCTGAAATTATTAAATTGGCATTTTTGCTTTATACTTTAGTCTAATGAGCTTGGAAAATGTGCTTCTGTCCCCAAGTAGCTGCTTGTAAAGCTGAGGGCCAAACCTCAGACCACGGTCAATCCTCCAAACCATTAATGCCCTGCCTGGGGCCTTTGGGATCCAAACCCTTGGTCTGGGTCCTTGTTGGTAATAACCAGACATGACTGTGTGGTGAGAATCAGAATTTAGTTTTCTACATATACTAGCTGTAGAGTACAAATTACTTAACTCTCTTGGACGGCTCAGATAATAGGTCTGATGTCTGTTCTGACTTGGAATTTAATTAACTTCATAATGTAATGCAGGTTTTGGTTAGAAATATCAAGGGAGAAAGGCCTATATTTAAGACACTAAAGATTTCTGCCAATATGTGAATTATACTTATTGACCATTTGCACTCGAGTTCACTGCCATCATTTCCTCATCAACGACCAAAGCATTTCCTTGGCCTCCAGCATTCCCTAGATCTTCATTTTTTGGTCTTTATTTGTTCTCCCCACTAAGATTGGCTTCATGAGGGTGGGATCTGCCCGGTCACACCGGGCCCCCTCTCCGAAGGGCCCCAAGCTTCACTTAATGCACTGTCACTGCCTTGAAATCCATGGCAGTTTTTGCATGATGGGACGCACTGGGCCTCACAAATGGCCACCTGCATGCTGATGACTTCAACGTCTGTATCTTGGTTCCAACAGTCACTGTTAAATACTGGATAAAGTCTCTACAACTGTCAAAAGGCCATCTCTATCTAGACAGTAACATCTCAAAGCTGAAAACATTAACTTCTCTCCAGCCCTGGAAGATATTTCCCAACCGAGTGAAAGAGGCCCTCATTCAGTATTCAAACCAGAAATCTTGAGAGCATTTCCTCCTTCCTTTCTGGCCAGGCACTAAGTCACCAGGTCAAATACTTCATCCTCCTAACAAATCTTTATCAGTGGCCTTTCTTCCCATTTCTACAGTCTCTGCATGACGTCTGTCCATCTGCGTGTCCTTCTCAGGGGTCCCCTGTTCCTGGGGTTCTATTCCTTTCCTCCACTGGCCTTTCAAAAGGCATTTCTGGCAACACTTCTGTCTTGTTTTATGATACATTACGATGAATTCCCCGTCCTTTCTATGGCCTGTAAAGATGTACATTTGCAACCGTTGCCTTTAATTACAGCTCACTCCCTTCTCCTGGGTCTCTCAGCTCAAACTAGACCAAACTAGTGGTACATTTTCTAAAATGTCTAAACTTTTCATGTCCCTGTGGCTGTTGGCCTTTACAAATGGTGTTCCTATTGCCTGGGAGGTCTATCTCCCTGTCAACCTCGTAATGTTTTCAACATTGTCTTCAAGGTGAAACCTAATCAATGTGGTGCTCCTTCTGCAAAGGCTCTCTGACCTCTCCCAGGTGGTAGAGGATGTGTCTGGCAGCCTGGGTTCTCATAGCTCCATGTCCGTAATTTCATTGGTGCATTTATGTCATTGAACAAATTCTTTTTATTTGTCTTTCTCCCTAGGAGTGATATCCTGCAAAGCAGACAATGAGTGGAATTCATTCAGCTTAGTAAGGACCAACACAGTATAGGTGCTTTAGAAGTGTTTGCAGACTGAAGGAAGAATCAATGATTATATTTACCTGCCATTCTACTAAAAGCAGCTTGTACAGTGAGGGAGCCAATTGCGGCACGAATACTGGCTCTTTCATTTTATACATGATCATGGACTCTGTACAATGCTCTATGCTTGGGCATTCTCTTCTGTAAAATGGCTACAACAACAATACCTACAACAAGGGTTCATTGTGAAGATCAAATAAAATCATACTGGTAAAATGCTCAGAATGATGGTTGGTAGGTAATATTTATGGCATGCTTACTATCACTATTATGACTTACAGATATTTATATAGAAAAAGAGAATGCAATAATTTAATTCAATAAGTATCTGTGAAAAATATTATGTGTAAAACTATATTAGATATGGTGGAAGACAAAAAATAAATTTTATACCTGTTCCTGTTCTCAGGAATGTAGGTATTTTTTCTCCATAATCAAACATATTTGCAACAGCACCATTTAAGAATGGCAATACATTTTATTAATTTCTTTCCTCATTTATTTTACAAATATCTGTTGAGCACACACTGTACAATAGACACTATTTAGATGTTGAGTAGAGAGCTGGGAATCAGCCTAATAGGGTCCATGCTGTTGTGGGCAGAAGCTTATATTCTAGTGGAGTGATGACATGTTTTATTAAAATGAACAATAAATCCAATGGGAAAAAAAGGGTAAAAAGCAGAAGTTAGAGGATGCACACTCATTCAGGTACTGGAAACATGGCTCTGTTGTGGGCCAGGAGTCCCACTGAGAGGCTGCTTGCTCTGTAGGGTCAGATACAATGTCTCACACGCATCTGTGGTCCCAGCTACAATGTCCAGATTGTCCCCGTGCTCCAAGGATGTAGAAGTGTTTAAAGTAAGCAAGATGAACAAAAGCTCAGAAATAGTCACTGTTCGTGGTATGTTTCTGTCTCTGGTGACATGACTAAAGTATCTAAAGCTCCAAAAAGTGGGAAGGAAAATCTTCCCTTTTGTTACTGAGTCTCCAGTACCTTAAACTGTATCTAGAATCTAATAACCATTCAATTATAAAATGTGTTGATTGAGTGAATGGAAGAAGCAGCTTTGAAAGTTAATCTAAAGAATTGGGAATGGTCTGGCCGGTATGACTCAATGATTGAGCACCATCCCATGCACCAAGAGGTCGCCTGCTTGATTCCCAGTCATGACACATGCCCAGGTTGTGGTCCATATTTCCAATGCAAGGCATGCAAGAGGCAGCCAATTGATTCTCTCTCATTGATGTTTCTTTCTCTCTCCCTCTTTCTTCCTCTCTAAAATCAATAAGGAAAAAAAAAAAACTGGGAAATATTTTCTTAGAGCAATTAGTGCCATTAAAATATTCTGAATAGTAGAGGGACAGAACAGATGCAGAGTTTTATTAGACAAACTCTGAGGAGTTGTAGAAGATGGATTCACAAGTAGAGACCAGCAGCAAAAAGACCAATGGTGTGGAAACCATTAAAATCATTCTAGTATGATGAAAGGGCTTGGATTGGAGAAGATACAGGGGAATGATAGGGGAAGGGTAGGTATGAGTTATATTTTGTAAGTACAAATTTCTGTGGTCTGATTATATAAGACTGACCAAAAACACAAAGCTTAACATGGCTAAAAACAGGCAAAGTCAACAACAGATGAGCTGAGGCAAAAGCCACAGAAGTGCTGTGGTGAAACCACTGATAACACTCACATTTTGTTGTTCTGTGAGTTGGAGGGAAGACACATACCTGGCCAGCTGTGCATGGGCAGCTATAGTGGTAGTTTAAGCTGGTGTCCCTGCCTCTTGGTTATGGTCACTGCTTTGATTGGGTGTGCTTATGCCCTACACAGAGAGAATACTTTTAATGTTATCTCTGCCTGTACCCCAGTCTTAACCTTTTGCTCAGCTACTTGCTCAAGGTGCACATATCATTTTCTTCACTCTGACGTGTAGTATGATTTGTTATGAAAAGAAAGTAATAAAATGTCTGTACTAATACAGCCAAACGTATTTATTCTGTCTGGTGCTGACATATGCTGAATGACAAAGATTCTCAGATTTGGGGAAGTTGGAAAGTAAAAGGATAAAAGAATAGGTACATTGCAGATACACTCCTATAAAGTCATTTGGATACAGAATGGCTTGAACGAACAAAGAAATCAGCATATAAAAGGCATGGAGTTTTGTTGTAGTGGGAGAAGGATCAGGATCTGGCTGCAACAGAGAATGAAAATGAATGTGAGTAGGTGTTTTATCTGCTCATGTGAACTGAATGTGTCCCCCATCACTGCCAAATATCATGTGTGAAGCCTTAACCCTACCATGAAATGGTATTTAGAGATCAGTCTTCTGTAATTAGGGTTAGATGAGGTCATGAGAGTGGAACCCTCTTGATGGGGTCAGTGGCCTTATAAGAAGAAGAGAAAGCACAGAGGAAAGGTCATGCAATGACGCAGGGAGAAGGTGGCCATCTATAAGCCAGGAAGAGAGTTCTCACCAGAATGCAACCATGATGGCACCCTGATCCAGGACTGTGAGAAAGTAAATTTTTGTCTTTTAAGCCACTCAGCTTGTGAATCTGAGTAATTTTGTTATGGCAATCTGAATAGACTGAGACACCATGTCATCATCAATACTAATTTGCCTAAAGAAAGTTGTATTTTTAAAGTAGATAATGGCAGAGTGCCTAGTATGCACATATATTTTGCATCCTCATAAAAGTATTTGAAAATTTTCTACTATATTATCCCAAATGGCAGAAGAGGTTGTATATATACACATATTTATTCAACAAAGATTTGGTACCTCTCTGACGGAGGTAACATAACAGGCCCTGGGGATCCATGAAGGGCAAAATAAAACAATTTCTTTCCTCATGGAACTTACGTTGAGTTGGACAGATGTCATGGCCCAAAGGAATGTATTTCTTCGAAGTATGAGTTTCCTTTCATCAATTCACATAGATATAAAGTACATCTGTGCTTGCTTTTAAATAAACATTATATGTACTTAAAGAAAAAAAAAAACACTTTATTTTCTATAAACCAATTTCAGGGCCATTTCTCACTTGGCTAGCAGGACATTTTCACCTCCGTGTTTGATTCCCCCTCTCACCTTTTTAGACCTGGAGCTTGAGGAAGGTCAAGGGGTTGGAGGTAGGAACCATACTTAAATCTGTGGTAGGCAGTTAGGCAGACAGAAGCAGAGCAAGGACAACGGGCCAGGTATAGAAGGTCACCAGGGTAGAAAGCCTTGGGTGCCTAGCAACAGACAATTGTAGGGTGGGACCTTGTCCCCAGGGTGACCATTCCTTCCCTAGCATATTGCTGGTCATGCGGCTTGACCCCCTGACCTCTCCTCCCTAAAGATAACATCTAGGCCTCAGTTGTATTTCAGCTTCAGGCTCAGAAAAGCAACAAAACCAGACAAGTGACACCCAAGGCTGACCTTAGGACTGGCTGCGTTGAATAAGGACCCCCTGCCTTGGCACTGACCAATCAATCAGTGGAGACCCCAACCCTGAAAAGACAGACCTGGAAAGCTGCCAAATATTCTATTGAGATCTTCCCCTGGGACTTCTGCTAAAGACTCTACCTCTAAAAGCCTTAGGAAGGAGCACCCAGTGCCTCACCCTCCCATATCATACTTGGTAAATGGGCATCTTCTCTAGGTGTCCTCCTTCCAGAGCCATTCCCAAAGGCTGTCCCTGGGGTCCAGCCAGCTTCACAGTTCTGCCTCCAACCAGAACCAATAGAGCTCGCTCCTGCCAGCCTCCCACCAGCCAGCCTGGAGAATCTTTCTAATCTCGAGAATCTTGATTCAAGCATTGTTGCAAGAATATTTTGTCTACATTAAGTATTATGTATTTTTTGGAAACAAAATGCTTGTTTTCTCTTCTTTGGTTTTTTTTTAGAATATGACCTCATGTAGTCCTCTTGAAAATAAGCTCAGCCCACACTAACAACGTAAACAGTGAGAAGAAAAGGGATCTGATAGTCAGGGAGGAAAACAAAATACAAGTTAATATCTTATTTAAAAGCAAAAAGCAAAAAAAAAAAAATCCTAACAAATATTTTTCTTCTCAAATCTTTTAGGAAGCTGTATCATGTATATTTGCGATTTGGAGACTTCTGATGCATAAATAACTCAATTTCTCTCATTTAAATATTTATGCAGCGCCTCTCATGTGCCAGTGGTTGTTCTTGATACGGTGAACACTTTGAGAGAAAATTTTAGTCCCACGGGGTTAATACCTAAAGCTGAGGATCAATGACTGAGGGAAGATAGGCTCATGAGGTGGCCTCAGCCCCAAAGTTATCACCTTGGCCACTTAAGGAATTTCAAAGCTTTCCCAAGGCTGAGCAGAAAGCCAAGCATTCTACTTTGCTCTTTTTCATCCAGCTAAGGAGATTTTGAGTAGTATAATGATTAGCTGGTCACCCAACATTAGCAGTGAAATTAAACCTGAGGAGGACTCGGACCACAGAACACTTTTAAAAAGAACCCTACTCCCCCTGCCCCTTTTGTTGCTTATTAAAAAACTTCTGTGAAATAATAGCTGGAAGATATTTTTTTGAGTGCGGAGGAATTGTCTTTCTGTTCTTCTTTTTCCCCCTCACCCGGGGGGCCACCTGCTTGGTTCCCCTTATGCAGTGTTTGTTAAGCCGTTATTGTTATGCATTGCTAATGTACCAAACACAGCTTTAAATGGAGCAAGAAAAACCCGAAAGGCGCAGAGTACAAAGATGAAATGGTCTCCAGGTGGTACCCTTCATGTAGACCTGCTAGGCCACCGGAGGGAAACAAACTTTCAAGTTAGGTCATCTGCTTAGAAACCCAGGGAAACAGAATCCTCTCTCCTGAAACCGAGACATAGAAATCGAGGCCATTTTAAACCAGCAGGAGGACGCTGGGGAGAGGACAGGATTCCTAACTTAGTGTGACAGGCGGTTGGTCATGGCAACAGCAGAGGAATCCCCACCCCTGGGTGTGTATGGTTCACAAACAAAAGGGCTGCCCTGTCCTCTTCAAGGGGGAGAGTCTGGCCTTTCATCTTCTGCAAGTTCCCTAGGCACAGAGAAGGCCAAACAAAAGAGGGGTTTTCTTCTGTGCTTCCCCTGTCTCCCAAGAAGGGGCACTTTCTTCAAATCTCTTTCCCTTCCTGCACTTCCTGCCCTCAGCCTGCTGCTGGCTGCTGGTCCCCCTCCCCAGGTTAGCAGGTTAGACAAGAGTGTCATCAAGTGCATCTCAGGGCACATCCCTGGGGACCGCCTCGGCTTCTGGATTATAGTCACTTGGCCATTTTATGCCAGTCTCTAAAGCTTGAGGGAGGAATTTACCTGACCAAGGACATGGAGATGGGGTGTGTGGCTCATGGGACTCATTTACTCTGATAGGTTCATACTTCTACTTTTTCGAAGGGAAATAAAGCCATTTAGAAAGAGACAGTGTGACATGAGAGCACAAAAATAATCATTAGAAATGGCAGTTAGAACCCTGTGGGACTCCTGTACCCACGTTGTGACTCCTGGCCTTCGTCATCAACATGGCCCAGTCATCCTTCCCAAGTGCCCAGTTTGTTTCAATAAGCTGAAGTTCAAGTGCATTGTCCTTTTTGAAAGAAATCATCAATTAACCAAAAAAAAAAAAAAAAAAATTGGACCGTCTATTTCTTAATCATAGCATGTCCCCAAGCCTGTGATCTTATCGTAGGGCAGGGCTGCAGACAAACAATGGCCACTGAACTCTCACCTCGGGTCCCCAGGGACCCCGCCCCTCCCCCCTTGCAGTCTGGCCGCTTGCACATGCAGAGCATGTTTCCTTGTCACAGACTGCCGGAATGCAAAGTGATGAAAATTAATGCCATTATTAAAGGATTTTTCAATTAAATGTGCAGTTTAGAGCCAGATGCTGCTTTCTTAAAGGAAGAGAAGTTTAAGTAAAAAAGTCTGACAGATATTCATTCCATCTAGCATGGCAGAATTTATAGTAGATTACAGTCTTTGATTTTTGTGGGCTTGGGTTGTCAGGTCCACTTGCAAATGGGCTGTGGGAAAGAGTTGCACTTTTGTAACTTGAAAACATATGGGACATATGGTAAATATTACACCCATAACTGTTACGATGTTTTGCTTCCTTTAAGGCCCTTTCTTCTTTGCCTCCAGTGGGTTATTTGCAAGAACCCCATTACCTTTCTACCTCTATTTTCCCTTGGAGTACAATTTGCTTTATTCTGATGCTTTAGAGTCCCACTGAAAAATCTAGGAATTAAGTGCTTCTTTTCTTTCACGTGTGACAATGTGATAGTCTACAGCCTCTGATCCTCTTTTGAGCTAATGTTCATCCTGATATTTATCTTTATGTGCAAAGATATAGCCTGTTTTGTTTTTTCAGTATGTTATTCAGTTTAAGAACACCTTCAATCCAATGACTACTTTAAAAATGACTGAGATAAAAATACCATCTAATCAACTCACAGGTATTTATTGATATTAAGTTTGAAGGGATATAGGTTGTTTTAAGAGTGAGTTTGAGTCCAGATGGTGTGGCTCAGTGGTTGAGCATCAACCCATGCACCAAGAGGTTGCAGGTTCGATTCCTGGTCAGGGCACATGCCCAGGTTGTGGGCCCCATCCCCAGTGGGGAGCATGCAGGAGGCAGTCAATCGATGTTCTCTCTCATTGATGTTTCTATCTCTCCCTCTCACTCCCTCTCTCTCTAAAATCAGTAAAGGAAAAAGAAGTGAGTTTGAATGCTATGTTTTTTCTAAGACCACTCTCCCTTTGGCAAGTAGTGGCAAGTGCTGTGCTAGACTAAAAAAAGGGCAAAATACAAGTCTCAGGATTTAAGAAACTATATTGTACCTGTAGTTAATAATACAGTATTGTGCCCTTTAAAATATGTCAGGAGGACAGATTTTAGATTAAGCGTTCTTACCACAAAATACAATTACTAAGAAAAACCGCAGAAGAACACAAGGACATTTTGGAGGTGATAGATGTTTGGTACCTTGACTTTGGAGATGTTATCACGGGTGTATGCATTTGTCCACATTCATTAAGATGTATATATTTAATGTGTGCAATTTTTTGTTTATCAGCTAATTATACCTCAGTAAAGCTTAAAAATAAACTATATTATAATCAGGGAAAGGTTATTATAGAGTGTAAAGTTCTATGGGAATGCAAAGGAATGAGAGATCATGTTTGATTAGAATAATCAGAAAAGCTTTATTATGGAAGATGCTTTTAGGGTAAGCCTGTTACAGATATTGTGAGGGGCAAAGATGGATAATTTGCAGTTCCTCCTGGGAAATGCTACCAACTGAATTTGTGTGTGAGAAGCCTGCTGGACTCCAAAGATGTAACGATCAAGAGTGAACCAAGATGGCTGGTGATTCCTCTGAATATAAACTCAGCAGTACATAAGTCACCAAAGAAATCATGAAAGGGACAAAGTGTGGTGACTGGTTATTTCTCCAAATCCTCTATTTGACTTTCTTGATCAGATTAGAGAGCTGCTAGAACTAAAATTTACTGCAATTGAGAGAACTATCCATGCTCCCTTAATATAAGGCCAGGGATATCCACCAATATGGCACTGCAGGCTATCACCGTGTCTCACCGAGATTACTCTAGCAGTGTGCTAATTTGTCTGCCCATCTCATGCAACCCCTTTTCTTCACTAAGTCTAGGAGATTTTTCTAAAATAGCAAATCGATTCATATGACTTTTTGTTAAATACTTCAGAGGCTACCCGTTGCCTCCAGGAAAATGTCTAAGCTCTTTAAGACAAGATTTTCATGATCGGTTTGATGCCCATTTTCCCATTGCATCCCTTCCCAACCCTTCCTCCATGGGTGCAGTTCCACTGAAACTCCCTTTCTTCCCTCTCGCCTCCTCCTTCTCCCAAGGCTGAGCTTTCAGTGGGCCCTCTCTTCCTCCTGCACGACTCCCCTGCTTTGATTCTTCCTCCAGGACTCCTAGACAGCACTTCCTGTAAGAGCACTTTCCTAGCATGGTAATCGAGCCTGGAAGTTGGTCTTTTGTGACATCATAGCAATTATTGTGCTTTTAAAATAATTGTTTATTTGTCTCTTACCTCTTAGACAATAAACTTTGTGAAAATAGTAGTTAATTTATCTTTCACAATCTTGTATCCCTAGAACTAAGTACTGTGTCAACACAAAGTAAACTTACTGCAAACATTGTGGAAACAATGAATGAATAGAAAAATTGAAAACATATCCTCCTTGAGGTTCTAGACTCTAGAGGAACACATTTTACAAATAAGCAAATAAAAAAAGAGATTCTTATAGGATTCTCAGGCTTTTGCTAAATAGAGTGTAATAACTAATTTTTAAAATAGATATTTCACTTTGTAATTTGTTGATAAGATTATAACAAAATTATGTTAGAGAATATTATTTTTAAATGGTTTTTATTATTGTTATGATTCCTTTTAAGTATATCCCTCAGATTAAGGACAAATGCTTTAAGCACCATTCTAATATGTTAGATTTAAAACTTTTTTTGCCTAAAATTTGCCTAAAATATTAATTTGCCTAAATTAATATAAATATTAATATTACAACTAATAACTGATATTAACCATCTACAAATAGTTCAGAAGACACCTTAGAAACTGAAGTAATATACTAGTTTAAAAATGTTATATGGGCTGTAATAATGTTTAAAAGAAAATGTGCTTCCTGAATTTTCTTTTTTTTTTTTTTTATCCTCACCCGAGGATATTTTTCCATTTTTTGTACAGATAGAGAGGGAGGGAGAGAGAGGAAGGGAGAGAGAGAGAGAAACATCGAAGTGAAGGGACACATCGAGTGGCTGCCACCCGCACGACCAACCAGGGCCGGGGACAAACTGCCACCCGCACGACCAACCAGGGCCGGGGACAAACTGCAACAGAAGTACGTGCCCTTAGCGGGAACCGAACCCGGGTCTCTCCAGACCGCAGGCCGATGCTCTAACCGCTGAGCCAAATCGACCAGGGCCTTCCTGAATTTTCTAGAATTCTAGTAGAATAGTGAGATATGCTGCTCTAAGTCATGCTAACGGCTTAATATTTTTAAATAATCTTATCAGTTTTAAGTGGCTTTAGGAATTTTGTTTGCATTTACATTTCTAATAACTATAAATGACCCCTTGTTAAAGGATTCTTAACTGAGGTTCAGTGGCTTCTTATTTGTCCTATCAGTAGATTTCAAGAGTGGGGGAAGCAACTATGTACCTTCTGAGATTGTATATAAATGTTTGTATTTACATATGTGCTTTCCCTCGGGGCAGGGTCTTCAAGTTTTGTGAGCTATTCTAGAGGCGCTGAGTTGTCTCCGGCACTGGGATGGCTGAGTCCTGAAGTTTGCCAAATTTATCATAAAGTACCTGACCACAAAATAAATACACGTGACCAGGAAATAGGCACAGTATAAGTGACTAAGTCTACAAACAAAAGTACAGAAAGTTCAGATTTTATGGTTTTAAATGGCTGTGGGTACGATAAGGACAGGTGCATCTGGGTTGGTACAGTAAAAACAAACATTTAGCAAGGCCCTCGATCAAATTCCTAAGTATCTCATCTTGGGAAAAGCACTTTGGTGGTGTTGCAACTGATAAAAGCATAAGACACAGACCTACTATAGGTTTGTGTAGACTTCAGTTCAATATGCCACGGGGTCATGAACATTCATGAAGAAAAGATTGATTCCAATTGGGAGATTTGGAAGGGTTTCTGGAAAAGTTGGTTTGAGCTGCTTCTCCAATAGATATGCTGAGGGAGAATAAATAAGGGAGAAAATCATGGCAGACAAAGAATACAGGTTGATATAGGATAAAAGGAGGAGAGAAGTGTCTATTTTGTGTCAAGGAGTGGAACATTATGGCAAATATAGGTGGTTCTGGGGAGTGGAATATAATGGAAAACAATACTTGAAAGATAGGTAGAAGTCAAATAAATATTTGAATGCTGGGTTGGGCATTTGTACGTTACTCTGTACCTGGTGGGGAGTCACTGAAACTGTGAATATAGAGTAATGTGATCACATTCTTGTTTCGCAAGATGGTTTTTGAAAGCAGTGTGTAGGATGGATCAGATGAGGAAAAGACTGAAGACCATGTTGAAAGAGTCTAGGTGGGACATGATGAAGAGCCTTATTTATAAGAATATGTCAATGAAGTAGAAAGATAGAAGAGGTATCGTTCCATAGAGGAATTTGTCAGGATTCCGTGTATGATTGGATGTGGTTGTGAATTCTAGGGATAGATCAAAGATGACTGTCAAGTTTTAACTTCAATGTCTTGGGCAGTTAATGATGCCATTAACTAAAGAGTGAAATAGGGTTAAAAAAATTATTTGGAGGGGAGGCAGCTGTATTCTATTTTGAGCATGTTTTAAAGATGTATTTGGAAAAGTCTAGTTCACAGCTGGAAATGTGAGTGTAAAAAGATGAGTACTTGAGATGTGGACAGGGAAGTCATTTGCAAACTGGTGATTGTTGAATCATGTAATAAAATTTTTAATAAAAGAAGACTGACAAAAGAAGAAGGTCGGGCCAGCGGGTGTTAAATACCACAGAGGTTCCCCTGGGTGGAAATGGAGTGGTGGCCAATGTGTTGTGTTATTGGAAAGACGCTGGCTTTGGGAGAAAATAGGAAATAATCAGTGAAGCAAGGTGCTAGAGCAACGGTCAAGCACTCTGAAAAGAATGGCTGTAAAGTAGACAAAGCATAAAGAGGAAAAGATTGTGAGCTATGAAACTGGAGTGACTTCAAAAGGCAAAGACCAACAGACTCCTTATATTGGCTCTGAGCCTCTAGAGCAATTCTGGCTGCACAATAGCGTGTTCACATTTTACAAGTGTTACCACGTCACACTGTGCTCAGCGCGGAGAGAAATCGAGAGAAACCAAACATCAGGTTGGTTCCCATCTGCTTTATATGCATACACTCCTTCAGCATTTGTGTTTTGATGCCCGGGACACAAAGCATCCCACAGATTTACAAAGAAGTTGTTTTAAATATAAAATATTTATTCAGGCTCAAGGTAAAACTCTGTCATGGTTTTTATTAGTAAACTATAAATCAAACTCTACACTCAAACACCACCTGTTAGAAAAATGAAACTTTTCTGGGAACACTGTGTTGGTTTCCATAAACAGATTTTATTGAGTTTAATATAGCAGTCTCCCAGATTGGATTTGTGTGTCCCCATTGTGATCTACCCCAAGACAAAAAACAAGGCGCCTTGGTGCCATTTATTTTCTGACGATTGTCCCTAAAATCTAGACTAAGAGAAGTGTAGAAATAGAATTAAATTTGTAATTTGTGCAACTTAATTATTCTGAGAAAACATATTGAGGTCTTATAAGTGAAAGTCTGTGCTAAGAGCAGTGGGACCTACATCAGTGGAATGTTACTAATCATACCGCATTGAGATCAACCATTTTTGGGAGATCTGTGAGGCATGGTCTTATACATTTTATACTTCCAATAACTTAATATCGTATCACTATACTTCAGATGAGAAAACAAAAGCTCTGGAAATCAAGTAATTCCTTCAAGGTCACAGCAAGCTGTTGAGGGATAGAGAAGGGATTTCTGTGCTCAGGGCCTTTTTGTACTAGTTCACAAGAACAGATTTTTAAACTTCAAAAAAATTAGAAGCTAATTGGTGGACATAGCCATTATTAACTTTTAAATGACCCAAACTTATAATTATATACATTTCAAAATAAAAAATATTCAAAATTGACCATTTTCTAATTAATTTATTATGTTTTACTTTTTGTCTCCGCTTCTGAAGTTATGTCTACTTCATCTGCGTAATGGAAAAACTGCTTTTGCTTATATCTTTCCAGCTCTGCTTTCAGTGATATCATGTTGACTGCTTGAAACTGGCCATCATGGGAGTATTTGCACCACAGAAATTGCCAAACGCTAGAAGTCAGGGCTTTTCTCCCCCTGCAGAGGTAGTTGCTAAACATTTACCAGCATGCACATGGTCTGCGGACTACCAAGTCTATACTTGTCTCCAGGGGGGAGTTAGAATTTGTACAGAGGGAACCATGCTCCCCTGGCCTTGTGCATGTAGAAGTGTGCAAAATAATGTAATATACAGCTTTATGAAACTTCATAGCAGGCAGAGATCTAGATTCAGAGAAAGGTTGATGAAGGAATTAGCATATGTTTTTGGTCTTCAAAGAGAAAGCCAATGCAGCCATGTGTCACTGTGTGGGAGGGAATAGCATAGCAGGAAAATGTGAGTGATGGGAGGAGGATGATACACATGAAGTGTGCAAGGGAGATGGCAAAGGCTTTTGGCTCCGAGGAAGCATGTGGCAATAAGGGGAGGGGTGGGGTGAGGTCGACACATATAGTGTAAGGAAGGCCCGGTTGAATTTTTCCATCGGGCATCTGAAGGATTTGACCAGGGAATAAGAAAATCAGAGCTTTGTGTGTGAGTAGGGATGAAAGTTAGGAGACAGTTTTTGGAGTTTTAGAAGAAATTTAAGGAAGTTCCAAAATCCTGGTGGAAATCAGGAGGCAATGAGAGATTCCCTTAAGAGGGTTTGGTGACTGTTGAGATGTGAACAATCTGAATGAAGTTAAAGATGTCTCCAAAATTAGAGTCTGGGAAACTTAAGCCAAAACCTGAAAATCTTGTGTAGAAATGTTCCCACACATAGTCCAACACCTGATTTTAGAAGCTGGGAGCTCTTCCTAAGAAATGTGCCATCTTAGTTTACAGCTGCTCATTATTCCATTGAAGAAAATGACAGTTTATTAGACACCCTCAGAATATTTGGCTTTCAATTGGACACTTTCAAATGAAGGGGACTAGTCAGAAACTGGCAACTAATATTTCCCCAGTTTGATATATTTGTTTGGCTTATTTTGGTGTATTTTTCTTTTTAATATGCTTTTGTTGATTTTTAGAGAGAGGAAGGGAGAGGGAGAGAGAGAGAGAAACATCGATTGGCTGCCTCCTGCAGGCCCCACATTGGGGATCGAGCCCTGACTAGGTATCAAACTGGTGACCTCTTGGTGCATGGGTCAACGCTCAACCACTGAGCCACACCAGCTGGGCAGTGTATTTTTCTTATTGGAACAACATAACTTCTTTTTATTCTCCCATTTAACATTTAATTTGTTTTATGAATATTTGTATATAATACTTACTGAAAATTATCCTGAGAAAATGTCCATTCCAATTTTAGTGATATGGCAGAAAAATGGGCTCTTTTGTATTGATTTTCATATATTTCACATCGGATCACATGCCTAAAGGCATCCCCAGTTCTGCACTTAATATACTTTGATTTTGTGTATTAATCTTCCTTTTTCCTTGAACCATAGTTCCAGAAACCATAAAATCTGATGTTGTCATAAGTCTGCAACTCTCTTGTTTGATATTTGGGCAAATAATAGTTTCAGCTCTCTGAATCACTGCATGCTCATCTGGAAACTGAGAGTGGTCAAAATTTCTACTTCCTGGTGTTTTTAAAGTATCAAAAGAAATTTTGTCTACAAAAACTTTTCTGTATTTTTTATATGTGCTAATTAAAACTGTTTGATCTTACAATTTCATTGCAAGAAAGCACTATTGTTGAAGTCTATTTTTGGACTTTGATAATATGTGAAAGAAGGTGAGATCCATTGAGGTAGCTGTCGACGTTCTCAGAAAACATTTTTAAACCTGCGTTTTTTGAGCAGCACAGCGCTTGCTTTATCATGAGCCATGGCACGTGCATCTAATGCTGCTTCTTTACTTGTTTTTGTTTTAAATCTAAATTAGAAAGTTCACTCTGTCCCCTCTGCCTTGTTCCAGGGAGCTCTTTTGCACAGACTGTGAGGAAGGAACATGTTGTAGATGGACATCAGTTCTCACATTCAAATGTCTGCCTCCCTGGAGGAGCACACGCAGCCGACCTCCACCTAGCCGCACCCCTCCCTAGAAGCCTGGGGAGCACATGGCATTTTGACACAAGCTGGGATTAATTTAGGATCAAAGTTGTCCTTCCATCTGCCTCTTTCCAATGATTTAGTATGGTTTACAGTGCTTTGTTGGTTCATTGTTATAATTTTGGTTCAAAATCTTACCCCTATTTGGAAGCATTTTGGTTTTAATACGAATGCCACTCTTAGGACACTGTAACTCTGGAGTCAGGTCTGTTTATTCTCCTGCCCCGTAAAGTCAGAAGGGACTTTCCTTCCCTCTGTGCCCTTTATAACAAAGCCATGCCTGGGGAGATGCTCCCTGGCTTTGCTGGTTGCATCTGCTCTACAGACTTTAATTGATGCCCCTCCTGCCTGCCAGAGGAATACATGTTGCTTTGCTTACTACGGCCAAATTATTTTTCAAATTTCGGTGATTCAGCCACTTTAAGATTTGAAATCCCTTTACATGATGGATTTTTCCTTCTCTGCCTGAGATATGCTTTTTGAAATAGGGCTGATGTCTTTGTTATTTTTCTTATTGTTAAGCTGCGTTTTAACTGCTAATACATTTTCTTGAGGCAAGCAATTGCCAAGCAACTGAAAGCATAAAGGGAAATTTGTACTATGCAAATGAGGGACTTAATGCATTAATTAGATGGATTGGAACATTGTATTTCCATGTGTTTCATGCCTTAATTCTCAAACTGAGACTTGGAACCGCTGGGAGGGGAGGACTCTGATGGAGTTCCAAGAGAATTTTGGAAACCAGAACGTTGGAGTTTTGAAAAGCTGTGTGGTCATGTAGGAGCCAAATAAAGTAGGAAAGAGTGATGGATTCTCTTGAAACTGCGTTGTTGTGTTATAATGAGACAATGGCACAGAGTTCGAAGTGCTGTTTGATAGACGTGGCCTCTAATAAATAAAAACTGTGCTTTCACTTTCCACCGTGGTAGAATGCACCAGCACACCCCTTTCCTCCTGTACCAGAGGGAAGCCCCAAATCGAAAGAATTTAATCAGAGCTGGCATCCTGAAGCTGGCACTGCTCCTTCTGGACAGCAAAGACAGCAACCAGTGACAGCTCCCAAGTGTCTCCTGTAACATAGCCAACCCTCCGCCAGGGCGGGAAGGAGCTGATGCTTCTTGGTCTAATAATGGAGGGAAGTTGAGTGGCAGTGTGTGTGTGTGTATATGTGTGTGTGTGTGTGTGTGTGTTTGTGTGTATGTATATATATATATATTTTTTTTTTGCCCCCTTAAATGGCAAGGCTAAAATAATGTTAATAGGAAACATCTTCCATGATATTCATTATTTTTTCGCTCATTCAATATTTATTCAAAAGTTTTATTGAGTACCTCCTACCTATAAATTAGATGGTTAAATGGACACAGCCCTCTTCTGGTGAGGTTTGGTCTAATGCTAAATAATATCATGGCTGCCTTCACTGGTTTGGCTCAGCAGTTAGAGCATCAGTCTGTGGAACAAAAGCTGTGGGTTTGATTCCCATTCAAGGGCATGTGCCTGGGTTGCAGGTTTAATCCCCAGGCCTGGTCTGGGTTGTGCAGAAGGACACCAATTGGTGTGTCTCTCTCACATCCATGTTTCTCTCTCTCTCTTTCTTCTTTTCACTCTATCTAAAAATCAAAGAAAAAATATCCTCTGGTGAGGATTAACAAAAAATAGAAATAAATAATATCACTGTTGAATATATAGTAACTTTAAAAGGTGCTTCCAAAAAGAGGAATGCAGCTCTATGAAAATATATATCCAAGGAACCTGGTGGGGTGTGAACGGGATGGATTGAAAAATGATTATCTGAGAGATTGTCATAATAGGAGTTAGACCGCAAGTCCATGTTCAGGTAGTGTTGGTGAGCTCATGGCAGAAGAATCAACAAAGAATTTTTGAAAAATTAACAGAGGATCAATGATGCTGGAGTCAAGAGCAAGGACAGGGTGGTGAGGCCAGATCAGTGTGAGGGCAAGACCATCAGCATATCAGCATCCTGTAGACCATGTCAATGACAGGGGCCTCATCCACAGAGCAAGGGAAGACACTCGTGTTTTATGTAGAGGGAAAAACTGTAAGTTGTGGGACTGAGTTCTTGTCTCTAGGGAAATGTAATATTTCTTCTGAAGGCGTAGCTAATGTTTCTAGTTATTTCATCTATAGATGATCTCTTGGTTAAGTTGGTTATTTAGAATTGGGCTTTTGCCACCTAAGTACCTGGTCCCCAAGGCAGGAAACTCGAAGTCACCTTTGACTCCTCATTCTCCTCTCACATCCACCATAAGTCACTAAGTTGAACAGTACCATCTACAGATATATTACACATTCTCTTCACCTTCTTAGTACCACGCTTCCTATTTGGTTTCATCACCTTTGACAAACACCCATTTCAATGTATTCTCTTCCTTTTGGCAAGGCTTATTTTCTTTACATGTGTACATGTTAATTTAATGCAGTCATCCTGACACTGATATATGAGAAGACCGATTTGATTCAGCTATTTTGGCACAGGGCCAGGTTGAATACCAAATAATCAGTCTAGCTTCCTTTCTTTACTCCTTCCTTCCATTACCAAGGATTGCTTTACACATACATCGTGGTGTCACCCTGAGCTCCATCTGTGCTTGAGTCGTCTGATATCCTTGACCATCCCATACCATCCTCTCCCACCTTACACTTCATTCTCACTCTTGGCCCAACCCTTGTTTCATCCCAGAAAACAGATTTTATTTACTCCATTTTCTCTATAAAACTAATCATTATTCCATAGTGTCTTCTCTTAACCTAGGGAATAAAGTTCAAACCTCTAAATGCAGTTTTAAACATTTCCATTGCCTGTCTTGCACTAATTCTCAGATCTCTCTCTCCATCATCCATACTTTCTTACATTGTACCTTACCCATATCAACTCATTTTGCTGGACCTCTATGCCTTTTCTCATCTTGTTTCCCTTGAATATAAAGTCCTCTTCTTGCATCGTCACCTGGTGAAATCCTCCTTTCCCTTTTATGACTCATTCAGATACAATGGTTCCTGATGCCAGAAGGCAGAAGTAACTATTTCCAGAAATACTATGGCTCTTTTTCTCTTTCTACTGAAGCCTCTTCTTTTATCTGCCTGTGCCATTGCTGTTGGTGGGCGCATGTCTCTCTCCCCACTAGACATTGAGCATGTAGGGAGCAGGGACCATGGTTCTCCATCTTTGGATATTCCTAATGCATCGTAATTATAGTTTTTCTTTGAAAGTGTAATGCCACCTATAAGAATTTTAGAGAAATAATAAAACTTATGTGTAGAGAGAAAGATTTCCTGTATTATGGTCAAGTTAATTTTGTGCAAATTGTTATCATAATATGTCTATGAGAAAAATTTTATTCCTCCTCTCACCAGTAAAGAAAATACCACATGGGTCTCCTATACTATGATAGAAAGTGTTTTATTGTTTTTGTTCATTTGAAGCCTGGCAGGCTCTCTCCCTCTTAATATTTTTCTTTTTGCTTTTTTATTGTTTGTACAATGTTCCCTTGCTCTGGGGATAGTGCAAAAAGAGAAAATAATCTATAAAAGTATCAAACCCTTGTTATGATTTGTTACTTATATTTACAAGAAAATTTTTTTTCAAAAATATCTTTAATATTGGCATGTAAATTGTATCTGATGCATCATTTTTTGAAAACTACATCAATTAAAGTTATTGTCTGAGAGTGCTTAATTCCACATTCTTTTTTGGTTTAGTAAGAAAAATTTTTAGTGTTTAAATGAGTGAATTTATTTAAATGATTTTAATACTGCTCATCAACAATAATCATAAAAATGGACAGATTGGCTACTTTTGTTAATTACAATTATTTTCAGTATAAACATTCAAATATTAGGTATCTCTTGTGTCTTTATTTATTTTTTTTAATGAAGTCACAAAGTATGATTCAACTGAAACTCTGAAATGCAATTTTGGTACTATGATACAAGGCAGATAGTAGGAATATTGAAATTTTAGCCATAAATGACATAAAATATCACTTAAATTTATATCCTCAGTATCATATTGATGGCCTAGTAACCTACTAAATTGCAGTTAGGGCAAGGGCCCCCTGTCCTTTAATGTCACTTAACTCTTCATTTGAACAAGGATGTGGCTCATTTATACACTTAAACAAATAAAAATCCACCTGCCTCAAATAAATAAAGTTAAAAAAACTCATAGGTTTTTCTTGAAAATAACTAGATTTGGGTAATTAAAATAGCAGAATTGAGACTCCAAAGCTCAGGAATTTGTATTGGGAATATACATTATGTTTGTTTGTTTTGGTGCAAGACCAGTAAACTTACATGACATCAGTGTGTTTTGTTTTGTATTGCAGGTTCAATAATGAACACAATGCTTTGTTACTCCAAATCTGCTGTTATTATTTTGAAACAATGTCAGAACTGATCTACTCAGTAAGTGAATGAATGAATGAATGACTAGATAAATCATCTATTGTTTAGTTTTAGGTTAAAAAAAAACACAACTTTTTTTTAAGTCTTCACATGAGGACATGTTTTTATTGACTTTAGAGAGACAGAAAACGAAACATCGTTCAGTTGCCTCCCACATGCACCCCAACCTGGGATCAAACCTACAACCTGGGTATGTGTCCTGACCAGAAATTGAGCCCATGACCTTTTGGTGCAGGGGACAATGTTCCAACCAACTGAGCCACTCAGCCAGGGCAGAACCGAAACATTCCCTGGCACACTAATTGGATTATATCACTGTCATGTTGACAGGATTTGAAGGTCAGCTTTATGGGGTTTTGGTGAAGAGAAAGAAATGTAGAGTGAGAACACATGTTTTTTTTTTTTTTCACATTTTATTCACCTGGACTAGTATGCTCTTTAAAATAGTGAAAATTTAGCTCATTATTATATTCCTTATTAGATATAGTGAATATATTGGTGTACGAATTATAAATGAAAATAATTAATAGCATTTTGTTGCATGTTGGTCCCCCTTCTATGTGATATTTCTCTTACAAAATTTTGGACCCTTAAATCTGACTTAACCAATCTAAAGTATATTCTTCATCAAGATTCTTTAAAACTACTTGAGAAAAGTAATGGGTGTGTATGTGTGTATAAATTCTGTTTTTGTAAGAATTAATGTACATATCAAGTGAAGATGAATTTTTTTTTATGAATAGAAGCAATTTTCTTTTTTTTTCCCCTCAGAAATAAAAGCAAAGGTTTAGCCAGTATATTTGAAACTACTCACATTAGAGGGATATTTGTTAAAAATGGAGCTTGCAAATCCCAGCCAACACTAAGCATAATAATCTTGAATTCAAAGTTTAGGAATCTGCACTTTCATACTTTCATTAAGTTCCCCCCCCAGACAATTACATACATTAAAATAAGGGAAGAACTAGCTTAATAGCAGCTTACCAAGTCAGAACTAGATATCAAAAGAGTAAGGGGTGTTCCAAGTTGAAGAGGAACCCAAATGTCTGCTGAATTAACAGCTTTCACCTAGCTTAGTTTTTACTTTTTTTAAAATTAACTCAAGATTATTTCTGGAAGTCCCCCCAAATATCTTCAAGGAGAAGCCCTTTGACAGTCTGACACATGTGGTCCCCAACGGTAGCCAACCTGTCCTCTTTCTCCTGCTCCCTTCCTCACCTGCCCATTTTACTGCCGACCTCACCTCTCAGAGAGGCCTCACCACCACCCCAGTCGTGCTAATTCCAATGTTCAAGGTAAGGGACAGGTGTGTCCCAGCCTCCCCCTTCTCATGTGCTGACTTATTGGCAAAGGCCCAAGTAGAGTCTCCTCAAAATCCATGAGTCAAACTTCCGCCTCGGTAAGACTAGCTCTGTGGGTTCAAAGTTCCACTGCCACCCCGAACAACTACATCAGCCTATGACCTCACCTTGACAACCACAGCGGTATGGACCTAGGCTGCAGAGCTGAGCACGGAGGACAAATTATCCCAGACTTCGACATTATCACTCACATACCCCTTAACCAGTTCTTTAAAGTTCTACCTTTACTAAGATTCTTCCTCATCACCTCTTGGTTCTTTTTCTTTTAAGGCTCTTGTGGCATATGACTGGAGCTGTGTGTGTGTGTGTGTGTGTGTGTGTGTGTGTGTGTTGCTACAGGTAGATTTTAATTAGTGCCTTAAAAAGAAGCGAGAAACAGGCAATTTGGGGACTTTGAAATTAGTGGTAAGTTTTTTAGTCATGAAGGTCATGTAGGTGTCTGTGACTTTCTGACATAATGTATTGAAAAAGTAGCATGGATTGCTTGGGAGCAATATCACTCAACATGATTAGTCAGAAGAGAATAAATGTATCTGCTACAAAGCAGTGAACTTGAATGTGAAAAATTGAGAATAAGAGGAAGTTGCCAAAGGTCCTTCATATAAATGAGGGATGTGCTGTTAAATATTTACCAACTGGCCCTCTCTCCCACAAAAACGAGCCCTGAGTTATAGCATTTGCCAATTTCTGTTGTATAAATATTCCCACCATGGTCGATCTAAACCACCAACATGGCTTCAGTTGGCTTGCAAAATTTCTAAATATTTAATAATCCCCTCTTGCTAGCTGGTAGGGACACAGCAGTGTATTTGGAGAAAAGAAAGCACAGAAGAGATGGAGGTAAATATCCACTAACAACGTTCCGGGCACAGGGACAGTTGGCTTCTTTCCAAAGGCAGCGTGGGGTCAAAGTTGGAACTTCCCCAGGAAACCTGTTTAGAGCGGTGGTCTCAGTGCGGCAGGACTGCCTCCTGGAGGATTCCTCTTCTAGGGAAATTCATGGGGCATTTTTTTGTCTTCACAATTAATTGGGGCCATGATAATTATCAATAAAGGAGAAGGATAATAGATATATTGCAAAGATCAGGTCTATATTGTATAACAAAAAATTATCTTGAGCTTTGCACAAATTTCTAATGTCTCACTACATAATCTTTCAGGTTAAAAAAAAAAAAAACTGCTTAAAATGATCTGAGCCTAGAGCTTAACTCTATTTTATGTTTTGTAATTTTGATGTGCCATTATTATAAATAGGGGCATTCTAGGAATGCAAGTCTTGTGCAAATAGGGGTATAGTATTTGCATTTGCTGGTTCAAAACCTCACCAGCAGCTATTCACCATCCAAGTCAAGGGTAGCACTTAGAGAATTTGAGTCTAAGGTTATGCACCTGTATCTGTCAGAATTTATAACTATTGCAGCCATTATGTTTCTAAGTAGAGTGTAAACATTACACAAAATTTTAAGAGTAGTATTTATGTAAGTAGTATATATGTAAGTAGTATATATGTAAGTATATATGTATTGTGAATTTTATTCCAGGATGGGAAAAAAGGCAATATGTAGTCATAGTAGAATTCATAATAGAAATATTACTGGCCGCCTTCAAAATTTGCCTTAGTTAGCCATCCTGAAATCAACTCAAAGGCCAAGTGGATCAGGGGCAGTCTAGCAGATATAGTGGAAAATTATGTTATCTGTTTCAAGCTAAAGTGTAAAAGGTAACCAGACTTTAGGTTATTGCCTAAGCTCTTAAATTTCTTGAATATGATATGACAGAAACTTAGAAAAGTAGGCGTTTTGTATCACTAGAAGGAGCCATGATCACTACCCATCGCAGAGATACATTAAAACAGAAGATGAGAATGAAATTGATGTGTGCACATAATTATATGAACATTATGTAATAATACCATAACATTACTAAAGAATCAAACTCGAATCTGTCATGCAGTGTTGTAAAGCTTCTGCCAGTATGTATGTGTATATAAGCCTGTGAACAATTTGAGAAAAAAGCCCATGACTATTTTATTTGTATCTCTAGCAGTAAATAAGATGCCAGGCACAGAGTAGGAACTCAATAAAAGTTTAACACATCCAAGCATGTTTAAATTGACTAATACTAGAATTGCTAAATATAATATTTGGGTATAAAATCTAATTAGTTGATGTTGTCCTGAACAATGAATACAACCACTGTAGGGCAGTGCTTCTCAGATTTTCATGAACATATAAATCTTGTTAAATACAGAATATGAACCAGTAGGTCTGAGATGGGGCCAGAGGTTTTGCATTTTTACCAAGTTCCCAGTGGGTCCTATCATGCTGGCTTGGGCCCAGACTTTGATTAGTGAGGCTCAGGGTTTCCTGCTGAACATCTTTGTAGCTTTGCATCTACAGTCAAGGCTAGGACTTGCAAAAGGAGAAAAATTATGGTAAATAAAAATTTTCTATTTTTATTCTGTAATCTTCATATTATATAAATATACTCTAGTTTATCCATTATGTTGTTAATAAATGTTTAGGTGGTTTTCACTTTTTTTCTTTGCTATCATAAAGTATCAAGATTTGTGTACCTGTCTGCTCATATATAAGGGTGAGGCTTCCTCTTTCTCTCCCCACCTCCCCTTCCCAACCCTCAAAAAATTGCTGGGTAATAGAATAAGTAAGTGTTAAGCATTAATATCAAATCATGGTCCAAAGTGGTTGTACTAAATTTTACTTCCACCAGTACTGCTATAGCATTTCCATTGCTTCATATGCTACAAAATTTAATATTGTTAAACTTCATAATTTTTATAATCTAAGGGAGTAGAAAATAATATTTTGTCTTAATTTACATTTCAATGATTACTAATGAGGTAGAGAGTCTCTTCACATCATTTTTTGGGCCATTCACATGGATGGGTATTCAGATATACTATCATAGGATTTCTATCAAGATTGTTTTTTTCTTAGTGATATCATGGATTCTCTTATACATTATAGAAACTAATATTTTTTTGGTTATATGTGTTGTAAATCATCTCTCAGCTTATTTTATGCCTTCTGTATTCTTTCTGGTAAGTTCTAATATACAAAGAATTCTTAACTTTAGAGAATGCATCAGAATGTTTATTATTAGGAACTATATTTGCTGTAGGTTTTGAAAGGTGTTTTTAACTTGTAGTGAATCTCAACTACTTATAAGATTTTTATATCCAAGAATAGATGTTTTTTATCAAACATATTTTCTGCATCTATTGATATGCTTATGTGGATTTTCACTTTAATTTTTTTTGGGGGGGGGGAATCCTCACCTGAAGATATTTTTCCATAGGTATTTTTTAGATAGAGTAGAAGGGAGGGAAGGAGAGAGAGTGAGAGAAACATTGATGTGAGAGAAATGCACCGATTGGTTGCCTCTTGCACAATCCTTACTGGGGCTGGGGATCAAACCTGCAACTGAGGTACTTGCTCTTGACGAGAAATCGAACCCCTGACTCTTCAAATGGGTTGATGCTCTAACTGCTGAAACAAACCGGCCAGGACTTCACTTTGATCTTTTAATGTGGTGAATTATATTTACAAGTTTTCCTTATTTAAAACTCTCTTCTTTGCCCTGGCCAGTTTGGCTCAGCGGTTAGAGCGTCGGCCTGCGGTCCGGAGAGACCCGGGTTCGGTTCCCGCTAAGGGCACGTACTTCGGTTGCAGTTTGTCCCCGGCTCTGGTTGGTCGTGCGGGTGGCAGCCACTCGATGTGTCCCTTCACGTCGATGTTTCTCTCTCTCTCTTCCTTCCTCTCTCTCCCTCCCACTCTATCTGTACAAAAAATGGAAAAAATCCTCGGGTGAGGATAAAAAAAAAAAAACTCTCTTCTTTGCTTTCTCAGAATAAACCCACCTTGACCATTAAAAAAAAATCATGGCTTAATTTGGTTTACTAATACATTATTTAGGAAAATTGCTTCTAAAGTCCTGAGTGAGATTGTTATGAACTTCTCTTGCTATCCTCCTTCTTGTCTACTTTGGGGTCAGGGTTATACAAGTGTCAGGGTAGGAGTTGGAAGGTGATTCTTCGTTCTCTGTTTTCTGTTAGAGTTTATATAAAAGTGAAATTGTATGGAAAGCCCTAAAAACATTTTTGGTCAAATGTTTTTCTTGTGGAAAGAAAGTCTATGCAAGTTTTTACTTGTTTGTTTGTTTTTTACATGAGAACTCTTTAGGGTATTTCCTCTTGAATCTGTTTTTAAAAATTACATTTTTCTAATAATTTGTTCATTTAGTCTATTTTCCCATGCCTTGATATAAATGTGTTCATCATATTCTCTATCCACTTAGTCTGTTTATCTGTGGCTGTCCCTCCCTTTTCATTCATGGTATGTGTTATCTAAAAGAAAGTGTTGGTCCACCCGTCCGTCCACCCGGCACTAGCAGAGCCAAACACTAGACACCGATAAGTGCAGTGAAGAAAGATTGGCTATTTTATCATGAGTGGTGCCATCTAGAAGGATGGGAAGCTAATGCTCAAAAGCCCAAACTTGTTGATGGCGAGCAGTTTACAGATTAAATGGGGCAGAATCTCAAGACACCATGCACTAGCGGGTTTGTGGTCATGCTGGGAACTGACTCTTCAGAGGTGAGGTAGTCTATTGAATGATTTCTTCAGGTCTGAGGACAGCTCTGGGGTCTATTCCAGTGTCCCTCTGTCCGATTCCATGGGAAAATACCCAGGGGATTGTTTCACTTTAGGGCAGGAACTGAAACATAACCAAGGGCAGATGTTATCTTTAGTCTAGAGTGTATGGCCATTAATGATGCCGCTACTGCCTTCTACTGCCTTGGGGGTGGCTGTTATCCAGGGAAAAGGCTAGTTAGGTCTCTGAGGGATATATATATATATATATATATATATATATATATATATATATATAGAGAGAGAGAGAGAGAGAGAGAGAGAGAAAGGTGATTTCTCACCAGAAGATTGTTTTGTTTGTTTTCTTGAAGAGCCAATTTTTGGCTTTGTCGATTTTTTTTTTTATTGCATATTTGTTTTTATTTTATTAACTTCCAAAATATTTTCTTTAAAAATTGTTGTTTGGACTGCTTCTGTTATATTGTTGCTAACAAGATATCTCACCATTTCTTATCTGTTGTAAAAATTTAAAGTTCTAAGATTCTTTGAACTACTATTTTGCTGAACCCTAAAAGTGTTAACATATATTTTATTGTTAGTTTCAAGTATGTTTTAAATTTTCATTGTGTTTTTTAAATCAATAATTTAGAAGTATCTTGGATTTCTTAAACATATGGAGATTTTAAATTAATTTTTAGTTACTGTTATTATCTTATTTTCCTTTGTGATATAAACCCTTCGAAACAGAGACTTTCTTATGAACTACTATGTGGCAATTCAAAATAAAATTCCATGTTGCCTATCCCGTGTGGCTCAGTGGATTGAGCATTGTCCCATGGACTGAGAGGTCCCAGGTTCGATTCCCAGTCTGGGCACATATCTGGGTTTCCGGCTCGATCTCCAGTAGGTGTCATGCAGGAGGTAGCCAATCTATGCTTCTCTCTCACATTGATGTTTTTATCTCTCTCTCCCTTCTCTCTCTAAAAAACAAAGTAAAAAAGATTTTTAAAAATTCCATATGTACTTGAGAAAAATGCATATTATTTTTGTCTGAGCAGGTTTCTTGGGAAGTTCTTTCCATTAAGACTGTTATTCTTTAGTTTTCTGTGTTTTCACTAATATTTTTTTTTCCTCTTGATCTATTAATAATTGAGATTTCTCATCATTGTGAACTTGCCTACATCTCCCCACTGTGCTATCAGTTTTTCCCATGTATTTTTTATAAACCTGGCTATAGGCATGATGTCTTTACTGGACTTTGAAGGCATGGGGCATAACTTGTCACCTCCTTATCCCCCAGGGTGGCAGCTGCTGAATGAGCCCATGAATGAGCGAATGTTCCAGGAAAGTTGAATAGATTTATTAATCTGACTTTTTGTACAAAATGGAATACCACAGTCACAGGAGATAATCTGAGACTGTACAGGGATGGATTATGTCTGACAGAGCTTTCCATTAACTATCACTTCACAATAGGCCAACAATCTTGTAACATTAGTGAAGGACCTTCCATCAAATCATGTTTACTATCATCATGGGTTAGGGTTTCAGATGAAAGCAGTGGGAGTTCCAGAATTTGGAGTCATGCCTGTTAGTTAAGTGAAAGGCATTTCACACATTTGCTTTTATCAGTTTATTCATGCTGATAGATGCTTTTAGAGGGAATTCACAGCTCATGAAAGGTTCTGAATGAAAAGATCCAGTGAACAAAGTCTTCTGTTTATCTATAGAATGTGACTTAGGATGGATATCAGCAGTCACACAAATTTCTCCTCTGTGTTTAAACACATAAATGGAGGAAGAATAACTAAAATTTTTGTTGTTGTTATTGTGTGTATTGTGTGTGTTATTGTGTATTGAGTTCATTAGAGTAAATCAGAATTGGGGCTCATATATAGCTTGAAGGCATATATTTAATACTTAGGCCCATTTTATAGAGGGAGTTAATTATTTTTTAAATCATCTGAAGCATGTTTAAAATTTTCAGAGATACTTCAATTTTAACTCTGATCAAGTTTAAAATCATTGTAATTCTGAATGTGGTTCTATTTGAAAGTTTCAAGTCAGTAACATAACTGCTTAAAAAATGAAAATGTGACCCTACACTTATCTTTTTTTAGCACATATGTTTGAATAATCTTACAAAATATTCAATATAATGATGCTGTGTTGCAGAAGTTCTCTAATTTCACATTCTCACTGTTCAGCAGTCACTACCCTATTGATTTGTCATTAGTTGCCTCTTCCAACACCCATGAGTCTCTGCAAAGCTCTTCTTTATTCTTGCCTTGAAGGAAGTTATTTTAAATAGTAACATAAAAGATACTCAAGACAGGTTTTAGATTTATGCAAATTCTCCTTTGAATGAGAAACAAGAAGTGGTAAAATGGATCTGAGAATCATTTCTCTATTAATTATCCACTCTCCCTTGGAATAAATATCCACCAGAGTCTCTGAAACATTTTTTTCTTAGTTTTTATAATGTTCTCTAAAAAAGAGTGAAAGGGTTGCTGTCACTGTATTTATGGAAAATGGCATAGAGTTGATTCTAATCGTATTTTTCAAGGAGACCCCATGATTTCATGGAATCTGAACTTTTTTTGATGGGACAAGTACCAGTTTGATTGCTGTACTGAGTTGTGAGAGTTCATGGGTAATGAATTGATACTGTTATAATTAACCTAGTTATTGACAACAGGGAAGGGGCAAAGGGAAGGCTGAATATTCTAGTCATGTCATTTGGGCAGCTTCACCAGGAAGGTACAACTTTATACTCACCAGGGGTCAAATGGAGGGTGAGATAGACTCGTGTCCAGTAAAAGGGGGTGACCTCAGGAAGGTACTTGCCTGTCAGTCCCACCTGGGAACAGGTCAATGACCAGGATGGGCATGGCCACTTCAAGAGCACAAAATCTGGGATATTTAATCCCCTAAACAAAGCAGTTCACTCTCTTGATTTCTCTTAGCTTCTCTTGGCTCTCTTGGGACTTGTTGCAGGGTGTGTGCTCTCTAGGCTCCCCTGCATTGGCCTACATGGCTCATGGCTGTGTGCACCACCACACATGATGGACTAATGAACTGCAACTAGCCTGATGCTGACCTGGACCTGGCTGCAACGTGGAACAGAAATGATCTGGACACTGGTTTTGCTTCTAACTCTACTGAAACCTCAGCTACACTTCTTCTATAATTGGACTCAGGGAAACGGGTCTTTAGAAACACAGAGATGTAACTGTAAGGACTCCACCCCAATTTCCCCAATAATAAAATGATGGTAACTAATCATGATAACTGACAGTTTCTTACTTTAATATTTTATAAGTCTCTTAAATTATTGTAAAAAGCAGAATAGAGTTAAAGGCTACCATGTTACAGAGAAATACAATCAATATATATTTTAGTGGCTTGGGTTTGTTCTTAGGTAGTAATCACATATTTTAAAATAAATCTTATACTTTAAAGTCAGAATACTATACATAATTATTTTAAAATGATATATTACCCTAAAATACTGTAGAATTATAAAACATAATTTTCTGAGACACTTTAGGTTAATTTGCAGTTAATTCCACAATAAATTTATGTAATGATATTATTCTAATTATCTGTTATTTTATTTTAATGCCAATATTTTTTATGTTATCAATTCCAAGCCAATATATATATTTTTTAATTTTGAAGGCATTTCATGTAAAATTATAAAATTTACAGAAAAATAATACAGAATACATATTATTTTACTTAACCTTGTTTTAATCTGCTTAAAGATTACACTTTTATTTTATGACCAAGACATATAGACACTTATAATCTAGACAAAAGTAAACATGTTTTAAGTAACAAAGAATTTATTTTATCAAGATTTAGTTCACGAGGTTCTTTTTTCCTCATGCTCTCATTTTTCTTCCACTTGCCATCTGTAGGGATAAGCGTCTTTCTAATTCCATCCCTCCACTAACTTGAATTAAAATTATTGCTGGTTCTTTGGTCTCATCTTATTTCTGATGTTTGCTATTGCAGCTGGGCCAAGGAACATGAACTCCCAGGGCAGTAATTGTCTGACTTTTAATCTTTCTGTTCCTTCCTACCCCATGTTGACATGTCACCCTCTCTCCATATGTAAGACCACCTTTGCATTCATACCATCGTCACACTTTTCCCTTCCATCTTTGATCTCCCAATTTCCTCTCTTAATTGCTTTCAGAAGGCTCTTGCCACTAACCATTTTTGATTAAGTGTTTTCGAGTCTCTTCCCACACCCTGCATTTAGAATTTGTTTTGTATGTTACTTCTTCGAAGATTCTGAGCAGATTTTTTAAGTTGCAAGAATGTCAACTTTATGTATGCTGTCATAAACGTCAAGCATCACATTATTTTTCAACTTTCACCTTGATTTTTCTTTTCTTTCTTTATTGAGGTATAATTGGCATATAATACTATATTAGTTTCAGATGTACAACATAATCATTTGATATTTGTATATATTACAAAATGATCACCACAATAAATCTATTTAACATCTGCCACCATACGTAGTTAATTTTTTTTCTTGTGATGAGAACCATCTTAATATTTCTTAATGTATGTATTTATTTTATGTTGAGTTGTTTTTTATTTTTTCTCTACTTTAAAAGTACACATTTTCTGTTTTTACATTTTTTAAAAATCCTCACCTGATGATACTTTTACTTTTGTCTCCAGATAGAGTGGGAGGGAGAGAGAGAGAAAGAGAGAGAGAGAGAGAGAAAGAGAGACATTGACATGAAAGAGACACATCTATTAGTTGCTTCCTGCACCACCCTGACCAGGGCCAGAGACTGAAATACAACCGAGGTACGTGCCCTTGACTGAAATCAAACCCATGACTCTTTGATCTGTGGGCTGATGCTCTAACCTCTGAGCCAAACAGGCCAGGGTAATACACATTTTCTTTAATATATAATTGGTGTTCCATTTATAGAGTGCCATCATTTTACACAACTTTTTGTTGTTGTTGTTGTTGTTCAGATAGAGTGGGAGGGAGAGAGAGGAAGAGGGAGAGAGAGAGGAACATCGACGTGAAAGGGACACATCGAGTGGTTGCCACCTGCACAACCCCACCAGGGCCGGTGACAAACTGGAACCGAGGTACATGCCCTTAGTGGGAACCGAACTTGGGTCTCTCTGGTCCATAGGCTGATGCTCTAACCTCTGAGCCCAACCAGCCAGGGCACTTTACACAACTTTAATCATATTTTTATGTATTTAAAACTTGCCTAAACTTCCATTCTCAATTTTGTTGTTAATATCAAGATATTAAATCAGCTCTCTACAAACAGAGTCATAGGATCATTCCTATTCCATCTTCATTGCTTTTTAATAGATGTGTTGGGGGTGAATTGGGATGGGTAACCTAGGGAAGTACAAATGCCCTGGGGCAGGGACCATGGCTGTCCTGATGAGAACATGCACTTAGGAAGCAAAGTATGTGGTTTATAGTAAGTATTCAAAGATTAAATTAATCAGAACCATGATGAGAATATAAAGCCAGCAGTCCTTCCTCATCTCTACATACAATATATGACTTCTTACCTAAAGCTGTAAACGCATGTCGATTTGAGTAATGTATTTTAACAAGAATGCCAGAGTAAGTAAAACTGACAAGCAAAAAATATTATAACCAAAGAAGAGGGAGAAATGTTGTTTTTCACTTATTGTAAATAGAAAAATGAAAAAGTAGATTAGATTAATGCCTTATTCAGTATCACCCAGTCAAGGTCAAAGCAGGATCTAGTGGGGGTGGGGATTTATTGATAAATCAATTTTCCTGGCCTTCCTGAACTTCCTGCCTGTGGCAGGTTCTGCAAGCCCTCTCTTCCCCCTTCTCCAAGCTCATGAGGTACCCAGGTTCCTTTTGAAAACTCAGGTTTGTACTTGCCTTAGGTTTTTATAGACCCCAAAGCAAACACTGTTTAAATATTACAATTTTATTCCATCTTTTTAACAGCTTCAATTTATTAAAGTGAAGATGTTAGGGATAAATACTTTTGAGGACCAATAGAGGGATAATGGTACCGATCAGACTAGAGAGAGATCTAAAGGTAGGGGTCTCCTAGGTACAGTGTGGGGACAGAAGAACCCCCACATGGGGTGAGGGACTCACGGATGGACATACCATCTCTGGACAGCCTCCCAGGCTTTTTGAAGACTTACAGCGCCTCAGCCATGGCTTGGAGGCAGCGGAGTTGTGAGGTCTAAAAGGCCAGACAGAGTGAGACCCTCAGTGACTAAGTGATAATAACAGTAGATGGATAACCGTTTTCAACCCCGGTCTCCAGATCTTCGGTCATAAGTAGAACTCAGGGATCTAAGGAAGTCACCAAGAGAGACTCTATTTTGAAAGAAACTAGAATTATATTTCCTGCCAGTGATTTCAGATTAGGGTGGGGGGCAGAGGTTCGAGTCTGGTGTAAGTTTATTAAAGAAAAAAAAAAGATCTTTCTTGTAATGGGATAATTGATAAATTAATTTGTACATACTTTCTGTATTTTTCTCTGTGGCACATCTTCTGGGTAAGGACTCATGTCTGCTCTATTAATTGCTACACTTCCCAATGCAACAAAGTTTCTTTAGAATCAGAGAAACATATTGGGAGCCAATGGCACATTTACAAAAATAATCAGCCCTAAGATTTCACCTTCTCATGAAATATTTAGGTTGTGGTTATGCCAAATGTACCCTCTTGTTTGATTTATATACGCAATGTAGCATATTCTGAGAAGAAAGAGCTTTGCTAAATTGATATTCTCCAAGAGAGAATGCACTAGTTCTGTGGACCCACATCACTTGAGGTACACCTGTTCTGAGTAATTATTTTTAATATACAGAACATTTCTACGATTTGAGACTCTGAGGAAACACAAGGATTTGCAGACAATGAATGGACTCTATGAGATGAGAATTGTACACATTTTAGGATCTAGATCCTTAAGCATAACCATGTAGTTATTTAGTCCTGTGGCTGAACCTGATCTGTCCTCTGCAGGGATTGCTGAGCCCTTTAACCTGTGGCTCAGAGAACTAGCCCCTCCTCTTTCTCAGATTATTTCCTTACTTTGTGGTCTGTTCCATCATTCAAGATTGCCTTCTTTTAAGTGTATCAAGGCATTTAGTGATCATTTCAAAAGTGTTATCTCCATTCATCAGGGCTCAAACCTTTGTTACAGAATCATCATTAACATTTTTTTTCTTAAAATAATTTGTGTTCCTACAAGATGCTCAGGCTAACATTTGTCAGGAAGCTGACCCTGTTCCAGGTATACTCTCACCTGTCCTTCCTGTGATGGGAAAGGTAGCAAAGGTGAAAGCCTGTTTCAAGTTGAGTTTGACTGTATGAAGATTCCTTCCTGAGAAAAAATATTAGCTTTCTGAAATATTTTCTGCATATTCTTGCAAAATTATCTAATATTTAGCCAATTTCTTTTTTTAAGTTTAGTCTTCCTACTATTATTTTCAACCCTTCAGAATTCTCTAGGACCAAAAAGATAACCTATCAAGACATCTACCAGTTCTAAAATAGAAAAAGTAATAAATCAACAAATCAAATTGTATATGGGGTTATGTAGGAACATGGATTTATTGATATTTGCCAGTAATGTCCTACAACAAACAACTAAATACACTGAATCAAGATTTCCATATTCTGTAACTTCTGCTTTTACTATTACTTAAAACAAGCAATACTTCTCTCTCTCTCTCTCTCTCTCTCTCTCTCTCTCTCTCTCTCTCTCTCCCTCTCTCTCTCTGGCTTTTAACAGTTCACATCTGATTCCTAGACCAGGTAGAATATCTCAGTTCCCTTTGCAGAAATGATCATTTGCAATGACTTATTCATAGACAAGTAAATAGGACCTTTATTCTTAGGTATAAGGTCCATAATGGTTTTTGACCTCAGGCACAATCTAATACAGGTCAGTAAACAACAGTTTATGTTCATTCAGAATTTCCTAGAGGTGAGAAGTTTCTAATTTAGTCACATCCAGGAAATAAGATGGCTAGAAGGAGAGAGAGGGAGAAAAAAAGAGAGGTGTTAGGAAGCTTTTAGGCTTAGTTACCTACATGGCATCACAATTCAGTAGAACCAGACAGCAAACAGTTACATTCTTATAAATTGTTTGATTTATGGTTTCTATGCACAGATTGGTCCCATTTCTGCTTTCTCATAGGTGGATCTGGACCTAATTCAGTGAGGATCATATTTCTTTCTTTGCAACTTCTGATCCTCACTATATAAAGTGCTTATAAGTTTATCTGCCATTTTGACTGTTCCTTATTTCTAAGAAAAAGTAGAATATTTCTGTGATTCTCACTCACCCCTCATCACCACATGCATCTACCTGGTAATTCTTGTTACCTAGGTGATGTTTGCAGCCGTATGTAGAATAGACACGGTACATACATTTTTCAGGGTTTATACCTTAGGAAAGGAAATCAGGTTATTTCCAGTCTTCTTTTTACAACATGTTCCACTAAAGTCACTGAATATTGATTAGCAATTGAACACTACAAAATATCATACCTGTTTTTCTTCTTTGTAGTTGAGTTATGTTACATTATACTTACCTTCCTCTTCCAGAGTAAAGATATTTATATGATGATTGAATATGTTCATTCAAAACATTATAAAAATTTTTGCCAGGAGCTACCAACTTAGTCAACCTTGTAAATATCTTCACATAATTAATACATAAAGACAATCTCTAGCTAACACATAGCTACATTCTAAAACTTTTAAAGTAAGTCCTTTAGAAAATGTTTCCCTCTAGAAGTTATATACAGGGTGGTTGTGTTTGTAGGCCATCGTTTGATTCTGAAGATCTTGGGGTGTTCTTGAATAAATAACACTGTCTTAAAAACAACATTAGATAGCCCTGGCCAGGCTCAGTTGGTTGGAGCACTGTCCCATATACCAACAGGTCACAGGTTCGATTCCCGGTCATGGCACATACCAGGGTTGCAGGTTCAATCCCAGGTCCAGGCGTATATGGAAGGCAACTAATCAATGTCTGTCATAGAGATGTTTCTCTCTTGCTCGCTCTCTCTTCCCCTTCCTCTCTGTCTAAAAATCAATAAAAACATATCCTCAGGTAATAATAATAATAAAAACAAGAACAACATCAGGTAATATCACTAGCCGTCACAAGGCTTCTGAGGGAAGGTGATCTGGAGTTCCAATGTGAAACCCCCAGAACACCTCTTCCAAATGCATCTGTGCTAATGGATTCAAGGGCTCCTCCTCCTCTCACCTTCTCTGAGTGGTAATAGACAAGGTATCTACAGTCCCAGAAATCACCTGTGCTGGTTTCAAAGCAGGGGCTTCACCATATGGACATGAACAAGTGGGATGAGTCTCCCAAGACCTTAGGGCAAAAAGTGGGAGGGGAAAGTCCTAATTTGTGCATTTGTAAAGAAAACTGCAAAGAAAACTGTTAACTTGTTGGTTTTATCAGCCAGCTTTTAATGACTCTTTCTTTCCTTTCCTTCCCCTTCCTTTCTCTTTCCCTCTGTCTCTCTCTCCCTTCTAGTAATGCCAAGTTCATGTGCTTCATTTTTGATGGCCAACAGCTACTGATGCTGACCTATTCATGCCAAGATAGGACACTATTTAGGGAGGCGAGTCCTCTTCTGTTTCTGTTCCCAATGCCAATGTGTGGTTCCTGAGAAATTTCTAAAGGTTTTGTTTTGTTTTTCTTTTCCATTTGTTCTCAGACTCTCATGAAGCACTCCCATGAGGCATTCCTTTCTTTTCTCATGAGTGGTAACGGTGCACTGATGTGTTGGGAGATCATTCTCCTTGGGTTTCTAGGTTGTCTGCCATATCTTCTGGGGGAGACACTGGCTGCCATTGTTCTAGACTGTCCTTTCAAGGACTTTTGTACAGAGAACAGTCTTGGAAGACAGAGCTGGTGTGTTCCAGTACAGCAAAATGTAGGTGTGCCTACTTCCCAGTATAATACAAATGTCTCCCCATAACATACTTAGTACCTATTATACAATATTCCATTTCCCTGAACTCAGAGCTCCTCTCTTATTACCACAACCCACTGTCTGGGCAGGTGTCATCTGGCCCTCTTTACATTTCCTGTGGGTACTGGGGCTTGAGCAACCAGCACAAATGCCAATTTTCTGGTTACGGTGATTGTTGTAAACAGCAGACCCAGGAATCCTGTGTCTTTTGCTGGTATCCATGAAGTGTCACAGATTAACCTGTTAGTTTAAAAGCAGGATAAATGCTCAGGCCCTTCCTAATTCTTGAGGCTACATTTCCTGAGGGAATTGTGCTGAGTTGTTGAAATGGTAATGATAAGGTATGGGACAGATTAAGGATTAGGAAGAAGGAGGTCGTCTGTCATCACCACGTGTCTGGCTGCTGCTGATCTTGCTCTAGCACAGTCTGGAGTGATGTGAGAAATGGGGACAAGGATGGAGAGGGGAGAGGTGGAGGGTTCTCGGGAGTGTGGCCAAAGAGAAGGCTGGGAAGGACATGTGTAAGAGCAAGGGGAATCCAAAGTAGCTGCAGAAATAATAGAAGAGTGGGTCACCAACCTGACCCTAAGGTGACCACGTAGCTAGACCACTTGCTGTATCTCTGGTAGAAAAATCTTTTATTTATAAGAGGTACTTACATACTATTGATCAATTGTCCTCAACTACATATCAAGTGTAGAACCTGAATAAAGGACACCTTTTAGAGTAGGAGGAGTGTTTGGGAAATGACTTAATAAAAGCATTTTAAAACACATTAAGCCTCAGCTCTGTGGCACCTTGATTATATGCAGTGTAGTATTAACTAGGATTTTTTTCTTGAAACTGGTAGTTGTACCTGGGGACAGCAAACCCTTGGTCAAGATCCATGTTTAGACAACAGTGAATTCATGGGAGCCTACGCTTTCACGTTTTCTCAAGTTCAGGAACATTAGTTATTTTTTTCCAAATCTGACAATCCATTTATTGTTCCCCTTGGCTCTGTAAGCCAGGGAGAAGGATTTTCTTTTTGTTTATATCCAAGGAGGAAATTCTAAACTTTTCCTTTCTTCTTTCCTACACATAAATATATTTCTTGATTCTAATATTTGTGTAAAGAAAGCAAAGGAAGCCGATTCGGAAATAGACATAATCCAGGTATTTAAAAATATTCTGAGCCCCCCCCCCCACACACACACACATACATTTTACACAGAAAAAAATGTCACACTTTTTACTAGGTCTCTAAATTAAGACTAAAATACTGGGGAAAATAGCAGCAACACCATTTTTGCATGGCTTACATTTTCATGGTTCTGGGGCAAATACTCTGCTTTTTATCCTCTGTTCACTTCAAATTCATTTTATTCCTTTTTTACACTTTGTTTTTAAATTCTCTTAAGTCCCGAGTTTTTGCCTCCATAATAGTCTTTGAGTGTGATGATAAACAGAAGCTCTATTTAATTCTGTGGTTTTGCATTAGGGTGGCAGTTCCTGAAGAATCCTGTCACCTCTGTCAGCATGGAATTTTTGTTTCCAATTATAATGATTCTCTAAATAATTTGAAAGAACAATAATTAGATCTGGGTTTATTTTTTACTTGCTGTGTGTGGTCTTCTTATCCTGTAGTCTCCTAATTTAATCAAGTTAAGTTATTTCAAAGCTCCTAATTTGTACTTTTTTGGTACTGAAATGCTGACATTTTATTGACCTAATTCTGTAACTTTTGCCATCACGGGCTTATCTACCTTAGACTTTTATTTTTTTTGGGGGGGGTGGGGGTCCTGTCATCCTGTCATTTTCTTTGCACAGCTGGTTTTGTCTCCAGACCACCCATCTGGATTTAAGATTTCAGATTTTCTGTTCCATAACACACCCTAGGAAACTGGAATGGACATTTAATTGATAGGACACATGATATTAAGTTTACCTCATTAATTGATCAATTCAAATATACTTCAATAAACCTTAGGATGACCTCTTGTGCATTCCAAGCAGCCTTCAGCATTTGTCAGCAGGAGTCAGTACGAGAAGAATCTCTGAGTCTATCAGCTGATAGGATCCAATTTGTGAAACAATGTATTTCAAGGAAACACAGCATTGAAACTATAGTGGAACCACATGTGAAACTGTATGTCCCAGTGTAGATAGAGTTGTCTATGATCTTGCATGGGTTGAAGTATATCAGCTTAGGCTTTTAAATGGTTCTATTCCAGACATGCTTGCCAGTAGATGTGGCAACGTTAATCCATTATTCCTTTGTGTCCACCAAATAAGGACTATAACATCCATTTTATTCAATAGTTGACTATCAAAAAGATATAAGTAAAAATAATGTAAACAAAGCTTCCAAATAGAGTTTGTACATTTCAATGACTTCTCAAAGTAATATTTATTTTATTTTATTTTTTATTGTTGAAAGTATTACAATTGTCCTCCTTTTTCCCCCAGTGACCTCCTCCTTCCCGCTCCCGTCACCCTTCTGCTTGAAAGCAATATTTTTAACAGCTTTATTAAAATTACCATTCACACACCATACCTTTCACCATTGAAAGTAAAAAATTCAGTGGTTCTCAGTACATTTACAAATATGTGTAATCATCACTACAATCTAATTTTAGACCTTTTTTTTTTTTTTTACCCCAAAAGAAACTTCATACCCATTAGCAATCCACGCTTTTATCCCAGGTCTTTGGCAACAACTAACCTGATTTCTATATCTATGGATTTACTTCTAAATGTTTTATATAAATGAAATCATACAATATGTGATCTTTTGCAACTAACTTCTTTCACTTATCATAATTGTTTTTAAAGTTCATCCATGTTGAATATCTTTATTGCTGTGCCATACAACATTGTTATAGATATACCACAATTTGTCAGTTTATGTATTGATAGAAATTTGGATTGGTTCCAGTTTTTGGCTATTATAAATAAAGCCACTATGAACATTAGTGTACATTTCTTATATTGACAAACACATAATTTTTTCTTTTGTAAATACTTAAGAGTTAAATAGCTAAATTGTAAGGTTAGTGGGTGGACACTCACCTATTTAAGAAATGGCAATCTCATCTTATTCTCAGATCTCACCCACTTAGGAAGAGAAGAATACACAGAACATATAAATTCACCAGGGGATGAGATTTTAGAGACCATGTTAGAATTCTATCCAGTATAGTCAAGATATTTTATCTTTGTCAATATTTTAGTGGATTCTATTTGCTAAAATTTAGTTTAGAATCTAGGTCTCTATACTGATGAACTATATTGATCTGTAGTTTTCTTGAACTACAGTATCTTCATATTTTTGTTATCAAGGTGATTCTAGACTCAATTATTTTGGGAAATATTAATCCTCCCTTTTATTTTCTGGAACATTATCTCTATTAAACATTTTCTAGGATGCACTAACTGGTTCTGGAGTTTCCTTTGTGTGACACAGGATTCTTCAATTTGTGTGTGTGTTGGGGCGGGGGGGGTGGAGTGCATCTGCCTATGCATTCTTTGATAGTTTGTACCTTGCAAGAAATTTGCTCATTTTTCCCAATTTGTTGAGTTTACTGGCACAAATTATTACACAATATTCCCTTATTATCATATTAACATATGTTGGAGCTGTAGTGATATCCCTTCTTGTCCATATTGATATCAGTGTTTTGTGTCTTTTTTTTCCTGTTAAGTTTGACTAGGGGTTTGTCAAATTTATTGATTTTTCTCAAAGAAACAGCTTGCAGTTTTATTGATTTTTTTGTTTGTTGTTGTTTGTTTTGTTTCTAGTTCATTAATTTTCACTTTGATCTACTTCTAACTTTGAGGATTAATTTTTGCTTCATTGTAGTTTTTTTAAAAGATGAAGACTTAGATTATTGACTTGAGACTTATTATAGATTTTCATTATAAATTTTCTCTAAATTAATCTGTAGAATCTCATAGATTATGACATTTTTTATTCTAATTTTCCTTCAGTTCAAAGTGCTTTCTAATTTTGTTTTTGATATTTTCTCTTAACTCATGAATTATTTAGATTACTTTCTAAATATTTAGAGGTTTTCCAATTATCTATTATTAATTTTTAATTAAATTATGCTTAAAGAAAATATATTTTTATAACAAATCTTTTTAAGAGCATTGATATATTTTATAGCCCAGAAGGTGAATTATTTTATATGCACTTAAAAAGAATATTCTGATGTTGAGAGGAATGTTTTACAAATGTCAGATCAAATTGATTGATAATATTATGTAAATGTTCAATATCATTTATGTACACTTGTTCTATCCATTGTTAAGAAGATATTAAAATATTTCTGTAATTGAAAATTTATCTATTTCTTATTGCAATTCTAGGAATTTTTGCTTTATGTATTTTGAAGTCTTGTTATTTTGTGCATAGATTTTTAAGATGTAATTATGATGTGCCTTGTTGTTTTCTTTATGTTTCTTTGCTTATGGTTAGTTAAATTTTGTGAACATGCAGGTTGATAGTATTCATTAAATTTAGAAAAATTCCAGCCATTATTTGTTCAAACATTTTATTTTTTACCTCTCCCAATTTTCTTTCCTTTAGGGACTCCAAATACATGTATATTAGGCCACTTGAAGTTATTCTACAGCTCACTGGTGCTCTTTTTATATGAGATGCTTTTTTATCTCTGTTTTATTTTGGACAATTTTTAATGTTGTGAATTTAAGTTCACAAATCTTTTCTTCAGCAATATCCAATCAATTATTAATTTTATTCTATATTTATTTTTAATCTCTAGCATCATTATTTTATTCTCTAGAAGGTTTAGTTGGATCATTTAAAAATATTTTTCTTGTCTCTACTTCACTTATATATGTGTAGAATATATTTACGTATAATAACTATTTTAATAACCTCTGCTAATTCTAACACTAATGTCAATTCTGAAGCATTTTTGATTGATTTTATGTCCTCATTATGGGTCATTTTTTCTGGTTCTTTGCTGTTAAGGTAATTTGGCTTGGATGCCAGACATTGCACAATCTATCTTACTGGTTGATGGATATTCTTTTTAAGATTTGTTAAGGAGGTCCAGAGACAATGTTTAGTTTAAGGCTAATAATTTCTCCTTCCTGAGAAAATGCTCTTCTGTGCATTTTACTTAATACCTATAAATCTTGAGGTTTACCTGTCTGACTGGTGGGAACACATGCTACTTTAGGTCCTATGCCTATGCTGGGAATTGTTATTAATAATCACTCCCAGCATTTCTTGATTCACTCTCAGTAGTTTCCTTAACTGCATGTAATGATCAAGCTTATAAACTACATAAATTGTGAAACTTACCTTGTTTTTTCCTGACTCCCAGGAATCATTAATCTCTGTGAACTGATATAAATGTCCACTTGATTATTGTTTCATATTTTTTTGTTTGTTTCAGATGAGAATTAAATCACATTTTTGTGACTTTATGCCTTTTTTTAGAAGCTGAATTTTAATTGCATGGCTTTATCATTGTTTATTTAGCTAATTCCTTGCTGACAGACCTGTATATTTTGGATTTTATTTGTATCCAAGTGTAACTTCAGGACATTCTAAAAGTGTGACAATTAAATCAAAGGATATGTGTATCCATAATTTTGGTGCATATATCAAAATGTCTTTCTATAAGTAATATTATACCATTTGTGTGTGTGTGTGTGTGTGTGTGTGTGTGTGTTCCCCCTAGCAATGTTTGAAAATGAATACCTTTAATAGGTCTAGGGATATACACCAAAAAGAAAAAGCTTCTTTGTTTTAGAAATGTTTCACCAGATTTTACTCATAACTCACTTTCCTAACAGTTTTGTGATACAACAACAAAACATCACAAAACTGAATCTGTTTGTAGACTTGGTGAACAACTCTCTTTTCCTAGGGCTAAGAATTAGGATGACTACAAGACTTCACTCTTCTATTTTTCTATATCAGTTTTTTAGAAGCAATTAGAACCTACATTTTCTTCTCTGAAAAAGACATAATTCATTCTGTGAAAGTCAATTTCCATTTTCTTGATTTAAAAGTTCAGTGTGTTTGATCAGTTCTGAGAATAGATACTCCAGACATATACCCCTTTCTAAGAATCTAGGGGGAATCTGAAAATGGCCGTGCCAACTGCAGCCTCTTCTGCTACTATGATTATATGCCCATCCTCACTATATGACCTTACCCTCTGGTATTATCCAATCCAGATGCTCTCTCTCTATGTGGTCTGTGTTGTAGGCTGGAGTAAAAAACAAAAAATGCTTTAAAGTTGATGAGACTTGAGTAATACTTGTTCTCCAGATAAACTATTTACATATCAAACTTATATCTATATTCAGTTTATCCCTTTTATTTGAAATACTTTTCTCTCTTGTTATAATTCTATCTAATGAACTCAAATCCTATCAGTGGCCCCGGCTGCCCAGTAGTAGACAGTGAGAGGTGGGTATTCAAGTTGAATGTTTAGATGTTTATACAAAACAGTGGAGAAAATATTACATTTACTCATTGTTCCTTGTAACGTGAGTGGCCACTCTTTTAAAATTGCACTGTCTCTAGTTTTTTTGTTTTTTTTTTATGGTTCTGTTTGGCCAATTTTTTCTGTATGAGAGGCAATCTATTAATAGGTTCTCTCTCTGCCTTTACCAACATCATGATAAAGTTTCATAATTGTGAATAGGAAAAAAACAGGAATTGATTATGAAGAGTTTTAGGGTTATATTTTACCCATGCCCATGGAGGTTGGAATGAAAATAATCAGATACAAAAACAGTTAAGAATTCAAATCAGTATGTTTAATTTCTTCTCTTTAAATGATTCACTTCATGGGAAAAGTAATAATAATTTTTTTCTTTATTTCAATTGTTTTTTCAAATGTAATTTTAACCCAAACTATAAATTTAAATTTAATTTTAGTAGTATGCACAATAATTACTTTTCTGCATAACATAACCTAGGGAAATACCTTTGAGGCAAATTACTGGGAAATTACTGGCAAATCAGTGAACTCTTTTTTTTTTTTTTTTTTAATGGAGCAAGAATAAAAATCAGGTTCAGTAATGACATAAAAAGAAAAAATAACATTAAAGAAAATTGCTTGAAGGTGATTATAGAATGCCTGTAACCCACAGGAACATTGTTGTTCTTTTTTAAAAATTCTTTTTTCCTTTATTGATTTTAGAGAGAGAAAAGGAGAGGGTGAAAGAGACAGAAACATCAATGAGAGAGAACATCGTTTGGTTTCCTCTTGCATGCCCCTCACTGGAGATTTGGCCCACAACCTGGGCATGTGCCTTGACCAGGAAAGGAACCGGAGACCTCTTGGGGCATGGGTCGATGCTCAACACTGAGCCACACCAGCCAGGCGCTCATAAGGACATTGTATGATTTGTCACTGCTAGGAAGATAAAGGAACTAATCTGAAGCCATTTAAGTTTTAACTTATATAACTGAGATGGATAATATATAGGAGAGTTTGTGTGTGTGTGTGTGTGTGTGTGTGTGTGTGTGTGTACATATAGGCATAATTGATCTTACCATTATCCAATCTAATATTTCAATAAATATTGAAAAATATTTATCTTAAGATCAAATTCATATTCTATGTACCCGATAATGATTTTATCAGGAATTATATATCCCAATTTTTTATTTTTATTTATTTATTTGTTTATATTTATCCTCACCTGAGGACATTTTTTGCATTTATCTCCAGATTGAACAAGAGAGAAGGGGGGAAGAGAGAGAGAGAGAAGAAACATTGATTGACTCCCTCCCGCATGTACCCTGACTGAGGATTAAACCTGCAATCTGGGCATGTGCCCAGACCAGAAACAGAACCCACCACCTTCTGAAAACACACTCCAACCATGTGACCCACACCAGTCAGGGATGTTCATCATTTTATTTTGTTCATTAAATTCCACATATAAGTGAGATCATACGGTATTTGCCTTTCTCTGACTGGCTTGTTTCACTTAGTATAATGTTCTCCAGGTCCATTCATGCTGTCACAAATGGTAAGATTTCCTTCTTTTTTATGGCCACATAGTATTCCATTGTGTAAATGAAATACTGCTTTTTTAAAAACTGATGTCCTCTCTTTTTTCCCAATTGACCCCATCCTCCCCAATTCTGCCCTGCTCCTGCCTTCCCCCCATTATTGTCTGTGTTCATTGGTTATGTATATATGCATAGAAGTTCTTTGGTTTATTCCTTTGAGGTTCACCAGTCTAACAATCAATTTGTACTTCTTAATTCCTTCATCTTTTTCACCCATCCCCCTAGCCCTCTCCCATCTTGCAAGCAATAAAAACGTATCTGTATTTATGAGTCTGTTTCTGTTCTGCTTCCTCATTTTGTTTGTAGATTCAATTGTTGATAGATATGTAGTAATTGCCATTTTATTGTTCATATTTTTGTTCTTCTTTGCCTTCAAGAAGACCCTTCAACATTTCATGTAATACTGGTTTGGTGGTGATGAACTCCTTCAGCTTTTTCTTGTCTAGGAAACTTTTTATATATCCAGCAATTCTAAATTATAGCTTTGCAGGATAGAGTAATCTTGGTTGTAGGTCATTGCTTTTCATCACCTTGAATATCTCTTGCCACTTCTTTATGGCCTGCAAAGTTTCTTTTGAGAAATTATCTGACAGTCTTATAGGAGCTCCTTTGTAGGTAACAACCTGCTTTTCTCTTGCTGCTTTTAAGACTGTCTCTTTGTCTTTAACCTTTGGCATTTTGATGATGATGTGTGTATTGGTGTGGACCTCTTTGAGTTCATCTTGTTTGGGACTTTCTGTGCTTCCTGGACTTGATGTCTGTTTTCCTCACCAAATTAGGGAAGTTTTCTGTCATTATTTTTTCAAATAGGTTTTTAATTTCTTACTCTCTCTCTTCTTCTGGCACCCCCATGATGCGAATGTTGACACGCTTGAAGTTGTCCCAGAGGCTCCTTTCACTATCCTCATTTTTTTGGATTCGTTTTTCTTTTTGCTGATCTGATTGGGTGTTTTTTGTTTCCTTGTATTGCAAATCGATAGTTTGCTTCTGGGCATTACCTACTGTACTATTGATTTTCTATAAATTATTCTTTATTTCAGTTAGTGCATGCTTCATTTCTGACGGGCCCTTTTTTATGTTGTTCTTACAACATAAAACTCCAAGTTCCTTGGAGTTCTCTTTAAGTTCCTTGCAGGTCTCATTAAGTTCTTTGAAGATCTCACTAAGTTCCTTGAAGTTCTCACTAGTTTCCTTGAGCATCCTTATAACCATTGTTTTGAACTCTGCATCTGATCGATTGCTTATTTTCATTTTGTTTAGTTCTTTTCCTGGAGTTTTGTTCTTTTCTTTCATTTGGGACAAGTTTTTTTTGCCTCCTCATTTTGGCTGCTTCCCTGTGATTGTTTCTATGCATTAGGTAGAGTTGCTATGTCTCCTAGGCTTCATAGGGTGACCTCTTATTATAGGTGTCCTGTAGGATCCAGTGGCCCAGCCTCCCTGATCATCCCAGTTGGGACCTCCAGGTGCACCGCTAGTGTGGAGTGTACACCCTTCTGTTGTAATTGAGTCTTGATTGCTGTTGGTATGTCAATGGGAGAGATTTAGTCAAGCTGATCAGCTGTAAGGACTGGCTACCTTGGAGGATCAACTGTGTAGAGTCTACTACACAGAAGAAGGCTTACTTCAGCAGGGTTGTGGTACCCACTGAGTCTGCTCACTGATTGTGTCACTTGTGGAGGTGGTTGGATCATGGTGCTTCGATGTGGTCTGAAGCTGTTCACTGGGTGTGCTGGCCCTGGGGCAAGGTCAGCCTCTGCCTGTGTTCTACCTGGGGCCACCTGGCATAAGCTACAAAGTGATCTGCAGTGGCTGCTTCTTGTGCTGGGCTTGGAGGTGCCCAAGAAAAGCCAAGTTGTGAACCAAGGCTGATTGCTTCTAGTGCCAGGCCTGGTGCCACTTAGTGAGAGGTATGGGGTTCAATGAGACCAGATGCTGCATGTTTGAGAGATTTTAGGAAACTCTGAAGTAGAATCCAAGACAGGCCAATCCTATGGTAAAGCCATTGGAAACAGGTTGGGTGGGCCCAAAAGCTGGGTGGGGCGGGGCCTCAGCGAATCACCAGGGTGGGGCAAACAGCATGGGCCAGGTGGCTGGAGTCCCAGATATGGCGGCTGTCTGCTGTCCCAGGGAAGGGCTCACCAAAGGAACAATGGCCTCTGCCAGCATGCCTCTGAGAGAAAGCTGCCTCTCTAGCCCTTATTCCAAGGCCAAACAACTCAGTTCTTCCCATATGTCTCTGGTGCTTTTCATGTTTCCTCCCCTCTGATCTCAGAGGGAGCAAGTCCGAGCAATTCTGTGTGCCATCTCTTTAAAAGGAGCTGCCTGGGGCTCCCACAGCCACAGCCTTCCTCAGCTTCAGTTCCCGCTGGTTTTTATTGCCAGAAGTGATGGGGACTTTTCTTCCTGGCACTGGAACCCTGAGCTGGGTGTCTGGTGTGGGCTGGGGACCCTTTGCTCCTCAGGGAGGACCTTCCCAGTTGAGGTGTCCCTCCTGATTTTTATCTGCCACATGTGGGTGTGGGGCCAGCTTGTCCATGCCTCTGCCCCTCCTACCAGTCTCAATGTGGCTTCTTTAATTTTGTAGTTGTAGGACTTCCATTCAGCTTGATGTCAGGTGGTTCTGAATGATGGTTCTTCGGTAGTTTAGTTGTAATTTTGATGTGGTTGTGAGAGGAGGTGATACTACATTTACCTACGCCATCATCTTGACTGGGAAGCTCATCAGTACCACCACTTTTTTATCCACTCACCTACTGATGGGCACTTGGCTGTTTCCAGATCTTGGCTATTGTAAATAATACTGCTATGAACATAGGGCTGCATATATTCTTTAAAATTGATATTTCAGGATTCTTAGAATATATTCCCAGAAGTGGGATTGCTGGGTCAAAAAGCAGTTTCATTTTTAATATTTTGAAGAAACTCTATACTGTTTCCTACAGTGGCTGCACCAGTCTGCATTCCCACCAACGGCGTACTAGGTAGGATTCTCTTTTCTCCACATCCTCTCCAACACTTGTTATTTGTTAAGTTAGTGATGGTAGCCATTATGGCAGGTATTCTAATTTAGAAAAAGCCACTCAAATTTTATCATCAACAGCAACATTGAAAACAATAATTTATAATCTATTTAGGTTATCAGTGATTATTACATAGAAACTAATGATTATTAGCTATTCACCATACATTATGTATCAATGATGTCTGAGTAGGGCTAAATATGAATCAACTAATTTGGTGACTAACATGTATAAATGGCAACAGTAGGCACAGTGGTACAAACAAACATATGACAAGCTCATGATCTCCCAGAATTCCTGTTTTTGTTTGAGAAGCAAGATAAAGTTACCTGAACATGTATGACAGATGTTAAGAACAACGTAAGTGGACCACTCTTTGATGGCAGATACATCTGAGGTTCAAGAGTTTAGAAGCTCTGAAGTCACATTGAAGTAATGGAAGGGGATGCAGAGAGTCAAGAAAGGAGCATGGCCTGGTGGTCTTTGAAGAACATCAAACAATTAACCCGAGGAAGGCATTCCAAGTACTGAGGGAGTAGGGTCTGGGGGACACAAAGCTTGACTTGTGTTTAGAAAGTAAGCAAGAAGTCAAGTTTGCCTACATCAAAGCTTGGAAAATAGTGAGATGGTTAAGAGGCAAAACTTGAGGCAAGAGGCCAGAATATGGAGGTCCTCAAATGCACAATGGAAGGACCTTCTTTCATTGAACTTGAATTTCTCTGTGATGAATTATGACAGATGATATACAAATTATCAAATTTTTAATGCTTCAGCAATCTCTACTGACCATTCCTTTTCTTCTCCTAGAGCCAAAATGAAGCAAGAAAGGGTTAGAAAAACATCTCTAAATTAAAAGTCAAGTTCTCTGAGTTCCAGTACCATGCCTTTAAAATAGCTATTTAACATTGCCAGTGTCTAGATCACCCTGAAGCTTGTTAAAGAAGTTTCCCTCCGTGCCCTGGCTGGTTTGGCTCAGCGGTTAGAGCATCGGCCTGTGGTCCGGAGAGGCCCAGGTTCGGTTCCCGCTAAGGGCATGTACCTCGGTTGCAGTTGTCCCTGGCCCTGGTTGGGTCGTGTGGGTGGCAACCACTCGATGTGTCCCTTTCACGCTGATGTTTCTCTCCCTCTCTCTTCTTCTCTTTCCCTCCCGCTCTATCTGAATAAAAAATGGAAAAATGTCCTCGAGTGAGGATAAAAAAAATTTTTTTTTAAAAAAAGAAGTTTCCCTCCCTTACTTTTTTCCCAACCCGATGTCCATCTTTTAGGGTTGGACTCAGCTAGCAATTGAAGGTATGGTATGGTGGAATGAGGGAGGTGACCATAAATGACCCTGAAGCAAACCTGGCTGGGGCACACATGCAAGCTTCAAATCTGAGTGAGGTGTGAGGCCTTAATGAATCTAAAAGAGGAGAGACTTTAATGAAGGGAGTGAGAGACCTACTCTGACTAGAACAATAGGTGTGTTACCTGAAGAAATGCTGTGATACCTGCTGGAGATTTCATTTTGAGAGTGGAGAGGAGGAGAAAGGAATGATGAAGTGGGTCTTTGGGAAGCAGATGCTAAGAGCTATAACATTTTCTGTATTTTGTGAGGTCTGATATTCTGGAATATAGGTTTTAACTCTTAAAAGTACTGATTCTCTAAATCATGTGTCCACAAACTCTTTCTGCAAAGGATGTGATAGGAAATATTTTAGACTTTGTTGGCCAAGGGCAAAATCAAAGATATGACATAGGTACATATAAGGACACATGTTTGCACAATGATTATTGATGAAATTCAAAACACAGTAATTGAGTACAATATTTTGTAATACAGCTTCTACCAATGAGAAGAACAAACATTTTTTCAAAGGGAATTTCATTTTCCTTTGTTGGAGTTAGTGTCCCCTCTCATCAAATTGACAGCAACGTTCATCCATCTAAATAAACCAGTCTTAGTTTGCAGGCCATAAAGAGAAATAGGAAGAGGGCCAGATTTGGCTCAAGGGTCCTAGTTTGCTGAAACTGGTACTTTGTTTTATCTCATTTATGAGGATGAAATAAATAGAATGAGATGGTATTGCTGGTAGAAAATGAATTAAATTTGATGAGGGCAAGCTGGGGTAATAGGAGAACATCTACCTTCACAAAGAAAGAACAAAGGAAGTCTTATTTTCCCTCTTTAGTATAATTTCATGAAAATCAAGAATCAGAATAACTAGGCGTATCCCTTGATACAAATTAAACATTTTATTTCATCCTCAGCGATCACATAACAACTGATGTGCATTTTTAATGCACCCTTTCATTATTACTAAGGTCCAAGAAAGGACAAATAGAAGTCAGTTTCATTGACCTCTTCCTGGTACATGGCAGGACATGAAAATCGTTGTCTAAATACTACCATTATTAACAAGATAAATATTATTGACTTCTAGGTTACATATTGAGTGTGTGTGTGTGTGTGTGTGTATGTGTGTGTTGGGGAAGGACAGAGAATATAGAAAGGAAAAAAGAGCATGAATAACAGCCCCATAATAAAACAGGAAACATAAAGCATGGAAACTTTAGACCATGATATACCATGTTTGGAAATCATGGCTGAAATATTTCCCAAAACTAATGGTCATGTACCAGTCAGGTGCCTTAGTTATTTCTGCACCTCACATGTAGTAACTTATCAACATACATAAAGTAAGAATCTTAATATGGGAAGAACAATAGAGCATTTATCATGAGCCATTGCACATTGAGTTTTGCCAGAGTTTAGATTAATAACCATCCACACCATGGAGGCTTATAAAAAAGTCACCATTATAGCTATTCATGTTGACACTTTTGCTGCAGGTACCTTTCAGTTGTGTATTGTATTCAGATCAGCTGTTGCACAATCTTTTCTAACATTATTTTAGTGGTTTTAGTATATAGTTCTGTTTAAGAATGAAATCTCTAAATGCATGAAACCTCTAAAACTGTCAGTAAAAACTCATTCTTGGTGAAGAAACACTTGCTAGTTTAAACTGAAATTTCCTACCCTGTATAGTCAGAATCAGTAAAAAAAAGTGCTGTTATGTATATTCACTTACTTCTGTTAGTGTTTAACACTGTTATATCTGAATCACCCTGATATAATCCTTAAATCTTCAGCAAATATTTATTGGGCACTTGCTGAGTCTGTAATCACACTAGACACTGTGAGGTTTCCATTTGGAGAAGTAATTCTCCATTCCACAATATTTCAGTCTTGACAACATTTACTATTATTTTTAGGTGATGAATCAGTTGAATATAGATATATCAAATTATATTTTCATAAACATCAACTACTAAAATAATTGTGTTCATTTTTCTTAAAAGATGAGAATTCCTTTATTTTCACCTATATTTCATTTAACTTAATGAATTAAGCTTTCCAACTATACCCATCTGTTTATTTTAGCATACTAGCACATTTGAGACTTCTCATTTGTTTTCTTTTATCAGTGCCTTATTTTGATTCTCTGGTGGGCTGGTTTTAATTTTTCTTTATTTTAAACTTTAGATGACTTTAAAGAAAAACTTTAAAGAAATAAAGGGTGTGTATTATTGCAGGTCTTGAGCATTTTTAGGAAGCCAAAAAATCATTGAGTTCAACTTACCAACAATAAAGACACTTTCTGCACCAGACCTTTAACTAAACACATTGAATGACAAAAAGCCTATGAGAAAACATGTTCCACTTTTATAAAGTTCTTTTTGTTAGGAAGATAGGTAGAGCAGACAGAGGGACTGGTTGACTCAGAGTTGAATTAGCTGATTCTTCAAAATATAGCATAAGCTTAGGATTTTATGTTGGACACTCTTGATCTAGGTATTTGAATATCACTGCAAATGCACGTTTATATCAATACTCATTTGTGTGCTTTAAATAATAAAATCATTTAAGCACTATGATCATTGGTATTACTCTGAAGCTAAAAAGAGGAAAAAATTAATAAAAACATGAATCATCCATCAGTCCAGCACAGGGTTCCCAAATTCCACTGCATTACAGAATCACACCCACATAACAACCAATGGTAATTAAATTAGAACGTCTGGGATGGGAGTCAGGCATCAGCAATTTTTTTCCAATAGACTTAATTTTTTAGAGCACTTTTAGGTTCACAGAAAAATTGAACAGAGAGTATTCATATTACCCCTGCCATGACATAGGCAAAACCTCCCCTCTCCATCCAGAATGGTACATTTGTCACAATAGATGAGACTACATTCACATATCATTATCCCCCAAAGTCCTCAGATGGTTTAATTGTGCAACAGAGTTGAGAAACACTGATCCAGCAATGGAATATCAAAAGAACCAAAGGTGCACCTGTTTAGTTATACTTTACATTTACAGCTCAAGTTCATGATCAGAAGTCTGAATGAGTAGTCAGTGGCCACATTATACTGTTAGATATTTTGAATATCACACCAGGATATGACTGTGAAATCCACCCTGACAAAGAACATCCTGAACCATGATCTTCTGATGAGAACACTCTCCTTATATGGAGCTTTTCCTGTTTTGGATGTGCATGGACTCTGAGTGGGTTCAGGCATTCTGCTTTAACCAGCAGTGTTTACATGAAGAATTAAACGTTCAGGACAGATTTTGTCACCAATATTTTAAATTATTTTTAAAATTATTTGCAAAAATAATATCTTCAATTTCAAAGTAAAGGTCAAAAGGAGAAAAAGCAGGATAAGGCAGCAGGTGATGATCATGTTACTTTAATTATCTTCAGTGAGAGGCCCACCCACCTGCTAGAACTGATGAGTGGAAGATGCCTTCCTCACTGTGCCTCCTTAGACAGGTCTCTCAACCTGTCAATACAACTGGTGTTGTATTGTGTACAACACAATACCATAGATTGAGTGGCTTGTTAACAACAGAAATTTATTTCTCACTGTTCTGAAGGATTTATGTTCAAGATCGAGGTGCTGGTAGATTCACTGTTTAATGAGAGCTGCTTCCTGGTTGTCAGATGGCCTCAGTGTCTTCAAATTGTGTCCTCACATATTGAAAGCAGGGGTGTGAGAACTCTCTGTGGTCCATCTAATAAAAGCACTAATCCCATTCATGAGTGGTCTAACTTCAAATCAGTCACCTCCCAAAGTCTTCACCTTTTTAGGGGTTAGAATTCAACACATAAATTTGAGAGGACACAGATATTTAGTTCAGAATAATGGGTAGGATCAGAGATTCAGTGAGAGTTTTGAGCTGTCCATGACCCACAGAATATTAATTACTGACCTACAGTCATTTAGTTCTGGAAGATGGTAAACATTTTCCTTTTCTTTATCTATTTACCATTCTTTTGTACTTTGTATCATCCTCCCCAAATCCACTTTGGAGTAAGCTAGAATATAAGTGCACAAACAATGACCCTGGTAAATATTTTAATAGTAGCTTGGGAGTTGTTCTTCTGAACATTTAAGTTTTATTCAATGAGAGCTGTGGGAAATACACGCTCTGTGTAGACAATTGAGGGCCTGCTAGATTGGGGTTGACAAATTGGTTACCCTCTTATAACTTAAATTTCTTACTTACAGAAATAGAAATAATAATGTTATCCTTAGGTCCATAAAATTAAATGAAAAAAACATACAGGAAAATGCTGTTCACCCAATGAAATCTCCTTTATTTTTATGTTTAATTTTTCACTGTAATAAATACTCTGTGATAGACTCTTTTTCAACTACTTTATAAATTTTTACACATAAAGTACTCATAACAGCTCTGTGGGGTAGGTATTATTATCATCATCATCCCTAATTTACAAGAGAAGAAATGGAAGCTCAAGAAAACTAAGTGTCTTGCTCAAAGCCACACACCTGTGTGTAGGAGGTAGGTTTTGAACCCTCTGTCTATAGAGCACTTGGTATCTTTGGCCACAGTGCCCCCCTATGCTACCTCCCAACAGCTGGGGAAAAATTGTAAAGGGGACCTGTGAAGAATGGATGAGAACGTTTTTCTATGTTTTGTTCCTAGAATTTCTACAAGGCTCGTTCCAGGATTGATAAGAGAATCATTATTCTAGAGCTGGTGGTCCCACAGCTGTTGGCAATTCAACTTTTATATAACCCTCTAGAAGTGTCAGAAAGCAGCTGTTGGAAGCTGCTGAGTGAGCAGAGAATACCTCCTGTGTAAGATATCATATCAGCAGGGTAACAAAAGGCCTATCCTGTGTAGCAGGCCAAGGGAGAGGGCAAGAAAATCTATCCCCATTTGGAATTTCTTTCATGGGAAAATTTTGGAAGCAATAACTGATTCCAAAACATGGAAGAGTGTAAAGACATCTTGGTGTTTATAGAAATCACACTCAGAAGCACATGTGCTCTCTTCAAATGGGGATTTAATTCAAAGCTGGTGATTAATGGATATCTTAGAATCTGTGTATGTATAACAGTCATGTAAACTCTATATGCGGTGAACAAAACAAGTCATTTATTTGAAGATACATTTTCTTTCTCAAACTTTCCAATGTTCCTTAAACATGTTGTTTATATAAAATTTATTTATAGCAGATTTTTACCCTTACTCAGTAATCACTGAAGAGAGATATATGTAAACAGGAAATGTCTCCCTTTAATTCCAGCTAACACCTTTGTTATTTATACCAGCACACATAAGTCTCTCTTTATGACATAACATCTGTGGCTGGAAGAATGGTTTTGTTGGCAGAAACGAGTAATACATTTTGAACCAAGCAAAAGAAAAGATCAATCATGGATGAAAAAAATAATCATGTTCCATACATTAAATATAATTCAGGCCAAACTTACACACTTGAGTACAAATCAACACACTGATTTCAAGTTCTTCCTAAATCACTCATAGACGTCAACCCAAGCTGAGTTCGGGCTATATGTCCACTCATGTAGATTATTTTACAAACTTTTAGGGGCTGTATGGTTTATTCTATTCTTAATGATGACACCCCTGTTTGTGAGAAGTTTGTATTTATGGAATTTCATATTGGCCCTTATCCATTTATTTTTTTTTAAATTGTCAACACTTGCTATAAAATTAGTTCAATTATTTCTTATTTAAAATAAATACTTTCCAAGTGGTTTTACTTACTTTTATGAATAAATTCAGTTTCTTAATAGAACATATATTTTTTTCTTAGCTATATTTTTGCTAAAACAAAGAAAACTAATGTAAACGTGATTTTGAATGAAAATCCAAGCTTATGCAAGAAACTATTTGTTATGGGGATTAAGTTTATTTTAAAAATTGTAAATTTAATATGTGTGCACTGCAGAAAATTTAAAAAATATGTAAAAGCAGAAAAATAAAAATACAACTTCTTATAATCTACTTCTTGGGGACTTCCCCTGACATCAACAATGCACAATGGGTATGTTGAATTTGAGAGGAATCAAAACCTCAGAAATTACTTGAAGTGCATTTTTATTATAATTCATTTATTAACCCAAGATTTACAGCTCTGGGAGAAAAACAAAGTATAAATACCTGGAAAAAAAGAAGCAGCATGTATCTTCCAAGTCACCATTTCATATATCATTCAGATTTTATGCTTGTGCTACTTCAAAATTTTTCTTGAGATTTACAAATCCCAGTAAGATTGTAAGAGCATCTGTGATTGAAAAAGAGGAGGCTCACTGACGTGAACAATTTAGCAGTATAGAGTGATTTCAATAGTCCTGGCAAAGCACATTGGGAAGAATTACTTCTGTTAATTATCTTTTCTTTCTTTCAATAGTTTCATTTTGGAAGATAACAACAACAACAAAAACCCCAGCAAGTTTATTAATGATAATATATAAACTATGGCTATGCCAAGGGAGGTAAAAGAAAGAACAAAACACATTTGTTTTTAGATTCCCAATATTAGAGAAACATTAAAATAGAATTTAAAATGATAAAAGATAATTATAATTGATTCCATGTTAATATAGATAAATGTATTCTTCAGGTTAAAATTGCAATGATGCTTTAATTCCCCATCTATTTGAATATTTTTCTTTCATTCTGGAAAACAAAGTTGTTCATTTGGGTTCATCATGAATTGAAGGCATATAGAGTGGTTCCCAGGGCAGATGGACACCCAATCCCCAGCACTGAGTGGTCCTCCTGTCCTCTACTGATGCTTATTTATGTGCCAATGGCTTTACATTGGTTCTTTCTGTGTCTTGGACTTGTTTCTGGTCTTCAAAATCTCCATGTCATCTGCTTTCTCTTTAAAAGTAGATGCTCCACAAGATTCAATTCTTAGACTTTTGCTCCTGCCATTTGCATTTTCTTCTTTCCACCTGGGACTACATTGATATCAACAGGTTGCTGGTTCCTGAATTTACATCTCTTTTTTTCTCTATTCCTTGCACAGCCATCCTTTATTTTTACCTGTGAGCTGACTGTCTTCTCAGAGATGTCCTGAGATTACCTCAAATGCGTTATGTATTAACAGTATTTTTTTTCCCTCTAAAATCTGTTTTCATCTTCACATGACACTGTTTGTGTTTCCAAAAGCTTAACCTTTGGGTGATGATTAGAATTATTTTTAGTTTTACACTGGTAGATGTTTAACAACCAGTTTTCTCAGCAATAACAATAATTCCTGATACATAGCATGTGCTGATTACGATGAAGTAAATATTCCTACCAGCCTGATTTAACCTATCAAAGGGCATCATTGACCATGGCCTTGTGAAGAGAGGTACACAATTGGTTTTGGTGAGTTGGTACAAGCTAGCTACAGAATACCACAGGCTATTCTGAAATTAATTCTGGTCAACTAAGGAGAACTAATGTAGGCAATCAATAAATGTTAGTTGAAAGGATAAATAAATGACTCAATAAGAACATGTAGAAATATTCAATGTAAGTTTTGTTTCCATCCAGAGAACATAGTCCCACATAGAACATATATAGTCTTAGATATTTATAGGGTGGGAGTGAGAGTGTGAGCTTTAATTTCAGCAGTGTAGTTCAAAAAGTATATCATAAGCCTTCTATAGAAGTTGGAGAAATATAGACTGGATGAATAAACAGTTATGTGGATGAATAGCTAATCAAGTCAATACTTAAAAGTGTTCATTGATGGAGCTCAATCAGTCTGGCTGGAGGTCTATGTGGTGTACCATCAAGTTCAGTCTTTGACCATCTCAAATATATGGTGTAATTATAAATTTTTTCATTACCCAGAGCATGGAGGAGTAGTTATTACAGAGTATGACAAAGTTAGTGTGCAAAAAAATTTTTGACAAATCAAAATAATGAATCACCATAACAACAACACAGAAGAAGTATAACAGCAGTGTTAGGTTCAAAAAACCATTTACAGAAATGTGTGACCAAGCTTGACAATATTTGTAGAATGAAAGATATGCAGGTTTTAGTTGGCTGCAAAATCCATACAAACAATAGAAAATATGATTGCTAAACATGCTAAATCATTCTTAGGTGATTTTTAATAGAAATGCAACACAGAGCAAGGTACAGCAACCCTGTAAACTGGCCAGTCTGGCAGGTTTGGAGAGCGGGTGTACAAGTTAGAGAGTCCAGGGAGGTTCTACAGCCTGCCATTCCCATTCTGTCATGGTCTAGGAGACCATCTCTTCCTCTCTAACAGGTGTCCTACAAACTCGTGTGATTTACATTTGCCTATAACGTCTCATTCTTGCCAATTAAAGTCCCCTATGCTTTAACTCCTTTTTTTAAAATGCTCAAATTAGAAATATTCAAGTCTTCTACTCTACTTCCTCAAAGGTGCTTATACTCTTATTTAGCAGGGGTTTTTTTTTTGTTTGTTTGTTTGTTTCAGCCTTGATTTATAGTTAATTGTCTTTTATATAAACATCTATAGAATGCTAACTTTATGCCAGTCACTATGCTATATGTCTATTACATATTTAACTTCTGTTGCAGAAGAGTACTTTGAGAAAAGAGATATCTTATTATCTCCATTGGTCTCTTAGTGATCAACAGTGCATGGGCAAGGAAATCTACTTATCTTGAATAAATGTGAAATAAGTGAGTTAAAATTTGAACTCAAAGTCATAATGGAATTGCCACCAAGAACCAAGCTTCTCCGAGGTTTGGGGGCCCTTTTATCAGTGTAGGTGACTTGGTATGAATTATATTCTTGGCAAGAATGTTTTTATTCATTCACAAATGGGCCAGGTACTGTGCTAGATTGCAGAGATTCAAAATGTTTTATTCAAAACTTTTTACTCCAGGGATCCATTTTTAAGTTGTCAGACCTTGACAAAATGCTGATTGTTACCTGTGAGTTGTTCTGAGAGTAGGACAATATACTTTAAATTATATGCTTGTACTGCAGTTTGCTTTTCAGAGTTCCTTAGGAGTCAAAAATACCCAATAACAATCCATGGCTGTATTTTTGGTGACTACTATGATAAAGCCTGTTGAGTAGCCTCAGTCTTGCTGGGACTTTCTCTACTACTAGATATGTCAAATAAAACCAAAGCTTGGGTGAAGAAAGCAACTTATCAAGGGCTTTTTAGGATCTAATTTCAGGCATCCCAGGAAATCAAAAAATCAGAAATCCCAAGAGAGAGTTCCAAGATCATTTGGCCACCAGACTTAAGCCTAGTACTAACAAACATATTATGATGTACTGAGTGTGTACACCTTTTCTTATTGTGTTCTATTAAAGTGAATGTGTACAATAAAATAGGGAGAAAAAAATATTTCCTTAATGAAAATCTTGAATTTATTTATCTTTTGTTGCAATGAGGTCTCCATAAAAAATTTTTTTAAATGGTTATTTTAATAGTATTCCATTCACATAGTACTGACTTGTTTACTTGAGAACTGATGAGTCCTAATTTTGAGCTTCAGATTAAGTATTTTAATATGACTGTGTCAACAATAAGGGAGTACCGTATTAAATATAAATACTGCACAGCAGAACTCAAATTAATAAAAAGGCCCAGGTTTCTTTTAGCCTGGAAAATTAAATATTTCTTACTTCTTAAGTCACAATAGATAGACTGGGATCAAGTGTATGCTAACATTAGATGGATTTGTCATTTTTTTGACTCTGGAATCCAACATGTCTTTACCTACATTACTTCTGTAATATTCACTGTGCTGCTGATAGGAAGATGTCAGATGGAATTTCTGCCAATTTATTATCTGAGAAGTTGAGTCAAAAAGCAGTTCAATGACTTGTCTAAGGTTGTGACCCAAATCAGCAGGAAGCAGGGACTATAACTTTAAAGTCGATGCTAACCCTTCACAGGAAGCTATAATTTCTATTACTTGGTAGTGTTATATTCACTATAAAAATATGACTAGAGAACGTTTTTTCTCTTCTGCAGGCTCCATTCCTCTTGCTGATGGCAGCTTGGTGCTTATCTCAGAACAAATTTTAGCTTACAGTATTTATAGAATTTGCCTTTGAAGGGTATCTCCCATCCCCCACAACTTACTCATGTACTTTGATTAATATTTGATATGGGGGTGGGGTAAAATTATGCTGGGGAAGAATGAAGAAGATTGAGGGACTGTATCATTCTTAATGTACAAAAAAGCAAGCTGAAATGAGGAAAAAGAAGAATGGAACTTTGATTGTTAATAGATGCTTAAAGACTCTGAGATCATTGTTAAATGGAATTTTGGTTTGCACGTGCAGCATCTTCTTTAAGATTCATTGAAATGAAATGTGTGAGTGTGTGTGGATGTATGTTTGTGTGTGTGCATGCAAGATGTATGTGTGCATTGGTTTATGTGACCATCTCTGGTTTTCTGAGTGTTTGGACTATCTTAATAAATCAAGCTACTCTGTCACTTTATTATATAAACCAAACCAGAAATGTAAACGTACTCAACTTTAGTTAGTTTATTTATTTTTTTATATGGAGGTGAAACATAAAAAGTAATTAACCTAAAGTTAATTTAAAGGTCATAATTATGATTTTGGGCTACACATGGGTGTTTATAAAACCCATAACTCTTTTTCATAAAAAACAGATAATTAGAAAGTTTGGGAAATCTACTTCTCTTTAAACTGGAATGAAGAATTTGTGAGTTGACACTAAGAGCCAGTTGTCCATCACATGAAATGAAGAATAGATTCTAGTAAGATGAAAGTATAAATTTTGTGAGAATATTGAGAAAAATAAGTCTTGGTCAACACACACACAGGCCATATAACTTCCATTTGTGTGGAAGTACTGATCGCATTATAATCTATTTTTATAAATTTCTGTAAAGAAACTCAACATATCAATATTATTAATTAGTAAATCTTACACTTTGAAAGACAAGTTGTTCTTAATTTTTGCTTCTTTGATTAAGATTACTCAAATTTATTTCTCTATGCTTGCTTTATTGGTATAGGGTTTTATTTATTTTTTTGGGGGGGCATCTGAATGTTCGTAGTGTCACTACATTTATAACTTAAATACATAATCACTCAGCCATTCTTCTTTGTTTTCCACCATCACACTGAAGGGGAGCACACTGCACTATATTTTCTGACTCCTTAATATAAACAAAGACTCCTGGTCTTTTAGTTTGTTAGTAATTAAATGCAGGTTGGTCTGTTGTAATGGCAACTCTAATAGTGTAATTTTTCATAAATGAAAATCCTTGTAGCAAGTATAAATAGTTTTCAGTATAATACAATCACAGGGTTCCATAATAAAGTGCTAATTGTACCTTGGCTTTAAATATTACATTTTGTATGCAAATTGGCCTGCAGGGAGTTATTATTTGGTGTACCATTGGTAAGAACACTAACATCAGTTTGTAATTTGTTTGAAGTGGCACACCATTATTAGTAATATATTAGGTGTAGTTTATAGAAAAAATATTGCTTCCTTGTAGATGAGAAAAATATTTTGTTGTTGTACTTTGAAGAAATAAAAAGAGACTGGTCAGATTGAGAACTAAGCATTTCATATAGATAGAAGAGAATGGAAATCTGTAGCCTATTACATAACTAAAATCTTTAGTCACCCAAAATTATGTGTTTCATATCCTCATAGCAAAGGCTGTTTCTATTTTTGAAAAAAAAAAAAAATCTGATACTGTTATTTTTCCTTCTTATATGTAATTAATCTGAAAAATACAAACAGTAAAATGGCTCTCTTAGTGGTGTAGGTGGTAGCAGAACTGGAATTTGTTTAAACAACATTGGTTTCATTTAGAGTGCCTCATGGGCAGCTCTCTGGACGAGTGATGTGAAGTGTGTATATAGCATGAGCTATGACGCTGGAAATGTGACAACTGAACACGTACTATTACTTGACTTAGCCACAAGCAGTAATAGTGCAGTAGTGTATGGAGAATAAAGGGAACAGTAGTGATTCACATCTGTGACTATGTTTCACTCATGCTTTTCAGAATTTAAGTGAAAAGGATCATTTTACTCCTTGATGACTATTATACATTATGACTGTGAGAAGGTTAAAAAAAAAACAACCAAAAAACTAATAATTGACCAAAGTAGTCCAGTACATTTCCTAGAATGAGCCCAAGAGAGCCGAGGATAGAGTTTTCTCTCCCCAATCTGGTGGATGAGAGTAAATTGGGTCAAGACTGTTGGGCATTAAAGCAGGATCCCAATGCTTGCTTGGCTTGACTGAACTTAGAGCACCACCACTGCCAAAATACACACTTTCCTGGAATTAAATTTCTGCTGGACATTAGGCAGTGTTTATGTCCTAGGTTGTGGACAGGTGCAGATATTAAGTAAATTATTAAATAGTTTGCAAAAATCTATCCAGGAAGGAATGCACCCATTCAAAGTAGTTTCATTTTTTATATAAAATATCATATTTATTCACTACTGTTTGAGTCATTGATTCATAGCGTCCATCATAATGATGCTTTTATACTACTATTATTTCTAAAAATGTACCTTTAGATAACTATAAAACAATAAAATAAAATATTTCTCTTCCTAAATAAGCTTACCTTTAATGTACTAAAATATATCTGTGTTCTACAGATCCACATGACCAGGCAAACAAACGCAGTCTTATGTATGTCTCAAGCTCACTTAGGGGAAGCATGGGGTTTGGGATGCTCTTAGCCAACAGGCAAGAGACAAGGGAGTTCAGGAGGGTAATTGATTTGAAGAATAAATCAGCAAGTTCACACTGAGACTGGAAAACAAAGCCTCCCTCAGCATTTTAATAGATAGGCAATCATTAATTTTACCCCAAATTACAAGCATGCTTATAATGTTTCAACAGCTGTTGATTAATTGTTGAACAGCAATAATGGGAAGATGAGAGAATCTTGTTGATGGAAAGTTCACAAGGGTCAGCAAATTTACGTGGAACACAGCTGTCCCTTCTAACCTCCTGTGAAACTGTCAGACCATAGCGGTGCCTTAAACTTGCTCTTATGGGTTATAGGATGTATTATTTTTTTTCTCTTTTAATACATTGGGCTGACTTATCATTATAGCTATTATGCTTTGCAATTTGAATATTTCAAGAGGGTTCAAAGAGTAGAGAATGGTGGTGAATCTATTTGTTTCTTAATGCAAGAAGTCTGAGGTCATGTAGATGTCTTTCTGTTGCTGTCATTGAACACTACATTTAAAGAGGGTGTATGGGTTTATTCCCTATAAGGCTGACAGTTTTTAGGCCTTTACCCTCATAGAGCTTTAGTTTCATTAGCTCTAAAACATGAATGATAATTCTTACCTTGCCATAATGTTGGAATCATTGAAGAAGATCTCTGAGTATAGCGATTGGTCTACTAAACATATGCAGTACATATTTCTCTACTCTTCCCTTTCTCTTCCTTTCCAAATCAATGTAAGATTAAAATAAAATTGATTTCAATAGTTGAAAAGCAAAAGAATTTAAACAACAAGTACCTTTTATTTCTCAGTTGTATTACTTCCTCATCTGCATGCCATTTTGATCTTAGAGCAATTTGAACTAAATGTAAAGTATTGTATGGAAGACTCCAGAAGTATCTGTTTCATTAAAGTTGTATAAGAATTTGTATATATATGTGTTTAGAACATAGAAATTATTTTCATGCAAGAAGGTTATGTTTGAATCTAACATTTCTGGACTATTATAAAATAAAATTTAAAAATAATATCTGAAAAGAATATTTAACAAAAATTATTATCATGGTTAATTAACAACAGTGCTTGGTAGAATTATCTTCAGATTATTTTATAAACAATTTTTTTTTCTTGAGAGGAAAATGACGGTGGAGTGAATGGAAGCTACACAGACCATCTCCCAGGACCAAACTGGAATTACAACGAAAATAAAGACAAATTGTCAGGAAGGGGCAACCGAAAGGCAGCTTGGAGGACCACATAACCAGGGACACTGACTCAATTCTGGTAGGCTAGCGAGGTTCGCTGTGGGCTCGGCTGGGACCAGTGGACTCGGCTCGGACCTGCGGACCTGCAGTCCCTGCTGAGACCTGCTGCGGCCTCAGCTGCGACCAGCAGCCTCAGCTGGGTCCTGCGACTTCAGCTGGGAGCTAAGCCTTCGGCTGGGTCTTGTGGCCTCGGCTGGGAGCTGACGCAGCCTTGGCCGCCCTTAGATGGGAGCAGCGCCCTCGGCTTAAAGTCCCAGGTGGCTCCAGAGCGCAGAGCACGGACAGAGGCTAAATTGGCAGCAGCCACTCACCTTGGGCTCCAGCAGAGGGAGGGCAGACTGGACGGGAACTGAGTGGGGACACTCGGGATTTGGAGGGTGCTCAGAGCTTTTGCTGAGTGCAGCCACACAGGACTGTGGTCATCTTACTCCTTCCCAGGGCCCTGGGGAGAGGCGGTGGCCCCTCCCTTGGAGATTCAATCCCAACTGGTGGCCATTGAAATGCTATTTGAGGCCCATTAACAACCAGCATCTGCCCCACCCTCGGGAAATCCTGTTACACTGAGCACCTGAGGGAGTTGTTTAGTCAACTCAGAAACCAAGGTTCTTCAGGTGACTGCTACTAATAGCCTCCAGGCAAAAAAGCTAGAGGATAACTACCATTCCCTGGGCTAGCAACTCTAACCAGGAAAGTTAAGACTTGACAGTGGTGTTTAATGCAGGTCCTCCCTACCTCATCCAAACCCAGGAGAAGGAGCCACAAACAGCAGAACACCAACACCCACAGGGAAAAATTTGGCAGACTCCAAAGCCCACTGTGATAGCCAAAATGGTGAAAAACAGAAACAAAGGCCAAATGAAAGAACAAGAGACCTCTACTAAAGATGAGATAAATGAGGTGCAGTTAAGCAAGTTAACAGAACTAGAATTCAGAGTCATGATCTTGAGGAAGCTCAACAGCATGTGTAAAGACATGAGCACCATGAGTAAAGACATACAAATGTTGAAAATCAACCAGTTGGAAATTAAAAACCACCAAGAAGAAATGAAGAATGACATATCAGAAATAAAAAACACATTGGAAAGTCTAAATAGCAGAGTAGAGGTAGCTGAGGACTGGATCAGTGAATTAGAAGATAGGGTAGAAAAAATCAACCATCAGAAAACCAAAAGAAAAAAATAATTAAAAAACAGGAAAACAGCTTAAGAGAACTGTGGGACAACTGGAAACGTAATAACATTCACATCACAGGAGTCCCTGAAGAAGAAGAAAATGAGCAAGGGTTAGAGAATATATTTGAAGAAATAGTGACAGAAAACTTCCCTAATTTGGTGAAGGAAGATGGTATTCAAGTTCAAGAAGCACAGAGAGCCCCAAGTAAGAAGAACCCAAACAAGCCTACACCAAGACACATAGTAATCAAAATGCCAAAAATTTAAGACAAAGAGAGAATCCTAAAAGCAGCAAGAGATAAGCAACAGGTTACCTACAAAGGAAACCCCATAAAGCTCTCAGCTGACTTCTCAACAGAAACACTACAGGCCGTAAGGGAATGGCATGAGGTAATCAAGGTCATGAAAAACAAGAATCTGAATCCAAGAATAGTATACCCAGCAAGGCTATCATTCAAAATAGAAGGTCAAATAAAGAGCTTCTCAAGGCTAAGGGAATACATTACCAGAAAACCAACACTGCAAGAAATGTTAAAAGGACTGCTGTAATTAGCAGGAGAAATAGGACAAAAACTATAACCACACTAAACAAAAATGGCAATAAATAAGTACATATCAATAATCACCTTAAATGTAAATGGATTGAATGGTCCCATAAAAAGACACAGAGTAGCTGATTGGATAGGAAAGCATGATCATATATATGTTGTTTACAAGAGACCAACCTCACAACAAAAGACTCACATAGGTTGAATGTGAAGGGATGGAAAAAACCTTCCAAGCAAACGGAAAGGAAAAAAAAAAGGCTGGGGTAGCAATACTCATATCTGATAAAATAGATTTCAAAATGAAGGCCATAACTAGAGACAAAGAAGGCCACTACATAATATTGAAAGAATCTATCCAACAGGAAGATATAACCTTGATAAAAAAAAAAAAATGCACCCAATAAAGGAGCACCAAAATATATTAAAAATCTTCTGAACAACTTCAAAGGAGAAATCGATAGCAATACAATCATAGTAGGTTACTTCAACACCCCGTTGACAACCCTAGATAGATCCTCTAGACAAAAAATTAGCAAGGAAACAGAGACTCTAAATGAAGCACTAGACCAAATGGATTTAACAGATATCTACAGAGAATTACACCCCAAAACTACAGAATTCACATTCTTCTCAAGTGCTCATGGGACATTCTCAAAGATAGACCACATGTTAGGGCACAAACTAAGTCTCTACAAGTTCAAGAAGACTGGAATCATATCAAGCATCTTCTCAGATCACAATGGCATGAAACTAGAAATCAATTGCAAGAAGAACATACAAAGACATTTGAACACATGGAGGCTAAATAGCATGTTATTAAACAATGAATGGGTTACCGAGGAGATCAAGGAAGAAATTAATAATTTCCTGGAAACCAATAAAATGAAGACACAACAACACAAAATCTATGGGATGCAGCGAAAGCAGTTCTGAGAGGGAAGTTCATAGCACTACAGGCCTACCTCAAAAAACAACAAAAATCTCTAATAGACTATTTAATCTCACTAATTAAAGAACTAGAAAGCAAACAAAGAGAAAACCCAAGAGCAAGTAGAAGGACGGAAATAGTAAAGATCAGAGCAGAAATAAATGACATTGAGACCAAAAAACAATTCAAAGGATCAATGAAGCAAAGAGTTGGTTTTTCGAAAAGATAAACCAGATTGATGGACCCTTAGCTAGACTCAACAAGAAACAAAGAGAGAAAACCCAAATACACAAAATCAGAAATGAAAGAGGAGAAGTAACAACTGACACCACAGAAATACAAAAGATCGTTAACAACTACTATGAATAATTATATGGCAAGGAATTTGACAATCTAAGTGAAATGGACAAATTTCTAGAAACACATGTTGTCCCAAAACTGGACCAGGAAGAGATAGAAAACTTGAACAGACCAATAATAACAGAAGAAATTGAAGAGGTAATCAAGACTCTCCCAGCAAACAAAAGTGCAGGCCAGGATGTCTTCACGGGGGAGTTCTACCGAACACTCAAAGAAGAACTAACACCTATTCTCCTTAAACTATTTCAAAAAATTCAAGAAGAAGGAAGACTTCCAAACTCATTTTATGAAGCCAGCATAATTCTAATTCCAAAACCAGGAAAAGACACTACAAAGAAAGAAAACTACAGACCAATATCCCTGATGAACATAGATGCCAAAATCCTGAACAAAATACTAGCAAATCGGATCCAGCAATACACCAAAAAAATTGTCCACCATGACCAAGTGAAATTCATCCCAGGGATGCAAGGCTGGTACAATATTCGCAAATCAATAAACGTGATACACCACATAAATAAAATGAAGAATAAAACCCACGTGATCATATCAATAGATGCCGAAATAGCCTTCGACAAAATTCAACATCTATTTCAAATAAAAACGCTCAGTAATGTGGGAATAGAGGGATCATATCTAGACATGATAAAGGCCATATATGAAAGACCTACAGCCAACATCATACTCAATGGGCAAAAACTAAAAACATTTTCCTTAAGAAGTAGTATAAGGAAAGGATGCCCACTTTCGCCACTCTTATTTAACATAGTACTGGAAGTCATAGCCACAGCAATCAGACAGGAAGAAAAAATAAAAGGGATCCAAATTGGAAAGAAAGAAGTTAAACTGTCATTATTCACAGATGACATGATACTATACTTAGAAAACCCCAAAGACTCCATCAAAAATTTACTAGACTTAATAAATGAATTTGGAAAAGTAGCAGGATACAAAATTAACGTCAAGAAATCGATGGCATTCTTATACACCAATGATGAACTCACAGAAAGAGAAACTAAGAAAACAATCCCATTTACCAGTGCAGCAAAAAAATTAAGATACCTAGGATTAAACTTAACCAAAGAAATAAAGGACCTATTCACAAAAAAACTACAGGTCATTGAAAAAAGAAATAGAGGAAGATATAAAAAAGAGGAAGCACATACCCTGTTCATGGATTGGAAGAATTAACATCATTAAAATGTCCATACTACCCAAAGCAATCTATGGATTCAATGCAATCCCCATCAAAATACCAATGATATATTTCACAGAAGTAGAACAAGTACTTCAAAAGTTCATATGTAACCAAAAAAGACCTCGAATAGCCACAGCAATTTTGAAAAAGAAGAATAACGTTGGAGGGATCACATTACCAGATTTCAGGTTATACTACAAAGCCATTGTAATCAAAACAGCCTGGTACTGACACAAGAACAGGCATATAGACCAGTGGAACAGAACAGAGAACCCAGAAATGAACCCAAGGCAATATGCTCAATTAATATTTGGCAAAGGTGGCAAGAGCATACAGCGGAGTAAGGACGGCCTCTTTAATAAATGGTTTTGGGAAAATTGGACAGCTATATGCAGAAAAATGAAACTAGACCATCAACTTACACCATACACAAGAATAAACTCAAAATGGATAAAAGACTTAAATGTGACTCATGAATCCATAAAAATTTTAGAAGAAACTGTAGGCAACAAAATTTCAGACATCATACACAACAGAATTTTCACTGATACATCACCTAAGGCAATAGAAACAAAGGAGAAAATGAACACATGGGACTACATCAAATTCAAAAGCTTCTGCACAGTGAAAGATACAATCATCAAAACGGAAAGGCTACCCACTGTATGGGAGAGCATAATTGCCAATGATATATCAGATAAGGGGTTAATCTCCAATATATAAAGAGTGCTCATACAACTCAACAAAAGGAAGACAAAGAACCCAATTAAAAAATGGGCAGAGGAACTAAGTAGACACCTCTCCAAACAGGACATACAAATGGCTGAGACATATGAAGAAATGCTCATTATCACTAATCATCAGAGAGATGCAAATTAAAACAACAATGAGGTATCACCTCACACCTGTCAGAATGGCCGCCATCAACAAATCATCAAACAACAAGTGTTGGCGAGGGTGTGGAGAAAAGGGGACTCTAGTACACTGCTGGTGGGAATGTAGACTGGTGCAGCCACTATGGAAAACACTATGGTGTTACCTCAAAAATTTTAAAATTGAACTTCCATTTGACCCAGTGATCCCACTTCTAGGAATATACCCTAAGAAGCCTGAAACACCAATCAGAAAGAATATATGTACCCCCATGTTTGTAGCAGCACTATTTACAATAGCTAAGATCTGGAAACAGCCCAAATGTCCATCAGTAGACAAATGGATAAAAAAGCAGTGGTGCATATACACAATGGAGTACTATACAGCCGTAAGAAAGAAAGATCTCTTATCCTTTGAGACTACTTGGAGGGACCTGGAAAGTATCATCCTAAGTGAAACAAACCAAACAGAGAAAGACAAGTATCATATGATCTCACTTATTTGTTGAATATAATGAACATAACCGTCTGAGGAATGGGGTGGTCCCAGAGACGTGGAAATGGAGTACGGACTGACAATCCCCAGACAAGGGGGTGGTGGGGGAGAGATAAATCACAGAACTTATATGCATGTATGCATGAGCAATGGACACGGACAACAAAGCTGGTGACAGGACAGGGAGGGAGAGGGTGGGAGGAATCAGTGGGGGAAAAAGGAGAAACATTTGTAACAAAAATTAATTAATAAAAAAATTTTTTTTTCTTTATTGATTTTAGAGAGAGAGGAAAAGAGAGGGAGAGAGACATAGAAACATCAATGAGAGAGAACATCTATTGGCCTCCTCCTGCATGCCCCCACACTGGGGATTGGGCCCACAACCTGGGCATGTGCTCTGACTGGGAATCGAATCGGCAACCTCTTGGTGCATGGGTTGATGCTCAACCACTGAACCACACTGACCAGACTCTTTTAGGATTCCTTTAAATGGATAACAGAGCAGCTGAAAATAACATGTGGCAGATGAGTAAATTTAACTTTAAGTTACTAGGACCAAAGAGAATTCTTTATCATAATCACAGCTGCAACTGTGTAGGTGAAGAGGAGATGCCTATTATCTCAACCACCATGATCTCCAGATAACATCATTGCAAGAGATCTAGTCTGTCTCTACTTATCAGGAGAGATTGGTTTGTAGGATGCTGTGAAAAACATCTGCACAAGGTGTCATATATGATAGCTGCTGCACTAAAAATCACAAAGGAAATATTTCCTGTTTACCTGAAACGTATATACACCTTTTTTTTTTTTAATTCTTGGAGTTGAGTCAATTGTTAGGGGATTATACCAGTAAATAAAGCAGTTATGCTTTAAGTTGGAAAGATGCAAATGGAGGTTCTCAGTTTATCCATAATGTGGTAGCAATGAAGGCAGCCAATGTCCAAATCTCCTGTCTTAGAAGACACTGTATGTTAGCACCTACTAAGGCAGGCCCCTGCATTGAAGCAGAGACTCCGTCTTTAAGTAAACATTGCCCAGATTAACCAATCAGAGAGAAATGACTAAATGCCACATATTTTTAATGAAAATATGTCTATCTGCAGAAATAGCCTCGTTGTTAGGTCTAACTAGAACCTGGTGGAGTAGTTTGGATTCCTTTCAGGTATCTTTTTAAAGTTTTTGTTTTGTTTTTTAAATTTTAGCATAAAGGATTCCCTAAAATATGCGTCTATAGTAATTTGATTATGCCACTTTCACAGCACTGAAGACATTTTACCTTGAAAGTGAGCATCGCATGAAAGCACCGCAAAGACTCTAAAGTATACTATTAAAACACTTGCATTAATTTATAATATTATTACTTATGGGCCTGCTATGTTTCTCACTTAATTACTTAATGGCAGGGGTTGTGATTTTTTTTTTTTTTTTTTGTCTTGAATGTAATAGACACTCAGTGAAGACACTGAATGGATGCTTAACTCCCTTATATTTTATGTCTATGAATGACCACCCCAAGGAGGGAGCGAGACCACTGAAGGAAAAACTCTTAGAACCTTTATTGATTAGAAGTTAGGATTTTCATCTTGCCCTCTCTCTTCCTTGCCCTCTTTTCAAAGCAGGAGGGGAGACCTCCTGCCCCCAGCCCTGCTTACTTTGGACCTCAGTTCTCTCCCTTTACTAGAAAATAAAGTTGGGTAGTTAATATTTTCAAGCACTACCTTGATCAAATCTACTCAACTAAAGATTTCTCCTTGCAACTTTCCTTTTGTTTGTCTCTAATCAATTCTTATCCAGCCCCCTTGGGACAGGGAGAGTCTTGTATTTGCATCGTTCCCTCATGGGGTGTCTGGTATGCCTGGATCGGTTTCTTGGGTTACCTCTCTGCTTGGATTAAGTGCAACTATCAAGCAAGGAGTTTGAAAGGCTCTAGTCTCCATTGGTGAAAAAACAGACATGGCCTCCACCTTCACATTCCTAAGTGGGGAGCCAAGCATGAATATGCAGTTTCATAGATTCATATGAAAACTTAAGTTATCATAAATTTTAGGAAAGATTTCAAAAAAGAAAATGTTAGCATGTGGGTAAGCTTATATTGGAAGATCAGGGAAGAGCTCTTAACTTTATCTTAAAATAGTACTTATTCATGGCAAAATATAAACACTGTAGAATATTATTTTAAAAAAATACATATCTCTCAGAGGGAAATGGGGAGGAGGCAGGAAGAGGTTAACCAAAGAATTGATATGCATACCCAATGGATACAGACAGTAGTGTTGTGAAAGCCTGGGGTGGGGTAGAAGTGGAGTGGAGGGGGTCAATGGGGGAAGTAAATGAGGACATCTATAATATTCTCAACAAAAAAGATCATTTGAAAAAATTAAAACAAGTGAGAAAGAAGATCATTTGAAATTCCATCATCCTAAAATAATCACATCTTTGGCATTCATTATCCTAAAAATCTTTTTAGCTGTACATAATTGTTTATAAGTGGCAACAATTATCATGTAACTTCATTTTCAAATAACAATATGACAGTTTAAATCAATAAATATTTTATGTATTTTAAATAAGTGTATATTACATCACCAATTTTAATATACTGTTTAAAACCAATTGCCTAATGATGAACCTATGTCCTTAGTTTTGTAGTATTATAAATAACACTCTGATGAGAATTTTTATGCATATACTCTTAAGAAATTTTCTAATTTTGAGTTAAAAGTTGTTAATATTATCTGGCCCGTGTGGCTCAGTGGTTGAGCATCTACCCATGCACCAAGAGGTCTCCAGTTTGATTCCCGGTCAGGACACATGCCCAGGTTGTGGGCCCAATCCCCAGTGTGGGGCATGCAGGAGGAGGCCAATCAACGTTCTCTCTCATCGATGTTTCTCTCTCTCTCCCTCTCACTTCCTCTTTCTCTAAAATTAATAAAAGGAAACAAATTTTTTTAATTGTTAATATTAAAAATTTGCCTAAATATTAAGGTTGATGTTTAAGAGGATTATGTAAATTTATACTTCCACTTATGTAGGTGTCTTTCTCCTCACACACCTAATAATACTAGTCAGTATTTTTAACTATTTTATGTCTATTAAGAAAAGTAATGCTACTCTATTTTTCTATTTTGACTTACCTAATGTTGAGGCTATGTTGAAAAATCTACTGGTCATTTGCATTTCTCCTTTTAGAACAGAATTACTTTTATAAAATACTATCTGACCTTTCTTGTTTATGGGATTCCTGTTTTCTTCCTACTGGCCTAAGAGCTCTTTATTTGCAAGAAAAATTTTTTTTTTCTGGCTTATTTATTAATATTTTTTATTGTGCTAACATTTTTGGTACAGAGTTTCCAAAAATTATGTTTTCAACTCTATCAATATTTTATTGATGGCTTGGTGTGCTTATTCTTGTGCGTTAATATTAGTGCATGTCACCATTTAAATAGAAATGCTCTGCTTCTGTACTCCTTATGCCAGTGGTTTATAACTGAGTCATTACACAGGTAAACATCATCTCTCTAAGTGGAACTGGTTTTCCATCATGGCATCCTGTGTGTGATAATGGCTGAGAGAAAGAAAAAAAAAAGTAACAAGTTGGAAGCTTGACGTGATCGGCACTGAAAGATTTTCTCTACTAACCTGAAGAGAGGGTGGGGTAGAAATTTTACATTTTTAGAAGGGTGGTTTTACTGCAAAGTTGACTGTGCTAAATATTAATGAGGGGAGGGAGCATTATCTGGCTATTGACCAACCGTTGGTAAATTAACCAGCACTTTCTATTTTTAAGTACATTTATTTGATGATGATATTTAGTTGGGCACTGCTAGAGGTATGGAGTGTTTTAACAGAGGACTGGGGCATTCTTAGTTTGTTGACATATCTTTAACATTGCTTTGGGATACAGAGCACCTGCTTTGATAAGCGTGTTTGGTATTGCCACTACTCTTAACTTGACTCCTAGATTATTCTCTAGACATGTGGGTAAAAAACTAGTCAGAGAGCATCATTTAGCTGTGTCCTACCTGCATGACAATTGTGATTTATAAGACATTTAGTCAGTCATGGCTGTTGGAGAAGCCTTGTTGACATAGTTTATGGTTGGTTGACAAATGTTTTCATCAATAAGGAACAATTTAATGAGACAGGCATTATTCTAGGCACTTTACATAAATGATCTCTTTTAATCACCATTTCTCAGATAAGAAACTGAGGTTGGAAAAATAGGATATATTGGTTTAAATCATCTAGCTAAGTAAGTGTCAGAATGAAGCTTCTAAACAATTTTTTTTTTCTGACACCTAAGTCTACATTCTTCAGTAGTATTGAAAGAATCTGAAATGGGGGCATCATTGCATCATAGCTATCTTTGGCAAGCCTGGGAGTCTGGTCAAAATAGTGAAATGTACTGAGTTATCTCTATCAATTAGGGATTTACAGCAGCTGCAGTAGGAAGTCAAAGCTAGCCTCGGCATCAGAAAATTCACCAGAAATCTGGCAATATTTTCTGACTGTTAGAAAGTTTTTGGCTACAAAATAGAAAATATTTATTTAAAGCATAACACTTGAGAAAAGGTGACATGCAGTGGAAAAAAAGAAAAAAAAAAAAAACTGGTGAAATAACAGTCACCCAGATTATCCAAAGTGAGGTAAGAATAGCTGATGTTGACATACAGAGCCCATGGAAGCTTATACTATGTACAAAGCAGAACTACTATATGGTAACTCAGGGAATTGCACCCACACTCATATTTTCTGGGTAGCAAAGAAAAATAGATGAACTGAGAGTAATGAAGCCATAGAGAAAGACAGGTGTTAGCTTTCAATGCTTTTTTGGTTAACCCCCTTAGAAGTATGTTGAATTGATGGTGTTGTTTTGAAGGTGGAAAATGTCAGACTAATTGCTGTTTAATTTAGCCATCTCAGTAAAAATTGCATGGATGATGATGTCATTGTGTCTTCATCTTACCACAGAACCATTTAAAAATTTATGTCTGTGGTCATCATTGTAGAAGATACTTGTTTGTTTAAGGTTCCGTGCTGTCTGAACTACGTCCACTCAATTTGATGTATACAAAAGTAAATAAGCTAACCATTTATAAAATTACTCTTACCTATCTTTTCTTTTCTTCATATTTCTTAACTTTACAATAACACATAGACATCTGTTTATGCTTCCAATCCAGAATCATCACATGTTATACAAGATGGATAACTTTGTTTCAGTAGAAATTGTAAAAGATCTTCAGGTCTTCTGGTACCCAGTATTGTCTTAGAAGTAAATCTGACAATTGAACATTGAGCCTTCGTTGAACTCTTTTTTTCATGATAGAATTTAAAACTGAGATGATGTTAATGTTCAGATTTAGTTTCTATTAAAAAATCTCCATGTAAACACTGATTGCTTTGTTTAATTTTTAGGTACATATCCATGTGTGTTTCCATAATAAAAGCACTAGAGGAAACAAGAAACTATGTAACAAATAAAAGATATAAGCCACAGAGGCATGAATTTTAAAAAGTTAATATCTCAAATTTTCTTTTGAGATATTTTGAAACCAAGTCAAACACTTCAGGAGATACCAAATGGGAGGGTTTGCATTTGTCAGTTTTCATCAGAGATTTTCACCTTAATGCTCCCAGTTTAGATAAACCTGTGCTTGGATAGACCTAGTCACTTGCTAAAATGGGAGAAATGGACTCAGTCTTTAGAAGTGAGCAAACCAAACTATGTCTACAAACCACTGTATTAACTGGCATCACAGTAGCAACCAGCCACTGAAGATCAAAAAAAAACATTCTGATGCACTTGTCCTAGAATAAGTTCTCAAGTCTGAATCACATTTGCTCAGGTTTGGCAAGAAACAACGCTTCGAACTATAAAAGAAGACTTGAGTACCCATGGTTGTCAATTAATTTCTTTAACTCTGAATTCTATTCGTAATTCCACTTTAAGTTCATGTTCATGAACGTATTTGATCTGGATTTGATTAGGAAGATGAATGGTAGTAAAAAAAATGCCTTGTTATGTTTTCTTTTATCTAGAATTCCAACTTCTTTAAAGGACAAATAAAATCTATCTACCTTCCTTTTCTTCTGACTGTTAATTACTCTTTTCTTTTGTTAATAACAGCAAGTAGAGTCTCTATTATTACTTCAACTCTTTATAGTTGAAACTTTGAATCTAGAATTTTGCCCTAAACTTCAAAGTTTCATTAAAGAGAAAATTTTGATAATACAGAAAAAACTTTTTTTATAACGTAATTTGAAATGGGATAAAAAGAAGCTAGAAAAGAGGCTATTTTTATTTATTCTTGTTCTTCCATAACCTGATTTCCATCCCAATCATGACTTGAAAATTGGTGAGAGAGCTGAGGAATCTCCCATCAATATTTTCAAAGACCTTATTTTTTTAAGAGCAGTTTCAGGCTTACAACAAAATTGACGTAAAGGCAGATTCCTCATTATTTTTCAACCTTTCCTTTGCTCGTTGTTCAATCCCCAGAGTTAGACAACTTACAGGTGAGAGGTTAATATGAGTACAGATTTGGGGAATTGTATCACAGACAGTAACTGGAAATGTGATTGGGGAGAGTCAAAGCACTTCTATCCCATGGAGGGGGAGAGAGGAAAAAAAACACAAAAACTATTTATTGATTCTTTGATCTGCCTGAGTTTGAAGTTTGAATGGAACAACAAGGACATTTATAAATCAATTCAGTGTGTTTTCTGTAGGAAGCACAAAGCATTTCATGTCTAGCACACTAGACACATTCATCCAGAAATTTATCTGTCCTTTAAAAAATATTCTTACCCAAATATTTCAAATGAAAGCTTCCAAGACATTAGAATGTCATAGGAATAATCGATGTCAATGCTGCTTTCCAAGAAATTCTTTTATTTAATGTTTGATCCCCATTTCAGTCTTTTCTCCCCATCTGGCAGTTGTCACTTAGGCAGATGGCCACCAGCTGGGAGGGCAGCCTGGATCTCCCCCCAGGATCCATGGGGCTCAGTAGACCTGATGTGAAAGTGAACCACGCCACTCCATTAGGTGGTCGGCAAGCTCAGATATTGACTTGTCAACTTGTCACCACCTGAAAGCTTCCAGAGAGTCCTCCTTTATGAATCTGGGATCTTACGTTGCATATTTCTGATGTCACAGTATCCCATATTGGCTTCATATAAGAGCATGTAGCTAATATACCTACGTAATCCAACCCTCCTAATTAAGAGGGCACACATGAAAGCAGTAAGAGTTACTTTAATGGAAAGATGTAGAGAGAGAGAAAGAGAGAGAACAAAGAGATACTGAGTTTTTAAAGAAATATATCTTGACTAGGGTCCAGGCATAGTTTGATGTTTGAAAGATAGGCCGATTCTATTCTAATAAATATGTCCACATTATTATGGCCATTTTGTCCCAAAATTATTTAAATAAGACTTTTTAGTACTATTAGTCGGAATGGTCTATGAGTGTGTTGTGTGTAAAATAGATGCTGCTGGGCTTCTGAAATAAATTTCTGCCCTTTTTAAAGATCACCTTGTTACTCTAAGTTCTTTCTGTCCAGATCACGTGAAGGTTACTCTTCATTAGTTTCATCATTGCAGCTGCTCTTGGAGAAGCTCCTGGCTGTATTCATTTTAGTCCCCAAACCTCTGGGTCAGCCAGAAGAGATGTGATTCTTTTTTTTTTTTTTTTTTATCCTCACCCGAGGACATTTTTCCATTTTTTGTTCAGGTAGAGTGGGAGGGAGAGAGAGGAACAGAGAGAGAGAGAGAAACATCCACGTGAAAGGAACACATCGAGTGGCTGCCACCCGCACAACCGACCAGGGCCGGGGACAAACTGCAACCGAGGTATGTGCCCTTAGTGGGAACCGAACCTGGGTCTCTCTGGACTGCAGGCCGGTGCTCTAACCGCTGAGCCAAACCGGCCAGGGCGAGATGTAATTCTTTAGAAGAAACTCTGTTCCTTTTATAAACACCTGCCACTTTTTTCTTTCCTTTTTATTATAGATACATGTTCATAGGTGAACAGGGAATCAGAGGAGACAGAAGATGGGAATGCAGAGTTGGTCAATGTCAGTGTATTTGTTTCTTTATATATAACTATACACATCTGCAACAGGCAGACATACACAGACACATGGCTGTCGTGCTTGTATTTTTCTAAATCCAGATCAAACTATGTGTATACTAGTTTTTCCATTCATACTTATGCAGTGAACATGCTATTATATTTCAAATAACTATGTTTTTAATGGTTGCATACTTTCAAGTTTATGGCGAGACAATACTTATTTAAATGTTCTTTTAGTGCTGGACATCTAAGTTGTTTCTGATTTTTAAAAAAATGCATAAGTGACATCAAAAAACACATTTAGCCATTATATTTTGAGCATATGTTTGAAAGTTTAATTTCTGGAAGGGGAATTTCTCAGCCCAAAGATGTGTACCATTTAAAAACTTTAAAATTTTTATCCTGTCAGACTTCTCAAGAAGAGCAAATCGACCAACAGTGAGTAAGAGTGCTTGAGAATATTCTATTTCTGGTTGCTGTCTCTGATGCAGGCCTGTCTGCCCTTGGTTTATCTCTTGACCTTGGCCCTGCCACAGCTTTGAAGCTCTGTCTCAGGGCATCCTTGGGACTTTTTCCTCTTTTGTTTTGGCACTCCTGGATCACAGCAATTCAAGGTCAGCTCATCACATGTGAGCTTTCTGGAAGCCTTACTGCTTTCTGTTGTCTGCACACATTGAGGCCAGAAGTTGATAAGAATATTTTCACAGATGGTAAAATGCTCATGATAAAACAAATTCAGTTTCTCACTATTTTTTGTCATGGTTGATGAGGCTGATTTAAGATGTACACTGACCTTGCTCAACCACAATTTCCTTGCCCGTGTAACCAGGATGAATATTTCATAGTGATATGTGTGCGTCTCCTTCCTGACACATGGAGCAATGTAGTTTTAGATTTATTCAAGTAAGTATTTGAATAAGCTCTGCCATGCAAATTGTATGTTCCATGACCAAGGAACCTCTGATCTTATTTCCCATCTTATCTTCCAGCAACCAACAGAATGCCTGATGTTCAGTCTCTGCTAGTTGAATGAGCTCCCGGCCTTGTTGTAAGATATGGTTAATATGAATATGTTTGAAAGAATTTTGAATAATTGAGAATACTATAAAGTACATGTGACTGTTTTTATCCAAGGCAGCGGGTCTCAGATACTTGGTTTCTGTGCATAAGGTCAACTCAGAGTTTGATAACAATGCAGATGCCTGACCCACTCCTAGAGAATTCTATAGTGGTGCAGGTGAACCCTCCTATGAGGTTTGTAAATCTTCCATTTTAAGATCTTCTAGTCTGAAATTGATGTTTTTATTCCATTGCTGTGTGTTGCATTTGGTGTGGCAGTTTCCATGTACAACTCTGACATTTTCTGAGGTGAAATCAGGACATGCAAGATGAGAGCAATTAAACCCACTTACAAATGAAGAAACTGAGGCTTAGTATGGTAAGCACCTTGCTTGAGAGCCTACAGAAATTAGGGTCAGAACCAGGACAGGTGTCTAGTTCTTATAGATTTCAAAGCCCACAGACTTCTTATTGCAATAGGCTATTTCATTCTTTTTATTGCTTAAAAGTACGTTATTAACACATATCAGAAAGCCTTCTAATGTTAGTCATTTGATTATTGGGTTAAAGCATAACATACAGATTTTTGACAAGTGAATTAATTTATGAAATCATTGCACAAATATTGAGTTTCTGCTACTGCCAGATCTTACAGATGTTTCCTAGGAGCTGTTATTACACAGGCACACATTTCTATCTTCCTGTTTCTTAGAAAATGGCTTTTTGTCTCAATGTTTCTTTTGTTTCTTTCTGTTCTATTTTTGAATGCTGCCTATGCTTCAAAGGTTTTAATTATAAAATTTATTTATTGTTTCTCATTCAAAAAGCATTTATTGACCATCAACTACTGACACATCATGCTGAGAACTCAAATATGAATAGAAAATGTCTCCTACATGACTTCAAGCTCTTCAGGCACTAAGTATGCCTCCTTGGTCAAAAAAAAGGTTCCAATTAACCAAGACAAGAAATACCAGAGCATCAATAGATGTGGAGGCGTGGTAGAAGAGAAACGTATTGATAATGTTAGTTTTAGAGCTACTGAAAGTGAAGTTTTGATGGGACTACAGGTGAATATTTCCAGCAGCAATTAGATACATGTGGATCACTAGTATAAAGGGGTCTCTACTGCAGATAAAGATTTAGCAGTCACTTGTGTTTAGAGGAGTGTAAATGAGATTCCTCCAAGGAGGCTATTGGTGGCCTAAGAAATGAAGAGAACTAAGACAGAGCTCTAGAGAATTATTCACCTATCAAGACCAAACAGAGGAAAAGGGACCAAGAGGTCAGAGGAGAAGTGATCTGAAGGGAAAGACCTGATACTCAGTGGAGTGATGTCCCAGAACATGTGGGAGGAAAGCAGATGTTGAGAGATGAATGGAAGTCAGGATGGAGAAAAGGTGAGCACAGGCTCTTCTCTTAGGACCTTTGACTGTGAAAGCAATTAGTGAAATGGGTGATGCATCGGTACATAAGGTAGGGTGATATTTTAGCTCAGTCAAAAGGCCAGAAATTTATGGCTCATTCTGAAAAATGGTCATTTGTTATTTGTATATGTTATTGTTTCAGAAGCAAAGTCCCCAGAAAGCAATACCTTGGGATTTCTCCTTTGAGATCTTTGGATTAGGTTTTTAGCTGCAAAATTGGGAGAGTTTTCCAGATGTCTGAAAAGCATATTTCCTAGCCTTCTTATATCCTTGGTACATCTGCCTAAACACTCAATGTAGTCTTGTGTTATTGTGAAGATAAATTGTTCAAGACATTATTTAATACATACTCCAGTTTTAACCACTATGGAAATGATAGCTTATCATGAAGGTAAACTATGGAACAAAAGGTTGTTTACCAGCTTTTTACAGGTAGCTGACATAAAAATCATAAAATTTACTTTACATTTTCTAATATGAGGTAAGCAGCATGTCTCCTGCACCATACTATTAGTGAAAAGTGCTTTGCAAACATTTGCATACAACATTTTGAGAACCTAACAGAATTTTAGCCAGTCTTTCCAGTAATCTAAAACTTAAGCCTCGTGCCTTTCACACTAGTGGTTGCTTACTCGGAGGTTGGAATGTAGTCATATTCTGTTGGTCTTTGTTATTTGTAGGCATACTTTTGTAATTTAAATAAAAATGCATAAATGAAGTGTTGAACATTTATTTGATATTAAATATAAAAGCGGTTTACATAATTTTGTGCAATATCAAAGGAATAAATAAATGACATTCTCATATTTTGAAAGGATAAAACAACTCATGTTTTTTTGTGGATCTGTCTTGGTAGATAAAGAAATAACGATCTACCAAATATGTTGCCTCTTTTAGATTCCTGGATACTCAAAATGTGGAGGAAAGGATCGTTGTATTGTTTATTAGAGAGAAACTCTTCATTATTGCTGTTTGATGGGCTGCACTAGATTAGGTGAGTGTGGAGATGCCACCAAGAGTCCCCGAGTCCCACATGACTACCATCTATGAACATTAAGTTCTCTACTCCATCCATGGTTAATAAATTTCTATTGAAGTTTATTTAAACACTGAGACATTTTCACTTGACTTAATTTGTGCTTTTACAAAGTTTAAAACTGTTGTCCTTTTAAGAATTTATTCCAGGGTTCTTTTTTTACTGTATTTGTGAACTCACGGTTCTGTTTTTTATTTTTTTTTTATTTTTATTTTTTATTTACCTATTTTGCTTAGACTTTAATTTTCATAGCTGGCTTATAATTTTATCAGTAAGTGTTTGATATGCAGATTTATTTATTATTGCCATCTGTTTCTGTGAAAGCTATTTAAGTGCTAAACAGTTGCCTGAATTATGTTCAGGTCTGCATGGGGGGTAATATTGGAAATTAGAATCCCACAAAGACAAATGCTCTATATGAGACAAAGATCAGATACAAATTGGCTTATTTATCATTTCATTGTGATCTCACCACAAATGTGCCATCTGTATCTATGAGTTCTAAGGATGTTCTATCTTTATGAGATTGATTGTTAATATGTGTTTACTTCTGTTACTAAATTATCTTTCCAACATAGTTAGAATATTACCAAATTAAGATTATAGTTCAGGCAAATTCATTTAGAAATGCTAATTAATGCCTTTATCTCCTCCAGATTATTTATCATTCTTAGGCTACATGTACAAAATCATAGCAAAATGATATTTAAACACACATCTCAATGGGTTCAATTCCCAAAAGTTCAAGTGGCTTGGGAACTAGTGTTTCCTTGACTTAATCAGAGCTGGTCAATTGAACAGAGCACATTGGAAGAAATAACTCTTAAATTCAGTTGCATTTTGCCTCATTCAGCTATTTCCAGATTCTGTTTCTGGCTTCATTTGGTTTTGAATATTCTTGGAAGAGTATGACAAATTCCAGGTATTTTACCCAAACCCTTTCCAGTTCAATTCTCACCAACCCTCAACTCCCTGTGACATTTTTCTGTGTTTTGATAATATTGAGTGCCTCCTATTAAGTACCTTTAGTAAACCCTAAGGTTAATTGCTTAAAGGTCTGCCTTACCCTTATTTTAAACTACCTTTGCAAACTCGAAGTCATCTCAGGACCTTCTTTGTTGTTATTTTTAAAATTTATTTATTTTTATTCCATTAAAATTAAAATGAGCAACTACTACTTATATAATGTAAAGTTTTATAAAAACATTGATAGCCAGATGCTCAAACAGAACTCTAATCTCTTCCACTTCCTTTTTTTAATTTAGCAATGTATCATGGGCTTCTTTTCAGGTCAGTATATATCGATCTAATTCATAATTTAAAAAAAACACACACACTTTTTTTTCTTCATTGATTTTAGAGAGAGAAGAAGGGAGAAGGAGAGAGATAGAAACATCAATGAGAGAGAACATCGATTGGCTGCCTCCTGCATGCCCCTCACTGGGAATTGGGCCCACAACCTGAGAATGTGCCCTGACCAGGAATCAAACTGGTGACCTCTTGGTGCACAGGTAGACGCTCAACCACTGAGCCACACTGGCTGGGCTAATTCATAATTTTTAATGTTCAAGCTTTTTGTCTAATTCCCTGATGATGGATATTATATATTTATCCAGATTTGTAGTTGTTATTGTTGTCATTTTCAACTATAAAAATACTGCAATAAATGTCCTCATACATATAGCTTTTCATATGCTTATTTCCAGTGTGGCTTTCAAAAGGACAACCACCAAGTCAAAGGCAATATATATTTTTAATTTAAAAAAATATTCTAGGGGGAAGAAAAAATGGCGGCGAAGTGAATGGAGCGACCCAGACCGTCTCCCAAGACCAAACTGGATTTACAACGAAAATAAAGGCAAATCGTCAGGAAAGGGCAGCCGAAAGACATCTTGGAGGACCACTTAACCAGAAACACCCACTCAGTCCTGGTAGGCTTGCTAGGACGGGAGAGGGGACCGAGAGCCCAGGGTCCGCAGCGGCCTGGGCAGGGGCCAGGGAACTAGACGGGAAGTTAACTCTACCGTCTTTCTTCCCACCGTGCATGGCCCTGGGAACTCTGTAGCCGCCTAGACTCTCCGCTGAAGCCGCACAGACTCCTGGCCCCCAGGGAACTGGGCGGGACCAGGGAACTCGGCGGAAAGTTAACTCTACCTTCTCCCTCCCCACCGTGCATGGCCCTGGAAACTCTGTAGCCGCTGAAGCCGCACAGACTCACGGCCCCCAGGGAACTTGGCGGGACCGGGGAACTCAGCGGGAAATTATTCCCACCGCCTCCCTTGCCACCCTGCATGGGTCCTCCTAACACTATAGACTGCTAAACTCTCGGCTGGAGCCACACAGACTCCCGGAGAACAGGGGACTTGGCGAGATTAAAGTGGGTCCTCCCTGGTGCATCCAAACCCAGGAGAGGGAGCCACAAACAGCAAAACACCAACACCCACTGGGAAAACTTGGCAGACTCCAAAGCCCACTGTGATAACGAAAATGGTGAGAAACAGAAACAAAAGCCAAATGAAAGATCAAGAGACCTCTACAGAAGATGAAATAAATGAGGTGCAGTTAAGCAAGTTAACAGAACTAGAATTTAGAGCCATGATGTTGCGGAGGCTCAACAGCATGTGTAAGGACATGAGCAACATGAGTAAAGACATAGAAATGTTGAAAATAAACCATCTGGAAATGAAAAACCAACAGGAAGAAATGAAGAATGACATATCAGAAATGAAAAACACACTGGAAGGTCTAAAAAGCAGCGTAGGGGAAGCTGAGGACCAGATCAGTGAATTAGAAGACAGGCTAGAAGAAATCAACCAATCAGAAAACCAAAAGGAAAAAAAGATTAAAAAACAAGAAGAGAGCTTAAGAGAATTGTGGGACAACTGGAAACGTAATAATATTCGTATCATAGGAGTCCCTGAAGAAGAAGAAAGTAAGCGAGGGCTAGAGAATATATTTGAAGAAATAGTGACAGAAAACTTCCCTAATTTGGTGAAGGAAGAAGGCATTCAAGTTCAAGAAGCTCAGAGAGCCCCAAGTAAGAAGAACCCAAACAGGCCCACACCAAGACACATAGTAATCAAACTGCCAAAAATTCAAGACAAAGAGAGAATCCTAAAAGCAGCAAGAGATAAGCAACAGGTTACCTACAAAGGAACCCCCATAAGGCTCTCAGCTGACTTTTCACAAGAAACATTAAAGGCTCGAAGGGAATGGCATGAAGTAATCAAGGTCATGAAAAACAAGGATCTGAATCCAAGACTACTCTACCCAACAAGGCTATCGTTCAAAATAGAAGGTCAAATAAAGAGCTTCCCAGACAAAATAAGGCTAAGGGAGTACATTAGCACCAAACCAGCACTGCAAGAAATGTTAAAAGGACTGCTGTAATTACCAGGAGAAATGGGAAGAAAAATATAACCATACAAAACAAAAATGACAATAAATAAGTACATATCAATAACCACCTTAAATGTAAATGGACTGAATGCTCCCATAAAAAGACATAGAGTAGCTGATTGGATAAGAAAACAAGACTCATCTATATGCTGTTTACAAGAGACCCACCTCACAACAAAAGACTCACATAGATTGAAAGTGAAGGGATGGAAAAAAATCTTCCAAGCAAATGGAAAGGAAAAAAAAAGCTGGGGTAGCAATACTGATATCTGATAAAATAGACTTCAGATTGAAGGCCATAACTAGAGACAAAGAAGCCCACTACATAATATTGAAAGGATCTATCCAACAGGAAGATATAACCATGATAAGCATATATGCACCCAATATAGGAGCACCAAAATATATTAAAAAACTATTGGAGGACTTCAAAGGAGAAATCGATAGCAATACAATCATAACAGGGGACTTCAACACCCCGCTCACATCACTGGATAGATCCTCTAGACAAAAAATTAGCAAGGAAACAGAGACTCTAAATGAAGCACTAGACCAAATGGATTTAATAGATATCTACAGAGAACTACACCCCAAAACTACAGAATTCACATTCTTCTCAAGTGCACATGGAACATTCTCAAAGATAGACCACATGATAGGGTACAAACTAAGTCTCTACAAGTTCAAGAAGATTGAAATTATAACAAGCACCTTCTCAGACCACAATGGTATGAAACTAGAAATCAATTGCAAGAAGAACATACAAAGACATTTTAACACATGGAAGCTAAATAGAATGTTATTAAACAATGAATGGGTCACCGAGGAAATCAAGGAAGAAATCAAAAACTTCCTGGAAACCAATGAAAATGAGGACACAACAATACAAAATCTATGGGATGCAGCAAAAGCATTTCTGAGAGAGAAGTTCATAGCACTACAGGCCTACCTCAAGAAAGAAGAAAAATCTCTAATAGACTACCTAACCTCACAACTTAAAGAACTAGAGAGTAAACAAAAAGAAAACCCCAGAGCAAGTAGAAGAAAAGAAATAGTAAGGATCAGAGCAGAAATAAACGACATAGAGACCAAAAAAACAATCCAGAGGATCAATAAAACAAAGAGCTGGTTTTTCGAAAAGATAAACAAGATTGATGGACCCTTAGCTAGACTCACCAAGAAACAAAGAGAGAGAACCCAAATACATAAAATCAGAAATGAAACAGGAGAGATAACAACTGACCCTACAGAAATACAAAAGATCGTTAACAACTACTATGAAAAATTATACGACAACAAATTCGAAAATCTAAGCAAAATGGACAAATTTCTAGAAACACATAGTCTCCCAAAACTGGATCAGATAGAGATTGAAAACTTGAACAGACCAATAACAACAGAAGAAATTGAAGATGTAATCAAGACTCTTCCAGCAAACAAAAGCCCAGGCCCGGATGGCTTCACAGGGGAGTTTTACCGAACATTCAAAGAAGAACTAATACCCATTCTCCTCAAACTATTTCAAAAAATTCAAGAAGAAGGAAGACTTCCAAACACATTTTATGAAGCCAGCATAACTCTAATTCCAAAACCAGAAAAAGACACAACAAAGAAAGAAAACTACAGGCCAATATCCCTGATGAACATAGATGCCAAAATCCTGAACAAAATACTAGCAAATTGAATCCAGCAATACACCAGAAAAATTATCCACCATGACCAGGTGGGATTCATCCCAGGGATGCAAGGCTGGTACAATATTCGCAAATCCATAAATGTGATACACCACATAAATAAACTGAAAAATAAAAACCACATGATCATATCAATAGATGCTGAAAAAGCCTTTGACAAAATCCAACATCCATTTCTGATAAAAACGCTCAGCAGTGTGGGAATTGAGGGATCATACCTAGACATAATAAAGGCCATATATGAAAGACCTACAGCCAACATCATACTCAATGGGCAAAAACTAAAAGCATTTCCCTTAAGAACAGGAACAAGGCAAGGATGCCCACTTTCGCCACTCCTATTTAACATAGTACTGGAAGTCTTAGCCACAGCAATCAGACAGGAAGAAAAAATAAAAGGGATCCAAATTGGAAAGGAGGAAGTGAAATTGTCATTATTTGCAGATGACATGATACTGTACATAGAAAACCCCAAAGACTCCACCAAAAGCTTACTAGACTTAATAAATGAATTTGGCAAAGTAGCAGGATAGAAAATTAACGTCAAGAAATCGATGGCATTCTTATACACCAATGATGAACTCACAGAAAGAGAAACTAAGCAAACAATCCCATTTACCATTGCGGCAAAAAAAATTAAGATACCTAGGAATAAACTTAACCAAAAAGATAAAGGACCTATTCGCAGAAAACTACAGGTCTTTGAAAAAAGAAATAGAGCAAGATGTAAAAAAGTGGAAGAACATACCCTGTTCATGGATTGGGAGAATTAACATCATTAAAATGTCCATATTACCCAAAGCAATCTATAGATTCAACGCAATCCCCATCAAAATACCAACGGCATACTTCAAAGAATTAGAACAATTACTTCAAAAGTTCATATGGAACCAAAAAAGGCCTCGAATAGCCACAGCAATCTTGAAAAGGAAGAACAAAGTTGAAGGGATCACAATACCAGATTTCAGGTTATACTACAAAGCCACCATAATCAAAACAGCCTGGTACTGGCACAAGAACAGGTATATAGACCAGTGGAACAGAATAGAGAACCCAGAAATGGACCCTAGGCAATATGCTCAATTAATATTTGTCAAAGGTGGCAAGAGCATACAGTGGAGTAAGGAGAGCCTCTTTAATAAATGGTGCTGGGAAAATTGGACAGCTACTTGCCGAAAAATGAAACTAGACCATCAACTTACACCCTACACCAAAATAAACTCAAAATGGATAAAAGACTTAAATGTAACTCATGAATCCATAAAAATCCTAGAGGAGACTGTGGGCAACAAAATCTCAGACATCATACGCAGCAGAATTTTTACTGACACATCACCTAAGGCAATAGAAACAAAGGAGAAAATGAACACATGGGACTATATCAAACTCAAAAGCTTCTGCATAGCCAAAGATACAATCATCAAAACGGAAAGTCTACCCACTGTATGGGAGAGCATAATTGCCAATGATATATCAGATAAGGGGTTAATTTCCAATACATATAAAGTGCTCATACAACTCCACAAAAGGAAGACAAAGAATCCAATTAAAAAATGGGCAGAGGAACTAAATAGACACCTCTCCAAACAGGACATACAAATGGCTAAGAGACATATGAAGAAATGTTCATCATCACTAATCATCAGAGAGATGCAAATCAAAACAACAATGAGGTATCACCTCACACCTGTCAGAATGGCCGCCATCAACAAATCATCAAACAACAAGTGTTGGCGAGGGTGTGGAGAAAAGGGGACTCTAGTACACTGTTGGTGGGAATGCAGACTGGTGCAGCCACTATGGAAAACAATATGGTGTCACCTCAAAAAATTAAAAATTGATTTCCCATTTGACCCAGTGATCCCACTTCTAGGAATATACCCTACGAAGCATAAAACACCAATCAGAAAGAATATATGTACCCCCATCTTTGTAGCAGCACTATTTACAATCGCTAAGATCTGGAAACAGCCCAAGTGCCCATCAGTAGACGAATGGATTAAAAAGCTGTGGTACATATACACAATAGAGTACTATGCAGCGGTAAGAAAGAAAGATCTCTTATCCTTTGAGACTACATGGAGGGACCTGGAAAGTATCATCCTAAGCGAAACAAGCCAAACAGAGAAAGACAAATTTCATATGATCTCACTGATTTGTGGAATATAATGAACATAACAGTTTGAAGACAATCCCCTAAGGAGTGTGGAGGTGAGAGAGGGATGAACCACAGAACTTATATGCATGTATGCATGAACAGTGGACATGGACAACAATCTGGGGAAGGGGCAGGGAGGGAAGGGGGAGGGGGGAATCAGTGGGGGAAAAAAGGAGAATCATTTGTAACAAAAATTAATCAATAAAAAAAAAAAGAACCTATATTGCCCATTCAGTGAGGATAATAAAACAGTTAACTTGAAAAAAAAAAAATTCTAAAATATTATCAAAAAAGATGTTGTAATTCACTCATCTACCAGAAATATGCGTGAAAGTCAATTTTCCTTCACCCTTGCCAGCACTGGATGCTATTTCTTACCTAAATTCTGATCCTCTTGTGCTTAGAACAGAGCTGTCCATAGTACATACTCAATGCTTTGTTGAGCTAAGTCATTTCAGTATTTTGAAGCTACTTTTTCCTTTTAATCTTTTTTAAACACAAATTTTCCTTTATTCATATACAGATTCATAGTTTTTATTTATAATATAAATTCATAACTATGAACTTGAATCAAAATGTAGGTCAAATTATATTAGTATTCATTCACATATTTGATTATGAGCATCTTTGATGTTTTTCTCTGTTTCTTACCCTTACCTCAATAATATCTCTGTTACTCTTGCTTTTATGACCATAATTTCTAACAACAGCGCTTTGTATTCACAGGACTTTTTTTTTTTTTTTCCATTGTTACTAAACTTTTATTGAAAAAAATTCAGTGTTTGACAGATTAAGTCTGCCTTTATGATTCTGAATTCTTAAAGGTGGATATTTTCTGACATTTTCTACTATAATGCCATTGTGTGGTCTGCATTTCCTCCACACTACACAGTTTACTATTCCTCTGCAAGGTTATTTGCTGAAAAAAAGAAGAAAAAACCCCACAAGTTTTCATCATTACTTTTTAATAATTGAATCATATATGATTTTTATGTATGCCAGCAATACTAAACAAAATACTTAAACTTTAATACCAAAGTTTAGTATTAAATACTAGTACTTCAAAATTGAATACTAATTTGTGTCTGGTGTTTATATATGCTGTTAAACATGTATTCTTTTAAATAATTTAATCTTTATCATAACCTTACAATATTGACATGATAGTATCCTGACTTTAATTTTACTGACATAAAGACTGAGTTTCCTAAAGAGGTTTTAAATAATTCCTTTAAGAACTTACAGCCAATAAATATGAGAACTAAGATTTATAGCACAATTTTTTGATTCTAGATTAAGTGATCTCTCCCACTGGTTCTCAGAATCCTAAGTGCAAACAAGATCCTTTAAATATTTCAATGTAAACAAGACTTAATTAAACAAGCAATTTATATACTATTGATTATGTGCTGTGTTTACTACAGTTTCAGTTAAATTTGTCTTTGATTAATATAATGGAAAATACATTAATTCTAAATAAATTCAACTTTTCTTGGAAAGGAAATTAAAAACCTTTTAAACCATGTAGTTCATAAAATAATAAAGGAAACTTAATTGTTAAAATGTTAGAAATTGTTCTTCTAAGATCAAATTTTAATTTGGAAATAAATATCACTTTAAGATCAACCCTGGGAGACATCATGCTAAGTAGAATAAGCCAGACACAGAAGGACAAATACTCCATTGTACCACATACATGAGGGATTTAAGATAGTCAAATATCTAGAAGCAGAACATAGAATGATGGTTGCTAGGGGCTGGGGAAAGGGGGAAGGGGAAAGTATTAGTCAAAGGGTTCAAAGTTTTACTTTTGCAAGATGAGAAAGTCCTAGAGATCTGTTGTATACCATAGTGTCTGTATTTGACAATACTGTATTGTATACTTTAAAATTTGCTATTAAGATCTTAATACTGTATTGTATACTTTAAAATTTGCTATTAAGATCTTAACTGTAATAATAATAATAATAATAATAATAATAAAAATAGATAATAATAAAGAGGGCAGGAGGAAATTTTTGGAGATGATGGATATGTTTATGTCATAGATTGTGATGATGGCTTCATGGGTGTGTACTTGTCTCCAAATTCATCAAGTTGTATACATTAAACATGTATAGCTTTTTGTGTGTCAATCAGACTTCAAAAAAGTGATCTTTAAAAATGATAACCAACCATAGAAAATGTTGCTGACTTTACAAAAAGTGTCTGTGTGTGTGTATATGTGTGTGTGTATGAGCATGCACACTCTCATGAGCACACACTCACCTTTTAGTTCTATTTCTATTTGCTACTCGTTTTCTTGGTATCATTTGTAAATTATAAATTCTATATTTTTAGAGAGGTATGCATCTAGATTCAATTATTACTACAACTGTACATGTGTGTAGTGAGAAAGGTACTCTATAGATGTATTCTTGTGTTTTCTAAATTTCTTGATATTAACCATAGTGTTAAGATGTATTTTCAAATATATTATCAATTTCTTGTATCAGGTAATATTGTGGAATCTTGAGGTTTCTCTGTTAAAGCTCTTTTTTTGGTGTGTTCTTTCCTTGTACCTATTTAATGAGATGCTTAAATAAATGATAACCTTTAAGGGAAACCTTTATTTATTATTTACTTCATTAAATTATATCAGTCCCCAAAATACTTTTCCATGTGTGATTACATAGGTCCTTAGATTGACAATTGTTTTTTTCTATTTGAACAAGAATGACAACAGCAAATCCCAAGCTTTGTTTTTTTGTGTGTTGCTTTGACTCTAATTTTTTCTAGTCTGTAGTTTGGCTTTGGCTTTGAATAAGCATTCACTCCATTTTTGGCTGTTGATACTAACACCAATTTATTAAAGGGTAAGACACCATATGTTCATTTCAGAAATACCAGTTCCGTTTTGTTCATTTTAAATTCTAGTATTTGTCAAGCTATTTATTATTTACTTTTAACTTGCAGTAATTTGTATCCTTTCCATTTTTTTTGTCTTTAACTTGCAGTAATTTGTTTCCTTTCCATTTTTTAAAATTTTGTCTTATTGCTTTTATTTTCAAAGAATTTCATCACCTCTTTTAAAAAAATTTGTTAAAAGGAAATATTTTATTATATTTGTTGCAAAGAAAAAGTGAAAAAAATGTGGGCAGCAGAAATTTTGTATTTAAGCATAGCTGAAGAAATTTGGTATCAGTTGTTGAGACCAAACATACTGAAGGGTAAAGAATTGCTATTTCAGTCTAATAAAAGATGACAGAAAATATCACATAATGGGCAGAATCATAAATTGAGGTATACCTGCAGAGGCACTAAATAGAAAATGCACAAAATATGTCCTAGTATGGAAACCCAATCAAAATTATAAAATACTCGCCCTGGTCGGTTTGGCTCAGCAGTTGGAGCATCGGCCTGTGGACCAGAGAGTCCCGGGTTCCATTCCCGCTAAGGGCACGTACCAAAAAAAAAAAAAAAAATTATGAAATACTAATTCTTGAAATTTGGTCTACATGATATAAATATATAAATAGGTCCATTTAAAATTAAATTATGGGTTTCCAGTTGCTATGCAGAATTGAGATCCCACTTAAACTTGGCTTTCACAGACACACTTAAGATAATAGCTGCATCATTTTCAAGATAACTCTTGAAGTTCAATATTAAGGGTGCATATCAATTAATGGCCATTCACTGGTGTAAATGTTTATCTTTTACAGTATTGTCTGACATTTACTGACTTACATTTCAGACCTAGGAGGTGGGAGCAAATTCATAATAATCAAAACAATACCAGTTATGGAGTAACAAAGTCAACCTTAATGGCTGAACCACAAATAATTACATATTCCACTGAGAGTGTTGGTGGAAATAGTTATGTTGCATCTTCCTAAATCCTTAATTTCCATGGAAATACACAATTGTTAAGCAGAAATAAGGAATATGATTTTAAATTAATAAATATAGATGCAGTTTTAAACCCATACGTATAGAAGTGGAAAAGGAGAAAATATAAGTTTCAGGCCAAATCACTCAGGGATTAGAAACTAATTTAAAAGCCATTCTGATTTAGTTATTATAATTTACAGTTAATGGTTTTATTAAGCCAAAACAGGGCATGTGCTTTTTTTTTTTTTTCACATAACATTTTAGATTTATAGAACTTGTATGACCCACACTAGATTGCCTTTTTTGAGATTTATTTTTACTTTTGCAAGTGATGTCACTTGATCCATACTGGACAGTGAATTTCATAATAAAAGTTTATCACAAGCTTTTATTTTTGAAAGCACATGTGTGAACACTTTTTAACTCATTTCTAGTCATTGCCTGGATCTTGCACAACAGTAATTTTTCATTTTCATTCTTTCTAGAGAAATAGTACAATAGTGTATATACGAAAACCATTCACTTTGGACGTTTGAAACAGAGCATTGATTAGCTGAGCCAGGATAAACTCACAGAGCCAGAAGCAGCAATAGAACTTTGAGAGGAAAGTCTGCTAAGCCCAGTCAATCAGCCACATACACTAACTGAGAATGCTTGGACACTTACTGAACTGAAGGAGTCCCACAAAATGGCATTGCACTCATCAGTCATGATCCAGCTGTATTGAATTGTTACCGTCAGTTGCAAAAACAAATATCAGACTATGTCAATTTCGTGTTGTGGAATGACACTAGCAAAAGGATTCCAAGGTTTATACAGAGAGATTAAGTTACAACAGAGACTCCATTTCTTATTTTTAGATGGAATATTTCTGTTAACTTGATTAAAAATGGAGAGGCTGTGTATAATTTATTTTAGGTATATGGTGAGCTGATATTTGTTAATAAATGTATAAATACAAATGTGTGTGTGTCTATACACACATTCACACATTTCCTTTTCCAATTAGAAAGTTAAGAGAAGGAAAACAGGAGCGATTAGAGTACACGTGTGTGCGCATGCGCACACAGACAAAGTAATCTATTATGTGACCAAAGGGAAGCAATTGCCTGAGTATTTTTTCTCTCCCTGATGTGTAATCTATTGCTTATTGCTTAGTACCTTACTAATTAAAGACTTAAACCGAATGTACAAAAGCCAATGGAATCCTCTAGATAAAGAAGATGGATATCATTTCATGAACATGTGGCTATTGAATTTTACTGAGACAACCCACAATTCAGTTTGTTTCCCAATTCAATCCAACCAATATTATATGGTATGTCAGTTCTCTATGCAAATCAATGCAGAGTTTGCAAAAATGAAAACCTTTCAGGAGTTTGGATTGAGGAGATAGCAAATGTTTATTAAAAAACTTCACCCACCGGACCCTGGTCAGTTTGGCTCAGTGATTGGAGCATTGGCCCGAGGCCCAGAGAGGCCTGGGTTTAGTTCCCGCTGAGGGGACGTACCTCTGCTGCAGTTTGTCCCCGGCCCTGGTTGGGGTCATGTGGGTGGCAGCCAGTCAATCTGTCTCTCTCACATTGATGTTTCTCTCTCTCTTCCTCCCTCTGTCTCCATCGCTCTATCTAAAGATAAATGCAAATATGTCCTTGGGTGAGGCTAAAAAAAAAATTCACCCACCTGACCGGTGTGGCTCAGTGATTGAGCATCGACCCATGCATCAAAAGGTCTCCAGTTTGATTCCAGGTCAGGGCACATGCCCAGGTTGTGGGCCAAATCTCCAGTGGGGGGCATGCAGGAGGCGGCCAATGTATGTTCTCTCATCGATGTTTCTATCTCTCTCTCCCTCTCCCTTCTTCTCTCTCTCTCAAATCAATAAAGAAAACAAAATTCAACCTACTGTAATACAAAACATGTTAAGTGTTATAGAGATACAAACAGACATACATATAGTTTTCTTATGAAGTAGGAAGATGCAAATGCTTTTTTTGGAGAATAGGTTATAAAAGACACCATTCAAGCAATGGCATGTGAACTGGATTCATCTGGCTGAGATGTGTGTAAGAGCAGTTCAGATGGAGGACAGAATGGGGTAGAGATTTGGAAAGCAGAGGGTTCGGAGGACAAGGGAAAGATAACTGCAGTATTCAGGAGAGGGTCTGAGGCATCCTAATAGGTGATACAGTTGGAGAGCAGGGGTTGGTCCTTGGAGACCCAGGCTCAGGATGTTGACTCTGTTCTAAATGTAGGTGACAGTCTTCAAAGATTTTAAGCAAGAAGATAAAATAAGAGTCAAAGCTATATAATAGGAAAACTAATCTCATTTCCATACAAAGTCATAAAGAGGAGGTGAATGGGACCAGAGCCTTGATGCCACCAATGGTTAATCAATTGTATAGCAATCAAATACTGAACACCAATTTGTTCTGAGAATCTAACTGTTGGCAATTGTATCAGTTTCCTAGGGCTGGGTGGCTTAAAGTAACAGATATTTATTTTCTCGTAGTTCTGAAGTGTCAGTAGGGCCTAGTTCCCTCTAAAGCCACTGGGGAGGATCCTTCCTGGCCTCTTCCAGCTCTGGTAGTCCCAAGCATTCCTTGACTTGAGACAACGTAACTTCAACCTCCACCTCTTTTTTCACATGGTTGTCTTCCTCCTGTGTTTCTGTCTCACCTTCTCCTATAAGAGCACCAGTTATATTGGGTTAGAGCCTACCTACCTTAATGGCCTCATTGCAATTTGACCACATCTGCAATGACCTATTTGCAAATAAGTTTACATTCATAGGTATAAGAGATCAGGACTTCAATATATCACTTTGGGAGATATGATTCAACCCACAACAAGAATTGATGGTGGAGCCTAATGGAAAAGGCAATACCAAGGCAGAATTGTTAAGTATTATAAATAGATACAAGCATACATACATATATGTATGTACAAGGATGAGGAGGCATAAAATAATTCTAGTCTGGGAGGGGAAAAAACTAAAACATAAAGAGTCAGGCATTTGGGATCGGTAGAAAAGGAAAACCAGGTGATCTCAACAATGGGGTTTAAATATCAGTGAGGTTATGACTGCATTTGTGAACTGACCTAAGCCAGTCCAGCATTCAACAATGGTCAGGGGATCCCTAGCAATACATAGAAGCTATACATATTTTAGACTGTAGCCTGACTGTCTCTACCACAACCTCATTATGTTTGTATCTTATTATAGCATAGGTTGTTACAGTGAAAGCAACTATCTGACTGAAACCTTCCCAGAGGGAAAACATTATCAGCAAGCAGGGAAAAAAACAAGTCATGGAAATATTTGTAAATGCAGAGGCATTATCACTGTCTTCTGCTTTCTGGCAAGCAGTTTGCTTGAAAGGTTAATTCAGAGATGGACACAATGGTGATCTGACAGAGGGTTGGCCAAACTTCTAGTCAGGCCGGGGAATAGAGTTCTCCTTTGTAGTTGGGATGAGGGGTGGGCAGGTAGGGGGGATAAAGTGAGTGGGAACTAGAGACAGATGATGGAAGAGGAATTGGAGGTTGGAAATAAGGCTAGACAAAGATCTAGGCATGAGATTTCATAAAGCTATTATGTTGCTGGATTCCTGCATTCCTCTGTCTTATGCCTCATCATGGAAGGACAGTGGGCTCTGTGAGATATTTCATCAATGCTATTCATTTCACCAATGAAAAATTATTTCTGGCATAATTATACAAATAAACCTGTGTAATTTACATAATGGTATTTAAATTATTTGCTGTTGCTACTATATGAATTACTGATAGACTATGAATTACTGATTAAGATTTAAAATGTTAATAAAGCAAACCAAATAGATCAGAATTAACTTATATGCCTATGGACACCTTATTGTTTATACAGAATTATCTTGAAGTAATTGACATATAAAAATTTTATACATCTTTTGAAAATACTCTCTCAATTATTTGGGTGTGTGGCTCTTCAGTTAAAGATAGAGGTCAAGACTATAGAAGAACAGATGAGTCTCTGGGGCACTGAATTTAAGAGGAGAAGGCTGAAGACAGATGCTTGAGGAAATTTACCTTTAAAGAGTTAAGTCACAGACAGAGAAGCTAGGCAAGGAGCCTAAGAAAGAACTAGTAGGGTAGTAGATAAAAATCTTAAAGTAAAGAAGTAAGTTTCAGGAATGAGTGCACAAGAATACCAAGCGTTGTAGACAGGTGAGATGCATGAAGATTGGAGCTAGACTTTGGAATGACGAGGAAGAAAATGCTCTTGACCTTCAAGAGAAAATTTGTTATGAAGATAAAAAAGAGAGTCTCACAGTGCGAGGAGCTTATGTGGGTGGATGGCAATAAAAGTGAACTGTGGGTGGGCAGATAACATGTAGGGACAGGGACAGGTCTTAGAGGGGAAGAGATGGTTTTAATTGATCATATCTGCCCTTATTTTTTATTGATTTTTTTTTTTTTTAGAGAAAGAGAGGAAGGGAAAGAGGGGCGGGGAAGAGAAGAGTAGAACATGGGTTTGCTGGCTTCTGCACACCCCTGACCTGAGATCAAGCCTGAAACCAGGGCATGAGACCTTACTGGTAATTCAACCAGCAACTTTTGGTGTATGGGGTATCACCCAACCAGCTGAGACACACCAGCCAGAGTTATCTGCCCTTTTTATGAGTGGGCTTTTGCTAGATATGAGATAGCTGGACTAACATGACAATGTGGGCTCAGAATAAAAAGGAACATGGTTTTTTAAGGGAAGTCTGAGGCTGAGGTCCGGTAAGGGAGCCTGTTTGGACACTAAATACCATTAACTTATTTGGGTTTTAACACTCACTCAGAATTCAGGAGACAGTTGACTGCAATGTTGACTATAATGGAAACGAACAAATATATATGTGTTTATTGACATATATTTTCTCTTTTGTTTTTATGGGCCACATAACTGTTTTAGGATATTACATAGAGGGTGGGGCAAAAGTAGGTTTACAGTTGTAAGCACACAAAATACAGTGTTTACTATTGTATTATTATTTATTTATTATTGTATTATTTTCCATACAAACAACTGTAAAACTACCTTTGTCCCACCCTGTATTTCTCAATAAGTACTAATTGAATTAAATTTCTTTTTGAGAGATCTTGAGTTCCAGTTTCCACTGCCAACCTAGTTCTTATTTTTGGAGAAACAATAAGCTGATTGAACATGAGAATATGCAAAATAAGGGGAGTAGTCTTTAGGAAATAAATTCCTGTTTTTCTGAGAGCAGAGCTTGTGTGGATTATTTTGCAATACCAAAACCCAGTCCTTAATCATACTTATTAATATAGTCAAGAATATTTTATAGGCTTCAAAAAACTGAAATACAGTATGAGTGCTACTGATGGGCAAAAAAATGTGTTTGACATTTTATACTAGATATGCGATGATGCATTATAATTTATTTACAAGGACAGATGAAATCAATGGTATTTACTGGATTTTAGAGACCACCTCAAGAAAAGATATATATGTTATATGCATTAATTCTCTAGGACATGCATGATGCCATTTATGTGTATTTATGTCTGTATGTTTCCATATGCTTTGTATTTGTACACAGTTCTAACACATCATTCCCTATGCCTAATCTTACAATGTCGCATATTTGTTCCATCATGTATATATTTTTGTTAACCTGGGGAACATATTATTGCTTCTAGAGGTAAATAGACTTTGCAATTGTAAGTGTAAATTTTTTATTTTCTTTTTGATTGTTAATATCCATTTGTACTTACTTTACACATTTATTAGGCCTTTGATCCAGGCTGAGCAATTTATTACAGAAGAGTTAAAGAGCCATCATTTCCAAACAACTTTCCTGGAATTGTTCCTTGAAAATTTCAGTGCTATTAAAGAACAAACACCGACTTTATGGTTACTAATAATAGCAATTTTTATCTGCATAAAACTTTACAGTTTACTGAAATGAACATTTCCTCAAAAGAGTTTCTTATTTGACCTTTAAAATGTCCATGTGAAAAATTTTCTTCTGAAATAAACACAACAAGGGTTTTTGTTGACCTTATTTTAGCAATAAGGAGATAAGGTCCCTGGGAGGTTTGGTGTTATGATTAATGTTCCACCCAAGTTCTTGGTACTTAGCTTATGCACTTGTTGCCTTCTGCCAGGATGTGTGCCATTTGTTTCATGAGACATTTTTTCTTTTTGTCTAAAAGGTAAGGTACTTTTTTTTTGAGAGATGACTAATATTATTATTGCTATAATTATTATTTCATCTTTTGTATAATTGTTTACATATTGATTTTGGTTAATTCTCTTAGCTCCTCGCAGTTGCCATAAAAATGTACCACAAATTGGGTAACTTAACACAACTGAAATGTATTTTCTTGGAGTTTGGGAAGTTATAAGTCTGAACTTAAGGTATTGGCAGGGCCATGCTTTTTGTGAAGGTTTTAGTGTAGGATCTTTCCTTGCCTCTTCCTAGCTTCTGGTGGTTGCTATCAATTTTGGTGTTTCTTGACTTATAGATGCATCACTCCAACATAGAATTCTTCCTGTGTGTCTTATCACCTTCCCTCTTTTCTAGTCTCTGTATTCAAATTTCTCTTTTTTTTCTTTAAAAATATTTTTTTTCTTTATTGATTTTAGAGAGAGAAGAACAGAGAGGGAGAGAGATAGAAATATCGATGAGAGAGAACATCGATTGGCTGCTTCCTGCATGCTCTCCACTGGGGACCAGGCCCACAACCTAGGCATGTGTCCTAATTGGGAATTCAACTAGTGACCTCTTGGTGCATGGGTGAACGCTCAACCACTGAGCCACACTGGCCAGGACAAAGTTCCCTCTTTTTATAAGGACAGCAGTGATTGGATTAAGACCCTCCCTACTACCATGCAATCTCATTCTTTAAAAAAACTTTTTTTTTAGTTGAGGTATAATTGACATATAGCAGTTTCAGGAATACAACATAATAATTTGATATTTGTATATATTGTCTAGTAATCACCACATTAAGTTTAGTTAATGTCTGTCATCTTAATGTAAGACCTCATCTTAATTTGATTACATCAGATAAGACCCTTTTCTCGAAAAAGGTCACATTCTGAGGTTCTGGGTGGACATCAATTTTTGATCAACACTGTTTAACCTAGTACATTAAATTATATTACATTTATTTTGGTATTTCAGTAATTAAGCTTTTTTCAAAAGGACCTGTCCATAGATGCATTTATGGAGTCCAATAATGATAATGTTACCAATATCAAGGTAACAGTATTATCAGAATTATTATAAATAACCCAATCATAATCCTTAGAAAATGGTGCCCTTATTCTTCTACTTTGTCGCTTTTAATCAAAGTTTGCAGTATATTTGGAAATTTTGAGTTTGTGTTATCTCTGATCCAAAATTATCTGCTTAATAGATACTTCTCACCTCATCTTCTTCCCAGCCACTCCTAATTCTGCCACACTCTCCTCTCCCACCACCCACACACACTTTGCCCCAAGTTGTACCTGGTTCTTTCCCCAAATAGCTGGACTAGTCAGTGTGAGGAACATTCTGCTCTGTGCATGGGGGCAGCGGAGGAATGAAAATGGGTTAGATCATACTTCCCTTCATTTAGCATTTCCTAGACTTGTTTACTTGTCCTCAATGTTTAAACCTAGACAGATTGTTCCACATGAGATCCTTCTCTCTATTGAGGGAAAACTCAGTTCTTCTCACCAGGGTTGAGGTAAACAAGAACCTAAGGATCCATTCCCTTGTAGTCCACTCCTCAAATGTGGGCAAGATTAACAGCATTAGCAGAAGAATGAGTTATGTTAGGATTTCAGCAGCCAGTCAGTGGAGAGTTAAACACTCTACCCTCTTACTCTCCTTGTTAGATGATTTACAAAACAAAGCTACTTTTTTTTATTGTCAAGCAGAAACATTTTGATTTAATCTCTCTCTCTCTCTCTTTCACACACACACACACACACACATCTAATGACTAATAATAATTTTCAGAGACAATTTATCTTAGAAATATATTTTAGGTAAAATTTCTTTTTTTTTTTTTTTAAGGCAAAATTATCAGCACCCTTTTGTTCAAAGAAAATAGAATTTATAATTTTATAAAGACCTAAAGGCATGCCTTCTTTATTTTACCTTCGTTTTCCAGAATGTTTCTCTGGACCAATGAGAAAGAAATGAGTTCAGTTACTAACCTATTCACTCTGTAATGGCAACAAATAGACCTCAAAAAAGCTTTGAAATTTGAAATTATGTTTGTCTGCTTTTCCCAGATCGCCATTTCCTGGTGAGTTGTTCTCATACCACTCTCTGTAAGAAGAAAAACAATAGAACATTTTATGACGATCTTAACATGAAACCATCTATGGTTTGAAGGTGGACATAGCTGAGTTTGCTTCAAGTTGCATAACCATTCATTTTGGACTGAGGTATTCAATGACCACCACCTGAGTTAGATTCTTTTCTAAAGTAGGTAGACCCATTTACAATGCAGTAAAAGTTGCCTCTAGTGCATGGCCAATTGGTGGTAGGTCAGTGGCATCATCTTCATGGATGTGTCAGTAGGATAATATAATTGGAGAACATCAAAACAAATGGCCATCTACCTTAGGCTTCATTCATTGAGTTCTGGAAGTTAATGATGCCTTATTGAAGGAGCATTGCATGAAGCTCTGTGACATATGCCTGATAGTGTTATATAATTTCATAGTCCACAAACCATAATGATTCAATTTTCTCAGAGGTGTATTCATCCATCTATGTCTGGTATTGATTCCTTTCCACTGTGTACTAATATGGAGTTTATATTATTATTTACATAAGCTAGAATTTGACCAAGAGGGAAAAGATAATACAAAGTGGGTAATTAAAGCTATCTTCCAAATAAATTTACAATTACATTTCCTCTTTGAAAATCTAGGTGCAGATTTGCTTTTTAAAGTAGAATTTCCATCTGCATCTTTAATCAATGGATTCACTCATTCACAAGACACATAGCAGATATTGGCAAGCATCCATCCTTTGCCAGTCACTGTGCTAGACATTGTGCTGGATACAAAGGTGAATTTTAAAAAGTCTTGCCATCAAAAACTTTATAGTCTAGTTGAGCAGATAAGTCATGCAGCCTGCCATATCACATAGCTCCTTGTAAATGTCAATGTGCAGATGTTGAAATTAATCTAAACTCTACAATTCAGTTGAGGATATCTAAGAACCATAATAAAGACAGAGAAAATGCTATGAACATTCAGAAAAAAGAGAGAAACATACTCTTGAAAGCTTGCCTAAATTAAGAAAGGTAGATTTGACCCCTCCCCTGAGTTTCTTCACAGAGTTCCATTTCTTCTGAAACTACATATTCTTGAAAAGCTAAATAATGAATAACTGTGTTTATATAACATCTGGAAAAGACAAAATATAATCACAGTAAACACAGTGTTTATGGGTGAGGCTGGGGGAGTGGTGGACTACAAAGGGAACAGGGGGAAATTTTCTAGGTTGATGGATTGTTCTATATCTTCATTGTGGTGATAGTTAAACTACAGTGTGCTTGTTAAAATGCTTCCAACTGTACACCTAAAAAAGATTAGTTTTTCTGGATGTGCATCTTACCTGAATAAAACAGAGTTTCCCTTCAAATCCTTGCTTCCCTTTGAATAAAAAGACAAAAACAATTTTCTCTTCCCCTTTCCCCACTATTCTCCTTAGTTTTGCATGTAGTAATTTCTGACTAAAATTAGATTATTTTGAGATTATGGACCAAAAAATTATACTTACCGAAGCATAGGTTATGTCTAGGGAATTCTAATTTGTAACCCAAAATGGAGATAGCTAAAATAAAAGGCAACCCTCAAATATCACTAACCTGAGTGAAAGTAGAACCTGCATGATTACATTTTACTGCATTTGTAAATTGACTTACTTAAGCCAATTCCTTTATTCAACAATGGTCAAGATACCCCTAGCCATTGACTTGTTGGTAAGGGCTACACATATTGTACTGGCTGGCATTTTAAAATTATTATGACAATAAAATAATTAGCTGGCTTTTTTTTCCCCTTTATTCTCATCTGAGGATATGTTAATTGATTTTATTGAAAGAGAGAGAGAAAGAAACATCAGTGTGAGAGAGAAACATCAGTCAGTTGCCTCCTTTATGTACCCGACCAGAGGTCCAACCCACAACTTGGGTATGTGCCCTGATGGGGAATCGAACTCAAAACCTTTTGGTGCAAGGGACAGTGCTAAAATCAACTGATCCACCTGGCCAGACCTAACTGTTTTTTTTCAGCCATCAAAAGTAAGGGAGTTTTCATGGCGGGTTAACCCATAGCTGAAAGATTACAACCATGTTTTTTAAGACTAGTGGTACTGAGAGCTCTAACTTATAGTGGGGATTTGGTGTTTAGAACAAAGCTCAATGCTGTTCCTTTGCAGGAAACTGGTAGAAGAGAGAGAAAGTCAGTATTTCTTGGTTCTTTTGATGAGATCTGGGTGTATACTTGGAGATAGAAGGAATTATAGTGATCAGTTCTATATTATACATTTTTCTCTTCCAAGGAGCTGTTCTCACTATCCTTAGAGGCATCATAGAGCTGTTGAATGGACCTTGGATTAGAATTCCAAAGATACATGATCCCAATCTAGTTGGCTGTGAAACGAGCTATGTGACGCTGGGAAGGAGGAGGGGAGGGTATCACTGCCACAGCTTGTTTATTTTCGGTTGATCTGTAAATGAGCAGGAAGTTGGACTGTATGACCTTTTGAGGGTGTCTTCTTAAATTGAAATGCATTTTTCAGAGCTTTTCTGTATTTCTTATACTGTGAATTTTGCATGACCACACTTTTCCTCTTTAAATCCCATACTTTGGACTGTTCACACTTTTCCTACCAGAATGGCCTGTGTTTATTCCTAATGCATTCCTGGGCACTGAATTTAGTGTCATTTCCTGACCTTTATTGGCTCTTCCAACCTTAGCAACTGCCATGTGTTGCAATTAACAGAAGTCAAATATCTAGCAAGTACCGAGGCTTCCCCAAGCTTGTGTTCAGCTCTGCTCAAATAGTGTGCTTCAGCACTTTGGCCTGCTAGATTTTAGAATTAACTGAGATTTCAGAATTTAGAGCACATGGCTTTCACAGATAAACACACTTTCTAATTTAACATTAAATTGTATATATTTATATGTAATTTTTTTTTGAATGAGGGTGTAATTTAGCTGTGAAAGCTTCAGCTATCAGGAAGCCTTTTAGGCAAGAGCAATTGCTTTATTGGTGAAGCTGTGGGGAATACTAACGAACCAGAAGTGGAAAATAGGCAACTCGGAGCTAGGACTCTGAAATCATTACTTCATGAAAATAATTGCAATTATGGAAACATCAAAGTTGAGCAAACATGAGATTATTTATCTCCCATTCAATTTCAAATATTTTTATGTGAGAGTGTTTAATTACCTGCATCAAAAGTGGGTGTGGTATAGAAAGAATGGTTTGTATTGTGGGTTTCTGCCTTGGAAAAACATGAGAATAAAGATGACTTCCCAAAATATTTTTTCTGCTCTACTGAGGTTCACCCAAATTATTCCAGATATGTCTGTTCCCAACTCTACAGGTCCTCAGGGAAGAATTCTACACTGTTGCTCATTACAGAGACAATTTCTCCTTTGTTAGGAAGTTCCTGATAAATTGAATATCTTCTGCTTCTGTTTAATCCTACTTCTTCTCATTCAGTCTTGAGTAGGAGTACAGAACTAAAGGGAAAGTTCACCCTTCTTTTAGTGGTAATCCCCCACACAGCAAAGCAAACTTGGAAAAGTGGATACTTATGTGGCAACTTGTGAAGTTTGAGCTTAGAGGAAGAGCAGTTGAGAGAAAAAAATGGGGAAAAAAATAGAAGACAATTTCAGAATTAATGACTACATTATCATTTAACACATTAGGAGAGGACCATAACTTGCAGTAATTTGTCTAAGGGGTATGGGCTTGGAATATGCACCTGCTAGGGTGTTGGCAAGACACATGAGAAATATAAAATAGTTGGAATGTGATAAATAAAGAAAATTGACTGAGTAATATTTTGGAAGAAATCGTGTTGGGAGGAAATGCAGAAAGTCAGAGAACTGTATACTTCAGAAACATACCTGTCTTAAAAAGAAGAAATCCACCCTGACCAGTGTGGTTTGGTTGGTTGGAGCATTGTCCCCTACATGGGAAGGTGGCTGGTTCCATTCTGGTCATGGCACATACCAGGTTGCATGTTCCATCCCTGGTCAGGATGCTTTCGGGAGGCAACCGATTGATGTTTCTCTCTATCTCCCTTCCTCCCTTAAAAAAAGAAAAGTTTAAAAAAGAAGAAACCCATGACAGGGATGGGACAGGCCAGGAGTTTGGCAGGAGTGTTGCACGTGGACTTGCTGAACAAAATTCTTTTATGTCCAGTTGTATTATGTTTCTATCATCTTGAAGGAATTTGGAGATGGCTGTGATGAATGTCACATTCCCTTTACTAAAACCATAAAATGGAAACCACACAATGCAAAAAGCTCTGGAGTAATTATTCTTTGCATCATTAATTTCTCCATAATTAGAACCTCCCCCCTTCCACATGTTGTAAGCCAATTATGTATTACACAGTGGGTAATGCCTAAGCAACAGTGGAAAAATTGGCAGCACTACAAGGCTTTTCTTATCTGTTCTTTTTACTATAGCCAACTATTCATTTACAAGGTGGGTCTAGATCTGTGGTGCAACCCTCTTGGGACAACTCACGTTATATGAATAATCCTTTCCACATTTTTCCATTTACCCTTTATTCATTTTAATAAGTGTTTACTTAATGTCTAATATGTTTTAGGCTTTTCTTTAGCCGGAGGTAATTCTTAAATGTCCTTGACTGATATTTCAAGCTATCAATTCTATGAAACATTTTCTTAAAAGTCATACTATGAGATGTCTTGAATCTTTACAACCTAAAACGTTTATTCACATGTTAATCCATTGTTAATTCAGTCATTTGGTAAATATTGACTGAATACATCTTTGATGCCAGGAACTGGTTTGGTGGTAGAAACCCAACAAGTTGCAGAACAGGTAAGATTCTGGCACTCATGGTGGTGACTGTGCTCACATAAATGATTGAGGCTTGAACAAAAGACAACATTAAATGTTGGTTTGATATATGTGTATGAATGAAAAAGAAAAAGAGGATGCAGGTGAATGAGTATAGTAGCAATTTTGATCTTCTTTAGTTCATACACTTGTAATTCAATGACTCTTCTCAATGAAACTGTGCCCAGGCAAATTCATTAATACTCTATAGAACAGCTCAGACTCTTTCAGTGAGATATTTGTTTTAAAAATATGCCAGAGTAGCTCTGGCTGGTTTGGCTCAGCAGTTGGAGCATCAACCTGCAGACCAGAGAGTCCCGGGTTTGATTCCCACTAAGGGCACGTACTAAAAAATAAAAAAATATGCCAGAGTAAGTCTAGTGACTAGAAATAGGTTTATGTTTCTTAGTCTCCTTATGGAAAGACACCAAGTCATCTGATGAGTCATTCTGTATGTCTCTTTCCCAGTTAGTGTTGTCTCCCATCATTTCCAGACATTTAATATTAGACATTTAATATTGTAATCTGTATTAGGTATAGCAATATTCAATGTCTTTTGGCCCAAACCACAAAACTTATATGCATGTATAAGTAGCTAATAGACAAATACAACAATGCTGGGGGTGGGGGGCAGGATAGGGAGGAGGGTGTCCATGGGGAAAAAGAAGAAACGTCTATAGCAAAAAGTAATTAATTACATAATAATAATAACAATTTTGGGCCTAAAAGAAAAAAAAGAGAGAATATTGAAGCTCTGAGGGTAAAACTGTCTAGTGTTTATCATGCAAACATTTTAATGAACTGTAGATCATACTTAATGAGTAACAAAATCATGGGGTTGATCACCAAACATGTTTTCAAATCTCTTCCCTTATTAATGGTACATTCTTACACAGCCTCAGTTTCTGTATTGGCAATGAGAATGATTATATCTAATTTCAAGGTTCTTATGAGAGATAAATAAGAATAACTATGTAAAACAACTAATCCAGGCTTTCACCTTTCATCATTGCGCTGTAATGAATTTACAAACACATAACAAAAAGGTTATTTATGTTGATAAGCGAGGGGAGATTGCTTATCATCATGCAGAATGAACCAAAACCTATTTTCTTTTCTGGGTGTGTGTTTGTGTAGTGGTGGTAGGGGCAGAAAGTTAAATGTTTGCACTTAAATTTAGTAAAAATATAGTGAAAAATCAGTTTGTTAAAATGCAATTTCTCTGAGAATAGGAGAGATCATAATTTACCGACTTCCACAGGCAAGTAATGCAATGCTGTGCAGCTCTAAGGCTCAAAGTGGATAGAATTATTAATTTGTGACATCCTCATAATGAAGAATATTGTTTATAATTTATTTTTGAGTGTGTAAGATTAACCTCTAACCTAGGAGAGTTTATACTAGTTAACTGATGCAGAGCATGTATTTGTGTTTGACTCAGTGCATAAAGATACATAAATCACTTTCATTTTGTCCTAAGGCAGGATGAAAAGGGCCACACAGAAAGGATTAAGATGAAGGATGAAAAAAAATCCTTCAACATCTTGGCTGCTCCTTCCCTCTCCAGTTAGATCCATTTCTCTTTAAACATTTGGAAGAGGATAGAAGTTGTCATCACTCACCTATTGTAGGGAAGTAGCCTCATATTAGCATCTAGGTGGGTTTAGAGAAAACAAAGAAGTCTTCCTTCAGAAATAAACCCATAATATTGCTTCTGCCTGGGTCTACATTGGCTTCTTAAGCCTTTATTAGAAAAATGAACACTTTATTGGACCAGCAATGCCAAAGTCCGGTGCACATCAACATCTGGTTTTCAGCTAACCACACTGTAAATCAGACAGAAAATGCAGCTCGCTAAAGAGTCCAGTAAAAAGTCTATTTATTTTTTAATGGGCAAAGAAGAATGCCAAGGAAATCTCTACATTCTGCCATGATGTTTAATGGGTCAAAATTCCAAATTGGATGTTTTTTCTTGAATTGCTTGAAACGACTAAATAAATATGTATGTTTCATTTGCAAACAATAGCTTATTAGCCTTTTGGAGTCTTCATTTCCCAATCCAGGCACCAGAACTTTGTGATTCAAGATTCATTAAAGAGCTCTCTGCCTTTTCTTTTTTTTTTTAATTGTTAATGTATGTGGGCTGTTTATAAGATACTATACAATTGTGCACGACCAAGAAAATGCCAGAATTACACTGGCCCAGTGGGAAATTAACAATGCAGGAGATACCATGCTTGGTTATAGATAATGCATTCAGTGCTTAAAATAGCAGTTTGCCATCCATGTGTCATATCACACCAGATGGCTGGAAGAGCACAGGACATGTTTTTCCATATTAGAAGGGTACATATAAAAATCTGTTAATAGCAATGCACCAAAAAAAGAAAAAAAGATCTATAATTTATAAGTGAATGTCAAATTGTCTTAATTTATATCAAGATCAAAGCTATTTTTGTGTATTTAGTTAAGTAAAAATATTCTGTTCCATGAAATAGCAAAATTATGATATTAAGTTTTTCCAGAATATTTGATACAGACCCTCTTTTGAGTCCAGGACCCAGCTTGAACAGGTTAACTGAGCCTTCTGGGACACATGTCAGCTTTGGTTAAATTATTATTTCATTTTTAATTCAGAAGAAAAGTCATTGTCACTACAGGGAGAGAGTACAAGACAGTAGCTAAAGGTAGAAATCATTGTTTACTTCTTATATTAAGACTAGGCCCACCCAAAGGTTTGGATGTCCTGCCCACTGTAGGATTATACAAATATTAATTAAACTTTTTAACCTGTAATGTGTTAAAATAGCATCTGAGTGAAAATATAAGATTCTGAAAATATAGCATTCCTATTTAAGCCCTCTACATAAAACTGTGGATAATGCAGAACTATTTATGGAGTGACACTTGAAACCCAAGTTTTTTATCTCGTGTCCTAGAAAAGTGATTTTTGCAGGACTTTTGGCAATATTTGGAGGCAGTTTTGTTGTAACTGGAGGGGTGGGGGTGCCAACTGACATCTAACAAATAGAAGTCAGGGATGCTGCTAAACATCCCATAATGCTCAGGATAGCCTCTCTCCTCAAAGGACTGATACTTGGTCCCTGTGATAATCAGATGTGTGTATCAATTTGCCTACGCCACAGAACCAGTTGTTTAATCAAACCCTAATGCAGATGTTGCTGTGAAGGTATTTTGTAGATGTGGTTAACACCTACAGTCCGGTGACTTTACATCAAGCAGATAACCTCCATCATGTAAGTGGACATCCTCTAATCAGTTAAAGGCTTTAGGTTTCCTAGAGTGGGAAACTAATGAGATCACTGATATATATATATATATATTTATATCCTTAATATGCATTTTACTACACATACACATATACATACCTAAAAAATATACAACCTGGCCGGTTTTGCTCAGTGGTTAGAGTGTCGGCTCATGGACCAAAGGGTCACAGGCTTGATTCCTAGTCAAGTGTATTCACCTAGGTTGCAGGTTCAATCTCTGGCCCCAGCTGGGGTCTTGAGGGAAGCAACAAATCAATGTGTCTCTCTCACATTGATGTTTCTTTCTCTTGCTTGCCCTCCCTCCCTCCCTCCCTCCCTCCCTCCCTCCCTCCCTCCCTCTCTATCTAAAAAAAAACAATGGAAAAATATCTTTGGGTGAGGATTAAAGAAAATAAATATAGTTGACCCTTGAAAAACACAGGGGTTGGGGCACAAACCACCTGCACAGTTAGACATCTGAATATAACTTAAATCGGCCCTCAATATATGCAAAATCCCAACTGTGGATAGAAAATATATTTAGCCCTGAAAAATGAAGGTTTGAAATACGTGGGTGCACTTATACATAGATTTCCTGTAAGGTTCAAATCCACATTGTTTAAAGGCCAACTGTACATAGCTCCTATTGGTTCTTTTTCTCTGCTAGACCCTGTATGGACTGAGTATATCTCTCCAAAACTCCTGTGTTGAAGCCTACGTTCCCAGGGTAATAGTATGTGAAAGTAAGGCCTTTGGGAGCTTTAGGAGGTAATTAATTCTCATGAATGAGATTATAAGAAAAGATGAAAAGATGATCTCTCTGCTGTGTGAGGACACAGCAAGAAAGTGGTCGACCATGCAAGCCAGGACGCGGGCGCTCACCAAGAATGAATTTGCCGACACCTTGATCTTGAACTTCCAGCCTCCAAAACTGTAAGAAATAAATGTTTGTTGTTGAAGCCCCCCAGTCTATGGTATTTGGTTATAGCAACCCAAACTAAGACAGTCCTTGATATATACAGTCCCAAATGTATACAGTAGTTCCAAGATTGAGAAACCCATGTCTAAGGACAAAAGTATCCCTTCAGACTGCAAGAAAATTGCACAGAGCCTTGGTCAGCTTTTGTCCTCCTACAGCAGGCCACACATTCTAGGCATTTCCAGCACCTTCTTTGACTGCACGGGAACCACCTTCTTTCCACTTGGGGCAATTGTTTAGGCCCCTCCCAGGATCTGGTTGTCTGCGGTGGAGGCCCCTGACTCGGTGCCTCAATGAGGATGCAAACATTGCTCCTCCCCATTGCGGTGAACATGGTATCCCTTCTTTAGAAATGATAACGCAGCAAGCAAAAAGAGCTCAAATCAAAGCTCCCCAGTTTTCATCTTCTCCCTTTAATGCCGTAAATCCTGTGTCCTGGTTTAAATGATCCCCCGAAATAGACTAATGTGGCTTCTACATTTTGCCTTATGACTCATCCCAGAGTTAAGAGGACGTAGCTCTTCATCCTTAAAGTCCAACCTTTAGTGTTCTCCATTGCTTTTTGTAAAGAACAACTCATACTACACACACACACACACACACACACACACACACAATTTACCACAATATTTGAAAATATGGAGACATTACCTTTAAGTCGTGAAGTATAACTTGATGGCTTAGAATGCGACATTAAAAAGCTTAGAAACTAGTGGGATAGTTTTTATACCTTTGAGATTTTCCTTGAGTAATGACTAAAAAAGGAGAACCGACCCTGCTCACATGAAAGCAAATGAATGCTGCTTTGTTAAGGGATTCTCCCAAGTTCTCACATTGTCTAGGAAGAATCAGAGAGCGGGAGGATGGGGATAAGAGGATCAAACATTTGTAGTGTTTCTTTCATTGCGATCCATGCTCCCTCCGTCTTCCTGCCAGAGGCGCAGCCCTGACAGCTGCCTATCCGGGTGCACCGGAGCCTCCGGGGATCAAAGCCCGGCTGTCAAAGGGCCTTCTTGCGGGTTAAAGTCAATTGGCCTTTTCTAGGTCGGTGGCCCACTTGGAAACAGAAATGTAGTTTTCCCTCAGGCTACCCACAGCTGCCAAAGTGAGCAGAAAGCATTGAACTGGCCAACGATGGGTATGAACTGGGGCCTGGGACCAAGGTCTTGCTGGAACCTGCCTTGGCTGGCAGAACAAGGGTGCCGGGCCTGCAGTGCCCGGCCAGGGAGCGTGTCGGGCCCTGTCCTCTGTGGGCCGCTGGCTCGCCTTCCGCAAGACATCACATCCTCCACGAGAAGCTTCTTTTCATGTTTTCCCCGTTCCCTGGGTGTCATTCAATTATCACTCCCACACACTTTTTGCAGCTGTAACTCATGGATGACAAACATTTTTGCTTTATTGTTCTGCGAGGACTACAAACATGAAAACCACCCGATAATTCATCAAGAGTTTTGAATCCAAAATATGCGGCGAGGACCCAGTGTGACTTTGAAGGTGACAGGCAGCAGCACCGGGGCTGTGATCTTTAGGTGTGAACTGTGTGAACTCAGTCACAGCTTCTGGGGGGCGGAGTGTTTCACGAGAGAGCAAACATAAAGGATTTAGCTCTTTCCATTTTTTAACGCTGTTCCAAAAGACTTCATGCAAGTAACAGGTCTGTGAAAATGATCCACTGTGCTTGGAGCCCGAGAAATCCAGAGCGGAAAAGGGCCAGTGCAGGAGCAGGAAGAAGATTGCACCTCTCCCATGGTACCCTCCAGCGTACTCTGGGCTGAGGGCCTTGTGCTAAAAATGGGACAGCGTCTGCTTAACCGGAACAGCTGGTCACCCTACAGCCACTTCCCTCCGCTGAGGTAGGGGAGGCTTATATCCTGGTTTGGATTAGATCGAAGAGAATTTCTAAACGAGGTAGTTCTAGGATAACTAACAGATTGTGCAGAATGCCTCCATCACATCCTTGGGATATCACTAATCACTTTTAAAAGCTCAGTCCCTGAAGCAGTCACAGCTTGCTTCGAAGGTCAGTGTTACTGCATCACCCAGCTGAATACTTTCACAAGGCTTAGACAAATTCAGAGACAGAAAAACTGCACCCTTTGAGCTCCGGGAGACAGGGAGAAACCATTTGCTAGAGCAGTAAGCATGTGTTAATTGGTGGTGGTGTTTCTACTTGGTTCCCATTCCTTGAGTTTCATAGAGAAAAACACGACAGACAAGCATGGAGTGACAAGTGGAGTCTGAGGAGGAAAGCGGTCAGAACATATTGTTTTGCTTTGAAAAGATAAATCATCAACATTCATGGGAAAGGAGCAGAGGGTCAGCGGGAGGGTAATCTAGTTAAAGGTGGAATAATATTAGCCTGACTGCCTTGCTATGCATCCTTTTTGGAAACAGAACATGACACAGCTGGTCTGGGGCCCAAGCAGGAGGTTAATAAGGCAGAAATCACAATAGCATGTGTGCATTGCTTTACAGTGTGCAAAGTCCTTTCACCGACTTAATCCTCATTGGTCCTCACAAAATATCCTGAGAAGTGGGTAGTGCAAAAATAGTAGAAATGGGGATACCAGCTGGGCAAGGGTAAGTGACCTGTGTAAGATCACACAGTCAATTAACAAGAGAATCAGAACAGAGTCCCTGGTCTTCCAGGCTCTGCTACACCAAGGAGTTTGTTAGAATTTTTAAAGGTTGTGGGGTGAATACAAAACCATGGGAAATCCATAGGATTTGAACCTTGACATGTAGTTCTCTCTTCCCAAGTTACGGAGCAAGAATAAGAAAAGGGGTAGTTTCACACTGGAAAAAGAACTATCGCTTAAAATGAAAGGCAAGCTGCCAATAACTCAGTTGGTGACCTGGAGCAATAATTCAATCTCTGTAAACTTCAATTTCCTTGTTAGAAAAATGTGCATAATTATAACTTCAGGAAAAGTTGTTGTGAAGATTAAATAAGAGAAAGTGGGTGAAATGCCAAACTCAGCATGCAAAATATGGTTAACTGTTACTACTCCTACTATGATTACTGATGATTACATGACAAACAAAGATGTGTGAACAAGTTAGTTGAAAATGGCTGCCATGGTAACAAGAGAAGCCCTGGACATCCTGCTGTAGACTCTGGCTTCCTCGGTGGTGCTCATCCCATTAACACACAACACTCCTGTCCAGCAGAAGCAACCGCCTCTAAGAAATAATCCAACTTTCTTGTGTGGCCTCTAATTTACCCGATAAGGAAACATCAGAGACTTTGAAGTGAAAAGTCAAAACAGGAGGACCAATTGGTGAAAGTGACACTAATACTCCTGAAAGTCACTGTGACATTCAGATGAGCCCTGTAATGTAAACAGTTCTGTCAGACGAGACACAGAGTGAGAAGTTAGCCACAGGATAAAATTAAATTCAGAGTCACTCATCAGCTATGAAAAATGTTACCTGTCTATTTTATTCTGTGTTGAATTTGAAAGTAGGTGGCAATAACCGCGTGGTGGTCCCTTTATCAAAGGTCTGTTTTAGATGAATTAACACGAAAGATCTTTCTGCATGCTTTTAATTTCAATCAACCATGACACCACTCTAATAAACAATCAGGATTACTTTTAAGAAACTAGTCATCGGATATATTTATTTACCTTAGCTATCTTGTTTCTTTCAAAGGCATATAAAATCCTAGAAAAGGAAGAAGACTCGGAAGGTTAACTGACTGGTCTAATTCACTAAAGGAAGAGGGTTGATTCTGCCATTATGAATACTTCTCCAATTTCTAGAGGGCTCTATAATTTGTAAGGTGCATTTTTTAAAAAAGTAAATCTCAACAAGGTCTATTGTGTAGTATTTTGTATTATAAAATCTATTCACAAAATGCACACTTTTGAAGACTTCTCCTACGCAATAAAAAAGAAAATTCAATGTTAATTAACTTGATTAGGGGTGGAAGTCATTTCACAATGCATAGGCATATCAAGTCATCACACTGCATACTTTAAATATTTTACCATTTTATTTGTCAATTAGACTCTTATAAAGCTGGATCAAAAATAATCAGAAATCAATAATATCCAGATATAAGGAAATAGTAACATTTGAAATGTAAATGGTATAAACCCGTTTTCACCCTTTACCCCAATTTCATTCCTTCTTTTATTCCTTTATAAAAGGCTTTACCCTCCTGGCCAGGTGGTTTGTGTTGTTTTTGCAAACGTAGAGGCATGCGCCTCGGAACAGCATCTCTCACTGTGGCTTCGTCCTTGTGATCTTATTCTTGGTCTTGATATTTTCTCCTTTTTTTTTTAAATTGGACTTTTTACTCTATCTCTTTAAAATTGAGGGGAAACAAAGGGGAGGCATCTATAATACTTTCAAAAATAAAGATTAAAAAAAAATTTAGTGTCTCCATACTTTCTTTGACACATTTGCCAACTGAGTTGCAGGCTGTCACATCTGATACATTATGGACTCTCTGCCTATTATAGCTGTTAAAAGTCAGGTGCTGAAGTCAAAGAGATCTAGCAGGAATCCAGGCTCCTAGCAGTTGGTGAACTTTGGCAAATGACCCAATTGATCTGATCTGCAGCGCGGTAGATCGATTACAACAAGGATACATTTTTTTTTATCCCACCTTCTATTCACACCTGTGTAAACTTGCCATGTCTGCCCACTCTGGATCTGGGCCTGGTCATGGGACTTTCTTTGACCAATGTTGTCAGAAACTTGAAAAAGCACCAGTATGTTCCTTCTTGCAATCTTGCTGTCTGCCACAGCCTCAGAAAGAGCATGCCCAATGGGGCGTGCAGAAGGGCGGGAGGCGTGGACTCCACTGGAGCTGCTCTAGCTCTAGCTAAGGCCATACTGGAACAGCTGTCAGCTAGCACACCACCAAACACAGGGGACTAGATCTCCTGCATTTGGCCACATGCATCTGAACAGGTGCAGCTGAGGTGTATGAGGCCCAGGCCAAATCAGCATAACTTTGCAATTCCTATTTTCCCCTTCCAACTTCTTAGGCTTAGACCACAAACTGTAAACAGAAAAGTGATCTCCATTTCTCCAGTGGTAGATAAACCTTTGGTAGGCAGGCTGTTGTCAATTTTAAGAATTAGGGCCAGAATTCAAAAACACGGACATACGTTTAAAAAGCCATGGCCACACACGGGATCAGCGATTATAAAACCCAGATTTTCTTTCTAGGACAGAATTATACTAATCTCAAGACAGTATCTTTTGATAAAGAAATGTTTAAATAAACATGTGATTTAAAAGCATTTGCTTTTCTGGTGTATCCTAAAAATCCTTTTTAGTCATAAGATAGATGTATGAGAGGGGTGAAGGGTCAAGAAGTGGTAGAAGGAGCCAAGCAGAGTGATGTCTTAAATAGACACCGTAACACGGTGAAAAGTAATAGCTGTTGGCAGAGCTGAAAATAAAGAAGAAGCAAACTTCCTGGCGCTTCTCAATAGAGGGCTATTCTTTTATGGTATCTGTGGGCAGAAATTAGTTAAAATCCATATGGAAATTTCTTTTTAAAATAACTGCAGAATAGAAAGAGAATGAAGTGATTTCCTGAATATCCTGTTGACCAAGCCAGGGAAATCCATAAAACAATGTAGACTTTTTAAAATATAAAACTGACAAATGGCAATAAACTGGAAAATTGACTCATTCAGATAACCTCTCCTCTTGATGATGTCAGATACTCAGAACGTACAAAATAAATAGCTTTTTTGGTTGGTGGAATTTTAAATATTGACTTCTTACTTTCCTAATCAATAACTAAAATAGATTTTCTGGTTTAGATTCATAGATTCACCCAGTCAGTCAGTCATTCAGCAAGACAGTTTTCATTAACTTCCTTCATTGTTAGGCACTATGTAGGAATGCAAAGTTCTGTACACCAGAGTGCATTTTCTCTCTGGGTTTATTGTGCAGTAGTTGGGTTCAGACATGTTAAAATAAGCAGAACAGAGTATTACAGGAGCTGTGATAAAAGCATGTTTGGGATGCAGTGTGGGTCCAAAGAAGGCAGAAGTTCACTTTGTGAGGGCAGGGACTTTCTCTGCACAGCAGTGAGGGATGAACAGATGTTGCAGGTGGATATAGCTGGGCAAAGGCTTTCTTGGCAGAAGGAGCAGTGTGAGCAAAGGGATGGAAGACATGAGGAAAGAAGCCTGGCATAGCAGTTGAAACTGGAAACTCACCAACATGTCACAAGAACATGGTTGAAGGTAGGACTGCCGAGATAAATCAGGGCAGCCAGAACAGAGAGGGTTTTGTCTGCCTCACAAAGGAGTTTACATCTGTCCTGTAGGCGATGGGAGCCATTCTCAGTCAGTGTCAGCATGATCAGACTGGTGTTTGGAATGGTTACTTTTGTAGCAAGCAGAGAATGGGTTGGAGGAGTATGAGTCAGAAAGGCAGGTGAGAAACCAATTACTTCAGAGAAGAATGGTGATGAACTGACCTAAGACAGTGGGCAAATACGTTCACTTTTGTTACTCAGACAAATAATTCAGCACATCTAGGTATTACTGTATATATGAAGAATATGACCAAATCTCTGCCATTAATAAGGTTACAATCTAGCAGGGAGGATGCGATTAACACCACAAATAAGGCATCAGGGGATGATGGGCAAGTGACAGAGGAGAGGTAGTATGAACAGTTAAAGGCATTGAAAGGGGAATAAAAACATATTCAGTTGGTTCAACCACAAAATAATGTGTGAGCAAGGTAGGGTTTCAGATGGGTCTTGAAAGAAGAGTGAGCTCTGTTTTTAGGAAAACTTGTGGCGGACTCACCGGCTGAGGTCAGGACAGAGTAAAAGGCATCAGACCACAGGCACAGACCATTTTGATGAGCAATAGCAAGTGGAGGAGCGGAGTGAAATAAGGCTGGACAGGGAGGTGGTGCCATATGGCGGAGACCTTGAAATGCAAGGGTGAGCAGTTCATACTTAATTAGGTCTATGATAAGGATATACTGAAGGTCTTAATAAAAGAAGGAACAAAGTACCAGCTACCATTTAGCAAGCCTTACCTGACATCACTGGATAGGAAGAATTAAAGGTAGGGAGAACATAAGAAGGTTATTTGAATTAGTGTGAAGGAATGGAGGCCAGCACCAGGGAGAGAAATTGAAAATGAAAAGAGAGACTCGGGTTAAAGTCAATACGATGTGTCTCAGTGGTAGTTGGGTGTGAAGGATTGGGAATAGGGGTGGAAGCAGAGATGAATGGTACAGAAGTTTGGAGCTTGAATGACAGAAATAAGTCAGACCCACTAATAGGAATTGGGAAATGAGGAGGAGATGTTTGGGAGAAGACTCTGAATTTAAGTTTGGCCAAATGGGCTGGCAGGACATCCTGTTAAAATTCAGTGGTTTTCAAGTGGGGCAATTTTACACACACACACATGGGATATTTTTGAATGTCTGGGAACATTTTGGTGTCACAACTGGGGCCAGGGAGTGCTACTGGCATTTACTGGGCACACACCCTGTAACACACAAGCGACTCACCACAATGGAGAATTATCTAGTCCAAAATGTCATTAGAGCTGAGGCTGGGAAAGTCTGAGCTCAATGATTTTAGGAGAAAAGTAGAAATGATACTCAAGAAAGTACAGATTTTAAAAGTCACTTACTCAAAACAGAATGAAAAGTCATTTGAACGTGGACCCAGGATCCTCCAGAACAGTGATTTTCAACCTGTGTGCCTCAAGAATTTTTAAAACACGCGATGCCTATTTAGTCAGGGGCACTGACTTCTTCTTCCTTAGATTGTCAAAAAAATGACAACAGCAACACAACAATAGCCATCCAGCATGAATGAATCAAAGTTATACCTATTTTTGGGGGGTCAGATCGGCAAAATATATAATTTATTTTTTGGTGTGCTACAGAATTTAGTAATTAGTTTATGTGTTCCCTGAGATTTAAAAAAAAAGGGAGAGTTTAAAAATCACTTCTCTAGAAACAGTAATTGAAGCCAGAGAGAAGAGTTCGACTTTAGAGAGAATTCTGCCCTTGGAAACTCCACCTCAAGAGGTAAGAGGTAAAAAAGGAAACCCGCAAGGCAGACAGAGCTGGACACATCAAAGCAAGTTGACAGTGGTCATTTCCTGTGGTGCTGCAGGTGGTGGAGCTGTCTCAGGACAGCCAGCAGGATGGAGCAGAGAGAACACACGCATTAGGCAGAGCCAGTTCCATAGTAACCTCCTGGACAAGTTACTGGATCTCTCTCTGTTTCGGCTTCCCCAGCTAAAAACAGAAAGGCAGTCCTCATCTTGTATTGTTATGAAGATTGCAACTCATTTATATAAGGTTTCCAGCAGATCACTTGCCACATAGATACTCCATAAATGATAGTCTCAAAGAAGGAATAAACAAAGGCAGCTGGTGCACAGATTGCAAAAATGTTGGAGAAAATAGGTGATTAAAATAGCACTGGGGGATTTAAAATATTTATGGTCAACAGAAAGTTTAAGTACTAACTAAATTAAGAGGTCTTAGGATGAATGGAGTCTAATCAGCACTTGTGAATATCTTTGTTCTTTTATTACTTTTTCTTTATTGATATAGAAATAGAGAGAAGAAGGGAGAGCGAGAGAGAGATAGAAACATTGATGAGAGAGAACATGGATTGGCCGCCTCCTGCATGCCTCACACTGAGGATGGGCCCACAACCTGAACATGTGTCCTGAGCGGGAATCAAATCGGTGACCACTTGATGCATGGGTTGATGCTCAGCCACTGAGCCACATCAGTTTGGCCCATGGATATCTTTGAACATACAGATTTCTGGGCTAGAGAATTCCAAAATTTTGTATTTTTAGGTGTATGCACACATAATGCCAGTGCTCAACTAGGGTCAATAGGATAAAGCATGTTATCAGATGCGGGAGCAAAGATGTTCAAGACTAATTCAAGATCTGCACCCAGAGTTGCAACAAGAGAGATGCAAATGCAAACAAAAGTTACAATCAAAATGACACTTACTAGAAAAATCTGGGTGCAAAAGAATAGGGAAGTCTGGAAGAAGAACTAACTCCTGGATGTCCTCACAGAGCTGAGGAGGGAAGTCTTGAGGGATGAATAAGAGTTCAGTGGTATAAGAGGGAACAGAACACACTCGGCAGAAGGAACAGTGTTTGTGAAGATGTAAAGGACCGTGGTGAGGAGCAGTTCTAGTGAGGCAGCAGAAAAGATATAAAGTCCGTTGGTAAAATGGAAGTAGAAACTTTGTAAACAGTAGAAACAGCATGTACAGAGAAGCTGAAGTACTGAACGCTGTTGGCAGGAAATGGAGTAGAGGAAAACAGGATTAATGAGAATTTTCATGTTAATCACTTATGGCATTGAATATTTTAACTAATTATTGAAAAAGTGATCTATGTACAATGGCTAAAAATTTAAAACTTCACAAAAGAGCGGATAAAATCAAATCAACCATCTCATCTTGTTTGTCTCACTTGAGGCAACTCTTAACAGTTCCCAGTGTTTCATTATAGAAAATGTCCATGAATGTACAGGCATTTCTTTCCACCCATCTATGTGTCCATCCATCCATCCATCCATCCATCCATCCTATTGGTTCTTTATCTCTGAAGAACCCTAATACACTAACCATCTCTCAATCATCTGTTATCTGTCAAATCTTTAAAAAAATACTCGTGGGTTTATACTATACTCATGGCTTTGTACCTTTACCTTAGTCTGACCTATCTGAGCATGCTTCATAGGACTGTAAGACAGTGTGTGTCTTCTGATGTCACCTAGGACATTTAGGAGGATTGAACATTTTGCTGCGTTGGGCATCCTTGTCCATACTCCTTGTGCACGTGTGGGGGTGCATTCATGGTGTTACTTTCTAAAGTAGCTCTGGTACAACAGGGACAAGCATACTGCATTTTGGTAGGAATTGCTAAGTTGTTCTCCAAAAAGTTTATACCTATTTACGAAACTGACATCAGTGTATGAGAGGGTTTGTTTTTCTACACTCTTGCCACCATTTATCATTGTCAGGTAAAAAATAGAAACTCATTGTTTTTGAAACTTACATTTCTTTAACTATGTGTGGAAATTAGAGTTCAAATCACCAGTTTATTTTGTTTGAGTTAATGTAAACGTGTTCATTTATATTTTTATTTGTTGTTATTGAGAGTATTACAGATGTCTCCCATTTTCCCCTCTTTACTCCCTACACCCAGCCCCCAACCCACCCCAGGCCTTCACCACCCTATTGTCTGTGTTCATGGGCTCTGCATCTATGCACATATGATCTTTGGTTAATCTCTTCTGGTCCCCCGACAACCCTTCCCTCTGAGATCTGTCAGTTTGTTCCATGAATCCATGTATCTAGACCTATTTTGTTCATCAGTTTGTTTTTTAGTCTATAAATACCGTTGCAGTGATTTGATGATACAGTAAACTCCAATGTTAATGCGAACTTGGATGGACGGCAAGAGGTAATTGGCTTCAGTCCTCGGGTCCTCGACTTCCAGAGCTGCTGGCTCTGCAGGCTCCATCAGCCATTTGATTGACCTCACAGTACCATGACTTTGCATTTGATGTGATTGCAGTTCTGGAGCCCACTAAAGCATTATGGTAGACATTTTTTGTTTAAAATTAAGTATAGATTTTTATTAAAATATCTGTAAAATTTTAATAATATTATTGATTTTTTAAATAAATGCGTATTTTACTGAAGCATCCCATCTTCTATCATATAGAAATGAATCCAATAACAAAATTGAAAGTTGTTAAAATAAAGTTATTTATAAAAGAAATTATAAGCTTCATTGACAGCCATTCACAATGGTTTCAATGCATGGAAAGATATCTCTTTTTTTTTTTTAACCTCACCGGAGGACATTTTTTCATTCTTTGTTCAGATAGAATGGGAGGGAGAGAGAGGAAGAGAGAGAGAGAGAAACATCAACGTGAAAGGGACACATCGATTGGCTGCCACCCGCATGACAAACCAGGGCTGGGGACAAACTGCAACCGAGGTACATGCCCTTAGCGGAAACCAAACCCGGGTCTCTCCAGACCACAGGCCGATGCTCTAACCACTGAGCAAAACTGGCTAGGGCAATACCTCATATTTTTATATATTAGATAGCCTCAGTATTTTAAAGATATCATATTTCCTAATTGAATTATGCATTCAATATAATTTAATACAAATTATAATAGGTTTTTGGCAGAAATTAATAAGTTAAATTTAAATTTTACATTAAACTGCAAAAGTCTAAGAAGAGCAGAGACACTCAAGAAATAGAAGAACCATGTGGGAAGACTCAATCTAACAAATTTCATGAATTATTATAAAACTGTAGTAATAGCAACAACAGAGCTTAGGAGCAGGGATATGCAAAGAGGTCGATGGAAAAGGCAGATGTGCACCCCCAGGAGTGCTGCTGCTGAAGTCGCAGATGACCACATTTTCGACAACTGACTACGAGAAAATTGGGTATAGACATGAAGGAAAATGAAATTGACACTTACCTCACAACATAGCCGTGTTCAATTCTAGCTGTATAAAAAGCATAAATTTAGCAAAACCAAAAACCCTCAGAATGTCACATAGTAGATCATCTTTATGGTCTCAAAGCAGGAGATTAATTCTTTAATCTCTTTAATCTTTAAAATAGGTTGAGAAAAAGTGACTAAATCAAAGTTAAGATCTTCTGTTCATCAAAAGAAACAATACAAGAATGGAAAGATGAACTGTGTAGTAAGTGATGATTTTATATCAATATCCAAATCTACATTCGTATGTATATGTCCAAGAAAGGTTATACTTACAAATAAATGAGAAAATGATAAAAATTGGATGAAATATAAATGAGAATCTCATGAAACAGGAAATCTAATATGCCTTCAAACTTGTAAACATGTTAAATTTTGTTTTGTAATCAGGAAATTGCACGTTAAAACTACAGTGAAATATTCAGTCACAAAAATGGTTAAAACAAAAAGACGGAAAATATAAATTGTTGAAAAGATCCAAATTAACAGGAAGTCTTTAACATTTCTTTTTCTTTATTGATTTTAGAGAGAGGAAGGTAGAGGGCCAGAGAGCTAGAAACATCAATGGGAGAGAACATTGATTAGTTGCCTCATGCATGCCCCCCCAACCCCCAGGGATCAGGCCCACAACCTGGGCATGTGCCCTGACTGGGAATCGAACCCGTGACCTCTTAGTGAATGGTTGGATGCTCAACCACTAAACCATACTAGCCAGGCAACAGAAAGTCTTTTGAATTACAGTAGTCCCCCACCTATCTGTGAGAGATACGTTTCAAGACCCCCAGTAGATGCCTGAAACAGTGAAGAGCAAATCCTGTATATGCTGTCTTTTCCTATCACATATATACATATGATAAGGTTTAAATTTATAATGAGGCACAGTAAGAAGTTAACAATAACTAATAATAAAATAGAACAATTATGCCCTGGCCAGTTTTGCTCAGTGGTTAGAGCATTGGCCCTCAGACCAAAGAGTTTCGGGTTTGGTTCTGGTCAAGGGCATATATCTTGGTTGTAGTTCAGTTCCTGGCCTTGGTCAGGGTCATTTGGGAGGCAACCAGTTGATGTATCCCTCTCACATTGATGTTTCTCTCTCTCTCTCTCTATTTCTCTTTCCCTCTCTCTCTATCTGAAGATAAAGGGAAAATATCCTCAAGGTGAGGATTTAAAAAAAAATAAAATAGAACAATTATAACAATATACTCTAATAAATGTTATGCGAATGGCTTTTTGGCCATTATTAAGATATGTATTGCTTGAACACAAGCACTGTGATACCACAACATTCAATTTCATAACTAAGACGGCTACTAAGTGACTAATGGGCTAGGTCTGGAGTGTAAACAGCATGGGTGATTGGACAAAGGGATGATTCATTCCCAGAGTAAGATAGAAAGGGCCAGTGGGAAACTTCACCATGCTGCTCAGAGTGGCATGTGATTTAAAACTTATGAATTGCTTATTTCTGTCATTTTCTATGTAATATTTTCAGACCTTGGTTGACACAGGTAACTGAAACTGTGAAAACTGAAACTGTGGCTAAGGGAGAACTACTGTATTTACTAAACGGAGCAGTGTGTATTGGCTTCCTCTCGCTGATATGACAAACTACACAGATGTGGTTGCTTAAAACAACACAGTTTATTGTTACTGTTTTGGAAGTCAAAAGTTTTAAGTCAATTTCACTTGGATAAAGTCAAGATGTCAGTAGGGCCCCTCTGAAGGCTCTATTTGTAGTTTAGCTTAATTGTATTTTCACTAATAAAACCGGTACTTAGATTCCAAGGGAGCCACTGAAGAAACCAGGTGGATTACTGCAAACCTAATAGGCAAAGGATAGGGTGCCATTTTGTTATAGTTACATAGGAATACAAATGAGAGGTTTAGTGGTCTGTAGTTTACAAGAATTAACAGTTCTCTATCCTTATTTTCCTTTCAGAGGAAACCTGCAAGATAACTCAGGAGGAGGCCTGACCTATGCAGTGCCCAGGTGGAACCAGTTTCTCATTTGGTTTAACAAGAAAGTGCTAATTGCATAAGTGCTCGTGCTGAGCATACATAGATCGTTGAACTATGGCATAATCTTGCTATGATTTCAGCAATAACTTCACGGATTACGGTAAAAGTCACACAGGAAAGGCCATCAAGGAAGCCACAATTCATGAACATCAGTCATTTCAACCCATGTAATTGGTGGGGTGCACCCTGAGAATGTACGATACCCCATAAATGAAGAGATGTCATTAAAAAGTCAGGGATTAGCTTTTCAGAGTGCAGCCTGGATGAGTTAAGGTAGCTGGGTTCCCGGTGGTTGGCCAGGCAACACAATCATAAATCGCTACGTGAGGGTTCCAAATGTTTTTGGCTGGAGAAGATGATGCTGCCTGACCCCCTGACATTGCCACTTAATTACGCTGTGTGTGAGCTCACTGGTTCTCCTTAGGCAGTCAACCTCAGAGTGACAGGCATGGAGCTTGTGAAACGGTTACCCCAAACCTCTGCCGCTCATCCATTCTGATTAGACACTTGTTAACAGTGGGCATTCTGGCTACTCCTCTTTCTCGGATAAAGAAGGCATAGGACCGTGAGGTGACAGAGTAAATGAGCATGGGACACACCTACAGAATGGGTGTGACTTGACTACTCAGGCTGGAGCAGAGTGAGGTCAAATAGCCAGGTGGCTAACAGAAAATACATTGTTTTTGTTGGGGCTTGTTTCAGGGTTTAAGGCTCTTGTGTTCAAATTATCTGCAGAAAAGTTGGGGACCTTTGCCTCAGATATTCTGAAGTTTTTATTCAGGTGGGAATGGTGCTCTATATTATTATCAGGAATGTATTTATTTTGGCTCTGAAGTTCTCTTAAGTCAAAGCCAAGGAATTTACAACGAGAGAACTACTTTGTAAGAGAAAGGGTTCGGAAAATCACCTATTTAGAAATCTACCTGAGACCTGGTGACAAATTATAACAAGATTTCAGCAAGCTAATTATCAACAGAGGCACTAAAAATGCATTCAGAATTTTTTTCCTTTGCCAAGATTAATATATTCTTGACAAGATAATATATTGTAAAATTTATTTAACAACCAACCAGGATTGGAGTCCTCCTTTTTCTATAGTCCTGCCATAGGTATTTGAAGTACTCAAAGCTTTAAGGGGCAGCCAAAATTAAACCTAAAGACATTTCAACATCCATTTACCTAATTAGATTGTAGAAATACAGACAAACTTAAATTCTACAAGTTGGAGAATTGTCGTCATCCATAGATTAAAAATGAATTGGCAAGTATAACTCAGTTGTTAAAAGAGGATAATATTCCCGTGCTCGATATGAATAAAACATGTAGGATGCATGTAGGCAGAGCCAAGCTTTAATGCCAGGGTATTATTGATAACTGACGGCTGGCTATTTCATTAAATCTCCCATCTTTGGCACTAAGAGCTCTTTTCTTGCTCTTTGCCTTGAATTTCCATATTGGAACTATTTATGTTTTTGGTTTTTTTCCTTCAACTGAAGACTCAAAACTAATCTGTGCTTAGATTTGAAAAGAGGGGATGATGCTTAGCCTCCAATTTGACATGCAGGTAATGCTTTTATTTTTTTTGTTGTTGTTGAATTTTTTTTTTTTTTTTTCTTCTTTCTCTCTCTTTCTCTCTTAATCCTGAACTAATGACCATTACTGGTTTGGCAATTTCCATTGGTCTGTAGATTTCTACTGGTCTTCACATTTATCCTATGTAGCAAGTTTAATGTGATGAATAAGAAATAGGTGAACTTCTGCATAATGTGACTTCAGAGAGCAGTCCTTGCTCCTGAAACTGGGCCAGTCTTCCATAATTACCTTGACCTCTTATTGAGCATATTCTATGTCCAGTCATTACATGTGTCCATCTGGGGCCCAAAGTATGCATATCTACGCAAACTCCAGTCTTCGTATTTTATTTTCTCATTTGTAAAACATTTGGGCTGGTTTTTCTTTGTGAATTGGCCAAGAAAAAAATAACTGCCCAACCAACATTTACTCAAGTAAGAGGAGGTTTGCTGTTTGCTTCCGAGGTACAGAGCAGTATATATCAGACATGGATGATCCCACAAGCTCACCCTGGACCTTCTCTCTTCTGGCTCTCTGTAGTAGTTCTCAGCTCAGCATCCAGCCCAGCATCTAATCCTGGGAAGGTCAGTCCTGCTGATGAGGAATGTGCAAATCGAGTTCCTTTCCTTGGCCACTCTTACTCATTTCTTTGGGCAGAGGCAGAGGCAGAGGCAGAGGCAGAGGCAGAGGCAGAGGCAGAGGCAGAGGCAGAGGCAGAGGCAGAGGCAGAGGCAGAGGCAGAGGCAGAGGCAGAGGCAGTTTGCAGTTTCTGCAGAAATGACAACAGCAATCCACACAGCTCATATGCTGCAGACCCCAGACTGTACCCCTGAAGTGCTTGACTTCAGAGCCCAGGCTTCCTCTTCTGTCCAACTCTGTCTTCCATTGTTCCTCTGAGGCCTTAAGAGGCTTTTTGTATTCAATATAATTTTTCATTGTGGAGGTCTTGCTTGAAAGGAAATCTCAGGCAGAACTTCAATATCTAAATAAATACAATTAGTGCTTTTTTAGTTGGTCTTGAATACCTGAGTCTTGGTCTTCTAGACCCCCCTCCCCCCCCACACACACACACATTGAGAGGTTTCTGTGTTGGGACTGTCTGAGATTGGTTGTGTATGATGTATGATACACACCTGTAGTGTGTGCCATTGACATCATGAAAATGGGAACTGCTATTCCAAAAGTGTTCTATGCAGCCCCACTAATTACACAGTAGAAGACCTGTGTCATTCTTCTGAGTACAGTTCCAAAATCATCCTTATTCTGCAAGTATCAGTACTGCTGGCAAGTGTCTCTTCTTGAGCCTTTATCACGAATGTGTTGACTGTAGCCCATCCTTCTGCAGCGTTGAGCAAGAAGGAGATGGGTCCTGGGAGTTCAAGGCTGTGCGAAGTGGGAGAGAGAACTGGAAGAGGGGAAGGTGTGGAACAGAGGGTCTGCGTGATGTCAGAGAAAAGAGGGAAATCGGGAAAGCTTCCCAAATGAGTTTTCCTCTCCTTCAAAATGTTCCCAAGGCAATCCTGTCTCCGTGCCTGGTCTGGGGGAGGGGCAGCTTGTCATTTTCCCCCTCTTATAATCACAATTCCAGAACCCGTCTAAGACTAGAAAAAGAGCAGAGAAACCCCGGCTCCCCAAAACACAAACACAGTCACAAGATAATTATAAATATATTTTGAGTGTTCTTTAATAATATTATTTTCACAAAGTTAAAATTTTGTGTCATTCTAAAACAAACAAACAACAGATAATTATTTTTCTCTTTCATACCACCCCAAATGAAAAATTAATTTTTGAAAAACTAAAATCATTTTCTCATCAGTTTTCTCCCGCTGATACTGACCCCCTTTTAAATCTTTCACAAGACATAGAAGACGATTGTCTAACAGCTTTAAGAAATCTTAGATCATTTTATGTAACAGATTGTATTAAGATGATATCTTGGTCAGTAAAACTCTCGGTCAGGATCCCCTTCGTATAAATCTTGCCATACACATATGAGTTGTATTGAATAGAAAGACGTAAGTTTTATAATCTCTACCTTTTAAATTTCTGACATATATTCATTCACATACATCAGTTCATTAACCAGATGATATATAACTTATTTAAATGTTTGATTCTTCATTTTTAAAAGTAATTTGAAGCTCATCTGAGTACTTAGAATTCATTCAGGATTTTCTTCAAACCTTTCAGGATTTAATAGTGCAATTTGTATTTTATGTCAGCCCACCCAAGGTGTTAGCAAGAGATAGAATCTCTGATAGTGTAGTTTTTCAAGATCTCTTATATTACCCTTCTCTATGAGGCTCTATAAATATTTCAATGCATGTCCAATTAGAACATCAGTTGAGTAAAAACCATTGGTTTAAATAAATGTGATATTATTTCTTTTAAAATATTTACTGTAAGAAATGCCTGATAAATGTAGTTAATACTTGAAATGTCTTTTATATCAGAGCCAAGCAAAACAATTCAAAATTTTAATAAAAGCTTAAAATATCATCTATTTTATTATGATCATTTTGGTATAGTATGTGTCAGTGACATAACTATATGGAAACACTTCTGTAAGCCAGTTGTATTCTGCTGCTGAATTATAGAGCTTGAAAAGCAATAGAGTGGGAATGAAATATTTAAAGAGATGTGAAATAGGCATTAATGTTCTTATTGAACTGGAAGCCTTGAATGTTGCTTTTATAAAGATTTGCTTTTTATATGGTGTTAATCAGTTAGTATAGACGCAGAATGGTTAATAAAGTCTTCTAATCTATACTACCAGCAGTGGGAGCTTGATTTGTGAAAAATGCCAGTGATATTTTTGCTGGACTGGGGTATAAGGTGACTGGAGGATTAACCGTATACACTCTTCAGAAAGGCACTCATCTGTGTCCTCTAATTTGCAATGAGCAGGAACTCTACCCTTCCATGAACCCCTTTCCAGATATTTCATCGTCAAACTTCAGGATGACACTGTCCTCTGCTGATGTAAGCTGTCCTACTGTGAATTTAGCATTAATCATGTCTTAGTTAATTTGGCCCTAATGTAAATTAACCACCTCCTCTTTCTCTTTGGTCACAGAATGAGAAATGGATGAGTGGAAGACTCAGGGGGAGCCTGAGTATTCAAACACTAGCATGAGGTGTCCAGGTAACTGGGGAAAGAAATAAAGATAAAGACACCATAGAATGACAACTCGACTCTAAGAACAGAACAAAAATTTTAAAAGAATCCTCCTGGTCTAATATTTTCTTCTAGAACTGTCCCTGAAATTGTGATCGCATATTTTCTAAACATCTGAGCATACTGTGGTACCTGAGAACAAAAAGCATTTGCTGTCTCATATGTCAAGTTTTATACTTTATAGTCTGATATTTGAAGATTATTTTTTTTCATTTTTTTTTAACAAAACAAAAACAAAAACTCAGTAGCACACACACAGAGAAACAAAAGAAAGAAATTGCAAAGCATCAAAGAAATTTGTTTTTGTTAACACAAAAGCAAGAAAAAGAAGGAGCAGGAAAAAAAAAAAAATCTTGCTAAATGTATACCCTACCTAATTTAGTTCTTATAAACAATATTTCCCCCCATCAAAAGAAGAGAATGCAATACGGGTTTCTCAACCCTTTCTTTTGTTCCAGAGATTTATGCCTCAGGTTTTCACCTATCTTCTGAGTTAGTGTCTGGGTGGTGGCGTCCCCCATGGAAAAGAAATCCCTCAACAAGCCCAGGCGGTCCGGCTCCTGGAGATCTTCCAATAACACAGTCAAGCAAATGCAGGAAGGAAGCCGGTAAGCTTGGAAGCGTTCTTTGTGTCTCTCTGTCCTTCGCACACTCAGAGTTATTCTGATAAAGCCACACTGTCTCATGAACTCGGTTTGCTAAGCTGCTGAAACTAAGGGAGAGATAATTGACCAGAGATGAAAGGGCCTGGATGTCGGCTGGGAACACTGGGGGTGGGAGCAGACTTGGAGCGGTGAGCTGCGGGTTATGTAAGTAGAGACAGGCAGCCTTCAACACGGTGATTATGGGGCTGCTCTTTCAGGTGAGTAAACTGTGTGGGAGTAAATTTCAGGTTTCTTTCAGATTGCAGAAACAACACTTTCAGGTTCCTGCTGTTTCCTTTCATTCGCTTGTGCTGCCGGACTCGAGAGGTATAAAATGGCATGAAAGTGTCCATTTTACTATGTTCTGGGGTTTCATCCTGAGGATGAGAGCCCAGCCAGTGTTTGTCCAGGCGCTGCATATGCTCACAAAAATCCAGCCCTGCTGTGGAGTAACTGCTCGTAGCTGAGGAAGGCTTCTGATAAACTGAACCTCCTGGGAACCTGAAGTGGACTGGATGCATGTTGAACAATTGCAAAAAGTCACTACCTGTTGATCCCAAGTGAGATGCTGACCACAGTGACTTCAGGACCCTACATAAACAGCGAAGCCCACACTGGCATGTCCCACCTTTCTGTACTGTCCCCGAGACCTCCTCCGCCCTGGTGCCGCCGGTCTCAAGTCTGCTAGAATTATCCCTGACTTTGGGTCTTTGCTCATGTATGAAATTTATTCCTCCCTTTGAGGGTTTTAATTATTTTACTATTTAGCTATTTCCTAGGCTTAAGGTACTCATTTACTTTACATTAAGCTGTGAAACTTTTTATTATTTTAATCAACACATTTAACTTAGACATCTAAATTTTATGAATCTCTAATTAGAAATGGATTTCTAAAATTTTCCTCTAAGCCATCTGAAGTGATGATAGTCCACTGACCCCAACACAGTGGGCTCTCTGTCTACGGAGAGAATTGCTCACAATGATTTGGACGTTACCTTGACTCTTCTGCAGAAAGTCCTGCTTCCTTTCGTGGAGGACCAGTAGATGTCTGGTGTTAACACAGGCACGCTCTCAGGACTTGGTAAACACCCAGTGAGTTTTAGCTGTTATTTTTTCCTCACTTTTTGCAGTTTGTCTGTTAAGACAGAGCCGGAAACCCCTAGATCCTTTTATTTTACCAAATATGAAGAGGGCAGGAGATGTGACCTCTCTTCCAGGACCACCGACAAATTTCCCTCTTAAATCTGTGAATGCACACGTTGCAAAGGAAAAGAGGAGTACACTTCTTCCCACTTTGGGGAGCTCATACTGACCTCCGGTTTCTAGCTGAGAGCAGCAAACATCTTCAGCCCACGGGCGTCTGTTTGCCTCGTGCTGGGATTCATGAAGCTGCTACCCGGGTCTGTCCTCATAAGCACAGGGCACCTCCTCACCCTGAGGGCTGACTCTCAGGGAAGATCAGGGTGGATATTTCCTTTTTAGGTCAGTGTCAGACCAGTAAACGTAAAACAAAACAAAACGAAACAATACAGGGCACACAGTGAATTGGAAACGCAAAAAATCTGTGGGAAAATGTTTTCATATAAATCCTGACTTCTTTGCAAATTGCTTTGCAAACTCCTGTGAAATGTCTGAGGTGCATGATTTGTTGAAGACTCTATAACGGCAACAGATGTGGCCATTGGCTAAAACAGCAGTCTGTCAAATATGATTGATCAGTGAGGTACAGATTCATTTTCTCTATATTTTATCTGGTGATGCTTCCTGTCCATTCTCTCCTCTAAGGCAAAGGCAAGATTTCAAGCATCCATCCGAAGAGGATCACTCAAGTTTCCACCATAACCTCCCCAAACTGGATATAATAACTCTCATTACGCAAGTTCTGGCTTCTTGTATACTTTGGAATCCTGCTTGACTTTCATTAGCAGCACACACACCACCACACACTGCTATTGTACTCTGTTCTCATTGCCTCTGCACGTTTGCGTGAATGAGCTTATCCATTTCACTTGCTCTGCTTACTCTGAAAGGCTTATAACCTCTTTATGAAAACACAAAAAAAATTAAACTGTGAGTCTGGAAAATTATTTTGTTTTAAGATATTACATATTTGGGAAACTGAAAAGAAGAAAACCACAGTAGGTTTTTTTTGTTTGTTTTTTTACTATTCCTACTACATTTACTATGGAGTCACACTTAGGGTGTTTGTTTATTCCCAAGCTTCTTATTCACTTTTTTCAGTTTGATAGGGATAATGGTAGGTTTCTTTCTTACTGAAAATCCTTAGTGCCTTGTAGGCAAGCACCACCCTTGTTTAGAATCGTTCATGGTACTATGTGTTCACTAGGGATAAATACCGAGAAGCATTGTTTTTTAGTGCTAAGGAGAATACTCCGTGGGAGAGACAGAATAAGTTTCTTTTCTGGCCCACATCCCTTTTCCCAAGGTTTATTCCCAGACAGACCTTGATATGATGATGCTGTTCCCTGGATTCTGTTCTAGAACCATCACTTAAAAGACATTTCAGCTGCAATATCTGTGTCAATAAATATTGCTAATGGGTAGCTTGGACATCTTGCCCTGGACAGAGTGGTTTCTCTCTGCCCCCTCTCTCTCCCTTGTTTTTCTACTCTACTTTCCCTGTCCTGGCTTTTCTGTCGTGGTCACATTCTCATGTAAAACATATATGGTATGCACTTGGTATGGAGAACTTTTCTGCTCCCAAATGCCCTGATTCATTTTACCAGGGTAGATATCTAAATCCTGATCCTCCCAAATGTTCTTAGGTTTATGTCTCAACTTATTTATATGAATAAATATATTGATAGACATCCTAACACTAATTGGCTATCACTTCGAGTATATTTCTGTCTTAGTTTATTAGGGCTGCTACCACAGAATAACCATAGACTGCATGGCTTATAAACCACGGGGATTTATTTCTCAGTTCTGGAATCTGGACGCTCAATATCAAGACACTGGCAGATTCCATGTCTGGTGAAGACTCTTCCTGATTCATAGACTGTGTCCCTTCACTGTGTCCTCACTGCCAGAGGGAGCTCTCTAGGGTCTCTTTCACAAGAGCATTATCCCATTGATGAGGGCTTCACCCTCATGACCTAAGCACCTCCTGCGGGCCCCACCTCCAAACACTATCACCTTGAGAACGAGGTTTCAATATGAATTTTCAGTCTATAGCAGTTTTGTTTGCACAGTATAGTAATTAAAAAGCAAGGTGCTTATCTTGTGGTCCTCAACACTCACTAGCTGTGTGACTCAAGGCAAGTAACTTATTCACTTTGTGCCTCAGTTTCCAAGGCCGTGGAAAGAGATAATTGTAGTATATATTTTATGTGTACACTATAAGGTTTGAATGAGATTCATAGAAAGCAATTTACATTGTGCCTGGCACATAGCAAACACTCTGTGTATAATAGCGAGACTAATTACTTTTATTTGACCTCAACTATTAACTCTCCTAAATCTTCTCTTCTGTTGAGAAGACATTAGAATCCAAATGTAATGATAAATACGTTGCAATTTCTTTGTTTTGAGAAAATAGAAGAACATGCCCATTAGAAGGTAGAGCTATATGCCAGTGTACTTTTTAGAAGTGGTTCAGTTAGTTTAGGTGGAATCTCCTTTCTCTGGGCACCACCTTAATCCGCTTTCATTTAGGAATCATGGTCAGGAAAGAGAAGGATCAGCAACCGTGAGGACCAGGAGAGTCTACATCCAATTTGCTGTGGCGGAAAGAACAGTGAGTTTGAGGAACCGGCTTTGCTCTGTGGACTTTGGTAAAAATAACTTCCCCTCAGTTTTGCATATTAAAAAATGCGTACCTTAATCAGCCAATTTCCCAGGGTTATTTTGAAGATCAAATACATTGGTCTAGTTGAGTGATCTACAGAGACTCTACACGTGGAAGTGGGGATTGTTCTTTCTCTCTGTTTCTGGTTAGCCCCAGGGAGAGCTCGTGGGATTCCAGAAGGCGGAAAACAATGTTTCCCCTTTCAAATGAAGTGAGGCATATTCCTAAATCTCCGCATGCTAAGAAAAGTTGAGATACATTCCGGTGTGCACTACTTTTTAAAAAAATTAGAACACAAGTCCTCCTTAGGGAAAGTTGCTGTCCCAATTAAGAAATGTATTCACACATGTATTTATGTAAAATAGATGCATAAAATAAAAACTTTGATGTCTTTCTCAGAATTTTAGAAAATTCTCACAGAGTATAAGTTATGAACAAAACGCATCTTCTGAGTTCTAATTTCTCTTTACTTTCTTTTCTTAACGGCAATTTGCTCTGAGCACTTAGCAAGCTTCCCAGGTCTGCTTCGCATATCGAATGTCAGGAATCTGAGCTCCCGCCTTTGTCAAGCACACCCAGAGTGTCTGAGTAGGATATAGACCCTGTCGCTGGCTGCACTGCCCTGGGTTCTGTGAGCTCCGTCAGAGGAGGGCCTGTGTCACTCACTCATCAGCCTCCAGCGCCGTCCTTGGCTCTTTATAGGCAGTCAGTAAAGGTGTGTTTGCGGCACTGAGCCACTCAGTCCACCCAAGACGTGATGTTGCCAGCCAAGCAGGGCGAGTGTCAGTGAGGCTGCCATGGCGATGCGATGACAGCCAAGTTCAGTGCCAGGCAAAGGCCATTCTATGCCCATGAGGTTCCATTCACTGCAGAGTCGATGCCCCCTTCTCCAACTACCCTGGCAGTCCTCTGGGCCACCTGACCACACACGTTCCCACTGGGGCTGATTCACAGACACTGCATTCCTCAGAAGAACAATTACAGAGATTAGAAACATCTAACAAGTGACAATCTGCTAACATACCTCTCTCGGCTTCCTGCCTTATTTCCCCTGCTCTCCTGGATCTCTTTTGGATTCTAGGAATAGAGAAGACAAAGGTATTTTCAGGGCAGACTTAACTTGCATTCCACAAACGGGGAATGGAATGAGCGCTCATGTTGACACCTGTAAAAATCTCACTTGAATGTTTCCACATTTATATTTCATAAGGTAAAGCTTTTTAGCCGTAGGGAGACAGTCAGAACTGATCTGTCCTGAGGCATTGATATGACTCCTCTCACTACACCAAAAACTTCCTTAGTCTGATTTTTAGGGACAGCTAAAACCAGCAGTGAAAGACCATGTGGCTATTCATTTCAGTTATGGACATTGTGGATTAAATAATTCCATGGCGGTGGGTGTTGCAAAATCGCTCCTGCCAGGGAGCTTTCCTTTTGGATGTTTTGCTCTTGGAAATATCAAACATCTGCCCAGGGCAAATAGCTAAATAACTGCAATTTTCTAGCTCAGGCCTATTTTTGGCTTTCAATGCCGGAGGCATTTGAACACCCATGTTGGAGGCTAGATTCTCGCGGAGACTTGGGAACCTAGGGGAGCCAAGCTGTTTCAGATCAATTGCTCCCTGTGCTTAAAGGACTAGTAAAAACAGGTTATAATGTTTACATGACTTTTTATGGGTCAGAGTTTATTACAGTTCTATTCTATGACCTACAGCGGCGGAACATTTTACAAGGTTTTGCTGCGTTTGACAGTTCTGTTTTAGTGCATCTGGTAAGGGGAAGTTGTTTTTTTCTTCCTTTCATTCTCTCTTTGGCTCTCTGTTTTACTTTTTTCCCTTTCAAAAGGAGTAAGCTCATAAGGCTCCTTAATTTCAAGTAATCTTTCTCCTACTTTGGAAGGCCCTCAGTTGAGTTAGACCCAAGGTTCTATGGATGATTCAGAGAAACCTTAAAATTCCAAAAGGCGTTTGGTCTTCCTTGGAGGTTTCTATACATAATACTTATAAAGAGAAGGAAATTCTACTGATAAACACATTAATTTGCATAAACATTGGTGATTTTTGATCCTGTTTGCATTTTCAGCAGATTTGTGTAGGCAAGAGCCCAGACTTTGGAGGTGGGCACACATACCTATGTTTGCATCACTATTGCACCATTTGAGTGTTTATTTCTCAGGCAAATTTCCTCAATTTTCAGAGCTTGAGGTTCAATATTACCAACTCAGAACATTATTAAAAAGGTTAAAAATGAAGTTATGCATATAGAATGATCATTTTATTCATTCTTTCATTAATCAACTATTACCAAACACATTTTGTGTTGAGCACAGAATTGGACCTTTAAAAAAAAAGCAAGTAAATGAGAGTCATCGTTCTCACTCTCAAATTCTACTGGAAGACCTAAGAAGCCTGAAACACCAATCAGAAAGAATATATGTACCCCCATGTTTGTGGCAGCACTATTTACAATAGCTAAGATCTGGAAACAGCCCAAGTGTCCATCAGTAGACAAATGGATAAAAAAGCTGGGGTACATATACACAATGGAGTACTATGCAGCTATAAGAAAGAAAGATCTCTTATCCTTTGAGATGACATGGAGGGACCTGGAAAGTATTATCCCAAGAGAAACAAACCAAACAGAGAAAGACAAGTATCATATGATCTCACTTATTTGTGGAATATAATGAACATAACAATCTGAGGAATGGGGTAGTCCCAGAGACGTAGAAGTGGGGTGCAGACTGACAATCCCCAGAAGAGGAGGTGGTGGGGGAGAGATAAACCACGGAACTTATATGCATGTATGCATGAAAAATGGACATGGACAAAAAGCTGGGCACAGGGTGGGGAGGGAGGGGGAGGGGGAATCAGTGGGGGGAAAAAGGAGAAACATCTGTAACAAAAATAAATAAATTAATAATAAAAAATCTACTGGAAGAGAAGCAGACAATATTCAAATATCCACTTCAGCCTAGGTTAAGTCTCATGAAGAACATGACACGGGGAGTGAGGCAGGCGGGATGGGCTGTGTGCAATTTCAGACAGGCTGGCCAAGAGAAGCCCTGTGGCATTTGAACAGAAACCTAAATTTAGTGATTAATTGAGACTTGAAGCTATTTGGGACAGAGTATTTCAAGCAGAGGGACCCGAAATGCAAAGGCCCTGTGGCAGGAGGAGTGAGGTGTTGGGGAGCAGCTCAGAGATCAGTGTGCTGGAGCCCGAAGCTCTAGGGAGACAGGTGGTGGTGAGCCAGATCACTCATGCCCTTACAGGCCATTGTTAAGAGCTGACATTGAGTTTGAGAGAAATGGGGGTCCCACTGGAGGGGTTGCCAAAGGCTTTACATGATCCTGTTTGCATATTGAAAGGATCCTTTTGACTTCCTTTTGGAGCACAGACTATAAGGCTGAAAGAAAAGCTGAAGAAAAACACAAAACAAACAAAAAACCTTTATATATATTGCTGGGGACAATCAGATACCAACAGCCTAGTTCTCTGGAAGTTTATATTTTCTTTATTGAATGGGTTTTATCTTGTTTTTATTTTAAATGGCTTAGTATCCAATCTTGAGATCATATTAATGTTATTGGTTTTTCGTATTATCAGCTTTGTTTTAAAAGTTCAAAATGATATAACCTCCCTTAATTGTTATTCTTAGCTTCATGTTTCAGAAGATTTTTAAAATATTTTTTTTTCTTTATTGATTTTACAGAGAGAGGAAGAGAGAGATAGAAACATCGATGAGAGAGAACATTGATTGGCCACCTCCTGCGTGCCCCCCATTGGAGATGAGGCCCATGACCTGGGTATGTGCCTGGACCAGGAATCAAACCAGTGACCTCTTCGTGCATTGGTCGATGCTCACCCCCTGAGCCACACTGGCTGGGACAGAAGGCTTTTATATTACTGTATTTATTTCATTTATTTTGTGATTTTAAAAATCAAAAAATCACATTCAAATTTGATTTTAATGGGGTGACTGGGAAACCACATGATAATTTAAACAAAACGATATATGTCAACCATTAAGTGTTGGTTGTAAACTGGACCAGTGTATTTTGCTCCTGGAGAAACACAGTCTTAATCATAGGTCAAATCTTAATGTCTCTGTCTACCGAGAACTGTGTCAGTCCCCTGGGGGTGGTTCATGCTCTGTCTTTAGACCTAATGCATCTGTGGAGAGTTTTCAAAACAGAGAGATCAGAACACCATCATGGGCCTAAATACGCAGTTCTGATGACCTGAACTTTCAGCCAAGGTGAAGGACCTTGTGGTATTGTCAGCAAAGAATGAAATGTCCAGTACGTTTTTGTGGAAAGAAAGGGGGCATTTTAATGATAAGGACACTTTGGAGTAATTTTATATGTGCCTATTGAGCCATCCTTATAACCTAAGCACATAAGATAGATAACTGTTTTCATCTCATGAATCATGTGGAACGACCGTCGTCAGAGCTGGCCTTGCTCGTAGGCAAAGTCGAGAGCTGTCTGTGGAGAGCTGTGACAGGAAGGGGCCTGGGATGCAATCTGCTCTGCCGATCCTGCCTGAAACCTCACCCCCAGAGATGACTGTTTTCCACATTTGACCTCTATAAAAATGCCAGCGGTGCTGGGAGGGATTAGAAATTATTAATATAATTTTATGAGTTTATCAGATTCCTCCTTTGGATGTTGTAGGGGGCACATTGTGGAGAGTGCGTAGCTGGGGTTGCAAGTGGCAGAGAGATGGAGAATGGCATTAGAAACCGGAGCCGTGTTGCAATAGGGTCTGAACAGAGGCTTCACTATCAGGCCAAGGAAAGTTTAAAGTTCAGAACCTCACTTGCCATGTACCTGTGCCCAGAAAGCTAACAGGAGCAGCTAAAACTGTGATAACACCCAAATCTTTGTTCTATACTTCCATCTTAGGCAGGGGTAATTAAAATCATTTATGTGATTGACTTCAGAGAGGCAGCCAGGGAGCTGGGTTTACACTTCCCAGTTTCTCTAATTCGGCTGTTTGAAATAGCAGGCCACCACATCTGTTAAAAAATATATGTACACATATTCTCCTGAATTTTTATGAGCTGGACTCATCACATCTCTGCTTTGGCTTAAAAAAATAGTAAAAGCTAGAATATATAACTGCTTTCCATCCCCAAGAGTGGGTACACATATCATATTATGTGATCCTTGGAAAACGGCCCTTCCTCTGCAAAATCTAGCCACACTTGGATGTTTTCTTATGCTCAAATTGACTGCTTTTGCCAACTGTTGGACTCACTCTCACAGTACAGGTGGCCAAATCAAAATCAGGAATGAACACATGGCACCGATTTTTTTTCTTACCTTATCACATGTAGGACGAATATTAAAAGATAGCATTGTGTATTTGCTTTCCATACGGACCACATGCATATACCAAGCCATACAGTATTTGTTTGAATGTGTAGGATATGTTTAAAACTTTCATTGGGATTTTACGGAGAATATTAGTTTTTCTTGGAACTTCTGGCCAATGGCACGTTTTTGGAGAAATTCTCAGACCCACATAATTCAGTTGGCTGTCGTGCCCGCAGTTGTCCAGATAAAAACAAATGATCTGAGATTCCCAGTGCAAATATGATGGGACAATGGCATAGAAATAAAGAAGGCTACTTTGCAAGTAAATCTCTGTCCTTGTCTCTTCCTCATGTTAGAGCCTAATGCTTGCAAACTTCTCAATAAATGAGTAAACAAAATAGACTCTGCTAGAGGAAATTGACCACGTTGGTGTGTGGCTTGGAAATGACATCACCTAATAACTACTCAAGAAAGAAGAATGTTTCTTACTTGCACAAGAATTAGGGAAATACTATCACTGTCTTGATAGCTTGGAAAGTATTTAGTAGAAGTGCTCTAGAATGTACCTTTCTCTAGACATATAGGACTGGAGACAAAGTTTTACCAGTTTTCAAGTATGTAAGTATGGCATTAACAATTGTTTGAATTGTATAAGTAACATGAAGGTCTGCTGTAAAGGTTGTTAGTTTCTTACCATTAAAAATATGCCGGAAGAGGGAGCATAATTATTCCTCAGGTTTTTGGGAAGCACATTCTCTGCCCTGAGAGAAGGATCGGTAATGAATGTTAGAATCCACTTCAGTTCTGTTATGACATGATTTATTTGAACCCATATATATTAGCACCTCATTTCCTTCCCATATGGCTAAGTGTTTCTATTCAATATATTTTCAACCTTCACATAATGCTCTTAATCACAGTGGTTATGATGTTTTGCTATTATTTGATATATGCCCATTAAATAATGATTTCAATTTTCCTATTTGGCTTTTGGAATCAGTCTCATAATTTTAAGGTCATGCTTTATAAAATACTTAATATTCTGGTGTGGGAAGCACAAGTGAAATCTCAGGCAGAATAGAGTGCCCTGCGTTTTATGTGAATGTGGCAGTAGCTTTTCTATTTGTTACAGGTGTTTTTCTTTCAATTGACTATTTCTAACAAAAAGACAAATATTGAAGAATCAATTTCTTTGTTGATTAAAAACAATATTTAATTTATAATTCCCTATTAGAGCTAAAACATGATACACTATATATGATATGCAAAATATAAACAACCTTTACTAATTCAATAAATCATTTATTTTAGTTTCTAAGAAAAATGGCACATAAAAATTAATAAGACACTTTTTCAAGAGGTTTAGTTCTTGTGGGAGAAGATGAAATTCATACAGAAATAACTATGGCAAAAGGTGGAAAATGTTAAGTGATAGAAGTAGTTCCATTACATAGCTATTTCAGTTCAGAAAAGAGAGCTACTCAAGGTTGGAAGGTTAATGGAAAAAGTAGGATATGAGCAGGGCCTGAGAGGGTGGAGAATTTGGGTATTTACAGATGATAAGACACACATTTAAGCTGCTAAAACAGCAGAGTCAATGAGTGGATGCTGGAAAGCAGAATGGAGGAGCTTTGAACACATGAAGGGACATCACAGGAAATAAGCTACAAAGTTAGATTATACCATAGCAGTGAATTTGAGCCATGACTGTTAGCACATGGGTCACTGGGGAACACTTCTGAGCAGATAAGTGGACAGCAATTTTATAGTTTGGAGGTGAACTGGAAGTGATGGGTAGGACTGATTAGAATGGGAAAGGAATGGAGTGAGTGGAGCAATCTAGGAAAACACTCTCATAGTTGAGATAAGCAATAGCATGAGCTAGAGGACTGAAACAAAGTGGTATGAAATCAAGACGCAGAGGAGTATGACACATACTGTGAAATCAGAATTCAAGTAGTCTAGGTGTTGAACCTGGGCTAAGAAGAAGATTTGACAAGAATTTATGAGAGAAAAGCAAGCTGAGAGAGGAAGGTGGTGAGCTCGGCTCCGAGCTTGCTGAGTCAGAAGTCTGGGTGAGACAGCCAGGCTTAAATGTCAGTAGGTATTGGAAATGTCGGAGCCACTTTTGGAGAGTGTTGTGTGCATCAGTAGAAATAAATTTGGGAGTTATCCACAACAAAGTCTCAGTTTATTAAAAGGATGAGATAACTAAAGGAGGGAATAGATATTGTATATTTTATAAATCACTTAAGCTTTTCAAAATATAACCACATGCTATTTTTAAAAGTGTATGTATTTCCTTCAAAGAATGAAATGGACTTAGTGATTAGAACATATTGTGTTTGTGTGTTTTTTTTTTTTTTTTTTTTTTAGCATTATTTCTATAAGAGCAAATTGGTTCTCAGAGAAAAAAAATATATCCTATATTAATCCTCATCTTTATTTCATGTTTATTTTAGCAATAAAATGAACATTAAATAAGGTCTTTAAAAATATTTATGCTATTTAATATCATTCTGATAAACATAATATTTTGCAGCCAAAAACTAGTACTTTTTAAAAATAAACCACAATAGACAATGATATTTACTGCCTTTTTAACTGAAGTTAAGCAATGATTCTCTTTTCAGTCTTGTCCCAGGAACAATTAGCATGAAAGGAAATGCTGGTTTGTTCTCAGCACTCTACAACTGGAATGGACCAAAAATTCATTTGTTGTTACAACAATGATAATAACCATTTGCTACAGTTAATTTCCACTAGATCTGTGGTTACTATTCTTGTTTCTCATTCTGTTCTCATTGATATAATTAGTATACTGGAAAGCAGGAAGATAAGCATTCTTTTAAGCTATGTGACATATGCCCCCAAAACACTGATTCTCAAAATTGTGAGTTCTTGAAAAACGTATCTCAAGTACTGTGTAACATGGAAGAAAATTGAACTGCTCCATCCCTTTTTGGACAACTGTACATTTTCAACACTTTTTCTGCACACTATCACCTCAAAGGGCTACTCTAATTAGTCAAAGAATCTTTCCTGCCGGGTGTGACATTTTCGCAGACATGATGTCACCTTCCAAAATTTCTTGGCTCACTAAAGGAAATATGAAACATGTTGACGTTATGTTGAAGATTAATTGGGTTCTAATTTTTAATTTTGGAAATCTTCTTGGTCCTTTTGAGTGACAGCTGAGATCAAACTTGTGAATATATTGGAATAAATTACCTAAGGGGATATTGTCCTCAGCAAATTTACAATCTTAATAGAGATGTCATACAAGCAAGAGATGGCTATTCGGCTACATATGACAGACAGACTGAGCTTTGTGTCAGGTTTCACTAGAAGAAGAGATTAAGCTAAATTTAGATAAACTATTTTATTCTAGTATCATAGATTCTATGCCATTGTTACTGATTTTTTCAGACTATTTCAAGTTTCCGAAAGGCTTTGAAAAAGTATCTGGCTTTGTGATTTGTTACTTTTTAAAATGTTAAGAATTATTTTCTACCTTAGTCCAAGATAGGATGGTAGGATATTTCCATTTTTAAATATATCATTAGCTATGGATTAACCCATGAAATATTTACTCTCATACTTTTTAATTTAACTGCAGATTTTAAACTTAATTTTTTTTCACATTTAAGTTAATTTTATAAAATATATAGAAATCAGTTTCTTAGTCTGGAATTAAAAGCTAGTACCATCTTTGTATTATTTTAGTACTTCACACACACTTAGCAGCATAAATAGAGTTTGTTTATTTCTTCTGTAATAAACAAAGTAGAGCATGCTTTAATCAAATGTTTCACTCACATTTGTTGCAAAATGTAATTATACATTAATATTGAGGGTAGTATGTCTCAACCCAATTAAAACAGTAGTGTTTAAGAGTTGAAATAAATTTATTCTTAGTACTATTTGTAACAATAGAACAAACGATTACTGAAACAACAGGTAGGATGGTTTTCAGAAGAGGAGAGGCATTGCGGTCAGCAATAGAGTGGTGTCCAGTGTTTAAAAGTTCTAGATAAGATCATACTTGGGAATTCAAAGTCAGTGTCAAAGACATCTCACCAGTTACGGTACTGAAACCAAGGCTACCGACAAGCTACCACAGTGTAGGAGAAGGTGAAGAATTGAATTCAAGGTAGAAGCTTGTGTGTCAGCCTGGAACACATGCTGTGAAATGGCCGAGGGGCACGGTGGATGTCTTGGAGGACAGGAGATCTGGGCTCTTATCTCAACTTCCACACTCTGGGGTTGGGCTGAATCTAGACTGAGGGTCAACGGACGCCTACACATATCAAAATAAGGAATACAAATACCAGGATCCAGGAAGATTTTAAAATCAACTAGATCAGAGCTAGAAAATCTAAGTGCCTGAAAAGGTCACAACGTGAACAATTGTACAAAGCAAGCAGGCATAAATAAACAGGCATTGAACTGCTTCTCCTGGGAGCAAGAAAGATGCCTGCGTTTGCAACCAAATGGTTGCAACTCAAATGGCCCTGCCAAGCCTTGAGGCAAAGAGAAGGCCCAGAGGCCAGTGGAGTCAACCCTTGCAGGACCTTGTGAGACACACCAAGGAGTTTGGATTTCATCCTATGCTTGATAGAAAACATTCAGATGCTTACACAGGGGGTGGCACAACCTCGTTTGTAGTTTGAATACATGACTATGGCTTCTGGGTAGAGAGTAAAAGGGAAGAATAGAATTGGAGTCAAGAATAAAATTGTCTAGAACAATTAGGAGGCCATGACCACACCAGGTGACACAAGAGGATAGTTGAATAGGTGGTGACGTTGCATTAGAAAAGGGGAGACACCTGATCCAGATGTGTGTTGGAGATGATATCAGCAAGGCTTTCTAGAAGAGAATGTGGAGGTTGAGGGAGAGAAAGTAGTCTGATAGGATTTCTGGTTTCTGGCTTAAGTAACTGGACAGATGCTGAAGGCACATCTTATCGACAGGTTTGCAATTCCACTATTATTATTGATCATCTGCATTAATCTTAATCAAACAATCTTCTTGTTACTGTATTCCTGTACAGACTTCAAGTAACCATTGCTCAACTAATACCACCCTGGCTTCTTACCACTCAACACGTTGCCTCTGCAAGAGCCTAGACATAGCTTTAAATAATCCTTGTGAGGGAATGTGTAGACATCTTGTCCCAGTGTTCCCAGCTCCGGTTGAATATTTTTACATATTTTGTACAAAGTCTACTTTGTTTTCATAGTGAAGAAAGATAGTATATGACTTGGAAGTGTTAAAACCAGTGGGGTCTTTGGAAAGTTCAGGTGCATGTGTGTTGAGGGCAGTGTTGAGACAAATCTGAGTATGTGCCTGTGTCCAAAAAAAATTTGGAATTTTTCAAAGGAAAGTTAGGAGTTGGCGACGAAGAAATCTGACTCCAGAATATAAACTGTGGAATAAGTTTGGTGATGGAAGCATGCATGGACTGAAATGCTGTTCTTTGAGGGCGCAGACGAAAAGATTCCTCTGACGCCCTCCCAGCACAGGCTTTGAATCGAGTGCAAACTGGCTCTCAATTCCAACTCTGACATTGACCAACCCCGTGGCCTTGGGAACACTGTTCATCTTTCTGAACCTCAATTTCTTTGTTTGAAAAGGTTGATAACAATATCTATTTTGTGGGATTGCTATGACATTTAGAAGTACTCAATTTGAAGTGCTTAACACATTAATTTTTCTAAAAGTGATTTTTAATGAAAAATTTTAATAAGGTTATTTGTTGATGCATTATTTTATTCACTGACTTTTCTGAAGATTCTACAGCCACTACTATGGACTGGGCTAGTTGCATGGCAGATAAATGAAAACATCCTGCCTTAGCCTAGTATCATATCACAAACTTTAAACTTAGTATGCATTATGTGGTATTGTAACCTAAATAAAAAAAATTATTTGGGACGATACAAAAAAGGAATGAAAGTCCATGCAAGCCTTATTCATTGCAGAAAACATTGGAGAAAGGTGTTGTAAAGGAAGACGGGAGACAAACAAAATAGAAGTACGAAGCTGCATCATCCGTCTGGGAGATGATGAGTAGTTTAGTGTGGGTAACATGCATGTAGGGTGTATGTGGCTTAGAAAGATGTGGTGATAGATAAATCTAAAATGGAGTGAGAAATCTAGACTTGGTATGATAAGAAGACTTAAATAGCATCATAAATTTTTAAACTAATTTTCAAACACTTTGCATACACATGTGAACCTTTATATTCACAATCTTGGCATTTGCCATTTTAAATGCCTGGGATATATTTTAATCTGTCCTTTACTCTGGTGCATGGCCCTTTGTAAACAGCTTCAATGAGGTAGACTTGAAATACAATAAACAGTACATATTTAAAGTGTACAACATGGCAAATTTTGACATATAGGTGAACTTATGGAAACATCATCATAATCAAGACAAAGAACCTGGACATTGTCTCCACAGTTGTCTTCAGGTCCCTTTGTAATGATGCCCTCCCATCCCTTTGCATCCTCTCCCTGGGCAGCCTCTGATCTGTTTTTTGTTACTATTAATTAGTTTGTATTTTTTAGTTTTATATTAATGGACAAATATGGGTATATACATTTTATTGTGGACTTCTTTCACTCAGCATAAATCCATTAAGATTCATCTAGGTTGCTGCATTTATAATCATCAATTCTCTATTAGTCCTCAGTAATGTTCCATGGGATGAATGTAGCACAGTTACTAGTCCATTTCCCTGCTGACATTTGACTTGTTGCCAGTTTGGAGGAAAACCATTACTGCACTCGCTTCCATTAACCAGATCTCAGTCCCACGGTCACTCCATCTCTCAGAGAGCTAAGTTTCCCCCAAAATAGCATGAAGCGGATTTGGTGGGCAGTTATCATGTTGTTAACCCAAGGGAGCTGAGTTTAGCTTGACCCATTTAATGACCTAAATATGTTAAGCTTCTCATAACAAGGTGCGGCTGGGTAGAATTTGTGTGGCCAGTACCGCACTGGGAAGTAGGCTTTGGAAGAGCACTTGAAACCATTCTGTACACCGGGGAAGTACCTTTCTACATTGGGAGTTTCCAAACCTTCCTACCCCAAGTCAGTTCCTGCCAGAAGAATGGCAAATTCACCATTTGAAAGTCATTTGATACTACTGTCTTCTCTCAAGCCTTATTCCATTTGCATGATGTTTTAAGTAAATTCTGACTTAATTGACAATGTGAAGTCTCCCTTTAATTTATCATTCACCAGCAAAATTATGAAGAAGGCTCGCATGCACACGAAATGTGAGCGTGACCTAGAATGGCAGGTCCCCCGACTCTGTGTTACTTTATATACATTATTTAAACATGACAGTCATATCAACTTTAAAATAAAAAAAGTGTTCCTGAAGGCCTTTTTAAACATTAAAACTTCAAGATAATGATAAAAACCTAAAACTTTCTTTTAGAAATGTAACGTCAAAGACACATACCCCAATATAGTAATACTTATTAAAAATTAGCAGTTATTTACTATAACTGTGATGTTATAGTAAAATTGTCATCAAAAAACGTTATATGAAAATGTATTCATATGTTCAGATTTTACAAGTTAAATATTAATTCTTAGTTCACCACCATCTCCCCACCTTCCAATAATAATAGCTGGCATTCAGAGATGCGGCATCAATACCATTTAATTTTAGAATGAAACAAAAAGCAGGAAGGTGTTTGAATAGTAGTCTCAGAAACAGAGCTGCATAATACAAATTGAAACAACAAAAACTCCTTTAAAATGTCTAAGTAGCTCCAAATTCTTCTTAAGAACTTGAGATATTAATTTTTGCCTTGTTCATTTAGTACAATGCAATAAAGTACTTCAAGTAAATGGATAATATTAAAAATCATTTCTAGTATTTCCTTTTAGTGGAATAAGAGCAATGATGAGTCTTTTCCATTAAGTTCCAGGGGTGCAGTGAATATATTAACTTGATACTTCCACCACTGGGACCAGCATGCGGCAGTCCCAATGAGAATGGAGTTATTTGCTCATGCCATCCTAATTGGCCTCCTTAAGCCATTGTCAGCAGAACTGGCTTTCTGATTCTAATAAATAATGAAGATCTTCTGTATCTCCTGCCAGTATCTAATGTTGGCCCAGCCTGGTCCTGGTCAGACAAGCAAGTAGTATGGTTTAATCATGGCTGAGCATCATCAATTTCATACTGGTCTGAAATTGACTCTGTAATCACAACTTATTCCTAACCACTCAGTGCAGTGAATATTAACATGTGAAAAATTATATAGAAATATTCATATAAGTGACTTTAACAGGTTACTCAAGGCTCCTTATTTAATATATTTTATCAAGCAAATGGAAGACAAATAATTGCACCCAGATAGTAAAATGGTGTCCTCAAATGTAGATTTTATTTTCCTACAGGTAAGACAGAGTAGTTGTAGAAGCTACTTTAGTGTTCCTCTAGTATCCCACACACTTTATATATAGGAAGGCGCCTCGGAAGATTTGGTCTGTGGCCTCAAATACCTACCATGTTGTGGTATTAAGGAAAAAAATGGTGAGTTGAAGAGATACCCTTGAAAATTAAATATTCAACCACTTACAGTCTATTTTATCAATGCCTTCACCTTTGGCTTATACATTTGATAGTCTGCTTATGAATTCTCATGATATAGTAGAGCCCTAGCCACACAAATCTTCATATTCCTTCACTTCAAATAACTTTTCTCTCCTCTCTTTTTTTAGCAAATTATTTTCATACTAAAATCTAGATATCATCATCTGGAACTGTTGAAAACCTTGAGTTTTCTAACTATGGTTCTTGTTTTTCTACTTGTTCATTTACCTTCATCTCTAAATTTATTACTTAAGATTCCAAATCTGTTCACCTAAACCTCTTCTCCCAGTCACCATTCTCTGTCTGCCTCCTTTACAATCCCCATATCCCCTGGCTGCCTTACAAAATAATTTTGATTGCATACTTATTAGAACAGTCAATTTTCCCATCCTAGGAATATTATCTAATATGTATAAACCAGTATTAAAATTAACCCAAGTAGTCTCTGTCCTGTCATGTTTGTTGTTCAAAAACTCATTTATTGGATACAGTTGAGCCCATTGTAGGTGTCGTTACTTGAGAAGAAAATCAGAGCTGCAATGGGACACCTTCACACGTCTACTGGCATGGCTAGACTTGGAAGAAGACACAACACCAAATGCTGGTGAGAATCTGGAGCATACATTGCTGGTGGTAGTGTGAATGTATAAAATCACTTTTGAGAACTGTTTGACAGTCTCTTAAAAAGTTGAGCATTCACTTACATTATGACCCAGCGATTTTACTCCTAAGTATTTACTTAAGAAAATTTAAGATATATGAGAGTAAGAAGACTTGCACACAAATGTTCACAGCAACTTTATTCACAACTGTCAATAATTAGAAACAATCACACAAGTTAATGAAAAAAAAAAAAAAAAAAGCTGTTGTGACAGTGGAGTGGAGTACAACCCCAGGAAGGAAAAACGACATATAAGCATCGATAAAGCTTAGAGACGATGTGGAACTGAGGAAGCCAGATATAAAGAAGTATACATACCATATAACTTTATCTGTATGAAATTCTAGAACATATCAAACCAAATTATGGTAAAAACTTAATAGAATAGTGTTTCCTCTGGGGGCAGGGGAATGTGTAAGAGGAAAATTTCTGGGGTGATAGAAATTATAATAACTTGGTTGGGGTATCATCAAATGAGAGATGCATTTGTCGAAAATCTGCAAACTGTATATTTAAGTTCCATTTAAGTTCTGTGCAATCATGATATACTTGTTCAATTAAAAAAATTAGTTAAACATCTTTAAAGTGCTCCTACCTTTTTATATATTTAATCCATTTTCAGGAACTTCCCATTTGTCTAAATGTCTATGCTCCTTCAATTTTGCACATCTACACCATCCTTAGGATCATCTTTTCCCCTCTGTCTGTAGATAAACATAAATATCATTTTTTTGAATTATTTTTGTTTGACCCTGCCATCTTCAGAAAATACTTTTGTTTTTACATTTCTGCAAAGACTTTAAATAACAATATCATTTTTTTTTTTTTTTTTTTTTTACTTCCAACCTTCTAATTATACTATAGACTACTGTACTCTGGATATTGCTCCCAACAATCTATTGGGTCTGCTCTCAGTAACATCATTAAGAATCTCTTAATTTGTACATGTACATTCTCTTCCCTTTTGACCCCTGTGATGTTTGATGCCCTTGACTGCCATCTTCTATAAATTCTCACCTTTCTTGCCTCAATTTATTTTCCACCTGGAATATCTTTGCTATGGATCTTTTCTCATAACACCTAAATGCAAATGATTGTACTTCCCCCAGGTTCTGCCTTGGTCCTCTTTTTCGCCTCTTTTAAATACTCCTACAAAGCAAAAAAAAAAAAAAAAAAGTACTTTGATACCATTAACAATTACTTATCTAGTTTCCCTTGGACCTTTTGCCTGAGATAGCTCCATATATCCCCAAACCAAAACCTGAACTCCTTGCTTTATCAATTAGAAAATCCCTTTCTTCTGAATCATTCCCTTTCTTGCTAATGGCCTTTGCAGTCACTGACAATGCAAAACAAAAACTCCAACCCCCTCAAAAAAACACTATAGCTAACTTGAGTTTTCTTCCACTTGACTGCACTTTCTAACACCCAGTCAGTCAATCACTTTAATATCATCGAGGAAAGATCATTACGACCCCTTTCTGGTTCTCCCTCCTTGACTCTGCCTGGTTCAGACCCTCATTTCCTCTTGTCTGAACTATTGCAAGTGCTTCTGAGTTGTTCTTCCTTTCTCTAGTCTTTTTCCTGCCCAGACCACACTTTACATTGCCAACTGTAATCTTCTCTTTCAATTACAAATCTTGTTAGGGTCATTTTTTGACCCATATCTTTGAATGCTTGTCCATTCATTACCCGATAAAGCCCCATTGACTTAGCATGTCAAGTAAGGATTTTATAATGTGTTCAGAAAACTACATGAGACAAACATGGTTTATTGCTTCCCCAACATCTTCTTCTTCGTCTACAAACTCACTTTTATAAGATGTCTGGAAGAGATCCCTTTTTCTCATTTCTTCAGGGTTGAGCATGTGTTCTTTTCTGTCATGTAATAGATACATTTGGAAGAACCCTCTGGGAGCTTCTAGAAGAGTTTTCCTCTCTGACTGGAGCCACATCTTCTTGATTTTAGCATTTGAATGTAATGACTTGAGGATTCAATGTTTGAAGGTCCTGAAACCATATTGTAGCCACAAGGGCCTAAGGGCAAAAGTCAAGAGAATAACAAAGATGCCAACTCAAAACCATAATGTAGCAAAACAACACCAGCTACATGCCAATTCTAACACAGAGAAAAGTATACCTGATGGTTTTTAAATTCCCCCTAGTCAATCAGATGCCTTCATGAATGATACACTGTCTTCATAGAAGCCCCCTCCTATCACTACCTCCCTCACATCTGATCAAGTCTCACTGAAGTTTTCACTGTGATTAGGGCACAGTGTTACTCTTTTCTGTTTTGAAGTCACACATTTTTAACTCTTAGCCTGGAATGCCTTTCTCTACCATATGGTCTCTTACCTATCCTTGAACACATGGTCAAACAAGGATTCCTCCATGAAGCTTTTACCAGGGTGAGCCCAGCTTTTCTTCACTTTTTTATATACCTCAATACGTATCTTGCTTTTTACCTTCATAGCTTCTTATTGTCATTAATTATTTATGTGCTTTTCTACTCTCTAAAAATTGAGTGTTTTGTCAATCAGGACTGTAACTTATTCATTTCTCTGTATATTTGGAAGAATTGTCAGTAAATATTTGTGTAGTAAAACAAACCAGAAAAAATCATGAATAAAACTTTTCCTAAGTATGTATGTATTTTTCTTCCAAACTATTTGATTTTTTAAAGTATGCCTGGATATTGTCTATTGAGTCAAACAGTAAGTATGTTTCTGGTCACAGTGGTTGGTTTGGTAGTCTTAGAACACTTTATAATTTACTGTGACTATTATTTAGTTTTATTTGTGGCATTATTACAAATTTTAAAAGCACTATTTTCCTCAGGCCAGTGTGGTTCAGTGGATACAGCATTGACCTGCACATTGAAGAGTCATGGTTTTGATTCCTGGTCAAAGGCACATACCTGGGTTGCAGGTTCGATCCCTGGCCCTGGTCAGGGTGCATGCGTTTCTCTCATATGAATATTTCTCCCTCTCTCCCCACCTCTACTCTCTCTCAAAAGCAATGGAAAAAATATCCTCCAGTGAGGATTAATAACAATAATAATAAAAATAAAAGCACTTGTTTTATCTGTATACATTTTGCACATATTGTCATTTATTTTGTGTTTGGTTCTCAGGTGAAGAAATCATCAAAGCTATATGCCAGGCACACTTCCAGGTTCCTGCTAAAAAATTAACAAAATGTTTTTTTCTTTCATTGTTTTTCTATTCTAATAAACAATATATCTGACATACAAATAGCTATGGAACTAAATGCATATTGAGTGTGGTCATGCCACAAATGCTTTTGTAATCTTTTTTATGGTATATTCTATGAAAGACATTTACCATCAAGATGCACAGCCATAAAATATATAACACAGCAAATGATTCTAAAAATAAAGACTTTATTAAATAAAACATACCACTACTTAAAAACAAAGCACCTGTTATAAGAACTATGGCATCGACTAAGAAAAGATTCACCTGCACTTACACCTGCTCCAGAGTAAAACAACACAGCTGGAAAGATGCCTGAAGGATCCCCTTCTCTTATCACTGTCAAAAATGACTGTGATTTCATAAGGTGAGTAATTCCTGGAAAATATAACATATTTCTTTAGCATATTGTGGAAAGACTGTGCATGGTACATGAGACACAGTGGGTTTTCAATATGTCATTCTTATTCTCTCATTTTTGCAATGCTTGACATCTTTTTACCATTCTTGTCTTCTGAATCTCAAGTAGTTATTAGAATAATAGTATTTATTTTTTGTTAAGATTAAAACAGCATTTCTTTTGTTATGCTATAAGAATGTGTAGTATATATTCTAGTCATGAGAGATGTTTAATGAATGCATATTGATTGAAAAACTAGTATCATTGTTGAAAAGAGAGCCTTCAATAGAGTAGAAGTGGAGGGAAAATAGTCTTCAGGACAATCCCTGGATTCTTTATTTTTAGGGCTTTCTTGTTTGTTTGTTTTTTACTGCTTGCCATAATATTTATCAAACTTGTCTTCTACTCGCTTAGGGTTGTGGAAGAAGCGTTGATGTGGAAATCAGAAGACCTAGAACTTAGTACAGGGCAGTTCTTTCACCTCCAAGAGCAGTGGCTTTTCTCCAGAAAGTAGTTGAACTAGATTTTGCAGGATAACCACATTTGGTGAGAAAATACACAGTTAAATTCAACTAACATTTATTCTCTGGCTGAGTTGTCTGGATAATTTGAAAAAACAAAACAAAAAAAAAAACCCTCATTTTTCTTTTGTATATATTTTCTTTAAAATTGTAATCAGAGAAGCTTTTACATTTTGTTTTTTATATACTCTCTTTCCAAGAGAGTTGGTGCTGAGTTAGAGAGCAGCATTCCTGTTCTTTTTCAAATCTTTTCTCCCCTTTCCAAACCCTGCCAGTCTCACTGCAAATTTACTTTTAACTTTCCATTAACTAGAGCTTATATTACTCTGGTTCTTACCATTCTATGGTGTTTGTAATAGGCATTAGGTACATACAGAAAGGGGTTTGATTTAATCTGAAAAGGGTTTGGAAACTACATTCTTTTATTGTTGTATTATTCTGTGTTCCCTAGTGTGATTTCTGACTCTCAACACATTTTATGAGAGATGATTTATACAGATCTAATTATTATCAATAACAAATTTCGAATCCTGTATCAGTGACTCAACAGGTACTTAAAAAGGTTTCAGTGCTCTCTCAAAATAAATGTATCTACTACCTTTGTACATTAGAACTAATAAAAATAAAATAAATACATTTTAAAAATTAAATTAAACTATTCAAAATAATTTCTTTGTGCAAATACTAGTTTTATGTGCATTTGGTCAGATTGTATAAGAAACTATATCTTTTTCTAAGTGCCTCTGTGGTAGCCAAGGTGGTTCCTTCATTTATCAATATTTGGATCTGACATTTGGAGGCTAAGTTACAAAGAAATACCCATAACCTAGATTTCACATTCCTCCTCTGTCAATTAAGCCAGGAATTAAAAAAAAAAAATAGAAAAATAAAAACAACCACGAAGGAAATATAGTTGTTGTTAATAATATTTTACCTGTTGGACTCAGAAAGATGGTTTCAATAGAAAAAGGCTAAAGAATGCATCTAATCTTTTTTTTTTTTTTTTTAAGTTTGAACTTTACAACCTGCAAAAAACATTTCAATCATTTTTATTTATTTTATTTACTTCTATTTTTACCAAATTTGGAAGGGACTGTATGTTGATAAACTGTTGAGAGCTACATGAGGATTTTTCCCGTTAAAACCATTTTTATAACTTTACTGTATAATGGTTTCTATGAATAACTTTTATGGAAGTTGATGTAATATAGTAAACTCGATGTTGGGTTTCAGATATTCCCTGCTCTTTTTTTTTTTTTTTTAACTCATCTTTATTGTTGAATGTATTACAGATATCCTCCCCCTTTTTCCCCCCACTGACCCCCTCATCCCCGATCCCGCCCACCTGCTGCCTTCCCCACACTGTTGTTGGTGTCCATTGGTCATGCATATATGCATAGGAGTTCTTTGGTTTATCTCATCCTGTCTTTCCTCCTCCTTTCCCTTTGAGGTTCTTCAGTCTAACAACCAATTTGTACTTCTTAATTTCTTCATTTTTTCCACCCATCCCCCAAGCCCCTACCCATCTTGCAAGCAAGAAAAATTTCTCTGTATCTATGAGTCTGTTTCTGTTCTGCTTGCTCATTTTGTTTGTAGATTCAATTGTTGATAGATTTGTATTAATTGTCATATTATTGTTCAGATTTTTGTTCTTCTTCAAGAAGACCCTTCAACATTTCATATAATAGTAGTTTGGTGGTGATGAACTCTTATAACTTTTTCTTGTCTTGGAAACTCTATATGTCCATCAATTCTAAATGACAGGATAGAGTAATCTTGGTTGTAGGTCATTGCTTTTCATCACCTTGAATATCTCTAGCCACTCCTTTCTGGCCTGCAAAGTTTCTTTTGAGAAATCAGCTGACAGTCTTACAGGAGCTCCTTTGTAGGTAACAACTTGCTTTTCTCTTGCTGCTTTTAAGATTCTCTCTTTGTCTTTAACCTTTGGTATTTTAATGATAATGTGTGTATTGGTGTGGACCTCTTTGGGTTCATCTTGTTTGGTACTCTCTGTGCTTCCTGGACTTGTATGTTTGTTTCTTTCACCAAGCTAGAGAGTTTTCTGTCATTATTTTTCAAATAGGTTTTCAATTTCTTGCTCTCTCTCTTTTTCTTCTGGTACCCCTATGACATGAAGGTTGGCATGATTAAAGTTGTTCCAGAGGCTCCTTATGCTATCCTCATTTTTTTTTTTTACTGTTCTGATTGGGTGTTTTCTGCTTCCTTGTATTCCAAAACCAATGGTTTGCTTCTTGGCTTTACCTACTCTACTATTGATTTCCTGTAAATTATTCTTTATTTCAGTTAGTGCATCCTTCATTTCTAACTGCTATTTTTTTTATGTTGCTTATGTTCTCATCAAGTTCCTTGAGCAACCTTATAACCTGTGTTTTGAACTCTGCATCTTATTGAATACTTATCCCCATTTTGTTTAATTCTTTTCCTGGAGTTCTGTTCTATTATTTCATTTGGGACATGTTTCTTTGTCTATTCATTTTGGCTGCTTCCCTGTGATTGTTTCTATGTTTTACATAGAGTTGCTGTGTCTCCTAGGCTTTGTACGGTGACCTATTGTTGTAGGTGTCCTGCAGGGTTCAGTGGAACAGCTGGGCCCTCGAGGTACACCCCTAGTGTGGGCTGTACACCTTTCTATTGTAATTGAGTCTTGATTGCTGTTGGTATGTGAATTAGAGGGATTTACTTAGGCTGACCAGCTGCAAAGACTGGCTGTGCCCACTGGTCACTGGCCTCTGACTACCTTGGAGGATCAGCTGTGCAGAAGCCTACCACACAGAGCAAGACTTAGTTCTTCAGGGCTCTGGTACCCACTGAGTCCACTCATTGAGTGTGTCACTTGTGCAAGTGGTTGAGTGGTAGTGTTTCAATGTGGTCTGAAGCTGTCCACTGGGTGTGCTGGCTCTGGGGCAAGGTCAGCCACTGTATGTGTTCTATCCAGGGCTACTGGGCATAAGCTACAAAGTGATCTGCAGATGGCTGCTTCTTGTGCTGGGCTTGGAGGTGTCCAGGAAGAGCCAAGTTGTGAACCAAGGTGTCTAGGAAAAGCTTCTAAGGCCAGGCCTGGGGCCACTTAATGAGAGGTATGGGGCTCAATGAGACCAGATGTTACTTGTTTGAGAGATTTTAGGATGCTGAAGCAGGATCAAAGACAGGCCAATTCTATGGTAAAGCCTTTGGAAACAGCTTTGGTGGGCCCAAAAGCTGGGTGGGATGGGGCCTCAGGGAATCACCAGGGTGGGGCAAACTGTGAGCCAGGTTGCTGCAGTCCCAGATATGGTGGCTTTTTGCTGCCTCAGGGAAGTGCTCACCAAAGCAACATCAGCCTCCGCCAGCACTGCTGTCCAGGAGAAAGCTGCCCCTCCAGCCCTACTCCTGAGGCCAAACAGCTCAGCACTTCCCTGTATGTCTCTGGTGCCCCTCAAGGTGCCTCCCCTCTGAGCGCAGAGGGAGCAAGACAGATAAGTCCATGCACAGACCCTTGAAGAGAATCTGCCTGGGCTTCTGCAGCAGCAGCCTCCCCGAGCCTCAGTTTCCCTGTTTTTTCCAGCCAGAAGTGATGGAGACTTTTCTTCCTGACACTGGAACCCTGAGCTGGGCGCCAGGTGTGGGATGGGGACCCCTTACTCCTCAGGGAGGACCTTCCCAGCCAAAGTGTCCTCTTGATTTTTATCCGCCACACGTGGTTGTGGGACCAGCCCATCTGGGCCTCTGCCCCTCCTGCCAATCTCAGTGTGCCTGCTTCTTTAATTTTGTAGTTGTAGAACTTCTATTCAGCTCGATTTCAGGCAGTTCTGAATGATGGTTGTTCTGTAGTTTGGTTGTAATTTTGATGTGGTTGTGGGAGGAGGCGATACCGCGTTTACCTGAGTCGCCATCTTGATGGGATGTATTAGATAGTCCTTACTTTTATGGACTATCTCTAGCATGCATTTACAATGGAAACTTAGACCAGTTATTTACCTTTTCTAAATTTCAAGTTTTTAATTTGAAAAGTTAGAATTATAATGTAACCCCTGGATTTATTTTTTTAAGAGAAGAAAAGAGTAAACACACACACACACACACACACACACACACACACACACTCTCACACACAGAGTATTGGATACATTATATTATATATACTAGAGATGCATATTATTAAACGCACTCTAGATACTATTATACTATTTTAGAGATAAAATATTTATTGTTCTAAAACTACAATAGACCCAGAAAAAAAGAATTTTTGTTGCAAGATCATCCTTTTTCTCAAAACAGCCCCAGAGGTGACTCTCCTTCATGGTGCACTAGCCGTGCATAACAGTTTATCACCTGTCCTTCTTCAGAGATGAGAGTAGGCAGAATAATGCTCCTATCCTCCCTTCTCAAATGTCCATGCCCTGATCCCTGAAACCTGGGAATATATTACATTACATGGTAAAAAGGACTTTACAGATATGATCAAGATTATGGACCTTAAACTAGGTAAATTATTCTAAACTTCTCAGGTGGGTTCAAGCTAATCACATGAGCCCTTAAAAGAAGAAACCCTCTCAGCCTGGACGCAAAGGAATGCAGCTGAAGGGGAACTGTGGAGACGCCAAGCGTGTGCAGAATCCGAGGTGCCACTATTGGCTCTCAGATTAGGAGCCACAGGTAAAAAAACAGGGAAGGCCGTTAGATCCTGAGAGCTGGCCCAGCTGACGGCAAGCAAGCAGGTCCCTCAGTCCTACGACCTCAAGCCACACCTTGAGAGATCGTGGAAGGAAAGTCCTCCCCAGAGTGTTCAGTAGGATAGGAGCCCAGCAGGCCAGCACCTGGACTTCGGCCTTGTGAGACCCAGAGCAGAGAAACCAGCCAACCTGGACATTTGACCTACAAATCTGTAATATAACAAATGTGTGTTGTTTTAAACCCCCACCTTGTGTTAAGTAGTTATGGCAACAATAGAAAACTAATAAAGAGAGGAACCTAACTACCCCAGGATCGACCAGACGGCACTCTCTGACCCAGTATCTGGGGACTACAAAGCAAATCAAACAGCTACCCCACCCACAACCAACAGCAAGCAAATAAAAAGGGAGTGTTTGTAGAGCACACACTTAAGGAAATTAAAACCTCTAGAGAAGTACTGTCTGTCTGCAGAGTGGAGTCCACATGACTAACACACAAAAATTTGGGATCATCACAGAGTAATGAAAGTTCTCCTTTTCGAGTGTCCAGGCTATTCTAAATAAAGGTGCAGCTTAAACTCCAGAGAGATCTTAAAACAGACTCTTACTGCCTGAATCAATCTTCACAGTATCCCTGCATTTTTCGAAATGATGTATTGGGCTTCTCTGCAGGGCCAGATGTTGATGTGGACTTTTATTTGTTGTACAGGAGATTATAGAGAACTCCCAATATAAAAGTGTCCACTCTGGATTTCATTAGGGAACAAATGAGCTATGGCCAGTCCTGGGGTTTAAACAGAGACCCAGGCACAAAGCACAGCTGTTTCCTCCAATTTCCAGGTCAAAAAAAAAAAAAACCAGTGCTGCTCGAAATTGACCAGGTCTCCTGTCTACCCCCTACTGGTCTTCAGACTGCCCTTTGAATTCAGCTGGTCCCCAGCTGTCCCTGCATCCTGCCTCCCTCACCTGCCTCCCTCACAGCTCACCTCAATAAGAGGGATTAGGACCGAGAGACAGTGGAGCTCCTCTGTGGATGTCGATCACAGTTAATGTATCTTTGTTTCCTTCTGGTAAAGACCCAAAAACTCCGGCTGTAGACTGGATTACATTTGTGAAACCCTTTTACCTGATTTGGCAACTTGTTTTCCTGTCTCCCACAGTGGATTGAGTCAAACTTTCATTCACGGCGTTGTCCAGGGCGTTTTTTGTTCGCTTGCTTATGGCTATGAATCACTGTGGGCAAAGGACTCATTTTTTATTCCTACCTCAGCGATCATCTAACTGCCCTGCTTTGGGTAATACACAAAGTGTACTATACAAAGAAGCACTTTAGTTTTACTCATTCTAAATTTATTGCCTTTTTAAATTTCATAGCATCTTTTGCTCAATGTATTATGCATAGTTTCACTTTTGGCAGTCTGAATGTCTACCAGGACACGCATCCAAAATCCAGTCCCGGTGGTAATCAATAAACAAGGATAGCCTTTGCCAGAGCCATTAGTCTGCATTTATTCTTTCTCAGCAACCTACTCCTAAAAAAGACAGAGTGAGTGAAAACCTTTAACTAATGCAAGGCCTGTGGGTGTTATTGTCCATCCATTTACCTCTCCGTTAAAAACTTTTATTTTTAATCAAACCTTTCAAAACCTTTTTCTTTTCTAAAGAGATCAATACCTCCCTACAGAAAGTGGACGTACTCTCTCTGATAGTTACATTCAGAGTTTCTAAGTAGTCTTTTGGTTATTGATGCTGCCATCCTACAGCTCCACAGACGGTATTTGACTGTGACTGGCTGTACCAAATCAGGACTTTTATATTTCCCGAAGTCCTCAAAGAGTTTTACTAGAATTTTGTTTTCCTACGTCTTTACTTTATCCACGTAGCTCTCATCTTGAAATCTAGTACAGGGCTTCTCAAATCTTAGCTTGCCTGTGAATTCCTTGGGGATGATGTCAAGATTCTGATCCTGATTCGCTAGGTCTAGGGTATGGTCTGAATGTCTGCATTCCTAATGCTCTCTGGAGGGGCCCCCACTCCTGTTCAGGGCTGCATGTTGGTAAGTGAGGCTCTAATCTGTGTGATAGGAGCACCGAGTGTAGACTTGGGGCCACTGGGTCTGCCACTCACCAGCAGGGTGACTGTGGGTGAGTTAGATACCTTTCCTCTGTCTTAGTTTATTCATATATATTATTACTATCTAAAAATTTTTTAGTTAGGAGAACATGAAATAAATGTATATAAAGCAGCATGCCTAGCCCATAGGAAACACTCAATAATGGTCAGTTTTAATTATTTCTATTTTATTTTTATCGCTTACACACCTACTCTTATGCAGACCATTTTGTATCCCTTTACTCAAAAAAGCAGCAAGACAGAAAAGAGTGTCAAGTATCTGTGTAGAGAGGAACCTGGGCAACATCTATAACCAGATAATTCTGGAGCAATCAGGGTCTAGGCAATGGGACTGTCATTCTTCCCGTCTGCAAGGAGGTGAGAAGGGATGGCGAGATCATTAGGAAAGGTAACATAAATAAATGTGTCCAGTCCTGATCATGGTGATAAGCAGGTCTGTGTCCAGGGGGATTCTGTTCTAGATTACTGTTTACAGGCAGGTGAGTTTCAGGATATATGTTACTTCTGAGGCCTTAGAAACAGATCGCACTGGTCCAGCGGTGCTTCTTCCAAGATCGGCCTCCTGGAAGGACTGCCGCTGACCCACAGACGCATCACACGAGATCCTGCATTTGTCTGGCTTTCTGTTATTTATTATGTGCTTGCATACATTGTGTCTTGCTTCATCCTGCACCTCCCCTGTGAGAGGAGAGGCACTGTTCAGATTTCCGTGGATGAAGACATGAGGTTTAGGGCAGCCTCAAAACCTCCAGTAAGGAGCAGAGCTGTCCAGTCTCTGAGCTGCAGCCTCGGAGCCCAGGGTACTCATGCCCCCTCCCGCTTGGAGACTGGAAACGTCTCAGAAATAGAACTCGATGCTCAAAGTTCACAGTGGATTAGTTAGCCGTGAAAAAAAAATTCTTCTCTATGACTTTGCCTTTGTGAAGCATAGTTATATTCCCCAACTTTTTTCTAATGACTTTGTTGTTGTTTTTTTTCAAAACAGTACAAAAAAAATGCAAGAAGGAAAGTGAGATGAATGTTAATAAAGATTATGGGCAAAGTGATTATGAAAGGGTTATAGAAAACCCTGGATTGTCAAAGCGTGCACAGAACATTTTTTTTTTGTTTTTAATGCAAAAGAAAGAAATGGACAGAGAGGAAAAGAACAGAGCAAGACACAGTCTGATCCATCATAATGCACATCTCTCCTTCTTCTTGTACTTGCCAAATTTGTTTCTTATTATTGCCTCATAAAGAAAGACAATTTTAGAGTTGGATAGTGGTTTAGAGATCATCTCTGTACAATGACTCATTTTCCACAGGAGTGCAGCGGTCTGATAAAGTCATCCACGAGAACCCATCTCCCCGCTCCCAGTCCATCTCTCTCCCTTGCAGAAAGCTGTTTCCCTCCTGGCATTTTTGCTTTTACTCTCAAGGGCAGGATTAAATCCCAAACCCAGCACAAACCGGCAACGTATCTATTTAATGCCCTCAATAGTGGAATGTGTTAGCCATTGTTTGCCCTTCTTGTCTGTTGCACAATATTTCTCCATCCATTTCTCTGGAAAATTAACTTGGACTGCAGGAAGGGACATGCTGCTCTGCCCAGACCAATTACAGCATTGCATTGTGCTCTTATTAGGTTGCATATAAATTATGTGACCCACATTAGCCAATTAGAGCCATTCACTGAGATTGATATAAGCAAAACAGGAGACAAAGAGCTGTAAGAGTGAAGCACCTGGATATGAAGGGAGAGTGTGGGTTGGAGGCAGAGCAACATACAGTTTGTGTCCATAGGTCCAGGACTACCTGAGATCACCTTCACTTCTTGGGGAAATGGGCCACTAGTCACTTTAGTTGAGTTGTATCCCACTCACTTGCATCTAAGATTCCTAACACCTATTCTATTGCCCAATCGCATTTCAGATAACCACCGAAATACCTGATTTTCAAGTCTTAATCACAAACTACAAGGGCTTCTTATAGTCCAAGCTGCATTCAGGGTCTTCCCACTTAATATACTCGCACTTAACTATATCATCATATGGTACATATAACTACCCTGTTTTATTTTATTCAATATGTTTCCCTGTTAGACCAGTACCATCTGAGTACCTTGTTTCCAAGTTATTCTCAGAAGTACATGTTTAATGGGCAAAAATAAAGCCTGGGGAAATAGCAAATTTGGATGGACAAAAACAAATGAGAAAGGATTTGAAATACAGAGTATATTCAGGGGGTTATCTTTTCCCCGGGCAACCCAGGTAGAGATGCCCTGTGTAAAATAAAAATAATGACACCTGTGAGAGATGAAGTGGAAGAAGTTTGGTGAGGGAGTAGGGAAGTTACCAAAAAACAAGAAGATCAGCAACTAAAGGGACCCTCAAAGATTAATTTTGCTTTCCTCTATATTTGCCCGAAAGCCATTCTCTTTTACATTTTAAGCCAGCATATCAGCGTAATTTTTATTTTACTTTGGATCTCAAATTATCTGGGTATCGTTTCACTTGAGCTGAGCAGAGTAGATGAGTTATTATATTCTAAGGCCATTTATGCTAAATATTAAGAACTGTATATTCATATTGCTCAGGTAAGGCAATATATACTTTCATATCAATAGATTCTTCTGTAGTTGGCAAGTTATCTTTGCAAAGCCAGATCCAAAACATTATGAGCCATCTTATTCCTGTGTAGTCTTTTCTTATATGCAATGTCTTGAACTCATGTAACATAAAAAATACTGTAATGTATTATGAAAAAAAAATGCAACTTTATTGTGCAAAATATCTTTTATCTGTTTTACTGTGGTGACTTCAAATGGCTCTGTCTAAATTTTAAGTCTATACTGTTTGAAGGGGAGGATGCACTTTTGTTAACATGCATAATTCACTAGTATTTTGAGGTGATGACTTTGTTGGTTTTAATCCTATAAGTAGGCATGATACATGATTCAGAATGTGCTGCATTCTTCAAGTTAGTTTAAAATATTAATTCTGGTGCCCAGACGGTTTGACTCAGTGGTTGAGCATCGACCCATGCACTAAAAGGTCACCGGTTTGATTCCTGGTCAAGGTACATGCCCAGGTTGTTGGCCCAATCCCCAAAGGGGGCATGTAGGTGGTGGCCAGTCAGTGCTCTCTCTCATCAATATTTCTATCTCTCTCCCTCTCCCTTCCTCTCTCTCTATAAATCAATAAAGAATAAAATTTCTTTAAATAAAATAATCCTGTAAATAGGCATTATATATGATTCGGAATGGCTAAATTCTTCAAGTTAGTTTAAAATATCAATTTGGACTTCATTAGAAATATGTCTTCTGGTTGGGTCATTTTATATCTTATGAGATAAATTAGAATTGTAAATGGCTTTACCAATGTGTAATTTCTGTTTTTCATTAAGATCAAAATTTCAGGTTAAAAGGACATAAGGTCATTTAGAGTTAATTTAGCGACATACAGGAAGGTTTATATTTCCCTAATCCGAGTGGGAAAAAAAAACTAGCCTCACAGACAGACTCACACATATACACTTGCTAGAACAACCCCCCCCCCTCTCTCACACACACAACACACACACACACATACACGCACACACACACTCAAAGGCATACATTTGTACACTGTGGCAAGGAAATAGAGTCATCTGATATTTTTTACATTCTTATTAGTCATATGTTTCTTTTCTATTCATCATATTTATTTGTTCTCTTTCTCTCTTTAAACATTTATTTTCTGCTAAAATGGACAGTAGCTAAGGAATGTATACAAACAGAAGACATTAAATGGATGTATTGTTTCCAAGGGCCATTTAAGCTAGATTAAAGAGTTGTGGGTAGCTCCAAGTTCTCCTTCACTTGGCAGTATTTCTCAAATGAGCAGTAACTGACAACTGAGTGTAAGTGCTAACTGTGGTATGATGTTATCCCCTCTTTCATATGCAGCAAAAGAAAAAATCACTTTGACTCACCCTTTCCTTCCTACGCAAGGGATACATGTTTTCCAAGATATTCCTGGGCTTTCTTGAAGCAGACTTGTGAGAAGAGAAAGGCAGGCCTAGAGAGCGTGTGTGTCGGGGAGAAGTAAGGGAAGGGCCCCAGGACAGGGCTGGTTGAAGATGAGTTGGTGGGGAATTGGGGGTCAGTGAGCAAAACCCTCTGGTGCAGCTGAAAGGTTCCTAAGAACTGAGGAGAGAGGCAAGTAGCTTGAAGCATTGCAGCAGCCTGTGAATTGGATCTCTTTTAATGTTATTCAAGAAACCCAAGAAATTATTTAACTTTTAAAATTACCTTTGGTTGACAAACTCTTTGAAGTTGATTCTGCGCGAAAAAGGCCCTGGCTCATCTTTGGATATTTTACCTTTATGTGGTGTTCTCTGTTTGTTTTGTTTTATTTTATTCTTGTGACGTTGATTCTTTATTTTTATGGATAACAGATGGAGATCACTTTACAACTTTAAAAATATTATATTTTAAAGTTTATTAAACATATTTGCATTGTATTACTCCAGTTTTAATTTAAAAATATATATATAAAAGGATCTTCCCTTCTTTTTGCTGTGAATCTGTCCATCGACTCATTTCCCTCAGACTGAAAATGCGCAGGGACTTACCTTACCCAGAATGTGCAGGTTTTCACATAGGACAGCTCCTTACATGCAAGGGGCTTCAGGAAAAGAAGGGGTGTTTGCAAAGGGGGCCAGACTCCAGAACTGAAACACAGCCTGGGACCTGCCTCCAGGATCTGCCCATCTCTCCCTTCCTTCACTACGGAAAGTCTCTTCCACCTGCCACAACTCTGCTCTGCCATCCTGCTCTGCACTCACTGCTTCTAGAGCCTCATCACCCTTCCGCGTATCCTCCGACAACGTAATGTGTTCCCAGTATCTCCTGAAACTGCTGTGAGGGTCCCCAATGCCTTCCTGACTTCTCACTGTCTTTTAACTCTGCATGTTGGACACCCCTGACAGCATAGTACTCCCTGAACCTTTGTTTTCTCCTATCCTCATTCCTTTCTCAAAATGTGGTGGCTATTTTCTGAGATTTTGTCTTTCATCTCTGCTGTTCTGCTACCTCCCCAACACCCACACGCACTGTGTCCCTCTCCTGCCATGGCCCATTCATTTATGCCTCTGATTGTGAAGTAATTTACATCTCCAGTCACTCATTCACATATGCTTTCATTCGGCTGTCTTAGTGAAAACGTCCTCTGTGTCAAGTATTGGGATAGACACTGGGGCTACAGAGAGGAAAGATATATTGTCCTTGGAACCAAAGATTTAGATTAGCATAATGGGAGTTAAATTAGAAATTTCCCTTCTGTGTTCACTACCACCTTTGTTTCTTTCATTTTGGTTCACCATATTTCCCTCCACTTTTAAGACATTATACTCTTTATTTCTTAATATGCCTTTTTTAATTTTAAGGGTGTGATTGATTTGAAGGTGGCATGTCATGAATTGTGATCAATTACAGCAGTGGCGATTTAGATCCTGTTATTAAATTTAATTTACATTCTTATGTTTTTACATCAATCACAAGAATTTACCTATTTTAGGATTATTTAAATAATATGAATCATAAGGTTAGACTGCTAGAAAAATTAACTCATTAACTATCAGGCATGTAAACAATGGCTCAGAATTATGACTGCATACACTCGGTTGCTTATCAACTCTATCAGTGAGTGTCCTGTCATTACTTCCATCCACTTCCCTGTGCTTTCTTCTCTCAACACTCTTACTCTCAGCCTCAAATGCGTCATTGTATGATTATAAAATGTGTAAATGGTTAATCATATCCTGTTAGTATAAAATTATTTATTCAGTGGAGAAATTTAGAAGCTCAATATGGTTGAGTTGCTCATCCATATTATTCAAATTTACAATTGGGAGGCCAGTTTTGAAAAGATTCCTGACTTATCACAATGTACTATTAAAAAAATTATTTACTCTTCCTCAAGTATGTTGATGCAGGAAATTAGAGATAATCTGATCTAGCATGTTAAGGGTATGTATCTGATGAGGTCAATAAAAATGGATTCTTAATTTATTATAATGATACTAATCATTTCATTTATACATGAGAAGAAAGATAATTATTTACCTTCTACAGTTAAGTGTTTGTTTTTTTTTAATGCACAATTGAAATCATCTGAGGCAAAAGTAAAATTTAACAGACTATTGTAACTGTTTTACTCCTACAAAAATTTTTAATGATAAATGTGCATATATAAATGTATATATAAAATTTTGAAATTATGAATTATTATGTAATTCAAGGACAATGTTTAGATGTCATAAAAAGTCTCAATATGCAAAATTTAATTTTACAACAATTTTACAACAAGAAATAAACACAAAAAATATTTTTAAATCTCTGTAGATGTTGCTCTATCATTTTGAGGCAACATATATTTTATCTCCAGTCCAAAAATGTAGAAAATTTCTAAAAATGATAAAGTAATATTACTGCACATTGTGAAACATTGAACAGCATTTTTCCCCCATGAGATTCATAGAGTAAATTGTCTTTGGAGAAAAGAAATGATGATTTGTCATTGGGGCACAAGCAATGGTGGTTGTAAACTATTCAGGCAATTTACTATTTATTTATTTATTTATTTATTTATTTATTTATTTCACATTAGAATTTCAAAAGAACTATAAGGCATCCATTCATGCCTATCATGACTTGGTATCTGTCCCAGTCCAGTACTGTCTAATCTAGAGATCACCAGTCAGATCATTCGGCTTTGAAAGTTATAGTCACTCAACTCAACTCTATTTTTACCTTCATATTTTATTTTTTTTCTCAATTTATTTCTCAACTTCTTAGGGTGTGGTTGTGAGGGATTTTTCTTTCTTTTGTTTTGTTCTTTTAAAAGTTATTTATTTATTGCTCATAATTTTAGTGTAATACTAATTTTTAAAAGATCCCAACAGATATTTTGGTGGAGATTGACAAGTTTGGGAAAGATTTAAGAACCAAAGCAATCCTGAAGAAGAACAAGGCTGTGTTAATTACTATAACTTTGTTACTCTCTGATTTAATTTAAAAGTGTAATTTAAATATGTAATAAGTAAGACACTATGGCATTTTATTTTTTTCAGGGGAGAGCGCGATCGCAGTCCCCCACTACCACAAATTATGCAGTCGAGTTTCCCACATTTGGGGAAATCGCAGGGGTCAGCACATCTGGAGTGCAGTGGATAAGCCTCACCCTTGGGAAACCACCTTCGTGATCATGGTATCTCCCCTGCCAGGTCAGTATGACACTATGGCATTTTAAAAAATGTACTGAAGTTATTAAGGTGACATTGGTTAATAAAATTATATAGGTTTCAAGTATACAATTCTATAATACTTCATCTGTATATTGTATTGTGTGTTCACCACCCAAAGTCAAGTTTCCTTCTCTCACCATTTATTACCCCTTTACCCTCCCCAACCTCCCCTCACCCCTTTCACTCTGGTGATCATCACACTGATGTCTGTGTCTATTTTTTTCTCTTAATCCCTTCACCTTTTTCCTCAGCTCCTTTATCTCCTCCCTCTGACAGCTGTCAGTCTGTTTTCTGTTTCTATGAGTCTGTGTTTTGTTGTTGCTATTGTTGTTGATTTTGTTCATTGGATTCCACACATAAGTAAAATCATAAGGTAATTGTCTTTCTCTGACTGACTTATTTTACTAGCATAATACTCCCCAGGTCCATCCATGCTGTTGAAAAAGTAAGATTTTCTTCTTTTTTATGGCCACGTAGTATTCCATTGTGTAAACGTATCACAGCTTTTTTTATCTACTCATCTACTGATGGACACATGGGCTGCTTCCAAATCTTAGCTATTGTAATGATGCAATGATCATAGGGGTGCATATATTCTTTCAAATTTGTGTTTCAGGCTTCTTAAGACATCTTTTCAGAAGTAGAATCACTGGGTCATATATCAGGTTCATTTTTAATTTTTCGAGGACACTTCATACTGTTTTCCAGAGGCTGCACCAAACTGCATTCCCACCAACAGTGCACAAGGGTTCCCTTTTCTCCACATCTTCACCAACACTTGTTGTTTGTTGATTTATATATATGTATGTATTTTGGGATAGAGTGAGGGAGACATTGATTTGTTGTTATTCCATTTAGTTATATATTTATTGGTTGTTTCTTATATGTGCCCTGACTGGGGATTGAAGCAGCAACCTTGATGTATCAGACAACACTCTGACCAACTGAGCCAAGGCCTGTTGATTTATTGATGATAACCATTCTGACAGGTGTGAGATAATATTTTATTTAGTTTCAATTTGCTCTGGCTGGTGTGGCTCAGTTGTTTGGGCATCATTCCTTGCACCAAAAAGTTGCCAGTTCAATTCCTAATAGGAGGGAGTGCTGGAGGCAGTCCATCGATTTACTGCTCTCACATCATTGTTCCTCTCTCTCTCACCCTCTCTTTCTCGCTCTCTCTAGATATCAATGAAAAAAAGAAGACTTCTGTTTAGTTAGTCTTCAGTTGGTTATTTAGATAGATTGTTCTATATTTTAGTTGTAATTCTGATTTGGTCCTGGAAGGAGGTGAATATAATGTCCACCTACTCCATCTCTATCTCGTATCCTTCCTTCCTTCCCTCCCTCCCTCCCTCCCTCCCTCCCTCCCTCCCTCCCTCCCTCCCTCCCTCCCTCCCTCCCTCCCTCCTTCCTTCCTTACTTTTTTCCTTCCTTCCTTCCTTCCTTTTTTCCTTCCTTCTTTTTTTCCTTCCTTCCTTTCTTTCCTCCTTCCTTCCTTCCTTCCTTCCTTCCTTCCTTCCTTCCTTCCTTCCTTTCTTCCTTCTTTCTTTGGACCTTCTCTCAAACCTCATCAATATTGACTTTTATTTATATTTTAAATGATGATTTTTGTATAAAAGTTCATTTGAAAAAATCATTATTCATCCTAAAAAAGCTTAAAATCCATATTATGCTCATATTCTAGAAGTTTTCTAAAAAACCATAGCATTTTAAGGTTTAAAAGACTTTAGAGGCCACAGAAATGGAATAATTGCACTACCCTTAAAACAGATCATGAATACGAGGCAAAATGTACTAATGAAATTGAGTTGACAAGAGTTGCAATAACTGAGTCGACAATGATTGTTGTCAGTCCTTATTTTCTTCTACCATATGCTTCTCACAGTCATATCTTAGTAATATTCTGTGCCACTTATCATAACATTGTTATTTTTAAAATTATTTATTTATTGTCCTGGTCTATTTAGCTCAGTGGTTTAAGCATCGGCCCCTGGACTGAAGCGTCATGGGTTCAATTCTGGCCAAGGACCTGTACTTGGGTTGTGATTTGATCCCCAACCATGGTTGGGGTCGAGTGGGAGGCAACCAATTGATGTGTCTCTCTTGCACCCATGTTTCTCTCTATGTCTCTCTCTCCCTCCCTTCCATGCTCTCTAAAAAAAACAATCAATGGAAAAATGTCCTTGGAAGAGGATTAACAACAACAAAAATTATTTACTCATTTAATTTTTGAGACTATGGATATGAGAAAATACCAGCAGTATTTTCCCCTTCCTCCAAGATACTGTCAATTACCTTACTGGTGTTTGTTCATTTAACAACCACAGAATAAACATTTTCTTTTTTAAAAAATATATTTTTATTTCTTTTTAGAAGGAGAGGAAGGGAGAGGGAGGGAGAGGGAGGGAGAGAGCTATCAATGTGAGGGTGGAACATCAACTAGCTGCCTCCTACATGCTCCCCAAAGGGCATCCAGCCCGAAACCCAGGCTTGTGCCCTGACCAGGAATTGAACCAGTTTCCTTTTGGTGCATGAGACAACACCCAACCAACTGAGCCACACCAGCCAGGGCACGGAAAAAACATTGGCCCACTCCTGAGCATTTTGATAGGTCCTGGGAAGTATAGGGTCATAACTATATTTATCACCTATGGAATCACATGTGTGTGAACTGAAAAATCATGGACTCCTTTGCTGGTCTGCATTTGGTGCTTCTTTCTCTCTGAAGAATGCTTAGCTCAACAATGCATGGAATGCAGTGTTACGTGAGAAAACGAGCTGGTGGGGATGAGAAAAGAACCGGATTTTCTCTCTTAATACTAACAAGCTTCAAGAAGCCCAGAACACTCTTATTCAGTCTTATTACATCCTACCCCTCTGATTAAGGAAGGAAGGACTGTGTCTGGGAAAGGTGATGCTACTCCTGAGCTGATGAGCTAATGAAACCTGTAAACTTCAGTTCATGATACCTCTATATGGGCTTAAATTTTTAGATTTAGAATAATTAAGGCATCTGGTCACTGTATAAAAATTATTTCAACTTTGCTCATTATTTTCAATTTTGTTTGCTTAACCTGTAGATAAGAGGTAAGTAGGGAAAAAAATGACAAAATAGCAGGAACTTTTTGGGTGTTCATGAAGCATCAAATTTGGCAATACTGCTGATGCAACAGGGATGTTCACTTTGATGGCTTTTGGATAGGCAATCGCTAATATGATTATTGATAGAATTCTGGAGAAAGGGGAAAATACCAGTGGGTGTTTCTTTGTATACATGGTCCTAAAAAATAAGTAAATGATAAAAGAATATTAGCACTATAAATAATGGAACAAAATATTATTGAGGAGTAATCTTGATAAGTAAGTGGTAGAATGAACTTAGGACTGAACTAGTTGTCAACTCAGCTGTTACAACTCTCCTTTCAGTCTGTGTGTCCAGCTGAGCATCAGTTGTGTGCTGAGGTTTTCTCCCAGAAACATACCTAGCACTTGTAGAACCTCAAGCTCAGCTCAGGGGTGCCACATTTAACCTCCTAAGGAGTGACTGAGGACAGCTCATCTCCCTAAGGCAACCTGATGAAGGCTACTCACAGGAAATAGCATTTGACCTGGATCTGGAAGAATGAGAAAGATGTGTTGAAAGAATAACTATTTTTAAAATCAACTTGTGTGTTATTTGGTGACATTGTTAGCTGTTTTTGAACTGTCAAGTGGTGGTGGGGGGATCCAGATTGAACCAGTTTGAGGACAAAGAGAAAATGGGGGCAGAATCATAGTCTGCTCTCTGAAGAAGTCTCATCCTTTTGTGTGCACTTAGGGTGCTTTACTTGTGGGCCTCCATCACATTGTGCAGTTATAGGGCTCTAGACTGGGCGAATATACACTACCTGTATCTCAGAACATGCCCAGGGCTTTAGCAGAAGATCTGGCAGATGGGTCAGTGCTCACTAAATGGACCCTTAAAGATGAAGTTAAAACACTCATAGTTCTTGACAGACGATGCTAGGTAAATTTTCAAAAATCAGCAACATCCCCTAAATTCCAACTTTTTGCATATAAAACCCCTCTTCCCCTTCTCATCTTTTTCTTACTTGCAGGTTCCCGGGTTTCTGCATCACAAAACAATCTTTCATTTGATACACTTAATTTTATTTGAATACGAACTTTACACACCGTTACCCTTGAGGTACTTTACATCTTATTACTTACTATTTGGTAATTTCAGACTAAATTCTGTGAGAGGAATTTTAAGCATATGTCATTGGAACATGAAGGCATGAGGGTGAGGGGTTGGAAACTGTTTTATTGAAGCAGATTGTTTGGGGTTGGGAAATGACTTATGTAGGAGAGGCTGATGTCCCGAACAGCTCTGGCTTCTTAGTGAGAGTCACCTCTCATCCCTGCACTGCCCTCCTGACCTGCCCACAGCACTCACTGCTCTGTTGGTCTCCCCGTGGGGCCTTCCCAATGCCTCAGTTCCCCTCTCCTCTCTCGCTTGATTTGCTATTTATTCTGACTAATCCTGTCTTTGCTTTGTCAAACATTTCTTATTACCTTCCCCTCATTGGTTAAACATAATAATAATTACAACCTGGCTGTTTGGGGGACCAAAACTGAATTTTTAGTGGCTAAGCTTAACCTAAATATACATTTTTCAAAATCTATCTTAAATTTGTACACATTTCCTTAAACTCCCTGAAACCAGCAATGTTTACGTTATCTTACTTTTTCATAAAACCTCTGATCTTGATTAGGGTTTTTCCTCCTCAAGACACATTCCATTTCACCCTAGTTTTTTGCTCTACTTGTCCTGTTTGATGTTATCTGCAGGAATCCCACGGGGTGTTTGGGTTGCGGAGTTGGTTCACTGCCAAGGCTAAACTGCATGTTCACTAGCTATGTTTCCTGGTAAGTAAGTAAACATGTGGCTTTTGAGTTGAAATAAAAAACAGGATAACATCCCTCCCCCACAGCTTCACCTTCATGTAATTCCCCAGGAAGATGACTTAGGCCCATATGAGTATTTCCACTTCAAGGCAGAGACAATGGCTGTGGACATTTTCATGCTCAGTCAGCTAAACATTGTGTGAAACATGCAGCCCTTACCTAAAAAATAGAATGCAACAATCAGCTGCCATATGCAAGCAAAGCCTGAAATATGTTTCTGATACAGTTTTATTGTGCATATCAGATCAATAAAATTTACTAAATTTACTAAACAATCATCTAGAAACCATCCATGTAACTGAAAATAAAGATAAGAGTTTTTTTGTTTTTGTTTTTTTGGTACGTGACCCTAGTGGGAACCGAATCTGAGACTCTCTGGTCCACAGGCCAACTCTCCAACCATTGAGCCAAACCAACCAGGGCGATAAGTTTTTTTAAACCATCCTTGCAATCCCTTTAATGAAGAGAGCACAAATTGAAGATTTAACAAATAACAAATATCTCTGGTATGAAAAATGTTTACCTCAGGAGAAACTATTTGAAAATAGCAACAATTAGTTGTGTTCATAAATCAATAAATTGATGTGTTTCTGAAACCTTTCACATATTCTTCCCACTATGATACTATGTGTGTCATGAAAAGTACAGACATTGCCTCTATCCTCAGGGAATTTATGGATGGATATAAGTGAATGTCTCATCACATGCTAAATTATTTGGTTCATTTAATGTGTTCTAGTGTTTTAATCTGGAAACAGCCCAAGTGCCCATTGTAGATGAGTGGATCAAAAAACTGTAGTCCATTTACAGCTTTAAAAAAGAAGAAATGTTTACACTTTGCAACAGCATGGATGGACTTGGAGATTATTGTGCTAAGTTAAACAAGCCAGATAGAGAAAGAAAAATATCATATGATCTCACTTATATGTAGAATCTAGTGAACTTAATAAACTGATTAACAAAATAGAACCAGGAGCATGGATCCATGGAATAGCCTGACAAATGTCAGAGTGGAAAAGCATGAGGGGACTGAATGAAAAAAATGAAGAGATTAGCCAAAGAATATTCATGCATAGCCCATAAACACAGACAACAGTGTGGTGAGGGCCAGAGGGAGGGGAGGGCAGGGGCTGAGTGGAGATTGGTACCGTGGGAAAATATGGGAGACCTCTGTAACAGTATCAACAATAAAATAAATAATGAAAGGGAGAATAATAAGTGAGCAATATATTTTATTATTGCAAAACACTTTTATTTTGTATCAGCAACTATTATATACCAAGGAGCAGGTGCAAGGACATAAGATTTTAAAATGTCAGCTGCTTTTCTATTTTCTCAAAACAAGATGCACAATCTTTTGGAAAGCTTCTCTAGACTTGTCCTTAGGTAGCAAAGTCTTTGCTTTGGGAAATAAGGCTAACCAGGCTTTGATATAACATAACCAGACATTTCTTATTGTGCCAGGTTTGGGGGCTGTTGGGTAGAGGCAGATGAGGAGAAATACTTAATTTTTATGAGGATCTCTTTAGAAGAGGAACACATTTTAATATGTAGACCTAGGTAGCCCTACCAAAGTCTACTTGCAGGAAAGACTTTAGTTTCCAAAAAGGACCCCCCCCCCCTACACACACACACACACCCAGTAAGAAAGTCAGACTCAGACTCCGTTAATGACTTATTCTTAGCTTAACTTTAGCCCTCAGTATTTTGTAGAAGAACTAGCTTTGCACAGCATGACATTGAGGCTGGAAACCATTTAAAGACCCAAGTCATTCTTGCTATACTGTGCTTTGGGGAATAGAGGCTCAAATAAGAGAACAACAAACTAGAAAGTCATATTTATTTTCCTCTTAAAAGCTTGTCAAGGGTGATAAAAAGAAGTCTTATCTGACCTGTGTGGCTAAGTTAGTTGGGCATCATCCCAGGCCTGTGTACTGAAGGGTTGCTGGTTGGATTCTTAGGGCACATGCCTGTGTTGTGGGTTCAGTCCCCAGTTGGAGCTGTGCAGGAGGCAGCCGATCGCTGTACCATTTCTGCATTAATGTTTCCCTCTCTCTCTTTTTTCTTTCCTCTTTCTGTAAAAATCAATAAAATATCTTATAATATATATATTGTACACTTTGATAAGCTTCTAATAAAAAATATTTTACCTCTATTTTCAGTCACTAGTATGGCACCCAGTGGAGTATTGGTTAGTGTCCCTTGACTCTGGTTATTCAGTTCCCCTCAGAATAACCCTCTGAAGAATTAGGCATTTATACATATATTTGTCAGCATGATGTATCTTCAATAACATGAGCCCCAATTCAAATAAATACCAACTTTCCAAAAAACATACTTCACAGCCTAGTCTAGAGTTCTCTCAATCAAATAACTGTAGCGGAGGAACCTAAACACCATGGTTTCCATAATAACCACAAACATGCAGCTGGTTTTTAGTGCAATTTGGGAAACCCAAAGCTCTAAGACCATTTAATTCTGTAAAACTTTTTAAGCTTTAATTACGTTTTTTATTCCAGTAATATTTCTTTTTGTTTGTTTGTTTTTTTCATCTCTATAATGGTGTGAAGCTCCACTATCGCTTATGGTGAGTTCTGGACCACCAGGGGCATCTTGAATCAGGACACTGAGAGCCATGGGACTGCCTAGTGCTGGTTCAACAGAAATTCTAAGTGGAAGCAATTAAAGCAAGTAAGTCATTAATTAGGGAGGGTTAACAGAGAGCTGTAACCACATACGTTCATCAAGCAGCTCAAGAGGGTCATGCTTGCTAAATATGATGATGCAAACTAAACCTCACAATAAGATTTTTGACATTTTTTACAATAGATGAAGAAGCTGAAGTTCAAAAATGGTTATGCCATTTGCTTAGCTTCACATGATTAGACAGTAATTGAGCAAGGGCTGAGAACAGAATCAGAATTCTTCTTTGACTCCTGATCTGATGCACTTTCCATTCTTATCATAGGGCTTTATTGAGGTGGTCCAGATGTTTGTATCATTCATCAGGATATGAGAGATCTGAATAGGTAGGATCAACTGTGTGTGAGTGTGTGTGTGTGTGTGTGTGTGTGTTGGATATGTGTGTGCTATCTGTGAGCCAATATACATAAAATCATTTCAATCAAAAGAATTCTTCTTTAAACAAAAAATGAAGTCCAGAAGAATAGGAATGAATATGGTGTGTTTGCTGGTCTTTATGGGTCCCAGTCCAAACTCTTCATTAACTTTCTAGGTCAAGTCTGAATAAGTAATATAAATAATCAGGTCTTAATTTATAATTAACAAGTGAATGTAGTTACACTACCTCTGTGTTCTTTTCTGCTTAATTACAGACCCCTTTAAGTTCTGCAATTTTTAGGACTCTAACCCTACCTTATTATTGAGAAATAAACTGAACTGAATTTGTTGAATCATTTGATGGAGGGCTTTGAAATCCAGAGACTTGTGTTGTGAGCAGAGTAGTGATAAAATGAAAGCAGCATTTTAACTAGAAGATTAATCTGGTAAGGCTATGTTCTGATAAATCATCTGAATCATCACGTATTGCATAAAGCAAAAGCTATTTTAGGAGGTGAACTTTAAAATCAGTTATAAGGGTTGAAAATCTGGTGTTTTGGAAATTTATATAGATTTCAACTTCTACAAAATTCTAGAATTTGGACTCGTGAGATTAACTGCAAGGAAAGTCCTTACGAGTTAACAGACTAGACCTAGGCAAGGAGAAAATGTAGGATGAGAAATACTCAGGCTGAATGAGAGAACCAATGAAATGGTGTTAAAGGGAAACATTAAAAGCTTAGATCATTGGAAGGAGCCAGTGAATGTTCTTGAAGAGCTGGTTAAGGAAAAAAGGAAAATTATGTTAATAGAATTGCGGAGATACAGAGTAACGTAAAGAGTGTGGGTAAAGCCTGATGGTAATTCCAGCAAAAACAGTTGAATTATATTTTTGATACTTACTTTATGTGTATTCTGTAGGACAGCCTGGCACCTTAGTCCTAAGAACCTGTAGATCCAAAAAATGAAGATGGCAGGCATTATTGTAATACTGATGCCCTCCCCATGTCCAAATACCCCCATAAGAAGAATGAAAGTACTATTTCCCCATTAAAATGTTTATCTTTACCTTGGGTGTGAAATGGTTACAACATCTCGGAAACAAAAGGGATCCAAGAAGGAACTAACTTGTAAGAATACTATATCACTGTATGTATTCACTGTACTCCCTCATCTCGTGTACTTTCTCTTCCTTTTGTAAAGAGAATTAGGACTACTGGTTGTCTTCCTCCTATCCACTTTTAATGGTGGTCTATTCTGTGAGTCCCCGTAATGTGATATGAATTGAAAAACAGAGAAATAATTTCGGAGTTATTCCCAACTGGTGAGTCACAGACTCTCAGGTGTTGTTCTTATCAAATATAGTAATACAATTAGTCTCTATGCTCACTTTGTAAAAAGGTGAATAAAATAATCACATTGAGTTTAATTTTTTCTTTTCTTTTCAAGTGAGTTATTTGAGAACCTCTGCTCCTGGGGTGGTGTGTGGTGTTGACCAGATGAATATCAAAATGAAGCACAGAGCTGAATGCTGCTAATATGTACTAGTTGATCATTGTCATTCTGCATATATCATTGTTTAAAAATCCTGATGGTCAAGTACAAAAACTATTGAAGTGGAAAAAAATGATGCTAATTCTGTGAATGTGCCTCAAGATGATTTGATCAGCAAGTCAATACTTTGCTTTCATCTAATCCAAATTTTTATATAGCATTTCAGGATGTTTTCAGCTCCTCAAAAGCAAATGTTGAAAAGGAAAAATGTAGTGATGACTTTATCCAAATTGTCTTTTCATTTGTTGAGAACAAATGTCCCCAGTGTATTATTTTTAGATAGTAGCTTGCAAAGAGCAGCCTGAAAACTCCCGTCCCCTAATTTAGAAACAGCACACGAAAACTATAAAAATATATACCTTTTTTTAAAAAAAAATTTACAAGATCAGTTTATGAAAACATATTTGATGTTATAATTATAGTTAAATTCAAGTGTACTATTTAAAATGTAGGCATGTGCATGAATTTAGCACCAAACAAAAAATGGTACAATGTGCAATTTATATTTCCTTATTGAAAAAAAAAACACATTATTATTATTATTATTTTTTCAAAAATTCTCACCCAAGGATACTTTTCCATTTGTCTTCAGATAGAGTGGGAGGGAGGGAGAGATAGAGAAACATCAACGTGAGGTGGATACACCGACTGGTTGCCTCCCGCATGACCCTGAGCAGAGCCAGGGATCAAATTGCAACTGAGGTATGTGCCCTTGACCAAAATCGAATGCAAGGCTCTTTGGTTCACGGGCCAGTGCTCCAACCACTGAGCTAAACTGGCTAGGATAACACATTATTTTTATATAATTATTTAAAAGTATATGGAAACATGTATAACACTGGTAGGTGGAAAACATTGACATTTGTCCTTAAATGTTATTAATATTATTAGATGGTACTTAAATAAATGTTTTAATATAATATCAAATAATTTTATGAACCTGTTTTTAAGTTAATGCTGCATATTATATAGATACAACATCAAAGATATAAAAATATATGTTAATTAAAGGTGCTTAAAAGATAACTCTGCTAAAGTTTGAAGAGTAAGCCATTAACAGATCAAAAATCTGTTGACTTCAGATTAGTATATTTCTTGACACATGCAAAAATAATCAAATGCAAGAAGAAAAAGATCCCAATTAATAGTAATGTTTGCCATGCACCTATTTTTTGGTTAATGGAGTAAAAAGCTACAAAAATCGAACTGAGGTCACTACTACAGAAATCACTCAAGAAACCAGAAGTAGTTTATTTATAAAACTGCGTAGAGAGATACATTTAAATGTATTGCCCTTCTTAATTTGGGAGGGATTTGGCTCAAGGAAATTTTCTAACCCCTGAGTAATCTGCAGAAGTCTTTATGTCTTTCTATGTGCAGATTTCCCTCAGTTTTTAATGAATTTCAACCACTTTTCTTTTTTTATCCTCACCCGAGGACATTTTTGCATTTATCTTCAGATAGAGTGGGAGGGAGAGAGGGAGGAAGAGAGAGAGAGAAACATCAAAGTGAGAGAGACACATCGAGTGGCTGCCACCCACACGACCCAACCAGGGCCAAACTGCAAACGAGGTACGTGCCCTTAGCGGGAACCAAACCTGGGACTCTCCAGTCCACGGGCCAATGCTCTAACTGCTGACCCAAACTGGCCAGGGCTCCCAACCACTTTTTATTGAGCTTTCACTAACTGCCAAGCACTGGGCTAGTGTAGTCTCTACACTATATTTATCTATATTTATAGGCAGAATAATTTTCTTTAATTTGTTCCACAAACACTGGGTGACTATTATGACCCAGGCCTTGTGCTCAGCACAGTTATAAAAGTGAGGGGTAACATATGATAATAAGATAACACAATTACAATGGCCCCAGCATTTGACTAGTCCTTACTACATGCCAGGCTCGGTGGCAAGTACCTTGCATACATTCATTGCTTCATTTAATTGGATGAGGCAAGTGTTTGTAGCATCCCCTCTTTAGTGATAAGAAAGCTAAACAATAGTTTCTACTTTTGCAAAAATGTGTAGTCTAGTGGGCAAGCCAGAAAATAAATAATAATTGATAATGCTCTGTAGAGTATGACTAGGGCTATCTCTGAAGCATCTCATACAGTCCATGTAAAGAGTCTGTCAAATTACCATAAGCCTGCCAAAGAAGGATGGTGATTCTGATATTGGTTTATTTGTGACTTAAACACATATATTTTTGGCACATAAAGAGACTATAAATATATTTGTAATAATTAATCATAAGGATATAATTTTATCACATTGGGAGAAACTTATGTTATAATCTGACAAAAAATGTCGAGTAAAAACATCAATAAAATGTGAGCATCAGTCTGGTGTCAATTACTCCAGGTGGTAGAAACTAGAACGTCATTTTCTTCTAAATAGATCCAAGTCACAAGAATAAAATACATTTAATAAAGGATTCTACAAAAAACTGTTTCAATGATTTATTTTGGTAATACGTCATCTACTAAAATGAGATAGGATATTGTGGAATATAACGCCCTCTTGGTATATAAAAGGTACTCAGTACTTGTGCTATCACCTGTATTAGTTGGTGTCAACGGCCATAAAAGAAGACCACAGATACTGGGGCTTAAACAAAAGAAATTTATCTCCTCACAGTTATGGAGGCTGGAGGTCTGAGATCTAGGTGTCAGCAGGGTTGGTTTCTCCTGGTGTCTCTTTCTTTGGCTTATAGATGATCATGCTCTCACGGTGTGTTCATGTGGCCTTTCCTCTGTGTGCATACTCCTGGTCTCTCTTCATCTTATAAGGACACTGGTCCTATCAGATTAGGGCCCTACCCTATGACCTCATTTAACATTAATTACCCCCTTCATGGCCCTATCTTCAAATACAGTCACACTGGGGGTTATGGCTTCAACATATAAAATTTGGGGGGCACAATTCAATTTATAGCATTATGCTTACTTTTTTTCTGATCAATAGTAAGCTTTCCCTGGTTGATGTTGTAACTTCCTTTAGAGGTTGAGGCTTCATGCTGTCATTCTTCTATTCATTCCGTGATGGTACATTGTCGCCTCTGTGCTAGGCATTGTGCTGCCCATGGGGAAACAGCTGCACAGAGCTCATCTCTGTCTCTGGAAGTCCATAGGACAGAGGGGGGAGCTCACTGAAGCCACCTTACCAGCCTGGAGTGTCAGCAAAAGCTGAGGAATCCCAGGCCAATGCTGTGTCCTCGGAAGGGGAATGAGTTAGGTGACGAATGGGAGTTCCAGGGGCAATGGGTATAGCATGAGTTCCCACTCAAAAGGTGAGCATAGTTTGATGAGCTCGCAGAAAGACCAAGAAATGCTACTGCTTGGTGGACCACAGTGTGACGGAGAGTGGAGGCCCTGGAGAAGTAATGTTGCCCACCATCATCTTGCTCCTTTCGGACATTTTGAGGAGATATCTACCAATGACATTATTTTCAGGGAAGACCCTTTGGAAATTTTGGCATTTTATAAATGATTTTGACTAATAAATAAACAAGAACTTTGATATAAAACATGAAGGAAAAAGAAAAGGGGTAATAGGATCGGTATGAGTTACCACAGAACAGATGGCTAATGCTACTTTGTGTTTCCCTTTGCACTGAAGAACTCAGTCAACTACAGCCATCAAACCTGTGATTGCCTTTCCAGAGAGTAACAAGAGCAGGAAACACTTGCTTCTACAGTCCCAATGTCATGTGCTCAGGATTCATTCCAGGAAGTACTGTGATATTGCTGTCTCTGGACCCCTGGATTAAGCATATGCCCACTTATGATAAAAAAAAAAAAAAAAAAAAATTGTATGAGGAATGATTTTTAAAATGTTTCTACATACAATTTCTGCTGAGAAAACTAAAGAAACTGCCATGGTAAAGCATGGTGTTCCTAACTTAACATGACGGAAGAGTGCTGGTTTGCACACTTGTGTATACACCCGTCGAGTATTTCTCTGAGATCTGCTCTGTGCACCAGTAGGGATTTCCTGAGCAACACACACCCACTGTGGAAGGCCTGCAGCCTAGACCAAGTCCACATGGCCCCAAGCTTTCCGAGGAGAGTCATGGCAAAAGGCATCGTATTGCGACTGATTTGACCGAGAGAGTACGCTTTCATAACATGCAATATTACCCTTTCTGAAACTAGATACAGTGTAATTTAGAAATTTCAATACCCACATTGTTTCATCCATTTAATAGCTAAAGACATGAAAACCATAGTGAGCAAGTAACCAATTTAGAGATTTTAACAAGTAAAAAGAGAATAGACATTTTCATCACCGTACAAAGATGTATGGTCATTACTGATTACTGAGATAAGAAAATGCTCTCAAGTATGAAAATTAGGTAATTTGGAATCCATTTTTTTCAATGCCTTAGGCCTTATTTTCAACATATACCTGTTCCTTTTATATTTTCTAAAAATTACAAAGCTGCAGATTGAGAAAATTACATGCCTATTTTTGTTGTTTCTGTCATGTGGTGCTGCCTGAGAATGAATGATTAATTTGTAATTATATTTTAGAAAATAAATTAACAATTATATACATTATTAAGTTTCTTTATTATAATGAACACAGAAGTTATTTAAAAATCAATAGCAAAATAAAACACCTCAAAAACTAGTTTTACTTTAGGCTTGATTGATAAATGAGAGCCCAGCCTCGCTGTAAATACCTATGATCGCATGAAACACTTTCTCGAATTAATTGAAAGCATGAGCTAAAGAGCTACAGAAACAGAAAACAGTGCTCATGACTTTCATAAAAGCGCCACCTGAAACTGAAGAGTGTGTTTTTATTATTAACTGTGCTTTCAATTTTGTTTATTATGAGCTTTAAAATGACATAACTGTGTGTTCTATTGATCTGAACAAGGGTTTCTGAAACTTGACATTACTAACATTTGACCTGGATAATTCTTTGTTGTGGGAAGGGCATGCTGTGTGTTGTAGGTTGTTTATCAGCATCTCTGGTCTCTGCCATCTAGATCCCAGTAGTTTCTCCTCCTAGTTCTGACAACCAAAAGCATCTCCAGACATTTACCAAATGTCCCTTGGAAAAACGGTGTATAATTAACATTACCCTGAGCTTAGAACAACTACTCTAAATGGAGGGGAGAGAGGGACGTGTCATATTTAAATAATTAGTATCCTCCTACCATTTTATCTAAACATTAAAAACTTAAAGCTGTAGGATAAACAAAAATTTCATCTCATTTGGGCAAAAGCACTTCGATGTATATACTCAGTTGCCTTAAGATTCAGTTGTATCTACTCAGGGCCCATTTTCCAGGCCCAGAATATCCTCCCTCTGCTTTGGAGAACTGTTAGTACAGAGCGATACAGATAGAATTGCAGCTCCTTCCAGATTGTACTAATTCCTGAGCTGTGTAAATTTAAAAGCTGCTTTCTGACATAAAAATCTTTTATAAGGCTATACTCCCTGTATTTCCTCTGACACTTTAGGGTAACATTTATTTAGATATCTGGTTTTCAGGAATTCCCTATGTTCTTATTTAATCTTCCTATTTGTTTCACAGGCGTGCTCCTCTTTTTACCTGGGATGTTGTTTGGTACAAATTATTGTGTCATTGTTCTGCCAGAAGCATCACCCAAAAGGGATTTTCTTAGCAAACCAATATCAAAATGTAGATAGAGATAATTATAATTTGAAAGTTGGCATCTTCACTCCCTCCAGGGGTCTTACTGTTAAATCTCTTTATTTTTTGAGTGAAACCAGCCTCCGAGTGGAGTTGAGAAATGCCTTAGTAATTGGTATCCCCATACAGAGTATTTCATTGTGAGTGTTTCACACCAAGTTGTGAGTATAAAGGTGGATTTAAAGCAAACACTGGCAGCTCAGTCTTATACACATTTAGTCTAGGTAGCTTTACATGCTGATGAGAAAACAGTGCACTGAGTGATTCAAAAGTATTTTACAAAAAAAGATGTCTTCAGGCAAAGAAAAAAATCAATTATCAAGCCATGCAAGAAAGATGATATCAGGCCTGGGATATCTCATTCAAAACATTGAAATAAGACAATCATCCCTTAAAAGAAAATGAAATTCACTTTACAAGTTTAGGTGAATGAAATACAAGAAAGTGAGTTATCACTCCCTTGAGGGGTTTAAGAATAATGCCTGACATTTTTTTTTTTTTTTTTTTAGAATTTGACATTATGCTCAACAAAGAAATTCAGGTGCCTTTTTAAATTAGAAGGAAGAAGAGAAATGTACAGGCATCTAAATGTTTGCTATATGAGAAGACCATGGAAAATAGGAAATAAAGAACATTTCCCTGATGAAAAATGATCTGCAAAGAACAAGGCTGTCTGTGTAAGATTAATAAAGGGGCTCAAAGAGCACAAAGACAAGCTACAGAAGATCCCCAAAGATGTGTCAGAGTTACTTAAAAATATATCACACAAGTCTGCAGTGCATGATAGAACAGGAAAACAAGACACACGTGAAATCCCCTTCTAAGACCTAATCACTCAACTACTGTGCATGTCATACAATCCTCTTAACCATGTAATAGTCATTGCACAGCAAAAGTCTCCAGACGTAGAAAATGAGATCACGCCTATGTTACAAAGGCAAGAATAGAGCCAAATTGCATAAGTACCCCTATGACTTCTACAACCAAGTAGAGACAAAGTGATCCCCAATAATTGCTCATGAGTCATGCTTTTGTGGATATACAAAGAAAATGTACAAATAAAACAGTTCTACTTTCTATCTGATGCTTGAGAGCTGTGCAGGCATGTGTACATACACATGTGTGGGTGTATCTGGAGGGAGAATGGATAGAGATGGGTGAAACAAATTTGTGACATTTAAGCTTTAGATGGTACAACAAACCCAGATGGAACTACTGAAAGTCTTCAGTGAGTTTCTAAGAAAACGTGAAAGAGTTATATTGATGGGTAGACTCACAATTTCTCTGAACAATAACGATTTGCAATTTTTGTTTTAAATAAAAAAAAGAGCTTGTGTTAGCTAGGAGGAGTAATTATTATACTTCAAGCAATTTTAATACCGTCCTGAAAAACAGTATTAGAAGAAGGTGCTACAAATACTTAGGTAAACTCTCCCCTCTGTGGCACAATGCCAGTGAACGGGAGCTGCTGTCTGCATTGCCATGGAGTATAATAAGTTCTGCCAGCATTTCCCAAGTCCAAAAGGACACAGTGAGAACACAGTAGGACACAATTGCTACTTATGCTACTCTCATTTGTGGAAGAGCTGTTATATTGCAGCAATAACAATGATTAAGACGTGCTAGGGAGATTTCTGTGTGAGATGAATAAATATAATTTTTGATTGCTTGGCTGGTATTTTTTCCACTATTGAACTTGAAGCTGGCTGTATTCAGTGCAACAGAACTTAGTGGACCAAACCCAGGGCTTCTTGACATAACCAGGGTCTCCATCCGTACACTGACAGTAACCAATGAGTTCTATGACATTATGGTATGAAAAATGAAGCCCATGATTCATTGTGGGTCATGCTCCTGACAGCTTTTAAATGGGGTTGAGTCTAGTGACAATGAAGGAAAATTGTTAAGGAGAATGACCACAGATTTATTCAGCCTTAAATTATCATGACAAATTTAAGAATGGACATTTCTCCTGTTTTATTCTAGAGATGAGGACAAAATTACTTATGGCTCCTACTTAAAAAAATGTATCTGCAAAGTCTAAATAAAACATCTTCTATTTGATGCATTCTCTAGTTAACACTCAACACAAATTAAAGGAGTAGATTGGCATTTCTCGAAGAGTGCTAAAAAAATGGCAGTGCTTAGACTATTCCTTCTCTGCTTTAGAAGAAAATTAAGTATATGTAAAATAAACTAGAAAAATAATGCCAAGAGATGACTTGGAGTGTTTTGCATGACTGTTTTAACATTGTCTTTTAGAAGAAACTATAGGTGGTGCCTACATTCCTTCCTGTGAAGACCTACAGGTGGACTTTTCCCCACTTGCTCCAGAAAGGTCCTTACTCCCGTCTGCCTCCACAGCCCTTACATTTCTGCAGGTGCACACTGAGTGTACCTATCTGCATGGGGTTGTCGTCACTCTCCAGGAGCCAAAGCAGGAGGGCATTCTTGACTTCTTGGCAGAAGTCAAGATCTCCCCTTTCTGGAAACGTTTTCTTTTTCTTACATTCTATGACACCTCTCCTTGATTTTTCTCCTACCTTTCTGAAATCTTTTACAATTGATTTGCTGTATCATTTTCATGGCCCAGACCTTCAATATCCATGTTTTCCTGGGCGTGCATTTTGGATTTCTTCTCTCATTGCACATGTTCTTGGGTAAACCTCCTCACACCCAAGGCTTCAACTGTTACCGCATGCAGGTGAATTTCCGCCCTGTATCTCTATTGTCTCTTCATTTGAATGTCCTGTGGGCACTTCCAGCTTGGCAGGTTCAAAACCGAACTCGTCCTCTGCATTTTCACACCTGTTGCTTCTTTTCCAGCTCTGCTGGACTTTCTTTTCTCACTCTTCCCTTTAAAAAAAAATTTTTTTTTTTCTTTATTGATTTTAGAGAGAGAGGAAGAGAGATAGAAACATGGATGAGAGAGAACATTGATTGGCTGCCTCCTGCATGCTCTCCACTGGGGATTGGGCCCACAACCTGGGCATTTGCCCTGACTGGGAATCGAACTGGCGACCTGTTGGTACATGGGTCGATGCTCAACCACTGAGCCACACCAGCCGGGCTCCCTCTTCCCTTTTATCTAACCATGTTCTCCAAGTCCTGCAGGCCTGACTTGCAGTATCTCTCGGCCTCATTCCTTTCTCTCCATTCATACTTGTTTTTCCCTAGGTCCTTGTCACTCCTTGTATTGATGACTGCAATACCCACTTCTTGAGACTTCTAAGACTTGTTTCCCCAATCCTTGCCTAACTGAAAAAAGAGAAAGCCCAAAGAGACAACTTGGGATATAATATGAGACATTATCTAAAACTTCTAAAGTGATCCCCAGTAAAAGTAAAAATACTTAAGTTTTATATTTGATCTTAAAAATTTATTTGCATTATGTATTCTTTTCTATGTTATAAATTCTAGCCATGTTAAATATACTGTTTGAAACTGCACGTGATTGAGAAAACCTGAATACTCTGTGAAGATACTCTATTTGATCCAATGTTTTAGTTACTCTCAGCCCACTTCTACCAAGGCTTTATCAGAAACACAGTCCACCTGATCTTTCTGTTTAAACTCTCTGCACCCACCATTTTCTTATAATTTTGTTATAGAGGTTTACGGATCTGATCCTTATTACATTTTTCTGGTTAAAAGCATGAGTGACTCCCAGTAGTTCTCAAGATGTACTATGATTTCTTAGCTTTTCCTAGCATAATGTTTCCCCTATCCCACCACATTCTTCATTCATTTCATCCATATTGAATAAATCCCGTTTTTCTGTATTATACAAGTTCATCCCTCATTCCTGTGTTGTTCTCCCAATGTGAAAGGTTCTTTCCCTCACTTGTTTGTCCTTCTAATTTCTACTGATTGTTCAGTGTTATCTAAAGTTTCACTATCCATGGAAACTTCTATATTATTATTTATCCATGGTATGTTTGCCTTTTAATTGTTTAATTGATGGCTCTGTCCCCATTTTTATATAAGCTTATTGGAGCTTAAGGAGCCATATTTTAATAGACTTTCTATTAGAGTTTTTGCAACATAGTGGATACTTCATATATATATATATATATATATATAATTTCAGACAAAGAATGAAGGAAAAAAAGAAAGACAGAGAGAGGTAGAAAAAAAAAAAAAAAAACAGAAATCAATCCTTATCTCTGCCTCTTTTCTTCTCCAGTCCCAATTGTTTTGCCTATAGTTAGAGGGCATGTATGTCCTTGAAATTAATTACCTAATTAATTTACAAAATGCTTCATTGAACTCTTAAGCCAGGTATCGTGCTATGTGATAAAAATAAATAAGGTAGTTCAGGCTTAGAAGTGGTTCCATCGCCTTATTCCAGTGTGATATTGGGCCAATTAATAAATTACTCTATATCTCAGTTTCTTTATTTAATTTCAATAATACTTTCCCAATACGTTGTCATAAGGATTAGTTACATGTAAAACTTCTTAATGAAATGTCTCAGAACAAGTGCCCTCAAAATAACATTTTCTCCCTCTCAACTCTGTATCTGTCTTTAATTCCAAACTTTTGAGGAGATGCCAAAAAACTGGTGGTGAGGATGAAGGTTAGAGAACCATGTCCTCCTTGAAATGGCTCATTGTTCATTTCAAAGGCCAGGTTCATCTGGATATGAATTTCTCTGCTACTCACTAAGTGTGAGTGGGACCTGGGGCAAGTCACTTAACGTCTCTGTTTACGTTTACTTGTCTGTATACGGGACAATATATACGGGACAATAATAATACGTATCTCATTGAGTATTTCGAGAAGTAAATAAATCGATACGTGCATTAACATTAACAACAGTACTGGGATGGTATAAGCATATAATAAGAGTTAGCTAGCATTATTATCATTTTCTAATTTGCCTCAAGACTTCTCAACCTGTTTGTCCAGTTTTAAATTTATTTATTTATTTTACCATCTATATCTCCCTCCTTTCATTTAGCCCCTAATGCAGCAGTCCTACTCATGCCCTCTTCTGCTCACTGATTTTTATGTTTAGTGCTATCGCCATCTCAATTTACTGGTTTATGTATTTCACTTATTTCTCTAAATTATGTTATGGGATCACAATGAAGAAGTGCTGTGAAGAGAATTAATTTGTATTTACTATTATTATTACCTGTAACTCATTCAGTTGTTAGTAGATGTAACCTATGTGATAATCTTCATAACAGTTCCACACTAAGACTCTGGATCCATAGCTACCTCTTTCAAAGGGACAATGTCTCGGCTCATTCCCGTCTTTGCAGATATGAAAGCAGATGTTAGAAGTGCTGTATTCAGTGGTACAATAGAGGGTTATGAAGCATGGCATTGGGCTGAGGACAGAAAGCAGCTCTGCATACAGGGTCGGGGAGGCTCCAAAGAGGAAATGACCTTTGCCCAGGGTCCTGATGAGAAGTACTGGAAAAGCATTTACAATCCTAATTTGTGTTGATAAAGTTAAAGGAAAAAGAAAAGTAAAGAACTCCCAGGCTGAGTCATATGTAGAAAACTCTGACAACCTTCCTCAAAGGTCCACTGTTGATAACTCAAATGCCTGTGAGACCAGAAAATGATAATCTGACTAGATCAGTGGTTCCCAGACTTTTAGAATGTTTTTTTTTTTTTTTTTTTAAGACTTCATTTTAAGGCTTTTTTTTCTTAGAATTTTTCTTCTAATGGGAAGTACTTTTTTAGAACCAATCGATTTCATAAATAGTTAAGAACAAGAATTACTTTTAATTCAATATCAGTTATATGTAGATCTGCATTTTGTCCAGTAAAAATTTGCATTTTGATAAGCATAAATTTGAAAAGTGATAGAACATGTATTGCAAAGCCTATTTTTTCAATTTAGATGAGTTATTGGACCTGTGCAATAACCTCAAAGTTCCCCTGTATTCCTCCCCTATACTTCAGGGTCCACTGACCTAGATTTCAATTAGAAGGTTTATATTAAGGGATTTGTTAAAAAAAATTTACAAGCTGCAATAATTGTACAATTTTAGTATTACGAAATGTTTACTAATTTAATAGACAGTTGACTTGCTTTACAATCCACAGAAACAACTATGACCAATTAATTGATAACAAATTAGAATTAAACACAAGCATCATCTGCTTTTGTTTTATGACCATATCAGTGTTAGTTGTCCCCAGTAATGTTTATGGTTTTATAAATCGGAAACAAATCCCCTGCCATCTTCCAAATTTTCTTGTCTCGTGCAACAAGGTGAGCACAGATGGCAGATGACACACCAGGCCGACTGCTCCACAGGTCGGCGCTGCCTGAGTGATCTGTTAGGTGTGGGGATGCATGAAGCAAACACTACATTTCCAGAATGTCTGAAAATGTGGGCCACATGTGGCCAATGAGATGTTTTTGAAAGCCGACTGTGGGGAAATGCTGATCCAGCCAAAAAATCAAGGACTGAGGACGGACCGGAGATGGGGTAGAGAAAAATTTTACGACGTACGGAAATGGACCTCTCTCGGAGGAAAGCGACATTCACACCTGAGCTGTGATTCCTGTCCTTTATTCTGCTCACCCCTGCATCTCCCGAGCCTCCCAGGAAGGCAGGTGCTGCTCAGCCTGACCAAGCCCAGCCCTCCGGAAGCGAGGCTGAAGCAGAAATGAATCATTGTCAGGGAGTGTCTAAGGAATGGGGCGAAAGGGCAGAGTGACAATGCGGCTCTTTGGGGCTCTTATCGGTGTAGGCTCACCGGTGATGAAATTTGATGGAAAGAACATGTGTGCTGCTGTCATCGAGCCCAAGTTCATAATCAACATTTATGATTTATTAGTTTTGTGATGTGGGGCTATTACAGGGTGTTTCTGAGCCTCTATTTCCTCATCTCTAAAATAGACCCATTGTCTCGGGTGTGGGTGAGACATGAGCACACATGTACCAAGTGCTAGGAAAGCTTTGCGAAGCTGGATTAGAAAGAGCAAAAGAAGGGTTAACAATTACTTGGGAAGCTTTGTGAACAATTTACCTGTTCCAGTGTAGTTTCTTTCCATCTGAAGCACTCTTAGGCTTCCCTGCGTGAAGAAGTGCAGAGAAGAGAGACCTGTCAAGGGATACCACATCACTCTTACCTTCCTCCAGGCTCAGCTGCTCTGAGATCATTCCAAATAATGCATGTATACTTCATTGAAAGCCACACTCCATCCTAGATGCTAGATTCTCCCCTCCCCTCAACTCTCTCCTCTGAAATAACTTCCACGTTTTTCACACTATCAGCCAATAGAAGCTGAGGAGTGGAGAATCCGAAAATGTTGGCTTTGTTGACAGGTTCAAGAGAGCAATGCGCATTAGAAGACTGTGAAATCCAAAGGCCGTGCACGCAGGCTATAGACAGCTTTCAACATGATAGTTAAAGCAAGGGTTCTGGGGCAACAGTGCTCGGATTGCATTTCAGCCCTACCTCCTGTTAGCTTGTGCAAACAACTTGTGCAAACAACTTGTGCAAACAACTTAATCTTTCTGTGTCTCAGCTCCCTCATCTGAAAGATGAGGAGGATGATTATACTACCAACCCTTTAGGTTTTTCATGAGAATTAAATGAAATCATATATATTTTTACATCACACACACACACACACACACACACACACACACACACACACACAAGCTTAGAATTAGAATAGGGATCAGGTAATGTAGAGTGTTAATTAGCAATAATATTTGTATGGTGTAAGAGTTGCTGTTATCTAAGAAACAGTACCAGGAGACATTGCAGCAGTAGACCAGCAGCTGGTGTGTGGGAGGGCATCTGATCATTAGAATTAGTCTGAAGAGTCACACTCTGCAGCTGCTCTTAAAGAGTGGTGTCATTTGGGAAATTACCTCCATGCATTGGTAACTAGCCTTTAAACACAACCCTAGGAAATTGATTGTAGGGGGGTCACAGAACTGAAAAGTTCATTGACCAACATAAAATGCTCATAGACCATGTCTGATTGATCAATTTAAAACATATAGCTTGTGCCCTGGCCGGTTTGGCTCAGCAGTTAGAGCGTCAGCCTGTGGACCAGAGAGTCCCAGGTTCGGTTCCCGCTAAGGGCACATACCTTGGTTGCAGTTTGTCCCCGGCACCGGTTGGGGTCATATAGGTGACAACCACTTGATGTGTCTCTCTCTCTCTTCTTCCTTCTCTCCCTTCTAAAAAAAAGCAACATATAGTTCAAGCAGGAGGAAATTTAGGCTAGAGTGCAAACATGCTACCCGAATCCTGGGGCATGTACTCTTCATATGTCCTGTTTCTCTCTCAGTTACCTCCGTCATTCCTGCAGATGGGGTGAATGAGGTTTGAGTAAGGTGCCCTAGGTCAATGTCACTCACTGGTTCTCTTGGAGACACAGGGACAAATACACCTGGACAGTGCCTGTGCATTGCCAATCAACCTGCTGAACAGTGGTGAGGATTTAGCAGTATTTCTGGGGTGAAGACTCTGGGGACAGAGTGGGTTTCAGCAATGGGTGGCTGAGTCAAGACCTCATGAACATTGAGAGCTCATGTATATTTAGTGCGCCCTGAATATTAAACTTGTCTTGTATATTTGGTGTGCCATGTCGCATCCATGTGTAGAGTGTCCTGAGTATTTTGCACTCCGGTGGCTTTGTTTATTTAGTGCCGCAAGAACGTTAGGTGTCTCTTGATCCACCCACTCTTTTCTCTTTGTTTAATACCCATTATTCTATTCACTCACTACCTAAGAAGTTTATGTGTATCATCCATCCCATTTTTTTTTCTTCTATAGCAGAAAGGAAGTTATTAAACAATATGAAAAATGTGTATGTGGAGCTTACCTATTTGGTGGCAGGCTTGAGGAAATATTTAAAATGTAGTTTCCAGCCTTCGCAAAAGACCTCAGAGCAGATGTAGAGGTCCTGAAATCAGAACTGTCTAACCATCTAACTACAGAGCATCCAGCAGCCTCCATGCAGCCTAGCACATGACAGGCTCTTTATGAAAATTTGTTGAATTAATGAATGCCTTAACTTTGCAAGCATGAGAGAATGATCCTAACTGGTGTTTCTTTAGCTATTTTTAATTTTCAAAATGTCTGCTTTAGTTTTCACAATGATGCTATGAAGTAAGTAGAACAAGATTTACTCTGCCTGCTTGACAGATAGAGCACTGAAGTCCTAAAATATAGATGACTTCAAGTTACACACAGAAAGTTCCAGAAGAAACAGATTCTAGAACTCAGTTTCTGATTCCCAGTGTTGTTAGGACCATGAGTCCTCCTACTCTCTCCCTGTGCAAATTCAGCCATGTAGCAGATGCCGCATCACCCCCCAACTAAACCAGTAAGATCTCATGACTTCTGGTGTGCAAACCATGAATAACTGACCATGCACATTTAGCGCAGTTATGAGACTCAGATAGAGAAGAAATCACCTGCTCCTTGAGTTATATGATTATTTGACTAATTTAAAAATGTATCTTATCACTGGTCTATAAAAATTTTCTGGAACATGTGCAACACTAAAGTTAATCTCTTAAAAAGAGTGGCTTATGTCTGTATCTGTAGAACTTTAAAAAAATAGGTTTATCCACTGTAAGGGATTTGAAAACACAGTGTCACTTTTTTCAACCTGATATTTGGAAGGTTCTGTAGAAACCTGAGCCTCACAAGAATATTACTGAATGAATGCCAGCCATATATATATATAAGCCTTCCAGAATCCTCCGCTGCTTAGATATTTTGGACAATAGACACACTTGGCTATTCTCAAAGCCAGATTCACTTTATGTAACCCCGCCAGGGAATTTATTCACACAGGATGCAAATTTGGCCATCAGCACCCCAAGAGGCAAGTGAATTAAATAATACTAGTCCATAAAAAAAAAATTCCCCCCTTCTAAATAATGATAAAATTATTTTTGGAGAATGAGTTTGTGATCTTTGTGCATCAACGGAGCTAAAAAAAAAAAAAAAAAAAAAAAGTAAATAAACTAAAAAAAAATTATTAAAAAATTAAAAGATAGGAGGGTATAACCAGGTATTTTCTGTGTCTTGGAAGTTGACCAGTCTCAGTTACTGGAGCCGACTGGCATACAGATGACCCTCTCCAGCTCACCCGGGGCGGCCGCTGACTGCCTCTATTCAGACCGGCATCTATGGTGGATCCTAGTGATGTCTCAGGATTTGTTTCCCCTGCTTTAACTGCCAGCTGTAATCACTGACTACAGTTGTGAAGAGGCTGCTCTGAATTTAGTTTGGATTTCTCTAATTTTAGACGCATTAAAGAGCCCCAGGAAGGGATTTGTAATGGGTTACAACGTTCTTTCATTTTCTGGCCAGTGAGTGTCACACAGCTGTGTGTACGTGTTTATACATCTAAGTGTGTGTGTGTGTGTGAGTGTGTGTGTGTGTGGGCATAAGAGGAAAAAGGAACATAGGGAAAGCAATGAGGTTATTATCTGCTCGTTTGGTTGCTTATAGAAGCTCTAATAATTTCAGTGTTTTCTGTTTAAGTAAAATTTTAAATGAGAAATTAAATTAAAATAAGTATTCATATTATAATAATTGTGTGCATACATGCCAAATATTTTTCTCTAAGAAATTCAATGTCTCAGAATAAATATTCAACAATAAATAAATATTTAATTAAATATTCAAATTATAATGCATTAATAAAATAATAAAAAAAATGGCAGAAAGTATTTCTCTAGAAAATATCATGTAATTTGAAAGTATAGAGAGCAATCTTATTTTCAGATCTTTGATCATTTTCAAAAGCAGTAATAAATCTTGTGTCTAGGAACATAAAAATAAAATTAACTCGTAGTAGGAATAATGTGGTAAGAGAATGTTACTTTCATTTATGAAATTTAAAAAAAGGAAATATTAAATAGAACTACTTCCAAATGTATTTCATCCCCATAGATATTTAAATCATTAAGTTGTCTGTGTGAATAAATATGTATGTATATACATACATGGAAATATTAAGAGCCTATACCTTTAATCATTGTCTTCAGTACTTTCTAAAAATATCTTTTTCAATTATTTTAATAACTTGACCTAATAGTCCACTTACATTTAGCAATCCTAGGTTATGAATATCATTTATTAAAGGCACTAAAAAAATAGCCCTGGTGCTTTTCATTATTTGTACATTTTTTCATTCAGGGTTTTCACTAATTTTTGTTTCTTGTGCTGTCAATGAATATCTAACATATTCTTTCTTCTAGAGCATTCCAAATATAATTTTATCACTTGAGCTCTATTGGAAACTTTGAATAAAACTAGATCAGCTAGCACTATGCATATATACATTTAAAAATCCGATTTTTATTTTACTTAAAATAATAATTAGCCACCATTTATCAAGCACCAGGACCACTGCTAAGCATTTTCAAACATCTTTTTATTAAATCTTTATAAAATGCTTGTGTAATAGTTATTATTTTTATTTTTATTGATAACTAACTGAGCATAGGAAGTTTGTTAAGTATTTGCAGGAGAGCAGAACTAGTAAGCTACAGATTAGAAATACTAAAAGAAACAAACAAACAAACAAAAAACAATTACTTTATATTATTTCTTTTGGAAATATACATTATTTTATTTATTCAAATTATTTTAAGAGTAGGAAGATATAGATATAAGGAGAGTTAACAAAAGTATGCATGTCCCTTTCATGTAGATTTCCTTCGCTATGTAACTGCTAATAAACTATGTAACATATCATAGGATCTATTTGGGAATTGCTTCTGTTTGCTTTTTAAGATTTTTATTCTGAGTTTAAAAATCAACATGCACCCTGCTTAATGTTATTTTAATACTTTTAAGAGTTGAGACTTGTTTTTTATTTTTTTGAAAGAGTGAAATATAATGTGATAGCCTGGTTAGGATGCCTGACATGTCAATTGGGGTGTATGGATTAAAATGACCCTTGAGAATTAGTCAAAATTCTCTGATTAAAAAATGTTCCCCTCTATTTTAAACATGTAAAAGTCATATCTGCAGTATCAGATTTCAAAGAGTGAAAATGGAAAACGTGTGCTTATTACGTCTTCTGCATAGGGTATAAAGGACTATAGTTTTTTAGTGAATCGTATATCTATATAAAGGTTGTTAAAGGAGATAAGATATTTAGAGAAAATTCCCTCCCACTGTCAGGAAAACTGGGGAGTGGGAACCTAAGCTAAGACTTCTGTTTGCCTTCCTCTAAACCAAAAGATCTAAAATTTTGAAGACAAATACTGACTTGTTACCATCTATTGGCAAGTTATTATCACATGAGATGTAAACATACTTACATTTTTTTTTTTTTTAATGGCAGCTCTATTAATTGCCTTCTTGGATTATGAAATAACATTCTTTATGCAACCAAATGAGCAAGCAGTCCAAGTTCATCTGTAATTTGTTTGTCATCTCTTTCAGTGGCGTCCTGAAACTACTGCAAATTGCTGAGTTGATTTTAATGTTTCTCTTCAATTGAAGTAGAATGATTAAATAGTTTGGGCTCTTATTTTTGCATTTTCCCTTATCTGATTAACTCAGTGGTACTTAGGCTGCATGGTCTGAGACTGTCAATCGCTTTTGCTAAAATGTGTGTATAAAATGATACCTTCTCTTTGAAGTGCTGAAAGCACCTTGTGCTGTCTGCTTGACTCTCCCTGTACTTGAATGCAGAGAGCTGGGCAAGGTTAATGAGCAATTTCAAGTAGATGTACTGCAAGCAGTAAATGAAGACTAAAAACAATAAACATTAACAAGGATTCATTAAAACTTGGCTTTGAAACATGCTACAAACTTCCCTTTATCCAAATGACAGCATTATGGCTTATAAAAAATTGAATGTTCCCATTTACTTCTTAAGATGTAGTGTGTACTCTTTATACCCAATATTTCTTCTGTAAGATAAATGACAATGTGTCTTCTGTCATCTTTCCAAATCTATATATTCTATTTTTTTAAACCATCACCATTTTAAAATTCAGTCTTATTTCTCAAATAGGAAAAAACAACTATTATAGAGGGTATTATTAAATCAAAAGGGAATTGAAATGTATGATTCAATACTTTCTCTTTCTTTATAGTGTAAGAATTCCAAGCAATTCTCAGTCGTCTACCCGTCAACCTTGTAAGTGGTTCACAGGCATCATTTACAAACCTCTTGGATGCCGATGTATCTGATTCAACTTCACTTTGTAGAGCATTGAGCTTGATTTATGTAATTTTGCCCATTCGAGCTATTTTAAGCCTTTCTTTTGAAGTAAGGTCTGGTCCTCTGCCAACCCTACCTCTCTGTCTTTACATAGCTTACCTGATCAGTGGTGACTGGGCGTTGTTTTTGTTTTGTTTGATTTGAAGGCTGGTAGGTTAGAAGCTGTAGCCCTCTTGGAATTCACTCTACTCTACTCAAGCACCCAAATAAACATGTGATCTTATTAAAAACACTGCATTTACTAAGGTAATATAGATTCAAGGGAAGTCACAGAACTGCCATTCTTCTCTTCTTACCCTAGGTTTATTTTTGCCCCTGACTTCCTTCCAGATAGAAAATGCCAGGCAATGCTAAATTGGACCATCTCTTTCCTACTCCACATTGTGACTTGTTGCCATGCTTTTCAGCCCTAGATCTTTACTATCAAAGTAGTCCATAAATCATAATCTTCCCTGTCTGTTTCCTCCTGGCAGACTCTTGCCATAATGATTTTGTGCTCCTAATGGGACACTTATCCAATCAGCATTCCAAACCAAACACTGTCTTGGCTAGCTGTTCTAAATAGCTTTTGTATTGTTTTGTTGTTTTAACTGAGAAGTGAAGATTGTTAAAAAACAAAAAATAAAACAAAAAAAACCCAACACCATTAACACCCTGTCTGGGTGGCTCAGTTGGTTGGAGTTATGTCCTGTGCACCAAAAGGTGGGAGGTTTTATTCCTGGTCAGGGTACATACCTAGGTTGAGGGTTTGATCCTCGGTCGAGGTGCATACGAGAGGCAACCAATTCATGTTTTTCTCTTACATTAATGTTTCTTTCTCTCTTACTTCCTCTTTTTTTTTTAAATTGATTAAAAATATATTCTTTGATGAGGATTAAAATAATAATTAACATTTTTATCTGGAGAAAAATTGTGGAATAATTTAGATCACACTATATTTTTTGGTCTTGTTCCTTGAAAAGGTTTTGAGGAAGCTTTCATAGACACTGAGGCATAGTATGGAGAAGAAGCTAGGTTGAAATTGGTGCTATTATTTCAAACCAGGAAACCTGTTCCCTGCCTTGTATAGCTACTCAAACCAATTAGCTGAAATGTCATTTTAAAATGTTTTCCTTTGGCCTACATTTTCTTGTGATGGTAAAGAACAGTAAGTCCTTAAGATGTTATTAGTCACACAGATCTTATTCCGAATTTGCCAAGAGAGTGGTGTCAATGAAGAAGCCAGTGTCCTAAAGATACATGCTTTCTTCATTGTCAGTAGGCACGACTGGGGAAGGCTACACTTGATCCATATTGCTAATAGCCCCCAAAGGTAGTGAAAGGCTCCAGGTCGACTCTGCTTTGATGGGAACTAAAGAAGAAGTGAAAGAGGTAACAGGAGACTGATCTCTTATTTTAGGAAAATGTGCATTGCAGAGATTTCCACAGTACTTCCTGAAGAAACCACATCTGAGCTCCAAGAGAAGAGAACCAGCATTTTGACACGTACCAGGCAGACATTATTGACCGCAATGATTGTTAGAGAAGTAGACAGAAAAGGATTATAATTTTGCCCACGAAATAAAGGAGAACTTTGTTTCTGTCTTTTCCACCCACTCCATGGCTAGAAGAGCTAAAACAGAGAAAGGGCCCAACTCCTCCTACCTCACTCTGTAGGTCCTATAGATTTTATTGCTTGTTCGAAGGAAGGGGGGAAAACGTACTTGGTACTAAATACTCAAATACAAGACATCCAATAAAAGAAAAAGGACCAATTGTTAAATACTAAAATAGAACTATTCAAATAACTCCAAGTGTCTAAAAGCACATTCTTTGGCCCAATGGCATCAAGAGAAATACCTACTCTGGGAAACAGATGCTAAATGTAGCACAGAAGGGGACATTTATTAGAAAAGTCAAACCATTTCATTATGCAATGAATGTAGACATCTTACATATTGCAATTACATTACTTTTTGTGTTATTTAGCACTGACCTGGTACATCTTGGGTGCTGTAGTAAACAGCACATGTCTGTTTTCTGAAACGAAGTCACACTTTTGAAACGAATTGTCAATTTTTTATAATTTATGTTTATTCTGTAACATATAACACTAGCTATCCTAGCACATCCATATTGAATTAGACCTCATTTAAAAATACACACACACACACACACACACACACATACACACACAATGATTAGCTTTATACAAAAATGAAAATGACAGAGGCAAACTTAGGGTCAGTTTATCATCAAATGTGATTTGCGATGCTGAAAGAATAAAAGTAGAGGTATTTGTGCTAGCAAAGAGATAGATGACTAAAAGGAGAGGAAGCAAGTTGGCTTCAAAGCTTAAGATATAGAAGAAAGTATTACTAAAGTCTGGTTGAGTTAGTGCTAGAGATGAGTACTGCAGTCTATGTTCTATTAGTTAGGGGTCAGCAGACAGAAGATCATGCTATCCTTACTTGGCGCAGCTAGTTTATCCAGGTCACATATGGAAGAAGAGTTTAATATGTTAATAATAGTTCCTTCCTGAGTATTTATACATTAGGTGTATATAAATATTAGTTATATATTAGTTGTTACATATTCCCTATAGAGATATACTTCAGTCAACAGATGTCGTTTTAAAAATAGCTAATAAACATTGACATTAAGTGAACAAATATGATTTAAAATTAAAATAATTTCAGATGTATCTCCATTAATTTTAAAATTGACATTATGGAACAAATTCTATGCTGAAAAGAAAAGGTGATACAACTCCATCTTTTTATGTAGAGGTTTTAATTTATAACTGATTTCCCATAGCAATTGTGTAATATTTTTAAGAGCACAAAACCAGTAAATGATATAAATATCATGTTGATATTTATGAGTTTAATTAGTTGCATTTCCAAAATCCATTTAATATTTGATATTAAAAATCCCATAATCTTCTAAGAAAGAAATTTCATCATCTATCATGAAATTAAGCAGCGCTTACAAAATTACGTAGTTTTTGTATTTTATGTTTTAATATGCATAATGCATATTAGGTAGTAAATGAATTTGTATATAAATGATTTTTAAGACTGTGTCTTATAACTTAAGAAACAACCATTATAGTTTTCTAATAAGAAAATCTAATCTTATTATTTTATATCTCATCATGATGAAGTGCTTTGAATCCAAACCCTTCCTAGGCCCCACCGTCACCATTTGAGATGCATACACGGCATTTGACTGGTGCGTATTATTTGGTGTTCTCCACAGGCCTGAACGGAAGGTCACTTTGACCTGCTGCACATTTTTACTTAAAAACTGCTTTTAACAATAAACCATTAGTATACTTGTTTCTGGACTGACTTGAGTTTTTGGCACAATATGAAAAGCATTTGGAAAGTGTAAGTAAAAGCCTTCCATTTCAGGAGAAATAATGGCCCCATTTGCCATGGAAACTGGAGGACTTTATGAAAATGCACTCAACTGTTTTCTGTAGTGAGCCTAAAATTATTCTAAAAATAAGTTATATTCCTGGCATCTGCTAGCCAATGCACAAAGATTTCATCTCATATGGCTTTTTCTTTTAGAGAAAAAATGTCATACCATTTGAATATTTTATTTTTCCTATTGTTACAACAGTATAGGGAAATACATGTGTTACACACAGTAGGGACTTGATAATGAGTTTTTAATTAAATTAAGCTAAATGCTTTCTGAGAGCATAATGATTGAGTACTGCCTCTGAACACAGACCATAATTAAACAGACCAAATATAAGATTTTTCTTCAAAGTCAGAATGAGTTGCATTTAAACATTTCTATTTTTACTGATTATTTTTATTTATGTCATGGGAAACAAAGAAAATAGGATGCTAAAAGATTATGAAAATATTAGTATACAGATATGAAATAACAGAAACAAAAGACTACGTCTCTGACCAGAAATCCCATGTTTTAACCCCTCATCGAATCCAAATCCTTTAGTCATTTATGTGGGCAGACGAGGGGAGAGGGGGGAAAGGATATGTTCTGCTAACTCAATTGGCAGGTGCCCAGGGCCTTTGCAAGGGGATCTATCACTTAATTAAAGTTAAAAGAGGTCTCGTGCCAGGAGGGCTGATACCATTTGTTACTGGAAGGCCAAGCTGACACGCGGAAAGTGTGAAGAACAGAGCGAATACAGTCCTCAAAACGGAATGCTCCAGGAGGCACACACAACCCAGACACGATTCACATTACAGCCAATGTCCTCACCAGCCTGCAAATATATTTCTAAAGTCACGGAGCCACAATGCACAGACTAGGCCACTCAGTAACAGAAATATTTATTCACTCAGTCTTCACTCACAAAATAGGTATTAAGTATGTGTATTTTCCAGGAACCATGTTAGCTGCTAGGAATAAAGCACCGACTGATCTCAGCCTCAAATATTTATTGTCCTGTGATGGCAAATGTGCCTAAGAACTCCACATGTATTATTACACGCACAAGAGAAAATCACTTCCCTAAACCTGCCTGAGAGGTGACTGAGGAACTTACAGAAGAGATGGTTACAGAAATGTGGCCCATCCACTCCCCTGCCCATGACCCTGGGGCCACACATGTATAATTTATCATTTACCCCAGTAGGTGTGGAGACTGGACTAGGATCACAGGTGTAACTGGGATTCCTTGGTGGAAATCACACATATAATCTCTCTCTATATGCCTGATGTATGTTTTTGATATTAACCAAACATTTTAAAATACAAATTAAGATCATTTCATTGGTAGAGATTCTTAAGGGCCTTTATTTTACAATTTGATTGATGATGAATAAGCTACTAAAACAGTAGCCAGTTAAGAATCTGGTGGTGAAACTTGCTGACTCAACTACAGATGTTGATAGCAGAGGTTCAGCCTGGAAGGCAAGCTTGTGTTTCAGGGATATGACTCTGCCTTAGACAACATTTTCGTTAAGTTAGGTGAAGTTATGGGACCTGCTCATTATATGTGCAAGTAACCCAATGTTGAGAGGGTCAATGAATACCCTAGCTCTGAGAAGTTTTTAATAGACTAGAACAATGAGCCAACATTTTAAAAGTTGGTGCATTCTAGGCATAGATGTAAAGTAGTACATTTACATTTAAACAAGCAAACAAAGGCTATTGCATATATATGGCAAGGAAGATGTGGCTTCCCAGCGGTGTTTGTAAAAACCAAACGTAGTTTAGCTATTAGTGCTACCTCAAGGGTTGTAGTGTAAAGCTTTGGCAGATATTTCATTGAAGAGATTCATGCCTCCTTAGCTGGATAATTGGGCAAGAATATCACATTCCAGCCCTGAGTCTACATTCTGGAACTGTGAGAACAGAGACTGTTTGTATTTACAACTGTCCCCTAGCTATAGAAAGCACCTAAAACGTGGTTGTTGAAGGAATCAATAAATAGATTATAAACACTGAAAACTTAAATGAGGAAGTTGATAGATTCTGTACGAGTCTGCATCATATTTCACTAGTGACCTATCTCTTTTCTTTTCTAAGATCTTCATATCCAATCTTCCTCTCTCATGGCCTACTGTTATTCCCTTCCTTTCTAAACACACTCAGAACATTGAACATCAGCTCATGGAACCAAGAAGACCTAATCATTTTGTGAGGGCAGTTCTTATAAATCAGCAGTAAATTATTTTTTCTTTATGTCAAAGCATTATTGACATAAGAGTTATATCAAGCACACCTGAAGATAATCAGAAAGCTCCCTCACCTAGTGAACAGACTGGTTTGAACAGGTTTTCCTGAAATATCTTGTTCTCCACACCCATATTTACTTTGTTTCTCCTGGAAGCAGAATGTTGCTCACACATACAGGCCAAGTGTTTACACATCCAGGAGAAGAAATGGCATGTTTGTGCTTTCTAACTATCCCCGCCCCTCATGAAATTGAGGGCCACTGTTTTATCTCCTTTTGACTATTTTAAATCTTTTTTTCAGTTAGCCAGTTGGTTGAGAGAAATGCAGGTGACTAGAGTTTCAATTACCTTGACTCCCCAGTTCCACTGCTTACATCCACAGGATAATTACCAATTGGCCACTGCAGTTCACACTCTGCCCAGCTTGACCTGGCCAAAGAGCAGTAACCTTCTCTTTTTCATCATCATTTAAAGATAGTGTATCAAAAGCCTACTTAACAAAGTGGTTTAAAATTCTTATGTATGGCCCTGGCCGGTTTGGCTCAGTGGTTAGAGTGTCGGCCTGCGGTCCCGAGAGACCCGGGTTCGATTCCCGCTAAGGGCACGTACCTCAGTTGCAGTTTGTCCCCGGCCCTGGTTGGTCCTGCTGGTGGCGGCCACTCTATGTGTCCCTTTCACATCGATGTTTCTCTCTCTCTCTCTCTCTCTCTTCCTCTCTCTCCCTCCCACTCTATCCGAACAAAAAATGGAAAAATGTCCTCAGGAGAGGATTTTTTAAAAAAAATTGTTATGTATGTATCTATTAAAAATTGGAAGCAGTATTTAATCTATAAATTCTAAACTTTAGAGCATTATACTTTAGAAATCATTTAATCTATAAATCAGGTCCTCTAAATCTAGAGAGAGAACTCGTTATAGGTATTCTTAATGGAATAGTTTAATTGACATCGTTTAAACTACTTCTCAGTGAAAAAGTTTGCAGCAGACTCTGTTACAATGGAAACGTTGTCCCAGTAGTTATGTTGAGACAGGCCTGTAAGCCAGGACAAGAGAATTAGGGAAACTGAGACATACAGTTAAACAGCAGGTGACAGCCATCTACAAAATCTACATGCCAAGCAGTTTGCAGCCACCTTGGAAATCCTATCTTCCCTAAACCAAGGACACTTAAGAGTAAATGGTTTGTACTTCTCCCCAACCAGAGAGTAAATAGCTCAAATCACCCTACTCAGGGAGACAGAGAGCAGACATCCAATTAGTGCCATTTGCTGACCACACAGAAGGAGAAATGGAGTTAAAAGAATAAACCTCATTTTGGTACACCTGCCCAAAGCTGATGAATATTCATCTGAGATCCTCCCTTAAACGTCCGCCTTTAAAACCCCTCAAAACAAAGGCCCAGAGCAGGCTCTTGTTCCCAGGAGCATGTCTGCACCTTTCCCCCAGGGCTTCCACACCCCCATTTTGTTCCCCACAGGCAACCTCTTCTAGACTCTAAGGGATCCCTTGAGGCTTGCAACCAGAGCAGCAACGGGCAGTGGCAATTTGTCCCAGGCAAAGCCCCTGGATATGTCCCCAAGGCCTCCTTTCTCTGACTTAGAGAGCCATGCAGACCAGCTTAGGCTCATTTCCCAGCCCTTCCCGTTTCCTTCCTAGCTTTAATAAAGATCCTCTCAAATCCTCCTGGACTCCTGCTGTGAAACTTTTCCTGCACCAAGACAAGAATCCACACACTACCTGCTGGCCCTAGGCAGACCCACTCAGGGCCAGGTCCCCTTTTCGGTAACAATATTGTACCTAAGATTTCCATTATTTAATATGAAATAGGGTTCTTTTCATTTTAAAATTCTTTTTAGGTAGACATTGTTTTGAAGAGGTGATACAATTTCATCACTATAATGAACACCTTATTTAACAAACCACACTTTCAAAAGATTTTAAACTCTCTAAACTTTACAACTATGATAAATAAGTGTGTGTGCGTTTGTACTGTTCTCATTACTAGATGTTGCAGGCTGTTTTCTACAGAGTTCTGCCAGAGAGTATCTATTCATTTGGCAACAGTATATTTAGACAACAGGAGAAAGCTGTTTATGAAACTGAGCTCTGAAATATCCCACTCTTTCTTATGAATGGAGATTCCTCTCACCATTTGCTAGAATAACAAATTTGGATACAGGCTTTGGCAATCTAATGAATGTGCCTACTCTTCAAATAAATGATTTTTTTTTCAATGAAAAAAAAAAAAAAACCTATTGGGTGTGGATGACAAGTCAATAAAGGGAAATTTAGCAAGATGCTGATCGTTTCTAAGTATGTTTGGTCCCCAGAGATGCTTGGAAATGCGTACTGGCACTGTTTTAAAAATCTGTGGAGCAATACCCCTCAAATAAGAGACATCTGCATTTGTAATTTTGGTAAGCTAGAACTCTTCTAGAAATTAAAATAGATACAGACAGGCATTTAATTAGATTGTAGTCAATGTATGTTTGTAGTGGTGAGATGACCACCAGGTGGGGATATGATAGAAGAAATTCATTTGCAGTACACAGTAGGTGCTCAACAATTACTAGCAAACATTGTTTAATGTGGCCTAATTTACTGTTATCTTCTGCTAGATCTTTTTTACCACTCCCGTGGAAGATTACAACAAACATAAATTAATTTTTGAGTAGAATAACTTCTGTCTTCAGAGTAAACAGACACATATTTAACACAGTTTAATAGGCAATAACCAGCTAAACCACACATTATAAACATTTAAATTTAAATTAACAAAGGGTTTTAAGCAAAGAACCTAATACTAAAATGCCTTTGAAGTCTAGAGAATTGTCAGATACTTGGAAACACTACCTTAGATGGTGACTTTGGGCAAATTGCTTACTCTCGCTGTGTATTTCCTCATTTTAAAATGGGCAAAGGATAGGACCTAATGCATAAGGTTATTGTGAGGATAAAATGAGTTAATATAAATATAGTGCTTTGAACAGTAGCAAATAACAAACATTATGCATATTTTTATTATCAATATTGATATTTATTAAATATAAAGATTTCAAATGTTTTCTATTACCATTCACTCTACCGGAGCAGCATAGATGATACTTCTAAAGAGCTGTCTGGACTATAAGAAAATAATACTAAAATTTTACTGAGTAATGTGATGTTAAGTGAGACCTCAATTATGCAATATAGTCAACATTTTGATTTTCTCAATTCAAAGAGGTTATGGTTAAGTGATCACTCCTGAAATGTCAAAACCTATGTAAGAAAATTAATAGTCATCTTCCTAAATGTATTATTTATCTCACTGACTTGATGTCATGATACATATTTTGATGGACAAGGTTATTTTATAAGCATCAAATATTTTATAATATTCTAATGCTAGTGTGAATTGGAGAAGCTCTTTTCTCCTACAAAATGTCCCATGATGTTGTGATTTTAAAGATACTGTCTCTTCCTCTCCTTTGTCTTCTTCTCTTCTTCTTTACTCCTTGGAACTAATACTTATTGTCTAATGCTGTCTAATAGGGGCATTATGTTTCCAGATTTGTTCCTGACATTTACTAGAGAATTGAAGAGGTTTTCATATGATATGAGGTAGTTAAGTTTTAAAGTAAGTTGTGTTAATTTTATCCACAATTCTAAGTCACCATGCCTTTCCCGAGGAAAGGAAGTTAACTTTGTTCTCTGCTTTAGTGAAGATATACTCAGTGACTATTATTTCTACCAGTTTACACTTTTCTCAGTTCTCTTATGAAAAACTATAAGTTCATGGTTTTGTTTTTTTGTTTTTGTTTTTTTTTAATGAATTTTTATTTATTTTTTTGTTACAGATATTTTACCTTTTTACCCCATTGGCACCCCCCACCCCACCCCCCCTCCACCCTATCCCCGGCTTAGTTGTCAATATTCATTGGTCATGCATATATGCATATAAGTTCTGTGGTTTATCTCTTCCCACCCCCCACCCCCCATCCCCTCTTCTGAGGGATGTCAGTCTGTGCCCTACTTCCATGTGTCTGGGTCTACTGTATTCCTCAGACTGTTATGTTCATTATATTTCGTATATAAGTGAGATCATGTGGTATTTGTCTTTTTCTGCTTGGCTTCTTTCACTTAGGATAATACTTTCCAGGTTTCTCCATGTCGTCTCAAAGGATAAGAGATCTTTCTTTCTTACCGCTGCATAGTACTCCATTGTGTATATGTACCACCGCTTTTTTATCCATTTGTCTATTGGTGGACACTTGGGCTGTTTCCAGATCTTAGCTATTGTAAATAGTGCTGCTATGAACATGGGGGTACATATATTCTTCCTGATTGGTGTTTCAGGCTTCTTAGGGTATATTCCCAGCAGTGGGATCACTGGGTCAAATGGAAGTTCAATTTTTAATTTTTTGAGGTAGCACCATATTGTTTTCCATAGCAGCTGCACCAGTCTGCATTCCCACCAGCAGTGTATTAGAGTCCCCTTTTCTCCACACTCTCGCCAACACTTGTTGTTTGATGATTTGTTGATGGCGGCCATTCTGACAGATGTGAGGTGATACCTCATTGTTGTTTTAATTTGTATCTCTCTGATGATTAGTGATGTTGAGCATTTCTTCATATGTCTCTTAGCCATTTGTATGTCCTGTTTGGAGAGGTGTCTATTCAGCTCCTCTGCCCATTTTTTAATTGGGTTCTTTGTCTTCCTTTTGTGGAGTTGTATGAGCACTCTATATATATTGGAAATTAACCCCTTATCTGATACATCATTGACAATGATGTTCTCCCATACAGTGGGTTGCCTTTCCATTTTGATGATTGTTTCTTTTGCTGTGCAGAAGCTTTTTAGTTTGATGTAGTCCCATGTGTTCATTTTCTCCTTTATTTCTGTTGCCTTAGGTGATGTATCAGTGAAAATTCTGCTCCGTATGATGTCCGAAATTTTGTTGCCTACATTTTCTTCTAGAATTTTTATGGATTCACGAGTCACACTTAAGTCTTTTATCCATTTTGAGTTTATTTTTGTGTATGGTGTAAGTTGATGATCTAGTTTCATTTTTTTGCATGTAGCTGTCAAATTTTCCCAACACCATTTATTAAAGAGGCTGTCTTTACTCCACTGTATGCTCTTGCCACCTTTGTCAAATATTAATTGAGCGTATTGCCTTGGGTCCATTTCTGGGTTTTCAGTTCTGTTCCACTGGTCTATATGCCTGTTCTTGTGCCAGTACCAGGCTGTTTTGGTTACAGTCGCTTTGTAGTATAACCTGATATCTGGTATTGTGATCCCACCTACTTTGTTCTTCTTTTTCAAGATTGCTGTGGCTATTCGGGGTCTTTTTGGTTCCATATGAACTTTTGAAGTATTTGTTCTAGTTCTATGAAATATGTCGTTGGTATTTTGATGGGGATTGCATTGAATCTATAGATTGCTTTGGGTAGTATGGACATTTTAATGATGTTAATTCTTCCAATCCATGAACAGGGTATGTGCTTCCACTTTTTTATATCTTCCTCTATTTCTTTTTTCAATGACCTGTAGTTTTCTGCAAATAGGTCCTTTACTTCTTTGGTTAAGTTTATTCCTAGGTATCGTAATTTTTTTGGAGCGATGGTAAATGGGATTGTTTATTCAGTTTCTCTTTCTGTGAGTTCATCATTGATGTACAAGAATGCCGTCGATTTCTTGACGTTAATTTTGTATCCTGCTACTTTGCTAAATTCATTTATTAAGTCTAATAGATTTTTGATGGAGTCTTTAGGGTTTTCTATGTACAATATCATGTCATCTGCAAATAATGACAGTTTCACTTCCTCCTTTCCAATTTGGATCCCTTTTATTTTTTCTTCATGTTTGATTGCTGTGGCTAAGACTTCCAGTATAATGTTAAATAAGAGTGGCGAAAGTGGACATCCCTGTCTTGTTCCTGTTCTTAATGAAAATGTTTTTAGTTTCTGTCCATTGAATATGATGCTGGCTGTAGGTCTTTCATATATGGCCTTTATTATGTCGAGATATGATCCCTCTATTCCTACATTGCTGAGCGTTTTTATCAGAAATGGATGCTGGATTTTGTCAAATGCTTCTTCAGCATCTATTGATATGATCATGTGGTTTTTATTCTTCATTTTGTTTATGTGGTGTATCACGTTTATTGATTTGTGAATATTGTACCAGCCTTGCATCCCTGGAATGAATCCCACTTGGTCATGGTGAATAATTTTTTTGATGTATTTCTGGATCCGATTTGCTAATATTTTGTTCAGGATTTTGGCGTCTATGTTCATCAGGGATATTGGCCTGTAGTTTTCTTTCTTCATAGTGTTGTTTTCTGGTATTGGAATTAGAATTATGCTGGCCTCATAGAACGTGTTTGGAAGTCTTCCTTCTTCTTGAATTTTTTGAAATAGTTTGAGGAGAATGGGTGTTAATTTTTTTTTTGAATGCTCGGTAAAACTCCCCCATGAAGCCATCTGGGCCTGGGCTTTTGTTTGCTGGGAGAGTCTTGATTACCTCTTCAATTTCCTTAGTTGTTATTGGTCTGTTCAAGTTTTCTATCTCTTCCGGGAATAGTTTTGGGAGACTGTGTGTTTCTAGAAATTTGTCCATTTCGCTTAGATTGTCGAATTTGTTGCCATATAGTTGTTCGTAGTAGTTGTTAACAATCTTTTGTATTTCTGTGGTATTGGTTGTTACTGCTCCTCTTTCATTTCTGATTTTGTGTATTTGGGTTCTCTCTCTTTGTTTCTTGTTGAGTCTAGCTAAGGGTCCATCAATCTTGTTTATCTTTTCGAAAAACCAGCTCTTTGTTTCATTGATCCTTTGAATTGTTTTTTTGGTCTCTATGTCATTTATTCCTGCTCTGATCTTTACTATTTCCTTCCTTCTACTTGCTCTGGGGTTTTCTTTTTGTTTGCTTTCTAATTCTTTAAGTTGTGAGGTTAGACAGTCAATTAGAAATTTTTCTTGTTTTTTGAGGTAGGCCTGTAGTGCTATGAACTTCCCTCTCAGAACTGCTTTCGCTGCATCCCATAGATTTTGTGTTGTTGTGTATTCATTTTCATTGGTTTCCAGGAAGTTATTAATTTCTTCCTTGATCTCCTCGGTGACCCATTCATTGTTTAATAACATGCTATTTAGCCTCCATGTGTTGAAATGTCTTTGCATGTTCTTGTTGCAATTGATTTCTAGTTTCATGCCATTGTGATCTGAGAAGATGCTTGATATGATTTCAATCTTCTTGAACTTGTAGAGATTTAGTTTGTGTCCTATCATGTGGTCTATCTTTGAGAATGTCCCATGTGCACTTGAGAAGAATGTGTATTCTGTCGTTTTGGGGTGTAATTCTCTGTAGATATCTATTAAATCCATTTGGTCTAGTGTTTCATTTAGAGTCTCTGTTTCCTTGCTAATTTTTTGCCTAGAGGATCTATCCAGTGCTATCAACGGGGTGTTGAAGTCCCCTGCTATGATTGTATTGTTGTCGATTTCTCCTTGGAAGTCCTCCAGAAGATTTTTAATATATTTTGGTGCTCCTATATTGGGTGCATATATGTTTATCAAGGTTATATCTTCCTGTTGGATAGATCCTTTCAATATTATGTAGTGGCCGTCTTTGTCTCTAGTTATGGTCTTCATTTTGAAATCTATTTTATCAGATATGAGAATTGCTACCCCAGCTTTTTTTTGCTTTTCATTTGCTTGGAAAATTTTTTTCCATCTCTTCACTTTCAACCTATGTGAGTCTTTTGTTGAGAGGTGGATCTCTTGTAAACAACATATAGATGAGTCATGCTTTCTTATCCAATCAGCTACTCTGTGTCTCTTTATGGGAGCATTCAATCCATTTACGTTTAAGGTGATTATTGATATGTACTTATTTATTGCCATTTTTGTTTAGTGTGGTTCTATTTTTCTTCCCATTTCTACTGCTAATTACAGCAGTCCTTTTAACATTTCTTGCAGTGCTGGTTTTGTGCTAATGTATTCCCTTAGCCTTTTTTTGTCTGGGAAGCTCTTTATTTGATCTTCTATTTTGAATGATAGCCTTGCTGGGTAGAGTAGTCTTGGATTCAGATTCTTGTTTTTCATGACTTTGATTACTTCATGCCATTCCCTTCTGGCCTGTAGTGTTTCTTGTGAGAAGTCAGCTGAGAGCCTTATGGGGTTCCCTTTGTAGGTAACCTGTTGCTTCTCTCTTGCTGCTTTTAGGATTCTCTCTTTGTCTTTAATTTGTGGCATTTTAATTACTATGTGTCTTGGTGTGGGCCTGTTTGGGTTCTTACTTGGGACTCTCTGTGCTTCTTGAACTTGAATGCCTTCTTCCTTCACCAAATTAGGGAAGTTTTCTCTCACTATTTTTTTGAATACATTCTCTATCCCTTGCTCATTTTCTTCTTCTTCGGGGACTCCTATGATGCGAATATTATTACGTTTCCAGTTGTCCCATATTTCTCTTAAGCTGTCTTCCTGTTTTTTAATAGTTTTTTCCTTTTGTTTTTCTGATTGGTTGATTTTTTCTACCCTGTCTTCTAATTCACTGATCCGGTCCTCAGCTTCCCCTACTCTGCTTTTTAAACCTTCCAATGTGTTTTTCATTTCTGATATGTCATTTTTTATGTCTTCTTGTTGGTTTTTAATTTCCAATTGGCTTATTTTCAGTGTCTCTATGTCCTTACTCATGCTGTTCAGCTTCCTCAAGATCATGGCTCTGAATTCTAGCTCTGTTAACATGCCTAATTGCTCCACATTGATCTCATCTTCGGTGGAGGTGTCTTGCTCTTTCATTTGGCTTCTGTTTCTGTGTTTCACCATTTTGGCTATCACTGTGGGCTTTGGAGCCTGTCAAGTTCTCCCTGTGGGTGTTGGTGTTCTGCTGTTTGTGGCTCCCTCTCCTGTGTTTAGATGAGCGAGGGAGGACCCATGTTGAACACCACTGTCAAGTCTTACTTTCCTGGTTAAAGTTGCCAGCCCAGGAAATGTACTGTTATCCTCTAGATTTTTGCCTGGAGGCTAGCAGTCTAGGTTAATTGATGAGTTTTGGGTTGTCAGTTGATTGAAAAACTCCCTCTGGTGCTCAGCCAAGGGGCTTTCACGAGGGTGGGGCAGATGCTGGTTGTTAGTGAGCCTCAATTAACACTTCAGTGGCCCACAGGGTGGGGTTGGATCTCCGAGGGAGGGGATGCTGCCTCTCCTCAGAGCCCTGGGAAGGAGCAAAGTGGCCACCGTCCTGAGTGGCTGCACTCAGCCAAAGCTCTGAGCACCCTCCAAACCCCAAGAGTCCCCACACAGTTCCAGTCCAGTCTGCCCTCCCTCTGCCGGAGCCCAAGGTGAGTGGCTGTGGCTGTTTTAGCCTCTGTCCCGCTCTGCGCTGTGAAGCCGCCTGGGAGTGTGACCCGAGGGCACCGCTCCCAGCTAAGGCTGCTGCCTAGCTGCAGACTGTGGGCTCCCAGCCTTGGTCTCCCGCCTTCGCAAGCCTACCGGGATGGAGTCAGTGCCCCTCATTGTATGGTCCTCGCAAGCTGCTTTTCTGTTGGTTTTTCCCGTCGATTTGTCAGTGTTATAGTTGTAATTCCAGTTTGGTTCTGGGAGACGGTCTGTGTAGCTCAGTTCACTCCGCCGCCATTTTTCGGTCCTCACATGGTTTTGTTTTGGATGGTAGACATTTGTGAACATGTTCATTGTTATCTACATGGAGAAAAGATCATCTGAATATTTTGTTTGCTTGTTTGTTTTGGTTTTTACAGGTGAAAGAAAAAATAAATAGTTCACAAAGCTGGTGATCATCAAAAAAGTTGAAAATTAGTATTGTCTCTATACCAGCAAAATTATGGTTGCCACAGATAGTCTGTTCCAATGAATGCTTGTTTATTTTAGAGAGACATTGTGGACGGATCTGCCAAAATTTCTTGGGCACTAAGCCTCAGGCAGCTCAGTGAAGCAGTGAACTCAGAGGAAAATGACCCCCAAAGCCTGTAGTGATAAATCGCAACTAGTTGTACTAGGGCCCCTGTAGGGCAATTAAGGTGGAGGAAAGTAAGAAAATATATAGCATTTTCTGTCAGAATTGTGCATCACCAAGATTAAAAAGTTATTGTCATGAAACTTCTTTTCTAAATAACTTTTAAAATCCAAAGTTAATTCAACAGTTTTGGATTTTTTTGTTTGGTTGTTTTTTGTTGTTGTCAACTGCTAAGCTTTAGCAATGGCACATAGCTACATGGTGTTCCATGAAATGGTTCTTTTGCACAGACAAAATTGGTAAATAATTCTCAGTTGTTCTTTCTCAATGGGACTTTTTAAAGGGGTGCTAGGTATAATTATTGTGTAATTTTTATTGCTGGTCATTAGAGTCTTAAACTGGGATTTGTATGGTGAATTAAATACACAGAAATAGATAATACATGGAAAGGTAGGCGATTTCAGTATGCAAAGAGACAAAGCTTATGCTTTGACCCCCAAACTCAATGAAGTCTGGCACAATTTGGGGTTGGCAAATGAGATTCAGAAGAGGCATGAGTTGAAATGAGTCAGACCAGGTAAATGCTGCCTTAGCCCCTGAAGGGATGAGTCAAAGAAAAAACAGTTCCTTAGGAAGAAACTGCTAAATCTTTAGGCTGAAACTCCTTTCAAACCACTGGTAAGGGTGCTTTGTAACTAGGAAACCAGGTTATGAGAAAACAGTCTTTAAAGGTTTTATAAAGGCGGTGATAGAAATATCTCCTTAAAAAAACGATGTTAGAGAAATATTTTTGTTCCTTTCCAAAGTAGCAAAAATAATTTAGCTGCTAAACTTTGTCTACCTCTTTTTAATTTAAACTATGTGAACCCTAAATTGTCCTAATTAAAGTCTGTCATTGCTTTGAAATCTCAACTTGGCATAAAAAATCTAGCAAAAAGTGACATTAAATATTTTCACCCAGTCCTAAATTATCAAATTACCTCATGAGATGTTTCTCATAAAATAAAAAAAAAGATGAACGAAGGCAATAGATTAGTGATCTGTATGATCTGTTAAGTATATCATGCAATTGCAAAGGCCACTTTGTGTCATTATTTTTTAATTGGGAAAAAAATTCTGTAGTTTCTGTAGACAAGGTTGTAGAACCTCTGAAATCAGCTGAGGAGGAGGCATGGGAAATGCATGTGGGAAGAGGGCTGCTTGCATCTGTAAAAATGCTGAAGGTGCTTCAAGTGTACAAATGTCAGGAGCTCTCTCTGGCTTATCTTGAGGCCTCATATTCTCAGTCTGTGACAACTTTCTTAACTGGACAACCTTCCTCAGCACTGTTATTGATACATTTTGAATAACTTCATGTACAGGCCCTTTGAGGAAGAGAAAAGTTACTAAGTCGTGTCATGTTACCCAGGTGGTGTTCAGTATAGTTGAAGGGAAAGGGCAGGGAATACGTACTTGAATAACAGCTCTAAAACAGTAGGGTATGTAACTGTCTAGTTCAGATTATACGGACAATACGTGCTATTAACATTGGGGAAGGCAATCTCAGGTAGGTATGAATGGACTTGGGCCTGGTACAATTCCTTACCAAGGGATAAAAGAGACCTCACAGTCTAGGCTGGACTTTTTACCTTGTTAAGTGTATATCTTTTTCTGTTCTGGACTCAGTGTGTACCCAGTCCATGCATCAATGGCCCTCAGGTCTGTCCCCAGCTTGCTGTGTCTCAGACCATGCAGGGCGGGGTCCAAAGGATTCTACTGCAGCAGGAAGTGGGAGGTGGGGTCGGCTGCTGCTTGGCCATAAGGGCCCACAGCATTGCAAGGAGCTGACTCTGTGCACTCCTCTGCTGTAGGTAAACACTAGACCATTTGAACCTGGTGTGCGTGTTGTTTGTTCTCAGCAACCTTGAGCCCTGTGCTGGTCTCTTTCCTAGGTGGCACTTGCTTGCCACAGTCACATTACATCCTCTTCTGTGGCACATCTTGACCACCACTAATTGTGAACAGTGGAACAATTAGAGTCTTGTAGTGGAAGGGACAGCATGCAGTGCCAATGGTGTAGAGAGATTCATTGAGAAAGTAAGCTTTGAGCTGCACATTGAGAATGAATTGATTTTTAATAAACAAATAGATACTCAGAGGCCCCTCCAGTCTCATGTTTGGCATATGGGAATGTATAGAGAGTGAAAATCAAAGAGTGTGCTCAGAGCCTGGAGCGAAGTCTTGTCTGACTGGAGTGAAAAATTTATGTAGCAAAACTGTGGGTTGAAAGATTGGAAAAGTGGATCAGAACTAAGATGATGACAACATAGCTTGAAATCAATTCCCTCTATCAGTAAATTGCAGTAAAGAAAATAGATCATAGAATCATTCTCAGAAGACAGATGCCCAATTACCACATAAGACTTTCAGTTGGAGAGTACGTTTAGATTGAGAAAGCTCCCCAAGATGGATGTTGATGCACTCTAGTGATACTGAAAATACTTAACCACTGGTCAGCATGGGCCCTGACCCATTAGAGTGGGGGCAAATCAGAAGAATATCTGTTTTGCCACAGCCCTGGGTAAGTCAGTGGGGGTCCCCTTAGAACTTTTGAGCTGTGTAATGTTACAAACAATGTGCTTCTTAGTAAAATTGATAAAATACAGTGGAAGGATAAAAAAGAATAAGGCATGTACTGCAGTTTCCTGCTTTTTGCAACCATGGTGTATTCAGAGACTCAATTAGACATGTAGCAGCTGGAATATAAATGAAGGGAGATGCATACATACATTTGGAAGCTGCATTAGTATTAGAGAGTTGGGGCAAATAAAGTTATTTCTGAAGAATTCAGCCTATTTACTTGGAAAACTTATGATACCCCTAACAGAAACAGCAATCATGTCTTAGGTATGCCCAGGTAAAGAAAAAAAGAGTTATATAAGGGTGAAAATATAGTGTCAGACAGACTTGAATCTGAATCCTGTTCCAGCCTCCTTCTAACAGTCGTCCTTGGACATGTTACTAGACCAATTTAATTTTATTATTTGTAGAATTAAAATAGAGTATATATCCTATATATATATCAGGAGGTATAAGTTCTGGTTCAAAGGCCATCACGCTTAAGACCCAAGAAGAGGCAATGTTTCAGCTTAAATGTGAAGGCAGGAAAAACTAATGTCTCTGTTCAAAGCAGAAAGAAATTCCCTTTAACCTGGGGGAAATCAACCTTTATATTCTATTTTGTCTTCAACTTGTTGGATGAAGCTCACCCACATTAGAGAGGGCAAGTACTTTACTTAGTCTACAGATTCTAATATTAATTTCATCCAGAAACATCCTCACAGACATGCCCAGAATAATGTTGAACAAATATCTGGACACCCCATGGAACAGTCAAGTTGACATACAGAATTAACCATCACAGAGGCCAAGTAATATAATACATGTAAAAGGCTCAACAAATTGTACTGCATATGTAGTGTGTTACATATAGTAAATGTTTAATAAAGTTATTTTATTGACAATGATGATAATGGCAGCTGTGAGACAAAGATCCTCAAATATCTACTGGTTGATTTAGGTTTTGAGAGTGAAGTATTTTGGACTCATTCCATCACACTAAGATGTTACATTAGAATAAGTTTTTTTAAATGGGTAAAATCATCTTGTTGAATATGAAAAGAAAGCATAGAGAGAAAAAGTGAATGGACTTTTATTAAAGTTTCAAGAATCCAGGGAAGATCAACAGTGTTGTAAAGAATGCAGAATAAGAAAAGGGCTTGTATTTGGAAATTAGCTATTGTTGGTGCTCTTTGAAAGTTCAATTTTAACTGACTTAGAGTGATTTTGAAGTGCTTTCGAGATCAAGAGGCCGTCAAATATCAAGGTATATTCCCAATAACCTTCGTAGTGGAGTAACTTATGGAAGGTATTGTATTAGTTTTCATAGGCTGGGCAGCTTACACAACAGAAATTTTTTGTCTATAATTCTGTAGGCCAGGAGGCCGGGATCGAGATTTCAGCGGGGTAGGTGCCTTCTGAAAGTCAGAAGGTAGAAATGAGAAAGAGGGAAGCAAGGAGGGAAGGAAGGAGAGAGGGAGGGAGGGAGGGAGAATTTCAGCCAAGCAAATTTTTCTGGTGCAGAAGGAAATACTTTTGCAATCACCAGAAAAATCCAATGAGGGACTATGCTTTCTCAGAAGAGTCTAGACTATTCAGAGCAGTGATTCTCTAGGGGGATCACTCTTGCCCTCCCATGAGACATTTTACAATGTTTGGAGACATTTCTCATCCAGGGATGCTGCTAATCATCCTACAATGCAGTGAATGAACAACAGCCCCACACGACATGATGTAGGCCCCAATCTCAATAATGCCACCGTTGAGAAACCCAGCTCTACAGAGCATTCAGAAAAAAACTTTGTAGAAGACATTCCTACACTAGATACTAAAATAACTTCTAACACCGAGATTCTTTGATATTGATGTTTATTTGGAGTCAGTTCATTCGGGATTATTTCTTTTCTTTATGCCATGACATTATGTTTGTAATAATTAATGCTATCAGCAATTATTATCTACAACTCATTCATTTAACCTCCATCTTTAATCATCTTGATGACTGATTCCTGTCTCTTGTTGAACTTAATGATCTATTCGCTCACCTGATGGATGAGTAGACAATATATACTGTCCTGTCCTAGGCCCTAGAGATACAGATGGAAATAAAACACACTTAAGTCTGTGCCCTCATAAAACTTACTGGAGGGAGGTAACAATAAATGAGTACAATATATAGCAAGTCAGCAGTAATATGGGCTAAAGAAAAAACTAAATCTGAGAAGAGAGATGGAAGTGAAGGATGGCACAATTATTAAGGGGACATGTGGCAGAGATCAAATAAGGGAGTGAGTCCTATCTGAGTAATTTGCTTATTGTCACAAATTCTTATTTTTTTAATCCTCACCCAAGGATATTTTTCCATTTACCTTCAGACAGAGTGGGAGAAAGGGAGAGAGGGGGGGGAGGGGGAGAGAGAGAGAGAGAGACACTAATGTAAGAGAAACACATCGAGTGGTTACTTCCTGCATGACCCCGACCAGGGCCAGAAACAAACCACAACCAAGGTGTGTGCCCTCGACTGGAATCAAATTCATGACTCTTCGATGCACAGGCTGACGCTCTAACCTTTGAGCCAAACTGGCAAGGGCTATTGCTACAAATTCTAAATGAAAGATGACTCTGTGCCATATTCTGCTTATTTAACACATATACAAAGGGCCATGACCTTGGAAGGAGGACTAATACTATAAAGACCCTAGAGAGGTTTTAATAATGTTATCTATTTTTCTATATTCCAAAATGTTCATAAATTGGCTTCAATTTTCATAATTTCAATAGAAGCAGACTTTCTGAATTTCATGGAGAACGCATTTCTGGTCCCCAGTGATAATTATTTTCTTCATCAATTCCTTCATTACTGATACACGCTAACGAAAACACTACAGACTCTGTAATGCTGCTGGTGTGTAAGCCTCTTTCAGTCAGACTGAAGCCTTTTTTCTTCTCACAGGTTTATGTTAAAAAAAGAAAACAAAACAAAACAAAAAAACTGTAATGAATGAAGAGAGAAACTGTAGTCATAATGACAGATTTTTGAAAAATTTTTATTATGAAAAATAATATGCATGTGTAAGAATAGAAAGGATTATATCATAGACCCAGTACCTATTTTCAACAGTTGTTAAAGTCTTTGGCAGATTTTCAAGTGATTTATAGGAATGTGACCCATAGAATTAGAAGTGGCTATCATCTGTTTCGGTGCTTTCCTAGAAGTGAAAATTAATAAACATAAGTAAACCATCCTCTTGGTCATAGAGGGCTGAAATGATTTCTGAGAACCCTGCATCTAGAGCTCTTCTTCCCAACAAAGCCCAAGTATTTCTGTAGTGGGTCCTGGTGTCATTTAATGAGAATTAATTAATCTATAGTTCTTGTATAGATGATCAGCTCGTTACCAGCACTTAAAGAGAAGTGTGAGCATTGCCGGTGTGGCTCAGTGGTTGAGCATCCACCCATGCACCAAGAGGTCACCAGTTTGATTCCCGGTCAGGGCACATGCCCAGGTTGTGGGCCCGATCCCCAGTGGGGGGCATGCAGAGGTGGCTAATCAATGTTCTTTCTCATCGATGTTTCTATCTCTCCCTCTCCCTTCCTTTCTCTCTAAAAATCAATAAAGAAAAAATAAAATAAAATAAAACAATAAAATAAAATAGAAGTGTGGTCCTGAACTCCCTCTATTTCTTACCTTGATAGGCAGACTTCCTTTTGTAACATTTCCCCATTCAAGCCTTCTGTGAGCATATGTTGTGACTTTGTTTATTTATGTATAATTATTCAGAGTGGGATGTGAGGGAGAAAACCTGGCAGCATGATGTCTTGAAGTGCCCCGTGCTCCCTGAGGAGGTTTTGTTTTCTACTAAGAACTTCTTTATTGTCACCCCTATAGAAATTCAGAGTGTTTCTCTCTCCAGGGTTTATGCCAGCCTGACCCTTCCCTGGCAGGTCATAGAATCAGACATTTCAGGAGGAAACTGTGCTTCAGAAGTAATATGTGCTTTGCAGGTAAAACCAATGTAGTCACTGGGAAACATGCATAAAGGAAAAAAAAAAAAGAATGTTAAGCAAATATGAGCTATTCTTACTATTGCTCAATAACTGAAAAAGGAAAAAAATATAAAGAGGCTAGCCATAAGTTTTTTTGTGTGTGTTTCCTTTTTTTAAACTTTTTTCAAACCAATATGCAGGAACATGTGGTGTGTTTGCTGCTGTACATGAAACTCAATTCAGGAATTCAATTTTCAGACTCTCCACCATAAGCTTCAATAACTTACATAATAATGGACTCAACTATTAGTAATAAAGTATTTGAAGTACATCTTCCCCCACTTTATGGAGGCACTGACCTTTGCTGGAGTGAGAAGACTTTAAACAGTTTGCCCCCATCCCTCCCTCAGATCAAGATTATGGACAACTACGAGCAATTTAACGTATCCTCCATCTAAAGTCCATTCTCTACTCCACTGACACAGTATTCAATTTCTTAGTAATGCATAGAAACCACTTTATTCTGCATGGTTGAAAGTTGCTATTTTATGTTTGGAAATGTATTATGTGTCAAGAAGAGTGTGAATAACAAATACCTGTGTTTCTGGCCAACTGGTATTCAGCGGCTTGAAAGTCTGAGCAAATATTGTGAGCATTGGGATTGATTTCTTAAAAACATAACTAAATCAAAACTTACACCTCTGTGGCTGTAAAATGAAGCCCGCTGTACTATTTTTCTCTTCAGCATTTTTCTTCTAACTAGACTTTCTATTCCAAGATATTGTCAGGTAGCAAATAACCACAACGGGCATTCAGGTAACAGATCAATATTTGTCCTGATTTAGAAGCAAGGTCGCATCTATATTAGTTTGGAAAAAAGGCTTCAGATTTGAGATTACACGAGAGAAAAAAATCTAGGTGACATGCTCAAGAGGAAGACATTGTTCTGGTTACGAAAGTGCACATCCAGTTATTCAATGAAAAATGCATAGAATTTTGGAGATGGAACTTCAGAGGGTTCTGATCCAAACACCCTATGCTACTGGTGTGATCATCAAAGTTCACAGATATTAAATTACTTGCCAGAGTGGAGCTGGATAGCTCAACATGACTGCTCACCAAGCCTCTTGATACTATTGTTTTTAATTCTATTATTATTCCTTCCACCGATTTTTCTCTGCGAGGTGGTAAGAAAACGAGTAATTTACATCTAGAAAAGGCTCCAATCTTAAAATTTTATTCCCAATTAGAAAACTTCAATTTAATCAAGTTTGGAAGAGTAGTTTTGCTCTTGCTTTCTTTCTCTTTCTCTCACTCTGTGTGGGTGTCTGTTTATGTGTCTGGGACATTCTTACCGAGCTGTAATTCACTTTCCATACAATTCATGCATTTTAAGTGTACATTATAATGTTTTTAGTATATTCACTAATGGCGTGCCATCATCACCACAATCAATTTTAGAATATTTTTATTCCCATACACATTAGCAATTATTTCCCATTTCCCTCCTTCCTCAGAAGCCCTGGTGACAACTAATCTACTTTCTATCTCTAAATAATTGACTATTACAAACATTTTGTATGTGGAATCATATAATATGCAGTGTTTTGTGAGTAGCTTCTTTCACTTAACACGTTTTCAAGGTTTATCTATGTTGTAGTGTGTATCCGTACTTTATTTCTTTAATTGCAGAATAATATTTTATTGTATAGCTATGCATTTGGGATTTTTCCATCTTTTGGCTACTATGAATAATGTTCACATAAAAATGTATGTACAGTTTTTGTGTGGACATAGATTTTTGTTACTCTTGAGAATATACCTAAAAGTGAAATTGAGGTTCTTACTCTATATTTATTGTTTTAAAAAACTGCTAACTTCTCCAAAGGCACTCACCATTTTACTTTGCAATCAGCAATGTATGAGGGTTTTAATTGTTCCACATCCTCACTAACACTTATTATTTGTCCATTAGATTATAGCCAATGTAGTTGTTGGAGAAGGTCCTAGGTGTCATGCCATTGAGAGGTTGACCCAGAGCTGAGCAGGACAATCAGAGACACCTCACCCACTTCCCTGTCCTTGGAATATGTCTTATCCACCCACCATTCCCGCACTAGTCATTATCAAGGACCCAGCCTTGAAGAGTAATGTGTCGTTAAGATCATCTGGCAGGTGTACAAGACTATACACAGGTAAGGTCTCCATAAAACCCTTATGATTCTGTTGGGTGGGTATGGAGATCTAATCTTGTGGCCACTCAAGACAAACCACATAAGTAAATTCCTTGCTTATTAAACATGCCATTTACTAATCTGGAGTGATCTGTCTCTTTCTTTGATCTGTCCTTGAACTTCCTATATGGAAATTAATTTGCAAAACAACAATAGTGGAAGGAAGTCCTGTGGTTCTGATTAGCATTTTCCTAATTACTGATTATATTGAGTATCTTTTCATAAATTTATTGATCACTTGTATATCTTTCATGGAGAAATATCTATTCAGATGATTTGCTTGTTTTTGGTTTTTTTTTTAATTTCCAATTTATATTAATTTATTTTTGTTACAGATGTTTCTCTCCTCTTTTCCCCCTAGACACCCTCCTCCCCATCCCACCCCCACCCCCCACACACACCTCCCTAGCATTGTTGTCTATGTCCATTGGTTATGCATATAAGTTCTTTGGTTCATCTCATCCATTCCCCCGGGCCCCCTACTCTGAGGTTTGTCAATCTGAACCATACTCCTTTCTATGCCTCTGGGTCTATTTTGTTCATCAGCCCACCTTGTTCAGTATATTCCACAAATAAGTGAGACCATGTGATATTTGTCTTTCTCTGATTGACTTATTTCACTTAGCATGATGCTCTTGAGGTCCCTCCATGTTATCGTAAAGGATAAGAACTTTCTTTCTTACAACGGCATAGTATTCTATTGTATATATGTACCACAGCTTCTTTATCCATTCATCTATTGATGGACACGTGGGCTGTTTCTAGATCTTAGAGACTGTAAATAGTGCTGCTATGAACATAGGGGTACATATATTCTTTCTGATTGGTGTTTCAGGCTTCATAGGATATATTCCTAGAAGTGGGATCATTGGGTCAAATGGCAATTCAATTTTTAATTTTTTGAGGAAACACCATAGTGTTTTCCATAGTGACTGCACCAGTCTGCATTCCCACCAGCAGTGTACTAGAGTCCCCTTTTCTCCACATCCTCACCAACACTTGTTGTTTGATGATTTGTTGATGGCAGCCATTCTGACAGGTGTGAGGTGATGCCTCATAGTTGTTTTAATTTGCATCTCTCTGATGATTAGTGACACTGAACATTTCTTCATATGTCTCTTAGCCATTTGTCTGTCCTTTTTAGAAAGGTGTCTATTTAGGTTCTCTGCCCATTTTTTAGTTGGGTTGTCTTTCTTTTGTTGAGTTGTATGAGCACTCTATAAATTTTGGAAATTAAGCCCTTATCTGATGTATCATTGGCAATTATACTCTTCCATATAGTGGGTTCCCTTTCTATTTTGATGGTTGTTTCTTTTGCTGTGCAGAAGCATTTTAGTTTGATGTAGTCCCATGTGTTCATTTTTTCCTTTGTTTCTGTTGCCTTAGGTGATATATCAGTGAAAATGCTGCTGTGTATGATGTCTAAAATTTTGTTGCCTACATATTCTTCTAGGATTTTTATGGATTCATGAGTCACATTTAAGTCTTTATCCATTTTGAGTTTATTCTTGTTTATGGTGCAAGTTGATGGTGTAGTTTTATGTTTTTTACATGTAGCTGTCCAATTTTCTCAATACCATTTATTAAAGAGGCTGTCTTTACTCCACTGTATGCTCTTGCTACCTTTGTCAAATATTAATTGAACATAATGTCTTCGATTAATTTCCAGGTTCTCTCTTCTGTTCCATTGATCTATATGCCTGTTCTTGTGCCAGTACCAGGCTGTTTTGATTACAGTAGCTTTGTAGTATAACCTGATATTCGTATTGTGATTCCACCTAATTTGTCCTTCCACCTAATAGCCACAGATTGCTATTCGGGCCCTTTTTTGGTTCCATATGAACTTTTGAAGTATTTGTTCTAGTTCTGTAAAATATATTGTTGGTATTTTGATGGGGATTGCATTGAATCTATAGATTGCTTTGGGAACTATGGACATTTTAATGATGTTAATTCTTCCAATCCAAGAACAAGGTATGTGCTTCCACTTTTTTATATCTTCCTCTATTTCTTTTTTCAATGTCCTTAGTTTTCTGTAAATAGGTTCTTTACTTCTTTGGTTAAGTTTATTCCTAGGTATCTTAATTTTTCCCCCACAATGTAGATGGGATTAATTTTTTGTTTGTTTGTTTCTCTTTCTGTGAGTTAATTATTGGTGTATAAGAATGCCGTCAATTTATTGATGTTAATTTTGTATCTAGCAGAGTTTTGATGGAGTCTTTAGGATTTTTTATGCATAATATCATGTCATCTACAAATAATGACAGTTTCACTTCCCCTTTCCAATTTGGATCTCTTTTATTTTTTCTTCATGTCTGATTGTTGTGGCTAAGACTTCCAGTACTATGTTAAATAGGAGTGGGGAAAGTGGGCATCCCTGTCTTGTTCCTGTTCTTAAGGGAAATGCTTTTGGTTTTTGCCCATTGAGTATGATGTTGGCTGTTGGTCTTTCATATATGGCCTTTATTATGTTGAGATATGAATCCTCTATTCCCACATTGCTGACTGTTTTTATCAGAAATGGGTGCTGGATTTTGTCAAATGCTTTTTCAGCATCCATTTATATGATCATATGGTTTTTATCTTTTATTTTGTTTATGTGGTGTATCATATTTATTGATTTGTGAATATTGTATCAGCCTTGCATCCCTGGGATGAATCCCACTTGGTCATGGTGAATAATTTTTTAATGTATTGCTTTATTTAATTTGATTTATTTGTTTTGTTCAGGATTTTAACATCTATGTTCATCAGGGATATTGACCTGTAGTTGTTTTTTTTTTTAATTTTTTATTTTATTTTATTTTACTTTTGTAGTGTCTTTTTCTGGTTTTGGAATTAGAATTATGCTGGCTTCATAAAATGAGTTTGGAAGACTTCCTTCTTCTTGAATTTTTTGTAATAGTTTGAGGAGAATGGGTTTTAGTTCTTCTTTGAATGTTTGGTAAAATTCCCCCATCAAGCCATCTGGACCTGGGCTTTTGATTGCTGGAAGTTTCTTAATTAGATCTTCAATTTTTTTAGTTGTTATTGGTCTGGTCAAGTTTTCTATCTCTTCTGGTTCAGTTTTGGGAGACTATATGTTTCTAGAAATTGGTCCATTTCGCTTAGATTGTCCAATTTGCTGCTATATACTTGTTCATAGTATTTGTTAACTATCTTTTGTATTTCAGTGGCGTCAGTTGTTACTTCTCTTCTTTCATTTCTGATTTTGTGTATTTGGGTTCTCTCTCTTTGTTTCTTAGTGAGTCTAGCTAAGGATCCATCAATCTTGTTTATCTTTATGAAGAACCAGCTCTTTGTTTTATTGATCTTTTGAATTGTTTTTTGTTTGTTTGTTTTAATTTTTTTAGTCTCTATCTGTTTATTTTTGGTCTGATCTTTACTATTTCTTTCCTTTACTTGCGCTGGGGTTTCTTTTTGTTTGCTTCCTAGTTCTTTAAGTTGTGAGGTTAGATAGTCTATTAGAGATTTTTCTTGTTTCTTGAGGTAGGCCTGTTGTGCTATGAACTTCCGTCTCAGAACTGCTTTTGCTGCATTCCATAGATGTTGTGTGGTTGTGTATTCATTTTCATTGGTTTTCAGGAAGTTTCTAATTTCTTCCTTGATCTGCTTGGTATCCCATTTATTGTTTAATAACATGCTATTTAGCCTCCATGTGTTCAAATGTCTTTTCATGTTCTTGTTGTAATTAATTTCTAGTTTCATGCCATTGTGATTTGAGAAGATGCTTAAATATGATTTTAATCTTTTTGAACTTGTAGAGAGTTTGTGTCCTAACATGTGGTCTATCTTTAAGAATATCCCATGTGCAATTGAGAAGAATGTGAATTCTGTAGTTTTGGGGTGTAATTCTCTGTAGATATTAAATCCATTAGATGTAGTGCATCATTTAGAGTCTCTGTTTCCTTATTAATTTTTTGTCTAGAGGATCTATCCAGGGATGTCAGTGAGATTTTGAAGTCTCCTGCTATGACTGTATTGCTGCCGATTTCTCCTTTGAAGTCCTCCAGAAAAATTTTAATACATTTTGGTGCTCCTATATTGGATGTATATATGTTTACCAAGATTATATCTTCCTATTGGATAGATCCTTTCAATATTATGTAGTGGACTTCTTTGTCTTTAGTTATGGCCTTCATTTTGAAATCTATTTTATCAGATATGAGTATTACTACCCCAGCTTTTTTTTTTTTTTTCATTTGCTTGGAAGATTTTTTTTCCATTCCTTTACTTTCAACATATGTGTGTGTTTTATTTTGAGTTTAGTCTCTTGTAAAAAACATATATATGAATCCTGCTTTCTTATCCCATCAGCTATTCTGTGTCTTTTGATTAGCATTAAATTAATTTACATTTAAGGTAATTATTGATATATACTTATTTATTGCCATTTTTGTTTATTGTGGTTATATTTTTTTTTTTTTTCTATTTTTTCTACTAATTATAGCAGTCCTCTTAACATTTTCTGCAGTTCTGGTTTGGTGCTAATATATTCCCTTAGCCTTTTTTTGTCTGGGAAGCTCTTTATTTGACCTTCTATTTTGAATGATAGCCTTGCTGGGTAGAGTAGTCTTGGATTCAGATTCTTGTTTTTCATGACTTTGATTACTTCATGCCATTCCCTTCTGGCCTGTAGTGTTTCTTGTGAGAAGTCAGCTGAGAGCCTTATGGGGTTCCCTTTGTAGGTAACCTGTTGCTTATCTCTTGCTGCTTTTAGGATTCTCTCTTCCTCTTTAATTTTTGGCAGTTTGATTACTATGTGTCTTGGTGTGGGCCTGTTTGGGTTCTTCTTACTTGGGGCTCTCTGTGCTTCCTGAACTTGAATGCCTTCTTCCTTCACCAAATTAGGGACGTTTTCTGTTACTATTTCTTTGAATATATTCTCTAACCCTTGCTTATTTTCTTCTTCTTCAGGGACTCCTATGATGCGAATATTATTCCATTTCCAGTTGCCCCACAGTTCTCTTAAGCTGTCTTCCTGTTTTTTAATCGTTTTTTCCTTTTGGTTTTCTGATTGGTTGATTTTTTTCTATCCTGTCTTCTAATTCACTGATCTGGTCCTCAGCTTCCCCTACTCTGCTTTTTAAACCTTCCAATGTGTTTTTCATTTCTGATATGTCATTCTTCATTTCTTCCTGTTGGTTTTTAATTTCCAACTGGTTGATTTTCAACATTTCTATGTCTTTACTCATGGTGCTCATATCCTTACACATGCTGTTGAGCTTCCTCAACATCATGGCTCTAAATTCTAGTTCTGTTAACTTGCTTAACTGCACCTGATTTATCTCATCTTCCATAGAGGTCTCTTGTTCTTTCATTTGGCTTTTGTTTCTGTTTTGCACCATTTTGGCTATCACAGTGGGCTTTGGAGTCTGCCAAATTTTTCCTGTGGGTGTTGGTGTTTAGTTGTTTGTGGCTCCCTCTCCTGGGTTTGGATGAGCCAGGCAGGACCCACTTTAAACACCACCGTCAAGTCCTAGCTTTTCTGGTTAGTGTTGCTAGCCCAGGGAATGGTAGTTATCCTCTAGCTTTTTTTTTTTTTGCTTGGAGGCTATTAGTAGAGGTCACCAGAAGACCCTTGGTTTCTGAGTTGCCTGAAAAACTCCCTCAGGTGCTCAGTGTAAGAGGATTTCCCGAGGGTGGGGCAGCTGCTGGTTGTTAATGGGCCTCAATTAACATTTCAGTGGTCACCAGGTAATGTTGAATCTCTAAGGGAGGGGCTGCCGCCTCTCCCCTGGGCCCTGGGAAGGAGTAAAATGACCACAGTCCTGCGTGGCTGCACTCAGTGAAAGTTCTTAGCACCCTCCAAAACCCGAGTGTCCCCACACAGTTCCAGTTCAGTCTGCCTTCCCTCTGCCGGAGCCCAAGGTGAGTGGCCGCTGCCAATTTAGCCTCTGTCCGGACTCTGCCTCGTGGAGCCGCCTGGGACTTTTAACCCGAGGGTGCTGCTTCCAGCCAATGGCGGCTGCGGCTATGGCTCCAGCCGAGGGCGTTGCACTCAGCAGAAACCCCAGGACTGAGCTGCGGTAGCGGGACACTGCAGAGGTGGCAGCAGCTTCCAGCAGAGTCCCCTGGTCCCAGCCAGTCTGTGCGGCACCAGCGGACAGCTTAGTGGGCAACAGAGTTCGCAGGACTCATGCGGGATCGCAGAGGAGGAGGTAGCAGCAACTTCCCGCCGAGTCCCCTGGTCCCGCCGAGTCCCCTGGTCCCAGCGAGTTTGTGCGGCACCAGCCGAGGGCTTAGCAGGCAACAGAGTTTGCAGGACTCAGGCGGGGTCGCAGGGGAGGTGGTAGCAGCGGAGGTGGTAGCAGCAACTTCCCGCCGCCGAGTCCCCTGGTCCCGCCGACTCCCCTGGTCCCAGCAAGTCCATGCGGCACCAGCGGATGGCTTAGCAGGCAACAGAGTTTGCAGGACTCAGGCGGGGTTGCAGCAAAGGCGTTAGCAGCAACTTCCCGCCGAGTTCCCTGGTCCCTGCCCAGGCTGCTGCTGACCGTGGGCTCCTGGCCCCCTCTCGCGTCCTCGCAAGCCTACCAGGATTGAGTCGGTGTCCCTGGTTATGTGTTCCTCCAAGGTGTCTTTCGGTTGCCTCTTCCTGAAGATTTGCCTTTAAATTTGTTGTAATTCCAGTTTGGTCCTGGGAGATGGTCTATGTAGCTCCATTCACTTCGCCGCCATTTCCCTCCTCTTTTTTGGTTTTCTGATTGGTTGATTTTTTTCTACCCTGTCTACTAATTTATTGATCTGTTCCTCAGTTTTCCCTACTCTGTTGATTATTCCTTCCAATGTGTTCTTTATTTCTACTATGTCATTCTCCTCCTTCTTTTTTTTTCTTCTTTTTTTGTACATTCCCCTAGTGGGAACTGAACCCAGGACCATCTGGTCTGCAGGCCGATGCTCCAACCGCTGAGTCAAACTGGCCAGGGTTGCTATGTCATTCTTCATTTCTACTTGGTTGGTTTTCAGTGTTTCTATGTCTTTACTCATGGTGTTGATGTCCTTACTCATGCTGTTGAGCTTCCTCAAGATTATGGCTCTGAACTCTACCTCTGATAACTTGCTTAACCTCTGTCCGGACTCTGCCTCGTAAACTCTACTGCATTTATCTCATATGCAGTAGAGTTCTCTTGTTACTACATTTGGGATTTGTTTATTTGTGTCACCATTTTGGCTCTCTCAGTGGGTTTTGGAGCCTGCTAAATTATTCCTGTAGGTGTTGGCATTCTGCTGTTTGTGGCTCCCTCTACTGTGTTTGGATGAGTGTGCGAGGATCCATGTTAAATACCACTGGCAAGTCTTACTTTCCTGGGTAAATTTGCAAGCCCAGGAAAGGTTCAGTTATCCTCTAGTTTTTGCCTGGAGTATCTTAGTCTTGGTCACTTGAGTCTTGTGTTGTAGCCCTCAGCTGAATGAAAAGCTCTCAAGTATTTAGGGTAAGAGGATTTCCCAAGGGTGGGGCAGATGCTGGTTGTTAATGAGCCTCAATTTTCATTTCTCTGGCCAGCTGAGTGGGATTAAATCTTCAAGGGAGGGGTTGCTGCTTCTCCCCAGAGTTCAGGGAAGGGGCTTCTTGAGCAAGATGGCCACTGTCCTATATGGCCGTGACTCAGCAAAAACTCCGAGTGACTTCCAAATCCCAAGTGTCCCCACACAGTTCCAGTCCAGTCCTCCCTCCCTTTGTCAGAGCCCAATGTGAGTGGTTATAGCTAATTTAGTGCTCTCCCGACCTTCTGCACTATGGAGCTAGCTTGGGATTTTAACCCTGAGGAAGCTGCACACAGCTAAAACAGCTGCTGTCTGTGGGCTCCCAGCCCGTTCTCTAATGGCACCGTAGATCTACCAGGCTCGATTCAGTGTTTTTTTTGTTTTGTTTTGTTTTGTTTTTTTGCTGTTCCTGGTTATATATTTTGCTGTTCCAGCTGCTTTTCTGTTGCTTTATGCCAATGATTTGTCTTTATTTTAGTTGCAATTCCAGTTTGGTCCTGGGAGATGGTCTGTGTAGCTTTCATTCATCCTGCTACCATTTTGGAATCCTTGCCTGCTTTTTAAATGGGTTATTTGTTTACTTTTATTATTAGTTGAAAGTTATATATTCAAGATACAAGTCTCTGTTTTTATTGATTTATTTTTGAGAGACAGAGAGATATTGATTTATTGTTCTACTTATTTATGCATTCATTGATTGTTTCTTATATGTGCCCTGACCAGAGATTGAACCCACAACTTTGGTGCACCAGGATGACACTCTAACCAACTGAGCTAGCCAGCCAGCGCCTAGATATATGATTTTCAAATATTGTGTTCAATTCTGTAGGTTGTCTTTTTATTTTCTGGATAGTATCATTTGAACCAAAATGTTTTAATTTTTTAAAATCTTTGATGAAGTTAATTTATCTCCATTGTTTTATTACTTGTGCTTTTGGTGTCACTTTTAAGATTTCTTAAATTGTCTAACCTAAGGTCATGATGATTCTATATTTTCTTGTAACTATGTATAATTTTAGTTCTTCCATCTCTGTACAATTTTGAGTTAATTTTTGTGTATTTTGTGAGCAAGGGGTATGAATTCATTATTTTGCATGAGACTACAGTAGTCCAAGCACCATTCACTGAAAAATTTTTTTTTCTTATTGATTTTTTTTTTTTTTTTTGGTACCCTTGTACAAAGATTGATCAAGCATCAGTGTAATGTAATTGTTTATTTGCAACTGACCATCAATGTATTATTTATTTCTGGACTCTATGTGTCTCTACTTAAGCCAGAGATAGTCTTACTTCTTCCTTTCTAGACTGAAAGTTTTATTTCATTTTCTTGCTTAATTTCCTAGACTAGATACTCCAGTACAGTATTGAATAGCAGTAGTAAGGGCAGATATCCTGTCTTATTTTTTATTATAGGTGATAAGTGTTCAATTTTCACCATTAAGTATGATGGTAGCTGTGGGTTGTTTATATATGCCCTTTATTTGGGTTAGAAAGTTGCCTGCTATTTTTGGTTTATTAAGTGTTTTTACTCTTAAAGGTAATTGGATTTTGTTAAATGCTTTTTCTGTCTTTGTAAGATCGCCCTGTGTTAATTGATTTTTAAGTGTTTTATCAACCTTGTATTTCTGACATAAATTTCACTTGGCCATGATTCTCTTTCATTCTTGATTTTAGCACCCCTCCCTTTTATTCTAACTAAAGTTTTGTCAAATATATTGATCTTTTAAAAAAAAAAAACCAAACAACAACTTTTAGTTTCTTTGATTTTCTTTATTGTTTTCTAGTCTTTATATCATTAATTTCTCCTCTAGTCTTTATTATTTCCCTCCTTCTGTTGGTTTACGTTTAGTAAGCTCTTTATTTTTCAGGGTCAAAGTTACATTGTTGATTTGAGATCTTTGAGCTTTTTAAATACAGGCATTTATAATGATATTATTTTCTCTAAATTCTACCTCTGTAGCAAGAAGTTTTAATGTGGTAGGTCTTAATTTTCATTCATCTTAAAGTATTTTCTAGTTCTCTTGTGATTTCTTCTTTGACTTACTGGTTATTTAAGAATATGGCCTGACCAGTGTGGCTCACTGGTTGAGTGTTGACCCACATACCAAGAGGTCGCCGGTTCGATTCCCAGTCAGGGGAAATGCCAGGTTGTGGGCCCAATCTCTGGGGGCGGGGGGGGGTCATGCAAGAGGTAGACAATGAATGTTATCACTCATCAATGTTTCTCTCTCTCTCCTTTCCTCTTTCTATAAAGTTAATAAAGAAAAAATATTTTTGAAAAAGAATATGTTCTTTGATTACCGTATTTTCTTTTCTTATTGATTTCTAATTTCATTCTCCTGTGGTCAAGAGAACATACTCAATACTTCTAAATTTATTGAAGTTTTCATATGATCTAGCATACAGTTTATCCTAAAAATATCTCCTGTGTACTTGAGAAGATATATGTATATAATTTGAGATATATTTTATACAATAAAATATATAGATAGTAAGTATACAATTTAATGGATTTTGATAAATGTGCACAGTTAAGTAACAACCACTTGAGTCAAAATATAGCATCAAGCCTGAAAATTTCCATGTGACTTCCTATGTGTAAATGCACTCCCAAAAGGTAAATATTATTCTGATTTCTATTCATATTTCAGTTTTGCTTGTTTATGTGCTCTAAATACATGGACTCATAATGTATTAATTCTTATATGTCAGGCCTTTTGTCACTCAGCATAATGTTTTTGAGATTTTTTTATATTTGTACATAAATCACTATTTTATCTTTTTTATTGTTGAGAAGTTTTCCATTGTATAAACATACCACAATTTGCTTATTAATTTTCTTGTACATTGGCTTTAGTTTTTAGTTTTAGCTATTATGAATAGAGCTGATATAAACATAATTGTACAATCTTCTGTATATACACAGAATTTTATTTCTTTTGGATAAATGGAAAGAAGAGGAATTGCTGAATCAGAGCGTAGGTGTATCTTTCATTGCCAAACATTGTTCTGAAGTCATATTATTTTATACTCCCACAAAGAAATGTATGGGAGTCCCATTTGCTCTGTATCCTCACAACTTTAATGTGTTGATGTGTTTTTCTATTTAACTTTATTCATTCTACTAGGTGTGAAATAGTGTCTCATGGTGGATTTAATGTGAATTTCCCTGAAGACTAATAATGGCAAGTGCTTTATGTGCTTTTTAGGCATATATATATATATATTATATATATATATATATATATATATATATATATATATATATATATATATATCTGTTCTCATCTTTTGCCTAACTTTTATTGCATTACTTGTCTTTTTGCTATTAATTTGTAGTTCTTTTTATAGTTTGGATGTGAATACTATAAATTTTTGTATATGAATGTAAGGTATTTTCTAAGTTTTTGTGGCTTGTTACATTGTACTAAAACATAGATGTTTTCTTTATTTTGGTGAAGTGCAATAGATAAAATTTTTTTATGTTTAATGCTTTTTTTGCCTTCTTTAAAAAAATATTGCCTACCCCAAAGATACATACATATTTTACTATGTTTTCATTTTGAGGCTTTATACATTTAATTTTTACATTTAAGTCAATGACCTATTTTAAATTATTATTTGCATTGATGTCAGATAGAGGTCAAGATCCATTTATTAATTTACATTTATCTGGTTGTTCTAGAAAAACACTTTTTCTGTGTAATATTTTTGGTGGTTTAACTAAAAATCAATTAAATATGTTTTCATTTATGTTCTGTTCTCTATTCTGTTTCATTAATCTATTTCTTTATCCATGTTAAAATGTCATACATACTATTTTGAATACTGTAACTTAATAGTAAATTTTAAAACCATTGTTGTTTGTGAGTCCTCCAACTCTGTTCTTTATCAAGATTTGTTTAAGCTGATATAGATTTCTTGTTTTTATTTATATTTTATAATAATTTATTATTTTTTTTTAAATAACATTTTGATTGAAATTGCATTGATTCTGTGGCTCTATTTAGGGAGAGTTGACATTTATTTATACTGAGTCTTCAATCCACAAACACAATGTATATCTTTCTTTATTTAGATTTTGTTTCTTTATTTGTCAATTGTGATAAGTTTTATCCTTGAAGGAATCTCTCCTTTTTATCTAAGTTGTCACATATAATGGCATAAAATTAGTCATAATATTTTCATATTATCTTTTTAATGTTTGTAGGATCTGTCATTATTTTCCATTGGTATTACTGATATTGCTGTTCATCTTTTCTCTCTTCTTTTTTTATTAATCATTTAAAAATCCCTTTTCATTGAATCAACATTCAGATTTGCTAATTTTCTCTTTGCCCACTGAATTGTTTGCCTGGTCCAGAGAGAAGGCAGATTAGGGGTTAGTAAACTTTCGGGTAGGGGCTCTACATATCTGGGTCTAAGAGTGGTATTCTTTGTTCCCTTCTATACCAGTAGAAAGATTCTCACCATGTTGACTTTATCCAGGTGGCAGACTATATTATTATTAAAAACAACTTACTATTTCATCAGAGTGGTGATTATATTTCTTTGCCTCGTTGCCATAAGGCTTAGCTCTGTGACTTACTTTGGCCAGTGGAATGCATACACAAATTTGGCAGAAGCTTTAAATGCCACGAATTACCACATCTCTTTTCTATTTGCAAGCTAGGCAATGTCCTTCATAGAAGCTACTCTATTAACCTGGGTCCTGAAGATGAAGGTGAGCAGAGCCCTCCAGGTGAATCATAATAGCAAGCTAGAGAGAAAAATACAGAGCAAAAATCAATCAAACAAACAAGAAACAACAACAGTAAAAACCTTAGTTACTGATTTGAGGTTGTTACCACATTATGATGAAACTTATCCTGACCTGGTCAGAATCAGTGAATGCCCATGAGTTCTGGAGTTTACACAGAAATGAGATTATGGGTCTTCTCACTAACTCTGTGATATACTTTATGTATTAGATCTGAGTGATTTGATCCCTGAGGTCCCACTTTCTCCTGAAAATGTTCTGTAGAGTTGTTGGCTCTCATCCTTAACCCATTGAGGCTTAACTCTAAACACAAACCTAGTCAGAGGTGTGTAATAGGCATCAAAACTGTTTTGTCACCTGCTAAAGTGAGCCATGGGGTTTGGAAAGAAAGTTGCTTCTTTGGGATAATTTAGCTTTGGGTGGAAAACAAGCCTAGACAGTTAATCTTAAAGAGGTCTCTTTGTGGAAAAGTCATGAGTAAGTTGAAATACGCAGTGTGCTATGATGTGCTTTCACAAATACAATTACGTTTTTCAAAAACACCATAATAAGAGAGGTGATATAAATTAACAATTTTTCAAGATAAGCAGCTTCATTTATAAACAGAAAGGCATGTATTTACTCTAGGGACAGGTTAACTACTATCTCTTCAATGATGTAATTATTCTTAAAAACAGATTATATTACAATAAGGATTCATAATATGAATTTCCCATTCACATTGCTAAAACAATAACTATCCTACTTTTAAAATTTTATTTATTTATTTATTTATTTATTTTGGTTAATCCTCACCTAAGGATATTTTTTTCCATTGATTTTTAGACTGAGAGGAAGGGAGAGAGGGAGAGAAAGAGAGAGAGAGAAATATCGATGTGAGACAGACACATTGATTGGTTGCCTCCCACACAACCCAGATAGGGCCAGGATGGAATCTGCAACCCAGGTACATGCCCTTGACCTGAAATCCAACCCATGACCATTTGGTTCATGGGCTGATGTTCTAACTGCTGAGCCAAACCGGCCAAGGCTGTTCTCCTTTTTTTAAATAAAGAGGAGTATGCAGATAAACAGAGTTTGTGGGAAAATAGTTTCAATTTTTGCTCTTGTAAATTAATAAAGGAAAATATATTTATTTAAATAATGTCACTGCTTACCAACATACCTATCTGTATAAGTTTTTACTGTCGGTCATTGTAAACTATGCATCTGGACATTGCAGTCATTCAATCCTTAGCACTTATTTTACATTCATCATAGTTTGATTTTATTATTGTATCATTATTATTGTCATTGCCTTATTATAGCATTATTTTATCATAATTTTTTCAACTTTCTTTATCTCTGCTTCTAAAAATAACCAATAACACATGAAAAACTATTACTATTAAAGATGTGATAAATATTAACATATGTATTATTTATAAAAGGAAACTCTATTATATTCTTTTAATGTTAATTTTATTTTTTAATTTTATTTAATAAAATCTGAAAGAACAGAGAGAAATATAATTACAATTTAACTAATTTTGTTTGCCTTACAGTTTAAAAATCACAAAATGTGGAAAGACTTTTTCTCATCTTGACACTACTTAAATTATAATTCTTACAATTTGGTGAAAATACATGCACTCATTTATAAGTTACCAATGTCCTAGAGTATTGTATGCTTTTGTTTAATTTTTAATTAACAAGGTATTTTTTTTAAATCATATAAATCAATGCATCTGGTTATATTTTCTTCAAGTTCTCCAAGACAATTTACCTTTGGACTGAGACCAACTCCTGAAATTTAATATGAAAAAGCATTGTTTTGTGTTAAGGTTATGAGCAAGAAAAAAGAGAAGAATATACTATGCTTTCATGTACACCATTGTTTCCCCTTGAAAACACTACAATAAGAGAGGAAGTTCACAGAACATAAAGCAAATAATGAAAGGAAATGCAGAGTGTTCTCATATCCTCACTGTAATTCTGGTGAGTAAAACAGGAAACGTGACGGCATATGATTACTTGACTATATATACTTTTGTGTGTTGAAATGTGACATCACTTGCCAACAGGGATTCCCTTGGCTAATGAATGTAAATCTATTTCTAACCATTTTTAGTCTTCTTAAATAATAAAAATATAACAACTGTTTCTGTGAAGTGTTCTTCAAAGTAAATTGCCCCTGGAGTAGATGAAAATACATTATTTTTTTCTGTTTTTAAATTGGTGGTACTGGTTTTAGGTACTTCAGGTGCTATGGAAACTTCTATAATCATTTTTTTTCCTAGACAAAAGGTAATTATTGAGTAACTGCTAATCAGATTATAAAGTAATAAATGATTTAATTTTTATTTAAATACAAAATGTAAACATAACCAACCTGTTTATTTTTACTGATTCAGATTATCATAATGGAGCCAATCAATGTGTGCTAATTGCCTATTCTACAACAGGAAAACTAGGAAAATAATTCAAATTGCTTGGCCTTTGATCTCCTCAGCAACATAGCATAGGTAATGTATAGAAATTTCAGTTTCCATCCTAAAGGACCCAAAGGAATGCAATCCTCCAGTAAACACCAGATGTTAGGCTTTCTTAAATATAATTTTTAAGAAATCCATTTAGGAAGATTCCAGAGGTACACAAGGGCATTTGCACACTTTTAATAGTCTACACATGATCACACCCTTGTCTAATAGTCAAATATTATGGATTTGGAAATTGCTTGAGGTTAGAGCAAATAGTTTGAGGAAGAGGAAAAGATAGGTCTTGAACACTAGAAGCATCAGGCAGTTCAAGGGCCAGAAGCTTCTCAAGGTTGTAGCTAGGTAAGTTCTATCACCCTTTGGAAAGGAAGGTCAGTCAATGTATGAGTCAGAGCCGTTACTCAGGAAATCTTTCACAATTTTCTTTTCCTTTTCCTATGCTCTGGTTATTTAATAATTATAGTTTTGAAAATGCCAGGCTGTCTTGCAGTCCTGAAGGATTACTTGGTCCAATTTTAGGTAAAATATTTAAAGGGGCAGAGACATTGTACAATGAGAACAAGATGTGTGGTAGTAGCAGAGACATCTTTGGTTCAAGCCATAGAGTAAATGACTAAAACAGACAGTATGATATTTACTGAGTTTGGTTTTCAAGAAAAGAAAAAAAACAAAAAACAAAAAATAGTTTCTACTGAGGCTGTCACATCATGTAGCACTAGAATGACTTTAAATTCCCAAGAAAGATGCAAAGTGAAATTTTTTCTTCATCCCTAGATGAAATTGTCAGTTTGTGTGATTTGTCTTCGGAATCGTGTCTTTCCTGTCTCTTGTCTCCTGGCTTCTCAGAACACTCCAGTTATGGTAGGGGTTTTTTTGTGTGTTTTTTTGTTTTTTTTTTGATCTGCCATTCTAGACAACCTCTCCTGTCTTGGTTCACCTACTTCTTTTACTCCAGGAAAAATGTGTCACTACTATTTGCCATTTCCTCTCTGCTAAGAGACTGTTACTTCATCCAAATAAGCTTTGCATTTCAAGAGAAGTATTTTATGTGTTCACACAGACTGGGCAATATGTCAGGGACAGCATGGAAAATCCTTTTTGGTCAGAGCAACAATAATCTAGGGAAGAGTCTGGCTCAGTGCCAATACCAGCTGCCATTTTCCTAATTACCTACTAATTTTTGCTTGTGTGAGGCCTGTAGGAATAAGCAGTGTGCAGAATCCCTTCTTCCCAGTGCAAGACATTTTGTAACCTCTATACATTCTAATTATCCATGTTCAGATTGAGAAGAATCGGGTATAACCCACTTAAATTGAAGGTCTGTTTCAGAATATGAATAAAATTATCACTCTCTAGAAATATCTGCCACTCTTAAACTCTGGAGTGTTCCATGCGCCAATTCCCAAAATTGAACAAAGATCCTGTGCTAGTATTGATCTGTATCATTTAAAATGAACTAATGGTGGCTAGAGTTTGAGTAAAGCCACCAAATTATATTAGTGTAACCATATTTGTTTGAGAATGTTCATTAGTTGAATTAAATTCGTATGATTCTAACATTTAAAAAGTATATATGCTAATGTATTAGGAAGCTTCTTGGTAATTGACATTATGTGTGTTCTTTTAAACAAAGTACATGAATAGTTGAGATCGTTCAAAATCTACCTTCCCTTCACAGTTTAGTGAACATTAACACAGGATGACACTAAACTATTAACCTTAAAAATGGCAGAGAAGGTTAGTCCCCCACATGCAGGGACTAACATACTGTAGATCTTCAGTAAATGCTTGTGGGATAACAGAATGAGGGTGAGAGTGATAAACCTATGAGGTCAGATAGCTCTGACTGACCTTCATTTCCAAAGGTTGATATAACTTTCCTAGCTACAACCTTGAGAAGCTTCTGGCCCTTGAACTGCCTGAAATTGATTCTGTTGACTCGGCTAAATGGATAGACTCCTATTTGCTTCTTCATCATTATTCTTGTGTATTTTTGATATCACACTTCTGCCTGGAAGGTTCACTCACGCAGGAAGTAGTAAGGTATAGATCTTCAGTGCAAAATAACTGATCCCCTATGTTAGAACCAGCGGACAAGTTCTATACTTTATTTGGGATAGAACATCCCTTTAAGACAACAAGATCAGGAAACTGATAATTTGTATTAAGTGTAAGTGTCCCTGGTGGAACTGAGTTTAAAACACATGTGCCTTGATTCTCAAGATAAATACTTCAACTAGAGGCAGTGCCCTGAGCCAAGTTATCTTGCTAGTTATTGCTGAAGTAATCCCTGAGGAAACCAAGATCCAGACTGTATCGAGTGGTGTAAAGGATGATGTCAACACCTTGAATTAAACCTTCAATATATATGTGTATGGTCTACCATAGAGAAAGGTTTGTTTAAATGTACATGTAATATTATGTTTTCTTAGCCATACAGGTGAAAATAAATAGTAAAAAGTTACCCCATTCTTAGACTAATGGAATTTCGGGATATGGACATGGCTCTAGCTGGTATTAATTCTGTTTTCTTTTCATACATGTGTGTAAAGTAACTGGCAATGGAGTTTTTTATTTTTTATTTTTTTATTATTTGTGTTAGTTTCTTTGGAGAAAAAGTGACATTTTGGAGTAAAGGATTATTATTGCTTAACTCCAGGGAAATACTTTTTATGTAAAATTATGAAGAAATAAATTTCAATGTAATTAGAAAGCAACCATTTTAATTTTTAAACTAAGACAGCATTGATGTGAAAAAACATAGTGCACCTTTTAGTGTTTTTGTGTACTATATCTAGGAAAGGATAAGATGGTGGGTGTTTCTCTTGGCTTAAAGGTAGTATCTAAATAACTTCAGTGCCAAGAATAATTCTCAGAAATGTGAGCATTAGTCACTGCTTTTAAAAATCCATATACGGTAAAATTTATTTAAGAGAGACATGTGTTTTAAGAGTTATCCAAGTCAAGTAGTCAAGTATTAGAAAGACACCTGGTTGAAATTTTACTCTTTCTTTGTTCTCACCTGTTTTCTCTTTTTTCTTTTGTCATCCACCTGAAAGTTATATATATATATATATATATATATATATATATATATATGGATTTTTACAAAGAGAGAGGAGGGGAAAAGGAGAGAGAGAAAGAAACATCAATATAAGAGAGAAACATCGATTGGCTGTCTCCTGCATGCCCCCTATTGGGTTGCAAACTTGTGCGGGGAGTGTGGCTATTTCATAAGTGTTCGCAACAATTCTTAGAAATTTTAGTTTGCAAGTGCATTTGCTTAAAATCAACAATGTGAAGTGATCATCGGAGAAGCTAATGTGGCCTTACATTGAGATGTTTGAACAAATTCAATAAATAACACCTCACTCCCTGCCCAAGCTCCTAATCAACTGAGTTGGATAGAGCAGCAGGTGGATGGAGATGCAGATTGTCCCTGCATTTTGAATCAAGACTAGGTTATAACTTGAGCCTCACATAGACTTGCACACACACTTCTAGGAAGTTCTGCAGAAAAGTCTCTTGTCTCGGGGCAACCAATACTTTTATTACAAAGTCTAACATGACAAAGAGCAGAGTGCTCCTTCCCTACAGGCAGTGGCCTCACAAGGAGGAGGGGGCAGAGTTGTCCAGTTCTTCCTTCAACCTCTAGTCTAATTAGATACTCTAGATACTCCAGCACCCAGGTATCACATAAGAGAAGGGGAAGAGAGAGAAAGAAGTGGTATATGAGTGAGTGCTCCTCCACTTTGAAGGACATATCAAGATTAGGGTGTGTTTCTACTTAACACTTAGCTGCATTAATGATCCATTGTCTATGAAAAACAGTGGACATGTGATAGATCAGACCTGGATACTGTGATGCCTCCAGCAATGTACTGAATCAAACAGCTGTTGATGTAGTTTTGTAAAACTTTTGAATGCTGTTAATTAAAATACAGTTAAATATGTAGATCTATCCTTTAAATAAAAAACATATTGATAGTAAAAAATAATGGAGAAATTTAAGAGTAGAGGTGATCAAAGTTGGAGGCAAATCTCTCTCACATGTAATTATACTTTATTTAAAAATTGATTTAAAGATGCAGGAAACATTCTACATTGGAAAAAATCCATTAAATTGTGAAAAGCAACCTACTGTTAGTGAGATGGCAGCCACATAGAATCAGGTTTTAGACTAAAATGAATGTCTGTGGTATTATTTCGCATTGTTTCTACAATGATGGAACTCTGATATGCATAGTTCACATTAGTTACACTAGTTGCATTAGTTTCTCTTGAAAGAGAGCCTTCTACCCTAATTAGAATGATGCCTGACTGGACACATATAAAGAATAAAAACAATAAGACTTTGTAAGTATAGTGTAATAAGAAATAGGCTAACTCTTTTCAAAGATATCAGGCTGTCGAGTCAAGCAATAATGAATAAAATCACCAGCAAACACCACCAAAAGGAAATCACTAACATGGCTGGGCGTATATTGATATTTCACACACACGCGTGTGCACATACACATTACCTGTGGAGAAGATGGCTCACAGCTGCTTCTTACATTTCACCTTATCATATATACGAGAAAGGCTGAACACAGCTCTTTTCTTCAGATAGACAAAAACCTATTAAACAGAAAAGAAAGCTGGCACTGAACACAGGGAATGCGATAAAACATTTAACCAGAAATAGTATCTTTCATATAGTTACCTTTCCTCTTTTCTCCCACACTTCCTGAACAGAGGTGGAGCTCTTTCACCACAATGCTGGTCTGTCCTCATGGGACTACAGAGTTCCTGGAGTGCCTGAGAATTCAGTAGACAGCGGTGACTTCCAAGGGGGCTCTATTTTGATGGTATTTACTGGGGAGGGGGAATAAGTTCTACGTTTTTCCTCATCAAAGTTTTCAACTTAGCTGTGGTGAAAACAGCATCCTGAAGCTCATGACATCTGTGATCACTGTTAACAACTTCAATAGAAAATACTAACAAAACTTCACAAAGAAACCTGTGTTGCATTTTCTATAAAAGAATCCTTTAAATTGCATTTACACAGTTAGAAAATTTTTTTAAATATTTTTCTTTATTGATTTTAGAGAGAGGAAGAGAGAGAGATAGAAACATCAATGACTGAGAACATCTACTGGCCACCTCCTGCATGCCCCCGACAGGGTATCAGGCCCACAACCTGGGCATGTACCCTGACCGGGAAACAAACTGGTGACCTCTTGGTTCATGTGTCGAGACTCAACCACTGAGCCACACCAGCCGAGCTAGTTAGGGATTTTTTTAAGTTATGTTGTATGTTCTAACAATTCACGGCATGTAGAAACAGTGATATTAAACCTACTGATAAATTGTACACTTAGGAAAATTGATAGGTATGGGAGAAAATTAGTGGTTTTGTGTATTGGTGAGAATATCTGAAATAAATCCTCAATTATGTCTTCAATCTTTTTTTTTTTTTCCTTATTTTTTAGTGAGACATGAGGTTGAGTTGTTTATACATAATGTAATAGTACTTCAAAAGAGAAAGAACAAAGCAGCAACTAGCTCAGGCTTGATAAAGTGGCTGTGATTTGGTTTAATTTGATGATTTATTATGATGAGTAATTTTTTTTCATTTATCAAGGATGACCACATTATAATCTATTAATTTTTTTAGAGAGTATCATGTATATCAGGCTTTTGATGTAAATGGTTATTTTTAGAAGTTGATAGAGTGGAGGGGATTATAATACTCTGAAATTCTCTTCAACTGTTTGGAAAACAAACCTTATGTTTTCTTAGAATAATAACAATATGAACTCATCATAACTAGGAGATTTCAGAGACAGTGAAAAACAACATCATGGATTTTTATTTATTTATTTTTCCTTTATTGATTTTAGTGAGAGAGGAAGGGAGAGGGAGAGAGACATAGAAATATGAATGAGAGAGAACATTGACTAGCTGCCTCTTGCATGCCCCCCACTGACCAGGAATCAAACTGGTGACCTTTTAGTGCATGGGTTGACTCTCAACCACCGAGCCACACCAGTTGGGCCACCATTGATTTTTAAAATGTATTTTATTTTTTTAATCCTCACCAGAGGATATTTTTCCATTAATTTTTTTTTTTTTTAAGCTAGAGTAAAAAGAGAGAGAAAGAGAAACATCAGTGTGAGAGAGACACATCAATTGGCTGCCTCACACATAGCCTGACCAGGGCTGGGGATCGAACCTGCAACCGAGGTACATACGCTTGACCAGGAATCGAACCCCCAGTGCTTTGTTCTGCAGGCCGATGCTCTAACTGCTGAGCCAAACCGGCCAGGGCTGTCTGATTACTTTAAATATTTCCCAAGTTGCACTATTGATGTCTTGGGCAGATAATTTCTATTTCTGGGGAACTGCCGGTGTATTATAAAATATTTAGTAGCATTCTTGGTTGCCATTCATTTCGGGCAGCAGCAGCCCCTGAATCTCCAGACATTGCCAAATGCTCATGATGGGGCAAAAATCACTTTGGATTGAGAACCACTGTTTAAAAGAAAAAAGAAAACAATTACTTCTAAGTATAGCAAATTTTCAAAGAAAACAGACAAAAAACCCCCGAAATTCACAGATTTTTATTGGTAAATTTAGAAATACTTATATATTTAAAACATATTTTCCATTGTTTATTAAATTTTATATTTTGATTATTAATTAATTTTATAATACAATTCTCTGCAAAATAAACATATTTTTCAAATTTAACAACTTGTGATTAAATATGAAAGACATTTATTTTTTTTCTTTTAGCAAAATTGACCAATCACTTCTGTTTTCTGCAGCATAAGCTGAAGTATTACAGAAGCCTGGGATAATAAAACACATTTTCAAAAACTATTTCTTGTTGTTTTTACTTTTCAGAATGCTGATATAATCTTAAAGTAATCCAAAGATAATTCTTGCTTATGTGTTTGGAGGAACATGATGGTGCATTATAATGACATAATTCCTGCTTCCTTTCCATCCTGTGACTAGTTTTATCCTTCATGAGTAACAGAAATAATTGGTCTGACTTATTTACTTCATCATTTTTGTAAAAGCTTTTCCAGACAGCTACTAGACTCTTCTTTACTTATGATTTACAGACTGAAATTGTCCAGTTTTCTTTTTTTAAGTAACTCATTATTTTAGATTTTTATCAGTTTAGATTTTCTTGTGAGCTCTATTGCCTACTTCAAGTTCTAACTACATATTATGAAAAATAAATACTTTAATTTAAAATTGAAGGAGTGCAGTAATTTCATCTTTAATATAATAGTTAATATTATATCAAAAAGCATTGCTTTATTAAAGTAAACACACTGGTTTATGTGAGCAATTTTTATCCTTTTACTTAATTCTTTTTAATGATTTTTACCTATAATTAAAGATTTAATTATTATTTCTGTGGGAACAATTTATACTCTTCTACTTGTGATCTTCATTCTTTTCTTTTTTAAACCCCTCCAGATCATATGACTTTGGAATTCTCCTTCCTCCATCCATCATAAATATAGTTTAAAGTGATCTATCCCACCTTATTATCCTTAGAAATGTTAACTGTATTTGTATTTTAGCTTTAGTATGCAATATTTTAGCACTAATGAACCATTTTAATTACCTTTGTTTATGTTTCTCCCATCAAATTGCCATTTGTTTAGCTGCAATAACATTAACACATTATATTTTCTAAAATTTCTGAACAAAATGTCATTCACAAATGTCTGGGATAATTCACAGAAGTCAGCAAGTATTAGAACTCTGATATTTTTGTCATTATTCAGAGAATTAACACTTGATATATAAATATTTTCCTGTCAAATTAGAAAAAAAGTCACTATTTCAAATGTGTTTGTATTATAGGGTATATAGCGTACAGTTATATAAGATCTTGTCAGACCTTGATGAGGACTGGTCAAATCATGAAGTTACTCGCACCTATATGTAATGTATTGCCTGCATTTTTTTTACTCTATATTTGTATGGCCATATTATTCTTCAATAGTTTATATATCTTCTTCAAATTAAAAATACATAAGAAATTGAGTTTTATTACTATTTATAATAAAGGTTTAAATATTTGATTTTTTTTTTTGCAGTGACATCATACATTTATTCATTTACTTATTCAATAGACATTTACTGAGCACACACCATGTCCCAGGCATTAGGCTAAACGAAGAGTAACATGATGGCTAAACCATAGTCTTAGATTTGAATCTGGTTATTTTTTTTTTCAATTTTGAAGCAGGATTTCTTTGTGCCTATTCTGTCTGGTGACCTCGTCCTTCCCTCATTAACTGAGATTATATTAAATACTCTGTCATTAGATGTTTTAATGAAGCCTAAAGGAAAATTTCATTCCACGTATAATTTTCTCTACTTCCCCAAAACATAGCAGTTAGTCATCATCTAAAGTACACTATTTATAACCTTCTTTTCTCATTACCATTTTCACCCCAGCAATGAAATTTCTTAACCATCACATGAGTAATTGTAAGTTAGCTCAACCAAGTCACTAGGAATTTGAGGAGAAAATGAATTTAAATTTTTTAATTTTTCTACCAATTTGAATTCCAAAAAGGAAAATAAATGAGAGCCTAAGTACTTTGGAGTATCATTATAAGTTCACATGTCGGACATAGATTGAAAAAAATATATTTTTTATTTGTTTGCAAATATCTTTCAGTGAAAAGAAACTGCACACATATAATATATGCAAATTACTTATAAATTACATAATAACATGTGCTACTATACTGACTATACACACACGTTAAAAATCACAAACAAAAATTAGAAAAGGATACACTTTTAATACGAATAGAACTTTTACATGTTTTTTCCCACACCTTTATGATGGTTTAATAGCCCTTATTTCCAGAGCGGTTGCATTGTGCTTTTGGAAACAACTGTGGACTTTGTTTTCTGCTTACATAAAATGCCAGTGAATATAATCAACTACAGAATCACATAGAATGACTGCATCAATTAATAGTAAAATTGCATTATGCATGAAAAAAAATGTAGTCAAATAAGTTCATCATAGGGTTAAATACATCAAATTAATATTGAGACACTACATGGTTTTTGGTTAAAGATCAACAAGAAATCCCTTGGCATGAAAAAGTTACGTCATGACTTGGTTTATATTACAAACCAATCCACTTTTTCTAAAACTTCAAGCAAGCAGCCAGCACCTGCAAAAGGATATATGCATGTGTGAGCACATTTGCGCACACAGAAATACACACACACACACACATACACACACTTCTGAGAGTTTTAATTAGAATCCAAGTCATCACAGCATAATCCTTCAAGCAAGGTGTTAATTGTTAATCTCATTTTTCCTGTCTAGTAGCTTTGTATAACACTCTGTTTATAATAGGCTTCCTGTAGTAAAAGAATGGGCTACTAAACCTCAGTACATGTTTTCCAGTAATCATTTTAGTGGCCATGGGTCCTTATAATAGTGGCTAATCTCCATAACATCATCATTAGTGGATGAGGGTAGCTAAAATTATAGAGACCCTTTGCTCTAATTATAGACTCTGAATTGCAAATCCATTCTTTAATCAACTGTAAATGCATTGTAAAGGGAATTGTAAGTTCTTTCCAGGGAGCAATATGCATTCAAGCTAGCAGACTAGAACTGAGCAATGTAATGTGTTTGGGGGATAATAACTGAATAGGCTTGTCATAGAGCCTGAATTACAATATGGCTCCTTCCTGGAGAGATTGTCACAGTAAATCGTAGGTTTCTCGTTTTCTAGCATCTACAAAGGTGTGGCATTAGTATTATACTATCCCTGAATTCTTAATAGTAAACAAGTCAGGTATGTTTTCAAATTTCTACTTTTTCCATGATTTGCTTATTTTCTGATGTTCTGAAAAGCTAAAGTGAAAAAAAAATGTGTCTCTCAAAGTCCAGAAGCCCATGGACTCCATTCAATTTCATTTATTTTGTTGTTATGAGTGTTAATTTCCATTTTCTTCATCCTCTACTATGCAAAGCTTAGAACAAGTCCATTTCCCGAATCCAATAAATATGTTATCATTTAAAATGGAGAATGAAAAGTAAATATTTAATCTATCTGAGTCACAGACAACAGCTTGATTTTAATCAAATGCTAGGCAATTTATGGAAAATCCAAAAAAAAAAAAAAAAAAATGCATTTAACTGACTTAATAGAATTATTGCTGTAACCAAGATTGTCCAGTCACTGCTACTATTGTCTTATTGATGGGATAGAAAAATACAACTCTACACATTTCTGTGTCATAATGTAAGCAATGTTTTTAAGTCATTTTTTATTGGCAGAGAATACAAATGCAAGAAGAAAAAGCAGCAAATATGTTAGGAGGTCCATTCATAGACTCTCAAATATTTATATCTTCCCATATGAAGCAAACTCCTCCTGATCACCTCTATCATTTGCTCTTTGTGAGATGATCTCAAGTCTTACCTGAACGAACCTAATGAGAAATTACATACTTTTTCTATAGCAAGATTGACTTGATTGTTCAAATCAGCATTAATTTTTCTGGAGATCATTTACCCTAAGTTCCTTACTTCCTTTACTCCCTCCCCAAACCAACTTTTACTGGTAAAAATTTAAAGAAAGATTATCATCTAATATTAACCCTTTTAATTTCATGCTGCCTTTGTTATTATTAGTCCCTAATATTTTTAAGAAAAAATATAGTGTATGTGTAATTATATAATACTGCTGAGAAGTTTTAACAAATTACTCATTGTGTGTTAATGAAAAATTCAACTGTGTTGTGTTTTTATTTTTAAATTATTTCTTTTATCTTTTTAAAATTTTTTGTTTTTAAGATTTTATGTCAGATATATTAGATTTTTGATTGAAATAAATAATTAGAAAGAAACAGTCTCCATTTGCCAGGTAAATTCTACAACAAGGAATAATGGCACTCAATATTAATAAAATCTTGTGTTTAGCTTTTAGTGTTAAAGTAGAATAATATCCTGCTAGTTTCCCGGAAAACTGGGGATTCATTTATTACCATGACGTTCTTCTCTTTGCTTTAATATTACTATGCTTTCTACAACAATTTCCCTATATTTGAATTATTACTGAAAGCTACAAAGGTTAACATTAAATATATTAACTTTTTAATGTTATTCAGGTTTTTCAGCCATTAGTCTTCCTTAGACGTCTGCCATTATTTACATAATTATTTCGTCAATCTAGCCACAGCTTTTACCTTCAGAGTGTAATACAATGAGTATTCATATTTCATTCTGCTCAAGAAAGGCAAGGAGCTAGATGAATGGCATAAATGGTGTCCATTCATAAGGCTGACCTGAAATAGATCTGTAGCTTGGTGAAGAATTTACTTCCCACAAAACTGAGGCTAGAAGCACAGAGCTTCAAGTTGGCAGGTAGTGAATACACAGTTGTTTTGGAGGAAACCTATGTTGTAGTTGACATAAAATTTTAATTTTTTAAATGAGCCTAGTTTGTATAAGTAATGCTTCTACCATACACTAGTTACCATATTGGTCATGTGAATTACTTCTGCAGAAATCTTGCTTTTACCCTGAGTTTTGATATTAGCTAGCTGGATCTCCCTATGTAGTTCTTGTTCACTCTTGCTTAGCAAATATACCTGGTTGTATTGAGGTTTAGAGAGGCGGCTAATATCCAGTTGGTGCCTTCTTGACATCATTAAATCACTTTCTGTGTTTTGGTTATTACCTGCTGAGATTTATGTGCTCATTGTGTACAACGAAAGGGCCACTGTGACAATGCCCTGTGTTATCTCACCCTCGCAAAGTAACAGTCTTGAAAAGGCAGATTTAGAGAGGATTTTTGAAGCTTAGTTTTACTCTTTCATTTCTCATAGAAGTACCATAATAACAAAGGATTCTATTTAAGTTTCAGACCCCACTGCCAATAGAAACTATTAAAACATGATGGAGTGTTTTATTCTTGTCTGATTTCTAGTCTAAAATTTCCAACTGCAGATTCTGCAATGATATCTGACCAATGTGTGAACAAACACTTTGGATTTTAGTTTTTTCTTTACTCATAGTTGTAAATGTCTCATTTTTTGTTTTTAATTCACCTTCAGCAGACGAATGCAATTATGGAAAATAGTATAATCAGTCAGGAGAAATTGTGCTCTCTTTAAGCCAGAATTCCAATCATTGTGATTTGTATCACCATTTATTTCGGATCTTTCTCCTCAGAAGGATTTTGTCCTCAGTAACTGTAGCTTTAGGGAAATGTTTCTATAATTTATTCTAAAATTGGTAGCTAAACTCTCCTTTTTTTAATCCATGAAGAAATTCTTTTCATTAATTTTTTTTCCCACAATTAAGAAGCATGCCCCTTACATGAAATGAAGGAAGAGTGTAAGTTGATGAACTGATTGCATTGCTTGTCATTACTATTCCATTACTGCTCTATTATTTACATTAAATCCAGAAAATAATATTTACTCTAAAGTGAGAATCAAGAGGATTTATTGCAATGATCTTTTCTAACACATGGCTAAATTCCCTATCCCTTCATCTCCTATCCATTTGCCTCAACAATCTTTGTTTTACAACTTTTCCCTTAAGACACTGTCTCTGGTCCAAACTTCCATGACTATTTACCCTCCTCAAACTTATTTCTTCATTTACTTTCTTTGAACGCATTCCAACCACTTCTCATGTCTCTTGAACTAATTAGGAAAATCAAAAATTCCTTGGTAAGAGCAGAATAAAAAATAACATGTTCAAATGAGACATTATCCATAATACAAATATTAGCCAATTTTAAAAACAACACCTCAAATGCTTCCTAAAGTTTGTATGTGTATATTATCTTATGGCATCCTTGTAATAATTCTATGGAATATTTAGGTGTGTTGGTTATTTTCAACCTGTCTTCCCCCCAATCTTTTCTCTGTTGTTTCCCACCCCCCTTGCCTGTTCTGTCTTCACCAGGCTTTCTTACAGATGGCTTTCCAGGGTTGGTCTTTAGGAGGCACTACGAGGAGGTGAAGGCAGATCTGGAGAGACGAGGCTTAGCTGACACATCACTGGGAGTGGTTGTTCTCCCCCAAACAGGGCTCCCAAGATGCTGTCCCATCTCCACAGCTCCAGTGCTCAGTGGATTCCACTAACACAAGTTCCCTTGCTCGCCCCTTCAGTCTTAGAGTTGGTAACAACTTCCTTCTGTGAACTGTCTCACCATCCCTTAAATCTGCTCACACCTTTGTAAGTAGTTCCCTTATTAACATCTTCATTTGACCTATCTAGAGTGAATTCTATTTCCTGCTTATACCTTGACTGACAAAATTGGACATGTTTTATTAGCTGTGAATTTTGTTGATGGGAAAAGGAAAGCACAGTGAAGTAAGTGACTTATCTTAAGTCATATGAGGAATTCAGGATAGAACGAGCCCTAGAAGCCAAGTCTGTCTGTGGGTAGTTTATGCTTATCAAACTCTTTCAAATGCCTAATGATTATCTTGGTCAAATGGCTGGTAACATAGTTCCACCTTGTTACCTGGAGTATCTCTAGATACTAGAACAGTAAAAGACACTATGTGGTGGGATCACCCAAGATGTACTCAGCCTCCTTCAGGAGAGTGAAAAACACATATTTGGCCTAGTTTCTGCACCTAGATGCAGCTGGATGAGTTTTGGGTGTGGAGATGAAGATTCTGGAGCATTTGACACTCATGGGGAGGCAACTTTCTTTCAAGCTTGTGGTCAATTATCTGTTTCCTCTGCAGCACCGTTTCCAAACAGCACAGGTTGCTGACCAGCAAGCCCACAGCAGCAAAGGCCTTTCAGCAGGAACATTCAATAGTACAATGGAAGGAGACTCCAGGCTCAATTTCTCTGACTACATCTAAGTCCCGTTTCTTGACCCTCCCAGAGATTTTTCTGAGGCATCTAACATTTTAAAATAAATTCCTTTATGCATAAACTAGTGAGAAAACTAGACATTCTGCTGTGTGTGCCTAACAATATTAATCTGTCTTACGGGTGAAATATTAGTTATGCTTTACCCCAGCCATTTAAAGCTTCTTTATCTATACTGAAGTTTTTACTATTTTCTGTACCTTCTTTTTTTGCTTATTGCAATAGATTTTAGATATCCATTCCTGAAACCAGACACTTTGTTGTTTGTTTGTTTTTTATCAGGTTCAAGGGTCCTCTTCTTTCTGTCAACCGTAATTCACCATCACTGACTCCTTTACTTCTTCCTCTCATGCAGTATAAAAGAAAGATCTTCTCATGAATTTTGTTTTGTTTCGCTTTGTTTTCCTTGTGGCTGCTACTAGAGCTGTCTCTCAGGCTGTGAGGCTAAATATAGAAGCTGGAAGCTTGAACATTTTAGCCCTCCCCTTTTCTGTTGTGGTGAATAACATCTCATAGAACTAGATTTTGTAGGCTTTTATCTCCTCCCCTCTACATGCCTCTGCCGATTTTCTTATAACTAAAGATAACAGAGCTCAAGGAGAGAATTTTAAAAAAAAAGAAAAATAACATAATACTTTTAAATTTTCATATATTAAAACCTATTTTTTTTCCCAAAGGAACCTGGGAAATAGACTTAGACTTATACAGTTTCTACAAATTACCTGGAGAACCTGGAAGTATAGCGAGGTTTAGAGACTGACATTCCATTTATTGACAATCCCAAATGTTAAAACCCTGTCTTATAGATACCCTTGAGGGGTTATTAGAAACTGAGACTTAAGATTTCATTATGTCCTGCCACTTCTCTGCGGTTTTTATATATCAACTCTCATATTTTAAAAAAATTTAGTTCCCTAGTAATTTTATAATGAACAGTTAATATTGAGACATTATTGAATGTAGGATATTCACATGTGTTCACACACACACACACACACACACACACACACACACACACACAAAATGGTAATGTATATGTGGATATGTGTATGAAGTATCCGAAAGACAGTTTCATCTATTCTGTCTTCCTGCTGTTGATAGGGGAAAAAATGTTTTGTGGGTTGACTGTATATTTACAGATATACATCAGGTCTCTGATCCAGCTGGTAGGTGTCCCTTCTTCTAACCAATCGCTGCCTCTGAGATACTGCCCAGATTCCAGTCAATGCTGTTTTGGAACAAATGCCCTTAACCCATCCTCATTCTCAATAAAAAGTTTCCTGAAGTCTCTGATGTTGAAGGAACTACCTAGAACTAGTTATGATTTTAGAGTTTTTAAAATCCTACACTCATTTATTTCACAAACATCTATTTTGTGATATCTGTAAGATGACAGGCACTTGCTGAGTTCTATAGATATAAAAGTGAACAAGAAACATGTGACTGGGAAAAAGATATTGATAGTCACAGGACAGCAACTCTTTCAACTGAGGATAATTTGCTGTACAAACAATGACCCAGGGACCTGAAGGAACCGATTTGGGGAAAATAATTGTGTATATCATATTCTTTCCTCTTGCTGTTCTCAGTCAAAGTGGAGAGTTCTACATCTCAAATAAGGATTGTGTCATCAAAGGGCTTTGATTTAAAGCACTCAATTAAAAGATAATTATCCATTAGTATACATTTGAGAAACACCCCAAACCATAAATCCTTTTAAAATGAGGACCAGACTTTTTAAAAACAATTATATATTAAAGAAAAATCACATAAAAGATATTTTATATTCTAGGATGAAACAATTGTCTTCTTTGTAAATTAATGTATGTGGCTTTATTCTCCATTCATGAGAATAGATAATGTGACTGTCTTCAAAATTGTAATGTGTTTTATACACAGATTTTGTGCATTTTAGTTAATTAGAGCTTTGGAAAGATGTACAGAGCATTTTATGTTTGCTATATTATCAGCATCCACATTACTGCAAGCACTTTTGATTGCAAAATAATTAAAATTCCTTTTTGCCAACGTATTAAAGTTAATTAATGAGTATTAATATAGGCAACATATTTCTAAGAGTGGCATGTTAGGTTGTATTTACTGACTTATAGTAAAGCCAACACCATTCAGTATGAGCTATTGACACTATGCTAAAAGAACTGTGAACAATTTAAACTTTGAGATTTGGCATATTTCCTTATGAATGCAATTTTGAATTCAAGCTGCATTTCATTTGGTTCTTTTGCTGTAAACTTACTTTTAAACATCTATTGTTCCTGTATGTATATGAATATCAAGTGTCCTTATGATTTTTGGTGTGCACATGGGTAGGTGATCAAACACACGGGGTCATATATAAAGTCAAACCTCTGTTGCTTGCTCAGGATTCAGCGGTGAGTCCTGTCTCAACATTTGATGTTTGGTCTCTTGCAAATACCTTCCTTAATAAAATATCCCTGTATTCACATCCTTGATATTCACATCCTTTTAAGTAGCTGTCCATCTTACTCTTAACCTTGATGTTATAGCAACTGTGTATTTACCTTGTATTCTAAGTATGCTTTTTATAACCCAACCACAGATTATCCACACTGGAGACTTTGGAGGGGTTATAATTTGGTAAGAAACATGATGGGAATAAGGGTGTCCAGGGCTCACAATGAATGCTTGGAAGTTTGCTTCAATCTGCAGTTCATGCACGGCCACCCCAGGTTATTGATTGATTTTATTATTTATTTTTTGGAGAGAGAGAAAGGGAGAGAAAAATGGAAACATCGATGTGAGAGAAAAGCATCGATCAGCTGCCTCCGACCGTCCCCCACTGTGGATAATGCCTGAAACCTGGGCATGTGCCCTGACCAGGAATCAAACAGGGACCTCTCAGTCCATGGGGCTATGCTCAATCCACTGAGCCATACGGGCCCAGTGGGGCACCAGGTTTTAATAGACTTGATCATTTCCGCCATTGGTTGGCATCTTTGGTGCTGGGAGCCTGAGTCAGAAATTCACAGTATGGATTCAACATTTTTTTAAATAGATTTTCTAAATTTCAAAATTCATGTTAAAGTTTCTGTAAGGAGATCATGCATCACATAGTACTCTGGTTGCTGGAAATCAAAATTTCTCAGGAAAAATCTGAAACCAAGTAGGCCTGCAGTCATTTTAAAATTCTTTGCAAGTTTTCTTCAATGCATAGATATACCAGTTTTGAGCTTTTGCAATTTTTTAGTCAAACCATGAGACAAAATATAAATATCTTCCTGAATTCTTCCTTGCGATAATTCAATTTGGATCATCCTTGAATGCTTCTACATTCTCTCCATTAATACAGACAATTCAAATAAATGTTGATATATCTGATTTATTTCAATGTGAGAAACAATGCTCCATATATTTTCTTGAATTAGAACTCTATTTTTTATTTATTTATTTTTTGTTGTTTTCAATCAGTGAACAGAGTTCACCGATTATTTTATGTGGGGAAAGCAACTGTCTGATTAAAAAGAAAAGACTAATCATTTGATTGTTGCTCAAGTTTAATGCAAAGTTTCAGCTGTGCTAATACAACTGACATTGACAGGCAGCTGAAATGCATAATTGGGCTAAAAGTATTTCTCCTAACTCCCTTACTAATGACAGGTTGGCAAGAGATGGTAACATTATCACAGTTAACTTTTGCACAAATGATAATATGCCAGAGCCATCAACTGGTATTAACCATAAAAGCTTCCTGGCTTTAGAATGTAAACTCCTTTGTCTGTAATGGAAATATTTCTTACATATGAATAGATAACATTAAAATAGTATTTTAAAATATTAATACTTAGAGCCATAAAAATTCACCATTCTGGACCCAGTAGAGGCAACAATTTTGTCCTTAAATTATGTTGACATGTTCTTAAATACAGTTATTTTCTGGTTTAAACCCTCAAGGTTTAATAAACCTAACATAGACCCATTGACACTTCTCATTTTCAAGGCCTCTCTATGTGAACTTCCTTTCTGCAAAAATACCAAAATACTTTTGATTAGGGCATGAACAAATGCTAAGCATGAAAAGACAAGAAGACAAAAATAAGTTCCCATTTTTCTACTGCCTCTTTTATTTTTCTTCCCTTTTATTTTTCCTTTCTTCTTGCCCTCTAGGATCTCATGCAACCCCTAATTATCTCTCTGAAGGCACTTACTCTATAATAATGCAGTTATTTGTTTGCAAGTCTCTTCCTGGGTGTAAATGAGCACCACTAAAGTGGGGATTGGAGGAGCCCACTGGTCCTGGAATAATTTTGGAGCCGGTTTTGAATGTGATGGCTGCAGAACAGAGGTGGTGGAGGGCGCACAGAGAATGCCGGCAGAGGAGGGCACCTGACTCCCTACCAGCCTCCCATTCCTCACTTGTAAACAGAACGTCTGAATACATACCTCCCAAATTTGTTTCAGGAATTAAATAAAGTGACGGTTAGAGCAGAGATGTGACTTTTAACTACTGGGGAAATGGAAGGCATTCTGGAAACCTGGCAGGCAGCACATATATGGAAATGGGGTATGTGGGCTTGCTTTTCTGGCTCTGGGGAGCTGATGAATACTAACGAGCATTAGAAAAAAAAAAGCAAGGAAAAGAAAAACAATTATGTAAGTTTAGAACTTTCTTCATTGATCCTTTTAAAACATGTTCAGCAAATAGTGCAAGCACTTTTTGGACTGTTAATAAAACATCATATTCCACTGTGGCCAGCCCTGGAAAGACCATCCTGGGAGGACTTTAATCAATTCTCACTGTCACTATTAACCTACTAGCATGTGTCCATAGATCATCCTTGAATGCTTCTGCATTTAAGGGGACAGATTGATGATGATTCTCAAAACCACCTCACCCAAAGAACAAGAGAAGGGATGTGAGGTTTCCCTGAAGAAGAAAACAGTCACATAGAAGAAGGTGTAGGGATGGGGTGGTGAGCTAAGAATAATTTTACATCTCTAAGTTGTTGAAAAACTCAAAAGAAGAATATATTGTGACATATAAAAATGATATAAAACTGGAATTTGAGTGTCCATAAACAAAATGTATTGGAATAGATACCGCCATGCATGTTATTTTTCCATGGCTGCCACCATGCTTCAACACAACAAGAGTTGGGCACTTGTGGCAGAGACCAAATGTCCCGAAAAGCTGAAAATATGTACACTCCGGCCCTTTGCAGAAAACATTTGTGGATCCTGTGTTAGAGGGTTACAGTTGAGGACATTTGACGCGTGAGCATTTTCCGCCAGGACTTTACTACTGAGTGGCCTGCCCATAAGCATATAAAACAGGGTTATGGGATGTAACTTGGTGTATTGGAAAAGTGTTGATGAACCTAAATGTTATTGTAAGTAGACTCTTAGCAAGACAGTGAGTCCTCAAATTTTGAAACTTGTGGTATTACAAAGAATGGAACAGACTATTAAACTTTCAAATAATTCTAGGAGACCTTATGATTAGCAGGCAGAATAACTCTCCTTTCCTGGACACATGGGGTTTTTTTCCTTGATTTCCTTAGAAATGGCATTTCCTCTGTGGAGAATGTCTGCTTGCATGTTCATTTTCACTGGCCTTCCTGTGCTGAGAGCTACAATGATGGGATTCAGGGTAGCTCAGTGCAGGTTTGCATCCTTGCCCCCACTTCTCACTGTCTACATGCAAAGAATTTCACTTCTCTGTACCTCAGCCTTCTCATCTGTAAAATGGAAGGGCTGCACAAACATATGTGCAAGTGCTGGGCATATAATAGGACCATCTCACAGGGCAGTGAGTTTCCTCCTCTACTTGTTTCCTCACATAATGTATTCTCACCTCTCTTTCTTCACTTGAATTATTTTGTTGTCATTTTACCTGTGTGTAAGATCATCCCTTCTTCTTGACAGAGAACTCTTTAAAGGCAGAAACTTGTGCCTTTACTCACCACATCCCAATACAGCACATTACCTACCAAAAGTATGGGCACATGATGTATTCTTTGTAATGAATACATTTTTTCAATTAATATGTCTGTAGAGTGTTATACTTTTTTCCTTAGAGGATGTCAATTACATGCAAAAGTTAAGTAGCTTTCGTGATACAGAATAAAATTAATAATTTACAATTCCACAGTCTAAAATTTTATTTTGAGATTTTGCAAAATAGTGAAATAATTTCTGACATAGATGAAAAAAATCATTGTATTTGGCATGGTGGTGAAAGCAAATAAAATTGATACTTTTAGGCTTGAAAACTGGTCAAATATTCTATAGTATCACTGTTCAATGGAATCATAATATAAACCACAAATACAAGCCACATAGGTAATTTACATTTTCTAGTAGCCACATTTAAATATGTAAACTAGCGACAATAATTTTAATAATATGTTTTGTATAACCCAACACATTCGAAATAGAATGTTAACATGTAAGCAATATAAAACTATTAATGATATGTTTTACATCCCTTTTTCATACTAACTCCACAAAATCTCATATTTTACATTTACAATACATCTCAACTTGGACAAGCCTCATTTGTAATGCTAATAGCTACTTGTGATTACATGAAATTTCATAGTTCTTTAGTATTTATGGTAACCATGCAAGAACCTAACTAAATGCTAAGCAAAATGCTTCACTCACCAGCTGGAATTTGGCAGCAAAAACTCCCTTCCAGGCCATCATTATTTGGCGATAATTTTTGGTCAACCAGATAACTCCACCTGTGCATGAATTTGACTTTAAAAAGTCAGTGTGTGAATGAAGGCACTGCATATTTTGATATTGCTGTACTCTCTAACCAGCACCGGTGACATTGCCTGAAGATTTGTCTGCACATTTGACGCTGCCCCTGGTGAACACCTGAGGAGTTTGCTCAGAGGGGCTCCTTGCTGCTGAAATCACACTGGGCCAGCTTGCACCCATGTTACTGTTGTTTCCTGGGAGCTGCTGACTGTGCCAGATTAGATGAAACTGTGCTGAGGCATGTTCCTGTTCGTGATGAATGTATCTTGGTGCAAGTCCCAATTTGTGCTGTTTGGCATCTGTGCAGACAAGCAGCGAGCTCCTGGATGAGCTGAACTGTATGGTCCCAGCTCAATTTCATTGCCTCGGGTCCAGACGACCATAAGACATGCCTTTCTATGAGACATACCTTTAAATACATGTCAAAGTTAAAAGCCATAACAAGATGTGGGCTGTGGTTTTTGCGGGGAAAAAAAAAAAAAGTATCAGTGATCTAATAGATATCAGTCATCTAATTTACCTGTTTATTCACAAACACCTTATTAGTTGCTAATAAAGGGAATTTTTGGTGTTTTATTTTTCTTTCAAAACTATACCCACAAAATGTATGTGGTTATTATTTACATGTTTAAAAAATAAATGATTGGAGCTTTTGTTAGCAGCGGGAAAATGGCATTAGGTATTAACCTTTATTCGGCAACCTTAGTTCTTGTGTTCTAAGAGAATTCAGAGCCAAGACTTCAAAAGTAAGAGAAAGTTTATCCTGAAAGTCACAGAGGTAGAAGAAGTGAGCTGCAGAAGAGATGGGATCATAAAACAAGTTCCAGCAAAAGAAGGGCCCTTGGAGCTTAGGAGAAAGAAGAAGAGACATATGTGCCTTGAGGGACAAAAGAGGGAGCCGTTCCAGAAAGTTCCTGGGGGCGGGGGAGGAGGTGCCTTGGGGAAAGTAGTGGGTAGGGAAAGGGGTAGGGTGCTCCAGAGAGAGAGCTGCTGGGTCTTCCATCCTGAGGGCTTTTATCAGAGGTCTCAGGGGAGACTCCCAATAGAATATTCATCTGCTTTCCTACTCTCCACGGATGGGTCAGCACCAGGGAGGGCGTCAGTAGTCACTACAGCTCCTGACGTCAGCCATGGTGTCTCTCTGCCTGGTTTTGCTGCTTTTCTGGCCTTGGAGCTGAAACACAGTTGAAGCCTAGATGTCATCACCAGGGATTCATGCTTAAGGGAGTGGTTGTGCAAGGGTTTGTAGTTCTGCCTGTTGCTAGGCACCTGGGGCTCTCTGCCCTGGTGACCTTCTGCACCTGGTCCATCATTCCAGCTCTGCTTATGCTCAGCTAACTGCCTACTATACTTTGATATATTCTATTATGCAGACTTTGAAACCCATTTTGTTCTTGGTAGCTGTTTGGAAGGTTTTTGTGGGCTGACAGCCAAGCCTAAACCTAGCTTTCTGGGAAAGGAAAAGAGGGATGAAAAAGACCCCTTGCTGCTCCAGCCGTCTGCCATTCTCCAACTCTGAGATAAACCTTTGGCAATATGATGACTTCCTAATGTCTGAAGTGTGAGTGACTTCAGAACGCCATAAAGGGAAAATATCCAGCTGCAATTTATTATGGTCAGGTCAATTAAATAGGTTCAGAGCATCATCATCTTGTTTATATCTATCATGGATCATTGGAGATGAAAAATATGTCTTTGTGGTCTCAGCTCCTGTTTCTCCCTTTCAGATAAAGAGTGATAGAGACCCGTAAATAATTGTTGGGATACATTTCAGCAACAACTTCTCAACATGGGCAAGCTATTACATTTAAATCAGTTAATATTCTATTGTTAATGGTCTGCCTTTTATATAAAAAGACATTCAGGAAAAGGATTTGATAGCTACATAAATAGCATGACTCTCTGTCTTGGCTTTTTCCTGTGAAGTTCCTGCCAAAGACGATTGGAGTCTTCGTGTTTGTTCAATAGGTAAAAAAAAAGCTTTGCTTGTCACAAACGGTGTCTCATTTATTTATCTAGATCTCTTTCCTTCTGTTTCACTGCATCCTGTTCTAAAAATACAGGCATATGGACTCTGACAGTACTGGTTTCTACCCTGTCAGTATTCTGTTTTTGCTACTTGTTTCCTTTAAAGAAAATTACCTGCCTTCAAGCTGACATCTCTTGAGATTACTTTTACATTCAAAATATAGTATTTAGATGGTCAAGTGATTAAACAGATAGGCCAGAATAATAGCTGCAGTCTTCAGAGTTTCACATATTTTTCCTGTGCTTCAGAAGTATTTTGAGGCAGTAATTTGAAAACATGAAGATTAATTTGAAAGAAATGTGTAGTTCATATTCCAAATGTCCTTCAAAATCTTAGCCCACTAATTTTCAATTCTGAATGACTATCCACAAATACTGGGCTTGTCATGATAAGGAAGCATCCTTGAAATGGTGCCTGACACTGGTTTTTATCATTGGTCTATTAACTTCAGTTGTTCAGAATTCTCTTGCCCAAGGTTAACATCAGAACTGTGAATCCCTGTTGAGATGACAACCTATTTTTTTTTTTTTTTTAATAAACAAATGCCAACCCAGGGTGGTTATCCTTACTGCCATTTACTGACAATTTTGATATTGTTTTTTATTTCTACTTTGGCCCGTCTCCCAACACCCACTTCATTTGCTTCTTCCATCCTCCAAACGTGTGCAAAGCATTTCCATTTCAGTTCTTACCACATACTTTCTCATTCCTCTCATTGCCTGAAATATAACTAAGTGGGAAGGCAAAGTTCAAAGCCAAACAAATGGAATTTCAAGATGGTGGATAGACAACATAGTTCCAAGCAGAAGTAAATCTTCTCAAACCAAATTGCAATGTGCTGCTGTTCAGACTGTTAGTGAGTCTTCTGCTGGATGTGACCTTGAAAAGTCTCAGAGCCACCATGTTAAACCCACTCAAGAAATGAGGTGCTGCAGGAGAGGATGGCCCGCCTGCTGATGGACAAAGGAGCGTGGCTCTTGGTTCTGCCTGTACCTGTGTAAGATGGGCATGACATTTTAATTATCCACACCTCTTCCAATGGGGAAAACCATATGCTTTACCGTCCTCTCAGAATTGTTGCGAAGATGAAATGAGTAAATGAATATGAGAATGCTCTAGAGAGTTGTTGTAATAAAATTGCTCACTCTGTGGACATTAGTTTGGGTTTGTGTTTTGAGGTTGGTGGTCTTCTATTTTTGTTAGTGCCACATTTCATCTTTTCCATCTAGAAACTTCTACTGCTTTTCTCTTGCTCAAATGTCACACCCTATGACAGGCCATAAGTCAATCCTTTACGTAAACTTATTGCAGAATAAAGACGGGGGAAGCACCAAGCTTCAGTCATGGCACCATGGGAATTTTAGTGGCAGAGATCCATGCTTTCTCTTTCTAGTATCAGCCCAGTGTTTGAGAGATAATAAGCACATAATAAAAACCATGCACTGAAAGTGATTCACTTCATAGTATGTGTACATAATAATATTTTACATGTAGTTATCTCTTACTTCAAGTAAACTTTTTAAAATAGAATTTCACTAATAATAAAAACTCAAATTAATTTGACTTTGGAAATCTAAAGCTTTGAAATGAAATATTTAAGACTGTACTTCTTGGGAAATAAAAATTTTATATGTTCAACTATTCTTGTCTGAAACTGTATTTAATAAGTAATAGCTATTTATCTTTAAATAAACTGAGCCATGGATATAGATTAATTATAATCAACATTTTTATACTTATTTTAGATTGAGAGAGAACTTTTTTTCTATTAAATGGATGAGATAATTTAAACTTTAAAAAAAACTCTGTTGTTCAACCAACATTTACTGTGAGTCTACTTAGTGCCAAGCACTGGGCTAGGTTTTGAGAATAAAATAATAATACACAGTCCATGTATTTTAGCAATGTAAGATTTATAGAGTAGACAAATATGCAATAAGTTATTATTGTATAATAATACTGGTTCCATAAAAAGTTCTGTATGAATGTTGGAAGAACCTTGAAGAGGGAGTTCTCTTTTGGTCACAAACAGGATGAACAGCTTTGAAAGAGGCGGCAGCTTTGTAGCGGCCCTAAAAGAAAGGCAAGAACTTGTCATTTGTGAAAAAGAGAGGGCAGGGGAGTTAGGTTAGATTGAGGGAATCATATTGAAGAAATGTAATATTATGATAGAAATGTGTGCTTTAGGAATATCACGTTCTTATAGGAGATGGAGAGTGTGGAAGGGGAAGATCCTGGTGGGGAAAAAAGAGCAAGACTGGTTAGGTAGGAGACAATTAGGAAAAGCGGGTAAATGTTATGAGGTCGAACATGAGAATGTCAAGGTGCATGAAGAATAGGAAACGAATCCGGATGCTTCAGCGGTTGATGTCACAAAAGTGAGCAACAAATAACGTTTGTTTGTAGGGTGTGAGGAGGGGAGGCAATGCATATGATAGTGAAGTAGAAGTATGTATTGGTGCTGATGAAAAAATAATAATGCAGTTGTCCAAAAGATGGAGTGTGGGATGAACAGCAAGTATGAGGAAAAGAAATCAACTTTCTATAATCCTGCTACTCAATAAGTGGTTCTGACTCAGCAGCATCAGCATCACCCAGAAGCCTGCTAAAAATGCAGGCTCTGCCCTGGCCAGTTTGGCTCAGCAGTTAGAGCATCGGCCTGCGGTCCAGAGAGACCCATGTTCAGTTCCCGTTAAGGGCATGTACTTAGGTTGCAGTTTTTCCCCAGCCCTGGTTGGGTCATGCGTGTGGCAACTCGATGTGTCCCTTTCACGTCGATGTTTCTCTCTTTCTCTCTTCCTCTCTCTCCCTCCCACTCTATCTGAACAAAAAATGGAAAAATGTCCTCGGGTGAGGATTAAAAAAAAAAAAAAAAAAAATGCAGGCTCTTAGCTTCATCCCAGACCTACCAGATCAGTGTATTTGACCCCAGTTGAATTCATGAACATTAAAGTGTGCTCAGAGACCTTGCTCCACATGGGCTGTTAGAGATGTCTGCACATGATGAAAGAATAGCAACAAGGTCAGCTTCTTACAAGTAAAGGAATATGGGGCCTGAGTACAATTGTCCCAGGAATTAAAGACATCAAAGTATTGTTTTTAAATAAAATTGTAGGCAAAATTCAGGCAAAATGGGATCCTAGGCTTAAGAATTTTGGACATTAACAAATAGATAAACTTTGTTTTAAAAGGAGATGACTGAATTAATCATCCAATATGGAATACTTGGCTCTCAAACTAATATGCAAATTTTAGGTGCTCTTGGAGTAATTAGAAAGTGACAAGAGTGTGATGTTTTCTAAATACTGGTTGTAATTTTGTATTGTGTTGTGTTGTGTACTGTGTTGAAAGCACTTAATTTTTTATCTATGATTTTGGTTTGAAAAGGTTGCTTTTCTAAAGCACTACTTTGAATCATGACTTTTATATGTGGAGTCAAAATTGCTGCAGGCAAATTTTCTGATTGTCATTTTTTCAGTATTGCATCTGTTCGGTCTTTAGTTACAATAACATCCAATGTAAAGCAATGACAAAATCACAAAAGATGTTTTAAATTAACAATTGTACTTCACCTTTTTGGCAAAGTTTGATTTTATCAAGCCTTTTCCCCCTTGTTCTATCCAATTCCATCAGCATTGCCAACCCTGGAACTGAATTCCTTTATTATTAAACGAAACCAGGCAGAGCCAATCAGGGCTAGTCATATGCCAACTGGTTACAATAGCTGATTCTGATGATGAAATATAACCCAGTGCTAAAGTCAGACCCAAAACAAACAAACAAATCCCTCCAGATTGGATGCCACATGGGCTCATTTGAGACACTGGATATTCAGCAAGAATTTTCTAATGGATGGAATCAGATTGAGTGTGAGCATTACTTTCAAGAAACATGCAATTTCTGTCCTCTGAAAATAATTTTAGAATATGTTCCAATACCTTTAGTCTCTCCCAGATTCCTGAGTTTGGCCTCTTTACAGTAGTTAATTATATTTATTGTGATGATGTGATATTTGGAATTGGACTTGTTCTTGACGCTTGTGGATTTGATCCAGGCAAAACTCTATAACCACAATAACCACATTAGCCTGGCTCATAACCCCCATATTTCACAAAGTAATTCAGCACTAGCCCCTCTCCCTAAAAAGCTTTCAAGATGATAATCTATTTTTTAAATACATAACATTTGAAAGCACTTTTCTGTCTTTCTAGATTAACAAAAACTGCAAAACATTTTCCATTCTGAAAATATATGATGTAGGGTAGCGATTGACTGTAAGTCTAGGCAACCATTTTACTGCAAAGAAAAAATTTATCATCACTTAACTTAGAAAACATATGTACATAAAATGCATATACATATATCTATATCTACAGTGTGTTAGAGATTTTTCCTGAAAATTGTGCTCAACATTAAATGTTGTAACACCACTAAAATAAATGAATATAAAATTTTAGTATTCTGTCTGAGGATGTTGCTGGCTCAAACTATTTTGCCTACTTTGTCATGCTGTTAGGTTAAAATAGATATATTTTTAAATTAATCAAAACAAAATTTGCCTGAACCAAGACTTTGTTCCTTGAGGCCTGACTGCCCCTCACGCGGATGCGAGGGGCTAGCAGAAAGCACTAGAGGATGAGCAGTTTAAAATTCATATTTGCAGAATTGGAAAGCCATATGCTGTGCAGGTCATCTTTTTCCTCTATGGATTACTTAAGGCAGCACGGACCGTTAACCTGGCCTGAGCAGGATGCATGTAGAAAGTGAAAGTGTTTTACAAACTGGTACAAGTCTTGGCCTGAGCCACAGAGAAGCCTTGGCTTGGAGTCATGGCACTTATGATGGGGCCGTCTTGCAAAGAGTTTTAAAAATTCCCCAAAACTTGGCCATCATACTTTTGACTTGTCTGATAATATTCATAAATGTAATACCCCCTTTGCTTCCTACTCAATTTGAGATGCATCCCAATTAATGCACAAATATAAAGATTGTCCAATAAACCCTGGCCAGTTTGGCTCAGCGGTTGGAGTGTCGGCCTGCGGTACAGAGAGACCCGGGTTCGGTTCCCGCTAAGGGCACGTACCTCGGTTGCAGTTTGTCCCCAGCCCTGGTTGGTCGTGCGGGTGGCAGCCACTCGATGTGTCCCTTCACATCGATGTCTCTCTCTCTCTCTCTCTCTCTCTCTCTCTCTCTCTCTCTCTCTCTCTCTCTCTCTCTCTCTTCCCCCCACTCTATCTGAACAAAAAATGGAAAAATGTCCTCGGGTGAGGATAAAAAAAAAAAAGATTGTCCAATAATAGCAGAATCCAAGATTTGGTCTTGCTGTAGGCTCCTATGCCGATTTTGCAAGTGTCAGAAACGATATCCTACCACCATTTCTGTGTCACCAGCTTGTCTTCGGAGCCACAGTGGGTGAATTGGACTTAAATAATCCGTCTGTGTTAGATTTATCCAGCATATGTCCACACAACTATAATTGTGTCTATGAATAATAGCAGCACATTAAGATGGTTAACAATAAAAAATAAAATTAATTAGTATTTTGCATATATTTAAAAATCTCTCAGATTCTTGTCTTCAGTCCAAATCTCTCTTCTGATTCCAGACTCATTTCTCTCACTGCTTTTTGAAATGTATTCATTCTTGACTGTCTCACAAGCCATTTCAGATTTAATGGATTCCTGATTGTCTCCCCAGACCTGCTCATACCTTATGTTCCTCTTCTTGGTATATGGCATTACAATTTACTCAGTTGCTCAAGCCAGAAACCTAGGCACTATCTTTGAGGGGTCTCTCTTTTTCCTCTGCACAACTGTTGCCTAACCCATTGCCTATTCCTATGGCTTCTCCAAGACGTACATCAAGTCCATTTGATTCTCCCCTGTGGCCCTGATGACCCTTCCTCCTCGACCACTGCAGTGGCTCTTTCCTCCACGTCTACTCTTCCTTCCAACCAAGTCAGTCCCTTCACATCATCTAGAAACCATTTTAAAAATGTAAGTTATGTCATATTGCTTTCTTTACTGAAGACACCTTATTCATTTAGAATAAAATCCTAACTACTTACAGCGGGCTACAAGGCTGAAGCGACATCTGTCTCATCCGTGTAAAGTCACGCCACTCTCCAGCTTGCTCATCAACTTTGGCCCTGGTGGTTTGAATTGTGCTCCCCTTCAAAAAAAAAAAAAAAATAGTTAAAGTCCTAGCTCTTGCTGCCTATGAAGGTAAATGTCTTTAAAAATAGGTTATTGTGGATGTAATCAAGTTCAGATGAGGTCCTTAATGTGGGCCCTAATCTGATATGACTGGTATCTCTGTGAGAAGAAAAGATGGCTATGTGAAGACACATTCAGGGAGAACATCGTGTGATGATAAAGCAGAGATGGGAGTGATGCAGCTGTGAGTCAAGGGAAATCAAGCATCCAAAGGCACTATGAGGAGCCACTAAGAGTCAAGGATGCATTCTACTGAGAATCTCGGGGAGCATGGCTCAGTTGACAGCTTGAGAAAATAAATTTCTGATATTTTAAGCCAGCAAGTTGGTGGTACTTTATTCCATCAACCCTAAAAAATGAATACACCTCCGTTCTGTTTTCCAAACACATTAAATTCTTTTCTTTTTTCTTTTTTAGAGAGGAAGGGAGAGAGAGAGAGAGAGAGAGAGAGAGAGAGAGAGAGAGAGAGAGAGACATCAATGTGAAAGAGAAGCATTACCTCCTTCATGTCCCGTACTAGGGATTGAGCCTGCAACCCAGGCATGTGCCCTGACTGGGAATCGAACTGGGACCTCTCAGTCCATTGAGATGATGCTCAATCCACTGAGCCACACTGGCTGAGCACATTAAATTATTTTCTATCACAGCTTCCACATGTATGGTTTCAACTGTCCAGAACATTCTTTTTCACTTTCATTTTCCTACTTTAATTCACTCTTTATTGTCTTTGCGTAAATGTTACATCTTAAAAGATGCCTGTCTGACTACGCAGCATGAAAGTGTCGCTTCTGTTTATGCTCTCATGGCACACTTCAGTCATTTAGGATGGACCCAAAGAAGCAGGTTTTCTGCCTGCTACACCTCTCAGACCTAGCCCTGGCCATATCCCTAGGCCACATTGCCATCAAACACACAGGGCCCCTGCAGTGTAACACTGACACCAAGCTCAAACAACTTTTCATTACAGACTTTTCTAGACTCCCCTAATCAATGTACTCCCACACTCCGTCACACAGCCCTCTTTTATTTTTTCAAATAGCCTGTAAAGTGTATGCTTTTTTTTTTTTTAATCAATCACCTCCCCTCTCCACACATATACATATGTAAGAGAATTAACCACATGTATAATTTTAAAATCACTGTTTACTAGTTTCTAGAATAGTGAGAGGCAGGTAGTAAGTGTCAGATATTCAGAGATACATGAATAAGTGAATATTAATTAATGCCCTCCTGAATTTCTTTTAACTCATTGAAAACAAAGTTTCAAAGCACTTGTCTTTTATTAAAGTAACTTTGAAAGTGAAAAAGCCATCTAAAAATCCCAGTTGCATCCGCAATAACTAGCTGTCACACAATAGCCAGAAGAAAAGGATCAATCAGACAATTTGCATTCTGACATTACACTTTGTAAAGGGAAGCACCTTGTTTTGTCAATCAGGATTTCTCGCATCTTTGATGAATGATAAGTGTCTGGAGTGAATAGAATAGTTACCTTCAGCGTCTGAATGGATCTGCTTCCTGGTTTTGTTTTTGTCAGAAACGTAGCAGTGAGAAAAGGCTGTCTCCTGCTAAATCTGGATCTCACTCATTTTAGTGCAAACTTAAAATCCCTGGATATTTTTACAAGTGGGATCCATGAACATTTCCAAGTTTCAAAGTCTTCCATTTAGCTCAACTAATAGGAAAAATATGAGGCTATGGATCACCTCAGTTAAATTGGCACATGCGTAAAACATGATTATAACATTAGTAATACTCTGTTTTTTGTGACTCGTCATGTATTAACACACTGAAAGGATGAAAGTGATAAAGGGAAACAAATTGAGTACAATATTTTTATACTTAGTTGGCAAAATATATCTATGTTGATGAGCATGATATGCATAGAATTTCATTTTCTGCTCAAATGTGTTATAGGATATTTAGCAGTATATTTACAAATACTGGGAGAAAAACACTAAAATCCCATAAATATTCAGAAGTATTAAGACAAAGATTTTATGTATAGTGTATATTCATGATGATACCATTGTAGTAACCTGGTTGTTGATTAACAGGAAAGGAGAAAAGGGGAGACTAGATAATACAGACATGCCATTTATACAGCTTTGCCAGAAAGCTGCAGTTAGTACTCTCCAGGTCGATTCCCCACAGAATGATGAGAGAAGGGCCTGGACAAAGGCAATTTAGATGCTTGCCCAGTGAGGTCTGGGTGACACGGGAAGATGCTTATGTATCAGTTACACCTGGGAGCAAGTAATTGTCCAGAATAGGTGAGGCCACAGCAAAGGCGTGAAATCTAAGATACTTAAATTCCTGAACAAAGGGAGTTCTTTCTCTTGGCCTCTCCTCCCTCCCTCTCTCTTGCTGCTCGCAGCTGATGCCTCATGCTCTGCGTTCGCCCATGTGGCCCACAGCCCTTGGGGACCCACACAATGGACTAATGGACTGAGACCAGCCCGATGCTACATCAAGCCCAGCTTCACCATGGAATGGAAACTCTGGACGCTGGCTTTGCTTCTGGCTTTACTGTGAACAAGACAAATGGGACTTTAGAACCCCAGAGACGTACTTTCATGTGAATAAAGACCACTCATTCTCCCAAGCAAGTCTTAGAAAATTCTTTTTCTCAAAATATTGAAGGACTCCACTCCCGCTAGCAATGGAGAAAAGCAATCCACACAATTCTCCAGAAACAACAAAATCTGGTTAAAAAGCTGAACTTCCACATAGCTCAACTTGCACTTTCTCATTAGAAATTCAGTTGGCTGAAATCTAGCTTTCCCAATTGTGAATCATGTTTTTATGTGATACCCTGAAGTTTTGGGTGGATCTTGTGGGAGCTAAAAAAGGTAATAATGTTTCTCCCACCTTCTAAGTTCTTCAAACTATGTTAATGATCAAATTAATAGGAGAAAAACAAAGTTTTAATACATGTGCATGGGAATCCATAGAGGCATAAACATTTCAAAGAAAATGAGGCAACATTGGGTATATAAGACATTTTGGACAAGGGAGAAAAGCAGGGGAAGAGGGTGTGGGTGATTTACAGGTAATTTGTGGAAGAGGAAAACATTCATGGCAGGAAAATCCTTGCTAGGCAACCTAGAAACAATGGGCCACAGGAGGTAGCTTACTCACAGGCCCCTATCTAAAGCCCTTTATTTACCATACTTAATTCAAATTAGGCTAAGGTGACAGCTAAGATCTCCTTCCTGAAGCAGGTTCTCTGAATCTGTTGGGCAAGAAAAGGCGGTGAGTCAAGGTTCTTTTGTTTCTTAATAAACAGTTAAAACCAATATCCCAAACACACAGCTTCCGGGCGGTAAAATGTGGGTCCCTTCCATCTCAAACAGGCCGTGCAGATGCAGTTCTTGAAGAGAGAACTGGGTTTACCCACACTGAGTGTGTTTTAGCAAGTATAGACCAGAGTGGGTTTTATGCAACAAGGACAGTTTCATGTGCAATATTTCTTCTTTGTCGTGAACATTCCTTGGAAACCCATTTTGTATCAATTATGTAACAAGCAGATTGAATTTCTGTGGGTGCAGATCATTACTGCAGTTCACCCTGTCAAGGGTGAGATGACAGGGCCTCACACAGGAGCCCTCAGAAAGAGAGCTTTTATAGACTGGGCGAGTTCAAGGGTGATGACATTCCCCCAAATGGATCTCTGAACTCTAATAAGGCCATTTCCATTTAGGACCAAGCTATGTCAAGAAAGCTGGTGCCTTCTTCAGAGGACTAGTAACAGATCCCAAAGGCAAAAGTCTGTGGCTGTGGCCACTGAGCAAGCTTAGGGAGGCTGTGTGCTTTTCTCTACAGCTTGCTATGCCCCAACTACCAGGAAATGATACAGACTTCAAAAGAAAAACAAAACATAGTACATCTGTGAATAAATGTTTAGAGAGAACACACATGCTTCATTGTTGGATGCCCTGGAGCCAAACGGGACCCAGACCTCTACCACCTCTTGTTAGGCCTGGTCCTTCACACATACTCCCCCCCCCCCCCCATGGAGTTGGAACAATAAAAAATAGAGGAGAAGAGAAAGCTAAGGGATGTGGCTCCTGGCCTGCATTGTCATCCTCTCATCTGCTCTATTTTCACATCTGTTTTCCTTTGAAGTGATCATCCCAGGGGTGGATGCTGTCTTCCTAAGTCTGTCATCCTAGTGTTGCCGTGGAAATGGGGTCCTTTCAAAGAGACGCAAGAAAAGCATTTCTGGGGACCACTCATGGGAGAATGAGGTTTTGTGTAAGATTTATTGGGGTTGAAATAAATGGCTGTGCCCAGGTTCCTGATGTCTCTCATCTACGTCAGTACCAATGGAGAAAAAGCCCAGCCTTGTCTTCATCAAGCCCAGAACAAAGATTAGTGTCCAGAAATTCTGTGCCATTAGTTCAATCCGCATCAAAGCTTAGCGCGGTGCAGCCCGTGTCCCCACCTGGCCAGGCCGGCTCCATTCCCGGCTGCTCTCCAGCCTGCTCCGCACTGTGTCCAGGTTTGCGCGTGGAGCCTGCACCCGAGTCCGGCGGCTGCTATGGAGAGAGAATGGCCAACCAAGAGGGCGAGTGCGTGTTACTGGACAAAAGAGCGATGAGAGCCCTTGTTAGGCTGATTATATTACCTTGGGCCAAGCGCCCTTTCAAGCTAACCAATTAATTTCCAAATTCTTTGTAGACTTCTGTTGGCTCCTCCCCCTATCCAGTCCATTTCCTAGATCCTCTGGTTTCTGTGTCCCTTATCCATCCGATCCTTTTCCCAGGCTGGGTTTGCTCCTTATGGTGGGCATCTTGGCTTCTACTGGGCATGCGCCCAGCAGAGAAATCTCTCCTGCTGTTTTTATTTTTCCTTTGATAGTGACTGATAAGGGCTCTTCCTGCCTGCTTCAGGGATTAGGTCCCGTAGAGGGATGATGCAGCGATCCCCTGGGGAGCCTATGAATACTGCACCTCTTAATGTAGCAGGCTTATTGTCCGATTCAGCTCCCTAGTTGATTATGCTTAATAATATCTGGTTCCCTTTGCTCCTTTCCTTTATTAATATCCAGCTACTGTACCTACACTAACACTAGGAACTATAATCGATAATCATAACCTTTTATTCTTAGTGTGATTGTTCAAAGGGATGATATTTTTCAGATATATTTAAAGCTACTACTTTTTCCTGGAGTATTAAAGAAAATAATATTTGATTGATCTTAGTAGTTCAATAGCTCCAAGTCAAATTCATGACAATTTTGTGATTCAAAGATGAAGTGATTTGCACAAAACTTTAGCCAATAGATTCTGTTAAAGAGAAAACTACAGGCCCAGAATAACCTCACTTGCACTAAGGTCCATGATCTGAAATTTTGTTTAATACCTGACCAAACTACTGTTTCACCTATCCTAAAAGTATAATCATAACCAATCAGCCTGAAATTTTCTGCTCAAACACCAGTAAGGTAATCTGTCACGTGGGCTCTCTCCACCCCTCCCTCTCACCCATAGACAGAAGAGACAGGATAAAAACGCTTGCTATTCTCTTACCCTAAAAAAAGATAAAGATGTTCTGGTCTAAAAATAATCCTTTCTTTTCTTTTGTTAGTCATTCCCTTGCCCGCCCTTCTCCCTATAAAGACCTTCCATTTTGTACAACCTGAATTCATGAATTGCTTACTAAAGCCAATTAGGTCTTCAAATTTACTCAGTTGAATTTTGTTTCTTAAACCTTGCAATTTCTCTAAGAAGATTACTGGATCCAACTATTGTTACAGACCTGGCCCTGGGACTTTTGCCTATAATAATTCTAGGGAATCTCTTTCCTGAAGATGGCAATAACAGGCAGTTTTGGAGCACATTGTGTGCTTATGTTGAGGTGTCCTTTTCGCTGGCTCATCTTGTCCCTGACTTGGCTGTGGAAATGTAACATATTACATTGAAGAATTATTGCTATGTAATCATAGACGAAGGTAGCACTCACAGAGTTGTTGGAAGGATTACAAAGACTTGGCCACAATAGAAATCCACATCCTTATAATAATACATTTTAAAAATGTGATAATTAGGCCACTTCTGAGCCCAGTTCTAGACTCCCTCTTTCCCCGGCACCGTGCGCTGGTGAGTGGAACCAGAAGCTGGCCTTGCACTGTACTTGTTGCTTTGGGAAATCAGCCTGTTTGCGCTCTGGGGCTGCTCATGGTGAAGCGATGTCACTCCTCTGTGATAGCACCTCCACAGAGGGACCTGGCTGTGATGAGAGCCCTCTCCCAACCCCATGCTTGTGTTCTCAGACAATCCATCACATCACCCTGGTTTCTATTTCCCTTCTAGAGTGTTCTTTAACTTAACACATGCTTTGGTCAAAGAGAACACAGAAACATAACCCTCTGTGTCTATCACAGAAATACAAGGTTTGAAGAGATGGTAGAACATTCTCACTTGCTAGAACTCTAAGGCTGCTGTAAGTAACATTTTCTTTAAAATGACAAAAAGCTATCTTTTTCTCTGGCAGAATCATGTTTGTCACACATGGACATCCTAAGTTTTAAGAGCAATTCATTCATTACTTCATAGACCCCCAAGCCCTCTAGTAAGTATTAGAAAATCACATCACATGATATTCACGAGGGCTGCATTTCACGTGGGGGTGTTCGATTTGTCTGACAGCTGTGGAAGAACCCAGAGCCAGGCAGAACTCTGGGGAGCCCGCATGTGTGGGTAGAAAGGGTGCATGCAAAGGTGGGGATTAGCTTACATGCAGTTTTTCTTTTCCTTCTGATCCTCTCTGTTTCTGCTAGAAAAATATACCTTAACTGGGGAGGCAGCGTGGCCCACTTAGCAGATGCTCTTCCGGGGAAGAAGAGACAGCAGTTTTGGTCCCAGTTCTGCTGTTTCTTGTCACTGTCATCTTTGGCAAGTCCCTGAACTTCTCTGGGTCTCAGTTTCATCCTCTCCAGAGTTTAGAGGTTTCAGGCATGAGACTTAATAACGTGTATTTTGAAGTGTCTGCAAAGTGATGTGGGAGAATTATATGACATTCTTCAAGGAAATGAGATCATCTTTTTGGTTGTTTTGGATGAATCTAGCCACTTCAGATTTGTGCAAGCATTGGTTGGTTAGGTTGCCGGTTTGCTAGTAACATTTTAGCAAATTGAATGCGGAGGAAAAAAGGCAGCAAGATCACAGGTACTGAGCACCTACCAATAACTGCCTGTTTCCTGGCTCAGTAGTTAGGATAATTTTGCGAGTTAGATGTTCTCATCATTATTTTTAGAGATGTGAAAAGTGAGGACTCAATAAGCTTCATAATCTGCCCTCACCTCGCAGAGCTGTAGAGCCACTGGATTTGAACTCACTGTATTCTCTACCCCACTGCTGTGGCTGCAAGCTCAGTCGCCCGCCCCTTGCTTCAGTGGGGACCAGCTGCAAAGGACTTCCTCAACCAAAGTAGGTGAGCAAGGTTATGGAAATACCAGGGTGTCCTGATCCAGGAGGCTCGGTGGTTGTGAAATTGGCTTCCCGGATCTTCCTTTTGCTCTCCTGGGGGTTCAACTTATTTTCTGCTTGTGGGAAGCTTGTTTGATCACTTGGGCATATGCTTTGCTGCACACCTTGAAAGAGGAAGCTGCTGTCGTGATAAGAAAGTAAGATTCTCCTTCCAGTGTTTGGCTTCCTACAGAATGACCTTGATTATGTCTCTTTTGAGCAGTGAGACCAAAATACACAGAAAATAATGGCCCAGGGAAAGGGCAGCATTTTCTATTAAAGAGTCTGAGTCTAATTGGTTAATGCTTCCTGAGCACCAACAGCACAAATTCATTGATTCTTCAATGTAATCCAATAATGTCCCCTCTTTTTTTTTTTTTTTTTAAATTCTAACACATGTTAGTAAGAGGCTAATCTGGAATCAGGAATTTGCCCCAATAAATGTCCATAACAGAGGCAGCAGTGTTAAAGGGGATTATTAATTGGAAGGAAGGAATGACTCACAAAAACATCTTGAAAATTATTAATGTATGGATTTCATTAACAAGAGTTCTGACTGTCCTCAGAGACCAATCAATGCCCCACCCAGGGGCTGTAAAGTTCCCTAGATTTTGACAATTTTTCTATAGTAGAAAAATATTGAGAAAATAGGAGTGGCTTGCCTTCCCTAGAAAGCGGGCCTCATGCAAAGCAGGATGTGAATTTACCTTACTCCTCATTAGTCCAGTTGCAGCACCAAGTAAAATTATTAGCATTTTAGAAATTAACTATGCACTACTCCATGTTTTTAACTATGAACAATCTCATTGCAATTCAAAAGATTTCAGATAATTAGATTTAATAGAATCTGGTGAATACTCCATAGCTTCCAATTGTATTTGGTAGCAATTTTGTGGGCAATTACATGTATCGCACTTTTGGATGCCTAAAACCAAGTGTGTTTTTGGTATCAGAGCAGAATTAGCATAAAGTGATTACATAGCATGAATATGCAAATAGATGATAAGCCATTGAGTAGGAAAGATATCGATGAAAGAGAAGGAAAGCAGGCACAGGAGAGGATGGCGAGCTGGTTAAGGAAGGAAGGAAGGAGAAATCTTTGTCAAGCTACAAGGTAACATTCTGGTTATTGCTCCGGGGGCTCTCTCCGTGTGACGTTAAAGCAGTGAGAATACGTTTATATTCTAAATTTTGAAAATTTAGAAGGCACTCTTGTTTCTTTTATTAATGGTACAGTTTCCAAATGAGATCAGCTACTTCTATAGATTTTGGGGACTGTTGCAGGCAGAGCCCCGGTTTTCAAGCTTGTTCGGTCGAGGAGGGACATCCTCTCATTCAACATTGCAGGGAAGCCATCATGATGGACTAGGAGGGAGATACTAGTTTTGATGAGAAAATAATGAGAGTGTACCTTGTTTTATCAAACACCGTAAAGAAAGGACTGATTCTTATTAGGGAAAATACAAAAAAAAAAAAAAAAAGATGTTGTGTCTCAGGTATCAACACTACCCATCACCAGCATATCGAACACAAATCCATATTTTGAAAATCATTCGCCTAGAATATGGTGTAAGTGGGCCTCCATTTAGCTTATTGCTAAACTGTTTTCAAGCCATTTAGTTGCTGTTGACCTGTCCCGTTCAGTAAGTATTTGGTTTTTTAATGTAGATTTCCCAAATTTCAATTCTAGCCTAGTGCTGTGACCAATTTTGCCATATCTTTAAACCTGTAACATTTTCACTTAATGTTTTAATTCCATTTTTTATTTATTAAAGTATATTTTAAATAAGAACCTGGAATACATAAAAAACAAACAAACAAACAAGAATAGTATTGTGTTTCACAAATACAAGAAAATCTTAAGCATAAAAACAATGCAAGTGATAGCATTGTATTTTAAAATAACAGCAATAAATAAGAGAACCCAGGGCCTACCCAGTGCAGTTAATTTTCAAAAAGATATATTCCTAGGAGCTTGGCTGGCTAGGACAGTGACAGGGTCTGTGGGAAGTGGGAGCCATCTTCAGTGAGGAGTCTGAGAGTGGTTTGGATGAAAACGTTGGATCCTGTCTCCACTCTGAGGAGTTGAAGGGGCTTTACCATCAGCTGCCCATAGTAAACCTCCGCTCAGAATTTTTCTTGTGCCAACATTACAACCAAAAATGAATTCAAAAAGGTATTTAAATGGAAGAATGTGGGAAAATCTCACATGGTTGAAACACTAAAAGCAAGAATAAAAATCAGTAGCACCAAAACCCACTTCTAAAAAAAGCCCTAATATTTTATTCCCTGGGATTGTACTCTAAAAGCTGCAAAAAAAGAGTTCATCGATTTTCACTAAAATAAACACAGAATTTTCTGCCTGCGTGCTACAATAATACCTGTGAAATCAAGGTTGGCTTGTGCTGGTTACAGATGAATGTGTGGAGAATATGTAGGCATTGATGTCAGTGTGACGACAATCCCTTGTACCGTGCTCTAGAAAACCCGATGTGGACAAGGATACATATTTGTACCCTTTGCCTCTTTAATCATACTCCTTCCTTCCGACCCTTGTATGCGGAGCACATTCTGCGGCAACTCTTCCTTGTCCAGTGAACTCTGTGATCAAAGGCCTCCCCTCTCACCTCTGAGGGCAGAGGATGTTATTTTACCAGCCTGTTTGAAACTGAGCTCTCTTAGTAGTCTCATCCCTTGAGAAATATAAGAATGTGGCAGAGACTCGAAATCACTGGATTAGCTACATATATGGGTTCCCCTGGAAAACAATATGTATGCACTGGGAATAAGAGTGTCTCTCTGTCTCGTTTCCTTTTATAGAGCAAACACTTGGATATCAACTCTGGGGACATGGGGGAGAGGATTTAACATACTTCTAATAAACAAGTGTCTCAGAACGATTATTTTTGGTGTCCTAAAAAAGAGGAAACAGTTACTCCATTCTTTTGGCTTATTCTGTACACAGTCAATAGTGGGACTGTTATTTAAGCGAGAGTGCTATCTCTCCACAGGCTGGCTGCACCAGGCCAGGCCGCGGGGAAGCCAGAGGTGAGGAAGCCATCCCTATCCTTGAGAACTCCATCAGAAAGGCATTTGAGGAAAAGCAATGCTGACGTCTCTCCAGCCCCCTGACTTTGGCCCCCAAGAGTGCTCTGCTGCAGTCTCCTCCTGTGTGTGGATGGAGGGAGGCAGGCTCAGCTCGGCCTCTGGTCTTTTCCCTGGGAAGAGTGCTCAGTCACTTGGATGGACCAGGCTTGTTAGCAGCACTGCTCTGAGCTCACCAACCACTTACTAATTTGATGCCTAACCTCACTTCCACTTCATGCCTCATAGCACTGCTGTCTTGTTTCTCTATGCTGGAGCCTTATTCTTAAGAGTCACGCTGGACCCTGTTACTTGGGCACTGACTTCCTCTTATTGGTCTCCTGTGTGTCCTCTTAGAAAACCAGCGGTCTGCCTTATACCATATCCCAGGAAGGAGACCTCTTTACCTGGGGCAGGGTCTCCCTGTAATGCTCAAGGGAGGAATAGGCAGCAGTGCATCGGTTTCTACATCTGGATGGCGGAACCTGGGACCATTATTCGCTTCCTAAAAATACCACTGAGTTAAACATGTAATGTGTGCTCACACGAGCACGCATGGGAAGTTTTGTCTCAGAGTGACATTAAGTAAAAAGCCACGTATCACATTTCAAATGAAACCCGGGAAAGGCAACTAAAGAAGATGATTTCAACAAACCATAAATCTTTTCTTAATTGAAAATGTGAAGTACTTGAAGCAAGAGCAAAGTGACAGAAAAAGAAGTAAAACTAATACGATCAAGCAGAAATCAACCCTGGTCACCAGCAAAGACACTTGGCATTTTCAGGGGAAATGCTTCTGGGTAATGTTTCCTGGAAACCAGATGGGAAGTAAGATGAGCTATTTTCTCTCCAAAATAACTTGTGTTTTTGTCATTATAATGGAACATTTGCAGAAAATCAACAATATGCTGGCCTTCTGTTAGTCATGGCCCCATGTAAAATGATTTTATTCAGCGTGAGACAATGATAATCACAGGAGAAGCCCAAGTCTATGGACACATTGAAGGTTAGGGATAGAAATGAGAACAGGAAGGGGCATGAGAGAAGAAAAGTACATATTAAAGCCAAATGAGCAATAAAACTTAATTAAAACTACAGTCTGACATTATTAAAAAATGACAGCAAAATTGGAGTATATTACAATAACACTTCATTAATATAACAACTTCTGGGATGTACGTGTTCTACAGAAGTGACTTTCCAGGTAACTGGGGTTTATATAGTTGCTAGATCAATTTTCAACCTAACCATTTTTTCTGGCTCCAGTCAAAAATGCCTTGTTACTTCTCTTGTCTTTGTAAAAGAGATGATTGATCATATTTCGGTCCTTAATTGACAATTTAGTGAAAACATTATCAGCATTTATTATGATTTTACTGATCTTTTAAGGCAGTGTCCAGAAGTGTGACCGTCACTGTGCAAGGACTCAGGTGTCAATGGCTCTGTATCAGGAAGATTGCGGTGTGGTCTACAACGCGAGGCTCTCATGAAGTTTTCTAGGTGTAATTTCGTTTTTCAGCATCTTCTCTTGAGAGGAAGGGCAGTCACTTTACTGACATCTAACAGGCCTCATGTCCCCAGTTTCTTCTGGTTCACTGCTGCAAAGGGTGGCCATTCATATGGGAAATCAGGTGGCCAAGCTAGTTTAGAAATACCTATGAAATGAGGAGCATATGCCTCAGAGTCAGAACAGAAGAGCGGTGTGCATGACCTTCCTTTGTGAATCATGTCAGGTAGTTCAGCTCTGGATTAGAATCCAGGGGAGTGAATACGGGTCTCGGGTTAAGTAAGGTTCAATGAAACATACGTTTCTGATATCAGATGAAAAATCAGGTTGCATTTCATCTATAAAGTGAGCTTGCTGTCACTAAGGTCTATTTTGTTCTTCACAATGTACATAGTATAAAGGACACTACTGTGGGTGTCTCTCCGGGAACACTTCAGTGACTAAGGGATGTGTACCCTAGTTGGCAGTAGCCCACAGTCAATGTTTGCACAGCCTCACCACAAGCTCTTGTCTGAATAAGTGGGGATAATGGCACAGCAATAACTGCCAAGATGTAGACGATGCCAGGCCCTCTCCTGAGCAAATTATGTACATCAACACGTGCTCCACGATTATACGTGAAATAGTGTGATTTTAAAACTCAAGTTACATTTATTAGTTCTAATAAAATCATAAATAATGCCGGAGTGGACATTGGTCCCAGGCAGGAGGACTTTGAAAGATGAAAGCCCCGTGTCCAGTGGAATCCCGAGGTGGTGGGAAAGCCTGGCAGTAGCTCACACTGGAATCAATAGTTTATCAACTTTTTAAGAAGTGCCTGTTGGAAATGTCAAGATTCAAGCGTCCTGAGTAAATCTTGTCTTTGTCATCAACATTTCAGGGACAAAGACACAAAAATGCAACCCCTAAAGATGTTTATCATCAATTACTTTGACTTGACTACCGCTATCTGTGTGTTATTAAGAGAGCCACTTCATCAACCTGTGATCATGTGCTAGGCAGGTGTTGGCAGCAGCCAGCTGGCCTTGCACCTGCTGTTTAAAACCAAGATGGGAGTAAATGAACTTGGCAGACTGTGTACTCATCTTTCTATTGCTTTACATTATAGAAAGACATTTACTTTGTGTTTATATGAGAAACGGTTCTGCAATTTCAATTCTCTTCCTTTTCTAAAAAGAAATCTGACTTTAGTTAATTCACATCGAGGTTACCATGTGTAGAGAGAGTAGTGATTTTGCCACTCAGTACACAATTACTTTTTGAGAAAATTGGGTGGGTTGGTATAACATTCTTTCAAGAACCCAAGGCAAAAATATATTTAGGTAAGTAACACATAGTATATCATACACACAATGTTCAACTCCTATTTCTCAGATAAACCTACCAGAGTAGAGGGGGGAGTCAAATGCGGTGTGTCTTTTGCACAGTAGGGTCCAGAAAATTCTGACAATTAATCAGTCATCCAACATAAATGGTTACTTAATACATATAATCCTTGCCTGCTAGGAGCTTTCAATCCAAACAGATTAAAAACAGAGTTAGCGCAACTGGTGTAGCTCAGTGGTTGAGCATCAACCCATGCACCAAGAGGTCGCCGATTAGATTCCTGGTCAGGGCACATGCTCAGGTTGTGGGCCCAATCCCCAGTGGGGGGCATGCAGGAGGCAGCCAATCAATGTTCTCTCTCATTGATGTTTCTCTCTCTCTCCTTCTTCCACCCTCTCTCTTTCTCTCTAAAAATCAATTAAAAAATAATTTACAAAAATAAATAAAAACAGAGTTAGCTACATGGAGAAAAGTGCAAACTCCAGGATGATTTTACATCATGTAGTAGAGACCATAGAATAAACAAACAAATTCTTATCTATACCAAAGACAGTAGTTAGCATTTGGGTTTAGTAATGAGTGAATTTTTCCCTCCCAAGCATGAATTATTTCTTAGCATGGAGCAGCTATGGAGTTGCCACCTGAGCTCTCTGTGGGAACATATTCCTAGGGCAAAAGAAATGGACCTTCCTGAGTTCTTTAAAGCAGAAGTGAGTGTGCTTTATAACCATGGGAAAGAGGGACATTCTGAGAGTAAGGTGTGGTACGAGGAGGGAGAGAAGTCATAAGGGTGTGGTAAGAGTGGTAGAGCATTAGGGGGGAGAAGCAGGGTTTTGATGATGCTTTGTGTCAGTTTAGTGGTGTTTGGGGTCATTAATACCAACTTTACCCAGATCATGGTCTCTTGTGCCACTATCAGCATTACTACTTAACCTGGATTGAATAATGATAGATAGATAGATAGATAGATAGATAGATAGATAGATAGATATTCTTTTTATACAATATTTCATTGATTTCTGAAAAATGATCAACCAGAGCTTGAGAATGATGTGTGGAGGTAGGGAATAGGAAACAAACAAAAACATGAAACTTTTAATCAACTGGGTCTACACATACCTACTTTTTTTTATTTATCAGTTTATAATTCAGTTATCCACTCATCTTAATAAACATGTATTAAGGAGATCTGGACAATATTTGGTGAGACTAAGAAAGTTGAAATCTTTCTGGTAGAGGATAAATAACCAAAAATAAATAACTATGATGTAATATGGTAACTATAGCAGGAGAAAGAACACAATGTTTTGAAAGCAGAAGACAAAATTAATTATTTCATCTGTGGACTAGAAGAAGGCTTTCTATAGATATTTGATGTGGGCACAGAAGGGTGGGTAGGAGTTTTCCAGATATACCAAAGGGGACAGTACAGAGCTAAAAGTCTTAGTACACTTCAAATTGACCGAAGAGGTTGGAATCTGACCTCTGCTTCTCAACAGTCCTGTGACCTTGCAAAATCTATTTAATCTTTCTGTCTTAGTGTTTTTATTTGTAGGCAAAGAAGATAATAATTGTAGGTACTCCAGAGGATTACTGTCTAAATAAAGCAAGACAATAAGTCAAGGACTGACAAAGTGTTCAATAAACAACATAAAACACTATAATTCACAAAAAAATCTCAGGCACGGAAATTGGTTTATACAAAGGCAAGTGCACGGAAGGCCACAGTATGGTTTAGAAACTCCAGAGGTTTGTTTCAATGAAGGGGTGAGGTGGAGGCAGGGACTGAGCAGGAGCAGCACATGGAGCTAAGTGTGAAGTTGTAGCTCAGAAGCTCAGGCAAGGAGGCAATGGGAACTCACTGGCTGAGTAAAAACTGGAGCAGGGTGTGATTGCCTATGACCATTAGGAAGACCATATTGGAGCAGTGTCAAGGATGACCATGGAGACTGATGAACTTGAGCTCAGTGGGCCAGTTCTGTAGGACTACACTGTCTCATAGCCTAGAGGTGGAATTATGGGAGTGGCAGGGACAAGCTGAAGCAGGTTTCTGAAGCCATGCCCAAATTAAAACCCAGAGGAATGAGAGACATTTGAATGTGGGATGAAACAAAGAAACCTTTGAGGTGAATCTGATGTTTCTAGTCTACGTGACAGGGTAGTTGATAGCATCATTAACAGATAGAAAACACCTAATTTTGAAGATTAAAAAATGGAGCAGGAAGAAGAGTGTATTTTAGGGAGAGCTGAAAAATTAAGTTCTTGCTACCATCTACCATCTGGATATCCCAAAAGAGACAACTAGGGAGCAGTCAGGTGTATGGACTAAAGATTTTAGCTCTCACCACACAGTTTACAGTTAAATCTGGGTGGTGGGGTGGATGAAGTCTCTGATAAGTCAAAGTAGTTTGAGGCCCCCTGGGAATACCAGGGTGTATGCTATTGTTCATCTTTAACCTTCTATATCCAGCTGTCTCGTGCTAAATTTTCTGACCTTAGTCTAAAACGTGTGTCTTCTGATTTTATAACCTTTCTTCCCACCACACCCTCAAATGGGATTTTCTGGCTCGTAACTTTCCCCTGGGCTACAGTGTATGTATATTTACACTGTCAGACACTCAGGGCAACTAGATGATCTGGTCCGGCCTAGCCCATAGGAGCCAGCCCCACTAGGTGAGGAGGGAAAGGAGGCAGAGGAAGCAAAGCCACTTGCAAAGAGGGGATAGAGATGTAAGAAAAGAGCTGAAGATGAGGTCTGTTGGCAAACAAGAAGGGTCATAAAATAGAGCTTAATTTCATGAATAAATACCATTCATCTTGCATATCTAAAATTGACATGAAACCACAAATTTTTTATCTCCTGATTTTTACTTGGGATGAGAAAGAATAAGAGACTTTACCTAGAAAGGCTATGCTTCAGAAACCAGTATTCAGATTTTAACTTATCCTTCCCATAGGGGCTACCTTTGAATGGAATTTTAGGGCCTGGGTTTCCTCATGAGCAAGATCAGAGCAACAGGGGCCATTCAACAACAAATATATGTATTTACTTACTTCTTCTCACCTTCTTCTGTGTCCTCCAACCAATTTTAAAATACTAGGGGGTCTATAATTTTCACTAATCCAAAGAACTCACTGCCTTAAAACATATTGTGAATTCTATAGCATCAAATGTTTGCAAGATCATATCTATGATGCTGGCAGATTTACTGCAGAGGTTAAGGCAAAGTTTTGGTCTCATGGGGACTTTGATGTCCCTAGGACCCAAGGTCCTTGGTGGTATGTAGCCTATGGGGATCCACTGTGATCTTGTTTTATGTAGGTGTTTATTGATCAGGGCTCCTTAGACTCTTTAAATTCTCTCTCTCTCTCTCTCTCTCTCTCTCTCTCTCTCTCTCTTAACTTAAGTTAGGAAATAGTAACAATACTGTGAGAATTACTAATAACAGAATATTTAATATGTCGTTGTAGCAAATGTATAAGTTGTAATGCCATTCACCACTCAAGTTTACGGTGGGGGAAACACAAATTTTGAGACAGCATAAAGTAACTATTTCAAGTTCACTCAGCTAAAAAGGGTCAGGGGCAAGAAGAAGGCCTGGACTCTCTGACCAGCAGACTGGAATTCCTGTGCCTCACAGCCTGCCTGTCTTCAGGCAGGATTTGAACGGCATCTCTATGGTACATGAGGAGCTTTGGGAAACTGAATAGATAAAACTTGATCCCAAATTTGTTCCCATGATTTAATTCCAGTGGGTTTAACTGTGAGTGAACATAATCTTTTATTATATAGTGGAGGCCCCGTCAGCCAGTTACTCTGACTCTTCATTTCTGAGTTGCTACCAGTGACTCGGTGTTTTAAGAAATCTCCTTAATTTTCCAGGATGTTGTTCTTTCTAGTCTCTCTAGCCTACGATAATTGGGAAAAGGACACTTAAAAGTCTCTCAAATTAGATTTAATTCCTATCTACTCCGCAGAATTTATGTGAAGCTTAAAGGAGCTTATGTGGTTAAGGTTCTCTTTCAATTGCAAAACATCACACAAGTAGAAAATTGATACAATTGTGATTTCCAATACTATGTCATATGTCAGAACCTTTCATTATCCAAACTATATCAATAAGATAGCAATAATGATTGTTAACCTGCCAAATGCTAACGATATATACTGGATTAAGCTAAGAACTTCATGTGGATTATTTCAGATATTTTCCAAACAATCCTATGAGGTCCGTAGGATAAAAATCTCAGTTTCACAGATGGGAAACAGCTCTAAGTGCTTAAGAAATTTGACACAGTCATCTGGACATGAACCCTGGAGATCTGACGCATGGTGATTTCTTAAGTTTCAGCCATCTTCTATCTTGTTTGTCCGGTGATTCGCTTCACTTAGTAAACAGACACAAACATTTGCAAATCAGGTTTTCTGGATTGCATTTTTAATGTGATATTTTAAATTTCCAGTACTAATCTATAATGATTATTTAGACTAGTCAACATATGTATTTATGGATTTCTCTTTCTCTTCTTTTGTATTTAAATTAAATTAATTTTTCATCACCATGTATCCCCTCCGTACCCTTATTCCACCTCCACCCATCACCCCCACTCTTCCTTTCTTCTTATGTCCCGAGCTCCATGAACATGGCCTATGGTATTGGTGGCATAAACAGATGGTCAGCACAACGTCACTAATGTCCCCTGCCGGCCCAAGACCTCTCATGCAGCTAAGTGTCCTGAAGTGAAACGTATATCTGAAATATATCACTCTGAAAGAGAAAGAAATGTAACAGTAGGCAGAAATCTGGATTTGATTAGTGGTGCTATGGAAGTTCTACACAGATTAAATGCAATTAATACCATGTTACCTGGACAACCTAGGTCTTTGTATCAGTATTCTGCTGGTGTACTATCCAATGACTACTCTGGTAGGACAGGTTTTGAGAGATACGGTCATATTTTACATGTAAATGTGTGCTGTTTTTGATATTTTATTATAATCATTTAATAATTTCTGTATGTTTTAAACACTTTTCCTATACGACATGTTTAAAGACTATATAATAATACACGTTTTAAAAATCTTTAGTGGTTATGGATGCTTCTGAGCCATTCCAGTCTTTACAGCTAAGATGTTTGGACTAAAGTCTAGAGATACAACGAGGGCTGATCGCTGCATCCCATGCTTCGGTCAGATGTTCTGGGCAATCACATCAGGAGAGTACAGCTTCTGTAGCTCTGGGCTTAAAATCCTTTGTAAATCTATTATTGACTACAAACTCTCAGAGGTATTTTTCTCTGAAGCTAAAAGCTCTGTCATTGTCTGAAGAAGAAAACTCATTGTCTGAAGAAGAAAACTCATTGTCTCCAAATATACAATTTTTATAAAGAGGTATGTCTCAGTTAACACTTCATGCTCAATAGTTGCTATATAAGCAAATGAGGTCTACACAATCTTTTTAACCTCAATCTAAACAAATCAGTCTTTTGAAAGTTTTCTGGGAGAAGAAGTTCCTGGAAGTGTTATCATGCATGTAGTGCAGGAATGGGCATTGTTGGAAGTGGCTGGTATGGATGTTAACATGTTATGCCATATTATAGGGTCAGGACTTTTAAGTCTCTCCCACCAAAATTTCCAAGCGACCTCACTAATACAATTGTCATGATACCTTGGTGTTTAAAACGACCCTAAACTAATTTTTTAAAATCTTAACAGGTCTTAGATGTGAGTTATAGTTTATGTAAATTATTTTATTATTTTATTTTATTTCACTTTAGTTTTTAAAACTTAATTTATTAATTTTTTATTACAGATGTTTCTCTTTTTTCCCCCTTTGACACCCTCCTCCCTGACCCTTATTTTATATAAATTTCCATTTAATCTTAGACCAGAAATGACTGGGCTTTTTTGAAGGGCATTCTATATGTTATAAACGCTTTTCATGGGTTTCCTGTGTACCTGGGGTTCCAGGCATTGCTCTGTTCTCCTTGCTGAGCCGTCAGAGGTCTTAGGCACTTTCATGGCCAGAAATCAGAGCGTGCGGCACCAGGAAAGGATGTTGGGTCCGTATCGGTCAACTGGTGTTCGTGAGGACCCAATAGGAGACGAGGCACTCTCCCTGGATTAGTTCCCAGCAAATGAGGCGTAATCTGCTGTTTCAATGGGAAGAAGAAGGCTGAGAAAGGAGTCGGCTAAGAAAACCGCTATTAAAAAGTGGAACAGTTGAGGTGCATGTTTAATCAGCATGTTCTTCCATGTTAACCTTCCTGCTTTTCTACCTTAATTCTTACTGCTGGTGCCAGGCTATGACTCAATCCCTCATCTCTACATGGTTCTGATACTGCTTATGCATCTCCAGCCTCATACCTCCCAGATCTCTTGCTTCTCAGTGTTGGACTCTGTGTACCTGACCTTCCAACCACTGGCCGACCCTCTGTGATGGCGCAGCTGCCTGAGCCTGATCCACCTCTTCAGTCCTGAGGTATCTGCCCACTTTCCGCCAGCCTTGCTTGAATTTGGGGGATGCTGCATCTGGCCTGCCATGTGAAAGCTTAGCCCTAGTCTGTGAACAAAGGGTACTTTACTAAGAAATTGTGTGTGTGAGAGAGAGAGAGAAGAGAGAGTCACCATCACCCTGGGAGATAATTTTTACACACGAACTCTCCTATGAAACCAAGAGTGCCCTCAATTAGTCTCCTGGGCATCCAAGTAAACAGTGTGCTCTGTGAGCTCCACCGTCTTGTACACGCCCTACACGGCATACATATCTGATGGCCTTCTGCCCAGGTCTTGTTGCTCTCAGGAGCTGGGCTGGGCCAATGTTACCTTCGGGCCTGGGCAAGGCTGAGCCCAGGCAGAAGGTAAGAACTGGTGGAGATGGTGCAGCTGAGGAAGGCAGAGCCCGCCCTGGTGCTCAGGTCTCCAAACAGGCTGGCGCCCTGGACCCCTACCAGTCTTCCCTCTTCCATTGCTGCGCAGACCTCAGCATGACCAAATGACCAAGACCGCATCGTTTCTGATACTCCTCATTTTTTGCTTCGGTTATTGGCATTATTCATCAAGGGATAAGTCTAGGTCAAGCTAGAGTTCAAGAAGGCTCTTGCATGTGCTATGCATACAGGATCACCATAAACGGCTGCAGGCGCTCTCCAGCCATTACTGTTAACAGATGCTGTGATAATAATTCTTGAAACTATTGCTTGAGGAGTGCTCCTCTGAATGATCTCATTCATAATGATGAAGGCCATAAATTCTGAGGAATGTTAGACAAATTCCTGACCTGTCTGTGACTATGGGAACTAACTGCTATTTTCAGGTAAGGGCCTGAAGTTCAAAGAAAATCAGCCCTGCAGCTTTTGTTTTTTATTTGCATGACTTAAAGCCGAGCCAACCCACTGTGCTTACTGAGGTTCAAAATAAGGTCTAAATAATCTTTTCAATCTTAGGCTGCCAGCCTGCTTGGTGACACCCTGTTAATTCCTGTTTGGGTCAATATCAGAAGCAGAATTATCATGCTGACTGCGGGAAAGTTTGCACTTCTTAGAGAATGCAGAAAGAATTCTGAAAGGGATTGTGATACAAGTCAGTTTCCCAGAAACAGAAAGAGATTGATGGACAAAGGAAAGTAAAGAAAAGGGAAACAAAGAGAGATGAAAAAACCTGATTTATGCAGCCCCTAGAGTCACCTGAAGCTCACCTGCAAGCTTATTTAATCTCCACGGAGCTGGCGCTGCCTTCTTTCCTCTGGTGCAAACCCTGAATGTCAAGTGGCATGCCCGAGTTCTCACCTGTTTGTCTTTCTCTAATCCCCACATCAATTCCTGACTGCCTTAAATTCAGAAATCATGAGAATATTGATTCTCTCCCTGCCATTCAAAAATTCTTAAAATTTAACATAAACCAAAAGGCATATGTTATAGCAATTATTGAGAAAAGCAATATTCTATGTCAGAACAAATTGTAGACAATAAGTTAATTTCCTTAAACAGTCAATAAACATGGGCTCAGCCCATCTTTCGCCCTTTCTTTTTCTTTTCTGGCCACATTACCTATGGATAACACTGGCAAATAACTTAGGACACATTTTTAGCATGGTCTTTGCAAAATCGGCTGTGTTTTTAGGTGTTATGTTTTCAAACCCCTGGGGTCAGGTCCTACAGGTTTTAGATGCACTTTTCCATAGTTTTGACTATATTCTCAAAAGGTTTCTATTTTCACCTCGAGAAAAAAACATTCTGAATAGTGTGAAGGAATGTAAGTTTCAATTCCATCTAATTGAATTATGTCACAGGATCCTGTTATTAAAAGTTTGTGCTAAAAATTTTACAGTTCCATACAAAAGAAATGTATTTAGCACATGCTATGGTAAGTTATTGATTGCAACAGCCAAATTTACAGTTATAGAAGAAGACTGGATATGTGGCATGAACATTAGAGTCCATAAACTCATCATAAAACATGGTGGGTCCCTGGCCTTTGTGGCTCAGTTGGTTGGGTGTTGTCCTGTGCACAGAAAGCTTGCCAGTTCAATGCCCGATCAGGGCACATGCCTGGGTTGTGAGCTGGATCCCCAGTAGGGGTGTGCAGGAGGCAGCCAAATGTTGTTTCTGTCTGTCTCTCTCTCTAAAAATCAATTTTAAAAATCCTAAAAAAAAAAAGAAACATGGTGGGGAGGTATTAACTGTAAATCAAGGCACAGCGTGATGATGTATCAGAGAAAGGCCTCAGATTCAAAGGAGGAAACATCTTTGTGTCCCACTGAGTGCAAAACATGGACTTCTAATTGTCACTGTGTAGGTAATGTTAATTGAGTGTGTACAGTGGGCCAGGCTCTTCACCAAGTATTATCTCATTTACAGCTCTATGAAATTTGTTCCCTTTCAATCCTCATTTTACAGATGAGAAAACTGAGACCAGAGAGATTTTGTGACTTTTTGACAGCTGACCTGTACAGTGGCTAGCTGACCCCCATCTCCCAGCTGGCCTGCACTCAGCAGTCTGTCCCCTTCTCGCTCTACTATGTGCGCAGTACAGGTGCTTTATGACAAGGTGACAAGGTAACTTACCCAAAGATCTATTGTCTTAATGATTTGCTAGAGCAATTCCACCCAATGTGTATGGCTCAGTCTAGGTCATCTGGTGGACTAGTGATCACATTTATTTATCTGTTTTTCTTTGCTGGTTTTCCATTTAGTCTAATATAACATTTTGAGAATTGAGGTAATTCTTAATAACCATAAAAATCAAATAAATGTTATTAAAGTGTGTAATTTAACACTATTCAAATCTTTATATAAATTAAATGTTATGAAAATATTTGGACAACTTAATTGTTACCAAAAATATCTAGATAATCAAGACAACATATTTCTATACAGGACTAAATTGTCTGTATTTTACTTCATTAATGAAGCGAGTGTTATCAGTACACTGTTTTCTCAAACAATCTGGAAAGTTCAGAGTATCTAAATTAGCATATCAGGTGCTAGTCTGAGCTCTGACTAACTGGAGTTGCCAAGGATACTATGGTAATCCTGATGGAACCACAGGTGAGACTCACCTTGAGTATTGCGATGAAAGTAAGATAAGCCAGTGTATAAGAAAGGGCTTGAGGACTGCCAAGCACTACCTAAATATCAGTCCCCATCATTCACCTTACTGAACAGTCATCTCTTATGTGCTATTATACTGTCCCCTTCCTAAGTCACAGCCATTGGGTACACATCCCTAATGAATGCTCATCATGCCTCCTGACCGAGCTGACCACCCTGGATATCTAATGAACCAGATACTTATGTCAACCTTCTGTGCATTTGAATTTCTGGTAATGTGCCGATCTTAATGAAGTTGTCTTACTGCTATCTAAAAACCTGTGGACACCTCAGGGCATGATGACTGAGCTAGGGTGTGTGGTGATGATATAATGTGACACGAGCTGCATGGGCTGCAGTTTGAGTCAAGTGATACATGACCTGGTGAGATTACCTGAGATATAATCCTCTTTTGCTCCTTTTAAACAAGAAGAAGTGATAGGAGACTGCAGGCCTTTGGCATTGACTCTCAAGAATTATACATCTACAAGACATTAATTTGTATTGCATGACTCATGTTGAATAAAAACAAGTTTGTATTCAAGAATCACGCGTTCCCAGTTAATCGCCCTTGTAAATGTTGGGGTGGATTATTGGTTACTCACACGCGTTTTTTGTTCCCAGAATGAATGCAGGTGTGCCACTCTGGTTCACTGTGTAACTGTTCATGCCTGAATTGGTCTACTCTGCTTGTGCTATCTCTGCACCCTCTGCATTAATCTCGATCTAAATACTTAACTGTGCAAATGTACCATAAATCAAGATTATCCACAAGTATTTCAACAGTGATTTAGTTAGCCTCTCTGCATGGCTTGAAAAGAACCAATCTAGTTCCCTTTACTTTACAAACATGGAAGGAGAGGCACTGAGGGACTGAGAAAGACACTAAGGTCAGAGCCTGATATCTAATGGATCGGAAGCTTGGGGTATTGTGAGTCAAGAGTAAATAACAGATATATGACTCTTATCTACACATGATAAACCCATACTTATAAGAGGAAAGTTCCAATTCTTGAAAAAAGTAATTTTGTGATATTTGTTGAATAATTAATACATAAGCAAATGAAAATCTTATGACATTCAAGTTTATGTCCAAAATGATTCATAAACCTAACTCAAGATTTTAGAATTAATTTTAAAATATCCTATTTATCTTTAAAAATAATTGGTATTTTTAAATTACTCAAAGGTGTCTTTAGGCTACTTTTAACAATAAAATAATTTATCATTATGTCATTTTCAGAGCGAGTAATTCCTCTGCTTTAGGACATTACTAAAAGCATTTTAAAAAGACAGTTGAAGCAACCGGAAGAATTAATTATAGAGTTTTTGAGGAGAAAAATATTAAAGATTTGAATCATTTATTTTTAATATATATTAAGATATTTATTCCTACAGAAAGATTTTTGGTATCATTGATTCTTAGCTGCAGTTTGGGTACCTTATGACATCTCTAACTATTTCATAAGCAAGACATTATCAAAATAATTTTTAAATATAATTCATCTTAATTCTACTTTACCTAAAAAATGAGTACATAGCACATGACCCCTCCTAAATGATGGAATAAATGACTGGCAATGGCATTTCCTCTAAACCTGCAGAACCCAGAGGGACCCTAAGTCCCAAATAAGCTAGGAGCTATTTTTTTATTCTAAAATAATAATAATGATACTACTACTACTACTAATAAGTTGAAAATATGTTTTGAAAGTATCTGGTTGATGCCAAAATATCACTCAAAATGTCAAGTGATCAACTTTTAGACAATCCACATAAATTTTATATTACATTGATCAAGGGGACAGTATGTAGAAGCTACAACTCAGAAGGTAGGCCATGAATGGATTGATTTGTGTCCCCCAAAGAGATATAGTAGAGTCCTACCCCCCAGTACACCTGAATATGCCTTTATTTGGAAATAAGGTCTTAGCAGATGCAATCAATTTAAGATTAGGGTAGATCCTAATCCAATATGATTGCTCTTCTTTTTTATGTTTTTAATATATTTTTATTCATTTCTCAGGGAGAGAGGAATAGAGAGAGAGAGATAGAAACATTGATGTGAGAAACATTGATCGGCTTCCTCCTGCACGCCCCACACTGGGGATCGAGCCTGCAACCTAGGCATGTGCCCTGACCGGGAACCAAACTGGGACCTCTCAGTCCATGGGACAATGCTCAATTCACTGAGACACACCAGCCCGGCTGATTGCTCCTCTTATAAGAAGAGGAGAAGAGACATAGACAGACACAGGAAGAAAGGAGATGACAGAGGCACAGATTGGAGGGATATGGTTACAAATCAAGAAATGCCAAGGATTGCAGTCTACCACCAGAAGCTAGGAAGAGGCAAAGAAAGATTTCATCCAAAGTCTCAGAAGAAGCATGCTATATGACATCTTGATTTTGAACTTCTATCCTCCAGAATTGTGGAAAAATACATGTCTGTTGCTTTAAGACACCCAGTTTGTGATAATTTGTTACAACAGCTTTTAGAAACCAATATAGGTTTTGATTGATTTTTCATAACTATGAAAAATATGATAGCCACCTTGGAATGCAGAAAAAAATTATTTTTTTACGTATAAAAATAGCAACATAATAGAGTATGCACCTAAAACTCTTGTATTTCAGAATTCTTTTTTTTTCATTTTAATTTCATTTTATTTATTTTTTATTAATTAATTTTTGTTATAGATGTTTCTCCTTTTCCCCCCACTGATTCTCCCCTCCCTCTCCCCCTCTGCCCCGTCCCCAGTTTGTTGTCTATGTCCACTGTTCGTGCACACATGCATATAAGTTCTGTGGTTTATCTCTCCCCCACCACCCCCTCTTCTGGGGATTGTCAGTGTGTACCCCACTTCCACGTCTCTGGGACTACCCCATTCCTCAGACTGTTATGTTCATCATATTCCACAAATAAGTGAGATCATATGATACTTGTCTTTCTCTACTTGGCTTGTTTCATAAAGGATGATACTTTCCAGGTCCCTCCATGTAGTCTCAAAGGATATGAGATCTTTCTTTCTTACAGCTGCATAATACTCCATTGTGTATATGTACCACTGCCTTTTTATCCATTTGTCTACTGATGGACACTTGGGCTGTTTCCAGATCTTAGCTATTGTAAATAGTGCTGCTATGAACATGGGGGTACATATATTCTTTCTGATTGGTGTTTTAGGCTTCTTAGGGTATATTCCTAGAAGTGGGATCACTGGGTCAAATGGAAGTTCAATTTTTAATTTTTTGAGGTAACACCATATTGTTTTCCATAGCAGCTGCACCAGTCTGCATTCCCACCAGCAGTATACTAGAGTCCCCTTTTCTCCACACCCTCGCCAACACTTGTTGTTTGATGATTTGTTGATGGCGGCCATTCTGACAGGTGTGAGGTGATACCTCATAGTTGTTTTAATTTGCATCTCTCTGATGATTAGTGATGATGAGCATTTCTTCATATGTCTCTTAGCCATTTGTATGACCTGTTTGGAGAGGTGTCTATTTAATATTTTTCTCTTTTGTGAAGTTGTTAGCATATTTCTTCATCTCTAATCTTAAATTTAATTTTAAACTTCAAAGCTTCAAGATTTCAAATTTGAAATTTCTGCCATATGCCATGACACTCCTAAAATGGGTCATTTGTCTCTACACAGAATTTTATGCATTAAACACTCACTATTATCTGGTTTGCAGGATGGTTACATCTCCTATAGCTTTTTGCTAATGCGGATATTCCATTTTCTCTTATGTATTGATATAGATTAAGTTGTGTCCCACAAAGAGATATATTGAAGTTGTGACCCTCGGTACTTCCAAATGTGACCTAATCTGGAAATAGGATTTTAGCACGTGTAATCAAGATGAAATTATGAAGGTAGATTATAATCCGATGTGAATTGCATCTTTATAAGAAGAGAAAGCAGAGACACTCAGAGGGAAAGATGCCACATGACAGTGGAGGCAGAAAGAGATAGAATGATCTAGTTGCTAGCCAGCAAATACCAAAGATTATTGGCCACCACCAGAAGCTAAAAAAAGGCATGGAACAGATTCTCCCTTGGAGCCTTCCAGGGTATATGGCTCCGCCAACACCTTGATTTCAGACTTCTAGCTTCCAAAATTGTGTGAGAATATATTTCTCTTGTCTCAAGGCACCCAATTTATGGTTCTTTGATTGTCAGCTTAGCAAATTAGTAACACATAACATATTAAAAGTCTCTGACAGTTTTATAAAAAAAATAGAAGTAAATTATGAAGGCCCTTGACCTTTCTATTTCCAAAAGCATGATCTTAAACATGTATTTTTTAAGCAATACAGAAAATGCCATTTTCAAGTGGTTAGTTCATAAAGAATTGAACAATATTCTTCAACTTCTCTATGCAAAATGTGAAGAATATGGCTTTAGAACTTTATGGGTCACAAATGAGAAACCAGTTTAGATCCTTGATCCTGTCAGTGCAAAGGACTAACCAAAATAGTCACTAATTTTATGTTCATTGCCTCAACAAGACACTTTGAATAATATTATTTAGATGAAAGAGTTGTGAACATGGAAAGCAAAACAATTTTTCCAAATCAATTCAATATTATTCTTAAAGAAAAACATTAAATGTAAATGACAAAGGCCAGGGACCATGTTTCCATGTTGCTGAACTGTCTGCTTTACCCCACATCTTACCAGCAGAGTAAACTTTTTCTCCTAGACAGCTCTGTCCTGTGGCGTGTGGCCAATATCTCTTTGACATGCCTTTCTACCCTCTAGAATCTGTCTTTTGGGTTCAAGACATAGATTACTTGTCATTTGCATAGTCCATCTGAAAAACCCAAAAGGAACTGATTTTGGAATTTTTTTCTGAGTAACTGAAGTCTTCCCATCCATTAAAAAAATGAATGACTGTACCTGGTGCTCTTTTTAGGTCATGAGTTCCATTAAGGAGAATGAATGGGACATTTGTTTTTTATCTTCAGCACTCAGGACTACACTGGACACATAGTTTATAGTGAGATGAAAGTTAGATCAAATAAATGTATCCACTCTAACATCTATAGGTAAGTGAAGGATGTTAGGAGATATTTTAGAAGGCTTTTTCTTCCTTTCTTTTCTGTTTCCCTTTCTTCCTTCCTTCCCTAGTATCCTACTTTATTTTTTAGTCAGAGTTGCCACAGTATTTGCCAAACCTTGAGTATTAGCATTATTCACTAAATTTTGGTCTATTGATATTAAAAAAAAAAAAAAAAAAGGCAACTTAGTCAAGGATACTTTCTCAATTCAGCACAGAAAATTTGACCATGATTTATATATTAAAAAGTAGCAGAAAATTTTGTTAGCAAGTTTAGATTATTAAGCATTCCCAAATTTGTATTTTGTGAGGATTACAGCAAAGTGAAGCAGCCTGTGTTTATTATATAAAAGAAATCAAGATGTTGAATAATACAAAATATCCAGTAATGATATTTTGTCATTGTTTTCTCAATAAATAATTACTTGCTATTTTACTTTTAACTTATTTTTATTAGAGTTCATTTTTTTTCCTATGTGGAAATGTATGTTATCAAAAATAAAAAACAAGTGAAAATGAAATTCTCAAAGTGTAGGTACAAAGTGTAGGCACAAATTGGCCGTTTTTGTTTATCAGCAAGGTAATTAGATCTGCTTCTAGTTTTTCAAAAGGCATTAATTTTTTTTGCTACATCAAGTGTAAAGAAATACCTTAAGAAACTCTCTTAACAAGGACAAAATAATGTGTCTTTGTAAAGAGTTAAGAACATTTATACTAAATTATAAAATTTGAAAAGATATTAATTGAGGATTGAACATTACTCCACACAAAATATTAATGATAGAGGTGAAATAAAATTATTATTTTTTCTTCTTTTTAAAATACTAGTATTTTATGTGGGTGAATTTTTTTCTTTCTCTGACTCTCTCCCTCTCTCGCTGTCCGCCTCTACTTTATCTCTATCTTTCTCATTTTGGGTTTTCATTCCATGACCCTTTTTAGGCATGCTATCAACATCTGAGCCTTGGAGCATGGAAGAAAAAAAAAAAAAAGCAAAACAAAACCGTGAACATTTTATGAGTTCACTGTAACCTTTGAGAGATTAGAGGGATTAATAACTAACTGGTTTTAATATGCATTTATAAAATAGACCACTAGTTGAGGTCAGCATGAGGACAAAGGCAAGCCAGAAAGACATGGAAGATGATACAGAAACAGTTTAGGAAACTAACAAATCTGTAAGTCAAGGGGCTGTTTGCAGTGAGCTGAAAATATGCATTACGTTTGCAGCATTGACTGACTGGTGAAAGTTACTCCAGAGAAGGACTGAGGGTCTGTGCCTGCACTTAGTGCGAGAAGGTGCAGGGGTGGACCAGAGAGGTCTGCCATGGATGGGCTTGAAAAGGAGTTTTGACAAGTTTTCTGTACTTTTGTGATCCAGTTTTAGTGTTAAAATTGGTGGACGTGGCTCGTTAAGTGCTGAGGAATACAAAAGTGATAACCAGGGGTTCTGAACCTGAAGACGCCCTGTTCGAAGGAATTCCACGTGAGTTTAGGCAACTGCGTTGTTAGTTCAGGTAAACTTAAAACCAAGATAAGACTGTATGATTTATATTTTAAGGAAGGAAGAAGGAGAGAAAAGAAAATTACCTTTATTAAATGAGTTTTTGTGTATGTGACAGAGAGTAAGCTAGGTGCTCACTTTTCAGAAAACAAGGTTGATTTTCTTGTTTTGTTTTTCTTCTCAGATGAAGGCATTGTGTGTCTAAGAGGTTAGGATATTTCTTCAATGTCATACAACAATCTGGGCTGACACAACTCTAGAATCATTCTTTCTTCTGTATTATTCTTAGCTTTTGGTTTTCACATGACATGTACAGATGGCCCTGTGTGGGACTCTCGTGTAGGAATCCCTGTAAGTTAGGTGAAAATCCTTCCTGTATAGCCACCTCTTTTTCACCTACTCAAGAAAGCATATTTGAATACATGTAAATGATAACACTGTTTTTAAAAGGTAATCTGTTGTAACAAAAATGTCAGCTACCATTTGTTGAGTTCTCACTCTGGGCCACACGAGAAACTAAGTGTCTTATAGGTCAAGTCTTACCTCTTTCAATTTCACACTAGACCAAGAAGGTAGCAAAACTGGGCTTAGAAGTTAGAAAGAGTGAACAGAAAAGTTTGAATCTATATTTCTAACCCAGAGTCCTGCTCTCCACCACTGCTCAATACCGCTGTATATAGGGTGTTTGTGTATATATTTATATATACACAGTGGCCAGGCACTTTAAATTTACATAACAAACATTTGGTACATGCACAAGTGATAAAAATTTATTTAAAAAACGTAAGCCACTGTCAATCTTGGATATTGTAACTATTAATGCTAATAAAATATTTGCAATAGTTCTTGTAACTAATGCCAACTCACACATGTGTCCCAAAATAATAGGAAAGGAATTTCCCCGTGGTCACTTTGCCCTCTCTTTATGATAAATGCCTATAATTTGTTTGCAAGGAAAAAGAAAGCTAGAACCAGAGAAAGCAGGTGAGACGGTGAAAAGATTATCATGGGGAATTACGTGTTTTGCCCATACAGATAAGACATTAAAACTGGTAGCGTTCTGGGTGTTTCAGAGTAATGGCACACATGAGATGTGGGGTTTGGGGCCTGAAAGAACTCATTTTCTAGCATGAGAATGAAGGATAAATAAGCAAAGTGCTTCATTGTGTTTGTGAAGTGTTCTCACAGAGGCGATCACGGATCACCATGGGACTTACAAGGGTCTAATGCCACCTCAAGAGAGGCGGTAACACAAGTAACAATTGGAGGAGGGATCAAGGTGACAACCTGACATTGCCAGATAGCTAATAAAAATTCAGGATGCCCACTCAAATTTTCATGTCATATAAACAAAGAATCTTTTTTTTTTTTTTTTGTCAATGTATGTCCCAAGTGTTGTATGAGATATACTGAACCTAAAAGAAAAATAATCCATCATTTATCTGAAAATAAAATTTAGCTGGCATCCTGTATTTTATCTAGCAGCCCTTTCTATGAGTAAACTAGAAGCATGTTAGATTGGATAATGGAATCGATAGTGATTTTCTATCTAATTTATACTCTATGTCTTCTCCTTTAATACATATTTTTGAATTACTGTGTGTGCTCTTATAGCAATGCCCTGGTACAAGTTTTCAGATGTATGAGGAAGGGGTTTATAAACTATATTCTCGATTGAGAAATAAGGGGAACTTAAGATATTAAAATAATACTGAAACTTTTCCTCAGCCAGACACAAAAGATCTGATTTACAAAGATATTAGAGTATATTATCACTTAAGTAAAGCACATCAGGGAGAGTTACCACTGAATGAATTCCAAAGCCTCTTCCAGCCCAGAGACTGATTCAGCGAAATTAAAAAGCAGTCAGAGATATAATTTCTTACTCACTTCCAAGAATATTACCCAAATGCCTGTTAGAATAGACCTAGGTTAGTAATTGTCTCTCCAAAGTTTTATATTGTCTCACCTTTCACTAAGCCTTCTTTTATAGAGAAAATAATTAAGTAGTTAATAAGAGTTAAGATCAATCATCTTGAGTCATTGGTTGAGCAAAGAACAGAACTCACAGCTTTGTTTTCAACCCCTGCTTTTCCCACAGAGCCCAGTGGTCTAGCTTAACTCAGCTTTAAAATGCATATCCCTGACAACCAAAGACGTAAACACCATCAGTGACTGAAGACACACCAGCCTGCATCTTGAATGCTATATGTGTAACATAAATAAGACAAATTTCAACATAACACTGTGCAGAAATGTACCCTGGCAAATTCCTTGAGAACTTCGCTGTCCTAGAAAGATCCCAATTTAACCTTTTTATAAGATAATACACCAATACCTATTGGGGGAGGAAGAAATTTTCTTCTAACCTTCTAGGTTTTTCTGCTAGTCTAATAATCAGATTGACATGAAACAGGTTAACAAAGGAAATAACTAACTTTAATGACATATGTACATATGGAAACCCCACATACATGAGACATTCAGAGACAGACAGGAAAAATGAGACATGACATTTTGAGCTAAGGATAAGGGAGGGGTCCTGAGGCTTCAGCGGGGAAGAAGGTCATTGCAGGATGATAAGATCAGATATTTAGTAATTAAATATTTGCCCTGCCATATCGATAGGTCACAGAAAGTTATTTTTGGTAATAACTCTTATTGTGGGCAAGGCCCTCAATTTAGATTCTTCCACATAGTTAAGGGAGGGGCAGACATTTTTCTCAGCCCACAAGTTCTTGATTACCTTCAGCTTAAAATAATCCACATGCCAAACTGTACATTTTAAGGAGGTTTGTTCTAAAACCCTTCAACCCCTAGATAAAAATTAAAGACGATGGAACTGGCATTTCTATAAAACTTCATTGGAAGATAAATATTTACTTAGTAAGGTGACCTTTTTAATAACATTTGCAAGTGAACTCTTATTTAATGAGAAACTTTAAGTTGGATGGGCTAATGTGAAAAAACTTTAAAAACAAATTCATACTATTATGTAGTTTTCAGTTTTCTTAGATATCCGTACATCTTGCTAAGTCAGTTCTTTATTCTCACTCAAGTTTCTAGGGGAAATATGTGTGGCAATACTGAGGGAACACAAATATTAATATCCCTTTTTTAAAATATGTATAACCTCATTTTTTTTTCTCCTGGGAAATAAATTACATAATATTACCAAAAATTATTTTTAAATAATTTAGAACAATTTATGGTATTTTATTCTATACAAGTACCCTCAATTTATAATCTCTTAGTCTTTTTTTTTCTTTCTGTAGTATAAAGTTTACCATTATTCTGAAATATACTTGTCCCTTTTATAGTTTCCAAAAAGAATCTATTCCAGGTCAGGGGCATAAGTCAGTTATCTATGTTCTCCAACTCTCAGTAGGATTACACATGTCAAGAAAACAAACAAGCCACTATTTTATTTATTTTTAATTTTTTTTTTAATTAATTTATTTTTGTTACAGATGTTTTCCCTTTTTCACCCACTGATTCCTTCCCCCTCCCTCCCCACTCTGTCCCCACCTTTGTTGTCCATGTCCATTGTTTATACATACATGCATATAAGTTCTATGGTTTATCTCTCCCCCACCCCCTTTTCAGGGGATTGTCAGTCTGTACCCCACTTCCACGTCTCTGGGACTACCCCATTCCTCAGACTGTTATGTTCGTTATATTCCAAAAATAAGTGAGATCATGTGATATATGTCTTTCTCTGCTTGGCTTGTTTCGCTTAGAATAATACTATCCAGGTCCCTCCATGTTGTCTCAAAGGATAAGAGATCTTTCTTTCTTACAGTTGCGTAGTACTCCATTGTGTATATGTACCACTGCTTTTTTATCCATTCGTTTACTGATGGACACTTGGGCTGTTTCCAGATCTTAGCTATTGTAAATAGTGCTGCTATGAACATGAGGGTACATATATTCTTCCTGATTGGTGTTTCAGGCTTCTTAGGGTATATTCCTAGAAGTGGGATCACTGGGTCAAATGGAAGTTCAATTTTTAATTTTTTGAGGTAACACCATATTGTTTTCCATAGTGGCTGCACCAGTCTGCATTCCCACCAGCAGTGTACTAGAGTCCCCTTTTCTCCACACCCTCGCCAACACTTGTTGTTTGATGATTTGTTGATGGCAGCCATTCTGACAGGTGTGAGGTGATACCTCATTGTTGTTTTAATTTGCATCTCTCTGATGATTAGTGATGATGAGCCTTTCTTCATATGTCTCTTAGCCATTTGTATGTTCACTGATACATCACCTAAGGCAACAGAAACAGAGGAGAAAATGAACACATGGGACTACATCAGACTGAAAAGCTCTATACAGCAAAAGATACAATCATCAAAATGGAAAGGCAACCCACTGTATGGGAGAACATAACTGCCAATGATATATCAGATAAGGGGTTAATTTCCAATACATATAGAGTGCTCATACAACTCAACAAAAGGAAGACAAAGAACCCAATTAAAAAATGGGCAAAGGAACTAAATAGACACCTCTCCAAACAAGCCACTATTTTAAAGACATCTCTCTGGCTTTGCTTCTGAGATCACTTACAATGTTTTTGTTGTTGTTTGTAAATTCTCACCAAGGATATGCTTTCATTGATTTTGAGAGAGAGAAGAAGGGAGAGAAACATCGATCTGAGAAAGAAACCATAATATGAGAGAGAAACTTCAATCCATTATGATTCTATTGTGTGGACGAGGGATCTAACCCACACCCTAGGTATGTGCCCTAACCTAGAATTGAACCCACAACTTTTTTGGGTGTACTGGACAACACTCCAACCAACTTAGCCACCCAGCCAGTGCCATTTACATTAAGTTTTACCCGTGGGTCTTTGCTAGGCTAGCCTTGCAAAGGCGCATGCATTGTACTAGTGTTAATTATAAAAAGAAAAAAGAAACATTGTGTTAATATTCTTTTCTTGACTATGTTAAATGGGGTTTTCTCTGAATTTATTGGCTTGTCTAATACTCTGTGAAAAACATATATAAAATGTTTAATACTGGAAAAGAAAAAAAGATGCCTAATGATTTTTGCCAAAGTATAAACCAATGTTAGTGAATGCACGGGCGGCAGAGGGAACCTGGAGAAAGCTGAAGCGATGCTTGAGCAGATGAAAACGCCATGCTCAAAGATCCTCAGTGACAGCAGCTAACAGAGAGTCTTGCCCATAGATATGACCTTTAATTAGCCATACAAGCCAGGTTCCCTTAATTCTCTTTCCCTTAATGGAGCTCATTAGGCTGAGACTCCAGCCCACCGGAGTCCTTGTTCCTTCATTCAGCAGGAGTTGGTGAAAGCAAAGCCATCAGCTCAGGTGAAGTCTGTCACGTCTGGAAGCAGCAGCATCTGGTCACAGTCAGGACGAAAGAGAGTCATCTTGCCAGGAAAAACACCTCTTCTCTGTACTTCGTGTTCTATATTTGCAGGTAGATGAATTGTGTTGGTCAGTGATATATAGTAACCTCCCTTATCTACTGGGGATACTTTCCAAGACCCTCAGTGGCTATCTGAATCCATGAATAGTACCAAACCCTGCATATACTATACTTTTTCTATACATGTACCTATGATAAAGTTTAATTTATAAATTAAGCTCAGTAAGAGATTATCAATACAAATTAATTATGAAATAGAACAATTATAATAATATAGTGTAATAAAGTTATGTGAATACGGTCTCTCTTTCTCTCTTAAAATGATTTTATTGTACTTTACTGATTCTTCTTCTTATGATGATGACATGAGATGATATAGGTCCTATGTGATGAGATAAAGTGAGGAGAATGATGTAGGCACAGTGATGTAGCTCTAGGTTACTATAAGGGTTACTTGGACACAAGCACTGTGATACCTGGACAGTTAATCAGATCACTGAGATGGCTATTAAGTGACTACTGGGTAGGTAGCATATACAGCGTGGATACTTTGGACAAAGGGATGATTCTCACGCTGGGTGAGGGATGGAGCAGAACGGCATGAGATTTCATCATTCTACTCTGGACAACCTGCAATTTAAAACTTATGAATTCAATAAAAAATCAAATAAATAAATAATAAAATGTATGAATTCAGTATTATTTGTGATTTCAGGCATCCATTGGGGGTCTTAGAACATATTCTCTATGAATAAGTTGTAACTACTTTATACTTAAAATCACAGTGAGTGAGGCAGCTCTAATATGCAGCCAGAAAACTACGCCGTTTGCTGTGGGTGTTGCCTTCAGTGAGGGGATTTTCCACATACAGTGAACAGCTCTTGGTAAAGATCCAAACAAAACATATACAGTCTTTCTTCAGTGTACATGATAGCTGAATTTCTGGAAAATTCAGTGTATATTAAATCCAAACAAGATACACTTCGGGTTCACGTGTAAAACGAAGTTAGATTCTTGGCCCATATTGTTAGATGTCCTGTCTGGGGGCAAGGGGTGAGGGGGCACTGAAAACCACTCAGGCATAGGAAAATCACTCTTAAAAATAAATAAAAATTAAACTTATGAATTTCTTGTTTCTGCAATTTTTCATTTAGTATTTTTGAACTGCTATTGAGAACTGGTAACTGATGCCATGAAAAGCAAAACTGTGGATGGGGAGAACTATTGTATTAAAATATGTTGAGAGTAGCAACAGAATGTTTTCAGAGACATCATCTTCAAAATAAGACGGAACATTTTCTGTCTACCTGGGACTCTGTCTTTCTGCTTTATCATAGCAAAGAGGTTTGTATATTGGAATTTTATAATTTCTACCTTTTCAACTGAATTATGAGTATGAATGAAGACAAAATAAAGTTTTTTTTCTTCAGTGAATTAGATACCTTATTTTTCTCATTGGAAAGCAAAAATAATAAAATATGTAGTAATAAAAACAAAATAATACTAAAATAATTGATTGCCTGTGAAATATCTTTCTTCTTTCCTTTTAACTACGGATTTTTCTGGGATTACATAATAGAATAAATTATATGATAAAGCAATTTTTTCTCATATTTTACATAACTGAGGGCTCAACCAAACTAGAAAGAATACCTATAGAATCTATAATATCCCTAACGAATTGCTAATGGTTTGTATTCAACTCTTTATATTAATATTTGGACTGGTGAGGTTAAATGCTCTGTTTGTTATATTAATATATCAATGAGTCAAGAGGTTCTTGTGTTTGTCAGTTTCATAGAGTATCTTTTATCATTATGGAGCCCAATAATTTTCCATACTTTCTTAAGAACCAGTTCACATACCGTGTCTTTATTCAACAAGCTTTTATATTGCAATTAGCATTTTGGATCAATCTTGCCCAGAGCCATGTGTCAAAGATCAACTCTTTTATTAGTCTGATGTGAAAAAGGGTTATAATTATAATCCAATGTGACTGATTTATGTGTGTGACTTTTCATTAATTTATAATGGTCTTATTATCTCTTTGGATTTCATGTAACATGTTCAACACAATTTTGAAATATAAGAGGGGTCTGTGGAAAGAAGACAGAGAAAATTATATTCTTTTCTCCTCTATCTATACCTGTTGGAGTTCTGAAAAACTGTAAGCTTGTCCTGGACAGTGACTAGGGCAACAAGTGGCTCCAGTGTTCACTGAACCAAAGGAGTGTACAACGTGCACACAAGTTACCCACCACGGTCCAATGTGGCTGCTTCTCTAAAAAGCCACATCTATTTCAAGATGTGGAAACTAAAATACATAACTAAAACTAGAAATGATTACATTAAAGTGATAGCATTTTATTAAGGTACATTAAAATGAAAATAACACTGAGTCAAATAATAGAGAACAAGATTAATGATCAAAGCCAAAAAATAAACTTCAGCTTTATAAAGCTACTACAATTCACTCAAAGTTTCTCTAAGGCTGACCCTTTCTAATAAAAGGAAGGATATTAATTAGTCAGGAGAGACAGCTTTGTGTCTAATCTGAGTTTTCCTACAAGTCTTTTACATGGAAATATTGGATGCCATGGTGAAGGCTCTCTTCAAAAGCAGTTTTATTTTTTAAAAGGGTTAAAAAGCAGTGGTGTTCCATCTATGGCTATATTTTATAGCCATCTTTAATAAAAGTTGTTAGCAGATAGCCTGGCTGGCTTTTCAGTGGTTGGAATTCATCCCATAACCCAACACATTGCAGGTTAGAGTCCTGGTGCAGGTTTGGTCCATGATCAGGATGTGTACCATAAGCAACCTATTGGTTTCTCACACTAATCTCTCTCTCTCTCTCTCTCTCTCTCTCTCTCTCTCTCTCTCTCTCTCTCTCTCCCCCCCCTTCCCCCCTCTCTAAAATCAATAAAAACACATCCTCAGATGAGGATTTAAAAAAAAACCAAAAAACTGCCTGGCTTCATGAGAGTGTGTATGTACTTTACTAACCAAATTTTTGCACCTAAAAGAGTGATTAGCATCTTTAAGAACCAGCAAAATGTAGCCTCTATGTTGTAACCACTGATGAGAACACAGGTTCTGAATGAGATCATCCGTGTTCAACCCCCAGCTCTGCTTCTCCGAAACTGTGTGACCGAGGGCAAGGTATTGACCAACGTCTTTGTGTGAGAAGTAAATTGCTTAGAGCATATTATATGCATCAAGGTAAGTTAGTCATTATTAGTTTTATTGATTAATACTATTATCAATAGGCCCTCTCAAAGCCAGAGACAGTCGATGTGCTCACAGGTATTCTAGTGAAGAAGAATCTGTGACCAGGTAGATAGCACTGAGTCTTGTTCTCCTCCCACATTTGACATTCATAACATGCTTGGAAGAATCTTGTTCTGTTGCTTCAAAATTATTGTAAAAAAGCTTTTCACAAGAAAGCAACATTTACAGTGCCTGCTACATCATGTGTTACTCTTCCATAGAATGTAAAATAAATAAATAAATAAATGAAAAGCTGTATTTAAGTATACAATGGAATAGTTTTTAAAATGTAAAATAGCATGTTCACGTTGGTAGGCAGTGGTGAGGAATAAAGACCTCTTTATAGCTTAGGTAATTGTGTCCCCAGCTAAGACGCCAAACGACAGCCGTAATAAAGTCTGGGAATATAACATGTCATATCCCTTACTCCCATTTGCCCAGAAGTGTCTATTGCATTAGGTTCATCTCTTAGATCCTGAAAATCCTGGGACCAGAACAAAATTCCTCTGTCGTCCCTCACTCCGAAAAATCAGTTTACAATCTATTTGCCCAAGACATACATAATAATCTTAGACAAAATGTTCAAACTCTTTGGATGTCAGTTAACTTGACTGTATTTGAGATTAAAGACCTGCTTTCTCTGCCTCACACGTGTGGTGTGTTGATCCAGTGAGAACCACAATGGAACAACGTTGTGATAGAAAAACAGAATACGTTGGGGATATCTCTGCTCATCCACTTAGACGGGTTAGTAGCTGGGTGAGATTACTTAATCCCTCTGAGGATGAGTTTTATCCTTTGTGACATGATAGCATCAGTATCCATTCCACAGTTATTCTGTTATATTCACGGATTTGTTCAACATGTGTTTATTGGATACAGTTGTTTGCCAGGTACTGGTTTATATACTTAATGATGTATTAGAGATTGAAATTGAGGAAGACAGCATCTTTATCATCACCACTGTTGTCACTATTGTCATTGCAGCAGATGACATTTTTTTTCTGCAATTATAATGTGCTTTTTACTGTACTTCTATTCTCATTTCATGTTCACAACATTTTTATCTATACTGTAGTGCTGATGACACCATTTTATAGAGGGAGAACTCAAAACTCAGAGAGCTTAAGTAACTTGCCTATTTGAACAAAGAAACCAGTTTACCTTGGTTATTATAAAATATTGCCTTGATTATTCTTAAATATTATTCCTCATATTGATAGTTTACTCTAAAGGTTTTGGGGGCTCCCAGAGATCAATGATTGTAGACAGGGATATAGGCATAGAACGTGGACCTCATTTCTGTTTTATATAATTATGTGAACAGATGGGAGAGGCTAATGACTTTTTGTCCCAGTTGCGTTAAACAAGATTAAAGATGCTGGCAAAGACTAAAGATCTGTGCTGAAGAGTTTATATCTCATTACCCAGATCCCTAGTCATTCAGTCTCTCAGTCTTGTCATTATTGTTCTAGTCTGTACTGTGGATTTTGTGTGTAGGTGTATGCACTACTGTCTGGTTTTCTTAATGATGTAACCGAGCCCTAATGCCCGCTCACAGAAAGTTTTGGTTTTCTCCTTATAGGACCCTAGAATAGACTGCAGCATTTGGGTTTGCAGCTTCATAGCTGTTTCAAGACCTGCTACTTAATTAACTGTTGATGGGCCATCTGGGCTGTTCAGAGTCTTGCATGGCATTTTCTCCAACTCACCTTGGAATCTTACATTTAGACACATTTGTCTACTTATGAACAAAGTTCTTGAGTAAACAGTCAGATCTGTGCATGAGACATTATAGAGTTGCAGAAATAAAAACAGCCACATTTGATTAGTTTTAGTTTAGAATTGGGAAAGCTAAAAATGTATATGTTAGTATAACTTGGAATTATTCTGTTTTTTGTATAATCTTTCTACACAAATTTTGGAGCATAATACTTCATTCAGTTTCCTTCACCTCATATTGCTTTGTGATTCAGCTTTATTGCTTTAATTCTGTTCAACTTCAAGTTCTGGCAATTGAATAAAATAAGATATGGGAACACATTGCAAATATGTTAAAGACATTTCCAATATTACAAAAAGGATGTTTATGGAAAACATATTGTTTCATATATATTTTCCTTAAATTGGTTGAACGATGTATTCCATTTACACACCAAGGGTTCTTTGTAACATAAGTCATATCCAAAGACTGTCTGCTGTTGCCATCACTGTGTAGAGGATACGTAATGCATTTCCTTATGAATAAGTCTTCAGTCTGTTAGCGCAGTGAGCTGGTAATTGAGATTAAACTGTCTCAAACAGGCACACATATAACAAATTAAAAACAAATATATGAGTGTACATATACACACACACACACATTATGAGCTCCACATTAAGATATATTGTGGGTTCGTTTGTATGAGTAGGTTTAAACAAGAAATAATATAAATCTTTATTTTTCTTGTGCGAAGGTGATTGGATAGACTACATATAGCATCTGTTTCTTAATTTCTTGAAGCTCATAACTTTAGAAAATTCTTCTTAATAAAAATAAACTATAACATTTGTCCTTTTTTTGAAACAAAACATACAGAATTAATCTGTAAAGTGTAAATAGCTAAATTTAGAATTACTGAAACATATGTCAATAGGAATTAGAAGAAAAATTTTAAGAAAAAGCAATGACAAAATAATATGATTATAAATATGTATAGACTTCCGGTCAAGATGGCGGCGTAGGGAATCGCAGTATCGCGTTCTCCCACAACCACATCCAAGTTACAACAAAACTACAGAACAACCATCATCCAAAACCGCCTGAAATCAAGCTGAATGGAAGTCCTACAACTACGGAATTAAAAAAAAAAAAGCAGCTACATCCAGACCGGTAGGAGGGGCGGCGGTGCGAGGGGTGGCGGCAGCGGCGCGGCGCGACGGGCTGGTCCCACACCCAAGTGTGGCGGATAAAAATCAGGAGGCTCCCGCGGCTGGGAAGGTCCTTCCTGAGGACTGAGGGGTCCCGTCCCACACCAGGTGCCCCGCTCAGGGTTCCAGTGCCAGGAAGAGAAGTCCCCATAACTTCTGGCTGGAAAAACCAGCAGAAACTGAGGCTTAGGGAAGCTGACCTGGCTGGAGCCACAGGCAGCTCCCTAAAGGGCCCGCGCACGGACTGGTCAGACTCTCTCCCTCTAAGCTCGGAGGGGAGGCAGCTCGAGGGGCACCAGAGAAATACAGGGAAGAACTGAGCTGTTTGGCACTGGAGCGAGGGCTGGAGAGGGGGCTTTCTCGGGGACAAACGTGCTGTAAGAGGCCTTTGTTCCTTTGGTGAGCCCTTCCCTGGGGCGGCAGACAGTCGCCATATCTGGGACTCCAGCAACCTGGCTCACACTGGTAGCCCCGCCCTGCTGACTCCCTGAGGCCCCGCCCTGCGCCACCCAACTTTCAGGCCCACCCAAGCTGTTGCCACTTGCTTAACCATAGGATTGGCCTGTCTTGGATCCTGCTTCAGGTTTTTCCTAAATTCTTTCAAACGAGCAGCATCGGGTCTCAGCGAGCCCCATACCTCTCATTAAGTAATACACAGAAACAAACACAGGGAGGCAGCCAAAATGAGGATACAAAGAAACAGGTCCCAAATGAAAGAACAGAACAAAACCCCAAGAAAAGAACTAAGCGAAATGGAGATAAGCAACCTAACAGATGCTGAGTTCAAAATACTGCTTATAAGGATGTTCAATGAACTCAGTGAGGGCCTCAAGAGCATAAAAAAGTACCAGTCAGAAATGATCACTGCACAGTTAGAAACGAAGGAGGCTTTAACTGAAATAAAGAATAATTTACACAGCTTCAATAATAGAGTACGTAAATCCAAGGAGCAAACCATCGATTTGGAATATAAGGAAGCAAAAAACGCCCAACCAGAACAGCAAAAAGAAAAAAGAATCCAAAAAAATGAGGATAGTGTAAGGAGCTTCTGGGACAACTTCAAGCGCGCCAACATTCGCATCTTGGGGGTGCCGGAAGGAGAAGAGAGAGAACAAGAAATCGAAAACCTGTTTGAAACAATAATGGCAGAAAACTTCCCTGACTTGGTGAAGGAAACAGACATACAAGTCCAGGAAGCACAGAGAGTCCCAAACAAGATGAACCCCAAGAGGCCCACACCAAGACACATCATCATCAAAATGCAAAAGGTTCAAGACAAAGAGAGAATCCTAAAAGCAGCAAGAGAAAGGCAGCTAGTTACCTACAAGGGAGTTCCCATTAGGCTGTCAGCTGATTTCTCAAAAGAAACTTTGCAGGCCAGAAGGGAGTGGCAAGAAATATTCAGAGTGATGAAAACCAAGAACCTACAACCAAAATTACTCTATCCTGCAAAGCTGTCATTTAGAATCAATGGACATATAAAAACTTTCCCAGACAAGAAAAAGTTAAAGGAGTTCATCACTACCAAACCGTTATTATATGAAATGATGAAGGGTCTTTTTGAAGAAAAAGATAAAATATATGAACAAACAAAATGGCAATGAATACATATCTATCAACAATGGAATCTACAAACAAAATGAACAGGAAGAACAGGAACATTCTCATAGATACAGAGAACATTTTGTTGGTTGCCAGTTGGGAAAGGGGTTGGGGGAATGGATGAAAAGGTGAAGGGATTAAGAAGCACAAATTCATTGCTAGACTGACAAACCTCAAAGGGAAAGGGGTTGGGGGGGTGGGAAGAAATAAACCAAAGAACTTATATGCATAACCAATGGACACGGACAATAGTTTGGGAAAAGGTGGGAGGGGGGCGGGAGTGGGGAGGAGGGGGTCAATGGGGGAAAAATGTGGAACATCTGTAATACATTTTACATCCAACAATAAAGATGTGGAAAAAAAAAAAAAGAAGAACCATCCAAAAAAAATAAATAAATAAATAAATAAATATGTATAAAATTGATTTTTAAAGTTTTATACTATTTTGTACTTAAAAAAAATAATAGACTTTTACTCTTTACCTTACTTTCTCTATTGTTATACTACGTAACTCTGAAATTCATTGACAATATAAATATTGCTATTGCAGCAACCCAATTAATATACATTAATTTCCATGAAAATAATGCATCACTCTGAGCAAGTTCTAGGTGAGTTAAAAAAAAGGTCAATTGAAGAAAATATTACAAGATGGGAAAGATAGTGATAATGGTGATGATGATAATACCAAAAACAGAAATAATAAGGTATCATCCTAAAAGAAATTTAGTCCTTATGACATTGCTATGTCATCCTAGAGAAAGTAATTATTTGACAGTTTTTAAAAGATGAATGCAGTGTTGTTGTTGTTTTTTCTTTTTTATTCAGTACATTTAGCATGCTTCAACTTTAGCCTGACAGAATTCCTAGGTTTTTATAAGTATATAGCAAGCAACCACATCTCTGAGTAATTGTGACAGAACATTTTGATGTATTATTTTAATTATTTTTATTTATTTATTATCCTTATCCAATGATATTTTTCCATTGGTTTTTTTTTTTTTTTTTTTTTAGATAGAGTGGGAGGGTGACAAGGAAAGGGAGGGAGAGACAGAGAGAAAGAGAGAGAGAGAGACATCAATGTGAGAGAGACACATAGATTGGTTGCCTCCCACATGACCCCAACTGGGGCCAGGGATCAAACCTGCAACAGAGGTACTGCCCTTAACAGGGGATTGAACACAGACTCTTTAGTCGATGCTCCCCACTGAGCCAAACAAGCCAAGGCTGATCAATGTTATTGAAGGGCAAGTTGCTTCCCTGACTTCTTTGGAGAGCTTTTGGTTCAGTTAAACTCCCTCTCTCTTTCATTTATTATTGTCAGTGGTATTACCAAAAAAATATTTAGTAATTTTGTCTAGGCTCTCCCTAAACTTCTTATAATTTTAAAAACTATAATTAAAAATTATTTTTGAATTCAAAACCTTATGACACCGAAAAGACTTGTTATACTGTAATTCTAAGGTAGGAATATACTTAAGAAACAGTAACTTCTTATAGTGAATATGGAGAAATTTCTTTAAGTAATATAACTAAAATCCAGAATATTTTAGTCTTTTTTTTCTTATCAAATAGTTTTCAGAAGATAAGTTAAAAGTAACGGGTAATGTTTAAATAGTATAAAACTGTACTTTTTAAAGTTTTCTTTCTTAATAAACTATTTCTTTCTTTATTTATTTATTCAATTTTTAAATTTTTAAATTTTAATTGTTAGGGAAAGAGGAATTGAAAGAATGTTAGACACATTGGGGGAAAAAATAGGACACAGGACTCCCATTTCAGGATCAATCTAATCTTGATTTTTACCCTGGCTTTCTGCTCTTAGCTGGATGCCCTTGGGTGACTGAATTAACTGCTGAGTTTATTGTTCCCTAAATGACAGTAAATATAGTTACTTACTTATCCCACAGAGATGTTATGAGACTCTTTGTCTTACTGGATTTTGATATCTCTGAAAATCTATTACGCATTGTATAAACTATCTAATGTACTTGATTGCTCAATATCATGACTTGAGATGACAAAGAAATAGAGAATGATTTCTTGGTAGAATGTTTAAAAGGGCTTATGGTTTATCAAAACAATGATCAGATTCATTCAATTCAGTAAATTCGGGGTGCACCCCACAGGAGAGAATCAAAAGACATTAAGAAGCTGAGTTATCCATTGATTCTAGGTTGATTCTAGGAGAAAATGGCAAGAATGGAGAATTAATCTCTTAATGTTCCAGGAAGGACTGTTGTCACATTGTGATAATTTTCCTATTAGCAAAAATAATATCTATGGTTAATTGTGGAGATTCCTGTGTTAACAGAAGAAAATTCAAAATATAGAGAATTGACAGTGGTCAGAATCTAACCTACTGTAAGAAGAACAAAATCCAGCTCAGTCTCTGAGGAAAAACACTTTAATAAATCTAGGCAAAGGACACTAATGGCTATAGAGCTAAGGGGTGAGAACTGAAATTAGGAATAGAGAGATCAAGCTTTTTTAGGCGAACTCTTTGTTATCCTTTTTGGATCTTTTCCTATCTTTTTGGTGCTTCCTTTTGGATTGCCTTGTTCTGCCCTTCTCTCCTGGAAAGTTCATATGTCTGGTAAAATAAAAGGATGAAGTCCTCTTCCCTTGAAAGTGATATCCTAATATTTTCTCTTCCTTACTAGATAACTGGGTACCAAAGTAACAGGCAGAAGGATGGAGGTTTGGGGCTGAATACTATTTTTATACCTACTTTAGTTCATTGGCATCTGATATTTTGACATATAGAAGTGTGCTTTCCAGTTGAGCTGGCAATATGTGTCGTAGTGTGTTGGTGTCTGCAAAACCACATGAGCCACATGCTGCGTCTTCCTGGAAGATTTGGAGAGATAGTTGGGATAAATATATGTTGTGTGATGCGTTAGGCCCTGACTCTCACTGGTGGTGATGGTGGTGATATGGGGGTGGTAATAGAGAAGAGATAAGGGAAACTTTTATAAGTCAATGTCCATTATCAATAAATAGCGCATAGTTGTCTATAGTGTGCCCTTTTAATTATTTCTATTGGAAACACTAATCATTGCCAAGATATTCATATTCACCCTAGTCATCATCATCATGACCAAAAATTATGCATATTGTCATAGTTTGGAAAATGTAAATCATAGAACAAACAGAGTTTTTGTTTTTGTTTTTTTAATGTCTCATTTTTTTTTTTTTTTAATCCTCACCCGAGGATATTTTTCCATTTTTTGTACAGATAGAATGGGAGGGAGAGAGAGGAAGGGAGAGAGAGAGAGAGAAACATCGACGTGAAGGGACACATCGAGTGGCTGCCACCCGCACGACCAACCAGGGCCGGGGACAAACTGCAACCGAATCACATGCCCTTAGCGGGAACCGAACTCGGGTCTCTCCGGACCGCAGGCCGACGCTCTAACCGCTGAGCCAAACTGGCCAGGGCTAATGTCTCATTTTTGATGCTTAATTATTTTTTCTTTCTGGATTGGTTGACTTACCTTTGTTAACGAGACTAGCCTTTGATCAAATATTTCTTTTATAAGACCTGTGAAGGTGTACACATAAATATGTGAGTTAATACAATTAAAATAATTTTCTAAAAATATTAGACGTGTTTTTTTTTGTTTTTTTTTGCCTTTGTAGGCCATTCCCAAATTGAGTTATAGCACACTAATGGACATCTAGACTAATAAATAATGGAATTAGTGTTTGTTTATAACCATTTTCTTCCACATGGCAGATACACAACTGTTTGGATTTAAAAATTTTTAAATCTACTGATACTTTTTCATGAACATTTTTATAAAACTTGTGGAAATAAAAGGTTAAGAGAACTTTATTTGACAAACAGATGCTAGAATTGCATTCTTCTACTCTTACAATTTTTATAAAGCCATAAATGTTTACACATGTATAAGGTACAGGAAATTCTCTGAGGTTAAGAATTTGTTTAGGCTGATCTAATTGGTTTATTGGCTTAGCTACAAGAGCTTTTGAAAAGCACATGTGGAACATCTTAATGATAACTCTTTTTTTGAAGTCTCAAGTAAAATGGAGGCAGTAGTGAGTGAGCTTGACTAGTGCCCTTCTCTAAGCTAAACAGGCACATACACAAATGGTACCCTTTAAGAATATTTTGTATGGGAAAGGTTGATATGTGTCTCTTACAATTAAATACCTCCTTATGGTTTCTCACCTCCTGGTCACATTAATTGCTACCTAATGATGCCTGAGACTCTTGTTCATCTCCCTTCCCTGTTTAGTTAGGCAGATCTTTTATAAAACACCATTTTTATCATGTCACTTTTAAGCTCTAGAACTTATGAGTCCTCCCTGTTGGCTACAATTTGAGACCAAGCAACTCTGCCTATATTTTCAGTGTTAAAGTGCTTGTTGTCTTTATATATTTACTAATCATGTTCCTATTTGTAATTCTCTGGTTAAAGATGGTGTTTTACTTGTCGTTTACATTTGCTAAGACTCTAGGTTTTACTTAAAATTGTTACCAATGCATGTAAAAATGACAGGTTTGGGGTCTTCCTTAATAAAGTAAGATCTGTGCATGTACACAGAATTGTACAGTTCAATCATGGGTTCCTTGTACATGACAACCCATAAAGAACTAAAAAGTGTGACTTCAAACAAAGCAATGAGCATGATTGGTAATAAAAGTGTCAAGCGAGCCAAACAATTGGATTTGCTAAAATTGCTTAGTTGATAATGGATGTGGTCTTCGCTGTTCTGTGCTTTTACTATAATACTTCATTTTATTGATATGTGTGCAGAATGCCTTATTAAAATCCTTTGCTAAAATATTTGACCTCTTGGAGGAGGTAGGATTTTTTTAGGTTTTCAGTACTTGCAATATAAAGTAGAGAAGCATAAACTTAAAACATGTAAATGCTTTTAGTTTCCAATTTTTTTAAAATTAAGGGTTTTTATTGTTTCTGTTTTTATTATTTAGTTTTTGAGGTTGGTTTCCTAGGATTATACTATTTTCTTGTTCTTTATGCCAGTGAATATAAGGGATGGGATGCGCATAAGAGAGTTATTCAAATCAGTAGAAAGTTAACTTAAACTCACTTATGTCTCATTCATATAGTAGCTTTGCATATTTGTGCACTAAGTTCTTTTAAAAAACCTAAATACACTAAAAATAGGAAAATTTAAATTGGAGGTGGGACTTTCATTATCGTAACTTCTGGTTTATAAGAAAAATTACATCTAAGGTGGAAAATAATTATATCTCAGTGCATGCAATTATCCCAATTATAATGGAAGTAGACATACATTTGGTTACTTACAGCTGTGAGATAAAATATTTATTCAGTAATTTTAAAATACCTTAAAAATCCATTAGTGACTTACCTAAGAGGTCTAGAAATGCACATATTTAAACAGGTTTTCAGTTTGTATAAGGAAGGCACTGCATTATTTAACATGTTTGAAAATTCAATATTCATGCTAAGCTCTGTAGGTGCTAACAGTTTAGTTGATATTTTTTAGTACAATTGGCCAATGTGTATCCTCTTCATAGCTTTTCAACAGAGCAAACATTTTTTAAAAATTTAAACACAAGTGCATTTTGGTTGTTTATCATTTGTGGTAATATATAAATATATATTTTTCAAATATATGCACCAGAGAGAACATAATATGGTATATTTTTGTCAATATGAAAATGAGTTATTGTTAGAACAGAAGCATAAAAAATAAAACCAAATGTACTTCCACCATTACATAAAATTGATCAAAATAAGGGCTTCTTACTTTTGTTTACAACTGTATCTCCAGCAGCTAACAAAGGGGTCAGGCATAAAGGTGGTGTTTAATAGGTATTTCTTGAAAAATAAAAAAGGCATGACTTTCTCATTTTTCAAAATAGCAAGAGCCTGATAGACTGTTCTTTGTGGTGGCATTTGATTGTCCCCTGTACAGAGACCACATGGAATTTAGAAAAAGGCCTATGTTTCAGATTCTAACACGTCTGAGTTGAATTCTGATAGTGATGCTTATTATGATGCTATGACTATGGGTGAGATACCAACACTTTTAAGCCCAAGTCATTTCATTTATAAACTTAGGATAGTGCAATTAACTCTTACAATGTTAAATTAAATAAATAACAAACATAAAATTTCAAAAACAGTACTTGGCATAAAATAAACACTCAATAAATCTTGTTATTATTTCTTTAATTCCAGAAGCAACATGGGTACCTCATTATGATGTCATATTTTGTTCTACCTAGGTATCTCTGGACCATTCTTCTCTGTTTTGATCTGGTCTGTGACAACCCTGGAAACTAGTTTAATGAACTTACACCTAATTAAAGTGCTGTTAACAGAAACTGGGTTAATACTTGAAGTGCTATTAGTTAGTTTTAAGGAAGTTCTTGAAGATTTAAAAGTCTCACAAAAATGCAACGAAGATGTGATGGTAAATTTTTATAGTATCAAGACAATGAGTAAGATTATTTTAACTAGAAGCATAGCCTTCTAAATGCCATAATATTATTTAATATAACTACCCCTGCCAGTATAAACTTCTGACTAGAATAAACATTATCAATTTTTTTGGAATAACTTAATTTTGTTCTCACTTAAACCTTGACAATGAACTTGAGACAGGTGAGTATCTAAGGTGATAAGAAAGTGAATTTATGGAGCAGTACTGAGGTCCTTCTTTCTCTCTCTGGAATTTCAAGTACATTATAGAGAAAGGAAAAGCAAGAAAAAAATGTATGCCTATGATACCTAATTTTGGGAAGTTCTAGCTGTGGCTTTGAGAGTAGCTAGTAGATTACGACTATTGGTTGAGAAAACCTAATAATATCAGAATGTGACTTTTCACCTGATCTGCAATCGTGTCATTAAATACCAGATGCTCCATGGAGCAGGTCAAGGATTTCCCAGGGACACTAGAAATAATATGTGAGAATCCAGTTGGAAGTGATGAAAAATCGCCTTTCAAAGATAACAACTACATCAATTCATGGGCTGTTACCATGCAGTGAATTTTGGAATCAGCATGTTGTAAATCTATGCTAATGACTGACCATGACTACATAAAATATATTTCAATAATGATAAAATTAGACTAATAAGACCATCTATGTCACAGAGTTATTCTGAGTATCAATTAAGCTAATAAAATTAAATAACACTGACCACAGTGTCTTCACCATCCCAGTCTGTTTCAATCCTAAAAGCATTATACAACTCAGTTCTAAGTTCTATTATGTAAGAAGGAATTTATATCAAGGATCTTAACTTGCTGCCTGCAGTTACAGAAGGCCTCTATTGGTATCTTGGAACCTCGGAAAATCTCTATTCCTGGGAATCTCTATTCTTAGGAAATATGAGATCTCTGAAGGGAAAATAAAATAAAGAAGTGTTAACAGAGTAAAAATGATCAGTAGTTCACCAATATCACCAACTATCTGTACTATTCTCTAATCAAATGTGTATTGAATACCCACATTGTCTGCGATTCTGCAGAAGGCCCTGAGAACATAAAGATGAACAAGAATAACATTTTCTTCAAGAAGGACACATAGATTTTGGAAATAGCTATAAAAAAAAAAGTGTTATATGAGCCATAAAAAGGGAATGTATAGAATGCTTTTTGAGAACCTAGCAGAGAATATCAGCTTCTGTCCAGGAAGAAGGAAAGATAAGATCAGCGGATTCTTCAAGGTTTCAAAAAGCATGAGTACGTGTTTTTACAAAGCTAAGAAATAACAAATTTATAGGAGTTTGATCGACTCAGGAAAGTTCATGTAAGACAGTATTGTTATAGTGTAAGGTATATTGAGAAAAACGGCAAAGGATCAGACTAAACAGATGGCCAAGACTCATAGTATTAGCCTTATAGTATTCTAAATCATAAAGAGCATTAAAGAATTTCAAGCAGAGGGAAAGTATAATTGTATTAAATTTTATAAAGAGCACCATCAACAATTTGAAAAACAACATGTAAGGGGGGAAAACAAAAGGAGGAAAATAGTTGAAATTTGTTGCATCGATTTGGTCCAGAAGTGATGAGTTTTGAACCAAAGCAAAAGGAATTAATATGGAAGAATTTTACAATGTTTTAGGTAAGACACAGTGTGGCCCCCTAAAATGCAGGGCTTTGTTGAAGGAGAAAGGGGAGAAGGAACATTGAGACAGGCCAGTCCCATTTTCTTCCCCTGTCAGCAAGATTTAGTCAATGACACCAAACAATTTGCCTCAGACTCCTCCCACAGTTCTGGTCTCTCCTAAGCTGATGGTCTCGCCCAATGTGACAACATTTACATTGGAGTGCTACATGACGGTAATTCCAATGTGTTTAAACTTAGGGTTTGAAAGTTTGTCTTGGCAGATTGCCTTCAGTTTTGGTTTGGTTTGTTTGGCTAGAAAGTGGCTTATTCAGACAGGCTTAAATCCCAACTCGAGCAAACACAATCTTAGGCTTTTCGGATTCTATAGTTCAACACAACAATGATCCTAGGTAGACAGCCCTGGATTATACATGTGACAGGCTGGCAAGACGTGGGACTTAGATCATGAATAGAGTCTCGTTGGCTGCCCAGTGGAAGGATAAGAGAAGGCAACTGCATCTGGAGTCTGGAAACGAGTTCCAGGCTTGACTCTGCCACTTGCTCATTTTTATCCCCCTGGGGAAAAGATATCAAATGCGAGTGTTTGGATAAACTGCAAATAGTTCCACGTTAGAGAAACTTCCTATAAACAATCAACTCTCCCATTCTCGTTTCTATCTTGCTAGCTAGGAAACGTTCACAGGCAAAACGCAGTTCTGTTCTGTGCCTCTATCCTCTGCTGATCTTCTTGTGTTAAGTAAAACAGCCTTATTGATCATTTACAATAGAGTTTCTGGGTATTTATATGTACACAGCATTACTGGTTTAAATAAAACTATTACTGGCATTTGATAATTTAATGAATCTGTATTTTTCCTGGAACTGAGCACACTGATGTTGTAAAGGAAATGATTATAAATGTTTCATTAAAAGAAATCCGGTAATCAAATGTAATCCAGAATTAAGAGAAGTCGTATGGCTTAGTGTACTGGAGGTATATAATGTCTTTTAGCAGAAAGCGATCCATTAGAAAAGAAATAACCAGCAGTTGTCACCTTGACAACTCTTTGGTCCAGGGATGTCTACTTCTGATCCATGGGCACTAACAGTTAAGCTTCTCTTGTGTGTGAATTTGTAGAACTCTTTCTGAAGCGGGAGGGAAAGGTTGGTCCTCTCATTCCTCTGGATTGTGAGGAGTAAAGAAAATAGTGTATATAAAAGTACATTAGATGTTTAAAGTAAAATACAAGTGTTTATTATTATTTTTTTCTTATAAGGGACAGGCTTTCCATTCTTAGAAAGTCTCTAAAAAAGCATCAGGAAACTGTGTCTTGAGACAAAGTTGGCCGTATGCACATAGAATTTGGAGTTTTGACTCGTACATGATACAAATGGGCAACCTTGCTTCAATTGCCCAAGGAAAGACATCTGTCTCACTGAGGGGACTGGATAATGGCACTATAAAACATACTTGCCAATGGGTCTAGTGAAAAATATTAAACTTAAAATAGACATGGAAAATTACCTATTGCAGCATAAGATAGTTGCTTTAAAAACTGACACCGAGAATATTGATCCAACCGAGAATGGCAAGAAAAATACATGGAAACTGCATATATGTATTTTATCTCTTGCGGCAGAGAGAGAAAAAAAAGATTAGCAACTGACTTATAAAATAACCTTAGATTAGAAATGTGATTTACTCACAGAACAGTGTTTGTGTTGGAATGATTTAATTATGCTTTTAATGCTAGAGAGTATAGGATTCATTTGATAGGTGATCTAATATCCATATACAAACTGAAACTGTTTGATCATTATAATCAGTCCTCTGAAAAGATATGAGGTTATGTTTTTCCCCCAAAATTGTTCTCATACCTCGTAGATGTTGCATTTTTCGCTAATCAGATCAGGGTTTTGTGTTTTTTTTTTAGAAAAATCTCCGGAAATATGCTGATTTCTTTATAAACATTATCTCATTTTATTCATTCAAAGGAACTCGTAAGGTACTATTTTTGCCTCAGTGTACAGGGTCAACTGAGTCTCAGACAGTTAAATAATATCTTCAGGCCATAGAGTCAGTGTGGGCAGAAGCAGCACTGAGCAAATATCTGTCTGATATTAAACCCTTGGCTCTTAGGACATTTCTAATGGGGCGCTGGCATCTCAAAGAGGAGATTTCAAGCTATCTGTGGAGAAGGGCCACGTTTTGTTTTCAGTTTTTTAATTTGCAGCTCATGGAGGACTTATATTTTTATAAAATCCAATATAATGTTACAGCATTGTCAAATTGCTATAAAAGTTTCTAAATACTTTATTTTCTACACTTATTGTACTTCTATCATAACTGCTCACAGATTGGTTTTCGTCTCCTTCCAACCGCATGTACTTAAATTCCAATTTGGGATTTCTTAGATCTCACTTTGTAAAAGTTTCTTGTGTCGTAAATTCGAGTTACAGAAACAGTTTCTTCCAGAGATGTGATTATTTTTATCCTTTGCAATAAATGATATAAAATGTCTAATATAATTTGAGTGTCCCAGGAAGTTTTATTATTATGTCTTCAACAAGAGCCCTGCCAAAAAAATTATTTCAGTTATATCAGCTTTACAGATTGTGTGTTGTAAAACAAGAGAGTTTATAAAAATTTCCATTTTTACTTAGATATGTTTTTCATCATTATCCAAAAGATTATAGGTGGTTTTAAGGTTTACGATACTCTTTGCAATGAGAATAAGAATCCAGAGTATTATGCAACAGTTGTATTTCTTTCTTGACTCTGAGAATTCACCTTTCTTTTAGAAAACTTCACCAAAGTTTAAAGTTTGGTACAGATGCCTCTTGACATCACGGACAGTAAGAGTACTGGGCATCTCTTTACACACACCTGCTAATGTTTCTAGCAAATCTGAATTTAAACAAGTCTGACCACAGTCTCTGGGTTTCTATTAGAATTGGATAAGTAAGAAACAGAAATTGTGCTGTTCTCTTTAACCAACTAGGGTAGCTAAGAGAAGGTTATCATTTCTCGATCTATATCAGAGATGACAATCGTATATGACCACGGGGGGGGGGGGTAGGTAGGTAATTTAAACGAGTACAGCAGTCTAGATGTAACACAATGGAGCCTGGTGGGGTCTTGGCTGAATGGAGAGCACTTCCCCACATGAAGGCATTCCCATTCATTATTGTAAAGCTCTCAGTGAGGCAAAGAAAACAGGTATCTAGGTAGATTTGGCAGATGGCATTTCTATTTTCATCCTCTATACACCAGCAGCATGAATTTTTCAAAGCTTCAAAATACAATGCAACCTGATTCTAAACCAGTCTCATCCAATACAAAAAATGCTTTTAATTTTTCGATTTACAAGCTACGTATAAGGGTTTCCCCCCACAAATAAAATCCTTTTAGTATTGAGAATCAGACTGATGAGAGGGAAGAAAAAGTAACATAAGCAGCAGAATGTGAGAGGTATTATAGACTACATTGCAGAGGCAAGGGGCAGGGCGCATCCGGTCCAGGGAAGTTGGGAAGGTCTTTCATTGGGGGGAGGGGGATGAGATGCTGTGGCGGGTTAACAAAGAAGGCTGGAGCCCAGTTGAAGAAGTGTTCCTACTCACAGAAAGATTTAATGAGGTTTTACTATGTGCCAAACACTGGTCCAGGCACTTTTCATGAGTATATTTTTATTAATTTAACAGCTTTACTCTCAATTTTTCATGAGATGAGCAGTATCTTCACTAGGAAAATTTAAGCTTATTTAAACTTATTTAGATTCTTTTGTACATCTTTGTGTGTGTGTGTGTGTGTGTGTGTGTTGTAACCATATTTACATGCAAATACTGAGGATGAAAGATATTTTATACATTGTAAATGTTTCTATTTACCTCGTTAGTCATTTACTATGTGTTTGTCCCTCTGGTTGCTTGGAGACCCTCTTGTACTGGGGCATGACTCTCCTGTCCTTGGAGCCTATGAGAATATAAGCTTTGTGAGGACAGCAGTTTTCCTGTCTACTTCCCTGATGTACCTCTCACGTATAGAGCAGTGTTTGCCTGATAGTAGGGTCTCAATAACTATTTCAAAATGAGTAAGTGAGTGAATAAATTGTTTTCACTTTGCAGGTGAGGAACAAAATTTAGACGCCTGATTAAGGTTATGCAACTCAGACAGCGTGAATGAAAACCGCTCTCTTAACAATGATCTTAATTTCTGTGCAATGGAGAACCATTATCAGGCTAAATACTTGGGCAAATCTGGACTCACATGGATGATCTTAGCAGCAATTAGGAGAATAAGTGGTCATATGAAGGGTCCAGGGATAAATCGACAGTGGGAGATGAGAGAAAAGTAATCACGAATGACTTTTAATGTCCTGGGATTGGAAATACACCTTCAGGGGGTGTGTACACAATTTTGTCCTCATCCCTGATCAAAGACCAGTCTTCTTCTTATTTTACTGTATTGCTTTGTACAGCAGGCATAACAACTAAGAAAGGGGAAAGAAAAGACATCTCTGCCAACCTGTCCAGCTGCGTCGAGTCTGAGAATTCCAGGACTTGCCAGAGATTGATCCTCCTTGTGTTCCATTTGAGATTTAGCAAAAAAAAAAAAAGTCCCTATTAGGGTTGTGCAGAGCAACAGCTCCGACTTGCCATCCCAATCCAGCCCTGAATGCAAATACAAGTCTAGACTGCAGAAGAAGCTTACGTCAACGAGCTGTATCCACTTGAGCTTGGAGATTGGTCTGTGTCCTCGGGGCCTGGCTTTTCAGTGTGTGCTGTTCTCCAAAACATCGTTTTCACTCAATAGCAGTTGTTTCACTGCTTTTCTCTTGTAATGCGTGTTAGAGATGTTTTCATTTTGGGTAGGTCAGAAGCAATTAAAAAGAAAAGGCCATGTATTTTATCTATCTATCTATCTATCTATCTATCTATCTATCTATCTATCTATCTATCTTCTATCTTCTATCTATCTATCATCTATCTATGTTTTGGATCCCTTACAATGTTTAGTATTGTCATCATATACTGTACAGCTGATCCTTGAATGACATCATTTTGTTGAACATTGTTTCTTTAAAACGTTGATGAGTTGCTGTACAAATTTAACACATTTATATCAATTAGCCTGCAGTAAAATTTGTTTTATTATATGTCATTTCACTGTAGTTCCAAGAACCCATGGACAACATTGAGTGAGAACTCACTGTATGTGTTCAAATGGTGTTGATACAGCAGCAGCAACATCTCAATTGAATAAACTCCTTTCAAGTTAGTAAAGATAGATAGATAGATGATAGATAGATGATAGATAGATAGAGAGATAGATGATAGATAGATAGATAGATAGATAGATAGATAGATAGATAGATAGACTGATTTATGACATATGGGTAGGTAGATGATATAATCTGACCTGACCATTTCCAGTGAATAATCCATACCTAGTGAAAAACTACCTACCTTTGAGGAGGTGCATTGTCTATTTTTAAGGCATTAGAGTATCGCCGATGAAAACAGAAGGTTACCTTATTCTTGTTTCTTTAAAAACAAATGGGTTTCCTAAGAGTGAGCAATTTATTGCCAGGAACTAGTTTACTTAGTTGGAGTATTAGACATACAATAAACATCTATTAGTTGGTGTGGGGCCCTAGATAAGATATGGTTTCAACTTTCTCAGAGCCTACATTGTGAAAAGTACTTTAAATTATTTGGGATTTACTGGAGAATTTAATGTAAATAATTATTATTCAGGAGTCAAACTATAGTGCTACAGGACTCTCACTGGGCCTTAGAAGATCTTTCTCTCTCCATCTACAACTTTTCTTTTGCTGAAGTACTGATTTAACGTCACAGGATCAGGGCTCTATTACATTGGAATACAATACATAATGAACCTTAATGTCACATGTTGCCTTTATCACAAAAACCTTATGGAGACTGAACTGTATGATAATTTTTTTTAGAGACAATATGAGCTTGAAAGCATGAGCCCTTGCTAAAAACATTATAATTCAAAGCTCAGTGACTTTTTATGTCAATTAATGATTTTAGGACAATTTATTAGTTCACAGAAAGTTTTAAAAGCACAGAAACTATTTCCCACACTGTCATCTCAAATAGAAATAGAAAGGAGAGCAAGGGGAAATGCTTCAACCACCTTCATTAAGGAGTTTATCGAACTGCTCACTTCAACAGCAGGATATAAACAGAGAAAACAGCCCTTAGAAATAAATATCAAAAGCTCATCTCCATAGACCTATAGGAGAGAACAGAGAGCTAACAACTTTTGATATAGCTGGGGAGACTATTCCTCAGCTGGAAATGCACCAAAGAAAATCTTTTCAAGAAAGAAATCTTTTTGTGAGAAAGAAACAAAAATTTTCTAAAAGCCTATTAAAACACTCAGTGTGAAATAATAGAAAAAATTAAAGGATGCATCATAAAATAATACAACCTATGAAATCAGCAGGTTATAACAGAAAAGGAAAAGCACCACCTCAGTCATGTTGATAAAATGAGAAGCGAAATTAAACACTATAAATAAGATTTCTTAAAGTCTTTAAAAAGAAAATGGTTTAAAGGGAATCATTTTCTGAGGCTTAACTCTTTCAAATACTTTCTCTTTCAATGAAATGTTATCAATTTGCTAAGCCGCCTCTGCCCTGGTGCTAAGCAGGGCCACGGTGGAAAGAACAGGGCTTTGGAGAGGAGGGTATCAAGGGGTGGGGGGGGAAGGACGGACAGCAGTAATAAAATATATTAATAAATTAAGTATTAGAAGAAGAAGAACAGAACTTTGCAATGAACAATATCAGGGTCAACCCTTAGTCCTGTTTGGCGCTATACAGCCTTAGAGTAGCACTCAATCTCCATGATCTCTATGTGTCATCTGTGAGTTGGGTGGTGCCATTTTGGCTGGTGGTTGAGAACATGGGTTTTGGAATTGGGCAGAGCGGAACTAGAATCTGCCATTGTAACCTGTGGGTGAGCAAGTTACCCTCCAGAGAAGCCTGTGTCCTAATCTGTGAGGAGGATGATAATATGCACCTCTCGTTTGCCAGGACTCAATAAGCTAACCAGATGTGTTTGGTTTAGCACCCAAACATTGTAAGTGCTCAATAAATCAGGGTCAACATGATGTTGATGATAGCGGTAGGAAAGATTAAATGATGTACCTTATACAAAGCTCGTGAAATCTGGCAGGTTTGGGGTAAATGAGAATCTCTTCTCTTGTCCCACTATTTTCAATCAATACATAAGGTCCTAAATGGTAAAGACCAGCAGTTATTATAGAGCATGTTATATATAGATATTTAGTTAGTATTTGCAAATTTAATGACTAATTGATTACACACACACACACACACACACACACACACACACACCTTGCAATTGTATAGTGCCTCAGAGTGTATGATCATCCTGGCATATGTGATCTCATTTGAAAAGCATAGCAATACTATGAGGCAGATTTATCACTGTGATAGATTTCCTCATTTTTTAAAAAATGGCTAAGATTCAACAAATCGTATAGGTGAATGAGAAAGCTTTAGTGGAGACAGTGGGGCCGTTACTTAATTTGGTGCACTTTCTATAATCACACACCGATCTTTGTGAAGTCCTGGAATTTTGTACAGAGAAGTTGATGCTCATGCCTAAGAAGCTTAAAAAACATGCTTCTTATTAGGAACATTCCAAAACTACTCCAGAAATAGAGTTCTGGAAGATGGTGTTGACGGCTCTGTATCCTAACTTTGAGGACACTCCACCAGAGTCTTACCAGCCTCAGTCAGCTTGCTAGGAATATCTTCTCCAAAAATGCAACCAGAACCCAGTGTAATTCTGCTCGTTCTGCACAAAACCTGAGTCTTAGATAGTAGAAGAGCACAAAAACACAGCATACCTGCATGTTCCTTTAACTGCAGTTCAGGACCACACTTTACACCTGGCTTCTAAAGCCGGCCTATGTTTTGGGGCCAAAAAAAAGGGCTGGAAAAGAGCAGAAAGAGGATGTAAAACAGAAATACTTCTATTTACTGAAATTGAACTGAAAATAGCGGAGGACTCCAGGACAAGATTGTTTCCTCTTCTCCCTCCCTCTTCCTCTTATTTAACCTTGTTCTTTTCATGTTAAGTCAGTTGGCAAAATCCTGGTCTCAACTCTCCAATTCCCTTCCTGTCTTACGTTCTGTGGATTAATGTAACTGGTGGTCAGATCTGGGCAAAGAGTAACCACAGGTGGCTCTCCCTTGTAAACAGAAAACGAAGGTGGTTTTATTGTTTATATGGAAGTAACTGAGCAGATCAGTGGGCGGATTAACTAGAAATCTCTTCTTCCTGGGAAAGGTCAGCCTCCTGCAAATAGGAAGGGTTTCTCGCAAGCTTCCCACTGCCTGGAAAACACCACACCTACCTAACCTCACATGGAGCATTCAGGTCATCACACCCTTTATATTAAAGGTAATTAATACTTCTGTTACGGTGACTGCCCCTCTGATATTCTTAAAATGGAAAAGCTCAAAGGGGAACACAGAGCAAAACGATCTGAGATGTAGAGATACGTTGTCAGAAAAGATCTTACATGAGAAAAATAAGCTTTAATTTAGAACGAGGCGAGTATTTCCTGAAATAAATGGTACTTTCTAAAATACTAGGAACATTTTGCAGTTTCGTTGAGAACATTCTTTGAATAGGTAGGACAATTATTCTGAAAGGAGAAAAGACAGGAATCTGATTAAGGAAACAGAAAAATTGAGAATACCTTTCCAGACTCAAGCAGTAATTCAGCTGCTTTTGAAGTGGCTTGTGGCATAATGGAAGGAATGTGGGCTTGACTGAGACTCGGGCCTTGGTGAAAATGGGCTTTCTTGTGATGATCGGTTCTGTGGCTCTGGAGAGCGTATTCAGCTGCTCTGGCAGAGCTGTTGTTTGTGCAACACCACGTGTGCTGTAGCCCGCAGTGAGCATTCAGCACAGGGACGCTCTCCTTCCGCAACAGCCCCGGTCTTGCCTCCTACCAGCGTCGTCATTTTGCACCGCAGAAGGAGATCTGTCCAGACTATCTGTTTCATCTGAGTTTTCATACCTGGTTCATGCGGTTGTGCAGTGAGCAAGGGATGCAGAAGTGCCAGAACCTTTGCCCCTGGAAGCAGGTGAGTCATGAACTGAGATGAATCCAACTCAAGGAATCTTCCAACTGTGCCTCGTTCTGCTCTCTCGTTTGGGACCTGCTTTACCTACCAGTGTCGACCGTCGAAGATAAGTCAGAAGACTTCATCATTTTGTCTGTGTACTGTATCCAATACATTGGCTAACTGCCTCGTGTGAACAGGAGATGGCATGAGATTATGATGACTTGAGCTAACTGATGCAGTGAGTTAATAAAGGTCATATTACTAACGCGAAGTGTAAACAGCTAAGCATTAGTCGGTAACAGTGCATCCAATGCCTATGACAATACGAATAAAATAAAAGGGTTTGTTTTGCCAATAGATGAAAAAGGAAGAAAAATAAAAATCCACTTGTACATAAAAGCATGGTGTGTATGGAAAGCCGAGAGAGAATGTGAACATGGGAGCTCTGGGCTCGCAGCCGGACCCCGCAGCGTGGTGGAAGGTGGAGTTCCGAGCCCGCTGCTCCCGGCTGCTCCTGGCTGCTCCCGGCTGCTCCTGCCGCCGCCTGAGGATGGCAAGACCCGCGTGAGGCAGCCCGGCTGAGATCAAAGGACCCCTGGCGATCAAATAAGGAGGCCTTTTGTTAGTGTCTGCCTTCCTGGGCCTGGGGAGTATAAACAAAAATAGTGGCCTTCACAAAAGCAGTTCTATTTACCAGGACTTTGTAGACCGTGAGTTAGAGTCCTCTGGAATAGAAACTTCTCAGGGGTATTACATCAAAAACTACACTGAAGTCCCTTCTCACGTGTCTTTCCGTGGTAGCAGGCTGCTGCTCTGAAAAGAAATCCCTGAATTCCACATGCAAAGGGGCCGTTGGGTGAGTGTAGAAGAGAATAAAAATCCCAGCTCTAGTAGTAATGTATCTGAAATCTTTGTGAGGACCCTCCCTCCTGCCTCTCTCTCTCCCTCCTTAAATCCTCGGGTTGTTGCAAAGGAATTCAGTTAGCGAAGCAGGAGATAATGCCAGCATTCCTGCCCCAGGGGAGGGCAGGGCTTGTCTCTGAACACTTCAGAGCACTGATTACTAGCTGGGCGTGGAGGCCATCTCTGCTCAGATCCACCACCTTTCCCCCAGGGCTCACTGTAACCTGCTTCTCAGCTCCACTGTATCTTACCCAAGACATGGCAATTAAATAACTCCATTTTTTTGGACCTGTGGTACCTATTTCACTTTTCTTTATTTCTCAGATTCTGGAAAAGCATTTTTGCGTCCTCTAATCTCTGCAGTGATTATTTTTAAATGTTAACACATTGTTAATTGTATCAATTTTTTAGATGTATGGTTTTGTTATCACCATACTTAGCTAGACATTAATATTAATAATAGGAAGAGAGCAAAGGGGAGGCCTGGCACTGTAAGCATGGTCATCTGGGCAGCTTCAGCAGGAGGCCACAGCTTCACACTCTCCAGGAAACCACAGATCCCTTCCCTGCAGATCACTGGGGAAAGGGATCCAACAAAGGGTGAGATGGGAGCATGCTCAGTGAAGTCTGGGTGATTGAGGAAAGGTGTTTTCCTGCCAGTCTAGCAAGGGGGAAAAATCATTGGCTAGAAGGGTGAAGCCACTGCAAGTGCACTACATCTTTGACAGTTTAAATCCCCAAACAAAGAGCTGCCTTGATCTTACCTTCTGGTTCCCCTTACCCTCTCTTGCTCCATTATGCACACTCACCCGCCATGTGGCCTTCAGCAGCCGCATGGCCCATGACCATGCCAACCCCACATGCGATGCACTGCAGCTGGGAACAAAAGCTAAGCTAGCCAGATGCTGGAGTGAAGTGGACTTTACTATGGAGCAGAAACTCTGGGCAGTGACCTTAATTGTGGTCCTATGGAAGCCAAGATTGGACTTCTTCCAGGGCTGGATGAACAGAGATGGGACCTTGGAGGGGAACTCCCTTCATCTTCCATCATCAATAAAGCTTTCCATGAAATCCCTTCCTCCCATGGAGGCCTCAGGAAATTCTTTTCCCCAAGGCACCCCAAGAGCTCCACTTCTATAGATAACAATTTCAGAAATTATGATTCAGTCAGTATGCAGCCCTGGAATCTGCATTTCCATAAACATTTCAAGAGCTTGTGATCCAGGCTATCTGAGGGCCACAGTGAGAAACAAAACTTTTTTCCAAAGAGCACACAGTAAAAGCTGTTTTTCAAAAGTAACTGTGCAGTGGAGAAATCTGACAAACACTATCTCAGTTAGATGATCAAGGTCAACATCAACAGTGGTAAGCCACAATGATAATATATATATATATGTGTATATATATATATATACAATTTTGATATGATGTGATAAAAACCTCACACCACTTGTCTTTCTTCTCCCAAAACACATAATCCCAGTCTAATTATGGGGAAAAAATCAGACAAATCTTAAGTGAGAGCATTCTACAGAATATCTGACCAACACTCATAAAAATGGTTGAGGTCATCGAAAAAGAATTACAAAAGCCACGATCTGGAAACAGCCCAAGTGCCCATCAGTAGATGAGTATTTGCATTGTGCTCCATTTATAGAGTGGAATACTACCAAGGTGTGAAAAAGAAGGACATCTTATCTTTCAGGACAACATGAAAGGACCTAGAGATTATTATGCTAAGTGAAATAAACCAGTCAGAGAAAGACAAATACCATATGATCTCACTGACAAACAAAATAGAAACAGAGATATGGACTGACTGACAGCTGACAGAGGGCAGGGTGGAGGGGGAATGGATGAAAGAAGGTGAGGGGATTATCCAAAAAAACATACACATAACACAGAGATACAGACAACAGTGGGGGGATAGCCAGAGGGAAATGGGGGTAGGGGCTACGTGGAGATGGGTAAAGGCGGGTAGAATGGGGATGGAAAGGGATTTGTTTGGAGTGATGAGCACACGATGCATTGTGCAAATGATATTTTATTGAATTGTGCATTTGAAATCTTTATGGTTTTGCAAAACCATGTCATCCCAATATATTCAATAATAGAAAGAAAGAGAGAGAGAGAAAAAGGGAGGGAGGGAGGGAGGAAGGAAGGAAGGAAGGAAGGAAGGAAGGAAGGAAGGAAGGAAGGAAGGAAGGAAGGAAGGGAGGGAGAGAGAGGGAAGGGAGGGAGGGAGGGGGAGAGAGAGAAAGAAAGAAAAAGGAAGGAAGGAAGGAAGGAAGGAAGGAAGGAAGGAAGGAAGGAAGGAAATAAGAAAGAAAGAAAGAAAGAAAAAAAGGCTGGGGATTTATGGAGACTATCCTGTGGGATCCTCCATAGGACAATGACCTATAAGACTTCAGTTAAATAGATTTAACAAAGATTTTTTAAAATTAAAATGTTTTAAAAAAATAATAGAAAAATAAATTTAAAAAATTTAAAGACGTCTGAGAAACTACCAGAGTTCAGAGAACTCTAGGTATGGTAATTACATGTAACAGGGTTTCCTAGATGGGATTCCAGAAGAGTAAAAAGACATTAGGTTGAAACTAAGGAAATAAGGACAAAATACAGGCTTTAGTTAAAAATAATGTGGCAATATTTATTTATTTATTGTAATAAATGTATCATGTATCATACTAATATAACATGTTCATAAAAGAAGAAATTTGGTATGAAGTAAATGAGGACTCTTATTTTCTCTGTAAATTTAAAACTATTCTAAAAATAACATTATTTAAAAAGCTGCAAAAATATTTTTTAAATCGCATAAGGGAAAAAATATAGCATTTTAGCATAGTCTGTCTAAACTATTAATAGGAAACTTAAATTCTCCTTCATCCATAGTTTTTAATGTTTTTCAAATTTGATGAGAGCATTTTCAACATGATGTATTTTATTTTTCTCTCTTTAACATGGTGGTAATATTCCAGTAGGGAGAAATTAAATACTATCATACCAGACAATTTACTTCCACAGATTCTTTTTTCTAGATATTTGTTTTGAATATTTTCTATTTGACACTTCCCTTTATTTTTGCTCCCTTAATTCTTTTGTTATACAGTTTCTGAAGATGAAATTTGAATCTCTCAATAGTACACATAATAATTTAAGACTCACCAATTAGATGTGGATTGAAATTTTATTTTCTAGTTACACAGATTTAAGTGACACAAATTACTTTAGCTCATTTAGTAGGCAAAACATGAACATTTCCATAAACCAGCAGGTTTGAGATCTATCAGAACAATGCAAAGTTTAATCTTGCTATATTTGGCTAGTTTACTATAAAACTCATTGTGAGTAGGCAGTAGCAACATTGCTTCTAAGAGAGACAAATAAAAATGCTTTTAATAAACTAAACTTATTACAAATACATTTAATGATTCTATTCTCTAGTGCACATTTTTATATTATAAATGTTTTTCTATTAAAAAGTACAAAACCAGATTGAGTTGCTTTTAATGCAGAATTAAAGAAACATGTAAGAATCTATTTTTAGAAAAAATGTTTTATTTTACTGTAAAGTGTTCACAGTACATACCGAACTAGTGTTGTGTTTCTGATTTTTTTAATGTACTAAGAGTTACAGAAGAGATTATAATTATTTGCTGATTACTTCCAGATTCCAATATCTGAGTCTTAAACTCTGACTCAGTTGCCAGAAGGCATTTCTATTTAGATTCTCATTAACACTTCTAGCTCACTGTTTCTGAAGAAGATTGTACCACATCCAACTTGCCTTCTCATTTCTAAGAGTACAGTTTTTCTCTTCTTATTCATGACTTCTTTCTCCCATTTTGAAGGTCTTATGTTCATCACAGGTGCACCTACATTGGATTTTGTTGGCATAATTTCTGAGACTCCTTCTATGTTTCTTGAGCTGTGTTACTCTTTAAAGTTTTAGGTTCCAATACCCTGAGATCATAACTAATTGGGATGGGGGAGATATTTACAATTTATTTCTTATCTAGATAACTTGTCAACTCTGCGTCAAATCTTAGTTCTCTAAATACTCTTCTGGTAATTTTTGCAATGCTTTCCACTTGGACATCTGGCCACACATTTCTCTGATACTGAAGGTTAACCTTTCCGTTTGCTCTCTGGCCTCTATCTTTCTCCACTGTTCAATAACTTTGAACTTTTTGTTGTTGTTAATCTTCACCTGAAGATATTTTTCCATTGATTTTTTTTTTTTTCGATAGAGTGGAAAGGAGGGAGGGGAAGAGAGAGAGAGACATTGACTGGGCTGGGATTCAAACCTGCAACCCAGGTACCACCCTTGATTGGGAATCGAACCCATGACCCTTCACTTTGAGGTCCAACACTCTAACCACTGAGCCAAACCAGCCAGGGCATTGACTTGGATCTTTTAATTATACTCATCATTTTCAGAATCATCCATATATCCTTTTATGCTAGATTATTTCCTTCACCATAATAAATTGCTTTAGTATCTCCTATTTTACAAAAGAGTGCTTACATGCATCTTTCTTACATGATTGGCCCATGGCTTTATTCGCCATTGACTGCACAATTTCTCCAGAGATCTGTAAGCCTCACTGTGTGTTTCTCCTTCCCATTCCCATTCACAATTCAACTCACTTCCCTCAGATTTCTTTCATCACCACCTTAGTGAAACTGATCTTGCTAAAGTCATCAATAACTTTCCTGTTGCCAAGTTCAAATAAATGCTTCTACATCTAATTCTTAAATTATTCAAGCCACATTGCACCAATTGACCAATTATTTCTTCTTGTATTTTTGCTTTATGTGTGTTTATTTCTCTATTTCATTAGTAAACCTAATTTTACTTTAGGGGCTTACCCAACCAGGACCACCCTTAGATCCTGGTATGGAGTTCACTACCTTGGGCTCTGTTACTTAAAGAATACACAGGATCTATCTCACTCGGGATCCAGTGCTCAGCACCAAATGAGAGGGACCTATAACCCTAACATCCACTCTGATGACTTATACAATTTAGGCTTCATTGAAACTCTTTTCCATGACTCATGCCCTGCATTCTTAAAACAAAAGAAGGCTGTGTCTAAATGCCATGAGGGTCTGTGGGTTATGTCACTGCCTATATAGAAATTTACAGAGCTTCAGAATGTGAAGTAGTCTATCATTTCCCATTAATGATGAATGTTTATTTTATTTCTTCACTTTGTCTTCTAATACATGGTTCTAGAAGCATATACTAATTAGCATGGTAGTGTGTGTATGTGTGTGTGTGTTTGTGTGTGTATTTGTATGAGGTAGTTGAGGAATATTTGTAATTTGCAATATTCTCTAATACTAAACTTTGGATGGATGTAGGCCTATTTGACTCAGTGTGAACTGGGATAACAAATTCTCTCATATTGGCAGATGTATTTTAAATTCTAGAATTGTTAGTACTTTTGTTTTTATCAACATTACTTCATAAGATTTAATTTTTTAAAGTAAAAAAAGTTTAGTTTTATTCAAATGACTTAATTTATTTTAGTATGAATTATAATTTGTATTTTACCTTTTATTTTATAAGATAATTTTGAATATCTGCAAAGAAAGATGACACTTAAAGTATTAAAAAATTACCTTAATTTTTAAAATTTTACATGTTCTAACTTTATGAATATATACTTTTAATTTTATATAGCTTGAATTGTTACATTTAAAAAATTTTTTAACTCACTCAGTAAAAGTCAAATTATGTGAAAATCATGGTCATAACTATTCATTAGTATTTTTTCTGAAGTGAAGACACACCTGTATAATAATTTATAAATTGCATGTATCTTAATATGATTATTCATTTATATGTGCTCAATAATTATTTGGTTCAGTTATTTTTGCCAAATTTCAGTTATAAAATTATATTTTTACACATTATATAAATTATATCAAATTAGATCTCTCCATATGAAGGCATGTTTGTCCATGTAGGAGAAAATAATATACTTTAATTAGTTAATAATTTATTAGCTAGATTTATAACTTCTATTTAAACATATGGTTTGTGGGTTTTCATTTCAACTCTTGCCCTGGACTAACAAATTCATGGCTATATATCTTTTTAAACAAAATAATATGAGGACAAAAAATATTTAGACTTGTTCAATTCCATCAGTGACATGCTGATAAGACTATGCATACATTTCTGTTACTGGATCACCAATACTTTCAAAGTTTTCTTCAGTATTTGTTCAATTCTGGGCCCTTCAGAATATTTTCCCCATCAATTTGTTATCCTAATCTGTTTTCTGTTGCTTGCAATCAAAGAATCTGAAGTGATATATCTATTTTGCCTGCAACAATGCTAAATGTTTCTAGATTTTCTTGTACACTTCACTGGACTCTCTCCTTTATTTCTTTTGATAGCCCTTCCTTGTGAGTTATTTCAGACATGAGTCTGAGTCCTTTTCTCTAGTTATATTCTTTCACTTATGGGACTTTTTCTGGTCCAGTGAATTAAAATGTCTTCTATAGTAATTGTTCCTACATTTGTAACTGCTTCCTGGACCTCTCTTCTGAGCTCTAAATTCATTGTAAGTGCTGGATAAACTACTGGCTGAATGAACATGGCAGTAGTGGTGAACACGGAATGAAGTGAAGGGATTATTAACTGTGAAGTAGTGATTGAAATGATTAACTACATGATCTAAAGAGTAATAACCAGATACTAGATACTAGATGAATGCTGTATCAAGACAAGGCTTATAGGTTGAGAGAATAAGCAGAGATCATGGAAATGGTGATATTGTGCATAGACAGGGTGAGTGAGGTACTGAAGAAGGAAGCTATAACCCAAGAAGAAAATTTCAGATTTACACTTTTAGGTGAAGACAGAATTATGTGTGTATGAGGGTGAGTTACACATATAAAGTAGGTATAAATGAAGTAGCAGTAAAGAATGACAAAAATTTTTGACGCTAGATGCATTAGAGAACATCTTCCCAGATAAAACACTTAGTAAGATGGTGAGCTTTGTGTCAACATCTTGGTGCATGTAGGTCCTTGACTTGACCAACCTCAAGGAAACAAGAGTCACTTATGGAAAGAACTAGCAATACAAAGTAAGAATAGTCCAGCCAGTGTGGCTCAGCAGTTAAGCATTGACCCATGCACCAAGAGGTCGCCAATTCGATATCCGGTCAGGACTCATGCCGGGTCTTGGGCCTGATCCCCGGTGGGGGGCATGCTGGAGGCGACCAATTGATGTTCTCTCTCATTGATGTTTCTATCTCTCTCTCCCTCTCACTTCCTCTCTCTATAAAATCAATAAAGGGAAAAAAATTTTTTTAATTAAAAAAAAAAAGAATAAGAACAACAGCTGATATCCCTACCTCTTGATGTCATCATAGGATTATAGGAGGGTAAAATGGGAAATGAATATAATGGTTAAATGAAAAAAGTGAGGAAAAGAGGGAGGGAGGGAGGGAGGGAGAGGGGGAGAGAGAGAGAGAGAGAGAGAGAGAGAGAGAGAGAGAGAGAGAAGGAAAGGGAAGAAACAAGAAGAATAGGGAAGGGACAAAATCTTCAAAATGTTGCCAAAAGAAAGAGGCAATGTCTGAATTGAAAGTAGCATGAGGTGCTTAACAAATCAACTTCAAGATACATAATGACTCAAACACTGAGATTATAATTCTGTTACACAGCATGAATGACTCCACAGTGGGATTCTGTTCCCCATAATTCTCTGAGGAGTCTGGAGGATAGGGATTACCTATCTTTAACTTCTAAGACAACTGTAGGTCCTCTATTCAAATGGCTAATGAAGAAAGAGCATGGATCATAGCTGGAAGGTGTTTATAATTTAGGGAGTCAGGGTTGAAGACACATTACTTTTGCTGATATCCCAATGACTGTGGCATAATTTCTTGGTCACAAACCTCACTGTAAATCCAGCAGCAGAAAGAACCTCAGATTTAGATAAGCAAAGAGCAATCTCTGTCACAGTGAATAGTATGTCTTTAGCCTCTAAATTCTATTAAATAAAAATGTGGTTAACATACAGGTTTTCTGTTTTAACATTTATTTTTATTTTTTTTTTACTTTTGTTAATCCTCACCCAAGGATATTTTTTCATTAATTTTTAGATAGAGTGAAAGGGAGGGTGGGAGAAAGAGAGAGAGAGAAACAAGGATGTGAGAGAGACACATTGGTTGCCTACCACATGACCCTGACCAGGGCTGGGCATGAAACCTGCAACCCAGGTACATGCCTTTGATTAGGAATCAAACCCATGACCCTTAGGTCCACAGACAATGCTCTAACTGCTGATCCAAACTTGCCAGGGCTCTATTTGAACATTTTTAAGTATCCAGATGTTTAATGGTTAATATACGGATTGCTTCAATTATTCTTTTGTTCACTAACATGAGAGTACTTTATAGCTATATCCTGAATTTGCATGTTTCTGTAATTCTCTCCAACTGGAAATCTGATACTTACCTCCATTTGACTAAAATAACTTTCTATAAAAAGATTTAGAAATTCCCACTGTACAGCTCATTAATTTTCATGGAAAATCCAAAAGGGAAATGCACAATTCAATGTCATTGTCATCATTGGCAATTTTCCTTAAGACACCTGCAAGCTTCTGTAGTATTTATATAAATCTAAGAACCAACAGTGTGAGTCACTGTTAATAGCTACTAACTAACTTATTTCTGAAGAACCATGACAGATAATTTACTTGGATTTCTTGCTGAATCTCCCCCACTCCCTACCATCTCTGCCTTTCCTTCTCTCTGTTCTTGCTCCCTACACATAGCAAGTTTCTCTTCCTATGCGCTTGCATTCAGCAATCACATCTCCTTCTTTATCTTCAACTATTATCTCTATTAGATGTTTTGCCTATTGATTTATTTCTGACCTGCTATCTTAGATGTCCTTCCATCACCTAAAACTAAAACTATTAAATATCATGCATTTAAGCAACAACCAACAACTCTCCCTTATTAACCTTACTCATGTACCCTTAGTTTTTGAAATCTGTTGTTTTTGACAACTTTCTTTTCCTGTAATTAATCACCAAATTCAATGCTTTTTATTTCATCTTTGTGATCTTTCTCTCATGCTTTATTTTTTCTGACTTAATGTCCCCTACATGGACAAGTGCTACAACCTTTCAATTAATATTCTAATTTCTAAGTCTCACATTCATGGCTCACTTTTTTATTTAAAAATTAACCTAAATCATAGATATAATAATGTCATCCTCATATTCAACAATTTATAATAGTTTTTCATTATTCTAATGGCATATAAGTCCGGTCATTTTAATATAACATGCATACTTTATTTAAAATTTGCTTGCAAGTTTCTCTTTTAAGGTAAGTTTCACTGTTACCTAGTTCTTTATCTTGTGATTTATTCTTGATCCATAGCTGCAATTTTGGAGATTTAATAAAAATAACAATACCAGTATAAGGAGGTGAATGTCTAGTCTTGGTTATCTGGTCTACACTGGCATCCTCATAAATGTTATTGTCCTGTCTAGTCCTTGTGAGCTCCCAACTCAGGTAACTTTGATCTCATAAGCAATATGACCTCTGGCTCACCCTATCATTTATGAGCACATTCCCTCATACTAATCCTGTAGCCTCTCCAAGTGCACCACCCTACTCCGCCAATGTGGGTGATGTTTTTGAGGACGCAGGAAACATTAGCTGCTTTCCAGGTGTTCTTTTGGATACCAGTCCCTTGACATTATATACAACACCCTTGGTATCCATCCATGCCATGTTTTTTCAGTGAGCTCTGCATGGCTGCTGGTTCTCTCCTTTTATTTCCAAGTAAGAAGTAGGTATGGTTGTTTTCTATACCATATCATTAACCATATCTAGATTCTCATATTGTTTCCCTTGGCAAATTCCTGGTGATGGAGGAACAGGACAGCTTGACTCAAAGCCTCAGAGACCCCTATCAGGGTCCCATAATGGTGTCTTCACAGCCTCTCCTCTGCTCCCCATCCTTAAATCCTTTTTTTTTTTTGTTTTTGGTTGTTTGGTTTTTCTATTTATAGCATAATCTGTACACATTATGCTGGGAGTCCTTTCATATCACAGGCCATGCTTTTGAAAACTTTCTTTCAAATGGTGCTTGAAATTAACTCACTTTCTTGCCATGCCATTCCTTGCCTGAACTAATAGCCTTGCAAGGTCCAAGGAATTCGCTAAAGTGGGTTAGAGGAGCCGAGGAGAGACAAAATAAATATTATCAATGCAAAGCACCCAAGTTAACATTTCCGAATGCCCTTCTTGGAAAAAAGAAAATAATAGAAACTGACCTAGAGATGTAAATATAAATGTATAGTCTCTGTGATCCTTAGCTATCCTGGCACAAAACTTTATAGATTTGGGAAAAAGGTTGAATTAAGAAAAAATATAATATATATCTTATAACATATAATAAAATTTTAAACCAAGTTAGCTCAAAGAATTATAAAATTAAGTTAATTGAGTAGTTTTCTGCATTTTAATTTTATTTGATAAATTAAGCAGCCACTAAAATATTGTTTCAAATACTGCTAGGAGTTTGTATATAATTTGTTTCATTCAGTAGTATATGTTCACAACCTATCAGTAGGTGATGAAATTTCTATAGCTTAGGTGCAAAATGAAAGCTTTCAAAGTACTATTTTTCTCAGTGCCAGATATTAAAGTCTTAAATGGCCGATTCTAAGGATACTTGAACATTGCTTACTGTTTTAGAAATACTTTATAAAACATGTAAAAATGACATTTATTAGCTTCTTGTTTATTTTTCTTTATGATTGTGAACAAAGCAGCCCAGGAAGGAGGAAATGGAATTAATTTGAAATCTATGAAGGCTACAAATAATTAACTTAAAAAAAAAATGGCCATCAGAAAGGAGAATAAGAGAAATAAAAGAATGAAAATAACTTTGACAGAGTGAGAGGTATAAAGTGCATTCAGAAAATAAGATTTACAGTTTTCTTTTTTATCCTCACCTGAGGACATTTTTCTATTTATCTGGAGACGGATTAGAAGGGAAGGAGAGAGGGAGGGAGAGAGAGAGAGAGAGAGAGAGAGAGAGAGAGAGAGCGCAAGATAGATGTGAAAGAGACACATTGACTGGTTTCCTCCTGTGTGACCCAGACCAGGACCAGGGATGAACCACAACCGAGGTATGTACCCTTGGTCAGAATCAAACCCAGGTCTCATTGGTCCACGGGAAGATGCTCTAACCACCGAGCACACCAGCCAGGGCTACATTTACCCTTTTATTGGCTATTTTATCTTGGAGGTCTAAAAGTACCATTTTAAAATTAGCTAAGAAAAAAATCAAGAGGTTTGCGACTGTAATCTTGGAAGCGATTTAAATGTATAAAAATGATAGCTAATTCCATAGTAGTAAACATTAGGATTAAATAAAAGTTTCTGTAAAAATATGTGACATGATAAAAGGTTTTAAAAATTCTATTGTATCCATCCACTTGGTAGATAATTACTGGGCATCTAGTATAATTTTGGTTCAATAATAAATTCTGAACTAATAGTCAAATTACATAGTGTAAAAAGCATAGCAATGGGGTTAAATCGCTAGGTTTTTTGAATCTTTGGTTTTAGCCTTTGTGATAAAGGATGATGATGAGGACAATACAAACTGTCTCACTCATAAACTTAATACATAAAACACCAAGTTAATGCTTACGGAAGTGCTCTGTAACCTGCTCACCAAAGTAATGGAATCTATTTTTCACATTTTAATCTAAGACATTTTTCCTTCCATATTAAACTTAAAGTTTAAAAAATAAAAGGCTGTGGCCTGGTAGCTCAGTCGGTTAGAGCATCATTCCAGTGTGCCACGGTGGGCGGTTTGATCCCCGGTCAGGCACATACAAGAAGCAACCAATGAATGCATCAATAAGTGGAACAAGACACTGTTGTTTCTTGCTCTCTCTCTCTTCCTCTCATTCTCTAAAACTAGTAGGAAAAAAAAATTAAAAGAAAATAGAGTGGGAGGGAAATAGGTAGTATGTGTTAATGTGAATTACTATTTGACTCAGGTTTTACCATTTCTACCCACAAAGTTCATTGAAGTCATTTGCTTTATTTCTGAAATCTCTGATGCTATATGATATCTATCTACATTGAGTTGAATTGCACTTAGGAAATTATTTCTCTGAGCAACTTCGAGAGAGCTTGGTATCAGGTATTACTGTAAGGCATTGTGACTCAAAGAGAAAGCTGCTCATTATGTCAATTACATTTATGGGAAGCAGGGGAACCCAGTTTCCCATCCCTCTCGTGAATTCTTTCAGCAAATTAAATTATGGACATGCAGGTTTGTTTAATTAATGGAGTGCATTGCAACTTGGAATTGTAGCGTCCGTGCACAGAAAAATCATCATATCACAGTCTCAAAGATGTTTTCTACTTGGTTTTTCATCATGGATGGATGGCTGTCGCCCTCAGTTTTTTGGAGAAGAGAATCTCACTATTGTCATGTTTATACAAACCCTCAACAATCTCTAAGTTTAGTGTGCTTAGATGTTCAATAAATATATTTGATTAGAAAAAAACAGTCCATAAAAATTATAGAACATACTCTTATTACAAGTTGTTTTCCCTGTAATGTTGACCAATGAATAACTGTAATATTTTTATATGTCAGTGAAACTGAAATATTTTGTAGCTTCTCATCAGCTGTGTTGTATGATTGAAGTTGATTGAATTAACAAAAGTAATATAAACAACTCTGACATATTTCTGTTTATAAGTGTACATAAATCAAATTTAGCAAATGTTTATTGAGTTTATGTTTTGTGCAAAGTACTCTCTTAGGCATCCTGGTTTGTAAAGCTGAGAAGACTTAAACTTGGCAGCTCACTGTCAACTAAGAGAGACTAAAATGTAAACACAAATTTTTGCAAATCTATGTGCTCAGTACTTTAACAGAGAATTTTGCAGTGTGCTATGGGAAATACAGATTCAAATGTAATTATGTCTATCAGAGGAAGTGGTGGATTAGTGGAGACAAGGGTCAGGCAAAACTGTAAAATACAAATAATATTCCAGCTAAGAGAACAACTTAAGCCATGAAAGTATAAAAACATGAATCCCATCTGAGAAACTGAGCAGTCTACTTTGGCTATGATGAGAAGTGGAATGGCAGCGGGGCATTGGAATGGTCTGAGGAGTATGGTAGGAATTCAAATACCGTGGCACAGGTGTTCAGTAGGATGTTTTAAAGGAGACAGGACAAAATCCTACCTGTTTTTATAAAATCAGGTATCTCCTCTGAATGGAGAGTGTACAAGGAACAAAAGGAAGAATATTCTGGGAAGAACAGTGGACGAGTATGGGAGTTATTTGAAGTGTCCAGCCAAGGGCTGAAGAAAGCCTGGACAGCGGTCGTAGATGCGGAGAAGACAGAGCAGTAGTGCACACCTGTGGTTTATTGCAGGTATATCCATTTTCTGTCCTTGGTAACAGGACCTGTCTTTTGACAGGCCACCACTTTTTCCAAGGTTGGTTGTGTGGTTTGGGAGACGAGGGCACGGAGAACCCAAGATTGGTATGACCACACTTCCCAAGGAAACTTTTTAGGAGGGCGGTTGGAGGTTGGTTTTAGGAAAATATGTGTTAAGGAAGCAAAAACAAACCAGGGACTACTTTCAGAGAAAGACGTTTTTGTAAAGTGCAATAAATGGCAGTCTTTTGAAGGATAGAAAAACAGGATTTTGACATTAACAAATGTGGGTAGAGGAATCTGAAAGGGATTTTTTAGTCCTAAATTTGTTTGCTAATGACAGGACTCCATTCTGAAAATCTCATTGGCTGTGAGTGGGTCACATTCTTTTTGAACCTTATTTTTATCAAACAATGCAGAGAAGGGAAGCCACTTTAGATTCTTGTCTTGTAAACATGTTTCTAGTTTATAAAAACATTAATTGAATGGATCAAATTATTAGTCAGCAGCTGTTCATTACAGGATGCTACTTCTGTCAGTTAGATCCTCTGAATGTGTTTCTTTCATATAAAAGGCAATTAAATATCCCACTTTGATCCTGATAAACCTAGTCTAAAAATTTATCCTAATACATAATTGTACATTTTCTATAAAGATGTTCATTGAAGGTTTGTTTATAACTGGAAAAACATGAGGAGAAATCCCTGAATGGTGACAATAAATAGATTGAATGAATTATGATATAGCAATATAAGGAAATTTTTGTAAGTAAATAGCAATAATGTTGAAAAGTGTTTAAGATATACTCTTCTGTATTCTCAAGTTATTCAACTCTCTGTGTGTGTGTATATGCATGTGTGTCTACGCACACACACCACACTATATATATATATATATATATATATATTCTACAGAAAACACATGCAACCTGGGTAATAATAATATGTTATGTTTCATGAATCTCTTTTAAACAAAACAGTAAAAGTTCAGTCCATGGTGCTATGTTTTCTGAATGTGAAATAGCAGAAGTTAGGAGACTATATTCCTTAACACCCTACTGGTGCAAAAGGAAAAACAGTATCATGTGTTTAATGAACATTTCTCAGTTCTTTGGCACTTGAGCCTTTGCACACATAATGACAAGCAGGGACTTCTTGGAGATGGTTGCACCAGAGTGGGAGAAACCATGGTCCAGATTTTGCAGTGACTGCACATACGTCAGTGGTTCCCTTGAGTGACCTTCATTTTTGTTATAACTAGTCATCTTTCTGGATCTGGGTCCTCAAATCTGGGTGCCCAGCCTTACTGTTGATTCTCTGGGTTACCTGTGTGCGTATCATTCTGTTTTTGTTAGCAAGGTTCATTTCTTTTGTTCCAAACGGCAGCCTTGATTGACAAAAGGTTGGCCCAGTGTGACAAGAATGTCAGGCTTGTATATTTTGGTTCCTTGGGAATAACTAGACATAAGTTCAGAGACTTGATAGAATAAGAAACTACATAGAAATTTTTGTGACACATCTCATAGACTGGAAATGAATAATAGCTAGATTTCTGAAAAATTGGAGCTACAGAGTAACATATTTATTATCATTTTGGATCTGACTGTGCCCAGGGAATCATCTGCTCTGAAGAAAGTGTTATAATCTTAGACAATAAAGTGTCTTATAAAACAAAATACAGTTGCAGCATTAGGGTTAACCACATGCCATCTGAAATTACTTATGTGCATTTTTAAGTCACATAATTTCTTAAAGATCTATCCCTTGCTTAAATTTATTTCCCAAGAATTAACCCTCCCCCCTTTTAGCCTTAATATCCTTTTCATATTTCTTCAGAAGTTTTACCATCTTAGAATCTCAATTACTTCACATTGGACATCTGGATCAAGCCAATTATTGTGTCTTTCTCATTTGATATATGAGCAAGTGTCTATAAAGAATGACATCTGTTTGGTTAATTGCACTAATATCCGGGAGAATATGAATAATTTTACATATTTGTAACTAGTGGAATTTGAATAAAAATCTGGAATCATCTTTTCCCATCATCCTCTTCTGGTTGCCTATTTATAGTTCAAAGTTATTAAAGAAAAAGCTTTGGTGTGATTGTTAACTGATAGTACCTTTCATAAAAATAATTATCTCACTTCCTGTTTACCTTTTTCTTCAAATGTCAACTACCACCATTTTACCGACAGAATATTTTCACTCAGAAGACGAATTTTCTCCAAGTTCAACAGGTTTTTCTAAGAAGAAAAGAATAGTAAGCTGAAATTTATGATAAAAATTGTAATAAAAGCTAAAGATAAAATAATTTTCTGAAGACAATGATTACACTAGTTTCCTTCAATTGCTTAGCTTCAGCCCTGGATGTGTAGGCTGCAGACAAATAGTTAAAAATTAAAATAATTAATTTTTGATAAAAGGCTACTTCCTAAAATCTAAAAGGTAGATAGGAGAGAACGTTTTGAATAAACCGTAGTTTTTACTTTCTAACTGGGGCCTCTCCACGAGGCAGTACCTGTGATGGTTCCCAATCACACTACAGACTATTACAGCGATGAAATCATGACTGCATTGCTCAGACATCTTATAGTTCTGCAAAGGTGCTTGGAGTCGCAAGAGTGGAGACAGAAGGAAAACTTTCATCTTTAAACTCACTTAAGTGTTGTTTTATTCATTTTTTTTTTTTTTTTCTCCTTTTCAAATAAAATTTGGAATCTGCTGCCTTAAACACTGGTATAAAATTATTCAAAAGAAAAAAACGAAAAACCACCTTAATTTAATTAAACTTTATCTTAGAGAAGTGAAATATTTGCTATGTCATATATAGAGAATCCTGTGGCCTAAAATCAATCTCTAGAGGATGCTAGGGTCTTTGGGCAATAAAGCCGAACCACAAAACAAGGTTTCTGAAGGGTAGTGTTTCAGGCAAATATAGCATTTATCCTGTTCAATTCACTCTGAATTAGAGAGCATTACTCTTGGTGATGCATTTGATTGCTCTCAAATTCTCGGTAAATGTACCATGAGAGGAGCATGCTATTACTCGTGCTCAGAGACCAGAGCTTCCCGGGGAATTGCTGAGTCTCCGTTCATCTCTGGGGACTAGGGAAGGGTCAGGAGAGGAGAGCACTCAGAAGCTGCCGACCTTGAGAGCTCAGAGAAAGGGCAGGAGAAGTCAATTATCAGAAGCAAACAAACAAATCAGAAACAAACGTTTCAATGCTAGTGCACCTCTCTCTTTGAAAGCTGATAGGAGACATTATTCACATCCCTTTTTTTCTAAGTTTTCTTCGTTGTGTTTACTAAAACAGAGCACAGACCTCCTTCATCCTGGGAATATGAACACGCCACTACGAAGACACTCTATTTTCCAAACTGTGTCGGCTAGATAATGCTGTGGTGGATCACTTTCTGTTACCACAGTCCAACAGAAGTGAGGGAAATATATAAAAAAGAGTGTTATGTAGGAGAGGCAGTAAACTGCTGATATATACCAGGTTTTGGATCAAGATGTCAGCTCAAAGGCATCAGTTTTGGCCACAGCATAAGCATTTCTGATGTCTCATTATGAAAACAGCTTCTTATCCTTAGGTTCCTCAATCCCAAGCTGGATCTACTGTTAGGTTGGAATTCAACCACCCCTGTGGTTTTCAGCAACTAGTGATGGGCTATTAAAAACTGTTAATAGTGACAGGCCCGCCATCAGATATAACTGACTACATTTAGCTGCAGGTAAATACCCTCCTCACACCAATATCAAATGTTAACCCGACTGGTAGTCCCAGATCTCTCAGGGGACCCGTGGGCTTTGTGTTTTATTTGACCTTAGGAACGCAGACCTTTACTTATTTCTTTGCCTGAAAAATTAATGTTCAGACCATATATTCTGGCTTTTCTGCTGGCCTTGCTCATGAATTCACTGAGCTTCTACTGAAAGTTTCCCTAGCACCACTGAATTTTGCCTCCAAGTTTTTATGGTATTGTTTCCCTTCTGAATCTATACACTCACTCAGTTCTTTTTTTTTTTCAATATGTATTTTATTGATTTTTTTAGAGATAAATGAAGGGAGAGAGAGATGTGAGAAACATTGATCGGCTGCCTCCTGCACACCCCACATTGGGGACGGAGCATGCAACCCGGGCATGTGCCCTGACTGGGAATCAAACGGGGACCTCTCAGTCCAGGGGATGATGCTGTCCACTGAGCCACACCGGCCAGGCCTCGCTCAAGTCTTTACAGTTCTGCCATGTAGCTATTCAAAGCCCCATCACTTCAGCATGGATCATGTATCTTTCCCTCGGGGCACATGTCATACCATTAGCACCGTAAAGGAACCCTTTTCACGACTCCTCCTAATGAAGGCTTACGATGCCTGATTCCTTTCATAACTTAGGGGATACACTGTTTTACCACGTTCCTCGCTCAGAAAAACATTCCTTTTTATTCACAACAGTTTTTTGTTGTTGTTCTTGCTCAAGCTATTAACTTGTAGCTCAGGGCTGCAGGGAAATTTCTGCCTGAGCCTATTTGATTAGTGATCCAAGTAGACGCTCCACTCTTATTTTCTCTGTTTTATTGTTTAGCCACTATTTCCCAATATTATATGACCTTGGAACTGCAGTTTTCCCTGAAGATCAATCCTAAAGTCACTGAGACCAGTGTACTTAATCAAAACAGAGAAGGCAAAACAGTTCAGCCACGGTCAGGACGCGTTTTATGCCTGTTGTCTCCACAAAACCATGAACAAGGCTCCTTACAAAGTCAATGCATCTGTGACTAAAACCTGCCATCATCTGTTATAAGTTAAACATGTCACATGTATTTATTAAAACAGCTTGAATTGTCCCCACTCTGTCTACCAGGTACAATTATGCACATTTTTCACTATATGCAATGGGGAGAGAAGAATGAGCAAATTTAAAAGAATAGACTCCTGTCATATTAAATATAATATAAATATTTATGAAAAAATGGGGAAGGAACAAAAATTGCAATCAAGTTCAAGGGACAAGGAAATCTTGGTGAACTAATTCAAGAAAAGCTTTATGGAAAAGTGAAAACTAAAGCTGAGATTTTGTTTGTAAGTTTTCTTGATTTTTTTATGATTTGGTACAGAGCTTGCTACGGTAGGTGTACATCTTTATTTTGTGTTTTTCCTAGAGTTGCATTGGTCAGCTTGCACGGCCTCACCACTGTGATCCCAAGGCAAACGTCCTCTGTGATTCAGTGGCTTTACATTCAATGTTACAGAAGCTCTGGAGCAAGTGGGAATATCACAGACAAGGGGGCCCTGGGTTTCTCTCCCTTGAGAAATGTCTATTGCTCTTACAGAGGCCTTGGTTCCTTAATAATAAGTCATATGAGAATAATCTAGGGACTTATTTAAATCAAGGTCCACATCACCACTACAAATATTCTGATTTATTATATAGTCTTCAGTGGGGCCTAGAAGGCAGCACATCTTTTTTTTATCCTCCTTGGAGGATATGTTTATTAATTTTAGAGAGAGGGAAAGAGAGAGAGACACACACACACACACAGAAACACTGTTTAGTTGCTTCTCATATGTGCCCCAACCAAAGACTGAACCCCAACCTAGGTATGTGCCCCAATAGGGAGTTGTGCCCCAACAGGGAATTGAACCCCGACCTTTAAATGTACGCAATGGTGTTCCAATCAACTGAACCACTCCATTCAGGGCTGGAAGGCAGCACTTTTAATAAATACCTCAGGCAATTCTGATGCTGGGACCCCAAGGACTGCTTGGAAAAACACCATCTTTGTATTGCTCAAGTGTGTTTGGTCACAGGCATATGTGTGTGTGTGTGTGTGTATATCATTCTATACAGAGGATAAAGAAGTTTGGGAAATGTTGCCATAGAATGAAAAAGCTGAGACATGGAAGGCACGGTCGATGCCTCTCCTCTTCCTCATCTCATGCTGCATTACTTCAGCTTAAAACTCGTCTGCTCTGCGGTGACAAGGCTGCCCTGGGCCCTGCTGGAACATTGCAGGTGGCAGGAGATAAATATAAAGGACCAGATGATGAACAATCTGGGCTTCCAGGAAAGCCACAGGAAAAGGTAAATGAGTGTGTGTGATTATGTCCCGATAAAACCATATTTACAAAATCAAATCAGTTTACCCATGGTCTGGAGTTTGTATTTTGCTGACCCTTGGTCTAGAGTTGGAGGGCCAACTTTCTAAGAAAACTGCTTTCTTTTCACTTTTACTCCATAGTGTTTATTTTCTTCCTAGAGAAACGAACATCGGAAATAAGCTCACTTTATCCTCAGATATTATTACAAATGCATTTGAAAACAATTCATTTATTCATCCGTTTCCCAGCCATTGGTTGAGCAACTACTATGTTCTGGGCATGCTGTCATGTTCTCTTACTAGAGTCTGGCTAATATAGCTAATAAACTGTGAAAACTTTGCACTCTTTAACATCGCGAGCCTCCCTTTGGGATGATGATAGACACTTTAAAGGGAGGTTTGAATTCGAATCTTAAAGTTGCTACACTTTTTTCTCATCTTCTGTTTGTAGTTACTTCTCAGTTCTTTGTAACAGAAACACATGAAACAGATTATTTTTAAACTAACCGAAGAGCTTTACACTTGTCAGTGGTCTCTTTTTGTTGTTGTTCAGTTTGGGCCACATATTTTGGAGAATTTCTTTATAGTTACCTACATGTACTATCTCACTCAGATTTTAAGAAACTATTAGATACTTCCTAGTACTCTTTACAACATCTCAAATAAGAATTAATCCCTAGTAGATCTTCAATAAGTATTTGTTGAATGGATTAGTAATCTAATGGGATAATTTTACATTTAGGGTCTTTTAAGCAAAATGCGATCTATAGGCTAGTAAGCATAACACTTGTTCTCATTTCTAAAGTGATGCATTTATTGCCATATTTCTTTTTATCTGGTTCATTTTACAGGGAAGATGGGGGAAGCAAAGCTGTGAAATGTTCTCTTGGCAGATCAAGGATAGGAATAGTTATATATGGACTTTTCCCATTGAATCTCCACAAAAGCATATAAAACCTACTCGCTATCATTAACTACTCAGAGAGAAATGAGAACTTGCAGTAGGTAAAAATGGGGCATATTAAGGTAAAAAAGTAATGATTCGGAAGATATGAAAAAGTTGATTCCACTTTAGTAGACAGAATTCATGTGCCTCTATCTTAAAATCTTTGTCATGGAAGTATCTTTATATGTTAAAGATTGAATTTTGATTTCAGTAGAGTTGATTACTTGGACAAGCAATTTTCTGAAAAGAAAGTAAAATATATTTAACCCTTAATGAAAGTAAAGGTCAAACTCTAAACTTCCCTTGAGGGAGACATATATAGTTTAAAGTGAATTTTTAAGGGGGAAATGTATGAAGAACAGAAGTTGTCTTTGTTGTTACAGAGAAGTACATAGATTGATGATCACAGTCTGTTGTGGGAGCATACTCGTAAACACTTCTGTGCTCGGATTCTCTCATTATCTTTCTCTTAGGAGATGGATGTCAAGTCAGTCTTTCACAAATCTCACCTGAGGTTAGGTTTAAGCAGGATTTATTCTTTGTAAAGTGAACATTTTTGATGGGTTTAAAAAAGCCTTAATTTCCTTTTTAGATTGCCACCAGTAATTTGGCAGAAATAACACATTCTTCTTATAATTATATCTATATCTCTTTATTTCCTAAGTGGTATTTATTATATTTCCTTCTCAGGAGAAATTTTTTTTTCCTTATAATTATTCAAACAATAGGTCAAAATCTAGAAACAATGAAAAAGCCTCACTCAGAGGTAATTTCCTACAGTGAGGCTCGCTTCTCATGAGTTGTTGTTTTGTTTTGTTTTTATCTTCACCCAAGGACATTTTTCCATTTTTTGTTCAGATAGAGTAGGAGGGAGAGAGAGAGAGAGAGAGAGAGAGAGAGAGAGAAACATCGACGTGAAAGGGACACATCGAATGGCTGCCACTTACACAACCCAACCAGGGCCGGAGACACACTGCAACCAAGGCATGTGCCCTTAGTGGGAACCGAACCCAGGTCTCTCTGGACAGCAGGCCAACACTCTAATGGCTGAGCCAAACCAGCCAGGGCTCACGAGTTTTTTATTGCATTTTCTGAAGAGGATCTAAGTCTAGTGAAGCAGTTTCCTGTGGCTTCTCCCTTACTGTTTTCCTTTAGAATTAAGGGTGGTTGTACCATAGTCCACAATGATATCTTGAAAAATTCAGTTTGGATTCTTTTAAAACCAATTTTTAAAATAAAATGTACAAATCTCTATTTGTTTCATTGTTCTAAAATGCACGTGTTTTCTAAATGGATGAACATTGGAATGTCTACCAGGATGTGACTTTTCTCACTCGAGCGCATGGGGGAGTACTTGCTCTGATGCGCTTCTTTGTGGATAGATTCAGTACAAACTGTAGAGGGCACCTGGCCAATTTGTCGAACATTAGCGCGTGCATGCCTTTATGTCCTGCCATCCCACCTCTAGGAAGTTATCCTACTGCAACATCAACACAAGTGGCAATGATATGTGCATGAAGATGGTCACTAAAGCATTTCAACAGCAGAAATTAGGAACCGGCTAACTTTTCATTAGTAGAGGAAAGGTTAAATGAATGATGGTCTATCAAAACAATGACAGGAAGGCGGGCATTTCAAAAACCAAGGCAAGATGTGAAAAGGTAGCCCCAACAGAACATTAAATGGAAAAATCAATTTAATAATAATAATTAAAAAGAAAAGGATGATTTGCAAACTCAAAACGTTCCCAGAGTGAGCCATGTAACATTGGGCCAGGTGTGACCTATGACAGCTGACCCTGGACACATGAGAGAGGGAAGAGTTATGTGAACTGAACACAGCATCCTCCCAGCTCCTGTCACTTGCTGCCATGCAGAAACCTGTACCTCAATTTTGTCAGATATTTAGATTTTTCAAGAGATGGTGGACTAGATTCAGCCGCTAATGTATACATTTGTGTGTGTTTAATGTTTTTATTTCATTTAAATGTTTTTAAAATACAATGTTAGCCAAGCAAAACAGTGTGTAGGCAAATCTTGGCCCAGCCACAATGTTACCCCTGTTGTCTAGACATTGAAAAATTTAGAAAGTTATGCATTGAATCACGACAATGATAAATTCTGCAAAGTAGGTTTGGAAATAGGTTGATGGAATAGTATTGTATTTTATACTTTTCTATATTGTTTGTCTTGTTTTATCATATGTATGCTATATATTTCCAGTGCTCATGCTGGGCAAAATAATTCATCCCTTAAGGTTCATTATGTAAGGGAAAAGAAATTTTGTGTACATACACCATCTTTATCCTGTGACTTGGGAAATTTGCTCCACATTTCTAGAACTCAATTACTTCATTGGTAAAAAGAGATAAAAATTTTTGTTGGTAAGGTTTATGTGAGATGATACTTACAAATGTCCATATGTAGTCCTTGCTTTGTCCATGTTCATGTCTTTCCTATGTCTGCTGTAGAACCAAACTAAAATGAAGTCACTTATGTCAAGGACACAATAGAGGCCAGCAGCACAGACACCTAGGAAACCTAACCCAACCTTACAGAAATGTATAGCTCTTCTCAGAACTGTGAACTGGCAGAGGACAGTAGCGGATGCCCAAATGCCAAGTCTGTTCACACCGTCTCTGGCCTTCCTTGTTTCCCTGACTCAGCCGACCTGATCCAAAGTAAGAAAGAAGACCAGTCTCAACCAATCAGCTGAAAAAGCCAAATAACTTTCATATTTATCCCATAAAAATCCTCAGTCTGTGCTCTTTTCACTGTGACATGAAGTGTGGCTGCCGAGGAGTGGGCTCTGAGGGAACATGACACAACATAAACTTCTTCAACGGGGATGGGAGTAAGATCTGGAAATGTTACGCAGGTCCAAAGGGCAGGCCTCCTGGCCGCCAGAAAGGAAACCTGCAGGGCCCCCAGCAGGCCCAATGGCAGTCTCTTTGCAGAAGGCTTACCTGGACGGTTAAGATACTTCTTAAAGGGACTTTGATAAAAATTTCACTATTTCAAAACTTTCATGGAACTATGGTAAGGGTGAAAAAAATAGCTGATATAGTGTGTGTGAAAGTTATAGATCATGTACTACCAGGTAAATAGATATATGCTGTAATATAATATATGCAATGGTTAGGATTTCACTGGCTGCTTTTAAAAATGACTGGTTGATTAATTGCATTTGGCCATTTTGTTTGTTTTTGTGCGTGTGTGTGTGTGTGTGTGTGTGCTTGGTACTTCTTCTCTCTAAATTTGTCCTGGGTTTCTTGCAAAGACCAATATATATGCTGTTTTTTCTTTGAAATGGATATTGTTGATGATGTAGGCAGTGACATTCACAGGGAGACTTTTCCAGGCTAAAGCAGCATTAGGAAGGTGGTGGTAAGATGTTCTCTTATTTTTGCTTATAGGTTATATCCCAAACCCACCTCTCACTGTGTATGTGGTCTAAGGAGGCAATGCCCTTCACTGCTCTGACATCCAGGGTCTTGATCTGAAAACTTGGTGTAATAATTTCTGCCTTGCAAAATTATTATAGGTGTTAAAAAAAATACACATCAAAAGTCTCTGGCACATAGTAGTTTCTCAATATAAAGTGGGTGTTATTATGATTGTTGTTGCTATGTTATCATAAGACCAGTTTAAACACGTTCAATTTTTCTGGAAGAATGCTGTCCTTTAAAACACTATATTAATATATTTTAAAATGCCAGCTGTTAAATATTTAGGACCTGGTAAAGCTATTAACATATATACAACGGCAGAGGTGCATTAGGTTCAGACACCAGTTTAAAGTAGCCCAAAGAAACTGAAGTTTAAAAGGAGGAAAAGAGCTTTACTAGAGGAAAGAACTGTGAACCCTTTACATCATCTTAATAAGGACAAAGACAATAACAAATAACATGTAGCAAACATTTTGCACCAGGCATCACTCTAACTGCTTTGTGACATTGTGCACACATTCTAGAAATCCTATAATGCAGTTTCTATTATATCCATTTTACAGGTGAAAACAACTGAAGCACAGATAACTTTATTCATGTGTGATGGTAAAAAATAAAATAGAGCAAACTCCTTAATGTCATGAAACTTACCTGTATGTATTCACAGAAATAAAAAAGATATTAAAGATGATTATTAATTCATAGATTAAAAAAAACAAACAAACACATAAATAAAATAAAATATTTAGAGAAGATAAGTAAAAACTAGTAAAAGAAAGCAGAATAAGGGCTCCGAGAGTGGAGAGGGTTGTACCTGAGCTAGGCTGGCCCTGAATGGCTGTCCTGCTAGGGTGAGACTTGACTGAAGGCTGGAGTTACAGGAGGGTACACGAGGTGCGAACCAAGAGCGGTGTGGCAGAGCGGAAGGTGAGTGCAGATGTCTGGAAGCAGGAATGTGTGTGAAGAGAGCAAGGAGTTCGCATGACAGGAACATAGAGAGCAAGAGGCAGAAGAGATTTGAATGGAGACCAGACCAGGAATTTCACTAGCTAGTACCTTGTTTTCGCAGAAAAACGAGGACTTCCAATTTGAGTGCAAGCCATTGAAGAGTTTTGAGCAGAGGAGAGACCCAATCCAACTTTAAAAAGATAACTGGTTCTGTAGGATGCTCTGGTGGTGGATACTTGTCATTATACTTTTGTCCAAATCCACAGAATGTACAACACCAAGAGTGAACCCTAATGCAAAGTATGGACTTTGGGTGATGATGTTTGTTCATGTAGGCTGATTGATGGTAACAAATGAACCTTTCTGATGGAGGATGTTGATAATGGGGAATGGTGTGTATGTGTGTGTGTGTGTGTGTGGCAGAGGGTATATAGGAAATCTTTGTGTTTCTCACATAATTTTGTTATGAATATAAAAGTGCTCTAAAAATAAAGGTTATTTAAAAAAATTAAAAAGAACAAAACATACCGCCCTGTGGATATTAAACCACAGAAGAGAAGGTAGAAGCTGGAAGACAAGTTGGGAAATGACAATAATTGTCCAGGTGACAAGTAATGGTGCCTTTTGTCAGAGAGGTGTGGAGGTTTTGAAAGTATTAAATTCTGGACCTGTTTTGAAAATGGAGCTGATGGTATGATTTAATGTGTTTGTTTTTAATAGAACACATGATTTGTATAAGAGAAAGTGAGGTATCAAGAATGACTTCAAGTTTTTCGGCCTAAGTTCCTGGAAGAATTGAGATGCCATTTACTGAGGGGAGAAGCTTCAGGCAAGTTTCAGTTTTGAGGAGAAAGATGAAGAGCGCAGCTTCGAATGCAAGTTTGAGACAGGGCGCACTTGAGAGGTTCAGAAACCCCAAGGCTGCATGGGTGTGTAAGTCACAGAGGCGTCGCCTTAGTGCCCTTCTTGCCAGGTCCATGCTTCCGCCACCTTTCTGCAGCTGTGTAAGTTTCACATACAATCGGTGCACAATAAATGCTTAGTGTTGGAAAGAAACAACTCTGAGGCCCACGTCTGCATTGGTCTCTTTACTGTTTCCCCCCCAACACCTAACATTATGCCTGTATGTATTCACAGAAATAACAAATATATTAAAGATGATTATTTATTCATAGATTTAAAAAAAACAACAACCCTAAAATAGAAATCCCTTAGACATAAAAAGTTTAGCAAGTTGCTGAAAACAGATATAGTAAATTTCCATTAATATTGAAAAATTCACACTAGTAGCTTACTTTAAATTATAAAACAACAACACAAGAAGTTAAAATTAGGGATAAGTTGTAAATATTTAATAATTTGTTAGAGAAAAAGAGTTTATTAAAAACAAATTCTATGAATCCATGCAGCAAATTGTATGGCAGTAGAACTGACATAAGTTTTATTAACACAGATAACAAAAGGTTCCTTTTTTGTTATAGAAAGAGCAAACACAAAGATATTTTTTTTAAGTATTAGGTAGAATACAAAATGTCAATCGATAGGCTCAAAACAAAAGAACTGCTAATGCCTGATGCACCTGGGGCTGGGGGGGGGGCAGATGGAGGGCTTCCCCAGGTAAACTCCAGTGCCTGGAGTAGGGAGATCACGTGTGAGCCCCCCAGGGACTTCCCTCAGTCCAGCAAAAGTGATTCCAAGTCTCTCTGGACAAAGTCAGAACACCCAAGGCTCAAATGCTGCAGCATGAGCCAGGAGATTGAAATTCAGAAAAATAAACATCAGAAACAGTATCACTGGGCACTAGAAGAGTTTTCAGAAAGGAATGCAGATAAGAGATCATTTTTTTTTTTTTCTTTTATGTCTAGATTCAATTCACAAACAACCGGACGAGATTCAATTCACAGCTGAGAGCAGAAATACCTACAACCCAAAAGAAGAAAATGTAATTGATAAATCATTATATAAAAAGGTTAACATTACCATTGACCAATGAAAAGCAAAGTAGAATATTCATTTATCAATTCACTCATTTCTTGAATATGTGCATTTTGAACATTTTCTATTTGCAGGTATTGGGATTATAGTGGTAAACAAAACAGACAAAAAAAAAAAATCTCTGCCTTCATAAAGCCCATATTCTTGTAGAGGACAATAAAAATGATACAGAGGAGATCATATTACTAGATGTGAGATGATATGGAATGCAAGAGGAAGAGGAAGCCAGGCAGTAGGGAAGAACCCTGAGGCAGCAGGAGCAGGGGTTCTGGGTCAGACGCAGGAAAAGGTCTCGGAGAAATGGCCCATGAGCAAAGACCTGACATCGTGTCTTATGGGATAAGGCTGGTGGGAATGTGACAAACACTGGACTTTGAGTCTGTATTTGAATCCATGCCCTGCTAAGTACCGGTGTTGTGGTTTCCTCATTTGCAAACTAGGGGTAATAGAAATGCTGGCTCTGGGTAGTGTTAAGGATTTAGTGAGGTAATAAAGAAAAAGTAATTGTAAGTTTAGCTTCCATTATTTCTGTTAGTCAGCTGTTATGGAAAATTTTTTTGGAATATTAATGTTTATTTATTTTTTATTTTTATTTTTATCCTCACGCGAGGACATTTGTGTATTTATCTTCAGATAGAGCGGAAGGGAGAGAGAGAGAGACATCAATGTGAGAGAGACACACGACCCTAATTGGGACCAGGAACAAACTGAACCTAGGTACATGCCCTTAGTGGAAAACGAACCTGGAACTCTCTAACCGCTGAGCCAAACTGGCCAGAGCTGGACTGTTAATGTTTAATGCTGATAAGAATAGGACAGTACATCTCAGTAAGGAGGGTACATGTAATGCAGTTAAGTGGAATTCTATGTTAGTTCTCATACTTTCAGGTTCACACAACTGAAATTTCAACTTAAATAATACAGAACTTGGTAAATACCTGACAGGGAATATGGAGGTAAGCATGAGGGTTGATGTATTTAGAGATTCCATGATGCACGAAAGTCTTGGACTTTCTCCACTGCTCCTTTGACTGTGTGACGTCTTCACCTGCAGGCTGACAGCATGATGGTGACCTTGTACCCAAGCACAACAATATCTAGCATGATTCTCTTCAATAAAATAACCACTATTTTCCAGGTCCCTCCATGTCGTCTCAAAGGATGAGAGATCTTTCTTTCTTACCGCTGCATAGTGCTCCATTGTGTATATGTACCATAGCTTTGTTATCCATTCGTCTACTGGTGGACACTTGGGCTGTTTCCAGATCTTAGCTATTGTAAATAGTGCTGCTATGAACATGGGGGTACATATATTCTTCCTGATTGGTGTTTCAGGCTTCTTAGGGTATATTCCCAGCAGTGGGATCACTGGGTCAAATGGGAGTTCAATTTTTAATTTTTTGAGGTAGCACCATATTGTTTTCCATAGCGGCTGCGCCAGTCTGCATTCCCACCAGCAGTGTATTAGAGTCCCCTTTTCTCCACACCCTCGCCAACACTTGTTGTTTGATGATTTGTTGATGGCGGCCATTCTGACAGGTGTGAGGTGATGCCTCATTGTTGTTTTAATTTGCATCTCTCTGATGATTAGTGATGTTGAGCATTTCTTCATATGTCTTTGGACCTGGAAAGTATTATCCTAAGTGAAAGAAGCCAAGCAGAAAAAGACAAATACCACATGATCTCACTTATATACGGAATATAATGAACATAACAGTCTGAGGAATACAGTAGACCCAGACACATGGAAGTAGGGCACAGACTGACATCCCTCAGAAGAGGGGGTGGGGGGGTGCGGGGTGGGAAGAGATAAACCACAGAACTTATATGCATGTATGCATGACCAATGGACATGGACAACTAAGCCGGGGACGGGGTGGAGGTGGGGTGGGGTGGGGGGTGTCAATGGGGTAAAAAGGTAAAATATCTGTAACAAAAAAATAAATAAAAAAATTCATAAAAACAAAAACAAAAACAAAAAATAAAAATAAAATCAAATAACCACTAGCCAAACGTGACCACCTACATTTAATCTAATTAAATCAAACAATTAAAAGTTCACTCTATATACTGCTGATAGAATAATAGAATTATAAGCATTTTTAAAGTATTCTGTTTTCTGTTGTTCTTTTATTGTCCTTCTCTTTTCTGTTATTTAATTTTTTTCAAGTTTATGCTACTTTTAAAAAAATAATCATTTAAAAATACATGTATGTATATATGTATTAGATATAGCTGGCTGGCTGACCAGACTGCCAGCCAGTCAGTCATATATGGAATAAAAATATGTCTCCTCATGTAACATTATATAGAAAAACTATTTTTACTATGTGAAAAAATATGGTATATTTAATATGACTGCAACTGAAAAAATATAGGCATACAATAAAATTGGAAAGATATACACACATTTTGGCAGTGATAAATTCTTGCTAAAATTATGGGTACAAATGTTTCCTATCTTTCCAGATTTTATTACATGTATTTTATGTTATGCTGGGGATTTAAAAAAGTATTTAAAAGGAAACAAGTGAGAAATAAACAAATATATGTTATAAGAATAGCGTGTCTTACAATTCTGGTTTCCTACGTGACTTTTCCAAAATGGCTTATGTTGATCCTTCTAGTGTGTAAAGAAAAGCAAGGAAGGGCGTTACTCTCTTAAATGTTGAACATAATTGTCAATTCTTTTAAAAATTCTTTACATGTTATAAAAATATTCAATAAACCATTTCATAACTAAGGACTGAGTATCTTATAAAACTTAATTATCCTTATATATAGTTTTGCATTTTAGCAAAAAAAAAATATGTACCAACTTATATATAGATCTGGGTTTTTCAAACCAAGCTTTGTAGGAGCTTAGGGCTTGCTAGGGAGTGTCTTCATCCTGCAGAATGGGGCCACCAGGCCCATTGTAGAGAGAAAGGGAGGACTATGAGCTTCTGACTGAGGTCTTCATCCAGACCAACTGCACTCTCATTTTTCACTGAATTACTATGTAAATCTTTATTTAGGAGACAATCATGTCTTAGTAATGCAAGAAATCAGTGTTGGAAAGACTGTTTAAAAATCACACTTCTGCCCTAGCCGGTTTGGCTCAGCAGTTAGAGCGTCGGCCTGCGGTCCTGAGAGACCCAGGTTCGGTTCCCGCTAAGGGCATGTACCTCAGTTGCAGTTTGTCCCCGGCCCTGGTCGGTTGTGCGGGTGGCAGCCACTCGATGTGTCCCTTTCACATCGATGTTTCTCTCTCTCTTCCTCTCCCTGCCCCCTCCCCCCCCACTCTACCTGAACAAAAAATGGAAAAGTGTCCTCGGGTGAGGATTAAAAAAAAAAAAAAAAAATCACACTTCTGTCTTGCAGTAGAATACTTGGGAGACATATTGTGGGGGTTTGTATTTCCTTAATTCAGAGTGGTATGCAGCCTTCCCTGTTTGCATATATGCTAAGCCTTCCTCCTTTAGTTACTGGAAGTATTAAGGACTTCACAAGGCAGTGTGCTCCTCAGAGCCCACTGCCGAAAGTTCCAGCAAATAGCCTACCCTGGCTTTAGGCACTTTTCAATGACTAAATACAGTGTGGATGCTCCTTACCGCAAGTGCTGTGTGATACACAAAGGGAGGCTAGGGCATGACTCCTGCTGGGAAAGAGCTTACACTTTAATCAGAGTGAGGGTGCAGGATAGAGGGTAGTATAAAACTAAGGGCTAATTTGTATTAATTGGGATGTTTTAAATGCATGCAATAAAAAACCCAAACCTAAATAATGAAGAAATTTTTAAAAGCTTAACAAAGAATCAGAATTAGGGTAGCCATTGGTGCTGGTTCATTTAGGTCAATGATGCATTACTTGAAATAAAGTCATCTTTGTTTCACATAGCCTTTAGAGTCAAGGTAAATCTTGGAATGGCATCAGGCCCACTAGGACTCACCCTACCTCCCTCTCCCGTTTTGTTTCTTGCTGCTTCTTGTTCTGCTTTCTCCAAACTCAAATACATCATCTTCTAGAACAGAAGTGCCCTCATTCCTCTTTGTCTAACTCATTACTGTACCTTTTAAAGATTTAACCCAGGCATCGCATCCTCTGGGCAGTTGTGTTGTAGACATCAGTTATTCAATACCCAGTTCTCCTTTCAGAGAAGGACTTTTCTTGGCTTTGTTGTTGAATTCAGGCACCACAAGACCATATGACTTACTGTGAACAGGAACATGTGAGTGGGAGTGATCTATGTCATTTCCTAGAGTAAGCTCAATGAGCCACTGTGTGTTTTCGAGACGCTGTGTGTTTCTCGTTTCCAGTGCCAAGATTATTGGCAGGGTGTCTGGTAGTGGCTGCTTCATGAACTCCTGCTATCTGAGCCCTGGAGTGAGATCCATGCCCACATCAACAGAAAGCCCCCAGGCACCTTTGATAAACATTAGTATGAGCAAGAAATGAAGGTCATAAACCCCTGTCATTTGGGTTTATCTGTTACTTTAGTATAACCTAGCATTCTTTTTTTTTTATTTTTTTATTTTTATTTTTTTTATCACAAGTGGTGACATATTTTATGAATCAGAAAAAAAACAATGTTCTTCAAGAGAGATTTAGAGGTTGGATGTGGAGAGGGTGTGTACAGGTCAGGGAAGGTTGCTAAGGAATTGATACTTGTACTTAGCCCTAAAGTTATTCAGTGACCCAGGTAAGAAGTGACACAAATTACTGTTCAGGCAGCGTGTGCCAAGGTCCCGAGGAAGGGAAGAACCTGGCTTATTTCACGACTGTAAGGGCAGCTGGTGGGGATAGAGTGCTCAGTGCACAAGGCAGTGTAGTGTGGGATGAAGCTGGAACTCTGTGTAGCACAAAAACAGCCTTAGACAAAATGTAAAGGAATGAGTGTGGTTGTGTTCCAATAAAACTTTATTTATATAAACAGGTGCTGTGCTGAATTTGGTCCTCAGGCCATAGTTTGCAAACCGCTATTTGAAGTAATTAGTAGGAAAGCAATAGCAAAATTCTTTGGTTTGTATTTTAAGGATGAATAAAAAATTTTCTCTGATGTCCCTATCTTGTTATACACATTTTATCTAAATTCTAGGCTGTGGTTTTTAGTAAGAAAATCAGGATAGATTTGAACCCAAGAGTAGTAACATTTGTTAAATCATACATGGGGTTTGAAAAGATTATTCTAAAAAATAATTCCTCATGAGTGATAAAAGAAATAGCACATATAAGCACTATTTTTAAAAAGATAAACACAGTAAGTTAACTATTGTACCCACCACACCTCCAAATAACTGGTATTAAGAAGAACCATATGAAATTACTGTTTTGTAGAGAAATATTGGCAATGTCATGTGACGCAACCTATTAGTAAAAATTATGCCCTTGAATTTTTAAATTATATTCTTTATATGCAAGAACCTAGAGCAGCACCAGTTTCCTAGGAGATGGGTAACCTGCTTCACAACTAACCCACACTCACGCACGTGTAGAGGTATGCAGGATTTCACCGCATCTACGAACTTCAGTGCCAGTCAATGCCCGCAAATCTCCAAGCACAATCAAGCTTATTCTGTTCGAAAAACAAGCACACTTCGTGTGCTCAGCTTCTCTCTGTCTCAGTTTGTTTTCATAGGAATGTGTATTTGTGGAAGAACTTTGTTAGTATGAGGTAGGCAAAGCTTTCATCATTTAGTGCGGGTGATGAAAGAACCATCGCACGAGGTTACCAGTGCTACAAAAGGCGGAAAGAGGGGCGTATATACATTCTCTGCAATTTCCCAGCCAAAGTGACAATGTATTTTCTTTTTAGTGATGTCTAAATATAAAAGTAAAAAAAAAAAAAAAAAAAAGGAGAGTAAAGCCTATCTACATTATATAAAATTGCAAATCATGACATCACATAATATAACTCATCTTTTCTCTAGGGCAGAATGTTTATACCATGTTGCTTTCCTAGGATATGTATAGATTTCTTGAGAGTGACTAATTGTTCTTCAAAATTGTAGTTTTAGTTGACTTTTCTGTCTCCACAACTCTAGGAAATGTTAGACTGAAAAAAACTGAGGCCTGTTGCTGGATGTCCATCTGTTGCTGGTGGTTTCATTACAAAAACATGTATATTTCTAGAAGAAATTATTTAGAAAAAAGTTATTTCAGCTCCATGTCAATCGATAGCTGTACAAGTTATCCATCATAGTTTCTTTTATATGAGATATACACTTTCTGGGGGGAAAAAAAATCCCTCAAAGCAATCTTACAAAAACTGTGCTAAGATATTATATGTACGAGGAGACTCTAAGAAAACAAACCTATGGAGTGAAGATAATGAATTATCTACGGGTCCAAGTTTAGATTTCCTAGGTTTACTTAAGAAGATGAATATGTTCAGAGAAATAAATGCCATTAGTATTTCTTTGTCTGCTAATAAATGGCATTACCAATAGATTTTATTTTATAAGATGTACACATTGTTTTTACCAAGGTAGCCCAGAAATATTAATAGTCAGATATAATGTAAATTCCAGTAACATATTTATGAAATATATTGATGCTGTCAGTCTTTATTTATTATACTGTGCCATGAAGTCTAGACAGAATAATGGTGCATTCTTTGTAGAGGCATGCATTTTGAAAATCATTGAATTTGCTGTAATGCCAATCCCTGGGTCTCATTCATGCATTTTTTACAGTTGATCTTACATTCCATCTGTAGAAAAAAAGAATTAACAACACTTTTTCCCCTTCAATTCAACTAGAATTTTGTATTTAGTATTAACAAGTAACCTTTCATTTGACCACTGAGCTATGTCTTTGTTTTCCTCCCCTGCCTTTTCCACACATTCCAATTTATCATGCAAATGTTAATAGTATCAAATATTCCTCTTCTAAGAACATTTCATAGCGATACAGCTTGTGTCATTAAAAAACATCCATTTAAAAAAATCCTAATTCATTGCAGATCCTCATCTAGATGCTGAATAAAAGCAGTACTGCTAACCCTAAAGTTTTATTGCCCATTAGCATTAATTTGACCTGATTTTTTTTAAAACCTAAAAGCCATAGCTAAGAAAACCTAAATGTAAGAAAAAACAGAGCTCACTCTTGACAAATCTGAAAGGGCCAACTGACAGAGAATGAGGAATCTATTAAATCTTCAAAGATCTAGTTTTATGCAACCCCAAGCTCCTTTGCTCTAGGCAACCCAAAATATTCAGCATCAATCATGCATTCGTTCCTCTTACCCCTTCTTCCTCTCTCTGTGCCTCCTGAAATGCAGCGTGACGTTTGTTATCGCCATCCCTGGAACTGATTCAATACACACTACTATTCACCAGAAGTCTCTATATTTCAGTGATGAACTCTCCAATAGTTTATACATGTTTACTTTCCTCTTGCCTTGCTCTTGGTCTTGCCCACAGGAGATTGATTTTCACCTGACAGCCATCAATTTATGAAAAGGTGCTTCCTACAAACTTCTTTATCATCTTTGCTGATAGTATTATTTTCTTTGTGCTCTGTTTGTATGTCCTGATATTTTTCTGCCTGATAAGAAGTTTATCTGCTAAATGGCAATAAACTTAGTTCCAGTCATGTCAGCTACTCCATTTTAGATTATCTTCTTTACCATGTTAACTTTCCCGGAGAAAAGACATGATATATGCATGTTAAATAGGATTATTTTAAAGTGTGCTTATTCAAATATACAATTGAAACTTTATCCCTCCATCTCTGGACCCAGGAATAAGGTTCCATAAAGAGAAGCCCTATGTTTTCCTGGTAATGTGTACTGTAAATGAAGGCTGACTGCTTTGAATCCTATCTCCATAGCTTACTAGATATTGATTTGGGGCAAGATTCTTAATTTCTGTGTCCTCCCTTCTCACCCACAAAATAGAAATAAATATTACCTTTGTCATAGTATTGGTTGAGGTTTGAATGAGTTAATACTTGTGAAGTTCTTAGTTTGGTGTCCGGCATGTATTGGCTGTTTTTATTTTCACATCAATGACTTTGTCTCAATATATTAAAAAATAATTTAAAAACTGTTTAGTCTTGATATTTTACCTACATCATAGAAGGAATAGCATTTGCATTGTATTAACTGTCTTTTATGATAGAACTGATTCAGATGTCTAGTGATATTATGATAGAAGTTGAGTGACACCCAAGAAATGTCTGAGCAACATTTTCACTAATATTGAAGAACTATATCATCCTTCACAGTCAATTTAAACAATCAGGGAAGTAAACAACCATACTCTTTCCATAGCAATGCATGTAATACAGCACAATCGGTACAATCGTGTGTGGGGCTCTGAGTGTTCCCTATAAAGTTAAGGATAACTAAATATAGGAGTATAAAATAGTCAAAGCTATTTTAATTTTTTTGTATTTGTTTTATGACAGTATTTTGACAAGAATGGAAAATGTTACTTTTATTCTATTAGACCTCCACTTACAGAAATGGAAAAATAAACATTTATAGACCTCATTGAAGGTTAGAACTATTGGAAAGACTTGCAGAAGCAAAAGAAACAGTTTTGTAAGTATTGTGGGCTACATCATGCTTGAGACCTCAGATTCTAGAAAGAAAGAAAGGGATAGATTAATGCCAACAACAAGGGAACTGTCTGTGGTTTCTCTCTTCCCCTCCACCACCTCACTCTGCGGCATTCCTCCTGCTATTCACTAAAATTTGTTAACCCTGCAAACTAACAATCTTTTAAATTCATTCACACTGATTTCTTTCAAGATAAGCTACCATCATCTTGAGCTTGGACAACTGTAACAATCTCCTCACTGACGTATTAATTTATTCTTTATCTGTATCAGCCACATCTTTTAAAACCTATAATTGGAGCATGACCCTCCCCACACCTTAATCCTTGAATGGCTCCCTGTTGCCCACCCAATGAAATCCCCAATTCTCAGCTTAACTGTTGGGTCCTGCATGACCCAGCCCTGCAACCTCACCTCCCTCATCTTCAGTCCCTTCTAATTGCCTGTTCACTCAGCTATATTGGTCTTCTTTGAGTTCTGAGATATGGTACATTCTCTACAACATTGACTAGGTAACTCTTCCCATCTTCAAATCTCAGCATGATCTCCATTTACTTCTACTGACCTTTCCTCCACTGATCAGCCCTCCCCTCACACATACCTGCTCTGGGCATCATACCTATCTGTGCTTCCCCTCTTGAAACCTTCATTCCATGCACAGTGACTGGTTCTCATTCTCCCAATTAGAATGTGAGTGCAGAGCTCAGAGCATCCATCACACTTGTCTTGTTGCAGACAGTAGGCCAAGATTCAGCACAAGATCTGACACATAATTTTTAATGCTCATTGAATAAAGAAATAAAGAAATTTAGAGAAAGTCTAGCTACTTTTTAAATATCTGCTTGCCATATTATAAAAAGGTTTGTGGAATTGTTTTAAATTTAAATCAAAATAATACCAGACCTACTCAATTAAGAGAAAGTTTTAAAATATCTTTAATTAGTTTACTTGACCATTAGCAAACAATATAATTGGATTATGGTAAATATCATCCCTACTGCTGGAATGCTGGATTCAAATGCAGTGTTATTTAGATGTGTCCTTGGGCTAATTGGCAACGTCTATTGCCTTCATTTCCTCATATGTCAGATAGTTGCAGGGATACATTAGTAAAAATATGTAAACCACTTAAAACAATGATTCATAATAAGCATAATATTCAAACATAGTCATCCAAAAGGAAAGTCTCTTCTAATGTCCTCCCTTAAATGAGATGCTTCTCTAACTTTTTCTGTTAAGAGCTAAAATATTAACTAGTACAGAATTCTACAGTATTAAGTAGTACAGAGTTCTAAAATTGTGCAAAATGAAAAATCTGAAAAGTAAAACAAAATCTGTTGTGTGACTTTTCCTCTGATGAAGTTGCCAAATTGGTCTGGACATTTTAGATGTTGGAGTCTGTGTCCATGTAGCTCAGTTGCCCTCCAGCCACGTCAGCCAGACTAGAGGTATTTACATTGGTTCTATCAGGCAGAGTGTCTATGCATCACGGTTATTTCTCCTCTCTCCTCTCTTGACTCACTGAGCTGAGTGGAGCTAGGCTCTCGGGTACCTTCTGATTGCTTATAGCAGGAGACTTCCCATCAGACAGTAGTGAGTGACCAGTTAGAGAGTGAAACTAAACCTTTTGTTGGGATGCCTAATAAGCTGTCAATATCTGAGGAGTTCTTCCTTTTGTCTTAGCAAAAATGTCTATGTACACCTATTTTCATGACAAATTTTTATTCTTCCACAATAAGAGATCAAAATCATTTTTCCTAGGAGGTTGACAGGAGCTTAACAAAAATTACATTGATTTATGAAAACCCAGAAGGATTTTCTAAAGAACATGCCTTCATCAGGTCCTTAAATATGTTTCAAAAAATTAATCAAATGGAATCATTAATTTTTTCCCTTTCACCCACCACAGACTGCTTTATAGATGAGTTAATCCATTGGTATGCTACTTAAAGAAAGACTTGCTTTCCAAGGTAAATTTGCTCTTGAGAAATAATCAGGTTGCTTGGGATGAATTTTGAAGTCTTTCTATTTCAGAGAAGAAGCATTTAAAGTACAATATTATAATTGGCTATATCTGTCACACTGAAAAAGATCTTGTCACTGTCAGTAATTAATTTTAGATATACAGTGATTCAAAAATTTTTCCTATTTTAAATTAACTGCATATTAGCACATTTTGGTCAATGAGTTTATTTTACTTTTTATTTTAAAAGATGTATTAAGTAAGAGAGAAAAGCTTTTAAACAGACTTAGTTAACAGCCAGAAATGATGTGATTTATTTTCATAAATTGTACATTGGGCTGAAGTTCTTCCTGTGCCATATTTTGAATACATTAAAAATATTTTTTACATAATGATGTTCTATAAAATTACTCCCAAACTGCTCTAGAGAATATTGCTATTATATCCTTAGAAAGATAAAATGATTCTCATTCCTCTGGGAGTTGAACATTGAAGAGGTTTATAAGCTGTAGGAAATGAGGACTGAAACCATTTTCCTTTGTTTTCTTTTGTGTTTCTAATTAGGGATCATAAAAAATGCAGAGAAGAGCAGACACATGAAGTAATAAAAGTAAAAATGTTGTATATTTTTACTGTACTTCAAATGTATACTGACTCATTTTGCCTTTAGACTAAATAAGCTTGGAAAAATATCATATATGCATATATTTATATTTTTAATATGTAACTATATAAGTTTTGTTAATCTCCTGTCAATTTTCCAAGAACATATATTTTGAGCTCTTATGGTCATAGAATAGAAGTTTATCAGAAAAATTTTTGAAAATAGATGTATACAAACTTTTTTGTTAGGACAAAATCTTTAAACATATATACAGCGGTTGGCAAAAATGAGTTTACAAATAATACAATAATTAGTAAATAATACAAGAATAAAATCTGCTTCCCATACTCACAACTCTAAAGCTACTTTTGCGTACCCTGTGTATGTGTGCGTGTGTGTATAGGATAGCTATATTGGAGGATAATAAATGGTTTGCTAACTTCATTGGATTACTGATGCACATATTTTAAAACCAAACAAAGTCAATTTACTGGTGATGACATTTTAAAACAAGAACATTTGGATGATTTGGAAAAGTAAACTGATTCAGAGACTCAATTATTATTACCATGGTAACATCAGGGTTCAGAAGTCTTCCCTTGGAGGTAATCATTGGGTGTTCTCAAGTAAAGCATACAAGATTTAGTCCTGTTCTTCTTAAGGATATTAAAGTAGACTCTATTAATAATCTGGAAAATGAGAAGACTTGGACATAAAATCCTGATAAGGTTCAATATCCATGAAAGCAGATACCATTAATGGCTTTCTTAGCTTATGTCTCCCCTGCAATAGAATAACTTGTTTCAAAAAAAGTGGGGCTCTTTCTCCTTTCCACCTCTTTCTGGGATGGTATATCATTAGTCTCTCCCAAATAAAGAAAGCTCATTGGTTTCTTTATCCAGTTTTGCAAACCATTCCTTATATATAACTGTTATAATGAAGGGAAATATATTTCCCTACCCACCCACTCAAAGTATCCCTGCATCAGAAGAGGCAAGGGATAAGCATAAAGTGTTCCTTGGAGGAGGAGAGTAGAGAGACAAAAACACAACAGCAAAACCAAACCAGGATAAGTTGACAAGGCTTCCAGGACATTTCAGTGAGCAAAGTTCAGACCAACAAATGCTGTCTTTGTTTATGAACCTGGACGCTTGGTTTAAGGAGAATAAAATAAAGTCTTAATCTCTCCCTCTATCTTTTAGGATTAGATTCACATTTACTACAATATCATAAAAACTATTTGTTATATAACATCAAAGATAATATCTATTGGTGGTGGTGGAAGGGAACAGTGTCTATTAAAAAAATCCATTCATAGACTACTCTTGATTGTATAGAATTTTCAGCAGGCCATCTCAAATAAAAGGTTCTGAATAATTCTGTAGCTTTTTGTCTAAAGCTCTTGGAGGGATCACCATACTCCATGTGGCTCTTGGATAAAAGCACAACTATAGCCTCAAGTTTCACCTTATATATCATCTGCAGGATCTTCTTTATTTCCAAGTGAATCACTGCCATCCTATACACCAATACATGTGTTGAGAACACTGTCATGGAGCAGAAGTCAAGACAGTGCTTCACAGAACTACTCCATGGGATCTAAGTGGCCTTGAAAAGAGAGTTGGAAATGGGGCTATGGTGCTTCCCTGTTATCGTTTGAGAGAGTTCAACTTGTCTTCCTTAATTCTACAAACATTTGTTGAAAAATTAAATATAAGACAATTACAAAAAAGCAGATGATGTCTTTGTCCCCATCTTGGAAGGAAAGATGGTTATTTCATATGTAAATACATAAACATTTTATTGTGTATAATTACAAGCAATTCTTTAAAATAAAGGCGAGAAGGGGAGCAAAGAATACTATTAGTTTGGGGAGTTAAGGAAGAAAAAATCATTTTTACATCTCTCTTAACATAGTGAAAAATAGTTATCTAGATCCTAACTAGAAATAAAACAGGACTTTGCTACTTTCTTTTATATTATCACATTGATGATTTAAAAGCAATGAAGATCTACCCTGGAGCCCCTTGACCAATACTATATTGTAGCCTCAATGGGTAATGTTAATACTTTCTCAGTGAAATTAGAGGCTAAGTCATCAGCTGAGTTTGAGCAGAACGTAAAGATGTTGCTGACAAGAAGAGAGAAAAAGTTGGAATATCATCTTTTAGTGATTGGAAGACCAAGTTAACTATGGGATTGTTGGGCAGAGCCCTGGGCAAAGTTTTACTTTTTTAAAAAGATAGCTCAAGAGTTATTTGTCAGAATGGTCAAATAATTTTCTGTAGCCACATTTAGCTGTTTTGATTCACTTAGGGTTAGAGTGGCGCTTGGCCAGGGTCATCCACCAGAGGGAGAAGAGACAAAGAAACTATGGGTATATGTAAGGAGGAGATTTATGTGAGAAGTGAGCATTTTCCTGGAGTGGGGAAACCAACACAAGGTAAGGACAGTGGATTGGAAATACCAAAAGGGTTAAAAACTTGTGGGATAGGCATTCCAGGTTATACACTTTAGTGAGAAACCCACTGGTCTGGTCATCTTTCCTCCCTCTTCCCTATACTATCCACACTGAATTGGGCTATGCAGAACTCTTATGATTCACTATAAAGTTTAGGTTAGTTTAAATCAATGAGTTTGGTGATAGCAGTAGAAAAAGAACATCGCATGCAGGTACTAGGAGAATGCTTTGGCTCTAGAGAATTTAAAAACAATAATAAAACCATTGAAAATCTGTTTTTAAAATAACAGAGTTATAATACTTCTTAGGGGAAAAAATGTACTTGTTTCAAGGAAATATCACATTTACTTCCCTGTGATATTAATTATTACTAGTCCAGGGATGACTAATCCAGTTACTCTTCAGTGGAAACTTGTGACTATCATTGTACAGATCTGATAAAATACTCTTACTCACATAATGTCCAAGACACACACAAAGATGCCAAGCTACAGAAGTAAAAGTAGGAGTCAATTAAAACATCTGAGCATCAAACTGAGGAACTAATTAGCCCTGAGAATGGATTTTTTAGTAAATAAAATATTAATACATAGTTGGATATATGAGTATAAAATTCTAAGGAATAGTCTGAGCTGGAGACATAAATTTCAGATCATCAATATTAAAGACATTAAAAGTTTAAGACTAATTGAAATTAATATGAGACTGAGTGCAGAAAAGAGGTCCAATGATAGAAACTTTGGTTCCCCACATTATAAATATATAATATAAAATGTATTTATGAAGGAAAAAAAAAAAAAAAAAAACACTGAAAAGAGTGAGCCAGTAAGGTAGAAAGAGAACCAAGGCAGGGTGGGATCCTGGGATTCACGGAAAAATATATTTGAAGGAGAAAGTAGGGGATAGGTGTTCTTCCTCACAGCTACATTCAGACCATCCTCTTCCACAAAAATATGCATCTATATCCACTTCTATTGACAGCAGAGAAAAAGGAGATATGAATATTGATTTTTAGTAATGTGGAGTGCATTAATAATAATAAATCTGATCACAGAGTAAAGGTGAATTTCATTACAATGAATCTAAGAGAAAAACAGGAGGGAAAATCAAATACAAACAATTCCTGTGAGGCATCCTACTGTTTAGAGGTTGAGAACATGAGCCGCAGAGGGAAATGAGGTAAGTTTTTATTTTATAATTTTTAAAAATGGCATTTTTGTGCTCAGATAAGCATCATTTATTAGCCAAGGAAACTATGTTGATGCAGAGGAGGAAGGAGAGAATTCCTTGAGCAATGTCCTTGAGTGTGAGAGCAGATCGGTCCTAGTGTATGGCGTGGGGTCAGCCTTGGAGCGGAGCATGGCCACCCCCCCACCCCCCATCCCCCACCCCCCGTAAAAGGAGAAGAGGCAAAATGTGCAGAGTCACCTTCCGTAGGCTGTGGGAGCCTGCAGGCGTATTTTCTGACTGCTTCTATTTTCTGAAATAAAAATCAAGGAAACCAGTACAGAGTGTGAATGGAGGAGGAGGTGTTGGAAGTTTGAGAGCAGAGGAAAAGGGAGAGAAAAGGAGAGTGAAAGCCTAAGAAAATAATGTGGCTTTGACCTCCAGGCAGGATTAAGGGTCCATTTCGGGTGAAGGATCATAAACTTCAGGTGGGCTCTGTCACCGTGGATATTAGCCTCTCTCCAGTCACAGTTACTCCCACAGTGACTGTGCAAGTCTGGGCATGGAAGAGACAGAAAATGGGTAAAACCCAGACCGGAATGTGGTTTTACAAGTAACTGCGATGAAGAGGGAAGAACAGAAGCTGAAAATGCAGACAAGGCAGTGTTGGCCCTGGAACTTTTTTTCTAATTAAAAGAAAGAAAGTAAAAGTATAGTAAAATTAATAGGCTGTTGGTTCCAATGAGGTAAAATAATTGTGCAAACCATGGTTCTAGTTGGTGGTGTTTGAAAAGAAGGATGCTTTATCCTTGGTCATGAGCAGACCAGGGAAATGGCAGGGGAAGGAATGGTGAGTTATATGAGGACACATTTATTGGAGAAAAATATTCTCATGAACTGAGAAGCCAGGCTCTTGGAAGGATTGTGTGCGCAAGTATTAATGTCACTAACAATAATGGCAAGAGGGAGAGTGACTTGATGTTTGGTAAGTGACAGCAACAAGGAGTAGGAGGAAGAGTCTAGCATTATATTTCTAGCTTAACTTATAGGGAGAAGGAAAGATGTAGAAGTGGGAATGAGCAGTGAGGAGATCATGTACTTCAACCCCAAGCCGAGGAGGATGCTCAAGGGAGAAAAACAGCCAACACTGAGAGGGCGGTAGAGAAAGCAGTCTCTGAACGTCTGTTCTCGCTGCTAAGTGCTTCATTTCCTCCTTAATCCCCAGTTCAAAGTTCTGAAAGATAAAATGTGAAAGGCATTCAGCACTTTTTTTAGGATAAAATATATCATATTACAATTCTATTGTTCTATCCAATTAGTATTTGGCCAACACGAAATTACATGGCTTAAAAATAATTCTGTGAAAGGCAGTATATGAAACAATGGCTCTGTCCTCCTTCCTCTCCTCTTTGTCTTCCTGAAGGAACTTTTTGCATGTGAAATATTTACCTTGGCTAACTTTTGATAAGTAGCTAGGCTTAGGCAAGGCTGAGAGCCAATGCTTTCCAAAATGTTGAAATTATTATGGAGCATAAGGCAATTACATTTAATCAGACTTTTTTCTTGAATTGTGAACCATACTTATCCAAATCCAAAAAACCACTTAATTGCAATTGTTTTTACATAGTACTTTATTAGCAGAAAGAGATAATTATTACTTTATCTAACACACACACACACACACACACACACACACATACATATCATACCATTCGCATACACACACTCATATAAAATAATAAAAAAAATAGAAAAGCAAAACAGGGCAATGTAATTATATAGCTTTTAGTCTACTGTATAATACAATTAATCTTAAAATTCAGAATGGAAGTTCAGAAACTTAATTTTCAAAGGAAATTTAAAATAAAATCAGTAAATTTTAGTTGTTTAATCAGGAAAGTGAGAGCAAATTAAAACAAATAAGAGAGAAACAGAAAAAATTTTGAGTTTTATTAAACCATAGTCCAACAAGCACTTTGTTTCTTTAGCGTTATTGTGCCTTGATGAAATATTTGCATAAGAAATAAACACAGAAGTTAAACTATGACAAGCTTTGATGAAAGATATTGAATTCAAGTGTCTTCCATTCTCCTCATATAGTTGAAATTATCTGCAGAATTACAACTTGTATTGGGAAACAAAATACCTGCCCTGGTCTATACTTGAGAATTTACCCCATAGTTCTTGACTGACAAAGGAATTATACAACTGAAAGATCAGGCATTTGTGTATATGGTGAAGATGAGAACCTGGATTTGATATAGATGCCAAAGCGGTTTGCAGCTCTGATCCTAACCTAGTCTACTCTTTCCTATAGGAAGTCTGAATTGAATGTGAACTCTGGTCACTCTTCCAGCAAAAAGTGAATCAGAAAGCCACTTTTATGTTGATGTAGCCTTTATCCCTTGCTCCTCTTAATTGTAGGTCAGTAGTAAACCTAAGAGAATACAACATCAAACCCAAATAAGCCTTTTGTTGTTTCCTTGATCTCATTAGCAAAGCAAATTAAATACATATGCACACTTTTTGCATATATTTGTAGGTTTTAAACACTTTTCTGGCAGCTGTTTGAATTATATGATGGTGGCAGAGTAAGTGAAGGAGCGTGTTTCTCCCCTCATGGCTCTGAAGGATGACACTCTCTGTACAGAATGAGGTTAGAGAGTAAGTGTCTAAACTCTTGTTCTATTATAACAGGTAGACATTGGATCTTAGTTTGCCTCTTTAGAGCTTAGTCTCTAATAAAATTAAAGTTATAAACATGTTGAAACACTCGTTAGCATTCATTTACATTCCTTGTCATAACTTCATTTTACAGATGCTCACCAATAGACTCATGTAGTTGCCATTGGGTACTCTTCCTTTGCTGATATGTAATAACAATCTTTTCAACATATTTTATTTATAAACATAGACTTTTTGTCCTGTTTTTATGCTATTAATTTCTATATTAGACATAAGCAATAACTAGAGTTGCTTTCTTAAAATTAACACTTACAATGGTAGTAGTTATAGTTAGTATAGTAAAAACCACATAACATTTTCAGGTATAAAACACTAAGGTCACTTTCTAACTATTTCAACATAGATGTGAACACTTTTGGCATACTCAGTTTCGTAGAAATGTTAATATTGACCTTTTCTCATAATAGTTTTCCCTGCATTGTTCTTTTTGTCTTTCATCCAAACAAAGATCCAGACATCATCATATTTTCAGAAAACACTGAAAGAGTTTCCCGGTAAAATAGCATGCAGTAAAATACTTCATGCAATAGAAATTATTTAAGGTCTCAAAGAAAATCTCACAGTGTTTAATTCTAATATAAGCACAGAGTAAAATCTTGGTATTTTTGTTTTCAGTTAAAACAATTTATATCAACAGAAAGTAATCCAATTACTCACCTTTGCTTCTCAATTCATCATAAGAGTCAAAAATAAAAAGTCAAAACACTGAAGCTAATCCCCTGCAGGAAGACATTGTTTTATTGGATGATTTCCAAAGAATCCTTGGAAATATGTTATCTTAAAAACTTATGACCTAAGTGTACTAGAATGGGCATTGCTGAAGTTAATTAGAAATTTACTAATACATAGATACATATTTCTCAACAAATTTAACAGGTTATTAAATGTATTTAGCATTCTTAAAGAACAACAACAAATAAATAGCACTTCTTCATTAGCTGCTTATATATTTGTGCTGACATAAATATTTTAGAGGACAAAAGAAAGATTTTGCAGAGACATTTTTTTTTTTTGTTTTATAGAAATGCTTTTTCTTTAGTGTCAATAGGCTCTGATTCTTTTTTATGTTTATTTATTTGGTAATAAATGCCTATTTAATTGTTATCAATCCTTTCTATGAAGAGCTACAAGATACAGCTATTTTTTAGATTTCTAATTTGCAAATGACATTGCATGGGTCCTTAATAAGGTACTAAAATGAATTTCAAAAACACCTGTCATTATTCTCTTGCTGTTGTTCTTAAAATAAAATAACCTTTAAATCTGAAAATATTTTTATCCAATGTAGATGCAGATTCATTCATTCATTGTCTAATTGAGAGAGTAGTGAAAGAATTAACTGAAGAAGAAAAATACTATAGATTCAGACATGCTGTTATCTATATAATACCATAAAAAAATGAAATAACATCCACATAAGAAAGTTTTTTCAAAATACAGTGGTACAAGATGAATTAACAGAGAGCGGATTTTTCCTATCACTATAAATAACTAAGAAGATAAACAAAATATATAAAATAATACTCTGGAAGACATTTTACATAAGAAAATATCAGACTGATAAAATATCAGACTGAAGAGATAATATGTGAGTGCCACAATTTTTCAGAGAGTTTCCTCAAGAGAGTTTCCAGGTCATGGCAAAAGGAGGAAAAACCCAGCCAGAATACAGTAGAATTATTGAGTTGGAGAGAAGACCAGGGTAGCTAGACTTCTAAGGACAGTGTTCTAGATAGATAGATAGATAGATAGATAGATAGATAGATAGATAGATAGATAGATGATAGATGATGATGATAGATAGATAGATAGATAGATAGATAGATAGATAGATAGATAGATGATAGATAGAGAGATAGAGAGATAGATAGATAGAACAAACTCTTGAGATTTCCTGAGCAGCCTCTTAGGTATTCAAATGATTACTCATCAGTACATGTATGAGAGGAAACTGTCAAAGGTAAAAGATAGAATAATCTGAAAATAATTAGAGGTAAGATGTTCAGCACTCATATAGAAAAAGAAATAGCATTTATAGCCATCAGCTTGACTGGAAAACTTTATCATTTACTGCATATAGAATTAAGTACTTAAAAACGTTTTACCTTATTGTGATTAATAATTTATCCTGGTTTGAGCACTCTTTATATTCACCTGACAAATCATAAAGGCAAGATCCAAAATGGTTTAAGGTGTCTCTAAGTAATTTAACTTAATTTGAGAATAAATTTGAACAAACTTTGTAGAATACAAAACATTTAATATCCATGATAAGAAACAATCACAATGTCTGGGATCAAATAAAAAATTACAAGGCATGCAGAAAAACAGGTAAATATGATGCATAAGGAAATCTCTCAATTAAAACTGAACCCAATCTGACAGAGATGTTAGATTTAATAGTCAAGGAAATTAAAATAGTTTTTATTGTAACTACATTCCTTTTATTAACAAATTAAATAGAAATGTTAAAGATGTAAAAAACACTAAAAAAAAAAAACTTACAGATGAAAATACAATGATTTAATGAAAAATTTCCTGGACTATTAACAGCACAATAGCCATTGCACAAAAGAAAAGTAAACTTGAAGATATAGCAATAGACATCCAAAATAAATAAATAAATAATTAAAAGATAATTTTTTAAAGTACAAGGAATATTTTTGAATGATAACAGTGGCCAAATATGTGTACAACTGGAGTTTCTGAAGTAAGAGAAAAAGGGAACTGGACACAGAAAAAAATAGTTGATGAGTAATGGTAAATTTTTCCCAAAGTTTTTGAATACTATAAACTTATAAATCCAAGGTGTTCAAGAATTCAAAACAAAAGTAATATTAAAACACATCATAATCAATTTGCTAAAAATAGTAACAAAGAAAAAAAACTAAATGAAGCCAGAGGATAAAATGTTATCATAGAGAAACTAAATAAGAATGACAGCAGATTTATCATTGGGATCAATGCAAATAAGAAGAGCATAGAGCAATTTTTTAATGTACAGAAAGAAAAAATCCTGTCAAACTAGAATTCTATATCCAGCAAAATTTGTCTTTCAAAGCTGAAATATAACTAAATAATTTTTCAGCCATCAAAATCTGAAAGAATTCATTATCATCTGGCCCACACTACAAGAAATAGTAAGAGTCTTCAGGTAGAAGAAATATGAAACCAGATGAAATCTGAATTTACACAAAAATATTAAAAACACTAGAAGTGATAAATATACAGTGGCATTAGTACAAGGTTTTGGAGGGGAAGAAAGGACGTCCATTGTTATAAGCTCTTATACAATAGATAAAATAATACAATATCAACTGAAAGTAGATGGTGATGAGTTCACATTATGTATAATAAACCTTAAGCTAACCAACTAAAATCATATACCAAAGTGTTTTATCTAATTAAACCAAAAATTAGATAAAAATTATTTATAAATATGATATAACATTAATCTAAATTAAGGCAAAAATAAGTAAAAGCGTACAAAAACTCATGACACAAATAGAAAGCAAGGAGTCAGATAAGAGTGTTCAACAAGAATATTTGGATAATTCTATTAAATGTAAATATTCTAAGTACTCTGATTAAAAAGGAAAGGTGGTTGGATAAGCAAGAACCATAATAAAAATAAACCTGGAGTGACATGTTAATATAAAACGAAAGTAGATTTTGGAGGAAAGAATTTAGCCAAGGTTAGAGGAATTTATTTCATAAAAATGAAAGGCTAAATTTATCTGAAGGAAATAACATTGTAAATGCTTATACACCTAATAACAGTGCTTCAAAATACATTAAAGAGTGACATCAAAACGATGGTAGACTAGGAAGCCACAGGCTTGCCTTCCCTCACAGCAACAGAGTTAAAAATCCTATATGCATTGGAATAACTCTATTAGAACTTAGAGATCAGTTGAAAAGCTAGGGACAACAGAAGCAAAAGTAGACCAATGGGAATATATTGAACTTAAAAATCTTTGTGCATCAAAAAACACAATCAACCAAATAAGACAGTAACCTATAGAATGGAATCAAATATTTGAAAATGAATATTTAATAAAGTGTTAGTCCATGAAGTATTTCCAGGCTATAAAAAGAAATCCAACTCAAAATAAAAACACAAATAACCTAATTGACACTCACAGACCATTCCTCTCAACATCTTATAGTTCACATTATTGTCAAGTTCACATGCAACATTTACCAAGGTAGACAATATTCAAGACAATAAAACAGTCATAATTTACTTAACATAATTTATATCATATGAGTTATAATCTCTGTTAAGTATAAAATTAAATTAGGAATAAATAAATTAAAATATCTCTGAAAATTTTCCAATTATTTAAAAACTACATAACATACTTCTAAATAACCATTGTGTAAAATGGGAAATCAAATGAAAATTAGAAAATATTTTGAACTGAATAAAATGTAACATATCAAAATACATGAAATGCTACTAGAGCAGTACTTTATGAAGAAAACACAGTACTTGCCCTCCATATTAGAAAAAGATAATAACTTAAATTAGTAATTTTACTTTCCAACTTAAGAAACTAGAAAAAATATGCATAGTAATCAAAAGTAAATGCAAAAAATGAAAATGAGAACAATAATCAATACAATAGAAAACAAACAAAAAATAGAAAAAAATCAATAGCTAAAGACGGTTCTTTGAGAAAAACCAATAAAATTGATAATTATACAGCCAGAGTAATCTGAAATAAATAGTAGAACAAAATTACCAAAAAATGGGAGTGACACTATCACTATAGACATTGTAAGTACTAGGTGATAAAAAAGAAATATTGTGAAAAAGTTTACGCCAAGAAATTTGACAATTTAGAAAAAAAATGGACAAATTTCTTAAAAACATTACAAATATTCACTCAAAGAAAAGTGCTTTCTAGTATACATAAAAGCATTCCCACAAAAAAAAATTTCAGCCCAGATGGCTTCACTAGTGATTTCTACTATTTAAAGAATAAATTCTTTCCAAATTTTTCTACCATTCTATCCAAACTTTTCCAGAAAAGTTAAAATGGGAGGATACTTCTCAAAATGTTCTATGAGACTAGCCTTACCCTAATATCATAACCAAACAAAGATATTGTGAGAAAAACAAAAACACAAATAATATTCCTGAAAAGCAAAGATGCAAAAGATCTAAATAAAATTTTAGCCAGACAAACCAATGATATACAGACTGGATAACACATAATGAACAGGAGGCATTTATCCTGGGATTTAAAGTTCAATTTAATTTATTAGTATAATTTTTCACATTAATAAACTGAAGATACTTCTGAGAAATCCTCTTAGCAAAGTTAAAATAGAAATGTTTCAATTGATAAATGTCATAAAAATACAAACAAGAACTCTACAAATAACATTATATTCAATGGTGAAAGACTAATTTTTTCTTACTAAAATAATGAATAAGACAAAAATTTCACTCTCACTACTTTTATTCAACATTTTTATTAGTTTCCCCTACTCAATAAAATCAAGAAAGAAAGGAAGAAAATCATCAAGATTGGAAAATAATTGTAACTGACTTTATTCATCAAAATTCCAGGCTACTTTGGGTAGAAAATGATAAATACTCTAAAATAAATATGGAAATTCAAAAGATCAAAATATCAAAAAAACAAACAAAACAGAAAAGAAATGCAAAATATCAAAATACCAAAGAAAAGGAAAACAGTTGTAGAACTCACAGTCTTTCATTGCAAGACTTATTATAAACCTATAGTAATGAAGAGGGTAATATGCTGATATAAACATAGAAAAATAGATCAAAAGAACAAAATAGATGTTCCAGAAATAGACCCATAGATATATGGACAATTGATTTTTTATATAGTTTCTCTGACAATTAAGATATTTTCCTAAACAAATGATGTTGAATGTTCATATGTTAAAACGTCTCTGATATATATCTTGCCCCATATAAAATATTACCTCAAAATTCATCAAAAGCTTATATGTAAAACTCAAAACTATAAAACTTCTAAAAAATGCTTTGTGATTTTGGGTTAGATACAGAAGCTTTAAATATACATCAAAAGCATGATCAAATTTTGTAAATTGGAATTTTCAAAATTAAAGCTTTTGTTCTTCCAATGATATTGCTCAACATCACTAATCATCTGAGAGATGCATATTAGAATGACTATGAGTTATGACCTCACACCTTCCAGAATGGCTGCCATCAACAAATCATCAAACAACAAGTGCTGGTGAGGATGTGGAGAAAAGGGTACTCCAGAACATTGCTGGTGGGAATGCAGACTGGTGCAGCCACTATGAAAAACAAAACAATATGGTGTTACCTCAAAAAATTAAAAATAAAACTGCCATTCGATCTAGTGGTTCCACTGCTCAGAATATATTCCAAAAAACCTGAAACACCAATCAGAAATAATATGTGTACCCTTATGTCTTTAGCAGCATTGTTTACAATTGCTAAGATCTGAAAACAGCCCAAGTGTCCATCAGTAGGCGAGTGGATAAAAAAGCTGTGGTACATTTATACAATGGAATACTATGCGGCTGCAAGAAAGAAAACCTCTACCCTTTGAGACAGCATGGAGGAACCTGGAAAGTATTATGCTAAGCAAAATAAGCCAATCAGAGAAAGACAAGTATCATATGATCCCACTTATTTTTGGAATATAATGAACAAAATAAACTGATGAATAAAATAGATGCAGAGACATGGAAGTAGGGAACAGACTGACAAACCTCAGAGGGAAGAGGGTTGTGGGGCTGGGAAGAGAAAAAAACAAAGAACTTATATACGTAATATGCATAATCAATGAACAAAGACAACAGTGAAATGAGGCGAAAGTGGGGGTGGGAGGTGTTCGTGGTAATGGGAAGTAGGGTGTCAGTGGGGAAAAAAGAGGGACATCAGTAATAGTTAATAACATAAAAAGTAAAAAATAAAATAAAATTTAACAAAAAAAGATACTAAGTTAGAAAATAAGCCATGTATTGGAAGAAAATATATACTTATTTATATATCTCAAAAAAATCTTGTATACAAAGTAAATAAAGAACTCTCAAAATTCAAAAGCAGCAAACAATCCAAAATAAAAATGGGCAAATTATTTAGACAGACACTTTATCAAAGAAGGTATATATATATATATATATATATATATATATATATATATATATGCAACCATAAACACATTAAAAGGTGCTTAAAATGATAGCTACAATGCGATATAGCTGTACACCTATTTGAAAAGGTAAATTTCAAAACACTGATTTGGGTCCCTGATTATGGAACTCTTATACATTGCTGTATGAATTTAAAGTCAAGAGTTTGCTTTAGGAAACAGTTTGATAGTTGCTTAAAATTCTAGGTATTTCCCCCCTGGACACAAAAGCATATGTTCATACAAAAACTTGTAAAGATATGTTCAAAGCCCAAATTTGGAAACAGTGCAAGTGTTCGTTACCAGATGAATGAATATATAAATTGTGACCCATGGAGTGAAATATTATTACTCTGTAATAAAAATGAATAAACTATTGATATAAGCAACTATGTGCATGAATCTCAAAATAATCATTTTGAATGAGATAAGGCAGATGAAAAGGAGAAGGAAAAGAAGAGGAGAATAATAATAGGAAGAATACATTCTTGGTTCCATTTATATAAATTTTATGAAATGCAAACTATTTTTAGGGTCAGAAAGCAAATTCGTGCTTGACTGAAGTTGGAGGAGTCAGGATCAGGAAGGCACAGGAGGAAGAGCTATCAGTGGGGCACAGGGAAACTTTTAGGGGTAATAGAAATGTTCATTATCTTGACTGGAATAGTAACTTTAAGGAATGAAACATGTCAAACGTATTAAATCATGCACTTTAAACATTTGAAATGTATTATATATGAATTATTTCTCAATAAAGCAGTTAACTAACAATAATTTTAAGTACTTCTATGGCAATATTTGGGACTGTGACTTCATAAACAATTACCAGAATTACGGCTTTAAAATCTCATGTATCGTGTAATAGAATGAAAGAAGAAAATAGCATTTGTTACAAAATATGTGCCAATGAAGGCTTTATAATTCTTTCTACATAACCACACTTTAAGAGGTTTACCGATGGAAAATTTGGTTTAAGGGTAATAACCAAATGCTCTTTCAAAGTCTCATTCATTCACTCACTTATGGACACATCATATAACTATGTGCTTGCTCTCTGAAAGGATCTGTGTGATGATATTACATCTCATGTATGAAAAAAAAACAACAAACATATATTTTGTCTTCATACCCTCATATAGAAAATGGGTCAAAAGATAAGAACAATTAATTCATTCATTTCAAATAATTAAGTTAAATGATATTTGCAAAATAATACAGAGCTTGATATATAGCACATACTCAATAATAGTAGCACCTCATTAATAAACAGGAGAGAGTAATAAGTCATATGAAAAGAATAAAATATCATGCCTTGGCCAGTTCGGCTTAGTGTTGGCCTGTGGACCAGAGTCACGGGTTTGATTCCTGGTCAAAGGCATAAACCTTGGTTGCATGTTTGATCCCTGGCCTGGTCGGGGTCATGGGGCATGCAACCAACCAATGTGTCTCTGTCACATCAATATCTCTCTCCCTCCCTCCCTTTCTCCCCCCATTTGAAAAATAAAAAATAAAAAAATGTCCTCAGGTGAGGATTAAAATAAAATGATGAGAATTTAAAACTGAAGAGATTCTCTCCATCTTCCCCCACTCCCCATATAAAGGGTATAGTTGGGGAAATGTGAGTGTCCAGAATGCTCCATTAATTGGTTGACATTGAGAGCTGATGGAAGACTGCCTGCAGCATGAGGCTACAGGTCATACAATGAGGTTGGATAAATAGATGAGAAGGAGAGAGAAAAAAATGTTTAATTCTGCATTTCTTCTTATTATTTTTTTTAATGTTATTGAGTTCCCCCTTCCTCCTCAATGAACCCTTTGTCAATAAGGACAGAGAATAAATTGAAAATTAATAACTGAATTGCTAATTTTATAGCATATTTTAAAAATAGAGATTTTAATGACATATGAGGAGACAGCCACCTGCTTATTTATTTATTTATTTATTTATTTATTTATTCATTTATTTATTTATTTCCTCACCGAGGACATTTTTTGCATTTATCTTCAGATGGAGTAGGAGGGAGAGGGGGGGAAGAGAGAGAGAAACATCGATGTGAGAGAGACACATTGACTGGTTGCCACCCACACAACCCCAACCGGGGCCGGGGACAAACTGCAACCAAGGTACACGCCCTTAGTGGGAACTGAACCCAACGCTCTCTGGCCCGTGGGCTGACGTTCTAACCGCTGAGCCAAACCGGCCAGGGCCAGCCACCTGCTTTTAAAAAACAAACAAAAATAAGTACAGGGATTACATAGAAAGTTCCCTGCACCAGGTTTTCTCCTCACCTCCACATCTTTGTTTCCTTAGGGTCCTTCACTTCTCTTGCTGACCCCAATCCATTAGGCATCCCATCCACACAGCTTCTAGCTATAAACTGTAAATTATAGGGAGAAATTCACCTTCCTCTGGGAGTTTAGTCCAGGAGTTTGGATTGGATATAAAGTTGTGTTCTTTTACGAGTAAATGTTTCTAAATCTTCTACTAAGTGCAAAGCATTGTTCTGGGCACTGGATATGCCAAAACACTATAATATAGTCCCCATCAAAGGAGGTGGAAATATACAAATAGGGATGCAGAGATAACATACCTACATACTTAAAAGGAGTAAACTACAGTTGAAGGGAAAAAAAATGTTGAGTATAGAAGAGGTTGGTCTTAAGGTTTAGCAACCCGTGGCTACCATGATTCCTTTTACATCTCCCTAGATGCATTTTCTAGATTAGATACATGTGTACTACACCATGAGGTACTTGAGAAATGTTTCATAATGATTTTTTTAGGTCCTGTTTTTAAAAGGTTCAATGTTGAAAAATGTTAGCAAGTATTAAACAGTTACTGCATGTGTTAAATAATCTGTCAATTCTTCAATGATATGGATGGGCACTGTCTAAGCAGTGGGGTGGTCCGATTGATAGAGGATCCCTTTTCCTAATGGTTAATAGATGTAGGTCACGAGAAATGTCCTAATGCCATCTGAACAACCTCCCTCTGATTTTCCTACTTTTTCTAAGGTTAAAACAAGACATGTAATTCACATTCTCTCTCCCTTTGGCTCATTACATCATTTCCCTATATGTAGAACTTTCCCATGTTCTTGAAATCATTACATTGGTCTTCAATTTTATAATGCCCCTTTAGGTCAAATACACACAACCAAAGTGTACTGAGGAGTAAAGCAAAGGAAAGCAATTCTACATTCCTTTCAAATTTATCCACATGTCCTCTAGGGTGATATTTCATAGACTTGAATAGTATGATGTCAATTTCCCAATTAAAAGCACCAGGCACTCTCCATTACAAAAACTAACTTTTTAGCAAGGCTTGTCTCTCTCTCTATTCTTTTTTTCCCAGTCTTAACTTTAGCATTCCCGGAAGCCCTACCGCATTCCTAACCCTTCCAGCAAGGGACCAGGCTTGCCTTTGCTCATGCAGACACCTCACTTCACCTTGCATGTTCCTTGTCCATCTGGGTCATCCTTACTGTTCTTTGAGACACATCCTTCTAGTGTCAGAAAATCTGGGGTGCTTTTTCTTTTCCAGCAGGGTGAGCCAGATGCCCCTTTTGTTCCTTGCACAATGTACATATTTACAAAGTAATGCCTTTATATAGTTGGCATCTGTTTTTTTAATCATTTAAAAATTTTTTTCCATCACAGTGATATACAATATTATAAAAGTTTCAGGTATACAACCCAGTGATGAAACATTTATATAACTTATAAAGTGCTTAATGCCTGGCACATAGCAATCATTCAATAACTATTTATTGGACTGAAGTAAAATAAATAAATACTGTTTTAGATGATCAAGTACAAAACGTAGTTTTAAAAACCTAGCAATTCGGTGTGCTCATGTACATCAGAGACTATGGTAAAAATCTACTCTGAAAAGACTGATGAACAAATAATCCCAGTATGCTGTTTAAATAGGCACTGCAAAATAAAAAGGCAATATTCAAAGTATTTTAAAAAAATTCTTCTGGCTTATTGGAGAGAAACAGTTTCTTTCAAAGACCCCCATAGAAAGGAACTTGCTTCTTGATGCTCAGAGATTGCCCTCTTAATTTTGAGGCAATTCATCACTTATAGAAAGTCAGCTTGAAACCATGATGTTGAGGTTGGTACCAGAATTAGACTGCCTGAGTGTTAACCAGTGCCCTTAGTCAAGTTATCTAGCCTCTCTCTTCAATTGTCAAAATTGTGCTAAAATACATATACATAAAAGTTGTTATCTTAATCTTTTTTAAGTGTACAATTCAGTGGTTTTAAGTACATTCATATTGTTTTGAAACAATCATCAACATCCATCTCCAGAACGCTTCAACATATAAAAATGAGATTCTGAACCAGCAAAGTATAACTCCCCATTGCCCCGATCCTTAGCCCCTGGAACTACCATTCAACTTTCTGTCTCTATGATTTTGATGACTCTAAGTTCCTCATATAGGTGGAATCATATAGTATTAGTCTTGCTTTGACTGGCTTATGTCACTTAGCAGAATGTCCTCAAGGGTCACCTCTGTTGTAGCATGTGTGAGCATTTTCTTCCTTTTTAAGGCTTAATATTTCCTTGTATGCATTTATTACATTTGACTTATTCATTTAGCCATCAGTGAACACTTCGGTGGCTTCTGCATTTTAGCTGTTGTCAGTAATGCTGCTAGGAACATGGGTGTGCAAATTAACCTTTGAAAATCAGACTTCACACTGTAATGTGATAGGAATAATAAAGATAAATAAAATATTAAGTTGTTGAATGAATTAAATGAAATGGTCTATGTAGAGAAAGTGGCACAGCTTTGGCACATTGTATTGTTTAAAAATAAAATGTTAACTATTATTTTTATGGAAGTGTTGGCTATACACAATTTCACATTAACCTTCCCCAGGCCCCCAGCAGCTGAATAATAGGTGGCACATAGACAAATCAAGTATCAACAGTGTATAAGGAGAATCTGCTCTAAGGCCATAGTTATGTGTTCACTCAACTGAAATCTATTTTTTCACCTTAATTCTTAGGGTTGTGTCTTTGCATTTTATCCTGCAAAATGATAATAGGCCACATGTTGGAGTGGTTTGAAAAATTATGACTTCCCATAGGTGTGATCATTTGAGTGCATGACATCATCTATCTTTCCACTTATTTATCTCTACAATAATGACATATGGGATACAAGTGGCTCTTGGTACTGGGAAAGTGGATATACTTTACGTGTCAGTTCTTTAAAAGGGGAAACTCTGAGCTTCAGGAAATATCACTGAAGAGTTAAAGAAGTATTTAGGAAAAACATTTCTGAGTATTACCTGTTAACATTACATTTTACTGCTTTAAAGTAATTATAATTTTCATTGCAAGAGTTGTTAAAAGGCTTTTATCTGACAGTAATTTTTCTTGTAGTCACTGGTCATTGTTAGTATGAAAGGGAAGAGAAGACATGAAGGAGAAGTGAGACTGTATCCTAAGTGTCCCTTCACAATGGTAGACAAGAAGCTCTGAGTACTTTAATGCTTACAAAGTACAAAAAATTTAAGAGGCATAAGAGTTCTGCTTTAGCTTCTCAGAAGCCTGCTCATTCAAAGTGTAAGTACTTATCCTGATTTTACTTCACACTCATATTTCTTTATTAGATAACTTTATTTCAAATCTAATCTTAAATTTCATTGACAGTTCAGGATATATAACTGTTTTTACATTATTTATTTTATCAGTAATATATTCCTTTTTATTATTATATTATGTTTTAAAAACAATAGCTACAATTATTGAGCACTTCTAAATGCCAGATAGCAGAAGATACTTAACTTTATATATTATTAATAAGTGCCCCCATGACAAACATTTGAGTATATATAAATATTTTTACTTATAGTTGGAAAGAGAGATTTGAAATCATGCAACTTTTTTGGAGTTTCTCCAATATCTCTCTAAAAGAAGTCAGGTTAATTGTGTATCTATCTTACTTCAAAGCTTATGTTTTTCCCCACCATACATCACTGCACATTTATGAACATGGAAATTCCCTACATGTCTTAAAAAAATAAAACATCTAAACTTTAGGTTTAAAGAACTTACGTTCTAGACCCACCATAGGCTAATAACCAAAGATAGTCAGAGGTGTTTGCCTATTTATTTCTGGTCCCAAAAGAATCGTTAACTTTCTTGATGCTTTGCATATCCAGTGAGTAGCATCTGGAGGTGGCAGGAAAGCTGAAATTATTAGATAAAATAGGGAGTAAAGAGTAGGAATAGTTAAAGACTAAAAACCAAATAAAATGTTTGGTTTCTGAAGTGAAAGAGAAGAAGTAAGCTTCTTCAAGACGTTCAGGTAGGTGGTCCTTCATACCCAATTATGAGTTTTCATGTCTTCATATCATGGTATAACCTACACATTTACAAAATGCAATATTGGCAGCAAGTGTTTCTAATATTAAGAGATTGTCATAGTTTTTGAAATCTTGTCAAGTATTACTTTAACTAACAAAATCATCCTTTTTCTATGTATTTATCCAAAAGAAAATTTATTGCACAAAATAAATATAGCACAACTTTGTTTGTAGTCATTAATGTTTGATAAGCAGTTACTGTGATCCATGAATAATCTATAATATAATTTTAGAAATTTATTTGAATTCTCTGATTGATCAAAACTTTTAAGCAGTGCTTCCAGAAGGAGCAAACTTATTGTTTCTCCCCATCATTATATAACACGAATACTGATGTAGCTGAAGCTAGATGCTTCTTCTTCTCGAGGAAGAAAGAGATCATATAGATATAACCTGAATAAACAGCCTCTCAATGATCTAGAATTAGCTGTAAAAATCTGTTGTTGGCTCCAGTTATGAGAAGATAAGATTTGTATTAGACCAAAATTCTTGATTTGCTTAGCAAGTTGTTTGTATTTGATGGACTTATTTTTGAAAGGGACTCTAGAATTTCAGTTGAAAATGTTTTTTGAAGTAACTCAATATGGACTAGGGAAGCCAGAGTAAACCACAACACAAAAATCTGGAAGACAGCTTCCAATTTACATTTTCTGCATATGACCTACTTCATAAGAAAATAAAAATCATAGAATTAGCTTTTATCTAACGGTCTAAAACTTAGTTGTGAAAAGTGTTGCTGATGACAAAAGAAACATTACCTCATGTGGATGGCGGGGAGCCTTACGGGAACCTAAATGACCCAGAGCTGAGCAGCTGGTAACTGAAACTCATCTTGTCAATGTCGAATAGAGTCCATCTTCCCAATTTGCCAGAGAAAACACAGCCACGCTTTGCTTACAGTCTCTGGTGTCAGAAGGACCGCACGTTTGGCTTTCATCCTGTTAGGACTCCAGAACAAAAGCCAAGGCATACATCCAGTGTGCCCAGCCTGCCAGCTGTGGGACAGAGGAGACGAAGAATGCTGGGAGTTATGTCATTGCTTTCAAGTATTCAGAGGCCAAAGTAGGACAAAGAATGTTTAAAGTATAATTATACAAAGAATAAGAAAATCCAAAATGATGCCTCTCTGTACTTCAGTTTTAAATGTGCAGAGATCAGAAAAGAATATAGTTTATCTCACCTCTTATTCTTTCTGTAAAGACAAGTAAGAGACCATCTCTGTTTTTAAGTTATTCTCAAGACTAATTTACTCATGAAAGGATAGCAGCTGAAGATGCAGTGTAAGAAAACAGCTAATTAATGCTGCTATAAATAAAATTAGGTGAAGATAAAGATAAAGAAGGGTAGGAAATATCACAGAAGAAATAAAGCAGAATTTTTCTGAGCTTAAAAATGCAGTAATATATATTTTAAAATAATTCATTGAATATCTCACACAATGAAAGTAAAGACCTATTCTTTAAAATGTCACTTGAACTTGCAGAAAATACCCATAAAGAAAAATTTAGTTAACTATAAAAGATGAGAATCAGATTTCCATCAAACTTCTCCCTAGACGAGAAGGGCACCTCTATGGCATTCTTTCCATAAATTCATAACCCAAATCTAATTATGAGAAAATATCAGCCAAGGGAGTATTGAGGTATATTTTGCCAAGTACCTGACCAATACTCTTCAAAAACTTCAAGGACATGGAAAACAAGAAAAGACTGAGTAATTGTTTTGATTGGAGGAGATCAAGGACACATGAAGACTAAATACAACGTGGCATCCTGGATGGCATCCTGGAATAGAAAAAAAGACACTAGTCAAACAACTAGGAAAATCCTACTATAGTCTTTGTTTTAGTTAATAGTGTTGTATCAGTGTTAATTTCCTAGTTGTGACCAATTGAACACTACTATGTAAGATGATAGCATTAGGAAAAGTTGAGGAAAAGGGTATGTAGAAATACTTTGTATTATTTTTGAAACTATTTTGTAAATTTAATATTATTATAATACAAAAATCAAAAATTTTATCAGAAACTCAATGAAAATAGAGTTTTCTCGAGGAAAAAAGAGATCATATATCAGAAACTCAATGAAAATAGAGTATATCTTTAAAATTCTGGAGAGAAACTAATTATTAATACTGTGACTACAGTATTCATCCAGTGTGAGAATCTAATTATGATATTTTCATAATAAGAAAAAACTGAAAATTTACCTTTACCAACATTTTTGTAGATGACTATTTTAGCATGTTCTGTAATAAAACAGAAACACAAACTAAGAAAAGCATAATATGGAATATGAAAAAAATGGAAGCAGTGTAGGAACATAGCAAAGGGAAATTCCACAATAATAGCAGTATAAGAATCAGTTTAGATTGGGGTAGAAGATTAATGGCTTAAAGATTCTGAAAAATAAAATTAAATTAAAGGAAGAAAATTATCATGATAAGATACCTGATTGGACAGAGATTTTGAACAAATCTCTGATATTATAAAAGGCAATACTGTAAAAAAATAAAGAATAAAAAATAAGTGATACCTCGTAGTTGTTTTAATTTGCATCTCTCTGATGATTAGTGATGTTGAGCATTTTTTCATATGGCTCGTGGCCACTTGTATGTCCTGTTTGGAGAGGTGTCTATTTAGGTCCTCTGTCCATTTTTTGATTGGGTTCTTTGTCTTCCTTTTATGAGTTGTATGAGTACTCTACATATTTTGGAAATTAACCCCTTATCTGATACATCAGAATGACTGCCATCAACAAATCATCAAACAACAAGTGTTGGCAAGGGTGTGGAGGAAAGGGGACTCTAGTACACTGCTGGTGGGAATGCAGACTGGTGCAGCCACTGTGGAAAACAATATGGTGTTACCTCAAAAAGTTAAAAATTGAACTTCCATTTGATCCAGTGATTCCACTTCCAGGAATATACCCTAAGAAGCCTGAAACACCAGTCAGAAAGAATATATGTAATCCTATGTTCATAGCATCACTATTTACAATAGCTAAGTTCTGAAAATAAGCCAAGTGTCCATGAGAAGATGAGTGGATTAAAAAGCTGTGGTGCATGTACACAATGGAATACTATGCAGGTGTAAGAAAGAAAGACCTCTTATCCTTTGAGATGACATGGAAGGACCTGAGAGTCTTATGCTAAGCGAAACAAGCCAAGCAGAGAAAGACAAATATCACATGATCTCACTTATTTGTGGAATATAATGAAGTAAAACTGGTGAACAAAATGACCCACAGACATAGAGGTAGGGTACAGACTGACAAACCTCAGAAGAGAGGGTGATGGGAGAAAGAGATAAACCACAGAACCTACATGCATGTATGCATAACCAATGGACATAGACAACAAAGCTGGGAATGAGGGGGGATGTGGAGGACAGTGTCAATGGGGAAAAAAAGGAGAAACATCTGTAACAAAAACAAATTAATAAAAATAATTTTAAAAAAGGAATGAAAAATAAAATAAAAGGAATGAAGGAAGGAAAGAAGAAACAAAAAAAGGCAATTAGCAATTCTAAGATAATCAAGAGGTTATATAATAATAAAAATAATATTTTCTGCTCAGTTATTTTAAAGATTAATATTTACATAGACACCACAGTTTAGTCACTATTTGCTGATTTTTAGTAAACTGGCATTTAAAGTGCCATTAAAGCATCCATGCTCTGTTAGGAAAACACCAACCAGGTGCAAAGATACCACATAGGAGGGGTGCTGGAACTTTAGAATTCAAGAAAAACTTTCTATAAGTTGTGTCTGGATTGAAACCTGAAGACTGACTATTCTGGAAGAAGGGTATGGGAGTGAAGAAGATCTCAATCAGAAGAAACAACATTTGAGAAGATCCAGAAGCAAAAGAGAACATGCTGTATTCAAAATCCTGAAAGAAATTGAGATTAATGAGAATAAAAATTCCAGATGTGGGGAATTTGGATCAGTAGCAATAATTATGATTTAGAGGTAAGGGCCATATCATGGAGCAATATATAGTTTTAAAGTTTTGAACCTATTCTAAGACTAATAACAAAGTTATTGAGGCAGAGAATCACAGTTGTAATATCATTTTTAAAAGATGCAAATTAAAACAATGAGGTATCACCTCACACCTGTCAGAATGGCCGCCATCAACAAATCATCAAACAACAAGTGTTGGCGAGGGTGTGGAGAAAAGGGGACTCTAGTACACTGCTGGTGGGACTACAGACTGGTGCAGCCACTATGGAAAACAATTAAATTTTTTTAATTTTTAAAAAAATTAAATATTGAACTGCCATTTGACCCAGTGATCCCACTTCTAGGAATATACCCTAAGAAACCTGAAACACTAATCAGAAAAAATATATGTACCCCCATGTTCATAGCAGCACTATTTACAATAGCTAAGATCTAGAAACAGCCCAAGTGTCCATCAGGAGAAGAATGGATACAAAAGCAGTGTACATATGCACAATGGAGTACTATGCAGCTATAAGAAAGAAAGATCTCTTATCCTTTGAGACAACATGGAGGGACCCGGAAAGTATTATGTTAAGCGAAACAAGCCAAGCAGAAAAATAAAAATACTACATGATCTCACTTATTTGTGGAATATAATAAACATAACAGTCTGAGAAATAGGGTAGACCCAGAGACGTGGAAGTAGGGTATAGACTGACAACCCTCAGAAGAGGGGGTGGTGGGGGGAAGGAAGAGATAAACCACAGAACTTAAATGCACCAATGAACATGGACAACAAAGCTGGGGTGGGGGTGGGGGTGGGGAGGAGAGTGTCAAGGGGTAAAAAAGGAGAAACATCTGTAACAAAAATAAAATAAAAAAATAAAATAAAATAAAATAAAAAAACAAAAACAACAACAACAAAAAAACACAAAATAAAAATAAATAAAAGATGATCTTGATGACAGATCAAGGGGGACAGAAGGGGGAAGGAGGGTATCGAATGGGGAGGAAAAGGAGAAATATCTGTAATAAATAAATAAGAAAGATTACTTTGAGCCCTTAGCTCCTTTTGTTGATACATTTGAGCATCTTCCCGTACACCAAAAGGTTGTAGGTTTGATTCTCTGTTAGGGCATGGGCAAGAGGCAACCAATCTATGTTTCTCTCTCACATCAATGTTTCTTTCTCTCTCCCTCCCCATCCATCCACTCTCTAAATACCAATTTAAGATAAATTTAAAATGAACACATATCCTTAAATGAGGATTAAAACGTTTTTTAAACATGACTGTGAGTGAAGAGTGGGGAGTGGTTGGAATTGAGAAAGAATAAAGGCAGAGAGAGAAGTAATTACTATAACAAGAAACAGTTTGCTCCAGATTAAAAGAAGGGCAGTAAGAAAGGGGAGAAGTAAATAAATAGAAAGGGCCTTTCTTTAGGGGGAAGCATAGGTAAGACTTGTTGTTTATGTGAACTTGGAGAACAAGAAGTGAAGAAGGATATTCAGTGTCTCCCTTGAGTCACTTTGTAGGTAGAGGTGTAATCACTCCACTCAGACATCGCTGACTGGAAATGGTGTTGAGGGAGTGGGAGGGTTGGGGGCAGAAAGGATAATGATGCCAGTTATCTATATTTAAGGTATCCAAGATGAGATGTAGATTAGGTAGTTGAATATATAATTTCAAGTTCAAACTAGAGACATGGGCCAGATATATTTTTGGATAACATTTGACAATAATTAGTGGTTGAAGTCATGGCAATGAATATTACTTCAATGCTCTTTTGAGAATCATAGCCTTTCATAGACATCTAATGTCTTTCTTTAATGGGATAAAATTAACAGTAATTCAAAAGCTTCTGTAGAGAAAGGGCAGCTACAAATACCTTTTCTCTTTTATTCACAAATCATGCATTAATCACCTACTATGGTATATGGGAAAAAATACGGAAAAAAATCCAAAGTGTCCACACATACAAACTAGTTAGGAATTCCCCATTATAGGAATGGAGTGTGTTCCATGAAATACAGATAAGGCAAATCAAATTAGTTGTCATTTTATATTGAGTCACATTTGCCAAGAATAATCACATTCTGTTACATATTTAAATGCTTTTGGAGTGGACAGGCTTTATAGTCACATCTACACTGAGGTTGTGTTTAATCTACCACTCTAGAGGATTTGGTTTACAAGTGTTTAGACTGCCAATAGGAAATACCATAAGTCTCAGAAGGGTGTGGTTCATGAGTTGATATGCTGCCTACAAGTTGCATGGGTTCAGGTCTATGGTACAGAGATATGAACCAGAGAGCCTAGGGTAGAGGCTGGGAAGGAACATCCTTCTGGGAAACACAACTGCTTATCTGTCTTTGAATGAAATACATTTTGGGCAGTATTTTTTAAATGTGAATATCTTATCTTTTGGACCTAAAGATATACTTATTTGATTGCATCATATCAAATCTTCTGGAATGTTATCAACCTGAGGTTATTGCCATTATAGTATGATATTCATTAAGTAACAATATGTTCTGATATTGTACACTAAATAAGACAGCTAATGAACTTTCTTTACTTTAACTTACTACCTTTTACTTGCTACCTTAAAAGACAACCTTTATTCAAGGGATTTTAGATAGGGGAGAGGTCTGTAAAGAAATGAGCAGAATGAAAATATAAAAGCACGTAAGTCCATCTGGATTTGAGAGTTAGGAAACGCCAAGTGATTAACATGAGGAGAGCAGAATGGTCACAGGTCAGGAGGCAGCCTATGCAAGAAAACCTGACAGGTGTAAAAGGCACTGCTTGCAGGGGTGGTCAGAGGATTCAGAGGACCGTGTGTGAGAGAAGTTGAGAAAAACGGAGGGCTGGTGTCAGGGATGTGGAAATAAGACTAGGAAGAAGAAGAATGGACTGATTTGTAAATAGAGTGAATTTTGAATTACACTGTGGTAAGAGAAAAATGCTTCAAGCACTAAAATACATTGGTAGCTCCTGAATTACATTCATGCTTAGTGATTTGACATAAGAAACAATGGACAACGCCCTAGGTTTTGTGTCTGTTTCAGGGAAAGGGTTATGGAGATAACAATATAAAAATTCTAAATTCATATAAAGGAAGAGGCAGTCTTTCTTATCATAGGAAGCAAATAAAAAACTGCTAAAAGAGACAAGATTTGAGTTGTTAAAATCTAAGTTAAGTCTATAGTAATAAATCATTTTTATACAGAAAAATATGAAAATATTGCTACCAGACTAAAGGGGGTCGTTTGCCTGAGCATCAAAGCTCAGTAAGATGTGAACAGGGGTTAGAAAGTAAAGGTTTATTTAAGAAAATGATGCCAAGCCTGAAGTCACAGGTCATCTATCAGCCTAAAACCTGGTTCCCCGATAATCAGCACGGGGACAAATTATATACAAGAAACATTGTTCATCGTGGTAGTTAAGGGAGTTGGGGTCTCAGTCTTTACTAATTGTTGGGATCAAGGTAGGGAGTAGTTGATCATTGTATCAGGTGCTGATGACAACCACTGTTGTCCTTCTGTCTGGTTTTATTAGGGTATGGCCCAGAGGGTTGCTCTGATTTCATGGGCCTGGGGCTGAAACACAACTGAGGTCAAGATATTTTCTTTAGTTTGAGTAAAACTCTGTTCTTATGGTCAACAGATCTGGAGCTTTATTGTTAAGACAGTTTGATGTTGACCAAAATCTTGTATCTTAAGGACTTAATGATTTAGGGAGTGAATCTTTAAGGAGAGAGACAGGTGAATCATGGTTAGGTCAGCTTGAATCAAGAGGAAAGAAAGGAGAAAAGGTAACATCAAATAAATGAAGTTTTGCCTGGCCGTTGAGGCTCAGTGGTTGAGCATAGACTCATGCACCAAGAGGTCTCAGGTTCAATTCCTGGTCAGGGCATATGCCCATGTTGTGGGCCAGATCCCAGGTGGGAGTATGCAGGAGGCAATCAATCGATGTTCTATCTCATCAATGTTTCTATCTCTCTCTAAAATCAATAAAGAAAATAAATAAATAAATAAATAAATAAATAAATAATGTTTTAGTATGGTTACATGACATTCCAGCCAACAACAAAAATAAGAATTTTAAATAATATGTGTAAGAACATAGAATATAATAGGGATACCACTATGTTTCTTTTTCAGTGTGACAATTTTTAAGTACACAGAATCAGAACAACCTCAACTGAGGGGAAGCTTGATTTAGGTAAGAAGGGATTTAGATTTGAAGCAGTAAGATCTAAGGGACATTGCCAACATATTCAGGAAGACCTGCGGTTTTGGCATGAGAACTGTGTAATAATGTCGTTGTGAAATTACAGAACTATGATAATCAGTTATCAAGGGGTAGCCATAGAAGTGGAGAAAAATATGGTTCAACACAAATCATTTTAAAACTAAAAACATGGACAATTTAGGATGAGATTATGAAAAGAAAAAGCAGATAAAAAGTAATGACTCCAAATTATACATTACAAGCAATGACACCATACCACAAACAAAAATGAATTGATTTAAAGAAAAGCCAGTTTTTGGAGAAATATGATGAGTTCAAGTTTGAGCACAATGAGTTTGAGGTGACAATCAATGATCCAAGTAGATTTCCACTTGGGCAGTTTGATGAGACAGGAGCACCAGACACATGAAAGTAAAACCATCAATACATTCACTGAACAAATCAGCATACATAGAGCAAAATGTGGGAGTTCCCACATTTGACGGTAGAAAGACTAATGAAGTCAGTAAGAGCAAGTAACAAAGAGTGAGACAAGATGAATTGGAAATTTTGCAATCTACAGAGAACAAAGTAGGTAGGTGATATCTGTATGAAGAGGACATCATTCAGCCATGGGAACTGCCACAGAGATCCAGGATGATAGTGGCCGACAGGAAGCCCATGGCTTGGTGCTCAGGTGGTTACTAGTCATTTAGGAGCAATTAAAGGAGATAATGAATTGAGGCATCAGAAACCAAGCTAGCTGGCTGGTGGTAAAAAGGAAGAAAGTAGCAGGTAGGCTGATAATTCTGAGAAGGAATTCTTGCGAGAGATTTCTTGACACTTCCATTTTAGGCCAGAAATCTTTGGGAACATGCTAGAAAGAAAGATGAATTTTTTAAAAAGATGATTAAATGAGGTGGTTGACATTTCTGGCAAAGAAATGTTTCCCTTTGGAAAACCAAAACCAAACCAAAACAAAAAAATAACCTCAACAATATTTAGTCCCAAAATAGAGGGAAAAAAATATTTGTCAAATTCCTGCTGTATTTGAAGGGACATTCTAAATTAAAACTGTGTGTGTGTGTGTGTGTGTGTGCGTGCGTGCACACACATGTGCAATAGCTTATGTCCACAACATTCTTAGAGCTAAAACGTATGTCACTGGAATAATGATTTTTTTATCATTGATTATTTAACAATAAATGATTGAGATCATCATGGCTAGTACCATTATAAAAGAAATATGTTTTCAATTAAATTCACTCTTTTCAAAATAGGATTAAAAGAGTCCCTTTGATGAGATAGGTGTAGAAGGATTTCGCAGATAATCAACAGATAAAAAAAGAGGAGATAAATGTGGTTTTCAGGTACTTAGTTTGTTACTGAATGTTTTTATGTATATTTAAGGAGGGATAGATAATTACATTCCACAGCATATACCAAAGTTATTTCATTTCAAATCCTATATTATAACAGAAAGCTGCCTAAAATCAATTGTCAAAAAGTTACAGGGAGATTATCTGGTGTGTTTTTTGTTGTTATTTTGTTTTGTTTTTTTTTACTCTGCCTTCTCTCTCTCTCTCTCTCTCTCTCTCTCTCTCTCTCTCTCTCTCTCTCTGTCTCCCCCCCCCCTTTTCTTTCTTTCCTCTTCTTACCATCCACTCTAATCTTCCCCAATTCTGGGGACTCAGCTCCCTTGAGGTTGCCTTAGAGACTTTCTATGCAGAAGAAAACGCAGAATTTCTCATGGGAAGAAAGGGAAGCCATTTGGAGAAAGGAACATGGACCTCAGCTCTTTCCTTAGCTTGGTCACAGCTTCTGCTTCCTGGTCCCCAGCCAAGGGGAATGGTGAGCGAGCATTAGAAAACAGGAGCATACCTTGCTTCATCCAACACAAGCCATTCCGTGTGACTTCCATGTCCTAGGTTGCACACAAATCATGTTTCAAGTTACAAATAGTACACTGCAGTGCTCTTATCAGCTTTGTGGATGTTATTCATGGCCCAGAAAGTTGCTAAACACTGTGCATGGCTACTTGTGAGAAAACAGAGTAAAGGACCTATTCAAGATCTGAATAGAGTTCAGAAAGATCCCATTGTACTCTGATTCTCCTTTGGAAAAGGCAAAGGAGTATGGTCTTCTGTTCCAGCCAGATTGGCTCCTGGGAAGTCGTAATTTATCCGTAGTCATCCTTATGATAACTCATTGCATTTATCACCAACGTGCTCAATGTTTCTCATGCTTTTACTCAAGCTCTATGCTATTATTTCTTTCCATTGAAGTGGCTTTTAAACCCCACAGCATTCTGGTGGGTATTAAGAAAAAGCTAATGTGATTTAAAGGGCCACCACAGACTGGGAAAAGAGTAAATGTTTCTAAGACGTATTGATATCTTTTGAAATAACATTTCTTCCACAGGATTCAATGGTTCTCTGGTGTCTTGGAAAGGTGATTTCCCCTCAAAAGGGTGAAACAGTTATATGTATATTATATAAAAAATAAATTAATTAAACAAGGCATAAGGAATCTAACAACTTAAAACATTTCTTCTTTTTTCTGTAAGTTTGCAGAGACAGTGATTTCAGGATTTTGTGATAATAAGAAAACATTTTGTTGAGTATCTTTTATGTACTAGACACTTTGCACAATCCTGCAATTGTTGTCCAGATTTTATTAATCACAATCCTTTTTCTGTTCTGTACCAAACCTTAAGGTTTTTTCCCAAGCCACTCCAGTGCTCCATGGGATCTGATCCTCATTATCGTGTCATACATGTGTATGTTATGTAAACATGTGTGCTTATATACACTGACACACATCTTTTGCATTTGTAGCTCTTTTACCCAATTGCCCCATAAAAAATTAAAATGGAAGATTAGACTCCATTCAGAATTTCACAATGCCTCAATAATAAATCCATTCTCAACATTTGAAGAACGATATCTCAGAATTCTGATGTGGGACAAAAACTGATTAGAGATTCATTCCGTTGTATACATATTCTTAAAACACACACACATACACACACACACACACACACACACACAAAACAGAAGCAATTTACACATCTGCAAATCTTAGGAAGTGGCTGAGAGAATTTGAATGATTTGGGCGCATGAAACCATTTTAGCACACAAATTCCTTCCTTTCATCTCTGAAGGGTGTCGAAAGGATACAAACATGTTTTTTGCAGATGATATGAATTACTGACTGGCATAAATAGCATCTTACACTAATGCTTCAGAAATGTGCTTTTTACTGAGTGAGGATGGCATCTGGAAAAAAATATATAAGGAAAATCATACTGTATGAGACCTGAATATATGGAATTGGATATACTACTCTTGTGTGTATGCTGTAACTGACACTACAGTTCTAGGTTGATCTCTGTTGTCCACTGAACATGTATAGCCTTGCTGAGACATTTATTCTCAAAGATGGTAAAATAATTAATAAGTAAGAAAACCTGAAAATAATTCACTAGACCACAATCTATATTAAATGAGATGAACTAAAGGCAAATATGGATTTTTGCCTACTAAGGGAAACTATTTGAAATTTATTTTATTTTTAAAATATTATGCAGTATATTCTAAAAGAAACCCAATCCGATTTATTGTTTCAGGACTAAATTAGTCAAGGGTATTGTAAATAGTTTCCCTAAGAGTAAAATTTTGCACCATATTTTAACAATCTAAGAATTATAAGCTATTAACTGAAGTGTGGCATGCATGAGCTAAAAAAGACCTTCGTGTATATTTGGTTCAATCATTCTTTTACACATGGAAACTGAGCCCCAGAAAATTCCAATGGGTAGGAAAAGGTTACACATGAATGTGACACAGCCAAGACTAAATCAGGTAGTTGTAATTCTTTTGACACAACACCTACTACTCTTTCTACCTCATGGTATCCTATCTCTTTAAAATGACAAAGTAAAACATTGAATCATTGGCAATCTGTGATACACAGGTTGTTGGTCTTGAAGGGTATTTACCCTAGGAATCACCTTAGACATAAAGATTATTCTTTGGTGCAACAATTGAATATAAATGCAAGAAAGATGTGATCAAAAATATTTTTTGTCATTTCAATTTGTTGAAGCTAGTTTAATTGACCTTGTGAATGACAAAAAATTTAGAAATGTGAAATTTGTTTTGTTTGTTTTTTCCTCTTGGTTAACTACAGTGAGTCAAACTACTGAAATGTAAAGTTTCATGATAAGAATCAGGTTCAGATGGTTTTATTATCCTACCCAGAAATTGCACAGTGCCTTGTACATGATACGCTGTATCATTCTCTCTTTCTATCTCTATCACTCACTCGCACACACACACACACACACACACACACACACACACCTTGCAACAGTTCCCTCAGAGGGGGCCTATTACCTGTTGATTTCTCTTAACCCTGTCTACCCCTTTGCATATAATACCTTTATTAAAATGCCCTCATTAATTAGAAAGCTCTGGCTATGTGCCATCTGTTTCATGTCAAACTCATGGCAGATAAGGTAGCATTCGAAAAGTTACAGGCTCAAGATGAAATCTAGGGGAATAATCAAAAGATGATTAAAGAGAGAAGAAAGGAGGGAGAGCAAAGAGTAATAAGGAGGACCAGGGAAGTTGATGGTGATAGAATCAGAGTGACTAGAGACTTTAAATGTAAGGACAGAAAAATGTCCATCCTATTGGTCATGAAAAGCTTCTTCCTGAGAACTTATGTAGTGTGCTGACAGCAAAAACCAAATGACCAGGGCATGTATGCAGATAAATAAGTGAAGACTAGTTTGGCTGGTGTGGCTCAGTGGTTGAGCATTGACCCATGCACCAAGAGGTCACCAGTTCGATTCTCAGTGAGGACATATGCCCAGTGGGGGTATGCAGGAGGTGGCCAATAGATATTCTCTCTCATCAATGTTTCTCTCTCTCTCCCCCTCTCCCTCTCCCTTTCTTTCTCTCTAAAATCAATCAAGAAAAAAAAAAAAGAAGTATAGACAGTTTACTTGACAAATTTGATGACATAATGAAGAGAGAGTTTGGAATTTATTTTAAAAAGAGATACCTGCATATCTGGACATCATTTAGTGCTCCTCCTCTCTCCTGTCCCCCAAAAACATGTTGCTAAGTTGGACTTGCAATGATCTTGCATTATTTGGAAGGGAATTTTAAGAAACTACCAAGAGATGCTTTTAAAAATGATAGTTATTAGGTCACAAAGTGTCTTTCTTAAGAGATTAAATCTTAAAATTATTTTCTTTAGTATTGATAGCAAGCCTCTTTCATTTCCCATCAAGTGCTTTTTTACCCAGGACTGTGCTTTTGGTAACTGACCAAATTTTCTAGTTCTCCTGTAATGCCAAAAGTTCAGATTTGAACTTGGATCTCCTTGTTAGGAAGAGCCATGAGTGCAAAGGCAAATTTTGTGGATTAATTTTCCTCCTAACCTCTTATTTTTTTATGAAACTTCATTCTACATACCTCTTTTTTTTTACTTTTAAAAACATTTTATTTTGCTCTTTTATCTATAATCCAAGCTACCTTTAAAGAAAATGGCTGAATTTAAAGGCATAAATTAATACAACAAAAAATATGAAAGGGCTTGAAAACTCTAAAGTACTAGCTGCACATTGTTTGGTTTTCTGTACTGTTTATTCTCTATCTGTTCTGGCCATAACTACTTTCCAATCAATCACTACTTCAGTCATACCTAAGGCTGCATTTGTACCTCCCCAAGTGAAGTGGAGAACTGGCAATTTCCTTGATTTAATTTCATCAATGAAAATAGTCAATCTTGGTAATTCAGCCTGCTAAATTAACTTTGTCTACATTGATTAAATTAACTGATGCATTGCCAAATTCCTCCCTAGTTTTTCTCTTTTAGCTTTAGACAATTCCAAAAGAAGGAAGGGAGGAAGGAAAATTTGCTTTTCTTTTCAGTTTACAGACACCGTTTAAGATCTTGGCAAAAAATTAATACAGAGTCATCTGAAACTTTCCTGGATTTTTTTTACTATGAGCTGTGAACATAAGCTACCTAACTAACCTGCCCTGTAGTACAGTGCAGCGGATAAGAGTAGATACTCTGGGAATAGAACTAAGGGTTCCTACTCCCAAGCCTGTGTGTGTATGTGCACACTCCCATGCACGTGTATAGGACCCAATGACTCTTCACTATTTTCTCTTAACAAAGAATATAGAGAGAGTCATATAACATGGATACTATAAACCAAAATTTATTTTAGATTTTAATAATGAATTAAAAGCATTTATTTGAGTAAAAGGACCTGTGGCTCAGGAAACTGATTCACGTAGCAACTTAAATTGTGTTCCACTAAGACAAAGGGAAGGCTGCCTTTTACTAGGAAAGTTCACACCCAGGTTCTCAGTTAGGTTCATTTTACACAAATAAGCTATCCAAGTTGTCCAATTCTGATTGGATGGGTCAGGTCTCAGTCCCTCAGTGGAAAGATAAAACCAGGACTTCCCTACAGTGGTTGATAAATCCCATCTCGGGGTTCACATCAAATGAATCTTCTCAAGGTCCACAATACCATCAGTCCTATTTGAAGGGAGACAATGTTAAGATAAGTATGTGAGGGGTTGGCTGAATTGGACAACGATCCAGAAGGCTGGCAAGTCTTAGAATGCAGTCATCAGCTATAAGCACATATTGATTCATCCCTGACAAGAAAGACCCTTGCACTGGAAGATTACAAAGTTGACCAGAACCCATGCGCGCACACACACACACACACACACAAAACCAACAGTTTCCCATATACAGAAGGACAACCTTTCAGGTTATGTGTTTTCCTCATGTTGAACTAGGTAGAACTCCATATGTTGTAGATAACTGACAGCAATTACACTGACACTTTCCAAAGAAATGCAAATTAATTGTGTCTCAGAAAGGGCCAACTGCTTCCTGGATGTCCCAGTGCCCACCCGCTCCCACCACATGGGCAAAGCTAGTTTCACATCTGTTCGTATATTTATTTCAGCATTTTTGATTTACCTATGTAGAGGAGGAAAAGTAATTTTTTTTCTCTACCTTTCTACATTTTTGGTGTGGCACTAAGGAAACCAAAAACAGAGGACAAGAATTGGTGGCTCACGGTGGTGAAGACAGCATCCTAAAAGGGGAGAAAAGGGGGGCAGGGGAGCATGACTAGAGGCAAGGAGAGCTTTAGTGAAACAATTCATTTTACTTTTCATGTGTCGGCATGCAGAGACTAGGCTTTCTCGAGTAACTGTAGAAAATTTTCTCAAGAAATGCTTGTCTTATTTTAATCAAATGATATATAGAGCATTTTAAACTGAAATATATCATATTTATACCTGAGATTATAGGAAGGTAATGTATAAAAATTACTGTAATACCATCCCCAGCATTATTTTGAACCAAACTAAAAAGGATGCAGAAACATGTATTATTTATTGTTGTTTGCATGCTTGATTAAGAAATTCCACAGACACATCAACCAGGCAGACAAGGGTTTAACAACAATCATGTCAGTCTTTGTGGTTCTTATTTGTGCTTATATATTAACAGACAATTTCTAAAATGTTGATCTAATCAGATCCAAGGTCTAAGTGACAAAGCTTGGAAAAAATGTCACTATGTGTTCCATATATTACAGTTATTAGTTGTTTCTTGAATTAGTTGCTTTCAGTCTTTAAAAGGCAGTTGATGTGACACAAAAACCTGGATTTTTGTCCTCTCTTTAAAAAGTAGAAAATTTTCCCCTGCTGGTCTACTTGCTCCCATGGTGATGTATGTGCAGACTCTCCTTCAAAAACCGAGCATGTTCTCCTGATCTCCTGCTCCCTGTGGTCTCCTGGCTTCTGAGACCACCATATGGCGTTCTCAGCATTGTTGCCTGGTGCTATTGTTTTCTTGTAGTTAGTTAGGAGAGATGTTGAAATATTTCTTGTGCTCGTGTTCCTGTCAAAAGTGAAAACATGTGAAATAGACTAAGGTCCCTGGACAGAATACATGAAAAACATTTTTTTTCTTTATTCATTTTTAGAGAGAGAGGAAGCAAGAGAGAGAGATAAAAACATCGATGAGAGAGAACATCGATTGGCTGCCTCCTGCATGCCCCCCACTTGGGATTGGGCCCGCAACCTGGGCATGTGCCCTGACTGGGAATCGAACTGGCAACTTCTGGATGCATGGGTCAACGCACAACCAGTGAGCCACACCAGCCAGGCTAAAAAACATGTATGATGCAAAGTTTTACCAACTGAAAAAAGAAAGAAATTCTAATATTAAAATGATTTTTAAATCGAATAAAATATATGATGACACAATGACATGCTTCTAAACATGTGGTCATGCTAAGTTTAAAACTCTGCCTCTTCATTAATACGATGGCTGCCTTGCTACAGGGACATTGAGGTCGCAGTTTCTGGTGGAGGACAACATTCCTGATACTCTGTATCTGAGACCTTTGCTATTAGTTTGAATTTATTTGTATTTTTAATGAATTACCAGTTTATCGTCAGCAGATTAAAGTTTGATTTTTAAAAAATTTTTAAATATTATAATAATTTTCTTGGGCTGGCAAAACAAAATCCCACAGACTGAATGGTTCAAACTGCATAAATAATTTCTCATAGTTCTGAAAACCAGAAGTCCCATATCGAGGTGCTGCAAATTTAGTTCCTGGTGAGGATTTTATTTCTGCTTTTTAGCTACCTTCTCTTGTGTGCATATATAACCTCTACTTTTTGTCTACTAGGGTACAGAGAAAGAAAGGTCTTGATGTCTCTCCTTAGAAGGGTACTAATCCCATCATGGGGATCCCACCATCATGACTCCGTCTAATCCTGACTACCTTCCAAAGGCTCAATCTCTAAATCCTACCACATTGGGTAATTATGTGGGGATTAAGGTTTCAACATATGAATTTTGGGTGAACACAAAAATTCATTTTACATACATTAAAATTTAAAGCATTCAGATTTTTTTGAATAAAGCCCTATGTTGCCATTATCTAGAAAGAATTATTCCAAAATCTTTATATTTAGTACATTTATTTAAATTAAACAGCCTTAGATTGCTTCTGTCTTGACTTCCTTCCCCACAGAGATTATGAGCTTACATACACAATCAATGCAGAATTAAATATTGAACAACCACAGAAATATTTTTATTTATTGGAATAAATGATAAGTGGTCAGATCCTGCTTCAGTTTGTTGTTTTTGTTTGTTTTTTAGCATAACATTCATCACACTTATTTCAGTTATTATTGCTATTTTCTATAAAATGAAAATACAATTGACCCTTGAAAAACATGGGATTGAATTGCATGAGTCCACTTGTACTAGTTTTTTTTTCCCCCACTGAGTATAGAGTTGGCTCTCCCTCTCTCTAGGTTTCGTATCCAAGGATTCACATAGTCAGGGATTGAAACAATATTTTCTGTCTGTGCTTGGGCATCTGGGGTGTGAGAGACAGACTAGAACACCTTACATATGCGGATCTTGAGTATCCATGGATCTTGGCATCTGCATGGTGTCCTAGGACCAATCCATTGCTTATATTGAGGACTAGGGATGAGTAGTTAAATGTTTTCGGGAGTTAAAAGCTATAGAGGACCTCCATGTTGTTCAAGGGTCAACTGTAGTTTAAACTGTACTGTTCCTTCAAAAAGGATTTTTTTTCTTGATTTTATCTATTAACTTCAAAGTTGAATGATTAACCAAACCTTTTATTAATACTTAAAGTAATAGATTCAGAATATGAATATGGGAATGCTTTTATTATAAACTCTCAAGAAATGTATAAGTAGGCACTATGATTTTGTCACACTTTTATCAACCAAATTCACCTTGACTATCTCCCAGAGAAGATACCACAACGGTGCTTAGGCAGTCCATCTCATTAATGTGCGTTTATGGTAATTGAAAAATCATTTTTAATATTCATCTGAATCAATTAATCCATGTTTTTCCACTAGAAGGGTATAAATCCAATATATTCCTTTCCTACAAAATAGCTCTTTACACTTTTTAAAGCAATCATAGTTTCTTGATTTCCTTGTTCCTTCTCAGGTGTCAAGGTGTAAATAGCTACACACCTTTCCAAACTTTATCCTCTGCCTCCTCAGACTTGTGTTTAAATCTTTTCCAGAAACCCTGTGCATTGTGACATAGACTTTTCCCATTTGGGGTCTCTTCAGCCCAGTCTACACTGGAGCGAATTCTTCTGCTATGGACTTTGAGGTTATCTCGGTGTCATAAAATTAAGATTCCATTTTTGGCCTTTCCACGTACAGTCCTAGCTGCTGAGCCAGGTCTCTCTGATTCTATATTTTAAATTGGTTTTTGAAATCAAATTAAGAACTTTCAAAGTTTATACTTTTTAGAGTTACATAAAAGTTTGAAATAAGCTAGAGAATATGAGTAAGGTTCCAGCTTCACTGGGCCATAGTTATGTGGCTTGAAAAAAAGTTACTTAACTCCCTGGGACCTCTCTTTTCTTTTCTGTGATCTGAGAAGAATAATGTTATCTCCTCCTGTCTTAAGATTTTTGTGGGGATCAAGTAAAGTCTACCCATAAAAGTCCATTGAAAAAGATGCAAAACACAAGATATCATTGGTTTATGTGTATATCCCTTTACCCCTGTATTTCCATTCTATTAATGCAGTATCATTGTCTCTTCACAAAAACCAAACTTCTCATAAAAGCTATTGTATGGTTTCTTCTAACACCATCCAGTTCTCTAACACCAAGTAGGTGTCCACAAGTCAATTCAATTTGGACACTAACAACCTAGAGTTAGAGAAGACCCCACAGAACATGGGCTCAGTCCCACAAGACTGCTCCCCGCCACCCCCCCCCCCCGTCAGAGGCCAAGTGCCAAAGGGATTCCCAGGCTACTCACACTGCTGCTCAGCCAACTACAAATTTGGGGTTGCCACAATTCCTCTTAAAGTTTGATGATTTGCTAGAGTGACTCACAGAACTAAGGAAAACACTATACAGAACAATTATCAATTTATTATAAAGGATGAAAGTCCAGAACAGCCAGATGAAAGAGATTCAAAGAACACGTGGGAAGGAGGGGTGAATTAAGAGCTTCCATATCATCGCTGGCTGTGCCCCCTTCCTGACACATCAATGTGTTTACCAACCCAGATGCTCTCTGCAACTTTCTGTTCACCAGTTTTCATAACCCATTTCAAGCTCCTCTCCTCTCTCCAAAGGCTGGAGGGGCCAGACCCCTCCAAGACTCATGGGCAGGAGGTTCTTGCAGTGAAATCAGGATAAGTATATTCAGAAGCCCCCATGAGAGAGAATGAATGTTTTTTATTGGCATGGAATTATATGTCTGGGTTTGTGAAGTTCCATGTTCCTCAGTCTAGTGCTGGAGGGGCAGTTGTGGATTCAGCAAAGCTAGAAATAAGGCCAGAGTCCAGAGTGTCTGCTCCATGATTCATTTGGATAAAGACCAGGCATCAGGTATGGGTTCCACATGGCTGTGGGTCACGTGGGGAAATACAGGGCATGGGAGCCCTGCAAGCAGTCTGGTATAGGCAGCAAGGGAGACAGAGGGGGGGGGGGGAGAGAGAGAGAGAGAGAGAGAGAGCTTTCTTTTGTCTAGTAGATTAAATATTCAGGTTTCTCATGATGGCAGTAACCACATCTATTCTTTCCACTGACTCCCTTCCAGGCATGATGGATAGGTAGGCACCTCCCACGTCACCCAGACCTTACTGGGCATGTGTCTAAACTGCCTTTGTTCACTTCCTTTTCCCACTGGCTATTGGGGAATAGACCTAGAGTATTAAACTAGATCGTCTCCTTTTACTCCCTTCCTATTGAATAATAACCAGGTTATTGCAACAATATCACTTGGGTTGCTATCTCAGGCTCTTGGCCATGCTTGACCGTGAATCAGAATCAGCAGGTTGGAGAGAATTATTTCATTTGTTTTTATTCATCTTTCTTAAATAATATGTATAGCTCTCATTTATTTCTGTGTAAAATATTACAAATGTTTTGGATCTTTATTTAGAAGTTGGGTGATGCTTTTATCATCAGAAGTATGCAGTAGGCATTTCACTCTTGTTTATATCCATTAGCCTATGGTAAAACGGGTCTCCTATGTGTTGTTTCACTTAGTCACAATTGACAAGAACTGATGAGGACTGCATTAAATGAGGACTTTCTGTAGCAGAAAGGGGCTTGCTATGAATAACAAAAGACACTCCTATAACTCAGGAAATTCCAAGGGTTTTAGAAGCTTTGTGCCAGGAATGGGGGACAAAGACCAAATATATTTTTTTATTATACCACAGCTGTCAATACTCATTTCCAGCATTTTCTTTTACTTACGCCTGGATTGACATAATCTCCCTCTGCCCCTTCACTCCACTAAAACATTTCTTTGGTATTTTTCTTTCCTCATCTTACTTAACCCCTCAGAGCAGTTAACCCCACTTTTTTTTTTTTTTTTTTTTAGACACTCATTCCTCTCTTTGGAGACATTAATACCACAATTTCCTTGTTTTCATTCTACAGTTCTGACTATTCCTGCTTTGTTTCCTTGGAGAAATGTTAATGAGAGAAGAAGTAAAATGTTACAACTGGTTGCAAAGGGAATTTGCCACAAAGAGATATTTTCTCCAGGGGACACAATGCATTTATATTGTCATAAACAGCAATTATTTGTACACCTCTAGAAGGAAACACTTGGATTACTATTAATTTTTTTACAATTTAAGTTGTATGTCTACAGAATTATAAAACAACCAAAGATGAACGCTCCTATAGAGTCAGATAATCACCAGTTCTGCTTGACTAACTCCCAAAATTTCCCTGAAAGGACACCCAGTAACTTCTGCAATCCATTTCCTGACAGCTTTTCCACTCATGATGAAATTATCTTCTAATAATAATTCTTGATCACAAAAAGACAAGTCTCATTAGATTTGACCTGGTTATTTATAAAAGAGCAGCAGAATTTAAATCATCCATATGAACATCCTTGAATTTGTTTTGTAGATATAAATCAATGAATTATTAAGCTACTATTAAGGCCAGGAAATATATAATTACATCTGGGAGTTTTCACAAGGATTTTTGTATTTGTTTTTTTTTTTTAAATATATATATATATTTTTTGGTTTTGTTTTGTTTTGTTTTAGAGACAGAGGAAAAGAGAGGGAGAGAGAGAAAGAAAGATCTATAGGCTGCCTCCTGCACGTCCCCTACTGAAGATCATTCCACAACCTGGGCATGTGCCCTGACTGGTAATAGAACTGGGGAAACCTTTCTGTGCATGGAATCATGCTCAACCAACTGAGCCACAATGGCCAGGGTGTACTGAGCTTTTAAAAGCTTCTATTATGACTATACTCCACCAGACTTCACCTGTGTTTTCTATTCATTTAAGTGAATTCCTCACATTGGTTAAGGTATGTAATATGCAAGTAAGAACCCTTTGTCATCACTTAAGGCTGAGACCCTGTCAGCCAGATAACTGGATGGTCCACGAAAGGCTTTGAACATTAGCTTTTTGTAGAAAAGTCAACCTTGTTACTTAATAGTGGGGTTGTCAGTCCTGATCAAATGAGAATCATTTTCAAATATGACACTCCAAGTAAGGTCTTGGTGGCACAGCCAAATTGCCCAATTATATTCTAAAAAGAAAAAGATTCTTAGAGAATCTATGCTAATATCTCCACAGCACTTCCATAAAACATTATGGGACTTAGTAAAATTTCTGATTTCTGGGAGTTAATAAGAATCAAACACCTTTCAAAAATAGTTTATTTTATCTTCAGAAGCAGACATTATGAAATTGAAGATTCGATTATCTTCAAAAGAAGGAGAAAGGGCTTTGCTATATACCTTTTAGAACAGTAAAACAACATGAACAATTTTCCTAAAACGTATATTCTCCTTGTCAATTCACACCTGTGTAATTAATTCTTGTCCAGCAAGATTCTGCTTTTGTGAAGAAAGTTTACTTCTGTATCATCAAATGTACTGGAAATTCAGACTTTCTTTACTACCACTGAAAATTGTTAACCAATGTCATCTCAGGTGCCTGTACACAGAGGCCATTTCAGAAGTATCAATAGTTAAAAGTTCCTAGCACTGACTTATCCACAAGGCTCTGAGACCATTCTTTATTGAAGACACAAATTCTGATGAGGCTTATATCAGTGTCTTATGATAAACATCAGTGTAAAATGCTGCTGGTGGACATTAGGTTATTTCATAGAGTTGAAAGAAAAGCATTTTTGGGACCCATGTATGGGAAGATGAGGTGTAGTAGTAAGGTTTATTGGAGTAGAAATAAAGGACTGTCCCCAGGGGTCTGGTGTCTTTTTCCATGACCAGGTGGTTCAGCTCTGTCTCACTGAAGAAGTCCAGGCTTGTCTTCACCAAGCCCAGAAGAAGGGCCAGTGTCCAGTGATCTAGTGACATTACCCGTCATCTGCCGGACAGAGGAAGCTGCCATAGTTCAGTTTAGTCCTTGTCCAAGCTTAGTCCATTTAGTCTCTGTTCCTGGCTGTACTCCAGAGGGCACTGTGCTGCTGAACCTAAACCCATCTACACTCTTGGAGCCCACCCAAGCTTGGGCCCAGGTGGCTGCTGGTTGCATGGCTGCAATGGACCCATGCTTAAGCTGTGGGGTTGCTACAGAGAGAGAATGAGCTCTTGATGAGTGAACAAATGAGTGAACCCGTGGTACTGAGAGGGACCTTTGTTAAGCTTTGGTTATATTAACTCAGTCTTGGGTAGGGGTAAGTTTTATTTCAAACTAACCAATCTCTTTCCCAGTCCTCGAGCTTGTGCTGGGCCCTCCCCCTATTCTATCTCTTCCCTAGGTCTTTTGGAGTTGTATGCCTTCATTCAACCTGTTCTTTTTCCCAGGCTAGATGCCACCCCTTTATGGTTGCCATCTTGGCTCCTGCTGCACATGTGCCTAACCAAAGAATTTCCCCATCCCTCCTCCCATAATCTGGCTAATGGCTGATTGTCCCCTGGGGAGCCTGAAAAGGTTATCTTCAGGGATCAAGACCTCCTTGCAGAGGATGTGGCTTTCCCCTGGGGTGTCTGAAGCTATAACTTCCAGATCTAATCAGGTTCAGCCAGCCCAACTCCTTTCTCTCTCATTACGTCTTAGTGGCCTATGCTAATGAAAACCAACTACCAATAGATGGCAAAAACTGAATGGCTGCATATAATTTATCAGAATAACCAGAAATATTATGAAGGAGGGAAGGGCGATTCTTTATTGGGGTGAACTAAACAACTAGTTCATCAGGGTTTGATAATGTTTCCTTTGAGCTTAGAAGATATTATTAGCCAAACATTGGCAGACCTCCAGGATCTTCCTATAAATTGTATAATTTCTGAAATATTTATTATACTAATTATTATAAACTGAATTGTCCTCACACATTTTATAGGTTAAAGATCTACCCCAATGTGACTATATTTTGATATAGGAGATTATTAAGGTTTAATGCGATTGTAAGAAAAGAGACACAAGGCTTTGTGGGCACACACACAGAAAGGCCACATGAAGACACAGTTAAAAGGCAACCACCTATCAGTTGCAGAGAGAATTCTCACAAGGAACCAACCCTGCCAACACTTTGATGGTGGACCTCCAGCTCCAGAACTATGAGAAAAGAAATGTCTGCTGTCTAAGTCAGCTGGTCTGTGGTCTTCTGTTATTATGGCTCAAACAAGTGAAGAAATATAGAGCCTATCAAACAAGCTTGATCTTTGTGATTTACCAGAGACCCTTTGGGAAATATCAAAAATAATTTTAGGTCTTAGAGATATAAAATTTTTTTCTTAATTTAGGATACAATATTACAAAGGCAAAATCTAAAGCATTGTTAGAGAATATCTGAGCATTTGTTTGAAAGATGATTACGGGTACCCAAGAAATAGTATGTGGTCAAGTATTTAATCAAAATGACAATAAAACAGAGGAGATAATATAAGTATAAATAATCTTAGCATTTCATCATATAGAAAGCATTTATATTTCTTAAGTAATCAAGAGTATATCAAAGCCAACACAAAAATTTTTCAAGTGAGATATGGAGTCGCTACTATACAGGTAGATTACACAAGAGATAAAAATTGTCTTTTCATATTATAGGCAAATCATGAATCAATAATTATTTTATAGAGAAAACTGGGTTTAAGGGTGGATGAATGAGAACTGATGTCATACACTATTATTAGGCATATTACCAAAGGTCATGAACAAACATAGCACACCTTTCTACAGCCCATACATCCCTGCACACCTGCCTAAAAGGACAAAATGAACATTCTTCTTGACATAGCCAAAAGACAGAGTTTTCTGTATAGCATATAGAATATTAAGTACGTAAACTTAAATTTGTATTTAGTGGTTAAGGTTTAACTATTCTATCTTAATTAGAAATTATTTTGATTTTTATAATTTTTAAATATTTAATTCAATTTAATATGAGCCAAGATCTTAAATATCTTAGAGAAGGTGTAAATTAAGTTCAAGCAGACACTGCTCAACACATTATTACATTGGTATAAAAAGTTTATCACAATATTGATTAGATTGAATTAAATAAAAATTTTCATATCTTAGGCATGTAGTTCATGTTAGTTTTTATTAACAGTGACAAATATAAATTTAGAAATTTCAGCTTCACTCTTATCAACATAAGAAAACAAACCACAATAAAATGAATTGTAGGACTGACTTATACTTAACATTGATAGATCAGAGAAAAGAGATAGATTAAGCTCTTTTAAAAATATTACATTAGCTGACTTGTCAAAGATTTATTCAATTATTTGAATGTAGAATCTTAAACTATTACCATTACACTGTAAGTTTCAGGAGAGTAGGACCATGTTTATTTCTTCTTCTTATAATCCTATAGCATAGTGTGTAGTTGGCACATTTTGGGTGGTGAATATATATTAATTGAGTAAATGAATGGATAAATTTCTACTATGTAACATGTTTTCAAGCTAGGTTCTATCTTCTACTATACTAGAAAATGTATTACTTCTAAATTTATGCATGTCTATTATGATGTGACCTGATGTCATAAAATGTATTAAACAATATAAAGCTTAATGTGCCACATTACAAGAAAACCAGAGGTAGAGAAGTTGCAGTAGATTAGCCTCTGAATCAGAGTAGTTGGGGTCACAAATGAAAGTCCATCACTCATCAGCTGTGTGAGCACAGTTCTCTATTTACAGATTACTAAAATGCCTTTTAAACTCAGCCTTCTCAATAAGAACATGGGAATGCTAATATCACCTTTCACACAGAGATTCTTTGAGAATTACTGAATGAAAGCATTCAAATAATTATTTGAGTACTGTTCAGGCACTTCAGAATTTCCCATTATTCCAATTTCCTTCAGTGTCTTAAATGTTATTCACTTGGGCCTATAGAATGTTAACCATTTAAAAGACATCACTGACTGCTACTATCACCTTACTGATACCATCAATTGCTGGTAACAGAAATAAATACAGTGGTGCCCTAAACACAGAGCATTCATTTATTTGGTGCAACACGTCCAAGGGTAGGCGGTCAGGGTCAATGGCAGCCAGGAGCCAGACCTCTGCAATGGCTATGGCAACCCCAGGAAAACCAAGACAGAAAGGAAGGGACTAGTACCTCTGGCTTACACAAGAAGGAAAGCAAATCAAGCATTTAGCCTTCACAGTCTCTACATCAGAGCCAGACAAGGCAGCAGGGAAGGAAGAGAAGCTGGCTCCATCAACTTAGAGTATGCGTCACACATATCCTGGGCTTGGGGAGTTGTTTTACCTGGAGGAGATGGTCATTCTGTGGGTTGTGTCAGTAGCTTCTCATCTCTGTGACTTGTGACTTGTGGGATATATATATATATATATTTAATCCTCACCCGAGGACATTTTTTCATTTTTTTTTTTGTTCAGATAGAGTGGTGGGGGGGACTTCGACATAAAAAGGACACATCGAGTGGCTGCCCCCCGTATGTCCCAAGTAGGACCAGGGACAAACTGCAACTGAGGTACATGCCCTTAGCAGGAACCGAACCCAGGTCTCCCTGGACCACAGGCCAACGTTCTAACTGCTGAGCCAAACCAGCCAGGGCACTTGGGGATGTTAACTGAACCTTAATTGCTATTACTACATCACTGAAAATCACCATCTTGAAAAGTCTTGTGAAAAGAGCATGATTTCCTTTAGTATGGGGTTAGACCTTGAGAAGGACTGAGACACACCTTTGAGGAGAAACAACAGTTCAATGCTGACGTGAAGTGAGCAGCTTCAGGGGAAAGACATCATTTTTGAACTGTGTGGTCAACTCTTCATTTCTCTTTTTGTTTTAAAACAGCAGTTTGAAAGAGAAAAAAAAAAAATACTTTCTTCCCCAAAAGCTTCCAAGAATAAAAGCTATTCTTATTTGTTAAAATGAGAGGAGGTAATAAGTTTAAATAAGAATTCTTTGACCTTATTCTGGGGACCAAACGCCGCCATAAAAATGCCTCCTTTAAAGTGAAGAAAAGTTTAGTTATTTTTGCAGTTATAGCCTTTTTGTAGGTCTTAGTTATCCTTCTAGTTTTATTTATAATAGAACTTAGTTCCAAGGACAAATTTTAAAACCTATTACTAAATACGATAGGAAATCATTATCTTTCAGCATTCTTGCAAGGGAATTGCTTTATGAATTTGAACCATTCTGAGGTGCATGTTTTTTCATTGTGTCACTTTCACATGTGGTTGTGTGAAGGTCTCCACACAGTGTTTTCACAGAGAAATGTGGACTGTACTGATTTCGTAGCTGTACTACTACACGGACAGGAAGCGTCCCCTCCCCTCACTTTCCCTACCTCACCCAGTGTACTCCATTCAAAAAGTCACTAAATTGTTTTCTTTTTGTTATAATACAATGTGAAGGGCAGGCTCTATAAATATCCAAATAACTGGAACAACACAGTCCAAAACATTTATTATCAAGATGAATTGTCCTGTTTGACTCAATATGCTGTCGCAAAACTAAAATAATTTGGTCCATATAGGTACTCCTTTATGCCTCAGTATTTCTTACAGATTCTGACTGAATGTTTATGACTATCTTTATAAGAGTGACATGAGAAAAAAGTTACACACAATAATCTCATTTTTTGTTATTTAAAAAAAAATTTTTTTTTTATCATCCTCATCCGAAGACATTTTTCCATTTTTTGTTCAGGTAGAGGGGAGGGAGAGAGAGAGAGAGAGAGAGAGAGAAACATCGACGTGAAAGGGACACATCGAGTGGTTGCCACCCGCACGACCAACCAGGGCCGGGGACAAACTGCAACCAAGGTACGCGCCCTTAGCGGGAACCGAACCCGGGTCTATTAGGACCGCAGGCCGACGCTCTAACCGCTGAGCCAAACCGGCCAGGGCATTTTCTGTTATTTTTCATGTTTTGCCCTTGCACAATTACACAGCTTTCTGTATTTTTGTTTCTATTTTGACTTTAGAAAAATAAATATTTTAATTTAGGGTAGTTTTATATTTAGAGAAAAATCCTAAAAAGAGTATAGAAAGTTCTTTCACCCAAACTCTACCTCCCCTATCATTAATATTTTACATTAGTATGGCACATTTATTACAAATAATAAATAAATATTAACATTTAACATTTTAACAATTATTTTAACATTTATAATTAACATAAAAATCTTAAAGTCTATATTTTATTTAGATTTTCTTACAGTTTTAACTAGTGTCTTTTTTTTCTTATTCATGTTTTAGGATTCCACACAGGATACCACATAACTTTTTTTATTATTATTATCTTGTGTCTTTAGGCTCTTTGGCACTCTGCCAGTTTCTGTTTTTTTATAACGTTCCTCATTTTTTTTTATAACACTCTTCATTTTGAGGAGTGTTGGTCAGGTATTTTGCAGAAGGTCCCTTTCTTATTTATTTTTTTATTTTAATTTTTTTATTTTTGCATTATTAGATTGAGTTAAGGGTTTTGGGAGGATGATCCCATAGGTAAAGTACCATTCTCATCACATCATATCATAGGTGCATCTTCTCAACATGGACTATAACTACTGATGTTATTAACACTGATCTGCTTGTTGAGGTAGTTGTTTTTCATGTGTTTTTACAGTTGCTATTTTTCCTGTTCCCATTTCGGATTTTTGGGAGGAAGTCACTATAAGTACCCATGCTTAAAGAGTAGAAAAGTATGCTTCAGATACTTGAAAACAAAGTATTAATATGATTATTTGGAATTTACCTTAATGAGAGATTTATCCATTTCCTCAATTTATTTACTTATTCAATCATATACTTATATTAATGGATTCATGAATATTTATATTAAACTTTGGGATATAATCTGATCTTACTTTATTTATTTTTGTTTAGATTATCCCAACATTGAATTGGCTGATGTGTCCTTTTGGCATCATTATGGATTTTGGGTGTGTACTTTTTACTTTCTAACACTTCAAGATATTCCAGACTCAGCTATATACTGAACCTAGCCACAGTTCAAAGGTCATAAATCTTCTAATACATGATGATGCAGAATAGTTTTACTGTCCTCTACAAAATAACCTGTGCTTTATGTGTTCAATTCTCCCCTCTTGAGGACTCTACAAGTGATGACCTGTTACCATCTATATTTTGTCTTTTTTGCAATGTCATAAAAATAAAATGATGCAGCCTTTTCAAACTGATTTATTTCATTTAGTAATATTAATTTAAGATTGATCTATATCTTTGCATATGTTGACTGCTCATTTCTTTTTAATCATTGAATAATATTCTAGTGCATGGATGTACTACTGTTTATCCATTTACCTATTTAAAGGCATCTCAGTAGTTTTCAGTTTTGAGCAATTATTAATAAAGTCTCTAGAAGTATATGTTGGCTGGGTTTAGTATATACAATTGCTTTCAAATAAGTTGGTTAAATATCTAGTAACATGGCTGCTGGATTGTTTGGTAAGACTATATATTTGCTTAGTAAAAAAACTTACAAACTGTCTTCCAAAGCAGGTGTACATTTTAAATTCTCAATCACAATGAAAGTGAGTTGAGAGTTCCTGTTACTTGTCTTCATTGGTAGCAATTAATATTGTCAGAGTTTAATTATTTTTATTTTATATGTTTAAATAAATGTACAGTGGTATTTCATTGTTTTAATTTGCACTTCCTGATAATAAATTATGTTGATATTTTTATAAGATTATTTAAAATTTGTATATCTTCTTTGGAGAGATTTCTATTTAGATCATTTGGCTATTTTTTAATTGTGTGTTTTTGTTTTTGGTGAGTTTTATAAGTTCTTTGTATATTTTGTATACATAACTTTTATTAGATAATGTGTTTTACAAATATTTTTCCCTGTCTGTGATTTATCTTTTTATTCTCCAGATAATGTCTTTCACAAAATGTGTTTAATTTTCTTTTTTAATCCTCACCTGAGGATATTTTTCCATTTTTGTTCAGATAGAGAGGGAGAAACAGAGAAAGAGAGCAAAACATTGATGTGAGAGGGACACATCGACTGGTTGCCTCTCACACGACCCCATTTAGTGCTGGGGATGAACCACACCCAAGGTACATGCCCTTGACCAGAATCGATCCCACAAATCATTGGTCCATGGGCCAACTCTCTAACCACTTAGCAAACTGGCCAGGGCATGTAATTTTTTAATTTTAATAAAATGTCAAGGCAAAGGAAACACAAACCAGCAGCTGAGACCCATCCCCCAAAACTACTGCAAAGGCTGAGCAGGAGTTGAGCCTCATGGGGCAGCAACACTCCCCAGCTACCAGCAGTGGGACCTGGGGCTCCACAGAGGTCTGTGCGACCCAGCGGCCAATAAGAGCAGTGGGAAGCCTGAGCCCAAGAGAGACTGGTGTGATCCAGCTGCCCATGGGACCTGTGGGGTGCTGGGGCACCAGAGAGGCATGTGTGACCCAGCATCCCACAAAAGTGGTGGGAAACCAGAGTCCAAAAGGGACTGGTGGGAATCAGCTGCCTACTGTGGGACCTGCAGGGTGGGGGGGCACCAGATAGGCCTGTGCAACACAGCCGCCCACAAGATAGGCATAGAGCCAGGTCTCCAAAGGGACTGTGCGATCCAGCTGCCCACAGTATGGGCAGGGAGTGTGGCTCAAACAGGGCCTGAGCTATACAGCTACAGGTGGCACCAGCTACCAGCTGAAAACACAGCTCCAGAGGGGCCCATGTGATCCAGGAGCAGCACCTACCAGGACACACCAATATCAGCCTCCAGTTGTCAATCCTCCATGATCCAAAGCAGGTAAGAGGCAACACACAACAAAACAGTCTGGGAGGCACAGTAGCCTTATTCGATATATGTTGAACTGCATACACATCCAAATACTCCTCAGTGGGTCTAGAGCTACCAGAAAGCTAAAATGGGGAGACAAAGAAACAACACCCAAAGGAAAGAAAAAGAGGAATCACCAGGAAAGGAACTACAGGAAATGGAAGACAAGTAACTTGTCAGATAAAGAATTCAAAGCAATGATTTTAAGGGTGCTCAAACAATTTGGTGAGAACTACAAGGAACTTAATAAGACTTATGAAGAGCTCATTGGGAACTACCTCAGCTTAAAAAAAAAAGAGATAGAAGCTATGCATAAAGAGATAAAAGCTATGCATAAAAATCAAGAGGAAATAAAGAATGACATAGCTGTTATGAAAAATACCTTAGAAGTGTTTAATAATAAATTAGAAGAAGCTGAATAACGAATCAGCGACTTAGAAGACAAGGAAGAGAAAAACACTCAAATAGAGCAGCAAATGGGAAAAAAAAAAAAAGTAAAAAGCAGGAGGAAAGTTTAAGGGAGCTGTGGGACAATACAAAACGTAACAACATTCACATTATAGGGATACCAGAATAAGAAGAATCAGAGAAAGGAATAGAGAACCTGTTTGAAGAAATAATTACAGAAAACTTCCCTAAACTGGTGAAGGAAAAAGTCACACAAGTCCAGGAAACACATAGAGTCCCAAGCAAGATGAACCCTAGAAGACCCACAGCTAGACACATCAAAATAAAAAATGGCAAATATTAAAGACAAAGAAAGAATCTTAAAGGAAGAAAGAGAGAGACATAAAGTTACCTATAAGGGAGCTCCAATTAGACTGTCAGCTGATTTCTCAATAGAAACAATGCAGGCCAGGAGGGAGTGCATGAAGTGTACAAAGTGATGCAATGCAAGGGTCTGAATCCAAGACTACTCTATCCAGCAGGGCTATCATTCAAAATTGAAGAAGAAATAAAGAGCTTCATGGATAAAAAAAAAAAAGCTAAAGGAATTTACCACCATCAAACCAGAACTGCAAGAAATGCTGAAGGGACTGTTGGAAGAAGAAGAAGAAGAAGAAGAAGAAGAAGAAGAAGAAGAAGAAGAAGAAGAAGAAGAAGAAGAAGAAGAAGAAGAAGAAGAAGAAAGAGAGAGAGAGAGAGAGAGAGAGAGAGAGAGAGAGAGACAGCAGCACAGTCATAAAATTAAAATGGCAACTAATAAATATCTATCAATAATTACCTTAAATGTAAATGGCTTAAATGCTCCAATCAAAAGACATAGGGTAGCTGATTGGACTAGAAAACATGGCCCATATATATGCTGTCTACAGAAGACTCACCTCACAACAAAAGACTCATACAGGATGAAAGTGAAGGGTTGGAAAAAATTTTTCCAAGTAAATGGAAATGAAAAAAAAAAGCTGGTGTAATAATACTCATATCTGTCAAGACAGACTTCAAAACAAGGGCCATAATAAGAGACAGAGAAGGTCACTACATAATATTAAAAGAAGCAATCCAAAAAGAGGATATAACCCTGGTAAACATATATGCACCAAATATGGGAGTACCAAAATATATTAAAAAACTTCTGGAGGACTTCAAGAAAGAGATCGATAGCAACACAATAATAGTGGGTGACTTTAACACACCATTGACAGCACTGGATAGATCTTCTAGGCAAAAAATTAACAAGGACATAGAGTCCTTACAAGACAAACTAGATCAGTTGGACTTAACTGACATTTACAGAACATTTCACTCCAAAGCTGCAGAGTATACATTTTTTTCAACTGCACATGGTTCATTCTCAAAGATAGACCACATGTTAGGACACAAAGCAAGTCTCTACAAATTCAAGAAAATTGAAATAATATCAAGCATCTTCTCAGACCACAGTAGCATGAAACTAGAACTCAATAACAATAAAAACACACAAAAACATTCAAACACTCGGAGGCTAAATAGTATGTTATTAAACAATGAATGGGTTACTAATGAGATCCAGGAAGAAATTAATAACTTCCTGGAAACCAATGAAAACAAACACACAACACAAAATCTATGGGACACAGCAAAAGTAGTCCTGAGAGGGAAGTTCATAGCACTACAGGCCTATGTCAAGAAACAAGAAAAATTCCTAATTGATTTTCTAACCCTATAACTTAAAGAACTAGAAAGTAAACAAAAAGAAAAACCCAAACCTAGTAGGAGGAAGGAAATAGTAAATGTCAGAGCAGAAATAAACGACATAGAGACTAAAAAAACAATTTAAAAGATCAATGAAACAAAAAGCTGATTCTTTGAAAAGATGAACAAGATCGATGAACCTTTAGCCAGACTAACCAAGAAACAAAGAGAGAGAAACCAAATAAACAAAATCAGAAATGAATGAGGAGAAGTAACAACTGACACCACAGAAATACAAAGGATCATCAAAACATACTATGAACACTTATACACCAACAAATTGGACAATCTAGGAGAAATGGACAAATTTCTAGAAACACACAGCCTCCCAAAACTGAACCAGGAAGAGATAGAAAACTTGAACAGACCAAAAACCATGCAGGGAATTGAAGATGGAATCAAGAAACTCTCAGCAAACAAAAGCCCAGGACCAGATGGCTTTATGGGGGAATTTTACCAAACATTCAAAGAAGATCTAATACCCATTCTCCTGAAACGATTCCAAAAAATCCAAGCAGATGAAACACTTCCAAACTCATTTTATGAGGCCAGCATAATTCTAATTTCAAAACCAGATAAAGACACTACAAAGAAAAACAACTACAGGTCAATATCCCTGATGAACACAGATGCCAAAATCCTTAAAAAATATTAGTAAATTGGATCCAGCAATACATCAAAAAATTATTCACCCTGACCAAGTGGGTTTCATCCCAGGCATGGAAAGAAGGTATAATATTTGCAAATCAATAAATATGATACACCACATAAAAAAAGGAAAGATAAAAACCATGTGAACATATCAATAGATGATGAAAAAGCATTTGACAAAATCCAGCACCCATTTTTGATAAAAATGCTCAGCAATGTGGAAATAGAGGGATTATATCTCGACATAATAAAGGCCATAAATGAAAAACCTACAGCCAACATCATACTTAATGAGCAAAAACTAAAAGCATTTCCCTTAAAAACGGGAACAAGACAGGGGTGCCCACTTTTCCCACTCTTATTTAACATAGTACTGGAAGTCTTAGCCACAGCAATTAAACATGAAGAATAAATAAAGGGGATCCATATTGGAAAGGAAGAAGTGAAACTGTCATTATTTGCAGATGATATGATACTATACGTAGAAAACCCCAAAGATTCCATCAAAAATTTACTGGACTTAATAAATAAATTTGGCAAAGTAGCAGGATACAAAATTAATGTCAAAAAATCGACAGCATTCTTATACACCAACAATGAAATAACAGAAAGAGAAACTAAAAAGACAATCCTATTTACCATCGCAGCAAAAAAATTAAGATATCTAGGAATAAACTTAACCAAAGAAGTAAAGTGCTGCTTCACAGAAAACTACAGGTCACTGAAAAAAAAGAAAAAAATAGAGAAAGATATAAAAAAGTGGAAGCATATACCTTGTTCATGGATTGGAAGAATTAACATTATTAAAATGTCCATACTACCCAAAGCAATCTATAGATTCAATGCAATCCCCATCAAAATACCAACAACATACTTCACAAAACTAGAACAAACACTCCAAAAGCTTACATGTAACCAAAAAAGACCCCGAATAGCCACAACAATTGTAAAAAAGAAAAACAAAGTTGGAGGGATTACATTACCAGATTTCAGGTTATACTACAAAGCCACTGTAATCAAAATAGCCTGGTACTGGCACAAGAACAGGCAGATAGATCAATGAAATAGAATAGAGAACCCAGAAATTGACACAAGACAATATGTTCAGTTAATATTTGACAAAGGTGGCAAGAGCATACAGTGGAGTAAAGACAGTCTCTTCAATAAATGGTGTTGGGATAATTGGACAGGTACTTGCAAAAAAATGAAGCTAGAACACCAACTTACACCATACACAAAAATAAACTCAAAATGAAAAAAAAAACTTAAATATAACTCATGAATCTATAAAAATTCTAGAAGTAAAGTGTAGGCAACAAAATTTCAGACATCATATGCAGCAGAACTTTCACTGATGCAACACCTAAGGCAACAGAAACAAAGGGAAAAATGAACACTTAGGAACACATCAAACTAAAAAGCTTCTGTATAGCAAAAGAAACAACCATCAAAACGGAAAGGGATCCCACTATATGGGATATCATAATCGCCAATGATGCATCAGATAAGGGATTAACTTTCAAAATATATAGAGTGCTCATACAACGCAACAAAAGGAAGACAAAAACCTAATTAAAAAATGGGCAGAGGACCTAAATAGACACCTCTCCAAAAAGGACATACAAAAGGCCAAGAGGCATGTGAAGAAATGCTCAATGTCACTAATCATCAGAGAGATGCAAATTAAAACAACAGTGAGGTATCACCTCGCACCTGTCAGAATGGCCACCATTAACAAATCATCAAACAAGTGTTGGCGAGGGTGTGGAGAAAACAGGACTCTAGTACACTGCTGGTAGGAATGCAGACTGGTGCAGACACTGTGGAAAACACTATGGTGTTACCTCAAAAAGTTAAAAATTGAACTGCCATTTGACCCAGTGATCCCAGTTCTAGGAATATACCCTAAGAAACCTGAAACACCAATCAGAAAGAATATATGTACCCTTATGTTCATAGCAGCACTATTTACAATAGCTAAGATCTGGAAACAACCCAAGTGTCCGTCAGTAGGTGAGTGGATTAAAATGCTGTGGTACATGTACATAATGGAATACTATGCAGCTATAAGAAAGAAAGACCTCTTATCCTTTGAGATGGCATGGAAGGACCTGGAGAGTATTATACTAAACGAAACAAGCCAAGCAGAGAAAGTCAAATATCATATGATCTCACTTATTTGTGGAATATAATGAATTAAACAAACTGCTGAACAAAATTAACCCAGAGGTGGGGTACAGACTGACAGGCCTCAGAGGAGGAGGGGTTTGTGGGGGAAGTAATAAATCACAGAACTTACTTGCATGTATGCATGACCAATGAACCTAGACAACAAATCTGGGGATGGGGTAGGGGGGAAGGGAAGGAGGGTGCTCATGGGGGAAAAATGAGAAACATTTGTAACAAAAACAAATTAATAAATGAAAATTTAAAAAAAGAAAAATCAATATTTTATAGTTTTCTACAAACAAATCATACATATTTTCTTAGATTTATATCTAAGTATTTAATTTTTATATGCTCTTGTAAATGGTGAGACTTATGTAATTTTAAGTTTCAAATATTTATCTTTCATAATTAAGTAAGTGATGAACTTTAACATTGGCTCTGTATCCTGCAACCTCACTACACTTATTTCTCTAGGTAAGGAGGTCCTGACTATGTCTGTCGGGAGGAGGTGGCATTTTATCCTGCGACCTCAATTCTCTGATGTGTCCAAGAAAATTCAGTGACTTTTCAGTTTGCCTAGCGTTTTCTTGTTAGAACAGGAGTGAGGAAGCCCAAGCTTTCGTATGTCTGAGTACAACCCAAAAGTTCTAAAAACCTTATTACTCAAATGTCCTATTCTTTTCTTTCTGTAGTCACATATGTTTATCCTTGAGATTTGAATTGTTAATTTCTATGTAATGTAAAATTCACAGAGGAAGATAATTTGCTAATGTAAACAATAATTATTCCAATGCTAAAGACAGTTGTGAATGTACCCAACAAAAAAGATGAATGTCAATAATTTGTAGGCAACTTTCATGCAAACAATGATGGACATTTCCCTTTCACTTTTTTTTTCCCCCTATGAAACCATGTATGAAGTTCTTTGAACACCAGCAAAACACTTCCTGTCAAACTCTGAGTTATTTCTGCTTTTAGAATCAAACACAGCAGGGAACCAATGGAAGACATATTGGAGAAAATAGAAGTCAGTCGTTAGCCACATTTGACTGAGGACACCCAGGCATGCACACATACACACACTAAAGCGATCAGAATGCTCGCGGGGGTCACATAAGGATGACAAAAACAGCGCTGAGAGGATGAGAGCGGCAGGCCGCTCCTCCTTCTGCCATTCGTATTTTTTCTTCCATTTGGCCTGAAACGTCATGTTCTGTTGAAAAGAAAAGCCCATTTGCATGCAAGGAGCATTACTGAAACACATGTATTGCCACACTGAATGTCTTTAGTCACACATACTGTGGGATGGTAAGAATGACAGACTTCAACATGAGAACACATGGACAGATGTTCAAAGCCTGTAAGCCATGCCCCATTCTCCCCTTGAAGTTTCCTTTGGCTGCTTCTGAACATTCTGCTGGATTGAGTCCATTTTCACACTTGGGAGAGAGGAAACATCAGCACATACTATGGGGCAAGGAGATTGTTTGTGTGTGGGGGTGTGCTATGTTAAAATTAAGCAATATAATTTGGTAATTTAATAACTGTAATAAAATGTACTTTACCCCTTATACTTTTTATCTGTGCGTCACTTCCCCTATTGTAGTCACAACTACTTTATTTAATCCTAGTTACTCTGTTTTTAGACCCACGAAGAAATCAATAGACAAACACAAATAACATAAAGTCCAATAATTTTATAGCAATAGAGTAGCTAAGTAGAGCTCCTCTAATTTAGTTACTTATTCTGAAGTGATGAAACGATTGCAGTTATAAATCCTAGGAGGGACGATGGCTTTTTTCTTCATACACTGCATAAATAAAGCATATCCGAAGACATTGCCATGATTTATTCCATGAATATTTCATAGATTCCATTGCATAAGAGGATTTCTTTACCTCTTCTCCTACTAACCATGAAATGTTATGTCATGCTGGGGGCCTGAGCTCCAAAGCAGTGATGGGGAACATCTGCAAAATGTCAAATGCCTCCTATTACCCAGAGCAATGGTTACAAAGTTACTTTTATATCTGGATTATTCATATTTGCAGCAAAATAATGGGCTGGCTTACAGTTTTTCAAGAAGAAGGCAACTGTGATGTCATAAAGAAAACTTTGCATCTGGGATCAGAGGAGCTGGGTTTAATTTCAGTCTTTGCTATTAGACACTATATTATCTATTGCTGCATAGCAAGTTATGCCAAAACTTTGTTCCTCAAAACAACAACAAATGTTTGTCATCTGTTGTAGGTTCTAGGGTTCAGGAATTTGGGCATGACTTCACTGAGTGATGCCGGCATGAAGGTTTTCATCAGGTTACAGAACAGCTGTCAGCCAGGGCTGCAGCCATCTGAGGGTTTAACTGGGTTAGAGCATCAACTTTCTAGGTATCTCACTCATTCACAAGGTTGTTGGTAGGAAGAATCCATTCTTCACTGGGTGCTTGACTGTCATCACACCTGATAGCTGCTTTCCTCCAGAATGAATGATCCAAGAAATAGAACAAGAAAGAAACCACAATGCCTCCTACGACCTAGTCATAGAAGTCTCGTATCACCATTTCTGCACATTCTGTTCACTGGAAGCGAATCACTAATGTGAACTCACACTCCAGGGCAGGAGAAATAGAACCCATAATTTGAAGTGAAGACTGACAAAGAATTTGTAGGTATATTTCAAAACCACCACAGGAGATATCTGATCTTGAATAATTTAACCTCCCTTATTATCAGTTTCCTTTCCAGATGAAGATAACAATATCTACCTCAAATAATTTTTGAAGCTATTAAATAAGATAATACACGTAGCATATTTTATAAAATGTCAATTGCTACATAAATGTAAAGGCCTGAGGGGGTTAGGGACTGCGAGGAGGGGGGTAAAGGGGAGGGGGATGGGGGATACCTGTAATAATGTCCACAATAAAAATACATTTTTTAAAAATGTAAGATTTGACCAGATTAGTAGTATATGTTGAAGACATTCATTTAGTGAGCTTCATGCTGGGCAGACATCATTCCTAGGCAAGTTGTTCCAGGGAAAAAGCATGTAAAACCTGAGTGTTAAAGTACACAACACTCAGACTGTTGTAACCATAGCGAGCAATCACTTTACAATGAAAACTTCCAATCTCCAGAGACTGAAGAACAGTTAAAAATCAGAAGTATTCACCTTATGTCTTCAGTGGCATGATCAAATAGGTGTTGTTCTTGTGCCCACATGATGAGAAGCAGGAGACAGGTCGGCAGTGCAAGAATGATGATGCACCTGCTGGTGTGCAAGCCGTCAGGGAATAGGCTCTGTTTCTGCACAGTCATCCTTGTCTCGTCCTTGTCTCCTTCTCCCTGACCCATCTGCAGTAGTGAGCCTACATTCCAGGCAGATGGAAGAAGAGCAAAGGACAGAAAGTATGTGCCAAATATGCCCTGATTTTAATAGATTTTTTTCTTCAAATCAATTTAGACTTATGGAAACTTAGTAAAAGTAGAATAGATTTCCCTTATACTCTTTTCCCAGATTCACGTGAGGTTAACATCATTTATAACTATAGTGCAGAATTTATAAAAATCAGGAAATTAGCACTTGCCATAAATGAATTGCTATTAGTGGCTATGACTAATTACTATAACAACTATTACTAGTAACTCACGGTATTGTTATTTATTAATAATTTGGTGGCTTTAATAGTAATGTAACAGAATAATTTAAGATAATATGGAATAAATAATATAAGATATAGTAATATAGGATATTAAGTAACATTGTTACTAGTTTTTAGTTAATAATACCCCTACTTAGTTTATAGATCTTATTACAATGTTTGCAGTTTTAGCACCAATGTCCCTGTTTGGCTCCAGTTTGCACAAGGCATTTATTCCTCACATCCCTGTCATTTTAACTTATGACAGCCCTTCACTCTTTCCTAGTCTTTTGTAAAATTTTTTAAGATTCATGGTCAGTTATTTTGTAGAATGATCCTTAATTTGGGTTTGTCTGTTTGTTTTCACGTGGTTAGACTGAGGTTACGCTGTTTTTTTTTTTTTTTTTCTTTATTGATTTTAGAGAGACATGAAGAGAGAATGAAAGAGAGATAGAAATATCAATGAGAAGGAACATCGATTGGCCGCCTCCTGTATGCCCCTCACTGGGGATCAGGCCCACAACCTGGGCATGTGCCCTGACTGGAAATCGAACCAGCAACCTCTTGATGCATGGATCAACACTCAACTAGTGAGCCACACCGGCCGGGCAGGTTATGCTGGTTTTTTTAAAATATGTTTTTATTGACTTTTTTTTTTTTCTTAGAGAGAGATAGAAACATTGATGTGAGAAAGAAACATTGATCAGCTGCCCCCTGCATGCTTCCTACTGAGGATCAAGCCCACAACCTGGACATGTACCCTGACCGGGAATCTAACCAGGACCTCTCAGTCCATGGGACAGCCCTCAATCCAATGAGCCACACTAGCCAGGCAGGTTATGCATTTTTTGCAAAAATACTACAGAGATAATATTATGCTTTTCTTGTCACATAGTATCAGGGATACATGAAATGTAAATCTGGATTATTTGGTTTTGATTATGTCTGCCAGGTTTATAGTTCATGTGCCCCATGATACCACATGATAAGGAAAACACCTATATTTTTACTGGTTTTTAAAAAGAGGATGGGAGAGAGAGAGAACATAAATTTGTTATTCTCCTTATTTATGCATTCATCAGTTGATTCTTATATGTGCCCTGATTGGCGATTGAACCCATAACTCTGGCATATTGGTACAACCCTCTAACCAACTGAGCTATCCTGCCAGGCCAAAAGCACAACTATTTTAAACTTTGTAATTTGTAACTATTTCCTGGGGAGATATTTTGAGGCTACAGAAATATCATGTTTTTCATCATACATTTGCCCACTAATTTTAGCATTAATGCTTTTGCCTGCAGCAACTATTTCTGTAGTGTTAGTTTAATTTAATGACTCCAATGGGAACATACAAATGAATGGATGAGGAACCACATAAATCAAATTCATAGCTTAATATTGAAACATGACTATCTAGTTGCCAAATTAAAAAAAAAAAAAAAAGGGACAATATAGTTTAATTGGAAAACCAAAGAAAAAGTGAATAATTTGTGGTCATAAGGTCAGTATTCTAGTATCTTCTTCCAAATATGAAAATACCAAGTATATTTACAACAGAAAGAATGGATAGACTTGCAAAATCCAGAGAAGATATCCAAGCAACAGAGCTAAATTCTCATCTCAGTTCCAGCAGATCCACCATGGAAATTACAGAATTGCTCTAGGCATGCACTTTCCTTCCTTCCTTCCTTCCTTCCTTCCTTCCTTCCTTCCTTCCTTCCTTCCTTCCTTCCTTCCTTCCTTCCTTCCTTCCTCTCTCTCTCTCTCTCTCTCTCTCTCTCTCTCTCTCTCTCTCTCTCTCTCTCTCTCTTTCGTCCTCACCTGAGAACATTCCTACATTTTTATCTTCAGATAGAGCAGGAGGGAGAGAGGGAGGAAGAGAGAGAGAAACACTGATGTGAGAGAGACACATTGAATGGTTGTCACCCACATGATCCCAACCAGGGCCAGATACAATCTGCAACCAAGGTGCATCCCCTTAGTGGGAATCGAACCCGAGACTCTCTGGTCTGTGGGCCAAGGCTCTAACTGCTGAGCCAAACCAGCCAGGGCTAGGCATGTACTTTCTAAACTGGGAATGATGGGAGACGGTGTGGGTATTCATAATGGCTATGCCACAGTGAGTCACTCTACTTCTTGTTGCCATGAGGAGACAAAGCTGTGGTCCTTCTTTATTTATTCTAAATCCATCACATTTTTACAAAGTCAGATGACTATGATTTTTTTCCTTACTAGTAGATGACTTTAAGTAGAAAAAATGAGCTGCAAATTAAGACTCCGTGGCAGCTGTCAAAGTCAGTAATCCACTGTGGGACCCCAGGACAGAGTTCTGGATTGGCTGCTTGTGCAAGAAGTTTGTCAGCATTTGAGACTCAACAAAGCAGCATCAACGAAGAGTGTTTAAACAAACCAGTTTGGAAGTCAAAAGGTTGTGTGTAGCAGAGGGCTGGAGGTGTTAATTCTGCATGGATTAACACCACAGCTATTTCCTAAAACAGAAAAGAGGCAACACAGTGTGTGAGCCAGAGCCCTTGCTTATGTAAACTTTAGATCAGACATTTATCTTTTTCTTTGAACTGGTGAAGGGCTCTCTCATCAGAGAGATGGGTGAGACGAACTGAATAGCTTCTGAATCAATCACAGCGGAGAGGAGTGTATGCTGGACGCTACTGCAGAGACCCAGCTCTGACCCTGCTATGGGCAATCATCCCACCCTTCACCACTGAGAAAGGCAGGAGTCCGAACAGCCCGTGGGCCAAAGGAGCATGTTCACAACGAGTTTGTGCTGGCTTTTACACAGTACTCCTGGATTTCCTGCTTACAATCTGGATCTCATTGGTGAGAGCAAGCTAGTCTCTTGCACAGATTTGTATTCTTGAGGTCAGAGCACAATCACCAGTATGTGCCAAGAGGTTAAAGATGTAGTTTGATCTTGCTTCTGAGTTTCTTACACATGGTCACAGGGCCACACAGTGTGTGGGGGGGCCATGGCTGAAGGAGCAGAGAATTGCGGATAGTGGGTTTGTGTGTGTGTATGTATGTTTGCATAGTCCAGGGTAGAAGGCTGTCCTGTCTACACAACTATTTAAAGAGTGAGACAAAAAAATCCTCCAACCTCAATTTGAATTACACAGAAAGTTCTATTAATCAAGATAAGAAAATAGGATATAACTTATTTAACATATAGTTTTATTTTAACAGTGTATTTGTAGTATGATAAAATATAAATGTATATAAAATTTACAATTTTAATTGTTTTTCAGTGTGACATTCAGTGACATTCACTAATTTCACAATGTTATACAACCATCACCACTATATATTTTCAGAATTTTTTTTATCACCCCAAATTAAATACTCTCCCCAACCTCCCAGTCCTGGTCACTTCATGATAATTTTTTATTATTTAAACTTTTAGGAATTTTCCTATTCTAGGTACCTTATAAAGTGAAATCATTCAGTATATTTCCCTTTTCTGCTTGGCTTCTTTCATTTAGTGTTTTCAATATTCATGCAGGTTATAATGTGTATCGAACTTCATTCCTTTTTTGGCCAAGTCCTGTTCCATTGTGCGTATACACCAGATTGTGTGTGTCCATTCAGGCGACTTCTACCTCTTAACCATTGTGAGCAGTGCTGCTATGAATATTGGTGTACAAGTATCTGTTTGAGTCCCTGTTTTTAGTTCTTTTGGGTACACACTTGGGAGTGGAATTGCTGGATCATATGTGAATTGCACATTGAACATTTTGAGAAACTGCTAAAATGTTGTTTCATTGGTTTTAACGTATACCATTTGCACATAGGATATAAACACCTCCATTGTAGTCTTGTGTCCTGCAAATGTTGGAAGTAGGCCTTATTGTTATGCAGATACAGAATGTCTGTCCATCCTAATAAATGTGGTTCTCTTTCTTTCTTTCTTTTGTTTCCTATATTGCATACATGAGAAATCTGAGTATCTACCAGTGTTCAAGCTTGGAAATGTTCTTGCTTTAAGAAACAATTCTAAGTCTAGCTATTTGGTGGTATTTCGGATTTGTTAGAAACCAGGAAGTAATATGAATATAAAACGAAAACTTGATCTTCTGAGGTTTTCTGCATGAAGGTAGCTTGGATAAAACTTAAGCCTTTACAAATTTTTGAGGTTCATGTATCAATAACACTGATTTTTTAAAATGTTCTACTGCTCTCTTCCTTGCAAAGTTTACTCAGTTCCCCTCCATGGCTTTGTAGAAATTCTTTGTCTTAAATAATATGGCTTTAAAAACGAGTCTTTTACAACCATGAAGGATGTAAGAAAGATATGTAAAGAATGACGACAAGCAGAAATGAAAGGAAAGAATGAGCGGTTCACTCACAGGGAGGCGCGATTCAAACTGTTTGGGTCCTTTCAAACCTTTTGAAGCTCATACAGTATTCTGATCTCTAACAACCCATATTCTTGAAAATTAACCAGAAAACGAGCATGAGCTGAATGTCTTTATGTTTGAATTAGAGAACAGAAACAGAACTTGCTGCCTTCTGGGAAGGCTTTTAATCACAATGTCTCTTCACCCTGGCTTTTGACCTTTACGAACATTCAATTGTTTTTTTCACACTGGTCCTAAAAAAGCCCATGGCTCTCTAAGAAGGAAGGTTGGATAACTTCATCTTTCTTAGCATGGTTTATGTCAAGATTTTGCCCTTGTGAAAAGCACCTAAGTGTGCTGCTGACAGACAGAGAGCAATGATGATTTCAAAGCAGTTTCTGCTTTTGTTAAACTTTTATTTCAAAACAACTGAAAGCATATTCCATCACTGCTATAAAAAATTCTACCTTAAACTTTGTAAGTAATTTTTTTGAAATTATATGTTTTTATAAAAACGTGTATTTCTCCAAATACTTTCCTTCATTATTTCTAGTAATGCATTTTGCACCCTCAAATAAACGTCCTGCCCTCCCCCTATATCTGGGAATATCAAGTGTTATTTTTCAAAGGCTAACTGACGTACCAGCAAGTTAGCCTGTTTCGCACATAGTGAGAAACTGATGAATGCTGAGAAATTCTGTATAACATCCTCGGGTGATCATTAGAACCCAGGAACACCCTCACCTCTCCTGTTACTGTGATCCTCACTTGCTCTTTCCCTAATATCATGTAGCAGCATTGGTACGTGCCTATTATTAATCCTTCAGTACATCTTTTATTCTCACTCAACTTGAAGGCTCTTAAAGGTAAGACAAGTATCAATTTAAACAGTTTAACCTGTTTGCTTCTGATATTTCATCCTTTGGAAGTCAACGTGTTTTTATTGGTGACCCCATGACAGAAAGTGTGGGCAGTACAAAGGAGAGCTTTGGAGAAAGGGATACAGAAGTTCACATTTTAGCCCCTCACGAACTCTGACAAGGACAGTTGTGTATTAGATTCACTATCAATCGTTCCAGTGGATCTATTTGAGGAATAATTATTGAAACAAAAATATCAATAATTGTTCCAAGATACTGAATGTAGTTCTTATTTAAAGTGTGATGCTTAAGAAATTGATGAGCAATATTTATAATATTGTTTCCTCATTTTACAAAACTGTTTTGTTCTCAATCTTAAATATTATTTCCCATATATTTTTATATTAATTTTTAAATTCAATGATGTTTTATTAACATTTGTTAATCTATTATATGTCAGTAACATATACATATATATAAATACACATTTATATACACATACACACATATATGTATATATACATACACACATATATATATATACACACACACACACACATACATCCTCCAGTTATTCATTGTTTGGGAGTAAGTGACACTTTGAAGTCTGATATGGCTAACAAATAATCTACTACATTTCTGACATAAAATTACCTTTGAATGAAAGTACTGCTGAGAATTAGAAGAATTTAAAGATTATTTGAAGGCATCCTGAACATTGTGACTTCTTTTAGACAAACGAAGCCATTGGCCTGGGATCATTTGCATATAGGTTGTCATCTTTTCCCCATTCTGTGCTCCCATGTTTTATGCAACTAATACATTATGAATTGTAGCATTGTTTCTTACAGAAAAGTGGATTTATAAAAGGTGCACGCTGTACATCATGTTCACCTTTCTCCCCTCAGTCACAGCACTGCCTCTTTTTTCTCACCTTCTCAGGCACCAATTTTGGTCTCCCCCTAGTTCTTTCCACCTCTCCTAAAACTCCCTGTCTTTAACCTGTCACTGAAGATTGTATTTTTGCTTTGCATCTATGTGACCAAAGCCTCATCAGGGGAAAAACAATATAGCTAAGAACTTCAGATATGCTAAGACCCAACCCTGTTCAATAATGTGTCACTGAGGCAAAGTAGAGTCTGCGATGTCTACAGATATGCTCACTTCCTCTTTTCCTTGGGTAGCTGGACCTGGCCTCCTAGTGATGGGAATCAAGTGGGTTTTTTGCAATTAATTTTTGAACAAGATGGCATTTTCTAGGAAGAGGCATATCAATCCTTAGAATCTGAGTTAAATAAATATGAAAATGTACATAATTGTGATTTGACCACTTTGCCATTGTGGGATTTGTGCCATGCAATTTTGTGAATGGTTCTAAGAATCATGTCTTATAGCACAATAGCCAAAGCAGACCACATGCACACCAAATCCAGCTTGCATGGTAGCTTTTCTACATCTGTGTATGTGTATATAATATAATATATAAACTTATAAAAATCCACTTACATCTCTATCTAGCTGAAAGAGAAGAGCCACACATTGATAAAAATATACCATAGAAACAAATACTAACATTTGATGGTTTCTATTATGATACCATCCATGAATTAAATAAAATATCTGCACAACATAAATTATCTTTCTTAAGGCAATAAGCATGCATAGGGAACACATGTTGGTGCTTAGAAGGGTCTCTGAGAATAGAGACAATTAATTTTTGTCAGGGGCCATATATTTAAGGACAGATAATTAACATTGCTTTGTTTAATATTTGTTCAGCAAATGGTACATGCCAGCTATGCAAGCAATTAAAATTCATAATTATAATATGGAATACTCTTTCTTACTTACATGTTTAGTATAAATGCAGCTAACATTGCATCTATTTCATGTACTATACAAGCTCAGAAAACAGCCTTATAAAAAGTTTTTCATGTAGAAGGCATTTACCAATGTCCTATTTTATCTCTAATTATCCTTGGTTATTAAGTGTTGAGCTAATCATAAAATTTAAGTCATCATAATTATAACGTTGATGTTCTATGTTTTTAGGAAATTATATTTTAAAATATTTATAATTATGTTTTATATACTTTACAGAAATAGTAAATAGCATCATGCATGATTTCAGAGTAAGACACTAGAATTTCTTCAAGAACTAGAAGAGAATGGCTTGGCCAGTGTGGCTCCGTGGATTGAGAGTCATCCCATGGACTGAGAGGTCCCAGTTCAATTTCCAGTCAGGGCACATGCCCAGGTTGTCAGCTTGATCCCCAGTAGGAGGCATGCAGTAGGTGGCTGATCAATGTTTCTCTCTTACATCGATGTTTCTATCTCTCTCTCCCTTCTTCTCCCTTCATAAAATCAATAAAAACATATTTTAAAAAATGAACTAGAAAATAATGGGTTCTGATTCTCTGCGCATATTATTTTAGATCTAGATTAATGAACCAATAGCATCAAGGTGTCTATCATTTGATAATCAGGTCATCATATGCCTTGTACCCCTTTGAAGCTGTCATCTTTATTAATCAGGATGTACTGAGTTTTATTGTGGTAACAAGTAACCTTAAATCTTAATAACATCTCATGAAGGATTACTCCTCACCTGTTCTACGTGTTCGTTACCAGTTGGCTTCAGCTCTGCCTCACACTAACTTCACTCCAGAACTCAAGCCGAGTGAACATCTTCTGCTTAGAAGACTGCTGATAATCAAAGAGAAAGAGAGCGTGCTGAACACATCTGTGCCGTGTTTCAGAAGTTCTCCTTGCAGGGGTCACATTACTTCTGCTCACGTTTTGTTGGCCCAAACAAGTGACATGCTAAGTTTTGCGTTAATGATGTTGGAGTAAGAAGCAGCAAACGTTTGTGAAAAATAATACAATTTACCAGCATATCATTCAATATCTATGGCAGATAGAATTGGTTCTTATTATTCTTGATATATTTTTGTTTGCATATTTTTTTCAAACGTAGTGTAAGCTAAAAAAAATTCCAATTTGTTTTTCATATTCAAAATCAGTGTCCTAAATTTTACATACTTTAATCAGAGTGTAAAAAAAATCATATAAGCCAGGTTTTTTACAGACTAGTAATCTTTGCCTCATTATTTGCCACCATTGTTTACATTGGTCAGTATGTGGCTGGGAAAACCACTGAAACTGCTACAATTCCGCTAGTGGCTTCTTTTACAATCTCTTGTCATGTTCTGGCCATCACCTTTTCCAGAGGAATTAGCTCATCAAATATCTGTGTAGTTGTATCTCTCATAGGAGAGAAAAATTATAAATTTATCTTATTAATTACAGTTTCCTAAAATGTCCTTAAAACTTGGTAAATTTTTACATTTTGGTCATGATTGGCCTCCCTAGTAATCTTTAATGAAGATATCAGAAAACAGATTTAATTTACTAATGTGTCAGAATTTAGTTAAGACTCTCCTTACCAATAAAAGTTTAAAATATATATATATTTTTTATCCTCACCCGAGGACATTTTTCTATTTTTTTGTACAGATAGAATGGGAGGGAGAGAGAGGAAGAGAGAGAGAGAGAGAAACATCGATGTAAAAGGGACACATTGAGTGGCTGCCACCTGCACCACCAACCAGGGCCGGGGACAAACTGCAACCGAGGTACATGCCCTTAGCGGGAACCGAACCCAGGTCTCTCCGGACCGCAGGCCAATGCTCTAACCGCTGAGCCAAACTGGCCAGTATTTTTATGCTATAATTAAAAACAGAAGTTATATTTTTAAAGTAATTCTAGTTCAAGTGCATTTTTCCTCTAGCAGTCTCATTTCAGTATGCCTTACATTTCTCCCAATTTTTTATGGGATCATATTTTTAAAAAATAAAAATGAAAATACAGTTGTAATCAAAAGATTATTTAACTTGAAGTATATTCAGTGCTTCTAGTTTTACAACTATAACATAAGAGGTTTATTCCATCATTTCCAGAGTCATCAATTTTTTTGTCAGGAGATAAGATTTTCTTTTTACTTTTTTAGACTTTCTATAATGTTTAATAACCAAAACACAAAGAGTTATCACGATACAGTTATATGTGATGTAGTTTACTCTATGTAATGCATCACATACAGTATCTTATTCCAGCTGAAGATAATTATTTTTTAAAGCAACCGAAGAACAAGAAATAGGGATGTATTGACACAAATAGAGAGTAGTAAATTTAGAATTCAGAGTAGAGTGTTCAGATTAAAGCAAATGCTTCCATGCCCAATTACCTAATTTGTAATTGCAACTATTCATTGCACTTGATTCTTCTCTTCAACTTCGTTCTTTCCCTCCCCCAACTCCTCCTTCCCAGTTTTTGTATGACAGCTTAGTAATAAAGCCGAAATGCTTAGCTATATCCTCCCCAATATACTCCACCTTCCAAGGCTCCGGTTCAAGATTGCATGCTATAAAGATACTTTCAATAAGAAATTGGAATCTTTGTAACCTTATATTTCTCCTAGGAGGTTTTAAATGTGAACAACTGTGTCAACTACAAGCAGAAGAATAATTGTGCTATTGTGCTCTGAGTTTATATTGACTGAAGTTTAAATAGAATTTACTGTCCAAGCCTTCCCCTGAATGTTGCAAGCCTTCGTAGAGTCCAGAGTTCCAAAACTGTTATATCAGACAGCATCTGTCCGTGTAATTTTTGGCTGTGCAGGAAGACAAATATCTAGTACTTCCTACTCCATATCTTCCCTGAATCCTCTCTTGTCAAATTGTTTATATTATAATATCTGGGATTGTAGCCCAATAGTCTATATTTAAACATTTTCTGTAGGTGATTCTTTGCCTGCTTTAAGTCTGCGAGCCAGGGGTGGCTATGTAAGCATTTCTCTATCCTCAGGTAAAACGAAGGCACGGTGAACATGTTTGGCTCTGAGTGTAGCTGTCACATAATTTGTTTTCCAAACCAAAACAAAATTTAGAGTAAAAGGAGATGTTATCAATAACTCTTCTATAATAATAGTAGGACTGTCTATGAGAGCTGTTTGAGAAAAACAAATAAAAGCAAGCTTTGAGAAATTTCTTGAAGGGATTTCACTAATATGCTTTGTCCAAACTTTGCATCAAAATCTTGACTTTCACGGCAAGGTCACATCTATAAGTCCAGGTCTGCATATGTAACTGAAAGGATTTGTTTTTTAGAGGATTTTATATTGATCACAAAAGAATAACTTTAGACATATTGAATTCATATTATATGATATGATTTACAAATAATTTATTCTTTGGTTTTGAGATATTTAGTGTATATTATATAGAATGAGTTTCTGATACTAACTTCCAGTTTCTGATACTCTTCTTCCTCAGTGAATTGGTGAAAGCTCTTAGCCAGGGCACAATGTTTTCTAATAACCTTCGGTTTCAATACTTTATTATTTATGAGTCACTTACTGTTTGTGTTTCATACAATCATGCAAGCGACTGATCACTTCCTTTTGTTAGAATCAATATTATTATTTTCAGAAAAATCTTGGTTTTTCTGTTGACAAACGATCAAATATAACTTTAAAACAGAGTTTTTATACCTCTGTTGTCAATGTTACCTTTTGTGAAAGTATAATTACTATGAGGCAATTGTGCAGAGGGATGAATGTGAGTGTGTGTGTGTGTGTGCACGTGTGTGTGTGTGTATGCATAGTATGTGAAAAATTTTATTTTAAATGCTTTTTGAGAAAGAATAGCCAGGCTGAATTGAGTTGAAGACAAAAGTGGCTTTCTATTTAGGAAAAATTCAGATGTTACAGGAATTCTTATGTAAGAGCATTAAACATTTCACCCTAAATAAAGTGCCTCAGGGGATGTCATGATCTCTCTGTTTATGGAGGAAATATTTACTCTCGGTGAACTTGGGTATTGCAAGAACTTGGAAAAGAAATGACAACAAATATCCAACCATGCCCCAGCAGAGGAAGTACAGTTATGTTCCTGGGTCACTGGACTCTTGTTATGGATTCAATTATCTAAACAATATAAATAGTCATGCATAAGCACAATCAGAGCTTTGTAAAATATGACTGTTCTGTTTGAGTTCGGCTTGTAAACAATAATTCCAAATAGATTTGATAGCAAATCAATATTGTAGTTATTGGCCTTAAAATTACTCAAACGTTGGTATTCTATTTTTCCCTAGCTAGTAGGAACTAACCATTAGTGCATTCTTGTCCCAAATACATTTTTGCATGCTATAACTTCTATGCCTTCCTTATTGTTAGTCTATGCCTGGTGCACTTTCTTGACCTCCTTTTATTAACTGGGCATCCATCTCCCTTGTGGTCCTGAAGCTGATTCTGACTGGCTGCTGTCCCATGCTTCACATAGGTGCCCAGCATTATGATGATGCTTTTGCTAGGACACAGTTAGATATTTTTTTTTTGGTCATTCCTTTCCCAAATTCCTACTCATGTTTTTTCAAGAGCGAACATTTCCTCTATAAACAGAGCTATCATGACATCCCATGAGGTGCTTTATTTAGAGTAAGAAGTTTAATGCTCTCATACAAGAATTGCTATGGTATTTACATTTGTTTCCAAATGGTAAGAAACTTTGGCTTTTAATGCAACCCAGACTAGTTATTCTTCTCCACAAAGCACAATCCTGAATAAACATCATAGGTCACTTCACCGAACATTGGCGAACTCTATTTTCTGTGGATAAGAAAGTGATTCCAGTATCGGAACTTTCCTCACTGCCCTACGCCTCAGACGGGAGTTCTTTTCGTCTGCACACCATGGCATTTGCAGATTGCCTCTCTTGCTTTTGAAAATGTATTAATAGAGGTAAAACCTTTTTATTTTGGCTAATTAAATGCCCAGACTTCATTTGCTTGCTCCTGCTTTGAAGAACTACTTAATGTTGTATGTGACAGGTAGAAAAGAGATTTCCTTGGACACATACAGAAAACATACTTGCACCAACATGAAACTCAAAAGTGTATCTGACAACAGACAGCCCCTGCAAGAACATTAGAAAATTCTGATTGCTGTTAAAGTGGATGTTTCCATTTACTTTTCTTTTATTACATTTCTTTTATGATTTTCTTAGTTTTTTTTTAAATTAATTAATTTTTACATTTCTTTTGTTATTGTTGACAGTATTACATATGTCCCTTATTTTTCCCACCTTTATTCCCCACCACACAGCCCCACCCCACTCCAGGTCTTCACCACACTATTGTCTGTGTCCATTTTGTTTTTTATTCCAGTCAAGGTCACATGTACCTCTGTTGCAGTTTGGTACTGGCCCTGGTCAGGGATGTGCCCAAGGCGGCTAATTGATGTTTCTCTCCCTCCCTCTCACTCTAGCTGAAGACCAATGGAAAAATATCCTCGGGTGAAGATTAAAAAAAAATGGAATGGAAGCAATTAGTTTTATTTTAAAGTGTTTACTAAAAATTAGGAAAATGTACATAATACAAACTAATGATATCAAGGTAATTCTATTCTGTATTCATTTTTTGACTACCTGAGGCTGAATATTCATTAGAATAAATGCACAAGAGCAGATGCTAAGATCAGGACATAACAATACACCAGCATAATTTTTTTTTTTTTTTAAATAGTGAACCCATCGTGAAGGGGTTACTGCACAGGATTGCATTTGTTTTCATTTTGATAAACATGCAGTCTCATTGACTGGAAAGAAAGCAAGGAATAAAGGAGTGAAGAAGGTAAGAAAGTGAAGGACACAGGGAGGGAGAAGAGGAGGGGGGAAGAAAAGGAAAGAAAGAGAGAAAAAAGAAAGGAAGATGGAGAAAATAAAGAAGGAAGGATGGAAGAAAAGAGAGAAAGAAGCTTTCATCAAAGATTGCTCGATGATTCAACATCGTGAAGTTATTATATTGAGCTTAACCCTGATCTGTAGCTGTTGACATTTAGCTCTTGAAAATATGTTTGTTTTCTTGGCTGGTATTCTCAAGGCTAGAAACCAACTTCTACTGTAAGGATATGCAAATGTACAGGTGAGTATAATATGATTATTCCCCTAAAGTCAGTAGGTGAAAATGCTTTTTGCTGCATGCATCATTGCTTAGCTGTTTTGTTTGAAATTCTGTTCACATCCACATGTGTGAATTAAACTAGTACAAGCATGTATGCATTAAACCAGCTTGCGTGATGTCTGCATTCATCAGCGTTTCACTGGGCACTTTTCCTCCTAAGGTGCCTGATGTCGGCGAAAAGAAAAGTTAACAGTGTGAAACTCTGAGGGAGTCTTTGTCAGGACCCAGATAATTATTTTAAATCCACATTCCGTTCCCTTTCTTTGCTTCACTAATCCTTGAAGAGAACAGATTTAAACCTTGTATTTTAATTAGGATTTTTCTACGCTTCTGGCCTTGAGGAGCAAAAGTGAAAAATAAATTCTGTGCATGTGTGTGAAAGAAGGTAGGGCCAAGGCTGCCTTCTCTGTGGATAGAATTTATATTGTCTAAGAGTAAATGACAAACTTGAGATTTTATTTGTAATATGGAAACAAGTGGACTAATAGAAAATTACCTACTTCAAATTAGTGATATTAAATCAATGTCTCCTTAATATGACCCAGTGCATAATAATACACACACACACACAAGCAACAGAAATGGCATTTCTTAATTAATTGAAACACTTGCACCTAGGCTTGTCATATGCTATCACTTAAATATTAGTCATATCTAAGACGTAAGCGAATAATTTTCATTGTTAAGGTTCTTGGCAAACAGGGAGAGCTTGCTAATAAATGATCTGACTGGCCTTCTAAAGCCTTTACTCATTACTACCCTTTAAAATTTTTCCATCACCATGATATGAATTATTAAAAGAATATTGGCATTTTGCTATATATTTTAATTATCTCGAAATCATTTTTTATAGTGAAATTATACCAATTAAACTTTTGTTAAGCAAATTTTCAACCTAGTTAGTTTTTAAATCAATGCTCTCTTCAGTTAGGGGACAAATTGATGTGTTTTTTTCTTAAGTCAGTGTTCACATAATTCTTTTAGATAAAAGTGTTATATTCCAAAAATAAGAATGAACACTCTGTAATTTTAATATCACCTAAATTATTTTAATATCTTTATGGATGTGCATTTTAACTTGACCTACATATACAGATATAAATATATAAATATATCTACATATAGATACATGCACATTAAAAAATAAGTCTACCTCTAAAGACCTATAATATCATATACACCAAATGGGTGAACTATATTAAAACTTCCAGACCACCAAATATATCCTTTATTTATAGACCCACTTATGTTTCTGGATCTGCCAAATTTCCACATCTTATTGCTATTATTTGCTTAACAAGACTGAAAGGAAATTTAAAGTATTTAGAGCATCCTCTTTAGGATCCACTTGGAATGCTGTAAAAGACATGAAAATATTGATCTTGGCCTTCTGCATAGGTTTGAGATATTTTAAATTTTAAATGGTATAATATCCATTCAATGTGTGACTGCACGTGAAGTGTGTTGCCTTGTAGGAGACCAGACGATAACTCTGTACCAACACCGTTTCTGTAACTGGTGTCAAGGTGACTCTCCACTAAACTGCCAAAGGCAGTGCCGGAAAGGTGATCTACCTACCTTTGCATAGGTCTAACATTCTATCCAAAGAATGTTTATTCAGTTTCTGTTGATCCTGAATTCCTAGTGTCTTTATAATAAGTTCCCCTCCAAAAAAATGATTTATTCAGGGTTGATTATGTTTCATAAAGCTGAATAACCCTAGCTGTTGTGACAGGGTGCTCTTCGCATTATGGCATTATGGCAGATATCTATGTGAATGAAGGTCATGCCATCCTTCAGCATTCACAGCAGGAAATCGCTAACAAAGGATGGCACACTATTCCAATGAGAACAGATGTAAGCTTGGGATTTTTCTCAGCACAATGATCCAGGAAGCATTACCATTAATCTGCATTGGCATGAGAAGAGGAGACTATTTGGTCTTGCTGCCATATAGAGCTTATTTTCTTTTTACTCCTATCAAGGTTTTTGTTTGTTTGTTTGTTTGTTTTTTAATAAAACTGTTGTCCACTGATGAGTGCAAAGGCGCTTATTTGTGATGCTATCTTTTAACTTTCTACCCTCAGCTTAAGAAAAACAAAACAAAACAAGAAGATGTAGAATATAAGGAGAAAATAGAGATGATTAAAAGCAAAATGAGCATGCCAATGAGCCAGAAATCAAGGAGAAAGGGCAATGATAAACAGAGGAAAAGCGACAGGGGTGCCAGGCGCAGGGTCTGAAGCAGACATTAGCAGTGGCATGTCAGTCTCCTCTGGGGTCCTGGAGAGCATCAGCACCACATTCAAAGTGAGTTACCAGGAACAGTTTCACTGCCTACAAAAAGAAACTAGGCTTGGGCTACCCAGGATGAGAAATGAGCTGAAAATTAATGTCACTGCTGATCATTGCTTGGGACTAATGCATGGGTACTGAGGTTTACCCAAGGAAAGGAGGAAACTGACATAGTTGTGTAGCTGGGATGGGGCTCTGTTGCCTGTTGGATGTCTTAGGATCTGAGCTATCCCAGTATCACATTGAAAACATTGGCACTATGCTAATTGTTCTGGAATGAAGACCTCAGCGGGGTAGGATGGCGGCAGAAAAAAACTAAAATTTGTGTCTTTAATAATAAAGAGTAGGAGCAAGGAGAAAGAAAACAAATAGAATAGAATAGAACAATATACAAAAATTCTGAATATGTTATCTTCATAAAACAATAAATATAGACATAGCATCAGTATTAGTTTTCTACTGCTGCTGTAGCAAATTACCACAGACTTAGTAGCTTAAAACAACACAGATTTATTAGAAGTCCAACAGGGGTCTCTCTGGGCCAAAATCAAGATGCCCGCAGGGCTGCTTTCCTTCTGGAAGCTCTAGGGGATAATTTGTTTTTTTCCTTTTTCTATCTTCTAAAGGCTGCCCAAATTCTTTGGCTCATGGCTCTTTCTTCCATCTTCAAAATGCATCACTCCAACCTGTTTCTCCTCTTTATCACATTTACTCTTTATCTCTCATTTTCCCATTTACCTCTTCTCAGGATTCTAATACATTGGACCCACCTAGACAATCCAGGTTAATCTTTCTATCTCAAGATTCTTAAACTAATCACATCTATAAAGCCCTCTGCCAGGCAGGGTAACACATTTACAGGTTCCAGGCACTATGCCAAATACATCTTAAAGTGTTGGAGTGAGGGGAGGATTTTGATTTGTCTACCACAATAACCATACAAATAACAACAACAACAAAAATTAATGAATAAACATGCATAAATAAGTTTGTGGCTATAGAAAAAAAGAAGTAAATATGTTAGAAATGAAATATATAGTACAGTCATAAAATTATGTGGTAATAGGCAGTTTCTAGACTGGACACACTCAGGAAAGAATTCACCTAAAATGTAGTATAGAGCATATGTTAAAGCTTAGAATAAGAAATTATATGCATATGTGTGTGCATGCACACACACACACATACACACACATGTCATACAGAAAGAGAAATTCAGAGATATTGAGGGTAGATAAGAAACTTCAACATATAGTGAAGTTCAAAATGAGGAGAAAAAAAGGAAGCACTAATTTTTAAAAATGTGGACATTTTTCACAATTGAAGAAAAAACATGTCTTCAGATTGAATTACATTCCTAATACTGAGAAAAATAAATAAAAATAATATACATAACACACAAAATATTAAAACTGAGGAACATCAAGATATATATTCTGGAAAACTATGAAAGAAAAAATATTGCCCAAAAATAAATAACAGTTAGACTTCACCTCTATCTGCACCATAATTTTAAAATAGGTTTCCATTAGCTTTGGTTAAAAAAAATTTTTTTAAAGAGAGAGAGAAAAACAACAACAACAACTGTGCACCTAGAATGCTATACACCGATAAAGACGTCAATTAGGATTGAGTACAACATAAAGTATAATGTATTTTACAACTCAATTTTCCCACCTGGGTTCACTTTTCTATTGCAAAAAAAAAAAAATGTTTAGTGATATTTTTTCCAGTAACATTCTAGTCTTTGTATTTCTGAATGTATATGTTTCTCTGGTACCTAATCTGAGGTACAAAGGAAACAAAGACAATGATAGAAATGAGGGCAGAGGATCAGGCTATGAGAAGAAAGAAACACGCCTCTCTCCTACATCATGGAGTTTGTGAATTGACTACAGGGTGTGAGATCTTGTGAGTCTCTTGACCAACGAGACTGAATTAACAAGAATCAAAGGAAGGGTGTAATGTTAAATAACCAAGGTCATAGTCCTGGGAACTTCCATGTTATAGGAATGAGTTTATTATAGAACTGTTAGATGAAAGTCATTTTCAGATGGGCTAAAGAAATAATTGTGAACAACTTGATTTTTTAAACCTGAAAGTCCTATTGAAGACCCCCTGGTTCTTTATGAAGTTAAAATACTTTGGATATAATTAAGAAGATTAAATAGAGAAGTTTTCTTTGGATCAAAGTCAAGAATCTTTGTATGTTCGACTGACTATATAAATATTCATTTTTTATACAAATTAGTGCCTTTTGTAAATATTGCAGATTTATTAAAATACCAAGTAGGTATTGGTTTAGGAGCCAACTCTAATTACCTATTAGTGGCAACTTGGAGTCTTGCATTTAGAAAGATTTTTATGCAGAATTACAGGCAAAGTCTAATGGAGTCTGGGATCAATGATAGATATTTGTCATGAACTACCTGGAATGGAGGAAATGGCCATAAGGATCTGTGCATCTGTAGCCTGCTGTAGTGGTTGGTTGGAAAAGCATTTGCCAATTTCCCTTGTTTAAATGTTTCTACAGTGGCTGATTTAAAGTTACAGTTACATCATTAAATTCTGAGCACAGTTGGTTGTTGTTAGGGCTGTGTGCCTGCTCTACCACATCATTGAGCCAGTGACTTAATTCCAAAATTCCATCTCTACAGTAGTTACCTGTTGGTAACCCACAGATTATCTTTAGTGAGCAAAGTATGAGGACAAGAAGAAGTGTCTAAATTTTTAAAAATAGTTAACGTTTTACGTAACTCATACTATAAAGAGTTGTTGAAAATATCTGTGTACTTCCTTCTAGAGACAAGGTTGATGAATGATTATTTAATGATCTTTGTGTTTTTGGAGGGTTTTATTGTTGTGTTTTTTACAGAGGAAGATTTATTTGGATCATATCCAGATAAACATAGTCTGAAACCTTCCCCTTTACTACTCAATGATTGTGCATTGCTTAAAACATTTTTTAAACCTTTTTCTTAAAAAAAAAAAAAAAAAAAAAGCTTTTTTTAATTGGTTATCAGTTTATCTAGTTTTTACACTTTAAATCCTGCTAGTTCTTCATAGAATATGGAGGATTAGGCAGTAAAGATAGGGAAGATCCAAGGAGAAAACATTTTGAGGCCAAATAATTCAACAGGGGTTGGAAATATAGGAAGGTAGAAGCTATTTAACCCAATCACCCAACCTGGGAACTTTAATCATAAGTGACCTTTCCTGCTCCCTGATGTCAATTCATAATACTGTAGTATGAATTCTAACTCCAGAAGTTCTCTTGAATTTTTCCTACTCTTTTCCCTCAAATCACTGGCCCAGTTCAAGCTTTTCTCTACAATATTATATTATGTTCTTATTTCAATAGAAATAAGAGGCTATAGAACTGTTGGCCAGACATATAAAAATTTGGCCATCATTAATCTGACAATTTTCCCCCAAACTAGCATTCTATCGTAACATATGTTTCGGCGGCAAGTTATTTTAAGTTAATTTATTATGTTATAAATGCAAGATGAATGTCTTCTGCACTTGTTTCTACTGTTTTAATCTAAAAAATTACACTAATTTCAAGAGGTTACCAGATATGAAATAGACATTGAAATTCTTGTGTTGCAATTCTCTTAGGTTTAATTATTCTCAATCCTTTGCCTAAAATACAGATATTATTTTCTATGAAAAAAGACATTGAATATATTAAGAAACTCTCAATTCTTCTTTGAAATTACTTTTTTTCTATAAATCATACAAATAATTTATACTCATTAAACATCTAGTGAAATCCCTAGTGAGAAAAATAACATTGATAGTTCAGAGACTAGGTTGAATAGACAACCATCTGTTCAACAACATTTTATCTCAAATAATAAATTAGTTCACAAATGATGATGCATTAAATAACTACTTTAATACATATAATAATCCAACATTTTAAAAGGCATTACTTTGTGTGAAGCATACATGTAAAGGATATACTGAGAAAGAAACTGACATATCTAATACATAATAGATGCTTTACATTACATTTAAACAAATATTAGGGAGTTACCTCAAAAAATTAAAAATGAAACTGCCTATGACTCAGCAATTTCTCTTCTAGGAATTTATTCAAAGAAACTCAGAACACTATTTTGAATGAATATATGCACCCTTATAGTCACTGCAGCATTATATACAATAGCCAAGATTTGAAAGCAGCCCAAGTGTCCATCCATAGATGAGTGGATAAAACAGCTATGGTACACTTACACAGTAGAATATTACTCAACCATAAAAAGGAAGAAAATTTTACTCTTTTCGAAAGCATGGATGGACCTGGATAATATTATGCTAAGTGAAATAAGTCATTCAGAGAAAGACAAATACCATACAACTTCATCCACATGTGAAATTTAATGAACAAACTAGACTAACAAGCAAAATGTATACAGACTCATAGATAGAGATCAGGCAGACAACTCTGGTAGGTGGGTGTTGGGATATGTGGAGACGTTGAGCAAAAAAGAAAAAATATAAAGAGAAAGAACTCATGGACAAAACTTAAAAACAAAACAAAAACACACAAATATCTAGGACAAATATTTCCTCTCTTTCAGATGAAGAAATTAAGTCTTTAAATAATTAAGTCTGGGATTTAAGCGTATCACAAAATTCATGTGGAGTAACAACACTCTGAATCCAATTCTTACTGGCTTCAAAATCTTTACTCTTTTTCTGATGCCATGTAGCTTCTTTCAGAGAAATATAACATGAAGGTGTAGTACATAGTTCTTGTTTTCCAAATTTTTAGTCCAGATGACAGAAAAGGCATACCCAAACACCACTGTTGCTTAAAACCAATATCGTTGATTTAAAATGTAAATAATAATAAAACTAAATAAGCCCAGCCAGTGTGGCTCAGTGTATTGAGCTTCGTCCCATGGACTGAGAGGTCAGGTTTGATTCCTGGTAAGGGCACATGTCTGGGTTTTGGGTTCGGTCCCCAGTAGGGAGGAAGCAAGAGGGAGCCAATCAATGTTTCTCACTCACATCGATGTTTCTATAACTCTTTCCCCTCCTCTCTCTCTCTAAAAAAAATCAATAAGAACATATTAAAAAAATAAAATAGGAGATTCCAAAATGGCTGTGGAGTGAAAGGAAGCTACACAGACCGTCTCCCAGGACCAAACTGAAATTACAACTAAAACAAAGACAAATTGATGGGAAAAAGCAACAGAAAAGCAGCTTGCGAGGATCATATCACCAGGGACACTGACTCGATCCTGGTAGGATTGCGAAGGCATGAGAGGGGGGCTGGGAGCCCATGGTCGGCAGTGGCCTTAGCTGTGAGCAGCACCCTTAGACTAAACTCCAAGCGGCTGCACAGGGAGAGTGGGGACAAAGTCTAAAATAGCCAAGCCACTCACCTTGGGATCTAGGAGAGGGAGGGCAGACTGGACTGGAACTGTGTGGGGACGCTTGGGATTTGGAGGGTGCTCAGAGCTTTTGCTGAGTTGCAGCCATGCAGGACTGTGGCCATCTTGCTCCTTACCAGGGCTCTGGGGAGAGGTAGCAGCCCCTCCCTCAGAGATTCAACCCCACCCTGTTGGGCATTCAAATGCTAGTTGAGGCTCACTAACAACCAGCATCTGCCCCACCCTCAGGAAATCCCCTTTGACGGAGCACCTGAGGGAGTTTTTCAATCAACTGACAACCCAAAACTCTTCAAGTAATCTCAACTGCTAGCCGCCAGGCAAAAAGATAGAGGATAACAGTACCATTGCTGGGCTAACAACTCTAACCAGGAAAGTAAGACTTGACAGTGGTGTTTAATGTGGGTCCTCCCTCGCTCATCTAAACCCAGGAGAGGCAGCCACAAACAGCAGAACACCAACACCCACGGGGAACACTTGGCAGGCTCCAAAGCCCACTGTGATAGCCAAAATGGTGAAACACAGAAACAAAAGCCAAATGAAAGAACAAGAAACCTCAACTGAAGATGAGATCAAGGTGGAGCAGTTAGGCAAGTTAACAGAGCTAGAATTCAGAACCATGATCTTGAGGAAGCTCAACAGCATGAGTAAGGACATAGAGATGCTGAAAATCAACCAAATGGAAATTAAAAACCACCAAGAAGAGATCAAGAGTAATATATCAAAAACAAAGAACACATTGGAAAGTCTAAACAGCAGAGTAGAGAAAGCTGAGGACCGGATCAGTGAATTAGAAGACAGGGTAGAAAAAAATCAACCAATCAGAAAACCAAAAGGAAAAAAATGATTAAAAAACAGGAAGACAGGATAAGAGAACTGTGGGACAACTGGAAATGTAATAATATTTGAATCATATGAGTCCCCGAAGAAGAAGAAAATGAGCAAGGGTTAGAAAATATATTCAAAGAAATAGTGACAGAAAACTTCCCTAATTTGGTGAGGGAAGGCAGCATTCAAGTTCAAGAAGCACAGAGAGCCCCAAATAAGAAGAACCCAAACAGACCCACACCAAGACACATAGTAATTAAAATGCCAAAAATTAAAGACAAAGAGAGAATCATAAAAGCAGCAAGAGATAAGCAACAGGTTACCTATAAGGAACCTCCGTCAGCTGACTTTTCAACAGAAACACTATAGGCCAGAAGGGAATGGCATGAGGTAATCAAGGTCATGAAAAACAAGGATCTGAACCCAAGACTACTCTACCCAGCAAGGCTGTCATTCAAAATAGAAGGTCAAATAAAGTGCTTCCCAGATGAAAAAAGGCTAAGGGAATATATTAGCACCAAACAAGCACTGTAAGAAATGTTAAAAGGACTGCTGTAATTAGTAGAAGAAATAAGAACAAAAATATAACCAATCTAAACAAAAATGGCAATAAATGAGTACATATCAATAATCACCTTAAATGTGAATGGACTGAATGCTCCCATAAAAGACAGAGTAGCTGATTGGATAAGAAAGCATGACTCTTCTATATGTTGTTTACAAGAGACCCACCTCACAACACAAGACTCACATAGGTTGAAAGTGAAGGGATGGAAAAAAAATTTTCAAAGCAAACGGAAAGCAAAAAGAAGCTGGGGTATCAATACTCATATATAATAAAATAGAGTTCAAAATGAAGAGCTTAACTAGAGACAAAGAAGGCCACTACATAATATTGAAAGGGTCTATCGAACAGGAATATATAACCTTGATAAACACATATGCACCCAATATAGGAGCACCAAAACATATTAAAAATCTTCTGGAGAACTTCAAAAGAGAAATCGATACCATTACAATCAAAACCCTGTTGACATCCCTGAACAGATCCTCTAGACAAAAAATTAGCAAAAAAACAGAGACTCTAAATGAAGCACTAGACCAAATGGATTTAATAGGTATCTACAGAGAATTAGAGAACTACAGAATACACATTCTTCTCAAGTGCAAATGGGACATTCTCAAAGATAGACCACATGATAGAACACAAACTAAATCTCTACAAGTTCAAGAAGTTTGAAATCATATCAACCATCTTATCATATCACAATGGCATGAAACTAGAAATCAATTGCAACAAGAACATGCAAAGACATTTGAACACATGGAGGCTAAATAGCATGTAATTAAACAATGAATGGGTTACTGAGGAGATCAAGGAAGAAATTAAAACCTTCCTGGAAACCAATGAAAATGAACACACAACAACACAAAAATCTATGGGATGCAACAAAAGCAGTTCTGAGAGGGAAGTTCATAGCACTACAGGCCTACTTCAAGAAAAGTTTCTAATTGACTGTCTAACCTCACAACTTAAAGAATTAGAAAGCAAACAAAATAAAATCCCAGAGCAAGTAGAAGGAAGGAACTAGTAAAAATCAGAGCAGAAATAAATGACATAGAGACCAAAAAAACAATTCAAAGGATCAATGAAACAAAGAGCTGGTTTTTTAAAGAGATAAACAAGATTGATGGATCCTTAGCTAGACTCACCAAGAAACAAAGAGAGAGAACCCAAATACACAAAATAAGAAATGAAAGAGGAGAAGTAAGAACTGACACCACAGAAATACAAAAGATCGTTAACAGCTACTGTGAACAATTATATGGCAATAAATTTGACAATGTAACCAAAATGGACAAATTTCTAGAAACACACAGTCTCCCAAAACTGAACTGGAAAGAGATAGAAAACTTGAATGACCAATAACAACTAAGGAAATTGAAGAGGTAATCAAGACTCTCTCAGCAAACAAAAGCCCAGGCCTAGATGACTTCATGGGGGAGTTTTACCAAACATTCAAAAAAGAACTAACACCTATTCTCCTCAAACTATTTCAAAAAATTCAAGAAGAAGGAAGACTTCCAAACTAATATTATGAGGCCAGCATAATTCTAATTCCAAAACAAGAAAATGATACTACAAAAAAAGAAAACTACAGGCCAATATACCTAATGAACATAGATGCCAAAATCCTGAACAAAATACTAGCAAATCAGATCCAGCAATACATCAAAAAAATTATTCACCATGACCAAGTGGGATTCATCCCAGGGATTCAAGGCTGATACAATATTTGCAAATTAATAAATGTGATACACCACATGAACAAAATGAAGAATAAAAACCACATGATCATATCAATGGATGCTGAAAAAGCATTCGACAAAATCCGGCATTCATTTCTGATGAAAAAGCACAGCAATGTGGGAATAAAGGGATCATATTTAGACATAATAAGGGCCATATATGACAGACCTATAGCCAACATCATACTCAATGATCAATAACTAAAAACATTTCTCTTAAGAACAGGAACAAGACAGGGATGTCCACTTTCCCCACTCTTATTTAACATTGTACTGTAAGTCTTAGCCACAACAATCAGACAGGAAGAAAAAATAAAAGGGATCCAAATTAAAAAGGAGGAAGTGAAACTGTCATTATTTGCAGATGACATGATATTATACATAAAAAACCCTAAAGACTCCATCAAAAATCCACTAGACTTAATAAATAAATTTGGTGAAAAAAGCAGGATACAAAATTAACGTCAAGAAATCGACGGCATTCATATACACCAATGATGAACTCACAGAAAAAGAAACTGAAAAAACCATCCCATTTACCATCACAGCAAAATATTTAAGATACCTCGGAATAAAGTTAACCAAAGAACTAAAGGACCTATTTCCAGAAAACTAAAGGATATTGAAAAAAGAAATAGAGGAAGATATAAAAAAGTGGAAGTACATACCTTGTTCATGTATTGGAAGAACTAACATCATTAAAATGTCCATATTACCCAGAGCAATATATAGATTCGATGCAATCCCCATCAAAATACCAATGACATATTTCACAGAACTAGAACAAATACTTCAAAAGTTCATATGGAACCGAAAAAGACCCCGAATAGCCACAGCAATTTTGAAAAAGAAGGACAAAGTAGGTGGGATCACATTACCAGATATTAGGTTACACAACAAAGCCACTGTAATCAAAAGAGCCAATAGGCACAAGAACAGACATATAGACCAGTGGAACAGAACTGAGAATCCAGAAATAGACCCAAGGCAATATGCTCAATTAATATTTGACAAAGGTGGCAAGAGCATACAGGGGAGTAAGGACAGCCTCTTTAATAAATGGTGTTGGAAAATTGGACAGCTACATGCAGAAAAATGAAACTAGACCATCAACTTACACCATCCACAAAAATAAACTCAAAATGGATAAAAGACGTAAATGTGACCTGTGAATTCATAAAAATTCTAGAAGAAAATATAGGCAATAAAATTTCAGACATCATACACAGTATAATTTTCACTGATACATCACCTAAGGCAACAGAACAAAGGAAAAAATGAACACACGGGACTACATCAAACTCAGAAGCTTCTGCACAGCAAAGATAGAATCATCAACATGGAAAAGCAACCTACTGTATGGGAGAACATCATTGCCAATGATACATCAGATAAGGGGTTAATTTCCAAAATATATAGAGTACTCATACAACTCAACATAAGGAGGACAAAGAACCCAATTAAAAAATGGGCAGAGGAGCTGAATAGACACCTCTCCAAACAGGACATACAAATGGCCAAGAGACATATGAAGAAATGCTCCACATCACTAATCATCAGAGAGATGCTAATTAAAACCACAATGAGATATCACCTCACACCTGTCAGTATGTCCCCCATCAACAAATCATCAAACAGGTGTTGGCGAGGGTGTGGAGAAAAGGGGACTCTAGTACACTGCTGGTGGGAATGCAGACTGGTGCAGTCACTATGAAAAACAATATGGTGTTACCTCAAAAAATTAAAAATTGAACTTCCATTTGACCCAGTGATCCCATTTCTTGGAATATACCCTAAGAAGCCTGAAACACCAATCAGAAAGAATATATGTACCCCGTGTTCATAGCAGCACTATTTACAATAGCTAAGATCTGGAAACAGCCCAAGTGTCCATCAGTAGATGAATGGATAAAAAAGCAGTGGTACATATACACAATGGAGTACTATGCAGCTGTAAGAAATAAAGATCTCTTATCCTTTGAGATGACATGAAGGGACCTGGAAAGTATTATCCTAAGTGAAACAAGCCAAGCAGAAAAAGACAAATACCACATGATCTCACTTATATATGAAATATAATGAATATAACAGTCTGAAGAATAGGGTAGACCCAGAAACATGGAAGTAGGGTACATACTGATAACCCTCAGAAATGGGGGGGGAGATAAACCATAGAACTTATATGCATGTATGTATAACCAATGGACATGGACAACCAAGTTGGGGATGGGGGGGGGATGGGGATGAGGGTGTCAATGGGGTAAAAAAGGAGAAACATCTGTAACAAAAATAAAAATTTAAAACTAAATAAATAATAAATAAATAAAATAAAACTAAATAACTCCTTATAATTCAAAGGAGAGAGAAATACTTTATAAACTAATGAGTCTTAGAGATTTAGTTTTATTTATTTATTTATTTATTACATATAATGAAATAGCAATATCTTGTCAGTTTATCCATCCATCCATCCATCCATCCATCCATCCATCCATCTTTCCATATATATTTTTATCCATGTTTTCACCCATCCATCTACTTTTTTTTCATCTTTCCATCTATTGTTCATCCATCATTCATATATAACTATAAAAAAGGCATATTTGAAGGCTGATTTAGATTTACTACACACATACATCTGAAAGAAAAATATATTTTTAAATATTAACTTAAAATAAAGGAAGAATTGGATCAGTTGGATAAGAAAAATATTAGTTATGTTGCAAAACACAACAAAAAACAAAAAACACACCCAAATCTCAGAGACATAATAAAACAAAAATAATTTTTTGGTTCACACACTACCTATTTTGTGTTCTAGAGACATATAAACTAATTGTCTTCTACATGTCGACACAGATGACTGTGCCATCTCCACTTTAACACAGTGCTTGAGAGTTCAGGGAAATGGAGCTGGATAATCAAAAACTGGCTCTGAAATACCACCTTTTAGAGATGACACACATCACCTCTGCTGATATTTTATTGGCCAAAATACAATAAAATGTATTTTCCTATCCTTGGGAAGACAAAGAAGTAGAATCCATCCCTCTGTCCAGGAAAAAAAGATTTATAATATTGATGAACACTACTAATGTCAACCATGCCAAAATAATTGTTAAACAATTGTTAAAGTTTAAGATCCAAAGAGATATTTACCAGGATAAAAAAATGTAAAAGACTCAAAGATATTTACCAGGAGAATTAACGTAAGTCTGTGAATTTCTGAGTAGGACTAATTTTTTTTTTCTTTTCTGATACCAACATTTCTGAAACAAAACCCTCCATTCAGTAATTAAAGTGTGTCTTAGAGAACAAGAAAGAAAACATTATATCACACACCCACATGTATATGTTATGTTTGTATATATGCACATTATATTATGTAATACTAGTGCAACTACTATATATACTTGTACATCTACTATTTCTACACTAGTGCATATTTATTATAGTTTTGTCTTTAACTCATAGTGAGATTTTTTTTTTAATCAGTTGTTGATATCATATATATTTTTTAAAGTACTAAATTCTCTGCTCTTGGACAGTGTGGCTCAGTTGGTTGGGCATCCTCCCGTGTTCCAAAAGGCTACTGGTTTGACTCCCTGTCAGGGCTCATGCCTGGGTTGCAGGCTTGATCCCCAGTAGGGGTGTGCAGCAGGCAGCTGATCAATGTTTTGCTTTCACATGGATATTTCTCTCTCTCTCCCCCTCCCTCTTCTATCCTCTTTGTCTAAAAATTAATTAAAATATTTTTTAAAGTACTAAGTTACCCTAATTTTTCTTGGACATAAAAGTAGAATGGAACAATGTTTTACTGTAAATAATTGCGCTCTCAAGTATTAACATTATTCCCAAGTGTTTAAGGGAATAATTTGCATCATTTTATTCTATCATACTTGTACTATAATGATAATATGACCTTTGTTCTATTTATACATACAAGCAGTAGATTCTAATAGAATTTTTGTGAAGAAGAAACACTTCATAACAGCCTAATTCCCTAACACTATTATACAATAGATCATAAATGACCCTACTTTGGAGAAAAAGTTAAATGAAAGACACCTGCATTAGAGATCAATTTTCTGATGTTCAGTTTAAATTCATCAAGCTGAGCTTTCCAAAGACACCTTTTTTGCCCTAGCATCTGATGGAAATGTTTTCCATGTGTTTAATGATTTCAATTCCATTCTGCCTCAGATAATACAGTGACATCAAACACTTCAAGTATACAATTGAATGGCTCACTATGCTTTGTAAAAATTATTTTTTGTCATCATAGTACCCTAACTGTAAATAAGAAGTGGAAAATAAATTTGAGGCAAAAATAGTTGCACTCACATTTCAGAGTGATTTCATATTTTAATATTATTTACAAATATGACATCAACTATTAGTGGTTTTATTTCGTTGTTATAGCAGAAGGATTCTAAATATGATATGACAAGGTTAACTCTGAATTTTCCTTTTTTTGTCAGTTTTATCCAGATCTTTGCTATGCAGTTCTGAAAACTGCCACGCTTCTAACTTTTAAACAAGAAACAGCTGGTTAAATGCACACATACAACTCTGACAACTTGACTGTAGCTTTGAGTGTAATATTTTGGTAATGCCTAAATATGTTTGTAATTGTCCAGCAGCATCATAGTGTCTCTTTACCATCTCCACTAAATAGTATATTAATAGAAAATTACTTAAAGCTGAATAATAAGAAAAATCACAATTCATTGACCAATCTTTACTTATAGAAAATATTTTCAGTTTTGTTATTGCTTTGGTATCAGTTACATCTGGATTTGTTGAACAGCTGTTTGTAAAAGATGTTGAGATTCATCTTTCCTTGACACACCTCAATTTGTTCTGGAATCATTAATGCACGATCTGAAATAGTGATCCTTGAAAGTTACTCTCAGTAATGGGATTCAAATGCTACCCTTTTTGATCTGCATTAACACTTTCAGGCTCCAAATAATTGACTGGCAGTTCAGAAGTCATCAAAGAGGGTTGTGTTGCCTTCAAAGTGTAAATGTCAGTCTTGTGGGGATGACTTACCTGGAAAATTTCATTTTGCACACTCTGAGTTACCACATAGATCCCCACTGAGTTTTCCAAGCCAAATCTCAATCCCACCACTCAAATGTAAAGCGAAGATGATTTTAAAAGTAACATAAAATATAATATGTTGGCCCTGGCCAGTTTGGCTCAGCGGTTAGAGCGTCAGCCTGTGGTCCAGAGAGACCAAGGTTCGTTCGGTTCTTGCTAAGGGCACGTACCTCGGTTGCAGTTTGTCCCTGGCCCTGGTTGGGTCGTGTGGGTGGCAGCCACTTGATATGTCCCTCTCATGTCGATGTTTCTCTCTCTCTTTCTCAACCTCACACTCTATCTGAACAAAATATGGAAAAATATCCTCTGGAGATGATTAAAAAAATAATAATAATATTATGTTGTAGATATATAGGCAGTCATAGCAACTCGATGTTCTCATAATTAGTAGGTGATTCAATGTTGGCATCATTAATTAAATCTTGACTCTTTCTTGCTTCTCATGTTTTGATAGTTATCAGCAGCCTGACGCTGGTAAGGGTTCTAATAAAGCCCTTAACCTCACCTGAGGGTCAAGTTCTGTTTCCTTTTTCCTGACTCTCCCCTTCTCTGCACTTCATGCAATGAGTTCATTATCAGGTTGAAATACAGACTGTAGAGGAGAGCAGAAGTCTATTTGTGCAAAACACTATCAATAAAATTAGGATGAAGGGTCAAGACCGAAGAAGGCCAAAAAGATTCAGGACAGTAAGACCACATGACCTATCTAGTGCTGGAATTTTTTAAACTGAATTTATTGTGTTCATATTGGTTAATAAAATTATATAGGTTTCAAGTGTATAATTTTATAATATCTCAGCTGTATAATTGTATTGTGTGTTCAGCACCCAAAGTCAAGTCCCCTTCTGTCAACATTTATCTTCCATTTACCCTCTTCTACCCGCTCCCACCCCGTTTCCTTCTGGCACGCACCATGCTGTTCTCTGTGTCCATGAGTCGTATTGTTCTTAATCTCTTCACTTATTTCACTGAGCCCATCCATCCCCTTCCTCTCTGACAGCTTTCAGTCTGTTCTGTGAGTCTGTTTCTATTTTATTTGTTAGTTTATTTAGTTCATTAGATTGCACACATATGTGAAATCATATGGTATTTGTCTTTCTCTGACTGGTATAATGCCCTTTAGGTGCTTTTCTCTCCTTTTGAATTTAGAACCTATGGAGGAGGAAGAATGAAGATCAAAACAGCAGTTTTGTTTTTGATAAAGCTGAATTTGGGAATACAGGATACCACTGTAATTGTATAATTGAACTTCCTTTTTTTCTTCTTGAATTCAACTTTTTTTTTTTTTATCCTCACCAGAGGACTTTTTTTTTTTGCATTTATCTTCAGATAGAGCGGAAAGGAGAGAGGAAGAGACAGAGAGAAACATTGATGTGAGAGAGACGACACATTGAGTGATTGCCACCCACACAACCTCAACGGGGGCCGGGGACAAATTGCAACCTAGGTACGTGCCCTTAACGGGAACTGAACCCGGGACTCTCTGGTCCACGGGCCAAAGCACCAAACTCTGAGCCAAACCGGCCAGGGCTCAACATATTTTTTAATTGGCAGACTTTTTCTCTCTAATGAGTATGAAATGCTGGTCTTTAAGGATTTATTATATTGAATAGTAAAGAATGTGAATATTCACTGGAGGGGATATTTTCAAAAAAGAGAGAAATACAGAAGGAATTGAATGAGAAGTAAACTCTCAGCATGGAAAGCTGTGAGGTAGTGGCAAGAAGCGATGTTTACCGTGGAGGTGTGAGTGTGGGTGTGGAAGTCCTGGCCACTCTATAGAAATATGAGAAGTATTGGACAAGCAGTACTTCCTAAACACTGCTACATCATAGCAGACTCCTATGGTGGTTTCTGCATGTACTGACTTGAACTTGTTCATAATATTCCCTTTTTGCTTGTTTTTTATTTTACTAAATTCCACCATTATTATTGCCTTCCTTTTATTATTTTTAGCTTAATTTGTGCTTCCCCCATATGATAAAATCATAGGTGATTAATTTTAGATTTTTATTATAATCTAATATAGACATATACAAATACAAATTTTCCTCTTATGGCTGATTTAGTTGGTCTAGATGTTTCATGGAGAGTGCAGGTACATGTATGACTGAGAAAATCAACAAGGAAAAAGCCCAAGAAAGGAGTAATATAAGAAAACATCTAAGACGAATAGCAGTCAAAATAATGATTAGTGTTCATATGTAAAGGGAGTGTCAAGAGTAACTATGTGGGAAAAATCCTGTGCAATGATGGTAGAACTCAAACTGGAAACCTCTGAGTAAAATTAGTGGTATAAATATACACATATATTAAACTGTAAACAAATGTGTATTTCTCCAACCTGAAAACCCCTTAGTATTTCCAACCAGGTATAGTAAGCCTTCATTTCACATAAAAATGTAGAAAAAACCGACTGCCTCCATTCTAACACGTGCACTGCGGGAAGCCAGCGTCTCTTTCCAAACCTGCACTGCCACAGTCCCCTCGAGGTATCTGCCAATGGCTCATGTTCTCATGGCCACTTCCTGCTCCTGCTTCTTAGATATTTACTTATTTATTGCAGTTGTTTTTTACATTATGTTGTTTGTGTTTGCCTCATTCTTAGAGGCTCGGTAGTTGTCTATCTCTGAGGAACCCTCCCTCTTTCCTTCTTTTTTCCTCTCTAGTCGACACTATTACTGCAACAAATCCACTTACTTTATCTAGGCTTTCCACAGACTGCATCTCCACCACACATGAGTATGCCTGGAAGTCTGTTTTATTTAACAAAAAGAGCTTTGTATCTAAAAAGAATCCAGTCCACCTTTTAACTTGATCTGTTCAAAATACTTTCAGCTATTTTTTATTGTCTTGCTAATTACTAATACAGTAAAATAGTAATTATTCTAAATGCTATACATTTATTTAATCCCCCAAACAGCGTTTAAAATAGTTTCTTCTACTTTTATTCCATGTTCAGATATAAACAAAATGAGATCTGGAAAGACAAAGAGCTTGCTTAAGATCACATGAAGAATAAGACTCTAGCTCTTGAGGCTGACTTTTGACCACTTTCCTATGTCACCTCTTAATCAGGAATAAATGAGTAAGTGGTCAGTGGGGTACTGCTCTGGTCAAGAAATGGTGTAATATGTATTTTATTTAATATTTAATAATATCTTATGTTTTTTTCCTAAACATTGGCTATGAAAATCCCAGATATAGTATTTTCTGCTTAGAGAAATTTATGTTAGGACAATGTGACAATTTAAAATTGCTAATCGTTGATAAAAGATAAAAATGCCCTCTAAACAAAATGTGCCTCTGGTGATGAAAATACCACTTATTCTGTTTTCAGGAAATAATCAAAATGATACCTTAACAGCCAACTATAAAATTATTATCTTATGAAAGAATTGGGCAATGCAGTTAAATCCACTAATTTGTAACTAAGTTTTTCTGTGTTTCAAGACTCAATATTAGAAGGGTCAATTTGCATGTGAGTATATTTAAAACAATACCAATTCTAATTTGATCTGTGATGACTATTACTGTCTCCTTTTCTTTTCTTTTTTTCAAATAACTAGAGGAATGCACAATGCTTCGTGTAGTTTTATAGCTATATCGTTATAACTATTTGTATCAGTTAGGAAAGCTTTCAGCTACAGGGAAAAGTGAATGTGATTCACAGTTTTTTAATTAATTAATTTTTTAACAAATGAGGATCCATTTTTGCACTGAACAGAAGCAGATTTTGTATTAGTGACAAGGATGTCAAAACCATCACATCTTATTATCTTGTTCTTTTTCATATGACTGAAATGCAACGGTTGCTGTTGCTTTAGCCTTCATGCTCAAATTCAAAAAGAGTGCAAGAGAAAGGGTCATAGGTTCCACTTCACCAGAAAAGCAAAAAGCCTTCCTAGAAACCCTCTTGACAGTCATCCATTTAAATTCCATTTATATCTTATTGGCAGAATGCGGGTCATTTGGCCATGCCTAAATGAAAAAGTCTTGGAAAGTGGGAACATGAGCATCATGTTTAGCTAGGCCATTTGCTGAGTAGAGGACTGACATTAGGCAGACAATAAATAATCATTGTCACTCTGCCTACGTGCTCCTCTGAATTGTCTTACCTGATTCTGGAACTTTACTATGAAAAACTAATTGATATCAATGGTTACTATGGTAGTTTGATCATACATACATACATACATACATACATATATATATGTATGATCAAATATATATATAATATATATATAATTAAATCAAATATATATAATTAAAGAGATAAATATTAATTTTGTATCTATAACAATCATTTTCTATATGTGATAGTAATATTGATTACTTGATCCTTTTAATTTTGTTGTGTTTTTCTCAATTTAGTTAAAAGCAAGATCTATTTATTTTCCAACCACAAATATAAGTATCACGTTGTAGTAAAATCATCAAAGTTCCTTTCTTGATCCAAGCCAACCCACTCTGCATATTCAGAAATGGGAGTAGTGTTGACATTCATGGAGCTTAGAACAAATACCATGCCAATCACATGTAAAATATAAACACGTTTCAAATTTATTTGAATTTTAAACAATCTGTTTTCTTTGGCTTATAGAAAAATTACTAAATAACATATTGCATTAAGAACAAAATGTTCTTTAATCAGGATCAAATTATAATCTTATAGTAACACATAATTATATGGATGAAATATTAAAGTTATAAGCACATTTTTTAGACAAAATATCCAAAGGCATCGAAGTTTTCTTTATTAAAAAGTTATTTTCCAGTGTAGTGAATATTTAACATTAAGAGTTTTATTTTATTCAGATTAAACGTTAAGTTGTTTGCTTTTTGCTTCTGTATGAAATGCGTAGGAAAAATGGTAACTACATCTTCGTGCGATGTTTTGAAAAGCCTGGCATAATTTAAAAGCAAGTTTCCAACTGGCTGGCATAGCAAGCAAATGGAATTAGGAGAGATTTGGTCTTCATTTCTTGATGTAAATTATTATGATTAGTATAAGTTCTTTGGTTTGCTTTTCTTACTGTTTTCACTTTTTTGGTATATCTGTGTAGATATGCATAAAGAATGACATTTCTATCATATTTTGGCTTAACAAATAAAATAGAAAAATATGTGTATTTTGGACATTTTCTCATCACCTACTCAACAGTCTCCCTTTTTGTTCCTGGCACCCTCTTTTGTATAACCATGTGCTTATGAAGAATGGTGTCATCCCCCAGCCAGGGTAAATCCAGACCCCGCAGAGACGGTCAGTCAGGATCATGCCAGGGGACAAGAGAAGGCACAGAGCTGGGCTGGCCAGTGAGAGATGCAGGACTTCTCAGAAAAGGTTCTTTTTGCAAAATTGAAGATCGGAGCAGGAAACAGTCCCCTTTCTGCTGCTGGAAAGAATCATGTGGGAAAGGAACAGCTGGCAGTGCTGAAGCCCCTCTAGAGCATGAGCAGAGCCCACCTCTGGGGGTGGCAGAATGGGAACTGGCAACTGCTGAGCCACCCTACCCGAGGAGCCTTAGTGATAACACCTATTTTCCTCATTGTTAAATTATTTTATTTTAATTGTAGCTCAGTGCATCCTGACCAATAGAATTGACCATATTGAAATATTTAGAAATGTATGTCTATTCAAGTGAAATTTGAGTTTTGGTTGTCTAGTGAATAAAATACAGTATTTCAAACAATATTGTGTGTATGTTATATTCTTAAGTATACTCAGAAAAATTTTAATTTAGATTTTAGTAGTAACCTTATATTCTATTTGACATTTTTAAGGATTTAATAATGCCACAATGAATTCATCTATCTATGAATATTTTGTTTATATGGACCTTGCTTTGTCCATAAGGTATAATTGTTAAGTTATAGAGTTCTTTTAATATTAATATTTTAATTAGATGTTTTGAATTTTGAAAGATGAAGGAAATACTATTATCAATTATCAGCTCCCTATAGGGTTTATAGCTATTCTTGATAGTTTGGTTATAGTCATGTTGTTTCATGCCTAATAATAATTAATTATGAATAGTTTTTTTTTTTGTTGTTGTTGTTTTTTACCAGTTATTGTCTTTTTCTGAGGGCTGATAAAGCATTCTCTACCAATGGTACATATCTAGATAATTGACTCATACTTTTGAATATTTCTAGAACAAAATTTGTAAAACCATCAAGCAAAAATAGTTTTAAAATATTAATTTTACAGAAATTTTAGCTAATGTGGAAGATTAGAAGAGGAGTGACATTAATATTATATTTTAATGTCTACATTTTTACATCTGAAATTAATAAAATTAGTGCAATTCATAGCATATGGTCAGTCTTATGATACACAAAGTCATAGAAATATAAGAGCACATTAAAATAATTTCTAGGGCATCCTAGCTGCACCCCATAAACTCTTAGGTAACTGTTAACAAGTGCAAAATAATGAGCTTTAACCCAGAGATTTGGGTATCCAACTAAATCACCATGCTCCCTGGGGATTCTTTTGAAAAATTTATAGAGCTGTAACTTGTCTTAAAGAAAGACTAGACTGATGTTGAGAAAGACAGAAAGAGAAAAGGGATACAAGTACTCTCTCTTCTGCCCATTAAAGGATTCGCCTCAATCTTGAGTAGAATGCTGGTTAAGAAAGTGAACTGACTACATTTTCTGGTTTCTTTTGTCCTAGGTTTTGACATACCTTTGGTGTCAGGAAATTCTTCCCTCAAAGCCTCAATAGCTCATGTTCAAATTTAAACACATTTCCTCCTCTGTAATCAGTGAAGACAGAGAGCAGCTGGTCACCATCTTCTATACACTAAAGCTTCAAACCTTTTCTTCAGAATAAATGATCCTACTTCATAGACTCATAAAATTAGAAGGGACCTTGAAGTCATCCCATCTTTCCTCTGCCTTTAGACAAGACTATCCTTTAACTGTCCCAAACAGATGAGCAAATTTATCCTATTTTTAAAAGAGATCAAGAGAATCTAATCAAATGCCTCCAACAGTCACACATCCCTCTGATGAAAAACCCTCACTCTCAGGAAATCATCATCATTATCATCAAATAGCATTTTCTAAACACCCACATGTGCAAAATATGTTTGTATATTCAGACCCTATGAGGGCCCAAAGACCCAGAAGAAATGGTTGAAGAAAATGGCAAAGGTACATATTGCACACTAGGCTTTACTGAAGGCATGGGGGGAATCTAACTCACCACCATAAACAGTCCTATAGCAAACCCATCAAAAACAAATTACATTTAAGAGGCATTCCGGAAACTCCACAGGATTTTCATTTAGGAAAATTGCCTTATAGTCCAAGAATATATCCATTGAGTTTTTCTGTTTAAATATTAGGACTTACTAATTACTGTCAAATGCATGTCTAATAACCTAAGAACAAGGAATTTAAAATGCAATGTATTTACTCAGAAGAGGGGGAGGCAGGGAGGGAAGAGATAAACCACAGAACTTCTATGCATGTACGCATAACTGATGGACATGGACAACAAAGCTGGGGACAGGGTAGGGGGGATGGGGAGGAGGGTGTCAATGGGGGAAAAAGAAGAAACATCTGCAACAAAAATAAATTCGTAAAAAAAGATAAATAAATAAAATGCAATGTATTCAATCTGAAGCAATTCTGTATTAATTTAAAATCATAGCTTTTGTAGCATACAAAATATTGACTCATTTGCCTCTATTACAAAGTAAGGGGGACAAAACTGTCTCTGAACTTCCAGTCCTTTTTCCCATTTCTGGATTCTCTGCAATGTGCCTGCAGAGCCAGAGCTCCAAGGTTCAAGACTTTCAACCCAAGGCTGGAATGTCTCTATGTCCTCCAACTTCTTTCCCTGTCAAGGAATTTTCATTCTCTAATTTTTAGTTGGTTTTAATTGAATAGAGCAATTTATCTGGTGGTAAATCTTCTCTGCATATAAAAACATTTGATTAAAGAAAAAAATATTGACTTATATTTGCCAGTCGAATAGGCTGACTGTTGAGGTGGGATGGTTTTTAACCAGGGTGGTCCTCCAGGTTTGTCTCCACCTCACCTTTAAGCATTCTGCCAGGGACTGAAACACACTGACTGGAATCACACATCATTCATATTCTCCTCTCTCACCTTTGTGGCTTTCTCAGCTACACCCCATTGCTCACCTTTTCGAGAAGCTCTGTGTAACTGTGAAAGTAATCACAGTGCTCAGTGTTCAGGAGCTGGCAAAGAGCCCGTAGATACTTGGAGGGGCCCTGATAGGATGTGTGTTGCACCACAACAGGCTTCACAATGTTTGCTGTGCAAGCACAAGGGGTTGTTCTGATTACAGTTGCTATTCGATTTTGATTCATGCACCTATTGTGCAGCAGCCCATTCAGCATATCACTATATAATCTCTGTGCCATGGGCAGAAGTTACTATGTAGCAAGACTTTAGCAAAAGCATCAAAATATATGAATAGACTATACAACATTATTGACATATAGTTCTTCTATTTTATTTTATTATTTTATAATAGCTATGCCCAGTCTATTCTCTAAACTTATTCGAGGCTTAAGTTTTTACTACCAACAAATAAAATACATATTTTAGAGGAATAGTAAACTTTCCATTGATTAGATGTCTCTTACATTTGAAAAAAAAAATAACATTGAGTGCTTTCATATATTATCACATTTAAACCCTCTCATTACATTTCAGGGTAAAAATATTTATTCCCATGTATTTTCTGAGAAAGAAACTTAGCCTAACAGAAGATTCCTTTTGAAAAACTGAATTCAAATGTAGGCATTTCTGGTCCTAAAGTGTGTTTATGTGTTTATAATTAATTTGGTCTAAGAAACAATTATGCTAAGTGAAATAAGCCAATCAGAGAAAGACAAATACCACATGTTCTCAATTATTTGGGGAATATAATAAACAAGGTGGGCTGATGAACAAAATAGACCCAGAGACATAGAAAGGAGTATGGTTCAGACTGACAAACCTCAGAGGAGGGGAGGCGGGGAGAATGGATGAGATGAACCAAATAACTTATATGCATGTATGCTTAACTAATGGTCATAGACGACAATGCTGAGGGTGTGGGTGTTGGGGCAGCGGGATGGGAAGCAGGGTGTCTGGGGGGGGAGAAACCCTGTAACAAAAATAAATTACTAAAAATTGAAAAAGAAAAGAAACAACTAAACTAAATTAATGCTAAGCTTCTGGAATTAAAACAAAACAAAACAAAACTCTGAGGATTAACCATTTATTGTTTATTTTTCAATTGCAATATGCAGAATAGACATTTTTATTTCAAGATAAGATCAGTATATTTTCTGTATTTGATCTAATATTTCCACAAAGACCATCTGTCATTAAATGTCTTTAAGTTATTCACCATGGCCATTAAATGTTTTTCCACTATTCATCTGTTCTCTTTATTAGTCATGGTCACTCTCCTTACTCTTTAATAGCTGTACTTATCAGTGGCCATCACATTAGCAACGTGTGAAGTCCTGTATCACTATATATCAGTACTACTTCCCTTTGTGCCATACACTGAGCTTCAATTCCATTGATTGCAATTCTCCAATAGCATCCAGACATCATGAATACTGTTTCCAGTGCTTCATATTCTCAAATGAAGAGTTGAGAATCTGCATTTTTCAGCTGGGCCTGAGCCTTAGGGCTGGCACATTACCCATATCAAGAGAAGTCGTGAGTACAAGATGCAAGGAAACCACCCAGCTCTATGACTGAACCCCACTAGAGGCTGTCTCCATCTATTTCACACAGATTAAAAGTGCCCTGATCCTCCCTTCCTCCCTCCCTTCCTTTCTCCCTCCCTTCCTTCCTTCCTTTCCTTCCTTTTTTTTTCTTTATTTCTTTTTGTTCTATAGTATAATAAAAATTAGAACTTATTTTTAATCTATGTAGGATACAAAGGTTAAGTGTATATGGTCTTCTTAGACAGTTCTTAAATATTTGTGCTCAGCCACTAGAAATAGCACAGAAAATTTGTGGTCAGTCAGTGTAATTTTTCTTTGCAAGCCCTGTGTGCTATTCGTGTGCTTACACCAACAAATTGTGTCTGGACAACTGGCATTTAACCTGGGAAGAGTTTCAGGTAGATTTTACTACATTTGGTGCCTTAGTCCACTTAGCTTGTTTCGGCCACAGTCTTAAAAGCCTCCTTTGTTCCTTTACCATCACCTCTTCCTTGTAAAAACTGGATTTGAGCAAGATGTATTTAGTTAATCAAATCCACGAGGCAGTCAAAACATCACTTCTCTTGGAAAGGAAAAGAATGATATCACAAGCAGATAAAAATGACATATATAACTCTATTTCTTTGAGTGGGTTCCGGTACATGCTTAATCTTGAATTTTCCCATTTTGAGAGGCTTGTCGAGTCAGCTATCAGACATTTCATGGAACATGTTGCTGTGAAGCTACATCAAACACTATTCTACTTTTTGACAGGTTGCTCTATACAATTGCACATACCTGGCCTTCAAAATAGGGTAAACTAAAACCCACTGAAGGAGAAGAAAAAGGTGATTATTATAATCCTTGAGGATTTAAAAAATCAATGATCTTGCAGAAAAAGAATAGGCCATTTGTCATTACTCTATCTCTTTGATGTCAAGGGAAGAAAATGTTCTTAAAATCTCAGCTCATATTAGTAGCTTTAGAATTTGCAAAGTACTTTTTTATTCCACACTTTAATTAATTCTCACAATGTCATTTGCAGTCAATATTAATATTGCATATTGTAATTGTCCCATTTGAAAGCTGAGAAATTGAGAGTCAGGGAATGTATGTCATTTTTCCAAGGTCATAAAGATGATTAATGGTGATTCTAAGATTTCATCTCCAAAAGACTGAGAGTTAAATTGTGATTTTTTTCATTCTATTGCGATGTGCATTTTATTGACCAGACATCTAATTATGAACAGAAAAACAAAAAACAAAAAAAATGTTATTTAAATTATTACATTCAGATTGTATCTAAAATATTTCTAAAAGTGATTTGTAAATATTATTTTATTTGAAGAAAATAAAATGTATATTTTTATTTGATCACTGGAAATAAATACACATCCTCTAGGTCAACATTTTTCCAAATGATCATGTATCTTAAACAAAATTATTCCAGATTATTTGAAATTAAGTAAAATTATTGAGATGAAAGCAATATATGTTAAAATTTTTCAATCTTGGATCAATTGACTTTTGGGTTGAATAATTCTTTGTTGTAGGGGTTTTTTGTACATTGTAGAATTAGGGTATTTCTGTCTTCTACTTATTGATGCCACCAGCACTCAGTGGTGACAGCCCCAGATATTTTGAGACATTGACAATTCACCCATAGTTGAGAATCACTGTTCTACCTTAATTTAAATGCCAGCACAGGTTCTCTCTCTTATTATTGCATTGGACAATTGCAAATATTTGCCATAATTTAGCAGAGACATTAGTCTTTCCATGATAGCATTACAGTGATTAATTAATATGCTTAATAATTTTCCAATCTAATTCTATTTGTGCCAAAGGATGAAATTAACACAAGTCCAATGACCTTTCCTTATTTTCATTTGACTTTTCTTATCAGAAGTGAAGATCTTCTTTACTTTGTCCTCTCGCTATATCCCTAATGGGAGACAGTTGGTCCCTTGCATTTTTGTACATCTTGCAAGTTAGACACAGACTGTCCTTTTGTTCTGAACTATCTTTTCAAGGAGATGTATACAGTGAGCAGCTTTAGGAAAGAGAAATTGTATCTCCTTGTTGAGCAAAGGAAAGATATGCTTACTTCTCATTACAAAAATATAGGTTCCCTGAGCTCAGGGTCCTCTCCTATAATGTAACCCTCTATGACTGCTGGTTCTGTCTGATCATCTAAATGTTGTTCTACGGGAATTGGAGCTGGAAAACCAGCACAAACTATTGATGCTATGGCCACTGCTATTGCTGGGAGTAATAAACTGTCCTTTATCTCTGACTCAGGGGTCTTGTTGTCTCCTAACAACACCCATAAGACTCTAGTAGCCTGAATTTTTTGTTTGCAAGTAAGGCAACATAGTCATCCCTTCACATTTCTTGACAATTTATTCTTTGACATTCATGGATAATTAAAGGCTGTTTATTTCTCAAAATGTTAATGTCTTCATATGTCATTTCAGTAATCTCTCATTGATTCTATCACATACAAGTTTGTTTTTGTACCTACCTATTCAACAGGCATTCTCAAGGATGTAATCCACCATACTGCTTATGCTTTCTCTTTATTTAAGCATATTGTCTTTATAAAGAGGAAGCCATTCTTTGCCCAAACAACAGTTTTATTTCATTTTATGGATATCACAAAAGTTATGATTTACTGTCTTTTCATCCTTGCTACATCTTTTAGAAAATGAAGGCTTCCTTTTTTAGTCAACCTCTAGCAGCTGTGTAGTATCATTTGGTAGTAATATATAGTATTAGTCTTAGCACTGATTTATTATTTTTCTACTTTTAAAGAATTGGACATCTGGGGAAATAAAGTTAAAAAAAATATGCCAATGACTTAAAAGGTTTATATAGCAGCAGATTGAAACATATTCTTATTATTACTGTGAAAGAAAGAGAATTACTTGAGTGATCTCCTTTATAAATCTGTCCTTCATTGAGATCATAAGATCTTTTGTCTTTTTCATTGGGGCTCTAGGTTAGGAGATAACCCACTTATTTGCACAAAGATCCCAGGGTTCTCCCAGGAGTAAAATGGTTGTGATCCAATCACAAAGTTTGGGAAAGTAGTAGAATGGACTATAGTATCGCTTGACAGAAATATTTTAAGAGAGTGATCCGGGAGCCTCATGAGAACTCACCAGGAGCATAAAAAGAGTCTAGCTTGACACTTTTTTTCCAACAAAAGGTCTGCTGGTCTTTCAGAGAGGCTAATTCTGGTCCACAGTGTTGCTGACTTTGGAAAGCTGAGCACCAGCCACTCTGGTATATCTTTCTTTGAGGAAAAAATGTATAAGCCTTTGAATGTAAATTTAAAAAATTTTAACTGTGGAGCAGAAATATATGGCAACTCTTAACCTACAGAGGCCAACTTGTCAGAAAGGACAAGTAAATGTCCACATTGTGGGGATCCTTGTTCAACAGCAACATTGTGTGGCAACAGTGACATCCAGACTGTTCCTGCAGTAAAGATAAAACATAGTCCTTTGTATTCTCTCTCTTTTAAGGATGAAAGATTACCACAAAATGAGTTAATTGTAGGGTTCTTGGATATTGTGGGTCTCAGGTCAATTGATAGATTGTTTGAGGGGAAATGATAATCATATTAGAGAAGGGAAATACAACCTAACAGATGCTGAGTTCAAAATACTGATTATAAGGATGCTGCTCAATGAACTTAGTAAGAACCTCAGCAAACTTAGTGAGGGCCCCAAGAGCATAAAAAAGAACCAGTCAGAGATGAAGGATGCACAGTCAGAAATGAAGGAGGCACTAACTGAAATAAAAAATAATTTACACAGATTCAATAGCAGAGTAGGTATAGCTAAGAAGCAAACCATTGATTTGGAACATAAGGAAGCAAAAAACACCCAATCAGAACAGCAAAAAGAAAAAAGAATCAAAAAAAAAAAAAAATGAAGATAGTGTAAGGAGCTTCTGGGACAAGTTCAAGAGTTCCAACATTTGCATGGGTGCCAGAAGGAGAACAAGAAATCGAAAACCTATTTGAAACAATAATGGCAGAAAACTTTCCTAACTTGGTGAAGGAAACAGACATACAAGTCCAGGAAGCACAGAGCGTTCCAAATGAGACGAACCCCAAGAGGCCCACACCAAGACACATCATCATCAAAATGCAAAAGGTTCAAGACAAAGACAGAATCTTAAAAGCAGCAAGAGAAAAGCAGTTAGTTACCTACAAGGGAGTTCCCACAAGACTGACAGCTGATTTCTCAAGAGAAACTTTGCAGGCCAGAAGGAAGTGGCAAGAAATATTCAGAGTCATGAAAAGTAAGAACCTACAACCAAGATTACTCTACCCTGCAAAGCTGTCATTTAGACTTGATGGCCATATGAAGAGTTTTCCAGACAAGAAAAATTTAAAGGGGTTCATTACCACCAAACTGTTATTATATGAAATGTTGAAGGGTATTTTTGAAGAAAAAGATAAAATATATGAACAAACAAAATGGCAATGAATATATATCTATCAACAATTGAATCTACAAACAAAATGAACAGGCAGAACAAATAAAACATTCTCATAGATAAGGAGAACATTTTGTCTGTTGCCGGATGGGAGGGGGGTTGGGGGAATGGGGGAAAAAGGTGAAGGGATTAAGAAGTACAAATTGGTGGCTAGACTGACAAACCTCAAAGGGAAGGGGGTTGGGGGTGGGAAGAAATAAACCAAAGAACTTATATGCATATATGCATATTCAAGGGACACAGACAGCAGTGTGGGAAAAGGCAGGAGGGGGACAGGAGTCGGGAGGAGGGGGTCAATGGGGGAAAAATGAGAAACATCTGTAATACATTCAACAATAAAGATAAAAATAAATAAATAAATAAATAAATAAATAAATAAATAAATAAAAAAGATACAACCATGAAGAGTGTTATGCAAACAACTTTTTAAATTTCTATCCAGTTCTCTCAGCTATTTATCACATTTTTTTCATGTGAGTTTTTAAAGCTATTTCTGGCTTTTATAGATCAAGTTGGTTAATTAAATGCATCTATGACTTATTAATAGCTATTAATTTATTTTTATATATTTAGAATGACAAAAATTTTTGGTGGGCAACACTATAGGAATGTATATTGTGTTTATTATAAAGGTTAAATGTTATCATTATGACTGAATTGTTGCCTGACTAAAGGACCTGGAAAAATATCATAATTGTAATCAGTTATCTTTTCAGAATTGATTCTTCTGTAGAAGCACATTATGGACTATGATCTCAGTGTTGGACGATCCTTTTAAAACACAATGCAGAAAATTTGTCAGTATTGGCAGTTGTTAATGATTGCCAGTGATACAAAACAACAACAAAAAAGAATGAAAAATGACCACATTTAATTGCTACTTCTGGGAAATTCAGGTAAGTGTCTGAATTGACTTGAAAGACCTGGGCAAGTTACCAGATGGTATAATCTATATCTCTTTCATTTCTGTAAGCCTGAAATATACGGTGTTTGAAATGCTTTATGTATTGCATTACATTAGGAAATAGTCTTTTGGCTTGATGTTAGAGATGGTAGTGCAGGGACCATTCTGGTTTGAGTGTTTTTGGTGTTGTTGATCCTATATATCTATGACAGCAAGATACCAGATTCTAAGGGACATACAGATAAATGGTCATTTCAGAGAACATAACTTTTTTTTTTTTTTTTTGAGAATCACTGTTGTTGGATTTTTACTAATAGTCTGTGTTCCCTATTTATTTTATCAGCCCTAAGCTGATAAATACTTAAATGTATAATGAGTTTTCAGTAATAGACAACTAGTTTATTTTTTATTTTTTATTTATTAATTTGTTTTTGTTACAGATGTTTCTCATTTTTCCCCCATTGACACCCTCTTCTCCTTTCCCCCCGCCCCATCCCCAGCTTTGTTGTCTGTGTTCATTGGTCATGCATACATGCATGTAAGTTCTGTGGTTTATCCCTTCCCCCACAAACCCCCCTTCCTCTGAGGCTAGACAACTAGTTTTAAATAACCTTTGTAAATCAACTTGTATAAAAGACAACATAAATAGTAAAACAAAACAAAGCAAAACTAAAAAGAGACATCAGTGTTTGGATCTGACCCAAAATGACCATTAAAGTTGTAAATTTTCCCATTAAACTGATAACAATGTAAGCTGTTCTCTCTATCAATGGAAATGCTGACATATTTCTGAGTAATAACATCCCTTCCAAGTATGTTGATTCTAGCTTTTATGAGACTGAGTATATTTTTGATTTTGAGGAATGTGTTGATAGATGGTGCTGAATTCCAGGCTTCCCAAATCTGAAGGGATTTTTTGTTGCCTCTAGCTGTTACCATGCTTTTTTGTTTAGTACATTCGCTTACTTAAAATAATAAAGTTTCTCAGGAGGTGTACAACCTAAGTAAGTTCACTTTTCCCATACACAGTATTAGTAATTGGGCTCTACCTTATGCCTTGCTTGACGTTCTTTATGACCAAAGTTGACATTCAACACGCAACCAAGGATAGTAGGGCTAGAGCCTTTTGCCTTGATACAAATTGAAGCTAGTGACTGTGCTCTACTCTCCGTTAAGAGCTGCAGGCGGTCTGGGTAATAACTCCCCCCTCTCACTTGTGGTTCCATTGGTATGACTAAGGGGTGGGCATGGGGGTGGGGGTTGGACAGAAAGACTTCCTTCTTGGGGTGCTCCACAGGAACTCCTCACTAAACTTCACAGAAAAACCCTGTGCTGGCTAGCTCACACCCCCCACGCAGAGGACTTTCAGAGAAGTACTTTGGAGACGACTCAGCCACTTTTTCCCAAAAGTATATATGAAATCATTAAGCACAATTATGGTTTCTCAGTAAAAAGTTAGTTTTTCTTCCTTCTACCTCAGTTTGGATACATTTCTCTTTATTTTTATTGCTTTCATGTTTTTTATCTGTGTATCACACACACACTCACAAACAGCTGCATATTTTTTTCTAAAGCCCTTAAATGTTTACTGTAGAAATTATGGCATTTCTAAATACTTTGATGTTCTTCTTCTGAGAATAAAGACATGCACTTAGATTACCAAAGTGCTTTAATCTCATATATGAAAATAAATAATCATTTAATAAGATTATCCAATATACAAATTTCCTCATAGGGTTTTGTTTCTTTTTTTAATCCATGATAAAAATCAAGGTTATACATTGCATTTTTTATTTCATTTCTCTCGTTCTTTCTCTCTCATTTATTTCAGTGGAGAAGTATTTTTCATTTGCTTGTGTAGTGGCTTAGTTTAGTTTGGTTTATACAACACTGACATTTTGACAGTATATCACAGTTGTTTTTAGAATGTCCTATATTCTGAATTTAACTCATTATGTCCTTATATTTAAAGTCAATAAAACATTTTTAGTAAGAACACTAGATAGGTGATATTGTGTACTTAGGGCATGAAACAGGAGATACATAATTTTATGTAACCCACTATTGGTGAGATTTGCTAAATTTCACTGGTGACTAAGTTTGGTTCCTTGGTTCTAATGGTGACTGCCAGGTTATCACCATTATAAAATACCTTATTATCATTATTATTATTATTGTAATCTGGGCAAGAAAAAAGTAAAATGTTATTGCATGTTTGCAATGTGAATGTCCTTTATCCCCCCAACTTTCACCCTATGTTTTCAGCATCTAATAGTCAGTTCTTGCCAGTGCAAATTATTATTGTGAATTTCAAATGGTGATATTTCTAAGTTTTGTCATACACTTCATATTTATTAGCTGTCATTCTTCTGTAAAACTTTCCTTTCTCTTGAAAATTAAAAAAAAAAATCTTTCTAAATTACATACTCAAAGTATTTAAATATTTTAAACATCTTGAAAATTTTAAAGAGATTCTAAGTAAGATGTTTTCTATAATTTCTATGAAAATAATGTTTTGGTAACAAATTGCATATTACATGCAATCATAAACATCTTTTTTATTTATAAAAATATAATTTTTCTTTGTTTTCTTTCAAGTATGTTTGGTTAAAGATAGAAAGGCATAAAATCTACTGTGCCTTGAGTGTCAATGTTCTGTTCACACTAAGAAGTACATGTCTACAGAAACGGATCATTCATTCATTCTGTCAACCCTTTCTCTTTTTTTTTTTTTTCTTTCTTTCTTTCTTTTTTTTTTTTTTTTTTCCAAATCTTTATTGTTGGATGTAAAATGTATTACAGATGTTCCACATTTTTCCCCCATTGACCCCCTTCTCCCCACTCCCGCCCCCCTCCCACCTTTCCCCACACTATTGTCTGTGTCCATTGGTTATGCATATAAGTTCTTGGGTTTATTTCTCCCCCCCCCAACCCCTTTCCCTTTGAGGTTTGTCAGTCTAGCAATGAATTTGTGCTTTTTAATCCCTTCACCTTTTTCACCCATTCCCCTAACCCCCTTCCCAACTGGCAACCAACAAAATGTTCTCTGTATCTATAAGAATGTTTCTGTTCTACCTGTTCATTTTGTTTGTAGATTCCATTGTTGATAGATATGTATTCATTGCCATTTTGTTTGTTCATACATTTTATCTTTCTCTTCAAAAGACCCTTCATCATTTCATATAATAACGGTTTGGGATAAACTCCTTTAACTTTTTCTTGTCTGGGAAAGTTTTTATATGTCCATTGATTCTAAATGACAGCTTTGCAGGATAGAGTAATTTTGGTTGTAGGTTCTTGGTTTTCATCACTCTGAATATTTCTTGCCACTCCCTTTTGGCCTGCAAAGTTTCTCTTGAGAAATCAGATGACAGCCTAATGGGAACTCCCTTGTAGGTAACTAGCTGCCTTTCTCTTGCTGCTTTTAAGATTCTGTCTTTGTCTTGAACCTTTTGCATTTTGATGATGATGTGTCTTGGTGTGGGCCTCTTGGGGTTCATCTTGTTTGGGACTCTCTGTGCTTCCTGCACTTGTATGTCTGTTTCCTTCACCAAGTTAGGAAAGTTTTCTGCCATTATTGTTTCAAACAGGTTTTCGATTTCTTGTTCTCTTTCTTCTCCTTCCGGCACCCCCAAGATGCGAATGTTGGCACGCTTGAAGTTGTCCCAGAGGCTCCTTACACTATCCTCATTTTTTTGGATTCTTTTTTCTTTTTGCTGTTCTGATTGGGGATTTTTTGCTTCCTTATATTCCAAATCGATGGTTTGCTCCTTGGATTTACATACTCTATTATTGAAGCTGTGTAAATTATCCTTTATTTTAGTTAATGCCTCCTTCAATTCTAACTGTGATTTCTAACTGGTCCTTTTTTATGCTCTTGAGACCTTCCCTAAGTTCACTGAGGTTCTCACTAAGTTCATTGAGCATCCTTATAAGCAGTATTTTGAACTCAGTATCTGTTAGATTGCTTATCTCCCTTTCGCTTAGTTCTTTTATTGGGGTTTTGTTCTGTTCTTTCATTTGGGACCTGTTTCTTTGTATCCTCATTTTGGCTGCCTCTCTGTGTTTGTTTCTGTGTATTACTTAATGAGAGGTATGGGTCTCGCTGAGACCCGATGTTGCTCGTTTGAAACAATTTAGGGAAAACCTGAAGCAGGATCCAAGACTGGCCAATCCTATGGTTAAGCAAGTGGCAACAGCTTGGGTGGGCTTGAAAGTTGTGTGGGGTGGGGCGGGGCCTCAGGGAGTCAGCGGGGCGGGGCCTCAGGGAGTCAGCGGGGCGGGGCTACCAGTGTGAGCCAGGTTGCTGGAGCCCCAGATATGGCTTCTGTCTGCCGCCTCCGGGAAGGGCTCACCAAAGGAACAAAGACCTCTTACAGCACGTTTGTCCCCGAGGAAGCCCCCTCTCCAGCCTTCGCTCCAGTGCCAAACAGCTCAGTTCTTCCCCTTATGTCTCTGGCGCCCCTCGAGCTGCCTCCCCTCCGAGCTTAGAGGGAGAGAGTCCGATAAGTCCGTGCGCGGGCCCTTTAGGGAGCTGCCTGGGGCTTCAGCCACTTCAGCTTCCCTGAGCCTCAGTTTCCGCTGGTTTTTCCAGCCAGAAGTTATGGGGACTTCTCTTCCTGGCACTGGAACCCTGAGCAGGGCACCTGGTGTGGGACGGGGACCCCTCAGTCCTCAGGAAGGACCTTCCCAGCCGCAGGAGCCTCCTGATTTTTGTCCACCACACTTGGGTGTGGGACCAGCCCGTCTCGCTGCTGCCTCCCCTTGCGCCGCCGCTCCTCCTACCAGTCTGGATGTAGCTGCTTTTTTAAATTCCGTAGTTGTAGGACTTCCATTCAGCTTGATTTCAGGTGGTTTTGAATGATGGTTGTTCTGTAGTTTAGTTGTAACTTTGATGTGGTTGTGGGAGGATGCGATACCGTGTTTACCTACGCCGCCATCTTGACCGGAAGTCCATTCTGTCAACCCTTTCCCGAGCACCTGCTATCTTCAAGGCATGATGTTAGCTGTAAATTTTATAAAACCTGTGTTTTTACCTTCTCTCATGAAAGAACAATTAAAATCATGCATATTATATGCATATGACATATGTATATATAATGTGTAATTATATATTATATAGACATATATGATTTCTGCAAATACTCATAAGAACTGAAAGTTAATAACACACAATTCTCTAGGTTGCAGGTAATCATATCACTTATATTTATTATAATACATTTCTAATTTATGAAATTTAAATGAAGTCTTAATATCAAAATCTCCCTTAGAGATCCAGATGATTGAAAATAGTACATAATACGTATAAAAAGTTGACTTTTTTTCCCCCCTGAGGATTTATCATTTCCATGGAAAAGGTTTTTTTTCCACAGACATTCAAACTGTAATTTTAACTAACAAAATATAAAGGTAGTTTTACCCTTCTTCAGGCTAGTATCTTCTTTTCATTAGAGTCACATGAAAGAATCTGCTTGAAATAGCATTATAAATATAGGGGGGGAGATCTCTTCATTTGATTATCTTGTTAATTTGCTTTTGCTTGATTTTGGGGCATCTCTTGGTGAATTTCTTGAATGAATTACATTAATTTACATAGCCTAATGTAATAATGGATATTTATAGCATTTGTAATAATGATATATACTTTAGGGACTTTTATAGAGATATAAACATTTGTTTAGTAAAATACTTATTACATGTAGCAGATGGAGAAAGAGCAGATTCTGGAATAAGAAACACATGGCCTTAATTTCACTCCACAATTTATTAGCTCTATGATTTAGTTAAGTTGCTTAATTTCTCTGAGCATCAATTTTCTCAAATATCTTGACAGACTGTTAAATGCTGGAAATAATATATATAAAGAGCCTAACACATAGTAGGGGTATTGGTGAGGGTTCTCCCTAGAAAAATAACTAATGGTATGTGCAAGGGCTGGCACATCTGAAATCTGAAGGGCAGGTTGGCAGGCTGCAGACTCAGGGAAGCGCTGACGAGGCCACTTGATTCTGAAAGCAGTCTGAAGGCAGAATTTCTTCTTCCTTGGGTGATCATCTTTTTCTCTTATGAACTTCAACTGACTAGATGAGGCCCATCTATGTTTTGGAGGGTAATCTCCTTTACTGAGCATCTACTGATTTAAATGTTATCTTAAAATAACTTCATAGCAATGCGTGGACTGGTGGGTTTGACCAACTTTCTGTGTACTGGACTCCAGATAAATTGACACAAAATAAACCATCAGAAAAGTCTGCATTGAAAGGTATCCATATTTCATAAAACAATGTAGAATTCTACTTGAAGGCCTGAGGTATGTCTGGAGAGCCTCATGCCCTGCAGATTCTTCACTTCTTCCTGGCAGTTGCTTGGATAGTGTTTCCTATTGGCTCCTCTTACTTTCTGTTTTACTGTTATTCCTTTGATGTTTCCATATGAAAAGCATTGGTTAGGCCAAGATTGCTGCTGACTCCCAGTGTCCCAAAGCACTGTTGATCTGATAAGTGATACCTGATCTCATACACAAGAGGGGAAAACACCTCTCTCCTGTACTTTGCACCCTATTTCATCACCTGTGCCCTAGAGCAGCACTTTTTATTTTTCAGAGACTCATAAAAATCTATCACAAAAATAACCACTTCAACTCCCAATTTGATCTTTCTCTCTATTTGTGCTCAAAACAATCCTTCAAAAAAATAGGAGAGCGATTGCTTCACCAGTCACCTTCGCTGCTGTCATACCCTCCAGGTGCATCAAACTCCTTACTCTGTTTTCAAACAATCCTTCCCTCTCCCAACAATAGACCAACATATGAAGTAATTCTTCCTGTGAATCCAATGATGCATGCAAATAATTTGAAAGATGAGTGGTCCCATATTTCCCCAAAAAAACCTCAAAGTCTAGTTGAGCTAGTTGATGCACTTTTAAAAATAATGCTTCTATTTATTTACAAAAGCCATGTAAACTGAGAGCCAAGTACTAGCATTTCAATTCACTTTAAAGACCCGATTTGGAGGTGCAAAGCAAATAATCTATATCTATATCCTTTAATTAGAGAATCCACATTTCTTTCAAATTTTATCTCGTTCCATTCAGGAAACTAGCTGAGTACCTTCATTGTTTTCTCCCCATCAAATGTTTTTATTATCATGTTCAAAGATTTTGATTAAGTTGGCATTGTCAGAAACCCTTTTCTATTTTCTTTCATGTTATTCTTGACAAGCCTGAATCAGTGATTCTGGCTGGTATTACAGGCTTATATTTTTGGGTATATTCATTTATCACGGAATGAGTCACTTTGCTGTTTTTGTTTCCACATTATTCTGAAAGGCACCCACAGAAACATTACAAGAATGCAGGGTTACAGCAAATAAATTCTTATGCTGGGTCTGCACTGTGTCTGCACAGTCAATCTATCCTACACAACCTCATCTTTGAACAATAGAAGGTAATGGCTGGGGATAAAAGTATGGACTCAGATAAAACAATTTTCCACTGCCATGAATATTCACCCCACATTTACTCTGAAGCCAAATAACTCTAACAAAGTTATTTTTTATGGCCTCCGTCCTGGTCCCCCAATAGTAAAGTTTTTGTAACTGGTACTCCTTTGGTTTGTGTTTATTTGCTTTTCCAATTTCCTTAATTTTAAATTCTAAGTCCCTGGGTGTTTTGTTTATAAAAAGAATTCTCAATTTCTACCTTTTCTGTACTTCCTTAACCATTTGTGGTTGTATTGAGAAAAAGAAATCTACAAGATACATTTTCAGGAAAGAGAAACTTTTTACAGCACTATATTAAAAGTATGATAAAATAAAAATTAATTATTAGTATACAAAATATAAATTGATCAAAGTGATTCATTCACCAGAATATATTTACAATCTTAAACCAAGAGGAAACCAAGATGCCATCTCTGACTCGGGTTTCTTGATGTTAAATGATAATGGAGGACCTGTTATCTAGAAATGCTAAAGCTCTTCATCGGGAAACCCAGGAGCCATTCCAAATGTTTAAGGGAGCCGCATAATTCTTTCAAATCACATTTTTCTTGGAAGCCTAACATATAAACAAAAGCATAAAGAGGGAGCTTTCTCATTTAACATTTGGAAGAAGGCAGCTAGTGCCAGATCCCACCTCATCAGCCTGCTTCCAGATGCTGAGACACCATAGTACCCTCGCCCCCATCCCCATTCCTGGTACAGCGTTGGCTCCTAGCAGTTCAGATTGAAAAACCTGCACTAGATGCAACTAAGTTTTTAAATCTTGAATGGAAACGTATAGAGAAAATGATTTATCAACTGTTCTTTCCTGTTACCTACCAAAAGTCATGAAGGGTGGTCTTCACATCAGTTCCTTCAAGTTTTTGGAAGGTTCTCTGTAGAGATTCTCCTGTGGGTGTTTTCTAGTCTATGCCTGGTGGGCTATAGTAAAATACTAGAACCATGTGCTCATATTCCCAATGTGGCCTCCACGTTGGGAGGGAGAACTGCTTTTCCTCTCTTTTCATTAAAAAAAAAAGTATTAACGATCAATTCTAGATTTGTTTTCACCTCAGTTATTTTCCTCCACTTCATGAACACTCAAATACTTAATGACAAAATTGATGACCCCTCCCTCAAAATTGTTGACTTTTTAAAAATACTTTTTTATTGATGGTAGAGAGGAGAGGAGAAACATTCATTGGCTGCATCCTGCATGCCCACTATTGGGGATCAAGCTCTCAACTGGGCATGTTCCCTGACCCGGAATCGGACCAGTGGCCTCACAGTGCGTGGGATGATGCTGAACCGAGTCGCATGGGCAAGGGGCAAAATTGTTGGCTTTTCCCTTAAAGCTTTGATAAAAGTGAGAATGTGTATTTTTATTTTTGAAGGCCAATTTTATGAATCCATAAGGGAAAATGTATATTATCCTATTTTCTCATTCTGTATGTTTTTTAGTAAGAATCATTAAAAAATATCTCACATAAATAGAAATCATTAAGCTAGAGATTTTTTTTTTAATGTATTGGCATAATATATTTTCAAAAGAATGATAATTTTTATTTTGGTGGAATTATGTAAAGGAGTTTATAAAAATCTGTAAATTAATGAATCACAATGATTAAAAATAAAAAGTTTAGTTTCCCATTACTGAAAATATGTAATGACACTGTAGTCAAGCATCTTTGACATCAATCAAAAGATTTCTATGTTGAGTGGGCACCTAAGCAAGATCACCTTCAAGATTCCTGCTAAATTAATGACTGTGTGTAAAAAATAAAACATATACCTTGTTTATCAAAAATGGTACAAAGCAACAGATTTACTTAATTTGGTATAAAAATTTTGATAATATTTGTGAAGCATTTTGCTAAAAATTTAATATAATATCAGGGATTATTTTATTTTTCACATTAAATTGAAGGTTGTATTATGGGATGTCATGATCTAAATAAACACAATTGGCATCTTTATAAAACAGCTACAAAAAAGCAGAGTTTGATGATATAATATAAAATTGAAATGATATAAAAAAATCCTCATGGCATTTATAAGTTCTGTCACATGTAAACACACAGACACAGAATAAAAGCAAAATTAAACTTTCTTCAATAATATTCAATAATTAAAAAAAAACTTTTCTTAAAGAGTTTGGAAAAAAAAAGTCTTAGTATTTGGCACCAATTTCCTAGTAGACTTTATATTTAGTATGTTACCATAATATTGATTTTAACAGAGAGATGCTCCATTTGATATAAATATATTTACACAACAACATATCTATATAGAATCAATTTTGATTAATAAGGCAGATGCATTTTTTTTTTTTTTGGTCTAAATTCTCCAAATTTTGAGTAAGTGACTTTGGTAGCAGCATTAGCTCTTTTTGGACATTTGAAGACCTATTTAGTGAATTAGGTGGTACCCTAATATATGAAAAGAACTCAAGTGACTTCCAATGAATCCAATTTATAGTTGGAAGCCATGAGAAACCACTTAAACCAGAATGACTGTCTTTGAATGAATTAGCATAGAACTCATAGTTTAAAATCTTCTAATAACATACAATTTCTGTATCTTCTAATTTTGTTACATTTTAATTTAAATACTTTTGCTGAAATATTTTTGAACACAGTCATTTGATTCTTTAAAAAGATTAGACTAAAATATGCAGAAGTCCCTTTAGCAATATATTTTTAAACTGGAATCATAATTAGTCATAAGGGGAAAATCATTTTAGTGGAAAATAAAATTCAAAAAGCTAAACATTAAGTGCTAAGCATTTTTTTTTTTTGCCCTTTGCAAATTCTTTCTACATGATATCATTCTCTATATATTTTTGAATGCATATTTCCAAAGAAATTACGTTTTTGCTTAATATAAAATTCTAGGCAATTAGATGCTAAAGTGTAGTAAAGCAACATTAAAGTTGCCAATTTAAACATAGGGAAGCAAAATAGTCCAGAAGTTAAAGTTCTGACAGCTACGCTAACTAGCACACTCGGCAATGCCCATGAGGAAGACAGACACAGGGCTATTTTCATAGTCCCCAAGGAGCTCTAATGGAAACAGACCTAAACTTACCTTGGGTGGAAAAACAAAATAATTTCCAGATAAATTTCTGATTATCCACACCTAAAATACTTTGCCAAGATGATGAAAACATATAAGTGTCTTCAGCAAGATTATGTAAGATAAAAGTTCCTGATGATTCTGCAGGATGCATTTTTAAGCTCGCAGACTTGAGAGTGACCTTTAACCGTGGCCATTTCAAGGCTAGAGAAGGTTGGTTGTGGTATTTTTATAAATGAGTAAATCATTAACAAAAGAACATTAGCATAAAAACAAATTGATAAATTACTACACAAACCATATGGTCCACCCAGGTTATTTCTTGCAAGAGATTGCTTATTCCACCCAGCAAAGCCTAGAAAAAGCTGAAACATGAGTACATTTAGCAAGGTAGTATTTTCCTAAGCAAAGATTCTAATGTTTGTTTGTAATTTTCAAACTATGAGTGCAATATAGACAGATATGAGTTCAAATTCTGACTTGTAGCTGGCTAGTGTAGGGCAAGTTGTTTCTGTTCCTCAGTTTCCTCATCTATAATACTGAAATAATAAATCTTATTTTATCATGTTCTAGTGAAGAGTGGAGGCTCGTGAAATGCATAGGGTCTAACATAGAAATGCAACAAATTCCAAAATAAGATGATTATCATTGTTATTTTTATTATAGCCAAAGAGTTCCAAGAGAGTTTTTTACATATGGTATTCTGTGAATTCTATTTAAGAATATGGATCCAGTTATGGAATTGGTGAACAGTCAAGATTTTCTAACATGATCTGGAAATAAATTCCACAAAAAACTCTCCTCTCCAACTCCAAGTACTCAGTTTTCTCTTGTTGCATAAATGTTAATTGAGTCCCATTTCCAACTCTGACTCTTTCTGAAGTTCACTCAACAAATACGTATTTAAAGTATCTACCTTGTACCAGACACATAGTACAAGATAAAGTAGTGGAGACAATGAACATAATCCCTGATCAATGGTGTTTATAATATGAATATAATGGTGGACATTCTTGGCTTATGTGTTTGTTTCATTCACTTAAGGAAGAATAAAGTGGATATGTGAAAGAAACATATTTTTTCTTTCTCTGCTAATTATAATAAAATTTTAGAAGTATAAATGTGATAAAATAAAAATAGGTGAATTATCATAAAAATCAAAAAGATATCCAAGTCCAAACTAAAATTGTTCTAACTTAAAACACAGACTAAAAAATAGTCAAAAGAAAATAATTCATGTTTATTTCCATTACCCTATCAAATTAACCATTTCTTTCTCCAAGCTGTCTTTCTGTCTTTAACACATATAACTGGGTATTTTGGGCTGGTTTGAGTGGAGCATAGACATTATTAGTGCAGATTACTTCTATCCTTCATCCCTCCACACATCACCGGTAGATTTGTTTCTATTTATTCATATGTCCAGAAGTTTTTATGTTATAAATGAGAAAAAATGGGAAGAGTTTAGGGTAAAAAGGTTTGAAGAAATTACTAGGTCAAAATAGAAAGGAAGGTGAACATAGAAACTGATTTTGCCATAATAGTAGTTCCCAACTCAGTAAAATGTAAATTTTTGCATTGAGCAACGTATCAGACCAGAGGGACAGAAATTAAAGCCAAAAGCCCTCAAATGTTGGAGACTCTAATAGACGACCTTACCTAAATTAAGCAGAAAACTTTGAGTTTGAATGAGAAGTGAACAGGGAATTTGAAACTGAGATGCACATTGCCTTGGGTAGTCCAGGAACCCTTAAACTATGAATTTGTTTAAGGTGGTCTCAGGTTGGTAATTCCCCCAACTGGAGTCAATCTCTGGAATAAGACACATTTATCATAGCTTTCAGATCAGTTTCAAACATGAAACACAGTGCAAATTGACAAAGTATAGGCGGAGAAGAATGCTCTGTAAATGGGAACCAACTAAAGAAAAACCACAGAGTCTCTGAACACAGAATTATCAGACACGGACTAGGAAACAACATTTACCGTAGTTAAACGGGGGAAAGTAAGTATAAGCAAGGGGAAAAGGAACTATATAGGTGATCTAAAAATCTGAACGAAATCAAAGGGAACTTCTATAAATGAAATATAAATAATTGAAGCAAAAAAAGTCAATAGATAAAATCAACAATATGTTAAACTAAGTGAAGATAGAAATAGTGAGTTAGAAGAGGTTAACAGAAATTATAAAAATTACTACAGAGAAACTCAAAGGTACGGAAGACAGAGTGACAGGTTATAATGCACTGGATCAGAATCCTTGAAGGAAAAAAAAAATGGGTTGAGATAAATTTGAAAAAACCATGGTCAAGAATTTTCCAAAACGAATATAGACACCAATATTCAGATTCAAGATTTGCAGAAAATTCTAAGAAGTATAAATGCAGAGAAATGTAGATATAGATACATGAGGGTAAAACTACAGAACATTCAAATCATGTGAAAAATTTGAATGTAACCAGAAAAAATAAGGAGATTAAAAGAAAATAATTTGAAAGAAGAAACATTTAAATCAGCAATGGATTTCTCAACAACAGGAATAGTAGCTGAACATATGATGGTATCTTTATGAGCTGAATAAAATTACTGTGAACCTTAGAATTCTATACTAACTGAAATTAAAAAACAAACAAACAAACAAAAAAACATTAGGATAATAACTAGACACTACCCAACAGAAAAACAATGAGAGAATTTGTTACCAACAGGACCTCATTAAAAGTAATTCCATATTGTGAACTTCAAGCAGATGGAAAGTTTAGTCCCGATGGAAGATGGAAGAGGGAAGAACAAAAATAATATTGGGTAAATATGTGGATAAATCTAAATGCTTGCTAATGGAGTGAGTACAAAATTAACAAAACAAAATACAGAGTAAAACAGTTAAAATATCCTTTACCACCAGATAATACTCAGTTGAGCAAAAGAATAGGAGAAAAGGTTTTAATGACCCAGGAGGCATACAAAGATATCAATTCACTTTAGACTTAGATAAATTAAGTATATGGGATACAATTTCTAAATAAGGAAGAGAGACACAGTAGTGAATCCCAAACAGGTTGTAAAAATATTCTTGAATAAAACAGGACTGGTAGAAGAAAGAAATGTCATGAGCAGGCTGGGCTCCCAGGAGTGTGAGCTGAAGCCTGGAGCCCACAGACGGGAAACAAGGAAAAGAAGAGGAAAGGGGACGAGACAGTCATGCCCCGCTGCTGCTCGGAGGTGGAGTGTCAGGGAGGACTGGTCTTTCTTTCCAGAGCTTCTATCTGACTAAGTATAATATAATATTTCATCTGATCAACTTGGAATCAGCTGATCGGGACTTCGGTCTTATCTGCAAGTCTCTTCTCAGCAGAACCTAGATTAGAATTTGACCAAATAATTAGGAGAAGGTGTGTGCTTGCTACGAAATGGGGATTACTCTCCTTCATGCCCAAATCTCACCAAGGCTCCCAGGGAGAATCATCACCTTGACTGGAAATATACAGAAAGGCAATTCTGGGGACTGTAGTTCAGCTGAATCGATGTATATGTAACAAATGTATCATAACAGTCATTATTAGAAATTATAAAATAAGAGAAAAATAAATCAAAAGACTGAGAAAGAAGAAATAATAGAAATAAAAGCAAGATTTAATAAAATTGAAAACAAAAAGTGGGAGAATCAATAAAACTAAAAACTGCTTCTTTGAAAAGAGTAAGAAAATTGGCAAAAGAAGGATTATTTAGAATAAAGAAAGAAGAGTCAAAGACACAGGTATCTATAAAGAATCAGGACTTAAATGCTGTGCACTCTAAAATAAAGTAGAAAATTTATAAAGACCATATGCCAATAAACTTGAAATTTTAGATTACACTGATGAATTCCTAAATATATGTTACTCAAATCAGATTGAAAACAATATAATGGCATCAATTCAAATAATTGAATCAGTAATTAAAAGTTTTCTGTGGAAAAAAAAATCATTTTCTTTGGCATCTAGGAATACTTACACCAAGCATCATATATATATATATATTCACTTTTACACACACTAATATATATAGAAGTCCCAGACTTCATCCCTCATGAGGCTGGTACAACCTGATTCCAAATCTTAACAAGACAGTAGAAGAAATAAAAACTATACACCGATACTAGTAACAACCATGTATGAAAAAATCAGTAAATTAAATCAGCCATACATCATAAAAAGAATTATAAATCTAATCAACTTTGCTTTATCCCAGGAATGTTTGTAAGTATAAGATTATATTTTTATATATTTATATATAAGTATATATATTTATGTAAATATATAACATTATATATTTAATCTGTGTACTTTATCATATTAATATATTAATGATAAAAATTTTATACATTTTAATAAATGCTGGAAATTTTTTGATAAGATCTATGCGTTTATAATTTTTTAAAAAGTCAATTAACAAACATGAAATAGATTATTTCTATTCTGCGGATAAAGGTGCCAAAAATACACAGTAAGCATCATAACTTTATTACAGTGAAAGCGTTCTTTGAGTCAAGAAGAGGGGGGATGTCTGCTTTTCTCATTCATTTTCAGTGTATAATGTGTTACCTGGTTCACTAAGGTGAAAAATGAACTGTACAGGGTACAGAAGTAAGACGTAAAATTGTTCTTATTCACAAAGTACAAAATTGTATTGGTAGAAAATAAATGCAAATAGATTTATATTTATTTTTTAAAGAATAAGCAAAGATTTTCACAAAAGAGTTAAGAGAAAAAGCAAAATCAGTCCAAAAAATTGTGAAAAATGCAGAGAGATTATTATTAGGTGTTATTGCATTTTATAAGGCTACAATAAATAAAACAATGAGGTTAAAATGAATGAATATATGAAAAATGAAGACATCTATATATAAAGTCCAGGTATATACCTAATTAATAGAGTAATTGGCTAAAAGCTATGTGTGACATTTTATACAGTAGGAAAATGATTATTCAAAAAATGGTAAAAGAAATACTATGTAGCCTCTGAAAAGTAAAATAAATTTTGAATTGTACTTCATACCTTATATCTAATACATTACTCACACATCAAAATATCAATATGAACAAAATTCTAGAGGAGAGCATAGGGGTTGCTGTTTTTGTTTCTTGGTGTTTTTATTTGTTTGTTTTGTTTTGTTTTCATGGACATGTATGTAGTAAGAAAAGGCATTTTGAGTATAATACAAAACACAAAATCCATTAAAAAACTGGTATTTGACCACATAAAATCACAATGTCTGTAGTGAAAAAGCAAAATCTTAAAACAAAGTTACAAACTGGAAAAACTGAGACATCAACATTGAACAGATGCCTAATTTCCATGATACTTTAATACATTAAAGAAATTCTAAAAATCTAGTAAAAGAAAAATAATTCACTGGCATGATGAGCAAAAGATATAAACAAAAAGTTTCTAGAAAAGTTTTTCAAATATGTAAAAGTGTTCTCAAGTTTTCTCATATCAAAAGAAGTGCGAAAATCAAGGCAACAATAATTCACCTTTTAAAATGGCCAAAAGGAAAGCCTTTAGTGAAATTTTCTGTCCCAAGTTTGTGGGAAAACAGACTCTTATACATGACTATAAATATTCATAGTCTCTCTGAAGGGCTATGGGACAATATCCATCAAAATTTTAATGTATATATATATTTTCCCTACTGATTCTATGCTTTTGTGTGTAGTCTACAAATGTTTGCACATGTGTAAAATTATATAGGAACAAGAACAATTACTGCAGCCTTATTGTATTATTAAAATAATAAAAATAATTTTATGTAAATATAGGTGATTGGATAATAAGTATGAGGCATCTGTTCAGTGAAATATTAGGTATCTTTTTAAAAGAATAAGGCAGCTCTTACATATTCATACGGAGTTGTCTTCCAGATATAATTTCAATGCATACATTGCTATTTGTGTGGAAAAAATATCTGTGTATACATGAACACACAGACATGTGTGTAAAATTGTGTGGTTATCTCTGGAGAGAATCACAAGAAAGTGATTGTCCATATGGAGAAAGCCCAGGTGCTAGCCAACAGCTGCCAAGGCAGAGAGACTTGATATTTCTTTCTATCCCTTTGCACCTTTTAAATCTTGCCTCACATGTATTAGTATACAAAAAACAAATATATTTTATAAAAGTTGGTGTGATACTATTTTTTTTAGTTGAGAACATAGTTAAAATTAAAATATCTTCATAGTAATAAACTTCACATGTTGGAAAGTTCTGCTATAAAATGTCTCCATTTTATAGGTAATTATATTAAAGTACTGAGAGCCCAATTGCCTTCTCTGCACCATCTGAATTTGACCAAGAATGAGAATTTAAATCCAGATTGTTCTATAATATCCAGCCTCTTAGTGATATTATGTGATACCTCTATTTCCTAGATTTTTAAAATTCTATACATTTACGGCTCTGTGAAATGTAGCAATAACAGAACCCACCAGAAATTAATTGGGTATAGTCAGTTTAATAAACTTTATATGAATCCTCCAAACTAAATACAGTGGATAGTACATGACATATGTTCAGTAAATATTTGTTAAATGTATAAATAAACAAATGAATGAATGAATGAGTATATGAATGATGCATGTTGCCTTTGAAGGTTCTTTATGTGCACTATGATAATGAATTCACTTGAGAATTATTTGTATAGAGTTGCACAGAAGCATTTTATAATATGGCAGTATTTCACTTTACTTTTTATGTATTTATTTTTTGTTAATCCTCACCCAACAATATTTTTTCTATTGATTTTTGGAGAGAATAGAAAGGTGGGAGAGAAGGAGAGAGTGGGAGAGAGTAAGAAAGAGGGAGAGAGAGAAGAGAAAGAGAAGTATCAATGTGTCACATTGATTGGTCGCTTCCCACATGGGCCTGGACCCAGACCTGGGATCAAACCTGCAACCCAGGTATTTGTTCTTGACCAGGAATTGAACTTATAACCCTTCAATGTGGGGCCGATGCTCTAACCACTGAGTTCACCGGCCAAGGCCATATTATCTTTATTTTATGTAAATTCTCCAAATAAAAAGAAATAATTTTTCTCACTGTCAATATAAAGTAGTGAAATACCTGTGCTTAACTGTATTAGATAATGTATTTGTAGTTACAGACTCCAAGGTACAAGATGAATTATTTGAGCTTTTTATCCAGATCTTGTTATTGAAATTGTCAAGGTCTTTTGCTGTGAAGGTGTGGCAACATGACATTACCTTCGGTGAGCTGCAAAGCAGCAAAAGCATGTCTCAGATCCAAATGCTGCTCCACGTGCCAAGAATATAGCTAGTATACATGGGAATGGTTCCAAAACACCCATATGGCAATGTGAGTTGAACATCTTTTACAGCAGCAATTCCATTTTAACCCAAGTTCTTTCCCTCAAATAGCACCTCTTTTATTTCCTGTAGTCAAACTGGCTGCACAATCCCCGCTCTTGCCAAAGGCCGTGTCTGGGATGTGCATCTCCAGGAACCAAAGTGCTAAACCTTTCTTTTCACTGGCCTGCTCTGCCAGAACTGCATCTCGACACACCTTAAATTATATTAGATCAAAGGCTGAAAATTATATGCCATCAAAAGTAGAAAGATAAAATGTTTATCTACCGCATTAGGGGTGTGTGATGTTTTTAAAGCACTTGATGTTTGAGTGAAACATTACTAAATGTCCCTGCAGTGCCGTGTGGCTTACTTCCTTGGAGTATTTGATGGATAGATTGTAATAGGCTGGTGGCAAATTCGAAGTGGCATGTTCAGTATGTGTTTAGGATGTTTATGCATTCCCTGATTCTTGTGGTACTCCGTCTAATTGGAAATACGGTTTACGTGGTGAGAGCCACGAAGCAGTGACAAGCAGCACTATAAAAGTGAGTCCCGCCTCTGGCACACCATTGCTTTTAATGGATTTCTACATATTTGGAAAGTTTTATAATTTCTCCTTAAAAAATAAACCCATAAATGTCAGGAAGAATATTTTCCCTCCTAATGGAGTTTGTGTGCCAAGTTGACTTTGTTACAATGACTGTAGGTGGGCTGGGGTAAAGGCCAGGGGAATTCAAAAAATTTTCTGCAAAAGGTTCTTTTTTTTTAAGGAGTTATTTTCTTAAATAAAATAAAAATAAGGTACTGTGCACCTATTTTCTTAAAGTACAAATAAGATAGAGTGAACCCAGGTTTCAAATTGTTCGATAGATAATGTTCTCATCAAGCACATTTTGTTCAAGGGTCTTTAATAGAAGTCAGTGAAATGCATAAATTTAAATAATCTTCCACCTACTCTCAAATGTGCGCTGAGATAACAAAATTAACCATTTGTGAAGCTGACAAAATAAAAATTTTCTGGTGAAACTGAACTAGTATATGCTCTTGGTGATTTTGCAACCTTAATTTTTTAATTGTGATGTAGCTTTAAATATATGTTTAACTTTGGGGATATTTTTTGTCTGTGTGCTACTTAGAAAACACATTTTGAACACAACAGGCCTATACTATTTTCTATTGCATGGTTTCATAGTAAGTAACTGAAATTGTAATCAATCTTCTTAACATAATCAAATTAAGTTTCAGAAGATAAGTAATTTCAACATAAAATTCTCCAAAAAATTTACTTGAAAATAATTTTTATTAATTATACTCTGGGTGGAGAAAATTAAATTCAGTTTGTTTTGTTATTTGTTTCTAAAAACGTTTAAAGTGTAAAATATCTGTAACAAAAAAATAAATAAAAATTCATGAAAAAAATAAAAATTAAAAAAATAAAAACGTTTAAAGTTTACCTAGTATTTCTTAGGAGGACAAACATATTCTCAGTGTTGTTTTGGAAGCAATGGAGAAGTTAATTTTAGAAATTTTAAATTTAACATCTAACTTATAATATAATAATGAGAAACTTATTATTTATTTATTGAAAAAATAAAGTTAACCCCAAATACAGTTATCCCCCACTATTCAAAAGTTTCATTATAGCACCGTTTTCACAAAAGACCTACATTAGTATCTGTTTTTCTGAACCTAAAGAAATCAGGAGAGGACTTTCACTTTTACAAGAAAAGGTAAAAACCTAACATAGTGTTCAGCATTTGTTTTGCTGTAAGCCATCACAGCCAGAATTTGTCCCCAGAATCAAAAATGGGACAGCCAAGCTCCTTCCCCAGGAAAAACAGTCAGATCTCAGCACCAAGCACCATATCCTTGAACTGCATTTCTGAGCACCTATGCTTTGTCTCGTTTTATTTTGTGCATCCATTAGCAAGATTAGCAAAATATGTGCAAAAGTATCAGAAAAGCCTGAAAGTGCTCGCACGAGTGCTAAGCTTGGCGTAAATCTAGATATAATTAAATATATTTGGTATGATTTGATAGGCAGCTTTTGGGGCTCTAGAAATGCTCAACATTTTTCTATATAAATAAATGATAATTGCTTCTTTGCTTTATGCCTTTGGGCTTATGAAAGGTTTCATAAGAACACTACTTTTAAATAGCAGGAAAACATATATAATAAATCCTGTATTACGCATGGGGGACTGAAAAAGAGAGAGAAACCATGGCACACACACATTAAATACAAATAGCATTGAAAGCCTATTCTTGTGAAGTTTGTTATAGTGCTTAAAAGAAATAAGGTCCATACATAATTTGATATATTAAACTTAAAAGAAAAGACACTACTACCATATTTTCATTGAGCCCCTACAGTGTGATTCTCTCTATGTTACACCGTGAAGACTTCTACTTATTGTTGAGATGCTTTCAGTCATGTGATGGCAAGAGATATATAATGAAATTATTTCAGCATCATGAGATGAGTGCTCTGGGGTGTGTGGATAAAGTGCTATAGGAACATGAGAGATATCTACATAAAGCTAGAAGAAACTTCAGGGAAGACAGGACTTTTTAATTTGGGTCTTGAAATTCTTTCTAAGCAAAGAAATCGCTTGAGTAAAGACATGGAAGTTTATTAAATTTTTACATATTTTGATATTGAGAAAGGGAAGAAATTTGGTGTGATTGGAAGCTAAGTTTTAAGGGAGAGAATGTCCAAGGATGAGCACAAAGGTGGTGGTTAGTGGCAATGTTAAAGGGTTTTCAACCGTATGCCAAGGATTCTAGGTCTTTCTTTGGAGCTAGAGTGCGTGGGGTTGGGGGGGGGGGGCAAAGTTGTTTAGAGAAGTAGCAGGTTCCATTTTGGGTTAGAAAGATATTTTGCTGGTAGTGAAAGAGTAGATTGCAACAGGGAGAGAGACGACCTCAACTTCATTGATTCTTGTGAAGATCACTTGTGATCATGAAATTGGAGAAGAAGATAAAAGAACATGGGCAGAAATTGTGGTCAACTGGTCATCAGTTAGACATATAAAGAAAAGTCAAGAACTAATAATCTGGGCAGTGATGTCACTAGCCAAAATTTGGGAATGACATTTTATAGAATGAATCTGAATGAAATTGACTGTAGTGAAATTCAGTTTAATTTGTGGCTTCAGAAAGCTAAGATTCTTAAGTACCAAAGATAAAAACTGAAAGTCATTTTATCTTTGACTTTTCCACAAAAACTAGTTTAAATAATAAAATACACCCAATACTACATTTTGAAATTATTTTAACACACTATCGGCTTAATTTATCCAGCAGATATTCATATTGTTTTTGATGAATTCTCAGTTAATTTTTTCCAATAGTGCAGCAAGCCGTCGTAATGCCTGAAGGGATAAAATATTGGACAGAGATAAAAACTCCGGACAATAAAAGGCTAGAGACAGAAACCACTGCGTGGGCAGGGGCACTGCTTGAGATCAGAGGGACAGAAGGATGGGAAGTATGGCCAAGGCTTTTTATAGGCTGTCATTAGATGTAAAGAGGCAAGATGGGGAGGCTCTCAAAGCCATGGTCCAGAAGGACCGCTTTAGTGGCACTAGAGAAAGACTAGCAAGATAACTGGGAGCCACCTGAGGGGAATTATAGTTGTATGTCTGTAACTCTTCAGAGACTATCATAGAAACAACTCTGAACACTACTGACTGATGGTGGATGGGAGCTGTTGTCTTCCTGTGAAATGCACTCCACCTAATTATTGTACTAGAAGATCCCATGCTAGTCTATTTCTATTTCCTGGTAAGTCTTTGCCTTACCTTGCTAATGGTGTGATTCAAACTATTGTGGGATGATACAGGGAGATGAAAATCTCCCTGGCATTTGGACTGATAAACTGCGAAGGGTCCATTCATCAGCTCAATTATAACTACAGGATGGAGAGGCTGACCCTCATGCAGGGCCTTCAAAAAACTGCATTCTGGACTTTGTCCTGGGCACAGAAGAAAACAAGATAGAATTATAAAATCAAGATTATATATATATATATATATATTAAACCTAATTGCTTTGCTTGTTAGAACTACATTTCCTACAAGGCTTGGTATTGCCTTATAATTCTTACATGTGTTAAACATATCAGTGTGTATCCTATGAACTATTGCTGAGGTCTCCTTGCACTTTAGATGTTATAAAAATGGTATTCTAGAAATTTTCTGTCTGTAATATCAACCCAATTAAAAAGCAAAGGCAAACAACTAGACCAGACTTTTCAAAGCCTGAAACTAAAAAAAAAAAAATTTGACCTTTTAGAGAATATGCATTATTTAAATTAAAAATCATTTATTTGCTATTAAATAAATTGTTAGCCAAATAATTTGGCTCTAAATATGGTGTAGTCATAATCCTATGTAGTTAACCCTGTGCCTCTCCGAAGTTCTGCGCTTTGATTTTATGAATTCAAAAATGTTTATTTATTTTTTTATATCTTTCAGTTTACTTGTGTCCAGGCTGACTGATCCATAAAATTCACATTCAAGGAATTCTCAGTCGCCGTTTAGGAAGACACCAATTCCTGGTATTCTTTGACATTGAAAACCAACCTAAGTGTTTCAGAACTACTAGTGAACCATCTTTAAAGAATTTTACAGCAAGTTACAGTAAGTTCAATTTATGATTCACCCTAGTATGGAGAAAGTTGCTTAGAGTAACTCCCTAAAATTATAATATGCTTCCCACTGTTAGTGCTATATAAACAAACACATTCCTTTCTCTCCATTTCTTCTGTCTTAGGCCTAGTACTTCAGTTTCAAAGTCTACATAATTGTCCTATATCATTTTGTAGATATCTCAATTTCATGGTTTATTTCTACTACGATATTTTCTTGACCTATGATTAACTCATCTGAAGTGATTTACGAGGCTTTTTAACCACCCTGTTACATGTTTTATTTTTAATTTCATGTTTGAATCCACTTATCAACTGGTGAACCAGTTATCTATTGTTTAACAATCTGCCTCCCAAATATAATGGCTTTACACAGCAACCATTTTACTATATTTATTAATTGGATGAGTCAAGAATAGGATAGGACTCAGTCAGGTGCCTCATCTGTTCTGTGTATTCATGGAGGCCACTCAGACATACAGGTGGTAGACAGGTTTGTTTGTAGGGTACAAGGTGGCCCTTGAAAAGGATGCTAGAAGATCAGGCTCACCTGGGACTGGTAACCTTCATACATACATATGGCCACTTCAACATGGCAGTTTCAGGCTAATGACACTTCTACATGCCAGCTCAGGATACCCCATAAGGGTTTTCCAAGAAAACATGCAAAACTGCTTATGACTAATCCTGGATGTCCCAGAAAGTTTATTCTGATGTATTTCATTGGATAAACAAGTCACTAAAGCTAATTAGATGAGCTTCTCAATGAAAAGACTAGCAACGAATCTTCACCATCTCTAAACTGAGGCACCTGAGTAACTTTTGCCTGGTATAATTTTTTTCCTAATCTCATTTTCATGACTTCTTCAGTGAGAAAAAAGTAGTAAATTCTAACCTCATAGAGTTGTTATGAAGATTTAATAAACTTTATGAAATTAGTTCTCAAGTTGTTATTTACATTCTTTATTAATTTGTTCCTATTGAAATTAATTTTGTTTCTGGTCCCATTTTTAATTATTCATTATTCTGAATTTGGATCCCACTTTCAAGTTGGCACTGCTGTACCCTTTATGAATACTTGTGTTATGTTTCAAATTTAATAAAATTATTTTTGATGATGTCTTCATTGAGAATTGTCTATAGAATTCACTGGTGAATCTTAGAGTTTTAATTATGTCTGCACACAAATTAGACTTCTGTCTTCACCTCCTCTTAAAAACTTGTCATTTCTATTACATAGGTAGTGGCTGATGGCCTTTTGAACGTATTATTTTGTCTGGAAAAAAATACTATTCTTTCCAATATCAAATCTCTCTTTCACTTAAATCTCTGCTCAAAAATCATCGTATCCAAGATATCTTTCTTGAGCACCCTATTCAAAATAACATTGACCCTCATGCTCAATTGATTTACTCCATACTCACACTTTTATCCTACTTTATATTTTTGTTCAGTGCACCTGTCACCACTGACATAATATGAATGTGTTCATTTATTGTGTGTCTTCACCAACTGAATGGAAACATCACAACAAAGAGAATGTTTTTACTCTCTGAATCCCCAGGACATGGAACAGAGTCTGTTCTAGACCAAGGGTTCAATAAGCAAAATGGGTAAATGATTGCAAAATATTTTGAGGATGAAGGTCAAACACAAGAAACTAATACAACTGCTAAAAATTCATTTTATAAGACAAAATATATCAAATTACTGCTTGTAAAATTTAATTTTGTTGGATATAATGCACTTATAAAATAAATTTAGGTGTGTCTATATGAATATAACGAAACCACAGTTTGTAATTAAGATTTTTTTTTGGTCTTCTTTTATCTTTCATTTTGACATTTTATCACGTTAGCCATCTTTAAAGTCACCCCAGAGGTTAAATGCTTAGTTGGGATGTGATTCCAGATATACCTTAGAATGGTTGAATTGGTGGCTCTTTGCTCATCTGGGTTATGATGTCTATGGGCTGTTGAATGTTGTAGGGCAATCTCATTTTTGGCTAATAATGGTTTCATAGAGAGCAACATTCTTCAGAGTGGTCTGGCAAGGTCCAACTCTGGAGTGACCCCAATTGGGTTGACTGGGCTACATGCCTGGAAGAGCCATCAATTCACTCTGGCCAACCTCCGAGCAGGTATTTCTGGGAACTTAGGTGGGAAAACATTTGCCTGACTAGTTTTACCAAATCTTCTGTTTGACTATAAAGTAAACAAAATAAAACAGACAAACAAACAAACAAAAAAGACCACCTGGGACTGGTGCATTTAATTAAGATATGTAAATGGTTAATTGTCTTTGATAATAACCAAATCAACAACTCACCTCTTTTATTTTCCAATTGATATTTGGTTGTCTGGTAGAAAAAGCCCCTCGGCCATAAATTAAAAGTAAAGATAATTGACAACATGTTCTTTGTTGGGCTGAGGGCTTTGCATATTTCTCCCCACAGCTAGTAGAAATTTCAGTCATGTAGAATAAGGAACTACAGGATTTCAGAATCTTTTTTAAAGGAAAATGAGCAGCAGAATTTTAGAGCAGAAGTGTGAAATGTGAATGTTTGCAAGTCTCACTGAAGTGGCAAATAGCATGCTTACTGTGTGTGTATCTGATATTTGTTTTCTTGTACACTTTTGATCTCAGAACACCTAACAGAGTTGGGGTAGAAGCTTTTTGCTGACTTGTTGCTAAAGATAAAAAAAATAAAAAGCTTCTTCATAGTCACCCTGGTGTTGATTGCCCTATAAATAGGAAACTACCCAGTTAACCTTGTGTGTTGTCATACTGAGAGTTTTATTAAAAATAAACAGTGCGTGTCAGGGTAGCGGAATGTGGGATTTCTGCTTAGATGGCCACAACTCTTTCAAATACTTCATTAAAATGTGCAAGAGGACTCTTCGGTGCTGTGAGCAAAAATATTGTTATGGAAACTGAGGTCTGTTATCATAGCTTCAGTGATTTGCAGTGATTATTTAATAAATGAGTTTATATTTGAAAACCAATGTGATAATAGGAACTTACAGCCCCCATCTATTTCTTTTATTTTGAAACACATGGATGCTGCTGCTTTGTTTTGACACTTGAAGGAGATGCTCTGTTTATTAAAAATCACTGACAGTAATGAGCTTTTAGTTAATGATTTTACCAGATTTCCCTACCATAAGGGAATCTGATACTGATGAATCTCTAATAAATAATCTTAGGTGTGTGTATAATTTCAAACAGAAGTACTCATATTTCAAGGGGTCTGTATTTAATCTTACCAGGACTCATCGTAAGATATTTCAGATAGTTATCATCTAGACACAAACTACATCCTATAAGCCAGAGCAAGATCCAGACCATGTGGGAGGAGGGACTGATGACCTCCTACCACCCACATACCACCCTCTTCAGCATAAAAGCAGAGCCCTCACCAAGCACACCCCAACAAGCTAGCAGTTTGTTTCTCAGCATGATTCAAATTAGTCTTTTTCCTAGAAGGGTTCAAAGATGAATTCAGTAGGAAATCTGCAGAGCACATGGTGTCTTGCGAAGAGTGCTAGGCTGTACATCCAGAAGTCAGACCTATTTGCAAATGGGTGCTGCTGGGTGTCATTCTGTATCTACACAAGCCTTTTTCGGGAGCAAAATGAAAGGGTTGTTCTGAAGTGCTGGAAAGACACTCCCAGTATTAAAGTGCTATGAATTTGGTTATTATTATTTTGTTTTAGTTCCTGTTATGGGCACAGCTGTACCTATGCTGCTCGGTAAAAGGCATACATACTTTCTTCTCCTTATCATAATTCATCTATGAAACAAAAATAAACCTATTCAAAGCTCTGCAGTGGAAAGTTGATATTCAGTATTTTCTAATCATCCTTGCTCTTTAACAGGTCATAAAATATTCTGGGTTAACAAAACAAACAAACAAAATAGCTCTTGTAGTCAGAATGCTAGGATTTAAAATTTAGCTTCATTATTTATGTGTTGTACCACATGCAAGTTAATATCTTTTCTCAGTCTCAGTTTTCTCAGCTGTGAAATGGGGATAATAATGGTATTTACCTTGTGAAATTATGGGTTGATTTTTTAAAAGGTTTAACATAGGAAAGAATAAAAAACATATAAGTTATTATTTCAATTTTCTTGAGCAAATTGAAAACAGGTGTGAAACTAAATTATTGAGAAGGAGTCTCCTGAGATGACTTGTCACAATGATTAGTCAAGTTCAGGCAAGAGAAAATATTTCACTAGTGACTGTATTAGTCAGCTTGGACTGACATAACAGAATGCCACACCTGGGGTAACTTCACAGAAACTACTGTCTCACAGTCCTGGAGATGGAAGTCTAGGATCAGGTGTCAGTAGGTTGCTTTCTGGTTCAACTTCTCTTCCTAGCTTGCGGTCACCTTCCCACTGTGTCCTCACATGGCTTTTCTCTATGCATGGAGGTGGAGGTGGGGGGTGCAGAGGGATCTTCGGAGTCTCTTTTTCTAAGAACATCAGTCCCAGGATCCCATTCTTGTGACCTAATTAAACCTTAATTATTACTTCCCTCTAGGCTCTATTTCCAAAAACAGTCACATTGGAGGTTTGGGCTTCAACATATGAATTTGGGGGTGGAATACAATTCAGTCCAAATTAATGACATTTCAATAAATGTAAATTCAGTAAACAACTCTGCCTTTTTTTTTTATTATTCCTCACCTGAGGATATTTTTCTACTTATTATCAGATATAGTGGGAGGGAGGGAGAAAGAGAGACAGAAAGTAACATCGATGTGATAGAGTCACATCGACTGGTTGCCTTCCTCACAACCAGACCAGGGCCGGGGATGAACCACAACCAAGGTACGTGCCCTTGACTGGAATTGAACCTATGACTCATTGGTCCATAGGCCGACGCTCTAACCACTGAACCAAACCAGCCAGGGCAACTTTGGCTTTTTTTAACCTTAACATAATTTTTACTGTGTGTCCAGATGTATAGCTTCTTCATTTTAATTGAAACCAGAATTATATAGTAAAATTTTGATATAACAGACTAATACGGGCAAGGGGGTGTCCATTAAAGCCATAAATCTGTTATATAATAAATAAGTATTCCTAATGTATATGTTAAAAAATTGACAAATTAGTTTATTAGTTTTTATTGATGTAGACACATGTGTAACTAAAATTAAATCAGTATGTATGAAAAGTTTAATTTCACAGAAAAGTTTTCTATATGTATTACTGTAATTTTAAATTTATGCTGAATAGGTCTAGTAAATGTGTGCATGCACCAGTCACCACAGGTAAACAAAAGCACATGACTGGGGCATGGCTTAGCACAGGTGGAACATCAGCCATCAGCTGGCCTGGGTTAAAACTGCTGCAGAAAGTCACGCCAGGCAATACCATATCCAATCAGCACGTGTGATTCAGTGTGATCATATGCTAATCATTTGCTGAACATTGTTTATGAGTGGTGACTCTTGGATTTAAATATGTGACTATTTGTAGATTTGTAATATTTCTTTATTTCGATGAAATTACGACAGCGTTTTTTTCAACATGTGGCCTATTTGTTAAAATTTGTTAAAAATAACAATGAGTTAATAACAAAAAATAACCTGTTAATTTAATTATAAGCAAATCTTGGTTGAAAGCATTTTAAAATTAACAGGGTGTTAATTTTTACATATGACAGATGGACGGGAAATTTTGTCAGTTAAATCCAAAGTTGGTTAAATTGAGGTCTGCAAAATCAAAGGTTTACTCTATTAAAAGGAATATGGGGTTTCAACAAGTGTCCTTTTGAACTGATCATGTCTTAATATAAGACAGGAGATTGATATTTCATAATAATTTGTCTAGAAGTTAACTAATATCTTTATTTTACCTTTCTCAGGTATGACAGTTTTAATGAAATGCATCTGTTATTACCTGATAACACACAGTGAAGATAAACTGGAAATCAGAGTTACATAGATACATCTGAATAAGAATGAAATCCTGTCCTAGTCCCAGAAACCACAGGTAATGTGAAGTTGCTGTATTGCTGTTCTTTATGGTAAATTGGGAACATTATGGTGTATTAACAGGTGATAATCCTAATAAAAGTCAATGCATGCATTTGGTTTTTATTTTATTATTTGTTTAAATATATTTTTATTGCCCTGGCTAGTTTGGCTCAGCGGCTAGAGCATTGGCCCGAGGGCCAAAGAGTCACGGGTTCGATTCTGATCAAGGGCATGTACCTCAGTGGCGGTTCGTCCAAGCCCTGGTCAGGGTCATGGAGGCAGTCAGTCAATGTGTCTCTTTCACATGGGTGTTTCTCTCTCTCTCTCTCTCCCTCCCTCCCACTTTATCTGAAGATAAAATAGAAAAATATCCTCTGGTGAGGATTAAAATATATATATATATATTCTTTTGATTTTTTTACAGAGAGATATAAACATCCATGAGAAACATCACCTAGCTGCCTCCCGCATGCCTCCTACTGGGGATCGAGCCTGCAACCAGGGCATGCGCCCTGACCGGGAATCAAACCGGGACCTCTCAGTCCATGGAAGGACACGCCATCCACTGAGCCACACCAGCCAGACCATTTGGTTTTTTAACACAATGAGTGTGATATACCAATATACCAATGAGACATTCAAGAGATTTCCAGGGGCTTTTGGCCTTCTAAATAGGCAGATACTGACATGCAGACAGACACTTGTGAGCATGTGTCTATAGGTGGTAATTAAAGCCATGTATGAGGATGAAGTTGGTAAAGGACATATATATGAGAAGAGGACAGGTCAACTTAGTCATCAGCACTTTAGGCAAAGTACTTGGGGCCCCGCGCCATGGTAATTGTAGGGCTCATGAAAATATTTTAAAATATTTGAAAATCAAGAGGATAAACAATTTGAGGGTCAGGAAAAAGTTTTAAATTTATTCACACATCAGAATACAATGCAATTTTCAGGGACATAAAGATCAATTAAATTTTGTCTAAAACAGAAAAAAGTTTGTGTTTAAAAAATAATTTTAATATTGATAATATTATTATGATGGTAAGGTCCAATGAAGGCAAAAATTCCTAGGACCCACAAAGTTACAATGTGACTCTGCTTGGAGGTTATTTACTAAGAAATAAACCTGGAAATAACAGTCTTAAAAAGATCAGGGAAGAAATAAAAACCTACACAAATATTTTAAAATGTCCCAGGGGTTTACCACAATTCACTGTCTCATATTCCCCAGCCCCCAAGGACCAGGCGTGACATTTTTCTACAGATATTTCTGGTCCCAGAAGGCAACGTGAAAGAGGTCTCTCTGCTCTGAGATTATTTTCCTATTATACCTCAATTACATTTATAAAGTTCTTTCTTTCATGTCAGCCTAAATGGTTTCCAGAGTTATTAATTTTAATGTTTAATAAACCAGTTTCCATAGCAGCAATCATATCACAGATGTTTTGTTAAAACCTCTCTACAGCATACACCTTTGTCAATATGTTATTTTGAACATTTCGGAGGATAAATACTTGAAAAAGGGAACACATCTTTCAGGTTTCAAGCTCACAATTTGCATTACTAATTATACACTCTCTTCAAAGAATGATGAAGAAAAATAGAGTATTTAAGAGAAGGTTGATGAGCTCATTTCAAGAATATAATACAGTAAAAGGTCAAAAGAAAACTTCTCACTTTTAAAAATGAAGTGTAAGGTCAAGAAATAAAAGTTATAATCACGGAATATGTACGTTTTTATAAATTTTAATTAACATAAGTGCTGCAAATTATTATTAATTTTTCAAATTTGGGGGGATTCTTCTCTAGGGAGTGATACCGATTGTTATTTTATGTTTAGAGCAGTAACTCCTGGAATGTATGGGTCACTGACTAAGAAGTTACACATCTTCATTCATTTTTTTTCTTCATCACTATGACTTATCTGATCTTGAAGTTAAGGCATTGAAACTACCTCAAAAACTTGATCTTTTTTTCTCTCCCAAATTAAAATGGTAATATTTAATTGCCACATATTTTGATGACTAAATGCCTTTGGTTTACTTTTCTATTTTTAATTAAGGGTTTTTAAATTTGTGGGGTTTTTTTAAGGAAAGGTAATATCAAATGGAGTTTACTAAAGTCAGTTCTGAACCCAGAAATACAATAACATATTTTTTCCCAATTTACATCTGCTTCTTTGGACAAACAAGAAGGAGAAACTCAAGGGTGACAGGGTATGTACTAATCTCTAAATAAGGCATATTGTCACCTGGAGATGGTCACTGAATCTTCTCCTGCCTTCCCTTCTTTATTTATGGAGTTGGTGAGAATTCCTTGCTTATACTGCCACATTCAAATTTGGTCAAATGACCCTAAGTTTTTCTATGGAGAAGCTACAGACTTGTTCTTTCTGAGAGGTTACATAGGCATGGACTTTGATCAGAGATGGTTTTTAAGTTAGAGAGAGAGAGAGAGAGAGAGAGAGAGAGAGAGAGAGAGAGACTTTTGTTCTATTCCACTTATTTATGCGCACACTGGTTGGTTCTGACTGGTGGTCCAGACCAAAACTGACCAATTTCTAACCACCTGAGCAACCTGGCCACAGCAGAACATAAGTCTTTAATGAATTCATGTATTCAAGGACAGAAGAAGAGGTTGATGTTTTTCATGAGGGTTTCTGCACATTGTGTGAGCTAAATATTGTTTTTCCTCTTTTCCTGTGCTAGAGAGCCAGTACAAGCCATGTTTTATGTATCCCAGGGGTTAGAACCTTTGGCCCCTTCTAAATACCAACCCGTCCTATGCTAACACCGGATAAATACTTTTCCACCACAGAAACTCCACATTCATGTGTAAGGATGCATGACAAATTTCATTTAGAGCAATGCTGTAAGAGTCATACTCAAATGTGAAGCAAGAGTGAGCACAAGGCTTTTATTTGTTCTTAAAGAAAAAAAAAATATTTCTTTGTGAATTAAATCATCAAGCATGTTGCAGGAAGAAAAATGAGTTTTAGTTTGGCCTTCCTTTAGTCTCTTTGTGACTCTGTGAAAGTGGGCCGTTAAGATCTCTCCAAAAGATTACAGACCTGCTCATTAATTTTAAATCTCAGGCCTTTGAAATGGGAAAACATGAACAAAGGAGTTTAAAATAAAAATTTTAAATGGGTCGCATATCATCTTTGAGAGCCCTTGGGCTATATGAAAACACAATATACAAAACTTTGCATTATTTACCTGGAAGAATGTTACGATCTATTAAGTCGGCCCTTTTAGGTTACCAGTGAGTTAATGGATTGTTTTCTAGCCAATATTTGTAGAAAAGTGAATTTTAAAAAAGAGAGAGACAGAGAAAGGAAGGCATTCATTTATTTATTTATTTATTTATTTATTTATTTATTTATTTATTTATTTTATTTTATGTTTCGTGCTTGGGTTGGTTTTCCTGGGTGACTGAACGTTACACAGGTTATGACACTGACTTAATTCTCCAGCAGAGCTGAGGTGAAGTCCCTGACCAGCCACACAGTCTGTATTCTCCTACTGGCTCCATTTTGGGATTAAAGATACATGTTCGCAAAATGAGAAGCAGGGATGACAAGACAGGTGTGGTCTGTAACGCAGTACATAGTAAAGCTGATTGCCCCGTTCTAGGAATAATAAACCTGTGGCCATGTCTTGCATGATGCTTTCATTTTATTTCTTCACCCTAAATTTCTCTGTGAAATGTACAGACCCTGGCCCCCATATTTTTTATTTTGTAGCTTAAAAAAAAAAGGTTTAACATATACTCTCCAAGGGGCAGTACTCTCAGTTAAAATATTTTTGAAAGAAAAATTGACTCTTGCTGTAGGTTCATTTTAGAAAATTTAACTCCTTTACAATCAGTCACAGCATAAGCTATTTTCTTTTATTTCAGAAATCTTAGCTCTTTGCCTCAGAAAATAAAGGGGAACTTTGTTGTACTTTTTATTACTGACAGTGATATTATTGATAACATTGTACATGTTTTGTTCTTTGTCAAACACACCATACACTTTCTGATTGTATATTCCAAATTACCTACAAGAAAACATATTGTCCCAGTTTGACTTAGTTGTCACTATAATTATATTTAATAATTAATCCTCCCAAAATGTTTGTTTAGGCAGATTTCTACATATTTGAAAACCTAATAAAAGGTTTTAATAAAGTTTTTCACTCAAATAGATAATTCTGCTGTGTTGAGTAGTAGTTTGAAGCCAAATAAATGATTTTGCTAATATGTAGAGAGAGAGTAACGGCCTATCAGGGATATTATCAATATATCCACCAAGCTGAAGGTGCTGATGAAGTGGTTTGCTGCTGTTTTAGAAACTCTCGGTAGCTCTAGAGCTGTTGAAAACAGAAGAGTCTCTATATTGACCCTTAAAAATAAGTTGTCCTTGCCCTGGCCAGTTTGGCTCAGCGGTTAGAGTGTCGACCTGCGGTCCCGAGAGGACCGGGTTCGGTTCCCGCTAAGGGCGCGTACCTCGGTGGCAGCAGTTTGTCCCCGGCCCTAGTTGGTCGTGCGGGTGGCAGCCACTCGATGTGTCCCTTTCACATCGATGTTTCTCTCTCTCTCTCTCTGTTCCTGTCTCTCCCTCCCACTCTACCAGAACAAAAAAGGAAAAATGTCCTCGGGTGAGGATTAAAAAAAAAAAAAAAAAAGTTGTCCTTCATACCACCTAGAATCCAAATTGTGGGGCTGTATCCCATATGTCAGAGCATGCTGTGCTGCCATTTTAGACTGATTATTGCTTATTTTATTTTACTATGCCATTTCTCTTTTACCCTACATCTCCAAACTTCTGCAAGACTCCTTGAAGTCATTCAAGTTTACCCTCATTTTTGTATGCTGAATGATCAGTCACTTAATCCTTAAATAACCAAATTCAGTCTAGAGTTTAACTTATCCTTCTGCCACAATGTCTCTTAAATCTTTATTTTAATTTTTTTTTCTTTATTGATTTTAGAGAGAGGAAGGAAGAGGGATAGAGAGATAGAAACAGTGATGAGAGAGAACACTGATTGGCTGCCTCCTGCATGCCCCCCACTGGGGATTAGACCCACAACTTGAGCATGTGTCCTGACCAGGAATCAAACCGGCAACCCCTTGTTGCATGGGTCAACACTCAACCACTGACCTACACCGGCCAGGCACTTCTCTTAAATCTTCAAGAATAATTTTATAAGAAGATTCAATGTGTTCTCTTTTGTTATAATTCACACCCTCTCTGAAGTATTCCATCTTCATTTTTCAAAAAAAATATTAAGTTCTTCTGGTTTTCGATTTATATACTTGAGTACTCATTTATTTCCCCCTTTTTCTGTCTCCTGCTACATCACATCTTTCATTGGTGTCTTTTTCAGAATAGATAGGTCAATATTTCTCTTTTTATATCTGCAGAAGAAATAAAGTGCAATTAGTTATAAATGTTTAACTATACATCAATTCTTTAACCTCCCAACACTATTTGGCATGTTTGTTATTAAATACAACTCAGTTCTTATACTTGTTTGATTTACCATATGAACTTTTAAGGACATAAGAGAAATGAAGGCAATCTAATACCACAGAGCATGAATTCTTTACTCCTACACAGAGGTGGCCTGTGGGCTTTAGGCATGATTTACTTGTCTCCAGAACTCAAGTTTGTCGGCACCAATAGAACAAGCCCCCAAGGTAAAGCCTGCTTCTTTGTTGTATACAGTGTGTTGATCAAGACACATTGCATCTCTGCCATTGGTATGTTGGAGTTTTTAATGTCAACTAGCCATGAAGCACAAGAACACTGCATGAGAGGATGTACTCACTCTGAGCCATGCTTTGAATTGAGACAGCACTGATTCCAATCTGCAGGGCAAATTTGCTGAGTAGAATTTTACCAGAATCCTAGGATTAAGAGCTTTGCTCTTGGAGTGAGCCCTAGCTATTTTCATTCCAGACCACATTAATTTTTATTTATTTTTTCTTTTTATTGAATTTATTGGGGTGCCATTGGTTCATAAAACCATATAGGTTTCAAGTGTACAACTCAACAACAAACATCATCTTTATACTGCATCCTGCACCTATCGCCCCAAGAAAAGTTTCTTTTCATTCCCATTTTCCTCTCCTTTGCCCACCTGCACCCATCCCACCCCCTTTTCCCTCTGCTATAACCACACTGTTGTCTGTGTCTATGTGTTATGTACATAGACTATTCTTAATGGTTCATTCACAGTGGATTTCACTCCTTTCCTCAATCAGTTTGTTTTACAAAGATTATTCCTTCTTCTAAGAAAAAAAGAAAATGAAATATGCATGCTCATCTCTAAGGAGAGTTGGAGACCCAGGTGGAAAGTGTATGGTGGCATTATGGAACACGCACACTTCACAGTCCATCTTGGGGTGCATTCTGGATGGGACCAGGGCCCAACACAATGCATGGTGTACTCTTGGCTGTCAGGGTGGCCCTTAGGAGAGAACCTGCAATGCAGAGGAAGGATGGTGGCCTATGTTCCCCTGGTGAGGACAGAAATGCTGGTTGCTAACTATGACTTCTTACATCACCCACTTAGAAACATAAGAGCATAATGAGTCTTTGGCATGGAGAACTAAAAAAGAAGCTCTCTTAACAGGGGAAGGAAGGACCTGGGGGTGGGACACCCCATGTGTGTGACTTCTTCTCAGCCTTGTTTGAAGTGCACACATAGAATCCTTTTTAAGCAAATCCTGATAATGTGAGACACACCTTTTTCACCCAGCCCCCCAACATTCCTCCTTTCTGCTCTCTGTATCTATGAGTCTGTTTCTATTTGTTAGTTTAATTTGTTCTCTAGATTCACGTGTAAGTGAAATTATACGGTGTTTGTGTTTCTCTGATTGGTTTATTTCACTTAGCATAATGCTCTCCATGTCCATCCATGCTGTCACCAAAGGTAAGATTTCCTTCCTTTTTACAGCCAAGTAGTATTCCATTGCATAAATGTACCACAGCTTTTTTATCCATTCACTTAGTGATGGGCACTTGGGCCGCTTCCAAATCTTAACTATTGAAAATAATACTGCAATGAACATGGGGTGCATGTATTCTTTTGATTAGTGTTTTGGGTTTTGTTTTTTTTTTCAGATATATTCACAAAAGGGGAATGACTGGATCAAAAGGTCTTTTTATTTTTAATTTTTTTAAGGAAACGTAAATCTGTTTTCCACAGTGCCTGCCCCCAACTGTAGTGAACCAAGATTACCTTTTCTCCACATCCTCACCAGCACTTGTTGTTTGTTGATTTATTTTTGATAGCCATTCTGACAGGCGTAGGCATATAGTATCACTGAAGCCCTAAGGTATTTTGCCAACAAGAAGCAGGTATTTACTTACTAAAGTTAATGTAACTTCCCATTGCTTTCTGGCCTTTGGGTACACTTTCAGGTAACAAATTGAAAACATACATAAGGCCCTGGCCAGGTAGAATAGTTCAGTTGGCTAGAGCATCCTCCCTATATGCCAAGATAGTGGGTTCGATCCCTGATCAGGGCACATACAAGAATCAGTTAATGAGTGCATAAATAAGTGAAGTAATAAATCTAAGTTTCTCTGTTCCTCTCTCAAAATCAATAAATAAACTTGAAAAAAAAGAAAAAACATATATACATATATAAATAGCTATTTTAGTTTCAAAAATAGAAAAAAAATGAGGGGATATCGCCCTAATTCTAGAATTCTTTAAAGAGATTATTACAATGGTAGTTCCATTTAAAATCTCATGATAATCCTCTCACATTTATGATTCCACTATTTTATCCACTATTACCCCCGTTCGTTAAAAAACAAAACAAAAACCATAAACATTAAAATCGGAGAAATCAATCAGTGGGCAATATCAAATGTGTGCTAGTTTATACAACCCACTTAAGGAAATGCTTACACATGGTAAATTACATGAGCCCAAGAGAGCTGATCTACTAACTTTTTAAGTAGAAGGCTTGATCAATAGCAATTATGGAGTGTGTCAATGACCATGAGTCAGTTAAGATGCTTTTGTTAGAAGTGAGTAAAAACCCAACTCTGCTTTGCTTAAGCAAAATACAATAATTTATTGGCTTGCATAACTAACAATTCAGAAGTAGATCTTCAAGTGGAACTAATTTAAGGGCTCAAAGTTCATCGCCAGAATATGGTTGATTTTATTTTACATTTATTCATTAAACTTCGTCTGTGTGAGCTCTATTTTTAGGCTCTAACACCTACCTATGAAAAATGACACTTTTGCAGTGTCTCTAACTGAAACATCAGAATGGAGATTTAGAAGTCCCTGATTAGCCTAATTTGTGAAAGTGCTCACCTCAGAGCCAGTCATGATGGCCAGAGAACCAGAAAGTGCTCATTCTTGAACTAAGTCACATTTCCAAGCCTATGAAAATGATATTCCCCTGGAGGCCACAGCTTGCCTCTGTGTCCTGGGGCTGGGGATGTGGTCAGCCTGATCTAAACAGAGAAGACGGTGTTTACTCTAAACTATATTCAGTTTTCTGTTGCCACAAGAAAGCAACTTCTGGGGCCAGAAGAACATCAAAATTTGTTACAGACAATAACTAATCTACTGACAAGTCTAGCTCAATTGGGCTCTACTGGCTGTCATTACTACATCATAAAAATTAAGACAGTAACACATTTATTGAGCACTTACTGGATCTTAGGCCAAATAATTTAGTGAGATTTTCTAATTTTTTTCATTGCATTCTTATGAGTTAATTGTAATTATTATTCATTTATAGAGCTGAAGAAAGCAAAATACAAAAAATAAAAAAATAAAAAATGAAGTAATGTACACAAGATCCCATAGCTAGTCAAAGGAAAGATAAGTTTGAACTTGTTTATCTGACTTCACAGCCTGCATCTGTGCTTATAAAGAAAAATTAGAGAGTTGGTTGAAAACATAGATTCAAATATAATTTCTATCATTTAGTAGCTGTATTTCTTTAAATTCTCCACCTAGGTTTTGGATATTTTCTCCTGTCGTTAATGACTAAATACTTAAAATTGTTGTTTCTGGCATGGCAGGCACTTTTAGAGACTTGTGATTAAAATGCATCCTTAGTACTCCAACTTCTGTCAATCTCTTTTTGCAAGGTGGGCATGCTAATTACTTATGGAAATTTTTGTTAAGTCAACCAACCTCCCCTTCCAAGGCTCTCCCCTAAACTTATTATTTTTTTTCTTTTCTCCAGTTTAGCTTGGCTCACATTCTACGCAATCCTCTAATGAGGGGCTTCTTCAGGGTTGTATCTTCATTGCCTAACATACTTTGTGCTGGCTCTGTTTACATCTTCCTCTGGGCGGGGGAACTCTCCCAGTGGTATTAGTAGAGTCTAGGAGAGAAAAACTACTATAACTTTATTGTTCAGGAATACCAAATTCATGAAATAACAGTTATTCATAAATAAGTTTTCTAAACAATACTCACACATTTTCATATTCTTTGTTTCTCATTTATATTTGGATCTAAAAATTGATAAAGTTACTAGTTTAGAAGTTATTAACTGTGATTTTTTTTTTAATTTTAGGAAACACAAATGAGGATGCACTTCTCCACAGAGCCTTTTCTACGTTCTTTTAACAACCAAATAATTCCCAATTTTCTGCTGTGTAAATTCAATGTGATCAGTACAAATAAACAAGCTGACAAGATTTGGGCAGTTGAAACCCATTGTTGTACAATGTCTTTGTTTAAAATCTTTCATAATTCATTCTCAGAAATGGCCTTCCTAGTAATTAGTTACCTTAATGTCTTCATTTTCATTTAAATGTTCAATGATCAGGATAATTAGAATTAATTTGGCATTGTCATTTTATGGAAATTGAGCTTCTGTCACTTATCATGAGCATCCTGCAGGCTGTGTTACCAGAAAAATATGTGACTCCTTCGCTTCACACACTGGGTTACAGTCTCTGGTTCAAGTGGTAACAGTAGGACCTGGCTTGACTCCAGTTTAAATGTATGCCATTTTTTGACAAAGGATTGTGGGCAGTGAAACTGGGAGCCTTGCCTATTGTAGATGGCATTCTGTGTGCAGCTAACTAGGTTCTCCATAAACAATGCAAGAGACTTTTGTCTTCATTCATCTGGAAACTTTACAGGCTGGGATGGATCCTATAGCTAGCACAAAGGAAATCTCCCTTTGAGTTAAGATGGAAAAAAAATGCCAATCCTAACCTTTTAAAAGACTAGCTAGAATTCAGGAAAACAAAGTTTAAGAAGCTTAGTACCAGAAAACCTATGAAGAAGAGAGTGTACCGGTGACTTTTCAAATGGAAAGCAACATTTTGTTTCACATGGTCTAGGGTTCTCCGGCCACAAGAAAGATATATATTTGTCATCCACATTCAGCATTAACGCTAGAGTTTTTCTATCATTTTCATCCTCTCTCTCAATCCTGATAGATGTTTAGATAAGGTCAATGATTTAACTGACCGCAAATCTGAGGTGAGAAATAATTAATATAGCTACATTTGCCACCTTTGTTATTTAAGACTACTCTATAAAATGGTATCAGTTTCAGAATTAGAACCTGTTCCTCTTGGAAGCTAACTTTTTCTCTAGCACACTTTAAACTTGCTCTTTGTTCTATATCTTCTCGGGAAGGAATATTATATTACCCATTGCTCAACAATTTTTTTTTTTTTTTTTTTTATCCTCACCCGAGGACACTTTTCCATTCTTTGTTCAGATAGAGCAGGAGGGAGAGAGAGAGAGAGAAACATCGATGTGAAAGGGACACATCGAGTGGCTGCCACCCGCACGACCAACCAGGGCCAAGGACAAACTGCAACCGAGGTACATGCCCTTAGCGGGAACCGAACCCGGGTCTCTCCGGACTGCAGGCAGACACTCTAACCGCTGAGCCAAACCGGCCAGGGCGCTCAACAATTTTTAGCAGCAACAAAGTACTTTACAATTAAATATAAAAATACTTGCTCTACATAACTCCAATTGCTAGGAGTTTGGCTAGTTAGAAATAAGGCAAAAACTCAGTAGTCTAAAAACCATTTTATTTTGCTTATGATTTTGTGGGCCCAAAGTAGAGAAGGACTTGGCTGGGCAGAGCTGGAGTCTCTTCTGTGGGTACAGCCATATGTAGAATTGGGTTGCAATCATATGCAGTCTCACTAGGTTGGACATCCAAGATGGCATGTTTACATTTTCAGCAGTCAATGCTGGCTGCTGGCAGGGGGTTCATCTAGAAATGCATTTGTAACATGGCAGTCTCAAGGTGGCATAACTTCTTATGGTAGTTGGCATACCATTGAAGGAAGGATCCAAGGTAATGCAAAGTGAAAGCTATATTACCTATATTTAAGTACTGTTGGGAATTATAGAGTCATTTTTGCTGCATTCTACTGGTTACAAGATAGTACTAAGTTTGGTCCAGTTTCAAGGGGAGGGGATATAAATTGTCTTTATTCTTGGGAAGGAGATCAAAGAATTTGTGGACAGGTTTTAAAACCTTGTAGAGTGTGAAAGGCTGAGAAGCTCTGTATTCAAGAGGTAAAAGGACTAAAATTCCAATGGGATGTGGCTGGTAGTGATGGATGATTCAGTGTAATGCACTTGAAGTAAGAGAGGCCAGGATGGCATTGAAGAATCCCAGTGAAAATAGCCTTTGGTAATGAATGGTGGCTTGCAAGAGCCAGTTATCTTCAGGTTTTCTCATTTCCAACGCTGAATTCTGTTATGTCACATTGATAGCTTGAAAATAGCCACAGTAGGATATTTACACCATTGAAATTGGCAGGCACTACCAATAATGGTTTTTCTCTGACCAGAGATCCAGTTGCTAGACATTTACCAGTACACTGCTAGTAATGGGCCAACCTAAAAGCTAGTTTTGGGAGCACAGTATTTTCTTATAATGTCTCTATGTTGTGAGCATTGGGGTAGAAACACCTCCTCTTCTATGAAATACTCAGGAAAATTTGCAATATTCACTATTATTTTTGGATGAGTGACTTTTGAGAGGTAGTAACCCAAAGTAGTCCTGAATATGAGTCAACACTGGCTGTTGCAGAATTTGCATATATTGAAGCAGGAAACAGAAGAAACCTTAATAGAGGAAGTCCTGATAATTAGCAGAAATCACAGGGAGACTCAGACATAAAATTGAGAGTGTGAACTAAGTTTATTCAAGTCTCCAGTGAATGAATGACTGAATTGACACATTGGTTACATAACTGGGTGTTAAATTATTATTTATTATACAAATTTTTATGTTAAGTATTTTGTATAGAATTGGAAAAATCACTTAATTTATCCGATCTTCAGATTCTTCATCTTTAGAAATTAGCTAAAAGTATATTTCCATTGTTTTAATGGGTTCCACAAGCTTAATAAAAGAAATCAAAAGATCAATATTAGCTATGACTTTAGTGAATAGTACCCAGCTGTGGAAGGTCACTGGTATTGATGGAAAATAAGCAATGATTAGCCACACGCAGATACTACCGGAGGGCAGAAGGTTGCTCACAAAGGTCTATGTGGGGAAAAAATCCTAAAGCCACAGTCTAGATTTTAGAAGGAGGTAGAGGACTGGCTTTCATTAACGTCCAACATCTGGTTCAGTTCAGTTGCGTTTTGCCTGCAAGGCTACTCTCTCTGATTCAATCCAAATCCTGAAAGATATCAAGGTGACCTGTGAGATATGGTAAGAATTTATTTTTACATTTAATTTATTATAATATTAATATTATCATGGATCTTGAAGCATATCATCCAAGTGTTTTAAAAATGTTTGTATACATTTAAATTCATGGCAGTAACATATAAAAATGTCTCCCCAAACACTGTCAATTAGAATGTACCAGAAATATTTTGTTTTGAAAATTTTTATCAGTGCCATTTTGTGGTGAGTTATAGATGAGATTTTAATTTGTGTAGTATTCCTGGAGTTCATAACTATCAAGATTTAGTAAAAATGAGTATGCTTCTTACTTAGGACATTCAGCATATGTTTAGCTCTAAGCAAAAATCTAGAATCAAACTGCTTTAAAAAAAATTTTTTTTAATAATTTTTACATACCTAGTAGCTGTAGGTAAGGTTTACTTCAGAGCTAGTTGATTCACTAGTTCAATAATACCTGCAAGAACCTATTATTATTATTTTTTTCTTCTCAGGTGTTGACTGCATCCTCATGCTGGTAGAAGGATGAGCACAATTTAAGGTATCTCAAGTAGCAACAATAACCAAAGGAAGGAGCAGGGCTGTAAGAGGTGAAAGATGTCAGCAAATATCCATCACCTCTGGATTCTGGTTTGATCAAGGCTCAAAATTTTCTCCTTAATATTCATCTACTCTCAAACTACTTATTTCTTTCCTCCGGATGTATTCTCTACAGCAGAATCCTGTTACAAGTATATTCCCACAGTACTTCCCGGAAGTGCCATCTCCCTTCATATGCTACCCCCCAGATTTCCCTCTTCCTTTTTAGACCAATTGACAAACTTTCTAGACTTCTTCATTTCAACATTTATCCTGTTTTCATCTCCAAAACAAATCGTTTATATTCCTATAATTAAAATGCACAAGAATGTGGTATCAATGTGCTTCCCCATTGTTTTATCCATTGAAAATTTTTGTTCTTTATTTTATTGGCTCACTTTTGTGGATTTGACCACCCTTCTTGAACTGTTGCCATTATCCACTTCCCTGTTCTCCTTGGAATTCTGACTGTTTCTTCTAACCGTTAAATATTTTTTTGTTATTCATTCTTTAAACATCTTGCAGATGTTCAATTTTTCTGAAATTTCATCACAACCCTCCAATTTTTTCTGTCCTTCAGAGATCTTATTTCCTCCAATATTTTAAATTATTTGCCTAAGAAAAATGGTCATATGTCTATATCCAGTGAGTTCTCTTTTCCTTCTAGACAGAATCCTGTGTAAAACTGCTTGCTATGACATCTATGCTCATGTCATCCCACTGATATTTCAAATTCAACATCCCAAAATGGAACCGGTACTTCTCCCCTTAATTTTACTTAGACTTCTCTGGCACTCATTGTTTCAGGATACTGGCATTGCCCTTAACTTAACTCATATTCTTCTTTAAATTTGGAATGATCTCTGCTCTCTTAAATGCAAAAAGATCTACCTGGTTCTAGCATGCCCATTACTTAAAATGTAGATCAGAAGTCACTTCCTCCCCATTCCATGTAACTAGGATGGAGTAGGGGTGGCTGACATAAATGTTTCAAAAGGCTCTCCAGATCACCTCATATCTTCTTCTATTATACCACCAACACATACCTTTTAACAGTCCAATTTCCTGTGGAAAATCATTAATTTGGGCATTTTTTTTCTTTACCTAATACATTCTTTTGCATGAATGAATGAATGAATAAGCAAATTAAAAAGCAAATTTCACGACTTTTAAAAATATATTTTATGACCTGTGATTTATTATTGACAGTCATCTTACAATGTGGTTAGGTGGTTAAGTCTGCTATTACTACAAAGGGCAAGCACAAGTCGTTATGTTTACACACTCAATAAATGTGTATGAATTAGTTTAAAAAAGAGAATTTCTTTTCTTAGAAAATTATAACAGTCCAGTTTGTTTTCAAAGGGAATAAATAACTGAGAGTAATAAACCTTTGCTCTACTCTTGACAGTAATAGGGAAGGAGTTTAAAAGTAGTGAGTTGGTTTCAGGCTAAAATGAGAGAATTACCTACTGGAAAATATTTTCCAAGTATCCTACAAAAACCATCTACTCTGAGATAAACAAAGTCTAAGGATCAATGACTCCACTTTCCTACACAAAGAAAGAAGACCTAAGATGAATTAGGTTCTGATTTAGAAGCTGCCAATGTGTAAAATGTTTGAAAGCAGAATTCTTTTCACAAATAAAATATTTGCATGACTACCCTAATGGGTTATAATTGCTTATAGTAACTAATTAAAATAAATTATTTTCCTTCCATAGCGTACCTTCACATCTCTAAAATTTTACCAGGATAAGATAAAAGTTTAACCAAATAAGCACTAAGGTACTTTCAAATTATAAAATTCTATGACTATCCAAACATTTATCAAGTACTTATGCACAATGGCCAAAGCACCTATTTTTCAGTATAATGTGCTGTGTATAACATCTAGCATTTTGAACAAATGTGTAAAATCACAGAGATATAGCCCAGCAGGTGTGGCTCAGTGGTTGAACATCGACCCATGCACCAAGATGTTGCCAGTTCAATTCCTGGTCAGGGCACATGCCCAGATTGTGGGCCCAATCCCCTGTGAGAGGTGTGCAGGAGGCAGCCAATCAGTGTTCTCTGTCATCGATGTTTCTATCTTTCTCCCTCTCCCTTCCTCTCTCTCTAAAATCGATAAAAAAAATATTTTTTTAAAAATTACTGAGATATTTATACCAATGTTAACAAAGAAGTTAATGAAACCCACTACATATAGAACTGCATTATTATTTCATATTAGCTGAAATTTCTAAAATAAATTATACAGTCTTTATGAGGCTGCATTACATATACCTACTTTAATAAAAAGGTGAGTCCTATTTTAAAATTATAATTGAGATATATATATATATCACCCTTAAAAATATATTTAATGTTCTATGCACTACTATGTTTAGCATGTAGAGGTGCTCAGTAAATGTTAATATCAGATGAATAATGAACAGATATAAAAAACAAAAAAACATTATTTTTAAAAATTTCTTACCTATCTTACCAAACTAACTGGTCAGTAAATTTGTGAATACTTATTTCTTAGTGCTAGTTTTTGCTCTTCTTTATTCTGAGATTACTTAACTGAGTTATATAAATTTTGGATATATTATTATGTTTACATATATATATTTTGTATAAGTTAACAGCAAATCTTACTGAGGGATTTCTTCATGTCAAAACAGCATCCATTTAAACTGTTAAAAATACAATTTTTATCACTATCTTGTTAATGAAAGACAAGAATAACTTAAATAAATGATCTGATCATAAAGTAAACATCCTTTTCATACACTGAAGGAGAGGTATCATAGACAGCAAAGGTGGCCCAAGCTGTTCAGGTAGCAATGAAATAGTCAACGGATATGTGAAGCCTACCGTCTTGTAAAAATAGATACATTTAAATCTATACTGTAGTCATTTCCTCTTCTTAATTTATGTTTTCTTGGTTGTTTGAAGGCACAGCCAACAGGCGAAGTGGGAGAGATGGCACGTGTGGCTGAGGCTGATTGTATACAATCAGAGTGATTATGTGGAAATCAATCAGAGTTTTCTTCTTAGAATATGCTTATTCTGACATAATGAGTGACATTTGAGCTAATTTTTATTCATTGCCTCTGCCTTTCACAAAGATCTTCATTTCCCTCAGTGTCATTTTGGGTCCTGTTTTATTGTACATCCTGAAATCAGGAAAAAACTATTCCACACATTTTTTTTACATTCTTAAAGTTATTTGCTAATGTCTTTTGAAACAATTCAACTTCATATATTATGTTTAGAAAATAATATATATTTAAAAAATCATCAACTGGGCACTACCAAGTCTTTTAGACAGGAGTCTGATAACTGTGGTAAAGTAATAGGCAATTCAGGGTTCACATGTAAAAGAAATTGTCAGTGAGCTATAGTTATCCTAAGTTATTCTGCAGTTTGAAGGACATTTAATCTTCAATTTCAAATGTTGTTACTTGTAGCAGGAAGAATTCTAAGATGACTCCAAAGATCTGGACCTTGTCAATTATGCCCTTCTTTTAAGTGTGTTAGGGCATGTAATTTGCTTCTGGAAAATAGAAAATGGCAAAGGTAATGCAATATGTTGACTTACGTGCAAAGGTAAAGAAATTCTGCAGAAATAATTACACACCCTAATTGGTTGACTTTATGTTGAATAAAAGAGATTTTCCTGGGTGGGTCTGATACAATCAAGCAAGACTTTAGAAGAAGCTGTGACCATAAAATGTGAAAGATAGGAAGTATCAGAGGGTCTCTCTTCTACTGGCTCTGAATAAGGAGGCCACTATTCATTTCATTGCTAAAAGGAATGAATTGTGCCATGAACCAGGTAGAAATATCAACACCACAACGCTAACGTTTTAGTTTTGGCTCATGAAGTGAGATATTAGCAGATGATCCAGTCATTGTGTACCGAAACTTGTGACTCATGGAAACTTAGATAAAAAAATGTACATTGATTAAATCTACTAAGATTGTAACAATTTGCTAAAGAAACAGAGAATTAATACATTACTTTGAAAATGTATTTCTAAGAATTAATAAATTTATTCACAAATTCATATGCAAATTTATTCACAAACTTTATCAACTAGGTATTAGATAAATAAAACAAAGCTTCTCCTTAAGGAACTCCATGTGTGCCTGGAGAGAGAGTTGAGAGAGAGAGAGAGAGAGAGAGAGAGAGAGAAATGGAGCAGAGAGGAGAGAAGGAAATTATAGTCCAAAGAAATAGTCATTTGTTCAAGGATAAAATGATTGAGTACAGATTACTATTTTGGGTTGCATACTTCTTTATTAAAAGGAATTTATATTTCTATTTAGTTATTTCCAACATTGTGCAAGATATATTTCTGGAAAAGATTATGTGGGAGTGATAGTATTTTTTTTAGAGAAGATCACTGTCATATTAAGTTTGGGGGGTGGTAATTATTTATGTAGCAAGTAACTGGGAAAAGACCATTCCTGTTCAGATTGAAAACTGTGGAGAGAGATTAATATAAACATGTAACTGGCTCTGAGTATAGTGGCTTCTATGCCGGCTGCAGTGATCATTTAAACGAACTATTACTGGTGGCAGTCCATTGCTTTCTATAATACCTACCTGAACTAACATGTGTTAGCTTTGAATCGATGCTAGGCACATGGAGGACAGCTGAAAAATATTAGTACCTTCTTTTCTTAGCTTGACTTTAAGCACCAACTATTTTATTCTATCCTTGATCAACAAAATATCACAGGATATATTTAAAGGCATAGAAATCCTTAGATGCATAGGTAAAGTAACTAAAGAGGATGCTGTTATTTCCTCCACATGACACTATTTTGTATATTTCAACAGTTTAAGCTTTTTTGTAAATTAAAAAAAAATTTTTTCTTTATTGATTTTAGAGAGAGAGAGGAAGAAAGAGATAGAAACATCAATAAGAGAGAACATTGACTGACTGACATGCTTCCCACTGGAGTTTGGGCACCCAACCTTGGCATGTGCCCTGACCAGAAATCGAACAGCAACCTCTTGGTGCATGGGTGAATGGGTAGATGCTCAACCACTGAGCCACACCCACTGGGCTCAAAAATTTAAGCTTTTAAAAAATAAGAACTTTCTACTGAAGTACTTCAATTTCTAACAAGAGGAAATGACCATTTGCTGTTTTAGAAGGCTATAATCTCTTTAGATGTTATTTTTATATTGATTGATTCATAATAAACTTAAGACAAATTTAGTCTTACATAGTTGTTTATATAATTTTTACTTCTATAATAAGAAACACTGAGTATATTACAAAATGCCAATAGATCATAAAATTTTATATTTGGAGGGAATTTAGATTTCATATACTCCTAATTCATTGCCTTATATGTCAATGAGGAAATTGAAGTCCAAGTTAATGAATGAACAAAAGCCTTATAACTACTCTGTGGTAGAACCCCAATCCCCATGCCACATTTCTCTTTCCACATTATGATAATCTATCTATTTTGACTTTCTGTTTAGATGTCTAGACACTACCTCTGACTCATTTGCTAATGTGTTTTTGAACATTTTCTACTAACCTACTCTTAATTTCTCTGTTGCACAATTTGTAAACTAAATGTGTGAGTTCTAAACTCATGAACTGCTTGGCCAACTAATCTAATTTGATTAGTTTGAGTATACTTTTTAAAGCCAAAGTAAAGTAATTTTGTATTTCTCTTGTAAATTTTCAGAGGCAAGGAATAGATGTTAAGGAACACAAGAGGTCAATCTTGAACCAATTAGAATTCCATTGGACATAGCAAACCTTTACAATCAAAACCAACTGGCTAATGAATAAGTAAGTTTAGGCAGTTGATTATATCAATTATCTCATCACAAAAAGTGCAAAGAAAAATAATATAGAGACGAAGCATAAGCATCTAACTTATGAAAAATTTAAAGGTATATAAATTACACAATTAAAAGGGTTATGTAATTCTAATAAATGTTATAAAATGAATTATTTTTTCAATATTTAAACATATCTGATGATACTATATTTAAATTCAATTAGTTGCCAATTTTTGCCTAGTAGTCTGTGTATAATATATCAAGGTCTATGATGAATAGTGGAGACAGAGATACAAAGAATACATAGCTGTTACCCTGAAAGAGAATGCACAGTTTAGCCATGGAGGTATAGAAGCATCTCAGAGTGCCCTCATTGGTAATATCGTTGTCCTCTTCCCCACCAATATCCACCTGTACCTTTGTCCTAGCATCAGGACATTATTTGTGACTCTTTCCTCACAAACTTACTACTATTTTAGACTACAAGGGCTCTCTGAAAAACAGAACTGGAGACACCAACTCTATCCTCTGCTCTTTCTATTTGGTATTAGATTTGGCCATTTATTGAACTTCTTTGAGACACTGGGTACTATAGAAATTACAAGATACTACTTGCAAAATGTATTTTATAAACTGTTAAGTGCTAACTGGCTATTTGTTATTTTTTTTGTGTAGCTGTTCTTTCCTTGGAACCTTTGAATTTATAGTTGACCCTTGAACCACACAGGATTGAACTGTTTGTGTCCATTTACATGTGGATATTTTTCAATAAATATATTGACACATTTTTTTTGGAGATTTGAAACTATTTGAAAAAACTCACAAACTAACCACATAGCATAAAAATATTAAACAACAAAAAAACATTAGGTTCATTATGAATGCATAAAATATATGTATATACTAGTCTATTTTCTTATTTACTACCATAAAATATACACAAATCTAATATAAAAAGTTAAAGTTTATCAAAACATATGCAAACAACACAGACTATACATGGTGCCATTTTGCAACAGAAATGTAACCCAACGTAAAGATGCAATATTAAATCATAACTGTATAAAATGAAATGTAGTATATACTATACTGGTGTAATAATTCTGTAGCCACCCCCTGTTGCTATTGCAGTGAGCTCAAGAGTTGCGAGTTTCCTTGTAAAACGCCATATGACACTGTCTCCACATGAACAGTTTCCCTCTAGTAACTGGGAATCAAGGTAAAATGTGATATCTTTCTTCTTGTATGTTTTTCACTGTATTCAGTGCAATGCCATAGACCTTGAATAACACCACGAAAACCATGCAAAGTGCCAATAGTGATGATGGAAGTGCTCCCAAGAAGCAGAGAAAAGTCATGACATTATAAGAAAAGTTAAATTGCTTGCCATGTGTCTTAGATTGAGGTCTGCAGATACGGTTGCCCACCATTTCAAGGTAAATGGATCTGCATGAGAACCATTGTAAAAAAAAAAAAAAAGAAAAGTAGAAGAGAAAATTTGTGAAGTCATAGCTGCAGTTACTTCAGCAGGTGTAAAAACCTTGCACTTTTTGTGAAATACCTTTTTATCTTATATTAAAAATGTGGCTTTTACGTATGTGCAACCTCACTCTAAGAAAGACATACCTATAGACTCTAATAGCATTTGAGAAAAAACTAAGTCACTATATGACAACTTAAAGCCAAAGGAAGGTGAAGGATCTAAAGTTGGAGAATTCATTGGATGGTTTGATAATTTTAGAAAGAGGTTTGGTTTAAAAAATGTCAAGATAACAGGAGTAGCAGCTTCTGCTGACCATAAGGCAGCAGACAAATTCCCAAAAACCATTAAGAAAATTACTGAGGAGAAAAGATATCTGCCTGAACTGGTTTTTAATGCAGACTAAATGCCATACGGGGGGGGGGGGGGGGGATGTGACAAAGGTCATTTATTAGTAAAAAAGAGAAGTGAGAACTAGACTTTAAAATAGAAAGGTATACACTAACTTTGTTGTTTTGTTCAAATGCAGTTGGGTTTCTGATCAGGACTGCCCTTATCTATAAAGCTGCTAACCCTTGAGCCTTGAAGGGAAAAGATAAATACTAGCTGCCAGTCTTTTGGTTGTACAAAAAGGCCTGGATAACGAGAACTATTTTTCTGAATTGGCTCAATTGATACATTGTCCCTGCCTTGGCTGGTGTGGCTCAGTTAGTTGGAGCATCATCCTGTGCACTGTAATGTTGCGGGTTTGATTCCAGGACATATATCCAGGTGTGGGTTCAATCCCCCATCAGGACGTGTATGAGTGACAGTCAATAGATTTGTCTCTCTCACATCAATGATTCTTTTTCTCTCTTTCCCTTTCGCTCTCCTTCTCTCTCTCTCTTTCTATCTATATAGATATATATAGCTATATAGATATTTATCCTTCCATCTCTAAGATCAATTTAAAAATTCTAGCAGATACACTGTCCCTGATGTCATTAAGTACCTTGTCAGTAATGGACTGTCTTTTACATTTCTTTCGATACTAGACAATGACCCTGGCCTCCCAGAACCCCCTGAGTTAAACACTGAAGACATCAAAGTGGTTCATTGACTCCCAAACACAGTGTCTCTTATTCAGCCTCTAGATCATGGGGTCATAAGGACCTTTAAAGCTCATTGCACATTCTATGGAAAGAGAACCTCAATAGAGAGAATAGCATAAAAGTCTGGAAGGATTGCACTGTTGGTGATACCATCACTGTTCTAGTAGAAGCCAGGAGGCCATCATGCCTGAAATAATAAATTCCGGCTGAAGAAAACTGTCCAGATGTTGGGTGTGACTTCACAGGATTTATAACAGAGCTAATCAAGAAAGACATAAAAGAGATTGTGGATACAGCAAAAGGGTGGAGGATGATGGCTTTCAAGATTGGATTTTGGAGAAATTCAAGAGCCAATAGACAACACACCAAAGGAAGATATATTAATGGAAGACAAATTGATAGAAATAAGTGTTTTCTAACCAGAGCCAGGCCTTGAGGAAAAAGATAGAAGAAATAGTGCCAGAAAACAAATTGACATAGATGATCTGGCAAAAGGGTTTTGATTATTCATGATGGTTTTAGACTGCTTTTATGACATGGACTCTTCCATGATATGAACATTGAAACTAAATCAAAGAGTGAAGAAAAGATTGGTACCATGTAGATACATTTTTAAATAAATGCAAAAGCAAAAATGTCATACAGAAATATGATGTATTTTCCTAAAGTTTCACCAAGTGTATCTGCCTCTCCTGCCTCGTCCTCCACCTCTGCCACCCCAGAGACAGCAACACCAACCCTACTCTTCCTCCTCCTCATCAGCCTACTCAACATGAAGGACACAAGGAAGGTAAAGACTTTTATAGTGACCCACTTCCACTTAATTAATAGTAAATATTCATCATGCCATATAGCTAATAAACAAATATGTTTGGGAGTGTCTTTATGTGAAAATCTAATAACAATAAGGCAAGAACTGTGTGAAAGTTTTTGTATCATTATCACTATCTTTATCATCTAAGTATTCACTGTGCAGAACATATGGGCAACACTGGTATTGAACTGGGAAGTCTATTCTTAAACAGGTGAGTGATAGTTAACATCAAATTAATAATGTGTTAGGTTTCTTATTGTTTTATAACTTTGCTTTGAAACAGATATATATATATATATATATATATATATATATAGTATGCCTCTCTATTGTAATTGGAGAAACTGCATATTAGCCTACCATCACAGGTGTTCTTTTTATAAAATGCAATGATATTTCTAATACTGTACTATGAATATGACTGTAATACAGCATGCCATAAAGAGTTCATAACTATTTATTCATTAGTGTATAGACTAGGCTATTGTGAAACAACCACATAGATTACCCTAGCCAATCATAAAGCAATCATATTGTTGTTTCTTTATTATCAACGCATAAATGTTTATACCTGCAAATAATATTAATTTCTTTTTCACAGTACCTTAATTTTTTATGTTTAGTGTCAATATATGTAGAATATACACAGTCTTTTGAATCATATAAGACAATATTGATGTAAGTACTGACAGAAGATTCATCTTGTAAACAGACTACACTGATGTATGGCACTGATAGATAGAGGACTGTAAATGTATTTTCTCTTGTTTATGATTTTCTTAATAACATTTTATTTTTTTCCTATTTTATTATAGGATTACAGTATGTAATACATACAGTATGCAAAATGTGTATTAAGTGATTGACTATGTTATCAGTAAGGCTTCTGGTCCGCAGTAAGCTATTAGCAGCAAAGGTTTTGGGGAGTCAAAATTTATGCCTGAATTTTTTATTATGAAGGGGATTTATGCCCCCACTGATCAAGTGTCAACTGTACTTTGAATGTTACAAATAAAATTCTAAGTTTTTTTATTGACTTAATAAAACATAGAAATATTTGCCTCTAAATAAAAGTAATTTAGTTCTTCTTTAAAAAACGCACATGTGTGAAAGATTCCAAAATGGTGGCAGAGTGAATGGAAGCTACACAGACCATCTCCAAAAATGGACAAAATTTGAATTACAACTAAAATAAAGACAAATCATTGAGAAAAGGCAACAGAAAAGCAGCTGGAGAGGATCATATAACCAGGGACAGAAAACAAGGACACTGAATCTGCAGAGATGAGAGTGGGCAGGCTGGGAGCCCATGGAGAGCAGCAGTTTTAGCTGTGAGCAAAAGTAGGTGGGATCACAATACTGAATATCAGGTTATATTACAAAGCTACAGTGATCAAAACAGCCTGAGACTGGCACAGGAACAGGCATATAGATCAATGGAATAGAACAGAGAACACAGAAATGGACCCAAAACATTATGCTCAAGTAATATTTGACAAAGGTGGCAAGAGCATACAATAAAGACAGCCTCTTTAATAAATGGTGTTGGGAAAAATGGACAGCTACATGCAAAAAAATGAAACTAGACCATCAACTTACACCATAAACAAGAATAAACTCAAAATGGATAAAAGATTTAAATGTGACTCGTAAATCCATAAAAATCCTAGAAGAAAATGTAGGCAACAAAATTTCAGACATCATATGCAGCAGAATTTTCACTGATATATCACATAGGGCAACAGAAACAAAGAAAAAATGAACACATGGGACTACATCAAACTCAGAAGCTTCTGCTCAGCAAAAGATACAATCATCAAAATGGAAAGGCAACTCACTGTATGGGAGAGCATCATTGCCAATGATATATCAGATAAAGGGTTAATTTCCAATATATATAGAGTGCTCATACAACTCAACAAAAGGAAGACAAAGAACCCAATTAAAAAATGGGCAGAGTAACTAAATAGACATCTCTCTAAACAGGACACATAAATGACTAAAAGATGTATGAAGAAATGCTCAATATTACTAATCATCAAAGAAGTGCAAATTAAAACAACAATGAGGTGTCACCGTACACCTGTCAGAATGTCCGCCATCAACAAATCATCAAACAACAAGTGTTGGTGAAGGTGTGGAGGAAAGGGGACTCTAGTGCACTGCTGGTGGGAATGCAGACTGGTGCAGCCACTATGAAAAACAATGTGGTGTTACCTCAAAAAATTAAAAATTGAACTTCCATTTGACCCAGTAATCCCACTTCTAGGAATATACCTTAAGAAGCCTGAAAAAAACATCAGAAAGAAAATATGTACCCCCATGTTTGTAGCAGCACTATTTACAATAGCTAAGATCTGGAAACAGCCCAAATGTCCATAAGTAGAGGAATGGATAAAAAAGCGGTGGTACATATACACAATGGAGTACTATGCAGCTGTAAGAAAGAAAGATCTCTTATCCTTTGAGACAACACGGACGGACCTGGAAAGTATTATCCGAAGCGAAACAAGCCAAACAGAGAAAGACAAGTATCACTTATTTGTGGAATATAATGAACATAACACTCTGAGGAATGGGATAGTCTCAGAGGCATGAAAGTGAAGTACAGACTGACAATCCCCAGAAGAGGGGGTAGTGGGTGAGAGATAGACCACAGAACTTATATGCATGTATGCATGAACAATGGACATGGACAACAAAGCTGGCAACAGGGCGGGGAGGGATGTGGAGGCGAGAATCAGTGGGGGAAAAGGAGAAACATATATAACAAAAATAAATAAATTAAATTAAAAAATAAATAAAGACAAAGGACCCAATTAAAAAATGGGCTGAGGAGCTAAATAGACACCTCTCCTAACAGGACATACAAATGGCCAAGACACAGATGAAGAGATGCTCAATGTCACTAATCATCGGAGAGATGCAAATTAAAACAATAATGAGGTATCACCTCACACCTGTCAGAATGGCCGCCATCAACAAATCATCCAACAAGTGTTGGCGAGGGTGTGGAGAAAAGGGGTCTCTAGTGCACTGCTGGTGGGAATGCAGACTGGTGCAGCCACTATGGAAAACAATATGGTGTTTCCTCAAAAAATTAAAAATTAAACTGCCATTTGAGCCAGTGATCCCACTTCTAGCAATATATCCTAAGGAGCCTGAAACACCAATCAGAAAGAATATATGTACCTCCATGTTCATAGCAGCACTATTTACAATAGCTAAGATCTGGAAACAGCCCAAGTTTCCATTAATAGATGAGTGGATAAAAAAAGCTGTGCTACATATATACAATAAAATACTATGAAACTGTAAGAATGATAGATCTCTTATCCTTTGAGATGACATGAAGGGACCTCAAAAGTATTATGCTAAGCGAAATAATCAATCAGAGAAAGTGAAATACCACATGATCTCCCTTATTTGTGGAATATAATGAACAAGGTGGGCTGATGAACAAAATAGACCCAGAGACATGGAAAAGAGGATGGTTCAGACTGACAAACCTCAGATTAGGGGTGTAGGGGGATGGATGAGATGAACCACAGAACTTATATGCATGTATGCCTAATCAATGGACATAGACAACAATGCTAGGGGTGTAGGGGTGGGAGCACAGGATGAGGAAGAGGGGCTCTAGGGAGGAAAAAGGAGAAGCATCTATAACAAAAATAAATAAAAGCAAAACAAAACAACACACATGTGATATACAGGGTGGGGCCAAAGTAGGTGTACAGTTGTGAATATGCAAAGCACTGTTCATTGTTGTAGTATTATTTATTAATTACTGCATTAGTTTCCATGCAAACAACTACAAACCTTCTTCTGCCCCACCCTGTACAGGAATAATCTTTATGCAAAGATTTTAGAATATTAGTCTTGTCACAAATTTAATCGTAAATTTTAAGATGTTAAAATTTTGCTTTGCACTTTGATGGGAGAGAAAATTCTGTAAATAAAAATGAATAGTGAGATGTTTTCATCAAATGTCACAGAAAATATACACTGTTTCAGAATTCACAGTGGTAGAATGACCACTGGGTAGAAGTTTTGGTGAATACAAAATAACTTTTATTAGTAATTAATGTTAGTACATGTAATATTTTTTCTCCAAAAGAAATATTTTTTTACACTTTCTGGTGAAAATAAAGCTTTCTCCTTTTTTTTCCTAATAATTTTTGTAACCATATCACACTAAATTTTAAAGCACTTCACAACCCATTTGTGTACCCCTAAATTTGTAACTGTGGAGAATTCTCTTCTGGTGTAAGTGGGTCATTTGGCCTTGTTACTTTCCATTCCTATTCCACTGAGGTTAGCCAAAGTTCACTTGCCTTGTCAGTTAAGTTTCTAAACCAGATGAATTATATTTTCTGTAATTGAGCTAACCACAGTTAATTGCCTAATAGACTATGCCTACACTAACTGAAAAAAGAATTAATTGCTTGGAAAAGAAGGCATTATATATTTCAGTCACATCTACACAATCATGCTAGAACAAAGTGACAAATAAAGGCATTTCAATGGTGACCAGAGCCAATGGCCACAGCAGAGACAATGCTTCAATTAGGTGTGTGCTAAACCTTTCAACTTTTGGTGGGTGTTTTCTGGGGGTGGATGTGAGAAAAATGAGCTATAAATTAAACTTGTCGAAGCTGAATAAATTAAATATTATAATTTTTTCTTTTATTACATAAGAGAACAAAGTTAGGTGAACTTTGATGAAGGCTTAGGTAAAATTTAAAGAAATATCATTTGTTAAAGAAGGCTATATTTTTTAAATTGTAAGTTTTTACTATTAATGGTTTAGTTCTGCATTTCGAAAATGTATTTCCTAGTCAAAGTATAGTGCCAGGTCTAGCAATTTTTTTTTTTTTCTCTGAAAGATTCACATAAAACAATTTGGTACTTACTATAGCCATTTTTACTAGATTTTTTTCTCCTATATCTGAGAGATGCCAATAGCTTATTTTACTAAACCATAATAATAATGCTAGTGAATCCAACCTTCATTACTTAAATATAAGTGGGATATTAAAGGAAAAGACCAAAATCTTTAAATACATCATCTCCCCTTGCTACACTTTCACAAATTTCCTACAATAAATGGAAAATTAAAAAACATATAAGAGCTTTAGATAATCTATTTAAGTAAAATTGATAATCAGATCAATCTCAGAAAATCTTGAGTTGGCTATACTCTAAAATGAACATATATTTTCTAATGTCTGGAAGCCTTTTTAACTATTAAATCGATTAGTCAAATATTTTTAAAAATCAACCACCTTAAGTGAAGACTTCAAAACCCAATGCTTTAGAAAAGGCTAGAGAAACCCCAATATATTTGCGATTCTCAGGATCTCCTAAGATAATTGATAAACCAGTGAAGCACAATAAGCATGTTCCTGAACAGGATCCTATTCATAATTCTAATGTGAAATAGTCTGTTTATAAGACAGGATAACACCAAGAAAAAATGTGTAAAGAAAATGAACCTTATTTATCACTTCCAAGATTTCTTCTTCTTTTTTCCCATTTTTCTACCTCTAGATTCTTCTCTCCCTGCTTCCACTTTAATCCTAGATCAACTAAAATTGATATTAGCTATTTAAATAGTTCTTGTGTGCATTAAAAGTTTAATAGGAAATAAAACATTATTATTGATTAAAAGAAGTAAATGGAGGCTTCAAATGTATGTATGAATTGTGATTACTACTCCAGATTTCCAGTGATTTGAACTGCTGCAGTTCTCTAAATCAAGCACGCTTTCCCCACTTTACAATGAACTGCTTTTCATTTTTTATTCTGCCTAGAAAAGCCTTCTCCTGCCTCATTTCCTTGTGAATTCTGATTTGACACTTAATAATCAGTTCAAGTAATTCTTTTTTGTGTTTGAAATCCCTGGTACATTCTCCACCTTCTCTGACCAATGAGTTGCTTACTGGTTCCCCATTGCTTCTTAGTTATAAAATATTTTTTGTACAATTACAGGCTCACAAGTCTGTGTCCTGCATTTGGCTGTGATGAACCTGAAGGCAAGGAGCATGGTCTAGTTCTTTTATTTTTTATAGAGAAGAATTTATCACATAATAACAGCCCATAAAGTTTAAAGAACGCTTAGTATTACTGAATCAAAATGGTAAAAACTGATAAAACTCCTTTTAAAGTGCTAGAATTAAGGCATCCTCTGACTAACAGTAAATTTTCTAGAAAACTGAGCACTTTCTGATGCTTGAAATCACATTAACAAAAGCCATCTTTTTTTCTACTTTTTTTTTTTTTTGCTAGGATAAAAGAAAACTGGGTGCTGCCACGCAGGATTTTGGCCATTTTGCTCCTTCCCAGGGCTCTGGGGAGAGGCAGCAGCCACTCCCTTAGAGATCCAAGCCCACACTATGAACCATTGGAATGCTAATTGAGGTTCATTAACAACCAGCATCTGTCCCACCCTTGGGAAATACTCTTATGCTGAGCACCTGAGGGAGTTTTTCAATCAACTGACAACCCAAAACTCTTCAAGTAACCTCAACTGCTAGCCTCCAGGCAAAAAGATAGAGGATAACAGTACCTTTCCTGGGCTAGCAACTTTAACCAGGAAAGTAAGGCTTGACAGGGTGTTTAACGTGGGTCCTCCCTCGCTCATCTAAATCCAGAAGAGGGAGCCAGAAACAGCAGAACACCCACACCCACAGGAAAAAATTGACCGGCTCCAAAGCCCACTGTGATAGCCAAAGGTGAAATACAGAAACAAAAGCCAAATGAAAGAACAAGAGACCTCCACCAAAGATGAGATCAATGTGGAGCAGTTAGGCAAGTTAACAGAGCTAGAATTCAGAGCTATGATCTTGAGGAAGCTCAACAACATGAGTAAGGACACAGAGATGCTGAAAATAAACCAATTGGAAATTAAAAACCACCAAGAAGAGATAAAAAATGACATATCAGAAATGAAAAAAAAATTGGAAGGTCTAAAAAGCAGAGTAGAGGAAGCTGAGGACCAGATCAGTGAATTAGAAGACAGGGTAGAAAAAAATCAACCAATCAGAATACCAAAAGGAAAAAAATGATTAAAAAACAGGAAGACAGCTTAAGAGAACTGTGGGACAACTGGAAACGTAATAATATTCACATCATAGGAGTCCCCAAAGAAGAAGAAAATGAGCAAGAGTTAGAGAATATATTCAAAGAAATAGTGACAGAAAACTTCCCTAATTTGGTGAAGGAAGGTGGCATTCAAGTTCAAGAAGCACAGAGAGCCCTGAGTAAGAAGAACCCAAACAGGCCCACACCAAGACACATAGTAATTAAAATGCCACAAATTAAAGACAAAGAGAGAATCCTAAAAGCAGCAAGAGATAAGCAACAGGTTACTTACAAAGGAAACCCTATAAGGCTCTCAGCTGACTTCTCACAAGAAACACTACAGGCCAGAAGGGAGTGGCATGAAGTAATCAAGGTCATGAAAAACAAGGATCTGAACCCAAGACTACTCTACCCAGCAAGGCTGTCATTCAAAATAGGAGGTCAAATAGAGCTTCCCAGAAAAAAAAAAAAAAAGGCTAAGGGAATACATTAACACCAAACCAGCACTGCAAGAAATGTAAAAAGGACAGCTGTAATTAGTAGAAGAAATAGGAAGAAAAATAGAACAACACTAAACAAAAATGGCAATTAAAAAGTACATATCAATAATCAGCTTAAATGTAAATGGACTGAATTCTTCTATAAAAAGACACAGAGTAGCTGATTGGATAAGAAAGCATGACTCATCTATATGTTGTTTAGAAGAGACCCACCTCACAACAAAAGACTCACATAGGTTGAGAGCGAAGGAATAGAAAACATTTTTCCAAGCAAATGGAAAGCAAAAAAAGCTGGGGTAGCAATACTCATATCTGATAAAATAGATTTCAAAATGAAGGCCATATATAAACACAAAGAAGGCCACTACATAATATTGAAAGAATCTATCCAACAGGAAGATATAACCTTGATAAACATATATGCACCCAATATAGGAGCACCAAAATATATTAAAAATCTTCTGGAGGACCTCAAAGGAGAAATCGACAACGATATAATCATAGCAGGGGACTTCAACATCCCGCTGACATCACTGGATAGATCCTTTAGACAAAAAATTAGCAAAGAAACACTCTAAATGAAGCACTAGACAAAATGGATTTAATAGATATCTACAGAGAATTACACCCCAAAACTACAGAATTCACATTCTTCTCAAGTGTACATGGGACATTCTCAAAGATAGACCACATGATAGGACACAAACTAAATCTCTACAAGTTCAAGAAGATTGAAATCACATCAAGCATCTTCTCAGATCACAATGGCATTAAAATAGAAATCAATTGCAACAAGAACATGCAAAGACATTTCAACACATGGAGGCTAAATAGCATGTTATTAAACAATGAATGGGTTACCAAGGAAATCAAGGAAGAAATACAAACTTCCTGGAAACCAATGAAAATAAAGACACAACAACACAAAATCTATGGGATGCAGCAAAAGCATTTCTGAGAGGGAAGTTCATAGCACTACAGGCCTACCTCAAAAAACAAGAAAAATTTCTAATTGACTGTCTAACATCACAACTTCAAAAATTAGAAAGCAAACAAAAAGAAAACCCCAAGCAAGTAGAAGGAAGGAAATAGTAAAGATCAGAGCAGAAATAAATGACATAGAGACCAAAAAAAAAAAAAAAATTCAAAGGATCAATGAAACAAAGAGCTGGTTTTTCGAAAAGATAAACAAGATTGATGGACCCTTAGCTAGACTCACCAAGAAACAGAGAGAACCCAAATACACAAAATCAGAAATGAAAGAGAAGTAACAACCAACACCACAGAAATACAAAAGATTGTTAACAGCTACTATGAACAACTATATGGCAACAAATTCGACAATCTAAGCGAAATGGACAAATTTCTAGAAACACACAGTCTCACAAAACTAGCCCAGGAAGAGATAGAAAACTTGAACAGACCAATAACAACTAAGGAAATTAAAGAGGTAATCAAGACTCTCCCAGGAAACAAAAGATGGCTTCATAGGGGAGTTTTACAGAACATTCAAAAAAGAACTAACACCCATTTTCCTCAAACTATTTCAAAACATTCAAGAAGAAGGAAGACTTCCAAACTCGTTCTATGAGGCCAGCATTATTCTAATTCCAGAATCAGAAAAAGACACTACAAAGAAAGAAAACTACAGGCCAATATTCCTGATGAACGTAGATGCCAAAATCCTGTTCAAAATAATAGCAAATCCGATCCAGCAATACATCAAAAAAATTATTCACAGTGACCAAGTGGAATTCATTCTAGGGATGCAAGGCTGGTACAATATTCGCAAGTCAATAAATGTGATACACCACATAAACAAAATGAAGAATAAAAACCACATGATCATATCAATAGATGCCGAAAAAGCATTAGACAAAATCCAGCATCCATTTCTGATAAAAACGCTCAGCAATGTGGGAATAGAGGGATCATATCTAGACATAATAAAGGCCATATATGACAAACCAACAGCCAACATCATACTCAATGGGCAGAAACTAAAAACATTTCCATTAAGAACAGGAACAAGACAGGGATGTCCACTTTCATCACTCTTATTTAACATAGTACTGGAAGTCTTAGCCACAGCAATCAAACATGAGGAAAAAATAAAAGGGATCCAAATTGGAAAGGAGGAAGTAAAACTGTCATTATTTGCAGATGACATGATATTATACATAGAAAACCCTAAAGACTCCATCAAAAATTTACTAGACTTAATAAATAAATTTCGCAAAGTAGCAGGATACAAAATTAATGTTAAGAAATCGACGGCATTCGTATACACCAATGATGAACTCACAGAAAGAGAAACTGAAAAAACAATCCCGGCAAAAAAATTAAGATACCTAGGAATAAACTTAACCAAAGAAGTAAAGGACCTATTTGCAGAAAACTACAGGACATTGAAAAAAGAAATAGAGGAAGATATAAAAAAGTGGAAGCACATATCTTGTTCATGGGTTGGAAGAAGTAACATCATTAAAATGTCCATACTACCAAAAGCAATATATGGATTCAATGCAATTCCCATCAAAATACCAATGACATATTTCACAGAACAAGAACAAATATTTCAAAGTTTATATGGAACCAAAAAAGTCCCCGGGTAGCCACAGCAATTTTGAAAAAGAATGACAAAGTAGGTGGGATCACAATACCAGATATCAGGTTATACTACAAAGCGACTCTAATCAAAACAGCCTGGTACTGGCACAAGACAGGCATAGAGACCAGTGGAACAGAACTGATAACCCAGAAATGGACCCAAAACATTATGCTCAAGTAATATTTGACAAAGGTGGCAAGAGCATACAGTCGAGTTAAGACAGCCTCTTTAATAAATGGTGTTGGGACAATTGGACAGCTACCTGCAAAAAAATAAAACTAGACCATCAACTTACACCATACACAAAAATAAACTCAAAATGGATAAAAGACTTAAATGTGACCCATGAATCCATAAAAATTCTAGAAGAAAATATAGGCATCAAAATTTCGGACATCATACACAGCAGAATTTTCACTGATACATCACCTAAGGCAACAGAAACAAAGGAGAAAATGAACACACGGGACTACATCAAACTAAAAAGCTTCTGCACAGCAAAAGAAACAATCATCAAAATGGAAAAAGAACCCACTGTATGGGAGAACATCATTGCCAATGATATATCAGATAAGGGGTTAATTTCCAATATATAGAGAGTGCTTATACAACTCAACAAAAGGAAGACAAAGAACCCAATTAAAATATGGGCAGAGGAGCTGAATAGACACCTCTCCAAACAGGACATACAAATGGCCAAGAGACATATGAAGAAATGCTCAACATCACTAATCATCAGAGAGGTGCAAATTAAAACAACGATGATGTGTCACCTCATACCTGTCAGAATGTCCGCCATCAACAAATCATCAAACAATAAGTATTCGCGAGGGTGTGGAGAAAAGGGGACTCTAGTACACTGCTGGTGGGAATGCAGACTGGTGTAGCCACTATTGAAAACAATGTGGTGTTACCTCAAAAAATTAAAAATTAAACCTCCATTTGAACTAGTGATCCCGTTTCTAGGAATATACCCTAAGAAGACTGAAACAACAATCAGAAAAAATATATGTACCCCCATGTTCATAGCAACACTGTTTACAATAGCTAAGATCTGGAAACAGCCCAAGTGTCCATCAGTAGAGGAATGGATAAAAAGCGGTGGTACATATACACAATGCAGTACTATGCAGCTGTAAGAAAGAAAGATGTCTTATCCTTTGAGATAACATGGAGGGACCTGGAAAGTATTATCCTAAGTGAAACAAGCCAAGCAGAAAAAGACAAATACCACATGATCTCACTTATATATGGAATATAATGAACATAACAGTCTGAGGAATATAGTAGACCCAGAAACATGGAAGTAGGGCACAGACTGACATCCCTCAGAAGAGGGGGTGGGGGGTGGGAAGAGATAAACCACAGAACTTATATGCATGTATGCATAACCAATGGACATGGACATAAAAGCCGGGAATGGGGTGGGGGGTGTTGGGGAGGGGGGTGCCAATGGGATAAAATAGGCAAAACATCTGTAACAACAACAACAAAAAAATTAGAAATTAAAAAAAAAAAAGGTAACTGGGAAGATCTCCCAAATGAAAGAAGATAGATAACCAGTGTTTGGGAGAAGGGGAAAATGTTTTAGTCGACCAAGTAGAAGTGGCATTTAGGGACAAGAAATGTGATGGGTGATAAAGTGGATATAAATGTTCCTGAATATATGAGGTAGACAATGGCGTGGGCTTTAAGAGACAAGAAGGTGTAACAGGTAGGGAGAGGCCAGTTGTTGGAATATTTAAATCTCACAATCAAAGCTTTCCTAGTTTAATGCAATGCTAGTGATTACTAATTGAGGCTACATTTGCTCAAGATGATTGTATAATTACACCTAACTTCAAATTCCTGATTCTGTTTGGTTATTATGCCTAGCTGTTAACATGGAAAGATAAAGGAGATGGATATACTGCAGAACATTTTGCAGACTATGAATGCTGCAAGGGTAGCTTTTCACTTGACTTGGGAATTAAATGTTAGCCTAAACACCAAAAACACCGTCCTTTTTTGGAAAATGATTAATGCAGATGTGTGTGTGTGTGTGTGTGTATGTGTGTGTGTGTGTGTGTGTGTGTGTGTGTTTTGTTTCCTCTCATTGAGAATAGAGTTCTACGTGCCCTCCTGACAGCTTGTCGATGGAAAGGTGTTCATCCCTGCTATATCTATTGCATATCTGTCAGCTTTATATAAATGTAGTGCAGAGAAGAAGAAGACAGATTTAGGATTGATTAATGCAAAAATACTCTTTCATGAGCAACATAATGCAAGATAACTTTGAATTTTTAAATTCAATATATTGACTCTTCCAAATATCATGTTATTCATATTTGCTGAAGGGCTCTTTTATAAGTTTCTACCTTGGAACATCCAGCACAGTGGGAAGATATGTGTTTATATGAAGAAACTGGCTCTAATCCCAAATGAATGTTTGTACAAATCTGCTCTCAGCATTGATATTAATTTATTAGACAATTAGAATATGGCAAATAAAACAAAGGTTGTAACTTGCCTTACATAGTTTTTTGTTTCCACTCACACCTCTTTCTTCCATATATAAAATTCCTAGTCTACAGGGATATCTTAGTACATATTTATATAGATCGCTTTTTTATTTATGGAAGAGGATTGCTTGTTTCCCCAGGTGGTTATAAAATTGCAATTTCAGTTTGACATGATACAAATTGGTTTAGAGAAAATAAATTATTCTAAAGTCTTTAGGAACTGAAATGATGCTTTTGGAGCATAGTAACAAGATAAATAAATCTAGAAGATGGCGATTTTTATCTTTCCAGCACTAGATGGGTTTGTCCTGGATCATGCCTCTGAATTTAGGTCACTGATTTTTATCCAGAGATTTTTTTTTTTTTTTTTGACTTGTATAAAGAAATGGGAACTAAGAGCTACCGTAAAACAAGACTAAGTTTACAATCTTTTGAAATGTGTATTTATACAGAGCATGAAATAAAAATACTTTGTTGAAGAAAAAGTTGTATTTTTAATGCCACTCTGAAAGACAGACCAAAAATAAAAATTTTAGGAGTGAATAAATTGTTTTGTGCTTTAGTCTTTTTCCCAGGCTGTTCTGTAAACAGGGAATATTGGAGCATGAGTAAATACTTTGAGTTTAGAAACTTAATTTATTTTTTAAGTAACATTTTATTAAAAGTTAATGTATGTACAGATCTATACACAAATCATAAACCATAAGCTCCACAGATTTTAAGTGAACACACCCATGTAACCAGCATGACAGTCAAAATAAGACAATATTACCAGATTCCAGAGCCCCCCACCCCCACCTTGTTCCAAAGATAATTACTATCCTTCCTTCTAACACCATAGATTATCTTTGTCTATTCTCTGGAAGACAGCTCCTCCATGCAAATAATATCAGTTCCATTTTAGAAGATCTTACGTGTGACTACATTTGTTTGCTTATTAGCCTGGAGGTATCAACATGGAATCAGAGGAAAATCACATCTTGGAAGCAGATTTAACGTAACAGTGCTCTTCGTGATTATTGAAAATTGATAATGTCACCAGGTTGAAAGTGAACTTTGTGTTTTGATGGCTGCCAAATCACTGGTTCCACAATTTTGGCCTATACTGTTTTGGCCCAAGGTTAAATTTAACAAAGTAAAAGCTTAAATCACCCATAGTTCATTAAAATATAACAAAGGAAATTGAATATAGAAATGAACAACAAGTTTTAAAGATCAGAAAACAGGGAAACAATATTTAAGAATTACATGTGGTTATAGAACAATATATAATAGCATATCAAAAGAGATTAATTCAGTCACTTCGGATATGATGTTTAGTCTTAACAATTAGTCTTCCATTTTCTATACTCATGTCTCACAGTTTAAAGTGCTCAGTGAGTTCTTACAGGAAAGTGACTATTTCAGGAGCATATAATTAGTTAATCACTTCACTCAAGCTATTAGTATTAAAGATTTCAGAAAATGTTTTTACTTTTGTTATAAAATTGAATTTTCAATTGAATAAAACAAGAAGTTTGTCAATATAAAACTTCCAGTGTCTTGATCTCTCCTTTTTATGCTCATTCTCCTTCTCTTCAGTGTATAATTACTGAATTGGAATAATTTCTGACTTTTCACCTGGTAGAATGACCTTAGAAGGAAAATAGTTCTAACTAAGCAACCACTGAGTTCTTATGGTAGATGTTACACTCATAGTATCTCAGAAAATTCACTCAGAAATCCAGTGAGGCAAATATGCCCATTTTATACTGTGAAAATTGAAGCTTAAAAAAATATGCAATTTGCTCAGTATTATCCTAGCATCAGTGCTAGAGAAAAAATTAGAATACAAACATATTTGACTCTCTCTATTAAAAGATGCTTTTATATAATACTTAAGGCTAAACATTAGTACTAAATATAATATATTGGTTGATTAACTTTCATCCTTTACAAATCAAAAAAATACTTTTAGTATTTTCAGAGTGTAATAGCAAACACTGCTTGGATATGTGCTCTGGTATCAGTGCACGGCAGTTATTCAGTGGTTCTCAAAGTGTAGTACTTGGACCAGCAGCATCAGCAGCATCCTTGAGTTCATTAGAAACAAAGATTCATGAGCCCTACCTTGTTTTTTAAAAGTATGAACTACAGAGCCAGACCATGTATGTTTGTAGGGGTTTGCAAAATACTACTGATGTGACTTTGAGCAATTTAGTTCATCTTTCTAAGTCTCAGTTTCTTCATGTATGAAATGTAAATAATAATAGTACCTGTATCACAGAGTTGTTTTGAGGCTTGTGTAACACAGATAGAAAAGGGTCATAGCCAGCATTATGTAAATAATTAGAAATAAAGATATTTTTAAAAATAATGCATGCTAATGAACTTAGTATCAAAAACATTCACTAAGTAGCTCAATATTTTTGAATAATTTATTTTAATAATGAAGTGTAATAAATAATGAGTTATTTAATAGAAATAAACATTATTTTTATAATCTGTTTCACCATTTTAAAAATATATAAAACAGAGAAGGAAAGTGATGGAAAACTCATATACATATTATTACACTTTTATGAAGATGATTTCATAGAGAATTCAAAGTAGATGCAATTAGTGCTACAAATTAGAAACTGCAAATGATGATTTAACAAACACATGATTTCACAAACAAATCAAAGAAGAGGGAAAAAATCAGATAAATTTAAATCTCTCCATATAGCTTTAATCTTGTGATACGCAATTCTCAAGAGAAAACACGAGATGTTCTTCATTCTCAAAAGTAGGAGAGCTTTAAAGTTGAGAACAATTATTGAACAAGCTAGACTAGTCAATGAAAACAATAGAATTTATATACTTGTATTTAAATATAAGGGAATAACATGTAATGTTATTTGCTTTTATATGCAATGCTAGTTTTAGTGACAGTCATGCTGTATGGTTGCACCTGTAGCTGAGTAATCACAATATTTCTGATGGCAAGTTTGCAATGGGGGAAGGATGCAAGGGATCTGAGCAAAGAGAAACAGATGGTGTGTAAATGCCACAACAATAACCATATACTTTGAGGGGGCATATATTTAAGTATCTTTATTTTCACAATATGAAGTGAGGGCATCATCTGAAAAACGTAATAATTGTATTCTACAAGATAACTGCACTTTCCCATGCACTCTCTGAGACAGTTCTCACTGTAATGCAAAGAGTTGGATGTTGCTCTTTTCCCCTATTACTGATAAATAAATGAAATGTTTGAGAATTTCAATGATGTACCAGGGTCACACAGCTATTAAGTGACCTAGATAGAGATAGGACAACTCCTTAAAGTTTTGTTCCAAAAATTTTGTTCATACTGTGCCACACCCTCTTTTAATGTTGTAATTTATTTTCCATTAGAGTTTATATCTTAATAGAGAAAAACGGAAGTGTCTGTAATTGAGGAACGCCTGCTTTGCTATCGTATCTATAAATAAAAAGGGTTTGAATACATACCACAGAGAACAGTGATAGTATGCTTACAATATTTTTTTTTTCTGGTCAAAAACTACGTAACTATTTTTAGGGAGGTTTAGATTTTGAAAAAAGATAATCCTATTCTATTGGACAGAAAAGGGTTAAAGTCTCCCACCCTGGGCAGCTGGGGCTCCTGTGGACTCAGCACTGGAGCTGGGCACCCCTGAGGTGCTTGCTCAGATGCAGGACTAGGAATGCTGCATCATGTCTCTACAGGAAACCAACCACTCTAAGATCTAGACTCTCAACCCTTGGGAGATGGATGAAACCTGATGTTAGAAAAGCCTTAGCAGGCTCCAGAAAGCATGGGCTTTATACATGTAATTAAATCTTTTATGAATCTGAAAGTCAATGCTGCTTCTCTTGATATCTGTCTTTATAGAGAGCTATAAAGCCTGCATTTTTATTGCTCCTGTGCCTAAGGTCTTGATGGAGTCCTCTCCAACACGTGCGGACCAGCCCGATGCTGCCGCTGCCTGCTTGGTGTACTGTGGTTTGCCTTTATTTACCTTCCCCGGAAGGGACTGCTGTGGAAGACGGAGTGTGCTATGGACCAAATGTTTGTGTCTCCCCAAAAATTCATATACTGAAGCCTTCATTCCGAAATTAGGGGGAGGGTCATTTGGAGAATGGTTAGGTTTTCATGAAGTCTTTAGACTGGAGCATTCGTGAATGAGGTTGATGCTCTCATGAGAAAAAAACAAAACAATATGAGAGATGATTTCTCTGTCTTTCTGCAGTAGGAAGATATAGTAAAAAGGCATTCATCTGCACACCAGAAACTGTGCAAGCCTGAATATGGATCTTGGACTTTCCAGCCTCCAGAACTGTAAAAAATTAGTTGTTGTTGTTTAAGCCACCTAGTCTATGGCATCTTTGTTACAGTAACCCAAGCTGACTAGGACAGGGAAGCAAAACATTATGGCGGCCAAGTCAATATCTTGTTAGTGACTCCGCCACCAACCCATCTCCTCTCGTATCTTTAGAAACGTGTGTGGTGCAGCTGAGTGGTTGGAAGAGGCTGCTGCAGATAATGAGAAAAGGGAGGTAGAGACACTGGGGAAGAAAAACTAGGTTTTTCAGATGAAAAGTGATACTATGATCTATTTATATAAATCTATTTTTTGTTCCACTCTACTCAAGCTAAATTATTGACCTTTTCTAGGGAACCATACCTTCTAGGAGACAGTGACCTTTGCCTTCCTTTTAAGACAGACCCTGCTGGCATATAAGAGATGTTTCTCATTGAAATGTCATGCGGATCTCAGGGAAAAGTGTTACCACCATCATCATTACTCAGTCACATTAATATCAAACTGTCAGGTCAATAATTATGCCTGACTGCCAACCTTTCAAACCAAAGAATTCAAACATTTTATCTTAAGAATATTCTAAAGTCCAATGTTCAGTTTTCTGATATTTACAAAATGTGTCTCCATTAACTATAGCTTTATGTGGTCTCAATTCTTACACTAACAACTTTGAATTAACAGCATTATGACCAAAAGGTAAATTTGCTTAGTTTAATCACAGAATTTAGTTATTCTTAATTCTGATGCTAAAGAAATCCAGTGCTTCCTCTCATCAGTAATCAATTAATTTTGTTGATTCTGAAGGAGTAGTCTAACAAAAATTTAGACAAACTTTAATCAGATTTTGCTTTGTCCACAACTTATTTAGCATATTAATAACTGTATAATAAATTCTAGATGTTTCCTGAAGTCTTGTAATGTTTAGGTTGCAATATTAAAGAACAAGGGAGGCGTTAAAAAATGTTCAGTGTCCAATTTGTACAGATAAAGTTGTTATAACCACTGTAACCTAAATATATATTTTTAGTGCAGTTTATAGGCATGCTTAGTTTGATTACAGTCATGTAGAAAAATTTTTGTTTAGATACTTATCAAATAAATATTATAAAATTGAACATGATTATATGCCTACTGTACTAGTAATCATTAGTGGTTATTACTAACCACTAATTACTTAGTTCTGTGATACAAAATTTACATGTCTTATCTCATCTGTCACAATGTCTTGTGAGCTTGGCATTTTTATTGTTCTTAGTTTACAACTGAGGAAAACTAAGTCTTCAAGTTTTGTGATCATCCTAGGTTACACAGCAAAGAAATGACAGTTTAAAGCTAAACCCAGATATTTGCAATACTAAAGCCCACGTACTTCCAATTGTGCCCAAATAATTAAGATATAAGCCAAATAAATTGGAAGCACAGATTGGATTCTGAAGTTCAGAAACAGAATAAATAAATAAAGCCCATGTTCTTAGCTACTGCTGTTCTACACTTATTTGCCAACTTGAACTCTGGGGATCCTACAAATAACCTGTTTGTTAAATCTGTTTGAAACATTCACATTAAGAGTTTCTAGAATTACATGATCTTTTGTGGATGGCAGAGAGATTAAATCACAGAGCTCCGAGTTGACCATATTTGTGTTTAATTTCTATTTGTGCTGCTTACAGGTGTGAACCTGGAGCACTACTTAGTAACCCCAGCTGCAAGGGGTGGGTAAACAAGCCAACTGTATAGAAGTGCTGGAAAAGTAAATAACAGAAAGTCCTCAAAGCCTTTAGCCCAATGCCGGCACCAAGAGCTGACAAAAACTGTGATTTTTGTTTTTTCTCTTATTATGTGTATATTTATGTTGAAAGGTAAAGTCTACTAGTCCTTTCCACTGAAAACAAAACAAATGGTAAAAAGAGCACACGTTGCTCTTGCTTTCTTTTGCCGAATTCAAGTCCTACAGATGTGACCCATTTGTGTGTCCCCACAAACACAGTTGGTTTTAATAGGGTAGTCATGTCCCCTGGTCCCAGGGTCCCTTTTCCGCAGTCCCATTTCCTTCAGTGGTGCCACAGTTCTTCCAGTAGATTGAAATACAAGCATTGAAATGAAATTTTGTTTTTTGTTTTTTTCCTTCTGCATCATTGTTTTTCATTTTGTTGCTAATTTTTTTTCCCTGAAGAATGTCTCTTAAAATCACACCCCTTCACTATCGAGTCACTGACTTCCTGTTTCTTAGTCCTTCAATACACAGTTCAAATAACTCTTCGCCATTTTTTTTTTTTTTTTAATTTAATGAGTGGTTGTTTAACATCAACATTGTGTGTCTTCCCTTACCATCTAGCAACATGCAGACTCCTGGGGGATTCACAGTGCCAATCTTCTTGGGACCTGACCCTTGCTTGTCCCACAACTCCTTCTCAATATCCTCAATGTCACACCCTTCTGCCCCCACTGTCCTGGCCGCACCTAGGACTGTGTTAGCACCTGGACATTCTTCCTCTCTGAGCTATGAAAGATCAGTATCTGCAATCGGAAAGTCACATCATCTCTCATGTTGTTATTCCCCAACTTCAAAGTTAGTTTTTATTGTTGTTTTTTCTTCTTGTTGCTTCTTTTTCCTTAGTCAGCCAGCCCACAATTTGATCCATTTCCTCATAGCATTTGTAGGAACATTTCTCCCCCTCCCCCCTTCTTCTTCAGCCACCCTTTTATAAATATTTTGACAATTAGCAATGTACTCTCAGAGTTGCTAGACTCATGTTGCCAGAGGAAACTGTATAATAGAAAGTGACCATGAAGACTGGGGGCAGGAGACACTTGGAGTTTCCAGCTTCAGCTGGCCTCCTCATGGTTGTGCCTGAAGCTATGGAATAAAAACCAACATCCTTAATCTTGTTCTAATTTATGCTCATTTCTCTAATCTTTCCTGCTACAGTTTTCCCCTCACACATCTTGTTTTCTAGCCACATTAAAAGGCTTTTCATTTCCCAGACAAGCCTCTCTGCATCCTCTCCCTGTGACTCCCTTCTTCACTTTGTTCATTTTCCAGACTTTCATCCTTCAACACTCAATCCAACAACCTCATCTATATGATATAAACATTTTCTTCTGGGCTGAGGTAAAGATACTCTCTCTGGGCTCTAATAACTTCAAATGAATATTTGCATTTTAGAGTGTGGCTGTATTGTGTATGAACATCTAGATTCAGAGTAGCAAACATGAGAGATACAGTGTGTAAGAGGCATACACTGTAACACTCAGGTTATGATAACTATTCAATAAATTGATAGATGTTTGGGGACATTATAATTGGTAGAGACTAAATATCTCGTGTTTTGAAATTCAAATCATTGGAACTAAAATGAAGTTTTTATGTGTAAATTTGGTTAAAGATGGCAAACTGAAAATACATACTTGTTTACTAATGTTACCAAATCTTTGTTGAGTTTTACATCAATACATAGAAAACAGTAAGCATATGAAAGTTACCATGGAAGTAGCAATCCACATCTGACATATGTGTGAGAGACTAAAGCAGAAGAATTGCATATTGGGGAGCCGGAGAGATTTGGGATTCATAGTCAAAGGTAATGCAGACAAAGAGTTGGGTTCAAAGTGAAGGCACATAACCAAAGGTGGATATTTGAACAGTTGCGCCAATTAAGCTAGCTCATATATCCATCGCCAAAGAGGAGAGCAAGTGGAATTTACAGTCAGTTAAATACTAGTGATTTGTAGATGGAGGTAAAGGAGTGAACAGTGTGAAGACAGCCAAGGCTGCTAGTGCATCTGTTGGGGCCCAGGTGTAAAATTCTCCTTACTTTTGATCAGTTGGTAGAGGAAAATGGCAGTTTGTCAGCCTGCTCTACATGTGACCTGACTTAAATATATTGTGTTATTTACAAATATTAGGACATTTTTTGTAATATTGTCAGCCTTCTCTATGCAGTGGTAGGTGAGAATTAGAGGTCTCTTTCCTTTTGGTCTCAGACAGGATTCTGCTGCCTTGTCATCAAGCAGGAACCAAATCGGTTGTACTTAATGAAGTTGTCACTTTGTCTTTTGTTTGTTTATGTTTTTTTACACAGAGAATAAAATGTTTACTTGAGCTAGAGGACACAAGATTCTACAGACAGAATTCAGTTAAACTTATAGTCAGATAAAAATCATTGAATCAGCCTGGTTGGGGGCTCAGGGAATTGAGTGACATCCCATGGACTGAGAGGTCCCAGTTTGATTCCCGGTCAGGGCACATGCCTGAGTTGTAGGTTTATCACTAGTAGGGGGTGTGTAGGAGGCAACTGATTGATGTTTCTCTCTCATCAATGTTTCTATCTCTCCCTCCTTTTCTCTCTTTCTAAAAAAATTAATGAGAACATATTTTTAAAAGTTTTTTTTTTCTTTATTGATTTTAGAGAAAGAGGAAGGGAGAAGGAGAGAGAGAGAAACATTGACTAGAGAGAACATTGATTGGCTGCCTCCTGCATGCCCCCCACTGGGGTTCGGGCCCACAACCTGGACTTGTGCCCTGACCAGGAATTGAACTGGCCACCTCTTGGTACATGAGTCAATGCTCAACCACTGAGCCACACCGGCCAGGCATGAAAACATATTTAAAATAAAATAATTGAATCAACAGCTAGATACAAAGCAATTTCATAAATAAGCCTTGCTCATCATCACCAACTGTTCAGGTTATTGAACTTGCCAGAGTTTTATAAAGGTATTCATGAAATAGAAAAGTATAAATGCAATATTTCCCCCAAATCCATAAATCTTTCACATTACTGTTGTCAATTAAAATACATTCTATTTTATCTATTACATTATTTAACCAAAGCTCATCAGAGATAATATAAGATGGAGTGTTTTGGCCATTTCTGGTCCTAGGCTTTTGAATAGAAATGTTTCTACTAGTTACCCAACCCTGGGTTTGAGTTTTTAACTAGTTTAACTCTCACGCCAGAGTATATCTCAAAGTTAATATTTGGTTGGAACTTATGTATCCTTATAGGTCAAAGAATGTCAAATATTGTCAGGTCAAATTTTTTCATACTTATATCTCATATTAATTCATATTTATATATCACATTGCCTATGATAAAATTTTTGAAGTAAATTTAAAGCAACATAAGAGACCTTCAATCAGCCCTACTGTTCCAGGTTTCTATTGCTGCATAGTAAATTATGCCAAAACTTACAACTGAAAGCAACAATCATTTTATCATAGCTCATGATGTTGTGGTTTGGAATACTGGGAAGGGTTCCACTGGGTTTCCTCTCTCTATGTGATAAGAAGATCATTACGTTGTGTTCAGCTGGCAAATGGACTTTTTTTTAATGTTCAATTGGCTATGTGCACACATCTGGCATCTGCTAAGGTTGGATAGGTCTTTATGGTGCTGATAACCATTGTCCCTGTGTGGTCTATCCAGTATGGAGATCTAAAGGAGAGTCAAACTTGACTTCTTGTATGATAGCCAAGGATTCTGAGAGAGAGTTCTCCAAAAGGCAAAACATGCAAGTTGCCAGTTTTTTATGGTCTGGGCACAGAAGTTGACACAGCTTTATTTCTCTCATATTCTGTCCATTAAGCCACAGACCTTGCTCACATTCAACGGAAGGGGACAATGGTGGCTCCATCCTCCTCCCATGCTCTGCAACAAATGAGTCAATCTTATGTTTTATCTCACTTCTGAGAGCCAGTCTTTCCTTGCATTTTAGCTATTTGGTTTCCCTGAAATCTTAGCTCTCTGATGGACTCAAGAATAAATATGTCCATGACTTTATTGTTGTTAGATAACACTCATCCACATTCTATGTGAAAGTGGAGCTACCTGGCTTCAGATTCCATTTCAGCAGTTTCGGATCCTAAACAACCGAGGAATGGTGGCTGCAAAATGTTTAGGGAAAACAATCATAAACCTAAAATTCTGAGAATTCCATTTTAAGCCAAATTATCATTCTGTATAAGAACAAAAAATGACAGTTTTAGACTTAGAACTAAGTAAATTGTTTTTATATAACTTCTGAAGAAATAGTTTGAAAATGTATTTCAGCAAAACAAGGAGTAAAAGAGAAACTAGGACTCTATGGGGAACCAAGAATCAGTGGCTCCAATCTGGGAAATTAGTAATAGGAGGCTCCAGGACAATTTTCAGCAGACCTAGAAGTCAGTTGGTTCAGGACAATAGGTTATATATTACAAAGAATATATGAAACATAGCAAACAAAACATAGCATGACTTAGAGGGTAATCAGGGTCATTTTTATTCTTTATGTGAGTTTACGTAAGTTTTTGATATTGAGAATAATTTGGCTAACTTCTACTACTGTTACATACCATTTTTGCACACTTCCTTAGACTATCTATAATTCTTTCATCTTCTCAACCAGACTTCATCTTCTCAACTCAAGCTACGTATCCATATTCTTATTAATGATAACTTAGCATAAAGTGTATTTTATAAATCTCTTGTTAAGTATATGTTTTTATTGTCATGGTCTTTTAGAAAAAAACATGCACGACTTAAACTGGTCCAAGTTTTATACAACAAATTAAAAATCATTTTTTCCCAACCTAAAAACTGGATTTTCAAGGGCATATTTTAATTTCATAATCATTAAAATGTGGGAAATGTTGTTTAGCTGAATGTGAATTAAGATTGATATTAAGATGTTGTGGGTTTGAGAGTAGAATCGACAATAATAGAAATATGTGTAATTTGATTAACACTTGAGACATGCAACATGACTCATCTAAATTCATAATGTGGTATTTAAAGTCATTCTGATCATTAGCCAAAATATAACCAGTTTAAAATTATCCTACAGGTTTATACAGTGGATAAACTAGACATAATTTATGTAATCATAGTTAACATTTCCAACAAGGGCAGGTGGATGACTGTATGGCTCCACTGGTTATAACCTGAGGGCACAGAATCAGGTACGTAGCATTATGATAAGGATGCATAATACGAACCAAATCATTAGGGAACATCCCTTAAACCCAAAATGAAGAATATTTTATTCTTAATTTTTTTTCCAAATATGTCAGTGCCTTGAAAGAAAAAAGGCTGAGAACTCATTCTAAGTGTAAGGGGACTCAAATAAACATTATCACCAATATGGAGTATAAAGGACATTATTGGATAAATTCACAAAACTGTACTATGGATGGTCGATCAGATAAAAGTGTTCTATCAGTGTTACATTTCCTGAAATAATAACTGTATTGTTGTTAGGAAAGAGAATATCCTCCCTGCCAGTGTGGTGCAGTGGATTGAACGTCGTCCCATGGACTGAGAGGTCCCAGTTCGATTCCTGGTCAGGACACGTGCCTGGGTTATGGGCTTGATCCCTAGTAGGAGACATGAAGGAGGCAGCCAGTCTATGTTTCTCCCTCACATCGATGTTTCTATCTCTCTCTCCCTTCCTCTCTTTCTAAAAAATCAATAAAACCATATTAAAAAAAAAAAGAGAATATCCTTGTTCTTATGACATACACACTAAAACATTAGAGAAATAAGAACATTCTATCAGCAACTTACTCTCAAATGCTGAGTGTGTGAATAGACACATACACACATACACGCAACACACATCACATAGAGACAATGCAATCAATAATCAGTGAATCTGGAAAAAGTGTTCATGGGAAGGAGTTCTTTCTGCTATTTTTACAACAGTTTTGTAGGCTTTAAATTATCTGCAAATAGGAGTTTTAAAAATAGCACCTTAGGGAACATAGGCATAACACTACTCTAGGTTAATACATATTTACATAGCTCTCTTTATTTATTGAAATCTGCACAACATCTTCGCTTCACACTTAGCGCTTAACCCCTGACCCTTAATTATGTACTTGGTGGTGTAAGTGTGGGCACCACTGTAAGTGATCTTGAGAAATACAAAATTCTAGGTACTACATAGTTGCCTTTTAAAATGTTACATGTCACCAAGTCACTTTGGCATGAGATGGCTTTGACCTACTCATAGTCCTTTAGAAAACTTAAAACAAAACTAAACCCTCTTTGGATTTATACTTATTAAACTAAAGAAACTATGAAAATTTATGTCTTTTGATATTTATTTTATCCAAACAAGTCATTAGATTTAAGAAAATAATTATAAAATTAACAGAAGTGATCATTATAAATTACATATTTACAGTGACTTTTACAAAAGATGTCTGTACAAAAGATTGAGAAACAAAATGTTATTGCCTTGAAATGTGTGTATAAGTAATTCCTAAAATGCAGACTGTCTCGTAAACACCTGAAAAGAAGGCATTAAAATTAACGAAACAGTACTTGATTGGCCAGCCTAGAAATTGTTCTCTCATGCTTCCCACACCCCTTCTTCCCTGCTCCTGAGACCTTCATACCAACAGAAGACTAAGATTCATCTGCGCTCCATTGAATATGTGTAACCAGCTGTGATTTTGTTTTTTGATGCTGCCACATGAAAAAAAGTTTTTTCTTGAACTGTAGGTGTTAATTGGTATCTTTGTATCTTGCTAATTAAGTTCTAGCAACACCTTTTCCATCATCCTCTTTTTGCATTTAATCAGCTCCCTTGTTGTATTAATTTATTGGATAATTACATAAAACAAAAAAAAAAAAGTTCAGGTTCTTTAAGCATGGTTTTGGAAGATACACCTTAAATAGTCAAAGAATGATAAAATGTATATATTACAAAAAAAAAAAAATCAGCTGAGGAAAGACATACTTAATGTCAGCCAGCACCATACTGACACTTTTTAATAATGTTCTCCTTAGGGCATATAAGAAAAAAAAAGATTGATTCAAAAGCCCAGGAAACAACAATCATTTTGGTGTACTAAAACAGAATCACATATGGTACAACATGATATTCATACCAGAAACCTTTGCAATATTCAAGCACAACAAACAAATTATCAGTTAATCAATGTGCCCTCCGGACTCTAATTATCATTTTTATTTTATTTGCATGTGCTTTTTAAAATTCCCTTTTTTAATCATGGGCCAGGCATTATTAAGATTTTTGCTATTTATTATGATGTGAGAATTTACTTGACAAATGAAGAATGGAAAAATCATTGACATACATTGAAACTACTTATTGTTTAATATTATAATACTTTCAGTTTACCAGCAGTTAGGAAATTTTGAAAATAATTTTGATTGAGAACATCAGATGTCATTGATTCTATGCTCCTGCTTCTAACTCAAACTGGTTCAGGCTGATAGGTTTCTAACTTGTCCAGTATCTTCAGAAAGGTTAATTACATCTTTCATTGCTCTACTTTTGTGTTTGGTTGAGCAGTGGGCTTCAAAGGATTGGCACATCGTTGCTGACCTTTTGGAAATCTAAACATTCAGGTTCAAAAATTCTAATCTCTTTAAATACCTATCAATTTTTTCCTGGTCTGTGGCTCAGTGGACTGAGCGTTGTCTCATGGACTGAGAGAGGTCTCAGGTCGACTCCCAGTCAGAGCACATGCCTGGGGTTTCAGGTTCGATCCCCAGTAGGGGGCATGCAGGAGGCAGCTGATCAATGATTCTCTCTCACATCAATGTTTTTATCTCTATCTCCCTAAAAAAAAAAATCAATAAAAACATAAAAAATAAATAAATATTTATCAATTCTTAAGGTACAGCAAACATCTAAAAACAAATATCAAGTTATAAATGTTAATAATAAACAGGTAGGCATAAATCCAATAAACACTAAAATTTTATTTAGTGAACAACAAAATATACATTTCTGCTGAAAGTCATAATAATATACAGAAATGACTACCATTGCTGCCCAGGTTTGGTAACATTGAGCCTCCCAGCTGGGATTAGCACATTTTAATAAGAAACCTTAAAAAGTGAAATAATAAATCCCCCAGGAGATGATGCTGTCGATGTCTTCTAAAGGAATAGTACCAGTATTTCCTGGCTGTCCATATTTCATCAATACTTTGCTCTAGGATAAAAACAGGTGTGTAGAGAGGTTGTGAGCTTGAAAACAAGATCATTTGTCTCTGCTTGATTTTAGGGTGAAACGCATTAGAGTAAAAAATTTTCCCAGTGTCATTTGTCACTCAGGAATTGGGAAAGAGAGTTTTTCTCCAGGATATTCAAGAAGAACCAAAATCAATAATTGACAAAGCAACCTGAAATGTCTATTGCCATTGGTTTTGCTCTGCCGCCAATGCTAACTTAAATCCCTCATGGCCGTTACAAGTATAAAGGGGACTAGAAGACCCAGAGAGGCAATTGGAGACAGAGATAGCAGAATTGTGAGAAGATTGTTTGTAGGAAATATTCTTCCCATGTGTGGATTTGGCCTTTGAAGCAAAGAATTACAACAGGAAATTAGAAATAGGCTGGCGCAACCTCATAAACAAGTACAAAATTGTGTCAGCACACCAAAATATTTCACTAGACTGCCCTTCCCCTAGGAGGTTCACAGGTGGTATAATAAATGAAATCAGCAATCCTTCCTACATGTCTAGCGTATATGATTATTTTGGCTCAGCCGACCATTAGTTATTTGTAAGCTGGGGTATAAATACAGACACTAGTTGAATATTTATGTACAGCTCCAGAAGCCACCTTCATTAATTTGTCTACATATGGGGAATATAGCTCTGGGGAAATGGAAAATATTTACTCTGGGAGCCCATAATGTAATGCATTAAATATGAATGTGCTCTTGATGTGGGGGATCCTGGAACTCTTGGTAGGTGTTGGGTCCCTACTGACCCTTTATCTTTTTCCTCTTTCCATAATTGAATATAAAACTGAAAAGCTGCCTTTAACATTTTGCAAACTGTGATATGGCCAGACTCATCTTCTAAGAAATTCCCTAAGTTTTTATCCAGGCATAATATATTTTATTAGCTAACCTGTAGCAAGTCTCTCCTCAGAGCCCAACTAAATATGACATTAAATGTTCTTTTGCCTTGGTAGAAGAATAACAATCTGAGACTCCTTTGTTTTTCGCTGAACAATAAAATTATCCAGTTATTGAATTTATACTGTCATTAGAGAGCCATTGTTACTGTTCTTTCAACAAAATAAACTACTCAAAGAATAAACAAACATAAAAATTAACACAGAAAAGAGTATCATTTATGTGCATTTCCCCCTGGATATTAGATTTGGAATGTAATCACAGAAAATAGTCTCAGTGTCAAAGGTTCATTGCTGTGAGACAAGACTATCACCAAAATAATTCTAATTTTCAACTTTCTTTTCATTTATTGGATAAAGTCTCATTCTCCTTTTGTATAAAGAATAATTATAGTGATTTGCCAGAGTAAAGTACTTGAAAAGTATTTGCTAAAATTTGGTGGAGGATTTTCTTCAAATTGTATTCCACTCTGAATATTTATAGATACAGTCAGTTCTGAGATTCCCCCCCTCCCCAAGCTTAAATTACTTTCCTAAATCACTCAGCTTTCTCTGATCTAAAGCAGCCGCTGACTTACATAATGAATTTTGCTTTGATTATCTTGAGTCTCCCAGGAAGGGACACTAACATTTTGTAACATTTAAAGCTAAAGGAATGAAGTGGCATCTCAAACTATTAACCTTGTTAAGAGGTAAGCTCCAAATTATTAAATAGTGTACCTAACCAAGACCTCAGTCAAAAGTGATTAAGTTTAATAGATTTGCCAAAGGAGATGTATTCCAGAATTACCTAGGGAGTTGTTCAAGATTCCTGGACTTCACTTTGACCTTCTAGGCAGAATAAACACCAGTGATTTTGGAAATAATTTTTTATAATTCTATTAAATTCTACCAATCTTGTGTGATCCCTTAATTTCAAGAAGAAGCTGTTTTTGTTCATTTAAATAATTTATCCAAAGTTAAATATGCTTTAGTGGTAGAGAAGGATCAGCTTTTTAAACTCCACATCCAGTACTTTATAATCTGTGGTAAAAATTGATGGGAAGCATGTGTCTCATTGCTTTCCTGCATAAGGCCAGCCAAAGAGGATATTTAGTCAAATAAGAAGATTAGGATGTTTTCTAAAGTTATAGAGTATTTAAATACCTTTGGAAAATAGTCACAAACTTACTTTTTGTATCTCTATCTTCTATAATAGCATTATTAATATAAAATGAGAGAGTCCATCAAGTGTTTACTGCAACTACCTAGCTATCCTTGGCCTTTAGGACATCTATCTCATTTGTTAGAAGATATACTAATAAATTTTATGTCTTATTTTCATTACAAGATGAAAAGTTAGCTTCTAATAATCTCATTACATTAAATTGAGAAATAACAAAAAAAAATGAACAGTTTGAACACATTTATTTGGAATATATTAGTAAATTCTAAAAAAAAAAAAAACCTTCAGTTGTGTATGTGAGGGAGATACAAAAACAGATTTTGGTGAAATAAAATGTCCATGGAAAATTTAATGAAATAAAAATAAAGCGGTAGCCCAGCTGGTGTGGCTCAATTTCTGGTCAGGGCACGTGCCCAGGTTGTAGGCCCGGTCCCCAGTGGAGAGCATGCAAGAGGCAGCCAATCGATGTTCTCTCTCATCGATGTTTCTATCTCTCTCTCTCTCTCCCTTACTTTCTCTCTAAAATTAATAAAGAAAAAATAAATAAAGTGGTAATTGCCATCACTCAGATTATGAGGGTTGACATCACAGTTCTCTAAAAGATAAGCATAGTGACAATTCAGTCACAGGTTAACTCCAGAACATTGGATCATTTACCAGAATAACGATGCATTTCATGGTAAGGTTTGAATGAAAGAGATATCAGGGATTACAGTGAGGATGTGTTTTTATTACATTATTCCAAATATGAGAATATTCTGAAAACAGTGCCAGAGTTATATAGGTTGTGCCAATCATGCAATATGTTAGGCATCCATATCAGTTAGGAATATTTTTTGTTTATAAGTATCATATATGCCAATAGACTGTGATTTAAACAAGTGATATGTTTATTTTTCTTATGGAAGAATGAGTCCAAAGTTAGGCAGTCCAGGGCTGGTTTCTCAATCCCTTTTCCTACCTCTTTTGATGTCCTTTCAATGTAGGATCTTGAGAGTAAGATAATGAAATGCCCTCTCCCCCATCTCTTAGACTAGGGCATCACCACATCATCATAGCTTTAGGATGATTGTATTCATAGTAATGTATAATGTGGCTTGCAGAAAAAAAGTGTGAAGGAGGGCAAAGGACCTTCCAAAATACTGATTTTTGGTAATTTAAGGTAATAAAAGACAAAACTAGATGATGTCACACAGAATAAACAGGCACTTTATTTACTTATTTATTATTTATTTGTTTTGGTACATGCCCCTAGCAGGAACTGAACTTGGGACTCTCTGGTCTGCAGGCCGACACTCTAACCGCTAAGCCAAACCAGCCAGGGCTGAACAGGGACTTTAAATTAGACAGACAATTTTCAAGAGCTAAATACTTGTGTGTGTGTTTGTATATATATATATGTGTGTGTGTATTTAGTTAGTTATAAGGGATAAAGATTCAGTTTTAAAGATGTAATCCAGAACGTACAACTTTAAGTTTATTTATCAAACATTGCCACAATAATGCTGCATAATCATCTATCACAAAATGTCATGACTTAAAACAACAAACATTTATTCTCAAGCCGTTCATTCTGTGGTTGGTTGAGATGTAGTTACTTTTGACTTGGTTTACTTGGGTGGATAAATCTGCTTCAGGCTGCAAGATGGCTGACCTTGGCTCTAAATGTTTTTTTGAGGCACAAACAGAAGTGATAGGAACAAACCAACCCACGGATGTTCTTCTAATGCAGAGGCAGAAGTTTAGGACAAGCCAACTATGTGAACATATTTGACTAAGTCAAAAGAAAAGGATTGGCAAAGTACACACCACTGACCAAGAAGCCCTGGTAATGCTACTGATGTATAATACTGCTACTGCTGGGGAATGGAGTATTGGAAACTCTATGTCATTCATATAAAATCACTAAACACAGGGACCTACTTAAACCTTAAGCTCTCTGTCTCAAATTTATTTTTATTTTTTAACAATGAGGCTTCTCACTAAAGAAAGTATACAATCATCAAAAACAAAATAACTTTGATAACTGAGAGAGTGATGTCCAAGAAGACAATGAGGAAACAAGCTTTCTAAGGTGGATAAATGTCTCCTAACATAGGCTGGAAAGAGAAAGGATTCTCCCAACAGAAAGGAAAAACATAACACTAGACATTGACTTGGGGACACTGGCCAAGTTCCTCCTGATTGATGATTTAACTGCTCTCTAGTGGAAATACAATCATTTATATAACAAGATCCACATATTCTGTATTAATTGTGAATTGATATATAATTGGTTTATGCATAAACATAGAAAAGTTAAGATTTTAGCACTTATTTACATATACCATAATGCTTTTTTTTCCTTTTCTTTTTTATTAATTAATTTTTGTTACAGATGTTTCTCCTTTTTCCCCCACTGATTTCCCCTCCCTCTCTCTCCCTGCCCTGTCCCCAGCTTTGTTACCCATGTCCATTTTTCATGCACACATGCATATAAGTTCTATGGTTTATCTCTCCCGCACTACCCCCTCTTCTGGGGATTGTCAGTCTGTACCCCACTTCCACATCTCTGGGACTACCCCATTCCTCAGACTGTTATGTTAGTTATATTCCACAAATAAGTGAGATCATATGATACTTGTCTTTCTCTGTTTGGCATGTTTTACTTAGGATAATACATTCCAGGTCCCTCCATGTAGTCTCAATGAATAAGAGATCTTTCTTTTTTACAGCTGCATATTACTCCATTGTGTATATGTACCACTGCTTTTTTATTCATTCGTCTACTGATGGACACATAGGATGTTTCCAGATCTTAGCTATTGTAAATAGTGCTGCTACAAACATGGGGGTACATATATTCTTTCTGATTGGTGTTTCAGGCTTCTTAGGATATATTCCTAGAAGTGGGATCACTGGGTCAAATGGAAGTTCAATTTTTAATTTTTTGAGGTAACACCATATTGTTTTCCATAGTGGCTGCACCAGTCTGCATTCCCACCAGCAGTGTACTAGAGTCCCCTTTTCTCTACACCCTCGCCAACACTTGCTGTTTGATGATTCGTTGATAGAGGCCATTCTGACAGGCGTGAGGTGATACCTCATTGTTGTTTTAATTTGCATCTCTCTGATGATTAGTGAAGATGAGCATTTCTTCATATGTCTCTTAGCCATTTGTATGTCCTGTTTGGAGAGGTGTCTATTTAGTTCCTCTGCCCATTTTTTAATTGGGTTCTTTGTCTTCATTTTGTGGAGTTGTATGAGCACTCCATATATATGGAAAATTAACCCCTTATCTGATATATCATTGGCAATTATGCTCTCCCATACAGTGGGTAGCCTTTCCGTTTTGATGATTGTATCTTTTGCTGTGAAGAAGCTTTTGAGTTTGGTGTTGTCCCATGTGTTCATTGATTACTTTGTTTCTATTGCCTTAGGTGATGTATCAGTGAAAATTCTGCTGCATATGGTGTCTGAAATTTTGTTGCCTACAGTTTCTTCTAGGATTTTTATGGATTCATGAGTCACATTTAAGTCTTTTATCCATTTTGAGTTTATTCTTGTTTATGGTGTAAGTTGATGGTCTAGTTTCATCTTTCTGCATGTAGCTGTCCAATTTTCCAAAGCCATTTATTAAAGAGGCTGTCCTTACTCCACTGTATGCTCTTGCCACCTTTGTCAAATATTAATTGAGCATATTGCCTTGGCTTCATTTCTGGGTTCTCTGTTCTGTTCCACTGGTCTATATGCCTGTTCTTGTGCCAGTACCAGGCTGTTTTGATTACAGGGGCTTTGTAGTATAACCTGAAATCTGGTAATATGATCCCTCCAACTTTGTTCTTCTTTTTCAGGTTTGCTGTGGCTATTCGAGGTCTTTTTTGGTTCCATATGAAATTTTGAAGTACTTGTTCTAATTCTGTGAAGTATGCCGTTGGTATTTTGATGGGGATTGCGTTGAATCTATAGATTGCTTTGGGTAATATGGACATTTTAATGATGTTAATTCTTCCAATCCATGAACAGGGTATGTGCTTCCACGTTTTTATATCTTCCTCTATTTCTTTTTCAATGACCTGTAGTTTTTTGTGAATAGGTCCTTTACTTCTTTGGTTAAGTTTATTCCCAGGTATCTTAATGTTTTTGCCGCAATGGTAAATGGGATTGTTTTCTTAGTTTCTTTTTTTCTGTGAGTTCATCATTGGTGTATAAGAATGCCATAAATTTTTTGACGTTAATTTTGTATCCTGCTACTTTTCCAAATTCATTTCTTAAGTCTAATACATTTTGATGGAGTCTTTGGGGTTTTCTATGTATAGTATCATGCCATCTGCAAATAATGACAGTTTCACTTCCTCCTTTCCAATTTGGATCCCTTTTATTTTTCTTCCTGTCTGATTGCTGTGGCTAAGACTTCCAGTACTATGTTAAATAAGGATGGTGAAAGTGGGCATCCTTGCCTTGTTCCTGTTCTTAAGGGAAATGCTTTTAGATTTGTCCATTGAGTATAATGTTGGCTGCAGGACTTTCATATATGACCTTTATTATGTCTAGATATGATCCCTCTATTCCCACATTGCTGAGTGTATTTATCAGAAATGGATGCTGGATTTTGTCGAATGCTTTTTCGGCATCTATTGATATGATCATGTGGTTTTATTCTTGATTTTATTTATGTGGTGTATCATGTTTATTGATTTCTGAATACTGTACCAGCCTTGCATCCCTGGGATGAATCCCACTTGGTCATGGTGGATAATTTTTTTGGTGTATTGCTGGATTCGATTTGCTAGTATTTTGTTCAGGATTTTGGCATCTATGTTCATCAGGGATATTGGCCTGTAGTTTTCTTTCTTTGTTGTGTCATTTTCTGTTTTTGGAATTAGAATTATCCTGGCCTCATTAAATGAGTTTGGAAGTCTTCCTTCTTCTTGAATTTTTTGAAATAGTTTGAGGAGAATGGGTATTAGTTCTTCTTTGAATGTTCGGTAAAACTCCCCTGTGAAACCATCCGGGCCTGGGCTTTTGTTTGCTGGGAGAGTCTTGATTACATCTTCAATTTCTTCTGTTGTTATTGGTCTGTTCAAATTTTCCATCTCTTTCTGGTCCAGTTTTGGGAGACTATGTGTTTCTAGAAATTTGTCCATTTTGCTTAGATTGTTGAATTTGTTGCCATAGAATTGTTCATAGTAGTTGTTATCGACCTTTTGTATTTCTCTGGAGTCAGTTGTTAATTCTCCTCTTTCATTTCTGAATTTCTGTATTTGGGTTCTCTCTGTTTTTGGTGAGTCTAGCTAAGGGTCCATCAATCTTGTTTATCTTTTCAAAAAACCAGTTCTTTGTTTCATTGATCCTTTGGATTGTTTTTTTGGTCTCCATGTCGTTTATTTCTGCTCTGATCTTTACTATTTCCTTCCTTCTACTTGCTCTGGAGTTTTCTTTTTGTTTGCTCTCTAGTTCTTTAAGTTGTGAGGTTAGATAGTCTATCAGAGATTTTTCTTGTTTTTTGAGGTAGGCCTGTAGTGCTATGAACTTCCCTCTCAGAAATGCTTTTGCTGCATCCCATAGATTTTGTGTTGTTGTGTCTTTATTTTCATTGGTTTCCAGGAAGTTTTTAATTTCTTCCTTGCTTTCCCCGGTAACCCATTCATTGTTTAATAACATGTTATTTAGCTTCCATATGTTCAAATGTCTTTGTATGTTCTTCTTGCAGTTGATTTCTAGTTTTATGCCATTGTGATCTGAGAAGATGCTTGATATGATTTCAGTCTTCTTGAATTGTAGAGACTTAGTTTGTGCCCTAACATGTGGTCTATCTTTGAGAATGTCCCATGTGCACTTGAGAAGAATGTGAATTCTGTAGTTTTGGGGTGTAATTCTCTGTAGATATCTATTAAATCCATTTTGTCTAGTGCTTCATTTAGAGTGTTTCTTTGCTAATTTTTTGTCTAAAGGATCTATCCAGTGATGTCAGCGGGGTGTTGAAGTCCCCTGCTATGATTATATTGTTGTCGATTTCTCCTTTGAGGTCCTCCAGAAGATTTTTAATATATTTTGGTGCTCCTATATTGGGTGCATATATGTTTATCAAGGTTATATCTTCCTGTTGGATAGATTCTTTCAATATTATGTAGTGGCCTTCTTTGTCTTTACATATGGCCTTCATTTTGAAATCTATTTTATCAGATATGTGTATTGCTACCCCAGCTTTTTTTTCCTTTCCCTTTGCTTGGAAGATTTTTTTCCATCCCTTCACTTTCATCCTATTGAGTCTTTTGTTGTGAGGTGGGTCTCTTGTAAACAACATATAGATGAGTCATGCTTTCTTATCCAATCAGCTACTCTGTGTCTTTTGATTGGATCATTCGATCCATTTACAGTTAAAGTGATTATTGATATGTACTTATTTATTGCCAATTTTGTTTAGTGTGGTTCTATTTTTCTTCCCATTTCTCCTGTTAATTACAGCAGTCCTTTTAACATTTCTTGCGGTGCTGGTTTGGTGCTAATGTCTTCCCTTAGCCTTTTTTTTGTCTGAGAAGCTCTTTATTTGACCTTCTATTTTGATTTTTTTTTTTTTTTTTTTTTATCCTCACCCGAGGACATTTTTCCATTTTTTGTACAGATAGAGTGGGAGGGAGAGAGAGGAACAGAGAGAGAGAGAAACATCAATGTGAAAGGAACACATCGAGTGGCTGCCACCCACACAACCAACCATGGCCGGGGACAAACTGCAACCAAGGTACGCGCCCTTAGCGGGAACCGAACCCGGGTCTCTCTGGACCGCAGGCCGACGCTCTAACTGCTGAACCAAACTGGCCAGGGCTGACCTTCTATTTTGAATGATAGCCTTGCTGGGTAGAGTAGTCTTGGATTCAGATCATTGTTTTTCATGACCTTGATTACTTCATGCCATTCTTTTCTGGCCTGTAGTGTTTCTTGTGAGAAGTCAGCTGAGAGCCTTATGGGGTTTCCTTTGTAGGTAACCTGTTGCTTCTCTCTTGCTGCTTTTAGGATTCTCTCTTTGTCTTTAATTTTTGGCAGTTTGATTACTATGTGTCTTGGTGTTGGCCTGTTTGGCTTCTTCTTACTTGGGGCTCTCTGTGCTTCTTGAACTTGAATGCCTGCTTTCTTCACCAAATTAAAGTAGTTATCTGTCATTATTTCTTTGAATATATTCTCTAACCCTTGCACATTTTCTTCTTCTTCGGGAACTCATATGATGCGAATATTATTACGTTTTCAGTTGTCCCACAGTTCTCTTAGGCTGTCTTCCTGTTTTTTAATCCTTTTTTCCTTTTGGTTTTCTGATTGGTTGATTTTTTCTACTCTGTCTTCTAATTCACTGTTCCAGTCCTCAGCTTCCTCTACTCTGCTTTTTAGACCTTCCAATGTGTTTTACATTTCTGATATGTCATTCTTCATTTCTTCCTGTTGGTTTTTAATTTCCATCTGGTTGATTTTCAACATTTCTATGTCTTTACTCATGGTGCTCATGTCCTTACATATACTGTTGAGCTTCCTCGAGATCATGGCTCTGAATTCTAGTTCTGATAACTTGCTTAACTGCACCTCATTTATCTCATCTGCGGTAAAGGTCTCATGTTCTTTTATTTAGCTTTTGTTTCTGTTTTTCACCATTTTGGCTATCACAGTGGTCTTTGCAGGCTGCCAAATTTTCCCTGTGGGTGTTGGTGTTCTGCTGTTTGTGGCTACCTCTCCTGGGTTTGGATGTAGCAGGGAGGACCCACTTTAAACACCACTGTCAAGTCTTAGCTTTCCTGGTTAGAGTTGCTAGCCCAGGGAATGGTAGTTATCCTCTAGCTTTTTTGCCTGGAGGCTATTAGTAAGGGTCACCTGAAGAACTTTGGTTTCTGAGTTGCCTGAAAAACTCCCTCAGGTGCTCAGTGTAAGAGGATTTCCCGAGGGTGGGGCAGCTGCTGGTTGTTAATGGGCCTCAATTAGCATTTCAATGGCCACTAGGTGGGATTGAATCTCCCAGCGAGGGGCCTCCGCCTCTCCCCAGGGCCCTGGGAAGGAGTAAGATGACCACAGTCCTGCATGGCTGCACTTAGCAAAAGCTCTGTGCACCCTCCAAATCCCGAGTGTTCCCACATAGTTCCAGTCCAGTCTGCCTTCCCTCTGCCAGAGCCCAAGGTGAGTGGTTGCTGCCAATTTAGCCTCTGTCTGGACTCTGCGTTGTGGAGCTGCCTGGGACTTTAACCCCAGGGTGCCTCTCCCAGGTAAGGGCGGCCGAGGCTGTGGCACCAGCGGGGCCATAGCACCCACCCGAGGTCACAGGACCCAGGTGAGGGCGTAGCTTTCAGCCGATTCCGCTGGTCCCAGCCCAGGCCACTGTGGACCGTGTGCTCCCGGCCCCCTCTCGCGTCCTCGCAAGCCTACCAGGATTGAGTCAGTGCCCCTGGATATGTGGTCCTCCAAGCTGCCTTTCAGTTGCCCCTTCCTGACAATTTGTCTTTATTTTCGTTGTAATTCCAATTTGGTTCTGGGAGATGGTTTGTGTAGCTTCCATTCACTCCGCCGCCATTTTTTCTCCTCCATAATGCTTTTTTATGACAGTTTTTCTTAGTAATTTAGACAGAGTAGAATTTGTAGTTATTGTTCTTATATGAAGTAAGTATTTAATATTTATTACATTATAAAATAATGTTTAGTTTACTGCTCATATCTTCAGAGGTACTAAGCTAAAAACCTCCCTTATGTTTAGACACTTATGTAAATTGACAGAAAATAATTCTTTTTTTTTTAATTATTATTTTTTGGTCCTCTGAATGGCCAACAAAGAGCTCTACTCAATGATGGCGCTGAACTACAAAAAATTTAGAAAAGTATTTACTTTAAGAAAAATAAGAAAAAAAGTTATATGACATTTAGATAACTATTTAGTTTTATATAAAACAACAAAAAATTTAAGCTATAATTTTCTATATTGTAAACTATAAATTTTAAATTATATAAAATTGTTTCTTAATATTATTGTTATAACATTAAAATATTTTCCCCATTTTTTACACTCTTCAGTTCTATTATAGGTATATTATTTTCAACATATAAACTACCTTTTAAATATTGTATTCTTTTTTACAGTTTATTTTTTATTATGATACTTTTGTGCAATTTTTGTATTTGTCACTCCTTTTTCCCCATTGACTCCCTCCTCCCTGTTCCTCCCTCTGCCCCCTCCCACGGCCTTCACTGTTGTCTGTGTTAAGTATTATATCCTTATGCCCATTTCCTTGTCAGGGAAACTAAGACTTTATTTATAGAATGCAATTGCTCTAGCAGCTGGTTCAAAAAAAAAAAAATTCAGTAATAATAATCACATCTATTTTATGATTAAAATGTGCGGACTGAATTACTAAGTTATTAGGTCATTTAATTTGTCTAACCTAATTTCTAAAGTTATTATTAAAGTGTATTAAGTTTAGAAGAGACATCAAAGGGAAACTATTGCAACCTGGCATTAACAGCAGGCCTCTCCTCACCAGCATTCTCAAATGAGCTGAACGATAAAGCCCTAGTTATATTCTCATTAGGTATGTAGATTAGAAAGAAGTTTTTGAGTGACATTTTTAAGGAACACTGTTAAATGTGGGAAAGAATATGACTCATGGTAGGAAAAGAAGGTCATGTAAATTAAAAGTTCAAAAACTGCATAGGAGAATTTTACCAGACCAAAATTAGCTAATGAAATGAAGAGTAAAGTAAATGTAATTGCCTAAAACACATAAAAATAAAAATAAAAATAAAAATAATAAAAACAATGAGAATGGATGATGATAAGAATGGTAGGAGATTAAGCCCAATTTATTAGTTACTTAGAAGATCTTATACTAACCATTTATTACCTGAGCAGCATAATTCATTAAATAATTAAACTTTAAAAAATGTAGTGTCTTACACAGAAAAGAACAAAAGTTATATATGAAAGACATGTGCAGCTTCTATTATCAAGGTGATATTACTATGAGTAATTAAATAAAGTTGTAAGGAAGAATTTATTCAATTTTTTATAGAAAGTGTACATACATCCTGGGCATTTGAGTTCTTTGCCTTTGGTTTCTTATTGTTTTTATCATATCTTAAATTAGGGGGAAAAATTTATTATTTGCTAATTTTTTCTTATGTTTTAATATAAAACTATTATTTTATTAAATACTAAGTAAAGTTTTCTCTGATTTATGCAACTAAAATGTCTGGTAAAGAGAAAAAGACTTTAAAAATGGAATTAGGTTTTGTTGACATGGTCTGGTTATCTTGCTAAGATATTTGACTTTGCTGCATGCATAATGATCACTATTACTCATTATTTTCACATCGCTTTGTTTTCACCAATACAACACTTAAATAATGAGAAACAGAGGATTCAGGGGACATGTAATATTTTGTAGTTTTCTTGTGAAAAATTTCTCTTTAGTCAGTGCATGCTCAGCTGGAAGAAATAATTTATCAGATATTCTTCCCCACCAAACAGTAGATACTCATTCAAAGATTTCTTTGTACTAAAAGCATCCATTAGGTTTGTGCTGACAGCACAAGTAAATTCCAATGTCACTGAACTTTAAATTACTTTGAGGAGTACAGTGAAAAGGAACAAGACAAACTTATTTTTGCAATGTCATTCATCAATCTAATGGAAAACAAGTTATCAGTTTTAATACAGATAGTTCTATCTAGCTATCTGTTGTCCACTCTTTGATGGTGGCTCTGTAGTAAGACTGGCTCTTCTCATGCACAGAAAATGGATGTTAGCACTTTTTTAGGGTATGTGCTTCTTTGTTGGCATCCTCTGTGTAAGAGTGAATACATTTTTTCCAAAATCTTTGATAAAGAAAATTTCTGATTGGATAGTTCATGTCATATGCACACCCCTGAACCAATCACTGTGACCAAGGGAAACCAATATGTTAATTGACTTACCCAGGATCCTCTTACCAGAGATAGTTTCACCTAAAACACAAACATCTCACCCTGGCCAGTTTAGCTCAGTGGTTTAGAGCATCTGCCTGTGGATCAGAGTCACAGGTTGAATTCCCTGTCAAGGGCACATACCACGGTTGGGGTCATGCAAGTTTACTTGGGGTCGTGTGGGAGGCAACCAGTCACCAGTCTATGTGTCTTTCTCTCTCTCTATCTCTCCCCCTCCCACTCTAACTATAAATCAATTAAATCACAAACATCTCAAGTGGCAGAGGATTGGTTCCCTGAACAAAATTAACCTAATGCAGTTAAAAGACCGAGAGATACATGCTGAGAAGCAAACAATGAAAACATCATGGTTGTAAATGAGATTTGCTCGCCCCATATACTCTAATTTTTTGTTTCACCATATCAGAAAATATGCTGCAATTAAGAGTTCATCCAAATAAATAAATTTCCCTTTGATGAAAATTATTGACAATATAACCAACATAGTAGTTATGTCTAATTGTCCTTATTTAAACCTTTAGCCATATTCATTACTAAAGCTACAAAGTTAACATTATGTGTGTGTTTTGCCACCTCACTGCCATCATAAGAAGGTGTCTATCATGAGCTAAAAAATGCAGGTATGAACAGATTTGTAGGATGTAGTTTCCAGAGAGCATTAATATCTTCACTGACTTTTAAAGGATGAATGGAGGTCATCCATTCTGATAATGGGAGCAAGGCTTCAAAGCATGTGCAGAGCAATGCCATAGGAAAAACCAAATAGGATGATATTTTCAAGTTATTATATTGCTTGACCCAAAAGTGTGAGGGGATAAGATGAGACAATAGTCAGTGGGAATTAGATTGGCAAAGGTCTTATATTACCCAAGTAAAAGCTGGAGATGTATTTTATCATGAGTGGAAAACCACTATAAAAATTTTTACAGTTGACCAACATTGTTTTCACCTATATTAGAATTAATTTTGGCAATAGTGTGGAGAATAACCTGGGTAAAGTAAAACCATCAATGAAGCAGTATGAAAGCTATTTCCAAATTCCAACTGATGAAGTCCAAACCAAGGAAGCAGAAGTAGTTTGATGAAGAGTAGTCAGATTCCATAGCACTTGGAAGAGAATTAAATATAGTAGATGAGGAAATGAGAATCAGAAAAATATGATCTCATTTTGGATTTAATGTATTGACATGCAGTAGGGTAGTTTATTAACAGAAATTGTACTAGAAGGAACAGGCTTGACAAAGAAATGAATTCACTTCATATATATTAAGCATGAAGTATGTGAGGTATTTTGCATTGAGGTCCAACAGGCAGCTTAATATATTTGTCTGGAGCCCTATAAAAAATATAGATGTGAAGTATTTTCTTGAGGATCATCAGTATGAGTATAGCAATCAAAACAATGAGAATGGCCCTGCTGGTGTGATTCCGTTGAGTGTTGGCCCATGCACCAATAGGGCGCCAGTTGGATTTGCTGTCAGGGCACATGCGGTTGCCGCTCGATTCCAGTAGGGGGCATGCGGAGACAGCCAAGCGATGTTTCTGTCTCTCCCTCTTCCTCTCTCTCTCTCAAAATCAATAAAAACATATTAAAAACAAAAACAATGAGATCATTCAGGGACGGTGTTTTGACTGAGAAGTAAGCAAATAGAAGATATTTGGATAATGATCAATGTTTAGGAATGAATTAAGGATAAGGAGTCAGTCAAGGGGCTGAAGAATCAAAGGTCAGGAAAATAGGAGAAAAACTAGGACACAACTCTGGTGGAAGCAAAAGGATGAGCACATTTGAGGAGAAAGTAGAATATAATGAGCAGATGCCAAGTAAAATAAGCAACGATGTATTTGTTAGAGGCTGCAATGGCCATTTCCAGTTACCATATAGAACAATTTCACATTTGAAATCACAATTTCCTTTGAAAGTAGTACAACTGTACATTTTCTTATTTAAAAAATATGATTTACTGAGTTTTAGCATCACACAATATTGCAAGTGGGATTTCTTCAGAGATGTGTAAGCCTCATCCTCTATTTTCACACATCAAAATTCTGAGGTTTGGAGTATGTCAGGGTTTATCCAAGGTCACATAGTTAGCTGGCCACTGTCAGGACTAGAGTTCCATTATCTGATTTCAGTTCATTTCTAGAATCTTTATCAACTTACCCTCCAAACATAAACTATCTTTTTATTTTTTAAAACAGATAAACTCTTTTACATCAGGTCTTCCATTTTTTTTTAATCTCTTCACTCTTATCAGCTATCAGTTCATCCAGATAGCCCTTTCTTTTCTTCTCAGCCTGAATAGAGTACTAATCATTTCTCCGCCGTCAACATAATTGATTCCATCACCTTTTATACTTTACCTCTACCTGACCCTGAAAATTACACATCAAGAACAATCCTATGATCTCCTTTTCGTCTCCATACCTATGTTACTAAATACAAGCTGCAATTATCTGAATTAGTTCTAATTCTTGCCATCCAAATCATTCTTGAGTACACAGTGCTGCGCAGAAAATATTTTTCTATGCACTCAGTCAGCATTTGTTATGATTTTCCTCTATGGTTAAACTTTCCGTAACTTTTAAAGTTTATTTTCAAACTCTCCTTTCCTGAGATTCAAATGAAATTCACCTGCTGCTTTAGAGATACTAAACAATGTTGGGAGAGAACACTCGCAACAACTGCAAACGTGATTAGAATCACACCAATTTGTACCCTTTTTTCCCATTTTATCTCCCTTTCTTTTGTTCAGTGTCCATGCATTTCAACCTCTTTCACCACTTTAAGGCTCCTGCTTCATTAGCCATTGCCCCTCCCTTTCAAATCACTACATCTCACACACTGCTGGGTCTTTTTCTCTGTCACCACAATCAAGTTTTACTTAAAAAAATAGAGAAAATTTCTACAATATTATTTTAGCTCTACCTTATTCCTTTCTTCCTTCTCTTCTTCCTCTCTCTCCTCTTCTTTTTATTCTTCTTAAAGGCAACACTCCTAAAAATCTGTTCTTATTGTCTCAAATTTCTCACTTCTAAATCGTTCCTCAATTCATTTAAATCTACTACAGATGACTTCGTCTTGGCAACACAATTTGTATTTGTGGCCATCAGATAATACTTTGACAGCAGCAAAATCAATGTGTTTTTTTTTTTGTTTTGTTTTTTTTGTTTTTTGCCTTTATCTTGAGATATAGTGGGCGAGAGGGAGGAAGTGAGAGAGAGAGAAACATTGATATGATGTGAGAGAGACACATTGAGTGGTCACCACCCACATGACCCCAACTGGGGCCAAGGACAGACTTCAACCCAGGTACGTGCTCTTAGCAGGAACCAAACCCAGCTCTCTCTGGTCCACTGGTCCACACTCTAACTGCTGAGCCAAACTGACCAGGGCAAAATCAGTAGTTCTTAACTGCACATTTAGTTTTTATGGGAAGCTAAAAATATTTGCTGATGTGTAGTCACTCTAAGACCAATTGGATCATAATTTTTTTTCAGTGGAAATGAAACATTAAGGTTTTAAGAAATCTGCCTGTGTCATTATAATGTTCAGTAAAGGTGGATATCATAAGATCTAAATATTGAGACAGAATAATGTGAGGAAAAATGCTGTAACTATTTCCAAACAAAATATTATGTGAGGTTTAATAAATAACATCAATGAGAAAAGGAAAGATAATTTAAAGAGAAAAGATTCTGTGTAAAAATGTACTAGTAGAGTTTGGAAGTACGAATTGGGAGAAAAGTCCAATAATACTTCTAGTTCAAAAATGAGAGGAATCTCAAGGAAGAGAAATGTCCTTGAAGAAGAACCAAATCATAGTCAATGAAGAGTGGTAGGGACTCTGTGTGTGTGTGTGTGTGTGTGTGTGTGTGTGTGTGTGTGAAGTTTGAAAATACAAAACAGATCCTTCACAATGGAACAGATTCTACAATTAAATAAAAAAGTGAATGGAGCTAGTCTGTAATGGAAAGATGATCACAAATGAAAATCTAAGCAAGTGTATTGATCAGAGTAGTGGAGAACAAATAGATGATGTGTAGGGACTATATGGTTTTGACCTGTGTATTTCTGTTCTATCATGGAAAAGGACAGTTCCCCAAAGGGGAAGTGGAAATTGTAAGGAGAACTCCTTGGCCAGTGGTAGGGAGAACATTAAAGACCATGGGTAATTGATTGTGGATTCTGGCATCAGGGACAAACCTTCATACAAATAATTAACAAATATCTGCTACAAAAAATAAAATTTAGTCAATTATATAAAGTATGAGCTAAGAATCTACAACATAATGTCACTGATACTTTCTCTCTGTGTGTTTGTGTGTGCAGGCAAATTTATGGCAAGAATAAGTGATTAAAAAGCAAGGTATCAGTAGGACTTAAAAGCAGAATTTATAATGTACCCAATAGGACTTTTCTTTCCCATACCTACATAAGTATTTTTTATAGTTCTTGGTAATATATCCCTAAAGATTGTGGTCACAACTCTCCCATTTATTGTTCACTATCTATGTATATAAATTGGGCATACATAATAGCAGCTAATACTTACAGAGCCTATATAGCAGGGACTGAACTAAAAGTTTTATGATAAATTGTTAAATTAGTATTATAATAATATACCTAATATGTTCATTTCATAGTGGAATAATTGATTCTTATTTAATGTTTATAAAATTTTTGTATAATCTTGACTTAAAGAACCTTTCAAGATATCATGAAAAATACTTATTTTTACTGAATATCATTGCTATCTGAGCTTCTCAGTCAGAAGGCTTATACTCAAAATTAGATAAAACCTGAAAGTAACATGGTTTTCTGACTGCTGTTTTACAACACTTATTTAGGGATGAGATGTGCTATAAATATATTACAGTTGTGTTTTTGGAAGTGACAAAGAGCGACAGAAATTGATTGATAACGAGCCTCCAAATGGAACTTTTAGTTTGAAGATTAAGAAATCCAAATTCCTGCAACACAATAGTATATAAAAATGCCATATGAATGGTGAAGTATCACTTCCTACTGAAAATTTCCCCGGGGCTTCATGATAGTTTTTTCAGCTGTATCTTACAAGATCAATACTTTTCAAAAGAGGTAATGGGGAGCAAGAAATCTTAGGTGAAGTGTAAGAATTAACGAATAGTTAAGATAGTTCCAGAAGTTTGAATTTGTTGGAACAAAGCTTTCCCAGAGGTGGAGGTAAAATTTAAGGCCTGAAAGTGGCTAAATTCAACCAATTGCAGTGTCCCTAAAATAATATCAAGGAATCTAAGCTTTGGGAACCTCTGTAAGATCCTGAGCATTGATTCAACAGATGGAAAGTAGCATTTCAGCACCAAGGACCTGGTACGCCTGAGGATTGGAGGTAAGTCCCAGTCAGCAGGTTATTGCAGGTTGTCTAAGTCTTGTGTACCACTTGAGTGTGTTGCCATGGGTATGGGTGTGAGAAAAGTCAAGATGTCTGAATGAACAGTTCTTAGCCATTTCATGAGGGGATAAGGAGTATAAAAGGATGTCAAAAGTTACTTCAAGATTTTTATTCTAAATAAGTGACTGAGACTGGATGCCAAATAAATGAACAAGAAGGAAAAAGGTGACACAATGCAACTGAATTATCCTATGAAAATAGAAAATTAGTTTTAGTAATTTATTGAGTACTCAACATATTAAGAGGCTTGTCTGAGTTTTCTGGAGTCTCATGTTCCTGCTTCCATTGATTTGGGAAGATGACATAACCGAATATAGAACTTAAATATGTGATAGATCCTATTTTTCAAACAGCTGATACAAAACTTTCATAAATGTTTCAGACTGAGAGGACCTAACATCTAGTTTTTAATATTCAAAGACATGCACTGGTACAACTTCTCTGCTCATCTGAATATTTTGTGACATTTTCACACACTCATTTTATTACGTCTACAGTCCTGCTGTTTCATATAATTCAACTTCAGTTTTGAATATCATGAATTCCATACTCATAAGATATCACTAAAGAATTCTTGAAGCTCTAAGTAATGCAATGATCATTGTCATCCAACTCAAGATAATATAGGAGAAGCTTTCTACCAACTTAATTTCTCTTAAGATTTTGAAGCTGCCCAAGTTTTTTAAAATGATGTAAAATATAGCTGCTACTTAGTCTAGGCTGGTTACTAGAAATCTGTATTGAAAATGATGTATTGGAGATTGTAAATTGTACCCGTGGAATATATTTAATTAATATTTTAAGTGGTTTGAGAATCTTATTCTTACTCTGGGTCACTGGGACAGGTAGCTTTCGATGCTTCTGTGAATTCACTTCTTTACCTGCATTTCCACTTACCAAATAATTCCTTTATAACAGTTAAATTTAATGTTTATTATTGGGTTAAAGTTACCAGGAGACCCGTTAGTTTTTAGTTTGCATTATTTATCAACATGAAACAGTTTAAACAACTTTTTATCTTGAGGTTATTTATTTTATGGTTCTAACATAGGAAAGTCTAAAATCTAATACATTCTCATCATCCTGAAGTTGAAAGAATAAAATACAATACATACACATATATATGGAGGTTCAAAAAACCAAAAATAAACAATACTATCCATCTTGTCCAAACTCTAACAGAGTACAAATGAAATATTTTCTTCTTGGAAGTCAGTATTAATTAAGGAGCCATTAATTTTTTTTGACAAATTAAACACAATATTCTCAGTGAATTAACAAAATAAAATGTATTTATTGCTCAGGTCAAATGGTCAAGTGTCCTTAAGGAGCACAGAACTCTGTGATATCTCTGTTCTTTTACATCGGCTCTGTAAGAGCATTCCACAGCTTTACCTATATATGCTTTACAGTGTCTCTTTAATATTAAAATTAAAATAAAGATAACGTTTAAGTGATAAAGGAATGTACCAGAATAACCTTTGAATAAAGAATGTACATATCAATTTGCACATAATATCCTCATATCTCAGGTTTTATAACAATAAATGCTTATTTTCAATTCATAAATATGTTGACTAATGACCCACTAAGTCACTGATCCTTGGGTCTTTTTTACTCATGGATCCAGGTTGAAGCAGCCTGCTTATTTGCCACAGTAGAGTCCTTCTGGAAAATTTAGGAGAAACAGAGGAAACACATGATGACTCTTGAAGAAATACATGTCATTTCTGTTCTCATTTCCTTCACAAAAAGAGGTCCTGTGGTCAAGCCTGATGTAGTCAGGATAAGAAGGTAGGATCTTATCACTGGACAGGAGAGCAAATACATTGGATCTATTATACAATCTACTGCAATCAATTAAACTAAATAACATATTTATTAAATCCATTTTACTTACAAAACATAATTCTATAGAATTTCTGTTGCTGTTATGTATAATGTTCATACTTAAAAAACATTTAAGAGTTTTTTTTATTCCCATAATAAAATTTTACTTGTCTTTATCTATTATGGAAATTCCAGCAGTCTTACAGTGATCTTTATTTTTTATGAAATTCTTGAATAATTATAGTAAATTCTATTTCATATCTACAACTTTCAGAGTGAAGTCATAGAGAAAATATATAACAAAATAAAGTGCAACCATTATCTAAAAAAACCATGGGGACAAATCCAAGCATATTATACTTAGTGCTTTTATTGATTTTGGTGTTTGGGGAACATAAAAAAATATGTGCCATTGTGTGTTTGTTTCCTCATTAAAAAGCCGTATTTGTCAATGCACTACAGACCGTGTTCTCAGATATGGTAATCTGAGAGGCTGATGACCTGCTATCCATGCTAGTCACTTTTAAGAGGATAGCTCAACCCTTTCTTCATAAAGAAAATGGAAATTTTTAAATTTCCCATCCTCCTCCTTTCTCCATATTTATAATATTGTTCTATAACAGTCCATCTCCCCTGACCTCCAAAGGTCATTGTGTTAGCAGTTAAACATCTCTGTCATTTACCTGAAGCACTTTCTTTTTCCTATGATTATGTCAATGATACTCTCACCCTGAGAACAAGAATAAAACCTCCCTTTGAAGACCTGTATCAGTAAATGTCGGGGGCTCTGTGAACCATATGCTTTCTATCACACTACTGAGCTGTGCCGTCATAGAGAAAACAGCCATGGCAACTCATCAACGACTGTGCATGGCTCTTTCCAATAAAATGTCATTCACAGAAACAGGTGGCCCAGTGGGCCTTAGTTTGTTGACTCCTCTATATTCTTCCAGTCTCCCTAGTAAACCACTTCTTTTGTGTTTTCAATCAAACTTCCTGGAGAGCAATTGTACTTCTCATGGTTTCCAGGTTCTCATCTCTGTTTCAGGTTTCAAAACTCTACAAGCTGACGTCCGCACCCCATTTCCTACAAGTTTCCTGGCAAAAGTGACTTCCTACTTGAGGAATCACAGGGTACTCTTCAGTTTGGCCCTTGCTATTTTTGACTTCTTTGTGGATTGTGAAAACACATCTGTTTGTGTTCCATTCCTTTGTGATGTTTCTTCTCAACATCTTTTTTATAAAGAATGGCTTTAACTGTAGGTGACTAAAATACAATAGTGATTAAAACAAATAAAGCACATTGGTTTTTTTTTACCAGTCTTGGAATCTGGTATTAAGAAGTCAGGACTGGTGCCTGGCTGGTGTGGCTCAGTGGTTGAGCATCGACCCGTGCACCAAGAGGTTGCCGATTCAATTCCCGGTCAGGGTACAAGCCCAGGTTGTGGGCCAAATCCCCAGTGGGGGTCGTGCAGGAGGCAGCCAATCTATGTTCTCTCTCTTTGATGTTTCTCTCTCTCTCTCTCTCTCTCCCTCTCTTTCTCTCTAAAATCAATAATAATAATAAAAAAAGACGAAGAAGAAGTCAGGACTGGTACAGCTATTTGACCTATTTGACAGTCTTGTAAGAGATCTAAGTACTTTTCATTTTCCTGTTTCAGTCTCCTCATCATTTTTGCGTTTGTTCTCATGTTTATTGCTTTGTGGCAATTCTGCTGAATTCATATATGCTATGGATAGTCCTAGTGACAATATTCAAGAAAGAGAGGAAGAAACACATACTAGTAAACACCCCCCTCTGTTCTCTTTTATCGGGAAAGGAAAATGTTTCTAAGAACCCCTGCAGTAGATTCTCCTTTGATATCATTATTCTAAATTATGACACTCTGGCAATTTCACTCCTAGGTGAAAGGGAGTATTTTTATAGAGGCATATTGAAAAATTTTTTAAAATTTGTTTTTTATTAGGAAGTAAGAAGAGACGATGAATGTTGGTTAAATGATTGACTTTGTCTGCAATAGTAAACTATGCAGGATATTTTTACTCTGATAACTCCATAAGTATTGGTGTTTCAGAAATTTGTCCTTTGACCTCTTATGCTATTAATTGTCATACTATTCTTGAGAAGTCTCATATACTAACATAGTTTGAAGCATAATTAATATGTAGCTGATGTCCAAATATTTTTGGCTAAGATTTTAATTTTCTTTATTCATCTTCTACATGGTTCTGCTTTTGGTTTTCTCATATAACTTTCTAACAGAAGATATTCTAAATTTAATGCTGTCTGTTTAACCTGCTGTTCCTCATGTATCCCCATCTTCATTGTAACACTATAAAACCAATCAACTGAGAAACTCAGCTTTCAACCCCTTCACTGCCTAGTCCCATCTATAAAGTCTCTTCTCCTCCCCTAAGGCTACTAAATCCTTTAGCCATTGTCATTCTCATGAACACTTTCTTGGTTAAAGCCTCTATCATGTTTCACTTTGTCTATTGAGAAATGTGTTCTTATCTGATTGCTTGCTTTTTATTAATATTATAATCAGGCCCTGGCCAGTTTGGCTCAGCGGTTAGAACGTCAGCCTGCGGTCCGGAGAGACCCGGGTTCGGTTCCCGCTAAGGCATGTACTTCGGTTGCAGTTTGTCCCCGGCCCTGGTTGGTCGTGCGGGTGGCAGCCACTCGATGTGGCCCTTCACGTCGATGTTTCTCTCTTTCTCCCTTCCTCTCTCTCCCTCCCACTCTATCTGTACAAAAAATGGAAGAATGTCCTCGGGTGAGGATAAAAAAAAAAAAAAAAAAATACTATAATCAGAATAATTCCTCTAAAGTGCAAATTTAAAGCCTTGCAATGGCTTGTCATAATTAACAGCAGGCAACTCAGACCGTCCCTACATTATCTTTTGCTATTTTGCTGTACTACTGATAACTTCCAACTCCCTCTCTCTTTCCACACCCATTCTTTTTTAAGAATTAAATTTATTGGGGTGACATTATTTAATAAAATAGTACAATTCTATAATACATATTCTGTATATTGGACTGTGTGTTCACCATCAAAAGTCAAATCCCTCATCATATATGACTCTCTTAACCTTTTACTACCTCCTCCCAATACCTGTTCCCTCTGGTAACCACCATAGTATTGTCTGTGTTTATGAGTTTTTGTTCATCTTATCTGTTTATTTGTTACTTTGTTTTGTATCCCACATATAAGTGAAATCATATGACTTCTTACTTTTTCCATTTAACTGAGTTTGCTTAACTTAATAGTCCCAAGATCCATCCATGTTGTCACAAATGTCAGCATTTCATGTTTTCTTATGGCCAAGTAGTATTTCATTGTATGTAAGTATTACATCTTCTTTATCCAGCCATCTGTCAAAAGATGTAAACTGGCACAATTACTATGGAAAATAGTATGAAGATTCCACAAAAACATTAAGAACAGAGATATCATAGGACCCAGAAACTCCTCTTTATTGTATCTACCTGAAAAATTTGAAACATTTATTCAAAAAGAGATATGTACCCTTATGTTCATTGCAACATTAGTCACAGATCCATTCTTCAAACTCCATTTGGTCTACTGGGCATACTTATCGGATATCTACCAGACATTTCAAATTTCAAAACTGAACTTGCTACCTTCAAACACACTCCAAGACTACTTTTTGTCCTGAATTACCTGTTTTAATAAAGGCTTCAGCAACCTCTCAGTTTTCTATAGAAGTTATATAGTAGTCATCCTTGATTTTTGCCTCGGCTTCTCCATCAACCACTACCCCTTTATTTCTAACCAGTCACAGAATGCTATTGATTCAATTCTTTTAATACCTCTTAAATGCTCCCATTTCACTTTATTCAGACTACCATAGCCTTATTTCAGGCCACTGTAATTGCTTACTTAAAATACAATCATATTGTTTCAACTTTTTCTATCTTTTATTTTTAGCCATTGTAGAGATTTTCTTTTTCTACAAAGAACCCAATAGTGCATCATTTACTTAATTCAACATCCTGCTATTGCCCTCCAAATAAAGATTAAACTGCTCACCATAATTTAAAAAGGTTTTCCAGACATGGCCACACATGTAACTTCACAGAGAGTGATAAAATACTCCCATCTGTAATCCCCTACATCACCTACTCTTAGTACTTATGTACTGAGGATGCTCAGCATATTCATGCTCATTGCTTCCTCAGTTACTCTACAATCTTACTTTTTACTCTAAACTGTAATGGGCAGATTGCTTGTTAGATTACTCATTTACTCATGAAATCGTGAGCCCGTTATCTGTTCACGATTATCAAGGATATAGGCCTAGCTCTGTGTTTACAACTATATTCTTTCTATGTGTGGATGGCCCATTATGTTTCCTGTGCTCATTTCTCTACTCCTATGTCCCATCTTTGCAGGTCACTCACTGGCATTTTCTCTTCCCTGAAGGGAATAATCATTTTGTGCTTTAAGGTCTTTGCATATTATGTCCTCTTTGTCTGTAAACGTCTGCTTTTTCGACTGCTTGGAAAATTATCACCTCACAAAACAAGACATCTGCCTTGTCTGAGTGAGAACTTTAAGGGCTATTGTATGGTTCTGTTATTGCACTTTTCTCATTTGTCCTAAGAACCACATGTTTCAAATAGAGGTTGCACTTTCGATCTGGACTCTAGGGTGGAAAGGCATGAGCAGCAAAACCATAGCCAACCCACAGCAGACAGGCAAAATGAATGAGAAGTAAATAATTGTTGTAAGCCTCTGAGATTTGGGGAAAACTGAATAAAACAGCCAATAGTTTCAGATTTAAATTCAACCTCCATTTAGTCTCTTAGCTTTTTATCAATGTATACTAGCTTGAAATGTTAGTTTGTTTCCATTGGGGGTGGGAGGATGGAAAGAAAAGCAACTTTTTTCTATTTGCTCCTTAGATATTGAGTAAATTTTGAGCTTTAAGTTTCTTCCCATATGATTTCTATTAGCTTCACTCATGCAGACATCTCTCAAGTAAAATAAAAACAAAAACTGAAAATCTCACTAATTCTTACTCAGCACTGCATCTAGCATGTCCCTTTTGATTATAACACGGTTCACAGTTTTCTTCTTTCCATATGGTGTTCTCCTTCATCAGCTCCCATGACCTCAGCCTCCTTTACTTGTGTTTCCATCCCTCGATGCACTTAGTTTTTAATGAGCTTAGTGACACGCATGCTCCTAAAGGCAATGGACATTCTTTCAGCCCTCAGTTGTCTAGGAGACCCATTCATATGTAACCTTTTGGACCATTCCAGCCTTCATGAAATATTTTCACCTTTTGCTTCAGTGAACACTATTTCATCTTCTTGTCTGCCTCAGTTCCAGATTAGTCTCTATCCTTAGATGTTGTTTCTTCACAAATTAATATTTATGTAAGTGAATATTTGAGATTTTCTCTTGAAGGTCTCAAGATACATGTTTAACTTGACATCTCCAAGACAAATCACATGAATTTCCCCACCCCCAGAAGAAAATCTGTCAGCATGAGTTAGTTTTAAGTTTTAGATCTTCATGTAATCATAGAATATGTAAATTTTTGTGCCTGGCTTCTTTCATTCTGCATAATTTTGGGGATTCACCCATGTTGTGTCAATTTGTTTCTCTTTTTTATTGTTGAGCAGTAATACATTATGTGAAACTGCCCATTTTTGGCTATTCTTAATGAGGTTCTATGAAAATTCATGTACAATTCTTTTTGTGGACACATTTTAATTTATCTTGGAGACATACTTAGCAGTGAAATTTATGGGTCATATGGTATGTGTTTATTTAACTACATTTAAAAATACAAAACTTACTCCAAGTGGCTGTTGTCAGAGTCTGGAATTGTACCCTACTTACAAATTACTAAGTCAGTCTATCAATGTTTTAGGACGCAGGCAGAAGACAGGAGACTCCTGGGTCAGAGGAAAAGACCTTTATTATCCATAGTACAGCAAGCAGCATGAATACAATTTTTATGTTGGTTTCTTTTAGCTTGAAGCCCCACAGGGGTGACACCAAGAACCCAGATGGATGCTTGAACATGACACTGATTTGCAGAATCCTCCACTTTAGATAAACAGTAAGAAAGCTTGCATTGTGTTCTGGGTGAATATATTTTTTTATCCCTTCAAATTGCTTTTTGTGAATATACTAATCCTGAGAAATGGCTTTGGTTAAAAAAAAAAAAAAAGTGATGCCTTGCATTCTTGGCATACCCAGAAAATGTGTGGCTATAGTAGAGACACATGAAGAACTACTTCCCAAAAGTTGTATAATTTTCACTCCCATTAGCAATTTAAGAAAACTCTTTGAGTCATTCTAGTAGGTTGGCATTAATTTGAATTTTCTTGGTGAATAATGATATTGTACATCTTTTTATGTATTTATTGACCATATCTCTTCTTTTTTTTTTTATCCTCACCTGAGGACATCATAATTATTCATGATGGTTTATAACAGAAGCTAGTCCTGCCACAGCTACTTTTCTATAACTAGGAGTACAATTTTCTGTTTACTGAAGTTTGATAATATTTTTCTTCCCCTGAGAAATTAAAGATTGTCTCAGATTTCTTGTATTATTTCTATTAAAATATAAAGGTTAATTCTGTCATCTTGAACATGGGATCATTTTTATAATGTGGGGGAAAATAGGTTCTGGGATTTCTAAGATAGGATCATAAGAAATCTTGTAACGTTTCTCTAGCTCTCTTGGACTCTCTCTCTGAAAGACCTGCCATGCCACTTAAGAATTCCCAATCCCAATACTGCCACTCTGGTGTGGGGGGGCAGTCGGTGGTATTCTAATGCTATTTCAGCCTAGCCCAGAATTCCAGTCATACTGCTAAAGATGTTACATATGAGATCATAGCCATGTTGGACGTTCCAGACCAATATGTCTGCCAGATGACTATCAGAGCGACTTCCAGCCATGCCATGTGGATTGGAAAAATCCATGAATAAGTACATCTCTGCTAACAAGGAGAACAGAAGAGTTACTGTTAACAGCTATTAGGTAGAATTAGGTCACGTGTGACAAATTCTAGTGGAAGTCGTCAGTGTTTCTTATTAGGAACTTAATAGGACACTCCAGAGTTCCCAACCAAGGATCCTTAAAATACTTCAAAAAAAACAAACAAAAAAGACTTTGAGGTAATTCAGACCAGGGTTCAAATCCAGAGATTTTCATTTAAAATCCATACGCACTGAATCATACAGTGAACTTTTCTGGCATTCTATCTTGTCATCTTGGTACACAGGGAAAGACACCTACTGAGGGCCATCCCATCTCTACTGCCAAAAAACTACAGTCATGCCATTTAGCTTCCCTGTGTCACATGTTATCTATAGAATAATAATAGTATCACCTGCCTCATGGAGGAATTGTGAGGATTCAGTGAGACTATCCTTATGAAGAACTTAAAGTCAAGCAGCAAGCATTTGCTTAATAAATGCTCAGTATTATTAGTGGAGGATTAAATGGGAAAGGGAAGAGTGTATTACATAAAAGCATCCAAATGATGCCAGATTCCTCCCTCTTTCCCTTCTAGGATACTTTGAATATAAGAAAACACATTTCCACACACCCTCAAGGAGAACATGCTTCACTAGTTCTTGTTCAAGTTATGTCTCGGGTTACAAATTGTTTTAACAAATGTAAAAATCATTGCAATAATAATTAGTTATTACTAAAGATTTTTACTTGCAGAGATTTTAAATCCTATCCTAAAAAGACCCATAAGCCTCAACTACAAAAATTTAGCTTCACCTTGTTCGAAAAAGGCTGTAACTTGGCTACGGAATAAAACCCATTGACACTGTGGTTCAAAAAAAAAATGTTATTATACTCTAAGGAGTTATGCAGTCTATTCTGCAACAGAGATACACTAAAGGTACCATTTTATCAAAACTTTTATGGAAAAAAAATGAGGTAAAGGATGTGTAATAAAGCCAAACACCAAATATGAGTTTTCCTACAAAGAACTTTGCTTAAGCAGTCTCATTTGGAAATGCACATTCATTTAACTGTATTTACAAATCATGGTTTTCTAAGATCAAAGAATAATATGGAATGTGGAAATGCTTTCCTATGCAGGAAGTTTTCTGATGCATTTTGCTGAGCTTCAGGAAACGTGGCTTAGCAGTTACCTTGCATAGAAACTCCAAACTACAGCATGCCCAAATTTAGCAGTGTTGGCCATGTACAGCAATTTTGATACTGCTACATATAATTTGCATTTACTGCATTCAGCCAATTACACCCTTTTTATCAATGCATAGCAGTTAGAGCAGCTGGCAGTTCACAAAAGTATGACGGACATCACCTAGCATTTCAGTCTATCTGCTTTCCAATATGCTTTATAAAAGAACTGCTCCTGACAGACTGAGGACCTCTGTCCTCTGCTTCTTGTCCCCCATTGAAAACCCCACCCTTGTCCCCTTTCCCTGGCAATTTTGGGGGCTAGAAACATATACCTCTACCTGGTACAGGTGTGCCTCAGAAACATCCTGCAATTCTATTTGCCTTGGCCTAGTGTTCTGCTAAAAAAGTTGGCCTGGCTCTGGCCAGTTGGGCTCAGCAGTAAGACTGTCGGCCTGCGGTCCGGAGAGACCTGGGTTCAGTTCCCATTGAGGGCATGCACCTCGGTTGTAGTTTGTCCCCAGCCCTGGTTGGGTCATGCGGGTGGCAGCCACTCGATGTGTCCCTTTCATGTCGATGTTTCTCCCTCTCTCTCTCTCCCCCCGTCCCACTCTATCTGAACAAAAAAGAAATAAAAAATGTCCTTGGGTGAGGATAAAAAAAAAAAAAAAGAAGTTGGCCTGCACTGGTGAATTTTGGGGGACGTAGAGCGAGCTGGGATGTTTCAGCTTAGCTTTTAAGGTTTTTACTATGAAGGCCTTTTGGGGAGGTAGGAAAATGTTCCTACCTGTAAGGGTTAGGTTTTAAATCAGCTATACACTGAGTTGGAAGCTAGCCAGGGAAGCTATCTCAAGTGGTTTAATTTATCCTAACTCCTTGGTCCACACTGATAAAATGCCAATAATCATGCCTACCTCATAGGGCTTATTGTGTTAATGAAATAATGAATGTCAAGGACTAGGCTCTCTCAAGGGTGCTGGTTCCCTGTCCCTGTAGGTGGAAGGGTTGATGGTTTCTGTGACAGGGCAACGTCGGGTTAAGAGGAGGAAATTTCTATGTCCCTTTTCTGATGGCCCCGTCAAATCTTGTCTAACCTCTGGGTGAACCTCAGGGCCCACGAGGAATTCTCACCCCAACCCTCTCCCTGGAGGATTCCATCTCTAGTGTAGGATCTGTATCTACCAACATCTGTTTTTCGTCCCCCAGATGCTCACAGTCGATTTCTTGTGCGCTCTACAAGACACATCTGTGTTCTCCACCCACACCTCTTCTCCTCTTTCCCTTTCATACTGCATTTCTATGTTTCTTATTTTACAATCAAGCTTTGCAGTCAAAAAGTAAAAAGTAAAGGATTTCTCCCTCAGCCTCACCTGGAACAAAAGGACAGGGTGGAGGAAGGTTATACTCTATGTTCACTTACCATTTTCTCTTTTACAGTCCACGGCAGTTCTTGCTGAGGACCATCGAATGCAAGTGGGTTTCCAGCTCTTCCAAGGAGAGTAAAGGAGAAACCAATCAATATGATAGCACACCTCACACTTACCTCAGCAGGTGGTAAACTTACTTATTTAGCCTAAGAACTGAAGCCCCAAATGCTTAGGACCAAATCCAGTTGTAATCCCTCGCCATCCTAGAGTGGTAGAGCTACATGTCACTTCTCATGTCAACGGGTCTCCTCGGTATGGGGTCCCCTGTCTTCATTCCCGTTAGTGTTACAGAGTTGGTGGGTCCAGACTTGAATCTAAGTCAACTGTCTGACTGGAGGCCTCTGTTTGGGGTTTTCTTGCCAAACGCACTCTTTCAAGCCTCACCCTGTTGCCTGTTCACACGTTTCTTTTTCAGATGGAATCACTGAAGGAATCAGACGTTCATTCTTTTAGAGTGTGGCACTATCAATAGGTAAGGTACAGTCCATGGGCTTGAGGACGTTACAACGTAGGAAGGAAAAACAGGAATGGAGAAAAAGAACATTTTTTTTTTTCTTGCTGTGAGTGTGATATGTAAAACATAGTGATGGTAAAGGGAAAGAATAAAACATAATTAAGGATGAGTGTGAAGACCTTTTTTCACAGAGGATGTGAACTGAGTTTGCAAAATAAAAAATGCCCAAACTAACAACAAATAGATGGGCATTCTGAGAACAAGAAGAAATATAAACCATTAACAAAGGCAAGAAATTATGAAATAGGCTTTTGATTTCTGGAAACTAGGAACTGGGGAGGGATGGGTAGGATATAGGTAAGTGATCACATTAGTCCGCTGGAGCTGCCATGACAAAATACCATGGGCTATGAGTCTGCAAACAGACATTTATATTCCTGCAGCTGAGGCTGGAACCCTCAGATCAAAGTCCAGCAGGAATCTCTTCTGGGCTCCTTTTCTCTATGTTCTCACGTGGCCTTTTCATGAAGTAAGCGTACAGAGAGAGTGTGTGCAAGAGAGTTCTCTGGTGTCTCTTCTCAACAGGACACTAATCAGATGAGGGCATTGACCCGAGGACCTCATTTAACCTAATTACTTCTTTAGAGATTCAAGTACAGTCACACCAAGGTTTAGGCCTTCAACATATAAATTTTTGAGAGCTGCTGGCATTTAATCTATTACAGTAATTATTTAATTTGTTGTCCAAACTAGGACACATTACAATATTAAAAGGATGCTATCAATTCATACTCTAGAATAATATGCATAAACAGAACTGTCTGAAGGAGACTGAAATATATGGTCTTCCTAACTACTGGTTGAGTGGTAAAACTGGTTAATAAGGTAGAAAATGGATTGAAATGGCTGTTTTTATGTGACACTAATGGTTTGAAGCTTCTCCAGTGTGGTAAGCATAATTTTTCCCTATGATCTTCACTTTCTGTTGTTACACTCATGGCAATGTCATCTGCATGGCAAATAAAACTTTCTAGATGTAATGCATATTATTTATCAACCAATCTTAAAATTAAAAGATGGTCCTGGATACACCAGGAGGGTCCAGTGTTATTACATGAGTCTTTAAAAGCAGAAGAGGACCAGTGAAATAGAACAAAGAACACAGAAATGAACCCAAGGCAATATGCTCAATTAATATTTGAGAAATGTGGCAAGAGCATACAGTGGAGTAAAGACAGCCTCTTTAATGAATAGTGTTGGGAAAATTGGACAGCTACATGCAAAAAAATAAAACTAGACCATCAACTTACACCATACACAAAAATAAACTCAAAATGGATAAAAGACTTAAATGTGACTCATGAATCCATAAAATTCTTAGAAGAAACTGTAGGCAACAAAATTTCAGACATCATACGCAACAATTTTCACTGATACATCACCTAAGGCAATAGAAACAAAGGAGAAAATGAACACATGGGACTACATCAAATTCAAAAGCTTCTGCACAGTGAAAGATACAATCATCAAAACGGAAAGACTACCCACTGTATGGGAGAGCATAATTGCCAATGATATATCAGATAAGGGGTTAATTTCCAATATATATAGAGTGCTCATAAAACTCAAACAAGGAAGACAAAGAACCCAATTAAAAAATGGGCAGAGGAACTAAATAGACACCTCTCCAAACAGGACACACAAATGGCTAAAAGATATATAAAGAAATGCTTATCATCACTAATCATCAGAGAGATACAAATTAAAACAACAATGAGGTATCACCTCATACCTGTCAGAATGGCCACCATCAACAAAGCATCAAACAAGTGTTGGCTAGGTTGTGAAGAAAAGGGGACTCTAGTACACTGCTGGTGGGAATGCAGACTGGTGCAGCCACTATGGAAAACAATATGGTGTTACCTCAAAAAATTAAAAATTGAACAACCATTTGACCTAGTGATCCCACTTCTAGCAATGTACCCTAAGAAGCCTGAAACACCAATCAGAAAGAATATTTGTACCCCCATGTTTGTAGCAGCACTATTTACAATAGCAAAAATTTGGAAACAGCCCAAATGTCCATCAGTAGACGAATGGATAAAAAAGCTGTGGTATACATACACAATGAAGTACTATGCAGCTGTAAGACAGAAAGAACTTATCCTTTGAGACAACATGGAGGGACCTGGAAAGTATTATCCTAAGCAAAACAAGCCAAGCAGAGAAAGATAAGTATCATATGATCTCATTTATTTGTGAAATATAATGAACATAACAGTCTGAGGAATGGAGTAGTCCCAGAGGCATGGAAGTGGGGTACAGAAGAGGGGGTGATGGGGGGAGAGATAAACCACAGAACTTATATGCATGTATGCATGAACAGTGGACATGGACAACAAAGCTGGAGACAGAGAGGGGAGGGGGAATCATTGGGGGGAAAAGAAGAAACATCTGTAACAAAAATAAATAAATTAATTAAAAAAAAAACACAGAAAAACAAACAAACAAACAAAAACCAATGTAAAAAGACAGATTAAAACAACTAGAACAGTAAAAAAATAAAATAAAAATAAATAAAAGCAGAAGAGGAATGCAGAGAATGAAGAGGGGGAGCTCAGAGACATTTGCAGTATGGAGGACTCAGCGTGCCGCTGATGTTTCTCAGCATGCAGGTTAAAGCATGCAAGTAGCCTCTAAAAGCTGATGACTCCTGACCAACAGCGTGCAAAGAATTAGGAATTTCAGTCCTACTATCATATACCTGCATTCTGCCAACAACTCTGAATGGTCTTGAAAAAAGGTTGTGTCCAGAATTTCACAGTAAAAGCCTAGCCTCTTGACACTTGGTTTTCAGCCTCGTGAGACCCTGAGAAGAGAACTCAGTCAAGCCTACCTAGACTTCTGAACTACAGAATTCTTAGAGTACACGAGGATTATTTTAAACCATCTAGTTTATTTAATTTGTTATGCAGCAACAGAAAGCTAATATACCTAGTATAAAGGGAAAGTTACTGAAGATTATAAGCAAGGTAATGATATGATCAGGTTTATATTTTCAAAGATTGCCTTTGTTGTCAATATGAAGAACAGATTGGACCAAGGAAGGTGATGTCACAGTGCAGACAGACCACAACTGCAATGATGCAGGTGGGAGGTGCAAGTCTCTGAGGTATCAAGAAGGCACCGCTGGCATGATTGCACACTGATTAACAAGGGGAGATGGTAAGTAAATGGGGCGAGTCAAATTCCTCAAAGGGACTGACTCAGAGGACGGGGACATCCAGAGGGAGGAGCAGAAGCCTGCTTGTCAGTAAAGTGATGGCCTCAAGGTAGTCATGTTATGTTTAAAGTGTCTGTAAGACGACAACTTGAATGTGTTCAATGGGCAGTTTATTATGTAGAGTTTGAACTGGGTGAATGATGAAAACGGCACATATACAACTGACTCTAATCATGAGAAAAGTGATTGCCAAAGTTATTAAGTGATAATAAGGTAGTAAACAATGTAAACGTATAGAGTGCAAACAGAAGGGTTACAGGAAATACCTGGAAGAACATCAACATTTAAAGGGTGGAAGTAGAATGGGAGTCTATAAACTGGCCAGACTGCAGTGTCGTGTAAACTAAAAAAAAAAACAAAAACAAAAAAAAAAAAATCCCCTCAATATTTGGTTTTAGAAAGTTGTTAAGCAAAATGTAAAATAAGAAAAATGAATGCAATTTATCATCAAGATTTTTAACAATTATTTCTTAGGTACTGTCCGTGGAGATGGGATGAAAATATGTGTTAGTATTTAATAGAATGACCTGGAGGAGAGTGGTTGATACAGGTAATATAGATGGTGATGATGAGAATTATAGTTACTATTTTTACTATTATTTAGAGAAAATGAATTAAAAAAGGGAAGAACATACTTTATTACGAATGGTGAGATATTACTTCGTTCATATATGAAAAAGAAGCCAAGTGAGAAAGAGTGACAGTAGATAAAGCAGAAAACAGGAGCCAAGTCTGAGATGGGTGCGAGAGTGGGAGGGAAATGAGCTCGTGAGCACCGGCAGGAGGATTGGCGTGGCAGACTGTCCCTGAATCCCTTTCCATTGCTCTTTCTTCCCATCAGCTGGCCCTTCTCGGGTGTCCATTCAAATAGGTGTGGCCATGTGACTGAATCTAGCCATGAAGATGACCCGTGGTGTTTTAGGACAGTAGCTTTCACAAAGTAGGTGTGCCTCATGCTCTCGCTGAACGTAGCAGCTGCAGCCAAAGGAGAAGGTAAGACATACGAAGGAAGGAAAACAATTACTCCACATTGTCCCAGTGGCACTGGAGGGAAACACACATCTACTGCTTTGCAACCTTTATCCACATTTTAGTCTGTTGGGTCCTGCAGCCCAGGCCACGGTAGCCATTACATGCATGAAAAGGAAGTGGGTCTAGAGGGGCGGGGATGAGAGAAACCGCAATATTTATGAATTAGTTAGTGGGAGCCAGGAAGATGACATGGATTTCAACTCTCTCAGTGAAGTAGATGGAAACACTATCTTCTGACACCATGGGATGAAGGACTGGAGGTGATGTGTGGAGTACACTGAAGTCAAAGGGGTTTCTGTGGTACAGAAATTGTGAGGACTAGTGGAGAAGTGGGCCAGAGGTAGGATTGTATACAAAGCTCAACTTTCCAGACCAATGTAGAGAGCTTAGCAGAATTTAAACACTACAAGATATGTGATTTCATGTCTCAATAGTGTTTGCACAGACAGTGCATGTTCTGAATATAGGAGGCTAAAATAAACACATTTTCTTAAGGCTTTTGATTAAGGCATTAGCAAATACTCTCAGCCACCAAGTCTACAATTTTGTTTTTTGTTTTCCTAATGCAGAGCTATCCCAAGTGTTTCTACCCCAAGGAAGCTTACCCTGCATTACCTGCTGTCTTAACACCAAGAATATGCGTAGGTACATTCATAATATCACAGAGATATATCCATAACATCACAAGTCCAAAGGCAACTATGTGTGCAGTTAGCATAAGCTCATAATAAAATACCTGATCCAGATAAGGATCTTTTTTCTCCAGTTACATTTGTCAATCAGAAATTAAGATTAATTACACATATTACTCGGTCTATATACATTTACCAGCCCTCAGTGTTACGAATGACCATGTTGAGAAAACTTGCTTCTGCTCTTCGAGTGTGAAGAGGCAGCATTTTTTAAACTATAAGCACTGAAACCCATACATAATGAATTCTGTATAGTGGAATCCATAGAGAATTTGTTCAAAATTCCCATAATAAAAGCAATTATAATATTCTAAACTCATTAAAAAGCCATCCCACCATTAAAAAAAAAATCTGTTCAATTAATAAAATGGAAACCTGGTCCTTATTTGTTAAGAAATACGCAGTGACTATCATTATGGTACACCGGATTACAGTCACCATGGTACTGTTTCTCTTAAAACTTGCATACGTCAGTTGTCCAGGATCTTTACAGAACATTTTTAAAGCAGTATATGCATACATAAATTATTTCCCAATTTGTGTTAAATTACAAGTCCACAATTTAGGTAAGTGGACTGAGAGAATAAAAGCAATCTACTGTTTTATTTTAATAACAAACAAAGCAGGCAAAGGGCTGTGAGCAAATAAAGTCTGATTTTTGTGAAGCACTTGTTAATTGGCAAGATTTCATTGAATTTCTTCTAATTCAAATTTTCTCATCACAAATTTTTATTTCTGGCAACATGAGAGACTGGGTACTCTGTTTGTGCCACTAAAATAAAGCAGCCTGAAAGTCATGTGAAATGTGTGCTCTGGGAATGAATCAATGCATAACGAAAATGTGAGAATTCTCATTTGAAAACTGAAAAATTGAGGGCGGAAAGCAACTTAGAGAGGGAAGTAAAATTCTATAACAAATTTGACATTGAATAATTTGCCAAACATGTTTCAAATTGGTTTGCACAGTCTCCCAGAATGCAAAAAATATGACAGAATATTAAAGTCCAAACAATATAGGAGTCTATTTGGGAAATACCCTCACTGAGCTGGGACATCAGCAGACTAACCCTGTAGTGCAACTGTGAACTGAAAATAGTCAACCCTTTTCTGCAGGTGACAATAGTTAAACATAAATGTGTAAACACACACACACTCGAACATCTCTTAGAAATCTTGGGGAAAAAATGACAGAAAAAGAATAAGTTGGACCTCACATCCACATTCTTTGCATGATAAAAAAAGTTTATATAACACAGCCCTGGCCAGTTTGGCTCAGCGGTTGGAGCATCGGCCTGCGGTACAGAGAGACCCGGGTTCGGTTCCCGCTAAGGGCACGAACCTCAGTTGCAGTTTGTCCCCGGCCCTAGTTGGTCGTGCGGGTGGCAGCCACTCGATGTGTCCCTTCACGTCGATGTTTCTCTCTCTCTCTCTTCCTCTCTCTCCCTCCCGCTCTATCTGAACAAAAAATGGAAAAATGTCCTCGGGTGAGGATAAAAAAAAAAAAAAAGTTTATATAACACAAAAATATAGAGTTATTTTAAAGTTACTGTAGTATGACCAAAAAACAAAAGACAAACAAACAAACAAACAAAAATGTAAATCCTCTTTGGAAAATTAATTAATAAAAAAATTAAAAATAATAAAATTCCTCCAGAGAAAAATGAGCATTCCCAGTCAAATTTTACTAAAGAAATAAGAAAGAAAGAACCATGAGTGAGAACCTGCAAAAACAAAAGGTATTAAAAGTAAAGTCTTTTTTAAAAAATCTGATATTACAGCAATTACAGAATGTAAATAAGTAAATAAAATACAAAATATATTTAATATGTTAAAATATAAAAGATTACTTTGAAAATAGAAATATGGATCAAGTAAACCTGAAGAATAAATACGCTGATTTTAAAAGGACGAAGAAGAACTATTCTAGCTGTACAAGAACAGAGGCGGTTGGGTGTGCAACAGGTAAGGCACAGCTGGGAGGTTTAGGGACCCAACAGACCCAAAGACATTTTCTAGGATGCAGCAAAAACAAAGACATCGGAAATATGAAGGAGAACCTAAGATATAGAGAAAAAAGAGTGTCAAGGATTAACCTACCTCTCACTGGAGTTCCAAAAACAGAGGAGAGAGAAATATAGAGATTATATGTGAGAATTATTGAGAACTGATGAATGACATTGTTCAAGCAAACCTATAAATTTTAAGCAGACTATAAAAAAAAACTCACGTCTTGCACATTACACCAAAGAGAAAGATCATGCGTATCTTTAAAATAATCAGTAAGAAAAGGCAGATGGATTTTAAGAGAGTGACAGTTATGCCTACTGTTGATTTGCAAAAAGGTGTCTAAAACACATTTCTTGACCTTATGCTCAATGTCCACGTGGAAGGGATAAAGAAAGAGTTGCTGTCTCTCCTTGCAGAGATTGTTCATGTGCTACCAGTCTCTATCTCTTCTCCTCCCCATTGGAGAACTCCATGGGTGTCCCTGCCCTAAGGGGACACAGAAGTGTCTGATTTTCTCCGGAAAGCATTAAAGGATAAGAGGCTGCTAAGGGACACACAGTATGAGAGGACTGCAGCTTGGAAATCACTGCATTCCCCCGACAGCAAGTTAATCGCACTTTTATTATGAGTAACATGTAAGCATTGTAAGACTTCAGCCTGGGATTGTCTTAAGTCTTATCTAAAAAGGCCTTGGTCACTGAGAGGACCACGGCAGAAAGAGGCTTGGAAGAATATCAGCAGATGTCCAAGATTCTAAGGAGAAATCTGAAGAAAGCAGCCCAGGCTGATGCATTGAACCTGGCCAGGAGAACTATCTATAAGGGATCACCAGTCATGGGGAGAGGTCTATCAGAAGCCCCACGTATGCCCTGGACAATTCAGCATAAAACGTACCACGTCCTTCATCGTAATCAAGCAGCAGTTTACAAGGGGTCAATATGATCATTCTTGCGTCATAACTCCTCTCACTTCTGTCCTGCAAGAGCCACAGTCTTGTTTGGATGTAGAGGAAGGGGCAGGAGATTTGGGTTTAAAATAGTAAATTTTAGCCCTTGCTGGTATGACTTAGTTGGTTGGGCATTGCCTGGTACCCAGGGGGTTACTGGCTTTATTCCTGGTCAAGGGTATATGCCAGGGTTTCAGGCTTGATCCCCTGTAGGGGTCATGCAGGAGGAAGCCAATCTATGCTTCTCTCTCTAAAAATCAAAAATTAGGCCAGCTGGTGTAGCTCACTGGTTGAGCATTGACTCATGCACCAAGAGGTTGCCTGTTCGATTCCCAGTCAGAGCACATGCTGAGGTTACGGGCCAAATCCCCTGTTGGGGGCATGCAGGAGGGCCAATCGATGTTCTCTCTCATCGATGTTTCTCTCACTCTCCCTTTTCCTTCCTCTCTCTATAAAAAATAATCAATAAAGAAAAAAAATTTAAATAGAAATAGATAAATAAAAATCAAAAACTATTCTTTCTATATATAAAGAATCTATATATGAAAGTTTACTGCTTGCTCACACTATTGGCCATACTAGTAAAGAGAACTTTAAACAAATGTTGATATTTTTATTCTTCTAGAGCACAGGGACTTATAATTAACAAAATAAGAGAATTCTCAGGAATTCAAGTTACTGAAGGGCTTTTTATTACCTAGAGTCATCTGCTCTGTATTTCTCTCAGTAACAGGAGTTTTTCCCCAAAGGGGTGAGAGGGGTTAAGTAAGGAGTTGCGTGACATGAGTAAGTTAATTTCTGATTATATCCTTGCTCATTTTCTAGGTCAAGCAAATAATAAAACTATTCATTTAATATGGAGTAGTTAAACCAATGTTCAAGGAGTTCATTAAGTGATTGTTTTGGAAATATAGTTTTAAATATTTATTATATCGAATGCCTTCTAGCTTGCTTTGAAAACGGTGAAAACTAAATAATAATAATTTATTTCCAAACACTTAATTGAGTAAATACACTCTATAGCTTGGTGGGGAGGAGGGGAGGAAATGGAGAAATTCAAGGCAAGGGCTTTTCACTGAGGTATATCAAATCCTATTAGTGCAGGTAATTTCCTTGACTGGAACCAGGACAGGGCTCCCATTGTCTTCTCTGCTTCTGCTGAAATCTTTTATTTATCCTCCATGTCTGTTTCATTTGCAGGTAATTCTATTCCTGTTTCCACATTTCTTGTGCTGGGTCATTTTTGTCCTATGACAAACTTGCTATGATGTTCATAACAAATATTTAAAATCATGTTTTAGTTCTTTTTACACTTAATAGTTCTAGTTATTGTTGATAGTATCACACTAAGCTTTTAAAAATGTATGCCTCCACTAAAGAGAAGTGTGTTCCCTTGAAACTTGATTGCCCACAAACCTTGACATGAGGTTTATTTTCCTTGTGAAATAAGCCCTTTATTCTGGAATGCATATACATCCAGCTGTAACTTGAAGGAAACAGGTCATCTGTGGCTTGTGTTTAAATAACACACATTTCTATCTAATGCTGGTAGGTTGCATTCAAGGTTCAGTTATTAAATATTTATTATTAATGATACTTTGCACATATAGTGTACTTATAGCTCACTAGAGACAGTCATCATAGTCATCTCATGGATCTACCGTAATTATCCTGGGAGCTCGAAAGGCATTAGCATTCCAGCATCTGAATTGGACAGAGAGATACATGTTGGCTAAGGGATTTTGTCACAGATCATTTAGTCTGTGACAACACCAGCTCTAAAATATTATACTTAGAGAATAGTCAAAATGGGCACAACAAAGGAGAGGTCATTTAGGCCATCTCCCAAGGGATGAAGACCCCCCACCACCTTTCTACCCAGTGGTTGGGGACACCTTTTGTTTACCTCCTTTTGACTCCAGGAGTTTCACTCCGAAAGCAGTGTCAACTTCCAACACCTAGTTCAGGGCTTTTCCTATGATTCCACATAGTGTCTTCTATTTTTGTTTTCTTGTTATTTTTTTTCAATTGCGCAGGTCACAATATAACCACTAGAATTTTTGTTGTTAATTACTTCAGAGCTCCCGGAAAATAAATAATAACATGGTTAGTGAGGAAACTTTGCTAACAAAATCCGAAAGCTTAATAACTGAGGAAATAAGGCACACCAAAACAGAAAGTTATGCCTGGCTCTAAGTTCAAGACGAGAAGAACAAGTAGATATGAACATATTCTAAATTGATCAGAAATATAGAAAGGCATTTGGGTTAGAGTCCTTGGAAGAAATAAAAGGAAAAGGAGCAATACTTCCTTGTAAGTTAGAAATGTAAAGTTTAATTATAAATTTACCCGACAACAGATGAGTACTAAATAAAATGTAAAGAAAAATTAAAACATTTACTGTGTTGTTCACGTGGATCAACTGAGTCAAGGGTTTGGCCAAAGGCTTTGCCTCATGCACTTATCAAAATGGCAGAGCCCCTTGGATGAGGTCCAGAAGGACTCTGCCTTATAATGGAAAAGTCTAAGGTAGATAATTATAAGTCAAGGGACAGGTCAAAGGCTATATTAATTAGACAACTAATCAGACATTGGAAGAATTATTCTTGTCCTGAAAACATTTATTAATTTGGGGTTCTTTTTGTTTATGGAAGTTTTATAAAGCAACGTCCTAATCAGCCATTAGGTCTAAGAGTTCAGACATAGGTTACGAAATTAGATAATGTGTACTTTAAGTTTGCTTTAGCCATGGCATTCTGAGATTTTGTGAATAACTTTCTTAGAAAATAATACTGCTGTTGCAGTCCTATTTTAAAGCACTTTTACTGCCATCCTAAATAAAAAAAAGAGATGGTGTGCTATACTTTAAAATGTGTAGCATTATTATTGCAAGAATAAAAGATATAGGAATTTACCATTAACTTCTTTCCTTTAATTTCCAAGATTCTTAATATTGAATTTAAGCTTATGTTTACTTTATATATTTTAGTTATTGTTTCATTTTCTATGAAGAAAATAATTTACTTGATCTATTAATATATCTACTTTTTATCTCAAAAATCTGTGGATTACTGGGGAAAGAGTACTTTTAATTTTACATGGAATGATAATAAATGCTGGATAATTCTAAAATATCAAGTAATATATTGTTGTAATACTAGGGAAAAGGATAAAGTTAGGAAAAAAGAAAACTTTCCATGTCTTTACCAAAACAATTGTAGGATATTGTTGTCATGCTACAATTATTTTCTGCCATGAAAAGTTCCCTCAGAGGCATAATGGCCACAACCATTTCATTTTCTAACTTATTAAGCAGTCTGAGGGTGAATTAAGAGTTTCAATTCCAGGTTATGGTTATAATTACTAACTGCAGAAATCCCTGTTGCCATTCATTAAGTAGTCATAATATTTAATTGAGACTATGGGGTATCTACACACAGCGTAGCACCATGCATAATTATCTGTACACATAAAGAACACTGAGGGTACTTTGAACAATGAAACAGATTATCAAAAAATTACATTTTTTATTTAAGTTTTGACTTTAATCTTCTCAGTGATTAAATACACATCTCTGCATTTTTCTACAAATGAGGACATTAAGCTAAATAAATGAACCATAAAGTGGGAAGGAAAAAAACAACTTTGCACTGTAGTACAAATGGATAAATTTAGGATGCATTAACAAATTCCACTGTCTTTTTTGCCCCCTAATAGCTGTATGAGAAAGGAGAGCAGATAACAAGTGTGGTCAAATTCTGCCAGTTTAGGGGGTCAGCATCCTCTCCTTGGTGAGCTTGGAAGGTACTAAGACCCTGGGGGGCCTTTGCCCCAGCCTTTAGCTTCCACAGTTCTGTTTCTGGCAGAGCACGTATCTCTTTGACTACTGAGAAACTACGAAAAAGATAGGAGCTTGAGAGTAACCACAACTTTCTGTACAAATCTCTATGAAAGTTGCCACCTTTCAGATTAGCTTTAAGTGAAGTCAATATATTGGAAACCTGCAAATAAAGAAAACTTGCACACCGAAACATAAGTTACCACTAGTTCTCACATGGGAAACAGAAATCTAAAATTCTATTTAAAAGACCTGTCATTCCGGTCCTCAGAATTAATTGTGTGATTCCTATAAATGTTAATGTGATTTGTGGAAGGAAAGCCGTGAGAAATTTCTAAAATTATTGAAACAAATAAAATAATCCCCTCCCTCCAGAATATAAGGCAAGTGAAATGATTGTTATGATTAAAATCTTCTCTCCTTTTATATTTGGAAAGTACTTTATAATAACTTCTCATAGTACCAGTTTGCTGCTGCCCACCTGTGAGATCCAAAGAAGGCAAAGATTTTTATTGTTTCAGTTATTATTATCTTTATGAACAGTATTCTTGCTTTGCTGTATTTGCAAATATTTATTTCTATGGGGATGGAAAGAGTATGCTCTACCTTCTCTGCAAAGTACCCTCTATCAACACAAAATAGAGCCTAGGAGAGCCACTTGAGCTCATTGATCTACACAGCCTGTTCTAAGAAAAAATTAAATGATATTTGAGATGTACGTTTTAATATTTATCAAATGCCCAAGAATTGTAATTGTGGGAGCTCAATTGGTAAATAAGAAAATAATATATAACTAAAGTTTTAGGATTTATACCCCTCACTGGGAACTACTATTGCAGGTATAACTCCATAAAATTGTACACAATTTGCAAATGATCTTAGCTGGTATTTAATGATAATACTATGTGCCAGGAATTTTGTCTGACATAGCATATGAAGAAGAACCCTAGAGAACAAATGACTGTGTATGTGGGGGGCTTGCTGGAAATGCAGACTGTCCTTCCTAAGATTCACTGGAATATAGTACTTTAATCCGACTTGTACGCATGCTGCAGGACCCCAAGATACAAGCGAAAGACAACCCCACACTCCCTACCCCCCAAGCTTCCCCAGTTTATTGAGCAATGATTTTAGTTCTACATAAGTGGATTATTAGTTACAACATTAAAAACCATCTCTGACCAATTTTAGTGGGGAAGGACTTTACTGAAAAGAGGGTTGAGATTTCACATATCTCCAGGAAGGCCAGAGAGAAAGACTTTGCACATAACATAGATAACAGAAAACAAAGGGTAAAAGGACTAGCCAAAATTCAAACTTCAGGACGGTGAGGGCACCAGGTCAGCCCCAGTGAACCACATGGTACTAACTCCCACCTGGAAGCTGCCATCTCTGAGGCCCTTGGTTTTCCTGTTCCCTCTCTTGCTAGTTGCTAAGGCAGCCGATTGGCTGAGCCTAGGATGCATTTTGTGGCCCTAACTAGGCATTCACAGTGGAAGAAAAGTAGTTCCAATGCAGGGATGTACAATGTAGGGTTTCTTCCCATCAATAAAGATAGTGAGAAAAGGGTTTTGAGTTTTGTCAATTTATACTCCAAATATATACATTTCAGGTGGAAAAACATAGGTATCACAGCTGAGAGGTAAGGAAACCCCATAACTACTCAAGCAAAAAGGAATGATTTCTCAAGAAGAGAAGTGTTTGCTTTATTAGATATTTTTTTCATATTCCTGAGAACTAGGGTTGCTACTTATTTCTAATGTGTCTTGCTTCAGAGGCGATTCTTCATACTGTACTTTATGACGTACATCTGATGTATTATTCAAACGTTTTTCCACCATGTTAACCGAGTCTCCAGAGGCAGGTCTCCTGAGAATTGCCAATTGAGTTTATTTTCCAATTGAATCAACTTTCAGGGAGGCATTGCTAAAATGAAAAAGTTTCAAGAGAGCTTGTTTTTAAATTTTGTTAAGAAAACTCAACGTAAGACTTAACTTTACAAATTTTCAAGTGCACAATAGAGTGTTGTTATCTGAAGGGACAAGGTCGTGCAGCAGGTCTCTGGAAACTACTCATCTTGTCCAACAGAAACTTATACTCATTGGACAGCTACTCTATTCTTTTCTCCCCTCAGCCCCTGCAACACCATGGGTGACCTTGAAGACATGATGTTAAGTGAAGTAAGACAGTCACAGAGAGATAAATACTGCATGATTACATTTATATGAGGTACGTAAACTAGTTAAGGTCATAGAAACAGTGGGGATTTTATTTGTATAGAATCCCCCATTTTTTAATTTTGAGGAAGATTTACTTTCATTGATCAAAAGTGTAAACCACTGAGAACTCCCCAGTACAGCTTATTATTGGAGTTATGGTTTGTGCATAAGTATTGGACTCATACTGCAGAAATATGAGCAATAAGATTCTGTGTGAAGAGAGAAAGTGTAACAATGAACTCATTGCAACATTTTTTAAAAAATGCTTTACCCTGTGTGAGATCCTTGGATTTACCTCTTTCAATTTTGAAAGATATATTAATGTATTAATATGTAAAAATCTTTAATGTAAGAAAAATAGACATTGCATCTGTGCTACTCCCCCAAAGATTGAGAATTTAGTCAATTATCATAAAGTCTAGTTAATTATCATAAAATTAATTCTTACCATATACATCTATACATAAAATTAGTTTAGGAATTTTCTGGAAATATGACTCATGTGTATCCTTTAAATTACTTAATGTGTTTATCTCTTTTAAACAGGAATAATGGCCTGTAAGTTGGCAGTTTTATTATGAGGCATTCAAATACTCTGGAACTATCAAGTACAGGTTTATGTAAATACTAGCAATCTGTTTCATCTCTCAGCAAATGTTATTGTTTATGTAGAGCAAAAGTTAATCACCAAGACTTAGATTTAAAGATTTATCTTCACAATTTTGCAAACTTTGTGTAGGAACAATAATTTCGATGCAGAGTAATCCTAGAAATATATTTAGCAACTAGAAGAAACCAATTTAAAGAGTACACTAATTCCATTGTGTTTGAATATAAATAAGATAAATGAAAAGGACAATGTATTATTATGCAGCAGCCTTTAATTTTCAGGCTTCCTATGTCTGCTTCTTTCTGCCATACTACTCCTATGAGTTATTCAGGGAAGATGATACTTTCACTTTACAAATGGGATCATTGAGAACTCAACAAATTACGTAATTTATCTCAGGACACATATCTGATTAGTTGTAAAGCTATCACCAGAAACTTCAAGATGACTTGGATATTCTCTCTAATTCTGAGGCCCCTGGGATGTTATAGGACTTACACCCTTCAAATGGGAGCTACAATTGCAGATATAACTTTCAGGGCTTTATTGGAGAGTTTATTCTAATTATAGAGATCTTTTGTTAGGAGAGGTTTTAATAAAGAGTGCAATTTAAGGTATTTTGAGATAGCCCCTACATCCTCAGGGCTTCCAGAACACTAAACAAAATGAGAGTCCTTGGGCTTCTCCTAGCTCTGTGTCATGTTTCTTCAAGGAAACCTCCTTATACACTATGTATGAAATCATTGGAGTGGGGAAGGCAGGTCGGGTTAAAAATAATTAGGGGATTATTACAGTTCCATTTTGAAGGCAAACTGTTTTCAACCGATGTTAATGGACATTTATTAAACAGCTACTATGTCTAGGGTAGTATGTCCTCACTTAATATCATTCATAGGTTCTTGGAAATTGCGACATTAAGCAAAACGACACGTAGGAGACCAATTTTTCCCTAGGCTAATTGATATAAACAAGGCTTAATTTTCTGCTGCATATTTATGGTCACAAAAATATCACCAAACTTTTATAAAAGACCTAAAACACTTCTAATATCAAACATGAAATGTGAGCTATATATACATTTAAGAAAAATGAATGAAAACAGGTAAGATCATTATTTTTCAACCTGCTTATTCCAGGTCAAGGTTACCAGCAGCCAGAGCTTATCTCAACAACCCATGAAGTGGGGCCCACCCTGGACAGGACACATTCTGTTGCAGGGCCACCCACACTTACTCAGATTGGGTCAATTAGACACCCTGGTTCACCTAAGTGACATCTTCAGGATGTGGGAGGAGACCAAAGTCCTAGGAGCAAGCCCATGAAAACATGGGGATGTACAAACTCCTCACAGGCAGTGGCCTTACCCCCAATTATTTTTTTTCTCATAATTTATAATTGAATAACATTGAACAAAACCAAGGGTCTGCTGTAACTGTTGTAACATTTTGTATACTTAAACCAGACCTTTCCAGACCCCTTTATATCACCATAGGGGTAGAAGGTGAGAATGTTGGCACAACACACATGGGTGAGTGTGTGGATGGAGGGGCCCGTTGAGGGTGAGGGATCAGTATTTCTGCACACCTGCAACCAGCTGGGGGCTATGCTCCAAGTCCATGCCCTGGATGTTCAAAAATGTGGTTTACCAACCAGCAGCACCGTCACCACTTGGGAGACTTTCAGAGGTACATGATCCCAGGCTCATTCCAGACCTGATAAATCCAAATCTGTATTTTAACAAAATCTGGCATAATCCTTATGCACATTGAAGTTTCAGAAACACTGTTCTAATAAGTGGTCTTCGAATTGTGCACCTGGGACACAATATGTACCCAAGTTTTAGAAGCAGTGAAAAGACTTAAAAAATACTAATGCCTGGGTCCCAACCACAGAGATTCTGTTTGCAGGGGGAGAGGGAGGGGGAGGTAAATCTATTCTTGACTAGTATAATAGAGTCAGCCACAGCCACTTGAGAAATATTTAAAATAAACCAAACACATTTTATAAAACAATTTCTTTTGTGGTTGTTGTTCTAAAGACATCAAATAATCGTATTTCTTGTTAAGATGACTACATTAAAAATTTTGTTTCATTCCATTCATCCATGTGCATGCATTTAATGTTATATTACCTCTTGCCTTTCTCATAAATGATCTTTATAAATTATGTAAAAATCAATCCTAAAGACTTGAACCCAGCCTTTAAAAGGCCATTTATATGTTTTACGCATATTTTAAAAACTAATCTCAAGAAGTCCAATTTCACATGTGAACCAAATTAGAGAGGTTAATGAGGAGACGCATTCTGAGCTATATTCTCCATTAGAACTTGGGTATTATTTCAAGTGCTTTCTTTTTTTCAGTCTCAGAAGCTAAACCAATTTCACAGGTCAAACTAGCCAGCTGGACAGTCAGTGAATGGAAATTGATGGGGTTGACCCAAAGAGAGGTAAATTGATGGACTCATCTCTTTGAGGCACAGGAACAGACAATTTGGAATTAAAAAGACATGAATTTTAATCTTATTCTAGTGGGAAACCTTGGGCAAATTGCCTAATATTACTAAATATATATTCCTCATTTAATGATTAAAGAAAACAAGATGTACTGAATTAAGTAGTTATCAGAATTCAGAAAATTATGTGTAGACTTTGACATAGTTTTTCTGATCCTCCATGTTCTTAGGGCTAATGTTATGACAATATGAAGCCTTGATGTCAAGAATTAAGATGTGCTTAGCAGCTATGGTGCTCCAGACATGCTTACAAATATTCATTTACCCCAACTCAATGAGACTGGGTGAGGCCAAAATGAATTCTAGATTCAAATTTAGGTTTCTCTGCTTAGATGGAGTTTTCCACATACTACAATGTCTTGCTTTTGCTCAAGTGGTTCTTTCAAGGCCAAGTCATATGAGAACTATAGCAATTCATTGCAAACATTATTTACTGATAGCTTGAGTTTTAGGAGCTGTGCCGGGCACCAGGACACGCAAAATTGACTAAATGAGAACTGGTCATCATCCAAAAGGAGTTTTCATCTTGGAGGGTATGTTAGTTAGTGTTCTCCAGAGAAACAGAATTAATTAGAGAGAAAGAGAGAGAGAGAGAGAGAGAGAGAGAGAGAGGCACTGGATCTCATGTTTGGTTTATATATTTGGCAGGAACTAGCAAGTCTAAAATCCATAGGCTAGGTCAGTAGGTTGGAAACTCAGGATTTCCATGGCACTGATTTCAGGTAGAATTTCTTCTTTTCCAGGAGGTCTTCAACTCAATGGATGAGGCCCACCCACTCTACTGAGGGAAATCTTATTTACATAAAATCAAGTGACTATAATTCTTTATCACATCTATAAATTACCTTCACAGCAACATATACACTAGTGATTGACCAAATAGCTGGGCACATAGCTTAGTCGTGGGGACTAAAATTAACCATCACATAATTTTATTTAATAAAGATAAATCAAGGCCTGTGTGTCTTTATCTTTTCTTCTGTGTTCACAGTTATGTTTATTCTTAATTCCTAGAGCACTTGGAGTAAGTGCGGCAGTCTAGGATCTGGTAAACACTCAGCGTATTTCCAGTGGTTTTACACATTTATTAGGAAAGCTTATCTCAATGGATATGTACAAACATATGGAGTTGACAAATATCCTGGAATGTCTGATTAATCCAGGATGACAAACACTCAGAAAATACATTGTGTGTGTATGATGTTATTTATTTATTTGTTTGTTTATTTATTTTTTTGCTCTTGGAAGAGCCACCTTTTTTTCTTTCTAATGTAACAAGTTCCTGCAACGCAATTATTATTACTAGTGCAGTAGGATTAGAATTGCACTGATTGGCAAACAGGCCTAATCTAGTTGGTATTTTATTTAGTGAAAAACCATTTTAATTGGTCAAGTGAACTCATAAAATAACCGGTTTTCTTACACTGTGCTTGGTGGCGGTGAAATCCAGGCTGTTCTTCTCAGACTAGAGGGTTTACACAATCACTCAGAGGGTTTCCTATGCTTCATTCTTTGAGTTCTAAATTAGCAGATTTGGGGGGAAGTTCTCCAATTTTTATTTTCAAATAAGTGCTCAAATAATGCTGGTACTGCTGGTCCAGGTGCCATACATTGAAAACCGCTATTTTAATGCATAAATGAGGTAGCCAGAGTCAGATTACCAGGAGCTTCAAACTGCAAATTCTCCCACTTCATAGCTGGATTGCATTGGACAGTTCTGTGCCTCCTCTACAGCTCAAGGTCCTTGTCTGTACAATGGGGAGAATAATAGTACCCTCTGTGGAAAGATCATTGAGAGGAATACATCAATAAATAAATCACCTATAATGCCTGGCACATGGTATAACCACTCAAATTATGCCTATTTTTCACAGAAATGTTTCAATTATTTTGTAGGTGAGAAAAAATGTTATAAATTCTATAGCGTTTGAATGGTACTTGCTTTCTACTTGTTATTAGCCAGGCTCCATCTAACGCAGCTTATCCTGTGCGCTCCCTGCCCTTAGCCAACCCAACCAAACTGATGGCCTAAAACACTCTCTTGAAGCTCTCATGTAGGTGTGAAGGAGAAAACAATCCGTGAAAAATGGCAAAACTCAGATCTTCTTCCTTACATTTTTTAATTGAGCCATTTGCTTATATCCCAAAGGTACATATGGATGAAGAAGGTATTTCTTCTCAGTTAATGTTATTTATTTTAATGTTTGCTTTTTTACTAGACCATTGCTGTTTTTGTTTCAAATATCCCTTACAGTGCTTCTCCGGAATTGTACAAATACTTCATTGCTCATAAATGTTTGCTGTTGGATTGAATTGTTTTCTTTCAAGTGTCAAATGTAAAAATACTATTAGTTACATTTACTACTTAGTTATTTCATCATAGTCTTCATTTAAACTCATTCTTATGTAAAAATAGAATGAGTTATGTATTTTCAATTTTGACTTATTTTCATTGTACAGTTAGTATAAAATCATTCTTAGGTCATAAGTTAGATATAAGAAAAAATGTTTGTACTTTTCCTGTCCTCCATTTGCCATCAGTCTCCTTAAACAGAGCAAAAACCTAAAGCAAACTTTCTGCCTGGAAAACTTGAGACGTTTGATTCGTTCCACCAGTTGCATGCATTTTAATTTGGATTCTTTATTCGAGATAGGCTAGAATACAAACTTTCTTTAGAGATCACTTTGGAAAATCCACCTAAGCAGGTCAAAAACAATGGTATCCTTACAGAAAGAACCCCGAGGAAAGAATGTGCAGAAATCATTTCATGGGTGCGTCTGCTATTAGTGTTTTATGTCTGATGGCTCGTCAGTCAGCAGGAATCAATGGTTCTTTTTCCACCACAGAGCAGCGAAGACGTGGGGGCACACTACAAGTTATCAGTACTCTGACTGTGGATTGAACAGTTTTCTGTTGTCTCTTCCACATGTGCCCTGAAAGCACCACTTGGCTCAGAATGACAAAGGACTGCATTTAGCAAAGCTTTAATTCAAAATAGACACAGGTGACAACTCTATTATTTTTGCACATTTAGATACACCCACATCTGTTTTTATTTATCTCAGCTCTATATGCCCATTTGTTGTAATTATTCATCTCAGATGTAGTTGAAGATAAATATCTCAAATGCCTATCAAGGCCAAATTAATCTAAGGAATCACACTTTTCACCCTCACCCTCTCTGGGCCTGCTTTGCTTAGAGAAATCGCAACAAAAAAGTTTGAGCCTCATGTGATCTCCTGTCATCAGAAGTGCTTCTCAAAGCAGTCTTAGGTTCCTGATCTAGTCCAACTCAATGCCCTACTGACATTATTTTTACTTAACATTTAACACAGAAAAAAATAATTGTTATGTCTTTTATATATACATAAAATAGTTTTAAATTCATTTCCATTGCTGGGAATGTGAAAAAAAAAAAGTATTAGGTACAGAAGAATTGTGGTGTGACCCAGTTTAGCTCTTCTCCTTGTTTCTCCCTGGTTGTTTTGGAGTGCATGCCTAACTTCAGTGTTGTTTGCTTGTTCGTATTTCATCTCTGGTTTACTCATTGTGTTCAATCTGTAGCAAAACCATAAAGCATTGGTTTCACCATTGGTAATATAAGAGTCATCAGGGAGAAAATAAGTGAGGGTCTGGAAATTTGGAAGAGGGGAAAAAATAGTAAAATGAGGAGGCAGAGTAAGAAGATGGAATAACAGGATTTTTTAAAGGAAATTTGATTTGCAAGATACACAAAACTTTGTACATAAAAATGTTTAAAAAAAATGGTATGACAGTTATTGCCCAAATTTATATAAATGTTCTTTTTGCAAAAAATAAATTTGTGTGAAGTAGTGGCCCTGAGTTGGTTTGCTTTCAGACGTAAAGACAGTTTTTGTTTTGTGTTATTATTATTGTTATTTTATTTTTAACTTGAAAGAAGACCTGATATGTAAGTTGGTAGGAGAACTGGCTGGATTTTTAGTCAGAATAGCAGCCTTTGCAACAATGGTGACATTAATTTTTTTCTACTCTTGAGGTCTCAGGAATCTCATAAATGACCGGGCGGCATGGAAAGAAAAACCACATAGCAACTGATCCAACAATATTGGAGATAATTGGACAACTTCTCAAAAATGATGAAGAGAAAATATAAGTCAACACACTTATAAAGCTGAAGAAAAATTGAATAGGTAGGTCATAAATGGCCAAAATGTACATGCTTCTGCTTGAAAAATACCATGGAAGGAGAAATATGTTAGTTTTAGATATACAATCCTAGATTTATTTTTTTATGATTATCCTGTTCATATAAAACATACTTTTCATTACATTGATTTATCACTTTAAACTTGGATACTCTCCAGATATATTTCTGAAGTGGAAATCTAATTATGACCAGTGAAGAACTCAGGGTAAATGAACATGCTAACAGCTAAGTCCTATTCACAGACAATAATTAGATTGATTTCGTCTGGTTTATTGTTTTTGTTATTAGCTGACTTGATTTTTCCTAATGCAGATCTTCTTTGGCCTTTTTCCCCATTCATTTTAAGGTACTCTCTTCAGAGAGACATGTTATTCTCCTTGACACAAGAGACGTTGCCTGACACTCACTCTTCTGTAATAAGTAATGTTAAACTTTAGTCCTGATACATGGACTTAATTAAGGATATCAGCCTTTGTGATAAACCCCTGGAGGTGAGATATGTTTTTGAGTTTGGATCTGATGGGAGTGTGATCACTCTCTCAGCCACTCATTTATTGCCACCACCTCATTAATTAAATTTTTTCATTTGTAAATTTTAGGGGTGGGGTGCATGACAGGTGATAATAGAGGTTCCTAGCTGTAATGCTCATTGAAATATTTGCAGATACACTTTAACACATTTTAGTAATTATTGAGAATATTCCATAACAACAGTAAATCTTTTCAATGAAAGCTTTTCAAATTATATAAAAGTCAAAGTAGGATATTATTTTTAGCTATCTTATTATAAAAGCTTGCCAGTGTTTTCAAACGTACTAACTTTTGATTTGATGTCAAGATAAACGCTTAAAAAGTTAATAAACTGAGTAAATCTATGTTTAATTCTGACCCTTTATAATTGACCAGGAAATTAGCTAAAGTTTTTTTAGTCCTATTGGCCTTTACTTTTCTCTCCCCAACCCCTCATCTTCACCCTCTGTCTAGAATGCGTTGACTTGCACCTCAGAAAAGAAACATAAATTTCATTATTTCTTTTGCCTCTATTTGCACCTCCCACCAAAAGATTTCTTGGAATAAATTACCAAACCCACTCATTTCTTAATCATCTAGGTACAAAAATCTTCTAACTTGTAAAATAACTGTGCAGAACTGATGGTCCTTTAAATCATATCCAATTTCATAAGTCTCTTATTTTTAATACCTCCCTTATGTTGATATTGTTTATGGAAAATATTTTTCAGTCTCATTTGTGGGACATTATTGATAGTAAGGTTATTTTATACATTGTAAAGACCTTTCTTCTGCCAAAATAAAGTGTTAATAAAAATCTATTTGACTAAATCTTTTATGGTAAAGATCACAGTGTGACAGAAAGCCATCTCCTTTGAAAGGATTAGAACCTCCAGATAGATACAAATAGGATAAGAAAAAGTAGACATATGTAAAATCTCAGAACAGCAAAGCGGATACTTTATGGAAATGAACTCACAAGATTATAATTTGAATTTGACAAGGTGATAATTAAAGTCCCCAGATAGATTTCTTCTGCATCTGTATGCCTTTCAGTAAAGTTGGTTAGCATATTAACTATTGCTGGAGAATACTAAAAAAATATTCATGGGATGTAAAACTGTGATTTATATTACTCATTTCAATTTGTACAATAAGTGTAACAAAATGCAGTGCATACAATGTTATACAGGATGTACTAAACTCTGTTATAAACAGTTTTAGAGCATACTCAGGACACTTACATGACAGTTTTTGTCTTGAAATATTCAAGACACTTAAGTATGAATTACTACTTTACACAATTTGAAAGTAAAGACATTTTGTATATTTTTAATGTTCTTTAGGGCTAATAGTTTCATTTTGATTGACTAATTTTTAATATTAAGTACTTGGATATGTGCACATAAACATTTTTATACACATATATTCACATGTATATAAATAGGTAACTAGTGTAAGCTATATATTTGATTTTTAAAATATTTTTTTTCTAGAGATAAAAAGGGAGTCAGAGACTAGAAGAAGAGGGTGTAGATGCCCAACTAAAAAAATAACCATCATAAGTCCTCATTTCAAATAACAATCAAACATATTAAATATCTTAATAATTTAGTTATAATGTACATACATTTTAATTTAGACATTTATATGAGAAATCTTTTTTCTTTATCCTCATCCGAGGACATTTTTGCATTTATCTTCAGATAGAGCGGGAAGGAGAGAGAGAGGAAGAGAGAGAGAGAGAGAAACATCAATGTGAGAGAGACACATCGACTGGCTGCCACCCACAAAACCACATGTGGCCGGGGACAGACTGCAACCCAGGTACATGCCTTTAGTGGAAACCAAACCCGCGTCTCTCTGGTCCGCTGGCCAATGCTCCAACCGCTGAGCCAAACCTGCCAGGGCAAGAAACCATTTTTAATGTGATGATATTAAGACACTGTATACAATCTGGGGGAAGAACTATTAAGTATGCCCACACACTGTGGATAGTGGATGTCACACTTGAGTATTCCTTTGGACATGGGTGATCTATAAAAATAATATATTTGTCATATGGAATTTAGATATAAGAAATGAACCACCATGCAGAGAGATGTGTAACCAGTTTCCACCTCTGAAAAAGCATACAAAGAACCACGAAGAAAGAGTTTTTGAAATACAGTATCACTTAGGACGATGACATTTTTATATACATAAAACACGGTTCTCATGGCTTTGAATAAAATTACCAGTTTCAAATATGAGCAAATACCACAATGAACAATGCAGGGAAACTCGGTCCATAGTCACTAGGCAATCAACTATGAAACCTGATGTTCTCCTTCGGGAATGTCTGCTACAGCGGGAGAGAAAAAAAACATGATTGCAGAAAGGAGGATTGTTGGAAAGACCAACTTCAATGTAAAATCACGTTGGGATGGGGAAAAAAGATGATTTTGAAAAAATCTTGACAGGTCACTCAAGACAATATAAAGTCCATTTGAAGAAAAAGGAAAAAAAGTGAGACTGCAGAGATAGAGATAGAGGGTGGGAGGGTTAGAAATAAGAGTATGGGAGAAGGGAATATGACTGAAGGATACATTTATCAAACATGAGCATTTGACTAACAAAGAAGACAAGGAATTTCAAGTATAACATCACAATTTGGAAGAAACTGTGTTGCAGATTAAGAGAAAGTCTAGAAGTCCCAAACAATGCAAATTATACGTGCATTTATGTAGCTGATGCTGCCCCTGGAAGGGAGAGAGATGAAATGTCTCCTCAGCTTCCTGGACTCTGGATGTGTTTAGATTGTTGCATATGGAAATGCACTTTGCGTATCCCCTTGGCGAATTAATGGGAAAGCAACCTCTTTGCTTCTGTGTTTTGCAGTTCATATTTTATGTCTTTTCATATTTCTATGCAATTTTATTTTTTCACCAGGCAAGGTACAACTAAGTGTTGATTTCCACCAAAGTGCCACCATCGTCAGTGGGCCGGCTCCTCGAAGCTGCCAACCCATTCAAGTTTGCCTAGAAGACAGGGGGAACCATGTGTCTCTTCTCGTCCTGAGTTCAGCTGTCAGACACCTGTCTCTTTGAGCCATGAGGGTTGTATTGGTACAGCCAAGAGAACATCTGGCTACTAGATGAGAGAATGTTAGTGCTGAAAAATATATGTTTTTGGAGACAACAGAACTAAACATGATTTTTTTCCCCTATTTAGTCATTTTTCCTCACCTCTATTCTCATTTGTTTCTACTTAAGACCTTTTTCTCTCAACCGAACTTTTCTTTTTCTGTATTATCTTTGTAAAAATGGAATCTTAGGTTCTTTGCTTCAATTTTTTTGGTTTCTCACCTCTTAGTACTATTTAAGGGATCTTTCAGAGATCAACCATGCCTGTTGCTACGCCTTTTTCTATCCCCCCACTCCAGCCCCACCCATTATTCTCCAGTAGATCTGAGCCACACCTGGAGGAGAATTTAAGAACAAATGTTATCAAAGTTTCAGGATTTTGGAGCCCAGAATTACTTATGTTTTTATTTTCCAGGAGGTATATAAGATTCTTGGGAAGTCACTTCAGAGTTGACTAATAATAAGTGATCTCAGGATTAATGGCTCTGTGATTTTGTTGTTTTATTTTGAATGGGAAAAGAAATCTATAAATATAATTGCCTGGGTAACACTAATATGCTTCTCAACATAATTTAAATTAAGCTTCGCTAAAGTAATTTTTAATAATTTTATTTTTTATGAAACATTATTTTGTGACATAATTATTTTAACCTATATTTAAAAATTTAAATAATATTTTTATTCACTCTGATTTTGGCCCCAGTGCAAACATGCATAATCAAAAATAATTCCACCCCTGTCTAACAAAACAAATATAAAATTGTTTTATTTTATTTCATTTTTTTATATTTCATATTTTTATTATTTTTTTTTAATTGGCTGGTTTCCATATCTTTTAGTGTATGATGCAAATTGCCATGTTCTCTGTAAACTTGACTATGCCTCAGTACTGCTAGAGATTCCCATAATGGTTATCCCAGGTGTCCAGGTATCATTGACAGTAAGAGGAAGGACAAGCACCTAGGTAACATAAACGGGCCAAAATCCTAAGTTGATACTTTTGAATATGTTATCAGAAAATAAACTTATATTAGGCTTTCTGTATTTTATTTGAAGTGCCATTTTAATTTAATTTTTTATTCATTCATTTATTTTTGTTACAGATGTTTCTCCTTTTTTCCCCAGACACCCTTCTTCCTATCCCGCCTCTTCCCCCCTCTCCAACCCCACATTTTTGTCAGGGTCCATTGCTTATGCATACATGCACATAAGTTCTTTGGTATATCATCCCTCCTCCCTCCCCTGCCCCCCACCTCTGAGGTTTGTCAGTCTGAACCATACTCCTTTCCATGCCTCTGGGTCTATTTCGTTCATCAGCTATTTTTGTTCATTATATTCCACAAATAAGTGAGATCATGTGGTATTTGTCTTTCTCTGATTGGCTTATTTTGCTTAGCATAATATTCTCCAGGTCCCTCCATGTCATCTCAAAGGATAAGAGAACTTTCTTTCTTACAGCTGCATAGTATTCCATTGTGGATATATGTGCCACAGCTTTTTTATCCACTATTCTATTGATGGACACTTGGGCTGTTTCCAGATCTTAACCATTGTAAATAGTGCTGCTATGAATATAGGGGTACATATATTTTTTTCTGATTGGTGTTTCAGGCTTCTTAGGATATATTCCTAGAAGTGGGATCACTGGATCAAATGGAAGTTCAATTTTTTATTTTTTGAGGAAACACCATATTGTTTTCCATAGTGGCTGTACCAGTCTGCATTCCCACCAGCAGTGTACTAGAGTCCCCTTTTCTCCAAACCCTTGACAGCACTTGTTGTTTGATGATTTGTTGATGGCAGCCATTCTGACTGGTGTGAGGTGATACCTTGTTGTTGTTTTAATTTGCATGTCTCTGGTGATTAGTGGCATTGAGCATTTTTTCTTTTTTCTTTCTTTCTTTTTTTTTTTTATCCTCACCCGAGAACATTTTTTGATATTTTGTTCAGATAAAGTGGGAGGGAGAGAGAGAGAGAGAGAATTATCGACGTGAAAGGGACAAATCAAGTGGTTGCACCCACATGACCCAACCAGGGCTGGGGACAAACTGCAACCCAGGTACATGCCCTTAGCGGGAACCGAACCCGGGTCTCTTGGGACCACAGGCCAACACTCTAACAGCTGAGCCAACCAGCCAGGGCGCTCTGCCTATTTTTTAATTGGGTTTTTTGTCTTCTAATTTTTGAGTTGTATGAGTACTCTCTATATTTTGGAAATTAACCCCTTCTCTGTTGTAGTGTTGGCAATTATGCTCTCCCATATAGTGGGTTCCCTTTCCATTTTGATGGTTGTTTCTTGTGTTGTGCAGAAGCTTTTCAGTTTGATGTAGTCCCATGTATTAATTTTTTCCTTTTTTTCTCTTGCTTTAGGCATTGTATCAGTGAAATTTCTGTTGTATGTGATACCTAAAATTTTGTTGCCCATATTTTCTTCTAGGATTTTTATGAATTCACTAGTCACATTTAAGTCTTTTATCCATTTTGAGTTTATTCTTATGTATGGTGTAAGTTGGTGGTCTAGTTTAATTTTTTTTTTTTTTGCATGTAACTGTTCAGTTTTCCCAACACCATTTATCAAAGAGTTTGTCTTTTTTCCATTGTATGTGCTTGCCACCTTTGTCAAATGTTAATTGAGCATAATGTCTTGGGTCAATTTCCGGGTTTTCTGTTCTGTTCCATTGATTTATATGACTCTTCTTTTGCCAGTACCATGCTGTTTTGATTACAATGGTTTTGTAGTATAACCTGATATCCGGTATTGTAATCCCTCCTAATTTGTCCTTCTTTTTCATGATTGCTGTGGCTTTTTGAAGTGCCATTTTTATTAAACAGCCTTTTCAAATCTTTGCAGACTTATCTTTTCTAATGCGACACTTTTTTCATCTTTCACCTGTGTCTCTGCTTATTTGTTTGAGCAGTTGATCTGTCCATAGGAGTAACTTTAATGTGGATGGGCTCACTTCCTAAGGAATCCAGAAAAACAAATATCATCCCAGTCATTAGAGGAGACTGTCTGGAGTCATCCACATAGCATTAGATTCTCACTTAAATTTGCTGGCTTCTATCAACTCATTTGCCTCTGAGGTTTCTTAAATTAGCCAAATCTTCTTGCAATTTTATTACTTGAAACATTTTGCAATGGAAATCCTTCCTGAGACTAGATTCCCTGACACTTTATAGCATATCAATGACTGAAAGTACAGAGTGATGGCCAACTGAGCCAGTCAGCAATGTATTTCTTCTTACAGAGGTAGCTTGCATTGACCATTGCAAATTCACTCTTTCTTTGTTTTGTAAAGAGAGAAAGAAGAAAGGAAAGAGAAGGAAGGAAGGAAGGAAGGAAGGAAGGAAGGAAGGAAGGAAGGAAGGAAGGAAGGAAGGAAGGAAGAGGTATTTGGTTATACAAAAAAAAGCAAACACTGTCTTTAGAAACATGCCAATTTGAAATAAATTGGGAATATAACATGTTTTCTGATCTGTTAAATACTGTAAAAGATTGTCTTCATTCTTTGTATAATTTCATCTTGGCACACTTTTTTTAGTAAACTATTTACCCTCCTCTGGACACTACATGTAGCTTTCTGAGAAGAAATCTGTCAAGGGCACTTCCTCTGGTAACTTGGCCCTTTCAACAGACTGAAAAAACAGGGCAGGCATAGGGGGCACGCCTATTATTGAAACCCCTGTGGAGGAGGCACAGCCTAAGAAATCTTAGAAGAGTCACATGTGATGTTCGGTTTACTGTTCTTAATCCTTTATGCCCTCCCGTACGAAGACGACACTTCCTCGCCTGTGCCCCGTGACTTTGCAGCCTCCAGGACCATCTGTTGATTGCTCATCCCTTGGCCATTGCCGCTGGTCGTGATGATTGACTTGCCTTGGCCTACGGATTAGCAGACAAGATATGGGCAGAGGCTTTAAGTGAACTTCTGTGATGTGGCTTGGCCTCATATGCTTCTGCTATTTGTCAAGAGAAGAACGTGCTCCCTGTCACCATGGGTCCCAGATGTACACAGCTGAGCTAGACCTAACTTACAGCCTGGAGCGACATCTGGACAATCCTGGCAGCCTCTGGCTGAACCACAGCTGTCCAGCAGGGCTGTGAGCAAGAATTGATGGTTGGTGCAAGTCTCTGAGTTTTGCAGTTGTTTAAAAAGCAACATTATGGAGTGAAATCTTGAATAATGGAATGCTTTGAAATGGATGTCCATTCCATGTCCTGCAAGTTTCTGTTAAAGTTATGCTCAGTGAAAACCTGATTTTAGCTGTGTCCTACCTTGAAGTGGGGGAGGGAGGTAGTGTTGGCCCCAGGAAGCCAGAGCAAGGGACACAAAGGGTGAGTGTGGAAAAGTGCTACGGGTGTCTGGAATTAATGCTGCCCTAAAGGGCAAACAGCAACTATGATACTCAAAGTGGGATATGTAAGCATTTTCTAAGGATTCTCAGAAATACTTAGGGAGAGGAACCCATAAAAGACTATGTTTTCTGCCATAATGCACAAAGGGACATGGACTATTGCTATTTAGGCATTAAAGGGAAGCATGACCTACCCCCGAAGGCTGCATAAGTGTGGGACACCTGGTTTACATTCATATAAATCTTTGCATAGTACTATTCAACCTTCTAAGCACAATGCAAAGTAGCATATCCAATCTATTTCACACAGTGCGTCTTAACTCATAATATGTTACATATAGCAGTCCTGCCACAGTGGCTAACCGTTACTGAGCTCTTTCTATGTCCTAGGCTGGGCAAAATTATTTTTCAGGTTTTAACTCATTTACAATCTTATTAGAAAAATTGTTTTATTATCTTTGTTTCACAACTGAGTAGACTTCAGCTTAGAAAAGTTTAATAGTTAGACAAAACCCAGTAGCTAAAAAAAAAAAAGTGTCTTGTTTATTGCTTACATAACATGCTTTTGCTATATATTTTTTTTTTTTCCATTTTTGCTCCCTACAGATGTGACTCCTAAAACGTTGCTCTGTCTTAAAACAAAATGGAGTTCAGTACATGGAAAACCTTTAAGTACATATAAAATATATGCAGTTTATATGTTAAAGATTATGTTACATACATAAAGTTATATGTATTCCAATAAAATCGGGGTATGGTTGGAGAGCATTCCCTCCTTGCAGTGAGATCTACAATAGACAGATTTTGTCTGAGGACCAAGTACACTCTCTACAAAGTTATGATCTCATTAGAGCAGAAAACTTCCTTTGGAAGCTACCTATCAGATACATCATTTTTTTCTTTCTATTATTCTTTTTTCTAGAAGTAGTTACCAAAAATCAGCCCATGCTGAAGCAGCTTCATGAGGTGAGATATGCAAATTGTCTGTGTTGAGTCACAGAGGTTGGCAGCATCACCATGTCATTAACAAAAGTCCTTGTTAATCTTGTGGCACCCTGACAAAGAAAAGGGAAATCCACAGGCCAGATCGGTGCATACGCATGGTTTTTCATCACTTACTGACCTAAGGAAAAAAATTGTTTCCCCTAAATGTCAGCTTTGCATCTGAACAAATGAATTCTTTCCATTTTTCTGGTTAACCCCACCAGAAGTAAAGTTACTATTCTTTTGGAGGAAAGTGAATTGTAACTCAGAAGTAGTTTTCTCTTTTTATTAATAGTCTTAGAAGGTGCATTGAAAATAGTTTCAGAGTAATTAATAAAAATTCATGAGTGATATTTTAATCATTAGCATTTTCCCAAAAACAATAGCTTAAATTTGTAAAAGCTGGGAAGGGTGAACCAGCAATTTGATTGAAATGTAATATTCCATCTACCACATTATAGATCTGCACCAATGATAAAGGGAAATGTTTGTTACTATTTGATATAAATTAATCTTTAAATTTTCTCTACATAAATTCACTGGCAATTCAAAGTACTTCCCAGGACTCTTTAATCTCCATTGTTTATTTTACCCATGAAAACAGCTCACAAAGTAGCATGTATGTGACCATATAACTTTCCGCAATAATTTAGAGGTGAAAAGTTACCTATTGTATTACCTTCTATTGCTGTGTAACAAATCACTAGGACACTTAATGACTTAAAACAACACACATTTATTAGTTCACAACGTCCATGGATCAGGATTCATGGGCACGGTTTAGCTGGACCCCATGCTCAGGGTCTCACTGGCTACAACATGGACTGCATTCACATCTACAAATTTGACGGGAGAAGAATTTACTTGTGAACTCTCTTGGCTTTGGCAGAATTATTTTTCCTGTGGCTGTGTGACTTGGCCATTTTGCTGGCTGTGTTTGGAGGTCCTCATCAGGTCCATAGTTGCCTGAAATCCTGACAGGCTACTCACAGTTCTTTACCGTGAGAACTTGACTAACGTGGCCATTTATTTAATCAAGTATGTAAAGAGGTCTTGCCTCAGTTGGCCAGGATGGAGTCTGGTGTAATGTAACTTAATCACTGGAGTGAAATCCTGTTAACACTTCTGTATTCTCTTGGTTAAAAATAAGTCACAGCTCCTGTCCACATTCGGGGGTGGGGGTGGGGGTGGGGGTGGGGGGAGGGTGATAGAAAGGTATGAACACAAAAAGGTGAAGATTAGGGGGTCACTTTAGAGTCTGTCTGCCACAACAATATGTATTTAATGTAGCTTCTCAGCAAGTTTGGGAAATTGCATAGACATACTATTAACCAATTCCAAAGTCAAATTCTACAAGATGCTGTTAGTGGCTCACTATGACACGTTGATTTCAGCAGTTAACTTGTGACCTGGGCTGGAATATTCTACCAGATGTTCTACTTCAACATTGTCAAGTATGTTCATATTAGTAGATAACATTTCAAAATACTTTCATACTCAAGGACTGGTGAATAACTCCTCTGATTCTATAAAATCTGCTTTCCGGTGATAATGACTGTTCACACTTTTTGGATACTCTCATGTTCCAGGCGAAGAACTAATCACCACAAATATTTGAGGAGGAGTCTGGTTTCCCAGGGGTCACTCATGACAAAGAGACTCTACCTGAACTTGTTCTAGGTAAGTCTGCGGCAGAGTTGCCGGACAGGGACAAAGGGTTATGGGAGTCATGTGGATGATGACTACAATGTCTGTGAGACTTATCTGAGACAAGTAAGCCTATTTTAAAGTTCTAAATAAACTATCCTAATCTGTTTATGACTTCTCTCAGTAAAACAACCTAACCGACTTATCTTTGGGGAATAAAAGCATTAAACATTACAGGCATCAAAACATCTCTTTCCAAAATAATTGTTGGAATACTATCCAATAGTAGAGGTCCAGCAGATTTGACTTAAACTTAATGCAAATACTGAGTGCTTTAGAAGAATGAAAGTCAGTGATTAAACCACATTTGTTCATTTGTCAAAAGGGAAGCATTTGGATTACGTAGCTTTCCCAGGGTCACAGAGCTAGAAAATGTTGGAGCTGAGATTCAGATCCAGGCAGCTCAGTTCAGAATTCATGCTATGAAATTTTATCCATTTACAGGCAAATGTTAATCTTGCTTTCTGAACAAAAAAATTATTTTTTAAAACTCAGCTCTGATATTGCCTTCTACTGAACAAGTCTTGGACACACCAACTTGATAGTTAATCACGGGGTCCTATGGAACCTGTCCACAATACTTAAGTCCTATCACTTTCTAAAGCAATGTGTGTTTATACTGTTTGTTTTTTCTACTGAACAGTTCATTCATTGGAGCATGACTGTGCCTTAGTGTTGCATTATCCCTCGCAAACGATGTAGTGCATTGTGCATAGGAGGAAATTAATACTGATACCTTTTAAATTCCACCTGAAACAGTCAAGCTATTTGAGTGAAAAGTGGCTCTCAGTCTGAGAGGAGACCATTGTGGTATTTGCAACAGGCTTGTAACCTTCGGGGTACCATACTGAGGACATTTTCTTCCTAGATTTCTAAGGCTCCATGACTTGGCTTGATCCTAATCCTTTAGAGAATAAAATGAAATGTTTTCCATTTCTTCAGTGGAGTCAGCAGGCTTTTATTGTGCTTCCTCCATCATTGTCACACAAATAATCCCCTCTAAAATAAATCTGTGCTGGAGAAGAATGGGTCACAGGCCTCTGTAGAGGAATACAATAGTAGAATATTTTGAAATAATTGTGAAGCAAAACAGATCATCATGTTTTCAGGCTCTTTGAAATACGTATGTAAAATGCTTTGTACTTGAGGTTAAATAAAAAGGTAGTTATAGTCATTGCTCAGTAATGTGGCAATTATAGGTAGGACTGTGTGGATATGTTCTCTATTATCCAACCAGAAAAGGAAGAAAAAAGATTATAATCATTTTAATAATTTAATTTGCTTCATTCATCTTTTGAGTTATCTTTTTGTAAAATTAAACTTTGTGCTATTCCTTTCAGGAAAGTGGAACAGTACAAGTAAAAGAATGTTTATGTGAATCAAGGCTGACAAGAATATTAGACTGAATGAAAAAAGAAGGTAGGCAGGCTGGGGGTTGGGCTGACAGACAAATGAAGAAGACCTGATTGAAATTATTAGTTGCCAGAAAAATACCTATTGACTTTTTATGTTTTTAGAAGTACCTCTATTAGCTTCCAAAAATACAGCTGTTTACAGTGATTGATAAGTTCCCTTGCTTTTAAGCTTATTCACATCCATTAGTTCTGCCTTTTTCTCCTGTTAAAAATCTGAAGCTGTCAGACTAAAGTAGCATGATCAGCTAATGTTCCTGCCAGATTCAAAGCATGTCCCGCGGGGTAGCAAAAGTAGTCTAAATCACTCAGAAATGGCTTTTTAAATGTTGTCTGTTGACACTGGTCACTCCATTCACTCTATCGGAAATGTTGAAATAGATAGCAGGCAATTATAGGGACTGTGTTTAACAGGGCTTTGATGATTAATTTCCTCTAAATATTTCACTGTTAAAGCAAACAAAAGCAAATATTTTACATCACTATATCTGGCATGAGACTTTTATTTAAAAATAGTGCATAGCTATATTTTCAAAATTGGTTAAACCATTTTATAGTTTTGACTTCGAATTTACTGATGATAATGTAGTTTGTTCCCCATAGTATTAGATTATTATCTTGTAATCTTTTTATTTTTCAATTTCTCCTATAAAATTTCATAGTTTCTGCCTTGTCATATTTAGATATATTTTGTATGAACATAGGGGAAAAGTTTCAAGGAGAGTAAATAATTTCTGAAATGTAAATTCCAAAAACACTCTATGTTAAAAACAATTGCCAGTATATCTCTTACAGAATATAGAACTCAGAATATCTTCTTACAAAAATACAGAAAAAATCATATTACCTGCTGGCTCCATCAAAATATCACTATGTAAATTAGACCAAGTTGAAAAACCAAAACCTGGATGACCTTGATAAAAAATGACAACAAAAGCCCCAAGGGAGATGAGGAGGTGCTCAAAAAGGAATATACATATAAATATACATAAAAGGAACCAGTCCATTTATTGATTTGTTAAATGTAGAAAATGACTGATGAATAATTGAATAAATGTAAGATGAAGGGCATTTTCAATGCCAGCTGGCAAAATTGGGTTTCTCCCTATACTCCATTGTCTTTCATGGTTTTTCTGCTTTTGCATCTTTCTCTCCATTCCCCTCTCACCTTAATTTCCTGATGCTCCTCACCCAGTACTCTGAGGTCTTGCAGGTCTTGGGCTTGGGTGATTAATTTTACTCTTGAAATAGATTGGAAATGTAGAGCTATAGTGCAGATAGGAGAGAGTAAGAAAATAGAAGATGTGTGAAAGTAGTTGATACTGATTGGTAAAGCTGAGAAAAAAGTCATACATGGATAATGCCTCCAAAGTATGCTTTGTGCTTTATCTTACTTATTATACAAATCAAATAAATAAGCACACTGTATTGTGAATATATGTCACTATATTGGTCAATGAAGAAAGAGAAATAAATATACAATTTTGTTATTAATTACCTTGGAGAAGTTTCTCTGAGGGAGTAGAATTTCAGTAGATCCCTAAGGACTATATACAAGTTAAGTAGATAAAGCAAGTGAGGTTTAAAGGAACAGAGTATTCCAAGCAGAAGGAACCACATGTGGGAAAACTCAGGAGCAAAAAAAAAACATGACTAGTTTGAAGAAGAGAAAAAAACTCAAAGTAAAGAAGAAAACATCGAGAGAAAAAGGCTGGAAAACAACTGAAATACATTTAGACCCCATTAAAAATCTTTGACTAAATTCTTCAAATAATAAGCAGCCACTAAAAGTTTTAAGGAGTGTTATGATCAGATTTGCCTTTTTAAAAGCCCATTTGACTTCTGCGTGGACAGTAGCATATAAAGAAGATAAAAATAATGCCAGGTGAATGAAACCATAAAAAAAATTCTTTAAGTGGCCTTTGTTGAAATAAGGTGGTAATTTGATTCCTAGGGAGGCCATTATAAGGTACTACAAACTGAGTGACATTGGAAGACTAGAAGTCTGAAATCCAAGTGTTGCATGACCATGCTCTCTCTGAAGTCTCTCCAGAACAAACCATTCCATGTCTCTCTCTTAGATTCTACAGTTGCTATCAATTCTTCGCATTTCTTGGCCTATATATACATCACTGTAGTCTATGCTTCCATCATCACATAGTATTCTACCATGTGTCTTCACATTATTTTTCTCCTATGTGTCTGCCACTGTGTCTCTCCCCCTCTTTTTTAAAAATATGTTTTTATTGATTTTTTTTAGGCACAGAGGAGGGGAGAGAGAGATAGAAACATCAACATGAGAGAGAAGCATCAATCAGTTGTCTCATGCACAACCCCTACTGGGGATTGAACCCATTAGCTGGGCATGTGCACTGACTGAGAATTGAACTAGAACCTCTCATTCCATGGGACAACGTCAATCCATTGAGCCATACTAGCTGGGTTCTCCCCTTCTTCTTAATAGAACACCGGTTATACTGGATTAAGGCTTACTCTCATGACCTCATCTTACTGGGTTACATCTGCAACGATACTATTCCAAATAAGATCATATTCACAGGTATCAGGGTTTAGGGTTTTAACACATCTTTTTGAGGAATATAATTTAACCTATAACAGAGAGCTTTTAAAGGAAATGCGATGATGGGTAGTTGAAAGGAACCATGAAAGGATTTTAAGATATATTTATGGTGGTAGACTCAACAGGACTTGGTGATTGAGCATGATTTGAGAGATAGGGTAGAGTTACAGTTGACTTCCAAGTTTCTGACATGAATAATAGACAATGCTGCCATTTGTTGAGACAAGAAATTCAATAGATTAAATAGGTTGTGGGGTGAGCAAATGTTCATTTTTAACATGCCATGTTTGAACCATCTGTAATATTTTCATATGAAACTGTATGTAGACTTGGTGACTGAAAAATGCCTTTGGAATTTAAATGAGAGATCTGGGCTAGAGATAAAATCGTGAGAGTCATTTGTATATAAGTGATAATCAGAGCTATGAAAGTAGATATCTTTTCCCAGCAAGACAATATTTAGTTTGATGAGAGGAAATTCTAATATCAAAAGTAAATGTTTAAAAGACCAAAACAGACTAACATTTCTGACCAAGATGAACAAACAGGGATCATATTTACCCTGACACATGAATGACAAAGAAACAGACAAAACTTTAGAAACAATGGTTTGCAAGACTTGGGACATCAGGCAACTGAGGAAGTAATCTGAGAGACAGAAACAAATAAACAAATTGAATGCTACAATTGCTTACCTAGGATTAGAAACAAGACAAAGATGATTGGTCTCAAAATTTCTATGTTATATGATACTGAAGATTTTAGCCATAACAGTAAGGCAAGAAAAATAAATAAAAACCATCCAGATTAAAGAGGAAGAAGCAAATTGTTTTTATTTGAAGACAATATAATGTGCTACATAAATAACTTAATGGACTCTATAAAACATTACTTGAACCATTATGTAATTTTTAGAAAGCCTGCCAGATACAAGCTTAATATCCAAAATAAATTATATTTTTAAACAAAAGTAATAGTCTGTTTTTAAAAATGCTATTTATAATAGCATAAAATATGAAAACATAGGAGTAAATCCCAGCAAATATGCGAAAGTCTTGTATATTTAAAAAGTATAAAATACTGCAAAAAATTAGATTACCTAAAATGCACAGATAAACATTTATAAGTATCAGAGGACTCAATATTTTTAGAATTTTACTTTTCCCCAATTGATATATAGATGCCATATAACCCATTAAGCTGTATGTAGAAAGTGATAAACTGTATTTAAAATTCTTTGTAAGTACAAATGCAATATTACAGTAATATATTTTTTAAAAGAACAAAACTTAAAATAAGAATAAATTTAAAAGTTACATGTTGGCATTAAGATAGACAAAAAGATCAATGGAACATAACAGAGTCCAAAAATAGACCCATACACATATAGACAGTTGATTTCAGACAAAGAAGTATAAGAAATTTGGTGAGATACTGTCACCTTTTCAACAAATGCTGCTGGACCAATTGAGTATTCATTGCAAAAGAACTGAACATTGATCCATATTTCTCACCATATGCAAAAATTTACTCAAGATGTATTATATAGGCTTATATGTAAAATATTAAACTATAAAACTTCTAGGGAAAATAATAAGAGACTATCATTATAAATTAGGATTAAGTGACGATATTTCAGATGCAATAGTAAAAGCATGATCCATGCCAAAGCAGTTTGGAAATTGAGCTTCATCAATATTTAAAAACAAAACAAAACTTTTGACTCTAAAAGTTATTAAAAGAATTAAAAGACAAGATAAAGCCTACAATAAAATATTTCAAAAGCTATATCTAATGTAGGATTTGTGTCTAGAATGTGTAAAGGAATTTTAAAACTCAATAATAATAGAATAGCCAACTCCATAACAAATGGGCAAAGCTTTAATAGACACTTCATGAAAGACATGAATGGCCTATATGTATTAAAAAGATACTCAAATTTTTAGTCCTTAGGGAAATGCAAACCAAAGTACAATGATAACACTACACATCTGCTAAGCTAAAATGAAAATTACCCACCATACTAAATACTGGTGAGACTACGGAGAAACTAGAATTCTCATATCTTGATGATAAAAATGCAAAATGGTCCAATCACTTAAAAAAATGTTTGTGGTCTCTTGCCTGAATGGTATGACTCAGTGGACTGAGTGTGGTCCCATGGACTGAGAGATACCTGTTCGATTCCACATCAGGGCACCTGCCCAGGTTGTGAGCTCTATCCCCAGTAGGGGGCATGCAGGAGGCAGCTGATCGATGTTTCTCTCTCTCTCTCTCTCTCTCTCTCTCTCTCTCTCTCTCTCTTTAAAACAAACAAACAAACAGAAAAACATATTTAAAAAAATGTTTGTACTTTCTTTAAAAGGTAAGCATATATGTACCATGTAATCTAGCTACATAATCTAGATATTTACCTAAGGGAAGTAAAAACATGTCCATTAAAAAACTTGTACACAAATGTTTATAGCAGCTTTACTTATAATAGATTAACCTGAAAAAAACCTTAATACTAATTAGCAGGTAAAGAAATTATGGCACCATGGAATACTACTCAATATGGGTGAGGCTAAAACTAATTACACTAAGAGAAAAAAAAATTCTTAAACAAAATAAACTATATACTGTAGGATTCAGCTAATATAATTCTCTATTTAGTGAAAACAAATATAATGACAAGAATATCACTTGTTGAGAACTGAAGGGAAGAAGGGAAGGAATAGGGAGACAGATTGAAAGGAGTGTGAGGGAACTTCTCGGGATAACAGATATGTCTACTGTCACAATGGTGGTAATATTGTTAAGCTATATTCATATGTCAAAACTTATCAAATTATATATATTTAATATTTACAGTTATTCTGTTAATCATACCTTAATAAAGTTTATGAAAATTTTGTCTCCAAGGTCACAATGTCACATTATACTTTAAATAATTACAGCAGAGTAAAAGTGGAGATGCTGACGGAAGGAATTAAGGAAAAAAGAGCAAAATAATAAAACATAAAGAATATGAGCAATAATAGAAGCCAACAGTAGAGACCAGGCAACTTTTTCTAATGTTGTTTAGAAGTTAAGGAAAATGAGAACTTAAAACTGTGCGTTGAATTCAGAGACACATTATGGACTATAGCAAAATAATTTAGTTGCATAATTAAGGCATAGGACACATGGAAATTGGTTGATTGAGAAATGATAAACCAGAGATAGCAAATATAGACATTATAGAGTTTGTATTTTAAAGGGAAGAAAGAAGGAAAGAGAGATTGTTACCTTAAAGGTAAAGAATTCTTGTTACTAAGATGTTAAACCATATTAAATATTTATGAAAGGATCCATAGGAGAGAACATTTGAATCAATAGCTGTTTCCACTACTACAGAAAACGTTGGGATCTAGAGGTATGGTGGAGGGATACATTCTCTACAGGCAAAAGAGGGAAGCAGATAGGTTTGATTCTGTACCTTAGTTGGGGATGTTAAGGGAATCTGTTTTTCCTATCTTCCATTTTCTCATTGATCCAGGAGGAGCAGTCATCTGTCGAGATTTAAGGGGTTAGATGAAGGGGTCACAGTTTTAATGAGTATTAAAATACTCATTAAAATATTTGAAATACTTTCTTCAAAGTGGAACAGGCAGAATGTGTAGTATTTTCGACCGGGACCTCTGGAGTTACAAGGATTTCCCCACTTAGCTGCGACACTGTGATCTAGTAATAGAACAAAGCTAAGTTTCATGTCTTCATCTATAAATCAGAATGATAATGGCACAGATTAAATTAAATACGTCAATTTGTTTGTATTTTCACAGGGGCTGACACTTAGTGAGTCTTGAATAAGATGTTCCCAAGATCATTACTATTTTTGAAGGAGACTAGGGAAAGACAGTAGTCATATTAATATGTACCACTACTCCCTGTGAGGAAAAGTTCCTTAAAATATAATACTAAGAAGCAGCAATTTTCTAAAAAAGGTATTGTTTGAAATGGAGATCTATCTCATCAGATGAACATTTAGAGATTCCCCTCAAAAACGAAGCTGGCTGAGATGCCAATAAGCCACAACCAAAAACCAAATGCCTACCATTGACATAACTTTCTTCTTTCCTAAACACACTTAGGAACAGAGGCATGTAATATTCCATGTAATATCCAAACCAGAAATAACAAGCAGTATTATATTTGCTGGTTCACACAGGTTAGCTCACTACTACATTCTGCCATGCTATAAGCATTGACTAAGAAATGAGAGCCCCCAACCACTAACTTTAGTAATCTTCATTTGTATTAAAAAGATATGATATTTCAATGACAGGCAATTTTAAATTTACATTTTTAGTTTGTAAAATATTGCTTGTTACAAATTCTCATTTACTAAAATGATAAATAATATGTGTTATGGGACAATTTTTTTTTTTTAAATCCTCACCCGAGGATATTTTTTTCATTTATCTTCAGATAGGGTGGAAGGAGGCCAAACCCGGAGCCAAACCAGCGAGGGTGGGACAATTTTTTTTTTTTAATTGAAAGACTACCTGTTATCCTGATGTACTTTATTTTTAGGGATACTTCTAGAAGAATGAGTTCATAAAAGTTCCTGCTTCATTAGACATTGGAAAGTGGGACTATTAGGTGAACTTTTTCTATAGATTATTTAAAGTTCAAATGAGTAGTCTGGGTTGAATAGTGTTCCTCAAAATTCCTGTCCTTTTCAGAACTTTAGAATGTAACCTTGTTTGGAAATAAGGTTTTGCAGATATAATTAGTTAATATAAAGTTATAGTTGAAGTAGGGTCAACCTTAAGTACAATATGACATATCTTTATAGGAAGAAGAAAAAAGACACAGAGTGGAGAAGACCATTAAAGACAAAGGCAGAGATTAGAGTGATGCAGCTGCAATTCAGAAAACACCAAGAATTTCCAGCTACCACCTAAAGCTAGTCAAGAAGTATAGGACGGATTCTCAGATTCTGCAGTGGGAACCAACCTGCTGACATCTTCATTTTGGACTCTTCAGCTTCCTAAACTCTGAGACAATAAGCTACTGTTATGCCACCCAGTTTGTGATAATAGTTACATAAAGAAAGAGAGAGACCAGCGAGGACTGGTTCACCTCGGAATTTAAGAACATTGCACAAAGGCTAAATAAATGTTAGCATTCAATAAGTGGTGGTTCTGTAAATGTATGAATAAATATATCAGTGAACTGATGATAAAGTTAATCTGTGAGACAAGTGACGTGCAAATGAGGAGACACAGTTTGACTGAAAATTGGGGAGAATTACTCATTTCTTTCAGTCAACAAATAGTTATTAAGCATCTACTACATGCCAGACAATGACTTTTGGTGCTTGGGGTAATGAAATAGCAAAGGCCTGCTTTCATGAAGCAGAGTACGTTCTTAGAGTTTAGTAGGAAGGCATGGGATAAATCCTCATTTGTGCCATGCATTGTTACAAGGACATAAATGGACCGGAATGGCCCAGAAGAAGCAGGAAAATGTATTGGTGTGAAATAGCTTTCATGCTAATGTCTATGGAAAGAGAAGGGAAAGTCTAGGCTCTGGATATAGACAGCGAGGGAGTCACTTTTCCTTTAACCCTGTCCCCCAAACTGTAATCCTTTCCTGTGCAGAAAGGGAAAGAGTGTCCTTTCTCTCTAGAGTTTTATATCTGCCCTTGTAAAAGGCTGCTTGTGTCATATTTGTAAAGGCACAGTCGGGATGAATATACACCTGATTCGTTCAGTCACAGTGGAAACACAGGATGTGGCACTCCTCGATGCCGATTGATTTTGGAACGCGTATAAGGCAAAGCCTCTGTTCGGGGAAGCAACTACACAAGGGTGAAACCCTGTAGACATTCTGTAATGAAAGTAACATACTGTGACCTCCTGCTGAATCCGAAGAAAAGATCTATTTGAAAAAATCACTTGTATAAGATACATTTGTGGGAAAAAAAAAGGGACAGTCTTTTCAAATAGAAGTACAACTGTATTGTTAGATGTTGTTTTGTCAAAGCTCAACTTAAAGTTGAATTGTTATTGGTGATTTGGCTTACTGACATTGCCTAACTAGTTGGTCAGAAATGACCAGGAAACCAAATCTGTTTCATAGTAATAACTACCATGAAAGACTATTAAATAATACTGAACAGTAGAGATCTTGTAAAAATTATTTTGAATGATAGATTCTATTTTGGTTCAAGGCAATGCTGAAAATATAAGCACAAAAAACTGATTTTAATAAAATTTGACAGGCAAAAGAGTTAATGTCCAAGGCACAGAATTATTAATTCTGGAAATAATTCTCATAGTTTTCTATTATTTTAAAATCCATGTGCCTATTTTAGGAATTAAAATTGGTCTGATTTTACCAGGTATATATCTTCCTCAAAAAGCATGTTTTTCTGTCATATTTTAATATTATTAAAATATTTATTTGTTAATATTTTTTAGAATCATCTATTTTCTCTTAAAAATTTATTAACAAATTTCACAAATGTTTTTAGTGTATGATTTTGAAATTTACATTAGTTCATTTCTTGGGTGAACAATTTTTTAATTTTAATTTTTATATTTATTTGGAAAGAATTATTTTTATATTTTATATATTTAATATCAGAGCTATTTAGAGAACTCAGGGCAATGGGCCACCAGTCAACAGGCCCCTGGAGATGCCGAGACAATCATGACTGAAATGGTGCTAAGACACAACTGTGAGATAATGTAACTAAATAAAATGAGTTGAGTCAGGAAATTAGGAGTGATTGGGACTGTAGCTGGCCAGAGAGTTCATGTTCTCTCTATAGCCATTTGCCAGATTTATAATGATGTAAAGGAATGTTTCTTTTTAAAAACCTACTTCCTTTTTGAACCTATATCATAAATCACCCCAAAGGAGAATTAAGCCTGTATAGTTCTCTTTATTTTTTTAGTATCTTATATGTAACAACAGCAACAACAAAAAAACATATGTTTGGGGACAAGTGGATGTTTTGGTGTGAAAGGAATGCATCATTTTCTCTTTCTCTAAAAACACTACTGGATGAAAATTGTTACGAATACTGAAAAGATAACTAACATTAGAATTATTGATCAAGCTACTTATTGTATTTTTACATAGCTCTCAAAGTTGTTTATTTGAAAACTCAAAATGTAAACTTGGAAATGTCTTTATCTTTTTAGCATTTAAAGATGAGGAGGGAAAAATAAGGGAGAAATTCCATAGAGAGTCCCAAGCTAACTTCTAGACAAGTGAGTTTTGATAAGTTCAAGTTTCAGATAAGAACACTTTTTTTTCTGCTCTTGCTGGTTTCTCTAAATGGCGAGTAAAAATGTCTCTGGAAAGTCCTAAAAAACTCATAATAGATTATACTAATGTGGGAAATTATTGAGATAAGATTTTTGTAACTTGGCATAAACATAAGTGCCTCTAATGATTACTTAAAATCGATGTAATAAAAATGTGCGTATATAAATACACGTTTCTAAAAGATTAGTGCACTCTACTGGCAAAACAAATACAAAATAAATATGAATAATTAAAGCCATTACAGACACATTTCTACCCACATTCTGTAAGTCAATAACTCAATGTAAATAAGACCAACATTCTATCTTCACCTATATGTGGAATCTAATGAACAAAATAAACTGACAAACAAAACAGATCCAGAGACATGGAAGCAGGGAACAGACTGAGGACCCTCAGAGGGAGTGGGGGAGGGGACAGGAAGAGAAAAGCCAAAGAATTTGCATGCATAAATGCAAAACCAATGAACACAGACAACACTGTAGTGAAGGTGGCTGGTGGGAGGTGGTGAATTAGGGAAAAAAGGAGGGACATCTGTAATACTTCCAACAATAAAGATAAATTATAAAAAATAGATGTATCTACATATATAATATATTTTCTTTAAAAAATATTTGGATTTCAAGGTGTTTTAAAAGTTCATGAGGCAATATTTTCAGCCTAAATTGCCCAGATAATTTCTAAACCGATTCTCCCCTTTACTTTGCTTTCATATGTCCATTTCTGATTAATACAATCTAGCTGTAGATCAATCTGAGACACTTTAACCTTCCCTCAGTAGAGGGTGCCATGGAATGAATATTTACTCTTTTGGTTCTCAAATGAACCAAACAGTTTCTGTGGTCAATTTCCTCTCCTTTTATAAATTTGTTTGGAGGAACTCATAGGACTTAAGTCTTTTGACAAGGGGACCATTTTAGCACTGACATCACAAAAGCTCTTCTGTTCATAAGGGAAGTATCTCTCCCTGAGTTAAATTTAACCTCTTTAGTATGCCCATTTAGCCACCTGATAAATCCACTTGAGCTATCTTTTGGGGAGAGAGAGGTACATGGGAACAATAACACTTCCTTTTAGAACAGTTTAATAAAGCTTTGTGAGATTTCAAGATGAAAGATAATGTGTAATGCTGATAGCGCCCTCCAAAGCTCTGCATTCATGGATCCAATTACTTTTTTTGTCATGATAAAAGCCACAGTGGATATTTTAAATGGGAGTGTGGCTTAAGAATTAAGGCCCAGGAGTCTGGGTATCTGGTTTCTGAAGTTGACTTAACTTCTGCGTTCTTATCTAACTATGAGTATGCAGCTTAACTTCTTTGACTCAGTGTCTCCTTCCATAAAATGCCTAGCAAATATCTGAGAAATGCTTTTAAAATGACAGTGCAAATTGCCATTTAGAATCACATTGGAATTGTCCAGGAAAAAACAAACAAGGAAGGTGAGTGTTAGCAAAGGGAAATCCTATCTTCTGCTTAGTTTTAGATTTATCATACGTTTTACTTTTTAAAAGTCATGAGATTTTGAGAAGAGAAATGACATTTTCAAAGCCTAAAAGACACTTGTAAAAAATGCTCTTTCAACTGTTCTTTATTTCTCACAAAATTTTGACTTAGCATTTCTCCAACTTCCTCTCTCCCCACCCCCACTTCCCACTTCCAAGTTGTAAAGAGTAATTGCAAAGATAACTTTTTCGATTCTGGAATATTTTCTTAGAGCTGATTTGTTTCTTTTGCAATCAGATTTCATTGCATTATATTTGCATATGTGGTTACTGACTTTAGCTATTCAATCTCCAAACCCTCAAATTTATTCATTAAACTATGAAATTATTTATTATAAATTTGTAGACACCTCGAATTTTATTTTAGAAAATTTAAATAACTAGAACGTTGTCATTTATTGATTAATCCATTGCCCATTGTCCCAAGACGATCTTGAGAGCTAAATGGTGACCTGTAAGATGGCGCCTATTAACTGGTAAAGGATAAACCAAGGCATAGTAAAAATGCCAAGGTTTTATCTGAGCAAAAATTGATTCAAGTCAGGCAGAACCAAACCAGAGTAGTTAGAAACATTCCATTGGCAGGAGCTGAGAAAAATCTTTTAGAGAAAGAGGCAGAAGCAAAGTAAGGAAATTATTTGACCGTGGATGGCCTTAGAGTTAGCTTTATTTAAGAAAGCCTAGAGGTCCGGAGAGACCCGGGTTTGGTTCCCGCTAAGGGCACGCGCCTCGGTTGCAGTTTGTGCCCGGCCCTGGTTGGGTCGTGTGGGTGGCAACCACTGGATGTGTCCCTTCACGTCGATGTTTCTCTCTCTCTCTCTCTCCCCCTCCCACTCTATCTGAACAAAATATATATATATATATATTTTTTTTTATCCTCACCCGAGGATATTTTTCCATTTTTTGTAGAGATAGAGTGGGAGAGAGAGAGAGGAAGGGAGAGAGAGAGAGAGAAACATCGACGTGAAGGGACACATTGAGTGGCTGCCACCCGCACGACCAACCAGGGCCGGGGACAAACTGCAACCGAAGTACGTGCCCTTAGCGGGAACCGAACCCGGGTCTCTCCGGACCGCAGACCGACGCTCTAACCGCTGAGCCAAACTGGCCAGGGCGAACAAAATATATTTTTAAAAAAATGTCCTCGGGTGAGGAAAATAAATAATAGATAAATAAAAAAATTAAATTAAATTAAAAAAAGAAAGCCTAGTTGGCTGTTTGTGACTGGATATCCTTAGGTTTTGATTTCTCAACCTTGAGGCATTTCAGGCTTAGGTTTTGGTTTGCTCACAGAGCTACCGAGGCATTAAAACCACCTCTGTCTAATGGTCTCCTTATTTGATTAATTTCACAGTAAAAAATGACCGTACGCTTAAAACATGCATTACCCATATATATGTTTTTCTAGTGATAAGCAGTGTCCTGATTATACATTTTTTGAAAGATGTCTAGCAAATTAAATTAAGTTCTTTTAATATAATGCCTGTGATATGATTTAGGTACTTTGGATGACCTATTGAAATGTTATAATCGCATTGACGTTTTTCTCAACAAATAGCAAATGTAGAAGTCAAGTATTCAGCTATTAAAAAATCATTAAGTATCAATAAATAATTTTCATTACTTAGAATAAATAAAATAAGTTATCAAAATATTTAATACAGGTAAATTACATATAAGCTATTTAAAATTAGTCTAACTGTTCTAGAATTGAGATTTCTAGCTTGAAATTTTTTGCCAAGTAAATTTCCAGTATATAAGTGATTTTCACTGGATTGTGCCTATAATGTATTCTTGCCTAACGCCTTTCCCCCCCCCAAAAAAAGTAAGAAAATAGAAAAATTTAGCTTAATTTTGGAGATATAGCAATTTATTTAAGTAGTTTTCTGTAGTTCAAGGAGTAGGTAGCTCTGATTAGAACTCTAGATCAAAAACGAGAATAGCCTCATACAGCCTTGTCTAAATTTAACTTTGCTTCAAACCAATAAACTATAGCCTCTATTACTTTGTAGACAGATTATAGCTCATCAGTATGACTAAATATCACTGTGGAATTGCTCTGTAATAGTTCTGTTGCTATGCCTATAAATATAATTTCACTGAGTGACTTTCTCATTTTCAAGCTGCTCAGCTATGTTTCTGTGGCAATCTAAAGGATCTCAGGAATATTGTGAATGACGAAGTAAAGTAGCATCAGATAAAACATGAAAAAGTCAACACTAAATTTAGTGGTGGAAAAAGGTAAAATAAATAATGAATTATTAAATTTCAGATGTTTTTTAAACCTTATATTTTGGAATTGACTTGAACTTAATCTCTTTTTTATACAAGTTTTAAATGGTAAAATAAGTTATTCAATCTTATTTATGTTCTACTATTCCTAAACTACATAAAATGAAAAAAAAAAAAACACATTATTTAGTCCAAAGGAAAAAAATCCATATTACCTAAATAAGCAAAAGACTGTCCTAAGGGGCAAGAAAAAGATAGACTCAAATATTACAGCTAATCAAAGTTTGCATGTAGGTGGTTAAACTGTTGAAAAGATTCTGAAAACGGTTTTATGTAATTTATAATAAAACAAACAGAAAAGGACTCGAGTAGGTAGTACTTTTTACTTTCTACTTATTTTCCTTTTTCTCTTAGCTTTGTTCTCAAAGTGTGACCCAGCATCAAAATCATTCAAGGTTCTTTATAAAGATAGATAGTTTACAGACAATCCAGATTTACCACTGATACAGGGCCTGACAATATGTAAATTTAGCAATCTTTCCAAGTAAATTTTGGAAAAATTAAATTTAAGAACAACTGCTCAAAAGGATGTGATGAGAAAATATGTAGAAATCAATGAATATTTTTATTAAGATTTTATTTTTGTTAGAGGAGTTTCAGGTTCACAACAAAATTGACAGAAAGGTGCAGAGGTACCCCAAATATTCCCCACCCCCATACACTCATAGCCTCCCATTGTCAACATTCCCCACAAGAATGGTACATTTTTACCAAGGATGAAACTACGTTCACAAATCAAAATCACCCTGATCCATGGTTTACATTAAGGTTCATTTTTGATACACATTCTATGGATTTAGACAAATGTATAACAACATTTACTCATCATCAGGATGAAACCAAGCACTGGTCCTTGGGTTCTTTGTCCCACAAAGTTAAAGAATGGGTTCACAGACCAATGGGTAAGTGGAAGAAAAGTTTATTTGAAAGACAAACAGACTCCCGACAGTAGGGAGGGGAGCCAAATGGGTTGCTGGTGCATCTCTGTTGTCTAGGGATAGATATATACTTTGCTAGCCTCTGACTTGTCCTTTCAAGGAACTCTGCCTTTGTAATATCCACACATTTAAAAAATATATATATATATTTTTCTTTATTGATTTTAGAGAGAGAGGAAGAGAGGTAGAAATATTGAAGAGAGAGAACATCAATTAGCTGCCTCCTGCACACCCCCCATTGGGGATCTATCTGCAACCTGGGCTTGTGCCCTGACTGGGAATCAAACCAGTGACCTTCTGGTGGAGGGGTCGATGCTCAACCACTGAGCTAAACTACCTGGGCACATCCATACATTTTAAAGCTTGTTTTCCACCTGACTAGGTTCAGTCCTAGGTCATCTATAGGGGCCTTACTGGCTTCCTTTTTTATAATAATTTCAATTTCTCCCAGACTATTAGTGAGGAGGATGGGAAACACCTTGGAGCAACACTATGCTTGCTTTTTGTTTCTCCCCCAAATCCAATCTTGGTTTTCTATAATCCTTTTTAAGGTGACCTGGCTTTCTGCGATAGAAACACATTCTAGTTTTGCAGCAGAACTCATTCAGCAATCCTGTTGCCTTGCTCCCAGAAACCAATAGATATATTAATTGGACTAGGTCAGAACAGCCAGCACTATATTCTTTAACAGTAAATGCAATTCCTTTGCAGTCCCATCAGGGTCCCAGAGAAAGGAATGGATACAATTGCTGTTCTTCTCTTGCATGAAACCAACCTTTCCAGGTATTTCATTATGTAATTGACCTGTGGTCCTTCCTGGAGCTTCTAATTTGCATTTCTATAAATGGTGACTGGGAGTTTCTGGTCTTGGAGGCACAATCTCCCATGTTAATTTTAGTTTTATTTGTAGGTATAGAGAGGCCGAATAAACCTCCAGATATACTGTGTACTGGGTTGCCTGCCTGTGTGCTGAGCCCCAAGTCATGTCAAACTTCCCGTGTCTCAGCCTTCTTTCCCATGGTTCCGTCCCTCACTGCCGAACCTTTCTCTGTCTCCTCAATGGTATCACATAGAACTTTTCACTACCCTAAAAGTCTTAGGCTATTTGGGTATAAATGAGTCCTTTAATTTTGATGTATATAGAACATAAATTGTGATAATGAATGTAGAAAAAAATCAAAGAATTACAATGGATCAAAAAGGTTAGTAAATGACCTGTCCAACACAATCTTCCAAGTTGTCTCTGCTTTTCATTGTCTTCAAGATATTCTTCAACTTTTATACTTGAATAAAATGATATTAAGGCAAATGAGTTTCAGTATAAAATGCAAAATTGTTGTGTTCAGGTAAATGCAATAATTATTGGCCTTGTTATTAGACCTGTTTATCTATATATGGCTTTTAATTCCTTTTTTAAATGGTTGTAACATCTTATTGTTTCTCTCGTATAATTAGTAAAGTACAAGTTTTGGTGTGTGTGTAGTATACATACATATGAACTAATGATTAAATGTTTGTAAATATTATTTATCAAAATGTACCTTTTAGCTAGTAAGTACTCCCTTTTTTACTTTCTATTAAGTGGGAAAAAATTATGTGAAATTCAAAGCCCACTGATTTATTTTTCTTGTCAAGTATGAAAACATATGAGAAGTCTACTTGAAAACCTCTTCGAAGTTCACTTTAACATAATAAATGTGTGCTAACATCTTCTTTGCCATAGAACCGGCACTTTCTCCAAATTCTACACCATATCTCCCAGTTCCATATCCTTCGTCTTAGTACAAATGAAGTGTATTTGTCGCACATGACCACTATTATTCTTGGATTGCTCGGATTCACTTATTAAACACAGTTTTTTGTTTCTGTTTGTTTGTTTGATTTTTAATAGCAGAAGGGATTCTGGCTGACTTTACATATGCATGTGATGCTTTATTATATTCATATAGATGGATTCTTAATGAACTCTGCTTTAGCATTTCTGCTCTATATAATTATTAAATAACTAATAAATAATATAGTAAATATTAATGAATGTGTCATCTGGTATTTTGCTAGTTGATTTAAGAATTAAAAAAATAAAAAGGCATGGGTTCAAAAGCATTCTCTATTAACCAGTAATGGTGATAAAAAAAATAAAATAAAAGAGAAAAGAAAAAAACTTAGAAAAGTTACCAGAATTGCTACACATAGAAATTTTAAATCCCTACTATCTCTAAAGTGAGAATATTATAGTCTACTTAATATGTGACAAAAAATACCTTTTTTATATTAGAAAGCATGTTTGGTGATCCTTATAAGATTATTTTTTTCTCTGATAGTTGTTCTGATTAACAAGAATATACCACTCTCTTTCCCTCTTCCCTCCTCAAATTCTAATGCGCAAGAGGATTAATTTAGTAAAGAAAGATGTCAAGATTGTAGACAAGAAAATAGATCAAATTGTGGTTAGGCAGTTTAACAAAATAAAAATCCAGCAGTTGGAATTTATTATGAAAGCAAACAATAAGAGATTATCCAAGAAATAGAAAACTGCAAATAGCCCTTACCATGAAATAAGGGGCACGGGGAGTTCTCTTTGTGTGCAACAGAGACTGGGAAAGCACAACTGTCAGAAGATTAAACGTGACTGTGAATGTCTACAACTATGATGAAAATAAATTAGGTAATTACAGAAAATTTTTCCCAGTTTGTTCTTTGTATACCCTAAAAATTAGTTTGCTACTTCTTTTCTTTTCCTTTACAAATTTAGTGCTTTATTTTATAAAAGCTATGACAAAGAAGGCATATTACCCAAAAGTTCATTTGAATATGCTTTAATTATTTTTTGAATAGTGAAATCATAATTGAAAAGTAATTCATAACCTTAAATGTATAGAAACTTGTTACTTTTCACTTACTGTGCGTATTAGAGAATAAAGAAAGTCCTGTACAGTATGACGTGGGAGAAGAGTTTCCATGCAGGAATGTCTGTAAGCTGAGCGGAGAACATGCAGCCTGAGAACAGGAAGCACCCAAGAGGTTAAGACCAGGTGAATGATGATAAGAAAAGTTCAAAACCAAAATGTTACCTTTTAACTATTTTAGTATTCTGCCTAGCACTAATAGTTTTGAACCATATGGCATAGTGCTTAAATATCTAAACAAAAAGATAGATCCTTCTACTTGTAGAAAATGTAGAAGTCTTACCTGCTTTTTAAAATATGTGCTGACCCATATTGATTTTTGGTGTCTTTCTTTATTTTATACTATTTTTAAAGTAAGGGCTTGATCTGATGAAAATATGCATTTAGGAAAAAATTCCTGTGCTGCTATCTCAGTCTTCCTTATTTATGTATTTGAACAGCTATCAAGATTAACATGAAAGATATATTTGTTCCAATATCCCTCTTTCTTTCATGTCTAGCTTCACTCTGCTTACCCGCAGTTATTTTCGTAATATTTTATTGTCATGCCACAAAGTAGGAACAAATCTCTGGAGGGAATAATGTTCCATGGCATCATTAGAAGACAATAAGCTTGTTTTCATTCCACTATCCTTAGCTTTGTTAAAGGATAAGTGGAAGAAATTAGCATACGGCATGCCTTGTAAAGAAAATTGTTTCTAATTATTTTCATTCTCAAAGTATTCCAGGAGGTATTGAATGGACTTTAAATCCATTTCATATTAATTACCCTCAGCTAACATTTATAATTTTTTATTGTTGTTAAAGAGTCTATTAATTGGACTGAGGATATTCTGCTAAATAAATGTAAATAAAATTACTTGAGTAACCAAAATATCCAAGTAACCATTCATTTTGGTCAGATATTAAAAGTAGATTTAACCAAATATTTAAATATCAAAAACTTAATAAACTCAAATACTGATTGTACCATTCAAGCAAAATAAAATTCAATGTAGAAAAATCTTAAGAAAATCTGCATGTTGATTATGCTATCAAGGTTGTGGTAGCCAAAAAATAACAGCCCCTAACAGATAGTGAGATCTTAATCCCTGTAGCCTGTGGATAATTACCTAACATAACAAAAGGGTTTTTTTTTTTTTTGCAGGGGTGACAATGGTTAATACATGAATCTTTAAAAGCAGAGAGCTTTTTCCTAGGCCAGAGAGACGCATGATGGTGGAAGAAGTTCTTCTGGAAACGCTTCTCCTCTTCATTCAAACTGGCTTTTAGTCCCTTGTGAATGGTCTTAATACTTGGAATGTGAGCCAAACACTGGTCATTTAGGAATTGCCGCATAATTCGTTGTTTTCATTTTTATCCCAATACCTTAGTCTGCAGACGCACATTTTAGAGTAAGTGCAGGCATGCTGTCACTTTGTTAGAATTAATGCGGTGTTGGACATATCCAACATTTTTCACAACTTGGGAAAGTGACTCCACATCAGTATTGTTGTGGTTTAATCCCTTTGTGGACGGCAAAATGTGAAATGAGTGTTAGTCTCATTTAAGCAGTTTGGTTATTTTGTTGAAACCTTACATGTAGACATTCAAGACTGCAACGATCTGTCTTGTTGAGGTTTCTATATTTTTTTAATTGTAGTTTACCACACCTGATGCCAATTTTTAGGATATAAATCAATGGAAAATAAGAAAAAAATCAGGAATGATTGAGTTTACGGACTTTTGGCAGGAAAGATTGTTTGCATAGTGAAAGTGTTTACGTTGGTCACAACTTAGAGTTTATGGCCCCAAAATAAGCAATTGCAGATATAGCTGGGGGATATCTACATGGGTGCCATTTCTGATATGGTCTGATGACAAACCTCTCAGTTACTGTCTCATTAGATTCGATAGGACAGCTGTGGGTAGCTTCAGTTAGCTGGCTCCAGGCCAGAAACAAGAGCACCAATGTATTCTCTTAACAGGCACACTGACCAAATACTCGCGAGGGATTCCAAACATCTGGGACTCGTAGGGATTGGATACATTCCTTTAGCTGGCATGATGGGATGCTCATCTCACCTCAAGAGACTTCCCACAGCTGACCTTATTCACATGCCTTGTGCACAGGACACAGGTCTGGCCAACAATACAGGACTGAGGAAAAAACTGTGGCCAGAGAGCATCCAAACTAATGGAGGGAGATGTGGGGAAACTCCCGGCATCCACATGGACTTACCCAGTAAGAGGAGGATTTTGCTGTATCACAAAATGTGGACCTGGTTAATAGATTTTTTTTTTATTTTTTATATAGGATACAACTTTTATACCTATAATAGGAGTCCCGACTAGTCTCTTGGTTTTGGCAACATGATAAGATATGACCACCAGAGGAGAAAGATAATTATAGAACTACAGGGTACAATACCATAGCCCCTGGCAATATGTGGCTACTTCAATTCACTGAAATTACAAATTCTGTTTCTGATTGACACGAGCCACATTTTCAGTACCCAATAGCCACATGTGTTTAGCAACCATGTTGGGCAGGGCAGATACAGACCACTTCTATCACTGCAGAAAGTTCCGTTAGACAGTACTTCTCTAGAGCCAAGTGAGGCTTTTCTGGGACGTCGAAGACTGAGATGATACCTTTTAAGGTGATACTCTGCTTACTGCTTTTAGTGAAAAGGGTTGTGAATTAGTAGAATTGACCTGGAGCATTTTAAAATCAGATAGTTGTTAGAAATGTTGCTGAACCTTGAGACTAGATAGCAGAAAATTGAAGAGTATTCTTGTCACTCATTCACTTTGTTCAAAGATATGCTAGGACTTGTTTCTCTATTCAGCAAATATTTGACGAGGCCCTATTCTTTATTAGGTGCTATTACAGGCATCAAGATTCTGTGGTGAGCAAAACGAGGGCTCTGCTCTCATGCAGCTTACATTCTACATGATTGAAATGACAGTAAGAAACATATCAAACATGTAAAATAATTTCACACTGTATTAAGTTCTATAAGAATATTTATAAAGGGTAGTGGGTGGGCCACCTTGATGTTCAGGTCACCAGAATGGCTTTATTGAGAATGAGCTAATTATACAAAGAATCAATAATTCATTTGTTCCACAAGTACATGTTTAACAGCTATTATTAGCCAGCCAATGTCCTAAATTACCAGTGTGATATTTTTAACATCACTAAAACACCATGAATTGTATTAGAAATCCAGAGCAACCTCTATTCCCAATATACTGAATTTGAATCTCAAGCTTGTGGTCTAGAGATTAGTATCTTTAAAAATCACTGGAAGTGTCTGGCTGGTGTGGCTCAGTGGTTGAGCATTGACCCATGTACCAAGAGATCACCAGTTCGATTCCCAGTCAGGACACATGCCCAGGTTGTGGGCCAAATCCCCAGTGGGGGGCACGCAAGAGGTGGCCAATAAATGTTCTCTCTCATTGATGTTTCTATCTCTCCCTCTCACTTCCTCTCGCTCTGAAATCAATAAAGAAAAAAAAATTAAAAAATAAAAATCACTGAAAGTAAATTTTAGGTACAGCTCCACTGATAGTAAAGACACCTTGAATGCTCCTTTGGGCCTTTTTCACTAGAAAATGAGTAACAAGTAAAAGGAAGCAAATATTGTGATCAAGATTGCATTGTTTTTGAACTGAGTTAAAGATTAGAGAAGGAAGAAAGTGAATAAGAAATGTCAATTTAGAAACTCTTAATTTAGATAGCAACAGATGGCCAAAAATGAATGGTATCTGTGATATTAGAAAGAATAAAAATAATGAAAGGATTTAAAGAGCCACGAAAAGAAGGAGTGAACAGTAACCCTGGGATTTTCAATTTCATGTTAGAGATAAAGATTATGTTATTTTTAGATATAACTAAACCAAAAATATTAGGAAAAGTAGGTTGGTTTTATTTTTAGACATTGTAAATTTATTACTTGTTCTATAGTTGTGGATACAATTCCTTTCTTCTAAAATTCTGAGACAAAAATACTGAAGAAAAATTTAAAAACATAATTTTATGCCACAGGCTAAGCTGGAAAAAAATATTTCTCATACCCAATACAATTTTAAGCCTCTCATTTTATCTAAAATATATATATTATAAATTGGAATGTCCAAATTAGACCCACCTTCTTATTATAGGTAAAGGTGAATGGAAAACATGGGTTTTTCTTCTTTGGAATCAGTTTGGGAACTTGCAACATAAAACACATTCTTTTAAAAATGTCGCTTGATAACAAAGTCCAATAAGAAAGTAAACTGGACTAAATGTATTCATATGTTAGCCTGACCTAAGTCTGGGAACAGGGCCAAACTTTTCAAATTATACTATCATTATTTACCCAAAAAAAAGAGGAAATGTTAACTAATGCTATTAAATAAAAGCACATATACACAGGTCTAACAGGAACCAAAACAAATGCTAATGCTAATGAATGTTGAACATGTGTGCATACACACACAGCAAAGACAAAATATCCTGTTGAGCCGCATTGGAAATAGTAGCCATGACAGAGGAAATTTATACAATCTCCTCGGCTGTAGAGCACACATTTATCGTGTTATACAAATACACAAAAAACCCATTTTCACAGTTGCCTAAAACAGAACTGAAAGCAAATATTTGCATGTAATTCCACTACTTCATTTTATTTGAGAAATGGCAGACAATGAAACAGGTTTTTGCAAAACCTGTGGTGTAAAACGGACCTTGGTTTTCTGTGAAATAGAGACATCTTTTATGTATTTAAAGAAAAAAAAAAAAAAACATGCATCTGTTCTGAACGTTGCTACTTTGAATTCATGGTGGACCCTGTTTTAAGTCACATTTCATTTGCTGCATTCTGTGTGGTTCAGGGCAGATACTTTCATATTTTTTTTTGGATTCAATACTAAGGCAAGTTATAATTTGTGCTTAAAAGAGTTTTCCAAATCAGACTGGATGTTTAGAACACTATCTGGACACGCATCCCACTTCTCTGTCTGAACTATTTGATCTCTCTTACCCTGTTGTAGGGTTCCTGCAGTTCAAAGACAATCATCCAGGTGTGAGGTCCTAAGTTTCCCAGCGACTTCGCAGCATAGTAACCCGGCCGAAAAGCTGATGAGCCCAGACAAGAAGAAGGTGACGATGACAGGAAAGGATAATTGGGAAACACTGCCCTGGGCAAGGAATAGTTTGCGTCTGGGAGAGAAGTTCTTGACCGCTTTATTTTCAAATGACATTTATTTTTGAAAGACAGCAAAAAGAGTGTTCAATTGCAGAAACAACTTGGTTATTGCAGAAATATATACCACAGCACGCTTAAACTCGTTTTCTTTAAAGGTTAAAAAAACAAAAAAATGTGCTTCGCTTGAAGAGATTTCCAAACTGTCATTGTGAATAGTAATCCAATATTTCAATCTAGAAATCGAGAGGGTTTTAAATAAGAAGCAATTATTCCATGAAGAAAGCAAATATAAATGCCAGCGGTCAAAGAACTCGTGAAAAGATGTGATTTAAATTGAGTTTTTAAAAAGTTTTTATCTATGTTTTTTGACTTTTACAGTGTACAGACGTTTCCCCTTGAAAAAGAATTAAGAAGCATTAAAATACTAAAAGCGTAAGCAATATTTATTTTAAAAATTTACTAAAGTATTAGTGATGTTACCAACTTCACATCCAAATATAAAACACTTCTCAAAAAAATTGAAAATTAGTTTGAGGGAGAATAAAACCATTCTAATAATGATAATTAGTAGCAGTAGAAGTTTTATTTTTACTTGTGGCTCTTTTACTTGCCAATAAAGTCATACATGGTTGTAGGCTCTCTCTTTTATTCAGTACATAAGAATGTGTATATACTCTCATCGTAGAAAAAAGTTTCAAATCAGTTGTCTACTTGTACACTAGAAAAAGTTCAAAATCTTTCTGTTATGCTCAGGACCGTTTATTTCCTACCCAGCCCTGATTTGTTAGTTGCCCAGCCATCCTGACCTCTGCTCAGAAGCTGTCCGTCTCCTAATAGTTGAGAAATATTTATAAAAACAAATTAAAATATGATTTAACATTCTAAAAGTAATGAATACTATATATTGTGTTAAATGATTGTCCACTCTTATGGGTACATGTGCTTATTTCATATCTACCTATAAGAATTTACTCCTTTCATTTAATGACTACATAGTATTTCCAAATATAAATGAATCATTCTCAGAGTTTACTTTATGTGCTTACATTTTCTCCCCAGGATGAGCAATGCCTCAGCGAGTATCTGGTCCCTCATCTGTCTACTTTTTGACCCATGTAGCTAAATAGTACCACATTCTCTACTCACAGATTTACTACACTCAGCTGAAGATCAGAGTCCTTAAAGTTAGTACTTCATGTTAAAAACATAGAGTAGTATTACCAAATTACTATGCAAAAGATTTGTATTAATGTATGTTCTCATTATTTCTTTATTACAACTATTGCCACACAAATGTAACAACACTGAATGCTAACATTATTTTATTTCTTATACAAATGTATTGTCAAAAATGGCATCTTAGCCCTGGCCGGTTTGGCTCAGCGGTTAGAGCGTCAGCCCGCGGTCCAGAGAGACCCAGGTTCGGTTCCCGCTAATGGCACGTACCTCGGTTGCAGTTTGTCCCGGGCCCTGGTTGGCTCGTGTGGGTAGCAACCATTCAATGTGTCCCTTTTACATCGATGTTTATCTCTCTCTCTCTCCCTCCAACTCTATCTGAACAAAATATCAAAAAATGTCCTCGGGTGAGGATAAAAAAAAAAAATGGCATCTTAGCACTTTTAAAAATTTAGGCATCTTTAGTATGATTTCTGGTATACGGTTAGCACTTTAAAAATATTTTTGAATGAACAAAATAAACATGGGCTTTACTTAATTTTTCTATAAGAAAAATCCATTGGCACATTTGAATACTTTATGTGATAGGAATAGACATACTTTAATGAAGATTTTTCTTGGTATTTGTGATTTAAAAATTTTTAATAAACAGCCTGGCTGGTATGGCTCACTGGTTGAGAGTCGACCCATGCACCAAGAGGTCACCAGTTCAATTCCTAGTCAGGGCACATGCCCAGGCAGTGGGCCCAATCCCCAGTGGAGGGCATGCAGGAGGCAGCCAGTTGATGTTCTCTTTCATTGATGTTTCTATCTCTCCCTCTCCCTTCCTCTCTCTCTAAAATCAATAAAAAAAAAAAAATGTTTAAAAAAATTAAATAAAATTTTAATAAACATTATTTAAAATCTCCATATTGAAGCAAATTGATTTCTATCAATCATTATGTTCAAATTTTCTCATTATAACTATTAGATGTTTTGGTGTTGCCTCAAAAATTTGAAAATTGAACTGTCATATGACCCAGTGATCCCACTTCTAGGAATATACCCTAAGAAGCCTGAAACACCAATCAGAAAGAACATATGTACTCCCATGTTCATAGCAGCACTATTTACAATAGCTAAGATTTGGAAACAGCCCAAATGTCCATCAACAGATGAATGGATAAAAAAGCTCTAGTACATATACACAATGGAGTACAATGCAGCTGTAAGACAGAAAGATCTCTTATCCTTTGAGATGACCTGAACGGACTTGGAAAGTATTATCCTAAGTGAAACAAGCCAAGCAGAGAAAGACAAGTATCATATGATCTCACTAATTTGTGGAATATAATAAACATAACAGTCTGAGGAATGGGGTAGTCCCAGAGACGTGGAAATGGGGTACAGACTGACAATCCTCAGAAGAGGGGGTGGTGGAGGAGAGATAAACCACAGAACTTATATGCATGTATGCATGAACAATGGACATGGACAACAAAGCTGGGGACAGGGCAGGGAGGGAGGGGGGGATCAGTGGGGGAAAAAGGAGAAACATCTGTAACAAAAATAAATAAATTTAAAAAAATAAAGTAAAATAAAAAATAAATAAATAAATAAAAATCAGATGTTTTTATTATAAAGTGATTTAAACTGAAGTATAGAAAGGTCTAAAGAGATTGGTAGTAATTACCACATTAATATATAAAATGTATCACATGTTAAACTAATACACTACATGGTTTAAGATTATATCAATAAGCAGTTAATCAAACTTGCTATTTATTGCCAATTTTGTTTTCTTTTTTAAATAATTAAGTCTTTTTTTTTCCTTTTATTAATTCTCATCCAAGGATATTTTTATTAATTTTTAGATATAGTAGAAGGGAGGGAGAGAGAGAGAGGAAGAGAGAGAGTGGGAAAAAAAAACCATCGATGTGAGAGAGACATACTGATTGGTCGCCTTCTGCCGGACCATGACCAGGGATCAAATCTGCAACCCAGGTAAGTGCCCTTGACTGGGAATGAAACTCATAACCCTTTGGTCTTTGGGCCAATGCTCTAACTGCTGAGCCAAACCAGCCAGGGCAATAATGATGTCTTTCTAAATATCATTGATTTTTTCCCATGTGCTAATTTGTATATCTATCATTAATATTTGATCGTTTAATTTAATTTTAAATTTTAAACATACTTTACCTAATTTTAAATAAACCTAAAATTTCCTTTTAAATTCTTTATGTGTGAACAGTCAAGTTAAAAGTGGAATAGTGTCTGGAGCTACAAGCTAATATGATTTTGTAATACCATTCTCTTTGTAAGCATCTACAGGAAAATTTTATGAATAGCCTTTTTTAATACTATGGTTCTCTTAAACTCATGCTAGTAAGAATTCTGCCCAGAAGACAGCTAAAGTGTGAAAATGAATTCTATTAGGTATTAAATGTCTAAGATAAGAAAAATTGTACATATAAAATTTAAAGCTAACTAAAGATTTAATTGAAAAAGTTCCATATACCTTCTCTCCAACTCTGGTTTTAAAGAGACTGTAACATAATTGCAGTAATAACGATCTCGTGGAATTGGGATTTATGGAAAAGAGATTATTATTCCATAAGATTCTAGACCTGCAAAGAGTCTGAAGGAGCCTCCAGGAAGAAGGTACATTTTTTTCCATGCTAAAGATTAAATGAGGTTTTTGAAAACAGTGCTTTGAGCAAACATACATTTCTTCCACTGATGCTGGGTTTTGTATTGATTGAATAGTTATCTCCCCCACACCCACCTTTGGAAAGAAAACCTATAGGGACAAAATCCTTATTCTGTCTACATTAAAATCATCTATTGACTTTAAGAGATAAACACTGCTTTTGTTGGGAAGGTGGTATTTGCTGAAGAAATGATTCAAACCCTTAGTGAAATAATGCTTCTGTGATGCACTTATGCAAACAGAATTCAACTAACATCAGTCTAAAGAACTGTATCCTTTTAGGTCTGATATTGATAATTTCAGTAGAGCATTTTGAGGTAGAAAATTTCTTTCGACTTTGAAAAGTAACTTCTATAAACCATGACTCTTTGTTTATTCTTTTGAAAACTTATCTGAGGACAGGCAGAGTGACTGAGCTGCAAAACGTGGAGGGCACAGGGTTTTTTTTGGGGGGGGGTATGTGCCCCTAATGAGAACTGAACCCTGGACTCTCTCGTTTCCAGGCCAATGCTCCAACCGCTGAGCCACACCGGCCAGGGTGGGCACAGGGTTTTTGACCCTGTTAGGCTGTCAAATAGTGTCTCAAATGTATCAGGCTCTGGGAAATCTACTGAGGCTGTAGAAAGTAATCAAGTAATAGCTGAGGATGCATACGCCGAAGCATTTTCTGTGGGATTCCACATCTACTGTGGAGGAAAAGCCACGGCTGAATGTGATGGGAACTGAGTGGGGCGGCCTTTCCACGCTCTCAAGATTTTCCAACTCATATGTCAAGCCAAGACTGTAATAACTAAGCTCACAGCAGCTGCCCACACTGTGTTTGGTTCTAACTCAAATGAGAACATTTATCATTTCTCTGCCCTTCATGCATGCACATTTTAAAATATAAAGTCAAAAGACATTTCAAGGTTTGGATCGAATCCTCCATACTGAAAAGTAATCCAAAAGAGCAATACTTTGAAATGTTACCAAGTGTTAAATAAATGGCAAGATCTTGTCTGTTTAGATGTGTGTTTCTTCAGTGCTGTTGGAACTAATAAAATTGCATTTTTGATATAAAAACAGCAGGTTAAATTTAATTTATACAAAGTCATACAGACTTCTGACTATTCTTTTTTTAAATTGTTTAAAATCTAAAGTAGAAATAATTTTTAAATCTTATTCATAGTATTTGAATAATATAAACCAATGTTTATTTAATATATTACATTTTCTGCAGACTTATATATTCTCAATATCTAACTTAGTATTTATACCAATATTGTTACGTAAATTATTTTTTTTGTGTTTGTTCAAGGGACTTGTTTAGAACTTCGTTAAATATTAAGAGGAAGCTTGGCTGGTGTGGCTCAGTGGTTGAGTGTCGATCCATGCGCCAAGAGGTTGCTGGTTTGATTCCCTGTCAGGGCACATGCCCATGTAGTGGGCCGAATCTCCAGTGGGGCGGCCAATCAGTGTTCTCTTTCATCGATGTTTCTCTCTCTCCCTCTCCCTTCCTCTCTCTCTAAAATCAATAAGAGAAAAAATAAGTAAATATATTAAGAGGAAGAAAAACCGTATTCATTCCAATGTGATTATACTGTGCTATTCCAACATTTACTAGATGTTTAACATTATTTAAAATTAAACTTGTAGTATGAGAGCTCTGAAAATATCACATACATTTGTATTTTAGTTTAGCACTTTAGAATGATATTTCTCCTAATGTAAATTTATATTTGAAAAAAATTCTAAAAAACCTGATATATGTTTTTGGGTTTTTTTGCTGGAAGACATTTCTTTGGTATTCTCTGTTAACATTTATGACTCACTGGTTATTTATGAATTCAATCACTATTTTTCATTTTAAATAAATTACAGAGTTAATATATTTAACTGAACAATAAATCAATGGTGTTGCAACTCAAAATTTGCTTGCAAGATAATCAGTTCTTATATAGAAAATTTAATAAAATACTATAAAACCCTACTTTCTGATAAGGACAAAGAGGTTTTTCTTTCTTCAATATACTTATTAAATATGCATTCTATACAATCATTTTTTCCAGGCTCTGAGTTTATAGTGATGATCCTGATCACACTGAGTTAACAGTCTTATCTGTGAAAACAATATTAAGGAAATAATCACATTAATAAATGTAAACATGATTCAAATCTAGATTATGATTCTAGGAAAGAGTCTAAATCAACAAAACTGGCTTAAACTTGAGGGGTCAAGGAAGCCTTTCTGAAGAATGATTGACTGAGCTGAAAGAAATCTGTAGGATGTGACGACCACATGAGCGTGGTGTGCAAATCCTTCCATGAGAGGCAGGGGGCAGTAGCAAAGGCCTAAAGCAGGACAGAGAGGGTCTATTAAAACAATGGAGCCTGGCTGGTTTGGCTCAGCAGTTTGGCTCAGCGGTCAGAACGTCGGCCTGCAGACCAGAGAGGCCGGGGTTTGGTTTCTGCTAAGGGCACATACATCAGTTGCAGTTTGTCCCCAGCCATGGTTGGGGTCATGTGGATGGCAGCCACTCGATGTGTCTCTCTCACATTGATGTTTCTCTCTCTCTCTTCCTCCCTCTCTCTCTCCTGCTTTATCTGAAGATAAATGCAAAAATGTCCTCAGGTGAGGATTAAAAAAAAAAAGAATGAAAAGAAGTTCATGATTGAGTAGAAAGCAGAGTGTGAAGGACAACAGAATGAAGCCAGGGTTTGATGAGGCAAAAAGTCTGGAATTTGTCCCAAAAGAACTGGAAAACCATTAGATGAATTTGGCTTAGAGTGGTGGTGACAAGATCAGATTCGCATTCTGAAGATCTCTCTCAGGGGTGATGAGATGGGTTCAGGGTGGATGAGAGGAGGCCAGTTAGAAGAGACAGGACAGTGGCAGGAATTGGGAAGAGGAGTTGGCAGCAGGCTCTGTACTGTGTGTGCGTTCTGTTTTTTTATAAGTAGACAAGTATTTCAAAGCATTTAAATTTTGGTAGAGCAATGAGCTGCAGCCAAGCAGCTGTCTGGTCAGAACATGCTCCAGTACATGTAGGCTGAACATCAGCTGTGCATGGTTATGTGATTTTAAAACTCTCTCAAATCTATATAAACAAAGCAAAAATGTGAAAAGATCATATTATGCTTTTGGTTGTCAGAGGGTTAGAATTTTAGTTGCAAAATATACTGCAGTTTGATGAAATTTGCTTTTAACTGCAGCTTTCATGTCCCCAACAACCCCAAAATATGACAAATGATATTGATATTTGTCCTTGTTAATAAGCAAAACTGGGTTAGTATTACCAAAGAGTCAATACTTATATGAGAGAAAATATTGCAACTGAACTGAAAAAAAGTCTTTTTTTTTTTTTCCTTTATTGATTTTTTAGAGAGAGAGAAAGGGAGGAGAGATAGAAACATCAATGAGAGAGAACATTGATTGGCTGCCTCTTACATATCCCCCACTGGGAATTTGACACACAACTTAGGAATGTGCCCTAAGAATCAAACCAGCAACCTCTTGGTTCATGGGTCATTGCTCAACTACTGAGCCACAGTGGCCGGGCAGTAATATATGTTTTTTAAGTAAAAAACGCTTCACTGAATATCTGCAAACTTCATTGTCTTCCCATCCTGCCTCTTTTATGAGTTACTGTAACTTAGCTATAACCATACTGTAATTGACCAGCACTGATGATGAAATCAATAATCATTAAAAGAACAATAAATGGTGTTTTGATGCAAGAAACACTTAGCCATTTTATCTTAGGGGAAGGATATCTGACTTTCAACTGCTAAATATATAGTTCAATACATAGCAATCTTAATAAAATGTATGTGATATCTAACCAATATACATAATGGTCTACTCTCTTTGTCCTCAAGTAGAATCAGTGCATGTTTTAGATTGGAAATGCAATAGTATTTGCTTTCATTAAAAATTATTTTCTGGGCCCTGGCCAGTTTGGCTGGGTGGTTAGAGCGTCAACCCTTGGACCAGAGAGACCCTCGTTCGGTTCCTACTAAGTACCTTGGTTGCAGTTTGTCCCTGGCCCAGTTTGGGTTGTGTAGGTGGCAACATGTTGATATGTCTCTCTCTCACATTGATGTTTCTCTCTTTCTTTTCCTTCCTCTCTCCCTCCTGCTCTATCTGAAGATGAATGCAAAATCCTCAGGTAAGGATTAGAAAAAAAGAAAAGTATTTACTGGTAGGAGTGTGTTTTAAACTCTCCCTACTATGTGATTCAAAGCCTTCAAACAAGTAAACATTTGGAAGAATACAATTGCAGAACTTAGTTTCAAGCTCAGTATTTAGGAGATGAGTGTTGAAGGACACCTCTTCATCTTCCGCAAGAAATTAGCATTATATATACAAATATTTGAATGAAACATTTCAAATGAAGAAAATGAGATCACACAACTTTTAGTACATCAATGTTGTCAATTCATTATTTAAGGGTCACTGATTCTTAAGAATTTCTACATTTTGTCAGATCCACATGTTATAATGATTAACTCTATTTGAGGTTGTCACAAAATGTGCAAATTGTCCCTTTTTGGAGAAGTACAGTGATCCCTTCTATTTCTATTTGTCTGATTCTTGAATACAGCTGACTAAACTGCAATGAGGTTTGTGTCTGAGCTAGAAGAGGTGTTAGACTAGGTTAAGGTTCAAGGAGGAGGAATGATGGAATCACAAGTAATAGACAAAACAGTGTATTAAGTTTTAGAGGAGAAGCCTGGGTGCACAAGATGACATAGTTCGGGACCTTGATAATGGCCATAATAAGCTTTTGATAATGTGAGAAAAAATGAAGCACAAGCACTAGGCAATGTATGTGGGTGTTGGCAATTTTTATCAATATCTTCACACACATATCCAAATTGTTCTACCTATGTCTATTTACCTATCTATTGATATATCTATATTATTTGCTTAATATGTAGAGTTGACAATTAATAGGGTACATCTCACAATGTCTAGTCTGGTTAAAATAGAAAAGGATGAAGAGATTGTGATGATAAGCATTATGATTTAATCAAGTAGTAAGTACTGTCGAGATGGTATATCCAATCAGATATTATAAAGGGCATAGGCTGCAGCAGATTATGTTGTTATCTTAAGAGAGAAGCATGGATATTTAGATTATGATTTTAGAGTTTAAGAGGGCAAAGCAAACTGCCTGCTGAACAACAGGCAAGGGTAAATGTGCATCGTTGTCTGCAGATGACTTGACAGGACCTAATAGAACCAGCAGGGAAGGAGTGTGGGTGCCGGTCCAGGGAACGAGGTTTTGCTGCCTCACTGGGCACACAAGTTTTGAGAGACACTGGTTGTAAATTTGGTAAGTAGATGAGAATGTAAAGTTATATAAATATTTATAACTATCTAGTACTTATTATAGCATATTTATTATCATCAAAACAATTTTAGATGGGTTATCAACAAAATGTTTTAAAATAAATTGTAAACTATTTATGTCAAGTGCTTTGGTTATGATGCACAAGGTAATGTTTTGATACAGTAATACAAGTAACAGATCCATCAAAGAATCCTCAGTTTTAATAGGTTGGGTTTTGTTTTTGTTTTTGTTTTTTATTGCTTTCAATGCTATATCAACAGTTTTAAGTACAAATGCACAGTGGCTGAATTCTAATATAAATCAATGAATCTGTCCTTTTGGAAGATCAAAGACAGACACCAGGATGATGCTGAGGGGATTACAGTGAACTGAGGAGTTCTGGCCTCATGTAAATGGTTACCATGACTCAGTTTCACTTGACTAAGGAATAATAGGAATGAATTTTCTATTTACAGATTTTAAAGTTGTCTAGATAATAATTTCAACATTGTAAAATCATCAACTGATTTGGATATTTTTATAACATTAAATTGCTAGAGAAAATAAGTATACAACTAAAAAGGGGGCCCCTGGGATGTGACCTTGTCCGTCCAGTATTGAGATAATTACTTGAGTGCAGAAAGTTCATGTAAATTTCATTCGTTCTGTATATTGCAGAGTACTCACTAGAGGAGTGCTCCAGAATTTTTTTTTTATCGAATGATTTAAAGCAAAAGAGCCTCAGAATTTTTATAATATTTGATGAGTGTGAATTTTAAATATAAACACACAGTATATATACTGTATATACTGATGGAATGTCCTTGTCAAATGAGAACTTGACAAGATTGCTCTTAAATTTAAGCCTCCCTTATAAATTTTTTAAAAAAATGTAGTTGCTTTTTCCCCCAATTTTTTTTTCTTGTTTCAGTTCAAAACTCTACTTGTTCTGGCTCATGTTGAGGCCTGTGCATTTTCAGTGTGTTTGCTGGTGGAGCTGGAGTAAAGGAGAGAAGTGGGTGGGATTGATTTCCATGTCCTGTGTGAAATGAGAGAGCCACAGGCAGAGCCCATTACGATAACAACTGTCAGAACCACTTCCTGTGTTAGAAATTCCGTCTCCTACTTCCTTAGGAATATTATTTAAATTGATTAAATGGCATATACTTCGTTCAACTTCACTATGCCTGAATTCAACTTTCCTATGCCTGACTTCCCCTGATTTACAGAGGGGTGAATTTGCAGTAGTTGCACAAGTGTAAGTAAATAGTGTCTCTCTCTACTCACCTTTCTAATGCAAAACAAACCCATTGAAAAGAGAAAGAGGAGGTAAAGGGTTACCTTTATTTATTTATTTATTTATTTATTTATTTATTTATTTATTTATTTATTTATTTATAAAACCCAAAGAGCTCAGTGTGTTTTGCTTCTCAGCTTGTCTGCTGCTTAAATTTTGAGATGACATTGACACTGCAGCTCACAGTCTAAAGGACTGGGCCTGTTCTGTACAATTTATTTGAAAGCAGGGATTTTCTTTGCTGTATGCCCTGTTATTTGCCAATTTTGCCAAATTATCTGTAAATAGAAGTATCAAAATAAGAAGATCTTTGGCAAGTTGGGATGTCAGTTTTCTTTTGAAGGACAGTTACAAGCTCCTAGGATTGATCATTTTCCTTGTTCTTTCTATAAGCAGCATCATCACTTCTTTCTAGTATTATATTTCTCCTCAATAATTGATATGTTACATTAAAGGAACACAAAATGGTCTTAATTATGCAATAATGATCAAGGCAAAGAGTGTTTCCTGAGAACTAATGGTTGCCCGAGAGGACATGATGGCTTGAGGTCCAGCTGGTTAATAAGCCACAGGAAATGCTATAGGCCAAGATCTGTATATCCCTGAGTTGAAAATGAACCAAAAAAGAAATAAATAAGGAAAATGATTTTTTTTTATCCACTAATGGGCAAGATGGCCTCATTTTGGATGCAAAATATTTTTTAGTGGAAGAGATGTATACCATAAGAACTAAATCAAAAATTTTGGTGATCTCTGTTTTTTTGTTTTTAACACAGTACAGGGTAGAGAATATTCTATTTTTTACTTAAAAGTTTAATATGGAAAAAAACTATGCAGCCTTAGAGTTTTTATCTAGTCCTATAACTGCTATAGAATATTATGCCCAACATTTTCTTTAGTCGTTTTTTTGTGAGCTAAAAACATATTTTATACACATCTGATATTAAAAATAATTGCTTTTCAAAATATCCAGAAAACAGTTGTCTAATAATCAAAAATGCAAGTTGTATTTCCTTTTGTTTATAGGAGTCCTTCAAATAAAATGTTAGGAAAAGATATCTAACCAAAAAGATGTCTTAAGATCTTAAGTAGTGTTACTTTAAGGTAAAACTACATGATTAGAGAAGAATTATTTAGCTTTCTTAATTGCAGTGTGTTCATCTATATGCCAAATGTGTGCTAGAGTATCTGTGATTTTAATGTCATTGTACAATACAAAACATTTTGTAAACATTAGTGCAATCAAATGTAGTTATTTGTATAGTTTCTTTATCAGATGAGCCAAGTAAACAGCTTATTTTATTATATTTTGCCATTTCATTGATGGACTGTGTCAAGGGGCATAGACACCAACTGAAAGAGCTCCTGATAGCCAAAGCTGTAGTCTTTTGAGAAGAAATGAATAGGGTAGCACTGGATTATACCAAAAAGTACAAGATAAATATCTCTGAGTCCAGACTAAAGTAAATAAACTAAAGAACACATAAATAAATGGGGAGAATGTATTCTTCCATGCAGAAAAATTTCCAACAATTTATGATGTTCCACCTCCAAGGAGATGTAGCATAATCCACGTTCCTCAACTGGATACTACAGAGTGACTTCTTTCGAACAATATAGTATGGAAAGCAGGTGGGGGTGTTAAATTACAACAATAAAGATGAAGCATCTATGATTAGAAAAACAAACCTTGACAAGTTTATCAGCAATGTTTAGAATTTTGTTATATTCAGTAGAGAACTCCACAAAATCATGCTGAACTTAATGATGGATATCAGTGTCCTACTTAATGAAGAAAGTTCAGAAGCCATGTGTTTTGAGGAAACATTATCTTTTCTGTAGTAGTAATGGCTAAATGAGCAACTAATAAGCATATGGCCACAAACTAAACTGCATTGCTGCCAAGAAAATATATTAGAAGGTGCGTAGCTGACCTTGCTGAAGACTTACTGGAAAAAATGATTAAAACAAATTATACAGTGTGAACTGTTTGCTAAATTTGCAGATTTTTAAAGTAGATAGTCTACTAGACTATAGCTTTCTTGAGGGCAGATATTGGTGTCTCTGATTTTCAGTTGTATCTCTAGTATCTAGCGTAGTGTCTGCTACACAGAAAGGACTTGATTTTTTTTTTTTTAATGTATTCAATGAATAGTTTATTTTAGTTTTTTTCTAGATATGACTATAATAATAATAATAATACCTTATTTTGTTGAGCAACAGGGAAATACATACTAGAGAAATTATTTTTAATCATAAAGTTATTAACATAATAATCTTAATAACATAATGTTTCATGTTGGAGAGGAGATGTACTATACAATGTAATCCCTGAAGGTGCCACTGCATCAATTATAATACCTGTGGCATTTGATGTTATCAATGCTTACAAGATTAAAGGTTTAAACTTTCTGAGTGCAAACTCTGGTCCTCCCATCTGTAAAATGAAAATAATAATAGAACTGACTCCTGGGAGAACTTGAGATAGCTGCCTAAAACTATATAATTGCTACATGAAGGTAAGCTATTATTATTAATTTTAATATTTAAAATGTAAGTGAAAATTCTAGGATACAGTTGCAGATATTGCATCAACACCAAAGTCATTTATTCTATGATATGTTATTACAGTACAGAAATCACTGCAAGGATGTATTGACTCTTCATTATCAGAAAGAATATGTGATTTTTAATTCAAGACTTTTAAAATAGTATGTCATGTATAAAATTCTCAGGTCTCCATATATGAAAAATTGCTTTAAAAATTTTAAAATAAAAAAATTCAATGAGTTTTGAACCTCTCATTAAAATAGAAAATTAAACACCTTTATAATAATAACTGTTATCAAACTAGATAAAAATTTACAAACCAAATAACAACAAAAATTTTAAAATAAGATTTACAAATGCTCAAGTACTACTGAAAAATTAATATAATGATTTGGTAAGTGCAGTTAACAATCAACTTCTTTCATCAATTCTTAGGTTGATAGTCTATAATACCACATTTTAAGATAAATTCACTTAGAATATTGTGTCTTAAGATGCTAAATCAAAGTTTTCTAAAATACTGAAAAAATTTTACTCATTCTGCAGTTATTGACATTATTATTTATTCACCCTTGAGTTAAATAGAAAAGAAAAAGTTGACTGTAAAAAGTGTGAGAGCATTTGTAAATTATAGTTAATTTTATCAGATTTCTATTTTTGGTATATTTTATGATATATATAACATCTCTTTGTAAGACATTAATTTAATAACAGGAAAGGCCTGAATTTGCCTTTTGTTTTTTATTATTTTTTTCCTTTATTGAATTCAGAGAGAGAGAGATAAGAAGAGAGATAGAAACATCAATGAGAGATAATATCAATTGGCCACCTCTTGCATGCCCCTCACTGAGGATTGGGCCCACAACCTGGACATGTGCCCTGACCCGGAATCGAACCAGCAATTTCTTGGTGCATGGGTCAATGCTCAACCACTGAGCCACACCGGTTGGGCTGAATTTGCCTTTTGAACTTCCTTGCTCAGAAGCAGTTCTTCTTTATATAGAAAAAGTAGAAGAGGAAGACAAACATCCAAATAAGAGTTTTGCTGCAAGCCAGTTACCTTATTGGCCTTTTCCTTTCTGATCAAAGACAAGTATCTTTCTACCTTATTCATTTTTGTATTCTTTTTTTTTTTTAATCATCCATTCAAATTTAGCCAGACATAGATTTTAACAGTGCACTGTATGCTTTCCCCCTGAAATATTGGAGATGCTATTAACAAACTGGCATAGCAATTAAAGTCATTAGGAGAATTCTATACTTACATTAATTAACACACATTTATAGATTGCCTGCCATGAACAAGTGCAAAGATGGTAGAATGTTGTTAAGATGTGTTAGTTAGATTTCCTGTCTTTTAAGACTTTTTATTACAATGTAATATAAAGACAAGTATCTACATATTATAATACAAGGAATTACATAAAAATGTGAACGTTGTCCTTCCCTGTTTTAAAATTAGAACAACCATTCTGGCTCAGTCCATCTTTGGGAACTTTGTGAGAGGAGTTGGCATTTGAACAGCATCTTAAAAGGTAGTCTTCATCCCAGCAGCTGGGTTAGACACTGAAGTGGTCAGCATCAATATGTACAGAAATGCTGACTTGATTAAAAAAGGTTCGAAGAGCTTTATATTTTTTCAAAAGAATAAAACCTAGTTTGGATAAATATAACAAGGTTACAGGGGATATCTGTACCCATTTCTTGGTTTTCTAAATGAATTTCGGGAACAGCTGCGAGGCGAGGTTACTGCCTGCCTGACCAGGTGCTCCTTTGCACAGGGCGGAGCAAAAGAAATCCAAAGTTTTCACTGCCACTGAATAGCTCTGCTCTCTGAAGACATTTTTTTTTCCAGGTAGACAATTATTTAAATCTACAAGCATCCTCTTTAAAATGCAACCAACTGTGGTATATTTTAAGTCTCACAGAAAAGTCACTCTCTTAGCATAAAATGGCTTAAAAAATCAGATTACTGTTCTCCAAATATCTGATATAATTTCCATTTAGGAAATATAAATTTTAATATTGGTTGGTGGAGATAAGTTGTTTTTGGCATAAAAGGGAAAGCACGTCGGGACGAAATACTAGGGCAGAGATCTGTGAGTAACCAGAGAAAAGAATATTAGGGGAACTGAAGAAAAGGACCTCAAAAGCTAAGACAGGAATGCAAGAACAGGCAGGATGTGGCGGGAATGCATTTTAACCACCTTGAGTTTTACTGCTGTTTGGCTCTGAAGTCATTCTGATAAATTATTATAGTAGGTAGGCAGGTGGTTAAAAGGAGGGAGTAAACGGAATCAGACATTCAGCCTGATTAATGAGGAAGCTGTAGCATGCACTCCGGACGGCCACAGCCTCCACCGAAGGGACGGAATCCTGAGGAGGGAGGAAAGACTGGCTTTCCAATCTCCCCACGGAACAACGGGCCACCTCCCCTAGATTTGGGAGAAGGGGGAACCAGCAAAGGGGAAATTCCTCTGCTGAGGCCTGCGCAGTGGAAGCCAGAAGATGACTATAAAGGCTATAAAGGGGAGGAGTCTAAATTGGGAAAATCTGGAGAAAAGGCCACATAAGATAAAGGCATGGGACCTATCAATCTAGGATGGTGACTAACATGAATTAATAGTGAACAAATGGAAGAATAAGTACATTATAACTAGTCTATATCTTCTATTAGCATTATATTTAGATGTAGTTGTTGTTTTGTTTTGTTTTTTTTTTTACAAGGGTGGCAGATTATAATTTTTTCTTTATTTTCTTGTGTTTTTCTTTTTTCCCTATGAAAGAATTATTAGACTTGGAGAGGAACACCAAAGCTACTTCTTCTAGATCTAAGCATTCTTTAAGTTGAGTGGGAAAAAGGTAGAGAGTGTGAACTGAAAGTAGAGGTAGACTGAAGATTAAACCAACTGGAAATGAAATAAAATACCTAGTACCTCTTACCATTACACAGTTTCTCTAGAGCCTGCCCTGCTCTTGATTCCCTAAGAACTGAACATATGACCTTGTTCTGTCAATGCTTAAGACGGGCTTCTGTCTTAGCCTGGAGTGTGGTGGGCTGTGTGCTAAGCCCTATCACGTGATTATTATTTTTGTACTATTATATATAACTTGTATTTTATGTATTATTGATAATAACTAAAAAATGCTGATGATCATCAGCTCTTTACAGGAATTCAAGAAATTCAGTATAACTCAATTTTCCTTTCTTAAACCTATGCAACTAAATTATATACCAGTAAGACTGTGATTTTCTGTTTCTATCCAATACATACATAAATAAAAAATGAGAAAAGTAATCAATGATAAAAAAAAAAAAAAAAAACCTTTCTGCCTTGGCCAGTTCGGCTCAGCAGTTAGAGTGTCAGCCAGTGCACCAATGAGTCTTGGGTTCGATTAAGGGCATGTATCTGGGTTGCAGTTCTTCCCTGGCCCTGGTCGGGGTCAGATGGGAAGCAACCAATAGATGTGTTTCTCTTGAATTGATGTTTCTCTCTCTCTCCCTCCTTCCTTCTCACTCAATCTGATGATAAATGGAAAAAATATTCTCAGGTGAGGATTAAAAAAAGACTTTCTGAAATGAGTGTGTACTGGTGTTAAAGTCTTTTGTTGCTTTTTATTTTCATATTAATTTTCTGTGTATCTACTCTGCTTTAGGCACTCCATAATTTCTCTGGTGGGTACAAAGCTCTACACGACATATTTTTTTCTATAAAGAAGTTAGATCAAGAGTAGGAGAATAAGCCAAACATATGTAAAAAAAATTCTAGATAAATAAAAGCAAATACTAAACCACTGAATGGAGTGAAACAAAAAATTATGCTTTCCACCTTTAAAAAAAATGAGTCAGATACAATGATCATAGAAGGCACCTGGGACTGAGAAGAAACTTTATGAGTAGATATAATTTGTAAACACAACAAAATTCTACCCACAGTATACTTTTATTTAATTGATACTCTTTCTTTGTCTAGTTCTAGCCAAGATGGCCTAAAGATTTCTAGTCAAAAACAAGCCAGACAAGTTCTACTTTTTATGGTTATTAACTCCTTCTCATATTATGTTAATTGAAGTCATTACCTTGTAGATACCAAGACAGGTATCTGTCCTAACTTAGTTTTAGGCTCATGTGCTATGGGCTAAAGATGTAATATTCCTTAAATGAGTCTATATGTTTAATTTACACCAGAATTTCTATAATGAATGTGTAGTTGAGTGTTGATGGAAAATTAAGGTGATATAAATATGTAAGTCCTGGAAAATATAGAATCTTAAACATTTCACATTATTTTTATTATCACTCTTTAATGCAACTTTATGAGGCCTTAGATACTAATATAAAAGCCAAAATTAGAATTTTTCCTCTGTGGATGTTTATTGCTCAGTCCACAGTGCGTGGAGTCTTGATTCTAAAGCTCTAACTCAAAAAAATGTCATTGTTTTACCCTCTGATATGTCAAAACCAGAGCCTAATTGTTGCTGTGGTTGAGAATTATGAACAAATATACTTTACAAAAAGTTGTATATATTTCTTTTAATATTTATTCCCAACTTCAGCACATATGCATATATAGAGATCATTGCAATTTTAATATGCTCACATCCTCACACATACACACATATGCATGTGATTTAAAACATAAACACACAAATATTAGAAGATTTGTTAGAACACAATTCACTTTCAAATCTCTTTCCTGATATGCTTATGGTCAAGTACTATACTAGCTAGGATTCATTTAAATTTTTTTTTTCAAAAGGTTGAGTTAAACTAAAAAGGTAGGCTATAATGATGTTGCTTAAGGAAGAAACTTCTCAAAAGATTAGAAGTTTTGATGTCCTTTATTTCAAATATTTCTAGTTGAAACATAAATACAAAGAAACCACTAGTTACATAAAACATTTATAATTTTCAAAACTACTTCTCATTGTATAAATATTGAGAGGCAGGTTACTTGCAGAATCCAAGCATAATAATCATCCACACATTGTAGGTGATGAAACCGTTTTGTAGAGAAAGTGATTTGCCACAGATTGCACAGAGTGAGCGAGGGCCCAGTTCTCAACCACTTTTTTTTTTTTTTTTTTTTTATCCTCACCCAAGGATATTTTTCCAGTTTTTGTACAGATAGAGTGGGAGGGAGAGAGAGGAAGAGAGAGAGAGAGAGAGAGAGACATCGACGTGAAAGGGACACATCGAGTGGCTGCCACCCGCACGACCAACCAGGGCTGGGGACAAACTGCAACCGAAGTACGTGCCCTTAGCGGGAACCAAAATCGGGTCTCTCCAGATCGCAGGCCGACGCTTTAACCGCTGAGCCAAACTGGCCAGGGCTCAACCACTTTTATTCTAAAGCCTTTCATCTTCCAAGAAAGGAGAAATAGCCCCACTCTTTGCACATATTGATTCCTTTTGCTATGCTCATTTGACTTTATACATGTTTTATAAAGATTTGTACTTGACATTAAAAATTAGAAAATTTTAGTGCTAGCATGAACCTTGTCGTGATATTTTAGTGATTGGTTGCTGCCTATATTCTTCTATTTTTGAGTTCCTCTCAGAAAAATCTATAAAAACTCAATTGAATCACCAGTTCACTTTCAGGTGGGTTTTAACTTTTGCAAACCTTTAACCTCCAGTCTTATCCATAACCCATTTACTTTCCAATTTTGGCTGCAGGAGCATGGACAGCTTTTTCTCACTTTTTCCACGGGAAGGTGGGTTTTGCACCTATCCCAATGAACGCTTCACTTGACCACATATGTAGAGTGATCAGGGCTTCCTAAATTACCTGAGGTGAAGAAACAGGCTTTTTATTTGTATCCATTTCCGTTCTGTTGTGAGTCAACATAATTGTGCACGTGGCATATCTGCAGCTTGAAACACATGTAATTCACCAGGTTTGAGCAAACTCGACTAGTCTCTACCCAGCTTCCTGAAATGAATCCACTAAGGGAAGGGTGTTAAGACAATACTAAATTTTAACAAACGTTTCCAAAATCTTAATTTCAATTTTGAATGCATATCATAATTGTCTGCAACAAGATTGGGTTTGCTATTATTTCACAGACAGTGATTTGAGAAGAGTTTAGGGTAACTTTCTTAGTAACTTATAATAGCCAAACTACCAATCCACTGAGAAAATTGAAGAGAGTGTAGCATTTTTGTTTGGCTACTAATTTATATTATAACATGTATGTGAATAGGAGAATTACATAGCATTTGGAAAATTTTGCTTTCTCTACCCTTGGAAGCACTTATAGTCACCAGAACATGTTAGAGAAGTAAACATAACTGGCTACCTGGTCATTGTTTCCTACCTTCCACATTTTGATTATTTCATCTTTTTTATTAATTTGTGTTTGGTTTTGAACTATGAATAGTGGACTCATTCAATTAAAAGTAACAACAGTAGTCCAGCTAGTGTGGCTCAGAGGTTGAGCACAGACCCATGCACCAAGAGGTTGCAGGTTTGATTCCCGGTCAGGGAACATGCTCAGGTTGCGGGCCCGATCCCCATTTGGGGGCATGCAGGAGGCGGCCAATTGATGTTCTCTCTTATCGATGTTTCTAGCTCTTTCTCCCTCTCACTTCCTCTCTCTCTAAAATCAATGAAGAAAAAAAAAAATTCAAAATAAATAAATAAATAAATGAAAGTAACAATAGTCATCTCTTCGACCCATTGGTGTCCGTAATTTGTTTATAACAGAGTAGCCTCTCTAGTTTTGAGTCAAGAGGGGATGGCACATGAGGTCCATTCATTTCAGTCAAGGTTTACTGAGGACCTCTGTTGTACCCTGCACTAAGCAAAGGACCATGTCTTTTGCTATAGAGATCATCCAATCCAAACTTCACATTTATAATGAGGCAACAGGGCACAGAGTGTTAACACCAGAAAATGACACCTTAACCTTCCTGTGACCAGCTCAGTGGAGCCTCCCTCCACCATGCTTTCTTCCCCAGCGGCCTCTGTGTTTCAGTCAGGGCAGGGCCATTATTCCTGTGCTGTGCCCTGCCCTCCCTAACTCTCCTGAGGTATTTGGATCTGTGTATGCTTGTGATAAGTATATCAAGTTCTGAGATGCTGTCAGAATTTAGAGAGTAGGACCAGTACTAAACCTCTTTCACTATATGAGTCAGTTTTACAAAATCAAAATGAGGTCTCGACCCGCACAAAATTTTAAGTCTCTGTTGAGAAACAATACTGCTATCAGATCTATCTTTATTTTACTAGGTTCACCTAAAACATGAGACAAAACAAAAAACGTTTCTACTTTTTGGTGATTTCATCACCCATGAATGATTGTGACTGCTCATTTTCAAAGATATTAAAAGGATCACGCTCTTCTTTCTGATAGTTAAATAATAAATGTGCTGGGTCTATATATCTGTAGATATAAATACAAATATATATTCACAGTTTTTGTAGACAAACATAAAATATCATATGCATTCTCATGATTATTAACTCCTAAGAAAGTTAAGGGTATTTATTTATTTTTTTTATCCTCACCCGAGGACAGTTTTCCATTTTTTGTTCAGATAGAGTGGGAGGGAGAGAGAGGAAGAGAGAGAGAAAGAAAGAAACATCGATGTGAAAGGAACACATCGAGTGGCTGCCACCAGCACGACCAACCAGGGCTGGGGACAAACTGTAACCCGAGGTACGTGCACTTAGTAGGAACCGAACCTGGATCTCTCTGGACCGCAGGTGACACTCTAACCGCTGAGCCAAACTGGCCAGGGCGGTTAATGGTGTTTAAATATAAGGATAGGGTAGCGTTGAAGTAGTGGACTTGTTTCATGATGCAAGCATAGATGATTCATACAAACAGATGTTTTTGTACTTAGTAAAACTAAAAAGCTGTGAGTCTACATTCGATCTTGTGGCAGGGTTTTTCATTGTTTTGCTTGTTTGTTTGTTTTTACCCCTATCTTAGCAAAACATAAGAGTCACCTGAAGATCTTATTAAAAAAATGGCCTGCAGTTCTGACACCAGAGTCGCTGATTCAGCAAGTCCAGGGTGAGTTTGAATTTGTGTTTCTAATGACTTCCCAGGTAATATTGACTTTATGCTCAGGTTGATCTCCTGATTAAAAACAAGTTTAGTTTTCTGCTATTAATAGAATAATGTCAGAAGCTCCCTTGCAGGACACAACAGGAATATGAAAATCTGGCCCAACCACTCTTTCTACTTTGAGGTGGTAACATGACTTTTTTTAATCCTCACCTGAGAACATTTTTTTTGCATTTATCTTCAGATAGAGTGGGAGGGGGAGAGAGAGAGAGAGAGAAGAACTTTGATATGAGAGAGACACATTAACTGGTTGCCACCCACACAACCCCAACCGGCACTGGGGACAAACTGCAACTGAGGTATGTGTCCTTAGCGGGAACCGAACCTGGGACTCTCTGGTCCATGGAACAATGCTCTAACCGCTGAGCCAAACCAGCTAGGGTGGTAACATGACTCTTGTTCAACAATGGTCTGCCATTCCGAAGTGTGGTATTGATCATTCTCTAACTACACCTTTCTATTTCAGGCTGTCCATGAACTGGTCTTGCTGTCCTTCTGCCCAGGTTGTCATTCTACCTGCAGAGCTTGGAAAATGACCACTTACCCATAGAGGCCAAATTCAAATAAAATTTCCCCTAAGGAAAAAGTTTTCTGTCACCCGATTTGAATAAATAAAAATGAGGACCTCTCAGAATTTGATTATGGTGAGTTCTTTCATAATGTAATCCAAGAATATCTTGATAATACTCTAATGTGCTTCATTGAGCTTCATCATCTGGTACAATGCTCAGTTTCAATTTTGCAGAAGAAAACTGTTGTCATTGTTCACCTGATACCTTTTACTTTATACTATGATTTGAAGTAATAAAATATTTATGCGCAGACAAATTTTTGACATAGATTTTAATGTGCCAAACTATATATAAAAAAAAAATGTCTGTAACACAATATCATCCATTTGTAAACCATTAAAATACAAATAGCTTAGATTTGAGGAAAAGATTACAAAAGACTGATTTTTTTTTTCAGCTTAACTTTTTGGGAGATTTTACGTCATATTATGTACTGGTTTAAGTCTTTCTTAATAAGATATCATTTTAAGCTATTACACTTGTGTGTGTGTGTGTGTGTGTGTGTGTGTGTGTGTGTGATATAAACTGATATGTATACCTAATTTTATAAGATTTCAAACCTTCTCACATATAAATAGTAGTTCTCCATGGGCTGACGTCATTGTCAGAGAGTTCTTGCTAAGCTTGAAACCTAAGTTTCTGCCAAAAAGGTACCCAGTTAATCTGTTTGGAACAGTGGAGAATGCTCTTTCATTACCCAGATGGAGAAAGCATGGCTGCCTGCAGTGTTCCATGAAGGTTAAGGAGTGATATATGGATGCTAAATAAAGGCTTATCAGGTCACTGTACATCAGAATACTGATAAAACTTCCTCAGGAAAGCACCAAATGGAACAAGGACCTATTCAGAAAATGTTGGTTTGTAGATATGCCTTTACAATGGAAGTCATCTAAATGACAGCAAGGCTTAAGGGTGGAATTTTTACTCCCAGGTCAGGAAATTCTACGGCAGGGACCAAAGCCTGGTTTAGCTCTTGAGACGTGGCCAGCATCCAGGTTGTTTTTCTGCTGTGAGCTGCTTTTCTGAGACATGTGAGTTTTGGAAGATAAGAACAGAATAGCATATTAGCCCCAACATGCGGCACTTGTCAGATTAACAAAAGGAGCAAGAGGCCTCTATAAGTCTCCATTTTTTAAGATGTCCTTACAAGTATAATGTTCATAATTTAAATCCTGATATGAAAATGGGAAAAGAAGTAAAAGGTGTGTGTCATAGAAATCAAATCTACCCTGTCCTTTTCTTTTTTATTTTATAGATGGGATAAAGGTGTTCTTAGAGCTTACTTTAAGATCACAAGACTTTGCCTTTGTATGTTGTTTTGTTTTCCACTTTATCTTGTGCTTTAAAAATATGTATATGTTTTATGCATATTTTCATGGATGTAGAAAAATACTAAGGCACAACATTTTGGGTAAGTAATCCCAGAGAATGGATCTTCCAGTTTGTTGGGTCTTTCTCACTCATTTCCATCAAGGGCATATTAGCCATTACTTAAGTGATTTTTTTGAATGATTAGTGTAAGCATCCAGGAAATCCTTTTTGTTATCTAATCTAAGTCACTCTAGCTGTAATTCCCCCTGTTTTGTTTTTGATAGAGAAAACGAGCCCATTTCCACATTATGGACAGTGGGAGGAGAGTGGTCTGTTTTGAAAAACACTGAAAACCAACAGGGAGGGCAGCGGTCTAACATTTAACAAAATGATAAAATTTGTAAATTCAATTAGAACTTAGATACTGTGTAGTCCAAACTTTTCATTTTATAGTGGTCCAGGTACATAACTTCAGTACTAATATGACATAATTACGAGAGTGAGTGTGTGTGTGTGTGTGTGTACATCTACTGAGGAAGTAATTTCTTGTAACATAGTTAGTAAATTGTATTTGTAGGGAAACATAATTTATGGACCTGGAATTCAAACTCGGGCCTGATTATTAGTTCTAATGAATATATGCATTTTTTTATATTATATTGTTCTTCAAAGATCATGGAGAAGTCATGATACATATGATCCAAAAAAGTTTTACAATATTTATACTATACTCGGGGAGAAATGATTTCTAACAGGCTTCACAAATTTACTCATTCTATTTGTACTAAGAAATAAAGTCTGAAATGGTCAGGGAATTGGAGGGTTCAACAAATCTACAAGTTCAATAAAGTGTATCATTATGATCTCATTTGAGGTGCACAAGCACATTAATTAAATTTGAATATTATCATTTTAAACCTATTGCATTTATCACAAAGGTTATATTAGAATACTAAGTGAACAACTATGATTTGCATGAACAAATCTACATTTAACCATGAAAAAGGTTAGTTTTTCAGATGAAATATCAGCTATCGCTATGAAAAGTGAAAGGTAATAAATCAGTCCAATCTTAGCCACTCTAGTGAAGTAACCATGGCAGCATAGGGCAACATTGACATCAGCATCAGTTATGCTCATAATTGCACAATCAATATTTATGGGCTTCATCAAGGAAAAGATAGCACTTGCGTTCAGCTGTGTACTAGGTGGGAGGGAGATGAGGTTTGCTGGACCAAGTTGACATGGGAAAACAGCAGTCAAGTCAGCAACCTCGCAAATCATTGATATTGGACCCCTCTATAGAACACAGCTTTATTTTTTGTCTCTGATTGAAAGTCAATGCTTCGGTTTGGGGCAAAATAATAAGAATTCTTCAGATTTTTAAATTTTAAAAAGTTTTTTTTTTATAGCTATTTGTATTTGATATTGTCATAGAATGTTTAAAAAACAACATAAAATGTGTTTTCTGTCTTAAAGTAGTTTTGAATATTGTTCACAAGGCAAGATAAATGAAAGAAGTGGTATGTAGGATTTAGTTCTTTATCATTAACTTATCTTAGAGAGGTAAACTCTTGTACCTGGACCACTATACAATGAAAGGGTTGGTCTACACAGTATCTAAGTTCCAGTTCAATTTACAATTTTTATCATTTTATTAAATGTCAAGTGAATATGGTACAGAAAATAAGAGTCAAAGGGAGGCTAAGGAAGGAGACAGGAAGAGAGAGTTGGATGATTTAGAGTTGTTCTGGATTAGAAAAACTTTTGGCTGATATTAAAAGCAAGGCTATGCCCTGGTTGTTTTACTCAGTTGTTAGAGCTTTCGCCCATGTACCAAAGCGTCATGGGTTCAATTCCTACTCAAGGGCATGTGCCTGGTTTGCAGGTTTGATCCTCCCACAGTTGGGGGTCCAGCAGGAGACAACCAATAGATATGTCTTTTTCACATTTCTCTTTCTCTCTCTCTCTCTCTCTCTCTCTGTCTCTCTCTCTCTCTCTCTCTCTCTCTCTCTCTCTCTCCTTTCTCTAAAATCAACGGAAAAATATCCCAGGATGAGGATTTTTAAAAAAGGCTAACATTGAGCTGAATGGAAAGGTGAGGAGGCAGGATTAGACATCTGCCCATCCTTCAGTAAGGCCTATTGCTTCCAGGTTGTTACAGTCAAGACTAGGCTTGCTTCTTATTGTCTCTCTGGAATTAAAGGATTTTATTTATTTATTTTATACTTACTTACTTTTTTATTGATTTTAGAGAGAAGAGAGGGGGAGAAAGAGAGAGAAACCACATCAATTGCCTCCCACACATGCCCAGGGAGCTCCACTCAGCAACATGGGCATGTGCCCTGACTGAAGTCAAACCTGCCAGCTTTTGGTGCACCAGAAATGCCCCAACCAACTCAGCTGCACTGGCCAGGGTGGAACTGCAGGATTTTGAGTCTGAGACCATTTGTGTAGGAATCTAGATGGAAGGATGCTTTAGAAAACCCCTTCAGTAGTTTCCCTCTCAGTGGAGAAGGTCCTCAGACAGAATGGACATGAAAGAAAAGGGTTATATATAAGTTTTGTTTTGAAGTGCAATCAACATGATTCTGACTGTGTGAATTAATATAGGAGGTAAAGGAAAGGACTAGCTCACACAATAATCAAGCTTAAAATTGTTTAGGGTGTAGAATAGAGGAAAAAATGGCGGTCGAGTGAATGGAAGCTACATAGATGATCTCCCAGGACCAAAAGAGAATTACAACTAAAATAAAGACAAATTGTCAGAAAAAAGCAATAAGAAAGCAGCAAGACAGGACCATATAACCAGGGACACTGGTATGATCTGAGGAGGTTAAAGAGGGTGGTGGGCTGGAAGCCCACAGACAGCAGCGTTCTTAGCTGTGAGCAGTACCCTCAAGGATAAAATACCAGGCCTGCTCCACAGTGCAGAGGTCCACGACAGAGCATTAATTTAGCCTCAGCTATTCACTTCGGGCACTAGCAGAGGGAGGGCAGACTGGACTGGAACTCTGTGGGGATACCCGGGATTTGGAGGGCACTCAGAGTTTTTGCTGAGTTGCAGCCACAAAAGACGCTGGCCAGTATGCTCTTTCTTAGAGCTGTGGGGATAGCAGCAGCCCCTCCCTCAGAGATTCAGCCCCTTCTTGGTGAGTCAAAAAAATGCAAATTGAAGCTCATTAACAACCAGCATCTGTCCCTCTCTCTTACGCAAAACACCAGGGCTACATTCCAAGGCCCTGAGTAACTGAGACTAATAGCTTCCAGGTAAAAAACTAGGGGATAACTGAACCTTTCCTGGGCTTGAAAATCTACCCAGGAAATTAAGAATTGACAGTGGTGTTTAACATGGGCCATCCCACGCTCATCCAAACCCAGTAGAGGGAGCCACAAACAGCAGAACACCAACACCCACAGGGAAAATTTGGCAGGCTCCAAAGCCCACTGTGATAGCTAAAATGGTGAAACACAGAAACAAATCCCAAATAAGAGAACAAGAGAACTCTATAAATATGATATATAGATGAGATATATATAACTCTATAAAGATGAGATAAATAAAATGCAGTTAAGCAAGTTATCAGAGGTAGAGTTCAGAGCCATGATCTTGAGGAAGCTCAACAGCATGAGTAAGGACATCAACACCATGAGTTAAAGTATAGAAACATTGAAAACCAACCAAATGGTAATAAAGAATGACATGCAGAAATAAAGAACACATTGGAAGGAATAACCAGCAGAGTAGAGGAAGCTGAGGACTGGATCAGTGAATTAGAAGATAGGGTAGAAAAAAAATCAACCAATCAGAAAGCCAAAAAAAAAAATTAAAAACCAGGAAGATAGCTTAAGAGAACTATGGGACATCCGGAAATGTAATAACATTCACATCATAGGAGTCTCCGAAGAAGAAGAAAATGAACAAGGGTTAGAGAATATATTTGAAGAAATTGTGACAGAAAATTTTCCTAACTTGGTGAAGGAAGAAGACATTCAAGTTCAAGAAGCACAGAGAGCCCTAGTAAGAAGAACCCACACAGGCCCACACCAACACACATAATAAAGATGCCAAAAATTAACAACAAAGAGAGAATCCTAAAGGCAGCAAGAGATAAGCAACAGGTTACCTAAAAAGGAACCCCCATAAGGCTCTCAGCTGACTTTTCAACAGAAACACTTCAGGCCAGAAGGGAATGGCATGAAGAAATCAAGGTCATGAAAAACAAGGATCTGAATCCAAGACTACTCTACCCAGCAAGGCTATCATTCAAAATAGAAGGTCAAATAAAGAGCTTCTCAGACAAAAAAAAATAAAAAATAAAAAATAAAAAAGGCTAAGGGAATATATTAACACCAAACCAGCACTGCAAGAAATGTTAAAAGGACTGCTGTAATTAGTAGAAGAAAGAGGAAGAAAAATATAACCACACTAAACAAAAATGACAATAAATAAGTACATAACAATAATCTCCTTAAATCAGTGGTTCTCACTCTTTCTAATGCCACAACCCTTTAATACAGTTCCTCATGTGGTGGTGACCCCCAATCATAAAATTATTTTTGTTGCTACTTCATAACTGTAATTTTGTTATGTCTTACCTGACCCCTGTGAAAGGGTTGTTCGACCCACAAAGGGGTCTTGACCCACAGGTTGAGAACCACTGCCTTAAATGGAAATGGTTTGAATGCTCAGATAAATAGAAACAGAGTAGCTGACTGGATAAGAAAACATGACTCACATATATGTTATTTACAAGAGACCCACCTCACAACAAAAGACTCTCATAAGTTGAAAGTGAAGGAATGGAAAAAAATCTTCTAAGCAAATGGAAAGGAAAAAAAAAAGCTGGGTAGTAGTACTCATATCTGATAAAGTTTATTTCAAAATGAAGCCATGACTAAAGACAAAGAAGGCCACTGCATGATATTGAAAGGATCTGTTCAACAGATATAACCTCGGTAAACATATATGCACTCAATATAGGACCACCAACATATATTAAAAATCTTCTGGAGGAGGTCAAAGGAGAAATCAACAGCAATACAATCATAGCAGGGGACGTTAACACCCTGCTGACATCACTGGATAGATCATATAGACAAAAAATTAACAAGGAAACACGGACTCTAAATGAAGCACTAGATCAAATGGATTTAATATATATCTACAGAGAATTACACCTCAAAACTACAGAATTCACATTCTTCTCAAGTGTACATGGGACATTCTCAAGACAGACCACATGTTAAGGCACAAACTAAGTCTCTACAAGTTTAAGAAGATTGGAATCATATCAAGCATCTTCTCAGATCCCAATGGCATGAAATTAGAAATAAAATGCAACAAAAACATGCAAAGACTTTTGAAAACATGAAGGCTAAATAGTATTTTATTTAATAATGAATGGGTTACAATGGAGATCAAGAACTAAATTAAAAACTTCCTGGAAACCAATGAAAATGAACACACAACACTACAAAATCTATGGGATGCAGTGAAAGCAGTTCTGAGAGGGAAGTTCATAGCACTACAGGCTCAACAGAAGAAACAAGAAAAATTTCTAATGTACTACTTAACCTCACAACTAAAAGAACTAGAAAGCAAACAAAAAGAAAACCCCCAAACAAGTAGAAGGAATGAAATAGTAAAGATCAGAGCAGGAAGAAATTATATGGAGACCAAAAAGACAATTCAAAAGATCAAACAAAGAGCTAGTTTTTTAAAATGATAAACAAGATTGATGGATCCTTAGCTAGACTCACCAAGAAACAGAGAGAACCCAAATACACAAAATCAGAATAAAAGAGGAAAAATAATAACTGACACCACGGAAATATCAAATACAAATATTTGATAACAAATATTATGAACAATTATAAGGCAACAAATTGGATAATCTAAGTGAAATGGACACATTTCTAGAAACACATAGTCTCCCAAAACTGAACCAGGAAGAGATAGAAAACTTGAACAGACCAATAACAATAAAAGAAGTTGAAAATGTAATCAAGACTCTCCCAGCAAACAAAAGCCCAGGCCCTGATGGCTTCACGAGGGAGTTTTACCGAGCATTCAAAAAGAACGAATACCCGTTCTCCTCAAACTATTTCAAAAAATTCAAGAAGAAGGAAGGTTTCTAAACTCATTTTATGAGGCCAGCATAATTCTAATTCCAAAATCAAAAAAAGACACTCCAAAGAAAAAAACTACAGGCCAATATTCCTGATGAACATAGATGCCAAAATCCTGAACAAAATACTTAGCAAATCGAATCCAGCAATACATCAAAAAAATTATTCACGATGACCAAGAGGGATTCATCCCAGGGATGCAAGGCTGGTACAATATTCGCAAATCAATAAATGTGATACACCACATAAACAAAATGAAGGCTAAAACCCACATGATCATATCAATAGATGCTAAAAAACATTTGACAAAATCCAGCACCCATTTCTGATAAAAATGTTCAGCAATGTGGGAATAGAGGGGTCATATCTAGACATAATAAAGGTCATATATGAATCCTGCAGCCAACATTATACTCAATGGACAAATCTAAAAGCATTTCCCTTAAGAACAGGAACAAGACAGGGATGCCCACTTTCCCCACTCTTATTTAACATACTGGAAGTCTTAGCCACAGCATTCAGACATGAAGAAAAAAATAAAAGGGATCCAAATTGGAAAGGAGGAAGTGAAACCGTTATTATTCACAGATGACATATTATTATACATAGTAAACCCTAAAGACTCTATCAAAAATCTAGTAACTTAATAAATGAATTTTGCAAAGTAGCAGAAAAGTTAATTTGGCAAATTAATGTTAAGAAAGCAACAGCATTCTTATACACCAATGATGAACTCACAGAAAGAGAAACTAAAAAAACAATCCCATTTATCATTGCAGGAAAAAAATTAAGAGACTTAGGAATAAGGTTAACCAAAGAAGTAAAGGACCTAGTTACAGAAAACTATAGGACATTGGAAAAAAAAAAAATAGAAGAAGATATAAAAAAGTGGAAGCACATACCTTGTTCATGGATTGGAAGAATTAACATTAAAATGTCCATATTGCCCAAAGCAATCTATAAATTCATTGCAATCCCCATCAAAATACCAATGATATACTTCACAGAACTAGAACAAATACTTCAAAACTTATATGGAACCAAAAAAGACCCTGAATAGCCACAGCAATCTTAAAAAAGAAGGACAAAGTAGGAGGGATCACAATACTGGATATCAGGTTATACTACAAAGCTACTGTTATCAAAACAGCCTGGTACTGGCACAAGAACAGGTACATAGATCAATGGAATAGAACAGGGAACTCAGAAATGGACCCAAAACATTATGCTCAATTAATATTTGACAAAGGGGGCAAGAGAATTCAGTGGAATAAAGATAGCCTCTTTAATAAATGGTGTTGGGAAAATTGGACAGCTACATGCAAAAAAATGAAACTAGACCATCAACTTACATCATACACAAGAATAAACTCAAAATGGATAAAAGACTTAAATGTGACTTGTGAATCCATAAAAATCCTAGAAGAAAATGTAAGCAAGAAAATTTCAGACATCATATGCAGCAGAATTTTCACTGATACATCACCTAAGGCAACAGAAACAAGGGTAGAAATGAACACATGGGACTACATCAAACTAAAAAGCTTCTGCACAGCAAAAGAAACAACCACCAAAATGGAAAGGAACCCCACTATATGAGAGATCATAATTGCCCATGGCACATCAGATAAGGGGTTAATTTAAAAAATATATAGAGCACTCATACAACTCAACAAAAGGAAGACAAAGAACCCAATTAAAAATGGGCAGAGGAACTAAATAGACACCTTTCCAAACAGGACATACAAATGGCCAAGAGACATATGAAGAAATGCTCAACATCACTAATCATCAGGGAGATGCAAATTAAAACAACTATGAAGTATCACCTCACACCTGTCAGAATGGCCTCCAACAACAAATCATCAAATAACAAGTGTTGGAGAGAGTGTGGAGAAAAGGGGACTCTAGTACACTGCTGGTGGGAATACAGACTGGTGCATTCACTATGAAAACCACTATGGTGTTAGCTCAAAAAATTAAAAATTGAATTGACATTTGACCCAGTGATCCCACTTCTAGGAATATACCCTACGAAACCTGAAACACCAATCAGAAAGAATATATGTACCCTTATGTTCATAGCAGCACTATTTACAATAGCTAAGATCCGGAAACAGCCCAAATGTCCATCAGTAGACAAATGGATAAAAAAGCAGTGGTACATATACACAATGGAGTACTATGCAGCTGTAAGGAAGAAAGATCTCTTATCCTTTGAGACAACATGGAGGGACCTAAAGAGTATTATCCTAAGCCAAACAAGTCAAGCAGAGAAAGACAAGTATCATATAATGAACATAACAGTCTGAAGGAAAGGGCTGTCCCAGAGACGTGGAAGTAGGGTACAGATTCACAATCCCCAGAAGAGGGGGTTGCGGGGGGGAGAGATAAACCACGGAACTTATATGCATGTATGCATAACCAATGGTAAACATCTGTAACAAAAATCAATTTAAAAAAATCAAAAACAAAAATTAATAAATGAAAATTAACAATAAAAATTGTTTAGGGTGTTTATTAATCAATACGACTTTTGAAAGTCCTGAGATAACATACACTTAACTGCATACTTTTAACATTGTACTGTGTTTCAAATGGAAAATATTAAGTTTATTTAAGTGCTCAGTTATGGTTTCATAAAATTTGAGCATGCCTCAATTGACTAAGAGTGGGTACAATGTTAAGGCAAAAAATTGTCTTATTTCATGCTTAAATTATTTTTTAGTATAAGATTTCGTATTGGGCATCTTGCAAGAAGATTTAAAAATATGTATTTTCTTAATAACCTATATTGAACAAGTAAGTAAGTAAAGACAAGTAAGTTTTTATAATCTGTTCAATGTGATCTGGTCAAGTTTTCCCCTTTTCATAAAATAGGTTGCAATTCTGACACCTGATTTGCCAAATTGAAAATAAATATCCTCACTGGAAGAGAGTCTGAGTGAGATTTCATAAGTGAAATAATATGTCTTAAGGCCAGCTTCCAAAAATGTATCAGGAATATCATATTTGAAACTGAGGAGCTGTTAAATGTCACTAAAGTTAGACTATGAAGGCAACAGTTTACAGTGATTCAAGTAGGTTCTGATTTATGTATGTGATACTATGACCCAAAATTTACTATGGATATATTTTGTATTCATTTTGACTCTTAAGTACTTTCTGAGATTCTTGAAATCAGAACATTGCTTATTAATTTTTGTTTGTACCACTACACTTAATCCCAAACCGAAGCCATGATGAGTGTTTTTTCTTTTTTTTTTTAATCAATCCAATTAATAACAATTGGCAGTTTTGTTTTTTTGTTTTAATATTTTGACTTTTGGCCCCGGCCAGTTTGGCTTAGCGGTTACAGCATTGGCCTGTGGACCTGAGAGACCCAGGTTCAGTTCCCGCTAAGGGCATGTACCGCCATTGCAGTTTGTCCCTGGCCCTGGCTGGTCGTGTGGGTGGCAGCCACTCGATGTGTCCCTTTCATGTCGATGTTTCTCTCTCTCTCTGTCTCTTTTCCTCTCTCTCCCTCCCACTCTACCTGAACAAAAAATGGAAAAATGTCCTCGGGTGAGGATTAAAAATATATATATATTTTGACTTTTGTTTTCTTATTTAGTTTTTGACAGCAATCCTAAAATCTGAAGATAGTTTGGAAAATCAGAACTTATTTATAAAGCTGAATAATTTTGCTTTAATAGGATGTTGCAAGTATTGAAGTAGAATAAAAGAGGAAAATTGAAATAGGTAAAGTGGGGTTCAAAAATCACATTACTTCTTAGATTCCAGGACATTTACTTATGAAGACCAAAAAAAAAAAAAAAAGCACACAATGGTTTCACCAGACATTCACAGCATGTGATTCTAAGACCATAGCAGGATTTGGTTTGAGTTTATTTTTTGAGTTGTCTTGGATGCTTTCCTTCCGGGTATGTCTTCTCTTCTGTCTCATGTATCATGTCTTATTTCAACTCTTCTGACAGCATGTCAGGCATTAGCAGCAAAATAATCTGTATGCACAGTGGGAGAGAGAGGCAGACCAAATACACACTGACGGGGAACAAGACGTTTCCAGCATTTGATACGTTATTCTCCCTGGTCCAGGAGTCAGTTGATCTGCTGAGCATATGGAGACATGCTCACGGATCAATAAGGAGAACTTCTAAATATATGGTCATCCTGTGAAAATTTATATCTTGACTGAGGATATATTTTGATAACATAAGTAATATTCTCATAAAATTTTTGAAGTCACACATGAGGAATGAAGGCAACCCTAATATAAAAAGCACATGTTAGATCCTTGCCAATGATTGAGACATTGATTTTCCTCCTATTCTGATCTTTTATAGAATCTCAGTACTACATATCCTGAGGATTCCTATGAGAATAAAACACAACTGAAATTATTGTAATGAACTTAGGTTAGGGGAAAGCAAGATTCCCTGTATATTTGATAAACACAGTTGGTTTAACAAATTTATCAAAATGTATCCACGGGGAATATCATTTTCTTTACCAAAATATGATGCATACATTTATTTATTTGATATTTTTCTTAACCTCAGAGCCTATAGGATAAACTTGGAAAATAAGTTCTGCTAGACTTATGTTTTTAATAAAATGCCTTAACTTCCAACATTTTTTTTCAGATATTTACCCCCAAACCTCATTTTGGATGCATTTGTTATGGGAGAAGAGTCAGAAAAAGACCTTAAAATAAAGTTTTATCTCCTTTTCCTGATCTTCTTGAAAATAGAAAAAAAAAATGATTTCTAAATTATCGAATATTCTACTGAGAACTCAGCAGGTGGTTTCAAATTAAATTCACAAACTTCCAGGATGACATTTTCCTTAGAGAACTCCCAGGATATAACTTTACCAACTAGATGAGATTGCAACCCAGCCTCTTTGCTAAGAGATAAGACATAAATTATTGAACTCTAAAATAAAAAATAATACTTTCAGTTAAAATTTAGTGGTTAAGAAAGAGGATATTAAATACCAGTGTGCATTCAAGTAAAGGGAGTTAAAAGTTGTGCACAGCTGTGGGAAATTCCTTACTGTTTCAAGTTCTGTAGTATCAGAAGTATAATCTTGTTACAACCTTCTGATAAATTGTTAAAGAATAGTTTATTATCTTTTATTATTCATACTTTTATATTGCCCCTTTGATTTTTCTCTTTCATTCATAACCGTCCTTACATTCACTGGAATCAATTACAATAGGCACAATACAGAATATAAAATATGTAGAATTTCCTAGTTAGCATATTACGTTGATTTAAAATTCAACTTCTTCCCGTGAATCTTAGTTTTTATCAATTTACAAGGAGACACTTCTGAAAACAAAAATGATTATTTTTTTCAAAAAACATTATTTAATGAAATTAGTTTCTCAGATATTTTGAGTACACAAAATTGTTGTGAAAGCCATAATCTACCCTTTGATCTAAAAATAAACTTTATAAATTTAATCACATAAGTTATTTGCTCATGTATTTAATATACAAGCAGGTGGTAAATAATATGTATTGCTTATATTTAAAAACTAGATGCCCTGGCCAGTTTGGCTCAGCAGTTAGAGCGTCAGCCTGCGGTCCGGAGAGACCCGGGTTCGGTTCCCGCTAAGGGCACGTATTTCGGTTGCAGTTTGTCCCCAGCTTTGGTTGGTCGTGCGGGTGGCAGCCACTCGATGTGTCCCTTCACGTCGATGTTTCTCTCTCTCTCTCCCTTCCTCTCTCTCCCTCCCACTCTATCTGTACAAAAAAATGGAAAAAATATCCTCGGGTGAGGATTAAAAAAATAAATAAAATAAAATAAAAACTAGAGACACAATGAACGCATAAAAGAGGTAATGGAAGTATTACTCTGGCTAATTATATTTTTTGAATAACCCAAATTTATATTTCCTTGATTTTGAACTTAGCTCTGCTAGAAACAACTGAAGAGTCTTTGTTGTTATAGTTTCAAAATACTTGAAAAAATCTGATGGCCTCTAGATCACATGGTAAAAATTATAAAACATTACATTGAAAAAAAGTATACTAATATTTTAAAACCTTGTAAAAATAACAATAGTATAATGCTATTGTGGCATTTTCCTCTTTTTTTTTAAATAGCAGGAGAAAAACACTGAACATGAGAGCTTCTGCTGCAAGTGAACTGAAGATGGGCTGACTTTGAACTTGACTGGTAACTCCCACAGAACTCTGCTCAGGGGAGCCTGTGTGCTGGTGCTGCTGCTAGAACTGCTGTTTCCATCATGTTCCTCTTCTCCCAGTTAAAGATACAGGGCAAACACTGCCAACCAGAGCATTAAAAATTCTCCTTTAATTCCCATTTCAGGGTTCGATATCAGTAGATGGAAGTAGAATCGTGCACACATCACTCAAACCGATCCACATGTTAAGAGCCAGTAACCTTCATTTCAATTTCCAATTCTGCTTCTAAGTAGGACTTGTTAGCTATTTGGACATTTTTATAGCTGATACAGAAAATAAGGTAATGGTTCCTTCTTGTGGAAATATTCCACATTTCTGTGATATATTCGTGTTGTACTCGATCTACCCACTTCCAGATTTCATTAAGCACCAACTGAATATCCGTTAAAGGGCTCAGAGTTCTTCACATCGACAATAGCAAGTTAAAAATACTCATATAAAGTAGATCGAAGTGAAGCAGAATGACAGCAAGATGAGTACTTTCTCCAATATCTCAGAGCTCAGTAAGTAACGGGAAGAGATAACCTAGGTTATGTGTGGGAACGCTCTGCTTTTTAGCACCAGATCAGGAAGTCTGAGAAATCACTTAGTTCAAGCCTCACTTTTTACAGAAAGTTCACAGAAGGGCCTCAGGTGATTCATACACCTCACAATCTTTTTGAGACCAGCTTTTTCTGAAAGTGCTAGACATAAACACGTTCAGCTTTGCGGGACTAAGTCTCTGTCTGATGCTCAACTCTGCTGTTGGGGGTGTGAATGAAAGCACAGTGGTAAACCTGGTTGGGGTTGCCTTTCCATCAGGCTTTCCAGAAGCAGTTCGCTAATAACTTCAGAGTGATGGGAGAACACTCTCACCAAACCACTTTTTTTTTTTTTATCCTTACCCGAGGATATTTTTCCATTTTTTGTACAGATAGAGTGGGAGGGAGAGAGAGGAAGGGAGAGAGAGAGAAACATCGACGTGAAGGGACACATCGAGTGGCTACCACCCGCACGACCAACCAGGGCCGGGGACAAACTGCAACCGAAGTACGTGCCCTTAGCGGGAACCGAACCCGGGTCTCTCCGGACCGCAGGCCGATGCTCTAACCGCTGAGCCAAACTGGCCAGGGCTCACCAAACTACTTTTATAGCAATGATAACACACTATTTTCCAGATGCTGCCCCAAATGGTTTATATGTATTATTGCAATGTCACAACAGCGCCCTAAGGAAGGCCTTATGATTTATCTGAGATTGAGAAGAAAGTGAGGACTTGACTTTGACTATGGTAGTGGCATCTCAGTCCACATGCATGAATATGGTTGAATCCAGGTGTTTGTCTCTACACTTGAAAACGGATGATTATTCTATATCTGTACAGTGAGGAAAGAAGCTAGGCGTTTTCACATTTCAGGAGGAAGAGATAACCTAGACAATACTAATATTGGTACATTGGTGTTCTAGGGATATTTGGGGGTCACTGTGATGTTTTAGTTGTAAGCAAAAATAATTATTCATGGGCTACCTTTGTTCTAATGGCTTGATGACTGATCTCCCTTCCAAATTTGGCAATGGATCCACATATCAAACAGAAACAATAACATAGGAGCAAAATATATAGTCACTATGTTTATTTAATGCAGTCATTTTTTTTTTCTTTCTTTCTATAGTGTACACCTTGAACCCATGCTGATAGCTACTTAGTTTAGTTTTGTGAAGAGAATGAAGACAGATGGCAAGATGAACTTTATATACACACTATATAACTACATTGAACTTTGCACATACTCTTTCAGGTGAAATTGTCTGACCTTTCTTGATAGAACAATGAGATTTTTACAAGAAAAATGAGCTACACTTTTTGGTTTTACAACTTTTCATTTAGGAATAAATGGTGAAATTATAGCTATCTGCCACTTGACTAGACAAAACTCCAACTGTGTTTATTGCTTTACATTTGTTTTATTTAACACTTGCCCCTAGAAAACCTTGTAAAGTATCTTTAGTTACTACAGAATCCAGAAACATTGAGGAATTGTATAACCCTTTTCCAGTATTTCAGGAAGAAGGCCAGTTTGCCTGTCAAAATTTTTAAACTTTTCAGCTCCAAATAATTGAAGTGAATGAATATTTGCATTTTAATATCTATATAATCAGTTTTTGAAAAATACCAATTTACTAAAGGTTTACATCTAACAGTGTCATTAAAACACAAAGTATATATACTATATCTTTATAGATTTAATAGCAGAGGGAAAGAGTCTTCAAGTGTTACAAATATACATAATTTGTAACTCAACAATTTGCATATCTTTTAAAAGAGGTATATTTGGTTATAATTACAGTTGAACATATACACATAGATATACACACTCACTACTCTGAGGTGATAAAAATATATAATTTGCTTTACTATGTAACTTCTCATAATGTCAATATATTATGCAGAGTGCAAAAACTCTGTAAGAATATACATTACAGAATTAAAATGTGTGAATTAAAAATACAGTTGGATAAATTGTAGGTAAAATTGATTATATTGTATATGATTTATTGTCTAAGTATTATGTCACATAAAGGCTAGAGTATCAGAATTATCAGAGCTAGTTTTCTTGGTAACAATATCTCCATAAAGAAATAAGTGTAATACAATGTGACACAAAATAGTTTGACTTAGTTAAGCAAAAATAGACAGACATACTAAAATTAAAGATGAATACCTGCCACACTCCTGCTGGCACTTATCAAATTGTGAAATAATCTTTTATCTATGTTTAATTTACCATTAGACAATATGTTCCTATGAGGAATGTATTCTATTTATGTTTCTGTAACTTTAAAATTCAACCAAGTACTGAAAAACAATTGGTATGATTGGTGCTCGATAAACATAAAAATATTTGATTCAACTATGTGAAGAAGCAAGACTTCCTAATTAATAGTTGGCATATAAATGTTAGTTTTCCAAATAATATTAGAACCACAATAAACATGAGACAGAAAGAGAAAGAGAGAGACAGAATTTCCAGGAATATCACATGTATGGAAAATGGAGAATTATAAAAATAAATTGACTAACTTGTTCTAAGTTTCTTAATTCTAATTCTCAGGAAAAAGGGGGAAAAAAAAAAAGATCTAACATCTTAGCTAGTGTCTCATATGTAAAACACATTATTTAAGGAAATTCTCATTCTTTATCTCTTTTAGTACCAACAGGTTTGGAATAGCACTATACAGTAGGTTACATGTAATGCTTTATCTAGTTTTCTACTAATAATTCTCATAGCATTTAGAAATATGTTAGAACATTATAATGGTAAATCAAATTATTTTAAAATATTTTACTATATGACCATGGTAAAATTGGTTTTCTCTTTTTAAACTTTCCATGATATTTTATTGTTTCAGTTTTATTATCTGATATGAATTATATGCCATTAATTTCTTGAAAAGTATGCTATTGGATTTAATCAATAAATATTAAAATATAATCTGATACAGACATTCAGTAATCTAGTATCAAGATTTTTAGAAAGAATTATAACATGAACTGATTGACAAGTATGAACAACTCTGTCCTCTTTTAATGTTTAAAGTCACAATATTAAAAGTAGCAGAAATAGTTCTGAAAAACAAATGTCCAAAAAAAGGAGAAAATATTGACCGGTGCCCTGAATTGTTCTACACTTCAGTTTTTTTTACATTAAAAAAAAATTACATTTGAGAATTTCAGAACAGCCTTCAATTTTATTTTTCATAATCAGTTTCAAAGTTTCTTCTACAAAAATGGTCAAATGTAGCAGTTTCTGTCTGGCATGGTCTCTAGTTCCTGGACATAATGCTGTAACTCCCCAAAGAGAACACAGATACATATCTCTTTGTCATGTGACCATATCTTTGACAAATTATTTGATATATTTATGTTCACACAGAACTTTAACAACACATTTATGTTTCCTTATCCAACTTTATCCTACATTACAATAGCATTTAAATGAAGCAACAAATAAAATAATATACTATTTGCATCTAGCCTCTACCATATCTCAAACTGACATAAAAAACTTACTCTTCAAAGATTACATGTTGACAAGAATATTCATTACAATTCAAAACATTAGAAATAGAAGTATGACATTGTTGTCTAAGTTTATGGTGTTCTCTTTTTTTTTTTTTTTAAATAACTTTTGTAGATAAGGTGTAATTCATAATCATAATTTTATAGGTTCATAATTGAGTTTATTTTAAAGCAAATATAATGATTAATTGTTGCATTACTATTCACCAGAGGTAACAAGATTTTGCTTTCACAATGCTGGCCAAGTCGTGATTCTCAAGTTCTACTTACAGAAATACTGCTACTTGTGCAATATTCACCATGCCTTAACTACCAAGTACATCTGCTGATGGTTTTATTTTTGAGTGCTTATATTCAAAGATTCCTGCCATATCATTACATTTTAGAGTATAATTTTAGCATATTCATAATGATTTCATTTGAATCTATTCATAGTTTATATAACTTCTCAATGAAAATGCTATCATTTTTAGATCAATTTTATGATATTCTTAAATCATCATTGATTATTCTTATCAGTTGTTGAGAGATGTTCTTCTTCACTTTTGATCTGAATTTTCATGTTTTAGAGTCCGTAATAATAACAATATATATTCAGATAGTAATCCAAAGTACTATCTTATCTTATTTAAGCCATGTCACAACCTTGCAGTGTATTTATTACTATCCCTAATTTATAAATAAAAGATGTTAGAGTCTGAAATGTTAAATCATGTATTTGGAATTTCTTACCTAATAAGTGACCAAGACTGAAATTAAGTTCTGAATATAAAATCAAATGTAATTTTAATTTATGTTTAATATGAACTAAAGTGAATAGATATTATTTATAGAATGGAAGACATGCAAGATTTAGACTTTAAGGAACCTGATCTATTGCTATTTGTCATTTCTGAGATTTCTAATTAATTAACCCCAGAATTATTAAATCTAGAGAAAAAAGGATTATGTTTTTGTCATGTTATTTGACAAATGGAATGGTATTTTTATTTAGGGATAGTATAACAAGGTGATACGGGCTTTGGCTAAAGTGGAAAGACTTTGAACTACACGTAACTATCTATTCTGATAGTGAATGTAATGTTCAGAAAATCTCTTCCTTTAAAGTCTTTAAATATGGGTGATATCCCAATGTTTATATAAAATTTATGTTCTGTACTTGATGAAAAATTAAATAATTTAAAAAATTTTTTTCTTTATTGATTTTAGAGAGAGAGGAAGTGAGAAGAAGAGACAGAAAGAAACATTGATGAGAGAAAACATTGATTGGCTGCCCCCTGCATGCTCCCCACTGGGGATCCAGCCCACAACCTGGGCATATGTCCTGACTGGGAATTGAACCAGCGACCTCTTGGTCAATGCTCAGCCACTGAGCTGCACCAGCTGGATGAAAAATTAAATAATTTTTAATATTATGGCTATAAGCTTCTCTAAGAAACTAAAAAATTAGTGTACAAGCAAACAATTTGATTGATGGCAAAGAATAATTTTTGATGGTCTCATAACTAATTTATATATGAAAATATATTTATAAACATCATTTCTATTTATGTAGAATGAAAGAGAAACAGAGTCAGATGGACAACTACCAGCTAATCCATATTTGGATCCAAGTCATATTATTCACTCACAAGAATCAACTGAGAGGGGCACTTGGGAATTTCCTACCCTGACCCAGATAGTCTTTTGATTAAAATCACATTGTTATTAGTTTCTTTTTCCAGATGGAAAAAATGAAGACCAAAGGAGGGTTTATGTGGAAACTGGGTTCCCTGATCCTGGTGCAGTGGTCTTTTCACTTCTGAAATCTTAGATACATTACTATTATAGACTAACACATTCTTTATTCATTCACCTAATCAACATGCTTTATTCCTTTGAAGATTTTCAATATTTTATTTAAAAGCATACTAGAAAGAACAGAAGCATTAAAGAGAAAAAGAAAGAATGTGTTCTTTCACAGGTAATTTCTTTCTTTACTCATCAGTAGAGGGCTCTTTGCTCAATGAAGGAATTTCTCTTTAATCCTCCCTTTTTCTTTACACAGTCTAAACTAGCACATGTGAAGCATGGCTTCAAGGGATTGTATTTCACATTTCTCTCTATAGGGAATTCTAAGAACATTATCAAAGCCATTATGATAATTGCCCAACTCAATGAAGTTTCAAAAAATAAGGAACATCACTGGACACGTAATGATCAGATAATGAGTCACATAATATTAGACAAGTGAAGAATGTTAACTTTTATGACACTAAGTTTTAAAAAGCTCAGTGAATTGTCTAGTATTCCACAACAAAACTGTGTACAGACTACTTAGAACTCAGTTATCTACCAGTTTGGTTGATGGGGATGAGTATGGTTTCCCCATGATGGCCTGATAGCCAACTTAGAAATATTTTGTGAAATAAATTATTTAATTGTCAAATATAACAAAGCTTTGGTACATTAACTATTGTACCCATTTGTGTTCTTTAGATATTAATGAAATAAATCAACTATATTGCCTGATTTAAACAAAAAAGTTTAAGTGTTAAAACATGAGGGGTAGCTCAGAGTCAAAGAAACAGATACAGAAGCTGACTCAGAAAGGACAAGAGAAAGAAGAGTCCTGGGCATCCCTGTATAGTGTCTAGTCTACAGTCTTCACTAGGCCCCTCCCCAAGGATGAATCAGCTGCAGGGATCTTTCCTTCTTGGTATCTTTCTATGTAAGGGTCAGATAGTGGGAAAGAGATCTGGGTGACCCTGCTGTCTGGGGCAGGATAAGTGCCCTGCTTGGCAGCTTCCTCAAGCCAGCTCAAGATAACTGTTTTTTAATCCAGTGGTAATAATGATACATGATAAAAATATACCATTTCATCTTGGTATTATCTTGAACTTAAAATTTGAGTATCATGGAATAGAAGAAAATACTCATAGAATAAGGATGCTTTTTCTTATAAGGAAAGATAAGTCTATTTTTATAAAATGTCTTTAGTTTTTTATTTACAATAAAGAGTGCTGTGCTTATTTTCCTGTTTAGTTTAATATCTTACTTTTTTTGAAAGGTACATTTCACTATGATTAACCTTATTTTAACATTACAGATTGTGAACAAAGCAAGGCAGATATTTGCATCTGTTTAATAAATGAATTAATTGTGGGCTGCTAAATAATAAATGAAGCTTTACTAGAGAGTAAATATGTGGGCTCAAATAGATAGGTAAATGCAGAGTGGCTAAAATGGCAAGCTAATGAAAGCAGTTTTTCTTTGTGGCAGACTGATTTCTCGTTGTAACCAAACATATCTTCATTGTGATGGAAACACTAAACATCATTATTCTATTATCTATGATCAGCCCAAGAAACTGGTATCTGGGCTGTCCACAAGATGTAGAGGTCTCAACCTGAATAGTTAAAAGCCATCTTTTGGGGGAAAAAAACACCACATAAGCTTATTTCTCGGAAGGCCCATCCCAGTCAAGGGCTTGTACCTGTATTGCACCTCTGGCCAATGCTTCATTTTAGTAAGGACATCCTTTATCTCGTTAATCATACCTTAAAATTCTAGTGTCAATTTAGAGTGAGTTCATGTTTTATATGGATTTAAATACACGCTTTTCAAATGGTGTGAGAAAAAATATTAACGGAATATCAGTCTATTTGCAATGCATAATATAATTTAATTTCCTCAAAACTGTGCCAAGATTTGCATAATTTCATAGTTTATGGATTAACTGAACCACAAAATGGGTATACTCTACAAAATGATGCTACATGATGTCTGTTTAGCAGATAAATGGTCATATTCAGAACCAGTCTTGACTTATAAATTTAGAATAATTTGGGGTCTTGTGAAATGCAGACTTCACATTAAATGTGAGCATCCTTTGTACCATCCTCATATTCATTTTTTTTTCTTTATTGATTTTTAGAGAGAGAGGAAGGGAGAGGGAGAGAGAGATAGAAACATCCATGACTGGCTGCCTCCTGCATGCCCCCCACTGGGGATCGGCCCCACAACCTGGGCATGTGCTCTGACCAGGAATCGAACTGGCGACCTCTTGGTACATGGGTTGACGCTCATCCACTGAGCCACACTGGCTGGGTTTTATACTAATTTTATTAAGATATCCTGTGGACCTTGAAAATGTGATTTAATATTGCTTTCTAGTTCTAAGCTCTGTTACTTCCTTATGTAAACTATTTTTTAAAGCATATTGACATTTTATTAGCAATAGAAAGTAATTTTATGAGCATAAAGAATGTCTATTTTATTATGCACTATTCTTAAAATATTATTTAATAGTTTCTTTATTAACCATAGGTCAGTTAATGATTTAAAAAATCTATTCAATTTACATATCATATATCTTATACCCGTGACACTACAATACCGTGACTGAATTTTGCTTGGATTTAATAAACTGAATGCCTATTTCACTCTGTTTAAATTATTGTAAAAATATAATATATATTCAGATATTAAGCACCTCTTAAATATTTGCTGAATGACTAAATATGACCAAACTACTTTTGTAAAACCTAAAAAGTTTGGATTTAGAGATTTGATTCCATTTCATTTCAATTTGCAAAATATTACATGATACAAAAATCATATGCACAATTTAGACTCAGTTATTTTTAGAAACTATAATTTTTGATTCAAAAGAAATCTGTAATCTTGCAAAAATAAGACTATTTAACAATGTGTTTACAAAGAAATTGTACCTGCTTTTCTTGCCTTTTTTTCTTAGACAAGTCATTTGTGATAAAGAGAGGGGTAAAAAGCAGAGAAATCTACAAGGGCTGTAAATATAGACAGTGTATTTTAGTTGAAAGCGTATTATCTGGAAGTGAGAGCAAAACACATTTTTTGCTCTAGCTCTCCATCTAACTAACTTACTATTGACTTGTTCCGTGCCAGTCACTAGCAATGTATCTTTGGGCAAGTTACGTGGTTCCTCTAGGTTTTAGTTTCTTCATCTGGACTAGATCAGCTCAAAGATGACATGACCAGCTAAGAATATGGCTTTCTCTTTCCAGGTTAAACTTGAAGTAGATATAGTATCATATCTAAGTTTTTTTTCCCCCCCAAGACTGACAAGTTTAAAGGTCTTTTATTAACCAAATTCATTCATCTTTTTCCTGTACAATATTCCTAATACAACACGGGAGGTAAATCTATCTATCTATCTATCTATCTATCTATCTATCTATCTATCTATCTACCTACCTACCTAGCTACCTACCTATCATCTATCAATCTATGACAATATTTCAGTAGGACACATCTGTCACTTTACTATGGTGTGGTCTTTCATTTAAAAAATAATAGTTTTATGAACAATTTTTAAGAAGTCTGGGTCTGAATTTAGAATTTAGTTTTTCAAGTTTTGAGAAATCCCATGAGTACCCTACAGTGTTTTAAGACATCATTATTGGCCTGGTTGGTTACAGAGGCTAAGAAGCAGAATTGCTACAACTAAAGGCTGGGGCAGGTGGAGACCCGTCTTTTAATTGCAAAAAAAGCTGGAAGATGTTCAGGTCACACTGTTAATGGTTCACAGCCAAATACTATATTATATATGTTTTCTAGAATCTCTAAAATTCAGTATCTGAATAAACGCTATGCCTCATTTTTAATGTCAGTAGATGAAAACTTTAGCAACATGTTTTTTTTTTGTTTTGTTTTTAAATGGGCTAGTCTCATAGGGCCACATTTCGTCGAGGGCAACAAATACCACCAGATGTTTCTTCTAAAAATGAGACAATTTTGTTGAAGTTTGAGGAAATATCTACCAAATACCCTCTTGCGAATAGTCTGTCACTTGTTCCTTCAAGCAAACATGAAATTCCACGAGAAAAGCAGCTGGTTGACGCTGTGACTCAGTTGCATGAGGACTGTCCTCGGAGCCAGCCATCACATCTTGACCGCTGCACAGTGCTTAACCCATGACGGCTCATGGCTTATTAGAAACACGTGCTCAAGGGCTGAACTCGAACGCAATGAACATTTTCCCGGCTTTATCAAGGACCTTCTTGGAAGCACTGTTGTTTGTGTTTGTTTGTTTGTTTGTTTGTAGTGCATGGCTGGTTTTGAAGACATCCATGACAACTAGGACAGTCGTGCCTGGCACCTTGGTCTGTGCCCTGGTGGTGTTTTTCCGTGGTTCTGGCGATCAGCAAGACCGGGTTCTTGTCTCGTGGAGGGAAGATTTCATCGTGGGAGACGGAATTGCGGCAAGTGGCAAGGCTTTATTCCAGTCGAAGTCGATCCAATGGACTCGCAGACACAGGCATTTTGCGAGAAATTTGAGTGTCACAAGTGGGTCCCGTATCTGGCTTTTGTCTTACTCTTGTCCCTCCCACACTTCGTTCTAATCTCCCTGCACCACTTGGCCTTTAGCTGGTGGGTTCCCTAGAATTTTATGGGTCTGCTTTACTGGTGAGCTCCATAGAATTCCGTGTGCCTGCAGGTTTCTTATAAAACTTGGTCCACTTGGTGCTGGGAGTCAGTTTTTTTGTTTTGTTTTGTTTTTTCCTTTTTATTGATGAGAGAGAGGGAGAGAAAGAGAGAGAGAGAGAGAGAGAGAGAGAGAGAGAGAGAGAGAGAGAGAGAGAGAGGAGAGAACATTGGTTGGCTGCCTCCTGCATGCTCCCAAATGGGGAATCTGGCCCACAACCCCGGCATGTGCCCTGACCCAGAATGGAACCTGCGACCTCTTGGTGCATGGGTTGAGGGAGTCATTTTTTAATGTATTTCTTTTTCTCTGTTTTTGTCTAACTTTGATGGCTCTTTTAGTTTTCTAATCTCCCTTTCCCTTGTTTATTTGAGCATGGTTTCTGGTCAGTTTTTCCTTTCTCTGCTGTGCTCTACCTACCTACTCTAACGTTTTAGCCACTAGTATTTTTACCCCAGCCATGCAAATGCCAACACAGTAAAAAAGGCAAATAAATGCCTTCATGTTACTATGATAAAAGTAGGTTTGATCTCTCAGAGATCCCTGGAACTCTTTCAGGGACACCCACAGGTTCATGCACCATATATAAAAACTGCTGCTCTAGATTTTAGTGTTTAGATGTTCTTTTTAATTTCTCTGTACAGATACTCTTTCTCATTGTCTCTTGAAATTTTCACATTGTAGTTTCTATTATGGCTTCAAAAATGTGCACATTCTCATATATATATTTTCTCTCTAGAATCTTCTCTAGCATGCCCTATAGTTATAAACACATTATGGCAGTCTTCTCTACACATGTTCTTCTGGACTCTTGCTATGTTTGCTCGGGGGGATCTCCCCTGGGGTGCAGGAGATCTGTGAGTCTGAGACCAGGCAGAGCTACTGGAGAAGTCTAATTTCAAGCTCATGTCTTCATTCATTTTCTTGATGAAATACTTTAGTCTTACACACGCATTTCTTCTGAAAGCTGTTCCTTGCTCTTTCAAGGAGGTTTGGTGGCCTCTTAGGTTGTCATCTTAAGTAACTGAATAGTGGGAGGGATACTGTATTTGAGCATGAGAACACACAACCTTTTAAGCAGGATGATGTTGGCTTCCTGACAAAGTGTCATTAGAAGAATCTTTCCCATCCTCCTTCCGGTTTATAGGGCTTATCAGTTTCTCACCTTTACACTCCTTAGTTCATACTGATAACATTAGGGCCAACCCCAACAGTGACCTGTTCTAGGAAGCAGAAATTTTAAAAGAAATCATACTTGAAAGTAAAAAACCGCAAATGCTTTGCAGAATACAGACTGTTGCCAAATGTGATCATCGGTCTCTAGGCTCTGCTTCGGTGACAGTTAATATCATATGAAACGAGAAGCAACGATACCTTAACTATTACTTACATTTGGATGAATCAGAATGGAACCCTAATTATATCATGACTCTCATAATTACGGTGGTTGTTCTTAACCTGTTACTCTCGGTGGCTGCACTAGTAACGGACTCCCTGCCAGTGGATGTAAGATCTTGTCAGGGTTTTTTCTCTACTATCTGTGATTTACTGGGGAAAAAGTTCACATATTTATGCCAATGGTGATCCAAAAGGTGGTAAGAACTACATGGTACTGATTTGAAACTTCCAAATAATTTTATTGTGTGTGTGTGTGTATAGTGGGTAGTAATTGGATCATAATACTTTAATCGTTCCACATTAACTTTGATGTAATTTATAATTAACCCGTTTCATTTTAACCTCTTTTCCATTTTTATTCTTTCAGAATTACATGAAACATGTAGTTGAAACACTTTTCTTAATAGATGTTATTGAATACTGAGTTATTTTGAAGCAAAAAAATAAAATTAAATCAATTGGTTCATATACATTTAATGGGTCAAAGTGGACCCTGGAAATTATTTGTAGAGCTGTTCTTCTATGTTATTCTATTTGTAAACTTATTAATGGTAATACTTTAAAAAATTATTACTACAAGCATTTTAGTACTTAAAAATAAGTTATAAATTCACTCACTTTGAACATATGCTTTCATGCCTTAAGGGATCCCAAAATACCACTGATATTAAGGGGGAAATAAGCTGTTGTTGTCTTAAAATATATTCTTTTGTTGAGTTCATTCTGCTAACCCTTTACAGTATTGACAACCTGTTATTTTTTATATGTGCCATCTTCATCCAGGCAACTGAAAGAATAACTAATTATATCCTTCTTCGAATAAGTGCAGCAGAATGGCTTTTGTTCAACCCAGTTTTAAGTCTCTTCAGCAGGTCTATAGGGTGACTTAGGAATTTACTTTGAAAATGTGTGTGTATGTGTGTTCATAAAATGTATGTGAGTATGTGTGCATCTACAAGAGCTTCAGTGGCATGGGGATATGATTGTATTTTGTGTTTTGTGCATAAATTTAACCATTCTTGGAATCATTTTTAGAGGGTGTATCTCTAATTTGCTTGCACATTTTTGGTATGATAGGCATGATAATTACTGATCTTAGAGTTTGCGCAAATATGGCTGGGAAAGGGCAGAGGAGCGAAGAATTGAAGTGAAGGTCATAAAAATAAACCTATTAACAAAAGCATAAGGATTTCTGGAATGATTCCTTTATTACTTCCCTCTCATTAATAATTGTATAAGGAAATCTATATGCACTGCAGTTTTGTAGAATTGTGCTGCAAAATGCATTTAGTGCACCAAATACCAAGAGAAGTTTGACTTCCAAAAGCTCCTTAAAGTGAAAGGCTCAGCTGCTTTCAGAGGAGGGGCAAGCTAATATGCATATTTACTATTAGCAACATCTATTCATAGAAACCCGTGTAATAAGATGGTGATAATTGAGGGGAAGGGAATGTCAGAATTAAAGGGTGTAAAGACACACCATCCCGATATTAGAAACAACTTATCTGCGTATGTAATTCTGCTCTCCACACTTCCTCTGCTTCCCTTCTCCCTGCCTCCTTTCGCTTTTTAGCCCCAAATGCCTGAGTTGTGTTTGTACAGATTGCAGGAAACAGTCAAACTTTGTGCACACCAGCAGGCTCTTTCTTCTGCATCTTTGTAATAAATTAGATCTAAAATTAGTGCCATCATCTACAAAACCTTTCAGATGATGCTTATACCAACCCAATCAATTTGACTACTGGGGAAACATTAGTTCTTCGATTTTGGCATAGCCAAGAATGTAGGGCTTCTGAGGGCAATTGGTGAGACAAAGAACTTTTGTCCTTTGTGGTAACTCAAGGTTGTAAAATAAATAATTTAATTAATTGTAGTATTATTGTGCTAACAAAAATGTTTGATGCTATAGTTAATATCCATTAGCTTTACCTTAAGGAAATTTTATTTCTCTTGTCATGATTAACTACAGCTGTTTCCTCATGGCCAAGGTGTGAACCAATGTTTTAATAACAATAATCTTTAAACTGTTTTATGATTTTTTAATTCACTAGAATGTTAGTGTTTTAATTTATTTTACTTAATTTTTAGGGCATCAGGAAGATTGGCTTTCAGTGTGCCACAGTGTGACTGCTGATCAAGCTGTTGCCAAGGGGCCGAGTTTTCAAACATGGACAAGCATCAAGATGCTCTGGAGGGCTGGCTGAGCCCTACCTCAGCAAGCTTAGAGGAGGGCTTGAGAATACATTTCTTAGCTTCCAGGGGATGCTGATGCTGTTGGTCCAGGGAAAACACTTCATCACCACTGACATCATAGAAGAAGAAAGATGTTGGTGTCAGATTTGTGTAACTTAACCAGGCTTCCATAAATTGATGGAGCCACAATTCAAATGCAAACTCAAATGCCAGTGTTTTAGGTCTTTTGATTGTATTATTGTACCCACACTAATAATATTTTAGATCTGTTTCAATAATGAGTGATAGTTTTTATTTTTAAACAAGAATACCCTTCTGTGAAATAAGGGGACTATTTGGGTACTGATATTATTCTCACCCATCAGAAGCATTTCAGTTGTTACATTGATTCAGAAACAGCTCATGCTGAATTACCTTTTTGTATCTCAAACTCCTTGATAGTAGAGGCTAGGCTTAATTTTTTTTTTTTAATGTATATGCATCACAGCCAAACTCATTTGTTTACCTAATAGTAATATTAGATCAAAAATATCTGTTGAATTAATGCATAATGTTTGAGACTAAGACAGTTTTGACATCAGATATAAATGATTATATTCTTAATGGAAAATTACATTACAGTATTCTAAAACACTTAAAACATGACCTTGTGTAATATAATAAGATTTTCTAGAATAGAATATAAAAATTTATTTTTAAACTTTCAATATTCAACGGCTACTTCAGTGTATTTTATTTTATTTTATTTTCGTTCAGATAGAGTAGGAGGGAGAGAGAGGAGGAGAGAGAAAGAGAGGAACATCGACATGAAAGGGACACATCGAGTGGATGCCTCCCATATGACCCAACCAAGGCCGGGGACAAACTGCAACCGCAGTATATGCCCTTAGTGGGAACCAAACCTGGGTCTCTCTGGACCGCAGGCCGATGCTCTAACCACTGAGCAAACCAGCCAGGGCTACTTCAGTATATTTTAATCACATACATAGATAATTATTTTTAGAAACATTATTAAAATAAAATACTCATAATATTTAAAATAAATACTAATTAGAAATGTAGAGCTAGCACCTATACAGGTGAATGGTGTTATACAAAATATTAATATTAAAGGTATTATTTTAAAAAATACTAATAAAAACTAACTTATTGAATGGTAACTTTATGTAAATCATTATGTAATTGTGAAAGGTAGATATTAATGGTTAATAATCATATAGGAGGACACTGATGTTTCAAGAGAGAAAATAACTCTTTAAGTTTATACAGTTAGTGGAAAAGTGGAAATTTTAGCACAGGCAATGTTAATTCAGAATTATTTTACTTTTTTTTTTTTTTTACACAAGAACAATACTCATATATGACAAGAATTCAAACTGTACAGAATTTTAAAAATTCACAAAATAAAAATCTCCCTGACCCATCCTCCAGTTATTTCTCCCAAGACAACCAATATTTACAACATTTTATATTCTGTAAAATAAAAAATTATAATGTATTTTACAGTACATTTATTACATATATATACCGAATACACCCTTTTATATAGTAGCTAATGTATGTAAGTATATATCACATACATAAAAGAAATATTTTTAATATATCCATATATCTACAGATATAGATATCTTTCTCTTAATAATATGATTGCAGGCACAGATGGTATGCACAGAACAACATTTTATTTATAGCTATATGCAATTCTAATGTATGGATAGATCTAAATAATCTTTTCTCATTATTAATTGATTTTTAGTTTCTATTACTATTTTTACATTTTGCTACACCTATAAGTGCTGGAATAAACATAAGTTAATTTCATATTTTTTATTAAATGTGTCTCTATTATTGAAGTACAAGGGTTGAGATAACATGATGTATAAAATTATCTTTACAATATTTCAACAATAAAACAAAGAGATATAGTAGGGAATGTGTAAAATCCTGATATCTGCCTTATCTGGATAATGAATATATGAAGGTTTATTGTTAATACATTTCTATGTGTGTGTTTAAATTTTTTATAATAACTTGATAAAAGTTTTTTTATTAGGCAACTTATTTTTAGGGAAGAAACAAGACTCTCCATAAAATCCCATTATCATCATAGTAGCATAGAAAATTCAAATATGGCCAGGTTAACATATTTCTAGAGGAAGATGTAAATGATATGACTATAAGTGGTAGCAGCTTTAAATTTCATATGAAATTAAGTTTGAGAAAAGAATTTTATAAAGAAGCATGGTAGCATTGGACTGATTTTTGGAAAGAGGTCATGTTATTTAAGTGAGAAAAATTTGATGAAGAATATTTTGAAGCAACCGAGGACAATGAGGTCAGTGAGGAGACCTTAACTTTAATGCAAATGTCTCAAAGAAAGACATATTTTTTTCAGTTTTATTTAGATATAATTAACAAATCACATTGTGTAAGTTCCAGATGTACAATGTGATGATTTGAAACACGTATCCAGTATATACACAAATATTGGAAAATGATTACCACAGTAAGATTAGTTAACATCTCCATCACCTCACATACTTACCATTAATATTAGTAGTAGTAGTAGTAATAGTAGTAGTGTAGTAGTATTTTGGTGTGGAGAATATTTAAGATTTACTTACTTAGCAACTTTCTAGAATAGATATCATACTATATCAAGAAAGAAAACATATAATTGTTCCGGTCTCTCTCCATATTCTGTTTACCTATTCTATATTCTATATTTCTAAATATAGAAATATATTCTATATTTCTATTTACCATTTTGTATCTATATTCATATATATAGAACCACCATATCAATATATATGTGTGTATGCATGTGTATGTGTGTATACACACACACACACGCACACAGACATATATATATACCTACATATCTATATGCTGGTCTTAGCCTACTTGTGGTAACATGTAGCTGATTTATGTATAGCTGCTATTAATTCACATAGCTTAATACACATTTCTGCTGTCATCATGACTAGGGGAGTAATGTGTTGTCATGCCCAGTGGGGACAGCTATTTTTCTGAGTCCATGGATTGTGATAACAATGGCACCATCATGACTTCTAAATCTTTATGGCAATCTCACATCTGTGGCTTAAAGGATTATTAGCTCTCCAGTGAGATCTACACACTCAAAGGCCAAGAGAGTCTGCAGAGAAGAACAGAGAGGATTTGCTGTTGTGATTGCAAATACTCAAACATTTTATGCTTGAAATGTGATTAAAACTTACTTGCCATACTCTACTGACCAGTTTGTGCATGCTCGTGCATGCATTTTTAAATTTTGCAATGTGTGAAATATCTCCACCTAAAAATCCAGATTAAAGATTAAATATGATAGTGTATGAGAAAGTATCACAGATGCCACTCATGTATAGCAAAATTCCCCCATTGGTTTCAATTTATTCTGAATTATCTTTCTTCTTCAAAAGATATTATCCTCTTTTCAGCTTCCCTTCCCACAGACTTCAGGATTAAATGTTGCTCAGTATTGCCTATACCTGCTCTTTATGCTTTAAATAAAGTCTTAAGCAGGTATTCCTATTGGTGTATAGTCAACAAGCCGAGACAGCTGACTTTAATTACTGATCTATGAGCTTGGGAGAGTTTATTAATTTAAAAATAAAATTTATTCATTATGAATCATGGTCCAAGTTGTACTTTAATTCTTCTCCCACTAGGAAAATGAACTATTCGTGTACAAAAGCCCACAGCTGTGACACCAGGACCTGAGGCCAGCAGTAAGCTCCTCGCTGTTCAGTGGCTGAAGTGGGTTTCGAGTGCCTAAGGATTATCTCCGTTCATTTGAATGTTTTCTGCTTAGAACGTTAACAGCTGAGTGCATTTTGAGTAAAATACTCAGGGAAATAGCTGATAAAAATATCAATTTCATATATCTGCTTAAAGAGATACATATCTGTTCTTTCTCAAACCACTGTTAAGCTGTCATCCACATGCTTATCACAGAAACAATTATCTCACAGTATTTTTATCTCCAGACGTTTTCCTGACCAGACTGAAAGAATCTGTGGAAGCAGTCATTCCCTCCGTTTGTTTTAAGGAGGACTGTGTTAGTTCTCGAATGAGGAATCCACTTACATATGATATTAAGTTCTACAAACACAGTCACTGAATGTACTTGCTATATAGAGGCCATTCCCTACATGCAGGGAGATATCATTTTAAATTGGTAAAGCCAAATAAACACACTGGCAAGAAGTGATACTAACCTTTCCTTTGAATATTGGCTGTCTCTCTTGTTTATGAAATTGTCAACTGATAAACTTCTAGGAAAGTAACACTTTTTTTTTTTTTTTTTTTTTTACATCTTCTAATTACTCAGAGTTCCCTTAAGGAACTCAGTAGCCCAGCGGTGGGAAGGAGGACATTGAGTTGGAGATCAGGGAAGAATGTGCTAAGTGAGGAGGGTGCTGAAAAAGTCTGGCTGCATAGGGTGCCAAAGAGAAATCGTGAGATAAGGGAGCAAATGCCATATAAACAAGAGGAAAAGGGGAGGGGATTATGATATAATGTACAAAATTTAATCTGTGGATTGTCTTATGTGAACTGCACACTGGTAGATGGAGCTTTCCTGGCTTAGTGAATGATGTCAGCCGTTTTCTTCTTGTACATCATCTGGTTACAAAATTTGAACGACATTTTATGAAAATCAAACGGACATTTAAAGGCACAGAGAGGCCAGGTTATTTGTATATCCTGCTGATGATATCTTTCCTGTTACATTATGGCTTCTGTCAGTATTTAATTATTATTTGTTCTTTTTTTAACAAATAACAAAAAGAAAGTCTAGAAGAAATATAATTACAAAAAATAATGTGCTTGGGCTTTTATAAAGAATCTGTACAGAAGGTCCTGGATATTTATGAAATGTATATATATTTTGTAAACTACTAAGTTTGTGAAAAACATTGTTGCATTTACTTTACTTCGTAAAATGCAACAAAATGCAATTAAAGAATCAAAATGACCCCTTTAGACACTTGATTTATAAGTGCAAGGTGAAATGTTATTTATCAATTAAAATGTTTATTTTTTGCCCCAGAAGCAGTACTTTCCCAAAAACCTTTCTCTTTCCTTAACTGCCATCGCCAAAACTGCAATTTAGAATATTTCACACAGAAAAACAAAACAAAAAGCATTGTTGATATATGTGTTCCATTATCAAGAAAATCAATGTAAGATCCATGTGGTGGACAATCTCTTCACTTATTAGTGAGGTGACCGAATTTCATCATTTCACAGTATAAGAAGTTTAGGTTTATATATCAAGAAAATGATACATCATTGTATGTTATGAACCGTTGAGATGGGTTCTGAGCAAATGAAACAGCAAATGCCACATTTGGCCCTTTTGGCTTTCAATGCTACCTATACTTAAAACGGTTAATATAGAGTCTCTTATCTTTTGGTGTGAGGGTAAATTTCCCACTTTATCCTGCCTCTTCCAACTAGAATTCTCAAATGTGTAGGTCAGTGTCTTATCCGATACTGCCCAAGGAAAGATGTGTTTATTAGCTGGAGATTCTCCATTTGTGAAGACTAAACTTTATCTTGCTGCAAGATACAACTGGTATGAAGGAGTCAGCCCTGAGTTCCTTCATAGTTGTCAAGAAGTAAATGAAGCAATTTCCTTGTCAGTTGCTCCTTTTTTTCATGGGAACAATAGCTCTTCCTAGATTCAAACCTTGCTGATTCTCTTTAAAACCTCAAAGCATTTTTCTCCAAACCTTTGTTGAGGTCAGGTGTCTCGAGGAAGCATAACCACAGAAAAAGGGGTTAATGCTCTAGATACCTAAACTACCATCATTTCCATAATGCAAGCTTCACTGACCACCACTGTCCTCTAGATCCTACAGATGGGATTTCTAAGGACATTATCCTTGGAGAGTTTATGCCAAAACTAGAATAATTCTTTATACGTGTCACTCAATGTATGGCTAGTAAACCACCTCCATCATTATTACCTGAGAATAAAAAACAAAATAAAAACCCTCAGAGAATGACACTATGAGATGTCCTTGCTCATGCGGAATTCCCGACAATAGACTGCATATTTCATTCAGATGAGGGTGGTGTCATCCCAGAACTGAACACAGTGACTGCTAATAAGCATTTGATAAATAAATGAATGGTTGTACCACCTCTTGCCAAACACCCCCAAGTATCTTCAGACACCCCAAAAAACTGTCCAGACATAGAAAGACTCAAGAAGAAAAAGATATATAATAAAGGTATCAAAATAGTTCAATGATTCTTTTTCAGAGGAAAAATGGCTTGATTACATTTTTATTCTTTGAGAATTTATTAAATTTATTTTCATTCTTCTAATGGGTCTAGAAATTCTATAATTAAGGCATTTGTATATAAAATATGTTTAAAAATCGTTAGAGCAGAGGTGAACCTAGTAATAATAAATAAATTAAAAAGTATGCAAACTAAGTGCATTTGATAAGAACCTTACTCTAAGTATGTAAAATTGAGGTTGCAAAACACATACCACATACAAAGATGTATTTTTGACATATTTTTAACTAAAAGGGATTATAGATTTTGAAATAAAAAGGAACTTTTTATTATCTAAATATATGAAACATCATTTTATTTATAAATATCTCTTAATTTCAGGATTTAAAGTAAATAATCAACTATGGTAACAGAATTCTGGTATTATCCACTCATAAAATTTATTATAAAATGTTAGCACTAGCAGTTTATCATAGTAAGTTTTACCCTGTGAACCATAAACAAAGAAATAGTCCTTTTAAAAACTACTTTATAGTAATGTACAGATTAAGTAAAAAAATTTAAATGGGCTTACGTATTTTACATTATCACATAGGTTTGGTTTTGCTTACTGTGTCTAGGAAGAGAAGTACATTTCAATTGCCAGTGCCCAGCTGCAACTTTGACTTTTCACTGAATCTTTGCTGCAGGGAGCTCATCAGAATATACAAGACTATTCTATTTGATTTGGCCTCAAATTCCCATTGTACTGGCAATTTAAGATATAGAATAATAATTTTTCCTTAGTTAAAAGAAACTTTTGGTGTTTGGATAGCAGAATAATGAATATCCAGGCAGTCAGTGTGTTATCACGGAAGGTGCATGAGCTTTGGAATTAACAAGCATTGGCTTAGATTTCTTATCTTCCAGTTATTAGCTATGTCAGCTAGGGCAAATCACCTTAATTCCCTACACTCAGGGTATTGATCTGGAAAAAGAGGGGAAATAAATCCTATCATTCATGGTTGCAATGAGCAGTAATATATCTAATATGTGTAAAAATGACTAGGCTAGAGCCTGACTATGGGACATACCACTTACTTTTATGTGTACTTTGTGCCAGTGAGTATAACAGTCATTTTATAGATCCTAACATTATAAATATAGATGTGATCACAGATACACATACATATTTACCATATGTACCATAGAGTATGTATTCTTATACATACACATACATTTTTGTAAAAAGGAGTCACGAAATTAGAATTTAACAAAACATGGAAGCAAAATAGCCTAATAGTCAAGAACACAGATTTTGCAGACAGACATAAATGAGATGTGCTTTGGGTTCTACTTATTTCCTGCCTGATTTTGAGCAAGTTACTCAACCATTTCAGTTTCATTTTCTTTATAGACGAGTTTATATCTACATCATATATTTGTTGTTGGGATAAAGTAGAAAATATATAAAGGAACTGTCACAATTATCAACACAGAGGAAGTGATTGATAAATGCTCATTATTATTTTAGAGTATTGTTGAAAAAGATATTCAATATAAAACATCAAATCAGAGCCCCTTGCTGAATGAAATGATAACAATTGTTCACAGTAGGGAAGATCAACAATGGAATATCAAATGGAATTTCAGCTTCAGCTCCCTGACCTTAAGGTTGAAATTTAAGCCTCTTCACCTACTTTTTAGAAATTTTCAAAATAGAATAAAACTCTGAGTGGCAAGATAGCTCTGTTCTAACTCAAGCTCTTTTATACTTTATCTGTCTAAACGTTGGAAATAACTAATTCTGTGAAGGAAGTTGGGAGTTCTTCAAATAAATAGAAAATATTACTATTTTATTTTATAAAACAAAAGTTCCTTGATGGTTAATGTTTTTGTTTTTAATATAAACACATTCATGTTTTAAATTGAATAATGTTGACTAAATTAATGAAAGTATATAGTAAGGGCATTTCAAATGTTTTACCATTGTCAGGGTTGGCAAAGCTATTAAACATTTTCTTATATTTAAATGGTAATTGTTTATTCTTGTTGAAAATGCTGCTCAGAATAAATTCCCCCAAAGCTCCACTATCACTACAACTATAGTAAGGAACAGGAATAATAATGCATGATAATAGTTACATCAATTGAGATTCTTGGTTCTAAGTAACATAAACAAAAATTTAAATCAGGAAAATAATTTATCATGAGGTTATAAATTAGATGACAGAAACAGATAGAAGACTCTGAAAGTAGGCAGAAGCAAGGGAGGACATACAACAAAGTAATTACCTTGTGGTGCTTCTGAATATGTGCTCTGAAGCCAAACTGCCTAGCTTCAAATCCCAGCCCCACTTCTTAACAGACCTGTGACCTCAGGCAAGTAATTAAAATTCTCAGTGTCCCAGTATTCAGATCCCTAAAAAGAGGCTGTTCTTAGAATAAACTGAGTTAACATATTTAAAATACATAATAATTGTTCAGAAAAAAAAATAAATTGGTCTAGGACCGTGGCCATCATCACTGTACACCATGAACTCCACTAGACATAGTCATTATAAAAGCATTATTGCTGTCCTTTTGAATTTGCATTCGTCCCCAATGTTCATAAAGCATATTTGGCTTGCCTAGATTGTGAGAAGGTCAGAAATGGCAGAATCTCTCCACTTTCCTTCCAAAAGAGAGGTGCAATTTCCCAAAACTAAGAAGGGGATTTGGATGTTAAACAGCCAAACATTTTGGAAACATCTACTATAGTGAAGATGACCATATGTCTGGGCTACCTAAAGAGAGTCCCGGTTCACAACTGATATCCCACATGGTTAGACATATGTTCCTGGCATAAGTGTCACAATTTGGATGATGAATAATATGGTGACACTAGCCATCATTCACTCCCTTTGCTGTTGGAAATTTGCATAGATACTTATTGCAATACTTACGGTTCCAATGAAAAAAGACCTCACTAACATAATGCAATTTTACTTATACAAACAAAAATTTATTCACTCTCTTCAGAATCTAAAACAAATAATTAAAAAAATAAACCCAATATATTGTTTATTTCTGCATTTATCTCTAAGGCTTAGGTTTTGGGTGTTCTGTTTTCCTTTTGTATTTCTTTCCAATGGTGTCTCCAGATACTGTAATTTATGGAATAAATTATAATATCACTACCACCATAACACTTTAGATAAGACACACGCAAATACACATATACACACACATGCGTGCATTCATGCCACATAGGAAAGGAAGAGAATACACGTAGAATCTAGGTTTCTTATTTCTGTACTTGATTATGAGGCCAAATCGGGTGCTTATGACTCGCTTTCTTTATTATCCAGTACACAGTTCCTCTGATTTCAGGGCACACCTCAGAAATTTCTGGAATTTCATTTATGAAGATGCAAAGGTGTTTTTCCAGTACAGAGTAAAAAGAGTTTTAGTTAATGAACATGATAGTTATATATAGCATATACCATAGAACACTGACCTTACAAGGTGCTGTTTTTCATTGGCACTAAATGAGTTTTCAGTAGCTCATTCGATATTCCATAAAGTGTACATAGTAACATCAGCAAATTCGTTGGTAGTACTCCCACTGCTTACATCTCTTGTCATAGAGTATTTTCTTTGTTCAGTAGCAATGACATATAAACGTGGAATTATAGAGTTTACTTAATATATCTATAGATAGTGGAGAAAGTAGATGCAGAAATAACAAGACAAATACATCCATTTATCAACAGGGGTCTATTCCCTTGATGATAATTTATTGCACTTTCCATGATTCAAGAAATCAACTTACCACTGTGTAGTTGACAGGTAATATAAGCCAGGATGCTCCATCAGGGGCTCAAATTGTTTTCAGTATGGGCAAACTGGACACTGAGAGGTGGTGGTACCTGGGTCATACTTGATGAGAAATGTCTAATTTACTATATCATAAATACATTCCTATCTTTGAGCCCTTGGTCACTTTACTCAATAAGGAAATACCAGGATAGCCAGAAAAATATACATTTTATTTTAAAAAAAATCTACCACCTTGTTGCTGGGTAGCAAAATGGCCACACATGTGATACACCAACCCATGGGCTGAGGCCAATGGGCTGAGGCCAATGGTTTGGTTGGATGGTTAAGAACTTAAAAGGAACATGATTTTTAAATTTCTGACAAGTGAGTTTGGGAAAGAGTTGTAAGGATAGGCCCTCTGAATAGAAAAAAATCAGAAAGATATTTTTATCCCATACAAAAGTTCATCAAAAGGTGATTTCAGCGGAGGAGGATTTTAATAGTTAAGTAGATCATATGAACTGTTTCATGGATGTCAGTCAACTTTTTTCCCCTGCCAAATTTGTCATCACACAATGGGCTCATGAACAAAGTGGTCATGGTGCCATGGATAGAGATTATTCATGGGCTTGAAAACATGGATTTCTAATTTTCAAGGTTGACCTGGCTATAGCCACTGTTGAGTACCTAATCTTCCAGCAGAAAGGACTAACACTGAGTGCCGGGTGGTGCCATTCCTTAGCGTGATTAACCAATTACCCAGTGGCAGGTTGCTTGCACTAAACTTCTGTCACAGAAGTGGCAATATTTGGTTATTACTGAAATAACCACTTACTCTGGATAAGAAAGCGACTTCGCTGCATGCAAATATATCTGTCAAAACTTCCAACCATTGACTTACAGAATGCTTTGTGCACCATCATGGTGTTCCACACAGCATTGCTCTGATCAAGGAACTCACCTTACAGCAAAAGGAATGTGACGATGGGCCTACGTGCACAGAATTTACTAGTCTTACCATGGTTTCCAACATGCGGAAGCAACTGGCTTGATAGAATGGTGGAATGACCTTTTGAAGATTCAGTTAAAGTACCAATTCATTTGCAATATGTAGCAGGACTGGGACAAAGCTCTCCATAAGGCTGTATATGCTCTGAATTAGCATCCAATATATGGTGACAATAATTTTGTTAAAATTAATCTATTTCACATTTTCATTGTCAATAAAAATATATTTGTCAATTTGTCGTCACTCAGAATTGAATAAACAATTTTTATTAACTTTAGTTTCAAAAATGTATTTCTTATAAAGCAGCACACATAAATTATATGTTGTAAGAAAAAAATCTTAAACAGATGGTTGTGGGGCAGAGAGTCATTAAATTACATTGCATAATAAATTCCAGAAATTACAGCACTGTCAATGATTTTGTTCCTTTGAGGTTGATTCTACTAGCTTTCAAGTGTCTCTGCAGTGGAAAAAGAAAAGAAATAAAAATTTTAAATGATCACATAGAATTAATTGTTATTCAATTTTTATTTCTTCATCTTCACATGCATTGTTATGATTGCTTATTTCAAATCAACTGTTTAAGTGCAAGACTATATAGCATCATCATATTTGGAGATAGGGACAGTACATGAAGCAAGCCTAAATAATCTCAAACCTTTATAAACTTTTTTCTTAAATGATTTATAGATGCTTGTAAAATTGGAAGTTTTCTAATTTAACATCTATGTGGAATACAACATTCATTAAATCACAAGCAATATAAGTATTCCAATTTGATGTGTAAACATATAATATTAAATTAAGAGAAAAATGTAATTGTTTAAAACAGATTGATAAAAATATTTGCGGCAGGAGAACTTTTTGATCGTGAACTGGAACCTACCTATGGTATACTGTGATGCAGAATTGAAATTTATTGTCCTTTGAACTCAATGCAATTCTGTTTGTTTGATTGTTAGGGCAACTACAACCCTTGCTTCTTGGGAGTAAATCCAAAGATTTTGGTTTCTGAAAACACAAAAACTCCCAATACTAATGTTTTTAGGTAGGTCTATATTTCTTTGGCATCACTGATGTACAGTCTCTTTTGATAGAAGTTTATATAATCTTTTGATAAAAGGAATAAAACAGGTCACAATCTTGACACTGTAGCATTTCCATCTTTCAATGTTGTTGCCTTTTTCTACCTTAAATCTGATGGATTTATGGCACCGTATTCCTCATGTGTTTCCATTGAGTTTAATTTTTAGCCAACAAGCTTATTAAACAACTAGAAACATGTCCAGTTGTTCAAGGGAACCTACTCTACCAGAGTCTTTGGGTAAGGGTCCACTTTGAAATATTTACCTCAATTTAAATTGTTTTTCCTCAATGATCGAGAACTCTCACAATCAATTCCTATGAACATTCTCACAAATATTGCTGATAAAAATAAGTCTAGCAATTCTGTTCCTGTGTCATTATTTTCTGAGTATACTTGGCTTCTATTTTAGGCTTAGATCTGGCTCACGTTCTAGGTCTGGACCTTATGAAGACTGGGTAAGTAGGGAGTGAGGTGTCATTATCTTCTCAGTTGGTAGAGCCCTAACAGATAAATATTATTTGAAGGTTAAATCATTGAGCAGGAAAGAATTGGCAACTGAGCAAGGAGATAAGTATCTTTGGGAAGATTCTGAAAATTCAGAGAATAAAGCCACTGGATTCAGCCTTCCTAGAACAACACTGCAGATGGCTACTGTGACATCTGCTGAATGATCGAAAACTCAGATGTAAGTCTTAAACTTTACACCATTCACTCAAGTTTCAATATCTTCAGTGGTTAAGACATATTCAGCTTACTTTGGGACATTGATTTCATTTTGAATGTCAACGAGTTTAGGAAGGAGAAAACCATACACTTTGATTTTTGAAAAGAGATATGACATTCTGTGTAGTGTGAAGTCTTACACAAATAAATGTAGGAGGTAGGCTGGGAGGATTGGCAGACAACAAAAGAAAAAGTGACAAATTACTAGGTACAGGTAGAGGATTGAATAGGTCAATATTATACAATCTTTACCCCATTTCCAATCTACAAGGCAAAAAATGGATTAATTACTGAGATTTGAATATGTAGTATGTTTATTCCTTGTCCTTTCACCTTTCTCCATTATTTTAATTTTTGAAATATTTTTACATTCTTAACATTTTGCTCAATATTTAAATGAACAAAATCCTCCATACTAAACATTTTACTTTTTGTAAACCTAAACATAATGCATGCCTTATGATTCAAGTTATAAAAACCACGATAACTATACCATCCTTGTAACCTGTAATTTTATACATTTTTCCACCCTACTTATTTGAATAGTAGACCATTGTTTAATAGATGCAATAGATTCTAGAATCTTGTTGAGGAAGATTTTAAAAAGAAATTTTTTTAAAAAGCAGAACATAATTATATTTTAATACACAACTTCAGAACCCCACAGTAAAATAACAACAAAAGACCTGGTATTTAATTTGCAGTGTGTGAGAAATGGGTAACATCTTTAGTCATAAATGAGCTCTTAGAAACCAGTAACATAGACACTAATAATCCAAGGGAACTGGGAAAGAAAGAAAAGGAAATAATACAAATGAAGATTAAGGATTAAGAATATATGATGATTGAGATTAACAATGACAGAAGAATACTTTCTCTAACATCACACTGTCTAAGAATAAAACCACTGATATCTAATGTTTTTCAGCTTTGAACAGTGTTGTACAGTTTAAACTCTCATAAACAAACACTAGGAGACAGATTGACGAGGTGTATTTTAAATTTTTTTTCTCTTTCTTATGAGTTACATTTCAGCAAGAGCTATTTCCCCTGAAACTTGAAGATGATTTTCATTTTGACTATCTTTTTGTAAGCCTGGTAGATTTTCGTCATCCATTTGTGCTGGGAATTGTATATATACCAGTGATTTTTAACTTGACCTCCAGTTTGGTTCACTCGGGGATCTTTTACAGCATACTGATGACCTAGTATTATTCCCAGACCATTTGAACCAGATTCTACAATGTCATGGTCCTGGTGTTAATATTTAAAACAAAGATCTTTCTAAGCTATTTTAATGTACAACCGGGACTGATATTCACTGGTAGAGATAATACTAAATGCAAGAGTACATAGAATATGAATCCTACCCTTCTGTGAGAGAGCAATGCTCAAAAATGGAAAGAAAAATAACAAACTCTAATTACACCGTTAATTCAGAGGCATCGGACAAGGTGGGTAGGACACATATACATTCTGCATAATGGGGCTTACCCCAGTACAAATACCTATAAAAAGCAGAAAGATGTCCTCAATTTGGCTTGCTTTCAAATGTATGCTAGCAGTGTAGTAGGACCTCCATCTAGACGTAGATTTCCTTCCAGGTAACAGTGGTTTCAAGTAGGACAGATGACACAATATTAAAATATTAACTATTTTTAAAAGATTATGTTCTAAGTATATCCTATGTGGATGCAAAGGGGCCATGTGCTAACCTGACAAGCTCAGGAAGGCCTGCATGGCAGCCTTGCAAACTCAAAGACCTAAAATAACCACAAAGGATGGTCTGAAATTAAAAACTTTTAAACTAAAAGCAGTTTATCACAGGTGTTTATGTCCTAAACTGGCAACTTCCCTGACAACGTTCAATCTTTACCTTACCTGAGCCTGTCTATGGTCGTTCTGCATCTACGATAACGTATCTTTGATATGTCAAAGTAATTTTTCTTTTTCCAGACCCCTCAAAGCACAGGTATCACTGTGTAGAGACCACAGATCCCCTGACTGTTATTGAGTCAGTTGTTGACTATTAACTATACCATACCCATCTATGTAAAAGGTGTATGTGTCCATGGTTTTACTGCTCATTTAATCCCAGAGATTTCCCCTGCTTTGCTTCTTCCCACTTCCCTAATCTATCTCCTGCAGATTTTCTGTAATTTACTTGCATCTTCTCTTTTGATTATAATACATAAAATAAGGTGCAAAACTGCCATTCACTGGAGCATTATCTCAATCGTTGAGGTTTTGCTTCTGAACAATTGTCGACAGTGTTGGCTCAAATAAACTCACAAAAGTTCTTCACAGGTTTCAATGTTTCTTACATTAATACCAATGACTTTTATCATTAATTTTATTTAGTAAATTTCTACATAAATTTTTGTTAATAGAAGCCCTCGAGTGACTGTAAAGTCAACGATGTATTGGGTGCCAATCTACTTTGAGCACAGAGAAGCCAAACACTTTTGAGGAAGATGTTTTATAAAATTAAAATTTATCTACATTAATTTATAATTGCTACAATAATTATGACTCATAACTTTCTGCTATCATGGAATATTCAGTGGCATAACAAAATATGTTTAAATTATATCATATTGATTAATTTTTTTTAAATTTTAGTCACTTGTTTTCTCTAGCCATAAACAATGCCTAAGAGATATATAAATATACTTAGATAAGATTTATTCACTTTATGATGCTTTTGGCTAACCTTAAAAATAATCCATGTTTTTATTTGCATATGGGTATGATTAATGATATGTTAGAATATTTATTTTGTTTAATATTTCCAGAATTATATTTGAAAGACTAACTCTATGTACAGATTTCATACTATTGGACAGAGTGATTTTTCTTCAGATCTTTTTTAGTTAAAGCATTATACATACAATTTTAGGCCTGAAGTACACAAGAGTTTTTCTTTACACTAGTAGAAGCTTTCTACATCAATGCAAAATTTTGCAATTTGTTTTCAGAAAAAAAATTGTTTTGAAAATAAATATTTTTGTCTTTTTTTCCTCATACCAGTATTTAAAGTAATTGATCTCATATTTTATTCCAACTGTGTGCTCGAATTTGATGCAGTAATTGTCAGGTTTGAAAAATTATAGAATAATTATTTTAACATAAAAATAACTTAAACATTCTAGAATATACCTCAACTGTAGTTTGCTCAAAGAAATTTCAAATATCCTTTAACCATACTGTAAACTAAATAATCCCTACTAACTTCCTAATGTTGTTTTCTTTCTGTCTTGGTTTACAAATATTTTTCATTATTAATATTTAACAATCTTTTTTGAATAAACTGTATTAGATAAATAAAATATTTGGGAAAATAAATTATTATGATTTCATCATATAGTTATTTGTAAAGTGTTTCTAACTAAATTTTAAAAAAATTATATGGAAGAACAACTATTTCAAAAATTGTCAAGGTTAACATCAAACAAAAAATATCTGCATTTTTATCAGTGTCTTGCTAAATGTCTAATCTTACATTTTAATCACTTTTGATTAAACATTGCCAGAATAAGACATTGAGTCATAGAATAACTTTATGTATATATCGCATTTCTAATTTCATGTATCACATTAAAAAAATATAAAAATCTTGTTTGGCTCAATGAAGCTTCAATAACATTAACACTTTTATTTTGTTAATGCATTTCAGTAAGCTCAGAGAGATGCAATCAATACCGATCCAACACCCATTCATAATACTTTTGAGTTGAGCCAAAGATCATTCTGAGGTAAAACAATATGCAGCCCAGCTGGTGTGTCTTAGTGGTTGAGCATCGACCCATGTACCAAGGGGTCGCTGATTCAATTCCTGGTCAGGGCACAAGCCAGGTTGTGGGCTCGATCCCTAGTGCGGGGCGTGCAGGAGGCAGCCAGTCAATGTTCACTCTCATCGATGTTTCTGCCCTGGCCAGTTTGGCTTGCGGTTAGAGCATTGGCCTGCGGTCCTGAGAGACCCGGGTTCGGTTTCCGCTAAGGGCAAGTACCTTGGTTGCAGCGTGTCCCTGGCCCTGGTTGGTCGTGCGGGTGGCAGCCACTCGACGTGTCCCTTTCACGTCGATGTTTCTCTCTCTCTCTCCCCCTCCCACACTCTATCTGAACAAAAAATAGAAAAAGTGTCCTCCGTGAGGATAAAAAAAAAAATGTCCATTGATGTTTCTATCTCTCCCTCTCCCCCTTCCTCTCTCTAAAATCAATAAAGAAAAAAAATTAAAAGAAAAACAATATGCCGATGATACTTCTCTTACTAATAATGAAAAGCATATTTCAGGAAAAGAGAAAAATAACAGAATAAAACTTGTCTCTGAAGAGATTAATGATAAGTTCCTTAGACCATTAAGGTTTTATTGTGGTTTCTACCAAGATGTTGTTCTTGTTATTCTGTTGCCATCTATTATTTGTGCATCTTATTTATGCTGCATGAAAGAAATGTCACTGGTATGCATATCTATGTTAATGTGGCATTTCACATGATGTAAATAAATAGGAAGAATTTCAGATCATATATAATCTCACTACTTTCCCTTTTTTAAATTCATTTATGTTGATTCTTTACTTATTGCAAGCCTTCCAACATCTAATCTTTATTTTTTCATTACTTAATTCATGTTACCTCAGGTCTATTAGCTAAATAAATGCCTTGATGCATTATCCTGATTTCCCCAAATTCTCAAGGAGGAATAGTGATTAAATCTCTATTACGATTTTTTTCACATTATTAATTTGGTACAAGTGAATTACATATCTAAGCACAAATGCTGAAGTTCATACATCTATAACTTGTACATGTTGTTATATAAGCCATATAAGAAATTCATTACACTGAAAGACAATGCCAGAAGACAAATAGAAAACGTTACATTCTACTTTAGGTAAATCTGCATATAGACTTTATACATATTTCCATACAATGTTGAAACAACCAAATGGAATTTAATGGGCATCACTTCTGCTTGCCAACCTTCTGGATCGTGGAAGCAGTTCCAGTGGGGATGCATTGATTGATCTGGCTTAGTTCTAGTGGAAAGTTGACCATTATGTTTTATGCAATGTCATGACTCAAGTTCAAAGAGAGAATCAAATATTCTAGATACAGTTTGATTTGCATCTACATATTAAAACCAGAAAACACAAAGCATTGCCATCTTTTTGAGACTGTGGCCTGTCCATCTTTATTTACCTCCCATGACATTTTGCCACTGGCACACTCATTCTACAGCATGACTTTTTTGCCTTATTTTATTTTTAACCATTTCAAAGAAGGATTTCCGATGAGAACTAAGCATTCCTAAAATGATGTACAATATAAAAAAGCGACTTTTTCAGAAACTTGATTTCTGATAATCTCAGTGAGTGAAAGACCATAAGATGAAGAAAGCACTGATTTACCTCAAAACACTAATAATCATAGAACAGTTATTTCATGTTAGTTGATACTAATGTTCAAAATAAGGGTGAAACAAATAATTTTTGGTTATCTTATAGTTTGGAGGTGCAGGTGTATGATGAAAGAAGAAAACAAAGTATGAAAAACAACTAGACAATAAGCTAGAGTAAAACATTTCCATGATAGAAATAAAATGTCATTAATTTGAGATTCAATAAACCCTTTAATATAATGATAATTAAGAGCACATGTCCCAAAATATAAAGGCTGAGAATCATTTCACAGGAAGCAAATTCCTGTTCTTAAAAAGACACTAAATTTATGATTGTTTAAAGCATAATTATTTTTATGAGCTTCCACAAATACTACCTCCTTTGTTTCTCACGCCAATTCTGAAGCTGTCCTAGCACAGAATATGGCCCTTGTTTTAATATGAAAACAAATGTGACTTCAATTTTGTGTGTGTGCGTGTATGTGTCATGGTTGGTGGATTGGGGAGGTAATAGACCAGCCCATAGAGTGCAACTCACAACTGCAACTTCTGATCTGTAACTGAGACTGGACAAATCAGATGATGAAATAGTAGGAAGGAATTAAATTCCAGGTTAGGAATACTTCCCTTAATCAAGTAGAGCTTTATTTATTTTGAAAAAATTTTTGAGCAGAGTCATGAAATTATCAAACTCACATTAAAATGTTTTAGAAACTGAGGAGATCTTGAAAAGGTGGAGAAAACAATCAGCCTGAGGATGTGATGTGTAGTGGATGTAATAATAGAACCTCACTGCAATTCCAAAAGGTAAACTTCAGTCTAGATGGGTTAGATATGGGTTATTAGTAGCCTTCATAAGAAAGATCTAAATCTTAATGGACTGAAAGCTCAATATGAGTCGAAAGAAGGTTTTGGAGGCCAGAAACGCAAATGTGCCTGAAGCTCACCTTGTGGGGAATGGGGAGTCCAATAAACACCTCACACCTACAGCTTGTGTTCACTCCTTATGAGGGCCATAGACAAACTTAAACACACCAGAGAAGAAGAATAAAGATGGGTTAGGACATCAAAGCCTCTGAGGATAATTTAAAAGAACTGTGGAGGTTTTCTTGAAAAGGAGATAAATTGGTTGAGACTGGGGTGGGGAAGAATTGACAGGTGTGGAAGGAGCTATTTCTAATACCATCGGGAATGTTATACAAAAGAACGTTTAGAGTTTTCTGTTGATCTTGAAGGCAAAACAAGAACCACCAGGTGTAGATGTCAATAACTGCCTTTCTAAGAATCACATTATGCACCCAGCAGTTAACAGCACTGCTTTATTTATATGTTTCAAAATAGTGATTTCATCTGGATTGCCTTGAAAGTCCATTCTGACCGAGATTCTATTATTTAATGAATTGCATGTTGTATCCCTGCACATTAATATAGACGTGGTGCTACAGAGTGATAAGCACCTGAATAAAGAATTAAGGCTTTGTTTGTTGTTCTAAATAATATAGAATAGCAGAAATATGATTTAAGTGTTTAACATGCTGATATTGTGAACTGTAGAATTTGACAGAATTAAACCATAGCTGGCATCACCTTATATAGTCTCACTAAACAGGTATATGAAGGTGTTTAGAAGAAAACAAAGTTGTTTTAAGGAACAATAAAAAACAACAGAACATAATGTTAGCATCCAAAGCAGGAAAAGTTTAAATAACATTTTAATCCTAACATTTTAGGTATATATTCACAATAGGTATTTGTTCAATGAATGGAAGTCTGAATGATTTACGAACAGGCAGTGTGTTTCCAACACTCCAGTGAGATGTCTAAATGGACAGCTCAGCGTAGTATAAGAAAAGGTCTAATGATACTGGAAAACATGGCCGTAGGCCTCAATTTCTCCTTGCCATGGTCCCAAGTAATTTATTCAAATGGTTTTACCTGGGTCCATTGCCACTGTGAAATGTCACAGAACCCAGGGAGAGAGAGTTGGGATTTTTGATCTTGAGCTAAATCAGGCTTACTATGGGAGGCAGCTGGTCTATAATAAAGGAGAAAAGTCTGGCTGTTTGGGGTGGTGGCATTGCTTTTATAATTGCAGCAATGTGCTGGCTTGGCATATCATCAAATATTCTTTTTGAACCTGTCTGATCACTTCCAGAGAGGGGAGGTTCTATTTTGTTATGGTTCATTGGCCATCATTTAGAAAAATGCATACATTCTAATGGAATAGCTTCTGGTGCTGGGTGTTTTAGTCATGTCTAGAAGGGGCTGCTAAGTAAGGCCAATGCCAAAAGCTATTTTTAATACTCCAACAAGGTAAGAAAAAAGAAATGGAGATTTTTGGAACAGAAGTTACTTTTGAAATGACTCAAGGTAGGAATCATACATAGAGGCAGATTAAGTCTTGAGAAAGATCAAAAGCACAAATCCTACTTGTTTGAATCCTTCAGTTATTTCAAAGATCAGCCAGGCTCAGTGGTCAAAATTATTATTTTTTATTTTTGACAGTATTTTATTCATCACCCTACTTTTAAATATGAAAATTATATGTGGTGCCCTGGCTGGTTTGGCTCAGTGGTTGAAGCGTTGGACTGTGGACCAGAGAGTCCTGGGTTCAGCTCCCGCTAGGGGCACATACCACCCCCCCCCCCAAAAATAAAATTATATGTAGTAATATATAATGTTGTTTTTAAAGTCACTTTACATAAAATGTCCTACTATATAAAAATTCTTATCTTCCATCTTTAAATTAAAAGATAAATATATCCAAATGCATAACATTTGACAGTCAAATATTAAGGCAAACTAGGGTGAAATGTATCCCCCCAGGATGAAAAGAACACTAATGCAAAACCATCAAGTACTTCTTGATACCCCAAATATTGAAATATGGTGACGATGACAAGGAAAATTCCTCAGTTTGGAGATCTCCCAGAATCCTTTAATCATTTTAATCCCCTGATTCAAATGTTTACTGGATTTAGGGATGTTATGCCATCATCATTTACAAATTAGAGTGGAATGTAAATTAATGTTTTTCTTCTCTTGCTTTGTGTCAGTTAAGTTTAACTTTGGTTGCCTGTAAGACAAATCAGTACAGAGTGATTTACATGCATAGAGAGCCATTTTTTATTTTTTTTCTTCATGTGCAAAGAAACACAGTGTTGGTAGTGGAGGGCTTATGCAGCAGCTTGATAAGGTTTTCAAGAACCCAAGTGCCTCCTCATTCTTTTCTTAGTTTGGGCTTTTGACTCTCACATTAGCAACATGGCTGCTCCATCTTCAGGCACCGCGTTGGCATTCCAGCCAGGAGAAAGATGAAGGAGAACTCAGAGTAAATATGCAAGAGCTCAAAAGGCATGGGCAACTAGTCATTTATCTGGTAACCGATTATTGTTCGCGCATTGTGGCAAACCCGCTCTGCAAGGGCTTCTGGGCAGCCAAGTATTCTAAACGAGGCACAATGCAACTTCATGTAAAAAAATGAAGATCTATTAGGAAGAAAGAAGATGTACAAAGATGGATACTGGGCTACTGGAAGTGCCTTCCACAAAGTTACTAAACGTTAAGGGGGGACATATATTCCTGATTGCAAAATTAACAAAACTTCGATAGAGTATTTAGAAAACCCAGAAAAGTGAAAATAAATAAATAAATAAATGATTTATAAAACATTAACTAAAAGCTACTTCCTAAAAAAAAAAAAAAAAAAAAAGCCTGTTAATAATTAAATGCCTCTCCTTCTCTCTTTCTCTCTCTTGTTCTCTGTATATGTTTTTGCTTCACTTTTATTTTGTAAGTGTAACATTAAAGAGAGCATTATGCCAGTTTGATTTTCTAAAACTTAACTATTGTAAATATTTTTATAATAATAGCTAGTACTTTATTTTATTTTTTAGCAGCTACTATATTACAGTGGAATCTTTAAAAGCTACCACATCTATTATATGTATATACTTCTATGTACTCAAATAACTACATAATAGAGATTATTTACATTTTTAATACTGATAATGTCTAAATCCCTTAAATACACATACTTCATGTTTATCTCAAATTACTTCTGTAGGATGCATGTGAAAGAGAAAATTAATCAGGGAATATGCACATTTTAAGGGTTTTGATGTAGAATGAAAATAACATTACAAAAATCTATACCAATTTATACTATTTGCTCACTGTCTTTCCAACTCCCTTAAAATCTTTGCAAAGAAAATAAACTCTTAATAATATCTTAATTGTAATGTATTTATACACAGGGAGGGGTTGTAATTATTGTCTATGTGAGTCAATTGACTCTCAATTTTTAAAAATGACTTCTTCATGTTCTTAGTCTATTGTTTTACTTTCTACTCATTTCCCCAAATTCACCCACTTCTCATCTTAATAGGCCACTTTTCAAGCCCCAAACTGTCTGCCTAGGTTATCAAAACATTTGTGCAATATCCTCCTACCTTACCCACCCCAAAGTGCTTTTTATTTCGGAGGGAAAGGATTGGCAAAGACAGGGATGAAACAGATTCCTGTGCCGAAATCACCATCTTCCCCAAATTCACCTTTATTTTACACTTTAATTTATTCCTAATTATAGAATCACAGCAACTGTTCCAAAAATGACTATGAGTAGATCAGGAGTATAATTTGAGGTCATATACATCTTCTCAAAGCCCGCTAAAACACAAAAGTTAAAGAGTATTTTATAGCTCACAGTCACACTTTACACAGAATCACAAAATCTTGGTTTAGTCTCAGCTTTATTGTTAAGGTTTTAGAAAGGTCTGAAAAAATAAGCAGTAAGTCATGTTATTCTTTCTTCCCAAGGTTGTAGATAATCAAGAGACTGACATAAGAGATCAGGCATTTTGGGTTAAAATAGCTGAGATAGTTCTAATAAGAGTTACAGTGATACCTCGGTTCTCGAACATAATTCGTTCCAGGAGGACGGTCGAGAACCGAATTGTTCGAGAACCGAAGCAATGAAACCCAATAGGAAAGCGGACTCCACAAAGCGTGACTCTCTCTGCACTCACACTGATGACACAAGCAAGGCGCGCTGGGCCGAATGAACGCCATTCGGCTCAACTCGGAAGTTCGAGTTCCAAATATTTGTTCGGATTCCGAGACAAAAGTTTCTCGAATCCTGATTTGGTCGAAAACCGAGGCGTTCGAGAACCGAGGTATCACTGTATATTGGAGACTAAGGCTTTGGCTCTTGTGGTCACATTGGCTCCCTAGTATGTGGCTGTACTCAGATACCCACATTTCCTTCCTGACCACTCCGGACAACAGTCAATCCACTGCATGTATCACATTAAAAAAAAAACAAAAAAAAAACTTGACTGTACCTTTACAGTGATACACTGGAGAGCCCAGCACAGCCTGAGCCTGTACACCTGGTCTCATCTCCCATAACCCACCTGTCAGGGGTGGGAGGGAGGCCAGCCATTATAGGGATAGCCCCTCTGCTTGAATATGGACACAGAGCCCAGGAAACCAGTGTTCTTCTTAATTTCTACAACAACCTCACTGTGTGACCTTGGCCAAGACTTCGACATCCTTTAGATTTCGTTTTCTCAGGTTAAACTAAAAATAATACAATTTACTATACAGTATATTTATAAGAATTTAATAATGCAATATACAAAATAGATCATAAACCCCCTCTGGGTTTTCTGAACTGTAGGCTTGATCCAACATGCCATTTTTTTTTTTTTTTAATGATTAATCCAGAATTAAATTAAGGACCAATATCAACACAGCTATAGAGCAGTTGGATGCTTTTTCTTGTATGTACTATAAAAAATAAGTACGATTATTTGCAGAGTATTTATAGCATTTATAAGATAAATTTTAGTATTTAGACAAATCATTTGATGTATTTAATGCTGTGTATTTTTTTTTTTTTTTTTTGTAGTTTAACAAATGTCTCAATGTGATTTTCAGTGAGTTTACTTTTCAGAGAAAACATTTTTGTTTTCAAGAAAAACATCTAATTTGGGCATTTTTCACATTCTTGTTTGACAGTAACATGATTTACCTCTCTTTCTCTTTTTGCAGATAGAAAGTTGCCACTTTTTTTTTTTTTTCATCCTCACCCAAGGACATTTTTCGATATTTTGTTCAGATAGAGTGGGAGGGAGAGAGAGGAAGAGAGAAACATCGCGTGAAAGGGACACATGGAGTGGCTGCCACCTGCATAACCCAACCAGGGCCGGGGACAAACTGCAACCGAGGTACTTGCCTTTAGCGGACACCGAACCCGGGTCTCTCTGGACTGCAGGCCGACACTCTAACCACTGAGCCAAACCGGCCAGGGGTGAAAGTTGGCACTTATTAATGTCATTCTAGGTCATCAGCGTGTGGACATGCAGCCTCTGATTAATCAAAGGCCTTCATACTCTTGTCAAAATTATATAAAACTATTAATGGTTGCCCTTTGTTTTGATACTGGTTTTACTACATTTAATTTAGAGGACTTGAACTTTATTTCCTCTTCGGTTTTGTGAGATTTCTTAGCAGAAAGTGCAAGTAGCAATGGAGGGGAATTCCACAGTGTTTTCAGGGCCGGCGTGTCAGAGACCTGACACCTGCCCACGTGCTTAGGGAGGTGCCCACGTGCGGGCCTCACCCTCACCGAGGACCTGACGACCACGTGCAGCGGAGCTGCCTTCAGCAGGAGACCTGACACCTGCCCACATGCTTAGAGAGGCGCCCACTACGAGCCTCACCCTCGCCGAGGACCTGACGACCACGTGCAGCGGAGCTGCCTTCAGCAGGAGACCTGACACCTGCCCACGTGCTTAAGGAGGTGCCCACGTGCGGGCCTCACCCTCGCCGAGGACCTGACGACCATGTGCAGCGCAGCTGCCTTCAGCAGGAGACCGGGACGTGCAGCATTTGACGTGCTCTCGTGCGGTCACGTAAGTTGAAAGATTTAAGTTTAGAGAACCAAGATCAGGCAGAGAAAAAGGGAAGGAAGTTTCACATATCCAACCAAGCTGATGAAACTTGCTTGTGGTGTGACCTTACCTCAAGGCTGGGTGCCAGGACCTGGCGTCGGCCGGAGGTCTGAGGTACAGGTATTGAAAGCCCCGAAAACCTGAAAATGCTCATCTGAGGAGTGAAAAATAATAATAAATGGTGGTGGAGGGTACTACAATATTCGTAACTTTAATGCAATTTGAGATGCCTCAGAATTACCAACCTGAAACACCCAAACCAGCTTTTAGAGATGACTTACCAAGTACAGATAAGGCTTGTGGAATGTAGAGCTAACATTCAAATTAAAAATCAGTATCTTAACTCATCAGCATTGTGAACAGATTTGGTAAAATCCCTTGTTTTCTTTTTCTTTTTTTGGAAATTAAGTTAATCATTGACACAGCAAACAGAGTATCTTTATGCCGCAGTAATAGAAATAATAACTAGTTTTGTTCATTTTACTTTTTGTGTTATCTCCACAAGGGAGTCAGGCTGGCAAATCATTTGAATAAGCTGCTATGGTTTTTATTTATTATCAAAATGAATTACATTTTCTTCCCAAATGCAAATGGGATTTAAATTTGATGCTTCTTATCTTAAATCCATATTGGCCATTCCAAGTTCTGTTTTGTTAAATTGCCCCATTCTTTACTTTCTTATCCATAAAATCCTTGTCTAGACCCTGGCTAACTAATATATTTAGATTAATGAAATGCCTTTCCCCTCGTGCTCTGACTTTCTGGCTTCAAGCCTTTTTCACTTTCAACTAATCCTGCTCTTAGGCATGATCCCATCCAGAAGGATGAATGACCATAAACGACTCTGTTTTATTCTTTACTACTTAACGTTACTTAAACCCAAGTACATCCCTGCCCTTGCCTTATCTCTGGCCCAGATATCTCACTTTTAATAAATTCTATGTATTCATGCCTGATTATTTCTTTATGATCCCACTTGATATGATTCCCACACAGAGAACTCTTTACAGCCTGCCCTGTGTTTTCTGTTCCCCCAGTCCATGAGACTTGCCCTCAGACAGACACCTACAGGATGATTTCCTTCCTCACTGAAGGGACTTTATTTATGTTATCCTCACCCGAGGACATTTTTGCATTTGTCTTCAGATAGAGCGGGAGGAAGAGAGGGAGGGAGAGAGAGAGAGAGACATCGACATGAAAGGGACACATAGAGTGGTTGCCACTCACACGACCCCAACCAGGGCTGGGGACAAACTGCAACTGAGGTACGTGCCCTTAGCGGGAATCGTACCGGGGTCTCTGGTTCGCGGGCCGACACTAACTGCTGAGCCAAACCGGCCAGTGCTGAAGGAACTTTAATAAGCCAATGTGGCATCATTCCCAGCCCTTTTGCTGCACTGTCCTCAGATTCTACCTGTGGAGTGCCCCACTCCTTACGGCATTGCAGCTGCACCGTTTGCGAAGCCGGCATGCTCATTCTAGCTCCGCTTTGGATTCCTTAACCCCACATCTGACTTCTCATCACTAGGATCCTTGAAGATGTGAACCGTCAAGGTAAACCCCGGAGTGCTTACCAACACCAACTGCTCAGCAGTGAAAAGAGAAGCATTGACTTATTATCACTTTTACTTCAGGGATTTAGTAAAGCATTTCTCACGAAGGCCCATGAATTAGGTTGTTCAAAACAATTTTTAGTATTTCTTCAAAGATCGTGGCTAAATACACTGAATCTGGGGCCAGAGAATTTGGAGTTTTAGTCCCAGTCCTGGTATTAGCTTTATAATCTTGAGAAATTTCTTATCTGTAAGGTGCTACACATGAAACTCCTATCTCCCATTGTTGTTTTGAAAAATTATTAAAATCATGAACGTAAACTGCACATGGTAAAATCACCATAGCTCATTTTTAAGAGTCATTTCAGCTTCAATTATCATTGTTTCTGGTCACTTATAGAAGCAGGGGTTTGATAAACTCAGTTGTAAAGTGAAGTTATTAATGGATACAGTGTAGGCTTCTTGTGATGTTGTGATTGCTGGAGTGGGGAAATGTTTTATGCACTGGTAAGGGCTGTATGAATGTGTTGGTTATTGAAGTAGAATAATTATTGAACTTATAGGAAGAAAGTATATACATTTTACCTATAATTTTTTCTCAATTGTATTTTCAGTTTCGGCATAGGATTACAAATTGCCATTGACAAGAAAAGTGCAAAAAAGGAAAATATGTCTACTGATAAGAGGCTAGATGTCTCTTGAATTTGGAAAGACCTTCACTGTCCTTTTCAAAAAAGAGTATTTTGGCCCTGGCCCATTTGGCTCAGTAGTTAGAGCATCGGCCCATGGACGGAGATTGGTTTCCGCTAAGGGCACGTACCTTGGTTGCAGTTTGTCCCGGGATTGTGTGGGTGGCAACTACTCGATGTATCTCTCTCACATCGATGTTCTTCTCTCTCTCTCTTCCTGCCACTCTATCTGAAGATAGATGCAAAAGTGTCCTACGGTGAGGATTTAAAAAAAAAAAAAAGGTATTTTGCTGTCTTGCACTCTCTGATATAGACAAATTTTAATTCTTTTATTTCAGTGAAGTTATCCTTGTCTAACTTGTCTTACTATCTCTTGAGTCATTATACCATAGCATATCATTTTGAGCCTAGTATGAAATAGTTTTAGAAGGTGTTTCTTTTCTACTTTCATTCTGGTTACACCAAAGAAAAAGAAAACCTGTATAATGCCTTTGTCATATCGTGATAAACATAAAAAATAATCAAAATTAATAAGATTCCCTCAACATCAAATTTTATTTTTCTGAACTTTGATGACTGTTCTTTTGAGTTTGACAACAGATAATCAGTTCCTAAAAGACATCTATGTTCATGTTGTCCATGGTTTCTCTTTATAAATAAAAATAATATGGAATTATGTATGCAGTAATTTAAATACCAAAAGCATACATTGACTAATTTCTTCGTATTTATTAAATTTATTGGGGTGACATTGATTAATATGATCTTGTAAGTTTTAGGTGTCTTTTCTATGTCATCTGTGTGCTCACCACCCAAAGTCAAGTCTTTTCTGTCACCATACGCAAGGAGACTAAGTTTTTAAATGAGTATTTTTATGGTCCTTGATTTAAGAACATACAATATTGAAGAGATTGATAATCGTTTGCCAGAGTGAATGATAGGAGTTTTTGGGTGTGTTAGTGATGTCACCCCAGTTTTTCCACATGTACTCCAAGGGCAAGCTGGTTTGGATCATGAATGACTGCTGAAATCCCCTCAGACTTTCCATCTACATTCAATATGTGGCCATTTGCAGTGATTTACATGGATTGGTGGTTCATATCTGCTTTAGTAAATTTGAAAAGGAATTCTGTGTGTGTGTACTCAACATTTTGTGCATATCATGGGAATTAATTTTTATCTAAATATCAGAATTATCATAATTTGAAAGTGAAAAAATATTTTATAATTATTAGTTCTGGATTTAGGCCCAGAATTAACATTTTAAGGGCTCTCTTTAGTCCTCTTTGATAATCACCATAATGACAACATTAACGATGACAAATACTTACTGAGCACATCTTTAGTCAGATTTCTTCTAGGGGATGAATATGCACAATGTTGTTTAAGCTTCACAATTAGCCAAACAGACACTCATTTTTCCTGTTCAATGGATGAGCAAGCTAAGACACAGAGGACTCAATAAGTCAATCACAAAGGGTTTGCTGTGAAATAAGTTTGAACAAAATATCATTATTCTCTGTGTTCCAAGTGTCTTAAATTCTACTATCATCTTTATTGTTTACCTTGAGTTACTCTTGCTGTTATGAATACAGTGTTCGCCCTTATCTGTGAGGGATAAGTTCCAGAACCCCAAGTAGATGCCTGTAACCACAGACAGTACCAAACTCTACATACACTAATTTTTTCCCGTACATACATACCTATGATAAAGTGTGGTTTATAAATTAGGCACAGTAAGAGATGAACAAAAATAACTAATATGCTGTAATAAAAGTTATGTGAATGTGGCTTTCTCTCAAAGTATCTTAATGTACTGTACTTACTTTTCTGCTTGTGCTGACATGAGATGATAAAATGCCAAACCTATTTCTGAAGCCATGTAACCTTCTCTTACTTGCAGTAAATTAGTTGATGTCACTTGTCTCAGGGGCCCTTGCTGAGGTCTTCCTATAGGCTCAGTGCTTTCTGGTGCAAACATGCTTACTTCAGTCGAACGTGTTTTCCTTTGTGTCTTAATGCCTTTTGCATCTTAACTAAGCACATAACTTTCAGTTTGAGGTGCAACAGCAAAATGAACGCACATTTTTTCCTTCATAATTTCAAGGATAGAAGATTCATTCTTACAGTAGATTTTGTTCTATCCTTATCATGCCCAGAACTTTCATTTCTTTAATTAAATAATGCACTTTATAAATTTTCTTTAGCATCTCCAAATTGCCAGCATCACGACTCTTGCGCTTTGGGGCCATTACTAGGTAAAATAAGGATCACCTGAACACAAGCACTGAGCTACCTGGCCAGTCAATCTGATAACCAACGTCACTAAGGAACTAACGGGTGCTGAACATACACAGCTTGGAGATGCTGGGGAAGGGATGATTCGTGTCCCTGTTGGGGGGAGCAGGACAGTGAGCAATTTGAAACTTATAAATCGTTTATTTCAGAAATTTCTATTTTAATATTTTCAGACTACAGTTGACTGCAGGTAATTGAAACCATGAAGAGCGAAACAGATAAGGGGGGGGGGTTACTGTATTCTTTGAAACAAAACAGTTTTGGAAGGGCTGGTACATTTAGTCACAAAGTTACCACTCACTAGTTAATCCATAATATAAGAAAGTCCCTTGAGAATCTAAGAGCACTAAGTGTCCAAAAGAGGAAGAGAGGATTAAAAGAGAAGAAATGGTTTGGAATGAGCATATTGACCTCAATGGTATATTTATTTATTTCATACATAGGGGGTATTTATAATTTTTCTATATTATGTCAAAAAAAGAAAAAGGGAAAACACAAATTAGTACAAGTTTAAAAATCATCCACAATACAGTGGCCTTCACAAACAGCTCAAACTTCTGGATGACATGTAGAGGTATCACAGGCAAAGCGGCGCGTAGGGCCAGGGATGGCTGGGGCCTTTAACCTGCTATTAGAAAATACAGCCATGATTAAATATGTTATAGTTTCTCCCTGTATACAGGAGTTATACAACTAACCTTGAACTTCTAATCGTTTAGCTGGAAGTTCACTAATAACGTTTTCAAGACAGAATAATAGGTGGAGAGGGAAACATATAGCGGTATGTCCAAAAGAAAATTTAAAAATAAAATTGCGTGTGCCTGTGTTTATGGGCTAGTGGAATATATATGTATATAGAAAATTTTTGGTTTTAAATTTGAATCCTTCATTCCAGTTTTTGAGCTTTTTTCTCAAAGGACTAGTCACTTTCAAAACTTTATAAAAGTCAGCTTCTCACCCGTTACTTTTTGGGTCATAATTCTTGTGGACATATGGAAAATGATTTTTTGAGTCATATAAGTCAATATCTGATAAAATGGATTTAGCAGAAACTTTCCAAATATTCACCTTTTGGCTGAGGCGAAACCTGGAGTGTTTAAAGCCCAAAAGGAGAGTTTTTTGAGAAGTTATGAATGAATGGATACTACTTTATTATGGAAATACAATTGTAACCAAGCACTATAATGTGTCTAGACATATGGGTCTTGGTTGCCAAAAATGAAGTGTTCTAGCTTTAAAAGAAATCCTCATGGAAAGTGCACAAGATGTTACATGGTGAGAATTCTACCAAAGACCCATATGTGCTCCTGGCACCATGTGGAACGTGTTCCCCTTTGAGGAAGGGATTCTTAACGGATAAGCAGGAAACTGTGAAACACTATTCATGGGACATAAGCCTGGCTTTGGGAGAGAAAAATAACGTGTAGAGAAAAGTGGTTTTAAGCAGTTTAAAGGTTATTGTAGTTTTCTGTTTTTATTATTTTGTTTAAATGCATTTGACAAAACTATTGCAGAGTGATGATTTTAAGGGAACTTAGTCAATGGTAAATTTAGCAGCTCATTTTCTTTCCCTGACACTATTTTTTTTTTTTTTTTAATGGAGGATTACATTGCTATTATTTAGATTCTCAGAAGTTTTAGGGTAAAATCCAAAGCAAAATGCTCCTCTCAGGTCACACACACACACACACACACAAGAATCATAAAGAAATTCTTTATTAGAAAAGAAATGGTATAATTTTAAGAATATGGTCTCTAATGGAAATAAAAGAAAACCACAAATTATTGTGCACCTTAAAAAATTCTCATGTCAGTAATTAACTTCTGATTATTTTTGCGAATACCTACAAGGCTATATTTTGTAGAGTTTGATTTCTTCTCTGTTTTTGTTGTTGTTTTGGGTTTTTTTTTGGGGGGGGAGGAAAGGGAGAGAGAGAGAGAGAGAGAGAGAGAGAGAGAGAGAGAGAGAGAGAGAATGATAGCAATCTAATTTACTCCAAACACTTATTTTTACAAATGACTTTATAAGATCCGAAAGAAGAATTATTCTCCAGCGTCTTCAGAACCACTTCTAGCCGTGTCTCTCCAGAGTCAAATAGAGCTGTCTTCATCATTTTTACATATAGACTTCCTCAACCACTAAAAAGTATGATAATCACCTAATTATAAATTCCCTGTTAATATAGCCTTAGAGCTGAGAACATTTCACTCCAGTAGTTAATTTAGTCTGTGGTAAATTCTCACTGTTATTTAATGTCATTTATCACCTGCTGTTTTGTCTTACTGAGAACATCCTGCCTGCCCCACACTGTCTAAAGTACATGGACCTTCTGTGACTTTAATGTGCTCAGAACAAAGGCTCCAAAGTGCTTCTATCGGGAGGATTTTGGCAACTTGCCTTAGATATATTCAAGCCATTTTGCTGCCTGTCACTCAGTGCTGTACAAATTGAACTCAGAGGAGAGGTAAAAAGGGTCTATGAGGCATTTTTTTTTCTGGGAAGAATATGCTAATAAAGCGTCATCAGCGGGAAGCAGGCTGTGTCTGAAAGAGTTTTGTCAACTCTGAATTAATTTTGTGTGTTAAGAAACACGGGGGTGCTTCTAGAGCCGGTCTGTGGTAATTAATCCTTCCTGTTTCTGGAAGAACAGAACTGTAATAAATGCAGCCCAGATTTAACAGATGTGTGCACACAATGTCTGCTTTATGAGGAGTCAAACAAAATGACGGGTACAGAACAAAAAAATATTGATTTGAAAAACTAAAACAGTATGGAAAGCACGAAGCTTGGAATTCCCAGAGTTTATGCAAATATAGTATTCCTTTAAATGTTCACAGACAATGTGGTTTTGAAAACATCTGTCTGTGGGGTTGGATGCTGTGAAGAGACTGAAAAAGACAGATGTTGCTTGTTCCTCAGAAAATTGAGTAAAAAAAAAAAATGCAGACAGAATGTATGTGATGGAGTTTGCTCTTTCTAGGTGTGGTTGGAACTGCACCCAAATAATCAAATGGTGACCTCATTGTGAGATAAAACTCTCATTGTTCTCTTCCTTATTATTTTTTTTTCCCAAAATGCTTTATGGAGAGAAAAACTGAGGTTATATTACTTGTAACTATGAACACGATGCTTATGTGACAATTTTAATGTCAGGAACAGAAGAATTTGGTTTTCAAAATTGGACATAAAAAATATGTTGTCAGTGCTCATCATTGATATAATTAAATACAAAATTCACATTAAGGTGAATAAGGGCAAGTTGACATGATATTTATTTTTTTTTTTAAATCTATATTGAGAAAAGTGTTTTCAGTTCAGGACTACTAAAACAATCTAGCCCATTAGCTTTTTCCCCCTCTTTCTTGTCCCCTGCCCCTTCATTTTTAGCTTGTTAAGCTATCTCTGCCAACATGGCTAAGAGGCAGGAGTTTGACATGGTTAAGTTAAAATGGAATAATGAAAGAAATAACCAGCCAGTAGCAATCATTTTGATACGGTATGCTTTAAACAGATTTTAACATGCCATTTTCTTCTATCATGAAGATATCTTAAGTGTATATTTAAAGAGTCAAAATAAAAAATTTGGGACCTATGTGAAGAGCATATAATAAAATCCAGCTCTCTCCACATTGCCTATTGCTTGTCATGTAGAACAAATGCCGAAAATACTTTAACTCACTTTCAATGAAATGCATGACTTATTTCATGCAAAATAGCAGTTTCTTTAGGTTTGGCAATATTACCTATGGAAAAGTGGTCTTAAAAAGGCAATCTCAGTTAACCCTTTACATTTCGCATTATATCATGTAGAAGTCTTCTACTCAAAGGATTTCAGCTTTCACCATAGAGTTTTTTTGCCAGATTATTTAGTAGTATGTTATGTGAAAGGTCTTTGATTAGCTGTCTTCACATTACTTAGTGTACAAATCAAAGTTAATCATTTAAATGTTATTTGAAGTTGTTGGTATAATTCAGTGACATACATGACCAGAAACAAAAATGTCAACAGGTACATCAAGAGATGGTCAAAAACATCACTAGTCATTGGGGAAATGCAAATTAAAACCACAGTGAGATACCACTTCATGCCTGTGAGGTTAGATAAATACCAATTGCTGGAGTGGATGTGGAGAAAAGGAAATCCTTGCTCACTGTGTGTGGGGTTGTAGACTAATACAGCTAATATGGGAAACACTTATATATGAAATCTAAAAAAAAAGAAAGAAAGAAACCAAACAAACTCATATTTAAAAAAAGATCAGACTTAGGTTTACCAGAAGTGAAGTGTTGTTGGAGTGGGAATTGGAAAATGATGATCAAAGATACACACTTCCTGTCAAAAGATAAAAAATTATTAATATATAATACAAAGCATTATGACTGCAGCTAACAGTGTGTTATATAGGAAAATTGTTGAGAGTAAATCCTAAGAGTTCTCATCACAATAAGAAATTTTTTTCTTTTCTTTTTATGTTTCTATATGTGATAATGAATGTTAGCTGAAACAATTTTGCTAATCTTTTTGCAATATCTGTAAACCAAACCACCATGATCAAACCACCTTAAGCTTATACATTGATCCCTGCTGATTATTTCTCAATAAAACTAGAAAAAAAAGTCTAGGAACAACCTGTGATTCTTATGGAAAGAGCAATGTAACTGAGCAAACCTACTCATTGTATGTATTCTTTTAAATCTAGTAATGAAGGCACACATGAAGAAGGCAGTTATTTGTAGCTTATCTTCATCTAAGTGAAAGTTTAAACCACCTCAGAGTTAACTAATTAACAATTTATTTTTACTTTTTAATATGCTTTTATTGATTTTTTAGAGGGAAAGGAAGGGAGAGAGAGAGAGACAGAAACATTGATGTGAGAGAGAATCATCAATCAGCTGCCTCCTACATGCCCCTCACTGGGGATCAAGCCCTCAAGCCAGACATGTGCCCTGACCAGGAATCAAACCAGGACCTCTCAGTTCATGAGATGACGCTCAATCCACTGAGCCACATGGGCCGGACGAACAATTTGCTTTTTAATTAGACATTAGATCATTCAAACATGTAACGTTCCACAGGATGTTTTTAAAAATTAAATTTTAATAGTTGTAATAAAAATAGCTTTAAAGAGTCCAAATTACTTAATGGAATTTATCCACAAAAACAATTCTGGCAGTTTTTTGAAGGTCTAAATATGTTGTTACTCTTGAAACTGTTGTTCATTCATTTGATAGGCATATTTTGAAATTCTACATTTATATTCTTTTAAAAAGAAAAAAGGGCTTACTAGAATACTATTACAAAAGTAAATAAAATCATTGCCCGCCCTTGAGGAAGTCATAGTCTATTGTGGCTTCTCTGCAGACTTAACATTTCATCTATAATATATAATAAGAGAATTCAAGACCCAGGAAAAATAATTCAGATTTTACCAGCTGACAGTTTGGACTGATGGAGAACCGGCTCAAATGGAAGTACCAGCATGTGTGAAGGCCTGAAAGATTACAGTTTCTTAAAATAATTTTAAGAAGTAGTTTGCCAGGAACTTTGAGTACACAGATCTTCATCCAAAGCTCACTCCTTACTTGGTGCAAAGAACTCCACAAATCTGAGATAAACACACTGGAATCTTCTTTGTACATAACAAGGATGCTAATCACAGGTCTGTTTGGGATTGACATGATACTCGATGAAACCTTGGGATAGTCTATCTCAAAAGTTTCAGAGGAACTTTGAAATACAACCCAATGGCAGAGAAACGTGGGCATCCAGGGTTATAGCAGAAAAACAAAAAGTCTTTCAAAAAAAAAAAATCCTTGGAATATCTTCCACAACTTACTTAAAAACTCCTGTGGGTTTAGGAAGGATGGGCCAGGCTTTCGCTGAGGCATCTCAAACCCCCCCGTTCACTGCACTCACCCCCAGGGTTTGAAAATGTAGTTGGGGAGTGATGTCCTTTTCAGAGCTGTTCTCAAACCACAATATGAATTGAAATCATCTGGGTGATGCCAGGTCCTCACCTCTAGAGATTCCGATTTTGTAAAACATTTGTATCCTTCGAAGAGTTTATGCTTGGGAAGTGGTTAGAGAAGTACTTAGTGGGTCCTCAGTAAATATAAGTTATGATTATTATAACCGTTGTGATTGTTAGGGTTAACAACTCCTGAAGGTGATTTTAATGCAACTCAGTAAAAAATCACTGTGTCAGAATACAAACAATCAAAGCTACCAGCCTGCAGTTCCCCCAGGGTTCATATGTGGGGGTGAATGGGAAGGGACAGCTACTAGAAGTCACGGCTGCAGGCTGCTTTACTCTTGCCGTGTAATTGTGAAATACATGTATGCTAGAGCCTGGAGAGCCAGCTCCATAGTTCCCAGGCAAACCCAGCGGCATTGCACTTCTGCACTTTTATAACATGACTCGTGTTTTTGTTTTTGTTTTTGTTTGTTTTTTTTATCCTCACCCGAGGACATTTTCCATTTTTTGTTCAGCCAGAGTGGGAGAAAGAGAGGAAGAGAGAGCGCGAGAGAGAAACATTGACGTGAAAGGGGCACATTGAGTGGCTGCCACCCGCACAGCCAACCAGGGCCGGGAACAAACTGCAACCGAGGTACGTGCCCTTAGTGGGAACTGAACCCGGGTCTCTCTGGACCTCAGGCCGACGCTCTAACCGCTGAGCCAAACCGGCCAGGGCATGACTCGTGTTTTTGAATTCCCACATTCTCTGAGGATATATGTTACGTTCATTTTATCTTTTCTTCGACTATATAATATCTGAGAGTTGAAGACAGGATTGGAGGATGAAAAAAATCTAGTACTAAGTATATTCAGAACTGGGCTAGAAATTTAAAATCGTACTGTATAAGCACCACATTTTAAGCCATGTGATTCGATTTTGATTTGGTTCACACACTTTCAGAGATTTTCCTTATCTTGTAGCATCTCCCTCTCTCTGTGCATTATTGATTCAGTTTGGGTGTGACATTTAAACTGATATTGACTAGAACATAAAATTGAAATACACACACACACACACATATATACACATTTCAAAATGGCTATAAGAAATCAGTTTCTAAAATTCTGCTAATTCCTTTACCATCTTCAGCTACTGATAATAAACTATGTCATGTGAAACCTTCAGAACATTTAAAGATGAAGGAAGAAAATGCCCCCTCCAAATTGTTATCAATAAAAGCAATAACAATGTTGTTACTAAAACCTCACAGTGCATCAGGGAGTAAAAGAGTGAGTAAATCTGTCAAATGTTCGTTATTCTGAATTCCTGCTTAGGAATGTTCTCAGATCCCAACAAGGGCACTGCTGTGTGTAATATCCCTGGGCAAATGCATAAAATAACAGTGGTAATGAGGTGTGCAAAAATGTACTTATCTCTTTTCACCCATCATACTGGAGCTGGGATAACATGCACTAAATGAAAAAGAAATCTTGAAGAGGTTAACATTTCCCAGATACAAAGTTAGTGAGGGGTTTGGGAGGTTTTGTTTGAAGAATTAGCCAAAATTTGATTCCATGTAGGAGCAAACTTGCCATCCCCAGTCCCCAAACACCAACTCCAGCCCACTCTCTTCAAGATAAATCAATTTGTCAGGGCAATTGAGCACCTATGTGGTGGGATGTTCTTGGTAATTAAGGTTTATAACTGCAGCTGTTTTTGTATCTTGGCTTTTAACCTTACGTTAGTGGGGGAAACCATCCTTAAAACATCTGGGTGCCTTGCTGAAACAATAGCATAGCTTCTGCAGTAATCTTGTATAATTTCTGGTGAATAGTAGGGTACATTTAAACAGTTCTAATGGAGGGAATAATACTGTTTTAAAGGGCTTTGATCATTACTTATCTTCCAGCTGATTATAGGAATCTTGTTGGACGCGTTCAAAGGATTTTTAATTTTGAATCTCTTTATGTCTTCAACCTAGTGATGACACTAATTTCCCCTATTGCCTGTGAAAGGAAGCCTAGTTTTGTCCTCAGACGTTTTTTTTTGTTCCTTATGTCATGTCTTTTGTGTATGCAGATGGGACTGACTAATTCCAAGGCCTTTGCCACATAAAAAATAATTTAAATAACTAGACATGGTAAAGACAACCAAAGTGTTTCTGTTTAAGGAAGAAACGACCAACAATACAAATAGATATATTCAATTGTTATTTTTTCCAAAGGAAAATGAGGCTTCTGTTTGCTGCTCATGTACAAAAGATCTCTCCCTATCACGGAGATGAGAGGATTTTTCCCTATTAACCATCTTCTTTTTCTTTTCTTTGATATTCACTAAAATGGGGACAAAAGCCATGTTCATTTTACTGATTTGAAGTAAAAAGTACTATGAAAGGATACAGGGTGCTCCATATCCTGACGTCACACAGCAGGATAATTGTTCCTGAAGGAGAAAAACTCAGAAGAACATGTAGCATTCGTGTGTTCTGTAACTGTTACAAAATAAAACAACTAATTCAAGATTTTACATAAGACAGTTTTCTCTAACCATGAAAACCTGTCTCCTATAGCATTTAAGCAGGTGTCTACAATTTACTTTCTCTTTCGAAACCTTGTGTTCTGAGGTATTTGTTTAATAACAGTTGTATAACATCACTGTATACTTTAACAGTTTGATTACAGGTGTGTAGCAACATTTGTCATTGTGTTTGCGCCTGACTGTGGATACTCACCCATTTCATCTGGCAGCCTCACGCCCTCACTGGGGACATCCCCATTTTGTGCTGTCTCAGCAGGAAGTCAGCTTCCAGGGTCTGCCGCCCACTCTGGCCTTCTGTTATGTGACCATGTTTTGTCTAATCTTGGTTGAGGAGAGCAGGGGGCAGGGAGAGGGTAGACAGCTTCCCAGGAGAACTAAGTTCAGGTCTAACAGTTGGAAGTGAACTGAGAGTTGATGTGGGTCTTTGCTTCTGGAAATGCTATCCATAGACCAAGAGTACTGGCGTCATGTGGGGACTTGTTAGAAAGACAGCCCCTTGGGTCCTACTCCAGACCATGGAATCTATAGCGGCGGTTTAAAAAGATGCTCAGTGATTGATCTGTGTGTACATTAACATTTGAAATGATGGTGTGGATCACATAGTACACATGAGATGCCCATCTAATAATGCCCAGCTGAAATTATAGCCCCCAAACCAACATGTGCAAGAAATTGTGTATTTGGGTCTTAAACAACTCTAAAATTAAAAATTGAATCAGCAGTGTTTTTTATTGTGGTTACCTAAGAGTGTTTCAAATTTCTTAACATCTAAATTCTATATCTTTGGCTAATTAAGACTTATTAGAGATTTAAAAAGGAAAAGAAAAATAAGTATTATAGTGCTTTAGATGGGGAACTAAGACATTTTGTCCACATTTGATCAGATGTTTCTTTCAAAGCATCAGCATTTTTCTCTACTGACTCAAGCCTCAAGCAGAGAGACTATTAGGGAAAATATGGAGGATGACTTAAAAATAACTTTCACCATTTGTGGTGTTCTCAGAAGTCAGATGTCTATTGATTAGGAATGACCCCAGGAAATTGGTGGATGTTTTTATCCTGTGGAAAAGAAACAAAACAAAACATGATTTTAAGGATTCTGAAGTGCAAATGTTGTTCTTTGTACAGGAATAAAATAGGTTGAGAAAAAGTAATTTGAAAAGAGTTTGCTGAGATCTGTGTTAAATATATTGATATATATTTTAATATGTATATATTAATTATACATTATATTTATGATATATTTTAAAAGATTAAATACATTATACATATTAATGAATCATATATTATAGTTATTATATTTAATAACATTAAATATATATTAGAATATATTTATTCAAAATATTTATATTATAAAAATATATTCAAATATCTCTTTTATTAAAATAAAAGAATCATTAACTAAGAACCTATAACCATGAACACTTAAGAAATAATATGCTAGAGGTTTCGGAGCCTCTTTATATAAAGTGGAAAATTTTTGTTTTAAGATGGTCTTTTTCCCAGTGCTCTATTCCTAGAGAATATTGACTCTAACTATAAAAAATAAATGCATTACATCTCCATCTCTCAATTAATTATACTTTTCCAGTGTTTCATATTTGACAAAACAAATTCTCATATAATAACATCATTGTTGGTACTATTATATCCTGATAAATTGGACAAGCCAAGCATGACTCAATTCAATTTTCCATCACAAATAAATAAGTAGGATAGTTGTTTTGATTTTAGACTAGACTTAAATTGACCTGGGTTTGTAGATTGGCTCTGGAATTTACTGCCAATTAAGAACTGGAGCAAATAACTTGTCCATTGAACCATTCAAAAATATTGCCCAAGACCCACCATGTGGCTGGCACTTGGCTGAGTGAACACTGGACATGTGGGGGATTCAGACATGGTCCTTGAGCTCCTGGAACTTCAATACACATGTGTATAGCAACCAGTTTGGCTTTTAAATCATATTCCATTATCTTAAAAGAGTGTGTTTTTTTCTCTTGTACCATGCCACCTGTAATGCCTAGAATATTATTATATAGAACAATTTAAAGTTTGTTTTATTTCATTTTGGTATTCTAACTTTAGATTTTAATTGAAATAGTAGTACTGCAAAGAATCCATTGCCTATACCTAATCTTGTATCATGTTCATTGCCTATCAAGAGAGCAGCATGGAGGTTTGGTCTCATTTATTTTCAAATGACTGTACCAGAAGGTTTACCTGAGAAATAAAGACAATGTCTTGAGACTTTGGTTTAGGTACTTGCTTTGGCTACCTTTTAAAAATTCTTGTGAGCTTCTGATCTTTGCTCTGCCCTGCTTTGTGCATAGCCCCCTCCCTTGCGTGACGGTGGCTTCTGGCTTGACCTCTGACTGTGCTCCACCCACATCCCTCTTCAATCCTATTCAGTTGGTATGTGATAGCTGCTTCTCTCAGTGGTTCTTAAAGTAAGACACACTACTCCATTGCTGAATTTCGCACAGTTGTAACTTCAAACGTATTGAGGTATTTAAGCAATATCAATCTTCACCATTAGCGTTTGCTCTTCATAAAAACAGGAAAAAAATACATATTACTCAACATTGACTTTATAGGCTTAACAGATATAATTTGCTACATATTGTTGACAAGACTGAAGAGGGATTAATGGCATATACATGATTTTGTCTCTGTCCTGTTTAGAGAAAATGTTGCAGTACTTATGTTACAAAGTTCCTTTGTTAGCAGGTCACAGTGCATATTACTTTAGAGATGGCATTAGGAAACATTGACTTGATACTCCATAAATTAATACTTCTGATAAAGGGTTGAAGTTTTATTTGATAATCTGCTTTGAGATTAGAAATGTACAGAAGAAGAAATCATTAGTGTCCTAAATATTCTTAATTATATATAAGACATCAACCAAAGTTTAATTTTTTGGAGAACATATTAAGCATATAGATTAGAATTAGGTGATTTTAGTTTAACAAGGATTGGCAAACATAGTATGTAAAAGGTCAAATAGTAAATAATTTTAGGCTTTCTTGTCTATACCATCTTGTTGGAACTACTCAGCTTTGCCACAGTTGTACAAAACAGGCCACAGACAGTATATAAACCATGAGGCATGTCTGTGTTCCAGTGAAATGTTACTTGCAAAACACCAGGGAACAGGATTTGTTCCATAAGTTCTAGTTTGTAGACTCCTGGTTTAATATGTTACAAATGTACTCCAGGATAATGTCCTATGTTATTTCCAGCCCTCAGAGACTGGGGGAAGCATGGACTGGTTGTCTCAGTAGGGATTTCATGCAGTTACTCATATCCTCCCAGCAGCTAAAAACTTTGTTGTGAGCTCCATACAACCTTTGGCTTTATAGTGATTCTTGACCATTTTTCTTCCTCAGAGCATGAACATGTATACCTCAGTCATATTAATGTCATCTCTCAATAGTGAGACATCAAAGAGTGTCAGACAATTAAACAAAATTAATCTTAGTTAAATGACTTTTTATCCACTTTATTTATTTAATAATTCTTACCCAAGGATATGTTTTGATTTTTTAAAATTGATTTTAGAGAGCGAGATAGTGGGAGAGAGAGAGAAACATCAGTGTGAGAGAGAAACATCGTTCAAATACCTCCCATACATGCCCAGACAGGGGATCTAACCCAAAGCCTAGGTGTATTCTCTGACCAGGAACCAAACCTGCGACCCTTTGGTGTATGATACAATGCTCCAACTAACTGAACCACCTTGCCAGGACTATATATCCATTTTTAATTATTCCAAGGTGCATGTGTTTATTGCTCTTGAAGCTTATTTTTTATTGTATTTAATTTCTCTGACAGTTAAAAAGAGCTTGGTCTTTTCTTCCAACACTTTTTATTTAACTAACATTTAATAGAAAAGAAATTTCTCATTGCTATTTGCTTAGGACCAGCACATGTTACTGGGAGACAAAGAAATAGAGCCCTTGTAGGTTACATAATGGACATTTATGTTTTGATATGCATTGAAACATATCTTGTGTTTCATTGACATGTCTTTACTCCATTGAGGCTAGAATAACTGTGAGGTTCTGCTTAACTTGTCTCTCAACACCTCAGTGGATCAGTGAACTAGTCTGGTCATCTTCTCATGGTGATGGATGGAAGAACCAAAGAGCATACATCTCATTATAAATCAAAGTATGTTATTCTTCTGTCAACAGAAAGGACAATTATAAAAGAAGTGAGAAAAGGAAAGCTGAATTGTACCTACACCTCAAGAATGTAGAATGGATCTGTTAGCCCCATCATACCTGTGTACCCCTAGAAAGTCTTTGCATACCTGACAGGTCTTCTCAAAATTGTCCTAAACAGTTAGATATTACAAATTTCATCTTAATAATAAATAATAACCTTAAAAGAACATTACATAATTTGTGGTAGTGATAAAAAAATATACAGCATGGTCATAGAGTCTTGAAACATGTATTTTTTTTTCTATTGACTGATAGATTGATTTTACAGATTGAAATCCCTGTGTTTACTTTCTAGTGAAATATATCAAAAGCACATATGTATTCACTGAAAGTCAGAGGGAATAATCATCTGAAGCAACACAGCAGATACATGTTTATATATTGATAGAAAGGCTATAATAACTAGGTATAGTACCAGATGGGTCCTTGAATGATCGGGGGGAGGGGGGAGTCACTTTGTAAATTATATAATTGTCTATCTACTACACTGTATACTTGAAAGTATATAAAATTCAACTATAATTCAAAAATAAAATTTAAAAAATGCTGCATTAAGGTTCCATCTTTATTAAAATTATGCACATAATACCAAACTGCGTTTTCTAATGAGATAACATGTTGAATGTATCATGTAATGTAATATAATATTAATAACCAATTATCAAGTTAGTTCACTTTTGTTTTCAGAGTTTATGGCCACCTTGCATAACTTTAAATACAGAATTTTATCTATATAAGTCATATTAAAATTTTAAAAATGTACCAAAAAAATGCTCTGAATGAGCATGATCCAAATATCAAACAAATATTAAATAGTTCTCGACTTAGAAATACTAAACTATAACTCATGATAATTTTTAGTACTCATGTTATAAACAACAATACGTATTTTGACTTTAGCATTTAATATTTTTTTTCTTTATTGATTTTTTATTTTTATTTTTTGTTAGAGAGAGATAGAAACATCAACGAGAGAGAACATCTACTGGCTGCCTCCTGCATGCTTTCCTCTGGGGGTTTGGTCCACAACCTGGGCATGTGCCCTGACTGAAAATCGAACCGGCGACCTCTTGGTTCATGGGTTGATTCTCAACCACTGAGCAACACCAGCCAGGCTATCATTTATTATTTAATATATAAATTGTTAATAAAATTGACATATATATGCTCATTCACATAATGTCCTTCATTTGTCTTAATTTTTAAAATTATATTAAGAAAATTTTATCATCATTAGGTACAGAATAAAAATTTTGTTGTAATTGAAATATTTGCTCTTGTTATTAAATATGATTTTACAATGTTATTATACGGCAAGGCTGACACGAAAGTCAAGATTGCAAAAGTTGTTAGCTTCTTTGATAATACAAATACTGTTTGATTAGTAATTAATTTTTTTGAATTCAATGTTATTCTTCATTTTCATTCTTGAGAACTCTTATTGATTTCTTATTTTTCTGGTATTCCTTTTTAAAAATGTGTATGCACATAAGTTGTATTAAAATATCGATATACTCTTTTAAGTGGCTTTTATAAAATATAATTTTATAGAAAAAATGACGCTTTTTATTTTTAAAATGAATTCAAAATGCCTTAAAATGAATGTTTTTTATTTTTTTAAAGTGCTTGTTAACTCTCAGGGAAATCATTATTGCTTCAAATTATTTACTATATATTGTACCTTGAATCAAAAAGGTACAATCAAAATTCCAGAATGCACATTGTATTTTCATATAAAAGCTTGCTGTTGTGCTTTTTTAGTAGAATCATTCCATGTACTCATGGATCCTGGGCATTTACTATAGCTGAGAACCTGGTTCCTAACCTGTGCTTTTATTTACAACTGAATAGATATTTCTGTAGGACCACTCAAAGAAATCTCCAATCTTAATGAAACAAAGATAAAGCCCTTGACTTCTTACTCTCCTGCACAGTTGTCCTCTCCAAGGATCCCTGACTCTGTAATTAACATTCTTATTTGTTGTTGTTTTTTACTTGTTTTTGCCAGAAAACTAGGCATTATTCTTGACTTTCTCTCTTTCTCATGCCCCCTTTTGTAATAACCTCCTAACTTTTCACATTTGCATGCTTTTTAAAAATAATTTTCAAACTAGGCTTCATGTGAAGGTAAATAATCTAATAAAAATATATATTTGGTCATGTCATTTGCTTATGTTAAACTCTTCAGTGACATCCATGATGCTTAGTATCAGATCCAAAGACCTTAGTCTTCTGAAAGATAGTCTAAAATCTTTCTTTCACCCAACTGTACAGACACATCTCCCACACCTTTTCCCACTCAAGGATGCTGCTGCACTGAATTTGCGTTCTTTCCTCCTGGTCTCCCACATGCGGATCCTGCTTTCAGCAAGAAGCAGACATGTTCTTAAGTTGACACGTGATGGAACTTATTTCTCTGCACTAAGCCCAACCTCTGGCTAGAGAAGCGAGGATCTGGTGGGAAAATTTAGCTGCTAATGTATTTATGGAATAAATTTTATTCAAAAAATGTATTCCTTTAGGAAGGACTAAAATAAACAATTTAAAAAATACTAAGCCCTTTCAGAATTATTTTCTTCATAAATACCTAGAATGGTTTTCTAAACTCCTTGACTGACCAACTTCTCTTTAATCTTTAGAGTATTACATTTAAGTCCCAGAATAGGCTTCCATTAGATCTTAATTGAAATAATGTTTGACCCTTTATTTGTTTTCTTCACTGTACTTCTTACAACTCCTAACTATATGTTAATTCCTGTACCATGTGTTGAATTTCTTTTCCAATAAATTCTATGATCAGTGGGGAAAAGAGACCTATTCTTTGGGTTGACTGTTTAGCCTCAGTACCTAACAGCTTCAGACATATATCATAATACAAATTTTGTAAATTAGTTTGTGGCCTGGCTTTGCTCAAATAGTTACATCTTTGGATGGTCTTTGATAATGGGTTTCTCTAGATAGTTATTTTTAATCTGTAAGCCCCTAGAAACTGAATTAGCCACACAACTAAAGTGACCACACACAGTTGGAACTGGTAATTCTCTTTGGTTATGTACTATATGCCTTGCATTTTAATTTTTCCAGATTCATGGTGAGCCTCAAATTTTATACCATAAAGGACAGCTCAGAGTTTTCCTGAAGTTTGATATGACTTTCCCTGAATTTAAAAGTCAATACTGAGAAATCAAATGACACTTTCTTAGAAAGCTTTCTCTGAAATCCCAGCAACACACTTAAAAAAAAAAAAAAATTTTACACTTGCCTTATCTATTGCCTTCATGATTATTAAAGCTATTTCATGAGATTTTAATAGTCAGTTGGTTACATTATTGTCTTACTGTGTAGCTTGTGTTTTCCTTAAGATTAAAGATCATATCCTTGGTATCTTTCTATTCCCTGTGGCACTTAAAAAAACATTTGTACATGGCCATTTCATCATTTATTTACAAACACAAAGTGTGCAACCTCTGAGCCATACACCATAATGGGCCTTAGGATCAATACAAGTGTGTCTAAGCGAATTGAAATTTGTAGCAAGATACAGAAAAGCATCATCTGCTGGTGAAAGCATTGTGAGTATAGGACAAGCATTGTATCAGGATAAGGATTGTTTGTGTACCTGGAAATTCAAGCTCATTCAGAGTTGTAATAAGAGATGAGTTGAGCATAGAGAGTTTAGAGCAAAGAGGAATTTCTTGGATGCTAAGCCAAGTGGAATAGATTTTTGTTAGTGAAGGGAAGTTAACTAAGTTCAATAGTATAACATTTGGCCATCAGAAAACCCCCAGAAATAAAATACATAAAACAAGTTTTGACTTGACTTTATTACAGAATTTATGAAAAATGTATGGAGTCTAATCTCAAATTATTACTCTATGTCAGGGCAATGAGTACACTTCAACAAGCCTACAGTCAGCTGCTAATTTGCTAAGTTTTCTTTTATTTTCTCCTCAAGACTTCATAGGTTTCCAAATTGGTCAAAATAATATCTGCAGAAGTTACAGAATATAGGAATTAAAAACACATTAACTCTCAACCCATTAGGGTGATGTGTGCCCTGTTGTTGGACTGCAAGGCGATCCCTGGCTTGCTGCCTGATTGCCTCGCATTGCTGGAGATTCCACTTAACACCCTGCCATGACCCTCCGCAGGTATGTGCGCAGCCCCGGTCTGGGTATGCTTCACACCGAATGGCACTGGCAGTCCATGTGGCTCCATAAGGAAACATAATACCTGCATTGTACAAAGCCATGCAACTTACATGGTACTGACTGGCTTTAGATTCAAACCTACCTGTTGTTTTACAACAGAAAACTGTGATTTTAATTTAACCTGCCAATATCGTGACCATTATGAAACAATGGTCAAAGTTAAACATTTTGAGGGAAAGTGTTTTTAAGGTAACACAAGTAGTTCCAACATGTATATTAAGCATAATTTTTGTGCAACATATAAACGAGTTTTATTCTATAGCAGGTCTCTGCAAAAAATAAAATATTCAGGAGTATCATGTGATACTGTAGTCAGGGCTACATGTCTAGATTATTCTTTAACCAAATGTTCAGCCTAATGGTCCCTGCAAGTTTGGGGAAGCCAAAGAACTCCTCCCATTGGCCACGTCAGGACACACTTCTGACTGCGCTTCAGGAATGAATAGGTTATGTTATACTGATGTAGTAAAGCTGTGACCTCTTGGAGACTTCTCCACAATAGACAGTCACTTTGTTTTGAGGGATATGTGATACAGAGGCTGAGGTGACACTACTCTATGGCTTACATTATTAACCCAGATTCTTCCCATTTAACACACAAACCTAAAGCTATATACTTCTTTTTTAGGGAGAAAAAAGGAAAACAAAACATTTGATTTTATATTGTTATTATCAGAAGGAAATGGAATGACTGAGCAGAATTTTACATGGGTCCAGCATCCGTAGGGAAAATGTTTATAATTTGGTCCTCTTATCTAAGCGGTGGTAGCAAACCTTACTGTAGTCAAATCAAATTGTTGTAAATAAGCAGGAGGCGGGTAATACCACAAGTTGGCTATGGGTACTACAGTTTTAAGACCGGGATGCTCTGCCTACAATCTTGGTGGAGATGAAAACATGAGTGTTATAGGTCCATGATCCTGGAATCCCTAAGCTCCACAGCCTAGCCCTGCTGTGGTCCCAGCTGTATCGTTCTCTCTCACTAACCTTGACCCTAGTTCTGCTTTTCGTGTTAGCTCACCTGTAGCTTTACTTTTCCTCTTTGAGGAGTTGGCCAGTTGCCACACCTCTCCAAATTAGTTCCCAGTCTGGTTTCAGTATTCTACTCTTGGTTACCCACCTTCATTCCAGACCAGTCATATTTGATCTGTTTTTCTTGGCACCAGCTCCAATGAGGAAAAAAAAAAAATAGAGGGGAATTTTTCTGTTACAAAAAGGAGATTTACAAAGGACAGTTTAGCAGCTTGTGGGATGAAATTTATTTTATCATATACCATTTAGCTGTGATGAGGACTGAGATGAAACATTTCAAACATTTTATCTGAGGTGTCAAATGGTTCTATCTTTGGAAAAACTAAAAGTTGAAATTAAGATTTTTCTAAACCCAGAGTCTTGTACATTAATCAGTAAAGCCCATAACCATATATATGCAATCATTTCTTTTTTAAAGCATTTATTGAGCACCTATTATAGGCAAAGGCCCTGGGTATAAAAATTCAAATGTAATAATCTTATTCTTAGATTGCATTTCTTATTGTAGAGAAGATATTATGCTTCATGAAAGAATCTGAAATGCACACAGGGGACAGTTTTTATTATGGAACCTTGTGGCATCATCTGTGAACTTTCCAAGATTATAGAACTAATGACTAGACCACAAGGGGGACTCTGTCAAGGTGCAGAGAATCGTGGGTGCCCAGGATGAACAAGCAAGGGTATCACTCCCACGAGGCTCAGTCCACGTGCGAGGACAGGTGCAGAAGAGACCTGAGCACATTGCAGCGAGAACACGGACAATTCACGGAGGAGTCTCAAAATCCCTTCTGAGAAACTAAAACATATTTGAACATTCTTACAAGTAGGGTTGTTGGCACCAAGCCAACAGGTTACATAGGGGGAAACTTTCTTCATTTAGGGAATGATAGTACAGTGAATTAATCTAAATCATTTGTGCTAAAGATATGAATGTGTATGGACCATATAAACATCCCAAGAATGAAGTTACACAAAGAGCTGATAATGAACTATATGGAAACGAAGGAGCAGAATAACAGTTATGTATGTTGTGTTTTTAAAGTGAGCAAGCCAGTGGGGTAAACATGGCATCAAATAGAATTTTTGAACTCTATTTTCTGCTGGTAGAAATCTGACTACCTTCAAAATCTTTCCAAACACTCCTGGAACTTCTTCCTTAGAGTCCGTGTCTTTTAAAGGTCTCTTTAGTACTTCTCCAGCCGGTTCTGTTGTTTTCTGTTTTGCATTTTTATTTTTCTTTGCTTGCTCTGCACCACTGTCGTAAGGTCTGCTCTTGAGTCTGAAGTCTGAATTGGAAGGTGTGCCACTAATGTCTACCAATTACACCTTTGCGGCTGTAGTGTCCGACAAAAGGGGAACCATTGCCAATGCCCCATCTAATTATGATTGCTGCCGTCTACAGGCGGGGCGTGATGCCAGCTGACCTCTGTTCTGAGTCTGCGTGTGTGTGAAGTGCGGATCTGAAATCTCTCCTGCTGATGCCAAAGCGACTGCTGCCAGAATCACAGGCATTGTCTCCTGTGCGACAGACACCTCTGCACTGACAACCCATGCTTTCCGTGTCCCAGAGATTTCTGTAAATCTCTTCTTGGAGTGTTGATTCTCTTTCTTTATACCTCCATAGCAGGCTAAATAACTTCTCCTGAAGATGTCAAATTTGAATCCCCTGAACCTGTAAATGTGACTTTACTTGGAAAAAGGGTCTTTGCCATTGTGATTAAGGATCTCGCGTTGGGGTAATGGTCCTACATTATCTAAGAAGGTCCTTAATGCTATCAGATCAGACAGAGGTAGGGGAGGCAATGTGAACACAGAGGCAGAGACTGCTGACAGCCACTAGAAGCTGGAAAAGGAAAGAAACAAGTTTTCCCTAGAGCCTTTGGGGGGAATATGGCCCATGACATCGTCATGTTAGCCTAGAGATACTGACTATGGATTTCTGGCCTCCAGACTGTGAAATAGTAAATTTCTGTTATTTGTGGTGATCATCGCAACAGCCACAGGAAATTAGCATAACCACTGTCCTCTGTGACACAAGCATGGGTACAAGGAGGCAGAAGGGGGGAAAATGCATATTTGGTTAAAGACAGGATCTTAGATAAACCTAGTACCAGGCTCTCAAGGAGAAACGTGTCTCCCATTGCTACCATGACCTGAAAGTTATTCTAGGATTCCATTTGAGCTTAATAATTACAAGAAGATGTGAACTCAAATTTTTCAGAGTATCTCCAGGTATAAATGATAGGCATTAAATCTGAGTACATACAATCTCACTTTTTACTGCCTCTCAAAAATATTTTCTGGTAATTTGGATAAAAACGGTGAGAAAAGTATAAAAGCAATGGATATGCATGGATGTTGTTTAGGGATCATTCAGGGAAATTCTGATTATCCACATTGGCCTGGAAATGATTATTTTGAGACTTAAAAATAATCTGTTTTTTAAATGCTTCCCAGAAATAAATCATGAAAACCATCTTAATTTTGCATGAACAGAGTGCCACTGTCATCCATGAAACCTCCAGAGTGCAGAGTGCTGGGCACCACACGAGGCCCCTGGAGAACAAGGCCTCTCTCATCAACGACTTTGTCTAAATGAATATAATACAGGAATATATATAAGTATTTTAAAAGTGAAAGACAACTTTTAAAAGAAAGAAAGTAGAAAATTAGATCGGAGTTTTTGTTTTGAAAGAATAATCGGTCCTTTGCAGAACAAAGAACTGCAAATGCTCAGATGCAGATTTGCAAATGTGCATGGCTCCCCCAGAGCAGGGCAAACAGCCTTATCCTCACTCTGCTTCTGCTCTGGGGAAGTCCTGGTAGGAGTAGTCTGGGCAAATTTCCTTGGTAATTAGTGGTGGTCATGAGACATGGCTATTTTAAGAATCCATTCTAGAGTGTCTGGAGAATAAATGAAAGGCTTTCTGGGTGTGGTACTGAACTCTAGGCAAGGGATTGCTTGCCTAGACCTAGTGTGCTGGCCCGTTTCTCAGTGCAGAGGTTGAGACCTGAAAGAGCAGGTTCTCACTACTTGGGGTCTAGGAGGTAAGCAAAAATGGATCCATACTCTGCCTTTCTCTGAGTATTTGGGGCAGAAGAGATGCAGGAGAGAGGCTTCTGCTCTGCTGATTTTGTTTCAGTGCTAATGTTTTTTATTTGGGAATCAGACCCATTGATCAGTTCAGGAGAAAATCATTGAGATTTGTCTGCAAATATAAAAATAATATGAACCCTGCATGCCATGAATCATGGGGAAAATGTAACTGTGGGAAAAACATGGCGACAGAATGCTGACTGCATTTTTTGTTGTTGTTGTTCAGACAGAGCTGGAGGGAGAGAGAGAGAGAGAAACACTGATGTGAAAGGGACACATCGAGTGGTTGCCACCCATACGACCAACCAGGGCCAGGGACAAACTGCAACCGAAGTACGTGCCCTTAGCGGGAACCGAACCCGGGTCTCTCCGGACCGCAGGCCGATGCTCTAACCGCTGAGCCAAACCGGCCAGGGCAGGACTCTTTTCTGATTCATGCTTGTGAATCAGAAATTGGTGACTCCCCAGGAAAACTAACGGGGGTTTCTGCATTGGTCCTTGAGTTGAGAAGGGTGATAATCTCTTTCTTAGCAGCATCTGGGTTCTTTGGGCCCTGGCTCATCCTGACAGAGAGGTGACTTGTCTCAATTGGTAAGGCCCCCAGGGAAATGGGTTCAAAATACCCAAATAAGAAATAAAATAACTTATTTTTTTGGAATCAGTCTGTTCTATGCTGACTATAGGGAAAAGGAAGTGTCCCTAGGGAGCTCATGGAGAAACTTGCAATTTCCCCCTGTTGTCTCCAAGGAACCCTTTACTTTTCAGCAGCTGGAAATGGAATTCATTTCAGAATATGAGCAACCTAGGCACCAAACTGTGGTTCTGAGAAACTCAAAGGTGGTGAATGTCAGCTTCAATTTCCTACTATGTACATGAAAAGCCGAACTTTGTACAAAACTGCTAACATCTTGTGATTAAAAGTATGTAAAGCTCCTCTTAATAAAATTTCATTGTATCCATGAAACCTGTGTAAATGCTCTGGGAGGACTGGGAATGTCAGTGAGTTCACAGTAATGAGTCTCCCAGTCAGCTGTGGCCACAATTGCACTGAGCTAAGTGAAAGAGAAATGTTTGCATCTTCTCTACTTAAAAGACACTAAGTCCCAAACACTGTTTATTAAATAGATACAGAATGCTCATTGACCATAAAAAATACGGACAGAATTTCTGTGAGTCGTGACACTTGAGGAATGGTATTTAAGCCAAAGTCCCAATTTGGTCAGTTTGGGAGTAGATTTTAGAAACAAAAATAATACATAGTTAACTACATATACTTCCTGCTCAAAGAGTAAGAGGAAAAGGAAAAGGCAAAAGTGATTTTTACATTTGGGAATAATTGGGAGTGAGCTTCCTAGAGCACAGATGAAATAGTCATGTTTGAAATGTAAATTTACTCTTGGAAGATAATTAGATATAAGTGTTCTTCTAATTCAGTCTTACTTAAATAGTTTGAAAATATTTTAGCTCATGCCTTGATCATTTACTATTATACTAAATATTTACTGAACATCTACTCTATACCAGAAAAGTATTATAAAGTTACTACCATCACTTGATCATACTAGCTCTGATAGCAAATAATTACTTATTCCTTTAAAGATTTATTAGGTGAGAAAAGACTTCCAAGCACTTAATTTAACAGAAGCTGTACTCATAATGAACTGCAGTGAGCCTGTATTATTCAAGGGTTTCCAATTGTGGGCTTCTAGAATTTGAGATGCATATTTTCTTTCTAGCCCAATGCCAGGTACCACCCCAGGTCTGGTTCTAGTGTATGGCTGCTTCTCCAGGCAATCTGAGCTCTGGGGCTCAGGCAGAGCAAGGGAATGGGGAAGGGATTCTCACAAACTCAACAAGAGTGTAGGGGGAACCATCAGGGCTCCAACAGTACACACTTTCATGACCAACTATTTGGAAGAAAGTGAGTGGAGGGGAAAGGTGACATAAAGTGACTCATCCAGATGTCACACACTCTAATGAATGGATGAGTGCATTTCTGATTCTACATAAAATGACTCATCCAGATATTGGTGAAGAGGTCACACTCTCTTAATGAAAGGATTTGTGCATTTCTGACTCTTCTCTGATCTTAAAGGAGAGTGCAGAGCATAACATACAATTTATGAATGTTCTTATTCCCAAATCTACTAAGCAAAGAGGGAAGTTACAGCAATAATAAGGATCAAGAAATATGTACAAGGAAGTTGACTAGGAAACAAGACTGTTTGGGGACACTCTGTACCCTTTCTCTATCCAACAAGACAGATTATTCTCTATAGAGGATGATGCCTCAGGATCATGGTGCCCTTGATAGGAACTCAGGCAGCTTTGACTGGGCTTCAGGATAGGAAAGAGGGTGATCAGAAGTCCCATCTCTTTCTATTGCTTTTCTGTTGGTTTTAGTCTGATTAGTGTAATATAAGCTGTCAAAATGTAAAAGAAACAAACCTTTAGACCTCACACCGTTATGTGGCTACATTTACAGGAAATGGCTATATCCCAAGCATTAAAAGGTATTTCTGTGCTTACCTAGTCATTCAGGGAAGAAGCACTTAACAACAGGCTGAAAATAGCAAAAATTATTCTATCAGTAGCTTCTTAAAGTAATTGACTGCAATATAACAACAACAAAAGCTTCCTGTTTGTCTTAAAATTTTTACTTATTCTCTTTAAAAGTTAAGTCAAACCCATGTATTCCCTATAGTCTGATAGTTTTTGCCTTCAACAGCTATGGAGTTAATCAGACTGTGATGTCTAATCTCTTTTAGAGAGCTAAGGCCCTGGCGACTATGGTTCATGGAAAAAGTGAATATCTTTTATACACACATTACAAAAAGTAATAATAATTACCTTAATGCTGAGGCTATTTGTTCACTGGTTACCCTACTCTTGTACTATTTTAAGTTTCCCCTTTAGCCTGATTTTATCATGTAAATGTGTAATCTGATTAGCACTTAGCACAAATTTTGGAAAATAAAGTGAAACTGTTTTTGCTAACACTCTACAGCTGTTCAAGGAAAAAAAAGATACTCCACTCATTACCATTTAAAGGAATTCTATGTAAGAGTTTCCAATGAATTTATAGGCCACCTTTTAGATGTTGGAGGAGATGCATGATTACATCTATTTGAAAACAGTGTGGGAATTCTCACAACCCTTTCATAAAAAAATCCTGGCAATTAGTGAGGAAACAGCTATGAATTAGGAAAACAAAGTAATACTCTAAAAACAGAATAATTTGAGCTATAAGAATAAATTAGTCAAAATTAGGTGAATGATGTAACTCATTAAAAAGATGTCCTCCATTAAAAAAATGGTTTGTTTTATCATTTTTCTTTGTATAGAAAGGTGTGCTTGCCTAAATATCACAGAAGATATTTGCAAAGATAAGTATATTTTAGAATTTCTTCTAAAGTATGATCTGTTCAGTCTAGATTATAAAATTTAAAGAAATTACATAAATCAAAAACATTTCTTAGTGAATTTGGACAAGAGATCTCTGCAAACTACTTTCTTCAATATTTCCTGTTATACATTTTAAATAACCTGAAAACAGAGGGTTAGAGATGTTCAGGTTTAATATCTTTCTTCTCCCTCCTTCTTCCATAAAAAACAAACAAAAATAAAAAACAGAAAAATAATAATAAATCAAGGCAAGCATCAGGATGGGATTGATGATTTTATTTTAAAATGGTGAGGTCAAGAAAGAACTCATACCAATAGTATTTGAAATAATAAGGCAAAAAATATTGAAAAACAAAAAATGATATCCACATTTATTTCATGTAAATTTGAGCATTCAAATATATGTATGTATTTTCATTTGATGTATCGAATATAAATATATAATGTATGTACATATATGTATTTTTTACTTAAGTACATAAATATAAAATTTTCTACTATGAGATTCTAGTAATTGCAAAAGTCACAATAAACCACATTATAAATTAAATATTTTAGTCAAGTAGATAATTTGGTGTGGTTAAGAATGCATTTTTAATGTAGTTATGCAGTTGAAATTGACACAATAATGAGGAAAATTAATGATAATGAGCAAAACTTGTCTTCTTCTTATGCTTCATATTAGCTTCTTTTAACTTTCTCTTTCTCCAGCAGCTAAGTTTTACAGTTGAATCAGCTTTCTCTCAGCTGATTATTTGCTGGATTTACCCCTTACACATTGCTGATTTCTGTGATGATTCGTCCTTCCCATAACATTGTCCTGGGAACGTGGCACTAGGTCATGGCTCTGAAAAAGGCTCTGATGCAGGAAGGTCAGCTCGATGCTTCTCTGATCCAACCTTCCTAACTACAGCTCTCCTTCTTTCTCCTCAGGATCTCTGCTCCGATGGGAGGCTAGTGTATTTTTGAGACGATAACATATATTGCATGACAATATGTTGACTTTTTGATGGAAATATTTTTTTCCCAGCTCTTTCCTTTGCTTTCTTGACTTTGGATTGTTGCTCTGCAGTGTGAATAATGACACAAATACACCGTTTACTTAAAAGTTGTAATGGGGCTAAGAACATGATCTGTGATAGAGAAGTGAGAATTTCTTTCTAGCATTGATCTGAGCTGGCCCACGAGAAACAACAGCCACCACCCCAGACCTCAGCTGCCACGGATACCTCTGCTCACACTGCCCACGGCAGTCTGTCCAAATGCATTATTAATAGTTCATGTGACTCTTTGGTGTTTGGTAGTAGTGTTTTCACACAAGGAAAGATGATAAAATGATGCCATTTTAATTGTGCACATTAGCCTGCTAATTGTTAAATATTGTATATTATTTCTTCCAGGTTCAATGCCTTTGTGACTTAATGTCATTATGGTCATTTTTCAACAAGGTCAAATTTTTTTTCCTCACTGTTTTATCTCTTTTCCTTGTCTTTTCACCTTTTTTTGGAGAAGAGGGGAGATACATTATTGTTTAATAATAATTTTCCCTTTAGTTTTATATAGTTTTTATTGCACTTATTCTTTTCTTTAATAACTATTTTTAAAGCAATTTTAAATTTATAACAAAATTGAGAGGAACGTACAGAGATTTCCTGTATATGCTCCGTCCTACACATTTATAGTGTCCCTCATTATTAACATCACTCACAAGGATGGTTTCCCCCTGTTCACCCCCAATAATAAACAGACATTTGTCACATCTTAATGACGCAAAGCTCATAGCTGATTTGCAGATTCATTTTTGGTGTTGTACGGTCTATGGGTTTGGACAAATGTATCATGACAAATATTCATCGTTGTGGTAGCAGAGAGTATTTTAATTGCCCTAAAAGCCCTCAGTTCTGCATATTCATCACTCAGACACCTCTGCTGAGTGAGGATAAAAAATAAATAAATAAATAAATAAATAAATAAATAAATAAATAAATAAATAGTGTAGCCAGGACACAGGGATGATTTTTAAACTTCTAACATTTACCAATGATATAGGAACCCTGGTGAGACTCCTGGCTCCAACCTCTAAAATGGAATTTAGCAGTCTTGATATAAACTTAAAGTCATCCCTATAATAATAAGAGATCATTTTTAGATGGATGCAGCTTTGGACTGTTCCTATCAACTGAACTTCTTCCATTAAAGGAGCCAGTTTCTGAGGTTATTGTACTTCAAACCTCTTGGTTTTTTCATTTTGTTTTGTTTTTTAGATGAGCAAGACAAAAGAAAGTACCTTATTTTAATAATTTTGGAATTAACAATATGATTCTGATTTTTCTCTTAGTGAGTTTTCAAGATTTCTAAATGTAAAATTTACAATTATGACTACTTTTCATTTAAGAAAACATGTAGTATGAAGCTGAAACAAAATATCATATTTTGCATAGTTCAAATCTTGACATATTGTTTCTCTTACCTATCTTTCAGAAACATGATAAATGCTCCCAAAAATGTGAGACATAACATTTAAGAAAATGTCATTGCCTTAAATATGGCCAACATTTTGAAATAATTCTTGACACTATCTGTCTATTGTGCCTTTTCTTCTATTGAGACTCTCCCCATACTTTACCCCTCTGATATCTCCCAAATTGTTTTATTTAGCTGTATATACCTCTGCTTCAGGAAATTTTGGAAAACATTTTTTTTTCTTTTTGGTTTTGGTTGTACAAGATGGAAATAATCTTGACTTACACTTGTAAGTAGCTATTAATGGTAACTTTCTTTATTATTATTATTTTTAATCAACAGCTTTACAATCTTAGGACCATCCTGAATGCAAATAATCTAAAAGATTAAAAAAGGAGCAATCGAATATTTTGTGTCAAAATGTTATGACTGAGAGACCTCAACACTGCTAAAAGTATTCGTCATAAATATAAAATGAAGACAACAATTTCTCCAAACTTAAAGTGGAAAACTGTCTTCCATACTTTGCCATCATGGCAAGATGCATTTGATGCTTTCTTAGAAATGTGCACACGTGAAAATCACATGCCAAGCAGATGAACGTTATCCTTGCTTGATGTTTAATAGTGCATAGCACACATGTGATGTATTAGTATATTTACCTGTACCAATTTTACACGAGCAAATGTGTGTAGGGCTAAATGTAAAGAAAGATCATGGCAGTGTTAAAACTTATCTAACAGATGACACATTTGCTAACTGTTGAGGTATTTGCATAGTGATGACAGGAGGAACCATATTCTGAGATGTGTGGAAAAGTTAGTTAACCTTGCAGCACAAAGTAGGACCGTGTTGGTGGTCTTAGCACTTAAACATAGGTGCTATCTAGTCATTTCAGTTTTAAAACTGATACAATTGGACCCAAATATCATAATTTTAAATATAATATTTAGAAAACTTATAAAACCCTCTTGTAATTACTACCTAAACTGTGGTCTTTCTAGTGATTGAAAAATGCTGACTAATGCCAATTTAGTTTTATTTATGTGTAAAACGGAAAACTATATAGAAAAAATGTGTAATGCAAAAAAAAATGTGTCTAGCTATTAAGGGCATAGCTAGAATGGCTATGCCAAATCAAATGTCTTTTTTTTTTCACAAATCATACAACCAAAAATGTCTTTTTTTCCTTAATATCAGCAAGATTTTGCTATCATAAGACAGCTCCCAGAGATCCATTTCTATTTTTAATAAATGAAAGAATGTTGTGGACATAGTGTATATGCTCACTGTAAACCATTTTTGTTGGACGAAATCTGAACATGTAGAAGAAAGATGCTGAGCAGACTGTGAAACATCTGAAGTGTCTATCAGCCAGGCACTGATTCCTTGTGTTTGCCAAGTATTTAAATTGAATTTGGATATCTTTCTCCATGTGTGCTTTGCACATATATATTTTCTCTAGGCCACAAACTTCTAGTTGCTGATAAGTAGAAACAGTTTCCTTTGTTTCCAGATAAGATACAGTATATATTATTTAGCTTTTTATTATTAGAATATAAAGTGTACAATAATAATAATCTTAAAAAAGAAGAGAGATCAAGACATTGATATTTAGTGCAGAATATTGTTATAGAATTACATAATTACAACTAAATTTGTAAATAGGTTTCTTATTTTCTATCTATGTATAGAGAATATTGCAAGTGTTGAATCAGAAAAAAAAAAAAAAAAAGCTGAAAGGAGAATAAAACTGTTACTCCTGACATTTAACACTCAAATGACTTTTTAAAAAAGAATAATCCAGATCTACTCATGGTGCCCAGGATGTGAACTTGCATAAATATTTTATTTATTTTGTAGGTGAGTTTCCCTTTTCAAAGCAATGCATATAAGGCCCATTTTAGTCATGTGCTACTGAATATATTAGAGCACAAATGGAAAACTATTGACCCAACTAGAAAACAATGAATTTCAAAATTGGTGAGATAGTCTATATTTTACACATTTTTTATTTGACTGTATATGATGGTAGGTGATTTACTATCCTATCCCGTTTTTATGTTTTGTTATATTATGTTATTTAATTTTATTAAAAGCAAGAATAGAGATTTTTATTTTAAAATGCAAAGAACCAGTGAATCTATTCTTTAAATCAAATACATTTGGAGGTACTATTTCCTTTAAAATATACATAATGGCTTTAGTTAATGTTATAGGTTGCTTAAAATTTGTGTCATATTTCTAAAGTTTTCCCAAACAGGTCATACCCATATATGCAGTTAAATTCACAGCATCAAACAAAAAATATATTAAACTTCCACTCTGTGCAAATGGTAGGGTTAAGCCACAGTAGATAAAATGAAATAAGATCTTAGTCTATGATTTCTGACTCTCCAGATAAATTAAGTGATACTGACTGGCACTGTCAGGAAAGAAAAAAATTTCTCTTTTAAGTCACCGTGACTTAGTAGTAACAGTAGAGATACTGCCAGCATTACTCAATTCCAAGTAAACCTCATCCTAATTAGAAAATGGAGAAACCGAGTTATAAAAACAGGGTGAGATAAAAGTAGGTTTACAGTTGTTCTTATGAGAAAGAATACAATAACTAACAAATACTTATGCCCCACTCTGTGTTATAGGCTCCATGTTTTCATTTGTGTCACTGGTCTGGCCAGTAGGTAATCTAGTATTTCTCAACTGCTGGTGATTTGGGAGAGCGTGCCATCTAGTAGGTGAAGACTAGGGATGTGCTCAACCTCCTAAAAGCATAGGGGGGCCCTGCAACGAAAGCGTTACCTTGCCCCACATGTCGTTAATGTGGATTATGCTATGTGAAATCTAATGAGCAGTTCGTGATGTAATATTTATTAATCAGTAGCCAAGACACCAGTTGAATTACAAACAATACGTATAATTTCTTCTGTTTGTTTCAAAAACTAATTTAGCAAAAATGTCTATATGAGGATGTGGGTATAAGTAAAGAAATTGTATGGAACCACTTGACTACTTACCAAGAGATCATTCAACAAGTAACCATCAAAATGATAGAAAGCCACTGTGGAAAACACTATGGTACCTCAAAAAGTTAAAAATTGAACTTCCATTTGACCCAGTGATCCCACTTCTAGGAATATACACTAAGAAACCTGAAACACCAATCAGAAAGAATATATGTACCCCTATGTTCATAGCAACACTATTTACAATAGCTAAGATCTGGAAACAACCCAAGTGTCCATCACTAGATGAGTGGATTAAAAAGCTGTGGTACATGAACACATGTACACTATGCAGCTGTAAGAAAGAAAGATCTCTTATCCTTTGAGATGGTATGGAAGGACCTGGAGTGTATTATGCTAAGCGAAACAAGCCAAGCAGAGAAAGACAAATATCACATGATTTCACTTATTTGTGGAATATAATGAACTAAACAAATTGCTGAACAAAATTAACCCAGAGACATGGAGGTGGAGTACAGGCTGACAAGCCTCAGGGGTGGGGGAGGGGGAGGGTTGTGGAGGAAGAGATAAACCACAGAACTTACATGCATGTATGCATGACCAATGAACATAGACAACAAAGCTGGGGATAGGGGGGAGGGGAAGAGGGTGCCAATGGGGGAAAATGAGAAACATCTGTAACAAAAACAAATTAATGAATAAAAAGTATTTTTGAAAAAAGAAACTATGATGGAAAGCAACAGAAAATCAAACAGAAAACATTTTAAATGTCAGTTCTGTGACATCATCTCTTTGACTAGATATCCTGTCATTATAGAAATGAGAGTTTTAGTTTAAATTTTTTTTTTCTTTATTGAGAGAGAGGAAGGGAGAGAGAGAGAGAAACATTGATGAGAGAGAACATAGACCGGTCGCCTCCTGCATGCCCCCCACTGGGCAGATTGGGCCCACAACCTGGGCATGTGCACTGAGCAGGAATTGAACTGGCAACTTCTTGGTGCATGGGTCAGTGCTCAACCACTGAGCCACACCAGCCAGGCATGAGTTTTAGTTTTAAAGTAACATGTGAACTTGACATTTTGGCTTCACCTTTCTGACTCTCAGTTAACCTCGTCTGTAAAATAGATGTGACAATCTAGCAGGGCTGCTGCGATGGTTAGAAACAAGGCTGTCAACACAGGGTGTATGTTAGGAAGTTTAGAAGAGAGAGTGCTGATTAAGCTAGTACTGTAAATGTTAGGCTTATTATTAGCATTACCATCAATACTGATAGTACATACTCTCTTGCCATGATTTATATGGGATTCAATATAAATAACAGACGAAGAAAAGATCTATGACTAGACCCTCTTGAGTCCTAGCCTTATCTTTTTTTTTTTTTTTAACTTTTTGACCTTAGATAATCTTCTTAATCTCTCTTGAAATCTGTAAAACTAACCTTAATAAATTTCACTTCATGAGCTGCATCCATTGTTCAGAAAGAAGTGTATTGGTATTTTGTGTACAGAAGAGAGAAGGGTCACTTATATTTTGCATTCTTACCCAGGCATACAGGGGTAAAAATAAAATAAAATAGCAGGTACATTGAGAAGGGTAAGAAAATGTTAGAAAAGAATAGTGAAAAATTATGACAGAATTTTCTCTCTTTCTAGCTTACTCCATTGTATGAACAACTTAAAAATAATGGAAATAATCCATTCTTAGATTGAGATAATTGTTATTGACTTATACTGATTATATTTTGACATCATGATCTTGTTATCAAATGATTGCTTTAATTAAGAACTTATATTACAATAACATATAAGTTGAACAAGACATTGCTCACTAACAAAATATCTAAATGCATTATACCAAAAAAAAAAAAAAAAATTGCCAGAGGCTTTTGTGTGTGATAGTCATGTCTGTATTTACCAACAGCCTAAATTGCAATTTCCCTGAAATGACCCCTAGCATTTTAAATGTCCTCATGTTAAAGAAATGCATGGTTTCAATTTATTTTTTCATTTCCAAGTTCAGTTTAGGCCCTCTGTTAGAATCAGTTCCAAATTATTTTTATGTATTATATTTTATTTTTCTGCCATTAGGGAAAGTTAAATTATAAAAACTTCACTGCTTTAAGTTTATTACAAATCAGAATTGAATACTACTGTTATCATTTATGCTAACTAAAACAACTATTTCATACTTTCAGAAACAAGTTCCATCACTACAAGAATTATAGGAATACTTAGATTTCAGTTTAAAATGGTGGCTGCAAATTAATATTTTTCTTATTTCAAATTATCAAAGTTTTTTTTTTATGAATGCTGCTGATTGAATTTTATAAATAATCAAAACTGAGTCATGAGAATTTTAAACAACTTGTTATGACATTAAATTCCTTCCCTCTATTTCGTCGTGAATGATTTCAGCACTTTTCTTGGCTACCATTCATGACGTCTATCAGAACACCTCTCACTTCATAAACGAAGTTAGTACCATAAGAACATAACTCGCCTACTCCAGGACTCCTCAGTGAGTGCCTTACCGTTATTTTTAATGGACTTTAAACATGTGTTGCTTCATTTTTAAGACCATATCACACTCTTTACAAGTGATGTACTATTTTGTAAAACACCTTTTTAGTTGAGCTGACAACTTACATACAATGAGAGTAGATTGCATTTGTAACTAAAAATGACTGTAAAGACAAATCAACTCCCTGAAATTGGGTCTATAACAAATGTATGTGTAGTCCCTCGGCAGTAGCAGTGTTTTTCTAGCACCAGAAGGAGAAGTAATGCAGTCTTGTATATATTAGGCGAGAGCAGTGCTTTAAAGTGAGCTGTTGCCTAATTCACGGATAGAATAATCCGTAATTCAGCTCTCCAGGGGCAGCTTCTGTATTACGGCATATTTCAATATTCAGCAGTAATAAAAGATGTCATTCGGATGACCTGAGGTCTACAATTTCATACTGTGGAAAGAAACAATTATCTCCTTCCTTCCACGTGGGCCTTCTTCATGGCTAATTATAGAGCCACGTCTCTGCACTGCAGCTTGCTGCTTGCCTGTTTGGTCCAGCTTCACTGTAACATTGTCCGATCTTGAACAGCATGCATCTTTGGGCTAAAAGAGAACTTTAAAACTGATTTCTTTTTATTCTTTGTGTGTGTGTGTTTTCTAAATTACCTTGTAAAAAACTTGTGTAAGTAAGTATTCATCTATAGGTCCCCGCCCCTGGAGTCTATTCTAATTGCATATAGATATCTCATGTTTATTTTGCACCAAGTAGCAAGCTAGATTCACTGTTTTCAATAGAAATCCCATTTATGGATCTGGTTAGATTTTTCAATTTATCTTTTTGTTTCCTAAATTAACTGAGATTGGCGTTTCTAATTTTTTTTCTTTTAGATCAAAATATATTTCTTTTCCTAATGCATTGCTAAAATTCTGAGTATATTTAAAAATATTTTTTTAATTTTATTTTCTGGTCATATGTAAGTTAAAAGAGTAAATGCATGGGAAATAATATAGTTTTGAGAATAATGAATATTTTAAATATCTCCATCAAAATTGTTTTTAAAGATTGAATGAATCACAAATCAGATAAAAACCCTAATGAGATCAATCCGGTGGTTCAAGGACCATTCTGAGGGAATGCTCCATCACAGCAAAACACTTGAGTTTACACAATCTTTAAGAGTGGTTCTGAAACATAGAAATTGATCTCAGGCCTACTTGAGCATAATTCATAAAGTTCCACCTTGTTCAATCCCTCATAATAACCTTTTACCACTCATTGTACAATTAGCTTTTACCTTACCTTAATTCTGGAACACGGAAGCCACAACCTTAACATCTTTGTAAAATAATTCATATTTTAACTCTTGGTAAATAGTCTCTTCTGACATCCTAGGCATAGATAAATTTACAGAGTGTCCTTGAAGCCTTGACTGGTACAGATCGAAGATTTAAGTATTTTAATACATATTTATCTACCAAATCCATCAAATCACAAGATTTTATCAATCAATGTGAGCTTTAGAAATACTATTTGTATCTTCCAGGTTTTTCTTTAAAAACGATGTAACAGTCCTGACCAGTTTGGCTCAGTGGTTAGAGCGTCAGCTGGTGGACCAAAGAGACCTAGGTTCGATTCCAGCCAAGGGCACATTCCTCTGTTGTGGCTTGTCCCCGGCCCCGGTTGTGGTTGTGCTGGTGGCAACCAGTCGATGTGTCCCTCTCACATTGATGTCTCTCTCTCTCTCTCTCCCCCCCTCCCACTCTGAAGATAAATGTAAAAATATCCTCGGGTGAGGATTAAAAAAAATTAGCCCTGGCTGGTTTGGTTCAGCGGTTGGAGCGTCGGCCTGTGGTCCAGAGAGACTTTGGTTCGGTTCCCGCTAAGGGCGTGTACCTCAGTTGCAGTTTGTCCCCGGCCCTGGTTGGGTCGTGCGGGTGGCAACCACGCAATGTGTCCCTTTCACGTCGATGTTTCTCTCTCTCTCTCTCTCTCTCTCTCTCTCTCTCTCTCTCTCTCTCTCCCTCTCTCTCCCTCCCACTCTATCTGAACATAAGTGGAAAAATATCCTCTGGTTAGGATAAAAAAAAAAATTGCTAATCCCTTTAATTGGCAATATTCTTGAAATAACTATTCTAAGATACTTAAGGCCTGAATTCTTGAGGCATTGTAATATATTTTATTCATCTAATATGAGTTATGAGTTTAGCACAACCATCCATCCTTTCAATAATTTATTTTTTTCACTCATTTAACAAATATTTATTGAACATTTACTCTCTGTTAGGCTCTTTTCCAATTCTTGGGACTGCAGCTATGCATAAGACAAAGCCCTGTGCCCTTATGCAACTTATACACAAGTGGGGGCAAATAAACACATAAATAAAATAATGGCTTATCATGACAAGCCATAAAGCAAAATGCCCAACTATGAGTAATAAAGATTTATTCTCCTTATTAGTACTATGACACCCAAGGTATGGTGTTTATTTATCCCAGCACTGGAGAACAGTGGATAATGGATAATTTTGGAGGAGTAAGTGAATATAATGAGTAACATAAAAACTGTCTTAGTTTGTCCCCGGCCCTGGTTGGGTTGTGTGGGTGGCGACCACTCGATGTGTCCCTTTCACGTCGATATTTCTCTCTCTCTCTCCCTCCCTACCTGAACAAAATATTGAAAAATGTCCTCAGGTGAGGATAAAAAAAAGAAAAAAAAAACTGTCTTAAAAAGAGAAAAAAAAAAAAAGATTATTAAGCTGCTTGCAATTTCTAAGAATACCAACAGAGAAAAAGTTATATTCACAAATCCCTGGACAATTTTTCTTATGTCTGTGAAAGAAACCTCACGGTTATGTAGCAGTTATACATTCACACACAGGTGAACACAATGGAGTTGGAAACATCATTCTTAAATTGGAATAATATAGCAGCTTCAAGTCTTATTCCAAAATTCCTCCTTCCTTTGTGCTTCTGTGGTAAAGGGGCAGTTGAAAGCCATTTGCACAGCTGCTAGTTCTTGAAAAGACATATTGTTTCCTTTTCTTTCTTATTTTGATAAAATATTTTCATATTCATGGACTCCTCTGATTGGCAAGCTCAGCTCATCTTGGTTTTGGTCTAGAGAGCAGGATAAAGTGCAATTCAATTTGAGATCTATCTATAATTTTGCTTAATATTCCCATTGTGAAAAGTCAGGAGATTTAGGAGGGAACTGTAATTGCCTTATATTTAAGATATTATTGAGAATGCAATGGACTGAATTTAAAATGCACTTTGAGATTCAGCCTCATCGTTTTAGAAAAAAAAAAATCGTTCTTTTTTCAAATTTATTTCTAAAGTGCCCATATATTCCTTTTCTAGGTTTTATTTAGTTATTTTTTAAAAGAGTTAATACAAAAATCTGCCATGGCCAGGTGGCCAGGTGGCTCAATTAGTTGAAGTGTCATTCTGTACACCAAAAGGTTACAGGTTCAATTTCTGGTCAGGACACATACCTGGGTTCCTGTTCAATCCCTGGTTGGGGCAACACAGGAGGCAACTGATCTCTCTCTCTTTCTCTCTCTCTCTCCCCCCTCCTCCCTCTCCCTAAAATCAATAAAAACATACCCTTGGGTAAAAATGAAAAAAATTAATAAAAAATTATATGGTATAAGAGGTTGTCAGTAGTATTTGCCATTATTCTTTTTCATTTTAAATGTAACTTACAGCCTATTTACTAGTACAACTTATAATAAACCTGGTAAAGATAAAAAATAATTAAAGAAAAACTGACATTTACAAGAAATTCATTTTGCGTTTTCATGGCTAATGATACTAAAACAGCACACGCCAGCAAATGGATAACAGATTCTGAAATCACCACCACCATTCTGCTCCCAAGGACTTACACGTATTTTTGGTATTGTTTTATCTTTTTCATTCGTTTTGACAAATAAAGTAGTTTTTTCTAAAACATTTACTGAGTAGTATATTTTATCATTGTATCTGATAGAAAGGCTTTAGTTATTGTTTGTTTGCTTAACGTCAAAGAAATTGTTACCTCACTTCTGTAAGTCCATCTCAGTAGATTATTTGACTCTTTTCAATTGTGTTGTATTTTTGATGTTGCTGTTATTATTATTAATACTATTATTATTGGCTTTTGAATGAGAATCATTTTAAATGTGGAGCATTCTAATTTTTCAGTTAGTAACTTCCCAAACATGATGACAGAAAAGAGGGCTGGGATATATTAGAAAGATTAATATGATCGAGCCTTAGCCTATCACAAACCATTAACTCCAGGTTTCTGATAGCTTTTTCAAGCTGATAACAATCAATAGCTTTCTGAAGAATTAGATGTATTTTGCCTGTAACAAAAAACAGAATAAAGTGTTGCCAAAATGATTGTACCCCTCTCCTGGGGCAGAGGTAGGGGGCGTGGCGGGGAGTCAAAGAAGAACAGCGTGCCTCGGTGATGACAGCCCAAGGGAAGAAAAATGAGACAAAAGACACCAAGATACACATGTGAAATGCTATATAGCAAGTCTTTCATTATATTCTTATCACCTGATACAACAAAAATGTAGACCCTTGATAGAAATTACTCCCCCCCCCCTCCATTTTTGCTTTCACAATTTTTTGGCACACCAGTCCTGGTGGATAAAATTATCCTGCCAAAGATCTAGGTGTGAAGCCATTATTTGTGTAGCTACTTCTTGTTCAGAAATCAGAAAGTTATTTAAACTTGGGGTAGACAGCTGTGTGAAGTGTTATCGAGTAAGTGATGTCTGCAAATTAGTAAGGCAGAAAAGTGTGCAGCTGGAAGTATCATCTCAAATCTAAAAATTTTTGGAAATGCTTGAGAGCTGAAAGGATGGATGAAGAAAAAGAAAAAATAGAAACAAAACTTGACATCCAGAATAAGAAACCTGAAATATATATATATATATATATTTAGAGTAGATTACACAACTTATACTTCGAGTTTCTACTACATATTTTTAAGTGTCTGTTTTGACATTAATTCTCTCAGGACTAAATCATGTAAACCTGGCCATAAAAAGTCTTCTAAGCTAGATTTATTTTTATTGTAGTCAGAATATAAATGAAGGGGTGGGGGGCACCTTACCTATAGCTCAAGTGCTTCCAAATGGCATTCATAATATGATTGTGTAATAATGCCAACAGGACACACTTGGGTTGCCACCCTATGCCTGAGGACTATGTTGTAGCTTCTGCATGTTTTTGGTGTCTGCCTAGTTAAAAGAGCTTTTCTGGATTAGATAGAACAAATTTCAATTCAAATGATCTTTTCCATCTTTGTAGATAAACTGAATATTTTATTAAAGAAAGCATTTGACGGAAAATGTTGCACTGTCACCAAGAAGGGCATGTCTCCAAGAACAGGGCCAGCATGCGTTTCTGCCACTCACTGGCTTGGGAAATTGTAAATTTTTCTAAATGTGTTAGCTAAATGGTAGAATAAATCACTTTCATTTTTAACCGAAATGGAAAGTTATTGTGAAATACTCTCAAACTGTGCTAAGACAGTCTATTTTCCCCTTACATCCTTTGACTCTCTACAACCTTTGACATCGTTGGACATTTTATTTATAAAGTTCTCTTGCTCTCAGGCTTCCTGTCATCACATTCGCTTAATTCGCCTTCTGTGCAGGACAGATCTTCTAAATTCTCCTTTTGACTTCCTGTGTCCAATTAAATGTCGGTATGTAATACTACACAGTTTTCTTGACAACCTCATGATTTTGCATGGTTTTATTATACCCATGTTCCATCTTGCTGTCACTCATAACTCGGACTTCTGGAAACACATCCAAGTGTGCCCCGGGAACCTCCACAGCGTTATCTGGAGGTTACCTGAACTTACTAGGTCCAAAACTGAAGCCATCATCTTCTCTTCCAAATCAGTTTCTTATTTGTCTATCTATCTATTTATTTATTTATTTATTTATTTATTTATTTATTTATTTATTTATTATTTTTTCTTTATTGACTTTAGAGAGAGAAGGGAGAGGGAGAGAGAAAAATTGATGAGAGAGAACACAGATCAGCCAACCCCTGCATGCCCCCCACTGGGGATTGGGCCCACAACCTGGGCATGTGCCCCAACCGGGAATCGTACTGGCAACCTCATGGTGCATGGGTCGACCCTCAACCACTGAGCCACACCGGCCAGGCTCAGTTTCTCTTTCTAACTGTCCTTTTCCCCAAGCTGGTGCCATCATTCATATAGAATCCAATCCGGAAACCAGAGATTGATACTGGATTGCATGATTACCCTAATTTCATGCATAGACTTCTTTACTAGGTGCTGATATTTATATCTGATATGTCTTTGTACTCACCCTAAAGCTTTCATCTTTTCTTACCTGGTTACCTAGCTCATCAGAGTCTTAGCAACTACCAATTCATTTTCCAAAGGACTGACAGAGAAATCCTCTAAATGGTGAATGAGATCATATCACAACCTTGCTTAGAAGTTTTTAAATAGCTCCCTACAGAGTTCACACAGCTTTGTGGGGATTCCAACTGCCTCCATTTTTCCAGCAGCAAATTGAAGATTATATTTTCCAGCCATTCTTAATTTCTTGCATAGCTTTTAAACAGATATACTGTGGCCCTAGCCAGTTTGGCTTAGTGGTTAGAGCATCTGCCTCCGGTCCAGAGAGACCCGGGTTCGGTTCCCGCTAAGGGCATGTACCTCGGTTGCAGTTTGTCCCCGGCCTTGGTTGGGTCGTGCAGGTGGCAGCCATTCGATGTGTCCCTTTCATGTCGATGTTTCTCTCTCTCTCTTCCTCTCTCTCCCTCTGGCTCTATCTAAACAAAGAATGGAAAAATGTCCTCCAGTGAGGATAAAAAAATAAAATAAAATAAACAGATATACTGTGAAATTTTTTTAGTATCTGTGCTATATTTATTGGTGCCAGAGGCTTCCAATTCTTCCAGTTTCCTTGTCTCCCCTTCTTTCTCTTGAGATTCCCCAAGTCCTCTGGTCAGAGAGCATCTGTCTTCTACCTCTTTCAGCTGAAATCCACTCTGGGTGCAGTGGTCAAGCGTGGCAAGGGAAACATTCTATAGACTCATTATTGGACCTCGTTCTCTTTGCCAGTTTGTGTGACGGAGACATGACCTTCAAAGTGCTGTTTTCAGTTTCCTTAGTTCTCCTTCAGGCAAGACAGGAAGGCTGGAGGGACCTGGACCAGTAACTGAACCTCCCCTGTAAGGCGGATCAGGCTCTGTTAGTTTTTTTTTTTTTTTTTTTTCCTGCAGCTAGTTAGGCATTAGGTTTGGAAAACTCTCTGAGCCAATTTCACAATGATTACTTTCTCCCTCCTCCTGTCAAAGCCCAAAGAGGACTTTTCTTGGTTCTTCACTCAAGAGCCTAGCAGGGTTCTTCCGATAAAACCCATTAAAATATGTAGTCGTCTCCCAACACTACATCCTCAGGAGTTTTTCACTCATGCTAGTCCACACTGAGCTTCTAGCAGCTCATCACAATTACCAGTGAAGTGTTCCTACCAGGTTATGTCTCCAGCTGTCTCTGCCCTGATCAGCTGACCGCACCTGTCAGCTTTTCCTGTCTCTTCAGATTTCAGGGTGGTGGTTTGCCTTGGACTTCATTTCCCTAATGAGTCCAAGAAATGATGGTTATTTTCAGTTTGCTCAGCTATTTCTTATTGTATGTACCAGAGTGATGACTTCCAAACTCTTTACCTGTCAGATTATTGGATGTCAATGATTTTTATAAGTTAATAAAAGCTTATTGGGCCATTATTATATACCTACTTTTATATTGGGTTCATAATGTATGTATTTGTTTATATCTACCTACCCAGTGTCCAAAATACTTTGCGTGGTGACTAAGCACAGGTCCTCATTTCCCTAAACTGTCATAACTAAAGTGAGATTGAGCACTTGTTATAATAGTGGTATTTCATGTTATTCCATTTAATTTACTCTTCACTACTTTGAGATGTAAATACTAACTTTATAGAAAAGAAGGCTGAGGCTGAAAGAAATAATAGATTATCCAAACTCATCAGTTAGAAAGAGGCAGACGCTGTATTTCTACTTAGACTTCTGACTTCAATTTCACAAAAATATTAAAAATGGGGAAGCAATACGTAATCATTGGAAATTGCTATGAAAAATGCAAGATATAGATTTGAGTGCAAAATTTTGTGGTAATTGCACCCTGATGATCCCCCCCCCCTTTTTTTTGTAGTCACACTGTAATAGATGCAGGGATCAGTTCTAATTCTCTATTGTCTTAGCTTCTCTAGAATATTCCACCATCTGCATTATAATTTTCTTAAAGACAAGCAATTTTACTTTTTAAATATGTACACCAAAAATACTTATATCGTGTTGAAATATTGCAAGTAGTTGAAGCAATTTCCCTCATTCACAAAGAACGACCCACGTGAGAATTACCAACAGCGTTACGGGACGAACAAAACCAATCATTAATTTATGTAAATCATGGTTTTATTGATAAGTATTTGATATTAAAGCAACAAAACTTCGCATTACTTGTTTCTAGAACAGGATTCAAGGATAACTTTGCTCTTGCTGGATTAACCGACACAATATATCCTGGACTAGAGAGGTAATGATATGGAATTTTTTTTTAATTTTTATTTATTAATTTGTTTTTGTTACAGATGTTTCTCATTTTTCCCCCATTGACATCCTCCTCCCCTTCCCTCTCACCTCATCCCCAGCTTTTTTGTCTATGTTCATTGGTCATGCATACATGCATGTAAGTTCTGTGGTTTATCTCTTTCCTCACAAACCCCTCCTCCTCTGAGGCTTGTCACACTGTACCCACCTCTATGGCTCTGGGTTAATTTTGTTCAGCAGTTTGTTTAGTTCATTATATTCCACAGATAAGTGAAATTATGTGATATTTGTCTTTTTCTGCTTGGCTTGTTTCACTTAGTTTAATACTCTCCAGGTCCCTCCATGTCATCTCAAAAGATAAGAGATCTTTCTTTCTTACAGCTGCATAGTGTACATGGACATGTACCACAGCTTTTTAATCCACCCATCTAGTGATGGACACTTGTGTGGTTTCCAGATCTTAGCTATTGTAAATAGTGTTGCTATGAACACTAGGGGTACATATATTCTTTCTGGTTGACGTTTCAGGTTTCTTAGGGTATATTCCAGAAGTGGGATCAGTGGGTGCACCAGTCTGCATTCCCACCAGCAGTGTACTACAGTCCCCTTTTCTCCACACCCTCGCCAACACTTGTTGTTTGATCATTTGTTGAAGGTGGCCAACTGACTGGTGTGAGATGATAACTCATAGTTGTTTTAATTTGTATCTCTCTAATAATTAGTGATGTTGAGCATTTCTTCATATGTCTCTTGGCCATTTGTATGTCCTGTTTGGAGAGGTGTCTATTTAGCTCTTCTGCCCATTTTTTAATTGGGTTCTTTGTCTTCCTTTTGTTGAGTTGTGTGAGCACTCTATATATTTTGGAAATTAACCACTTATCTGATGCATCATTGGCAATTATGGTCTCCTATATAATGGGATCTCTTTCTGTTTTGATGGTTGTTTCTTTTTTTTTTTTTTTTAATTAAATAATTAATTTATTTTTGTTACAGATGTTTCTCCTTTTCCCCCCACTGATTCTCTCCTCCCCCTCCCTCCCTGCCCTGTCCCAAGGTTTGTTGTCCATGTCCATTGTTCATGCATACATGCATATAAGTTCTGTGGTTTATCTCTCCCCCATCACCCCCTCTTCTGGGGATTGTCGGTCTATACCCCTCTTCCACGTATCTAGAACTACCCCAGTCCTCAGACTGTTATGTTTATTATGTTCCGCAAATAAGTGAGTTCATATAATATTTGTCTTTCTCTGCTTGGCTTGTTTCACTTAGGATGATACTTTCCAGGTCCCTCCATGTCGTCTCAAATGATAAGAGATCTTTCTTTCTTACAGCTGCATAGTACTTCATTGTGTATATGTACCACAGCTTTTTTATCCATGTGTTCACTGATGGACATTTGGGCTGTTTCCAGATCTTAGCTATTGTAAATAGTGCTGCTATGAACATGGGGGTACATATTTTCTTTCTGATTGGTGTTTCAGGCTTCTTAGGGTATATTGCTAAAAGTGGGATCACTGGGTCAAATGGAAGTTCAATTTTTAATTTTTGAGGAAACACCATATTGTTTTCCATAGTGACTGCACCAGTCTGCATTTCCACCTGCAGTGTACTAGAGTCCCCTTTTCTCCACACCCTCACCAACACTTGTTGTTTGATCATTTGTTGAAGGCAGCCATTCTGACAGATGTGAAGTAATACCTCACAGTTGTTTTAATTTGCATCTCTCTAATGATTAGTGATGTTGAGCATTTCTTCATATGTCTCTTGGCCATTTGTATGTCCTGTTTGGAGAGGTGTCTATTTAGTTCCTCTGCCCATTTTTAATTGGGTTCTTTGTCTTCCTTTTGTTGAGTTGTATGAGCACTCTCTATATATTGAAAATTAACCCCTTATCTGATGCATCATTGGCAATGATGCTCTACCATACAGTGGGTTGCCTTTCTGTTTTGATGATTGTATCTTTCACTGTGCAGAAGCTTTTGAGTTTGATATAGTTCCATGTGTTCATTTTCTCCTTTGTTTCTCTTGTCTTAGGTGATGTATCCGTAAAAATTCTGCTGCATAGGACGTCTGAAATTTTGTTGCCTACATTTTCTTCTAGGATTTTTATGGATTCATGAGTCACATTTAAGTCTTATCCATTTTAAGTTTAATCTTGTATATGGTGTAAATTGATGATCTAGTTTCATGTTTTTGTATGTAGCTATCCAATTTTCCCAACACCATTTATTAAAAAGGCTGTCTTTACTCCACTGTATGCTCTTGCCAACTTTGTCAAATATTAATTGATGCTCCAACCACTGAGCCAAACCATACACAATGGAGTACTACGTAGCTGTGAGAAAGAAAGATCTCTTATCCTTTGAGACTACATGGAGGGACCTGGAAAGTATCATCCTAAGTGAAACAAGCCAAACAGAGAAAGACACGTTTCATATGATCTCACTTATTTGTGGAATGTAATGAACATAACAGTCTGGGGAATGGGGTAGTCCCAGAGACGTGGAAGTGGGGTACATACTGATGATCCCCTAAAGAGGGGTGGGGTGGGGGAGAGATAAACCACAGAACTTATATGCATGTATGCATGAACAGTGGACATGGACAACAAACTGGGGAAAGGGCAGGGAGGGAGGAGGAGGGGGGAATCAGTGGGGGGAAAAGGAGAAACATCTGTAACAAAAATTAATTAATAAAAAAAATTATATTAATTGAGAATATTGTCTTGGGTCCATTTCTGGTTCTCTATTCTGTTCCATTGGTCTATCTGCCTATTCTTGTGCCAGTACCAGGCTGTTTTGATTACAGTGACTTTGTAGTATAACCTGAAATCTGGTAATGTGATCTCTCCAATTTTGTCTTCTTTTTCAAGATTGTTCAGGCTATTCGAGGTCTTTTTTGGGTCCATATGAACTTGTGAAGTATTTGTTCTAGTTCTGTGAAGTATGTCATGAGTATTTTGATGGGGACTGCATTGAATCTATAGATCGCTTTGGGTAATATGGACATTTTAATGATGTTAATTCTTCCAATCCATGATCAAGGTATGTGCTTCCACTTTTCTATATCTTCCTCTATTTCTTTTTTCAATGACCTGTAGTATTCTGCAAAAAGGTTCTTTATTTCTTTGTCTAAGTTTATTCCTAGGTATCTTAAAATTTTTGCCATGATGGTAAATGGGATTGTGTTTTTTTTAGTTTCTCTTTCTGTGAGTTCATCATTGGTGTATAAAAATCCCATCAATTTCTTGACGTTAATTTTATACCCTGCTACTTTGCCAAATTCATTTATTAAGTCTAGTAGATTTTTGATTGAGTCTTTGGGGTTTTCTACGTATACTATCATGTCATCTGAAAATAATGACAGTTTTCATTCCAATTTGGATCCCTATTATTTTTTCTTCCTGTCTGATTGCTGTGGCTAAGACTTCCAGTACTGCGTTAAATAAGAGTGGCAAAAGTGGGCATTCTTGTCTTGTTCTTGTTCTTAAAGGAAATGTTTTTAATTTTTGCCCACTGACTATGATGTTGGCTGTAGGTCTTTCATATATGGCCTTTATTACATCGAGATATGATCCCTCTATTCCCACATTGCTGAGCATTTTAATAAGAAATGGGTGCTGGATTTTGTTGAATGCTTTTTCAGTATCTATTGATATGATCATATGGTTTTTATCTTTCATTTTGTTTATGTGGTGTATCACATTTATTGATTTGAGAATATTGTACCAGCCTTGCATCCCTGGGATGAATTCCACTTGGTCATGGTGAATAATTTTTTTTTGATGTATTGCTAGATTCGATTTTCTAGTATTTTGTTCAGGATTTTGGCATCTATGTTCATCAGAAATATTGGCCTGTAGTTTCCTTTCTTTGTAGTGTCTTTTTCTGGTGTTGGAATTAGAATTATGCTGGCCTCAAAACAAGTTTGGAAGTCTTCCTTCTTCTCAATTTTTTTGAAATAGTTTAAGGAGAATGGGTGTTAGTTCTTTGAATGTTTGGTAAAACTTCCCCGAGAAACCATCCGGGCCTGGGCTTTTGTTTACTGGGAGAGTCTTGATTACCTCTTTAATCTCCTTGGTTATTATTGGTCTGTTCAAGTTTTCTGTCTTTTCCCAGTCCAGTTTTGGGAGACTGTTTCTAGAAATTTGTCCATTTTGCTTAGATTGTCGAATTTGTTGCCATATAATTGTTCATTGTAATTGTTAACGATCTTTTGTATTTCTGTGGTGTCAGTTGTTACTTCTCCTCTTTCATTTCTGATTTTGTGTATTTGGGTTCTCTCTCTTTGTTTCTTGGTGAGTCCAGCTAAGGGTTCATCAATCTTGTTTATCTTTTCAAAAAACCAGCTCTTTGTTTCATTGATCCTTTGAATTTTTTTTTTTTTTTGGTCTCCGTGTCATTTATTTCTGCTCTGATCTTTACTATTTCCTTCCCTCTACTTGCTCTGGGGTTTTCTTTCTAGTTCTTTAAGTTGTGAGGTTAGATAGTGTATCAGAAATTTTTCTTGCTTCTTGAGGTAGGCCCGTAGTGCTATGAACTTTCCTCTCAGAACTGCTTTCACCTGCATCCCACATATTGTATGGTGTTGTGTGTTCATTTTCATTGGTTTCCAGGAAGTTTTTAATTTCTTCCTTGATATCCATGGTAAACCATTCATTTGTTCAATAACATGCTATTTAGCCTCTATATTTTCAAATGTCTTTGCATGTTCTTGTTGCAGTTGGTTTCTAGTTGCATGCCACTGTGATCTGAGAAGATGCTTGTTATGATTTCAATCTTCTTGAACTTGTAGAGGCTTAGTTTGTGCCCTAACATGTGGTCTATCTTTGAGAATGTCCCATGTGCACTTGAGAAGAATGTGAATTCTGCAGTTTTGGGGTGTACTTCTCTGTAGATATCTATTAAATCCATTTGATCTAGTACTTCCTTTAGAGTCTGTGTTTCCTTGTTAATTTTTTGTCTAGAAGATCTATCCAGTGATGTCAGCGGGATGTTGAAGTCCCCTGCTATGATTGTATTGCTAACTATTTCTTCTTTGAGTCCTCCAGAAGATTTTTAATATATCTTGTTGCTCCTAAATTGGGTGCATATATGTTTACCAAGGTTATATCTTCCTGTTGAATGGATCCTTTCAATATTATGTAGTGGCCTTCTTTGTCTCTAGTTATGGTCTTCATTTCGAAATCTACTTTATCAGATATGAGTATTGCTACCCCAGCTTTTTTTCCTTTCCGTTTGCTTGAAAGACTTTTTTTCCATCCCTTCCCTTTCAACCTATGTGAGTGTTTTGTTGTGAGGTGGGTCTCTTGTAAACAACATATATGTGAGTCATGTTTTCTTATTCAGTCAGCTATTCTGTGTATTTTTATTGAAGCATTCAAACCATTCACATTTAAGGTGATAATTGATATGTACTTATTTATTGCCATTTTTGTTTAGTGTGGTTCTATTTTTCTTCCTATTTCTTCTACTAATTACAGCAGTCCTTTTAGCATATCTTGCAGTGCTGATTTGGTGTTTATATATTCCCTTAATCTTTTTTTTTTTTTTTTTGGTCTGGAAAGCTCTTTATTTGACCTTCTATTTTGAAGGATAGCCTTGCTGGATAGAACAGTCTTGGATTCAGATCCTTGTTTTTCATGACCTTGATTGCATCATGCCACTCCCTTCTGGCCTGTAGTGTTTCTGTTGAGAAGTCAGCTGAGAGCCTTATGGGGTTTCCTTTGTAGGTAACCTGTTGCTTATCTCTTGCTACCTGTAGGATTCTCTCTTTGTCTTCAATTTTTGGCATTTCAATTACTATGTGTCTTAGTGTGGGCCTGTTAGGGTTCTTCTTACTTGGTGTTCTCTGTGCTTCTTGAACTTGAATGCCGTCTTCCTTCACCAAATTAGGGAAGTTTTCTGTCACTATTTCTTTGAATATATTTTCTAACCCTTACCCATTTTCTTCGTCTTCAGGGACTCCTAGGCTGCAAATGTTATTACGTTTTCAGTTGTCCCACAGTTCTCTTAAGCTATCTTCCTGTTTATTAATCATTTTTTCCTTTTGGTTTTCTGATTGGTTGATTTTTTTCTACCTCATCTTCTGATTCACTGATCTGGTCCTCAACTTCTTCTACTCTGCTGTTTATTCCTTCCAATGTGTTCTTTATTTCTACTGTGTCATTCTTCATTTCCACTTGGTTGGTTTTCAATGTTTCTGTATCTTTACTCATGGTGCTTATGTCCTTACTCATGCTGTTGAGCTCCTCAAGATCGTGTCTCTGAACTCTACCTCTGATAATTTGCTTAGCTGTATTATATGGATCTCATCTTTGATAGAGTTCTCTTGTTCTTTTTCTTTGGGATTTGTTTCTTTGTTTCACCATTTTGGCTATCTCAGTGGGTTTGGAGCCTGCCACGTTTTCCCTGTGGTTGTTAATATTCTGCTGTTTGTGGCTCTCTCCACCAGGTTTGGATGAGCCTGGGTGGGCACACATTAAATACCACTGTCAAGTCTTACTTTCCTGGGTAGATTTGCAAGGCCAGGAAAGGTTCAGTTATCCTCTAACTTTCTCCTGGAGGCTAGTAGTCTCAGTTACTCAGTGCCGTGGAATTAGCCCTGGTATTCTGCCTAAAAGGATTTCCATAGGGTGGGATAGATGCTGTTGTTAATGAGCCTCAATTTTTATTTCTTTGCCTCACCTGGGAAAGGCTGAATCTCCAAGGGGGGGGGGGGTGCTGCTTTTCTCCATAGCTAGAGGAAGGAGTACACTGGCCACTGTCCTTTGTGGCCACAACTCAGCAGAAACTCTGAGTGCCCTCCAAATCTTGGGTGTCCCCACAGAGTTCTAGCCCAGTCTACCTTCCCTCTGCCATAGCCCCCAGGTGAGGGGCTGTGGCTATTTTAGTGCTCTGTCCTGGCTTTTGGGGCTGTGGAGCGGGCTTGGTTTATTCCCCAAGGGTGGTGCTCACAGCTAAGACTGCTGCTGTCCATGGGCTCCCAGCCCACCACCCTCTTGTGCCTCTGCAGATCCTACCAGTGTCCCAGGTTATATGGTCTTGTTCTCCTGCTTTTCTGTTGCTTTTTTTCCTAGGATTTGTCTTTATTTTAGTTGTAATTCCCATTTAGTCCTGGTAGATCATCTGAGTGGCTTCTATTCACTCTGCCTCCTTTTTCACAACTTCTAAACCTATCTTGTGCGCAGCTGGGTCTCACAGGCCTTTCTGGTGCCCCCGCACCCTGCAGGTCCCGCGGGTAACTGGATCGCACAGTCCCTCTCGGGACTCTATGCCTATGTTATGGGTTGCTGGGTGGCACAGGCCTCTCTAGTGCTTAAGCACCCCATAAGCCCCATGGGTAACTAGATTGTGCAGTCCCTTCTGGGTAGCACAGGCCTCTCTGGTGCTTCAGCACCCCACAGGTCCCATGGAAAACTGGATGTCATAGTCCCTGCTGGGTTGCACAGGCCTCTCTGGTGATTCAGCACCCCACAGGTCCCATGGAAAACTGGATGTCATAGTCCCTGCTGGGTTGCACAGGCCTCTCTGGTGCTTCAGCACCCCACAGGTCCCATGGAAAACTGGATGTCATAGTCCCTGCTGGGTTGCACAGGCCTCTCTGGTGATTCAGCACCCCACAGGTCCCATGGAAAACTGGATGTCATAGTCCCTGCTGGGTTGCACAGGCCTCTCTGGTGCTTCAGCACCCCACAGGTCCCATGGAAAACTGGATGTCATAGTCCCTGCTGGGTTGCACAGGCCTCTCTGGTGATTCAGCACCCCACAGGTCCCATGGAAAACTGGATGTCATAGTCCCTGCTGGGTTGCACAGGCCTCTCTGGTGATTCAGCACCCCACTGGCCCCGTGGGTAACTAGATTGCGCAGACCCCGCTGGGTCTCACAGTCTTCTCCAGTGCTTCAGCACCCCACAGATCTCGTGGGTAACTGGATCGCATAGTCCCTGCTGGGTGGCACAGGTCTCTCTAGTGCCCCTGCACCCTGCAGTACCCAGGGGTGGACAGCTGGATCTTACCAGTCTCTCTCAGGCTGGGGCTTCCCACTGCATTTGTGAGCTACTGGACCGCACAGGGGTCTGTGGAGCCCGAGGTTGTGCTGCTGGCAGCTGGGAAGTACTGCTGCCCCGTGGGGCTCAACTCCTGCTCAGCTTTTACTGTAGTTTTTGCGGATGGGTCTCAGCTACTGATCTGTGCTTCTGTTGCCTGGGGATGGATGTCTGCTCCCCAGCCTCTGTTGCTGGAGGTATATCTCAACTCTGATCGGGCTGCTACTGTGGGGGATGGTGCTGGGCTCTGGGTTGTCTGCGGCTTCCGAGACTGGCACCTTGGGAGCTCCAGTACTGTGCACTGGTCTGTGTTGACACAGAGTGTCCACTGGTCAGATGGTGCCAGGTATGCTGGTGGGCTCAGGTTGCTGGGCCCTAGCTGCTCCCACTGCCTCCTCCCAAGGATGACCGGGGATCTTCCAAAATGGTGGGACCTCCCTGTGGCCCAGGGAGAAGCGCCCTGAAGGGCCACTTACCAATGTAGCCGGCTGCTCCCGTCCACAGCACAGGAACCTTCTGCTCCGCGGGTCTGCACTGCTTGGGTTTGGTCGTCCACCTTCGCGTCCACTCACACTGTCACACACTAGCTCACTCTCTCACACACTCACCCTCCCTCCAGTCCTGCCGGCCACCATCATTTCTGGAAGTATCTACTTATTTATTTTTATAGGCCTGCTATGATGTGTCTGTGTTTGGCATTATGGAACATTCTGAAATAACCCTTTACTTGCCTTGCCCTAGGTGAGTCAACCTGTCAGTTTCATTTATTCTGGAGACCTCTCTTCTTAGTATTTGGTTACACTATCTGACTCTCTTACATTTATGGTTAAGAAATAGACGTTCATAAAGTAAAAGTATATAGAAGGGGATTTAAATGTCTTCATTTATTAGTTCAATTGCTGACATTGACTATGGGCATAAGTAGGCCTTTCAGGTTATTCTGAGTTCACATGTGAGTAGCAGATATTAGATTCTGCATTCTAAAGGGTGTTATAAACATTAATTAACTCTCATAACAACCCTGGGAAATGTGAGCTCTATTATGTCTATTTTGTAGATAAAGAACTTGCAACTTGTAATCAAGCTATACTGAGCCAGGTACCGAGGAGTTTCCCATAAACAATAAGATATAGTAACAGGTTTGTACTGACCAAGAGAAAGCAGTCATGTTTGGCAGTCATTTTCATTTGTGATATTTTAACTCAGTAAATATTAATTTAGAAGAAGCCCACCCACATTTTTCCTTGTTTCTCATAAAAGCTGTAAGCGTATTTTTTTTACTTGCCACCACAGATTGATCTGTCTTTTTACTTTTATCTTATTATTATGAATTTAAAAACAGCTGGTGTTTGGCTTACCGATTTCCCACCACATTTTCTTTTCATGTAATGTATTTCCACATCCATGCCCATACTGTGCAAGAGTTCGGAAGCCGAGCTGGTTCTTCTCATCTTTAAGTAATCCCACCCCTTCTTGCTTCCTGAAGTATATTATTTCCATACTTATGAATTCTTTCTCCAATAGTTACCATGTCAATCTTCTTACACATTTCTCCATCTAACCTTTCCATTTAAAAATCCATTGATAGCCTTGGCTGGTTTGGCTCAGTGGTTAGATCATCACCCACCAACTAATGAGTCACAGGTTTGATTCCAGTCAAGGGTATGTATCTCTGTTGCAGTTCATCCCCAGGCCTGGTCAGGTTATGCAGGAGACATCCAGTCCATGTCGCTCTATCACATTGATTTTTCTCTCTGTCTGTCTGTCTGTCTGTCTCTCCCTCTCCCTCCCTCCCACTCTATCTAATGATAAATGGAAAAGTATCCTAGGGTGAGGAAGAAACAAACAAATAAATAAAAATCCCCTGATAACTCTCCCTTTCAAATTACTCTTATTTTCCCATGTCTTTTATAGTCAAACCCTTTAACTTGTGTTCTTATTTTCATTGTGATCATTTCCTTAGTGTGTGTTACTTTCTATAACAGCTTGTAAAGGCTTTCTAATTTAGCATATTGCTAACTCAGATATTTCAGTGCTATAGGCTTAATGTTTGTGTTCCTCCAAAATTCATATGTTGAAATGCTAATGCCCAATGTGGTGCAATTAGGAAGTAGGGCCTTTGGGAAGTGATTACATTATGAGGGCAGAAAGGGCTCTCAAGAACGGAATTAATGTCTTTATAAAAGAGGCCTCAGGGAGTTTCTGGCCCCTTCTACCATGTAAGAATACGAGAAGTCAGCATTCTGCAAACCAGAAGAGGCCCTCACCCAACCACGCTGTCATTATGCAGGACTTCAGCCTCCAGAACTGAGAAATACACTTATGCTGTAGTTTTTTTTAAGCTACCCAGTTTGTGGTATTTTGTTATGGTAGCTGAATGGATTAATACATGTGGTAATCAGAAAACCTGTACTTTTTTCAGTATCTTATAGCTTTTTAATATTTTTAATCAAGTTTTAAGACACTTTCTTCTATTTAACATTGTTTTACAAGCCCCTATCTTCAAATTCTAATCTTTCTCCATTTTTTTAATTTCCATTGGTCTTCTTGGTACTGTATATATATATTGTATTGCTTCTTCTTTGTTATATTTGCAATTCCTCTTTTCTCTCACATCATTAAATGACTCCTGAAGAAAATAACCCAGCCCTATACTATCACAGGCTGATCTTCAACTATCTGTTCAACTACTACTACCTAGTAGAATGTAGTGAATAACTGTACATGGGATGTAACACATAAGAAACAGTGCCTATAACTAAAGCATTCAAGAACTGTAGAAGTAACACTCCTCTCTTTAAAAACTCTACTTGCATGTTGAGACTCTGTTCCATGGGTCTGACATATGGTTTTGAGTCTTTGCCTAAGAAGATACTTGCTAAGGAAGTCCTCATGTTGTCAGATCTGCTCACAGGACTCCATGATAGACCTTGTTGACCTCTCCATACTTTCAACTCCCTAAGCTTGCTTATCAATAGCAGATCCTTTTGTGTTACATTTAGGGGTATGTAGCCATCCACCTGTTTTATGATCATCATAGGCCATGATGCTTACTGAAGAGGTCTAAGACACGTTTACATGGATTCCTATGAATCCATTTTCATTTCTGAAACTTTCTTCCCTCATCTGTCTTTGCTCCTCTCCTTAGCCTCCCACCCAGAGCTCTGCCTAGTATCACAAAATGGGGTCATTTCTTTGAGGCATGGAACTTGTATGTTTTCTTCATCTCCAGCTAACTTTTTCTTCTGTTTAGCCCAGGACATTTTCTCTCAAGCTTCCATGGGAGGCTTAAATCCCTACCTCTCACTCACAGATATATCTTTCATGTATGAAAACCTCTTCAACCACTAGGGCCTTAGCTTTCTGGAGACCGAAGGCAGGATGTTTCTTAATTTCTATTTTTCTTATTGTTATGTTGAGTCCAAAATAGAATATTTAAGCTCCTTAAATGGGGATGGTGTTGGTTGCAGCAAAGTTCATCAGGAGAAAAATAATAAACTCCCATGTGCAGACCAGATAAATAATATCTGGTAGCATTTTGGATCATTCCACACTATTACATGATCACATTTTTGATAGAGCTAAGGCAGAACCCCAGCTCTCTGCCCAGCAGGCCTGTCATCGTCAGAGGAGAGATGAAGTAGAGTCCTATCGTGGTTTGTCTATTCACTCCAGCTGGTTTCTTCAAGCAACTCCCATGCTTTCTTGTGGCCCGTTGTCCCAAGGAAAAGATATGAGCATGCTAGAATCAATGTGATGGGTGGAGGGAGCAGGTAAACCAGGACTGGAGTACTGAATGGTTTGAATTATGAGTAGATATCAATGTAACTATACATCCAAACTCTGGTGGTTTATAAACTATGAATTTTGTTAAGCTAGAAATGGTATTTCCATGGTTCAGGTAAAAGTTGGTAAACAGGGGAGTGACATGAAATTGAAAAGTAGTAGAGAAGCAGTCATAATTACTCACTAAAGAGTGTTATAGTCAAATGTAGTGATTGGGAACACAGATATGGCTGATAAGCTGTGTCTATACCTTGCTCTTCTCTGGTCCATGTCCAACTTTTATTCCTGTTCACTAACCCTGTTGAACAATAGTGGTCTCAACTCCATAATCAGATGCATGGCTCTAGATCCAGAATTTTAATCCCACAGAGGATTCAGCTTTCCAGACATGACCTTCCAGTTTCCCTTCTTGTTCCCAGTGTGGTGCTTGACTGGTTTCTTGATGCCTGCAGAGGACTCCTGCTGTGATCTTGCCTACATTCCAGGTCCTAATTGTCTCAGGTATCCCCTGCTGTGGAGGATCTGATTTCTATTAGTCTTTTCCCATGACACTTGTAGGGGTTCTGATACCCTTAGTGACCCCTGAATGATGCAGTGATGAACTCAATATTCATTCTGTTGGGTTCTCAAGCTTCTTGCATAAGCCGTAAGGAAAGAGAAACAATTGGATTATAAATGTGGAAGTTCAAAATATACAGAAATTTTCTGTAATAAACTAAATAGAAACATATCAATATGACTTGCTATTATACTTAATCAAATAGTCCAAATCTCTAATATTTTAATTCTCATTGGAACAAGATGTCTTCAAGTCTCGTTTTTATGATTTATAAATACTCTGAAGTTATATGTCACAATGCTTATTGTGGTAAACGTGATCAATAATCCTTTTGTATGTATGCAAACAAAAGTAAATTCCCTTTAAGTATATAGTTCTCTTGACTTTATCTTTTTCTTATCCTATTAGTTGTACAGGTGCTAACCACTACTTACTTAATGTTGTGATTTTCTTCTTTGTTCTGTTGAATATTATTTACCTAACAAGAGCAACAAAATGGTTCCAAAATTATCAAACCTTGTATTGCTCTGAAGAAATGGATTTGGAAAAATGTGTCAAAAGAAAAAAGAAATCTATCTTAAATTTTAGTTAACCTTGATGTTAATTTCTCCATGCTATGCATACCTATAATAATTTCTATACAAAATTATGAGGGTTATTTCTATACGTTATAGTTTTTGATTTGTAAAACATATATATATATAATTATTTATTATATAGTTATTTATTATATATAGTTATTCATTATATATTTATAGTTATTTATTATATAGTTGTTTTAGTCAGAAAAACAATGTATTCTCATCATTAAATAGTCAAATATTTAAAAAATTACCAAAGTATATGATATAATTTAACCAGTAAAATAATGACTGGTAAATAGTCTTCTGCATATATTATATCTACAAATGGGAATATGCACACGTTCTATAGGACTGTATTATTTGGAGGCTGTTGTTTTTTCATTTAATGGTATATAAATCTGTGTGTGTTTGTACATAATTCTATTAAAACATTTAAATCAAAATTGTTGTTTTTTATTTCCCATGAGAACATTATTGATCTTGATGATTGATTTGATTTAAAAGCATATTCTGCTTATTTTTTTACCAATTAGTACCAATTAATTAATATTGGCAGCATTCACCCTAAAAGTCTCATAAGCAGTCTCCTTACATGATTGCATAAAACAAATAGCAAATTCAGAGTGCCAAGATGCCAGTGTCTTATTCTGAATGCATATTTGGAGATTTTTTGCTTATTTTGGCGAATTCCTCTAAAAATCTATTGATTCTAAGGGAGTGTAGTGTGGTAGATGTATTAAATGTTCTTCTGCCCTGGCAGGTTTGGCTCAGTGGTTAGAGAGTCGGCCTGTGGACCAGAGAGTCCAGGGTTCAGTTCCCACTAGGGGCATGTACCAAAAATAATAATAATGATAATAATAATGTTTTTCTAATAGTCAAAAATTATGTAATAGTCACAGTACATGCATGGCTTCTCACAACCATCAGCATTAACTGTAATATGGTATTATGAGAAAAAAATACTGAATTAAAAAAAAAAAAACTCTTCTTGGATACTATAATAACTAGTTTATTAATTAACTTCTCTCAGTTTGTTTTATTTCATTATAAAAAGGGGGAAATGACACAGAATTTACCCCGGTTACATGTGATTGTGAACATTACAATGAGGTAGCAGTACACAGAAAAAATGAGCATTGATTAAGATGTAGAACAAGAACTTAGGTGGTGTTCTGCGTAGGTTCATTTCCAACCCTACCACTCATTAGCTAGATGTCTGTAGTCAGGGAGTCTTTCTGTACCTTGGTTTCCTCATCTGTGTAATGGATATGATCATGAGTATCACGATGATATTCATTTTAGGATTATTATGAAGATTAATTGAGTTACTACTTGGAAATTAGTTAATGACATTGACTAAGTTCAGAGTGCAGTAAGCAGTTAAGAAGTTTTAAAATAAAATATAAGCACAGTAATGCTTTTATATTTTGAAAATTAAATGCACAAATATACAATAAAGTATTCCCATGTTGCTTTTTTACAAGTTATACGTAAAAAAGAAAAAGAAAAAGAAAATCAATGTTCCATTTGATGTTTTAAAAAAGCTGTGTTCTTGGCAAGTTGTTTTCTTTCATATATTATACATTTTAATATAAATATACCTGTATAAATTCTTATAATTGGAAGACAGTTATAAATTAAATATTATAAAGAATACCTAATAATTCTTTTAAGAACCATTAGAGAATACACAGAAATGTAATCATTTTTGTCGATCATAATTTCAGGGAAAGAAAAAATGTGAAACATATAAAGGAAAAATCTACTTATTTGCCATCCCATCATCATTCATTTTACAGTGAATTTATCTAAATGAACCTTATTTTATAATTAAGATATATTTTATGGCCAGTAAATTACTTTCAAGGTTTGCCCTGTAGCTGTGTAGAATGCCACCAACACACTTTGCCTGGAATATAATAGAGAAAATTTTTATATTCATAAAATAAATGTTTTCTGTCCAGAATTGCTTTTGATTAGTATAAGGCTGCATTACCGCACTGCCTTTTTCTCGGAAAGAACCCCGAGTGTATTTTATCAAAGTGCAGTAATTGTACTAGAAATGAGATAGCGATGGCATTTGTTAGCTTTGACTATAATGGCTGTAAAAGCTACAGGAAAGTAGAACTTTGTGCTCCTTTTGCATGAGATAATGACTGCCCATTGCGTGCCAGCTTTCATAGACTTAATTTGTGTAAGACCTGATAATGCTGGGCTTGTACTAAGGGCTTTTCCTCTCTGAAAATCCACTTTTCTTTCTTTTTTTAAATTTATCTTTATTGTTGAAAGTATTACAGATGTCCCCTCCTGTTTTCCCCCACTGACCCCCTCTACCTCACTCCCCTCCTCCTGGGCCTTTACCGCACTATTTCCTGTGTCCGTTGATTACGCATATATGCATATAAATGTTCTGGTTAATCTGTTCCTGCCCTCCCCGCCTCCCTTCCCTCTGAGATTTGTCAGTTTGTTCCATGTTTCCATGTCTCTGGATTTATTTTGTTCATCAGTTTATTTTATTCACTAGGTTCTACATATAAGTGAGATCATGCGATACTTGTCTTTCTCTGACTAACTTATTTCACTTAGCAAAATAATCTCCAGGTTCCTTCATGCTGTCCCAAACGGTAAAGATCCTTCTGTTTTACAACTGCATAGTGTTCCATTGTGTAAATGTACCACAACCTTTTTATTGACTCATCTACTGATGGACACTTGGGCTGTTTCCAGATCTCAGCTATTGTAAATAGCACTGCTATGAACATAAGGGTGCATATATATTCTTTCTGGTTAGTGTTTTAGGATTTTCAGGATATATTCCAAAAGTGGGATCACAGGGTCAAATGGCAGTTTCATTTTTAATTTTTTGAGGAAACTCCATACTGTTTTCCACAGTGGCTGCACCAGTCTACACACCCACCAGCAGTGTGCTAGAGTCCCCTTTTCTCCACATCTTCGCCAGCACTTGTTTTATGATTTGTTGATGGCAGCCATTCTGGTAAGTGTGAAGTGATATCACATTGTTATTTTAATTTGCATCTGTCTGATAATTAGTGATTTTGAGCATTTTTTCATATGTCTCTTGGCCATCTGTATGTCTTCTTTGAAGAAGTGTCTATTTCGGTCCTTTGCCCATTTTTTAACTGGATTGTTTGACTTCCTTCTGCTAAGTTGTATGACTTCTTTATATATTTTGAAAACTAATCCCTTATTAGATGTATCATTGACAAATATGTTATCCCAGAGAGTAGGTTCCCTTTACATTTTTATTATATGGAATGAAAAAAGACCCCACATAACTGCAGCAATCTTGAGAAAGAAGAACAAAGTAGGAGGGATCACATTACCAGATTTCAGGTTATACTAAAAAGCCACTGTAATCAAAACAACCTAGTACTGGCACAAGAACAGGAATATAGATCAATGGAACAAAACAAAGAACCTAAAAATTGGCTCAAGCCATTACGCTAAATTAATATTTGACAAAGGTGGCAAGAGCATACAATAAAGTAAAGGCGGTCTCTTCAAAAAATGGTGTTTGGAAAATCGGACACGTACCTGTAAAAAAAATGAAACTAGACCACAATTTATGCCATACACAAGAATAAACTCAAAATGAATGAGATTAAATGTAAGTTGTGAAACCATAAAAAGCCTAGAAGAAACCATAGGCAGCAAAATCTGAGATATCATACATAGCAGAATTTTCACAGATATATCACCTAGAGCAAGAGAAACAAAGAAAAAAATAAACAAATAGGACAGCATCAAAATAAAAACTTTCTGCATAGCAAAAGAAACCACTTTTCATGTAGAATCTAAGAAGGTGGCCTTGGCCTTCACCATGAGCAATCTAAATTGAAAAAAACATAGTTAGTCCTGACTAATCTGGCTCAGAGGTTAGATCATCAGCCGGCTGACCAAAGAGTAGCGGGTTTGATTCCCAGTCAAATGAATGTAACTTGGTTATGCATTTGATCCCAGGCCCTTGTCAGGGTCGTGCATGAGGCAACCAATCGATGTCCCCCTCACATTGATCTCTCTCTCTCTCTCTTCATCTTTTCCACTCTATTTGAAAAATCAATGAAAAAATATCCTTGGGTGAGAATTAAAAAAAAAAAAAAGAAAGAAGCATATTTAGAGGGCTGAGGTCCAGTCACACATTTAATGACAGCAACAGGATAATGAAGCAAAGGCCACTTTGGTTCCAGATACGCAGCTGGCTCGAGGACAGGGCAGGGAGCTGCAGGGTCCCCTGGCCTTGTATCTGCACTTCCATGGTCTCTCTACTGAGAGCTGGCAATTTCTGCTTCTCTTCTACACTACCCAGGGATATCTGCTCAGCTTGAACAGCGCAATTTGTATTATTATTATTATTATTATTATTATTATCATTTTAAATTCTGCATTATCCATAAAATATTAAAATCTGGACTGGTGAAAACAAAACACAACAAAACTTGCTTTTGCCTGAAGTATGCAAAATTATCTTTGAAACATCTACAGACAGCTGTGAATTATTTCACTATATCTCATATGCAATTAGAAAGTATAATGTTTTTTTTGAATAATATACCGAGGGAGGGGTTTAGTAGGAGGAGAGAAAATGCCTAATGTCATTAGGGAAGGTGGAAAGAATAAAGTCACTGGAAATTTGGTAAAATTAAATGCCTTTCTTCCTCACCCCTAGGTGTGGTGAGGTGAATTATGGCTTTCAGATAAGCATGGAAGGAGAAAACAAATACTAAAGAGGTTTCTTTACAGATGCAAAAGGAAACCTGGTGCCTGGTCTCAGGTGGAGTCCAACCTTAGGGAATATAATTTTTCATTTCAGATTAATTTATTGGTCAGATTTAAATTTTAATATGTCTATTTTTTAAAATCAAGATTATAAATAAGATCTTTTTTTCTGAAGACTCTTAAAGCTAAAAGTGAAGCCGTATAAACTCAAATCCTATCCCATTCAGTGGTTTTAGAAAACTTCAAACAACAAGCCCTCCATTTGGTTTTTCCAGGATTACCTTTATTTTTTTAATTAATTTATTTATTTTTTGTTCAGATAGAGTGGGAGGGAGAGAGAGGAAGAGAGAGAGAGAGAAACATCGACCTGAAGAGACACATCGAGTGGCTGCCACCCGCACGACCAACTAGGGCCGGGGACAAACTGCAACCGAGGTATGTGCCCTTAGCGGGAACCCAACTCAGGTCTCTCTGTACCGCAGGCCGACGCTCCAACCGCTGAGCCAAACCGGCCAGGGCGGATTACCTTTATTTTTTAGCAGGATTATTACAGCATCTAAATTTATTTAACACTTAATTTGACCGGAAAAAAAATGAACTTGTAGAAATCTTGCTGATGGGTTCAGTATTTTGATAAGGAAGCCTTCAATAACAGACTTGTATTTTGTCCGAAGTTGCCATCTAATTATCATTTTGTAGCTGACTCCTAAAGAGAGCTGAAGACTACACTACTAATATAAAATATCATACCTAAATTAGAAGTTGTTTCTTTGAAAGGGAAAAAAAAGAAAATGAATAGAGAAAAACACATGATCGGCAACCGCAAACGTTAATAGAATGCACACACACCTTTTGTTAAGACTTCAAGCCAAATTCAGAACTAAATTAAATCAATTACTTTATATTGTCCCAAATGGTTCTTATTCACTTATAAATGCCTAGATCTAGCTTGGGGCCACCTAACTCTGAGCCTGAGAGCTTCCACTATTTGAAGGATGTTCACTGGGCAGAGCAAACTTAATGGCACACAGAGGTGGTGACAAATGATAAACCCTGACAGAGGACCTCAGCTTCTCCTACGCACAGTGTCAGGCCTCCCGAAGCCACGTTCCCGTGGTACCTTACTCAAGCAAAGCTTTGTACTTCTTAAGTGATCACTTCTCTTTCTTGCTCTTTTCTGAGTTAAATAAAAATCAGTTTGGACATCATCTCAGATATTCCCAAACATGGCTCTGTTATTTAATTGTATAGCATGGTATCCTTTTTTTATCATTTCAGATCTGAATGAAACAGCTTCTATTAAAAAAATAATAATAGATACTACTATTTATTTAGTGCCAACGTTGGACTTTGAATTCACTATCTTCAATTGAGTGACGGATTTTTGAGATGGATAGCAGCCCTCTTCTGCTGGCGAGACTGCTAAGGCTCAGAGAGTCTAAGTAGCTGAGACTGAGGGGGATGGGAAGCAGTTCTCCCACCTTGGTGCCCTCAACACACACCTCACTTCTCTTGTTAGTATAGTGTTGATGAAATTTTAGTTAACATAGCATTTCTCAAAGATCAACTGCACATGTGTGCAAATATTAAAAAGGAAAATTCCAATTATCTGTAAATGTGTCTGCTAAGAAGATATTCTTGTGAAATCACTATAGCCTCTCATGTACCCCCAACTTTCCTACATTATCACAAGTCGTGAGTGATCAAATGCATTGTTCCTCTACTCGGTCCAGGCTTCTAAGAAGATATATTCATGTAGTAATTTGCTTAATTAAAATGAAAATCTTATTATTCGGTGATCATTTTATCTGTTCCATGGTCGTCTTACTAATGAAGAAACTCAAGAACAAAGATTCAGTCATTTGTTTCATGTTATATAGCTATCTAGGGATAGACTTGAAATTTTAACATTTTATTTTTACTCAGTCTAAAATCTTAGCTACTATGCCAAATTACCCCTTTAAACAATGTTTCCCAAAGCGTGGCTAACTTGGGTAAAGAGAATGTAATAGCATATTTTTACATACAGCAATATTACTTTAAACCTCAAAGATAGAAATATTTATTAAAACCGCCTGGTTATAAAGAGATAGCTAGAAAATTCATTCACTTACAGTTAATTGTATTTTATACTTAGTTTAATATATAGATTGAGCTATCATATATCAATAGGTTTTGAATCATTTCTTGGGCAATGAGAATCCACCATTATTTTGCCATCATTGTTTTTGTTCATTTTTTAAAGTGGTTAAGTGACCATTTTTATAGTGAGGCTCACTCTGTTAGCAATGTAAATTAAATATTAAAGAGAGCAAAGCAGAAAGAAGACAAGACATTTGCAACTTTATTGCAGTAAACCTTGAGAAAGATGATCAGATGCTGAAAGTTAGGTTGAAGAGAAGAGAAAATTGGGAGCTAACTGGCATGAAGAAGGGAGTCTATGGAGGGTGACCTTTATTGCCTGGCTGAATGAAGAAGTCTTTAATCCAAGTAGGAACACAGAAGGGTGATGAGGTTTTTGGCTGGAAACAATGAAGTCTATTTGAGACCTTGTGAATTATAAGTGCCTAATGTCCAGTGCACTCTGGTAAAATTGCATTTTTTGACTACAGACTAGCATCTTTTGACTATCAGGCACAATGTCTTACCTTAGGATTCCTACAGAATATAACCACGGCTAACGATAAACAGGAACTCAGTAAATACTAGGATCACTGAGATTCAGGGGAGAGATCCAGAGCACAGGCTTTTGGAAATCATGGTGGTTGGGACAAAGATAAGAAGCAAGCTGTTGTTTGTTCAGTTGGTTGGTGTGTCATCAGTACACCATAAGATTGTAGGCTTGATTTCTGGTCAGGGCACATATCTATGTTTCTGGTTCGATCCCTGGTCGAGATTCGCGATGGGTACGGGAGGCAACCAATCAATGTCTCTCTTTCTCTCTCCCCCCCCCCCTCTCTTGCTCCCTCCCTCTCAAGTCAATAAAAACATATTCTTGGGTGAGGATGGAAAAAAGAAGTAAGCTTTCAACCTCAACCTGAGTAGGATCACTGAATCACTGAGATAAAATATTAGCTGGGAGGAACTCTGGAGAATCACCAATATTAAGTACCAGGCATAAAAATAGTGAGAGGAGAGAGAGAGAGAGAGAGAGAGAGAGAGAGAGAGAGAGAGAGAGAGACTGACTAGATTCAGGAAAACAACTAAAGAATTTCATGTGTCTCGTGTTGTGATGGTAGAAGTAATAAAAGAAAATTTAGTGAGCCTGGCCTGAGTGGCTCAGTTGGTTGAGCATTGTCCTGTATATTAAAAGGTTGTTGCTTCAATTCCCTGTCAGGGCACGTACACAGGTTTTGGGTTCAATCTTTGGTCAGGATGCATAAAAAAAGCAACCAATCAATGAGTCTCCTCTCTCTCTCTCTCTCTCTCTCTCTCTCTCTCCCTTACTCTCTCTAAGTATACCCTCTGGTGAGGATTTAAAAAAAAAAATCAAGTGAAAGGTGTTCTGTAGGACACAGAGGACTGAGCAGTTTCTGCAGGGTGATGAGAGGAAGATTTTAAAGATGGGTTGGAAAATATCTGACAGTATAGAAGAGGAAACAAAGTGTGTACTACAGAAGTCCAGCTGTGAGGGAGGAAAGCACTCGGACCCCCCAAAACGTTGGCAGAAATGTGTGATATGATAAAGTGAAAGATCAGGACACAAAATTTGACACACAGGATATCACATACACAAACAATTATAAGGAAATATGCTATAATGTGAAAATGAAGGCAATGGCCTGTGGATAGTGTGTTTATGGTTTTAAAATAATTTTCTATAATTACTGGTGTTCTATAAACTGGCACTGATTCCATACTCACACAAGGAGAGAGAAGAAGAAAAAGAAAGGAGTATTTGGCTCTGCATCCCTTATCTACCAAATCCCAAGGACCTTTCATTCCCTAAATGATTCTGCTGTCACCCAAAGCTAATGTAAGAAAATACAGCCCTGGGAGGCGTCTCCCATACACATTGATTTCTGAGAGGTAGCGACCGCAGACCTGGCCTAGAGCAGTTTGGTAGAGACTGCATTTTTTGTCCAAGTTCTATTAAGCACCTGAGATGAAGCACCTGACTAGTGGTGTCAAAATGTCATCTGGGCCACAGTTACTAATGAAAGGCCATCTACACGTGTGCTTCAAGTAGAAAGCATAATATGCCATGCGTCATTTATTAAAGTTCACATGTCGAAACAGGCTATATTACAGCTCTTGCTATCATCTTTCATCTGTGACTAGTAAGACAAAAGTGGAGTTATTAGGCTGGAAGAGACCTTGCAAGATTATTTAGTCCATTGCTTGATCTTTAGGAGAACCATAGAAGTATTGTATACACTAGTCAACCAGTCAACCAAGATTTATTGTGCATTCACAGGTGCATAGCCTTGTATAGAATCTGGCTCTCAATACCATCAGAGTCATGTTTTCCCAAGGATTTGAGTCATTTTAAAGAGGAGCCAACAAAGACTCAGAAGAAATACACTCTTTATTTAGTACAAAAAAATAGCATCCCTACCATACAGCATTCATTGTGTGTCGTGGTATTAATAAAGGGAGAATAAAGCACAGCCCAGTCGACAAGTAGTTCACAATCACAGGCAACCCCGTTCCCCTCACCCCACTTCATACGTACACTTATCATCGCAGTCACACAGCACCAGCCACAACTGTTGCCTGGTCTCGATGACGGCTCCTTAAGCATCTGAAACTTATCATATGTTCCTTGGAAAGTTAACAAGCACACATATTACATATAGCAACAGTTTATAGAAGTTTGAGAGAGATTAGATATGTTGTTTTAATTCCAAAGTATGCAAATATGTCTTTGTGGGAAAGCAAAATGCAAAATGACTAATGTTGCTAATTCAACTGTAGTTGACACCCAAAGGGAGGCCCCCACTGTTGTTCTCGAAACCTCCAGATCCATCTCGACCTCAAAACCCCATACGCTGATGACTCATAGTACTGACACTTCGGTGGCTAGGATTTGGCCAGCTGCTGTGTTAAAAACAGTCTGTGTTCCAGGGTTTCTGGTTCAGAAATCATTTGGAATGTAAACTCTTCTTTACAACTGCAGAAGAGAAAGGCTAAAGAATTTAGCCTTGAAAATTTGTTTCTAGAAGATGTATATATTGTATGGTTGACTAAGCATAGATTAAAGATGCTGGTCACACCAGGGTTGAGCACAGGTGAAATGTTTGAGGGCTTTATGGAGTAATCTGACCTGAACTCCAAACACCAGGAATATGAAGCATGACTCTGATGTGTCCTACAGGCATCACATTATGCATGAAGATATATAAAGATGCAATACCGGTGTTTTATTAATGAGCCAGACTATAGAAACACAAATCAAAGAGAGGGTTCATTGAGGCTTCATCTACTTATGGAAAGAGGGAGTGAGTGTCAGCATTTACCAGGCGTGAAAACCTTGATGAGAGAATCCTGGTTCTCCCATGCTCTCCTCTATTCAACTGCATACTTTGCCTAGCAAGAGTTTGTCTTCTGAGTAGATTTAATGAGTTATGAGCAAGAGGACTAAAATCTCACTCTGCACACATTATCTTTCTAAGATGATTTATACAGACATAAGTGGACACTGTGAAACTCCTCGCCCAGATACCCCCTTCAGGACCCACATACCCATATCCCACCAGCTGTGGATGTTGGTTTCAGAGGGAGCGCAGATGCATCTCTCTGGGAATTGCTTTCAGCTGCAGAGAACTGCCTTGCTCGAGGTCACACTCCTTCCAAAGGGGCAGCCTATGTCCTGTGATTGACTGAAGGCTTGTGCCCATTTGCTCCAGTTTGGGACAATTCTTAATGGTCATCTCAGTTCCAAAGCTCTTTGTGGACTCAATTGCAACCATATTGCTTGTCAACTTCACCCTGTGTCCGTTCCAGCCTTTCCACTCTGGTGTAGGTGGTTCACATCATGCACTGCAGCCAATAGAACTCTGCATGCAACTCCTCATAGAATATAGACCTATAGAAACAATTACCAAAAAACTTGCCAAGTTTCCTCATCATATAAAGAAATTCTATTCAATTACATCTCAATCCTCTTCTTCTTACTTTTGTTTTTAACAGCATAAATTGTAAAGTGGTTCGAATGCACTGAGCTCCTATGAGCTCTAATTCAAGCTACCTCTTTCTTCAAATTCAATTCTCTGTGCAATTCATATATTGGTGTAAGCTGTCACTGATATTGAAGCTGTGTTGTTATCTGGCAATGGATTGTAATCAGCACTTATTAAATATTTGTTTGTTCATACATTTATTGAATAAATTCTACCTTATCACATTGGCTCATGGCAAAATAGAAAAACTAAACATCCCAGTGGCAGGCTGACATTTATCAGACTACTTTCACTGTGAGTTTAAATGACTACGGCATAATCCAATTTCTGTTTTCAGCAGCTTTGGGAAGCATCAAGGTGCCTGCAGTGTTTATGAATGGACTGCCAGTGTGGTGCACTGATTCTAAAATATATTCTACACAGATATCAATTTTGTATGTTTTCCGCAGATCAAATCGAACTATTAAGAAATGCATTTTCTCTAGAATTAGCTATAAGTGCATTATCGCGTAGCACATCTCTAATGACACTTGAGGAGGAAGGAGTTGACTAAACGATCACTTTTTATTTATTTTATTTTCAAAAATTTTTAAATTGATTCTAGAGAGAGGAAGGAAGAGGGAGAGAGCGATAGAAACATCAATGAGAGAGAACCATTGGCCATGTACCCTGACTGAGAATCGAACTGGTGAACTCTTGGTGCATGGGTCAATGCTCAACCACTGAACCATATCAGCCAGGCTAAACAATCATTGTTTAAAAATTCTTCTTATGCTAGGGAACATGTATGTAGTTTTTATTACAAAACTCTTTGTAGCCCTTTGTTGGAAGGATTAAGATGTAGAGACAGTGAAGATGGAAACAGTCTGTTCTAAGAGATCCATCATGTAGATTAAAAATGTAAAATGATCTCTCTACCCCAATTTTACCCCTCAATCTCACATTAGCAACACCCCCCCGAATATTCCTTGAAATACTGTACCTGAAAATTGACATGGAGACTACATACAGAAAGCACGCTCCTGTCTCATTGCCCTTTGTGAACATTGAATTAGAATGTCAGATATGGGTTGTTTTTACAATTCTAATATTAACCCAGTAATTGAGCTGTTAAAATTGATTTCTAGATATGCCACTGATTGTCAGAGTGAAGATAGGCAAGTCTTCTCATGGACTACTAATGACCTCATCCTGGAACTAATCTATTCAATTTTAAAACTGAAATTAATGTCAAAATATAAATATCACATCTCTTCTATCTAGAACACAATTTATGGAAAGAAATACTTTAGTAAATGCAAAGCTAAATTTAAGATTGTTAGAAACCAAAGCTGTATTGATAAAGTAGCATGAGGTTTTCATATTTAATATCATGTTTAGTCTTATAAATAAATAGTATAATTTAGGGCAATAGAAATAAATAATTTGAGTTTAATAAAGTCCTTAGCTTCCAGTGGTTAGAGTACAATGGAAATGGGTACATCCTTAGTATGTAAAGTTATTAGAGTGTTCACAGGTAACAAAAGATTATTTCTTGGCTTATTCAAAATTTTACTTTTATGAGGACGATTGAAGAAAAATGAAAAGCAAACATGAAGACTTATTTTATAGACATGTCAACCCGCCCAACCAATGACTTCAGAATTTCATGACCAAAGTCCAATTCAAATTTTTATTATACTTATTTAGCATCAGAAACTTGCTTAAAATTATAAATCCAAAGTTCTTTCATCCATGAAAGGACAGTGTTAATGCCTTCTAGATATACATCAATGATTCTATATTTTGTCAAACTGAAAACTTTAACCCAATAAAGTCTCTGTTTCTCCCAGTTTTATTGCTGCTCAACAAATTTACTCAAATTTAAGGGAATATAAATTTCAAAAATAAGTTAAAGTTCAAAACATATTTATAAATTGTTTACATTTAAAGTATTTTATTATTTTTTTTTTTATCCTCACCCGAGGACATTTTTCCATTTTTTGTTCAGATAGAGTGGGAGGGAGAGAGAGGGAGAGAGAGAGACATCGACGTGAAAGGTACACATCGAATGGCTGCCACCCGCACGACCAACCAGGGCCAGGGACAAACTGCAACGGAGGTACGTGACCTTAGCGGGAACCGAACACGGGTTCTCTGAACCACAGGCCAACGCTCTAACCGCTGAGCCGAACCGGCCAGGGCCATTTAAAGTATTTAAAGATCATAAATTTAACAATCAATTTAGATGTCTTGGTAAATTTTTTTTTTTAAAAATACATTTTTTGAGTTAATTTATTGGTTTTTCAAGCACACTTTAAAATGCCTACTCTAAGAGCAGCACTGCTCCAGCCGGTACGAAACATGTAGACATGGTATATAATGAGGTAGACACAGAGATAGTGAGAGACAGGAACCTGTGCAGTGCATATGTCCAAGTGTCTACTGATGGCCGAAACGTAATCTTGCAATTCAAGTTAGAATCCAGACTTAGATGTTCTATTACAGATGACATCCACTCCTCACACTTCCTTCTCTAGGATGGAGGATATAAGATAGGCATAGCTATGTATTATTCTGAGTCTTCCTTTCTCTCTCCTTCCTACCCTGTCTGGTTGAAAAAATAGACACTTTCTGTAGATTTGGGGGTTAGCCATGCCTCTAGTTTTGGTCAATGGGATGTGAGTAGGTATGTTGTTTGTCACATCTCAGTACCAACTTGTAGAGACATTGTAAGTACCCCAACACATACACCTCACCCTGAGCTTCTACCTTCAACCAGATTCCCATAATAAAAAAAACCATGTAGAGCCCTGGCCGGTTTGGCTCAGCGGTTAGAGTGTCGGCCTGCGGTCCAGAGAGACCCGGGTTCGGTTTCCGCTAAGGGCATGTACCTTGGTGGCAGTTTGTCCCTGGCCCTGGTTGGTTGTGAGGGTGGCGGCCACTCGATGTGTCCCTTTCACGTCGATGTTTCTCTCTCTCTTCCTCTCTCTCCCTCCCTAAAGTCTCCTCATGACCTTAAACAGTGAAAACAGGGTTGTTAAGACCTTGATATTTAGGGTTGTTTGTTGCCACAGTAAAAGTTGGAACATACAGATGTTTGCTGCTGTAAAGATAAACTGGGGTGTCCCCTAGTTGAAGCTCAGATGGACCCCAGCAAACCAAAGTGTTGGAACAGCCCTTTAGCTGCTCCAGGGCCTGGGCATAGACTTGTGAACTGGCTGAACATGATATAGACGGAGAGAAGTTCACGTTGTTGTGCAATAAGGCAAATTTAATAAGTAAATTGTTCTATATTTGCTAAGATGATAAATGCTATAGAGAAAATCTAACAGGGAAAGGTGATCAAATGAGAATTGATGGGGAGATGAAATTTAAAATAGAGTGTTTGAGAACATTCTTACTGGGAAAGTGATGTTTGACTAAATTTAGAGGGCAGGGAATTAGGCCGCGAGTTTACGTGGGTGGAAGGTGTTTTAAGCAGAGGAAACAAAAAGGGAAATTGCCCTGAGGTGGGAACATGTCTGCATATTTAATGAAAATGAAGGGGAACTATGAATTTGGAATAGAATAAAAGATGAGAAATATGTCGGAATCATCTGCAGGGCTTGTTAAAATGCCCCTTTCTTCAGCTCCCAGAGATCTTTATTCTATATGTCTGCGGTAGGGCCCAGAGTCTGCATTTCCAGCAAGTCCTCCAGGGAGCACATCTTGGGAACTACAGCTCTGGGACTTAGTCAGTGGGAGAACGTGAGAAGGATTTTGGTTTAATCTAAGTGAGACCAAGAGTCCCAGGAAGGTACACAGCAGAGAAAAGACGATACCTGACTAATGGGAGTGTGGTGTGTTCAGAATCAGTAAGACGTGGTGAAGTGATGGCGTGAAGACGGGAGAGTGTTGAAACACAGGCCCTTCGACTGGCCTTAGGCATAAAGAAAAACTATCCCTTTAGTTTAACAAGAGAAAAGGAGTAACCGATGCAGGCAGCAACACATGGAGAGCTCTCACATTTAAGGACATTAATTTCCTCTGGCAAGATCACCTCAGTTTGAGTGAAGAAGGTGAGAAGAGGTGCTGGATACTTTGTGAGGGTCACAGAAATGATCAATGCAGAGGGTAGGAGAATTAACTGACTGAAGAAACGTTATAATCATTCTAGACCATCCTTATATAAACAAAAGAGGTTGTGGCTATGTCTTTTCAGTTCAGAGATGTTAGATGATGCAGCAGGTTTATGCATGCTAAAGTAAAGCTAGAACCATTGCTGGCACCTAGGTATCCAAAATCCAAGCCCAATACAGCTGCCTTATTTTAAAAGGAGAGTATCTTGGAGGTTGAGGATCCCTGAATTTTGATGAATACATAATTGTAGAATGACTGTGACAATATTTTATATATAATGCTAATGTAGTTTCCTTTCTGCCAAATATTTTAAATAGAAGTTCAGCAAAAGATTAAATAAAATAGAGCAAAAATGTGTTGCTACGGTGCATGTATAATGTAGAGTCAAAAAGTTTACTAGAAACAATATATGATGATGATGATGATGGTGATGACATGGCAGCTGAGTTCTGGGTTTTATTGTGTGATAGGCACTATTCTAAGACTTTTTTTTCCTGTGATAGGCACTATTCTAAGACTTTTCTCCTGTGGTACCTCATTCTCTTCACAATACGATGAGATCGTTATTAGCATCTTTCCCATTTTACAGATAAGGAAATTGCAGTCGTAATTTACTCCAAGTACACAAGTACACTGGCAGCAGAAGGAGCAGGGAGAACTGAACCTGAAGTTCTGGCCAGAGGGCAGGGTCTGAGCTTCTTAACAACTATATCTCAGATGCATGTGAATATAATAGAATCCTGAATTCAATCTTCCCCTTTACTAAAGTGAGCCGTGAAGAATGGTCCATAATGCTGCAAGTAAGTACAATAGGAAGCTGTTCTCTATGGAAAGACACTAACTCCGAGCTGTCTTAGATATCTAGGCCGAAAAGCAGGAAGGAGAGGCCAGAGGAGGGTATGTGAATGTGACTGGACAGGGACAGCAAATAACACTTTCTGCTGGAGCTTCTGGTACATTCTTTGAAAGAGACTGTACCAGATTGATATGATTCCTTGTGCATCCCCAGACATCCTCACTCACCATATTTTCTGGGGACAGTCCCCGCCTTTTTTTTTTTTTTGGAAATGGGAAATTCAGAGAAAGGAGAATAAAATGTTAAAGATACGTTCTTTCATTTAACAGCTTGTAACAACTCATATTAAAATGTTTCCTGACAGCTTTATTCTTCCCCTCCCAATATTTTTCACCTAAATAAACAAACAAACAAAAAGTGGTTAAGTTTAATTTCTAGAGGATTTAAAGACAGCATATAAAATAATAATAATTCAATTACTCGGTAATAATGATTCCGCACAATTTTAGAGTGCTTAAGAGGAAGAAGACAAAGTAAGTTCTTCCCATTCAAATGGCCATTCTACCACTTTTATCTCCTTGTAAATAAATTATGTTCACGATGAACATTTAGGAGGTCACTGAAGTTAAAAGGCCTACTATTCCCTACAGAATTTAAATCACAGAGGCTTTTGGCCACATTTATCACTTGTAAAAAGAATTTCACTGACCAGGAATGCATTTACAAAGTGTCTAAGTAATGTCTGAGTGTGATTTTCATTTACATGACAATGATCCTTTCCACCCTTTTCTTACAACTTTCCCTTCAAACTGTATGATGTTTATTGGTTCATTATTTGTAAAAGAGTAAAACCTCATCTGAAAAAAAAGAAAAGTGGGTTGTGTCTTTAATTTAAAAACTGCCTCAGGGCCCTATGGGGTATATTAAATCTGTCTCTTTGCCGTATATCTTGATGTACATTTTACTTGAAACCAGGTGTTTTGTATATTGAACTTTTTAACACTGCAGGGAGGTAAGTATTCACAGCTGGAGTTTTATGCTTCGCACATTTTCATGTTTGAGAACAAGAAGCAGCCCCTAGGAAAAGCTCCTCCAGCATGAAGAGAGGCCAAACAAAGCGCTTCTGTATCTGGTGGCAGGACATGGATATGATGAAGTCACAGATATCGGACCCGAATGCAAAATAGATGCCAGTGAAACCAAGACAAAAAGTTTCAAGGAATCCAAGTGCACAGGTTCTCAGATCAATCACCAGCGATGAGGTTGTCACGGCCCAGAAAGGCTGAAAGGCAGCATCAAAGCCACGAAAGAGAGGGGAGAAGCTTTTGTTTGGCCGGCTTTTGTCTTCAGGAGCAACATTGGAAGCCAGCTCACATCCACTGAAAGGCCGAGTTAATCTATTTCTAGTGAACATTGTTCGACTGTGTGTAGTTAGCCCAAAATCATTAAAGAAAAATAACTAGGTTGGCATGACCGCAAAAAGCATTGATTTTCCTGTGGGGTCCATTTGTATGAGTTGAATTTTTTGCATATGTTATTGTCCGCATGAGAAGGAAAGGTGACTGACCTCACACAACAAATGCGCACAGCAGCAGTGCTTCCTAGCCTCAAAAATAAACTGTGCGTTTGTCGATCAGGGCCTGAGATGGCTTCTTAAAATTAAAAACATAATGTTTCTAATTCATTCTCTCCTAGATTCAGTTTACCTTCTGAAGTCTTCTTAAAAACAAAAAATAATTTTCCCCCTGCTTGGTTAGCCTTTTTAGAGAAATCTGTTACAGCACTGCAGTGAGATTTTTGTTTTTATATGGCGGGTGGGACGGGATTTTGGGGGGGTGGGTCAGTGGAGAAAGGCAGCAATAGGGAGATTGAGATGCTGTGGGTCTATCATTTTCCGAATGTGGTTTCGATGTCCCACAGCCCCAGAAGAGTTTCATTTTAACTCAAATGGTTATAGACCAGCCGCTTCTCTTTGCTAATATTGGATCCTACTGCATTTGGTCAAAGGCTGATTGCTTTAAGATTTTCACCCTTTGAGGTAGGCACCTCTGGTGGGCACAGCCTACACCCTGCCATCTTTGTCTCAGGCTAAATGAAGGCACCTCTTTGCATGTGTGATTGATTCTGGGGCCACAGAGACTCACTCTGTTGTTGTGATGTCAACACTTCCATACCCGCAGCGGCTGAGCATTCAGTTCTGTGTAGCCCTAGCAGTAGGCACCATGGGTTTTCATGTAAAAAAAAAGGATAAATAAAAACCTTTAAAAACTTTTAAAATGAGTCTGGCCAATGTGGCTCAGTGGTTGAGCGTTGACCCATGCACCAGGAAGTCACTGGTTCGATTCCTGGTCAGGGCACATGCCCAGGTTGTGGGCCTGATCCCCAGTAGGGGGCGTGCAGGAGGCGGCCAGTCCATGTTCTCTCTCATCGATATTTTTATCTCTCTCTCCCTCTCCCTTCCTCTCTCTCTAAAATCAAAAAAGGAAAAAAAATGTTTTTTAAATGACACTGAGAATATCTAGAAAAGAGAATTGATGTCTGAATGTCCCCACAGAATGGGAACATAATAGTAACTCACATGAGTAACTAACTATGAGAGGAAGAAGGAGGAAGCTAAAAATGAGTTTGTGGTTTTAGCATCTTTTTGGCAGATGAGTTTTGAGATGTTTCAGAATATTTTTTTTTTTCTAATTTAGGCCTAGGGCCATCATGTTTCGTTAGTGATTCTATGAATATGCTTTTTCTTTCATGCTTTTGAGTGGCATACATTGCTCTGATGGAAAACCGAACGTGGAGTTTTACCTGGACATGTAAAGCAGGAAACCTGCCATTCTCTGTGTTTTAAGGACACACAATTCTCTATGCAAGTGATAGAATTTCATTTCCTATGGTGTTGAGCACTTCAGATTAAGTAACTGTTGCAATGACTTCTTAGAGATCATAGTGAGAGCTATGAAGACATTTAGTGAAAGCTGTGTGAACTCTTATCCAACCAACGAGACTCTTCAAGCCCTGGCCTTTTCTGTGCACTGAGCTTCTTCTATGCTTCCTCCCCTGCCCTCATTCATTTGTCCCCCCAGGATACAATCAAGTGAAATTAAGCTTTTATCAGGAACATATTGGAAACATACATTTCAGACAGAGATATTCCAAGGGAATTCTAGTTTGCAGAAAGTCGTCTGAGTGACACAAAAGGTCATCTGAGTGACACGAAAGGTAAAGATGAGGCGCTGCTGTACTGTTAAGAACAACTAGCCAAATAGCACACAGATCAGGCCCAGGAAAAACTTGGGGCATTAGAAGCAGTGGCAGGAGGAAGCAGTCCCATTGGTCCACAAAAACCTATGTCAGTGCACAGAGCACCAGCAGAGCCAGGACAGAATCCAGGAGAGAGTTGCTCTTGGGCCATGGGCTTTAGAGTTACATACTTAGGGAAGCACCCAGCCCCTCCCCCCTGGTATGGCCAGGAGCCAGGACACAGTGGCAGGGTGACATGCTGAACCTGGTCTCCAACTCCATGTTGTCAGCTCCATGTTCACGTGAGGAGTGACTCCAGCTCCTCCAGTGGCATGCTTTGGAGCAATGTCCAAGTCCTGCACTTACAAGTGTATGATGGTACAAGTTACATGGAAGAATTGGACACATCAACATTGATGGGTCAGAAAATGCTAGAACTGTCTGCAGACTACTGGATGGATGGAGGTCAGGTTGGGATGAAAGGTGTCTATGACGTTTGAACGAAGACCTGGCTGAACTGCCCAAGAAGCATTTACAATTGCTAAACGTCCTCTGTTTAAAACATCCAACATAGATTGGCCCAAGAATCACGTGCAACCAATGAGATTTACTGCCTGTACTGACGTCTGCTGTGCTGAAATCTTTCCCCACATATCCCATGTGTGTGTAACTCCAGTATCTGTTCCCAAAAGCTAAACTTACCCAAGTTATCTGAAAATAAAATTATATTGTGGCATGTCATTTATAGAATTATATTATGTAATTTCTAGTCATATACATACATAATATATAAGCAACTATATGTGTAACTTATATGTGTGTATGTATATGCACACAATGGTAAGCTATGTTTTGACAACAGTACCCTATTGTTCAGTAAAAAAGTGGGTATCTCTCCAATCACATTTTTGTAATTTTAGCCATTTCTTCTAAGCTTAGTTGACTTTGCCATGCCCACTTAATATTCGGAAACCCAGTTTAAGAATTCATGGAAAATGACTGACTCTTAGTATCACTGAAGTCTTTGGAATTTAAATTTTTTTATTTTGGTATACAGCATGTATCACCTCTGGCAAATTGTTATGACTAAATGTCAATGATGACCAAGAAGACAGAATTTTAACCTATACCAAAATGGCATCTCTTGAGGGGGAAAAAAAAAAAAAGCTTACCAAGGACTCAGACATATGTTTACAAAGATGATTATCCAGCACAGGAATCTCAAGAGAAGGCTGCTTATTTACAGGGTGTGTAATGAACATTCTGCACTGAAGCTCCGCTCTTTTGACAACCCAGACAAAGAAAGTGCGTGTCAGAAGAGCTCTTCGGCTTACACCATCAAGTGGACGCTCTCCAGTCTCTAGGAGGAGACCGAGGCCTTGACTAAGTAAGTGGTTCAAGGCAGAGTTCCTGACAAAAGAGGGAAAGGTCAGGGTGGGGGCGTATCTTGTTTTGCAAACAGCATGTTATACAGTGAGTTTCTTTTATACTTGCAAGAGGCCAGCATTTTATTGTTAGGATTATATACAAACATCTTTAGTAGCTAGGGAAAATAGAACATTTTACATATTATTTAATAGAGATATTTACATCTTGGAAAGAATCAATGCTATCATCAGATAAATCCACTTAAAGCAGTAAGTTAACAAATATTACCTGAAATGGTATCTAAGAGAGGGAAGAAATGGAGCTGGAATAGAACTTTTCTAGAGAGAAGTATAAACATATCCCTGCTTCCACATTTTAGTCTTTTTAAATGGTGGAGGTATAATTTTTCTTTTCTTTTCTTTTCTTTTCTTTTCTTTTCTTTTCTTTTCTTTTCTTTTCTTTTCTTTTCTTTTCTTTTCTTTCTTCTTTCTTTCTTTCTTTTTTCTTTCTTCTTTCTTTCTTTCTTTATAATTTTTTTTTATTAATTTTAGAGAGAGAGGAAGGGAGAGAGATAGAAACATCAATGAGAGAGAACATTAATCGGCTACCTCCTGCATGCCTCCCACTGGGGATTGGCCAGCAATCTGGGCATGTGCCCTGGCAGGGAATCAAACCAGTAACTTCCTGGTGTAGGGGTCGATGCTCACCACGGAACCACACTGCCCAGGCTATTCATGTCTTTTTTTTTTATCCTCACCCGTGGACATTTTTGCATTTATCTTCAGATAGAGCAGGAGGGAAAGAAGGAAGGAGGGAGAGAGAGAAACATCAACATGAGAGAGACACATCGACTGGTTGCCACCCACATGACCCCAACAGGGGCCAGGGAAACTGCAACCGAGGTACATGCCTTTAGCAGGAACCAAACCCGGGCATCTGGTTTGCGGGCCTATGCTGTAACCACTGAGCAAAACTGGCCAGGACTATTTATTTTTTTATTGTTATTTTTTTTAATGTTATTTTGTATGTATTACAGATGTCCTCCATTTTCCCTCACTCTGTCCCCTTCATCCATCCCCCACCCCACCCCCACCATGTTATTGTCTGTGTCCATGGACTATGCATATATGATTTTGGCTAATCTCTTCCAGTACTCCCACCCCACACCCCTCTTTGAGATCTGTCGGTCTGTTCTATATATCCATGTCTCTGGACATATTTTGTCAGTTTATTTTGTTCATTAGATTCCACGTACAAGTGAGATCATGTGATATTTGTTGTTCTGTGACTAGATTATTTCACTTAGCATAATAATCCCCAGATCCATTCATGCTGTCGCAAAGAGTAATAGTTCTTTCTTTTTCATAACCACGTAGTATTCCATTGTTTAGATGTACCACACCTTTTTTATCCACTCATCTATTGATGAGAACTAGGGCTGTTTCCAGATCTTTGCTATTTTAAATAGTGCTGCTATAAAATAGGTGTGTATATATTCTTTCTGATTGGTGTTTCAGAATTCTTAGAATATATTCTGAGAAGGAGGATCGCTGGGTCAAAAGAAAGTTCCATTTTTACTGATTTGAGAAAACTCCACAGTGTTTTCCACAGTGGGTGCACCAGTCTGCATTCCCACCAGAAGTGTACTAGGGTTTTCTCCACATCCTCTCCAGCACTTGTATGTTGATTTATTGATGGTGGCCATTCTGGTAGGTGTGAGTAATACCTCATTGTAGTTTTTTTTTTCTTTATTGATTTGAGAGAGAGAGGAAGGGAGAGAGAGAGAGAGAGAGAAAAACATAGATGAGAGAGAACATTGACTGGCTGCCTCCTTCATGCCCCGCACTGGGGATTGGAGCTACAACCTGGGCATGTGCCCTGACCGGGAATCAAACTGGAGATCTCTCGGTGCATGGGTCAACCCTCAACCAGTGAGCTACACCAGCTGAGCCTCATTGTAGTTTTTTTTTTTTTATCCTCACCCGAGGATATTTTTTCATTTTTTATACAGATAGAGTGGGAGGGAAAGAGAGGAAGGGAGAGAGAGAGAGAAACGTCGACGTGAAGGGACACATCGAGTGGCTGCCACCCGCACGACCAACCAGGGCCGGGGACAAACTGCAGCCGAAGTACGTGCCCTTAGCGGGAACTGAACCCGGGTCTCTCCGGACCGCAGGCCGACGCTCTAACCGCTGAGCCAAACTGGCCAGGGCTGTAGTTTTAATTTGCATCTATCTCTGATGATTAATGATGTTGAGCATTTTTTCGTATGTCTGTTGGTCATCTGTATGTTATCTTTGGAGAACTTTCTACTCAAGTCCTTTGCACATAAGCATATTCTTGCTTCCTCATTTTAAACGCCTTTTATATAGATATAAATTATATTTCAGATAATTAAGGGAGTGAGTTTATTCTCATCTGAAAGTGCCCATAGATGCTCAGTTTGTTGGTCTGTCTGTTGGTTTGTAAACAACTGAATATTTTCTCTTATAGATCAAAGCTATCTGAGGAAAGCAAAGAATGCAAATATTTTAAATATAATATCTTCATTTGTATACTCATCACTTATATTTTGTTAAATATTAACATGTCCCAAAAAATTCATAAATAGGACAAGTCTATAGTGATTCATATGAAGGGTTGGAACTGCTGTAGCATTGAATTCATTGTATCAAGATCAATTTATTTTTGTTATTTATTTATTTATTTATTTTTGCTTTATTTCCCCCAGTTTATTTTCCCCAGAACATTTTGAGGGCATAACACTTCTGTTTCTGGGGGTGTTTGCATTGTTTAATTTACTAAACCTATGACTTAGATTGTAAAACTGAGTTACAGGAATCTAGAGTTACTTCCCTAGGAGAGTAAGGTGTTAATAAAGTGAAACTGGACAAGAGTGGAGCTGGTAAACTGGAGAGGGAGGCTGTCAGTGATCAGTCACACATGTTCTTCCAAAGAGCTTGGAGCAGGGATGGAACACAATATTCCATGGAGTTCTGACAAGTTTCTTGGGGTCTTTTGCACATGTCTCTGGAGTTGCCACTAAATTATGTAGCTTCAGAGAAATTAGACACCCAGGTGATGTTTTGATCCCCACTCACACTTCAACCAGATAATTCCTCTATTAACAGCTTTATTTTATTTTGAAGCTCTGAGAATTACAGAGTTGCTAACTCATTTACTGGTGAGAGAACATGTGCCAATGAAGAACGCTAAGAGATGGTTCCTGGATCAAACAAGGAAGATGAAGTGGCTGGATAGTAAACAGATATGTAATCCTCTCTTCTCTACTCACTGCTATAAATGTTCAGATCAAGTCACTAGATCTCACATGGATCTATGCATTTTATAATATTTTTTTAATTATGGTAAAATATACTTAACATAAATATGACTGTTTAAACCACTGCAAGCATACAGTTCTATGGCATTACTGCATTCATATTGTTGTACAACCGTCACCATCAGAACTTTTCATCTTTCCAACTGAAACTCTAGATCCATCATATACTAACTTTCCATTTTCTCCTTCCTCTGGCACCTGGCAACCACCCTTCTACTCTTTGCCTCTCCGAATTTCACTGTCCATCTTAAACTTGCATAAGTTTATCATAGATGTTTGTCTTTGTGTGAATGGCTTATTTTACTTACCATAATGTCTTCAAGCTTAATTCATGTTGTAGCATGTTTGAAACGTTTCTTCCTTTTCAAGGCTGAATAATATTCAATTGCACACATATATCATATTTGGTTAATCCATTCATCTGTTGATAGACATTTGCACTTCCACCGTTTAGCTATTGTGAATAAAGATGCTATAAATGTAGGTATAAAAATATCTATTGAAATACTTGCTTTCAATTATTTTGGATATACACCAGAAGTAGAGTTGCTGGATCATTTGATAATCACCTTTTTAATTTCTTGAGGAACCACCATACTGTGTTGTATAGTAGCTAGACCATTTTATATTCCCAATAACAATATGCAAGGTTTTTAATTTCTCCACATACCTACACCTGTTATTTTGTGATAATAGTATTTTAATGGGTGTAAAACTATATCTTGTAATTTTTATTCATAGTTTCCTAATTATTAGTGATGTTTAGTATCTTTTAGTAATATTTTTAAAATTATGCATATATAGAAAGAAGCTCCAGAGACCATATTTGCCTAAGAATCTGTTAGACCCAAGGGCTGGCTCTGGTGGATTCTAATTTTGGTTCTGCAATGTCTTAGCTGTGAAGTGTTGAATAAATTTTTTAACCTATTTGAGTCTCAGAATTATTTGGTTGGCTACATTTTCATTGTTGACAAGTGCTCTGGAGCACCAATACTATATACTTCCTGTTTTCTTAAAAGTAGAGATATGTTTTACTGTAAAGAAGACCAGGTAATGACAAATACCTCATTTATACCCTTGTATTCTGCATTTTATATTTCACTGTCCATAAGATTCCTATAATATTTGCAACTCAATATTTATCTTTAAGAAAGATTTAAAATGATCCCTATTACCAGGTAAATTTTTTGTATTAAGGAAAATAAAAATCAGAAGAGTAAACATTTTAGTGGTGAAAAGATACTCCTTTTATAAGTCCATATTAAAAAGGAAAGTAAATGGAAATTTAAAATGTCAACCCTAAAGTCTATTATTTAGCAAACACATTATGATCTAAAACTTTCTCTCCAATGAAAACAAAGATCTAACAGTAGCATAAGTGAACTAGAGAATGGAAAAATGGTACCTTATTCTGGCAAGGAGACAGTGTTCAAAGCCAGGGAAGTTTAGAAATTAAGGTTCCCCTGTCTCTATGTTGACCCCTTAGTACTATGTAGGAGGCCTACATGGTTGTTATTTTTAAGATATCTTTGGTTGAATTATATGTCACCTAAGATGAGTAAGAAAATGTAGAAAAAAGAGGAAGAAGAATATAATCTATGTTTATACTTTGTTTTATATCTTTGCAATCTATAAGCTCTGTTTCTTGGGGGCAGATGGAGGGTTAATTGTTTATTTGCTAAATACATAAATCACTTTTGACAGTGCTATGCAGATTAGGGGAGGGTTTTTGTTATCGTTGTTCCTCTGTCAGCCTCTTCTTATGAGTACTCTGCCCTTAAAATCCTAGCTGCTTTGGCATCTGTGAGATACTATGTCCATTTCCAGAACTCAGAGAGCTCATCAACCCCTAGCTGGGAGTGTGTTTTTCCTTCCTTCAGTATAGTTTAGATATTGCCTCCAAGCAAACAGCTGAGATTATAGTTCACTCACGTATTTCTTTTCTCTTAAGGTTCAAAGTCCTACACTGACTATTGTCCAGTGTCTCAAAGAATTGTTTTTTTATATTTGTTCAATATTCTAGTTGTTTAGAACAGAAAAGCAATTCTCATGTCAATTACTTCTTTGTTTAGTAATGAATATCCTGGGGTTCCTTTAGATTGAATACTGAGCACTGTTTTTCTTTAGCTCAATAAATGAGTACATGCAGCTAAAACAATTTTCTTTTTTAAAAAATATTAATAGTCTTAATTTTCTTCCCTCTGGGGCCATTTTTTTTTCTATTTTGATTTTAGTTTGTGTTCTCTTTATGACTACTTCTTACTTGTTATAGTCATGCCTACTTTCAAAACTTACCCCTGAATCCTACAATACGTATCTGTTCTTTTTGGTTTTTTTTCCCAGCTATCTCTTTCTTGAGTTTTCAGCATGGTCTTCTTTTCTTTCCCATTTGTTTTGATTTTATTATAGATTTTATTTATTTATTTTTTCCACTGTTCTTTTGGGAAAATGAGTATATAGTCACATCTTTTGCTTGCCAACCTAGAGCATGGATTTTCCTTGGGACAACTGTGGTGATCTAATTCTTTTTTTGAGTTCTAGAGCTACACCTCAGTTCACAGACTTAGCTCCTCATCACCAGTATCTACCACATGCATCTCTTCTAACTTCTAGGCTATCTGATATTTGAAACAAAATTCAAGTCCTATACCCACTACTTCAAAAATTTTTCTCAATCTAAATCTGTTTATAGATTTTCCTGTGGGGATTCTCCCCTCCCTGCATAAAGTATAATTCCTTAGTCTTCATTCATGTTCAATGTCCTGAGAGTAGCAGTTTATTATTCGGGGAGACATACTGAAATTGGGGAACTGATGAGCTGGGGTATAAAAAGAAAACTATGATCTATGAAAATACATTAGAATATAGTCACTCCAATTTCTAGTTTCATAATTGCTGTTGTTTGAACCTTTAAAGACGGAACACAGTTTTTGAGTTTTAGTTTCACTGGCAGTGAAATGTTATTGGTTATCTTCAAATTAGTTTTTTTAAAATCTCATTTCATGACCCTTGTAGTCAATGGAAACTCAGAGTCAGCATATTACACAGAAACCTTCTGGGCTGGTCAACATCTTATCGTGACGTGCATCAGACTTGGCATGCTAATTGTGGATTTGAAGAAACTGCTGAGTATGTACAGATATAGTATCTATAATTTAAAGTGAAAAATCTTCATTAACTGGTTATTTTTATTCTCACTAGCTGCCACCACACAGATCAAAAGTTGGAACTGAAGTACCCATTGTGAAAATCCCTCCTGCAGTTTATTATAAATACCTGGAAATGAGTTTTCTTTCTTGGCTGCTATGGTATTTTGTCCATTATATAATGTCCTGTTAAATGCTACAACAACTCTCTGCCAGTCTTTAGACAGCCATCGTTTTATTTAATTCCTATATGCACCATCACATTTGCCCCTTGAATGCACAGAATGTTGATTTTCATATTTAACTATTTTTTGCCCATTTATATATGAGCATCCTTTCATTGGTAATGAGACTAATTTTGAAAATTGTAAATAAATTTATCGTTCATATATAATAAATGATAATAATAATAATGATGATGAGAATCCTAAATTTTGAATTAGATTTGGTTCATGGAGAAATAATATTTATGCATATAGAGTATGAAGCAAATAACCATACTTTAAATAATAACTTTCCAGTTTTTTTCATTAAGTTTTTTTAACAATTATCAAAATTTTAATTCTCTGAGTTGAAATGATTTTTAAATATTTTACTATTGCTTTAATATTGCTATTTTTTTTAAATTGAATGTATTGGGGTGACATTGGTTAATAAAACCATACAATTTTCAAGTGTAAAACTCAATAAAACTTCATCTGCACACTGCATCATGAGCTCATCACACAAAGTAAAGTCTTTTTTCATCCCCATTTATCCCCCCCTTTACAACATCCACATCCCCCCACCCCCTTTCCCTCTGGCTATCACTATACTGTTATCTGTGTTTGTATGTTATATATATACACACACACGCACACACACACACACACATACACACACATATACCTACCTACCTACCTACCTACATACATACAGTTTAAACCCTTCACCATTTTTCACCAAGCCTCCTCATAAAATTTCATTCTGAAGGAAGCCTTTAAGAAATACAAATAAAGCCCTGGACAGTGTGGCTCAGTTATTAGATCACTAGCCCACCCACCAAATGGTCACAGATTTGATTTCTGGTCAAGGGCACATACCTGGGTTGTAGGTTTGATCTCCACCCTGGTCAGGGCATGTGTGGGAGGCAACCAATCAATGTGTCTCTCCCACATAAATGTTTTTCTCTCTCTCCTCCTTCTTCCTCCCTACTTCCTTTCCACTCTCTCTAAAAATCAGTCTTTGTAAGGATTTAAAAAAAAAATAAAAAAATCTAATTATATAACTTCTACAACATTCTTACATTTTAAAATCAAATATAAATCATTAGGTTTAATTGATTTATATTTCCTAAACTAATATAGAGTTAGATTATCTTTTTTTACTCAAATCAATTAATGTCAGGTTAAATCAATATCACTAATTTTTTTGTTAATGATATCTAGCATTCAATATTATGACACATCATAGTAACAGGGTATATATGACTTCTTAAAAATTTTTACTATGGAATTAATTTTATTAAATTTTCTAGATAAAAAATAAAAGATGAGTTGATTTTTACTAAATTTATAAGTACTATTGAGTCCAACTGGCTTATAATAAGCAAAGGATTCCACTGTAGCTAATAACATTTTATAATAAATGTTCTCTATTTAATGTGAGCAAAAAATGCACTAGAAATGCCAGATCAGATAAAACTATTTCAGTATGAGGTTCTGCAAAACCTCCTATGTGGTGAAATACCTGACCCACCTCTGAGTAAATCCACAGAACTACAGACTGAACTTATCGTTATCCTGGTGGTGTAGCCACATAGGTCAAGCAACTTGTCAGTGTTCTGTAATGTGAAGTAGAAATACTTCAAAAAATTTTTTAAGAGGAAGGCATAATTCCAATTTCCAAGGCCTTTCCCCTTTTATTTACCAGTACCCTTGCAGCTGACGAGTGAACAATAGTGAACAGATGGCAGAGCACTTTGAGCACTGGGCTAACAAGGCCAAGATCACAGGTCAGCCCCTGTATGAACTGGTTAGCTTTATCGTGATGCACAAATTTAGACTGCTCCCTAAGCCAACTAGCTACAAGCTAAATGTCATTGATTATAATAATGACAGGGCGAGAGGGTATAGTTTGACGGGGAAAAAAATGCATCACAGCTAGTAGGAAAAAAAGAAGATTTTATTTTTATCATAAGCTCAATAACTTTATATATTAAACATATTACTGCATTAAAATCAATCAAGTAAGATCTGTTCTATACATGCATAGAACAGTGTTTAAATCAGTTACAACTCTTCTAGCACCCAACCCTCTCTGGTCAACATAATAAAAGAGCATGTGGCTTTAATTAACAGCATAAAACCACCAAACACCAGGTAGCTGAACTGACTTACTGAAGTAACTCTTTAAAAAGCTTGAGCCAGTCATAGCATAACTTCTGTGATCCACTGTCAGAATGACTTTACCATAATTTGTGTCTTCCATCTAAGACAGCTTCTAAAAATAAAATGTAATTTTAAAGAAATGAGGCACTAACTACATCTAATGCTGTCTTGATCATAATATAATATCATTATTTTATTACTTTTTATTTTTCTAAATCCTCACCAGAGGATATTTTTCCATTTATGTTCAGATAGAGTGGGCGGAAGGGAGACACACACACACACACACACACACACAGAGAAACATTGATGTGAGAGAGAAACATTGACTGGCTGCCTCCTGCACAACCCCGATCATGGCCGGGGATGAACTGCAATCGAGGTACATGCCCTTGGCCAGAATCGAACCCGTGACTCTTTGGTCCATGGCCTGACACTCTAACTGCTGAGCCAAGCCGGCTAGGGCCATACTATAATATCATTAAATTGTCCAGTGAAAAAATAAATATCATAAGTATTTAAGTAAATATATATAACATTGGAAGTTTTCTTCAGTCAAGACCTTTCTATAACAGTTGTTAATTAATTAGGATTCATTGAAATTCCATATACAGATGTATATATCATTATTCATCGATATGTATTGAACTATACATTTGAGAAAGGAAGGTTTTCTAGTCTATTAAGATATTTAAGTCTTGTACATCTCTTTAAACCTTTTTCAGAAAGACTTATTACTGTAAAGGAGGCTTGATAACTTGGTGACAAGTGAAAAAGTAGATGATTGGCAAGGCTTGGGGTGAAAATGAACAAGGTCTGAATGATGTATGGTTACACTGCCCTATCTCATTTTCACCTCTTGGAGCTCATTCTTGTTTGTGGACTGTTGCTTGAAATGTATTTTGAGAAGAATGGTAAGGCATAGTGAAAAATTTTCTGCCTCATGTAGGGGAAAGCATTTGCTATGAAGAACATTTCAAGTATTTCTTCAAACTTTTGACTGGAAAAAAGTCAAACTGAATAAGAAACAATGTTAGGTTTCTTACACTGAATCAGTATGACCCAGATCTCGTCATCTGGGGTCAAATGCTAGATATTATTTTTAGCTTAGTTAAAATTCCAGGAACATTAATCACATGATACATTTGAGTTACCTCTATGTATACTATTTTGGAAAAAAATAAGATTGGGGAAAATAAGCTAAGCCAACTCGGCTGTCGATTAGATCAACAAACATCTATCTATTATACGTGCCTGGTACCACCCAAAGCACCATTTACTTTTGCACTAAAGATACCATGTATTGTAGCATACCTTATTTAATACTGAGAAAAATAATGCTGCTGAACTGATAGGCTATCATTTGTAAGAAGACTCTCAACTTTTGAGATACTACAATACAAAAAGTGGTATGCTATTAAATTAAATAGTTTAAAATAAGCTCATATATCTTCATCTCCATTCAAATGACCATCATACAAACCACCAGTCACATGAGCTATATTTTTAATAGATCTCCCTCAAATTGAGTTTTATCTCCTCTCCAACTCACTCTACCACAATGTATTCCTCTTCCAGCAATCTTGGTGATCTTTTTGGATTTTACATTTTAATATAATAACACTTCTGCAACTGCTCATTGCTCTTGTGATAAAATCTTTAAAAAGGCAAAATATAGATATCAGATTATCTCATACTTCTCTGCAGACATTTTTGAAGCACAGGTTTTTATACCATTAAACCAAATAAACTCTGGCAAATATATTTGATTTTTCAGCTAGTTTTTGAATTTAATCTAAAAGTTATTTGAGAAAGTTTTTTTTTTTTTTTTCCTGGTAGATTGTATATCTAAAATTGGCTACAGCAATCCTTCTCACCTTTAAGCCTTCTTGCCTGATCACCTTGAAACTCTTCATCAAGAGGGAAGTCTGGTCCTTCTTTTTTTTTTTATCCTCACCTGAGGACATTTTTCCACTTTTTTGTTCAGGTAGAGTGAGAGGAAGAGAGAGAGAAAGAAACATCGACATGAAAGGGACACATGGAGTGGCTGCCACCCACACGAACAACCAGGGCCGGGGACAAACTACAACCGAGGTACATGCCCTTAGCGGGAACCGAACCCGGTCTCTCCGGACTGCAGGCCAACGCTCTAACCGCTGAGCCAAACCAGCCAGGGCTGGTCCTTCTTTTTTTTAACCATGGCTGCACCTGTCACTTACTCTGCACATGATGTGGTAGAAGGAAATGTATGTTACTTTCATGGCTGGCTTTAGGGGATGTGTAGATTTCTCTTTCACAAAAGGGATGCTCCTGTACTGAAAGGCAATTGTGATGCCGTGAGGGAGCCCAAGCAGCTTTGGGGAGGACAGGTAATGCTGCCTTGCATTGAAGAGCCTCAGCTGAACTCCCAGCAGTGGCTGCCAGCCTTGGAGTCAGGCCAGTTTGAAAGCTCCATCCATGAGCAGCCACCAGCTCAATGCAGCTGAGTAAATGACCCCAGTGGAGACCACATGGAGCAGCAGAACTACATAGCTGAGCATCACCTCAACTCCTGATTCTGAATCGTGAGCATAATGAGATGGTTGTTTTCTTTCCATCTTTGGTGAAGTATAATTGACACACAACATTGTGTAAATTTAAGGTATACAAGGTGTTGATTAAATACACTTATGTACTTCAATATGATTAACACCTTTTCAGCCAGTAAATTTGAGATAATTTTATATGGAGCAACAGATAAAAGCTATTTGCTATTTGGGAATTTTAAATACCATGTGACAAAGAATTACAAGCTGAGGATTGAATTTATTACTATACATTTTTACAGGAATAATTATCAAAACAATATGGTAAAAATGAGAACTTATAGAGAAAACAAATGGCACTTTTAGAAAAACTCAAAACTTTTACTGTAATGTTTCTAGAAGTAATTCTGTATATATTTGACACTCTGATGGTTAAAAATATAACACATTTCTAAAATATTATTGTTAACTAATATTGTTCTAGGTACTGCTGGGTAAAAATAAAGAAATTCAAGATTTGCCTAAACTACAATATTTTAGTGCAAAGTTGTTTGTAGAAAACACATAACTAAAAATGTCTTTCAACATTTATATTTTGCTGTGCCCAAAATGTTACTGCTATTATTATATGTACTTCTACACAAGACATATGGGCCTAGGGGGAAAATAATTTTTGTTCATTTGATAGTGATTGTTTTTATTTAATTTGGCAGTATGCTAGATTAGCAATTGATTAAATTATGTTTCTGCTGCATTTGATTTTTAATTCACTTAAAAAGAACTTACAAATTTTAAATAAGGAAATATTTTCAGAATGAAGAACCAGCAAAGAAAAGTGTCCTGCCATTGTCAGTGACATAGAATAAAGGTAGCAAATGTTAGGAATAGTTTGGGGATCAAGAGCCTAAAATGACTTAGCAGCGGCTCAATGAATGGACTGTCCCAAGTCAATGTAAGTGGATTCCTGTGGCTGAAGGGGGAAGGGTTGACTAATGTCCAGAGGTCTGAGAGAGGGGTGAGAGAGAAGGCAGTGGATGCATTTGGTTATTATCCTCTTCCCAATTCATCTGCTTGTAATCCCCTCAGCCAATGCAGAAGAGAAAATACCAAAAACAGAAAAAAAAAAAACAAAAATAATTAATCTTGCAAAATTAGATGGCAAGTTCCAAGTTCCTTGAAATTACACAATGATTTAAAGAGATTTAATTTTTGACTTTTAATTCTATCAATTTTTATTGAACATGTGATTTCTGAGCTTAATATGAATGTAAAATGCAACTCTGCTATGAAACAACTTATGTCTGGTACAGTCAGCAGCAAAGAACTGGAGTCAGATGGTCTGGGATTTGCTTCAGAGCTTTTCAAATTCCACTTTGGGCTCCATAATACCCTCGTTATTTTATAAAGGCAGGTCATGTGATTGTAAAATAGATTAAACACACACACACACACACACACACACACAAAATCTGACATATTATAAACACTAAGGTATAGAAATGTCATAACTATTGGTACTTCTGTGAGATCTGGCGAGGTGACTAGGTTAATGCCTGTCCAGAATATTGAAAATCTACATCTTTGTTCTTCTGTCTTCTTTAGCATCTCTAATCTCTCTCCTCACTCACACTTTTTATTGATAAACCCTGTGGTTCTGAGCTCAGACATTATAATACAGCAAGAATTAAAAACAAAACAGCAGTTTACACTTTCCCCCAAGTGAACTACCCTTAAGATTTCCGCTCTAAGAGGCTCTGTAGGGCATGTTCAAGTACAATGCAGTAAGGGGTTGGGGTTGTGCTGAATATCTAAATCTGTTTAAATTGTGATGAGAATATTTGAGTTTTTATTAAATATAAATTGGAGTATATTATGAAAAGAAATTTTTAAAATTTAAATTAAAATGTTTATTTTTAGAAATGGTACTATCACATCTTAATCTCCATTGAGGGGAACCAGGTCAACAACATGATAATGCATTTTTTAAATATTGATGTTAACTAATATTATTCTAGGTGCTGGTTGGAACATACTAAAGATGGAGTTACAAATTATATAACACATCAGTGGTCTTGGAAGGTTAGAATGTCCTTGGAACTTGCTGAGATTAATACTGATTGGTAATTGGAAATTCCATACAGTCAGATTAATAGTTCACATTACATCTGTCATATGAGTATAACCATAAGTATTATGATTCAGAAATTCATCTGATGTAACTTTCATGCCATTTATCTCAGAAAAAAACCCAGGTATGGAGAATGACAGTTTTTCTTACTTAATACTGTTGAATTACTACCATATAAGTTAATATTTTAGGGGTTTGAAATATTTTTAGTCAAAATAAACAGTAAAAGTATTAAATTAAGAAAGCAAACTGGTTTTCAACATATTGTAAATTGTACAATTATTATACCAATGGTGACTAGGAAAAATACTTCAACCTTTAACACATAGAAACATTAAGAGTGAGATACATTATTTTATATTTTATCTATGAAATTTAAGAAGTTATAGAAATTCTATAATGAGAATACCTAAAATATTACTCTTGAAACAGAGACTAGTCTTATCACGATGATCACTTCATAAGTTGTATAGATGTCTAATCATTATGTTGTACACCTAAAACTGATATAATATTGTATTTCAACTATAATTGAAAAATAAAATTAAGAAAGAAAAATAGAAAGAGAAAAGCCTGTCAGATAGTTTAGCTTTGAATAGTGGTGCCATGGCACTTTTTTGAAAAAGTCTGCAATATTTTCCTATATCAACTGAATCACAAATGTTATGCAAATGATATAAATATCGATGTCATTTTCTTTATAAATCCTTTAGCTCCTATAGATTATTAAATTTATTGTCAGCCTCTGTATATCACTAACCTCTATAAGTTTTGAGTGTTTAGAACTTTTGTTGTAAAACATCTTTTTATTTTATCTTTTCCTAAGATAGTATATTTTTTACATTTTAAAATGAATACATTCACTTTGCGACTTGCTGATTAATTTTTACTTTGTGATTTTTAAAAATCCTCCACAAAGGACATGCTTAGATAAAGGAAGGGAGGTGGGGGGAAAGAGATAGAGAAAGAGAGAGAGAGAGGGAGCGAGAGAGAGAGAGAGAACGCACAGTCAGTTGCCTACTGTACTTGGACCAGGATTGAACCTGAAACCTGGGTATGTGCTCTGACCAGGAATTGAACCCACAGGTACACAGGAAGATGCTCAACCAACTGAGGTACTCCAGCTAGATTACTTTGTAATTTTTATTCACAAATCTTATAAATATTTACAGTTGCCAAGATGCACACGTTAGTATCCCCCTGGCAAAGAAGAGCCTGGCTTCCTAGAGAGGTGGTGACCCTTACATTCTGATCCTAAGATGATTAAACTTGAATGATATAATTCTAAGCAGAAGGGTTTTGTATACAAAGGCCAGAGACATGAAACATCAGGTTAGTTTCAGAGGTCAACAAATAGCTTCATTTGGCCAGGATATATAGTTCTTCCACCGAGATGGTGTAAGCCTATTTATCTTACCCTGTTTTATACTACTTGGAGAGTTTGATCACTGATCTCTAATTTTATTTCCATCTTATATATTCAGACTACAGGGAGTTATTCCTTCCTGTCTGTGCTTCTTGCATAACTTCTTGATCGTTTTGGTTGCCTTACCAGTAGGTTCGGTTGACTCATGATTATAATGATGAATCTCTGTTTGAATTAAATAAAATATTTTTATTAAAAAGATTATCTTTACATTTTCATCAAATTTTATGCTTATGTGTAGTTTTATTATGTAGGGTATCATATCTGAAAAAAGTGACTATCATCATCGTTTGTAGATGGCTCTATTCCCATTTCAAACTGATTTTCTGACTTCCGTTAGAAGTTTCACAAAAGAATAATTGCTCGGCATTTGAACAGAGATAAAAAAAAAAAATTCTGTCATGTTTTTTTCCTTTAAGACTATATCTCAGGTATCCATTGTTTCCTTGAACTTCTAAACTACTCAGCAAAGGAAATCATTAGAGAGATACTGTGAGTAGAAAGCAATGGGTTGTTGCATGGTTGCCAAGAGTAGTAAGTCAAATTCGATATAGACACCTAAGTATTTTTCTGATTTAAAATTCTGGCTTTCATAATGAGTATTTTTGGTATGAATCTAATAAAAATATCCTTAAATTAAAATAAAACAACACATGGATTACCAATCAGAATACCTTTTACCACAAAGTGAGTTACCAGAGAGCATGAATGAGTTCATGGCCTGAGATATAAGAGACTGAGTCACAAGGTGGATGAAGACATAGTTTTGCTCAAAATAAATGTTGCATCCTGGGTGTGATTACAAAAACAAAAACAATGCAAAAGAAAAAGACCAAAACAAACCAAGCAGCATAGCCATTTCTTAAAGGCAACAGTATTAAAGTAGAAAATAATACAATGAATGAATCAATGTGAAGAAGCAATGCTTCTCAACTAGGATTGAAATTATCAGTCACTGGTGGTCAGTGCTGGTCCCCCAATGCTGGCACAACCAGATATCAATATATGTATCAATATGAATGAGGGGGTATTAAGTAGTTACTTACGTTGGTCATTTGTATGTTGTATAAATTTAAGTTGCCTTAATATATCTTCCTTTACATCTTGAATTATGGATAGATTTTGCTTTTGTGTTCCAGTTGTTTTTCTGTACTTTTTTTCTACAGCAAATTTGGAGTAACTTAATAAAGAAGAAAGAAAAAGGACATATCCAGAATGTTCAATGTTCAGTCTTCAGAGTGTGTGGAAGTGAATTTCATGCAATTATTGGAAACAGGGATATCATAGAAAATGTTGATTCTCTAGGTCATTTTGTCTCTGATCCTCTCTTACTCCTCTGTGGACCTCTGATAAAGAATTTTTGGCCCTGACTAGTGTGGCTCAATTAGTTGAGCGTTCTCACACTCACTGAGAGGTCAAAGGTTCAAGTCCTGTTCAGGCACAGGCCTGGGTTGCAGGCTCCATTCCCAGTGGGGTTGCACAGTGGGGGGCATGCAGGAGGCTGCAGATCGATGTTTTTCTATCATCAATGTTTCTCATTCTCTCTCTCCCTCACCCTTCCTATCTCTCTAAAATCAATAAAAAAACATATACAAAAATAATTTTGGGAAGATTTGTTGACTTTTGCTGGTATTAAATAAAAATCTTTCAGGCATACTTCTATTATTCCTCTGAATAAAAGTGTCATTAACATACTGAATTATTTGGTGTATGCTCCTTCTTTTTCTTTTCTTTTTTTTTGCTTTTGATTTTATCTATGATATTGGTAAACACTTGAAGGTTGAGCATATGGCTATGTAAGCTGAGCTACTGCTGAGCTTATTTATGGAAATCCATTTCAGAACTAACGCTTGGGAGTCTATTCCAGTATCAGCTCTCAGGCATCCACAATTAATGTACACAATTCATGGAGAGTTTGTACTCCAAACAAACAATGTTTTAAAGTTACAATATTTTATTATAAACTTTAAATATCAAGTATATACATTTATAATATGTATAAAACTTAAAAATATATTTAAATATATAAAACTTTCTTAACCATCAGTCAGAGATGGGTTTCTCAATCCATTTCTTATCACTTAGTTGATTGGGAAAAACAAAAACAGTTGAATACTTAAAATGTGCCAGGCACTGTTATAACCACTTTGCATTAAATTAATAGCAAGGAAAACTCTTTGTGAAAGATAATATCATCACTCTCTTAAACGTGATCAAACTGAGATGCAGATTTGTGAAGCAATTTGTTAAAGATCTGACAACTAGCAAGGAGTGGCTATTAGTTTCAAACCCAGAGCCCTTCTTCTTAGCGGCTCTTGAATGCAGATTGTTTTGAGCTTCAATAGTTTCAATTATAAAATAGAGAAAAATGCTTTCTTTACAGGGCTATTACAAAGATCTAATCTCCTAATCTCTAAATCCATTTCAAAGAGGCATTCCCTTTGCCCAGAGATTATAAAAGACTGTGCTTTCCCCCAGGCTGAAGCAGCCCTCATTTGGCTGCAGTATGCAGATGGGTGGGCAGAATGAGGACTGATTTTGGGCCCCGATTCATCTGTAGCCTGTCAAACTCATCTCTGTGCCCAATGTTCAGGACCCTCAAAGTGACTATGAACATGTCCTTCCCTACTGTAAAATTTATCAGCAAATCCCTGTTTTTCAGAAGCTAAAACAAATTTATTTTTCAGGGCATACAAATATCCTCATGATATGGCCCCTGTCTACTTACCTCCATTGACAGTTTTCCTTCATCAATCTTCACCCAGTGTGTGCTGGATTACTTGTGATTTCTGGATTTGCTTTACTCCCATTTCTTTGATCTTTGGTAAGGCTGCCCCTCTGCCTAGGAGGAGCTCTCCGTTCTGTCTGTCCTGCCTAACTAACTCCTGTTGCTTCACCAAATGTCATATCATCTCCAACTCCTTCTCCAATGACATCCTAATGCTCACCAAGGCAGAATCTTCTATCCTATTTCATTAACACCTTATTTTTGTCTTCATTAGAACACACCCCATGCTGTTTTGTATTGACTTTTATATTTGTTTCTCCTTTTAATCTCTGAGTTTTCAATGGCAGAGGATATTTCTGGTGCAACCCCATATCCTCAGCACAGCTTGTCCCACTTAGTAGGTGCTTTGGAAATGCTTGTTTGATGAACTTAAGTAAAATCCTTAACTGATTATAAAAACAGCATAATTCCTCTTTAAGATTAAAATAATAAAATGTTAAAAAATAAAGATAAGAAGGTAAACACTATTAGGTTTTCTTTCTCTACTTTGTTCAGTATGGTGACTTGCACTTGGTTCTATGTATTTTGATGAGAACATTTCAATGTGTCCTAACCATCCCACTTCTCTCTACTTATCTGTATAAGGTTATTTCCTCAGTAATTGGGACTGTAATAACTTAAATTTCTGTCATTTACAGCTGCTTAGATTTTGATTCACAATAGGAACAACCCCATATAATGGAACAGGGTGACAGAACTGAATTGGGGCTTTCAATTCTGATTTGATTTGATTGCCCAGGGTAGAGAAAGAAAGGTAATTCTAGGACACAGAAAAGTATATCCTGACAATGACACTTAATAACTTGCCCAAAGATTTAGTTTTCTTTGAATGATATCTACATTTCTTCATGGAGCAAGACGAATAAAAATTCTTCAGGGTAAAATTATCATAGGCAAATGTAATATTTCCCCTCTTTGTTCAATAAAAAGTATATTTGGCACTTACTTTATGCTTCTTTGTATAATAGTTATGTCTTACTTTTATTCACAGATTTTTCTTCTTCTACAATGCACAGCCCTTGTGTAAAAAGGACCTATATGCTAATCATTTTTACTTATTATTTGCACCTAACATAGTATTTGCTTCTAAAAGAAATATGCTCAATATAATAACAGAAAAACAGAATGCATTGATTAATTCATATGTGTTTCTTATCACCCATGAACATAATAATCAATTGGCAATACTTGTTAAGGATAATATTCTTAATGCCCTAATAACGATTTAAACATTTTAAAGTAGTCATCAAGTTATTAAATCCATTCTCAGTCTTCAGTTCTGCAGATTGTCTTTATGTTTCCAGGAACTCACTCAAAGTCTTCAGAGACTGAAATTTAAAAAATCTGTCTCTCATTATGTCATGCTCATATTCATAGGCTTTCTTTAGTTTGGAAAGTGTTTTCAATCTGTTTAATACTTCGGATGATGTGTGTGCTGAAAACAAATTTACCTAATAATACCAAAGGGAAAATTAGGGCAACCAATTTAAGTGAAATCCTACCAAATCAATTGTTTTCTACAGCACTGAGTATACAATTTTTAGGACATAATTAATATATAATAAAAGAATATGCTTCTTGAATTTATACTAATGAACTTTATTTAATTATCTCATATGCCTTCAGCTATAGCCTCTGTTTTGTTTTGTTTTGTTTTTTTAATGGTTCTATGCTCAGCAGAACAATTTCATAATAATTTGAGCTGTAATTGTCAGTAAAAACAATCAGCATTGTTCAGTCTACATAGTAGGGTAATTGCAATTATATTGATGTTCTTACATGAATATAAGGAAGTAGACACATAGAATATGATCTTTCTCAATGACTTTGTATCATCTTAGTAGTACCAAATATAAAAATAATAAGTTAAAGGAGGAAATATGACTAAAATTTTTATTTCAGTTACTTTTTAAATGACGTATCAGTAAGCAAACTAACAATATGATGTGACCAAAACTATATTTTATTTATCTATAAAATGTTTTTATTGATTTTTTTAGAGACAGAGGAAGGGAAAGAGAGATAGAAACATTGACCTGAGAAAGAGTATTGATTGGTTGCCTCCTGCATACTCCCTACTAGGGATCAAGCCCACATCCTGAGCATGTGCCTGACTGGGAATTGAACCAGGATCTCTCAGTCCATTGGAGGACTCTCACTCTATGGGACAATGCTCAATCCACTGAGTCACACCAGCCAGGCCCAAACTATATTTTAAAAGTGCATTTATGCATAGAGTTTAAATCTTAGAATATAAAATAATCATCGTCAGCCATTTAACAGTGTCAATTTAACTCACTACATTTGAATGTTGTGTTAAATTTGGTTAACTAGTCTTATATCTATGCTAATTTTATAATCTCTGTTGTAACTGGTATGGTTAAACCAACAATATTTAATGTAATTATGGTGTAGTTAGATTACATTCTAACTTCCTGCTGGCTGTTTTCTATTTTTTCCATGTGTTCCTTATTTGCTTTTTCTCCTCTATTTTGCCTTTCCTGGTCTTCGGCTATTTTCCCCTTATAATTCTAGCTTAATTTTCTCTACTTATTTTTGATACTTATTTTAATAAGTCAACTTCACAGTTTGTCCCAACTTTTACAGTATACCTTTTTAAATAATCTGATTCCAAATAAGAATGTTATGTATTATTCACAATAACCAAGACATGGAAACAACCAAAGTGTTCTTTGATAAATGATTTGTTAAAAAAAATTAGATATAGTCTAGCCGGTGTCTCTCAGTGATTGAGCATCGACCCATGCACCAAGAGGTCACTGGTTTGATTCCCGGTCAGGACACATGCCCAGTTTGTGGGCTCAATCCCCAGTATGGGGCATGCAGGAGGTAGCCAATGGATGTTCTCTCTCATTGATGTTTCTCTCTCTCTCTCCCTCATACTTCCTCTCTCTCTAAAATCAATAAAGGGAAAATTTTTTTTTAAAAAGAATATATATATATGCCCTGGCCGGTTTGGTTCAGCGGTTGGAGCGTCGGCCTGCGGTCCGGAGAGACCCGGGTTCGGTTCCCGCTAAGGGCGCGTACCTCGGTTGCAGTTTGTTCCCGGTCCTGGTCGGTCGTGCGGGTGGCAGCCACTCGATGTGTTCCTTTCACATCGTTGTTTCTCTCTCTCTCTGTTCCCCTCTCTCCCTCCCTCTCTACCTGAACAAAAAAATGGGAAAATGTCCTCGGGTAAGGATTAAAAAAAAAATAATATATATATATATATATATATATATATATATCCAAACATATATAATAGAATACTATTCAGCCATAAGAAGAGATGAAATACTGTCATTTGTGACAATATGTATGAACCTTGAGAATATCATGCTAAGAATAATAAATTAGACAGAAAAACTTAAAAATCACATGAGGTCACGTATATGTAGAACATAAAACTGAAAGCAACAAATGGACAAATAAGAAAAACAAACACTCATAGACACAGACAACAGTATGGTAGTTACCAGAAGGAAGGGGGGTGGGGGAGTTAAAAGTAAAGGGTGTCAAATATGTTCTGAAGAAAGATGATTTGATTTTGGGTGGTGCTTACTCATGTATTATATAGACCTTGTATCATAGAAAGATACATTTCAAATCTATGTAATTGTATTAACGAATGTCATTCCAATAAATTAAAATAAATAAATAAATAAGTAGGAAAAAAAATGTTATGCAGCTTCACATGTAGTATAAGAGCCTTATAACAATATGGTGTCACAATTCCTCCCTCCCAACCTTTGAGCCATTTTTGGTCATATATTTCAGTTTTACATATACAATAAAAACACAATGCCTTGATAGAAGTTTTGGTTTAAAAAGTAGTTTTTTTAAAGCATAAAAATGAGAAAAATATATTTCATCTTTATTTGTTTTATTCTGATGCTCTATTTCTTTGAGTGAATCAAACTTTCTGACAATGTCATATTTCTAATGCTTGAAGATTTTCCTTCAACTTTTTTTTAGACCAGCTCTCCTGACAATCAAGTCCCACAGGTTCTGTTCGTGAAAGTCCTAATTTCCTTTCATTTTTGAAGTATATTTTCAACGTATATATAGAATTTTACGTTAAAAGTTTTGTTTTTCTTTTAGTACTTCATTATTTTTTTACTTCTTGTGTGGTTGCTGCTAAGACATCTATTCTAATTCTTATCCTTATTCTTCTGTAGGTAAAGTGTCTTTTCTCTCTAACCACCTTAGGATTTACTCTCTTTGGTTTTCAGAAGTTGAAATGACCAGATGTGATTGGCAATTTTGTTTTGTTGTGTTATTTATCAAGTTTAGTGTTCTCTGTAATCCTTGGTTCTCTCTTGTATTGTGACTATTGACAGTTTGTAAAATTCCCAGCCATTATTTTGTCCAGTATTTCTTCAGGGGTGTACTCACTTTCTTCTCCTTGTGAGTCTCTGATTACTAATAGGGTAGACTGTTTGCTATCATTCTATAGCTCTTGAATTGTTGTGCTTTTTAATTTGCTCTGTGTTTCTCTTTAAGTGTTCATTTGGGTTTTTTTTATTTACCTATCATTCAACTCACTGATTATATCATGGGCTGTGTTAAATTGAATCATGAGGAAGTTGAAGACATCCTTCATTTCTGTGAACTGTTTTTCTATCTCAATATTTCCTTTGAGTCTCTCTTATCGCTTTCATTCCTTTACTGAAATTACCCCTCTGACCTTGTATGTTGTCTGCCTTCTTTGTTAGAGCCTTTAACCTATTATTGTAGTTATTTTGAAAACTTTGACGGTTTTAACACCAGTGTCGTATCTGATTCTGGATGATTGCTTTATATCTTCAGATTGTGCTCTTTTCTTACTTTTTGATTATTTCTGTCTCAAATGTTTTTGTTGAAAGCAGGACATGTTTTATAGAATTGTATATAAAAACATAAATATAGAATGAGTGAATTATAACATACGTTTCCTTAGCCTAAACCTTTGGTATCCATTGTTGTGAATCTAGTCACAAGTTGGACAGATCGAAGGTGGTCTGCCTTGGGTTGTCTTGGCTCAGCTCTGACTCTTCCATCACTTTACTCTTCAAGAGAATGTATCTCTCACAGCATTCCTAACTCTATTCCAATTCACTTCCACTCAGCGATTATTAGTGTGGGGTTGATGGGCAGGTTGTGGTGTGCATTTCCTGATGTTCTGAATACGTGGTATCTTAAGAGGTGTTGCCAATATGGTCTCAGGAGTATGGCCCTCTTAAGTGCTCTTGCTAGGGTCAGCATTCCATGGGAAACAAGAGCCAAATTTATCAAGTTCCTCATGGAATAATGAACCTAGCATGTATTTTTGCCCCTCCCCCAGGGCTAAAACTTTATGTTAGTTTGTTCACTCCTTCCAGCCATAACCAGTTTCTTCCCTCAGGCTACAAGAATGTTGTTGTTCTTTCCTCTGAAGATTAAGGGATTTATTTTATAGGGGATATAGTGAGGATGAGTTCGCGCAGATGTTAGCTGTGGTTGAAGCTTTTCAGGATTTTCTTAAACTGTGTATACTTGCTGGGGTTCATAAATGGAAAGCTTTCAGAAAGGTATGGAACTCCCATGTTATGGCCCACAGGTGCTTTAGTTCTCATCCCAACCTACATTAATCTTCAGCAATTTATCCAAAATTTCTGGTAGAATCTTGTCACCAATTTATATGGCATTCAGGGGCATCTGTGTCCCTGCTAAACAAATTGCCTGGCCCTGCTTTTTTTCCTGCATTCACCTCTTTTTCTCATATATTGACTTGGATGTTTACTCTGTAACCTTAGTTCTCTGATGCTTTCTAGAAAAGGAGGTCATAGCAAGTAAATATAATAAGTAAAAATTATTTGATTTCAGAAATGGATGTCAACATAACTTGTAAATTTTAGCAGAAAATTGAAAAATTCTAAAACACCAGAAAGGGATGAGAAATCTTTTTTTTTTTTAATTATAAAAAGATTGTGTACTTTTATTAACTTAAATTCAGAAAAATCAACATTGCTATCTTCAATAATTTAGTGTTAAGTTCCAGTCTTCTTTGGAGAAGGCAAGAGTAAAGCATGACAATGTCATACTTAACAGGCTTTGAGGTAAGGACTAATGAAATATGGGGGTTAAAAGAAAAGAGTTTTGGCTTTTGTGGGGGAACAGGCTGGGCATCAGATGACCTTTGTTCTTTTGCTTTAGCTGCCACTAGCAGTATGACCTTGGTCAAGTTACTTAATCTTTCTGAGCTTTGTTTTCTTCCTCTATGAAATGAAGGATTTAGAGCTGATAATCTTTAAGTTTTAAAAATCTATATCTATGGCTTTAAATGTAGGTTGGGGTAGGTTGTGTAAAGCCAAGCTGAGGATTTTGGACTTGATTCTTTAGTAAATGGAACGTCATTGATGGTGTCTGAGCAGGAGGTTATCTGAAGCATTGAAAGAAGGGGTTAGCTTGGAAGGATAATGGTTAGCATATGGGTGAATTCGTGCAAAGTGTGGAGTGATGACTTGGATTAGGGGACTAGCGAGTGGTGTGGCGATGTAAAGGGCTGATAATAGAGCAATACTGCATGACACTAGTATCTTAATTACATTAGAGCTGATACAAGAAGAGATAAGAACAATAATAATTTAGAAGAAGGCTTAGAATAGTCAAGATTACATATGTCCTAGGGATTCAAGAATTTGTTTCAGCTTTTTCTTTCAATATGCACTTTCCCTCTGTCCTTGCTGAGAGTTTTACCATATTTATATAATTAAATACCAGAAGTGTTCCAATCATACCATTCAATGATTATGATGGAAATTTTAATTTTAGGTGTAATGTTAGTCTTGAATTGCCTACCTTTAAGTGTCACTGAAACATCACATGGGAATATTGGAGGAGTAGTTAAGGCTGTTTTCCAAACTTCCCCCCAACTGTATCACATGTCCCTATAATAACATTCACATATGCCAGACAGAACCATTCATAACTATCTGTAACTGATGAATGAGAGGGCCGGGACTTTATGTGTTTGGTGAACATAACCCCTAGTTTACTGGAGACAAACCTGTTTAGTACCTGCTGTTAGTGGCACCCACCTCTAGCTCTCAGAAGTGTTCATATTTTGGAGCTAAATCCTATGGGCAACTTATTTTGAGCAATGCAGTACTGTCTAGCCATAACGGGATATTTTTCTCTTCCAAAGATTCACAGGTTCATGACATTCCTTACAATGTACTCTGTGACAGAGAATTGTTAGCCTACAGTATATGCAGGCTATCTTCAGTGTATTCTAAACTCTATTTTAAAACATAAAAAATAATACAGTTGTATTACATCAAATTTCAACCTTATTCTTTCCCCCGCCAACACACAAAGAATAATAAAAGTTGTGTTTTCTCAGATGGTTGATATTAGATACAAGGTTTGGCGGAATAATGCCCCTGTTAGAATACCCACATGTGTCCTCAGAACTTGTTAATTCATTACTTTTCATGGCAAGGAAAATTATGATTTCTAATAAAGTGAACTTGAGATGAGGAATGACCTTGATATGAAGATTATCCAGGTGTGTCCTTACAAGTGAAAGAAGGAGGAAAGACAGGTTGGATTGATGCAATATAAAAATTCAGTCCACTGTTGACAGCTGTGAAGAAGGGTGAAAAGGGCCATGAACCAATGAATGTGGTTGTCTTCTAGAAACTGAAAAAGTATAAAGCAAATAGACATCTCCCTACAGCCTCCAGAAAGGAATACAGTCCTGCTATACCTTGATTGAATCCTAGAGAAAGCCATTTCAAAAATCTGACCTCCAGAATTATAAGATAATATATTTATATTGTTTTAAGCCACTAAATGTGTGGCAATTTCTAAGAACAGAAATAAAAAACTAATACACAGGTGTATGTAAAATGTATTAGAATTTTTAACTAATGCTAATAATATGATCAGTATATTTTACATAAAAAGATTTTAAACTGTGTCCTCCTCGAGTCCAGGGCCAGGCAGAAGCATTTTTTTTTTTTTTAATGAGTTAATTTGCTTTCTATTGGTATACAGTAAGATCTATGTTTTTTGTTTGTTTGTCCCAGAATCTAGGAAAGTAAGAGTTAAGTTTTATGGTTAATTATTATGACATTCTGTAATGTTAATTTCTTACTACAATTTTTTTCTTCCCAACTTTTATGTTAAAAAAATATATTTTACTCTGATTAATGGTTTTGATAAAATCAGCATTGAATACATTTGTAAAGAGCATTGATAAGAAATTAAATATAAGAACAATGGTAAATTAAAACACAGTTTTGTTCTAAACAATTAGGTATAGATAATCAATTTTTATATGACAGAGAACCAAATATGTCAATCTTGCTGACACACAAATTTATACTTGATTGTGTATTTTATATATTTATATTAAAATAACAAAATTGAAGAAAATAAAGAAAAAAGTGAATGAGGTAATAATTATTTCTTATTCTATTTTCCTTTGTCCATTCATATACATGGGGTCAGTATGTTAAATTAAAAGACAGTTAAACATAGTTCAACCCTAACTATTGATTAAATTCAATTTATTAACAGTTTATTATTGTACTTTTGGAGTTTAATTAAAATTGTACTCAGGGTAGAAAGCAAGCATAAACATGTCTCTCTCAACAACTTCTCTTAATCTCTTCTATCTATGGAGTATTTTATATAATATGTCCCTATTTACCAAAGCTTATATATATTTAGACTATATTCTCCTCAAATCTGCATGGGATTACTTTTATTTATTGAGATTAGATTGGATATCATTCTTCAAAATAATTTCTATTTTTTTATGATCACATGAAGGTTTATGGTCAAGACCCTAGAGAACATTACAGAATTGAATGGCATAGCATGGTGCAGGTAGCAGGTGTAATAAAAACACAAAATGCACAGGTCAAGCTGGCCTGCAGTCTCTGTGTTTCCCAGAAGAGTTAAGATATGAATCTGACTCTTTTCTTGCACAATTACACTATTAAAAAGAATGATTTCACAGTTTAAGCAAATATTTCATGTACGGGACAAGACACTTACCAGAACTTTGGTTTCAGAGATTTTACACTGGAGAATATCAATAGATAAGAACAAGTAGTTAAAGACCCAAAGTTTGTATAGAAATCATCCTCAGAGGATTCTCACTCTTTGTGAGTGAAATTAGTATTTAACTGCTATTTTCTCAGGCTTTGATCTTTATTTTTTATTTATTAAAAAATAAAAATAAAGAAATACTGGAGAGATTCGTTAGTTCATTAAATCAATTGTGTGTATGTGTTAAACTTTTAACATTTGAAAGAATAAAAAAGTATAAACATAGTAATGACACCATTGACTAGATTACTACTACACATCTAGCTTCAATCTATGTTAGGTGAGTAGAAACAAGTCTTGGTTACTACAATTGAACATAGAGAGTAAAATATTACATCAAACACATTTTTAAAACATTGCTGAGTATCCGTTTTTTTAATTGTGTTAGATATGAGGAAAATATGTCTGCTTACCCATAAAGGAACATTATTATAATATATGTAGGATTAGATAATTTTAATATAAATCTTTGCATGCATGTAGTTATTCTTCATATTTTGTATAGCTATGCATATATAAACACCTATTTTTATAAATAAAAATAATAAATTATAAAACAAATAAAAGTTATGTATATTTCCTTATCTTAATTGTGGACATGTCAAATCAGAGAGTACATCATTCATTTATTTAATGTTTGAACATAACAAAATTTCTTGGCATATCGTAGATGCTCAATAGATATTTCACAAACAGATACGGATTACTGTAATCCAGATTCTGTAGAATACTATAGCTTCAAATACTTACACAAGCTAATATGTCTAACCTCCACTTAAACTTTGCTTTGTTTTTCTCACATCAGGATAATCATCATGTTTTTTTGCAACCATTTATTACATGCGAAGGTTTTTATCAATCATCTACCTGTTTCATCCTAATCTTCAAACACTCAAAGGCTTTTAAGAAACTCCATTTCTTGATGTGGAGGATATTGAAAAAAAAGAAAAGAAATTTCAGGCTCTTTATAATAGGATGCATATTAGCTAAAATAAGACAAAATTTTATCATGGACTGACAATCATAAGGTCATATTAAATAGCATGGCAAATTAACTCATTTAAAATATATTTTAGTTCCTCACATAGAATATAAACTTAGTTTATTGATTATTCTAATATTACAGCCAGATTAATTTGTTACACTGGTTTTTAATTGGGGGTTGCTTTGTATCCCAGAGGACATTTGGCAGTGTCTGGAGTAATTTTTAATTGTCCCAACAGAGGGTGGGGGAATACCACTATCATTTAGTAGGACAGAAACCAGGAATGCTCCTAAACATCCTATAAGGCATGTAATAACCCTCTACAACAAAAATAATGCAGCCCAAGATGCAGTAGTGCCAAGCTTGGCAAATTCTGATATATTTACATTGTAGTATGGCTTCCAAGCTATAATTTTTATCATATTAACAAAAGAACAGATAGAGTATTCAAATAAATTTGTTATATAACTCAATTTTCACAGTCATACTAAATAGAAAATTAAGTACTGGGACCCAACCAATACTGTAACTTTCTCAACTTTTGATGTTTCATTAATTGTTTTGAGGTGCCAAACTTAAAAGTCAGTGAGTCACTAATATATGGGAATGGCCAGTTTTCTGAACTTTAAGAGCAGAAGCTCCTTGCACTATGAGCAAGTATGGAACATAGTTTTACTTTTAGTTTGCAGGGGCACCATTTGCGATTCTATTACACAATATTGTTTTCTGTGGTCCAGAGATAGTCAGTGAGCTTCTCAAAGCACTGTAAGAGGAATTATTTAGGCTCTGGTAAAATTGGGTTCATTTAATATTTCTGGCTGTGCGATATTTCTTACGTACAGATGATGTTCAGTTACATAATCCCATAACTTATTGTTTATGTTGCCCTTTGTTATGATGACTCTTGACATCAGAAGGAACTAATAATGATCATAACTATTAATTGAAAGAAATTCAGAACATTATTCACTTATCTGTTGGCATGGCAATCTTTGGCTTTCTCTAGTTTTCTTTGGTAATATGTCGTTATTTTCCTGATCACCCCTACCATCTGAAAGCATTTCATGGTGTTTTTCATGTGTGTAATATAATACAGTTTGAAGGGGACTGAAATATCATATGCTTCCACACTTAGGAAGATGAGAGGTAGAATGAAGATCTCACTTCTCTGTCCAGATCCTTTTGTCGTAGGTGTTAATTTGCCAAGGTCTTTCTCAATTACTTCTCAGACCCGAAGCATTGTACTCTCTTATTGGGTAAGTATTTATGAAGAGATTTAATGAAAATATATCACTGGTAAATGTTTACTCAGTGTTTCATGTTTGATCTTTGTGGTACAGTCTTTCTACTAAAGCTGGAATCTATTTTCAATGACTACATATGAATGCAGCACACGTTCTGTGGCCTAACAGATGCCATCTGTAAAAGCATTTACTTTAAATTAGTGGAATAAGTAATCAAAAGGGCTTTGTACTTAATGCAAAACTTTTGGTGACTATTAAATGCTCATTAGAGGGTGTTTTTGCTGTATGACTGTCAAAATCAGCAGGACGTTTATGTTAGATTTCCTGAGTGGGTCAAGATTGAATATGATTTTACAACCTAAATAACATAAATGAATGCAGGTTATTTCGGCATCTCCAGATGTTTTTTAAAGTCTTTGCCCCTAAACCCAAAACTTAGTGCCATTTGAAATTCTACAATGGTATTTTAGTGAATATTTTTTTCAATTAAATATTTTGTGTCTTTAGATATGTATGCTACTTTTTCAAACTCCTCACATTTATAAATGAAAAAACAAAAACAAAAACAATACCATCTTTAATGCTAAATATTTCATAGCCCGTACTTTATGGAAATATGTCCCCAGTGAATCAGATAATGTTAAATTAGTTTATGCACTGATTACAATAGCTAATTATTTAAAATGTTTAATTATCTTATGATGGCATATTTGGTAGATTGTGTATGTGTTGTGATTTGATTGAATCTCTGGAAATATGTCCTTATCATCACTTTGCTTTTAATTAAACATTCAATAGTTGTCTTGTTTAATCTAGAGAGATGCATCTATTATTCTCACTACTGTTATTTATGTAGTACCATGCACCGGAATAGTACTATATAACATGAATAAATGCTTAGCTCAAATCATGGTCTTCAAATTGAGAAAATTAAATCTCAGATCTATCAACTAAAGTCTATAAGTCTCTGATTATAACAGATTTGTTTGAAGAACCCTCCAGCATCATAATGATGCAAAGCAGAAATTCAAGAACTCACAAGGTTTCACTCAGCTTGCTTGCTTGCAGAACTTCACTTAAACTAGTTAGACCAGCATTGATGGCTAAGTACAGAAAAAGCACGAATAACAACAACAATAAAAAGTTAAGCTAGAGTAATAAAAGCACTGCAATTTATATAAAAAAAATAATAATACAAGATCTGGATAATGTCATTTTCTTCAGTAAATGTATAAATTGGCCAATTAAAGCTCTTCTTTTGAAATTTTTACTATGAAATCTAATTGTATAATTCCCTATATTGCTCAGAATTAGAAATAGCTTTCTGATTTATAAAACTTTAATTACCCACCAATTTTGTCACTAGTGGCTCAAGGATACCATATAGTCCCAAGAGGAAGAGAAGGAAATCACCTTGATATTCCCATCGCAAAAATTTCTTTTCTCCAGGTTAATCTAAAAATGTCTCCCCCTCCCACTGGCCATCTTCTTTTCTAGCAAAGATTTATGACAGAAGCAAAAATACTTCAATCATCATCTGAGTTTGAGTCATCTATAAATAGCTTCTGAAGGGAAAAATGTTTGAGGGTGTTATAGGAGCTGCAAGTGGAAAGCATATTGAAGATTTAGAGTCAGCATTGATGTGTTATTGATGTGTTTATTGATTATTAAGTGTCTGTTCAATAAACTTTTCATTGTTTGGATACAAAAGCTCAAAAGAAAAGCATTCTACATCTTAAAACCATCAAAATATATTTAAGTAATTTAAGTGACAATAAAGTTAGAGGGTAGTGTTAGAAGGAATTGAGTGCTCTGATATAGACGAGAGCAGAATGTTTAAAAAGGGAAGAAATTGTAAAACACAGTGAGAAATAGTGTAGGAAGAGGCAACAGGTGTACTGATTCTTGCAGGAAGAGAGTAGTAAACAATTGTTGGTAAGGAGGGAAAAGATAACATGCTTTCTTTGTGGAAGAAGAAGAAGCACACATTAAAGACATGAAGCGAGATTTTTCCGCTATGGTAGGTCCTGATGTTTAAATGGAATAGATTGAATCCCATGCATGTTTACCTGTGCAATAAACAAATTAACCATAAATTAGCCAATTTGATAAATATCAGCAATATTAACCCCTGAAGCAGTTAATGTAGCAGAATAAAATCAAATTATTTCAAACCCACTTGATACAATTTATCGTAGCATATCTGAGCAAAATTTTCTCAGTTGGTTTATATTTAAGCAAAACAAACAAACAAACAAACAAACAAAAAACCCCCAAACAATTATATTTAAAGTGAGAGAGAGACAAAGAGAAAGAGTACACAACTCAAAGTGTGCTTTTATTCTTCACTGTATAAGCAACTTCCACCAACTTGGGAAATAAGGAGAAGGAAGGAAAAAAAAATATTTCTAAAATATCATATTATTTCAAATACTTCCATCATAATGGAATTGTGGTTTTTTTCTTTTTGATTAAATTGATTGGGGTGATGTTGGTTAATAAATTATGCAGGTTTCAAGTGTACATTTCTATGATATATCATTTGTATGTTGCATTGTGTGCCCACCACCCAAAGCAAAGTCTTCTTCCATCACCATGGAAGTGTGGGTTAGTTACCCTTGATTGAAGAAGATTACCACTGTGAAGAGGTAGTAAAGATGAGTTCCTTGAAACAATCCTAAGACAACATATTAAAAAAAATCACTTGCTCAGCTGGTGTGGCTCAGTGGATTGAGTGTTGCCCATGGACTGAGAGGTCCCGGTTTGATTCCTGGTCAGGGCACATGCCCAGATTGAGGTCTGGATTCCCAGGAAGGGGCATGCAGGAGGCAGCCGATCGATGTTTTTCTTTCACATCAATATTTCTCTCTCTTTCTCCCTTCCTCTCTGTAAAATAATCAATTAAAAACATAATGAAAAAACTTCTTACAGTAAGGTAAACTCTTTCAATGGAAAATAACAAGGCTTAGGAACTCCCATATCTATATTTTTGACAGCTATAGATAACTTAGTATTTTAAGATTCAGACTTCCTTAGTCTTTTACCTACATAAAGAAATTTTACAAATTAGTCACTGTATATGAAATCCTGATGGAAAGATAGATTTTGGGTTTTGTCTTCACACATAATTATGTGATTTGATAAAACTGGGGGTTCCAGGCTGTTTGCATATGATATTATATATATCTCATTTGAGTAAGAGGTCAGTAAACCATCTCATTTTCTCTATTGACTCATTTAAAGGGAATGCAAGTATTTTAACAGAACAAGAGGATGAATTTGAGTTGCGTTAGAAAATATTTCTCAGATTTTTCACATTGGAACAAAGTAAGCCAAATTGGTTCTTTCAATTGCATAGAAAAGAAACTGAGCTATGGAATTTCTGACAAAATAGAACAACCAAGATTCTAAGGTTGTAGGACAATGTCTTCCAGAATGTGAGATGACTCCCTCATGTTAGCTCCACAGTATAATCAACAACTCTGTGGGCAAGCACCATGCCCTTTGGCTTCATGCTCTGGATTAGACATTGTTCCAGGCTACTGTAGACTCCTCAAGAGAGCTCCAGTGTCTTCTGCTCTGTCATGTCCACATTACCCTTCAAGAATGTCAGAGACCTCAGTCCTTTCCTGATAGCAGAATGACAACATAAAAAATGTGATTTTATCCAGTTTTAGTATCATGAGAATGTATCTATTGTTTGTTTTTTGTTTTTTGTTTTTTTTAGAGAGAGAGAGGAAGAGAGAGAGAGGGAAACATGGATGTGAGATACATCAATCGGCTGCCTCCTGCATGCCCCCTACTGGGAATCAAGCCCATAACCCAGGCATGTGCCCTGACCTGGAATAGAAACAAGACCTCTTAATCCATGGGACAATGCTCAATGGATTGAGCCACACTGGCTGAGCATGAGAATGCATCTACATCAACTTTTATGTTTACTTATTTATTTCTTGTTGTTCTGAATGAATGCTCTTTCCTATTCACGACTTTCATGTGTGATGTAAATCCTATCTATGTTTTACTGAGAACTTTGACATTTTGCTCCAACTCATGTCGCATTTGAATATGCAAAATATTTTTAGAATTTTTCCCATATCTACAACAATAAACTTCCATGGGGGAAGTTGGCTCTACATTTGGGCAAATTCAGGTGTATGTCCAGTGAGTGAATCATGATCTAATGTCATCTGCCTAGAACCCGTGGGACCAAGAGCCCTTGTGGAGACAACAATCCCCAGCACTGAAATCAGCTGCTCTGTGCCAGAGAAGATGTGTGATGAAGGACTAAATTATTCTTTACATGAGGTTCCAGGCACCTTTCTGAGTACCTTATAAGTAGTCAAATTTAAGGCTTATAATAAGGTACAGAATTTTTTTTTTTTTTTTTACCAAGGAAGGAAACTGAAGCCCATATAAGCTTTATAACATATCTAAAGTCACACAACTAGTAAATAGTTGGGAGAGGTTTTTGTCCAGTTGTTGAACATATCCTCAATCAGAAAACAGTGTCATATATCATTTATACTTCCTCATATATTCCGTTCTTCTTTTTCTCTCCTTGTTATCTCAGAAGCAATAAAACTTTAATATTACTATATTTTGACACTTGAATAGGCATTTAAAATCATTCTCTGTAGTAAAATGGGAAATATACTACTGGCACTTTTGTTTCATATTGAATTACATGTTCTTCTTGAGGGAATAGTACATGCTTGAGTTGCAAGCTGAACTATCAGCTTTTGACACAGAACACCATGTTTACTTGAAAGAATGCCCGTGTTTATCCGGATGTTGGTGTGTGGTAAACATGTTCTCAAAATTAATAAAATGAGCATGTCATCGCAAAGATACTTACTAAGAGTATTAACTACCAGTTTTAAAATTTGAGTTTCCAATCAAAATTATAATTTTGGAAAATTTGGTTGGCCACATCAGCTTGAATTTATTTTTACTTGAGATTATTACATTATCAGGTGTGGTTTTTTAAAATATTGTATGACAAAATTGGTCAACATCTGAGGATCAGCATAAATGAGTGAACCAATATTTTTTATGGGATTATGATGCTACAACATCATGCATGTAAAGGATCCATTCAAAGTGCAAGATAGACCAAAGGATTTAATAGAACAAAAGTACAAAATTTTATTGATAAAGTTTCAGATTCCACATTGCAACTATCTTTAAGACACTACCACTTAATAAGTTTGAATGTAGCATCAAAGAAGATCTACAATTATATGAAAAGACTATTAAGTAAATATTTATGTCTCTCAACTATATATCTATATAAAACCATATTTTCTTAATATACTTTACCCGGAACAGCATATTGAAGCAGATTACATGCAGAAGTCAATATGAAAACCCAGCTATCTTCTGTTAAGCTGGACATTAAAGAGATTTGCAAAAATGTAAAACAATACCACTCTTCTAACTGAATTCCTTTGTGCTAAAAAATATAGTTATTTCAAAATATATAAAAATACATATAATGGGTATATTATTATTTTAAATAAATAAATTAATACTTTAAATGTATAGAATTTAATTTCTTAAGCAGTACATGTTAATAAATTAAGGTCTTAAAGTATTTTGGAGTAGTCATTTCTGAGAACATAAAGGGTTGACATCAAAATATTGAAAACCCTTATGTATTGTAGTTTTCTTGGTAGCCACAACAAAGTACCACAAACTCAGTGCTTACACAAAATAAATGTATTCTCTCACGGTTCTGGAGGCTAGAAGTCCAAAATCACGATTTTGGTAAGGCCATGTTCTCTGGGAAGGCCCTAGGAGAGGAGAATCTGTTCCATGCCATTCTCTTAGCTTTCATTGTTACCAGTAGTCCTTGGCATTTACTGGCTGGAATCTGCTTAACTTCAAACTCAGGTGTCTTCTGTCTGTATGTCTGTATCTTCATATGGCATTCTTCTCTGTGTGTGTATCTGTGTCTGTGTTTCTTCTTTACGTCTTATAATGACACCAGTTATATTGGATAAGTGGTGCGCCCTACTCCAGTACGATCTTAACTTACATCTTAATTATATCACAAGGACTCTCTTTCCAAATAAAGTCACATTCAAAAGTACCAGAAATCAGAATTTCAATATATCTTGTAGGGGGATATAACTGAATCCACAATAGCCTGTTTTATAGTAATCTAATTTGGCACAGGACACATCGTGAACACCTTGAGATTATTTTGATTTTGAAGCCCACCATTCTGTTAGATGTACACTTTTGAGCCTGTTAATATACATTCCTAAGCCTCACTTCTTCTCTGTAAAAAATATGAGTAAAAATACTACCTATAGAATACTTTTAAGAATTAAATATGTGGAAGTCTAATGCAGTGTTTCAAATCTGGTTGCTCAGGAAAAAAACAACACACAATATATTCCAAAGTTTTGGGAGGAGCCCAAGGATATGTATTTTTAAAAGTTTCTGAGGTGATGATGGATGGTTTATCTATAGGTTTAAGAACTATTGTGCAATGCATTACCCACAGAAAGAAAATAAGACTCTGCCCAGCTGGTGTGGCTCAGTGGTTGAGCGTCGACCCATGCACCTCAAGGTCACCGCTTCGATTCCTAGGCAAGGCACAGGCTCAGGTTGTGGGTTCGATCTCCCAGTGGGGGACATGCAGGAGGTGGCCAATCAATGTTCTCTCTCGTCAATGTTTCTATCTCTCTCTCCCTCTCTCTCTAAAATCAATAAAGAAAAAATTTTTTAAAGAAAATAAGACTCATTTCATGCAATGTTGAAATAAATGCTGCTTCATTAATCTGCTCTAGATATCGGAACATTTAGTACAATCTCAAGTAAGATAAACCCACTTTGGGTGTCAAATTATATATAACAACACATTGAGGATTTTTCAATAAGAGACATTATAATTGTTTTTTATATTATTGTTTTGTTTTTGAAAAGAGAATTTGTTGAGAATGACTAAATCTACATTTTATTCTTTCCAGGGCTCCTTCTTGTTCAGAACATGAACTGAAAATATGTCTCATATTCTACAAAACCATGATAATTTTCTGCATGTAACACCACCAAATGCCTCTTATTAGGGGTAGCTCTCATCTCAAATTTGAACTTGAGAGTACTGTGTAGTCTATAAAACTACCTAGACCAGTGTTTGGCATGTATTAGGTATTCAACACTTGTTAGGTTCTTTTCATTGCAATTGTTTTATAGGTATAAAAAAATAATGTTGGAAATGGAAAATTCATATGAACATTTTTGGTCATGGACATGCTAACACATCCAATAAGGAGTTTTCTTTCATTTATTTTCCTGGAGTTCCCATGTATGCCATGGAGACCAGTGTCAGTAGTAGTTTGTTCTTTTCTAAAGTAGTAAGAAGTGTACTGATTAGATATAGCTAAAGCCATTTGTTAGTCACTTAAATGTTATTTTAAGAGAACAGATCATCTGAACTCAATGCTTATGTTTAAAAACAATGAGGCAAAGCTATAATGTTGGAATACTTTGCAGAAATTTCTTATGCATTTATCTACACATTTCAAGACACTGTTTCTGGTTTGAAAGTTCAAAATAAACTAAATCTTCAAAGACAACACCAAGGTCCTGTATATTTTGTTTCAATGGCAATGAAATAACATAGATCATCTGAGTTCATATTGTGTAATGAGAACCCTTGGCTCTTTCTTACAGATGTTTTTGTCTCTTATTCTTAAATAGAACAACATTTTGGTATTTTATTTCTCTCCAATAAAAAATTTTTGAAAACTTTGGTAAATGTGATCACATTTTAGAAAAGGTGGAAAATCAAAAAGAAGAAGAACCCTGCAATGTTCCAGTCACAGATGCATGACCAGTGGCAGTTTGATTACGTGGGAATGCCTGCTTAGTTTTAGTGCTTTATACTAGTCTACAGCAAGCTGGAGTGTGATGGTCCAGCTGCCTAGTCTTCTTAAGTTTGCCTGAAAAAGCTTGGCTATAAACTTACTTATTTATCCATTTTATTGGATGTGCCCATCGCATCATAGTCTCTGGCTACATTTACAAGGGTAATAAAAAAGGCTATACAATTCTCTCTTAGCAATTGAACAGAGTACTTAGAGTTCAAAGGAGATTCAAGTGTGTGTACTTCAGCAATGGTAGTCTTCTTTTAAAAATCTTGATATTTTGTTTGTTTTTTAGGATTATCTTGAAATAAAATGACGAAGGAAAGGTGTTTACTTTTAATCGACACATTAAAGAAAATAAAATTACAGAAAGTCTTTCATATTTTTCTTCAAGGCAGTCTATGACAAGGGGAGATTTTTTTAGACTAGGCGCTATGTTGGAGGCCCTATTCTCACAGCCAAAACAGCATATCCCACATGAAGAAGAGTCTTGGATTGTATACTCTTCTTGCACTTCCCATTGGGTTAATGAGCATGCCACAGCATTAAGCAGCTGTGCAGTTGCTACATCATGCTGTGTATATGAGACTTTTTCATAGAATTTTAAGTGGCATGTGGGTTAGGTGTCTGCTTAAGCAAGAAAACATGAGATGATAAATAAGTATGTATGGGTATGGAGATGTGTAAGTACACTAACATTCATGCACAGAAGTGTTTACTGTGCATGTCAAGAGCTAGACAATAGAAGAAGATCCAAGTTAAAGAACTTAGATTTTGCTCAACACATAGTTATTAATCATTTCCTTTATATTACATGGTGCTAACAAACATAATTAAGCATAAGATATGATGATTCTCTCGAGCTCAGAATATCTAATCCTCTTTTATTTCCATTTCATTGAAGTGGTGAGCCACAGCATTTACCAAACTATGTCGAATAAAGATGAGAACAACAATAATTGATCAAGGATCAAGGCAAATGAAAGATAAATATTTTAAAATCATTACCAACATAATAAAGTACGCGTGCTTTAAAAATATCACTGAACCTTAAGAGGGCACAGAAGTTCACATCAGACTCTGTGCAACAAATTCTTTTATTCTCCTCTAATTTATTCCAATGTTCCTACTACAAACCAACAGTAAAAAGAGATTAGTTCTTTTTTTCTATACTTTATTTAAATGTTAGAATTGCTAAATTACTCTTTAGTACACATTTTTAAAAATTGCACATCTAACTTGTCAATAACAATGATAAAATAGATTTTGTGACTAACTGCATAAAGCAAATAGCTATTTAAATAAATTTCCTTTGGAAAAAAAATTTTTAAATTTTGTTTAACTTTATTACTATATATAATGATCTATTCTGGGTCTTTGGGAATAAAAAAAATTAATCTTACCAACTAGGACTTTATTTTCTAGTTGGAGAGAGAAGACCAATGCACGAGTAAATATAATCTAAGAAAAAATATTTAATGTAACAATAAAGTACATTTTCATTTAAAAATAAATTCAGGAGAAGAAAGTATTTCAGAGGATTTAATTATTTCCAATAAGTTTTTTTCTGGAATGGTTAAGATATATGAGAAATTTTGCTGAGTGCTGAAGCTTCTAAAATGAATTTGGAATTGCCTTTGGCCTCATGGTAGATAAGGCATCATGGAAAAGGTAACTGTTGACTAAGAAATTGAAGAAAGAGAAGAATGCAGAAATGTGAAGATGGAGAAAAACATATTCTCCTCTTCTTGCTTGTCAATATTATAAAAATGAGCAAAAATGACCCAGTAATGAGTAAATCATTCAGGAATGTCTTGTGTGAAGGATGATTGAAAGGGCCAGGTAGGAAATACAATGAAAAAGACAGACCAGAGTTACATTATCAAGGGTCTCCAGTGGCTCCAGTCTCCCTACAATGTCTAAGACTTTGAACTTGAGTCTGAGAAAGGGAGCAATATGATCAAAGAGCAAAGATCTAGGACAACTAAACTTGGGTAGAGTACAAAGGTGGTTTGACTACAAAGTAACAAGAAGTAGAGGCTTACTTGTAAATTATATCACTGAACAGGAGGGAGGATTTAAGAAATATTATGAGGGGTTGATTCGTGTTCTTGTCATTGAAGTTTTAAAAATTAGACACCAAAGCAGCTGCAGATGCAAGATTGATGTTTAGCTAATAAATGGATGTGGGGCAAGAGACAAGGTAGGCTCAAAATTAGTGCTGACTATTTAAATATGTTGACATGAAGGTTGGTGCAATTAATGCAGAAATAAAAGAATGAGATGGAATAATTTAGAAGTATGGGAATGAGTTCAGTGTGGATGAGACTGTGTTTGAAGAGCTGGTGAGGTCCTATGGTATATTTCCGGCAGGCAATTTGAAGTCTGGGACTAGATCTCAGAAAATGGTTAGGGGTGACATAAAGATTTGTAACTTTTCTAAAGACAGCTGTGATTTGAAGTCACAAGATTTAACAAGATTGCCATGAAAGACATACGAAGAGAATGGGCTGGCTAAGGGTAGATTTCAGAAAAATCACGTTGGGAATAGGAAGGTGGTACAGAAGAGCAGAACAAGCAAAGAAAACAGAAGAGGGTCAAGTTATAAAGGAGATTTACATGAAGCAGCACAGGGCCTGATTACAGTGCATACACTGATGTCTCTTTTGGAACACAACTCATGTTTTATGTGAAAATAGGCAATATCTCTTTAGCTCTCATCTTTAACAGCTATACAAGAAATGCTCACTTATTTTCAGTCATTTATATTTTGAAATACATTTTGTTCTCTCTAAAATCAGTAACTGATGCCTAGAACTATGTTTCCAGATAGTATGCATTTACCATTTTCAGCTCACTCTATTGATAGTACTAATTCCAGCAAATTGCTGTGGTAGTGAGTATGCATTTTAGAAAGTTGGTCTCAGATAAAGGTAATTAAGGTTAACATCAGTCCTGCATTGAAAGAGCCTCAACAACTATAATGTAGTAGAATCTGTATTACAAGAGACCTGGAAACCAAAAGCTACAGGAATTTGGAGAGGAGTTTGTTTTTGACTCAGAGAATCACTGAGGGTTCAATGAAAGAAGGAGGATCTGAGTTGATAATTAAATGATGTGGACCAATCTTCCTTGCTTTCTTCTTTCCTTTATGCTCTTTTAAATTTTAAGTTATTCAAAATAAAGGAAACTCAGACTTACAAAAGGAACTAAACTAATTTAATTTGAATTAGTATCATTTCTTTTCAACATGTTGTATCTCTCACCGCAGCACCTATATACACAAATACATTCAGGGAAGGATTTATGTTGATTGTAGCTTCTCTTGTCATCTGAAATATCCTCCATTCCCTATACCTTTTGTTTTTTCAGGTTTAGGTTTAGGAAAATGATAAAATTTTAATATCGTGACTTAAGCATCTAAATACATTTGTGAATCTCATTCATTGTTGTACAAATCACATTTGTATATAGCTATATAGTTATTCATTTGTTTTATATAACATTGATTTATTAATTTTATATAACACAAAATTATTTATTTTTGGACTATTGCAAATGGGTCTATTTTACTTCCAGAAAAAAAAATATGTAAGGACGTCTTTTCTTAGTCTTTAATAAGATATTATATTTATTTGTTTTCATAGAATTTGAACTGTAGTATAGCTGAACTTCTTACAAATACTACTTGTTCCTGAAAAAAAAACAAAAAAAAAACACAGCAGGATACCAACTACCATCTCATTGTGTGGCCACTATTTTCAGTATCTCAGACAATTTTTCAAGCTCCTTTTGTCATTCTCATGACCTTTCTTGTGAAAATAGGTTACCTTGTTATTTTGAGTATCAATTACAATGTCCTTGACTCCCTCGTGATAGGACAGGATTGAATTCCACCTCCATTGAATGTCAACAATAATGGATTTATTCAGCAGCCGGAAGATGGTGTCACTGAAGTGGGGAGAGGAAGCCTTCCTTTTCATTCCAGCGAGAATGAAGGGAGAGTGCTGCTCTCTTCCCCTACTTCTCATTGCTTCAGACAGAAACAACACTGACTGAAACTGGACTCCATCATCTGCCAGGACTGGTTGAAATCAACCGTATTTAGTAGGTAAGAGGCAGTCTGTGAATATGGAAGCCTGAATTTCAAGATGTCTTGGGTAGGTTACCAACCTATTACCCAGAGGGAAACAGTGCAATTATCTTTCACTTAATAGTAGGATTTTTCTATGAAAACAAGTTAAGAGTGGAATATGAGGAGAGTGAAGATGTGCTATGTTAGTCCTTTGTAAATAAAAGGGTTCATGTTGCAAGCTAGCTGTTCTTTCTTATTTAAGACAAACAGACACCAAGAAAATACTAGTATTTGGAAATGAAGTCATTGCTTACTTTCCCCAATATGTGAATGTGATTTTTCAGTAATCATATTATCTAACTTTTATTTACTCTTTTTTTTTTTTTTTTTTGCTGATAATGATACTGTCAATATCTTGGTTATTAACAACAGAAAAAGAGTAAAAAGGGGAGACTAGATAATATAGGCATTCCATTTATACAGCTTTGCCAGGAAGCTGCAATTAATATTCTCCAGGTCTATTCCCTGCAAATCAATAGGAAAAGGACTGAACAGAGAGAGTTTATTTTTACTTTATTTATTTTATTTTTTTGTTAACCCTCACCTGAGGAAGAGTAGGGGAGAGAGAGAAAAAAAAAACATCAATGTGAGAGAGACACATTGATTGGTTGCCTCACTCACACACCCCGACAGGGGCCAGGGATTGAACCCGCAACCCAGGTATGTGCCCTTGACCAGGAATCAAACCGGCAACCCTTCAGCCGGTGGTCAACACTTTATCCACTCAGCCACACTGGCCAGGGCCAGACAGTTTAGACACATGTCCAATAAGGTCTGGGTGAAGTGGGAAAATGCTCACCTATCAGTTACACCTGAGAGTGAGTAATTGGCCAGAATAGGTGTGGCCATTGCAAGGGTGCATAATCTACATATTTAAGCTCCTAAACAAAGAAAGTTCCCTCTCCTGGTTCTCTTGGCCCTCTTGGGACTCCTGTGGCAGGGGGCACATGATCCTGCATTCGCCCACGTGACTCATGGCCAAGTGGGACATACACAGTCGACTGATGGACAGAATCTAGCCTGATGCCTGATGCTGTGTGGGACTCTGCTTGACCATGGAGTGTAAACTTTGGACACTGGCCCTGCTTCTAGCTCTGCTGAATTCCCAGCTGCTCCTCTTCCAGGACTGGACAAAGGGAACTGGGACTTGGGAACCCCAGGAATGTAACTTCACACAAATAAAATTCACTCATTCTATTGTACTTGTCCTAGAAAATTCATTTTCCCAAGATATCTCAAAAGCCCTACTCCTACTAGTGTTGGAGAACTGCTTTTCTCCTGCAGCAATATCTATTTATGTTATAAAATTTAATATTTTGTTTAGTTGTAAAGAATTAATTAAAATTAAAGTTTTATATGTTCACTAATTTTAAAAACACTATATTTTTACCTATATAAAAGGTATTGTATGATCCAATAAAGTAATTTTAGAGTCATATTAAGTTTTTGGAATAGAATAAAAAAACAAGTTAAAATATTTGAGATGTTAATAAGAGTAAATTATGCAATCTGAATTTTGTCTTCTCCTTTTTGTCTTTATATTGTTTGAATGAATCATAAAACCTTATTTGCATGAATAATACATAATTCTTTCATTTATTGGGTTCAGACTAATTTGGGGAAAGGCAAAGTTTGAGAAGATGGGAAAAAGAAAAAAAATATGTGAGGATAAATTCTGGAAGTTACAGATGAGATTAAAATAAGGCCAGATAAAAATGGCATTGATGTTTTAAAGACATTTTTTAATAATAATTACAAAGAAGTATTTAGTGATAGAAGATATATTACAATGTGTAAATATAAAGAGAGCAGGGTTGAGTAATCATTTTGTAGGAGTTGTTCAGCAAAACTGTGTCAGATAGACAAATTGTAGACATAGTATATCTTCAATGATTAAAAAGTTTTTAATTCAGGAAAGAGTTATAACTAATAATTTATTATTTCAGATAAATAATACTTTGTTTTATATCCAAGGCCAGTTATGAGAAAAGTTTAATGTAAATATTAAAGTGTTATTTTGTTACCAGTGTCTCAATTTGAATAAACATATTCTTAGCGGCTATTATGAGCAAATCATACTTATGGTGGTAGCATAAAAAGATAATACAGTCTTAGCCAGTTTGGTTCAGCAATTAGCGTGTCCCCTGTGGACTGAAAGGACATAGGTTCAATTCCTGATCAAGGGCAAGTACCTGGGTTGTAGTTTCCATCCCTGGCCCCAGTTGGGGTCCTGTGGGAGGTAAATAATCAGTGTGTCTCTCTCACATCGATATTTGTCTCTCTCTCTTCCTCCCTACCTTCCACTCTATCTAAAAATCAATAGAAAAATTTCCTTGGTGAGGATTAACAACAATAGAAAAAAGGTAATACACACTGATTCTTGTTGTGCTCCTTCTTCACTCGTTAATGCACTGAGGACCAGTGAAGTCGATGAGCATTAAATCTCTAAGATGTACTGGTCAACTATAGGGAGGTCCTGAATATCAGGGAGTTAACAAGGATGAATCAAATCAAAATATGTTTAAGAGATCTTCACCAAATGCTCCTGTCTCTTTCCGCCCAACTGTTAACCTTGACAAGATATAATAATGTGGTCTAAATGCACATACAGTGCAGAGCTCAGATTCTGTGATTTCTATTAAGTGAGTGAAGTCTTTATGGCAGTTTTCCCCATTGTTACATAAACACAACTGTTTTGTTCTTTCTCTTCACAGATTTAATTATAAGTGAAATGTGAAAATTATAAAGATCAGTTGGTCTATTTATTTTTTTGTTCATTTATTTACTCAACCAGAATTGATATTTTTTCCTTCTTTCCAATATTTTTATATTTCAATTAGAGTTTACATTCAATATTATTCTGTATTACTTACAGATGCACAGCATAGTGATTCGACAATCATGTACTTTACAGAGTGCCCCCCTCGATATTTCAAGTGCTCCCCTGGCCCTATTCATAGGTATTACAATACTGTTGGTTATATTTCCTATCCTGTCATTTACATCTCTGATTTGATTCTCTGTTTACTGTGTCAGGCATTGTGTTGGATGCTAGGGTGAAACAAAAACTGAGTACTCATGGTGCTTCCTTTGTGGAGTTTGCAGTTTTCTAGTAAACAAGCAATTCAACAGGAAAATCACAGGGATTATTATAATGACTATAATGACAACTTCTGGTACAGACTGTGAAGAGGCAGGGCTTTGTCGGTGCACAGTCCATGGTCCAGCACAGGGCCTGTGCTTAGAAGGCCAGCTCTCAGGTTAGGGTTCTGATGGCACCCAATTCTCAATAATGTCCTAGCAAGGAGCTCCATATTCTCATTTTTCACTGGGCTCTAAAAATTATTTCGCTGGTCCTAAAAAGATGCTACAAACCAGGGATTACCTAAGTTAGATAGTAATGAAGGATTACTACCTTAGAGAAGACCATTTCAATCAGGTTTTATCTAAGGCATAATTATAAGGTAAAAAATTCCAGACCCAGACTTCTTCCTGATCTTGATTGAACTGAGGCTTTAGGTAAATTGACTGGGGGGGGGGGGGGAGGGCCAGTCATTAGAATTAACAAATTAACTGGTGGAAGGTGGCATATATGACATCATATATTTGTAAAACAATGAAGAAATCCTTTAAAAAGTGGACAAAGGATATACAATTCATAAAATTGTAAATAGAACAGTCCAATAAAATATGAAAAGATAGCCTGTTTCAATAATTAGTGATGTGAAAAGTAATCTAATAATTGCTAATAGATTTTACCCATTAAATTGGCAATAAAAATTATAATGTCAAGAATTAGAGTATCAGTCAAAGTTCCTACTGCAAGGAACATACGGTATATCTGGGTTATACATGGATAGAGTTTATCAAAAGGAAATTAGATAACTCATAGAGTGGGGAGAGGGAGATCAAAGAACAAGGCCTGAAACCAAGTTTTAAGAATAGCTCACCAAACCATGCTTAAGGACTGTTCTGAAAAGAAAACCACCGTGAAGCAAAAGAGAAACCATCGTCCCTTCCTTTGCACTTAGGACACTTCTGATCAGGAAACTTGCTACCACTTTACCCAGGCATCCTGACACCTGTGCCATCGCCACCTGTAGTACGATGGATTTTGTAAAGGGCTTTCTTCCTCAAGTCACCTGTCTTACACATAGCATTATCCGTGAAAAAATAAAGGGAACTTACTTAGACCTCAAAACTTCTATTTATGAAATATATTTGCAGCATGTTTGTCAAAATATATAAAGAACTCCTATGAATCAAGAATTAAATGTAAAACAGCACATTAAAAATAGTGAAACATATACCTTATAATCTAGAATTTCACTCCTATGTATAGACTCAAAAGAATTCAAAACAAGTACTTAAAATAAGTACATGTTCACACATGTCCATAGCAGCACTATTCAATATAGCCAAAAGGTAGAAATAACCTAAATGTCCAACAGATAAATGAATAAACAAACTGTTGTATATACATGCAATGGAATATTATTTAGCCATAAAAAGAAATGAGGTAGTGACACATGATGCTACATGGAACAACCTCCAAAACTTTGTGTTAACTGAAAAAAATATATACATAAGACATCATTTATTATATAATTCCATTTATATGAAATATTCAGAATAGATAAATCCATAGAAACAAAACACAGATTGGAGTTTGCTAGGGTTAGGGGAAGTGAGAATGCAGACATTACTTAATGGGTAAGAGGTTTGATTTAGAATGATGGAAATGTTTTATTTATATAATTTTTTTTTTCTTTATTGATTTTAGAGAGAAAAAAAGGGAGAGGGAGAGATAGAAACATCAATGAGAGAAAACATTGATTGGCTGCCTCCTACGTACCCTCACCAGGAATTTGGCCCACAACCTGGGCATGTGCTCTGGCCAGGAATCAAACCAGTGACCTCTTCGTGCATAGGTCGACACTCAACCACTGAGCCACACTGTCCAGGCTGGAAATGTTTTAGAATTAAAGAGAGTTAGTAGTTATACAACATTGTCACTGTACTAAACACCACTGAGTTGTTCACTTTAAAATGGTTAACTTTTGTTATGTGAATTTAACCTCAAAAACTGTTTTTTAAAAATGTATGTCAAATGACTTATACATATATATATATATATATATGACAGTCAATATACACATGAAAAGATAAGCAACATTATTAGTTATCAAGGAAATTTAAATTAAAACTGCAGTGAGACACCATTTTAAATCCCCTGGAATATCTGAAATTATTTTAGTAAACCTTGAAAACACAATGTTAGATAGATGTGGAGAAACTGACACTTTCGTATTTTGCTGGTGGGAGTGTTAAATAGTTCAACCACTTTGAAGAGAGGGCTGGCACTTCCTTACAAAGTTAAGCATGTGGCCAACGTATGACCCATCAATTGCACTCTTACTCATGTACCCAAGATCAATAAAACCATATGTCCATAAAAATGACTTGTTCAGAGAAATTCATAGCAGCCTAATACATAAGAGCTCAAAATTAGAAACAATCCAACTGGCCATCAACAAATGAATGGATCCAAAAAAAAAAAAAAAAAAGGACAACAGCAGCAACCCCTCTGGTGGTCCCATACAATAAATCACTGGTCAGCCATAAAAAATAAACAGACTGCTAATCTTTGCGACAGCATGGGTGAATTGCAATAAGGGTATTTTAACAGATAGAAAAATGGCACAAAAAATATACTATTTGATTGTATTTGTATTTCGTCCACTATCTTGCAAAACTATGAGTGCCAGAAATCAAAGAGTTTCCTTGGAGTGGGTTGGAAAGGGCATGAGAAAATAATCTGAAGTGAATGTCCAATGTCTTTCTTCTGAGTGTAAGTCACATGAATTTAAATAATGTGCAAAATTCAAAGGACTGAATACATACAATTCATAGATTTTTATTTGTGTAAATGAATACTGATAGTTTTTCTTTGTTAATCAGTATAATTTTTCACATATTTTTTAATATAACTTATTTTGTGACATTAAATTGCTATGAACAGTTATGCCCTAGCTATTCCCCATTCTGTCACAGGGTTTTATACCTTCAGTTTGAATATGTATTTGGGTGTTTTCTTTTAGGGGTTAGTATCATACCTGTGTCCAACCTCACTGAGCACACTAATAGTCATACACCTGCTGATTTGCCTTCATATGACATAATTTCCTAAAGTGCCACCTGTGATAGAACATATTGTGCAGCTTCATTTTAAAAACTTTATGAATATTAAAAGCAAATGCTACTGCTTCCTTGAACGTACTTGGCTTCACATTCTCCTTTCCGTGCCTAATCCAGGTGTTGATTTAAAATTCAGTGTCAGGGGAAAAAAAAATTCAGTGGCACCAAATGATTACCTATCATTCTAAATTATCTCATATTCTTTTAATTCTTGATATATCTAAGACAGAAGCTGGGAAACACTTCCTTTTCTATTGACCATCTAACATATTTTGTCACTAAAGGCCAACGCTTCATCATTTGGAATTTCATTTTAAACAAAGATTCATAAGTGAGCCTTCCGGCAGCTGCCTGTCAGGTTTCTGAAAGGAAAAAATTAAATCTACTACATTTATTCCAAGCTTCCTCTGTAATGGATCTCACACGAGAGCTTAATTTTATTTTCTGTTTATCAGAAATAAGGCCTATCAAAGACACGATATGCAAGCTATTATGTAAAGCCATCACACAGATGGTGGATAATAGTAAAAAATTGTTTATGGAAATCGGTGCTTTTAACAAGCAAAGAGAAATGGCATTTGACTCTCCTTCTTATACATTATAATACCTAGAGCTTGTTAAATCTGATTGCACTTCCACTTCACCAGAACAAGTAACCTGGTGTTGACAATAAACATTTCACAGGGGTGAAACAGCTCACAATCCTTCATTTATTTTAGTGGTATAGGTAGAAATAGATAGAAAGATGATGGTAGATAGATATATTGATAGATAGATGATAGATAGATAGATAGATAGATAGATGATAGATAGATAGATAGATAGATAGATAGATAGATAGATAGATAGATAGATTATAGATAGATGCCAGATAGATGATAGATAGATAGATAGATAGATAGATAGATAGATAGATAGATAGATAGATGATAAATGATAGATAAGTCAAACTGTCATACAGAATGAAACCACATAGTTGTGATGAGTGTTTTATGGAAAGACATTTATTCTTTTTAATTATTTTTAAATGTTTTTATTGATTTTAGAGAGAGAGGAAGAGAGAGGGAGAGATAGAAACATTGGTGAACAAGACTTCCGATCATGATGGCAGCATAGATAAACATGGTCTTGCTTCCTCCCACAACCACATCAAAATTCCAACTAATTTACAGAACCACCATCATTCAGAATTGCCTGACATTAAGCTGAATGGAAGTCCTACAGCTATGAAATTAAAGAAGCCACATCAAGACTGGTAGGAGGGGCGGGGGCCCGGATGGGTTGGTCCCACACCCACATATGGTGGATAAAAATCAGGAGGGATACCTTAGCTGTGAAGGTCCTCCCTGAGGAGCTAAGGGTCCCCATCCCATACCTGGCTCCCTGCTGTGGGTTCCAGTGCCAGCAAGAGAAGTCCCCATCACTTCTGGCTGTAAAACCAGCGGAAACTGAGACTGAAGAAGGCTGAGGCTGCTGAAGCCCTAGGCCACTCCTCTTAAAGGGCCCATCAATGGACTTACTCAGACTCACTCCTTCTGGGCTCCAGCACAGGGGAGGCAGCTTGAAAGGCATCAGAGACATCTGGGGAAGAACTGAATTGTTTAGCATTGGGGCTAGAGCTGAAGGGACAGCTTTCTCCTGGACAAACCTGCTGTGTAAGGCCCTGGTTCCTTTGGTGAACTCTTCCCTGGGGAGGCAGAGGGCAGCAGTATCTGGGACTCCAGCAACCTGGCTCACATTGTTTGCCCCACCCTGGTGATTCCCTGAGGCCCTGCCCCACCCAACTTTCAGGCCCACACAAGCTGTTTCCAGTGGCTTTACCATAGGTTTGGCCTGTCTTGGATCCTGATTCAGAGTTTCCTAAACCCCCTCAAACAAGCAGCATCTGGTCTCAGTGAGCCCCATACATATCATTAAGTGTCCCCAGGCCTGGTTCACAGCTTGGCTTTTTCCAGGTACCTCCAAGCTCAGCACAAGAAGCAGCCATCTGCAGATCACTTTGAAGCTTATGCCAAGTGACCCCAGGTAGAACACAGGCAGTGGCTGACCTTGCCCCAGAGCCAACATACCCAGTGGACAGCTTCAGACTACATGGAAGCACTACCACCCAACCACCTCCACAAGTAACACACTCAATGATTGGGCTCAGGGGATACCATCGCCCTGCTGAGGTAAGTCTTGATCTGTGTGGTGGGCCCCTGCACTGCTGATCCTCCAAGAGAGTCAGAGGCCAATGATCAGGGTGCATAGCCAGTCCTTACAGCTGATCAGCCTGAGAAAATCCCTCCCATTGATGTGCCAACAGCAATCAAGACTCAGTTACAACAAAAGGGTGTACAGTCCACACAAGGGGTGCACCTTGAAGGCCCAGGGGTGATCAGGGAGTATGTGCCACTGGACCCTATAGAACACCTACAACAATTGGACACCCTACATAGCCTAGTTGACATAGCAACTCTACCAAATACATAGAAACAAACATAGGAAAGCAGCCAAAATGAGGAGACAAAGAAGCATGTCCCAAGTGAATGAACAGAACAAAATTCTAGAAAATAACTAAACAAAATGGAGATGAGCATCAGATGCAGAGTTCAAAACACTGGTTATAAAGATGCTCAAGGAACTTAGTGAGAACTTCAAGGAACTTAGTGAGACCTTCAAGGAACTTAAGGAGAACTCCAAGGAACTTAGTGAGAACATTAAAAACATAAAAAGGACCAGTCAGAAATGAAGAATGCACTAACTAAAATAAAGAATAATTTACAGGAAATCAATAGTAGAGTAGGTGAAGCCAAGAAGCAAACCGTCGAATTGGAATATAAGGAATCAAAAAAAAAATCCCCAATCAGAACAGCAAAAAAAAAAAAAAAAGAATCCAAACAAAAAATGAGGACAGTGTAAGGAGCCTCTGGGACAACTTCAAGCATGCCAACAACCACTTCGTTTTGGTGCCAGAAGGAGAAGATAGAGAGCAAGAAATTGAAAACCTATTTGAAAAAATAACTGCAGAAAACTTCCCTAACTTAGTGAAGAAAACAGACATATGAGTCCAGAATGCACAGAGAGTCCCAAACGAGATGAACCCAAAGAAGTCCACATCAAGACTTATCATAATCAAAATCCCAATGATTAGAGACAAAGAGAGAATCTTAAAAGCAGCAAGGGAAAAGGAGCTCCCATAAGACTGTCAGCCAATTTCTCAAAAGAAACTTTGTAGGCCAGAAAAGAGTAGCAAGAGACATTCAAAGTGATGAAAAGCAACAATCATGCCCTGGCCAGATTGGTTCAGCGGTTGGAGCGTCAGCCTGTGGACCAGAAAGTCCCGGGTTCAGTTCCCGCTAGGGGCATGTACCAAAAAGGAAAAAAAAAAAAAAGAGCAACAATCTAAAACCCAGATTACTTTATCCTGCAAAGCTATCATTTAGAATCAATGGGCATATAAAGAGTGTCCCAGCCCTGGACGGTTTGGCTCAACAGTTAGAGCGTCAGCCTGTGGTCCAGAGAGATCCAGGTTCGGTTCCCGCTGGGGGCATGTACCTTTGTTGCAGTTTGTCCCCAGCCCTGGTTGGGTGTTGCAGGTGGCAACCACTCAATGTGTCCCTTTCAGGTCGATCTTTCTCTCTCTCTCTCTTCCTCTCACTCTATCGGAACAAAATATGGAAAAGTGTCCTTGGGTGAGGATTAAAAAAAAAAAGAGTGTTCCAGACAGGAAAAAGCTAGAAAAATTCAACACCACCAAACCAGTATTATATGAAATGTTGAAGGGTGTTCTTGAAGGAAAAGAGAAACAAAAATATGCACAATAAAATGGCAATAAATACATACCTATCAACAGTTGAATCTACAAATAAAATGAGCAAGCAGAACAGAAACAGACTCATAGATACAGAAAACTTTTTGTTGCTAGCCAAATGGGAGAGAGCTGGGGGCATGGGTGAAGAGGATGAAGAAATTAAGATGTACAAATTGGTTGTTCGACGGATGAACCTCAAAGGGAAGAGGGGAGGGAGGGAGGGAAGAGATAAACCAAAGAACTTCTATGCATGTATGTACAACCAATGGACACAAACTGTAGTGTGGAGAAGGCAGAAGGGGGACCATATTGGGGAAGAGGAAGTTAATGGGGGAAAATTGGGAAACATCTGTAATACATTCAACAATAAAGATACGTTAAAAAAAGAGAGAGACATTGGTGAGAAAGAAATAACAATAGGCTACCTCCTACACACCCCACACTGGGGATCGAGCCTGTAATCCAGGCATGTGTCCAGACTGGGATTTGAACTGGTGACCTCTTGGTGCATGGGATAGCACTCAACCAACTGATCCACACCGGTGCTCTTTCTATTTAATTTTATAAGTTAACCTTATGGGAGCATAATGTTGCATTATCCAATGGTGAATTCTTAGCCTGTTACTGTTAAAATGATAGAAGTGTAAAATCATAGGTTCAAATATTTATGTATTTGTGTACTTGAAAAAAATGTAAAAGTCAGTTATTTTCAAGACACTATTTTAGCAGAGTATATATTGTGAATAAGACCAATTGGACTCTACATCAAATGTAATGAGTGGCACAGAAAATAAACAAATGGTTATTTGACCTATTCTAAATCTCTGAAATGAGATTAAATTCATCAAGCATATATTCACCTATCCAGTATTTATTGAATATATAACTGTCTTCCAGGCTAGTGGAGAAGTGAAACTAAAATGGAAAGGTCCATAATAAATTTCAATCCAGGGAGACAAACACTGACAATTTTCAACCTCCAGAAACTTAAATGTGTTAATATAACAATTATGCTTGACACTTATTAGGTATAAAATTAATGTTAGTTACAGTAATAGTAGTATAAATTATTATCATCACCTTCATTATAATTATTAATACTATTTAATAACCATTTAGACTTTTTTTCCTAGTGTGTGTGTGTGTGTGTGTGTGTGTGTGTGTGTGTGTATATATATATATATATATATATATATATATATATATATATATTTCAACTACTATACATCTTGGAATAAAACCAAAAGATTGAAACAAGCAAAAAGTGAACAAGACTTTCTACTACTATTTCTTGTTACATATTTTGGGATATTTTTAATTAACAACCGAGTCAAAAAAAGAGGTGAGAGTAATGATTAGAGAGGAAGAAGACATCAACAAAGTTCATGAGAATAAAAGTTGTTAGTTAAGATATATTTTTAATGTTAGAATATTGACGTGTAGACAAATGTGTTGAGACACTTGTTTAGTGCACTGTTTTTATTTTTTTTATTTGAATATTTAGAGACCAATTCCCCGTAGGCTGCCAAGGTGAATCTATCATTGTAGGAAGATGGTACACATCTAGGTAAGAATGAAAACCACTAAATGAATGCAATGTCATTATCATTTAAAGTGTTATTCTAGAATGACTTAGAATAGATTTTCTTATTTCTTAACATTATTGGCATTTGGGGCCAGTTAATTCTTTTTTATTTTAATCCTCACCTGAGGATATCTTTATTGATTTCAGAGAGAGAGAGAAACATTGATGTGAAGGAAACATAGATCAGTTGCCTTCTGCATTCTTCTCGACTGGAGATCAAACCTGTAACCCAGGTATGTGTCCTGACTGGGAATTGAACCCGAATCCTTTCTTTGTGTAATGAACAGCTCTCCATCCAACAGAGCCATGGAGCCAAGACGGTGCCAGACAATAAATTTTTGTGGGAGGGATGGGTCTATCCTGTGCATTGTAGAATGTTTAGCAGCATCCTTGACCTCTACACAGTAGATGCCAGTAGCACCCCCACATCTCCCATTTGTGACAATGAAAAATGTCTCTAGACATTGTCAAATGTCTTGGAGGGCACAATAGCGCCACCTGTTGAGATTCAATGACCACAAAGAAATGATTGAGAAGAGATGTAACTTAGAAAACCAAAAGTCTTTGAGAAGTGGCTCATACATAAGGAACTCTGACTAACCTGATAGATGTTATGGCTGAGTATATAACTAGGGAAAAAAATTAAAGCATCAACTATTTAGATTTAGTTATCTGAATTTGAGTAGAATTTAGTTATACAATTTGAGTAGAAACTAAAACAAATGAAAGCTTTGAGAAAAATCTCCAGGAAACAACAAACTGACTATTCAAAATAAAACAAAACAAAATAAAAAACCTGAGTAATTGTTTAATAGACAGTAGAGAGTCTTAGTTATAAATTTTGTTTATTTCAACTTGTGTTTAAATGTTATACTTCTTGGATTACAAATATAAAGTGAAATCATCACATGTAAATTTTGTCTAACTATGCAGTCAATTTTGACTTTCTTTTTTAAAGATCAAACATATATAGTCTAAAGAAGGTATCATCACTTTTCTCAATTATCCAAACAGTATTTTTCATTGAAAACTAACCTTATCGACACACCTGGTGTCTTTAAGATATTTAAACAGTTTGCCTGAGATTTTATCAATAATTTCAACTAATTTCAAGTAAGGAAATTTCCCAACTGGTGAGGATATACTTATGATAAATGTGACTTTCACTTAATATGTTTTTAAAATGGTCAGAGAGGTAATGTTAAGTTTCTATTAGTCCTACATTTGGCAAAATAAATTAAAATGGCAGCCAGGGCAGTATCACTAGCACAGAAATGTTGAAACAAATACCGAGAATCCAAATTATTTTTGTCATCTGTTTATGATAAAATTTTTAATTTTTTTACTGTATACTGGGAAAGTTCTTCCTAAAAATTTACTATCATTTGAATTGGTCTTAGACCAGTGGCAAAAAACAATTTATTTTGTTATTATGTTTATGTGACACAGAGTGGAGTTACATGTGGGATCTAACATGCTACTTCTTCCTGTGTGTGACTTAAAATCATTCTCTGGCTTGTTGCTGCCATGCACCTGTGTGTAGACTTTGACTCACTTTCTTGATCCTTCTATACTGTTTTAATCTACTTTGAACATTGACCATGGACCTCCTCATCAGAACGTTAACCAGAAGCCCCAAATATCCTTTTAGGGATATTAGTATCAAAAGATTCTTATAGGCTTTAAGGGGCAAGGGAGTTTTCCTTGGTTTTTTCACTTTGGGAAATATCATTTTATATTAAAAAAAAGAAATATCTTTCAAGGAGAAAAAAATATAAACTTTTTTTCAATGGGTATGAAACTGATAATCAATAGCACAAAAACATTGATGATTCAAAATATGTAAAGAATTTAGACATTATATTTTCAAACATTGTTTAACAAGCATATGGAATGCATTGGCCAAAATTGCCATCAAAGACAACACATAAATGAGCTTAAGGAACAGACATTTTTACATCAGGAAAAGGATTACAGCATACACTGGGCAAGTTAGGCAACAAATTATGATAAAAGTGGAAAGACTCTTTGAGACACATGGTACTTTCAGCTCATCCGTCTAAAATATAAATCTATAATTTTAATTAAAATATGTCCCCCGAAACCAGCGCACATGGCTTAGCATGCTTAGAATTAAGCTAGCTTTGGCCTAGGGCATAATTTACATCGGGGGTTCAAGTCCTTGGCTCATTAATGTAAAACATACTGACGATACTACAAGAAAAATTGGGAACAATTTCTATCATGCTTGTTAAGCCTCACATTCATTTTACCGTGAGCAAAAAGAAGTTTGTAGGATGGTAGATTATAGTCAATATATGCACATGTCTAATAGCGCATGTTTTATATTTTAACAATTTCATTTCGTACTTTTAGACCTGATTTCTGCTTAGTCCTGGACACAAGAATTTGCTTTTGCTGGTCGAGTTGGGCTCTGCAGGCAGAGATCTGACTTCCTCAAACCTATTCCTCCCTCCTTTCTGCCTTTCCTGCCTGATGCCCCAGTACTGCAAAAAGGCCTTGTTTAGTTTGTGCTACTCAATACGCCTCTCTCCCAGCTGCCATTTCCAGGACACTGATATGTACCAGACACTAATAAGTGTTTTATAACACATCAGTATGTTATATCTTAATGAAAACCCTAAGAATTTTGTTTCTTTGACTCCATCTTACAAATAAAAACGCATTTACTGACCTTTAACTATGTTGCTAAAGTTGTGCCAAGCTTGGTGTGTGTTCCATTTTTTCATCCTTATAAAATTGTGAGAGGCTTTTTTTTTTTTTTTTTTGATAATACTGTAATAAGATAAATTATGTCCACTCAAAATTTCCCTCTTGAAGTTCTAATTACAGTATTTCAAAACCTGACCTTATTTGGAAATAGGGTCATTGTAGACTTAATTAGTTAAGATGAGGTTATAATGAAGGAAAGTAGGCCCCTAATCCAATATGATTGCTGTCCTTACAAGAAAGATAATTTGGACGCAGAAACACACACAGGGAGAACACCTATGTCAGGTGAAGGCCGCGATGGAGGCTGCTGAAGATGGCCAGGACAGAGCCAGGCGTGACGGTGGGACTGGTGTGCCCAGTGGCCCTGCAGCAATTCACAGTCCTCTTCCCAGTTACTTCCCGTGTCCTTCTGTGTGCCTGACTCCACCCACTCTCCTTATCCTGGGAATTGTGAGTCCTCCCAGGCCTAGAAATCTGGAGACACTGATTTGTTGGTCAAAGCTGGAGAGAACACATCTGAGTCAGTTTCATTTTTTCCTCTAAGAGCCACATAAAAATTTGTTCTTAACAAAATATCTCTTACCCCATTAGAGCGAAAGCATGGTTCCCCCTCCCAGAGCCTCATACCAATTTCCATGCTCACACCCATTCCTGTCTTATCCTAAGCCCAGCTCCTGCCTACTCTGCACAGCCTGGGGAAGTTTCACACTTTGTGCTAAAAATCTTCTGTATTCAGCGCTTCACAAAGGACTTCTGGGAGAGGCTGTGAATAGATAGTGAACAATGCTGTGCTTTTTCATTTCATATATTCACAGAAGAGGGTGATGAATAGAATTAACTCGTCTCTCATTTTTTAAATGAAAGTTATTGGAGTGGCACTGGTAAATAAAAATTATATAGGTTTCAAGTATACAATAGAATAGTACTCATCCATAAGAAAAGATGTAATGCTGCCGTTGCAACAATATGGAAGGACCTTGAGAACATTATCGTAAGCGAAATAACCCAAGTCTCTTTGATATTCCTTTATACATACAATGATTCTACTAGGACCAGGATAGTGATAGCAAGCTTTCATCAGCACTGGTGATGGGTCTTGGTGATCACGTGGTTTTGCTAACTCTGCTGCTCAAGTTTCGGTAGCTTTTATTCTCAGCTATTCCCAGAGAACTTCTGCAGTACCAGGAGTTGATTCTGTTCTCTGCCCTTATTCTGCCCTTCTTGTGGTGGCTGTAACCCCTTCCCTGCATTCTTTCCCAGCTGTGCTTCTACTCTCTGCCTACACGCTTTCCCTTGCGCTCCATGGCATTCTACCTGGGATGAGGTGTTGCTGGAGTGCTTTTCCCAACACTAGCAACCCTTGTTTTGTCACTGAGTTGTTTGCTTTTGTTTTCTTAACACAGACCTAGTTAACCATCTGCTCTCAATTTCTTTTTTTCCCTTCTGACTAGAAGGGTGCTATTCTTGAATCTTCTGCAATTCTGATAACTGCTTCTCCGTGAAGTTCCTTTTTTTCATTACTTACTGCTAAGGCTATTTTTATACTATCCTAAAAACAAAGATACTAACATTTCAAATCTGTCCTCAATAGAAAACACATTTTTGGAGAAAAGAAAATTGTGATCATTTGATAATTGATACAGTGTCCTCATCCACTTATGATTTGAAGGGGTTATGGAGCAAAGAGCAAATGCTTGAACTATAACAAGTTGCAAGATTATTATACCTATATTATAATCTAGTTGCTTCCCTAATCATATGGGAGAGTATGCTATAACCAGAGTTCATTCCACAGCCTAAGAAAGGACATAACCTTGAGCCAAAGTGAAACCAGAACATACCTGACTCAGGAGCATCCAGTAGAAGGGACATGGTGAGAGAATTCTGCAGGGGGACGGGCATCAGACGCCAAACAGCTAGCTGGGAACACAGCTCTCTCACCGGTTAGTCCTGTGACTGAATCACATAGCTTCTCCCAGCTCCCGTCTTTGCATCTGAACAATTAAAGGGATTGGGTTAGATATTTTCTAAAGTCCCTCTCCATGTCTGAAAAATCAATTTTAAATGGTCAAACATTATTTTTCACATGATTTTTAAAAATCCACCGAGAAATAATGGAATACCTATAACAAAGAAGAAAGAAGGGAAGGATAAATGAAAGTCCCGCAAAGTTGAGAGGTAGTACAGAGCCACTTAGAGATGTTAAATATTTCCATTTAGCAAAAGGATGTGGAAAGTGACATACTTTGAAAGGAAAGCATCTAAGGGCCATCTCAGCTCAGCTGTCAGTGGTGAGAAAGAAAGGAGCAGGAGTGTGTGAGAGATTACTGGACTGTAGTTCATTATGAGAAAAAACTGGTTAAAAAGAATACAGTTTCATACATTGTGAAATAAAAAAAAACTGGAATAATTACCAAACGGATGGACTTTGAATGTGGGAGCAACCAGATGGCAAAACATTTGTCTACAGGATTAATTTCAGCAATATGGGATTCTAAGAGAATCTTTCTTCTTTCTATCTCAGGAGTGTTTCCAGTCCATCCCAGGGCTGTTTGTGCAGGTCACAAAGACACCTACCAAGAACCTACTCTGATGACTACAGGGACTGAGTTTTCTCTGTTACAAACTTCAGAACCGTTGTCCCCTCACTTTTGGGACTCAGGACTTCTTTACACTACTAAAAATCATTGAGAACCAACCCCAAAGATAATTATCTCATTCAAAATTAAAACAGACACATTTAAAATATTTATTTACAATTCATTGAAATAACAATTAACCTTATAAGCTGTTAGTATCAATATAATATTTTTTATTAAAAAGAACTATAAACTAGTGATAAGGATGGAATTGCACTTCATATTTGCAAATCTCTTTAATTTCAGACTCAATGGAAACTAACGGCTTCTCACATTTGTTTTGCATTCAATCTGTAGCAATCTGTATTTTGATTGAATTATCTGATGACAATCCAGTTTCAAACAGATAGTTGCATTTTAGTGGTCATTTCAAATAGCTGGCAACATTTTTCTTTGATAACCACATCAAAATGTGACAAATGGTGGTGTTTTACAGGTAAATTCCAACTAAAACCATAATAATAAAAGCTTTGTACAATGATACATTAAAATCTATTGATCAATCTGGCACTTTAAAGGATCTTTTACCCAAGCATAATATTATAGATATGCATTGGTCGTTTGGAAAGTATTAGTCTACTTAGTTATGCACATCTTCCATAGGTTGACACATTTCATGACACAACTTAAAAATTCACATTTGTTAATATCACCATGGAGTAGAAGAGCCTTTAAGTACAGAAAGTTGTCAAACTCATGATAGCAAAGACAATTGTTTTAAATTCTGATTTTTGCTTCCAAGTTTAAATTTTATCAAAAACCGTAAATTGTTTTTATTGAATGTACAGGTTCACTTTGCTCATTTTCAAGAAAATATTAGCCAAATTACCAAAATATAGATAGGCATAGTCTGTGTCTAAGAGCAGACTAGGACCTGGAGCCTTAGTTTCAATGTGTGCTAATAAGCAAGTTTAATAGGCCAGCAGAAAAAGATTCATGGGAAGGCTGATGGCCTCAAAGGTCCAAGAGTGGGCCTTCTTCTTTCCCAGGATGTTTTTCTCTAATACACTGAGCTGTAAAACTCCAGTTTTTAAAACTAGAACATGCTGAGGCGTTGATTCTGCTTCAGGCAGACCTCGATGTGCTATGTATTGGGGTCAGCCTTAGTGCAGTGAGTCCAGTACTGCCTCTGCCCTGCACTTGGAAGCCCCGTTTGGAGTTGTCAGGGTTGGCTATAGGCTGTAGGAAGAAAGAAGGGTAGGAAGAAAGGAAGGGAGGGAGGAAGGGGGGAGGAAGGAAGGAAAAAAGAAAGGGAGGGAAGAAAAGCAGGCTACATACTGGGTTGAATTTATGTGTGTAGAAAGATTGGGAGGCTGTGATTCAGATTCTGGTGTCCGACTTCTTTATTTCATATCCTGAATGCAGCCTTGTCTTCCGTGACTCAGTTTTCTTGTATGTTAAACAGGGTGAATAGGGGCATTTACCTCATGAGTTTGTTGTCAGAATTAATTGAAATAGCACATACAAAGTAATCAGCATAGTGGCTGGCAGTGTGTGATGCGCCATAAAAGTTAGCTGGCTTTATTATTAATGTCCTCAGAAGTATTCAACAGTCATCATCCATTTTTTATCAAAGATGAAAGATTTCTGTCTGTCTCTTTCCAAAAAGGAGACTTAACTTTGTTTCTGTTTATTCTAAGCACACGAGGAGATCATCTCTGTGTGTCTGGTCCCTCCCAGTAGTTTCTTCATGACTCAAGTGTGGTCTTGTTCACTAGAGGTTCCCATTACCACGCTAGGTCATTTACTTTGGAGACCCAATTTTTAATTCGGATAAATAGGTTTAGGCAAAGAGAACATTAGACTATGATTCTCTGGAAGATAATGGATTTGTCCATGTTTTGGAGATGGTAAAATAGTGGAAGAAACTCTGAAGAGAGGCGTGCCTTGAGGAGAGAAAAACTAGCAGTGAAAATTCAATTGAGAGGATGATAGTTTTGGTCAGATAAAAGCTGACAGAACCTAAACTAAGTCAGTAGCAGGGGAGATGGAGCAAAGGGTACACCCAAGAGATAGTGGAAGATCACTTTAATTTTGTTTATTCTTGTATTCTTCAAACATATTTGACCACATTATCCTCTAATTATTGAATCACTGATTAAACATTATGTATCAAGAGGTTTGGAGAGTGGGAGTTGTTGGCTGAAGTTTGTAATGTTAATTAATATAGTGTCACTTCCCATAATTCTTGTACCTCCTTCACAAGCCTTTTTAACTGTCTAGTTCAACAGTCTTATGTTCTGTTGCTTAAAATTGCAGAAAGCCTTTCTGCATTATTTTCTAACTGTATATTCACTATACTGTGAATTTCCCCCAATTCTGTGCCTCCTCCAAAACTCCTGCGTTGAGTGCTCAAAACTCACTGGTTTCTAATCATTCCTATTAAGACCATCATTACTTTTTAATTGCTTATTTGTAAAGGTCCCATGTTTGGAAGCATAATCTTTCATACTTTCTGCATTCAGAAGCCCATTTTATTCCCAGGAAGCTTTTCATATCTGCGGGGAAAAGTCTCTACCCAACGTAGGATCCAACCTAAAACAAGATTTTTTTTTCATGATATAAATAAATATGTATAATGTTTATATAGCCATGTTCATTTTATATGTGCATATGTATAATGAAACCTCTGTATTTGAATTTTCCAAGCTACCTTGTCAACTTCTCAAATTGATTTAGCATCTTGAATGTACACTTCTAAGACCTAAATAGTATATTTCTATTTTCTATAGACCAGTGATGAATAAAATATAAAAAATCTTGAAGAAAAGTAGTTGCCAAGGTTCCTTCATTCTATTGCAAGATTAATATTTTAAGTGTTCATATAATTTTGCTAAGAATATTGAATCTTGAAAGTTTAATACTTATTAAACTTTTTTTGTTGTCAGAAGGTCTATAAAATATGGTATTTATCAAAAGGTTGTAGAAATCACTGCATTTATTATTCAGCAAAATAAAAATATGGGAAAAAAATAATTATAATGAAATTCATGTACTCAATTTCAGAATCTGTCTCCTAAAACTAGCTTTTGAAGAAAATCTTTATGTTTTACTCATTAAAATTAAATTATTATTATCATAATTTCCCCCATATTATAAATATTATCTCATAAAAAGGAAAAATAATTCCTGTCCCCTATGAGAGCAATTTAAATTGATAATTCATAGGTTGACATTATTTAGAATATAGGGTGATTTCTACTTGCTCTTTCCAATCTGTTGTCTCTGATTTTTTCATATACATTTAAAAAAATTTGTTTAGACTAAAACCACAAAATTGAAATAATGTATTAATGTGTAGACAAATTTAAGGCTATTTTTGAACCTTGTTAAAACACATTCCCAAAATATTGAATTTTTTTACCCTTTCCAAAGCTGTGTGCAAAAAATCCCCACAAAACAAACCGCCATTTCAATGTCTTTTCAGCTTTTGAGAATTAAAAAAAATATATGATTCATAACCTTAATTTTTAAAAAGTTATCAGAAAATAGAGATGATAGATTCTTTTTTTCTTTTCTAACACTGATCATTATTTTGATAGCCTATAACTGTAGTATAGGAAGCTAAATTACTTGACAAAATTTTGAGGTGACTTTAGATGTAGAAGGAATCACCAAGGCATGCAGAGAATTTATAAGTTTGTTACCATAATATCCTAATTGTTTGGCCCATTTTCTTAGCACATGGTCTTAGCAGAGGTAATATTTTGTTCAGTCCATATATATCCCAATTAGGTTTGTTCAAATCCATGGCTACAGGCAATGTCTCCAATCCTAGCCAGCAATCAGCTCAAGGCTGTAGCAAATTTATATTGACATAATATAGAAAAATTTAATACAAGTCAAGATACTATTCTAGAAAATTATTGGGAAAATATATTAAAATTATATATTAAATATAAAAAAATCGTTATTTAAATCATTCAATCCCCCTAAGTTAAGAATGGTATCTTTATTATATAAATGAGGAATATATATTATTAAAATCTCTATGCTGATGAAAGATTTAAAATATTTTTTTCACTACATTTGATTCATATTTCACTGAAATAATGAATGAAACAAATATTTTACCAATATTTAAATGCATATTTCTTTGAATTATTGACACAGAATTATACTCTATAAAATCATATTAACTCTTGTTTAAGGGAGAATGTGCGGGTACAGACAGACTGTACAATTGAAACCTTCAATTTACCAAAGGTGAATAATACTTTTAAGCTATACAAATTCTAGAATGACGTGACATTACTTTTAAGATAATTGCTCATTACGTTTCCAACTGAATATCTTAGTGCTTAAATTTCAGTGGTTTAAAAATCTAATATGGTTTGATTTGTTCTCATTTCCAAAATCAAGACCAGTATTATGGGAAATAAATGAGATAATACTTTGTGTACAAAGGGATTATTTTCCTGCTTTACAAGGATATGATATTCTATTGCAGAGAGATTTTCTATTGGTTCAAAGTATTCTTTAAAAAGTAAAGATCTTTGTCTCGTTGTGTCCTCCTTATTTCTAATTATCAGAAATTTTTATATTTAAATTATTTTCTTTATTTTTCTTTTGTAATAATTACCATTTATGTGAAGTGGGTGTATGCAGGAGAGAAGGGGAGGCAAAAGGGAGATATTGAGACAGAGATGAGGTATACGTATGCATAAATGGACATAGTGCACTATAAGAGAAAAAGAATGTGGGAACCATAATACCTCTGATTTTTTAAGCATAATACAATTATTTCATGCATCGGTCTAGGAAATTATACTGAGAAAAATCAAGATTGAAACCATTAAATTTTTTAATAACCTTAGAAAATTTTAGTTTAAGTGCCAAATTTTATGTCTAATAATTTATGGGTACTAGCAAGTAAAAAATGTATGTCAATAAAATCTTTTAAAATGTATGTCAATAAAATCTGATGTTAGACGTATTATGCTGTAACTGAAATTAAACAGACTCTAAAATATGCTAGTTATTTATTATCAGATATTCATTATCATGACTGTATTTTAGTATTGAAGTGTAAACACAAGTATGGTCATAAATGATGAATTTACATTGTTCATTTAGTTATTCAAAGCCAGTGAAGTAAGGGTATATTCAATCTGAATAGTTCTCTTAATTTCTCCCTCTCTCTCTCTCTCTCTCTCTCTCTCTCTCTCTCTCTCAGCAGTATTCATTTTCTTTTAGACTGGAAGGAAATTTACATTTACTATTGGGACTAAAAATGGAAACAATCATTTCACGGACCTTTATTTTAAAAAGTAGCAATAAAATGTGACATGTTTACAAAGTATTTCCAAAGACAGAAATTCTGAACACTTCATTAATGACAAATAATATAAACTGGTGGCACACTACTATTAGGAAAACATGACTACGTAAAATCAAAATGAAGAAAAACAGAGTAAAAGCTACAAATATGCTTCATTGTTGAGGACGGCCATTGATGTTGACTGTGATGTATCAACCACCTGTATGTTCCATTCAGGAGAGGCAAGCCCTGGCATTGTCAACTCTGGTAAGTGAGCCTAAGGCTGGATGACTTGCCCAAGTATAAACAGTTATGTAATGGATCATTGCAAGTAGAATGGTGGATCTCCAACTGCTGGTCTATGTCTCTTTCAAAACACTATGATGAATCTAGCCATGTATCTTTGTAGAATACTAATCTTAGATTATATATGTCATCAATACAACTAGTAAGAATTAAATGTTGGAAAGCATTGAGAAATTGCAAGTTATAACAAGAATGACTATACAATGAGATTGGATTTAATATATACATTGAGAATACAATTAATGTATTTTAGTCAATCTGTTGTGCTTACTGGGAACATCAGCAAGCATCACTTTATACAGGAACAAATAGGCAGTGTTGATTGATCCAAGTGACCCTGGTTCTCTTGACCACTTGTGGAAAGTCATATTCTTGCTGATGAATAATTGGACACACCTCAAGTCGGGGTCAGAAGGCACTGGCACCTTCTATTGCAGAATTGGTAATTACATGGTGATTGAGCCTGCTAGCCTTCTTCTGTTTGCTCCTCTTTCTGTCCCCATGTCTCTTGTATCCTCTTTGGAGATTCAGAAACCTGGGTACAAACAGATCTATTTCTTTTTCTTTCTGATTTTTTTATTTTATTTTATTTTTGTTACAGATGTTTCTCCTTTTTTCCCCTTTGACACCCTCCTCCCCAACCTCTCCCCGCCCCGCCCCGCCCCTTCCCCGGCTTCTTTGTCCATGTCTATTGGTTATGCGTACATGCATATAAGTTCTGTGGTTTATCTCTTCCCTCCCCCACCATCACCTCTTCTGAGGGTTGTCAGTCTGTACCCTACTTCCATGTTTCTGGGTCCACCCTATTCCCCAGACTGTTATGCTCATTACATTCCACAAATAAGTGAGATCATGTGGTATTTGTCTTTTCATGCTTGGTTTGTTTCACTTAGGATAATACTTTCCAGATCCCTCCATGTCATCTCAAAAGATAACAGATCTTTCTTTCTTACAGCAGCATAGTATTCCATTGTGTATATGTACCACCGCTTTTTCATCCATTCGTCTACTGATGGACACTTGGGCTGTTTCCAGATCTTAGCTATTGTTAAATAATGCTGTTATAAACATGGGGGTACATATATTCTTTCTGATTGGTGTTTCAGGTTTCTTAGGGTATATTCCTAGAAGTGGGATCACTGGGTCAAATGGCAGTTCAATTTTTAATTTTTTGAGGAAACACCATATTGTTTTCCATAGTGGCTGCACCAGTCTGCATTCCCACCAGCAGTGTATTAGAGTCCCCTTTTCTCCACACCCTCGCCCAACACTTGTTGTTTGATGATTTGTTGATGGCAGCCATTCTGATAGGTGTGAGGTGATACCGCATTTTTGTTTTAATTTGCATCTCTCTGATGATTAGTGATGTTGAACATTTCTTCATATGTCTCTTAGCCATTTGTATGTCCTGTTTGGAGAGGTATCTATTCAGCTCCTCTGCTCATTTTTTAATTGGGTTCTTTGTCTTCCTTTTGTGGAGTTGTATGAGTGCTCTATATATTTTGGAAATTAACCCCTTATCTGATGTATCGTTGGCAATGATGCTCTCCCATACAGTGAGTTGTCTTCCCATTTTGATGGTTGTTTCTTTTGCTGTGAAGAAGCTTTTGAGTTTGATGTAGTCCCATGTGTTCATTTTCTCCTTTGTTGCTGTTGCCTTAGGTGATGTATCAGTGAAAATTCTGCTGCATATGATGTCTGAAATTTTGTTGTCTACATTTTCTTCTAGAATTTTTATGGATTCACGGATCACATTTAAGTCTTTTATCCATTTTGAGCTTATTTTTGTGTATGGTGTAAGTTGATGGTCTAGTTCATTTTTTTGCATGTAGCTGCCCAATTTTCCCAACACCATTTATTAAAGGGGCTGTCTTCACTCCATTGTATGCTCTTGCCTCCTTTGTCAAATATTAATTGAGCATATTGCCTTGGGTCCATTTCTGGGTTATCAGTTCTGTTCCACTCGTCTATATGCCTGTTCTTGTGCCAGTACCAGGCTGTTTTGATTAGAGTCACTTTGTAGTATAACCTGATATATGGTATTGTGATCCCACCTACTTCGTCCTTCTTTTTCAAGATTGCTGTGGCTATTCGGGGTCTTTTTTGGCTCCATATGAACTTTTGAAGTATTTGTACTAGTTCTGTGAAATATGTCATTGGTATTTTAATGGGGATTGCATTGAATCTATAGATTGCTTTGGGTAGTATGAACATTTTAATGATGTTAATTCTTCCAATCCATGAAAAGGTATGTGCTTCCACTTTTTTATATCTTCCTCTATTTCTTTTTTCAATGACCTGTAGTTTTCTGCAAATAGGTCCTTTACTTTTTTGGTTAAGTTTATTCCTAGGTATCTTAATTATTTTGCTGCGATGGTAAATGGGATTGGTTTTCAGTTCTCTTTCTGTGATTTCATCATTGGTGTGTAAGAATGCCATCAATTTCTTGATGTTAATTTTGTATCCTGACTTTGCCAAATTCATTTATTAAGTCTAGTAGATTTTTGATGGAGTCTTTAGGGTTTTCTATGTATAATATCATGTCATCTGTAAATAATGACAGTTTCACATTCTCCTTTCGAATTTGGATCCCTTTTATTTTTACTTCCTGTCTGATTGCTGTGGCTAAGACTTCCAGTACTATGTTAAATAAGAGTGGCGAAAGTGGGCATCCTTGTCTTATTCCTGTTCTTAAGACAAATGCTTTTAGTTTCTGCCCATTGAGTATGATGTTGGCTGTAGGTCTTTCATATATGGCCTTTATTATGTCGAGATATGGTGCCTCTATTCCAAGATTGCTGAACGTTTTTATCAGAAATGGATGCTGGATTTTGTCAAATGCTTTTTCAGTGTCAATTGATATGATTATGTGGATTTTATTCTTTATTTTGTTTATATGGTGTATCACATTTATTAATTTGTGAATATTGTACCAACCTTGCATCCCTGGGATGAATGCCACTTGGTAATGGTGAATAATTTTTTTGATGTATTGCTGAATCCGATTTGTTAGTATTTTGTTCAGGATTTCGGCCTCTATGTTCATCAGGAATATTGGTCTGTAGTTTTCTTTCTTTGTAGTGTCTTTTTCTGGTTTTGGAATTAGAATTATGCTGGCCTCATAAACCAAGTTTGGAAGTCTTCCTTCTTCTTGAATTTTTTGAAATAGTTTGAGGAGAATGGGTGTTAGTTCTTCTTTGAATGTTCCATAAAACTTCCCCGTGAAGCCCTCTGGGCCTGGGCTTTTGTTTGCTGGGAGAGTCTTGATTACCTCTTCAATTTCCTTGGTTATTAGTGGTCTGTTAAAGTTTTCTATCTTTTCCCAGTCCAGTTTTGGGAGACTGTGTGTTCCTAGAAATTTTTCCATTTCGCTTAGATTGTCGAATTTGTTGCCATATAATTGTTCATAGTAGTTGTTAACGATCTTTTGTACTTCAGTGGTGTCAGTTGTTACTTCTCTTTCATTTCTGATTTTGGGTATTTGGGTTCTCTCTCTTTGTTTCTTGGTGAGTCTAGCTAAGGGTTCATCAATCTTGTTTATCTTTTTGAAAAACCAGCTCTTTGTTTCATTGATCCTTTGAATTTTTTTTTTTTTTTTTTTTTTTTGTCTCCATGTCACTTATTTCAGCTCTGATCTTTACTATTTCCTTCCTTCTAGTTGCTCTGGGGTTTTCTTTCTGTTTTCTTTCTAGTTCTTTAAGTTGTGAGGTTAGACAGTCAATTAGAGATTTATTTTGTTTCTTGAGGTTGGTCTGTAGTGCTATGAACTTCCCTCTCAGAACTGCTTTTGTAGCATCTCATAGATATTGTGTTTTTTGTGTTCATTTTCATTGGTTTCCAGAAAGTTTTCAATTTTTTCCTTGATCTCCATGGTAACCCATTTGTTATTCAATATAATGCTATTTATCCTCCATGTGTTCAAATGTTTTCTCTGCAATTGATTTCTAGTTTCATGCCACTGTGATCTGAGAAGATGCTTGATATGATTTCAATCTTCTTGAACTTGTAGAGATTTAGTTTGTGTCGTAACATGTGGTCTATCTTTGAGAATGTCCCATGTGCACTTGAGAAGAATGTGAATTATGTAGTTTTGGGGTTTAATTCTTGGTAGATATCCATTAAATCTATTTGGTCTAGTGCTTCATTTACAGTCTCTGTTTCCTTGCTAATTTTTTGTCTAGAGGATCTGTCCAGTGGTGTCAACAGTTTTTTGAAGTCCCCTGCTATGATTGTATTGCTAACTATTTCTCCTTTGAAGTCCTCCAGAAGATTTTTAATATATGTTGGTGTTCCTATATTGGGTGCATATATGTTTATCGAGGTTATATCTTCCTGTTGGATAGATCTTGTCAATATTATGTAGTGGCCTTCTTTGTCTCTAATTATGGCCTTCATTTTGAAGTCTATTTTATCAGATATGAGTATTGCTACCCCAGCTTTTTTTTCCTTTCCATTTGCTTGGAAAATTTTTTTCCATCCCTTCACTTTCACCCTATGTGAGTCTTTTGTTGTGAGTTGGGTCTCTTGTAAACAACATATAGATGAGTCATGCTTTTTTATCCAATCAACTACTCTGTGTCTTTTTAGGGGAGCATTCAATCCATTTACATTTAAGGTGATTATTGATATGTACTCATTTATTGCCATTTTTGTTTATTTTGGTTCTATTTTTCTTCCCCTTTCTCCTACTAATTACGGCAGTCCTTTTAATATGTCTTGTGATGCTGATTTGGTGGTAATGTATTCCCTTAGCCTTTTTTTGTCTGGGAAGCTCTTTATTTGACCTTCTATTATGAATGACACCCTTGCTGGGTAGAGTAGTCTTGGATTCAGATCCTTGTTTTCCATGACCTTGATTATTTCATGCCATTCCCTTCTGGCCTGTAGTGTTTCTGTTGAGAAGTCAACTGATATCCTTATGGGGGTTTCTTTGTAGGTAACCTGTTGCTTATCTCTTGCTGCCTTTCGAATTATCTCTTTGTCTTTAATTTTTAGCATTTTAATTACTGTGTCTTGGTGTGGGTCTGTTTGGGTTGTTCTTACTTGGGGTCTCTGTGCTTCTTGAACTTGAATGCCCTCTTTCTTCACCAAATGAGGGAAGTTTTCTGTCACTATTTCTTCTAATATATTTTCTAAACCTTGATCATTTTCTTCTTTTTCGGGGACTCCTATGATGTGAATATTATTACATTTCCTGTTGTCCCACAGTTCTCTTAAGCTGTCTTCCTGTTTTTTCATCGATTTTTCCTTTTGGTTTTCTGATTGTTTGATTTTTTCCCACCCTGTCTTCTAATTCACTGATCCAGTCTCAGCTTCCTCTACTCTGCTGTTTAGACCTTCCAATGTGTTCTTTATTTTTGATATGTCATTCTTCCTTTCTTCTTGGTGGTTTTTAATTTCCAATTGGTTGATTTTTAACATCTCTATGTTCTTACTCATGCTGTTGAGCATTCTCAAGATCATGGCTCTGAATTCTAGATCGATTAACTTGCTTAACTACTCCACATTTATCTCATCATTAGTAGAGGTCTCTTGTTCTTTCATTTGTCTTTTGTTTCTGTGTTTCACCATTTTGGCTAGCACAGTGGGCTTTGGAGCCTGGCAAATTTTCCCTGTGGGTGTTGGTGTTCTGCTGGTTGTGGCTCCCCTTCCTGGGTTTGGATGATCAAGGGAGGACCCTCGTTAAACACCACTGGCAAGTCTTACTCTCCTGGTTAGAGTTGCTAGCCCAGGAATGGTACAGTTATTCTCTAGCTTTTGCCTGGATGCTATCAGTTGAGGTTACTTGAAGAGCTGTGGGTTCTCATTTGAATGAAAAACTCCCTCAGGTGCTCAGTGTAAGGGGATTTTCCGAGGGTGGACCAGATGCTGGTTGTTAGTGAGCCTCAATTTGAATTCCAATAGCTCACCTGGGTGGGGTTGAATCTATGAGGGAGGGGCTGCTGCCTCTCTCCAGAGCTCTGGGCAGGAGTAAGATTGCCACTGTCCTGTGTGGCTGCAACTCAGCTAAAGCTCTGAGCCCCCTCCAAATCCCAAGTGTCCCCACACAGTTTCAGTCCAGTCTGCCCTCCCTCTGCCAGATCCCAAGGTGAGTGGCTGTGGCTATTTTAGCCTCTGTCCTGGCTCTGCGCTGTGGAGCTGCTTGGGAGTTTAACCCGAGGGTGCTGCTCACAGCTAAGGCTGCTGCTCTCTGTGGGCTCCCAGCCCCCCCTCTCACTCCTTAGTATTCCTACCAGGATCGAGTCAGTATCCCTGGTTATATGATCCTTGGAAGCTGCTTTTTTGTTGCTTTTTCCCATTGATTTGTCTTTATTTTAGCTGTAATTCCAGTTTGGTTCTGGGAGACGATCTGTGTAGCTTCCATTCACTCCACCGCCATTTTGGAATGTCCAGATCTATTTCTTGACGTTTATATAACTTGTAGTTTTTCTATAATCATGACACTATGACCCACTGATTTTGAGCAGCTTCAGTAAAAGGGTTCTATTTGGCATTGCAGATCTGAAGTTTGTCAGGAAGCTGCTCAGAGAGCTGTGTGGGATGTGCATTTGAAGTCACCAGCAACAAATTCAGCAATAAAGTGTATATGACTTTCCACTTCTGATTACTGAATTCAGACAATTACATTTTCAATCCAGGTTTTAAATTAACTGCTCATCTCCTACCTTCAACTGCATGGTCGTGTCCATTTTATCTAGAGATTCCTCTTCCACTCAAGTACTTCCTTGAGAGGCAGCCAGCATCTCTTCTCAGATTCCAAATGGACTGTTTATATACTTTCATCATCGTTGTTGTGGCTCAGAAGGGCTTCCACATTTGTGAAGAAGAACCAAGTGGTAGAATGGCAACCTTATCATTCCAGGTGTTCCTTGAACTTAAAAATTTCTGAGTGATCTGCCCACTCATGAGTGTTCAGCTGTGTGGTAAATAATGTACTCACCCCTATTTACCTGCCTTTATGTAATCTACCTTATCACAGGCTTTAGTGCTGTTTAGATCCTGTGAACACCTGGGAAGTAGCTGACTCATCCCCCTTTGAGTCCTTTGATATTCACAGTGATTCATTGTCACCTTCCAGAAGATTTTTGTTTCAATGATCTCAAAGGCTCACCGAGAACACATATTCATTTTATTCTCATCCATTCTTATAACTTACCCTGGATCCTAGGGGATGTCTCTAGCCCTTGGGGTGACCCAGCCTAAGTGCCCTGCCATGGACCAGAACAAAAGCACTGGCATCAATTTTCATGTATGACTTGCAGCAAATATCACTTGGTTCAGGAACTCAAGGGAAAAGTTAAACCATATTCTAGCATCCCATAGAGTAGCCGAGAGGTACCATGAGTGTGGTCTCCAGGAGAGGGACTTCACCACCCTATTGCTGTCTGAGGGTACAATCGTAAGTGGGAAGCAAATATACTGATCTCAAGCTTTCTGTCTAGGAGAGTGCTAACAAATACCCGTTTCCCAGCATTTGGACACCTGGTTGTTGAAGAATTAAAATCAGAAAATATCATGCCTGCTGGGAGAGGGTGGACCAGAACTCAATTTTGTAGGAACAACCTAGACATGCTTCATGGGGTAATGGACAGGAAAAACCTGTCTTTCTCTATATAGTCATTTAAGTAAGAAAAACTGTTGTAATTGTTTTTTAAAGCACCTTTTAAAAATATGCTCATCACCCCACCACCAGAACTTTCAAACTATATTTTTCCGAACTTGCCATTTTTACTCTTGGTCTTATTACTAAGGATGAAATATCTCTACTTCTACCAGAGGCCAAATACTGCTCTTAATGTACAGATCTAACCCATGTTGTCTTCTAGTAGAATTTTCCTAGCAATTATGTAATTTCTTTGTTGTATCTCTAATTTCTTTTTCTCCATCAGATTATTCTCGTCATTCCACAAAGACTTAACATTCCCAATCTTTAAAAAAAGTAAAGTTAAAAACACTTTGACTTCGCATACTTTTCCAATTCTCCATCCAATTCTGGATGCCTTTCCTCAACATCTCTTGAAATTGCTGGCTTCAGTCGCTGTCTCAGATGTTCTGCCAATGGACATTCTTTGGCTGCATCACTTCATTGAGATTGCTCTTATTAAGGTTGCCAAACAAATTTACATTACCGGTTTCGCCTGCCTCTTCAATAATATCTCAGCGACTTCATTTCTTCTCTTGGTATCCCAAACCCTGCATTCTCTTGCTTTTTCTTCTACCTCTCTTTCATTCTTCTTTGCTTAAGCCTCTTCTACATCTTCACCTCTAGAGGATAACCTTCTCCAAGGTTTTAGTCTGAGTTCTATTCCATCCTCTAAGTATCTTCTGTTGTTAGATATTTCCATCCAGTCCCATTACTTTAATACAATTATATGTAGCCCCAACTAGATTCAACATACACCTTAATATTTTCAAATTGATATTTAACAAATATTTCCAAACCCAAACTCTAGAATCATGCACCCGGTCCCCTACTTATATGCTGGTGAAAATATCTAGCAGCCATCTCAATTTTAACTTGATAAAAACAACACTTTATTTCCTGCACTTTAAAAAACATTTCCTGCCTGAGCTTGCCACGTTTTCATAAGTAGAACCAACTGTTGCTCACTCTAGAAATCAAGACTTTTTTCATTGCTTCTGTTCTTTTGCTTACTCTCTGACTATGCATTTCTAAGTTAAAAATGTTGAGATTTTTAAAAAGTGTTACTTTTCACAAATGTATATCTAATCACATCATTTCCATCTTTATTGTTACTACCTGAGTCAAGCCACTTAATATCTTGTCTGGACTATCATCATATCGGGCATCTGCTCAGCTCTCTCTCTTCTGTGCGTTTTCAGTCCAGCAGCGAAGTGAACTTTGAAAACACCATGGCATATATTATGACATCTTCATGCTTTAAACATTCAACTTGCATGTAATCAGTCTTAGAAAAAATAAATTTCTCCCCTTTCCTTATTAAGTGCTATGTGCCCTGGCCCTATCTCATATCATTCTCTTTGCTTTCTGAAACATGAGAGTGAAATGAATTTATAAAGCCAAATTTTTGTACAAATGAATTTTGTTAAACTATCCAAGTACCAGTGAACATGGGTTAGGAACAGCCTGACTTAATACTCTTCTGGGGATACTATCTCTGGATTTAGAGGCCATCATATCACCATTTGTCTTTTAGCTGAGAAGACTAAAATAGGCTACATTCAGTCTCACTACCTGCCCTTGACCCTACCAGGTGTTCAGATTAGGTCAGACACCTTCAGATGTTACTATAACCTTTCAGAACTAATGATTTACCCTCATCCATTGAAGCAATCACTCCAGACAGAGCTGCACATCCATAAGCCACCCCAAACAGAAGACCTCTATGTCTCTTCTGTCTTCACCCAATAATAGATTCAGCTAGATGTTATTTATTTGTTTGTTTATTTATTTATTTATTTTCTTAATCCTCACCCGAGGATATTTTTCCATTAGTTTTTAGATAAAGTGGAATGGAGGGAGGGAGAGAGAAAGAGAAACATCAGTGTGAGAGAGACTCATCAATTGGTTGCCTCCTGTATGACCCTGAACCTGCAACTCAGGTATGTGCCTTTGACCAGGAATTGAACCCCAAGATCTTTAGAAAATGGGCTTGAAACTAGTCTGCCATGGAACAAATCACTACTGGAAAATGGTTATCCCTTCAACGCAGATGCAGATTCATAAGACATGAAAGGAAATCAAAAAAATGTTAAAGAATGGTTGTTTGTAAATATTTTCTAATATGCCAGGCATTATTCTCTTAGTATTTTATTTACAGTTCCCAGGGACCCACCTAACACCATCCATCAAGTGCCTGTCTCATAATATTCTATCAATAATAGCTGTTATGGTAAAAAATAATATTACTGTGTCAACCTTGTGAAATAAGTACTTTATCTTACATATTTTGCAGAAAGAAAATGGATACTTATAAGATAAGGGAATTCGTTTTACTTATAAGTTTGGAAATTAAGATATCTAATACAAATTAAGACATACTGACTTTAGAGTTCTAGATGTGGTCACATCAGGATGACCTTAATTAAAATTCTCCAGTGTCCTTCGCCTTGCGAAGATGATTTCCAAATGCATGTATCACCTTTTATCCTGAGTATGTGAGATATCTCCTCTGAGCTACCAGCTCCTGAAGATTGGAGCCGTTGACTCATTCCGGTTTGGTCTTGGTCACTAACACAGAGCCTGATGCATAGCGTGCTCAGTAAGCATTTGCTAAAACAATAAAAAAAAATTCTGGTATGTGGTGTGCATTTCACTGAAGGGCAAAGGAAAATGAACTGTGTTAGCTACGACATAGCACCAGCACTGAAAACGGGCAAATATGTGCTTTTCATTATAAATAGTTTCTATAATAATTTTTACACTAACTCATACAGCATCTAGTATGTGTCAGGAATTGTGTTGTCATATGTTAACTCATTATATGCTCTAAATGATCTTCCAAAGATAAATTATTATCTTTATTTCACATTTGCAGAAGCTGAGACAGACACATGAAACAATCTGTCCCAGGCCACGACTAAGACACGGCAGAGGCGTGCATCAAACAGGGCATCAGGGCTCTGGGTCCATTTCCCACTGAGTTGGCCAGGCTGCCTCTGTGGAGATGGAGTCCTCCTGTTAAAGTTGGTAAATCTTATTTCAGAAATTAGGTGAAAACTAGAATCTAGTTAGAATTTGTGATCGCTAATATAACAAGGAATTTTACATAGTTATTAAAAACAGAGAAAAGAGCACCTATTTTCCTAACTTCTGTAGTGGGCTCCATGGATCTCCCACCTGGCAAGGATTAGCTCTCTGTGAATTTATAACAGATTTCATTAGTCGACTCTCCTTGAGGTTCACCATTTCCAAGGAAACAAAACCAAGGCTGATGTTGAAATCTGAAACATGCAGCCACATACTGCCTCGTGCTTTTAAAAATAAGTATCAAGAAAGAGACTCAATTCAAACCACATTGAGGAATGAAATTTTTGCTGGGGATACAATTTGCATGGTGCCCAGCAAGGAAGGTGCTCACCACACCTGCACATTTTCTTATCCATTTTTCCTGAAATGATCTTTAGATTTAGAAAACAGCTGTCTCAGAACTGAGTAGATAGAGTCAACAGATATTCATGAATACATATAAATGCTTTCAATACAATATTTTCTTAAAAATAATTTATTAAATAGAAAATTCCTCAAATTGTTCTATTCACAATAAAATACATACGAAGTTTATAAGCACTTCAAAATATCTTCCACACACCTCCACCCCACCCCCCCGCCCTCAAAAGCTAAGCATAAAGATTAAGATGAAAGGAAGAAAATGTTTCATATAAAAAAAAATCCCATGTGAATATAATGTATTCATAGTTTTGGCAATTATAGATAGAACCTCTGGAATACACCTACACAACAAATGTATACAACATTTTGTTTGTTACATGCATAACTGAGTACATCACAAAAAGTAAACCATTACATAGAAAATCGGGCAATGATAATGTGTTCCTTATCTGAACAACAGTAGGTTTAAAATTATTTTTATATTTACCTGTATAGGTTTAAATTCCTGTGACTGTGAGAAACTATGTTTGCTTTTCTGTTTTGGATTTTTTTTTTCTATTTTTGAGTTTATCGTCATAGGTCCTGAAGAATTGAAATAGCAAAAGATACATGGAAAGATTCTACTGATGCAATTCAATAAACCATATAACAAATGTAATCTGACACTAGTAAAATTTATGCAAAATGGTTACTGTTCATAAAAGGATCCTTATACATTTGTACATAAATGTATTTGATAAGTATAATTCATAATACTTTTATAATCCAAGGTTAGTATTTCAAGATTTTAGATGGAATGATGAGAAAGAAAAGAAAGAGAAAGAACTAGGAAGAACATTTTGATTATTTCTTGCTTATGAACAAGTATTTTAGGCTAGTTTTCCTCTTACTTGTCAGTTTCACAAACACACACACAGAGGAGGACACTGGGACTTGACGCAAACTTCATTTCATCAAGGAGCCATCTCCCTGAGTGGTTCAGGTGACCCTGTTGGACTCCGTTAAGGGTGTGAGAGGAAGAACAAGAAATTGCATATTTTAGCAAATTTCAGGTGAACACAAATATAAAAATACCCATCTGATTTTCCAACATAAAAAATCCAAAAAATGTTTAGGTCAACAGGAATATATAAACATTAAATACATTTAATTTTAAACTCACATATGTGTGTATTTATAATTAAATATAAGATTTCAATCATTTATACATTAATCATTATATTTATATTATATATGATTACATAACATTTTGTGTTGTAAATTATATTATGATAATATGTGATGCATTATATATAATTATATTAATATATTTGTATATTTTGATTATATATGTATTTAATCAATTATATATGTGTATAAACCAACATTTTCCCTCTATATTATAAACTATCAACATAGAGCTATTGACTTTTCCATATTATTACAGTAAATTCAAGACTTTAAACCCTGCCCTCACATGTGGATGTCAGTGAGTGTGTTATCAACGTGTTCTTTCCACGAGTCACCCACATACTGTCCTCCATCACACATCTTTTGTACTTTCATCCAGGTGTGAGACTCAGTACGTTCTGGGACCCGTGTCTGATTCTGCTCCTGGAGATTTTATCTCAAGCCACAAAAACTGACCCACACAACATAAGACTGTTGTCATTTTCATTTGTTTTCTATATGTAAACTCATAAGTTCTATAATGTGAGTAAAATACTGTGTTACTTTCCACATATATTAAAGTGCTTATTTATGACATCCAACACCTGCAATCATGAGCTCCTTCCCCAGGGAAAAAAACAAAACACAAAAAACGTCATAAAGGTGTATTCAATTTCTTTGTCTCTTTTTCCCAATAACTTTAGGTGACCTCTGCAAGCATTTTGAGCTCTCATTGATTGAGGTTCTCTTAGGCCACATGTCTTCCCCAAATGGTATTTTGTGGTTGAAAATAAAATCATTTAAAAAGTGCCCTGTAATATGAGAGACATTGTAGGCTCAATACAAGGTGACTTTCTTTTCTGAGGGGTAATTTTGAGAATGTATCACTTTTTTATTTAATCATCTATGATAAAGTTTCTATGCTGTTCTACATAAAATTCAATCAAGCGGAAGATCATTTGCAGTCAGACACCTTTAGCAGTTGGCATTCTTCTTGCTGTGAATTGGTTTAATTAGCCACTAATAGTCTGTGCACGAGCATTTACTGATACCCAGTCTGTGCCAGGGCCTGTGCCAGCACGTGGGATGCAGTGGAAACCAAACAGATGCCGTCTCTGTCTTCCCACAGCCTGGAGCCCAGCAGAAAAAGCAAGCACTGAATACATCATTAACATCATTACTTCCATAAATACTTGTGAAAAGAAAAGTGCAGAGGAAATGGGTAGGGTCTTTCTGGGGACTTTTATCAGAGAGGTCTAATCTAGCCTGAGGGACTCAAGACAGAGGTCTGCATCCTGACGCAGATCCAAGCTTAAAACCCATAGTATATGTGTGACCTTGGCAAGCTCCTTAACACATAGAATCCTTAGTATTCTTTTCTGTAAAATGATGAGTATAAAAGTGACTGCTATGTAAGCTTAGGGTGAGGACTAATTGAGCATATATTATGTATATATGTATATATATATACTGTCTATTTAAAACTAAATGCTCATTTAATGTTACATGTATATATATTTGTGCATATATATATACATATATGTGTATACATATACATATACATATACATATACATATACATATATACCTATTAGTATATGTATATAAATATATATATTTTGAAGATCTATTTTATGAAACAGAGGCTGGTGCCTAGTAAGTTTCTTTCTGTGTTCCATATAATTATGCTTTTTATTTAGCACCAAGAAAAAAAATATTCAAGCTAAAATATAAATGACAACTGAAATTTAATCTGGTTGGGAGGATGAAGAAAGAGGAAAGGAAAAGGAGAATCCATCAGAGGCAGACATGAAAGCCGATGTCCAGGCCCGAAGTTAGAAAATAACTAGCTTGGAAGAACTTTAGAGAGGTTCAGAGTGCAGAAGCCGAGGGAACTAAAGGAAACAGGGTCTCTGAGGAGTCTGCTTGAGGCAGACAGTGTTTTGTTTTGTTTTTTTTGCAGAAACAAAAGTACAAAGTAAATAAGTAGCAAAAGATAGAAGTGATACCTTAAGGGAAGAAGAAAGAAAATAGAGAAAGAGTGGATGAGGAAGGAGGAGGGAAGACAGAGCACATGAAAGAGAGAAAGGGGTTACTGTTGGGTTAATGTATTTAAAGGTATTGGAATCATTCTTACTATATTGCATATGCTCAATAAATATTCTTTATTATTATTATTAATTATCTCTGACGTAACAATTCTACTTGGGATGTTTTTAATTAATTTATTATTCACATCTAATATAAAAATTGCATTGGAATGACTATTCCAAAATACGACTTTTCAAGTCATTCCATTGCGTCAAGTTCTTTACTGATTTTCTATCACTGCCAAACCATCTCAGCATATTATCCAAAAACTCTTTACAGCTTGGCTCTTGAAACACGTTCTAATGTCATTACATAATATTTGTCTTTTTATCCCTTGAACTGCATGCATTGCATTTAAAACTACTTGCATACATTCAGGAAAACAGGATTCTTTTTATTTCCCTTTGCATATTTATAGACCTCTGTTCATAATCCTGATTTACCCACACTTTCTCCCTTGTGACAAGTGATTACTCATTATGTTCAGTTCAGTTCTAATTTAATTTCTTTAGCATAGCTTCTTTTACTACCAAGTAGTAATACACAAATTTCTCTCTGTACATTGAATCCACCTTTTAGATAAATATACTCTTGCACTTAAGTCATTGAAAAAAAAGTATGTGTTTGTCAGTCTGCCATCCTCTCTCTTGATACTACTGTGATCATTGAAAATTCAGAGACAACACTTTTTCCTATTATCTTTAAAACAGAGATTTACTTTAGAACACAGTATGTATCTAATAAACATTTAAAAATGGTTAGATCACTACATAATAGAACAAGTCCTTGAAGTCTTCATAAATTGGAGTTTCTTCGATCTCACTCTATTCGTGGGATACCTTCAAGAGCATTGTATACATGTTGAGCATTTCCTGGATAATGGGAATAAAATGGGGAACAACATAGACAAACCCTTGCCCTTTGGGGCATCCAATTGCAATTATGCTGTTGCATATACAGACAAAAATAATTTATAAATATTTAATCCAATATCAAGCATAAGAAGAGCTCTAAAAAACTAAATCAAGTAATTGGAATAAAGTCCTAAGGAGCAAGGGTTTTCTATATTAAATGGGGTATTTGTCTTCCCAAGGAACAGATTCTGGGCATTTGCATGCAGGGACAATATGGGGGAGCTCCTCAAGAAGGCACTGAATGAAGCAGGATTGGGCAGAAAGAGAAATTGGATAAATTACAATAGCAACAAATACCTTAGTGAACTCCACCTGGAGCTCTCGAGCTGTGATGATCATTCAAGGCATTATATAACCTGATGCGAGAGAAGCAACTTTTGTTCTTCCACAACAACCAGTCACTGGTATCCTCCGTGCATTAGCATAATCTTGAGAGACACAACTCCCATTTCTAGGAAGACTGAGCTGACTGCTAACATCAAGTGATACTCCTGGTACTGGGGGAGTAGGTGCCTTGTATCAAAAGAAGAATGTGTTTGGCCAACACAATGTCCACTGCAGTGTATAAGAATGCCTTCCTCAGGAGACAATGTTTGAGCAAGGATTTGAATGAATTAAGGAAACAAAAATCTGGGTGAAGAAACATACAACTTTAAAAGCCTTGAGGAAGAAAGAAAGCTGCTGAGATGAGGCGTAGAAAGGAAAACATGAAGCTGAAGTTCAGTGGTAAGACCAGGTGTGGTAGGAAGTATGCGAGTGGGAAGGAGGGTTTATATCATAAAGAACTCCACAGACTATGGTATAAAATTGGGATTATATATTTTAAAGTTATTGTTTGGCTGCTGAATAATTTTATATGATTTCAATTTTCTAAATGATTACTCTGGCTGCCTTGTAGAAAATTGGTTTCAAGTGATGAAGCATGAAATCAGGAATCTATTTGGTCGACTCAAGCTGTGGTCTGATTGAGAGGTACAAGTCATCTGGATTAGGATCACAGCTATGGCAGTGGCAAAAAGAGGTCATGGAAAGTTACACAGTAAATGAAGCTTTCTCCTGAATTGTACACGACCTGTGAAGAAAAGTGAAAACAAAAGATGACTCCTAGGTTTTCAGTTTGAGCAACTGGATAAGTGGTATTATCTTGTTTTATCTCTGTAAGATGGTTAGGAACAAGTTAATTAAGGGATATGTTTTTGGTACTATTAAAGTTTGGTACTGGTAAAGTTAGTATTAAGTTTTTAATCAGAGGTTTGGAGTGAGTAGTAGCATATATAAGTCTTGAGAGAATTTGGAGTCAAAATTATAAATTTGGACGTCATAGCATATAGAAAGAATGTGTAGCCTTGCAACTTAAAGAGACCATTTAAAAGTTTTTATACAAAAGAAGAGGGTTTAAAATTGAGTTCTTAGGAGCATTCATGATGAGGTTGATCAACAGGTATAATGATGTATGTGAAGGTGGGTATTTCTTTATGATACAGAGACTGTCAGCTCAAAAAGTACAAATTGTTTAATATGCCTTTATAAGAGGTATGTGCAGGGAGTAGTAAATTACACATTTCTACAATTATTGGGTGATGGACAAATAATAAGCAAACAGGTACCTCATACCGAATAGTCTATATTTTGTTCTGAAGACAATGGATTGAATTATTTTTTTAGAATATACTTACATATAATGACAATGGAGAAGGAGGGAGTTGGATAGATTTTAGGTGAGTTTATAATTTAGAAAGGAATGACTTTTTGCTTATGAGATATTCACAGGATAGCTATGGGTGATTTTCATATTTCTGACTACAATTACTGTATGAAAGGTTGACTCCATTTATTTATCAATTCATTCATTCAACAAATGTTAATTGAGCTATTATGGATTAGGTACTCTTCTAGATAGAGAGGATATAACAGTGAACAAAATAGACAATATTGCTGCTGTTCCATTTATGTTCTAGTATAAGAGACAATTAACTCGAACTAAAAAGATATGAATTAAATATATAGGTTAAGTATAGTCAAGCACAGATGTTAATTATCTGTCTATTCTCTTATATTAACCACCTGTAATGGTTTATGGAAGGAACAAAAGTGAGTAAAAAAAACAACAAAAGAAATTTAAAGTAAAGGGAGGGAATAAACAAAGTAGTAGAAAAATTCTGCAAGGTTAAGGAAAAATGTGTGCTTTTGCTATGAAGAAGAAAAGAGATGTCTTAAATTTAATCTGCTGGTGAGAAGAAGAAAATATGGTGGAAGGGAGCATTTTGAAATGAAGCCATTTGAGAGACATGATCAACTTACTTGCATTTCACAGAGAAAGGTATTTGGATGTTATAAGAAAGACAGTTTTAAAATGTATTCTAATTTATTAAGTATGTATGCATCATATTAAAAATGAAAACTGTGGTTCTCCATAAATAATATTTAATTATAAAAATTTTTGAACATATAAAAAAGTAGATGAAATATTTTTTAAATTATTGCAACTGATATCACACTATTTTGTTGGCAGTGTTTTAACTGTTATGCATGTCACTTTTATTTCTTACCTAAACCAACTCAAGTTGGATGTGAGAAAGTTAAATGTGAGAAAATCTCATGCATGCAACATAAGAGGTGATCAAAATACAGATCTATGCAGAAGCTATGTTTATATTTATACTGAGGTTGTTCTTAAACCTCTTGAAGTTATATTTATAATTTAGGCCCATCAAAATGTATATTGTAATAAAAGATATATGCCTTTCTGTAAAGGAAATTCTGACAGTAAGAAGGATAGTCTTCTTTTTCAACATGGTAATTGCTTAAAACTTATTAATAAATAATTATCATGAGGGCATTTAAATAAAAACAAATTGACTAAAACATCCAACAACAACTACAGAGAATTGGTGATATGGCATAAAATTAGTAGGTTTTGACTATTGGAAGTCAATTTCATATATATTATATGCTAATATTTTGCTAATTTCATATCTAACATATTTTAACTATATTTTTATATCAAATCTGTTCTGTGAATTACCAAATCGAGCCCAAAATGCTTTTCATTTAGTAGGTACATAATCTATGCTAAATGAAAAGCTAGGGAAGCTCTTAAAATAGACTATTCAGTTAATCTCTGCACAATCTTTCCTACTCCACAGTACCAATAAAACAAAAGAGTTTATATAATAACTTCAATTACATTCTGCAGACCATAATGACAGAAAGAAAAAAAATAGCAAAGCATATATAAATAGATCCCTTGTGTTTGAGGATTTGAATGATGAGGGACATACATATGTATAAGTACAAATATTATCGGGTACTAAATATTGCATTAGATGCATGACAATGTGTATATATTTGTATCTGAGGAATCTAGATAGAGCCTGTAATATAGATAGAATAAAACTTTTATTACAACTTTAAATTGATTAGGTAAGTGTAATCTAGGAGATCTGTGATTTCATATTTAAGAATGAGAATCCAAAAAAGATGATTCCACCATGTGTGGACCATCAGGCAACATTAGCAAATAAACCAATGTCAAATTGGTGAAAGTACAAATTGTGAGACTGTGGGTAAGTTGTTCAGTAAGACCAATAGTGCAGTACAAAAACAGTGTAAGGCTAAGTGATTAAAAGAAAAAGGAAGCCTAGTTGATGTGTCCCTCTCACATTGATGTTTCTCTCTTTCTCTCTCTCCCTCTCTCCCTCTCTCCCTCCCTCCCACTCTATCCGAAGAAAAATGAAAAAATATTCTCAGGTGAGAATTACAAGAAAAAGGAAGTAAAATTGTCACAATTGTTGTTTTTTTTTTTTTCCCTCTTGCAATGAAAGGAGATAACCACAATATAAAGGAATCTGAAAAAGCATTAAAACAAAAGCTCCTCCATAATGGATTTTTTTAAGAGCTTCATTTAATAAAATATTGCTCTAATACAGGATATCTTGATTCAAGAGACAGCTGGAATTAATAATAGCATTTCTCAAGGCTGTCATTAGTTCTGCAATATTAGCTTAAATTAGTATGGAGGAAAATGTAAAGTTCATACACATTTTTGTTCCAGTTCTTTATAACATATAAAAGATAAAATTACATATTTCAATAAATTATTTGGACTTGTTTTTTTCCTAGAAGAGTAGTCTCAACTAAAAAATATATATATATTAGAAATTCTTTTAACTAAGTGTATAGAAATTAACTTAATTTTGTCATGTTGTAATCTAATTACAAAAGCAATTACCTCCAAAAACATTAAACATTTTTACTAAAACAAATATACGTTCACTGAGTTATTTATGCAAAATCCATTAAGAAAACATGTATACATATATTAGCAAAACATAATATCTGTGCAATAAACAAGGAAAATTTGTTGACTGAGATATTAATAGCAGTCTTGTTATCAAGGCAATCAATTAATGTCCCACATTGGATCCCACGTGATTACTGTTTACTCCAGGTTAAGTCTCCAATAAGAGGCAACTTTATTTCTTCAACGTCAACTGTGCAAACTGGATATACTAAAGATATCTCATTAGGTCAAATTATCTATAGATAATAAAAAGGTAAACAAAAAATTTGTTTAATGACATAATTACATCTAACTTTTAGGGGCAAGAAGCATTATATTGATAATGAAAGTAAGAACAATATACCAATACTTTTAAAATATGTTTTTTTCTTAATGTTGAGGGCAAATTATAAAAAACAATTTTTATAAAAATGTTATTAAAAATGACATTAAATTGGCCATAGATATAAAATAAAACCAGTAATTATAGCTTCAAAAATTTTAATTATATAATCATTAAATATATTTAATTGCCCACTAATTATCATATCATATAATATCTATCTATTTGCTTTTGCTTGGACTTATGAAGACTATATAAATAAATAAATAAATAAATAAGACAATAAATACTATTTTTTCATTATTTGTAAATGTTCAGTTAATAAAATTTTTGACTTTATGTACATCAATAAACTAATTAATTAAATTTTTAAAATAATATTTTATAATTAAATATAGTTTCCAAAGTAAACTCTGTATGTGAAGGTGTGGGCTACAACCTCAATATTTTAATATAGCCAGGCTCCACTTGCCAATCATAATGAAGAACTGAAGGTAAATTGTGCTCAAATAAAGGATATAATAATTTCAATATCAATTGGCCTTGTGATGAAAATTGGGAGACTTGGTTTATCAGAGGCATGGGATTCAGGGACAGAACTGAATCCTCAAGGGAGGCAGAGCTAGCACATTAGAGGTGGTGGCATCTCATGACTATTGATTGCAGTAAGGCTTATTTTGAGTAGAGTGTCCCAATTTAGGTCCATAGAACTCCTGTATATTAAGGTCAAACATTGAGTTCCCAATCAAGGAACACAAATACGTGAGAAGTTTAACCACTGTGACTGAAAATCAGCAAGAACAATTAAACAAATTTAGGTAAATGAAAATGTTAACATCTCCAAAAACTGAAAACATTGGGATGGTCAGATGCAAATTATAGAATAGTTATATATAACTATTTAATAAAAAATTATAAAATTTCAAAGATAAATCAGCAGTGTCATTATAAAAAAGTAAAGACATTTGAGAATACATGAACAAAGAAATTAGAGAATAATATATACACACATACATACTGAAGAAAAATATACATACACATTTTACATTATATATTATAATCTATGATGTACAGTATTATATTATACTTATATATCAATGTTACTAATTGTTTAACATGAAAGTCAATAGCAAGGTTCAGCACCATATTAGACAGAGCCAAAGAGAGAAATAGAAACTAGAAAATATAATAAAAATACAATAAAATAAGTAATATTTTATAATAACCAAATGAAGTATTAAGATATATAGAGGATAAATGAAAAGATGTCATTTACATAACAATGGGAGTCAATAGAAAAAATAGAGAAGATGCAATATTTGACGATATAATGGCTTAAAATATTTTAGATCTTATTGTGGTGAACACACAATACAATATACAGGTGATTTATTAGAGAATTTTATACCTTAAACCAATATAATTTTATTAGCCAATGTAACCCCAACAAATTAAAAACAAAAAACCATACTCCCTTAGAATCTCCTAAACCTCATGAGATGCAACTCTGGGGCCAGACAGTGACATGACAGTCAACTACCGGCCAGACAATATTGCCACAAGCAGCTACCTGGCAATATTGCAAAAAGCAGAGGAAGCTTCCAGGCTTGACACTATCATCACAGGCAGCTACTATCACAACAAGCAGCTACCGGGCCAGGCACTATGGGGAGAGGAGGCCACTATCATGAGAGGCAGCTATTATGATAGGCAGCCAGTATTGTGAGAAGAAGCCACTGTTGAGAGATGCAAACACTATCTCAACAGGTAGCTACTGTGGTGACAGGTAGCCACTGTCACAAGAGGCAGCTATAGGGGCCAGACTGTGTTGCCACAGGCATCTACATGGCCATTTCCATGACAGGTAATAATACTAAGGAGGAAAATACAATATGGTCTCTATTGAAAAAAATATATAAATCTATAGATATAGACGACCAATGTATCTCAAACAAATATAAATAAATTTAGAGAAGAGGTGAGTTGGGAGGATGAGTGAATAGGGTGAAGGGATTAAGTAGTACAAATTTATAATTACAAAATAGTCATGAGGGTATAAATTACAGCATGGGGAATATAGTCAATTATATTGCAATACTATTGTGGGAAAAGGTAGGTACTTGAAATATAGCGGGGGTAGGGGCACACTTTGTAAAGTGCATGCTTTTCTAACCATTATGCTGTGCATCTGAAACTAATACAGCATAATAATGAATGCAAATTGTAATTGAAAATAAAAGAACAAATTTAAATTTTCTGTAATGCTACTGATTTCATTGGAAATTATAAACTGTAAATCTAAGAGCAAGATAAGGATGCTCATTCTCTGAGCCACTTTTCACCCAAGTACAAGAACTTCAAAGCAGTGTAGGGGGAAAAAAGCAATAAAAAAGGTTTGGGAAGAAATAGATATAGAAAATTTAATTAATTACCTTAGAATACAAAAATGCTAAGAAAATTACTTACAGCAATGAGAATAGTATAGTATACAAATATAAGTTCAATAAAAATCTACTTTTAATGTTTTTGTTATAAAAGTTTTAAAAGTTAATTTAAAAAATACAGTATTCAATTATACCCTATATCTTTATAATAAATATGTTTAAAAACAAAAATAAAAACAAAACCCCACACTATTGCTATTCAATAAGCTACCTGAGAATGTCTTATAAATGATCTATAAAATATATGTAGAGAAAATGATTTAAAACTCTACATTAAAAGTAACCTAAATATATGGAGCAAATATCTTCTAATCATGAATCAAAATCTGGGAGAAGACATTTGCAATGTATGAAATTGACAGACATTAGAACCCAAAACATATAAATTATTAAGACACTTATCTCGTATATATTTTGTCAAAACTCATGAACAGACACTTAATAGAAGAAAAAATGTCTAATTTCATTACTAGTATGGAAATGCCCATTACAACCTAAATGAGATACCATTTTATATTTGTAAAGTATGAAAAAATGAATCTAAAAATAAGAAGTGTTGCCTAGGATATGGGTCAATGAGAACTCTCATACACTGCTCTGGGAAGATAAATTGTTACATCAACTTTGGAAAAACAGTTAAGCATTTGCATACCAAACAACCCAGCAATTCTATGCATAGTTATACGCAAGACATTTCTATATATTTGCTTCAGGAATCATAGATAAACTATTTCAGGGAACATTATTTTATGAGAGAATAGATAAATTGTTTGCTACACATTAATAAACTGGAATATTTCCCAAAAGTAAAAATGAACAGACTATAGTATAGCTACTTATAACATCAGAGATAAACATTAGAAACCTGAAGTTAAGGTAAAGGAATTCCTGGAAGATTGCACATAGTATAAGATCACTTTTACGAAGCTTAAAACCAAATAAAGCTAAAAAAATGTATTTTTAGCCATGTATACATATGTGATAAAATTGTTTACCAAGACAAGGAAAAACTAAATAGGAAGATTAAGATAGTGGTTAATTTATGAGTCTGAGGTAGGGGATTGAATAAGCTAAATTAGAAAAATATGTGTGAGTTATTAGCATGGTCAATTTCTTGGGTGAAATGATAGATTTACATGTACTTCATAAATTATTTTTCTTTATAACTTAAAACAAAACATACAGTGTGAGCTTTTGTGTGTGTCAGATATTATTTATCAGCATACAATAAAAATATTTAAATGCTCTACATACACTTTCAAAATATTTACCAGAGACATCCAAGCATGCATTCACAAATGTTTTGACCAGAGGCAATAACTTTTGCAACATTTTCTTCCATGAAATGATATGAAGTATAGTTTTGGAATTTTCATTTTACTTTGAGAGGTACCTAAGGTGTTTTCATGGCATCATGGGTATATGCTCTGTGTCAGTGAAAATTCTACTGGATTACAAAATGGAAACAGTAGGTTCTAGTTGTACCTGCACAATTAACTCTCAGTAACTTTGGGCAAGTGACTTTACTTTCAATTTCCTCATCTGTGAAATTAACAATTTAATTAACTGTTCTCTGTGGTCCTTTCCAACTCTAAAATTTTATGCAGTTTTGACCTTAATTTGTTGTAAATACAAAAGTTTAAAATAATGTTGAGCAAATTGGATTGCTCTGGTACTAAACTGCTTGTGTGTTACTAGAAATTATGGTGAAAATGCTTTTTGTAGTTTATTCGGCACTTCCTCGTAACCTTATAAAAATGTCTGTTGCATAATCTAACAAAATGTTGACACTTGAGATAAACAGGCTAAACATCAAGGCAAAAAATTTTAATGTGCTGTTGTAGTTTTATTACTTGGTAGCGTGCAACAGTGCCCTGGAGTAACTAATGCACCAAGTCAAATATTTAAAATTTAATGTGCTTGCCTGATATGAGAAATTTAAAATTTACATATGAATTGGATTCAGACCCATGTCTTTCCTTTTCTACTTACAGGAAATAAGTTTTGATAAGGTAAAATTGATGTTTTTCTACTATTTGAAAACTACTTCTTCAGATGATTTTATAGGGAGCTTAAGAAAAAAGAATAATAAGATTTGGAAATAATTTGCTTAAAATAAATGATAGGAGCTAAAACATAAGATTTCCTAATATTTCTGTCTCAGTGTCAAATAAAATATGTGACTACACCTAATATAAATTCAATGAGATTCAATGAGATAATTTATATCCATTAAAATATTAAGAAAGATCTGAGTTTGATCGCCTGCAAGATATCTTAGAATACACTACGCAATATGAAAATATAAGCAGATGAATTACCCATTAAATCTATTCATTTCCCCTGGAAACAGATTTTGACAGAGTTCTGACTTTTAAGAGAACCATATTATTACTTTGCCTAGTGTAACTGTCAAATGTGTATAAAATCATGAGATAATTCACAATTTTTTAAATTCATTTTTCCCGTTAGCTTATATTTTATAACTTGTATAATTTTTTATGTTTTTCTTTTTTCTTTTTTTTAACAAAAAGAGTCAAAATATTTTCTATGGGAAAATCTTTGTGTTATTTTATTATAATTTATTGTAATACTTTCTGATTAAAAGATATTTTCATTGATTAAACCAAATTTACAGAGAAAAATCTATAGTGATATTAGGAACATTTTAGTATAATACATAATATACTTAAATTACTCCAAAAATGACTTCTCAACATGGAATCACTTTTCCTCTCCTTTCTATGTCTATGGAATCTTCATTTTGACCTATTGTATTTATAATAGAAAATTATATCTGATATTCAAGGTTTCCATGAGTCATTATCATTAATCCTTTTCACTTCTATATTTTTCTTCAAATTACACTGTCTACTGAATATGAAAGACATACTTGGATGAGGATGGAGGAGAGGAAGAAGGATGAATCTAATTGACTCAAACACCCTCCACATTGTCCCAGGTTATGGTAAGAAAATTGCATGTCTCTCCTGTGTTGTTCTTTTTTTTTTCTTTTTCTTTTTTGCATTAAGGAGAGAAGAGTGTTTCTTTGTCTTCTTTGTGCTAAATGATGGCTTTCCAAAGGCTGCTGATCACTTGCCAATATCTGCTGTAGTTAAATTCATTTCTCCTTCACATTTCCTTATCATGAATTGATTTCCTTAATTTTCTGAAATGTTGTATTTTGAATCTCTGTTTTTTTGAGGGATGGAATCTATATTAATGAAAATATAGAGAAATTCAATTAAGAACAGCTGAATAACTATCACCATATGCTAAAGTCTTAAAATAGATGATTAAACACAGGCCAAAAACACCTACTCAGGTTTTTCCTGTATAAGAATATAGAGGTAGAAGGATAAATATATCTATATCATCTCTCTCTCTCTCTCTCTCTCTATATATATATATATATGTATATATACACACACACGTATATATATATACACACACACACATATATATACCTATATGATATACTCTCTAAATAAAAACTAAGTTATATTAAGATTTTTGAAAATTGTTGCTCATTTTTTTCACATTACCTTTTTAATAGAAAATGAAATGTTTTTATTGTGTAACAAGTTTATATCTTAAATATTTTATATCTCAACACAGATGCCACAGGTTTTGATTTTCTGCCAGTTACATACTGATTTTTTTATTGTGACTTTTTGACATATTTTGCTACTATAAAGTGTTAAGAATCAGTCTTCTATATTGATATGCTAGTCTATAGATGGCTAGTTTCCATTACATCTTTGTATCTTAATTTTGAGAAGGCTTTTAAATGCATTCATTTGCATATATTACAGGATGGAGACATTTAGTAACAGACTAGGAATAAATCAAATGAAAGAATAAATTGGGGAGAATTTATCAGCACTATTGAGTAATAGCTTCTGATGAGAAAAAAATACAATTATTTTCATATCCACCTCTCTATAATGCTTCCTATTATGGCCATTCAAAGAATTTGATAAGCAATAATTTCTGTGATGGGATGCTCTTGGAGGAATTGGAGAACTGAGCAAAAGAGTAAGGAGAAAATCCTGTTTCTGATGTTGCTGCATGTACAAAAGCTTTCAGCTTGAAAACGTTACCAGTGAAGGGATCTTTGAGAACTAATTGTGAGGATACACAATGGTGTTGCCCAGATTGAGCATGGTTCTTTTTGCTGATGTTTTTGCGTCCATGACACTCATCAGTCAGTGGTTGTCTCAATTTAGTTCGGCCCTTCATACAACACCTCATTACAGAGAACATCCCTTAAATTTCTTTATTCTTTGGACCTTTGAAATGGTTTCTCAATAGATCGAATCAAATTGTTCTTATTTGTGTATGATTGGGTTTTAGTCACAAATGTACACATTCAAGTAATTTCCATGTTATAACTAGAATAAGTCATTGAAAATGAAACTAAAAAAGTACCTAATAGCTGTTTGTCTGTAGGACATACATAATTTGTTTGACCAATATTTACTAACTTTTATAAATATAAGCAACACGTTGGTATGGCTAAGATGTGCTAAAAGCAGAACATTACATTTTGTAATAATATAACATTCTTTAATTGATAAAAATAAATTGTTAATAGATTTTTAGCTGAGCATTAGATACTTCATAAGACACTTGAGAACATCTGTATAGCTGTCACTATAGAAGTTTCCTAAAAACAAATAATCTCTAGTTAAAAATATTTCCTATCATCACAAGCAATTTTATTTATTAATACAGAATGGGAAAATGATATGGTTGATGCCCATATAAAGAATCAATACAATGGTGAGACTTGGTAAACTTTCTATAGACAAGGTATTATATTTTAAAAGATGGCCTGGGTGGTGTGGCTCAGTGGTTGAGCATTAACCCATGTACCAAGAGGTCGCTGGTTCGATTCCCAGTCAGGGCACATGCCCACGTTGTGGGGCAAATCCCCAGTGCAGGGCATGCAGGAGGCAACCAATCAATGTTCTCTCTCATCAATGTTTCTGTCTCTCTCTCCCTCTTCTTTCCTCTCTAAAATCAATAAAGAAAAAATAAATAATTAAAAATAAAAGATGTAATATGTAGTGGGTGTGTAGAGGGAAAGAGTATGTGTGCGTGTGTGCGTGTGTGTGTGTGTGTGTGTCTCCATGCTCCAAGTTTCTCAGGATTTAGTTCCCCATTTTGAAATGTATAATTTTTCTAAACATTTGAGATTTTATCAATTTTTGTTATAAAAATTTAATTGTCATAATTAATTGAGAGGTATAATTTACCTTGGAGAAGCATATAATTTTTAATGGGAAAGTCTTAGCTAGGGACCAATTAGCATTAAGGCAAATAAGAAGCAGTTTCACAATCAAAATGTCATCAAAGTTTGCATTATGTCTCTGTCCATTGTTTTCAGATTTTTAATGTCACACGCGCACACACACACACACACACACACACACACACCATGATTTACAGACATGTAAATCATAAAAAATTGGTTGAATAATCTTAGTTAACTTATATTTACATATATATGTAATACTTATTTTTAAGAACAGTGTATAATATAGAAACATTGATCAGAAAATTATGAAGATTTCTGAAATTGCATTTTATTTAAGTTTTGTGAAGAACACATTTGAAATAATTTTTGACACAGTCAAACTCATTGATTATTAAAAAGTCAGAAAATATAGAGAAAATAATGAGGGTAAAAATATACTGATAAATACAAAAAATAGGACTAATAATATATTTTTTTCTTAAAATATCTCTAACAGATCCATCTTAAAATTATCTCTATCAGTTAGAAAACTTTTCTTTGTTTATTTATTTGGATACTTGAAGTTAACATTTGTTCTCAATTATGTAATGATTTAGATTTAATTTCTCTCTCTCTTTATATATATATATATATACACATATATATGTATATATATATATGGAAAAAAGATTCAGAGAATGACATATAATCTAACATAATTTTTTAAAAGGAACACAATGATTAGCTTTATCTTAATATTTACATAAATTGTAATGGTTAATTTTTTTACAAATAGATACCTAATTGACATTTAATCAAGCATACACAAGTGTATGTTAAATATAAATTAATTACTGTATGTTCAAGATACTGTAATTTTATGGTGTGTAAACATGTAAGTACATTTTAGTTACCATTTAATTACTGATTTCACAGATTATAAATGTATAATTACCTAAATAACAATTCACTACCTTTCTAAGAAAAGCAGTTTTCAGGTTAAATATGACATAAAGTTAATTAGATGCTATTTCTACAATAATGTTTAAAAAGTTGTAAGTGATTTGGGCCATCTATTTCAATTCTGAATTAACTCATCCTTACAGTGATGTATGTGGAAATTATAATGTGCATAAAGATATTTATAAATGCATAGCTATGTAATTATTATTTGATTACCCAAAACAGTGCAACAACATGTTTATGGAGTACACCAAGAAATATGTCCTCTTTTAAAATAAAAGTATTGCCCGGCCAGTGTGGCTCAGTGGTTGAGCTTCGACCCATGTACCAAGAGGTTGCTGGTTTTATTCCTGGTCAAGGCACATGCCCAGGTTGTGGGCCGGATCCCCCATGGAGTGCATGTAGGAGGCAGCCAATCAATGTTCTCTCTCATTGATGTTTCTCTCTCTCCCTAAAAAATCAATAAAGAAAAAAAAAAATAAAACTATTATCTATTTATAAAATAAATTAAATTAAATTAAATAATAAATAAAAACACCTTTTAAAATGTGAATTTACCTAAATATATGGCAATATAAATCACCATATTGCATTTTGTATTATTTCTTTTTTCTTGATTTTACCCTGTTTTTACTCAGTGTTTTTCTAAATACTGGTTTTTCTTTTCTGTGTTCAAATAATCAACTGTGAATTCAATGTTAAGAAAAATAAAATATTGTTGCAAACTGACCTCAGTCAGCTTGGTCATTGATAAGCATTCTGTTCTTTTTGTCATATTCAGTAACTTTCTGCAGGTTTACAGGTTTTCTACTGCATAGACTCTGTAATTCATGAGTTATAATGAAAGCTAGTTAAACAAATGTCTGCCGCACATACAAGGGTTTACTAGCACACAGGCAGGGAAATCATTATCCACCTGTACTGGGAGCTAGTGAAAGCCAGCACACTGACCTTTCATTTGCTCGGAAACTACCTTGCATAACAGATTCACAAGAGGCAGCTGCAACAATATTCTAGCAACAGGATTCCTCTCACATTCTAATTGGGGTAAGATTCTCTGTTGAGTGGTTTAACAGGAGACTGTTTCAGAATCCTAAAGCCATATTTCCACTTCCACTGGAAGTGGTGCAAGACGTTGGGAACGGTAGAGAATAGAGTTTCCAAAAGAGCTGGGTGCTTAGAGAGTATTTATAGTCAATGCATGAATATTAAATACCACTCAAAGAATAACATCTATATTCCTAACTATCAAGACTTCTGGTGTTGATCAAGATAAAAATAGCTGATGCACATATAGTAACAGATTATTGGTATATAATCTTCTGCTTATAGTCTACCATCTAGTGACAACAAATATTAACAAACATTCTTAGTAAATAGCCACATATGAATATATAAAGCTGCACATGCTTTAGTATTTGAAATTAAATTACATACAATATAGCAAATATATGATATATTTTACCACCTCATAACTAGTTTACATAAATAATCAAGTTTAAGTTGCCCAAGTAGTTTATAAACACATGGAAACAGTTTTTTAAGCAAAAGGAGAAATACTTGGGAGAATATAAAGCATATTTAAAGGTCAATGTAGCCTACATTTACAGTAACTTAGGACAGGTATAGTCTTCTTAAAAATCAAGGATGAAATGTTGGTCATTGCCTCATCTAAATAAAACACTGTGAAAAGTACGGAGGGTGTTCAAAAGAGGGTAAAACCACAAGATCCTCCCTCAATAAGTTTACTACAATCTGCTTGTGGAAACATGGCCCATAAACTGATCAGTGGCCAATAATAAAGTTACCCGGTGAGCAGTGGAAATCCACCTTTGATTAAAAGTGGTAAGTTGTTTAATATAAACATAAATTTTAAACCCACCGAGAGTTTTAAAAAGAAGAAATCACAATTATTTAGAGTCTTTATAGAGAAATTATTATAGGAATTATAAAAGTACTCACAGCCAATCTAACTTTTAAGAGACAATAAGGACCTTGCCTCTTTCTTCAGGAGGTACTTGAAGGAAGTCTGGCTTCCAGTTAGTTTCCTGAAAGTAGCCGTTGCCTCTACAATGGCAGGAAGGGAGTAAATGTATATTAACACGTATTCATCTCCCCCTACTGTCTTTTAAATGATATTTTAAAAACAATACATTTTTTGGAACATACAAATATAAAACAAGACTTTCTTATCTCTGGTGTTGTAAGGTTGCTGTACACTTACAGTTTTCAAACTCCTTTGTCTTTAGATTCTGTAAAAAAAATATTGAAGACTCCAAAGAACTTTTGGTTTTCTGAATTATATCTACCAATATTTACCACATTAAAATTAAATCAGCAAAATTTTAAAGATATTCTTATTTCTCTAAATATTATATAACAAAATACATTATAAGATAATGTAATATATCATTTAAAATAATGATTTTTTTCCCCAATAAGCAATTGAGTAAGAGAAATGGCATTGTTTTATATTTTTATGAATATCTTGAATGACTGGCCTAATATAAGAAAACTGTATTCCTATCAGCTTCTGCATTCCATATGAAGCAAATCACTGTTTTAAAGCATATGAACAAAAAAATTTGGTCCCCCACAGATATGTTGTTGGAAACTCTTTTCAGATTATTGGTGATATTTTTTTTCTGATACCACACCAAAGCTTATCCAAATGGAATTTTTTAAAATGTCCATTGGAATGTGTAATCTGAAAAAAGATGAATACATTTTTAAATTCCTCTACATGAAAATACACGGACCCATCTTGCACTTTGAATAAGTCTTTTACCCAACAGTGATTTTACACCATCATGTACTGATCATTTGGAAAATACCACTTCACTGGCTTATGCAGTTTCCAAACATCGACATAATTTACTATTTAATACAAAACAAATTTATATTCAATTTCTCAGCAGGAAAACCTTTAGGTGTTGGGAAGCTGAAAAGCTTATGTTAGTAGAGAGAAGATTTCCAAAATCCTAATTATTTCTTAAAAACTTGGACTTCACCATTGGCAATACCTATTATAGTTGTTTCCTGGAAGTGATAGTCTCACTGCATTCATTTTTTTAGAAAGTCTGTTCAATATCCATTGTGGATAACTTCCGTTTCCTCTCAGCTGTTCTTTTAAGTAAAAGTGGTGTAACATACAAAGAACAACAGGTAGTTAAGTTCATAATTCCAGCAATAACATGGGTGTTTTTTTTCCCAAGATTAACATCACATGCCTATGTGAAGCCAACATGTTTTCAGACACTTTCCGCAAGTAGCATCACATGCCTGTATATGAGACTCAAGATTAATTGCATTACAAACTTGTACTACTTCGTCAGGACATTCTTATGTGAAAATGGCACTCTGTTTTTTTTTCTGGGAGCCTGAGGGGTGACAAACAATGTGTTTCAGTACAGTCGGGCACCCCTTTCACAACTCCTGTTAAGGTGCCGTTAGTGAACATGCCTATGGAGTGAAAAAGGCAAATAATGTCTTAGTTTACTCTGAAGATAGTTTTAATTAATGGACCCCTTGGAAAGTTTTTGGGAATCCTCTACGGGTCCCAGACCATACTTGGAGAATCATAGCTTCAAAGCAGTAAGACAATGTAGATAGATGGGCTATATATTTTGAGATTCATTCTATTTTGTATTTCTGTTTTTTAACCATCTCTATAGGATGGTGATCAGGAGGATGGGCATGACTGTTTGCCCTGTAAGTGATAATGGTGGGACTGGAAAGAACTTTCTTTCCCCAGAACTAGTCTATTCAGTCAAGTTGATTTGGTTGCTACTTTTGTAAAGCAAGTTACCGACTCCAACACAAATACTAGTCTTCCAGACTCTTGATATGTTACTGAAACTTATCAAGCAGATCCTCCTCCTCTTCCTTCTTCCCCTCCTCTTTCTCCTCCTCCCTACTTCTTTTCCCTTCCCCTCCCCCGCTTCTTTTTGTTTTCTTTCACTTCCCCAGAGCTTAACACGGAGACAAAGTAGGGGTATAATAAATGTTTATCTAGTAGGTGACTTCTGAGTGAAGTTGGGCCCCCACTTTTCCACATCTTATGCTCATATCTTCTTTGTTGTTCAAAGGTGGGGTCTTCTTAAATTCTAGCAATGTGTTTTTTTTCCCCCTTATTTTTGCTATGGGAATAGTGACTATTCTAAAGTTCATGACCTGAATTTTATTTTTTTGTCAGTTATACTTAGGCATCATTAGACACAAATAGAACAAAGGATCATAAATGTATCTACAGAGAGTAAGCTAAAAAACAAAGTAATTATTTCTATACAGGATGCTGAAAGTTTGGGATTCTTTGCCAAGCATTTTACTTACTCTGAGCTAACAGATTTTATATGTGCTTTTTATTACCTTATCTTTGGAAGGTTTTATATTAAAGCTACTCTGGCATTTTTCAATACTTCAGAAGCCAAAAAGAACTGTGTGTGCTTTTGACTTGAATGGTGAGGAATGCTAAATGGATGCAGCGCCGGTGAATATGTGCATTTTTATATGCGTGTACATGGGGATGCTACTGGAAAACAAAATTAGCTCATTGACACATTATTAATTCTGGAATTAACTTATTCTCCTCAGGCCTCTTATAAATGCAGTTATCAAAGCAACTTGTCCCAAATAAAGAAAGCAATTTTGAGAGTGAATAGTATACTTGAAAGACTTTCTTGAACAACTAACTGCTTTTGGAAGAGTGAAGAAACTCAACCTAAAGTATTCAAATGGAATAAGAGCTATTTTAGAGTAATGTTAAGTGTCTATTCTCAGAAAACTAGTAACTGATATGAAAAAATAAAGAAAATATTTGAATAGAGTGATACAGGTATATATCTATATCTATATCTATATCTATCTTTATCTGAGAGAGATTTCCAACACTAGTGGTCTGAATTTATATTTCATGGTATACGTTGTGTGTTTTATAATAAAATATTGATTCATCTTATTTTAGTTATATTTTATTCATTTTATTTATTATTTTTATTTTTAATTAAATTGTTTTAATCTTCACCCAAGGACATGCTATTTTTAGAGAGAGGGGAAAGGAGAGAGACAGAGAGAGAGAGAGAGAGAGAGAGAGATATCCATCAGTTGTCTCCAATGAGAGATCAAACCTGTGACCTTTTGGTGTACAGGATGACACTCCAACTGAGCCATTGGCCAGGGCTTATTTTTTATTTTATTTTTTGTTAATTCTCACCTAAGGATATTTTCCCACTGATTTTTAGATAGGGAGGAAGGGAGTGAGGAAGGGAGGCAGAGAGAGACAGACACAGAGAGAAAGAGAGAGAGAGAGTGAGAGCACGTGTTTGGTTGCTTCCCACATGACCCCAACAGGGTCCTGGGATCAAACCTGCATCCAGGTATATGACCGTGACCAGGAATCAACCCTGAAATCCTTTGGTCCTCCGGCAGACACTCTAACCACTGAGTCAAACCGTCCAGGGCAATGTTTTAAAAATATTTTTTATTATTTTCAATTATAGTTGAAGTATAATATTATTATTGGGTGCACAACATATTGGTTAGAAATTTACATAACTTATAAAAAGATCACCCCGATAAATCTTGTACCCATTTAATAACATATGATGTTATTACAATATTATTAACTACATTCCCTTTCCTAATTTTAGTTATATTTTAGTAGACATTTTTATATTACCTATGATTAGACTTCCAAAATCCAAAGGAAAAGAAATATTCAAAGGTTACCAATTTTATAGAGATTTGCATAATCATCTTTCTTGTAGCATCATCAGCTTCACCTATATAACACATAGGTCATAGGGAGAAAGAGCATCTCACAAGGCAAAGCCAAACTCTGGGGTGGAGTACGGGGAACATGGTATTGGAGTCAGAGAGACTGACTTTAAAGCATGGCCCCGATGCTTGGTAGCTCACAATTTGCCTTCTTAGACTAACTATGAAGATTGAATAAAAGCATTAGAATAAAGCTTCTTTTACTTAGTAAATATTCAGTAATAATTTTATCCCTTTTAATTTCCTGTAAATCTTGCACATATTTGTAATCTTTATTTTTTAGTGGGAATTTTAAGTTATAATCACTTTGCTCATATTTTTTTTCAAAAAACATTCTTCACCATTGATAATCTAAAATCATTTTAACTGACACTGTTGGAGTATACCATTTGTTAACTAGTCCTGTGTCAATGGCTATTATTGGTTATTCATCATTTTTTAAAGTTTCTTTATAAATTAAAAAAAATATTAGAGATATAATAGCTTGTCATATTTTTCTATTTTTATTTTTTAATTTGTTTTTTTAATTTTTATTGTAACTTTTAATAGAAGTTATATTTTTTATTTTATGTTTTTAAATTGAAAAGCATATTATATCTCCTAATACTTTTATAATGCATTTATTTATTTAATCTTTCATCTGTTTGGAATTATTTTGATATGTAATAGATGAAAAAGAATTGTTTACATTTTCCAATTTTCTACATTTGTAACTACTTTTTAAATTTTTTATATTATTGTTGACAGTATTATAGATGTCCTCCGATTTTTCCCCCTTTTCCCTCCTTTCTCCCAGGCCCTGTCCCACACTAGACCTGTATCTGTTGGTTATGTGTATATGTATATAAACTATTTAGTTAATCTCTTCCTCCATCTCCCCCAGCCTTGAGATATGTCAATCTGTACCATGCTTATCATCAATTTATATTTTTCTCCTCAAAATAAAAAATGATCTTGAATCTAGTATAATTTGGGGAATTGCTGCTTAGATCTCTTACAAGATTTCTCTTAGCAGACTGCTTTGTAAAAAAAGATGAGTATTCTCTACATTTATACTGAAATGCATATTCATTATTTTTCCTACATATATAAGGAACATTTGCCATAATCAAGGTACTATAAGACAGAGGAGGAATAGAGAGATAAATATAATATGGTCACATTGGCCAGTGGCTTAGCAGTTAGAGCACGGGCCTGCAGACCAGAAAGTCCCAGGTTCGGTTCCCGCTAAGGGCACGTACCTCGGTTGCAGTTTGTCCCCAGCCCCGGTTGGGATTGTGTGGGTGGCAACCACTTGATGTGTCTCTCTCACATCGATATTTCTCTCACTCTCTTTCTCTCTCTTCCTCCCACTCTATCTGAAGATAAATGCAAAAAAGTCCTCAGGTGAAAATTATATATATATATACACACACATATATATATATATATACACACACACACACACACACACACACACACACACACATATATACACACACACAATATGGTTCCTATCCTTTAAGGCAAATACAAATTTGGTAAATATCAAGCATCAAGCACAGGATCGTAAACAATCCAAAGGCAACACAAATAAATGCTTTTGGGGTTCAGAGTCAAAGAAGATGACATTAACAAAAAAACAACAACATTTAATGCAGATTCTAAACTCTGACTTTTAAAACAACATTTAGGAAGAGAGAAGAAATTCTAGTTGTAGGAAATGTAAAAGACTGAGAAAAAGGACTATGACAGATATGTTCTTAAAAACATAATGAAACATAAATTAAAATCTAACTCAGAGAAATTAATGGCAGGCAAGGCTTAAAAGGAAGTCTGGGACAGAGCCTTGAGGACTTTATTAAGAATGCCAGATTGAGTTCAAGTTTAATTAATTAGTCTATAAGAAATTTTGAAAGTTTTTGACAAGAATTTTGACACCATCAGTTTAACAATTAAGACGAGTGTCAATTATGCAGCAATTTGCAAGGCCTGCATACTCCCAGCAAGAAATTATAAAGAGACATAAATTCTTGACATATAACATTTTGAATGCCTTCGTGACATCTATCATCCTTTTCTTCGTAAACAGAAAAGTATACTTGATTTTAAGACAAACCAATGTGAAGAAAATTCTTCAATAAATGTTCAAAAAGGGAATTTGTCAGTATTTTTTAAAATTCCTGCATCAGGACTTCTGGTCAATATGGTGGCGTAGGTAAACATGGTATCACCTCCTCCCACAACTATATCAAAATTACAACAAAACTACAACACAACCATCCTTCAGAACTACATGAAATCGAGCTGAATGGAAGTCCTAAAACTACAAAATTAAAGCAGCAGCTACACCAAGACTGGTAGCAGGGGCGGAGGCAGACAGGCTGGTCCCACACCCACGTGTGGCAGATAAAAATCAGGAGGATACCTCGGCTGGGAAGGTCCTCTCTGAGGAGTGAGGGGTCCCCATCCCACACCAGGTACCCAGTTCAAGGTCCCAGTGCCAGGAAGAAAAATCCCCGTAACTTTTGGCTGAGGGAGGCTGCTGCTACGAGAGTCCCAGGCAGTTCCTCTTAAAGGGCCCGTGCAAGGACTTACTCAGACTCATTTTCTCTGAGCTTGGAGGGGAGGCAGCTTGAGGGGCACCGGAGACATAAAGAAAAGAACCGAGCTGTTTGGCCGAGGGCTGGAGAGGAAGCTTTCTTCTGGACAGACATACTGGTGAAGGCTGATGTTCCTTTGGTGAGACCTTCCCTGGGGCAGCAGACGGCCACCATATCTAGGACTCTAGCAACCTGGCTCACACTGTTTGCCCCACCCTGGTGATTCCCTGAGACCCCGCCCCACCCAACTTTCGGACTCACCCAAGCTGTTTCCAAAGGCTTTACCATAGGAATGGTCTGTCTTGGAACCTGCTTCAGAGTTTCCAAAAATCTCTCAAACAAGCAGCATCTGGTCTCAGCAAGGGCCATACCTTTTATTAAGTGGCCCGAGGCCTGGCACTAGAAGCAGCCAGCTAGTTCACAAGTTGGCTTTTCATGGACACTTCCAAGCTCAGTACAAGAAGCAACCATCTGCCCTGGCCGGTGTGGCTCAGCGGTTAGAGCGTCGGCCTGCGGTCCTGAGAGACCCGGGTTCGGTTCCCGCTAAGGGCACGTACTTCGGTTGCAGGTGAGGAAAAAAAAAAAAAAAAGAAGCAACCATCTGCAGATCACTTTGTAGCTTATGCCAGGTGGCCCTGGATAGAACACAGGCAGTGGCTGACTTTGCCCCAGAGCCAGCACACCCAGTGAACAGCTTCAGACCATATTGAAACACCACCACCCAACCACCTTGACAGGTGACAGATCATTGAGTGGACTCAGTGGATACCAGAGCCCTGCTGAAGTAAGTCTTGCTCTCTGTGGTGGGCCCCTACACAGCTGATCCTCCAAGATAGTCAGAGGCCAGTGTCTTGTGGGCACAACCAGTCCTTGCAGCTGATCAGCCTGAGTAAATCCCTCCCATTGATGTGCCAATAGCAATCCAAGACTCAAATATAACAGTCCACATTAGGGGTGCACATTGAGGGCCCAGCTGGGGTGATCAGGGAGATTGTGCCACTGGATCCTACAGGACCCCTACAACAGTAGGCCACCCTATGAAGCCTAGGAGGCATAGCAACTCTGCCTAATACATGGAAACAATCACAGGGAAGCAGTCAAAATGAGGAGACAAAGAAACATGTCCCAGAAGAAAGAAAAGAACAAAACTCCAGGAAAACAACTAAACATAATGGAGATAAGCAATCTCACAGATGCAGGTTATAAGATTGCTCAGGGAACTTGGTGAGACATTCAAGGGACTTAGTGAAAACTTCAAGGCATTTAAGGGGACCTCTGAGGAACTTAGTGAGAACATCAACAACATAAAAAAGGGCCAGTCAGAAATTAAGGATACTCTAACAGCAATAAAGAATAATTTACAGGGACTCAATAGTAGAACAGGTAAAGCCAAGAAGCAAACCCATTGATTTGAAATATAAGGAAGCAGAAAACACCCAACCAGAACAGCAAAAAGAAAAAAGAATCCAAAAAAATGAGGATAGTGTAAGGAGCCTCTGGGACAACTTCAAGCATGTCAACTTTCCCATCATAGGGGTGCATGAAGGAGAAGAGAGACAGCAAGAAATTGAAAAACTATTTGAAACAATAATGACAGAAAACTTTCCTAACTTGGTGAAGGAAACAGACATACTAGACCAGGAAGCACAGAGAGTCCCAAACAAATTGAACCCAAAGAGGTCCAAAATGCCATCATCAAAATGCCAAAGGTTAAATACAGAGAGAATCTTAAAAGCAGGAAGAGAAAAGCAGTCCCATACCTACAAAGAAGCTCCCATAAGACTGTCAGCTGATTTCTCAAAAGAAACTTTGCAGGCCAGAAAGAAGTGGCAAGAGATACTCAAGGTGATGAAAAGCAATGACCTCCAACCAAGATTACTCTATCCTGCAAGGCTATCATTTAGAATCGATGGACATATCAAGAGTTTCCCAGACAAGAAAAAACTAAAGGAGTTCATCACCACCAAACCAGTATTATATGAAATGTTGAAGGGTCTTCTTGAAGGCAAAGAACAAAAATATGAAAAATAAAATGGCAATTAATACATATCTATCAGCAATTGAATCTACAAACAAAATGAGCAAGCAGAACAGAAACAGACTCATAGATACAGAGAACTTTTTGCTGCTTGCCAGGTGGGTGGAGGCTGGGGGTATGGGTGAAAAAGATGCAGGAATTAAGAAGTATAAATTGGACTGATGAACCTTAAAGGGAAGGGTGGGAGGGTGGGATGAGATAAACCAAAGACCTTCTATTCATGTATATATAACCAATGGACACAAACTATAGTGCGGGGAAGGCAGGAAGGGGGCAGGATTAGGGAGGAGGGCATCAATGGGGAGAAAAGGGAGAAACATCTGTAATACATTTAACAATAAAGATGAGTTTAAAAAAAATAATAATAAAATAAGAGAAAAAATAAAAATAAAAAAAATTTATGCATCAATTGCCCTTCAGTGAATCACACATATATGATATCAATATTGGAATAAATAATTGAAAAATAATGAAATAAAATATATAAGGTATATTTTAAGTTAAAGAAATATGTGTCATATCAATGTAAAAAATAGTATTATTTATAAACGATGTCTTTATCAGTGGTGTCAGTCAATTGGCTAAACCATAAATCACATTAAGACTGATAAGGAGCCCTGGCCAGTTTGGCTCAGAGGTTGAGCATCAGCCTGCGGACCAGAGAGTCCCGGGTTCGGTTCCTATTAGGGGTACATACCACACACAAAAAAGACTGATAAGGAAACAAAGAAAAATGGAATTTATACAATGATACTTTAGTGTGAAATTATTAAGCATTCCTACTTAAAATATTTTGCACATATCAGGACTTGATTAATATTTTAATATATTATTTTATTTGACTTTAGAATATATGCTAAGATAAAAGAGCTTAGTAGTTTATTTTTAATCTTGTGTGTAATTAATTTTATCTCTTAGAGTATAATTTGATTAAGGAATTTTGCTAAGAGCCTTTTTTTCTGATTTCAAATAGAATATATTTATCATAACTGCTCACAAATGTTGTAGCTTATGCCTGTTTTAACTATTAGAAGTATAACAGTCAGTTACACCTTTGTAGCATTGTTATCTTCTTCAACTTAAATTATAAAATGTATTTGGTATGAGAAACATAATTTTTAACTTATTCTTAGAAAATTTAATTGAATTGTTCATTATTATGAAATTGAATGCTTTAATGATTTCTTGGTTTTATTTGATAAGTTTTGTAATAGAAGTGTACTGGGGATCACTGAGCCTATATCCCATTTCATGCATGTTTTATCACTCTTTTTATCCATTCGTTGATTTATAGATGTTTTCATAAAATCATAGCGCTCAACCCATAAACGTACCCGCCACATTCATATCCACATTCCTCATTCGCACTGGAGGTAGTCCATTACTTACTTTTGTTGTTGTTGTTGTTGTTTACTTTATACTGAAAACTAGTTTTAAATTACCGTGTTTATTAGAATTTTATGTTTTAATCAAGAACTTTTGTAGAATATAATAATTTTGGTACATACAATGAACACTATAAGAAAAACGTACATTTAAGTAAACTAAACTAGAACATTCAAATTACATTAAAAATAATTTACCATCCTGGTCTGTTGGGCTCGGTGATTAGAGCATTGGCCCACAGATCAAAGAGTGTTGGGTTCTACTCCGGTCAAGGAACAATACCTCGATTGCAGTTCGGTCTCCCGCCCTGGTCGGGGTGGTGTGGGAAACAACCAATTGATGTGTCTCTCTTATCTCTTTCTCTCTCTCTTTCTCCATCCTTCCCTCCCTCCCTCTCACTCTATCTGAAAATCAAAGGAAAAATATCCTTGTGTGAGGATTAAAACTAAATAAATTATTTACCAACACAAACCATACTCTTATTTGAGTATTAGTCAAGATGAACTGACCAGTGTGGCTTTGGTAGCTCTTCAATAACCTTACAACTATTAAAATGCAATTAATCTGTGAAAAGCAAAACTAAAATGTAGTTTCACAATACAAAATGAACATGAAAATATTGCCTAGTATCTAGTATCTTTCTTTAGAAACCAACAGTTTTTTCTGAGTATAATTTGAAAAACAGCATTAAACTCTTATTCTTTCCTAAATTTTTTTTATCTACCTGCTGCTGCTTTTTTCATGTCAAAGGTGCAGCCAGTCCCCTTTCTATGCATCTGGTAGATGTAAAACCTCCCTCCTCCCTTATGTATTAGTATCATTTCCTTGGAATGACTGATCCATGGGTGGCTGGATGCCTTCAAGTAGTACAGAAACTTAAAAGTGATTTAATTAAAAAATTATGTTGGAAGGGCTAATGTAGTAATTATGGATCTATATGCCATATGCCTCCCAACAAATAAAAAACATTAGTCTCTAATTTCCCTTTATTGGCTGGGTGTATGATAGATTACGAATTATAATGAACAATGGGAAGGAAATCCAAGTTCAGAATGAAATACAGACATCCTTCTATATCCACTAAGAGTTGAAATTTGTCCTTTGCTGATAATAATGCATAACAATCTTCCTTTAAAGTTACAGTAATACATATCCTCTATTTATGAGGTCTGTGCTTAACATAAGCAATTGATATATTATTTAACTTTATTTTTAGACAACTCATGAGTAGAAAATAAAGCCAAATTGTGAAGAAATGTGTCAGTCACTAAAATAAAGACTTCATCTTTTAGCGTGTAGGTCACAACTAAATATAACTTTTCCAAAGACATAATGGTCAAAGTACCCTCAGAACTGAGGCAGCGGAATAAGCTTTCTGCCCTCATGTATTGTGCTGTACCAATACAGATGTCAATGACGGGAGGTACTGAGTGTGAGATATATGGGAACAAATTCTACTATCTTCATAACTTTTCTATAAAACGACAACTATTCCGAAATTATATATATGTATATATATATATATATATATATATATATATATATATATATACACACACACATATATATACACACACACACACACATATAAAGAATTGAGTCATTAGATAATCAGGAAACATTTCTGCCTTAAGTTGAAAAATTGACCACAGGAGAAAATGAGAAAACCCTAAAAACAAATTTAGCTAGACCAAATGAAACCCCAAGCTAACATAGATAATAAGAAATGCACTGCAGAGACTAGAGGAGAAATTCAAAAAGCAACTGGTGAGCAGTATTGAGTCTTACACATGGGTGTCAAGTCTAAGTGTGAGTTTGAGAAGTAAAAATGTGTAGAAAAAATTAGACAAGGAAGAGCTAGAGATGTATAGAAATGGGAATAATGGAAGAGAACGTTCAGAAGAGCCAAATGGACAGTGATGAACGAGGGTATTCAGATAGTGTTGAACTAGACTTCCTCCGTTATGTTTGTTCTATACTTTGTCCAAGTCCAAAGGGCTTTTATCCTGCTCTGTAATAGGTTGTCGATTCACCTTATAATAGTTGAATTTGTATGCTGAACGAAGCTTAGGCCAGGGAAGAAAAGATTATAGGAAAGCTTTTCAGAGATGAGATGAAGACAACTTGGAGATTGCTGAGCGTCAATCAACAGTGGGAATAACGAAGAACCAGATACAAAAAAACATAAGGTAGAGTTAGGAGACCTTGGTAACTGACTGCAGACAGAAAGTAAGGAGAAGAGAACAAATGATACAACAGGACTCTGAACTTGAATAATGAGAACTTAACGATGAGAGGGAAGATAATGTATTTATAGTCACACGCGCTTTGTTTAAATTTGCAAGGTTGTACCTAGGTAGGGACTTCTCAAGGCATTAGACTATACGGGTTGGAAAAAGTGGAAAGGATCAGGGTTGAAGATACTGATGTATAGAGAAGTAAATATTAACAATTAGGAGTGGATTAAGTTATTAAAGCTGAGTTTTATTATGGGAAAAATGACCCAGGGCAGGAGTTTGAACAATACTTAGGGGCCAGGTTCATGAAGAGAAGCTAGTTAATGAGAGAGAAGACATGGTTGTCAAAGAAATTGGAAACTCCAAAGTATACAACAGCATATGAGTTTAAGGGGATGTCTCCAGAGCAATTCTGTCTAAATGGCTGGAATAAATTAGTGAACAAACTTGCAGGTGATGTGTTTGTGGTTTTGCATGGAGAAGTTTTTCACTGTGTGTGTTAGTATGAAAGACAGGGAGCTACACATAATCAACGTATATATGATCATCATCATCATTCCAGGGATAAGACCATCAAGCACAAACATTAAACACTGCTTTTGAAACATGATCATTTGATATAGTTTGCAAACATTTGGCTAACTCCTAATTGCCCCACCAGTGTAGTGGATTTTTAATGTATCCAATGTCAAACAGTAATAAACGTGTTGCTTCTCACTTCCTCTCAGGCAAGGGTAGGTTCATGCTGTCTTCATTAACCCACACCTAAACGAGAGTCTCATGTGTTTCTTCTGGGAATAAATGGCATCTCTAATTCCTGATGTTACAAATTGTGAATTATGAAAGGAAATAGTGAATTCTGTGAAACAGTGAGTTATCCAGTGGAAGGTAAGGGTGCCCCTGAAGTTTTACTAATCTCTAAATAAGATTTGTGCTAGACAGAGGAGATGGTATAAAAAATCAGAAGAGGCAAATACTAGGCTTAGTCTTGAAAAGAAGAAAGAAGAGGTGGGCGAAGGGGTGTAGGGAAAATTTGAGGAAAAGCCTAGCAGAGAAGAAACTATTTCTTGAGAAATGAGTAAGCAAACATATTTAAATTTTTTTTCTGGTTTTGCCTTATCATTCCATAATTTCTATCACAAGAAAGAGATTTCCAATAGTTTGGATTCACATCTACTAAATCTAGTAAGTTTTACCATGCTTACCCGTACAGAATTGAGAAACAGTTGCAACATTACTTGCATTAAGTCAATTTTATGCAAACACTAAACTTATATCATCATATTGAATATAAGGGCTCCTATATATTTGGGTATAATAACATTAACCTCCATCCAAGATTCTTTGCTCTGAATTTTTCCTAACAACATTAGTTCTTCTGCACAGATACCATCCTGTCTCCCATGGAAAGCAGCTCTAGTATTTTGCTTATGCTCCCTCTAAACAGCAGCCATTAATTTACTGATACCCCTGTCTATCAGGCCCACATCAACTTGATTAGGGCTGTTATCCTAATCAAAAGACTGATAATTAAGACTATCCATCTGTAGAGTTCTCAGTGCTAAGATGAGTTGAAGATTCTAATTAAGATTATTTAGGTGTTCCTTAAATGCCATCATTTGATTCAGCTAATCATACCAGCAGGTACATTAGATTTGCATTAATGTTCTGCTGAAGCCAGCAGCTATTTAGGCAGATCAAAAATGCAGATTGCAGACACTATTTCAAACATCTTTATTTGAAAGTGATATTGAGACAATACATTACGATAAGCAAGATGCTGGAAAGGTAGGTTATTTCAGTGTTTCCTAATTTACTTTATGGTAATAAGTGGAGTATTTAAAATAAACAGTCTATTTATTGAATTTGCTGTGTATCTTTCATCATTTTGTTCCCTCCCTCTGATATATGCAGACACAAGCCAACAGTGATACATTTTTACCAGCATTCCCCATTTGTCACATATTCTTACTGTAATAGGGTAAATGTCTTTGCAAACTAAGTTTCCTAAATAGAAATGCTTAGGAACAGTAAAGGATTTTTGTTCTAATAAATACCTGATGCTACATTGAGAATTTGTAAAAGAATACTTTTTTTGATTTTAAGAATCACATTAATATCCAATTATCCTCTAATAGAAATAATCAAAACTTATATTACAGCAAAGTACAGTTCATTAATATCTTATTTTTTATACTTTTATTCTTAGTTAATAGAAAATACAAAATATATTTCTTGGTTTAAAATTATGTAGTTACGATGGAATAAAGTGTGTTCATGGTACCTATGCTAGGTCTTGCTTTCAAGTTACTTTACTCTAAGTTTTGATGACAAATAATGCTACTACTTGTAGAGAATACAGGATTTCATTTATTTAAAAAATAATTCTTATAAAACATGTGGCCAATATTTTGAGTTCTTTTATTCTGTTGTGAAGGGGAAAAATATACACCTGAGTTTTATGTAAATGTGCAACTTCTGAAATTGTTAAGATATGTGTGATGGCTGAAGAACAGATAAGAAGAGACATAATGTAAAGCATGGGATGTGAACTAAAGGTTATAAGTTCCTGCTCCATGAGCTAGATATTTAACAGCATTTATAACATACATTGTAGCTATTAAACCTTTTTCTCAGGGGGTATAAATAGGTGAATATCCATTAAATATCTATATTATTTGTATGTCTAATCAGTTTTCAATCCCTTGAGTATATAGTTTGATTTTTTTCCTAACTAACGTGAAACTTTTAAGGAAATTCAGGATGTCTGTAAATCATTATTCATTCCTCATGATTTATATAGTGCACTTATACTCCTATTTGAGATACAAAACATTTATTTTTTTCAAAAAAAAATGTTTTTATTGATTTTTTTTAGAGGAAGGGAGAAGAAGAGAGAGAGATAGAAACATCAATGAGACAGAAACATTCTGCACACTCTCTACTGGGTATTCAGTCCAAAACTGGGGCATGTGCCCTGACCAGGAGTCGAACCTGTGACTTCTTGGTGCACACTAGCCAGACTGTCATTCATTCATTTTTATCATAGGTTATCTGATGTTCAAAAATACTAGGTTAGCCCTGGCCAGTTTGGCTCAGCGGTTAGAGCGTCCGCCTGCGGTCCAGAGAGACCTGGGTTCGGTTCCCACTAAGGGCACATACTTCAGTTGCAGTTTGTCCCCGGCCCTGGTTGGGTCGTGTGGGTGGCAACCACTCGAAGTGTCCCTTTCACGTCGATGTTTCTCTCTCTCTCTCGTCCTCTCTCTCCCTCCCATTCTATCTGTACAAAAAATGGAAAAATGTCCTCGGGTCAGGATAAAAACAAAAACAAAAACAAAAAAACCCCACTAGGTTATATTTCAAATATAATCTAAAATGTAGCTGGCTTTAGTTTCCATAATTTCCACAGTAACTTTTAAAAAACCTATGGCAGTCATAAGTATCAGACTATTTCCTACACACACCTTAATACCACAATTATAATTAGCCAGATAGTCTAACATAATGTTCTCTGTTTTCAGCTAACATAAATTCTAGGCAATAACTTAGAGATAGTGCTTGAAACCCAAAAGAATGAAAGGAGAACAACAGAGTAGCCCAGGTAACTGGAACACAGACCAATCTGGCACTGAATAATTTGTTGATGAACATCTTTGGAACTATTAAGACACTGAGGCCACTAATGGTAGCATTCAGTATTCTCATTTTCATGAAAAGTTGAGGAATTTCTTAGTTATGCCACTTTTATTATAATGTGCCTAGTTTATATTTTGCCTTAATGGTATCACTAAAATTAATTTGCTTTTATTGCAAAGAATAAACATTTATTTGAAGTTTTATTTACATTGCAGGTAAACTCTAATTACTTTAACTTATCCTGTAACCTTCTTGCTAGGGGTCAATTTTGACCATTTTGTTGAATGACATTTTGTTTTGAGTAACTTGCTGAGTATTAAATATAATGAATAAGATGAATGTCAATTCTAACTATAGGTTCAAGTATAAAATATTTAAAAAATTGTAAAAGCAAGTGTGCCATTACTTATTTGGCATCTACTCTATACCAGGCACTTATATAGTATTAGTTTTACTCTGTATTAGTCTAAAAATGAACATGGTTGTTCTTGCTTGAAGGCACTACAATGTTTAAGGTCTCCCAGCCAACTCTCAGTTTTCCTGAGCACATCATTCTCATCTACAAAGTAGGGATACTGATGTCTACTTTTCAGAAATATTTTAAGAGTTGAGATTTTTGTTTTCATATATATATATTTTTTTCTTTCTCCCTCAAAAAAATTCATCCTGCAGTCTTTCCTCTCTCAGTAAATGACATCTCCATTCTTCCATTTACCTGGGTTGAAACCCTTGGAGACATCTTTAAAGGTTCTCTTTTTTCTCAATTTCATAAGTAATTCATTAAAAAATCCTGTTAGATCTTCTCTCACAGCACATTATAATCTTCTCACTGGTTACCATCCTCACTGCATTCGTTCAAGTCCATGCTCTGCTGGCCGGATGATTCCGATATCTCCTCACCAGCTCCTTGTCTTTGCTCTTGCCAGGGCATCAGCGCACTCATGCTTCGATCCAGCAGCCAGAGTGCTCTATAAAAATGGAAAACAGTTCATGTCACTTTGAAAGTAGTTTGAATGTTTGTCCCCCCACATCCCAATAAATTCCTCCGTTGAAATCCTAAAGCCCAAGGTGATGGTAGTAGGAGGCAGAACTGTTGGGGAGTGTTGAAGTCATGAGGATGAGGCTTTTATAAATGGGATTCATTATGAGAGAAACAAGACCCTAGAGAGCTCTCTACCCCTTTCACCATGTGAGGATTCAGAGAGAAGTCTGGGACCTAGAAAACAGCTCTCCCCAGACCATGCTAGCGACCTGATCTCAAACTTCTAGACTCCCAAAGTGTGAGAAATAAATTCATAAGCAATCCAGCTTGCAGAACTTTGTGAGAACAGCTTGAGCAGACTCAGACATCACTCCTGTGCTTAGAAGCCCCAACAGCTAAGTCAAGATGTCATCACTGCCTTCTTTCCTATATACTCCTCTCCACCTCCATCCGCCAGGTTTTGGAGAACACTCCTGACTGTAAGCACTTGTGCCTTTTTACCTTGGAACCATTCGAGCGTGCGATTAATGGTGGACTATGGGGGGGCGGCCCAGAAATGCAGGAAAGTTAATGCCCTTGGTACGAGCCCTCAACCAATGACAGAAGGAAATGGTGGATATACATTCCAGGATTCGCTGTCCTCAGCTGAGACCAGTCTGAGTATATGATATGCCACCTCTGGAGAGTTCTAACAGAATGGAACAACAGTTACTCTGAACAGCAGCAGGCTGGTGAATGATATCTCAACTCTCTCCGTTTCCAACTTCGATATTGGTATTTTCTAGAATTTCCTCTCAAATGAACACCTCATCCTCCACTCCTTGTCTCGGGGATTGCATCTGATGGGAGTGCTCCACCTCTTACCCAGAGACAGTGATCTGCAAGCCCTTCCCCTCAGTGACCTCACTTCTGCTGTTTTCCCTCGTGCATTCCATTCCCCTCCCCCTCCTCCAGCACATCAGGCACTCTGCCCCTGCAGCCTCGGCACTTGCTGCTCCTTGCGCTGTAAAGCTTCTTTCTCACTTGCTGCTTCTGACTGAGTCCTCCTCCCACACTCACAGACACCAACCGTCTCCATACCTGTTATATTTCCTCTCATAGCTCTTAAAACCACTTGACATGATACATATTTTGTTTAGTTATTTTTAAATACATTTCTTCCCACTAAACATCAATCTCAAAGTAGAAAGAACACAGTCAGTGTTGGATCCTCAGTGATTAGAATAAGAGCTAGAGTATACATGGTAGTTACTCAACTAATGTTCATGAATAGATTGTGATCATTTATTTGGTGTTTATTTGGGAAAACTATTGAACCTTTTGAAGACATTTTTGTTATTTAAAACAGGGAAGTACAAAGTCTTCAGTAGGTTTTAGGTGTCTAGTAGATGATGTTTATTCTCATCACTAACATTTTTATGCTATTTTTACACAGTCAGAGATATTGTAAGGATGTGTTGTGGGAACCGCAAAAGTAGTAACAAAGCTTCAGTTGTAAGAAGGGTGAGCTCCATTGGTGACATTGTGATAGAATACCTAGAAATAAAACTATTGTAAGCACAAACTTATCATATCATAGCCATAATGTTAGAAGATCTTTCCATTGATGATGCTAGTTTGATTAGAATGTTGGAGTGTTTCATGCTCAAGGCAGTAAAAGTGACAGAGTATAGATGGGAAGAATTAACTCAGAAGGAGACTTCTGAAACTGTAAGTTGGGCTGGTGTATTTCTTTGGAAGAAGTCAGGTTCTTTAGAAGATGGTTAGAAAAATTTATCAGAAGAGAGACTGGCAAAAGTAAACTTGTCTTATTTGTTGTGTCTTGTAATGTAAAACAAAGAGGTGAAACAGCAAGAGAACAAATAAAACAACTTGGAATGAAATTATAATAGTAAAGGTCAGTTTTAAAATGAAACGTGAAGGGACATTTCAGAGAAATGACAAGGTCACAGACTCATTGGATGATACAGCTCCTCAAGGCATTGGCTATCTTGATTAAGAAGGGATAGTTCTTTACAATGGGTGTGCAGTATAATAACCATACACAAAGGCACTGAGCTGAGATACAACTACTAAAATAATTTTATATTTTGTTTTCTATAACCACTGAATATCAAAGTAATGTGAGCTAAGGACTAAAACGGTAGTAGTAGAAGTACTTTGTGAGATATGTTTTTGATCATAATTGTGAGGTTAAATGACAGATGTGTGGTTGGAAATATCCTCATTTATAGTTGCCCCAAAACTTTTGAAAATAGTTTTTACTATAATGAATAAGTGTGTACGTCTGTGCATGTGCACACACACACACACACATTCAAGTAAACAGTTGGTTGAATTGAATGAACTGAACAGTTTTTAGATCTGCAAACAAAATGTCAATAGTACCCCAGCATTCTCCCCTTGGACATATTCACAGCAAATGGGTTTGCAGGTAACAATTTAAAGAAATAGAGTGTGGTTTAGCCACTTCTATTTTATATTTTGATAGATGGCAGTGCTCAGACAATGTGAGAACCAGTAGTGCACAGTTCTCCCTTGAGTCTAGTTTGGTAATGAAGGCCTAAGTCATTTCTGTAAGTTACACTAGAGCCAACTTCTATATTCCATCTAGTGATTCTGCGAGCTTTCTAATATCCCTTAATAAATCCCCTCCTGCTTAACCGAGCTTCCATGGATTCACTTTACTTCTTCAGTCGAAGACACAGAATGAAACAAAGATTAATCCTTTCTGTGGTGGTAAAAAGCCAAAATTTATTGAACGAGATCCCCAAAAGAATGTGAATCAAAAGAGAGCACTGCAGGATAATTTCACAGTGAAAAATTGATAGTTTACAGAGATATTTGCCAAAGATGTAGGGAGCTATAATAAGCACCCAAATGAGGTTAATTTTGAAGCTGATTCTTTAGAAATGTTATAAGCTAAACTGTGTCCCCTAAAATTTGTATGTTGAAGTTCTAACCCCCCATACCCTAGCATGTAACTGTATTTGGAAATAGGATCTTTAAAGAGGTAATGAAGATTAAATGAAGTGATGAGTGTGGGCCTTAATTCAATATGACTGGTGTCTGTAATAGAAGGGATTAGAACACAAATATCACAGATAAAAGACCATGTGAAGACACAGAAAAAAAAGACAGATGTCTACAAACCAAGGAGAGAAGCCTCAGAAACAGCAACTCTGCAAACACTTTGATCACAGGCTTCCAGCCTCCAGAAGGATGAGAGAATACATTTCCGAAGTTTAAGGCCCTCAGTCTGTGACAATTTGTTACAGCAGCCCTGGTAAACTAATACAAGGAAGAAAGAATGTTTTTAGATTTCCAAGTGAGCCCAGGGATTCTGAGAAAGGGAAATAAGGTGTTGTTACAGAGCTCTGTCTATTAGTTAAAATTTATTAACAATAGGGACAGATACCAAATTTCACCTTATCAAGGTCACTCAATTTACAATAAAATGAAGTTCTCCCCCTGCTTCAGAAAGTGAGGTCATGAAGCAGAACACTAAGGTAAAGCCACAGGTATTCAGTATCTGACACATAGAAGCTCAGGACCAAAATCTTTGAACACACTACTTTTTTCATTTTATCAGCCCCTTTGTTCAGGAAGAACAAGACAAAAATATTCTCTCAATAAGTTATCTTGGCACTGGCCAGTTTGGCTCAGCAGTTAGAGTGTCAGCCCGTGTACCAGAGAGGCCCAGGTTCGGTTCCCGGTAAGGGCACGTACCTCGGTTGCAGTTTGTCCCTGGCCCCTGTTGGAGTCATATGGGTTGCAGCCACTCAGTGTGACTCTCTCACATGGATGTTTCTCTCTCTTTTTCTCCCTCTCTCCCTCCTGCTCTATCTGAGGATAAATGCAAAAAAAAAAAAAAAAAATCTTGGCAATATTTTGTTGATTATTTTAAAAACATATAAGTAAAAATAAATAAAAAGAAATATCTCAGAAAGCATGTGACCTTTACTTTTAGGGGCATAATTCAAGAAATATAGATTTTCCCAGCCAGTGTGACTCAGTGGTTGAGCATCAGCTCATGCACCAAGAGGCTGCCAGTTCAATTCTAGTCAGGGCACATGCCCAGGTTGTGGGCCCAATCCCTAGTGGGGGGCACGCAGAAGGTGGCCAATCTATGTTCTCTTTTATTGATGTTTTTATCTCTCTCTCCCTCTCTCTTCCCCTTTCTCTAAAATCAATAAAGATGATTAGTGATGTTGAGCATTTCTTCATATGTCTCTTGGCCATTTGTATGTCCTGTTTGGAGAGGTGTCTATTCAGCTCCTCTGCCCATTTTTTAATTGGGTTATTTGTCTTCCTTTTGTTGAGTTGTATGAGCACTCTCTATATATATATTGGAAATCACCTCACACCTGTCAGAATGGCTGCCATCAACAAATCCTCAAATAACAAGTGTTTGCGAGGGTGTGGAGAAAAGGGGACTCTAATATACTGCTGGTGGGAATGCAGACAGGTGCAGCCACTATAGAAAACAATATGGTGTTACCTCAAAAAATTAAAAATTGAACTTCCATTTGACCCAGTAATCATGCTTCTAGGAATATACCCTAAGAAGCCTAAAACACCAATCAGAAAGAATATATGTACCCCCGTATTCATAGCAGCACTATTTACAATAGCTAAGATCTGGAAACAGCCCAAGTGTCCATCAGTAGACGAATGGATAAAAAAGCAGTGGTACATATATATACACAATGAAGTACTATGCAGCTGTAAGAAAGAAAGATCTCTTATCCTTTGAGACAACATGGAGGGACCTGGAAAGTATTATCCTAAGTGAAACAAGCCAAGCAGTGAAAGACAAATACCACATGATCTTACTTATTTGTGGAATATAAAGAACATAACAGTCTGAGGAATACGGTAGGCCCAGAAACATGGAAGTAGGGCACAGACTGACAACCCTCAGAAGAGGGGGTGGGTGGGGTGGGAAGAGATAAACCACAGAACTTATATGCATGTATGCATAACCAATAGACATGGACAACAAAGCCGTTGACGGGGCGGGGGTGGGGTGAGGAGGGGGGGTGCCAATGGGGTAAAAAAGGAGAAACAACTGTAACAAAAAAATAAATAAATGAATTTTAAAAATAAAATAAAATCAATAAAGAAGAAAGAAAAAAATAAAAGAAAAAGAAATATAGATTTTTAAGTAGTCCTAAGGGTCCAAAGTATAGGCCGTGTATGTGGTTTAGACATGTTGATAGCATTTAATTGTGTAAAACTGGTGTAAGATTAATTCTAAAGTAATATACTGTAATTAAATATAAAAAAATATGAACAAAAAATTATGAGAATTAATTAATTAATTATGAGAATTGTGTGTGAATATTTTACATTGACTCAATGCTAATCCAAATTCATTTCCATATATATTGTAATGTATATGATTTTGATTAAAATTATTATTCTCACATTTGCAAATGTTTTTTAGAAGATTCAAGTTTGGCGTAGCATAGGAATATTTACTTTAGAAAGTACATTTTTAATTTTATTCTCATTGGCTAAATTATACAAGCCGGCGTTTCCTGCTCTTGATCTGAGAAGGTCATCTTTCTGGGATATTTCTTTTTACTTTTCCAAAGTGTTTACTTTCCTAATTACCTCCTGTTACATTAGTTAAGTTCTCTCATGCTGGCCTAGAGAGTTCTTCTAGCCCATTGGTATTTGCACATGGAATTTAAATATTTGCAAGAGTACTTGCCCTGTTCTTTACTCATCAGTTAGCAAAGTCAAACATCATTTAGTCTTGAGCTCTGCAACCAGCATGAAGGAAATGATAGTCAATCTTCCCTTATTTGTTTATCTGTTCTTCAGACAACATCCGTTTTCAATGCCAGGGTCACTGATTATTCATTCATTTACCATCCATTGAACATCTATATGACAGGCACAAAATTTGGTCTGTGAATTTAAGGAGTTTTACCCTAATGAGCAGAGACAGATGTGAGCAAATAATTACAAGGTGATTTGACATGTTCTGGTGTGCACAACATGTCATGAGCACATGGAGAATGAAGACTCTAACTGGGAGAACTGGGGAAATACTCGAAGTAAGAAAGAAGTCACTCTGTCTCTTGCAGAAAAAGTAGGACACTGAGTTCCTCCCTTTGTTTAACAGATTGAGATATAATTTGGCTTATAATAAGCTGTGCATGTTTAAAATGTATAATTTGTATATACATATATACTTATGTATGAATGTGTATGTGTATTTTAAAAAATATTTTTATTAATTTATTTTTGTTACAGGTGTTTCTCCTTTTTCCCCCTTTGACACTTTCCTCCAGATCCGCCCCCTTCCACCCCACTCATCCCCAGCATTGTTGTCTATATCCATGGTTACCCATACTTGCATATAAGTCCTGTGGTTTATCTTTCCCTCTCCCACAATCCTCTCTTTTGAGTTTTGTCAGTCTGTAACCTACCTCTCTGTCTCTGAGTCTACTTTGTTCATCAGTTTGTTTTGTTCATTATATTCCACAAATAAGTGAATGTGCATGTGTTTACAAGTATCACCATAATTAAGATAATACACATATGTATCACCCCCAAAAGATTCCCCATTTTTTTGTAATTATCCTCCACTAACACTTCTCTTAATTCACTCTCTGCATACTTTATTTTTTTTATTACTAAGTTGTATATCATAGTTTGTTAATTCATTTATCTTATAATAGAAATTTCAGTTGTTTCCAGTTTTATTCTGTTTCAAATAGAATTACTATGAAGAATTTTATACAAAGGAAGTATAAGTCTTTATAAGAACAAATATATTTGTTTTGAATAAATGTTGAGAGATGAAATGACTAAATCATATGGTGTTTACACCTTTGAGAGATCACTGACCTGTATTCAAAAGTGTTTGTATAAATTTTTATTTCTACTACCATTATATGAAAGTTCCAGTTCCTCCATCTCTGCCAACATTTGGTATGCTCATTAAAAAAAAAATGTTTTTCTAAAAGAAGTGTAATGATATCACATTGTAGTTTTAATTTGCATTTGTGGTGTATAATAATGATCAACATATTTTTATTTTATTGTTTACCACATACCTTCTTTAGTGATGAATCTCTACAAATCCTGTTCACATTGTTAATTAGGCGATTTGTTTTCTGAATATTGAGTTTTTGTAGTTCTTTATATAGAATTAATATAACCCATTTATCAGTTATATAATATAAGAAATAAATTCTAGTCTGTGGTTTTTCTCTACAACCTTTTCAGTGTCATTAGAAGTCAAAAGTTGTTGATTTTGATAAAGTTCAATTTATTACTTTGTTTTTCACCTCATACTTGGTGTGGTATCAAAGAAATTGTTGCTTAACCCAAGGTCACAAAGTCTTTTAGTATATGTTATCGTCTATAAGAGATATAGTTTTAGGTTTTATATTTGGGTCATGATTCATTTTCAATTAACTTCTCTCTAAATTTTGAGGTATGTATAAAAGTTTTATGTTTATTGAGGCTTTTTTTTTTTTTTTGGCTAAGGGATATGCAATTATTCAAGCACCATTTATTCAAAATACTATCTTTTCTCCACTCAACTGTCTTTGTTGAAAATTAGTGATCTATAAATGTGTAAGTCTATATCTGAACAATATATTCAGTTCCAGTGATCTATATGTATCATGACATTTAGGAATCCCAGCAAAAGGGTTAAAATAATCCTTAGACACATCATATAGATAATCTTGCTACTCTGACAGGTCAATATAGCTCACCATCCTCCAGGTTTTTTGTACATTTCCTCTCTATCCCTAGTTCCTGTTTATGTTTCATCACAGATTGCCAAGTTCAAATTCTTCACCTGGAAATGTGGGTTTCAGATATGTCGCAATAGCCAGATTGTATTTCTGAGTTTCATCTTAATGGTGGTGTCTATGCTCCACCAACCAGACTTTGAATAACATGATGCTTAGAACATATAGATTCTCATTTTTAGTAGACAGTTACTCATGAAAGAGTAAAAATTTGCTATTCACTAATGCTTTATTCTAATGTAATTAGATGGCTATTCCATTAAGCTAGTGGGTTTAAAAAGAGCAGAGATCATGAGCCTATACATTGAAGGTGTTTAATCAGTCAAATATGTGTTTAAGAACAAAATTCTTATTTCAGCAAATTTGTTCCAAGAAAGTCAATCATTGGAATACCATAAAATGTGAGGAAAACATTTTTAACATTTTAGGCTAATTGAGATACTTGCCACCAATTTTTCCCTCATGGCAATGTTTCTATCTTATGAAATCATTAATGTGTTTTGAAGTAGGATATTAAATGTACTAGAATTTCCAACATTTATTACATAAAATTTTAGATTATGTTAAATAGAAAAATAATTTTACATTGAATAAGAATATTTATATCCAATGGTGTTAATATCTAAAATATATAAGGAACTCACACAATTCAATAGCAAAAATACCCAAATAACCTAAGACTCTCATAGACATTTTCCAAAGAAGAGATACAAATGGCCAGCAAGTACATGCAAAGTTGCTCAACATGACTGATGCTTAGAAAATGCAAATCAAAATCACAACAAGATACCACTTTCACTTCACACCAGCTAGGATGGCTTGCTCAAAAGATAAGACATAACAAATGTTGATTAGGATGTGAAGAAAAAGGAACCTTGTGCACTATTGGTGGGAATGTAAACTGGTACAACTATTATGGAAAACTGTATGATAAAGTTTCTTAAGAAATTAAAAATAGAACTATCATATGAGCCAGCAATTTCATTCCTGGGTATATAGCCAAAGAAAATAAAATGAATATCTGGAACAGCTTTCTATACTCCCACATTTATAGCAGCATTATTCACAAAAGTCAGGGTAAGGAAACCACCTGTGTCTGTTGACAAATTAATGGATAAAGAAAATATAAACTACACCCATGCATGAACACACACATACACAATGGAATATTATTCAGCTTTTTAAAAGAGGGAACTTCTGTCATTTATTTAACATGGATGAACCTAGAGAGTATTATGCTAAGTGAAATAAGACAGAGAAAGACAGATACTGTATGGTGTGTCACTTAGATGTGGAATCTAAGAAAATAAAAGAAAAGAAAAATTAAACTCATAAGAATAGAAAAGTAAACAGATGGTTGGTTGCCAGGAGCTGGAGATGGGTGAAATAAGGAGAGGTTGGTCAATGGGTCCAAATTTTCAGCAATAAGATGAATAAGGTCTGAGGATCTAATATATAACATAGTGACTCTAGTTGATAACACTGTATTGTATAACTGAAATTTGCTAAGAGGAGTAGAACTTGCATGTTCTCACTAAAATAAAATAAAGGTAAATATATGAGATGATAAATGTATTAAATCAAAGGGGAAAAAAACTTTCACAATGTATACATATTCAAAATTATCATGTTCTACATTTTAAGTATCTTACAACTTTATTTGTCAATTATATCTCAATAAAATTGGAAAAAGGTAAGAAAAGGCAAAGCTATCTTTTTTATTATAGAAAGATAATGTTTTGAAGGAAGTAACTAGTTCTATTAAACAATAAAAATAGGGTGTACGATTAAGTGAAAAAATTAAAATTTATTCTTAATTATTTCAAAGTCATATGGCTCGCAGCACTAAGAGAGCAATGAGCCAGTAAACCCTTGGAGGGAGAGGTAATGCACTCCAGAGAAATGAGCACATCCTTAGGCCATGCTTTGCAGGGAGCTCTGGGACCATCCTGCCTGCATAAACCTGAAGTAAGTTACCAGTGCTGAAGATGCCACCTGCTTCCTGTGGCCCAGCCTCTTCCCTCTTGCTCTATGGGCAACTGAAAAGCCCTTGGCATCAAGCCAGGTATTTTGCATCCCATGTGAAAACCACACATTAAAAAATACCCTCTGCTTGGGAATACAGTTTGGGAACTTGCTTGAGGCCTCAGCACATTTCTATGAATTCTCTATGGATTCCAATTTGCTTTTTGCTGAGAAGTGTTCATTCACATGGCCCTTCACATATTGAACTATTTGTATCTACTTTACCTCAACAGATGGCACAGAGGCACAGCAAGCCTCAATCTCCTCTTTTAAAAAAATGTATATTATTTACCCTTTCTTTCTCACACTGAGTGTTTCTTATGTTGCATGGGCAACATTGTTCCAAGGCACAATCCCATCAATTTAACCCCGTCACAAAAATATTATTCTTGGGAATCTGTTGAAAGAATGCATGTCAGGAGCAGGAAAATTTTTGACATTGTGGTTACCATATCTTAGGCTCTGGGTATATAGAACATATTGCATGCCTGAGGACAGGTTCTATTCAAATGCACATGAAACAGGTGTTCTTTCTAGGACAGCTGTGAATGGCCCAGGCGGCTTTCTTTAAGCCACTGTAATTTAATGCAGGGTACAAATTAGAATATTTATTGAAATAAACTAATCTCCCCCTATTTCTACAAATCTCTCACTTTCACATATCATCAAATATTTTTGGCAAAACATTATTTTCTATATAGAATTGATATAGAGATGATACGTTCATGCAAAAATACTGCCGCATTTTCAGGGGCTGTAATGGAGTATTCGGAAATTCTTTCCCCGGGCCACCAGGATGACTGAAGCAATGAAGGGCTTTCCTATTTACTTCAAGTTGCTATTGCCTTCAGAAAATACTTTGCTCCAAGTCTGTGAGGCAGTTTTGAATGTTATCTTTCCTGACTCTCTAGACAGCCTGGCAGTCTTGTAGCTACATCTCACATCAGTCACTTAATCTGAAGCTCAAAACGACACTGCCTGCCTTCCTGTAGTGGGAGAGCGTGAGGAGGGAGAAGCAAGCAAAACAACAACTTTCTTTCTCATTCTTAGCATCACTGTTTTTCTCTTCCTGCTGTGACTTTGCACCTGTGTCTTTTTTTGTTGTTGCAGGTACATCAAAGGAGGTGTTCTTCTTGGAGATTTTCATTTCATGTCACTTTCAGACTATTCTCTCTGTGCTACTTCCTGTCATCAATTTTCAGTCCCCCCTACTCTGCTCACACCCTCACTCCTAGGAAACATCCTGTGTCATATGTCTTCTGGCCTCTCCTGTGCTTAAAGTATCAGACCTGTTCGCAGGACAACCCAGGTAGACAAGTGGATGGAAAAGGAGCCCAAGAACAGGCCACATATATGTTATACGTATACTTGCAGGTAAAATGATGAACATATTTTACATGAGAAGGGAAAAAAAAGATAAATTAGCCTATGATATTGGGCCAGTTGGCTAACCACGTGGAAAAGGGATATAAAGTTAAACCCCTTACCTGACAACATACACCCTAATAAAATCCGGATTAATTAAACATTCAAATATAAAAATGGAACCACAGAACTACTGAAAGCTCTCCTTGTCTGATTTTGTGTTAATGTTTATATCTATGCTCCAGCAGCAGACTTTGAATAACATGATGCTAGAATATACAGATTCCCCCTTTTCAGCAGGAAGTTACTCATGAAATAATAAAAATGTGCTGTTCACTCACATTTTATTCTAATGTTATTAGATGACTATTCCATTAAGCTAGTGGGTTGAAAAAGAGCAGAGAACATGTGCCTATATCTCTTACGAACAAAGTTCTTATTTCAGCAGATTTGTTCCAAGAAAATCAGTCAGTGGCATACCGTCAATTGTAAGGAAAGCATTCTTTACATTTTAGGATTACTGAGATATTTGCTACCAATGTTTTTTCTTCATGGCAATGTTTCCATCTTATGAAATCATCTACCTGTTTTGAAGTATGTTTTTAATGTAGTGAAATTTCCAATGTTTATTACATAAATTTTAGATTATATTAAATGAAAAAACTCTTTTAAATTGAGTAAGAATATTTATATCAAATAAGAGACTCACACAGTTCGATAGCAAAAACACCTCAATAATGTAATGAAAACATGGGCAAAGACTCTGAATAGACATTTTCCAAAGATGACATACAAATGGCCAACAAGCACATGCAAAGATGCTCAACATGACTAATCCCCAGGAAATGCAAATCAAAATCATAATGACATACCATTTCCTACCAGTTAGGATGGCTATGCTCAAAAAGACAAGACCTAACAAATGCTGGTTAAGTTGTGGGGAACAGGGAACCCTGTTTCACTGTTGGTAAACTGGTACAGCCACTATGGAAAACAGTATGGCAGTTCTTCAAAAAATTAAGAATAAAGTTGCCATGTTACCCAGCAATCCCTCTTCTGTGTATCTACCTGAAAAACTTGAAAACATCAAATCACCATGATGTACATTTTAAATGTCTTATAATTTTATTTTCCAATTATACCTTAATAAAACTGAATAAAAAAGATATATGAACCCCTATGTTTCTTGAAGCATGACTCTCCGTGGCCAAGACATGTAGATAACCAAAGTGTTTTTCAATAGCAGATTAGATAAAGAAAATGTTGTACATATATATAATACTGCTGATACATAAGTAAAGATAAAATTCTGCCATTTGGACAACATGGTTGGACCTTGAGAATATTATGCTAAGCGAAATAACTCAGTCAGAAAAACCTAAGAACCACATGATTTCACTAATATGTGGGATATGAAACTGAAACTGATAGACACAGATAACCCTATGGTGGGTTACCAGAGGACAGGGGGTAGGTGGGCAGTAAAGGGTAAAGGGGGCCAAATAGATGGTGATGGGAGGTGATTTGACTTTGGGTGGTGGGCACACACTGTAATATACAGATGATATTTCATAGAATTGTACACTTGAAACCTATATGATGTTATTAACCAATGTCACCTCAAAAAATGTGATAAAAATTAAATATCTCTCTCTCTCTCTCTCTCTCTCTCTCTCCTTATATTAACAAATAAAATGTATTTGAAAATTGGGCCTAAGAATTATGGCCAAATAAGCAACACATATAAGTTAAAGCAATAATGAAGTTCTTATACCTACAAGATGATAATTATTCAGTGTTTATAGTGCTGGCAGTAAATGCACCCCTTCATATATATTAGCTTAGGGTTAAAAATTTACTCTTTCTGGTGAGCAACTTGGAAAAATGTTTTAAGAGCTTTAAAAATTATGTATATTTAATGCTAAATTTTATCTTTAATAGTAAAGAAAAAATAGTAAAGAAGCAATATATTGTTTCACATATTTATTAAAACAACTTACATATTAGATTATAAAGATCTGACTAAATAAATTATAGCATATAAAAATGGGAATGCTATGTATTCATGTACACTGATTTTGTAGGATATCATTTAAAACCTGGGGTTAAAAATTAATAATTAATTGTTAAGCATGTGTTAGGGTATGTGTAAAATTTAAAAATCCACATAAAATCTGATATCATAAAATACTATGTTTTATTTAAATATATTAACTAGCTGATAAGGTTTGTTCTTTATTTTCCTTTTTTAAAGAAATATTTTTTAATCAAATAAGAATTTTTAAATGGTACATATCTATTTGTATGTACCACACAAAGTTGTAATAGGTATCATTAAAATCAAATAAATTGAGGTGTTACTATTCCTTTTATAAAGTTCCTTTGATTATTTCTGGCAGGTAATTAGATGATTAGAGAAGGATAAGGAGACACACTGGGGAAAATGTGAACTGATGTTTGCTTTTCAAACTTTTATTTTTTGGATAGCATTTCTACCTTCCCATATTATCAACCAACCACTGAGCCTTGTTCCCATATTTTGCAATAATTAGCTTGTATTTTTTCTTTTCATTCTTTCTGACTTTAATTCATGAGTGTATTTCATATGTGCCTTCCTCAGTTACCTAGAAAATAAAACATAAATAACATTCTTGAGTTGAGTTTTAGGATTGTTTGAGAAGCAGATACAATGCATGTGCAACCCAGGTGTCCTTTGAGGGAACCTGATCTTTGATATTCAAAACCAACTCATTCTTGAATGAATGGGGATTTCTTCTGCTCCACCTTAGAAATCTGTGGGAATTCTGGCAAGACACAGATGACTTGAATTTTTTCTAGTTACCCTGGCCTCCAAACCTAAGGATCTTGATGTGCTTTCCTGTTCCATACATCATTATCTAATACATTACCACCGATTTTCCTAATTTATTCCAGCCATTGTTGATGTAGCAAATCACTTCCTAAAAGTGGGGGTGACTGAGAAGTTATGTGAACTCTTTTGATCCGCCTTCTTTCTTCTTTATGATGATCTGTGTTCCCCTTTGATTCTCTTAGGCTCAGTGTATAACAATTACCATTGTATGTAAAGCCTCATTAATTTGCTGTCCTAAATAATAATCTCCTCCACTGTTAACAAGGGGAAGAACTGATTAGAGACTTTGGAATTGTGGTCTTTCTCTTTTTTCATCTCACTAGCCTCTGTGAAGTAGAGAATGACTTGCAAAAACTTATTTTTCCACTAAGATTAATCAGTTTGTTGTCAAAATGTCATTTGTTTTCCACACTTTTTATCATTGTTTTATAAATGAAAATTGTAAAGCACCTAATATATAATAATGGCTAATTATTTGCATAATAATTTCTAGGTAAAAGTTTGCCCTGGTAATTGTTTTATTAAATGACTTAAATTTGTCAGCCATTATCCCAGAAGACCAAATTATGGAAATTCTCAAGGTCCAGGGGTCTTTGTTCTAAAGACATGTCCTTTTTGATATGACAGGGTGTACACACACAGACTTATGTTTCTGTACTTATAGAGGCTGATTATTACCAGAACCCCTTGTCCATTCTGAAGTAAGACTGTTTATTCATAATTTTTAAAAATGAAAAAGATATGATTTTAAGGGAATTAGTGGGGGGGAAAGGAGAAACATCTATAACAAAAATAAATACATTAATTAAATGAAAAAAAAAAAAAGACTGTAATTATATTACTCTTTATGTTAACATATTTAGAACATAGATTGGAAACTCTAAGGTAATTAGATCTCCTTCACAGCCTTGGAAAGAGCTACAGGTAATCTTGACAGGGCAGAAGGTTATTAGCATTATTCATACTTCAAAATATAAAGTTATTCCACCTCTGCTTTAGTAAAATATTTATATTTTTGTTGAACTAGAAATTATGCCTTAAGCTTATATAAATCTCCCTCACTACACTTCAATAGATTGATAACTAGTTCTATTTAGGTTGAGATTTATGTGCATTGCATTTGATTCAAGGAAGTTAAGAGTGCTTATGACTATTTATCACATCCTAAGAACCTCCTGGTATCCTGGATTTTAAATCAGAAAACTTAAATTCATGCTTCAACTTCATCACGCACTCACTGTATAATATTGTGCAAGTTACATATACTCACTAAGTCTTTGGTTTTTCATCTGTATTAGTAGAACCTGTTTCATAAAGTTGTGAGAAATCATAAATGCAATAATTCATTTGAAGGATTTTGCAAATTAAAATGAGATGTCATAAATAAATGTTAGTTGCTTTTACTGCAGTAAACATCTTTGGTCAACATGATGCTTTGGATAATTCTTTTAAGTAATCTAAAAGAACTTTGTACAAGGTTTGTTCATCATGTTTGATTTTATTTCAACAATTTACTCCCAGTTTATATCAAAAATACATCTTCCTGGTAAAAATATAGCATTCCCAAAAAACTTTAAAATATTTATTTGTAAAGATAGGTTTACTTTTATGTTTATTGCAGCAATCAACCTAAGTGTCCTTTGATGGATGATTGGATAAAGAAGATGTAATGTGTGTGTGTGTGTGTGTGTGTGTGTGTGTGTGTATTTATCTATATATATATATTTACAAACACACATATATATGTATGTATGTATGTATACACAATAAAATACTACTCAGACATCAGAAAATCTGAAATACTACTATTTGCGACAACGTGGATGGATCTTGAGAGCATCATGCTAAGTGAAATAAGTGAGACAGGAACAAACAAGAATCATATGATTTCACTTATATGTGGGATATAAAACAGGAAGCAACAAATGAACAAACAAAAAAATTCATAAACACAGACAACAGTATAATGGATAACAGAAGGGAAGTGGAGTGAAAGGAGGTAAAGAGGGTAAATGGGTTCAAATATATGGTGACAGAAGGAAACTTGACTTTGGGTGGTGAACACACAATGCAGTATACTGATGATGTAATGTAGAATTGTATACTTGAAACTTACATGATCTTATTAATCGATATTACCACAATAAATTTTATAAAATTTTTTAAAAAGGGAAGTCAAAAGACTAAAATGTTAAAAAATTTTAACTTTTGGAAAACCGAAAAATGGCGGCGGAGTGAACGGAGCTACACAGACCGTCTCCCAGAACCAAACTGGAATTACAACTATAACACAGACAAATCGATGGGAAAAACCAACAGAAAAGCAGCTTGGGGGACCATACAACGAGGGACACTGACTCCATCCCGGTAGGCTTGCGAAGGCATGAGACGGGGCTGGGAGCCCACGGTCGGCAGCTCGGCAGTGGCCTCAGCTGGGAGCAGCGCCCTCGGGTTACACTCCCAGGCGGCTCCACAGCGCAGCCGGGACAGAGGCTAAAACAGCCACAGCCACACACCTTGGGCTCCGGCAGAGGGAGGGCAGACTGGACTGGAACTGTGTCGGGACACTTGGGGTTTGGAGGGCGCTCAGAGCTTTGGCTGAGTGCAGCCACTCAGGACGGTGGCCACATTGCTCCTTCCCAGGGCTCTGAGGAGAGGCAGCAGCCCCTCCCTCGGAGATCCAACCCCACCCTGTGGGCCATTGAAGTGTTAATTGAGGCTCACTAACAACCAGCATCTGCCCCACCCTCCTGAAAGCCCCTTGGCTGAGCACCAGAGGGAGTTTTTCAATCAACTGACAACCCAAAACTGATCAGTTAACCTAGACTGCTAGCCTCCAGGCAAAAAGCTAGAGGATAACAGTACGTTTCCTGGGCTGGCAACTTTAACCAGGAAAGTAAGACTTGACAGTGGTGTTCAACGTGGGTCCTCCCTCGCTCATCTAAACACAGGAGAGGGAGCCACAAACAGCAGAACACCAACACCCACAGGGAGAACTTGACAGGCTCCAAAGCCCACAGTGATAGCCAAAATGGTGAAACACAGAAACAGAAGCCAAATGAAAGAGCAAGACACCTCCACCGAAGGTGCAGCAATTAGGCATGTTAACAGAGCTAGAATTCAGAGCCATGATCTTGAGGAAGCTGAACAGCATGAGTAAGGACATAGAGACACTGAAAATAAGCCAATTGGAAATTAAAAACCAAAAAGAAGAGATAAAAAATGACATATCAGAAATGAAAAACACATTGGAAGGTTTAAAAAGCAGAGTAGGGGAAGCTGAGGACCAGATCAGTGAATTAGAAGACAAGGTAGAAAAAATCAACCAATCAGAAAAACAAAAGGAAAAAACGATTAAAAAACAGGAAGACAGCTTAAGAGAACTATGGGACAACTGGAAACATAATAATATTCGCATCATAGGAGTCCCTGAAGAAGAAGAAAAGGAGCAAAGGATAGAGAATATATTCAAAAAAATAGTGAGAGAAAACTTCCCTAATTTGGTGAAGGAAGAAGGCATTCAAGTTCAAGAAGCACAGAGAGTCCCAAGTAAGAAGAACCCAAACAGGCCCACACCAAGACACATAGTAATTAAAATGCCACAAATTAAAGACAAAGAGAGAATCCTAAAAGCAGCAAGAGATAAGCAACAGGTTACCTACAAAGGGAACTCCATAAGGCTCTCAGCTGACTTCTCACAAGAAACACTACAGGCCAGAAGGGAATGGCATGAAGTAATCAAAGTCATGAAAAACAAGAATCTGAATCCAAGACTACTCTACCCAGCAAGGCTATCATTCAAAATAGAAGATCAAATAAAGAGCTTCTCAGACAAAAAAAGGCTAAGGGAATACATTAGCACCAAACCAGCACTGCAACAAATGTTAAAAAGGACTGCTGTAATTAGCAGTAGAAATGGGAAGAAAAATAGAACCACACTAAACAAAAATGGCAATAAATAAGTACATATCAATAATCACCTTAAACGTAAATGGATTGAATGCTCCCATAAAGAGACACAGAGTAGCTGATTGGATAAGAAAGCATGACTCATCTATATGTTGTTTACAAGACACCCACCTCTCAACAAAAGACTCACATAGGTTGAAAGTGAAGGGATGGAAAAAAAATTTCCAAGCAAATGGAAAGCAAAAAAAAAGCTGGGGTAGCAATTCTCATATCTGATAAAACAGATTTCAAAATGAAGACCATAACTAGAGACAAAGACGGCAACTACATAATATTGAAAGGATCTATCCAACAGGAAGATATAACCTAGATAAACATATATGCACCCAATATAGGAGGACCAAAATATATTAAAAATCTTCTGGAGGACTTCCAAGGAGAAATCGACAACAATACAATCATAGCAGGGGACTTCAACACCCCGTTGACAGCACTGGATAGCTCCTCTAGGCAAAAAATTAGCAAGGAAACAGAGACTCTAAATGAAACACTAGACCAAATGGATTTAATAGATATCTACAGAGAATTACACCCCAAAACGACAGAATACACATTCTTCTCAAGTGCACATGGGACATTCTCAAAGATAGACCACATGATAGGACACAAACTAAATCTCTACAAGTTCAAGAAGATTGAAATCATATCAAGCATCTTCTCAGATCACAATGGTATGAAACTAGAAATCAATTGCAACAAGAACATGCAAAGACATTTCAACACATGGAGGCTAAATAGCATATTATTAAACAATGAATGGGTCACCGAGGAGATCAAGGAAGAAATTAAAAACTTCCTGGAAACCAATGAAAATGAACACACAACAACACAAAATCAATGGGATGCAGCGAAAGCAGTTCTGAGAGGGAAGTTCATAGCACTACAGGCCTACCTCAAAAAAACAAGAAAAATTTCTAATTGACTGTCTAACCTCACAACCTAAAGAATTAGAAAGCAAACAAAAAGAAAACCCCAGAGCAAGTAGAAGGAAGGAAATAGTAAAAATCAGAGCAGAAATAAATGACATAGAGACCAAAAAAACAATTCAAAGGATCAATGAAACAAAGAGCTGGTTTTTCGAAAAGATAAACAAGATTGATGGACCCTTAGCTAGACTCACCAAGAAACAAAGAGAGAGAACCCAAATACACAAAATCAGAAATGAAAGAGGAGAAGTAACAACCAACACCACGGAAATACAAAAGATCGTTAACAACTACTACGAACAACTATATGGCAACAAATTCGACAATCTAAGGGAAATGGACAAATTTCTAGAAACACACAGTCTCCCAAAACTATTCCCGGAAGAGATAGAAAACTTGAACAGACCAATAACAACTAAGGAAATTGAAGAGGTAATCAAGACTCTCCCAGCAAACAAAAGCCCAGGCCCAGATGGTTTCACGGGGGAGTTTTACCGCACATTCAAAAAAGAACTAACACCCATTCTCCTCAAACTATTTCAAAAAATTCAAGAAGAAGGAAGACTTCCAAACACATTCTATGAAGCCAGCATAATTCTAATTCCAAAACCAGAAAAAGACACTACGAAGAAAGAAAACTACAGGCCAATATCCCTGATGAACATAGACGCCAAAATCCTGAACAAAATATTAGCAAATCGGATTCAGAAATACATCAAAAAAATTATTCACCATGACCAGGTGGGATTCATTCCAGGGATGCAAGGCTGGTACAATATTCACAAATCAATAAACGTGATATACCACATAAACAAAATGAAGAATGAAAACCACATGATCATATCAATAGATGCTGAAAAATCATTTGACAAAATCCTGCATCCATTTCTGATAAAAACGCTCAGCAATGTAGGAATAGAGGGATCATATCTCGACATAATAAAGGCCATATATGAAAGACCTACTGCCAACATATACTCAATGGACAGAAACTAAAAACATTTCCATTAAGAACAGGAACAAGACAGGGATGTCCAATTTCGCCACTCTTATTTAACATTGTACTGGAAGTCTTAGCCACAGCAATCAGACATGAAGAAAAAATAAAAGGGATCCAAATTGGAAAGGAGGAAGTGAAACGGTCATTATTTGCAGATGACATGATATTGTACATAGAAAACCCTAAAGACTCCATCAAAAATCTATTAGACTTAATAAATGAATTTGGCAAAGTAGCAGGATACAAAATTAACGTCAAGAAATCGACGGCATTCTTGTACATCAATGATGAACTCACAGAAAGAGAAACTGAAAAAACAATCCCATTTACCATCGCTCCAAAAAAATTACGATACCTAGGAATAAACTTAACCCCTATTTGCAGAAAACTACAGGTCATTGAAAAAAGACATAGAGGAAGATATAAAAAGTGAAAGCACATACCCTGTTCATGGATTGGAAGAATTAACATCATTAAAATGTCCATACTACCCAAAGCAATCTATAGATTCAATGCAATCCCCATCAAAATACCAACGACATATTTCATAGAACTAGAACAAATACTTCAAAAGTTCATATGGAACCAAAAAAGACCCCGAATAGCCACAGCAATCTTGAAAAAGAAGAAGAAAGTAGGTGGGATCACAATACCAGATATCAGGTTATACTACAAAGCGACTGTAACCAAAACAGCCTGGTACTGGCACAAGAACAGGCTTATAGACCAGTGGAACAGAACTGAAAACCCAGAAATGGACCCAAGGCAATATGCTCAATTAATATTTGACAAAGGTGGCAAGAGCATACAGTGGAGTAAAGACAGCCTCTTTGATAAATGGTGTTGGGAAAATTGGACAGTTACATGCAAAAAAATGAAACTAGACCATCAACTTACACCATACACAAAAATAAACTCAAAATGGATAAAAGACTTAAATGTGACCTGTGAATCCATAAAAATTCTAGAAGAAAATGTAGGCAACAAAATTCCAGACATCATACGGAGCAGAATTTTCACTGATACATCACCTAAGGCAACAGAAATAAAGGAGAAAATGAACACATGGGACTACATCAAACTAAAAAGCTTCTACACAGCAAAAGAAACAATCATCAAAATGGAAAGGCAACCCACTGTATAGGAGAACATCATTGCCAATGATGGATCAGATAAGGGGTTAATTTCCAATATATATAGAGTGCTCCTACAACTCCACAAAAGGAAGACAAAGAACCCAATTAAAAAATGGGCAGAGGAGCTGAATAGACACCTCTCCAAACAGGACATACAAATGGCCAATAGACATATGAAGAAATGCTCAACATCACTAATCATCAGAGAGATGCAAATTAAAACAACAATGAGGTATCACCTCACACCTGTCAGAATGGCCGCCATCAACAAATCATCAAACAACAAGTGTTGGCGAGTGTGTGGAGAAAAGGGGCCTCTAGTAGACTGCTGGTGGGAATGCAGACTGGTGCAGCCGCTATGGAAAACAATATGGTGCTACCTCAAAAAATTAAAAATTGAACTTCCATTTGACCCAGTGACCCCACTGCTGGGAATATACCCTAAGAAGCCTGAAACACCAATCAGGAAGAATATATGTACCCCCATGTTCATAGCAGCACTATTTACAATAGCTAAGATCTGGAAACAGCCCAAGTGTCCACCAGTAGACGAATGGATAAAAAAGCAGTGGTACATATACACAATGGAGTACTATGCAGCGGTAAGAAAGAAAGATCTCTTATCCTTTGAGACGACATGGAGGGACCTGGAAAGTATTATCCTAAGTGAAAGAAACCAAGCAGAAAAAGACAAATACCACATGATCTTACTTATTTGTGGAATATAATGAACATAACAGTCTGAGGAATACAGTAGACCCAGACACATGGAAGTAGGGCACAGACTGACATCCGTCAGAAGAGGGGATGGGGGGTGGGGGGGGGAGATAAACCACAGAACTTATATGCATGCATGCATGACCAATGGACATGGACAACTAAACCAGGGACAGGGTGGAGGGGGGGTGGGGTGGGGGGTGCCAATGGGGTAAAAAGGTAAAATATCTGTAACAAAAAAATAAATAAAAATTCATAAAATAAAAAAATAAAAAACAAAACAAAAAAAATTTTAACTTTTCTCTCTTTTGTTATTAACCTATATGTTAATAAGGACCAAATCTATTCATCTTTATACTAAAAATATCTCTCCCTGCATCATTTCTCACCTACATCCCTTGACTCTTGCCTCTTTTTTTTTTTGATCTTCAGCTTTGTCCTGAAAGGAATGGATGTGTCAGACAGACTTCCGTGTGGATTCTGATTCTGGCAGTTTCTATCTTCTTGACCATGGTTATATAATGTAATCTCAAACCTTGATGTTCTTATCTATAAAATGGGGATAATACAACCCCCTTCCAGTAGTTAAACTTAATAAAATTTTAATTATAATATTTCTATGTTCAAAATAGGCAATGTTTTGATTTATTTTACTAAATAAAATTGAAACTTCTCAGACAACCTCTTAAGAATAGTTTCCTACTACCTGTCTGACTTTATTTCTTAATTCTTCTATTGTGATTACCACCCACTAGATTTTGCTACTCTGACCCTAGAGGCACAGAACTCACATCCCAACAATGCAGCTGAATTAAGGATAATGATTCTATGGCTTCCCGTGCAACTAGATAAACTAATAAAACAAACAAACAAACAAAAACTTGTAGACAGAGGAACATTATGGTGGTTACCACCTGGAAGGGGGATAGCAAAGGGTGAAGAGGGTCAAATATATGATGACAGAGGAATATTTGACTTTGAGTGAGGAATACACAATGCAATATACAGATAATATATCATAGAATTGTACACATGAAACATATATAATTCCATTAACTAATTCACCCCATACATTTTATTTTAAAAGTTGTTAAATAAAGGAATAATAACAAAAAAAAATTAACCAAAAATATTAGAGTCTGCGTAGTCTCTCTGAATGAGAGTGGCTGACTCCAAGTGGAGAGAGGAAATCTTTGACATTCACTATTCCTTTTCTGCCAGTGAGAGGCAGCATAAAAGAAAATATGTCATATTCATTCAGCCACTGAGTTTATTTGCATAAAGGTCAGATGCCAGATGACAAAACTTTATTTTTTACATTCTGTTTAAACTATCAGGTTTTATTGAATATATTTTTCCTTTTTTATTGAACTTATTGGGGTGACACCGGTTAACAAAATTATACAGGTTTGTACAATTCTACAACACATCATCTGCATGCTATATTGTATGTTCACCACCCCGAGACAAGTCTCTGCTAATTACCATTTATGTCTCCTATACTGTCCTCCACATCCCCCACCCTCCCTAACCCCTGCAATCACCATGCTGTTGTCCTTGTCCATGAGTCTTTTCTCTCTTTTTGGGAGGTGGGTGGTGTAAGGCGATGGGTAGGTAGAGGGATAGCAGGCTTTAAAACATCTAAAATGTTTGTATTTGACTAGTGTTTCTCCTGACCAATCATACATTACAATAAAATTATATAAGAAACATTGTAAACAGAATTGCTTTTCCTCTAGAAAACATACTTACATCTAATACATAGCACAGTGTCTGGCAAATTGCTCTAAATACATGCTCATCAATGACTGAATTCAAACTTTGTATAATTTTCTTAATGCATTCCTTCCTAGTTAGTTCCATTGAAACTGTAAGTATTAAGGTGGTCAGCTTCATGGGGCACTACTACTGAGCAAAGAGCTAGAGCTCTGAGCACACAGACAAAGCTAGGGCAAGAGTTTATGGGATGGCTTCAGCCCTGAGAAATGTCATGTTCTAAGAAACGCTCATGGAACGAGGGATTCTTCACTACAGACCTGCATCCATTTTTCCAAGGTCACAGCAAGCATATGGAGCAGACCATAGGAGGTTGGGAATGAATTCATTTACCACTTGTCAAGAGCAAGACAGGTAGTAGATGGAAAACCAGGCAGCCAATATGAACAGAGATGAGATGTCATAGAAAATAAGCCCAGACAGGAAAGAGATGTCAAGAGTTGAAGCGACAGGACAAAGGGTGGTAGAGAACAGAGCACATCATGAACACCCTGATTGTGTACAGAGTACGCAATGAATGAACAGATAAATTAATAGGAACAGATGCAAAAGCATTACCAGCTAGAGGATCTGTTCAAAAGAACTTCATTAAAACTGGTTATTTAAGGGAGGAACCAAGAAGAAAACGTACGGATAGGTTCTAACTTTAGATAACACAATTTTAGGATTCTGTGTGTCTAACTTGAGTTCAATGTGTGAAACGCTCTAGGTGGAGCCACCCACCAAAGTGAACATGGCACCATGGCAGCTGGCAGTGGGAACATCACTACACACACATCATTTTTGCATTTATTTGACTAGCCCAAAGTGACAAAAGTGGACTGGATCTAGGAAAATTAAATCTCAAAATTAAAAATCAGCTTTCTAGTTTTACCTAGGGACTAGCCCTGTTCTGGAAATGTCAATTTTTTTGAGACAAATAGCATGCCAATTTAATTCTGTTGAGAGAGCTTAATTGTTTCTGTGTTTGTTTCTTTTTGCTTTATTTTTTAATTCTTAGTAATGGTGCTGGCTCTTCAATCGTGAATAAAAAAGCAAGAACATTCTCAAGGAAAAGATATGCCTTCTCAGCAATTAATCCAACCACTCTGATTAACAAAAGAAAGCTTGATCTCTTAATGGATTGTCGGTTTTTCATAGAGTAAGGTCATGAATTTAAATTACAAGGAGGGACAACTGGAGACTCACCTGGTGTAAACTGCCCACAGTGTGGTGTTGCAGTGACTATTGCCAAGGCTGGTATTATTTAGGGGTTTCATAAATATCCAGAAGTAGGGTACATCTTCTTTGTCAATGACATTAAGCTTTGGGGAGTAAGTAAAGGCCAAATAATAGAGATAAATAGATGTCTTATCTATTCCAGCTTATACTTTTGTACCTGTTTCAATCCACTTACTTTACTCTATAACATTGTATCTGTATTTTAAAATCTGTGAATGTGGGTTCTTTATTACAGATCCAAAAAAAGAATCATCAGAATATGGTAGTCCCAAAGTTATCTGAATAAATATGCTATTGTCTTCCCTTTATGACCTTGAAAATCATATCTCTTTTTGAAAAGCACAGAAAGAAGCTTGAAGTTTGGAGATAATGGCAACAATCCAAAAACGCTTTTATAAGCAGAACAATTATTGTATATTTTTAATTAGAGATATATTTAACAGGGTGGGAGTAAAGAAAATCTGCCTAGTCCTTTGCTCCTGAAATTAACTGATTTTCAATACCTTATGCAAATCATTTCATTCATTATTTTAAATTTCTTGTTCCTTTTAATTAAAGAAAAACACACTTAATTTATAATAACACCCATAATAATTGAAAGTCAAACCAATTTCCAAATGATACCTGATGTATTCTTGTAAGGAAATGAAATAAAGACTATATGTCAAAAGGAACTCTGTAATGGTGTGATAAATATCACTCTATTATTAGTATCTCATTATAACTAGATATTTTTGCCTACTTTATTGTGTTTTGGCTAATGAGTTATGTGAGGTTAATGCTGTCTTAATTAATTTTGTTCTCTCTATATTATATCTAAAATTCTAAGCATATTAAAAGTACTAATTAAAAAGTCTCAAAGTGACCAAAAAGAATATAAGGTGATATTTGGTTAGGTTTACTTAATCAAACTATCCATATAACTATATAATTCATCTCCTTAAATATATTATTTTGATAAATTATATGAAAATTTTGGTAGAATGGATTCATTTTGAAAATAAATTAACTGATATAATCCAGTTTTTTTTTTTTTTTTGCTAACTCAATCTTTGTTTTAGGAATAATCAAAGTTTATAAACTGTGTCTACATGTACAAAATCACTCTGTCAGAAGATGGCTTTTAATCAGCTCTGCACTTAGGCAAAGGCCTGGGGATATTTGCAAAAATTTGAGAAGCAAAATTGGAGAGTTGGCAAAGACTCTTGAAGTTCATACAGTCCAGCTCTCCATTTTCACTTCATGAAATCCACAAGAGAAGGGCCCAGGGGACATACGGGGGAAGCGGGGAAAAGAGTCTCTCTATCCTTTTCTTCTGCAAAACAATTGGGATTTTTTTTTTGAGTTTTCACACCAATCTCTTTAGCAAATTATGTAGTTTGACAATGAGAATACATTGAAAATCAATTCCACAGCACTCATTCTGTACATAAGAATCAAAGGTCCTGAAAATTTATATGGTTATTTGTAAAGTCATATGTGTTGTTGATGGAACAAGTCGGATTAGAATCATGTTCCCTTTTTACAATATTCCATGATTAAAAAGTTAGAAGCCTTGCCATAAATTGGCTGAAATAATCAGACTTTCTATAATGTGGGTGGTAGACTCAGAAATGACCAAAAGGATATAGTTCAAGGGGTCCATTATGGCTTTCTTAAAAAAAAATTACATCCTATGATCTATTGAATAAAGCTTATGTTTTTTATTTAAAAAATACTTTGTAAGCAATTCTAACTGCTCTCTGCTGACCACACTGAGCTACTGCACAGCACTGTGAGTAATTGCTATGATCCTAGGGAAATGCATTTACTTTCATTTTCTGATTATGCAGGGCAGCGTGTGTACTAAACAGGGCAGAGAGTGATAATGCAGGCATGTTGTCAGAGTCAGTGTGAACATGTCAGGGAGCTGTCGGCAGCAGATGACACACTGGGAAAGTTCAATGATCCCAGTACAGAGATGGGAGAAAAAAGTCAACAAGCCCCCCTGAAATTTGTAATTGTTTTTTTCTTGACCAATATATTGTGGTTCCAAAAACAATATGTGCTACATAATTATCCTTGTCAGCAAAGATTCATCAACTGCAGGAAAATATATTCAAAACAATGAAGATATTTTTTCTGCCAATCCACGTGGTGTTGAGTGGCCAGAAAAAATCATTTTATAATTATGTACATTATACTTCAAGTTTCTGGTCCTCTGATTCTTCAAGAATAAAATGAACGCAGAGGAAAATTCCAAATCAAGATCTGAGGGCACCTGACAGTGGGACACAAGTTTCATTGCATTCACTATGACATTGCAGTGACCTAATAGCTTGCTTTGCTGCAGTTTGCTCTTTTTTTGTTGTTGTTCAAATGAAGATAAATTTTAATATTTCACTTGCTTGCATAATCCGGTGTCACATTCTAGACCATTAGTAGCTTTTCCACATATAAATTATTGGGCTATCACTTTGCAGAATCTGGTGTGCTGCTAATGTTATCACTCTGCTTCTTCCCAGCCTTCTCTTGGTGGCATTACTGGTACAGACCCATTAGCGGGAACAGAACTGCTGTTAGTGCACAATGTTAGTAATGTATATTAGGAATAAGATTGCTAAAAGCATACATATTTAATGAAGCAAGCCTAAATACAAGGTTATAATGTTTAATAGCCTAAAAGAGGCAAAAATTATGGGGAATTATCTCCATGTTATTGGATGCTAGACTCCAAAATTAGGAAAAAGCATCCGTTGTGGGATTAGCAAAAACTATTCTGTGATATTTTCTGTCATTATAATAAATAAAATGAGGTTCTTATTTATGTGACTAAATCATTCACTAACTGTTATATTATCAATATTATAGCAATTATACTTAATTAGCTTTATGTTTTAAATCTATGATGTAAGTAAATGTCTTCTAAGGATAAAGCACATTCTATATAAAGCCCTTTGCCAAACACCATTTTCTAAATATTATTGGTATATCTGTTTTTTTATTTTTATGATTTTACTTCTCTGAATTATTGATAATTTGAAATCCTCAAGCAAATAAAGAATCATGCTTTTTATTTGTACATTATATTCTTTTTTTTATTAAAAGTAGTGTCTGAGAGTTAAACAGAGCTACTAAAATATGCAAACTAGGCAAATTAAATGTGGCTTTAAAAATATAGATTTTATTTAACATTAAATACAAGTGATAATTACCAATAAATAACATTGTATTTTGTAACCTATAATATTATATTTATCATTTGCACTTATTTCTCCTTATTTTATATTTGGCTCTAGTTCTTATGATATGTGATTTTTTTCTTTTGTACTTTGATGTCATCCTGATGACTGATGACCAAGGGTTGGCTTTCTGTTAATAAACCTTGAATAAGTTTTATGCAGAAAGGCATTTGGAAGTCTAGGATTTATTTGTACATCCTGCAGTACAGAAAATTTGGGTTAATTTATCTAGTATCTAGAAGAATTCTTCTCCTCAAAATAAAGTCCAGATGACAATTCAGTGAGAATTGTTGACCAATCATGACACAACCAATGACAATTGCTGGCCATCCCTGACTAGAATATCCATTGCTGACCATCGCTGACACAGCCATGCTGCTCTCTCTGACATGGGATCACCGATCATCCCTAACAAGAGTGTCACTAACCTCACCTAAAGTCCCATCGCTGACCACAACAACCCTTTGAAGTAGGAAATCAGACTCAGAGAATTCAAGTGAATTGCTTATAGTTTTACTGCTAATAACTAACAAAACACACATTTAAAACCAATTCTATTGCTCTTCTGTTATTTAATGAAACAATTTTGAATCCTTAATTTCAATAAAACACATTAGGCCAAAGTTCATCACTATAAACATGTACCAAAAGCATACATGTGTCAAATCTCTCAGGTATTTAGCTGTAAAAGGATATTTTTTCTACACTTATTACTCAAATCAACATTTGAGTTCGTTATTTCCACATGTTGACATTAATGCTAATAGTTTATATATTTTATAACCAAATCATTATTTCATATTTCTGATTATAATTTTCAGTGTAAATGCTGCCTTTGAATAACATTTTCAGGATAAACCAAAAAACTATTTTTAATAGAGAAACTGATTCCTCTCCTGATAATGTTTTGAATAATATGTAGAGACCATATGTTTAAAGGCAAACTTTGCTTTCTTTAAGTCCTCACCCCAGGATAATTATATATATATATATATATATATATATATATATATATATATATATACACACACACACACACACATATATGTTATTTATTGAATTTTTTATACAAAGAGGAAAGAAGAGAGAGATAGAAATAAAAACATCGATGTCAGATTGAAACATGGATCGGCTGCCTCCTGCACGCCCCCCACTGGGGATCAAGCCCTCAACCGGGGCATGTGCTCTGACTGGGAATCGAACCAGGACCTCTCAGTCCATGGGACAATGCTCAATCCACTGAGTCACACTGGGTGGGAAAAATTTTATGTTTTTAATGTTTTACATTTTACCAGTTTTCACTTATATCTACAGGCAAGAAATATTTAGATGTAAAAAGTAAATTAAAGGAAATGCCAAAAAATGTATTATCTAAATGATTATGATGATAGAAACAATCCTGAGAGTACTTTATAGCTGAGCAAATAGCAGAATAAGAAGCTTTATGCATTAGATTACTAGAATTTGGAAAATGGAAACAAAATGCAACTGTATGTCTGTTTATGTAATTCTCACATGCAGGTGTGCCCAACGTAGCTGTCGTTTTCACTTTGGCCACTGCTCCCAAGTCAGCCGTTCACTGGCTAGAGTTGTCATCGTTTCCTTTTAGTTCTTCTCCCTCCTCTCCTCACCTGAAAAAATTCAATACCGTTCCTCACAGAAATGGACTGGGGTGATGTAGCTAAACATATGGATAAGCTTTGAAATCATATTACAGAGAACACTGTTAAGTTATGGGAAAATGTTTCCCCAAATGATTTTCCTGTATTATGTCTGTAACTTTGTTCTTCAAAACAATGATGAGAGAATAATTGTAGTTTTAGAACAACTGAACTCTTTATTAAAGCTGAGAATGCAAAACACATATTTTCTATAATGAATTTGATGTTCAAAATCTACTTAATTTGTTCTCATTTTGGATGGGAGCACTCATACGCTCAGGAGCCAGACCTAATGCATGGCGAATCGGACAGTCCAAATTCCCGCCTTACCCTTTCATGTAATCTTCTCCTAACACTCACGGCCTCGCTACAGTACCGTTTCCTTCTGGGATCCACAAGCAGCCTTCTATGTCTAAATTTGTCAGAAAATGAAACAGGAGAGAGGATGGGAGAGTTTTATAGAGTGAGTCCATTCATAAAGCAAGGGAAGTGAATAAAATCATAAAAGTAATAAAAATGATATGCTGTTCTCCTTGATCTGATTAGTTCAAAACTTGGAAGTAACTGTCACTGATTCTGCCCTGGCCAGTTTGGCTCAGCAGTTGGAGTGTCGGCCTGTGGACCAGAGAGTTCTGGGTTCAGTTTTTGCTAGGAGCACATATCAAAAAAAAAAAAAAAATTATCACTGATTTTCCTTACATATTTCCAAAAGAGCCGACATTAAAACTCACATATCTGTTTGAACCAATAGAAATTAAGGAAGTAATATACACATAATCTATGTTCACTACATCTATAATAGCTTTGCAAACAAAATATCTAAACTAAATAATGTTAATATTTTGTTAATGGTAATATAACAAATCATATTGAATTAAGCGTTAATGTTAATAAAGTAAATTATATTAAAGAATTAGGTAATAGACACATAATCCATGTTCACTAGGTTTATAATATTTTTGCAAACAAAATATCTAAACTAAATAATAATGTTACTATTTTGTTAATGTTCATATAGTAACATTTTCATTTTTTGAGCGCTATGACTAGGCTATTCATAGCTCTCAATAAATATGAGCCCGTGCTCTACATGATCTGTTCTAATACTGTGAATAGATCAGTGAGCACAACAATGTAGTTTTCCTCACAGAGCTCACCTTTCATGAATCGAAGCCAGACAATTACACACACACACACTATAGAATGTCAGATTAATGTTGTGAAGAGAAAAAAAAAACAAAGTAAAGTAAGGGCAGGGAAAGGAGAATATACAGGTTGAAGTGCTAGAGATATTAATCTGGATAGTGAGGAAAGACCTCCTTGCCAAGGACACAGTTGAGCAGAGACTGAAGGAAGAGAGGAAGTGGGCCGTGTGCTGTCTGGTGGGAGAGTCAGCAGACAGACAGACTGGTGGCTGACTCCAACTGAGTGAGGGAGGGGCTAAAATGGAAAAAAATTGGAGATTTGGAGGAGAGTTAAATCACGTATGGCCTTGTAGATGCTAAGATGCAATTTAATAAGGAGTAAGATGGGAACCCACTGGGAATGTACAAACTGAGACTCAGTAAAATTAAGATACTTTCTGAAGTCATAAATCAAGAAAAGGCAAATACAGCTCCATCTAACTACACAGCTTGTGTACTAAGCAAATCTATTATGTTTAATAAAAAGATGTGTGATCCCACTTCTAGGGATATACCCTAAGAAGCCTGAAACACCAATCAGAAAGGATATATGTACCCCCATGTTTATAGCAGCACTATTTACAATAGCTAAGATCTGGAAACAGCCCAAATGTTCATCAGTAGACGAATGGATAAAAAAGCTGTGGTACATATACACAATGGAGTACTATGCAGCTGTAAGAAAGAAAGATCTCTTATCCTTTGAGACGACATGGAGGGACCTAGAAAGTATTATCCTAGGTGAAACAAGCCAAACAGAGAAAGATAAGTATCATATGATCTCACTTATTTTTGTGGAATATAATGAACCTAACAGTCTGAGGAATGGAAGTGGGGTACAGACTAACAATCCCCAGAAGAGAGGGTGGTGGGAGAGAGATAAACCACAGAATTTATATGCATGTATGTATGAACAATGGACATGGACAACAAAGCTGGGGACAGGGCAGGGAGGGGGGGAATCAGTGGGGGGGGGAAGGAGAAACATCTTTAACAAAAATAAATTAATTAATAAAAAAGAAAAAAAAAGATGTGCAATCATTTCAGTGTAACAGTGAAGCTATTTAATGGAAAAGGGAATTTATTATGGTTTAGTTTTCAGAAGAACCTGCACAAAGAAAGTAGAACAGAGCCAAACTTTGAAGAGTGGTCAATATTTTTAAGAAAGAAAAAGAGAATATTGAGGAGAATGTGAACGAAATCACACTTCAATTCAGAGACTAGTTTGACTTCTATTTAATGTCATTTTGAGTTTGGTAGGAAATGTCTTGAGAAAAGAAGGTAAGGATTAGAGAATAAAGTTATAACATTAAAAACTATTGATATCATTCTCTAGTCAGTGAGAAAATATCATAAAAAAATGAATGAGGGGGAGATTGATTTGCTCAAATAGAAAGGTTTACAAAACTTCAACTAGGAATAAACAATTGAGTTGTTAGTAGTTAATTGGCTGTAGCAATAAAAAAGGAGTGGTGGACATAGGGGATTATCAAAAGAAACATTTGAAATAAATTTATTAGTTTAGAGTGGGGATGACAGTTTTCCCTTTCCTAACATCTTCCATATATCACAATAAAGTTCTCTTATTCAAGTAATGATTTAAAGTGATCCCCAGCACACATTTCAAAATTTTTGAAAATTTCTTTGTCCCTTTTTCTTTTGCATGTGGTTTGTTAGTGGTGTAGCATGTATCTGTGCCATGTTTTTCAAGTTGTTCCTTTATTCCCCTAACATATGCTATGATGTAGATACTTCTTCCTTGCATGAACACTTGTTTCCTGCTATCATGTCCATTGACACATAAATAAGGGCTCCTTCATATGGCCCAATATTCTTTCCTAGTTGTCTCTACTATGAAATGTAATCTTCTGCTCCAAAAGGCTACTTTTTATGACTATAATATTTTTTTTATTTTTTATTCTCTTTCTTTTGTATTACTTGTGCTCCCTCTCAGTTCCCTCTCTCCCAACCACAGAAGCATGTGTTTGTATAGTTGTGCACACACACACACACACACACACACACCACACCACACCACTCTATTTCTACCAACTGCCCCATTAAAAAACAGTTTTTATTATAAAATATTTTAACTATATACAGACTACATAAGCTAGTATAATTCCATTTACCCAGCTTCTATAATCAGCACATCATGGTCAATTTCTGTGTCAGCTAAACCTGTGCATCATCCTCCCCATCACTCTCACTAAACCTCTGCTCATTATCCTTTCTCTTGTTTGCTCTTCTCTCTGCGTCTTTCTCCCTCTCTGCTCACCCTGTGCCATGTACCAACCCTTCAAGTATACAAGGGCCAGTCATAGAGATTTAATATAGCTAGAAACAGGACTGCCTCAGACTTCTTTCTGATCCCTCCTAAGACATATTGGTTAAAACAAAACTATAAAAAGCCCCTAAAAATATACTTAAAGGACCAAGAACCAGGAAAGATAATCTGTCAGGATATGAGGTCATTTCAAAACCACTTTTCTCTTCATCTTTTTGTCTTGACCTGCAGCATTCTCATATCATTCATAATGACATTGTTTCACTTTCTGAATCACTTTCTGCTTTTCACTGATATACTTACTTGCTCTTTCCTCAGGCCGGCATTAAGAGCCTGTATCTTTGGCGCATATGTGGCCCTTGGTCCTCTCCGTCCATGATCTCCCCATGGCATTTTAGGTTAGCTCTGCCTTGTTCATGAACAGCTATAGCCTGACAAGGGATAAAACAAATCAGCATGTTTGAAACCAGGTTGAGCATATTACTCTCTTTTAACTTATCATCATGTGCCCTCTCATTGAAAGGAAACCATCTGCTCATTTCTGATCATCAAAGAGTGTGATGGCACCTGCAACTCCTTAGGCCAGTGAGAGCCTTGCTCTGCATATAGTGGCCACACATTGAATTAGTGAACACCCAGGCTAGAAACCCAATAAGAGAGCAGAGAGCACTCTGAGACTTGATGGATCAAGACCCGAAATAACATTTGTCCCAGTGCAGGTTGTGAGTTTATCCATTTGGCTGAGGTAACAAGACGTACTGCTACTCTATATTTGGGAGTTTCCCTTATGTAACTTGTCTTCTGTCCAGAGTAAGGGAGCAGTAGGAAGATAGCTCTGTGTTGATTTTAAATTCTCCCCCCTCTGGTGAAGGTATTGTTGAGGTGTTACTTGTCCCTTTGGATCACCTAAAGCAACTCAAATCAACTGGTAGAATTTTCTACCCACTGGATTAATTCTCTGGAGCTGTGAACAGCCTTCGGATAACCAGAATTTGATCATGTGAAGTGCTTCCAAATGGCAGAGTTAATAACTGGGTAAAAGTTTTTCTTCTTACAAAGGATTTCCTCTTCCTCTAGGAATGTCCACTCCTAGATTATACTGAACATCAAGACACATCTGGACCAGATTTGAAAGACCGAGCATCAGCAGATGTCCCACTCTGTTAATACTACATAGACCATGACATATGTAAGGGAAAAACAAGAAAGCTGATTGTATATGTCCAGCCAATGCTAATTGCAGTTTCAAAAAGGAATCCACTAATTAATTCTAAAGTAATATTTTTTGTATTCTTACCTTTAAAAATGAACTTCTGTATAGATAGTCATTGTAGAATTTCCTTGATATCATTATTATTTTATAGTCAAATGACTATTTAATTTTTTTTTTCTTGTGGCATGAATATCTGATACAATGGTTTATAAGTAAAAGTGCTTTCTTTGGAAGTTTTCTTGAACTAGGTAGTTATGTAGCTTTTTACAATTTATTTACTCCTTTAAGTTCTATAAGTGGTAAATAAAGATGATAGTCCCTGATAACACACAGTCTGTGTATAGAGAGCTTTTTAGTTTCAGAACATACCACTTCTGCAACTGAGTCTTCTGAATAATTTTTTTGTAGAGTTCCCAGTAAGAAAAAGTTAAATTACCATTTACTAAACATCTAATCTGTTACCCATCCTTAAATACAGATGCTTTTTAATGCAAATGATAAGATTTATTTGTACTTGTTTTACAAATAATTATGCAAAATGTGTTCCACATTCATTCAAACTATTTTAAGCTTCAAGCAACACTACTTCTGGAATACCTATACTTATGATTATTTCTGTGCAGCTTGAAATAATAATCTGAGCATCTATAAATTAATAAATAGATACTATGATTTACAAAGTTTATATATGGCTGCTTATTTAAGCAAATAACAGATGTAATTTTACACACAAAGCAACAAAGACTAGTAGAAGATAAGTAGTTTGCCCAAGAAATGTTAATTTTTTTTTTTTTTTTAATCGTCACCTGAGGACATCTTTTTGTTTTTTGTTCAGATAGAGTGGGAGGGAGAGAGAGGAATAGAGAGAAAGAGAAACATCGACGTGAAAGGGACACATCGAGTGGCTGTCACCCACACAAACCAACCAGGGCCGGGGACAAACTGCAACCGAGGTATGTGCCCTTAGCAGGAACCAAACCCGGATCTCTCTGGACCTCAGGTTGACGCTCTAACCGCTGAGCCAAACCAGCCAGGGCTGTGTTAAATATTCTATCTCTGCCCCACCAATTCTACTCCTCACTTTTTTATTTTTATTTTTATTTTTATTTTTTGCCTGCTTTCTGCCCCAGGAAGCTACCTCTAGGGGTGGTAACACTCTGTTGTCCTCTGTCTTCTGGGTGGTGTCAACCAACAAATGGCACAACAATCATAGCTGGCAGAGATAGAGAAGCCTGGATGTTTATTTTCCTGGCGTCTTCCTGTTAGTCTGCATTTTGTCTTGGTTGCATTCTTCTTCCAAAAGCTCAACTTCTGCTGGTCATCCTCCTGTTAGTACTTACAGCTACTGATTTCTGTGTTCAATTAATGTTTCTCTTCTTGTTCTTTCAGACCTGGGGTGGTAATGCTTTTTCTCCCTTCTTGACAATGGGATTATTACTACCCATACTTGGTTAACATAATATGACTAATGCCATAATAAATTACCCACTTCATTGAATTATATTAGATTTCTTTAATACCCTTCCAGAGAGTACATGGATTTTTTTTTTTTTTAGGACTTTGACTAATATAGAAATTGTCACTAGAATTGGCCTCAGGAAATAGAACATCAGAATAAAATTCTGGTGTTGGATTACTCACATACTTGATGAGTACAATGATCATCTCTTTGCCAGGGGAAATGGGGCATGATGATCTGTGGCATATGGTGGCATTATGAGGGCAGAGAGAGGACAAGGTGTTTTGAGAGCAAATGGCCATGACTTCGAGTCACTATAGCTACAATAATAAGTGTAATAAGCAAGGTCTAGACTGGCTATTTCTGATGGATCTAGAGAGTATACACAGTGAAGTGACAGACTGAAAAAACTGAATGTATGCCCAACCCAGGGCACGTGTGAAAACTCAGAGGGCCACCAAGACAACTTTAAAGATGGCCTTAATCTTCTGAAACTACACAAAAGATAAGCTGAGCAATAAACTCAGGTCCCACCTGCAATTCTCACAGAGTTGCAACATTGATAATGTGACCCTCCAGGATTCTTATAAGAGAGTAAGAGAACTTAGAGGAGGACAGGGGCTGCTGAGATATAGGATGGGAACACATGAGAAGACAGAATCAAGGATAAGAACTTTTAGCCCCTCAATCTCCCTCAAGGATCCTAGTCTACCAAAAAAACTTCTTTCCCCCGAATAAAGGAATCAGCCTTCTTCGTCATGAAACTTACAGTGATTGTACCTGGAGCACTTGCTTGAGCAGAGATGTTTCTTCTTACAATGTTCTGGCTCCCAGAGCCACAGTGAAAGTCAGATCGCAATCAAGCCAAGAAAGAGCAGTACCAGAGAAGTTCTCTGATAAAAAAGTTGCAGAATATCTTTAATTTAAAGTGTCAGGTAACTGGAAACACATAGAAGTGAATTTTGAGGTTGATAGGCCAAGAAGTATTAAAAAATGTGTAGATACACTCACCTGAAAGTAATGTTTTCATTTATTAGCTCAAGCAGCTCAAAGATTGCTAGGTTAGCCCAGTGTGATTTTTCTCAGTCAATGGGGTTTAATTGCCAGAGCTTCTAGGCACACTTTATGTCACAGGTTGTTGGCCTACAGGGCAAGTCTGGCCAACCAGCTTGTTTTTGTAAATGAAAGTGTTTTTGGAACACAGCCACACCCATGTTATACTTGGTCTGTGGATGTTTTTGCATGGAATTGGCAAAGTTATGTAGTTGCAACAGAGAGCATATGGTCCAAAAATCCAAAATAGTTACTAACTGGATATTTACATAAAAAGTTTTCTGGCCCTTGTGCTAAAGGAAGGAATCAAAAGCTATAGCAGAAAAGAATGCTGGAGCTTATTCATTGCATACAACTGTTCAGTCACGTCTCTGGTTCTCGTACCATATACCTGGTAAAACTTGACAACACCTTCGTCCCCTTGAAGAAATGAAATAATGTACCTCTTCCAAGGGCTGTAGATGGCATTGGATGAAGGTGCAATCAAAGTAGACTCAGGGGTTGAGCAAGGTTTTATAGGTTCTATGGCTTTTACAATTTTGTGTCCTTTAAATAAAAAGTGCAGTATTATGAATGCAAAAATAATTACTGATTTAAATTGATAAAAACAACCCCAACAAATAGAATGTTTTAAAGGCTGTCAAATAAACCTCACAAAAATCCAAGAAAATAACATTTGAAAAAAAAATAAATTACTTTATAATCAATTCTTAAATACCTTTTTTTAAAGTTTATTTTGTCTTTAGTTTGATTTTGTTTTACTGTATAAGATCTTTTCTTAGGAGGTGATTCCATAGTGATAGAAGCCAGATGGCTGTTTCACTATCATATAAGTTGTGTCTGATTATTATAATAAGTTTTAGGTGGTTGTGGCCCATTTGTCACAGGTTTCAAGGGTGACACACATGGGTAGCCCCTTTTGGTCCAACCTTTATGATATACATAATTGGACAATTCAAAATTTGTTGAGTTAAAATTGACTTGAGTTGCATTGTTGGGAACTGATGATGTTTTGTTCAGTGTCCAACATAAGTCACTTCACAAATCTAATGCTCCTCTATTGATAGTAAACTAGGTTACTTAAGGAATTACCCACTTCTATATCTGAGAATCTTCTTCTAAGTTTTCCTCTCTAAATGTACCTGTAGGAATTTACCATAATTAGTATATTAGTAAAAGAGTAATATCTAGAAATTTTAGACATTTATATTCTTTCTCTTCATACAGTAATGTGCAAAAATTCCACCAAGAATCATTGCTCAGAGTAGAAACTTATGGAAGTCAAGTGAAATTTGGATTTTTGGCTCAAGTTTATCTCAGAGTGTCTAATTGAACCACAAACCCATCCTGTGGTCATTGTCCAAATTTTAGGGTAAGTAGTGAGAGCAGATATATTTAGTAACATACAGAATCTTCACATTGGTTGGCAGATTTGTGAAGAGTTATTTTGTTAAGAAGTTCTTTAGTGGAAGCATTGAAACTGTCTTACATCACCCTCATGCATCCTGAGAGTAAACCAAAACCAAAAGCATTGCTGCATCCATGTGGGCAAAAAAGAACTAGGTGCCATCATCAAAGTCTTGAGAAGTACAGAGGTTTCCCTTATACATCTCTGCATTATGTGTCTGACTGTAAAGTAAAAAAGCCAAGTGGGTCTTCAAGAAAGACTAAAGTTATTAAAAGCATCATTGATTGATAATATCATTCCCAGTTTTGATTTCAAGAGTGCTATTTCTATTGATCAAATAAATACAGGCTTTTGTATCTGGCATGCAACTTTTGATCTAGCACTGTGCTTACTTTTCAGCTCACTTTAACAAAGATACCTAGACATGTTGCCTCATAAGATATGCACATCGGTCTATCCTTCTTTTCAGGATAATATCAACTATCCTGCTTTTTGCAATAATGTAGATTTCAAATACTGCAATCATTTAAAATAGCACATCATACTGTCCTTTCATAGCGATTTTGTGCTAATTGGACCTGGTGAGTAGGTTGCAGTGAGCCTTAGTAAGAATATATGATAGAGAAAATACATAAATTCCATGTGAGTCTACAGCCATGACAAATTGAGGAGGTTCCTACAAATTCAATGATCTGGGAATTTTAAGACTATTCTGAGAGATAATTTTCTGAACCTTGCACTGCCTATCATAAAAACAGAAGGATATTTTGGTAGGTTGCTCTGCTCCATTGATCAAAACTTGTTAGGCTGACAAATTTAAGTGGAGCCTGACCCAAAAAAACTCTCCAAAGTTCCAGGATATACTATAAGGGGACTCTTCTTGGGTCTTATGACCCAGAAGTGTCAATGGCGTAATGAAAAATTCTATAGATCCTCTGAAAAGTCCCAGTATAAGAATCACAGTACTGACCTTCTTCTGTTGACAAGTATTCTCCAATTCAAAAGCAATTTCTAAGATTGAACACCTGGCTTTATGACACATGTAGTCAAATGACTATGCAACTAATTACCCTCCATGAACTGGTGTCACATGATGTACCAAACCACAAAATTGAATGTGCACACAGCATTCTATTGTTAAATGTAAATGACATATATAAAGCTGGTTTGTACAAGTCCAGATGACCTAAGTAAACTCCAATTTGTGATTAGGATGTGTCCATTGAGAAAAATTATCACTTTTACATACTCTAAATGCAATAGCACAAAGTAGCTGAGTTTGATTTTTATTTAGTATCTGCACCAACTTTGAATAGACAACTGAGATTAAAATTGACCATTTTTATTAATATTTTGAATAACTTATTTATGAGAAAAATATTATCTTAACTTTATCACATTCCTCTTTTACCCTTAGAAATGGAATTCCAATAATATTATTCTGATGAGCGGTTCATTCTTTTCTTTTTCTTTTTTACTGATAGTTGCAGTGTTTGTTGTATGCTTTTTAGAATAATTTTTTATAATGTCTAACTTATTGTTCAATGTTTAACTAGTGTCATAATTTTAAATGATTAATCTCTTTCAGATTTGCTATTAATAAAATTGAATTGTCACATGACATATTTCACTTTGCCATTCTCATTGAACACACAGCTGCTCCCGTGCATGCGTAAACATGTTTGGAGGAGCTTGTCCTAAAGTGGTGTCGCTTTCATATACATAAACTGACCTATACAGAACCCCCTTTAATGTTCCAAATATTTTCCATGTTCTTAAAAACAAAGTTTCCCTCAAATCTGTCACCAACTGTAAGTTTGACAGTTCTCCTGGGGTCTGATGACGCTTCGTATGTTTAACAGATCAATAGTAATTAATCTACTTTCTAAGCTCAAAGTTATTCTGAGTTGCATGCCTGCTGGGGCTTTGGATTGAAGCTAAGAGAGTGTGATTCATTATGAAGACTTGGACTCTTAGTCATGTGGCATCCATGGGGAGTGAAGAGTTTCCTTCAATAAGCATTTCCCCCACATCTTGCCAAGACTTAGCATACTTCCAAAGAAATGGCAAAAATGCAGGTCCATGTGAGACCAACTGGTAACAGGGTTTAGGAAAATCCTCGGCACACTCATTTCTTCAGTTCTGTGTTGAGTGATAGTGTACTAAGAGGTTACTGAGGCTGAACTTTACGCATTCATAGATATTCCTTTAGACCTTCTGATATCAACAAGTGTGCCAGTCATATTGAGAAGAAACAACATTAAGAGATGTCCAGAAGGTTAAAAAAACAAAAAAACAAAATTGTTTTTAGAGGGTTTGCCTCATACTTGAAAGCTTGTTCCTCCCTAAAATGGTATTTTTTATTTACTGTTATCACATGTATTTATAAAAAAATATATCTATTGGGATGTGATTCTTCTCTGTAAGCCTAAATGTAGACATTTGTTATGAGTAAGTTTCTTATAAAGTATTCTTCTTCATGCGATCATCAACCTTTCTCTGTGATTTTCTTCAGATTTTTTTTATTATCACAATTAACTGGGATATTTCTGAAACATATTCCCTTACTTTTTTCACTCTGACAATCAGAACTGTTTTTCACTCATTACAGTGAATTATATTCATTTCTGAATTTCCTTCCACAATTCAGAATACTGTGTGGAGGTTCAAGATATTTGCATCCCATTTATACACATAAAAATGCCTCTCAAAATAATCATTTGTAATTTTAATTTTATTTCACTGTTCTTGATTTCAGAATAAAAATCTTTCACATTCTTCTCAATAGCATGATCAAGGGGAGTGTTGTGGCCCCAATCCCTCGGTTGCCTGCTTCATTTCATTATGTCGTTATGATTCTATTTTACCCTGCATTCCTCTCTGTCTCATCTGACATTTATTTCTCTTATTAAGATTTCTGAGATGTTAGCTTTTTTTTCTTACTTGTTATATATCTTTGATTTATAATTATGGATGTTTCATAAAGCTCAAGATGCTTTGTGATTTCAGTTTCTACTTATCTGTCTTGGTCAACTCTTGCCAATGCTAAGGAAAGACCAACTTGTACAAGTAATCACAGACCCATAGACACTAGGACAGTGTCTTGTCTGTTTTATTTTGTGATTTTTCTCCACTAATGTATTAATCAACAAACACACAAGGAAAGGCTGACCTACAATCACTGTATTGGGAGTAGGCAGACAATTAAGAAATTTGCAGGAGGCCAGATTTCAAACAACAGTGTTTAGAATCATAAATTTATGCAAAACCGAAAGCCATTCTCCCATGGTTTTTCTCTGTGGACACCACTCAGCTATCAGCTGGTAATAATCTGGCCCATACCACCCCCTGGGAAAGAACTGAAGATGGGCAAATTAAGTTTGTAAATCTATGCCTTTTGAGTAATTTGCCAAAAACTTGGAAAATGACTTATTTTAACACATTTTTTTTTTGTGATATGTGGCTAGTTCTCTCTTGGTCATCACACTAATTTCCTCTGGTTTGTATACTATTATTCTTCAGAAATCAAATTTATGTAATAATTAGAAACTTACATTTGGCTTAATCTTAGAGACATTAGTTGTCATTAAACTGTGTTGTCTGTTATTTTATTTCATTTTCTGTGCACTTTTGTTTCTGTTTGATATTAGGCACTTTAAAAGAAATTATTTTTCTTTATTGATTTTAGAGAGAGAGGAAGGGAGAGGGAGAGAGAGTAAAAGTATTGATGAGAGAGAACATTAATTGGCCACCCTCAGCATGCCCCCACTGGGGATTGGCCTAAAACCTGGGCCTGTGCCCTGACCGGGAATCGAACCAGTGACCTCTTGGTGCATAGGTCAATGCTCAACCATTGAGCCACACCTGCTAGGCATATATTAAGCACTTTTTGAATTAAGTGTACCTATATTTGAGAAGCTGTTAAAACACATCTCCCCAAAATTCATGTTGAAATCCTAATTCCCAATGAGATGTTATTTGGTGGTGAGGCCTTTGAGATGTGATTAAGATATGTGGAGGGTGCCCTCATAAATGGGATTAGTGTCCTTATTCAAAAACACTCTATAGAGCTCCCTTTCCCCTTGCATCATGTGAGGACACTGAAAAAGTCTGAACGAAAGCTGGAAAAGAGCCCTCACCTGTCCATCTTGGCATGGGATCCTATGAAACAGAAAGTGGCTTCTCGCCAGACACTAAATCTGTCAGTCAGTGCCTTGATCTTGAAGTTCTGTCTCCAGAACTGTGAGAAATAAGTATCTACTGTTTATAAGCTACCCAGACTGTGGTATGTTTTTAAAGCAACCAAAGCAGACTAGACAAAAAATAATATCATTTACTGTCAATAAATTCTCATTATATTTCCACTCAATAATTCTAAGTAATGAATTTGACATGGATGCTATAATAATGGCCTTTTTTTAAATGAGCTTTTAATTTAAAAAATCATTGTGTATCATGAAAAAATTGTTAATTTCATTGTCCTATTTATGAAGCACACAACCCAGGGCATGAGACAATGAAATGGGTGTGTGACCAAACACTAGTTATCTCATCTAATTATTATAAATGGGGCAAGCAAATCAATTAAACAGAGAAACTCTCACTTTTCTCCCTTTAAATTATAAAAAATTATATCTGACTGAGTTGCAGTGATAATTAATAAAATTGTACCATAAAAATAGCAATTCTTTTTATAAAAGTGGGTTAAGTTGCAGCTGACCAGGCTTCCCACTGAGAAGAACTAGGAGATATATATATATTATATATACAATATGCAATACATATATTGTAGAAGATCTGGTTGGAGGCATCAGAGAATTACTAAGGTTGCTAGGGCTTGGGGAAACAAGATGTAGAAATTAGGGAACGTCATTGCTGTGTGAATGACTTAGCATTTACTTTAAAGTCTTTATCTGTTCCTATGTGGCCATAACAGAGAGGCTGAGAGGTTAAGCAGAAAGTACATACTGAAAAACAGACATCTTGTGCAGAGAAGCTATAAAAATTACCCCCTTAGAAGATTCAGGCAATCTTGCAAGTTGAATATTCAAGAGTAATACAGAAAAGATTATCTTTTATTTTTATTTTTTTCTTCTTTATTGATTTTAGAGAGAGGGTAACGAGAGGGAGAGAAAGATCAAAACATCAATGAGAGAGAACATCGATTGGCCACCTCCTGCATGCCCTCATTGGAGATTTGACCCACAACCTGGGCATATGCCCTGACTGGAATTCGAACTGGTGATCTCTTGGTGTATGGGTCAATGCTCAACCACTGAGCCACACCAGCTGGGCATTATCTTTTTTTATAGGTTTCTACCTGTCACCTTTGTGCTTAGAAGAGTGATGTTCATATATTGAAATTATAAATGCTGTGAGTTACTACACAATCTTCACTCTTCTTATAAACTTTTTCCTATGTATACATGCAATAAAAATGAGTAACACAAAAAATATTTGGTTGTTTGAGTTCTCTGGTTCAAATGGTAAATGATAAGCTAAAGATTAACCAGAATAGTTGAGAGAAGAAGAGAAGAATGACTAAGGTAAACTATCACAATGATTAGTCTAGAAATATTTCTAAATCTCTATATTGTTCAGAGAATGAACTGACACCTTTAAATAATAATAATAGTAAAAAAGAACAATAAAACCTCTTAGCATAATGGAGTAGTTATATTTATTGATGCATAAATATTTCCACAAAAAGTTTTAAGGTTTAAAAAGGTTTTATAACAGCCTATATAGTAGGTTCACATTTTTCTTTCAAAACTATTATTCACAGAAGAATGAATAACTTGAAAATCATGCATCAAGAAATCTAATGGTGGTTACCACAGTGTGAAAGGATTCAGTGTGATCTTACAGCATTTTCATATTTATTTTATTTTCTCTTTTTGTTAAGCATTGCTTATGTTGATATGTTAAATTAAAGAAGATCTTAATGTGAATGCATATCCATTATATTAGTGCTTTTTCTCATTGTTTAGAAAATAAAGTGGGTATAATCTATGGTGTTTTTAAAATTTTGTTTGAAGGCATTATTATTTTTTATTTTTAATCCTCATCCAAAGATGTGTTTTCTATTGGTTTTTAGAGAGAGAGAGAGAGAGAGATTCAAACATCAACCTGTTGACGCTTGTACACTCTCAACCAGGAATCAAACCCACAATTTAGATATGTGCCCTGACTGGGAATTGAACCCACTATCTTTTTGGTGTATGGGACAATGATCCAACTAGCTGAGTAACCCAGCCAGGTCATGTAATCTATGTTTTTTAATTTCTATTTTGCCTCTTTTATATGGATTGATTGACTTTTCCCATAGGTTTTTCATTACTGAGTCAATCAGAAATTAATCAACCACTTACAGAGTACACTGTGAAGCTGCGACTAGAATATCTGATCACTGAAGATTGAGTTCCCTGTAATAAGAACTCGGTAGTAACACCAAGGGCTGCCCTGGTAACATCACCTATATCAACATATTTTAGCTTCAGATAATCTTGTGAAGTAATTATAATTCTAAATATATGGTAATAACTTATAAATTCAGGATATCTTGAAAAACACACATAACATTTTATTTGAGACTTACAGCAACTATTCAATGTATATGGTATCTCTATCTTACATGTGATGAACTGAGTCTCAAAATGTTAATAAAAATCACTGACAGATTTTGAAGAATTAGCTGTCAAAATCAGAATTAAAATACAGGTTTCACATACTAAAGATACTTGGCTCCTTAGTTATCCTTTGCTCAATTCCTGGAAAGGTCAGACTTTAAGAGGTTAAATTATATCTTAATGGCACTCAGCAAATGAGAACTAGAATTCTAATATAGATCACTGAATTTTTTTTAATAACACTGTTAATGTGCTAGGATATTTAGGAGTGTGTGTGTGTGTGTGTGTGTGTGTACCCCATAATACTTCATATATCCCATAGTATTCGTCAGGGACATTACCATTAAAATTGATGATAGTATGCTAATACGTATTAGAGATTCTAAACTATTTCTCAAGAACATATGGTAGTTGTAGTTTCTTGGTAAGACAGACATTATCAACTTATCAAGATTTCTGGTTCTTCTTTCCTTCTGAGGTTTTTGGAGGATTTACCTTCCCACCCTCTTGAAATTGAGTAGAATTGTGTGACATGAGAACATCATCCTGAGCTGGAAGCATTTCAGAACTGCTGTGTTATCCTTCATGGTCTTTTTCCTTGCTCTGGCAAATCTTGCAAGCCTTCATTGAGACTCATAATGAGATGGTGGAGCCTCTGTTCGCAGGAACCTATAGCAGATTCACTCAGCCAACCTGCATGAAACATGAAGTGTGAGCAATAAATAAACTTTTTTGTTCAAAGCCCACACAGTTTTGAAATACTTATCTCTGTAGCATAATCTAGCCACTACTAATTACCTTTGCCAAAGTGCATCTATAATTTGATTGACTGTTTCAGAAACATGCTTGCTCTTTTCACTCAACACATTTATTGAGTGCCTAATGTATGTCAGCTGTATGACAGGATCTGTATATATCATGGTGGGTAAAACACAGAGATGACATCTGTTCTCAGGGAAGTTTACTGGGTTAAGGGCTCATCTGATCATTTTCTTTAGGATTATAAAAGAGCATGAACTGTAACTTCCTTAAAAAGTATGAAATGATAAACTATATTTTTTCCCTTTTAAACAAAATAGAAACAATTTTAGTGTTTAAGTTATACTGTGTTTATGACAGCATTAACTATGGTTTGTATGGCAGTGCTAACTATGGTTTATAGCAAAAGATAGGTGAAATGTATAGTTAGGAGGCTTATGAAATGATTGGTGGAGGACAGTTTTTATGTGTATAGAATTAAAAGATCAAACTACCATTGTGGTAAGAGACAAGACACAAAAAAGCAGCAATTAATACTGTCTAGATTGTGTATTGCTACCGTTAAGTTTTCTGCTACTCTCCACGTGGTGTGCATACTTTATAATTGTACTCTTCATATATATGTTTTTGCTAATTTTGTTCACTTATGCTCTCCCTATGTTGTCAGTTTTCATAGTTGTATGCATGGTATTTAGAAACTTTAGCTAGGACAAATAGCAAGTATGTTACTTTGTGATTCTTGACTATAAATTTCATGGTGAAAAGTGTTGACACTTTATTCCCTTTTTGCTATCTCAGGACTGCATATCCCTCCAGTAAACTATAACCTCTCACTATCCACCTGCACATACCTTTTAGATGATGAACATAGTGAGTCAACAGAGGAGAATGTGGTCAATTTTTTAAAATTTAATTCTTTCCATCACCATGTATCCCCTCTATGCCATTTTCCACCTCCACCCACTCCCCACGCCCTCAATCACCACACCGATGTACATGACCATGACTTCTCTATTTTTTTCTTTTTTGCTCAATCCTTCCACCACACCCCTCACCACCTCCAGCCCAGAGCTGTCTGCCTGTTCTCTATCTATGAGTGTGTTTCTATTTTGCTTGGTAGTTCAGTTTGTTCATTAAATCCCACATAAGTGAAATCATATGGAACTTGTCTTTTTCTGACTGGCTTATTTCACTTAGCCTAATGTTCTCCAGGTCCTCCCATGCTATTGCAAAGGGTAAAAATTTTTCTTTTTTCTTTTTACGGCAGAGTAGTGTTTCATTGTGTAAACATGTAAACGCAACATGGTTTTTTTATCCACTCATCTGCTGATGGACACTTGGGCTGCTTCCAAGTCTTGCTGTTGTAAATAACGTTGCAATGAACATAGGTGTACATACATTCTTTCAAATTAGTATTTTGGGTTTCTTTGGATAAATTCCCAGAAAAGAAATCTCTGGGTCATAAGGCAGTTTCACTTTTAATTTTTTGAGGCAATTTCATACTGTTTTCTACAGTGGCTATACCAATCTTCATTGCCACCAATAGTGCACTAGGGTTCTCTTTTCTCCACATCCTCGCTAACTTGTTTGTTGTTTTACTGATGATAGCCATTCTGACAGGTGTGAGGTGATATCTACTTGTGGTTTTAATTTGCATTTCTCTGATAATTCGTAATGTTGAGCATTCTTTTACATGCCTATAGGCCATCTGTATATTCTTTTTGGAGAAGTGTCTGTTCAGGTCTTTTGCCCATTTTTAAATTTGATTGTTTGTTGGGTGTTGAGTTTTATAAATTCTTTATAAATTTTGGATATTAACCCCCTTATCAGATGAATTATTGTCGAATATGTTCTTTCATTCAATAGGTTGTTTTTTTCATTTTGTTAATGGTTTCCTTTGCTATGCAAAAATTCTTAGGTTTGATGTAGTCCCATTTGTTTATTTTTTCTTTTGTTTCCCTTGCCCAAGGAGATATATCAGAGAAAAATAAAGCTAGAAGAATTGTCCAAGATTTTACTGCCTATGTTTTTTTCTACAGTTTTCATGGTTTAAGTTTAGAAGTGAGTCTTTAATCCATTTTGAGTTTATTTTTTTGTGCACAGTGTAAGAAGCTTGTTTAATTTCATTTTTTTGCATGTATCTATCCAATTTTTTTATCACCATTTATTGAATAGTCTATCTTTACTCCATTGCATGTTTTTACGTCCTTTGTCAAATATTAATTGACCACAGGGGTATGGGTTTATTTATGGGCTCTCTACTTTGTTTCATTGATCTATATGTATGTTCTCATGAGAGTACCATAATTTTTTAATTTTTTTATTACTATGACCTTGTAGTATATTTTGATATCAGGTGCTGTGATTCATTTGACTTTGTTCTTCTTTTTCAAGATTCTTGTTGCTCTTTGAGGTCTTCTGTGGTTCCATGTAAATTTTTGGAATATTTGTTCTAGTTATATGCCATGAAACCTCAACTGCTGCCCATAGGGAGTGGGATCAGCCTTTTTGTTTTTCTGCCTTTTCTACCAACCTCAATGTGGCTTCTTCTGTAAATCCTTGTTTATAAGACTTCTCTTCAGCTATTCTTCAGGATGGTTGTTCTATTATTTAGTTTTAAGTTCAGTTTGGTTCTGAGAGGAGGTGATTGTAGCTTCCACATACTCTTACCCTAACTTGGATCCTTCTAAACTTTTAAAAATATATTTTCTATTGATTTATTTTAAGAGATATAGGAAGGAAGAGGAAGAGAGAGAGAGAGAGAGAGAGAGAGAGAGAGAGAGAGAGAGAGAGAAACATCCATATGAGAGCAGAACATTGATTTGTTGTCATCTGCATACCCCCTACCTGGGATCGAGCCCACAAACTGGGCATGTGCCCTGACCAGGAATCTAAGTGGCAACTTTTTAGTGCCCTGGATGATGCCAGACCTACTGAGCCACACAAGCTAGGACAGGATCCTTCTAAACTTTTAATCTGTGTATTTTTCTTCTTGAATTAAATAGGGTAGATGTTTTAAAGCTTGGGTCTGAAAGAACAACCTATATTATGTATTACTGCAGGCCAGTTTCTATTACTTCAAGTTTTTGTTGGTAGCCATTCATGCAACATTTCTTTCTAATCATGATGCTGTGGTACAGGCAGTTAAGAAATTTTACATGTATAGACCACACACTAGTGCTGGGTAGTTTTCCACATTACATTTAATGTTTTTCAATCTCTGCCACTACAGTTAAATATTTACCAATTTCACAGATAATAAACACTGGTAGAGAGAGGTTAAAGTGCTCAATACAGATCTGGTAAATGGTGAAGCTCATATACAAATTCCATCAATCTGACCTCAGAAAATATTCTTAATCTGTACCATATATTTAATTAAAAACAATCAAAATGTCTAAAAAATTTCTGTCTAGTGATTTTGCCTACTAAGTCCCAGAAATCAAATTAATTGCTAAATGAAAATTAAATCAGAAAGCTTCTTTTTTTGCTGAGCAAGCACTTTACATTATCTTATTATTTTTCAATATAATGCTAGAAAACTTGTTTAAATATCCATAGTTAGAATAAAATTTCAAAATAAAATTAGTATGACTCTAAAACTTATGTTCTTGGATTTTAGTGCTATGATCTCTGTCTTATACATTTGAAGATAAACAATAGTTTATGGTACTAATAATATTTTTGATATTTGTTCTTATTCAAAATAATTCACTTTTTATGAAGGTATTAATCTACTATAAACACATGTCATAATAATGCACCTCAAACATATGTTGATGTACAATATTTGTAATAAAATGTTAGCACTAATCAAATTCTAATAGTTCTCTTATAAAATGAGTGCCTCGCCCTGGCCGGTTTGGCTCGGCCTGTGGTCCAGAGAGACCCTGGTTCGGTTCCCGCTAAGGACATGTACCTCGGTTGCAGTTTGTCCCCAGCCCTGGTTGGTCGTGCAGGTGGCAGCCACTCGATGTGTCCCTTTCATGTAGATGTTTCTCTCTCTCTCTCTTTTCCTCTCTCTCCCTCTCACTCTATCTAAACAAAAAATGGAAAAACATGTCCTCCGGTGAGGATAAAAAAATAAATAAATAAAATGAGTGCCTCATTGGTTCTTACAACCAAAAAATGTAGCCTTGAAGTGGCATAATTTTCAATTTCAATTTAAGCCTAAGGAGGAAGCTACACTAACTCAAAATTTGATTAGAGTATATCTTTGAGGAACAAACTGTTGTATGTTTCATAAGGTCCCTGAGAAAAATAATATGTTCAGATAAATACGATTGATACAAGATTTAAAATAATTTTGTTTTTGTTTTTTTTTTGGTACTTGCCCCTAGCGGGAACTGGACCTGGGACTCTCTGGTCCGCAGGCCAATGCTTCCACTGCTGAGCAAAACCGGCCAGGGCTAAAATAATGTTTTCAAAGTATAATTATTTTCACTGAGGTTATCTTTCTTAAATTCTCAGACACAAACATAAAAGTTTGTGATTAATAAGAGGCACCTTTATGCTCTAAAATCAAATTAAATATACTGAACTCTCAACTTAGACCATATAGTTTCTAAGTGCTAAAGGTTTTGCCTTCTACTTTATTTCAAATAATCTTGTAAAGATTGGGTGTTGAGTAATTGTCATGTGTTTATTTGGTTTCTTCTTGCTTTAAGATCTTTTGGAAACAAAACTGTCTCTGGTAGGATGTCCCCTACACACAAGAATGCCTATTTCCAATTCCTTCCTTGGTGGGCCCTCCTTTTTCAGATTCAGTCCATTTCTCACACACCTGACCTTTATCTCAGTGAGGGCCCGCCAACGTGATACCTTAAGACAGTCTGCATCATATTTCAATTAACCACACATTCTTTTTTATTATTATTATTATTATTTTATGAATTTTTATTTATTTTTATGTTACAGATATTTACCTTTTTACCCCATTGGCACCCCCCACCCCACCCCCCTTCCACCCTGTCCCCGGCTTAGTTGTCCATGTCCATTGGTCATGCATACATGCATATAAGTTCTATGGTTTATCTCTTACCACCCCCCCCACTCCCCATCCCCTCTTCTGAGGGATGTCAGTCTGTGCCCTACTTCCATGTGTCTGGGTCTACTGTATTCCTCAGACTGCTATGTTCATTATATTCCGTATATAAGTGAGATCATGTGGTATTTGTCTTTTTCTGCTTGGCTTCTTTCACTTAGGATAATACTTTCCAGGTCCCTCCATGTCGTCTCAAAGGATAAGAGATCTTTCTTTCTTACCGCTGCATAGTACTCCATTGTGTATATGTACCACAGCTTTTTGATCCATTCGTCTACTGGTGGACACTTGGGCTGTTTCCAGATCTTAGCTATTGTAAATAGTCCTGCTATGAACATGGGGGTACATATATTCTTCCTGATTGGTGTTTCAGGCTTCTTAGGGTATATTCCCAGCAGTGGGATCACTGGGTCAAATGGAAGTTCAATTTTTAATTTTTTGAGGTAGCACCATATTGTTTTCCATAGTGGCTGCACCAGTCTGCATTCCCACCAGCAGTGTATTAGAGTCCCCTTTTCTCCACACCCTCGCCAACACTTGTTGTTTGATGATTTGTTGATGGCAGCCATTCTGACAGGTGTGAGGTGATACCTCATTGTTGTTTTAATTTGCATCTCTCTGATGATTAGTGATGTTGAGCATTTCTTCATATGTCTCTTGGCCATTTGTATGTCCTGTTTGGAGAGGTGTCTATTCAGCTCCTCTGCCCATTTTTTAATTGGGTTCTTTGTCTTCCTTTTGTGGAGTTGTATGAGCACTCTATATATATTGGAAATTAACCCCTTATCTGATCCATCATTGGCAATGATGTTCTCCCATACAGTGGGTTGCCTTTCCATTTTGATGATTGTTTCTTTTGCTGTGCAGAAGCTTTTTAGTTTGATGTAGTCCCATGTGTTCATTTTCTCCTTTATTTCTGTTGCCTTAGGTGATGTATCAGTGAAAATTCTGCTCCGTATGATGTCCGAAATTTTGTTGCCTACATTTTCTTCTAGAATTTTTATGGATTCACGGGTCACATTTAAGTCTTTCATCCATTTTGAGTTTATTTTTGTGTATGGTGTAAGTTGATGGTCTAGTTTCATTTTTTTGCATGTAGCTGTCCAATTTTCCCAACACCATTTGTTAAAGAGGCTGTCTTTACTCCACTGTATGCTCTTACCACCTTTGTCAAATATTAATTGAGCGTATTCCTTGGGTCTATTTCTGGGTTTTCAGTTCTGTTCCACTGGTTGATATGCCTGTTCTTGTGCCAGTACCAGGCTGTTTTGGTTACAGTCGCTTTGTAGTATAACCTGATATCTGGTATTGTGATCCCACCTACTTCGTCCTTCTTTTTCAAGATTACTGTGGCTATTCGGGGTCTTTTTTGGTTCCATATGAACTTTTGAAGTATTTGTTCTAGTTCTATGAAATATGTCATTGGTATTTTGATGGGGATTGCATTGAATCTATAGATTGTTTTGGGTAGTATGGACATTTTAATTATGTTAATTCTTCCAATCCATGAACAGGGTATGTGCTTCCACTTTTTTATATCTTCCTCTATTTCTTTTTTCAATGACCTGTAGTTTTCTGCAAATAGGTCCTTTACTTCTTTGGTTAAGTTTATTCCTAGGTATCGTAATTTTTTTGGAGCGATGATAAATGGGATTGTTTTTTCAGTTTCTCTTTCTGTGAGTTCATCATTGATGTACAAGAATGCCGTCGATTTCTTGACGTTAATTTTGTATCCTGCTACTTTGCCAAATTCATTTATTAAGTCTAATAGATTTTTGATGGAGTCTTTAGGGTTTTCTATGTACAATATCATGTCATCTGCAAATAATGACCGTTTCATTTCCTCCTTTCCAATTTGGATCCCTTTTTTTTTTCCTCATGTCTGATTGCTGTGGCTAAGACTTCCAGTACAATGTTAAATAAGAGTGGCGAAAGTGGACATCCCAGTCTTGTTCCTGTTCTTAATGGAAATGTTTTTACTTTCTGTCCATTGAGTATATGTTGGCTGTAGGTCTTTCATATATGGCCTTTATTATGTCGAGATATGATCCCTTTATTCCTACATTGCTGAGCGTTTTTATCAGAAATGGATGCTGGATATTGTCGAATGCTTTTTCAGCATCTATTGATATGATCATGTGGTTTTTATTCTTCATTTTGTTTATGTGGTGTATCACGTTTATTGATTTGCGAATATTGTACCAGCCTTGCATCCCTGGAATGAATCCCACTTGGTCATGGTGAATAATTTTTTTGATGTGTTTCTGGATCTGATTTGCTAATATTTTGTTCAGGATTTTGGCGTCTATGTTCATCAGGGATATTGGCCTGTAGTTTTCTTTCTTCGTAGTGTCTTTTTCTGGTTTTGGAATTAGAATTATGCTGGCTTCATAGAATGTGTTTGGAAGTCTTCCTTCTTCTTGAATTTTTTGTAATAGTTTGAGGAGAATGGGTGTTAGTTCTTTTTTGAATGTTCGGTAAAACTCCCCCGTGAAGCCATCTGGGCCTGGGCTTTTGTTTGCTGGGAGAGTCTTGATTACCTCTTCAATTTCCTTAGTTGTTATTGGTCTGTTCAAGTTTTCTATCTCTTCCGGGAATAGTTTTGGGAGACTGTGTGTTTCTAGAAATTTGTCCATTTCGCTTAGATTGTCGAATTTGTTGCCATATAGTTGTTCGTAGTAGATGTTAACGATCTTTTGTATTTCCGTGATGTTGGTTGTTACTTCTCCTCTTTCATTTCTGATTTTGTGTATTTGGGTTCTCTCTCTTTGTTTCTTGATGAGTCTAGCTAAGGGTCCATCAATCTTGTTTATCTTTTCGAAAAACCAGCTCTTTGTTTCATTGATCCTTTGAATTGTTTTTTTGGTCTCTATGTCATTTATTTCTGCTCTGATTTTTACTATTTCCTTCCTTCTACTTGCTCTGGGGTTTTCTTTTTGTTTGCTTTCTAATTCTTTAAGTTGTGAGGTTAGACAGTCAATTAGAAATTTTTCTTGTTTTTTGAGGTAGGCCTGTAGTGCTATGAACCTCCCTCTCAGAACTGCTTTCTCTGCATCCCATAGATTTTGTGTTGTTGTGTGTTCATTTTCATTGGTTTCCAATGGACATGGACAACTAAGCCGGGGGTGGAGGGTGCCAATGGGGTAAAAAAGTAAAATATCTGTAACAAAAAAATAAATAAAAATTCAAAAAAAAAAAAATGCAAGAAGTGATATATATTAGTTTTCTAGGGCTTACCTAGCAAAGTGTAAGAAACTGGGTGAGTTAACACAGTAAACATCTTTTGTCTCATAATTTAGGAACCTACAAGTCAAAACTCAAGGTGTTGATAGAGCTATGCTTCCTCAGAAACCTAAGCAGAAATCTTTCCTTGCTTATTTCTGTTTTCTGGGGGTTTCTGATAATCTCTGGTGTTTCTTAGCTTCCAGCTGAATAATTCCAGTCTTTCCTTTTTTAATTTTATGACATTCTCTCTGTTACTCTGTTTTCATATGGCCATCTTCTTATAAGGCATGACTCATATTGGTTTAGGATTCACCATGCTCCTCAACAACCTCATGTTAACTCATTATACCTGCAAAGATCTAATATTCAAATAACATTATATCTGTATTTTTTTTCAGGGGGAGGGGAAACAATCCATAAAATAATGGATGATCAAGAAAATTATTACTTATTGTTTAAAAAGATTTTCATCTTAATCATGTCACCATGATTGATTAATTATATAATTTTTACTTCCTTAGATAAAACCATTTCACAATATGTATGTTTTTACAGTAATACTATGAACCACTCAGAGTAAATTGTTTTTAATGTAGGCTGCTATATTAAACCAAAAAAAAACTGATTAAATCTTTCTTCTTCTTCTTCTTCTTCTTCTTCTTCTTCTTCTTCTTCTTCTTCTTCTTCTTCGGCTTGTTTCTATTTTCCTTTTATCGTGTGTGACTTCTCTTTAGGCATGTTTTCAGTAGAAAATTTTATTTACACACCCCACACAGCACTTTCTCAAGGAAATAATGTTACCTGGTCTAATAATTGTAATTAAAGCTATGTTATTAAAAATAAGAGTGGTAAAATTTGGTAACATTATTGTACTTTCTCCCTGAAATCCTGAAATTATTTTTGGCCTTAGAATTATTCTGGTACATGAAAAGTAATAGTTTAGGACTTGGAGCAGAAATTAATTTGAAAACTATACAATAGCATTCTTTAGATATCAATAACCAAGCCCATTATAAAAAGTTATTAGGATTTAAGTGAAGAAGGAAGAAATGTAGCCCAGCCAATGTGGCTCAGTGGATTGAGTGTTGTCCCATGGACTGAGAGGTCCTCACTTCAATTCCCAGCCAGGGCACATGCCTGGGTTGTGTGTTCAATCCCCAGTGAGGTGTAAGCAGGAGGCAGCCGATTGATGTTTCTCTCCCACATCAATGTTTCTATCTCTCTCTCTCTTCCTCTCTCTCTAAATTATCAATAAAAACATGTTAAAGAAAAAAGAAGAAATAAAGAAATGTAATTCATTTTAAGGATATAAATTTGGGACTAGAATTGTGGTTACTAGTCGCTGGTAGTACCCAAAGCTCTCTGAAGAGATGAGATCACCAAGAACATTTGTAGTGAGAAAGAAGGAAAAAAAGGAACTGAGAGAGAAGATTCTTTTTGTCTGCATTTATTAAGTGTTTATGTAACTGTAATAAGATACAGGCAATTTATGTGTGCACCTCTAAGGCTGGATCTCCAAAGAAACTAGCTGGGAAAAATGTTCCAGTACTTATCTAACTATGCCATTAATCTTGTGATGCTTAATCTGAACTACAAAGGAAACTTTTATCTAAATCAAAGAAGAAATTCCAAATAAATCACAAGTAGCTCTCCTGTTATATTTTGTAATTTTCTTTTTATAATTAGTTTTTTGATTTATAAGATGTTACTTTTTATTGGTTTCAAGAAACTTAAAACCTTGATGGCTTAATGTTTTTGATGGCCTGGTTCCTTCCAATATTTCTTTTAAATATAAACCTGTTTTTCCCTTAACATCTACTCAAACAGGATGAAGAAAACCTTTTCTATTAGCACTCAGGTACTCTCCATTCTTATAAGATACATTTTGGTTAGAAGTATTGCATTCTAGTCTCCAATTTGACTTTGTCATTTTCTGATATCTGTCTAAATCTTCGCTTCTTATATTCTAACAATTTTGCCTGAGGGCTTAATATTTTATATGAAAAGAATGAACAGTTCTCATTTGTAATTTTCCTTCATCACTTGGTTCCAGAACTAAATTAAAAAATAATTTCGTTAATTTTATTTTTTTAAAATATTGAATGCCTACCTTTCCTTATGGCTGAATAACTCTTGTGGATCAAGTGTGATTACACTTGTAAATAATGCATAGTTAGTTCCTTTAAGAATTCTTATGGTCTGGTAGTTTAATACACTGAAAAGTGAACAAATGACAGTTATGGGCCAGAACATTGGTGAGCTCTGTGCTGTTTTTGTAAGTTCAGATTACTTACAAACTTAATACATAGATTCTTTCTCTCCAAGAGTCTTACTTTTGTAATTTAAGCTGGATATTTAACAAAAAAATTATAGCAAAGAATAGCTATCTGAGTGTTTATATAAGTGGATTAATGAACTTAATACAGCACAATGTAAAGAACATTTAGATATCAACTGAAATAAACATTCTTGATAGAATTACTTTTTAAGTTCGTCTATTTACTTTTTAAATAGAATATAAGGATTTATAAGTATTTAACTTTATGTTCCACCTCTAATTTTTAGACCTAGTCTTTGGTCAACATGAGAAAAATTATAGTTTACCTACTGTTTGTTTTAAGGATAAATGTAACAGTTCTTTTGTACTCTTATCAAATTTCAAACATTTTAGAAACACAAAAATACACTTAACAAAAAGATAACATTTCTTGGAAAGAGAACTTTGCTTAGAAATATGAGTCTATAAGGATTTTTTGTATATTTGTTACTTTTTTTTTTCTTATAGGGAACTCCTGTTAGTCCTGTAGTAGAGATTTGAAATAATGAGAAACAAAGATAAGAAAGGCCAGATAGTTTAAAGCTATTTTATTTCTGGAAGTATCCCAATGACAGCTCTGAAACAATCTACATTGTGTAGCAGAACAGTTGAAATTAGTGTGGCCATCTGGAAACATTCCAAGCATTATGGATTGGTGGCCAAAGACAATTCCCTTTTACAAATTAAGCACATTCATGCAAAACTCTAACTCAAAGTCTATGGAAAATAAAATGCTCATGTAAAAAACAGAAAACAAAAATCAAAAAACCAGCAGACTGAATAAGACAGTTCTCACATGTAAGAAATCAAGTCATACAAATTATTTGAAAGAGTAATGATGATGATAATGAAAAAATTCAAATGACCAGAATTGAGTCCATATGAATATTGCATCTGGCATTATTTAGACCTGCTTGATATTTTCATTTTTTGCAGTGTAGAAATAGAAGAAAATAATTGTCATATGACACATCATCGAGCATAATGTGGTGGTGAATACACAACACAGTGTACAGATGATATGTTGTGAAATTGTGCACCTGAAACTTGTATAATTTTGTTAACCAGCGTCACCCCAATGAATTCAATATATAGGAAAAGTAAAATAAAATAAAATAAAATAAAATAAAAATAAAATAAAATAAACCATAGGAACAAAAGTTCAACAATTCTCTGTCAGGACACATGACCAGGTTGTGAGGCTGATCCCCGGTGGGGGGCATGCAGGAGGCAGCCAATAGATGTTTTCTCTCATCAATGTTTCTATCTCTTTTTCTCTCTCTAAAATCAATAAAGAAAAATAATTAAAAAATAAAAATAAGGAAAATAAAAGCTAATAGCCTCATATTAACTTATATCACTAACCCAAAGCCTGGAGAAAAGTATCACCACACAGAATTTTGCAATTGTGATGAATAAATAGGAGTTTTGAATTAATTAACTTTTACTTTTATGTTTTTGAAAATAAAATTCAAGTGAATACAGAAAAATAATGGAAAAAGGTAGAATGACTGAATATTGATAGATGTTTTCTCTGTACTGATTATCAAGAAGAAAAATTGCAAGTAGAAAATAGAAGATTGCTGTTGACAAGCAGTGTCTAATATGCTCATCTGGATCTGCATGAAACTCTGATCTCCAAGTTTTATTTTGCTCCTAGCATCAATACTTAAAACTATTTTTAAATGCAATTTAAATTGTATAGGTGGCATACAACCAAAGAAAAACAACTGTCCATATCGATACACCAATTATGCAGAAGATGGTCTCATGGGTGTTTTCACCATTCTGTATACATTACCTTTAACAATATGGGAATAAATAAAATCTACGATATTTAAACTATTAAGTAAAACTTTATACAGAGAAGTACTTTATGATATTTTGAAAATCACAGTCAACTGACAATTGAGAATGTATTAGATATGATTGAAAGAGTATAGGGTTTTCTTGGATGCTCATATGGTTTATTTTGCAATTATCATTAATTTGCATGAGCAAGTACCCATTTGTGAATAAAATTGATTCTCTATGAGAAAGCATCAATGAACACAGCTCATGGATTACAGAGCCTTGGCTTCTGTTCATTGTTGTCAGTGTTTTATGGAAGATGAAACCCTATATATAATCAGGAAGAATTGCCTCTCAGGATGAGTGAATCAGATTTTTCCAGTGTCTAAGATACTTCTTTATTATGACCTAATAGTTATTGTTTTCTACTTCAGTACCATGACATAATTTATTATATGATAAATTTTGTTAAAAGGCAGTCCATCTGGAATTGGCCAATTCATAGAAACTGTCTTTATAATAACAGTAGCCCTTCAGCTCAGGGTCAGAGTAAATTTTATTTTACTTTTAAAACATTTATTACACTTTCTGAGCATATAATGCTCCTTCTTTTAGCTACGATTACAAGTCTATCTTAATAATTCTGAATGTGATATCTTAACATAGAAACCTCAAGATTTATTTGGAAAAAAAGTGAAATTGGGAGTTATACAGCTTTTACTCTAATTCCTAGCTCTGTAACTTACCTGAAATATGATTTAGGTCTCTAACATATAATGTACCTTATAATGACCCAGGTAAATTTCCATGCTTGAAAATTGTTAAATGTAAGGATTAAAAGAGAATAACCAGTCCAAGAAGCTAGCTAGCACTCTGTCTGGGTCAATGGAAGCAAAATATTTGAAAAAAAAGGCATAACTCATCAACAGGATTTATTATATTTCTGAGCAATTTCTTAATTTCTGGCCCTACATAATTCTCTAGGCTCATCTTGTATACCTAAGTCCCAGTCAAGTAATGAAAAATTGCATTAGAAACCAAGATCTATCCATTCTATTATTTCATTTAGGCACTCTCAGCTCCCAGACCACCTGATGTCTATACACATATCTATAAATATTTCTATGTATAACCATATGTATCTGTTTAAAACAAAACTCGAGTTAACGCTAATTTCTCCAATGATCTATGTGTATTATTCTAGACTCTCCCTTATCTGAAAAATCTACAACAGCAAAGAAGCTGGCTCTCACCATATGCCATTTATTCATTTATTTACTTAATTGTTTAATTTTAGTTAGCATGTATAGCAGTATCAGAATTGTTAACTGATACCTCAATGGGGTAAACTTTATCAACTAAAGTACAATCTTAATTTGTAATTCCTTTAGCCTTTAGTCTCACAGACTTCATTCATTTGAAGTTTTTTTGGCCAGTCATCCCCTTCCCCAAGTCTTTTTAGAAGCTATTTTTATATATTCATAATATAGTTGGAGGTTTTTGTTTTGTTTGTTTGGGTATTTTTTGGTGTTTTCTTTTTGTTTGTTTGTTTGTTTGTTTTTTGGCCACAATCTGTATTTCTTCCAGAGATTCCAGGACCTCCTGAGTAATTTGGTTTTTATTTTTTTTATTTTTATTTTTTGGTACGTGCTCCTAGCAGGAACCAAACCCGGGACTCTCTGGTCCGCAGGCAGACGCTCCAACCACTGAGCCAAACCAGCCAGGGCTGTTTTTAATTCAAAATAAATTTGTATGTATTAATATTAATTATATGTATAGTAAATTATATAAGTATTGAAGTACATAATGTTATGTATTCATTATCACAGCAGTATATAAATAGTTTTTTTAATACCTTAAAAATGCCTTGTACTTAACTCATCTTCTACATAGTCTACCTTGAACCTCTGGCAACCACTGATCATTTTCCTGTCTCTATCATCTTGCTTTTTTTAGAAGGCTTTATTGAAACCACATAGTACATAGTCTTTCCTTACTGGCTTCTTTAACTTAGCAATATCCACTTACGTTTCCCCTGTGTCATTTTGTTGCTTGAGAGTTCATTTCTCTTTATCACTGAATAACATTCCATTGTATAAATTTACACAGCTTGCCAATCCATTCACCTATTAAAGACTATCTTAGTTGCCTCCAGTTTGGGGTAAATATGAACAAAGTTGCTATAAACATTCATGTGAAGTTTTGCAAATTAATTGGAGCTTTCAAATTAATTGGAGAATTATGTATGTATGCACATATGTATGTATGTATGTATTTAAATTGATCTTTATTGTTGAAAGTATTACAGATACCCCCCATTCCTTTTCCCCCATCGATCCCCTCCATCCTGCCCTCCTCCCCAGACCTTTACCTCACTATTGATTGTATCTGTGTGTTATGCATATAAATTCTTTGGTTAATGTCTTCCCACCCCCTTTTGTTCCCTTTCCTTCTGAGATTCATCAGTCTGTTTCATGCTTCCATGTCTCTGAATCTATTTGTTGTATTGCATGGTAAGACTACATTTAACTATGTGAGAAACTACCAAACTGTCTTCCAAAGTGGCTATACTATTTTATATTTCCACTTGCAATGAATAGGAGTTTCTGTTGCTCCACATCCTCAGTAGTATTTAGTACTTTATTTTGGATTTTATCTATTCTAATAAGTATATAGTGGTATCTCATTATGGTTTCAGTTTGCAATTTCTTCAAGACGAGTAATGCTGAGCATCATTCAAATGCTTATTTATCAATCTGTATATCTTATTCAATGAGGTATCTATTCAGAACCAAGTCATTTCTTAGTTTTCTTATATTTTCTTTGTGTATTTTGAATACAAGTCCTTTATCAAATATGTGGTTTGAAAATAAGTTGTCTTGGCTTCTGACTTCACTTTTTATTCTCTTAAGTGTCTTTTAAGCACATGGAAAATAAATAAAATTATGGGCCAATATCCTTGATGAACATAGATGCTAAAATACTCAATAAAATATTAGCAAACTGGGTTCAGGAATACATTAACAAGATCATATACCATGATCAAGTACGGCTTATTTCAGGGATGCAAGGTTGGTACAATATCTACAAATCAATAAATGTGATATACTACATAAACAAAATTAAAAATAAAAACCATATGATCATATCAATAGATGCAGAAAGCATTTGATAAAATCTAGGACTCATTTATGATAAAAACTGAGCAAAGTTGAAATAGAGGGAATATACCCCAACATAATAAAAGCCATTTATAACATTATATATATAACTCACAGCCAACATTATATTCAATGGGCAAACACTAAAAGCATTTTCTTTAAGATGAGAAACAGACAGGAATGTCTGCTTTCACCGCTGTTTTTTTTCTAATATTTCTTTTTATTTTATTTTATTTTATTTTTTTAGAGAGAGGAAGGGAGAGGGAGAGAGAGAAAGAAACATCAATGCAAAAGCAGAAGACCGATTGGCCACCTCCTACAAGCCCCTCACTGGGGATCAAGCATGCTATCTGGGCATGTGCCTTGACCAGGAATCGAACACACAATCCCTCAGTGCTTGGATGATGTCAAAATACCTGAGCCAAAACTGCCAGGCTTTCACTACCCCTTTTTAACATAGTACTGAAGTCCTAGCTATAGCAATCAGACACGAAGCAGTAAAAGGCATCCAAATTGGAAGGGAAGAAATAAAACTGTCATTATTTGCAGATCACCTGTTACTATATATAGAGACCCATAAAGATTTCACACACACACACACAAAAAAAAACTAATAGAACTGATAAATAAATCCAGAATACAAAATAAATATTCAGAAGTCAGTTGTATTTATATACGCCAATAATGAATATCAGGAAAGGAAACTGAAAACACAATTCCATTTACAATTGCATTTAAAAAATCTAGAATGAATGTAAACAAGGATGTAAAAGACTTGTGCTTGAGATATAAGACACTGAAGAAAGAAATTTAAGAAGATAAAAATAAATGGAAGCATACACTGTGTTCATGGATAGGAAGAATTAATGTCATTAAAATGTCTATACTACCCAAAGCAAGCTATAGATTTAACTTAACACAATTCCTATTAAGATACCAATGCATATTTCCCAAAACCAGAACAAATATTCCAAAACTTTATATGAAACCACAACCGATCAGTTGATTATATTTTAAAGTCTATTAATGGGGTCTCTGTTCTTTTCCAGTGATATATATGTTTTTACAAGTGGTAAGCTGTCTTGACCCTCTCACTTTGTAGTAAGTCTTGAAGTTTGCGAGACTTATTTCTGCAACTTTGTTCTTTTCATTCTAAATTGTGTTAGCTCCTTTAAGTCCTTTGCCTTTTCACATAAGCATAAAAATCAGTTAGTAGATATACACAAAATAACTTGCTAGAATTTTACTTGGAATAGTAATGTAACTATAGATTGATTAGGGCAAAAATTGCTATCTTAATATTGACTCTTCCAATTCTAGAATCTGAAGATTCTCTCCATATAATTCGATCTTCTTTGATTTCCTTCATTAATGTTTCTGCATATAGATAGCATACTATTTTATTAGGTTTGTGTCTAAGTAGTTCATTTTTTTTGGTGTTAATATAAAGAGCTTTGTGTTTCTAACTTCAAATGTCTATGTTTCACTGGTTGTATGTAGGAAATCAATAGACTCTGGTATATTAACCTTGTATCTGGTGATTTTGTAATAATCACTTGTTAGTTATAAGTGTTTTTTTATTTATTTTTTATTTGTTGTTTCTTTGAGATTTTCCACGTAGAGAATCATGGCATTTGCAAAAAAAAAAAAAAAAGATAGTTTGCTATTTTTGTTCTCAATCTATATGAATTTTCCTTTCTTGGCTTATTGCCTTAGCTATAATGCAGTTACTCTTTGATGTGATGATAAGATATGAGGGATAGAAATATTCTGAAGTCTAATGAATGAAGGTGAATGTTTTAGTTCTACTTTTTGTGCCTTGGCCATGAACTTTGCTATTGTTTCCCACCTTCTCTCCAATACTTTAGGCGAAGCAGGAAGGCTCTGAGCGCTCTGCAGTTGGATAATGCCTTCCAGGTAGGATCAGCTGCTGATCAAGTCTCAGCCCCGGTAAGTGGGCCTTTGTTAGGGAGAACAATCTGGGATTCTTTCAAAATGATTTCTCTCCCTGCTTACTCTCTTTACCTTCCCTTACACCCACAACCCCTGACAGAAACAAAGTTTTTTTTAAAAAAACCTGGTGGGATTCCTGAAAGTGAATCCCATGAAAATATGGACCCTCCCCTAAAGTCACTGGCTTCCAGAATATTTTCATTCTCATGTTAGTTCATGCTCTGGCTCCAACAATCCATCAAAGTTTCCATTTAAACATTTCCAGTGGTTTATGGCTCCATTGTTTTCAGGCACAGGTAAGCTGATCTGTATCTCTCTGTATTTGCCTGTCTCTTCAGGTTCGGCAGTGGCCATTTGCCCTACAACCTCAAACTCTGATGGACCCAAGTCAAGTCACTGATTTTTCAGTTTGCTTTCCAGGGTTTTTCTTGTAAGAATGAGTGCAAAATTCTAATCTTTTCACCTGTTAGAAATAAACAGAAAGTTAGATAGGCTTTTAAAATATTTGCTTCCTAGATTTATTCACAGGATTTCATCAATTATACCCACCTAGGAACGACTATGGTTTAATTCTACAATTGTTTTGTTGTTTTTCTTGATAGAAAACACAGAGCTGGAGTTTTAACACAATTTTATTTTATTTTTTTCTCTTTTATTTTTTTTGGTAAAGCCAGTGTTTCTCTTGCAGCTTTCTTTCTAAGGAACACAAGATTAAAGAATTATTTGTTTTGGTACTGGTAACATAAAGAACAACAGCAATACACTGCAGAAAGGTAAGAGACAAAAATTTAACAAAATAAATCAGATATCATATTTTTATCTTTGAATTACTCATAGAATGAGAAATAACTTAATATTTAATATGCATGTCTTGAGCTAAAGCTTGCCAAAATAACAAAAAAAATCTAAAATACTCTGAGATCTTAAATGGTCAACCTTAACTTGTATTGATATGGTTTTGAATTACACATTGTGTTTGTGGTTCCTAATTAAAATCATATTATTTTCTTTAGGATTATCATTATTACTAAAATTATAAAGAACTTTGATTCTGTTTCATGTTTTCTTATGTGATCTAAAAATAATATTGATTCATTTAAAATATTTAATCCACATGCTTAGAAATTCTGATTATGAAATTCATGTACTCCCCATTAAATTGAAAGTAAAATTAGGAAAGTTTACCAGGAAAGTATAGTTTCATCCTAATCCATTAATCCATTTCAGTTTTCTCAACTTTTTGTCAAAACTGGAGATGAGACAGTTTATCTTCTCTGAATAGAATGCATTTTTCAGACAAATTTCTGATATTTTTTAGTTTGTAACAAAGCTTTCATTAGAGAAATCAGAAGAAAATACTGTAGAATTGAGCCTTCATATAAAAAAAAAAATAAGTGCAAAGTATAAAATAAACTGGGGCATCACATGCTTGTACAAAAAGTTGCAGTGTTAAAAGTAGTCACAGTTAACTATCTTTGGCAGAAAATCTTACCTGCTGAAACAGCGTGAGCTTTGAAAAAACTGTATCATGGAGGGGATTAATTTACTGAGAAAAATTCTTTCTTCCATGCACTCACTTGTCTCATTGAAAACAAAAATGTTTGAGTAGCAGTTCTCTTTTCCAGTTTAAGAAACTAAGGCATAGCCATGCCCAGTAGTTTTTTTTTTTTCAGGTGATGGAAATAGTTTGTATCAGAATCAGGAGGCAGATAGTTAGCTTCTGGACTAGATCTATCCATGGGATCCAGTGCTCATGTCTTCTGTTCCTTGTCTGTCAAGAAACCTCTGAGTTTTCTAACTACATATATAACCTTGGATAACTGACGTGAAATCTTTGGATTGAAAATTGGGTGTCATATCAGAAGATTGAAAGATTTGCCCTTATCTTAATTTTCTGTATCCAGTTAAATCAGATACAAGTGATCTGTATGAAAGTTATTCTTATTACAAGTGTGTTGTTTTTCTTTATATTTGCCTTGTTTTAGAAAATGGACAAATGATTGATATGTTTTAATGATTAGATGCTTAAGTGTTTTCTCAGGGATGTACTTGGATTTAGCCTAATTAATATTTTTTTAGCGTGCCTTTCAAATTTGAATGCACATATAAATCACTTGGAGATCTTGTTAAAATATATTCTCTGATTATGGAGGTCCGGCAAGGTGTCTGTGATTTTGCATTTCTAACCAATTTCAAGGTGATACTGATGTTGTTCCTCCAGGGACCACACTGGTGAAGCAAGGGTCTAGACTCTTGAATAGATTTGTGATGTTATCTGAGGCACTCAGCACTTTACTTATCCTTACTTGGGCACATTTACAGAAACTAGAGAATTTGTTTGCAACTGTGGCTGCATATTATTGACTAACAACAAACATTCTAGAAATATAAGATGTTTTACTAATTCTACCATAGTAATATGGCTAAGAAGTTGTATCAGTAGTATAGCCAGTTTATTTTCAGAAGCTGTGAGCCTACTCTTGTTTCTTCTGCATGGTGTCATGATTATAGCTAACTTAATAAATATCTACTCTTAGTAGGGAATTATGTAGAAACCACAAAATTCATTTTGCCTTTAGAAAGTTTAATAATTGTATATACTTACAAAATATACATTTTTTCTTGATAAAACTTTTTAAAACTATCAAATATTTTAAAAATATTGAAAAGCATGGAAAATAATAGCAAGTACCTATTAGTATTTTATCATTGTTACTTTCTCCCTGTTGTCATTGAATACAGTTGTTGATACTATAAAACAATAACCTTCCTCTTTCCTTTTGGCCTTGTGTTATCCCTTCTTTGGTATCATATTTCCGAGATATTTTTGACTCTTTACACATACCTAGACATAGATCTTTCTACAGATTATATGTACAGATAGATAAGATAAATATATAAATAATAAAGAAATCAAAATATAATATTTTACATTGTTTTATTCTTCTTGTTTTTTATATACATAGATCATATTATATGAAATACTTCGACTTTTTCAGATTAATGAATAGGAAATGCATATGTAGTCAATTTATAAAACTGATTATCATTCCATTGTTCAAAAAAACAGATTATTTTATTACATATTACAGATCCACTGTATTCTGATTACAAACAATGGTGTGATGAGTATCACAGGGTATATGTTTCTGTGCACATGAGTGATATATGTGTATGTTTTCTAAGTTTTGCAAAAACTTTGCGTTATCATATTTGTGCATATTTGACCAAGTTGATAGTTATGAGATGTTTCACTGTACATTTCTCTGTTTACTTGTAAAAATAATAGTCTTCATATTTTTTCATTCTTTTTTTTTTTTAATCTATGAATTGCTTGCTCGTATCCTTAAGACATTTTTATGGATTTCTTTCACTTGTGCATAATTGTTATTTAACACTTTAGATATTCAATGTACTGATGATGTTTTTCAGTTATATGTTTTGAAAATATAATCTCCTCGTAGTGTATTACCATTGAAGTTAGGGCATGATATTTATATTAATGTAGAAGAATTATTTAGCTTTCCTTTATTTCCCTTTTGGGGATTTGTCTAAAACATCTTATTGTTTTCTAATTTTTAAAAATTTGCCTTTATATTTTCAAACCTAGTTGACTACATTTTGTGTAGGCTATGCAGTTGGAATATATATATGAAGTTTTTTTTAAAGATAGCTAAACATTATTTAACAGCACCATTTATTGAATAAATATTTTATCTTGAAATTTTACCTTTCATATAAAAAGTTTCAATATGTGCATGTGTTGCATGTGTGGATATTATTCAAGGCTATTTCCTTCACAGTATATATATATATATATATATTTTTTTTTAATTTAATTTTATTTTTAATTTAATTAATTTATTTTTGTTACAGATGTTTCTCCTTTTCCCCACATTGGCACCTGGCATATATTTTATTTGACATTTTACCAATACACAATTCATTACTATAGCATCATTATGAATTTAATAAGAAGCTTAGATCCATTTCCTTAAATTTCATAAACATGGACTTGGAATTTTCATTGGAATATTATAAAAATTATTTTAATGAAATCTTTTTAATAATATACTTCTATCTAAGGGAAATATATGTATAGATGTCTTACTTGTAAGTCTTCTAATAAATTCTTATAATTGTATTTATATAAAACTAACATATTTATGCCTGGATGGTATTGCTCAGTGGATTGAGCATTGGCCCAGGGACTGAGAGGTTCCAGTTCAATTCCCAGTCAGGGCAATGCCCAGGTTGTGGGCTCGATCCTCAGTGGGGGGGCATGAGGGAGGCAGCCAATCTATGTTTCTCTCTCACATCGATATTTCTATCTCTCGCTCCCTTCCTCACTCTCTAAAACATAAATAAAAACATATTTGAAAATAAATAGATAAAACTAACATATTTATTAGCTTTTTACTCCTAGGTATGTAGCTAAATTTTATGTTATCTTCACTTTTAATTGTATAATTACATGTTACTTATTATAGAAATGCTATTGTTATTTGAATGTCCATCGTATAATTCTCAATTTTCTGTTTGAGTAAATCAATGTATTTTAAAACTGCAGATTTCATTTAAATTACTGCTGTAGTTGCAACCCCCACATTTTGCTATATAGTGTTCTTAATGCTAATCAGTACTGAATGTTTTTATCTTTTGTTATTTCTTTTTATTCTCTTTAATTAAATTTATTAAGGTGATATTGGTTAGTAAAATCATATAGGTTTCAAGCGTACAATTTTATGATACATCATCTGTATATTGCACTCTGTGCCCACCATCCCAAGTCCAAACTTCTTCTATCACCATATATTTGATTTCCTTTACCCTTTACTATTCCTTACCTCCATTCCCTCTGGTAACCACTATTCTGTTGTCTGTGTCTATGAATTTTTGTTTGTTTATTTGTTGCTTTTACTTTTATATCCCAAATATGAGTGAAATCATTTGGTTTTTGTCTTTTTCCATTTGATTTATTTTGCTTAGCATGATATTCTCAAGATCTATCCATGTTGCTGCAAGTGGCATTATTTCATCTTTTCTTATTGTTGAGTAGAATTCCATTTATATATGTAGCATATCTTCTTTATCCAATCATCTAGAGAAGAAAAATTTGGTTGTTTTTATGTTTTGGCCACTGTGAATAATTCTTCAATGAACATAGGGGTGCATATATATATATATTTGCAAATAAATGCTTTCATACTTTGGGATAGATATCCAGACGAGGGATTGCTAGTTCACTCTATTTTTAATTTTTTGACAAACTTCCATATTGCTTTCTATTTGTGTGCCTTCTTGGAAGAAGTGTCTTTTCAGGTCCTCTGCCCATTTTTTAATTGGATTGTTTGTTTGGTGTCAAATTGTATGAGTTCTTTATATATTTTGGATATTACCCTTTGTCAGAGCTGTAGCTTGCAAATACCTCCTCCCATCTGGTTGGTTGCCTTTTTGTTTTGCTGGTGGTTTCTGTTTCTGTGCAGAAGCCTTTTGGTTTGATATAGTCCTATTCATTTATTTTTGCCTTTTCTTTTCCTGCCTTTGAGGTCAAATTCATAAAATGTTCTCTAAGACCAAGGTCCATAAATTTAGTACCTGTTTCCTTCTATGTAATTTATTGTTTCAGGTCTTATTTTAAGTCTTTGATCAATTTTTAAATTTATTTATATTTTTTAATTAAATTTATTGGGTGACATCAGTTAATAAGATTATATGCGTTTTCAGTGTATAAATCAATGTACAAAAATCCACTGTATTCTTATATACTAACACTACTAACAATAAAATTTCATAAAAAGAAATGAAAAAACAATTTCTTTTGCAATTACAACAAAAACAATAAAATACCTAGGAATAAAATTAACAAAAGATGTGAAGGACTTATATACTGAAAACTAGAAAGCATTATTAAAAAAGATTGAAAATGACAATGAAATTGAAAGATCTTCTGTGTCCATGAATTGGAAGAATCACCACAGTTAAAATGCCTCTATTACTCAAAGCAATATACAAATTTAATTCAATGCCTATTGAAATTTCAGTGACCTTTTTAAAAGAAATAGAACAAAAACTTGTCACAATTGTATGGTCTTTGATCTAATTTGAGGTAATTATTGTATATTGGGCATATTTCTTCTTCATGTATGCATCACACTCAATATGTCAAATTTGGGATGCAATTCTCTCTCGCTCTGTGTGTGTGTGTGTGTGTGTGTGTGTGTGTGTCTATCTTTGTCTCTCTTATTTCTTTCTCTATATTATCTATCAATATCTATGTATTTATCTAGAGACATTCATATTCATTTTTTTAAAGTCAGTGTTTGGTAGGTTAGGATGCTCTACAAATATGAGTTACTGAAATGATTTGATCCAAATATACATTCAAGATACAATTTTAAAAATAAAACAATACTCATTAGGAACTTTGCACAGTGGTACTCAATGTTTCTAAAAGATTGCTACAGCTGTGTTTGCAGGTGAACCTGGGAAGGACAGCTGGGGACCAGAGTTTGAATTGCCAGATGTGGGTTAAAGTGTAAGAGGTTAATGGCACTCTTTCCCTTGTCCTTTTCTCTTTTTACCTTTGATGTCTCTGTCTGGCTCCTCATCCTCTGGAAAATAATTTCACCTCAGAAGTCTCTGTTTTCATGTGTCTGCTTGGTTGTGCTTTTTGTTTTGTTTTTCTTTATTAAAAATCTATTTTCTTCAATATAAAAAATCTTCTGGTTATCTCTCTTTTTTTTTAATTAATTTATTTTTGTTACAGATGCTTCTCCTTTTTCCCCCATTGACACCCTCCTCCCCATTTCTTCCTGCCCCATCCCCAGCTTTGTTATCCGTGTCCATTGTTAATGCGTACATGCATATAAGTTCTGTGGTTTATCTCCCTCCCTCTTCTGAGGATTGTCCGTCTGTACTCTACTTCCATGTCTCTGGGTCTACCCTGTTCCTCAGACTGTTATGTTCATCATATTCCACAAATAAGTGAGATTATGTTATATTTGTCTTTCTCTGCTAGGCTTGTTTCACGTAGGATAATACTTTCCAGGTTGCTCCATGTCATTTCAAAGGATAAGAGAGCTTTCTTTCTAACAGCTGCATGGTATTCCATTGTATATATGTACCACTGCTTTTTTATCCACTCATCTAGTGATGGACACTTGGGCTGTTTCCAGATCTTAGTTATTGTAAATAGTGCTGCTATGAACATGGGGGTACATACATTCTTTCTAATTGTTATTTCAGGCTTCTTAGGGTATATTCCTAGGAGTGGAATCACTGGGTCAAATGGAAGTTCAATTTTTAATTTTTGGAGAAAACACCATATTGTTTTCCATAGTGGCTGCACCAGTCTGCATTCCCACCAGCAGTGTACTAGAGACCCCTTTTCTCCACACCCTTGCAACACTTGTTGTTTGATGATTTGTTGAAGGCGGCCATTCTGACAGGTGTGAGGTAAAACCTCATTGTTCTTTTAATTTGCATTTCTGATGATTAGTGATGTTGAGCATTTCTTTGTATGCCTCTTGGCCATTTGCATGTCCTGTTCTGGTGGTCTCTTTATTGTTATAGTATATTTTTTAGTGCCTTATAATGTTTTCTTTTTGAATCTTAGTTTATTTAATCATATTTCCAAATCTAAGTTTATTTATTTGTAACTCTATTTATTTTAGTCTTCTAAAAGTTGTTATTACTTTTGTTACTGTTTAAAATCTTTCACTTCTAATATTTTTTAGTATATCTTGGTGCTATCATTTTCTTCCATTTGATTGCATTTTATTTCCTTGATATTTATTTTTAGTTTCACATTTTTACTTTGTATTCATATATTATATTACCTTACTTTTATAGTTTTACATTTACATTTTATTTTATTAATTAATTTATTACTGTTACAGATGTTTCTCCTTTTTGCCCTATTGACACCCTTCTCACAACATTGTTGTCTATGTCCATTGGTTATGCATATATGTATATACATTCTTCGGTTAATTAAAAATTTTTATTTCTTATGCATTTATATTTCAACTATTTTTGTTTACTATTTTATTCTTTTTTCTTCTAAGTTTTTGTACTAGGATTTATATTTGGGCTTTTTAAATTTTTTTATTTTAGAGAGAGAAGGTAGAGGGAGAGAGACAGGGAGAGAAACATTGACATGAGAGAGAAACATTGATCAATTACTTCCCACATGCAACCTAACCAGGAATTGAACGGAAGCCTGGGTATGTGCCCTGACTGGGAATAGAATCCATGACCCTTGGGTGCACAGGATGATAGTCCTACCAACTGAGCCACACTGGACAGGGCATTTGGCATTTTAATTTTTTGTTCATGTGTTATTTATTTCATAGTTTTTGGAAGTGTTTCTGTAAATTGTATGCAGTAATCTGCAGTGGTTTTCTCTTATCATGTCATCAGTAGTCATGATCTTAGAAATTTTAATATGGGAAAAGATCACACAATGAACAGTGTAGTTTGATTTAGTTTTCTTCGCAGCTGACTATCCTCAGCTTCTATCAACAAAGAATTGGCATTTATAGTATGCATCTATTAAGGTATTCATTATTAAACACATTTTTTTTTCATGAAATACTGTGTGTAAGGGGAAGTGTTGGTAATTGGATAGAGCAATAGAGAAATGAATGGGGTCATAGTCCATGAAATAATCATGCAATGTAAATTGAGATGTACACACAGGAAGGGTACCATGTGAGTATGCCAAACATACTCTGCAAGGCCAGAAAGATGTACTTGAAAAAGTGGTGGGGGAGCAGAACATTCCTGGCAGAGAATAGGAAGTACAAATGCCTATGATAGAAAAGGGTTTTGCAGCATTCAAGAGATAGAAAGATCACTATGGCTGGAAGGTAATAATGCATGGGTCTGAGAGTGAGAGTAGTGTTTGGAGAATAGAACAAAGGTTGACCCTAATTCTGGAGTTTTAAACAGAACCTAAACCACAAAGAGCCTTGTAGACCATATTTGCTTCATAAACTAATCACTGAGGTCCCTCAGTGAAGAATTGGTTTTGAGAGCAGAATAATTAAGAGAAACTGTGCTAGAGAGATGAGAATGATTTGCAATCAGGTGGCAAGAAGGGTAGAATTGGTAAATTATTAGAAGGATGAACCAGTTGGACTTGACAAATGGTTGGCTGTGTGAATGGTGGTTTAACTTCTGGCTGAGACAAGGGGGTATTGGAGAAGCAAGTTTGGGGCAAAGATCTACTAGTTTAGAATATGTTTAGTTTAAAATAAGTATGAAATATATGCATAGAATTTTAATTATGTAATTACATACATGTGACCTGACATCAGATGTTCGAAAAAGAAACTGTCGTGTGGCTATCAATAGTATATTGTCAGTATTTGAAACTATGAGAGTAGAAGAGACTTTTGAGAGATCATAATGGTGCTCTAGGGGTCCCAAGGTTGTGTAGAAGATGACAGATCAGTGAATGAGATTGATATACACCAGCCAAAATTTTAGTAGAAAAGACAAGATAGTGTTTTTTCAAAATGCAACACCAAAAAGAAAAGTTCATTATATTTGATTTTAGGCAGCTCCCTGGTTTATGTCACCACCTCACCCAGTATTTGTACCATATTTATTATACAACTCACATCTTAAACACAGTAACTCACAAAAAACTAACCACACACATATGCAATTAAATTTATAAATTTCCTGGAGCGCTTGCCTCTCCCTCTCATAGTATGATACACTAAATAATTTTATGTTACATATTTTATCCTCACCACCTTCTGTTCTTTCCTACTTTGCTTTCCCAATCATACTATCATTTACCATCAAGTCAAAATGACATAAGTAAACTCCAGGGAATAAAAATAAAACCCTCAAGAAAATGTGTCAATCATACCTGTTCTTTTACATATGCTTTATTACAAATCAGTTTGTGTTAAATTATATGCATTGATATTCCAGTCTTGATATTATAATCAGTTAATTAGTAGTAATTAGTAGAGTTTAGCCCAAAATAGCTGTCTTATCTGATATGCTCTTTGTAATCGTACTTAGGCTTCTTCGACATTTAACTATTTTAAAACACTTTTTTTGAAAGAACACCCTGAAATATTTTATATATCATAGGTGTTTTTTATTTTTTTAATTGACAGTACCTCAAAATTAACACTAAAGAGCATGGCTAAATGAAATGGTCTCATCTGAAGTTTGTAAGGAAGGTGCGTAATTTTTATAGTAATTATGGTAGACAGAATAATCCTCCCCCAAGGTGTATAATTCTTGGAAATTATTAATATGCCATCTTTCATCTTTGTAGATGGGATTAAACTAATGAGCTTGGGACGGGAGATTATACAGGTGATGGAATGATCAGGTAAACCCAATATAAAGGCAGTGATCCTTATCAGAAGGACAAAGAAAAGTGGAGAGAGAAAAGGAGATGTACAAAGAAAGTGAAGGCCAGAGGCTGAGATTTGAAGATTCTACTCTGCTGGCCTTGAAAGGTGGAGGAAGGTGCCTAAAGCCAAGGAATGTTGTTCAAATGCCTCAAAAGGCAAGGAAACAGAATTTTCCCTGGAGTCTCCAGAGGGATCACAGTCCTGTTGACACCTTAATTTCTACCTTGTTGAACCTATTTTATACATCCGACCTCCAGAACTATAAGATAATAACTTTGTGTTAAACAATACGCTTGCATTATTAGTTATAGTAGCCATAGGAACCTAACACTATTCAATAATCACTTGGTGTTAATTATGCAATTTTCAACACAAGGCACATTGTTAGTGATTTCAGGACTGGTTTATGTAACTGTGGTCATTCATAGTTAAATAGTGAGGTGCACTGAGGTGGAGATAAAGAGGCCAACTCTGCTGTACAGGGAAGGGGACTTAGGAGGACAGGGACAGGGAGTGGAACAGACAGAACTGAATTTCTCTCCCCTCTGATGACTGATAACATCAGAAACTTCATCTTCGGACACATTCCGTTATACAGCATTGTCTCAGGGCAGCTTTGCTATTGTACCTTAAACTATAGTCTCATCCCCTAAAACAGCTCCTAAGGATTCCCTCATCTTCTTTCAAAAGCCTCACCATGAAGGAACTGAGAGGGGTAAAGAAAAAATGTGTGTGACATTTGTTGCTATTAACATTTTCATTCCTGAGAGGCTCCTCACCCTCATCTGTGTCTTATAAAATCCAGAGAGAACTGGTCTTTTCTCTCAGTGGGGAGACCAACCACCTATCATTTCTGAAGCAATTCAGTAGTCATTCTGAAAATATTTCTGTGGATGGGGAACAATTTAAAATGTTTCCCTTTCTGACACTTAGCTGATATATATTTTGATATAATTTAAATGTTTAATGATATAATTTAAAATGTTTCCCTTTCTGACACTTAGCTGAAAAAAAAAAAATATATATATATATATATATATATATATATATATATTTTTACAACAAAAATTTGTCAAAAACAGTGCCCCATATAAAGATGCAAAACTCATTGCATTTCCAGGTTAACTAGAGACTCAATAAGATGATATTTTATTGTCACATCAGAATACCCCATTAACATATGACAGCATTTTTACCAAACTATGAGAAAGTAAATATGAAATCTTATTTAGCTGGCTCAATTTAACACTTGAAAAATATTTGAGTCATGCCATAAGGACTGTGCATGAAATACACAAAGAAAAAAGAATTATTCCCAGTGATAATCATAAAGTAGTTGGGCTTGATGGTTTTTTAGCAGCTGTGTGCAAATCATTATATATCAACGGCCATGGGGAAACATTGTCAACATCTGGAGTTTTTATTAAACAAATACCAACAGCTACCATTTGATTGCTCCTTCCCAAAGCAGAGATTAAATAATAGTCCATCAGACACCTGCTGCATGAAATTCATCACAGCAGCCTGTCCTCTCCACCAAGCGCAAAGTAGCATCTTCCCTGCATTCCCCGATGCACGTGTCCGTGTGCATGTGTGTGATTAAAACAGAAACAGAAGAAAAGAATACTGATTAGTGAATAACACCATTTATTTCTTATTTAAATGTTTTTTAAAAAATTTAAATATGATCATTGCATCATAACATGGTCATGTATTTTTCTGTGTTTTATATTTCACATGCTCTTTTATTACAGCATCAACATGCGTTTGCGCATGATTCATACACCATAGGCCCTGGACTGGATCAAATTAAATACCAAAGACAGAAATGGTGAGGACCCATTAAAACTAGAGCTATCAGAATTGGAGAAGGGAGACCAGTAATTTGCATAAAGGTTTTCACCTTAGTTTAACTATATACCTGGGAAATTAGGCTGTTGATCTAAATATCCACAGAAACTTTGCCAATGCTATGCGATGGCCATAGTAAATAGAAATGTGGTTCTGAAGTACATATATCAACACCTTTGCCAAAGACAACTGGTCTCTCTCATATTGAATAAGTGCATATAAAACAGTGTTATTAATGAGCATTAGTTGAAATTTTTTGTGTCTGTATTACTGAAAATGTGGTCCTCAGACCACTAATATCAGGGTTGGCTGGAAGCTGCTTAAAAATGTAAATTGCTGGACTCCACAACTAGACCTACAGGATCAAATTTTAAAAGTGGTTTTAACAAGTTTTCTAGGTGACCTGTATGCGTGCTACGGAACCACAAGTTAGAGAAGCACAGGTTAATGTAATTAAGGGGCATCAGTAACTTGGATTTATTTGTAAAATATTGAGGATGTTCAAATTTAAAACAACCTCTTAATCATTGCTCATATATAGATTTATGAACTGTATGTATATGTAGTTTTCAAATACCCCTCATATAAAGTAATGTCTCTTAGGTTCCATTTGGTGAGAGTATTATACACAACTGGGCCCATCTAGTATTTTTTTCCAAATAGTTAAAAATAGAAAATGTGTGTTTTTTAATATGCATTGGAGTGGTTCATTTAGTTGAGATAAAATGTAAAATAACTGGGACAAACAATATTGTCCAGGCTAAGGAAGAGTTTTTTGGTGATATAATGTTTGAGAATTCTTGCTGGATTGCAAACTTATCTAACAACAGTAGTTGAAGTAATATTTAGAAGTAAGAGTTTAATTCACATTACTCTGCCTACCATCACATAGCCTTTTGTTGTTAAGATATTGTAAGGAAAATTTAGATACTAATAAGTACATCATCTAGGTGTGTTTTCAAATTGAGTTAATGAAGAAAACCTGGCTTCACAATGGGAATTAGTTATTTTCACATAACAAAAATGCATTGCCAGGAAAGTTGCTGGAACAATATAAGCGATTTGCAATTCTCTTGCTTTGCTTCCATGGTTACAATATACCAAGCCTGTGTTTAAGGAAAGTGGAAGAGGAAAAAGCACAGCATAAGATTCATCTGTACCTCTAATCAGAAAAGCAAATCTTCCTTTAAAGCCCTCCAAATAGCGGTGGGTTAAGGTTCACTGACACATGAAGCCACCTTAATGGAAGGTGATGAGGGGGGATACCTCTGCACAATCCTGTCAACAGTATCTGAATAACCAGTTCAGGGCTGCCACCAACAACATGTATAAAACCCAGATCATTATTCAGATCAACGATTCTATAATCAATAGGTATTTCTTAAACAACTAATGTCAGTTAGCAACATGTTCATGAAACAAGCTAGTTATGTTAACCCTATAAATGTGTTTAGAGATGAACATCTGTTCATAGGTTCTTTGTCTCTGAGGATTCTAATGTGTTGAATACATGTGATACGAAGAGCTTAAATAGTCATTTTCCTCATCTCCTATCTTCAACAAGATATACTAATCTAAAACAGATGTTCTTATTCTGCTTCCACACTTACCTAGGGTGATGCACTGCATGGCTGTCCTTGGTGACTTATTCTGGTATCTCTATGCACATTACTGCAAGGATGCTGGCCCAGGACATCATACATTGTCAAGTTCAGCTCTATCAGCAGCAGGGAGCTGAACTCAATGAACTTTCAAGGTCTTTTTTAAGGCTATTATTGAATTTGCCTGCCTGTGTAGTCTCAGGACTTGTTTATATCCACATGAGGTCAAAGCTTCCTCCCTCCTATTAATTTTCTTGCCATCTGTGCTGCCAGATGTAGTGAGAACAGGAGAGGCACTCCACCCTGGGGAAGAAAAGGCAACTCCGCCCAACTGCTTTGCCCGGCCTCAGAACTGATTCTTCCCTTTGTTCCAAGAGATTTGTACTCTCATTTAGCAACAGTAGAGGTCTGAACAAACTTGAAAATAGCCATCCATTTAATGCAAAAACATCCTGAATGAATAACATTACATGTATTTCTTGACTTTTGCTATTTATACATGTATTTCTTGACTTTTGCTATTTATACACTTATTTCTTGACTTTTGTTAAAGATGTGAACAATTTTAGATCACATCTGCCAACTACAGATATGCTAGAGTATGGCTTCATTTCATTGAATGATTGAACAAAGATAATTGAGATAAGATGAACTTGGAGAAGAAATTAAAAGCATAAAGTAAGGAAGGTCAGGGCCTAAGATCATTCAGTGATAGAGATAAAAAAGACATATGTTTCTGTTCCCATTCCTGGAGCAAACTTGTAAATTATTGTAAAAATATGAAATGTACCAACACAGGGAAGTTATACACTGATGATGACCTTATTATTTTGGCTGTTCAATGTTTTTCTTATTAATTTTTACACTTGATATTATAGTACTGAGAATAGTGTGAGGCTTTGGGAAAATGAATTTTTTAGCTTTGAGTACATTTTACAGACTTTTCAAGCTCAAAAGGATTTTCAAGATCATCCATCTATTTAATTTCATTTTACATATATAGCTACTGAGGCATGCAAAGATGAGGTGATACTCTTAGGTCCTTTTACTTGGTGAACTAGGTATTGTAGAGTAAATAGCTCATTCTTGTAACAATTCAATGATACTTGGCATGTTAATATTTTAGTTACCTTTGACAGATCTATCTACAAATTCTTCAACCAATTGAACTCAGTCAATTGATTTGAAAAAAAATACTATTCTATATTGTATGAATACTGGCAGCTTTTAGAAATAAGTTTAAATTAGGGTTGAACCATTTCTAATGCTCTTATGATGTTCAAAAATATGAAATGTTGGATTGAATTGAATAGGGAAAAATAATAATAATAAAACCTCTTAGTTCAGTCTATCCAAGTACTACCTTTTACTGACTCTGAAATTTGATAAGTAACTTAACCTACCAGGACTTCCATTACCTTAAATTGAGATCATTAGTCAACAAGCAAATATGTTAAGCCTATAAGCTTTGACTTTTGTGACAGAAAATTTCATATTTTAGTTTTACTACATTTTAAATGTAGTTTTATAGAAAGTTATCCATTCTAAAAAGTTATCTTGTTCTAAAATCCTATCTAAGAAAAAGTAAATAAATAAACAGAAACATGTCAGCAGAGAAAAGTTCAACATGGGTACCAGATTTCTGACCAGTATCCTGAAATACCAGGGGCGCCAAGGGCAAAGATCAGCATGAATATTTGGAAAGCCAAGCTAGCTGAAAGGAAACTACTAATTCATCATCTCAGATTTAGGTCCCGGCCACCCACTCACATTTGGTTGGATGGCATCAATTTCAATGCACAGGTTATCCATACTTAACTATCCCCCTAGTTTAGCAACTCCTGACAGTTTAGTCAAATTAACTCAACAATTGATCTCCAAGTCATTGGGGAAATTGGAAACTGAAGTGTATAAACATTCGCGGGATTTGATTGTCCATACTATTCCAACTATAAATGTCTTCATAACTTCAAATATAAATATATAACATGTTGGTAAACATTTTAGTCGAAGCATAAACATATTATGCTTTTAAGTTCATTGTACTCCCCTGTTACTCCATAAAGTAAAATGAAAATTCAGTCAACATATAGGGAAGTTTTTGTTTTTTTTTTCCACATGTATAGCTCAATATTACATTCATTTTAAAATGTACATGTTACTAAGCTTTTACAATCAAATGAGCAATGCAAATGGACAGTAGTGTTTGATAGGAATCCTCAGGAAAAGTACTTCCCTTAGGATAAAAAAATAAACAACAAATAAAATAAAATATATATTGGGTTCACTAGAAGAAAAGTATCGGGAGACTTTAGTTTGGTTCTGAGGGTTAGAAAGACACTTGCGGCCTTTGATGAGTTTTCTTCAATGTTGGCACCATACAGTAACTGAGATCAGGCATCTTCACTCACTTCAGAAACAACTCAATCCTGTTTTGCTGAAGAGCACAGTGATAGACATCAGTGGGCATTTTGGTAAGGGCCAAATTGTCCCTGAATTATTCTTTCCCTGGATAAGTGAGCTACACAGTAGTAGGAAATCTAACTTGCAGTTGCCTTAGTTTGCTTCTGGTGAACTTCTACCTATCTTCTGAGTCTTTCCTTCTACCCTTCAGTAACCTTGTCAAGGTCTTCATAGGGAGCTGTTAAATTAATGAGCAATTTAATGAAGTTGTTCTCCAGTGCGAGAAAACACAAAAACTCAGAAGGTACTTCTTTCTTAGAAAGTATTTTCACTATAGTATAAATAAAGAAAATTCTGTAGTTGAAGTTTCATTATAACGTAACTAATACTGAAACAAGAGGCAATGGAAATATCAAGGATGAATATCCAGGTTGGTAGTTTCATAAACAGCAGCTAAGATATATTAGAAGAGCACTGGATTTGGAGACAAGGAACCTAGTTTTATACCCAGCTATACCACTTACTATATGACCTTTGGCTGTGATGGGATTTATGAGCCTCAGTTTTCCTTCTAAAATAAAGTAGATAGACAACCTCTTCTTCGGGATGTATTTATGAAAACCAGGTGTATCTGAATTTGTATAATAATTCAGATCTTTTTCTGTATTCTTCTGGGGTTATGTTCATTTTTAAATATCTAACTCAGCCTTAAACATATATCTAAGAATTACATGCAGACGAAATCATCTACAGAATGTCTAAATCAGAGATTCTTTCCATCTTCCAATTATTTGAGCCTATTAAACTGCCTTGGACTAATGGATATTTCAGGAACACAGACACTGCAAATTCATCAGCCATCAATCAGTGGAGATTGACCCCATCTTTCCCAAAGCAACATTTCTTCTACACACACACATACACACACAAACACACACACACACGAAAACTATAACAGGAAAGAAAAGGATTTATTCACCTTAATAACAAAACTGTAAAATACCATACTAACTAATATGAGCAGAATTCATGGAATTAATACTAAAGAATATTTTAAAAAACAAAATGAGAGCTATAATATGCTTACAAATATTATATCACTTTTTCCAAAGCTAATTCATATATTTAGTGTTTAAAACTTGAAGAAATATATTTGAAAAGTTAGGCTACAATATATGAAAAGCTAAAGGACTGAAAATAATTTAGATAAATATGAAGATTAAGAATAAAATTAGTATCATACATGTCAAGAAACTGTGCTTTTGACACAGAGACTAAAAGGACAAATACCCTCAGGGCATTGTGAATTGGTAAGAAAAGAGGTATTTTTAAAGAGCTAGCAAAAAATATATAATTTTTCCTATCTCATGCCATTAAAAATGTATTAGTTTTAGGTAAGTAATTGTTTAAACCTCTAGAAAACAATTTATAAAATCTTAATGAATTCAGAGTAAGGTAGAATATCCTATATCAGAAATCATTAAGTATATAATCAGTAAATTTGACATTAAAATTTACAACTATATTCAATAAACTATGCCTGTACATGCTAAAAAGATACTTTTCTAAAAATGGTATTTAAATTACATAGAACCAACTGGCAATTTGTATTAATAAATTTTTAAAAAGCCAATACAACAAATATACAAACAGTGAGACCACCCAATATAAAAGTATTAAAGTATTGTACCTGAACAGGTATTTTAGATAAAAGGAAATTGAATGGCAAAAGAAATATTAAAGAACATAGCAGTCTGAGGAAGGGGGTAGTCCCAGAGACGCGGAAGTGGGATACAGACTGACAATCCCCTAAATAGGGGGGTGGTGGGGAAGAGATAAACCACAGAACTTATATGCATGTATGCATGAACAGTGGACATGGACAACAAACTGGGGAAAGGGCAGGGAGAGAGGGGGAGGGGGGAATCAGTGGGGAAAAAAGGAAAAACACCTGTAACAAAAATTAATTTAAAAAAAAAAAGAAATATTAAAGAATATGACAAAGCTAAATATATATTTAGTGAACTGGAAATTAAAGTGAAAGTAAGGTATTATTTTAGACCATGGAGATTGAGAAAAAATGTGAATTTCTGAGAACATAATAGGCAATGATGTGGGCGATAGAAATTTTCAAGACACGTGAACTGCCGAGGAGGTGACCCACTGCATAATGATGAACAAATTTGTGCCTGTGAGGTAGAATGAGCCTAGGGTGTGTATATCAATGAAGATACATATTTTTAAATATGTAAAGGAAAGAAAAAGATGGATAATAATATATAATATGCAATAATTTTTACATAAAATGTAAAATTTTTATATTTTAGAGATACCTATTTAACAATTGTATTAAATATACTAATTTTTGTAAAATTAAAATACTAATTTTTGGAAAAGAAAGACTAGAAATGACATTGAAGAGAGAGGCAAAGAGGGGGCTTAAACTGAACCTACCTTTTTATTTTATTTAAGAATATGCTTACACAAATATAACTACATTATAACATTTGATAGCAAAGTTAATATGTATGTATTCATAATCTACATATTACTTCCATTTTAAAAATATTTAATCTCAAAGATACACTGATATAACAAAAAATAAGAAAAAAATGTTAGAGCTGGCCCTGAAAAACTAGCTAGAAGACATTTTTAACTTTGTATACTCCCAAATAAATAGAGTCTCTCTTTAGGCACCAAGTGCATACCAGCTGTAATGACACACATTTATTCCATTATAATTTTCACTGATCTTGGAGAAATTTCAAGAGACCACATTTCACAAGTCTGAAACTGTTTCAGAAAAGTTTTATATTGTTCATTTTTATAGTGACAAATGCATTTTCAAGCACTTCCTGGATTGACCTTATTCAACATGGTACCAAACCCGTTAAGAGACTCGATTATCAAAATAATATCAAGCCTTCGAGTATAACTACAAACACACCTGCACACAGTGCACCTAGAATTTCATATTTTTATTTCAGCAGCCCCCCTTCTCACAAATCTCCCATAAATCCAAATAACACTGGTGCATTGCCTTAAAACATCTGGCTCTTAGTGGAAGTCTATGATGTAAAGTAGCAATCAGAGATTTACAAAGAACTCAGTACAGACTGGCCCCTTATTTGTGTATTTCCAATGCAAACAGACAGAACCAGCATAACCCCACGGTCTCTATGTCTCCAAAATGAAAAAAACTAAAAGTAGATTACATACGATAAAACAATCCAGAGTAATAGTTCTAATTTCAATAGAATGAACATTTTTGAAATGTGACACTTTTCTAAATCCTGTGGGAAGCATGATGTTTAGACAATCCATAGGCTTCAAGAACTTGACGTTGTAAAAGGGACTCAGGGCATTTATAAATAATAATATAAGCTAGGCAATTCTTAGGACATGAAGTTTCATATAAAATTGCGTACAGAAGAAAATTAGGAAGGCATCTGGAAGTGATAAAATTCAATCCGGGTATTGATGGATAAATAGAAAGTTTACTTGGACATATTTTAAATACATGTTTCTAGTTACAAAAGTAATATGCATTTACTTTAGAAACTGGGGCCCTTGAGAGAAACACCATTGAGGGGATTTCTTATTGTGTATGATGTGCTTGTATATTTCAATAGATGAAGGAACCTTTACTATGTTTCCCCTGAGGGATCACATTGGCATAAACAATGATAGGTTCCTCCAGTAGTTAAATGCAGATAACAGAACTGGGGAGCCTCTGAGAGTCCCTGGGACAAGTTTATATTCTGGAAGTGTCACTTTTTCTCCAAAGTAGAAAACAGGTTTCATACCTGGTAATATTTTATTTGGCCCATCCCCTCTGATGAGGCTGTGTAAGTGTTTCACTCTGCTGTAGTTCAGAACAAATATTCAATGTTCCTAGTCACTTTTCAAATTACATTTAAATGAGGAAATGTAAAAGTTATATTTACTTATCTAATAATTTTTATAACACAGATATACATACATTAATTCCTTAAATATTATGTGTAATTCCTGTTTGTTGATTTCTCATTGAAAACAGAAAGGAACATATTGCTTAGAGATTTCCCATGTTAGTAGGTTTAATTTGTTGTAAAATAAATCCTGGTCTCTACATTTGTCTGTGTTATTACTAACATTTTAATTAAGTCTGAATTTTTATAGAAGGGGATGGCTTCTAGTATACATCCAGGCTCTGTCTTTCTGATGTGTTTTTATGCTGAGACGATTTCTCAGTAGACAAAACCATTCCTACATCTCTTATGAACTAAAGATTAAGTTGATTGAATATCTAGCTTGTGGGGATAATATGGGGAGATTTATCTCTTTATTGTAAGCAAGATAATACAATTGATCATTTATATTTAATGATATAATGTTAGAAATAGTATCCATAATGGTTTCATTAACTATTGCATTATTACCCTCCAAAAAAACTAAAACATGGCATTTCCTCTAAAGCTCACTATTAAGAAAACATGAGGATCACAGGTAACTTATTACTATAGGCAATAGTGACATTAATCATTCTAAACTTTTTACTCCCCTCTGTGTTGAAGCATAAAATTGTGCTTTTTGTGTTATATTCATGAGTGTGATAACTATTCGTGGGCCAGACAGTGATTTAATATTTTCCACATTACACTTACATCTGATAGAGCCTTAACCCTACAACTGTATCAATAAGGATTGTCAGAGAAGGAAGAGTAAGACAACATTTGTACACAAACACATAAAAATTGTTGCTCTGCAATTATGTATTGTTTTTGCACACTGGAAATATATGCAATGACATATATCTATGTACATATTATATAAATAAATTCACATTTTTCCACTTCTATTTCTTGTACCATTTATAAATTTTAAAGTAGTACAGTAATTTGTGCTATTATTTGCATTTTGCCTGCTCATAGAAGTAGCACTGTTTTTAGTTTCTAGAGAACACTGGCTACAATGTCTCATGAATGCAGAAGGTAAGTAGAGGAAGGTAAACCCAAAAGATCCACCTTATCTGCCAACGGCAAGAGTGATATTTTGTGTTTGTGAGAAGTTCAATGGTATCAACAGGAAGAAATGGTCTGGGAGGAAACTTTTAAGGAGGGAGAAGAGAAACAGAAATTTCCAGCAATACTAACAGTAGTCTAAATTTAAATGAAATATCAAAATATAATAACTATTTATTATATGTTACTCAAGCAGTCTTTAATTATGCATGAGCAAAACAAATTACCCCATTGTTTTTCTTCGTTCCTACTGTGCTAGAGTAAGAGCCTTTACTGGACTTAGCTCAGTGTCAGTGACTCAACATCCCAGCTGAAGTCTACTATTTTCTCTTAGAAGTAGTTTTTGCTTACGCCTAGCAAAGAACTAACACATACATATAAGAGTAATATAGATTGTTTTAATTTTTATTTGCATATGAATTTTTATGGGAGTAGATAAAAAATTTTAGAAAATTTAAGTTGGAAATTAATTTAAGTAGAAAAGTTCTAGTGGAAATTTAAAAGAGACAAAATTCCCTGTATCTTTGTGTTAACTACTCCTTTGGGAGGAAAAATGCTTCTAGTAAAAACTCTTATAAAAGATTCATTTTACTCATTTCACTACTGAGTCTCATACCCTGGATCCTATGATCTATGAAAGTTACTTTGAGGCAATAACAATGTATATAGCATTCACCAACATTTAAATCTTTCTAATTATTTCAAAGTTATACTTACAAAAAGTGATGAGAGTTTTAATTAACTAGTACAGAAATGCATACACACATAAATTATATGGTTCACAAGTAAGATTTTAATTACTTCCTTCAACAGAAAAACATTGTTGATTATTATTTTACAACTGTATTCCACATTAGCCATGGAAGTTTTGATCTATTTTAGCTAAAATAGAATCCATTTTATATGTAAAATTATAAGGAAAATCCAAATGCATGTTTTTTTTTTTTCTCTAAATTGGCTACTATAAGAAGGATAATGGCACACTGTATATTACATCATACTTCACATGATTGTATATACATACATACACAAATGCATACACTTTATAATCAAAGTGTGAATTTCAGATGCCTCTGAGACACATCTGTAACAATATTCACTCTGTGTCATATGTGAATTATGTATTCTCTACAATTTTATTAATATTTCCTCACACTTGCAAATATGTGTATGTAGATTTATAGCTTTTATTGTCTTATTGAATTAGATAGGACTTCTAGTATGAAATAGAGCCAAGTGCTGAGACCACATCTTGGTGTTTCATGTGATCTTAGGGGGAAGTATCCAGTCTCACCATTAAATAAAATGTAATTGTACATTTTTCTGCAAATATTCTCTATTAAGTTGGGGAAGTTCTATTCTACTTCTTCCATGTTGAGAGTACTTATCATGAATGGGGGTTTCAATGTGTTATATATTTTTCCATGACTATGATATAATCATATGATTTTTCTTTTTCATTTTTTTTTTCTTGTGGATGTGGTGAAATAAATTGATTGACTTTCAAATGTTAAACCAGCTTTTAATATGTATAACATATTTTACTTAAATATGATCATGTGTTTGTACATTGCTGACTTCAATTTTATTTCTTTCTTAAAAAATACATTTTTATTCATTTTTTAGAGAGGAGAGCAAGATAGAAACATCGATGTGAGAAACATTGATCAGCTGCCTCCTGCATGCCCCCTACTGGCGATCTAGCCCTCAACTCGGGCATGTGCCCTGGCCAGGAATCCGGTGGGGACCTCTCAGTCCATGGGAAAACGTTCATCCACTGAGCCACACCAGCCAGGCCTGACTTCAATTTTCTAATATGTTGTTGAGGATTTTTGCATCTACGTTCAGAAGAACTCTAACGGATAAACTGGAGAACATACTAGAATGGAAGAGTAATAGCAGCTAAGAAATAGAATTCCTGAAAAGTAATAAAAAGAAAATGCAAGAAATAAAATAAAAGTTGTGACATAAATGAAGAATCCCTTTGATGGTCTCATCAGTAGACTGGACACAGCCAAGGAAACAATCAGCGAGGCTGAAGGCATGTCATTGGTTATTTTAAATACATGGACTCACAATGCCAACATCTGTGTCATATTTGAGACTGGTTCTGATGTTTGCTCTGTTTCTTCAGGCTTTTTTTTCCCTTGTCTTTTGGCATGCTTTATCATTTTTGTTCAAAAACAGTGAGAATATATGGAAACTGAAGTAAACTAGGCTTATACTGCGATGTTTTATGTTAATCTGGTTAGGATTTTGATTTTGTTTAATATTTGTTTTTGCTGTTGGTCCCAGAGATTTCTGTTTTATTGTCTTGTTTTCTTTTTCTCTCTTTTCTTAAGACTTTTTTTGTAATTCCTCTTTAGATAAATATTTCTTTGTCTTATGGTCTCTTCAGTTGTAATCCACTGTTCTACACTGGAACCCTGTTAATTTGGCAGCAGGTGGAGGGTAAGTGTTCTACAATCTTGTGATTAAATCCCAGTCTTTTAGTGAATTTGAATTTCTGGGCTATGACCTTTGCAAGTATTTCTTAGCGCTGCTGCTCCTTCTTCTCCTTTTCTCCTTCATCATCTCCTCCTCCTCCTCCTCCTCCTCCTCCTCTTGTTTCTCTTTCTTCTTCTTCTTCTCCTTCTCCTTCTCCTTCTCCTTCTCCTTCTCCTTCTCCTTCTCCTTCTCCTTCTCCTTCTCCTTCTCCTTCTCCTTCTCCTTCTCCTTCTCCTTCTCCTTCTCCTTCTCCTTCTTCTTCTTCTTCTTCTTCATCTTCTTCCTTAGCGCATACAGATAAGCCAGTGGGTATTGGAGTCAGGGTATTCCTTCTCCCAGAAGATACAACAAGTCTCAGGTAAATTCCTTTCTTCTGGAGAGTAGTTATTCATTATTGAAAATTATCTGGGATAATTTAATATAGTTATCAAAATTCAAATCAAATACATATAATTTTTTATTGTTTCTGGGATTCTGATTCTGAGGAAGCAGACAGTCTAACTATTTGTTACATAAGTGTTCCCCTGAATTTTTGTATTAATTTAGAGTTTGGATAATAACTTTAGAATAAATCATATAAATTTGAATTGTAAATTCAAATCAATTTAAATACAGATATTAAGAATACACTTCAGATTTTTAGAGTAACCTCATACTTATGTGCCAAGATATCATGGACATTTTGCCAGCAGTCTTGTGGATTACAAACCTTGTCTCAGAGACACATTCATCAATCTGTCGGACAAGGTGTAGTAAGTGTCCTCATATTACACCTTTTAAGTCGAAGACAATCTGTGCTGTAAAATAATTTTCATCTTTTCCAAAACAGATTTGGTTGGTGTTTAAACTTCTTTATAACTATATAAAACAGAATGCTGCATTTTGGTTACAAATCTGGGAGTATTAAGATGCATATAAATAACGCTGTGCATAGTATTGTTAACAAAAGTATACTAATTATACTAAATAAATAGCACTGATGGCAACAATGTATAAATGCAGGGCCTGTTAGGGTAAAAAAAAAGAAAGCATCCAACCTTGTAGCTGAACCCTGCTGTTTCCTGGGATAGCACCACATATGGTCTTCAGTCTAAACGCACCACAACATAAGGCGATACTGCATGCCCTAGAGCATTCTTAACAAATAGATTATAATGGTATGGTATGGAAAGTATGAAAAGAATTCTTTTTTTTTTTTTTTCCTATGAACCAGGCAAACTTATAGTAAAATGGTAAATAATTTCCCAAAAGTTTTATAGAAAAGACTGCTTTGTAGAACTCTGCTTTATGAAATATAAGATGTTGTTAAAACCACAAGGAAAATGCAAAACAAATGATATTCTTCACCCTGAGTATTTACTATTAGTGTTTTGAGGACAAGCATATCTTGGCATAAAACTTGTTACAACATAGAGAAAAAGATAAGGTTCTGGTTGATGCTAACTACAGATAAACTACCCGACATGTTGATACATCAAATATCTCCTTGACCAACTGACAAAAAATGAAAATTAGGGTTAACAGTATTGAAATGCTTTTAACCATAAATTTGTGCTAGCATACAGTTAATATGATAGCAGTCAGCTGTGTCAGATAAGAAGCTTTCGGCTTTTTTATTTAACTAGTGATAGACCCTTGTTGTTAAGTGACGTTATAATTAAGTGATGTATAATTTATAACTTTTGTGACAAAAATACATTAATGCAGACCTCTTGATTAGATGATTTCCAAGCTAAGAAGTCTCAAAATAATGTATTTAATTTTTATTTTTTTATTTACCAAATCACGTTATGCGATGTGAAGTTACCTGGGTATCTTTTAGAAGACCTCCCTGGAACATAAGGGTTGTTTACTGTTAGAAACGTATCTAGAGTCTGGCCGGTGTGGCTCAGTGGTTGAGGGTCAACCCATGCACCAAGAAGTCACCGGTTCAGTTCCTGGTCAGGGCACATGCCCAGGTTGTGGGCCTGATCCCCAGTGGGGGGCATGCAGGAGAAGGCCTATCGATGTTCTCTCTCATCAGTGTTTCTATCTCTCTCTCCTTCTCCCTTCCTCTCTTTTTCTAAAATCAATAAAGAAAAAAAAATTTTTTTAGAGTACCTAGAATCATAGTAGTTCAATATTGCCATGATTTGTGTTAACAAAATTAAGTATGTATGCAATCTCATAAACAGGTTATTTCACTTGATTAAGACATCTCACACTTCTTGCTTTTTACACAAAATGTGTCTGTGCTTTCATGTATGTGTTTGAAGCAGGAATATGTTATCTAATGAGAATTAACAGATTTCAATCAAAGTGCTTTTTGGATTTTCAAGTTACAGCTTGGGAAACATTCATTTTTATGGGGTTTTGTATTTGATGAGAACCTCATTTTGTCACTAATTCTATGTTAATCTTAAACAAAAAAAAATCAACATTAGAAAATATAGAGATCATTATTTATGGTAGCAACAGTAACAACAAAACACTCCAACATTAATTCATGTCATTGTAAATTATAAGCTCAGCTTCTAATGGAATTAACTGAAAGCAAGTAAAATAACATAATTTATTGTTTAATCCTGCAAATCTAAACAATGAATAATGAGAAGATATGTCCTACAATACAGTCATGAAATTGACATCATTCATAATCACTAAATCCTTTGATCTTGTTATGTTCATGCAAAGTGGATGAGAATGTAGCAAAAAGGTTCCTTTGATAAGTGGAAAAATAAGAAGATAAATCTAAAGAATAAGATAAAGTTCAAAATTATTCAGTTAAATAATAGAATAACAGTCAAAATATAGGCATACACTTTGGATACCAATGTTAAATTTTCAGAAAAAAATGCTAATGTGCTATAAACTAATTGTTAAATAAATCTCCCTAATATTTTGGAAGTTCTTTCTTTGCCCATGAAACAAAAATGAATTATCAGAGAGAATATCTTGTTTTTGTCTTCTCTCTTTTTCCCCATGTAGGTCAAAGTCACATGGAAATAAGACAAGATGGTACATTTAGAGACTTATTTGAAATAGATAATTTTCTATAAGTGACAATAATACAAATTTCAGCTTTCTGAACATTTCCAGAAAATTGCCCATGTTTATTAGCAGATCTACAACATGCCAGCGTTAACCTGTTTTTGAGGCTGGCATCTGATAATACTTTATGATCTCTGTGAATAATAATGAAATATCATATTGTTCTGTGTTTTTTTTTTAATCCTCACCAGAGGACATTTTTCCATTTTTTATTCAGACAGAGCGGGAGGGAAAGAGAGGAAGAGAGAGAGAGAGAAACATCAACATGAAAGGGACACATCGAGTGGCTGCCACCTGCACGACCCAACCAGGTCCGGCGACAAACTACAACCGAAGTACATGCCCTTAGTGGGAACCGAACTCGGGTCTCTCTGGACCACAGGACGACACTCTAACCACTGAGCCAAACCGGCCAGGGCAGTTTTTTTTTTTTTTAAACTTCTCAATATATGTTCACCATTGTTCTATGAAGAAGTTAGAGATTGCATTAATTACATTAGTCTTGAGTAAAACATGATTTAGAACGTTTAAGGAAATGTACCATTTTCTAAATGACTAATTGTGCCAGGTGTTATGTAAGTATTACATATATGTGACATCATTTAATTCTTTCTCAGAAGCCTGTGAGGTTTAGTATTATTTCTATTTTTGGTGATGAGAGAAATGAATCAAGAAAATTTAGATTAAATTACTCAAGTTAAAGAACTAGAAAGAGGATTACCACCCAGATCTTTCCAACTCCAAATTTAATTCTCCTCATCCTAAAAGTCTTTTTAAAACTGATGTCACCATTGGAAGGCTTCCCGAGCCTCTAGTAAGACTAAGGTGGCCTGACTTGAGCCCTGGTTTCAGCAAGACATTATTTCTCCTACCTGTTGTACTTGCAGGAAGGAGTTCCATGCTTAACAAAAACAGCATATTTCATAGAATGTAAAACATCAAGACTAAACCCTAATGTAATCTACAGACTTTGGTTGAGGATGGTGTGTTCATGATGTTGGTGTATCCACATAGGTTCCTGGATTGTAACAAATGCCCACCCTGAGGTGAGAGTCTAAAATTTTTTTTTCTGTATTGATTTTTAGAGAGAGGAAGGGAGAGGGGGAGAGAGAGATAGAAACATCGATGAGAGACAACATCAATTGGCCACCTCCTGCATGCCCTCCACTGGGGATCAAGCATGTCTTTAGAAGTGATCTCTTTAAAATGAGAGTGATTGCAATGAACATAGCAATTGTGTTGATATGAGAAGTTAAGTAGAGAAGCACTGATAATATTAGCACTTATCATCACAAAATCTTTTGCAAGCACTTCCTAATCTTCATTACATCTGCCAACTTTCTTTTGTTTGGACATTAATGCCTTTCTTTGGCCTTAGGTAAATCAATACAGCTTTATACACATGTTGGTAATATATGGCTGATAAATGTGTCTTATGAGTCTAAGGTTAATATTAATAAAAATATACTATACATCACCATTTGAAAAATTGTTACAAACCTTTATCAACTAGTACAAGTCTATGCCCAACATTTAATCCATCAACAAACAGCATTAGATTCACCCTCAAATTTTGTCCAGAATTTGATTATTTCTGACATGCTCCCAGCTATGACCCGATAAACCACAATAATCTGTACTTTATTACTCCAATAACCTGCTAATTAGTCCCCTGTTGCCAGGCTTGCTCTTCCATTAAGAGCCAATTCTTCATCCAACTGCCACAGAGATTATTGTTCACCCAAGGATATTTTTCCATTAATTTTTTTGTTTGTTTTAGATAGAGTGGAAGGGAGGGCGAGAGGGAGAAACATTGATGTGAGAAAGACACATCGATTGGTTGTCTAGCTCATGACACCAGGGATTGAACTTGCAACCCAGGTATGTGCCCTTGATTGGGAATCGAACCCACAACCCTTTGGTCCACAGCCTGGTGCTCTAAGTGCTGAGCCAAACTGGACAGGGCCCATAAAGAACTTTTTAGAATGCAACTCAGATCATGTCACACTCCTCTATTCAAAACCTTCCAATGGTTAGTTTGAAATTTTATTCACAATGAACCTTAACGTGTTGACAAAGTTATGCAGAAATTTCAAGATCTGATCATGTTCCCATAACTCCACATAACGAATCCCCTCCCCCTAACTCAATAATAATATAGAAAAACAGAAATAAAAAGATACACAATTCATGCACAACTAATGTTGGTGGCCTGGACATAAGGGCCTAGAATCCTATTTCAATCAAGAACATATTTATACTTTCAAAAACATATTCATACATTCTGGAATTACATTTTAATGAAATAAAAAATATGAAATGAGATGCAAAATGATACTTTTTGACAAAATGAAATATGTCATAAGGAGAAGCACTATAATAGATTATTAATCTTTACGGGAGAAAATCCTTCATAAAATTTATTGAGTAATGTTGATTTTGGCAATCGATTTAGCAAATGCAACTCTAAATTCAGAGAGAAATACTAACATGCATTCTTAAGAGCATGAACTCACCCTGGCCGGTGGCTCAGTTGGTTGGAGTGTTGTCTGGTACACCAGAAAGGTTGCGTGTTCGATTCCAAGTCAGGGCTCCACATTGATGTCTTTCTTTCTCCCCACCCTTCTCTACCCCCTCTCTCTCTACCAAATGATATTGCTATTTTTCACTCAGGGGTTTAGTTCGTGTTTGTATATTTCTCTTTACTCTCACTGACTTCAAAGTTCACATGGATATCATTTCTAGCCACTTGTTTTTCTCATCTCTGTGATCCCTCATGCTTAGTTTCCTTTTATTCTTTTTCTCCTCAGCATGTGCGTTCTCCTCACCAGAAACTGCTTTATTCCCGAAATCACTTCCTTATCTAGCTTAATCATTTTAGCTGCTCCTTAAAAATATCCTTGACTCCCTTGCTTCTTTTTTCTATCATCACACTTTGTCCACCAAATCTGCAACTCTACAAATCTAACCAGCTGCAAATCTATGTCTGATATGTATGCAGTGGAATGTTTCTGAACAACATCACTGAGCTAGGCACCTGAAACCACTTATACATTCATTATCACTGGTATGGACACATGCATACGACATTTTTACTCCTACTTTATTTTCTGAGGAAGCTTGGTCTTTTTTCTCTGCAATCTCTACTCAGACATATCCTCATTTCCCAAGCTCCCCTCATTCACCACAGAGATACGTTCTTCCATATATTGCATGGGACATACATATATGAAAACATTTCTCATTGGCATCTGACATTCAAATTTTGCTGTGAATCCTGAATTTGTATTTGCTAAATCTGGCAACATTACAACTTTTCCCACTTTAAAAGTTGATGCTCCTGCCTCTACTACATTGGGGGGAAAAAAAAAAGTCAAAATCATGTGAAAATGACCTCATCTACCTATGATCTCCACCCTTAATCTCCTTCCTTTTCATTTCTATGTAAAAAGAAAAAAAAATCAATTATGCTGTGATCATAGGGCAATACCTTACCATGAACTTGAGATCCTATACCCCTTTCTTTGGTGATCTCTCTTGTACATTAAACATTGTATTATAAAACTAACCCAGTAAAATAAGAGATCATGGGTAGTTCACACTTCCTAAATTCTCAACTTCCATCAGTAGCAAGATCTATGCTTTCTGATGTCTCTTTCGTCTCCCATTATTTCTGCTACCATGCTCTCTGCAATTTCTTTGCTCCTCCAGGCTGGGCATCTGAATGCCTTCTCTGCCTTCATGATTTCAGCTTTCCCTGACATTTTATAGCCACAAAGATGCTGACGATGCCAAGCTTTATATCTCCAGCTCAATCAGGTCTCCTGAGTTCCAATTTGTTGGTTCACTAAAATGCTTCACAAATTGAAAATGTTCAAATAAAACACATTCTCTTTCCCCAAAAGGCATGTCTTAAAAAATAGTTTTTCCTGGAATTGAGTCACTCGTGCTTTCCCTCTTTCTCACCCCACGGCCGATGGATCATTGTTGGAGCGTTGCTTCCACCGAGGACTCTAGGAGGAAGGGTGGCTGTGACCGGTCGGAGGCTTGATCAGGCTCTTCCCTCTGCTCTTTCCCTGGTTCTTCCTGGCTGGCTATTTCCTTTGTTTCAGTTTCAGTTCAAAGAGTAATTCCTTGGTGAACCTTCCCAGGTCACTTTATCTAAAAGAACTTGGTTCCATTTTTCTCTCGCCACATTCTCTTTAAAGTCTTATCACTTTGTCTGTCTGTCTGTTTTCATTGTTTGTCTCCTCTCCTAGGCTATTGTTTGATTCCTTACAGTGTCTAGTGCAAATGGCATAAAACAAGCATAAAATAAATATTTTTTGAACCAGTGGAGAAAAATTTGGGGAAAAATTTATTGGAAAGTATTTTTAAATGTAATATGGGACAACTACTAAAATCAGCTAAATAGTATTATCAACTCTGAAAATATAAGAATAATTAGATTACTAAGTGTATATTTCATCACCGTATATTTGGTACCTTTACCCTTTACTACCTGCCTACACTTTTCCCTCTAGTGACCACCATAGGCTGTGTCTATGAGTTTCAGTTTTATGTCCCACATATAAATAAAATCATATGGTTCTTAGCTTGTTCTGACTTACTTATTTTGCTTAGCATGATATTTTCAAGGTCCATTGATGTCACTGCAAATGGCAGTATTTCATCTTTTCATATGCTGAGTAGTATTCCACAGTGTATACGTACCACATCTTCTTTATCCAATCATCTACCAAAGGACACTTTGATTGTTTCCATGTTTTGGCCACTGTGAATAGGGCTCCAGTGAAAGATGATTTGACTTTGTGTGCTGGGTTCACAATACAATATACAGGTCATGCATCATAGAAATGTACACTTGAAAACTGTATGATCTTATTAACTAATGTCACCCAATGATTTAATTAAAAATAAATTTAAAAATGAAATAAAAATAAAATACTAAGTATATATCCTTATATAATATTACTTTCTGAAATTGGGCTAATATATGACACAAATGTTACCAAATAATAGGTTATAATATTCATTTAGGTTCTAAATAAAGTAACTCAATAACACTAGACAAATACTTAAAAAGATCTAATGAGAAAAAATAATGCATCTATAAAAGTGGTAGCTCTAATTTTAATTAAACTTCTTTAGTATATATTTCTTTTTCTGAGAAATTGAACTGCCCAGAAGCCAGTGTTTTACTTCTGAGGCACATTTGGCGTTGTTTTTGCAAAGCATTGCAGAAATTTATTGTTCTGTGATTGCATCAGTTAATATCACCACCATAATTATTTACAGCTTATTAATCATTGCTGAACAATTAAAAAGATTTAATAACTCATTTCTCATTAACTTATCTGTTGCATAAGAACAAGAAAGCTTTTTTACCTTACATAAGAACACATTTTAAAATAACTTCATCAAACTCTAGAATAATAAAAGTAGGAGTACATAAATTTTACTTTAATTCTATGAGCAAAAAAATAATCACTTTAAGATAAGTTATTTTTTATTTATTATAAAATATGTCCATTTATTCTTTGATTTTTTTTTTCCTTCTCTGGAATTCTCTCTTCTGATGCATCAATACCACACACATACCCTGATATACTACTTCTCCCATCAGAGGGGTACAAGGTGACAGTCTAATAAACAAACAACATTGACTGACTTCAAGATCTAAATTTCATCTTGCATAAGACCATTTAAGTTTTAGAGATTTGTGATGGGTAGTGGCTAATATTTAATACAGAGAAATACAATATTACTAGTGTAATTTCCAACAATGAAGGCAAGAAAGAATTAGATTTTCTTGCTATTACAAAATCGGCCATAATCATTTGCCGACACAGTCTATGCAAAAAGAGCCCTCTCATCTCAAACAATGGCATCATTTGATTAGGCTAGGAATAAAAGGTATTATATTACTTTCTCATACTTAATTCAAATCATCAGCTTGCTTGTTCTGCTTTCCAGAACAAAGGAAACACAGCTATTCAATCACAAGAAGTACAAGTACAGCTTCACTAAAAGAAACTTGTTTTTTGATACTTTCTCTGAATGTTGCCCTTAAATTACATTGCAAATCTTATGTGAACCTTTTGCAATTGCTCAATCCCCTCTTTGGCCTAGAACTGAAGTCAGTGCTCTGACAGTAGAATCTGATTTCGGCCAAAAAAGATGGAAGGAATACTTTAAAATGTATGTTATATGTATCCTTTCATACTACTTTATTTGAAAGACTGGTACTAATTTTACAACTAAATATCATTCTTCCAGGTAACATGTATGAACCAGGTGATGTATAATGTGCAAAAGCTATAATAGCATTGAAAACAAATCCCTTGACCTAATGAGCTTTATAGTCTTATAGAAAAGATGAGTCTTTAACCCAAAATAAAGGCATATGTAATAAGTGCCAAATGATAATAGTGCTGTTGGAATATAAATCTCCAACTAATTACAAATCCACTGAATATTTCGCCAGTATGTACTTTTAAGTAGTTAAATTTATGAAAATGACTGCCCTTTAACAGGAATCTGAGGCTTAATTCAATGCTTTTGATTAATAGCTCTGCTGTCATATAACCCAATTTTGTGTTGAATTTAATACCTTTATGTCAGTGAGTGTATTACCACTCCATATTTAATGTGTGAACTCCTCATAATTTAGGGTGTTTGTTTTATAGCCAGTCTTACATGGAAATAAGGGTATAACCCTGTGATCCAATTATTTAGGGGAAAAAATAGTAATTGGATGGTTTCACCATTGTTTGTTTGTTTTGTTTTTTAACCAGAGAAAATGTATTTATTACCACTGCTTCAGCTCCCTCTTTGCAGTTAACTTTGCTTTATTTAAAAAGAGAACAAAGATCTTAAACAATCTTTATTTTTATTTCTTTTTCTCTCAAGACCTTGCAGAAGAAAATAAAATGAATGATTTCTTTTCACATGTAAAGTTTGAAAGAAGTTTTCTGCTGAAGAGAACTGTTCTTGAATTAAAACAATTGCTTTAAAGTAGTAACAACTTCTTTAAAAATTAAATTTACAAAATGTCTCCTAACTTTGTAAATGAAATTAGCACATCTTGGAGAAAAAGATAAACATTCCAGAAGAACTACTCCCATCATAGAAAAATGGAGTGACTAAAGATCCAATAAGGAAAAATTCCTAAGACTAGTGAGAAAGGAAGTATGCAGTATACAATATGAAAAGTTCCTGGAGTTTATATAGTGACAAAATGATTTTTAAATAACAGTTTTTTTACCACATCACTTTATAGATAAATGAAGAAGGCAGCCGATTTTTAATAAAATATATAACAAATTTTATTTACAAACAAAATCCTTCCTAAGACCTGGAAAGGTTTAAGGAAAAAGACAGGCAGGCATAATTTATCTGAGGTGCCATCCTATCTAGAAAGTCAACTTTCCATTGATTAATATTGGCTAGGGTTGATAAATGATGAAGAAAAGAACTTGAAAGCATTTATTGGACAGAGTTGTGCATTTTAATAATATGAAGGCGGGTGATTTGTATCTGTGTAAATGTCCAACTCCAGGCAAATGTGGGAATATAGGCATGGATTTTCAGTTTCTTCTCCACTTCCCTTTTGCTTCTAGTCTAAAATTTTGCATGAATTTCCATAAGCATTACTGGATCTCCCCAGCTTTAAATATTTATTATGTTTTTTCAAAATATGTATCCACGGTGTTTAGCAATATTCTAACTGAACAACTGTATTGATAGCACCATCATTATTGATGTAGCACTTTTGCAAGAATCAATTCCAGTGTTTGTTTTGTTTTGTTTTTGTTTTTTTAACAGTGCTATTGGCTTCTGCTTTGTCTACTGTGTTCCATTTCTGATTTTTGTATATTGACTGGTACCAGCCTGTTCAGCTTACCTCCTCACTTTCATGCCTTTCACTCTGGTGGACTGGAAATATTTAACACCCGGATATCCAGATAAAAATAAAATGTATTTGTGTGTAAGTTTGCATTATATTTTATTGATGTTAAAGTATGTGGCAAATTACAAATAATAATAAAATATAAGATACCTTTGTTGTAAATTCCATAAATCAATCGATTTTTACAGAATTCTTGTATTTAGTTTTGTATATTGTATTCATAGCCAACCCATGATTACAGCTTAACTGTTTTGACAGCATTTTGTGCTATTTACAAAATAGTGGAAACATAGCATACTTTTAAGTTTACTTTGCCTTATTTGCTTTTCTCTTTTTCAATTTTATAAGCTTAAAAAGTCCACAAAACAAAAACTGAAGCCTCACTTTGTAGCATTTGCCAGTTTCTGTTGTATAAACACTCCCATCACGGTAATGTTATGGTAGATGGTGATATCACTGATCACAGAGCTGAAAGGCAAATACAATAATTAGCATATTATTTCTGCTACAAAAATAATAAGTCAATAACTCCAATAACATAGATAATAGGAAAATGTAGTAAAATAATTAGAAAATAATGAGTTTTGAAAATCTTCTTTTGGTCTAATTAATTGTAAGGTTATTTACAATATGATTTTTAATAATTGCTGTGTTAAAAATGTCTAGAAATGTAACCGTCATCACTTATAAGGACATATGAACTGGCTCCAGCAAATCACTGCCTCACTCTTCCCTGAGCTGCACACTCTGATGCTGAGCCCTGAAATATGTTCCATCCTCAAGAGTTTAGGTTCTCCATGTACATTTGCTACTCATTCAAAGCTCCAGTTCCATCCTCATCCAAAGGTTTTCAAAAGATAGATCAAACTCTACCTCTAAATTTCCTACCACCTAACAGGGCTGCTTCTATCACACAGTACTTACAACTCAACTCCAGTCCCCTTCTCCCAGGATTGACTCAACATGCCAAATGGAAGAAATTTGTCTTTAAGCATGCTTGGATTAGAGTCCCATCTCTTTCAGTTATAGCATGTGACCTTGGATAAAATGCTAAATATCTTTAAGCCTTCATGTCTTCTTCTCTAAAATGGAGATAATTTTAAGCTTTTAAAATTAATGTGGGGTCTAAAACATGCTCACAGATAATGATCTATAAAGTTAAGACACATCTGTTTCTTTCTCCCTTTGCTCAAATGAAACTACATTTGCTTCACAGGAAGAATAAGTCCAAGCAGCTTAAGAAGGACCTTTACAACAAGCCAAAGCCTTAGCTTGTCAGCCACTATATGAAAAAAATGAGCCTATTCACTCAATACACATCTAGTTGATTAGTACTCTTCCCTCTTACTGGCCACACATTTGGTACTTCTGTGTGTCTCTGGATTTGGCTTCCATACAGCTGACTTCCTGGTACTCTGCCCAGTAGGTATGTGGCTTTGAGCCTTCATGCCACCTTTGCTAGTTCTTGATGCCCCATATTTCTGAGCCATTGTTCCTGTCTTCCTGGTTTGTGGTACCATTGTTCCTTACCTTTGACAATACTGTGCTTATCTGTCCGCTTTTCCATGACCTTATCTTTGCCCCATTTCTCAGTTGCTTTTGCCATTAGATAACTTCCAAATTTTGCCATTCCAACCCTGGTAATACTGATATTGGGACATGGCTGAACAAGAAATAAAATACAGCATTACACAAGAGCAGAGGTTCAAAGAATCAGGAACTAGTTCTGATTTTGAGAGGAGCTAGCATGAGACTATGGAGAAATCAATAAACTGCTCAAAGCTACAGTTTCTTCAACTGAAAATGAGGCATAAGATTTCTCTGGGGTCCTTCCAGATCTAACATTTAATGATTCCATGATTTTCATCTCAGTGTTGCTCTCAGCAATGGCAGTAAACTGGAAATATTGCCTGCCTCTCCCAGTCTGTTGCTTGAGTAACCCTTAATCCGTGAAAACAACCTCAGCTACTTACCTTCATGTTGCCTATGAACTCATCTGCTACAGAAGCAGAAAGAGAAAAACAATGCCTGGAAATTTTAAGGAAGAAAACAAACAATATATTTTCTAATCACAATAGTCTTCTGGATGACAAAAATAAATCAGTAAACACTGTAAATATTTGTCAGATAAAGTCTCAACCTGGAAATTGTGGTTATGACTTACACTTCATATGTGGAAGATATGTTGGTGTTTGTTGAACACAACATTCTACTGAGGAGGAATTAGGTAAAATAGTGATAATTATTATTATAAAAATGAATTAATCATAATACTAAATTGATTTCAAAGTAAAATATTTTGTTTTCTCCCTAAATCTAAAAGTTAGTTGAAGTAAGCTAGTAAACTATAGATATTGGTCACCAATATATTTTATGATATGTAATTAGTGGGCTTTTTATTCATTTATGTCTTCTTTATTTTATCTGCATGTTTATATTGCTACTCTGGATTATTCCTCCTTAATTAAATCTTTCTTCTTTGGGATATTTCATCAGCACACAGTTCTCTAAATTTTTATATTTCATTTGCCCCATGTTGGCAACTCTTTCTTTGCCAATTTCTTATATATTTTAATTGATTTTTTTTAAGAGAGAGAAGAAGGGAGAGAGAAGAGAAGAAAAGAAACATCAATGGGATAATATAACATCCATTGGCTGCCTACCAGGGATCAAACCCACAAACTGGGCATGTGCCCTGAGTAGAAATCAAATAGAAACCTTTTGGTACATGGGATGACACCCAACCAACTGAGCCATAGAGACCAGGGTCCTTTTCCACTTGCTTAAATGTCATTGGTTATGAGTTCTCTGGATTCTACTGTAGACCTTTTCTTTTTCTTCTTGTCTCTCTATCTTTTTTCCCTGGGTGAGCAAGTCCATTCCAAAAGCTTCAGGTATCATCAACAGGCTGATGATTCATACATATGTTCATATGTTCATATATCTATACACACACACACACACACACACACACACATGTATACACACACACATATATATACTTTTTGCACACATACACAGAAAAATATGTAGTATAATTGTATGCATGTGTATGTGCATAAATTTATATATGTATAAGTGTATGTACCTGTTTGTAACCTGTCTAAATTAAATTCTTTCAAACCTTTATTTCCTCTGCTATTGCCTGTTTCAGTACAGGTGAGCTGACATATCCAGTTACCAAAGGTACAAACTTAAATGTCATTTTGACCCCTTTCTTTCATGTGTTCTCCCATATTTCATCATTTAGTAACTTGCATTGATTTTTCATAAATATATCCTGTTTTCTCCATGTCTATTTCCATTCCTCTGGTCTAAATTAACATTTGGCATGGCAATAGACCACTGACATAATTCCCAGCTAAGGCCTGACACACTAAATTCATCCCCTGACTGCAGGCCGAGTAAAGTTTCTCCATAGTGATTCCATCAAGTGCCCTTTTACAATTTCTTCTTAACCTTGGCTTATATGGACTTACTTATCTTGTCTATATGGGATTTTAAGATTTGTATATCAAGTCTCTACCTTCTATTCAATGCTTTGGGAATGTAAATTAATTATAAATCCTCAATAAGGTTCATTTCTGCTCTTAAGAGCTTGTAAAAGCTTTTCCTTCTAACTAAATTGTTCTTCTTTTTACCCTCCTCCAGTGATTTATATTTCAATTTTAGCCTAGACACCACATCAATATTTCCAGAAAGCTTCTCTGAGCACCCTAAAGAGGAGTTTTATATCCTCCACAGCAAACCCATTGCATTAATTTGTCTGTATTGTATCTATCAATTTAATTATACCTCTCAATACCTGGTAACACGAACAGCCAGTATTCATTTCTTGTTTACAGTTGTATCTCCAGTAATATTGATAGATTTAGCAAATGGATATATAGGGCAAGATGTCCACTTAAAGTTGAAGTTCAGATAAAAAGAAGAAACTATGTTTGTATGTCCTAATATTTATAACATGCATTAAAAATGTGTGTCACCTGAAATTCAAATTTAATTGGACATCTTGCATTTTATTTGACAGCCTTAATTTATAGATATTGAAACATGTTTACCACACACCAGTTGTTCAATATATCTTTAATGATACAACATGGTAAGTTGTAAAATTTTACTTATTTATTAAAGAATATTATAATACAATTTAATATAATCATTTTCAGGAGTTATCAATATGTGCTTTAACAGTACAGTCATTTTATGACCTATTATAGGTTTGATTGTGTATATGTCATGACCTATGATAGGTTTGATTGTGTATATGTCACCTAGTTGTAATATTAACAATGGAAAATATGCTTGCATACAAGCCATTACTAGGCAATTTAGAGACCATAGTTATTTGTGTTATGTTTTATTCGGTTTGTTTTTATTTTTCTCATAGTTCAGAGATAGGACCTTTCTAAATGTGCTGAGAATAGCTGTATTTAGTTTTAATTTTACACATCCACTGTCTGAACATTCCCCTCCATGGTTCAGCTGCAGTCAGAAGCACTCCAATTGCTTACAGAGAAGAGAACAAGGGCCATCTGGTCCCAACCTGGAGGCAGGCTCTAGGGAGTAGACCATCATTTCCTAACTTTCCACTCTGTCACTTTGATACATGAATCCCAAAATCCCATATAGTCATGCCTGGGTTTTTTCTGAATTATTGTGGATGAAAATAGACAGATTCCCCCACCCCCCACCCCAGTTTTGTAGCTTTACTATTTACGTAATTTTGTGTTATAATTTGAAGTCTACTTAATAAAATTTAATTTAAGAAAAATAAAGACTAAATATAGCAGATAGCATCCATCCATAATATGAGTAAAGTTGCTAAAAGAAATTAATGAGGGGAAGGAAAAATGGTGGTGGAGTAAATAGAAGCTACACTGACTGTCTTCCAGGACCAAAATGGAATTATAACTAAAATAAAGAAAAGTCATCTGGACTAACCAACTGAAGACAAGCTGGAGAGAACCCTTTTAACCATGGATGTAAAGAGGAGCTCACATTGAGACTGGCAGAGTTCTACTATCAGAGCAGCTATAGCCAAGGGGCAAGAAACTTCTTCACCCATTGCAATTTAACCCTGCCCAGCTGGGAGGTGTGAGCGCCTAGCACAGAACTGCAAATGGAAGTTCAGTAACTGTCAGGGACTACCAACCAGCCTGCACGTGAAGATGAGTCTCTGGTCTTTTTGAGCCATATGCCTGGCTTGTGGTAATTGAGTTTTGAGGCTCTGAGGTCAGAGATGTGAAGGCAGCAGTGGGCCCCTGCACTGAGTCATTAAATCATGCTGCAGAAACCATTTTCTTCAGGCAAAGTTTTCCTCTTAAAGCAGCTTTAACCTGGGGGGAAGTAATTGTTACACCTGCTGAAAATCCTCTTACCCTGTCCAAATGGGGGAGTTTTCATTCAGCTGAGGGATACAACCATTAAGTAACTGAGACTAACAGTCAGCCTGCAGGCAGAGGCTCTGGAATACTTGAATCTTAGCCTAGCTTGCAACTCTACCAAGGAAATTAAGACCAGACATTGAAGTTCAACTTGGTTCCTTTCATACACATCCACACCCAGCAGAAGGAGCCACGATCTGTGGAACGTCAATACCCACAGGGTTTTGGCAGGCTCCAAACCCAGCTGAGACCACCAAAATGGTGGAGCTAACAAACAAATCCCAAATGAAAGAGCAAGAGAATTCTACAGAAGAAAGGCTAAATGAAATGGAGATACACAAGTTATCGGATGTAGAGTTCAGAGTAATGATTATGAGGACACTCAACAGCATGGGTAAGGAGCTCAATAGCATGCGTAAAGATACAGAAACAATGAAAATCAACCAATTGGAAATGAAAAACAACACATTGGAAGGAATAACCTGCAGATCAGAAAAAGCTGAGGATCGGTTCAACAAATTAGAAGACAGGGTAGAAAAAAAATATCATTCAATCAGCAAACCAAAGAAAAATAACAATTTAAAAACAGAAAGACAGTTTAAGAGAGCTGTGGGACAATATGAAACATAACAATATCTGTATCATAGGAATACCAGAAGAAGAAGGTGAGCAAGGATTAGAGAATAATTTTGAAGAAATAGTGGCAGAAAACTTCCATAACTTGATGAAGAAAAAAGGCACAGAGAGCCCCAACCAAGAAGAACCCAAAGAGGCCCATGCCAAGACACACCAAAATTAAAATGCCAAAAATTAAAGATAAAGAGAGACTCTTAAATGCAGAAAAAGATAAACAACAGGTTACCTACAAAAGGGGACTTCATAAGGCTATCAGCTGATTTCTCAGCAGAAACACTACTGAGAAATGATATTCCCCAGAAGGGAATGACATAAAGTATTTAAGGTAATAAAAAACAAGGATCTGAATCCAAAACTACTACATCCAGCAAGGCTATCATTTAAAATAGAAGGTGAAATAAAGAGCTTCCCAGAGAAGAAAAAAAAAAAAAAAAAATGGCTAAGGGAATATACTACCATTAAACCAGCATTGCAAGAAATGTTAAAGGGACTGCTGTAATAAGCAGAATAAATAGAGAGAGAAACATAGGCATAATAAATAAAAATGGAGATAAATAGGTGTATATCAATAATAACCTTACCAGTAAATGTATTAAATGCTCCAATTAGATGAATTGATGATTGGAGTAGATGAGTGGACAAGAAAGCATGACCCATATATATGTTGTCTACAAGAAACCTACCTCACAACAAAAGACTCACACAGGCTGAAAATGAAGGGATGGAAAAAAAAAAAATTCCAACCAAATGGAAATAAAAAAAAATCTGAGATACCAATACTTATATCTGGTAAAATAGACTTCAAAATGAAGGCCATAATTAGAGACAAAGAAGGCCACTACATAATATTAAAATGATTGATCTAACAAGAGGATATAACCTTGGTAAACATATAAGCACCTAATATAGGAGCACCAAAATATATTTAAAAACTCCTGGAGGATTTAAAGGGAGAAATTGACAACAATGCAATCATAGCAGGGGACTTCAACACCCCATTGGCATCATTGGATAGATCCTCCAGACAAAAAAATTAACAAGGAAACAGAGACCCTGAATGATGCACTAGATCAGATTAATTTAAAAATTTTTTACAGAGAATTACACCCCAAAACTGCAGAATTCACCTTGACCAGGTGGGATTCATCCCAGGGATGCAAGGCTGGTACAATATTCACAAATCAATAAATGTGATACACCACATAATAAAATGAAAGATAAAAATCATATGATCAGCCCTGGCCAGTTTGGCTCAGCGGTTAAAACCTTGGCCTGTGGTCCAGAGAGACCGGGTTCGGTTCCCGCTAAGGGCACGTACCTCGGTTACAGTTTGTCCCCGGCCCTGGTTTGGTTCTGGTTGGGTCATGTGGGTGGCGACCACTCGATGTGTCCCTTTCATGTCAATGTTTCTCTCTCTCTCTCTCTTCCTCTCTTTCCCTCCCGCTCTATCTGAACAAAGAATGGAAAAATGTCCTCCGGTGAGGATAAAAAAAAAAAAAATTATATAATCATCTCGATAGATACCGAAAAAGCATTTGACAAAATCCAGCACCCATTTCTGATAAAAACACTCAGCAAAGTGGGAATAGAAGGATCATATCTCAACATAATAAAGGGCATATATGAAAAACCTACAACCAACATCAGACTCAGTGGGCAAAAAGTAAAAGCATTTCCTTTAAGAACAGGAACAAGAGAGGAATGCCCACTTTCACCATTCTTATTCAACATAGTAGCAAAAGACAGCCATAGCGAATATACAAAAAGAAAAAATAAAAGGGATCCAAATTGGAAAGAAGAGAGTGGAAGCAAAACTGTCATTATTCGCAGATGACATGTTATTGTACATAGAAAACCCTAAGGACTCCATCAAAAACTACTAGATTTAATAAATTAATTCGGCAAAGTAGTAGGATAATATTCAGAAATTAATGGCATTCTTATACAGCAATAATGAACACTCAGAAAGGGAATGTAAAAAAACAATTCCGCCTAGCTGGTGTGGCTCAGTGGATTGAGCATCATCTCATGGACTGAGAGGTTTGATTCCCAGTCAGGGCCATGTCTGTGTTACGGGCTGGATCCCCAGTGGGAGGAGGCAGCTGATTAATGTTTCTCTCTCACATCAATGTTTCTCTCTCTCTCTCCTTTTTTGTCTTCCTAAAAAAAAAAAAAAAATTTATAAAAACATATATTAAAAAAATTCCCATTTACCAATGCAACAACAAATAATAATAATAATAATAATAAGAAGAAGAAGAAGAAGAAGAAGAAGAAGAAGAAGAAGAAGAAGATACCTAGAAATAAACTTCACCAAAAAGGTAAAACACCTGTTCTCAGAAAACTACAGGACATTGAAAAAAGAAATATGGGAAGATATAAAAAAGTGGAAACATATACCATGTTCATAGATTGGAAGAATCAACATCACTGTAGGGGTTATTACCAAAAGCAATCTACAGATTCAATGCAATCCCTATTAAAGTACCAATGGCATATTTCACAGATCTAGAACAAATATTCCAAAAGAATATATGGAACCCAAAATGACCCTGAATAGACAGAGCAATCTTGAAAAAGAAGAACAAAGTTGGAGGGATCACAATACTAGATATCAAGTTACACTACAAAGCCATCATAGTCAAAAAGCCTTGTACTGGCACAAAAAAAGGCACATAGATCAATGGAACAGAACAGAGAACCCAGAAATCCATTCAAGATGTTATGCTCAATAATATTTCACAAAGGAGACAAGAGAATACAGTGGAGAATAGACAGTCTCTTCAATAAATGGTGTTGAGAAAATTGGACAGGTGTATGCAAAAAATAAATAAATAAATAAATTAATTAATTAATTAAAAAGAAAAAGAAACTAAACCATCAACTTACACCATACACAAGAATTAAATCAAAATGGATAAGACTTAAATGTAACTCATGAAATCATAAAAATCTTAGGAGAAAATATAAGCAGAATATTACAGACATCACATGTAGCAGAATTTGTATGGATACATTGCCTAGGGCAAAAGAAATAGGAAAAATGTAGTAAGGGGGACTGTATCAAACTGTAAAGATTCTTCATGGCCAAAGAAACCAGCATCAAAATGAAAAGAGAACCCATTCCCTGGGAGAACATATTTGCTAATGATACATCAGATAAGGGGTTAATATCCTAAATATATGTAGCTCTCAAAAGGCAGAAAATAATCCAATTAAAGTGGGCGCAGGGCCATGATAGGCACTTCTCCAAGCAGAGCATTCAAATGGCTGAGAGACATATGAAACAATGTTCTACATCTCTAATCATTAAAGAGATACAAAACCAAATGAAAATGAGGTATCAACTCACACCTGCCAGAATGGCTGTCATCAACAACTCTTTAAACAACTGCTGATGAGAATGTGTAAAAAGGTTACTCTATCTAGTACACTGCAGGTGGGAATGCAGACTGGTGCAGCCACTGTGGAAAACAATATGGTGTTTCCTCCAAAAATTTTAAATGGAATTGCCATTTGACTCAGCGATTTCACTTCTAAGAATATATTACAAAGAGCCTGAAACACTTATCAGAAAGAATATATGCATCCTTGTGTTCACAGTAGCACTGGTTAAAATAGCTAAAATGTGGAAACAACCTAAGTGTCCATCAGTAGCAGAGCTGTTAAAAAACGGTGGCACATTTACACAATGGAATATTATGCAGCTGTAAGAAAGAAAGATCTCTTACTCTTTGAGACAACATGGAGGGGCCTGGAGAGTATTATACTGAGTGAAATAAGCTAGTCAGAGAAAGACAAGTACTACATGATCTCACTTATTTATGGAATATCATGAACAAAATAGCTGTTGATTAAAATAGATCCAGAAACTTGGAAGTAAGAAACAGACTGACAACCCTCAGAGAAAGGGGGTTGGGAAGAGATAAACCAAAGAACTTATATGCATATATGCACAATAAATGGACTCAGACAATAGTTTGTGGAAAGCAGGAGGGGGGTGGGAGCAAGGAGGAAGAGGTCAATGGGGGGAAAATGGGGTGGACATCTGTAATATGTTCAACAATAAAGTTAAAAGAAATGAAATAAAATAAATTGATGACAGGAGTACTCATAAATCTAAATGTGTACATACATATGGATTGCATCTTTTCAGGCTTTTGCAAATTATATCAATTGGCTTATTTCCATTTGAGATGAGCACTATTGTTAATACAAAAGTGGATAGTTAATTTCTTACAGGGCAACAAAAATAATAAATTAAGAAACAGAAAAGTTTGCCTCTCCATAAAAGTAATGATATAAGAGGGAAAATGTGGGAATCAAATTTTTGAGAACTCTGAAAACTATCCAAAAGCTTGCAGAAAACAGGGAGAATTCATTCAAGAAAATGTCTGCATCTTGGCAAGAATAGAGAGCTGTGTCATTTTAATGTACTCTAGTTCCAAGTGCTTGGTGGTAGCCTTGAAGATGACAGCCTGGATTCCATTACAGGTACAAGAGGGAGCAGAACTGACCTCATGTGCAAGGAATTCTGTGTTTTTATATTTATTTGTTTTATATGTATGTGTTTGTTAATTGTCTCCTGCAGGCTCTATCTGGAAGACTGACTCAACAGATTTTTGTATATCTCACCTAACTCAGAATTTACCCATTGCTAAAAAGCTCCTACCTGTGAGCATTTGTCTGAAATATGTAGAGGAAAATGTTGGTTTGTTTTTAATATTATTTCTTTTCTTTCTTTCTTTTATCTTTCTTTATGTATTTATTTTTGTTACAGATGTTTCTCCTTTTTCTCCGATTGACACCCTTCCCCCCCCTCCCCGCCCTGGCCCCAGCTTTGTTGTCCATGTCCATTGGTTATGCATACATGCATGTAAGTTCTGTGGTTTATCTTTCCCCACCCCCCATGTTTTACTCACTGCTGCCTGAGGCAATTGATAGTAGATGGAACAAAGAAAAAACTAAACAAATAGACATTCCTTGGGTGGATAGGTTGAGGAATGAGATATTTTGGAGAATAAAGGCTTTGAAAAGTCCCAACACATTACTTGAAAGCATGATGACCACACACATGCCCATGCTGTACATGTGCTCAAGAGATACCTGAGCAGACCCTAAATGGTCACCTCTGTTTGACATTGAAACTTACGAGAAAGGAGTAAAGGTTAAAGCAGAGTTTTCAACTGTCTGGCTGGGTGTTGACGGTATGTCCTAACCTACAAACAGAGCCCCTCAGCCAAGACTGAGAGATTATTTATTTATTTATTTATTTATTTATTTATTTATTCATTTATGGCACTTCCTAAGTCATTCCCTTAATCCAGTATTATTTCCTATCAAAAACAGATAAAGAGGCCTGGCCGGTTTTGCTCAGTAGTTAGAGCGTTGGCCTGCTATCCGGAGAGACCCGGGTTTGGTTCCTGCTAAGGGCGCGTAACTAGGTTGCAGTTTGTTCCTGGCCCTGGCTGGGTCGTGTGGGTAGCACCCACTCGATGTGTCTCTTTCACGTTGATGTTTCTGTCTCTCCCCCCACCCAACTCTATCTGAATAAAAAAAAAAAAAAGGAAAAATGTCCTCGGGTGAGGATAAAAAAATAATAATAAAGTGTACTCTTTGGAAAAAAAAACAGATAAAGAACCCAGCCAGTGTAGCTCACTGGTTGAGCATCAATCCATGCACTAAGAGACTGCCAGTTCGATTCCTGGTCAGGGCACATGCTCAGGATGTGGGCCCAATCCCTAGTGGGGGACATGCAGGAGGTGGCCAATCAACGTTCTCTCTCATTGATGTTTCTATCTCTCTCCCTCTCCCTTCCTCTCTCTCTAAGATCAATAAAGGGAAAAAAAAAGCAGATAAAGATGTCACAAGAAAAGAAAACTATAGACCAACATCTATTATTAATATACATAGAAAAATCCTCAACAAAATACTAGTAAATCAAATACAGGTACATAGTAAAAATACTTATACACCATGACCAAATGGAATTTATCTCAGGAATGCAAGGTTGGTTTGATACAAAGATCAAAGTTGTATGCAACATACAATATTAACAATATTTTTTAAAAAAATCACATGATCATCTTAATTCATGCAGAAAAAAATCATTTGACAAAATATAACACTCTTTTATAATGAAAAAATACCTTTAGGGCTAGCAACTATAGATAGGAACTAGGGATAGAAACAAACATCCTCAACTTTTATAATGGACATCTATAAAATGCTCACAGTTTACATAATACTTAATGGTATAAAACAAAACTTTCCCCTAAGACAAGGATGTCTTGTCTTCACCTCTATTCGATATTGTACTAAAAATCTTAGCCAGGACAATTAGGCAAGAGAAAAAAATAAGAAGCATTCACATTAGAAAGAAATAATCAAATTATCTCTATTTGTAGATAATATGATCTTAAATGTAGAAAATTCTGAATGTTCTAACATTAACATCCAAAACAATAAAATAATTAGAAATAAATGCAAGACTTATACACTGAAAACTGCAAAACTTTCTTGAAAAAATTAAAGACCTAAGTAAGTGTAAAGGCATCTTGTACTCATAGATTGGAAGATTTAATATTTTAATGCTGATATTGGCAAAGAAATGTGACAGCAGCCCTCAGAGTCCCTGACTACTGTCTGGGAAATAGGGAGTTTGAGTGGCCAAGGCTCCCTGTAGAAACAACAGTTAAGTTTGGGTCCAAGGTCTTTCTTCCTGGTAGGTAGCCTATGCTCCTGTGAAGAAATCAGGACAAAAATTTGGGGTTCAGACTTCGCTGGGACCGTTGGACACTGGTATCCAAGTGACAATAATCTAAGGCTTCTACAGAAGTAAACTGTTGTCATCAGGGGCATTTAGAAAAAAATGTCATCACCCATGTCAGACAAGATTGCATACATTTATGGATGTGACCCTTTAGGTCATTTCTTGTGCCAGTGATGGTGATTCCACAACTGAATACATTAAAGATATTGAAATTTTTTGGCTGCTTGCTGCATAAAACATCCCCATAACCTCATGAGATATCCCCACTCATAACAAAGAATTAAAGCCATACCAGTAGGGTGAATCCACTCATGCCCACCACTTAAATTGTTCAAGCCCTGATGACTTAATCAACAAATGCAGTACTTCCTATCAAGCAGTACTACTTTACTACTTTAGGATTTGCTGCAGGAAGGAGGGTCACATACCACATTATTACAGCTTAACAGCCTAGTCTGACTAGCTTACAGTGGACAACTACCAATTAAATAATGAGATACCATTCTTGGCCCCGTATCTTTACCATCACCGAAGTTGGCAGAAATCCACCAGTATGCTGTTATTGATCTTGTTTCCTATGGATTTCTGAGTTCCTGGGAGAAAATATCATTGGTACTCATGGGTACACACAAAGAGATAAGGAATTCAGAAGAGGGGAGGTCTAGACTAAGCAAAGGAACATCTGAGCTAGATCTACGTTGGGAATAATGAAGCATATAAAAGTAAGAGGTTGTCCTCTCTGAGAGCTGCCTCCTGTTGAAGGAAGCTGAATGGGGAGGCTTAGCTCTATTCCAAGCAAACTAACCATGGGATTGCCTTCAGACATTGGAGATGGAATAGGTGCTGGGTATCCTTTCCTGTGAAGACTGGGCTGCTTGACCCCTTTCCCAGTGGTGTGGAGAGGTACTTCCCTCTCTTATTTAGGACTACCCTCTCAGAGACCGTGACTAACAGTGCCTAAGTAGGGATGTGCTAATCCAGAGTCCGGAGCTGAAGTCTTGGCATTTCAAATCCACAAGACCATATTGCTTTTATGAGTTTTAATTCAAGAAGGGCATATTTATTTATTTATTTATTTATTTTTATTAAAGAATTAATTTATATATTTTTGTTACAGATGTTTCTCCTTTTCCCCCCACTGAGTCCTCCCTCCTCTTCCCTCCCCGCCCTGTCCCCAGCTTTGTTGCCCATGTCCCTTGTTATGCACACATGCATATAAGTTCTGTGGTGGGGTACAGACTGACAATCCCCAGAAGAGCGGGTGGTGAGGGGAAAGAGGGCATTTTAAAAATGAAGTTATCCCTCAACAGTAATCCCAGACAACAATGCCATTCATAACATTTCCCAATACAGATATATTGATTTAGAACTATTCTTCCTTTATAATATCTATAAAAAGAGGAAGAGATGAAACAGGAAGAAAATCATTGTATAACATTGTTTTCCTATTATATTTCAATTTATGTTTATGTGGGACAAAAGGGTAAATTTTTATGCTAGGCTTCTTCAGTCATGTTCATGTCCCCATGTGTTGTAGTTGATATCAACATGTTGATTCATCTTGTAAAAAGGTGCTCTTTACACAATGACTGTCACAGAATAAAATAGTCATATACAGTATTCAAAGATTAAATGGCACAATTTCTGAAATAATTTTAGGTGAAAAAAATTGTACTCTCTTACAGGAGTACAAATAAAAATGAGAAAAGTGAAAATTAAAATAAAAATGTATTCTTCCACTTATTCTCCAAATGACTTTATGTATGTATGTATGTATGTATGTATGTATGTATGTATGTATTTATTGTTTGGTACGTGCCCCTAGCGGGAACCAAACCCTAGACTCTCTGATCTCCAGGCCCACACTCCAACTGCTGAGCCAAACTGGCTGAGGCAAATGACTTTATTTTTATGTAAATATTCATATCCCTCTTATTCTTGAATACTGAAAATGTGTAAGTCTTGAAAGATAGCACAGGAAGGGACAGCCTTTTAATAAAGATATGATAATCATTTTTTCTGCTAAGCCTCTTATTACAAGCAAAATTGCATTTATCTTTTGGTTCAGGAAGCCAGGAATAAAATTCAATGAACTCTTAATGTGTTTATATTTCAGGAATGCATTTCACCTTCTGGTGTGCACATACATTCTAAATTAAGACAAGTTAATTAAACAACCGAACTCCAAGAACCTAGAGTTCTGCTATCATCTTCACTAATTTGCTTTTAAAGAGTTTTCAAAATGTGTTTCAGTAGCTCTGAGCTTGACTCGGCTGCACTCTGAATTTTCTTAATTTGGGGCACAAACCCTTGTTTATTGATGCCTTTTCTTTTTCTTATGCCTACCTACTCAAGCTTACATTCTTATTAGGAAAAGGATACATTTTGTGGAGTTAGATCCATCCACACAATTAAAATGGTGGTCCATTTTAACAACTTTTAAAGACTAATATGTCTTCAGTATGCGGATTGTTTGCTGTATAATAATTAAATAAGTGCTAACATATTAATATTAAATAATTAGTGTAGAGTGGGTGGCTCTTTATATGATTGTGTAATTTCATTATTAAAGACCTGTTCAGTTACATCATAGGTTTTTCTCTGTTGCATACTGGTTTTGAAGCAGACCTTTATAGCGAATAAACTCTAGAGTAGACTATTCAAGAGCCTTATGGCTAGTTTTATGCCCCGCCCCACCTATGTTACATAAGCTCCCTTGCAAGCAGAAAAAAAATGGACTTATTTTTTGTCTATTACTTATTACCCTCAGCCGTTATACATTATCATTTATAGGTGCCTGAAGTACTATTGAGTTTCATTCTAAGAGAATTATTTTTATTTAATATGAAAGTTCAATATATAGATTTTAACATTTTATTGTGAAAAGTATTATACTAATAAACATTGTGTTTTATTTTTCCTTGTATTTGGAGATTTTTTTTTGTGTATGTATATCTGTGCATGTGTGTGCCTTTTTATAAAGCTTCAGCCTTGTTGGAATAATATTCATTAATATTTACTGCCCCTGCCATGGGCAAAGGGGTATTATATCACTTAATACCCAGAGCAAATTAAAAGGGTTTCAGGAGCTTGGCATTTGATTCCAACTTTTTGGCAATAATGCGAGAGTTCTTATATGAGGAAAGAGCCCTGACTGCTTCTCTTTCATGGCAAATCCTCACTTAGATTTTGATTTTCCCACTGTCTGAGTTGAAATCTACAAGTCATTCTTTCTTGCTTTTATGAGGCAACACTCTTTCGGGGAGCTGAACATTTGCTGCTGTGAGTGAATGTGCTCGTCCATTGTGTATGTCCCCAGGACAATTCGGTGGCTGGCGAAATCTAACCCGCTTGTCTGGCAGGTGTGGTGAATTGGTCCTAAAGAAAAGGATGAACACTTATCCCCAAATCTGAGTGCTCATTGGTTGAGCATTCTTCCAGGGCACCATCAAAGGCTTCTTCCCAGACCAGGCTTTGGCAGGCAGAACTGGCGGGGTGGAGTGGTGGTTAAAAGAGGAGACTGGGGTGGGGTGGGGGGTTCATGAAGTATTTTGGGTGATGTGGCTCCAAAACTTGCTCCTAGAACATGACCTATATTGCTAGTTTTATTTTTAAGCCTAAATTAGATAGAACATTTTATAAGAAATGTTAAGTGTGCTAAATAAATTTTAGTCTAAATTTAGAAGTAGAAAACTCAAGAGACATTTACATTTTATATAAGGGGGAGCAACTTACTTCACTGTTTTTTGTTGATATCACACTATATTATACAAAGTTATTTCCTATGATGCATCCTATCCCACTCCACTTCAAAATACAGACAAACAGAGTAAAAATAATTTGAGACACAACTAAAAAATTCTGATAAAAATAAATATTTTAAAATTTATTTTACTCTAATATTAAACTTAACAAAATGTAGTTTTATGAAATTTTCCCAAAAATAATCCTTAAAGAAAGAAAGAGTAAATTCTTTAAATAGTCTAATTTATTTCCAGATTATCTCAGGGAAGATTAGGTTGGAGAAGGAAAGGGGGGAAAAGAAAGAAAAACATTTCTAATTATTTTGTAATTTGGTTTAATTTAAATCAGAGTATAATTTGTTGTCACAACAGATTAGGAGAGGCTACATAAACAGTTGTAATGAATTCAATGTGTTTCAGAACCCAGGGCTAAACCTAGATTTACTGCAGACATGAACTATATTCAATTTTATGTGTCTAAGAAAACGAAATGCACTCTTAAAATAGTAAACAAAAGCAAATATAAATATAAAATTAAGCAAATCTCAATTTAATCCAGTTATGTGCATATTCAAGTCAATATTATAAACATCAGTGACCCTATTTCATTTTCTTTTTTTTAGCAAAAATTAAAAATGTTTTATAATAACGCATTGATTTGTGCTTAATCTGGATAGCCCTTTTTTATTAATATTGTTCTAAACCCCAGGAAATGGGGCTATAGGCCACAGATTAGTGCCAAAATACATGTGAAGCCAGTTGATTCTACTTATTAAGACCATACAAGGTTCCTAACCCTGTTGCGATGAACAAACACAGGGCCAGCTGGCTCACAGGCATTCCTTCAGACAAACCTGTTCGCTCAAACCTGCCTCTCATCAGGGTCAGAGCAATCCAAACTATTAGGGACCCAGTGGTGGCGAGCAGGATCATGTCAGCAGAGGGGTGTGCAGAGCAAGTGTGCCAATTATCTGCCACCACAATTGGGTGCTAACCAAAACTGGCTTCCAGCAAAAGTGTGTGCCAGCCCTGGAAAAGGGCATCTGGGGGCCTTAGCACAAAATGAGGTGCCCTCAAATAATTGTATTTTCACTAAGAAAAAAAAAATGGATTGCCTATTTAAATGGAAGCACACACGTTGAATAGATAACACATCATAGGGGAGGTTTTGTTATTATTATTTTATATTTTTTATAGGGTACAGGATAAAGGGCAAAAATCAGAACTTGTAATTCAAAACATCTATCATTTTCCACCCAAGTGACATAACAGACTGAAGAAGCATTCAGATACACACAAATACTGCCAACACTGCAACCTGCAGCCACTTCGCGTGTATTTTTAAAACAATTGAACTCAGCATTTATTTTTTTGTTTTTTTTTTGTTTTGTTTGGTTCTCTTTTTTTCTTCTCCAGGGAAATCTGCAACCCAATTTTAAGTATCTTTAGAATTTTCCCACCATAGCCCTTACTTCTCTGTTCCAAATGGAATGTTTCTATGAAAAAGAAAAGGGTACATGTGGAATTTCCAACCAGGTCAGTGGAACAATTGCTAAAAATGTCGCAGAAATGATGATTTAAAAAATAAGCTCTGAAGCTAAATTTCTGTGAGGGGCAAACATCAAGTTATGTCACCATTTATCTGTGAGGTTCATTTTGTCTTAGAAGCAGAATGATGTTTTAAATTTGTAGAGGTGTAAATGTCTCGCTCTTACCCACTGTTCTTTGCAACTGAATGCTTCAGCTTCTTTTGGCATTGTAGAACTTGGTATTTTACAAAGACCCCTACAATGGCCAGATCACCCATTAGGAAGGTAAATAGCAGAGATGTCATTAACCTAGCTTAGTGGCAGTCCTGGGGAAGAGCTGCTCCTCATTTCCTTCAAGGAGAACCTCATGTGGGGAGTGAATTTTGCTGACATTCTCCAGTTTCTGCATGTTAAGGACCCACTGTAGCATTCCTGCTAAAGGCAGCCTTTGTCCAGGCATCTCCCAGCCAATGATGAGCATGAAAGTCCTAGTAGAGTCAGGCCATTTTTGTGCCCATCACGCTGGACTAGATGCTCTCAGGGATGCTCTGCAGGCTGAGGTTCTTCTTATCCAATCTTTTGCCCTTCCCAGGTATCAGAACTGCATACAGTACAGTCTGCGAGCTTTCCCTGCCTGTCTTCTCCCTCTCCCCTTTATCTTTCAACAGATATCTCCTCCTTTCAAAACAAATGACTTCACTATTTAATTCCATCATGACAACTGCTTTTTTGGAGTATTCAACACATGGTCAGGTCTTCCTTCCCCTTACATTTACTTCAGAGATTCTAAAGATCCATTTTTCAGATTGTAAACTACCTAATAGGAGAGAAGCCAACCTTAAAATGCAGGTAACTAAAATATAATCTGGATATATCCAGAAAAGACAGCTATTTAACAGTTTAAAATTGAGTTTGATGTTGAAAATTCTACTTAAGAGTGTGGCCATCTGTTTAACATGCATGAAGCTCACACATCACAGCCTCTAGCACCACCCTATCTTTCTTACCCTACACATTCATCCCACTAGATTTCTGGCAAATTTAATCAAATAAGCACTTACAAAGTATTTCCATTGCCCTTACTTAAACTGACAATACATCTCCTTTCCAGTCAGAGCCAAAGAGGAGTCTTGTTTAATGTCTTAATTTACTTGCCAGTTCTTTCCTATAATAATCCCACATAATCTGACTAAATTCTGGGTTACTAAAGATTTTCAGAGGAGTTAATGACCCACTTCTTTTACATTTTTGACTATTTATTTTAATCAAATAGTATCCAATATTTCATAATGCCATTGTTGTTGCCTCTTTAAAAATCTTCATTAGCTCATGTCATCCATATGCATCCTTGACCAATTTATTTCTGTGTTCTTCACCAGTAACACAAATTCCAACCTGACCCCCAAACAAAGGAATTTCGAATGGTTCTTTACATTCTGTCTTCTCTCTTTGTTCTTTAACCATTTCATTCATTACCAAAAATTTAATTATTCCTACTTTCAGTTTCTACTTTTGCAAGTTTCTGTGGCACAATTATAACTTCCTTCTGCCCATCACAGTGACATAAGCTGCAACTAAATCAAATTCAAAGCTTTTAAAAGAGAAATATTCATATTACTGTTGTAGAGCCCACATTCCACAGATTTTGGCTCTACCCCATATCTAACACTGGCAAACTATTTCTTGAGAGTTTTAATAGTGAAATGAATGCAAATTTGTTTTTTTCCTTTTTATTTATTCCAATTTCTACTCCTTAATTAGTGGCACACAGATATTCAGTCTAAATTTTCTTTTCAAATACAGTCTCTTCTCCATCACACTATTGCAGCCCATATTTCAAGTATATCAGAATTCTACTACTTCTATGACACCTTCATTAATTTCACACCAGATATTTATTTTTTAACTAACATTTATTACTTTTATTCATTTATTCAACCGACATTTATTCCATCTTTTCTGTATGTGTTGAACAGAAAGCAGATATGTTCTTTATGTAATATCAATTTTGGTAAGTTCTTCGAAGGTAAAGAATAGAAATTAAATGTGAGGAATGATGATTAGAATATTCACAAAATTTCTCTTGGAGAAAATATTTAAGTATAGACCTGAAGAATGAGGCTATACAAAAAGTACAATACACCCAGACACATCTTTAAATAGACATACATTTACATCTACATATAACTTTTTTTGCTTCAGAAACTATACTTCAATTGGTCACTATCAATTAGCAAATCTAATACATTACTGTAGATTAGAATATAGATACAAACAGCCCTCCAGCCTCTCCATCTGCTCACATATACCTCCCTCCAATGTGACAGAAGGAGGGCTTTTGGTAATTAATTGGAAAGCAAGAGATGAAAAGGCAGGAGGTATCTTTTGGCATTCTTTTCCCTCTGAGTCCGCTCGCCTGACTCCTGCTATCACTGCCTCTTTTCAGTGGGTGCGGGAATTCTTCCAACAGCTCTCGCAAGAGCTTCCTTTCTACCTGCTGCTCAACCAAACGCTTTGTGACGACCCCTGCACGCTCGTCCTCATTCTCATCTTCGACCCCATACCTTTTCTCTGTATACCGATTTCTCTATTGATTATTATTTATGTGTTTAGAAAATTAGCAAGGATGTAGCCACTCGATTTGGTTCTATTATCAGCAATTTAGATTGTAAATCTTCTTCTGTTAGTAGGCATACATACCTCTCTATCATAGAAGGATAATTAGAAAGGTCCTTATTGATTAAAAAGTCATTGCTCTGTTCTTTTAAAAAAATTATTGATAAAGTGGGAGGTCCAGAAATATGTCATATCTTAATCAAGTCTCATAGCTAGGCAATGCAAGCCTCACCTAAAACCCATGTCCCGCTACTTTATGCATGGGGTGATTATGTGTTCTGGTTGTCTGAGATGATTTTTGTTTATTAATCGTTCTGTCTAATGAGATCAGGTGTATGCCTAGCGTCCCAGTGAAATTATTACTAGAAACACTTTCACCTTCATGAATCGCTCAGTTTGAAGCATGTAATATATGCTCCTTCTACACAGATTTATCTTTCCATTTATCTTTCCACTGTACCACATATATATTTTTCATTCTCATTGAAATTTGTATTTATGTGTATGTGATGTGTATACATGTAGCATATTACTACATAAAAGAAATGCTGTGATAAAAACAATCCAAAGTACGTGATTTTTCTTATGTTGAGAAGAAACCCTCAAACTGCACCCATCTGGAGATCTAAGTTGCTTGCTTAAGAACACTACTTATATGTCTGTTATTTCCTCAAGTGAGCTGCTCAATAGAAAGTTGAGCCCTGGCCAGTTTGGCTCAGCGGTTAGAGCGTCGGCCTGCGGTCCTGAGAGACCCGGGTTCGGTTCCCTCTAAGGGCACGTACTTCGGTTGCAGTTTGTCCCCGGCCCTGGTTGGTCGTGCGGGAGGCAGCCACTCGATGTGTTCCTTCACGTCGATGTTTCTCTCTCTCTCTCTCCCTTCCTCTCTCTCCCTCCCACTCTATCTGTACAAAAAATGGAAAAATGTCCTTGGGTGAGGATAAAAAAAAAAAAAAAAGAAAGAAAGTTGAGGATGTGATGAGAAGGGCAGAGAACCCGGTGAAAGTCCTAAGATGCAAATGAAAGGGAGGCACCCAAGTGGATGGTGAATAGCATTATGGCTTTTCAGAATAAATATGTCATTTACTTACTCTATGGTGGCCATGTCAAGCACTTTTTTGTGTTACCTCAGTGAACATAATATATTAATAAATGATATATTTCTATTTTCTCCATTAGATAGATCAAAAAAGTGAGGCATACAAGTTAATAACTGGCTAAAATGCTTGGAGCTGTATTTCAAACCAAATATGCATGAATTAATAGTTGAAGTCTTATCATTAAGCCTGCTGGTTCCATTTTTAGTTAAGAAGTTTATAAGCTTTATCTTTGTATTTTTCCTCTGTGCCTTATATTAATTATTTTCTTTCCTTCTCACATAAATACCAAAGTTTATTTAATGAAAGCAAAATCAACCTTTCTTGGAGGGCAGACAAACATTGAGAGATGGGTATGGGTAGGTTAACTTTGTGTTCTATTTTCCAGTTATTTGGAATGAACCTGCCTCAGTTTTTAATAGTTACTAAGATGATGTGCAAATAGGCTGGGTAGTTTTATCTAATTCATAGGATAAATAAAGGCACTGAACACCTCAGAGCCTCGAAAGGGCCTGAACTACAGACAAGTCAGTGGAGGGGCCAAGCTCTCCTTTATAGCACTGCCTGACACTTTTCTTTATTCTTTCATTAACAACAAGATAATAATAGGAGGGCATTTACTCAGCTCCATGCAGCATAAAGGTTCAGTCATCCACCATGGCTGGAGAACAGAATTCCCTCTTTATCTTACCATTCTCTTTACCATAAGGTTTACAAAACATATCATGAGGTTTGGTTACCCCATGTAGAAAATGTCTTTGTAAAAGTACACTTTTAAAAATTAATTTTCACATGATTATTTGGAAGGACATTATTTTTATTGGCTAAGAGTAAGCATGGATATCACTGATCAGCAAATTGATAAATATAATATAAGAAGTTCCAGGTGATCAAATACTAAATATACTTACTTTAATTTGATGTCTCTAAAGCTCAAATAAAATAAAAATTTTTAGTAAACTATTTAGAGTATTTATTTATTACTTTTAAAAAATTTTATGTTTTTATTGATTTTTTGTTTTATTTTTTAGAGAGAGAGGAAGGGGGAGAGAGAGAGAAACATCAGTGTAAGAGAGAAACATTGGCTGCCTCTTGCATGCCCCACACTGGGGATCGAGCCCACAACCCAGGCATGTGCCCTGACCAAGAATGGAACCAGGACTTCTCAGTCCATGGGATGAAGCTCAATCCACTGAGCCACACCAGCAGTGCCCAGTGTTCTTTATATATTTATCATATTTAATTATAATAAATTAAGGCTTACATATAGATGAACAAAGGAAGAACTTAATTGAGAACCTTCTGTATACCAGGCACTAGGAACATCACTCTACAGACATTTTATCATGCATTTTTCACAATTAAAATCTTGTTTTTTAATTTCTGAAATTGAAGCTCAGGAAATTTAAGTAACTGTTAGACGATTGTAAAGTTGTAAGTACTTGTCAGATAAATCACAATCACATTTGCATTCTCCAGGATGTCTTTAAAAAATATACCCAAAAAGAAATGGAAAAAAAATTTTAAAGTAATGTTACAAAATCAATTACATAGCGCAGGAAACTAGAAACCAAAAAGCTTTAAAATTGTTACATGAGACAATTAAAGCCACTAACATACTGATAAATCAGTCAATTTCTTTATCAGGCAGGTTATCACAGATCTCCAAGTCTTTGAGGTCAGTTACTGGAAGGTTGTTGCGATCCTTTCGTAGTGTCATGTTTCCATGATTTTTCATGTTCTTTGAAGTCTTGCATTTCTGTCTTTGCATTTGCAGTGGCAGTCACCTCTTCCAGACTTTAATAACTGGCTTTGGGAAAGAAAAACCTTCCATGAACCAGCCTTACTAGTAATTCTAGGTTTTCTCAGACCTTCTATGGTTATGACTGCTCCATGATTTTACTCCCTCTGTGGCAGAATGCTTCAGTGTATATGCCAGTTTCAAATCCTGCAATGTTCCAGGCCACGTGCTGATAGCTTCCCTTTTGCTTTCACCTGGGCAAGGTTAAAACTCAAGTTTGTGTTCTCCCAGCCCCCAGGTTCAACTTGGCTTTTTGTGAGTGCTCACCAGCTATACACCAAAGCTTGCTCTCCCAGCTCTGAGGAGCTCACACAGAGACCTAGCCCCAGAATGTGTGTGAGGGGTAGGAGAGTGGTGTGTGGGTGAGGCCAGTGCACCGGGGTTGCCCATGGGCTTTTGAGGAGATTCATGGGGAAGGCATCCCCAGATTCATGGGCAGAATTTTTATAGAGTTCGCAACACCGATAATAGGATCCACATTCCTTAAATAAGTCAGTACTCTACATGGGACAAGAGAGCAACAGTCTTTTTCAGTTGTGTCCCACACAGCCAAGGAAGCTGGGCACTCACTCACTCCCTTTCCCCATGGGGCAAATCATGAGCTGGGAAGTTCTTTTTTGGAGCTGAACTTTCCTCCACCTTGTAGGAGAAGTCACATGGGGAAAGTCAAATTGTTCCTTTTACCCTCTCTGATGATCCAAATGTGTTTTGTTGTTTTGTTTCTTCTAATGATGTACTATAATTTCTCTGATAGAAGCCTAGTCTTCTACAAAGGCTCTCTTGTCTGTGGCTAATTCTCAAAGATAGTGTTCACCAGGGAATCCTGGACCAGAGCCAAGAGAGGCTGGGGCCAGTTCATAGGGAACTGAGGGTCCAAAGCTGGGACAGAAGTTTACATGCCTACAGAACACACAGGTGGGCAAGACTCCTCCCAGATCCTTTCGTGTATGGCACTGTATCCCACAGCTCCCACAACGGCACTTTATCCATGAATGGATGACAAGTTGTTGTTGTTGAGGGGGATGCAACAGGAGACATCTTATTCAGCCATGTGTCTGATGTTACTCTGTCCATGATAATGATCTTGACATACCAAACTAACTTCACAATCAACTTATTTTTAGTTTGAATACCTGGAGTTAAGACTGTATCTTCCGCATGGCCCAGAGGCATCCTTTCCAAGTCAAATAAATCAATTAAGTATTATATCCCAATGTCAAAAAAAAAAAAAAAAAAAAGCAAAGCTTGGATATAAGGCAAAGGTAACCTTGTGGCATTTCAGTGTCACACTTGAGCATACCTAAATGGGCATACCCTGGCTGTATTTAATTTTCTAAGAGAATGAGTTTTGTTTGCATTAGTGTCTACTATGGATGAAGTCAAAGACCATCTAATGTTGCATATCAACTTAACTTGTAGATTTTTAACCTGTATTTATGTCTGGGAAGATGAATATCAACAAAGGGTATGGTTTTATTGTGGTATATTAACTAGTTTTTGTTTTGAACCTGGTAATCTTATTTCAATATTTTTTCTTTCAGTGATATTGTTTTAGACCCTCAAATTGTTTTTCTCAACTGGATTCACCATCCTGCTGATACCTTCGTTCAAAGGTTAAACAGAATTTTGATACAGTCTGAATATTTGTATAAGAGTCATCATTTTAGACTTTTGAAAATTTATTTGGAAACATTTTATGTGTTCCATGCTGTCTCTATGGATAGGTCGTTAGAGTTAAGGAGAAAATAACTGGTTAAAAAGGCAAAGCGTTAAGAAAAGCATTTCTTCAATATGTCATATTAAAGAGCATCTAAATATGCTTTGTTTTTGCATGTTTATATTTTTTCCATCTTTTTTTATAGGTTTTCTGTTTGTTGGATATTTTTGTTAGTCTTCCCTTCAATGTTAATCACACTACAAAGTGTATTCATTTATTAAAATTTTTCAGTGCAAGAGAAACTCATTTATACTTTTTCTGTCATTTTTGTCGTCTTTGTCTAACTTGAATAGAAATCTGACTATAAAAGAAATATTACCTTTATAAATTAAATTTTTATATTACATTATAGGCAGCACATTGAAAGTATAACTTTCAAATTTTCAATAACATTATAAACTTTAAAATAGTATTTTAGTTTTTCTCTCACAGTTAGGAAAGTACATGGCAAAATTGAGAGAGTAAATACAATAAAGGAAACAGAAACTGGCCACCATATTATTTTATACATTCATTGTACATCAAAATTATGTTGATGTTGGTATTTGATTTGGAGGTGTAACCTTTATAAATAACAGATAGACAAACAAAATAAAGTTTAGAAGACGTTATGCTAAAATTTAATCTTCAAATTAATAGTAATATAAAAATATGGTTCAAGAAACCTAAATGCTTCTGTTAAAATTTTACTGTGTATTTTCTAATCTGTAAGACAAGACAGATACCAACTAAAGAATAGTTTATAAGGCACTTGAAAAAAGTATGGAACCAAAATACGTGTACTATTGAAGACCTACAAGGAAAGATTTAGATAACAGTACAATTTTCTGTTAAAACACTCAATATCCTTAGCAATGTATGATGGCAGTATCACAATTGAGACATTTTGCATAAACTAATGATTCAGAGGGTGATAAATCAAATGCTTATCTAATTAAAGGGAACATATTTGAAACTAAATTCAATGACTCCGTTTTGATCTCATCCTGTTTTAGGTTGCTATTCAGGAATACATGAGTATCAGTGAATTGTTAAGCAGAGAATATTATAGAAAATCTGCTATCTCCCAATTACCCCTCTGGAACCTATCCTTGTGTGTGAACGCTTTCCTGTGATTCAAGAATGGATGTCATAGATCCTATGTGTCAATCTGGTACAAAAACATTTAACAGCCTGCTTATGTTTGTTGTAGAAAAACAAAAACATCCATTTATTTTTTCATAGTTCTATAGATTAAAAGTCTAAGTAGAGTGTAGCTTGGGTTTCACAAAGTCATGGTCTCAACAGGACGGCAGTCCTTTCTGGAGCATGCAGAGAAGAATCCCCTTCCGAGATTACTCAGGTTGTTGGCCAAATCCAGTTCCATGTGATTATAGGACTGAGGTTGCTGGCTAATGGCCCAAGGTTCTTCTCAGCTTCTGGAGACTGCCCATATTTCTTGGTCCATGGCCCCTTTCTTCAGTCATCACGCCAGCAATGGGAGGTTGAATCATTCTCATACTTCAAAGTTCTGTTTCTCTGCCTTTGTGTTCTGTCACATCTCTGTGACTCCAGCCTCGGAAATGCCTTTGTTTCTTTAAGGGCTCATGTGATTGGGACCTAATAAGTAATCTGGAAATTCTCACTATTTTATGGTCATTTTATAGTAATGAAACACTTAGAAACACTAATCTGTTCTCTTCTATAATATTGTCATTTCAAGACTGTGCTAGAAATGCATATAAAATATTAAACTTTTGTTATTGGTTATTCTCATCAATAGTCCATCCCTTTTTATTCCATATGGATGTACCACTACATTTTTTTTGTATTTTCTTCTCTTCTTTTTTAAACATTCAGCCATTAAAGGACATTTGTGCTATTTCTAATTTTAGGCTAGAGTAAACCAACTGCTATAAACATGTATACAAGTTTTTTGGGGGGGAACACAAGGCTTTATCTCTGTAGGATAAACCCCAGGTATATAATTTCTGGGTTGTATGGTCTTTGCAGTTTTTTTAAACTTAAAATTGTTTTTCAGAGTTGCTATACTATTTTATATACCCACCAACAATGGGACTTTGAGTAATTTAGTTTTCTGCATCCTCACCAGCATTTGGTGTTGTCACTAATTTTTATTTTTGTCATTGTGATAACAGTATCTAGATAACTCATTGAGGTTTTAATTTGCATTTCTGAAATAATTAATGATTGTTATTTATTTTTTTGTTTGTTTGTTACTCCTCACCTGAGGATATTTTCCATTGATTTTAAGATAAAGTGGAAGGGAGGGAGAGAGAGAAAGAGAGAGAGTCATTGATGTGAGAGAGACACATTGTTTGGTTACCTCTGACAGGACCCTGACCAGGGCTGGGAATCAAACCTGCAACCCAGGTATGTGCCTTTTACCCAGAATCGAACCCTCGACCCTTTGGTCCATGGGCAAATGCTCTAACCACTGAGTCACATAGGACAGGCTGGCCTGATGGTTATCATTTCATGTGCTTCTTTGCCATGCCTGTAGATTCTTCAGAGAACTGTATATTTTTCTTATTTAGCTTATTTGTCTTATTTATTAAGCAAACAATATTTTTAAAGAAATTAAGTCCAGTTGAATCATTTTTCCTTTTATGTTTTATGCTTTTTGTGTCATTTCTACATTTTTACCTAGATATAAGTCTCAAAAAATTATTCTGCATTTTTTATTAAGAGCTTTATAATTTTACATTCTACTTTTTTTTTTTTTTTTTATCCTCACCCGAGGACATTTTCCCATTTTTTTGTTCAGGTAGAGTGGGAGGGAGAGAGAGGAACACAGAGAGAGAGAAACATCGATGTGAAAGGGACACATCGAGTGGCTGCCACCCGCACGACCAACCAGGGCCGGGGACAAACTGCAACCGAGGTACGCGCCCTTAGCGGGAACCGAACCCGGGTCTCTCAGGACCGCAGGTCGACGCTCTAACCGCTGAGCCAAACCGGCCAGGGCTACATTCTACTTTTAAATCCATGATTCCTTTTGACTAATTTTTTGTATAAAATGTAAGACTTGGGTTGAAGTTTTTGTTTGTTTGTTTTTGCTATAGATGCCTTATGGTTCCAGCACCATTTATTAAAATGCCTGTCTTTCCACCATTGATTTGCTTTTCTATCTTTGTCAAAAATCAGTCGGGCAAATCTCTATGAACAATTTCTGAGTTTTTATGCTGCCATTTTGGTCTATGTGTCTATCTCTCTACCAATAATACAATGTCTTGAAGCTGAGTAGACTGTTTCCACTTACTTTATTCTTCTTTTTCAAAATAGTATTAATCTTTCATATTTCTATAAAAATAATGCAGAAATTTTCACAGAAACTTCATTAGACCTGCATATCAATTCAGGGAGACTTGATATTATTATTATTTTGAATCTTCCAATTCATGAACATAGTATGTTTTTCCATTTATTTAGATTTTCTTTGATTTGTGTCATCTGCATAGTGTACTTTTTATCATATAATTCCAATACCTCTTTTGTTAGACTTATATTTTGATAGTTCATTGTTTTGAGTGATTGTAAATGGTGTTGTATTTTTAATTTTACTAGCATGGTGTTCATTGCTAGTATATGAGAACATAATAGATTTTTTATTTTTATCTTGTATCCTGTGACTCTGATAGATTTACTTCTTAGTTTTAAGAGTTTATTTATAGATTCTTTAGGATTTTACACAATTATGTCATTTTCAAGTAAGAAAAGTTTTATTTCTTCCTCTCCAAACCCTATGTATGTATTCCCATTTCTTGCCTTACTATGCTATCTAGAACTTTCAGCACTATAATGAGCAAGAATAACAAGAGTGGAAACCTGCCTCCCAATTTTTTTTTTTTGGAGTACAAATAGTTTATCATTTTAACATTAAAAATAATATTTGCTCTAAGTTTTAGTAGTGTCATTATCAAGTTAAAATTTTGTCTTTTATTATTATTTTTCTGACAGTGTTTATCATGAATTGGTTTGAAGTTTACAAATGTTTCTTTTTTTACCAGTTGATGTCATCAAATTATTTTCCTTCCTTACATTATATTGATTAATTTTCAAATATAGAACCAGACATACTAGTCCAAAATATACATTTTATGAGTAGTGTGATGATGGACAGAAATATTCTCCCCTTTATAAGGAGAACACATTTTAAAGTTTGTAATTACAGGATTTCAGAAAATATAGGACACCATTTTTCATAAATTACTAAAAAGAAACACTTAAAACCCCAGTGTGAAGATTTAAGTATAGCGAGTAAACTGTCCCTTGACTGAGTTACTCAAATCAACCATACATCCAAATATTGCTTTAGCACTCACACACCAAAGGAAGCACAAAGATGCATTATTCTTGCACTATTGTAAGAACTGTAAGCAAGAGAGGTATTAATACACAGTCATTCCTCAGATAAGTATTTCTACCTGACTGGTGAATGGCAAGTAGAAATAGAAGGATAGGGAATAAAGTGGAAATGGTGCTAATATATGATAATATAATGAAAAAATGTAAATATTTAGGTAAGAAATATTGTTTAACTAATGATGTAAAAAAAATGAAGGACTTTTGAGAATGAGTAATGTGATCAAAACTGTGATTCTGGTAGACGATCTATCAAACGTGTTTATACTGGCTGAGATAAGGAGGAGACTGATCAAAGGGAAGCAGGTAGAAAGATACTGATTAACATATACCTATGGATACATATAAAGAACACAGAAATTTAGGAGATGGATGGAGTATAAGAGTGTTAAGACTTCTAATAAAAGGAATTAATAATTCTCAGATCTCTTCTCCTCAAGTGGGTGGTCAAAAAGAGCCAGAACATTTGGCTGACTATAAGTCATGATAGATATTTTCATTTGGAAAATTCTGTTCATAACATCATAGTACATCAGTTATAACAAAAAATTTTCCAGAAGCATTTCCTTAGAGAAATCTGGTTTGGAAATTATATTGCTACTATTGATGCTGCTGTGTAGAGTTTTCCCTTGACAAAACATAACACCTTTTGAAATAACATCTTTATAATAATGACATTAATAGTGTCAGCAAATCTTCTATCTTCTTATGTAAGTCAAAAAAATTAAAAGACAGAAAATATTAATATGTCAACTACAGTCTTTATTATGATATCGTATTGACAATTATAAGTTCATTGGGGAAAATTTTTATTGTTGTTACTATAGAAGAATCTCTTCTATAGGTTCAGTATTTCTTGCATTCAATAAAACATGCATATTTTAATTTAATTTTTAAATCATTGTCCAATTACAGTTGGCATACAATATAATGTTAGTTTCAGGTGTATAACATAGTGTTTAGACATTTATGAAGTGATCACCTCAATAAGTTTAGTACCTGTCTGACACCATGCATAGTTATTACAATATTACTGACTATATATATATATATATATATATTTATTTTTATCCTCACCTGAGGACATTTTTGCATGTTTTGTTCAGATACAGCAGGAAGGAGAGAGACAGACAGAGAGAGAGAGAGAGAGAGAGAGAGAGAGAAACATCGACATGAAAGGTGCACATCGAGTGGCTGCCACCGACACGACCCTACCAGGCCGGGGACAAACTGCAACCAAGGTACATGCCCTTAGCGGGAACTGAACCCCGGGTCTCTCTGGACTGCAGGCCGACACTCTAACCACTGAGCCAAACCGGCCAGGGCCTGACTATATTTTTTATGTTGTTCTTCACATCCCCATGACTATTTGTATAACTGGCAATTTGTACTTCTTAATCCCCTCACCTTTTTCACCCTTTCCTTAAATACCCTCCAATAGACAATCGTTTATTTTTTTCTCGATATCTGTAAGTTTGTTTCTGTATTATTTGCTTTAAAAATATTTATATTTTAAATGTTAATTTTAAGAAACATTTAATGTATATGTTTATATATTGTAGTATTTAAATTGTATGTGTTTATGATTACAGTTGTTTTATTTTTAACAATACCAATTTTGATGACTTCACCAAATAGATTGAAGTTTGGAAAGTGGCCTTAATCGAAGTACTTAAAGTTGCATAATATTAAAGAACTGATTAGACAGATACCTTTATTAAATTGACTATTGATGGACACAGTGTCTAGAATGACAATTATCTTATACATTGTTTATGCATCACTATTAAATCAGTAAGTAAATCATTTGTATTAATAAAAAAGAAACCATTATGTGATTAACTGTAAAAGATAAAACTTCAAAGTGTTGTCTGGAGCAATATCATTTTCTTCAGAGGAGTCTGCACTGAAAGAGAATAATGATGTCATTATGATGAAAAAATACAAATATTTTTATAGAGGTTGGATGTATTACTTGAAGATTTATTTTTTTTCTAGTTTATTTGCTTTTGTTGATTTACATGTAGAATTTCTTTTAGGAAAATGGAAGATGAGGGTGGTGTTACTGAATATTAAAACTTTTTTCATGCACACAGGCATCCAAATGCACTTGAATTATTCTTTGGTTTTTATACAAAATTTCAAATATAAATATCATTACTTTAAAGACATAAAAGTTTTCTATTTTTTAATTCACTATGTTAAAAGAATTTATTTTTATTACCATTAAACATTCTAAAAATTAAATACGTTCATAGATAATATAAGATGGATTACCTTCCATTTAGAAAGGAGCACTGAGATTAAAATATAGAAGTAATAAATTGCCTCAGAATAAGTGAAATAACCACATAAATCACATGAGTTTTTTTTCAAGTATGTCTATTCCAAATGTTCTGTTCTGGTCATAAAATACCTGTATTAACATCAAGCTGTACTTACGAAAACATCCTAAAATGATTTTAATATATGAGAAATTTATCCTCATTGTTAAATTAAGTTGCTGCATGCATACTGAATTCTTTGTATTTCCAACATATAATTTTTCACCTCTTTTGAATGATCTAAGAGACCTATTTAAAATTTCTAAATCTGCAGTGTGTTTTAAAAGAACTAATATTTCGGCCCAAGACCTTTGGCAATTACAATGCAATACATCTGCAAACAGAATGGATTCTGTTCTACTATTAACTCCAAAAATGTGAACTTCAAAAGGTTCATAGAAGATGTATTGCATTCTAGCATATGTATCTGTCACGCATAAGAACTAGTTAACTAATTTTCTTGCTTTGGGGTCATTTTTTTCTTAGAGACTATATATAATTCTTTGAATTCAAACTCATAAAATCTGTTGATGAGATTCAGCTTCAGAGGAATATTTCCTGACTCATAATATTTCAAAAAACACATTTCTGGAAACTTTACTATATTAAATCTTATTAATACAGAGGTCTGGAGCAATCATTATTGAGTTGTCATCAGAGTCTACAGAATATAAATCTAAACAAATGCGTCCAGTATAAAAAGAATTCTTTATTAAAACCACCTTTCTTTAAGGTTCTATTACCTCAATATGTGACTTTGGTGTGTTTAAACAGGGCTTCTCCTCATGTCACCATTAACAGCCACTGCTTGCTTGCATTCCATCAAAACTGACACCATTAAGAACTGAGAAGAATTGCTTGGAAAACTCCCTATTCTCTTATAAAGTACACCCAGTCAAACTGATCCTCTTAGGTAAGTTTTATTATTCTAAAGGATGGAGCCCGAACAGTCCTACGGTTCAAGCAATTAAAGTTATTCCAAATGTTTGTGATTGTTTTTAACCCTTATGGCTTTTTTTTTCAATCTGTATGTCCTCTCCTTATTTTATCATTCTCTCTTTCTAGTCATATTTCTGAAGATGAAATCAGTCTTTAAGTGAATGTCCATTCTTTAAGCGAAGTCATCTATTTAATAAAGCCAACCAGAGATTTATCCACATTACGGTCAACTTACTGAGGCTACTTAAAACACTGACATTTGATCCTCATCTTGCAAAAGGCACCAGTTTTTAAAATGTGTTCCAGGGGAACGAAAAGGCTGAGCTTCAGAGACCCACAGATTGTTAAATGTGATTTGCTACAGCTCACATTACTGCAAGGTGGAAACAATGTCAGCAGCAGCAAAATCAACTCTTTTTATATAACTCATTGTACATAGCAATCCATGAACTAATAAAGTCAGTATTAATATGTTGCCACTGTGCATAATAATTCTTAAATATAAATTTCACATTTTAAATAGGGCAGTTATAATATACCTAGTTATAATAAACTCTGATTTCACCACGGCTTGTGAAATTCTTAAACTAAGCCAGAATTATATATGTGTTTCCAAAGACCCTAATGGGCAGGGAAGGAATGCCCAGTGCTATTTTATTTCAAAACAAGGAAGGCACCATATGCTTTAACCAAATGAGGAGAAGATAAAGTTCGCCTACCCAGCAGCAGCTGATAGCACACTGTAGTTCAGCGGAGTAAGCAGTTCTAAATTGGGACTATAGCATTAGCCAACTGTCTTTAAGGGAGGAGGATGCCTTAGTTAAACTGAGTTATTTGTTAGGAAAATGTTACAGCTTAGTACCTGTGTTTTTTCATGCTTCCTCCATGTGTAAAGTGTATCACGTATTCTATTGTAAGGTACGATTATAAAACTAGACAAAGCCACTTTTGCAGCTGGAATTGTTCCAAATGTGTGGGATAAAAATCGGAATGTGGTGATGCCTCGATCCCAAGTTCCCTGGGATAGAATAACTATTTTTTTGTAGCTGAATGTCCAAGATTAGGAGATATCCCAAAGCTTCCCTTTATGTGAGCAGTTGTAATAAAATTAGTAACCCTTAATATCCTTGAGCACTTGTTCTTACAATACCCAAGTCCGAATTTCACTACTGCCTTACTGTAGTGAAATTTTAAGGAACATTTACTACCAAAGTACAGGATGCGGCAGAGATTGCAGCCAGGGTGAATTTGCCTCCCGATCCTCTATCGGGCATCCAGAGGTTTCAGGTGTCAGCTCAAAATTAAAAAGAAAAAAATAATAATTGTCTTCTGACTTGTCTACTGTTTTCAGTGAATGTTCCCATGCGTTCTCAGCCCAACTTTAGAAGTAGGGATTAAGAATGGATTATTGTGGTTTAACTGAAGTTTTCATTTTAGTTTTCTCTTTCCTCCAATAGTGCAGTTTCCTTATTACCTGCCTGTTGTGGAGGGTTTAGATAGAAGTGAAGTGGCCGGAGTTCAATCAATAGGAGGCAGAGTGCAATCGGCGGGCCTGGGAAAGCACTTGAAAGTGCTGTTGAAGCCCAGCAGGCTCTCCACCTGAGGAATGGTGCTCTCTGGTAGCTGCGCTCCAGCTCTTTTATTTCAAATGCAGCACGGATCCTGCAAGACTGGAAAACTTGGTCCCAACGTTCATCCAGCCGAGAAACTGCCACACCTTCCAAAAATGGTGTTGCATTTGGAAATGACGTGATTTCTTAAGGTCAACTCCTCTATAACATTTTACACTTTATATTAGTTTCAGAGTACGCCAATTCATTAATATATTGAACCAAATGCATTTCATTCCATTGCTTCAAGAAAAATGTCACGTCTTTGAGTTCCTTAAAAACAAAAAAAATCTTTAGATATTCCACTGAGCCTCATTTCTTCCTAAATTCAGTTTTATTATTTTTCTTGTGTCTAAATTAATTATTCCTATCCACACTAAATTATATTAATCCCAATACAAAACAAAATCTGGGTGCATTATATTTTTACTGTCCTATGGAACAATTTCTATTGTTTTCTTTTTGACATCTATTACTTTGAATTTCTTTATATTTTTATTCTGTAGACCATAATCTTTTTATTGTTATGGGTAGGGCATATTGTTTTCCTTCTTTTTCCTATAATAGCTTCTGAAATTATTTATTATTGAAATAGTTTTAATGTTCTGAGGAAACAGTTTTTTAGAAAATAATTTATTTGGGACCAGCAGTGATCATATATTGCGAATTTGTGGAAAAACAAATCAGTTTCCAGTAACCGTTGATCATATAACATTTGAATTTACATGTATCACTATATTAATGTATAGCATGTACTTGAGCTACAGACAAAATAAAAAAAATTAAAAGAATGGATAAATTTAAATTTAATAATGCTTTAGCATAGAATTCTTTTATTTTCAGATGAACTGAAATAGCATTATGCATCATTTTGTTTTTAATTTAAGAAAGTGTTTCTGTGTTTTTTCTTCTTTGCTTTGCTCTAAATCTTTTAAAAATAATTAAAATATATTGAAGAGTTTGAATAATTAATAGTATAATAAACCCCTGGATATTCATCACCTAAATCAAAGAATCATTAATATTTTAAACATTTTGGCATTATCTGTCAGTATGTGTATGTAAATACAACCATGTGAAAAAATAAATTATCAGAATAACTCATCTTTAAATAACTCAGCTTGCCTGTCCTATCACTGGGAACATTCTACTTTGTAATCAAAATGTTATTAGCCTAGTTAAAAACATTAACAATAATTTTCTAATCATATTTGATATTCGATGCATACTCAAATTTCCTAAATAGTTCCTATATATTTTATAGTTATTTTAAAAAGTATCTATTGATTTAGCAACAAAAAGATCTTTATGACATGTCACTAAACAGTGATCAGCATGAGAGGTCTCTGAAGTACATATAAATATTTTCTGATGTGAAAATAATTAAATATTATATAATTAAGTGTAAAGTCTTAGAAATTTCCTGGCCCGTGTGGCTCAGTGGTTAAGTGTGGACCCATGTACCAAGAGGTCACTGGGTTCAATATCCGGTCAGGGCACATGCCCAAGTTGTGGGCCAAGAGGTGCGCAGGGGGTGGCCAATTGATGTTCTCTCCAGTTGATGTTTCTATCTCTCCCTCTCTATCTAAAAAAATCAATAAAGAAAAAAATTTTAAGTATTATAAACTAAACTTTCTGGCTATAAGTTTAAGTTTGTGATATTCATTTCTTGATTTTTGACTGCCTTTTCTTCTGATCAATATGTCTTGACTTCATTATAAGGCCCCATTATATGTAGTCTTTTTTACCACTTTGAGTCAAGTTTAAAATCTATACTTCCACTTAGACAATTTTATCTTCTCAACTCTTAAACATCACTGACTTGGCTATCAAATGGTATTAAAATATTTGTTTCAGTCAAGAAGTTTGATTTATAAAACTCATGAAAAGCATGTTCTATTATATGTTCTCCCATTTCTCCTGTTTACACTTTTTATCTTCCTTTTGCTGCTTTGAGATTTTTAAAAATAGTATTATTTAGTTTAAAAATCTTCCTTTAGCCATACTTACAAGTACTTTGCTAACAAATATTTTAACTTTTATTTCGCCTGAGAACCTTTATTTTTTCATCATTCCTGAAGGAAAATTTCCCTTCAGCACCTATACAATGACATGCAATCTCCTGCTGGCTTCTATAATTTCAGATAAGAAATCTGCTGTCATGTAAATTACCTTTAGAAAATGTGTCATTTCTTTGTGTATAAAACTTTGTCTTTAGTTCTCAGAAGTTTAGTTATGATCTGTCTTGACTGTGAATTTTTATTTCATCTTTTTTTGTGATTCACTCTATTTCATTGTTTTGTATATTTATATATTTCACCAAATTTGGTAAGTTTTCAACCATTATTATTTCAAATACTCTACCAGTTCCACTTTCTTTTACATCTGCCTCTGGAATTGTAATGATACTAATGTTGGACCTTTTGTTTTTGTCCTATGTGTTCCTAAGGCTCTGTTCTTTTGTCTGTGTGTCATTTCTCTGTAGTTCAGATTGGGTCAATTCTACTGATGTGTCTTCAAGTTCACTAATGATCCCTTGTCATCTACAATGGATGTTGAGTCCATGCAACACTTTTTTTCTATTATTTTATTTCTATAATTACTATTTTGTTGCTTTGCATTGCTTATTTCTTTAGTGAGATATTTTGGGTTTTTGTGTGTGTGTGCTTGAAAGCAATTTGTAATTTCTAGCTGAAACATTATTAAGATTGTTTCTCTAAAATTCTTGACCGATATTCCCAACTTCTCATTCATCTCTATCTTGGTGTCAGTTGATGATGTCCTTATTCAAGTTGTTTTTAATTTCTTTTTTATTGCATTGACATTGTTTTATAAAATTATATAGGTTTCAGGTATACAAATTTACAATTCATCATCTGCATATTGTATTTGTGTTCACCACCCTAGGTCAAGTCTCCTTCCATCACCACTGATTTCCCTTTACCCCCTTCTTCCTCCTCTTAAGCCTCCTTCCCTCTGGCAATCACCATACTGTTGTTTGTGTCCATGAGTTTCTTTGGTTCTTGCTATAGCGGGTGATTTTCCACTGTATCCCAGACATTTTGTCTATTACTTAAGAAACTCTGAATCCTTTTGTTTTAGCAGACAGTCAACCTTATTTAGGTTTAGACACAAGTTCTAGTTTACTTGGATGGACTGAGATTCCATTGCTGATTTTATATTCAAAGGCTTTATGGTGCAGTTATTTTTGTTTGTTTTGTGTTGTTCATCTTATTCTCTGGTGCTCCCACTAGTCGCTAATGTGGCAGAAGGAGTTTCTGCAGGCAGAGGTACCTAAAGCTTTCATATGGGGGAAGAAAATCTCTAGCCCTCTAGGATTAAAAGACTTCCAAATCCTAGCTGTTTTTGTGTGGGGTTTTACTTGCTGTGGCTGCCTGTGAGCCCTTGCTTTTTAATAAAATAAATGAGTTTCATGTCTGTGGGACAAAGTGGCTACCAGAACATTTGTTTGGGTGGGATACTCTTGCCTCTGGGTGAAAGATATTTTAAAATTATAATATCTTGTGGTTTATCAAATTACAGATGATCCTAATTGAGCATAAATACTCAATATAAATTTATTGAAATAATTAATGCTGCTTAAGGTTGTCTGATTTTTAGCAAGATATTAGTGCACATAGAATCTTAAAAGGAAGGTCCCAAGGTCCAAAGAAAGAATTTTAAGTTTCTTTTTAAATATTGCAATTGTATTTGTTTTTCTGCTTCAAACTTCCAGACAGCATGTCACATAATATAGTTGTTTCTTGTAAGACACTCAGTCGTCTGATTTTTATAGGAAAAGTGTTTGAACTAGTTCCTCTATAAAAACAAACACACAAAACACATAGAAATTATAATGCAGTTTGGCTTTTTTTCATGAATATTATTTGGTAAGTTCTTAAGGAAGGTTTTTATGTATTTACATATCTATTTACTTTGGCCTCTTTCACTAACAAGTATATATTAAATATTTGTTGAATAAATAAATTTATTAATCTAAATGTAATTCACTGTTTGACATCAATTATAACATTAATGACTTGGTCTCAGAATTTCTGAAACAGCTTCTATTACATGCATTATCTTACTATTTATTACAAGTTTTCATTTCAATGAATTAGAAGCCAGTAATTATTTTCATTGTGAAATTTGAGAAAATATAGATTGTTAAAAGATTAGAGTAAAATATAAAACTATTCATTTTTTTCAAAATATTGGATTTATTTCTTTTTAACATAGTTTAAATGTTGTATGGTTTTTGGTTTTTTTTGCAGTATTTTATTTAAATATATGTGACATTAATTCCAATAGCATAAAATTAAGTCTATACTTTTTATTTTTAAATCATGCAAAATTGACCCCATACACAAACTTCAAGAACTATTTGGATAAATATTGATGAAATATATACACATTTATACACATTTGCATATTGCATTTTCTAAATATATTCTTAAAGTTAATATTTGTATATGTTTTTGAGAGATATTAGTTAACTTTCTGGTAGAAAATTATTTTTGTAACAGAGGATTAGAGTTACATTTCAGGCTGACCACAGAACTGTAACCTCTCTACCACAATTTACTTACATGCAGCCCCACAGAAGAATTCTTAATGGAGAAAAATTAGGTATGAGATTCCATTTCACCAGAGGCAGCCAAGATTGCAAATCCTTTCACATCCACCCAAACACCAGTTTTAGTTTCCCCAAATATTTGTTGAATATCTATTCTGCTTAAAACATTATGATAGATGCAAAGAAAACCTTGCTGTTTCCAAACCATAGCATAAAAGGGGGTATGCAGAGGTTGCCAGAGTGTATGCAGTCCTGTATCCTGTAGGCTATTTCTATCACATCTGGCCAAAATTTTAGAATTTGTTGTTATCCAAAGAAGCTCTCCACTACATCTTACAGCACTCTCCACCATGGTTGTTGTTCTGCAAGCCCTTCTTTTATCTTTAGGATCTCTGCAATAAAGTGGTTATAAACTCAATCAACAACAATAATAACCATATTCACAACCACAGCTACCACAACAGCAACATACACGCACACATACACACATAAGCACACATTAATACACACACATGCATTTGTGTATGCATAAGCTTTCCATTTGCTCCTAGTAATTAAATATTTTTTCCTAAAATTCTAATAGATTAAAAAGTAATTGTCTTGCTTACTTCAAAGACAGAGGAAGAAAGATAGAAGATTGGGAGATGTTACATTTGGACACACAGATTCACCAAGGCTGTGTGGGGTTCTCGGAAACAAAGGTGTAAGACAGAGCCTCCAATTTCAAAGAGCACAGAGAACCCAGGGAGGGTGTGGGGTAGGGTGTGTGGCATCCGAGGAATACTACCGATGCAGGCTTCATCTGGCAGCTCTGCGCCTAGGAGAACAGGAACAGAGGAGAACTAGAAAGCTGTTTCTACTCTGTTTTAGCAGCCAAGCCTCTCTGTGTGTAAAAGGGCCTCTGAAAATAGGAACAGGACTCAGGGTCCAACTGATAGATCTGCAAATGTATTTTGAAAAAAAAACATCAACAACTTATAAATAAAATATGAATTAATGCTATTTTGTATAAAATTTTATTCTCAGTTATTTTGAATATTCAGAAGCATTCTTACCTGAGGATACACACACGCTCACACAGACACATATGTACAAAACATGGAAAATATATATAAGTATACAGTTCTAAGTTATATTAAATGTGTTAAAAATAATATTTTCTTGTTTTCAGAAATACCCATGTTTTGCTTTGTAAACTCATTTGTCAATTTTCTAATTACTGATGAGATAGATACAATGCAATTAGTTCCCTGATAAAAATTTTATATATAAAATCAAATGGAAACATACATATTCAATATTTTAAAAAATTGCTGCATTCCAGCTATTCTGTTCCTTATTACTGAGTCTATGGAAGACTGTATTTTCAGTGTTTTGTGTTCCACATTGCCTTTGAGGTCAAATCTAAACTTATGTTTCAAAGATTTCTGAGTTGTTTTTTTCTGGAAAGTCACAATAATGTGTCTGTTTTCATAAGGTTATAAAAAGAGTAGCAGCAGAGGTCTAAACACAAAGTTTGTAAGGAAAGTTCTCTAAACTAGGCACCCCGGGATGCTAAATGGGAGTTATAACAGCTCTTAAAAGATCTCTCTTCAAACGTGAAGTTACTGATCAGGAAACACTGAGATTGTATGACCACTCGTGTGATGTCATATGAAGCATTAAAAAACCAACATATTAAGTATCCTTTTTAAAAGTCAAAACTTAACTCCCAGTATACAGAAAATATAGGAAGTAGAAGGATACATTTTATGACACTATGTTTTCAGACAAGTTCACAAAACGATTTATTCTTAAGGCAAGTAACTTGTTTGGTGCTTCAGAGTAATCAAATGGAAAAATTAGTCAGGGCACCTGCTCTAGATGACAAGGGAAAGGAGACATACACACTATGAGTAATGAGAAAAGTTTGAGTAAATACTGGTGTTAGAAATGCTACGAAGCAAAGTCTGCCTTTAAAATATGCTATATCAGATAAACAACTGGTAGAATTTGAATATAAAATGTTTACTAAATAGTATAAAACTAATAAGGGTGAGATAATAGTACAGTTTGGGGAGAATGTCCTTTGAAACATTTAAAATCTAAGTAAAGGGTATAAAGACTCACCTGGTTATTATTTTGACTTTTACATGCGTTTCAATTTTTTTCACCCATATTTTTCTGGAAAGTCTCAAGGGATTTCTCCCACATACCTTGCCTTTACTTTTTTCTTCTCTTCTTACTCTGGTTTTCTATTTGTTTCTTCAACAAATATTTTGTGTTGGTTAGTGTTCTCATGTATCCAAGAAATACAAAATTAACCAATATTCATGGAGCATCACTGCTTTTTAGAAGCCAAATGCTGCGGACATAATAAAGCATGGCAGGTGTCTGTGGCTTGGTGGGGTGCAGTGTGAACAAGGGAGGTTAGGAGACGCCTCACAGAGAAGATGCGATAGTCAGTTACGTGGATGTGTCAGCTTGGTGAGGCAACAGTCCCACTTATGCCAACACTATTATAAGTGTTCTGTCAAAGGGTTTTGTAGCTGTGATTAAAGTCTATAATCAGTTTAGTCTAATTAAAGAAGAATATTCTTAATAATAAGAGTGGATTTGAGTCAATCTGTTGCAAGAACTTAAGAACAGAACCCAGGCTTCCCTGAAGAAGAAATTCCAACTGTGACCTGGAGCTTAAGCTCATGCCCCTGAGTACCCACCTGTCCTTCCTGCCCTACACAGTTTAAGTCTCCACAATCATGTAAACCAACTCTATTTTTAAAAAAGAACAAAACTCTTCACATGTATATGCTATTTCTTCTATTCCTCGAACAGAACTTTTACTGATACAACAGTATTTCAGCAAAACTTTGGAGAAGATGAGGAACCGAGTCTTGTGTATGTGTGTGGGTGGGGAGGGAGTGTTCTAGTCAGAGGTACAGCAAGTGTCCCAGCCCTCACAGGAGCTGCCCGGCTGGGCTATTGGTTGGCAAAGTAAGCATCCCCGCTGCTCCCACACCACTGTGAGACAGGAGGAGAATAGTGGGAAATACATTAAGTAGATGAATTAACTAGTGCACAGAAAGAGGAGAAGTTAGGTCGCCCACACCATGGAGGAGCTTGCGTTTATACTCAGAGTGAGATGGTAAGATAGTAGAGGACTCTGGGAATGTTGGATACAGGATCCAATTTTTTTAAAAATGCACACCTGGATAATGAGTAGAGATTGTAATAAGACACAAGAGTATAGGCTGGAGTCCTGCTAAGGAGCTCTCTCCAGGAAGCTGGAAGTGATCCCTGTCAGAGTTTCCAGAGTCGGTTGGAGTTCGCATATCTTTTGAAAACAGAATGAACAGAATTTATTTATGGCTTGGGTAGGAGTTTGAAAGAAACGGGGAGTCAATGCTGACCCCAAATGTTCACCTGGGGAATTAGAACAAATAAGGGGTATTTTACAGAGATGGCAAACTGTCAGGAATAGAGTTGTGAGAGATGATCGTGAGTCTTTTTGGGGGGGGGTATTACCTCTTAAAGTCACCATGAAGTTCTGTTAGTAGCACCCCTCTGTTTTCTGCTGATGCTATGTTGAGACTTCCGTTGCTCAAATTAAAGTTTGGTCACATCCCACTACTGGACAGTGTTCAGAGACGATATTTCAGGCCAAAGGACCAGCTTGTGCAAAGAAAAGAGAGCAGAAGAAGCTTGTCACATACAAAGAACTGCCGTTAGTTCTGTGTAAATGGATTGAAGGCTCCAGGAGAGAAGAGTCAGATGGAAAGGCAATTACATAATTGCAAAGTCACCCTTCTCCTTCAGTTCCTGCCAATGTCCTCAAACCAAACCTTGCCCTTTGCTGCCTCTTCCAGTCCTAACATAAATCATTCAGCAGCAAGTTGCCCACCTTTTCTCAATCCTGAGGGGAGGATGATATCATTGAGCTTCAGTTGTGGTCACTTTGAAGTACAGATGGCCATTTTTCCTGAAGGTGCACAGACTGTCTGTGCCTGTCCGGAACTCACTCCTGCGGCAGCCAGGACTCCTGCTTGCGATGTAATCCTACCCATCTTCAGCATGCGTAGTGTCCTCTGAAAAATGTGGAGAAGAAAAGAAATACGGGAGGAAGAAACTCAAGGTCAGCATTTTTCCCACTTCAAGGGAAAAAAAAAAAAGTACATTTAAATGCATTTACCATGCAAAAAGTATGCACTAATTATATGTAAAAAAAAAAAAAAAAGATGTAATATTGCATGAAATCACATTCTGGTAATAATAGTCATGGTTTTGAGAACTCCTTCCACTGAAAACTCTTTGCCATCCAGATTCAAGTTAGAATATGGAACTTAATCTGGCCCCAAATTCAAGGGTTTTAGCATTGTCTATTTGGCCTTAAAGTGGATATGCTTTTCAAAAATACTGTTGATGTGCTTCTACTCCCAGCAGAAGTGCAGGAACAGGACAGCACCCGAGATGAGGACAGGCCAGAGGAGGTTCTACATCATTTTTCCTTAACGCTTCTTTAAAATACGGTTGATTCCATTCCTAAATGTTGTGTCAGAAAATAAACAGTAAAGAAAATCTTAATTGAACTAGCAGTAAATGTGTTGGGATGATGTATTTATTTTTATTTATTTATTTTTTTATCCTCACCTGAGGATATTTTTCCATTTTTTGTACAGATAGAGTGGGAGGGAGAGAGAGGAAGGGAGAGAGAGATAGAAACATCGACGTGAAGGGACACATCGAGTGGCTGCCACCCGCACGACCATCCAGGGCCGGGGACAAACTGCAACCGAAGTACGTGCCCTTAGCGGGAACTGAACCCGGGTCTCTCCGGACCATAGGTCGATGCTCTAACCGCTGAGCCAAACTGGCCAGGGCGGGATGATGTATTTATTATCCAGCCTGTTTCAAGAAGTCATTTATTACAAGTAGCTTGCAGGGGTGGGGAACATCTGGCCCGCGGGCCGTATAAAGCCCGTGATATGAATACCAGCTAACAGCACTCGCCTCATCAAATTAGCCAAATATAGCAGGCTAATTTTTAAGCTGATAATTTTGTATGACTCACAAATATTACAAATATGCAAATGGCCTTTGGCAGAAAAAGTTTCCCTACCCTAAATTCTTTATTTCTATATTCTACAACGTAATATCTTCTAGTAGACTTTAGAATACAGATAATTGTCTTTTCTAGGTATATAATGCTCCCATCGCAGGGGCAAAAACAGCTAAATTTTACCCACCGAGTTAAGACTACCATGTAACTTAGTCTGGATGGACTGGTGTAGGAGATGGAGGGGAAGAATACCCAAAGAAACTTTATGTTGAATTGATTATATTATTGTTTCAAGGTTAAAGAGCCTAAAGAAATAAAATAGTTCTTTCATAAGTGCTCTGTCAATAAAATGTTGTGTATTATGTCAAAATAGAGTTAACAGGTTGGCTTTGGCTATGTTGGAGTTGAGCAATATAGCCTGCCCGTGGACTAGCTCTGTGTCCTTCACCATTTCACACCGCTGGGCCTGGCACTGGCTTCAGAAGGAACACAGAGCTGCGAGAGCCTAACCAGGTTTGGCAGCTCATTCTGTAAAGGGCCAGACAGTCAATATACATGGCTCTGTGGCCATGCGGTCCTGGTCACAGCTATTCCACTCTGCTCTGTAGCAAGAAACCAGCCCTGGACAATATGCAAAAGAATCAGCTTGGCTATGTTCCTCTAGTAAAACTTGATATGCAAAAATAGGTGGGTTTGGCTTGAGGGCATAATTTCTGACCCCTGACCTAAACCAGAGGTGGACCAGCTCCAGCCTTCAGTCCATTTACTGTGCAGACAATTCTGGGGCCAAGAAGATCTAAAGAAGAAGAAAAAAAACCAAACATATAAATTAGCTTTGGGCTTTTCCAATGCCAGTTTTTCTTAAGAAGAAATAAACTCTGTTAAGATACTCCTTCAGATAGGAAATATTTTCTCCTTAAACTTGCTTTCCACTAATATTGTGATTTGCCATTAAATGTAAACTTATTTTTGGCTCTTATGTACATATCTTTAAGTTCTTAAAGAAAAAAAAAATATATAATATATAGTATTTCATATATAATAAAGACTAATATATATATATTATAATTTTTACATTTCATGTTAATAATGAAATGTGTTGAGCTCAGTTTTCCACCCCTGAGTCTCAGAGCTGTCTTACAGGTATGAGGATAGTGGTAAACTGTCAAGTTACTGTGAAAACACATCACCCATGTATCCATACACCACCTTTGGACTGTGAATAGTGTTAGCAGTTTCTGATTGAAGAAATGGTTAATCAATGATGAAACAGAACATTTCTTCATGATAATTTCTGAACATGTGCATATTATTTTTAAGTAGCTGTGTGACCTTGGGAAGTTCACCCACAGTCTTTGAAAGAGGGGTTTCTGAATGGTAATTAAAGGTTCTAATGTAATCAAAAGCCTATTCTTATAGTAAGTTTTGGAGTCAAACATAAATCCTAGTACTTATTAACTATGTGACTTAAGGCAAATGTACTTAATCACTCTGTTAGCTTCTTCAGCTACAGGATTAGGATACTAATACCTAAGTCACTGTTATCAGCTCCTTACCTGACTTGCCCACTCCAGATTCTAGGTTACTTCAACCTCTGCACCTTATATTCATAAGGAAAAGTGTACCCAAATTATTAAGAAGAGTGATGTATATTTTAGACTTTATGATAAAAACATGGGGTAATTATAAGTTAAAAAATATCAGGTCCTATTTTTAGGATAGATAGTAGACATTTTATGTAAAGAAAAAAAAAACAGAGAAAGAACAAAAGGGAAATGGGGAAGATAAAAGAGATGCAGAAACAGAGAATACAAAATAAAAAATTAATAGAGAATTTTCCTCTAAAGTCAAGATACACTATATTGTTTGCTTTTCTTAGCAACATATGATTCACACATAACAACATAAACACTGAACTGTTAATATAAAATATTAAAAGAACAGCAATATCTCAAATGTACTACCATACTAGCAACACAAAGTTTGAAGAAGGAAAAAAAATATGTATACACATATTTTGTGAAAGAACTTTTTACTGGTCAAAAAAGCATTGTATTTTTGTACTAGTTGTCTTTAGAAGCAACAGTTACAAAATTACTTGCAAAATTATTATCCATTAATGTGTTATGGCACAATTGTTAACAAAAATAGTGAGCTAAAGAACACAAATATACTGATAATTGTTCTGCATAAATAAGTTTTAATAATTCAGTATGGTAATCTTTGCCTTATATTTTTCTTATAAACCCAGAATCTAATTAGTGACCTCCCATACATATAATTCTAATGTCTACTGTAATATCCCATCCTTTGAAATTCAAATGAAATTAGCTCTAACCCCTTCCACATGCTATAACTGAGCCATACCATTCCAAATTCCCTTCCGATGATTCAAGGGGGTAAAGAGGGTTTAAAATGAGGCAGAGAGTTCCCTTCTTCGGTGGTGACCCTGCTTCTATGATCATTGTCCGGCCATTCCACTTGCTCTGCCCATTTCAGTCAGATGATGGTACATAACAGATAAAACACAGATCTCTATTTTAAATGCAAGAAATGCTGCATTAACATTTTTTTAATGAAAGCTTTAAATTCTTTTTTTTAATGAATTCGTTTTTGTTACAGATGTTTCTCATTTTCCCCTATTGACACCATCCTCCTTGCCCCCGCCCCCTCCATAGAGTATTGTTGTCTATGTCCATTGGTTATGCATGTATGCATGTACAAGTATTTTGTGAAGTTCTCTGCTGACCGGGAGATTTTATATCTCTAGATGAATCACTTCCTTCTCTTTAGTTACCTTAATTCCCAATGTCCTGGTCCTCTCACTGTGACCTTTCCTGGAAACTTGATCTACCTGATTTTATTATTGTAGACAAAATTAGTGCTTCTACCGCGCATTTGTGTATTCTGTTAAATAATGATGGATGTGCAGTCAGCCCACCTTTTATTACTCAGGAGAAGAGGAAGAAGAGGAAAAGAAGACGCAAAGGTTTCAAAGTTTCAGAACTTACCTTCTCTCTCAACACTAAGTGTCAGAAAGATCCCAGTGGCAACTGCCTTCCTCACTGTGTGAGTGATGACCTGCCCCTCCGAAAGCACATGCATCTCCTGCCAATTGATATGCAGGTTCAGCTATGCAGCACTGACTTGTAAGAATGCTACCGTGTGAAAAACGAATGTTGCTATATAATTAACCCTAAATTCTGATGCCATGTTAAGTTTTCCAGTCACTACTTGAAAATAAAGCAGACTCTATCCTTGAAATAGCTTCTAGGGGAAACAAATATGGTAGGAAGAAAGCTTTAAGAAAATTATATTAACAGTAGTTGTCTCTAGAGAGGAAAGGCAGAGCACCTGAACAGTGTTCAGGGGAGGATGTAATTTTCTATCCTAATTCTTTTTGTTTTCCTTTTTTGATTTGAGAGAGAGGAAGCGAGAGGGAGAAAGAGATAGAAACATCGATGAAAGAGTACATTGATTGGCTGCCGCCTCCTGCATGCTTTCCACTGGGGACTGGGCCCACAATCTGGGCATGTGCCCTGACCCGGAATCAAACCAGTGACCTCTTGGTGCATGGGTCAAAGCTGAGCCACTGAGCCACACCCGCTGGACTCAATCCTAATTCTAAATGGCTGACACCAATGCAGCCGATCACATAGGACTCGTCAAGAAGTGGAAATCAAGGGAATAGGAAATATTCTGCAATGAGTAGAAAAGAAAAAACACTAATAGAATCACAAACCAAACAAACAACACCCAGAAATAAAACACATTGCTTTTGTGACTTCTTTTTAGTAATACAATTAATGTATGTATATACATACATATTTTTGCTTGTTAGAAAACATTAGTGCTATTAATCCTCATTAACAGTTTTCTAGTTTGATCACTAATCTTGAGGTCAAAATTATGCCTGTTATTCAAAACTTCAAAAAAAGGAAATGTCATAATATTCTTACATCTTGCCTTATATTTTAACATCACCTATGAGTTCCAGCATCAGTAACAATAAAAATAGTCTATCTTCTACATATAAAAAATAGTTTCATATTATTGATTTAACTATGCCTTCATTCATTCTTTCTTCTCTAAACAGCAGTTGAAGAAAAAATATTGATTAAACCTAGATATGCTTTATTGCACCCTCTTCTTAACTATCAGTGGCATGAGGTCAATGTACATTTAATTGATTTTGAATTCATTCATGATTAGAAAATTGGTAAATTATTTCATTCAACCTGAGGGGTACACTTATCACAAAGAAATTTAGTTGAATTGAACTTTGGCCGTGAATTTGAAGGGGCATCACATGGCATAATTAAGTAAATACATAAATCTTATTTTATAAGGTGAATATTACCCTATAGGGACATGCCAGGTTCTTGGTTTACATCCAGATTCCAGAATCTTGGCAGAGTCCTCCAGGGCAAATCCTATGTCTTGTAAAAAATGCAATTACATCTTTAATATATGCCTATATACTATAAACCAGTCTAAATTCCTTGTGAAATATTCTCTTAGCAATAGTTACAGAATGATCCGAATTCTGTCTCTTCCCCTTCTGTTCGACATGATGTTGACACCATCTTGATGCCTTTATCTGTGCGGTGTGAAGACTGGCAGACTGTATTGAAGTCCAGCAGAAAATCTGCAGCCTGGGTCCATGAGCAAGAGAGTATTTGAAGCTGGTCACTGCTATGGATTTAATGGGTCATATTCTAAATGTGACCCTGTTATTAATGTGATCACTCTTCTACATGCATTATTACTATGTGTCTTCAAAATGTGTCAAGGGAGGAGAGACAATAACCAGGTTTGGCAAATTAAGGACAGTGTTTTAGCTTCTTGGCTTAGAAAATAAGACTGTTCTGCTCCTTCTGCTACAAAATTAAAACCTAAATAGCTGTAACCCTGTACCTCATTGTTCTCATATAGAAAGTAATATTAATATACTTTGCAGTTAAAAGGGTAAATGAAACATTATATGATTTTAAAATTGTCATAAATGCTTAATAAAGGATATGGAGAAATATGATAGTAATTTTTCATAAAGCTTTTGCTGATGCTGCAAGGGCAATAATGAAAAGGTCTGTGAAGCTGTATCTGCTTCCCAGCTGCATTAAGATTCTTTCCAGTGTTAGGATATGTAAGATACCTAATGATGCTTATATAAAAGCTAGAATGTGAAATGACATTGTAATCAGTTTTTCTGATTTAGCTTGTCTCTTCTTTCCTATTTGCTGTTTGCCAGAATATAACACAGGAGAGTGTATCACTCTTTCTAAGTGGAATCTTTCTGCTCAAGATTGAAGTTATATATTGCCTTTGCTGCTTTAGTAAATATAACTACATCTTTGATGTCATTCCAAGTCTTATGTATTGTTAATAATGATTAATGATTGGTGTTAGTTTTGAGACTGTGATTGCATAGAAACTAATTAATTTTATACTACAATATGAAGGGTGCAAATTTCTAATTGATCAACATAAGTCATGTGATATTATTGTGTCTCACAATATAAAATAATATTTTTTGCAGAATATTTGGAAATAGCCAAGGAGAGTTTGATGATGCGATGATGATGAGGATGAAAATGATGAGTGATGATTCACAGGCTAAAACACCAACAAGTTCTGAGCATTTAAACATTTTTCCCTATAAAACTTTCATTAGAATTTGCTTCTTGACATGTGATATGCAGGAAACAATTCAACATAACACTGGAATATGTATGTATCTATAATTATGACAGGTTGCATGTGTTTATTTCTTTTCTTTTACCATACTAAAGATCAGGACACATGTAAAAGAAAACAATAAAACAAACCACTTTGCTTGTTAGTCTCTGAATTCCTTCCTTAAATTAGCCTTCACCCTGCCCTGGGTCTAATCCCTGTAAATAATTCCAGTTTGCCTTTACTCTCAGATGGTGAGAATACCTTAAGTCAAACCCTCCCCTGTGTACTTGTGTGTCTGATTATTTCCTTTTTTTCTCATTATTTCTTACCCTGCTCATCTTTGGTAAGCCACTCCCTCATCCCCTCTATGCTGTACACATATTTCCGTCCTAGTTTAGGACATATGACACCATTCAATGTTGACTCACCTCAAAAGACGAGACTAACAGACCCCAATCTTTTCCTGTGTCTCCATCATAGGTTTCTTTGGTAGTTACTCCAGCCAAGCGAGGTCTGCCCGTCTTGGCTTTACCAGACACAGTGATCTGCTGCCCCAGCATAAGGAGTCAAGCCGGGCACCACAGAGGCCTGAGAACTCTAGCATTCACTTATTCGCCTAATTTTCTAAGAGGCTACATATATTGTGACCTTGCTATTAATCAGGAACTTGGCTGCTGTACCTTTTCGAGGGATTTGGGTCACTTAGTGAGGAGGCTTTCCTCCAAGGTACTTACTTTAAAATATAATGGTCAATTAGTAGAGAAATAATATTTACTATAACCATTATGTTTTCAATAAGTAACATCAGTATACATATATTATTGTTGCTTTTAATACATTTATTCATATTCAGTGAATTATTTTTTATTTAGCATGTAATATCTGACAGCAATATTGAAAAGACAAAAGAATATCAACTCAATGATTATCATCTAGGAGGCTACATACTAGCTGGAGGTACGAAATTTAAAAAATACATGGAGATTATGAAACAATGCAAATGCAAATGAAACACTCTGGACTGTGGAAAGTATCAAGGTGCCACTAGCAAAGGAATATAATCAGAGTTTAAGAGGATTCAGCAGGTGAATCATGCATCATCTCTCAGCTTCTAATTTTATCTGAAAATGTCTTCTTTAGTAAGAGGACTTACCACTATATTATGCATTTCAGGATGTAATAGCAAGACCTCACTGGTTTATATTTCTTAATTATTATAAAATATTGATCTGTGTCCATTTGCATTATATGTTCACATCAACTGGGTTGAATTTTATAGAAATAAGAAAATGAGTAACATTTCTTTCTCTTATAAATCGCATATATTTTAGAAGTATTTCTTGACAAATGTCAATCTTTATGAAATGGAGACATGCCATTCTTCTGAATTATTGACCAGTGCTGGAATGCAAAATAATCTATATTGTGTAAATATGTTTTAATGATTCTTTGCAATCATCAAAATTAATACTAAACAAATTTCACCCAATATGTAAATAACCCCCATAAATGTTATAAAACTATGTACATTCATGAATTGTAAAGCATTATTTTTAGACTGAGTCTAAGTTTATGTAATAGGTCATCAGATGCATAGCTGAGGTATTATTTTTGTTCACAAATTCTAATTAACAATGTAATATATACACTGAAAACTTGAAATAGTAAGATGCAATGATTTATTTATTTAATAATTAATTATTAAAATTAAGTGCATACTGTGTGCTACGTACCCTGCTTTGTGCTTTGCTCACACTGACAGGCAGGACCAAAGCAGTAACTTCACTGCACAGCTTCTGGTGTAAGTGAGAATTACCTTATACCTGTATACTTGTTTGGTTCAGCATTCATCAAAAATCACAATCTTGAAAATACTGATATACACATACCAGGATTGCCAAATTCAGCAAGTAAAACTACAACTATTATGTAGAATATACTTATAGAAATATTTCATAGAATATGTAATTGCTGTTTATCTGAAATTCAAGTTTACCCTCATGTCCTATATTTGACCTGGCAACTTTAATAGACACTACCTGTGATGGTTTAAATTACGACCCTCAAAATTCATATGTTGAAATCCTAATCCAGATCCTCAGAATATGACCTTTTTTGTGGAAACAGAATGATTATAGAGATAATTAATTAAGATGAGGCCACACTAGCACAGGTTGGGCCCCTCTGCATTTTAACTGCTTTGTTTATAAAAGGGGGGAATTGGGACACAGACTCACATACAGAGAAACAGCACGTGAGGACGAAGGTGTCAAGGAGCACCAAAGGTTACCTGCAGCCTCCCGGAGCTGGAGGGAGGCCTGGACCGGATTCTCCCTTGTAGCTTGCTGAAGGAGTCAGCTTTGTTGACACCTTGCTATTGGGCTGCTGGCCTCCAGAACTGTGAAGAAATAACATTTTTGTTTTTAAACTGCTTAGTTTCTGGTACTTTGATACAGCACCGCCTCTGCAGACATGTATATCTCTCTTTAGAGAAATAAACTAAAAATAATTCTTACACTAACAAACATATCTGAAGGAAATATTACCAAATGGTTACATGTTGCATATGTTATTTGATATGACCTATTTTATTGGCTCATAGCCATAGAGAGACCGGAAGTATGATTTTTGCGCTTTACTGATGGTTAAATAAATCTAAATGGATGTAGATTTTCAAAAACTCTGCCATCAGTTAGGTGGCAAGGCCCATCCTACTCTAATTCCTTATTTAGTAAATTGATCAATCTATTGTGCTGTTTTATTTATTTATTTTTTAAAAGCATGTCTTCTAGTATTATCTGTAGTTTATTTTTTTTAAGGAGATGGTTTCTTATTGAAAGACCATTGAAACTATTTCTCCCTTCTTCCTTCCTTCCCTGTTTTCCTCCCTCCCTTTTTTCATCCTTTCTTCTCTTCTTTCCAGTGGTCTCACATTCCAGCAAGAGCCTGCAATTACACCTGCTGATATTTTCCATCCTATAGTACAGGATTTTGTCTATAATTTCAGGGTTTTCATTTTTGCTATTTGAGCTTTTTCTATTAGTTCTACTTTAAACTTGGGTCGTTTCAGGGCTCTCTAAGTAGGTCATTTGTATCTATTTTAAAAGGTCATTGTTCTCAGCTTGCGCCTCTGTGTCTGCCTCTGTGCTGCACTGGCTGATCTGCCCCCACCCCTTCAAGGATCCCTACACCTGAGCTGCCTCCCTGCTTACTCTCAGCACTTTTGATAATGGCTGTGCTTATTAAATTTTCTGCACATTCAACTGAATTCTGGGAATTTATGACTATCATGTTTGCTGCTTTATCATCCTTATTTTGCATGCTTCGTTTTTTTTTAATACTAGCTTTTATTTCCTGTGAACTTTATTCCTATCTGCTTAGCTAGAGTGTTTGTGGCCATATGTTCAGCCGCCCTCTCTTGGGTATTCTCTGCTCATTTGCTCAGCCTCGTGGAGTGTACAGTTTGGTTTTAAGATAGTTATGACCATTCCACTGAATAAGCATTTAAGATTTGCTTTGGTTCATTTCCGCTTTACAAGTCATTTAACATGTTTGATCTCTGATTTGTTTCCAACAATACGCAGAAGCATGGTATACATGCAGTTGTAAATAATTAACACGCTGGGCAAATACATGACATTTGGGTCTCCCATAGAGCATGCCATTGACCAAGGTGGTCCCTGAGGTAGTGGACATATTAAGGATGAGTTCACACATGTCATGGAAGAACAGGAACTGACTAGCCTTCCTTGTAACCTAAAGGTTTATATGTCCTGAGAATTTTATATAAGTAGACCAACTCCTACAGTCACTGCAATCACCTTAACCAGATCTGGCTTTATACTAAAAGATGATTGACACCACCAGGGAACTGGGTTTTGATGGCACAGGTGTTGTTAATATAGGCTTGGCTATGTGGGGGACCTGCCACGGCGCCAGCCCAGATGCTGGTCTCCAGCTCTAACATGACTGACCAGTGTGTACCTAGACACCTGAGTGCCTGTTTCTCCCAGCTAGAGTGTAAGCCATGCTCTTACACACGTTTCACCATTATCCAGCACTCTTTCTAGCTCCTGACAGCAACCTTCTTCTACTACCCTCTGTACTTGGACACTGCTACCTGTACCTATAACCTGGTTTGGGCCCTGATTCAATTCACACTTCTCTGGAAATAGAGAGGATCAGCTCTCTCTCGCCTCTAAAATTTGTATGTATGACTTCTGTTCAGGAACAACTGCCCAGCCCTCTGGATTAGCCTGTGTACATGGAAGCCAGCCCAGATTAGATTAGAAATCTCCAAGGAATTTTAAGTATTATGATTTAAACTTCTGGACAACTGCCTTGTAGCATAATTTACAGATGAAATAGTCCTCCGTATCTTTAAAAAATATAACCTTTATGAAAAATTCAGTTCAAACATATATAGAAAAGAGGGGCATGGTAAAGTAATCCCTATGTGCCCACTACGCACCTCCAGTGCTGTTTACTGTGATAATTAATTTTTTGGTGCCCACTTGGCTAAGATAAGGGGTGCCCAGAGAGCTGGTGAAACATTATTTCTGGGTGCATCTGTGAAAGAATTTCTGGAAGAGATTAACATTTGAATCAGTAGACTGAGTAAAGAAGATCCCCCTCACAAATGCAAGTGGGCATCATTCAACCTACTAAGGGGCTGAATATGACAAAGAGGCATAGGATAGAACATTTTGCTCTCTGCTGGAGCTGGGCTGTCCATCTTCTCCCACGCTCAGGCGTGGTTGCTCCTGGTTCTTGGTCCTTTAGACTCAGACTGGGAATTACACCATCAGCTCCCTCGGTGCTCAGACTTCTGGATTCAGGCTAAATTATACCACTGGCTTTTCTGGTTGTTCAGTTTGCAGCAGATGGTGAGAGTTCTTGGCTTTTGTAATCACGTGAGTGAATTTCTATAATAACTCTCTTCTTATTTCTATCTGTATCTCGGATACGTATTATTTCATCTTGATATATCTAATTATGCATTTTATATATTTTTTCATATTTTTTTTTTCTTTATTGATTTTAGAGAGAGAGGACAGTAGAGAGAAATAGAAACATCGATGAGAGAGAACATCGATTGGCCACCTCCTGCGTGCCCCTCATTGGGGATCAGGCCCACAACCTTGGCATGTGCCCTGACCGGGAATTGAACTGGCGACCTCTTAGTGCTTGGGTCGATGCTCAACCACTGAACCACACCGGCCAGACTATAATTATGTATTTTTAAATGACAAGAATTCTATCTTAACATAACTATACTATCACTATCTCTTTAAAAATATTAACTGAAATTCTTATATGTCATCATTTGTCCAACTACTGATTAAAATTTCCCAAAGACCTGCTCACACTCCCATTAGTTGAATATTTGGATAGGAGTCCAACATAATACATCTTATAAATGTATATGTTAAATTGAAATAATCACAAGAAAAGTAAGTGTTTAATTAGTAAGTAAAAGTACAAATAACTGGCCTGAAAAAATTTGAAAGCTGATGTCTGCTTTGAACTGTACCATCTCTTTCTTGGGGTTGCATGAACACAGTCCAGCGAGAAATTTGCCCTTACATCGAAAGAGAGAGTTCTTATGTAAAATTACATATAACTTTAGGATTATCCAAATGCCTGATTTTAATATAAGCAAAGTGGTTCGCCTGAAATTTCATCAGGCATCTAGGAGAGCCTTCATTCAGTAGGAAAAAGAAAGCCATGGGTCGTATTAGCCATTTTCCAACATCGTGTGGGCACACAATATAAACACACACACAAATGGATAAAGCAGCACTTTTCAAAACTTTGTTATAAATGACCCTCCCACTAGAATACCCTGATCAAACAAAATTCCATAAGCTCAGGAAAAAGAGACAAAAGAAATCACAACTGCGAGGTTGGCTGGACGCATTGTACCTGAATAAATGTATTTTAGCTTTCACCATGCCTTTTCTGAATTTTATTACCCTTTGCATTCTGACTACTAACCGAAAACAGGATTCCTTCAGATTCCTGGGCAGCTTGCCACGACTTCGGGCCAAGGGGCCAATAAAAATCATTAGCAATACATAAATTTTATCCAGTGGGCTTTCCTGAACATGTGCAAGTGTTCCTAAAGGTCCGAACAGTGAAATCCACATGTTGCGTCTCATCATGTGCTCCTCATTTGCTCGCAGTCGGTTATACTCAAATCCGTTATGTGATTATATTGTAATTTATATCAAACGAGAATCAATATAACATTCAAATATACTAATAAGAAGGAAGATTTGATAGACACTTCTGTTAATAAAAGACAGTGGCTACGACGTAACATATTTCTAACCTTTTCAAAAGTCAGCAGTATACAATGCATAGTCGCAATTTCATTTCTTCGTTTGCAGAAAGACCGACATGAATATATTCATAAGGAGGAAATATTAGACTGAAGTAAGGATATTCATGGTTACTATGATGAGCTGTATCAGTCACTTTATGAAACTGAAAATCTCTATTTTTGCATTTAAAAGTTAAAATTGTCCTTTGAGTAAGTCGATTTAATTGCCACTTGTCCTTGTTTACATCTTACAATTTTTTTGAAAGTAAAAAATATGTTTTATGGAAAATATATTTTTACTTAATGTCAGGTAAAAAACCACATAGAAACACATCCATGTGTACACAAGCGCACTTGAAAGTTTGTGTAACGTGCATGCACACTGATGCTTAATTGGAAAGTGCCAATATCATAACAATGGCCACGCAACATTAATTGTGGTATTTCCAGTGACTAGAACCCTCTCCTTGAGTGTTAATTCCCGAGTTTGCCTTGCCTGCATCAGGTAGAAACAATGGAAATAAAAAGGGTTTCAGGAACAGAGACTGAAGACTGGTGTAAGATAAAGCATGAAGGAAACAAAATCACACAATGAAACTTCTCTTAGGTGCTTCTTTAAATAAGTTGTCATCTATCATACTAATCTGATTTCCAATGACATGTTTCTTTCTGGTGAGTAAACTTTTTGTCCTTGATCCTAGAAACCACAGTTTAATTGAAATCCAAAATTAAAACAAAAATATCAAAGGATACTTCCTCCTTAATTTAAACCAGAAGGTGGCCTCCCTTAGACTGAAGTAATCTAGTGGGAAATACATTTTGGCTATAAACATCTACTTAAAAACATTTGACAACAAACTAACACCTCTTTGTACACTAATAAATAAAATATAAATTAAGGCCAAAGGATTTTGTTTTAATTCCAAAGGCTATCAAGGGCTTGCTTTTAAAAGAAGGCTAGAGAATCCAAAACTTGAGGAATATATTTTATCCGTTGGCAGAATGTTATTAAACTTGTACTAAACAGATGGATATCTATTTTTTAAGTCTCCAGGGAAGTCAGTGTCACATGTCTAGAGGTTCATTCTAATAGTCACATAATCCTGTGATACTCCAATTATCTTCTATGTATATGCACATATGTTTATTTCACCAAGGGATGCTATGAGAAACATTTTTAAATAAATTAGACACTGGGACAGGAATATGACAAGAGAATGTATCTTATTTGTGAAAAGATGGGATAGCAAATTAATATGTAGAAGTTTCAAAATAAGTTTATTATGCTTTTCAGTCCAAAAGTTTTCTCTTTTAAAATATACTTTTCTAACACGTTGGCCTATTTCTATTACAAAACATATGTGAATAAATGAATTAGTTTTTATTTAAAGTTCTATATCTTTTTTTCCCTTCCATGAGACAAAAGTGCATTTTTCCTAAAGGGTCTTTTTCTGGCAATTATAATGTTTATTTTTAAATAGTAAAAATATCAAGCATCAATAATAATTATAATGATATCATAATGATGTTCATTTATATTTTTTCCTTTTTGTTTCTAATTTTAAAAATCATACACAATTAATATGAATAGAGATAGTAATACAAATATATTTGGGATCTTAAAGAGGATAAACACCTGACAGTTTTCTTTAAATATATTTTTATTGATTTTTAAAGAGGGAGGAAGGAAGAGGGAGAGAGAGAGATAGAAACACTGATGGGAGAGACACATCTATCGGCTACCTCCTGCTTGCCCCCGGCTCAGAATCAAGCCCGCAACCCAGGCGTGTGCCCTGACCAGAAATCGAACCAGAGAGCTCTAGGTACATGGGTTGATGCTCAACCACTGAGCCACCCTGGCTGGGCAGTGACAGCTGTTTTTAAATGTTGCAGAATCTCTTCATGAAATTATATTGTTTCTCTAGCATCACCATCTAAATGTTGTTATACGTGATGGATACTGGATGCTTTGCTCAGGTACTCTTTTTAGAGCTTATGTTTCCAACCCTTGACTAAGAATGAGCTGCTGAGGGTTCACATCTGAATCCTTCACTGGTCGCTGCTCTTGGATGCAAAAGATCAGGCTACGTCCTTAGTCTATGTGCTTCCAATCTAAGACAGAACACACTCGTACAAAACTATCATTTTATGCCAAAATATTGTATTTCTATTATTTTAACCCACTTTCTGCTTCTCTCTACTTTCTATTCATAATTATATTATTGTTATAAGTATATTTTTGTTATAAACCACCATGACACTTTATAGAAGAAATGTATAGGACATAAAAAAGTGATTAAATTGTGCTAATAGTCTTTTTTTATTTTATATTTTCCTTTATTTCTTTATATAAGGTCTATGGGGTTTGGAGAAAAAAACACAATTTAAATTGGCAGCAAGAGGAACTGCATTCCAGAAAAACAGATCAGCATTGAAGGAAAATCACAAAGTAAGAAATATTCTTGGCACGTTTGAAGTCATGCATAGTACAATTTAGCTGGAGTTTATGTTATAGAGTTATAGGAGATGATTCGGGAATACTAAGTAGTGCCAACTTGGCTATGAATGCCAAGATGAGGAATTTTAGTTAGTTACAGAGGCTTGAGTTAATAGGAATAGAAGCAACACTTTGTTTTATTATTTAACTATGATATCATGGAGGTGTTTTTGTAATACAAAAAATTAAATAAAAAACAATGAAGATGTTCATAAAATTTTGTAACAAACTTAATGAAAGAACTTAGCTATCTGCTGGGTGGATAACATATCCATCCACACAGAGTAATAATTATTTAAAGTTACCTCAAGTATTAAAGCAAAGAGGTTGATTCAGTTGGAAATACCATTCAGAACTCTTTCCCCCCTAAATCGTGTATTTACTAGCTATGTGAACTAAGAATCAACAGGAGTCCTATAATCAATGACAATTCAGTAAGAACATGTGCACTTTGGGAATTTCCAACCAAAACCAAGCAGGGCTCCTTCAAGAAAAGTGATTTCAATCGGAGGTAGGAAATATTCATGATGCTTCCTAAAAAAGTGCCACAAAGAAAAAAAAGCCAAAAAAAAAAAAAAAGTTTTTGAGGTAATGTCAACAGGACACTGAGACTATCATGAAGAGATTTCAATTAGCCAAAAATGGATAATTTGAGCATCTGACAACAGCCACAACAATAAAAATTGTAATTGATTGAAATATATGGAATCTCTAATACTAATAATTTCATAATGGGGATCAAAGAACCTACATTTTAACATCAATTCACCAGCTATGTGTATGCAGGTGAAAGTGTGAGAAGTACCATTAATATGGTCAATAAGGGTCATGTTCTGCAGCTTCTGCTTCCATTTCCTTCTGCTTCTTCTTGATACTGTATCAATAGCAGTTCTGGTTTTACTGCGATGTTTGCTTGTTTTCGAGTACCATTTCTCCCACATGCCATTGCAAAAAGAATCTGTGGTTTGTGTCGGTCTTCCTCAAACTGTTTTGCAAGGATGCCATTATAATTGAGTAGAACTTCCACTTTTTCACCAGCTTCCCCTTAAACATTTTGAGTGATGCTGTGATGTGAGCTCACGTCACTTCCTCTCTGCTGTGGAGTCCTGTACTCTATTACATCTTCCATTTCACGACCACCAAAATCTCTCAAGCCCCTTACCACTATCCTTCCACTCCTTGTCCTGTGCAATGTGTCTAGACAGGGCATCTGTTCTTGCAAATCTATCCCTGAATTATTATGCCAGCTCTGTGTCTGTAGTGTTTCTCATTTGCCCCCTTCCTGCCTTTTTAAATTTTTTTTCCTAGTCCTATTTCAGTTTTGTGTTCTTTGTTTGAAAACAATCTATGTATGTCCCTAAATGCAAAAACAGGTAACTACTTTGCGATTTCTTTTCTTATCTTGAACATGTTTCTCCAGTTATGCAACTAGTAACACTTTAGAGTAAAAGCAAGCTTTCTCTCCCATTGATTAAGTGAAAGTTTAAATGTCTTCTTGTTCTTAAAGAATTTTTTCACATACTATATATGACTTCCAAATTTCTAATATATTGTGTGAACTTAGTTTTCGCTATTGCAATCTCATGATAAGAAAAAGTAATATTTTTCTCTTTATATTTATAATCCCCACTTTTCTATACACTGTATCAATTATTTTATATATTTTATCTTACTGCAATTCTATTTCAGACAGTTAGCATATGTATCCCTATATACTTATGGTACACACAGACTGATTTTAGAATGCTTAACATTAACATTACTTTTTGCTTAGATTCAAACTTATTTGAATTTTTCCTCCCTCAAATCATAATATTTTCCATGCAGACTTCTAATTTTTTGATAGCCATGCTATGCCATATATCTAACTCCTGTGCAGATATAATCACTCATATCTTAAACCTTAGAACTAAAGAGTTTCCTTTCATTTCTACCTAAATCTTTGTTTGAAACTGAAATACTCTTTGGAGCTGCTTGAATGTGTCCTTTTGTAGACTCAGAAACAGTGTCTTTGACCTTCTCTATATCTGGTATTCCTCATTGCCAGAATGGAAGGGCAACCCCCAGAAGGCTGGAGGATGGGGAGATGTCAGCCATCCTGAAGTCCCATCTGCTCAGTTAACATGTAAGGAAACTGTGGCCCAGAACACCTAAAGCAAAACAAAACACACCTGTTTACCCAAACTGTCATTGTATTTGTCTTTCTCCTCCTCCTCCTGCACCCCTCCTCCTACTCCTTGTTCTATCTCATGTTTTGAATGGAACACATTTTCTGATAACGACTCCAATATACTGTGTTATTATTTATTTATATTTATATTGTTACCTCTTCAAGTATTCTTTTGAACTTATTTCTTTTAACTTCTGTGACCTGGAGTTACATATTTTTTCCTCATGTTTCTTTTTGGTTTGTCTTCCATATTCCACCTGTTGGGAAAGGAGCTTCTTCTTATGGTCCTGCTATTCTCCTTTATTGGTTTCACCATTCAGTTATTCATTTTATTCTTCTTTCTTTTTTCCTCCCTCATCTGAGGACTATAGACAGGAGTTTTGACATGTTTTTTGTCTCCTTTTCTCAGTAAGATCCGTGTCTGCCTTGCTAGTCTTCTGCAGAACCCCACCTCTCTCCTTGCACGTGATGTGTGTTTCCCTTGTCTTTTTCCTCTCACTTCAGCTTGAAGTCACTTCTGCCTTCTTCTCCTATCCACCCTAGAATCTTTGTTACATTAGTTTAGGAGCCTGTTGCATAGCCATTTGTTCCTCTCCAGACTTTCATGCTGCATCCTTAAAGTTGTTCAGTTGTCCAGCAGTTTGCGTAGATAGGGTGCTTCCTTTGCATAATAAAGGTTGCACACATTTTATTAGAAAATGTGCCATGTCCTTTTCCTCCACACCAAGCTCACACTTACTGACTGTACATTGCTCCCAGATGAGTTCTAGTGCCTTATATAAAGTGTGTCTTTAATTGTCTTTGTTATAATGACAATCCTTCTTTGTTTATATTGGAAAACACCTGGCAAGTGGCTAATCCCTTCCTATCCTTGCCACATTTCTGTTTCACACTTATGTTTCCTCGTCCAAATCCCAAACCGGTCTGCTGCATTTGCAGGAAATACTGAAACAGTGAAATATTATTTTATTTCCCATACATTCACTATTTCACCCTACTAATTGGAAGCAACACCATTTACTTCTAGCAGTGCTATTACTTTTGCCAGCCAACTTTAAGTTAACATACTAACAACAAATTAATACTAACAATAAATTATACTCACAGTATAAATATAACAATGATATTTCTTGTCCTTACCCATAGCTACTTGTTCTATTCTAGCTGACTCTTGAGCTGCATCATGCCTATTATTAGTTTCAGGATAAAAATATTCATACATTCACAGTTCATTTTATCCTGCTATTATTTTTGAAAATTTTATTTCGCCATTAATTTTTTTCTCACTGTGGCCAATTGGTACTCTCATTATTACTTCATAAGGTATGTAAATTACTATAACATTTCTATAGCAAACTTTTTACAGAACTACAGAATGATATTTATAACTAAACAAAGGCTTCAGAGTATAAGAATCATTATCATATATTTTTATGGCCATATGTATTAATTGATATCCTGCATAAATGTAGTCCTTTCTACTATTACACAAAAAGGTTAAGTAGACATATAATTGAAATTCAGTGTAAGGCTATATATTCTTGAAAATTAGGATAGTCTTTTGTATATTATGTTTCTTAAAATTTTAGAAAATTTATTATTAAAATACATATAACACCTTTCATTATGCAAAAATGCTGCTTTTTATAGTTAGTAGAAAGAATTTTTCAAAGGAATTAGAAAATGTTCAAGGCAATATTTTCTTTACCAACAGTTTGTAAATATAGATCAAGTAATATTAACACCTTTATTTCTCAACTACAGAGTGAGAATTTCACATTAATTAGAAATAACAATACACTTGAAAGTATTTCAGAAGTAAAAATTATTTTGTATATACAACACTGTGCATTATTTTGAATCATTGAAAAGAATACCTCAATTCTATCACACAATAGGAAAATTAATCATTTTTCAAGTAGAGGAAATGAATTATTATTGTTCTTGAAATCTCTGGTTAATACTAGTGTCTAAGGAGTATTAACTAATGAAATACCATTATTCTAAGATGTAAGTGAAACTCTTTCAATTTCTAAAATGCTAAGCATTATGATTTTTAAAAATTGATTACAAATTAGAAATATCATCTAAGTTGTAACATTCTCTTTGGAATTGTGTGGGTTAATTCTGACACTCAGAGGCATAGAATCCAATACACAAATAGAGCACAGATCGATCATGCTGTATATTTGATCACTTTATTGTTTGAATTTGGAAACATCCTAATTCACCACATTATAAACTCTCTGAAGGGTGTATTCAAATTTCTTCATGTATCGCCAGAGCATTTAGTAATGTTTTTGTACACAAAGAAAGATTTAACTGATTAATCTTAAAATATTTAATTTGGGAAGAAATATTATCTAAGCTATATCTACAAGAAGTTGGTTTCCATTTATTCATAGAGACAAGTCAAATATTTTTACTTCTCAGTAACTTTTTATTCATTGCACAAGTTACACTATAAAAGGACATCAAAGAGAAGTTTAAATAAATTTATGCCCTCAAGAATAATAGAACTCCTTTTGCTTTCTTTTTGATAAAATACAAAGCCAATTAAAACAGCAGTTTTCAAGAAGCACATTTATGTATTGCCTTACACTGGTATCCTTATTAGAGTTGCCACTGTTAGATGTGGGGAAGGCTTAGTTACTTTTTAAAGATGTCCCATAAATTCAGCAACATATGTGTACTGACTAAGCATTTCCTGTGCCCCCAGGATCCACTCACTGTATGTCTGATTGTCTGTTTCCTTTCTGCTCCTCTAAGTCCCCCGGGCTACTATTCACAAAAGAGAAGATGGGATTTATTGCCAAAGCATGTTATATGATTAATATATGCTTCATATCTTACTTCCTCTAATTCTTCCTGTTTTGTTAATAGGTTTGAGAGATGGCTGTACAGTTGAAAAGATATAGGAATTGCAGAGAATGCTAATAGAATAGTAACCTTATAAAATTTTTCTTCTGCTTTCATCACTTAAATGCCCTTGTTTTTGTTTCTTTGACTTTTTTCATATTGAATAGCCTTCTGCCCACCTTGATCATCTCCCTGTGGCTCACCTCAATCTGTTTTCCTTTCTCTCCTGGCTGTCGGCCAGCTACTGAACAAGCAACTGGGCTATTTATAACTGATGGGCCTCAAAGGTGAGTGCTTCATATAGGGTAAGTACTCTTTTGTCTTGTTGTCACTAAGGCCACCATCCCCAAAGGCCCCAAGGCTATATTGGTACACTTGACCTCTCCTGAACTAAGCATCAATATACAGTCAGATAGTGAACCATAGTAAATTGTTGTGTCATCTCAGTGCTGTTTGAGCTTTGCCAAGTTACTTGATGTGGGATATTGCATGTTAGGTATAGTTACTATAGAAAATGATGGTTATTCAACATTAGGGCTGGAATATAGAAATACTTCCAACTTGAAGGACATTGGATCTGAAAAAAAAAAAAAACACACACCTAAATATTATGAAATTTTTATTAGTCTGGCCAAGTGAGTGTCAGAAATGTACACAATCGTTTTGTTTCAAAAATGTATGAGCAAAAGACCTGAATCATATAGCATTTTGAGGAAATAGGATCTCTTTTAGTCTGAAAACAGGACTGTAATTTACAGATACCTGTTAAGGGCTCCCATGGCCTATGTCATACAGAGTATTTCACAATCTACTCTTAATTTTCCTACTTACTTGACTGGGAATTTAAAATCTGTCTTGATAATCACCTGTTTTTTATAAATAAGTTTTCTCCTGAAACACAACTACACTCATTTACTCCCTGATTGTATATGCCTGTTTTCCTGCTACAAAGGCAGAGTTGAGTAGTTACCACAGTGTTAGGTAATTATCACAAAGACAGCAAAGCCCACAGTGCTTAGAATCCTTGCTATCTGGCATTTTGCAGAAAAATGTTATCAAGCTCTGTTCTAGAATGTTTATCTGATAAAAGTATGAATGAATTTATAATCTGATTACTTCAGTGCAGAATCATATTTTTAGTCAGTCATTCATACTTTTATTAGTTCAGATAGATAGAATTCTCTCTTGTCAGATAACCCTTGGTTCAAATCTAAGCTCCACTTCTACACTAGTGTTTGGAAAATTACAAAAATAAGCTAAACCTTGATTTATTTGCCTGTAAAATGAGGATACTGACTGTGTCTGCTTAATCCATCCACTTTATTATTGAGAACTCACGAGTGAATCAATAGGACTAAAAATTAGTCTTATTTGGAGAAACACGGCTTCAGTTACTTCGCATCCTGTTTCTTCACTGTCTCCTTAGATTCTTCTTTTTATGATTCTTCCTTCTGTTATGAAAATATGTAAATGCATATAGTCATGCTGAAAAAATATTATGTGTCTGGCCAAGGGTGGTTACTTAACAAATAAATATTAGTGGAAGGGATGAATAATTGATAAATAAATGTCTTTTCTCTACTCTTCCCTTGATGTTATAATGTTATAATGCCTGTGGCTAAAGTTGAGACATGAAGAGCCTGCAGACAGTGGGACTGAAATGCATGCAGCAGGGACTCAGCTATAATAGATGATCAATACATAATTCTTGAATTAATGTAATAACATGTTAGATGAAGACTACATTGTTCTGCGACAGCATTATCAAAGAGAGACAGGTTAGTTCTAAAGTCTAAACCAGTTTTTTCAGATAGGATATTGCAAAAACGAACAGACAATAACCATGCCTGCTTAGATGCAGTTAGATTTGAGTATATAACAGAGAACAAAGAATAGATGTGGTACATGGGCCATAAACTTGACACAGAAGAGAATTTTACGTAAGTATGGAGAACATTTGCAACTTGATACATTTAACCAATGGTTCAAAAGCTAGTAGATGTTAACTTTTGCTCGATATGCTATTACCACCTCCAGATATTTTAGTTAAATCAATAAAAGGTATGATTCTAAACACAGTTTAAATTAGTATTTGGGTTTTTTTTTTTTTTTTTTTTTTTTTTTTTGAGGCTTATAACTTCTAATTTAGATTATTTGCTTGGGGAAAGGCCTTCAAGGAGAAGAAAGATTAGTAGGATAGTAAATTATAGTGAGACAATGTCTTGCAGTAAGGGAGAAGTTTATGTATGTATGTGTTTATAGGGATGAGAACATTGCATTCATTCCTGTTAAGGTCACCATACTTATTTATTATATTGTTTTATTATTTAGTTTTTATTGAAGAAGAACTAGAACTAAATTAATTATGCTAAAGATGTTTAATCAGGAATTGGGAGCCCCAGGTCACAGCAAAGCATAGTCTTGAAAACAAGCTCTTGCCCTATGGTTTCCATTAACAATATATACCTGATCACAATGAGAACTGAATGTAGCATCTTCTGACATGACTAGTATTTACAGTGATGAGAGAAATGAAAGACAATTGGTCAAACAACACCTATTGTCTCCCAGACATAATTGGAGGTGTTTAAGGGAGGAAAATATATCCAAATATGCAAATATAGGGTTAATGAGGTGAAGAAAATATGTGTTAATGTCAATATACTAAAATTTTTACATATACTTTGATGAGAACTGGGTACATTTAGGCTACATGCAAAAAAGGAAGAATAAATAGTGTATTATCCTATTGTAGTTATAGATGAACATTTTTATATTGTTTGTATGCATCCAGTCCAGACATTTTGGAAGGAATAAGAATTACAATTCACTAAAAGGAATCTATAATAATAAATAATATAATTCTAATATTTATATTGCCTTAATGAAATACTAAATATCACTTTTTAGTTCAGAATGCCCTCATTGATTTTTAAATAATCACTATAGCTTACATTATGACTAATTCATTATTAATAGAAAATACATAAAAAATGCAAAGAAAATATCTGTTTGAGCACAATCTAGTAGCTAGTGAATTAATCATTGTTACTTTGAATTAATACATTTTCTAAGAAATCCCAGAATATGAGAGCTACAATCAAATCTTACTTTTTCAAAATGAAAATAGCACATTACAGAAAAGCATTTTTTCCCCACACTTTGTTAATACTACCACTATAAAAAATATTTTTTTCAAGAACAAATTTCCGTCTTTGTAATTCACGTTCAGAGTGGTCTTATGGAGACCCAACTTGGAGAAAGAAGTGCAGGTTACTTGGAAAGTAAGGAAGAAGGGAATCAAATTTTGAAATAGGTTAGTTAAGTGTACTTTATATTTTATGCATCTAGTAGTAGCCTAAGGAAGTTCAGGATCATGAGTCCTTATATGCTCCTCTATTATAGGTTAGCTTGGGAAAACTTACAATTCTTCAGATACTGCCTAAGATCGTGGTACTGTTTTTCTCACCAACTGGTATATCGAAGATTTAAAATATGTACTACCTTTTTAGCCTAGGGGTAAAATCCACTCCACTAATTTTATAATATTTTTTAAGTTGCCTATAAATTTGTAAAACATATAGTTAAGGTTCCCATGAGCTAGTCATTTCTCATTTACCAAGTCATTTAGTCCCTAATATCCTCTGACACTATGGTTAGTTAAACTTCCTCTGCCCTTGTCTTTTTATTTTCCTTTCTTGTTTTTACCAGATCCTATCTATCGTTTGATAGACAGTCCGAGTCTCAAGTCTTCCATGGCCCTCTGATCCGCTGTCTCCCTCAGGAGCAGCCCCCCATTTCCTGCCCCATGCCGGCCTCCCAGCACCTCATAGCACACACATTTTGTCGCGCTGTGCTCCTTGTTTGTTATTTTTGTCATTCCGGCTAAATTATATGTTTCTTGAGGACAAAATTCATATCAGTAAGTACTTGATAAATATTTTTTATTTTAAAATTCCATGAACTGTGTGTTTTCCCACAAGGGATTTCCTCAGGACAATAATGCCCATTTTAAAATGAGTCCCTCCCTGAAAACTAAAGACCATTCTGACTGGCAGTGCTATGTTTACAATTGTCAACAATGTCCTATTCTTGATGATTTTCATATAACACAAATACAGTTTTGACCCACATTCTTAGACATAATCGATTGAGTCAAACTGAGTATATACTTAATTTTATCTTTGTGAAAATGAAGCTGAGCACTTGCCTGGGTCTTGATGTGGTGGTGAGTCCCATGTAAGTAGGACAAATAAAGCATGAAAAGAAGTTGCACAATATAGAGAATTCAACACTCATTTTCTTATGTATAAGAAAAACCATACTTTTTATTATTTTAATTTACCCTTATTTTGATTCATTTCTGAGTTGCTCGTTGTTCTATGAACATGTTTACCCTTGATATCTCTAGGCAAAGTAGCAGGTGTTGACTATTTCTTCATAGTAAACAAAATAATTTTTTAAAATATGTTTGTATTGATTTTTTAAAAAGAGAGAGGAAGGGAGAGAGAGATAGAAACACTGAGGTAAGGAGAAACATTGATAGGTTGCCTCCTGTACATCCCCTACTGGGGATGGAGCCCGCAACCTGGGCATGTGCCCTGACTGGGAATTGAACTAGCACCTCTCAGTCCATGGGGTGAGGCTCAATTCACTGAGCCACACCAACTGAGCAGATTTAAATTTTTTTTAAATTTCACCCTTTATACAATACACAATATGGAATCACAGGATTATAAGTACTTCCTAGATGAAATGTAGTTACTTTGGTAAGGGTTATCAATTTCCTTCAGTGACTGATGTGCTGAGCTGTTCTCAAGCATTTTAGGACATGGTAAGGTGAAGGAATTAATAACTTTAGAAGTATTTAATTTGTAAACATGTTTTATTTCAAGATGATAGAAATATATTTCTTGGAATTCTCTTTGAAATAACTTTCAATAGCAAGGGAAACAACCTTGATCAAACATAAACTGCCTCTTGATGAATTCTTCTGTTCAATTTCTGTTAATATATATTTCAACATAATAGATTTCATATAGTATATAAGTTAAATTGAATAATGTTCTTTGACTATTTCTAAGGTATCATTATATTTTCCTATGACTCATATATTATCTTCAGGGATTATTCTTTGACAATATGTATATGAGCAATTCTTGCTGATAAGCATACTAATAATGATTAATACTTTTGAAATTATAAAATAAGGTTTTTGTTGTTGTTGTTTTATGAACTCTTAAAGATTATAGTACAGTTCTCTGCTCACAAACATTAAATGAACATCTTACTCATTCATTATCCTGACCTCAGGTGTAAGTATTTGGCCTTGGTTACTCAGTTTATAAATTTCAACAATTATCCTGGAAATGTGTCTTTCTTTATTTGGGTGTACAGGTGAAGGAAAATACATTAGACTTTACCTCTGATATCTGGAGAGTATGTTAAAGGATAATCTTACATACAGAAAGAGAAATTAGGGAGTTGGAAAGAGAGAGAAAAGAAAAAGGGGAGAGAGAAAGCAAGAAACCGGAAAATCATCGAGACAGAAAGGAGAGAACTGATGTTAGAAATGAAAGGAGGGAAAAATAAAAAGATTTTCACAAAATGTTTTCTAAGACATCACAACTTGGTTTGCAACTAAAACGGAAGTTTCTGATGATAGATTTGAAAAATTAAAGATGTTCTTTCATACAGATTTACTTCTTAAACTTCAGTATAAATTCTTGCAGAGTAGTTATTGCACCAAATACCTAACATATTGCATTATTGGGTTGATTCCTGAATAACACTTTAAGCTTAATTTTTCTGCTTCGAGGAGATTATAAATTGAATACTTTCAAATATACTCCATTTAATCTCATACTTAACATGGAAACCACCAAAAAGAAAACCCAAAAATATCCCAATTAAATTCTGTGTTATCTACTCACAGATTATTTTGCAGCAGATGTTTGGCTTCTTATAAATGAAATTCATTTCTTTCTATGGTGTTACAAGCTTCAAACACATGTTGCTGCCTTAATAGTTCCTTTGATTTTCCCCATACAGGATTTCTGTTGATTTCTGCTCTTCCTCAGATGGATCACTAAAGAAACACCTTTACAATCTGAAAATACATCTTTCTCATGTACCCAGCCCTTCCCTGGAGGCATAAAATCTTTATCTATTTGTAGATATGCCAATTGCTGCCCTTCCTAGTAGTCATGACAATGAAGCTCTAATTTTATAAGAGGTCAAGGGAAGGAGTGGTGTGAAAAAACAAGCTGATGAATTTCAGGAGCAAAGAGCAAACATCAGCTCATACTTCTGATTCTCCAGCGCCTCTTTTTCTGATTAATGACATCCCATTCCCAAAGGCGAAGAGACACCAAGCCAGCTTTTGCGGATGTAAACTGTGATACTTCTGGCAAAACTATCACTGCTTAAATCATATATAATGATCTTTCAACAGAAGTTAAAATGTCATCTTTACTTAATGATGTCGAATAAGATTATTATTTAAAGTCTATCACAGTTTCGTCTTTGCTGGTTTAAATTCTGATGTATTTGAAGTCAATTGTGGAAGAGTGATGTATGCAATTTGATTTACCTTGAATGCCTGAGCAACTCATTTTGTTCGGCTTATAAATGACAGCATGAATATAATAGTTCATTTTGATAACAAGAAAATTTAAAGTTTGGCTCAACAATCTGGAAGAACAAAATGAATCTTGACATGGGTCTAAAAATAAGAACATCTGTGTGCAGCAGGAAATAGTCATGATTTATGGTTCCGACATCACCCTGTGATGTGTTGTTTCACTTTATGGTAATTTACAGCATTTAATGTACTATATAAATCGACAGAAACTGAGGTAATGTTGCCTCGAAATCCAATAAAAGGAACAAAAATGTAGAATATAAATGTTTGGTTTCCTGTGTGAAAGTTTTGGTTTCAAAGTGGAGATTCGTGTGGGAAGAAGAGAATGATTCCCAACCCAAATCGCCCTCCAGGCAGCTTTGAAGTTTTGCTGGTGTCAGCGTCCTCCACGCACGTGAAGTGCAGGGCAGGGGACGCGACCTGCGGCAGACCTCACGCCATCACCCCGAGCGCCAAGTGTTATTTACGGTTTTGAAAGCAGGGTCTTCCTGCAGAATTCGAGTGTCCCTCGAATGCCCCAATAACACAACCTTGTACTTTTTAAGTCTAGTAAATGACTTTATATAAAATCATCCCTCACCCTAAAAAGAGTATATTTCAGGAGAACTCGTACAAAGCACTAAATCAATGCCATTTTGTTCGAAATAGGTTAAACCTGTCCAATTCTGCTTCGCTGTGACGAGGCTGCGCGAAGACCCCTCGGACAAGGAGTTCACGATCTTAAACCCTTCATCATATTCTGCATTTCTCAGCTACACCGCTGGCGCCTGCCGAGTGCAGCTCATCTGGTGGCGACAGCGGGGAGGAACAGGGGTCGGATTTTGCAGAGTGATGTTCAGAGAATCTTAGGGCACACACTGGCAGTGTTTCCCACCGAAGCCTTGCTGGTAATTCCTACAACGAACAATCAGGCCAGTAGCTTGGGCGCGAATTTGCAGGAATAGTCAAGTGATGCTAATATCACAGAGAAAGTTCTGTGCAAGCGACGGTGTTTTAGATCTCAGGGTCCTCACTGTGTTTAGGGGAGGACGGTTTTGACTCTCAGACCCTTGCGCTATATGCTAGAATTCATGCACTCAATGGAACCAGTGATGGAGAGGGTGGTGAATGCCTCCTTATGATGTACACAAGCACGAGACATGGCCAGTGCTTTAGTTAAAGTAACACCTCCAGAAGATTGTCTAGAATTTACTGAACTTTACATCTTTATAAAAACCCCACTCCCACTGACATCAATCCCCATTTCACAGATGATGAAATTGAGACCATAAAAAAAAAAAAAAGGTTAACTAACTTTTCTGAAAAGCAATAGCTGCGAAGTGAAAGTGTCAGAATCTGACATCCTAGCTGGGGGGTGGGGGGTGGGGGCCTGAACTCTCCACTGCGTGACTTCTGAACTGATCATCTAACGTCCACTGAGGTCCTCTGTACAGTTCGTTTTTCTTATTGAGACACCATCAAGATTTAGTTCTCTATTCTTCACATGGTGGGCCTTAAACTAGAGCAAACAATAGTAAAACAGATACCAAATTAAGAAGTCTCTTAAATTTTAATCAACAAATCAATTTTCTCAAAAAAAAAGGGGAATTATGTCTGACAAAACAGAAAGGCAAACCTTAATTCTATTTCTGACTCATAGCTTACTTTTCATCCCCACTAAACATTTATGTATTTCATATTACATCTGAAACATATTTTTCTTTCTTTACCAAATTATTATTTCTCCCTTTCTTTAAGTACCTTTTTTAAATTAAGTAATTTATTTCTTGTTACATCTTTTTCTCCCCCAAACACCCTCTAAGTGCCTTCTTTTTTTTTTCATCCTCACTAAGGACATTTTTCCATTTTTTGTTCAGATAGAGTGGGAGGGAGAGAGAGAGAGAAAAACATCGACGTGAAAGGGATACATCGAGTTGTTGCCACCCGCATGACCCAATCAGGGCCGGGGACAAACTACAACCAAAGTATGTGCCCTTAGCCGGAACTGAACCCAGGTCTCTCTGGACCGCAGGCCGACACTCCAACCGCTAAGCCAAACCGGCCAGGGCAGTACCCTTTTTTAATGTAAAAATTTGTCATTAGCTTTACTTACATGACATCTTTTAAACTTATATTTAAGGCATTTAGAAAATTGTGTAATATACATTTATATCTGTGAATAGTTGCAATGTACAGTTGATTTAAAAAATCATGTGTACATTTATTGTTTATAGCAATTAGGGTATGAGTTATGTTTTTTGTTTTTTTTTTATCCTCACATGAGGACATTTTTCCATTTTCTGTTCAGATAGAATGGGAGGGTGAGAGAGGAAGAGAGAGAGAGAGAGAGAAACATCGACATGAAAGGGACACATCGAGTGGCTGCCACCCACACAACCCAACCAGGGCCAGGGACCAACTGCATCCGAGGTACCTGCCCTTAGCAGGAACCGAACCGGGGTCTCTCCAGACTGCAGGCCGACACTCTAACTGCTGAGCCAAACTGGCCAGGGCTAGGGTATGAGTTTTAAGGGCCTTCCAAATAGGCTTTGTTTTCTTTTATAGTTCTTTATGGAATCAGGTAGATTATTCTATACTATCAGCAGTATGAGTGTTGGTTTTTATCATAACCTTTAGTAAATATTATATTTGTAATCATTATAAATATAAATGTGAAAAACAAATTATTACTCTAGGTTTTTCCTTCATGAAGTTTCCTGCCTTGAATAAATGCTTAGCTAAAAAAAAAATTATAAGTTTTAACTTGATAGGAAATTAGAACACTTTTAATTTTTATGTTATTATTTATTTTGTATAGACAGGAGCTTGTAATACAAGTTCATTTGGGCTATTACTTATTTGTTTTTCTTGAATGGCACTAAAAACTCTCATCAGGGAAAGGCAAACTCACAATTTTAATTTCACCTCTTTTCTTCTCATTTACTCTCATAACTAAGTCTGTGGTAATGACTTTATAGAAATAAGCATTTTCTACCAATCATATATAACCATGTAAAGCTTTGCTTTGTCATTTTTGTTTTGTTTCATTTTCGACTTTTATTCCTTTAGAAATTACTATTATTCTGAATTGATATTTATTAATACTGGGGTCTATATATTTCCCTGATTGACCATCAAATTATTTTTATGTGTCCAAAACAGTTTCCCATTATTTTAATATATCTTTTTGTACTACTGTAGTTCTATTTTTTATAAATGTTGAAGAACACTTTCAAACTATTTTAAGAACATTCACATATTATAGTCTAAAGGTAGCCAAAATAGTGAAGTGTTTAGGGCTATGGAACACTGGATTTCACTTGAACATCTGCCTGGATTGCCATATGTACAGAATAGAATCATTCTAGGTGTAATTTAAAATACATGAATAATCATCATTCCTCAAAAAAAAAAAAAAAAAAAAGAAAGAAAAGAAAATACATTCTGTCACATTGACTAGTCTACAGAGTTTATAGATTCTTATGCTAGTGATGCCAACTGAAAGGAGAACATTAAAAATAAGATATTCAGGGATTCTAGAATGTCATTTCAAAGTCACTTGGAAAGTGCTGTTTCAGAATGGAGAAAATATGGTTGCCTATTAAAGATGAATTAATAAATGAAGGGAATGCTGTTTTTACTGATGATTAGAACTTAACAAGTGTTACATTTTAAAGCTCATTGATACTTGTATGTGCTTAGATTTTGGATACTTATAAATATTTTTAGGAAAGAGTGTTTTTAAAGTGGTCAACAAATGTATGAGCAAGAAACTCTCCAAAGTTGTAAAAAATACTCTGTTCACACCCAGGATTAGTAAAACGTATGATTTGCTTTCCTATGGCCAGAGACTGCATTTCCGACTGACCTAGCCTATTTTAGTCTGGCATAAATAAAGGACAATCACTGCGGGTCAGCCTTACTATAATACTAGGGTGCTATACAGAACTGCCTGCATTCATGCCTTTGCCATGACATTTTCTCACCCCAAAGTCTCTCAAAGATAGAATGTCCAAGATATAAAAGTAAGAACTTAAGTCTCCTGTTTTAAATTGCAAACATATCTGAAATATTTTTTACTGAGATAATTAGGACTAAATTAATTTGGGCCAAAGTAGTTAAAATCTCTCAAAGATCATATGCAAATAGTAGATTAATTTAAGAAGCCATAGAAAGGGAGCGCATACATGGACAGGGGCCACTGGAGCCCAGAGAGAAAAGAAATGATCTAGTTTGTCTTAGTGTCCAGCTGCCTTTTATCAAGAAAGAAGATAATATCCAAGGAGAAATAGAGTACTTTTGCTCAGTCTCTTTGCATTCTGGAATGATTAAAATGTTAAACACCAGGGCTCTTTTAAGGAAGAGAAGCTAAAGACATAGAGAACATACTACTACCTTTGAATAATCCAGACCTAGATAGCATGGTCTAATCAGACTCCTTGAGGTTCTTGGTTTTGAATACAAATCATTAAGAGTCAAGAGATAGGATTATAATAAAAGAGACTTGACCTTCTCCTATAAGCAAACAAGCATTGTGACTAAAGTTTTAGAGATGCAATTAGCTTTCAGTAAAGTTGAAAGAGGGTAAATCCACAAGGTCTATTACAATTAGATAGCACTGAAGTCTAATTACATTTTTTTACATAGATTTTTTTCCTATTTTAAAACATTTTCTATTTAAGAATGATACAACAGAAACTGCACAGAATTGTAAATTCAATTAACTATTTCAAACTGAAAATCATTGCAGAAGTACCCTTTCAGGTCAAGCAATGAGACAATATCCTGGAAGCCACCTTCTGACACCAGGTCGCTACTGATCCCTACCCATTGAAGTCTCCACTTTTCAGGCTTGGATCAATGTAGATTGGATGTGTCTATTTCTCAAATTCATATAAACAAAATGATAAAGTAGGTACTCATTTGCATTTGCATCTTTTCATGCATATTATTTATGTAACAGAAGTTTATTTCCTTTCATTGCTATATATAATTTCATTTTAGGAATATAACACTCATCATTTAGCCTACTCTTGATGGATTTTTGAGTTGTTTCAAGTCAGTGTTTGGCTGTTACAGTTAATGTTCCTAGGAACAGACGTGTCTTTGGGCGTGCATGTATGTGCTTGTATGTTGAACTGTGAAATTACTTGGTTATGTAATGTATATTGTCAATATCAGTAGATGATTACTGTATTGATCTGCGTTGTTATATATATTTGCACTCCCACTATCAGTGATAAGTTTTCCAATTGCAACATATTTGTTATTGTCAATCTTTTCTTTTAATGTGATACAATTTCTTTTCTCCCTTTTTTTTATTAATTTATTTTTGTTACAGATGTTTCTCCCCCCCCCCATTGACTCCCTCCTCTTTATCCCCTCCGACCCCATCCCCAGTTTTGTTGTCTATGTCCATCGGTTATGCATACATGCATATAAGTTCTGTGGTTTATCTCTTCCCTCCCCACCCACCCTACTGAGGAATGTCGCTACCTCTATGTCGCTTGGTCTATTTTGTTCATCAGTTTATTTAGTTCATTATATTTCAAAAATAAGTGAGATCATGTGATATTTGTCTTTCTCTGCTTGGCTTGTTTCGCTTAGGATAATACTTTACAGGTCCCTCCATGTCGTCTCAAAGGATAAGAGATTTTTCTTTCTTACAACTGCATAGTACTCCATTGTGTATATGTACCACAGCTTTTCTATCCATTTGTCTGCTGATGGACACTTGAGCTGTTTCCAGATCTTATCTATTGTAAATAGTGCTGCTATGAACATGGGGGTACATATATTTTTCTGATTGGGGTTTCAGGCTTCTTAGAGTATATTCCTAGCAGCAATATGATGCACTTTTTGCTGTAAACATTCACAATACATGCACTGGCATTATTTATTTCTAATCAGTTTAAGAGTAAATAAAAGAGCTGGTATTGCTTTATCACTAAATATTTCAGAGTGATTTGATAAAACAGACATTCTCTTATATTTGTATGATTATCTAAATGGGAAACTGACATTTACACAATGTCATTATTTTCTAGAATTGGCCGATTACACATAAACGTTCATATTTATTTCTTTAAAATTTGTCACGGTATCATATCATTTTTAAATAACTGTAGAATCTTTAATGATATATCATTTTTTATTTGTAATGTTATTTATGCCTTTTCTAAGACAGCAATTCCAGATTTTTTTTATTCCCAGTTGTTGACATTCTATTATATAAAAAAATACATTTTATTTTCTAATTTGCTATGATTTTTGAAATCATAAATGGATTTCAATTCATACAATTTTTTTCTATTTTATTAACTTCTTTTTTATTTCTATTTATTTATTTTTTCTATTTTCTTTGGAGTTAATTTGTTTTCCTGTTTTTAACTTCTTGACTTTTATTGATTTATTCAATATTTTTCTCAATCATATGCATTAAATGCTATAAGATTTTCTTTTACAATAAACTTTGTGTGTTCCAGGTTTTGAAATCTAACTTTAACAATATTTACTTTGAAATATTTTTAATTTCTATCAACATCCTTGACTTTCCTCATGAATTATTCAAAAACACAGTACAAAATTTCCCAAGTGGTAAGAATTTTAAAGATATCTTTGGGTTAGTTTTAGGCTTAATCGTATAGCATTAATAGTGTATATTCTGTATAATTTTAATTTGGGGAACTGGATGACTAGAACAGGGATTTTCAAGTATTGCATTATTGACATTTTGGATAACATAGTTCTTTGTTGTGGGGGTGGACCTGTGCATGGTTGTTTAGTGGGATCACTGGCCTCTGCCTACTAGATGACAATAACAAAATATTCTCTACCACGGCATGACAATAAAAATGTATTCAGATTTTAACAGATGATCCCTAGTGTGGCAAAATTTTTCAGTACTTGAGGACTGCTAATTTTGAAAAGAGTATTTTTTTGGTAAATACTACACATGTATTCAAAAGAACATAAAAACATTTCCATTCCCAGATTTGTATGCTATTGTTATCCCATCTTTTGGTAATATTTATACCTTAATAATCTCATTTTTAGTTTTGGTTAAAACATTCCATTTTATTTTATAAATCTATCACATATTTATATTTTGTTTTCTTTATTTTTGTGGTTCTGTATTGTGTCATTTTGGAAAATGTGTTTTTATAGTCTTTTTTTATGGTTCTGCTGGTGATGAATTCTCTGTTTATATAGGTATTTTTAAAGTATATTTCAAATGGGCATAGAATTATAGGTTGATAGTATTTTATTTTTACTTATTCATTTGGAACACTTAAAAATAATATTGTGTTTTCTTATAACTTTCATTGCATTAGTTTAGAGATCAGATCTTGGTGTTACAGTTTTCCTTTGGATATTATATGCCTTAATTTTTATGAAAGTTTTTATAACTTTTGTCATAATCTTTGCTTTTTAGCAGTTTTACTACAATTTACTCTGTGAGTGTATGTGTGTGTGTTTGTGTGTTTGTGTTTACACATCTACTTGGAGATTGTAAGGCTTTTAAATAGTGTATGAATAACTCGCATTAGTTTTCAATGTTTTCTATAACTTTTTAAATATACCCTCATACTTTTTTTTCTTGCATTTAGTAGCTCCAATTATATGTACAATTAAACTTTTCTATTGTGCTCCTATGTCTTGAAATCTTTTTATGCTTTCTATGTATTAATCTCTGTTAATTTGGGGTATATCCACCAGATGTTCTAGTTTACTCATTCTCTCTTTAGTTATGTCTATCCCACTGCTAAATGTATTGTTGTATTATTAACTGCATTTATTTTATTATTCAGCTATATATTTTTAATTTGGTTCTTTTAAAACTCATTTTTTATTTTTCAATTATTGTTGACATACAATATTATATTTAGTCTCAGGTGTATAACCCAGTGAATAGAAATGATACAATTTATTAAGTCATTATCCCGATAAATCTCGTACCCATCTGACACTATACATACTTATTAGAATATTATTGAGTCCATTCCCTGTGCTGTGCTCTACATCCCCATGACTATTCTGTAAAAAAAATGTTGTACTTCTCAATCTCTTTACCTTTTTCACTCCCTGCCCCCTCAACCCCTCTCCCATCTGGCAACCTTCAAAATGTTCTCTGCAGCTATGAGTATGTTTCTGTTCTCTTTTATTGTTCATTTTGTTTTTTTTAGATTTAGCTATTGGTTCATTTTTATTTAGTTTATGGTTCCTTATGTAAATTCTTAAGTTTTAAAATGTATGCATTTTTACTTTCTCTTTTTTTCTCTCCTGAATAACTTCTTTTTTTCCTTTGTTTGCCTGGTAGAGTACATTGTTAATAAAATATTGCTAAGTAGTTTGAAATATAAGAAAAGATGTTATTTTCCTTCAAAATATATTTTTTTCTTCTGTCAAGGTCTGAGAGATGACAGCAATTTAATGTTATCTTATTTCAAGCAAGAGCAGGTCTCAAACCTCACTATGGCTGCTTTGTATCTTCTTCCCCTTCCATTAACAGTAGAGCTTCTTTAGGATCCCAAAGTAAAGTTAGGCTGGTTTGTCAGATCGTCTTGATTGTTGGTGCATCCTGACCTTGTAGATTTCCTCTCACAATAACAGATGACGGTTATGACTCTTCTTGGCTTCCTAAGGTCTCCGCAGTATCCTCCAAGATCCCCAGGTTCTCCTGGAGAATTTAGTCTCCAAATTAATTCGGTTAAATTGGATCTTGGAAGCTGCTTATAATATTCCTTCAGATTAAAATCCAGTGTTTCTCACTTTTCTCAGTAGGGAAACATTTCCCAGTAAACTCTTCTGCCATTTCCAGGAGACAAAATTTTTCTGTAGGTGCAAATGTGAAATTGTAAATTACAAAGAATAGTCTTTTTCTACCTACCAGGAAAAACAGCTCCAATCTACCATAACCAAGAGAATAAAAATACCGTTTACTAACAGAATAGCCACTGATATGAAGGCATCTTCGCACACACAGAATCCTCAAAGGTGCCCTTTCTTAAGTGAACACGGCCGCAGCTGTTGTTATTATGCCGTCAAATCCTCACAAGTGTGCAGTGTCCTAGATAGCATAGTGCTTAGCTGCAACTAAAAATTTAAGTATTAAATACATGGAGAAATGGCCTAAACTTCAGTGATGCAGTAAGCTAGAGAATGATTAATCAGTTGTTTTCATTTTATTTCAATTTTTTAAAAATAAGTTTTTATTGATTTTTGAGAAAGAAGAAGGGAAAGAAGAAGTGTGTGTGTGTGTGTGGGGGGGGGCATCTATGAGAAAGAAACACAGATAGGCTGCCTCCTGCATGACCCCTGCTGGGGATGGACCCCCCAACCTGGGCATTTGCCTTGACCGGGAAATGAACCAGTGACTTTTTGGTACATGGGACGATGCTCATCCAACTGAGCTACATCAGCAGGGGCAGGTTGTTCTCATTTTAATTCAATAATGTTCAATGTGCTATAAATTATTAACTATGGGTTTGTGCCATTTCTAGGTCCTAAAGTTTTATCAGAAGAAATGAGAACACTTTTTTGATGTAATATTAAATTGACAAGGTGAATGTTCATTTGCTTTTCCAAGAACATAATAACATGAAACTCTTGAAAATAATTTCCTTGGTTGCCAAGGCAGCAGTTCAACATTAACCTGAGAATGAGCTTTTAGATATTACACAAAGGAAAAATATTTGAATTTTCTTATTTAAAAAGAATTTTATTAAGCATATGAAGAGAAGAACAACCATAAGCACTGTTCATAAAGCAGAATGCAGACATGAGACTAAAATTAAATCCGCTGCTAGTTAAAGTTGGTTCCCTCCACAATATATGCAAGGGCCACTTTACCAATTAACCTCTTATTATACTCTGTAGGGTGTTATGTGTGTGTTAGAGAATATAGCAAAGGATGTGTAAAAGAAAATTAAGAAAGGCCAAACAAATAATATGCCTGTGCACTTGACATTTTGACATGTAGGAAACCTCTGCTTAACTTTCAGATAGATTATGCATGATTGATCCCTTTCAGAAGGATTTCCCCAACTTGTCTTTAATTGAATAAAATAATGTTGTGCAATTATTCAATTATGATATTACATTACAGTTTAGAAAAAGGTCCTTGTTTTTTGCTCTTACTTTCTCTAAGAATATAAAGCTGATACTTAAGCTATAAACAGTACCCAATAGCCCCTGCAGTGTAGGGTAACTGACCAGCTGCTAAGAAATTTCAACAATTGCCATAATGCAGGAAGTTAACGTATGTACCAGATACTTGAGATAAAAAAAATGGTATTCAGGGGGACTTTTTACCCTATGCCATCTGGTCCTGAGGTGACTATTACATCTATTATTGACTCATTAAAGTCAATGAGTTGAATAACACAATTAAACTTGTTTACTTGTCATGTAACAGTCAGTTAACATTGAAATGAAACTTCCAGTTACAGTCCCACTATGCAGCACAAACTCAAGGCAACAATACTGATACTCAAAATTAATCTCAGTTAATAAATCTCAAAATTATAGCGTAATTTAAAATTACATGAATATTTGAGGCTAATTTTTAACATACAAATGCCACATAACAGTCACATTGAAGATTAGTCTTATAATAAAAATAATAAAACAAAAAAATAGCTAGTGGGGACCAAATGAAAGATACATATTCCTGCACTCCACTAATCACTCAGCTACAGATGGCTTGCACATTTGCAAATAGCTTGCAAAATATATGGATCCATTTGTGCAAGTAGGGCTGCAAGAGGCAAAGTTATCAGAATAGAAAAGAGTATTTCTAAGAAGCAGTTTAAGAATTCATTATTAGATAGGCTCTGAAATGTGGACATAAATGGTTATGGTAAAATAAAGGCATTATTCTTATTATTTCAATTTGTCCCTAATATTCCAGAATAAAACAATGCAAAAAGTGTCTTTTGATTTAGTATTGGGCCTAAGAAAAATGCTGTAACAAAATGTTTCATACTTTATAAATATTTATGTAGTTATATAGTAACACATTCTTCAAGTAATATTAAAAGAGATAACACTTGAAATTAAAAAAAAGTGCAAGTAAACATCACTTGTCCATTATACACATTGGAAGTTTAAATAAATTAATAAAGTACCAGGTTTAAAATTAAGGCTTTGTAAATAACTGTTGAGTGGCTTCAGAAATAAGCATGGGCTTTATCACTTGCAATATAAAGTGTGCACTTGATCACTAAATGGAAAGAGAGAGAGAGAGATTTTCAGCAAAAATTGGGTATAATGTTCTCTGAAAAATTCTTGAAGCCAAAATAATCTTAGATTATTGTTTCACCTTTGTCTGTGTATATACACAGTAATTAGTACATATTATTCTTTATGCTGAAATAAATATTTGTTCAGCTTAAAAATTAATTTCTCCTTTTTGATATTAAATTTCTACCAACTTGGATCCATGTAAAATTGTTTTATACATATGTTATAAATATATATTTTACCAAACATAGACTATAGAGAAGAGCTTATGAAAAATTTGCTCATTTAAATGAACATAAGACAGGTATTAATGCTCTTCTCTGATATAAAGAAATCCAGCCCTGACCAGGTTGGCTCAGCGGTAGAGCATCGGCCTGCGGTCCAGAGAGACCCGGGTTCGGTTCCTGCTAAGGGCATGTACCTCGGTTGCAGTTTGTCCCCGGCCCAGGTTGGGTTGTGTGGGTGGCGGCCACTCGATGTGTCCCTTTCACGTCGATGTTTCTGTATCTCTCTCTCTCTCTGTCCCTCCCACTCTATCTGAACAAAAAATGGAAAATGTCCTCAGGTGAGGATAAAAAAAAAGAAATCCAGAAATATCATTGGTCATTAAACGTAAATAAATAGCACATTGAAAGCTATATCCCCAAAGGCCACATGCCTTACCAACAGTTTTTTTGAACCCAAGCTATTAAGTTTAGTATTCACATCAAAAACCCAACTTAGAAAGAGAAAATGGCCCTGGCTTGTTTGGCTCAGTGGTTAGAGCTTCAGTTTGGGGCCTCGGGTTTGATTCCCCATCAAGGGCAGGTACCTGGATTGCGGGTTTGATTCCTAGCCTCAGTGGGGTTCGTGTGAGAGGCAATCAATTGAAGTGTCTCTCACATCGATGTTTCTCTCTCTCTCTCTCTCTCTCTCTCTCTCTCTCTCTCTCTCTCTCTCTCTCCTTTCCACTCTACCTAGAAAGCAATGAAAAATATCCTCCAGTGAGGATTATAAAAAAAATAATAATAATTTCTTTAAAAAAAAATGAAAAAAAGAAAGAGAAAGTGACCAAAATAATCCTAGATAGTCAATTTCAAATTATGCTCTTCATGGTATAAAAATAAAATAGAAAATTAGCGAATAAAAGTAAATATGCATTGCATCAATACACTATGGGATGATGAAAAACTACCCTTGAGCAATTAAATAAATGAAATTGGTTGTTTCTACAAAATCCTACTAATATATCTCAGGAACTTAGTTTAATGACAACAGACTTGATTCTTCCTTATAATATATGAGGAAGATAGTTGGTGAATTATAATAACTAAAAATAATGCGTGCTTTGACATCCCATGCATTTCTATGATCATAGATTTTATCACATTAAAATATTAAAAGAAATATTTTAATACTTTAAACAACATTAAAATATTTAAAGGACCTAACTTTTTAGTGTTGACATAATCATTATTTTAAAATATTATAGAACATTGATTGCTATTTACAGTATAAGGTTTCTGCGTATTTTTGAGAAACAACTGTGATGTTTTCTAGTCATACATAAACTAAGGGCAAAGGTTAAATGCTGTGCATGTTGAGCTTATTGATAATTTTTACTGTAAAAAGTCTTTTCTAGTAGAGAGTGTATCTCTAACAGCACTTTAAAGACAACACTACATAAAAGTTAGATTGATTTCAATTTGGTTCAACCTCATGATCTAATTCATTGGAACATACAGTGAACACTTCAAGTACCTAAAGAAAAACAAAAAAGCATTTGCTATGTTGCAAATAATGTAAAAATAAATATATATTCAGAGTCAGTATAAATTCTGAATGCTATTTAATGAGGAAAGACTTGAGAAGACACTTAAGAAAATATTTTTACATCATATAGAACTCTCTTTAGATAGTTTGTATAGAAAAAAAAAATAATTGTATAAAACCAAGCTATTAAGTGTCAGATCAAGTAACCTTCTTAAAAAGGGAAATTGATCTTTAAATGGACACTTGGGATGAGGTGGTAGTAACCAATCCATATGGACCAGAGAAAGTAAATACAAGATTAAGTATTTCATTTAGAAAAATGAGAAAAGGAAGAAAATTTGAGATGATGAAGGGTAGTTTAATGCATGTTTTATATATATTTAATCAAGAGCAAAACTGATTTAACTGTGAGAACAAAGAGAAAGAAAACACTTATAAAATATAGCATTTAAAAAACTGAACTATTTTCTGTTTTATAATAGTAGCACTATTTTTACCTACTATGAATATTACCCAGTGGAAAAAGAATTTTTATGGAACCAGTGATATATAAAATGCAGAGTAGTTTTTTTACACCTCATGTAAAAAATAAATTTACACCCCATGTGAAAAATAAATTTAAGATGATTACTGAGCACTTTTCAAATAAAGTGCAATAAAATGCTTAATAATATTGAGTATGGTGCAATGCATTCAAATATGGAAACATAAAACTAGACAAGTAACAACATCCACAGTAATGCAAATTAATACTTCTAGAACTTTTTATTATGATAAAAGGGCCTAAAATCCCACAAGGGCTGTAAAATGTGCTCTGAATTACACATTCTCTGTGTCTCATCAAAAGTCAGCATTTTTACTTATGGTGAGCATGTCACCAGCACCTTGCTGTCCCTCTGCCTGTTGCAGATGAGAGAACGTGTGTAGACAACTTTAGAACACGTCGAAAGTGAACTCCCCAGCTTTTTAGTTTACTTTGGGAAAAGCAGAAAGTTCCTGATTTCTTTCCTTTTTTCTTTCTTTTAATACTCTAAAGGATTATCAAAAAAGTCTCAACAGTCTTCATGGATATCAAGTCACCGTAGAAGACTGATGTTTTGATGATTTAAGCATAAATGAATCAAAACCATATGGATTAAATTTCCATCAAAATACACAAGGTTGTAAAAATCAAGGGTTAAGTCATTCCAAAAGGTGCATTCAGAGCTTTGACTTCAAGTGTTTGAAAGCAGTTCAAGATGTCAAATGAACCCAATTTTCAGATTGGACACACCGTTCAGGTTGTGTGTTGTTGCAGGACAAGGAGGATGTGTGTTGATAGGATACAATTGTAGAGATTCTTACATGCCTTGATTAAATCAGATAAATAATCACATAGATCTAGCATACAAATGAGTAAAGATGATGCAAAATAATGTATGTCTTGCTATACAAAGACCATTTTTAAGTCACCATTTTGAAATTGTTAGAAAGTAGGTGATTGTGCTTCCACTGAAATCTTCTCACTGACTACATTTCAGACCATTTTATTGATACCTCTACTTGAGAAGCTTAAAAACAAAAAGATAAAGAAAAAATTGTTCTACCCTTGAGCAAAGGGATAAAGAATAAAATCCACTTACCCTCTGGACCCCCTTTTAATTATATTTTCATTGAAATGCAACTTATGAACCATACAACTTACCCATTTGTGTACAGTTCAATGGTTTTCTTCACAGTGTTGTGCAACCATCACCACAATCAATTTTAGAACATTTTCATCACCCCCAAAAGAACTCCCATTCTCATCAGTGGTCACTCTCTATTTTCACCAACTACTTCCACTCCAGCCCTAGGCAACTATGCGTCTACTTCCTATCTTTATCAATTTGTCTATTCTGCACATTTCAAATAAATAAAATCGTACTATGTATAATTTTTTTTGTGACTGACGTCTTTCACTAAATTTTTCAAGGTCTAGCCAGGCTTCAGCACGTATCAGTACTTTCTTTAAATTGCCAAACAATACATCATTGTATGACTATACAACAGTAATTTATCCATTCATTAGTTGATGAACATTTGGCTTATTTCTATTTTTTGACTTCTGTGAATAATGCTGTTATCAGCATCTTGCCCATGTTTTGGCCTGCATACAGGTTTTTATTCCTCTGGAGTATAAACCTATAAGTAAAATTTATGAATTATGGGATTACTCTATACTTAACAGTTTTTGAGGAACTATCAGAATGTATTTCACAACAGCTATGCCATTTTACTTTCCTACCAGCAGTGTGGGAGAGATCTATTTCCTTATTTTCTCACCCATACTTGATATCGTCTGTCTTTTTAATTCTAGCCAACCTAATGCTTGTGATGTGGTGTCTTATTGTGGTTTTCAACTACATCCTCCTGCTGACTATAAGATAGGTGTGTTCTAGTGGGTTAGGTAATACAGACTGAGAGGTAGTAAATAAAACATGATTTTAGACACTCAGAGGGACAGTAAAAGAACATATAACATAGGTTAATGTCATATAGAGTAATCAGAATGGAGGAGACTATTTTTAGATATTAGAAAGGCACTTCCTGGTTAGATAATGTTGAATTGTGTAATTTAAGTAAAAATGGAAAAAGAAAGCTTTGTGAAGAACTCAGAAGACATATTGTTCAAGGTGAGAGACTAGAAAGTGCCAAGCCCCTGAAGCAGAGACGAGCTTGAAACTTTCCAGGAACCTATAGCTGCCTAAAGTCCCTTAGGCATAGAAAGTGAAGAGAAGAGATGTATGATATGTGAATAAATGGAGAATTTAATGTGTGATTAAATTGAATAATTTAATACATAATCAAATGAAAAAGTCATGTAATAATTTTTAACAGTGCCTAAAACATATCAAATACTGATTAAATTCTCGTTATTATTATTTATCATTATGTGTGTAGAAAGTATGAAGATGAGATATTAAAAGAGATGTATAGCCCTGGCCAGTTTGGCTCAGCGGTTGGAGCATCGGCCTGCGGTCCTGGGAGACCCGGGTTCGGTTCCCGCTAAGGGCGCGTACCTCGGTTGCAGTTTGTCCCCGGCCCTGGTCGGTTGTGCGGGTGGCAGCCACTCGATGTGTTCCTTTACCAGCGACGTTTCTCTCTCTCTCTCTCTGTTCCTCTCTCTCCCTCCCACTCTACCTGAACAAAAAATAGAAGAATGTCCTCGGGTGAGGAAAAAAAAAAAGAGAGAGATGTATAATTTCTGTGGAGAAAACATTCTTTGACTTTATTATTACTTTTAAAAGATTAATTTGTCATTGCAGACAGGTGGCATAATAGAAAGATCAGAAGGTTTGGAAATGCTGAGTTAAAGACTGAAGTCCACCACTTTTAGAGCAAGTACTCAGTTAGGGAGAAAGTGTGCACTTGGAACTGGTTCCATTTTGTTTTAACCTAGCCATCCAAGTAAAGCCCCTTTCTCTCTACCAATAACCTCCAGGTATGCAGGGTACAACTCTGTTCTGCACACTATCTTCCAGCATTTGAGATGAAGCTGTCTTTACTGTGAGGCTCCGGTAAATGTCTGAAGCAGCCTTGTGGTGAAGTTGAGTAGAATCCTTCTTCAGCAGGATAATGATTGGATGGCATGCTGGTTGCTATTAGTTGTCCATCCCCAGAGTATATTACAAGGATGGGCATATGGTAGATTTCTGCTCTGCACAGGCAAACATCAGCTCTCATCTGAATTCCATCTGGGTGACTCCAGGTACTTACCTGGTACTTACCATGACTACTGGCCCTCGTGGTAGGGATTCTTTGCCTGGACTTGACTCTCTCCTGTTATGATTTCACTCTATCCTCCCATTACCAACATTAACCTATGAAATATTTTTAACAAGAAAGAAAGAAGGAACGTGGAAAACGCGTTTGTTGAAACTTTTCTGGCTTATACTCTGGTCTAGAATTATGAACTTAAAAGGGACATGTGTTGGTGCCTTTCTCTTGCTCTACCTGTCTTGGTAGTCCTTAGGGGTCCATTCATGAAGGTAGTATTAGGAAAGGTACCACAGTAGTTAGTTTGTTGGTGAACTAACAGGCCACCAGTTAAACTTTTGTAGTTCCTTCAGCTATCAGATAGCAGTAATAATACTCTACTTCAAATAACAGTGGTCATCAAATAAACATAATGTAAACTATTCTATTATGGAAATTTTGATGCCTAAACTTCTGTTATTCCTTTAAGATAGTTAATTTCCAGTTTATCCATATTATGTACTTTTATTTTTATTTTGGATTTATATAGAGGGCTTCCAAGATTCAGTATTAGGACAACTTCCCTTCTCTGCCTACATGCCCTTCCGGATGACCACCCTGGCTTGTATCTGAGTCTCCCTGCCCTGTCTCTCCTCCTGACATACCAGCTCTTTTGCTGCCTCTCAAGCATCAGCCCACCTCAGTCTTTTGCACGTGCTGTTCCCTCTGCATGGAATTTTGTTTCAACTTTTAACCCTATGGCTTGCTCTCTCATTTCCTACTGGTCTCCACTTGACCTTGGCATGACCTATACCTGGTGAATGTTTTCTTTTTCTTAATAGCACTTAATACCATCTGACAGAGTATAGGTCTGTTTCCCTCAGCTACAATGAAAACTCATGAAGTAAGAGCTATTTTCCTATCTCTGCCCACCCACCCCAGTTATAAAAGTGCCTAATCTAAAGTAGGCAATCAATATTGGTTTTGAATTTTAGAATTAGGTATTTATATTGAATAAAACATCATACAAAATACTTCATTTTTAAAACACCTAAAACATCATGCAATTTCAGTTTCTTATAATGTTTTCATGATCCTTTTGGCTTTACATTCTCTACCCAAATGATGACTTTGCATTTTTAATCATCTCTTCAGTGTCTGTGCTTCCTACCTGCAATCTGATCAGAATCCTCTGGCCACCCTTTCCTACATTTTACTCCCTAGAGAACCAATTTCAGAGGGGAGTGCTTGCAGACTAGAAACCAGCCAAAAATTCTAGCATGATATATGTAATGGTATTTGTTTCTTGGCAACTGAAAGTAATACAAGATCACAAATATTGTTTTTAGTTAAAATGAGCCCTATCATTTAGTTCTCTCTTGAAAGAAAGATACATGTATTAATAACTATGCCTCCAACATAATAGTGGATTTTAGTTTGGTTATAATTTCCTCCCAGAAGAGTAATAAAAGGGCCATAATGACATTCTCTTATCAGGCAGGTCAATCCAGGGAATAATGGTAGCTTTCATGTTTGAGCTCAGATGATTACATGATAAAAAAATACCCACTTTGAGAAAGAGTACTCAAAACATCATCATTTTGTTTATATTTTAATCAGATCTGCATTCAATAGGAAATAAAGGATGTAGAGAACCCAACTGTCTTGCCATTGCATTTCATTGGGATGAAAACGATCAGAATACAGGTATCCCAGAAAATGGAGTCATCATCTTTAAACCAAAAGAAAAACAAAACAAACAATAACAACAACAAAAAACACGAAAACAAAACTAAAAATAGAGACAGAAACAGTTGTCACTTGCTGACTAATAATTCATTGATAGATATTTCAAGTCATTAATTTATTCGAGTAACAGATTTCTAGCAGAATCAGCATGTTCTTTGAGAGGTTAAATTCTTGCTACTTCCAAAATGACTCTTGGTTGATGCAGAACCATCAAAATCACCTGGAGTTTCTACAATAAGAAATCTTACCCTACCCAACACCTACAGAATCAGAATCTTCAATTTTAAGATCTCCAGGTGATTCTTATGCACATTAGCTCTTGAGAAGGGCTGGCTTAAACTCTGTGCCTATTATTCAAATGCATTCAGGGAAAAGGCAGATCATATAAAGAATACAGTGCAGGGAAAATGAGTGGGTTAGTCTGAGGCAAACTTGACAGTGAAAACATGGTTCTGTAAAGGTTTCAATTTAATGCAAGAAAAAAATGCACTGTACTGGGAAGAAGAAAAAAAACAAAACTCACTATATTTTCCAACTCTTGGTTGAAACTACATGATTTGGCATGAGTTAAATTAAAATGTCATTTCAATCAGATGAACATCTAAATAAACCCAACCTTAATGAACTAGAATAGAACCGGAGGTAGGGCTATTTGGGATCAGCAGGCATTTTAAGACAGGGGTTTTGGAATTTAAAACAACAGGAAGGCCACCTTCTCCAGGATTAATAAGGGAAAATAGTTTAGAAAGAGGAAGTTTAAATGAAACTTTGCCACTTTTTTTTCTAATCCAAAAAGAAACCAGATCCCCTTGAAGAGAATAGGACTGTGTCCAAAGTCATGTTTTCAGAAAGTGGTGTAACTGAGAGATTCTGCATCAACGCTGCACAATCCCACAGCCCAGACATCTCTAGTGCTGGAATCAAGGGTGGCCAATTTACCTCTATTAGATTAATGTGTCAGTGCTAACTTACTAAATTGATGCTACATATGTCTGAATCTTTTTGCCTATGATCAAATTATTGTGTATATAGTGTCCTCATAACTATTCTTTCATAGTTTTATTTCTGACCTGTGAAAGGTTAATGTTGACCAGTATTTATATAAATTTTGGAGGAGTAGGACATTTTTTTCCTTCTTCATACAAGTTATCTTTCATCATGCTTAATTTTTCTGATGCCATCAATATTAATACTTTTATGTGTAACTATATTGCATTTGTCCTAAATCCAATTTGCATAGATGCTCACAAATCTCATTTTTATAGCATACATCTATTTTTTGTCGATTCATCCAAAAGCCATATATGACCATATTGAGGCAGTTTAGTAAGAAGCTAAGATAATTCCTTGGTAAGTGGAATAGGGAAACTGAGAAAGCTGAACAAACTGGCTAAGCAATATACAGCCAGGAACAGGTCCCTATCCTAGAGGTAACATCTAGGCCTCCGTTGTATTTCAGCTCCAGAAGGCACCTTGGCACCGACCAATTAATGGAGACCAGCACCCTGAATAAACACTCCTGGAAAGCTGATGAATATTCTGCTGAGACTCCCCTGAGACCTCCTCCAACATTTCTATCCTTAAAAAACTTTTAGGAAGAAGAACGCTTGTGTTCCCCATCCCAGGAAAGTACCCACACCTTTCACCCCCCCCCCCACACACACACACAACAGGCATGCATCTCCTAAACTCTAAGGAACCTGGGGAGGCTTACAACCAGGGCAGCAATGGGCAGTGGCAGTTCACCCCAGGCAAACCCCCTGAGCTTTCCCCAAGATCCCTTTTCTCTGACTTCTTAATGAGTTAAAGCAGACCAGCCTAAACTCATTTACCCAGCCCTGTCTTGTTTCACTGTCCTCAACTTTAATAAATGCTCTCTAAATTCACCTGGACTCATGTGAAACTTTTCCTGCATGAAGTCAAGAACCCACACATGACCAGTGGCCCAAGGCAGGCCCACCAAGTACCAGGTCCCCTTTCCTTGACAATATGATTTAACTATGAGTATTTTATAGGCAATATTCTACTTCCTTCTATAGACAACATATTTTCCCAACATTCTAGTAAGCACTTTAATTTTTCCTATATCTTTTGGCTTCTAAGTACAAAATTGCTTCTAGCTTTTCTATTGTTTGCTTGGTCTTGATAGAGTTAGTCTCTTTATTTTGCCTGTCTCTTAAATTCAAATTGTTGGATCAACTCTTTAAGAACTAATTTGGACTCTTTTTAAAGAAACTGTATTAAATTTATTCGGGTAACATTTGTTAACAAAAGTATATACATTTTAGGTGTACAGTTTTATAATATAACATCTCTACACTTTATAATGTGCTTACCACCTGAAGTCTGAGTCTTTTTCCATCACCATGTGTAAGACCCTGTCTACTCTCTTATCTTCCCTCTACTCCCATTCCCTCTGGTAATCATGATTCTGTCATGTGTATATACAAGTTTGTGGGGTTTTTATTGTTTGTATGCTTGTTTTGCTTGTGACTTTCTGTTTTATATCCCACATATTAATGAGATCATACAGTTCTTCTTGTCCTTTTCTGTGTGACTTATTTCACTAAGCATAACAGTCTCAAGATCCAACCATGTTGTTGCAAATGGCAATATGTCATCTTTTTTTTTGGCTGAGTAGTAGTATTTCACTGCATATATGTATATCTTCTTTATCCATCATTTGTTGGAGGACACGTAGGTTGTTGCTATGTCTTGGCTACTGTGAATACTCTTATCAGTACTACAGTCTCTCATCCTCAGCAATATGGATTAACATCTGAGGCCAGATAATTCTCTGTGTGGGGGCTGTATTGTACATTGAAAGATGTTTAGCAGTATCTTTGCACACTACCTGCTAGACAACAGTAGGATCCAAGTCGTGACATGCAAAAATGTCTCCAAATATTGCCAAATGTTCTGTGGGTCACAAGATCACTCCTAGTTAAGAACCACTGCTCTACGGAAATGTGTCCTCCCAAAGTCACTAATGACCAGACACAAGAGCCCAGTTTTAGTTTTGTTTTCTTTACTGTTGGTACCTGGAAGCTGCTGGAATCTCCATTCTCCCTGAGTTCTTCCTTCTAACACTCCTCTCACTTTTGATATGCTCCTCTTTCTTTGGCCACTCAGAGTGCGCTCCTGAGTTCTCAGTTCTTCTCACCCTACTTGGTACCTCTGAGTCATGAGAGTACTTGCTACATTCCATTCCCTTTCTACATTTGGAGGAGTACTGTGCATTCATTTCTAGTCCCTGTAACTGTCCTGAGTGCCAGCCCTGTCAGCATAAATATTTAGCTTATTCACTGGACATGCTTACATTCTCCAACACCTGGTATTATTCATCATGTATCTTCCTTGTTTCCTTATGTCCCAATTACCCATCAAGTTCCTCTCCCATATCATATTAAATGCATTACCAAATCCTGTTTATTAGAAACATATATAGCCTGAATCCAATCTCTCTAATATATTTCCACAACATCTTCATAAAGGTCAAGAAATACTGTGGTTTCCTCATCTCTTGTCGGTACTATTTTTACAACCTCCAAAATGGTTTGCGGGCTGCCAGATCTCCTATATGTTGGTTCATTGTTTGCATTGCTGGCAAATCTACTGCCCTAATAAATTAATTGGAATTTGTCATTCTGTTGATTAAAATATCTCTGCTATTATGCTGCTTTCTTAATATAACCCAAATACTTTTATATAGTGTTTAAAGACCCTTGTGATCTGGACCAACATATCTCTCTAGAATCATCTTACTTCAATCATCATGCACTGTGTGGCCATCTCTTTGCATGCCTACTCTAAAGATTTTGCTCTTTCTCCATACTGAATGACCTGCCCCACTTCTTAGCTGATAATCTATTACTGAAGAAGTTTAAATACTCCTCCTCTCAGAAGGGGACACCACACAAGCAGAATTAGGCACAATAATATCATTATAATTTATCACAATGTATTTTAAGTATTCTTTTAGAGATTTATTTTCTTCTAATGAGCCATCAGATCATATGATGGGAGTTATATCCTATTGATGTCTAACACAATGATTACTTGTTAAAAAAAACCAACTAATTAAATTGAGAGGTTTCAATTGATTCAATTGTGTATATCACAATAAAGTTGAAGCAAAGGGATAGCAATATAAATATACACATGTATGTATATATACATACATACATACATGCACATATATATACATGAATATGTGTGCGTGTGTATGTGGAGAGAGAGGGGGCAGAAAGAGAAAAAAATAATTATAGAGATTATGAGAGAGAAACAGAGATTGTCTGAACTGCACTATTAAAATATATACATATATATTTTAAACTCTACTTCTTAGTCTTATATTATCTAAATTGTACAAATCTTATAAAATGTCACTACAATCACAGGAAAAATTATATTTTGCATGTAAATGAGAATGAACATTCCATAGGGAGAAAAACAATATAAGTATATTGTTATGTAACAGCTTTAATATATTAATCAAATTAACTATTAATAAAGTTTGTGTCTCTCAGAAATGGGAATACAGAAAGATGTTTTGAAATATAAAAAAAAGGAAATGCATATTTGTATTGGATTTTACATTTTCAAATGCTAGAAGTCTCCATTAAAAATCTTACAAACTATACAACTCTATAAAAGGAAGACAAAGAACCCAATTAAAAAATGAGCAGAGGAGCTGAAAAGACACCTCTCCAAACAGGACATACAAATGGCTAAGAGACATATGAAGAAATGCTCAACATCACTAATCATCAGAGAGATGCAAATTAAAACAACAATGAGGTATCACCTCACACCTGTCAGAATGACCGCCATCAACAAATCATCAAACAACAAGTGTTGGGGAGGGTGTGGAGAAAAGGGGACTCTAGTACACTGCTGGTGGGAATGCAGACTGGTGCAGCCACTATGGAAAACAATATGGTGTTACCTCAAAAAATTAAAAATTGAACTTCCATTTGACCCAGTGATCCCACTTCTAGGAATATATCCTAAGAAGCCTGAAACACCAATCAGAAAGAATATATGTACCCCCATGTTCATAGCAGCACTGTTTACAGTAGCTAAGATCTGGAAATAGCCCAAATGTCCATCAGCAGATGAACGGATAAAAAAGCAGTGGTACATATACACAATGGAGTACTATGCAGCTGTAAGAAAGGGAGATCTCTTATCCTTTGAGACAACATGGAGAGACCTGGAAAGTATCATCCTAAGTGAAACAAGCCAAGCAGAAAAAGATAAATATCACATGATCTCAGTTATTTGTGGAATAGAATGAACATAACAGTCTGAGGAATAGGGTAGACCCAGAAACATGGAAGTAGGGTATGAACTGACAACCCTCAGAAGAGGGGGTGGGGGGTGGGAAGACATAAACCACAGAACTGATATGTAATGGTCATGGACAACAAAGCTGGGGACGAGGTGGAGGGGGGGATGGGGAGGAGGGTGTCAATGGGGTAAAAAAGGAGAAACATCTGTAACAAAAATTAAATAAATAAATAAAAGTTCAACCCTGAAACAAAAATCTTACAAACTCAGTAATTTTTTTTTTTTTTTTTGCATGCTGTTTGATTGCAGACAACTTTCTGGAACCTCAGCCAATTAATTCCCTCATCTTAGCAGTACCAAATAATTAATTCCCTCATCTTAGCAGTACCAAATATACTTCAGATTTCAGCTCTACTCATTCTGGCCTGAAGTCTTTGAATTATGACTCAAAATTAATGCAACCTTAAAAATAAAAGGGCAATACTTCATTTGCTAATCTTCATCAACATATTGACTTTATGTCCATGGATGTTCATCATTGCTAGGGGATAAATCAGTGGGACTATCTGAATGGGTTGGATCAGTGAATGCAGTCACATGTGTCCAGAGGCCCTAGCTGAATAAGGGAGTCAGCATGTTCAAACTCATCTTCTATGCACAGCAACTTCATTAGAAATAAACATCTTTGTCCATTTCTCCTAATTGTTTTAGGAGTATAATCCCACTGATAATTTACCACATTGACTTGTAAATGGGAAATGAGACATTTGTTGGGAATTCTTTGTGATGCGTTTGATCGAAATTTTTAAAAAAGAAACTATATGATTAACTACAAAGGGCAAAGGCTTTATTTGCTTAGGTAAAGTTGAGTTATTTAAGACTGATTAATATTTATATTATCTTAAAAAGGTCTCATGTAAGTCGATATATAGTGTTCATTAACATTACTTGCCATAAAAAATAATATTGGTAAGCCTCCTTTTCCATCTTATAGATAGGAATATAAAATTTAATTTCTGGAGAGATCTTCCCCTTAGGACGTGTTTCTTGTTGGCCGAGCACAGGTCTAGAAAAGTATGCTTTATTTTCACACACTAATGCCACTTTTTTGTGTGAAGACGAGAACAATGTGCAGCTGCAGTTCTATCAGGTTGACTGGCAAATGATTTCAGAGCTTCATCCTAATTAGATCAATAAAAGCTAATCCCTCTGAGAGTATAAATAAGGCTTTCCAATTACACACTTAATTTAGAGAGAAGTACTACTATTTTCAGTAAGTGGAACTATTATGACTATTCCTTTGCTTCTCTGCAACATGTATTTTCCTGGATCGCTGAGCCACAGATGGAACCTTAGAAATATGACAGGGGCAGAATGTGGTGCAGAGAAAGAGCAATCACTGGTTGATATTTGTGGCTGCCTTGAGGCTTGTGGATTGATTACCGAAGACAAAAAAATGACTTTGCCAAAGGTCACATGATTGTATAATAATTCCTATATATACTCCTGTAAGTGGTGGAAACTAAGATAATTCTACTAAGGATCTGTATCAAAGTGACTTCAGACCACTCCACTAGACCATCCCAGTAAAAGGTCAAAAAGCAACCGAGTGCATCAGTCGGAGAGCTGTGACTGTTATACAGGTGGCACTCGGCTCAATTCTCCATCATCGATAATAATGAAACAGCCTTTGCCCGGAGCAGCTTTAACTGTCTGCCAGAGAAATAAGTGTCCACCGCCAACACAGTCACTTTCTATCGACCAGGAATTGATTCGCTCCTTTGCTTTATTCTCCATGCAGAATCACCAATTACAACGTGGTTATTGCTATCAGGGGTGGATGCAAACTGCTTACACTCCCATAGTAGTTGAAAACTGAGGAAGAAAATTGTATTTTATGTTCTGACAGAATATACCAACTGGGAAATTTTACTCTTTGCTTTACTTTTTTTTGGAAATTGTGTACTCATTATAAAATTGATTTTAGCTTTCCAGTCTATTGACTCTTCCTTTCAACATTTATCTTAAAGTTATATAAACATGTCTGATTTCTTAATATTGTATATGTGTGCAATGTACATGTGCCCATTGCATTTCTCAAGATGCACACACACAGTCCACTTTTGAATAACATGCCATTTTAAAAGTTGTTTGTGAGTCTATACCTTATTTATATTATTTTATTGATGTTTACATGTAATCAATAAAATATTAAGTATTGACTTTCATTTTAAACAAAGCAGTGACCACAATTTATTTTACAAAGGTCTTAGGTGAGTTTTGCCTCTGGGTTTTAAAAGCGCCAGTGATAAATCATCACTATCTATGATTGTGCTAATTTGTACATCCAATCCTGCCAGCACAATTTCCCTTTATTCCTGCCCATCACAGCGCAGCTTCAGAGCAGTTCCTTCTGTGTGCTGTCTGAGAAACACGGCCAGTTTCTTTCTATTTAGGACAATAAGGCAGCTGAGAGAGCACTATTTCAATTTCACAGAATAGCTAGCATGATATCTGTCTTGAATATGCATTTTACATAAATTGCTTCCCCAAGAGAGTACATGCCTTTTAGAGAAATATCTCAAACTGAAAACAGATCACTTGTGCTTTGAGAAATAAAAAGTATGATACATTTAAAGATACAAATATATACAAGAAGAAAAAATATCAACCCAGGTAACCTGGAGCAATAGATGCTCAGACGATGTTTGTAATTCTATTTATTTCTAAGCACTATCCAGAAAACAAAATCGCAGCGTTGGTGGTTTGTATGGGTCACTAGTTTTAAGCCATACTCCTTTTCAAACTGATGAGGTGTTTGCTTGCCTTCCAGGCAGCCAGGAATAGCACAAAGTGCAGGGCTAAGCATCAGAGCAAGGTTCTAGTCTTCCGATCGCAATCTCTGGGTGGTTACTTCACCTGGTTGAGTTATGTGCCCTGTAGCTTCCTGATCTAACAATAATGATCCTTTTCACTTTGGTGGGTGACAGAGGCTGACACATATGAGGAAAGAAAAATTAAAAAAAAAAAAAAAAAAGAAGAAAGATAGGATTATGTAGTCTCTGAAGTAATGCTGAACAACTAAAATTAGAAGCAAACCGTAAAAACCAAACCTTTGCTTTCAAGTAGACAACTAGAACAGTATTATCTGTATTGGAATCTATTACTCATTTATGACACCAGACTTTCTCCCATTTCATGCATTCACATTTACAATAGGTGGGTGATGACTGATCAACCAGCTGTGGTCTGGGATCTGGCATGCTTAAACCCTCAAAGGACACTTCATTCTCCTGAAGAAATGGCCATTTCATCATTTAATCAGATACCTGCATGTAATTGCATTTCAGATACACATGCATTCACACACTTACACAAGTGCATTTAAACTTCAAAGAGAAACTTTCTAAAGGGCATTTGTTTCTTATGGAAATAAAATAAGAATGAGCTGCATTCAAAGAGTGAGGAAAGCTATACACAGGAGACCTCAGTTTTATTGTGGTTTAGCTCATGGAGCAAATATGTTTAGTGGTTTCGGTCTACTTCCTTAGAAAAATGTCCACATTAAAAATGACCACCCAGGTGAGCAGAATCTGGCATAATGCTAAGATCCTAGAAAACAGAAGCCTCTATCCAGGGCCAATGTCCACTTCCAACTCTTACTAAATTTCTTTTCCTCTGGGAAAGGATTTAAGTAGAATCAAGAGAAGTTATTCTATGGGTTTAAAAAAACACAGTAAATCACGCACTTTAAACCCATAAATACTAAATCAAAATAATTTATTAGCTTCCATTTTTAACCATAAATGGACACCATCCACTGTGGGATCAACCAAGAGTAAACTATTCCCTCGTTAGTTACAAAATTTATTCGGATATCACAGAATTGTGACCTGGTAACTTGCCCGGTCTTAGAGAGGTTGAAGATTACAAATAAGAAGACTGTTGGGCTGTAGGAAATTCTTTCCTAAAACAGTATAGCATTGTCAAAAAGTTGCATAATGATCAATCCATGCCATAATCCTATCAAATCAATTGTCAGCCTCATTCATTTTGTTTCACCTTGCATTCCTTCAGCTTAGCAAATGACTGACTCCTGGGTAAACCTCGGCCTCTATACTTTAGGGAGGAGGCTTATACGGTCCCTGCACTAGACATTAGTTTTATACAGAGTACAGTCTTGGGTTTCAGTTTCAGAGAAGCTACATTTTGCCAGTACAGTATAATTAAATATATAACTTCCTTAAAACATTTCTAACAGTAATATGAACTGGAAGAAGATTTGCATGTAATTGGCATAAAATAAAGATGAATGCCCTAAAGCAATTGTTTCAGACTAGCTTCTTATTTTAAATGTATTGAGTTAAAGTTCTGAAAATTTTAAGCAATGGTCCTTGATTGTATATACATCTGTGTATGTGTGTATGTGCTTGTGTGTACCAGCCCATATAGTTAGTAGCTGAATGCCACCATTGATATTTACTTGGAATGTTCCAAATAACATAACTTAAGGGTTGGTTTTGCCTATGGAATGAGCAATTGGGAAAATTATTAGGTAAGTATAGATGATGTCAGAATTATTCGTAAATTTCTTCTGTATTACCTTAATACTTACATCAACTTATGTAACCAATCTTTAACTTAATTGATTTTTAATTCAACATTATGAAAATGTCATTTTCTAAAATTGAGCCATGTTTGCTTGCTCTAACTAGTAATTCTTGAAAGTTAATTTTTTTCAAATATATTTCTAAAAAAAAATCAGAAGTCAAATAATTTTACATGATATGATAGACAGACAGTAAGTCTCCCACTTCTACTGGGCACAATGTAAATGATTATGTTTCGTGGGAGAAAAAAAGCAGAACTTCCACATCAGAACCAGAGTCACCTGTGTGGAAACAAGAGCGAGAAGAATGCACTAGTGCAGGGCCGCTGAAAGCAGTCTTGTGACCATTCTGTTGCATATCCGTAAATTTCAGCTTGGAGTAAATAACCCATTTCCTACCTTGTTTGAAAATTACTAAACGGAGAAAGATTCATATGATTATTTGCTCTGTAAAACTTTCCTGTAAGATGAAAGAAACTTACATATATAAAAAAAGTTTTGTGTGTTAGTAAAGAGTATTTATTATATGTTCTAGTAAAATACCAGGTTAGCCAAGTAGCAAATCAAAAGAATTCAATGCAAATGAACATAAAAAATTCTAAAACACATAATTGAATAACACACTGTACAGCTCTTGACTGTCCAAGTCTCTTACAACCAATTTAAAGGATTTTTGTTCCTGCTAATTGATTAAATATCCTCCCTCAATATTCCTTCACCTTGGCACCTGACTTTATATCTTTAGTAAATTAACTAAAATCAAATTTTCTTAAAAGTAATAATCGTGGTAAAGATTCTGCCAGAGAAGCATAGAACATGATGACAGGCCAATGGGAAATTGTGAATTCCTTAATGTAGAGCCTGACTAATCTTTTTAGACCCAGAAGTTATTGCAGTGCTTGGCATCAAAAGAAAATCAATAATTGTTTTTGAATTGTTGTATTAACTCTGTGCATCTTGTGGTGGAATTCTTATTTCAGTTGCAGATTTATCTTGTCAACTAAAACCACTTGATGCTTTAGGCTTCCTTTAATCATCTAGTCAATAACTTAATTGCTGCTGTATTTGACTCTCAAGTAAGCTATATAAAAGTAGCAAATGGTATCTATATATGCTTGTCATTAATCAATTATAGTAACTTATAAAAAATCACATTCTATTACAATGGAAATCGTTATATAATTCAAATTAACATGAAACACATACTGTGGGTTTTTTTAATTGAAGAAATTTTACCATTATTCCAGTTTTACCAAAAACAATGGAAAAGGAACACATCTTCTAGTGAATGATATTTTCAGTATCATTATTATCACAATTCTCTACTAATTTTGTTTTTTGTTTCTCTTTGAGTTGAATAGAACAACTTCTGTCTCATTATGGTCTTCTCAATTAAAATCAACTCATGTGAATGGGCAAATATTTGTATTGTTATAATATTGGATTAATTGCGCTCACAGCAACAGCAATTAAATCTCCAACCATCAACATTTAATATGTCCAATTTTAATCAAGTCTCTGAGGAATACAATTTAAAAAGTGTGTTTTGCGTATTTAATGTGAATAGATTTTCTTTTTTATCACACATCTAAATTTGGTTCAATATTGCTTTTCATCAGAAATACTAAAAAATTTACAACTGAGCATGCTATGTTTCATTTTTAAGGCAAAAGTGAGAAACTATAGTAAATCTTATTATAGAAATGTGATACTTTTCTTTGATTATATAATTTATAATTTTAACTTATTACTTGCAGAATAACTATTTGTAAACTTTAGAAATACATCATAGATGTAAAAAGCTACACATATTAACTGAGTAATAGAATCACATATGCTATTTACATGTGTACATGTGCACACACCAATTTGCACATCCACTTATTGCTTAGCTAGTTTTCAGAATATACTTAAGGACTACCTGGAAGCAGTTTGCTTCAACTAGATAATAAAAAACAGTACTTATCCGCAGAAGATTCATCAGTAGAGTCATGTCAAGATGTAGTTTCTATTTAAGAGGTTTAGGGTGTAGCCTGAGCAACTATATTTCTATCAAGCTCCCAGTGATGATAATTCTGTTGGCCTGGGAGCATATTTTGAGTAGCAAAAATATTGACAACACTTTAGGATATTTCCAAGATTTGAATTTAAGAATTTGCTCAAGCAAGGACCAAGAAATTATACAGTTGCATAGGAATAAGAAAATAAGAATGTTTGAGTTATATACATCAGATCTCTCACTATATTTCTTTGTTTCAGTGGGAGTTGCTATTTTTCTTCATAAGATTTTCTTAGTCTAAGCTGCGATTTATTTTGCAGATCTCTGTTTAAGTAGGAGAAATCTGATAATGCATCAACACGAATGAAATTACCCACCATAAGTCTTACACAATGTTCCATCTTTTTAGGATAAATACAAACATTCTTGAATGATTATATTATATCTTTAGCTTTACATTTCTAGTACCTTTGTATATGATCATATTCCAAATTCTAAAACCAGTGATTCATGTCTTCTTAAATGAAAATCAATGATATACCCAAGGTACTTTATAGGGAACCATGAAGATTATGAAAACAGCATAATTTTATTTTTAATAAATCTCATTTACACATCAATTATGTCTACGTAAAATTAACATCATAGCAAAAGTGCTTTACATATATGTAGTAATATTGCATCTGGTTTCTTTTATCAAAACCATTCACAAAACACTATTTCAGTTTGTTCTTTCATTTAACAAACCAAATACAAAGCAAATAAACTAAATGGGATCAACTTCTCTCTCAGATAGCTACAAAGAGGTAATTTTTAAGAAAGTGAGGCCAGAGGAAATAATGTATTCATATCAAACCGTGTTTATTTAAAATTTTAATACTTGGTTCATCATGAATATTTTGCATTAATTTGGGGTTTTGAAGTTGTAAATGATAATATAATTAATCTTGAATACTGATAATTCTATGGTTCCACCTTCAATTTTATACCTGTTCCTGACTCAGTCGAGTCCTGGTCCTGAACAGGGACACACTCTCTTCACAGGTGTTTTATTATTAAAGTTAATAAACACATTAAAAATGAGTTCCACTCCATTGCAAAAGATAAAATTATTAACTGATTTTTAAACTTCACATACACTAAAAATTCATTTCTTTACTATTATGTTATATTTGCTTCTCTAATCATTTTTTTCTCCCAAATATTATTTTATTTAAACATATCTAAAATAATTATGGTCTAGTGTTTTCTCTACCTTAAGACTTTATTTTCAAGATTGTGTGTTGTATTCTGTTCTGAGCCTAACATTCAGCTTCTCTGGATGTATCTCTCTCCTTTCAGTATCTGTCCAGGTTTTTATCTCATACTTAACCTATAGTGCTAAATTCTACCCTCAAATGTCTGATCATAGTATAAGTGCAAAGATTTCTAAAACCTTCATATTCAGAATGATGTTTTTGAGAGTGAGGCCCTCCATACATCTACCTTCCAAGTTGTTTATCTTCTCAATGTCCTCAATGTACCAAAAGAAGAAAATGGAAGAGAAGGTGGAGGAGGAGAAGAAGAAGAAAGCATAACTATAAATACTTCATGTTTGGGGGGAAAAATCATCAAAAGTCAAAGAAATATGACTTAACCATTCAATTAAATTTGCTATGGCTGATGGTACTTACTAAATCTGTTTTTAAATGTAAACTGTTGTTAAAACACAGTGTATGCAAGCTGTATAGTAGAACTTGGCAAAATATCTCTCAGACAATATAAAAAATAAAATATTCCTTTTATATTAACATGACATCTTCCTCTGTGTTTACAAGGAATTAAGAGAAGGTATGTGACAAACCAGTAGTGAAGTATCCAAATCTTCATGACTAAACAAGCAGATTAATGATCAGAGGGAATAACACATTTCACAATCCTTTTATCCCATCTTTACTATGTGCCTAAGTCTGTGAATCATAGTAACTGCTGGAATTGATCACAGCTGGAGACCTTTCATCACAAGCACATGTTTCATCTGTTAGTGATGCAGATGGGGATCACATATAAGTTCTCCTTATGAACAGCCCTTATTCAGTCTAATAAAAAAGAGTCCAACATTCTCAACATTTAAACTCATTCACATCACTAATTCTGATACTGTTGTTCTTATAAGAATTACATAATATAAAGTAACCCAATTTCTCTATTTTTATTTTCTAATTATTCATTTTCTGATTGAGAAAATAAGGTAAAAAGATTATTTCATATTAATGAAGGTTTTATTTTCCCCTTTAATAAATCACATGGTGTGTGTGTGTGTGTGTGTGTGTGTGTGTGTGTGTGAATATGTGTGCTACCTTGTGTGGTGAGAACCCACTTAAATAGACTCTTTGAGATATAAATTTATTTATTAAAAAATTTAAACTATAATATAAAAAATAATAAAAAAGGATCTGGTACCCATTCAACCCAATTAAAATACTTGGCAGGTTCCTATTTACAGCATGAAGTAATTTAATGACCAATGGATATAAAATAAAGACTTGCCTATATTTTTTCACATGTTCTTTGTTTTTGAAAGAACACTAAGAAGTATGCCTACCAGGCAGGGCATTTTAATTACATTTAACAACTTTATATTTTCTTAACTTTTGAAAAAAAATTTGAATGCTTTAATGATGGTAAAAGAAGCATCTAATGAGAATACTTCTGTATATTATTCTGTATATTATTGATACATTTTATTGTGTTATAATATTTTCTCATGACCTCTATTAAACTAAACCCTCCTTCCTAAAAGGAAATTTTATATTTTTTCTTGTGTTGTTTTTATTGCTGTTGAGTTTGTTATATATTTTTCTCATTTAATGCTCCCATTAGGTTCAAATGAATGAAAGACACCTGTTATTCAAGATACACATCAACTTACTGTACAAGAATAGATGAAAAAATAATATATCAGATCAAATAACTCATTGGGATAATATTTAGGAAAATAATTTTTCACTTTATCAATTGGTAAGGTATAGAGTAAGAATATAATCTCTATTCATTGATGTGTTTACTCTGTCAATTTGCTATAGCCTCAAATAAGTCCTGACACAGTAACAATAATGAGAACACAATTTGAAGACTCAATCACACCTACAGACAGTTCAAGACTCAGAACTGGTAACAGAAATATGTTTTTCCCTATCATTTTGACTGAAGCAAAATTCACCTGTTGAGAAAAGGTCACATGAGTCATGTTTCTAGGCACAAACTTAGGCCTTAGTAGGTTCAGAAGAAGAAGCCACACCCACTTAGAATACGAGGCTAATTCCTGGGAGCAAGTGAACCAATGTGCCATTCTTAAAGAGTCGTCATTATTATTAGTGGTAACACTGATAGTAGTAGTATTTTATGTAATCTTGACTGAAGACCTGGGTAGAAGGAAGTAAGTGTTTGGGAGTAAGGGTAAGCCAGGGAGAGGCTATGGGCAATTCTGAAGCAGTTTCCAGCCAAGGCTGAAAGACCTCATTTACCCTGAAATTGTGTGCTGTGCTGGAGAATAGTAAGTATCTGAGTGTAAAGAAGGAGAACTGTGAGCTGGAGTCTGAGCTTGGGTACCTGTGTGCCCTTGAACCCTCAGGGGAGTCATGCCCCAAGGGAAAGCAGACACAAGGCGGTGGAGGGTTCCCCTCAAAGACACAAGTCAGGACAGCAAGAAGCAAAGACAGTGATCAGCACAGACTCGGTCCCCAGTTAGCTCTATGCCCATCAGTACAACCAATCCCTTTTGGCCTGAATAAATTCTCAGGGACTTAAAGACAATTGTGGGTTAGAGAAGTTTCAAAAGGGAAACAGGTAATAATGCATTGGGACACTTGAAGTTCTCTCTACTAAAAATAATTCTGTGAACCAGCAGCTTCTGCAACACGAAGGAGCTTGTTAAAAGTGGAGAATGGCTGGCCCTGCCTCAAATCTACTGAAATAGCATCTGTATTTTAACCATATTTCCTGGTTACTCACATACATAAGAAATTTTGAAAAGCACGATCTAGCAATTAATTAGAAAGGCAAAACATATATTTCCTGTATGTGGAATCAATCAAATACAACACATGGAAATTATTTTTCCATAAGTGTGTATTTATGATTAGATAAACTATATGTGGTTATGGTCTCTGCCCTTTATTAAGCTAATATTTTGTTAAGAAGAGACAGCAGTGATCAATAATACAACTGAAGTACAGAACAACCATCATTCAAATCCGCCTGAAATCCGGCTGAATGGAAATCCTGTAACTAGGATGTAAGGAAGAAGTCACATCAAGACTGTTAGGAGGGGTGGAGGGCTAATACACTGAAAGGGCGAATACCACAATCACATGCGGCACATAGAAACAGTGAGGGATTTTTTACTGCGAAAGTCCCCTTGTGGACCTAGGGTCCCAGCCCCACACCAGGTCTCCCCAGCCCAGGGTTCCCATGCCTGGGAGAGAAGTCCCCATAACTTACAGCTGTAAAAATCAGAGCGGAGCCCTGGCCGGTTTGGCTCAGTGGTTAGAGCGTCGGCCTGCGGTCCCAAGAGTTCCGGGTTCGGTTCCCGCTAAGGGCGCGTACCTCGGTTGCAGTTTGTCCCGGGCCCTGGTTGGTCGTGCGGGTGGCAGCCACTCGATGTGTCCCTTTCACATCGATGTTTCTCTCTCTCTCTTCCTCTCTCTCCCTCCCACTCTATCTGAACAAAAAAAATGGAAAAAATGTCCTCAGGTGAGGATAAAAAAAATAAAAGAAACTGAGGACTTAAAAAAAAAAAAAGTCAGAGGGGATTGTGGCTGAGTGAGACGGAGGGCTCTAGAGTCCAAAGAAGTTTCTTTTTTTTTTTTTTTTTATCCTCACCCGAGGACATTTTTCCATTCTTTGTTCAGGTAGAGTGGGAGGGAGAGAGAGGAACAGAGAGAGAGAGAGAAACATCGACGTGAAAGGAACACATCTAGTGGCTGCCACCCGCACAACTGACCAGGACCGGGGACAAACTGCAACTGAGGTATGTGCCCTTAGCGGGAACCGAACCCCGGTCTCTCAGGACCGCAGGCCGCCGCTCTAACCGCTGAACCAAACCGGTCAGGGCCAAAGAAGTTTCCTGAGGCCCACATAGGGACGTACTCGGACTCACTGTCTCTGAGCCCCAGCATTGGGATGCCGCAACCTGCACGGCTAGTCCAAGACCTGAGGCGGGGCGATGGGAGACCAAGAGAGACACAGAGACATTCTAGAGAGAAAGCTGGGCCAGGTGGGACGCTGCTCTCTGATGGAAAAACAGTGACTTCGAGCTAGCTCAGCAAGTTTATTATATAGCCAATTAAAAGGGGGGGAGGCGGGGAGTTTAAAAGTTTCATTGTTCTCAAACACCAAATGTTTTCCTCTGTCTCTGAGTTCAAGGTCCAGACCGTCGATACATTCTTGTCAGTGGCTCAGGACACTCCTGTGTGGGCCTTCCCAGCACACAGGAAGAACAAGAGATCTTCGGCAGAATGTTCCTGTGTGGGCCTTGCCAGCACGCAGGATCAATAAGTGACCTTGGACTAAAGGCTCCTGGGCGAGACTGTGCAAATACCACAGGAACAAGAGACCCTGGCTCAGCTGCCCTCCACGTTGGGACAGCAGCTGGAAGGCTCCAGAGACACATGGGGAGGAACTGAATTGTCTATCGTCAGGGCAAGAGCTGGGGGGCAGCTTTTTCCCAGATAGAAGTGCTGGCCTTGTTCCTTTGATGAGTCATCACCCCAGACAGCAAAAAGAGTGTGCCATGTCTGAGAGTCCATCAATCTGCCTCACACTGCACCACCTGGTTATTCCCTGAGACCCTGACCCACCAACTTTCAGATCTTCCCAAGCTGTTTTCCATAGGAAAGGTCTGTCTTGGTTCATGTTTCAGACTTTCTTATAATCTCTCAAACAAGCAGCATCTGACCTCGGCATGCCCTATACCTCTCGCTCAGTGACCCCATGCCTGACACTAGCAGCAGCTGGCCTTGGTTCACAGCTTGGCCTCACCTGAGCTCATCTAAGCCCAGGACAATTAGCAGCCACTTGCAGATCACTTTGTAGCTCATGCTGGGTGGCCCTGGGCAGAACATAGGCAGTGACTGACCTTTGCCTACACTTCCTGGGTAGCCCCAGAGGCAGCACACCTGATGGACAGCTTCAGACAACATTGAAGCACCACCCAACCACCTTCACAAGCAACACACTCAGGGGGCAGACTCAGCAGGCATCAGAGCCTGACAGAAATAAGTCTTGCTCCATGGAGTGGGCCCCTGCATAGCTGATCCTCCATGGTGGTCACAGTTAGTACTTACCTCTGACTGACCAGGGAGTAAATTCCTCCCTTTGATTTGCCAACAGCTGTCAAGGCTTAACTACAACAGGAGAGAATATATAGCCCACACAGGAGGCACACCTGGAATGCTGACAGGGAGACAGGGAGGCTGTGCCACTGGGTCCTGCAGGACACCTACTACATTAGGCCACTCTGCCAAGCCTGGGAGACATCGCAGCTCTACGTGATACATAGAAACTAACACCGGGATGCTGCCAAAATGAGGAGAAAAAGTAAAATGTTCCAAATGAAAGAATAGAACAAATTTCCAGGGGGGGGGGGGGGAGAACCTAAAAAAAAATGGAGACAAGCAATCTGCTCAATTCAGAGTTCAAAACACTGATTATAAGGATGTCAATGAACTTAGGAAAAGAGTAGATGAACTTAGAGAACTGCAAAATGGAAACCATAAAGAATGCACTAACTGAAATGAAGAATAACTTACAGGGAATCAGCAGCTGAGTTGATGAAGCTGAGACTCAAAACAGTGATTTGAAACATAAAGAAGCAAAAAACACCCAAGCAGAGCAGCCAAAATAAATAAATAAATAATAATAGTAATCCACAAACATTAGGGTCATATAAGGCGTCTCTGGGACAACTTCAAGTGTGCCAACATTCAGATCATGGGGATGCCGGAAGAAGAAGATAAAGAGTAAGAAATTGAAAACCTATTTGCAAAAATAGTGACAGAAAACTTTTCTAATCTAGTGAATAAAATAGACATACAAGTCCAGGAAGTGCAGAAAGTCCCAAACATGATGAACACAAAAAAATACACACTAAGACACATTATAATTAAAATGCCAAAAGTTAAGGACAAAAAGAGAATCTGAAAGGCAGCAAGAGAAGGACCGTTTCCTACAAGGGAGCTCCCATAAGATGGTCAGTTGATTTCTCAACAGAAACTTTGCAGGCTAGATAGAATTGGCAAGAAATATTCAAAGTAATGAAAAACAAAGATCTACAATCAAGAATATTCTACCCAGAAAAGCTATCACCTAGATTGGAAGGACAAAAAAGAGCTTCCCAGACAAGAAAAAAAATAAAGGTGTTTATCACTACCAAATCAGTAGTATATAAAGTGTTAAAGGGTCTTCTTCAAGTAGAAGAAGAAAACAAAACAACAAAAAAAAGATCAAAAATATGCATAATACAATGGCAATAAATACATAACTATCAACAACTGTATCTAAAAAACAATAAATGAACAAGCAAAACAGAAACAGACTCATAGACACAGAGATCATTTAGATGGCTGCCAGATGGAAGAAAATTTGGGAGATGAGTGAAAAAGGAAATGGGATTAAGAAGTGCAGATTGGTAGTTACAGAATACTAATGAGGATATAAAGTACAACATGGGGAATATAATCAATATTCTAATAATTATGCTTGATGTCAGATTGGTACAAAATTTATCCAGATGATCACTTACTTAGTTATTTATGTCTATTCACTAAATGTACATATGAAACTAATATAATATTGTATGTCAAAGGTAACTTAAAAAATTTAAAAATGATTTTTGAATGTTTAATTAAGTAATCACTATATCTATTCAAAGAAAGAAAATCTAATATTTCTAATATTTTATCCCTTAAAAATTTAATATTTTAATATTCTAATATTTTTCTTTGTTTAAAATGTACCTTTATTTTTTACTGTATTACAGATGTTCCTCCTTTATCTCCTTTTGACCCCCTCCTCCCCACTCTCACCCTCTCCTGTCTTTCCCCACACTGTTGTCTGTGTCCATTGGTTATGCATATATGCATTGAAGTTCTTTAGTTTATTTCTTTCCATCCCTGACCCCCATTTCCCTTTGAGGTTTGTCAGTCTAACAACAAATTTGTACTTCTTAATCCCTTCACCTTTTTCACCCATTCCGCCAGACCCCCTCCCATCTGGAAACCAGCAAAATGTACCCTGTATCTATGAGAATAATTCTGTTCTGCTTGTTCATTTTGTTTGTAGATTCAATTATCAATAGATACGTATTTATTGCCATTATGTTTGTTCATATTTTTGTTCTTTTTCTCCAAGAAGACCCTTCGATATTTCATATAATACTGGTTTGGTGATGATAAACTCCTTTAGCTTTTTCTTGTCTGGGAAACTTTTTATATGTCCATTGATTTAAAATGATAGTTTTGCAGGAGAGAGTGACCTTGGTTGTAGGTTTTTGCTTTTCATCATTCTGAATATTTCTTGCCACTCCCTTGTGGCCTGCAAAGTTCCTTTTGAAAATCAGCTGACAGGCTTATTAGGGTATATTCCTAGAAGTGGGATCACTGGGTCAAATGGAAGTTCAATTTTTAATTTTTTGAGGTAACACCATATTGTTTTCCATAGTTGCTGCACCAGTCTGCATTCCCACCATCAGTATACTAGAGTCCCCTTTTCTCCACAACCTCGCCAACACTTACTTGTTGTTTGATGATTTGTTGATGGCAGCCATTCTGACAGGTGTGAGGTGTACCTCATTGTTGTTTTAATTTGCATCTTTCTGATGATTAGTGATGATGAGCATTTCTTCATATGTCTCTTAGCCATTTGTATGTCCTGTTTGGAGAGGTGTCTATTTAGTTCCTCTGCCCATTTTTGAATTGGGTTCTTTGTATTCCTTTTGTGGAGTTGTATGAGGACTCCATATATATTGGAAATTAACCCCTTGTCTGATATATCATTGGCAATTATGCTCTCGCATACACTGGGTAGCCTTTCCGTTTTGATGATTGTATCTTTCGCTGTGCAGAAGCTTTTGAGTTTCATGTAGTCCCATGTGTTCATTTTCTCCTTTGTTTCTATTGCCTTAGGTGGTGTATGGGTGAAAATTATGCTGCGTATGATGTCTGAAATTTTGTTGCCTACAGTTTCTTCTAGGATTTTTATGGATTCATGTGTCACATTTAAGTCTTTTATCCATTTTGAGTTTATTCTTGTGTAGGGTATAAGTTGATGGTCTAGTTTCATTTTTCTGCATGTAGCTGTCCAATTTTCCCAGCACCATTTACTGAAGAGGCTATTCTTACTCCACTGTATGCTCTTGCCACCTTTGTCAAATATTAATTGAGCATATTGCCTTGGGTCCATTTCTGGGTTCTCTTTTCTGTTCCACTGGTCTATATGCCTGTTCTTGTACCAGTACCAGGCTGTTTTGATTACAGTGGCTTTGTAGTATAACCTGAAATCTGGTAATGTGATCCCTCCAACTTTGTTCTTCCTTTTCAAAATTGTGGCTATTTGAGGTCTTTTTTTGTTTCATATGAACTTTTGAAGTACTTGTTCTAATTCTGTAAGTATGCTGTTGGTATTTTGATGGGGATTGCATTGAATCAATAGATTGCTTTGGGTAATATGGACATTTTAATGATGTTAATTCTCCCAATCCATGAAGAGGGTATGTGCTTCCACTTTTTTATATCTTCCTCTATTTCTTTTTTCAATGACCTGTAGTTTTCTGCGAATAGGTCCTTTATTTCTTTGGCTAAGTTTATTCCTAGGTATCTTAATTTTTTTTCCGCAATGGTAAATGGGATTGTTTTCTTAGTTTCTCTTTCTATGAGTTCATCCTTGGTTGATAAGAATGCCATCGGTTTCTTGACGTTAATTTTGTATCCTGCTACTTTACCAAATTCATTTATTAAGTCTAGTAAATTTTTGATGGAATCTTTGGGGTTTTCTACGTATAGTATCATGTCATCTGCAAATAATGACAGTTTCACTTCCTCCTTTCCAATTTGGATCCCTTTGATTTTTTCTTCCCGTCTGATTGTTGTGGCTAAGACTTCCAGTACTATGTTAAATAAGAGTGGCGAACGTGAGCATCCTTGCCTTGATCCCACTTGTAGGAATATACCCTAAGAAGCCTGAAACACCAATCAGAAAGAATATATGTACCCCCAAGTTTGTAGCAGCACTATTTACAATAGCTAAGATCTAGAAACAGCCCAAGTGTCCATCAGTAGGCGAATGGATAAAAAGGCCGTGGTACATATACACAATGGAGTGCTATGCAGCTGTAAGAAAGAAAGATCTCTTGTCCTTTGAGACAACATGGAGGGACCTGGAGAGTATCATCCTGTGTGAGGCAAGCCAAACAGAGAAGGACAAGTATCATATGATCTCACTTATTTGTGGAATATAATGAACATAACAGTTTGAGGAATAGGGTAGTCCCAGAGACGTGGAGGTGGGGTACAGACTGACAATTCCCAGAAGAGGGGATGGTGGGGGAGAGAAAACCACAGAACCTATATGCATGTATGCATGAACAGTGGACATGGACAACAAACTGGGGACAGGGCGGGGAGGGAGGGGGAGAGGGGAATCAGTGGGGCGAAAGGAGAAACATCTGTAACAAAAATTAATTAATAAAAAAGAAAAAAAAAAAAGAAAATCAGCTGACAGTCTTATAGGAGTTCCCTTGTAGTTAACTCACTGCTTTTCTCTTGCTTCTTTTAAGATTCTCTTTTTGTCTTTAACCTTTGGCATTTTGATGATGTGTCTTGGTGTGGGTCTCTTAGAGTTCATCTTGTTTGGGACTCTGTGCTTCCTGGACTTGTATGTCTGTTTTTTTCACCAAGTTAGGGAAGTTTTCTGTCATTATTGTTTCAAATAGGTTTTCAATTTCTTGTTCTCTCTTTTCTCTTCCTGGAACCCCCATAATGTGAATGTTGGTACGCTTAATGTTGTCCCACAGGCTCCTTAAACTATCCTCATTTTTTGGATGCTTTTTCTTCTTTTGCTGTTCTGATTGGGTGTTTTTTGCTTCCTTATATTTCAAACCAATGGTTTGCTTCTTGGCTTTACCTACTCTACTATTGAATCTCTGTAAATTACTTTTTTATTTCAATTAGTACCTCCTTCATTTCTGACTGGTCCTTTTTTATACTCTTTAAGCCTTCACTATGTTCACTGAAGATCTCACTAAATTCATTGAGCATCTTTATAAGCAGTGTTTTGAACTCTGCATCTGTTAGATTGCTTATCTCCATTTCGTTTAGTTCTTTTCCTGGAGTTTTGTTCTGTTCTTTCTGTTGGGGCATTTTACTTTGTCTCCTCATTTTGGCTGCCTCCCTGTTTGTTTCTATGTAATAGGTAGAATTGTTATGTCTCCTGGGCTTCCTAGGGTGGTCTATTACAGTAGATGTCCTGAGAGTCCAGTGGCACAACCACCCTGGTCTCCCAGCTGGACCCTTAAGGTGCACCCCTCTTGTGGACTTTATACCCTTCTGTTGTAAATTGAGTCTTGACTGCAGTCTTGATGTGGCCTCTTCTTTAATTCTGTAGTTGTAGGACTTCCATTGAGCTTAATTTCAGGTGGTTTTGAATGACTGTTGTTCTGTAGTTTAGTTGTAATTTTGATGTGGTTGTGGCAGGAGGCGATACTGTGTTTACCTACTCTACCATCTTCATATTCTAATATTTTATTTTTTCTTAAAAGTTGCCTTAAAATTACAAGTCACATAAATAATAGGCTAATTATAAATTATGAATCTTCATTTATTAAAATTAATATTTTAATATTCATTTAAAACTTAATAATATAGTTTATTAAGTTTCAAAAATAAAAAGAGACAGCAGTGATTTATTACATTTTTTGGTTATATTTTGTTATATTTACATATAGGTGGTGTTTTTCAGATCTATTTAATTAAACAACTACTCTAAGTATATGCAAATACATTTCTTCACAAATGATAAAAACACTGTTTTTCAAGAATACCACTGTGGAATACTATGCAGCTGTAAAAAGGAAAGATCTCTTACCCTTTGAGACAGCATGGAGGGATTTGGATATTATTATGCTAAGTGAAATAAGCCAGTCAGAGAAAGTCAATAGCACATGATCTCATTTATATGTGAAATCTAATGAACAAAATAAACTGACAAACAAAACAGATCCAGAAACATGGAAGCAGGAAACAAATTGATGAACCTCACAGGGAAGCAGGGAGTGTGGACAGGAAGAGATAAACCAAAGAATTTATATGCATATATGCATAATCAATGGACACAGACATAAGTGTGGTGAAGGCCGGCGTGGGGGGAGGCGAGAGCGAGGAAGAGGATATCAATGAAGGAAACAAAAGGGGACATCTGTAAGACTTTCAACAATAAAGATAAATTAAAAAATAAAAATGAGTGTAAGTATTATTCCCAGCCTCTGAAATTGCCAAAGGAAAAATTAATGACATTGTAAAAGCCACTAGTTCATTTGCCTTTGTCACAATAGAACAGAGTAGAAAAGATGAACTCTGTGTAGGGTGAACACAGGCCTTTCTCGCTAAAATCCTGAGGCTGCCTGGGTGAAAATCATTAGAGGAACTTAGTCATGTTTTCTCCCTACATTAATTGAAACTTTAGAATCCAAAATCCATCCATTGATCAAAGAAGCAAGATGATAATAAGAATTATGATCCCACTTCAGAATTCAAAGGATGAAAATGATGTAAAGAATGATTTGAATTGCTCTGAAGCATTTATCATAGTATGTGCCTCACACTTCTAGAGTGACAGATGGTTGCAAATTAATGAAAGAAAGATGCCAAAATACACTGCAATTATTTCAGAATGAGTTTCCCCAAATATGGCATATGGCTAGTAACAAATTCTGTGTTTTGCTTGTTAAATTCATTAGGTGAATTCTTGCTTCAACCTGTTGCTTCTTTCTTACTATTATTCCTTCCTTCCCCCATCCCTTCCTCCCTCCCTTCCTCCCTCCCTTCCTCCCTCCCTCCCTTCCTCCCTCCCTTCCCCCATCCCTTCCCCCATCCCTTCCTCCCTCCCTCCCTCCCTCCCTCCCTCCCTTCCTTCCTTCCTCCCTCCCTCCCTCCCTCCCTCCCTCCCTCCCTCCCTCCTCCTCTGCCTTCTCCTTCTTATTCCTTTCTCTCTCTCTCTTTCATTTTTGAAGCTTCATAATCAAGTATATATAATCTCTGTAGAGAAGAGGTATTGAAAAGTATTTATTGATCAATATAATCATGGCAATGATTGCCTGTTGCTTTTCAATATTAATAGCAGCTCTTTTTTCTTTAACTCCTCATATTTTTCTTACTTCATAACATATGTAACAATAATTAAAAATAAAATGAAATAACTCATCTGATATTTGTCATTCTGGTCAACAACAACAAAAATAGAAGTACCAGGTGAACTTAAAAACTCACTTGACTTCAATCATAAAGGTTTTATGGGTTTTAGGAATCTTATATCTTTAAATGTTATTTCACAAGGAGATAAATAGCTTGAAGCCATAGTGACAATTACCATACTTATATAAAAAAAAAAAGGCAATGAGTTTTCTAAACACTGTTGTTTTATACATTTTAAATATCTTTAATAATTGTATTTAGTCATGGGCACTCCCAGAATACAGAGTTTGTGGGAACATTTTATAGAATATGTATTTATTTAAAACTTTCTATTACTCCATTGATAAAGAGAATATGAATATTAAGAAAAGTACAATCTAGAATTAAGCAGTATGTTAACTATTACTGTAGTTCTGAATTTTCCTGTTTCAGTTTAAACTAGTCTTTGAAGGAAGCCATGCAAATTAGCACAAGGCTTGACTTGAAAGAAATGCTTTGGGCTCTCAAGGCCATATAATCCACAGCAATGTTGGCTACTTTAGACCATAAATTTTTACTTTGTCTTGCATTTCCTTGTCTTGTCTGGCTATACATGCATAATTTAAAGAATATTTGTTCATTTTCTGTAACCCATATTTAATTCTCTTTAATTTCCCTAGAAACTGTATGAAGTCTAAAGAACATTGAGAATCACAATCTAAAAATTGAGTTATGAACTCATGAGAGAGAACATTTGGATCGATCTCTTGTCTTACAGACAATATAAAGGGCTTATTAAAAAAATCCATGGTCTACAGTGTTATATAAGTGTTAGAAATATGGAAATTTAATTTCCATAATAAATATTCAAAAATGTAATGTGAAGTTCAATTTTTTAAGTCTAATCAGATTTGCTGTGTTCTCAAAAAAAACATTTTTTCATAATCAGTGTCTCCCCATATGCTTTTAAAAGATGAAAATATAGATATTTAATACTTGTTGAACAGAGTCACAATGCTGAACATTTTTTAAATTAAAAATAAATATCTTTTATTATAACCATACTTTAGGCACTACTACATTCTTACTGTATACAAGAGGAAGCAGAGATTTAGAGAATTTTAAGTAAAGACAAGCCCACAGAGTAAAGTTTGAAACTGGGGAGTGACGCATGGGCTGGGCCTCAGCACACCCTGCTTCTCCCTCAAGGACCCACTGCAATCATCCGCTGATAAGGGCAGAAAATTTGTTACTTAAGCAGAGAATAATGAACACCCCTAAGTACTTCCATACCCCATTTTTTTCTATAATGTGCCTTTCAAAAATTTTTATAGATGAAGTATTTTAGTGACTCATGAAATCATATAACATAAGGTCCTTATATTTCTAGCCAACCATTTTCCCTATTAAATTTTGATTGAGAATATTTTTTCATTCTCATATGTAACATTTCAATTTTTTTTCTAATCTTTTTAAATACTGTCTTCAATAAATTCTGCAGGCAGATATTTCTAATTTCTAGAGATCATTTTAAATATTACACTCATATGCATATTTTTCTATATGTGAAATAATAACACTTTTTCTGATAAAGCAGCATCTATTTTTCAGCATCTATTTTTAGAGGTAATTGATAATGTTTATAGAATGTTTCTCAAGATTGATATTTAATAATTGTATTTATTAATATTATAATAGATATATTGATAATTTCTTAGTTTGTCAATAAGACCAATATAGAGTGAAATATGAAGCTGGATGATAGAAAGGGACATTGTTCTATCCCATACCTCTTACCTATGAAGCCACCCTAGCTCAATAAAGTCTTTTCTACAAAAATATTCCTCATTTCTATCTTCTTTTCTTTCTTATGCAGCAAAATATTCATTACTAGAGTTGGTTTTATGCAGAAGGAAAGATTTGATCATGTATTTATTCATTTCTTTATTCTATATGATTCATCTGAATATCTATTCAATCAGTCCAAAATATCTTTAATCTTGAGCAGGACATCACTCCAGGCACAGGGAAGCATGGAGCAAAAATGTAAGATTAGGAAAGAGTACAGTTTAATTCTTTTCATCCTTCACTTCCACTCCCAAAGCTTCTTTTAGTATTGATTTGTTCTGAATGTGGCTGGATCGTCTTATTCATTTCAATGAGACAGGGCCTCATATGAAAAACAAATAGCTCCTTGAGACTCTGACTTACTACCAAGAGGAGATATAATCAACAATGAAAATCACAAGCAATGCATGCAGCTTGTATATGATGTTTGCAGAAAGCATTGAAATATAAAATAAAATTTAAAAAAAGAAAGGACAAGAGCATATACATTGGCTTCAGGGATCTGGGTTGTTTTGGATCTCATTTAGATCAAGAATGCCTTTATTTCCTGATGACAACATTCTGCCACAGGCTAACAACAACTAATATCCTCTAAAAAACATAAATATTCCAACTTCTTTGAATATGAATTAGTTTAACAAAGTAATGTTCATGGTCTCCAGTTGCCCATGAAGCAGAAACTTGAAACTCCTCCAAAACTTGAGTCACCTTCATACCAGCAGTCTGCTCAACCACCTGATGCTTGCATATGGACAGGCGGGGCTTGCTACGTTTAGGAGACAGGTGAAAATGAAACAATCTAACAGTGATGATTTTCAACCTTTTTCATCTAATGACTAATTACTAAAATTCGGTAGCATACCAAAAAAGATGTTATATATTTTGCTGATCTAATAAAAAAAATTAGGTATAATTTTGATTCATTCACACCAGACTTCTATTCTATTGTTGGGTTGGCTGCTGTCATTTTTTATTTGACAATCTAAGGGCAAAGGTGTCAGTGCCTCTGACTAAATAGTCAGGTATTGCATGTTTTAAAAATTCTTGTGGCACAGCGGTTGAAAATTGCTGATCTAACTATCAAAATCTTTTTTTCTTTTTCCATTGCAAATAGAAAAAGATAAATTTAAATAGAAAAAGAAAATAGAAAACATAAATTTTCCCACAGGTTTTGTATTTAAGTATCTCTCTCTCTACCAAACAAGAAAAGTCATGCAATGTGTTTCATTAAACATATTTTTTATGTTTCTTGAAACGCTTTTTTCTTTTTAATAAAAATTTTAGGCAATTTTTTATAAATAAAAATAAATAGTAAAGTTATTTATCTATCTATCTGTCCATTTTTCTGGTCCCCTTGTTCATTAAATGTACTCAGCAGATATCTGATTGCATTTATAAACACACGCATACAAGCACGCACACACACACACACACACACACAACAGCTTGACTGAAAATGAATAAAATATATCCACATTCTCTCTGATTTTCTACATTTAACATCATGTCTTCTATATATAACATGCCTTAAAATTAGAATGGCCAAGAACTAAAATCCATTGCTCAAATATTCTGAAAATTTCAATTTTGTGACACATATCATATACACCTGAAACAGCTATGAAATATTAGTGAAGAATTTGAGTACTTCTTCATTCACTTCATTAGGTTTTACATCTACAGAAATAAAAACCATAGTTTCTTAAAATGTCTCACTAAAATGTCTGTCTCCTCTCAGTTATATCTGCCAGGAAGATAGAGGCATCGATTACAAAATAATAACTTCTTAATGTTACAGTGCAGGGAATTAAAAGAAAAATACTAAGAATTCAAAAAGAAAATCAAAGGATTAAAGGAATAAAACAGTACATTTCCCCTTTCTTTTAGTTTAGCGTAAGTAATATAATTGACCAGAATAAACAATTCAAAATGCAGAAGGTTAGGTAAATTTTATGTTCTCTAAAACATGAAAGTGGTACTTTAGAGTGTTAGGACTTTAGTTTGTGCCCTGTTGCTGTCATTCTGGAACTGTGCTACATGGGACAAGAGGGTCAATATACATGAGTAACAGGCAACATAGATATTTATATTTATATCTCTTTGCATTTATATATATTTATAAATGTATACTGTATACAGTTATGTATTTATGTAGTATGTTTATGTCTTTACTTCTTCATTTATAAATCAAATATGTGAAAGGACTACAATTTATAAGTCACCCTGAGGAAATCATAAACTCATAAATATTTTGAGCTGATTGATTAACATCAAAAGGCAAAGTAGCCCTGGCCGGTTTGGCTCAGCAGTTAGAGCGTCGGCCTGCGGTCCAGAGAGACCCGGGTTCGGTTCCCGCTAAGGGCATGTACTTATGTTGCAGTTTGTCCGCGGCCCTGGTTGGGTCGTGCGGGTGGCAACCACTCTATGTGTCCCTTTCACATCGATGTTTCTCTCTCTTTTCCTGTCTCTCCCTCCCACTCTATCTGAACAAAAAATGGAAAAATGTCCTCGGGTGAGGATAAAAAAAAAGAAAAAAGGAAACTAAAAAGGCAAAGTAGAATGTCATTGAATGCCTAAAGTTTCAAGAAATCTTAAAAAAAAATTACATATAAACTTCAGGCTGGTGTTTATAAGATGACCTATTATGATTTATCTCCCTCATGTGATTAGGACTTCCTTGAGAACCACAGACTTCCATGTTTTCAGTACACTGGGCAGTAAGTACTGGGGTCTGTTAAAAAAAAAAAAGGTAAATTAATGATCAAGTTACTGAATAAGAAATTATTATGCTACTTATCCAAAATTTTAATAGACAATGTAAAAAACTGAGATGAAAATTTCTTATTATAAATATTGATTGGGTTAATGCTGTAATGACACTCAATTTTGTATTTCATGTCAAGGCAAGAGATTTAATTTTGTAGGATTGCATGTGCCAAAGATGTTTCTATTCAGGTAATTCTACAATAAGGAAGAAAATTAAAAGTATCTAAAGTCAAATGTTTAGTTCTTAAAAGACAGCCTGGAATTCTAAATACATTAAGTTGATTTTTTATTTTTATTTAAATACTCAAACTATTACATAAAATAATGAATCTTAACAAATAATGATTACATTTATGAAATTTAAAATTCAACTGTATTCATTTTTAGGCTGATGTATTTCCTTTTAAGAATTTTTTTTTCTAGAGAAATAGTATAAAATATTTAGATGATCTTAAGGCATTCAAGGGATGAACCCATTTCTTGAAATCTAAGCTTATATTGGTTCAGCTAAGGCTGTGCCTGTAGACAGCTCCACCCACATTCTGATATGCAAAAGATTAATTTTCCTCCTTTTTACTGGACTATTCCTGCATTTTTATTAATATTATAAAGTATCCTTATTCATTCAGTTTATCTGCTATATGAATAATTATTGATGCTGCATCCAGAGCACATTAGATACACTATCAACAACTTCTTAACATATCAAAATTATCCATAAAATTTTTAACAGTATGCCCTGGACGGTTTGGCTCAGCAGTTGGAGCGTCGGCCTGCGGACCAGAGAGTCTTGGGTTCGGTTCCCCCTAGGGGCACATACAAAAAAAAAAAAAAAAAAAAAAACAAAAAAGATTTATAACAGTATTTAGTAATATGCCACTAACACAGACAGTTAATCTGGTAGGAATGGGATATATTTAAAGAATTGTATAAATTAAGTATAACACAAAAAACTACCCTTTGCTTGTCGATGAATTTTTTTACTAAATTTTTTAGTTTGGAAACAAACCAAAACGGATCAGTAGTAGATAATATGACATTGAACCATTATTGGAACAAAGATCATCTCAGCTAATTTATTATCAAAAAGCCCAAGTAAGTATCTCAATCAGTCCATAATTGGAGAATAAAAGGCCTATAGACGTATACTTCCCAGCATGACACAGTTTTTAAAAATAATTTAGTTAGTGTGAGGAGAGCAGGAGGGGGTGGAACTGGGGAGAAGAGGGTCAAAGTAGGAAAAAAGGGGGGCATCTGTAATACTTTACAGCTATAAAGATTAAAAATAAAATGAAATAAAAATAATTCAGATATTTTGCATTTAAGCCTTTGTTTATGTAAAATATGTATAATTTCTCTTAATTCTATGTTCAAATTTGGTTGATGTATTTACATGAATAATTTTGAATGTCACATATTTAAATCAAACATTAAATAATTAATATTAACCAGCACCATTAGAAGACATTGAAAACTAGCAAGATCTTTTATTATCTTTCCTCTGAAAAGCAAATTGAATGTGGAAGAAGAAAAAAATTAGAAAAAATGAAGAAAAAGATAGTTAAAAAGGAAAAATGTTTGTTCTTTGGCTTTATGTAGTGTGACAAACTAGGTCTTCATGATGTAGACATTCCAAATGAAAACCCATCTGGATTTTTAAAAGAGGAATGTATGCTTATTTATTTACTATAAGTTATCATTATAAGTATTCTCCTGAATAAAAAAAGAATGGTTGTTATGTATATTTGATAAACCCAAAACTCGAAGTAATTGCTAATCACATATTTAGAATATGTATTTATTTAATTGTGACAAGTGAGGTAACATTAAATAAATTGTATTCTATCTTCAGGCAAAACTCATTCCAATTAAGAATCAACATTTTGGAAGTGCTTAATATTTGTTATTGTATTAAAAACAGCTCTTGCAATTACATAAAGTTTCACTGGAATGGCCCTAGTGGAACTATAATTTTGTTAGAAACATGTTGTATTTTGCCTTTGGCAAATCTTCTGCTTTTGCTTTAACTGTATTAATCCATTATCTAGAGCTCATATCACTAGTCACACAAAATACTTTAACATATTTGCTACAAAGATTATGAGGAAGATTTTCTTCAATGTAGTAACTTTCTTTTTTTTTTTCTGATGCACGTAGAGAATAAATGCTTACATTCAAAAATCACATTTAGTGTTTTGAACATGACAAACTATTTTTGACTTGGTGTGTTATTCATGAATAATTTATGTATTTGATGACTGTTAACTAATTCCTATTTTCTGCATTTCAGATTACTTAGAATATTTATTTTTATAGTTACCCACTCTTAAAGTAGCATCCCAATTAAATACATTTTTGTTTATAATTGAGCTTACAGTTTTATTAAAGAAACAAAGTTTTATAAAGAAAATATGTCACATGCAAATATGTGTGCATTTATATTTTTTCTTGTTTTTTTTTAATCCTCACCCAAGGATATTTTTCCTTTTTTTCTTCTTTTCAGATAGAGCGGGAAGAAGGAAGAGAGAGAGAGAGAAACATCAATGTGAGAAAGACATATCACTTAGTTGCCTCCCACACAATCCCAACCAGGACTGGAGATTAAACCCACAACCAAGGTTTGTGCTCTTGACCGGAACCTAACCTGTGATTCTTTGTTCTGCAGGCTGATGCTCCAACCACTGAGCCAAACTGGCCAGGGTTATATTTTTTCTTTTAGCAAAACATATGACCTTATCGTGCAACTGACTTTTTTTTTATTACTATATTAGAGATAACTATTCAAGTCTTTTTTTCTCTTCCTCTCTCTCTATGTCCATTTCTGTGTCTCAATAGGTAGATAACTATTTATTTCCATTGTTTAACTCTTTGCTAAGATCAGTAATATCCTCCAGTTTCAAATATCTCCATACTGTTTTATTTTATTGATCATTACAGATCATATTGCAATAACCATTCTTTTATAAAGTCATATAAAATTGTGCCTTGGTTTCTATAAGATAAGTTTATATACTAAGCTTTGTTGTTCAAAGGTTATTTGTATTTTTAGTTTCTGGTGAATCATACCAGTTTTTCTTTCATAAAAATCATACATTTTAATTTGTCACAATCAGTGTAGAGAGTGGGTTAAAAAGAATTTTCCAGTTTCTCATATGAAAAGTACTATAGTTAATAAATGATAATATAAGATACTCACAACTGTAAACCTACTTTTGCCTCACCCTGTATAGGAACACCCATTCCCCAAACATTTACTAAGACAGAATATTACAGAAAAAGTAAAGAAGAGAGGGAGAGGGAGAATGTAGATATCCAAGTTTTAAAAACAGGTGAGGCAATTTCTTCTGAGAGTTTTGCAATGGGAGGAAGTGTCCTGGGTCTGGGTGTAGTGATCAGGGATAAATAAAATGAATGAGGAGTTTGCATAGATCAATATATCATGAAGCAAGTAACATGATTAAATCAAACGTTATCACTTTAAATCTAAAAAAGATGAGGCAATTTATATCATATCATACATTATGTCATATTTATCATCTACTAATATATTATCTATTATGTAATATATAAGCATGACATTTTTCTGTTCAAAAATCTTTTGTGCTTCCCTACATACTACAGAGTCAAGTCCCAATCTTCATATTTTAAGATTTTAAAAAGGCATCCCTTTTTTAATAACAACCTTTGTTTATTACTCTCACTCTAGTCTATCATTGATTCCCTTAAAGTTATTATTTTTTTATTCCAAAATCTCTTTCTGTTTTAGGACTCTCTGAATTTTCTCCTTTCACTTACTATTTATGAGCAAATCTTGCATGTTCCGCCTTTTCCATAAATGCTGCAATCTGTCTCCCTCCCTTCTCACTGGAAATATCAAGAGAGCTTTTTCACTGATCTCATTGGAAACGTCACAGCAGCTTCCTCGTTGGTTGTTCAGCTTCAACCTTTGTGTTCTAGATTCTAACGCCGTCGTGAAGCTGAATATTCCTTAATGAACCACATCACATCCTATTACTTCTTTGCTCACAGAGCGTCAAGATTTCTCCAGATCCTTCAAAGTCAAAGCCAAGACTTTACGTGCAGGACTGGAAGGACAGGTGTAATTGAACTTCATTCTTTTCCTCTCCAACCCCATCCCCCTCATGTATCTTACCCATTGGCCTCTGTCTCTTCATCAAACGCCTGCTGCTCCCAGCTGCGTGCTCACGCTCTCCTCTCTGCCTGTGGTCCCTCCCCTAAAGAGCTGCAGGACTTCGCTCCTTTTCCTTTACATGTCTCTCAAATGCTACCTTCCAATGATCATTTTACATAAAATTGCACTCCTTTCGGATCATTCTGAATCTCTCTTAACTTTCTTTATGCTTTGTAGAACATTGCATTTTCATACTTATCAATTATGGTTGGAGGGGATTGGGGAATCTTCTCCCTATTTGAATTTAACCTCTATGAGGATAAGGCCTATTTTTTTTTTCCCCACTTAACATTTTCCTAGAAGCCATTTCTAGAACTGAATATAGAGAATTTAACCTACTATGCAATCAGTAAACATTGTCTGTGTGTATTTATGTAATTTTTTCACATTGTTGATATATCTTAAAATACCTAACTCTCAATTTTCATACTTGTCACTTTCCTTTAGAAACCCAGTGTAAAGAGCATATCTTCCATTAAGGTCTTTTTAATTTCCTTAGTTTTAACTAGATGCTCTCTCTAAAAGGTTTCAAAGTATTTTGAATTTTTACTTTAGAATCTTTCACATTGTGTCATGCTTCAAATTACTAAGTACATAGTTATCTCTCCCACTAGAATGTGAACTTTTCGTTATGGTCATATTGATAGTAGGAGCTGGCCATGGGCCCTGAGGATTCTCCCTTTGTAAGTTTTCTAGATAAAATCAAGGATGCCCAATTAAATTTAAATTTCAGATAAACAACACATGCTATATTAGGAATACACTCATACTAAACTATTTATGTTGTTGAAATTCAATGTAAATTTTAAGTTATCTCTGGGTTTTATTACTAAGCTTGTTTATAGAATAGAAGTGTACATAATTTTTCCAGAAATTAATATAAGCAAATTCTTACAGTTTATAACCTTCCATTTTAATTCCCTTCCAATACTGTCTCATACTGAATCCCTTATGATTATTTATTTCGTAAAATTGGCAAGAGACTAGCTACTGCTTAATTCATTTAAGATCTACCATAACCTTACGCTATAACTCCTTTCCACTCCCTATCTCACATTCCTAATAAAATAAAACTGTATTTTTTTCCTCCTGAAGATTAATTAGAGAACATATCAAAGACATTTTATAGTGTGTACCTGTGGTATTTACAACTCATATTTTAAAAATAAGTTCTTATTTTGGAACAATTTCAGATTTACAGAAAATTACAAAGATAATCCATAGAATTCCAGGATACGCTTTACTCAGTTCCCCCTAATGTTATCATCTTACAGTATTATGGTACATTTACAAAAGTAAGAAATTAGCATTGGTACAATATTATTAGCTGAATGCTAGGCTTCAGGTTTCTTCAGTCTTTTCACTAATGTCTATTTACTACTGTAGGATCCCATGTGACATTCAGTTGTCATGTCTCTTTTGGATTTCCAAGTCTTTGATAGTTTCTTAGTCTTTCCTTGTTTTCAATAACCTTGGGGTTCTGAAAGATACTGGTCAGGTAGTTTGTAGAATGTGTTTTAATTTATTTTCTTTTTCCTCAGAGAAAACCAGTAATTGTAGTTATGATCATACTGAAGTTATATGTTTTTAAAAGAATACCACAAATGCAAAGTGCCTTTCTCATGACATTTTATGAGGGTATACATGATATCAACATGGCTTATGGCCTGATTAATATTGAGTACATGATTAAAACAGTGTTTGCCACTTTTCTCCACTATAAATGTACATGTTTTCACTTTCCATACTAATGATTCCCTTTTGACCACGTATTTGGATAGATTGAACTTTTGTCCATATTATGTGCATTGACAGGTACATATCTATTTTGTAAACAAAAGCTTCTATAGAATAAAGAAACAAGACTAGGATTTACATCAATTTTTTATTAATTTATTTTTGTTACATCAATAGATTTTTAAAGTATATAAATAATGAAAGCAAAGTACAAATCCAAAGGTTTTCTTTGCCCCTTAAAACTGATTGAAGAAAGATGAAAATATTGCATTTTCAAGCAGTCTACAGATGACTATATAATGCTTCTAGATGAGAAGATTTTAATGATAATTTGGGGTTAATAAATTGAATAAAAAAGAATTCATGTTAATTTTATTACTTGATTTGTTTCTATTCAAGGTGTAATTTGCACATAGCCACAAGATCCAATCTATGATTCCTATCCCTTTTAAGTTGGGTTTCCCAGGAACACACTCTGAGAAAAAAACTTTCAAGAAGAGATTTAATCAGAAGTGTTCCAAGCACAACTGATAAGAAGAGGGGAAGTGGGAGTGGGAAAGGAGAGAAGCCAAGAAATGTTATCAAGGAAAGTGTCACAGAGGGTTGATCCTTCTCAGTCCTGCAGAACAGCTTTGCAGAGGGGTGTCTGCATGTGAACACAAGGGAACTGGGGAACTGAAACTCCTACTGCTGTCAGCAATGACAAAGAGCTATCCCTGGGGAGAATGAAAACCCTAGCGGTCCTGGCCTTTCCATGCACTAAGGCAACGTGGGTTCCAGAATTCTGAGAGCCAAATTCCAGGGAAGATTAACTAGAGGTGAAGAGTGTGCACACAAACAGTAGAGAGATCTGAAGGCCAGCTGTAGCGCAGTGAGAGCATATGCCAGGAAACAAAGCCCTTTGCAGTACTTATGGTAAGTGATGAGCACAGTGCTGCTGACCCTGGTGAAAGAGAGGGTTGGCTGTTAAGCTGAGATAATGTCTTATAGTTCAAAATAAAATCAAACCCAGAGTAAGCAGTTTTTTTTAGTGACAGATATGGACAGTATTTTTGTCATGAATTATAACCTATGTTAAAGAAAAATAGAGAAAGAGATTATTTTCTACTATTTCTTCCTAAAGTTTCATATTTTGACAAGGTACCTTCCTAGAAACAATAAATAAAATGTTAATATCACATTCAACTGAATTATTTTAGGATACAGTGTTATTTCTTTTAATTACAAAAATAAATTTGAAATGGGGTGAATTGTTTTATAGTTTGATATTGGAACAATTGCATTGCTTATTAATTCTAGTATATTTGAACACTTCATATGAATTAAAAGCATCATAGAGAAAATAAAAATACAATAATTTACCAGTAAAAAGTTTGATCATCAGTGTCTCCTGATTCTTCAAGTATGCAAGTGTAAATTCATTGTATCTACAAATCCCTCCACAGCCATACATCCATCCTATAAATAAATAAACAAACCAGGTTAGAAAAAAGTTGTGTAACCGCAACAATAACAACAAAAACTTTTCAAATGGGCATATAATCTCTGTTCTGGGAGTGAGGCTTTTATTAGGAGACCTAGAATTGAGTGTTTATCTAACACCTTTCCCTATTGCTTTGTACATGGTTGTCATTCAAGAAGTGGTTTGAAAACATGTATATTGTTTTAGTTCAAAATAATATAGTATCAGTTACCACTATACACTGTTAGAATGGCCAAAATTCAAACCAACAGCACTAAAAGTTGGCAAGGATGTATAGCATCGAGAACTATTATTAATTGCTGGTGAGAATGAACAATGGTACAGTCCTGCTGGAAGATATTTTGGCAGTTTCTTACAAAACTAAACATACTCTTACTATACCATCTAGCAATCACATGCCATGGTAAACAAATGAGTTCAAAATGTATATACACACAGAAACCTCTACAAGAACACATTAATACAGCAGCTTTCCTCATAATTGTCAAAACTTGGAAACAACCAAATATCCTTTAGTAAGTTGATGGATAAATACTCTGTGGTACAACAAGACCATGAAATATTATTCAATGTTAAAAAGAAAAGAGTTATCAACTAGAAAAGACACAGAGAAAACATAAATGCATATTACTAAATGAAAAAAAGCCAACCTAAAAAAGCTACATATTGTGATGCCAACTATATAATATTCTGAAAAAAAAGTAAAAACAAAATAGAGACAGAAAAATATCAATGGTTACTAGGGGTTAGAAGAGAGGGAGAAATAAATCAGTCCAGAATAGAGGATATTTTGGGCAGTAAAATGATTCTGTGTGATACTATAATTGTAGATACATGTCATTACATTTGTCAAACCCATAGAATGTATAACACCAAGAGTGAACTCAAATGTAAATTGTGGATTTGGAGTGATAATGATATGTCCATGTGGGTTTATCAACTATAACAAATATACCATTCTGGTGGGGGTGGTTGATATGTGAGAAGTGGAGAAAAGGAAAATTGTAAGAAACTTAAGGATTATAGAGAAAAGTAAGAGGAGCACATCTTATCTACTTTGCAATTTTGATAAGAAAATAATGGAGAAGGAAGAAGAGAAGAAAAAGAAAAATGTAAAAGTCAATATAATATTTTCAAGTTGTCTTGCAGATCACCAGCTCAATCTGTCTTTTGTGGTTGTTACTGTTATTAGTTTTAATTAGATGAAAAATACCCAGTGGGGTTTCATGGTGACACTTAAAATATAATAAATCATGCTATATTAGAAAGAGACAGATACATTATCGATAGATAGAAAAAAAGTATTTTTATCTTAATTTCATGAAATACACCATATGTTCTTATAATCTCTTGCTTCCTCAGAGAGTGTTTTCAAGTTCTGTATTCAGAGGCATTATATTGGTTTGACTACTGCATAATGATAACAAGCTTTGGAGAAATACTGAAGTCATTTGAGATTTAAAACATTGTGCAATACAAAGAGAAGAGTTCTAAATTCTCATCATCTGGTGAAACAGATGTTTGAATTCTTTGCTTTTTTGTGTACTTAGAGTGTAAAACACTTAAACTTATTGAGTAGATTTTTTTTAACAGTTTCAGTTTAATATCACTAAGAACTGTTTGCAAGATCAGTCTGATTGAAACACTTAATACAAACTAACTACAATGACTGCTGTTAAATAAAATTACTCCAGGTGGTATAAGACATTTGTTAATAGTTTATGCTTAATAGTTTTATTATTTATTGAAATTATACAGAAATATTCAATTAAGTATTTGGGACTTGATGTGTTTTATTGGTGTTATTGTTATTGTTTTATTATTTTTTCTTATTATTGCCAGCTACTCACTTTATAGAAAATGCTCTTACAGCAAGAGACTTAAATTTTCTATATAGGAATATTGTGTTTAATTAGCAATATCAGCTATATGAAAAAGATGGAATTTAGAGTCATTTACATCTGTGCTCAAATACCAGGTCTACCACTCTTTGCTTTTATTTCATAGTAAAGTTATTCAAAATCCATGAACATCAGTTTTTTGTTGGTAAAACTGTTTTATAAGAGACACGTTGATGGAATACCAAAGAATCTAAATGATTCTCTGAAAGATTTTAGGACAATGAGGACCATGGTCAGATTTGTGTTTTAGGGAAATCTCTTTGATATGCCCAGAAAGAAGTAGGGTTAGAGGAATAGAGCTTTCAATGTCTGAATCAAGACAACAAATATGCATTAGAATATAATTGTCAGGGTCAAATGTCTGAGGTCATGTCAATGGGAGTAGTTCTTAGCTTTGGGTGGATAACAGGTGGGATTTAGATATTAGTATATATTCCAGGTTCCCCAGACAATTGCAGGATTCAGCCAAGGTTGTGAACTAGTGACCTATAGATTTGGTGAACTCTTGAAGGTTGGATGAGATAGAGCAGTGGTTATTAACTCTGACTGTAATTAATTACCTGGTCAACTTTTAACAAACACGACTGCCTTAACCTTTCCCAAGAACATTACATCAGAATCTCTTTCAGGGAGCTCAGCTACAGTATTATTTAAAAGCACCCTGGGTGATTCCAAAAAGCAATCCAAGTTGAGAAAGAAGCCAACTAGGCAAATCATAAAAGGCTTAGACATTCAGGCAGATGGAGGTGTCATTTACTGAAAAAGGAACATATGAAAATGCATAAGTTTGGATTGGGGAGCAGAAAGAATGGTTTGCTGAGTTTTGAACATGTTGAACTTAAGATAGCTGAGGGACCACTGAGTAATGATACCCAAGAGGAAGTTGGGTCTATTACTCTGAACCTTAAAGAGTATAAATTAAGAACATATGTCAGTATATAAGTGACAGTTAATGTCATGGACAAACATAGATTCTTTCAAAAAGAATGTGTATAGCAATACTGATAATAATTATAATATAAAAAATAAAGGCACAGGCCTAGGTAGCACCAGAATAAGGGAGGAAGGGGGATACATGCTACATCATTCAGATAGATGTAAAAGGAGAGACTATGAAACACATTGGTATATTTACACAAAAGAGTCTCTGTCAACATTCAGTGATTTGATCCAGCCAGTTGGATGTAGAACTACACACTGAAGAACATTAGAAATTCAAAGAGTACAATGGCCTCTGACTAAGTGCAGAACTCAACTGACCAGTGTTGCAAAGGCTCCTTTACCCCTAAATAAGAATCAATTTATTATAAAATAGAAATTAAGCTTAGAAAGCAGACACCCCATCAATGTTCTGAGCTTGAAAAAAACTATAGGCCTTTATATTATTCCAGAATTTAAAACATTTTAAATTCCACAAATTAATTAACTTGCTTTGAATAGTTGAAAGAACTATAATTAAAACCTAATGTCTTTTCTATTGGGAAGCATATAATCATAGAGTAAAAGAGAATTGCTTTTGTATTTCCCTTACCTGCACATAGGGAAATAAAACAAAACTGCATTTCACGGCCAAAATATATTTTGGCAGAACCATTTAGGACTATAAAGTACAGAAGCTATTCCAGTTTCTGTAATTTAAATATGGAGTTTCACTAATTAGGCAACTATGACCTAGGTCATGTAAAAATTCTCGATATTTGAAGATTAAATCACTCTGAGTGGTAATAATTGACTTTTGTCAATTAAACATGTTTAGGGAGAACTAGGGTATTATGAAAATTATAATTAGTATATTTTAATTATATTTTACTCTTTAAAAAAATCTATTCTGTATTAATTGCTTTGTATTCTCAAATCAAACCTGCTCAAAACAACCCCTTCATTTTCATTTTATTACTGAGACACTCACCGTAGCAAATGGAAAGGGCTATGAGGGGAAAGCATTTTCTCATTTTCTTCCCTCTGGGTATGTTTGGTGATCTTTCCAACTGGCTCCAGAAACAATTAAGTCTGGATCCCACTCTGATTTCAGATCTAACTGTAACATTGGGCCAGTTATGTAACCCATCATCTAGTGTTTGTGAATGATAATAATAAAACTGCTGAGAGAACTGAAAGGAAGGATTAATACAAAATGCTCACCACAAAGCTTTACACAGAGTAAACAATGAATGCTAGCTTTCATTGTTATTATAATCTGTGGTACAATTTGTTCCCAAAAAACTTCAAGTTCTTCATTTCTAAAAATAATGAATGAGACCTAAACTGGGCAGTATCTGTATTTAAAAAAAAAAAAAAAAAAAAAATTTTGTTATTGTTGAATTTAAAGAAATCATTAATTGTCTCAATGTGGACTCCTCAATAAATTTCAACACCATGCACAAAGTCAACTTTGACCTCTTGCTCTAGTCTCCTGTTTTACCCTGTTATGGCATAGCAAATTCTAGCCAAATTCAATGCATCAAAACAAGTCTTGGTTTGGTGATCTTTCTTTTCTGATTGGACAGTGTGATAGGCTAAATAATTGCCCTCGAAGATTTTGGCATCTGATTTCCCATAAACTATGAATATGCTACTTTACGAGCTAAATGGAAATCTACAAATATAATTAGGAATTTTATGATAGCAAAGTTATACTAGATAAGCCAGGTGTCCAATGTAATGAGTGTAGCACAAGTGTCTTCCTAAGTGGACAAGAAGATGACAAAGAGGAGAAGGCGATGTGCCTAGGGAAGCAAAGAATGGAGTGATGTGCCCACAAACCAAAGAATGCTGGCAGGCCCCAGAAAGAAGCAGCAGCAATGAATTAATTCTCTCCTGGAGCCTCTAGAAGGATCCAGCCCTGTTAGTACCTTGATTGTATCTCTATAAGATTCATCTCTATAAGACTTCTCATTTCCAGATATGTAAGACAATACATTAGCGTTGTTTTAGGTTGCCAAGTTTATGGTAATGAGTTACATACAGCTGGATAGTACACTAATGACAGACACCTCTCACATCATCTAAAGAAATGTCTCAGCCCTACATATTTTCAGACCCCTACCCAAATGGCATTTCCACAAGAAAAAAAAATAAAAGACAGTTCACATAAAAGACTCAGAAATCAAAATGGCTTCAGATTCTCAACAACAGCTCTGAAAGCGAGAAGATGAAACTATGTTTGAAAATTCTAAAGGAAAAGAAGTGCCAGCCAAACTATCAATCAAGTGTGTAGAATAAAGGTATTTTCAGACCTACAAATATTCAAAGTCATTACCTCATAATCTCCTTTACTCATAAATCTACTGAGAGATGTGCTTCATCCTAATGAGGAAGCGTTTCAAGGAAAACCAACACAGCAAAATCAGAAGACATATGGTGCAGTCTCCAAAACGGCAGCGAGGGGAGCTGCCAGGATGAAAGCTGTTTATTTACCAGGCGAAGAGAGCAATCCATCCCGAAGGCAGAAGTCAGCCAATGGCAGCAGACATTCCTTCTAGCAGATAAAAGAAATTTATTGTCTAGTGTGAATAATCATCTTAAGAGTAGAACTGGGCTGATTATTAATAAACATGTAGAAAACTAACAAAAATTTTAAAACATTACTCTTTGGATAACAAACAACAGCATAGTAGAAAAGATAAGTAATCCTAGTCTACTATGTAGTTTAATTGAACATAAAACAGAATAATGTACATAGTTATCAAAAGAGCAGCTTTTCATATGCAAGAATGAGATGGAACTGGAACAGAGAGAGATAAGTCATCATACTGGGAAATTAATTGTTCCTAAATTTACGGATTAAAAAATAAAAATGTGCCCTGGCCGGTTTGGCTCAGCGGTTAGAGCGTCAGCCTGCGGTCTGGAGAGACCCGGGTTTGGTTCCTGCTAAGGGCACGTACCTCGGTTGCAGTTTGTCCCTGGCCCTGGTTGGGTCATGTGGGTGGCAACCACTCGATGTGTCCCTTTCACGTCGATGTTTTTCTCTCTGTCTCTTCCTCTCTCTCCCTCCCACAATATCTGAACAAAAATAAATAAAATAAAAAAATAAAAATGTAAGTGTGTTATTTAAAATTTTAGAAGTCAAGATCAAAGAATTGGCCAAAATCATTGACAGTGAGGTGAGAAGGGAGGCTGTTACCTATGAAGATACCTTGTAAACAAGTAACATTTTAAAATGTATGCTTACATACTTTTGATACAAGTAAAAACATAAAAAATGTAAAATAGAATTTGTATGAATAAAAAGTAACAAAAATGACAACAAATAAATAGAACATTTATGGAGAAAAACAGAAAGACATTTTTGTAAGAAAAATAAGTGATAGCAATGGCATACAAGCACTGCTCTTATGCATGAGACAAGTCATCATAAAAATGTTAAATTTGCCCTGGCAGGTTTGCTCAGTGGTTAGAGCATCTGCCTGCAGACCAGAGAGACCTGGGTTCAGTTCCTGCTAAGGTCACATATCTCAGTTGCATTTTTTCCCAGCCCCAGTTGGGGTCATGTGGTGGCAACCACTCAATGTGTCTCTCTCACATTGATGTTTCTCTCTCTTTTGCCCTCCTCTCTCCCTCATGCTCTATCTGAAGATAAATGCAAAAATATCCTCAGGTGAGGATAAAAAAAAAGTCAAATTTTACCAAGCTTATATAATGTTATTGCAATTCCAATTGATTTAACTGGGATGAAATTATAACATACTCATTCTAAATGTAACATGAAAGAATATATGTGCATGGAGAGATGAAGCAGTTTTGAAAGAAAATGCCAGAGAGGACATAATCTTAAAAATAGGACATATTAGCCCTGGCTGGTTTGGTTCAGTGGTTAGAGCGTCGGCCTGCGGTCCTGAGAGACCCGGGTTTGGTTCCCACTAAGGGCACGTACCTCGGTTACAGTTTGTCCCCGGCCCTGGTCGGTCGTGCGGGTGGCAGCCACTCGATGTGTTCCTTTCACATCGATGTTTCTCTCTCTCTCTCTGTTCCCCTCTCTCCCTCCCACTCTACCTGAACAAAAAGATGGGAAAATGTCCTCGGGTGAGAATAAAAAAAAAAAAAAAATAGGACATATTAGCCTGGCTTGTGTGGCTCAGTAGTTGAACGTTGACCTATGCACCAAGAGGTCACAGGTTCGATTCCTGGTCAGGGCACATGCCCAGGTTATGGATCCAATCCCCAGTGAGGGGCATACAGGAAGTAGACAATCAATGTTCTCTCTCATTGATGTTTGTCTCTCTCTCTCTCCCTCTACCTTGCCCTCTCTCTCTAAAATCAATAGAGGAAAAAAAAAATAGGACATATTAAAAAGGACATTGGTGACATAGCAAGACAAGTTCGAATAAGATCTGTAGTATAGGTAATGATATTGCACCAGTATCCATTTCCTGTAATTGTTTGTGAAGTGTCAACTGTAGAAGTTGAGAGGGGAAATAGAAGGAAGTTCATTGTTTGTAACTTTTTGTTACTATTTTTGTAACTTTTCTTTAATTCTAAATTAATTCAAAATAAAAATTTTAAAGAGACAGTAGTTAAAATAGTGAAGAACTAGTAAGAGTGCAAACAAAAAGATAGATGAAAAGAATAGAGCACTAAAACTCCCATCTACATATTATAATTTTATGTATGACAAAAATGGTTTTAGTTATCAGTGGGTACATGGAGAGGTTATTCAGTAATCAACATGGGAAAATTGGCACACTCTTCAGTAAAAGAAATTGGATCCTACCTCACACCATACAAAAAATTTTCAAAAGAATTAATGTGCAAATTACAAACAAAACTAAGATGCTAATAGAAGAAAGTATGAAATAGTTTTAGAACCTGTGTATGAATAATCTTTCTTAATATTTAAAATATAAACTATAATGGATAATAGATAGGTATTTCAAACAAATGGCTTCAGGTAAAAAACAAACTGACTAAAAACCTGTAAAACCATACTTAACTGCACTAATAACTTTGAAAATGTCAATTAAAACCATGACATACCAGCTTAAGCCTATAATATTGATTAAAAAACAGAAGAATAACAAGTGCTATTAAATTATTAAATAATGAAAAATTTGTACTGCTGGTAGGAATATATGGGGCAAGATTCTGAGAGCAAACTTGCAGGACCTGATGACATTATGTACAGGCAGTCTCACTTAGTAAATATTCTGGAAAACCGTCTCCTGGGTGGTACTGATGGTATGGACTGTGGTCACAAGTCACTCCACGATGCCCAGTTTTTCATGGCAGACTGTGGCCAGGGTGGGTAAGCAGTTGGTGGTGCAGGAGGCATTGCTCATGATCTTGAGGGTGTTGTCATACTTGCTTGCCATGGTTCACTCCCATCACAAATATGGGGGCAGAGATGATGATCCCCTTGGCTGTACCTTTCAAGTGATTCCCCAGCCTTCTTCAACATAGTGAAGACATCAGTGGACTCCATAACATATTCAGAACCAGCATCACCCCATTTGTAATTGGTGGAAACCGGCTCCTGGAAGATGGAGATGGCCTGTTCATTGATAAGAAGCTTCCCGTTCTCAGCCATAACTGTGCCTTTGAACTTGTCATGAGTAGAATAATACTGAAACATGTTGACCATGTATTTGAGGTCAATGCAGGGGTTATTGATGACAACAATATCCATTTCACCAGTGTTAAAAGCAGTGTTGATGACCAGGCTCCCAAATGGCCAAATCTATTCCCTTCGACCTTCACCATCATGTCTCAGGATTGCAGCTGGCACTATGCAGGAAACCATAGCTGTCTGATGAACAGGAGGAGCAGAGAGCCGGATATAACAAATTCTAAACCATAAACTGACTAATCTGTCTAGGGTGGTTTTACTATTGACCTCAGAGAGAATTGGTAATTGACTTCTCAAAACTGTCCTGTAATTCTCTAAAACCATTTTCACATGTTCTCATCAAAGCAATAAAACTTCAACACAAAATTTCTATGTATTAAGAGATTTTTTTTTCTTTCTTTTTTTTGTGATACGTGTCCCTAGTGAGAACTGAACCCAGGACTCTCTGGTCCGCAGGCCAATGCTCAACCACTGAGCCAAACTGGCCAGGGCAAGAGATAATTTTTTAACTTATACTCCCTCTCATAATCTCTTAAAAGGGATGTGATTGCCCCTTTTAAATATAAAGACCAATTTTCTTTTCATTCATGAGTTTTCTTATTCTAATTAATATTATCTACTTTTGTGGTCTTCTAACATCCATGCTTAATAGCTGATCTTTTCATTTATTCTGTAATAGCTGATCTTTTCATTTATTCTGTAATTTTGACTGTATTCATCTTCTGTTGCCAAAGATTTCCCATTATTTATGTTTTTTTCAATTATGTAGCCAGCTATTTTCATCATAAATCTTAAGTGTTTTCCTTTTCTCTTTAAGAAATAAATGTTGTTATTATTTGCCAATATTTTGAATCAAGAATATATCAATTGTAAATTTAAGACCCACTCTTTTAAAAATGATTTTTAATCTAATTATCTAATGGGAATAGGGTTTACTACATATTTAAACAAGAGAGTCAATCCATTACTAGTTGCTGAAAAATATAAGTTGTTTTGGAGTGTTGATTCTAAGATGATTGTTTTTATTGGATGGGAATTCATATATTGTGTGTTAGTATAGGCAAATATTTGCAACTAGCTATTAAAATGCACCTTTATATTAAAAAAAGAAGTGTTCATTTCTCTTGATCTTATTCTAGCCTTCATGAAACTAAATACCAGTGTTATTCCTTTTTTAATAAATCTAAGTGTTTAATATATTTTCCTTGATCTGAAAATATACTTTGTCACTGCATTAAATGGTCTAAGTCTATTGCTCAAATGTCTAATTGGCATAGCAATGAACTTATAGTACTGTGAATTTATGCCATATTTATTCTACTTTGATTTTGTGATCTGGCTTTTTGAGGTAAATTGACAACATTTGGTGATTATTCTGCTTATTTTCCCAGTTATTTTGGAAAAAATGACTTTTCTTCTGTTCCACCTCTGTTGAAAATAGCTTCCATCTCTTCAGTGAGTCGGCTAGTCTTCCTGTTTGCCTTGATGCTAATTTAATTTGAATTTTAAAATATTCTTGTCTATTGTCTTAATGCATTTTCTTTCCATAGACGTGGGCTTTTTTCAAGGTAATGAAAATGATAATTTGTTCAAAGAAGATATATTTTCATGTTACTGAAAAATAGAAGTGCTAAAAAACCGATTACCAAAACCAATTTTGTACTGAGATATATACATTGCATCCTAAGAATTACAGATTGTGAGATAAATAGAATTTGATTGGAACATAGTCGATAAGAATTCTGTCCCTTTCCAGGTAAGGAACCCAATGGTAAAGCTGAGGTTCCACAGTCGCATCTGAGGAGATTGTATGGAACGCCCGCTGACATGTTCTAATGCCAATACTCCCCAAAGGCAGAAAATACATATTTAAATAGTTTTTATCAAACTTATCTCATAATTGTGAAAGGTTTGATTTTTTTAATGTCAGAAGTGAGTTTTACTGGAAGATGGCATCTATCGATCTGTATCTCAGGATGGTAACCATTAGGAGAGCTGGGCGAAAGTTTCATGGGTGAGAGGAGGCTATGAGAAATGGTGGTGTCCGCAGAGGAACTGACAGGGTAAGTAAGGATCATTTTGACATATGGTTCCTTGCAAGGAAATGGCAATACTAATTACCTATGCTTAATTCTTTATCAACAGCCTCTTTGAACCCCTTCAGAGATCCTCAGTGACCTCATGGCTACAGTTCCTGACCTTCAGTATGAAAAACATTGAATGGAAACAAGCAAAAATTGCTCAAAGCTATGTTATTTCTGAACTACAAAATAGCTTACAAAGTTAAAAATAGAAATCTGAATACATGTGCCAACACTTACATGAATGAAAACACTGAACCTCCTCTCTCAGACCCAGCATCCCCACTTAAAGTGGATAGAGTAATATAATCAGGGTAAGGTCAACTAATTGCCATTGAGGTCTTGGACAAGACCTTTTTTTTTTTGTACAAGAGTTATTTTTATTTTTAAAAAGTACTTTTGACCAGTCATAATAATGCTTATATTTAGAATTACATGGAATCTCTATGAATCATAATTTTCTTTCAAATATAAATCTGAACTTTTACTTTAAATTAAATTTAAATGCATACCCCAAGAGAGCAAAAGGCTATCCATTCTTGTTCTGATGTGCCAAAGTAAAAAATAAATGACAACAATGAGGGTTTATGGACAAGATGTATGGTTATTAAGTTGCTCTCTTCGATTAAAACAATTTCTTGTAATTTTAAAAAATTACCCATGAGACAAACATTTTTTTTTATTAATATGCTTAAAATATGAGTACCAAAGTGTATTTTGGGAGAGATAGAAGTGATTTTAAATTGTATATTATTTCACATTAGATGGATGACAATTCTGAACACTTTAAATATGTAGACATATTTATTCAAATACATTTTGAAAGATAAGATGAAATAGAAGCACTAGTATGAAGAGTTTCTTAGATAAATACCTGTGTATTAGAGATTACCTTTTTTATTTTATACTTTTGCATAATTGTTTAGATTGTAATACAACTAAATTACATGGAAAAACCCTGCTGATTAAAACATGTTTGGAGAGCCCTCTGGAGTGCTAGTTCATAAAACGAGACGGGAAGACTAGATTACTTTATTTCAATTATTCATTGAATCAGGATTCATTGTATGCATACATGAGGCCAAGTGGGGTGTTGCATAATGAGGGTTACGATTTTAGTAAAGATCAATATACAGAGAACTTAAAATCAATGCTTCTTATATATACAATTCCTACCTTCCCACTCACTTCTGAACTTATAAAAATATGTTTCCTCGGTTTTTTTAATAGCTGAAGTGATTATTTTGTAAATATAATAATAATTTTTAAAATAATTACATTGGAACTTTCGCATACAATTTGTTTTCTAAAATAATCACCTTGGAAAACTATAAATTTATTCTGTGATTGACCCTATATCAGAAGTAGAATATAGACAGCACCCTAAATATTCTAAGTGGAGTGATGATCTAAAAAGATGAATTCAGTCTTCAGAATTATAAACAATGTACTGTCACTTTTCAAAAATGTTTTATCTTTATTGAATGTATTGGGGTGACACTGGTTAACAAAATTAGATAGGTTTCAAGGGTACAATTCTATAATACAGCATCTGTATATTGCGTCGTGTGTTCCTCACTAAGGGTTGTCTCCTTCCGTCCTCGTTTGTCCCCGGTTCACCCTCTTTTACCTTCCCCGCCTCCCTTTCTCTCTGGTACTCACCACACTCTTCTCTGTATCTATGGGGCTTTTTTGCTTTTGTTTTTGTTTTGTAATACTTGGCTGTAAAAAAGAAGGAAATAGTACCTTTTATAACAACATGGACGGACATGGAGAGTATTACCCTAAGTAAAATAAGCCTGTCAGAGAAAAACAAATGCCATATGATTTCACTTCGGTGTGAAATCGAATGAACAAAATAAGCTAACAAGCAAATAGAAACAGATTCACGGATACAGAGAACAGACTGACAGCTGTTAGAGGGGAGGAGTTTGGGGGCTGTGGCAAAAGTAGAAGGATTGAGAAAAAAATAAAACTCATAGAGACTTTTGTTAATATAATAAAATAATATTTTGTCTCTAAATTTCAACTCAAGTCTCACCTCCTCAAGACATTTTTTCTTTTTCAGTGTCCCAGCTCAGTGACCTTCCTTTTCTGAAATGTGCAGTATTGTATTCACTGCATCACTCGTGCAACACGGTGACATTTGCTGCCTCACAAGTAGCTGCCTCTTAATGGAATGTCTTGCCTCTTGCATTGGATAATACATTTCCAGGAGTCAGTACTTAATTTTATCTCTGAGAAATCTAAGGAATATAAAATTATACATAAAAATAGTGGCTCATCAAAAGTATTTACCTGAATATATGGAAAAAATATTCATTAGACTTAAATTATAAAATGGTTTCAGGGTTCATTGAAAATTATTAATATTTTTTCTCTATTGAATTTTTTTTTTTAGAGAGAGAGAGGAAGAGAGAGGGGGAGATAGAAACATCAGTGAAAGAGAAAACCGACTGACCACCTCCTGCCTGCCCCCCACTAGGGATCTGGCCCACAACCTGGGCAGGTGCCCTACCGGGAATCGAACCAGCAACCTCCTGGTGCATGGGTCGATTCTCAACCACTGAGCCACACCAGGCATTTTGGAATTTATTAATTGCAAATTCTAGTAGCCACTGATTAATATGTGTAAGTTGAAAAAGGAAGGTAGAATTTGGAGACATAAAGGAGAGTTAGCGTTGTAGCTATTTTCTTTCTTTCTTTCTTTCTTTCTTTCTTTCTTTCTTTCTTTCTTTCTTTCTTTCTTTCTTTCTTTCTTTTTCTTTCTTTCTTTCTTTCTTTCTTTCTTTCTTTCTTTATTCATTTATTTATTTATTCATTCAGGCTAAAAGCATTTATCATAAGCTAACTATATGCTACAAATAGCCCTGGTTCTTGGAATATAAAAATAAGAGATAAAAACTTTGCACACATTCCCCTGCTTAGGGTCTAGCTGAAACATATCTGATTTTGTGAGTTTCTAAGAGTAAAAGCTCAGCATGGACTTACTTTGAAAGTTAGTCTTAGTCAACAGCCAACTGAAATCTCACTTTGTCTATAAGGCATTTCTTAACTCTATAGAAATCCATGCTTAATAATTGATCTCAGCACAATACCAAGCAACTTTATTTATAGCTATTTTATTTATATTTATGCATTATAATTATATGTTCTAACGATAGAGTTTATTACTGGACAATTATTTTCTTAGTGTATAGGTTCTTAACATTAAATCAATGTTGAGTGAACTAATTATTGTACACATATACAAATGAATGATAGAAAATTGTAGCTCAGTATAGGATGCAAATATATAATGTTTGGAAGAAATCTGTAGAATTACCTAAAATTAATTATAAGAGGTATGAATACGCAGTGCAAAGTAAGTTTCAGCAAAACTGTATTATTTGAAGAGGGTGACCATGTAATTTGTTTTCCAAATCACGATAATTTTGAAAATGAAAAAAGGAGATATAAATAATTAAGCTGGCATATAAGCAGATTCAGGAACTCTTCAGAATGTTATCCTATATTTGGGAGACTGGATGTACATTGGTAAGTAATAGAAGAATGTTTTTAAGCAAAGCCTTAGAGAAGGCTATGTAGCAAAACAGACTTATTAGTCTTATTTCCCTTTACTCATTCTTTTATAAAAAAAATTCCATTTAGATTTCATCCACCTAAAACAGCATTTTGCTCTTGTGAAAAATCAATCAACAAGTTTAACTTAAATATCATTAAGTTAGACCTAAACAAACAAACAAATAAAAATGAGCATATATACACATCCAGTTTTCATAGCCAACTAAATATGTTAATTTGAAGGGGCACTCATGCATAGTAAATTATATTCTAATCTATGGCATAAGTTCTTTTCTCTTGTTTACACAGTAGACTCTGGCACAATGTGTTTAGAACAGAAAAAACAACAGCTCTTAGATTTCCAAGAAGTCCAAAACATAGCTATAGAAAAATAGCTAACACCAGCCATATGAACATATACCTGATGCACTGATATGTTGGTTTCTTATTTAATATTGAATAATTCATTCTGAGTGTGACTCAGAGTGCTGAAGTACTTTTTATCTTCTTACTTCACTCTCTCCTTAAGTGAGTATTCGTTTCCATTCTTAACTAACACCTGTATATAATGATGCCTCTGGGCTATATCTTCAACCTATCCATCTTTTAGAAATATATGCACCTTCTTAGTGACCATATTAGCCTAAATTTTAAACAGGAATTGATATCTATCACTATGCCTCCAAATCTGTTTTCTCTCCTGTCTTTTCTATCCTGGTTAATGGCATCAAAAGTAAGATTCAAATGATCTTTCAGACTTTCAACACTAATTTTCAAATGGCAAATTTCAGTTTTTCTATTTTCTACTCATATTTTAAATATTTCACTATATGCCTTGGTCAAGTGATTCAGTTGGTTAGAGCATTATCCCTTACACCAAAAGGTTGTGGGTTCCATTCCCAGTCAAGGCACATACCTAGGTTGTGGATTTGATTCCCATTGGGGCATGTTCAGGAGGCAAGTGATTGATGCTTCTCTCTCACATCCATGTTTCTCTCTCTCTCTCTCTCTCTCTCTCTCTCTCTCTCACCCAATAAAAACTCATCTTCAGGTAAAGATTTTTTAAAAATCACTGTCTCGCCCTGGCCAGTTTGGTTCAGTGGTTAGAGCGTCGGCCTGCGGTCCGGAGAGACCCGGGTTCGGTTCCCGCTAAGGGCACTACTTTGGTTGCAGTTTGTCCCCGGCCCTGGTTGGTCGTGCGGGTGGCAGCCACTCGATGTGTCCCTTCACATCGATGTTTCTCTCTCTCTCTCCCTTCCTCTCTCTCCCTCCCACTCTATCTGTACAAAAAATGGAAAAATATCCTCGGGTGAGGATAAAACAATAAATAAATAAAAATAAAAACAATAAAAATCGCTGTCTCCATATTGATTATAGAAATAAAGTTATTTAACATAGCAGCCAAAGTCTTTTATAATCAAACTCTTATATTGATCGAGTTTATTGCTGCAACTTCACTTCAAAGAAGTTTATGGGTGTAATTATATCACATTGTCAGTCTTTTACCCATTTATATGAATAAAATACAGCATCCTTTTTATGCATGGTAAATAACTGAATTTTCTCTTCTGTGAATTATTCTTGTATGGTCTCTTCCCCTTTTTATGATGTAGCTTACATTATTCTTTTAAAAGCTCTGTTCATCATGAAATTTTACCTCTGACTAAATTATATTTATTTTTCTGAATGTATTGGGTGTCTATTGATGTAGTTTACAGGGTGTTTTACTATGCAAAGCTCTATGTTTACATAGTCAAGCATGTCACTGTTTTATGACATCTTAATATTAAGTCTTGGTTAAGAAGATTTTCCCTTTTTTGGTATTTTATTTCTCCAAGATTTCCTTACAAAATATCTATGGTTTTTATTTTTATTTCATAACCACTTAATTCATTTGAATTCCTCCTCCTTTTGGTATGTTTGTAATTTTATTTCACACTTCTTAAATAATAGCAAGTACTAAGTTGTGCTATCACCATGCATGAAATCATCTATCTTTTTCCATATTAAGTTGAAATATTAACTTAATCATATGTAAAAGTCTTATATAAACTGGTATCTGTTTTCTAGATTATCTATTCAGCCCCATTTATATAAACTAGATTTCCAGTAGTATTATTGTATGTATTAAATTTCACAATTTAAGTGCCTGTCACTATACTTAATACAAAGTGTTTCTTTTTAATCATCTTCTCTTTGGCTGGATTTTCTTCTCACAGTTGGAGTAAGGCTCTTTGAAATCTTTTCCCCTGGAGAGAAGTTTTTGTTATGGAGAAGACTTTCAGTGTATTTCACAAGGATTAATCTTCCTCTCTCCTTTCCCAGAGCTTTGATGAGATTTTGGGGGGATCCTTGCCCTAAAAACCTAGTAGAGTTCTGATGATGTGCCCCAATCAAGACTTCACCTCCCCTGGAGGTTCTCATTCTCATGTTAGTCCATATTTAGCCTCTGGTGATTCTTCAAAAATATCATTAAATGTCCCACTTTAAAGCTTTAGCAGCTGCTGCTTCAGGTAAGCATATCTCAGCTCCGTCTGTCCTCTGTGCCTTCTCTCCAGATTCAGGGTGGCAGCTTTAGTTCTCTGATGGGTCCAAGAAGTCATTGATTTTCAGGTTTCCCACCCTTTCCTATGCAAAACTAAAATGATGACTTCCAAATTCTTTATGTATCAGAGTTAAAGCAAAGTCTTATGAATTTTCTTAGATCAATGTTTACCAAAACTTGTTTTCAGTAATTGTTTAAATTAATCAAAAGTATATTACGAGAATTGAATAATTAAATAAATGAGTGACAGATGACCACAACAAGGTTTCTCAGTGTTGGATTAGGTATTCATTGACAAGCAAGGGAAGAATGTTAGAATAATTCATGCGGTAATGGATTAGAATTGCAGACATAGGCATGAACTATTTGATTTAATATAAATACAGATGGTTACATATAGAAATATTTACACATGTGTTTGTATACAGTGTTAATATATACACATATCTTTCCTTGTTCTGTGACCTGAGAGATCTAGTAGCCACCACACAGCAATGAGCACAGCTGGCGAGGAGGGGATCAATGGGGAAAAAAGGGGGACGTCTGTAATACTTTCAACAATAAAAATAAATAAATAAATCTTACTTTCTAATATCATTGCCTAATTAGGAACCAGGATCCTTGTAAAAATGACTGATCTTAGAATAGAAACAGCAAACCTACAAAATGAGCCTAGAGCATCTTGTAGTACCAGAAAGTAAGGGTGTACAACAAACAGATAAATAAACTAACAATAAACAAAAATGCACAACAGGACACAGATGCCTAATGAAAAGTTCCAAGTCCAAAGTTTCAGCTATCTGAGCAATAAAATAAATAAATTAGCACCGAATTATAACCTAAAGTATAAATAAACACCCATGAGTACATACTTCTATGAATGAAGTATTAAATGAATACATCAATGTGACATGATAGACAAATCTGTGCAAAAGAGCTCACACATTTTATGAAGGTTCTCCATTCTCAATGAAGGGGGGAATGGAACTCTGCATTCCTTATTATGTGGACTATATATATTTGTCATGATCTCATGCTTAGTTTCTAGAAAATTGTGACCTAAATATTTTATACCCCTTCCTTGCAAACATTACATTTACTGACTATTTACTTTTTGTCCTCCTGGGGGTTGAGGGGGGAAATTAAGTAGGTCACTAAGATGAGATCCAGGGATCATATACACAAACATTAGTGGGTATGAATCAATTATAACAGCTATCTGGAGCCTTGGTTTTAGTTGTGTGTTGTTGAGTTATATTGTTATGAATTTCTCTTTGGCTTGACTTATTTTCAAGGATAATAGAAGAAACAGCTACCTTATGCTCATATCTGTCTCCGGTGTAATCCTGTTTCCTTGACGACTTTGTACATCATATTACAGTGTCCTTATCCTTAGGGCTCCTGGGGGACTGAACTTTATATTCTTAATGTCAGGAAGTGGGAGAATGAGGAATGTGATTTCATGCTAAATCCCTTACCTTATTTTAGGAAGGCGTCAAAAGTTATTATATATAACTTAAATTTGATTCTGTGTGGATATATGGGTTATTGTAACATTTTGAGAAATATAAAGGCAATTTTTAAAAATGTAATAAAAAAAAGAGTGTAACTGTGCCAGTAGAGAAAGTAAAAGTAAATTCAATATGTGTGGCAGAGAAAAAAATAGGCAAAATATATAAAAGCCACAATTTTTTTTTAAGGTACTAAAATAAAACTATATCAATTATAACATAAAGGGCTTAATTTCTGAATAAAAAGTAAGGGATTACATGAGGAGAATGTACTTTCTGTATGTTAGAAACGTTGTAGTCTTTGTTCTGACTAGTAGTTATATGGGTACAATCACTGGAAATACATGATTATAATTTGGGCGTTTTATCTATGATTACATATATCTATTTTTTGAAAAGTGTTTAAAAGGTAAATACATCAAAACATAGAGTAAACACATCAAAAACAAAAAGCATTTTTAAATAAGAGTTGGGCTAGGTCAGACAAAAGAAAAAAAAAGTAAAGTTGGCTGTATTAATATTAGAAAAATATAAACACAAGAGAAAAACAAACTAAAAAACTTTGTACACCAGTTCTTGCCTGCAATTTAAACCAAGCTTGCAAATTATTTTGCCCACCAATTAAAAATATGACATATTATGTATCAATTTTTTTTATTGTTCCTAATATTCACATGAGGATATTTTTCCATTAAATTTTTGATGGAGTGGAAGAGAGGAGGGGAGAGAGAGAAAAATATTGATGTGAGAGAGACACATTGTTTGATTGCCTCCCACATGACTCGGACTGGGGCTGAGGATCCAACCTGCAACCCAGGTAAATGCTCTTGACCAAGTACCAAACCCATGACACTCTGGTTTGCTCTAACCATGAGCCAAACCAGCCAGGGCTTATGTCAAATTTTTTAAAGGTACAGTAATATAGGCATACTCATATCCTGATGTTATTTTCTTAAGTATTACCAATTCTCAAGAAAGATACTTGGTTATTTATTTGAAGTTCTTTTAATACATTATATAAAATTTGACTTAGTAACCTTGTTCCTAGACACACATTACCATAAAACATTTTTTTTTAATCCACAAAGATTTAGAAATAAAATAGACATATTGATTCTACACATTTTTATTAAAAAATTAAAACAATTTTCAATGTTAATGGGAGTTCAGTTTAAACTTTTGATATATACATATTATGAAATAATCTTTACTAATATATTGAAATATTCTGATAAAAGATTTCTAAAGGAATAAAACTGTAAATAGATAAATAGGTAGAGAGACAGTTGATGGAGATAAACAATAAAATACCAATTTGGGGCTTATGTATGGCTTCCTCATAGAACAATGCCTAAAATTTCAATGATGCTAATATTAACACTGGCTAACATTAGTGTTTTCTTAACATACCACCTTATTTCTAAATTTTACATTAGTAAATATAAATTATTTTTTAAATATTTACAGTAGCCAAGATTGGAAGTAGTCTTAAGTACCCAACAGTATATGAATGGATAGAAAATTGTGGTACATCTACACAATTGAATTCTACTCAGCTGTAAAAAAGAAGGAAATCTTACCTTTTGGGACAGCATGGATGGATTTAGAGAGTATTATGCTAAGTGAAATTAGCCAGTCAGATACAAACAAATACCATATGCTTTCAACTATATGTGGAATCTAATAAACAAAATAAACTAACACACAAAAGAGAAACAGACTCAGAGAACAGACTGACAGCTGTCAGAGGGAAGGGGGATTAGGGATCAGGTGAAAAAGATGAAGGGATTAAGCCAAAAAAATACCTCATAGACACAGACAATAGTATGGTGGTTAACAGAAGAAAAAGGGGTTATGGGAGGTAGAAGAGAGTGAAGGAAGATAAATGGTGACGGAAGGAGACTTGGGGTGATGAACTCACAACACAATATACAGATGATGTATTATAGAATTGTTCACTTGAAACCTATATACTTTATTAACCAATGTCACCCCAATAAATTCAATTTTTAAAAAAATCTTAAAATTCTCAAAAACAATAGACAGAGAGAGAAAGAAAATAGTTTAAAAAAATAAATGCTTAAAGAAGATAGTCAGGGTAACTTAATCATTTGATAATTAGATTATTGAAAATGATTAATATTTTTTGAATTATAAGTAATGCCAGAGCACATTTTAACTTAAATGTTATAAAGTTTAATGTTTTAATTTTTCAATAAAATGTCATAATTATCTTTAATCATAAATTACTGAGTCAGTATATAAAGTGAATCTAACAAATGAACCATACTTAAAACACATATTTTATAGTAGTGTTTAAAAAAATTCTAGTAGTCCATTAATCAAACTGAATGTTCAAAACAGAGATGAATAACATTTAAAGATGATGACTTTTTTAAATATGTTTTTTATTGATTTTAGAGAGAGAAAGGGAGAGGGAGAGAGAGAAACATCAATGTGAGAAACGTGCATTGGCTGCCTCCTGCACGGCCCCCACGGCAGATGGAGCCTGAACCTAGGCATGTGCCCTGAGCAGGATGGAACCAATGACCTTCTGTGTTTGGAATGATGCTCAGCCAAGTGAACCACACCACAGGGCCAAAGGTGACTTTAACTGCAAAAAAAAAAACAAATAAAACGCAATAACTATAGTTTTTCTGAGACCGTGGGTTGCAGAAAGCTTATCTTATGTATAGTATCTAGATTTTACTAAAAAAAGATATAATAAGTAAAATTAATTCTTGACTAAAATAATAATTTTGTATATAATATGGCTTCAGCCACTTATATGCATATATACATAACCCATGGACACAGACAATAGTGAGGTAAAGTTGGGGTGTGTATAAGTGGGGATAAGGGGGGGTCAATGAAGGAAAAAAGAGGGAACTTCTGTAATACTTTCAAATAAAGATAAACATTAAAGAATATAATTTTTAATAATTCAGAGATATTAAATGAATTAGAGGGTATTTATATAATCACTGAATATTTATTATAACTGCTCATCATAGAGATATTTATCAGTACATATTCAGTTCATACTTGATTGTATATACATATTAAAATAGTATTACTTTACCTATATTTATGGTAAGGCAACTGGTATTTAATTACCACATTCAACAAAACTAACTAAAACTGTCTCACACTTAAATAAAATTCTAAATCTCAATTTGCCAAATGTTTGCATAGCAAGTGAAGGAATTTGAGAATATAACAAAGTTACATAGGCACATCTGCATTCTGGTCAGCATGCGAAAATCTGTAAAATTGGGCTGACTTCCACCAAAAAAACATTTTGTAAATGGAAAAAGAGGTGCACAGAAGGATCCAATGCTAAATAGTTTTATGACTGTTTAACAAGAAAGAAAAATCAAACGGTGAAAGTCAAGGCAACAGATATTTCAGATTACAACTTTAACTCTAATATGTACCTTATGGGAGAAAATTAAAACTCTTCAATCATCTCTCTTTAATCTTTCTTCCAGATAAGGCTCTTCTTACCTGATTTATCTACTCATAATGACATTTCCTGAAAATTTAGATCAAATAATGTACATAATTTGATTTAATACTAACATTTTTGTTTGGGGCATACTTCAGAGTTTATTTTGATAGGTTTGATTAAATCTTATAATATTTGCTAGGATTCTTAGAGATCACTGGTGTAGTACTCACTTTAAGTAAAACCATTTCACCATAAGTGTGCCTGTACCTGTGATAAAAGGTAACATAGCAGAGTAAAAGTACCTTATGTGAATTGCAGTTTTTGGTTATAAGGATTGATCCTGGGTCACATCATAATATATCTTGTTCTAGCAATGATCCGGACCAACCATTTACACTGGAATGACCAACACTTTCACTGTATGTACATGATTATTTCACTGGGTAAGATTTGGTAGCTTGAAATAATATTCTGTAACATTATAGGTAATTTTTTTTGGACAAAGACCATTTAAAGTTGAGTTTCTTGAAAGAAAAAAAAATTTTTAAGTATGTTTTATTGTTTTTTTAGAGAGAGAGATAGAAACATTGATGTGAGAGAGAAACATTGATTGGCTGTATCCCACATGCCTCCTACTGGGGATTGAGCCCACAACCCAGGCATGTGCCCTGACCAGGAATCAAACTGGGACCTCTCAGTCCATGGGACAACACTCAATTAACTGAGCCACACCGGCCAGGCTGAAAGAAAATCTTAATAAAATGTGCAATAATAAACTTATGGTTTAAGATTAAACAAGCATAATTTATCTACTTGTATATAAATCCATAGGGTGATTATATAGCTACCTTAAGGAAACAATAGAACTCAATTTATTGTACTTAGAAGAAATCAATAATCTCTGCATCTGTTGAAAACATGAAAGGAATGTATGACTGCCTAAGATATCTGATTATCTGGGAATGACCATTAATTTATAAACATTAAAATGGATCAAAAAGAAAAAACTCTAGAGAAAAATATACAGGATTTAAGTGGATAATAATAAATCTATGTTTCAAATACTATTCAACAATATTGAAAAAATAACCAATTAATATTAATATTAATAATGGAATTATATAAATATATTATTTTTACAATATTATTTCAAGATCTGAATAACTATCACATATATCAATACTATTATTTCAATAATATTCATTGTATACTATATAATTTAAAGTTCATATGTGATCTTGACATAATAATCTAGCTGGATTATTCTATTATTTCTGTTCATTGATACAGTTATGTCTCTAGAGTCTAAGCATATGTGCTTCCTTAATCAAAAGTTGTTTAATTATAAGTTCAAGTTATATGCAAGAAATCAATATCAAAAACATTTTATTTTTATCTAGATAATGAATTTTGGTAACAATTAACTTATAGGTGCCAGATCATTTTAACTTAAATTATAGAACTACCATGTCTAAACGACCAACATAAATACTTTGATTTGCTATGTCAATTAAGAATTACAACAAGTGAACTTAAAGAATAAACATTTTTGAAGGCCAGTACAAATTTTGAATTATGAGAAATATTTTATATTATTAGAAATTCACAACAGAGTAAATGGTGATATCTGTTTAACACGTTCAATTGATTTAATTGCCTTTTTTTTCTTTCTTTATTATTTATTTTTTTGTTAATCCTCACCTGAGAATATTTTTTCCATTGATTTTTAGAGAGAGTAGAAGAAAAGGAGGGAGGGAGGGGGAGAAGGAGAGACAGAAAGAGAAACACTGATGTGAGAGAGACACTCAAACCTGCATCTCAGGTGTGTGCCCTTGACAGGGAATTGAACCATTGATCCTTGAGTGCATGGGCTGAAGCTTTAACCACTGAGTCACACTGTCCAGGATTTTATTATCTTTTTAATTTATCTTTATTATTGAAAGTTTTACAAATGTCCTTTCTTTTTTCACTCATTGACCTGCTCTACCCAACTACTGCCCCTCCCCTAGGCCTTCACTGCACTATTGTCTGTGACCATGGGTTTTGCATATATGCATATAAATTCTTTGGTTAATCTCTTCCATTCCCACCTCATCTTGCCTTCCTTCTGAGATCCATCAGTCTGTTCCGTGGAAATAAGTGAATTCTGTTTTGTTTTGTTTTTATCCTCACCAGAGGACATTTTTGCATTTATCTTCAGATAGAGCAGGAGGAAGAGAGGGGGAAGAGAGAGAGAAATTATTCATGCGAGAGAGAGAGACACATCAAATGGCTGCCATCCACAGGACCCCAACTGAGGTGGGAACAAACTGAAGCCAAGGTACGTGCCCTTAGTGGGAACTAAACCTAGGACTCTCTGGTCCGCGGGCCGACTCTCTAACAGCAGAGCCAAACCGGCCAGGGCGAAATAAGTGAATTCTTAATATCACAATACAAAATAATAATCTTGTCCTAGATGTTAGAATAAATAAATTTTATTAACATATTTTCAATACAAAAATGTGCTGTATATTGTTCACATAAAGGAGTTCTCAGATATGTTCATTAGACAATCCTTACTTTTTATTTCCTTCTGAGATATTTGAAAATAGGGAACAGACATGATCTATCTCTAAAATTTTTTTCCCATGGCTATCTTAAACATAAGACATTGTTTTTATTATTATAGTACCATTACCATACTTAAGAAAATTAACATCAATTCAATAACATAATGTAATGTATGCTGAAAAAATTCCAATTTCCTCTTTTGTCCTGAAAGTCTTTTATAGAATTTTTTGTTGGCTTATTTTTTCCATTCGTGATTTAATCAATTTTGACACACTTTTTTTGGTGTTTTTCATCTTTACTTTTTTATAATCTCAATAATTTTCAACTCTTCTTCTCCCCATGATAGTAAAGTTTTGAAGATCCTAGTTCTAGTTTTCTTGAAGAATATACTGCAAAGAGATTTTGACTTCTTTTCTCAAGACAAGATCATGTTACATATTTTTGCAATCATACAGCATAGATATGCTATCTGCCATTGCATAGCATCAGGAAGCACTTAGGGAGTTCCCATCTTGGATAGTAATCAGTTTTATGAAGGTGGTGACCATCAATCAGGTCATTCACAATAAAGAAACATACTTCACTTTGAAATTGATACTAAGGTTTTGGCAGAATACTTTAAAACCATCTAAAAATCCTATTCCCCAATCACCTATCATCTCATCAAAGATCCTTGCCTGAAGTAATTTTACATTGGAAGTTTGTCATTAAATTGGGATTTTATAATGTTATCCCTTTTTCTATATTATTACCTAACATTTCTGTAAAATTATCTTTCTTTTAATTGTTTTCTTACATTTTCAAATGTTTGAATATCACTATATCAACAATACTATTTATTATAGTAAATATATTTAGCACATTACCATGTCATTCACTTTCATGGTCAAATTAGTGAAGCTTGCATTCTCACATGACAAATTTCAGTATCAGACATGGAATCATATTATTTCTCCAAGCAGCTCTTTCTGGTTCCAATTAGTGGTAAATGGTTTTAGGAAATAAAGATTGAGGCACAATGTGGATGCATTGCTACTGAAATTATTGTTTTAAACACATTCAGTAGACACGTATATCATGAGTTTATGCTGATACCTCTACTTAAATCTACTTTCAGGAATACTTGTGATCAAAGAAGGCATTTAAGTTGCTTGCCAAGGCCTTCTTGCTAGTCCAATAAGCATAATGTCATCAATGGAATGTTGTGATGTTTGATAGAGTATGAATACAAACAAATTTCCTCAAGCCTGTATTATGATTGAGTTGAAATAGCACTGCATAATGTTCATGAAATAAACCACTCACAGAAAGGCAAGTACCATATGACTTCACTCATATGCAGAATTTAATGAACAAACTAAACTATCAAGCAAAATAGAGACACTCAGAGATCGAGAGCAGGCAGACAGTTTTGGTGGTGGTGGTGGGGTGAGGGTTGGAGGGTGGGGACTGGAAGGATTGAGCCAAAAAGAGAGAATTCATAAAGATGGACAACAATGTGGTGATTGTGAGAGTGGGGTGGGTGGAGGTAGAAGACTGCACAGAGGAGATAAATGGTGATGCAAAAAATTAAAAAAAAATAATAAAATATATTTGATTTATTTTTAAAAAATGGAAAGAAGTAGCACTGCAATAAAATAGTAAGGATATAGTGTTGACCTGTGAGATGAAAGCAAAGTATTCCTGATTATCTTTGAAAATTTTAGTGAAAACAGATCCGAACAGTTGAGATGCAGACCACATTCCAGCAGACAGTGCAAAAGTACCCCATCAAAATAATGTGATTGCTCAGCACTTGATTAAGTTTACCAAAACCCAAATCATTGTAAGACAAATGTCTTTTACATTGGCTAAATAGGAGAGTTAAATGGAGATGCATTTGGAATCCCAACCCTTCCATCTTGCAAGTCTTTGCTGGGGCACTAATATCTGTAATTCCCCAGGAATGTAATATTGCTTTTGGTTTAATTTTACTGAGGCATTGGGGGGGGTCATTATTCCTACTTCATTTTATGGTCAAGCAATCATATGGGTAATCTGTCCATAATTAAGCATATTTACCTTTCTTACATGTATTGAGAATAAACATGTATCTGTTGAATTGATCCAGGCCAAGACTCTCTCCATAAGCCACAGAGTGACTACTCTGTGCCTCCAGTGATGAAGGTTTTGGTCTTTAGGTATTTATGTCAGTTCGTATTCAGTATGTAAAGATCTCCAGATGTCTATTTCCCCTACCAGAGTACTCACACTTTCATAAATGACCACAAGATACTAAAATAATAAAATAAAAAATCAGAGGCTATAGGTGTGGTATTGTTGCAGGATCTCTTCTCAAAAAGACTTAGGCTCCCCTTCAGTCAAGGAGCTCTAGGTCTGTAAACAGACTTTTTCTGAGATCTGGAAAGAGGTCATGGATTCCCACAGTAGTTTCTCCACATGGGTTTCTCCCCACCAAACAGGGAAAGTTTCTGCTTGCTATAGGCAAGTGTTACCTTAGTATACTGCCTATGTTTTCATTCCTATGAATGGAAAGACCGATTAGCACCACAAATGATCAGTGAGGTCTGCAACACTTTCTTTGTTCCTCTGTTTTCATTATTATTTCAGTAATGTTGCTCACTTAGTCTCTTATTCACACCTGACCTTTATTTTAGTATGTCCACTAAAATCAAGGAACTAAATCCTATAGTGAATCTCCTACCATTATCTCTAGCCTACAAATGTCAACCATCACAGAGAATAATATGGTGACAGAGTGGCTGAGCTGGTTGCACATAATCTATCTGCTCCAACATCACATTTTCTGAATTTTTGCCCCTACTTCCTTCTTCAATGAGCCAGGAAAGTTCTGATATTTCAGTCACTGTCTTTAGAAAACAATTCAGTCCACGCTTTAGTTAACCAACCTATTACGTTCTCTGGTGCTGGACACAATATATTAATTCCCAAATTTAAGGTAAGTAAATGAATATCTAATACATTTGATTTAATCTAGTTTGAAAGTTGCCTTCTCTGTCTAATACCTTTATAACTAAATACTTGTTACTCAAACTCCTAATAAATCAACTTAGCAAGATCTTGCATCATTAATACAATCAATCTGCCATAGTTCACCCTCTGGCTACAATTATTCACTTCCCTTTCAAGTATTCATCCTCACTACAGGAACCTTCAAAGTCTCACCCAATCACAAATGCGGCACAGAATGCAGGTTCTTGTGATCTACCTCACATCTGGATATGTATTTTGGGATATGATTCTCAATCCAGAAATGTATGGAATGAAAACATTATTTGTCATTCTCACACTGAATGTATATTAGTAAAACAAGCAAGAAAACCAAAGCAAGTTACAGAGCCAAGACTGCATTCAAGTAGGTGGGAATGTGTAACGCTTCTATGAATTCAAGTCACACACAGTCCTACCTCTTAGCACAATATTACCTTCATTTTTAGTTTGTACACATTTTGTGAAAATATTTTTTCATTCTACTTCTTGTCTTTTTAAAAAATTTAAAACTTCAATTAAAAAAATCTATACATATATTTAATTTTTTAGGCTTCAAGCATTTATCTTGTTTTGCATTAGGGACAATTCATCATAATAGCACTTAAGACTGAAGAAGGAAATAGACTGGATGGACCTTTAAACCAATTTGAGAGAGGGGTTGTTGGAAACTACAAATATAGATGGAGAACATTAATCTTCTATGACAACAGAATTCTTACATACAGCCAATTAAAACAAAGACCTAAATATAATATTTGATCAACTTACAAACAGAAAAATAAAATCAGCCCTTAGACCCGCAGATATTAAGTAAATGAATAAAGAAAGTTCCAAAATATGATGAGATTGTTCAGATCAAAACTCCAGAAAACTTATCTTTCATCCCTAGGAAAAGATCTTCCCCATCACACAAAAATAAATTTCAAAGCAAACAAATATTTAAAAGCTTATATGCGTACAGTACTTTACATGACTAGTAAAAGCTCAATGCTAGTGAACATTACCATTTGTGATTCCATTTCAATAACATGCTAGTATTCTATTATAAATGATTGCCCAAACTTCCCCAAATTAGTAGAATCCTTGAACTAATCCACTATAAAGTTTAAATCTTTATTTAAAAATGTAATTTTAACTTATTCAAACATAACTCCTTGCTAACACTCATGTTATTGAGAATTTATAAAACATGGTCAATTATCTAAAGAGAAGAACTAAACACTATTGTCAAAGAATTATTTTTCTTTATGTGTATCTACATATTTAATAAATTAGTGTGGGTCATATTATTCTGAAATTTTGCAAAAACAAGGAACTGCAAGAATTTCTATTTTAAATCCCATATTTTTAAAATCAAAGTCCTTTGAATTATTTGATTTCTCTAAGATACAGAGTGCTAGATGAGAGGAAACAAAACCCTGCATGAACATACTTCCCTACTCTTTAATTTAGCTTGAATTTTAAGTTAATGAAAACATAAGTAAACAGAAAGACCATCTTCTTTATATCTTTCTGCGAAATTAAGATTTCTCTGAAAAACAAATGTTATTATAGAGCAGGAGTTGGGCCTGAGTTATAAAAGAAAATGTAAAAATTAGGTAAAGCTCATATATCTAGAATAAAAAAAACCTTATTGACATCATTAAAAAACAAAATAAAATATGAATTATTGAATTGGTACTCGATATCTACAGAGGAGCATAGTTCATTGCAGTATCATTATGGCATTGATGAGTGTGGGAAAAGCCTAAGAAATGCTGCTGGTATGACATTGATAAATGTGGGAAGGACATGTGAATTTTTTCAGACTCATAGATTTTTTTTGTACCCATCTGCAAGGCTGTTTTACAGGAAATGACAATCTTCTCTGCTACTTAAAGAAAATGATTGTATCTGGCCCAAAGACAGACTTTTAATAATGAAACCAGTTGTTTATATCTACTTTCTATTGATTTTCCCCCCTAGAAGATATAATTATACTAGCTGAGAAATTCTTTGCCACCCCTCGTCATTAATTTCTCACAGCCTAAGCCACTTTGGTGTGACAGATTTCACCCTCTGATTATAGCACAAAGGGAATCACTCACCTCACATATGCGGCTGGCTTGTTTTCCTCCTCCTCCTGCACCCTTAGCCTGCAGAGCTCCGACAGGCCACATGCTTGCTGGCTCCAGTCAGCGCCATGGGTAACAGGAAGCTGCACATCAAGGCCAGGGCAACAGGAGATGGTGGTCCCTCCTAGTGTGCTGGGTCAGATGTAGACAGCCGTTATGCATTGTCCCTTGATTCTCAACTTCATGGAGTGACTTTACTTTATAATGTCTGGGGAAGGACCTCTATAAGGTTGTCAAATTCATGGTTATGGTTATGTTTATGGAGGGGATCTAGATGAATCCCTTTGCATTTGCAGTGTTTCAGCATGCCTTCTCATGAATGTTTTATCACTTGCACTATTTTGCCATTAAAAACAATGACAACTACAACAAAAAAGACAGACACAGTTGTCCATGCAATACTCTACACCTATTTTAAGTTGGATTTTGTCCAAATAAATTGCTTGTGCTGTCATTTAAGGGAACTTATGACATGCCCAGTCTTCCCCTGGGAAAAACTAACAAACTATCTTAACATTGTAAACCAATCAGTACAAAGTATACAATACTTTCCATGCATCAGAGACATTCTGAAATGATCTGCCCTAAAACATGAAGTATCTGGGACAAATGTAACAAATTATAGAGGAGCATTTTTTTGTTTGTTTGTTGTTGTTTTTTGTTTTGTTTTGTTTTTAGGTTCGTGCCCCTAGCAGGAACCGAACCCAAAATTCTCTGGTCCACAGGCCAATGCTCTAACCACTGAACAAACTGGCCAGAGCTAGAGGAGCATTTTAAATAATGATAATTATTTATTGAATATATGTGCCATGAATACAATTTAGTACTTGTGGCATTTTTTTAAAAAAAAACATAGAGAGTTAAAAAATCACAGAGTTAATATTTATTTTAATATTTTAACTCTAGCAACAGCATTCACTAACTTGAGAATTATTTAATAGGTAGTGTAATCCTAAATAAATCTCATTTTGAATGTTTAGGGAATATAGAAAAACTATAACCACACTGGGACCCTGAGAAAGACACAATAGCTCTGAGAATAAGAGTATGAGAGATCGAGAACTGAAAGTGTGGTTAGTTATAAACTATTAATTACTGTACTTTTAAACCCTAGGATCATTTTAATTCTTCTTCAAATATTAGCTGGTGAGCCTCTGGGGGAATTCTGACTTCGCTCTTCTAAACCTCATGCCAGCTGTATTTCATGGCTCAGTTAACCTGATTGAGATTAATGATCTTTTTTGTACCCTATAACATAAAAAAATCAGTCACAAGTGACAAGATATTTATTTTGGAAACAGTGTATCAACATTCCAAATACAGAGAGATTGCAGGGTATAGATAGAAATATATAGATACATTGATACAGACATCAATATCCGAGTCTATACAGATGATTTGGGGTCTCTGAAACATCAAAATGGATAGTTTAGAATAAACTGATTTATTTCGTTTGTGTATAATTGCTACAATTTCCATGAAAACGATTTATTGTGATGACAGAGACACATTGACAGTTCAATAACAGTGATCAATGATACTAACCAATGAACAAATGGAATGTTCTATGCTTTGGAATGGCATCCAGGCATTGACCACTGAAAAGCCATTCTGAGAAGTTTCCAAGTGTGAAATAGTATCTACGGGCATAAATGTCAACCTCATTGTCCATTATTCACTGGAGAATTCAACCTTGCTCTGATAGAAATGATTCAATGTGTCAAATTCTGTGTTAAAATTCTGTAGAACTAAGAATGTTTTTCTTGGGATGGGTGGATATTTGTTTTTGTGTAAATCCCTCTTGAGTCTAAGAAACTACCTTCCTTAAAATCACATCTGTCACACATTTTTCTTCTCCATACTTCCCTCATTCAGTGGATGGGGGAATGCCAGCTGCTGTAACTGTATCAACAACTCAGTGGTTTAACAAACACAGTCTTGCTCTTAATTTCCATTTAATTCCAATAATTGTCAGTGGTGGAGTGGGATGGAGCTTTGGCAAAGATCTGAACTTCAATCCAGCAGTTACATAGTCTTCTACATTGTAGACTCTTCCCCTGGATTCTCTCCATGCAACCAGCAGATAAGGAGAGAGTGCGCGAGAGAAGGCTGTAGATCAGCGATTTTCAACTTTTTCATCCACGGCACACATGTACTAATTACTAAAATTCTGCAGCACACCAAAAAATATATTTTTGCCAACCTGACCAAAAAAAAAAAAAAAACAGGTATAATTTTGATTTAATCACCCTGGGTGAGTAGTGTGGTATTAGCTGTTGTCACTTTCTTTATTTGACAATTTAAGAAGAAAGATGTCAGTATTCCTGACTAAATAGCCAGATATAGCACATTTTACAAATCCATGCAGCACACCGATTGACAATCACTGCTGTAGATGAACGTTTGAAAGACCAGCCCAGTGACTGACAAACTTCCTTTGTCAGAACATAGTCATTAACCTCATACATCTACAAGGGAACCTGGATATTGCAATCTTTCTATGAGCTCTGGGAAAAAAACAAAGACAACTAAAAAGAATTGTAAACAAACAACATTACACTCACACACACTGTATTACTTCAACAGTCCTGTTTTCACTTCTATTACTAGGTCTCTAAGGAAATGATATTATCATAATGACAAACTAATCACTTACTACTTTCAGATTTTTGTTTCCTGGTTTTCTTTCAAAGTTTTCAACAGTAACTATAAAAATTATTTTTTCTCCCTACAATTGCTAAGAGTGACTTTAATTAGACTCCCTGTGATCAGGTGAATTTTGATGGGTTTGAGGCTCTGACACCCAAAACATCTCCTTTAGAAAACTTCTATGTAAACAATCACTTCATGTTGAAGAGCCACCAAATACTTCTTTCAATTTTATTTCTTTCTTTTTTAAAAAATATATTTTAATTGATTTTTTAGAGAGAGAGAGGAAGGGAGAGAGAGACAGGAACATCAATGTGAAAGAGAAACTTCGATCAGGTGCTTCCTGCACACCTCCTACTGGGGATCGCGCCCAAAACCAGGCATGTGCCCTGAGTGGGAAATGAACTGTGACTTCTCAGTCCACGGGACAATGCTAAATCCACTGAGCCACACCGGCTAGGCTCAATTTTATTTCTTTTATATGGACACACAGAGTTATTTACTTTTCTACAAAATTTTAGCTAGTAAACAAAGGGTAAAATTTTGCAAGTGAATATTTGGAAAACTGGGTCTTCTGATACAGTATAAAATTTACATTTTTTAAGCAACATATTTAACATGAATTTAAGCAAGGCTTAGAAACTGACTTCCTGTTTATAAGAAATAAAAGGGATAAGGAATAAGTTTATGGCACAATTAAGTAATAGTTTTGACCATCTTAATTTAAAACCTCTCTAAAAGCAAACCTTAAAGTAGTTCACGCCAATCACGATGTCAATGACACACTCATATGTTTAATAATATTAACTAGAAATTTTGTATGTATCACATCATTTTTAACGGTTTTTGAAAAGTTCTAAATGTGTAGGCAATTAATGTCAAATAGATAACATAAGCATCCCAGATCTATTTCAAAATATTCACTCTGAGCTATATAAAATTATATTTATGCCATTTCAACTACCATTATGACATCTATTTAATGCAAAAAGTAATAAAAATCAAACAGTAAATAAAATAAAAATAGACACTCTGGGAACATTAAAAAATTGCATGAATTATATCGTAAGCTTGAGTCATCATTTTCACATTCATAATGACAGTAAGTTAAAATAGAAGCATATTGTCAATTATTTTGGATGAGGCTTTTGTGAAAGGTGGTCACAGTTGAAGAAGAAGGAATTCCCTCTCCTATGAAGCAAAACTGATCATTAATGAGATTTCTCAAAGGACAATTAGGAAGAATCAAATATAAACTAAGATTTAGCTCCTGTATTAATTGAGAAGTTTCTTTATCTAAAGGTTTACTTTATAGACCTTAATCAATTAAGAAGGTAAGTATGTTCAGCTCAGTTTATCTGGAATCATGCTTGCACAATGTGTGGTAGAGAAGTGGAGGTGTTGAAATATCCCATATAATGTACATAAAGGAGAAAAACTTATTTGAAAAATATTATTTGAAAACATTCTCATATTTTAGATCAAACAATTGTCATGTATTTTCATACTTAACCTCTAAATATTTAGACCTTCCTCAATCACAATCAAGGACTAACTGAAGACTACTTTCGTATTTTATTAACAATAAAATTCAGTACACTAATGAATCAACAAAATCCAAGGTACTTAAGGAATAGCCTGAATTCAGAGATGAACATTTGAGCCTCCACTTAACATTAAAGGAATCAGTAAACTGCGTGACTACTTAAAACTAGGCTTTCAGCCAAAATACAGTGACACTGTCTGCTTCAAATGTTGTATGTATAGATTTTTTTTACTCCAGTATGTTTGTTATATATTAGACATAAACTGGTAACCTGTACATTTTAATTTTTTTCAGAAGGAATAGGTAAATATTTTTTAAGTTTTGAGGGTATTTTGCATTTTTGTGTGTGTCCATTTATACTTCAGTCCAAAGAAGAAGACTAGTTATGCAGAGGTTACTGTTGTAAATGCTCAATAACCTGCAGTCCTGGGACTTTCTACTGGTTTTGAAGTTAATACTAACTTTAATCCCAGATGTGGGATAAAGAAGAGGAAAGGATTAGCTAAAGAATATATATGCATACCCCATGAACATGGACATCAGTTGAGTGAAGGCCAAGGAAGGGGGAGACAGAGGTGGGTGGAGGTAGGCAAAGGTAGGAAAAAACAGGGACACCTACAATAGGGTCAACATTAAAAAACTTAATACGTCAAACAAAAATACCAGATGTGGTCTCTTCATTCTCTCAGCCATGAGGTCATAACAAGAAGGTGTCTGAACCAAACACTAAAGATATAAGGTATGGTTCCTTCTCTCTCTCTCTCTTTCTCTTTCTGTCTCTCTCTCTGTGTTTCTCTATCTTTCTTTTTCCCTCTCATGTTTTTTCACCTTCCCCCCTTTTTTTCTTCCTCTCTTCCTTTCTCATTTGTCTACTGGGTTAAAGACTTTGTTTTATCTGGTAAAGGCTAGGGCAGTAATCTAGACTGTTCTGTCTTATAAAGAGATACCTCTTTCTTTATTGCACTCATTTCTGTATTAATTAATAAACGTAACTCTGCTTATTTGGGATGGTAAATCTGGAGACACAAAAAACATGTGTTTTGTGTGTGTGTGTGTGTGTGTGTGTGTGTGTGTGTATTAAGAGAAGGAGTGTAGCCTCTGGCCAGTGTGGCTTAGTGGTTGAGCGTCAACCCATAAGCCAAGAGGTTGCTGGTTCAATTCCCAGTCAGGGCACATGCTCAGGTTGTGGGCCAGATCCCCAGTGGGGGCCATGCAGGAGGTGGCCAATAGACGTTCTCTCTCATCAATGTTTCTGTATCTCTTTCCCTCTCTCTTCCTCTCTCTCTAAAATCAATAAAGGAAAGAGAGAGAGAGAGAGAAGAAGTGTAGCTAGAAAAGGCCTACAACTTATTGTTTTTTACTTCACTTAGGAAAAGAAGCCCTATACTCATTTCCAAATAACTTATTAGATTATTAAGTTAGGTCAAGTTGTGAGATGTAAGGTTTGATATCAAATCAATATTCATATTGTCTTGGATTATTGGCTTTGTTCATGTATGACACTAGATTCTTGGAGGGGAAGAGTCAGCAAGAAAAAAAATGCACTTGTTCTCAGTCCTCTCGGAATTACATAATATCACATTAGCCAAAATACATACCACTATGCAAATACTTGAACATCTCATCTTCCAATTTTTCACAAATATTCTGTTTTTATTTCTCAAAACACTCAATAAAATTTATGTATAATTAAGTTAGGGAAAAGGAAAAAATATTGTACATGGATTTTAAAGGGATAAGCCCCTCATTGAATGTTTTTTGTCATTTTAACATTTCTGAATATAAAATTAATCTAAAATCAGTGGGTTTTTACACTAAAATGGCCTTTTTGTTCTGTTTGTTTCACAAAATAAAAATATTTTGTAATATTAAATAATTACACACTTTACAAACAACAGTGTTCAGAACCCATTGATCCATGGCATGAATAATCATCTAAACAAACCCATGAATAACTTGCTAAAATGAAGGCCAGACATCTTAGCAGCTACTGCAATAGATAGGCTCTTTCTGAGAAAAGCAATTGGATACACATGGGTATGCAAACCGGATATGATTGACATTAACAAACACAGTACGAACTCTATTTAGATGCATCAAAGTTGTACTTGTTTTTATCACTTAAGCAAATGGCAGAAAACTCAATTCACATGGGATTCCTTTATTGGCTTATGTAACTGAGAAACACAGGGTGTATTTGGATTGTGGTTAAGTGGGCGTCATAAGAACCTGGCTTCTCTCATTCTTTCTGCCCTCATTCCTGTTCACTGCATTCAGCTCCCTGTACACTCAAAATGACTCTGTCTTCCCAGATTTAAGATAAGTAGGAAATAATGTTTATTTGAGGTAGAATTCAACAGTTTATTTTAATTGGATCAAATTGAAACATGTGCCAAATCCGAACTAAAGATAAAGGTATGCGGTGTTCTGATTGGCGTGCTTGGAGCCACACGGCCGTGCTTGGGAGAATCATCTGAAATACAGACTGAAGCATCCATAGATATTCAAGAGCTGCTTATACACACAAACATACATACACACACTCTATACATATCACATGTAAACTTTGCATAAGATAATTAAATAATATAAAACACACATAAGCATTTAAATATACTACATATATTATGTTATATATAAATTATACATATAATTATAAATAGTCATATTTTTATTTTGAATGTGAAAAAATAGACTCTTCTTTAAAACACCTTGAAATATAAAGGAGTTTGAACTTGGAACTGGAATTTGTAGAAATATATGATATATAAACTCAGAACCAAAATTCTATTAAAACCAGGAACAGAAAAAAAAGGCATACTATATCTAAGTAGAAATAAAATATAAATGAGCACTCACGTGTAAAAGAAAAAAAGTTATAAATTTAAAATCAGGCAATTGTTCTCTGTTTCTCAACTACTAAAGCCATCCAGATGGAAAGGACATTCATTTCTTTTGCGTCTTCAGATCAAATGGCATTTCTGGTCAGTGAGGAAGGAGCTGAAAAGTTGGAGGCATGAAGTCTTCACGCCACAATATCAAACCTGGCTTATGTGAGAACAAAAAAAAAAGAATATTCTTTATGTAAAACTCAAAGGAAGGAATATGAACTCGATTGGCCTGTCAGCAACCACAACTTGATAATCTTCTTGAAGAAACTATCAACATGTACTTTTCCCATGACCTTAACCCTCATAGGAACAACATAAAACTGCTGTTCTTCCAGACAGACAATTCCTCTGATCCTCACTTTGCCTTGCCGGGAAAGGTGATTTCAAAAGTTGAAGAGGCAAAATATTATTTAACACTAAGCAAAAAGTTACTTGGCAATGTGCCGATATCTCCAAAAATGTTTAACCCTCTTCCAATAAAATAAACAAAACATACATAGCGTACATGTCTTTCTATAATGTCTTTCACTCTAAAATATTAATGGGGTAAATGATTCACTTCTTAGGGTTACTGACCACTGAGTAAGTCTTATTCTGAGACTTGCCACTCATTCATATTCTTGCATAAATACCCCTCAGAAAATGACATTGTAAAACCTGCGCTGCATGGCTACATGCCATTCTGGAACTGACCCCCAGACGTAGGTAATACAGATGTCGTGAGCACTGGGGCCTCATTTATGCAGTCAGTGCTCTTTCCCATGACCTAAAACAGGAGTTGGAACATAGTAGGCAAATAAAAATAGTGCAGGTATAAATAAATAATCATATGAATGACAGAAAGAGTCCATGAATGTTTCACGTTTAGACAGTGTCTCAAATTGGGCAATTAAGATTCTTTCTCTTTAAACTTTGCAGTTGTATCACAGACACCACAGTAGACTTGTTCAGTTACATTAGAAGTGATGCAGACTTAGAGGATTATAAAATAGAGAACGCCAGTCCTGAAGTGGGAAATACGGGGCAAGAAACCTGTACTCAGTCTCTCCAATCTGGGAAGCCATTTTTTTTAGAGGCCAAACTGCACCTCCTCTTCTTTAGTTCTTCAACGTCCTTGCAAATTCTTTCAATTATTTCTTCTTTTTCTGTTGTAAAAGATTGGATAGATTCAACTTCTTGCGACAATACATTTCTAATTCACACAACAAAGTAGCTTTCACATATATTTAATCCGAGCTTGCTTTCACCACTTGAAGCAGCATGATTAATGTCCAGGTTCTGGGTCCTATATTTGAAATGTAAATTTTATCCAGTGTGTCTCCTCTTCTAGAGATGTCCCCATTCTTATGTCACAGACAGACAAAGAAAAACAAAGGGGAGTGCCTGCCAGAAGGCAGAGGAATAAAGATGAGGCTACAAGAAGCAGGCATACAAAGTACCATGGCAGAGGCCGTTTGCTCCTTGAAAAGCGAAGTCACAACCAAGGCAAGGGACTGACCCTATTTAGCAGGAGGAGGTGAGACAGCTTTCATACAACAAGGGAAAAACATCTTTCATATTGGAACTTTCACCAATGCAACATTCCCCAGTTATAGATTAGTAGAAATCAGAGAAATTAGTTTATCTAACATTGGACTTTTGTCAGATGGGTGCGATAAAATCCCGGGGGGACAAAATAGTCTCTTGTTTCGTTAGTAATGCCAAGTAAATAATGACTCATGGACTTCGAGCTCAAGGATGAAGACAGAGAAACAAAAATAGTAGAAGAGCTGGACTGACCGAAGCAAAAAAGATACAGTAAGAAACTGAATCCTACTCTTCCGAGAAGCAATGAAGAAGGTAAAAACTGTTTGAATCGATGCTTTCAGATCTTTGAACATGAACCAAAGGCTTGCAGCAACTCTTGGGGAGCTTATTTAAAAATAAAAATGAGTTCTCTTCAGTAACATCAGCGAACTTTGTGGCGTTTGACCTTATGGAAAACCCTGTCAGCAATAACTGTGGAAACAGCAGTGTGCATTCCTAAATCACAGGGAACAGACAGACCTCATTCACAAGGAGCCCGTGGCCTGTCACCTTGTGCTCTGTCTGGTGGTTGCATGGAAGACAGGCTCAAATAGTCTCTTACTATCTTTATTTCATCTGACTCAGGACTAGTTCAGTGCTAAAGCTGTTTCCGAGGGAAATTGGTCAAGAAATATTTACAAGCTAATATATTAGGTCACTGTTGTCTAAGGCAATAGGTAACAGGTGGTACAAATAGCATACTAACCAAAACACATAGAAGTAAGTCTGGGGAATAATATGTACACAGAGCTTTGGAAAACTACTCTATTACTAGGGAACCAGGCTCAAGGCAGGTTTCCCACTGACTTTGTGGCTCAATGGAAGCAGGAAGCAAAGACTAAGGCAGAGGGTCCAGCCCAGCTGAGTGCTGATGGCATGCCTCAACATACACACCGAGTCCTAGACAGACACTGGAAGATTATGGTTTCAGATATTCATGGAAACCCAGTTTGCTCTTTGCTACTTGAATATACCTTCATAATAAAAATAAGAGCACCCCTTTATGCTAACCACTGTGCTACTGGTTCATAGATTTTAGGGATGACACATGACAAAGAATATAGCCTCTATAGAATTAGCTCAGAAGAGTCTCCAGAATGACTGCATCATTATGAATAATATTAATATTAAACAAAATATAGTGAGTATTAGCGGGGATGAGGAGAAACTGGAATCCTTGTACTAGCCAGTGGAAATAAAAAATGATGCAACCACTGTAGAAAGCAGTTTGGCAGTTTTAAAGTTTAACTTTAAAAAGTTAACGCTAGATTCACCAAGTGATAATAGCAATTCCACTTCTACTGTATACCCAAGAGAAGTCAAACATATTCATGAAGAAAACTTGCCCATGAATGTGCATAAAATTGTTATTCATAATTGCCTAAAGTGCAAACAACCAAATATCTCTCAAATAATAAATGAGCAAACAGAATGTGGTATATCTATACATTGATATATATTTTATAAAATGCAAATAAAAGTTTATTTTACAAAACGAAGGCCTTCACATTTCACAGTTTGCTACTAGGAAATTTTTAAAAACTACAATTTCACTTTCACTTCCTCCCGTCCCCAACTATTAAAATGGCCTGACCAACAGTTATGAAAACCAACACTATACCTAACACCAAGTCCTTTAAAGACAACTATCCCAAATGTTAGTTCTTGGCATAGGTGATCTTCATGGCAAGAGACGGTGTGCTCTTGAACCCTTGTAAAACATCCCTGGCAGCTCCAGCCTGTCTATCATTTTCAAATTCAACAAATGCAAAGTCATGACCCCAGGTAACAAATGCGTACTTCCTTGAAACCAGGGAACTGATCAAACAGCGTGTTTAACATCATCTCATTAGTCTCTTCTGGTAAATTATTAAGGAATAAGATATAGTTTGGAGGGTAACCAGAAACCTGAGGACTTGGGGCTGCATTTCCTGCTGTGTGAGCTGAATTTGGTGCTCCCTGACCAGGCTTTTTTCTTTCCTTTGTCGGCAAAGGTGCCACACATTTTTACTCTTATATCAGAATCTGTTTTTGCATACTAGATTTGCATTGGTTTACCATAAAATGGAAATCCTTGTAGCTGTCTCAGTGCATTTGCCAGTGAACCCGATTCTTTAAATATAACAAAGGCTTGCCCACTCATCTTCATTTTAAAGTCACAATGTCTACCACAAGGCCAAACAGAGAAAAGAGTGCATATCGGGATTTCTTCAATTCTTTTTTTTAATTTGGTCATTCATATTGTTGATATAAATTGTATGATTTGGTCTGGTATCCATCTTTTGGGTTAAACTGTTCAAATAGCCTCAATATTTTATTTTTCACATTGTTCTGAGTTGCAAATTCTGACCTTGCTTTATTTCCTAGGATGCCCCCCATTGTCTTTAACATCACAAATACATAACTTCATCCACTGTCTGTGAACAGCACATGCTTATTGACAAGGCAAGGGCCTATGGACAGGGACTGCATTTGCACAGGTGATATGTGAAAAGTAATGCTTCTCGGAGACTTGAGACCCCCTCATCTGAAACCCGGAGGCCCGAGGTCACCAATACGAGAGGGAAAGGATAGAGAGGTCAAACTGAAGGCAGAGAACAGAAGGGAGGCCCAGGCGAGGTTTGATGAAGGTCTGGACTATTCAGGGACTCCTGCAGTCGCCTCCCAAACCAAAAGGAAGCCTGTGGAAGGTACATGCAAGCTCAGAGAGAGCTGTAAATGCACACAAGCAAAAGGACATTAATTATTCTTCACTTGGTACTTGGGAGTCCCCTCCCTCTCCTGACACAGGCACACTCACCCAGGGCCCGGTCCAATGCCCAAGGAGGCCTACCCGTGAGGAGACCCAACCCATCCAACTGAAGGCAATGCTCGTACCCTAGGCCCCGCCAGACTAGCATGGTTTCTGCCTCTCTGCACCCACTAGCCGGCCTTCCACGAGCCCTGGGCCGGACCACCGGGCCCCACCTGGCCCCTGTCCACTCTGGGCCCCACCTGGTCCCGGTCCGCCCCCGGCCCCACCTGGCCACCCATCCACTCCTGGCTCCTGTAGGGAAGGCTGGGCTCAGGGCATCCTGCAGCTGAAAAACAAAACGCAGCCAGGTTGAAATAGTTTTGAACCACAGAAGAACGAAGGCCTCTTACATGCTACCACATGAATGAACCTTGAAAACATGATGCTCAGTGAAAGAAGTCAGGCACAAAAGGCCATGCATTATATAATTTCATTTATGTAAAATGTCCAAAATAGAAACAAAAATACCTGGCGATTGATTGTTAAGGAACGGGGGAGGAGAAAATCGGGACTACCTTGTAAAAGGTATGCAATTTCTTTGGGGGGTAATGAATTCCATAGTAGAATTAAAGAAATAGTTGTTATAGTTGTACAACATAGTAAACATACTAAAAAGTACTAACATTTACACTTTAAGATAATGAATATTCCATTAGGTGAAGTATATATCAATAGAAGAAAAATTTACTGTTAAAAAAGTCATGAAGTCGAAAGTCCACAGGTTAGTTGCAATTAAAAGGAAAGCTTCAAAGGTAACAGAACAGGAAGTGGGTTGGTTGAGAGCTGTTTCAGAGCAAACCAACATTCAGTCTCTACTGACAGTATATTATACGCAATTTAGAATTTCCGTTAAATCTGAAAATTTAGAAATAACCATCATAATACCTAAATTATTAAAAATTTAAAAATTATACCAGGACAAAAGTGCAACTTTATTTATACCTTCCTGAAATCATATCTAGTTTTATTGTTTAGGCTTATTGTATATGTTAGATTCTAGAAAGATTTTCCTTTGAAGGCACTTACTCTGAAATGGGAGAGACCCTAAAACCACCCATTCTAATATCCGGAAGCTCTTGAGTAACTAAAGTTCTCCATCCAAAAGGCTAAAAGAGAAAACTGGATGAAGTTCTAGGCAACCCTGATAATTGTAGACATTTTTCAGAAAGAGAAAGAGGAGTAAATCAATCTGGTTGAAAGAGGCCCCTGTCTCTCAGTCTCTCTCTCTCTCTCTCTCTCTCTCTCTCTCTCTCTCTCTCTCACATATATACACACACACACATACACCTCAATTTCTAAAAACAGCTTCATAAAGACAGAATAGTACAGAGAATTATTGGAAACATGGCATTTTATAAAACTTTCAGGAATAGGCCCATTTATGATTGCTGAATTTACAGTTTTATAAATAACTCACATTTGAAACATATAGGTGCAGTTTCTCATATGTTAGAGAGGTGTCCACTAAAAAGACTCCAAAGAAGACATGAAGCTGAAATGTAATTATTGAATATCTGTGACTCCACTTCATATTTTAAATGACTTTAATCTTTATATTAAATATTTGAATTATCTCTTATGACCCTATTTTATGAATGAGACAATCAAATCTCAGAAATGTTAGATAAATTCCCCAAGATCAGGAGAGTTATAAGTTAAAGCTATGATTCAAATCCAGCATTTTCAAACCCAAAATCCTGTTTGCTCTTGGCTACTTAAATATATCTTCATAATAAAAATAAGAGAGGCCCTTTATGCTATGTTTACCCCATCTGTAACTCATGGAATTTAATATAAGGAAGTATTTAGATCATGTGTTGTATACTATATTATCATGGTTAAAGACCAAGTAACTATTATTGAATAAACATTGTAAAAAAAATAGAGAAGATAACTAACTTCTCAATCTATAAGACATTATTCAGAAAATATTTTGAAAAGAAGAAATAAGTAAAGACATTTTAGCACAAGTCTATTTGAGAAAACAAGTGTTATTTTAACAGAGAAAAACTAATTCTGCATCATTCAGAGAATCCATCAGAAATTCTACTTGTTTTATCTATCCCTCTGATTTTTGTCATGAAGGCATAATTAATTATAAAAAGAAAATTTCCATATAGCATGTTCTATAAAAAGGTAAAAAGAAAGCGTTATAAGATTGTCATACAGGAAATCTATTTTAAAACCACTTATACAAGACATCCCAGATAATTATACTGTAGAAGGTATCTTTTCCTATTTTTAGGAAGCAGTTTTAGTAATAAATGCAGAAGAATCAAAGTCAGGAGAAATAAAATATGATCTCTTTTCAGTCACATAGTGACTAAAAAAAATAGTGTTGTAGGAATTGATAAAATAATCATGGCTTCTTATATTGCAATAAAATTAAATGTCTAATATTTTATAGAAAAAAATTGTCTTAAATTTTATAAAATGACAACCATCTTTTTATTTCCAATCAAAAGTTAATGCCCCGCCGGTGTGGCTCAGTGGATTGAGCATCGTCCCATGGACTAAGAGGTCCCGGATCCATTCCTGGTCAGGGCACGTGCCCATGTTGGGAGCTCAATCCCCAAGTAAGAGGCATACTGGAGGCAACCGATCAATGTTTCGGTCTCTCTCTCCCTTTCTCTCTCCAAAAAAATCAGCGAAAACATATTTTTTAAAGTTATTGAATTTACTAAATACTATTACTACTTCAACTATTAATAGTCCATGAAGCTGGCTGAGTTGGTTAGCAGGTGATACCAACAAGATAGAAGTTCAATTTCAATACAGAACATTTACCTTTGCTCCAGTAACTTGATTAAAATTGTTTCTCTAACTCTGTTTGCTGCCTTGAAAACTGAATTTCATAGAAGTACATTGGAAATAGTTATAACTTGGTGTAGAAAAAAACTGTCATGTGGCCCAGCTGGTATTGCTCAGTGGTTGAGCATCAACCCATGCACCAAGAGGTTGCCAGTTTGATTCCTGGTCAGGGCACATGCCAAGGTTGTGGGCTAAATCCCCAGTGGGGGGCATGCAGGAGGAGGCCAGTCAATGTTCTTTCTCATCGATGTTTCTATCTCTCTCTCCCTCTCCCTTTTTCTCTCTAAAATCAATAAGAAAAAAAAAAAAAAACAACTGTCATGTGTACAAATAGAGCAGCTTTTCTAAACTTGTGTAATTATGAATGTTACATATGATGAAAACTCTTGCTATGTTGATACTATGATTCTTCCAGAGAATTTGTGTGAGAGGTATCCATTCAATTTTAATAATCTACTTAGAGAATCTAAGCATGTGTGATTTGAGAAATATTGGAAAAGACAAGGGTATCTGTCTACCCTCAGGAATACCTCTGATAGTCTAAAAAGAGGAATGCAATTTTTATAAGCCAGATTTAGCCCCCCCTCACCCCCAAATAATACAGGATGTTTAATTGTATTGGAATTTTAACTAAAACAAGACAAGATTTAGTATAAGTATGTCCCAAATCTTGAATAGGATATACTTATACTAAAACATTTTTTGTTGTATCTGGGTATCCTGAATTTTATGTCAGCCTTAGTTTCAGAGTGAGTCAGCAAAATAACAGCCATAAATGAAATGAAATGTGCATCTCCAGAGTCATAAGCTAACTACAAAACAGTGGTTACACAAACTCACCTGTGCTATTTTTTAAACAGATACTTGTGATTAATCTTGGCAAGTAATCATATAAAATCCAATTCATTATTTAAAAGACCTTAAAATATTTTTTAGAAAAAAAAATTGTTTAAAATTTTATATAATCAAGAATAATTTTCTTTAAAGATATAACTAGAGAGAAACTAGAGAGAACGGCAGATTGAATTAATTTTACTTGTTGCCAAACTTACTCTTCAAAAATTACTCTTCAGAAATACGTCTATTCTTTCAGTGAAACATTTTGTAAATGCTTAAATGTAGAAAGTATAATGTTTTATGTTAATTCTATCTTTGACATTGAGTACTATGCAGATATTGAACTAACAGGTTACTCTATGTTTTAATCTTTTTAAATCTTTTCTCAATCACTTATCATTTTACTATTTTATAATTCATTATTATATACATTTAGAAAGAAAGTAAAAATATCAAACTAAATAAACCAGTTTTTGTTTTGTTTTGTTTTTTACGAAGGAACAGTTTCAATACGATAAAGATTGAAACCAGGTTTTAGATTGCCAATTGATATTATTTTAAATAAAATAAATAAATAAATAAAATATGGTTGACTCTAGTTTAGAAAAAAATGTTCTGAAAAATTATGTGTCAAAAAGTTAATTTACTTTCACTTCAAGAATATTTATAAAACTAATACATTAATACTTTATATATATTTTAAGTAACATTATTTATTATAAAATATTTTGTTTCTTAAATTAGAAATGTTTACCTTAAAATGTTAATATTAAATATATGTATATGTACATATATACTTATTTATTGTATCTGTATGTACTTATAGAATCATATATAACCTTTTTTTTAAAAAAAATTATTGATTTTTAAATAGAGAGGAAGGAGCAAGCGAGAGAGAGAGAAACATTGATGTGAGAGTGAAACATCAATCAGCTGCCTCCTGCATGTCTCCTACCTGGGATTGAGCACAAATCCTAGGCATGTGCCCTGACCTAGAATCGAACCTCCAGCCTTTCAATACAGGGGATGATGACCAACCAACTGAGCCAAGCCAACTAGGGCATATATAACCTTTTATATGTGTAGAGTATGCTGATGATATTAAGTTTAGTATTTTTATGTAAAAGGAAACAACAAAGTTTAAATCTGTTGGTTATTAATCATTTTAGAAAGCTTGTCCCAGATTTTTAAATGACATAATCAAAAATATAAATATCACTGTATTCCTTGGTTAAATCAACAGACAAAAGATCAAAGTATCATATGTCTATGTATAACTAGTTCTATATATCTATTTATCATCTGTCTCTTCTAACTATATCTATAGTTCTACGGAAAAAAAAAAATAAAACTACTCATCCTTAATATAACACAACAGACTTTTACCAATCGTTGGTAATAGCTTGAATTTGAGACCTTAAAATTATACAATATTAGTAAACAATAAGGGAAAATAAGATTCCTAACAAAGATTTTGGTAAACTTTTCTGAAGAATATCACCTGCCACACAAAAAGTCCATTTCCGATATTCTCTCTCTCTACAGATCTGAATGAATAGCCAAGGATAAGACAGATGTTGGCTGACTTTCACCCTCTGGAAACAATGGTTGGGTTAATAACTTGACCTGCCTCTTAGAAAGAAAATTGAAGCCAGTCTTCCATTTGGTTTAGACAGTATTCATGAAAATAAGTTATTATAAGCAATGTAATGAAGACCATAACATTTTTGTCATGAGCAAATCTATCACTGGAAGACCTAAATTTCAACTCAAAATTTAAGATTATTCGTCAATGAAGCAAATTAAACTGAACATTAGGAAGGAAAAAAAAAAAAAAAAAAACACATCATACTACAGTGCAGAAGGAAATGCTGGTCACTGAGTCTCCAGGACATACGTCTGAAGGCTATTTGTTTTTAATAGTACATGGCAGAGTCAAAATTCTGATAGAATTTGCCCGGCAAACCATAAAGTTAGGTGTGCACTGCAGCGCTCTGTTATTAGCTTGTATTAGTGAATGAAGACTGTAATGTGAGTGGGCCTGAAGCCACATGCTAGTTGTATGAGCAACATGTTAGTTATATGGTGACAATAAAGAATTATTTGAAAAAGAGGAATTCTGGCCTGCTGTACAGATGGTTCTATAAGATAGATTGGCACATTCTAAAAAATGATAGTTTCAGCATGATGTTTTAACGGTGGAGACCCTGAAGGACAGTGGCACAAGGAAATCCTCCTGATTGGCATAACTGAGCAGATACCACATTGTTTTACCTAAAAAAGGAAAAAATAAATAAATAAAAGGGCCAAAATACTAATCTAGAGTTATATATGGGCAGAAATTAATGATTTGGCTAGATATATATATTTTAGAACTTGGTAGAAATACAATTGGAAAATTGGCAACAAAATTTCTGGGGACTAGCCCATGAGATGGCACCGTTTCCTGAGGAAATAAGCCAGCAGCCTGATTCCATTGATCTGATTGATTACAGTGGACTGTATCTATCATGGAAGAGGCAAGACTTTGTTCTCATTGAAATAGGAACTTATTCTAAAAACGGATCTGCTTTTTCTGTCTGTAATGCACCTGACAAAATCACCATCCACACACTTAACAGCTGCATTGTTCATTGTCATGATACTGAGTGTAGCATTATTTCTAACCAGAGAATTAATTTTACTGCAAAAAAAAGCCTGACAATGGACTTGGACACATGAAATTCATTGACTTTATTATATCCATGTTACCCTGAACCAGCTGGCATGACAGAATGAATGATTGGCCTTTGGACAACTCAGTAATTAGTTCCCATTGTGTGGCAACACTTTATGGATCTAAGATAATATTTTCATATTTCTCCCATAGCCAAAATGTGAGGGTTTGATAATCTAAGGATGAAAATGGGAGTAACTCCTTCCATTATTTCCCCTGTTGATTTATTAGGAAAAAAATTTTAAATTTTCTTCTATGCTCTGGCCACTTTGGCTCAGCGGTTAGAGCGTAGGTCTGCGGTCCAGAGAGACCTGGGTTCGGTTCCCGCTAAGGGCATGTACCTCGATTGCAGTTTGTCCCTGGCCCTGGTTGGGTCATGTGGGTGGCAGCCACTTGATTTGTCCCTTTTACGTCGATGTGTCTCTCTCTCTCTCTCCCTCCTGCTCTATCTGAACAAAAATGGAAAAAAAAGTGTCCTCGGGTGAGGATAAAAAAAATAACAACAAAAAATTTCTTCTAATGATTTTATTAAAGTAGAGAATTAGGCTGCCACTTGGCCTCTTTGGGTTTCTTGAATTCCCTGACAGGAAAACAAACATAGTAGTTGGGGTAATTAGCTATGCCTATCATGAGAAGATTTGGTTGCTCCTAAAATTTGGGAAAGGGAGAAATATGTCTGGAAAGCCTCTTAATTCTTCAATATTTTATGATTAAAGTTTATGGAAACCCCAATATAGGTAAGATCATTATTACACATACTTCAGAAATGAAATGTCATGCAATGTTTGGAGGGCAAAATTGAGTCAGTGGTCATGAGCCTCTGAAGGTCACTGTAGTGAGACACAGGGTTATGCAGTTTAGCTCTTCCTTGCTCTTACTTCCTCTCCGTGTGGCTCTGTGCTGACCGACGGCTGGGCCACCACCAGATGCAGAGTTGGCAGTCTCGAAAACTCAGCTGCACCAGTTTCCCTTCATGGTTCCGCCAAGCTGCGGGACATCCTTGCCTTCACAGATTTTCCTGTAAGCTCCAACTTGTCCACGCACCACATCACAGTGCTCTACAAAACCTGGCCATCTTTTTAAAAAATGTTCATTGAATTTATTGAAGTGATAATCATTAATAAAAGTTATATAGGTTTCAGTTACACAGGTCTACATACATCATCTATATATTGTATTGTGTCTTTACCACCCCAAGTCAAGTCTCTTTTCCTCACCATTTATTTATCTCCCCTTTATCCTCTTTTATTGTACCCCTACCTACCCTCCATTCCCTCTACAAATCACCTCACTGTTGTCTGTTTCTATGAGTCTTTCTTTCTTTCTTTCTTTCTTTCTTTCTTTCTTTCTTTCTTTCTTTCTTTCTTTCTTTCTTTCTTTCTTTCTTTCTTTCTTTTCCCTTATTTCCTTCACCCTTCTCATCCAGCTCTTAACTCCTTCCCTTCTGAGAGCTGTCTGTTCTCTGTCCTTCAACTCTTTCCATACATCACCACCCCAGATCCTTCCAACACGAGTAAAACTCAATTCTAACAATAAGTCCCTTATTTATCAATACTTATAGTGGTTCTTTCTTAATATAACACTGGCTGATACAGCTCTAAATTTGAGGACAAACATTTTGGACGAGTCTTTTTCTTCATTCACTTAGCAAGAAATTTATTTTCTTCATAGCTTTTTACTTTTCAGACAATTCATTTGCTTTTCTGCCAAGAAATATCTGCTCCATCAAATTACAAGTATCATTATTATCCAGTTATAAATTCTCAACATTAAGTAGTGGATGGAATGGAGATAAATATAAATATTGAACCAGTTTCAATGTGGAAACTTGACTACATTTTACCTCCTCCCCTCTGCCATTGCCATTCTTTTGATCTGTTAGAAGGACTCAACCAATTAAAGAAGAAAGCTATTCTACCTAGATAAAAGATAATGATTTCCATTGTTTACAAACTGAGCTCTCATTACTAGTTTGCAGTTTGCTAAATGCCTCAGACATTTTCAAAATGTATCTTTAAGTTACATTGGTGACAAAGAAAACTTATGTGTTTGTGTAAACCAGTGTGTGCACATGTGTATTCATGTTAAGAGTTAATAGAGGAAAACATGAGGAGAAATATAGATGGGGTCCTAGGAACTAGGAAAACTATGAGAAGGACCTACTTTTCGAAGAGAGAGGGTGTGTGAGGGAGCTGACTGAGAGGGACCACTGTGATGGTCATTATCAAGAGTCTTAATGTTACTCAAAATAAGACGTTACCGGAAAAAGACCCAGTCTTCACAGAATTAGAAATGCATTATCTCCTCCCAAGCTCTTGTTTGAGGGCAGAAGAGAATTTTGCTCTGTTTCCATCAATGTTTTAACACTTGATTAGCTAAGCAGAGATAATTCTCATCAGATTGAAATACTGCACTCTGTGTCTGTCAGTGCGGACACCTTTTTGCATGATTCCAAGATACTCATGAGCCCAGAGTGTGGCTGATGGGAATAATTATCCAGTGAGTTGGTGGATAAACACTTATATCCATCAAAAGGAGTGTGGGTTAGACAGCAAATTGAGGACAACTTCCTGGGACAACTGTTAATGAATGCCCATTGTTAAAGTACTTTGAGACTTTTGAAATTCCTTAAGAAATTACCATCAGTTTCTTCTACAAATACTTTTGGATGTTGATAGAATACACAAATATAGATAAATTATCTGATTCATTTTAAAATCTCAGGTAAATAAAGCATATTTAACTTTTAATAGGCATCCTCTTTCTAAAAAGGAAAAAAAAAATCAAATTGTGTTATCTATCAAATTGAATTCTAATCTTTTCTGCACGGTTGTTGACTTGGGGTAGGGGTGAGTTTAGAAATAGCACCTAAGGCATGGCCTGCCCATTTCCTCCTCTCCGGATTTACTTAGTGTTCCCAATATCACTGTGCTGGCCACCAACCACATTCATGGCCTTTAATTCTCCTTGCTTCCTGCTGCCATAGGCATTGAATTGATGATTCAATTTCTGATAAACTCTCCCTTGTTGTTTTGGATACCTCATACCTATCCTACCCATCTCAATTGAGCATCTCTCAGAATCTTTTTCTAACCTCCCAGAGCCCTGCCAAACAACCCTATATCCTCAGTCTTAAAATGACTCACAATTGTCACAATTAAAGTCTTATATTTAATTATATGGTAATTTACCTATTCTGTTTCCCTAGTTAAATTAAACTCTATATGGACAGGGACTATGTTTGATTTTTAATAAACATGGTACTTCAGTGTACCATGTAACTCAATTATATCTATTTAATAAATGAAAAGAAATTTTTTAGAAGTTGTCTCTAAATTTCCATATGTATTTTTATTTAGAAACATGACCCACTCAATTATTTTGTACTTATATTATGTTAATTCAATAAAATATAATAAGAGTAGAAGGATGGGGGTAGGTGGGAAGAGATAAACCAAAGAACTCACATGCATATATGCACAACAAAAGGACACAGACACCAGTGTGGGGAAGGCAGGAAAGGGGTGGGAGTGGGGAGGAGGGGTTCAATAGGGAAAAAAGGAGATAAATCTGCAATACTTTCAATAACAAAGATAAAAAAAGAAAAATATATACATAATGTAAACTCTGTATTTAGAATTTTATTTTAAAAATGAGAAATGTATTTAAATAAGAAAAATATAAAATTCTAATGTATATAATTGTGATATAAAAATGTTTTATTCTGCATAAATTTCTTGAATAAGCTTATTTTTATTATCACATTGGATTTCATTACTCTCTAAAAATCAATAAAGAAAAAAATGAATTTGAAAATCAGAAGTTTGGCTATTTACACACACAGGGAGACATGATTTAAAAGACAAAACTCCAAATTCTTTAATGTATTTTTTATTTGGTATAATTGTTTTTCTCTATCTCTAGAATCAGATTTTATGCAAACAGGGTATGCATTTAAAATATATATTATACTTTCTTTGAATTTCAAATTATCAAGTGGTTATTAAACACATATTTATTGACAATACACTCCATCCTTATATAATATATTTAAAATATAAATATAAGTAATAATTATTTATCTAGTAAAAATTTTAAATTTGTATATAGATTAGGGATTAATACAAAAACTATAAAAATAGAGTGTTTAGATGACATGCTGTAGACAATAGATTGATGGCTACTGGGGGGAAAGGGGTTGTGGGACTGGGTGAAATAGGTAAAGGAATTAAAAAGTACAAATTGGCAGTTACAAAATAGTCATGGGATGTAAAGTACAGCACAGGGAATATAGTCAATTATATTGTAATAACTACTATGGGACCAGGTAGATACTTAAAATATCAGGAGGATCACTTTGTGAAGTATATAATTATCTAACAACTATACTGTACACCTAAAACAAATACAAATAACACTGAAGGTCAACTCTAATTATAAATTAATATTTAAAAAATTATGTCTGCTTAAAGAAGTATTTTTAAGTCACAATTTCTATTTTAATAATGAGATTGCTTTTATGGGTATGCAAAAAGAAAACAAAAAAAAAATGTCAGATCTAGAAATTCAAATGTAGCACAGGAGGTAAAACAGATAGACACAAAATCTAAAAGAGCAGTTAAGAGTTCATAAAAAATTAAATGGGAAGGACCTATTTATTCAAGGATGAGAGCAACAACAACACATATCCAAAGATTTTTAATAAAAACAATCCAGAATTAAAGAAATGGATTATTAGCTGCAACAAATAGAATGAATTTCAGAAAAATAACATAAAATTTAAAAATTAGCAATCTTTACTTTCATACTTAAACTACAGAAAACAAGACAAAGAAAAACATAAATGCAATTAGGGAGAAAAATGGGACTATCTATGAAAAATCAACAAACTTTTTGCAAGCTTTCTTTTAAGAGCATAGAGATATAAAAACATTATAAAATCTTCAACTTGCTGAGGAAAAATATGGCCAAGATGACTTATATCAATTTCAAATATCATTTAAAAGTAAGTTAAAATTAAAGACATTTTGGATTCCAAAAGAGCAGTAGAGTGAATGAAAACTATACAGACCATCTCCCAGGACCAAAATGAAATTACAACTAAAATAAAGACAAATCATCGGGAAAAAGCAACAGAAAAGCAGCTGGAGAGGATGCATATAAACAGGGACAGGAAAAAAAGACTCTGAATTGAGCCTGGTAAGTCTGCAGCGGCATGAGAGGGCAGGCTGGGAGCACACAGACAGCAGATGTTTTATCTCCCTAGGGCTTAAAATCCCAAGCCAGCTCCACAGTGCAGAGGGCCAGGACACTAAATTAGATACAGACACTTAACTTGGATTCCGGCAGAAGGAGGGCAGACAGCACTGGAACTGTGTGGGAAGAGTCAGGATTTGGGGGGTGCTGAGATTTTTTGCTGAGTCTTGCCGTCACAAGACAGTGGTTATCTTTCTTGGGGAGCCTGTTCCCAAAGCCCTGGGGAGAAGTTGCAGCTCCTCCTTAGAAGATTTAAACCCAATGAAGTGGGCCAGAGAAATGTAAATTGAGGCTCATTAACAACCAGCACCTACCCCACCCTCTGGATATCTTCTTACCCTGAACACCTGAGGGAGTTTGTCATTCAGTTGAAGGATACATCACAAGGCTCATAAAGTAACTAAGACTAACAGCCTCCAGGCAAATAGCTGGAGGATAACTGAACCTTTCCTGGACTTGCAAATCTACCCAGGAAAGTAAGACTTGACAGTGGTTTTTAACGTGGGTCTTCCCATGCTCATCCAAACTCAGTAGAGGGAGCCACAAACAGCAGAACACCAACACCCACAGGGAAAATTTGGCAGGCTCCAAGACCCACTGAGATAACCAAAATAGTGAAGCAAAGAAACAAATCCCAAATGAAAGAATAAGAGAACTCTACTGAAGATGAGATAAATAAAATGCAGCTAAGAAAGTTATCAGAGGTAGAGTTCACAGCCATGATCCTGAGGAAGCTCAACAGCATGAATAAGGACAACAATACCATGAGTAAAGATATAGAAACATTGAAAACCAACCAAGTGGAAATGAAGAATGACATAGCAGAAATAAAGAACACATTGGAAGGAATAACCAGCAGAGTAGAGGAAGCTGAGGACCAGATCAGTGAATTAGAAGACAGGGTACAGAAAAATCAACGAATCAGAAAACTAAAAGGAAAAACACAATTAAAAAACAGGAAGATAGCTTAAGAGAATTGTGAAGCAACTGGAAATGTAATAACATTTACATCATAGGAGTCCCCAAAGAAGAAGAAAAGAGCAAGGGTTAGAGAATATATTTGAAAAAATAGTGACAGAAAACTTTCCTAACTTGGTGAAGGGAGAAGACATTCAGGTTCAAGAAGACAGAGAGCCCCAAGTAAGAAGAACCCAAACAGGCCCACACCAAGAAACATGGTAATTAAAATGCCAAAAATTAAAGACAAAGAGAAAATCCTAAAGGCAGCAATAGAGAAACAACAGGTTACCTACAAAGAAACCCCCATAAGGCTCTCAGCTGACTTCTCAACAGAAACACTACAGGCCAGAAGGGAATGGCATTAAGTAATCAAGGTAATGAAAAACAAGGATCTGAATCCAAGACTACTCTATCCAGCAAGGCTATCATTCAAAATAGAAGGTGAAATAAAGAGCTTCCCAGACAAGAAAAGGCTAAGGGAATATATTAACACCAAACCAGCACTGCAAGAAATGTTAAATGGACTGCTGTAATTAGTAGAAGAAATAGGAAGAAAATATAATCACAATAAATAAAAATGGCAATAAATCAGTACATATCAATAATCACCTTAAATGTAAATGGACTGAATGCTCTGATAAAAAGACACAGAGTAATTGATTGGATAAGAAAGCATGACTCATCTATATGTTCTTTACAAGAGACCCACCTCACAACAAAAGACTCACATAGGTTGAAAGTGAAGATATGGAAAAAAATCTTCCAAGCAAACAAAAAGGAAAAAAAAGCTGGAATAGCAATACTCATATCTGATAAAATAGATTTCAAAATGAAGGCCATAACTAGAGACAAAGAAGGCCACTACATAATATTGAAAGGATCTATCCAACAGGAAGATATAACCTTGGTAAACATATATGCACCCAATATAGGAGCACCAACATATATTTAAAATCTTCTGGAGAACTTCAAAGGAGAAATTGACAGCAATACAATGATAGCAGAGTACTTCAATGCCCTGCTGACATCACTGCTAGATCCTCTAGGCAAAAAATTAACAAGGAAACAGAGACTCTAAATGATGCACTACATCAAATGGATTTGGTAGATGTCTACAGAGAATTACACCCCAAAACTGCAGAATTCACATTCTTCTCAAGTGCACATGGGACATTCTCAAAAATAGACCACATGTTAGGACACAAACTAAGTCTCTACAAGTTCAAGAAGATTGAAATCATATCAAGCATCTTCTCAGATCATAATGGCACACAACTAGAAATCAATTACAACAAAAACATACAAAGACATTTGAACACATGGAGACTAAATAGCATGTTGTTAAACAATGAATGCATTACCAAGGAGATCAAGGAGGACATTAAAAACTTTCTGGAAACCAACATAAATGAACACACAACAACACAAAAATCTATGGGACACAACGAAAGCAGTCCTGAGAGGCACGTTCATAGCAAATAGATGATTGGATAAAAAAGCTGTAGTACATATATATAATGGAATACTATGCAGCAGTAAGAAAGAAAGATCTCTTATCCTTTGAGACAACATGGAGAGACCTCAAGAGTATTATGCTAAGTGAAACAAGTCAATCAGAGAAAGACAAATACCACATGATATCACTATTTGTAGAATGTAATGAACAAGATGGGTTGATGAACAAAATAGACTCAGAGACATAGAAAGGAGTAGGGTTCAGACTGACAAACCTCAGAGGAGAGGGGTGGGGGATGGATGGGATGAACCAAGGACATATGCATGTATGCATAACCAGTGGACATAGACAACAATGCTGGGGGTGGGGCTGGGGGGGCATGATGGGGAGGAGGGTATCTTGGGGGGGGGCAGCAGAAACATCTGTAACAAAAATAAAATTATAAAAATTGAAATAAATAAAATAAAGACATTTTCAGTTAAACCAAAGGCCACAAGAAATGTATGCCTGCAATCAGAAATAAAGTCTGGATTAAAATATAGATATTAAGATATCTTTCAAGTAATGTCTATTTTTTACTTACCAATTCTTAACACAGTGCCTGGAACATAGTAGATGTTTAATGATTATTTATTTAATAAATAAACTTGATGTTACAGGAAAAATAAGATGGCCTATAGCAGTGGTCTACGAATTAAAGTATGTATATGGTGAAAGTACTCAAATATTCTTGAAGGGTAGTTTTAAAGGAATCAATTTATAGAATATCAACTTCCAAATACACTCTTTTCTAAAACTGATTGGCCTGAGATTTTCCTACAATTGAAGCAATAGAAAGATTTCCCACTCTCCACCTTTACTTTCAGTCACCCTTTCCCACTTGAAAAGAAAAGAACACTCAGCACTCTTACTGAAGTGTCCTATGGTGCATTGCAGCAAGGTATAAAAACAACCAATGCACAAATAAATGGCAGCTACAAATATTGCTTGAAAAAATTTTTTAAGTAGGCATTACACACCCTTGACGGGGTCTTATGTTTTTTGTTTTTTTTTTTTTAATTTAATCTTACACTATTTTTTCTATAGAAGATGAAGTGTTGCATTAGAAATAGTATTTTAGCATATATTGCCATGTTCTAAATGCAAGTAAAGTGCAGAGGCCTATTTAATGTTTTATGTTTTCTATAACATATACTCATAAAAAGAAGATGAACAGTTTTGCTTACTATTACCAGAATTGTTAACTGATACTATTTGCTAACTTGAGTACATTTATCCTTCCTGCTGTAAATCACTTCTCTACTTATTTTTCCATTATTTTTACGTATTTATTGAATTTAGAATATCTTAAATTTGTTAACGATATTACTATAATAATGTAATATACTTGATACCAATAATTAATAAATCTTTTTGTAAACTTCACACTTCCTAGTAGGCTTTCCTTAGTAATGACTTTTCTTTTATTTGCTATTAATTTCCATTGAAGTTGATCTTATAATAGCAATAATTAATATTAAATCATGGATATATTAGTTATTAGTATATAAAATAATCCTCATTACTGGTGAATTAGCACTGAAATTTTACTATTTTAGTAAATGTTATTATCTCAAAATCAGAGATGCATTTTTATTTAATTTACTGTAATTAGTATTTATAATGTTAATTTCAAAGCATTGGAGAACTATGTAAATGAATTGTTTCTATTATATAGTTCAAGAAATAAAACTTGGGCAGCACCCCTGAAGCTCTTGAAAGCATCTTCCCAATCACTATAGCCAACCATCTCCCTAGAGATTATTTTTATTCTGGGTAGTAATCACTGCCTAGTTTGTACCACTAAAAACAGTAGTCTAGTTTTGTCCTTTTTCAGACATTTTAATAAAGTAATCCTATTACATGTTCTTTCCCATTTCACGTCTTCACATTAAGCTGGTGAGAGTCATTCATGATATATTTGGCTATTTTAATTGCTCTATTTTATTCCATTGTATAATACATCATAATTTTTTGTCAATCATCTGTTGATGGATTCCTGAAGTGTTTATTCTCCTTGACCTAGAACATTATGAATGATACAGCTCTGATGATTCTTAGACATACATCTGATACCTATGTGCATGCATTTCTCTAGTAAATACTATTGAGTGATATTACTAGGTCATACTTGTACATATCTCCTGCTTCCATAAAGTTTAGTAGAAGATATTTTTCAAAATGGTTGTAAAATGCACCATTTTACTCACAGTGTAAGTCAGATTTATTTCTTCCAAATCAATGCCTATGTTGATGTTATCATCCTTTTATTTTGTTTTTGTCTAACCCTTTTTTTAGATCATGGTGTTATCTCGGATGTGTTTTCCTTATAACTAATGCTGTAAATAAAATATCGTTTCATGTTTTTAATAGTCATTTGTAATTAATCTATTATGAAGTGTATTTTATTGTCCCTTTCTTATTTTATTTATTTATTTTTGGTATCCTCACCCGAGGACATTTTTCCATTTTTTGTTCAGATAGAGTGGGAGGGAGAGAGAGGAAGAGAGAGAGAGAGAGAGAGAAATATTGACGTGAAAGGGACACATTGAGTGGCTGCCACCCGCATGACCAACCAGGGTCTGGGACAAACTGCAACCGAGGTACGAGCCCTTAGCGGGAACTGAACCCAGGTCCCTCTGGACCGCAGGCCGATGCTCTAACAGCTGAGCCAAACTGGCCAGGGCCCTTTCTTATTTTTCTAATGGCTATCAGACTCTTATTGATTTATAGAAGTGATTCTTATTCATTTGTTGTTGAGGTTGGTTTGCTTTTTATTAGTTTATAAATTATTTGTTGGTTATTTACATCACAAAGACCTTCTCTTGTGAAAAATGATCACATATACCTTCTATACTGTGTATTATTTTATGAACATTCACCGAGGTATCTTTATATAAACAGATGTTCTTAATTTGAATGTATTAAACATATATATCCTCTGTGACTGGAGCTTTCTGTATCTTGTAGAGGAGAACGTTCCCAAATTTCACAGTTGATAGACATTTTCATGAATTATTTACTAAATTTTTTATTAATTTGCCTTTTTTATTTATGTCTTCAGAATTAACTTTGGATATGGTGAGAGGTAAGGCAAAGCTATTTTTTTCTAAATGTATGCAGACTTACCCTGGCTGGTTTGGCTCAGGCTCAGTGGTTACAGCGTCAGCCAGTGGACTGGAGAGACCCGGGTTCAGTTCCCACTAAGGGCACCTACCTGGTTGTAGTTTGTCCCTGGCCCAGGTTGGGGTTGTGTGGGTGGCAGCCACTCGATATATCTCTCTCACATTGATGTTTCTCTCTCTCCCTCCCTGTCTCCCTCCCACTCTATTTGAAGATAAATGCAAAAAAAAATGTCCTCAGGTGAGCATTAAAAATAAATTAAAAAAATAAAAATAAATAAATACATGTATGCATACTGCATCATCCCAGTCTCATTTATTGAAAAAACCTTCCTTTGTCTACTGTTCTTCAGTGTCAAACTCATCACAAATTTCTGTATAAGGTGTGTCTGCTTTAAAACTCTTGTTTGTCCAGCTGGTGTGGCTCAGTAGTTGGCCATCAACCCACGCACCAAGAGGTTGCTAGTTCGATTCCCGATCAGGACACATGCCCAGGTTGTGGGCCCAATCCCCAGTGAGGAGCATGCAGGAAGCAGCCAATCGATCTTCTCTCTCATTGATGTTTCTATACCTCTCTCTCTCTCATTTCCTTTCTCTCTAAAATCAATAGAGGAAAAATAAATAAAAACCCTCATCTTTGCTCTACCATTCAATTTATTTATTTTTGGGTGGATACTACGTTTCTCTCATTATTAGAGCTTTACCACTAACTTGTGGTATCTGGTATAGCAAACCCTCTTATTTTGTTCTTTTTCAAGATTTTCTTAATAAATGTGGCATATACGTTAATTTATGTGGGATATTTTTAAAGAAAAATGTGTAAAAGCTCACCTCAGAATAAGATGCATTGTCAAGGAAGTTTGAAAATATATTTGGATCTTTGTCTACAATTAGAGACAGGATTCCTAAGGGAGAGCTAGAGTAGCTCAGGGCTAAGGCTATTGCATTTGTATTTCAGCCACCAGGAGCAAGAGAGAAACCTAATTCCTGAAGTGAATACATCTTCAGAGACTTGGAACTGGACCAAAATCGCAGAGAGAGCCCAGCACTAGATAAATTGATCATGAACTTTCTAAATCGCTAGTATGAGCTTCATTAAATTGTCTCTTAACCAGTGTGGCTAAAACAACAGAGAGAGACGGAACAGTCCATGGTGTGGGATTAAAGGAAGCAGGATACATGAATTCATAATTATACCATTGTTCTTAGACATTGCTCATTAGAGAGTAAGGTAGGAAGATTAAGAATACTGAAAGGAATAGACTCGAATTACATTTAGATGAGTCTTTGTCTCTCCTCTGACTCTTTCAATAGGTCATATACTGGGCTCCTATTCTTGATCTTGCCATTTGATTTTCCATTACCTGAGTTTTGAGCCCTTACATCCTCCCCTGGAATATTGTACTGAGGAGATGGAGGCAGGTTAGGCAGTGAGGGACGGGACCATGGGAAGGGAAGGCTGAGACACATCGGAAGTTTGAGATGACCTGGAGCTCAGCACACAGGCAGGTAACTCAGTACACAGCATATCTGGAGGTTTATTGGGACTCTGTATGTCAAAATAAAACTAACATCAACGGGGACATTATGCCCCCCTGTCCAAATATTCCCAGCCCCATTTATAGAAATGCAAATTAAAAGCTCCTGGAAGGAGCACAGATCAATTACATAACAACAACAACAACAACAACAAACAGAAAGGCTGGTTTCAAGCAAGGCAACAGGATTCTGAATGAGTTCTGCAAAACTAGTGTGTTCCTATTGCAGAAAGCCAGGTCACCTTAAAAAGGATGATAGAAACCAAAACTGGACGTAGAAAAGAAACCAAAAGCAAGCATAGGGTTGCTCCAAGGGCATTTCCCTCCTCCTCACTAATAGTCTGGAAGAAGTCGAAATTATCAAGAAGGAAAGCTACTAAGGCCCCTATAGATGACCTAGGACAGAACCCAGTCAGGCGAGAAACACAAGATTTAAAATGTATGGATGTTGCTAAGGCAGAATTCCTTGAAAGGACCAATCAGAGGCCAGCAAAGTTTATATCTTCCCCTAGACAATAGAGCCTCATGGGCAACTAACCCACTTGGGTCCCCTCCCTACTGTGGGGAGTCTATCTTTCAAATAACCTTTCTTGTCACTTACTCTTGGTCCTTGAACTCATTCTTCAACTTTGGGAGACCAAGAACCCAAGCACCTTCTCTTAGTTTCAGTACTACCAGTAAAAGGATGGTGGTGGCCCACTCAGAAACTATAGCTACAGGCTTAAATGAGAAAGAGTCTTCTTAAGCCATCAAATCAACATAAAAATCCACCTGCTTGGTTTTTGTTGTTACTTAAGGCTTGTTTTCTTTTTCTGTTTTTTAAACTAAAAATGATATATTTCACCTGCATATTTCACCAGTTCTTTCAAGATGGATGAATGTTTTATGACCACGAATACTTGAGATTAAAAATTCTATCGGAGCACAAAACTATTATTGTTAAAGAGCATGCATTGTGGATGATAACACAGTTCAGGCAATGCTATTTTGATTATCCCTACTGAGTATAAAAGGCAGTTCAAAGCAATTTGCAATTTTATAGCCTGAGGAAATTATTTCTATAAAAAAATCCATTCCTGGTCCTCATATTGCCTAAATCCTTTATAGTTTGGAAATTGAGCTGAATGACAGTCCTCTCACAATTCTACAAGCTTTTGAATGACTTACTTTGTCTCATCTTTTGGAAAAATCTATGCACTTTTTAATAAATAATAAGTATGTTGATAAAAGAGTGCAATTTTGATACAATTTCTTTTTGACTTAATGAATTGAGAAAAATTTCTTGATATTGTGTTGAATTTTTAAACCTACTTATCGTCTAAAGATATTAATGTTAGTATGAAAATTATTTTGCAGTTACTCTGTATCTCAGAAAATGAATTAATGGCTCAAATTATCATTCCAAGGGCCTATTTATTTTCTAATATTAATTTTCCTTTCTTGGGAACTCAGAAAAAAGTAAAAATATAAGTATATTCAAACCTTAAATCCTTTTTTTTCTGCTAAGCTTTATTATAATATTTTTTTATTTGGCCTAAGGTCTTCAATATCACTGTGCAAAGTGTAATCTTATATGATATTTACCTGATTTTTTTTCAACTGCAGCGTATACTGACATGTATAGCCAAATTAAAATTCCTTAATACCTTGGTAATGTACAATAGCTATGAGTTTCAGAGACAGACATTTTTCCTCAAAGTAAACTTTTGCTTCTGAAGTTATTTACTCTCGGTAGGATGATGAAACCAGAGATGGCGGAATATCTTTGCATGCAGCTAGCTCAAATCAGTGGTTGAAGTCTGAGTTTGCTCTCCTTCTCCTCTCCATTTTATTCACTGTTTCCACCAATGCCAACACCTTACTTAGCTTTAGAATTATAGTGTTTTTCTGATTTTTAGTTATATTAAAGGGTGGTATAATTCATCTAAATTTGAATGAAATAATATCTAGGAAAGTGCACTAAATTATAGTGAAAGAATTAATTCACAAGTTGAAAGAATTTTAATCACTTTATAATACATATAAATTTTATATAATATATAAAAGTTCTGTTATAATCACTCTTTCACACCAACCTATAACTCTCCCAAAAATGTGTTTTCTTTTCAAGAAAAATAATATATTCATCATAAGAAAAAAAATAATTATTATGGGTATAAAGTTTCAGTTATACAAGATAAAAAACTCCTGGAGATCTTCTGCACAACATAAACCTATAGTTAACAATACTTATTGCAAACTTTAAAATTTGTTAAGAAGGTAATTCTCATGTTAAATGATCTTACCTCAGTTAAAAATTTATAATTAACATGAACATAATTAATATATTTACAATTATTAATTGATGTTATCAAGATATGTTATTACATTAATACATGCCAACATGAATACATAAATATTATTAATAAATAATTTATGAATTCCTCATTATATTTGCCTCTTGATATCCACCCCACTGTGATAATGTTGTAGGAGAAATCAGTGGGCGAAATTTCCCCATGACTGGTGGGAGTGAGGCTCTTGCGATATCTTTAGAAAAGGAATTTTCTAAGTTTTGCAAGGGAAGATGAATGATCTTTGGGTGAAATTAAATCCCTTTGGTTCCGAAATCTCACTTTTCTTAACCCAGTCCTGAAAGAAGTGTAATGGAGGGTTCAGCAAAACTAGAAGTAGGGAAAATGTCCAGAGTTTTTGTTCCACGAGAAAGCCGGGTCCAGCAGAATATCAGGCAAGATTGAGCCCATCAATCCATTGTGTGGGTCCCATGTGGAAAATGCCAGGCATGGGAGCCCTGCAAGAGAGGGTACCAAGAGAGCAGCCTTCTTTTGTTTAGGATATTAAATATTCCGAGTTCTGCCCTTGTAGCGGCCAAGCCTATTCTGGCCACTGAACTTGTTACCAGGTGTGACTGACAGGTAAGCACCTTCCCACATCACTATACCTTACTGGGCATGTGTCTAAACTGCCTTTGTTTAATCCCTTCCCCCATCAATCTGCGGGGAATAGACTTAGAGAGTGTTAGCTGCAGCTTTCTGGCAAAGCAGTATAAATGGCATGCCTGTATTATCTAGTCTTCCCTTTGCTCTTTTCCTGTTAATAATAACCAGGTTATTATAACAGTATGAAAGTCACATGTTGTGTACTCATTTACACTCCATTTTAAAATAAACAGATACACTCTTACAAATAAACACACAGATGTATAAAATTTGCTGTCACTTTTTATTACTAATATAGCATGGTAATCTTATATAATTTAGTTTGTAATTTTCTTGTCTTACTTAACAATGCATCAGGTAATTCCATATAGCTACTTTTCATTTCTGTAGGCTCAACTCCTGGAAGTGTGATGACTGGGTCAAGAGTATAAATTTGGTTTAAGATTTCTTTATTATTTCTAGATACACAACCATATCAATTTTAAATAAAGATGATTTTTTTTTCATTTCTAATATTAATTGCTATTTTAAATTTTTTATTTTACATTAGTTCCATCTTCTAAAATGATAAATTATAAAAATGAGAGTGAGTACCCTTGGCTTGTTTTTGTTTTGAAAAATAAATGGCTTCAATATTAGATATTTTTAGTGTGTTTCTTGCTGTTGTGTTTTGTGTTTGGTAGTTTGTTTTTACACCATATTTAGGCAGTTGTTATTTATTCCTGTTTTATGTAGCTCTTTCTGTTGACACAGTGTATTTTCTCTGCCTCTCCCTTGTTACCACTTTATTATTCACTGCTCTTTGTAGTGTCAGTAGCCTTCAGCAAAAACTAAGAAATATTAAAATGTGAACTTGAAAGAATCAGTGGTTGACTACCTTATATCATTGGTTTGTTTTATCTGTAAATTAAACCCTGTAAGTAGGCAAGTACCAGGCATTTTGTTTTTTCAAACTGTGATTAAGTATCCATCATTTAAGCATACACAAAGTAAGCCATCAATTGGCATATGCAATTTTAAGAATATTTATGAGCTTGTAAAATGATCCTCAGTGATGGGATGAATTGATATGATGGCTCTGAAATAAGATCCATTAAATTTAAGAGACTGATAATCTCAGAAAGAAGGCAGATGCTTCCCTTGAAATCAAGCTCTTAAAGGCTTGAAAGATCAGTTTCTAAAGAAAGTATTGAAGTATTCTTCTCTGCCATGTGATCCATAATGCAGATGATGAGTGGGTGGCTTAGTGACAGAAGGAACTACATTCTACTTAACATTCAGGTCATAGAAAGATCAGTACAGGTCATACAATTTTATACATTGCTTAGGATTATCAACCTAGTATGGCCTGGTCACAAGTTTACCCATCCCACTGAGGCCAAAATCCAGGGCTGAGCCCTGAGTAATGAGGTAAGTTGCAACATTGTCTAACATCAATGCATTCTCGCAGGGGTACTTCTCACTGTCCTCACAGAACTTAACTGTGGAGAACTCAGTGTTTTCTTCTTTCTGTTAAAATAGAGAACAATGTGTTTAGGATGTGTCTGTAAACTCTAGAGTGCACTACAGATCGTTAAATTGAATTTACCAGTGCTGGAGAATGTGAGACAATGGAAGGGTATCATTTTCAGGCCTAAGTTTACCAAGCTGTGTGGTCTTGTGTGATATGTTTTAACTCTCTGAATCTTTGTTTGATTACAAATTAAACAGAAACAATAATAATATTTGCTTGATTTTACTTATAAAAATATGGTAACTATACAAAGAAATTGAAGTATAAAATCATTAGAGACTAGCATACACTGGCATGCCAAGTATTCAGAATGGATTGTCCTAGAGCAATTTCTATTGGTCACATACACAAAGAGACAACCACCAGTATCTTCATGTTTCAATGTCTAACTGAGGTCCTAGGACATAGAGGCTACCCAATACCTGCTATAACATAGACTAAAGCAGTCAAATACTCCAAAGTCAGAAATAATGAGTTATGGAAATTTCTTAAAACTCATGTGCTATTTATTAAAAATCAACTGCATAATATATGTCCAACATTTAACTAGTTGTTTAAGAAAAAAGGAAAAAAGAAACAACATTTTGTGGTTAGCTGTTATAAGTGAAGTTTGTAACGTGCTCTGTAAGTTAGTTACTATGCTTACATCAAGATTGGATTCCATCAAGATTGGCAAGGTGACAAAGGTTGAGCAATGAATATGTGATGGATATTATGACTTTGGAATACATGGCTTATCTCCTGTGAATAAAGTGGTCTGAGGCAGCTAAGTAGTATGCCTGTATATACAACAAAAGGGGAAAAGGAGAAATATGGTTAAGGAACTTCAGAGACTTTATTATGCATTTCTATGGGGAGGGAAAATTACCACTATGTTTATCTACCTATCAGTTAACACAAAGCCTACTCAAGTCGGGTAGAATGGCAAAAACAATGTAAGTAATGGGGAACCACAGATTGTGAATGTCCTGATGCTAAAGAGTTGGGTACAATAAGAGGCACTGGAGAATTTTTATCAAAATTGTGTCTTAGAAAGACACCATAGAAAGACTGAATTTGGTAGAATGAAATGGGAGGAGATAAGGTAATAGATTTTAAGAGCTCTAAGCAAGTTGTAGGGAAGAGAAGAAAATAGCTAAATTAGACAATGATGTGTTCCTTCACTAATGCAACGTGGGACGGGAAGGAGAAGAAGGCTCTGAAATTTTGATATGATGCTATCATTCACTTAAATTAAAACTGTAGATTAGGACCTTAATTTAGGGGAGTCGACATTAATTTTGCATTTTATGATTTTTTTAAATTAATTAATTTTTGTTACAGATGTTTCTCCTTTTTCCCCCACTGATTCCCCCCTCCCCCTCCCTCCCTGCCCTGTCCCCAGCTTTGTTGTCCATGTCCACTGTTCATGCACACATGCATATAAGTTCTGTGGTTTATCTCTCCCCCACCACCCCCTCTTCTGGGGATTGTCAGTCTGTACCCCACTTCCATGTCTCTGGGACTACCCCATTCCTCAGACTGTTATGTTCATTATATTCCACAAATAAGTGAGGTCATATGATACTTGTCTTTCTCTGTTTGGCTTGTTTCACTTAGGATGATACTTTCCAGGTTCCTCCATGTCGTCTCAAAGGATAAGAGATCTTTCTTTCTTACACCTGCGTAGTACTCCATTGTGTATATGTACGACTTTTTTTTATCCAGTCATCTACCAATGGACACTTGAGTTGTTTCCAGATCTTAGCTATGGGAAATAGTGCTGCTACAAACATGGGGGTACATATGTTCTTTCTGATTGGTCTTTCAGGCTGCTTAGGGTATATTCCTAGAAGCGGGATCACTGGGTCAAATGGAGGTTCAATTTTTAATTTTTTGAGGTAACACCATATTGTTTTCCATAGTGGCTGCACCAGTCTGCATTCCCACCAGCAGTGTACTAGAGGCCCCTTTTCTCCACACCCTTGCCAACACTTGTTTGATGATTTGTTGATGGCGGCCATTCTGACAGGTGTGAGGTATAACCCCATTGTCGTTTTAATTTGCATCTCTCTGATGATTAGTGATGTTGAGCATTTCTTCATATGTGTCTTAGCCATTTGTATGTCCTGTTTGGAGAGGTGTCTATTTAGTTCCTCTGCCCATTTTTTAATTAGGTTCTTTGTCTTCCTTTTGTTGATTTGTATGAGTACTCTATATATATTAGAAATTAACCCCTTATCTGATATATCATTGGCAATTATGCTCTCCTATACAGTGGGTAGCCTTTCCATTTTGATGACTGTAACTATCACTGTGCAGAAGCTTCTGAGTTTGATGTAGTCCCATGTGTTCATTTTCTCCTTTGTTTCTATTGCTTTAGGTGATGTATCAATGAAAATTCTGCTGTGTATGATGTCTGAAATTTTGTTGCTTACAGTTTCTTCTAGGATTTTTATGGATTCATGAGTCACATTTAAGTCTTTTATCCATTTTGAGTTTATTCTTGTGTAGGGTGTAAGTTGGTGGTCTAGTTTCATTTTTCTGCATGTAGCTGTGCAGTTTTCCCAACACCATTTATTAAAGAAGCTGTCCTTACTCCACTGTATGCTCTTGCCACCTTTGTCAAATATTAATTGAGCATATTGCCTTGGGTCCATTTCTGGGTTCTCTGTTCTGTTCCACTGGTCTATATGCCTGTTCTTGTGCCAGTTCCAGGCTGTTTTGATTACAGTGGCTTGGTAGTATAACGTGAAATCTGGTAATGTGATCCCTCCAACTTTGTTCTTCTTTTTCAAGATTCCTGTGGCTACTCGAGGTCTTTTTTGGTTCCATATGAACATCTGAAGTACTTGTTCTAATTCTGTGAAGTATGCCATTGGTATTTTGATGGGGATTGCATTGAATCTATAGATTACTTTGGGTAGTATGGACATTTTAATGATGTTAATTCTCCCAATCCATGAACAGGGTATGTGCTTCCACTTTTTTATATCTTCCTCTATTTCTTTTTTCAATGACCTGTAGTTGTCTGTGAAAAGGTCTTTTATTTCTTTGGTTAAGTTTATTGGTAGGTATCTTAATTTTTTTTGCCACAATAGTAAATGGGATTGTTTTCTTAATTTCTTTTCTGTGATTTCATCATTGGTATATAAAAGTACACCAACTTCTTGACATTAATTTTGTATTCTGCTACTTTGCCAAATACATTTATTAAGTCTGGTAAAATTTTGATGGAATCTTTGGGGTTTTCTACGTATAGTACCATGTCATCTGCAAATAATGACAGTTTCGCTTTCTCCTTTCCCATTTGGATCCCTTTTATTTTTTCTTCCTGTCTGATTGCTGTGGCTAAGACTTTCAGTACTATGTTAAATAAGAGTGGCAAAAGTGGACATCCTTGCCTTGTTCCTGTTCTTAAGGAAAATGCTTTTAGTTTTTGCCCATTGAGTATGATGTTGGCTGTAGGTCTTTCATATATGGCCTTTGTTATGTCTAGATATGATCCCTCTATTCCCACATTGCTAAGCGTTTTTATCAGAAATGGATGCTGGATTTTGTCGAAGGCTTTTTCGGCATCTATTGATATGATCATGTGGTTTTTATTCTTCACTTTATTTATGTGGCATTTATTGATTTGCGAATATTGTACCAGCCTTGCATCCCTGGAATGAATCCCACTTGGACATGGTGAATAATTTTTTTGGTGTATTGCTGGATACAATTTGCTAGTATTTTGTTCAGGATTTTGGCGCCTATGTTCATCAGGGATATTGGCCTGTAGTTTTCTTTCTTTGTAGTGTCTTTTTCAGGTTTTGGAATTAGAATTATGCTGGCCTCATATAACGAGTTTGGAAGTCTTCCTTCTTGAATTTTTTGAAATAGTTTAAGGAGAATGGGTGTTAGTTCTTATTTGAATGTTCGATAAAACACCCCCGTGAAGCCATCCGGGCCTGGGCTTTTGTTTGCTGGGAGAGTCTTGATTACATCTTCAATTTCTTCTGTTGTTATTGGTCTGTTTATGTTTTCTATCTCTTCCTGGTCCAGTTTTGGGAGACTATGTGTTTCTAGAAATTTGTCCATTTCGCTTAGTTTGTCGAATTTGTTGCCATATAATTGTTCATAGTAGTTGTTAACGATCTTTTGTATTTTTGTGGTGTCAGTTGTTACTTCTCCTCTTTCATTTCTGATTTTGTGTATTTGGGTTCTCTCTCTTTGTTTCTTGGTGAGTCTAGCTAAGGGTCCATTATTTCTTGTTTATCTTTTCGAAAAACCAGCTCTTTGTTTCATTGATCCTTTGAATTGTTTTTTTTTGGACTCTATGTCATTTATTTCTGCTCTGATCTTTACTATTTCCTTCCTTCTACTTGCCCTAGGGTTTTCTTTTTGTTTGCTCTCTAGATCTTTTAGTTGTGAGGTTAGATAGCCTATTAGAGATTTTTCTTGTTTTTTGAGGTAGGCCTGTAGTGCTATGAACTTCCCTCTCAGAACTGCTTTCACTGCATCCCATAAATTTTGTGTTGTTGTGTCTTCAATTTCATTGGTTTCCAAGAAGTTTTTAATTTCTTCCTTGATCTCCTTGGTAACCCATTTATTGTTTAATAACATACTATTTAGCTTCCATGTGTTCAAATGTCTTTGTATGTTATTCTTGCAATTGATTTCTAGTTTCATGCCATTGTGATCTGAGAAGATGCTTGATATGATTTCAGTCTTCTTGAACTTGTAGAGACTTAGTTTGTGTCCTATCATGTGGTCTATCTTTGAGAATGTCCCATGTGCACTTGAGAAGAATGTGAATTCTGTAGTTTTGGGGTGTAATACTCTGTAGATATCTGTTAAACCCATTTGGTGTAGTGCTTCATTTAGAGTCTCCGTTCTCTTGCTAATTTTTTGTCTAGAGGATCTATCCAGTGATGTCAGCGGGGTGTTGAAGTCCCCTGCTATGATTGAAATACTATTGATTTCTCCTTTGAAGTCCTCCAGAATACTTGTGATACATTTTATTGCTCCTATATTGGGTGCATATATGTTTACCAAGGTTATATCTTCCTGTTGGATAGATCCTTTCAATATTATGTAGTGACCTTCTTTGTCTCTAGTTATGGCCTTCGTTTTGAAATCTATTTTATCAGATATGAGTATTGCTACCCCAGCTTTTTTTTCCTTTCCATTTGCATGGAAGATTTTTTTCCATATCTTTACTTTCAACCTATGTGAGTCTTTTGTTGTGAGGTGGGTCTCTTGTAAACAACATATAGATGAGCCTTGCTTCCTTATCCAATCAGCTACTTTGTGTCTTTTTATGGGAGCATTCAGTCCATTTACATTTAAGGTGATTATTGATATGTATTTATTTATTGCCATTTTTGTTTCGTGTGGTTCTATTTTTCTTCCTATTTTTTCTACTAATTACAGCAGTCCTTTTAACATTTCTTGCTGTGTTGGTTTGGTGCTAATGCATTCCCTTAGCCTTTTTTTGTCTGAGAAGCTCTTTATTTGACCTTCTATTTTGAATGATAGCCTTGCTGGGTAGAGTAGTCTTGGATTCAGATCCTTGTTTTTCATGACCTTGGTTACCTCATGCCATTCCCTTCTGGCCTGTAGTGTTTCTGTTGAGAAGTCAGCTGAGAGCCTTATGGGTTTTCCTTTGTAGGTAACCTGTTGCTTCTCTCTTGCTGCTTTTAGGATTCTCTCTTTGTCTTTAATTTTTGGCATTTTGATTACTATGTGTCTTGGTGTTGGCCTGTTCGGGTTCTTCTTACTTGGGGCTCTCTGTGCTTCTTGAACTGGAATACCTTCTTGCTTCACCAAGTTAGGAAAATTTTCTGTCACTATTTCTTGAAATATATTTTTTAACCCTTGTCATTTTCTTCTTATTTGGGGACTCCTATGATGAGAATATTATTATATTTCCAGTTGTCCCACTGTTCTCTTAAGCTGTTTTCCTTTTTTTAAATTATTTTTTCCTTTTGTTTTTCTGATTGGTTGATTTTTTCTACCCTTTCTTATAATTCACTAATCTGGTCCTCAGCTTCCTCTACTCTGCTATTTAGACTTTCCTATGTGTTTTTTATTTCTGATATGTCATTCTTCATTTCTTCTTAGTGGTTTTTAATTTCCAACTGGTTGATTTTCAACATTTCTATGTCTTTACCCATGGTGCTCATGTTTTTACACATGCTGTTGAGCTTCCTCAAGACATGGCTCTGAATTCTAGTTCTGTTAACTTGCTTAACTGCACCTCATTTATCTCTTCTTCAGTAGAGGTCTCTTGTTCTTTCATTTGGCTTTTGTTTCTCTTTTTCACCATTTTGGCTATCACAGTGGGCTTTGGAGTCTGCCAAATTTTCCCTGTGGGTGTTGGTGTTTTGCTGTTTGTGGCTCCCTTTCCTGGGTTTGGATGAGGCAGGGAGGACCCACTTTAAACACCACTGTCAAGTCTTAACTTTCCTGGTTAGAGTTGCTAGCCCAGGGAATGGTAGTTATCCTCTAGCTTTTTTGCCTGGAGGCTAGTAGTAGAGGTCACTTGAAGAACCTTTGGTTTGTGAGTTGACTGAAAAACTTCCTCAGGTGCTTAGTGTAAGAGGATTTCCCCAGTGTGGGGCAGATGCTGGTTGTTAATGGGCCTCAAATAGCATTTCAATGGCCACCAGGTGGGGTTGAATCTCCCAGGGAGGGGCCTCCGCCTTTCCCCAGGGCCCTGGGAAGGAGTAAGATGACCACAGTCCTGAGTGGCTGCACTCAGCAAAAGCTCTGAGCACCCTCCAAATCCCGAGTGTCCGCACACAGTTCCAGTCCAGTCTTCCCTCCCTCTGCCGGAGCCCAAGTTGAGTGGCTGCTGCCAATTTAGCCTCTGTCCAGGCTCTGCGTCATGGAGCTGCCTGGAACTTTAACCCAAGGGTGCTGCTCCCAGCTAAGGGCCGCCGAGGCTGTGGCAGCTCCCAGCCGAGGGCATAGCACCCAGCTGAGGTCCCAGGACCCAGCCAAGGCAGCTGCTGGTCCCAGCCAAGGCCACAGGACCCAGCCGAGGGTGCAGCAGGTCCCAGCCCAGGCTGCTGCAGACCGTGGGCTCCCAGCCCCCTCTCGCGTCCTCGCAAGCCTACCAAGATTGAGTCAGTATCCCTGGTTATGTGGTCCTCCAAGCTGCCTTTCGGTTGCCCCTTCCTGACGATTTGTCTTTATTTTCATTGTAATTCCAGTTTGGTCCTGGGAGACAGTCTGTGTAGCTTTCATTCACTCCGCCGCCATTTTTTCTCCACCTCGCATTTTATGATTTTAAAGTGTTCTAATGGCACACACCATTTCCCAGGGAGGATCTGAAGATGCATGATTTTGTATAGGAGAGGCATCTCAGCTAGGCATAAACATTCAGGAATATTTAGGACATAGAAGGTAGCTGAAGCACTGTGGATAGATGAGGTTAACCAGGAAAGTCTCTGGATACAAATAAGAAGGAGTTGGCCCTAGAAATAGTGTGAGACTTTAAGACATCCAGAGGAGTGGAAGAAAAAGTCAAGCAGAAAAAAAAAGGTATGTAGAAGGACAAAGATGTTTTTACTATTCAGGTCTGACCTAAAAATCTTTCTGTCTTTCTGATTGATTATGTTGTATCTTTATATTATTATTATTATTTTATTAAAAAATGCAAATGCTAGATGTTTATTCTAAGCTTAGTTAGCTATTTCCATACTCCAACTGAAGACTAGGAATGGCCCCAACCAAAATTAGCCAACATGAATTTGCTTAGAAATTACTGTTTAATAAAACCAATCAACCATAAATTGCATAAATTTTAAAAGACTAGTTCTTTTTTAAAAGTAATACAATATTCTTTTAATGATTTTTTTCCATGTACTCACATAATATTCAGAAAAGAATGTGTTAAAAGGGCATCTAAAATTACAATATGGTTATTTTACAGGAAGCAAAAAAAGATAACATTTGTGCTCAATAAGCATTTCCACAAACCATCTAGTAAGTACCGGAATGCTTATGTAGCATGTGAGAAATCAAGGTTATTTACTTCCTTGCTAATTCTTTGTTATGCATGCCTCTTCCTATCAGCTCACACATATTTTTCTTATATATTTTGCCAGCTTTTTCAGTCCCAGATGAAGGTCATTTTCTAAATACTCTTATAATTCAACTTCTATTAATTCTGTCACCATGTGGACACTTTGGCTTCAAAACACCAAAAACCTGAGCAAAACGGCCTTACGTTGCCTATGCACTTTATTATTCGATATAACAACAAATCTGGACTCAGGCAGTTCCAGCATCGGTTGATTCAATCTCAACAATGTCATGAATCCCACAAGCTCTTTCTACTGCCCCATTCTGACTTGCTTGTTGGCAAGTACCTAAGCAGATCAGAAAGAGATATTTCAATTGGTTTACTCAATCATGGAAAGGTGGCTCCATAGTTCAGTCATTACCAGAAGAGGGGTCCACCCTCCTACTTGTTCCTTGTATTAAATGTGTGTGTGGCATCCCTTTACAGAAGACCCTGAATTTACTTCCCTCCTATCCCACTGATCAAAATTGGGTCATATGTTCATTCTTAAATTGATTGCTGGCAAATGAGAAACATAATTGGCTGAGATTTACTAATATTTGCTCCTTAGAGCTGGAGAGAGTATCAGTGTTGTGCTATAAATGTTTGTGATACCACTGCAATTATTTAGTTATTAATAATAGAAAAGGAGCAGAGGGAAGGTCAGGCAAAACACTGGGGGAGGGATCCATCAAAGGGAAGATAGATTTATGCCTAGTAAAGTTGGGGTAACATAGGAAGGGTGCTTGCTGTCAGTCATACCTGGGGACAGAGGTCATTGGTCAGAATGAGTGTGGCCACTGCCAGGACACATACATTTGGGAATACAAAATCCTCTAAACAAAGAAGTTTTCACCCTTGGTTCCTCTTGGCATGCTTGACTCATGGCTCATGCTTTGCTTCCTGGCATTCGACCACGATTCCTCATCCACCATGTGAAGACACAGCAAGATGTGTGCTTCCTGAAAGAGAGCCCTCACTCTTCCTTGCTGACACCCTGATCGTGGACCTACACTCTCCAGAGATAAATTTCTGTTGCTTATGAGCTAATCAGTCCCTGGTATTTTATTATAACAGCCTGACACGAGTAAGATACCCAGAAAAGTGCCTAACACTACAGTAGAAGGGGGACAGATTTGGAGGAGATGCTTTTCAATGGGAAATTACATTATCTGCCATCTTCTATGTTTTCTTCTGTGTGTACAGATTGGAGCAGTTCAAATCTCTCCTTCCCCTCCTAAACTTAAATCCTGAGGATAGGTAATATTCAACTCAAATTAGGCTTTATTGGGCACAAAAACTATTCATATTACTTATTTCAGCTGCAAGTTTTTAAACTTTTGTGAACCTCACATTTCTCATTTCTTGAAATTGTTCATTCACACTCTTGGCTAATTATACCCTTTTTAAAAGTAGACTGTTTACTTCTCGATTAGGTAAACTTTTTCATATAACTTTTTCAGCAAAATCTAGAGTTCATAGAATATGTCCTCTTTATACTCTATATTTGTACCCTGAATAAAATTTACCAAAAATAAAGTTAAGTAAACATGAAATCAATGATTTGCTACTTTTTAAGAAAAGCTTGTTATATCCTTAATGATGGGTTCATGGTGAACAATACTATAGCTTATACATTTTACCAACAAATTAGTTTGCTTCTTAATAAAGAGGTCTTAAATTTTTGTACAGTCTCATATTACTTTTTAGATATCTTTATTATCATGACAAAGTTAAAATAGCATGCTCTTTGTATAATAAATAGGGCTCTTTATTCCCTCTCACTGGGGTATGTCATGAAATTTACTAGTACTGCTACTGAGTGTGAAAACAGTCACAAATACATTTATTCATTCAATAATTACTAAGTTACAAATTGCTAGCTGTTAGGATGCAAAGCTATATGAAAAACACCCTAGAGTTGCTAATTATTTCATTTGAGAGACACATTAATAATATAAAGCCATCTTTCTTAGTTTGACATATAAACACCATGTGCTATGGCTTATTCTATATTCTTAGTCTCACCAACCATCATTTCCCTGAACTACAACTATAGAAAAGTTCTTCCTGATCTTGGTGGGTATAGATGCTGCCACAGCTTAGAAGCTTAGTATATAATTTCCTTAACACGTAGAAAATACATCTTTTATGCACCAAAAACATCAACATGCAGGTGCACACTTTATACTGCATATCTAGCAAAAACTTCCTCCTTCTCTCTCTCTCTTTTTCTCCCTCTCTCTCTCTCACCTTTACTATAAAAGTTTTTGTGAGTCAACTCTTCAATAACAGGTTTTGGTGTGTTCACATAAATTTTTATAGACTGAAAATGCTTCATATTAAATTGAATTTTTTTCAGTGTCTGACTAAAATCTATTTTTCTTCCAAGTTTCTCAGTTAAGACATACCAGCCATTCAACATGGTCTACACTTAAGTCTCATGATTCTCTTGAAATATCCAAAATATCTAGCCCCTTCTTGTCTTCATTACTTCCCATATACATCAAATATATTATAATTTCTCACTTGAACCAGCCTTTGACTTGTATCCATAATTCATCACTACAATTAATCTTTAACTACATTGTGAAAAATTCCTGAATCAATCCAATCGTTCACTTTTTTCTTGCTTATACCTTGGCTACTATGTTTTACCTTTGAAAAATTAAATATTAGTATACCATTAATTTATCATTCTACTTGAGACCTCAATAAGCCACGTGAATAGCACCTTCCCTTTCGCCAGCTGGATAGTAAGTCAATAAAAGTATCACATGCTGTGAAAATGGTGAGCATTAGTGTCCTTATTAAAAATATAAGGAAAGCATGGGTGGTGGTGTCTATCACATCTTCATTTAATTTTCCAATCTGGTTCCTGCAACATTGGATGGATCTTAGAGAATGACTATGGAATAGCTCATCCAAGTGGCTGTTGATTTGGCAAATGAGATCTTTTCTGCTGCAATAAATAAAATGAATCTGAAATAGTACTCACATTGAATGGAAAACAACACAAATCTACTGAAATGCTTCAACACCATGCTGATTCTACTGTCCTCTATCACAATGTAATGTGAAAATATCTGGACCATCTGGGTATCCTTGAAGATATCAAGCATCAACAATATCATGCTGATCAAGCAGAATACGTATGTTATTCTGTATGATGGAAGCCTTGCTAAGAGACATGTCCTATAGAAAGTGGAAAGTAAATTTTTTATAGATCCCATGGTAAGGGGCCTGCTAGAATATTGCTTCCAAAGGTAGAGAAATATGTCTGCATTCTTCATTTCCTTTAACAAGGAAGAAAGAACAATGCCTGGTATTCCTCCCTGGGTTCTAGAGACAATTCAGGCAACACCTGAGAATACTGCTCCAGAAGTTATATCAGGTGAAATGGAACATTGTTTCTTTGAACAAGGCCCAGGAAAAAAGTGTGCTCTGTGTCCTGCTGCTTGGACCATACAGCCTACAGACACCATAGTGATGGATGTTTCAATTATTAACAAAAAAGCAATGCGGAGTTCGTGGCAAGTCTGAGAATCAGAACCACAATAGAAACTTCACTGGTTTTCTGGAGCAAGTCCAGCTAATCTACAGCAGACAACTTTATGCCATTCGGGGAAAAAGCACACTATTCTAACTTAGTCTCCACCAAGTTAGACTGGACACTCAACAAGGTTACCAGGTGCCCATGCATCCAGAAATACTTATCCTGAGCTGGGTACTGTCTGGTTCTGCAGAAAACAGTAGTGGGTGGGCACAGCAGCAGTCCATTACAAGACAGAAGTGGTATATCCAGACTTAAGCAGGGACTGGTGGCAACGATAAGCTGAATGAATGAGACAATAGCCTAGACCACAACTTCACTCACCGTATTTGCTCCCGCACCTCACCTTCTACTCATACCTGTACTGTGGTCATATGTGATGTCCCCTATGTCCATCTGAAGAAGGATAAAAAATCTCAGCCTCACATAATGGATAGGTTGGTTTGGTATGTGGTACAAACTGTAAAAACTGGATTGCAAATTTATTTTAGCTTCATGTATGAGTGAACTTGAAAGACAGTAGCAAGGAAAAGCAATACTATAATCCCTATAAGCAGAATTTAAGCAGTATACCTGGGCATCATAGTTGGTAAAGAATAATAATAATAAAAAAAAAATCTAAAGTTAGCATCCATGAGAACTGAGAAGCATTCTCTCTAGCTGATCAAGAGCCAGAAATAAAAATGACTGGAAGATGGGGTTAAAAATATGTGAGAAAGAAAGACCTCTTACCATTTGAGACAAAATGGAGGGAGCTGGAGAGTATTATACTAAGTGAAATAAGCCAGTCGGAGAAAGACAGGTATCCCATGATCTCATTTATTTGTGGAACAAAATGAACAGAATAAGCTGAAGAACAAAATAGATCCAGAGACATGGAAGTAGAGAGCAGACTGACAAACCTCAGACGGAAGGGGAATGGAGGGGATGAAAAGAGATAAACCAAAGGACTTCTGTGCATATCTGCACAACCAACGGACACAGACAAGAGTGTTTGTGAAGGTGAAGGGTGGGGAGAGAGGAGGCAGGAATATGGAGGAGGGTGTCAATGGGGAAAAAAAGGAGGGACATCTATAATACTTTCAACAATAAAAATACAAAAATAAATAAAAATGAAAAACCAGTTTGCCAAAAAATAAAAATAAAATTATCATGAATGTTGAGGTCAGTTGAAGTGGTACTTTCTTCTCTTATTGCAGAAGTTGTTTAATAAAATCTGTCCTTTGTGCTTTAAAAAATACTATGAGTTAGTACCATGTGATATATGATTATAAGATTGAGCAGGAAGTATGAAGACCTTTGTATTACGCATTAAGATCAGAAAACCTCTGATAAAAAAGTGGCAACAGGCCCTGGCGGTTTGGCTCAGTGATTAGAGTGTCGGCCTGCGGTCCAGAGAGACCTGGGTTCAGTTCCTGCTAAGGGCATGTACCTTGGTTGCAGTGTTCCAGGTCCTGGTTGGGGTCGTGTGGGTGGCAACCACTCAATGTGTCTCTCTCACATTTATGTTTCTCTCTCTCTCTCTTCCTCCCTCTCTATCTGAGCAAAATATAGAAAAATGTCCTTGGGTGAGGATAAAAAAAAAAAAAAAAAGTGGCAACAGGTAATTAAGCAGACAAAATGACTCATTTGCTGATGTTAACCCCATCTTGTTCACAGCCACTCCAGTGCTGGCATAAGGGATACGTGGATAAAGTAGATAAAGTAGTCATGGTGGTTGAGATGAAGATTATTCATGAGCTCAACAGCATGGCCTTCCACTTACCAAGGCTAATCTAGTTACTGCTGCTTCTGAATGTTCAACATGACAAGAGACCAATGCACTGCTTTTTCTGGAGATCAAGTAGCCATTGTGTCAAGTCAGTTACTTTGGACTTCTTCCTTCTTAAAAGGGCTGTAACTTTGTTTTCATATAAATAGATCCATCCTGGCTATGAATTTTCTTTTTCTGCCCACATGACCTCATCAAGGACCACTATCCAGAAGATTATTCTGACTAGGGAAACCACTTTACAATGAAGAAGGTTAGGAGAGAGCACTTGAGCATAAAACTCACTGATTGCATTGCCTATATACCATCCAGCAGCTACCACTGGGATAGAACATTGGAATGACCTGCTGAAATACAACTGAAGCACCCACTCAAAGGCAATATCCTATGAGGTCTAGGCACCATCCCTCAAGATGTATTAAGTAAAATGTATTCTTTTTTATTTTTATTTTATTTTTTTTATCTTCACTCGAGGACACTTTTGCATTTAATCTTCAGATAGAGCGGGAGGGAGAGATGGGGGAAGAGAGAGAGAAGCATCGATGTGAGAGAGACAAGTCGAGTGGTTGCCACCCACCCAACCCCAACTGGGGTGGGGACCAACTGCAACCGATGTACGTACCCTGAGTGGGAACCGAACCCGAGAGTCTCTGGTCCGTGGGCCGATGCTCTAACCGCTGAGTGAAACCGGCCAGGGAAGTTAAAGTATTCTTTAGTCTATGTATTTTCACTAAAAAAAATACTCAAGTCAGAGAACCAATGGATGAAGAAGTCGTGGCCCTACTTATAATCACTCTCATTGACCTACTGGTAAATTTGATTTACTGTGACTCTGACTCTGCAGAGTTAGAGATCCTGTTTCCCAAATCACAGGAGATGATACTTCCTCTCAGTAACAAAGCAAAGTTCCCATTGAAGTAAACCTCCAGCTGTTACCTGATAACCTTGAGCACCTACATTTCAAGTGTCCAGTTGGCAAGAAGAGGAATCACAGTCTTGTCATTGGTAAATGACCATAGTCAGCAGAAGAAGGTTTGGCTGCTTTTATGCAATGCAGATAAGTAGGGTATGTGAGTGAGTCGAGAGACCCTCATCAGTGGTCAGGCTCGGAATTTCCATGAATGAAGGGCTGAGTCATATCACCAGGTAGCCACCAAGATTAACAGATGTTAATTGCTCAGGACAGGGTTAAATAGGAATAAAGAATGGAATTGAAAAACGAGTACTGTTTGTGTCCGTAAGGTTATATGGAGCAATGGGGACTGCAATTTGTCCATTGACCTTCCTCTTCTAAATCTCATTCCCATGGCTGAAAGAAGGTTCATTGTGGCTTTGAATGAATTGCCCCCAACCTATAAAGAAGTTGATCAGATTGGCCCAAAGAAAGGAATGTAGCATATACCTAGATGCACTACTCATATCTCCCTTCCAGAAAAGACATTTGCTCAACTGTGAGGAGTGTGGTAAACTGATCATCTGTAGCTGTTTGCTTCTTTCAGGTTTATTTCAGCTTCCCAGCCAAGGTCACACTCATTGCAGAGAGGACTTTAGCCAATAACAGTAAGCAAGGTGACAGTCTATGAGTCAAGCTATTTCACCTAATTCTGGCTCTGCTTTCTGCATCATAGCTCCCTCTCAGCCTACCATACTTTGTCTTGTCTGCAGCACACCCTGGTATCACAAGCCCACTCAGTTTCTAGGGAAAGGAACAGAGACCACATGACTCAATGGAGAAATATCACCATCTCTTCCAAAGAAGAGCCTGTGCTATGGGGTATATTGGCATACCCATCTTTGGAAAATACCATCTGCCTCACCAGAGAAAAGAAAGGTTCTCATAGCCCTTTTATGAAAATAAATAACTATATCTGCATTCATATGGTACCTCTCTCTCTCTCTCTCTCTCTCTCTCTCTCTCTCTTATAAGAAGGATAGAAAAAGAGCATTTTTTTCCTTTCTAAGACAAGCTCCATTCTGTGTTCCAGATCTTATCCCTTCTTATCTTCTTGGTAGTCTTTTCCTATAATTTAATGCTTTATTTGTCTATCCCATATCCTTGAAATTGTTCTTTCCAGCATTATTATCCAACCATATTTTAAAATTATGCTTCTCCTCATAAAAAATGAAAACAAATCACCTTTTATGACCCTAAACGCCCCTCCTCCCATCTAGCATCTTTCCTATTGTTTAGAGCCACATTTCTCTAAAGTAACATCTACACTAACAATATAGGTTTTCATATATTTCTGGTATTAATCTACTACATTATCAGGATTCTAGTTTTACCATTTTCATTAAACCCACTTATTTTGAGATTAACACAACTTCCTTGAAGCAACTTTCAATAGTTTTGACTAATAATCATACTTGACTTTTCTTTGGTTTCTGATACTTTTGGCTACCTCTTTCTTCTTGAAAGTCTTTTTTTGTGGTACTTTCCTGACTACTCTCTTTCCCCTGTGGCTGCTTGTTTATTGTCTTTTTACATATTAAATAATATTGTTCATTTTTCTTCTCAATTCAGCCATCATTGACAATTTCAAACTCCTGTTTGCTATTTGTTCTCTGTAAGCTCAATGACTCCTAGATCTATACCCTGTATACCCTAGATCGCTACAGAGATGTTATTTGCCCAAAAGACTTCTTTTTGTTCTATTGCATTTTTTATCTTCCTCTAAGATGATTGTACTTACCATATATATACTAAATTCTTTGTATTTCCCCTTGTCTCACTGTGCATAGCATGTTCTAAGACTTGGAATAATTCCAAATTTTGATCCCAAATATTCTAAACATCCATGTTTTGGATGAGTGGCCCTATCTTCACCTTGAAATATCTTACTGGATCAAGGGTAGACATCTATATCAAGTCCTGCAGCATAGGGCTTGACTCAAAAGATAAACGATACCAATTTCTCAATGGAAATATTTTATTTGTCAAATGATAGAAGGACTGGTCCAAGTGCCATGGCCCTTTATAATTTATCTGTCTAATTTGGTCTCCTTCAAATTTCCCAAATTAGCTTTTGCTGCTCCAGGAGAGTTGATAGGCACTAACATTTTTGGCCGGTTATTCCTGAACATCTTTCTCTCCTCTGCATCTATCCCTGTTCACTAAGTATCATCATCTTTATGAATACTCCCAAAGGAAATAATGGTGCTTACCAGGCATCTTTGTTTTATATACTCAATATTTTAAATTACTGTTATAATCCTTGAGATGTATTCTGGGGCACATTAAACAACACCATCTGAGGTATAAGGAGAGAAATATTTATAAATCAAACCAACATTTATCTGAGTTTTTTTGTTAATAAGAAACTCACTCAAATAACCCTAGTTCATAGAATGCTTTCTTTAAGAATGGATAGATAGATTCATATAATTACAGGTCTCTACAAACAAATTATTTAGCTAAACTTCAGCAGAATTAGAGCAGAATTAAAATTAATCCTGGGGAAGTTGGCATATTCAGTTTCTTTCTTGGTTCTGTGTCTTACTAAGTCCCTTCTCCATTTGTTATTTTCTTTCTCTTTACTGTATACCTTATGCCTATATTTTCTTTACTCATAGTGTCTGCTTTTTTTCTCACTTTTGTCTTTGAAATAAATTTATGTCTCTTTCAAGCTTCAGCTTCTTGCAAACCCTCTTCCTTGATTAAATTTTTTTTTTGTTCATATGCCTAAAAGAGAATCTGATTAGATTAGCAAACAATAGTCTTAGCTTATATTAGCAGAGTATTTGCTATGATTCAAAGTACATTATTTAGTGGGGACATTATTATTCTTGTTATACCATTTGATAGAGGAGGAAATTGAACTCAGATAAGTTATTCATTCTAGCCCAAGATAAAAAAAAAAAAAAAAAAATGAATTTAAAGGGAGAGAATTTGCACCTAGTCTCTCTCTAGGCTCTCCAAACATAACCTTCTAAATTTTATTTGATTATCATAGGACTTAGTCTGAGATGATCAGTGTAGGTTAGCTTAAGTGGGGTGGCATGTTACAAATTATGACTGCCCAGAATTAATCTGCACAAGACCTTCAGGAACAATAATTTGCTTTAGAAGGAGTTATGCTGGACAGATTGGAAAAAAAAAAAAGCAAACAGATGCATTATAGTGGAGTTTGAATACCAAGCTAAGGAATTTTGACTAAATTTTAAAATAATTATTGAAGCTCAATATTTCAAGGCCATTTTATTTATTTATTTATTTTTACTTTTTTTTTTTTTTTATCCTCACCCGAGGACATTTTTTGTTCAGATAGAGTGGGAGGGAGAGAGAGGAAGAGAGAGAGAGAGAAACATCGATGTGAAGGGACACATTGAGTAGCTGCCACCTGTACGACCAACCAGGGCCGGGGACAAACTGCAACCGAGGTACATGCCCTTAGTGGGAACCGAACCCGGGTCTCTCGGGACCGCAGGTCGACGCTCTAACCGCTGAGCCAAACCGGCCAGGGCTCAAGGCCATTTTAAAGCCATTGATTTGCCCTGGCCGGTTTGGCTCAGCGGTTAGAGCGTCGACCTGCGGTCCCGAGAGACCCGGGTTCGGTTCCCGCTAAGGGCATGTACCTCGGTTGCAGTTTGTCCCCGGCCCTGGTCGGTTGTGCGGGTGGCAACCACTCGATGTGTCCCTTTCACATCGATGTTTCTCTCTCTCTCTCTGTTCCTCTCTCTCCCTCCCACTCTACCTAAATAAAAAGTGGAAAAATGTCCTCGGGTGAGGATAAAAAAAATAAACAAACAAACAACTGCCCTTTAAAAAAAAAAAGAAAGAAAAATAAAGCCATTGATTTTTGCTTAGTGAACACTGTGGGAAATTAAATGAACAGAAGAGAGAGCACACGGCAGTGGATGGCCCCTGTTTGCCCACCTGTGCAAGTCATTAACTAATCTAAGGTAAGCAATATTTTAGGTGGACAAAGTCAACAATGTTTCCTGCTTTCTATTCATGCACAAGAGTTTAGCCATTGAGCAGAAGCTATGAATGAGGACAGCCACCCAGGGAGGATAAATCATTACATTACTGAACATGGTGCCCTGGCCATAGAGAGAGGCCAATGGAATCAAATAGACATGAAGAGGTTGGAAAATGAAGGGAAGATTGTGTCATTGATTGTCTTTTCCAATCCTTTCAGCCTCCACTTTCTATGAGAAGAAGGGGGCTCTAAGCTATAAATTCGTTGAACTTCTCAATCCCTGCCACATGCTTACCTTCTCCTAAGAACCTCTGTCACCATTTTTCCTACAGCAAACATTTTGTTGTTGTCGTTTTAACTTTTATAGTTATTTATACCTTTTATAGTTATGTATTATTGTATTACGCCTCTTTATTTTTTATTTTTATGTTGTCTATGGCACTTCTTTAAAAAGCATACTCAAAAAGAAATCCTAAGGAAATACAAAAAAAGAGAATTAAGATATAGGTCATTGGATTTTAAATCATCAAGAATAGGTACAGCATAGATAGAAAAAGACCCCTGACATCGCTTTTGAAGTTGGAACCTTTTGGAAAGTAATAGGAAGAACTGGCAAACTCAGACACTAATGAGTCACCAATGTCATTGAAGAAAATGGGTAAATATCAAGAGCATTCAGATCAGATTTTGGAGAATATACTATTAGTATGAACCAAAGGCAGGGATTCCAAAACAGGATACATTTAAGAGTAAACAGTATTCTGACAGTCTGGAAACAACAGTAAGTCATAAGAAGCACCTTGCCGAGCAAAACAAATTGGTATAATCTCTCTATGTTTAAGATTATAAAATATTAGACTGTTACTTTCATTACTATCTAGTAAACCATATAATTATCTTTCTTGCTTCATCAATTGAACATCAGAGGATGTTTTCTTATCACTATTTCTAAGGTCAATCACTGTACTAGAAACATAGTATTCATAAATAAATACTTGCAAATAAATTATTGAATAAATAGCAAGAATGCATGCATGCATGCACTAATAAATATGCTAATACCACTCCTGTTCTCTTGAATGTTGGAAAACAGGAAAAAGAGAATGATCTGAATTGGAAAGGTTTGCAGTGGATATTGTGTCCCCTGATAATTTCATGAGGAGGTAAAATGAATGAATAAAAGTTCAGAACAGAGAGATAATTGTTCATTATATTCTACTGAGAGATAAGAAGCAAAATATTCCTCTTTTCTCATACTTAAACTATGAGGCTCAGTTTTATTTTATTTTTTCCTACGTAGGTTTGAGAGTCCCTTATTACCAGCATGCATGGGCTGCAGCTCAGCAGGGCTGCGATAGGGAGAGCAGTAACAAGGTAACAGGCTTTCTGGTAGAAGGCCTACGCCCTTTCTGCTCGTCGCCAGCTTGGTTGACGTAAGGGACTTTGTATCCAGACCCCATTGTGAGATAAGGGAGGATAAATTGTCCACCTGGACTATATTTCTTATCGTAAGTATGGTTTTTCTAAATTTTCAGAGATAGACCATATTTTTTAAAATGGAGAGCTATTAAAGTAAGAAACAGACAAGGATATAAAATGAAACAAATGTAAAATGTCTCTATATATATTTTAACTGCTTTTCAAAAATATAATTAAACATGCCCAGCCCACCAGCAAAAATCGCTTTCAAAGGTACCAATCTTACTACTGTTGTGGTTCTAAATATTCAGTCATGAGAACTGAGTTAATTTTACAGTCTCAAAAATGCAGAATTCCAGTTGTAAATAAACATTTCAGGGAATGAGTTATTTCTGTTGGAGATAATAAAGAATAACACTTAAAGAAAATAGTGTTCAAATTTTTAAAAAAAGCTCATTGCAAAGTTTGCCTTAGATTCAAGGCTTGCTGTGTGTGTACTGAAAAGCTTCTGTTTGTTAGCACTGGTGATACTTAGTTTCCATTTCCAACAACTACTCATTTCTTGTAGTCTAAGGTTGATTTTTTTCAGCCTGTAATTGTTATTTATGAAGTTGTCAGAGGTGTTAATAAGCCCACATTAATAAAACTCCTGTCTGAATTTGAATACTTAGCAGACTAATGTTTGGGAAGCAGCAAACACACTCAACTGGATGAAGTTAACAAATACATGCCTACATTACTTCCCTCAATTAGGAATACCGAGCACCTAGGGCTTAAGGCAGGATTACAAAAATTTATACTTCTTTGCCAAGACCAACTGTAATGCAGGATCCAGACTTTTGCTAAAGAATGTCATGTTGTGGAAAAGTAACATGTACAGATTTCACTGCAACAGTATACAGAGGTGTATGCTTCTTGTTGTTATATTTTAGTTGCAGTATTTGTAGCTTGATTTCTTCCCCACATTTATGTTTTAATTCCAAAGAAACATTGTATGACCACACGTTTGTGTGCTTGGACTTTGTGTTGAAATAAGAATGTATAAGTTTGTGAGTCTCCTGAATGATTACAGTACTAAATAAATTGTCTGTATCGTGTAAAACGAATATCTGGGCAAGGCATCTCACTGTGAGAAGTTTCTACGGCCTGCTTTAATGACCGCACCGTATGTGGTTGATGTTAAGGTCCAGATGGAACTGTAGAAGTCACTATGTCCAATCTATTAGCAAACCTGTGGTTCTGTTTTCCACTGCTGTATGTTCTGAGCAAATTCTGTGAGTGGCAGTCAGACCCTAATTCAGCTCTCTAGTTTCCGTGTCTCTGCATATTTGATCCACTCTCATTAACAATTTGCTTGTGCTCAGTTCTCTTTCTGTAATTTTGACTTTTAACAAATTGGGCTTTTCTGACCAAGTACTCTGTCAAAGCTAAATATAGATCAGGAACTAACATTTTTTTTATATTTTTTGAGCTGTTTATTCATTTGGATTATATGGAGCTAACCTGGGCAGTCAGCCCTCTGGAAAGGATGTTAAAATCCATAAATGAATAATTTTAGAAGATGTTTAAGCAAGGATAATGCATTCTGGCCTAATTCTAGGGTGCAGAATCAATTGAGGGATGAGTGAACAGGAAAGAGGGAGGGTGACAAGGAAATGAGACATACATAGAAGGCATGGGAAGGAGACCAGAACAGGTGTCAGAGAAAAGGAAGTTTGGCCAAATTATGTCAAGGGTTTGGCAGAAGGACAAGAGGAACAAAACCCTGGCTATTAGTCTTGTGTTTTTGTAGGAATATAAACAAAAGTAGTGTTCAAGTAAGAGCCAGTGTCTTAAACCAAGAAAAAGAAATGACATGGATTTATGTGAAATTAATGTGCATTATTTGTACCCAAAGGAAATAAAAACAAAATAAAATATCCTTTGAACAATACTAAAATGCAACCTGAGTTCCCTATGAATATTTCTCATGCTACATAGAAGAGATATTATTCAATGGCAAATGACATTAGAAGTTATGAACATGTTCAATCAGTGCAAGTAGATGACCTAGATTTAATTCAACAACCATGATTTTCCTAATTAGAAGGCTTTTATACCCAGCAATACTTTAAATTATCCTTGGTACAATTTGGAAACTTTAAACCAGATGGTACTTTTGTTAACACTTGAGCAGACAAATTTGATGGTGTCGTTGGATTTAAAATGAACATGTGGACTGAGGCTCCTGTAAGAAAAACATAAAATTTAAAAGTGTCTGGACCTGTCTGTGCTTAAATCAAAGCTGCCTGCTATCACCATCAGATGATAATGACTAGAAGTCATGATTATCACATGGTTGAAAGTGATCTTGGGAGTCTTTCACACTTTCACTGTTTTTTGTTTTGTGTTGTTTTTTTTTTCATTTGGATAAAATGTATTTTCTACATTTACATTTTAAACAAATAAGGAAATACAAAAAGTAAATAAAATATAGTAGAATCAATAAAATATTCTTTTTTTATAAAAAAAATTTATTACAGTTTTACGAAGCCATTATACTGGAGATCATCACACTACAGCAGGAAATATTGAAATCCCATTTTTATATGCAAACTATCTTTTCTTTATATACTATGTGAGAATGAAGGGTCTCATGTTTCATTCCAGGTCAAGGGAGTGTACTTGGGTTGCAGGTTCAACCCTGGCCCTCGTCAGGGCTGTGCGGGAGGGAATCAATCTGTGCCTCTCTCTACACTGATGTTTCTTTCTCTCTCTCTCTAAAAATCAATGGAAAAAAATATCCTTGGGTGAGGATTGACAACAACAACAACAACAAAAATAGTTGGCTGTCCCCTTACTGGTATGCATTTTGTTCATTGATTTGTTCAGTTATTCAATCATTGAACATTCATTTCTAAGTACTGCATTAGATGGTAGTGATACCACACTGGAAAAGAATCTGCCCTCGTGAATCTTACAATCTAGTAGGGGAGCTAGCTAATGCACAAGAAACCAGGTTCTGAAATTGTCAGTATTCCAAGTTGAGGTTTGAAAAAGAATGTGGTAATTTCCTTCAGTTTCTCTATGTGAGTGGACTTCTCCTTTCTATTGCCTTTATGGTGTTTCTTACCTTTCATGTTGATTAAAAAAAAAAGATTTATCCCATGTTTATGTATCAGTCACATATGTAAACAATCATATGTGAAATCTGAAGGAATCATGGTAAAAACAAACAATTTAGAAGGAAAAAAGCAACAAAATGTTATATAAAGTTTTCTTGTCTCAAACTCTGTAGAAGAGAATAAATTTTAATGCTTGCGTATCCTGAACAGTGCTCAGACATCATTAAAAGTGGCAAAACCATCTATTCAAAGTTGTCATCTGCTGGCCAGAACTGATTCTGCTGCTGAGAGCCTCTGTCCTAACTCCAGCCTGTATCTGAAGGAAACACACAGTAATCTTGGATGATGTCTGGTGAGAAATAGTTCTGTGATAAGTTGTTAGAGTCCTATGATTTTCTCTGAAGCCTTTTCTACATTTGCCCCAGGGATCAACGTTTATTTCAAGACTGATGAAAAAGGCTTTCACCACCCTGGCTAGGTGGTTCAGTTGGTTGGAGTGTCTGATTCCATACAGAAAAGGTCGTGTGTTTGATTCCTGGTCAGGACACATACCTGGATTGTAGTTTTCATCCCTCTTAGGGCATATAAGAGAGGCAACCAATCGATGTTTCTCTGTAATTTACAGTTTTCTCTCTCTCTCCGTCCTCTCTCTCTAAAATCAATAAAATGGTATCTCTGGGTGACACTTGATATGGTTGTCCTGGTGATTCAGAGACATGGACTTATCTCTGACTCTCATCCATAGCATGCAAGCAGGAATAACCAGCTAAAGCAACTCTTAAGGAAAAACAGAGATGTCCTTGGAATGGCCTGAACTTCCAGTTCTTGGCAACAGTGAGGCATGAGGTTTCTCATGTTTTAGTGTTGATATAGAATGTAGCTAAGCTCAAGCCTCTTGTAAGGACCCTACACAAGAGCAAAACCTGCCAAAGTATGATGACTGTTATAGATTATGTGTGTGGAGGCCCATGAGAAGCAGGAGCAGAGGGAACAGTTTTAAATAGTACTTGAGAACAGTATGATGGGAAATGCTCAGGAGAGCCCATAAAAGGCTATTAAGAACCATAACTGGGACATCTGCCCACAGTACCTCTAGCAGCCATCTGATCACCACTTTATCTCCACTCCCACTCCTGCCCCAGTCCTGAGGGAACCAAGCACAGCAGAGGGAGTGGGGAAGGGCTGCACCAGGAGGTGGAGAAACCTCCAAATCCTCCTCCTCTTCTCTAGGTCCCGCAGGGGTCTCAGCAAGGTCTGAGAGGAGTAACATTTTGAAGCGATGAGTGACAGGTGATTCTACATTAGACTCAACAGAATTTTTAATGCCTAGATGTCAGGATGGTTATAAACAGATGACAATAAATGTTACGGAATCTGTTTGAGATTTTTTAGAGCTGGGAAAGGACCTCTAGTATAGAGGGGTGAAAAGTTGATGTGAGAAATAGATATTTTTCCCCCTTCTTAGTCCTCACCTAGTCCACTTGGATCCAACTATTTAAACACCATTTTAATATCTCTCTTAAATTCATAGGTGATCAAATGGTTTTGAAGCTGACAAAATTCACTCTAAACCATGCTTTTTATTTTAAATTCATTTACTGATGGGTGTCAAGAGTGAGGTTTAGCATGTTTTCCTGGAAATCATAGGCAACAACTTATGCAAAGTGGAGTTTAAATATATATGGCAATAAATGTTTAGCTTAATTTTTTTATCCCCCTTCCCCCCAAATATATCTAACCTTCATGGTTCTGTGTTCAGGAATTGGGTACAAAGATGAAAGATGAAGTTACAAAAACTTCTAAAAAGTGAATTAGGGATACTTAATTATGTTGCTGAATTCAGGCTTACCCTGGTTAGTAAAATGACCAAACAGAAGACCATAGTAATGGTAACAGTAGGTATGCCATTAGTAGTTTAAATGATTTATACAGGCAGATTAAGGTAGGAGGGTTAAAAAAAGAGAGAGCGAGAGCATGAAAAATCAACATCTTTCACAGTTTTAAAATGTTGGCTCTGTTGTGTGGCATAATTAAGTCAACAGTCTGCTGGTCGGGTTCCAGGCATGCAGACAACTGTTCCCTCACCGCCACCAGTAAATTCACAGGTCTGCACTTTCCCAAAAGCTGTTGTGCACAGCCTTTTCTGAAGCAGTGTTGGATGGGAACGCCCCATGGATAAATAATATCAGGACAGACAATGAGCTGGGCAGTGCCCAGAACCACAGTTAGGTATGCAAAATAATATTGATAGCCTGGCTGTCAAAAATCCCTAATAGATGGAACTTAATTTGCTCCCATGTAACTGACATAATTTAATACAGGTAGTAAAATGTCCATCTCATTTGGACGACTTTTTATTTTTGGAATGATGTTCATGAGATTTTATTTCTTTATTTTTGTTTATTTATATATTTTCATTTAAATACAGTTGGTATACAATATTGTATTAGCTATATTAGTTTCAGATACACAGTATAGTAATTTGACATTTTTATACATTATGATGTGATCACCACACTAATTTTAGTAATCATCTGTCACCATGCAAACTTATCATAATAACATTGACTATATATCCCCTTGCCTTTTGGGCTCTGTTTCTGTAAGTCTGGTTCTGTTTCATTTTATTTGTTCATTTGTTCTATTTTTTAAGATTCCACATACAAGTGTAACCATACAATATTTTTCTTTCTTTGTCTGACTTATTTCACATAGTATAATACCCTCTAGGTCAGTTTTTAGAAAACTTTCCCCAAGAATGTCATCTTAAGAGTTTCTGGTTTGCTTTAAGTCAGAGATCTGAACAGTGCTCAGGAATTACTACTCCTCTTTAAATTTTTGGAAAAGGTGAAAAATATTGTCCACCTTTCTTAATGTGTTTTTTAGAAAGTTTTAGATTATTAATAACCACACTAAATAGGGGCATATATACAGTGATAATGGTGTTTGTAAGGTTTATGTAAACTGACATATGTGGAAATTGCAAATCTGATATTTGACCTGTGCACAGAAGGCATGTGAATGAGTAAAAGCTAACATCACTTATTTGTTTTAAGCACTGGTCGAAGTTCTTTATATCAACTCCTTGAATCCTCCCAATGACCCTACAAGGTAGGTATTGTTTTCAATTACACAGACAAACAGAGGACAGTGAAGAAGGTGACAGATGGTACGTGGCACAGCTGGGAGTCTAACACAGCTGGACTTAGAACATGCACTATCTCAGCCTGTAATAAAATGTTCTGAGAAGGGGATGGGGCTGAAACTGTGACTGTGCCATGGGACTTGCAGCTTTGACTGTGGTTTTAGCTGTGATGATAATGATATTCAGGAAAAAACAGCCTCCATTCTGTATCAGGAGATAAGTTAATTACATTGCATGTAGAATATCAAATAATTATTGTAGTAAATACCCTATAAGTTAGAAAATATTACTGTGCTTATTTTTCATGGAAGGAAACTAATGCTGAGAGAGATTATGTAACTTGTCCATAGTCACAAAGCTAATGCATTAGAGTCAGGACCTCCCCTCAGGGAACCTAAATCTGATGCCAATTCTTGACTTTTGTCCTCATTTACTCATCTTTACTTTTCTGGAAGTATATGATTATATCAATATAACACAGACGCATAGGCACTAAAATAGTTCATTCTTTAATTTATTAGATTATTTTTCATCACCGTTTATCCCCCGACACCCTCTTCCACCTCCACCCGCCCCCTTCCCCCTGCAGTCACCACATTGTTGTCTGTATCCCTGAGTTCTTTCTCTCTTTTTTTTTTCCTTCTTTGCTCAATCCCTCAACTTCCAACAACCTCCCACCAGAGCTGTCTGCTTCTTCTCTATCTATGTGTCTGTCTCTATTTTGTTAGTTCAGTTTGTTCATTGAATTCCATGTATGAGTGAAATCGTATGGTACTTGTCTTTGTCTGACTGGCTTATCTCACTAAGCATAATGTTCTCCAGGTCTATCCTTTACGGAGGATTACATATCATTAAAGTTTTAGGCTAAAGTCTATATCCATCTCTGATGTACACTGAAATAGCTATACAGATGAAAATAAGTTACTTCTTGAAATTAAAATGTTTATTTTAAATAGAATAGTCACTACATTCATCTATAATCAGATTATTATTTGAAATTATTCATTCTTATTGACTAACCATGATAATTTTTTATTTCTGGTCCACATTCTTGATCTAATTTAGTACAGGGTAGAGAAGGTCAATATTTATCATGTGTAAAGTTATCATAAATGCCTGGCCCACGTAGCTCAGTTGGTTGAGCATCATCCCATGCGCTAAGAGGTTGTTGGTTGGATTCCCAGTCACATGCCTTGGTTGCTGGCTTCATCTCCAGAAGGGGGTGTGCAGGAGGCAGCCAATTGATGTTTCTATCTCTTTCTTTCTCTCTTCTTCTTTCTTTAAAAATTAATAAAAACATTTTAAAAAATGTTATCATAAAGATTATGAAAAGCATAGTGCAGAATGATGACAGACTCTATCATATAATAAAAAATAAAAAGTCCAAAGAAAATTTTGGTTTGATGGGGTACAGTTTAGAATGTATTTAGAAAGCAGCAGCAAAACAGGAAAGGTGAGTTTGGCAGATAACAGGAACAATCTATGGCAATGAAAATTAAAGTGATGGAAATATGGTGGCCAGGCCATATTTCTGAAAGCATCTATGTACCCTAAACAAAATGTTCAGTGATTTTGAGTAAGAAAAGAAAATTAATAAGCACTTATAATATTGAAAAAGAAATAAAACATTGGTAAAAAAATTTTAAAACTCATCTTTATTGTTGAATGTATTAGAGATGTTTCCCTTTTTTACCCCCATTGACCCCCTCCTCCCCAATCCCGTCCCCATCCTGCCTTCCCCACACTACTATCAGTGTCCATTGCTTATGCATATATGCATAAAAGTTCTTTGGTTTATCTCATCCTGCCCTCCCTGTCCCCTTCCCTTTGAGGTTCATCAGTCTAACCACCAATTTGTATTTCTTAATTCCTTCATCTTTTTCACCCATTCCCCCAGCCCCACCCATCTGGCAAGCAACAAAAAGTTCTCTGAATCTATGAGTCTGCTTCTATTCTGCTTGCTCATTTTGTTTGTAGATTCCATTGTTGATAGATATGTATTGATTGCCATTTTATTGTTCATACTTTTGTTCTTCTTCTTCAAGAAGACCGTTCAACATTTCATATAATACTGGTTGGTGGTGATGAACTCCTTTAGCTTTTTCTTGTCTGGGAAAGTCTTGATATGTCCATCAATTCTAAATGATAGTTTTGCAGGAGAGAGTCATCTTGGTTGTAGGTCGCTGCTTTTCATCACCTTGAATATCTCTTGCCACTCCTTTCTGGCCTGCAAAGTTTATTTTGAGAAATCAGCAGAAAGTCTTATGGGAGGTTTTTTATAGGTAACAGACTGTTTTTCTCTTGCTGCTTTTAAGATTCTCTCCTTGTATTTAACCTTTGGCATTTTGATGATGATTTGTCTTGGTGTGGGCCTCTTTGGGTTCAACTTGTTTGGGACTCTCTGTGCTTCCTGGACTTGTATGTCTGTTTCCTTCACCAAGTTAGGGAAGTTTTCTGTCATTATTTTTTCAAATAGGTTTTCAATTTCTTGCTCTCTCTCTTCTCGTTTTGTCACCCCTGATGTGAATGGCGATTCTGAAGTTGTCCCAGAGGCTCCTTACACTATCCTTATTTTTTTGGCTTCTTTTTTCTTTTTGCTGTTCTGATTGGGTGTATTTTGTTTCCTTATATTCCAAATTGAAGGTTTGCTTCTTGGCTTTACCTACTCTCCTATTGATTCCCTATAAATTATTCTTTATTTCAGTAAGTGCATCCTTCATTTCTGACTGGTCCTTTTTTATGCTGTTGATGTTCTCACTAAGTTCCTTGGAGGTCTACTTAAGTTCCTTGAATGTCTCACCAAGTTCCTTGAGTAACCGTATAACCTGTGTTTTGAACTCTGCATCTCTCCATTTTGTTCAGTTCTTTTCCTGGAGTTTTGTTATTTTCTTTCTTTTGGGACATGTTTCTTTGTCTCCTCATTTTGGCTTCTTCCCTGTGATTGTTTCTATGTATTATGTAGAGTTTCTGTGTCTCCTAGGCTTCATAAGGTGGCCTATTGTTGTAGGTGTCCTGTAGGATCCAGTGGCACAGTCTTCCTGATCACCCCGGCTGGGCCCTCGGGGTGCACCCCTAGTGTGGACTGTACACCCTTCTGTTGTAATTGAGTCTTGATTACTGTTGGCACATCAATGGGAGGGATTTACTCAGGCTGATCAGCTGCAAGGACTGGCTGTGCCCACTAACCACTGGCCTCTGACTACCTTGCAGGATCAGCTGTATAGGGGCCCACCACACAGACCAAGACTTACTGCATCAGGGCTCTGGTACCCACTGAGTCCACTCATTGATTTATCACTTGTGGAGGTGGTTGGGTGGTGGTGTTTTGATGTGGTCTGAAGCTGTCCCCTGGGTGTGCTGGCTTTGGGGCAAGGTCAGCCACTGCCTGTGTTCTATCCAGGGCCACCCGGCATAGGCTACAAAGTGATCTGCAGATGGCTGCTTCTTGTGCTGGACTTGGAAGTGTCCAGGAAAATCCAACTTGTGAACCAAGGCTGGTTGCTTCTAGTGCCAGTCCTGGGGCCACTTAATAAAAGGTATGGCGCTTGCTGAGACCAGGTGCTGCTTGTTTGAGAGATTTTTGGAAACTCTGAAGCAGGTTCCAAGAAAGACCAATCCTATGGTAAAGCCTTTGGAAAAAGCTTGGGTAGGCCCGAAAGTTGGGTGGGGCAGGGCCTCAGGGAATCACCAGGGTGGGGCAAACAGTGTGAGCCAGGTTGGGTTGCTGGAGTCCCAGATATGGTGGCTGTCTGCTGCTCCAGGGAAGGGCTCACCAAAGCAACATCAGCCTCTGCCAGTACATCTGTCCAGGAGAAACCTGCCCTTCCAGAGCTCCTCCCAAGGCCAAACAGCTCAATTCTTCCCTGTTCTCTGCTGCCCCTCAAGCTGCCTCCCCTCCGAGCTTAGAGGGAAGGAGTCTGAATACGTCCATTCGCGGGCCCTTTAAGAGGAACTGCCTGGGGCTCCCGCAGCTGCAGCCTCCCTCAGCCTCAGTTCCCCCTGGTTTCACAGCCAGAAGTTATGAGGACTTCTCTTCCTGGCACTGGAACCCTGAGCTTGTCACCTGGTGTGGGATAGGGACCCCTCACTTCTCAGAGAGGACCTTCCCATCTGAGGTGTCCTCCTGATTTTTATCCACCAAGGGTGTGTGTGGGACCAGCCCATCTGGGCCTCTGCCCCTCCTATCAGTCTCGATGTGGCTGCTTCTTTAATTTTGTTGTTGTTGGACTTCCATTCAGCTTGATTTCACGAGGTTCTGAATAATAGTTGTGTTGTAGTTTAGTTGTAATTTTGATGTGGTTGTGGGAGAAGGCAATACCGCGTTTACCGGAACTAAAATTTCTTCATCTCACCTAATCATGAGATTATAACAAAACTATCTTTATTTGTTTGTTATCCTAACACATATATTTTGCTTACCATTTAATATGTCACTTAATATTACATATTTTTAAAACTTTGGGTCCATCATTTTCTTATATTTTCTGCATAATTTATTGTTTATGTTCCTGCGTCATAATTTTGATGGCCATTGTGTATTTTTGGCATTCGTGTTGTTTTTGAAGTTGTACTAAGTGTCATATTTGAATATATAGCAATTTATGACATCCAACTCATAGAAAAGGAAGATTGTGTCTATCTCCTGCTGAAAAACTTCCATTGTTTCCTACAGCTTTGAAAAGAAAAGCTGAAGTTCATTCCATGTCCTTTAGCCCAAGTGGTGTGACTTCTGATTACATCTCCAGCCACTTTCTCTTCTGTTCACTCTGTTTCAGTCCCACAGTTGCTTCCGTGTTGGGTTGTTTTTCACCACCGCAAATGCCCTCCAGCGTCAGGCCCTCCGCACTTGCTGGTCCTCAGCCCACGGTGCTCCCCTCCAGGCCTTCCTGACTCAACCCTTCCCTCCCTGAGGCTCCTTGCCAATCTGATCACTTCAGCGATTGCTTCATTACCACCCTTACTAACCTGGCTTTGCATCTCACTTTTAAATCTTTGAATTCTCCATTGGCCTTATTTATCTATAGTACATACCATAATGTCTATTTTAACATTGATTTCATCCCCCAGCACATTAATTCCATTCTGGCAGGGATTTTGTCTTTACATTAATTGAGCAAACCCCCACAGGTTAAACACAAATTTTATACACAATAAGCAAACGATGAATCATAAATGGGTGAATCCGATCTTTATAACACCACTGTGGGGAATGTCCTGTCCCCTGTTCTGTGTCATCGTCTAGGAAAGTTTGTGGAAGACTATAGAAGTTGGCAGAGTCAGATTTGAGAGCTTCACTCTTACTACTCTTCATATTTTATAAAGCACAGTATCTGTGGGCTTTGGATCTTCATCTGCTTATACAAAGCTGGAGTAGCAGTGAGGTGTCTGTAATTTCTTGTGAAAGGACAGTCGCTACTACATGACAGCCTTAGGGACTGCTGTCTCCTGGCCTTCTGCAGCTAACCTGATTCATGACCACTTTCAAAGGTCTGTCACATGTCTTCTGTGCGACTCCAAAGACACTTCCACTTAACTTCATTTTTTTTTTTTAAATAGGCAAGTGTGATTCCTGGTGCTTTAAACGCCCCTGGAATATCAACCTTGTAGTTTCAACAGTCAGCCTTAATCTGCTTGTCAGTTTCTCCATTAGCTTCAGTCTTGGGAAGCTTCATCTTAATAGGTACTATCAGATCCAACAAGGGCAGCAACTTAAGACTAAGGTATGCCATTCAGATTTAATGTTAATGGCTGATTAGTCACATAAATGTAGCTAAAGGCCCCAGTAACTTGGAGTGATTGTCTCCTAAGAGCTTTTATATATTGAAAGTCTTCCCATCAGTAGCAATTTGAATGAATGATTATTTTTGCAAATTTAAAATGTTGCGTCAATTAGCGATTATTGTAAAAACTATTAATTTTATATACGGAAACTTTTAAAGACTTTGAGAGATAATATAAACAGGTAAAAATGGATAGATAATATGAAAGTTGGAAACTATGCAAGATAAATTTAGGATGCTTAATGCAAGAGACATTTGCAAAAATTAAAGGGACAGTATAAGGTGTATAATAGATATCATATGATATAATTATTTTAAAAATTATTCAGAATAGTAACATTCATAACCCTACATTCAAAAATTTTAAGAACTATAAAGTCCTTCTGATCGAGGCCCAATAAAAAATAGTTTTAAGAACTATATTGATTTTTTAATTGAATTCCTTTTAAACTGTTAGTTATGGGGAAAATATCTTTTGTGTAATTTTTATATCATGAGTTAGAAAATAAAATGCATTTGAAAGCTCAAAATTTTATAAAAATAAAAAAACTACAAAATTAAAACTATAATAATCATTTTCAATCTAGATATTTTAAAAGATATAAAAGCTAAAATTAGGTAGTTGAAAAATTAAGTCACTTTTTCTCCTTCCAATTTTTTTAAACTATTGACTTTAGCTGAGTACAAATATAAAAGTTGTATCACAAAATTTAAATATATTACCCTGTCCAGTTTGGCTCAGCGGTTAGAGCGTCGGCCTGTGGTCCAGAGAGACCTGGGTTCGGTTCCCACTAAGGGCATGTACCTCGGTTGCAGTTTGTACCCGGCCCTGGTTGGGTCATGCAGGTGGCAACCACTGGATGTGTCCCTTTCACGTCGATGTTTCTCTCTCTCTCTCTCTCTCCCTCCCACTCTGCCTGAACAAAAAATGGAAAAATGTCCTCGGGTGATGATAAAAAAAAAAAAGTTAAATATATGTAATTCAGAAAGAACTTAAAATGCTAATAATTACTGACTGTTTCTGAACTGAGTTTCTAAAACTTTGAGGAGTAAAATTGTAGTAATAAAATGGTGTTATAATTAAATCTTCTCAACAAGATTTCAATTTTTTTTTGTTCAATTCAAAGGTGATTTCACTGAGATAATTTTCATATTTGGACAAATATTAAGTTAAGCACAAAACAATTTGTAAATTTTCCAAAATATGTATCAGAAATACATCAACCTTCAGCTTAAAATCCGCAATCATAGATAATGCTAATATCAACATGAAGGAATATTTCTAACTTTCCTTTTCTTATTTCTTTCTATAAAATATTACATAACAATGTCTTAAATATAAATTAAGTCTTTTTTTATGACAAATTTTGTGACTCTTGTTATACAGTGCAATATTGTTTTCCAAATGGTGTATTTTATATTCTACCTTAATATTTTCAATTTTGTGCCCTGGCTGGTTTGGCTCAGCAGTTAGAGCGTCAGCCCCTCGGTCCAGAGAGAGCCAGGTTCGGTTCCTGCTAAGGGCACATACCTTGGTTGCAGTTTGTCCCTGCCCCTGTTGGGGTTGTGTGGGTGGCAACCAGTTGCTGTGTCTCTCTCACATTGATGTCTCTCTCTCTCTTTCTCTCTCTCTCTCTCTCTCTTCCTCTCTCTCTCCCTCTCGCTCTATGCAAAAATGTCCTCGGGTGAGGAAAAAAATATATATTCTCAATGTTGTTTTATTTTGTGTTTCTTTGTTAGCAAGAAGAAACATATATTCAATATTATATTACATATTCTTGAAAAAATTACTAATATATAGTTCTCAAAGTTGGATGTGTAAAATTGTGTCCTTAGTTGATAATGTTCTGGTTGACTAAACATGTTAAAATTTCCATTTTTTTTTTTACTTTTCTTTCTCCTGCTGTGTCTTTTATATATGTCCAGTTACCTTATATTTTGATTCAAATTTTATTTTTTTGTACTTTTTAAAAACTCTGTTAATTAAAAATATTCAGTTATATGTCATCTGAGTTGGCCTGTCACATTTTTTTCAGGCACAATAAATGTTCTTCTAAAATATATATTTATATATTCAAAGTTATATGATTGCTCCTTTTCTTTGCTACCTAAAAGTCTAAAATGGATAGTTGATGCCCTGGCCGGTTTGGCTCAGCGGTTAGAGCATCGGCCTGCGGTCTGGAGAGACCCGGGTTCGGTTCCCGCTAAGGGCGCGTACTTCGGTTGCAGTTTGTCCCCGGCCCTGGTTGGTCGTGCGGGTGGCAGCCACTCGATGTGTCCCTTTCACATCGATGTTTCCCTCTCTCTCTCTTCCTCTCTCTCCCTCCCACTCTGTCTGTACAAAAAATGCAAAAATGTCCTCGGATGAGGATAAAAAATAAATAAATAAATAAAATGGATAGTTGATGAACTAAACTGAAGCTATTATATAACTAGAAAGCGTGTCATTGGTGTTAACCCAACCAGTTTTGCATAGATCCATGTCATCTGTGACATTAAAACTAGTCTCCTTGATATTATGTCATACCTTAGTAACCATGCTAAGCCTATAAATTTCACACAAACAGCAACAAATCCCCAAAATAGTACATTATTTTTATCTCAGTGTATCCCTGAAATATCTCCAGAGTTTGGTTTCACGGTACTTTCAATGTGTATGATGTAGAAAAAAATCCAAATGCAGCATATGAGAAAAGATGTGAAAAATTGAACTTCTTAACATTAAGTGAGCCATTATATATTCTGTTGAAAGTATATAATCTAGAGCAGAAGTCAGCACACTTTTTCCATAAAGATCCAGATGGGAAATATTTTAAGTTTTGTTTGCCAAGAAGAAAATATAACTACCTTTTCTGTAGGTTCTTTTATCAGAACACTTTTATACAAATATTTAATTGACAAAATCCAAAATATAGTAATGTTTTCCATTAGTTTTCTCTCGATGTCATAACACATTTTCACAAATTATCATCTTAAAACACCTATTTATTTCCTCACCAGGAGGGCCAGCTATTTCTCCACCCTGGGTTTTAAAGGCCAACAGCAAGACACTGAAGTATCAACAAGGCTCTGTTCCTTTCTGAAAACTCTACTGGAGAAACTTCCAAGTCATTCAGGTTGTTGACAGAATTTAGTTTCCTGTGATTATTGAATAGAGGTCCTCATTTTCTTGCCATCTGTAGGCGGTTGGGGGGTCATTCTCAGCTACTAGACATCCTGGGGTCAATCTTTGGCTTAGGGCCCCTTCTTCCAGCTTCAAATCCAAAAGAAAAAGGCAAATTAAGATTCTCTTACACTTAAAAATGTCTCTGGCCTTTCTTATTCTTAGCTTACAGAACTTACTGAAATAGGAATGGCAATAGTTTATAGACCCATGTTCTGGAATATTGTGTAGGCATTGGAAGTTCTGTTGATGAGTGTTTAATCATATGAAATGTCTATAATATATAGGCAAACTAAAATCGATGATAAAATAGCATGTACTATTTTTCCAGTTTTATAAACAACAAATAGTTGTAATATAAGTTGATATATTAATATCATTATAGGTATATAAACAGGAAAATGTACAATGCCCTGATAACAATAGCCATCTCTGGATATAGAATGACAGGTTAAGTTAATGCATTGTTCTTATGCTTTTCTATATTTGATAAGCATTTATAGTGCTTTTTTCTTTTCAGAAATCAGAAAAAAATTTAAATGCCATAAAATAGTTCAGATTCAACTCTTATATTATTGTATTATATTTTTCATTTATTATTATTATTTTTTAACATTAATTGCCTTACTTGTGCAGGTAAGATAGGAGGTATCAAAACAGAATGCCATGTTTCACAGCAGCTGTCCTAACCAGCTAAATATGTAAAGAATAGACAATTATTAAACCTAACCAACAACACTGCCCTGATTAAACAATAATGGGATTTGTTTTAACAGTCTTGTATGGATGGTCCTGTGCTAATTTCTACACCTCAGTTACTAAACCACTATAAAATCACCTTACAAGTACCAAAATCTCTGTTTTTAGAAATTTTTGCTTTCTGTTTACTCTGAAATGTGTGCGTTTGTTATTTTTAATGCATGAAAATATAAATGAAAAAGTGTTTCTTTGTACTGACAGTAAAATGTGTACTCCACTCTTAAAGCCAGGGATTCCTAACTCAGCTAGCCAACCATCCTGGTTCTGTAGTAATCAGATGATTATTTTCCACCCTTTGTCTACAAACAATTAAGAAAACCAAGCCCTCGCTGGTGTGGCTCAGCTGGTTGAGCATCGTCTTCTGCACCTAAATGTCTCTGGTTCAATTCCCCATCAGGGCTGATACCCAGATTGTGGGTTTGATCCCAGCTCTGGGTGCATTTGGGAGGCAGACAATTGATATTTCTTTCTCACAGCAATGCTTCTCTCTCTCTCTCTCTCCCTCCTCTCTATTCTTCTCTCTCTAAAATCAATAAGATTATATTTTTAAAAAGAAAGCCAATAAAATAAAAACAATATTCTCAAAGAAAGACAGAAGTGAAGAAAGTCATACCATGAAAGAGAACTTCTTTACCATATACATGGGGATGCTTGGCAGGTACTTCGAGCTCTGCAAGTGAAATTTGTGTGAGAGGTCTATCTTGAAGATTAAGAATTAGAAAAACTCATTGGTTAAAACTGAAGACATGGGGTAGTTAGTTCTCTAAGACACAGAATACAATACAAGACAAGAAATTTACATAAACACATTTTATTATGTCAAGATGAATTTGTGTATATCGTATACATACTAAACAATGTTGATGTGCAACAGATGTTGTAGAAAACAAGTAGACCAGAAACAAACTGTAAAGTATCACATGAAAACAAAATGTATCAAGACCTTAAAAATAATTGTGAAAAATTTGACACAACTATTAAGTACCTGAAATCAATTGCAGTGGATTGACTTGTGGAGAAGCTTATATATTGTCTCAGAGAATGCATTTCTCTGATTTATTTCATTTAGCATAAGTTCATTTTAAAACATGTCATATTTGGTCTTCATGATTCAGCCTCAACCAACGAGCTCAGCGTTCAGGTGAGGTTTGCAATGGGCAGTCAGACAGGTGCCTGTATGGGAGGAAGACTTGCCATTCAGATACCTTCTTGATAAAGAGGTTCAAGTAAAACCTTTACTAGTTAAGGGACCTCTAAAGCATCAGTTCTCATGGGTTGTGACCCCTTTGGGGGACAAACGCCCCTTTCACAGGAGTCACCTAAGATCATTGGAAAACATATTTCCGACGGTCTTAGGAACCGAGACACCACTCCTCTATTCGACTCCAGGCAGGTCCACCCACATGCAGATACGCCCACATACAACATGAGGAACTGTATTAAAAGGTCGCAGCACTAGGAAGATTGAGAACCACTGCTCTAAAGTTTTATAGAAGCTTGTCTGCAATCCAGAAGAAGTGCCTGGGGTTGAGGTCAGACAGTGGCTTGAATGGAGGAAGGTGAGGCTAATAGGATTGCTTGGAGGGGACAAAGATGTCTATGGTTTTCTCAACATTTTGCCTAAGGCAATTCTGATCCTGCCATCCAGAGTCCTCCTTTCTGTCGTTTTGGCATTTGAGATACACTGAAGGACGTTGATGTAGGCTGGCAGGTACGTTTCAAATACTTTTCCTGACAATTTTTTTTAACAGTAAAATAATCAAGTAATGTCTTCTTGTCACATATGCTAATTATCAAATGTAAATATATAATATTATATATTTTAAGATGAAATTTGCTTTAGTTAAATTGAATACAATTCAGGAAAATACCTTCTGTAACCATAATTTATTCAACTTCCTGGATTGATTTGGAAAAAATACATTTTTGTAATTTATGTCTCTATGTACTGTTTAGTGGGACAATCTAAAAATAAAAGTGCATCCTTAACATTAAATTCCATTGCTTTTCGCTTGCACTAGAATGTTTCCCTCATTTCAATGTAGCTTTTGTATGAATAGGTGCAATAAAAAAGCTAATAAACTTAATAAATGGTTCAGTTGCATGACTGCACCTGTGTTACTTTTATCCTCATTATGCATTTCCTCAGACATTGTCCATTGTTTTGTCGTCGTCATAGAACCCTATTGTAAGTCTAATAAATACTGCAATAAAAGTAAAGATCCTGAGAAAATACTACAGTGCCAACTGAAAATAGTTTTGTTGTAAATGTATGCATGCTTTCATCCACTCTGCCAAACACAAGTGTGCTGCCATTCTGCTGGCCACTTTACATCTTCACAGGGACGTGACCAACACTTTATTTCTTATGAGCTTCGTCCAAATATATATTTGAAAGCCTCAATACCAGCAGGTTTTTTTCCTCAATATAATTGTTGAAAACTGATTCAGACAACATGTGCATATATATATATTTCTGAAACAACACTCTGAAACTATGTCTGCATGCTGAAAGTGAAATAGAAAATTAAGTGTTTATTCCTGTAATTTAAGCATCAAAAGCAGTTTCTTATTGATATTCTACAGATATTGACAAACTGTATTTTACGTAAAACTTTTGAATAATAGATATATTTCCATACTGATGTGTATGTGTCGACTGTAAATTTAGGTGTGTTTAGAAAGGCAAACATTCCCAATGACTGTATTAAAATCATATATCACATATTGGCTAGATGTGAAAAAGAATAGACTCACCTCCTATTTTATTTGTTTAATAATATTTTAGATCCTATTAGCTAAGGATCATTTTAAAACAAAATGTGCCATCTAGTTAGTCAATACAAGACTGTGTTTTCATTTATTTTTTTACATGGGGCCGCTGGCAGCTGAATGATAGTATACTCATTAACACTTTTGACAGTTCATAGCTGTCAGTCAGGGAAGACTTTCACGAGCTGCTTAAATGGCATGAGAAATGCACAGTAATGAAGAGGTGATCCCAAACTGATAGATCTTTTGGGATAGCTTGATTAGACTCTTTTGCCTTTCCTGCTTTCCAAAAAGGAAACTGATTGATGAAGTTATTTGATGAAAATCTCGGCTAGATCTTTTCTTGTTCTGCCAATAACCAATCGGCATGCTTAATGTCTGAACATGAGGTTTAATGTTTAGGTTGACTTGTGTAGAGAAGAGGCTTTTTTTTCCTTTACAGCATATATTGTTCTGTTATCTAGAAGAAACAGGACACCAAATAGCCAGATAACTCTAAAATCCAGAATGTAGGGAGTCAATAATATCCATTTGTTTATATGTAGTGAATAGTTTGTATATAGTGAGATTTCAAACAAGGTGTGTAAAGAAATGTTCCACCATATAAGTTTTATTTTCTCCATACTCTAAGAGGTGACAACTTAATTTAACCATTTAAAAACGACTTCTCTCTAAAATTTCCTCAGGACACTGTTAAATCTTTTATTTATAATAAAAGCAGCCATCTACTTATGCTTGTTCTGTGCGGGAGCCTGTGCTCAACACTGAATACACATGAATGCTTGCTTGTCTTTACAACTCCATAAAGTAAAGTTTATTTTCTTCCATTTTTAGATGAGGATATTTATGCTTACACAGATTAAATGACCTGACCAAATCTATAAAAACAGTATTTGGTAGGCATATAACAAGAGCCACTGATATCGAGATCCCAAACCCCTATCCTTCCCATAGTATCACCATGTCTCCTGAGGGCATCTTTGACCATGGTGGAATCCATTTGTTTCTTTTTGCTTCTTGAGTAAATGTTCTTCTTTGAGTAGTTTAGAGGCCATTGATTTCTGCTCTGCTTGTTTCGCTGGTCCATCCCAGGTGTGTATTCCTATGTTGCAGTTCCCTTTTCATTTACCAAGTTAGAGCACAGCCCTAATTGTGATAAAGACTTCATCAATTTCAAAATGTAGATGGATCCTTATAAATGTGCATTAATACTTCTGACTTTCAAATGATTCAAACCAATGAAATGTAGTTGATGGTTCACTAGCTAATCACTACTATGCAAAATATGTTATCAGAATGATGCCTGTCCTGAGAACATATTTCAGAGCAAATTACCTGCCAGAATTTTATTTGATGACTCCAAAATGAATTTTCTAGCTATGATTTCTCCAGAATACTTAGAAAATTTAGTGACCTATGTTATTAAATATTTAAGTTAATTGAGAAAGATAATCCCAATATGTAGATTATTTTTATTTAACATTTTGTATAAATATTTTGAATATCAAATAATTATGATTTTTATGATTACATGCAATTATACATTAGTGAACAATAAACACTTTCAGTAGATTCTTCTATTACTCTAATCATAACAAATATAAATATAATAGCGTAATGTCAATTTAATGTTAAAACTATATCAAAATAGTTTTATCTCTATAATAATTATTCTTTGGTTGAGGGTTATCATTGGGAACAATAATTTTCAATGTACTATACTATGAACATAGAACATACAAGATATTTGACTACTTATAATTTCTGCTTCATAAATGTTACATAAAAGAATAAATGGATCTCCTCATAAATAAACCCTTAAACATAGTCTACCTTATTTTTATTAGTAAGCATAAATCTTCTAATATTAAGCCCAATATTTCAAGGTTCTTAATAAACTTTTATTAAAATGAATTGAGTCTGAAATTATTCTATGATGTATTTGGAACAATAGGATTGTGAAAAGTTATTTTCCTTCAGGAGGACCTGAAATTATGGGTCCCATAATGATATACATTGGTGACACATCTACACTGTAATACCCTGGCAACTTTGAAAGTGTTAGTTTATTTGACGTCTAATTAATTTTATAGTAAAGAAACCCCTTTAACTTTATCAATTTATTTTCCAAGCATAATTGACCACAATAATAAATTTTTCTACTCTTAAAGTCTACTAGAACTGGCAGCTAACTTTTCCAGTAACTCAGTATAAAAATTGTTCAAGATGTTAATTTCTTGAACCAAAAGTTCTTAATATTACTTTATTTAAATGTATCTGTCTCTCTAGATTATACCCTTTTTTTTTTTTTGGTACATGTCTCTAGTGGGAACCGAACCTGGGACTCTCTGGTCCGCAGGCTCACGCTCCAACCACTGAGCGAAACTGGCCAGGGCTAGATTATACCATTGCTTTATAGCTTATATTTGGGATTCTGTTATTTGTATTTGTAGTTTAGATAACAGAACTTTACCATGTTAATAAAGAGGGATATAAATATGATTTGAAAATGTCCCAGTTTTTATAATATTATCATGACTATGTTTCAGTATGGCATGTTCAATAATAAATAACCATGTTTAAGATAAAAATGAAACATATAAAATTTCTTTTTTTTTAATTTAAAATTTTTTCTTAAGGCACAGATTAAAATGTTATGCTTTCTACAATGGATAAGAATTAAAAACATGCATCTACTAATATAATGCTTCTTTTATTACTTTTTACTTGCAAACTCCCTGTTCTTTTTATATGAGATCAAAGCTAATAATTGCTATAAATTACTCATGATAAATTGTTTCTTAGTTTAATTTCCTCTTGGCTCAAAAAGTTTAGGTAAGAAACTTACAGTTATATTAGTTTAAATAATGTTTTTAAATGTTCCTTTATCATACTAGAAAGGCATACATTAGGTGAATTCTTTTCTGAGTATGACTAAGAGGCAGAACAATGTATCGAAAGGGTATATGTGGCTTTTGTAATCCCTGAATTTGAATCTTAGATTCACCACAGAAAAGCCATGAGCCTTAGGTTAGTTATTTCGTATCACTGAATCTCCTTTTGTAAAATTTTACATTGGTTATGAAACCTAGATATATGTTGAGACTACTTTATTTTTTGAGATTAAAAACATTTGCTAATACTTCTATCTTACCTCCCACAAAAAGTGTAATACCAATTTCAAGATTTCCATTAATCCCTGTTATAGGCTAATTGTGCCCCTGCCCCCCACCCCAAATTTAATAAATTAGTCCTAACCTCCAGTGCCTAAAAATGTGACCATAAATGGAGATAGAATCATTGAAGATATAGTAATTAAGTTAAAATTAAGTCAATGGGATGGGCTCTAATCCAATATGACCAGTGTCCTTATAGAAGAGGAAACTTAGATTCAGACACACAGAGAGGGAAGGCAATGCAGGGACATGCGAGAAGACAGCCATTGCCAGTCCATGGAGAGGGGCCTGGAGCATACCCTTCCCTCCCACCCCCAGAAGGAACCAGCCTTGCGACCGCCCTCATCTTGGACTTCCAGCCGCCAGAACTATGAGAAAGTCTGTTGTTTAAGACCCAGACTTTGTTATGATAGCCTTAGGAAACTCGTACGACCCATGGCACTCAGACTGTGATGCTCACTTTGGCCAATGTCCACAAGCTACTAAATTCTTTAATCATGTGTCTTTTTAAATATTGCGTGGTACCTAGGTGATAGACAGAGCTCTTTTCAATTATCTGATTCATATTAATCTAAGAAAGGAAACAGTCTATGTTCCTTAGTTTCTATAAAAACCACGTAGTATTTGAGGGGATTTCAAGGTTAATATGACAATATCACAAACAACTCAAAATTATATATCATTCACTCTTTTATTGCCAGTCCTTCATTTAATAGCCCCGAGAATTCCCCCCTTGCCACATGCCTTTGCAGGTTCCAGACTCCTGCTCACTGTTGTTCAAATCCCACCTCCCTTTCCCAAATCCCACCCCCTAAATCGCTCAGCTTTTATTTTCTTACGTGTTTTTTTCCCCTTTAAATCCTTCCAAGAAACTTCATTCCCTGCATTTTATTATGCAGAACAAATTTGACGTTCCACTTGGGCCGGGTTTACATTAATTAAGATACGTAGGTTTTACAGTGAGCAGCCAGAAAGAAGTCTTGGCTAGCACTCAGAAAGATTAGCCTTACTCTTCTCCTTTCATTTGTCTTTCTAAGTAGAAAAGGGGAGGGGGAGTACATTTTTATTTTATAATTATTACGAACCACTATCTTTTATATTTAAATAACTTTTTTTTTTCACTACTACAAATTATTTGATGGGTTGTTGTGCGGACTAAAGATAAAATGTCAATAGTTGACACCTAGAAGGGTGGATAATACATGCCCAAGGAATAAATAAGTCAATAATTAGTTTATTGACTAAGACATACCCTGTCAGTTAATAACACCTTTATCACTAGGATGCTGTTTGAATCACCACTGAGGATGCATGGGAGACTGAATAGAAAAGAAAACATGGTACACAGTGATCATTCCCCTGCAGAAAGAGACAAGTGCACGAATATTAAGAAATTATAGCCCTGGCCGGTTTGGCTCAGCGGTTAGAGCGTCGGCCTGCGGTCCGGAGAGACCCGGGTTCGGTTCCCGCTAAGGGCACGTACTTCGGTTGCAGTTTGTCCCCGGCCCTGGTTGGTCGTGCAGGTGGCAGCCACTCGATGTGTCCCTTCACGTCGATGCTTCTCTCTCTCTCTCTCTCCCTCTCACTCTATCTGTACAAAAATTGGAAAAATGTCCTCGGGTGAGGATAAAAAAAAAAAAAAAAAGAAATTATAAATAGTTAAGGATATAAGGTGCATAAAAGTGTCGTTGGTTGTGTTACACCGCTCAGGCTGTCATAAGAAAATGCTATAAACTCGGTGGCTTAGCCCTGGCCGGTTTGGCTCAGCGGTTAGAGCGTCGGCCTGCAGTCTGGAGAGACCCGGGTTCGGTTCCCGCTAAGGGCACGTACCTTGCTTGCAGTTTGCAGTGCAATGGTAGAAAAGGCATAGGGTAGACATCTTCATTCCAAAAGGTAGAAATAGAAAAGAAGGAAGAGGGGATGCAAGTCCAAAGTTAGTAAGGAAAATGCCATTAGTTACTTTTATGGGGAACTCAATTGCCTAGGTGTGATATATGATAACATTCTTTAACATATATTTAGATTTGTTGCAAAATAATTTACTATCTGAAAAAAGTCAGTTGAATAAGTACTGAGCAGTAGCTGAAGCTGAATGTAATCATATCATGCTTACACTATGAAAGGCAGTCTTGAGGCTTCTGCAAATCCATCTAAATGAAAACATTGTCCTCTTAATACCAAGCAAGACTAGTAGGCTGGCCTGGCCATGTTATGAGCACATTCTGGATCCAGTGGAGGATCAGACAGCTATTTCCCAAGCAATTCCCTTCTGTAACTTCTCTAATCTTTGCAGTTTCTTGTCACCAGTAATCCTGAGACATTAGTAAGGGTGTGGCTCCTGAGACAAAGAATGGAGTTGAGAATGAGTGGTAATAAAAATCAGCAGATGGACATTTAAACCAGCATCTAATGCAAAAGGCAAAAATGCAAGACGAGTCAAGGGAAAATACCAGGACTTCAAGTGGAAACTGTGATGTGTTGAGCAGAAATAAGCGAAGAAAGGGAAAACAAATGTGTGTAAGCAGGAAGACATAGGGAGAGGGAGACGAAAAAGACAAGGAAGGCTACAGGTGCAAATGCCCCGTAACTCAGCTTAACTGTGTGAGATACCGTGTCTCTGGATTAGTGATGTCTTCTGCTGTGATTCACAGACAACTCGTAATAACGTTAGCTTCAGAGTGCTACCTGACACAGAAAAGCCTTACCCTGTCAAAGGATGCTTTTCTGTTTTCTGGGCTTGCTAATTGTCCTAAAACAGCTCTGGTTCTTCATCGTACGTGGCTCCTCTATTTTTTTCTAGTCTGCCTTGCACAGCAGCTGTGTCCTGTCTGATTTGCCTGGGTGGCCAGCCTGTGCTCCATGACCTGGACCCTTCTGTTCACTAGTGACCATTTACCACAGATATTGCCAATATCCACTGCTTACCAGTGCTTCCTTCATATTGAATTTAGCATATTTTATGAGCAGATGCATTTTCTAAACTGTTAAAAACTGTGAAACATTTTATTAGGCACAAGTAGAATATAGATCCGTATGATGGCATTACATATTACACAGAGTGCAATATTAAGTAAGCATGTACACTCAAGTGTGCTCATCTCTCTCCGGACACATTTTGTTGCAAAAACGGCAGGTACTTTATTCTAGATGCCCTGGCCTCTGACATTCATGTAAAGTCGAAGGGACATAGAGGAAGAGAGGACAGATAGCAGCAGAATCTGTAGCATGCATGTTGTTTCACGGGGACGAGGACTTCTGCAGCATTCCCTAGCTCTTACCTCCCTTCACACCAGCTTGGACTGTGTCCCCAAAGGACATTTACAAATATCATGTCCTTGACCTTAAGTCCTTGAGCTCTTTTCATCCCTATTCATATTTCTAACCAATATCTCCCTAGGGAGAATTTCTCACCCGGAACCCAGCCAAAAACCCTGCAAAGGTTTTTATGTCCCTCTCCCCACCCTCACTGGCACCCAGATATAGTCCCTCTTTCATTTCCCTTCATAGTATTTGTGGCCACCTCTGTTATAGTCCTTAGGATGTTATAGAATTATTCTATAGTTACCTGTCGGATTACCCAATTTGCAGTTCATCTCTAAGCATCTGCCACAGGGGAGGCTCTCTGAAAAAATGTACTGATTGAAGAAGTGAACAAAGTAAACTAGCCCATCAAAAACACAGTGTAACAATTATTTTGTTCTGGTTCCCAAAAACAAAGAATTCAGTAGGGCATAACTTAACAGATCAATGTCTCATTACATATTTATATGAACACTAATGTTGTTTAATTCTGTATAGGTTCTAATAAAAGATATGTAGGGTAACTGACATGAAAAATGCTAATAAACAAGTACAATTAAGCAGAAATCAAATAATTGTGTCCCACTTTTAATCGTGTAAAGCACAGATATTTTTCATCTCTAAAAATTTATTTTGGCTTAAATTTGTTTTAAGCAGTGAAATGTCTTTATTATTAAAATTAATTTAGCAATATTTTGCAGAGCCCCACTGTAAAAAGAATAGCCATGAGCCTGTCTGACACCCTACATATTCTCTCAGTGGCCGGCCTCGGGAAAGCCATTGAGATGCCCAGGAAAAGCCAAGGGCTCCAGCCAAGGCAATCTGAAAACAACCGTCTACCATCTCTAAGGTCCTTTCTCATTCTCCATAGCTTTGAACACTAAAACTGAATTCCGTTATAGACAAATGATCAGTTGTGTATACATTGTATTGCCCATCTATATTTTCAAACGTTTATTTTACTATCCTAAATAGTTAAGGGCATGTTGTTATTAAAATATTACTGGTAAGTATGTAAATGGTAAAGTCAGTTTTTTTCGTTTGTGCCCACGTGACAAACTAAAAATATTTGCTGTCCCAGAGCTATAACATGGTACAACTAATTACCCAGGAGCAGCTTCTGAAAGAACTAAACTAATATTCTAGAATATGTCTTTAAAACTTCATCTCATTCCTGTGAAAAATATTCAGCCATACTAGAGCTAAACACACACACACACACAACAGAAAAACCCTAAAATATTTTAAATATTATAATGCGTTTCCCATGTGATATCCAATCTAATGTCAGCTTTTATAAGCAAAGCTAGTCTATAACGGGGTGCTTATATCAAAGTTACCAGATTCTTCCATTCATTTTTACAGCTATTTGCAGTGTACTTTCATCATCTGAAACACAAAACAGTATGTCTGTGAAACAGAGTCGAATTTTGCATACACAGCCCTTTACAATATTCAAAATCATCCAACTTTGAAGATCTTAGGGTTCCTGTTGGAAACTTACTAGGAGAAATGTGTTTGGAGCTTTACCAAATCAATCACTTTCAAAATGCAGTTTGAAACATTTGTTAAAGTCATAATGTGTGTAGGCATGCACATCCTTAAAATACAGCAATGTTTTGTATTTATTGGATGTACAGAGAGATCAAAGCCTTTGTCATAAATGTTCTCAGTAACACGCTTTGTGTTTGAAGTGCTTCTTTGAGGTAGAAGTCTGGCTTTTCTTTCTTTCTTTCTTTCTCTTTTTTTTTTTTTTTTTCATTTTTAGAGCATAAAACCACTTGCAAAAAGATTGACCCATGTTAATAGCATATTTAGGAACTTTACCATTGCTTCTTAACATTAAATTTTACATTTAAGGCTTTGATATAAACCACATTTAAAATATTGAAACTATTGTCTTACTTTATGCATGCAGTCTGCCAACATTTATTATTGGCACCTACAGAATATTGCAGTGAGGATAAAGTCTGCTGGAGTATTAAATTTGCAATTCGGCTCTTAGAATGCTTTAGCAAAATCTTTATTTTTCTTCCCAAATTTCACACTATGAATAGTAAATGTCTGTATATACATTATATATCACAAACTATATCAAACTTGACTGACCTGAGAGGTTAAGTTCAATATTCTAAGTATTTTTGTTTGATGACTGTGTGTGTGAATAAACTTCCAGGTCATAGTTTACTAGAACCCCCACCACCAAATGTTTAACATGTAGGGTATTAGTCCCTATACAACACAAAGAATTGAAAATCTTGATAACTTAACATGTAGTTTAGCCAATATAATTAACATAATTAACTTTTCCCCCAAAACCTTTTAGACCATCAATGTTTCAAATGTGTAGAATCAATGAGAACACATTTCCTCCAAGCCCATACATTTGAAAGTCAGAGACCTATCCTCAAAACAATAGCTGCTCAGCCATAAAGTCTATGCAGATATGAAGATCTTGTATTACAGTTTATGTAAATAATATGTGTATACAGTCACAAGACATTCTGCAGGATGGGGTTGAGGGTATTTCTTATATTTTGCATCAGTTAATTCTGATTCATTTTGTTGTCCATGGAAAAAGGAAGGATAGGTCTTATGCAAATAAAGATTAGGCTCCTTTATTCCACCCCATGACTTCCAGAGAGGAATTTAGATGCACAGTGACAGGGAGGGTCCATGCATAGTATTTGAAAACAAAGGCATCAGGTAAGCAGGACTTTTCCAACTTTGGGCTAAAACAATGGATTTTGTTTTAATTGTTTTGTTTAGTTCCCATTTACACAGCAATGACTCTTTCTAGAAGGGCAAGGATAAGACAGAGCAGGTTGGGAGATTGAAACGAGATGTTCTGTTTTAGTGAAGAGATTTCAAACACCAAATCTGGATTCTCAGACAATTTGCAACTAATGGCTTTTTGTCGAAGAAGGAAATTTTTACTCTAGTGTGAATAGTTAAGAAGTGTTCATTGAATTGACATAAATGTTTATTTAAAATACACTACAGACATCCTGCACTTAATTATATTTTAGGAGGAAAAGGAGAATCTCACAGAAGTCATAAGCGGTTGTTGAAATGTTCCACAGTAGAGTGTGTGCCTTTGCTAAGAAATGAAAGTTATATTATGTGCTACCTTTTCATCTGTTGCATGTCTTTACCAGCTGTGAAGACATGTCAGGTGCCATTATTCTGCAAATTTTACTCTTTCTCAATTGCTAACCTCTTGTTGACAGTAATCAGAACTTGATAGAGGGGCCTATGCAGGTGATATATGATAGTTAGTGCTAGTGGGATGTATATGTGGCAGTTTTCGTATTACATCCTGTAGGATGATACATCATCAAATAATATTTCAGATAGTTCCTAGTCTTTCAGCAGAAATGTAATTGTTACTCATCTAATAATATTTCCAGATGGTATAGAGGTATGGGCTCAAAATAAAGACTAGGTTAAAAAAGTGAAACCAAAGCAAAATGTGAAATCAAGAAAACTACTGGTTATTGTGCAGAAATGCAAAATTCTTTTCAAAAGTAAGGTGGCATGAGATTGGTCATCGTAAGCATGTAAGCAGAAAGAAACCTGTGTAGTGTTACGGGATAACATTGTGATAAAATGAAAGGATGACTTAAAAAGATTCCCTTGCGAGGCGTGTCTCTAAAGGGCAAGCAATATTGCAGTAAAAGTAAACCATGCTTTTCTTCATAAATTTGAAGATGGGGACCCAATTTGTATAAATGACACGGTTGCAGATAGCACCTTATGATTAATATCTAAATATTGTGATATACTATTTTATTGCTTTCCACAAGTTTTGGTATGTTAAAGAGCAAAATTCAGATAATTTGTGATCAAATTCACATTTGTCACTGCTAAGAAACATTTACATTTACTAACTGGCAATGTTTCTCCACCAAAGCATACCAAGTTGTGTTTTCTATGTATTGACCTCTTGCGAACTCTTTCTGAAGATTCCCTTCATGGGCAAAACCTTCCTTTAATAGAGGGCATGGCCTTTTAAAGTATTAGACCTCTCGGTAATTACAGTGCTTCCTTGATAACTAAGCATATGACACCTACAAGATTCAGTTTTTCCAACTTACAAGCAAAGTTTAACAAGCAAATATTCTATGACACATCCTGAATTATTAATCAGTGAAATAATTTTTTATGTTTTGAAGAATAAAAATAGCAAAGGAAATGCCCTAAAAGTTTTACAATTTCCAGAAGCAATGTTTATATTAAAACTCTCATAACTTACCCCATATTTATCCTATATTGCTAAAGAAAACTTGTTTCTTACAAAATGGTGAAATTTTTATTGCATTTTGTTGCAGAAAGATTCTATTTGCTGTTGGTTTGTTTGTTTTGTTTTGTTTTGTTTCCAATCTTAGTAAAACAGGACAATCTAAGGTCTCAGATATCAATTCTAGATAATTCTTACAAAAAAACAAAACAAAAGAGATAACTTAAATTCTTATCACTGACATGGAAAATTTAAAATTATGTATATATGCCTTGGTTGGTTTGGCTCAGAAGTTGTAGCATTTGCCTGCAGATCAAAGAATCACAGGTTCGATTCCGGTCAAGGGCACATTACTTGGACCTCCATTGTGGCTTGTCCCCAATCCTGGTGGGGGTCGTGGGGAGGCAACCAGTTGATGTGTATCTCTCAGTTTGATGTTTTCCTCTCTCTTTCCCTCCCTTCCTCTCTGAAACTAAATGGAAAAAAAAAATGTCCTCAGTTAAGGATTAAAAAAAAAGAATTATGAATATAAAATTTGACAAAATTTTTTCATTTCGATATTTTTGTCTATACTTCAAACATATAGTATGACCTTCTGGATGCTTTTTTTCCTTCCATTTTGAACTGCTATTGGGTTTAAGAAGGTTTTTAATGTTTCTATATATTTTTAAAGTATCTTCCAAGCACATCTTTTAGTTAAGAATGAAAAAATTTTTCACTTCGACAGCATGTCAAAAAACTTAATTTCTTGGATAAGCTACAAAGTGATTAAATGAATGTATTCAAGTCCCAAAGCAAATAAATAGGACAGTCAGGAAGAGAAATTAGAATATTGCTTGTCACACAAGTATTTCTACTACATTTGTATTGATGTGATAGTGCTTTTGTCTAAATATGTGACTATAATTAAAACAAAATATTATCAGGTTTTTTATTGACTTGATCATAAACCAATACAGCTTATTGATAATAAATAACGGTCCAAATGTTTATGTATTCAAATCTCTCTCTCCAGATAAATAGATGATAGATAGATAGATAGATAGATAGATAGATAGATAGATAGATATGTATATGTATTTATGTGTCTGTTGTTTGTATTTACTTCCAGGTGAATTACCAAGGTGAAGAGGATGGACCTCACATATTTAGCCCAATTTAAGATTTCCTTGTGTGGAAAGGATAAACTGTAAGATTGCACCTTAAGATTTTTTGTATTACAAAACTATAATGAATTTTTCTTAAGTGTATACTGCCTGTTAATTTAGCCATAATTTCTGTGGATGCTAGGGGAAATTATTAAGTTATAAGATAACATGAGATAGTATTAAATAAGCCTAGTTTGCCGAGAGTTTCCACATTTTTTGTATGCATGTTCTAAACGTCATTCTTTAAGCACCAGCCATATTGTTGCTCTTACTTGTACTCTCTGTCCACTTTCTTATGAAATCTTTACAAAATACTTCCAAAAGTTGCCAGTTACTTAGACAAATGGAGATATTGGAAAACTGAAACTCAGAGATACAGCTTAATAGTGCGATGTCACATCCTATTACATGGGTAGAACTGGATGCAGAAATCAGGTCCACTTGTTTCCAATGCTAATATATGTTACCTTGCTGGCATGACCCTGGGCTCATGGCTTTGGTTAAATTGCTTGAGACAAACTAAATAAGTAAGTTTTTTTAGGGTGTTTACATAAGACTATACTCTTTTGCTATACATTATTTCCCCTTTTAACCTATCCTAAACTGTGCGTCATTCAAGAAAAATATGGAACAGCTGACTGATTTCCTTATACATTTTGTATGTTAAAAATTTAGTTAAATAGTATTATTTATTTTTTAAACTAATTTTTGGTTTTTGTATTTTAACCTTCTAACATCACCTATATAACTGTGTTGAACAGCTCAAAATTTTTCAATACTCATCAATCGCGCATTATACATGTTTATGTTTCTACCTGACACCAATTTCAGAGCAATCCTGGACCATGGATGACTTCAAATGTTTATACACACACACACACACACACACACACACACACACACACTTTTTTGTTTTGTTTTGTTTTGTTTTCACCTGAAAAATATACAACAGACATTGCTGTCTTGGTTATTTATTTCAAATTTGTTTCCAAAGACTTGTGATCTGCTTTCTCCAAAGTAGTCATCTAGAGTTACTACATAGAGAAAAAGGGATCGATTCAATCCAGCATTCTGACTTTAGGTTACACACATATCTACTGATAATTAGTACCAAGAGAAATGTTTTGGAATTCCAATTCTAGCAATTTTTTTATCTTGAAATTTCCAGGAGAAATAACACTAGAGGGCAATTTCCCCTTGCTACTATTTTCTGAAAGACATTCTAACTATGTTTAACTTGTCCAAGAGTACAAATATATATGCAGAAAAACCAGATCTTAACCCCATTAAGAATTTATGGATTAATAAAATTTTATTCAAGAATATACAAATACCCAAGGCAGTTTAATTAACCAGAACAAGATCTTCAGCTTCAAAAATAAGGGAGAAGAAAAGAAAGAGACTGAGGGAGAGACCAAGGGAAGAAGGAAGAGAGGGATGGGAGGAGAAAGCAAGAAAGAGAAAGAAAGCAAGAAATCAAAAAAAGAAAGAAAGGAGAAAGGAAAGAACTTGAACATTATTAGAAGTGAAATATGGAAGGCTCGGAGTTTTATGGCTGGATAAAATTAGTGCCCCTCTTTGGGTATTTCAGAATTTCATTCCAGGTGTGAATAACCTCAGAACAGGGAGACTTTCTGCAAAGTACATTAGCTCTAAATGACTAATAAAAACCAGATTTTATTCAGGGGCAGAATTGGTATGGGAATTGAAATTCCAAGACCGCACATTATTGTTCACTTAGGGATATTGTGTTAGGTAACAGCAAAGAGAAAAGGAGCAGGGGAAAGGCCGGTAGTCTTCACTTCTAACACAAGAGCATGTTCCAAGTGGGAACCGTAATACCCAGAGGAACTGGAGTCTGCATGTCCACTTGCTTGATCTAATCCCATAATGTAAGAAATGAAAGGCGGTTGATAGGAACATGTGACTTTATGTCTGTATTTTTTTTTTTTTTCTTTTCCTAAATTGCCCACTTTTATTCAGGTGTTCCCTGTGAGGCACACATAGGCAGTTTTTGTAGGTTGGGCCCCTATGTTCGTAACCCTCCCCTAAAACAAAACAAACCAACAACTCAGACGGCGTTTCATCCTCTCCTTTTAGGCCATTTTTTCTGCTAATTTTATTGTGCTGAGAACATAATGAAGCAGAGGGAAAGCAACACAGTATTTGGAATTGATGTAGATTAGGAAACTTAATAAAATAAAAGCAAACCTTCTGCCCTGGCCGGTTTGGCTCAGTGGTTGGAGTATCGGCTTGCGATCCTGAGAGACCTGGGTTCGGTTCCCGATAAAGGCGTGTACCTCGGTTGCAGTTTGTCCCCGGGTCTGGTTGGTCATGTGGGTGGCAGCCACCTGATGTGTCCCTTTCACGTTGATGTTATTCTCTCTCTCTGTTCCTCTCTCTCCCTCCCACTCTATCTGAACAAAGAATGGAAAAGTGTCCTCGGGTGAGGATAAAATAATTAAATAAAGAAAGAAAAAAGAAAGCCTTCTTAGGAGAACTAGCACCTACTCCAACACTTCCTTTCTTCTAACGAGCCCCATCCAAAAGACCCAACTTCTTAAACATTTTTATTACATCATAGCTTCTGACGTCATCACCAGAAGAAAAAAAAATTATTTGAACTCTGTAAAATACTGACATGTTAAATAAAGGTATCTGTTTCTCTAACACATTTCACGTTTTTTTTTTGTTGTTGTTGTTGTTTTTTGAAGTACAGAAACTTTACACAGAACTTCTATTTATTTATTTTTTTTATCCTCACCCAAGGACACTTTTTCATTCTTTGTTCAGATAGAGCAGGAGGGAGAGAGAGAGAGAGAAACATCGATGTGAAAGGGACACATCGAGTGGCTGCCACCCACACGACCAACCAGGGCCGGGGACAAACTGTAACCGAGGTACATGCCCTTAGCGGGAACCAAACCCGGGTCTCTCCGGACCGCAGGCCAACGCTTTAACCGCTGAGCCAAACCGGCCAGGGCTACACAGAACTTCTAAAACAGAAGAAATACTGAGATCTGTAGAGGTCCTAAGTGTAGCCAACCAAACTTTAAGAAAGCCAATTCAAAAACCATTGCATAAAGATGGAGTGGGGAAGATGAGCCCCACAAGGGACATATTGAGGGATTGTTTTTGGGGGGAGGGCAGAGTGGAAATTAAAATTTCAAATAAGGCTTTAATTGTTCTCAGCAACAGGGTCTTTTCAAGTTTATATATTGACCAAGAAGAGAAAGAGACAAAATTAGACAAAGGAATAATATTTTGATAAAAGAAATCATAAAATGTTCATAATTCTGCTCAAGAATATGCAAATAACTAGCAAACACACAAAAATTACTTACTTTTCAATCTTTAAGAAAGCATATAGATATCTGTGTGGTACAGGCATCACAGTTTTGAGTATCGCTTCAGGATAGGTACAATACAAAAATAATGCCACTTGCAGAAGCTCTTTACTCCTGGGTTTTATATACAGTCCAGTAGGGTTAATTATCCCTGAGGTACAAACAATGAGTATATTAAGTAATGTATACATTCCATTTTTTTTTTCAACTTCCTCTCTACAATTGTGCCCTCAGGATTCTTTAGAGTGATTCTCAAAGTTTGGGAACAGAAATCTTTGCATTTTGTTTTAACATCTTAAACCTTTAAAAAATACTTTGTAATAAAAATTCTCCATTACAGGTATTTAAAGATTATTATTTCTCTAGAGTATTGTGAGATTTTTTTATTTTTTATTATTTTTTTTATTTTTATCCTCACGTGAGGACATTTTTCCATTTTTTGTTCAGATAGAGTGGGAGGGAGGGAGAGAGAGAGAGAAACATCAATGTGAGATGTTTCAAGTGGTTGCCACCCACATGACCCCAACCGGGCCGGGGACAAACTGCAACCGAGGTACGCGCCCTTAGCGGGAACCGAACCCGGGTTTCTCTGGACTGCAGGCCGATGCTCTAACCGCTGAGCCAATATTTTGTGGTTGAGATATAATTGGAATATAACATTATACTGTTTAAGGTTTACAACACAATGGTTTGATACATGTATGTATCATGACATGATTCCCATAATAAATCTAGCTAACATCTGTCACCCCACATAGTTACAATTTTTTTCTCGTCGTTAGAACTTTTAAGATCTACTCTCTTAGTAATTTTGAAGTATGCAATACAACGTTATTAACTTTAGTCACCATACTGTATATTAAATTCTCAGGACTGACTTATTTTAGAGAGAGATGGCCTAAGGGGGATAAATAAAAATGAGAATAAATACATTGAACAAACAAAACTAATAAGCATCAGAAGAAATATCTTCAGATTCATGCAGTCAGGCCTAATGTCTTCTTTTTCTCTTTTACAAAAAAAAAAAAAAAATTCATGGATTAATGAAAAGTGTGATAGAGATGAGCTGACTCTTGAGCAGAACTTCCTCAAAAGACTGACTGAAGAGCTTGTAAGAATGGTTGAAATCCCATCACGCTTAACATGTGTAACAAAATGTCTGCTAGTTTCCCCGATGGACTGAGAAATAAAACCAATGCTTATGTGCTTAACAAATTGACAAATAAGAAGACTGTGGATTGTTTTTGTTTTGTTTTGTTTTGTTTTGTTTTTAAGATAGAAATGCTGAGGTAAGCAAGATTATTCACTCTTAGTTCTAAACACATAATACTTGAGTTCAAAAGACTTTTAATGTCAGCTTACCTTTGTTTATGGGTTTAAATGGTTTTTCCCAGAGCCTGATTGAGGAAAAATATGAGACAATGCATCAAATAGTGTATAATACTTTTTCACTGTTGGTTCCAATAATTGTTCAATTGCTTAGAACATTGCCTGGTACCTTGAAAGTTTCTATAGATGTTATTAAATAACTAAAATCTCCTTTATCCCCATCTACTTAGAGTTCATGGTTCATAATCTTTGACAATGCTTTTGTCAATTTCTTAAACTTTTTTCTCACATTTTATTACACACACTTGAAAGAAATTTAGTTTGGAATAAAAAGCAAAGTGTGTGTGTGTGTGTGTGTGTGTGTGTGTGTGTGTGTGTAATTACTGCTATCTCTCTACCTGAGCCAAGACTTATGAATCACTGGGAATAATCACAACCAGGTAGAAAGTGATCAATATAGAATTATGATCAGCAACCACATGTACCTCCTCAAACTTCCCCCGCCTACCCCTTTATTTTCTCATAATGTCTGCAGTGGTTAGTTTCAGTGGTCCTCAGTACTCATGCCTTTGCCCTCGCTTGTCCTTCCCTGTAAACAGACTGCTTTGTTTCCTGTTTTACTTTAGCATTTAAGTATGCTTTGATCAATACTGCATTCTCTTTGAGCCGTGAATAATAGCTCACTCTCACTTTCAGAGACAAACTTTTAAAAAACTTCTCTGAACTTAATGTTTCTGCTTCCTCAGCTATAATGACCTAACTATAGTTTCTCTTACCCTGAACTTGATTCTGTTAAGCTTTAGTCTTCAGTCTTAATTTTCCTTGACTTCTATTTTCACGATATTGCTTGCATTCTCATTTTGCGTTCAATGCCCCATTCACAGTCCCTTTTTCAGGACCATTGTTATGACGTAAGTAGTGTCCCCCCTAAATTCACATGTAGAAGCCCAATTCCCAGTGATGCTGTATTTAGAGATAGGGCTTTTATAGAAGAAATTAAAGTTAAATGAGGTCAGGAATCCAACAGAACTAGGTTTTTTGTTTGTTTTTGTTTTAGGAGAAAGTGTGAGAAAAGAGAGGGGGGGGGCAGAGGGAGAGGGAGAGAGAGAACCAGTCTTTCAACACCTTAATCTTGGGCTCCCAACATCTATAACTGTGAGAAAATAAATTTCTGTTGTTAAGCAGCTGGCCTTTAATATGTTTGTGTTGCAACCCTAGCAGGTCATACAGTCATCTTTGTATTTCTTAAATAATACACTTTGCAATGTATTTAAGACAATCTCTTCTCAGTTTCTGCATTTTTTCATAGGGAGTTGCATCTACTCTCAGGCCTTAAATGGTTATCTCTATGACGATCACTTCTAAATTGGTATCTTCAACCCAATATATTTTTTAGTTCTAACCTTCCAGCATCCTACTGATTATCTTCACCCAGGTGTCTTACAAATCTTTCAAATTGAAAATGTATAAAATTGAATTTATCTTTGTAACTTCTCCACCCTCTCCCCAAATTACTATTTTCCCCACTTAAAAATTTTTTTGATTAATTTGAGAGAAAGAGAGACAGAGAGAGAGAACAATCGATTGTTGTTCCACTTATGCATTCATTGGTTGCTTCTTGTTTGTGCCCTGACCAGAGATCAAACACACAACCTCGGCAAAAGGGGGTGACACCCCTGTGCTACCTGGCCAGGGCAATTTCTCCCATTTCTCATTGTGGTAACTTGTACCTGCACAAGCAAGAGACCTTTAAGGCAAACTTCGTCTCACATTCTCACTGTGGCCCTGTACCTGACAGGGAATCAAGCACCAGGTCCCTTAAATTCTACCTGAACATCTCTCTCAAAAGTGGTTACTTCTCTCAGTTGACACTACCGAAATCCAGTCATCTCTGCTACTACCATCGATTTCTCATCTCGCCAACAGCAACAAATCCCTACCCTACTTCACTGTCTTCCTCACCCTCCTCCCCTCCATTTCCCCCTCCATGTAAAAATGTTTAACTCTAGCTTAAAATGCTTTTAATCTTTTCCAATATCTCAGGGCTTAACTGCCTTATATAACTCCACAAGATGCACCTCTTTTCTGCAAACCTTTCTCTTATAATTCATATCTAAACAATTCTATTTTCCTTCTATTCTTCTTATTTAAAGAAGGAATTCTCTTGGCATTTAAAAGGAGCAAACTTTAAACAATGAAAAAGTTTATATTGGTTATATGTTTCAACAACTCAGATTATATAGATTTCAACTATAAAGAAGTTTATATAATATGGATAGCTGTAACAACTTAGGCACTAGAGATACAGAGTGTCAGTGGCACAAAATAATGGGTATACACTAGTTGATATACTAGTAATGTTTTCCTGGTTGCAAGCAACAAAACTAGACTCTTACTAACTTTGGGTGGTGAAGGGGGCACTCTAGTAGCTCATGCAATTAGAATAAGAACTTAATGGTGAAGCCGGGGGGGGGGGGGGGTGGGGATCAGGATAACAGTAGAAAATACAGCAAGGAGTTTATGAATTGTGCCTTGAGAATTCAGCCTTTGGTGAGGTTTAGCATAAGTGAGTCCAAGCTTTGTGTTTCTGTTTTCCAAATTTTAGGTAATTAGAGATGAGCCCAAGGGTCTGCCCCAGATCAAAGAGCTCCCAGTGTTGTGGAACGCAGGACATTAACACTGGTGTCATTTGTACCTGATTGTAACCCAGTCATTTCTAGAGAACAATGTCTCATTTTCATTTAGAAATACCCTGACTGGGTCTCTACTACACTACAAGTGTTTAATTTTTGTGTGTTTTTGAGTAAGTACTGGGCAGCATTGGTCTTGCATACTTTGAGGTTGAATGAATAAGTGAACTTTTTAGAATAGACTTTAGCAAGTAATGTTGGGAAGTATATCATATTAATAAAGTTTAATTAGGTATTCTAATTATAAGCTACAAAAGCAGAAAAATGTAAAAGCTTTCTTTTGTGGTATAACATAATTCTTTCTATGCTTATTCAAAATGATTTATAACAAAGCCTGTGCAGAAAGAGCAGCCCACTTTTTCTATATTTAGAATTGTATGAGAGTGAGCACGTAAACATTTTATATTCTAAAGAGGTATTTGAGCAAGAACTGTAGATTGTTTTGTCTTTCTAGACATGGCTTTTGGCCTAAGGCGGGCCCACGTGCTGGGGCAGCAGTCACCAGCCTGCTGTACAAACGCAAGGCTGCTGCCCAATGCCCTCGCATCTCCTTGCCTGTAAACCCACCTCCCACTCCCCTCTACCTCTCCAAACACACTTACCTGGAAGCTGCATGGGGCCTTCTATTACTGAAAGGGCTCCGAGAATATAAAACATCTGGCCATGCCTAATATCTTAAAGATGCACACATGCTCCCTCTTTGTTTAATGTCCTCCTGGTAATTTAAGCAGATGCTAGTTGCAATGCAATATGAGTCATCTGAAAAGTATGTATATTGATAGCTCAGTACCACTAAAAAATATCATAGAAAATTTACATAACACACATATATATCTCTTTGATGAAAGCAGAGAGTTCACTAAAGTCAAATGATTGGTGAATACAATTACATGTGCCCAAATGTCTTTGTCTTTCATACCAGGGACTTGTTGCTTTTTATTCAAACAGGAAAAAGTTATTTTAACTATGCAAATGAGGTGTCCTCAAATCTAATCAATTTGCAGTGTGACAAAATAATCTATTGTCTTGCCAATTCACCAAGGTATTTCTGCCATTTGGAGATTGCAAATTGTTTAATTTATGATCACATAAAGTGAGTTAGAAGGAATGTGATTAAATGGTTTAAAATATAAGAAAAATGTACTGAAACATTAAATTAAAACAAGAGGGACTTTAAAAATTTTCTGTTTTATTTTTTAATGAGCTCAGTACAAACAAACAACGCTACATTTTAATGTCTTTACAAAGGTGCCTGAAATCATCACTGTCTGCTGTGAAAACTTTTATGTACTCATTTATCACATGTATATCATGACCTAGATTTTGGCATTGCCTTGTTAATTTTGACATTGCCTTTTCCTTCATTTAAAATGCTCACATTATTAAATATTTCTTACTGCTTATGGCTTCTGGAATCATAGGTATAAATACCAATGGCTTTAAGATAAAGAATCAGAAATAAAACCATGATTATAAACTTTGATTCTTTTTTTTATATTTGCTCTATGTCTGTGTCCTCATATATAATAATGCAAGATTTTGAATAAATCATCATATATCACCCAATGAAAGAATGCATAATTGAGGATTAGATGTATCTATAAGTGACATAAAAATCAATACTAGGTTTAAATAAGATAGACGTTTTCTTCTCCGTCACACAAACGAGTTCACAGAGAGCCATCCAAAGATGCTGCAGCATCGCCAGTGGCAGAAACCTTACCTTCCCTAACATTGTTGCTCTGTTCGGCATCATTTTTATCCCCAAGATCATCTCGTGGTTACAAGTGGCAGATGGAGTTTGAGCCATTTGACCTGCAGTAACCAGTAGAAAGGTACTGAAAAGTGTTTACTATCTTCCAGAAGAGCACAACCTTGCTTTTATTCCCAATGGCCAGACTAGTCATGACACTCAAGGTTCCAAGAACATCTAGGAAATGTACCCAAATAAATGTATAAGGATACATTTTGGCACAGAAATTTGCCAAGAAATAATGAGTAGAATCTGCCCAATGCTCCAAGTTTCAGTTTTAGTCAAAATTTTATGCATTGACTGTTAGTGAGAATGCAAAATGTCTATGGAAAACAGTATGAAGGTTCCTCAAAGTAGGAAACAGAACTACCACATGTTCCAGCAATCTAACATCTAGATGTTTATCCAAAAGGATTGAAATCAGAATCGAAGGGACATTAACATCTCCATGTTCATTGCAGCACTAGTCACAGTAGCCAAGATGTATGGACAACCTCAATGTTCAATAAACTGAAGAATGACTAAAAAAGATGTGGTATAGACATATAATGGGATACTATTCAGCCTTTAAAGAGAAGGAAATCCTACAATATGAGACATTATGGATAAATCTTGAAGATATTATGCTAAGAGAAATAAATAAGTCACAGAAAAATAAGACAAATTTAAAATATAGTAATTGGCAAGTGCAAAAAAAAAAAAAAAAGGAATGAGAAAATGGATTATTATATCTATTTTTTTGGTCAAGACTGGTATATGGTTTCTAAGGTTTGGATGAGAAAAGACCACTGTTGAGTTTTGAAGCATCAACTTCAAAATGCTAAGGGAAGACTTTTCCCCTTGATCCAAGATGGAGCAATGAATAAATGTGTGGCTTCCAGGAGACACATTCAGCTGGCTCATTCCCTAAGGAGTTTTCCAAATGATTCCATGAATGAATGGAACTAAGTGAAAGGTACTATCTTATCAGGCAAGAGACAGAAGTACTGCAAGTCTGACAAAATGTCTTGAACTGAAAGTGAGGAAATGTAAGAGAAGCAACCTAAAATCCTGTATGTAAATATTCTCCAAATTGCTGGCCTACCCCTAATCTGAAAATGTACAAGTCAGGACTCCAAGAAACCATCACAAATCAACAGCTAGAAAGCCAAAGATCAGAAAGTGATTTCAGTAGTTCGCCACTCTTGAAGTTCAATGTCAGCCAAGGGAATGGGGTCCTGGTCGATGTTTCAGGTTTTCAGATGAAGTACCAGCAGGTCAAGGAGTAAGAGGGAGGACTATACATAAGAATCAAGTATGCCCTAAGAGTAAAAGCAACCCTAAATTGGTCAGTCCTCATAACACCAAAAATGCCACACATAAATTTTCAATGAAGAAAACAAACCATTATGAGAAAGTTTTTAAAGTTCATTTAGAAATGACTGTATAATTAGACTAAAAACATATGCAGGTTTTGGAACAATTAGATACAGAGCCAAATATAAGTTGGCATCACTCAATACAGGATAGATACATTTATGGTAACAGACGATGAAACCAGAGTTGGAGACGATCAAGGTGACCCACCATTTTTCTTGCCGTCAGAAAGATATTTAAAATAACAGTGAATATATGTATTTAAATTCACATGTAGATAATTAGCATTATATTTTTATCACACTAAAGCCACTTGGTTTATTTTATTGCAGGTGAACAACATATTAGTTTTACTGCTCTTTATACACAGAAGTGATGCAGTACCATTGACTACTGATGAAACTATTCATTAAAAAGTGCAGGAAGTGCTTCTCTGCTCTGCTTGCTCTGCTCTCCTCTGCCTGCTCTGCCTGCTCTGCCTGCTCTGCTCTCCTCTGCCTGCTCTGCCTGCTCTGCTCTGCCTGCTCTGCTCTCCTCTGCCTGTTCTGCCTGCTCTGCTTGCTCTGCCTGCTCTGCCTGCTCTGCTCTGCTCTGCCTGCTCTGCTCTGCTCTGCCTGCTCTGCTCTCCTCTGCCTGCTCTGCCTGCTCTGCTCTCCTCTGCCTGTTCTGCCTGCTCTGCTTGCTCTGCCTGCTCTGCCTGCTCTGCTCTGCCTGCTCTGCCTGCTCTGCTCTGCTCTGCCTGCTCTGCTCTCCTCTGCCTGCTCTGCCTGCTCTGCTCTCCTCTGCCTGTTCTGCCTGCTCTGCTTGCTCTGCCTGCTCTGCCTGCTCTGCTCTGCCTGCTCTGCCTGCTCTGCTCTGCTCTGCCTGCTCTGCTCTCCTCTGCCTGCTCTGCTCTGCTCTGCCTGCTCTGCCTGCTCTGCCTGCTCTGCCTGCTCTGCTCTGCTTTGCCTGCTCTGCTCTGCTCTGCCTGCTCTGCCTGCTCTGCTCTGCTTTGCCTGCTCTGCCTGCTCTGCTCTCCTCTGCCTGCTCTGCTCTGCTCTGCCTGCTCTGCTCTGCTCTGCTCTCCTCTGCTTGCTCTGCCTGCTCTGCTCTCCTCTGCCTGCTCTGCCTGCTCTGCTTGCTCTGCCTGCTCTGCTCTGCCTGCTCTGCTTGCTCTGCCTGCTCTGCTCTCCTCTGCCTGCTCTGCCTGCTCTGCTCTGCTCTGCCTGCTCTGCTCTGCTTTGCCTGCTCTGCCTGCTCTGCTCTCCTCTGCCTGCTCTGCCTGCTCTGCTCTGCTCTGCCTGCTCTGCTCTGCTCTCCTCTGCTTGCTCTGCCTGCTCTGCTCTCCTCTGCCTGCTCTGCCTGCTCTGCTCTGCTCTGCCTGCTCTGCTCTGCCTGCTCTGCTCTGCTCTCCTCTGCTTGCTCTGCCTGCTCTGCCTGCTCTGCTCTGCTCTGCCTGCTCTGCTCTCCTCTGCCTGCTCTGCCTGCTCTGCTCTCCTCTGCCTGCTCCGCTCTGCTCTGCCTGCTCTGCTCCCCTCCGCTCTGCCTGCTAAAAGGAAAAAAAAAAGTGCAGGAAGCAACAACTAGTGGACTTTAACATTAATGGGAACAGTGTAAGGAAAGTAATTGAAAGGACTGCTTGCACTGTTTCTTCAAAATAAAATGAAAGAAAGTTCACCATAAATTAAAGACTTTAATTGAATATAACAAATCCATTTATATTAGGAATAATTGTGAAAAAATGTGGAAAACTTGGACAACTAAGATCAATGTTAATTGCTTATTATTTTGAATAAATTGCCCAACTCCCAGCCACATCACGCTGTCACCTAGAGAAGAAAATGTTTCTGATTTCAGTGATTATGTACTTAAATATTCTTCAAATACAATAAACACGGTTGGTTAAGTACATCACCATTGTGTAAGTTGTTTGTTGAAAGATAAAGGATGGTGCTGGGATTAATTTAAGAATGATAGACCAATCATTGTGATTTGTGAACTGATCACTCTAATTCAGAATTCAGTCTGAAGATCGCTGTGTGATAATTACACATTGTTTCCCGAAAATACTTTAGATGAAATTTCTCTGTATGCACCTATTTTCTACAACTTTATGTTTCGTTCTGATTGTGAAACAAAATCAATGTTCTATTCAGTGAAGAGTAGAATTTAGAAAATATCAAATTAGTTTAATCAATGAAAACCCAAAACTAATTAATTAGATTATAAAGTAAAACTAGTCTTGAATTATACATCTTACTAACTTAATTGTCAATTTTGGTAAAAAGCTAGCTTCTTCTCCACACGGTGTATATGTATGAAAAAGGCAGCTGCTATTTTATGGCTATAAGGCCAAAAAATAAACCTTATAATATTCTGTCAATCAATATCTTATAAAAGCAAATAGAAAGAAAATAATAACAATTATTTATAAGATAGATACTATGTATCACAAATAAAAGTAACCATTAATTATACAAATATAAATAATACATGTGTATAATGTACTCCAGGCTAATAAATTCTAGATGCTTTTAAATATAGTATGTATAGAAATAGCCTGACCTAATTGTTCAGAGATGGACCAATTTACTTATTATAATAGGCCTGTATTTTCAGTATCAGAAGTCTGTTAGACAATCATCCAAGTAGATTAGGTTACAAACATTATTTTCTTATGGCTTAGATAAATGTTTATAATTTTTCCAATCCACTTGGTGGGTATGAACAGCTTTAAAGACCCCATGCACTTGTGTTATTAAATTCTAAGTTAAGTGTGTACACCAAGACAACATCAGAACTTATATATTTTTGGCATTTAATAAATGTTTTCTGTTCATCAAAATAAGAAATGGATGATATAAAATTAAGAAGACAAAATAGTGGCATGTCATCTTGAAAGTCCTCCCATTTATTTATTTAATAAGTTTCAACTACTATGTGCCACACACTGCTACAACTACTGATGAATACATACAGAAATCCTTTCCATGGGCGAGAAAAAGAGTAAGAAAAAAGTTATTTCCATTTTAGCTTATAAATCGATTAATACAATGGGGGAAAGTACAGCAGAGAAGAGACACCAAGGTGACCAGGCTGTTGAGTGAAGTTTTAATTTACAGTGAGCAACTTTGGAAGCCTCACTGAGGTGGCATTTTACAGTAAAACTTAAATAAAAGTGGAAATGCCTTATGACCTAGAGATTATAATTCTGGGAATATATCTGAAAAAACTCAACACACTAATTTGAAAAATTATATGTCCTGTATGTTCATTGCAGCGTTATTTACAATAGCCATGACATGGAAGCAGCCCAAATGCCCATCAGGAGACCAATGGATAAAGAAGATGTAATATATATATATATATATATATATATATATATATATATATATATTACATCTATATATGTAAAGCACAACACAGGAAATATAGTCAATAATATTGTAATACCTATGTACGGTGCCAGGCGGGTTCTGGAAAACGTCATGAAGATATATATATATATATATATATACACACACACACACACACACACACAATAGAATATTACCCAGCCATAAAAAAAGAATAAATTCTTAGCACTGTGACAGCATGGATGGACCTAGATGCTAATTGGTCAGACAGAGAAAAACAAATACCATATGATTTCACTTATATATTGAATGTAAAGAACAAAATAAACATGCAGATGAAATTTGAACAGACTCATAGGTAAAGAGAACAGATTGATGGTTGCCAGAGTGCAGCAGGTTTGGGGGACTGGTTGAAAAAGGTGAAGAGATTAAGAAGTGTAAATTAGAAGTTACAAAATAGTTGCAAAAATGTAAAGCACAACACGGGAAATATAGTCAATAATATTGTAATAACTATGTACGGTGCCAGGCGGGTTCTGGAAAATGCCATGAAGATCACTTCGCAAAGTATATGACTATCTAACCATTATGTTTTATACCTGAAACTAATGCAAAGTAATATTGAATGTAAACTATAATTTAAAAATTAAAAGAAACACACAACTTGAAGGAAGAAGATGTGGTGATCTGGTGGGGGATTTGGGAAGAAAGACTTACAGACAGAAGGAAAGGCAAGTGCGAAGGCCCTGAGGTGAGTCTGTCCAGCACGTTAGAAGAACTGCAGAGCCGAGTATAGCTGCAGCAGGATAAAGAAGCACCAAGTCAGTAGGAGATGCAGAAGTACGGCCTGATAGGTCAGCACAGGGTCTTTGTTTTTTATTCTGAGATGAGAAACCACCGGCGGACTTTATGCAGACATAAAGGGCCCATGTACTCTTAGGCATCATACTACATTTCTATAGTCTTTCATTCTCAAAATTTCACAGATGATTATTTCAATCTTTGTTTTCTTTTTAATCCTTAAAACTATTTTTCTTTCTTTATCCTGGCCAGTGTGGCTCAGTTGGTTGGAGAGTAAAAGGTCGCTGGTTCTATTCACAGTCAGGGTACATGCCTGGGCTGTAGGCTGGATCTCCAGGGCAGGACCTGCAGAAGGCAACCAACAGATGTTTTTCTCTCTCTCTCTTCCTCTCTCTCTCTCAAATCAATGAAAATATATATTAAATTTTCTTTGCTATAATTACCAATGCCTCACCTTTATTCTCAGGTGATGACTTATTTCATGGAAAAAGCCAGAAAGTTCCAGAAAAGATCTTATGCACACTCCAGTACTGCCACACCTGTCCAGCTTCTGTCTCTGTTGTCACTATGGAGGATGTAACCTTGTTCCTCTGCAAGGCCAATCGCTCCACTCGTGTGCAGAGACACTGTATCTTCCCTCTTCTTTCTGGATCATTTCTCCTCTTCTTCTTCTTCTCCTTCTTCTTCTCCTTCTTCTTCTTCTTCTTCTTCTTCTTCTTCTTCTTCTTCTTCTTCTTCTTCTTCTTCTTCTTCTTCTTCTTCTTCTCTGGCTTATTCTCTCTATTTTAGGGCAGGGAGAAGGTGTGCAAAGCTATGAGGCAATTTAAATGAGAGTAATGAGCGTGATCGCGAGCCCTGGCTTCCTGTGGTAATGCACATAAATGAGGATTAAAGGCGTAATGGGGCTCATTTGATTACCTTTAGGTGCTAGTTTTGGGCATATTATGAGTTTTGAGGGCAGGAAGGGTGGATCGGGTTCTCTGCTTCGCTCCTTCCCGTGTAGATGCAAAGACAAGCACAGGGAGAAGGCAGCCAGGAAGCCCGTCAGCATCAGTAGTAATCAACATGTGTTACCTTGAACTTTCTAATTCCGAGTCCAGCGCAGTGTCTTCTGCAGTGTTTACTGACACAAAGCATAACAGAACAAAACTAATGCCCCTGTGTCATGGCTAACTGTAGCTGCCTTTGGCCAAACAAACACTGGACATCTCTACAGAGGAGATGGATAGCGGCAGACATGTCCCAGAAGAAGCACAGACCAGACCTCTGCAGCTCTCTCGTCCCATTCCAACTCAGAAGAAATTTTTTGAGGTGTCAGGGACTCTGAGAAATTGCTTGGAAACCTCTCTAATAAATGAGTTGATGATAGGCAAACACACACATATCTCTGAGTATCACAGGTATGCATCGGTGGAAACACTGTTTTAATATTTACATACCAAAGGTACATAATGTTATTAATATATATGCATATAATCCTGTAAGCAGAAATATTGATGGTTTCCTCTTTCCAAATGGAATTAGTGAAAATAGCTGCTGGGAAAAATAGTGCAGTAAAGACTCTAAAAAAGAAGGCTGATCTTTTCTGCAAAAGTGCGGACCTCAGGTTAAAATACTGAGATAGGGAAAGGGTCTAATAATCAAGTTTCTCCATCAAGTGTTATGAACTTTGGTATAAGAGACAGACAAATGGGATAAGAGAGAGAACACTTACTCCTGCGATTCACTACTCTTCAGGCTACAGGAACTAGATTCCATGGAAGTCAGAGCAGTAAAATCATCTTGTCTCATGATGGGAATCACATCTCTCACTTAGGATCAGAGCAAACATAGGTCTCCGACATCATCATTAAAAAAATGGACAAAATGATAAAAAAATCAAACCAACTGTGTAAATGTAGCACGATATAATCGTAAAATGATGACATTAGTTAAATAACTTAGAATTACCTAAGAACATTAATTTAACAAAGCAATAAAACCTATTTTATGAAGGAGATATTAGGGGATGTTACAGGAGCAGGGTACTAAGTTGAGAACTGCAAACTAGAACTAACTAAACAACAACTATATAGATTTACATAGCTACTGAATTAAAATATAAAACAGTGATTCTCAAATTTGAATACACTTCAGAATCACCCAGAGATATTACTGAAACACAGAATGCTAATAAATCTTTAAAAAATACAAAGTGTGGGTTCCACCCCTATTGGACCCAATTCCGTGGGTCTGAGGCAAGCGATACATTCATTTCTACTTACAACAAGTTCCCAGGTGATGCTGATCCTAGTCTGGGGACCATTTCCTGAAATCTGTTTATATGGGAGTTAAAGAAAATCACAGGAAATGCTATTGAAAAAAAATCATAAATGTAAACACAACAATAAATAGATATATAAAAAGGCAACACTGAAACAATATAAGTAAAATTAGTAGTGCCTTGAAGGAAATCAAAAATAGAGAGGAAACATTATCCAAAGATGCTAAGCATATAAACAGAATTTCCTGATAAAGAAACCATAATCAGAATGTTTAAAAGTACATATCATAATTTATTTTGAAATCAACTTTGACCTATTATCAGACTACACATACATAGCACACACACAAATATGATTATTTAAGCCAGTTAGATGTGATTTTAAAACTAAAGTGTAAACATTTGCATTTTTATAATTTATTTTCATTTTCTTAGGATTCATTACATAGTTGGTAATGGTAAGCCATTTTCAGGGCTAAAACTCAAGCTGACTCAGTCAGAGATGAACAGCAATGCAGTGATGCCCGCCCATTCCCCCCCTCCCCAAACATACCAGATCTGCAGGAAGTAATTTCAAGCAAGAGCTTTATATTCTGCCAAGATCATCATGTATAAAGGCACAGCCTAACATCCCCAAATATGAACAAACTTGGCACCAAGAAAAATAAATAGTTCTTCTTAGTGAAATCTGGTCAAAGAGCCAGTTAAATAAAAACAACTCAAGAGTTGAGAAACCATGATAAAATGAGTTCCTTTGGTGTGAATCAATGTAAATTTAAAAGCAACACTAGATAACAGTGGGAATTACTGTTATAAAATTGAGTAACAATGTTACAGACCTTGAAAATGTAAGACCTGATATAATTTACAGAATTAAAATCTGAGGAGGAAGTGATAATGTATTAAGGCCTTTGTTTTTCATAGTCGATAGGCTAATATTGAGATGTGATGATAAATAAAAACACAATTTCCCTAAATAATTAATGTATTTAACAAACTATTTCTTAATGTCATAAAATATTTCATATGAGAAATCTTGCGTTCAGTAAATTCTTTCACTTTCAATGTTTATCATGTTAATTTAAAGCAAAATTAATATAATGAACATAATGTAATGCATCATTTTAAAATATTTTACAGGGTGTCCCAAAAATGTAAACTGATGTCTATAGATTCTATTGCATTTTGGAAATAAAATATATTTTAATAAACACTGGATTTAGAATTACACTAGTTTTATGTATACATTTTTTGGGGACACCTTACATATGATAAGGTAAATGTATTTTTAATCAGCTTTTTTTCTACATTGCTGTTTATTTCTTATTTTTATGTTTGATTTTTTTTAAAAATTTCAATTACAGTTTAAATATAATATTATATTAGTTTCAGTTTTACAGCATAGTGGTTACACATTTCTGTAATTTACGAAGTGATCACCCAGGCAAGTCCAGTACCCATCTGACACCATACATAGTTATTACAGTATTACTGACTATATTCCCTATCCTGTTCTTTACATCCCACGACTGGTTTTATAACTGGCAATTTGTACTTCTTAATCTCAAATATGTATTTTAATATATTTTTATCTGTGTATGTTTATACAGACTATTGGAATGCTGTGTACCTAATTTTAATCTCTATATTTCTGGTGGAGACATTGTAGAAATATTTTTCTCCCTTTATCTTCCAGAAAATTTAACTTAACTCAAATTCTTTGTGTTGAGTATATTTTTTTTACACACACACACAATTATTTTTTTTGAAAATGTAAATAAAATTTTAACAAAAAAATACCTTGTGAGAAAAACCTAATTGAACTGTTTTGATAAACAGAGTAAGCCTATCATTTTCTGGGGAAAATATTCCAATGTAAATAATTTAGTTACACAAATCATTAGAAATATCTCTAGAGCATGTTATATCTGTAATTAAGTCACATGGAACTTGACAGTGTAATCATGCAAAGTTAAAAGCTTAAGCGTGTGTGTGTGTGTGTGTGTGTGTGTGTGTGTACGCGCATGCAAGAGCGCGTGTGTGTGAATTCATATTGGTTATGGCAGTGAGGTTCTTAAGGAGAAAGCCAAAAACATTTAAAAGTAATTTTTGGTAGCTAAATAAAATTGGTTAGCGAAACTGAATGCACTCCAGTGTTTTTAATAACTTTTCTATTTAACAGGAGAATATCACTACTAACTATAAACTTAGAGGATATAAAAATATATATTAAAAACATAAAAATAGAGCAGTTCTTTTCAGAATATAGAAATAAAGAAATTTATGCATTTAATTTATTTTCTGCCAATGGGTGGGTCCTAAGGGACCTCTGTATGGCACCAAGTTCTCAGGAACACAATCGGAACATCTCTGCTTTGTCCGCAAGCCATCCTTCTGAGCATACCCCCTTGCCTATCCAGGCCTAATTCACTTAATAAATTTTAACTTAGAAAGTTTTGTATTTTAAAAAAATTTATTCCAACATTAGTATGTCATGAATACATATGAGCAACAAAACAACTGATATAGGAAAAGAAATAAAGCATGTAAATAATGAATAATTTGAAATATTTCAACACGTCATTGTGTGTGTGTGTGTGTGTGTGTGTGTGTGTGTGTGTGTAAATCTACACATATATACATTTCTTTTATTTGGGGGGGTTTCAACCAATAATTTTTTGCTGTACTTTACCAAATACATATTAAGTTTTATGAATACCGTGACTTTAATTCATTTCAACAACGTATATTGTTTAGGCATGGGCATCATGAAAATGAATTCACAGACCTGTAATGGTTCTACACTGACTAACTACTTTTTTGAATACAGAACAATTATGTAACCTCACATTACAGAATACTTTGCAAATTGGATAAAATTGCCAGAAAATAATGCTGGGCAATTTAAGGGAAACATATGCTATCAGAATTAGCCTAAATTTTATATTTTTCTCAAAAATAAATGTATACAATGTCAAGAACATAAAAATGTAAATTTATCATGGGTAAAAAGCATGGAAAAATCTAACCTTTAAAGCAGTGAGTGCTCTTATTATTTCAACAATAAACAAGATTTTGTAGGTGTTCATAAATCTTCTCAAAGAAGATTTAATATCTAAACTAGTGTTGTTATTGTTGTCTATAAAAGTAGATAATTGTTTACCAGTGAAGCCCAAATATTGTCTCTTCAATTTTACTTTGAAACATGCATTTTTCTACTCTAGACAAATATTATTGAACTGCAGTAGGTCATTCAAGGATAAGATTTTTAGAGAACACAATAACTAATAAAAGGGTATTATAAATAATATAAATTAGAGTTGGATTCAGATGATTACATCTCTTTATGAGAATTTGTTAGGCCATTGATAAGTGTGCTGTTTGGAGGTCACTTAGCTGGGATTTTGCCACGGGGAGACTGTATCAGTTTACTGAGGCTGCTGTGACAAAATACCACACACTGAGTAGTTTAAATAATAAAAAAGTATTGTCTCACGCTTCCTGGAGGCCCAAGTTCAAAATAAAGGTGTTGGAATGGTTGGGTTCTTCTGAAGTCTGTAAGGGAAAATTTGTTCTATGCCTTTCTCTTAGTTTTTGGTGATTTGCCAACAATCTTTGGTGCCTTGACTTATAGATGTACGGCCCCAATCTGTGCCTTTCTCATCACCTGGGACTCTTTCCATGTGCCTGGCTGTGTCCAAATTTCCCCTTTTGAAAATAAGGACACTGTTCATATTGGTTTAAAGGACCAACCTACTTCAATATGACCTCATCTTAACTAATTAAAATTACAACAACCCTATTTCCAAATAAGGTCATATTCAGAGGTACTGGAGGCTATGGCTTCAACAAATGAATTTTTGGAGATAATTTATCCCATAACAGAACTCCTCTGTGCTAAGTTGAAACTCTTTAAATTCTGAAACACAACTAGAAATCCGATTCCTGAAATTCAGACCATAATCCTGGTTCATATGTCAATCACAGGATAGTTAGACTTATTTTTAAGTCATAGTTGGGCAGCAATACCAATGACACAAATGTAGGCATCAGTAGGAGACAAAAGCCTGAAGTCAAGGAGACTAAGATTGTTTTGACCTGCAGTTGTTCTAACCCCATCCTGGTTTTATAAGCCCAGTAACCATGGGCCCAAATTCTGGAACCATATGGATGATGTTGGAGACCTCGCCCCACTTATAAAGTGATTTAGCAGCTATAACAATTTAAGTAGGAGGCACAGCATGATGTGGACACAGAAGAGATTAAACAAGCATTTTAATAGATCTTCTCCTTGGGGACTTTAACCCCCATATTCCAATAACTTCAGCAGTTCATGGTCATCTAGAAACCATGGTAGTCCTCATGGGAGAGGAATGACCCTTCGATAGCACTTGACTTTTGGATTAGTGGTCTACGTGAAAAGCAGTTTGCTGGCATTTGGAGCTATTTCCAATCAAGCTGTGCTTAGAGTAACACATGTGGAGCTTAAAATGAAGTTGGATGAGCTCAGGAATAACTAGTGTTCAGTGGTACAAAGTGAATAAGGCCAATTCTAACTCACCCAGATTAAGGAACTGAAAACAAATAAACAGTTATTTATTTGGGGCTGCCGTTAGTCACCTGAGCTCCACTTGAGGTCCTAGATTAAGAAGAAAAACAGAAGTTCTACTTCATCAACAGAGAAGTGGTCTCCCTCTAAGAGTAGTAGCATTGACAGGCAGCAGCCTTGTTCTTGTGACAGGTGTGATGCTAACAGAGACCCCAGGGAGTCAGTGCAATGAATGTGATCTGAGCTGTCTTGTCTAAGTGAGACATCCCACAATGCCAGGAACAGATTTCTGTTTATACTGTTCCCTGAAAATGGGATGGCACATGTACACTTCCCTGACACTTGGAGAGCAAAAACTAGGATATTAAGGAATATGCGTGTGCGCATATTTGATAAAATCTAATACACTAAATATAATCCTGTAGGTACTTTACAGATACAAAGAAAAGATACCTGAACATTCACAGGGATGGCTTTCCTTTGACCAACAATGTAATTTGTAAGCTGATGTCTTCGCACACACAACAGAGGTAACAAGTCATGTCCATAAACAAACATTGCACAGGGGCTGTGCTTCCATACACAAAATATAACAATTGTCTCAAAAAGGGCAAGTCAAAGATTGCAAGAGGGTAGCTCTCATTAGAACAAACCCTTCTTTGACAACAGTATGAGTAGATTCACTAAACAATATGAGTTAACTCGTTTATTCATAATCAGGACAAAAAGTGACCATCACTTCTGTTGAATCTTGGAAGTCAGGATTAAGATGTTTATGATAAGTTAACGAAGCTTACAGAATTCTAGCAACCATTTCCTCTAGCCAGAAACTATACCTCTCTGTCCGTGTTGTCAAGATGTAGGCACAATTTAGGCTTTGTTTGTGGCATTTCCACTTGCCTTATTATCCTTATGGAGTGACAGGTACATGGCTTTTTAAAGACTCACTCTGCTAGAGCTATTGCAAAGGCAATAGGAATTTAAAATAAAGGTCAGTCTTTGACCTGGCTGGGGTGGCTCAGTTGGTTGAGCGTCATCCCATGCACCAAAAGGTCACTGGTTTAATTCTCTGTCAGGGCACATACCTCGGGTGGGGGCTCAATCCTGAGTAGAAAGCATGTAAGAGACAGCAGATCAATATTTCTCTCTCTATCTCTCCCTCTTTCTTCCTCTCTCTCTCTAAAATAAATAACAAGATTAAAAAATAAAATAAAATAAAGGAAAGTCTTCAAAAAGTAGACATCAGGGGAGAAGTAAAAGGAGGGATGAAATAAGCTCTATAATTGTTGATGTATTTAACAGATTCATTGAGGTATAATGGAGATACAATAAAAAATTCACGTGTTCAATACATATAATTTGATGTGATTGGAATATGCCTCTCATGTGTGCATATGTCTAACAGCTATTCCTGGAATGAAGTGCTTAAAGAATCTCTATGTTGTATTTCTTTTATAAATTTTGAAACTTCTCTTTTCCATTTCAGCAGTAACTACTATATTTGTAATTTGCTCCAAGAGACCTAAATATATCTTCCTAAAATATTCCATAGTTCCCCTACGAATGTTTGAACATTTCCATTTGAGCTCCAGAGTAGACCATGGTAACGATGGCAGTAGCAGCAGATTGCAGATATCAGACAATAACGGATAATGGTGATTATATCACATAACTAGGGAACTAGATATTTAGTGAACATGCATGAACCATTTAGCAAAGCTCTATTTGCCACCAAGCCCATGGATAAAAGTGCTGGCATTCTTGACAGCTCCACCCGAAGTCCACTGCAGGAGGAAGGCTGAGAAGAGGTCAGATCCTCCAAGTACGGAGAGATGGTGGGAGGCAGCCCTGGGACTCTGAAGGAGAGTGGGAAAAGCATGTGTCATTATGCATTGAATCACATTTACATCAAGCCACATTCAAGTCTAGCTGACCATGTATTTTCCAGAATTACGCAAATGCTGATGGAATCAGAAACAACCAGGCTGGCTCAGGGAAGCTTCCTTTTCTTTTTGACCTTGTTCCTCCACTAATTAAATTCCAGTGCCAACCAAGAACAATAACACAGACATTACATTGTTTCAAGAACAAGGCTTTAGAAAAACACTAGGATGATTTGAAGAACAACATCCTCTCACTCAAGAACATTGCTACTATTGAGTAAGAAACTTGTCCAAATCATTTTAGGATACTAGGCATAACTTACCTTTTGAATTAGTTGTTCATTGTCCAGGCAGAAAGATGGTCAGATTTGTGTCCCCTGGTTCTCTAAAGGTCATGAGCCCTGAGGTGCTATGACCTTGCATTTCAAGGATACAAACAAGGATTATAAACATCTGGAGCTAACCTTATGTGGTAACTTGGAGATAAAAACTTAGCAAAGTTTTTACCTGTTCACCTTAAAAACCTATAGCTCCAAAACCAGAATTGTATCAGTGGAGTATTTGAGAATCTAGTGGCTCATGTGGTGACAAAAAGGAGGTATTATTTGGCTACAATAAAATTTGGTAAAATATTTTAGCCCATCAGCTTGCATCCTAGAATAGGCACATTGGAAATATGAGAAGCCAGTCCTACTTTGGAGTGAATGGGGTGTGGCACTCTCAGGCAATTTGATGCACCAAGAAACAGCTTATTCACACCAACAAAAATATTGACGTTGTGTATAGGCCACTGTGACTAATCAACTGACATTGTTCATGCAAAATAATATTATTGTCCAGGACTAAGGGATATTTCTCATTCCAAAGTTAAATTGTACAAATGAAACACCCCACCCTGGATGAACAGGTAAGAGAGTGACACCATAACTAAGTATCCAAGGCAAGGAACTTATAAATGGAAGGCTTTTGCATTAAAGAAGACAGTTCATGTGAACTTTAGGGTCTCAATAGCTCACTATTTTACAAGGATGTGTTAGAAAGTTTATAATATATTACCAAGCTCAGAGACCTCTCACTGGCTCCTGTCCTTTTAAGGGAATTCCTCACTTATATATGCACCCATAAGCGTGGAACCAGGGCAGTGGACACCAGTACTTCTAATAACTAAGTCGTATCTACTAGACCAAAAAAGTATTTGCCTCTCATGCCAGGTACCACAAATTAGGTTCTAGATAATGGATGGATAATTGGATTCCACTCTCAATTATTATTATTATTATTTTAATTATTTATTTATTAATTATTTTTATTTATTCATTTATTTTTGTTACAGATGTTTCTCCTTTTTCCCCCATTGACACCTTCCTCCCCCTCCCTCCCCACCCTGTCCCCAGCTTTGTCGTCTATGTCCATTGGTCATGCATACATGCATATAAGTTCTATGGTTTATCTCTCCACCCCCACCCTCTCTTCTGTGGATTGTCAGTCTGTACCCTACTTCCATGTCTCTGGGACTACCCTGTTCTTCAGACTGTTATGTTCATTATATTCCACAAATAAGTGAGATCATATGATACTTGTCTTTCTCTGTTTGGCTTATTTTTCTTAGGATAATACTTTCCAGGTCCCTCCGTGTTGTCTCAAAGGATAAGAGATCTTTCTTTCTTACAGCTGCATAGCACTCCATTGTGTACATGTACCACAGCTTTTTTATCCATTTGTCTACTGATGGACACTTGGGCTGTTTCCAGATCTTAGCTATCAGATAAGGGGTTAGTTTCCAAAACATATAGAGTGCTCATACAGCTCAACAAAAGGAAGACAAAGAACTCAATTAAAAAATGGCAAAGGAACTAAATAGACGCCTCTCTAAACAGGACATACAAATGGCCAAGAGACATACAAAGAAATGCTCAACATCACTAATCATCAGAGAGATGCAAATTAAAACAACAATGACATATCACCTCACACCTGTCAGAATGGCCGCCATTAACAAATCATCAAACAAGTGTTGGCGAGGGTGTGGAGAAAAGGGGACTCTAGTGCACTGCTGGTGGGAATGCAGACTGGTGCAGCCACTATGGAAAACAATATGGTGTTACCTCAAAAAATTAAAAATTAAACTGCCATTTGACCCAGTGATCCCACTTCTAGGAATATCCCCTAAGAAACCTGAAAACATCAATCAAAAAGAATATAGGTACCCCCATGTTCCACTCTCAGTTATAACTATTGACTGTATGAATCATGTACATGTAATTGAGGAGTGGGATCTAGAACTGTTCCTAGGAATAATCTAACAAGGGGCTACGTAAAATCTGTTTTAGGATCAAGGGGAAAATTATAAAAGAATCGTATTTTAACATACAATTTCCATTAAAGTATTAACAAGAGTCATGGAATCGAATTGCAATATCAGATTTTCTGGCCCAGCCATATGGCAGATGCCAGGGTCCCAAGTTAAAGGGTCAGGAGAAATACAGTGCTCCAAATCCACAGAGCTTCATGTTATATCATGGAGAGGAGTAATCCCGGGCTGTTGCAGGAGACAAGTGCTTTACCCAACATTTTGGGTAACTCTTACAACTCATAGAATCTAGCAGAACATATGCATAAGGAAGTGACTAATGTTATAAATTAGTCTTTGAAAATATGTCACTGATTTTCCTTCATTTGGGGAAGATGAAAAGTTTACTTGTTAAAAAGTCTTCTTGTTTTTTTATTTTATTTTATTTTTTTATGGCAGGACAAACAGTTTTTAAAACTGTTACTTAGTAGATGCTGCCACCATTTTGAAGATATCTCATTATACATTAGGTCATCAAATGTGCAGTGGTGTGTAAAGAAAGAAGTGACTTCCCTTGGCCTCCGGCAAGGGGTTGTACAGGTCCTGAATGAGTCAGTACCTTCATAACCCCTTGTCTCCATGGAAAGCTCCTTGAATATATTAAAGGGGTTTGGGCTTTGTAATTCAGCTAAAAGAATCCTAACACTCTAAACTTCAAAGTTAATTTAGAATGACTGTTAGTGCATGATGTTCCAAGGGCGTCATTTCTGCTAATACGCTTCAAAGTGGACATGATGCTGAAGACCTCAAGGTAATAACAACTATCATATCTAGAAAGATAAATTGATCGTTTAGTTTTTCTAGAGTAACAGCTTCCACATTCTGTTTCTTTGAGACACAGCACTATTCTGAAGAGCCTTCGGGACTCTGGCCAGACAGGAACACAACAGAACTCTGAGACACATTCCATTACACTACCTTACCAAACAATGAGCGCGCGCACACACATGCACACACACACACACACACACTCATACGATCTTGAAAAACTTTACTCTGCCATCTCTAAAAAATATCATGTTATATTAAGTTAGATCATCTGACAGCTACATAGCTCGTTCTGGTTATGTGAGCTTTACAGAAATGTATCTAGTGGATGGCATTTTGAACATCATACTAGTAGTCCAAATCTAGGAATGTCATAAAAATAGCATTGCAAAAGTCATATTGTGTCTTTTATTGTGGTAAAATACACACAACATAAAATTGACCATTGTAATTATTTCTAAGTGTGCAACTCACCGCATGAAGCACACTGGCACACATCACTGCTGTCCATTCCCAAAAAGTTTTCATCTTCTCTAACTGAAACTCTGCCAGTTGAACACGGACTCCCCATTCACTGCTGTCCTCTGACAAACATCATTCTGCTTTCTGTCTTAATAAAGCTGACTCTTTTAGGTACCTCATATAAATACAGTATTTCTCTTTTGGTGTCTGGCTTTTTTTACTTATCATGGTGTCTTCAAAGTTCATCCACATTATAGCATATGACAGATTTCCTTCCCTTTTAAGGCTGAATAATATTCTATTGTATGTATGCAACAGATTTTGTTTATCCATCCATCTATGATGGATGTTTGGGTTGCTTCTACCTTTTTCTATTGTGGATAATGCTGCTATGAAGATGAGGGTGAAAATATTTGTCTGAATCTCTCTGCTTGACTTTTTGGGGGGTATATATTCATAGGTGGAACTGCTGACTCATATGGTAATTTCTCTGTTTGGTTTTCTGAAGAATTACTATATATTTTCCACAACTACTGCACCATTTTACCTTCCTACTTATACTGTTTTTATGACAAATATTTTGTGAATATTTGCTATAGTACATGTATACATATAACTGTATCTGCACTCATAACCATAGCTATATTTTCTTTTTATGAAGAAAGGCCATGAGGCAGATTTCTTCCATTAAAAAAATTATCAGCCATAGCTTTTCTTTTCCAGAGCAACCTGTTTGTTTGTTTTGCCTCCATTAGATACTATGAATCATGTATTTATGTTTTTCTTTTGGCTTTGATCTGTTTGAAGGAAAGAGCCAAGATTTCAGCCCACACCTAGCAAGCCCACACCTAGCACTTTATGTATAATTTTTCCCTGGCTTCAACTTACTTTCATACCTATTTTTGCAGCTCAAATTTGCTCAATTTCCTTTAAATCATAAACCATGTGAATTTGTGTAAGCAGTGGAACATGGTAGGATACACATAAATAAACACATAACTTTAGTTGCTTTATATTAATTTCCTTACACTTGGAATATCTTGGAGTTTGAAAAACATATCTGCCTCTTGCCTTTTTCCAAGTACAGTTTTAATTGCAATGGAGATGGAATTTGTTTGATGTAATTGTACTTTTACTTTGATGAACGGCAATATATAGAAGGTCAAAATCTGGTGAAAAAATGTAAAGAAAGAAAAGATACAAGATCAACATTTTACCTCTCTCCCAGTTGCTAAGAAGTGTATGTATATTTTTAAAATCTATGTTGTTGAGTGAATTATTTTCATGGATAAAAAGAACATCGTGTTTCCTCATCAGTGCATAAGCTTCATATTTTATGTTTTCAATGAACTTATGTGAACAGGCAAGGAAAAAAGTGTTTAAAGGTGTTTCATTTTTTGAAGTGCTAAAATAAACTTTCAGGGCAGATTTCTATGAGCATTTTCAGGAAGTCTTCTCTTGGGAACACCTGGGAACTATTGAGTATAATTATAGTAGAACTTCCACTGAGCTCAATGCATGTGCATGTGTGTACACATCTTCCCATCTCTCCTGAGCGAAGACAATGTGTGAGCTTGAGTCATAGAAAAGTTTGGAAGGAGCTATGTTGATCTGTATAGGTTTTTATGAGCTCATTGATTTAGGGCTCAGTAGGGCACAAATACGGAAATCATAACATTGATTATTACAGACCACAACAGTTTTAAATTGTTCTCCTCATTAAAATTAAGTTAATTTTTACCTTTACATATCTTTGCAGAAATCAGTTCACACTGAACTTAAAAATATAAGCCCTGACTACTTCTGTGTATAATCTTTGATTAAGCAATTACTATAAAAGATTTAATTTAAATTTTAAGAAAAATGATACATACATTTATGTTAGGCATATTAATTTATAATCAATACATATAGACATTATCTGGACTGTCTATTATATGTCTATATTTACATCTATAGGTGTAGATATTGAGAAGGTACAATTCTTATGGTTTTTGGCCCAGTTAGCAATCACTTGGCAAAGCTTAGATTACCAAGGAATTTGCAGAATCAAATGTGAGCCTGATATGGATGTGTGATGCAATTATGCCTCCTGCTCTGTTGAGTCTGTTGGGCAAATCAGCCTGATGAAGGTTTGCATTAGAGACAGCGAATGCCAATACTCCATTAATGTAGGGAGTCAGAAAAGTACTCTGGGAAGGCAGCGATAAGTCAGAATCCAGGATAGCACCAAAGGTGCCAGAAAATGAGGGGGAACAAATTTGATTTTTAAATAATAAAGAATTGGGTGAGAGAAAACAGGAAAACAGATTTACCACATGAAGCATAAATGTTATAAAAATTTCCCACCAATGAATTGCTCAAATTGTTCATGCTTTCCCTCTGCTAGTCACCATCCTGTTGTTTGTATCTGAGTTTGTTTTTGTTTTGTTTTTTGCATAATCCATATTCATTTTTTTTTTTCACCCAGCCCACACCAGAGATAAAGTGATGGGAGAGGTAGAAGAAGGTATAAGAGAGATAGATGATGATAGAACAAGACTTAACTCGGGGTGGTAAACACACAATACAATGCACAGATGATGTCTTATAGAATTGTGCCCCTAAAACCTATGTAATTTTATTAACCTATGTCACCCAATAAATTAAATAAAAAGGGGGAAAAAGTTATTTTTACCTTTTTGAGCAGGAGGTTCTTTCTATTTCTAAATTAAAAAATTACCCACCACCCTAAGAACCCATGAGATTAACACAGCCAAGAGTTCAGTCAGGTATAGGAGAGAACAGAAGGGCCCAAATGGTTCACTTGAGCCTTTCATTCAGCATTCGTCACTTTGGGCCCTGGCAAATTCTCCAGCACCTGTGAGACTCGGGCCAGTGCTAACTAGTTGGCTCCCATCCAACCAATAGGTAGATGTTGGTAATTAGATATTACAGTGCTCTTAATCATTTCTGTAGCCATATTTCTCAGATCATGCACTGAGCTAGAATAGCCTGTGCTGTATTTCCTCTTAATTTACTCTAGCAGAGAATAACCACTCCTCCAGAATCAATCTCTGTCTGCCTCATTCCAAAACTGAAGAGTAGACACTCAGTCATACCCTGCCCCAAATCATCTCTCTGAAATCATGGTTAAATGGAGGTAAAATTTAATGAGCACTCCTCATAGAATAAAGTTACCTCTTTGGTTATTAGTTCCACATTCTTTCTCTTTTCTATAAAAGTCCTTAAAAGAAGGGAACCGTTTGATGAATCGCTAAGCGAACACCTGGGTCAAGAATCATACTGTCAATACCTTAGTAATGCCTGAAGCTACACCCTGGATGTCCCGGAGATCAATACTATCCTCCCCTTGATGGCACTCACATTGTTTCTGGTCTTTTTTATTTGACCTTTAAAGTGTGCATCTCCAAGCACTGTAGTTTCGTTTTCCTGTTTTGTACTTTATATAACTGGAACACTACAGTACAATAAAATACAGTAGTTATCCTTTTCTCCAACTTTGTTCAGCATTATGTTTGTGAGATTGATTCAGGTTTTTATTTGTGCATATAGTTACCATGCAGCATTTTATGTGCAGTTTCCCATTTTATGACTATATCGATATTTAATTATCCATTTTATTTGCTAGACTTTTTATCATCTTTTTTTGTTATTTCTAATAATGTTTCTTATGTTTGTGAGTTTTTTTCACATATACATGCATTTCTATTTAGGTATGCACTAAGAAATATAATTATTAAATAATAAGATGTTATTTTTAATTGAGAGGTTAATGTCAAATAATATACAAAAATAATTGTAGCAATTTCAGTTCTCACCAGCAGTGTATGAGAACTAGAATTTCATTTTGGCAACATTCTCACCAAATGTCAGAATATAATTTTGTAGACATGATAATAGTTATGTAGAAGTATTTCATTGTGGTGTTAAGTACGTAGTTCTAATGACAATTATGGTTGAGTAGCTTCATGTAGGCCTATTGGTCAATTGAATTTCCTGTTTGTGAAGTGGTGTTAAAATAGTTTATACAATATTTTATTGGATTGTTTTATTAAATGTTAAGTGTTCTTTTTATTCTGAATATGGGCTACTTGTCTGCTTTGTGTTCTGAGATTTCTTCTTTCAGTCTGTGATCTGAGATTTTATTTTTCTAATAATGTCTTTCAAATGAAAGGAAGTCTTTAATAATAAAGTAATGAAGTTTATATTATCCTTTAGATTGGTGTTTTTTTTTTTTCCTGCTCTGTTTAACAAAGTTCATTTGCCCACATATCAGAAATATAGTATCCCATATTTGGAAGTGCAACACACTAGACTAGATTTTTTAATATGGTGTAGGACAAGATAATATATATATTTTTTCTTTATTGATTTTAGTGAGAGAGGAAGAGATAGGGTGAGAGAGAAACATTGATGAGAGAGACCATCCATTGGCCACCTCCTGCATGCCCCCCACTGGGGATATGGCTCACAACCTGGGCATGTGTCCTGACCAGGAATCAAACTGGAGACCTCTTGATGCATGGGTCAATGCTCAACCACTGAGCTACATTGGCTGGGGCAAGATAATATTTTATTTTATTTTTCCATATGGGTAACAAATTTATCCTTAACACTGTATACTGAAAGTGGTTCTTTACCCCACTTCCTTGCAGTGCATATTTTTTTTCATAAATCAATATGCAGGAGTATATCTAGATCTTTATTTTGTTCTATTGGTTCAATTATCTATCATCACACTAATATGAGACTTTCTTCTTTTAATCATCATAACATTATAATAAATCTTCATATTCAATGTAGAAAGTTTTTCCAAGTTAATCTTCTTCACAATATTCTTGCTTACTTTCATCTTTTGAACTCCATATACATTTTATATATAGCTTGTCATAGCTCATAAAAATACTAAAATATTATTATACATAACATATTAGTCATAAATTATGTGTTTACAAAATCATCTGCCTTCCATGAACATAGCATATTCTGTCACTTATTTAGGTTATCAGTAATTGCTGTCAAAAATAATTAACACTTTTTCTGATTAGAAATATTACACAACTTTTACTAGCTTTACACTTGGCCATTTATATTTTTGTTGATAGTATGAATAGTGTGTCTAAAAAAATTCACATTTTCTAGCTCTTAGTGTTGCCATATAGAAACGCATGTGCATTTCCGATGTGAAGCTTGTTTTCAATAACCTTGCTGAAGTCCCTATTATTTCTAATAATTTCATGTAGTTGTTTTTGTACTTTTAGGTACATTATATCGTAAGAATAATTATGGTTTTATTATTTATTTTTCAATCCTCATATATTCTATTTCTTTACTTGCCTAAGTGCAATGACCAGAACAAATTTGGTATCGCTGTAATAGTATATATACCTGTTATGTCTATTATATAAAATAAATACATTCAACATTGTATTATCAACATTGTATTATATTTGCATTATCATTTTTAACTTTTTTCTATGGGACCACAATGCTTCAATTTCTCCCCAGTTTGCTAAAATATTCCTTCAGGTATATATGATTTTTTTTTACTTTGTTTCATATACTAAAATGACCATATGATATTTCACTGATAATAATAAAAAAATTCAATTGATACATTTTATTTATTTATTTATTTATTTATTTATTTATTTATTTATTTATTTTATCCTCACCCGAGGACATTTTTCCATTTTTTGTTCAGGTAGAGTGGGAGGGAGAGAGAGGAACAGAGAGAGAGAAACATCAATGTGAAGGGACACATCCAGTGGTTGCCACCCGCACCAGGGCCGGGGACAAACCCAGGTATGTGCCCTTAGCGGGAACCGAACCCGGGTCTCTCAGGACCGCAGGCCGACGCTCTAACCGCTGAGCCAAACCAGCCAGGGCCAATTGATACATTTTAAAAACTTAAAGTACCATTGATTTGTTGGGGTTGGGGGGAAGCCTTGCAACAATGTATTACTGTAGTTATATATTTCAGGAATTAGTTTGTTGATATTTTCTCTTCAATATTTTTTTCAATTTTATTGATATATAAGTTTGGCTTTTAGTTTTCTTTAACTTTATATTCTTATCAAATTTTGGAATAATGGCTATTTTGACCTTTTTAAAACATGGGATTGATTCCTCATTTTCCAGTTTCTAAAAGAAATTGGATGCTTCTTAGTTATTTTTATCTATATTTAGTAGTTTTTCACTAAAACTCTTTAAATATGAAAAGGTTAACACTAATTATGATTTTATTTTCTTAAATAATTATATCGCTACATGTTTTGTTTTTTACTTACCTGATTTTTGTAATTTCTTTATTTTTTAAATGTTTCCAGTTTATTTTGATTATTTATTTATGTATTGCTATAAAGTTGTTCTTATATATTCTTACTATCCTTTTAATGTTGGCAATTTCTGTGATGAGGTACTACATTTTATTTGTCACTGAAGTTATTTTGTGCTTTACTTCTTGTTTTCATGGTTTCCCCCAGGACTCACCCATGACACTCATCTTTGCCAAGACTGGACTTGAGTTTGCTGATATCTTCAACTGTGCAATTACTTCCTAATTCATAAATTTATGCTAACACCATCATTTTTTCCCCTTATTTTGTGGTTTTCTTTTGAGAACTTTTTTTTTTAAGTGGACAGTCTATTAGTTTTCAGTTTTCTTTTTATTTATTTATTTTTAAATTATGCAATAAAACCATAGTTATACTTCTAGGGTCAAATTAATTCCATCCCAAAAGTTTGATTATGGTATTTACATAATTATGCAGTTTAAAATGTTTTCTAGTTTGAGTTTTGACTCTTATCTTTTCTTCATATATAATTAATAACTATAAATACACACACACACACACAAAATAATGTGTTTACATAAATTTCCAAGAAAATGATTTTAACTACTTTGGGTTATTTCTGACTTTTTGGTGGCACTGTTAAGAATATACATTGTTAATTGTTTAGATGATGTAAATTTCTTCAGATGTAGGCATTCTATCATCCGTTTTTGAAAATGTAAATGTATATGCTTGAAAAGAATGTATATGCTTAAGTTACTAGGTGCAGTATCTGTTATATAATCATTATGTCAAACTTTTAGATCTTTTTTCGAATTATTTTTCAACACTGTCTAATAGTATTTTTGTGATGTTGTAAAATATTTGTATTCTAAACTAACATGGTAATGTGTTAATGAGAATTTGAAGTATGGTTAGTGTAACTTACACTCTCTATTTTATTTTAATTTAATTCACTTAAATTTCATTTGAAATAGCTATATGTGGCTCAGTAGTTGCCATATTAAACTGGGGCAGTTTTGTGTCTGTACTGAATTTTTTACTATTTATCCTAGTATTTTAATTAGAGATGGGTTATATTCACCCAATATCAATGCTTATTTTGCAGCTACCATTTTGGTTTATATGTTCTGATGTAATTTTTTTAGGTGCATATAAATTGAGAACTACATTTTCTTGGTAGTTTTTAATGTATCAAATGATCCCCTTTACCTGTAGTAATTATTTAGGCATTATTTTTTCTGATGTTAACATAGCATCCTCAACTTTTTTTTTTTTTATCAGTGTTTCTATAATAGAAAATTTTCTATCATTTTATTCTCAATATTTCTACATCTTTGTTTAGATGTCTCTTGTAAACAACATCTACTATTTAAATTCAATTCAGTCTGAATGTTGTCCCATAAAAATTATAGCATTTCATCCATATATTTTCAGTGTAAAACTTGAATATATGGATTTATTTCTGACAGTTTTATACTCCATGGCTATTTTCTCATCACTTTTTTTTTTTCTCTCTGTGCACACACCACACACACACACACACACACACACACACTCACACTTATTTATTACTTTATTACTAAAGGTAAGACTATGTTTCCTAAAGTTATCAGAAGCCAATGTAATTTTTAAGTTTGCTCTCTTATTAGAAATTATGACAAACTTACAAAAATAATTATATTTGTTCTGTCTCTTGATACTTTTATTGTTGTTTTGTATTTTACTCTTTGTAAGATTTCAAGACTCATAAAACATTATTATTTTTAGCAATTCATATTCAGTTAGCTTTATAAACATATTTTTTACTTTCAGTTCACTCTACTTTTATCTGCATCTCTAAAATTTGACCTGAGTTTTTTTCTTCTTCTACCTAAGGAAAACATATCAGTTTTCCCTGTTAGTGTGTATATATTAGAAATAAATGCTATTTTTTCTCCTTTGGGTAAAATAAGTTTTCCTTCCTTCTTAAAAGAAACTTTGCTAGGTATGGAATTATAGGTTGGAAGTTAATGAATCTCTTTCAAACATTTGTCTCTGGCTTCCATCGTTTCTCTTGTGTAATTAGCTGTAAGGCTTATTTTGGTTCTTTGAAGGTCACCTCTTTCTTTTCAGCTGCTTTTAATACTCTCTTCCTTCCTCCCTCCTTCCCTCTCTCTATAGTTTTACTACATATTTCTCAATATAAATTTTCCTTTTTAAAATGTAATCTGTACCCTGGCTGGTTTGGTTTAGCGTTTAGAGCATCGGCCCTCAGACCGGAGAGTTCCGGGTTCGGTTCCCGCTGAGGGCACGTACCTCGGTTGCAGTTTGTCCCAGCCGCGGTTGGGGTCATGTGGGTGCAACCACTCAATGTGTCTCTCTCACTGTTTATCTCTCTCTCTTCCTCCCTATCTCCCTCCTGCTTGATCTGAAGATAAATGCAAAAATGTCCTCCTGTGAGCATAAAACACACACACACACAAATAATAAAATACAATGTAGTCTGTGTCAGTATTCTTATGTCTTCTTGAATCTATAAATTGATATTTTTCACTTGTCTTAAACAATCTCATGCATTAATTCTTCAAATATTGTGTCTACTCTACATTCTATCCTCCCTTTTTCTGGGGCTGCAAATAATTTCATGCCAACTGTTCTCATTGTGTCCATGTCTCTTATCCTCTCTTTTGTATTTTGCATCATTTTATCTCTCACTGCCATATTCTGATTATTTTTTATAACTATCTTCCAGGATAGTAGAAATTTATGTTGTTCTACACATCCTCTTGGCTGTATTATGGTTATTTTTGTTTGCTCACTGTGTAAGTCTGTTATAATTTCATTTTTAGATTTTTAAATTATCTGACACTTGTAAAAATTTTGCTACTTTATTATTATTTTAATATATTAGACTTACAAAAGAGATGCAAAATCTGTCTCCATATGTTTTTGCCCAAATTCTGCTTGTATAAATAACTCATATCATTGCAGAACATTTGTAAAAAGTAAGATGTTGATTTTACTGTTACACTGTTAAATAAAGCAAAACACTGATTTATATTTTACTAGATTTTCCCACTAATGTTCTTTTTCTGTTTCAGGGTCCAATCCTGGAGCCTTCATTGCATTTATATTTTGTTTATTCTGAGTCTCTCCATGTCTGTGATAGCTACTCAGTCTTGCCTTGTAACAGTCTTTCTAGTCCTTGACATTTGTAGTGAACACAGATTTGTTGTACTGTAGATGTCCTTCTATTTGGTCTGTTTTCTTACAGTGAGATTAGGGCAATGCGTTATTGGGAAGGATGCTACGAGGACAATTAATCTTTTCTCCCCACTATGAGCCTAGTTCAAATACCAACGATTGACTTTGGGTGCTTTCCCTTTGTGAAACCACAAAGCAAAGAGCTTACATGTGCCCCACAGCAGTGACTGCCAGATGACATTGTTCCCCAGCCTGGAACTCGGAGAGCACAGGCTAAGCGAGGAAGCTCAGGAGGTCTGACAGGGCCAGAGAAGGATAGCAGGCACCATTTCTCCCTTTAATCTGGGTTTGGGATTTACTGGTCACTCCTTCCTATACTGCCTAGAGTTTAGTCAATGTCCAGACTCAGAGCACTTTTGCAAGATGACTCAGGATGCATCCATGCCTCTGCCTTAAAATCCTTGCTTCTTCAGCTCACCTGGTTCCCACTTCCCACTAGATCAGATGTGGTGGAAAGCAAAAGAGTCATGACGGGTTCTGCTCTTTAAGTTCTCTACGTTACTCAGAATGGTACACCTGAACTTGGACCCTCTTGGGGACAAAGATCTCATTTTCACAAATAATGATCTCTTTTTTCTTAAAACAGATGAGGTTGAGTAGAAGGGCAGAGAGGCATGGGAATTATGAATGGAGAGAGTGGCTACATGCCAGTAAGACTTTTATTTATTTTTAATTTAGCACAGCCACCTGCTAGGGCTCAACTGAAAAAAATTTTGATTATTTTTTTTAACACAAAACTATATACTTAAAGTCAAAGTTTGCATGGCTGACACTGTTTCATCCCTGTAGATTGTCTGACTCAGGAGCCACAGTTATACCGCCTTTCAGGAGAGGGGGCTATGGTTCGTTGATTCATTGATGAGAAAGTGTCCCTTGTACTTGGCGAGGAGTGAGCAATAATCAAGTCACCATTTTGATGGCTCCTTTCAATTCCCCTCTTTCCCACCCAGCATCATTTCAAGGGAGACTAGTGAGAAATACTTCCTCCTGCTCCCCCCTACCTAGTACCCCAACAAAGCATTAGCTACCAGATCCCAGGGTGTCTTTTCTTACTCCTAAACCAAGTCCACTGTCTCCTCCTTCCTTCTCTCCATGAAATCACCTCTTGTAACACCCCATGCTCACTATAAAAGCCATCAGAGTCTCCGATTTCCTTTTGCTTTACTTACTAATGGATAAACTCATCTCGTACTGTTTAGAGAATGCTGGCAGAAGACATGAGACTCCTGGCCTCAGACAGGACGCGATTACTCACAGGACAGGAAGCGGCAGGGGGCGGTGTGCTCGCTGCCCTTGACCTCCACCGCAAGCCACATGAGAGCCCCTGTGGTGGGCAGAGCCACTGGAAGGAGGATGGTAAGTCTGGAGAACTCTTGTTTTGCAACGAGCAACAAACAAGCATGCTTATTTTTTTTATCCCAGAGAGAGATATCACATTATCCTTCAAGTTTGCTCTGCGCAAACACAATGTGGAACATTGTGCCAGGTGAAGAGTGGCCAGAGGCTTACATCATACACACACTCATCAGAGATGTGCAGGGTCACACAGGCCCACCGGAAAGTGCCTGTCCCAGTAGTCTGGTGCATTAGCAGACAGAGACAGGAAAAGATAGATTTGAAGGGACAGTTCGGGGAAAGAACAAAAAAATTTTTTTTAATTGAATCCCACTTAATTTTTAAAACAAGTGTATTTATAAATTATGCGCATGTATAACTCTGTTGTTTTCTTAAGTATATTTTAAAATATTGACTAAGTTGAAATAATTTTTTTAATGAGACAAAATAAATATAAGAAAAATATCTAATTTTGTTCCCATACAACAGTAGACCATTATGCTCTTTGTGGTATGGCTTGCTACTTAACTTCTTGATCTACAGATAGAGACTTTCCTATTTTCCCTTTTCTTTTTGGTGTGGCATATTATATCCCCTCGATATATATTTGTTAACCAGTGACTGTGATCTAAAACATCCCATGATGCATGGCTGCTCCTGATGTAATGGTGCCTACATTTAAGTGTGATAAAAATCAGAGAGCCCCTCAGCCTCAGCATGTGCTTACTAGAGGTGAATGGACTAACCTAAAACTAGTTTATTTGTTCCAAAGCAACAACTTAAATTCCAAAGCTGCTTTTGCATCAAAGGTAGTCCAGGCTTTATTATATTGTTTCTTGTCTGAATCCAGGCTTGTCACAAAAACAAAGTTGTATGTAACATCAGACAAAAACAGACAAAGGAATTGGATCTCAATATATCCCCATGTCATTGTGGAAAAATTGCTACACTCCCTGGCCAGTTTGGCTCAGCGGTTAGAGCATTGGCCTGCGGTCCAGAGAGACCCAGGTTCAGTTCCCGCTGAGGACGCATACCTCGGTTGCGGTTTGTCCCCGGCCCTTGTTGGTGTCGTGCGGGTGGCAACCACTCAATGTGTCCCTTTCACATTGATGTTTCTCTCTCTCTCTCTCCCTCCCACTCTATCTGAACAAAAAAAAATGGAAAAAAATGTCCTCAAGTGAGGATAAAAAAAAAGAAAAGAAAAATTGCTACACATCTCTTCCTGGTCTCCTCTCCTCCCCTTCCATCCCCTCCTTAGTTACAAGAAAAATTAACCACAGAAACACAAAATTACCAGTAAAATGTGTAGTGCTGAGCCATGACATAAAAATTAACAGGAAAATATCATAACAGCAGATATAATAAACCATAAGGTTCTTTTTTAAAATAGTAACTTAGAAGTTGGCTTACACTCTGGATTCATCAGTCTGCACAGGGTTGTCCTGGTCTGTAACTTTTTGTGTATAGTTTACATGTTTAATTCTATCATTTTCTAAAATGGTGAGGTTAATTTATCAAAAGTGCTATAGTCTCAAAGCTTCAGAATGTTAATAAAACTTTTAGTCATTTAATATAGAGTGATTATTTTTAATTTCATTACACCTAACTGTTTTTCCAAAAATACCTGTAGGTTTGGATGCCTAGGTGCTTCAAAGGTGTACAGAGATGTAAAGGTTAGTAGAAACAAAAAAGATCAATAAATGGGAAGAGGTAAAAGTGATAAAAAGTTTTATTGGTTTAATGGATAAGACTACGATAATAGTTGATGGAATAGATAAATTTAGTTACAAAGAATATTAGAACTAAAATATCTACTCAGGAATCATTTTGTAACAAATTTTTTAGGATTCTAGAAAACACTGTGTGAAAATATGTGTAATGTCATCATTGGAATCATCTTACAATTAGACTGGCAAAATATTTTAAAAGATAATCCAAAAATATAATAATTCTCACATTGTTGAGGCAATTATGTGACCTGCAGGTCTTTTTCATCTCTGTCACAAAGGATTTTTATTATCTGGTCTATCTATATGATAACCTTATTTTTAACAGCTTCATCACGTTAAATTACTTCTGTAACTCTAGTCGAAGATAAAAGATGTACACAGTGCATGAAGAGCAGTCTATGCGGATGTTAGCCAGGAGAAACTATGAAAATTAAATTTAAAAAAACAACACAGAGATATGTTATTCTAACTATTATACAAGAAATAAATCCATATTAAATTTACATCTGATCAAATACTGAATCTGGTTATTATTCTACCTCTGTTCTTAACTAACCATATAAACTCAGTTTTTAAATCTATAACATAAGAAAATTGGATTACTTACTAATAAGATACTTACAGATCTAACAGTAAATAAGTCTGTGACTCATTTTATAATGTAGTAATAAGTATAACCAAAATCATCCCCTTATATTATTTGGATAATTTAATATAAATTTGCCATAAAAATTTTTATATTTAGCTATACATTGTAAAAATACTTCAGATGACTATTTTTTATCCTTGATGTCACTACTTATAAAAATATCTGTGGGACACAAACTTGGAATCATGTGGCTATGTTTATGAGAGTAAAATAATTAACAGCATGATTCATTGAGGATGTTAACTATTTTGCAGAACCACTTTTTTTGATTATTATAAAGCTGCAATTTTTTGCAGTGTGTTTTTGCCAGAGTAGAAATTATGCTGAATGTTTCAATTAAAATTGTATTGACATTCAAAATAGCTTCAACTACTTAACAGGAAGTTACTATTGATTATGTTGTGTTATTTCCCATTTAGGGTCAAAGTAAATCCAATATATGTCCATAGTTGTGTTGACATTTTTTATAAATTTATACAAACAAAATAACACCTTATTTATTTTGTTAAGACTCCTTCTTATTAGTATAGTATCAAAGGGTTTTTTTTGGTTGTTTTTTTTGCTTCTTAAGTTCTTAAAATTAAAGCAACTAATTATGTCACAAGGCTGAAAAGAATATGACAGTATTGGAAGCTTTGAAAAGGGGTATAAAAATGTGTGAGCTTCAGGAACATGGATGTTTAATTCTCACTTTAGTTACAGTGATACCTCAGTTCTCGAACATAATTCGTTCCAGGAGGACGGTCGAGAACCAAATTGTTCGAGAACCGAAGCAATGAAATAGGAAATAATGGAAACTGGATTAATTCGTTCCAAGCCCCAGAAAATGCCTATTTACTGGCCTAATTTGTATATAATATGTAGAAAAACATAAGTCTCAACAAGAAATAAAAGTGTACAGTATGTCTAAGGGTTAAATTCAGTGTAAAGCGTGACTCTCTCCACAAAGCGTGACTCTCTCTCTGCACTCACACTGAGGACACAAGCAAGGCGCGCTGGGCCGAATGAACGCCATTCGGCTCAACTCGGCTCATCTCGGAAGTTCGAGTTCCAAATATTTGTTCGGATTCCAAGACAAAAGTTTCTCGAATCTCCTGGTCGAATACCGATTTGGTCGAAAGTCAAGGCGTTCGAGAACCGAGGTATCACTGTACTTACAATGTTTCCCAAAGCTGAGCCTAGCATTTCAGCAACTGATGTAATTAGTGAACTTTACCCTTGTTAGTTGAGTTTGTTAAAATAAATGCTCAGCCCTGGATGGTTTGGCTCAGCAGTTAGAGCATCGGCCTGTGGTCCAAAAAGACCTGGGTCGGTTCCCGGTAAGGGTGTGTACCTCGGTTGCAGTTTGTCCCCAGCCCTGGTTGGTCGTGCGGTTGGCAACCACTCAATGTGTCCCTTTCATGTCGATGTTTCTCTTTCTCTCTCTCTCTTCCTCCCAGTCTATCTGAACAAAAAATGGAAAAATATCCTCGGGTGAGGATAAAAAAAATTAAAATAAATGCTCATATCTATCATGAATGAAGATAAAGCAAGGGTCACCTATTTACATTCTTCTGTTTTACAGAAGAGATCTGAAACCATAGATAGCAATGAAAATGTTTATACAATTTCACTCTTTATTACCATATGATTTAAAATATAACTAAATAAGTTTACATTCCAAAATATTTTTTTGAAAACTGCAATAACCCCTCATAATATGGTTCTATCCCAGCTCTGATTCTTTTGAAAAATTATATGTAAAGTACTTTTAAATGAATCTAACACGTATTTTGTTAGTTATATATTTAATTACCTTTTTATAGGCTTTAAGAAGACAGACTGTGCACTAATATAAAACTCATTTTGATCTGATGATCTAAAAGAGTGCTTAATTCAATAATAAATAATGACAAAAAGTTTAAATTTTATCCTCTTCTTGTAAGAAAGTTGCAATGTGAATTATTATTCACATAAATATTTTCATAACAATTGTGCTACTTGGTCCTTTGAAAACAAAGACAGTGTCTAGAGATGGGTAAAAGCATTGTCACCCTAAAAGATTATTGATGACAGCTTCTGGGGTCCCACTCACTTATTTACTGCTTCCACAAATCTTAAACTCAATAGAACTCATTTTCTTTCTCATGCAGAAAGGGACTGAAATAAAATTACCTATAGCCATTAGTTTGGACACCAGTAGTTGTGACACAAATCTTAGAAGCTTTTACCTTATCAATATTTACACATAAAACTTGCTGAACAAATTAATACTGTGAGCAAAATTGTTGCAATGAAATTATTTAAACTACTCCATGCAATCTAGTAGTTTTGAATATGCTCCAGAAATCTAGAATTTCTAGGGTCTAAAAACAGAATTTATTACTATATCATATAGCTTAAATTTTCAATGTACATAAAAAGAAACTGACACAAGGGAAATTAACCAACACATTGAAAGTCTTCTAACTAGTGTTATAAAGACAAAAATTGAAGTCTTATACTTTCCAGTCATTTCTTTAAAATTAAAATTAAATTATCAGTATTTCTAAAATCATTATTAAAATAGCCAATTATATAGCACCATGTTTGAGTATATTAAAGTACATTATGTAATTACTATTAATAGTTTATATTTATTATTTTGGACACAGAGTCTCCAATTTGTGGATTTATGCCTTAATAAAAACAAAAGAATAATTCATAATTTTTAAAATAGTAATGATAATATTTTGAGTGCGTATATTTTTGTGCACCTTCAGTTGCATTACTGTATGGAATTCATATTTTAGACTTTAATATTTTGTTGCACAATTTTTCTCTTTGTTTTAATTATATATGTATACATCCCATGTGCCATTGGGAAATAGGAATTTTTTGTAATGTTTATAGGAAAAAATAGCATTAGGTGAAGGCTTTGGTTGTGAAAATTTCCCATTAGATAGGCTTTGCATAGGATTTTAGCATAAATCACCAATTTAGACACAACCTCAATTTTAAACCATAATTCTTCCCAGGCTTCCTTAAAACTCAGTCCAGGTGGGAAGGGGAAAAAAAGAACCTTTTGGCAAACTTACTTCCTGCCTCAGTTTGTAATGAACATCTTGCTGAGTGAGCTTTGTTCACGAATAGCAAAAACACATGTGACCTGGCAAAAGATGGATCATAAAACCTTAAATATCCTGTCTGTACTAAGAAGATTGAGAAATGAGAATAAGCCTTCACCTTGTTGATCCTTTAGAAACAATTTCTGGTTTTATGTGTTTTCTTGTCACAATACGAGCAGAATTCAAAGTTCTCAATGGTCAAAGCCTTAATTTGAAAGGTAGGTGCAAGCCGAGACTCATAGTCTAGATGTTACTAAAGTGGACAGACTTTCAAGAGATATGTGGTAGAAAGATGAAAATAGCAATGACAGGTATGTAATGGAGCTAAATGATAATTTAAAAACCCATACATTATGCTCAATTAATATTTGTCAAAGGAAGCAAGAGCATACAGTGGAGTAAAGACAGTCTCTTCAATAAATGGTATTGAGAAAATTGGACAGCTACAGGCAAAAAAAATAAAACCAGACCACCAACTTATACCATACACAAGAATAAACTTACAATGAATAAAAGACTTAAATGTATTCTTTGAAACCATAAAAATCCTGGAAGAAAATGTAGGCAGCAAAATCTCAAACATTATACATAGCAGAATTTTCACCAATACATCATCCAGGTTAGAGAAACAAAGGAAAAAAATAATAAATGGGACAGTACCAGACTAAAAAGCTTCTGCAGAGCAAAAGAAACCAGTATCAAAATGGAAAGGGAACCCACTATATGGGAGAAAATATTTGTCAATGATACATTGGATAAGTGGTTGATTTCCAAAATGCGTAGAGTGGTTGATTTCCAAAATGCGTAGAGTGGTTGATTTCCAAAATGCGTAGAGTACTCATGCAACTTAACAAAAGAAGACAATTCAATTTAAAAAATGGACAGAGGCCCAGCTGGTGTGAATATATGTACTCCTATGTTCATAGCAGTACAATTTACAATAGCTAAGATCTGGAAACAGCCCAAGTGTTCATCAGTAGATGAGTAGATAAAAAAGCTGTGGTACATTTACACAATGGAATACTGTGCAGCTGTAAGAGAGAGAGATCTCTTACCCTTTGAGACAACATGGAGGTACCTGGAGAGTATTATGCTGGGCAAAACATGCCAATCAGAGGAAGACAAGTATCACAGGATCCCACCTATTTGTAGAATATAATGAACAAAATAAGCTGATGAGCAAATAGATCCAGAGACATCAAAGTAAGGAACAGACTAACAAACATCAGAGGGTAGATGGGTTTGGAAGAAGGTGGAAAGATATTAGTCAAAGAACTTATATGCATATATGCACAACCAATGGACACAGACAACAGTGTGGTGAAGTGGGGTGGGGGAAAGCAAGGAGGAGGATGTCAATGGGAGAAAAGAGGAGGGACACCTGTAATAAAATGATAATAATAATAATAATACACATAAAAAAAAAAGTGCAAGCTCAAAAACACAAAATCCCATACAAAATTGTTACCTTGACAGGAGATCCTGACTCAATCTGTCAGTTGGTTGAATAAATTACAAAATGGTTAATGGAGAGCAGGAGCTATTGATGAAAATTATTTGGAGAAATGGAGACAGGGAAGAGTCTATTCTAAGAAATATGATCTTTAAATATAAAGTAAAACCTTCAAATTTGAGTCTTTTGCAAACATCATCTAGTCTGTTTCACAAGGCTAAAGAGATAGATGTTAAAATATCACCTGTTGGAATGTTATCAAATGACATTTGAAAGAGAGGATAATTTTGTAAAAAAAAAAAAGGAGAGATGTCAAAGTAGCTGGCATTTAATGCTTTCATTCAATCTGAAATAACTAAAACTTTTCCTGGTTAAAAGAAAAAATGGAAGAGCTAAAATCCCGTATATCTTCAAGAGGAAAAAAGAAAGTTACATAAAACTTGAATAGAAATAAAATCATACAGCTAAATCTTCAAATTATATAGTTGATGTGGTTCAGTTATTGTAACATATTTCATTTAACAATTCACTAGGATGTTTGTAGTACATATTTTAAAAATATTTTTAAAATAAAAGAAACAAAAAATTAAATATGTCTCCATGAAATGTTTAATGCATTAGTTTAAGAAGGCTTATATATTTTAAATAACATAATATGTAATATAGTGATGAATAATTTATTATTTGACTTATTTGTTTCTTACATTTCCTGTGATTTATAAGCATCTAAAGCTGAGGTTATCCCAGTCCAATGTCAACACCTCCTCATTATTTGTAGTTTGTGACAGAATAATAATAAATATCATGTAAAGAAATTCTAGAAAATAAACATTTATGTCATAGGTTCATCTATATGTGGTTATTAGAGACATGTGATGATAATACAAATACTTAAGTGTATTTGTCTTATATGAACACAGAGGAGATACTAAAACTTTCCAAAGAAAGTAAAAATATTATAATTTATGACTAATTCCCTTGTTTGGTCAAATTAGAAAAAAAAGATCAAAACAGTCCTTTTGTTTTGTTCATTTTTTTTAAAATTTTGGTCAAAATTTCCTAGGTTTTTTATTACAAAATTCTGCATAATGTGATGAATAGATACAAGCAATTATATAACTAAATAAATATATATAAATAGTATAATCATGTTTATTCCCTAATAATCCCATAATTTTTTTTTCTAATTGGAGAATTGAAATTTGATTTCTAATGTTTTCATCAAAGCTTTAAAAAAATTCTAAAGCATCTATTATTTGGGATTTCTAGAAAAACAGCAAAAAAGATACTTAAATGAATAAATTATCACTATTTATAGCATCGGATACACTTAAAAATATGTCAAGCCTTAAACCTGTCTTCTTTGCAAAGTGTTGCACAAGCCTATTTTAATAGACAGAAGAGTCCCGTGTTGTGAGAGAGCATGAACTTGATATCAGGCTGGCATTAGGATCGCCAATGCATAGCTGCTTTGTGTGATCTTCATTTAAATGGACCTTCCCTGTACTAGAACCAAACTTCCAGACTCAGTGGAGGCTGGGAAAATCGACATTACATTTCCAGAAACAGTTGGTGAATCTGAGGTTGACAAGGGTACTGGTATTATTGATGAGAAGGTTTGAGACACTTGAGGCTCTTTATTCTTCCCACAACATGTATTTTCTCATATGATCACATTAAAATGTCAAGTGTGTGAACAGAATTTTAAACAACCAAAAAAGCTTGGATATAAATTCATAGGCATGCATAGTATGCTGTTTTCAAATCTATGCATATTTATCTGTGTTGATAATTTAAAATAAAAATACAGAATTGTATGCCTAAAAGTTATACTTTTACTTTATCTTTGTTAGAAAATTATGAGAATATATGACGAAAAATGTTTTTTTTTCCAAATTTTATACACTATTAATATTTTTATAATTTAATAAAAACAACTTTGTAAGCATCGTTGTTGCTATTGTGGAAAAACTATAAAATACAGTTTTAAATGACAAAAGATGTGATCTACGCCTATATTTTATGTATAAAAAATAAGAATTTCACTAGAATATGTTACTGATTTTTGAAATCAGCAAAGTGGATAGCATAAAATGCAAGTATAATCATATTTTTTGCTAGCCACCAACATTGAGCCTTAAACTAGCACATTTCATTCCTCTATAATATTATAAAATCATTTATTATGATTTTTAACCAAAATGTCATATTTTCATAAACATTAATAATGATCTCTGCTATTGTGGGAAAGTCCACTTGTTTTCATAATTAAAAAAAAAAAAGGAGGGAATTCTTAGGGCAGATTTAAACTGAAAAATTCTCCACAAATGACCTACTATACTAAAAATGGAAAATAAAGAAGAATCCAACTCTGCTATGTGACATATATAACAGGTTTCTTCTACACAATTTTCTCATCTGGTGATTTCTCTCAATTTTTTTTTTTTTTTTTTTTTTTTTGGTACGTGCCCCTAGCAGGAACCGAACCGGGACTCTCTGGTCCACAGGCCAGCGCTCCAACCGCTGAGCTAAACCAGCCAGGGTGATTTCTTTCAATTTTTTTATGCTCTGCGCAATGTCACTACCATTGCTGTACGAGCTAACCCCCAAATTATCACTAGTTTATCTATTCATTCATTTGTGTGATTTCTCCATTCTTTGTATCACATGGTCATAGTTGTAATATTATAAAGTAAGTCTAGCCCGTCCAGTGTGGCTCGGTGGGTTGAGTGTCGTCCCATGGACTGAGAGGTCCCAGTTCAGTTCCTGGTCAGGGCATGTGTCCAGGTTGTGGGCTCGATCCCCAGTAGAGGGCATGCAGGAGGCAGCCAATTGATGTTTCTTTCTCACATCAATGCATCTATTTCCCTCTTCCTTCCTCTCTCCAAAAAATCAATAAAAATACTTTTTTTTAAAAAAAAAAAAAGACTCAAGTCTAATGGAAGGCTAAAAATCAAAAAAAGTTAGCCATTTTGTTCAAAATGAAATAATCTTTATTTTTAAATATGAGAATAAATTAAAAAGGAACAATAGAAGTACTTCTCACTGTACAAAATCAATATATACTTCACCTTTCAATAGGTCAGCCTTTGTAACTATCCATTCCAACAACTTCCTGATATGTATTTTTGGGGAAAACAAACAAACAAATAAAAACCTTTCTTTTAAAAACACTTTCTCTTGCTATGCTAACTCTGCTCAGATCACAGCATCATTTCAGGTAACTTCATCATTTATGCAGTTTTCTAGGTCCAATATTGTCTATATTACTTTTTATTAAGTTCTACCTCCTCAACTTAATCAAGTTTCCATAAAATGGGGCCTATTTCTGTTCTAAACAGACTATTCAAAGCAACTGAAAGAGTAATATGATAATACTGGGTGATCAATAATACATGTTGGAAAATGAGTGATATCAAAGATTGATCTTCAAACAGTTGGAAATATATAATATTCCATGTAAAATATGTATTTTAAAAATTATGTATACAATAAAGACCAGATAATGCTATAAAGTGTATTATGTTATATTAGTATATATATTTCTTATGCATTCTCAATGAGTATCATATATAATTCCTGGTATATTTCATAAAGAATCCTCCAGTTAAAGGAAAAGTGATCTATCAATATTATGAGTCTCAGCAAATACGTGTTCTAAGATTTTGAACATACCCTCTCTCCTTCATAACATTAACCTTCCCTTGTATGGTTTTGTATGACATTTCTTTTCTAGGGACTGTGCGGAATGAAGCACAGTCGCCACAAGCACATCATCTGTTTGAAGGACATCCAGGGAGAGACAGCCAATTGTGCTGCTGCCAGACGTGCACTCCACTCCCAGGAGAAATTGAGGAGGGAGGTGGACATTTGTACAAGTGTCAAAATGCCTAGCATTCTGATTATCCAACTAGGTGTCTTTGAAGGCTGCCATGCTGAAGGTCCCTTGAACAAGTGTTCTAGAAATGGATATTTTCTTTTAGTTTTTTCTCCTCCTCAAAAAAGGCAAATGTCACCATATTTTTCAAGCAGCTGATATTTACCAATGTGGCTCTACTGCAATGGTTTACTTTCAAGCTAAGTGTATAGCCACTATATTCAAACTTCCTACATAGCTCAATTCTAATAATAAGGAAAAATTTCTGTACATGAATGATGATCAAAATAGCCAAGATTCCTGTGGATGTGCAGCTATCTATTCAAGGATTCACGGTTACCGATCCATTCACTAGTGCAAGAAAGTGGACACTTGTAGGCTTATAATGTCTATCAAAATCAGCTTCCAACTAGGGAAAATTATGAGAATAAAAATAAGTGAATAAAAGTAAACTAGATAAGAAAAGGAAGCAGCTGTGGCCGGGTGGCTCAGTTGGTTGGAGCACCATCCTGTACACCAAAGGTTGTAGATTTGATTCCTGGTCAGGAGACATATCTAGGTTTTGGTTTAATCCCCCAGTCAGGGCATGTGGGAGAGGCAACCAATGGATGTTCTCTCTCACGTCAATATTTCTCTCTCTTTCTCTCCCTCTCTAGATCTCATCAATAAACATCCTCCGGTGAGGATTAAGAAAAAAGAAAGAAAGAAAAGAACAGGGAGAAGGCAGGAGTTTTAGTGAAGATTAAAATTCTAAAAATATTTAACATCAGTGAACAATAACTTTATACACATTGATAATCTGTAGAAATTAAAATGTCACTGGAGATGAAGGATACAAACTAAAAAGCACAACTATCGTATTAATTGTAGAAACACACAGCCTGGCTCTCCTCAGAAGTCCTCCAAATCATAGTGTTCAAATACAACTATAAACTAATGTATTCGTAAAGAGACTAAAATGTAGGCTGTAGTGTGCTTGTATAAAAGAGACAATGTACAATATATTTCGGAGATATATGTAACAAAATAAGTATTATTGAAGGTCAGGGATCTCAGAGTTCCCGATTCAAGTGTATGAAGAAGAGTTGATATATCTAGAAATATAGTTTTAGAACTATATTACTTGTAAGTTCTAGATAAAGACTATGCCTTAATGATGCTCATTTAAATTATGTTTTTCACTGGTGAGTTTGCTCACTTTTTTTTCTGCCATATAATTTTTTTTTTCAAAATACATTTTATTGTCTTTTCTTAGCTGTCATTAGAAATAAGTAAACTATAGCCCAGTGGTCAATACCATACTAACTTAAAAGAAAGATTTATTTCAAGTATCATCATAAATTTTAAAAACCCACTAGATTAGTATATCTTATCTAAAATAAATTAACTTAAATTTTTAATGCATCTAATATTCATTTTGTTTGATGCATTTCCCAGTAGCACCTTGGTTTTTGGATAACTGCATCCCGGTCATCTTGGCCCAGTAGATCGATATGACATTGACCAATTAAAATTAAATGATTAATACAATCTTACAACATACAGTTTTAACATTTAAGGGAACTACTGCAGTGGGTGTGTGTATGTGTGCGCGCGCATGTATATGTGTATGTCTGTTAGTAACATAATTATGTTTTACTAGATGGAAATGAGATGCAAAACTTGGACCATTTCTTTCCTTTGACTAAGGCTCTTGATGAAAAGGTGCAGATGAAGAAAGCAATGGTGCATAGCCATGGCCTGCCCCTGCAAAGGATAAATCAGAAGAGATCGCTAGCTGAGCTCAGTTTCTGAGAAGTTCATTTTCTTCAACTTTTGTAAACTGACAGGCAGAACCACTTGCTTTAGGGCTTTCTGACAGATCCCATTCAGATGGGTGAAATGGCAGCTAGAAGGTTAAATAGATGTCTTAGGTCAGCCCAATGGCTCTAATTCTGCTATTAAAGATGTATTACCATGAGCTTCTGTTTGTAGATGGTTTTGACACTCCCACACATATACAAGAAGCATGGATTATATCCTACAAGAATGATATTCATATTATTAATAAAGGATGTTGTAGTTTGGAATGTCCATAAGTGAGTCACAGAGAACAGGATAGCTCTGGAAAGTATCTTCCCCAAGTAAAAAATGACTGCAGTTTTGCTGTATTGTAGGCTATTATGTCTGAAGGAGGTACGATTTCTTAATAACAAGGTCAGCATTACCTCAAATGTTTGGTAAAAGAGGGAGCTGGCATTGAGGAAGAAGAAATGGTTTTACAATCATGTAAAAAACACACCAAAAGGTACTTCTTTTATTGTGTTCCTTCATATTGTACTCTAACAGTTTTAATTGTTACATGAAATACCCTAATTTTTTCTTCATCTTTAGCATGAATGTTGTGGATTTCTGCCAAGCATGTAATGGAAAGCCACCTTTGAACCTGTAATAACAGAATGGACTTGCTAAAATAAGATACTTTTTCAGTAGAAAGTAGGGAATGGATGACAATCAGAAAACAGAGATGTGAAACCAAAGAAAATGAGCAGAGTGAATACAGCTTGTGCTTTCGCTGTCAGCTCAGCTGTGTTCGCTTTTGTTTGGTGGGAGGCGCTGAGCATTAACTAGCTGTAAGGCACTGTTCTGCTGTAGCTCTAGGTGAAAGACCAGGAATTCTGGCAAATGCAATCTCCCACCAAGTTTCAAAGATTGAATTTGATTTTTAGATATCACTCTTGACTTAATCCTTGGATCTTATTTAGAAAGTGGTTTCAGAAAATATGCCAGACACCGAAAAGAAAAAAGAAAAAGATCTGAGGTCCACGTGTTTGTATTAAGATATTCCCCCACTTACTTCCCCTTGACTTGGTAGTAAATGAGACTGGAGATACTGGGAACATGAGGGGTGGTGGACAGCCGCACCAATTTCAGTAGTTCAGTATGAAGCACTACTTTATTTAGATCTAAGTATCCAGATGGATCTGAACAGATGGATTAAACAAAGCCTATGAGTTTGGAATTGTAGGAGTAATTTATTAACCAAAAACAATTATTGGTTTTTATGAAAGTCTTAGTGAAATATAATTGCACAACAAATTTCAAATCTTTCTTTACCAAAATTAATTTTAATTGAAGCAAATATATTAGATGATCACCTTTAACCTCTATTTGACCAAATTCATCTCAACAAAATATATATATAATAATCATTATAAATTTATAGTTATATAAAGACATATATGAACAAAATCACTATACTGAGGCATAAAAATTTTGTATCCAATCTTCTGGTTTATTTATCCAGAGGATATAATTATGAAAATAGTAGTAGATATTAAAAAGTTTACTGTTAGGTTATCCACAGGCATTTTTTACAATCATATATATGTATTTGATATTTAATTTTTTTCTCATGTTACTATTTAACATTTAAATAAGTAATTCTTATCTCTGCAATAAATATTAAGAATCTTGAAAATATTCACACATTTTCTGTGTTTCAATGAATTGGGACTCTATTTTTTTATATTTTAATCAAGTACTTATTGTAGATTTCTTTGAGAAATTTGAAAGACATTTCTTGTTCATATAAAATAGCAGGTATTTTTTAGAACTACATTTGCTTTGTTTTGAAAAACATTAAATTAAAAATAGTAAAAATAGGTAAAATTATATTTACCTAATTATATCACTCATAATTAACATTAATTAATAATTGATAATTATTAGATTGTGAAAAAAACTTTAGACATTATAAAATTTAAATAAAAATAGCTTACATCTCATTAGAAGTCCTTATGATATTGGTTTTTCTTTTTATTATTAACTAATTTATTTATTGCTTTTTTCCCTCAATTAGGATCTAAATTTTTTTTTTTTTTTTTTTGGTAGTGCATGCCCCTAGCGGGAACCAAACCTGGGACTCGTGTTTGCAGGCTGATGCTCAACCGTTGAGCCAAACTGGCCAGGGCAGTAACTAAATTTAATGTAACAAATAGAAAAAATTTGCTATTCAGAAAATCAAAAGCACAGTTCACTAAACAACATTCTACTATCTTTGGCTATTTTAAATTAGAAAGTTTATGGTTAGAATTGTGGACATTGAGGATTATATATATATTTTTAAAGTAAAGAGACATGGGTTCCTTTTGGTAAATACAAATAAATAAAACTTGAATTAAAAAGAATCAGTTTGACAGACTTATTTAAAATGTGTTCTTCTCTTGCAGACCATATCAGATTAAATAATTTATCAGCCTTATCTTCTCCACTGTAAATAATCACCATCTTTTAACTCTTTCATCATTTCTATTGTCATGAGCTCAACTAATACAGATGATTTCTCTATATTCGTTGCTGATTCGGTCATGAGAAGCTTGTTTCCTGCATAACATTAAATGATGGGGATCAAATTTAATGAATATGATTTTTACAATATGGTGCAAACCATAGATTATGTCCTGGGACTGTGTCATTTAAATCAGCAGTTATTCCTCTTTAATGCACATATTAAAATTGCACAGAGATTTGGTCCCCACACTACGGCTGATTGCTTAGCTTCCCTGCTTCAGTTCACCCATGACAGGCACATTCGTCAGTTCTGCCACTTGGTTACTGTCCTATATAGTGTGACGGTGTTAAGCCAAAATAGCTACAGCAAAATTATTATTTAAATACAATATTGTTTACATTTATTCTCTTGCAATCAAAAAATTACCAAGCTATAGATTATTTTAATTAACATTTACTTCAAAATACTATTTTATTTAAGATTGGTATTTGTTTGAAAGCTAGTGTAAGAAGATATCTAGTGGACACAACAAAAAATTAAGTAAATGTAGAAATTTTTTTATTGTGCTATTTCAAGAGTTGATACATTTTAATATATTATTTAAATTAGATTAATTTTCATTTTATTTTTAAAGATTTTGAAGAACACTTTATGAGAGAAAATTAATTTGAAAATTATTTCATCTTTGACTAGTTTAAGAAGATAAATCTGAATTCACTATATATATATATATATATATATGAAGGATTTTTTAATGAAAATTTTGAAAAAATTCTAATTTATTTGAAAAATATTGACAAAACATTTAAGATGATATGAATAGAAGTTAAAAAAGAAAAGAAGAAAAAACTCTAGACTTGGAATCAAAGACTCTCTAGTTTTAAGTTCTAAGTCTGAAACTTTAAGGATTTATATCATGTTCATATTTAAATTTGCAGAAATGTCGTCCATTATTTTAGTTGCATATACAGAAAGGAAAAAATAACTATAAACAGGAGCCTGAATATATACTACTAAAAAAAAAATGCTACTTGATATGTAAGTGGTAAGTCTGATTTATAACTTGAATTAACTAATTTTATGACCTATAACTAATTTACTATAATGAAACTAATGATAAATTAAATAAAAAATACATTATATTTTATACTTTGAATTTAAATACTCTACTACACAGAGAGATTAAACAGCAGCTTTGCACTTAACACTGAAAAATAATGGCAATAATTATAATAATCATTTCAACCATAGGAAATTGTTGTTTTTATTTGTAAACATCATTGAAAATTGTTAATTTCCTATAGCCTAATCCATAAAAAAGAGATTTGGTTGATTAAATCAACAAGCTCAAATGTGAAGTTGTCTAAATTGAAATCTTGGCCACCGTTACTGGCTGGAGGTCTCAGGCAAATTACCAAAGCACATTGTTTCTCAGTTTCCCTGACTATAAAGTATCGATAATAATATTATCTACTTTATATGATTGTTGTGAGGATAAAAAGACTCATAAATATAAAAATGTAGAAGAGTGCTGTTATTTTTACACTAAGTAAACAGTATTGCAAGAATATCATAAATTGAACTCTCAAAAACTGTCAGAATGTCAGAAATATTTTAAATAAAATAATGGCATTTTAAATTTATTAATTACTTTCCAATATGATCATTTCCACATTTATCTACCCTCCTTAATTCTCATGTGCCTGACATTTTTGGAATATAAATGTTCTTATAACCCTTTCTCAATTAATTAATATCCCAATATTTGGAAAAAGATAAAGTACTTGGTGTAGATACTTCCCATATTCCCAACTTAACAAATATAATCTTGAACAGTAGTATCTGTAACTGAGATCAAACTAATAATTTAATTTTATATTTATTATTTATATCTTTTATATAATGGATTAGTCATTTCACTATGCTGAGTACTAGTTCCCCATTTTGTAAAATAACCATGGTAATATAAAAAACAATATACAAATACAGCATCATGAATGAAATCTGAAAATGAAAGATCAATAAACAACAAAGGGAAGATTTGTATAATAATCATGTGTTAATGAGGAAAAAGTGTTAATGTATACCCAAAATAACACCCTTCTTAGGAATATATATATCTATTGGTTAAAGAAAGCATTCCTTCAGTATACCTGCTTTTCTTATGTTTTCTAAATACAGAACACATGCAAGCTTTGGGCTATAATCCTTGCCTGAGGCCCTTATTGTAACAATGTATTCATTATCTCCAAACAAGCGCTAAAGTATCTCAAAATAATCTTATAAAAGCTCTAGATTTGTTTCAAAAAGACTTGGGATGTGGAGGTTTACTTTTGAAGCTTCTCAGCTGGGAAAACTCTTTTCCTTGAGAGAATTAAATAGCTTAGAATGTCAAACTTTTATTTAAACTGCTCCCCGCATTCAAAAGTAATATCAAGACAGCAATTTCCTTGTGTTTTCATCTGCAGGTGTGAACCACAATAGCAAAACACAGAGAACTCGAAACATAAAATTGTTGCAGAAAATATTCTCCAGGGTGTATTTTAGTAATTATCTCATTTTGCTCATGATATATATTGGAAGGATGGTAAAGGGTAAGTCAGGAATGCAGAATTAAGTTGTAATATTTTATGAATATTGGATTAAGTAGAAGACAATTAAAAGATATGGTTTTGTGTATTTTTAATAGCTGTGTATAAATTATTTCTAATTACAAAGTAAGGAATGGGACCACATTTTCTGAAATCTATTTCAAGCTCAACCAGCCCCAAACGAAATAGTTCAGTGCTCCCTAGACACAAATTTCTTCCCTATAATTTTATCTCTGTGATGCAGATGTTGCTTTGAGGTTTCTGATATAGGAACAATATCTTTAGAAAACATTCATTCCTCAAGGTAATGAAAATAAAAATAACTTAATCCTGGAACCTAAAACTTTCAAATTCATGTTTAGCGTTTTCCACTTCTTTGTTTTTTTTATGTCTTTTTGTTTGTTTGTTTGTTTCTCATTTATTCTACTTCCTTTTTATCTTCTGCTGCTACAAATTAGGAATAACAATTTCTTCTCCTGGACATTTGATGCTCATGTATCCAATTTACCTTTCTGTCCCACCTCTGTAGCCAGAGTCCCTTCAGTTTATGATCACGACACAAAAGTAAGGACAAATAGTGTTTACTGTTTCTAATCCAAAAATTAATATCAATACATGAAAATCAAAAATTCCTTTGATTTGGTCAGTGACATGTGGTAAAAAAGGTTTAGCATCTAAAGTGTTCTAACATGTGTACCGTTTTTAGACACAAGATGTATATTTTAAAATATATTTTTATTGATTTTTTAGAGAAAAGTAGGGAGAGAGAAAAACATCAATCAACTGCCTCCCGCATGCCCCCTACTGGGGACTGAGCCTGAAACCTGGGCACGTGCCCTGACTGGGAATTGAAATGGGAACTCTCAATCCATGGGGTGAAGTTTAATCTACTGAGCCACACCAGCCAGATGACACTAGATTTTTTTTTTAAGAGAAAGGAATGAAAGTAGGAAAGGGGGTTGGAGGTGGGGATTACTGTGTTAGTTTTCTATTGTGAAGTAAAAAACTACCACATTTTAGCAGCTCTAAACAGAACACATTTATTATCTTACATTCCATGAATTAGGATCACAGGCAGGGGTTTAGCTGGGGCCTCTGTTCTGTGTTTCAGCAGACTAAAAATCTGAAACCAAGACATCAGCTGGAGTTGGGATCTCATCTCTGGTTTAGAATCCTCTCCCAAACTCCGCTGACAGAATTCAGCTCCTGGTGATGGGAGAACAGAAGTCCCACTTGGCTAATGAGCTCTCCGCAGGACTGCTCTCGGCTCCGGGAGGCTACGCTCCGTTCCTAGCCACGTGACGCTCTCACAAGCGGGCACACTCTGCAAGGCCAGCAGGACAACCTCATCATTCTGAGCTACACTAGGGTGTTACAAAATGCAGCAGTATCACAGAAGTGACTGACTACCTTTCACAGTTTTCAAAAATAATTTAATCAAGATTATGATTATCCTACTATTTTCACAGGTCCCCACACACTCACAGGGAGGATATTAAATAGGGTAGGCACTGAATGGGCTGAAATTTTAAGGACCAGCATAGAATTCTGCCTCCACACTTGCCTTTATTCTGAGCACTTTCAGTTCTGTAGGAACATTTTCTGTAGCTACACAAAAACACAGTAATACATAAATAATCGAGCATAGTGTCAGCAACTAAGTCTGGTAACTAGAGAGTAGAGAGTGACTTTGGGAGCTAAACAGACAAAGAGACAAGTTCAAGCCCAACTAGGCGAAGTTAAGCAACTTAGTTTCAAAGTCTCTAAACTTGGCATTCCTATCGATAGGCTGCAATGTATATCTTGCAGATTTATGTGGGGAACTAAATGAATAATATATGCTATATTCCTGGCAAAGAGGCTTTTAGTGTGTAATTTCTATTATTAGTCAAATTTTCTTATATATGCTACTCCATCATCACAAGACTAAACAATGAACCTGGAGAAAACGTAGTACAAGTATGCATGCTGAATATTTACACTTGTGCACCATCATAGTTTTTCTTATAACCCTGCTCATTGAATTACGATTTGTCACATGATCAGAAGGAGCCTTTTGTTTGTTTGTTTCTGGAGGTCAAGAAAGAGTCAAATCATTATAAATATCACTCTACAAAATTTCACAGTATAGTCTTTGGCTTTGCTCTGAAATTGTTTCGGGCAACCTTGACACTCAGGATGCTGTACAGGGAATAATGTCCTTCCCAGGAAAAAAAGCCCTGGCACGCCTGTAGCCAAAGCAAAAGTGACTCAGATGATGTGGTTCACAGTTTTGGAGCAAAATGTAGACGTATGCAATTTCTCATATATTCAAAGGAGGTAGGCTGTCAGATCTGAATATATATTGTCAGTCTTAATGGAGAAAAGTGAACATAATTGTTATCATTTTTCACAAATAGTGTTTCTAACTATTTCTTTGTGTGTTATAAATAAAGAACCACTCCAGAGGTTGCTGAAGGAAATCTTAGTATACTTTCAATCCTGTTTTAAAAGCAAGGGAAATTAAATGCCTTCCTATCTTACTGAGGAAGAAATATGGTAAGGGAGAGTTATCCAGCTCATAGTTTGAAGAACATCAGTTTTCTGGAGTCTAGTACAGGCTATTTAATCAAGAATCTATTTCAATATTGCCAGTGGAATATGTTCTGTATGTTCTCACAGAAAAGTAAAGCATTTAAAAAATATCATGTCTATTTTTCTACAGATCATACTTAGCACATGTATCAATATTGAGAAAAGTTATTGAATAAACACATAATTGATCATCCTGTCCAGCATGGCTCAGTGGTTATAGTGTCCGCTCATGCACCATAGAGTTATGGGTTTTGATTCTCAGTTAAGGCATGTACCTGGGTTGCAGTTTCGATCCCTGGCCCTAGTCAGGGTGTATGCAGGAGGCAACCAATTGATGTATCTCTCTCACATAAATGTTTCTCTCTCTTTCTCTCCTCTTCCCTTCCTATCACTGTCTCTTAAAATCAATGGGAAAAAATATCCTCAGGTGAGGATTAACAACAACTCTCTCTCTCTCTCTTCTCTATATAATTTTCTAAAATCACAGAAGGAGAGGCATATTAATAAAAATTACGTAGAGTCCAGAAAAACTCCTAGTGTATTTTTGAAAGATATAATTTAACATATTCTCTCTGATTCTTTTCATGCCATGATAAAAGTATCCAACTCACCTGCCACCTTGTACTCAATTTCTCAGGGAACTCTCCCTTTAGATTCATTAGAACATGATTTGATAAACCCTGGGGCTTTCTTAATTTTGCTATCTTTTTCCTAATTATCTTGCTACATGAGGACCAAACCTCTTTTCCCCAGATAACCAGTCAGTCCCATGTGCTCACACTCTGGTTTCTGCAGGGATCCTCTATCTCTTCTAGAATTAACACTGAACTTCCTGACACATGACTTGAGAGAGCAGGCATGAGTAGGTGATAATGATAAGGGCTACAGTTCTTCATGAGCACCTTCAGGGCAACAACAATGATTCAATTACTCTGAACATTTGCTATCACTATTTCACAATGTCTTAAAACTACAACCATTGAATTTACTCCTGGCATATGTGACTTAAAAGTACAAAAGTTGGCCCAGCCAGTGTGGCTCAGTAGTTGAGTGTCAACCCATGCCCCCAAAGGACACAGGTTTGATTCCTGGTTAGGGCACACGCCTAGGATGTGGGCCCAATTTCTGGTGGGGGCATAGGCAGGAGGCGGCAGATTAATGTTCTCTCTCATTGATGTTTCTATCTCTCTTTCCCTCTCCTTTTCTCTTTCTCTAAAATCAAAAAAGAAAACCAAAAAACAACAATGACAAAAAAAACCCTCAGTCTTTAAATCAAAAAGTTTAAGGGTTGTATTTGCTCATAATTTTGAGGAATCAGCAATTTGGACTGGGTTCACCTGGGGGGTTTTGTTGGTCTTGCCGGCTGTCATTCACATGACCACCATCATCTGAGCTGTGACTGGAGACTATTTTTATGGCTTCAGCTAGGATAGCTCCATGTGGTCTCAACCTCTCATTCCTCTTAGGAGAACACTGCATTCCAGGAATGCTGAATGGAACCTGAAAGGCCTCTTGAGGCTTAGGCTGCAGATGTCATTTCCTCTGCATCATATTGGACATTCCAAATCTTGAGGCTGGCTCAGAACTAGCCTGTATGCCTTAATAGAAGAAACAACAGGGTCACCTAGCAAAAGCAGCATGCAAGCAACACTGGGACAAATTGTTCTGGCATCTTTGCAAATCTACCAAAGTCCACCATTTTTCCACAATAACTCACATACTTTCTAGATATAAAATGTACTTCACAACTATTTCCAAAATATCATCTCTTTATCTAAATCAGTTTAGATGTGGATGAACTACCTGAAAAGTCTTTTGTCAACCAAACTTTCTTGATTTTGACCTCTTTTTATTCAGATAAATATAAGCTAAAAACTACATATCCATCATAAAATGTTGACACAAGAAAAAAATAATCATGATAGGCTCTCCTGTTCAAAAAAATAAAAGTAGCAGGCATATAGCCATCAGTGGTCCATAGCAATTCTGAAATCCAGTCAGGCACATGCTGTGGGTTCTCCTTACTCTAGACCCAAGGATACTTATTGTTTCATCTCAGTTTTGGGCACTATAAGTAGAATCCATTTCAAAGTTTTCTCAGATCTGGCCTCTGGGTCCTTGTTTTATTTTAAGAGATGGTTGTCTTCTAATAAAAAACAGTAGCTTCTGTTTACATCTGCATTTTTTTTTTCTCATCTTACTTTCTGCATGTGGAAATTTAGGACAAAAGTGTTTTCTTCTTTTTTTAATCTATCTAAGTGTTTTATATCAAGCTACATGCTATATCAAGGTTCAACAATTTGGGTTGGACATGGATAGGCAGCTCCTGTTCAGGTCTTTTCTGAGGTCACTCAAGTGGCTGCAGTTGTCTTTGGCTCACCAATGGGCTGGCTGTCAGGGGGGCCTGAGCTGCGATGGTTTGTCTCAGTTCCATGTGGTTTATTCCTCCACAAGCTAGGTTGTTTTTCTTCACTTAGCAGCACTGTGCTCACAGAGAACAAAAGCTGAAGCTACAGAGAATTTTGAAGCATAGGCTCTTAGTTCACAAAGCATCACATCCATTATATCGTATTGGTCAAAACAAGTTATAATACCAGCTCAGAAAAAGGGTTGGGAAAATGGACTCTACCATTTTTTTAATTGATTTTTAAAGAGAGAGAGAAAGCCAAAGAGAAAAAGAGAGAGAGAGAAACATCAGTTTGTTGTTCCACTTGTTTATACATTCGTCGGTTCATTCTTGCATGTGCCCTGACTGAAGATCCCATCTGTAAACTTGGTGTATTGGGTCAACCCTTGAACCAACTGAGCTATTCGGCCAGGACAGACTTTACTTCTTAATGAAAAGTAGCAGCAATGTCACTTAGTGAATGGGAAAGAGTACAGAAATGAGAGAAATTTTTGTGGCCACCTTTCAAACAATCTATCACTTTTTCTCAACTCATTATTTTAATTACTCTTGTAAAAAGCATGCAAACACACATCAAACAACAACAACAACAAAAACACTTGTCTCCTTGTTCAGTTACTTGTTCAGTTACTCTGCAAGTTATCAATTTTTATTTTTCTGATATGCTTTCTTCCATAGAAACATTTCTTAAAACATGTAAAATGATGCACTTTTATTATTTAACATGAAAAGGCTGTAAAACAAGGTTGTGTTTGTAGTCTTTTAGTTACATTCTTAATAATAATCACCTTAAGGTAGGTCATATACTACAAGTACTGTAGTATTTGATTTGTTTTAGATCATTTTCCATTTGAACAACATGTAATTTGCCTTAAGACATACATTATTGTGTGATTTGCATACTATCGTTTGTTAAATTTGATATCTTTTTCACTATTAGGTACTGTATCATTATATATTTTACTCATAAGAATTGGATGAATGTCTCAAAATGGACCCGTGATGCATAAAAGTAATGGCAAAAACTGTATCACAAGTACCAAAACTCTGTAAAACATCATAAACATAAAAATGACAAATTCCTTCCAGGGTTAAATAAAATGTGAATCTGTATGTCCATTGACGAGTGATATATAAATATAATCGTTCCTCATAAGCAACAAAACAAAAATGATTGTGCACAAAAGTACCATAAACATGTGAAAAACAGGTTTTATTGAACTCCTGATCCATTTGACCTAGTCTCCAACATGTAGTCTGATAGTAAACTTAATTAAATTGCATACTGATATCCTTGATACATTGACCTTATTATTAAAAAGCACTTTTTGAACTAAACCAATGCTTGTATATTCTTTTATCACAATTTCAATGTATTATTTATAAAATCAAGTTGGTTGTTTTTCATTATGTGTAGGAGAGAGAGAACAGAGTCATCCAGGCATCATTCAAATGAATACTTCTCTTATCAAGAACAAGAACAAGGCACTCTAGTACCTAGAAACTTGTGATGTTGGCCACTAAGTTAACACAAATATATTTAGGAAGAAATCAGAAGGAGCTATTGATACAAATTCCTCTGTTAAATAACTCTGTTGGGAGTGGCAAAATATCAATGCCATTCAAAAAAGAGCAGTTACTCTCTAGATGTGTAGAAAGAGATATTTCATTCTAAAGATGAACAAAATTAATTGTATGATAATGTGTAGATTATGGATCATCATTTAGTTTATGTGAATAACATATCTAAGGGAGAATATTTTGACAATTTTTCTAGGTGTCTCTAAAAATACATTTTATTTTGTTGATTATTTATGAGTGGTAATACAGGTTAGAAAAGAGTTTGAGCTACATGCTGATGGGGTGTCGGCTCTATGCATGGACAATATTTGAAATATTCAATGCCTGGTATGATATGGGCAGCACCTTAGCAGAACAAAAGGAAATTATAAGCTGTCTACAAGAAGGTTCTTTGGTAGTAGGCAGTTAGGCATGAGCAGAGTAGGAACAATAAGCCAAGTATGAAATGTCACCGGAGAGGAAAGTTCCAGGTGCCTAGCAACAGGCAAAACTGGGAAATCAAGGACCTCACACCCAGGGTGACCTTTTTTCCCCTCGCGTATTGCTGATCATGTGGTTTATGATCGTCCCCTCTAACCTTTTATATCATTGGTTATGCAGTTTAGACCCTTCCCTGACCTTTTCTCCCCTAGGATGTCACTAGTCATGTGGTAGACTCCCTTAAATGTTCTGGATAATAGCCTCATTTGACTCCCATAAGCATTAAGCATTAAGCCCTTAAGAGAATGAGGTTCTGAACCTCATCAAATAATCTTAGGAACAAAGCCTTGGGTCTGTAGACCACAGAGACAGACTTTTGGTCAAATTAGAGATAGCATCTAGTGGTGTTTTAGCTCCAAGCCCAGAAAAGCAGTAAGGCTAGGTGGGGCAACCCTCTGGCAAACATCAGGACCAGCTGTGATGAATAATGACCCCCAGCCCTGATGCACACCAAAGAGTAGAGATCCTGGTCCTGAAAGGACACACCTGGGAAGCCAATGACTATTCTGTTGAGACTCTCTTCTCCTGGAAACCTTCTCTAAGATCCAACCTTTAAACAGCAATAAACACCCTCGTGGTGGAGGATCCAGCTTTCTCTCTCTCTCTTTCTTAAAAAAAACTTTTGCTTGTATTTGAGTCTTGGCTCTGAGTTCTTTCTCAGTTATAACTCAAACATCAAAGTTGCTAAACTGAGGTCCAATCACTGGTAACATTCTGGTGCTGTTTTGTCACGAATGGTACCAGTACATACTAACTAAACTTCGGTCACAGCAACACATAAAATAAGAAAGAGAGATGCTATGAAACAGATAAAGTGATTTATATTAGGGGTGAGTGGGAAGGGGAGGCAGTACTCTGTATCCTGACCCTCGAACCAAACTTAAATCAGGAAAGGTTCCAACATTCTTTCCTATAATCTTGTGTTTCCACCTCACCCAACAAAAATAAAGCAAGTCATCTGTGGGTTGATAGATAATTCTTTAACTTGCAGGATATAACTTTATCAGGACTTTTTGAAACCTTCTGGTGGTGGACAACTTCCCTGGCAATTTCATGCCTTCTATTCCTGTATCCCTTTCTTGCTACTCTTGAAAACAACCCAGCTCAGACTGATCGCAGAAAATCTGCTTGGAGGTGCACACTTCAGTCTGGGCCTCTGACATTCAAAGAGTGTGTTTTTCTAGAAATGGACATTCTGCATTCCTAAACACTCTTACTTTTTCTTCTGTGTCAATACAGAACGTGTTCTTCCCTCCAATTACCTGAATGGAAGGCATTCTATCACAATGCAACTCAATGTGTTTCTCTTGTAGCTGTCTTGTATTGCTTCAGTTCTCACTTCTCTAAATTCTAATGCATGATTAAGTAGAACCACACAAGATTTTATTTTATAAATATATATATATATATATTCATATATATAATTTTCCCCCCTTCTGAGTAGTTTTAGTTTCCTCCCAAATTAGAATGAACATACCTGGAGGGAATTCTTATAGGTCCAAACTCTGTTGAGTATTGCTGGGTTAAAATGTTCAGAGATGGTTGTCTGCATCAAGGCACTTAAAATCTAGTTGGAAACTTACAATAGGACAAAATAAAACATGATTGAGTCTTAATTAGGTTGGACTAACTAAAAGTCTTTGGGCTGGCAGAGAAGGTAAGAGAGGACTAAAGCAGGCAGTAGAACATTGCCCAAGGTTAACATCAGTCCTTACTCAGGCTTAAGGATTTGTGGGATTTGCATAGGTAGAAGGAAGAGAAGTAGCATATAAAGGGAAGCTATCTCCAGGAATAACAATGCAGTGAAAAATAAGCTAAGGGAGTTTTGAAACAATAAGAAATCTGGGGATTTAGTCATCGAATCATCAGAGAAATGCAAATTAAAAATATTATGAGACATCACTTTACACCTGTCAAAATGACTACTATCAATAAGTCAACAAACAAGTGCTGCTGAGATGTGGAGAAAAGGAACCCTAATGCACTGCTGGTGGGAATGCAGACTGGTACAGCCACTGTGGAAAGCAGTGTGGAGTTTCCTCAGAAAATTAAAAATTGGAACTGCCTTGTGACCCAGCTTCTGGAAACATATCCGAAGTAACCAGAAACACTAATTCAAAAAAAAAAAAAAATACATGCACCCCTATGTTTATTGCAATGTTGTTTACGATAGCCAAGATTTGGAAGCAGCCTGAGTGTCCATTAGTGGATGAGTGAATAAGAAAGCTGTGGTACATTTACACAATGGAGGACAAAAGAAAGAAATCCTACCTCTTGTGACAGTTGGACCTGCAGAGCATTATGCTAAGTGAAATAAACCAGTCAGAGAAAGACAAGTATCATTTGATTTTACTCAAATATGGAATCTAATGAACAAAATAAAATAACAAACAAAATAGCAAGTCTTATAGATAGAAAACAGACTAACAGATGTCATATAGAAGAGGGGTGAAAAAGATTTATGGATTAAGCAATAAATAAATAAATAAATGACAGACACAGAGAAGAGCATGGTGGTTCCTGAGGAAAAGAGTAGTGGGAGGAAGTAGAAGAGGGTGTAGGAGGTATAAATGGCGATGGAAAGAGATTTGACCTGAGGGTGGGTGTACACATGATGCAATATACAGATGATGTATTATAGAATCACACACATGAAATCTGTATCGACCTCTGTCACCCCAATAAATTCAATAAAAAGGAAAAGAAACTGTGAATTCTGTTTAGAGTTACAGATACTTCCTGTAATGAAATTATTTTCAAACAATAAAAGAATAGTCAGAATATTAAAGATATGTTCATTAACATTGAGAGAGAGTTACATAATGAGAAAATATTTGGTTACAGAGAAATGGCACAGTGGTGTTGTGGCCGTGGTTTCCAGGGACAATGACAGTTTCTGCTCCATAGTGTTCGAACTGCTGGTGGATAATGTCATGAATGTGCTGGTCCGTGTGGTGTGTTCAGGATACATGATCAGACTCTATATTTTGACTTTTAGTGTAAAGGTTTTTCTGACTTATCTTTATTAGAAAATCATAAACTATTTAATACAAATAAAACTAAACATTGTACTGTTCAGATAATCTCTAAAGCTTGACTTTCAAAATTGACATTATAATTTTTAGGCATACTCTGATGTCCTTTAAAATACTATTCATTTTTTTTACTGAGGACCAGAAACTTGCTCTTCCAAAAAAGGTACTTGAAAGCCATGCAAAAGATAATTTGTTTTTGTTCAAATTCCATTACAAATATGCTGAACTATGAAAAAAAATCTATTTGAGTATGTAAACAAAAATATTTTTATGAAATATTTTAGTTTCTGATTTTTATTTTAAACAAGAAATATTGTTTCAACATTGTGTTTATAAATTTAATGTTTGCAATAGAAAACTTTCTGTGAACACTGAATATTTAGATAAAACTGAAGTAGGTGCTCTCCAATGCCCGAGGGAATATCTAGAGATATCTAGAGATATTTTTTAATCAAAGTACCGTTAACATATACTATATTAATTTCATGTACACAACATAATGCTTCTATATTTACGGACATTACAAAGTGACCACAATAAGTCTAGCAACAGTCTGTCACCCTACAAAGTTACTAGAAAATTATGACTATGTTCACTAGCCTGTACATTACATCCTGTGACTCCTTGATTTGTAACTGAAAGTTTGTACCTCTTAATCTCCTTCATATCTTTTGCCTACCTCTCCTCTGCCCCCACCTGCTTTCCAGCAACCATCAGTTTGTTCTGTTTACTGCTGGCATCTGGTGAATAGAGGTTAAGGACACTAGGGAGCAACATACAATGCACAGGACGGCCCTCCATAGCAAAGTATTGTCCAGCCCCAAATATGAATAGTGCCAGAGTAGAGGCCCTCCCCCAACTAGAAATAAGTTTACACATCTATGGACTAAAGAATAGACAAATGAAACTTTTTACTAAGAAATTATTGAAAGGTAGTAAATCAGATCTTCACAAGAAAAAAAAGTATAATACAAAGTTAAGATGCAGTGTTTGCAGGACTGAATGAGATATTTTATAATCATAATGACATTTTTGCACACTTAAAACATTTTAAAACAAAGATCTAAAAGCACGTTTCAAATGTTAATGTATTCTGACGAGTGCCCTGGTATGCAGTGAGTCTTTGTGTACCATTTCCCTAATGAAGGGACACACACAGAAAAGTTGGAGGTAACTAAGTCAGGGTCACAGAGTGAATTTATAACCGCACAAATCAGATTTCAAGGATCAAATTTCCTTTTGTGATCAAATACAATTACTGCTCAGAAATTTTAAGTGCAGTTGGTTACGATTACATTTATCTCTGACCATTAAAATGTGCTCTTTTATGAATATAAATATACAACAAGGTAATAGGTTTCTTAGGTATTTTGCTTTTAGCCTATGAATTTGATTTCTCATGTAAGGAAACTGAGCTTATTCGAATTCACAGATTTGAATCAAAAAGAGTTTCCAAGCAAGTGTTTTTAGGAAATGTCAGTTTAATTCATCCTTAATACACTCAAAATACTAAACATTTGTCTGTATGCATAACTGCAGAAGAATACTGGCTATCTGATTTGGATGTCCAATAATAATAACTAGTCATTTCACATAATGCACAAAAGTCTTATTAAAAATATATAATCAAATAATTATGAAAGAACAATCACAATTGACTCTGAGAAGATATAATCTATAAAAAATGTTGTCAGTTACTGTAAATTAATTAGGATATAGGGCATATTCATAGATTTTTTTTAATCCTTGGAGAGATCTGAGACAATTTACCTCAACAAATAATTATTGAATATCTATTAAATGTCAAGGTCTGTGAATGATGTACCTCATATATAAAATAAATCTGTGACTAGTTTTAAAAAAAATAATTTATAATCTTATTGATCTCTTCACTTATTCATTTAGACAATTTCTTACATGGATTGATAAACGATTGTAAAGATAAGTACAAGTATGTTCCCAGAAAAGGTCAGCCTTTGTGGAATTAATAGAAAGAATGTAATGAGAATTTAAAAAGTAGATAGAAAAAATAATAAATGATAAACAAAAATAGTTGTATATTGTCATTTCAACTCCTTTCTCTATTTTGCATTGTGTCTTATTAGTGCACACACTATTTTCTAACTTGTCATAATTATTTATAAAAGTTGTATTTACTATTTTTTTTGGAATTACTAATTGGTAAACTTTAATGTTATTTTTTTTTTTTTGCAACATTTTCATTTGGGTATTATTAAAGAGTAAAACTTAGTAAAATAGTTTGTATCAAGCCAAGGTTTTAATATAATTTCTCATTGTGGATCTCAAGCCTTCTTCATTGCAATCTTTACGTCTTATCTTTTCTGCAATAGATGTCCTTATTAAAGGCAGGTCAGTGCATTTACTTGCCTGTAGTAAATGTAACAGGAAGCATCCTTAGAAAAAAATGTGTGGTCAGAAACTGTTCAGTGTGATGACACTTCGTAATGCACTTACTTGAGAAAAGAGAATTTGACTTATGTCCTCATATGTCCCAGTCTGAATTAACTATGTAATGATAGTTTCCAGAAGGTAATATATTTGTTAAACTTATTCAGTAATTTTGAGACTCTGATATGAGCAGGTGTATTGCTGGGTACTGGGTCTGAAGAAAACTTTGAGATGGGTGAAAAAGGAAAAGGGATTAAGAAGTACAAATTGGCCCTGGCCTGTTTGGCTCAGCAGTTAGAGCATTGGCCTGTGGACCAGAGAGACCTGAATTTGGTTCCTGCTAGGGGCATGTACCTTGGTTGCAGTTTGTCCCTGGCCCCTGTTGGGGTTGTGTGCGTGGCAACCAGTGGATGTGTCTCTCTCACATCGATGTTTCTCTCTCTCTCCCTCCTTCTCTATCTGAAGATAAATGCAAAAGTGTCCTCAGTTGAGGATAAAAAAAAAGAGAGAGAGAGAGAGAAGTACAAATTGGTTGTTACAGAATGGTCATGGGGATGTGAAGTACAGCATAAGGAATATAGCCAATCTATATTCTAATACCTATGTATGGTGTCAGATGGGTAGGAGATCTGTCAGGATGATCACTTAGTAAGTTATATAATATCTAATTACTAGAGTGTAGACCTAGAACTGATATGATATTGTATGTCAACTTTAATTAAAAAATAATAATGATTAAAGATGGGAAGAAAATTTCTTATCATAGGGACTTAGAGATTAGGCATTATAAACAAATATGTGTTATAAAAATGAAAGTGCTATGATAAACATATGTGGGTATAAAATTGGCTATCAAAAAGAAATTTAAAAAAAATTTTCAGATAAACAGAAACAGTTTTCAGCAAAGAGGATGAAAGTCATAGCATAGTCTCAAATGATGACTGAGCACGTAGATGGGAGGGCATTCCAGGAAAAGGGGGCAGCTTTTGTTTGTTTTGTTTTTTATCCTCACCAGAAGACATTTGTGCATTGATCTACAGATAGAGCAGGAGAGAAAGAGGGAGGAAGATAGAGAGAGAAAAACATCAATGTGAGAGAGACACATTGAGTGGTTGCCACCCACACGAACCTAACAGGGGCCGAGGACAACCTGCAACCAAGGTATGTGCTCTTAGCGGGAACCAAACCCAGGATTCTCCGGTCTGTGGGCCGATGCTCTAACCACTTAGCAAACTGGCCAGGGCGAATAGGAGCAGCTTGACCAAAGACCGGGGCCAAGTATCAGCCCAGTGTGTTGATGGGAGAGAGAGGGAGTCACATGATTCAGGATGATGTGGCTAAGGTGTAGGTCAGAGTAGTAAAAACTGGAGATGAAAAAGTATGCAGGAGCTGCTCCGCATGGTGTTTTAATCTGGAAAATAACATAAGGTATGTTGCTTTTTTTTTTTTAATCCTCACCCAAGGATATTTTTTCTGTTTATCTTTAGACAGAGTGGGAGAGAGAGAAAGAGAGAGAGTGTTTGTGTGAGTGAAACATCAATTGGTTGCCTCCTCACAACCCTGACCAGGGCCGGGGATTGAAACTGAACCACAACTTAGGTACATGCCCTTGACCAGAATCAAACCCACAACTCTTTGGTCCACGGGCTAATGCTATAACTGCTGAAGCAAACTGGCCAGGGCAAAGTGTGTTACTTTTAGGCATGGTGAATATCAACGACATGGAGGCTAGCCAAAAAGGAAGAACAATTGAAACAAACTTTTGTAGGCTGAAAAAGTGTTAATGAGGTACTAAATTCTGGAGATGGCAAGAACCAGACAGTAGGTGTTGGACATAACAAATGTACAACTGGTAAGGACAATACAATGATTAATTGAGAATAACTATTTAAAATCAAACTATAAATTAAAAAATATACACCCTATGACATAAGTAAAGTTAACTAGGACTATGTACAGCAAATAAAAATAAAGGATTTACTACCTCTTTCTTATATCAACTTCTGATTCCTTCCCCTTGGGGAACATAGGACTAAGTGCACAACTGTTGAAGTCACACCTCAAACTCCTTTTTTCATTGCGCGGGTCCTACTCATCCCTTCTAAATTGCTGGCTCAAATCTGTGGTGGGATGTGGTGTTTTTGTATGAGACACCAGGTCTCAGTCTCTGCTGACCAGGTCACTCTAAGTGTGTTCCTAAGTAGATCATCTTCCTCAGTTAAGGTTGGCAAATACGTTCAGCAAATCACTTTTTTGAAATTAAATTTATTAGGGTGACATTGATTAATAACAGTACAGAGATTTCAAGTGTATAATTTTATGATACATTATCTATATTTTGCATTGTGTGCCCACTATCCAAATTCAAATATCCTTCCATCACCATATATATTGGACCCCTTTACCTTGGATTGTCTCCCTACCCCCCTGCCCTCTGGTAACCACCATACTTGTGCCCATGAGTTTTTGATTTGTTTGCTTTCCTTGTTTGTTCATTTGTTGCTTTAAATTTCATATCCCACATATGAGTGAAATCATATAGTTTTAACTTTTCTGTTCAACTTATTTCACTTAGCATGATGTTCACAAGATCCATCCATATGGTCACAAATGGCAATATTTTATCTTTTCTTACGGCTGAATAGTATTCCATTGTATATATGTACCACATCAGCTCTGACAAGGGTTTAATATTCAAAGTATATAAAGAACTCGTACAACTCAACATTAGACAAACAAACAATCCAATTAAAAAATGGGCAGAGGATCTGAACAGACACTTATCCCAAGCAGACGTACAAATAGCTTGCAAATCACTTTTTAATAGGACATTAAATTAAATGCACATCTGGTGGAAAGAGAAGACTCATAATGAAGGGAATCTATCGTTGTTCAGAGTAGAGTCATTTATACACTGAATTAGAGAACCTGTAATAAAGCTTTATGACATCAGAGTTTAAGGTGCCCTTAGCAATTATCTTATCCAAACCCTCATTGAATAGTAACAAAAAAAAAACAAACAAAACTGAAGTCCCAAGAGGTTTTAATAAACTTATGGCCATTCAATTAATTAATCTAGAAATAAGATTAAAGCCTTTTTTGTGTTTTTACCTTGAGTGTGATGCTATTACCTATTATTGACCAATGGAATTCAATAATTACTCAGGTAGAGCTTTTGGATAGTCATACAAAGAAAAATTTAGGTTGGATACGTTGGAATCAGAAAACAAACAAAAATTCCCAAGGCTCATATGATGTACCAAAAAGTAAATAAGATTTTTGTTCCATATTGGATAAATTTGAATTACTCATTTACAGATCTCCAATCCCCTTGTAGTATATGGTTTTAATATGGCTTTTATATGCCTGTGGTACTTACCTTTTATTTTGTTTCATGTAACTGACCTGATAGGACACACATAGGTGTTAGCACATAATTTCTTACAGCTGTGGCCATAGCCCCATTAACAGAGCTTAATATTTCACCATACTCGTTGAAGATATTATTGAGCTGATACATTATAGTGTGCAGAGCCCTCTAATAGAATGCAATTTTCAAGAGAGTAAAGAGTAACAAAATTATTTATAAAAATAAATATTAAGTTCTAAAGCCAGGTAGCAAGAAATATATTAGTAATAATGATGCCATTGTAATGAACCCAGGTATTAATGAAAAACTGTAAAGGAGCAACAGGAAGTCCAAATAGATACATGTCCAGTATGGTCTAGGTGACATAGGGAGTATACTTGCCTGTCGGTCACACCTGGGAACAGGTCATTGGCCAGCGTAGGCATGGTCACTGCAAACTCGGGAGAAACTGATATTTAAACTCCTGAACAAAGGAGTTCTCTCTCTTGCATGCTGGGCTCCTGGCTGTATTGTTGCAGGGGGCACGCTCCCTGGCATTAGCCCACGTGGCTCATGGCCATGGGGACCTCACACAAAGGACCAATGGACTGGAACTAGCTTGATGCTGTGCCAGACTTAACTCCACCATGGAATGAAAACACTGGACATTGGTTTTGCTTTTAGCTCTGCTGAGTCCCCAGCTATACATCTTCCAGCACTAGTATAAGGGGAATGGGACTTATAAAATCCAGGGATATAATTCCATGCAAATCAAGCTTTCTACCACATCTCATCCTCCCATGAGGGCCTTTGGAAATGCTTATTCCATTGGCACTCCAAAAACCCCACTCTCACTGGTAAAAGAGAAGGGCAATTCACGCAATACTCTGATAACAATAAGATGTGACTAATCGGGCCCTGGCTGAGTAGTTCAGTTGGCTAGAGCATTGTCCCAGTGTGCCAAGATCATGAGTTTAATCCCCAGTCAGGGCACATAAAAGAATCAACCAGTGAATGCATAAAAAAGTGGAACAATAAATTGATGTTTCTCATTCTTTCTTTTTCTACTTTTCTCTCTCTTTCTAAAAACAAAACCAAGATATATATATATATATATATATATATATATATATATATATATGTAAATAAATAAATTAATGGGACAAAAACATTTTCTATATTAATTTGGTTTAATCATATGAACCAAAGATTCGTGTGTGTGTGTGTGTGTGTGTGTGTGTGTATTTTGTAAAAGGGAAGTCATAGATATTAAGCTTCTGGATTTTGCAACAGTATTCTAAATGCAACAATATGCTGTGGCTGAAAATATAATGCATACTTTAGTATTTACATAGTTTTGCATTTGTGAATTTCAAACAGTAAGACTGGTTTGTGCCTCGCATCTTGATTTCCTACTGTTGGTGACTTTATGCAGATATAAAGAAGGGAAAAGGGAAAAATCAACTACAACACAAGGCTTCGGCTGAGAGGCAGAAAGCTGATTGTCAAGGTTCAGGTATGTTTTCAAAGTGATGTTTACATACCTTGGCTTCCTGATTTTCTGAAGTCTTGCATTACTGTGAACTGTTTATATTTCTTGAAATTCAATGAAAACTGTGTGACAGCTTAGTTTACATATTTGTCCCCAAACTCTTCCAACTACACATTTGTTTTTCAAATGGGCGACTGCAGTGTAAATGAAGACGGACTTGGAAGCATAATGTGCAGATTGTAGCTACTCTCATCATTCTGAAAACAACTTTTAGCAACGTTGTTTTCTTACAGTGTGACTAAAGTTTTTCCTTGTTTTTAAAAATATATCCTTCAGGTTAGACTAGATTTTGCCAGGTTTATCAGTTCAGTCAGACAATGACATAGTCATGAGAAGGGTTATTTTGGATGCTGAAACAACTCTGAAATTCTTTTGCGTTAAAAAAAAAAAGTTTGGTTATCACTAATGCTGTATTTCTCTTGTAAGTCAACTGGAAGCTCTTTCTATGGTACTCACTCAGAATCTCAGGCGAATCAAGCGGTTGGTCAGCAGGACACAGAAAAAAAGTATTTCATTGGCAATTAAATGCCACAGACCAGTACTTTGACCACAGCTAACTGGCCAGAATTAGTGACAAGATCCCCTGGAGGGGGCCCTAGAGTCCCAAAATGTGCCAGAAAGCTGAGTCACAAATATTTGGCCTGCCACAGAAGATGATCTCAAGTAATCATTTAATGTACCCTGTGTTATCACATTCATTTTATCTAGTCATCACTCATGGAAAGTATAAATGAATAAATATGTAAATGAATGTCAAAGCAAAAACACTAAAAATAACAGTACACATTTTATTACCCAAGACATACGATAGGTATCAGAGAATCACCAAGGCAAATGCTAAGTGGTTCTTGATATATTAACTCAATTAATTCTATAGCAGTTCTATTAATTTTGTGTTCTTGCCAGGGCAGTGTGCCTCAGTGGATTGAGCATCACCCAGTGGACTGAGAGGTCCCAGTTCTATTCTCCATCAGGGCACATGCCCAGGTTTCGGGCTTGGTCCCCAGTAGGAAGCACGCAGGAGGCAGCCAATCCATGTATCTCTCTCACATCGATGTTTCTATCTCTTTCCTTTCTTTTTTTTTTTTTTTTGATATTTTGTTCAGATAGAGTGGGAGGGAGAGAGAGAGAGAAAATCATCGACATGAAAGGGACACATCGAGTGGCTGCCACCCACAAGACCCAACCAGGGCCGGGGACAAACTGCAACCGAGGTACATGCCCTTAGCAGGAACCGAACCCAGGTCTCTCCGGACCGCCGGCCAACATTCTAACCACTGAGCCAAACCGGCCAGGGCTCTCTTTCTCCTTTCTATCTCTCTAAAAAAAAAAAAAATCAATAAAAACATTAAAAAAATAATAATTTTGTGTTCTTTCTCACACTGCTTCTTTCAGATGAAGAAACTAAGCCAAGAAAGGTAAATAACTTACCCAGAGTGACAAAGTAAGTAGCAGAGCTGGGAAGCAAACCCAGCCATTTTGTCTCCGGGACCTCATGTTCTGAATCATTAATCTTTACTGTTTCAAACTGTAAGCATTTATTGAGCACCTTTTATATTTTAGGCTTGGTGATAATTGAGAGCACATGCTTAAGAATCAAAATTCATCGGCTGTGAACTTTGCTTCCATCCCTCACTTCCCAGTTGTCCTCTAACCTTGGGTCAGCTTTTATACTATCTCACATTCACTGTCATCATCTATTGAATGTAGGCACCAGTGATAGCACCTAGCTCAGAGATGTATTATGAGAATGAAATGACTGTATATAGGTAAAATAGTGACTTCATTGGCACATAGTAAGCACTTGGTAATACTGCCAAAATTACACAAGAAAATAAAACTTTTATATTATTTCATTTAATGTTGGCAAGGATCCTTTGAGATTTGTCTTTCTACTTCAGGTTGAAAGATAGCTAAACCTGGACTCTTAGGGATGAAACAATTTACCCGATGTCACAGTGGCATGCCAACCCTCCTATTCAGATTTCAGCTAGATACATTACTTTGCTGTCTTCAATATCTCAGAAATTAATCAGCTACAGTAGACTGAGGGGAGGCTTTAAAGAATTTAAAATTCTTGAGCATTTTAACTTTACATTTTGATCACTTGACAAAGTAGTATTTACTGGCTTTCTCTGCTATAAATTTACTATTTTCTGTTTTCTTTTCTTTTTTTTTTTTCCCTTAGTTAGTACATATTTGGGGGAAGATATTTTGGAAATTATGTAAATATCATGTTTTTCAATGAGAAGTTGAGAAATAAAGTTTCCAACTCTGTGTCTCCTATTTTAGCATGCATTTCTTCCATTTTCTACACTTTCCTAACTTCCCCCTCTCCTGTATGTAACCATTTTACTTTCCAGTTTATCCGTCCTGTATTTATTTTTAGATATATGTGTATTTTCTTAAACACTTCTCTTTCTTAAGTGAAAGGAAGCATATTATAGATATTCTTTGCATTTTACTTTATTTAACAGCATATTCTGAAACTCACAGCAGCACTTTATTGGCATCTTCCTCATGCTTTTCTACAGGTGCACAGTATTTTATTCTGTGGTTGTATCAACATTTATTCAAATACTCTGCATTACCAGTAAGGTTGCTTGCAACATATTGAAATTGCAAACAACATTATGAGTTAACTTGTGCATGCATATTTTTATGTTATTGGAGGGATATCCTCAAGGAAGAGTCTCAGAACTAGGATTAATGGGTTAAAATACAAGTGCAGTTAAGTATTATCAAATTTTCTTCCAAAAATCTGTGCCAATGTTCATGCCCACAGACAATATATGAACCTTCCTCTTTTCCCACTGTCTCACTAACAGTATATAATCATACTTTTCAACATCTTCTTCTCTATAGCTTTTTTCTTTTTTTTATCCTCACCCAAGGACATTTTTTTCGATATTTTGTTCAGATAGAGTAGGAGGAAGAGAGAGAGAGGAAGAGAGAGAGAGAGAGAGAGAGAAACATCGACGTGAAAGGGATACATCGAGTGGTTGCCACCGCACGACCCAACCAGGGCTGGGGACAAACTGCAACCAAGGTACATGTCCTTAGCGGGAACCGAACCCGGGTCTCTCTGGACCACAGGCTGACGCTCTAACCACTGAGAAAACCAGCCAAGGACAATATCTTCTTCTCTATTAAGTGAGAAATAACACCTCAGTGCTGTGTTAATTTGCATTTCTTTAGTTATGAGTTTGAACATTTTCCCCACAGATATGAGGATTATTTTTTACTCATTTTAGTGGATTATGTTCTCATGTTTTTTCCCCATTTTTTAATCATAATTTTGGTATTTAATGTCTTATTAAAAAGTAGAGCCCGCCCAGTGTGGCTCACTGGTTGAGCATTGACCCATGCACCAGGAAATTACCAGTTTGATTCCTGGTCAGAGCACATGCCTGGGTTGTGGGCCCGATCCCCAGTGGGGGGCATGCAAGAGGCAGCCATCAGTGTTCTCTCTTATTGATGTTTCTGTCTCGCTCTCCCTCTCCCTTCCTCTCTAAAATCAATCAAGAAAAAATGTATTTTTTTAAAGTAGCATCACTCAAACATAAAATAAATTGGCAAGTTTCTGGTTATTCTCAGATTTGAACTTAAAAGTTTTGTGCTAATCTTAAAACCAGTATGAAAACAAAATAAAAGCCTATGTAAAATACAACATGATATATTTATAATAAAAGTCTGATTATCAGATATACAATTTTACCATACCTTATATGGTATTAACTGCTAGTGATTATTCATAGTCGACTTCTGGCAGTAATTTTTAATAAACATTTTATGTAAAGATAGGTTTGGATTACAGAAAATATGCCAAAAGCGTAGAGGAATTTCCCATGCACACTACAATAAGTGGTCTCTCTTATTATTAACATCTTTCATTAGTATAGTACATTTGTTCAAATTAAAGACCCAACATTGTTCTGTTATGATTAACCAACATTTATACTTTATTCAGACTTCTTAAATTTTTATCTAATGTCATTTTTCTGATCCAGAACTTGAAGCAGAATATCACATTACATTCAGTATTTGCATTGTTCACTTACTCTGTCCCTTTACAGCTAACCTGTCTGTGTCTTTATATTGACAATAGCTCATTGTGGGCTTCTTGTAGAAACAATACAGCTGGTATTTCTGGGTTTTTTTTTTTGTTTGTTTTGTTTTTATGGATATGGTTATATTAATGTTTACCATGTTTATACTATTTTTCTATTTGTTAAACTTATTTTTTCTTTCTCTGCTTCGATGTTCTCAGGTTTTAATTAAGTAGTTTATATTATTGCACATTTTTTTTTCTTTTCTTAACATGTAATTTATGTCTTTACAAAATATTTTGTGGTTGTCCCTGAATTTTTAATATGCATTTATAAATAATCAAAATCTACTTTCAAATAACATTATACCACTTCATGTGTAGTGCATACATCTTGTAAAACAATGTTCCCAACTTCCCATTCCCATCTCTTACAATAGTCCTGACATTCGGTGCATTTATCCACATGTTATAACCACCCAAAACCTTGTTACTGTCACGACTTCCAAAATGTTGCTTATAAGATCAATTAAGAATAATAAAAATAGAAAATATTTTATTTTGCCTTTATTTAGTATCTAGAAGCAAAGCAACCCAGTAGAAACAAATACCTCTAGGAATCCGATCTTGCCTCCTAATATCATTCTCCAGTAAAAGATACCTGAGCTCCTTGGTGAAATGGCAGACCCTGGCCAAGCAGGAAATACACAGGATGAACCTAGAGGATCTTACAGTTTCAAAAAGAAAGGAAGCATTAAAAATAAAAAAATAAAAACCTGCAAGTATGAGTATGTGAAGGAACACAGAAGCTAACTGCAAAATACTCTAGAACATTTTGAGTAATGACATATACAATAATACTTGATCATAATCCAAAATATATAATAGATGTCCAAAGGTATTTACTGATATAAATAAATAATTAGAGTAGGGAACAGATTGACAAACCTCAGAGATGGGAGGGGGTGGGAAGAGATAAACCAATTTATAAGCATATATGCACCACCGATGGACACAGACAATAGTTTGGGGTGGGAGCAGGAAGCAGGGGTCAATGCGGGACATTTGTAACACTTTCAACAATAAAAAGCATACATTAAAATAAATAAAAAATAAATAATTGGATATATAAATAAGTAGGGGGAAAAAAGACAAATCTATGCAGAAGATTGCAAACGAGTGTGATTACTTCCTCGAGGACCTGAAGCATGACACCACACTCCTGAAGTGTGGACTGCACATGGTGACTCCTTACAAAGACCATGGTATTGGGGCAGAACAATAATTTTCCATCCCGCTTTTCTAAGTCCCTCTAGCTGGACTAATAATCAAATTAACATGAGACAGATTAACAGGAGAACATGACCAAATGTATTATTTATGTACCTATGAGAGTTCCATAAGAATATGAGATGTGGGGACACATTGAGTTGAGGTTTATGTCATTATGGACTAAGGAGAGAGAAACAGGCGTCTAGGATTTCAAAGGGAAAGTAAGCAATTCACTAGTAGATGAGTAAGAGCAAACATGTGGTAATCAAATTCTTGCTGGGCCACCCAGAAACAATGGGACCAAAAGGGAATCTAAGAAACAGGCTTGCTAGACTTCTCCCTATCTGCCCCACTTCAGTCATATACGTTAAGGTGAATGCTAAAGTGAATAGCTCTCTTCCTTCAAGCAGGTTTTTCTATCTGAATCTCTTTAGGCAGATAAAAGGGGAGGGTCAAAGTTTCTTTCTGAGTCTTTTGTTCTTAAAAATAAATAGCAAAAATCATCGATCCACTGAAAGGTATTTTGGGGTGCAAATTCTGGCAACCCTCAGTATGAAGAGAGGATAAAAGAGGAGCTGATAGGGGAGAAACCTGGCTAAAACTACTTCAGCCAGGTGATCAAGGTCAACATCTATAGTGATGTGTCAGGTTGATACTAGGTACTTTTGTGATGAGAACGGCACTTTCCAGCTTCTGTCTTTGTCCCAAAACACATAGCCCATTTTATTCATAAGGAATATGCTTGATGGATCTCAATTGCAGGACAGTCAACAAAATACCTGACCAGTCGTCCTTAAAACTATGAAGGTCTTCAAAATACAAAGAAATTCTGAAAAGCACTTAGAGCCCAAATACACCTAAGGGAACATGGTTAACACATATGATGTGGTATCCTAGAACAAAAAAAGACATTATTGAACAAGTAAAAAAGTCTGCGTAAAGTATGCAAGTTAGTCAACAAAAAATGTATCAATGTTGGTTCATTAGTCATAACAAATGACTCATACTATGCAAGATGTTAATAAGAGTAACTGGTTGGATAATATGTGACTTTCTTCTATCTTCACAAGTTTTATGTAAACTTAAAACTGCTCTAAAATTTTAAAAAGTTTGTTTAAAATCAAAACAAAATGTGCAGAACAGCTAACAACCCTTGACTGGGTCTGTGACGCAGACTTTCAAACCACATACACAAGGCCTCCCTGGTCCAAGCCAAAGGTGTCTTCTGAGGGGAATCCTGCAGAACCTTCTGAACTGATTGATCACGCAGGCCTCTGTCTTCCTATTGTATACAGAAGTATCACAGTATCACAGACTCTATTGTTACCAAAATATTAGCTTTCCTGATGGCCAGATATGGCGCAAAATTCCGCCTGAGCATAATCCTCTTTAGTACTAAAGAATTGGTGGATTTGACTTGAACTTGAGGCCAGAGAGGTGCTTTCTATTGCACCCTGAATCTATACCTAGAAAATCTATCTGTGAACAGAGCAGGCTTAAGGAAGAACTACCCAGTGGTCAGGAAGCTAAGCCCATTCTCAATGGGAGATCCTGCCTTGGAGGGAATATAGGATTTGGAGGACGTTCTGACTCAACACAGGAAAATGAAAGTGGAAGCGCAGTACTAATGTCACCACACTGGCCAAGGAGATGCATTGGAGATTAGGCTGCCAACTCAGTTAAGTTAATCTGGCAGCTTCTAGAGTAAAAGGTGGAAATGGTAAAACCAGTTATCAAATTTCAGATAATGGTGGCCTTACAAAGGCCTAAGAGATTGGTGTGCGAAGGCAGAGGAGGTGGGCTCCTGTGGCTGGAGAGTGGGAGGAACGGGCTGCAGATGGTGGAGAGAGATTTCAGCTTGTTCACTTTTTGCTGTTCGAGAGGTGATTGTAGCTCTCCATCTTCACTGTAACCGTGGGAACAAAGGACATGTTTGCCAACATCACTACCTTGTATACCTGCAGAAGCCAAGTCCTAGAAGACGTAGAAAAATCACAAATCAAGTTAGAAAATAAGAATCATCCGGTATCTCTTACTTTCTGCAATACAAAAAATTCAAATAAAACATGATTTATGGTGTCTTTCCAGAGAGTAAACGAGCCCAGTTGACTTAAATTCTTAAGTTTTATTTTAAACTAAAATGTAAATGTTTATGATATATCTTTGGAAAGAGTATTGGGAAAAGGCAAGATAAAAGAAAATATAAGAAGATGATTCAGGCCACCTGGAATAAAATGTAAAAGACTCTCATTTGACTGGATTTGTAATACAAGTAGAGCTTTGGTAGAATTTGAAGAAGAACAAGGTTTTGGGAGAAAAGGGTCAAAGAACCCTAAATTACATATTTACTTCTTAACCCACCAGCAGCAATTTCTGCCTCATTGACATTCTCGGATTTATTATTACCTGAATAAATAATTAAGAAACCAAGGGTAAGTGTTTATTTGCAGAAAACAGAAGTTGGACAGAGGGGGAAAAAAAAAACACAAAAAACATGTTGACTACAATGAAAATAAGTGTAGCATACTGGGGAGAAGAAAGTAAAGAGTATGAGAAAGACATTACTGGGAGAAACACATCTCTCTTTAGCATCAAGCCAAGAGAGTGAAATTGAAAGAACTAGAAAAGATATGGAGTAGAAATGTTGTCATGAATGGAAACGAACTTTAAGGCAAAAGGAAAATCAAGTTATAAAAATTTGTTCTCTGGACAGAATTGGCCTTGTAAAATAATAATAGAGGCGTAAGAACTTCAGGAGCTTGAGAACTTACTGTCACAGAGCCGAGAATATGAAGGACAGGAGGACGAATAGCTCCGCCTTCTCTAGGAGCTCCCAGCATGTGCTCATACCATCAGGCCATTTACTCTTTGGCATCTTGTTACAATTATCTACATTCCTCTGGCCTACTTTCCCTCGTCCCTTCACAATTTTGTAACTTGGATTACACACTCATTTTTCATGATTATTCCTGCCACCATCCTGGGTAATTTAAAAATTCTCTAGGCAATCCTTTCAATATCTGTCCCCTTAGTATCTTAATGTCATCTCTGCTTCATTGATCTTTTGGCCTTGTTTTGGCCGAGGAAACCATCATTTCTTGTCTGTGCTAGTGAAATAGCATCCTTTTTCTTTTCCCTGATCTCACTTTTAGTTCCCAACAGTCCATTTTCAGCAATGCACCCAGAGTGATACTTTCAAAACGTAAAGGCAGGCACCCTCTCCTCCTGGTGGCCTCCCTGCTCATTCAGCATAAAAGCAAAAGTCTCCCAGTGGTCTTCCATGGCCTCCTAACCCCACCTCCTTCAACTCTCTCCCTGGAGCACAATTTTTTAATCTATCTCTTCATGATGTTCTGCAAACACACAAGTCTGTTCCCACTCAGGGCATGTACTCTGGCTTATAGCTCCACAGGAAATAGTCTTTCCAAAGAGGGCTCTTCCCTCCCTGCTTTGTGTTCCTTGCTCATTTTTCACCTTGTCACCTCAATAACACATCACAAAAACCAGCACTTAATTCACATTTCCCCTCTTTTACTTTTTTTAGCACATATATCTGATATATTATAGTTTTACTCATTTGTTTATTATTTGTCACCCACCAGGAGATTTTAAATTACATAAAGGCAGTGATGTGTTTATTTTACAGCCTATATGTAACATCTAAAACATATTGGCACATAGCTGAAACTTAAGTATTTTCTAAAAAAGTGTATCACTCTTACTATTGAATTAATCTAGCAATAATCTATGATTAGCACATTTTAAGAAACTGTTGTTATTTGTGAAAAGCAAAGCAAAACAAATTTCATACATGTTTTGGCCAAACTAAATATAAATATTAGCTCTACCACTTAAAGACTTTGGAAATTGCTTACATTCCATGATTTCTCACCTGGAAAACAAGTCGCATTATATCTCATTTATGAGATTATTACAATAAACCAAATAATGTGTGAAAACTTTCTGATAAGCACACATACAAACCTAGTGATTTAGAAGTTATTTGTAATTATCACCTAAGCGGTGTAATGATATCCAGTGTAGAGTAACCATGATTGATGTTTAAATATGAGAACAATGATATTGTATTACATAAACCCTCACATTGATTTTATTTTCTGAGAACCAAGGGAACAAGTTAGAATGAGAGTAAGATTAAAGGTGAGCAAAAGAACAAGTGACAAAGACAGGAATAAACATCTACGCTGTTTGGCTGATTCAGTGAAACGTTTCCCTGATGCGTCTATGCCCCGGGGTTAGGCTGAGATGGGAGGCATGACTCTGAGAGCCCTCCGTCATGCTCACTTACTGCACACCTCTCACAGGTGACCACTGACAGGCCCAAATGTGATTCTACTTTTAAAGATAGGTTTTTGGAGATTTGTGGGTCATAAACACATGCCAATGTTAAATTGGGTGTCTACCTAGAGAAATAGTGACACTTGTTTGTGAGGTTTTGTAGAGTTTCAAAATTGCCCCTCCTAATGGATTACTAAAATTAATACTAATATTGTCATTGTGTAAATCATAAACATAACATATATTTATGTGACTCTACTGTGAAAAAAAAATTCCTCCATCAATCATAGAAGAAAGGAGACCTCAGGTGTTGAATGGTGCAGAAAAAATTCACAAGTGATACTGGCATTTCTTCCTCAAGAGCTTTGTATTTACTGTTCCCATGTTTCAGTGTCTCTTCGAATCAAATGTATAGCTAGGGAGCCCATATGTAAGTATGTAAATCAGTATATATCTAATCTTGTTCTTGATTAAAGTAAATAAGCAGGAGAAACACTTCTCATTTTTTAATATCCTGAGATCTCTTAGATGACAATAAATTGTTTGGACACAAAGTAGAACAGAGTTGCTCCCTTTTGCCTCATCTAACAGTAAGGTCAGGTGCATGGCCAGAAGGGAGAAAGATCGATGCCTGAGGAGCCCCCACAGTGCTCTCTGCTCCTGTAACCCCCTGTTCTCCAGAGCTTCTAAACAGGTAGAGCCACAGGCAACATGAGGAGTAATTCTTACCTTTGAGCAGTGTTTGAATAGGCTTGGTCAGGAGCCAGGCCATTGTGAGCCTGATATGAAAGAGTGGACCAACAAAGGAAGATGTAGTAATCTGGACACATTGATTATGAAAAGGTATCTTCCCTAACTTAAAACAGGGGCTGTTGTGTTGCAAGCACTTCAGTGTGTCTTATTTCTCACACCTACTCACTCCTTGACCTACTGCACATATTTCAAATCAAATACAATTGACACAAGACAAGAAATGCCACATAAAGGCCAAACTGCTAGGTCAAGTGCTTCTAGACATTACAAAGGTATTATGTTTTGGAAATTATGCATTTGAACAACTGTTGTTTTAATAAAGATCTTTTTCTGGATAGTGTTTATTACAGTGTTGTAAGACAACTGATTTAAAATGTAATGTTTTCTCTGGGTTGGAGTTAGATGTAGAATTCCATGGTTCTTCTTCAGGTGACTGGGGACAGGCTAAGATCCAACCTATGTTAAAAAAAAGATTCCCCCACTGAGAAGGTGCAGCAGAGACTCATGATAATTACAGAAATAACATAATGATACCATCCTCTCTCAGTGTCTCATAAAACTAATTGTTCCTCCAGAAATGTTAGAATCAAAGAGAAATAAAACTGTTTTTAAAACATTAAACATATTTTATGAAACTGCAATTACATTATCTTCTGAGTTTTATATACAAAAATGATATGGCATTTACAGTTTTCATGTATCCCTTGGTTTAAAAAAGTATTCACATTAGATATATTCATTACAATAAAAAGGTCATTTTTGCTAATTGAGGTAAAATACTATAATAGCTTAAAAAACTTTTCTGAGCCAACAGAATAATAAAATTGCTCTCTAAAAGGTGCATTTTACATCTGATTTCATATTTCAATGAACTCTCACTATGAAATTGACCTCAGGGTTCAAACTACAGGACAATGCTATAATTACGTCTTTCTGATGATTTCAATAATAAGATTATTTGAGTTGACTTTGAGGTGATTCTGCCTTCTACTAAATTCAGCCCCAGAAAAACATTGTTCTGTGGAAACTTGAATACATTTTTATTTCATTCATGTTGGAAGTCTTCCTTTTTCTTCTTCTTCTGACATGTGTAAAAGCAGTAAGAGAGAATGGAGGGAGAAAATGATACAATTAGGAGCTTTGGGGAGAAACTTTCAAGTCATGACCATCTTTTCTGGCTAATCAAAAGACTTCCAACTGTGGAGAAGACAGATTTCATTACTGTTCAAGACAATGACAAGCTCCAAATCAATACTACCCATTAAAAAAAGAAAGTGAGACATTGAAGTGAGTTGAATTTGTTTCCTTATTACTTACTCTTAATAACTTCATAGAAGGTACAATTTAAAAGCACATGTAGGAGCAGATTTAGAAACGACTGGATCGTAAATCATCACTCACATGAATGAAGCTGGTCTTTTGGCTGTTTGTCATTGATTTGTAATATGAATGAAAAGGGTAAAAGACTTTTGATGAAAATATTTTATGGCATGAAAAGTCTGCTGCCAAAAAGTTTTCAATAGAACACAAATCCTAGACTATTTTCACATGGAAACTAGCGAAGCCCATAAATTGAAACAACTATAATAAAGTTACTAGTCAGTCAAATATTTCTTTTCACTACATTTTTCTATCTGCAACCTAAACACTTGATATGTTTTAGAAGTTTAAGATGAATTTGGATCATGATGTTAATGTGCTTTATTATGCAATATCACATTATCAAATTAGAGCTATTTTTTGTACCCAGATTAATTGAAGCTAATGCACTTTCAACTGTCCAATTAGTAGCAACTTCTCTAGGCTTAGAGAGTTATATAGTTCTTGATAATGCATTTCCTCTTGTTAACATAAGTTTTAGAGCTCCCTAGGTATTTATATGAAAATTCATTTATCTTGGCCCCAGCAGTGCCTTTCAAAAGAAAGCACTAAATTTTGCATCAGCAAAATTTCCAAGGATCACATAGTAACCCATGTGAGATCACAACTAAAAACAAACCATTGTGTAGCTTACATTTCAAAGACATTTCCCTTGTATTCTTAGCATGGATAATGAACCCAGTCTCCTGTGAACAGTGTGAGATGATCTGTTCCCACTGTGCCATGTTTTTGTAGTGCTCAATTCAGCAATATAACATTTCCCCCAAGGAGGTTGATAACATTAGGTAGAAACAATCATACTAAAGCAATACCTCAAGTTTTAAAATAATAAAATGCATTCAATTTAACAACAGTTAATTATAAAATTTAATTCAATGTATTAATCAATAAATTAACCACAAAATCTAGTTTCAAAATAGCTATACTAAAACACATTTACTTTCACAAGTGTTAGATTGTACCCACCTTCCAGATACAGGTTTCTTCCACCACAACTGCCCTCACTATTGTCATCATCAACATCATCATCATCATCATCATCATCCTCACCATCAGTGATTAATCACAAATTGCATTCTGCTCAATTTGATTTGCTGATGATTTTAAAATTTAAGTGTCTTATTTTATCATGCTTTCCCATTCTGAAAAAGAAATTATATATATATATATATATATATACATATATATAATTTGAATACAAAATACTTCACTCCTTTAAAGCATTTCACAGAAATGTTTTCCTTAATTAAGATTGCATTCTTATATTGGTTCTCTATCTTTCCCTTATCAAAATAGGCATTGAACTTAAATTGGTAATTTTATTTTAGAGTTTGTTTGACATAAAAAATATGGTGGTTTCCTACCAAAGAACTATAGAGATCATCTATTGTTATGTGGCCATTAGAAATAGCTACCTTGTAACAGCATGTTTTAAAGTCCTTATTATTTCATTGGATCCTCTTTATGATCCCTAGTGGCATGCTTATTTTTTTTATTTATTTTTGTATTGTTTTCATTATTTAATTTTTCACATAGAAAATGATTATGTTCCCATTAGTTTAGAAAGTATGTTCTAGCCCTAAGAATATCATTCAGAATTTTAAACACAAATCCTCAAAAATATCATTATCATTTATCCTCCCTGCTCAAAAGTGACTAAATCTTTCTCTATTCATACATTCTGGATACACTCAGGAAGCTGGGAACAACAGAGACAGATAGATAGATCAATAGACAGACTTCCAAGGTTTAGTTTAAACATGGTCTCTATTCCCAGAACTCTATGTACTTAACCTGCTGTGAAAATATGTTTGCCCCCACCTTAATCTCCATTTAGCACCTCACACAATGTGACAGTTTCAGAAGATGCTGTTGGGATGGGAAGGTCCAAGGGGAATATCACATTCAGGCGGATTGCACAGCTCACTTCCCTTTGTCATTTTAAATTACAGTGTCAAACACTTCCTGCTGTATAACACTCAAATTTGTGTCAGAAACAGTAAGAGGTGAAACCTTTCCTTGCACTAAAGTTCATTTTGTTCTAAGTGTCAGAAGGAATTTTGGAGAGAATGATTACCGCCTTTATTTCTACCAGTGCAAGCAGCATTAAACAAAAATGACAAGCCATGCAAGGTGTGCACATATCTCATTATGCTATTAAATATTAGCCAGTTGGAGTTTCTAAAGTTTAGTGACAGTCCAGGGCATTCATCTCCTGGTGCTCTGCTAGTCCGGTGATCCACACGGGGAGGAACACCCTTGGGTAAGATTTTATTTATGAGAAATGAGGCTTAATGGGCTGTTAGGCCAGATCATTTGCTGAATGGCCAGTTTTTTTGTTGGTGGAGCATTAGCACTTCTTTTGTCATTACTGAGCAACTCGACTTTGTATGGCTGCTCTGCATTTCTGCAGCAGACTCTCCTGACCACAGTCATTTTTCAGCTCTGCCACTTGCTCTCTGGTCTGCGAGGCTTCTGAATCCTTCCAGAAGCCCTGGACCTTATCCTTTTGTTCTTTAACAGTGTCTGCCAACCTCTGTACTTGCTTCCAGATATCTCACACCTGGTTCTCTGCCCAAACTACCCATGATCTACATCATCACATATGATCAGATGTCTGGGAATTGCTTCAAAATAATCTGGGGGTGGGAAGCAGGCAGAGCTGAAACAATATTGGCTATAATTCCATAATTATTGAAGTTGGCTCAAAGTTACATGGGATCTGTTATACTGTTTTCTTTTGACATATGTACATAGAAGTTTAATAGTTTAAAAATATTGTCAGGCTTGATATTAATTATAGTTACCATATACATGGGAGCATTAAAAAATATCAAAGTATGATTACTATTATCCTTCTCACAGATTTTCTTTTTCTTTTTCTTTTATACCATCAGCTAAAGGCCTTTAGAAGCAGCAAAATAGTAACTTTATAAGCCATGCTTGTTCATCTAAAATCCCAGCTTTATGATTTACCCAATGTTGGGCTTTGTGCAAGTGATTTTATTCCTCATTGTCTCATTTTCTTCCTATGAAAACTATGGGGTAAATAACAGCAGCTACTTTTCAGAGGATTAGCAGACTTCATACCGGTTACAAAAGCAGACCTGCCCTGTCACAACTGCAAGTACTCAACACAGGCTTGCCAGCACCGGTCCCTCCCCCAACTCCGCTTCTGTGGCAATTTATAGATTCTCCCTTCTACAGACCACACCTGTGGACTTTCCCCTGTGTTTTATTAATGGAAATACAAATATGTTACAGCACCCTTTAATGCATTACCAGATGTGTGTGTGTGTGTGTGTGTATTTTCATTTACTCTTTGTTTTCCAGAAATGAGGCGACTTCTAACTTCTTCATTAGTAGCAAAAGTAAGACTGTATGAATTACTACAGAATCGAATTGAGTAGCCTTTTACAGTATTTGGGTAGCATTCCAGGACTGAAGTCACTAAGAGCTGGTTTCACTCAGTTTGACTCCTCACTGTACCTTCAGATGTTGCTCTCCAGCTGCCCACAGCAGCTTTCTTAGGTGTCCTCCCAAATCCATCCTTCAGCCATGGCCACTGGCTCCAGCCTCTGCCTCTTTCATTTCGGTTTTCCCGGGTCCGAGAGCAGCCTGACCGGGCACATGAGCTCCTGCGAGTGTGACAGGGTCTGAACTGAGGGTGCTGTTTCCCACAAAACATGTTTTGATCAAAAAGGGGCCTCATGGAGCTGTGCTGTCTTTGGAAATAGAAAGAATGCTTTTCTCTTAACATCCGTGGATCCCGATGCCGCCTGATTACAGCAACTTAGCACACACATAAATCTGATCCTTTAAATAGCACTGTTTTTCTCAGAGTTCTACAATTAATCTGAAGTAATCAGTATCTGCAGGCACTGGGTCTGAGCATCTCTTTATTGGGGCTCAAAATCAACCTGAGTTGGATTTAGATGATACACCACTCAGCTCCATTTTTGCATAATTTCATTTTCTCTCATCTTGAGAACTCATCACAAAACTTCTCCTCAGTCAATAATCAAAATGTATAATACTTATTTATGCTTCATATACATGGCTAACTCATGAAACCACAGTCCATTAATTCTGATATTTATCTATAATTGGCAGAAAAATTCCAGTTAAACTCCTAAGGGTAAACGCAGCTTAAGATCTTGGATAATAAATGGCATGCTGGAATTGAGCTGGGGAGAGCATATAGCTGTTGGAATTACAGTTACAAAGTTCCACTTTTCAACTGTGTTATTTTGTAGCACTCTCAGTTCACTCGGAGTTATAACATTTGCTTCCATATGCCTCTCTTTCATTCTTGAAAAGCAAGGATTTCTCTATGTCTAGGTATCTCCAAAAGCAACACAATTTTCAAAGCTTTACTTCTTTTACTATTAATTTAAAAAATATCTGTAATTTTTATTTACTAGTAAGAGCTAGTAAAATAATATTTTTAATTCAATAGATATAAGAGTTCAAGAAATGTTATTCTAATCAATAATCCACAGAATAAAAGAATATTGAGAAAGATGAGTGGGAGAAAGTTATTGGTTAAAAAAAAGTGAGCATGGGATAGATATTATTCCACCTTTATGTTCTTTACTTTAAAATAAATATTATCAAATTATTATAGGTGTCTTCCAACTTTCAAAAAGTTGGTGAGAGTGCCGGCCTGTGTGGCTCAGTGGATTGAGTGTCGTCCTATGGACTGAGACGTACCAGTTCGACTCCCGGTCAGGGTACATGCCCAGGTTGCAGACTCCCTCCCCAGTAGTGGGTGTGCAGGAGGCAGTTGACCAATGTTTCTCTCTCACATTGATGTTTCTCTCTCTCCCTTCCTCTCTCAAAAAATCAATAAAAACATATTTTAGAAAAAAAATGTTGGTGAGAGTGAGAATGGAAAATAATTGCTAGAGAAAACAGGTAAGACCTTCTGATGCATCTCTGATACATTATACCCAAAGGAAGGACACACAGTTGCATATTGCCAACATGTCTTAGCAGCTGTGTTTAAAAGTTTAATAGTCAGTAGAATAAACTTGGGTAACCATTAAATGAGTTTGCCTGCTTTTAAAGAATTTCAAAGTTTAGCTATTGCTTCATGATGGAGAAGTGAGAAATTAATGCCAATGGTGTTTCTTTCAACCATTTTCCATCAAAGATGATGTGAAACAGATCTGTGCTTTGTATTTCCCTATGTAGTTCTGCCAAAATGAGGCAGCTGCACCATAGCTATTAAGCCAGTTTTTTATGATATTGGTACGACATGCTGGCAATAGAGCACAGTGGGAAGACCATGGTGTTTGGAGTCAGAACTTTCAGCTGTGTGAGCAAGTCACTAAACTTGTGCAGCTCACTAAACATATCTTAACTTCAGTAATTGTGATCATTGAATAAGAGAATGTAAATGGAAGTGCTTCATTATGACTGGGAGGCAGCATGGTATGGAGAAAACAGTATCAGATTCAGAATCAGATCAACTCAGATTGGTGTGCATTCTCCACCTTTCACCGTCTCCAGCACTGAGTGCACCACCTAATTTTATGAGATTGATAAAGTATTAAAATTTCTGAGCAATCTTTCTCTTATCTTTAAAGTGAGAATAATGATACCTACCCCCTTGAGTTGCAAAGATGAAAAGGGGGCATGGGAAAGAAAGGACCTAGAAAAGTGACAGGCATGTAGTACAGTTTTTGTGTAAATATTTTTCTCAATTTAAGGGGAAAGATGTTAATCCTCCTGTGTAATTGCTTGCTATTGCTGCTACAAGAAATTACCACCAATTTCATGACTTAAAAAATGTATTGTCTCACAGCTTTGGAGGTCAGAATTCTAATTGATCTCACTGGATTAAATTCAAAATGTCTACAGGATTGCATTCTTTCTGTAGGATCTTAGAGGAAAATTCATTGCTTTGTCTTTTCTAGCTCCTAAGGTTTCTCATATTTCCAACCTTGGGGCTCCATTCTCTCCTCTTAAAAGCCAGTGGCATTGAGCCAAGACCTTTTCACACTACCATCTCTTCAACTCTTCTTTTTCTGCTTCTATTTTCCATTATTTATAAGGACCCTTTTGATTACATTGGTCCCACTTAGATAATCCAAGATAATGTCCCCATCTCAAGGTCATCTAATTAGCAAACCCATTTCCATCTGTGACCTCAATTCTCCTTTCCCACATAATCTGACATATTCAAAGTTCTGGGGGTTAGCACTTGGACATAGTTTGGGGGCCAGTATTTTCCTGTTGTTTACTGGGAAAAAAAACAGGAACCTTCATGTGAAAAATGTCTGTTGAGTTTCCCTGCATAGTATCATTTTCTAAGCTGGAGGAAGAAGGAAGGGGCAGATCATCTACAAAAAATATCGTGAGGGCATGAAGACATCAAGAGTACTGTGACATGCTCTGGAAACTGCTGAGCTTTGATACCGTAGACCAGAGTGCATACTATCTGGATACACTGAAAAAACAGTGGTAGATGGAGAATGACACTTAGTACATGACAAAAGTTTTTCACATGGGGAAATGAATCATAAAGTGTGAGTTAGAGAAAAAAAAAGAAAGACAAGTTTTGGCAATAATGTTAGAAACGAATTGGAGTTGGAAGCATTTGGAAGAGGCTTACACAGTCAGAGTTTATTATAATAGAACAAGAAAGAACAGAATTGGAGCAGAGGAATTAGAAATTTGTATGTATTAGAGAGATGGAATGGATATAATCTGTGGATTTTAGTGGAAGTAAAAAATTGAGGAGAAGATTGAATCTAAAACACAAATAATATTTTTTAGTTCTGTGACCCTACAAAATGGATGACAGAGTTCAGAACAGAGAAGGAGAAACACATGTGCAAGTGTCAGTACAACAGTGGGGGGTTGCCTGGGTGGGGGCAGAGGGGAGGTGGAGGAGGATATAGGGGAGATACATGGTGATGCAAGGAGTCTCGATTTGGAGTGATAAACACACATTACAATACACAGATGATGTGTTGTAGAATTGTATTCCTAAAACCTATATAATTTTATTAACCAATCGATTCAATTTAAAAAAAAGACTAAATAGAAGAAAAAACAAGAAGAAAGCTGCTAAGAGAGGTGGTCTTAAAAGTTCTTCTCATAAAATTTTAACTGTGGATGTGTTAACTGAATCTATTATGTTATCATTTATAATATTCAAATGTATCAAACCATTATGTTATACATCTTACACTTACACAATAGTGTTTGTTAATTATATCGCAATAAAGCTGAGAGGAAATAAAGTGTCAACAAAGAAAGTTTTTTGGTTTTGTTTTTTTAAATAGCATGAGTGTAGAATTTGATAAGAAATACAGATCCAGGTAGATATGATAATACTTTCATTATAACATACAGATATAATTTTGAAAAAGTCTTTTTAATCACTTGGTTCAGAATGCCCTACTGTATTCTCTCACTCAAATTAAAGCCATACTTCATGATGCCATCATTAGGACCTGACATCTATCTATTTAATGGCTTTTCATGACTCAGATGACTAAGTCAAGCTTTTTAACCTGATATAAATACCCCCTGTTGGTGTTCTTTTAGAAGCACAGGGCCCCTTTAGATGAAACCAACAAGTTGATTTTTATATAAAGAAATAGGTGGGGTTAGAGTAAGGAAAGAAATACGAGGATTTATGGTCATGATGTCCAAATGTCTGTTTTTTTTCTGTGATACTGGGATTTATAGATAAAATGAAAAACTATTTGTCAACTAAAAAATTATATCACTGTGCTACTTACAGCCAACACTTGTATGTGACTTTGATATTTCAAGACCTCTGATGTTTCTAAATGAGCATGAATAAATAAATCATCTAAAACAAATCACTAGATTTACTTTCATATTGTGAAAGCGTGAGACAGCAATGTGTTTTCACTCAGTCCACAATCAGATGTGCATATGTGAAATGTTGTGCTTAAGCTAAATAGCAGCAAGCTTGAAAACCAAATGATTATCTTCTCCAATGCCTTTTGAATGCATTAGTTGGGTTGTTTTGGTTTGGTTTTAGATAATGGGCATGGATTTTGATGAGCTTTAAAAAGTACCTAGAAACTATTTTTTCTCCTTTAAAATTTTTTTTATAAAATATTGTTTATGGCCTGAAGACCTTGACAATAAAAAAGAGAGCAAGACAAAGAAATTGAAGAGTTTCACCTTGATAAGATCTCATCAGCAGACTAGGGCAGAAGGATGACAATATCTGACATGTAATCTTATGTTTCTTGTCAGTTACATATAGTTTTGAAATTGAGGTACATAGAGATATTGAGCCAGCCAGATCAAAGATTTTAAAAACATTACTTGTAGGGTATTTAAACTCTTTTATTCCCTGGTGTTAACTTAGAAAACTAGTTTAGTTTTAGACTTAATAAATGTATTTGGAAAACTAAAACAGTACAGATAAAAAAACACCAAATCAGCCCTGGTCAGGTGGCTCAGTTGGTTGGAGTATCATTCCATATACCAAAAGGACACAGTTTGATTCCTGGTCAGGGCATACATCCAGGTTGCGGGTTCGATCCTGGCCGGGGCACTTATTGGAGGCAACTGATTAATCAATCTCTTATATCAATCTCTCCCTCTCTTTTTCTCTCTCCCTTTCTCTCTCTCTAAAAATCAATAAGCATATCCTCGGGTGAAAATAAACAAACAAACAAAAAGACAAACAAAATGGTTTGTTAAATGTCTAACTCATGTTCATATGAGATTTTAGGGAAAAACTAATTAGCTAAGCCTATGCTTTTTAAAATGCATAAGTGCACTATTAATTGATACATCAATTCTTCAGCATATTTTTTCTGGCTTGTACCTTGATTTTTTTAGTGTAGTCATTTAATTGATCATTTAATATTTAATAACAATACACATTAACATCGGTTTATACCAAAATCACAATTTGTGGTTGTCAGGAGAATATATTTGCATCTAGTGTTTACTTCAAACTATTGAATCTTGTAAATAAACTTGTAAACATAATTATACAAAATACATTATCTCAAAAAATGCAAAAATGGAATGAAAATTAATCTCTTTACTATTCTCCCAAAATCGAATACCTTGAATACTGAAATAATACTGACTTTGAACTTTTAACATCTAATAGATTGCAAGAGTATAAATACCTTGCTTGTTAGTTTCTTCTATTACATTAATTAATCTTGAGCTTATATTTACTTTAAACTCAGTGGAATCTTTAATATGAGGAATATATGTACAATATCCATTGATTTAAAAAATGAAGAAATTTTGCACACAACTGTATTGTGAAGTGCCCACATTTGATCAAAATTCAGTTAGGCATAGGCAGGCACAGAATGAATTTTCATTATTTGAACTTAAAGAGTAAATATGGAATAATTATATTAGTTCCCTGTGGCTGCCATAACAAAGTGCCATAGACTGAGTGGTTTAAATGATAGAACTGCATTGTCTCACAGCTCTGGAAGCCAGAAGTCCAGGGTCAAGGTGTTGGCCAGGTTGATTCCCTTGGAGGCTGTGGAGGGACTCTGTCCCAGGCCCTCACTTTGAGCATCTGGTGGTCTGCTGGCATCTTGGGCATTCCTGGGCTTGTAGATGCATCATCCAAATCTCTGCCTTCACCTTCACATGACATTCCCCTGTGTGTTGGTCTACATTTCTGTTCGAATTTCCCCTATTTACAAGAACACTAGATATATCAGGCAAAGGCCCACCCTAATATCTTCATCGTAAATGATCATCAGCAAATGCTTATTTTCAAATATAGTCATATTCTGAGGTACTGGGATTAGAAATTTAATATCTTTTGGATGGGAGTAGAATTAAACCCATGCAAGTATCCTATAATTTTTAAATCATTCTATAAAGAGAAATTCTTTAAAAAATATTTGTCTGGCCCTGGCCGGTTTGGCTCAGTGGTTGGAGCGTTGGCCTGCGGTCCTGAGAGACCCGGGTTCAGTTCCCCCTAGGGGCATGTGCCTCAGTTGCAGTTTGTCCCCGACCCTGGTTGGGTTGTGAGGGTGGCGACCACTCGATGTGTCCCTTTCATGTCGATGTTTCTCTCTCTCTCTCTCCCACTCTATCTGAACAAAATATCAAATATATATATATATATATATATATATATATATATATATATCTGTCTGTGAAAATATCAGTGTTTCTGTGATATAAAGTAAGACTTCCACTCTAAGGTTTTTGTTCTCTTTGGGAACCTTTCCCCATACATTTAATTAAATCTCACATTGTTTCTTCTTTAGAAACTGTGCATGTATGTATGCTTATACCAAGCTCTAATGAGACTTGGAATATTAATGTTATTTGAGAGTGAAGTAATTTTACCACTAAAAGGTCATAATCTCTGGAGGTATTTTTTTTTTTAATTAAGGTTTAACAAACCTATTTTGAAGAAAAAAAAAATCAATCTCTAAAACAAAAATTATAATTTAACAACTAGATTAGAATATATACATCACAAAATATCAAAACTAAGACCAAAGTATTCACTGTTACATTGGGACATGGACAGGACTGCATTAAGATATTAAATATTAGACAAGCAGAATCAGGCAACCTCAAAATGCTGTCCACAAGCACCTCATCTCTTTGAGAGATCCTCGAGGGAAAGGCAATTAGGTGGAGATGGTGAATCAAGACAAAGTGATGTTACTGACGACTAGCTGCCGTTCCACCAAGCCGAAAGCTATAGAGCATCAGAACACTATAAAACGCTATAGAAAACAATGATGATAGACCAAAATGAGAAAATTCCTTTTTTTTTTTTGGTTAATCTTTACCTAAGGATATTTTTGCATTGATTTTTAGATAGAGTGGAAGTAAAGGAGAGGGAGAGAGCGAGAGACACATCGAATCGCTGCTTCCCACATGACGGGAGCTGGGCATCAACCCGGTATATGCTCTGAACCAGAAAGGAACCTGAGAACCTTTGGTCCACGGGCTGACACTCTAACCACTGAGCAAAAGCATCCAGAATGAAAATTCTTATTTCTTATAACTAAAACCAAAAAACAATAAACAAACAAATAAAAAATAAACTTCTTCTTAATTCACTTAGATATTGTTCAGAATATAAGCCCTGGTTTAAAAATCTGCATCCTTAAAAAGGGTTGAGAGGTGAGTGTCTTTTCATATAACCTAGGGAGGAGATATCCAGAAAGCTGAGTCTTGGCAAAAAGTTTCTTTCTAAGATTGAAAGAAAACCCCCAAATTGACATAATTTGTAAAGGGAGACTATAAGAAAAAAAAAAAAAATCAGAACATTATTCTACATGGTAATCTGTCATGTTTATTCCACAGAGAGAAAAATAAATTTTGGAAAATTTTTTCTTCCTTTTAGTATGTATTAATCGTACTACCTTGCAGTCTGGAGATGTGCCCCTAGGAAGGAGTGTGAGTGTGAGTGTGTGTGTGTGTGTGTGTGTGAGTGTGTTCCAAAAACTGTACTGAATGATTAGGAAAGACATGCAAGGATATCAGTGGTTCATCCCGGCAGGGAGAATGAGAAAGAAAGCTTACTCTGGACGGAACTGTGAGATTTGAACTATAACTCCCAACCTGCTACCCTCACTCACACCAAACAACAACACATGTTGTTTGTTCATCACTAAATCAGTGACTATTACACTGAAGATTGAAGTCCTTCTATCAGCAACTCACCAGGCACCATGCAGACTTGAGAACTGTACCTGGAAGAAGCTCAAGATACAACCTGGGGACAAAAGAATTCCTTTGGGCAAAGGGTTCATCCCATTTCAATGGGCAAAGAATTCTAAAGACACAGTCAGAGGATGGCCTGGCCTTTGAGCACAGTAGTGACCTAAGGCAGGGGAGTTAGTTTGAGGCAGGCAGGTACAAGTTCCCACTCTATTTTAAGAGGTTAACTTACAAGATGCTTTCTTCCTTGGATTCTAAAGACGTTCATTTATCTACCTTTTGTAGAGTGATGTTCCTCTTAGAGATTTAATACGCTTTATCGTTTCTTTCTTCAAAGGTCACCATGTCAGAAAATAACCATGGAAGCACTGGGGATAGATAAATAGTTGCATCCACCACACCATCCATGCCTCTGACCATCATCTATATATTTGGGCACCTTGAAGGCACTTGATAAATTGCCCTTAATAAGTCAGTCACTGTTGAATTGTTCCCTCAGAAATGTAGGTGCCATGTAGTTTATAAGAGCAGCTTCCCTGGAGTGGTGGCCAAACTAAGGGGATTTTTAGGGAAAGATGGTAACACTTAGGGATTTGAGAAATCAAAAGTAAAAATGTTTTAAGCATCTGATGACTCTTGAGGAGGGAAGGGGTTATGTGATTCTAGATCTCTAAGAGACAAATCCCTGGAACTCATGGAGAATAGCCAACCTCACTTACTGGGTGCCCTTGAAGATGGGGCATGACCATTGGGCCAGGGGACCAATGGACCAAGAGACAATTTTTAAATTCCCAGAAAAAAATGTATTTTTGTTGTTAATCCTTACCCAAGGATTTTTTTTAGAGAGAGAGTAGAAGGGAAGGAGGGAGGGGGAGAGAGAGAGAAACATCTTATTGAGAGATACACATCAATCGCTTGCCTCCTGCATGCACCCTGACTAGGTCCGGGGATTGAACCTGCAACCCAGGCATGTACCCTTGATTGGGAATCAAAACTGCAAGACTTTGGTGCACAGGCCAATACTCTAACCACTGAGCATCACTAGCCAGGGCAGAAAAGACTCTTAAGAGAGGTTAAATCCTGAGGAATTAAGATTGAAAGCACACAGAAATTACAGCTGGATGGGCAGGGATTAGAGGACCAGAATGGTGGGTGGGCTGATTCCAACCCGGCTCTTTTCACACTTTCTCTTTTTATTCCATAGCACTCAGGGTTCTTAGACGGTGGATGAAAGAGGGAGCACTTCGTGATAAACATTTTTGATTTCTTCACTAATAAGTCATGTGGCATTTTATTTCACTAATAAATAAATAGTAAATAAATAATCTTGTATAAATTAATATTTTTCATTATGCTATAAGATATACCTGCATAATATAAATCTCATACTCAGTAAGACTCGACCAGCAATGGTCCACAAAAAGAATTCAGGTTAGTAATATAACACTGAATTTCAGAAGAACTAAAGGGAGAGAATGAAATATTTCTAATAAAACTGAACACCATCCTCCACCTCCCACATACACCCCTCTCCTAAGGATACATTCTAAAAGTTGTGTACATGGCTACCACTTACATCGCATTGGTCAGAATATTCTCAAGGCCTGTCTAGTTATAAGGGAGCTGAGAACTTCAAGGCTGCCGTATGCTTAGGTCTAATATAGATCTATCACAATATAGGAGGAGAGGCCCGAAAGGAGGGCAGCCAGCAATCTGTTCCAAGTTTATAAACTAAGACGTGTGTATAAATGAATCACCCAAATAAAGCCTTCAATATGTCTTGCAAATTTATAACATCTACTAACAGTGATGGTTTCCAGGCATAACTGGGCTGGATGAGGGTCTCTATCTTCAGAGGCTGCTATTTGTGGTATTTTATTAGATAGCCCAATGTTAAACATAAACTGTGTTCAATTTGAGAAACAAATTAAAAATAATTCTCTTCTGTGAGAAACATTGAGCATATTGTGAAAGGCAAAGAACTGAACATATTGCAAAGGGAGAGAATTCCCTTTAGCAGGAGGTTTTGATAACGGGGCTTCATTACACATCCTTAAGAGGACTGTAATGGACAGCTTTCGAAGTGAAAACAGATACTGTAAAGAATAAGATTGCAAAGTGCAAAGCAAACATTGCAAGACAGAGGAGACAGATAGGCAAGCCTCCTTCATTTTCCGTATTAAAGCATTAGAGACAGAATTATCATTGGTAAATCTCTAGGGAGTAATTTGATCAATGTTCAGCTGTGACCTTTCTATCTGAAATAGATTGTATGTTTGCTTTATGATTTCTTATAGTCTGTTAGTGAAGAAGTCGCACTTGTGCTATATTCATAATATGATGAGACCTATTTGAGGCTGTTTCCTCAACATCAAATATAATGCATATTTCATTATGAATCCATTCTTATCCATTAAAATGCCATTTTAAATGATGTATCAGCAAATGTATTCAGGATAATTTTATTCTAGTAGGAGGTGATTTATAGCACTAAATGGTATAGGCTTAAATATCTGGCTTGGAAGAAATGGGACTCATGAGAAATGCATCAAAATTTCTATACAGTATTATTACTCAAATAGGAAAAATACATTATTCAATTAGTAGCTTTCATATAATTTCAGCAACATCAGTAAAAGCTGCTTTTTAATAAGTCTAAGAATATGAAAACAACATGTAGAAAAATCTATGGATAAAATATCCTTTCTATTTATTTTTAGGAGTTTTGTTTCCCCTCAATATTTTTATTTTTGCCTGTGGTTAGCTACTGAAGCAATAAAAACAAGGAAACAATAACATTTTAGAAATTTTTAATTTTTTCACATATACAGTGACTTAAATCATGTGGTACCATTGATAATCCATGAAAACAGGTTATCAGTTAAACCAAGGAGCACTGGCTAAACCATTTGTTTACGAAGCCAAGCAGCAGACAAACCTTTTTGGGTTTATTTGTTTTATATACAGTTGATGATGGTAGAGATATATGTACATAATACAAATCTACATTAAGATGTCAAATATTACACAAGTTTTATTATTCTTCAATTACATTTTTCTCAATATTGCCTCTGGCAAATTGAATTTCCCAAATCATTGTATATGTTTACAATATTATTATAGTTGTTTTATACCTAAAAGCATAGCCTGAGTTTTGTAGATATTATTCCATAAAAAGGTTATGTTGAAAATGAACATAAAAATATTTAAAAAATTAATTAATAATAAATGCTGCTAGATATACAGTATAAATTAACTCAAGTGCAATAAATCTTAAGAGTAAAATGTGAAATAATGTAAATTATGAGCAGTATTACAATTATTAATACCTGCAAAAGGAAAGGAAATACAGTTGATAAATTTAAAGAACTTTTTCTCTAGTCAGTGCTATAAAAACCCCATTGATGCTGGATGCTTGTCTATTTCATATTAATTTAGGAAAAGGCTCATCATTTATTGAAAACTTATAAACCATGCATGGAAAAGTGTTGGGTATGTTCTGTTTGTTTGTTTTCTTTTTTACTTTCCCTCAAGAACAGTAGTTTCACTTTATTTTAAAGGCATTCATATTTTGAAAGGGCAACATGGATGCTGAAATATCTACCATATTGCAAATATTATTGAGAAAATGAACAGAGTTTGGGCCATTGAAAGGTTTTCCATGTAGACAAAACTGGTGAAAACTCTATATTGAATAAAGTTGTCTAATGCAAATAAAAGAGAATGTTCTTGATTTCAAAGTATTGAAGGACTGAAAGTCATGTCTATTTTGAAGACAAGCATATAGGGGGGCCTCATGACTAAACTTCTTCTAGTTATGTGTAGTTTAGGAAGCAGTGAAATATGTAAACTGATTTTGGGGATTGAATTTTCTTCTTAATAGAAATGGTGTCTGCATATTGAACAGCTTTCCATATATGTACTATACGCATTCCAGACTTCATTGTGACTATCTTTGGGAGGTAATAACCACATTTCTTATGGACAAATTGTATCATTAGAGGGAGAAGGAATTATACCCTTGTTGCTTTTTCAAGTATAGTCACTGATCCTGAACCAAAATAATTGGTCTAAGATCAATAATGACAAAGGAACTGCATTTTTGAATTAGAACTAGCAATTGCTAATGGTAAAATTTCATGGCCTGTATTGATTTGGGAAGTACAACCAAGCCTTAATGGTTATTTAAATGAACATCTCCATATGCATGCAGTTTCTTGATAATCACCTCTCCCTGCCCCCACCTTCATCCAAATGACCTTTTAGTAAACTGATTGAGCATACGTTAACTGAATGCAATGCGGTGTTTTCTGGAAAAATAATATTTAAAAAGCATTTTATGGGAGAGTACGCCAAGACAACCTAATTACATTTAACAAAATTCTGCATGATTGTTCACTTAATATGTCAGTATTTCAGCAAACTTACAAATAATTCTATTTTTAAAATTTCAAATGAAGAGATTATTTTGTATCTATTTCTGCAGCACAAAACTAGTTTAATTTTAAATTCACTTATTAATACTTTATATTTAATAATATCAAAATCCCTTTATTTAGAGTGGTAAATTGCAGAAATAAAAACTGCCACTGAGCCCAGCTGGTGTGGCTCAGACTATAGAACATCATTCAATGGACTGAGAGGTCCCGGTTCCATTCCAGGTCAGGGCATATGCCTGGCTTTCCAGTTCGATTCCCAATAGGGGGCTTGCAGGAGGCAATCCAACCATGTTTCTCTCTCACATCAGTATTTCTCTCTCTCTCTCCCTTCTTCTCTCTCTCTTAAAAACAAAAAATCAATGAAAACATATTAAAAAAAAATAACTGTGACTGAAAACTAAAAAAAAATTACTTTTTAGAAATTGCACTTTGATAGAGATTGAATAGGTATATCTTAGTTTTCAATATCAATGCCAAGAAATACTGCAAAGTTTTGAGACAGCTGTTCTCTCCATTTATTCAAGTTGTCATGTAATTAATTGGATGAATATATAAATGGAAACTGTAGCACAACACCCACGTCGGAGCAGACGGTACATACTTCCTTAGTTCTGAGAATATCTGTATTTAATGTATTTTATTTAGTTGTATATATCTACTAGAAGCAGAAGGCAAAAACGGTTATGAACAAGAGCATTAGATTAAGGCCGACCTGAATTTGAATACCCAGCTTTTTTACTTTTTTTCATTCAAAAAATGTTTACTGAGTACCTACTCTGAGCTGGGCATTCTTCAATGTGCTAGGAAAACAACCATGAAGAAAATAGACTGATTCTTTGTTCTTACAGAGGTTACAGTCTCCTGGGAAAGAAAGAGTAAAGAATAAAACGCATTGATTTCAAACATAACTCCGATAGGAAAAATATTATTAAGGGTATAAAAGAAGTATAGTGACAGAAAATGGTGGAGTGTGTTCTGTTTCACTGAGATGCTTAGGTCTGATTAAATGACTTTAAAAGAATAAACAAACGTTTTGAATGAAATGAAGGAATCATCTGAGAAAACAGTGTTCTAGGCAGAGAAATGCACATGCGAAGGTCCCAAGGTCAATGTAGGTTTGCCATGTACATCGTGCAAGGAAACCAGCATAGCTCAGGGGGCTGGGGAGGGGAGAGGACAGGGGGAAGAGCTTTAGTGAGGAGCTGGCCCATTAAATCCTCCTAGGGTAGGATAAAGGTTGGTATTTTATTTTTAGTGCAACATGAAATTATGGACGCATTCACGTAGGGTAATAACATGGCTTACTTTTAAAAAAAAGATCCCCTTGACTGCTGTGTTGGAACAAGAGTATAAATAAGCAATGGGATGATTTGGAAGGTTCTTCTGACCCAGGCAAGACATGACGGTTGGGACATAAGTGGTAGTTGTGGAACTGAGGAGCAGGAAGTTGACTCAGGATAAATTTTGAGGACAGAGATGATAAATGTGGATTTAATTTCGACTACTAAAAAATAGTCAAGGTTAATTTTATGTCATTGACTGGAGGAGCTGAGTGAATAAAATTGCCTTTTACAGGTATTGACATGTTTACCAATTAAATGTATGACCTTTAAGCTCCCAAAAACTTGTCCTCATCTGAAAGACGTGGAAGCAAAGTTCCCTTCTTCACTGGCTTTGTCAATATTAACTCAAATAATATTTACAAAAAACTAATTACACAGCCTCCCAGACAGCAAACATCCAATGCAGGGTGGGCATAATTATTTGAAGTAATTATTATAAAATATCATACCATCATCTTTGATTCAGCTATTAGTTTTTTAGATTTTGTTTTGCTTCATTTTGTTCCCCCAATAGCTTCTCTGCATCCTTGCTATCATAAGAAGACAACTTTTCCCTTGCCTACTGATGAGTTGAGGGGAATTTTTAGAACTGAAATTCTATATACACACAGGTAGTATAATACAGTACTCTATGAGCATTGTTAAATGACAGAAGAAAACAAAGTTAACAATGCTCTCTTTCAAAGTCCAGGTCCCCTTTGTTCTTAACTACTACTGCTCAGTAGTTTTGTTTTTCATTGTGCATTTGAAAGTGCTTTAAAATGTAACATAATTCAAAACATTGCTATGAGAGGCATTCATTATAATAACAATAAACATGCAAATATAAAACAAACAGACAAACAAAAATTCCTGAGGCCTAGAAAATAAAAAATACCCACAGTTTAGTCTGTGGGGAGACTAAAGGACCATTAGTCTCAGACCTAATATGTGAAAACCCTGGTTTAAATATCTTCTCATGCCTGGCTGGTGTGGCTCAGTAGCTGAGCATCGACCCATGCACCAAGAGGTTGCAGGTTCGATTCTAGGTCAGGGCACATGCCCAGGTTGTGGGTCAAATCCCCAGGAGGAGCATGCAGGAGGCAACCAATTGATGTTCTCTCTCATCAATGGGTCTATCTCTCACTCCCTCTCCCTTCCTCCGTCTCTAAAATCAATAAAGAAATAAAATTAAAAATGTCTTCTCACTACGAAGTCTGTGCTTTCTACACTACCCGGTAAACTCCCTCAGGAATGACATAACTGCTCTTGACCTGGAGTAATAAAGGCGATCTCAAAAATAGAAGGCCATTTGGCTCCCTTAGATTTGAAGTTATCTTGGGGTACAATTCCTCCCCAAGGTAACTGAGTTCCTCCAAATATAAAGAATAAAGTAAGCAAAAAAATCTCCCTTCATTATTTTCGTCATGTGTTTTACCCTGGGGTTTTCTTTTCGGTCCTTTATAAAGATCCCTTCTTCCATGTACTAAGGTAAGTCTCATTTTTTTTTGCTTCTTTTGGGGATAAACAAATATATAATTACAAGAGACTCTTCTTAACATCCAAATAGACCTGAAATCATTTTGTGAGAATCAAGTTCAGTTATAAGATACTTTATATATTTTTAATGATCTATTCATTTAAATTAATTGCTTGCACGTTTTTAATGTGCCTGTCACCATGATGTTTATTCTCAATAAGGTTAATGAGAAAGGATAAATACACAAAGACATTGTATTAGTTTATTAAAAGAAACACTGAAGGCTGACAGAATGAAAGGGACCCACAATTTAGTCTTTGGGAAGACTAAAGTCCCATTACTCTTAGACTTACCATGTGAAAATGCTGGTTAAAATACCTTCTCACTTACAAATGCTGTACTCTCTCCACTCTTCTTACTCCCCCAGGAGTTATAAGTGTTAATCTTGGTGCACAAGATGAAATATGAAATAAGATCAGACCTTGTCTTCAAAGAGCCCCTAGTTTATAGTAAATGATACTCTCCTGTCAACAGGTGAAAGCATCTTTGTCTAAATTCTAGCCAATATTGGAGATTCATAAGAAAACCCTGACTTGATCAGAAGGGGTTGGTATTCAAGCATCTCATATCTTCTCCTTAATCTTGTCTATTTTCATATGGCTCACCAGATGTCCTTGAAATGCCCAAAGGGTGGAGGCTGGATTCCCACCATCTGGAAATGGTCCTTTGTAATGTTGCAACAATGCCATCTCCCCTTTCTCTCCACCCATATCAAAAGCCAAACACAACAGCTGGATGTTCAATTATTCAGGCTTCATAAGTACGCTTTAATTATCACTATATACCATCTTTTAACTCAATAAACACAAAATTGTGCTATTATAGTTATGATTGAAATATTTGCATTATTTATTTTACTTTCAGGACTTTTAAATATACATTTAAAAATAATTTGAAGATCTACATTGTCTTATTTAACATAGCAATTGTAATTATTTATTAATTTATAGTATACATTTTAATGTACAACTATCTTTATACACACAGATGTTCCTTTCATCTTTCAGCTTCTGGTAACTGCCAACATTCTCTGACTTATGCTTGAATTTCTCCAATCTTCAAGGCCAACATCTTCAAATGTTTTTAAATGTATTATCTTTTGCATGATTAAGTTTATATTTAAATATAGGGAATATATACAAGAATGCTTAGGGAGATCTGTAAGAACCTTAGATTATCTAGCAATTTAAGACAAATGTGACTTATATGCTAACAAATTATGTGGGCTTTTGCACAGGTATGTATTTATTAAAGAATAAAAAGTAAGCCTGACATGACAATCATCATGATGCCATATATCACCAATTTGTGAATAAAAACCACTTTTATTTAAAAAAAAAACAAACACCGGCAAAACATATCATTCAGTTTATTTCAAATATAAAAATGAGTATTTGAAAATAATACTTTTAGATATTAAAAATATTAATGTTAAGCAAACATTTTCTTAAAAATTTTCTGTCTTAAAATTATTTTCAAAGCTATTAACAAAGACTCTATTGTTACTAGATCAAATATATTTTTAATTGCTAAATATCATCCCCTCATGATTTGTTTTAGCATAACTTTGCAGTAGGTTTGTATAATAATTATATTGTGTGAATATGTAACTACTTAGGATGAGCCTCCAAAAGGGGTTCACTAGTAATAAAAATCTACCATTAATGAGTAATTAGAGAACATTTTTTGTTACTGTAGCTTTTTAGATTATTTTTTCTTTCCTTCATACCTATGACTGTACTGTGCAATATATATGTTGTGCTTTTAATATTTCTTTACTCTCCTAATTGTCATTCCTAATTGAAAAGAGTAATCAAATTTCTGTCACATGATCCTTGTATTCACCCAATATCAGTCATGGTAAGAACAGTACTTATTTCTTGTGAGTCAGTCTTGTAAAAGGCAAAAGTAAATTCTGGAAATATTTATTTGTATCTTAATACATTTACTTTTTTTTATAGTTTTTTTATTAATTTATTTATTTTTGTTATAGATGCCTATCCTTTTTCCCCCCACTAATTTACCCCGCCTTCTCCCTCCCCGCCCTGTCCCCAGCTTTGTTGTCCATGTCCACTGTTCATGCATACATGCATATAAGTCTGTGGTTTATCTCTCCCCCACCACCCCTCTCCTGGGGATTGTCAATCTGTACCCCACTTCCACGTCTCTGGGACTACCCCATTCTTCAGACTGTTATGTTCATTATATTCCATAAATAAGTGAGATCATATGATACTTGTCTTTATCTGTTTGGCTGGTTTTGCCTAGAATAATACTTTCCAGGTCCCTCCATGTCGTCTCAAAGGATAAGAGATCTTTCTTTCTTACAGCTGCACAGTACTCCATTATTTATATGTACCACTACTTTTTTATCCATTCGTCTGCTATGTTATAAGTTTTTAATTTCTTCCTTGATCTCCATGGTAACCCATTCATTGTTCAATAACATGGTATTTAGCCTCCATGTTTTCAAATGTCTTTGCATGTTCTTGTTGCAACTGATTTCTAGTTGCATGCCATTGTGATCTGAGAAGATGCTTGATATGATTTCAATCTTCTTGAACTTGTAGAGACTTGCTTTGTGTCCTAACATGTGGTCTATCTTTGAGAATGTCCCATGTGCCCTTGAGAAGAATGTGAATTCTGTGGTTTTCGGGTGTAATTCTCTGTAGATATCTATTAAATCCATTTGATCTAGTGCTTCATTTTGAGTCTGTGTTTCCTTGTTAAATTTTTGTTTAGAAGATCTATCCAGTGAGATCAGAGGGGTATTAAAGTCCCCTGCTATGATTGTGTTGCTGTTGAATTCTCCTTTGAAGTCCTCCAGAAGATCTTTAATATATTTTAGTGCTTCTATATTGGGTGCATATATGTTTACCAAGGTTATATCTTCCTGTTTGATGGATCCTTCCAATATTATGTAGTGGCCTTCTTTGTCTCTAGTTATGGTCTTCCTTTTGAAATCTACTTTATCAGATATGAGTATTGCTAGCCCAGCTTTTTTTTTTCTTTTCCATTTGCTTGAAAGATTTTATTCCATTCCTTCACTTTCAACCTGTGTGAGTCTTTTGTTGGGAGGTGGGTCTCTTGTAAGCAACATATAGATGACTCATGCTTTCTTATCCAATCAGCTACTCTGTGTCTTTTTTTCGGAACATTCAAACCTTTCACATTTAAGGTGATAATTGATATGTACTTATTTATTGCCATTTTTGTTTAGTGTGGTTCTATTTTTCTTCCTATTTCTTCTATTAATTATAGCCATCCTTTTAGCTTATCTCGCAGTGCTGGTTTGGTGTTAATATAGTATTCCCTCAGCCTTTTTTTTTTTTTTTTTTGTCTTGGAAGCTCTTTATTTGACCTTCTATTTTGAATGATAGCCTGCTGGATAAAGTAGTCTTGGATTCAGATCCTTGTTTTTCATGACCTTGATTACTTCATGCCACTCCCTTCTGGCCTGTAGTGTTTCTGTTGAGAAGTCAGCTGAGAGCCTTATGTGATTACCTTTGTAGATAACCTGTTTCTTATATCTTGCTGCTTTTAGAATTCTCTCTTTGTCTTTAATTTTTTGGCATTTTAATTACTATGTGTCTTGGTGTGGGCCTGTTTGGGATCTTCTTAGTTGGGGCTCTCTGTGCTTCTTTTATTTTATTTTATTTATTTTTAGATAGAGTGGGAGGGAGAGAGAGGAAGAGAGAAACATCGATGTGAAAGGGACACATTGAATGGCTGCCTCCCGCAACCGAGGTACATGCCCTTAGTGGGAACCGAACCCAGGTCTCTCTGGACGGCAGGCTGATGCTCTAACAGCTAAGCCAAACTGGCCAGGGCTCTCTTTCTGTGCTTCTTGAACTTGAATGCCTTCTTCCTTCACCACGTTAGGAAAGTTTTCTATCACCATTTCTTCAAATATATTCTCTAACTCTTGCCCATTTTCTTCCTCTTTGGGGACTCCTATGATACAAATGTTATTATGTTTTCAATTGTCCCACAGTTCTTTTAAGTTATCTTCCTGTTTTTTAACTGCTTTTTCTTTTTGTTTTTCTGATTGGTTGATTTTTTTCTACCCTGTCTTCTAATTCACTGATCTGGTCCTCAGATCAGCTCTCTGCTCTGCTCGTTATTCCTTCCCATGTATTCTTAATTTCTGCTATGTCATTCTTCATTTCCACTTAGTTGGTTTTCAATGTTTTGATATCTTTACTCATGGTGCTGATGTCCTTACTCATGCTGTTGAGCTTCCTCAAGATCATGGCTCTGAACTCTACCTCTGATAATTTGTTTAGCTTCATTTCATTGATCTCATCTTCAATAGAGTTCTCTTGTTCTTTCATTTGGGATTTGTTTTTTTGATTCACCATTTTGCCTATCTCAGTGGGTTTTGGAGCCTGACAAATTTTCCCTCTGGGTGTTGGTGTTCAGCTGTTTGTGGCTCTCTCTACTGTGTTTGGATATGCCTGGGTGGGCCCATGTTAAGCACCACTGTCAAGTCTTACTTTCCTGGGTAGATTTGCAAGCCCAGGAAAGGTTCAGTTATCCTCTAGCTTTTTCCTGGTGGCTAGTAGTCTCAGTTACTCAGTGCCTTGGAATGTAGCACTGGTGTTCTGCATAAGAGGATTTCCAGAGGGTGGGATAGATGCTGGTTGTTAATGAGCCTCAATTTTCATTTCTTTGCCTCATCTGGGAAAGGCTGAATCTCTGAGGGGGGTTGAAGGACTGCTGCTCTTCCCCACAGCTTAGTGAAGGAGCACAATGGCCACCGTCCTTTGTGGCTGCAACTCAGCAAAAACTCTGAGTGTCCTCCAAATCCCGGGTGTCCCCACACAGTTCCAGCCCAGTCTGCCCTCCCTCTTCCATAACCCGTAGGTGAGTGACTGTGGCAATTTTAGTGCTCTGTCTTGACTCTCTGTTGTAAAGCAGGCTTGGTCTTTATTCCCCGAGGGAGCTGCTCACAGCCCATCGTTACTGTCCATGGGCTCTCAGGCTGCCATCCTCTTGTGCCTCTGCAGATCCTACCAGTGTCCCTGGTTATATGGTCCTGTCCTGCTGCTTTTCTGTTGCTTTTTTCAGAGGATTTGTCTTTATTTCAGTTGTAATTCCTGTTTAGTCCTAGAAGATTGTCTGTGTAGCTTTTATTCACTCTGCCTTCATTTTCACATCCTCTAAGCTTATCTTTTGCTCAGCTGGGTCGCACAGGCCTTCCTGGTGCCCTCGCACCCTGCAGATTACATGGGTGACTGAATCGCACAGTCCCTTTGGGGTCCAGGCTCTATGCCTATGTTATGGGTTGCTGGGTCTCACAGGACTCTCTGGTGCTTCAGCACCCAGCAGGTCCCACGGGTAACTAGATTGTACAGTCCCATGCTGGGTCACACAGGCCTCTCTGGTGCTTCAGCACCCTGCGGGTCCCATGGGTAACTGGATGGCACAGTCACTGCTGGGTCACACAAGCCTCTCTGGTGCTTCATCACCCCACAGGCCCCATGAGTAACTGGATCGCACAGTCCCTGCTGGGTAGTACAGGCCTCTCTGGTGCTTCAGCACCCCACATGTCCCAGGGGTAACTGGATTTCACAGTCCCTGCTGGGTCACACAAGCCTCTCTGGTGCCCCTGCACCCTGCAGGTCCCGTGGGCGGGCAGCTGGATCGCACCAGTCTCTCTAGGGCTTAGGCTTCCCACTGCTCTTGTGAGCTACTAGACCACACAGGCCTCTGTGGAGCCCCAGGTCCCACCACTGGCTGCTGGGGAGTGCTGCTGCCCCGTGGAGTTCAACTCCTGCTCAGTTTTTGTTGTAGTTTTTGGGGATGGGTCTCAGCTGCAGGTCTGTGCTTCTGTTGCCTGGGGATGGATGTCTGCTCCCCAGCCTCTGTTTCTGGGGGTATATCTCAACTCTGATCGGGCTGCTTCTATGGGGCATGGTGCTGGGCTCTGAGCTGCATGAGGCTTTCACAACTGGCACCTTGGGAGCTCCACTACTGTGCACTGGTCTGTGTTGACACAGTGTCCACTGGTCCTATGGTGCCAGGTGCACTGTGGGGCTCAGATTGCTGGGCCCTAGCTGCTCCCACTGCCTCCTCCCAGGGAAGACCTGGGATCTTCCAAAATGGTGGGACCTCCCTGAGGAGTAAGGAGAAGTGCCCTGAAGGGCCGTTTATCGCAGTAGCCGGCTGCTCTGTGCACAGCACAGGAACCTTCTGCTCCGCATCTCTGCACTGCTTGGGTTTGGTCATCCACCTTCATGTCCACTCACACTCTCTCACACACTAGTTCACTCTCTCACACACTCACCCTCCCTCTGGTCCTGCCCGCCACCATCTTCTGACTCTAATACATTTACTTTTAAATCTTTTTATTAAACTGCTAACATTCAGTTTAAAATTAAATATTAAGAAAATAAAAAGGACATGGACTAGAATGCATCTACATTTTGCTCAAATCTCAAATTAGGTCCTGGCAGTTGTTTTAGAATGGACAATGCAGTAAACTGAAAAATGACTCTCAGAGATGCCCTAACCCCTGGAACACATACCTCTTGTCTTATATGGAAAAAGTGTGTTTGTAGATACAATGAAGTGAAGAATCTTGAAAAAATGGATGTCCTAGATTTTCTAGGTGGGTATTAAATGTAATCACATGCATCTTTAAAAAAGGGGCAGAGGATATTTGACACACACAGAGGAAAGGTGATGAGAACACAGAGCAGAGAGATTTGAAGATGCTGGCCTTGAAGATTGGAGAGGTTCAAGCATAAGTCAGAGAATGTTGGCAGCTACCAGAAGCAGAAAGATGAAAGAGATACATTCTCCTCAGAGCCTCGAGAAGGATCTCAAAATCAAGTCTGTCCCCTTGATTTTGGTCCAGCAATATTGATTTGGAACTCGTGGACTCCAAAATCATGAGAAAATAAATTTCTATTGGTTTAAGCCACCAAGTTTGTGGTAATTTGTTACAACAGCCACAGGAGCCAAGCACAGCTGAGAGTGTCAGACACTGTTGGTGTATTTCTGGATTCATTTAAAGACAACAGTTTTCTGAGATATTTATTTGCTTCTGTCATTCTAAAAATATCTTCTGTTCTATATCAGACAACTTTTGTTTTTTCTCCTTTGTATCACTTTCTTTTTGCTGACCTCTGCATTCCTGCCATAGCAGAGGTCTGTTCTGATGCAACCAGAAAATTGTGGTATATCCTGGTAAGATTTCGGCTCAACTACAAGCTCGTGTCCTCTGTAGTATCTCTCCTGCAAGAGGTTCTCAGTCATTCTGATACTTACAGTTACACCCTCTGGATGGGATAGCATTTCACCAGTGGATCACAGGAACCAGTGTACAAATGCCCTGCTCTCCATGTTTTGGGTAAAAAATTCTGGGGTATATGTTCTTTGGAGAATCCCCATTAATCTGAGAACCAGGTGCCTACTTAATAGCAGACTTTTTAAATCAACTGTTTCTTTTTTTCTTGTTTTTATTTTCAGTCTGCCACTCCTGCCTCTTAAGATTATTTTTTTAAGTAAAACATGCTTGTGTGTGTGCGCGCGCGCACACACACACACACACAAACCCTAGCCTTAGCTCTATACCTGGATGAAACCAAACATAAGACAGCTGGTACAATGAAGGGCCCTACATGAAGAATGGAAGAAGTGTTACTGGAATTAGAGTACTCACTGCTCCAACAGCTGTATGGACCCACTGTTGGTGGTAACAGGACGGAGATCCCATCTGGCAGGTGGTAACAGCACAATTACAAGGTTCATGCTCGTGATAGCTTGAGGTGAGTCAAAGTGGGTGTTAAAGTATTGGCTTAGAAAATAAGGGGTCAATAATAAATGTAAGGACAGCACAGTGAACTGACTTTTTTAATGACTTTGAAACCTTGACAATAGAACATTATATGCTGATTTTTTATCATTTAAAGCATGTCATAAAAGTCAGAAACCTCCATGACATCATTCAAAAATCCCTAGTCTCCTGCAGCCACATGGCAGATGGTGCTGAAAATCAGTCCCCAAATTGAATTGTAAGGATTACAGACATATAAATAGACTAAATGCAGCACTTCATAGGAATGCTTTGCTAAATCTAAGGTACTGTTAAGGTAACACTGGAGCCATGAGACCTGCAATGGGGACCCTACATGGGTGGACAAGTCTGAGAATCTTCAGTTGTGTCCAGTTGTTAGTTATATGCTCCATGCTTAGAGAATTCATTCCCTTTCTGTTGGTAGAAGAGAATATCCTCTATCCAGATGGTGACTATGTGAAGATATGTTCTAAGACAGATGTCTCACAAGATAATATTTATTCTTCAAAGTCTGTCCCATCCTCACAGTCACTCAACCAAGCATTGGCAAACTTTTTCAGTAAAAACAAACAAACAAAATAATAACTATTTGGCTCTGTGGACAAAGAGGCAAAATTGAAATAATTATAGTGGAAATTTATATAGAGATTTTAAAATGTTAAGTCTATTTTTTAAGCCATAGAAAAATAGGCAGCAGGTGGAACTCAGTCCCTGGTCCATAGTTTGATGACTGCTGATCTCAGCCTGTTGGTTCTCAAGATTTAGAAATTCATCCTAGTCACTTAGAGGATTATCCCCAAGACCCAGCGCCAGAGTTTCTAATTCAATAGGTCTTGGATAGGCTAAGAATTTGCATTTCTAGTAAGTTTCCAAGTGTTGTTGATACTTCTGATTGGAAAAAATCACTGCTCTACACTGGAAAAATTCTATTTTATAGTATTCTGTGCAAGAAAATGTACTCCTGATTCTGAGAGGAAAAAGTATACTCAACCGACTGGATGTAGCTAATATTAACCAGCAGGAACTGAGGAAGCAGGTTTTAGAGTTGCTTTTGGGGTTGTTCAACCAGAGAGGGCAGAACATAATGGTGAAAGAAGAAGAATGTATTCATATGAGAGCACGTGGAGTCACTGCACAGACTCAGGCCTTAATATCCTGGCCAGGACACCTGGAGCAGGTCTTAATAAGCTGTTTATATAAGTTTTTGATGCTTAGACCTATGACCTATGGAAAAAGAAGTAGGGATGTTGGAAGCATTTTTGGCTCACTATCGAGGAAGGGCTGAGGAGGCAAGTGAGGAGATACAAGTGTGATCGCTTATGTGACACCAAACCACCTCCCAATTGATTATGTCTCTCAAAGGTCTTGTGGTCACTCATTTCACTCTGACAATATGGAACTCAGTGATGAGGCGGCCAACCATATCTTTGAGTCTTGGCCAAAGTTCACTTAAAGTGAGTCCAGTGGGACCACATACCCACCCTGCCATCATGTGCCTGACACCAACATGCATAATTATGATGGATACTCTGAAAGCTGATTGGGTAGCCACACTTTGAAAACCAATACATTCCTGTTGGTTCCCTGACCTGTGGAGTCACTTAGTATGGTTGGCAGACGAAGGGGAAATCCCTGAAGCTGCCCACCTCCAGCCAACATGGTAAAGCAGAAGGAATATTGCATCTCAGGAGAAACTGCGGAGATATACCACCAAACATTTGGAGTGGTGATCCACATTGCACACTTGTTCAACAACCCGTCTTCTTCTTCTTCTTTGTTTTTTTTTTAATCCTCACCCAAGGACACTTTTGCATTTATCTTCAGATGGAGCGGGAGGGAGGGAGAGAGGAAGAGAAAGAGAGAAATATCGATGTGAGAGAGACACACCGAGTGGTTGCCACTCACATGACCCCAACCAGGGCCGGGGACAAACTGCAACCAAGGTACATGCCCTTAGTGGGAACCAAACCTGGTATTCTCTGGTCTGTGGGCCGACCCTCTAACTGCTGAGCCAAACCGGCCAGGGCTCAACAACTCGTCCTAAACCTGAAAAATTTAGTTCAAATGGGTCTTGTGGAGAATAAAGGACTACTATAAGCCAAATGCTACCTCAACTGCAGCTCCTGTGCAGGACATAGTATCCACACAAATGTTGGCCCTTGTTTAGTTCCTAATGAACTGTAAAGGCATTATTTTTATCCTGTTTGTTAAAGAGGACCATTAATTTCTTTATATCCTACACCGAAGCACAGCATGAGTAATGTGAAATTTCTCATGTCTTTTTATAAGATAGACTAAGTATCTTCTGCGAAATAGGTCATATAAGTGAGCCACCCTACTTAATAAAGTACTTGGAATCCAGGAAAATGCTGTGGGAAGAGTAACTTACAGCAGAAAACCCCATAGATTGGCATACAGAAGAATCTCTAAATCAGCATTTTTCTAAACTAGCAGAGCAAGCCCCCCTTAGATAACATTTTGCTAAATACTCTTAATAATACAAAACAAACAAACAAACAAACAAACAAAAAATAAGACAGAGTACTTAAAATCTACTTGGGAGATACAATAAATATTTATAAAACCATAAATGAAAAACACACATCATCAGCTTGCAACTGTATGATGATGATATCTCTTAAGTATTATGAGCCATGGGAGAAGCTAGAAATCTGGGTTAGAATAGTAAAAGAGAGTTTCATGGAAGAACTTAGATTTGAGCAAAAAATTATGAGTGGTATTTATAAAAGTACAGTGGACAATAATATACTTTGGGTAAATTGGACAATGCAAAATACAGTCATGAGACTTAGAATAACATTTTGGTCAAGCACCAACTGGATATAGGACAGTGGTCTCATAAAACTATAATGGACCTGAAAAATTCCTATTGACTAGTGATATCATAGCTGTCATAACATAACAGTGCAATGCATTACTCATGTGTTTGGTGGGGATGCTGATGTAAACAAATCGACTATGCTACCAGTCGTAAAAAAGTATAGCACATATAATTATATACAATACATTAATACTTGATAATAAATGACTGTTTCTGGTTTATGTATTTTTTCTGAACATTTCCTATGTTTACATATGTTTAGATACACAAATGCTTAACATTGTGTTACAATTGCCTACAGTATTCAGGACAGTAACATGCTGTAGAGGTTTGTAGCCTAAGAGCAATAGCTATTCCATATAACCTACCTGTGTAGTAGGCTATACTATCTAAGTGTAAATGCCCTCCATGATGTTTACACATTGGCAACATCCCTAACTGTGCATTTCTCAGAACATATCCCTGTCATTAAATGATACATGATACAAGGAAAGGCACACCTAAGTCTTAGGGCAGGGAAAAACAAATAATGAAATATTTAAGAAAGTAGAGTAAAAATGTACATTTTCAATGAAGTGGTGAAGGGGTCTTAAACCATTCAGCTTCATTTCATAATGATACCAAATAAGTCTAAAAGACAGCATGGACATTTAAGTAATCACATGGTAAAAGTGATATTTGACAGACCCCTCAAGGAGAGGCATGCAAAAATGGAATTTTTTTACTCTCTTCTTAATTCTTTGGCCGTTACTCTATTATCTTCTTAAAAGGTTTCTTCTCCTGAAGCTCTCTAACAAATCTTGTAAGCCAGTAAATCTTCCTTCATAGGTGTTCTCATTCACTGAATACTCTCTGCCTTTGCAATCTCATCTGTGGCCGAGGATTTGCTTGCCACCTGCTCACAGATCACTTGCAATTTTTTGTTTAGGTCACACCTCTCCACTAATCTTCCTGGAGCAATTACCAAACCTTTTTTCCGAATTTTTTACTTGGATGATGCCTCAGACAGGGCAACAAGAATTAGGATACTTATCAAAGTAACAAAAATTAACAACATACAGGTTAAACAGGTAAGAACCTTATTTTTCAGGCAATAAGGAATTCAAGGCCAGGCAGTCCAGTGCTCAGGCAGTGGGTCAAGTTTCTAGGCTCCTTCGTTGGTCATGCTGTGCTGTCCTTGATGTGTGGCTGGTCTTTGCAGAGTTAAGAAGAATATTCCTCTTTCAAGGAAAAAGGAGCAGGGCAAAGGCACGTAGAAATAACATTGATTACTTCATTAGGAGAAGAGTAATTTTCCTCGAAGCTCCAGTAGTAGGATTCAATTTCAATCTCACTAGCTAGAAATACAGTGCACAACTACCCCTAGATATAAGGGAGTAGAGAAAATTAACTTTGTATCCACCTGTAGTTCCACCACCTTACAAAAATAAGGCAGTATTAGTAAAATGAAGGGTATCAAGGTATCAAAAGTCTCTGTTGTCCCTGCAAACAAATTTACAATCAAAATGTACCCATTTACTATTTTGCACCCAGTTAAAGACAAATTGCATAGTGTGGCCCACTTGTTTACATCCCACAGTGGCTTCCCATTGCTTTTTAAAGGAAAAAATCACACTCAGTAATATGATCTAGAATGTTCCTTATGTCTAAATGCTGACAAGTTGTTTTCCAGCTCTTTCTGTACATTCCAGATAAACAGTCTTGAGTTTCTTGTTCTTTTCTTGTTCTCTCTTTTAAGGTTTTAAATGTTTTCTTTCTCAGGAACTCTCCTGTCTTCCAAATTTGTTTACTTAAGTCCAGCCTATCTTTCAGATTTCAACTCTACTGTTACAAAGAGAAAAATCTTCCTTGTTTTCTTCATCAAGCAAAATATTTATATATTTTTTGGTGTGATGATTTGATCTTTTGCATCATGGTTCATATTTTTATTCTCATCTTTTATAACCTATTTCTAGTAGGGTGTCCAATAATACACATTTATGAAACTAATATTGCTAAAGGAAAAGGAAGGAGAAAGAATTTGAGGCAACTCTGGGTCTATCCTCATTCAAAACTCTATAATCCACCATATAACTCCATCTTTATCAGGGAAATAAGAGAATCTACAAAAAGTTGTCATCTTTATTATTTGGAGAGAAATAATATTCTGGAAACAGACTCAACCAGGGTACATTAATAAGAAAAAAATAAACAAGAAAACTATTGTCTATATTTACTTATCAATAAAAATATAAAATTCTAGCATATAAAATAATTCTGGATATTACTTTAATATGTTATTATACATCATGTATGTTATTATACATCATTTATTTCAAATAATAAGCACATAACTGGTAAAGGCTACATAGGAGTATGAATTTTATATTAGTAGGTCAACAGAGAATTAAATAGATATGTTTATAGGAATTACCAGAAAGATAACTTCCTTTTATGAAAGCCTTTTTAGCTACAAATAGATTTTCTTTCTCATATTGAGAAGAGCATCTCTAATACACATAAATGGTTATTAACATCTGAGTAAAAATGAATTCTTTTTAAAGTATGAAATTTATCAAAGTTTGTTCCATGTTCTGGAAGTTCATATAAACACAAAATATTAAAACTACAATAACAACAAAATATAAAATTATATTGGAATTACATTTTTTAAGTATCACATACAAATAAACATGATTGGCAAATTAAAATGAACAAATAAAAACAATGGAAATGAGTTAATCTATTAGAATGTACAAAATTTTATATGAATTAGAAATATTCATATAGTAGAATTTTAAGAGATAAACACACCAAAATGTTCATTATGACTAGTTTTATATTGTTTTAATATAAGAAAATAAAATAAGTTAATTCTAGTGTTTGGATTTTCATATTACTTATATGGTTATAAAGAATAGTTGCTATATAAATTTTCAAGGGAATGGGGAATTGCATTAGTTAAAGTTTCAGTGACTTGATATATAGAGTAGATACTGGTCTTTATTCTTGTCAAACTCTAAATCACTTCCTGGTTTTAAGTTAGACACTAATGTAGATAAATTTACTCTACTGGGTCACTTGGGTATCATTCAGAGCAATGCTCTAATCTGGAAAGTGTAGAAAACTGCACAATAAATGTAGACTAATACAAATTGCAACTGTGTTTTTAGTGATGATTTTTTTTTTAGGCCAGTGTATCAGAGCACACAAGATCAAAAGCTTTGGTCCTTCCCATATTTTAACCTTGAAAGTTGATATTTTATTCTGCCATGTTTATATTTGCCCAAATAATTCTAGGTCTCTTTATGTTTAATGCATTTCAAAAAATTTTTTAGATTTTTAAATTGTATCATTATTGAGAAATGTTACTTTGTGGATGAATTTGATTTTAGAAATTAGGCAAATGCCAGTCAAAGTCAGGTATTATGTTTCAGAATATGATCAAGGTGTACAGAATGCTCTGGTCAAATATCACAGGAATACATTATAATGGCAATGATTTTATTTGGGGGCTTGGATTTAGTTATAACACCTGTGCCAGAGATTGTGAATATTAGACAGATACTTTAAGGACTTTGAACATCTGCTTAAACGGTAGTAATATAATCAACTTCTCTTTTCTTAGTGTTTGTGATCAGAAAGTAATGAATTAAATAAATATTCTTGTTTCTAGTGTAAACAGGGTCTACATAAATATCTTGGGCTTTGGAAGCATTTTTGACCTTCATATAGCTTCTGAACTGACAAATTAAGGTCATGTGAAACACTTTTTTAAAAATGTAACATTATTGTTGAAACTATTACAGATGTCTCTTTTTTTTCCCCCACTGACCCCCTCCTCTTTGCTCCCGACACCCCTCATCTTTACCACACTATTGTCTGTGTCCATTGGTTATGCATATATGTTTCTAAACATGTTTAATTAAAGTATAAATAAAAGTTTAATTTATAACCTCATAGCACCCGGCTGGTGTGGCTCAGTGGCTGAGCGTCAACCCATGGACTGAGAGATCCAATCAGGGCACATGCCCTGGTTGTGGGCTTGATCCTCAGAAGGAAGCATTCAGAGGCCGATCGATGGTTCTCTCTCACATTGATGTTTCTATCTCATTCTCCCTCTCCTTTCCTCTCTATCTAAAAATCAATAAAAATATATTTTAAAATAATTATAACCTCGTAGTTTTTACAATACAAACAGCTGAACGCAGTATCTCAAATATTAATGTGTGTTTACATAGAGAATATTCTTTCCTCCTGTATTTTATATAAGTGGTAGTGTTGCTGGAGAGATGAATGGGCCAGATCTCCCTGACACTCGTGGGCATGCGGTGGCTCTGCCGACATACACAGAAAGGAATTTTCTAAGACTCGCACGGGAGAATGAATGATTTTTATTGGTGTCGAGTTACATTTCTGCGGTTGTAAGGTCTCATGTCCTCAGGTCCCTCAGTCCAGTCCTGGAAGAAGGGCAGCTGTGGGTTTGGTAAGGCTAGAAACAGGGCCAATGTCCAGAGCTTTTGCTCCATGATGAATGTGGGTCTGATGTGGCATTCGGCTCGATTCAGTCCTTTCATCCATTGTATGGGGTCCACGTGGCTGTGGGCCATCAAGGCAAATGCAGGACATGAGAGCCTGGCAAGCTGGGAGTTGGGCACAAGCAGCAAGAGAGAGAGGGAGGGAGGCAGAGAACAAACTTCCTTTGTCTAGGAGATGAAATATTCAGGTTGGGTGCACTTGCAGTGGCCATACCATACCTACTCTGGCCACTGACTTGCTCCCAGGTGTGACAGGCAGGTAGGCACCTTTCCATGTCACTCGGACCTTACTGAGCATGCGTCTAAACTGCCTTTGTCAGTCTCTTCCTCCATCAATTAGTAGGAAACAGACCTGGAGAGTGTTCAACTAGCTTTTTGATAATGCTGTATAAATGGCATGCCTATAGTATCTAGTCTTCTCTTCACTCATTTTCTGTTAATAATAACCAGATGATTGTATCAGTAGGGCTCCATTTTTCCTCAGTTAATGTATCTTCAGTCTACGTAGCCATGATATATAGGCAAAATACTTTCTATAGTATATATAAAAGTTATAATCATTCTTTCTACCAGAAAAAAATAGCACTTTCTTAATGTATATATTTATGTATAAAAAACATTCTTTATGTCGCTTTGGGGAGGATGTTGTCAGAAGTGTATAGCAATGACGACACATACGTATTTACTAGATTCTTTCTGAATAAACCCTCACATCTGGGGAGATAGACATTTATGACCAGCATTAATTTCCTTCTTTTTTACTTTTGATTGTGATTTTCTTCAAATGTCGCTTATGTTTCAAGAGCAATTTCAATAGAACCATTTCTCCTTTATTCTATATATAAAGTTAACTCTGGTTCTCGGGAGATGTGAAAAGATGTTTGACACAGCATTTTGTACAGGAACTTATGGTAATGTCTTCTTATATCAAGTCTTAATACTTATGCTAGATCTTATGGTGTTAAAAGTTAAGTATGCTGAGTTATTATCAACATAAAAATGCTACAACCCATTGTTTCAGAAAGTGTGTGTGTGTGTGTGTGTGTGTGTGTGTGTGAATGTACAGTTTGTGTGTAAATCTTATTGAAAAGAATTGGGTATCCTGTTATCTGCTACTGACTCATGTCATGAAATCTAAAATATTTTCTCCTAGCCCTGGCCGGTTTGGCTCAGCGGTTAGAGCATCGGCCTGCGGTCTGGAGAGACCCGGGTTCGGTTCCCGCTAAGGGCGCGTATTTCGGTTGCAGTTTGTCCCCGGCCCTGGTTGGTCGTGCGGGTGGCAGCCACTCGATGTGTCCCTTTCATGTCGATGTTTCTCTCTCTCTCTCTGTTCCTCTCTCTCCCTCCCACTCTATCTGTACAAAAAATGGAAAAATATCCTCGGGTGAGGATAAAAAAAATAAATAAAATATTTTCTCCTAATATTTATTATTCTTATTTTACATAAATGCTCAAGCCATGTATCTTATAAAAACACAAAAGGGTTTAGGTAATATACAGACAGGGTTCATATGGCCTGATTCTCAATTTACATCTCATAAAGTGATTTTGTAAAAGGCCATAATCCATTCACATTTCACCCTAGTAGTTTGAGATTAACACCTTTATATGCCACTTAAATGAGAGACCATGGTCTCATGCAGACTTCCAAGATGTGAGCTTATGTTGTGTATGTTCATTGGCCCTTCTTCTCAGTATTTATTGCTCCATCCTCATTTCCTGAACTCTACATATTTGGGAGCCACAGAGATTAAGCTTGGTCTCCCTTTGCTCTTTGTACATTCTCTTTGTTGGTGAGTGTGTACTGATACCCTTGATCTAATTATTATTTAACAGGAAAGGAGTAAAGGAGAGACTGGATAATATAGTCATGCCATTTACACAGCTTTTGCCAGAAAGCTGAAGTTTAACACTCCAGGTCTATTCCCCACCAATCATTGGGGGAAAGGACTGGAAGAAAGCAGTTTAGACACATGCCCAGTAGAGTCTGAGTGACATGGAGGTGCCTACCTGTCGTCTGTCACACCCAGAAGGGAATCAGTGGCCAGAATATGTGTGACCACTGAAAGCTCTCAAAAGCTGAGTATTTAATCTTCTGGACAAGGGAAAGCAAAGCTTTCTCTATCTATCTATCATCTATCTATCTATCTATCTATCTATCTATCTATCTATCTATCTATCATCTATCAATCTATCTATCTGTCTCTATCTCTTTCTCTCTCTCTCTCTCTTTCTCTCTCTCTATCTCTTTCTCTCTCTCTATCTCTATCTCTATCTCTATCATCTCTTTCTCTATCTCTATCTCTTTCTCTTTCTCTTTCTCTTTCTCTTTCTCTTTCTCTTTCTCTTTCTCTTTCTCTTTCTCTTTCTCTTTCTCTTTCTCTTTCTCTCTGCCAGATTTCCAGCTTGTGGGACTTTCATACCCTGCTCTCACCATGTGGCCCATGGCCATGTGGGATCCCCCCAGTGGACTAATAGACTGAATCTAGCCTGATGCCTGATGCTGATCTGGACCAGCTGCAACAAAGAAAGGTAACTCTGGACTGTGGCCCTATTTCTGGCCTCACTTCCAACAGTTGCCCCTTTTCTAGGACCGGTTTGAGGTAACTGGAACATTACTACCCCCAAAGTATAACTTCATGCCAATAAAGACCATTCATTGTGTAGTTTGAGTCTTAGAAAGTGCATTTTCTAAGGGTCAAGAGCCCTAATCCAAGTGTTGGAGGGATCGGGGTCACTCATTCTTCTGGCAACAGTACCATCATAAGACTTTATTCCGAGATGCCCCAATTTTACATAATTCATATTTTGAACCTCTGCCCTTCATATAATTTTACTCAACAATGCCACATGCCTGTCTAATAGATATCTCAAATTTCATACATCAGAACTAATTCCTGATTTCTCTCTCTAAGTCTTCATTCAGACACCATTCAAATATCAGTGCCCATTTGGGAATTAGAAAAAGTCTTTGACTAGATGCAGATCAAAATTTTGGCTGCACGTAGAGCAAATTGCATACTGCATTATCATTTTTAAAAGTCCGGCTAGTGTGGCTCCGTGGTTGAGCATCGACCCATGCACCAAGAGGTTGCCGGTTTGATTCCCAGTCAAGGCACATGCCCAGGTTGTGGGCCAGCTCCCCAGTGGGGGGCATGCAGAAGGCAGTCAATCAATGTTCTCTCTCATCTATGTTTCTCTCTCCCCCCCCCACTTCCTCTCTCTCTAAAATCAATAAAGAAAAAAAAAATTTAAAAGCACTCTGCTAACAATAATCAGGAGCAAAGTGCATGATTTGGAGAGAATGGACTCTGTCTTTTATTCCCCACTCGCCACCATGGCTGAAAGAAAATTGCACAGAGCCGAGTGTGCACAGCCATGTGCCTTGACTCTCCCTTGCTAGCTCCTCAAACTCTTCTCTCTTTCTGTCCGTGGTGATTCCATTGTTCTCATTACTCAGGATGCAAGTTGATATCTTTATTAGAGTCATGCCAGCCAGTCCATCAGAACATTCTCTTGGCCCTCCAAGTTACATGTGGAATCTGACCACTTCTCTCCATATCTGTGGCTCCCATCCTGATCCTGCTCACCTTAAACAAATGGGACTCCACCAAACTAAAAAGCATTTCTTATCTTGATGATTCCAGTATCCTGTACTTCCCTGTTCTTACCGAAGACATGTTTTCAGGAGTAAGAGCCAGATATTTTAAAATTCTCCAAAAGCTTCTTGTCTCCTTCTGAGAAAATACTTTCAATTATGGACAAAACCAACACAATCTGCCCAATTCCCATCACTTTAGTTCTCTGAACAGTTTCTTTCTTTCTCCCTCATTGGTCTTAGAGCGTCAATTGTACTAGACACTTGCTCCTCCCTAAACTGGTAGAGCCTTTGGATGCACCCTTCTCTTACCTGGATTGCTCAGTCTGTCTAATACCCACATGGCTTGTGTATCAATTCCTTCTGTTTGCTGTAATGACCCCTTCTCAGTAAAGCCTTTCACTCCACCTTATTTACATTTTGATTCTTCTCCTACATGTTCCCAGAGTTCATTTTCTTCTGTATTTATCCTCACATAGCACTAATAACCACCTAACCTGGTCACTTCTGACACAAGCCTTCCCTGGCCAGGTGATCTAAAATTCCAAAACCCTCTGACCCTCTCTTCTCTCTTCTCCCTAGTATTTTTCTCTTTTATACTTATCATTATTCCAAACTGTTCTACAATTTTGTGTTTCTATTGTTATTATCAGAAGTGTACCTTTGATATTTTTAAGTGGAACTAACTACTTGGAGTTTCTCAGTATGAATATATGTATGCACCATTATTCCATTATTGTTATTCAATGTTTATTGCTTTTTAAGGTATGATCACAAAAGATTCTCATATAAATTACTTTACATTTATAGAAATATATTCACATGGTAGAATTTTAAAAGCAGAATTGCCAGATCAGAGTCTATACACATTTAAAAAATAGCAGATATTATTCATGTTTTTTCCAAGAATTATTGCTACATCACATTCCCCATCATATATGAGAATGGCAAACTTCCTAGAGTCTCAACAATATCTTACAATATAACTCTATAGATATTTTGCAATCTGAAAAAGAAATATGTTAATTTTGAAATGTAATTTTAGATCTTTACTGGCCTTAGCCATTTTCATGACTTTGGTTATTTGAATTTTTTCTCAATGATTTTGGGTAAGTTTTGATACATTTTATGTATAAACTATTTGTTATTTATGTTGCAAATACTTTTCCTGGGCTTGTTATTAAGCTAAACTTATACAGTGTTTTGCTTTGCAATTGTTATTTCTTTAAATTTATAATTATTTTTATTTTAATTGTTTCATTTATGTCATATGGGTTTTATATTATGCTTAATAATTTTATCCCAAAATTTGAAAGTTCAGTATATAAAAAATGTAGATTATTCAACAGAAATTAAAGTGTATATGGTTAACAAAGTTATATACTTCTAGTTTATCCATAAAATAAGTTGGTGATCCCAGCACCATGTAACAATTTATCCATCAGTTTCTTCCTAATATAAAATGTTTTATTTATCACTTAATAAAACTACATACATACATGAATTTGCTTTAGGTTTTTGTTCTCCTCTTATGAGGTATGTCACCAGGGATATATTTCCTTTATTACCATAGCTTTATGTCACATTTCTGTGAGTGCTAGGGCATGGCTTTCTCTCTTTATTATGCATTATCAAAATTTATTTCCTTCCATTTGACTTTTTTTTTTTTGATATCCTTCTCAAAACTTATGTGAGGCAATAATCACTATTCTTTGTACAAAGAATGTTTTAACTTTACCCATAATAAAATTTTAGTTAAGTAAAACACATTGAATATACTGCCTTTTAAATGAATTCAACCAGCAATTCTTCTTAAAGTATTTATAAAGTATATGAAAATTTTCCTCTTACTGTATTTTTTTACTGTTTTATAAAACAATGAACACTACTTAAAAGCAAATCAATTCCTTTTTTATGAAAAACAACTATTATGAAAGCTTTTATACTTGCCTACAGTAAAATTTCTGTTAATTCAGAAAAGCAACACCATTCTACCTCTTCCCTTAAGTTGAAACAAGTGAAGAAAAGGTGGCAAAAAATGTCCAAAATCTCTATTGCTTCTCAAAATACTGTTTCTTTAATTCTTTTCATGTGTTTTGAAGAAAATAAGTAAATTAGAGGTATTAAAGTCAAAGTTTTTTTTTTTTTCCAATTTCCATTCTCCTTGACCTTTTCCTGAGTCTCCATCCTCCTTGGGTGTTCATAATGGTGCCACCTGCTTTTGATATGCTGGGGCCCTTGCCTCTTTTGGGAACACTGGCTTATCTTCCTCTATCTTCTCTAATTGGCAGCTTGCCCCAGGAATTTAAGTCATATGACTTTTTTAAAGTAATGTTTTGTTTTTTTCAACAGCCATTTATCCTTCTATATTGACATGGTGTCCACGCTCCTTTTCGCTAGATGATTCATGTCAATGCTGTTCTTCCAAATAAAAATTCTCCTGTATAGATCTATGCTCAAACTTCTCAAAACACATTTTACTGTAAATCTCTACTATCCAGTCTCTTTCCCTCAAGGGTTCTCAGCTTCTGTGGATATTATCATAGTTATCTAGGTCACGTCTGCTCAATATTTATTATTTAATCTCTAGTTCTCTCATAGTAACCCCAAGCATCCAATCTACAATTAACTATAATTGATTCTCTCTTCATAATAATTTTTCCGTCTTTCCCATTTTCTATTGCAAACATTCCCACCATTTTCCAGACTATTATCACTTTGCTAGAATGTCTCAATAGTTTTATGCTATTTCTCCTGAATTTGCAAATATAACTGCCAAATTAATTTACAAAAATCAACTTGCTACTGCCCTTCTAAAAAATATAGTCAATAACTACTTATTGACTGTCTGGTTGAACTTTCTTTTTTCTTTTTTTTAACTTCTTTTTTCCTTATTGATTTCAGAGAGAGAGGAAGGGAAAGGGAGAGACAGAAACATCAATGAGAGAGAACATTGACTGGCTGCCTCCTGCACGCCCCCTGCTGAGGATCGGGCCCACAACCTGGGCATGTGCCCTGACTGGGAATCGAATTAGTGACCTCTGGCTGCATGGGTCAGTGCTCAACCACTGAGCCACACTGGCTGGGCTGATTAAACTTTCATGGACTCCCCATTACCAATAACTTATGGATAAAATGCTCCATCATGGCAATTAAGATTTCTGTTTCTGTTATAAGCTTATCCTTTCTGATATTTCAGATGTAAGCTCTGACTTTCTCACTGCACTGTGACACATCCGTAATTATGTCTCTGCGTTTATAACTTATCGCGTATGTGGAATCTAATGAACAAAATAAAATGACAAACAGAATAGAAACAGAGGCATGAACACATGAAACAGACTGACAGCTGTCAGATGAAAGTGGGGAGGACGGGACTGACTGACAGAAGATGAAGAGATTGGCCAAAGAACATACATGCATAAACCGTAGCACGGACAACAATGCGGTGATGGACAAAAGAAAGGAGGGAGAGTGGGGGTAAGGGGGATAGTGGGGACATCTGTAATAGTGTCAACAATAAAAATAAAGAACAATTGTCCCCAATATTAGAACTGAACACTTACCTCTAAACTGACATTTACAAATATCCATGCTATGTCTCAAACAATTATGATTTTAATTGGCAATATCAGAACATAAACGTGGTTCAAGTCACTTTTTTCATTGCTTTTGAATGGGGTAAAGAGTGTAAGATACTATCAAGCAAAATGAAAGGGAGTTAAGTGAAAAAGTATAGGAATTAGATATTTCTCTTTATTAGTACTATCACGTTTTAATGAATACAAACACTTTTTTAACTTGTAAAATAGGGATACCTTCTTGAATTACTGAACACTTATATGTAAATCTTTATTGATTTATTCAGTAAATATCTAATATACAGTTACTCCATGTTAAGCAGAAGTTTTCATATAAATAGCATTTAAATATATTGAGCACATTTTCTAAACGACCTAGTTTATTACATTGTTTCAACTTACATTGAAGTTGTTATTTTTACTTTTAGGGGTCTTAAAAACACAGTGTCTTAAAAAAATGTGTTGCACCCAAAAGAAATTTAAAAGACATGGTATAATTACAAAAATATAAAATACCGATGGTGGAATAGAGTAGAAATCAATCTCCTACTTCCAACCGAGTTTACCACTTGTCTAGCAATTATCATAAGTGCTTCGCACCACTGGGAGCGAGAAAGGAAGCTGCCGTGGTTGCCACTTCTGGGCTGCATGTTGCTATTTTATCCCATCTATTCCTGTAAATAACTTCTCAAAAACCTTAAATACCCATTTCAAAAGCGCTCCTTCAAGCAAAGTACCCACTCATCCTTCCTTCTCAGAACTTGGTATTTTAAGTGCCAAAAATTCACAAAAGATGAACAGTCCTGTTGAGAACATGGAAAAAACAAAACGAAATACAACTATCACCCAGTGTTTTATGCAGGTACTGTGATTCACTTTCTCTTTTAATGTTGGCAACATATTGTTTTAGTTCGTTCATAGACACTTAAGAAAAAAACTTAGCTGGAAGCAAAATATCTTCAGTTTGGCAAAGGTACCTGAAAATGCCTAAGCTTTGTTAGCATATTTCATCATACATATGGGCCTCTAGTTTTGTTTTGTTGTTGAGTATAGATAACATTAACACTTCTGAATGGCATTTGGGAGGATAACATCTTTTATCAGATACAAGATTCATTCTAAGTTATTTTAAATAGAATTATTCCAATTAAAATTATGTGACAATAATACATGTCTGAAAATCTGCATAACTGAGCGTCATCTCAACGCTGACACCAGCTACTCCTTTTTCTGGACAGGACACATTCTAACTTTCCAATCACAGTATGAAGAGTTAGAATCAGGGTCCGCTGAAGTATCTCTAGTTTCAGTGTTCTTCCATCTCCTGCAGGCCTTGTGTTCCACAGGCCTTCACTCACACAGCTAAATCTTTGCAATAGAATTCTAGCTACTTTGCTGTCCGAATATTTTTTTTTATTCTTCATAATTTTTCTCATTCTACCAGACCTCATCTTTCACAGAGCTGCCCAACTCATTATACACCAGTTCTTCGCTTCTCTAACTGTGATGCCTACCAGATCATGTACGAATGTATCTGTTTAACTGTCAATGCCTGCAAGGATCCTACCCAATCTCACTCTGTCATTCTAACCTGACATTCCACTAGCCCTCACAATGCGGCCTCTATTTCTACCTTACTGTTTGTTTCTTCATTTTCCTTTAACTTTACCTTCAATCCACCCATCAATTTACTTTGGCTCTTCTTTATAACTGAAATACTTTTCTTTACCCTCCTCTCCACCACTTCAAAAGAGCATTATCTTTTCAATGGCCACTTACAATCACTTTAGAATATGGATATTTTTTAAACTCCTATGCATATAGAGCATTTATACATCTGGTCTCCCTCTAAAGCAGCAGTTCTCAACCTGCCTAATGCCGCGACCCTTTAATACAGTTCCTCATGCTGTATGTGGGCGTGTCTGCATGTGGGCGACCAGCCTGGAGATGGGTGGAGGAGCGGTGTCTCGGTTCCTAAGACCATCGGAAATATGTGTTTTCTGATGCTCTTAGGCAATCCCTGTAAAAGGGTTGTTTGACCCCCAAAGGGGTTGCAACCCACAGGTTGAGAACCACTGGTCTAAAGCATTGTGTGCTCCTTGAAAGCTAAGGCAGTGCCATAGACTGTGTAATATATATGTGGTTGGTCATACTACAATATGTGGGTAAGTTATTTCTGAATTCATTGTCACATTTTATATGAATTAGGTATCATATAATTATGAAAAAGTGTAAGTTTTAAGTATGTTTTTATTGATTTTAGACAGAGGAGAAGGGAAAGGGAGAGAGAGAAAAATATTGATCGGTTGTCTCCTGACTGCACTCTGACCAAGGATAGTACCTATAACCTGGCCATGTGTCCTGATTGGTATAGAATCACTGAACTTTTGGTGCAGAGGACAATGCTCAACCAACTGAGCCTCACTGGCCAGGATGAAAAGTGTAAGTTTGACCAAGAAACATCAAATGCAAGATGGAGATATTTGATTAAATTGAAATTTTTCTAAGGGACTAGGAATCAGTTAATGGGTTCTCATAACAGGTATAAAGGAGGATACTTTAATGAAGCTTTGTTTGTTGTGTATTCAGAAACTCTCAAGGAGAATGGGTAGATAGTTTTATTTCTTTCAATTCAAGCAAAGTGAGAGAGTCTTCAGTTGGATCATTCTGAAAGTACAAAACCTGTATCCTATAATTAAGGGTTGTTCTATAATATAAATATCTATATCTATAGATGTAGATAGAGATAGAAAGATAAAGAGATGCTAGATAGATAGATAGATAGATGATAGATAGATAGATGATAGATAGATAGATAGATAGATAGATGATAGATAGATAGATAGATAGATAGATAGATAGATAGATAGATGATAGAAAGAATCGGTAAATGTATTTTGAAAGATTGACTCACATATTGGAAACTGGAAATTCTGAACTCTATGGGCTGTCTGACAATCTGAAAACGCAGGCAGGAGTTGATGCTCTGGTGTTGAGATAGAACATCTTTTCTGAGAAACCTCACTTCTCACTCCTAAGACCTTTATCTGACTGGATGAAGCCTACTTACAGTATCAAAGAGAATCTCCTTTACTTAAAGTCAACTGATTCTAAATATTAACTACATTTACAAAATACCTTCACAGGAACATTTAGATAAATGTTTGATTGGATAACTGGACACTATAGCCTATTCAAGTTGATGCATCAAACTAACCACCACAGGTATTATTTGAACTTCTGCCTGAAAACTCTCAAAGGCAAGCAACACTGTTGGATATGATGGTAAACTTAAGTAAAAAGTAGCCTCTTGACTGGGTTTGGTTTGTTTCACCACAGTTTGCCAGGACACAAGATACATGGTCCTTATAATCATTTAAGATGATCAAGAATTAAGTTATCTTAAATTCTGTTGACTAGGAGTACCTAAAATACAGTGCAACCCTCATCCCAGAACTGTGATGGCATCATCCTACAAACTGACAAGGGAGTAGATGATGAGCCAGAAAATCACATACTAACTGCATCAAAGGCTGCAGGTGAGAGGGTCCTGACACTGGGGATTAGGTCACCACAGTACTCCGAAGGCCCTCAGAAGAGGTAGTTATATATATGAGCAGCTGCTAGAAACCTACAGGTCAGTATTCAACCACTCCATTTCTAAAGTAAGACTTTTTTGCTCACCTTTTCTCTCCTTCCTGAATACCACTTTACACCTAAATAGCTAAAAATGGTACCCATTGGGTGAGGAGGAAAGTGATGAGTATGGGTGAGGGAGCCAAGCTCCTTTCCAGGCTGCAGGTCGGCAACCCACCTGCTGGAGTTGGAGAAGGGGAGCAGATTCTACTTTGAAAGAAATTATGTTTGACTATTTTGTTGGGATGGACATTCTAAGATCCAGTTAGAGATTTTTATAAATGCTTCTTAAATAACCAAAGAAAAAATTTTTTCCCCTGATAACTCTGAAAATAAGAGTCATCAGAAAAGCCATGACACTATTTGAATTTTTGTCCAGGAACATATGGAGAACTTTCCAAATTATATACTGTAAAAGTAAAATGAAAGACACTAAAATTGCTTCAGATGACTCAGATTTATGCAAAATATTGGTCGTGGTACTTCTTGGGTAGCAGAATACATGGCACCAAAAACATGTAAAATGGAATATTAGAACAAATAATGCTTTAAAAGTTAGTAATTATACTAAAACTTATATAGTTGGAGAGATGGGAAAGGAGAAAAATGAGAAAGTGGGGTTTGGTTGAAAGGGGGAGGCAGGTCTACCTGGAAATATGGGTTTGTGTTGCAGGGTAGTGGCTTACAGCAGGTTTTAAGTGTTGGGATAAGAACTTTAATTTGAAAGCCTTTAGATATTTTCTAAAAGTATACCACTGTGATTCAATCTGTGATGCATTTGCAAATCTCTAGTAATAACATGTATAAATACATTTCTATATTTATCTGTGTATATGATCATGTAATATATGGTATTGTCTTACTATTTGTATATTTAAGCTACTTTTATTATTATTATTTTTTTTTATCTTTCTTTCCTTAAAGAAAAAACATTCTAAAACAAATCAAGTCCTGGAATGTTAGAATCTAATTTTCCTAATGACTTTCTTCTGGTATCATGTATATATTTATGTACCTTAAGAGCCAAATATATGCATCTCAAGAGACAAATAGAAAAACAAAGATGGTATCAGAGAAAGTAGGTACAGTTAAGCAATAAGAGTAAAACATGAAATTTGTAAACCAAGGGTGGGGGCCTGTGACCAAAAAACCTTGTGAGCAGCTCGGATCTCCCTGGCACATTGTATTCTGCCCTGGAATACTGTTGTACATAGAGGCGGTATCATCTTTCTAAAGTCGTGTACTTCCTCCCTGGCTTCTCCTGTTTTGAGCACTCCAGCTGACCCTGGGTTTCTTACCGAGGCAACAGAATTTATCATGAAATGTGGGCATTGCCTCTCTCTCACCTCCCACTTCCTATGAGTTACCAATTTCATTTTATTTCTCCATGATTTTAACCAACTATTTCCAAATGACATTCATAGTTCTTTAGGAATGAGGATCTGATTAGCATTCCAAACTCATCTCTTACCATTTTTTTTTTTTCATGTACCATATATTCCAGTCAAGTAGAACTAGAGAAAAATCTCAATGATCTAGGGTAAAATTAGGGCATGGATAAAATGAAGTCATTGTTCAAAGAAATTCTGGATACTTAAAGAGGGATTCATGTGGTTACTTTCAAAAGGGACACACAAGCTTATATGCTTATCAATACTTGATGACAAACAGCTAGTGGGTAATAAATTTTTATTGCATTTTATTGAGCCATAGAGTTGTCAGATCTTGATGCCAAACTAGGGCAGTTAACCTGAAGCCCTGCTTTAGTTAAAGCAGCCTTTCCCAGCAACCTCCAGGACATCCATAAAACAGAGCACCAACATTGCCCCTCATTCACACACACCTGACCCAGTCCTCTTCTCTCTTCTGCTTGTTAATTAAGACTAAGGGTATTATAAAATAATAGGCAAAAGCCTAGACTTTGGATTAATTAACAACTAGAATCATTTTTCTACTCTATGCCTGCTTTCTGTGTTACCTTTGAAAACATCATGAGGCCTTGAAGTCCTCATCTGGAAAACTGAGTTGATATTTATAATTTAAACAAAATAGAACTGAAAAAGAAAAATATGTAAAATTTAAATAGTTTGGAGACTGCTGCTCTAAATTTTGAGGATCTGAGTTTCGCAGATACAACTTTTCTTTCTCTTTTAAACCTGGTAAAGAAGTCTGTGCTCAAAATGTAGTGTACTTAGTTTGATTTTCCTCCAGTGCATGGAGGATTCGCATCTCAATAGATTTTAACTCTTCTTTTACACAAGGACTATCACCAGAACTAATAATTTCATTCCATTTACTTTTTGTTAAAAAAATTTGTTGACATTGTTTTTTGACCTGAAATTTAAAAAACAAACATGTAAAGCATGGAAAAAGTACTAAAATTTTTTTTTATATTTTCTTCAAAAACAACAAAAACACAAAAACTCTCTCATTTACATTTTTATTTAATGTTATCTAATGTTTTTCTCTATGCAAACATTTTATAGTTGTAGTCACTCAGTGTGTAAAATTCTATGCTCTGCTTTCTCTTGTAAGAATAACAAGTCCCCAGACATAAAGAAAAAATAAAAAGAATCTAAATTGGAAAGGAGGAAGTGAAACTGTCATTATTTGCAGATGACATGATATTATACATAGAAAACCCTAAAGTCTCCATCAAAAATCTACTAGACTTAATAAATGCATTTGGCAAAGTAGCAGTATACAAAACTAATGTCAAGAAATCGATGGCATTCTTATACACCAATGATGAACACACAGAAAGAGAAACTGAAAAATAATCCCATTTACCATTACAGTAAAAAAATTAAGATACATAGGAATAAACTTAACCCAATAAGTAAAGGAACTATTTGCAGAAAATTACAGGACATTGAAAAAAAAAATAAAGGAAGATATAAAAAAGTGGAGGCACATACCTTGTTCATGGATTGGAAGAATTAACATCATTAAAATGTCTATAATTACCCAAAGCAATCTATAGATTCAATGCAATCTCCATCAAAATACCAATGACATATTTCACAGAACTAGAACAAATACTTCAAAAGTTCATATGGAACCAAAAAAAGACCCTGAATAGCCACAGCAATCTTGAAAAAGAAGGACAAAGGAGGTGGGATCACAGTAGCAGATTTCAGGTTATACTACAAAGTGACTGTAATCAAAACAGCCTGGTACAGGCACAAGAACAGGCATATAGACCAGTGGAACAGAATAGAGAACCCAGAAATTAACCCAAGACACTATGCTCAATTAATATTTGACAAAGGACGCAAGAGCATACAATGGAGTAAAGACAGCCTCTTTAATAAATGGTGTTGGGAAAATTGGACAGCTACATGCAAAAAAATGAAACTAAACCATAAACTTACGCCATACACAAGAATAAACTTAAAATTGATAAAAGACTTAAATGTTACAGATGAATCCATAAAAATTCTAGAAGAAAATGTAGGCATCAAAATTTCGGATATCATACGCACAGAATTTTCACTGATACATCACCTAAGGCAACAGAAACAAAAGAAAAAATGAGCACATGAGACTACATCAAACTCAAAAGCTTCTGCACAGCAAAAGAAAAAACCATCAAAATGAAAAGGCAACCCATCATATGGGAGAACATTATTGTCAATGATACATCAGATAAGGGGTTAATTTCCAAAATATATAGTGTGTTCATACAACTCAACAAAAGGAAGACAAAGAACCCAATTAAAAAATGGGCAGAGGAGCTGAATAGACACCTCTCCAAACAGGACATAGAAATGGCCAAGAGACATATGAAGAAATGCTCAACATCACTAATCATCAGAGAGATGCAAATTAAAACAACAATGAGGTATTACCTCACACCTGTCAGAATGGCTGCCATCAACAAATCATCAAATAAGTGTTGGGGAGAGTGTGGAGAAAAGGGGACTCTAGTGCACTGCTGGTTGGAATGCAGACTGGTGCAGCCACTATGGAAAACAATATGGTGTTACCTCAAAAAATTAAAAATTGAACTTCCATTTGACCCAGTGATCCCACTTCTAGGAATATACCCTAAGAAGCCTAAAACACCAATCAAAAAGAATATATGTACCCCATGTTCATAGCAGCACTATTTACAATAGCTACGATCTGGAAACAGCCCAAGTGTCCATCAGTAGACGAATGGATAAAAATAGAGTGGTACATATACACAATGGAGTACTACGCAGCTGTAAGAAAGGGTGATCTCTTATCCTTTGAGACAACATGGAGGGACCTGGAAAGTATTATCCTAAGTGAAACAAGCCAAGCAGAAAAAGACAAATACCACATGATCTCAGTTATTTGTGGAATAGAATGAACATAACAGTCTGAGGAATAGGGTAGATCAAGAAACAAGGAAGTAGGACACAGACTGACAACTCTCAGAAGAGGGGGTAGTGGAGGGGGAGAAGAGATAAACCACAGAACTTTTATGCATGTATGCATAACCAATGGACATGGACAACAAAGCCGGGGATGGGGCAGGGGGGATGGAGAGGAGGGTGTCAATGGGGTACAAAAGGAGAAACATATGCAACAAAAATTAAATTAAAAAAAAAGAATAACAACTCTCTTCCTGTATTATTTTAACTTCTTTGTAAATATAATTTTAATGATTTTTAAGAATACTCTCTATTTAAGGTTATATTCTAATGTACTTATAATTTCTATTTCTACTCATGGATTGTTTTAAAAATAATTGCTTTAGTAATTGTTTCTAATGACTCTGTATTAAGAATGATATTTAGAGTATCTCTCCATGCTTATAGATTATAATGATGTTGTTAGATTAATTTTTAAACTGTCCAAAATAGAATTATCTGGTAATACAACATAAAAAATTCATGTTTTTTATATTTACCATTTTAAATGTATTTTTGTTGTTGTGAGTATCACAGACGTCCCTCATTCTCCTCGCTTTTCCCTCCTCCACATGGCTCCTGCCCAGCCTAGGCATTCGCCCCACCATCGTCTGTGTCCGTGGGCTGTGCTATATGCATATAAGCATTTTGTATGTATTGCCCTATGTAACACTGATTGGAATGATCCACTTTTAGCATATCATTGTACCTAGAGAAAGTATCTGTAAACATTTCTTCAAACATTTATTCCAACATTTAATATTTATTGTTATATACCAAAGTCTCTATTATAGGTATTGATAATACACTTGAGAACAAGATAGAAATAATTACTCTTTCTGTGATTTGTAATATTAGTATGAGAGAAGTATATCACATATCAAGTAAGAAGAATAAAAATGAAAGACTGACATGAAGAAAGGAAGGAAGGGAGGAAGGAAGGAAGGGGCAAGGAGGGGTTAACATGAAACAAAGAAGTAAAAAGAAAATGAAGAAAGGGGTCCAATAATAAAAAAGAAGTTCACAGCTAATTGTATGTTAATATTTACTGTGTTTAATTAGGAGTTAATGAACAAAATTTATTTTATTTTATTTTTTAGTATTTTTTTCTTCATTGATTTTAGAGAGGAGGAAGGGAGAGGAAGAGAGAAATAGAAACATCGATGAGAATAAAAACATTGACTGGTTGCCTCCTGCATGCCGCCCACTGAGGACTGGGCCCACAGCCTAGCCATGTGCCCTGACCGGGAATTGAACCAGCAACCTTTTGGTGCATGGGTCAACACTCAACCAGTGAGCCACATCAGCTGGGCTGAACAAAACTTTTTGAAGACATAACTAATAAATTGAATGCTGAATTTAAAATAAAAACCCGAATACGTGACTGTCCAAAAGGTTAGGAAATAATAGTTCAAAGTTCAGAATTTTTACAGTTAAAATAGGTAAACAAAATATCAATTAATTATGGGAAATGCAAGACTCATATGTAGCCAATATTTATTGTCTAAAATAAAAGGAGTGCATCCTGATTAACTAAGTTCAAAGCTCACCCAGTAGCACACTCTGTTATCAAGGGGAATTCCTCATCTCTCTACATTTTGGGGACAATCTGCTTAAAGCTGGCTCTTAAGGATGGAGAGCTTTTATGAAATCCATCTTACCTTAAACAGCTGCAGGCTCTGAGGCACAGAAACCCATTCTTTTGCCAAGGCAGATTGGAATGCTAACATGGATATTAACTCATGAGAGCATTACTCTGGCAAAATTAATCATTTTTACTTCTCATTGATATTTGAAAGGAAGAAGTCTGATTACATTATCAAGCTTATTTCCCACAGGCCAGAGCAAGAGAATCATTTAGAGAAGGACACCTGGCCTCATATTTTTCTGAGACAGGGTCTTAACTTCTCCTAATTAGGATGACTGAATATATTCCAAATAGATTTGTTTGTAATCTTCTTTACATATGATCACTGAACATATGATGATTAAAAGGGACTTCCAAATGCAAATATCTCAATTAGAGAAGACATGATTTCAGGAAAGATAATAAGCCTGCAATTGATAAGGTGGTTACTAAAAATATTCATATTTCAGTACCAGTGTTTTGAAAGTGCTAAATAGCAACATCATTCTTTTTGTTTATATGGCAACCAATTAGGACTGTGCTAAGGAAATGTTCTTAAGATGAACATTTTACCTTTGATTTTTCTCTTTATGGAAATTGCTAAGTTTTCAAATGCCAGGAAATTTCCCAGTTTGAGGCTGAGCATAGCATTCTAGTTGAGCAGTTGTGTGTATAACAATATTTTTGAAAATTAATTAGGCATTGAGATAATTACCCTTTTTCCTCTCTGGGATTCTCACTTGCTTGGAAATAGTATGAACTATTTTTTTTTTTCAAATTGAGTGGTGGCTCTTACAATGAGAGAAACAGTTCCGTGTGGGCGTCTTTTGTTTTAAAGTGCTGTCTTCTATTGTGAAATTAAATTAAGCAAGTCGTGTTCAATATCAATGCCATTTCCGATTTCTTAACATGTTCATATTTACAGCAGTGTAATAAATGTCTGGTTTAGATTGTCAGTGAGTCACTTATAAAGAAATGTATGTTTATTAATCAGTTCTAATATCAGGTTCTAATATCCGGAAACAAAAGTTAGATATGTTTTGTTTGTATGTTTTTCCCTCCTCTTCAGTAGTTGCAAGGAGTGACTTTGCCATCCTTTCCGATCAGTCTTTTGCAAATTGGGCTGCTCTCGCTTCCCACCCCAGCTCTGTCCTGCACTGTGACACAGTTGCATGGACACCACACCTCACCAGTGCTAAGACACCTTGGGTGCCTCTTGAACTGCTCTTGGGATTAGGGGTGTGCACAGACAGGACAAGGTCGGCCCTTGACAGGATGGACAAAAGACAGGGTCTCTGCAGGTCCTGGAAGTGGACCAGGGCCTTTTCCTCGGGGAATTCTGGAGTCCAGGGTCCCTGGAACGCTAGGTAGAAGGGAGGGCACACAGGCTTTGTGTGGGTGTGACCTTCACGAGGGGAGCTCCACCTGAGGAGAAGCTCCACCTGTCTCCAGTACAGCCCCTGTGGCACCAGTGAAGAGCCAGACTGAGAACTATGGCCACTTCTGTGTTGAGTTTGCATCGTCTTTTAAGTCTCAACAAACCAATTGCTGTCATTGTACTGCTTAAGAATGGCATCCCTAAATTTAGGGAATGACTAATCCTCAGCATTCCACAGCATGTTATTATAGTATTATTTGATATTGTACCTTAGAGATGCGATTATATGAATGCAATTCTAACCTAAAAATTAATTCTGATCTCTATGTCTGTGTACATGTACGCACACACATGCAATCTGTGTCTCTTTCTTTGTTTTTGTCTCCATCTCTGCTACTTTGTACCCATGTGTTACAGACTTCTCTGTTTCATTGTCTCCCTTTTTTTGTTGTTGTTCTTTCTCTAATATGTGCTGTATTTCTCTCTTACTCTGTCACTTTTGCATGGTGAGTCACTCTCTCTCTTTAATGTACACACTCACTCACATACATTCAAACATATACTCACATAGGCCTCATGTAAACTGAAATATAGGCACATGGAAGAGTCGATATTATATGATTTGATCAGAAGTATTCAGAGATTGATAGCTATAAACATAGCTTGCATCTAAATCAGAATGCTTATTTTAACCAAACAAAATTCATATACAAAATGGTTTTGTAAATTCCTACATGTTTCTGTGGAATGGAAGAAAATGAGTATACCTGAAATGCTATTATTTTAACTAAGAAAATATGCTAAATTTAATTAAATAAATACATAGCTGTTATTCCTTTGGGTTGACAGATGGCATATGTCATTTACTTACTGAGGAGAGAGGGGGACATTATTGAGTGCAGTTTAGGGACAATTAATTGATGAAGCAATGCTGCCAACAGCCAGATGTGAAATGACAAAGGACAATGGGATTTCATGAAATAGCTGAATGCTTATTGTGCCCTTCCTAAAGTAGATAAAATTATTTGATTCAGAAACACCTTTCTTTAACTTCTATAGAGATCACTGTGGGAGAGTCACATTAAACAAAATGTTATAATCCATATATTTGTTATCAAGCAACTACTTCCTGTTTTGGTTTAGAAGTAAAACTCTAGGTTCTGTTCTTTTACTTCTTTCCTCTTAGGTGTTTATATATTTTAAAATAAAACCATGATTTTATAATATATATAAAAATAACAAATACATGTGGTACATTCTACTTCTTATAGTTTATTTTCGCATTTCAATAATTGTGTAAACATTTATAAGTTTCTACTTTTTATTTTGGAGAGAAGATATGTTGGCCTTGGGAAGATAATTACATAATTTAAAGAAAACGAAATAGCATCAATACACATAAAAGATAAACTGTTTAAATCTAGCTAGTAACATTGACATTTGTTTGGCACTTTTCAAATAAATTACAGGCATACCTCATTTTATTGCACTTTATTTTATTACAAATATTGCCTTTTTTAAAACAAATTAAAGGTTTGCATCAACATCAAGGCAAGAACCTCCACCAACAAAAAATTATGACTTGCTGAAAGCTCAGATGATGGTTAGCATTTTGTAGCAATAAAGTAGTTTTTAACTAAGTTATGCACACTTAATAGACTACAGTACAGTGTTAACACAACTTTTATATGTCCTGAGAAACCAAAAAAATCACATGACTTGCTTTCTTGCAATAGTCACTTTCTTGTGGTGGTCTGAAACCAAACCCGTAATATCTCTGAGGTATCCCTGTAATTCAAGTAGATTAAAAGAGTGTAAATGTGGTTTAAATTTTTTTTTCCTGATAATTGTATAACTACACCTTAATTTCCAACCAAGCCTAAATCAATGGTCTTTTATTCATAATTAATTTGACAAATTAGTTACTTGTGACATTTACTGCCATTGTAAAGTAAGAATTGAGTTTTTCCAAATTATCAAAACATGTAATCATATATTATCTATATTCACATAGTTTATGCATTATGTATATGCAAACACAACATAGAAGGATTTTATTTTTCTTGCATTTGTTATCTGATACTTTAATTGAGTAGTTGAGAATTGTGATGTATTATTTTTTTCAATATACTGGAAAATAATTTATATTATAAAAAAATTATAAATGCTAACTGGCAAATGTTAACATGCTTTTTCAAAGAACTACACTGATTATTTCTAAAATATTCTGAATAAATTTTGCTTAATCAGCAGCCTTCTAAAATAATTTTAAGAATATGTCCTTATATACTGTGTGGATTAACAAAAATATATAACTTTTCATAATAATTAAGTGTTTTATTCTTTGTCTCAGCAATAGTCTTTAACAGAATTTAATGGTTCCATTATTTTTCTTTATTTAAATCCTAGAAGCTTCAAGGCTCTCCTGTGGAGGAGAGAAAGAATCATATCTCAAATGCGAGAACAACAGAAACTTCGAATTCACAAAAGAGAATTAATTACAAGGTCAGTTCCAGGACTTCCTTTTTGATTCAAATGAAGCTGCAGACTCTGTTTTCTTTTTCTGGAACCTTTTAAACAGCAGGGAATTATTTCCCATATTTCATTCATGAACTGGATGATTTAAAATCATTTTCATGGTTAATGTCTCTGCACCTTGATTTCCCACAGAAAACATGAGAGTCTGTAGATCCCCTGTACAACTCACTCTGATGGCCAAAAACACACTCTAATAAATGCTTTCAAAGCTGAGGCAGCTGCTTGTCAATTAAGTGAGGTTTTCTTATGGTTCTTTCTCAACACAAATTTTCTTCATTAAAGTTTCTCCCCTTATTCTTATTTATGAACATGCTTTTGTTAAAAGAAAAGTAGTAAGAGCAAGCTATTACACTAGACTGATTCAAATTCCTTTAAATATTTAACCTATGAGCAATAAGAAATAGGCTGAAAAAAGCTGATGTTCAATTTCATATCATTTTAATTCTTAAATGGGATGTTCCGAGCACTGGTTTTCTCTTTAAAGATTTGATATATGGCATGTCCTGTAAAGAAAATAAATACTTAAAATGTTGTGTCTGCATGACATCATGACACTTACATCTGCTGTAAAATGTTTCCAACAGCTTCGGAGGAAAAGAACTTGACTGTTTACGGAAACAGACTTTCTTTCCCTCCTGCTTCCTCTTTGTATGCAAGAAGGCAATGGAGGTGATTAATGTGATTTCACATATCATAAATTTGGCAAATGTATACCAGTGAAAACTACTCAACTAAATATGTAACTTTCATTCTTCAGTGAGTTTGTTTATATTCATAATAAGGCAGCATCTACTTGGAGGATTTTGTGAATTGAGTCACTAGAATCTACACAGAGACATGCAGTGTGGTTTCTATTTTTTTTTACCCATTCATTCCAACTGGTTGGTTCCATAGACTTAGATGGGACAGGGGAGGGGGCACAAGGCTGTTTTCTAAAATCACACTACTCTTTAAAATAAAAGAAAATAGCCACGTTCAGAACTGATGCCCGAAAATGCCATTGACCAGCCCTAGACAGTATAAGCCTCATGGAACAGTTTCAGTCATTGGTCACTTTATAATTTCCCTTCATTTTCAAAAATGTACAAAGTGATTTTATATATGTATATATAAAAATACTTTTGTTTCAAGTGCAGAGTTTCTGTTGTTGTTTCTAATGGCCCACCCCAAGTCTCCCCACCCCCGTGCTGGGGACACAATTCATTCAAGCTCTCCTTTCTCTGTGTTCCCTCCACCTTTAAATCTCTGCCAGTGAAGAATGAGCCTTATTTGCATGAAGTTATTCTTGAATAAAATTATTCTTGCTGAAGGAGAATCAGAGGAGAGAAATTAGCACCCATCAGTATATAACGTTATTAGGGGAGAACACCCTCCCCCTGAACCTGCCCACTGACTCCAAAGGCTTGGCACAGAAACAACTTGACATTGTCACAGAGATACAGGTGGGGCACAGTTGTACAGCTGTGCAGGTAGAGAGACAAGTGAAGACATTTCAAAACACTATGCTTAAAACACGGGGGTTTAATGGAGGTGTTTGATTTTGGAAGAGGTTCACAGAAGGACCATTTCATAATCCATTTTCATACTGCATGTGTATACACCTGCCCACTTATTAAGAGAGAAAGGGATTTCAAGGTCTTGTTTTGAAAATGGAATACCCACAGAAACATCTTTCTCCTCTTGTTATGAACTGAAGAATGTATTGATAGACCTCAAGACAAAGTTTTGTGCATACTGTAGGCAGAGTCATAAAAATCAAAGAATAGGGGAGGGAAGGGGAAGAACTTTCTTCATTATCCTTCTCTCCTTCTTTTCTTAGTATCTCAATGCACTGTAAAGCCAAATGTTGCCCAAGTTAAAAGAACAACAACATTGCTTAATGCAAGCATGTATTAGTTGGGAAAATCAGTGTTGATTATATAGGTGTTACAAATCTAAATTGAACTTCATTCAGACAATGTTTCAGTTGTGCCCAGGTAAATGCCAATAAACGTTTCTATTACTCTGAATTATTCTATAGATTTATATTTGTTATATTTGTCAACAAGCCCATTCTTTTACATAAGGGCTATGCAAAGCAATGAGAAATCTTAAGTATTTTATACCTGCACAAAAACCTAAAGATTTTTCATAGTCAACATTATTGCATTACTGGGTGTAATGTTGAGACTCATCTTGCCAAAACAACGATGACAACAACAACAACAACAAAACAATTGCTATCCTCTAACACCTTATTTAGTACAAAAGTTGTTAATTATTTTAAATTATCAATGTATTCTTTAGAAAGTACATAAAACCAGTTATGTTCTGTTTCAGGTACACCGTGAGAAGACAAGCAGTTTGGAGAAGACAGTAATTCTGGGGGAAACAAAGACAACAGGAAAAGAAAAAGAACAATTTAAGATGGATTGGCTTCATAAAAGAGTCACAAGCATGTGTCTACAGGAGTGAGCAGGGCTGTTGGGGACGGGACATTGAGGACATCACTCATTCATGGGGTTGCCAGGAGTCAGAGACAACTAAATCACACAGGACACACACAGAGCCAGTTAAAGAGATACTTTCCCTGTTTTATTTTGCTTTCTAATACAAGTTAAACATTGTGTTATTATTTAATACCAGACGGCATTTGTATAAATACACAAATGCACATGTATGTATACACAGAAATGTATAAATCTAAATGTGCTTTTGGAAAACATACCTTACATGTTTTTGTAAATATATTTCTTATAAAAAACAAGAAATTATCCCAGAATTCTATTCTGGGGATGCTTTTCTGAAAATTGATTAGTCTTTAGGTGTCCTTTTTGGAAATCTTAATAGGGCATGAAAATCTGGACTTATTAAGGGATATTATTTCATTTGCTTAACTCCAGAATTTTGCTACATTATTTCCTTCTGGAGTACCATGAGAAAATCAGGTCTTCAAAACTTCCTGAACATTTTCCTGCCCAAGCTGCAGCTCAGTATGACACAGTCACAGTACACAATCCTGTGGGGTACGTGACACAATCTGGAGGCATCTCAAGAGCACCACTGCAATCACCCGGGTGTGGCTCTGCTTTCTACACTTCCCCGGGCTCTTTAGATTCCACACAGGCTGAGCTGGGGGTGAGGCTGGGAGCCATGGCCTACTCCTTTCTCTCCCTGCTCCTAGCCCTGAGCACAGTCCAGGATGGACTATAACGCTTATTATCCAAGACAACATGCAGGGCATCCCTCCGTGGATTATCCATCGACGTGTTGTTGTTGGAGCATCTCCTGAGGGTGAGGCCCAGCTGTGCCCCATTACAGCCGTTGTGGGTGGAGGGACGGCCTGGACATCAGCAGAGAGACTGCTCCCAGTCTGGCAGCACAGTGCTGTCCTCGGGATATAGTGCAGTATCCATTTCAGAAGCCCAGCCCCCGACTTAAGTGGATTCTAAATGAAAGATTCCATTTGGGACTTTTTTTCTTTTCCCTATACTTCTAAAAAATTGTTTACTTTTCATTTTATATCCTAAAATTTACTCACCTAAAAAACTTTCAGGTGCCTTTTTCAGAAGAAAGCACAAAGAAACAAAATACATATACATAAACACATATAAATACTGTACATATACACACACATAAATACACATTTACATATATATAAATATACTTATACATATACATATATTTTTGGTGGAAACAGTACTTTGGAAAACAAGATTTTTAATGATAATGTTAAAGAAAATATTACTTCAAATTATTCTACAATTTTTTTCTTAAAAGTATTTTAATTAGCCCTGGCCAGTTTGGCTCAGCAGTTGGAGCATCGGCCTGCGGACCAGAGAGTCCTGGGTTCGGTTCCTGCTAGGGGTACGTACCAAAAAAAAAAAAGTATTTTAATCAAAGTTTTTGAATCATAAATATCAATAGGTAGATGCAAGAGATGCTTCTGCAGGTGGATGAGATCCTTAAAAGACAGCAACATCTGCTTTACTTTTACCTGTCTCTGGAATTGATATTTAAAACATATATATATATATATATATATACTTTTCTTTTCCTCCCAAAATATATAAAATCTTCCTAAATGAATTCCATTTCAACAAATGATAAGTAATACATTACTTCAAAGTCACACCAAAAATATATACCATGGAAGACTGAAATGTATAAAAGCTGTTCAGTAAAATAATCTTTACCCTACCTTCTAGCTTTATATCCTCTCCAGGTCAACTATTCTTTCTTCAACTTTATACCCTAGCTACTTCTGGCTTCCTGTAAATTCTATTATGTGAAAAGAATGAGATTTTACCTAGGATACCAGGCTTTAAATATTTTAATTAACCTCATGTTCTCAATGGAGTTTTCCCTAGATAACTTTCTGGAAATTACTCCATTACCTCATTCACCACCACCTGGATAGCACATGCTCTCTGGTTCAGCGAGGGAACCGGGAAGAGAGGTCGAATAGAAAAAGCTATGCCACATCTCGCAGCATAGACTGGGTTACAATTTTCAAAAGAGGACATGATGATGAATTTAGTGGATCTCATGCATATTATAAGTATTTTCTAATCAATAAATGAAAATTAATTCCTCAGAAATTCCAGATGGTATCTATACTTATCTCAGAGAAAGCGACAGAACTCTTCACTCAATTAGGACTTTTTTTCTTCTCTCGTTTTTTATATTCCTGTAAGTAGCTAATATTTAAAAGGCATGTCAAAATATGTCTAATAAATCAGATGTTCAGTTGTTATTACATATGTTTTATTCAGATCATTCTACAACATTTTAATCTGAGCATATGGGAAAGAAAGTAGGTACCAGTGAATGGTAGATTTTATCATAATTATTATTTTACCTTTTATAAAGCTGAAACACACATATGATTTGCCAGACACTGTGTAGGATCTAATTTGTTCTCCAAACCTGCCTGATAGAAATGATTATCCCCACTGTCAATGAAACCGGAATTGAGGCTTTGGAAGGTTAAATAACTTGCCTGGGATCACTCAGCTGGTACTTTGCATGTAAGACTATTCCCCTGAACACTCTACACTCTCCCTTATGCAAATTTTTATTTTAATATAGCCAGGTGGGGAAACCAATTAAATTAAAACAAGTGGTCCGTAGCTGTCTGAAAAGTGAAAATCGATTGAGGAGATTGAGGCTAAGAAAAAAATTTTGGATCCCAGAAATTAAGTTATAACTTCTATTGAATATAGTATTGTGGAAGTAAAGATTAAAGTGGGGGAAAAAATAAAGAAGCAGTAGCAGAGGGAACTAAAATCTACCTCTTGTCTAACATTTTCCTTGCAATATACTAGGCACTTCACGTATGTTATCTCAATCAAATATCACAGTAGTGCTCTAAGGTTGGAGTTTGTTGTCTAGCTTAAAAGATAAAGGAATTACAGGACACAGTAAGATTAAGTTAAATTGAAATTCACACAGATAGAAAGTAGTCATATTTGATTTTTAATTAATATTTTTGGAATCCCGGAGAATGCATGTATATGTCTACTGTCAATGGAGGCATGTGACCATTCTGACTTACTTATATTATGAATTATCCTATATATTTCTTTGTGTATTTCCCTCTAAATGCTCCCAATCATGTAGCTAAACAAATATCTCAGTGTCTAGTCAGGTTTGGGTTTGGATGAGAAAAATATTATGAAAGCAAAATATAATCTATAGAAAATATAAAGTGATGCTTATAAGGCTATACAATTTTAGAATGTAGTTTCATCTACATCAAAGCAAGCCAACTGGCCAAACACTTTCAAGAGTTGTTGTATTTCTAACTGATGTAAAACTTATTAAGCAGGAATTGATTACCTCCTAAAGTCCAACAATTCTCATATAGGTTATCTCGCTTAATTCCGTCAGAGTTCATGAACATATTGCAGAGGATAAAACTGAGATCTGCTGAGTTAAAACTGCTGTTAAGTAGCTGAAATTGCATTTTAAACTCAAATATTATGTTTTTAAAGCCTTCTTTTTTCATTTCCTCTACAAAAATGTAATTCATTGGTGACAAAAATATATTAACTCGAGCTACATCACGAGCTACTGAGTTGGCTCTTTTCCTGAACTACATCAAGGGGCTTGTTACATAGTGGCTTACAGGTACATTTAAAGACTTAGGACTTCTGTATTTATGGGAAATAAAACTGATTTTAAAATCAAATCTATAATTTCTATTGACATAAACTGGAAGAGAAGGTAAAGCTTTAAAATAATAAATTTAAAATTAATGTTTAGATATTCTGTGACTCACAGACTTCCTAACACTCAAGGCCAGAAACCTTATAAAGGATATTGATTCCAGCATGCCAGTAACAAAAATAAGATTTAAAAGAATATATATATATACTGAGTGTTCAGTGAAGTTTTATATCTTAATTATCTATAAAAATAGTATATTATGAAAAATATTATATACTTCCAAGACTTTTGGTGTTGTTTTTTTTTAATTGTACAATATACCACATCTGCACAGGTTACTGAGCATAAGCTCACTTTTCTTTGTCTCTTTCTTGAGCAAACAGACAGTTAATTTTGGCAAAATTTTCTTATTAAAAAATATTACTGTGGCTGATATATCCCCGGTAAAGTCCACAAGGTTGCGTATAATTTAAAAGATTGGGCAAAAAACATAACTCCACAGTTAATTTCCATAGAAAGATCTATACAATGAGACAAATTTTGACTTTAATCGTAATGTGGTGAAAATGAGCATTTCAATGTTTCTTTAATTCATGCATGTGCTTTTGTCAAAGAAAATAATACACCAGATTGTTTGATAACTACCTTGTTGCAAGTATGTGTCACTTTCAAAAATACTTATAATGATGAGATAGATTGTACACATGGGTACACACCCACACATACAGATATATTTATTTAGTTATTAGGAAATTGCAACTGAAAAAAGATAGTAACTTTTTTAAGTGGCAGGGTACAACTTAGAACCTGTCAACCAAAAATATCTGGCTGAATATGGTATTGGAAATTTCCCTGTGGACCATGCAAAATTATTCCATGTCTGTAGTGTATCTGAGCTATCAATGCCTGGAATAAATGCTAAATTCATCATAATAGTCATTTAAAGTGACTTCAAATATTAGACTATTTTCTTTAACATGTCAAACAGAAAGAAGAATTAGTTATACTACATATTATGCTTTTTATGTCAAAGTTCTCAAAGCTTGAAATTTTCAAAGAATTTTTTAATAAGTTCATTATTTTGTTTATTCTGTTCATAAGAAAATCTGACGTGACCTTTAATTTTGCATTGCTAATAGTTCTCAGGGGTTGGTTCGCAGGCTCTTTTAGATAGAACACTTTGACAAAATTAATTGAGATCAAAGTCCATTTGGGGAAAGAACATCGGTCCAAACTGACCAGTAAAGGGAACAACAGGGATCATCAGGCCGGCTTCTTCAGCTAAGAGTTCAGATTCTGGGGTGAGGCAGATAAAACAAATGAGACATATGCGCAGAAGCATGTTTCAGAATTAAATTGCTAAAGCAAGTACAGAGGGTAGAAGAGGTAGGAGGTATGGAAGGAGGAGGAGTGCTCATACTCAGGTGTTCTGTAGAGAAAGGACAGAGGAAGGACAATGCCCATGGCGTTACAATGCTGCAGGGTACTTGGGTATATTTTTCTCATAAGTTCTCAGATATAATGGGTAAAGAATCACCTAGACAAATTGATTTTTATTTATTCAAATTTCATTTGTATGTACTAGAGATAGGAAATACAAAAAGTTTATCATTGTATGGGGCAAGACAAAAATAAGCAATTAAATTAGAAGTATGCACAGGTACAATGACAGCCCCAGAAGAAGATTGCCCATTCATATTTCTACAGCAAACCTGCTCCATAGGACTGCCATGAAGATTAAACGAGTTAACACTTGCAAAGCATTAGAAACTCTTAGCACATAATAAGCACAGTACAAAAGTTCTAAACTCAGTGTGATGGGCAACATTCTCGTGATAAACACAATGCTAGACATATGTTTCTTAATTCCCATCCAACAGATTTGTGTTCTAAATTAATTTCTCTTCTCCAAGAAATCTCTTACTGTTCAGTGATCTAGATCAGCTTATTATCTGTTCTGTTGTTAACTTCCATTTCGGTAGAACCCTGGTTTGTTTCTTTTGTATTATTTTCTTTTTAATTATAATTATTTTTTTCTTTACAATATGCCTTCTGGCTTGTGACTTTCTGCCCTTTTACTAGAATTATAGCAACAAGTACACCATTGTCGAATGACAGTTCCCTAAAGCACTAAGCAGCCTGCTGATAAGACAGAGCTGAACTTACTGTGTGCTGTAGTAGGGAGAGCACCACTTCAACAGAGCTATAACTGGGTGTTGAGGCAGAAGGCCATGGTGGGAATGTATGTGAATTTGAGGTTCAGTTTATGGTGGGTTTTCTCAGAACACAACTGTAGAAAATTGGTAGAAAAGCAAAGTTAGAATTTTGGAGATAAGAAACTCACAGAAACTTAGTACACAGGACACAGACTGTCTATAGATCTTTCCATTGAAGAGTTGATTATTCATTTCTGTAATGAATGATCAGGCCATGTGCTGGAGCAAGAGTGTCCTGAAATGGTAATGCCATGTTTATATTACAAGTAAATTATGTGGGAGTAGTTTCAGACTCCAGTGTCCCAGCTGAGAAAATCAATTGTTTTGAATCTGATCAATCAATCAAAATATTTACCTATCTCTGAATTTTATCAGGAAGTTTGCTGCTGTAGTTGAAACAATGGATTCTGAAGACAGAACACTAGTGTTTAGATTCAGTTGCCTCAGTTTACCCATTGTCATCTTGCACAACACACTTACTTTTTGTGTTGCTATTGTCTCATTTGCAAGGTGGAATTAAGATAATAGTACCTAGTCATAGATTGTTATGGGAATTGAGTGAATTAATATGTGCAAATCTCTTAAAAGGGTGCCCTACCCATAGTGAACACATAATTTTAAAAGAGGTATTCTTGGTCTAAAATTAAAAGCTAGGGCACTAGTTTTTGGTTCATATTACAAATTACTGGTGGTATGACTGCAGATTCCAAATTTAAAATATATACTTTTTTAGAGAAGTCACTATTTATTTATTTATTTTCCTGTATTGATTTTTAGAGATAGAGGAAGAGAGAGGGAAATTGAAATAGAAACTGATGAGAGAGAACATCAATTGGCAGCCTCCTGCATGCTCCCCAATGGGGATTGGGCCCACAACCTGGGCATGTGTCCTGACTGGGAGTCAAACTGGCAACCTCTTGGTGTATGGGTTTGATGCTCAACCACTGAGCCACACCAGCTGGGCTAAAATATATAGTTTTAAAAATAATTTTTCTGATCTACCCAACAGGAAGATATAACCTTGGTAAACATATATGCACCCAATATAGGAGCATCAACATATATTAAAAATCTATTGGAGGACTTCAAAGAAGAAATCAACAGCAACACAATCATAGCAGGGGACTTTAGTGCCTCACTGACATCACTGGATAGATCTTCTAGACAAAAAATTAACAAGGAAACACAGACTCTAAATGAAGCACTAGATCAAATGGATTTAATAGATATCTACAGAGAATTACACCTCAAAACTGCAGAATTCGCATTCTTCTAAAGTGTACATGGGACATTCTCAAATATAGACCACATGTTAGAGCACAAACTAAGTCTCTACAAGTTCAAGAAGATTGAAATCATATCAAGCATCTTCTCAGATTTCAATGGCATGAAACTAGAAATCAATCGCAACAAGAACATGCAAAGACAGCCCTGGCCGGTTTGGCTCAGCGGTTAGAGCGTCGACCTGTGGTCCCGAGGGACCCGGGTTCAGTTCCCGCTAAGGGCACATACCTCTGTTGCAGTTTGTCCCCGCCCTGGCTGGTCATGCAGGTGGCAGCCACTCTATGTGTCCCTTTCACGTCGATGTCTCTCTCTCTCCTCTCTCTCTCTCTCTCTCTCTCTCCCACCCTCCCTCCCTCCCACTATATCTGAACAAAAATGGAAAAATGTCCTTGGGTGAGGATTAAAAAAAAAGAGAGAGAGAGAGAACATGCAAAGACATTTGAAAACATTTGAAAATAAATAGCATTTATTGAACAATGGATGGGTTACCATGGAGATCAAGAAAGAAATTAAAAACTTCCTGAAAACCAATGAAAATGAACACACAACAACACAAAATCTATGGGATGTAGCAAAAGCAGTTCTAAGAGGGAAGCTCATAGCACTACAGGCCTACCTCAAGAAGCAAAAAAAATTTCTAATAGACTATCTAACCTCACAACTTAAAGACCTAGAAAGCAAACCAAAATAAAACCCCAGAGCAAGTAGAAGGAAAGAAATAGTGAAGATTAGAGCAGAAATAAATGACATGGAAACCAAAAAAACAATTCAAAGGATCAATGAAACAAAGAGCTGGTTCTTTGAAAAGATAAGGAAGATTGATGGCCCCTTAGCTAGATTCACCAAGAAACAAAGAGAGAGAACCCAAATATACAAAACCAGAAATTGAAGAGGAGAAATAATAACTGACACCACAGAAATACAAAGGATCATTAACAAATATTATGAACAATTATATGACAACAAATTTGACAATCTAAATGAAATGGACAAATTCTTAGAAACACATGGTCCCACAAAATTGGACTGAGAAGAGATAGAAAACTTGAACAGACCAATAACAAGAGAAATTGAAGATGTAATAAAGACTCCCAGCAAACAAAAGCCCAAACCCAGACAGCTTCATGGGGGAATTTTATGGAACATTCAAAGAAGAACTAATACCCTTCACCTCAAACTATTTCAAAAAAATCAAGAAGAAGGGCCCTGGTCCGTTTGGTTCAGTGGTTAGAGCATCGGCCTGTGGTCCAGAGAGACCCGGGTTCGGTTCCTGTTAAGGGCACATACCTTGGTTGCAGTTTGTCCCTGGCCCTGGTTGGTCATGCGGGTGACAGCCACTTGATGTGTCCCTTTCACGTCGATGTTTCTCTCTCTCTCTTCCTCTCTCTCCCTCCCATTTTATCTGAAGAAAAAAATGGAAAAATGTCCTCAGGTGAGGATAAAAAAAAAAATCAAGAAGAAGGAAGACTTCCAAACTCATTTTATGAAACCAGTATAATTCTAATTCCAAAACCAGAAAAAGACATTACAAAGAAAGAAAACTATAGCCCAATATCCTTGATGAACATAGATGCCAAAATCCCGAACAAAACACGAGCAAATCGAATCCAGCAATACATCCAAAAAATTATTCACCTTGACCAAGTTGGATTCATCCCAGGGATGCAAGGCTGGTACAATATTTGCAAATCAATAAATGTGATACACCACATAAACAAAATGAAAGATAAAAATCATATGATCATATCAATAGAGGCTGAAAAAGCATTCGACAAAATCTAGCACCCATTTCTGATACAAATGCTCAACAATCTTGGAATAGAGGGATCATATCTCGACATAATAAAGGCCATATATGAAAGACCTACAGGCAACATCATACTCAATGGGCAAAAATTAAAAGCATTTCCGTTAAGAACAGGAACAAGGCAAGAATGCCCACTTTTGCCATTCTTATTTGATATAGCACTGGAAGTCTTAGCCACAGCAATCAGAGAGGAAGAAAAAATATAAGGGATCCAAATTGGAAAGGAGGACGTGAAACTGTCATTATTCACAGATGACATGATACTATACGTAGAAAACCCCAAAGACTCTATCAAAAATTTACTAGACTGAATAAATGAATTTGGCAAAGTAGCAGGATACAAAATTAACGTCAAGAAACCGATGGCATTCTTATACACCAATGATGAACTCACAGAAAGAGAAACTAAAAAAACAATCGCATTTACCATTGTAGCCAAAAAGTTAAGATACCTAGGAATAAACTTAACCAAAGAAATAAAGGACCTATTCACAGAAAACTACAGGTCATTGAAAAAAGAAATAGAGTCCATCAGTAGACGAATGGATAAAAAAGCTGTGGTACATATACACAATGAAGTACTATGCAGCTGTAAGAAAGAAAGATCTTTTATCTTTTGAGACGACATGGAGGGACCTGGAAATTATCATCCTAAGCAAAACAAGCCAAAGAGAGAATGAAAGTATCATATGATCTCACTTATTTGTGGAATATAATGACCATAAGAGACTGAGGAACGGGGTAGTCCCAGAGACATGGAAGTGGGGTACAGACTGACAATCCCCAGAAGAGGGCGTGGTGGGGGAGAGATAAACCACAGAACTTATATGCATGTGTGCATGAACAATGGACATGGACAACAAAGCTGGGGACAGGGCAGGGTGAGAGGGGGAGGGGGAATCAGTGGAGGGAAAAGGAGAAACATCTGTAACAAAAATAATCATTAAAAAATAAAATAAAAATAATTTTTCTAATGCCTATTAAAAAGCACTATTTAATTATCTAGTCGCGGGAAAAAGTGTTATTTTATACCAAAATTCTTTGCTCACATTAAAAAAAAAAATCTGGCAATTTCTTAAATCCTTTAAATATAGTATTCACATTTTTTATCTGCAGTCCCCTATTCTTTTCATTCTAAATCATTTTCACTTCAGTGAAGATCCTTGCTCTATTTCCCTCTACATTTGTGAGCACTGACACCCCTAAATTGGCTTCTACTGTAACCGGAGAAAATGCATCCCTGGATTTGGGCTGCCCTTCCCAGGAAAGCCAAAGTCAAGGAACAGGTATTCCAAAGGGGAAAGCGATTTATTGGTCAGATGCCATCCGTCTGAGAAGGTGGTCAGACTAGCGTCTCAAATAAAAACCACTCTAACACCTCATCTCAAGCCGACCATTTTATGGGGGTCTGTAGTTTGTTTATGGCACCCATCCAGGACATCTGCTCCTTCCAGCCTCTTGCGGTCAGCTGACTTCAGTAGTGGGCGACATGCTGAAGGTCCTTGCATCCTCCTGTGGGTAGTGGGCAAACTAGATCAAAGTCCTATCCCTGGAACTTCCCGCATCCACAGGGACAGCCCGAAAGTGAAACAATGTTTATTAAGAAATAGGGCATGAGATTTTTAACACTTGGTCGCCTCTTACACCACCCAACTCGGTGCCTTCCATACTTTTATCACCCTCTGGCCCAACACTGTTCTATTTACAGTGTTCCTTACCTCAGTTTCTCCCTGTTCTCCCAACTGCAAACACTTGAACTCACATTTGTCTACCAAGCTCTCCTTTGGTCTTTCCCCACCAGTCTCTCCTCATACAGTTTAGAAAACAATTAATTTCTATTGGTTGTCATATTCTTTCCCTCACTCTGACCCTGTGACCATCTCTCTGGGTCAGATAGTTATCATCTCTTCCATGACCTATTTCAGTTTCACTGTAATACTTTCCCTGGATAAAATCTATTGCTTTTTATATTCATCTTACACACCACTGACAGATACTTTTTAATAACGCACAGATAATATCAAGTCACTTGTCTGCTCAAAGAACTCCGGTGACTCACAGTGGCTGGTGGGCTAAGGTCGCAGTGGTATTTCAGCATTGTCAAATATCTGACTCTCACCCCATCTCCAGTCATATCCTCTCTGTCCCTCACTGATTGCCTCAGGCTATGCAATGACCTGGCCCAGGCACCCCTTACTCGAGTTCCCTCACCTGAAATGATTCATTTACCTGCTCCTATTCCTCACTTCAATATTCTGCTTATGTTTCCTATTGAAAACTTTCCTTATTTCACTAGTTAACATAAAATTATTTTATCCTCTACTTTTTTTAAGAAGTAGGCAGATCCAGGTTTGTAGAACCTGAAACTCTGGGAGTCTGAGATTAAAGAGAGAAAAAAAGCTAAAAAATTATGAGTAATGCTTTTGGTATAAAAATAAATACTTATTAAAGTGAAAAAAACTGCAATGTAGTATGCATTTTTAAAAAGCTGACAAAAATCACAAATCATGTAATATGTAATATTTTTATTAATAAACTACCCATCAGATAATACCAACTGTAATTATTTATAATAATCTATCATACCAATGATTTTATATTTTCTGATATAACAAGTAAAAATGTAATTCAGTATTACTTTCAGCATGATTGATCAAATGTTTCAGGTTGATAGTTTAGAATTTCCTTCAGTCTAAAAACTTGTTAATATAAAAAACTATAGAAATATTATCAAATTTGTGGAAATTGTATTAACTTTTTCTTATATATTAACTGTACAATTTTTAGAGAATGTTTTCTTCTGTCTCAATACATTTTAAGAAGTGACTCACCACTCTACACACAGCTTTGGGAGTAAGTGCCTGAGGACAACTTGATGTTGCTATACATCTGTCCTGCACATCTGTGTCCTATCTGTCATAACTGTGTGTGTTGAGTGTCCAGTGACAATGGAATCCAATTCTTTACAAGAATGACCATGAATAAGTTAACTCTACAGGGAAGTAACTGCAAACAACATAACTATATCCCATTAAACTGATTTTTTTAAAAACATTTCTTTAAATTGATTTTGAGAGAGAGAGGAAGGGAGAGGGAGAGAGAGATGGAAACATCAATGAAAGAGAACATTGATTAGCTGCCTCCTGCAATCCCCCCCACTGGGGATTTGGCCCACAACCTGGGCATGTGCCCTGACCAGGAATCAAACCGACGACCTCTTGGTGCATGGGTTGATGATCAACCACTGAGCTACACCAGCCAGGGATCCATTAAACTGACATTAAATGTACCTCTAACCCAGCTTCCTCCAGGCTGACTTCTTCTAATGCCCCTGGCCACTCCATCACCCAAATGAAGGGTAATGAGATAAAGGTAAAGGCTAATCAGAAAGATACAAAGGACCGCAATAATGCAATTTAAATAGCTTGCTTTTGTCTGGCCGTGTGACTCAGTGGTTGAGCATGGACCCATGCCCCAAGACGTCGCAGGTTTGATTCCTGGTCAGGGCACATGCCCTGGTTGTGAGCCAAATCCCTAGTGGGAGGCATGCAGAAGGTGGTCAATCAATGTTCTCTCTCATCCTCATTGATGTTTCTATTTCTCTCTCCCTCTCGCTTCCTATCTCTCTAAAATCAATAAAGAAAAAAAAATTAAAAATAAATAAACAGCTTGCTTTCATTGCAAGACCCCTGCTCAAGTAAGAATTCCTAAAAATCAGCTCAGTTTATGTTCATTAATCTCACTAATATATTGGGAACAGATTAATTTAGTTCTAATAAAACTTTAACTTATTGCTAGCAACTTTGTATTGTACTTTACTGTATATATGTATATTGTGCATGTGCTTTATTCTACTTTGTTTTATACATGTCTGATTGTCTGCTTGACTGATACTTGGCAGTGGATTTTGTCTTTGCATCCTTCATAGTGGCTATACTCTGTGGATATCCAACAATTTTATGTTGATTTAAATGGAATTAGTTTGAGAATAGCCTGGAGTCATATTGAAAATTACATCTTTTTCTTCTTCTTTACACATTGGGATCAAGGTCAGAGATATAGTGGTACTAGCTAAAATTAATTTTAGGTACTTCTATATTTAAGAAACTAATTAGCTGTTATAGGGATTAATTCATGCATCAGTGATGATGTTTTATATAAAGCTGGGGATGATTTTTTAATGCATAAATATAAAAAGAATAAATATCAAGGAAGGGTAAAAAAAAGCAAGGTATTTATAAAAATGAGTGAATAATTAAAAGATGACTGTTCCTCCTAATAACATTTTCAAATTAAAATATCTAAAATTAAATATTTCCTTCAGGGAAACTACATATTAATCATATTTACATTAAGTTGAGCCATATAAAATTGCCAATGGTTTTCTGTTTATAATATATAAAAATGGCAGTTTTATGCAATTCGACCCAATATACTAATGTATTTGTTCTTCAACTTTTAATCATAAAAATCAGGGGAAAAAAGTAACATTTTATTTTTTCATATTCAGTCCTCAAATTGCTTTTAGAAATATTAAAAATTATGCGTAGTAAGTGTTCAGCTAAGGGTTTTCCTTTAGCCATGTTTACTCTGAAAAAACAGTATCTATAAACAAAAGTAAATCCACCATTGCACATTTATAAGCTGCACTTTCGCACAATGGGCAACTCCCATCTGTGATCTTAGACAGATGCTAGAGTGCAATATCTAGATTGGGGCTTTACGTAGAGACAAGGAAATCGCAGGCCCTGCAGAGTTAATAAAGACAGATAATGCACTTTTCTCCAGAAATGCATACCCCAAATAGAGCATATGTTGTTCACAGCTGTAGTAGCATAACCTCTGTTTTTCTTCACCATGTGTTCTCAAAGGCTTGTCTTTTTTTTTTTCCATCAAAACTTAGATTTACTTCATTTCAGAATTTGATTAGCAATTAATAGAAAATTTATAATTACAGGAATGCAAAAATATATAAAAATGGAATTATAAGAATAATTTTTCTGCTATGATTAAGAAAGTAATATATATATATACACATACATATATATGCATATATACATACACATGAATATGCATTGAAGAAAATTTGGAAACACAAAGTGGAGATATTACTTAATAGTAACCATATAGTTCAGAGATATCCAATGTTAACATTTTTGTCTGAAACCTGACAAAAATTTTTCTGTGCATAAATTATAAAATTGTATTTTTATGTAAACGGCTTTATTATAATAGACTTCACATACCATACAATTCACTCACTAGAAGTATACAACTCAATGTTTTTTAGCATATCCACAGATACGTACAACCATCACCATAGTGAATTTTAGAGCATTTTTATCACCTTAAGATTCCAGATGCTGTAGCTATCATTCTCCTTTTCCCCCTCTTCCCTCCACTAGCTTTAAATGACTGCTCATTTACTTTCTGTCTTTATAGATTTCTCTATTCTGAACTTTAATATGAATGAAATCATAGAGAATGTGGTTTTATTGTGACTGCCTTTTTCTACTTAGTAAGAAGTTTTCAAGCTTTATCCATGTTGTAGCACCTATCAGTACTTCATTCCTTTTTAGGGGTGAATAATATTCTATTGGATGTATATGCCCCATTTGTTTATCCATGTGTCTTCTGAAATACATTTGAGTTGTTTATGTTTTTGGCTATAATTATTAAGTATAAGCTTCTGTGTAGACATCCATTATCATTTCTCTTGAGTATTTACATATGGGGGGAGTTACTGGTTCATTTGGTAACTTTATGACTAATTATTTGAGAAGATGCCAGACTTTTTTTTTTAACTCAGCTGTAGAACACTAATAAACGTGAAGTTCCACTAGATACTCTGTTCAGAGCTACCTGATAAAGGAGGTAACAACAGAACAAAGCACTGCCCCTATTCCACAAAAAATGCAGTTGAGTTGGGAAGAAATCACTTCTTCTAAGCACATGTACAGTCTGTCCCTCTTCACCCACCTTTTTCTAAGGTATAATGGATGTTGTCATACAAACACCCTAACCCCCTTCAGAACCAGCCCAGTAGTATTGGCTACTGATGGACTCACAGGTAAGACTTGCTCCAGGAATTTCTCTCAGCCAATAAAGCGTTCCATGCTTTCTGCTAATCTCTGGGCCAGGCTGCATTCATTGGCTGGTCATTGCAAGGAGGCGTTGGAAAGAGTGAAGAGGCCTTACCCTCTCTCCTCAGTTGTGACAACTCTGAAGGCTCTTCCGGCCCAGCACTCCTCTTTGAATCTACCGTCCTCTGTTCCAATCACATCAAAATTTACCTTCATCCTCTGCCTAGCCTAGTGTCCCTGAGCTTTTGTGGTGATTGCTTCTGAAGTGCTTCTTGGTAAACCTTCTGAACTCAAATGTTAGCATCTCAGAATATGTTTCTAGGAAACTCATCTATGCCTGGAAGGGTCAGATGGATGCTGCAGAGCACCCTTCGAGTTTAGCCACTGTGTAGGCATACTATTACCAATCTCTGGAACCTAAGAATTAATTATATTACCTGGCAAAGGGGTATTAAGTCTGCAGATAAAATTAAGGTTGCTAATCAGATGTTTTAAGATAAGAAGATAATCCTGCATTACCCAGGTGGGCCCAAAGTAATCCCAAGGGCTCTTTAAAGTGGAAGAGGGGGCAGAAGAGGGGGGGCAGAGTCAGTAACCTGAGAAGCACTTGGAAGAATACAATATAACACTGCTGAAATTGCTGGCTCTGAAGACTGAGAAAAGAGGCCATGAGGTAAGGAATATGAGCAACCTTGTAAAGCTAGAAGGTAAGAAAACAGATTCTCTCTTATAATCTCCACAAGGAACACGGCTCTGGAGAGATTTTTATTTTCACCAGTGAAACTAACTTCAGTCTTGTGATTTCTAGAACTATAAGGGGATACATTGATTACATCAGTGGTAGAAAACAAATTTTCTTCTTTCTTTAACCTTGTTTAACTCTGTCACCAACTGTATGTGTATCTTCCTCTAGGGTCGTTATCTTTTCAAAAAGAAAATTATGCCCATTTATATTTGACCCACAATGTTACAACACAGCGCGGTTATTCAGGGTAGGCAACAAATTCTAATATCTTTGTATAATGAGTTAATGAGGAGATAGGTGAAATACTCTATGCGTTTAACACCCTGCGAGCAGATAGCCAAATGTAATTTATGAAGTAGTATAACCGTCTTCTCCTTCACATCACGCTGCCTAGAGATTGCCTACTATTCCTATACATGGAACTCTGGGCCCACCTGAGTTTCAAATGTGGGAGAAATACTTCCCCTGAGTGTTGTTTGATCTCCAAACTTAGTAACATGTTTTCCATACATTGTCTTTGTTCTCAAACAACTCTAGTCTTTACATGACTCTATTATTTTGAAGATCCATTTATATTATTATAATAGATGGAAAATTGCATTTTTGATTAAGAATAATTTCAATAAATAATTGTTTTGGGGTTTAGAAGTTTCAGTTTGTTTTATTCTTCCCCCTCTTTTGTTTATCTTATGCAAACTCTTCTAGAACCTGATTAGTCTTCTCTCTTCTATCCTTTCTCGGTTCAGTAGGAGAGAATAATCATAAAAGTAACTAAAACTGTTGTGGGTGGCAGGAACGCACCGGTGTTAGACATGCGGGGTCAGACAGGACCCGTATTCAGCAACCTGGGTACTTGAGCGCTGGCTAGGAAAGAATTCAGAGTCAAGACTCAAATGGTAAGAGAACATTTATTGGGAAAATTACAGAAGTAGAAGAAGTAATTCAGAGAAAAAATGGGCTTAGGAAACACGTTATAGAGGCAAAGAAAGGGTGCTTGGAGCTGGGAGCGAGGCAGTTTACGGTAGTACACGTGGAAAGGTCAGGGGTGCACACCACAGGGCAGTGATATGCTAAGGGAGGAAAGGTCACCCTGGAGACACGGTCCCGCCTGACAATTGTCCTTTGCTAGACACCCACAGCTTTCCACCCTGCTGACCTTTGTACTGAAGCCACTGTCCTTGCTTCGCTCATGTCTAACTGCCTACCACAAAACGATACGAAATCGAGTTTAAAACAAAAAAATAAAATATAATTACAATTACATGTTTAAAAAAACTACCTCTCCTTAAACAAATCAACTTTATCATTGTTAAAAATATAAAATGTAGTGCACGACACCTATCATAAATTCAAGTAATTTTTTGTCAGTTAGAAAACGTGTTTCTTGCTGTTTTATGGAACAGATGAAGCAGGAAATAATTAATCTCAGCATCATGCCATCGGCAGTTTCAGAAGTAGACACAACAGAAAACGTCTGAATAGCTAATACTTTAAGGATGATTCAAAACTGCCATTAAAATCTGCTCTGCATTACAGTGTAAAAAAAAGCAAGAGGGAAAGTGGGAGTTGGGGGGTGCTGAGAGCGGATTTATCTTATGTTGTGAAAATTGACACCTTCCTTATACACTGGGTTCATTCGCAGATGCGGTTTGCAATGAGTCTGCTGTGAGGCATCTTCTTCTATTTTGTTGTAAAATATATACAGATTTAAAGAATGTGTACTTGCTATTACAAAGATAGATTTAGGAAATATGACTTCCTTGCTAGGCAGCAATGAGTTGGAAAGAATTGATATAAAAAGACCAATAAATAGCAGGGTCAGAGTATTATATCACGTAGATATGAAAAGGTCAGAGAAAGGTGTGAGCAGTTCTTCCTTCCCAGGCTACCTCCCAGGTATTACTAGTGTCAATCATCATTGAGTTTACATGAAAAAATCAAAATGAACAGTCACCTTAACCTAGTCCCTGGAAAAGGTGAGAAGGGCAGCGGTCACCCAGGTGAGGAGATCTGTTTGCGGGCCCCCATCCCCCACAGTCTCTGTTGGTGGGGGATGGCTGTGACTAAGTTCAGCCTTCTGGCAGTTGTAAGCTGCCTGTTTTCCCTGTCTGCCTACCCATCTGTGCAAATGGGATTCAGTGTGACTTTAAATCTGTCTGAAATGAAATTCAGTTGTAAGGTAAGAACTGTTAATAGAAGTGAACAAATGGAATAAAAATGTGTTGATATGTTAAATTTTAAGCCAACTTCATACAAAGACCTCGTTTTAATATAAAATGAACCTAAAGCTGCAATAACTCTCATCTAATAGGTGCTTTCCTATCACTAGTTTATGTGTGAATCTGGAGCTGCTAAAACCTTATGCAAAACCAAATGCATTTTAGGTCACAGTCAAGGTTATAGAATTCTTAGATGTTTAGCTACATATCTTTGCTCATTACAACTCAAGGAATATACTGGTGAGTACTGTTTTCCTTCCCACAGAAAATCACATTGATTTCCAAGCACAAAAAAGAAGCTACCTTTATTTTGTTTTAATTTCTTACATTGTATCTTAGGTCAGACTAGCTGCAGCTGAGTTCAATTTCAGCTGTGTATCAACTACCATTCTGTTCAATTATATTAGAGCTTTTTTGCAAAACTACATTGGGTAACTGCTCTCTAAATCTAGCATAGAAACTTATAAGGTTAAAGACCCAACATTGTATTTATGGAGAAGAAAAAAGAGAAAAGAAAAGTTCACATATGTGACAAGCTGCCTAAATAAAACTTGTATTAGTTTAAATAAATTAAACAATTTATAAGCTAATGAGAGCTTTGTTAAATGTCACACCACAAATTTTACGGAAGCCAGCTAACTTATATCCACTTTGTTGACCTAACAGATTTCTCCATGAACCTAACTCACACTGGCTTTTAAAAGTGCACCATTTTTTAGATCTTATAAATAAAATGAATATTAATATTTAAAAAAGCAGCAGCAGCTCTGTTTGACTGTGCAGAGGAGCACAGAGAAGAATATTTAATATGGTGTCCACTTAGGGTACTCTAAATATAATTACTGGCATTTGTCCAGCTAAGGAAAAAAGGACTGGGGAGAAAACTATATGCTGCTTATTTTAATTAGGTGAAATTATGTGCTTCAATAAAGCATGACAGCCTGCCTAATGAGAGGAAAGACCCATGCTTATAGGAGAATTATTGGTGACAAGAAGGTTGGCAGTGTCCATGTTTTACTGGGGTGAGAGCCATTGTTTTATCTTTTCATTCATAATTTCCTGCAATACCTTTTTAATATTCTCATTCTAAAAAATTATTGATTTTTAGAGACAGAACAAGGGAGAGAGAGACAGAGAGATTTGTTGTTCCACTTAATTATGCATCATTGTTTGCTTCTGTATGTGCCCTGACCAGAGATGGAACCCGCAACCTTGGCGTATCTAGACAATGCTCTACCCAACTGAGCTACCCACCCAGAGACTGCCTTTTTAAAATAAACTGATATCAAGCAGGCAAAAAAAAAAAAAAAAAAAACCAGAAGTGTTTCTTGTTTTCTTTGTTTAACAAAGATGAAGATAATATGTTTGGAGTATTTCTGACGATGATCTAAAAATTTGCCAATGACTGTTACTCTCTCTCATTCTTATTCCACTCTTCTCTCTCTCTCCCTGTGAACCTCTATCTCTCTCTGTTTGATTCTTTCATATTAAATATATATGCATTGTATAATATAATATATGCATATAATACATACACATGGACATGTATATTTGTTTCTCCTATTATAAAAAAATTTCATCAAGCATTTGAAACAGACAAAATGAAAAAAAAAGAGGTATTGTAAAATAGCAGAATGGTTGTTTCATACTTTTTCTTCTTTCTCCATTTTCATTTAAGAAGCACTCAAAACACTTAGTTCATAGTTTGCACGCTATAATTCTGATTAAATTCATATTCAATTTAAATCATGTTTTATAAAGATAGCTTTATTTGATTTCATTAAAATGGTGAAGAGGCTACTCTCTCCTTACAGGTAGTCTGGCAGGCTAATTCCCAATAAACCTGCACTTCTGGAGACCCTGCACCACCGCGTTCTTACACAAACATCGAGGAGAGAGAACATTGATTGGCAGGAGGCGGCCAACCACTGAGCCGCACAGGCTGGGCGAAAGTCTTTTTGAAAGAAGCCTTTGGAACTGAGGAGGATTCCAAACTGGCGGCGGAGTGAACGGAAACTACACAGACCGTCTCCCAGAACCAAACTGGAATTACAACAATAACATAGACAAATCGACGGGAAAAAGCAGCTTGTGAAAACCATATAAGCAGGGACACTGACTCCATTCTGGTAGGATTGCGAAGGCGCGAGACGGGGGCTGGGAGCCCACAGACAGCAGCGGCCTTAGCTGTGAGCGGCGCCCTCGGGTTACACTCCCAGGCGGCTCCACAGCTCAGAGCCACAACAGAGGCTAAAACAGCCACAGCCACTCACCTTGGGCTCCGGCAGAGGGAGGGCAGAATGGACTGAAATGGTGTGGGGACACTCAGGATTTGGAGGGCGCTCAGAGAATTTGCTGAGTTGCTGCCACGTAGGACAATGGCCATATTGCTCCTTCCCAGGGCTCAGGGGAGAAGCAGGAGCCCCTCCCTCGGAGATCCAACCCCACCCCGTGGGCCACTGAAATGCTAATTGAGGCTCACTAACAACCAGCATCTGCCCCACATGCAGGAATTTCCCTTACGCTGAGCACCTGAAGGGGTTTTTCAATCAACTGACAACCCAAAACTCTTCAAGTAACCTGGACTGCTAGCCTCCAGGTAAAAAGCTAGAGGATGACAGTACCTTTCCTGGGCTAGCAACTTAACCAGGAAAGTAAGACTTGACAGTTGTATTTAACGTAGGTCCTCCCTCGCTCATCAAAACCTAGGAGAGGGAGCCACAAACAGCAGAACACCAACACCCACAGGGAAAACTGACAGGCTCCAAAGCCCACCATGATAGCCAAAATGGGGAAACACAGAAACAAAAGCCAAATGAAAGAACAAGAAACCTCCACTGAAGATGAAATCAATGTGGAGCAATTAGGCATGTTAACAGAGCTAGAATTCAGAGCCGTGATCTTGAGGAAGCTCAACAGAATGAATAAGGACATAGAGATGCTGAAAATAAACCAAATGGAAATTAAAAACCACCAAAAAGAGAAAAAAATGACATATCAGAAATAAAGAACACATTGGAAGGTCTAAAAAGCAGAGTAGAGGAAGCTGAGGACCGGATCAGTGAATTAGACAGGGTAGAAAAAATCAACCAATCGGAAAAACAAAAGGAAAAAACTTTTAAAAAACAGGAAAACAGCTTAAGAGAACTGAGGGACAACTGGAAACATAATAATATTCACATCATAGGAGTCCCCAAAGAAGAAGAAAATGAGCAAAGGTTAGAGAATATATTCAAAGAAATAGTGAGAGAAGACTTCCCTAATTTGGTGAAGGAAGAAGGCCTTCAAGTTCAAGAAGCACAGAGAGCCCCAAGTAAGAAGAACCCGAACAGGCCCACACCAAGACACATAGTAATTAAAATGCCAAAAATTAAAGACAGAATCGTGAAAGCAGCAAGAAATAAGCAACAGGTTACCTATAAAAACAAAACAAAACAAAAAAAACCTCATAAGGCTCTCAGTTGACTTCTCAACAGAAACACTACAGGCCAGAAGGGAATGGCATGAAGTAATCAAGGTCATGAAAAACAAGGATCTGAATCCAAGGCTACTCTACCCAGCAATGCTAGCATTCAAAATAGAAGGTCAAATAAAGAGCTTCCCACACAAAAACAGGCTAAGGGAATACATTAGCACGAAACCAGCACTGCAAGAAATGTTAAAAGGACTGCTGTAATTAGCAGGAGAAATAGGAAGAAAAACAGGACCACACTAAACAAAAATGGCGATAAATAAGTACATATCAATAATCACCTTAAATGTAAATGGATTGAATGCTCCCATAAAAAGACACAGAGTAGCTGACTGGATAAGAAAGCATGAGTCATTTTTATGTTGTTTAAAAGAGACCCACCTCACAACAAAAGACTCACACAGGTTGAAAGTGAAGGGATAGAAAAAAATTTTTCAAGCAAATGGAAAGCAAAAAGAAGCTGGGGTAGCAATACTCATATCTGATAAAATAGATTTCAAAATGAAGGCCATAACTAGAGACAAAGAAGGCCACTACATAATATTGAAAGGATTTATCCAACAGGAAGATATAACCTTGATAAACATATATGCACCCAATATAGAAGCACCAAAATATATTAAAGATCTTCTGGAGGACTTCCAAGAACAAATCGACAGCAATACAATCATAGCAGGGGACTTCAAAATCCCGTTGACACCACTGGATAGATCCTCTAGACAAAAAAATTAGCAAGAAAACAGAGACTCTAAGTGAAGCACTAAATCAAATGTATTTAATAGATATCTACAAAGAATTACACCCCAAAACTACAGAATTCACATTCTTCTCAAGTGCACATGGGACATTCTCAAAGACACCACATGATAGGACATAAATTAAATCTCTACAAGTTCAAGAAGATTGAAATCATATCAAGCATCTTCTCAGATCACAATGGCATGCAACTAGAAATAAATTGCAACAAGAACATGCAAAGACATTTGAACACTTGGAGGCTAAATAGCATGTTATTAAGCAATGAATGGGTTACCGAGGAAATCAAGGAAGAAATTAAAAACTTCCTGGAAACAAATAAAAATGAACACATAACAACACAAAATCTATGGGATGCAGCAAAAGCAATTCTGAGAAGGAAGTTCATAGAACTACAGGCCTACCTCAAGAAACAAGAAAAATTTCTAATTGACTGTTTAACCTCACAACTTAAAGAATTAGAAAGCAAACAAAAAGTAGAAGGAAAAAAATAGTAAAGATCAGAGCAGAAATAAAAGACATAGAGACCAAAAAAACGTTTCAAAGTATCAATGAAACAAAGAGCTTTTTTTTCGAAAAGATAAACAAGATTGATGGACCCTTAGCTAGACTCACCAAGATACAAAGAGAGAGAACCCAAATAGATCAGAAATGAAAGAAGAGAAGTAACAACCGACACCACAGAAATACAAATGATCATTAACACCTACTATGAACAACTATATGGAAACAAATTCAACAATCTAAGTGAAATGGACAAATTTCTAGAAACACACAGTCTCCCAAAACTGGACCGGGAAGAGATAGAAACTTGAACAGACCAATAACAACTAAGGAAATTGAAGAGGTAATCAAGACTCTCCCAGCAAACAAAAACCCAGGCCCAGATGGCTTCATGGGGGAATTTTACCGAACATTCAAAAAAGAACTAACACCCATTCTTCACAAACTATTTCAAAAAATTCAAGAAGAAGGAAGACTTCCAAACTCGTTCTATGAGGCCAGCATAATTCTAATCCCAAAACCAGAAAAAGACACTACAAAGAAAGAAAACTACAAGCCAATATCCCTGATGAACACAGATGCCAAAATCCTGAACAAAATACTAGCAAATCGGATCCAGCAATACATCAAAAAAATTATTCACCATGACCAAGAGGATTCATTCCAGAGATGCAAGGCTGGTACACTATTTGCAAATCAATAAATGTGATACACCACATAAACAAAATGAAGAATAAAAAACCACATGATCATATCAGTAGACGCTGAAAAAGCATTCTACAAAATCTAGCATCCATTTCTGATAAAATCACTCAGCAATGTGGGAATAGAGGGATCATATCTTGACATAATAAAGGCCATATATGATAGACCTACAGCCAACATCATACTCAATGGGCAGAAACTAAAACATTTTCTTAAGAATAGGAACAAGACAGGGATGTTCACTTTTGCCACTCTTATTTAACATAGTACTGGAAGTCTTAGCCACAACAATCAGACGTGAAGAAAAAATAAAAGGGATCCAAATTGGAAAGGAGAAAGTGAAACTGTCATTATTTGCAGATGACATGATATTATACATAGAAAACCCCAATTACCCCATCAAAAATCTACTAGACGAAATAAATGAATTAGGCAAAGAGCAGGATAAAAATTTATGTCCAGAAATCGATGGCATTCTTATACACCAATGATGCACTCACAGAAAGAGAAACTGAAAAAACAGTCCCATTTACCATCGCGGCAAAAAATATTAAGATACCTAGGAATAAACTTAACCAAAGAAGTGAAGGACCTATTTTCAGAAAACTACAGGCATTGAAAGAATAAATAGAGGAGGATATAAAAAAGTAGAAGCACATACCTTGTTCATGGACTGGAAGAATTAACATCATTAAAATGTCCATACTATCCAAAGCAATCTATAGATTCAAAGCAATACACACCAATGACATATTTCACAGAACTAGAACAAATACTTCAAAAGTTCATATGGAACCAACAATGTCCCTTAATAACCACAGCAATTTTGAAAAAGAAGGACAAAGTATGTGGGATCACAATACCAGATATCAGGTTACACTACAAAGTCACTGTAATTAAAACAGCCTGGCACTGGCACTAAAACAGGCATATAGACCAGTGGAACAGAACAGAGAACAGAGAAATGGACCCAAGGCAATATGCTCAATTAATATTTGACAAAGTTGGCAGGAGCATATAGTGGAGTAAAGACAGCCTCTTTGATAAATGGTGTTGGGAATATTGGACAGCTACATGCAAAAAAATAAAACTAGACCATCAACTTACACCATACACAAAAATAAATTCAAAATTGATAAAAGACTTAAATGTGACCCATGAATCCATAACAATTCTAGAAGAAAATGTAGGCATCAAAATTTTGATCATCGTATGCAGTAGAATTTTCAGTGATACATCATCTAACACAACAGAAACAAAGGAAAAAATGAACACATGGGACTACATCAAACTCAAAAACTTCTGCACAGCAAAAGAAACAATCATCAAAATGGAAAGGCAACCCACTGTATGGGAGAGCATCATTGCCAATGATACATCAGATAAGGGGTTAATTTCCAAAATATATAGAGTACTCATACAACTCAACAAAAGGAAGACAAAGAACCCAATTAAAACAATGGGTAGAGGAGCTGAATAGATACCTCTCCAAACAGGACATACAAATGGCCAAGAGACATATGGGGAAATGCTCAACATCACTACTCATCAGAGAGATCTAAATTAAAAAACAATGAGGTATCACCTCACACCTGTCAGAATGGCCGCCATCAACAAATCATCAGACAACAAGTGTTGGCGAGGGTGTGGAGAAAAGGGGACTCTAGTACACTGCTGGTGGGAATGCAGACTGGTGCAGCCACTATGGAAAACAATATGGAATTACTGCAATAAATTAAAAATTGAACTTCCATTTGACCCAGTGATCTCACTTCTAGGAATATACCCTAAGAAGCCTGATCTACCAATCAGGAAGAATATATGTACCCCCATGTTCATAGCAGCACTATTTACAATAGCTAAGTTCTGGAAACAGCCCAAGTGTCCATCAGTAGACGAATGGATAAAAAAGCAGTGGTACATATACACAATGGAGTACTATGCAGCTGTAAGAAAGGGTGATCTCTTATCCTTTGAGACAACATGGAGGGACCTGGAAAGTATTATCCTAAGTGAAACAAGCCAAGCAGAAAAAGACAAATACCACATGATCTCACTTATATACAGAATATAATGAACACAACAGTCTGAGCAATATGGTAGACACAGAAACACGAAAGTAGGGTACAGACTGACAACCCTCAGAAGAGGGGGTGGTGGGAGTGGGAAGAGATAAACCACAAAACTTATATGCATAATCAATACACATGGACATCAAAGCCAGGGATGGGGTAGGTGGGATGGGGAGGAGGGTGCCAAGGAGGTAAAAAAGGAGAAACATCTGTAACAAAAATAAAATTAAAAAATAAATTAAAATTAAAAATTAAAAAAAAATAATACAAACAAACAAAAAAACGGTGAAGAAAGAAAGCATTTTTAAAGAATTGCTGGCTCATAAATTATATAGCTTTGACAACTAGCTTTAAAAAGCTAGTGTATAACTCTGGCTGGTTTGGCTCAGCAAGAAGAGCGTCAGCCGGTGGACCAATGAGTCTCAGGTTCGATTCCAGCCAAGGGCACCTACCCGTTGCAGTTAGGTCCTGGCCTTGGTCGGGGTTGTGTGGGACAGTCGGTGTGTTCCTCTCACATTTGATGTTTCTCTTTCTCTCCCTCTCTCTTCCTTTCTTCACTCTATCTGAAAATAAATAGAAAAAAAATATATCTTCAGGTGAGGATTAAAAAAAATAAAATAAAACCTAGTGTATATTAAACACAATAGCAAAGGCTAAAACATGAATGTTGGTAAGTCCTGCTATTTAAATACTCCTGTCTGGCAAAAAAATCATCATAATCAGCATTTTTTAAAGTGGTAAACTAAAAAAAATATAAGAAATATCAAAATTATGTCTATACGACTAATACATCTTTCAACATCATAAAGAAAGAATAAGTACATTATATTTAGAAACTGGATGATGAGAACATTTGAATCTCAAAAGAAAAGCAAGTGAGATTCAATAACTGATGCACTGATACAAATGGTTGTTTATATCCAATGGTTTGATAAATATTAATGCAAATACTTGATACATAAAAAGTTTTCTTAGAATATCTGCAAAACTAAATTTATTTTGTTGTTGTTGTTGTTTTATTATCTTCACCCAAGGACATTTTTGCATTTATTTTCAGATAGAGCAAGAGGGAGAGAGGGAGGAAGACAGAAAGAGTGAAACATCAATGTGAGAAAGACACATCCCAACCGGGGCTAGGGACAAACTGCAACCAAGGTACGTGCCCTTTGAGGGAACTGAACCCAAGTCTATCTGGTCCACAGGTTGATGCTCTAACTGCTGAGCCAAACCAGCCAGGGCTGCAAAACTAAATTTAAAATAGACAATAGTTAGTGTCATTAGCTGCCAGATAAATAAATGGTCATTTTCCCTTAAGAGTTGTTAAAACATAAATTATATTGATTGTTCAGAGGCAATTTAATAATATGTATAATAAATACTCTTAGTAAGTGATTATTTGTGTTCATAACACTTCATAGATTTTGTGCTTTGGAATTAATGAAGCATACTACTTGCTTTTAGGCTCTTCTTTTAATATTATTGTTTATAAGGGTAAAAAACAAAACCAATCAAAATGAGAAATTAGTTTTTAAAAATAGGGTTTTTTATTGTTTTCTTGTATAAAAATAACTTTATTTAGCTGTAAGGAGAAATGTTTCAAAATATATTGTTAAATATAAAAAAGCTGATTACAGTTTTTATCAAATATGGATGCTGGATTTTGTCAAATGGTTTTTCAGCGTCTATTGATATGATCACATGATTTTTATCTTTCATTTTTGTTTATGTGGTGTATCACATTTATCAAATTACAAATATTGTACCAGCCTTGCATCCCTGGGATAAATCCCACTTAGTTGTGGTGTATAATTGTTTTAATATACAGCTAAATTCTATTTGCTTAGATTTTGTTGAGGATTTTGGCATCTGTGTTATTCAGGCATATTCTCTCAGCAAAGTGGGAATAGAAGGATCATATCTCAACATAATAAAGACCATTTATGACAAACCTACAGCCAATTTATACTCAATGGGCAAAAAATAAAAGCATTTTCCTTGACAACAGGAACAAGACAGGGATGTTCACTTTCACCACTCTTATTTAACATAGTACTGGAAGTCTTAGCCACAGGAAAGAGACAAGAAGAACTAATAAAAGGGATCCAGATTGGAAGGGAAGAAGTGAAACTGTCATTATTCGCAGATGACATGATATTGTACATGAGAAACCCTAAAGATGCCATCAAAAAACTGCTAGGTTTAATAAATGAATTCAACAAAGTAGCAGGATACAAAAATCAATATCCAGAAATCATATGCATTTTTATACACCAATAATGAACACACAGAAAGAGAAACTAAAAAAGCAGTCCCATTTACCATTGCAACCAAAAAATTAAGATACCTAGGAGTAAATTTAACCAAAGAAGTAACGTACCTGTTCACAGAAAACTACAGAACATTGAAAAAAGAAATAGAGAAAGATATAAAAAAGTGGAAACATATACCTTGTTCATGGATTGAAAAAATTAGCATCATTAAAATGTCCATACTACCCAAAATAATCTATAGATTCAAGACAATCCCATTAAAATACCAATGACTTATTTTACACAACTAGAATAAACACTCCAAAAGTTTTTATGGAACCAAAAAGGATCCTAAATATAGCCACAGCAATCTTGAACAACAACAACAACAAAAAAACAAAGTAGGAGGGATCACAATACTGGATATCAGGTTATATTACTAAGCCATTGTAATCAAAACAGCCGGGTAATGGCTTAAGAACAGGCATATAGATCAATGGAACAGAACAGAGCATCCAGAAATGGACCAAAGACATTATGCTCAATTAATATTGACAAAGGTAGCAAGAGCATACAATGGAGTAAAGACAGCCTCTTTAATGAATGGTGTTGGGGAAATTGGACAGCTACATGTAAAAAAAGGAAAGTAGACCACCAGCTTACACTATACCCCAAAATAAACTCAAAATGGATAAAAGACTTAAATGTGACTTGTGAATCCATAAAAGTCCTAGAAGAAAATGTAGGCAACAAAATTTCAGGCATCATAAGCAACAGAATTTTCACTGATACAAAGTCCAAGGCAACAGAAACAAAGGACCTGGGTTCAGCAACCTCAGTACTTGAGTTTTGGCTCGGGAACCATTCAGAACCAAAACTCAAACTCTAAGAGAAAGTTTATTTAGAAGGTCACAGAAGTAGAAGCAGTGAGCAGGGAAGAAATTGGCTCAGGTAACAAGTTACAGAGGCTAAAGAAAGGCCCTTGATGCTTAGGAGAAAGAGTGAGGCAAGGAAAACATGCCGGGGAAAGTGGAGAGAGGAATGGGCATGCTCTGTAGTGAGCACCATGCAGGGTCCTCAGTCTCGAGTGTATTATCTGAGGTCTAAGAGAAGAATCCCAATAGAATACTCAGCTTTAAGGTCCTCATCTCTACTGATTGGTCGGCATCAGGGTAGGGGGTCTGTGGTCATTGCACCTAGTCCTGATGTCAGCCATGGTGTTGATTTTCTGGTTTTACAGCTTTTCTGGGCCTGAAGCTGAAACACAACTGAGGCCTAGTTGTATTTGATGTAAGTCAGAATTTCCTTATCCTGAGGCCTTGATGCTTAAAGCCTGTTCTCTGGCCACCTTGTTCATTCACCCTCTGAGGAGGTCTAACCCCCATGACTAGCAACGTGCCAGGGGAGGAAAGGTCAGGGGAGGGTGGAAACCATATGACTAGAATAGGAAATGTTACCTGGGGGTGAGGTCCTTGTTTTCCCAGTTTTGACTATTGTTAAGCATCTGGGGCTTTCTGCCCTGTGACCTTCAGTACCTGGCCCATCATCCCGGCTCTGGTCATGTCAATTTAATTGCCCACCACAGGGTGGTGAGATTAAAGATGCTTGTTATTTTCTTTTCATTTTATAAACACATATTATATGTGATAATATAAAAATAAGAAAAAACTAAAAGTTAAAAATAAAAAAAGACTGGGTAATGAAGAATATGGCAGCTGACAAAATGCAATTTTTATATATATGTAAAATAAAAAATATATGTGTATATATTTTATAGTATGTGATATATTATGGTATATGTATATAATCTATGATATGTGTGTATATATTTTTATGATGTATTTACTTCACTTAAAAATCTTAGAACCATCTGGGATATTAACTGTGCAGTGTAATTAAAGATTCATGATGAAGAAAAGTGGATTACAGGACCAGGACGATCGGACATGCAACCCAGTCAGCTAACCTGCCACTTACACCAGTACTGTGTTACACTAACTACTTCTTAACTGTGCAAAGCACCAACTACTTTAACATTAAATAAAGATTTAGTCCTAAATTACATTTTGAGCTCAGTTTAACTTAGACTCATGATTTCTACAAGTTCTTATCCAGAGTTTTATAAGAAAACCTTAGACTTTGTTTAAGTTTCTCTAAGGAACCCAATGAAAAGATTATCAAAGTCACCAAGTTAATACGTGTGCTCCTTGACCTCAGAGGTATCAAGAGACATGAGAGCTAGAAATAAATGTGGTGACGAGAATTACTTGAATAAGACCCCTCTGTTAGACGTATGACCTTGCTGATTGGGGTATTGTTCAAAGGGCCCAAAAACTACTTCAAAAGAGAACTGAGAAACAGTTTGTTACTCCTCTTATCACAAATTTCTTTATTGTGGTGAGTATCAACTTCTCAGATCTTAAAAAACTACAAAGAAATCTTGAACATTTCACTACATTTGTTTCACTAGAATATAATCAGAATAAGACTCTAAGTCTCATGATGGCACTGACTGATTCCTAACCATTGTTTCTCTGGCCCTTACCATCTTGCCTGGAACATAGCAGAAGCGATATAAACATTGGTATAATGAATAAAGAAATTATTTTATTCATTTTTTTTACTTTGCATACACATATTCACATTTTAATTTACAATATAAAACAGTCACTTGCCAGATAATAATTACAAAATGCTTAGTCTTCATTTTTGTAAAAAAAAAAAAAAGAAAGAAAGAAAAACTACAATTCATACTATAGCTATGTGCCTTTTATGTCATACATTAAACTTATTTAATTCTGACCTTTGAAATCCATGGAGCTATCAATGATTTTCTTTCTGGGTAATTGTTGGTGCTAATTTTAAAAAAGTTTCATGGCATCAATCACAGCTAATAGCACAACTGATTGATGGGAGATGCTTTGCTAAAATGGTTGTTGTGCAATTCATTTGATTGGGCTAATTATACTTATTTTCCTTGACCACTTCCATGTTAATTCTCACCTAACGGTAATGACAATTACTGCTGAGGAATGGCTTAGTAGTTGGATCTTTTGCCTGCCTTCGTCAGTAGGACGCTGGGCATTTCAGCACATGGCTGTTTGTTGCACCAGTGAAATCTGTACCACAACGGACTCCCTTGCTTTTAATGATGGGGTGGCCAAAAATCAGCAAGAGAAGGTTTTCACATGACACCCAGGTTAAAGTGCTAACAGATTTCTGTTCCTGTGCTTATTTTTGGTGCAAAGTAGATGAAAGAGTGCATCCAGCAGAACAATGCAAGGAATTGAGGACCCTGGCCCAACGTGCTACTTTCTAGCATTTCTTAAATCCCACCCTTAACATTCGTTGTTTGACCTGACCTCCAGGCCCAGGGCTGAGGTTCCAGCAGTTCAGTAGTGCAGAAGGTCTGCCCTCCTCAAGGGTCTCTCTGGGAGAGGCGTTCATTCAGGAGTTCTGAGAACAAGAGCCTTTTCATAACCTCAATTACCACAGGGTCAGTCTGCACTGGGCGTTTTCCAGGGGCACTTGTCTTGCCTGGCAAGCAGCTGTGGCTCTCTCTGAAACCGAGTTAAACTGTCATCAGTGTCTGTCTCTTAATGACAGCAGCAGCAGAGGATATTTTCTGATAATTGGTTTTTTGAGCAACCAGACCCCGGATCTGACTCTTGAACAAATAAAGCCTTGTCAGGATTAAAACCCCATTAGTAATTCATAAGAAATTTCTGTCAAATTTGTGTGTGTGGTTTTGATATAACAAAAGAACATTAATTTCCTGACTACAAGAACTCATGTGCTTTAACTTCATTCACATATTTTACTTTTAAAAAAGGATATATTACATTTTTCCAATAAATGTATTTATGGTCTGCCATGAGATTCATGCATAAGAATTGAAAATTACCATGAAGCTAACAGCATTCTGTCAACCGATTGAGAATCTCTCCATCCCTTCAATGCTCATGCATTCGACGAGGTCTGGGTGTAGGTCAAAACACGGTACGAAAGGGCATTAGGATGAAATGAATCAAGTTATACTGTGAGATTAAAAACAAGGTTCAGCTTGGCAAAACCCAATTTAGAATGTCTCAAATCAAAAGGGAACACTCAGCCAAGTGGTTTAACTTAAAGTCTACTATACAGCCTTATTAAGGAGCGAAACGTGTTGTAGTCACATGCTCTGAATGTTTATGACATATTATAAACATACATGTTTTATGCATTATGAAAACCTCCTTTGATCTCGCCTGAAAACCACAAAGACTTACTGACGATTGTTTTAGCTGGAGAGTTTTTTGGAGAAAATCCATTCAGACACACAGAAAATCACATGCTATCATTTTGAGATAATTTATTCTGAAAGAAAGAGTTTTGTCTAAAATAGTTTGAGAATTTAAGTAGGGATTTATTATAAGGCGATTGTTGCTAATAATTGTGTGTGTGTGTCAAAGTCATACAAATATTTAGCAATGTTTATTGCTAAATATTTAAAACTTACTCTAGTAGTAACTCAGAATACTTTTTGTTTTTCTAAGTCTGGCTTTCACACATAGTAACATTTTTAAGTACTTTTTTATTTATAAAATTTCCCTGGGTTTTCAATTCCTCTTTTCAATTTCCCTTATACATTGTATCATATTCTTTCAATTATTTCTTCTTATTGGACATTTCTACATAGGCTAGGCTTCTACACATGGACCAGGGCACTACTTTATGCTGTACTGTGTTCTTAGGGCCTAGAATAAGGTCTGGCACATGCAGACACTCAAATAACATTTGTTAAAGAATGAATATCTAACCATTTGGATTAACAAAATAACCACAAGGGTACTGGCCAGTATCAATCGCAATGAAAAGGCTGAGGTAGTCTTGGGAATACTTGAGAAAAGTTAAGATGATAACATTTACCCTTATAACTCCATAAAATTCGTAGTGTAGGAGTCAAATATACATAAAATTATATATATATATATATAATTGTGTGACCACAAACTATTTCTAAATATCAAGCAAATTTTCAGGGGTTTCTTTGTTTTTGCTTTTCAGCTGCATAAATAAATGCTGTTTGGGAAAAAAAAATGAATGCATATGTGAGTTAGTTTAAGTATCAATTCATTTCATGTAAACAAACTTTGATGGCAACTGTATATTATGGTTGAATATATATCTGTAGCCAACAAAGAACATGTAATAAGACTTTGCCATAACAGAACCTTAACAACCACCATTTAATTAATTGATTCCACCAGTTAGGTAGCATATATAATTTAAATGTTGAAAAAGAAAACAGAATTCAGTTATCCTATATAATAGTTACCATCATAGGGATTATTTAATTTAATCCCCACAACCACCCATGAGAGATGAGTTAAAAAACACTCACCCTTATTGATCACCTTGTATTGGTAAACGTACTGTTCCAGAAATTATAGGTACTTATGTATGTAGAGGGAGGGAGACAGAAAAGAGAGGAAAGGAAACAAGAATAGAGAAGGAAGGAAGGGAGAGAGGAGAAGAAAGAAGGTGGGAGAACGGGAGGGAGGGTGGGTGGAAGCAGGGAGGGAGCAGAGGGAAAGGGCTAAAGTGCAGGAACGTTTTCTTACTAACCACAAGTCTGTTTGGAGAACAGGATTAAGAGACAAGGGGTGGTCCTGACCTTCTCCAGTCTCCACCTCAATACCGAGCATAAAGTGGTGAATTAGGATGACATACCCCAGCAGGTATTGGTGAAGCCGCTGAGAGTGTAAAAGGGAAAGGAGAGTTTGAGCTATCACCAGGACCACTCCAAATCTGGAGGCTGACTCCTGTCAGCCAGTGGTGGCAGAGGACAAAGGACCGGCTCATTCTGAGCACAGGGAGCTCTGGGCCCTCTCGACTCCACTCACAACGGCATTGTAGGCTAGATCTCACAGTCTTCATCGTGCAGATGAGAAAACTGAAGTGCCATAAGAGTAAGACCACACCTAGTTCATGCCCTATCTATGGACAAACTATACATATTGATTGCAAAATCTGAGGAGTGTTGTCTAGGGAGGTGTAGGTCACATGTATGTATGTATTTGGCAGTTTCTCTGCCCAGGAGATGGCTTTAAAATGCAACTTAAATAAACATGTATCATGATGTTTATATGTGTTTTCTATTAATGAGTAACATACTACCACACACTAAGTGATTATAGCAGCAAACATTTATTATCTCATAGTTTCTGTTGGTCAGTGTCTGGGTATAGTTCAGCGGGGTTTTCAGCTCAGGACCTGGTGAGGCTGCAATCAAGATGCCATGTGTGACTGTGATCTCATCTGAGGTTTGGTGACCTGTTCCTAACTCATTAGCAATGGACAGAACTGGGTTTTTTCAGTTATAGGACTGAGGTCCTCAGGTACTAGATGCTTTTCACCATTCTCTGTCATGTGTCTCTCTCTCAGCAACATGCAATTTGTTTCTTGGCGGTTAGCAGGCAAATGTCTCTCTCTTCTTTGGTCTCTGATCTCTCGACCTTCTTTAGAAGGACTCACCTGATAAAGTCATACCCACCCAGGATAATCTTTCTTTTGATTAACATAAAGTTCCTTGTATAAGAGCCCTAGTTACAGTTGCGAAATCTCTTCACTATTGCCAGGGAAGATAATATGATCAGGAGAACAATATTTTATCTAAGTTCATAATATTCTCTTGGTTGGAATTAAGTTAAATCTCCTGTCCACACTCAAAGAGCAGGATATCGAAGGTCATGGTCCGTTGGCAGTTCTCTTAGAAGTTTACCTTGTACAAGGTATGAAATAGAAACATAGTTGGGGCATAAGACGCACCTTCCAACGACCTCTGACACCTGTTCATGTCACTTGCCTAGTCCCTGAATACATTTGAGTTTGTAGAATCCTAGTTACTACTTTAATATGATAAAAGTATAACGAGGTACCTGATTTTCATAGAATTAATAGGTCTTGTAGGTAAATAATTTTTAAATACATTTATAAAGAGTTGTTTATTTTTATCTTTCTAATCTAGCAGTCAATACAGTAGCAATCAGGAAAGCAGAGAAGAGATAAGTTTACTTTGTCTAAATGAATGTTTGCTTCATTTCTTATAGCTATACTTTGGATCTCAAAATATTCCAGAGATCAGGCTACTCCTTCTAAATTCTTTCTACTGAACAGAATGGATCATGTATCAACCACATCTCCTGGACACTTGTTTGAAATGCGGAACTGTGGGCTTCATGCCAAACCTACTGGTTCGGAATAGTTATTATAACAAGATCCAGGTGATTTTTTTTGCACGTTATTGTTTAAGATATGCTATCTGGAAAAGCTTACATTAATTTTACATATTCTTTCATGCATCTATGCCTTTAAATATTCTTTACTTGTTGGTTTAACTTAGACTATATAGCAACCTTTTAAAAGTTCCTTTTAGATATTTAGTGATACCTACATAAATGGGCTTAAGTAAGTTTTGGAGCCATAGAAATAGGGAAATTAGGGGAACAGAGAGATGAACATGTCTTTTGTTCCCCTTTTCCACTTTATCCTTCTATTTTGATCTTGGCACTTAGAAGCCTGGGACCTCACTTCCTCCTTCCTACTATAAACAGAGAGATAAAATTTAGATTAAGCAATAAAGTTAAACTGGAAATGCCATACAAGCCAGAGGAGAATGGGATGAACTAAAGACTGTTTCAGCTTGTCAAACTAGTCTGTTTTACTTCATTAAAAGATACAGAATATATTATAAGACATCATAATACCATATAACTTCCTTACCATTACAAGGGAGTCTACACTTCACAGAACTCAGCAAAACCTCGAAGTTATCCAGAGTGTGTGTGGCACACTGCAATTATTTGAAGTGAGAATTCAAAAGACATTTTTGCATTAAGAAATTCCTCTAAAACTATAGAAAATTATATAAATGCACTAAAGATTCAGAGTCTATGGTCAGATGAACCATCAAGATCAATTAAAAACTGAACAATAAAAAATATATAGAAGGGGAGAACTTCAGTTTAAAATAGTTTCTTCCCACATTTGGCATTTGCCAAAGAAATAATAAGCTTTGCTTTAATATTTTTTTCGGTAAATTATATTAAAAATCCCTGAGTTCAACATATTAATTTGTTTTCAATTTTATATTCTCAAAGATAAATGTACTCAAAATCAGCTACGTTTGACAAAAACCCACTTAGCTTCATCAGGCATCCTCAGCTGTCTGTTTTGCTTTGAGCTAACACATATTGTAAAATCATAACAGAATTAGAAATCTACCACTGATTGGCTGTGTCCTTGGGCAAATTACATAAACTCCTGCAGCCTCAGTTTCATGGTTTCGTGGGGTAAAATATTAGTAAACCCTTATGTTGCTATGATAATAAAATAAATAATAGAATGTAAAGCAATTAATACAATGCCTAAAAATATCAGTTGCTCAAATCTAGCTGCTGTGATTGTTACAGACTGATGAATGCATGCCTCAACTCCATATTTTTAATTGTTTTTGAGATATTTAAAAACATGAGCATTTAGCCCTGGCTGGTTTGGCTCAGCGGTTGGAGCATTGGCCTGCGGTTCTGAGAGACCCGGGTTCGGTTCCCGCTAAGGGCACGTACCTCGGTTGCGCTTTGTCCCCGGCCCTGGTCGGTCGTGCGGGTGGCAGCCACTCGGTGTGTTCCTTTCACATCGATGTTTCTCTGTCTCTCTCTGTTCCTCTCTCTCCCTCCCACTCTACCTGAACAAAAAATGGAAAAATGTCCTCGGGTGAGGATAAACAAACAAACAAACAAAACATGAGCATTTAGAGGGCTTCCTTCTTTGTTAATAGTTGTGATGACATTGCAGTTTAAGACTATGTTGCATATTTTCAAATCTTCTCATGTTGGTATATTGAATGGTGCTCCCTCAACTCCTACTTCCACATTTTTGTGTTGACCAAGATTGAAGTTATCATTTGGGCAAGTGTCTTATCCTATATGCTATAATTTTTCTTTTTCTTTTTTATTAATTTATTTTTGTTACAGATGTTTCTCCTTTTTTCCACATTGGCACCCTCTTCCCCATCCCCAGACCCCGTCTCCAGCTTTGTTGTCCGTGTCCATTGGTTATGCGTACATGCATATAAGTTCTGTGGTTTATCTCTTCCTTCCCCCCACCATCCCCTCTTTTGAGGGTTGTCAGTCGGTACCCTACTTCCACATCTCTGGGTCTACCCTATTCCTCAGACTGTTAGGTTCATTATATTTCGCAAATAAGTGAGTCATGTGATATTTGTCTTTCTCTGCTTGGCTTGTTTTGCTTAGGATATAACTTTCCAAGTCCCTCCATGTCGTCTCAAAGGATAAGAGATCTTTCTTTCTTACAGCTGCATAGCACTCCATTGTGTATAAGTACCACAGCTTTTTTATCCATTTGTCTACTGATGGACACGTGGGCTGTTTCTAGATCTTAGCTATTGTAAATAGTGCTGCTATGAACATGGGGGTACATATATTCTTTCTGGTTGATGTTTCAGGCTTCTTAGGATATAGTTCTAGAAGTGGGATCACTGGGTCAAATGGCAATTCATTTTTCTATTTTACTTTATTAAGGAAATTTTAAAAGAAAAGTAAAAACAAATGGTGTACTGAGTTGTAGTTATCTTATGAGCAATGATTGCTATAAATAACTTATAAAAATAATTATGATTTTACCAGTGATTTTCACATTACTACTCCTGTGTAAAATGTATAAGCAAACTTGGTGTTTCTGAATTAGTTTGGTCTGGTTTTGACCAGATGTTAGCCTGGTCCAAAAGGTGTTTATTGTATATCAACAGATTTTAAGGAAGTGTAATAGACATGCTTTTTTGCTCTAAGGTATATAATGCCCAAAGAAGATAAAGTTAACATATCAAATATTGGAGAATCCATGACAGAACAGCTTTAAAAACCCTTGTTTTCATAAACCACATTACTGTGGGCAAAGTTTTATGGAATAGACAGACATATTTGTACAAGCATAGAAATGAAAATCAGTAAGTGGGATGATACTGAAAGCTGTTATTCATTAAACTGTCTACTCACTTATCAAGTATGCATGTGTGCCCTGTTAACCATTTATGAAGTTCCTTGCATTCTTGTAGAAGTAAAGAAGAGGAAAGTGGGACTTGTTTCTTAGGGCCTGGATATCAGTTCAGATACAATGAGGAAGGTTAGAATGTTTTTGGCTCTTTACTATAGGGGAGACTTTGCTGAATAGTGGAGAGAGTGAATGAGTACTGGAAACTTATATTGAATACTCTACCTCAGTGGTTCTCAACCTTCCTAATGCCGCAACCCTTTAATACAGTTCTTCATGTTGTGGTGATCCCAAACCATAAAATTATTTTTGTTGCTACTTCATAACTGTAATTTTGCTACTGTTATGTTTTAGGCGAACCCTGTGAAAGGGTCATTGGACCCCCAAAGGGGTCGCGACCCACAGGTTGAGAACTGCTGCTCTACCTGTATGCACCACCTTTATGATTACTTGCAGATCCTCTAATAGCAGCCAGTGCCTGGAAGGTACAGTCACTCACCTGCCACCTCCCAACTCTGCCACTTCACAGACTGAGCAGAGAGGTTGTTGCCAATTCCCATCTGAAGAGATGCCGAGGCTGTAGCTAGTTATTGGGAATTGCTGGCTCTGTAGCATCATGAGGACTTGAGGTTGGTGGCCATGCACCGCCATTCTCCAACACAGTGTTTCTAAAGCAGATGAGATAGAGCGCATGTCACCTCTGAAACACAAGTAGTCAGTTCCCCAGCTGCTTCCCAGCAATGCTCTTTCTGAGCATGTTGTTTAGATCTTGTGTTCATCACAGGGTTATTGCTCTATGAAAATAGTTATGTCCACCACCCTTGCTTGGAATTTCTCAAATGGTTTTCTGTTTTTTATAACCAAAGAATCTTGACTAGCATTGATATGTAGGATGAAGCCAAGTCATGGTGAGGCATTAATGCCAAGCAGAGAAATTGTGTTTAGGTATAATAGGAAATGACACCATCAAAGCCTTGGAATAAGAACCTGAAGTGATCAAAGTGGTTTTAAGAAAGAGGGATTTGGCAGCAGTATTCAGGATCGATTAGATGATCCTAGAATCATGTAAGCCAACTCAGAGGTTCATGCAGTATGTAAAGAAACAGATCTGTAAATGTTACATATATCTAAATAAAATTAATACCTACGATTACAGAAGTAATGGCTACCATACGATGAAAATTTATTAAGCATAAATCACTGTACTCACTAAGAAATTTATGTATATTAGTGCATTCTATTTTTACAATCAACATTACCCTTTTCTATTAGAACAATTAAATAATTTTAGCAAAAGAAAACATCTGGGCAAGTTGTTTTGCTAAATTTGAGCCCAGTTCTGTCTGAAACCAAGCATCATGCCTTTTTGATTTCCAGCATTTTAATAACAGGGACATTATGGGGGCATACATCTTGTGTCACATGCTAGGACCTGGTTTAGATGCTAGGCTTATAAAAGTGAATAATCCCAGTTCTCTGAGACGTTCATGCTAACTGCTATATTTCTGCAGAGAACATTACCCAAAATCTCTTTGTATAAAATTTTGCAGACATGTTAAAGTAAAACAATAGAATGGCTTGTGGTAATTGTCTCAAAGAACTCCAAGTGTAATTATCACATGTAATTATCACATCTTCAAAGGAAAGTATCATTTATAAAGAGAAACACTTAACTAAGCCTTATTTAAAAGGGGTTCTTGAAATATTAGCAAGACCACAAAGTGAGACCAAGATTGCAAGAAAGCAGGAGATCAAACATATAAATTGAGATGTTCAATTCTGGAGAAGAAGGCAAATGCACAATCACTGCTTGAATTTTATCTGGGAAGGTCATGGAGGTGAGGAGCAGCATGGGTAAGTCTCAGAATCTATCATGAAATTTTATGAAAAGTCCTTAGAGACCAAGGTGATAGGGGCCCAGAGAGTGATGTGGACGTAAGGGAGTGGGAATGCCATCCAGTCCATTCACCTCTAAGGCAGAAGTATGGTGGTGCAGAGCCAGTGCCAAAAAGAAATTGCAGGATAAATTGATATGGAAACCTGTTTGGATGGGAAAAAGATGGGGGGTGGGGGAAAGTAACATGCATCATTCTTTTTTTAACTGTAAGAGTCATCTCTTTAAAAAACGATATATCTTGTCCTGGCCTGTTTGGCTCAGTGGTTAGAGTGTTGGCCCATGGACCAGAGAGTCCTGGGTTCAGTTTCTGCTAAGGGCAGGTACCTTGGTAGCAATTTGTCCCTGGCCCCAGTTGGGGCCGTGTGGGTGGCAAACAGTTGATGTGTCTCTCTCACAAGGATGTTTCTCTCTCTCTCTTCCTCCCTCTGTCCCTCCTCCTCCATCTGAAGATAAATGCAAAAATATCTTCCAGTGAGGATTAAGAAAAAAAAGAGATATATCTTAAGGGGCATTGTGAGCCCATATGTGTGTATGTGGGGAGAGAGGATGCTGAGTTCCTGATGTCACACCAGAGTTTTCTTCACAAAGGACACTTTCACATTTCTTATCTAACCAGAGTCTGTACCAGATTCTGAAATTTGATCACCATTATGAATACCCAAAACCAGAAGTGGCAATAGATACTCCAAAAAAATATATGAGTTAAAAAAATTATTGAGATAATTATGGAGCATATACATCATAAAAGAGAAATCAAAATTGGATGGCCTACAGGAGAGGAAGCGTAATTAGTATACCATATAGAGTACAAATGGGATAATAGAAACCAATGGTTTTTTTTTTGTGAATAGAAATTGGTATTGAAAATGTGAAACAGAAACAAATATTCATGCAGAACAGGAAGAGATATTACTGAAGTAGAGTCTGGATGTGATAAAGATGTTACTTTAAAAAGGAACTCAATAGATGTGATAAATAACAGAATAGGCCGAGTCAATGAATGAATAAAGCACTGAAAGAATAAGTTGAAGGAGGCCCCCACCGAAGATTACCAACAGTGAGATTTCAGATCTGATGGGATATAGTGAGCAAGAGAAAATATGTTGACAGCTATATAACAGAAATCTCAGAAGTTAAATAAATTATAGTTCTTAGAAGAACTATTTAAAACAACAACAACAGCAACAACATTGCATGGGCCCATAACCCTACATATAATAGTCACATAATACTTTGTAAGCCAAATCAACCCGTCTTCACCTGCGCCTGGGGTCGACTACTCTCAGTGACTTGCTCTACCGTCCATCCAGGTGGCCACCTAAATACCATCTTCATCTACTGCCTTTTCTGTTTACCTCACAATAAGCTTGCAAATCCTGTCACTTAGTACTACTATTAACACTTAATAATCAGCATCTGCTACCTGAATTTGACAGTTGCTTTTTTCCACCATTACTTAAATTGGTTGATCCACATGACATTTGACATTTAGAAGGATCATTTGAAGGGACAAATGCAATTCCTTGTAGTGATCATTTTGCACTTTCTCTGCAGCGACCTCTCTTTGCACCCCTGCTGGCTCTCTCGGTGCAGATGCCTGTCCTCCAGTCTGGCTTGCCTTTACTCCTTCGTCTGGAGAGAATTGCAGTTTCTACAAAGGACCTTTATACCTCATGATTTTACTTTTCCAAAGTACATTTAAAATAGCCTATTCATTTTTCTATCTCTGATGAGATCCCCAAGCAACTTGAAAGTAGTAATTGCTTTATTATTCACTATTTATAAATATTTCTGGAAGCACTGGGAAAAAAAATAAATGGGGAATAAAAAACAGATTTTACAAGAACTCATTAAATGCCAGCTCCATCATTGTAAATATGGTCAAGTCATATAATTATCTGCCACATTAATTTTTTTTTCTCACTTATAAATGGGAACAGTAAAGCTTATTGGAGAGTTTTGTTGTGAATTTCAGTGGGATTATAATGTAAATGCACATAGAACAATGTCAGTCACATAATAGCTCCACAAGAAACAAATATTTTTTTATTATTTATTTATTTACTTTTTAGAGAGAGGAAGGGAGAAGGAGAGAGAGATAGAAACATCAATGAGAGAGAACATTGATTGGCTGCCTCCTGCAATCTGAGGATCGGGCCCACAACCTGAGCATGTGTCTTGATCAAACTGGCGACCTCTTGGTGCATGGGTTGATGCTCAACCACTGAGCCACACTGGCCGAGAAACAAATATTATTTAAGAACTACTACATGCAAACTAATACTCTAGGGAATACAGATTAGTCAATGACAAAAAATAATCACATAAGGAGTTTACAGTTTAACAAAAATAAATCTTCATACTTATTAAAATTGAAATACACACATGTACTATACATTAAAGAGCTCTATGCTGAATGTGAAACAGGGATACTTTCATGCACTTAAAATGATACAGATTTTGGTCTTCACCCATAGTCACCGTCCTGTGAGAAACCCATACTAAGTACTGGGAAAAGAGAAATTAAGGCAGGGTTTCTCAACAATGACACTGTTGACATTTTGGGCTCTAGATACTTAATACTTTTCTCTCATGGGGGGATAACTTGTGCATGGTAGGATGTTTAGCAGCATTGCTGTTCTCCATTCACTAATTGATAGTACCAAACTCCTTCCCTCCTCAATCCCTGCTCCCCAAGCTATGACAGTCTTCGGGTATTACCAATTTATCCCTAGGACAAAACCACATCCAGTTAAGAACCGCTGTATTAAAAAGCAATTTCCTCTCTACTGGACATTTTTCATGATTATGGAAGGTCAGTATTTCCTTTTTCATGACTCTTGCCTTCCTAATGTAGAAGTCATAAATTCAATTCCCTGGTCTCTCTGGAAATGGTACGTGCATGTGACAGGCTGCACCAGTAAGATAAACCACCATAGGACTTGGGTCCTAAAGAGGGCAATGCTAGAAAGAAGCCATCAGGTGGGAGCAACATGTTACCAAGGGTGATGGGGGAGGTCCTGCCCGGGAAAGGAGCAATGGTGCTGCATGCTCTGCTGCTCGGCACTGGGCATCCCATGGGGCCACAGGGCCTGCAGCAGTGATTGTGGAGGCAACCTGCCTTGCGTGGAGGATGTTGCTCCTGGCTCTAGACACTTCAAGCACTACCTTAACTAGTTCCTCATCTGAACTACACAATGCAAACATGGTGTGAATAATTATTTTCTCAATTTTCCCTGAGATAGTCCATAAAAGTATTATTTTATATTCATAAGAAGGAAGTTCATTTATTGCATACAATGGACACCTTAGAAGATTAGAGCTTGCCACATGGAAAATGGATTGAAAGGAGCAAATAAATCTCTTTTCTACTCAAACCAGCTATTATTATTCTGCTTTTCCCAACTTAAGTGCTTACTACTAACAGCTTTCAACTGAAGATCATAAAGAACTTTAAAATGGAAGTGATTTTCGTTTGCTAGACTTTGAAATATAGTTCAATGATTAATACTTTGCCTAATTCTTCTGTTTAAGCATTTCCATAAGTATTTTTCTGAGGACAATATAAGAAATTATTTTGTAAGATTTGGATATTCTTCCATATTATATTGTTTTATCCAGTCTTTATGCAGAACAGGCTACATAATTTTCAGGGCCCAGTGAAAACTGAAATGCAAGGCTCTCTGTTCAAAAACTAAAAATTTAAGATGGAAACAGCAAAACCTTAAAACAAACACGACATTCTCAGCACAAGACTGTGTGACAACTCAGCTCACACTCCCATGAAGTCGACCTTGTTCTCCTGAGATTGGCTAGTCACATGTCATGTACTACATAGGAAAAGACCAAGACTTCAAATCTTTACTGGTAGTCTTATGGCAATTTATGAAAGAAATGCTGATAGCTCATCATTCAGCACATCAAAAATAGCCTTGGAAGTGCCAGTGATCCAGCATCTTTGCATCCAAAAAAGACAAGTCGATTGTGAGGTTGTGGTGCTGATTTAGAGTTGTCTGTCGAATGACACAGATGGTATATTATGAAATATGCACAAATGCCTTAAGAAATGGAAGAGGCATGTTCAGTTTAGTTAAAATCCATCACCACACATTGTCACATTTTTCTTTCTTATGATGAGAACTGTTAAGATTTACTCTCTTAGCAACAGAGCCATGGATCTTGAATGCACTCATTAATTTGTCACAAATTTACCACTCAAAAGGATGACCTTTGGGTGTTATTTTAATATGCTCCTTCTAAGGCTATTACTAGCAATCCTGATTCAGTCATTTAGTTGGGTATAGGAAAATTTTCATTTTTATTAAGAGCCCAAGGAGACTCTAATGTTGAGGTTTTGCTGCTATGCTAAGAAAAATGCTATCTCTATGTTGAATTCTTTCTAGAATGTCTGAAGAGACAGAAGCAATGAAAAAACAAAAAAACAAAAACAAAAAAAGGGAGGTAATGGATAAAGAGTATTTTCCAAGGAAAACCTCTTTGTAAAAATAGTGGAGTAGAAAGACCTCTACAATTATTTGACAACAAGATAAAGAGATTATATGTATTTTAAAAGCCTTGTGTTTATATGGCACACAAAATAGAAAACAAGGTAAGAGAGTGAGCGATAATTTACATTAACAACAGGAAGTATTTTGTTGGTGTTGTTGATGTCATTATTACTCTTAGTAGATATGAGAGAAAAAGATTACTCATGATCCTGGTATAGAGGAAAATTCCCAGAGATATCCTTTCCCTAAGAACAGTTTTAAGTTATAATGATCAGCTCTGCTTATGAGAGATGGAGAATGAGGGAAGGGAGCAAAGACATGAGGCAACCTCTTTAAACCTGAACACGGAAAGTAAATAAGGCAGAGACTGGAGATGAAATGGATGTAAAGACAGTGGATGTAGAAAACCGAATGAGCAACTATTGGAGTCAAGATGATGGGAGCAGACTGTACCTGCTCACGAGGCAGGGGTCCATCCAAGGGTAGATAAAGTTATTCTCATTGATGTCCTCACAGAAGGAGTCAGTGGTGTCTACAACATGAAGCCTGATTGTTAATGATTCCTCTGTTGTGATCTCCGTGGTAAGTGTCAAAAAAAAAAAAAACAAAAAAAAACTCAAGTATTTAATAAAAATTTGTTCAGCTTAGAAAAATAATAATGAAAGGTAAAATAAAATTTCTCATAATGTCAAGAAAACCTTCTGAAACAAAAGGACAAGGTATGTGAACTGAAAACAGAAACCAGGATATATCTTTATTTTGTTTTATTTGTAGGTACTTTCCTTGATTGCTTCTAAAATGTATTTTTATAACTCTGATTTTAGTTTAAAAGTACACAGTACAATAGTTTTTGCTTATCACTCACAAAGGATAAGAACCTTCAGAAGAATAAACTGTTGTGTGTGTGTTTTTTTTTCTTTGACAATTTTTCCCCCTTGGTTACCAATTTTCAAGATGGATAGACACAGAAAAGACTATTGATACCCACGAGTTGGATAAATTGTGATACTTGACTCTTAAAATCCTGCTAAATATAAATAACTCTAGCTTTACTTTCCTCTCTTATGACATCAGCAGGTGCCCTTGAGTGAATTATTACGTGAGATTTGACTCTCAGTCATTTTTCACTGTACCTATTGCATTTATTTTGCACTTTATCATTACAATTTTGGTAGTTTGGGATAGACGTATTGGAAAACCCTGGTGTCCAGACTGCTTCTTGTTAGTTCGGTGAAAATTTGAGATGTATATTAAAGCAATTCTAAATAAAGCAATAGGAAAAGATTGAAATACATTGCCTTATTCTTTTTATTTCTTTTACAGCTATTAGGGTCCACTATTAGATTCTTAAAATACATTTGCTGAAAAAGTGTTGCCCCAGAAGGCAGCCTATGCAGATTCTGATTATTTCTCCAGCACCAAAACTACAAATTCAATAAATGCTTAGCGTAGCTCACCTGGCTGCTGAGTGAACTGAAATACAAATGGAACCCCAGGGCATTGCTGAAAATATTGAAGGACACCCGATAGCATTCACTCATCGTTTATCTTCTTTAGTGTCTAAAATCTGTGAATCTTGGAGAAACATAGAAAAAAGCTAAGGAATTGTTGTCAGGGTCAGAGGTTTTCCACTCCTTTCTTGTTGCTTGTCAGCAAAGACATATTTTCAAGTTCAGCTATGGCTATTTTTCTTAATTTAATTTTTAGTGGATTATTTGTCTTCTCTTTCCTTTGTAGAGTTAGCCATATCTAGAACCTCCAAAAATAAAAATGCTACCTGTAAGTCATGAGGCAAATAAAATGTAGTGGGTCAGGAAGCTGCAGTGTCTGAGACCTTAATTAAAAGTAAGTCATAAACACACTGTTTGTGTATATAGCACCCGAACCCCTGATGAGACAGAAACAGTCACATAGACATTGATCAATAACACTGTGTGGACGATGGGAAGAAATATTTTCCTGTTCATATCTGCTCATCCATGATGACTCACTCTTTGATGATTGGGTATTTTGCCAATTAAATGCCAGTGGAAATGTAGTCAATAACACACATTTCCCTCTAAGTTCAATAATTTAAAATGCCCTCAGCAACGTTTTACATGCAAACAATCACAACAATGATTGCTTATATAATTAAGAGGAGATAATTAGATCCAATTGGGTAGGAGGTAGCTCAGACTCTTTTGATGGCTAAATCTTCAGCACCCAGAGAGTTCATGTACAATATCTGTGGAATTTGTATTGCTTCTCAAAGATAGATGTGCTCACACCCACACATATGCACAAACACACAAAGAGGACCTGCCAAGTGTTTCTTAAACATAGAAATAAAATCCAATTTTCAGAAGCCTAAAAGTAGAGTCTCTGAACCTAAGCTCAACGGCAGTAAGTTTTCATGACACTTGTAATTCCCTCAAAAAGTGATGTGCCAAAGTGCATGTGGATTAACCGCATGGTCACAGCCTGAGCAGTACTGACTAGTGAGGAATCACAGCACTCTGCAGTTGTCTGGTGACAGTTGAGATGACCCTTGATAGTGCTTATGCTTGCATTGTATTCGCTTTGTTTGCTAGACATTCAGTTGCAGTTGTCCCTAAACGAGCAATTTCTCTTTCCACGTGAGAATACCATTTTTGTAGGAGTTCAAGGAGTTGAAGAAAGAAACAGGTGAGAGAAGAATTTGGCTTTTAGGTGGTGGGAACTCAAAGATATTCTTGTCTCTCACCTCCTCCTTTTTCACCTCATCTTATTGCTGAACATAACATCTAAATATCACTTTCGGGTCAGATATGACTTGAACTAAAGATATGTTAAAATTTTAGCCAAAAGAATTATTTCCATATTTTTAAAAGAATTTAAAATCTCTCCTTTACATTAACTAGTTTAAATCTAGTTTACTTAATAAGTATAACCAAACAAAAATATTATTCAGAGAATAATCTATAAAACCCTTCAAATAGATTCATTCTTTTCCTGGTGGGTGCTTCATAAATATTTGTTAGGCAAGATAAATTATTTTTAAATGCTTGTCATTCTGTTACTTGTTCATGAGTGTATAAAACTCTTCAATAATCTCAGAGAGCAATTTCACAGGATAGATTAAAAAAACCTTGAAGTATAAATATTTTTTTTCTTAGTTGACTAGAATTTTAAAAGTGGAACATGCTAATAACTTTTGATTAAACAATTTTATTTATAATGACATAGAACCATTAAAAGATGAATCTATACATTGATAGACATGAATGTTCAACCAAGTAGTATTTCTAATAATTTATTATTGAGAAAAGGTACATATTCAACAGGGAAACTAGATTAATTTATAGACTTGTCTAAATAATAAAAAGATGCCATTAAAATTACATTTTATAGAATTGTTTATTTCTAAGAAATATATATATATATATATATATATATATATATATATATAATAATAAAATAAATACCAGGAGCAATTTCACAGGATGGACCAAGACCTTAAAGTATGAATTTTTTTTTCTTAGTTAACTATCCTCATAGGACCTAACTCATGTTAATAATAATTATATTTAAAAAGTGGAATTACTGGTACTTTTAATATTCTCTTAGTACTTTTGTGTTTTCCAGACTTACTACAGCGCATGGTTAATATTTTATAATGCGAAAAGATATACAGAAATATCTGAAAACAAACATGTAAAGTAATATTTTACTTTCCTGTTATATTTTCCTTAGTTGTATAAATGGTCAAAGTAAATAACATAGAATTGCTAGATTGTGATAAAAAATGAGTGTTTAGGGATTTTGCATGATGAACCAAAAACCAAAGGGAAAGAGACAGAGAAAAGTTGATTCAAATGGGACTGCCTACACGTTTGTGTGCCTACCCCCCAGCAGTGCCTTGAAGGAATCTTAGAATTCCTCATTGTAATATGGACATAAATACACCAACACACCTCCCAAACTCCCAGAGCAGTTTTGATGCCTAGTCTCTGGGCCAATCTTGTTTTTGACAGCTACGGCCTCTCCTTGCTATGTATCTAGAAAGAGAGAAGAAATAAGGCACTGAAAGTGAATGGAAAGAAACAAATTAAGGAAATATATCAAAAATCACTTGCCATCGCTGCCCCTCCCTAATTCCACTCCAGCTCTTCATCCTAAGGCACTTTTTCTCCAACTCTGCACAATCTACGCTCCTTAGTCTCAAACCAAGGTTTGCGCTTTAATCCCATACTTACAGTCATATTATTTCTTTTGAATACTGTCTCCCCTTTTCTGTCTGTCACTTTTAGCATGCCTCCAGATTCCGTTAAAATGTCATCTGCCTCACGATGCCATGTTCTGGGCTCTTGTAATGTTGCTTTGCTATCGTAACTGTATATTCTTTACAGTAAGAGTTCATTCAAATTTGCCCCTTTCTGCATGCACCCAACAGAGTCCTTGGAATGCAGAGTATGATTAGTGACTAAGAATACTAAAATAACTAGTAGTAAATTAATGACTAATAGAATACATGAGTGAGTAGGTGTATAAATGAATGAAGGAATGAATAGAATGACTCAAAATGTATGTAAATCCCCTTTTTCTCTTCAGGCATATAAATTCTGGGGTTTGTTGGTAGAATATTCTCAAACTAGGGACAGCAAGGAAAGCATTCAATTACTCTCTCCCCCATTCAAGTCCTAGTTAAAAACCTGCTTTATGATTTGGGTGTGTTTAGTCTTTTCAATTACTTAGGAATAAGATTCTGTCATGCCTCTCATAAAATAAAATCCTTGAAAACTGGACTCCTTAAAAAAGAATTACTGGAACGTCTCTTATAGTCAAAAATTTAACCATGGAATAAAACAAAACAAAACAAATAACCAAGCGAGACTCCTCCAGAAGATTATTATCTTAGTGTCTAGAATTGCTATTACTTCATTAAGTACAAAAGAAGAAACATAAAACATTCCTTTGTCTCTTTTATCACTTTATCATCAAAGTAAACTGTGGCAGGTACATGGCCTTAGGAGGTTTTTGTTTTGTTTTATAATTTGTATGTTATAGGTAGATAGAGATTTTATACCAGAGTCTTGAAATTTAGATTAATTCCAGTAATTAAATGTGTAAAGTCTCTGATTTCATAAAGGGAGCCCAAAGCCATACATCTCTACCAATGTGGGCTGAGTTATCGGAAGAGAATTTGAGGTATTGTTTTAAGGACAACAATGGGAATTGTGTGGGTAGATGCCTTCAAGCTGTTTTTGGAAATGAGTCCCCAAACTTTGCAAGCACTGATAAGTTAATTTCCAAATATTTAGATGCTTATCCTAAACTTTCCAAACTACCTTCTCAACTTGCTGATGCACGCTCAAGTTCTCCGCAGCGTTTTAAACAATACACCTTTTATTTCTCTTTTGTATACAACAGTTCTCCCTGAGTGATAGCATTGACTGCTCTTTGGTATCTGTCATATGTGTCTTATTTTGAGGTCTTAATATTTTGTGTGACAGATAATAAATTTAGAAACTATGAGCATAAGCCCAAATTCGTATAGATGTATATATAACTTTTGCATATTTCTTAACATTCTCCGTGTGAATGTTTTAATGCAAATTGCATATTATAATATTATCTTGTTTACAGAAGTGCTGTTAAAACAAATAAGACGAAGAAGAGAACTGAAGCATATGTTCTATTATAAAAACAAAGACCTTTGATACTGCATATCCAGGAGTGTTTTTTTAATGTGTGTTTTTCTTTTAACAAATGAAACTGAAACTATGCACTTTGTAATACAGTCTTAAATGTGAAAAATAGAGATAAGAATTGAGTGGGAGGGTCAGTTCTAGAAATGAGAGCCAGGACACGGTTGAAGGATAAATGTATTAGAAATTATAGAGAGGTGAAATGTTAAGAAAGGTGATTGATTTGAATTAAGTTGAAATATGGAAGTGTCCAGACACTTATAAAAAGGGATTGAATTTTGATTTACTGGTGGTTCCAACTTCACATAGTTTACATAAAGTGGCAATCAAGGAAGTTTGACTTAGAATCACTAAGCATACAGAATACATTTCAGACCCATAAAAAAAAGTTCTAACAATAAATAAGCCTTTACTGGATAAAAGTGTGGTGGTAGTTATATACTTTAGAGTTGGATTGAGGCTTAGCATTCAAAATTCATACTAACATGAATCTTTTGTCCTCCTAACTTAACAAGTATGCCGAACATGTAGGTTAAAGTCACTAATTTCTTTTGAAATTTTCTTTTTGGCATAAAAGTTATATTTAATATTTTAAGTGGGCAATAATGTGATTTCTATTAACATCTTTTCCCTAGCCCTTAGAATTAATTCCTTTGGGAAAGAAATCATCTGGGAGTCAAAACTATTCCAGACCGCAAAGGTGAAGACTTTAATTGACTGCCCTAGAGTTTATCATTGCAAGATGGAGGTATTTAGCTCAAGTGGCATGAAGAGCTCTTAAATTATTCTAGCAATTTAGTTTTCACTCTTTTTGTTCTTTATTGTAAAATCCTGCAATGGTTATACACACCCAGGAACTTGGACTTCAGACTCTACGAACAGCAGGGGGTATATCTGCAGCTGATGTAATGTTCACTTCTTGAACCAAATCATTAGACTTTCTGGGATTCATGCATATGCTAAAGGGTGCTCATGAATGAATCAGAATGGCTTGCTCAGGGAGGCCAAACTTTTTTAGTTCTCAGACTGATGGGGGGTGTGGGGGGGGGGTGAGGGGGGCAGGATTAAGAAAATTAAAAGCTAAAATAAAAGAGAATCAGGCACTCCTCTAAGTTTCTCTCCCAGTAAATGAGGCCAAATGCCAATACTTTGATTTGCAGGCATCCACGTCTAGCTACTTTGGAGACATGGAAATGTATCTGCCATTGCTGCTGCAAATGGATGGTCAGCTGGCCTCACAGGCCATTCATCATTGGAGAGTTAGCCCATTTCTCTACACTTCAGGTAACATTTCCTAAAAGGAGAAAAGTCAAGGCTTGCAACTGAATATCACGGTCATTCCAGTTGTCAGACCAAATCCTGAAATGATGGCCAGTTTACTCAGTGACAACATGCACATCACTCGACCTCCCTGTGCATTTACGCTTATTGCATTTCGTTTTTTAATGAATAATGAGAAGTCTTAAAATAACACACTGTCAGAATTCTTTCCTTTAGGGTAGGTGACAGATGTGATGGAAATAACATTCACCTTAAACTGTCATCCCCAGGTACCTACCCTTCAGCATATCTCAGAAATCTAAGTCATATTGTTACTAGAGAATTGCATGGATGGCCTTTCTCCATTGCTAGTGGGAGTAGGGTTTTGGGGGCACCACTGGAATAAGCATATCCAGAGGATCTCGTTGGAGGGTGAGATATGGTAAAAAGATTTATTTGCATAAAAGCTATATTCCTTGATTTACAAAGTCCTATTTCCCTTCAACCAGTCCTAGAAGAGGGGTGGCTAGGAATTCAACAGAGCTAGAAGCAGGGCCAAAATCCAAAGTTTCCGTTCCATGGTGGAGTTAGGTCTGGCATAGCATCAAGCTAATCCCAGTCCATTAGTCCACTGTGTGTGGGCCCATGTGACTGTGGGCCATGAGGACATGAGAGTCCCACCAGCCAGGAGTAAGGTTCGAGCAGCAAAGAGCAAAATGTAAGGGAGAACTCCCTGGTTTAGGAGTATAAATATCAAATATTCCTGCTTGTAGTGGCCACGCCTATTCCAGCCAATGATTTGCTCCCAGGTGTGATTGACAGGCTAGCACTTTTTTATGTCACCCACACCTTGCTGGGCATGCGTCTATTGTCCAGTTCCTTCCTGCACCTATTTGGGGGGAGCAGACTGGACGATGTTAAACTGCAATTTCCTTGGACAAATGGCATGCCTGTATTTACCTCCCCTTTATTCTTTCCTGTTAATTAATAACCAGGTTATCACAATGGTATCCTTAAGATTGTGAGCCCTTGCTACTCAACACATCTTTTGCAAACTGACAGAAGATTGTTTGTTAGAAGTACAGCATCTCAGGCCCTGATTCAGAACCTGCGTTTACACTTAACACCAGATGATTTAAACACATATTAAATTTTGAGAAGCATTGCTGTATTGGGCATTTGAGTATAAGTCATAGCAATGTGATGTTTAAAATGCTTCAGTATTCATTCTTAACACTTTACCAGATATTTCCCCACAAAATACCATATTTTAAATGCCTGCTATTGAGCTTCATGGAAACACATCCATGTCTTAATTATTTCCATATATCAAGAATCTTCTGAGCAAAAATTACTTAGCAGCAACTCAAGAAATGTTTATGGAATTGGTTTAGGATATAATTTTAAGTGAAGTATGCTTAAATTTAAATTTCAGTAACTTTATTTTCGTTTTTAAAAGACATTGAAACTATAATGTAAAAAATCTTAACCCTCATTTGCTCCAGGTGTAACTCAGAGGTTATAAAAGCCACTTTTCTCTCTATAACACTGAAGAGTGTGTAGAAAGCATCGAACACAGAAGACCTGCTACCCTACTGGTCAATAGAACAGGAAAAACAAAGAAACGGCTAAAAGTGCTGCTAACTAAAGGCTAGTCTCTTGCCCTCTATGAAAGGAGAAAAGGGTTTTGTTTTGTTTTTATCTCTTGCCCTAAAGCCAAGGATGAGAGGGAACAAAGCATAAAATCTCATAAAATGAGTGGTATGGGGGTTCAGAAGAGCCACCCCCAAGATGTACATCGGTGGTGTACAGATTAATTTGGAATTAGGGCAATTTCAGCTTCAGGTTCAAGAAGAATGTCCATGTTTCTCTTTAACCTCCCAGAAGAACTTGAATTAGTGGCTTTGCCCCAAATGGGAGATTATCAGCAATAATCCTTTTTTTGACCCATCTATATGGCAGGGCAAAGTTTTATTTACTAAACATCTGCTCTTATCACCTGCAATGACCCTTTGGAGCCCCCAGGTCACCTTACCTCCTCCCTAGCTCCAGGTGCCTTACATACCCATGTTTCTTCTCCGTCGGGGACCGTCTTCTGCATGTGGGGTCTCTGACGCTCTCAATTATGCAGGGTTCCATACATATGTATGTATTAAATCTGGTTATTTTTCTTCTGCCTATTTGCTTTAGACCAGTCAGAAGAACCTTGAGGGTGGAGAAAAGTTTGTTCCTCCGTAACAGTAGAAAATCAGTAAAAACCGCATTTGGCATTATCTGACCAGATGTCTGCTTAACTGTGATACTGGATGAACTACGTTTCTCCAGGGGTGGGAAAGAAGAAAAGTAGGAGAAATGGGATGTTGAGAGACCATCATTGGAAAAGAGCATGAGACCCAACAACACCCAGAACTTATTCTGGACTTTTCCTACCTCCCTAGTCTCCCTTTCCTCCACTCTGTCCCCCTCATTCCCTACCACACAGATGCAGAATTTTCTAATTTGTCAGAGTTCTGGGAAATAAATTTGTTAATGGCTATATGGTAGGCCTGATTTAGTCAAATAGAGTAGATGAGATTGTGGTCTATAGATTTTTCTGGACCTCTGGTACATGGATGGAAATAGGCACACATTTTTAGGGGTATGTCTTGGTGTCCTAGCAAGAAGATAATTTGAAGAAAAGATGTCCACAACCTAGAGAAATATCATAGATAGACATGTACATCACCTCAGATGGATATGTTAAAACTATCCCAGGGCTCAAGAAAACCATGGGCTCAGGTATGATATTGGAACAGTAGCCCTGACAAACAAAGGAAACCGATGAAGTTCCACCCAACTCTCTCATTGTTCTTTGCATTCCCTCACTCTTACCATAATGGGACTGATCTTAGAAGAGGGAAAAATAAGAGATGCTTTGTAGCTTGTCTATACCCAATAGTCACCTCCAGTGACTCTAACTACCACACTAGTCTGGATTGGGAAAAAGGAGAAAAGCTTGGAGTGGAGATTAAACAAGACTAAAATGAACAGGGAAGGTCTTGTACAGCAAGATAAAACGGATCTAATAGCGTAATGTGGCTGAAAAGTTAAGGAATCTGTCAATAAGAAGTTAAAGTAGCTGCTTTATAGCATGAAAGGTGATTCTAGACAGCACAGTGCAGGAATGGTCATTAGAAAATAAAACCATACCTCATATCTACCTCAACAAGTTGATATTTATCAAAAATCTGCTTATAATAACATTCTACAACCTGATCTTCATGCTTATTTATGAAATTAATATTTATTGTCCATCCTGATATCATTAGTGTCATAGCAATTGTGTTGTCTTCTGATTTGGAATGATGTTGTCAGAATCATCAGCTCACAAAACAGTTTTAGACCTACAAATATTTTTTAATTCCAGAAAAATTTGATTTGGCATCTCCAGGCTGCTCCAAATTAACTAAGAGCAGGGGACAAGTTTATAATCTACCTGAGCCCCAGAAACTCCTCTGTAAATATTGGAATATGGTCTCTTACGTGAGAGTGCTAAAAGTTATACTATATGTATATTTTTTTATTGTTATGTGCCCCTAACGGGAACTGAACTGGGGACTCTCTGGTCCGCAGGCCAACGCTCCAACCGCTGAGCCAAACCAGCCAGGGCCAAAAGTTATATTTTTAACATTTGTAAAGCACCTAGTGATACTCAGTAAAGGAATTAAAAAGAAAACAAAATATATCCTGTAAACATTCCAAAATAAGTACTACAGTCTTTAAGATAAAAGTATTTTTTAAAAATATCTTTGCTTATTTTAAAATTAAAAAAGAAGAAAAAATATCATAGAATTTTTTCTCCATACTCTAAGTCCTGACGGAAATAAAAATTAGAGGCTCCCTTTTAATTTTCTAAGGGGAATAAAATAGCATGGTTTTTATCTAGAAATGTCCAAACACAGATATCCATCCTTCCATAGGAATGTTCACTGTCAATAGTAAAATCATCTTCATTTGCTTCTATGAAACCACTTAATTCACAGCCTATTTAAAAGAGCACCATCTCTGATAGCTGTAATTAGTTTCATAACAACTCTTCATGCTGCCACTTTGCAATTCAGGCTGAGAGTCCAACTTTTAACACAGATGTGTCACTAATTAGCACTACCAAAACCAAGTCCAATAGGGCCGTAATGAATGCAGGACAATTGAGGAACTGAGTTCATTTCTCCATTTGAATCTTGGAAGCAATCCATTTTAATCTGTATGCAAAGGTCTACTTTTGAAGAAGTAATTGTACTTTGTGTTGGTCCATCTGGACTGGGCTGTAAATATGCCTTCTACGTTTTAGAACTTTAAGTTACCCAGACAGCACTCAATGCCAGAGCAACGTTCAAGAAGTCCTATATGGATGATTAACTTGAGAACATTTATCAAATCAGTGCCCTGATTTAAGGGAGAAAATGCATTTTTAAGCTAGAAGTGATTTCTGGGCTCTTCGTTTTGGTGAATGAGATGAATTCATTAAAAAAATGTCCAAGTGCTTTTTCCTTTTCTTTATAAATAAGCCTAAAAAAAAAAACAAGCACATAGTTCTTCTTTCCTTAACATTTGAATATTATTGTATGCCAGGAATTACATTGTAGTACTAGAGTAGCAATAACAACAACAACAAAAAAAACATACAAAAAAAAGAAAGAAAACCCATTATGGTCCCTGTGGTTTAGGCTGATATACCAACTTTCCACAATTATTTTGTCCATATACTCTTCCATATGTTTTTGCAGGTTTTTACAACATGCTTCAAAAGTATTTGAGGTTTGGGATTTCCACTTGTTACTATTTATGGTTTCAGTGTTCACATACCATTGATTTTTTTCCCTCTCTCTTTCCAAACCCAAATGTCAATTGTAATCTAAATTAATTTGCACTTGGTGTTGGCAAGATGGTAACTTCATTTCATGTAGAGAAACCACAAAGGCAAAGCAGAAGATGTTAACTGCAGTTCTTGATTCATCTTCTTGATAGCTCTGGCTTCCCTCTGCAGTTACCCTAAAGCCAGTTAGATACTTGTCATTGTCATTTGGGAAATCGATTTGAGAGAGTTGATACATAAGTCGATTTGGGCCTTAGAAATAGTATGTCCAGATTTCTCATAGAAGAAAAATTGTGATGAATAACCTATTAGTGAACATCAATGTTGGCAAAATATATAACTTTATATCATAAACGAAATATGAATCAAAAGTTACAGGGACTCTTCAGGTACCTGGATCACATGGTTTGGACATCTTGTATTTCAATTACATGGCAAGTGCCTAAGGCATTGCAGGGACATGGTAAACCAGTTGTAGACTACGTGAGAAAAAAGGGGGGAGAATAAAAGCTGTCCCTTCAACCCCAGATGTGCAGCACACAAGCAGCCACTGAGACACGATATCACAGAATCTCTGCAGAAACCAAGGGAGTCACAGGAAGCCTAGGAAAGGAGGTTGTGTCTGGCACACTTTATTGTCAGCCCATCGAGGAAAGATTTGTCATATGCCCCAGAGCATGAAGCAGGAAAATACTCACCAAGTATAATAAGGTTAGGGTGATAAGTTCACAGAAAGTAAGATCTAGGAATGCAAATAAGAGTATTGTCAATTCTTCAGGCAAATGAGATGGGGATGATGAAGTGGGAAAGTCATCATCCAGGTATGTGATGTCTTGAAGTTTAGATATTTTCGAAGACTATACAATGTTTCCCTTGGTTTGCCGTGTTTCCTGATAACTCGGAAACACTGAAAACTGGGAAATTTAAAAGCTTCCAGCGGGGACTTGAATCGTAATCACCACTTTAAGGATGAGAATGGAGCCAGTTGAGGCCACCAGAAGAAAAAGAAGAGATGGCAGAACAAAGTAGGAGCGGAGTGGACACTCTGGGGAGCCTGGGGATGAGATTCTTGTACCTATGAATAGTGCAAAAAACCAATGTCCTCACAAAGGGAAACACATGTCCTTTCCACCCACCCTGCCTACATTCAGTTGGCTTTATTCTGTCAGGAGAAGCTTCATGTTTCCATTGCTTTACAGATAGTACTGTTGTTCCAGTTTAATCCTGAAGGGTGAACCTGGGCAAGGCAGCTAGATGCTTTCCACACACAAAACTCATGTATTTCCTTGTAAGGTTACAGAATGATGTCAGTGGAGTATAGATCAGCACACCATGAAAATTTCCACCACAGAGCCTTAAGTATAGCTTAGTAAATAAATATTCCCTTCTTGAAGAACTAACAATAATTTAAAATCCGGATGTTTCAAGGGAACCTCTGGGAAAAAATTCATGATGTTTTCTAATATGATTAAAAATAGCCATGAAGAAAACAGAAAGATCTTTTTTTTTTTTTTACTGTTGTGGATTAAGTTTTATGTTGTTAGGGTCTTTGAATGGTCGCCATGTCTTACTCTTATCTAAGGTTTTGTGAAAGTCCAGGTGACAACGTTGCTGCAGTGCTCATGGACAATAGCATCTGTCTCCTTAAGGTGCCTCCAGAACAGCTGCCTAGGAAAGCTCACAGCATCAGGCTTCAGCGGCCCTCTGGCCACGGTACCACAGAAGGACATAAGGTTTATAAGTTCCTGTCTCCATAGGATGAGGACCTGAACGTGAGTAAAAGACACTTTAACCATCCTGCATCCTGGGGACACTCGGGATTTGGAGGGCACTCAGAGTGTTTGCTGAGTTGCTGCCATGCAGGATGCTGGCCATGTTGCTCCTTCCCAGGGCTCTGGGGAGAGGCAGCAGGCACTCCTCGGAGATTCAACCCCACCCTGAGGGCCATTCAAATGCTAATTGAGGCTAATTAACAACCAGCATCTGCCCCACCCTAGGGAAATCCCCTTATGCTGAGCACTTGAGGGACTTTTTCAATCAATTTACAACCCAAAACTCTTCAAGTAACCTGGACTGCTAGCATCCAGGCAAAAAGCTAGAGGATAACAGTACCTTTCTGGGCTAGCAACTTAACCCAGAAAGTAAGACTTGACAGTGGCATTTAACATGGGTCCTCCCTCGTTCATCGAAACCCAGAAGAGGGAGCCACAAACAGCAAAACACCAACACCCACAGGGAAAACAGACAGGCTCCAAAGCCCACCGTGATAGCCAAAATGGGAAAACACAGAAAGAAAAGCCAAATGAAAGAACAAGAGACCTCCACCGAAGATGAAATCAATGTAGAGCAGTTAGGCAGGTTAACAGAGCTCGAATTCAGAGCTATGATCTTGAGGAAGCTGAACAGAATGAATAAGGACATAGAGATGCTGAAAATAAACCAAATGGAAATTAAAAACCACCAAGAAGAGATAAAAAATGACATATCAGAAATAAAGAACACACTGGAAGGTCTAAAAAGCAGAGTAGAGGAAGCTGAGGACCGGATCAGTGAATTAGAAGACAGGGTAGAAAAAATCAACCAATCAGAAAAATAAAAGGAAAAAACGATTAAAAAACAGGAAAACAGCTTAAGAGAACTGAGGGACAACTGGAAACATAATAATATTTGCATCATAGGAGTCCCCAAAGAAGAAGAAAATGAGCAAGGGATAGAGAATATATTCAAAGAAATAGTGAGAGAAAACTTCCCTAAATTGGTGAAAGAAGAAGGCATTCAAGTTCAAGAAGCACAGAGAGTCCCAAGTAAGAAGAACCCGAACAGGTCCACACCAAGACACATAGTAATTAAAAGGCCAAAAATTTAAGACAAAGACAGAATCCTAAAAGCAGCAAGAGATAAGCAACAGGTTACCTACAAAGGAAATCCATAAGGCTCTCAGCTGACTTCTCACAAGAAACACTACAGGCATGAAGTAATTAAGGTCATGAAAAACAAGGATCTGAATTCAAGACTACTCTACCCAGCAAGATTATCATTCAAATAGAAGGTCAAATAAAGAGCTTCCCAGAAAAAAAAAGCTAAGGGAATACGTTACCACCAAACAACCACTGCAAGAAATGTTAAAAGGACTACTGTAATTAGTAGTAGAAATAGGAAAAAATATATCACCCCACTAAACAAAAATGGCAATAAACAAGTACATATCAAAAATCACCTTAAATGTAAATGGACTGAATGCTCTGATAACAAGACACAGAGTAGCTGATTGGATAAGAAAGCATGACTCATCTATATTTGATTACAAGAGACCCACCTCAAAACAGAAGACCCACATAGGTTGAAAGTAAAGGGATGGAAAAAAAATCTTCCAAGCAAATGGAAAGCAAAAAAAAAGCTGGGGTAGCAATATTCATATCTGATAAAATAGATTTCAAAATGAAGGCCATAACTAGAGACAAAGAAGGCCACTACATAATATTGAAAGGATCTATTCAATAGGAAGATATAACCTTGATAAACATATATGCACCCAATATAGGAGCAACAAAATATATTAAAAATCTTTTGGAGGATATCCAAGGAGAAATCGACAGCAATACAATCATAGCAAGGGACTTCAAAACACTGTTGACACCACTGGATAGATACTCTAGACAAAAAATTAGCAAGGAAACAGAGACTATAAATGAAGCACTAGACCGAATGAATTTAATAGATATCTACAGAGAATTACACCGCAAAACTACAGAATTTACGTTCTTCTCAAGTGCACATGGGACATTCTCAAAGATACACCACATGAGAAGGCATAAATTAAATCTCTACAAGTTCAAGAAGACTGATATCATATCAAGCATCTTCTCAGATCACAATGGCATGAAATCAATTGCAACAAGAACAAGCAAAGACAATACAACACATGGAGGCTAAATACCATGTTATTAAACAATGAATGGGTTACCAAGGAAACCAAGAAAGAAATTAAAAACTTCCTGGAAACCAATGAAAATGAACACACAACAACACAAATTAATGGGATGCAGCAAAAGCAGTTCTGAAGGGAAGTTCATAGCACTACAGCCCTACCTCAAGATACAAGAAAAATATCTAATTGACTGTCTAACCTCACAACTTAAAGAACTAGAAAGAAAACAGAAAGAAAACCCCATAGCAAGTGAAAGGAAGGAAATAGTAAAGATCTGAGCAGAAATAAATGACACAGAGACCCAAAAAACAATTCAAAGGGTCAATGAAGCAAAGAGCTGGTTTTTCAAAAAAAATAAACAAGATTGATGAACCCTTAGCTACACTCACCAAGAAACAAAGAGAGAGAACCCAAATACACAAAATCAGAAATAAAAGAGGAAAAATAACCGACACAACAGAAATACAAAAGATCGTTAACAGCTACTATGAACAACTATATGGCAACAAATTAGACAATCTAAGCAAAATGGACAAATTTCTAGAAATACAGAGTCTCCCAAAACTAGACCGGGAAGAGATAGAAAACTTGAACAGACCAATAACAACTAAAGAAATTGAAGAGATAATCAAGACTCTCCCAGCAAACAAAAGCCCAGCCCCAGATGGCTTCACGGGGGAGTTTTACTGATCATTCAAAAAAGAACTAACACCCATTCTCCACAAACTATTTCAAAAAATTCAAGAAGAAGGAAGACTTCCAAACTCGTTCTATGAGGCCAGCATAATTCTAATTCCAAAACCAGAAAAAAGACACTACAAAGAAAGAAAATTACAGGCCAATATTCCTGATGAACATAGACGCCAAAATCCTGAACAAAATACTAGCAAATCGGATCCAGCAATGCATCAAAAAAATTATTCACCATGACCAAGTGTATTCTTTCCAGGGATGCAAATCTGGTACAATATTTGCAAATCAATAAATGTGATACACCACATAAACAAAATAAAAGATAAAAATCATATGATTATATCAATAAATACTGAAAAAGCATTTGACAAAATACAGCATCCATTTCTGATAAAAACGCTCAGCAATGTGGGAATAGAGGGATCATATCTCGACATAATAAAGGCCATGTACGAAAGACCTACAGCCAGCATCATACCCAATGGGCAGAAATTGAAAACATTTCCATTAAGAACAGGAACAAGACAGGGATATCCACTTTTGCCACTCTTATTCAACATAGTACTAGAAGTCTTAGCCTCAGCAATCAGACATGAGGAAAAAATAAAAGGAATCCAAATTGGAAAACAGGAAGTAAAACTGTCATTATTTGCAGATAACATGATATTATACATATAAAACCCTAAAGACTCCATCAAAAATCTACTTGACTTTATAAATGAATTAGGCAAAGAGCAGGATAAAAATTTATGTCCAGAAATTGATGGCGTTCGTATACACCAATGATGAACTCACAAAAAGAGAAACCGAAAAAACAATCCCATTTTCCATCTCAGCAAAAAAAATTAAGATACCTAGGAATAAACTTAACCAAAGAAGTAAAGGACCTATTTGTAGAAAACTACAGGACATTGAAAAAAGAAATAGAGGAAGATATAAAAAAGTGGAAGCACATACCCTGTTCATGGATTGGAAGAATTAACATCATTAAAATGTCCATACTACCCAAAGCAATCTATAGATTCAAAGCAATCCCCATCAAAATACCAATGACATATTTCACAGAACTAGAACAAATACTTCAAAAGTTCATATGGAACCAAAAAAGTCCCCAAATAGCCACACCAGTTTTGAAAAAGAAGGACAAAGGAGGTGGGATCACCATACCAGATATTAGGTTATACTACAAAGCGACTGTAATCCAAACAGCCTGGTACTGGCACAAGAACAGGCATATGGACCAGTGGAACAGAACAGAGAATCCAGAAATGGACCCAAGGCAATATGCTCAATTAATATTTGACAAAGTTGGCAAGAGCATGCAGTGGAGTCAAGACAGCCTCTTTAATAAGTGGTGTTTGGAAAATTGGACAGCTACATGCAAAAAAATGAAACTAGACCATCAACTTACACCATACACTAAAATAAACTCAAATGGATAAAAGACTTAAATATGACCCGTGAATCCATAAAAATTCTAGAAGAAAACGTAGGCATCAAAATTTGGACATGATCTGCAGCATAATTTTCTGTGATACATCATCTAAGGCAATAGAAACAAAGGAGAAAATGAACACATGGGACTACATCAAACTCAAAAGCTTCTGCAGAGCAAAAGAAACAATCATCAAAATGGAAAGGCAACCCACTGTATGGGAGAACATCATTGCCAATGATATATCAGATAAGGGATTAATTTCCAATACATATAGAGTGCTCATACAACTTAACAAAAGGAAGACAAAGAACCCAATTAAAAAATGGGCAGAGGAACTAAATAGACACCTCTCCAAACAGGATATACAAATGACCAAGAGACATTTGAAGAAATGCTCAACATCACCAATCATCAGAGAGATGCAAATTAAAACGACAATGAGGTATAACCTCACAACTGTCAGAATGGCCCCCATCCGCAAATCATCAAACAAGTGTTGGGGAGGGTGTGGAGAAAAGGGGACTCTAGTGCACTGCTGGTTGGAGTGCAGACTGGTGCAGCCACTATGGAAAACAATATGGTGTTACCTCAAAAAATTAAAAATTGAACTTCCATTTGACCCAGTGATTCCACTTCTAGGAATATACCCTAAGAAGCCTGATACACAAATCAGGAAGAATATATGTACCCCCATGTTAATAGCAGCACTATTTACAATAGCTAAGATCTGGAAACAGCCCAAGTGTCCCTCAGTAGATGAATGGATGAAATGCAGTGGTACATATACACAACGGAGTACTATGCAGCTGTAAGAAAGAAAGGTCTCTTATCCTTTGAGACGATATGGAGGGACTTGGAAAGTACTATCCTAAGTGAAATAAACCAAGCAGAAAAAGACAAATCCACTTGATCTCACTTATATACGGAATAAAATGAACATAACAGTCTGAGGAATAGGGTAGATCCAGAAACATGGAAGTAGGGCACAGACTGACAACCCTCAGAAGAGGGGGTGGAGGGTGGGAAGAGATAAACCACAGAACTTATATGCATGTATGCATGACCAATGGGCATGGACTACAAAGCCGGGGATGGTGTCCGGGGGATGTGGAGGTGGTGCCAATGGGGTAAAAAAGGAGAAACATCTGTAACAAAAAAAAAAAATTAAAAATTAAAAATAAAGAAAATATATATATATATTTTATTTTGTTTATTCTTCTCTTTATTTCCACATCTTTTATCTGGTTTTACATTATTTCCAATCTGAGAGGTACAAAATAGTTTAATTTTTAGTTTATCTGTTTTGTCTCTCTACTTCTGACTATTTTGTTATGCTAAGCAAAGGTGTTTAGTTGCTAAGTGGTAACTGTAATAGATGAACATTATCCTTCCATGTCCCCTCCAACATCCTTAATGTTTTATCAGAGGGTAGGATCCCATAATTTGTGTTTTCTCCTCACTTTGTATAAATGGGGAAAGGTAGGTTACATAAAAACATCTTAAGATTCATCAGATACTGGAACAATGACCTCACTCTTACCAAAAATTATCCTTCAAATATGCTATGTTTGTAGTTTTCCTCAGAGAATGGAAAACTCAAAATATCTGCCAAATTTAAACAATTACAGTAACAAAAAAATCTAACATAGCTGATGTGTTGATGAAAAGATAACCAAAGCGATAATAATCTGCTTTGGATGTGTATTCAGATATTATATTGTCAGGATATTCTTTCTTCAGATAGACACGTGCACACTTAAGATAATTACATACTCAGTGAAGCACATGTATGTTGAACCAAAGGCCCTTAGCTGAGGGCCATCATCAAAATGTATTGGTTGACCCTGGCCAAGTAGTGCAGTTGGTGAGAGCGTCATTTCCATAGGCCAAGGTAACAGGCTAATTCTCAGTCAGGGTACATACAAGAATCAACCAGTGAATGCATAAATAAGTGGAACAAGTCGATGTCTCTCTCTCTCTCTTTCAAATCGAGTAATCAATACATTTTTTAAATGACTTGGCTATATTTCCCAGTGTGAGGCCCAAAGACAGAAGTGTCTTTGCCTTCACTCAAGTAAACTCAGTCAAAGAGGTTCTAACTGAAGAGAAATGAAAAATAGTGCTCCTGTCACCCAACATCATCAAAAGGGTTTGCCGAACCCGCAGCCCTGTGCACAAAGTGGAGTGGATGGGACAGCTTTCCTTATCACAGTCACTGTCCTTACCACAGCACCCACTGTGGACATAACTTCCTGAGCTGCCACGGTTCATAGTTCACTTCTTGTTACTTATAACTGGGTATTTAATGACATTTAGTCATTGGCTTTCCAATATTTTCTCTCCACTAGCTTTATTCCACTTTGAGAACTTCTTATGATTTGAACATTCACCATGAAACTAAAGGTTCTAAGGCTGTATCTCCAGGTCCGAACTCTCTACCAGCTTCAAATGGGTTCAAAGACGCTCCTGACTTAGAATTTCCTTGGTAAATGCAAATGAACATTTGCACAAGTTAGATCCATACGCTTATAGTCTAAGTCCCTTACCTTAGATCAATTTGTTACATTGATAGTCATACAATCTCAGTATTTGAATTAATTTTTATCTTTACTGCATCACTCAAATAAAATGCATCATAAGACCTTGCTGGTGTTTACCTTGAAATGTGTCTCAGAAGCATTCTGCCTTCAGACTCTGATCATCATTCCTTGCAAGCTAATACTTGTACAGTATACTGTACTCCTACATGTTATTCATGATTCTTCTGCTCTCATTTTTGTATTGCCAAAGAGGACACAGGGTGCTTAGGACTGTGACTCTAAGGAAAGATGCCGGATTTCTACACAGCTTCACTTTTACAAATCTGTAGAGATTTGAACAAGTTAGTTAACATTTTAGCAGCTCAGTTTCTTTATTAAAACAGGGATGATGTTTTAGCTCATAAAATTATTTGAGAGTCTATCCACATAACTCACATATAGCAAAGCATAAAGCACAGACTTCTCTAGGAGTGATGGAAATGATAGGTATGTGATTCTAAAAAAAAACATAGAACAAAGTGCCATCTGATTTCCCTCAAAACCTGACATGGTTCCCTCTGCCAGCTGCCCAGACCTTCTATAAATTGGCTCCGTCTTACATTCAACTTCAAAAGTCAATGTTCTTGTCTCTGAGTTAATTAACTAAATTATTAAAAATCTAAAATAATTCTAACATTCTTATAGTGTGTTACATTAGCCAGCCTGCTTTTCATGTGTTCGTTTGTTTTTTGCGTAGTTTGTCTCATTTAACTCTCACTACAACATGAGCTCATGTTCAGAGAGGAAAAGGAGTTACGTATTATATCTAGTAAAGGAAAATTTAAGTTTAAATACAGAAACCCTAAGTGTTTGAGTTATTTTCTCTTATAAGGGCACTCTTTTTAGCCAAAGATTTTTAAAAAACACTATTATAAATTTTGAAACAAACGTATCATTAATAAAAACTTTCCTGGAGGCCCTATCAGGGTGTCGAAAAATAAATGAGGGTTGGAGTTTGAGTTTCATTAACTTTATAGTAAATCCCTTTTTGTTCTTTGCTGAAACACACTAATATAATTCTTAAGAACATGAGATGATACCTCTTTAAGGGAAAGAGGTGAGGTGCTTTCAAAATTTCAAAACAAGAAGAAGTCTAAAGGGAAACAGGAATAAATGGGAGAGGCTATTTCTGTATTCTAGGTTGAGAAGAATAAAAAAAATATGCACCCAAATAAGATAATTTTAACATGATATATTTATTAGTGACCATGTCACACACATATAAAATGTTTTTTTCCATTTGTTTGGCTATATACTCTTTGATTGCCTCTTTATATGACAGCTATTTGTAATTTATTTTCTATAGGGAGAATGGAAATGAAATTCAGTTTTCAACAATGATTTCCCTCAATTTATTTTTCAAATTTTAACTGCAAAAGTTTGGTGAAATTTTAATGTAAAATTGATGAAATAATTATATAAGTTTTCAGAGAAACTGCATCATTAAAAATTTTTAAATAAATAGGAAAAAAAGATGGGACCTTCTAGAAAATAGATTATATTTAGGATTTCTTTATCATCTAAAACATAATACAGTTTTCTGGAAGGATAGATCATAAAAATAATAGTTCAAAATTAGACTTCATTATGTATAAATAAATATAATGAAAGAAGCACCTCTAATAATGCAAAGTGCAACATTAGGCAAACAATTCTCTTTCAGGTAAAGTGATTTGAAAAAAATAGTTAAGTTAGACTCTCAATTTGCCTGGTAAATAAAAAGATATTACAGCTAAATTTGAATTAATTCTTATAAAAATATTGAAAAGCTATATAAAAGATCCTTCTAGAAACCATAAAGAAAATAAAAGAATCGATGATGAAAAGAGAAAAAGGAAGTCATGTCCAAATATATTTTACACAATCATAAGCAAAACAGAAAAACAAAGAACATATTGGAATGGCTACCTATAATGCAATCATGATAAAGATTTATTATTTTTATTGCAAAAAAATCAGGACTTTTGAGGTAAGCACAGTAGACTGAACACTTGTTCCAATGCTGCTCAGTCTATATACCCCACTAAATTGCAAAAATGCCTATAAGGGAATCAAAAAGAGTATAAAACCATAAGGGCAAAGTAGACAAAAGAGCACATTAAAAAAATACAAAAGAAGATAATAAAACTTAGCAACATGTGAAGTGGAGAGGTGACTCACAAGGAACTAATAGTTGGCTTACAGCGAGAGTAGGTAGAGAATGTGAACATTTTATTGAGAAAGAGTGTGGGAGAGATAGTGATAGACAAAGCACCAACTGAAGTGCCAGCAGAGTCCAGTCACCTGGTAGTTGTCTGCTTCCTGGATCCCACACCATTCTTTTCACAATATAATCCCTACATTTTGTGTGGTGCATACTCCAAATCCCCCTGAGGTACCAGCCTCCAAATCAAGGTTGAATGCTGTTGTTATATTTGTGTTCAAGCTCTGGTCCATACTATACATGCTGGTGTGTAATTTGGGGGCAGTCCTACTCAGTGGTATCTGAATGTTTGTAATACACTAGAAAAATATTACATATTTATTGTTTAAGTTTTCATTTTACCAGATGCCAAAAGTTAAAATAAATTAAAATTTTTTCTAAGAAAACATCTTCTAGGAGGCCAACATTGTGCTCTGAATTACGATGTCTTCTAAAACTAGAAATAGAATGCACGATCTTTGCTTTTATGAACACACATTTATCAGAAACAACTTGTATCCTGAGGGAGACTAAGTACTGAGAGATGAAGTCTAATTCTTAGATTTAATTCATGTTGACACTTTGTTCTCATATATATTTTTAACTCAAAGAAACATCATGTGAAATTTTAAACTAAAACTAAAATCAGATTATTCCAATTAATTTATACCTTTTGAATGTATCAGATAATATATGAAGTAAATTCCTATTCCCCAAACTGCGACAGCTGAGCAAGATGGACATTTCAGGAAAATAAAGTAGATAGGCAGAGATCACACGACATGAAAATCCTGCCTCAAGACAGATAAAAGCTAGAGAGATGTTAATTAACTTTAATAAAATGACATTAAGTGCTTTCCGTGATACATTCATTTAAACATACACCATTGAAAACATTTTTACCTGTCTTGTCTTGTTAAACAATAAATGCCAAAGAAAGGCCCCTTTCAAACTGACCTGTTACCAGTAACTCTGACTCAGTGGGGAGCACAAAATAACAAAAGAAAATTTTATTTCCCAAATGCTAAACAGAACACCTAGCAGTGAATGACTGTACACATCCATACAATTCAAAAATGAGAAGAAGAAATAAAAGTACTGTTATGGTGCTCCGAGTCACCCTCATCATGTGCCGTGGAATATGGCTTGCCCCAGTCCCAGACCGCGGCTGTGCCGTTAGTGTTTCTTTCAGGACAGCGATGGCTGAATTCTGAGCCTCCTGGAGGCCTGTGGATTGAGACACCTAAGAGCATCATTTACTCTCTCGTGGCTCCCAGACAAGGCTTCATAATTGGCCCTGAGTTCATTCCTTTGTACTTTGTATTCTCTTTCTCTCTGTCTCTCTGTCTCTCTGTCTCTCTTCCCTCCAGAAATTGGCTAGCTTCACAAGCTGTCATAATTTCATTTCTGGTTTGATCTCAAGGGGAGAAATGGCCTCATCACATCCTAACTTGTTTCCTGAGCATCAGATGGATAGAAGCAATAAGCAAGGCTATTTACCCCAAGGCTCCTCCTGGGAACTTTAGTCATTCTTAAAAAAATGTTATTTCAGAGCCCATTCAGACCTTGTTGTAGATAAACAAGCCAATCCTCTCGGTTTCCCTCTTAGTAAAGCCATGTGAACTCCACACTATGCCAACAGTTAACACTGAAAGTCTAAAACCACATTCAGTGTGGGAAAGTACATAAAAGTGCTTAACTTTGGTGGAAGAAGTGTCTTCTACTGCTCCCCGGAGTACACCTGGAGAATACCCTTCTCAATATTTATCATACACAATGACACATCGTGTTACAGAAAATGGTGTCTATAACTTGCTGTGTTTTAAAAAGCAATTTTATTCCCAGATTCATCTTTAAAGCTTAGTTTTTTGTTTTTGGGTTTTTGTTTTTTTTTTTTTTGCTTAAAATATTTCTGTGATTTCTCTTCTTTCTTAAGCAGGTTTCTGCATGTTTCTAGAAAACATTCATTATATCTGTAATACAGTGCTATAAATTATATATATTTATGACAAGCAAACAAAACAAAGTTTATTGTAACACATTATAATTTTACTATGCTTTCTTGCAATGTTTTCTACCATATAATCTTCAGTCATAACCTGATATTTTATAGAATTTTATACTTGAAAACAATCTGAAAGTTTAAAGTACATTGTTTTTTCTAAACTAATTTGAAGTACGTTTTTACTTTCTTTTATAAATTTCTTTTCAGAATTGATCCCAAGTTCAGTTGCTCTTTCACTGTTCCTTAACTTCCAACTTCACAGTATCTACAGTTGACCTTATAGGGGCAAGAATCTTACTATCCCACCTGAAGGACATTAACATGTGCCATAAACAACTTAATTGTATGTTATTTATTTATTTTCGCTATCCTCACCTAAGGATATTTTTTCAATGATGTCTTTTAGAGAATGGAAGGGAGGGAGGGAGCAAGAGAAACATTGATGTGAGAGAGACACATTGATTGGTTGCCTCCCACAGGGCTCTGATGGGTGTGGGAGATTGAACCTGCAACCCAGGTCCATGTCCTTGACCAGGAATCAAACTTACAACCCTTCAGTGTGTAGGCTGACCCACTAACCACTGAGCCAAACTGGCCAGGGCTAAACACCTTAATTTAGATCTTAAGCTTGAATGTCAAGGAGAATTAGTGAATTAACTTTGTTTCCTACTTGAAAGCTCTCTGCTAAAACCCTGGAGATTTATGTGGGACTGGTTATTATACTTCACTTACTAATCAGAACTCTTGTTCCCTTGGTAACCTGCATACTTTGTTTCCCCCACACTAGCATTCCTGAATCTCCTACCCCACCCCCATCCCCAAATGATTTATTTTCCTATTGCTACAGCCTATGGGCACATTACATATTTTAAAACAACACATTAATCTGTAGCTTTGCAACCCAGACAGCAGACACCGCCATCCTTCTTGATAACCACCTCTGGCTATTACAAAGAAAGCATTCCTGATTTCAGCTACAGTCAAGAAATCGGAGGGGATGACGTGTCTTGCACTGGTCTCCAAACTTACGTTTAGGCAAACTGCCAGGTGAAAGCCAAAGTCACAGCTGCAAATTTTCATTGAAAATGCCCTGCACAAGTTTCTGACGCCTAATTTGGACTACTTATGACTGACCTCCTTGAGGATAAATAAAAAAATAAAAGAACCAAAATGCATAATGGGCCGTGTTTATTAGCTGGAGAGATGGTATGATTTAATGATTGTCCCTCCCTTCCTCCCTCACTTCAGGTAGCATCAGTGAAGGAGATCTCTTATATTAATCTTCATAGCCTCACACCCCATTTATACTCACGGTACACCTCACGCTAAAAACTTAGAATTTACTTTCTAATTTCTATACATAAATTTGGAAAAAACAACTTTGCCAGCATAAGGGCAAATACAGCTGGCCTGCCCCAGAAGAAAAGCAGAGCCAGTCAGAGCTCAGAGTACTTCTATGCTTAAATCCTTCTTTGACCTGTTTTCCTCCGAATCATCCCAGTCCTAGAACATAAGATATATATTGAACAGGGTACACAATCCTCATTAAGCAGTGATTTATATTTGATTACAAGAATACAAAGCACTAAAAGAAGAAAACAAATTATTTTCACCTGTAAGATTTGTTCTCATCCAAATACAATGGCATGGACAATGAGTAAAAGTAGTGTATAAGTTCCATGATGCATTGCTTTCATTCTATTTTCATATATATCTATATTCTTTTAAGATTTCGGCAATGTGGCTCACTGGTCTTCTTATTTTTTATATATTTACATGTACATAGAGATATCTTTTAAGTGAAAAGTCACAATAAATAGCTAAAATGACATTGCTCATCTCTTTCACCTTTTCCTCCCTCTACCTGGAAATAATTACTATCCTAAAATTATTCTGAATATTTTCCTTTTTATTTTATGTTTGATATAGATAAATATACATATTTATACATATATATGTATATATGCATTTGCATTACATATATTTAATTTAAATGTTTTATTTGATATACTTTTTTTTGTTATTTTTCATGAAACACTAATTTTTTGTAAATTAAGCATTTAAATCAAAATGCATTTATTTTAATTTCTAAATAAGTGGTCCCAATGTCTGCCTCTGTAATCTTCATAAATAAAATTAATTTCAACAATTATCTAAAACTAAAACCCTAAAATGTTGGAGCTGACCTACTTTGGAAGATTAAGGGTTTTTAACCAGGCATCTAGAACTTCCAAGTTCTAATCATGTAAATCTAAATGTAATCCAATTAATTTAAATGCTCATGTAACCTAGATTGATGATCTAACACTAACCATTAACTCTAGGTGGCTGATTGTAAATGTTTAAGAAAAATGAGACACATAATTCACTTAAAATGTGTAATACTAGACCAGAAGGAATTTTCTTTCTGACCACACATACCCTAATTTTTCACAAAGCGTAAAGTGTGGGAACTTTCCTAGCAGTTCAAGACGGGGGCAACAATTGACTTAGATATTTTAGTGTTTAAGTCACTGCACGATAGTCATAGTTTTACTCTTACTATAATTTTCTTTATATAACTAAATTGCCCTTATACAAAATGGGCTTGTGTTAGTTTCTCGATACTTTCATCAGTTATGACCCATCTAAGAAATTTATAAAACTAATACTGTTTTAAAAGACCTAGACTCTGCAGCAAAAGTGCAATAACAGAGAAAATACCTTACACCAAATAACTGAAAAATGTTATCTCTGAAATGTGGGCTTTGCATAGTTTTCTCAAATTCTTCAGGTTGAATATGTTTGTAATTCCCTTTCCATTGAGAAATTGCTCACATAAACAAATATGCAAATTTATAAACACACAGACATCCCACATACTGCATGACATTAGAAAAACTGGGTTCGTAACAGGCTTACTGGTGAGTCATTGTGCGTGTGTGTATGTTTGTAGGTTCTACTCATTGGGAAACCAGCAAAAAAATCTTCCATGTGAACAATTAAATTTATTCATAATTTGATCTATTTCTAAACTTTGAACATTTATGATGTTTCACATCGATCCTACCTTAGGCTTCACGGTGAAGTATCAAATCCATGAAACCTTCCAAGGTTGGCTTCCAGCTCCACCTGATTTACCATTTTCTTTTTGAATGGTGCCCAGCAAAACATTTACCAAGTTTTTCTAATATCAATCCCTGTTCAGCCTCATTCCATCAAATGGCTTTATCATCAATGTGTTCCTCAGGCCAAAAAGAACATCTTTGATTCTGCTCCTTCCCCCCTCCAGCACCTGAAATTCATCTGGTAGGTCCCCTTCCAGTCCATTCATCTCTCTTCATGTCCTCTGCTAAAACCATGGCCTCAGACATGCTCATTTTTTACTTGGACTATTAAAATCTTCCTGACTCATCTCTGCTCTTCTTTCCTCAACCAAACACACACACACACACACACACACACACACACACACACACACACACACACACAGACTATATCCTGTAGACAGTGAGCTTTCACATCAGACCATATTAATTTCCTTCTGAAGAACTTCCAGCATTTTCCCATTGGGTTTAGAATAAAAATCCAACTTCCTTACATGGCCCATGTGATCAGGTTTCTACTGATATCTCTGGTGTTCACTCCCTTTCTCCTTTCTAACCACCAGTAATGCCATTTTTGCTGTTTGCTTAAACCTGATAGTTTGTTCTCCTTTGAGAATCTTTTATTTCCCTCCCGCTATAATCATCCGAAAGCAGAAGTTCACATTGTTGGTTCTTTTCATTCATGTCTTTTTACTGAGAGTCAAAAAAGAGTTTCCTAATGATTTAAAGAACTTCTTTCTGTTGTGACACAAACATATTACTCAGCTTTTTGCTCTCTGTAACCTTAGGACTCTGGAATATTGTCCTTTATGTATTGATTATATTTGTTTTTATATTCATTATTGTATACTGATATATCTCCCCCATCTACCTGGTATATATCATAGTTATATATTATTTATGTTATATGTCCTACCCCATTAAACTCCATGAGTGCAGTTACTTCACACTGTTTCCCTAGGGCCAGAGTATAGTAATCATTGACATATTTATTGTATGAATGCATTTTTTGAGTCTTGATGCCTTCATTTGTAAAATGTGGCATAATGCCCTTTATATTACAGTATGATTTATAAGAATTAGTCCTATCCCAGAAGCACCTACTACAATGAGAGATGCTACAGAAACTGGAACTATTATTTCTTATTCGTCTAGGTTCAGCACTCACCTTTAAAATGTATTTTGATCCCTGATCTTACCATCAATGTCTTTCTTTTTTTGAAGGACACAAAAATTTTGCAAATCAGATAAAATTTTAACAACATCAATTGTTATACAAATGATCAAATTAATATATAGGCAACTACAAAGACATTGATTTCTCTTGCCTCTGTCTTTGTAAAAGAAAAGAATTACAGGAACTACACATGGGTAATCATGATTAATTCTGAAAAAAAGAAAAGAACCTGACAGTTTTTCTAAATTTCTAAATTACTACATAATAGCAATGCCATATTTGTAAAAGCAACTTCCAATTTTTAAAGTCCTTTCCCATATAAGTCACAAGACACTGTGCGCAAGTAATGCCAAAGGATGTTATCCCCGTTGGGCTCCTGGGAGTATTCTACTTCACCTTGAGAAGAAGCTTTCTCAGGGTCTCCAGGTCTAGGGGGCTGGGACGTTCTGAGTAGATGCCCTGTTTGGTGAGGTCTACTTCAGTCCTTGCCCATTGCCCCAGACTGCATCAGGGCTGCCTTTTCTAGTCTCGATCATTCTCTTAATTCAATGTTTTTAGTGAGCTGCCCATTGCCTTTTCTCAGCATTTTTCTTTCTCATTTTTTTTCTTATAGCTACTATTTGATTAGTGGATTTACTGCCTTCTTCCAGGAGCTTTTGTCTTAGTTATTTGAGTTTGTTTTATTGCTATTCTTGATTTTCCTATAATTTTTGTACATTTCTTTTCTTTCCCCTGGTGGCATTAATAAGAGATTTGGAAATGGGGTAATCTTTCCCAAATGAAAGCCTGTTTAGTTTGCTAGCCATGTGAGCTTGACATCTATCTTATTTTTAAAAAAATATTTTATATAAATTTAATAATTTAATATGTGGAATTAAAGAAGCTGTTCACCTCAAACAATCACAATTATTGATTAGAAAATTCAAGCTTTATCACTGACAGATGGACTGTCAGCCTCTCAGCTGTTTAGGACAAATTACCAGGTGAGTGAATCCAATTTACCCTTGGGTCTCTTCATTCCTGGTCCATGCTGCTGTAAAAAGATGGGAACACAGAGTGCTTTGGGCTAGTTACTCCTGGGACGTGAGCAGGACACATTAAGAATAGCAAGTATTTACTCAACTTTTTTTCTGTTTTTGTGTACAGTATGTGTGAGACATACTTGTGTGCACTAGAGATATAATAGTAAACAGAATACATAAATTTCTACATTCATGGACATTTCATTCCAATAGAAGATGGAAAAGCAAATGAACCATATGCCAGAGGGACGACAGTTTGGGAATGATGCTGATGAAAGTAGGTACAAAACTGGATCAAATATCTTCAAATATCAGACTCAAACCCAAGGGGTTGTATATGCAAGAAGCTTAGAGCGTCTGCACAAGTACTAAATGTGAACAGAAAACTCTGTGGGAGTTAAGAGGGAGAGAAGCTAATTCTGACTTCAGTAGTCAAAGGAGAGTTAGATGTCAAAAGAAAGAGGCAAATTTCAGGTGGTCCTGTAAAAGATAAGTGGAGAGTTTTCTCAAATCTGAACTTTTCTTGTTCAGGCATCAGCTTTTTCTTACAATAACTTTTAATTACCTTTGCAAATGGCTGTGGATTTGAAAAGAAAGTTACATAGGCAAGAATATGCAAGATGTATTTGATGGGGAAAAAAAAATGGGTACATTGGCTGAGTAAAAGAAGATAATGTTCGTAAAGAGCATGAGTGTTAGAAAACATCTTCACATTTATCAGGCAGTCCATTTTCACAACAATCTTCTGAGACAGAAGATATCTGATGTGAAATGTTAGTAGATGAGATTATGTGCTTATTTGTTAATCAATAAAACACAACAGGGAAATGGTATCTTTACGTTGACATATGTCTAGACCTTCATTCTTACACAAGCCCCATTCTCTACCTCCAGTGTCTCTTCTCTGTACTCCTGGGTTCCACAGTCTTTAGCATAACATCTTTTACCAGAGGTCGAAAGAAATTGCCTAGTATTCCACAGGTTGAATTCGGTCTCCAGTTACGATTTCTGCATTTTGTCACCTCTGAGCTTTTTCTCATGGTTTCCTCAAAGACTTCCTCCTTGCCTCTCTTCTCCTCTTTTCTTAATCTGAGTTACTTTTTCTTATCCTATTTCTGTTTTATTTTTATTTACTGAACCTTACCTGATCATTATATTTCTTACACTGCATGATGAGCATATATGATTTGAGTGACAAAATTCAGACTATATTCCAGGTTTCTATTATTTTTGGTGTATTTTTTATTTATTTTTATCTCCCAGACTTAGCTCTAGGTTAACCTCACTGGTAGATGCCATAATTAATGTTGCCTAACACTTTTATTTTTACAGTCGAATGGAAAGTAAATTTTAAAAAATAAACATTTGCTTAATTTTTGAGAAAAAATACATGTATAAAACAAAAATTTGACATATGAAAAATTTTACCACAAGATTGTTTTAAAAGCCAGTTTTATTAGACTTGTTACTGTGAAAATATAGCAATGTAGTGATTCTTTAAACAAGATATATTTCTACTAAAATTTCCAACATAGATACTAGGTTCTTAGGAAACCAAGCTAAAAAGATTGTTGGACCATCAACAGGGCAGTTCAATCACTTAGAAACAAAATGGAAGTAATAAGTATGCACATTTCCTAAGGATTGAGAAGATTTAATCCAATAATTTATGTACAGTGCTTAGCATAGTGCTAGCTCATGGTAAGAAACCATAAATCCAGCAAGGTAATTAAATGAAATGAAAACCACCAAACAAATTAAATGCACATGTATGTGCATATATAAATGCTGTGATGATATTTTCTTGTGTTAACAAAATTTGATCTTCCATTTCTTCCTTGCACCCACCATTGTCTTTTACTCTTTTCAGATAGTACAGAAGCATTCCGTGTCTATTACTCCATGGAAAACAAAACAAAAGGTAATTGAGAATAAATATTTACATTTTGTTTTGTTTGTACATTAGGTGAATATTCCAAGTGACCATTAAAACTCATAACAAAGGCAGTACAAGCATTCTTGATGTGACAGATAAATTTGTGTTAGAGATCAGTCAGTTTCTCACTATATTTATCTCTCTTTTCTCCTGGGCACAGAGAGACAATTTTTTTCTTGCCTCCCTTGTTATTAAGCATGGCCAGGTGAGCGCTATGAACCACGTAGAAGCCTGTCCCATATATCCATCTCCACCCCATATCATGCAGTGAGCTGGATGCTGAATCCTGGGACAAACATGGAAATCACATGTTGAAGAAGGCAAAGCATCTGACAGCTGAGATCCTTGACTGTCTCCATGGTGTAGAGGCTACTTTTCTCTCACACCTCCCCACCCATCCTGATTAAACATGATATCAATTAGAAATAACTTTCTCTTTAAGTCATTGGGGTTTCTGGCTTTGATTGTCACTGGTGTTAGTGTTACCTTTGCAATGGGATATACAAAATAAGTTGTTGTTTGTTTGTTTATTTCCTGAGATAGCCAAGAATTTTGGAATGCAAACAGCAAAACCTGGAGCACACAGAGGAAGATGATGTTAGTAGGATGGGAAATTATGTGACTAGAACTCAAATACCAGTTGGATGAGAAAGACATAGTTTAGTTTTTCAACCTGAAGACTCGAGTTCAGAAAGGGGATAAGAATAAAATTACAGCAAATTTGGGTGATTCTAGAGCATAGAAAAACATTTGTTGACTTCTTAGGGTACAGTCTAAAGACACTGCAAGTGACTTCTAGGTGACTTGTTTCAGCATAGTCCTGAATGGTAGAGCATCAGTGACTGAGAACAAACTTTAGGCAGACCGGTCCTACCTGGAGCAGCTTCTCTGGGCCTCATGTCCTCCAGAACAGTGGGAGAAAGTGGTTGGAAGCATCCTGTGTCTTGAAAGAGGTGTGAAGGAAGAAGCATTGGCCAGAAATGGCCTTGCAGGAGGGATGGACAGAATGAAAAATTACTTTGGTGGAAGGATGGGGGTTGAATACTCCGCAGTACTTAGAAAATAAAGAAGGGCAGAAACTCCCTTTCAGATAAAGGAAAGAGTAGACTCGCACTGACATGAAGTGAGTAAATATTTAGCGTGTTTTAATTAAGCTAGTTAGGTAAGCTTTTTTGTATGATTTTCTTCTGATAGGCCAAACAATTGGAATAACCAAATTGTCATGCCCCCTTTTATTTGAATGTTTAATTAAGGCAGTGTCAGATTATTTTTTGTTTTATTTAAAAATCAGAGAACATCCGAGTGTCCTTTTATACCACATGTGTTTTTTACTTAACAGTTAATGGTGCACCTCTCACCCATTCACCTGAATGTCTATCATCACAGAAACATAAACTCAAGTATTCAGTCCCTTACTAAATAAACCACAGGCTTGAGCACACTGACATGGGAAACAGAGAGGCCCTAAATTAATCCAATATCTGTGGAACAGAAATCTTGTACCAAGCCCTAAGCTTGCACAATGTAGGCTCCTGCATATTGCCAGAAGGAAGAGTTGACATAATGTTGGGCCTTAGTCAAAGATACCTTTATCTTAATTTAGTAACTCTTGGCAAGTCTGAGTCAGTAGTTACTGGAAAAAATTCCCAGTGTAAGGCAGAGGTTTGTACATAAAAATTAGCTCTAAACCAAACAGTCACAGTCTCTTTCTCTACTGTTTATTTGTTGTTATCAATCTATCGTGAACTAGGTTTTCTAAGTAATTTAGAGGTAAATTTACCTCATTTAAAAAAAAATTCAAAAGTCCTTTTGTTTGTTGTTATGAGTGCATTTGAAAATATCTTTACTTAGTAAGAGTCTAAATTACATGGAGGCTTCTTTTTTATTGAAGTCATCTCAAAAATGAGATCCAAAAGAGTGGGGATACACATTGCTAGGAATAAGCACACGCAGACGGGTCGGTCTGATGGGTCAGTTGGCTGACCAGAGAAACTGGAGAGACATGTGGAAGACACTCATTAGAATAAATGATGGGTGAGAAAGGAGACGAATATGTATGCCTGGATTTTGAAGACAAAGAAGATATTTCTCATGAGAGAAATAAGAGACAAAATAGTGATTTGCTACCAAAGAAAATAAACTACATATGTAGTCACTTTGTTTTTAAGGCCAAAACATAAATGTCCTTTGTGTGAGTACCTCTTGGAGAGAGAAGATAATTCCTTTTTCATATTGAAAGAAGCAATATTTTGCATACTTCTAATAAAAATGTATATGTGCTGGCTTTTAAAGTTTAATTTACTTACAAGTTCTATGTTGATTCTTTACTGTGACTTCCTAAATAGTAATAGCAGGTTATCATAGTGAAAATAAAGGTGATAAATGAAATATATAAACTGGGTAGAGTTGTGTCTGGCACAGAGTCGATGATAAATTAATGGTTGCTTTCTTCTCTCCACTAGGTGATGTGTTTGTAATTCTTGATAAATATACCAATAGCAATTTTCCAACAGGCCAAATCAAAATTTAAAGTTCACTTATTTCATGTGGTCAAGAAATTATATAAAGACTTTTCTAAACTACACTTGATGTTAGCCACTTAGGTTTACTGAGTCTTGTCTAAATTGAAGCCTGCTGTATTAAAACTTGATGAAATGAAAAGAACAGTTCATCTATAGGTTGAGTGAGTCACTCTTCCTCATTGAAGAAGTTACTATGTGGGAGTTGTTAAGCTTTTGGGGAAATTTTATCTACCACCTACCTTAAGATTTTAATAATACAATGTACTAATTTCTTTTTTAAATATGCAGCAAATCTGAGAAATTTGGGTAGAATTTTTAACAAGATTGTAAGGATGTATTTAATCTGATATTAAAGGGTGAGAGTAAGCTCCATAATATATTTTAAATGATTGACTCCCCAATTGTTAATTAAAGCAACAAATTCTAACCAACATAATAAAATAAGGTCAATTTTTACTAAATCTGGAAAAGACCCCTAGACTTCTCCAAACACCTCCTTAATCCCTGAAAATGTCCATAGATCTCACATAGCCAATGACTGCAGAAATAATACTTCTAGGAGGTTTTTTCCTGATGAATTCATTTTTTTTTCTGAGTATCAAAAATTAAATATTTACAGAGCTTAGAGTTTAATCAAAGGACAATGAGGCCAAATCAGATGTATAACAACGGAGATAGATCCCTGAATCGTACTATGTTTCTCTCTTTATATAGATTTGAATATATCCAAAGTAATTTGTGTAATGGTTTCTGGAGAATTTTTGTTTTTATTTTCAAAATTTTATTATGATTATTATTATTATTATTAATTTTGTTAATCCTCACCTGAGAATATTTTTCCATTGATTTTTAAGTAGAGTAGACAGGAGGAAAGGTGGCAGGGAGAGAGAGAGAAACATCGATGTGAGAGAGACACATCAATTGGTTGCCTCCCACATGACTCTGACCAGGGCCTGGGATCAAACCTGCAACCCAGGGATGTGCTGTGACTGGAATCAAACCTACCACCCTTCATTCTGTGGGCCGATGCTCCAACTGCTGAGCCAAACCAGCCAGGGCAAGAATTTTTGTTTTTAAATAAATAACAAAGGACAAAGCGGTGAAAGAAGAGGTCTTGAAATAGTTCATTGTCTTTATGTTAGCTACATAACTGAATCAGAAGACTGTTTGATAAAAATTCAGTGTGTACCATATTAATAGTAACCAGAAAAATGTTGATAAAATTATTTGTTTATTTTGAATATTTTTCAAAATCTTGTTGCATTTTACACATGCCTTTTTCTTTATTTGCAGTCTTAGCTGATCATTCTGGATATTTTTATATCATAAAAAAAAAAAAAGAGGAGGGAGAGAATTTAAAGTGCTCGGCAGGCAGGGAGTTCACACAGCGATGTCTCGCTTCATCCACTTCTTTACGTAATTTTTAAGTTAGTCTCCTGCTGATCCCATAAGTGTTTCTACTTTAGAATTCTTGCCAACACAGACAGACTATTGACAAGGAAATGTAAGAGCATTGCTTTTTAGTTTATTTTCTGATAACTGGATTCAGTATAAAGGCTGGACAAGGGGGAGAGAGAGAAAGAGAAAGAGAAATAGTGTCCAGTAGAAAAAGAAATGAAAGAAAACTTTTTTTTTTTTTGCTGTTCTCTAGCTTTCTTTCATTATACATGTAGCCTTTTTAGGCATATCCTGGCTATATTTGGCAAATGTGGACCTGTTGATCATAGCAGGAAGATACTAAGATGGAGTTTGTCTTTATATCTTCCTGGGAAATTCCCTAACTTGGTTTTTACTATTGAAACAATGGGGTTATTTATTTACTCCATGGGGGTGCGGTAGGCATTATTAGGTATACCTGCAAGGCATTGTATAGTTATTATTCTAAAATCCTTCATTAATTCCCAAAGTTAAACCAAAAGCGTAATGGAATACTATTTTTTATCCCCTGATATTTAATACACTATAGTTCTTTCTACTCTTAAGTCTAAAATTGATATGACAGCAAATTAAAAGTAAGGTCATTTGAGAACATACACACATGAAAGGGCATTTCTAATTTGCCAGCAGTTTGGGTTCTGTAGCTCAATTATTTGGAAGTTGGAACATACAATTTTGAAATGCAGTAATGATATTTTATAAGAATTTATCTTTTCTCTCATAAATTGAAGTATATACCCAAAAGGGAATCTAATAAAAAAAATGTTTTTAAATGTTAACTCAGAAATACCCTATGCCATTTCAGTGTGGAAATGGGGCCCCAGTCTGACATAAACCTCTGTGACAGGTTCTGGGTGATGCGATGAGGCATTTCGGTGCTCTGTGGATGGGAACCAGAGCTGCCCGCTGGTGGGAGTTGGAGAAAATCCACACCTGTTCTGTGGAGGAAGGGGCAGCACGGCCTTGCCTGGTGACTCCCTTCTCTTTCCTTCCTCCTTTCTCTTTTATGCTTAAACAAAGGTTCACTAGTTTTCTATTGCTGTTGCAACAAATAACCACAAATTCAGGGCTTAAGACAACACCCGTTTATAGTCTTGCAGTCTGCAGGTCAGAAGTCCAGAACAGTGTGCCCGGGTTCTGCGCGGAGGACCTCAGGAGGCTGAAAGCAAGGGCCAGCTGGCTGTCTCCCACCTGGAGCTCCCAGTCCTCATCTAGATTAGCCCTGTCACTGGTGGAACTCAGTTTCATACAATTAAAGAATTGAGATGCCTGTATCCTTGCTGGTTGTCAGCCGGGGCTGCTCCGCATTTCTGAGATCACCTGTTATACTGGGAGACAAGTAAGTCCTCAGGTCAAATCTCCTCACCCTTCCAATCCCTCTGACCTCTGCAACCAGCTTGTGAAAATCTCTACTAGTCAAGGGCTCACCTGACTGGACCATGTTCCCAAGGGTAGTCTCCACACCTTAAAGTGAGCTCCCTTGGGACATTACTCACTTCTGTAAAATCTCCGCCTAGCAGTAACTAGATTGGTGTTTGATTGAATAATCGTGGTGAGAATCTTGGAGGCCATCTTGGGAATCTTCCTACCACAGAAGATTAGTGCCCCCCTGTGGGCAATAGTTGCTTTAACTGCTGACCTTTCAATTGTCCCTCCTTGTTATTTTCCTTTGACCTCCTGTTAAACATTAAATTAAATTAAGTAAACATTATTTTCTTTCTCCTCTAAATAAAAAAATATTAAATATATATACTTGTCTTAGTGATATCTTCAAGATTATTTTTGAAAAAAGTATAAAAGCATGTGAAAAAATTAATGTCTCCTAAGAAAGGTTGTTGTTGATATATTTTAGGATGTATAGGCTCCTCTTCCAATGACTAGAACTCGCAGTTTCTCCGAGAGCAGCTCCTCTTATTTCATTTTGCATTGTCTTTCCTTTTTTTTTTCTCCAAAATACCTTGTATTCAATAGGCTGGGCCCAAAATCTCTATTTTTATTTTTTTTTTTATCATAGCTTTTCTAATTATTTCTTGTTACGTTTCAGGGTTTCTCCTGGGAGTGCATGTGGGAGAAGGGACACAGAAATAGTTTTTCAAGCCATGTAGCAGCTGGACAGATTGTGTAACTACTCTCCGCCTATCTTTTTCTCTTGGACTTTCATTTGCAGACTCCTCCCCTTTTCTCTTGCTGAAACTGAGAATTCAAACAAGAAGAAAAGGCCCAATTCCTGCAGGGACCAATGCAGCAATGATTACATAGGCATGCACAGACTTTGTGTGGAGGGTAGATGGATGCATTTTTTTTTTTTTAATTGTCAAATATGATTTTTTTAAATTAATTAATTTTTTTACAGATGTTTCTTCTTTTTCCTCCACTGATTTGATCCTCCCCCTCCCTCCCGCCCTGTCCCCAGCTTTGTTGTCCATGTCCATTGGTCATGCATACATGCATATAAGTTCTGTGGTTTATCTCTCTTTCACCACCCCCTCTTCTGGGGATTGTCAGACTGTACCTCATTTCCACGTCTCTGGGACTACCACATTCCTCAGACTGTTATGTTCATTATATTCCACAAATAAGTGAGATCATATGATACTTGTCTTTCTCTTTTTGGCTTGTTTCGCTTAGGATAATACTTTCCAGGTCCCTCCATGTCATCTCAAAGGATAAGAGATCTTTCTTTCTTACAGATGCGTAGTACTCCATTGTGTATATGTACCACTGCTTTTTTATCCATTTGTCTACTGATGGATCTTTGGGCTGTTTCCAGATCTTAGCTATTGTAAATAGTGCTGTTACAAACATGGGGGTACATATATTCTTTCTGATTGGTGTTTCAGGTTTCTTAGGGTATATTCTTAGAAGTGAGATCAATAGGTCAAATGGCAGTTCAATTTTTAATTTTTTGAGGTAACACCATACTGTTTTCCATAGTGGCTGCACCAGTCTGCATTCCCACCAGCAGTGTACCAGAGTCCCCTTCTCTCCACACCCTCGCCAACACTTGCTGTTTGATGATTTGCAGATGGTGGCCATTCTGACAGGTGTGAGGTGATACCTCATTGTCGTTTTAATTTGCATCTCTCTGATGATTAGTGATGTTGAGCATTTCTTCATATGTCTCTTAGCCATTTGTATGTCCTGTTTGGAGAGGTGTCTATTTAGTTCCTCTGCCCAGTTTTTAATGGGATTCTCTGTCTTCAAAAGGAAGACAATGGACGCATTTGATTGCAGTTTTGGCCCCTGGGTTGCCCACCGTCATTTTGGAGGCTTCTCATTGGCAGCTGTTTATTAATCCGGGTATTTTACTCAGTACTCTTTGTATTCAAACATGAGGCATGTTCACGGCTTGAGGAATCATACATCCCCACCTACACCCCACCAAAAGCAACACAACCTCTTCCAGCACATTCCCCTGCACGCACACCCAGCACGAGGGCAGGACAATAAAGGGAGTTACTGCAATCGTCACACAACCACTGGAGCCAAATGCAACACAGCCGATGATATTCCTTCAAAAAGTGAACTACACTGGTTTAACAGTTTTTAAATGACGGCATATTATTATTCCATACACTCATGTTTTTTCTTTGATTTTGAATTCCTTTATTTCCTTCCTGTTCTAAGTAAAAAAAAAAAAAAAGCCCTGTGAATTCTGATATTTGTGTACAGTTTGAGGAGACAAGCTTCTTGAACTAGAAAAGGATGGAAGATACAGGGAAAAACAGTCTTTCTAACATGAAGAATGAAGAAGGGGTGTGTGGGCCTTTGAGTGGCCTCGATCTGCATAAAACCTTCTGGGAGAGCTTCTGTAGCTCTAAAGAGCAAGGGCCAGTTTGGAGGAGTTTGAGGAAGACCTTTTAGTTAGCTTTGTGTGTATTTGTCTCAGGAGACTGTCATTATCACGGACCCTGCTCTGCTCCTTTTGTTGGCAATAACAACACCTTCTGAATGTTTTCTCTGCTTCTTTTAATGCTTTAAAATCACATAGGGCACACACACACACACACACACACACACACACACACAGCGCACAAACCTTCTGCATTCTGCAGACATCTGCACAGTCACGTCCCTTCAGATATTCATTGTACGGTAGGTTGACTCTGGGAAAGAACTAGGTAAGGAGCTCCCACTGGTGGTGGAGGACACTTCATCATGCATGGGACATGTCTTTCCTTATTAGTACTCTGAGTCACAGATAAAAAGTGTGCCAATATTGCTCTTACCATGAAACAAAAAAATGCCATTGTTCTTTCTCTTCAGTGCTTATGGGCATTAGTCACAGCCAATAATAACAGGAGGTGTGCGCTGTGTTGCCAGGACCGTGATAATAGTTACAAGTCTGGGTGGGCTCCACATGCACCATTGTCAAGTAGCTTGGTGCCTTTGCAGGGTTGTTGTTTGCGTTCAAGCATTCAAACTTTGAGGGATTCCAAAGCTAATGGCACAAACCCTGCCTTCTCTCAGTCTAGAAGGAAGTTCATTGCCTTTATTGCTAGTTTTACATTTAACCAGAGAAAGCATGGCTTTTCCAATTTAAGCGTCTCTGAACTGCTTTTGAGGAAGAACAGAGATTCTTTGCATCCATGGGAAATAAACTGTCAGATACTCAGTTTCACAATGGAGATGAGTCACATGAGTTGGCAGTGTGTCACCAAGGCTGACATCCGTGCCTCCTTTGTTAGAGGTTCCTCCCTCTGGATCATACAGTCCCACAAAAAATATTTCAGCAACCATGCTACATGTGACCATCTTTTATCAAAATCACCAAGAATGTTAACAAATTTAGTGTCTGTTGAAATGTAACAGATGGGGAAAATGTTGGATTTATGTGGGAGAAAAACATAGGTTCTTCTCTTAGCTGGTGTCTTAGAGTACGATATTTTGATATACCTGTTGAAACAAATATTATTGAGAAAGGAAAATATGTGGCTGGTATAGATTCAAAGTAACAGGAGCAGTTTCAAAGAAAGGAGCAAGGTTTTCGGGTAATAAAGCTAATACTGAATATTTCTATACATTGAATTTACTTATAAATCCTGAGCTTAGGTTTTTTTGTAATCAGAACTCAATACAAAATTTTAGTTGGATATCCTATGGGTTAGATAAACCTCCTGGCATTTTACAAACAACTGAATGACTTGAATTCTACCCTGTAGGTCACACCTTGTCAGCATATGATGGCACCTACAATTAAATGTACAAGAGAGTCTTGCTCTGAGAATCTAAAAGTTATAGAACTAAATTGCATAGTTATGGCTTAATTAAATTAAGGTATAGGTTTAAGAGAAACTTCATCATGCCTGGCCGGTGTGGCTCAGTGTTTGAGAGTCGACCCATGCACTTAGAGGTCCCCAGTTTGATTCCTGGTCAGGGCACATGCCCAGGGTGGGCCTAATCCCCAGTGAGGAGCACACAAGAGCTGGCCAATCTTTCCCTCTCCCTTCCTCTCTCTCTACAATCAATAAAGAAAAAAAAAAGATGCACTGCACCAGCCTCCTTAATGATCACTAGTAATTTGAGTTCCCACATCCAGTACCCATTTTTATCAACACACTGTCTATATCCTTAAATTACTTAAATTCAAAAGGGAAAATCAGGAAGACAGGAAGGGCATTGAATGTCATGGCTGGAAAAGAGCTGTTGGGAAGACTTAATTTTAAAAATAACTTGTTTTCTGAGCATATAAGTTAGTACTGCCTAGAGTTCTAAAAACACCAACGTATGAGCTTGACGCCCTTCTCTCTTCTTCACTTGGCTCGTTTGTTCATTGCTTAGTTCAGACTTCATGTGATAAGTACAATGCTAAGAGTGTACCTGCTCATGCTCATCATGCACCGCACGCAACTGACAAGGCAATTCTGAAGAAGATCCCGCAGGACTGGATATGGAGCCTATAAAGGATCACAGGGGACAAAAATAATAATTTCATAGTCTTGAAACTTGGTGTATTTCATGAAGGAGAAAGCAAACAACAGCCCTGCAAAGGCACCAACATCTTTTCCCTGGTGGACCTGCTGCTAGTGTGGTAACTGTCAGCACAGCCCTCCCCAGGGTTCTTCCTGCAGGTGAAATATGGGACTGAAGCATACAGTCTGGGGAAGAGGCTCGCAGTGCAGGCTGGCTTTCCCGTGCACCTAGCTTCGCTCATAAGAGTGTCTTCTGTGAGCCCCAACGTTGGCATGGCGGCAACTTCAGTGAAAACTGCTTATTGTGATGGAGGGCCATGATTACAGGTGCCTTTTTATAGAATGCCACATTTTCCAAAGAGTTCACAATATACTAAAACTTAATTAAACAGAAATTGATGCTCCTGCACACACATGTACACATTCACACACATAACTTGTATATATGCTATTTTAATAGCTGTCCTTGTTTAGGCAAATGCGTTGCCAAGCACTTAGAATTTAGAAAGAGTGATTCTAAAGTGAAGGGCTTATGGGAGACAACAGAGATAGTTAAATTGAACAGAAATGAGGTGGAGCCAGAGAGAGAAGTCAGAAAATGTGGTAGGCGATACGGCAGGGGACTGGAATCCCACAGCCCGGTGCCCAGAAATGATGTCCCCATAGGGGAACAGGGAGTGGGGTTTATGAACAGTGAACTCTGCTACATCCACACATGACTTGTACAGAATGTTGCATGCAAACAAGTTTATAATGTTATCAAATTTCCAAATTGGTTTGAAAGGACTTATTTGTTCTGCCTTTGAGGCAATGGAGAGAAAGAGGCTAACTTGGGTTGCTGGGCTCTGAAAGACAAGAAAAGCATTGGAGAGAAACTTGGAACCAGAGGTCACCTCGCATGCGTCAGCTTCCAGGAAATGACAGAATTCTTGGGCAAGGCAATGAACTTTTTCCAAAAATTGAAGTAGTAGCTGGTTGAATTTTAATTTGAAGGACCAGGAAGCCACTGCTAATATCTGGATGATTAGTGATTTACAAATACAGACAGTATAAATTTTTCATTTATTTTTAATTTTTTAATTTTATATTTAGAGAGAGAGGAAGGGGGAGAGAGCGATAGAAACATCAATGAGAGAAACATTGGTCAGCTGCTTCCTGCACAACCCCCACTGGGGATCAAGCCTATAACCTGGGCATGTGTCTTGACCAGGAATCGAACCAGCGACTTCTTTGTGCATGGGTCAACACTCAACCACTGAGCCACTACTGGCTGGGCATTTTTAAAAATATTTTTAATAAAATCAGAAACCAATTTATCATTTTATTGATCATAAAAGCCATTCCTATCTTCCTTCAAAGAAAACCTCACACAACTCTACACTAAGCTGACGGAGAGCGGGGTGCTCCTCCCACCTGGGATAGGGATGAGATGGCCCATATGGGGTTTCTCCTTTGCTTCCTGCTGGAGCCCAGGACCGGGCAGATCCTGGGACACCGCAGTGTCAGAACCAGCAAGCGGGTTGCCAGAGAGGAATGGTCTCTACACAGCACTTGGAAATTTGTTTCCAAAGAATTCTGTGAGATGGGGAAAGTCTCTGTAACACCTTTTTCTGTTTTACTGGAGAGGACCAACATATTATTTTCCTGAAGTTCTTGTTATACATAGCCAAACACGTCAAGAAAAATGGAAACGTACTTAAGAAATCATGTGGCCCAACCTCCTCACTTCAAACAAAAGAAAGCAAAGGCCCAGAGAAGTCGCCTTAACCAGTCTGTACACGTTTGAGAGTTTGACGTGATTGTAAAGTTAGACACATGGCTTGCTTTAAATGGATCGTGATTTGTCATTTTTCTGCTTTAAATTAGTTTGTGAAATACAATGTAGACATTTAACATTAAACTTATTTGAAATTGCAGATGAAATGGAATGATTTCTCACTAATGTGTAGATGTTGATGTGAACAAAATGGACTCCATCTTTGTCTCCCTGCTGTTGTTTCTCTGCAAGTTTCCCAGATAAGGACTGTAACTTAAACAGTCTCGTCTCAGCATCAGAATCTCATAGTTAATGATTAGCTGTGCCCTATTAGCTTTCACAATGCAACCACAAAGATTCCGGTCAGTAAATGGCCAGAGTGGTATAGCAACCGAGATAAGTATCAAACTGGGTGTTAGCATCAGTTCTGTGCGATTACCAGTCAGAAGACCACTGTGAGGTGTGGTCCTTGCCTCACACTGCATTCTTTGTCTCTCTGTCTTGTCAAGCATTTATAGTTCAGCTCTACTATAAAACATTAACTTTGACAATTATTTAGCCATAGAAAATATTCTGCACGGACAGCTGTACTACCTTTTGCAATCCAACACAATCTTCCTATAAATAAATTACCCTAAAATAAATTGTTTTAAATTCAAATAATTTACTGCTTCATTTTTCAGTCTTAAGATACCTTTATCATTTGGGGGTCACCATACCTCTGCTCCACCATATGAGAATTGTTTACCTTTCAGTAGGTTCTGTTCTCTAAGTAATGTAGGGAACGAGCATTTATATGAGCTCACACCTACCCACAACACACCTGTATTCCATCTCCCCTGTCCAAGTAGCATCATCTCATCAGAGTAACATCAAAAGAACAACTTAGAGAAGATTGCAGTCGGGGCAGGTAGGAGGGACATTTTTTCTGCCAAAGGCCATTTAGATATTTAATAACATCATTTGTGGGCTATACAAAATTGTCAAGTTAAAAACTAGCCTGCTGTATTTGGTCAGGCTAATTTGGTGAGGCGAATGATGTTGGCCGCTATTGATTTCATTGGCCTTATATGGCCCGGGGGCTGGATGTTCTGTTCCCTACCCCTGTGAGATAAATTGTGATAGATAAAATTTCAAGGACCTACAAAATAACTGGAAAAAAAATAACTAAAAGCTTTGTGAAAGTATTCTAGAGTTTTAGTAGTAAATAAAACCAAAGGTAACTTTTACTATTTCCCATTTTAATGTGTCCTCTTTCCATTGACCTTGCTTTTGTTCACGCCACCATGATTTTTACAAGAGCTGGTCTTTAAACTCCTATGTCTGTCCTTTGTATTTCCCCCATACTAACTTCCTATGTAAATCATTTGTCAAATACTGTTATTTCTATAAAACCAAACAAACAAACAAAAACCCAAAACTAAACAAAGCCCTCGTTCTTTTTTTAAACCAAGCCCTCCTTCTTTAAACCTGGACCATCACAGCAGATTTCTCACCGGAACATTGACCTCTAGATTCTTCTTTTCTTAGCTATTCTATTTGTGCATAGGGATCCTGTTGTCTTATTCACTAGTAGTTTCTGGGCTAAGTACAGAATCTGGAACAAAGAACAAATAATTCTTTTCCTAGCATGATTTTGCATGCAATCTCCTGGTTAAATCACCTAAATTTCCACAATATCACCTTGGTGCTTAAAAATCTTTCATGGTTTCCCATCATGGTTATCATAAACTACAACTATTTTTATCTTATTTCACTGTCCTCTCCCCTGTTCTGTCAATATGGTCTCAACTTACTTTTGTTGTTTTCCCTAATCTTACACATGCCCTTAATCCTTGTTTGCATTTATCCCTTTGCTGGTGTCACCTTTGTGGATGAGGAATGCACTCCTATGCTCTGGGTGCCTTGGCCAAGGTCTGGTGACACCAGCTCCATCAACCCTTTCTTATCCATGGCACCCTTACTCTCTCCCTCACATCCTTTTGTGCCCACCCCCTTCCTCAGTCATGGCACCACTCCTTCCCACCACAGCCTGTGAGGGCACCTGCTCCTTGCATTTCTCCTCCTCAGCCCAAGTCTCCAATGCTGCTTATGCTAGGTGTGCTGCCTTCACCATCCCTTTCTAAATGCTTACATCAATGCCTCTCTAACTCAGGGACTCATCCTGTGCTACCTGAAACATCAGACTATATTTAAGCTTTGCTCACCCAGAGCCCTTTCCCTCTTGGCTGCTTGGCACTAGGAAACAAAGGGAAGAAAGAAAAGCATGGCTCTGCCCATCAGCATCATAGCAGCTTTCATCAGAGAAGAGAGTCAAGCCTGGAGTGGACGTTGTTAATAACCTGTTCAACACCATCTGCTCTGATGTACCTCCTATCCTAGCAGAGTCTTGATTCCCCTCCATCAATAGTCTCTGAATGATAAATGTGTCATTCTCTGCAGAAGTGGTGGAGGGTGGATAGTCACCATTTTACAGTATGATATCTAATTCAAACTAGATCATAATGGATGCATTTTTAAATCAATAATTCTTATGTGGATAATCATTACAATTTTGACACCTAGAGGCAAAGATTTTATAATATAATGCAAAAACAAGACTTGGAAATGCCTCCCCTGCCTCAGGGAAATTTTAGTTAGATTATACACCCCAAAGGTGTGTTCCTCACAAAAAAGCTTCAGTGACTTATAAAAATTAGACAGGACTTGTACATTCTTTAATCCTGAAATTGTTTTAAAACAATCATTAATATAATTATTGCCATTTGTTTTATTCTCTTCTTATTACACAATGAAATACTATGCAGCTGTAAAAAAGAAGGATCTATCACCCTTTGAGACAGCATGGAGGAACCTGGAGATGCTTATGCTAAGTGAAATAAGCCAGACAGAGAAAAACAAATATTACATTATCTCACTTATATGTGGAATCTAATAAACAAAATAAACTGATGAATAATATAGAACCAGAGGCATGGAAACATGGAATAGATTGACATATCTCAGAGGGGAGGGATGGGACAAGACGAAATTAACCAAAGAATGTATATGCATATATTCTGCCCATGGACATAGACAATAGGATGGTGAAGGCTTTGGACAGGATGGGAAATGGGTGGAGGGGAGCAATGGGGGAAAAGCGGGGGACATATGTAATACTCTCAATAATAAAGATTTTTTTAAAAACTGTTTCATTAAAATATGCTTTTTCATACTTTCAGGAAAAAATCTAAAAGATGCAAACATGATTTACTTTTATTTGATCCAATATCTCTCCTGGAAAGGTATGGCTAGGAATCTATATCAACTGACAGAATTCTTTTTAAAATATAAAAGAAAATGGGAATGAGAGGAGGAATGACATGATATCTCAGGTCAAGAGTTCAGGCACAGGGCTCTGCAGCCTTACACCAGGAGTTTAAATATGAGAAGACTCACAGTGTGGAATGCGCTCAAAAACGTGCCAATACGAACAAACAAAACTTTGTATTTCTTGATCCTGAAAGGGCACAGAGGTTATACTTAATCAATATGCTCTGAACTGCTGTGATTTACCAAATATTTAGATCCCACTTGAAGCTATTAAAAGACAAACAAAACCTGGTCAGTGGGTGTAAAACCAGAACTAGAAGGCAGTGAAGAAGCTTTTATTTGTCAAATGAAACATTTTTCTAGTAGAGGTTTTGCAATTTTGGATACCGAGGTTGACCAAAACATGAATATATATGTAGGATATTCTTCTATTCTCCTTTAGTTAAAAAAAAAAAAAAAAAAAAAAAGACTTTCTCATATATGCAAACTAAAGCACTAGCTCCTGTGTGTGGGGAGGGAAATTTTAACAATAGACGAATGCTTCAGAAACAGATTTTATCTAGGAGCAAAAGCTTAGTAAAAATAGATCACTGATTACCACAAGAAAGGATACTCTATAGTAACCAAGACAAAAACAGAAATAAGTTGATCTGCAAGCCCAAGAGGAAGAGGATCAGACTGGCCTGGCTATGGTTGCAGACAAGGTCCACAGTGTCACTAGGTGTTGCTTTGCCATGAACTCAGCCCCGTGTCTGTAACTTCTGTCTGATCTCATGGCTAGCGCTACAGAAGTTTGGGGGAAGGGGATAGGACTAACTGACTCTTTTCAACACCTTGGAACCCCCTTCCATGCCCGTTTTTAATACGCCACCATTTCACTGGCACTGAATCCCATGAAAAGAAAGGGAAGGTTGAAGGAGAAATAAGGAAAGATCCAGGGACCTTGGCTCCAGCCTCAATTTGATCAAATATTAACTATGTAACAATATAACTTTTATGGAATCATAGCATTTTAAAACTCATCATGTCTATGAGATAATCGCTTCTATCTGACGTCAATATTTCACAGGTAAGCACTGGATACGGATGAGGGTGTGGAGACAGCCCAGCTCACCCAGCCAGTGTACACTGGAACTGGACTGTCTCCCAGCTCGGTGAGTTGGATGTGCACCTGACTGACCTGGCTCTGGGTCCCTGTCCCAGGAGCTGTGAAAGTCACATGTGTCAATCTATACCTACAGGTAGAAACATGTAGCAGAGCTCCTTTGAGAGCTCCCATCCAAGTAAGCAGGTATAAAAAGCAACGAGTACACATGATCTCACTTATTTGTGGAATAGAATGAACATAACTGTCTGAGGAACAGGGTAGACCCAGAGACGTGGAAGTAGGGTACAGACTGACAACCTTCAGAAGAGGGGGAAAGGGGAAGGGAAGAGAAAAACCACAGAACTTATATGCATGTTCGCATAAGCGATGGACATGGACAACAAAGCTGGGGATGGGGTGGAGGAATGAGGAGGAGGGTGTCAATGGGAATAAAAGGAGAAACATCTGTAATAAAAATAAATGAATAAAAAATAAAATAAAAATAAGAGTAAAAAAAAAAAGCAGACTGGTTTGAGGCATCAAGTTGATGGCACAAATAAAAATTAAAACCCGATTAAAAATTCAAGGAGTCAGCAGTAAAAAGCACTTATATACAATGGAAATTACAATACTTGTATTTGGATATGTCACCCACTTATTGTGAGATCAAATCCAATCCAGTCACACCTAAGGAGAAATTTCTGAAGCTTAAAAATATACTGAGGATAAAGCAATGCTGTTAACTCTGAAACAACTAGTAATAATTGTCACATCCCCTTAAATTTGGTAAAATTTGAAACAGAGTCACATTGTTCTGTATGAAAATGTTACATTTTATCTTATCCTTTTATTCAAGCCTAACATCCTTAAAGGAAAGAGGCCCCCAGGAAACTCATAATATATAGGAATTTTATATCAGAAAATACAATATAACAGAAAAATTGGCTTTATGTATTACATAGTATTTTTATATTATTTCTCTATTTCAGGAGGATTTTTTAAATCAACATTTCTCTAACACAGCATTCTCTATGTGGAATTTTCTCATGTAAAAACAGGGTCCAAATACACTTCCAGTCACATCTTTCTATTTTTAATGTGTGTAACAGAGGCAGTACTTGAAAGCCATAAAAATATAGTCAAAGAAAAATATTTGTAAAAGTTTTAACAGAAAAGAAAGAGATTAACACCTGAAGTTTGATAAATAGGAAAGGAAAGGAAGTTTGTTTTAATGAAATCAGCTGGAACATTGGAGTGCTCCAGCACGCTTATTGATTCCCTGACCTAGAATAAATACCAGGCTCTTTGGATGTTGTTTTTTTAAAACAGAGACAATGGCAGTAAAATGACTTCCTGCTCTCCTTCCTGTTGCTTTTTCCCTTTAGTAATGGTAGGAGTTAGCTCAGTATGGATTAACTGCTTAAAGAACGTGATGCACTTGAATCCAGTCTTCCGATTTTCCTCTGAGACCTCTTGTCACTTAAATATCTGCTACCGTGAAATAAAAGCGAAAAGTAAGTAGATAATTCTTCATGCTGATTCGAAATAAATCATAATTTTCTCCCTATTTTATGAATGAATTCATGTGAAGATAAGATTATTATATGTAAGAGGAAGTTTAGTCTAGAAAGAAGATGATAAATCTAACAATAGATTTGCCACTACTTGCAGAAGTTGGCATTTCCCCTGGTTGTAGTGGTTGGCAGTATGGAGTGGTTCCAGGGCGGAGGATAGAAAACTACAGGGAATTATTTCAGGTCCTATGATAACAGTCTTATATCCTCTGGTTATTTTTCAATAAAAAAGAGTAGGTACCTTTTAATATTATGTAAACTATCCATTCTATTTGAGGATGCAAATGAATTGTCACTATTTAAATAACATTATCTAATATTGTACTGAGTCTTAAATAAATAATAATATAATCTCAAATTATTAAATAAGCACCACGTGTCAACCACTGAGCTATCTATGTGTGCTGCACAAACCTTCTCACTTCTTTTGCAAAAGAAACCTGAGTGCCAGGCAATCTTGTCATCCTCTTTATACAAATGCACAAATTGATATTTAGAGAGTTCATTAGCTGGAGAAGCCAGAGAGCCAGAATTTTAACAGAGGCCGTCTAAATCTGAAGCCCACCCAACTAGCCATTAGACACAGTATTGTAATTTATTTTCAGTCTTTTGCTTCAAGTGTAAATTGGTGTTAATGAGAGGTGCACTACAAGGCAAACTTGAGATGTATAAAAGACTTCATTTACAGTTTTACTTAAATTTACAGTGACAAACATATTTAAGGGTAGTGTAAGAGAAAAGCACAAAAGATGTCCTTTTGTGGGGGACATTCTATAATATGGATACTTCCTAAAACATCCATTTTAAGCAGGCTGATTTGGTATTTCATTCATTGAGTGGGTGATACTTAAGTGATTATTTCAGTTGATTAAAGCAGTGTTATAAGAAATTCAGGTTGTCAATATCTAGACTCTGATTATGTCTGCCCAAATGTAAGCGATGAGTTACACAGAACTGTTGTGTCTGCTTGTACAGCTGTGCACAGCGCAAGGGCTCTTGACCTATAGAGCTAGCAGGGCTGAAATCTAGTCATCTCTTTGCTCACCAAGCCTATGACTAAGATTCTACATCCATCCCCAAAAGGTGCCTTTTGTTGTGGCAAGAGAACTGGTTTTGCTATTAGCCTCCTCAAGTCACAAAACAGCAAGGCTAAGGCTCAGTGGCAAGATATAGGGATAGTGATAACATACAAGAAAGGTCTCCAGTGAGCCCATTGGTGGGTCAGCCAGAAATAGATTTTAAGACTACCAAGCATAAGAAAATGCACAAATATGAGCAGAGTCAAAGAGATTGGGTTAGCAAATTTAGAGAACACTGTGTCAAATTGAAGCAAGGGTATTCCACAGTTAGATTCAGAGACTAGTTGGAACAGAACATTGCCTACGGTTCAGCCTACCTACCGCAGAGTTGCATTATTGGAATAGCTTTCTCAGAAGCCAAAACTGGAGAAAAATTGGGTTTTATTATGTGTATATACATATATATATATATTCTCATAGCATTAAATTAACAGCCTTAAATATTGAAATTCATTTATGAAGTCATCTCTGTTTCCTCAAATTGAATTTGTAGGTTAAAAAAAGTGCTCTAGATGCATTTATAGTGATTTTCTACACTTAAATGTAGTCTTTATAGTCATATTTAAATAAATCCTTACTAGCTCTATAAAAAGGACAATACAGAAGCAGCCAGTAACATAAGATAATAATACTTTCATCTCCTAATTTTCCACCTTAAGTCAAGTCGAGAAAAAAGTATTATATAGCAAGGGTAGAGAATAAAATTATTCAAATACCTTTCCAAATCCTCTGTTTAAAATAAAGGATTATGACTATTCCTTAAATTAAATAATAATAACTGATAGGCTCCAAGGGGACTTCAATTTGAAAATGTGCACAAGGTAAATAATTGTCCATTAATTTTTATTACAGTGACTTCCCAGTGGACTGGTGGCTAGGATTTCTTCTTATTATTAAAAACTACAGGATATTTGAGTTCCAAAACATGACTCTCACCAAATAACAGTAGTTGTATGGAGAAGCAAAACCAGTGATCTTAAAAAGTTAAGCACGTTGTGTTTGTGCTTCACTTTGAGCAATATCGCTATGCATATAATTTTTTCCTTTGATCTTATTACAAAATCAGCTTAGTTTCTTTAATGAAATTGGTACTATTTGGGTTCCCATAGGGAAGGTTACTTTTCTCTCTAAATTTTCATGATTCTTTTTCCTGTAAAGAGAGAAACAACAGAGTTTTGGATATATATTTACACTAATTATGGCTTACAGATTCAATTCCAACTGTGGCCCAGCTGAATTGGAAACAATGTGTGATTTTGTTAGATTATAGTTGGCATTTCCACATTACTTCCATGTAAAGCCAAGTATCATCGTACTTGGTTCCACATGGATGTTTTCATTAAATGAATAAGCAGATACAGGTCATTAGGAAGTTACCAACTCAACTATTTTATGCATTTTAATAGCTAAAGAGTTCATCAGCTTCAAAGGGTTACTTTTTTTATTAACACTAACCTTTGTATAAACATCAATAAAGCCTAGATTTCCTTGACTTGAAAAAAAAAAGTGTATAATCTGGAATAAAAAGTCCCATTAACCTTTTTACAAGTCATATCATGTATCTTAAAAGAAAAATAGTCAGCTATATAAAACTTCTAATATTAACTAAGAACTTAAATATATATTCTTTAAATATGCTAAATTTCTAATAATAACTAATATAAATGGGAAATTTAATATTAATAGGGCTCATTTAATGTAGTTTTATGCTTTAAGTCATTTCTTATAAGAATCTCCTGAGATAGTGGGTTTTTTAAAATATAATTTTAGTCAGTGGATTAGGATACTGAGTCACAGGTAAACCAAGGGAGTCATTCAAATTACACAATTAGTCAATGATTGAACTGGATTTAGTTCACAATCCACCTGAGTCTGGAAGAGAAACCCTTATTCACTGTACCTCGACAGCCTCTCATAAGGCAAAGGTTTTTCAACAAACTTTAGAGAAGTCAAATTCCAGTCCTTTATGGTTTTGGCAGCATGAATAACATTAAATAGTAAAAAACTGATCCCCCAAAAATGTAAACACCAAATGTATGAACAGAGAGAAAACATAAATTATTTATTTATTTACAGAGCATTCAACATTTATTGAACAAATCTGAAAAGAGTGATTCCACTTAAATTCTAGTAGAAAGACATAAAATAATCAGTCAATCACTCAATCCATGACAAGTGCAACGTAGAAAATAAGGGAGTTGGAGATCTAAGGGAGAGACCTTAGAGATGGGATAGTGATGAGATGGAATTAATTAGGGTAGGGAATTTCAACATCGTGCCATCTGAGTTTAGAATTGATAAAAAGCAGAACCTCAAGGCCCCGAGTGGGGTACATGCACTTGAGCAGTGGGAAGAAGAAGAAGCTTGGAGTATTACAGGACAAGGCATGTGTGATAGGAATAAGTTGGAAAGGAGCTCTAGGTCAGATCGTCTGGACCTTGTAGATTATGGCTAAGGGGAGATATAGGCTGGGAAGGAGCTCAATGGTTTGATGCTTTTAAATACTACCCTGGTTGCTGGTTATGAAATGGGCGGGGCTGGGGCAAGATCAAAGAGCCAGGCTGGGAGCCAGTGCAGAGGAAGAGAAGCAATGGAGTCAGCACACATTGGGATGCAGAATACAGCATCTGGACAGCACTTGGCAATTTTTAAAGAACACTTACATCTTATGAGGCCAGCAGTAGAGCCAACAATTAAGCTGTAAGAAAAAGAAAAGTTTCATTGACTTTTTAAAAGTGCGAGACAACACACTGAATATGTCTGATTGAATCCAAACACTACCTAAATATGACAAGCAAACATTGCCTAGATTTTGATTTATAGTGGAGTGGAAGCATAATGGAGTAGGTGCATTGCTGTTTTTCAGTGCTCAACCTCTGAAACCAGAGAGTCCGAGTCCAGGAAAAGTGATGCACCCATAAGGACAGCTTTTGCTACAGAGCACACTTTATTTTCCTCTTTGTAAACAGCAGGTCACTGTTACAGTGGCCTTTTGAGCATATGAAGAAAATCAAGGCTCTGAAGCTTCTCCCCAGGTTAAAGTATGGACCAGACTATGTAGCCTGCACCATAAATGAACAGAGAAGGGAAAAATCACAGTGTACTTTGCCAGGACGTGGACGTGATCTTCCCTATTAAGCCCAACCTGCACCTTAAAACATTTATCTTCATTGCCTCCTAGTTCTTTGATTTCTGGCAATAAATGTTATCAATTTATTTTTTGCCTCCCTATTATAAACAACGTCATATGTTAAGTAGGCTCTAGATATAGAAAAGGTAATGATAACAAAGGTAGTGCCTTCAAAGATGTGATAGAATGTTGCATGGCAGATACGGAAAGAAAAAAATACATATATATGACCAAGAAGAAAGTTTTATAAGGGTGGTGCTTACAAATGCTATCAATATTCTAAACAACAAAACCCAAGCTGGAAAAAGAATCAATAATTTTTTTGAAAGGTCTTTGAAGGATAGGTTGGATTTTAGGAGACGTTTGGAGAAACCAGATAATCTAGGTAATGAGAGCATCTACCTTGCTCCTCTTGTGAAATTCTCTTATTGAAAATGTATCTTCAGATTAATCAGGTAAAAACACACAGAAGAAGTAGAAGTAATCCCTTATCACTTCTATGCCTATATGCAAATACCTTACCATATTTGTTGGTTTTCAACTTTAAGCAGCTTGTTTAAAGACACATCAGTAGATGTTATGATCAATCTTTCTCTTAGCTTTTATTGCATGGTGCTTTAAATGTCCCTGTTCTGCCAATGTCCCTTCCTTCCTTATCAAATGCTACTCTATCCATAAACATCACTTCCATTTCCTCAGATGAAATCTGGTCTCTTCTTTTATACATTCATACATTTTGGTTGAAGTGTTACTTAAATTTGTGTTTTAATACAGTTCTCATACTAGATTGCAAGTCTGTTCCCTACAACCACTAAAAAACCTGTTATCATATTGTTCACAAGATTATTCCTCGATAGATGTCTGTTAAATCAGTGCTTAACTCAGCGTCCATCACTTCAGTAAGGGATACCTATTATTATTGAATGAATTGATGGTTGGCTGGATAAATATTTTGTAGAGAAATGTGTTTCATGTATATTTAATAAAACAAGAATCCTTGCTTTGACCAGCAATAACCTGTGAAAGAAACACACAATATAGAAAGAGGGCTTTTGCCTGTTTGGTGTGGCTCAGGTATTAAACATCCACCCATGCACCAGGAGGTCCCTGGTTCCATTCCTGGTTAGGGTACATGCCTGGGTAAAAGGGTTTTTGACTTCAAGATTCTACCAGGGACACTGGTGTTGTAACTGCAAGAGAACTAGAAAAGAGAGAGTTGTTCCCTGGGAAAGAGACTTGGATAGGAGACTGAGACTGGAAGGGTGGATATAAAAAACACTGGTCTGTGCTTGGCAAAAAAAAAAAAATGGTTGTAAGGAAACTCTTGTCAATTGAAATTTTTCTCTGCACTTAGAAGAATTTCTCTGCACTTCATTGAATTTTATTAAATTGTGAGGTTTTTCCGAGTTGTAGAAACCATGTGTTTACACATTATAGGGAAAAATAAAAAGCCTTTCTTTTAAACATGAGTTTGGGACTACTTGCTCAGAGTATAGGTCGAGTGGGCATAGAGCTAAAATAAAAGGAACAAGACTCGAGCAGCTGGATGGGTTATGCCTTGGACTAGTCAGTACTTCACTCTGCACTTTTAATTTGGCCATTTGATTGAGGGTATTACACTATAATTCTGACATTAGAGTAAAATAGTTTACAGGACTCTCTTAATGTTTATTTAAGTCATGCAGTGTGAACAAATAATTGAGGAGACGCTAGGGGTCAGGTCTGTGTTCCCAAGGCAGGAGTTGCTATTATAGAAAATCCCTAATAGGACCCACACTCTATGCTTATTTTTAGTCTTTTTGTCTTTATTGATTTTAGCAAGAGGAAGGGGGGGGGGGAGACGGAAACATCGATAAGAGAGAACATCGATTGGCTGCCTCCTGTATGCCCCCCACTGGGTATTGGATCCACAACCTAGGCACGTGCCCTGACTAGGAATCGAACCAGCAACCTCCTGGTGCATGGGTCAATGCTCACCACTGAGCCACACTGGCCAGGCCACACTGTACACTTGACATACATTTAATAAAACCCTTGAAAGTTTGCTATATGGCAACCATTGATGTCAATGGCCGTCCTGTGGTGAAATGTGCACGTGTTGCTTTGAAAATCCACAGGAGCACCCTAAATGCTGTATTCTAGCTTTGAGATGTCAGGTGCTGATTTCACGGACCTGGAGTAAACAATTTCAGGAAGAAACCATTTCTGTTTCAAGCCCTCCATTTCATATATCAAGGATTAATGCCAACAGAAGATTGTGGTGAACTTGGCATTCTGAAAGAATTCTCACCTTCAAATTTGGAAAGCCACAATATATTTCCTTTAGAAGCCTTCATAACCTCTACAAGAACTTCTGAAACACCAAAACCCCTCAAGTCCCTACACATTGCAAAGGAATATGTGCCTTCCAGCAGTAGTTAGGTTTTGCCAGGACTGTAAATATGATAGGCTTTAGAGCTATCCCACATTTTAATTCAAATTCAAATAAAGTCTATGTCTAGGCTTCTCTGTAAATAGAACTTTCTCACAGGGGAATACAAAATAGAAGTTATTGGAAAAGAAACCTTTGTTATTTTTGAAAATCGACTCTTGAAGTAAAATTGAACACCAGGATCTTATTTTCTCACCTAAGCTCTGGATCCTAAGCAAAAATTTAAAACCAGTCATGTAACAGGTGGTTGTTACTATTGCTGATCGTGGTGGTTTCTTCAGCTTGGCTTATCTTTAACCTAAATTGACTGGTTGTTGGAGCTGGCTGAACCTACCACATATTTTATTGTCGTTTAGTTCCAGCTTTTCCAAATTGACCCAAATGACAGGCTAACTTTGTGGAAAATAATTCTAAGGAAGAAAGATAAAGTGTGATGGCTCAGTGTGGTCATTTGTGCTGAGATCTTTGCACACAAACATTTTGCTAAGAACACCTGAATTAATTTTTAAAATTATATATATATATATATATATATACACATATATATAACGTCATGTGGAAAATATTTTAAGCAAATTGGAAATCAGAGAATAAGATGATTATAAATATACCAATAGATCTTATACATATAAGACCTTTCAATACCCTAAGTTTTAAACAGGTAGGACCCATTAAAACAATCAAGTGTTTTGGTGACTTCAAGTTGCCCTCTTCAGAATTCAGTTAGCAGTGGAGAATTTAAGAGAAAGGTGGAGGCAGACAGAAGGATTTGAATGAAAGAATACTGGAAAAAGAAAAGGTATGAAAAGATAAAATTAGCAACGATTGAGATACTAAGATATATTTCTATCACATGAAAGGTAGTCTTCATTAACAGGATAGTTTTGAGGTTTTGTTTCAGAACCACTTTTTTTCCTCCTTTAGACTTTTTCTAAAGGAAAGTACTCAAAAGTCAGAAAAACGGGAGTGTGTATCAGGAAAAAATGGAATCTGTAATTTGGTTTTGGGCAAGTTAGATATCTTTACTGGATTTTATTCCATCTTTAGTAAAAACATAAGAGAAAAGGTTTATGTCGTCTCTATTCTCCTCTCTCTATTCAGTTGATACCACATTAATGCAATTGACCATACCACCTTACATGTGTCTGGCACTTTTTTTTTAGTTTTTTTAAATTGATTCTGGGGGGTGGAGAGGGGAAAGAGAGAGAGAGAGAGAGATGACAGAGCGATACATCAATGGCAGCCTCTTGCATGCTGCCTACTGAGAATTGGGACCACAGCCCACGCATGATACAGGCAAACTTTTGGTGCACCAAACGACACCCAACCCACTGAACCACACTGGTCAGGGTACCATCTCACTTGTGTAGTTGCAAAGTCCTTCTAACCCTGCTTGCAGACTTATGCTTTTAGTCCATTTCCTTCACGGAAACCAGAGTAAATTTTCATCAAATGATATCCTACTACTCACTTATGCGGGGATAGCTCTGCACTGGATCCAGGATGAATCCTAGTTTCTTAGCTTAAAGTGTGTCCCTACCATAGACTATCATGTTCCTTTTTCAGCTCCATTTCTTTTCTCCTCCCCTTTCCTCACTCTGACAGAGCTTCCCTGCTTTCTCTGCTTGAATTTGACCCACCATGGGGTCTCAATCTCAAGTCTTTTGCCAGCTTATGAAAGACTTCCATGACCTCAGACTGGATCCGGCCCTCTCCCACAGCTTTCTTCAACACCCTTTACCTCCCCTCATATTTCCTTCTCTCCATTTTATTGTAATAATTGCTTAGTGTCTGAGTTCCCGGAAGTTTTATTGGAGTCAAGGCTTGTCTGTGTCACTCACTGTCAGTCCCATGCTTAGTACAGGCCTTGACATCCATAAAGCATTCAATATTTTTTGGTTGAACATACAAACAAATGAATAGATAAATGAGATGACTTCTATTCAAGCATAAAGAATGTGGACTGATCTGTATTATTTTCTTGTTGCTAAAAACAAGAGTGCCTTTCTCATTTTGCATACCAAATAGTAATAAGAAGATTTTTTTTCCTTTATTGATTTCAGAGAGAGAGGGGACTTGCGGGAGAGAGAGACAGAAACATTGATGAGAGAGAATATCAATTGTTCGTCTCCTGCATGCCCCTCACTGGGGATCTGGCCCACAACCTGGGCATGTGCCCTGACCGGGAATTGACCCGGCAGCCTCTTGGTGCATGGGTCAGTGCTCAACCACTGAGCCACACTGGCCAGCCATCATAGTAAGATTTTGTAATCCCTTACTTTGTTTTTTTTCCAACAAGAGTCCTCTGACTTATAGAATCTGAATTTAAATAAATTTGCAACTTGAACATTGTATCAAACCCAAGTAAAATCAGTGCCTGTGAGAGCCAAAGCTCTATGTGTAATGGCCTAGTAATCTGATAGGGAAAAGTGTGACAGTTGATCATAGATCTACTTAGATTTCTTCAAGATATCAGCAAATACTAAAATCATTTAAGCTAATTTTAATAATTAGTTAAAGAAATTGATATAATTGAATAATTAAATTTATCAAGCAACCAGTCAATAAATTCATAATATGTATGAAAAATTTGATTTCTTTAAAATTATATGTTTGCTAAATATTTCTAATTTTTCAAGTTGGGTGATAGGGCTCCATTAAACTGTTAGCTTTACTTTTCATATGTTTGAAATTTTCTATAATAAAAACTTAAATAACACATGACAAAAATTTAAAATAAGGCAGGAATGTAGGAAGTTTGGAAACTAAAATAACCTTTGTTATATTTATATTCGTCCTAAAACATGTATCTCCATATGGGCAACCAAAATTTTGTAGCAACTCATTTATATTCAATGGTCTTTTAATATGAGGTCAACTAGGTAGGGATGGATTAGAGTAAAACACGTTCATGATATTCTTCAGTACTTTGACAGCAGAACAAGACTGTCCGAATGCCATCAGCTTGAAGGTACGTTAATTCTTGCTGTGTGACTAGAAGAGGTCAGCGTACTTTCGAAGTGCCCGACTCACTACTAGCATGTGGCTTGCCTGCTGGTGAGAGTTTGGCACTTAAACTATAATTACTTTAGCTTTTAGCAATACATTCCTTAAATTTATTTTTACAGAAGAAAAATGTCAACACCAAGAGATTACACATACAATGCATTGGAATCTATGGCATATTTTGCATGTCTGCTTAAAAGATAAAGCAAACAAAACACATGCAGTAACTTGACATGTAACTTTGCTGAATGACAAAAAATGTGCTCTTATCCATAATACATATGAGAGTGTTTGTGTAAGATATGCACAGCCCAAGTAACATCTCTCTCCGACAAATAACTTTACTTCCCATAATAGCTGCTCGCTTGAGGCATATATCAAGAAAAATATGCTTCCTGGATCAATTTAGATATGGTAAAACAAGTTTGCACACACATTTCTGTGAGGAAGGAACTCAGCCTGCATAAACCACATAGCATCGTAGAATGATTATTGTGCCGCAATGCAAAGTTGGTGAGGAAACATTTATTGAGGAGCCCTTATTTGTAGGGCACAATCCCAGATGCTGGGTACCAAAATAAATTAAGGAACAGACATTGCCCTTTGGCACCTTTTAATCTATTTCAGAGATGCCATACGTAAACTAAATAGCCTTCATAAAACAAAATAGACTTAAGTAGAAATAAAGTAACTTACTGCACTAAAATTGTGCTTTTACTATAATATAGCATCAGTAAATGCACAGGAAAAAAATGGTTTAAGAGTCAAGGATAATTAACCAAAAATGAAGTTTTTGTAATTTATTTTGTTTCAGTGGAAGTAAGATTTTAGTTTTTCAGACATATAATATTAACGAAAAGATGGAGACTAGGAATGAGAGATAAGGGGGTCATATTTTAGTGAAAAAGGTATGCAAAAAAATAAGCAATTTCAATATGTAAAATAAAGCAAGTTAAGTTAATTGTTATAAGTATCACATTGAGATAGATCATATAGAAGAGACCTTAGATTACATGCACTTAAGTTTATTATTTCTTCCTGTTATTTTCATTTATGAGTTATCTTTCTAAATTCTACAAACACAAACATACCCATCAGATATTAGAACTGGGTTAAATCCTTGAACAAAAGAAAACAGACCTCTTGTTTGGCCAGCATAGCTCAGTGGTTGAGCATTGACCCATGCACCAAGAGGTCACTGGTTCGATTCTTGGTCAGGACACATGCCCAGGTTATGGGCCAATCCCTAGTGAGGGACATGCAGGAGGCAGCCAATAGATATTGTCCCTCATCGATGTTTCTATCTCTCTCTCCCTCTCATTTCCTCTCTCTGTAAAATCAATAAAAGGAAAAAAAAGAAAAGAGACCTCTTGTCCCGTGTGCATTTATTATTGGTTGACTTTGCCCCTCCTCAATTGAGATGTTAAAGCCCTAACCCACAATACCAAGCACATGAATGTATTTGAATAGAGGGTCTACAAAGGAGTAATTACATTAAAATAAGGTCATTAAAGTGGACCTAAATTCAATATGATTGGTAATTTTATAAGAAATTGGGGCACAGACATGGAAAGATGTTGTGAAGATGCAGGGAGGCCAGCTATCTATCTACAAGTCGAGGAGAAAGGTCTGACAGATCCCCCATTATGGCCCTCAGGAGAAATCAGCCGCCAACACTAAGACTTCTAACTCTATAAACGTGAGAAAATAAATTCCAGTTATTTAAGCCACTCAGTCTGTGCTACATTGTTATGGCAGCCCACACAAATGAATTAAGTAGTTAAAATACGTCTATCTTGCCCTGGCCAGTTTGGCTCAGCAGTTAGAGTGTTGGCCCACGGACTAGGGAGACAGGGATTCGGTTCCTGCTAAGGGCACGTTCCTCAGTTGCAGTTTGTCCCAGGTCCCTGTTGGGGTCGTGTGGGTGGCAACAAGTCGATTTGTCTCTCTCACATCGATGTTTCTCTCTGTCTCTTCCTCCCTCTCTCTCTCCTGCTCTATCTGAAGATGAATGCAAAAATGTCCTCTGGTGAGGATAAAAAAAAAGTATACTGTATCTTAAAACAACTGAAAAACATTGTAAAATCTTTGATAATATATCAAACTTTTCTTTTTTAATATATCTATATCATTGAAAGTGTTACAGGTGTCCCTCCTTTTTCTCCCCAACTGACTCCCTCCTCCCCACTCCATCCACACCAGGCCTTCACAGCACTACTGTCTAGGCCCATGGGCAAAGCATACATGCATATAAGTTCTTTGGTTAGTTTCTTCCTGTCCTCCCACCACCCCCCTTCCTCTGAGGTTTGTCACTCTGTTCCCTGCTTCAATGTTTCTGGATCTATTTGTCAGTTTATTTTGTTCATTAAATTCCACATATAAGTGAGATCATTGCTCAGCTCAGCATGGGAGAATAAACTAAAAATGACCCATCTATATCTGTATATTTTGCTGATGTAGTGATTCTACTAAATACTGAAGAGTAGATTCTTAGACATATTGCACTAATAATTAACAAAAAAAAGTTCAGTGCAGGATGGAGTACAGCGTTGGGCTACTTGAGAGTTATACTGTCACTAATTGACTAAAGTATATTAAAAACACTAAGAAATATTTATGTTTTCTACAGTAAATAGATATTTACTCAGTGGACAAAACCCAAAGAGCTTGATTGTACAATCTTTAAACATTACAGTTTTTTGGGTTTTTTTCATGCTCTTGGCTAAAAAAAAGTGAAAACAATATCTGCTAGGTAAATTCAGCATACTAGATTGGATTCTCAAAAATACCAAATTTGATTACAAACTGAAGAGCTTGGAGGACATGTTTATTGGAGAAATTTTATCCTTCTATTTATACTTATTGTAAATGATTTTTTTTTTAAATCGGATGGGACATCTGCAAATTTTTAGGCACTAATTTTCAAAGACCATAAAGCCCTCTAGGTGACTTTTTCATTTCCTTAACAGATAGTTTAGTTTAAAACTACATACTTTCCCTTGGCAGAGTGAGAGATGAAAAGCGTACTATAAAATTGATTTGGCATCTACATAAAAGAAAGCTTTATAAGGAGCAGTACTAACCAAGACGCTTTCTTCACAAGCATAGGTCCAAACATTAAAATGTCACTCAAACCTGAGGAGCAGTCCCTGCCCAACATCCTCAGCAAAATCACATTTATCCTTTTCATTGTCATATTTTAAAGAGAAAAATGGTTTGCTTTTACTTATGGCATTTTTTTCAAGAATTCAAGTCCCTCAAATTATATGTTGGGATATATTTAACATAGTAGAACATGTAGATTTAAAAAATAATTTAAAGATAAGTTTTGGCTATTCAAAAAATAACCAGGGATATGCCTTCATAATTTTTATAAAAATAAAGAAGTGGTGAAATATTTGTTCACATGTCCCTACTCTTATTCTTTATCTACAAGATACTAATTTTTTTTTAATCCTCACCTGAGGACATTTTTCCTTTTTTTGTTCAGATAGAGTGGGAGGGAGAGAGAGAGGAAGAAAGAGAGAAACATTGATGTGAAAGGGACACATCAGGTGGCCACCACCCACACAACCCAACCAGGGCCGGGGACAAATTGCAACCAAGGCACAACATCCTTAGCGGGAACTGAACCTGGGTCTCTCTGGACCACAGGCCGATGCTCTAACCGTTGAACCAAACTGTCCAGGGCCGAGATACTAAACATTTTAATCAACTAGATGATTTGTTAAAAATTAGCTAGTATAATTAGTGTTATTTACATTAAACTCGAACCGAAGCATCTCCCCCTATAATATGTGTAGACAGCATCTATATATCTAATGGTGAAAAATGAGACAACTCTTTAGATAGTATAGTGCAAGATATTCTTCGAGGAACTCAAATATTTCAAGAAAAATTGCTGTTTTACTTTTTAGAATTAGAATTAGAATGTTTTAATTAAAATTTAGTTAAAGTAAAACAAAAAGTACCTAGAAAGCATATAATGCAATATTTTATTCTATCTCCTCTAAAATGTTTGAGCCAATAGTGTTTAACCTATAGGTTTAAACTACTCCAAGAGCCCACTAAAATGTCTTGATTAAACAATGATGGTTTAAGGGTATACTGGGAGAAAAAAAGACACCTAAAGAAACAAATCCCATAAATATGAACTTCATGATTTGCTTACAAGTATTTGCTTCACTGGATGATGTTTAAATGGGAGTTTCATACATTGTGAGCAATAACGAGATTTAGCAAGGAGGAAAACTGTCACTGAAGAACATTTTAAGCCAGTGTCTGATGACCAAAAAAACAAGCTTAATTCAAATGTCCAGCTAGTGACAACTTTTTAACTATCAGACTAGCCAAGATTTGACTACGTGTGTGCAATTACAAAGCCTGGAATGCTTTATGGTCTTTCCATTACATACTGAACAAATTCAACCAGGCATTTTTACGTGGTGTGAAAAAAGCATATTTTATTCTTCTCAATTTTTTTTTTCTTCTAGTCACTCTTCTAGAACTTGATTACATTGGCTTTTTAAAAAATCTTGACAATCTCATGATATTTTTAATTGGCAGTATTTGTTACATATTTCAATACTAGTATCTATTACAACAGTGCTAATATATCAATATTTTAATTTGATATTTTCAATTGACTCAAAGATGTTCAGATTTTGATAAAATTAATAATAATAAAATCAATCTGCTTATAATCATAGACCCTTAGGTTTGGAAAAATGGCCCTACATAGGTACGAATCCTAACCTCCTACTTGATTGCAGTGATCTGGTCTGTGACACCTTGGTAGAGGGTCCTTCTGGCGCTGGCTGAATTTTTCTCCTGCACTCAGTCTCTCTGCACCCACGATATGCCTCGTGGAGTAATCTCCGTACTACAGAGCATTTCCTTACATGAAGTTAAACTCCGTCTTCCTGTAACTTTTGCTCTTGGTCTAATTTCTGAACCTTACGACTGCACAGAGTAGATCTAATCTTCCTTCCACACTTCAGCTATGCAAACTGATAATATATTTTTCCACTAGCTGTGAACTCTAAAGGCCAGAGTCTACTTTGAAATAGAATGTGAGGCTCACACTATTCAGAGAATAGTGGAAATTATACCTTTGGATTGGTGAACTACTCAGATCAAATGGGAATGCTTGATTGAGATTTGCTCTGGAAGCTCAGATGGACACTTGTGTAGAGTTTGAAAGAGACAGAAATCTCAAATGGAAATTTGCAAAGAGTTTCTATGCTTTAGGAAGTAGCATGAAGTTATTTTTTTCTAGTTTTATTGAGAAATAATTAACATAGATCACCATAAATTTAAGGCATATGGCATGATCGTTTGATTCACACATATTGTGAAATGATTACTACAATTTGTTTAACTAACATCTATCATCTCAAATCACAAGGAGAAAAAAGAAAAAAAATATATCCTCATGATGTGAACACTTAGGAATAATTTTCTTAACAACTTTCCTATGTGTCACGCAGTAGTGTTAACCAGAGTCATCATGATGTACATTACATCCCTAGTGTCTATTTTCTCTATAACTGGAAGTTTTTACCCTTTACCATTTGTGTTTCATTCTCCTTCACACTCTGCACCTCTGGTAACCACAAATCTGATCTCTTTTTCTGTGAGTTTGTTTTTTGTTTGTTTGTTTGTTTGTTTTTAGATTCCACATGTGAGATCATACAGTATTTGTTTTCTCCGCTGACTTATTTTACCTAGCATAATACCTTCAAGGCCTATTCATATTGTTGCAAATTATATTCCATCCATCCATCCATAGACACTTAGGTGTCATGGTTATTGTAAATAATGTTGCTATGAACATGGGGGTGCAGATATACTTTGAGCAGTATTTTTATAACCTTTGGACATATACCCAGTGCAATAGCTAACACTAAGTTCTATTAAATAACTTGAGAGTTTCTGCTGGATGAAATCGTTTTCTTTTTCATCAAACTTTTTGACATTCTGTCTTAATACATCCATTTCTCTCATGTTTCTGTGGTACCATAGTAACATTCCCTTTTGATTGCCTTGTCATTTTATTTTAATTTTTAAAAACAAAAACAAATACTCTGATATGAATTGTGTTTACCTTCAATATTGTTTTCCTGCATTTTCAAATTATGTTTCCATCTATTCAAAAACAATGAATCTAAAAGGCATCATCATAAATAGCATAGACTCAGAGTCTCCTAAAGATTGTTATCAGTAGAAGAATTATAATGTGATTCTTGCAATAATCTTATAGAAAAATTATATCAAAATTATTTGGGAAGGAATCATGTACCTTAAACAAATAATCTTCCATAGAAATATGTATAGCCACATGCATACACTAATTTATAGATGAATGCTTATTCAACATGTGATATATATCATATACCCTAATGTATGTATGTAGTATGTGCATACATATTATCTATATATGTGTTTTTGTTTGTTTCTCCATTTCAACACTTTTTTTATATATGTTCTTATCTCTGGTTATGACCATATAATATTACAATTAATTATAGAGTAAAATTTCAGTTGTTTGATGCATTATTTGGCACACAATATTAACACATTACAGATGTTTCCATTTCATTAGATTTAATTGATCTATTCTTGTAGCACTGTGCACCCAATGTTTTTTTCTGAGATTTCAGCTTAATTGATTAGGATGCTTACTGTATGTAGTATTAGTAGCTCCCTCTGTTTTTAAGATATTTAATTTCTGCTTAGACTTTTAGAAAATGAAAAATGGAAATTCAGGATGTTCTTCTTTATCACAAGCTATGTCAACAATCCTTTGTTCTTTCTAGCAGAGTCACATAATCACAAGATGAATTAATTAATTTATCAAGTCCTATGAAAACAGCAGATTCTGTGACTGCCTGCACAGTCTCTGGCTGTTAATCATGGATTTGTTCATTCAGCAGCAGCTGAGACTGGCTGATGAATAGGTCCACACATTTTTAGAATTATTTTCTAGAAGCTGACATTCTGTTTTCTAAACATAAACTAGATAGTATATAACCATGACAGCGTTTAACAAGTCATGATAAGGGTATACAGCATATGGAAAATTGTTTTTACCTGCAGTGATAAGATAAAATAGACTATTTCATTAATGGAGCACAAACAAGATTTAGTACAGCTTGATAGCAAAAACCGTGACTTATGTGCAATCCCAAGTGGGATGGATGGACCAATGCCCAAGGAGCCTAGGAAGGGTGAAATATTAACATGAAGATATGTTGGAGGTATCAAGTAAAGAGGAGAAAGCTCAGAAGATGAAAAAAAAAAGGTGAATATGGAAAACACATCTCAGCTCTTCTTTTCTTCTGCTATATAATTCAACATATTCATATTATGGTAAAAAAAAATACTTGTGAAAAAATAAGGAAATGTAGCTTGGATAACACATAAATTATTCTTTGGGCCCTCGGGGAAAATACAGAAGTCCCTCTTTTTAATCTGCTCTTACATTACCACGGAGAGAAAATCAAAACTGTTAGTGCTGGCAAGTAGCATTGAGGGTTGTCGATGCAAGAACCTCTTTAGAAAGAAAGAGTACAAATTAGTGTAACTTCATGACATTCTAATCAACCCAAAATGATAGCTAGACATAAGTGGCAGAGAGCAGACATGATACCAATAATATCTTCCCTAAAAAAAGTCATATGAAAAATCTAAAACCCTATACTCTCTAAGTCTCTAAGATTGAATCTATCCTTTGCCTGTCTGTTCTGCCTTTTTTCCTTTTACTTTGCCCTTTACCCACCAAGATTTCCAAACGCAAAAGCCACCTAGACTGGAGTTTGCTGATATCTCTGCCTGGAGAAGACTTCCTTCAGCCCTCTGCATGACAGGCCAACTAAGTCTCCACAGAGAAAGTTTCTGACCAATTTTTCATTCCTCACCACCTGTACACTGCAATAATATTACCCTGTTCAAATGTTTTCCTTATCAGGCTTACAACTCTCTGAGATAATAGTTACATCGGTTTCTTAGATTATGGCCTATTTTCTTCCACACAAAAAGTCCAAGTTCCATGAGTACAGGGACATCATACATTTGTTTTTGTCCATCTGCATTGCCCATGTCTAGAACAATGCTCTGTAGCAGGCATTCAGTAAAGATGCGATGAATGAATAGACCTAAGAAGTAATTCACTACAAACACAAATTGTGCTTCTGTCTTTTTTTCCTAATTTTGAGTATCTTAAGAGCAAAAAGAGTAAGTTGTTTACTTTTTCAAAGTAACAGGTACATACTTCACTACACCTGGATATATTGCCAATATAGCATGTTCTTACTATTAGCAAAAGTTAAATTTTATCACAGAGTGTAATCAGTGCATGTACGGTACTCCAAATACCTAAGTGCATGAAAACATAATTTTAAAATTAATTGCATACCACAGGTTGAAGCTCAGCAAACGGTAGTCACTAGAGATTACATTACACATCATTTTATTATTCAGGCTTTGAATTCAAGAGTAGGGATGGCTTAGATGTGTAATCCTGTCGCTGCATTTTAGTGAAAGACTACTCTCTTAAGCAGAAAAATGGTCACAAAGCCAGCACTTTCTTAACAACGGGTTTTCATAAGCACTGCTACCCATTCATTCAGTCAGAAGATGGGAAGGCAGAATAACGTTTAGATTCCTCCTACAAAGGCCTCCTACAGAGACACAGAAGTAGTGGAAGAGTATTCATGATATTTCCTCCCTCCACCAACTGTGTCTGATTCAAGTGGGCCCCAAACTCTCTCCCCAGCTGCAAAGGCCATTTTCTTTAGTTTGAAAGTTAATTCCAGTCACAGCTGGAACTCAAAACAAGAAGTAAACATTGGGCATTAAAAAAAAAAAAAACTTCCTTGGATCTGATCTTGTAGTTGTTACAATAACAAAAAGTAATATTCCTCAAGCCTAGAGGAGCCTCATTATTTCAGGTGGCAGGCTTTAGAGCAGTGGTCTGAGGAATAATAGTGTGTTAATTCATGCATGAGCATCAGCTGGCTAAGGTGGAGTCCCAGCTGTGCCAGAGTGGTGTGTCATTTTACAAATACACTGCCCCCTTCCTGGCATAAAAGATAAAATATGGTGAGATCTAACCAGGGTCAGGAGCTTGCTCCACGTGTTGTGGCCAGTTTTCCAGCCATGAACACGTGTGAGGGTTTAAGGCTGCAGTTAAAGAGCACAGATGTGGCTGCAGGTTGAGCAGAGTTCTGGCTTTAGCAAGTGCCATGCATTGCATACTTTGCTCCTAGAATGTATGAGGGCGAACAAGAAGTAATAAATACAAGTAACATTCTGAAATTAATATTCTCTAAAATCCTCAAAGGGTAATTCCCATTGTTAGCTTTTTCAGAAGAAGCGATTCTGTTTGCTTCCAATTATATTCCTCAAAAACTCTGATAAATTTGTTTATGCAGTAAGTAGGTATGGAGCAGTCCCCAAGCACTGCCTAATTCTTCTCCTTCGATGCTTTGGGAGAGAATTAGGATTGTGTATTATTATTACTTTTAATATTTTAGAATTTCATCTTGTCTTTCTCTCATATTAATACGGTTTAGCATGTGTCTGAATTTCAACTCCTTACTATAAAAATGACCGCAGACTTAGTACTGTAAAACAACACAAATGGATTCATTTACAGTTCCTGAGGTCAGAAATCTAATAAGAGTTTAAGGGTTTGGGGGGGGGGGGGTTAATCCTCAACTGAGGATCTTTTTCCATTTATCTTCAGATAGAAGGAAGGAGAGAAATAGAGAGAGAGAGAGAGAAACGTGGACGCGAGAGGGACGCATCCACTGTCTGCCTCCCGTTCGACCCCAAACAGGGCTGGGGAAGAACCACAACCGCGCCCTTGACGGGAATCGAACCCGCGACTCTTTGATTCATGGGCCGACACTCTAACCGCTGAACAAACCAGCCAGAGCAGATTTTAAGGGGTTTATAATTAAGGTGGTAACTATTGTTAACAGACCTAATTCATAGGCCTCAGGAGAGAACAACTCTCCCGTCTCTTCCAGCTCTAACCGCTGCCACATCCCCCGTCTTAGGGCTCCGTCATTCAGACGTCGCATGGCCTTCTCATCTCTGACCGCCTGCTTTCCTCTTTGACTTCATCAGGTTCATCCAGGACAGTCCAGGACACTGCCCCATAACAAGACCTTTAGTTTAATGAAATCTACCAGACCCCTTGACCATGCATGGTCACCTGGTCACAAGTCCTGGGCAGGAAGGTATGGACATCTTTTAGGAGAGAGTTTTTCAGTCAACCACAGCATGTAAACTATAAACATAAAATATAGTGTACCAAGAAAATCAGCAGTACTGAGGTTGTCATCATTAACTATGACTTTGAAAATATATTACTGGGATAAAGTAACATCCAATTCCATCAATAAGTTTATCGTTATGTACATGCTATCAGTATTATTGACTAATACTCATCAAATTTCGAAATGCTGATAAGAATGCTAAATAATGAGCTCTATTCTAAACATTAGCATAAAAATATATTTTATTTCTTTGGGAACAATTGTATTCTTAAAATTTTTTTAAGTATTATGTTATATTTTCATTAATATTAAAATTCAGCATTTATAATCTTCCCAAAGAAAGCTATAGTACACAATTAAGTATTTATGAAAAGAAAATATTAAATCATAGGTTTGTATATACACATACAACCAATACAATTATATTGTTTATCTTTCATAAGGTAGATTTGAAAAGAGAATCTTAGCACCATGCTCATGGTAATAGTAAAATAACATAAAATGAACATAGCAATTAAACTTTTCTGTCAGCACTTAAAATGTATGTGTAGATTGAGAAGGAAGCATACTCCTACAACTAAGCTTTTAGGTATACCTTTAGGTGGTTATTCACAAGATTTTTGCATGATGAGATTGGATCAGATCGCTATCTTTCCGTTAGACTTATTCGTGTAGAGACGTCTACAGATCTCTTTTTATTGCTCATTACAATAAAAACAAACCCAAATTGTTAATAGTACTGAGATAAATGCAATTTATATACACTTAGTTTCATAGTCATGATCTCTTATTTTAGATATTTGTTTGTTTGTGAATATAGGTTTTCAAGAATTATCTCTCTTATATTCATTTTCAAACAATACTTGTTTTAATGTACCCTGGTTTTATCTTTTTCCTAGCACTTCTCACTTCTGAAGTGACATTTTTACACTGCTCATTTTACGTCCTCCTAACCAGAATATAAGGTCCAGGAAAGCAAGGACATGACGGCTTATTTCATTGCCCTGTCCCAACTTCTAAAACAGTCCTTAGCATGCAGTGGACACTGAATAAATATAGCTTTTAATAATAATTTTATATTTCATCAACAAGCTCTCCTTCTTTACTAAGCACGGGTAGAGTAGCTAGCAAGCTGCTGAATGTGTTCTGGAAAGCATACTGTGCAACAAGGTCTTAAATAGTTCTCAAAGCAGAGAATGCCTATCACTTCTTTCCTTGAAGTTGTCCTTCCAATTGTTTTACAATAGGTAGAAATATTTTATCATATTTGTAACTAGAACATAAAAATTTATGAAAATATTACATGAAGATATATAATTTAAACAACCTTCAATCTACTCTATTCATATTATTATTTAAAATTTATTATTAATTTTTTCTCATCTTTAGGTTACCAGAATAAAGGCAGATCATTACCCCATCATCAAATGAGAATTACATGACTCAGTCTGTCCTTCTTACCCTCACCAAAAAAACAAACTAACAAACAAAAAACCAAAATGAGTCTATCTGAAAGATTTGATTATTTCAATGACAGACACATTTATGAGAGAAGTGGAGTACAGCATTACTCTAGGAGATATGTAGGCATTTGAAATAATGAAGAAATAAACAGAGTATGAAAGGTACGTTAACCGATAATAATCTATACCATTCCATTCAATAAATAAAGTGTTATTATAAGCAGCATACTTGATATTTACTAGGCAATATCTTTGTGTTCCTTCCTCTACTTTGACTTGTATAAAGCAGATGACAGTGCTACCTTTACCTCGGTTGAATGAGAGCTCATGAACTTGCTGCAGACAGAGACTTGACCTCAGAGGTGCGCTAACACTCTGCAACCAGGGAAAATGACCTCTCTCTCTGTGAGCTCTCAAAGCACCAGCATTGCATTTCATTACTACAGTTCAAGGTTGTGATAGACAGATAGGTAGACAGCCCTGCAGTTTCAGTGGGATGACGCATGCATCTTGACAATGGTTCAGCTATTTCCCTCAAATTGCAAGGGAAGTAATTAACCATGAAAATTTATCTATTTTTCTGTAAGTAAATTTGAATCATCTTTCTTTCCTAAAACTTTATTTGAAAGCAATGATCTATTATGACCCCTCCAAAAAGGGGAAAAATCATATTAGTGCTTCGATAGTGTTTGGATTTAAACTCTTCTTTATTAAGTTATTTGAAAATGTATAAAATGAGCACTGAGAAACAACATTGGTTAAGAATTTTGAATTTTTTAAGGTTTTTTGTTTGCTCTGCACTAATAAAACGGTCCAGGAATAAAACTATCTAAACAGTGCAAGAAAGAAAACCTAATAAAAAAAAGAAGCAGAAAATTAATTTTTAGGCTACCCACAAAGAGAAGTATAATCACCTTCTGAATGTCACATACAAAATTTGAGACATTAACTTTAGAAATTTCTCTCCACTATGAATCTCAGTTTTATTAAGTTTTCAGTAGCAGATGAAAGTTTCACATTTTATTAAGTCTTCAAAAAATACCCCAGGAAACACTACACTTTTCTGAGTATCAAACAGAGGCCCATGTGAACACTCACACTGTGCATATAAGGCAAATTAATTTCATTTTAAAATACAGCTTCCTTCAGTGCTACTTGAAAAAGATATAGTTTTCATTTACCAGAAATTATATATGAGTCTTTAGAAAATAAGGGATAAGTATCTCTTAATACCACAACATACACACTGAGCTGGAGAGAAATATTTCTTATACTGGGAAGAATCATAAAGAGTATCTGACACTTGCAGATGCCTTCATTGATTTGGTGCTTATAGTACATAAATAAAGATCTTTAAGAGGTTCGCATGTATGTGTTGCAACTGTGAAAGACTTCAGATGTCATTTTTGCTAGATCTTCCATAATCCCTGATTACAGTTTTTGTCCATGCACGTAACTGTTTGTATTACAATCTTTATCTTCGTTTTACAAGGTACTAAGAACACATGAAAAAGGACAGTCTCAGGGTGGTGTCTGTATTTGGATGGGAGGTGCACTGAAAGGAAGGGAAATGATAACAAATGATAGATTCTTCTTTACAAGTACCAAGTGTGGTAACTTCTCATTATCAGTTGAGCCATAAATTCCAATACAAATGCAGTCATTATTATTGACTAAAAAATTTTTTAAAAAAGATGAAATTGTAGCAGTTAACAGTGGTTTTCTCACAACCCATTTTTTTGTCAAACCAAATCCTTAAAAATCTGATTAAAGTAGCAAATAATAAATATTCTTGCTTTGAAGAAACAGAGGACCAGTACTCAAATATTTTGTCCCCAAGTAATAGAACAATTTGGAAGCAGGTGTACAACATGACAAAATGCTGTATTCTTCAATGCTGGATCAGATTACTCTATTTTTAAGAAATGATCTGGGTACCTGCATCATCATTTATACAAATTAAGGTAATCATGACGTAATAATTTCTTAGCTTTCTTTTTATATGGATGACAATAAGAAGATATATAAAGTGTGACGTCTCACGTCTTAGAGTCATGAATATCTTGACATTATCCTGGGAACATCTTCCCACCTCCATGCTGAGTTTCACACATGGAAGTCAGCAAAAAGTTCAATGTACCTGGGGAATGCTAACCTCATAAAACGGTGGTTCTCAACCTTCTGAATGCCGCGACCCTTTAATATAGATCCTCATGTTGTATGTGGGCGTATCTGCACGTGGGCGGACCTGCCTGGAGACAGATAGAGGACAGGTGTCTTGGTTCCTAAGACCATCGGAAATATGTGTTTTCTGACGGTCTTAGGCAACCCCTGTGAAAGGGTCGTTCGACCCCCAAAGGGGTCACGCCCCACAGGTTGAGAACTGCCGTGACATAAAGGTTGCCTTAGACTCTGCATTTGGGCTGCGTCCAGGGAAGCATCGTATTTAAACAGTCTCCATATCCCTCACAATCCCTCAAGGGCCCTAATGCAGACCTGGAATAAAAGGACTGTCCTCCATAACCATCTGGAAAATGATAAATTTCATCAAGTGCATTAATATGTATGCGTTTCAGAAAGAAATGTTCTTATTCCATTCTCTCATACCTACAAATTCTAAGTTTAAGCCTATGGGACAATAAGTATTTCAAGTGAGTTCATTTCTTCTAACCAGACTTAACAAAGAAAATTCATGTAAAACAACACTATCATCACCAAGTATTGTAAGCACTATGCATGAAAACCAAAGCTATAATTACTAAAATATCTGTCTTCAAGATTTCAGCCAATAAACACTTATTTTTTGTGTGTTTGGGCAGGAAAGTTATACTCAGCGATGATTCTGTCTTTGCCAGCAATTTATTTAGCCAAGACTTGCTGTGGGAATTGTCAAAATTTCACAAGAGGTTAACATCTTTTAATTTACTAATAAAGAAATAACATACTAACAAGCAATGATAGATTAACTTACGTGATAGTTTCAAGCAAGAGTCAATGAAAGGACGGGTCCAGATTTTACAGATGCGTATTTTTTCTGTAAGTAGGCACTTGGGAAGGAAGCACTTTGCTGGGGAACTAAGGTGCCAGTATTAGCTGGAAGGCTGGTCATTTTCACTGGCCCCTGTGTGGTCCCTCTCCACTGCCCACCAAAAAGTTGTCATGACTTTAGCAGAGCAGGTGCTAATGCCCAAAAGGTCTTTAAAGAACTTTTAGGTTAGCAAAAAGTCACCTTGCCCAAACCAACACTTTGGAATAGTTCTACAAATTCTCAGTATTCCTGGTCTAAATGTCCCCTTGGTACAGTTGCTTCTCCACAAGTTCTCACAGAGAAGCCCCAGAAAGTGCCCCTCGGCAGCCGGGTTGCTGAGGTGCTTATCAATGGCATCAGATGAGATGCAATGTATTTCATTGTTATACCAAAACAATGTTACTTCTAAAAACAACTTTATTTTTACAAAAATATGAATTAAAACAATTTTACTTAAGTCCTAAACAAGTGGGTTTGAAATCATTTTAAACCAACACACAACAAATACCTACCAACGTATAACAAATTCAAGTCAATCTCCGTTTTAAAAACCACATACCAGCCATGATTTAATAAAAATCACATATCTCAGAGCCAATTATGTGTGCTTTACTCTGACAGTTTATTTTCACAACGGTTTCCTTTTAGTTATTCTATGAAATCAAATATTAAGTCTGATTTGCCACCACATTTTGTACTTAGCTACTTTTATTTCATACGTTTTGAGCGCTTGCGTTTATAAAAGTCACATTTTCTCACATATTTCAGAAAGCGTGTGGAAATTCACAAATAAGAATGCTTGATGCCTGGGTCTTAGTATTTAAAGTGTCTATTTCTCTTAAAAAAATGTTACCAAGAAAACATCAGATATTTCAGCTTGAAAAGAAATGAAAACTATCTGCCTCGCATTATTCACAGCCAATCCAAATAGGCTACTGTGGTATTCATGAATCCCTCCGAATTAAGTCAAACATGCATAAAATCAGGCTTCCTTTGTGGTAAAAATTTCTTCCAGCTGAGTCCAAGAAGGAAGGAAAAAGTTATCCAAATACCTATTATTAAGCTGAGGATGACTTTTAAAAGTAAATGCCAAACCTCTGCTGGAGTCTTCCTGATAATTTCCTAATTTTAATAAATTGCCTGTGAGAATTCTCATCAACCTTGATTCCATTGAGAAATAAGAAACATGGCTGAAAATGTAATGGTATTAACTTAAAGTAGTCACTGTGTTTGGTGTTGAAGCAGGGGTCTATTTGCTTCATTATAACTCGGGTAACTCACTTTGAAGTAAACAAACGGCACGCCTTCTCAAAACAGCCTTGTTGTTTCCTTGGAAGAAAAGAGTACACTTTATTATGCTTCCGTAAACAGAAGAAAATTGCGTTTTGCCAAAACAAGGTCTTTTCCCCAAAATATAAAATGAACAATATTGTAAAGCTCTCTAGGGTTTGATCATTGAAGGGAAAGTAATATTTTAATTTTAGATTGGGTTTAGTATGAGAAAATAAAGGCTCTTCTTAATATTACATTTAGGAATGGGGACAGAATTACTCGTAATGGCAAAAACAATAAAATAGACACAGTGCTTATATTCAGGAAGCCCTATGTCAATTGCAAGCAAACGGTCACCAAACTTCCTGCAATAGCTGGGGATCCATAGACCTAATTCGTTTTCTACTTCCAGACAGTGCGCTATCTGAACACACGGCTTAGCTGATGACACCGAAGGCAGCAGAATTTGCCCCTCTAAAATATGCCTCTTTGGCATCAGGATTATTTTTGGCTGATTACTTTTAAGAAATAGTAGACACAGGAGAAGTTCTGGAAACTGAGAAGTTACTCTCTTGTAAAAAAACATTTATATTTATAAGGAAAATCTCCATTTGTAAGGCTGCCTTCTTCTTTGTACCAGGAAGAGAAAGGTGACTAAATCTCTAGAAACTCTTGTCAATGGAGAAGGCAAAGACTTAGATCTGTGTAACAACCACATACTTGATATTGTAATTTGCCTGATAACCTACCATAAGCCTCCGTGGCGTCCCTGCCCGTCGACATCTTCATCTTTAGCTTGAGCTAGTACTTGGTGGCTTGTGCCATTTCTGGGGGTTACTCAGTTTTCCTGGGTATCTCCCACGTGTACAGCAGGTACCCATGTTATTAAGCTTCTGGTTATTTTCCTCCTGTTTATCTGTCTTCTATTGTGGGGAGGGGGTTCCCAATCAAGAGCCTAAAAATGTAGAGGGAGAATTATTTCCCTCCCTTATAACACTGATGAAATCTTAACATATCCCTGAGCTATAGCAGGAAAATAAATGACAACTCAAATGTAATTTTTGACCAAATCCACTGAGTTTGGTATTTGTAGAGGCAGCCTCCTCTTGTCAGATATACAGAACACTATCAACTCCAAAAGTTTTGGCCCGTGTACCCTCTGGTAATTTCAGACACTGAAATTACTGTAGTTGAATAATAAACTTCAGTCTCATTCATTTTTACTCTACCCATCAACATGTTAATTTGGGGAAAAAGATTTTTTCAGTACAAAAAAAAAAATACTGTCATCTTTTTTAGAGGTAGCACTGTGCTAAAAGTTAGCAACAGGCCTTCCTAAAAGATTTAAATTATATTTTAAGTTATGGTAGCCTTGTTTCCACTTTGTGGGTAACATTCTTTTAATACTGAATAAGCTTTAGGGGAGTGGGATGATCTGTAGCAGAACAATAAGAATAATTTTCCAGTATTTGTTCATGTTATCAAGATGACACATAAACTTATAAATCAGAGGTTCAGATTTTACATAATGTTGCAAACTCCAATGTGGGTAATGTAATGAAGGGGATTAACTCACAGGTGGAGGAAACCCCTGCTAACATGGCAGTTCCTTTTATACAAATTCCCTTCATAGTCTAAAATATATGCTACCGGCACACAACGTTAAATTGTGTGAAGTACACAAATAAATCGAAAAATTGAAATACAGACTTGAGCCATTAACAAAAGTTGCTGAGTGTTTAAAGTTCCAGGGAATACTGTACTACTTCAGATAAGGATTCATTAGGCTCATGTATTAAGGGATGAATATTAAGAAACTCTCCCAAATTTCAGAACTCTATTGAGTTGATTTAAAATATAGTGGTACCTTCTTGACCTATGCATTAAAAGACTGAGTAATGTAATTAAAGGATGGTGTATTGAACAATTAATATGTGCATTGTCTCGAGCAAGAAACAGATAATAACTAGTAAATCTGTCTTCTGGAAGTTTGTAACATAAGGTAGGAGACAAATGCATAAATCATTCTGATCTAAGAAACACTGTTAAGTGGTGAATGGAGATTTAAACAAAGACTGCTCTCAGCTCTGAGATTCAAAGATGCATTGGGTTGCTTGTAATAAGTGCAGGTAAACTGAGTGCCTGAAAACAGGGAGCATGTTCAAAACAAATACAAAATACCTTAATGGGGTGGGGTGGTTCTTACAATTCTAAAACTATCCTTAGGTCTCTTTGTGTTCTTTCCTATCATCTTCAGCATTCAGTCCCCAGTTCTTTGGGTTTAAATACTGCCAGTATATAATAAATTGTATTAATTAATTTTTAAAGTTTATGATAAGTCATGTCATATAGGGAATCAAGGGTACAACTTAGGATGTCTCTGGCCATAATACCCTGAATGCGCCTGATCTCGTCTGTATTCAGAGGATAAAAAGTTTTGTGTCATTAAGGCTAAAAGTTAACTCTACGGTATTAAAGATGGTATTAGAAGAGGTTCTGGGAAAGTGGGGGCATTAAAAGATATATTTCAGTGTTTGGAACTTATTCTGAGGGAATGGGTAATAGTCAGAGTTTTTATAAATAGGGTGATGTCATAACCACATATATATTTGGAACTTAGGTCTTGATAAAGCAGATGAGAGATTTAAGGAAAGGAACTGGAGACAAGAAGTTCACTTTTAAAAGGACTGCAGTCATTCTGAGGTGCCTGAGCCAGGGCAGAGGCAGCAGTAGCAGGACACAAAGAAGTAGCACCTTGTGCCACTGACCTCTACATGAAAACAGCAGAGCTAGGCTGCTGAAGAGAACGGTAAGTTCGCGTTAGGAAACATCGAGTTTGTAGAGCAGATAGGCTTTTGGAAATTTAAGTCTACAGATTAGGAAGGCTGCAATGCTGCATACAACAGATTTTGTTCTTATAAGTGTATAAATGGTGGTTAAAAATCATGGGTGTATAGTCAATGTTTTGAAGGGATGAGGCAGGGTTGTACAGAGAAAATGCCAAAGAAGGAAATTTGAAAAACACATTTAAAGGACAGAACCAGAGATAGGTAGGTATGTAAGTAGAGAGGTAGGTAGATGATAGATAGATGATAGATAGATAGATAGATAGATAGATAGATAGATAGATAGATGATAGATAGATAGATAGATAGATAGATAGATAGATAGATAGATAGATGATAGATAGATTCACAGAATCCAAAAGAGGAGACTATCATTGTGCAGGATCATACACCCTGGATTATGCATAGGTGTTTAAAGAAAGACATTTTCAGGGCCTGCCCATGAAAAGGCAATAGCCTAATATGGGCTGAGATATACTTATAACCCACTATATTATGGGACAGTCATTCTCAACTCTAGCTGCATGTTAGACACAACTTGGTAACTTTATTTTTAATTTATTGAATTTATTGGGGTGACATTAGTTAATACAATTATAAGGGTTGCGGGTGTACACTTCTATAATACATCATCCGTACATCGTATTGTGTGTTCACCACCCCACGCCAAGACTCCTTTCATGACTGTTCATTTCCTTCTTCACCCTCTCCTACCTCCCCACACCCTCTTTCCATCTGGTAATCAGCACACTGTTGTCTTTGTCTATGACTTTGTTTGCTTTAGGTTAATCCTTTCACTCTTTTCACCTGACATCCAACCCCCACCCCATCCTCTGACAGCTGTCAGTCTGTTCCCTGTATCTATGCGTAGCTTTAAAATGACAATACTGAAGATAAATTTTAAGAGATCATCTGTGAGACATATGGACATTTCATATGTTTGAAAAGCTTTCTATATGCTTCAAATGTACAGTCAAAATGAGACCCAGTGATTTTAAGATAATATTCTAACATGAAAATCATATGCTGATTGTTGTGTGTTAATTGGAGTTAATAACTTTCTGGAAGCACGAGGGAACACTTTAGAAAGTAACTAAACTTTGAAGTCTCTGTTTAATTCAAAAAGGGGTAGGACAAAAAGACTAGGTAATGGTTTTTAGTTTTTCAAGGATTCAAAATTATAACCTGTAAAATAATTTGATGACATAAAGACTTGTAGAAAAATGGATTAATTTAAAACTGAACCTGTGAAATAGTGCACAAATATGTCCTCCAAGAATGAGTGGGGTTGGGAAGTATGAAGAGAATATTTTTCCTGATCTCCAAATATCTCCAACCCTTGGTCCCAACATGCCTGCTGACCTTATCTTACCAAGTTAGCATGCTTTAGTGGTTAGAATCTAGCTAACAAACACTAATACAGAACCCACAAACATCTCTTGGATTCAGTCTTAGCTCCACTTAGTTGCTTTTTGATTTTAGACAACTTAATTCACATACCTTATTCTGAATTTTATCATCTGTGAAATCACAATGACTGTACATAAAATCATTACCATGTCTGAAAAGGTAATTTATATAAAATTACTTGTACATATTAGAAACTCAATATAGAGTTATCTTTTCAGTCATTTGTTTTCCACTAGAAAAAAAGCACTTTGCCCCTTTAATTCACTAGTGATTTCTTGAGCACAAACTGTACATTTTCATGTCCTCAATTTCATGTATTTTATTTCCACCTCCTTCTTCTCTAAATGACCTCCTTCTAATCAACACAAAAGATGCCTTTTGTATCCCCCAAAGACCCAAATGAGGTGTTACCTTCCCTGACTATGCCAAAATGTCGCTACAGGTAGACATACAAATTTTTAAAAATGTTATTTTCTGCACAATACCCATTTGGTAAATTCTTATTGAATAAAATGTTAACTTTTCTTATTCATGTTTGACTATCCTAAAATTAAAAAATAAGTGTGTATAAAACTATGCACTATAAAATATTTAGATAAAAAGATTTCATAAAAGATAAAATAATACTATATAATTTTGCAGCATCAGCTTATAGCGGGAAATAAAAACAAAAACAATAAAAGAGAATAATGAACATCCACCATAAAACTTCTCATAATAAATAGAATTTATCAATTTTTCCTTTAAAGGAATTTTAAGGATTTATTTTAAAAGATTTATTTTAAAAGAGAGAGCAAAGGAAATTAAGTTAATAAACGTGTTTGAAACACTCCTTCCAAGGCCACCCACCGGTCTTCTAACCTCTAACTGACTAATTAGGTCCACTTGCTTTATGGGCATGTGCTTGGAGAACTAGCCTACTTTTCAATAACATAGCCAGGAAAAACAACAGAAGTATAAAAATATTTCTAGAGTTAAAAAACTTGGCACCCATTTCACTGCAACTGAGAACATATTTTATGAATGTCTGGGAAGACAAAAAGAATTAAGATGCACACAAAAGGTTTTCAAAACCAACCTTTAAATAATTTGCATATCAGCACAGAAATGAAAGCATATTCTTGACTGCTAATTTAAATAATCAAACATATACAGCATTATAAAAAATGAAGGATGAACCTTGGGGGATATATAATGTAGCATAAAATTAAAAGGAGGTTGACCTGACTGACATTAAATTTGGTTAACAAGAAACTTCTCTCAAAAGAGCACCTGCCCTTTCAATCTTACCTAACAACTTATAGGTCAAATGAATTCACTACAGTATTAGTAGAAGGTTTCCATGGCAGGAAGAATCCACAATCCCTGAGACAGTTCCCAAACCCATTTATTTATTTGAATTGAATTAAAACCTAAAAGACTATGATTATGCTCATATTCCATACCATTAGTACGTAATCTTAAATTACTCTGCATTTTACTTAAAGTCACAATTATTATGAAGTTTGTTGGTATTGGGCAAATCATTGAATGAGATGAGGGTGAGATTTAGATTCTAATTAATCTCTTCTTTTAATTTTTAAGACTATAACCCTTAGCAATATAGAAAATAAGACATTATATTCTACTTTTATTGTCAAAGCATATTGTTAAATTGAAAATGCATCCACTATTTAATATATATACATTATATATTAATGTATAATACACAAAGTAGATATATAGATTTCTAAAAATGTTATTTTTCTCACAGTAATGTAGTACCCATTTGATAAAATTTCATCGAATAAATGTTAAATATCTTATTTACATTGTCTATCCTAAAACCATAGAACAGATGTGTGTAAAACAATGATCCATGGAGTATTTGTGTAAATAAAGATTTCAAATAAAACATATACATTATTAATATGTATTATGAGATATGCATAATATATACATTGATGTACATACTGTGTTTTATGTACATCTATTATATGTATATTATATAATATAGAGGGTGGGACAGAAGTAGTTTACAGTTGTGAGTACACAAAATACAGTTTATTCTTGTATTATTATTTATTAATTATTGCATTATTTTCCATACAACAAATGTAAACCTAGTTTTGTCCCACCCCGTGTTATGAACATAATGTGTAATACATAAAATATTATATATATATACACTCACTCATCTATATATAGACACACAAACACACTGTGCACAGTGTGTGTACCTATGAGAGAGACAGACAGAGACAGAGACCTTGTATAGAATCTGATTCATCGGTTGGAGGATGTTGTTTTAACCACAGATGATCAGGGCATAGGGGAGAGACAATTGGATTTGGGCTGCCTCTATCAGCATGGAAATGATCTCCAGTGGCACATGGGCGACAGCAGAAAACATGGGGGCTCAGAGAAGGGGAGAGCTGGTGGGAAGAGCACAGTCAGCACCGTTTGAGAACATATGGGAGAGAGTTCGGAAACACCCTGGAGTACTAAATGGGGAGGAGGCCATAAAGGAGGGCGCTGCAGCCCATTCGTTATGACGATCAAGGATATCGAGCTGCCAAAATCTGAGAGTTATCTCTAACCATTGACTGATGTATGCAGGAAACATACGAATCGCTTTAGCAACCAAGTCCCTAAAGGAAGACGTGAAAATCCTGGATGGGACTGCATTAAAGCAAAACTTCTTGGAACAGAAAAACATCTGGACAGGATTAGAACAGCCGCTATTCCCTGAGCTACTTGGATGAAGAATTACTATCATTATCTTAGTGATGAGAACCTTGAAATCAATATTGCAACTCAGAACCCACCTGCTTTGTGTTCAGCTCTAACTGGTATTAAACTGTGCATAGATAGCATGCTTTCCAAAGGCTTTCTTTCCTTCTTTCTCTCTCTCTCTCTTTCTCTATCTCTCTCTTTCTTTCTTTCTCTCTCTCTCTCTCTCTCTCTCTTTCCTTTTCTTTCTTTCATCTTTCTTTAGTCTTTCTTTTTCTTTCTCTCTCTCTTTCCTTTTTTGTCTCGGATCTTTGCCTGTTTCATTAAATGTAAAAGTGTCTCAGTCCGCACATCTTCACAATTAATATATTTTTGCCTCTGAGTACCATTCTTTAACAAATAGATGTATAAAATAAAACCTATCCAAAAGCTGTTTCCATTCTTTTACATATTTGGCCAAATTTAAATTTCATCAACAAGTTTCATAAAAAAGATGTATCCATAGTTTGAAAGAGTCTAAATAGCAATGTTAGAATAAAAAAATAAATATTCAATATTCTTTAAGCTCTCATAATTTAATTAGTTCAGTTTATTTCTTGCTTTTTAATTACAAATTTATATTTTTTTTTGCAAGTTTTGTTTTTATTAATAGGAATTAATTAATATTACATGCTCATATAGTCATCTTTGGCAACTCTTTTGTGAAATTAGAACTAACTTTTGGAGAAGGTATATTACAAGGAATATCCTTGTGTAGTGGTCACAAGGCAGGCGGGACTTCATGTCTAAAGTTGGTTTTGATACGAAGACTAATGATACCTCATGCGCACCAAAAGGGTATAAATAGATTACTCACATGATGAAGCTTTCTGGAGATATCAAAGTCATTTTAACACTAAGAAGATAAATAAGCATGTACTTATTTATTTTTATTATATTGTATATATTATTAATTTATTATGTTCCATATATGATTTTATATAATAATATAACTTATTTTTATTTATTATATATTTTTTCCATCACCATTTGTCTCCACTATATCCTCTTCTACCTCCAGCACCCTGCAATCACTTTTATATATTTATATTTACATTTATAATGTTATAACATAATTATGTATAAATAATATTTATAATGATATTATTTATGCAATAATTTTATATATTATATTATTATATAATATAATATTTCTATTATAATAGTTTTGGCTTTGACCCAAGGAAGGCACATTAGGCCTATCTGTTGTTAAAATTGTCCATTGTTTTTGCTTTATTTTATTTTTTTTATTTTTGGAGTCCAATGTCTTCCACAGCATCCTATATGTCCAGGGGTCTTCACCAATATTTGGTCTGGGAACCTCCTGCAATCAACTTTTTTTTGCCCATTACTAGGAATGGCTTTAAAATAATAAGATGGCATTGGTAATAACCAACCAAAGGACAAATTGTCCACAAAAATTGTATGTTCTTACAGATGTTAGAGCATGTATAATTGAATGTTGAATCTGCAAATGTCCACCAGAGGTAACCTTCTTACCACTCTCTCTACATTTTTTTTGCTGTGCACACATGTTATTTACTGTATTTCTGACAATTGTGACCAAATTTATGCAAATCCCATAAACATTTTTAAGCATTATTGCTATTCCTCAAAAATATGACATTGAACTAAAATTTCTCTAAAGTTTCCTGATATTGTTTGATTCAACTTTGCTATCAGGACCTGATTTATGCATAAATTGCTTATTCGGAATTACCCCAGAAAGAGAGCTACAGGAAATAGGAAGACCAAAGTAGGAAGGAGCAAACTCAACATGGTTGCATTATTATGCTGCATTCTGCTCTGGGTGATTGGACTTCATTCCACTAAGAATGACTCTTCTGTCCACTTGAGGATAGATAGTAAAGCTGAGAGACTGGAAGACAGGACAATTGGCAATTTCATGCAATCCCTGTGCTCTAGAACCCTCCTTGGAAAGAAAAGTTTGTGTGTGCAGGCTTTCTGTCATGACTCAGCACATTCTGTTGATGGCTACCTCTGCCTAGGTATAACATGGTTAGTAGAAGACACTGTTGATTCTTCATCTATGATTATTTTTTCAATAACAAGTATCTACGCTCCTTTTTCCTTCAGCAGTGAGATAATTTTTATCTCCAACAGATAAAAAGTATGTTAAAAAAAAAAAAAGCACATTAAAAATGTGATGTGATACGGGAATAGTGTCTTTCTCACCATGAGGACTTGAATTTCAGTCCTTACACAAGAAAACATACCACAAGTTCTTGATTCTTATCTTAATTCTGTTTTGATTCTATTTGTTGCCTCATAGGGACAGTTTGACAATTTTTTAAGGGCACTGCAACATCAAAATTGTAGCTTTTTAGAATCCATCTGTCTTTGCTCCCACCCCATAATAACACAACTGGGACCTCTTTTGAATGTTACTGACAGTTTGAGATATCTGGTGTATTATTTTGGAAATTATTGCTAATTTATGTCACCAAAATTACTGATTTGAGACTGAAGATTTGCCCACAGGCATGCATAATTAACTTTTTATCAATTATTTATTGAATATGTACATTGAACTTGTTTTTTCCTAATAAATTCTGAGACATATTATTGACAATTAATCATAATCCCTTTAAAATATAGTACAATGGTATAGAAACATTGTGGTTTAAGACTAATATATCTCTGACTTTAATTTTCAGGGTTAGCAAAATAAAGTTTTACACAAATGATTGATATGGAGGTTAGAAAATTTATATCAATTTATATTGGTCGGCTATATCTAAGCAATGTTAAAACATGATAACTTATTTTTTTATAACTTAAGTTAAATAACATATTTTTGTTTTTTTTGCCTTAAGAAATAATATTTGAAACTTAGTTACATATATAAATCTTTCAGGTAGGATCTTCATGAATGGGTTTATAATACAAGTATTAACTAAAAGTTAGACTTTGTTGATATCTAGCCTTCTCCTTCTTGGCACACGGCATAGCATTGTTTGATGCATTAGTCTCTCAAATAATCTGAATATAATGATAGAACCTACATCATCTGGGTTTTGTTAAGATCAAATAAGATATTGCATGCAAAGTATGCAATAAAAATTGTAATGATCACGTTTCTTATAATACGCCATTTAAGGTATTGTGGCACAAATAATTAGATATCAAGGTTTTAAGTGAATGCACTGATAGCTAGATAATTCTGAACCAAACTTCAATGTAAGCAAGATGAGTATAAATAGCCTTAATAAAATATAGCTTAAATGCTAAGGGTAACTCTGAGTGGAGAGCTAGAGCTTCCGTATAGCTAAATGCCTCTGTGATGCCCTGTGGCACGAAGTCAGGACAAAGTTACAGCACAGGGGGAGGAAGCATAACTGAGTTTTTAGGAAACAATTCTTGGAGTTGATTATATTTGAGTAGGATATTAAGATATGAACATTATTTGAGCTATTTTATTTTTTTCTAAAATTTTGCAGAGTGAAAATGGGCAGCGTAATGCAGTTTTACAAGTTATATGTATATACACATAGACATTGAGAAAGATAAAGATAGAATTTAGATACATGTATTTTAACATATTGTATACTCTTTGAACTCTATGGAAGTAGTTTACATCATAATTTCATAAATATTAAAAACAGCATTTTTAGATAATTGTGCAATGTTAACATAACTAAAAAAGTAAGTTCACATAACTTAAAAAATTAAGTTGAAGAAGTACTGCCTTTATGGCTCTATGATAAAGTAATATATTATTTTCTTGAACTAGGAAAAAATGTGTATCTGCTACAAATATTTATTTTTATGTGACTGGTTCAGTCCCAACTGTAAACATTTTTAAAGCAGCTTTTGTCAGAGAATATTTTAGATAATATTTAGAAAATATTATAAGCATTGATGTTAATTATGTGGAAAATAAAATTAATTTGCTATATATCAGTAATTTTGTGTTACTTTCTACAGTGAATCAGTATTAATAGTACTTTTAAAGCATTTAATGATAATATAAATTGTAATAATTTTGACGGTATATTATTTATGTGCTCTCTATGCCATTTTATATACTGAATTTAATAAATAGTAAGCTTGATATAATTATAGGCACATATTACATATTTTAAAATAAATAACAGATACATTAATTGGAAACATATTTTATAAACTAAATGATACATTTTCTCATGAGTCCAGGGTTGCAAAAACTACAGTATTATTTGATGTATTGTGGTTGCTTCTAGTAGAATTTAGTTTATTCAGTGCATATCTTTTGAACCAAATTGAATTTTTAATTGAAACTTTGTTGTAGAGTTAGAAAATAAAACAATGTTATAGTCCAAGACACTCAGGCTTATAGTCTGGCTCAGTCCCAACAACTAAAATGGTGTCGTCTAATTATAAAAGAAATTTTTTTTTCCTACATGAGTCTCCTGTTTTTTTCTGGTGAAAAAAAAAAAAATGTTCTTTCTATTTTTCTTCCAATAATAAAACATATTGTTCAAGGAAATTAAAATGATTTGCAATTGCTACATGCAAAACTAAAAATACACTAGAAATTTTCTCATCTTGGTTTTATTCTAAATCAACTTTCTTTAATAAAGATATTCATATTTGAAGAATAGAAGTCATACCATTTTATTCTCAATATAATTAAATATTTGGAATATGTCTTTATCTCAAAAAGGGTATAATAGAAATTTATAAAACACAAGTTTAAAAAATAAAACCCATTAAACACCATAGGATCCATTAAGTATCAACAAATGACCCAGTAATTAGTATCTTTGTCTATGCTAGCTATATAACATTAAACAAAATGGAAAGGAAAAGATTTATACCAATCTTGTCATGGACTTTTTCAAAGTTAGTATTCACATTATAAATGATCATCACAACTGACAGTTTTGTTATGATCTTAGCATAAAGCACTTCATTTACTGCAGCAAGAAGTTTATATATATATATTTCTGTAAGAAATTATATCAAAGTATACTTGGGAAATTAAAACTTGATATTCCAAAAATAGAGTCACTTAGAATTTCACAAGATACAGACCAGACACTGAGAGTGTCTAGAATAGTCTTTAATTATTTAGAAACTTAAGAATCAAATTTAATTCTTTTTAAAGAAATAATTTCTAAATTTATTATCAAGCAAAAAACAATGACATATCTTTTTATCTATATGGTTGTGTGTGTATGTTTTTTGTTTTTTTTTACCTGCACCCAAGTCACCCAGAAAAATTAACAGCAGATTTTGACTTCAACCTTTTTATATACACAATGTGGTGTGTTTTCCTGAATGTCTACAAGAGAAAACTAATGTTTTTCCTCTGGTTTTTGAAAGCATTCTAAATTAAAATGAGACATTTTACATGACAAACAGCAGATTAAAAACATTAAGTACATTTAACATTTCACTTGTGGCTCCAACTGAATGAAGTCCTGTCAGGTCATCCCCATGACTGGGAGTGACTGGAGGTTTTAACTGAAGGTTCTTCCCCTACCAGCTTTATAGTGAATAATGACTTTTCTCAGGTTGCCTAGGCAATTATCTAGCATTTGGCTTATTGACTCTGAACTGGTCAAAAAGCCAATTTAATAAACTACAAAAATGCCTTTGGCTAAATTATGGCCTTTGATGAAGGCAATGAGAACTACTCAAGTGTATCTGATAACAGCCGTGGTTCAAAGTGCTTCCTTCATTCCAGTCCAACACACATGCCCTCTGGCCAGCAGCTTCAGGTCAGCCAGAAACAAGACCTTGACTTCAAAAATGGTCGATATTTACTGAACAGTAAGGCTGAAAGCATTGGAAGTATAACTATTTTTGTAGCCTTAAAAATGTAAAAATAAACACAAAAGATCCCCACTTTTTCTGCATGTAATCACATAATGGTCCAAGGGAGGTGCCTATGCAATAAATAACTCTTATTCCGATAAGTTAAAAATTATTGCAAGCCAATCAAATGTAGCACGTCAAGATAGCAATACATAGTATTTAATGAGTTTCTAGAATGATTGTTTTCAATTGAAGCTATTTTAAGTAAAGTAAATCTGCTAAGTTTAGGTGCTTTAGTTAGTCATTACTGTATAAAATTACACTCCCGTTTGTAGTAGTTTAAAACGGCAATGATTTGTAACTTCTCAATGTTTAGCGAATTTGTGGGTATTCCTGTGCTGCTATCACCTGGCCTTACACATGCAGTTGCAAGGTGACTGGGCTGAAAGCCAATGTGCCTTTCTGACAGGTCTGGCAGTCTTCGGTTCACTTCTCCATGGCCTCTCCTCCTCCAGGAGGCCAGCCCAGTTTCATCTACTGGCTAAGGGTAGTGTTGCAAGAGTATGAAAAACTGCAAAGCTTCTTGATACATGGGCTCTGTCACTTTCGGTGGGTAGAGCAAAACACTTGCCCAGGCCATATTCAAGAAATTAAATGTATCCCATCTTCCATGGGAAGAGTAGCAAAATCCCATTGTAAAACATGGAAGCAATTGCACCCATTTGAAAATAGCATCGTCTGCCTAAATTTCCTCATACACGGAGAAATATACACACCTGATACTGTCCCAAGTATTAGTCTAATTTTCACAATGCTCATAATGTTGAATGATATCCATTATGTCTTGGAAATATTTCATGTAATTGCATAGAGTGGGAGGCTTTGCAATACATAAGTATATTATGTAAAAAGTAAATAATAATTCTTATATTCATATTTGACCTTTCTGTAGCACGTCAAAGAAGACAATCATTTAATTAGTTAATTTGTTGTGCCATGAGCACTGACTGTGGCCACTAATAAATGAAAATGCATATGGACTTCAATAGTTATTTATTATCCTCATTATCAAAGTTGTATGTTAGCTAATGTGATTAAGCTTCATGATGCTAAAAATTCATAATATAACTTAAAATGAAGAAAATGGATAGATTTATTATCTATGAATTATTTATGCATTTTTTATGTATTTGTTTATTTATTATGCCTTTGCTCTATTTTTTCCGTAGCATCATCTGCAACATAATATTGCACTACATCTAAAATCTGTGGTCCCGCCCTGGCCAGTGTGGCTCAGTAGTTAGAGTGTCGGCCTAGGGACCATAGAGTCTCGGGTTCGGTTCCCGCTAAGGGCATGTACCTCAGTTGCAGTTTGGCCCCAGCCCCGGTTGGGGTCATGTGGATGGCAACTAGTCAATGTGTCTCTCTAACATTGATGTTTCTCTCTCTCCCCACCCCCCCAGCTCTATCTGAAGATAAATGCAAAAAAATGTTCTTGGGTGAGGATTAAAAAAAATATATATATATATATGAAATTTGTGGTCCAGAAAAGCAGCAATGGTTGGGAAATCCCCTTACCCATTTTTTTTTTTCCCTCTTAACCTGCTAAAGTCAAAGGATAATACTGCTTTAGAATATTCTGATATAAGTACCCACTTCTACTCTTTTACAGTGCATTAGTCAAAACTGTCTTTATCCTTCCTCATAACTTCTGTAGACTCATAGATGACTCTCTTGTTGGACTTCCTCAAAGCCCTCAGACCCTCCTCTGTTTCTGTGTTTAGTTCCTCATTAGTGGTCTCCCTAGGGCAATCATCTTCCTGACTGTCCAGAGCACTTCGTCTTACATGTAGCTTAAGTCATTATGAGAAAAACAACAACAAAAAAAGTTTATTTCAACACAATTCAAAGTACAAACTTTCTAAATTTAAGCCTTTCAGTCCATTTTAAATCTCTTAATGTTCCACATCATAAGTATAATCTTCAGTAAATCCAAAATTTACTTGTATTGTCCTTTTCTTATCCATTGTTTGAAAGCCTTTACTCTTGACCAAATTAAATATGGGCTCCCTGACATTCATAAAGAATATATTCTAGGATTCCTATAAGAGTAAAAATTATGAAAGCATTCTGGAAAGTTAACAGAGTGGCAAAGAAGAAGTGTGATTTTTATAAATTATCTATTTTGTTGTTGTTCTAAATGGGAACATTGGTCTGCCACTGCCTACTTTATCTTACTCCTTGACAAAACTTTAACAACCATTTTGAATCATTTATTTCTACTGCTTGTTAAGTCTCTAAACCTTTAGTTTTGAAGAAAAAAAAATAGGAGGGGCTGTATTTGTGTTTAGTGGGAAAGGAAGGTAGTGTAGAAGGTGCCATCATGTGGAAGGAGGAAAAGCCAGCTACCTATGTCTTCAAATCATTATCAGGGGTCTGCTAACTTTTCCTTTAAAGAAGTGTGTAGGAAATGTTTTCAGTTTTGCAGGACACAGAGTCTTTCATCTATTCCTCACCTCTTTTAACCACACAGACCCAAGCATGAACAATGAGTATGGCCATGTTCCATCAAAATGTATTTATAAAAACAGGTGACTGGCCAGATTTGGAGTTTGCCAACCCCTGACCTAGGTTATTGGATTAATATGAGATGGACAAATGGAAACTATTATAGAACTATCATTGTGTGAATGTGTGTGTGTGTGGTTTTAGTTAATATCACTCTTTCAGACTCTTCAATTGGATGACATTGAGAAGGAGACTCTGAGAAATAGATACTATATGGACTATTTGTCTTAATCTATAGAGCTCTAATCAGACAATGAGTTCAAATTATGCTACAATATATATCATCTAGTTTCTAGCATTTTTTTTAAAAGTTAAGTCAGTGTTCTCTCATCTTAGGTGACTTACTAGAGTTTAAACAATGATATATCAGACATTAAATTAATCCCGTGTGATCATCTTCATACATAATAATTCATTCTGTCTGGTCTACATTTGCTTATAAAATTACTAGTTAAACATAGGTAAAAAGCCAATGGAAGAATAATGACAAAGCTAAATGCTCGTTTTGGAAATTGATATATCACAGTCTATGGTCTAAAGTTCATTAAAAGCTTGTTCTAACCAGCTGAAATAAATAACCAAAGATAATCACTTACGGAATGGTATCGTGTACCTCCCATGAGAGGAAATTTCACATTTCTATCCAGTGAGATAATTGGTTCAAGGTATAGATTTTCCATTTTACCCCAAATTAAAAATGGCATCATATTAGAAAACAAACCAGGTAAATTAAATCATAAAACCAATTGTGCTGGATGTCAGTAAAACCTACCATACAAGGCAAAAAAGAATATGTAATCATCTTTCCTCCCTGAGAATTGTGCTTTATTGCCAAACTGTATCCAAGGAGATCCCTCAAAGACATCTTTTATGTTTCAGGTACAAGACATAGAACACAATTACTTCTGCCTATGCACAATCCAGAAACGTGGCTCAGGTATATGCACTGTGTTCACGCCATGTGTTCATGGTCTGTTAAACCATTTATCTTCCCCACACACACAAAAATTCAGGTAAGAACTCAGTAAAAATTATCCCTTGAGATAATTTTACTTTATTATTATTTGTGTTTCATTTGAATCAAAAGTTTTCAACATTATATTGTAGATACTGAGCTAAACCTCGTTTTCAAAGTATAAATGGTTGTCTTTTTTCTAACTTATCTAAATCATTTTATCTACTTCTTTTATTAAGCCCTTGAGTCTAATATTTATAAGAGGTTCACAATCTCTGGGGACATAGGTATGTATTTGGTAGAGTTTCGAGAAATGAACTGTACATCCTTCTCTTTTGCTCATAGATGTGCTCATGCCTTGAAGTCATTTCATAGAGGAAATGGCCACTGTTTCCCCAGTATGCTACTAAATAAGAGGACAGATTTTATTTACCTGGAAACATTAAATGTTTTACTGTGGATCATTTCATCGAAATAAATAAATTGACTTTCAGACTCACTGACTATTTAAGAAATTTATTTACACTTCTTAAAATATGGTATATAAAATATATTTTTTTAAAAGAACTCTATCAGTGCCTGTGGACCTAGATTTAATTACCACTCAACATAGATAACTGGTTAAAGTGAAAGTTATTTGACTTAAAATAAAGAAATTTTATATATATTTATCACTTTACATAATTGATTCCATCTATTCCTTGAGTGTTGTTTTTAAATAAAATGTATTTTTTTTAATTAAGTGATTATTTTAAGTGACAATAAAATCTGTTTTCTCCCAGCCAAAAGCAAAGGAACAGTGACAATAGATATTCCCACATTTGTGAATTTTTTGTACAGTTCTCTTCTGTAATGTTTTGAAACAGCTATTATTATTTAAGAGCACATAAAGTCATAGAAGATTACCCATAAATTTAGTTTGACAAGTGTTATTATTTACTTTACATTGTTAATAGTCTCCTGTAAATTTTAGATTCATAGCCGGAAATATTTAGTAGCTTCAAATAAAGAGTGCTATTTTTTTTTATAGTAAATAGACATTTTGTCTTCAATTGGGAATGGTTGTCTTAATACTTCAGTTCTAATAATTCATTCTAGGGGTTGTTTCCTTTAGTCTGCATCTCAGCCTTGTTTCTCTGCCTCACACACACTACCGAAGATCAGAATTTGCTGTCTTTTCTCAAGGGATTCCACAGTTTCCAGGCTGTCCCTGAACTTGTCTTCACAACAAAGGCATCATCACCTGTTGCCACTAAGTGTTTATCTGAGCTGCTGGACTCCTTGGACTTGATCTATTATTTTCTGCAGGTTTCTCTTGATTCTATATATTCTTTAATTGCTGAAACAGCTCTCAGTTTACTCTAATTCTGAACTCTCTGACACCTCCCTTATCTGTCTGACCCTCCCATACAACCATGGGTTGATATGATCCAATAATAGTAATAACAAAGAAATCAGTATTCAAGATTAATAGTAATGACTTGTCTGTAAGTGGTATAATAAAGATTTGTAAAGTCTTCTCATTGCATTTCATCCAGCCCCACCTTGCCTTTGTGATACAAATAAAACATTACTAAGGCTGGTTCACATAAAAGTAAACTCTCAAACAAAAGTAAAGTCTCAAACAGTTAAAGGGATATACCTGGTATCACAGAACAAAGAAGTGGAAGAAAGGTACTCCACTGAAATTTTCAGACTGGTTTTTCCATTCTAGAATCTATGGCCATGCTGTCATGCTGATTTAGAGAGGCAAGAGAGACACGGAGTCAGAGGCAGAGAAATTTCAATCCGGCTGACTCTCTTATTAGTCATCTTTCACTATCACTTACATGTGCACGCGCACACACACATGCTAGCTCATGTCTTTGACAAATGTTTGGTTACTTCACTTCCCTCACTTGTTTCTTCCCTCTCATTCTTTTCTTCCCTTGCTTTCTCCCTGTTTCAAAGAGATTTCTTTGGCAATCTCTTTACGTTTTTATTTTGGGTCTCCCAAACATGAACTATGGAGCTATGGACAACTTGGGCCAGATATTCTTTGTTTTATGGGTCTGTCCTGTGCATTATGAAGTATTTAGCTGCACCCTTGGTTTCTGCTAACTAGATACCAGTAGCTCTATTCCCAGTTAGGACAACCAAACATGTGACCAGATATTGTCAAAAGTTCCATGGAGGTAAGGGAGAAATCTCCTCAGGGTGAAAATAACTACTTTATGGCTCAATGTTAGTTGCTTCACCAAGTGACAAAATATGGTGGTCTTCATGGCAGAAACAAAACAAAACAAAACAAAACAAAACAAAACAAAACAAAACAAAACAAAACAAAACAAAACAAAGGAAGGTAGAACATGAAGCAGAGAGACCTGGGTGTCCAGTTGTCTTATTTCTTGGAGTGTGTAGCTGAAGGTTATTTGTAATATTTAGACGATGAGACAAGGATACAGACATAGTGCATCACTTTTCATCAGTACAAACAGTGCCTTCCTCCATTCTTACTTTGGTGGAAAATATTGAGTTTACACAAACCAAGGTAAGGCCATCAAACACTGAACCTGTTGATTGTTCTCAGGAAAGAGAAAGAGAGAGCCTTTGAAAAATAGTCAGTGGAGAAAAAACAAAAGATGGTATTTGCCCCTTATTATTCTTGCTTACACTATGGCATCCTTCTATAACAAAGTTACTCAGCACTACTCAAAGGTCCACAAAGCATCCTAATGGCCATGTGATTCTGAGAATATTTCTGCTCTCTCATGGAGATCCATTAAATTAAATTTTACTTAACTTGAGAAGTCTTTTGTGGCAAAATTTACACCTAAGAATCTTTGCTAAATATGTATTAGATACCACTGGAATATTTAATCTACCAATTTATTCTCTTGAGTCACTTTCTGGAATATTCCTATACATTCTGGATAAAATATATTGTATTTTGCTTTCAAGAAAAATCTTTACATGATGTCTCCTGTGAAGGAAAGACAGATAATTGTCTATATTCAACCCAATCTTGTATGAAAAATTGCATTTCATGTTTTAAAGGTCCTGCATAAATCAATGGGTGATGTATGTATGACTCAGAGGAATTAATTCACCTAAAACAGTGAAGTCTGTATATATTGAGATTTATTTTTAGGTTATAAAAATCAAATTTCCTTATTGGTAATTAAGGTAATTGGTAATTAAGATTTTATAAAGTTACAATTTGTGTGTGTTTGTATTGCTGTGTGTATAATTTATACATGTATACTTATAAATATTATTATTTTTTTTTTATCCTCACTCGAGGATATTTTTCCTTTTTTTTTGGTACAGATAGAGTGGGAGGGAGAGAGAGGAAGGGAGAGAGAGAGAGAAACATCGACGTGAAGGGACACATCGAGTGGCTGCCACCTGCACGACCAACCAGGGCCGGGGACAAACTGCAACCAAAGTACGTGCCCTTAGTGGGAACCGAACCCGGGTCTCTCCGGACCACAGGCCGACGCTCTAACCTCTGAGCCAAACTGGCCAGGGCTATAAATATTATTATTACTATTCAGATTTAATGAAAATAGCAAAACTATACTTAAATGTACATAAATTCAGTATGCTTAAAAAATATTGAAGTTTATTTTAGACTTTTCTCAGAATTAAATGAAAATATTTTCCCTGCCACTGTTTTGAAATACAGGAAAAATAAGATTATTTAATCAGACATGCCACTGCTAGAGAATAGGAAAGCTTTACTTGAAGAAAAGTATCCTAATTAAAATAGCCAAAGAATATATTATGTTTACACAATTAATAAATTGTTATTTTTCTTTTTCTGATCAGCACTTCTTACATTAGAACTTTGCATGCAGCATATCAAATGTAATAAGCAGTTTTTCATTTCTGTTGGAAAAAAATCTATGTAGTATTTTTTTTTTAATGAATAGTATAGCATTAGCAATCCTATCATTACCTCTAGAGGACAGGTAAACAGATTGATGGAGGATGATTTAAAGAAAAGAAAAAAAATGTTTTCTCAATCTTACCTGGCAACGGTGAACTGAATAAGTCTTCTATTTTCCACTGAATGCACCTGGCTTTTCCACCAAAGAATTTCCTATCTAGCAGTGTAAATCATTATTTCACATTACTTCCTTCACTACAAGATTCAGATTTCAGGCTCCATGCACCTAGAATGATGACATATATTTGCTGAGATTTATATTTATTTTAAAAATGTATCTGTCAACATCTGAGAATCATTTTGACTACATATCTGGCTTGAGAGTTTGTATCTTTTTTTAAATAAAAGTGCCTACGGCAAGTCAAGGCATCCAGCATTTTACCAAGTTGAATACATAATTGTACTTCCTTTTGCTTTGGAAGTCTTAGATGTTTTGTTTTTTGTTTGGGGGATGTTTTTCAAAGGGTGTGTGTGTGTATAAAGTCAGTGGAACAAAAATGGACTAGGCAAAAATTAAAGTGTATAATAATTATCTAATTAGAACCGATGATAATTTTTTTATTTGAAAAAAGGTATAGCTATCATTAAGACTATTTTTATTTAAGGGAATAGTAATTATTTAATAAACCCAAGAATAGTGTCACTCAGGTGTTTCATAAAGACTACTATGTGAATTTTTTAAATAAAAAAAAAAAAAAAAAGAAGATACTAGGTTTTTTGTAAAAAAAAAAAAATACTAGGCCAAAAAATAACCTTGTAGATCTTATATGTTATGCAGCATAGCTGAAGTTTTGGCAGCTCTTATCTAATTTATAACATGTATTTGAATTAACATTTATAAAGTTCTTTATTTCTTCAAATTTTGTTAGCCTTATCAGTGCTGCTACAGTTTTCAAAGATTCCTTTCTATAGCTCCCGTTGGCTGGCATTTGGCCATTTGGAAGTGAGAGTGAAATCTTTCAGTGAAAAAATAAAGATGCCTTGCGTCGGCGATGTCTGCAGCAGTAGAGGGCCTTTTACATCTCATTCGGGTGGACGTAATTGATGGGATTATCTGAAAGTATTTTATCTTAGAATGTTGAAAATCAGTAACTAAAATTTAATGAGTAGAAAAGAAGTAAGTTCCCATTATTTGTTCTCAACATATGATATGACCATATTAAAGATGATATTTGCTCATTTGAAACAATTACAAATATTTTCAGCCCTTTTTGTAAAAAAAGTTGTTGTTTTTAATTTCATAATTTGAATAAATTAGAAAGAAGTTTTTGTTCTTTTTTTCTTTTGAGAAAAAAGTTGAAAGAAAAAGAAAAGAAAAAACCCGGGAAGGTCCATGATAGAATATTCTTTTCAGACTGCAATTAAATTGTACCAACATAATATAAAGGAACAAATATTCAGACATAGAAGTCTTTTAAGAAAGGCAAAATTATTTTTAAATAACAGTAGCTAAAATTCAAAATAATAGATCAACTGATTTCATTTAAAAATATGCTTTTATTGATTTTTTAGAGAGAGAGGAAGAGAGAGATAAAAACATTGATGTGAGAGAGATACATCAATCTGCTGCCTCCTGCATGCCACCTGCTGGGGATCAAGCCTGCAAACCAGGCATGGGCCCTGACCAGGAATCAACCAGGACCTCTCAGTCCATTGGACAAGGCTCAATCCACTGAGACACACTGGCCTGGCAATCAACTGATATTTCTATGGGATTTACTTAAGTGACACAATTTCCTTTAATATGTCACCCTAAGCTGATTAATGGTTGAAAACATTTAAAAAAATTCATAAAGGTGCCATTACAAATGAACCAAATAGGGTAAGTGCATTTATTAGGTATCAGACACGGAAATCCACAAAATAGAATTTAATTATTTTATAATTAAAACATTTTTATTGTATACTTTAAGAAGACTGGGAGACTTAATAAATATTTATAGTACCCAAACAGTCCATTTTAAGCTCTAGATGGAGAGGTGACTTTTAAATAAAGACATCCTGGAAGATAGAGAAATGTTCTAACATCCACAAAGACATTAGGGGAGATAGGGAATCACTAACAAGGAAATTCCCTTATACCCCAGCCTCAGATCTCTGACTATTCTTGTCGAAAACTGACATGAGGTGGGATACCATATAAGCATCAATTAAGTTCAAAGACTACTTTTAACCATTGGTGTAGTTTACCTAACCAAATATACTTTTAATTTTCAGCTACTTCTTTCTTTGTAATATATCTAAAAAGATGAATTTTCCTATAGTAACATTGATTTAAATGCTTGAGTGCTGATTGCATATTACATTGAAGAACATCTTTAATGGTGAGTCTGGTCTTGACGTACTGATTGGAATTTAAGTGCAACTGTGAAAAAAATAATATGGTATATTAAAAAATAAAATTTGAGAACACTTTATAGATTAAATGGTTGGCTACGTACTTCTTGACCCTCAATTTGTGAACACAATATGGAAACACTGATTTTTTGGGGCCCATAATCAGTCTGTTTCATTTTTTCCAGAAGAGAATTAAGAAAAGTTATGAAACTGAGTGATCAGATGAGTAAATAACATATGGCACTATCTTAATTTTTATAATTCGTACTTACATATACTTATCTATTTATCATTAATATCTACTTATTATATATTTATTATTTATTTATTTATCAAATTCATTCAACAATTCTTTCCTGAATTTCCCTCACTAACTACACACCAAGCTCTGTGCTAGTTGCAGCTTGGCACATTTTCGGTCACTACAAACTCACTGTCTGCTGGTAAAAAAGAAATTTGAATGTGTGAGTCCAGTAAAGTACAATGAATTATTAACAGAGGAGGGGCATGAATTACTTTAATCAGTACTAGAAAAGAGCTAGTTTCTTGCAATCTAATAACAACTACCATTCACTGAGAGCCTGCTTTATGCTATAGTTGTGATAAATCATTTTATTTTAGAATAAGTAAGCAAAAACACATTCAGGGCTGTATTATCATTTTTCCTAGTTAACAGATGAGAGAAGTGAAGTTCAAGACCCCAAGCAACTTTACCAAAGTGACAAAACAACAAAATGGGGGTGCAAGAACTATAAACTCAAAGTGATAGCACATCCTAAACTCATAGTTATGGTTCAATAATTGCCTGCAGTTAACGTTTATGAGTTTGTCTCTAAAAATAGAACCATCAGACTTCCTAATTCCATTGTTGTTTCACAGTGAGTTAAGTTTATTACTCATTATTATTTACTTATTAAACTTATATATCAGCTGTTGATAAAAATATCATATTGTGTAACCCTGGCCGGTTTTGCTCAGCAGATTAACGTGTTGGTCCACAGACCGAAGGGTCGAATGTTTGATTGCAGTCAAGGGCAGGTACCTGGGTTGCAAGTTCAATCCCCGGCTCCCATCGGGGTCTTGTAGGAGGCAAACAATCGATGTGTCTCTCTCACACCAATGTTCCTGTTTGTCTGTCTCTCTTTCTCTCTCTTCTACTCAATCTAAAAAAAAAAAAAAAAAAATTCAATGGAAAAATATTCTTGGGTGAGGATGAACAACAACATGTGTGTGTGTGTGTGTGTGTGTGTTGTGTAAATTTCTTAACTCAGGACGAAAACCTTTTCTGAACTCATAAGTACTTAGTAAAAATCCTGAGTATTTGCTTTCCTACATTTCCATTTATTTTGTCATTTACACACATACATAAATATACATACATATACATACATGCATATTCATAAATTGCTATGACAGCAAAAATTGCTGGTGGGTTTGACAGGGTGTTAGAAACATGCAGTAGACCTAATAAAGAAAAGACAATTAAATCTACCCAGAACATGAATATGGCATTATGGAAGAAGTGACTTGGGTAGAATTTGGACAGACGAAAATTGCATGGAAGTTTACTGAGGCATATTTAACAGCCCAGGTAAATGCACAAGGTCATGACAAGAGACAGAGTGTTGAGAGAATGACTTTTGAAAGTAGAACAGCAGTCGAGGTGATAAACCAATGGAAGTGAGGGTCCTCTAAAAACTCAATCCTGGCCTAATGACCAAGTATTGGTTGCAAGAAAGAAATGAGGTAATCAGAAAGTCATTAGATAGGTTTGGAGAATATAATGTGTTTTATTTTTACCCATGTTGACTTGAAGTTGAAGAAACAGATAAGAGAGAGGCTAGGTGATGGAGGTAAGTGTTATTTACCTACAAAGTTGCATATAAAGCCACAGGAATAGACAGGAATGCTCAACAAATTACATTAGGTAAGGTGATCAAAGTGATATTTTAGGGAAGAACCTTTAAGAAGTAAAGAAAATATTACTAGTAGGAAACATGTAGTCAAAATTTTGAATCTTAGAATAATATATCATAGGGACTAGGGATAAAAACATTTCAATAAGGAAAGTACATGCAGATTGATCAAGAAAAATGAGAGCTAATGGGGAAAAATTATATTTTTGTGATTAGGTTATTAGTATTGTTTGAGAGTAATTTCAGTAGAATTATAGAACCAAATGCTGGCCTAGAAGTAATAATGGAATGTTTCTATAGAACATAAAGAAAAAATTAAATATTTAAATAGTAAATTTATTAAATGTACTTATTCCATAATTTTGCATGTAAAATTTTTTTCCTTTGAAAATTGTCTTTCTAGGAAAAGGACCATGCTTTTCTAATTCAATTTTATGGTGTCTTTAAACCAACCACATTGAACTACAAGGTGCTGTGGATAATCATGATAACTGACATTAGAAAAAAATTAATATGTTTATAGAAATTTCTGTGGAATTATTGTGTTGGGTATCTTATGGGTTTAGGGTTTAAAACCAGCTGTTTGGCAACAGCCAGAGCCAACCAACTATGAGTTAGGGTTTAGAATTTGCATTGCAAATAACCACCTGGTAATGAGAGTTACCATTTGCCATTGCTTACACATTACGCATAATAGATTACCTTGGAAAGGCCAAGCATTCAACAGGCAGGCAGCTAAAACTGTGTCTGAAATTTTGTGCCAAGGGGAATAACGTGCCCATATTTTCAATATGATTTTAAATTATGGAAATCTTCTTTCTATCAAATTTTTAAATATTTTTAACCTTAAATTTAAACATTTTTGAGAAATTTTCCAAATGTCTGTTAATGCCCTTTAATAAAAAAAATGTTGCTTTTAATCATTCAAATTAGGCTTTTCTTTCTAATTATCCCCATGCCAAGGAATCCAAACAAAATTAATTTCCCCTGAAAATCTCCCTCTCTGTCTTCACTTGTCAAATTTAACTTTGAAATGATTAACAGATGCCAATTAGGGAAGTTCTTCCCAAATGAAATTTTGGATGCATTTTAAAATAAATGAGAAGAATTACTTCTCAACTTAGTAAAAACAAATACTGACACTTGTTTTCACATCTTTAAAAGAGACTTTTTATTAAGGGTAGTAATGAAACCAGTTTGGAAGGCAAGGGAAACCAAACCCTGATCTATCCAATTGTCTATTTAAAATTTTTATGATGTGATTGAACTTAAAAGTGAAAGAAAAAAAAAAGGACTATCTTGAGCTATCTCAGGATTTTACTGATAAATCTACAGGATGTTGTGTATGCCTCTGAATCAGTGATTCAAAACAACATAGGTAATACAAACTGTTTCTATTCTCAATCCCTATGTTAAAGGTCCTTTCTGATGATCTTTAATACATTTTATGTTAATTAACAGTATTTAGCTACTTAATAATATGTATAGTGAATCTGAAGAAGCCTAGTAGGCAATGTAAGCATGCTATTTTGTAGAAATGTGATAGTCTTCCCCATTTTTACTCTAAGATTATTTGAGATTCTGTCATATATGATTTTCCTAGTAAGTTTAAGTAAATTTTATTTAAAGAGATGATAAACTCATATGTGTCAAACAAATCCTCTGAGAAACAAAGGAGATTTCAGAATTCAACTTTAGTATTACCTGGCTATTACTAGGAAAAAAAAAAAAAATATATATATATATATATAGTTCTTTTATTTTATGAAAATGTCAAAATATAAGAAGAAAGCCCTGGCTGGTTTGGTTCAGTAGTTAGCATCAGCCTGTAGACTGAAGGGTCTCAGGTTCAATTCCCAGTCAAGGTCACATGCCTGAGTTGTGAGTTTGATCCTTGGCCCCCATTGATGCTGTTCGGTAGGCAACCAATTAATAATTTATGTATCTCTCTCTCTCCCTCCCTCCTTCCATTTTATCTAAAAATCAATGAAAAAAATCCTCTAGTGAGGATTAACAAAAAACAAAACTATACACACACACTCACACACACACACATACCCACACAATTAGATTGTTGACAAATTGAATTATATAGAAAGAACAAACTAAAACAGAATTTTTTAAAAACCAGAATTTTGATTACTTACAACTAAGATGAAACCAAGCAGTGGTGATTTGGTTCAGGTTTGTTGTCTGGCAAAATCAGAGTATTGCCCCTTGACAAAGGGGCAAGCGAAAGCAAAGTTTATTTGAAAAATAGACTCCCTGCAGCATGGAAGGGAGTAGGTTGCTGGTGAGGTCCATTTGTCCAGGGGTAGATATATGCCTTGCTAGCCTCCAATTGGTCTTTTCAAGGAATTCTGCCTTAGCAACAGCCATACATTTTTTTTTTTTTTTTGTCTTTTTAAATCCTCACCCAAAGATATTTTTTTACCATTTATCTTCAGATACAGTGGGAGGGAGAAAGAGAGAGAAAAACATCGATACGAAAGGGACAAAATAATTTTTTTCCATTTATCTTCAGATACAGTGGGAGGGAGAAAGAGAGAGAAAAAAACATTGATGTGAAAGGGACACATCGAGTGGCTGCCTTCCACATGACCCAACCACCCAACCAGGGCCGGGGATAAACTGCAACTGAGGTACGTGCCCTTGGCAGGAACCAAACCCGGGCCTCTTTGGACCCTGGGCCGTTGCTCTAACCACTGAGCAAAACCAGCCAGAACAACAGCCATACATTTTAAAGCTTGTGTTTCCCACCTGAATGGGTTTAGCCCTGGGTCATCTAGCTCTAAATTCATATTACCCTTCTGGAAAAAACATATTTGGGCATCACTGATTTAAAAAAGCTCACCCTATCAGGTGAATTGGGGAAGATTTGATTAGCCAAGATATATATTGTCCCATAACATTCTCTAATTGGAAGTGGACAGGTTCTTATTTAAAAACAGACATCGAGAAGATACTCCTGACATTTGCAAAGAAGCTTTACTCTCAGGGAAGAGATACCTTGGTTGGGTATGGTTAAGAACAAATAAAGTAGCCCCAGGCATCTACAGGGGCCTTAGTGACTTCCCTTTTTTTGATAATTTCAAATTCTCTGAGACTATTAGTGAGGAAGAGGGAAAAAGCCATTGGAGAAACCCTATGCTTGCTTTTGGTTTCTTTTCTAAATTCAATTTTGGTTTACTATAATCCTTTTAAAGATAATCTGGCTTTCTGCAATAGAAACACACTCTATAGTTTTGCAGCAGAACTCATTCAGCAATTCTGTTGCCTTGCTCCCAGAAACCAGTAGGTGTGTTAATTGGAATAGGTCAGAATCACCAGCACTATATTCTTTAACAGTAAACAAAATTAATTTGCAAACCCCTCAGAGTCCCAGAAAAAGGAACTACTGTATACAATTTGTTCCCCTCTTGCTTAAAATCAGCCTTTCAGTTTTGTTGATGTTGTTGTTATGAAATTGACCTGTGCTTCTTCCAGGAGATTCTAATTTGCATTTCTATAAATGGGGGCTGGGAGTTTCTGGACTTGGAGGCATAATTTCCCATGTTGATTTTAGTTTTGTTTTGAAATCTGTAGAGTCCAAATAAAGCTCCATATCTACTATATACTGATCTGAGGTGTGCCACCTGTGTGCTGAGTTCCAAGTCATCTCAAACTTCCTCAGGTGTCTCAGCCTTCCTTCCCATGGTCCAATCCCTCACTGCCTAATCTGCCTCTATCTCCTCATAGCCATTGTCCTGATGTAATGCCCAAAGACTAGGAGAAATAAGTTACATACATTTAGAACTAGGAGAAGTATTTTTATAAAAAATGTTATTAGCTTTTTAGGCAAAACCATTGATTTATATAACTTTAACTTAAAAGGCAATTAGTTAATTTACACAAATTATCAATTGGGAGGCCCACAGAGCATTTAATTAACTTGCCTTATTAAATGTTTTTGTTTCCATAAAAATGTTTATTAGAATATTTCAGTTTAGGGAAGTTAAAAATACACTTATTCAACAAATATTTATTGATAATTTTTAATATATCAGCACTTTGATATATGCAGAAGAGAAAAACGGTAAAAGATTGAGAGTAGTCTGGGGGAAGACAACAGGAAGAAAGCAAGGGAGACTATAGTAAAAACCACAATATAGCTCATTGGGAATGCAGACAAAGAAAAGATCTCCTTTTGAAAAACTAGACTTTATGGCTTCTGTGCACTTTCCCAAGTATACTTTCTTAAAGATTCCTCAACTATTCATTGTTTTTTTTATGTTTGTTGGTTTTTGCTGTTCTATGAGTTAGGGTGTTCCTATGAAATCAAAAATCAAAAGAGCAACCATGGGCATAAGAGGCAACCTGAAGTTTATTGATTTGTCTAAGATGCTACTAAACAAAAGGAGAAGGTGATGATGTTCCTGGAGTCCAGAAGCTACCATCACCAGTGAATGATAAAAGATGGCATCATGGTGGACCTGACCACAAATTTATGAAATGATACCAAAGCCGATAGAGTAGAGTAGAAATTTCTGGATTTTCTCCTTTTCTTACTCCAATTTTTAACAGTACTTTTAATTTACTGAACTCCCCAGGCAATCTGAAGGAAAGGGGAAAGGACGAAAACATAGGGGTGGGCAAGGAATCAATGAACTTGAATACAAACAGACCAATACCTCCGCATTTAAATTTATGAGGTGATTTTTGTATAAGGAATTGATCCATAATAAACTCCATTTTCTAATGATTACGCAAGTGAAGAATGTTTTCTAGTACTAATTTATTTTTTAATTTGTTGTTTCTTTTTTTTTTTAAGAGTTATTAGTGATTTTTTTTAAATACCCCCTCTTTTTTTTCCCCCAGAGTAGTTTTAGGTTCACAGAAAAATTTACAGAAAGGTACAGAGATTTTCTATATGCTCTCTGCTCCCAACAATATATCCCACTAGAGTGAGACATTTGTTATAATTGATGAACCTACAATGAGGACACATCATAGTCACCCAAGGTCCATAGTTTACATAAGGGTTATGATTAGTGTTGCATATTCTAGGGGTTTAGACAGAAGTATAATTACTTATATTATCATACAGAGTATTTTCACCTTGCCTATTTATCCCTTCCTGTCCTCTAAACTATGGCAAACATTGATTTTTTTTTTATTGTCCCCATAATTTTACCTTTTCCATAATATCACATAGTTAGCATCCTACAGCATGAAGATTGGCATCCTACAGAATAAAACATTTATTAGCTAATAAAGATTAGCTTATTTCCTGTAGTAATATGCATTCAAATTTCCATCATGTTTTTCTCACGGTAGAATAAGTCTAAATTTTTTAAGCATTGATTAACATTGTGCTGTTTGGTTGTACCACAGTTTATTTATCCATTCAGCAACTGATGGATAACTGGTTTCCTCCAAGTTCTCACAGTTATGAATAATGCTGCCATAAATATTGGCATGCAAGTTTTTGTGTGGACACACGTTATCAACTCGTTTGGGTAGATGTACAGGAGAGTAATTGCTGGATTTATGCTATGAGTAGGTCTAGTTTTGTAAGAAATCGCCAAATTCTTTCACAGTGGCTATACCATTTTGCATTTTGCTAGCATAGGATGAGAATTCCTGTTGTTCCACATTCTCACAAGCATTTGGTGTTCTCAGTGTTTTAAAACCTATTAGAATGGATTTTAGCCTTTCTAATAGGTATATAGTGCTATCTGACTATGATTTTAATGTTCATTTCCCTAATGACATAGACATGGAACATCCTTTCATAATGCATGTTTGCCATCTGCATATCTTCTTTGATGAAGTATCTGTTAATGTCTTTGACCCATTTTTAAATCAAGCTGTGGGTTTTTTTTTTAATTGAATTTATTGGGATGATATTGGTTAATAAAATTATATAGGTTTCAGGCATACAGTTCTACAATACAGTTCTACAATACATCATCTATATTTTGTATTGTGTGTTTACTGCCCCTAGTCAAGTCTCTTTCAATCATCATTTATCCCTCCTTTAACCTCTCCTACCTCCCCCCATTTCCTCTTCCTTCTGGCAATCATCATACTGTTGTCTGTGTCCACAAGTCTTTCTTGTTTTTTACTTTGCTTAATCCCTTCACCCTTCTCCTATTGTTGAGTTTTCAGAGTTTTTTGTATATTTTGGATACAGATGTGTCTTTTGCAAATATTTCCTCCAGTCTATGGCTTATCTTTTCATTCTTTTGCTATTATCTTTCACAGAAGAAAAAATTTTAATTTTAATAAAGTCCATATTATAAATTAAATCTTTCCTGGATCATGCATTTGTTGTTATATCTAAAATCTTATCACTGTATTTAAGGCCATCTAGGTCTTCTCCTGTTATCTTCTAGGGATTTTATAGTTCTGCATTTTAGATTTAATTCTATAATCTATTTTGAGTTAATTTTTGTGAAGTGTATAAAGTCTGTGTCTGGATTCGTTTCTTTGTATTTGAAAGTCCATTTGTTCCAGCATCATTTGTTGAAAAGACTAACTGTACTCCATTATACTGCCTTTGCTCTCTTGTCAAGGATCAATTGATTATATTTATGTAGATCTACTTCCGGACTCTCAATTCTGTTTTATTGATCTATTTGCTTATTCTTTTGCCAATACCACACTGTCATATGATTATTGTAGCTTTATAGTAAGTTTTATATTGGGTAGTATCTGACCTCCAACTTTGTTCTTCTTTTTCAGCATTCTGTTGGTTGTTCTGGGTCTTTTGAAATACCATATAAACTTTAGAATCAGTTTGTCAATATTCATGAAATAACTTGGTGAGGTTGGATTGAGATTGCACTGAAAGTATAGATCAACTTGGGAAGAACTGACATATTGACAAAATTGTGTCTTTTTATCTATGAACATTAACTATCTCTCCATTTATTTAATTTATATAATTTGTTCATTTGAGTTTTATAGTTTTCCTCAAATAAAACTTTTACATATTTTATTAGATTTGTATATAGGTACTTTTTTGGGTGATTAATATAAATGGTCTTTTAATGTCATATTCTACTTGTTCACTACTGTTATATAGGAAAGCAAATTACTTTTACATATTAACTTTCTATCCTGTAACCTTGTTTATTAGTTCCCAGAGCTTTCGTGTCAATTCTTTTGAATTTTCTACATAGTTAACTGTGTCACGTGTGGACAAAGACAGTTTATTTCTTCCTTGTCAACCTTTTACTCCCTTTTCTTGTCCTACTGTATTAACTTGAACTTCCTTTACTATGTTGAATATTCCAGCATGTTAGGCTCTGGTTAAGTAGTTTCACTTGAGGGAAGGTCCTATTAAGAAGAAAAGGGTACTCTGATGTATTTTTTTAATTTAATAAATATGTTTTTATTGATTTTTTTTTTTTTTTTTTTTTTTTTTTTTTTTTTAGAGAGAGAGAAGAAGGAGAGATAGAAAGATCGATGTGAGAGGGAAACATTGATCTGTTGCCTCCTCCTTGCCCCATACTGGGGATCAAGCCTGAAATCCAGGCATGTGCCCCAATCTGGAATCAAACAAGGACCTCTCAGTTCATGGGATGACACTCAATCCACTGAGCCACACTGACTGGGCTACTCTGATGTATTTAAAAAATGGGTGTTTTTTTCTCTTCTTCCTGCGAGAAGGCTGAGGTGATTTTTCTCTAACATCTACTTTGGGATTCTAATCACGCTCCTGAAAATGAACTTCACAATTTTGTGGGGGCCCTTATGACTATATCTCCCAGGAGTTTTTACTTTCAGACATATCCATGCTGCGCCTCCGGCAATTTGTCAACTGCAGTTCAAGTTTTCTTGTCCCTGCTCTGGTTCCTATGGCAGTTTCACATGCAGAGTCTCTGTTCAGGTAACCCATGACCCCCTGAACTTACCTTTCTCTCCAGTCTTGGTTGCTAAGACTTACCTTGTATCCTCAATTTTGTTACAGGTCCAAGAAGAGGTGTTTTTTAGCTTTTACTTGTTAGAATGGAGTGGAAATTTCCAAATTCCTTATAGTGAAATCTAAAACTCCAACTAATTTATTTTTAACTAAACTTTTTTAAATTATTAATTAATTAATTTATTTTTGTTACAGATGTTTCTCTATTTTCCCCCACTCATTTCTCCCTCCCCCACCCTCCCCACCCTGTCCCCAGCTTTGTTGTCCATGTCCATTATTCATGCATACATGCATATAAGTTCTGTTGTTTATCTCTCCTCCATGACCCCCTCTTCTAGGGATTATCATTCTGTACCCCACTTCCATGTCTCTGGGACTACCCCATTCCTCAGACTGTTATGTTCATTATATTCCACAGATAAGTGAGATCATATGATACTTGTCTTTCTCTATTTGGAATGTTTTGCTTAGGATAATACTTTCCAGGTCCCTCCATGTTGTCTCAAAGGATAAGAAATCTTTCTTTCTTATAGCTGCATAGTACTCCATTGTGTATATGTACCACAGCTGTTTTATCCATTGTGCTTCTTGAACTTGAATGCCTTCTTCCTTCACCACATTAGTGAAGTTTTCTGTCACTATTTCTTCAAATATATTATCTAACCTTTGCTCATTTTCTTCTTCTTCAGGGACTCCTATGATGCGAATATTATTACGTTTCCAGTTGTCCCACAGTTCTCTTAAGCTGTCTTCCTGTTTTTTAATTGTTTTTTTCTTTTGGTTTTCTGATTGGTTGATTTTTCTACCCTGTCTTCTACTTCACTGATCCGATTCTCAGCTTCTTCTACTCTGCTGTTTAGACCTTCCAATGTGTTCTTTATTTCTGTTATGTCGTTCTTCATTTCTTCTTGGTGGTTTTTAATTTCCAACTGCTTGATTTTCAACATTTTTATGTCTTTACTTATGGTGCTCATGTACTTACACATGCTGTTGAGCTTCCTCAAGATCATGGCTCTGAATTCTAGCTCGGTTAACTTGCTTAACTGCACCTCATATGTCTCATCTTCTGTAGAGGTCTCTGGTTCTTTCATTTGGCTTTTGTTTCTGTATTTCACCATTTTGGCTATCACAGTGGGCTTTGGAGCCTGCCAAATTTTCCCTGTGGGTGCTGGTGTTCTGCTGTTTGTGGCTCCCTCTCCTGGGTTTGGATGAGCGAGGGAGGACCCACATTAAACAGCACTGTCAAGTCTTACTTTCCTGGCTAGAGCTGCAAGCCCAGGAATGGTATATATCCTCTAGCTTTTTGCCTGGAAGCTATCAGTAGAAGTTACTTGAAAAGCCTTGGCTTCTCAGTTGAATGAAAAACTCTCTCAGGTGTTCAGCATAAGGGGATTTCCCGAGGGTAGGGCAGATGCTGGTTGTTAATGGGCCTCAATTTGTATTTCAGTGGCCACCCGAGTAGGGGGAATCTCCAAGGGAGGGGTTGTTGCCTCTCCCCAGAGCCTTGGGAAGGAGTAAGATGACCACAATCTTGTGTGGCTGCAACTCAGCAAAAGCTCTGAGGGCCCTCCAAATCCCGAGTGACCCCACAGAATTCCAGTCCAGTCCTCCCTCCCTCTGTCGGAGCCCAAAGTAAGTGGCTGTGGTTATTTTAGCATCTGTCTTGGCTCTGCACTGTGGAGCCGCTTGGGATTGTACCCCCAAGGGCACTGCTCACAGCTAAGGCTGCTGCTGTCTGTGGGCTCCCAACCCCCCTCTCACGCCTTCACAATCCTACCAGGATCCAGTCAGTGTCCCTGGTTATATGGTTCTCCAAGCTGCTTTTCTGTTGCTTTTTCCTGACAATTTGTCTTTATCTTTGTTGTAATTTCAGTTTGGTCCTGGGAGATGGTCTGTGTAGCTTCCATTCACTCCACCGCCATTTTGGAATCTCTGACCTTCTATTTTGAATGACAGCCTTGCTGGATAGAGTAGTCTTGGATTCAGATCCTTGTTTTTCATGACCTTGATTACTTCATGTCACTCCCTTCTGGCCTGTAGTGTTTCTGTTGAGAAGTCAGCTGAGAGCCTTATGAGGTTTCCTTAGTAGGTAACCTGTTGCTTATCTCTTGCTGCTTTTAGGATTCTCTCTTTGTCTTTAATTTTTGGCATTTTAATTACTATGTGTCTTGGTGTGGGCCTGTTTGGGTTCTCCTTACTTGGGGCTCTCTGTGCTTCTGGAACTTGAATGCCTTCTTCCTTCAAGTTAGGAAAGTTTTCTGTCACTATTTCTTCAAATATATTCTCTAACCCTTGCCCATTTTCTTCCTTGTCGGGGATTCCTATGATGCAAATGTTATTACGTTTCCAGTTGTCCCACAGTTCTCTTAAGCTATCCTCCTGTTTTTTAATTGTTTTCCCCATTTGGTTTTCTGATTGGTTGATATTTTTCTACCCTGTCTTCTAATTCACTGATCCAGTCCTCAGCTTCCTCTACTCTGCTGGTTAGTTCTTCCAGTGTGTTTTTAATTTCCGCTATGTCATTTTTCATTTCCACTTGGTTGGTTTTCAATGTTTCTATATCTTTACTCATGATGCTGATGTCCTTACTCATGCTGTTGAGCTTCCTCAAAATCATGGCTCTGAACTCTACCTCTGATAATTAGCTTAGCTGCATTTCATTGATCTCATCTTGGATAGAGTTCTCTTGTTCTTACATTTGGGATTTGTTTCTTTGTTTCAACATTTTGGCTATCTCAGTGGGTTCTTGAGCCTGCCAAATTTTCTCTGTGGGTTTTGGTGTTCTGCTGTTTGTGGCTCCCTCTACTGGTTTTGGATGAGCCTGGGTGGGCCCACGTTAAACACCGGCCAAGTGTATACCTTAGTAAACTCACTTGCTTTGTTTCAACACTGCTTTCAGTCACTGGTCTGAATTCTTCTCATGAGCATGACAAGATCTGAGGAGGGGAGAGCTCTGTTCGACTCTGGCAGCTTTCCTGTACCAGCAGTACATTTACTTTTACATTGTTGTCCCTTTCCTTTGCTCCACTTTAGCTATATTGCTCTTCCATACTTAGACTCTCTTCTAGGACAATTTGGGACAATGATCAAGATAACAGAGTCTCCAGCATCTCATGATCTATTTACTTAAAAAAAATATATATGTAGGTATATGTAGGTATATATATATACACATATATATATGTACAGTGATACCTCGGTTCTCGAACGCCTCGAATTTCGACCAAATCGGTATTCGACCAGGAGATTCGAGAAACTTTTGTCTTGGAATCCGAACAAATATTTGGAACTCGAACTTCTGAGATGAGCCGAGTTGAGCCGAATGGCGTTCATTCGGCCCAGCGCACCTTGCTTGCTTCTTCAGTGTGAGTGCAGAGAGAGTCACGCTTTGTGGAGAGAGTCACGCTTTGTGGAGAGAGTCATGCTTTACACTGAATTTAACCCTTAGACATACTGTACACTTTTATTTCTTGTTGAGACTTATGTTTTTCTACATATTATATACAAATTAGGCCAGTAAATAGGCATTTTCTGGGGCTTGGAACGAATTAATCCAGTTTCCATTATTTCCTATTGGGGTTTCATTGCTTCGGTTCTCGAACAATTTGGTTCTCGACCGTCCTCCTGGAACGAATTATGTTCGAGAACCGAGGTATCACTGTATATGATCATATGATCATATCAGGGCCACATGATCTTTGTATAAAGCCTGTGTCTGGGCTTAATTAAAATAACTTCAACTGCTAGAACCTTACATGGTACATGATGAGGGCTCGAGGAATCTTTGTTTAATATATAATCATATTATTATTCAGTCCACAAATGTCCAATCATATAGGAACAGGAAAAAGTAGGTTTACAGTTTGAATACATGAAACACAGAGTTTATTGTATTATTATCTATTAATTATTATATTATTTTTCATATGAAAAACTTTAAACTTACTTTTGTCTACCGCTATATATGATTTATATCAGAATAGTCATGTATCTCCATCATTTTTAATATTATTTTTGCAATTGATGAAGAGACTCTTTTGATACTAAATAATTCAGTACAAAATTATCACAAAACAAAGTATTATATAATTATCAATTTTAATTGTATTTTTTGTAATTCATTATTAATATTTTATGATTTATTATTTTTAGTATTTCATTAGTGAAACAACTCAAACTATATGATACTATATTCTGTATATTTGCAGAGTGCTCATATGAACAAAATATATTCTTCCTAAGTGTGTGTGCACATTTATTTTCATGTTCATATGTGTATTATTGACACATGCATTGATATTAAATGCATAGATTGCAATTCTTATATTAGAAAAATATTTAGTAATTCTATATGCCACTTGCAAATTTTTTGTTAACTTACATCATTCTTTAACTTTAACTTTCAGAGTTGGCGTGTCTTACTTTCAGGGAATTCCACAAATTTTTATTAGTGATGATTATGTTCTAGGAAGATTTTGAGCACATAGTCTTAGTGTAATTTTCAAAAAATTTTGTCATGATTTGCTTTAAAGTTTAGTTAACATTTCTGTCTGCATAGGTAATAAGTATATAATGTTTATTTGATGATACATGGAACTTCAAATATAAAAAGGTCTTCTCACTGTAGTTAGATTTTTAAAACATAATTCTGTTGACTAATTATCAAAAAAGTATACTTGAAAATAACAGTATTTTACACAAGATAATAAGAGTCATGGTAAAAATTATCTTTGCTGATAATTTCTTCAAGTTGTTCTTCATGGATATTTTTGCTCCTGATGAGGGAGAAAAAGGCTTTAACAGCTTGTCATTTATTATAATAAGATAATGAATTCCCTTTCATTTAAATGTGTGCCCTTCTCCTCTCCATATATAAGCAAGGTGTTCCAGCCTAGAGTGACAGATATAAATTCTTTGAAGTTTTGTGATTCTTTCCATCTTAATGTTCCTTCTGGGAATAACGTGAGTGAACCTCATGTAGGAATCAGGCGTGAATTCACTTCATAGTATCCCAAGGCCACCTGATATAAATGACATTCTCACAAACTAAATGTATGTAGAAAGCAATTTTGAAGCCTGAAAGCAAAGGTTGTAAAGAATTTAAGCTAACAGCCCTGGCCAGCTTGGCTCAGCGGTTAGAGCGTTGGCCTGCGGTCCAGAGAGACCCAGGTTCAGTTCCTGCTAAGGGCATGTACCTCAGCTGCAGTTTGTCCCTGGCCCTGGTTGGGGTCATATGGATGGCAACCAGTCAATGTGTCTCTCTCACATCGATGTTTCTCTCTCTCTCTCTTTCTTCCTCTCTCCCTCCCGCTCTGTCTGAAGATAAATGCAAAAATGTCCTCTAGTGAGGCTAAAAAAAAAGTAAAGAAAAAAAAGAGAATTTAACCTAACAGATTTATATGGGGGTGAAATTAATCAAAAATTATATGCCAGAAATAATTATCCTTGGATTTTTACTACTACCCACTACCTCTCATGAGCAAATTTGATCATCCGAGGCAAACCCCTTATTTTCTTTATTCAACTTTCTTTTTATTCAACTATAATATTACAGGAATTCTGTGAGAGTGTATAAAATTTGTTTCTGCTTCCATATTTTATTTTTCTTTTTGATTAAATATCTTTTAATGTTTTCCAAGAAGCTATCCTATATATTTCGTCACCTATCTCACATTAGAATATTTTGGAATTTTTTTTTTTCCTAAGGATTAACACAAGTTCCTGGAGAGTAGGGGCTGTGTCTTTTCCCAGAGGTACAACACTATCCTCAGAAAATGGTATATTTAAATCAATGTCTACTTGTTTTGAAGTTTTTTTATTTTTTATTTTTAGAGAGAGCAAAAGGGAGAGGGAGAGATAAATAGAAACATCAATGAGAGAGAACATCAATTGGCTACCTTTTGTATGCTCCCCCCTGGGGATTGGGCCCACAGCACGGGCGTGGACCTAACGGGGAATTGAACCGGCAACCTCTGGGTGCATGGGTTGATGCTCAACCACTGAGCTACACAAGCCTGGCAATAAATGTCTACTTTTAAGCTGAATCTTATATCAACAGTTTCAGCAACTACACATTTGTTTTTGTTTTCTTTCAGGGTGAAAGGCAAATGTAATTGGTATATCATGGATATAGGAAGAAACAGACAAGTTCTAAAGATGTGTCACACACACAAAAAAAAAGTAGGTAAAGGAAGATAAACAGAAGTTGTGCCATTTTAAATGTTTTGTACACTTTTTATATATAGCAATACAAAGGTTATATGATTATAGCAAAAAATATGAAGTAGCATTTAGAAAAAATGCTATAGGCTTCCAAATGAATTTAAAATGTTATAAAATTTGGATATACAAATATTAAGATTTATTTATTGCTTTATAACACATTTTACAGTAATTCTAAAACTATGGATTATATACTAGGTCATATGTTCACCAGCTTAAACAGCAAGGATGAGTGAAAACACTGCTGAATTTGGACTCTACTCAAACCTAATGCATTTTATATGTCAAATGGATTCAATGCTTTCAAGGAGAGAATGCAATTTATTTTCTGGCAAATATCTGAGTTCCTGGTTTAAAGCAAAGACTATTGGAAAATTTTTTTCAAAATAATATTTTGATGAGTGCGTATAAATCAACCAACCCAGTGTTTGATTTAAACCAAATTTTTTAAAAAACGACTTTGAAAAGCAGTTGTGTACAATGCATTTAGGTTTGACATTCTTGTTTTTCATAATTTCTAAAAATGTTCAGCTAGATTTTCTTCTAGCAGATTTTTTCTTTTCAGCCTTCTTCTAGATTTTGCTATTATATTGAAAGAATAACTAATGTAATTAGAGTTTTGAAAAAACGTTGTGGTTGTTGAGAGTAATATCATGCTCCTTGCCAGAGTGATAAATTTAGGTATGGACAGAAAGGCAAGTCTGTGCAATGAATCCCTGGCCATGGTTTAATCAAAATTGTCAGGTGCTGAGTTTCAAAAAGACCACTGTGCTATCTGTTGATCAGGAAAGCGGATTTTATTCCTGTAATGCCAAAGACTGCACCATGTTCATAGAGTCTCAGAATAGGAAAGTCAGAATAGGGTTCACGCTCTGGGTTTGAGTAATTTAAATCAGGGCTTTCAATAATGGAATCTGAGTAAGATGAGGCAAAGTATATGATATCATACTATGATATAAACTAGTGTGCAGAGTGAGGTGAGAACCTTGAAATAAGACAGCACAAGGAACAATGTTTTGATAAGTGTGTTGTTTGCTAAGTTAAGTGATCTATTGTCCTGAGAAACAGTTTGAGCAATCTGTCCCAATAACATCATTGATTGTTTTACAGAGTTATCTTCTTGGACAAAAAAATTCCTGGATCAAAGAAACTCCTGTCTAGTGGAGGCAACTCCTAAATTCTGAGAGTTAAGCTCTGTAAAGACAGGGTCTCTCCATTCTCAAAATGGAGATTGAAATCATTTTTGATGGCTGGAGGAGCACTCTCTTGCTCTGGAAACCATCATGAGGTGAGGCCTGTTTAGTGCTCTGTGTTTTTGCCATATTTTCAAGGGGTGTGTGGTGGGGAGGGGATAGCCTGAGGTCAACACATAATGAAGTGTGGAGATGGGAGAATCACATAGAAGAGCAGGAGCCCTGACAAAATCATGGCCTAAGTCCTACCATGACACTTGACTTTTTATCTGCACAAATCAATACATTGCCTTTATTGCTTTGGACATCTTATTTGAGGCATCTGGTATTTGCATCTGAGAGCACAGTGACTGAGAGATACACTTAACTGTTGATCATAGTTTCTTTGGCAGGTTGAATTGAAAGAGTGGAGAAGGAGTGGAGTATTTCCTTAAAATACTGGCTGTGAAGAACACTGGGAAAATCCTTGCAGTGGTTCTCAACCTTCCTAATGCCGCGACCCTTTAATACAGTTCCTCATGTTGTATGTGGGAGTATCTGCATGTGGGTGGACCCGCCTGGAGATGGATAGAGGAGCCTGTCACAGTTCCTAGGACCATTGGAAATATGTGTTTTCTGATGGTCTTAGGCCACCCCCATGAAAGGGTCGTTCGACCCCCAAAAGTGTTGCAACCCACAGGTTGAGAACTGCTGCTTTAGAGCATAACTTGAGGGAAATAATGAACAAGCAAAACTTACTTTTATTAATTCAACAAATTTTGCTGATCACCTATTATGTGTCCAATGTGGTTCCAAGTGCTAGAGGTATGTACAAAAATAAAACAGAAAAAAGTCCCTGCTCTTAAAATTCCACTTTATTTTTAAATATATTCATACTAAGAAAGGAAGTTCAAGGGAGTATTACCAGTAGTTACCTATAAGTGTTGAGATCATGCTGATTTTTCTTTTTTATATTATATTTTTTAAAAATTATATTTAAGAAAATGTACACATTAAACCCACATTATATATATCCATGAGATAATTGTTCTAAAATATACTAAAAAAAATGCAGAGATATTGAAAATTTGGAAAGAGATCTGACTTTAACCTCAATCTATATATATTTAAAAAGCATCTGAGGCCACCCAAAAAAAAAAAAAACTGACTAAAAATAACAATTAGGAATTTCTAATTGACATTTATCTTAATTGACATTATGTAATGACATTATCTAATTGACAATTATCTTAACCTTGCCCAATACAGCACTCAAGGAGATCTAGGTAAATAAAACACAAAATTGAAGTATAGGTCTTGAAAAGTTATTAAAAGTGAGCCACAACTCTTTATTTTCTAAATATAGTCTGGTATAAAATTTGTTTGCCATGTTATTTTATAATTTTAAACACAACACTTCTGACTTCCGGTCAAGATGGCGGCGTAGGTAAATGCGGTATCGCGTCCTCCCACAACCACATCAAAGTTACAACTAAACTACAGAACAACCATCATTCAAAACCGCCTGAAATCAAGCTGAATGGAAGTCGTACAACTACGGAACTAAGAAAAAAAAAGCAGCTACATCCAGACCGGTAGGACAAGCGGCGGCTCGAGGGGGGGCGGCGGCGCGGCGGCGAGGCGGGCTGGTCCCACACCCAAGCGTGGTGGATAAAAATCAGGAGGCTCCCCCGGCTGGGAAGGTCCTTCCTGAGGACTGAGGGGTCCCTGTCCCACACCAGGTGCCCCGTTCAGGGTTCCAGTGCCAGGAAGAGAAGTCCCCATAACTTCTGGCTGGAAAAACCAGCGGAAACTGAGGCTCAGGGAAGCTGACCTGGCTGGAGCCCCAGGCAGCTCCTTAAAGGGCCCGCGCACGGACTTACCGGACTCTCTCCCTCTAAGCTCGGAGGGGAGGAGGCTCGAGGGGCGCCAGAGACACACAGGGAAGAACTGAGCTGTTTGGCACTGGAGCAAGGGCTGGAGAGGGGGCTTCCTCGGGAACAGACGTGCTGTAAGAGGCCTTTGTTCCTTTGGTGAGCCCTTCCCGGGGGCGGCAGACAGAAGCCATATCTGGGGCTCCAGCAACCTGGCTCACACTGGTAGCCCCGCCCTGCTGACTCCCTGAGGCCCTGCCCCATTCCACACAACTTTCAAGTCCACCCAAGCTGTTGCCACTTGCTTAACCATAGGATTGGCCGGTCTTGGATCCTGCTTCAGGTTTTTCCTAAATTCTTTCAAAGGAGCAGCATTGGGTCTCAGCGAGCCCCATACCCCTCATTAAGTAATACACAGAAACAAACACAGGGAGGCAGCTAAAATGAGGATACAAAGAAACAGGTCCCAAATGAAAGAACAGAACAAAACCCCAATAAAAGAACTAAGCGAAAGGGAGATAAGCAACCTAACAGATACTGAGTTCAAAATACTGCTTATAAGGATGCTCAATGAACTTAGTGAGAACCTCAGTGAACTTAGGGAGGGCCTCAAGAGCATAAAAAAGGACCAGTTAGAAATCATGGATGCACAGTTAGAATTAAAGGAGGCATTAACTAAAATAAAGAATAATTTACACAGCTTCAATAATAGAGTATGTAAATCCAAGGAGCAAACCATCGATTTGGAATATAAGGAAGCAAAAAATCCCCAATCAGAACAGCAAAAAGAAAAAAGAATCCAAAAAAATGAGGATAGTGTAAGGAGCCTCTGGGACAACTTCAAGCATGCCAACATTCGCATCTTGGGGGTGCCAGAAGGAGAAGAGAGAGAACAAGAAATCGAAAACCTGTTTGAAACAATAATGGCAGAAAACTTCCCTAACTTGGTGAAGGAAACAGACATACAAGTGCAGGAAGCACAGAGAGTCCCAAACAAGATGAATCCCAAGAGGCCCACACCAAGACACATCATCATCAAAATGCAAAAGGTTCAAGACAAAGAGAGAATCTTAAAAGCAGCAAGAGAAAGGCAGCTAGTTACCTACAAGGGAGTACCCATTAGGCTGTCAGCTGATTTCTCAAAAGAAACTTTGCAGGCCAGAAGGGAGTGGCAAGAAATATTCAGAGTGATGAAAACCAAGAACCTACAACCAAAATTACTCTGTCCTGCAAAGCTGTCATTTAGAATCAATGGCCATATAAAAACTTTCCCAGACAAGAAAAAGTTAAAGGAGTTCATCACTACCAAACCATTATTATATGAAATGATGAAGGGTCTTTTTGAAGAAAAAGATAAAATGTATGAACAAACAAAATGGCAATGAATACATATCTATCAACAATGGAATCTACAAACAAAATGAACAGGAAAAACAGAAACATTCTCATAGATACAGAGAACATTTTGTTGGTTGCCAGTTGGGAAGGGGGTTGGGGGAATGGGTGAAAAAGGTGAAGGGATTAAGAAGCACAAATTCATTGCTAGACTGACAAACCTCAAAGGGAAAGGGGTTGGGGGGGTGGGAAGAAATAAACCAAAGAACTTATATGCATAACCAATGGACACAGACAATAGTGTGGGAAAAGGTGGGAGGGGGGCGGGAATGGGGAGGAGGGGGTCAATGGGGGGAAAATGTGGAACATCTGTAATACATTTTACATCCAAAAATAAAGATTTGAAGAAAAATAAATAAATAAAAAATAAAAAAAAATAAAAAATAAAAATTAACACAACACTTATGCCCAGCTGGTATGGTTCAATGGATTGAGCATTGTTTCATGGACTGAGAGGTCCTGGTTCAATTCCCAGTCAGGGCACATGTCCAGGTTGTGGACTCGATCCCCAGTGGGAGGCATGCAGGAGGCAGCCGATTGATGTTCCTCTCTCACATCAATGTTCTATCTCTCTCTCCCTTCCTCTCTCTCTCTAAAAAAGTCAGTAAAAACATATTTAAAAAGTAATAATAAATAAATATAACACTTATTTACCACAGAAAACTTAGGGCACATATGAAAACAAATGTCGAAAAAAATAAAAATATCACAGCTCAGGGATAATAATTATAAGCTTTATCTGTTTCCATTTTTTATATCCTAGATTTTATTATGTTTAGATATATGTAAATACATATAAAACAACTATAGCAATTTATTTAAAAACTTTGTTAAAATATTATTCTGTACACACTCTTTTTAGGTCTGCCTTTTATCCTAGATTTTATTACCCATATTTTTACAAATTTTACATTAATATAGATATTTTGCTTTGCATGATTTCAAAGAAAATTACAATTTTTAAATTTATCTTTTGTCCATAACTGAAGGTACATTTCTTTTTTAGAAATCTTTTACATATTAAAGTTTCTTTACTGAAAATATAATTAATATCTCAAATATTATAAATGAATCTTAAGGTGCATTTATAGTAAGAATAAAAAACCATGTAGCCATCATAAAATCAAAGATTGCCTTTTCAAACAATACACATAGTTTGAGAAAACAGTACATAACTTGACAATTATACATATATATATAGATAGAAGCAAAAGGTCAATAAGTCCATTACACGTCTAAAGTTTTAAATGGTTTCACGTTTTTTACAGGTTACATATTAATTTTCAGACAGCAAATACAATTTTTTGACAAGTGACCTTATCCCTGTCAGTAAGAGATGTATCTTTGAGCTGTAAATCAACCCCAAATATATTATTATTCTTATACTCTTACAGGAACAAGAAAACACATCTTCATTGAATGCTGTGTTTATCTTATGAGATTTAGAGTTTATAAAAATATGGTAGAACACTGTCTCACAATAATTGATTTAACACTGTATAAGTTTATATTTTAGGAAAATAACTCATAATATAAAATGTGGTATCAGACAGTTTTTTAGCATTTTGAAAAAACTGCTAACAGAAGTTTTCCTTGTCCACATAGAATAATGGAAACAAAACAATATACATTTATGTTACATGAGAACTCATTTTGAAAATATTTTTCTGCATGTTGGTTATATATAAATATATTCCGTTGTCAAAAGAAGGAATGAGAAAATATGTCATTTTTTTCCCCAGCCATCTTTCTTTAGTCTAGTAAAACAGTTTGTTCAAAATCCAATCATTTGGTTTTATATTCAAGTTCATGTTGCATATTCTCCGATTTTACTAATATGCTAGTCAATGCCCATCTTTCCTGATTGTATGAAAGATTTAGGTGGACAAGCATCAGAAACTTTTCAGTCAGATTTTGTTTAAATAATGTAGAGAGAATTAAAGTCAAACTATTATAAAATGTGTTTTTTGCACTTAAATGAAACTCTTTGAGAGATTAGAATATAAGAAGTCTAATAAGTATAAGTAACTAATATACAGAATAAATCTTGGACTGAGAATCCAAAAATGGAAATGGATTAAATGGAATGCTATTTTTAGGTAAAACTTCCTATTTTTATTTTTTTCTTCTTCTTCTCTCCTCTTCTTCCTCCTCCTCCTCCTCCTCCTCCTCCTCCTCCTCCTCCTCCTCCTCCTCCTCCTCCTCCTCCTCCTCCTCCACCTCCACCTCCACCTTCACCTCCTCTAATTTACTTTAATCTTAGTGGTAGGGAAAGACTGGTAGGAAGCAGTGGCAGCAACATTCACTTGAATTCTCTAGCTCATCTTTTGATTTAGAACTGAGGCAGGAAAGTTAGAATGGAACAAAGGCCTCAAGCTCTACCCCTCCCCTTTTCTGTCTTGACTGGAACATCACAGATACGACCTTCAATGACCAGCTGTTCCTCCACTCCCCCCTCCCAATTTCCTGTAATTGAGACAAACAAAACTGATCTCAACCAGATTTGGCAGCCATACTAATCTGAAAGTGACCAACAAGGCCACTGTAGTATCTTAATATCAATTTGCAGCCAGGCAGTGTTGCTCAGTGGTTGAGCCATCACCCATGCACCAAGAGGTCACAGGTTCAATTCCTAGTCAGGGCATATGCCCAGGTTGTGGGCCAAATCGCCAGTGGGGGGCATGCAGAAGGCGGCCAATCCATGTTCTTCCTCATCAATGTTCCTAGCTCTCTCTCTTTCTCTCTCTCCCCCTTCTCTCTCATTAAAATCAATAAAGAAAAAAAATTTGCGTTATGGTTTTGGAACTCTCCCTTCTCCCCACCAAATTTCCATGACAGTACCCAGAGGACCATAAAATAAATTGCTATCTGGAGAGGAGTCACAAGGACCAGCAGCACCAACAGTCACCCCACCAGTGTCAGAAGCCTAGGACAACCCTGTCCCCCATCTTGCCTACATTTAATAAAACTCTTCTATCCAGACCCAAGGGGCCTCTAGTTCTCTGAGGTCACCTGCTCTCACTTCTTGAGTGTGTGCAATCACTTTACTAAATGTACTGTGCTTGTTAAATCTTTCTGTCACCCTCTCAAATTCTTCCTTGTTTGGTGATGAGAACCTAGACCCCAGTATTGGGTTGAGGCCTCCCTTGGCCTCTCTGGGTGCTGCTGGGCATCAGAACCATATTCAAGTTATAATTAGATATTAAGAATCATTATGGATATAAATTCTTAAATGACTTCCAGTGGATTATCTGCAAAGCTTGGATTCATTGGCAATCCACATTATTGCTTTATTACCTTATTTATTGAAATCAAATGATGGATAAAGCTTTCAAGCTTTTATTGTTCTTTTTAAAGCATATTCCATATCAATATTTCTTAAAATTGATATATGTATTTTCTTTAGAACAAAAAACACTTTTTGCTGCCAATATTTATTGTTTACTATGAATTATTGCTAGAAGGAAATATCTGATGTCTGTGAAAGAATATTAAATTTTGTCTAACTTTTCATGAGTGAAACAAATATTTCCTTTTTTTTTTTCATATTGTTTTAATACTCAAGTGACTTCTATAGGTAGGGAAGACATAAAGACTGAACGCAGGAGCTAGACTCTCTATAAATCTACTTTTTCATGTTTCTTTTTCTAATCATTAGTTCCTTAGACAAACTTAAAAAATATTGATATTTGAGTTGTTTCATGTTTTCTTTCATTCCAATTGCTGGCCCTACCAATTTATTTTTTTACTTTCTACTAGACCAGTGGTTCTCAACCTTCCTAATGCCGTGACCCTTTAATACAGTTCCTCATGTTCTGCTGACCCCCAACCATAAAATTATTTTTGTTGCTACTTCATAACTGTAATTTTGCTACTGTTATGTCTTAGGCAACCCCTGTGAAAGGGTCGTTTGATCCCCCCCAGAAGGGTCATGACCCTAGGTTGAGAACCACTGTACTAGACCCTATGCTAAAAATTTAAAACTCATTAAGTCATTTAAACATAAGTCTCTATAAAATTGGCTATATTTTTTATGATAAAAATTATATCTCCATATTTTTTTCTAAATGTGTTCTATTGATACTTATTTAGAGAGAGATGAAGGGAAAGAAAGATAGAAATATCAATATGAGAGAGAAACATTGATTGGCTGCCTCCTGCACGACTCCACTGGGGATCGAGCCTACAACACTGGGCATGTGCCCTGACCAGGAATCGAACTGGACCTTTCAGTCCATGGGATGAAGCTCAATTCACTGAGCCACACTGGCTGGGCTTCCACATACTTTATAAAAATATTGAAACCAAAAGAATAATCAAGCGATATGCCCAAAGTCAAGCAACTGGAAAGGGGTAGATTTTGGTTATGACCTCAGACAGTCTTGCCCAAGAGTTCATGTTCTTCTCCAACTGGCCCTCTGTAAGCATCCAGTAGTTCTAATAGTTAATATGCCTGTGAATGAGTTTTCCATTGCTGCTGTAATAAAGAACCTAAAGCTTAGTGGCTTTAACAAACAAAGGTTCATTATCTTATAGTTATGCAGGTTAGAAGTTTCAAATGGATTGGCAGGGTTGTGTTCCTTCTGGACATCAGACAATCTTGTTCTTTCCTTTTCTAGTTTCTAGAGGCTGTCTTCTTGCCTTGGCTCATGGCCTTCCATCCCTCCAGCCACTGCTTCTGTTGTCTCATCTTCTCTGACTCTCCCGCCTCCTTTGTTTTATAAGGACTCTTGTGATTAGATTGCACCCACCTGAATAATCCAAGATAATCTCCCAGTCTCAAAGCCCTGAATTTAAAACATTTGTAAAGTCTCTTTTGCAATATAAGTTAACATGTTTATAGATTTTGAAGATTAGTATTTGGACATTTTGGTGTGGGAGGGGTATTACTCTGTCTATCATAGCCTGAAATACCAAATTTGTAATCCATTACCTAGGTACATAAATATCTTAAACTGAATCGACCCAAATTAGTTTACTGGTTTATTTTATAAATTAGAGAGCCAAATTATTACAAATAAAAAATATTGCAGAATTAACATAATAAAATGTGGATATACATTCAATTAATTCATATCTTCCAAAAGAAAATAAAAAATCCACAAATATTTCTTGAGTGTCTACCATTGTTGTAACCCAGGAGATCGACCAAACTCAGACGCCGAGATGGGGTTTAATAAAAGGAGTTTATTGAGCTAAGTCCGCAGGCACCTGCAGTATGTCCCACACAGGAGTAACTGCGGCCCCGGAGAACTAAAATGGTTCCTTTTTATAGGATTTTGTCCCGGAGAACTAAAATGGTTCCTTTTTATAGGATTTTGTAAGGGGGTTGCTACATGTAAGCAAGAATGTTACAGAAGCGGAATTTAGCAGTTAGTTAATTACCTGTTACTCAGTTTCCCAGACATCTCAAAGGTCAAGATGTTTTCAATATATTATCCCTGGTGCTGCCCAGGATTACTCAAGGGTTAGTTATTACCCCAGGGTTAGCGATTCCTTAGGGATTAGTTAGTGAAGAATGTTCTTCATTAAATGAGTAAACTGACAACCCCTTTGGTTGTCGTGAAGGCTTCTGGGAGTTTAGGTCAATGGCACTGAGTTACAACATCATATGTATGATACCATAGAAACTGAAATTTGAGTAGAAAAAGCACATCATGTACTACATTACTCCTGGGGGAAGCAATTGCCACACCTGATAGCACTACAAAAAAAAAAAAAAGTTGCAGGAGAGAGTAGCATATTTAGATATGAAAACAAATAACTTGGGAATTTAATTCTAGCTATTTTTGCTAGCACTATATAATTTAAACATTTCATTTATGTACAGAAAAATAAAAGAATCCTTTTATTTGAATTAGAGTTAGATACAATATATATATTTTTTTACCTCTGGGGGAGTTAATTCATTGAATGCCCACCTTACATAAATCACCAGTTACCCTTGAAAATTAAACATGTCAGCAAAGGCTGAAACATTGGGAAGAGATATGGTGATGCTGAAATAAACATTTTGTTTATACTTCACTAATTTGGAAATGGTGTACAACATTTTATAACGTTATTGAAACCTGTTTATTGAGATTTAGTCTGTTCTCTGCTTTATTTTTGTTTCATAATAGTGAATCTTTTGTTCCTTACCATGCTTTCTGCAACATCATGTTTGTAATTAGCTAACTCGTCTCCTATGCTTCCCAACCATCTCTTTATCCTTCTATCACAGGAGAGAAACTTGATGACAGTATTTTTATCACAACTACTCAGGTGAAAATTATTTCTATTCCTCTGATATCTAGGATGATTATCCATCCCAATTTCCCTAGATTAGTCCTGGTTTATATTCATTTTCCTGACATAATCATACTACTGATTTCTACATTAAAAGAGGTGATTCCTCTGTTTATATATTCAGTATTTCAAGCCAGCTGTAAAGGTGTGTCCTCACCTATATTAACTCTCAGCATAATTTTACCAACTTTTAAGAACCTCCCTAATCCTGGGACAATGGCCAGATAGCATGACTACGTCTTTAATCGCCAGCACTTACTGATCTCCTTCCCCAATCTTTGCATTTCAAAAAAAAAGGCATCGACCACTATCAACAAAAAACTTAATGAGAATTTTAGATTATAACTATATTAATTTATCAAGGCTGACATAAGAAAGTGCCACAGACTAAGTGATTTAAACAGTAGAAATTTATTTCTTTACAGTTTTGGAGGCCAGAAATCCAAGATCAAGGACTGGTTTCTTCGGAGGTCCCTGTTTAGTTTGCAGATGGCAGGTGGCTTCTTCTTCTCTCTGAGTCTTCCCATGATCTCCCCTTTATCTGTGTCTGTGTCCTAATCTCCACTTCTTATCACAGGACCAGTCATATTGGACTACAGCCTATTCATAGGAATCATTTCACTTAATTACCTCTTTAAAGACTCCATTTCCAAATTTTCACACTCTGAAGTACTGGGGTTAAAACTTCAATACCTAAATTTTGGGAATACACAATTTATCTCATAACAATAACAGAATAAAATAAGATAAATGTGAGTCTATATTGTTACAGATATAGATATGAACAAATATATAACTTGGGGAGAAAAAGTGATAACTAAAGTTGACTTTATCAATATTATGACAGAACATAGGGGGTAGAATTTAAATAATGCTATTATAAGGGGAATTAAAGAGGATTAGAGCATCCTTGGCAAGAGTCATTCACTAGCCACACATAGCTGGAAAACAGAAATCATATTTTCTGATTTGACTTGTGGGAGTCCATTCAAACTGACTGTGTCTGAGAAAAGAGGTTATTAAAAGGGGCACTATTAAAGTTTCCTTTAAACTTTTTGAAACATCGTATTAGGATAACTGAAGTGTGTGTGTGTGTGTGTGTGTGTGTGTTTATTTGGTATGTATATTATATCTGACATGCAGAGGAGTGATTAACATATGAGTAAGGTTTAAGGACTGATTAATAAGTAACACCCATGTAGTCATTTAAATTAGAAATCTAACTGTATCAGCACCTGAGATATCCCATCTATATCACATGCTCAGCCCAGCCAAAATGTCCCCTCACTCTCTACTGAGGTAGACATTTTCCTGCCTTTTTGATATTCTTTCCCTTGCTTTAGTTAAAATTGTTATCACATGTGTGTGTGACTATTTTTTAGTTTTATTTATTTTTAATCATTATATAAATGAAACACACCTATGCATTCTGTTTTACTTCCTTGATTAATATTTGGCTTGTATGAGACCTCCATATTAATGTATTTGTTTTATTCCTTTTTCTAGCTGTGCAACATTCTGAAATAATTAATGTCCTCATTTATCCTATGTTTAACTGAACCTCAAGTTCTCTGAGTTTGGAAGTAGAACAAACACAGCTTCATTCTCACTTATTTCTGGGTTGTTAGACTCAAATATAATCTGGTTTGGGGAATCTTTACTATTCTAGGAAATCTTGCTTGCTTTTCAGAGTTTTGTTTTAATAGATTACACTATGAATTCAAATAATTAAAGTGAAAACATTTGGTCCTCAGTTTTTTTGTTTGTTTTTGACCATATAAATAATAAATCAAGCACAGATGCAAAAATAAACTAACTTGGACATGGAATTCTGAATTCTGAATGTTTTTCATCTACAAAACACTCAGAATATACTACTCAATGAATTGTACTCCAGGAAAAAGTAAATTAGAGACATGAGATAAAGTAAATATTGATAATAACTGCATATTTTCCCTACTGCTGCTATAACTAATTGCCACAAATGTAGTGGCTTAAAAGAAAACAAACAAATATTTTCTCTTATCAGTTTGGAGATCAGAAGCTCAAAATACATTTTAAGGGGCTAAATTCAAGGTATTGGCAGGGCTGGTTTGTTGTGGAAGTTGCAAAGGAGTTTGTTCCTTTTTGTTTCAGCATCTACAGGCTCCAACATTCCATGGCTCCTGCATGTGTCACTCCAATCTCTGTTCCCATCCTTATAATGCCCCTCCCACCACCTTTGACCTTCTTTTCTCTCTCTTTCCAGAACTGTGCTTACATTTAAACCACTAGATAATCCAGAACCATCTTTCCAATCTCAAGGTTCTTAACTTGATCACATGTGAATAGGTTTTGCCATTAAGAGTAATAGTCACAGGTTCCAAGGATTAAAATGCAGACATTATTGGGGGAACATTATTCAGTCTACCACAATAACATATGATCCAGAAGAAACAAAAGTAAACTAAAATGAAAATAAAGATCCCAGCCCCCTTGATATTTATAATGATATTTGAATAGTGGTGTTCATGTTATTTGGGATTATATCTTTCAAAATGGCTAAATCCATGTTACTTGGTACTACAAGAAACAGTAGCAAATTTTCAGTCATATAAGTGCTGTGTGTTTGGTTTTTATTTTAATGAATCGTCAACAGAAGATAGAACACATAATTAAAGTTATTAAATAATAGGATACACTTTTCACATGAAAATGATGCCTTCACAAAATAAAAGCTATCAAATATTTTTAGAGAGGAGAAAAGGAAAAAATAGGGCAAATATTACATTTTTTAACTTTCAGGGTCAAAAAGTAGATTGCTTTCTCTAAAACTTTTCAGTCAAGATATTTAGATAAACATATAAGATATAAGTTATTAAACACAGCTCTAGAAAGAAGAAAAAAATCACAAAACATGAAGGTTGTTGGGGAAAGGTTCTAGTGAATTAGCTCATGACCTCATCTGTTATAGTGGTAAGGAACATATGTTTCCTAAAGATGATGAATCTAGGAGAAAAATCGACATTACATAAAGTCATAATGGCTACTCTGCTGTTTGTTTTTCAATGTAAATCTCAGATTGATTTCTGATTTTTCCTCTGCTCCATCTTATCCTGCAGGGCTCTGGCCCTCCTAGGACTCATTTCTCAGGCTCCCTTGTCAGCTGGATTCAGGGAAAGGGAAGCAGGGAGCGTGGGGTAAGGACAAAGGAAGCAGCTCTGCCCAGTACCCCCTTCCCCAGACCATCTAAAGTTTGCCTATTCGATACAATATGCACTTTGCCCCTCAGAAAGACCTCGGGCTCTTAGGACCAATTAGCACTATGGTATCTGGAATCTAGTATTACTTGCTGCCCTGCTATTAATTATTTGCAGTGATGTTCTATTTTTAAAAGTCACAATTCTAGTTAAAAACAGACAAGTAAATTAAACAAAAATGTCTATTTTTTATTTTATTATTTTTAAACGTATCTTTATTGTTGAAAGTATTACAAATGTTCCTCCTATTCCCCCTCATTCAGCTCCTCTACCCCACTCCCACCCCACCCCAACTTTCACCAAAAAAGTCTATTTTCAGAGTGGGGACATATATGATCACCTTATTTGCCCCTGTTTTGTAGAGTGATCAGTGATCATTAACAAACATTTTTTTAGTACTTGAGGTGTGCAGGGAAGTACATGAGACACTTGGGATATTTAGGTAAATAAGATAAAATATTGTCTAGAAAACTTACACATGCCATATGCAGATACATGTAATAAATATATCTATACACAGAAATAGTGATAAAGGCAATTGGGACAGAAACTCAAGTAAGCATGTACAGAATTTTAACTATGAAAAATATAACTAGTCAAAATAACAAGTATAGCTACAACACCACATTTAAAAGTTGTATTATATCACATGTATTTTACATTATGTTGTAATGTATATTTATTTTACTTTTCTACAGGCACAGTTTGGCAGTAACTTTCTCAGACTCTCAAAGAGTTTGGATTAAACTGACAGGCAAATTAAGTAAAACAAACTATCAATTTAGCTAAATAATTGTTCAAAAGTCAATTCTGTCAAGAAATTGTTTTGACTAAAATGGCTTGTTGTTTGAAGAAGCTAACTTTTCAATTTAGTCAATGCATTTAAAGAAATTTTGTGTGTATAGTAACAGCTTTTTGGAGGGCTAAGTTATTCTATTTCCAGTCTGAAGTAACCATCATTAATGGAAATCTCTTTGATAGCATTGCCTTATATTCAGAAAAATCAGTGATATTCCAAATAAGAAATAGTAAACATAGCAACATGTTTTTGAAGCATGAGGTAGAATAAATTTAAGAGGCTAAAAGCCCAGGTACAAATAATTATACCTAAAATTGGTTAATTACAACTCAGAGATAAGTGGAAAGTGTCCAATTGCAACTGAAATTGCTCAATTGCCTGAACAATTATCCAATTGCAGCAGTAATTATTGGCTGCTAATTTTTTTCTCTCTAAAATATATTCATTACTCATATATGTATTTTAAATCTCAAGTACAAATCATTACACTTTTAAAATTTAGTTCAAAGCATTGCTAGTTTCTATCTTGTTGATTTGCTTGAAAACATTTCTAAGAGCACTCTCTAAAATTATGATTAAAACAAAATTAACAATCAATGGACTCCACATTATACAAGCACAATTAATTCTCTTCACTTATATATTATTTTCTTGAGGAAGTTTATAGAATAGTTTTAGGTAAAAAACAAAACAAAAACTGTCTCTAAAAGTTTATTCATTTTAATGAGCTGAACCAGCATTATCAAATTCTATTAGGTAAAGTTATTTTTGAAAAAATAAGTTGTTAATATTATATATATTGATCCTAGTATAAGACAATGTAGTGGCTGAGTTATTTAAAAATAAGGGATAATAAATTCCAAAGTTTGATATATAAATAATGTACTCTTTTTCCATAGTAGTTGTTCAAAATAGGTGATGTATTGTAGTTAAATTCCAAAAGACAAGGATACATGTGTAATAATTTAAAGTTAATGACTCCACAAAAGCATACATTTCAGACACATATTTTGACATTAACTGTGACTCTACTTCTCATTGTGTCTCCCCCATCTATTTTGCCCTAAATATTTTGGGCATCATATTTTAGATCTAAGGAATAAAAACAGTTTGAAGAGAGATTATTGTTAAAGAAGAGTGTTATGAGAGATATCTGTCAAAGGAAAAAAAAAATAAACAAATTTTTAAAAATAAATAGAAAAGGGAAGAGGAACAAAGGAAAAGTTTTGCTGAGGCAGTTGAAAGGATATTTCAAAGTGAGCACTATAGGTTTTAGGTTTGTATTTACCATAGTAACTTACAGTGTCTACTAAAATGCATTCTATTCTGAAAATATATTGAAGAAAATAATCCTAACATTACCCATTAATGTCTAGTTGCAACTTGGCAATTTTAAAAAATTTAGTTTTATTTAATCACAGCCACCAAACTGCTTTTAGTGAAAATACAGATGCTGTTGTACCCCTATTTTTAATTGTGGAAGTCACCTACTGTATCAGAGAGTGTGAAAATGTTTTTTGTATAAGCAGTTGTCCACTTTAAATCTGGAAACTTGGTTGAGTGATTTAACCCTTCTAGCGTTGACTCCCTAATCTATGAATTCAGGGAATTGTTTTATCAAGGTTTGAATTGTATCCACCCAAATTTATATGTTGGTGTTCTAATCCCTACACCTCAGAATCTGACCATATTTGGAAATAAGATCTATGCTATGTAATCAGTTAAGTGTCACACGAGAGTAAAGTAGGCTTATTAATGCAGTATGACTAGTGTCCCCACAAAAGGAGAAATTTGCTGACAGTCATGCACAAGAGAAGAATGCCATGTGAAAGTGAGGATGGATATTGGGGTGATGCAGCAGCAACCAAGAAATGCCAAAGATTGCTGACAACTCACCGGAAGCTAAAACAGGGGCATGAAACAGCAAGTCGACTACAGGCTGATGCATCAAGAAGGCCATCAGACATGGGTTTAGCATGTAGTATTTTTAATTTTTCTATCTGCAAGTATAAATTTTAGAAAGGTCTTCTTACCTATGTCTCCAGCAGAGAGGAGAAAAACTTTAATCTGTGAAATTCCTAGTAATGAAGGGTCTGTTTGAACAGCAGACATTTCTATGGATTTGGCTTATTGTTTCACTGATTTTTGTTACTTAGTTTGTATATGTAATTCATTTATTTTCAATAGGTCAATTACACAAAACATTAAGTTTAGAAAGAAAAATATTGTAGAAGAAAATTTTCTGAAGGAATCATCTCCCAAAGCATTCTCACCATCTTTTTGCCCATGGGCCCAGCCCACTAGTGCTTCTATTTCTCAAAAAAAAAAGGAATAATGTGTAGGAAAAAATTTTGCTTAATTTCATAATGCTCAAATAGCAAAAAGAACAAAATGTTGCCTTAAATCTAAAATATATGATCAAAAATCATAACAAAACAATTCTTCATTTCTCAGTTCAAAACTAATAGTCGACACTATCCTAAAAAGCTTTCCTTTGGAAAGATGGAAATTCTGTGATTCCAATACTTTCATTGAAGATAATTATATTTCAGAACATAAACAAAATTTATACTTATTTGATTTAATTTACTGGATTTATTTTTTATTCATATTTTAATTTTATTTGTTAATAGTTTGGTTCAGGGTTTCATAGTTTATTTAATGCAATACTTAAATTCAAGTTTCTGAAAATTAGTTGGTTTCATTGTGCTTTTGATTCATAGTTATTCTCAGTGCCATTAGTAAATCATGAGAACAAGTTGGTTATTTCCTTACAGAGGACAACCATGGTACCCACTAGAGGGCAAACTCTCAGACTAAGACACGCTAGTACTCACTTCCTGATATAACTGCATTGAATAAACCAATTTGCTTATAGAAAATAAGAGAAGGAAAACCTGTTTTTTCCAGGAAACATTATTTCAAAGCCACCACTTATCAATTTATTGCCACAAATTGTTGACACTGTCAGTCTGACCATCCAAAAGACATTACCACTATCCACTGTCAGGAGAAAAGCGTCAGCAGTATTGATTGCAAATATATCTATGTCAAGGAAAAGGCGAACACTGAGTTTGAGACACCAAAAAGCCCTAAAGTGAGTGGTTCCAAAGGTGCACTGCAATCTTCTAAGTTGCTTGAAAAAAAGACATGAACTAGTTAATTCAACTCAAGTTATTTCTTTAAATATTTGTTGACCCTTGTTTGTCAGGAGCAAAGATTACAAGAGGAAAGACTTATCTTTACTGCCAAATAATTCAATCTTAATATAATTGCTTGGAGAGATTTTTGGAAATCTAAATAGAAAAAAATAATAAATGAAAATTCACATATCCAATTTTGACTAATTTATATATATGTATACATATATATACACATATGTATATGTATATATATTTCTCTATTATTAATAATGGAGGTAGTTTAACCATTTTGTAAGCAACTATTCTAATGGGTATAAAACGTTTATAATCTTTCACCAAATATCCTAAATAAAGTATCTACAAGATGACAGGAGGCATATACTAAATCTAGAGATGTTCACTGCACTGTAATAGAAATAGTGTGGTTTGACTCAATTGTATAACAACGGCAAATGTTAAAAGTATTTTTAGAAATCCTTTTGAGAGAAAACCTACACAACTCAGTTTATCTTTAATATTTTAAATATTAACATGATGTTATACTAGAAAATACAAGAGTAGAAGTGAAATTATCAGTTTATACTGTTCCAAATGAATGCACATGGTTCTTAAAATAATATGCTATGATCTTTTATTCATTAGTACAATGATTATATAATATGATAGAAGAAAGAAAACATGAAAATTATATAATATGGACAAAACTGGGAAGGTTGAGTTCTTGTGATTTATTTTAGAAATTTTCATTTCTTTAGGGATGATGTTTTATAATTTGTATAATGTTGACACAGAAACTACTAGTTTGAAACTCCAGTTTAATTCATGGTTATTCATTCATTCAGCTAATATTTATACAGCACGTCCTCTTCTAGCAGTGTATTAGGTGCTGGGAACATATGAGGTAAAAAGTCATATTTCAAAAAAAAAAGTCAGTTTTCTTTTTCAAGGCCTAGTAAATAAATGAATTTTAATTCAGAGTGATACATTTTTTAATTAATTTAAATAAAGGGTACTATAGGAGGTCATTAAAAGGCACTTTATCCCAGTTACTGTTGCCTTGGAGAGGTTTTCTAGAGGAGGTAATCTGAACAAATAATTTTATAATATACTTGACTTTGGTTAGCTTCTTGCTTTACTAAATAATTTTGGTTAATTATTTTTTATATTTAAATTTCAGGTGCTTTAATGTATTTATACCAGTCTCTCCATGTTGATTATTCTTACTATGGAACTTTACTTTCTTCTTCTTCTTCTTTTATTTACTTTATTATATTTTATTTTTTATTGAATGTATTGAGGAGACACTGCTTAACAAATCTGTAGAGTTAATTCTTATTTAAGGCTTTTATTTTAGTTAAACTTATTTTAAAACATACTTCTAGTTAAAAATCTATTCCTCTTTCATACCATTAATCTACAATACTCATCATCATGAACCACATGCATCTATATGATATCCTCTTTGTAAAGGTAATGGAATAAACAATAGGATACAAAATGTTTTATCACTATGTATTTTGACTTGGAAATTACCTTGAAATACTTACTAGTGGATTAACTGATAAATAGCAACACCATATATAATTGTAATGATATAAAATAAAAAATTAATAATAGCAATAATAAAGAGTTGCAAGAATTCCATTTAGGGGTTGCTTGAGTGATTGTGAAAGAACACGAAATTTAAATAGCCTTATTATTGCAATAATTAAGCAAGTAAAGAAGAATGTTGAGATATTTCTAGGGATTGTGTAATAAAGTTAAATATACAATTTTAGCAATGTTTGTTTATTTGGATAGAAACAGATTCAGATCAGAGTGAAATGGAAGCAGGGACAGACTGCAAACAACCTTAAATAATGAAACATGGGTTTGAACTTCATTATAGATAGCAATATTATTCAGACTTCCACTTTTCCTTAGAGGAATCAGGTGTTAAGAAATTGTATTATACTTCTTTTTTTTTTTTTTTTTTTTTTTAATCCTCACCCAAGGACATTTTTCCATTTTTTGTTCAGATAGAGTGGGAGGGAGAGAGAGAGAGAGAAACATCGACGTGAAAGGGACACATCGAGTGGTTGCCACCCACACGACCCAACCAGGGCCAGGGACAAACTGCAACCAAGTTACATGCCCTTAGCGGGAACCGAACCCGGGTCTCTCCGGACCGCAGGCTAATGCTCTAACCGCTGAGCCAAACCGGCCAGGGCTGTATTATACTTCTAAAATCATACTTAGAAGTCTAGCATATGAAGCAAATAAAATCAAAGCTACTTTTTGGAAGCAGCAATGAGGTGATCATAGTCTTACTACTTGACTCCTCCCTTCCCTAAGCATTCTAAGAAGAACAATTTGAATATCGCTGTCTATGAAGACTGAAATGGGCATTGAAATATTAGAATATATTTGTGTTTATTTGATGTGATTTGGAGTGACCTCCAAAGAAGTTTTTAGAAATAATATTATACATATGGATTAAAGATGCTTTGGAACAGTGATGGTAATAGGGATTCCAATTAGTCACAAAACTTTATTAAAATATTCTGAGGGTGCTGACAATGAGAAATTGAGAAGAAAGTCATAAATTTTTCATAGTTACTTAGTTTTAACAGTAGTGATTAGTAAAATAAATATTAAGATTTAAAATTGTGATACATTATTATTTGGGAATAAATAACATATCCAATCAGTCTTTAAATCTTAAAGAATGGTGATGGAGAACTCCACTGAAGGAAGCTGAATATAATAAAAATAATAAGAAGACTGTAAGGAAGGTTCCATCATGGTATAAAATGCCTAAAAAAATATTGATCATTAATGTTGCAAATAAGTCAACTCAATGAATGGAAGAAAATGTTTAGAGAAACAGCATAGCAATCAACATTCTCTAAACTACAAAATTATAATTGCATTTTCAAGAGGAAAATAATTTTCTGAGTGCTTTGAAATGTTTTCATATCTACACCAAATAGCTTTTATCTTGAATATTTTCTAAATACAAAAAGTGTCTGATAGAATGCAAAATAGATGTAGGAGGAAATGTTTTTATTAAAATAATTTATATGGTTATTTTTATATAATTTATTTTAAATCTTATAATTTATAGGATAACATAATAATTATAGCATGTTATTTTCTTAAAATTTTTATTTAAAATATAGCTAAACTCAGAGTTGTTAGTAAATATGGAATTTCAGGGACATTCACCTGCATGAAACACAAGATTGTAGATTATGCCCACTTATATTTAATGCAAAACTCCAATTTTTAAGAAATTATTGTCAACAACAAATCAAAAATAAACTAAAATAATTTTTAAAAATTGATTTTCCATAAAGGCAAAACATTAATAATGAATGCTGCAAAATACATATTGGCCAAAATTCAGACTTCACAAAGGAAATACCAGAGAACCACATTTGAACAGTTCAGTCTGATAAAGTATATAAAACTTGGTAACAAAGAGACTATTTCATTTTATTTATTTATTTTTTAAATTTGAGTTTTTTTTATTTTATTTTATTTTTTTTCCAAATCTTTATTGTTGGATGTAAAATGTATTACAGATGTTCCACATTTTTCCCCCATTGACCCCCTCCTCCCCACTCCCACCCCCCTCCCAACTTTTCCCACACTATTGTCTGTGTCCATTGGTTATGCATATAAGTTCTTTGGTTTATTTCTTCCCACCCCCCCAACCCCTTTCCCTTTGAGGTTTGTCAGTCTAGCAATGAATTTGTGCTTCTTAATCCCTTCACCTTTTTCACCCATTCCCCCAAACCCCTTCCCAACTGGCAACCAACAAAATGTTCTCTGTATCTATGAGAATGTTTCTGTTCTTCCTGTTCATTTTGTTTGTAGATTCCATTGTTGATAGATATGTATTCATTGCCATTTTGTTTGTTCATACATTTTATCTTTTTCTTCAAAAAGACACTTCATCATTTCATATAATAACGGTTTGGTAGTGATGAACTCCTTTAACTTTTTCTTGTCTGGGAAAGTTTTTATATGTCCATCAATTCTAAATGACAGCTTTGCAGGATAGAGTAATTTTGGTTGTAGGTTCTTGGTTTTCATCACTCTGAATATTTCTTGCCACTCCCTTCGGGCCTGCAAAGTTTCTTTTGAGAAATCAGCTGACAGCCTAATGGGAACTCCCTTGTAGGTAACTAGCTGCCTTTCTCTTGCTGCTTTTAAGATTCTCTCTTTGTCTTGAACCTTTTGCATTTTGATGATGATGTGTCTTGGTGTGTGCCTCTTGGGATTCATCTTGTTTGGGACTCTCTGTGCTTCCTGGACTTGTATGTCTGTTTCCTTCACCAAGTTAGGGAAGTTTTCTGCCATTATTGTTTCAAACAGGTTTTCGATTTCTTGTTCTCTCTCTTCTCCTTCCGGCACCCCCAAGATGCGAATGTTGGCACGCTTGAAGTTGTCCCAGAGGCTCCTTACACTATCCTCATTTTTTTGGATTCTTTTTTCTTTTTGCTGTTCTGATTGGGGATTTTTTGCTTCCTTATATTCCAAATTGATGGTTTGCTCCTTGGATGTACATACTCTATTATTGAAGCTGTGTAAATTATTCTTTATTTCAGTTAATGCTTCCTTTAATTCTAACTGTGCATCCATGATTTCTAACTGGTCCTTTTTTATGCTCTTGAGGCCCTCCCTAAGTTCACTGAGCATCCTTATAGGCAGTATTTTGAACTCAGTATCTGTTAGGTTGCTTATCTCCCTTTCGTTTAGTTCTTTTATTGGGGTTTTGTTCTGTTCTTTCATTTGGGACCTGTTTCTTTGTATCCTCATTTTGGCTGCCTCCTTGTGTTTGTTTCTGTGTATTACTTAATGAGAGGTATGGGGCTCGCTGAGACCCGGTGCTGCTCGTTTGAAAGAATTTAGGAAAAACCTGAAGCAGGATCCAAGACAGGTCAATCCTATGGTTAAGCAAGTGGCTACAGCTTGGGTGGGCTTGAAAGTTGTGTGGGGCGGGGCGGGGCCTCAGGGAGTCAGCAGGGCGGGGCTACCAGTGTGAGCCAGGTTGCTGGAGTCCCAGATATGGCTTCTGTCTGCCGCCCCTGGGAAGGGCTCACCAAAGGAACAAAGGCCTCTTACAGCACGTTTGTCCCCGAGGAAGCTCCCTCTCCAGCGCTCGCTCCAGTGCCAAACAGCTCAGTTCTTCCCTGTATGTCTCTGGCGCCCCTTGAGCTGCCTCCCCTCCGAGCTTAGAGGGAGAGAGTCCGACAAGTCCGTGCGCGGCCCTTTAGGGAGCTGCCTGGGGCTCCAGCCGCTTCAGGTTCCCTGAGCCTCAGTTTCCGCTGGTTTTTCCAGCCAGAAGTTATGGGGACTTCTCTTCCTGGCACTGGAACCCTGAACGGGACACCTGGTGTGGGACGGGGACCCCTCAGTCCTCAGGAAGGACCTTCCCAGCCGTGGGAGCCTCCTGATTTTTATCCACCACGCTTGGGTGTGGGACCAGCCCGTCTCGCTGCCGCCGCTGCCTGTCCTACCAGTGTGGATGTAGCTGCTTTTTTTTTCTTAGTTCCGTAGTTGTACGACTTCCATTCAGCTTGATTTCAGGTGGTTTTGAATGATGGTTGTTCTGTAGTTTAGTTGTAACTTTGATGTGGTTGTGGGAGGACGCGATACCACGTTTACCTACGCCGCCATCTTGACCGGAAGTCCAAAGAGACTATTTTAAAGAGACACAATGTTTTTGCAATTCTGTGCTTTGACTCTCAACCCTTATTTAAAGAAACTCATTTAATATGACTACTTGGAGAGATTAAATGTGATCAAAGTAGCTGAAACGATTTCAATTTACCCCAAAGCAACCAAGATGGTGAACGACAGCTGAACAATTGTTTTGATAAAAGAACCAGAGGATTTACTGCTGGGCTGAATTGGACAAAACTCCTAGAATTTGTCAGGATTAAGGATACGTTGTGTTCCCCCAAAGAACAGAACTGACATGGGATCCCCTGGGTTCTGTTAGTAGGGCCATCTGGAAAGGGGAGGAACTACAATAGGAAGAAGCTGGAGACTAATGCTGGATGCTTGGAACAGGAGAAAGTGATAAATTGCCAATGGAATGGAGTTGCAAGGACAAAGTCAAGGAAACTGTGTTTGAGAAATCCGGAATAATGAGAATTGCTAGAAAACACACAAAGGCACCTGTGAGAGAAGAAAACCAGTTTACCACTTTCTAGATCCAGAGCAGATAAAACCCACTCACAAAACATCAAAAATAACTTCTTATTCCTCTATTGTACTCAGTCCTTCACGAGTTCCAGTATCCGTTAAGTACCTGAAGTCCACATAGGGATTAATGAAATAAGGAGTGGAAAGGGGAGTTGAACCAGCACCGTCCCCTTCCCTGAAGCAGAGGATTTTCTGAAATATATCCTAGCAGAGAAGGGAGTGTACATCGAGTATGGAGTTACAGTTGTTCATTATTATGATCTAATTTTAATGAAGTAACTGAATATTTGTTAAGCCTCACCAATATTGTATACATAGACATTACTATATGGAACGATATTGGACTTGCAAAATCTGGCATAAACACATGGTCTAACTATTATGCAATAATCGTGATTAAAATTAAAATTATACTGTTTAAATTCAGTAGTGATTAATAATCTGGTTCTTATGGCTCAATTTTGTGACTTATAAGCTGAATAAAAAAATATTTTGAAACTAATAAAAAATTATATCATGAAGCACCATCAACTTTAAAGATAAAAACATAGTTTTGTTTCAACTACTTAAACCTTTCTTATAAAATTATATTTTAAATTAGAATTATCAGGGTTAGAGTTAATCTGATCTATTTTATCTAGTCACTGAGATCCAGATCTCTTTATTGGTTAAATTCCACTTCTCATGGTGTTATCTCATTCTAAAAATCATATTATATCAGTACTGATTCTACGATTTCATAAAGGAAATATTTTCATTTGATAGATTCAGAATTCATTTCTATTTTTTATTCATTCAATTAATTATTAAACAGATAGTTATGTAGCACTTAGTAAACATAAGGACTATTCTCTCTAGGCACTGAGGTTAAAGCAAATGATATAGACAAAATCTATCTCATCATGAGCCTGAGAGTATAGTGGGGAAAATTGTCAAGTAGTGACACAACTAAAAACACAAACTAACAAACAAAAATTTAATTTCACAATTTTAGATCTGGTAGTATTAATTGATATTGGAGCAGAAACCACAAAAATTTGGAAAACATCATACTGATATGTAAGGAACAACACTCCAGGAAGAGATACAAGTGCCAATCATGAGGCAGGAGCAAGCATGAACTGCCTAAGAAAAGACCAAGAGGTCTGTGTGTCTGGAGCAAAGCAAATTGGGAGAAGAAAAGCAGTCAAAAATAAGACAAGAGTTGGTCAAAAGCAGGGGTCAGATCATGTGAAACAGAAGGTGTCCTGATAAGGGCTGCATTTGTTCTAAGCGAGGAAGGAAATCAGGCAAGGAAAGCTGGGACACCAGTCCTAGTCAAGGAGTGACCTGCACTTTTAAGCTCATTCTGGCTTTTGTGTAAAGAGTGGACCATCAGGAGAAGCCTGGAAACAGCTAGACCACCTAGAACACTGAAGGGAGTGATTAAGTGACTGGGCTCAATTTGGCTCTGATGTAGATGTTGAGAATATGGTCACCCGGCTGGTGTGACTCAGTGGTTGAGCATTGAATTATGCACCAAGAGGTCACCGGTTCAATTCCCGGTCAGGGTACATGTCCAGGCTGTGGGCCAGATCCCCAGTGAGGGGCATGCAGGAGGCGGTCAGTCGATGTTCTCTCTCATCGATGTTTCTATCTCTCTCTCTCCCCCTCCACTTTCCTCTCTCTCTAAAATCAATAAAGAAAAAATTTTTTTTAAAAAAGTAGGGTCAAAGGGGAAGCAAAAGACTGTTTTTTTGAATAGAGGAATTACTTATGAGAAGAAAATTATGTGACAAGCAGGTCTGAGGAGAAAAAGCAAAAACACAGTCTGGACTTAATATATTTATGTTTATTTCATGTCCAGGAGCAGCTAGAAGATATACAATTTTTCTATTTTAATTTCTTTTTGAGAAACAAGTTCACCTATATTAGTAACAATATATGTCAGTTTTATTAATAAATAAAGTCAACTGATGCAAAATAATTTTAGATTCCATGACTAAATAGAAAGAGCTTTAAAAATTTTAAAACTGTGGGGGAAACTAGAATATACATTCATGTGCTTTCCTGTGTTACTTAATAGATAGGCATAGACTAGTATCTACATGTGTTTTGTTGTTTGTTTGTTCCTTGAAGCTCAATACAGACAATTTAAGTAATCCACAAATATACTCTTTCACAGACACTATAGATCTTAGTTCACATGTGGAAGACACACTGAGATGTAATTGGTGACACAGAAATAAGGGAAGATGATAATTACTGCAACTCTACAGGAGACCAAACCTACATGCAATATGACTGTGGAGGTTGACATTAAAAGCCATGGGAAACATGCCCATTTTCTGCCACTCAACCATTCAGTGACTGCTATTTTCTGTCCCCCAATGAGCAGATGTCAAGACAGGACTAATTGAGCAAAGGTTTTATTAGGGCAAGTGCCTGTGAGAGAGTTAACAGGGTGAGTGCTGTCAGACCTTGAATGAAGGAGAGACAAAGGGAAGATGGGTTATGTGCCATCCATAGAAGTTTCAGCAAGGCCCTCGTAAAGTGCTTGAGCCACAGTCATCTGTCTAAATTGTCTTCTTTCTCCCAGAAATAGGTTCCCCTCAGTATCCTTGGATTACTCCATGTTTGGGTGAAAGCTGCCACAGGAGTTGTGGCCTCAGCACAAAAGCAGTGACGAATTTCAAAGCCCAGTACCCTAGGCCCTTGGCCAATCATCTCCTCCAAGTGAAAACCAAAGCATTATATGACTAGAGGCTTATTCTGTGAGGTATTGTTTGTAGGCTAGGTGGATTGTCCACTGGAAAGATGCTTGTGAAAAACTGATAGCTCCCATCATCATATAAGAATTAATTGTGAGGAACTAATATTAGAAATCAAGTATTTTAAATAAGCCCACCATTTTAGTTTGCTCAGGCTGATATAACAAAATACCATAAACTGTGTGGCTTGCAAACAACAAACATTTATTTTCCACAGTCTGGGACATCCAAGATCAAGGCACCAGCAGGTTTAGTGTCTGGTGAGGCTTGCTTCCTCATTTAGAGCTGACTTTTTAAATGTAATTTCACATGGTGGATGGGAACCAAGGAGCTTTCTAGATCTTCTTTTATAAGTACACTTAACCCACAGATAAGGGTTTGACCTTCCCTCATGACCTAATCACTTCAAATGTCCCACCTCCTAATTCCATCACTTGGAGGACAAGGATTTCTACATATGAATTTTGGGGGATACAACATTCAGTCTATAACTTATTTATATGGATTAATTTGAATGTATCTATGATACCCAGAAACCCAGGCCAATTGGTACAGGGACTTTATAATGTAAAACTATAACCATTTTTGTTCAAAGATAATAATAATAATAATAAATGATATAGAACCAATATAGGTTTTTTATATTGGAAGATATGTATATTTCTTAAGAATTAATATGTTTAACTTGTTTATGGGGTAAGTGCTGTTATTATTATAAATATTTTACAAAGGAGACAGCTGAGGCACAGAGAAGTTATGTAACTTCTCTAAATTAATATAGTTAGCAAATTGAGAGGTCAGTTTTCCAAACAAAGCATTCTGGGCCCAAAGACCAGACTCTTAACCACTATAGTGATATGGTTATCCTTTGGGTTTTAGATGATGAAGAAATGATTTACAGAAACTATCTGCTTAAAATGTGTCCTTAAATGACTACATATATCTTTTTTTTTTGGTACGTGCCCCTAGCGGGAACCAAATCCGGGACTCTCTGGTCCACAGGCTGATGCTCCAACTGCTGAGCCAAACTGGCCAGGGCCATATATCATTTTAACAATAGCAAATAAAATGAATTATTACTCTAATTGCAAAATCTATAATCTCATAGCAAACCATCCTCAATATATTAAACACCATATTTCTAAGAAGAATAAAAATCACATGTTCCAGTATCCATAGTTGATTCTAGGTGAAAACAAGATTTTTGGAGGGGCTGCCTAACATAGACTTGGTTTTGGCATGTCATTTAGGCATAACTTTGAAAATACTTTATCAATAGCCACACACACTGACTGCAATGAGTGATAATTACAAGGGTTTCTGAAAATCTGAATCATACCTTGTCAATCTATTAACAAAGTGACAATAACAACACTATACCCAAAAAGCTTTTTATATTCTAGATAATTATAATGCTTTTTATACTGGGAGTATCAAGTAGAATTGATTTTTGCCTTGAAAGCATTACTAAATCTTAAGAAGTTTGTGAAAGGGTGTAAGTATGATATTGTGAAGCGCAGTGTATAACAGTTTGTTGAGGACCTTCTACTATAATAGAAAAAGATAGCTAGAAATATTGCCAACTCAAATATTTTTAGGAAAAAGCATCATCCTACCCTGGCCGGCTTGGCTAAGCGGTTAGAACGTTGGCCTGTGGTCCAGAGAGACCTGGGTTCAGTTCCTGCTAAGGCACATACCTCAGCTGCAATTTGTCCCCGGCCCTGGTTGGGTTGTGCGGGTGGCAACCACTCAATGTGTCCCTTTCATGTTGATGTTTCTCTCTCTTTCTCTCTTCCTCCCACTCTATCTGAACAAAAAATGGAAAAATGTCCTCGGGGATGATTAAAAAATAAATAAAAGAAAAAGCATCATCCTGTTACTGATAACATTGAAAAGTATGGGGACTTATAAAAGCAGGATTTTCCTGAATCTGTTCATGTAGTAAAAAATTCTTCTTAATATGGTGTTTCATTCCGATTCATTAATTGATATTCATCTATATAATAACTTGAATCCAAAAATTACTATCAATCAATCATAGAGTTATGAAAATAAACCAAGTTCAGTGCTCAAACTACATGCATGTGGGGAAGTAGGTGTTTTTCTCTGCCTACTAGTCAGGAGATCCTGCATCTCTTGGTCACAATGACATCCCCAGTTTGTATATACAGAAGATACTCAATGTACTTTTGTTGAATGAAGATAGACTTACACATTTTTTCCTTGTTTCTATAAGATGGAAAGAATCACAGGGCTAAAAATTCTCTTTTTAAAAAAAGATAATTGTCAGCCTCTGAAAATATTCCACATAAAATAGTTGCAGAAAATATTAATAAGGATAAGGAGTAAAAGAAGGACAAGGATGCTGCTGATTCTGGGAATGTACTCCATAAATATCTGGGTCTAATAATGTCAAAGAAACATGCTACGGGTTGAATTGTGTTCCTCCAGAAAGGCATATTGAAGTCCTAAATTAATCTTAGTACCTCAGAATGTAACATCAATAAGAAATAGAGCTTTTAATGAGGTAATCAAGTTAAAATGAGGTCATTAGGGTGGGCCTTAATCCAGTATGACTGGTATCCTTATTAAAGGAATAATTGAACCACAAAGACAAACATGCAGAGGGAGAATCATGTGAAGACACAGGGGAAATGTTGCCTATAAGCCAAGGACCTCCTGAGACTGTCAGAACCTAGAAGGACAGCATGGAAACATTGCTTTTCACAACTATCTGAAAGAGCCAACTCTTTGGAGACTTTGATTTTGGACTTCTAGCACCAGAACTGTGAGACAACCCATTCTGTTATTTAAGTCACGCATTGTGTGGTACTTGGTTAGGGAAGCCCTGGGTAACAAACACACATGTCACTGGGAACATAATAATAATCCTCTCCTCCCTGTTTTGAGATACTGAATAATAATTATTTCCCTCAGGCCAAGTTGGTGTCACAGAGCTTCAGCCATTGTGTGCTGAATTGAAGTTCTTTAAAGAGAAGGGAAAAAAAATTGTATCTGTTTGTATTTTTCTGTTTCTTTTTGGGTGCTTACATATTATTATTCCTTTACACTAGAGCTTCAAAAGAACTCACCTTATATTTATCCAAACAAAACAAATAGTTGGACACTTCATTCAAATGGCCATTTTGAGGGAAAGAAATAAGACATTGTTTGGCTGCACTTTTTTTTCTTTTAAGTGAATGTTTGAAAAAATAAATTAATCATGTAGCCTTGTGAGAACTCAACTTATTTGAGAAAATTCTTAAGAAAAGTTTATTAATAGTATTATGATGCCTTCTTTTAAATAAATTGCATGTTCCACTAAAAAATACAAGTCATAATACAATAAAGAAATAAATAAAGTAATCCAACATGGTGGCTATTTGAATAATGATCATCTTTTCCCACCCATGCGTGTAAGCCTTTGTCTCATAAATCCTAGCTGTAGCTTCTTGGAAAATTGTAGCTAGAGAAAACATTGATAAAAACAAGTTGCCAACATGAACAGCAACACGCTATATAATAAAAAGAAAATGCTTTTCAAAAGCTGATGATAATTATTCTTTTCCTTACATGCCCTGTAATGGTATTGCTGAAGTGCTAGGACTTTTTAAGTGGGAACCAAATTAATCTTTATTAATCCTTGTCATTGTGATTGCATAATGTCTAGATTTGAATGTCTGATGTGTGACACCCTCTTTCCTCTTCCTCTGGCAATCAGAAGTGTGAAAATAAACCTTAGGCTTTAAAAGAAACACTGAGTCTAAAAAAAAAAAAATAGTTATAATCATCTGAATTGAAAAGAAAAAAATGCTTTACAGAAGAAAAAATATACACTATGTCAGAGACGTGTTCTTTTATGTTAATATATGCACTGTTACATGTCAGGGCTGTGAAAATAGGCAGCAAAACAAGGAGGCAGGTGGCCAAAGGCATGCAGAGAAATTTTGAAAATTCGTTCATTTGCATTTTTTGAGAATCTCTATTTAGAGCGTAATTAATACCTTTAAAATTACTTCCTCTAATGATCTGTATGTAGTCCCAATTGAAATTGCCATTAGGTGCTAATTAGTGAGTAAGGTCAAGTTCCATAATAAATAAATAAATGCAAACAGAAACACTCAGGACTCATGAAGCAGCTTCCCAACAACTGGTTCCTGCCATTCTTGGTTAGTCTGGATCACGTCGGAATGGATTCTCTGCCCACAGGACCACAAATAGTCCAATGCTGAGTTCAATTTATGGCGTCAAATCAGACAAACCCCACAGTGTTGACTTGTGCTTCTTCAAATTTTGATTCTATTCTCATCTCAGAATCCCAGACCTTACATATGGACAGGCTTGGGCTGGCTTGCCTGGTCTCACTCTGAACTGGCTCCCAGCACAGATTTTTAAAAGGCTCCATGCATATTCCCAACAACCTAACATCATCTTTAAAGATTATGGGTCTGTTTATTTCTGTATTTTTTTTTCTGCTGTCATATTACTTTTGAATTTATATAGCATCTTTACCTTTTGCATATATAGGAGAAAGAGTGACTTATTATGCCATACTATTTGTCCAAATTCCCTAAGTCTAATATTACATTAAAAAGTAAATAAAGAGCCCGGCCGGTGTGACTCAGTGGTTGAATGTCGACCCATGCACCAAGAGGTCACTGCTCCAATTCCTGGTCAGTGCACATGCCCAGGTTATGGGCCCAATCCCCAGTGGGGGGCATGCAGGAGGCAGCCAATCGATGTTCTCTCTCATCAATGTTTCTATCCTTCGCTCCCTTTGTTCCTCTCTCTGTAAAATCAATAAAGAAAAAAAGGTTAAAACAAACAAAAATAAATAAATAAATAAATGTGTTACTAGCCTGGAGACCAAATAAGGTCACAGTACAGTTCTGGGGAGAAGAGCTGAATGATGAAGTTGTCTGAAAAAGAACATAAAATTGTAACAAGTAATAGATTTTTGCAACAGGGATGTTGGCATATTCACCATCCACCAGAAACTGCTGGTTTGGCATTACGGGCAGGGTCTTAATTGAGTCCCAGTGGTCAGTGTGTGGTCAGCAACAAAACTGGGGTAACAGGCCAGCTGTGTGATGATACTCTCTCACTCCCTGTTCCAGAAGTGGGCACTTTAATTAGAGAGTTTAGAGGTAAAGTGAGGGTGCACATTTGTTTTCATTACACTGGGCCGGGTGTGACAGAGAGGCTGATTGAGGTAGAACTGTACCTTTTGGGTATAACTGTATGAATAATTTGTAATATGGCATATGCTCTGCATCACATTTATATAACAAACATTTCTGAATTCAGAAATACATCTAGCTCCCAGAATGTTGGCTACCGAACTGAAGAGCTCTATCCCACTACCCAGGTCTCCTATCCATCTTCCACCCTGTACCTCTCCTTCCCTTCACATACAAACTTCTTCAAACTCTAAATAACTGGAAATCTCCCAGTTTTCTTCTCCAGCTCATCTTCACCTCACTCTTACTATGTTTTTATTTTTATCAAAGCAGCTAATGGTTTGACAATATCACCAATGTCATTGTTTTGTAGGTTCATACCTTACCCTTATCATGATGTAATGCATGAAATTCTATGTTCATGTTTAGCTCCCAGGCCTCTCAACTTGCTACAACTTGTATTTCAGACTAGGTGATCTGTCTATTCGAGACTTCAAACTCTGCCTGACAGCTCCCTGATTAACAGCTCCATTGTCATAAATCAAAACAAAACAACTGACAAACCTTTAGATGCAACCATTTTTCCAATACCTCCCTAGGAATATAACAGAGGAGTATTCAAATATCAAGCTCATGATCTTGCCTCCAAACTGGCTCTCATCATGTGTATTATTATTCAAGAAATGTAACCATAACCTTTCCAGCTCTACAAGCTGTTAATACCTCTGAGCACTTATTGCCCCTCACCTCCCATAGTTTACATATCACTGGTTTGACTTTATCCCCTAAACATTGTTTATGTCCATATATGTCTCTACATTTTCACGACCACCACCTAATTAGTAAAGATTATGCTTATTGAAAGCTTATAAGGTGCCAAGTTCTGAGATAATTTCTTTATATAAATTGTGTTATTATATTCTCACACAACCTTATCAAACAGATATTATTAAATCCATTTTACACGTTAGAGAAATGGGATTTGGTGATGTTTTGTAATTTCCCATAGGCACACAGCAACGTGGAGACAACTCTAACTCCTATAAACCTAGAGAGTGCCACTCTTCCAAGCACTTGTTGAACTTTACTTATTACATCTATATCTGTATTGAATTTCTAGTTGGTCTTCCTGAAACACTCTTAGTTTATTTCTTTTGAATTAGTCTCCTCATTCCTTCATTCAAATCTTATGCAGATTTCCTCTGGCTCCTGTGTCAAAGCCAAAGTTCTGATCAGAAACCTGCAAGTGCCTGTTTGAGCATCTTTGGCCCTTCTCCGTCTCCAGAGAAACCTGACCCAGTGTTTCTGTCTTTTCCCCTACTCTGCTCACTCTTGAGCACCGTCCACTTAGTCCTTTCCATACCTTACATTAATGTCAGTTTCTGAAATATTTACTGATTTTCTTAAAATAGCACAAATTCTTATCTATATGACCTCATTTCTATTTTTATATTTATCAATACCTGTGTGATCTGTGTATTTAGATATGTTAGTCTATATAGTGATCTAATATGGAGCTATTCATTTCATAAATATTATTAGATATCAATTTAGATATCTATATTTATATAATTGTATATATGTGGCTATTGTCTTATATATAGATCTAGAGGTTGACAAAGATACAGAAATGGATATAAATATAGATATATCCAATGAACCAGGAAGTGTACTGGGTTCTGAAAATACAGAAGTGAATTTTAGATAGTAATGGCAGTAACCGGTACTAAATAATATTGCTACATAGGACTTTGCTGTTTTCCATAATATCACATTTAAGGCATATGGACTAAAGTATTATAAAAAAAAATCCAGGAGTTTTTTTTTTTAATCTTTTTCTTCCTTACTTAGTGTTTCTCATAATTTTATTTAAGTTGTATTCCGTGTGAATCTAGGCTAGAGACCACACCTGGTATGTTTTTCCTTTAGACACAAAGTGGTCTGTAATAATATCTTGGCACATTTGGAGTAAAATGAAGGGATTCTGTTCCATCTGAAGACCTCCGATTTGAATACTGCCAGTCCATTGTAACATTTTTGAAATGCACTTTACTTGCAGTTCATTATTAGCTTTGTCAAAAGAATCACATTTTGTGAAATACCTCTCTATAGTACTATAGTTTGCGTGGAAAACTCATTTAACAGCTATGCTTTTTCTAATTTTCTGGAAGGCCCTTAATATTTAAATTCAGATTAAGATTTTCTCTTTATTTTAAGGTTCTTCCTACAGATTAAATCAAGTAACCTTTGAACCATTAATGTGGTTTCTCTGTTTTATATTAAGTATTTAACACACATGTTTGACTGTGGGATTTTTTTCTTTAGTACTGTTGTATTGAAAATATAAGTGCTTTATAATGAGACTGAGGATGTTAAACTTATTGGATTTGTTCACAATTTTGTTGTCAGTGAATCTCATGTTGCCCCAAGAGCAGGTATAAACCATTTACTTCATATTTTTTCACAGTGATTGATCTATTATCCTAGAACTTTGAATTTCATGATGAGACTGTGGATTACCACTGAGTCTCAAATCAAGTCCTATGGACAAGTCACTGATTCAACTGAAATGAAAAACTGCCCTGTAGCCAAAGTCTAATCACTCCCAAACATGTCAGGATTTTCAGCATGTTTTCATGAAGAAATAAACAGCTTCAAAAAAGATCAAAGAGCTTTTCATGACTGTGTCACATACCTAAGAACTCAGTTGCTTACTCTTTGGTTGAAATGAGAAAATGCTAATGTTTACAAAAATTATGTCTTTCTAAGTAAAATGATAAGCAGTAGTTAACAAAATCACTAAAATGAGTAGTCTTTCTATGTTTTAACTTCCTACCGATATAAAAAACATTGTTATAGTATTATCTTGCTATTGGGACCTAAAAACAAAATTTTACATGAATTTTATACAAATTTAAATAGGCAGGAAGTTAATTCACACTTCATCCTGACCCAGGTTTTGACCTGCAGGAGTTACATATTAAATTCTTCCCTAACTTACATCCTTATCTAATTTGAAAAATAAAATCTAAACTCCAACAAACTTCTCTTTATATCTTATAGGTAGTATTATTACGTCACTCTATGTAAATTAAGATATATATGTACATCTTACACATATTACATATAATACATATGCTATTTAAATGCAAAAAATTCAATCTATCAAATGTGAGGGATATATTATTTAATAAATAAGGTCGTTTTAATTTTTAAAAAATTAACCCATATATCTCTATTTCTCAATGTCAAGGTAGAGACATAGATTTGGAGAATATAATTCATAAAGGAGTTATATATAGCCCTGGCCAGTTTAGCGCATTTGGTGTATGTAGTTCCATACACTGAAAGGTTGTAGGTTCTATTCCCTATCAGGGCACATACCTAGGTTATGTGTTCTATTCTCAGTTGGGGCGCATACCGGGGGCAGCCGATAGATGTCTCTCTCTCTCTCTCTTCCTCTTTCTCTCTCTCTCCCTCTCTAAAATATAAAACATATAAAATAGATATAATAAATTTAAGAACTATACATTCGAATAAGTTTGAGAATTATGAAGACTATATATTATTTACATATTATATATGTGTGTATATATATACATATATGTATATATATAATCATGTCTTTCTCATGACTCTTTTCTTAGAATTTGAAGAAATTAGCATTATTTTTTCTTTCTCATCATGTGTTGTTATTCAACTGTTGTTCCATTTCACAGTGTCTCTTCCAAACTTATGGAAAGGAGGTAAATTATATATGAGTATAAAGAATTTTAAAGAATAAAGATTGTCAAAATTAAGTAACTGGTGTTCTTTAGAGCATGGCTATTCAATGTTTTGGGGTTAAAAACAAACAAAAAACCAAAAACCTTCTAAAATTAGTGTTAACTATCTTTATAGAATTACCTACCTAAGTATTACGTTTTACTGTTCTTTCTTATGGTTCTAAATAATAGAAATTGTAGATTTGAAATATAATTTCTCCCTGTAATTTTTTGTATGATTCTTAAGAAGTTAAGATGTAGAAAAATGTAGAAAAGCCAATAGGTAAAGTTATTAATACCTTACTTTGAACAATATATTGTAAAGAAAATAAAAATACAATGAAATTAAAAGATAAGAAATAGCCCTGGCCGGTTTGGCTCAGCGGTTAGAGCGTCAGCCTGCGGTCCGGAGAGACCCAGGTTCGGTTCCCGCTAAGGGCACGTAACTTGGTTGCAGTTTGTCCCCAGCCCGGGTTGGGTTGTGTGGGTGGCAACCACTCGATGTGTCGCTTTCACGTCGATGTTTCACGCTCTCTCTCTCTCCCTCTCACTCTATCTGAACAAAATATCGAAAAATGTCCTCGGGTGAGGATAAAAAAAAAAAAAAGATAAGAAATAATCTTAACCCTTATTTTATAAGCATGCACTTTGTGAATAGCTGTTTGAATTAAAATGAACTAACATTAATTCGGAAACTACTATGGAATCGGCACGGTAAGTACTGAAAATGGTTCATGCGTAATATGGTTGCCATTCCCAAACCCCTGGTTTCTGTTCTAGTGGGAGATTCTCATAAATGAAGTTGATAAAAGCAACAAAAGGGAAAAATGTTGAAATGGATTTATATACAGGAGCAATAGAACTTAAATACAGCACAGGTCAACACACCTGAGAGGTTAATAATATAAAACCATGAAAAGAGATAAAACTTAAGCTCTGTCTTAAAAAACTAATAAAAATTATAACAATGATTTTGCCAGTGAAAGCAAAAGGATATTCCAACCAAATGGAAAAAAATAATTGATCCTTATACTTTCTTAAATTAACATTTTCAGTGCAATGTGCAAAATGCTTTTAGCAGTTTTATTTAACCACATAATTAATTAACCACATAATTTTAATATAGTCATTAATACCTCTTGATATAATAGATAAATGTCTTGTTTACATAAAAAATAAGAAAATTTACATAATGCTCCAATAATCTAAGCTCTTGCTAAGTCAACTTTATAATTATTTGTTTAGACAATTCTAGTTCTTGAGCAGTGATGTTTTTATTTTTTGTTTTTCTTTTACACACAACTCCTGATTCACAGAAAAAGGGGGGACTCTAGAGGCGGACTTAAGGGTTTGAGTAAAACTCTGCCACTTACTGTGCGGTGAATATTCTACTCATCTCTCTGAGTAAGTGACAACCTCTACACCCTCGCCTGCTTATTAAAATGGGGATAATCATGGTGTCTCTTGGTTTCTGGGAGTTTCTATGCAAAGTTCTTGGCCAGTGTTAAGCCACCAATTACCATTGTTAGCTTTCTTATTATCATCATTATCTCTATCATTGTCATCACCACCACCACCATCATTACTTTCAAGATAATTCATTTAGTAAGAAAGTGTTAAATTATACTAATGAATGACAAAAAAAGTTCATATTTTGAAAACCAGAAAAATCAACTTAATATTTTTTTCTTGAAGAAATCAATGCTGAAAGAATAAGAAAAGAATCTGTTGTTTTATTTTTTTAAATTTTTTAAAGTAAATTTTATTTTTACATAAAAATTTCATTCAAACATCCTTTTTTACTTTCAGGCTCTTATTTAAACATCTATAAAACTTTGCTAAATATCTTTATTTTATAAGTAAATGACTCATTGTTTGCGATTATTACATTATTTTTCTAATTTACATAACTATTCTTGCACAAAGGCCATCAACATTTTCTGTAAGTTCTGATTGATGCCACGTTTTGTTTGTTTTGCTTTGCTAATTACCACTATCTCTTATTTTTAACATCATTGCCACACAATACTAAGTGCACACACATGGAATAATGTTTTCTTAAGTATTTGGGATGTAGTTTTGGTTTGAGAGAAAGAACAGTGAACTTTGTGCTAGATGACTTATTTAAACCCCAAATCTGTCTCTTACACAGATCTTCAGTCAGTCACCAAATTTCTTTGGAGACTGTTTTCCCCAATTGAAATAGAAATGATAAAACCAATGTTTTACTTTTGTTGCAAGAATGAGTTGAGATAAAATATTTTGCTGACTTTTCCCTCAACTGAATATCCAATATATTATTACTAATTAATATAGATGTTATACTTTAACAAAAAATGCCTCTTGGTCAATTTAATATAAGAATACATGTTCTAGCAACTAGAAACTTTTTTTTCTTCACCCTCCAGAAACAATATCTAATTCGGAATAATTATGTAAAATGTCTGTATCCAAAGCCACTGTTTCCTAGAAATTAAACTGGTGTGTGTATGTGCACGTGTGTGTGTGTGTATGTAGAGAGAGAGAGAGAGTCCTGGATTTCTCAAGAATTTTTTGTTATTTAACTGCTTTCATTTTCTACATGGTATCGATATTTGCTATTAATGACATTAAAAAACTATCAAACCAAACCTTACAGTTCTTTTATTTTAGCCTTTCTCTGACTTAGTGGACACAATACCGTTAGGACTTAAACGTGGTTCTCGGAATTCTCTTGCAATGAGAGCTTCTTTCATCTTCTGTCCCATCTGTAGCGTCTCACCTTCCACCTTTTCAGGCACTGGGTAATTATCATGTCCATGGACTACTTTTCTTTCCGCCATCAGCTTTGACAAGAAGATGGATCCTCTCTCCACAGAGTGCATGTCATTGTTCATGAAGCACTTGCCCAACAGGAACTCGAAAAATATTAATTGTGAGAAAAAACGGCATGGGGTAAGGATCTTTGATGAACTGAAATTACTGCTGTTCCATGATGTAAAGGGCCTTTAATTTTGCCATCTGGATCAAATTGACAGGGAATGACTAGGATTGTAGTTTGGAGGACTGGTGAACTTTGTGTATGGACAATTAACTAGAAAAAGAACAATCTAGTTTGGAAAATTGTGAGGATTTCTGAAAACAAGGTGTCTGAATACTTTCAGATTATGTAGCCATTTTTTCCATCAAAGAGACACATCTCTTGCACTGAACAGTAGCCTACACTGCAACTAAGGTTAGAGTCAGGGCACGTGGACCTAACGAAAGATTTCAGCATTCTGTAGAAATCATTTCCCATGTCACATGATCTCTCTCAAGCGTTTGCCCTGTCTCCCTGCTCCCCTAACATTTTCTATTACTACAAAGATACCATTTTGCCAGATCTATAACAGGAGATATAAATATCTCATCCAGGTTATTTAGTAAATATTCATCTCTAACAAAAAAGGAGGAAAAAAAGAACAATCAAGAGTGTTTCAATTTTTAAATTGTAATTATTCACAAGATCAGTTTTTACTTGTTCAAAAGAGCACAAAGAAGAACTAAATTGAATTAAATTAATACTTTTTTTAAAACAATCAACTCATTAAAACTATTAAGAAAAGTTGTTAACTTGCTATTATCAAATAATAATCTGATTACCAACTTTATTCTTTTAACTGATCTTTTTTCTTTCAAATCTGCTTACTTGAACAAATATACAACATAAATCTCTTGTTTCTGAAATCATGTTTTATGAGTATAATAAAATAATTATTTACTTAAATTTGTTTTAATTAAAAATCAATGAAAACAAATTTGTTTTTCTTATGAACATTACTTGTATAGATGTGACTTTTACAAAAATTAGTAATTGAGATTTTTTTTAACATTACATTAAAAAGTAAAGTTTAAGTTTACATTTTGTTTCAGTACTTAAACATGGATGGTCGGTAAATATATTTTGCTTGACATTTCAAATTAGATGCATTGAATATTATCATTTTAGTTAAAGCAGATACCTTAGATATCATCTATCTTAAATTCCTTCTTCATAAAGTTAAAGGAACCGAGACCCAGATTGTTCTGAAACTTTACTAGCTGGTATCACAGCTGCTTCCAGAGTCTCCTCTTACTGACCTCAGTCTAATACACTCAGCTCACTACAGGGAATGAGGCAATCCCAATGTTACCCATGGCTTCAAGATCAAGATCAAGGGCATTTCCTGGGCAAAAATAATTATAGACCGACTATATGAAAACTCAGGTTGCAGCCTTCAAAAATCTGCTGATATTGACATTACAAATTTTAATGGGGTAAGAAAAAAAAAAGGCAACAAATTCTAGAGGAAATATATTGGTGTTTCCTATTACAAATAGCTAAGAAGACTGGTTTCATTATTCCTTATGAAGCCTCACAGTATATGAGTGAGCATAGCTGAGTGTGGCAAGTATCTCGATAGCTAAATCGTTTTTACTTCTTATCCACCTCTTTCGGCATCTTATGGCATTGCTCATTATACATACATGTTAGTAAAAGATACATTTCTGTGATATATTTTATGAGCTCTGTGTTTCCATTCAACTGTTAAGATGGTGTTAGCATTGAGTTTTTTAGAAGAAAAAGAAAGCTTTAAGTGGAACTATATGACATGCTATTGTCTCTTTCTAGTCAGAATAATGGTTTTCATGTGTTTAAAATAGTCATTTTAAAAATAATAGAAGGATTTTCCCTTGCCGGTTTTGCTCCGTGGTTAGAGCATTGGCCTGCATTGTGGAAAGACCTGGGTTCGGTTTCCACTAAAGGCATGTACCTCGGTTGCAGTTTGTCCCCGGCTCTGGTTGGGTCGGCAGGTGGCAGCCACTCAATGTGTCCCTTTCACATCAATGTTTCTCTCTCTCTCTCACCCTCTCTCTTCCTCCCACTCTATCTGAACAAAAAATGGAAAAATGTTCTCAGGTGAGGATAAAAAATAATAAATAAATACATAAATAAAAAATAATTGAAAGTTTTTAAAATATACTCAGGTTGCCTAAGAATAATGTTAACACTTATTTCCTCTCCGTCATTCCAGGACATGCAAACCAAGCACTTTCACAAAGTCTCTCCACTTTGGACAGCTAAGAGCTTACTGAAATTTTCCCCTTGGGTTGGTATGTATAAAACAAACATGCCAATATCCATTCATCTGCATCACAAGTAGTCAATTAGAATAAAGTATATCTTGGAAGAAGAAGTGCTATCCTATCCATGGAATATGCTCCTACCCCCTTGAAGAGTCATCCAAGTGAAGGCAATAGATTGAGCATATAAATTAATGAATGCTTTTCCAATCTTATTTTTGCTGGGGGTGGGGGAGGGGAAGAGCTAAATACAGCTCCCCATGTGTCTTCTGTACACTGCTATTAACCAGTAATAAGATATTCCATACACTGATATCAAGGCTTCTATTTCTCTTCATGCCTGCCAAAACATCCTCTTTTAATAATACCCTAAAACAGGTCTTTCCTGTCCTTTCTTTTATATAAATGTATTCTTGTTCCTCTGTCTCCTAGGTAAAAGATTAATTACTTGGCTGTGATTCACAGAAATGGATCAGTAACTAAATTACTGAGGGAATATATCAGAAAATCCATCATTGTTATATCACAGCTCAAATTCTTTAAAAGAGGAAATAAAGAAACACTCTTCAATCTACTAACATGGCCATATGTCAGGGAAAAGGTCTCAAACCTATTTTACAAGTGGCTTGGTAAGCAGAAGCGCATCCACAGGCAGCAACCAATGCCTACTTCAGGCTGAAGAACGGGCCTGAGTTGATCACAGTGCCGACTCTTCAGTGAATATCTCTTTGTTCTTGTTCATTAAGCTTGGGTCAGCTATATTTCTGTGAACCCCCAATAACTGGTAAGTGCTAGAGGAGAATCAAAAACTCACTTCTAATTAAAGTTTTAATTATGATTTGTAGTCTTGGAAGTTCTTTTAAATGCTGTGCCTGAGATCATGTTTTGTTTTTTAGCTTTTTTTCCAGAAATCTATAACTCTCAAATACCATTATACAGCAAAGAATTATCAAAGCATACTAGACCATTAATAGTGATAACTTTTGACTAAACAGTAATTCTTGCCCAGTTGGTGTGGCTAGGGGGTTGAGCATTGACCCATGCATCAAGAGGTTGCCAGTCAGGGCACATGCCCAGGTTGTGGGCCTGATCCTCAATCAGGGGCATGCAGGAGGCAGCCAATCAATGTTTCTATCTTTCTCTCCCTCTCCCGTCCTCTCTCTCTAAAATCAATAAAGATAAATCATAAAAATAAAAAAAAAATTAAGAATAATCCAATATTGATCACCTGAGGGCCAGATTACAAACACAATAATGATAATAATAACCACGATAACAATAAAACTGGAGAACGTTAGCATAAACAGTAATCAGAGCTCTGTGACTTGATTAGCATCTCTCTCCCTTGCTCTCTCTCTCTTTTTTTAATTTTACTATCTCTCCCTTTGCAACTCTTCATCCTAGGCCCCAGCCCCTATTTGATTATGGTCTCAGTGAAACTGACTGTCAGTTTATCTCAAATTTTCTCTGCACATATATCAGTGTGATCTTTTTTTTTTTTTAATTAAAGTTGCTCCTTCACTGAGTGTGGTGGTTACCAGATATACAGATCAGGAAAATTGTGAGATTGTGGCATCCCAAAAGTGATGGGTTTAGGAAAAACTTCTATGTCTATTCATTGTCTTTTAAGATTATGGAACAGTTGTCCTCAAGTGGGTCAAGATACTGGCTAGCCAGAAAGAACTGAATCCATTACAGTAGTATCTTTAATCACATAAAGGAAGATAGAGAGAATGACTGAGGATTCATGTTTGAATGCACCAGGAACATTATAGTCACAACCTGCATTGAGCCAGGATGGACACCAATGCTTTCATTACTAGTAATGATTAAGGGTTGTGGGAAACGCTGCAGTTATCCTTTTGATTCATTTCTATTGTACTTGTTTGAAGCTTTTGGTTTGCTTCACTTTTTTTGTGTGATAAAAGTTGTTTGGTTTTTATTTTAATCATTTTTCATCAATGTTAACTTTTTTCACTGAAAATTTTAGATAATTGTAGATTGATGTGCAGTTATAAGACATAATGCAGAGAGATCTCATGTGCCCTTTACCCAGTTTCCTCAAGGTTAACATCTTGAAAACTATAGTGCAAAGTCACAACCAGATTACTGATATTGCTCAGCCAATATTATTAACATTTCTCTTTGTTTATGTGTGTATATGAGTGTGTGTGTGTACTTACATATGAATTAATTTCTATACATTTTAAACACATGTATAGGGCTCTGTGTTCATAACCTCAGTAAAAACACTAAAACAGTTTCAGCACTACAAGGATTGCTGCTGTTACCCATGTACAATCACATCCCTTCCCTCCCTGACCACACTCCTTGGTACTATCTCTCAGAAACCTCTAATGTGGCCTCCATTTCTAAAAGTTGTCATATCAAAAATATATAAATGGAATTATATAATATTTAACTTTTGGGGATTTGCTTTCTTTTCTTGTATCATTTTTAATAAATGACAAATTAAAACCATATTTCAATATCCTGTGCAAAATAAATAATAACAATAGCATAAAACTGGTAAGAAACTAATGCTACACTAAAATTGGCTTGTTATGGATTTGTTATATCTTTTCTTTTTGTGTAATTAGCCACACACATATAATTTATGGCTTATGTTTTGTTCTAAATTACATATTTCTTTTTTTTAATTAAATTTATTGGGGTGACATTGGTTAATAAGATTATGTAGGTTTAGTGTGTATGCTTCTATGTTACATAATTTGTATCTTGCATTGTGTACTCTCTACCCAAAGTCAGGTCTTTTGTCACTATATAATTCTTTACCACCTCACCCCTATCCTTCCCTGCGGTAACCACCGTACTGTTATCTGTGTCATGAGCTTTTATTGATTTGTTTTTCTTTCTTTGTTTATTTGCTGCTTTCAGTTTTATGTCTTCCATAAGAGTGAAATCATATGGTTTTTAACTTTTACTGTCAGACTTATCATGCTTGGCATGATATTATCAAGATCCATCCATGATGTTGCAAATGGCAGTATTTCATCTTTTCTTGTAGCTGAGTATTATTCCATTGTATATACATAAATAACACATCTTCTTGTCTAGTTATTGCATTTTTAAATAAAAATAATTTTCTGGAGATTCATCCAAGGCATTGCATGTATCAATAATAAGTAGAATAAATGTGGTACATTTGTTTTGTTCTACAAGGTAAACATAAACAGATCTCTTGGTTCATGTGTAAAAATGCCCGATAATTCAAAACAAAGTCACAGAATAATATATACAAATATTAAGTATGACCAAGTAACTAAAATATAACACATGCTAAAAGGAATTACAAAATTTAGACATATTTTTCGGTTGAAATTGGTTTTCTCAATGTACCTTATGATGTTATTTAATTTTATAAAACACATGATTTTAGGTAAAATAATATTAACTGTCCCTTAGGTTTATTGAGCAATTATATAAAGGCATAGATAGAAATCTAGCTGCACAATATCTGGCCTATGGCAGATGTTTAGAGTGTTGTAATTACTAGAGATTTGATCATTATGATTTTTAAATGAAAAATATGTTAACAATACAACATTCAAAATGGGAGTGTATATATGTATATATATACTTTTTCAATATATCCACTAGAGGATTTTCATGGGAATAGCAATACTAAGAGTCATATAAATATAGAGATAATATCCAAATTTTGTTTTAATTTAACATTTAATTCTTATTCTTTACAATGCCTCTCAGTATGTACAAAAATGTGGCCTATATTGTAGATTTCAATAAAACAAGTAAAAATAAGTTATTGCTTATTGGTATCAATGTTACATTGATGGTGAGAATATAACATGATGCAGAGCCTGCTTTAGAAATCAGTGGGGCAATTCTTTAAAATTTAAAAAATAATTTTACCATGAGATCCAACAATTAAACTCTTACTTGCATATCCAAGAGAATTCAAAATATATGACCATAAAAAAGTGTACATAAATGTTTATAGCAGCATCATTCATAATGTGTAAAAGTGGAAACAACCACATTAATTGATGAATGGATGAACAAATATGGTGTATACAGGCAATGGAATATTATTCAGCCATAAAAAGGGTTAGTGAAGAGTGACTGCTAATGAGATGATGAAAATATTGTGCAGTGAGATAGTGGCTATGGTGTACAACTCTGTGAATATACTAAAAATCAATGGATTATTCACTTTAAAACATGAATTTTATTATTTGTACTTTATATCTCAAACAGGCTTATACAAAACGATAATTATAATAGCTGTTAGAATGGCTATTATCAAAAAACAAAAAAACAAGAAATAACACCTGTTGGGAAAAAATATGGATAAAAGGGAAATCTTGTGCCCTGTTATTGGGTATATAAATTGGTGCAACCACTATGGAAAAAGGTGGAGGTTCCTTAAAAAATTAATAATAGATTTACCATGAGATCTAGCAACTTCAATTCTGTGTATTTATCAAAAGAAAACAAGAACATTAATTAAAAAGATATATGCACCCACATGTTTATTGCAGCATTATTTATAATACCCAAGACATGCAAACAACCTGCATTCATTAATAGTTAAATGAGTAAAGACAATGTGGTATATATATACATAATGAAATATTATTTATTCAATGATAAATAAGAATGAAACCTTGCCACTTATGACAACATAGATAGACCCTGAGGTCATTATACTAAGTGAAATAAGTCAGACAGAGAAAAACAAATATAATTGGACCACATTTACATGTAGAATTAAAAATAATAGATATAGATACAGAGAACAGATCAGTGGTTAACAGAGGCAGGGAGTTGGAGGGTCGGTGAAATTGGTGAGAGGGGTCAAAATGTGCAAATTTTTAGTTATAGAATAAACAAGTCACAGAGATGTAATGTATAGGATAGTGACTATGGTAAATGATACTGTATTTCACATCTGAAAGTTGCTAAGAGAGTAAATCTTAAAAGTTCTCATCACAAGAAAAACATTATAACTGTATAGTAGTGGCTGTTAACTAGATATAGCGGTGATCATTTTACACTATGTGCAGATATTGTATAATTATGGTGCACATTTGAAACTAATATAATGTTATATGTTAATTATACCTTAATAAAAATAGAATCCTAAAAAAAAAAAGACAAAAAATGTGAAAGTAGCTTGAAGTTTATCTAAAACTTGTACATTCTCAAGATATAATCATTATTTTTCTTCTACTGGTCCAATTAATTTATCTTATTACACTTTCCTATTATACTTATTTACAAAATTATACTCCATAAATTGTGCTATAAGATCCTAATTGGCTTATTCATATCCAATTAACCAATGTTTTCTCAGCCCCCTTTCCACATTGCTGTATATATTTTTTTTCTAAATTTCATATTCAATATAGGCCAGGGTGTCTTTTACTTCTATTAATTGTATTCCAGTATCTATCTATAAACATTCACATTAGTGCCATATTGTTATAAACATTTTAGTTCTCCAAGATTGGACATGAATTACTTATTTATATTTTCAAAATTTATCTCAACCTATCTTAAAACCCATTCAACATGGAATCACAATTATGATGTACTGGGCATTTTGATACATGTGGTTAAAATGATAAATACAAATATTTGGATAATGCTGAAGCCACTGCAGGATGTATTAACTTCTGTTTCTTAGGGGCTCATGGGAGCCCTTCCTAAAGTCAGGGGACATGCTTTTTCTGCAACCTTCAGTGCTGCTGGAAACATTATCTCTCTTGTCATTTCTCCTGTGTGTTCAAACATCCTCATAGCTCCAGACTGAGGCTTAATGGGATTCTGGGGGGTGGGGGCTGTCCTAATCTTGCTGCTGATGTTGAGTGATCATTATATGCCCAGTAATATACCACTTCAGATGTTTTAATTCATGACTAGAATGATGTTGATTCTTTCATTTTATAATTTTGACATAATACTGAAAGGAAAGCTTTTTTAAAAATTAACATTGAAGTATTTTATTTGAATTACTAAACTTTATTTTTATATTGGCAAGATGTAGGATCCCAGGAAATAAATGATAAAACTTAGGGGTCTGAAAAGAAAAACTCTTTCTTTACTCCAACCATTATTGGCCAAGGAGGGCATCGCAGACGGAGGCAGCTCACACCACACCCAGTCACTCATTTGTGCACAGTGAAAGGCAGTTGAGACTCTGCAATGATTTTGAGATTTAAAATTTACTTAGGACCACTTAAGAACGTTTATATCTGGATTATAGATCAGTAAATGCTCATTTGGAAGAGATTTTTATATAAGCCACATAAAAATAAAGAGAATTAAAACGAAGCTCATTATTTCATCTTTCATCTTATTGATAATCTGTGGCTTTACCTAATTTTCCCTTACATACTCATTCCTTGATCCTGTGGATTTATTTTCTTACCCTGGTGTGATCCTGATACACTTTATAGATTCAATAATGCTGTATTTCATCAAATATGAGAATATTTTCACACTTTAATATACTTTGACTCTAAGTGTGTCTTACAATTGTCATCAACCAAGCCACAGACAGGACATGATTTTTGCTGTTTTGCCTCGATATTGATGCTTAAAGCTTGGTAGAGCACCCTCACTTTTAACTTTGTTGTATATATTTGGTTCCACATGTGGGGATTTAATTGACAATTAAAATGTATTATAAGATTACACCACGAATCAGCATTAAAACAAAAAGATATTGTGTCCACAGGAAAGAATGGTACTCAAGCTGCAAAGAGTGAATTATAAGGATAACTTTGTCATCAGGGGAATGATTATAATTTCATATTTCCTTGCAAAGAAACAATAATGTGCTTTATGAGGCCTAAGAAGTAAGAGGTCTAGAAGTTTGAAACTCTACTTCATTTTGCTTAAGGGTGAATGGCATGAAGCATGATAAGCAACAGAGTTGATGTCAGGATAAGTTGTCAAATATCTGGCAATAGGTAAAAATCAATTCAAAGCAAAGAAGAGCTGGCACGAGTGTTTGTGCCTTAAATGGGACTATCCTTAAGCTGTTGAACATCAATTTGTCAGGAATTTCTTGCTGACATTGAACAAAAGACAACAATGCAGCACTCTTGTAAGAGGTGTTGCCTCACCAATGCACTTGATGGCAAATAAGAATGTTATTGTGTTGCCCTGGCCAGTTTAGCTGAGCGGTTAGAGCGTTGGACTGCGGTCCAGAGAGACCCGGGTTTGGTTCCTGCTAAGGGCACGTACCTCAGTTGCAGTTTGTCCCCGGCCCTGGTTGGGTTGTGTGGTGGCAGCCACTCGATGTGTCCCTTTCACGTCGATGTTTCTCTCTCTCTCTCCCTCCCACTCCATCTGAACAAAATATCGAAAAATGTCCTCTGGTAAGGATTAAAAAAAGTAATAAAATAAAAAAGAATGTTATTGTGTTAAAAAATATGGCACTGATAAAAAAAATGTATAACATTTATAATTCTAATTCAAAAAGGGATTCAGAAGACTTGAAATCTGACTATGACGTTATCACCTAAATTAAGTTTATTTCACATTTTTTATATACATAAGAGTGATATGATGAGAATTAAAATCTAAGTTCTGAGAGCTCTCCTTTTATTAAATATAAAAGATTCTGTGAAGAGGAAAAATACATACTTAGAGACATGTCTATTTGCAACATATAATCTCAAATAACTTTTTTTTTTTTTTTATCCTCACCCGAGGACATTTTTCCTTTTTTTGTTCAGGTAGAGTGGGAGGGAGAGGGAAGAACAGAGAGAGAGAGAGAGAAACATCAATGTGAAAGGAACACATCGAGTGGCTGCCACCCACACGACCGACCAGGGCCGGGGACAAACTGCAACCGAGGTACGTGCCCTTAGCAGGAACCGAACCCGGGTCTCTCAGGACTGCAGGCCGACGCTCTAACCGCTGATCCAAACCGGCCAGGGCTCAAATAACTTTTGATGTAAGTACAAACTTTCGATTTTAGGGCTTACAACAAGTGGACCCAGATCTAGTCTTAGAGAAGGAATCAGGTAAAACATAGCTAGGGAACTGACAGTTGAGATGGTAGCAAACAATAAATGAGAATTAAATAGGTAAGAGGTGGGAAAGCATTCTGGGCAAAGAGAACAGAATGCAAACGGCCTTGGGGAAGGAGAGATATCACATGTCTGAAGTATTAAAATTAAACTACAAAACTTGACAAGAGAGATTGGGGAAGAAAGTTTATGAGGTGAAGGTGGAGGGCTGGTTAGAGACTAAACTGTGCTGTCCTGGAAAGCCATGTTTCAAATTTAATTTTTATTTTATGAACAAAGAACTTTGATGTGAGGTATGATACAATTAAACTTCATTTTTCAATAAATCACTTTAAAAAAAGAGAAGAGGGTTGACAAGAAAGCATGTAGTTGGGACTTGTAGAAGACTACCACAGGTCTATGGTGGGATTAGGCAGTAGTTCGTGAAAGCTGAAGTCAGGGGACTGATCACAAATGTGGAAAGACGTGAATACACTGAAGAGACGAGGAGAAGGGAAATCAGCGCACAGTGCTGGTAAACAGTCAGGTGCAAGGCAGTGTCAGGAATGACGCTAAGATTCCCAGTCTTGATCATTCAGAGAACTATGGAAGGTTCAGATTTGCTAAAAACAAAAAAACAAAAAACAGAATCAATCTGATATTTATCAAAGTTGAAGTGTTTTGGACTCTCTAGAACTTGCAAATAAACACCTGTATAAACATTCAAATTTGAGTTTCTTGTGTAGTGATAGAAATTTTGGAATATAGTCTAGACTTACGTAGCACATTTGAAGCTGCTCATAATCTATAATGCAGTAATTGCATTAGAAAGTTTTGTACAATAAAATATTGTACAGAGTGATTCATAGAAACATGGCTTATAACAGCAAAATATTGGAAATGACTTGAATGGCCATCCACAAAATTGTGGTACATCCATAAAATGCATAGTATTCAGCAATTAAAATAAATTAACTACAGCCACCACACTCTATACCTATAGCTACATTTCTTTATTGGCTAGTGGTCATGTGGGTATTCATTTTTTAATGATTCATTAAACTGTCCATTCCTATTGTTAGTATTTTAAGAATGATATATTTTATATTTAAATATATATGTTAGTAATATATGTACAAAACAAATATATATGCATATTTATATAAAATAAGAATAAAACTAAGAAATGTTCAAAAACTAGAAAAATTAAATTTTTAAATGTTTCTTGTTGGCATGAACTATATATTAAATAAGAAAAATACCTTATTGTACCTTAGGGTGATGTTGGCTAGGAAGACTCTGAAACATCACAAAAAAAGGTATCACTTTGTTAATTTATAAACTGAATAATATTCTGATAATATATATATCAACCAACATTTTTTAAAATTATGTTATTTGAATTTAAATTTTAACATGGCAAAAAGTGAATACATAAAAATATCTATGGAAACTAAAAAAAGAAAAACAAAAAAATAGAGAGTAGTCATTAAAACTAGTAGAAATTGCCCTGGCCGGTTTGGTTCAGTGGTTAGAGCGTCGGCCTGCAGTCCAGAGAGACCTGGGTTCGGTTCCTGCTAAGGGCATGCACCTCGGTTGCAGTTTGTCCCTGGCCCTGGTTGGGTTGTGTGGGTGGCAACCACTCGATGTGTTCCTTTCACGTCATCGATGTGTCTCTCTCTCTCTCTCCCTCCCACTTCATCTGAACAAAATATTGAAAAATGTCCTCGGGTGAGGATAAAAAAAACAAAAAACAAAACTAGTAGAAATTGAAATATATTATATAGATTAAGAACATAATATTTTATGATTCTGGTATAGAAATAGAGAGCAAGAACAATGGAATATACTAATAATTCATAGATAGAGTTAAATAAATACAGAAATTTAGTATTAGTTGAACAATCAAATGAGTGTATTGGAAGTTAGGAGAGCTAGATAATTCCATAAACAGTGCACACACTGTTTTGGGGGGAACATTTAAACTCTGATCTATGCTTGCTTCTATCACCAAAGGCAAGTGTAAATGGATCAAAAATATAAATGTTAAATAAAAGAAAACCATCAAAGTACTAAGTGTGTGAGAGAATTATTATAAGCATTTGCAGTAAAGAAGGCTTCAATTCCATGATTCAACTGAGAAGTCATGGAATAAAGATTGATAAATATAGCAACTTACATAATTAAAATTCTTTATGGGAGAATACCATCAAAAGCAAAGTCAAAAGACAAGTGATGCGCCTTGTCAGTGGTTGAGCATCGACCCATGCACTAAGAGGTAGCCGGTTCGATTCCCGGTCAGAGCACATGCCCAGGTTGTGTTCTCTCTCATCGATGTTTCCATCTCTCTTTACCTCTCCCTTCCTCTGTCTCTCTAATATATCAATAAAGAAAATTTTTTTAAAAAAATACAAGTGACAAATTGGAAAAATCTATTGTGATCTGATATAAACATTAAAAGGTCAATCGTCCTAAAACATGTACAGCTATTATTAATGTATAAAAAAACCTGCCACCCACTAGAATAAGTAGTAAACACTGCAAGTTCACATAAAAAATACAAATAACTCTCAGGCATTGAAAAAGATGATCATACATACTCAAAAGAATATTACAAATTAAAACTACACTGATACAAAATGTTTCCCACCAGATTAGCAAAAAAATCTAAAAGTTTAAGCCCTGGTCAGTTTGGCTCAGCGGTTAGAGTGTCAGCCTGCAGTCTAGAGAGACCTGGGTTCGGTTTCTGCTAAGGGCATGTACCTCGGTTGCAGTTTGTCCCTGGCCCTGGTTGGGTCGTGCAGGTGGCAACCACTCGATGTGTCCCTTTCACATTGATGTTTCTCTCTCTCTCTTCCTCCCACACTCTATCTGAACAAAAGATGGAAAAATGTCCTCGGGTGAGGATAAAAAAAAAAGTTTAAGAACACAGTGTCTTAAAACAGGCATTTACCAACATGATAGCTGTATGGAAAGCAGTTTGGAAGTGTTTGTGAAAATTGTGATGTATGTGAAAGGTGCAGAAATGCAACCCCCAAATATGCCACTTTGATATATTGATTATTTTGCACTCTAGGCACTTGCAGAACAGTCAATGCAGGGAGAGGATTTCTCTGAACCCCGCCTCTGCCCAGAGACAGATCCGCCAAAAGGAATTCAATTGTAATCAATCCCTTTCTCAGGAGTTTCTCAACCAGGCAAAATGGACTCTTGTCACATGAGAGGAACAAGAAGTCAGTTGACCCCATACCCAGACACACTTTGTTACAAACTATCATACCTCCCATCTATTCTTCTGAGGGTTCCATTCATCTTTTCTAAAAATCATTTAGTTTCCCTTAAGAGACCTATGCCTTCCGCCAAGCAAAATATGCACCCTGCTAACCCAGTTCCCACTGCAACGGAGCTTGGGAAATCAACTTCGATTCGGCATCAGGTAATCTGTCATTCGTAGGTATTCTTCCGTGAAGTGTCATAATTTCTTCTCAATATCTGTGAATGTTTGAGTGGAAGGGTAGAGAAGCAAACTTTAGAAGAAGCAAAACTTGATACCTTCTCAAAGACATGATTTTAAAATTTCAATTAAAAACATGTGGTTTAACTTTTTAAATTTTAAATGGGCTTAAAAAACAGCCAACTTTGCTCTGACCTGGTGGCTAAGTTGGTTGGAACATTGTCCAGTACACCAAAAGTTTGCAGGTTTAACTCCTCGTCAGGGCACATAACTAGGTTGTGGGTTTAATGTCGTGGTCCCCTGTCATGGGCCCCAGTTGGGTCACTTGCGGGAGGTAACAAATTGATGCCACTCTCCAAAATCAATAAAAACATATCATCAGGTGAGAATTATAAAAAAATAAATAAAAACAGGCAGTCATTTCTTTGAGATGAGTATTAATAATGGGTATTTGACTTGCTAAGTGACAATTCTGTTTTGGCGTGTTCTCATACTTCCTATTTCTACAACAACTGAATTGTAAAAGAAATAAGGTTTGATTTAAATAAAATTCAACAAACAAACAAAACCCTTAATATTTGGTGTTTTTCAAATATTGAAAACTGAAGTCACGCTATTGTAAAAATCAGTTTATGTCCAAATCATACCCTAACAATTTATAAATTATATTTCTTTCCCTCATCATTCTGGCATGCACACCACACACACACACACACACACACACACAAACACAACATACACAGAGTCAAAGAAAGACACACAGAGATTCTTATATCATGAACAAAAGCAGAGAGATTGTTTCAACATTAAGATATCACTGACAATACTTTAAAAAGACATTATGCACATTCCACTATTTTATTGAAAATTTTAGACTGTAAACCATTAAAATTATTGATTAGTGGTTCTTCTGAAATTAAGCTATCAAGTATCCCTGTATACTTAATATGTTATTGATTTCCTTCAGAAAGATTTAAAGAAATGTGATGGAACCAAGAAATCAATGAGAAACTAATTTTGTTTAGCACATTTTCTCAAAACCAGGAGGGTTTTAAAATAATTTTTGTAAAATGTCTTAACTATATATGTTTTATTTTATATAGATACTCTGACCAGTAAGAATTCATACAATATTGTTGAACATTTGTCCTAAAAATATATAAAGAAAAATTTTGTGTTTAGGAAGATAGGCCACTAAAAGACCATGTTGCCTAAATTTTAGCATCATTTTTACTTTACTGACACCAATACTATGTAGCTGTGCTTTTCCACAACCAGATTCATTTTCATCATATATTTCAAGTCTATATAAAAATAATTACCTTCTACATAGACTTCATAACGTATTCATTCATGCATCCATTTATTTAATCATTCATTTTACTTTCAAAGCTATGTTGTTGTATGTCTTCATGATTTGTTATCTGGGAGACAAAGAAAATTCCACCGTGTGTCAACGGCTTGTGGTCCCTTTGGTGGAGCAGGGAGTCCGAGGTGGGTGGAGGTAATGAGTTTAGCACAGGAGCTGTTCATAAATGTTTATTTACCTTCTCATCTTGTGCGTGCTCTGAATTTCAGTACATTCAAGCTGAGAACCAAAAATGAAAAGGAGATGGTGCCTGAGAGAGTGGGGGGAGGTCATTTCAGGAACAGGGAAAACTAGGTTAAAGGGTGAGTTGTGAGAGTTCAGAGTTATCAACAATCTGAAAAAAAGTCTAAGGAGCAACATTAAGAACAGTCAGGGCCTGGTCACGTGTGACTTCTGGGACCATAGGAGGAGTTACGTCCTTCATCTACATAAGGGGAAGGTACTGAAACCTTCTTGGGGGTAGTGATGAGGAGGTAAGAAAATAGGAGCCCTGCCTTCACTGAATTAATCATAGCCAAGATGCAAATTTCGTAAATGTGTCCAACTTTCAGAAAGTAGTAATGTTGATCCATCCAGTAATGAAATATGACACGGACGTTGAAGACGGTTTTAACTGAAGAAAATATTTATAATTTTTAAGGGAAGAATACCTGTATATTATATTTTCATCAAGTAACATTTCAAAAACAAACTTGAAGAAAATACTAATTTTGATGTGATATATAACACTGTACTTTGGACAAAATGGGTACATTATAAATATTGGCTGAATGAGTAAATTGGTTAAGCAGCGGAAATGGGACAATCCATTTATTATACTAAATAAATAAATGTTTAAATGTGTGCATGTGTACATGTGTGTGTGGGTATGTGTGTGTTTGTAAAAACAAGGGGATATACAGAAAACTAACAATGGTGGTTTTTGTACTTACATTTTATTTATTTTTAAAGATTTCTAGTGTAAATCTTATCTCTAGATGTACAGATTAAACTGTTTTCTTAATTATGAATCATAATATGTTTTTATACTAATTTTCTAAGACATGTGGCATGTCTCTATAAAGTATCAGTAATAGCCATGATATATTATTACATTATGCCCTAAATTATTGTTTAATTTCATTAAATTGATTATTTTATATTTTAAGCATAAATTTATGCTCTGTAATTTGATACATAATTGGGTGAATTTAGTACCTAATTGTGCATACTTGCTGAAACAACATAAATATTAATAGTAATAGATTTAATTACAAGGATTCATACATTACTACTGACTAATTTTCTTAAACTAGCTTATAAAACTTTTTCCAAGATGCTAAGCAAAAGTGACTTTATTTATAAGTAAGTTGTTTTTTTTTTAATTCTAGGCTAAATAAAGTTTAATAATTGTGTGTGTGTGTGTGTGTGTGTGTGTGTGTGTGTTGTAGTGGCACTCCAGGGATGTGCAGTAGAAGGGGAACTGTATGAAATACTTTTTTCTCAATTACTTATATCAGAATATGTATTATAATCTCTTTCAAGTAGTTATCTAAGGAATATACTTTGAGAACTGTGTTCTTCTGGCTTTAATAGGTAAGTAACACAATGTGATACAATGGTACCTGCTTTGGACAACACATTGGAAGAAATCAGGTCTAATTCATACACTTAAAAATGTTTAACCCTGGCCAGTTTTGCTCAGTGGTTAGAGCATGGGCCCATGGTCCAGAGAGTCCCAGGTTTGGTTACTGCTAAGGGCACGTACCTTGGTTGCAGTTTGTCCCTGGCCCTGGTTGGCAGCCACTCGATGTTTCTCTCTCTCTCTCTTCTTCCCTCTCTCCCTCCTGCTCTATCTGAAGAGAAATGCAAAAATGTCCTTGGGTGGGGATATAAATAAAAAATGTTTGGCCTATGAGCAAGGACATTTAAATATCTAGTCCTAGATTTACCTAACTAAACAACTAATGGCCTGTGGTTTTATAAAATAAGGATATTGAAATTCTATAAAAATTGCATTTTAAAGTCATGCAATTTTAATATATTCACAATATTTTCACATAGTGATAAAAAACATGAAAGAATTTGATAGTCCCCTTTGAAACAGAGGATCAGTTTCCCAATATTACTTCTTGAGAAAAGGGAGGTTGTTGGGAGATTAATATGCACCTTTGTAACTTTTTATCCAAGTCTTTTTGGATAAATAAATGAAATAAATAAATGAATAAAGTTAATAGATGGAATAATGATATTATAATCCAAATTTTAAAGCTGAAAAAGTCAATTTATTACAGAGAAAATAAACATAGAAAAACATTCTGTTAATTACTTTAAGAGGTTATGCCATTATAATTTGTAAGTGGTTAACTGCCAAAGAGCAAATTAGACATTGACGTTACCAGTTCTATTTCTTCAGAAGTTACAACATTCACCTGCAACATGTGCTAACTATGTGCTACTCTCACAGAATCTGACTTAGGGAAAATATAAAAATCACTCTCCCCACTGGAACAGCAATGCCAAAAATAAAGATCCACCACTCATTTTCTGAAAAGGAAAGTAAAATGTCAAACATCATGTTTTTAATATAATTATTGGCATATTATAAAATGGTCTTGAGACTTATCTCAATCTATTATCATGATAAAAAGTTTTTATGACTTATTTTTTTCTCTACATATAATAGGAGGTCACTGAATTTTTTCAATCCCTGTCTCCTGTAGTTAAATATCGACTAGATATTTACTGAGACTAATTAGAAATAAAGAATAATTATTCAAAGATCTAATATCTAGTACCTATTACTGCTAGCATTTTGATAAATTGGCTTTTGATCATTTTACATTTGTGAATTTCTGTTCTCAAATATATATATTCTTTTTGTAGCATATTAGAACACTATGAATCAAATTTCTATCTCATTTGACCATTAATTCCATTCTAAATAATTCCTCACTCTCCCACTACTGCATAGTTGTTATTTTCCTTCTGGTATGTTTTCTCTTACTTACCTGGTAATTATCTTCTGTGTGTTTGAACTTTGTTTTCATATTTCCAGTATTTGGTCTTCCTTATGTATTTAACAACATTTGTTCTTTTCCTCAAGGAATATTCACTTAATTTGCGGGATTTAACAGCAGTATTAAAGAGTAGTCTTAAGGAATCCTCTTAACTTCCTTTATATAAACTTGACTTACTTACAATTCTTTCCCAGGTACTAGACTTCTTAACCTCTGCCTCATGGAGCTATGATTTGGTTGAGAACCTGGAGGTACACCATACATTCTAAAACACCAGATATGAGAAGCATATATTCTGTCTATGAAGATTATTTTTATTTCATTTAAAACTGTGGTTCCAGGCCAGTGTGGTTCATTGGGCATGGTCCCATAAACTGAGAGGTCAGGGCACATGCCTAGGTTTGAGGCTCCATCCCTGAGGGGGGGGGGGGCTTGCAGGAGGCAGCCGATCAATGTTTCTCTCTCACATGGATGTTTCTCTCTCTCTCTTCCTTCCTCTCTCTAAGAAATCAATAAAAACATATTTTAAAAAAACTGTGGTTATATAATTTTATTTTTACACTGAATATTACTATGACAACTATTTTTGCATTTAATTATAATTTTATTTTATTATTTATTTATTTATTTATTTATTTATTTTTATCCTCACTCGAGGACATTTTTCCATTTTTTATTCAGATAGAGTGGGAGGAAGAGAGAGGGAGAGAATCATTGATGTGAAAGGGACACATCGAGTGGCTGCCACCCACACAACCCAACCATGGCCGGGGACAAATTGCAACCGAAGTACATGCCCTTAGCAGGAACCAAACCCGGGTCTCTCTGGACCACAGGCCAATGCTCTAACTGCTGAGCCAAACTGACCAGGGCAATTATAATTTTATTAATTGTTTTCTACCTGGAATCTCTTGTTTAAATGTAAATTTATATTTAAATTATGTTAAACACCTAAAATTTTAAGTATTTCATAATAGAAAATTTAATATATAATCTGTTATCTTTATATTTTTATTATTCTTAAAATTTCAATTATTTTTATTTTTTTAATTAATTTAAACACATACAGAAAACCTGAATTATTCTCTTAGACGGTTAGTAGACAATTCAGTTGTTATTTAAAATTATCATCACTGAATTCAATCACGTTAGAATTAGCACAGGTTTTGAATTTTTTTTATACATTAACACACTTCAGCTTACAAGGGACTCTAATGTAGCAACAGAAACGTAGTTTTTAACTGATAGTGTTAATGTGACCAAATGATAAAACCAGTTGATTTAATTATTGAGTGTTTGTTTGCTAGGTAATCAGAGTAAGGAGAGATTTATTTTGAAACTTCAAAACCTAGTCAACAAAGTAAGGCACACATATGTTAATAAGAGTTCACACATGGTTAGGAGTAAAAAACAGAACAACTGGAAGTGACTTCAGAGGAGACTTAACTTGGACTAACACTGGACTGAGTATGAAACTATTGGTCAGAGGTCAAAGAAAGCTGGTAGATGGAGGAAAGAGCTAGGGATCAATTAGGAGATCACACATCATTAAATCTATCCTTCGTGTTTTTCATCTTTACTGAAAAACATATTTCGGTATTACTTCTGACCTTGAGGTTATAGTTTGCCAATTATTTCCATTCATTCATTTTATACAATTCATTGTGATCGACTATATAGCAGGAAAACGTTAGATTTTCAAATATAAAGAGTAACAAATGCTTTTATTTCTACAAAAAGTTCTAAAACACTATATACTTTTAAAATGTGATTACACTTAAGATTAAGTAAATGCAAACCCCATAGTTAGTATAAAATTAAGATGATGTAGCATCCTGATGCAAGAATATGTACACTGTGAATTAATGTCAAGTATCAGTACTACGTAGAAGTTGTCATTGCACTATGTTTTCCACGGTCTGTACTTACACATTTAAAAATAGGAAATATTTATTCAGTAAAAATCAGGGATCTCTTTTAGTCCTAACATTAATTTTATTTCCTTCACTGAAACCATCTGGGGTTTTTCAGAAATCTGTTATCATTCTGAAATTCCTTATGCTAAAACAAACAAAGTTCATAGAGCAAATAGTTGAATAGAACGTTAAATGTCCTCAAAGTATAAAGGTGCTAGGCAATTTATGCCTTAGGAAATCCTCTGATTACAACTGATATAAGTTTGAAAAATAACCAGACTTTAATAGACTAATTGTGAAAGATTAGTCCATTTATCTGAGCTTGTTAAACACTGCAGTAGACTGGAACCAATTAAATAAATAACTCTAATTCTATATTATTAACTTCAAAAGTCCCTCGTTCCCATCATTGCTGTGCTATGATAGGTAATTTTTTTTTCAAAGTACATTTCTTTCCTCCCACAAAGGGAAGTATAATTTGGCACATTTTTGAGTGAGTCTACATATATCACACTAAATATGGTCAATTGAATTTGCCTGATTAGCCCTATGTATAAATAGACTAAAATATCAAATTAAAGTTTTGACTTTTAAGTGTACCCCAAACTTCACCCTAATAAATAGATATCTCAGTGTATTTAATTCACTGTATCCAAATAGAATCTATTTTTGGTTTTTAAAGATGATCCTCTTTAAACTGCATTTAATAATTTAGTTTAAAAAATGTTTCCGATCTCATCAACCCCAAAATTCAATATGAATGCAAAACTTCTAAAATATTGTAGAAAATAAAAATTCAAAGGAGCCTTTTTCAGAGACTCAATATTACTGCTTAGAATAGGTATCATACAAGTGTGATTCTCAATTTATTATGTTCACTGTTCCCAAAGCAAGACTATACACTTCAATATCTTTATCTCCAAATTGAATGGAAATTCAGAGGCTAAATTTCTTTAACTTTCTCTGTTCTATTTTGGTTAAGTCAGAAAACTGTCATAGTAAATAAATGTAATATGTTAAAATGGTATTTTAAATAAAATCTTATGCAGGGGAAAATATTTGTTGATTATTTGAATGACACCATTAGAAAATAAGTATTAACTAAATACTTTTTAGGGGTTAGTAAATATAGCAACTGAAATGTTCTCAGTATTGACTTGAAAGGGGGATTTGGATAATTGCTGCCTAGATTTATTTTTCAAAACTTGTCCTCTGTCTCTCTCTCTCTCTCCTTTCTTTCTCTCTCTCTCTCTCTCTTTCTCTCCCTCATCTATCTCACAAACTCATAAATATGAGTTACATAGCTGCATTTTTTTAAAAAAACTACTGGAATTGATAAATATACTTTATTATTATTTTTTTTTATCCTCACCCGAGGACATTTTTGCATTTATCTTCAGACAGAGCAGGAGGGAGAGAGGAGGGAAGAGAGAGAGAGAGAAAAAAACATCGATGTGAGAGAGATACGTCAACTGGTTGCCACCCACACGACTCCAACCAGGACCAGGGACAGACTGCAACCAAGGCACATGCCCTTAGTGGGAACCAAACCTGGGACTCTCTTGTCTGCGGGCCAACGCTCTAACTGCTGAGCCAAACTATCCAGGGCAGGAACTGATAAATATACTTTAAATGAAATTCTTCATTCTCAGGAATGGTTTGCAAATTAAAAACTTAAAGAAAAATTTTATAACAGTGTAGCTAAAAGCAGGGGCACGTTGTGATACTACCTTCATCTCTATTGGTCAACATGAGTTAGATTCTAAGGGCGACTGTAATAACATTAAATCATATTCACCCATGTGTCAGAGGCTAACATAAATTCACTGAAACGTGCTTAAAGGATCCTGCACCCTTTTATATAAAAAATTTGTTTTAAAAATGTAAGGAGAAAAGGATGACTGCTAAATTCGACTTTTTGACCAAGGCTGATGAAATCCTCAAGCACTCAGGAAAACTACCCAGGTGCTGATGTCTCAAGTCCTGTACTCAGAGCTTCAGGGGCCATGTGACTTTCCCAGCCTCTTGGAAGCAGGCAGAACTATGCTGCCATGGAGACCTTCAAGAAGGTGTATCTGGTTGGCAACATTTTCATTCTCCCAAGTATCAGCACCAATAAGTATTCAATAATCTTTTGAAGGAACGAGTGAATGAATTTTAATATATTGGCCAAAGGTCTGATATTTTATCATTAAACAAAATATTTTCTCATGAGTTGAACAACTTTGATTTAGAAAACAAACAAAATAGTTGTTTATAAATGGAAGATAATTTCCTTCTTTGGAAGAGAAGAGGAAAAAAAAAAGATTTAAAGAAAAAAGGTAAAGATATCCTTCTTTAGATCTTGGGGAAAGGATTAATTAGAAAGTGTTACCACTTTTTTTTTTTTTTTAATCCTCACCCGAGAATATTTTTTCCATTTATCTTCAGTTACAGTGGGGGGGGGGGAGAGAGAGAAACATCAATGTGAGAGAGGTGCATTGATTGGTTGCCTCTCCCATGACCCCGTACAGGGCCAGGGACCAAACCACAACCAAAGTGTGTGCCCTTTGGCTGGAATCGAACCTGTGACTCTTTGGTCCACAGGCCGATGCTCTCACTGCTGAGCCAAACCTGCAAGGGCAAAAGTGGTACCTCTTAAAGAAAGAAGGTCACCTGTTGACATGAGAGTTAATGGGTAGTATAGATAAGACTTCTTAAGACTAAGGTCATGATGACTTTGATTAATGTCCCCATGTTTGCTTTGAGAAAAGAACAAGAGACACTGATTCATGGCCTACGGTTTATCCATTATCCCCTGTGCCAACCCATTTATCTCAAATCATAGGACAGTTTCCTCTGTTTAACCCTCTGTTCACTTTCTAGAGGGGGGACTGCAGACGTGGGAAGGAGTGAGTGACACCGCTTATGGACAGTAACGGGTGGCAGAGACTCTCTGGGAAACACATCAGCTTTCAGTCCACTGTGCAAAACTGTTTTATTTTAAAGATATAATTTTTTAAATATTAGAACTATTATTTATATCAACTGCTGTTGCATTATTATACTGGACTTTGTGAAATAAACTACTAGGGAAATTTTGTATAAATTCAGTAATTTCCACTATAAAACTTACCTTAAGTTCATTTAATAGTTTTTTAAATTTCTTTGTGACCATGAATCTGTATTTAGAATCCAGTGCTAAATTTGTTGGTATGGTACAATAATTTGTGCTCTATATTTACTTTCTAGTCAACTTTCTTGTAAATAGGACCATTTTCTCACTACTGTTTTTTTATTTATTTAATGTTAAATAAATACACTTCTAATATATTTTATATTAATTTTGTAGTTGTCTTATTTTATGTATTTATTTTTACACTGAGGTACAAGGCTAATATTAGTCTTTAGTGCATGGCTCCAACTTTGTTCCAACATTCATACTGTAAGCTCTTAATTCTGAGCGCTTTACAGTACAGGGATGCTGTCTGCATATGGGGCATCTGCATGGTCTGAAGATTCTGACTTCTCTCATTTTATTTTATTTATTTATTTATTTTTAAATATGTTTTTATTGATTTTTAGGCAGAGGTCAGAGAGAAACATATCGATGAAAGACATCAATTGGCTGCCTCCTGCATGCTCCCTACTGGTTATCGAGCCCACAACACAGCCAGGAAATGTGCTCTGACCAGGAATCGAACCAGGACCTCTCAGTCGTGAGATGATGCTCAATCCACTGATCCACACTGGCTGAGCAAAAAAATGAGGGGCTTTTGCCCTGGCTGGTTTGGCTCAGCATTGGCCTGCAGTGCAGAGAAACCTGGGTTTGGTTCCCGCTAAGGGCACGTACCTAGGTTGTGGTTTGTCCCCGGCCCTGGTTGGTCGTGCTGGTGGCAGCCACTCGATGTGTCCCTTTCACACTGATGTTTCTCTCTCTCTGTTCCTCTCTCTCCCTCCCACTCTACCTGAACAAAAAAAAAGGAAAAATGTCCTCGGGTGAGGATGAAAAATTTTAAAAAATGAGGGGCTTTTAAAAAATACTGACAGAATTTTATCTTAATGAGAAGTAAGGAAAGTAGTAAGTATTTCAACTGGAAGAAATTATACTATATGTATGTTTATAAATATGAGATCATATTAATAAATATTTATGTATTAACATGTGATTTATCCTCATTAATTCTTATATTAAGTTCACATATGATTCGTAACATTATTGTACCTGAATCATGTAGAATAGAGTTTAAAACTGTTTTATAATAACTTTTCACATTTACTAGTTAACATTGGGACAAATAAAATGCTTTTTTTACTTGGCATAGTACCCCTGAGCTCAGATTATTACTAAAGATCTTATATGACTATTATCCAGGATGGTTTTAATACAGTTTAAGCTAAACTTATTTTTCTTTTCATTAATTAATTTATTGACTGATTTATTCCCCCCCCCCCCGCCCCCACCGCTTCTATTCATCATCCAATTATTTGCAATCTAAATAAAAAGCTTCATATACTGTTGGGTTTTTAATTTACTTTCATGACACAGAAAATATTTAATTACTGACTACCTTCAAAGTCAGCTTTTCATCTGTAAAATGTGTGTAGTAATTCCCACTAAGTTTTAAATAAGATATAAATATAATGACACGCATACAAATAAATGTACATCGTATGATGAAAATCATTGTTCCGCTTTGGATATATTGTTACTAGTGGGTGGATTATGAATTATTGGGACAGAAATATGTCCCTCTGCATCCATGGATTTCTGCTTCTAGCTGGTAATCACTGCTAGTGCAGTGTTAACTGTTTCTATTAATGTCACTACTCTTCATGTCAGTGCTCCTTCTAAGACATCTTGCCATCTTTTTTAAACCAGAATTCTCCTTTAAGAAGGTTCAAAGCATTTGATGAAACTGCCTGTAAGACTGTTGCTCAAAATCACAAGTTTACTGAAACCCAAATGTGTAATCATTTTTAAAGAAAGCAAAAGATGAGAAACTTTTCTTTTTGGTAGAAAACTGTAAAAATCTCTGTCCTTATAGACTTGTTCAGTGGGGGTTTAATTCAGAGAACAGACCAAAGTATTAGCAGGACAGAAAAAAATGAGACAAAAACTCTAAAGACAAAACATAAACATTATCATGTACCAGTTTACTGATTAGCACAGGGGTGGGCAAAGCAGGTTTCCAGTTTTTCATATGAAAATAATGCAATAAATGGTAGGTATATACAAGAATAAACTCTGTTTCATTTACTCACACTGTAAACTTACTTTTGCCACCCCTTGCATATAGTATCTGTTCACTCATCCATCGATCTATCCATTCAAATTAAGAAAACTATCATGTTATAAAGACAAAACTTATTATTCAATTATTAAGTGACAAGCACTACTTATCATGACTCAACATACCAAAATTTACAAGCTTTTCTCTTCAGATAAGTATAAAACATAGATCTTTAAGTTTCCTAGTAATATTCAATGAAAATTTTATTTTAAAAATAATTAAAATAGTTAATTATTTTCTCCTCAAGTGCTGTTGGCAATGATTTTCATTTTGCTTTTACAAGCCTCAGAAGCAATTATTGTTATTCACATGTTGTAGATGAGAAAACTGAGGCATAAAAAGCTTTAATTTCTCAAGATCACAAAGTTGTTGATTTATTACTTAATCAACCAGAAAATTTAGACTACTCAATCATCATTATTTTTAAATTACTACAGCATTCCTAAAGATTTTGTATAACAAACTAGGGAGGTAAGTGACCAGACCAAGTTGCTTTAACTTTACTTAGATTTTTAGAAATAAAGCCTGAGATGAAGCTCATATCAAATTGTAATGACAAAGTTCTGCTAAAAATATAACTTCTTATAAAGAAGCAAGTGCTTGTGTAAAATGTGTCTTAGCCAATGGAAAGCTCAAGTTTTAAAATACCAGATAGTTTAGTTAATAAATATCCCTCCTCTTTCAAGAAAATAGATTAATAAATCTAAAGAGGTGAAATTCCCCCACAAGAAAAATTATCCTCATTAAGGTTTCCTTTCAATTGCTGTATTTGACATCTTTAGAAGTCAACATCCATAATAAAAGAATTAGAGTATTATAAAATTTTGAGCAGATAATTTTCTAGAGCTAAAAGATAACAAGGAAATTATTATATTCTGGATTGTCATCATTATCAAAATCATCAGTGGAATAACTCGAAATAATTTCAAAGAAAATGAAAGAGGATGATGATTGTCCTGTAGAAATTTGCGTAGTAAAATTCATATTCTCGTTGTTGAATACATATATTATGAAACATATGAAAGGAGTCTCAGTGCTGTCAAGCTAAAGCAGGTAGAAAACAGAAGTTCTAAAGTTGTTTCACAAGCTGTCCATATACTCATACATTTCCCCTGAATGCTTAACAATGGCATCATTGCATCCAGGCTCTGTAGATAGCTTCTGATGGGAATGCTGTTCTCGTTGTTTCTTTTCTTTTTTTTTACTTTTTATCTCAATGACAGTTGCTACTCGTTTTAAAATTTCCCTCTACTTCAGGCATATTCTCCATTTTTACCAAGTTTCCCACAAACAGAATCTCAATCTATGTTATTTTCCCCTATAGAAATGTGAGAATATTATAAATTCTTTTCTCCATCCTGCTTTTCCCCATCTTAATATGTCATAGAGATCATTCCACATCAGTGCACACAGAGCTGGTTAATTATTTCTAATGGCCGAGTAGAGTTGTGTAGATGTATTATGATTTGTATAGCCAGTCAGACACTGATAGACATTTAGATATTTTCAATCCTCTACTGTTTTAAACTGTTGTCATGAATGACCTTGTGCACAATGATTTACTTAAAGATTATATATATATAAAATCTTATATATAATATATATATTTAAAAATAATAATAAATATATATAATAAATAATAAATATATATATATATTTGCTGGATCAAAGATTGTGTTCATTTTAAACAAACACTTGTAAACCATATTAGAAAATGTAAAACATACACAAAATAAAAATACATATATGTGTATTTAAATTGCCTTCTGTAGATGTGTAGTTACTCAACCATCAGAAAATATAAGAATGTCTCACCTACACAAGATACTGTGAATTTATTTTTACTTTTGCAAATCATTACCAAATTTAATTTACATTTATATTATTATAAATGAGGTAGAATATCTTTGTGTATAGTTAAAGCATATTTGTTTACTTTCTGAAAACTGTTTTTTCATATTTGTTAATTTGTCTTTTGCATTTCATTTAATGCTAAAGGATTTATAGAAAATACTTATGTATAAGGAAATTTCCCTTTTAATGTAATATGAATTGCAAATATCAACCTCACTGTCAAAAATTGAAATGTTAGTCACAACCTTTTATTTCTCTTTGATAGCATTATAAATCAAAACCTTGATATTGCCACATTCTAAGACTGTATTTCTCCACCCCTTGACTTTGTCCTCATCAACATGATAGGTTTTGGCCAAATATGAGTTTATAGATTGGTCTTAAATTCTGGCACTTTAAGATCCACAATTATAAAAGATTCCCTCCAGTTAATGCTGCCCTTTTGCCTGGTCATCACTATTAATACATGCAAAGACCTAAGCCCAAATGGAGCCAGCATCCAAGCCCAGCTGGTGCTGCAGAATGAAGCAGAGCTCCCCAGCAACCTAGTCTGGATTGATTCATCCAGAAGCAGCCAGCATGAGCATAAATCCTTATTGCAGTGGCCTTTGAGATTTGGGGGTAGTTTGTTACACAGCAATAGCTGACACAATAATAGATAGTCAATTGTCTCTAACTGTCATGTTCTTATAAAAAATTGCAGTATTTTTTATTTACATAGCTTGAATTTATTAATCATTTTCATGTATACCTTCTGGGATTTGTATACTGTTGAGAAAGATCTTACCACTAAAAAAGTGAATTAAAATGAGACAGTCTCGGTTTATTTTATACATTTTAGTGGTATTTTTCAATGTAATTATTCAATAATTTAGTATTTCTTTTAATAAAAATTGTAGAGTAAGAATTAAAATATACTTTTCCACTCAAATATCACCATATAATTTATTTGATAAATTATGTTTTCTCTAATGACATGGAATATCTTTTTAAAATATACTGAATTTTCCCAATGCATTATGGTTTAATTCTGAAGTTTCTTAAATGTGAGTGTGTGTGTGTGTGTGTATTCATTAAAATGTCACCAATACTTTTAAAATTTTATTTATTGATTTATTTTTTAATTTATTGATTGATTTATTGATTTTTATTAATCCTCACCTGAGGATATTTTTCCATTGATTTTTTAGATATAATGGAAGAGAGAGAGAGACATCAATATGAGAGAGACACATTGTTGGCTGCCTCTCTTAAGACCCTGACTGGGGCCAGGGATCGAACCTGCAACCCAGGTATGTACCCTTTACTGGGAATCAAACCCAGTAATACCTTTGGTATGAGGGCCAAAGCTCCAACTGCTGAACCAAACCAGCTAAGGTTATTTATTGATTGATTTTTAGGGAGAAAGGAAGAGAGGAGAGAGAAGACAGAGAAACATCAATTTGTTGTATATTGGGAAGACGCTCTGACCAAGTGAGCTACTGGGCCAAGGCCATCACTGACACTCCTTATTCATTATTTTAATATTTTTTGGATTAAAATTTATCTTCTCATCCTTTATTCTGAGGAGTATCATTCCATATTTTTTCTGAGAACACCAAAATAATAATATTATGGTTAGAAAATAGGCTGTTCCATGGGATCACTTGTGAGGAAAGAATTCCAAATATTCAAGCATGGGAGATTGTGATGTGGTAAGATGATTTATTGTAATGGTTGCCCCTGCCCCTAGGCTTCCAATGTCCCATCTTTGTCAGTCCTGCCATGGAAAAAGTACAACCATGTCTTCAACATGGCTAAAACGAAGGCCAGTGCCCAGAGTTTTTGCTTCATACTCCTAGGGACCAACATGATCACATGCTCCTAGGTGGGAAAGAACACAAATGATGGGACCACCAGGTCACCAAGCTAGAGTGTGCAGAGCTTTTTTGTCTTGGGGTTTTAACCAGGAACTTTTTCAAAATAACCAAATAACTTGCAAAGATTTTGCAGGATTGTATTAGGCCCACTTCTCAGCCCATGATCTTCTTACCAGGTTAGATTGACTGTCCTCTGTGTTTAAGTATGGTCCCCTGTGCCATTTTGACTTTATTGCACATGTGTTTACCTCCCCTTTTGTTCTATCTGTGGAGAGCTGGGGGAATAGACTGGTAGTTACTGTAAACATTCAGCTATCTGGTAAAGCAAACAGGCATCTGCTTCCCAGCTGACCATGCCCATCAATTTCTGACTTCCCTTGTTCTCTTTCTTTCAATAACTTGCTAATGATGGTAACAATATTACTATTTTTAAAAAAATACTTCAATCAGCATTTTCACTGGAATTACCTCAAATGTAGTGATTGATTTAGGGACAAGTATAATCTTTTAGAATATTTTGAGTCTTCATGTATATAATATAATTTCACTTATTATTCTATTGTGTTCCTTGAGAATTTTATTTTATTTAAAGTTTCTTGATGTAATATCAATTCTTTAATTAAATCAACTTTATTTTATTTCATTGTCATTTGAATACGTATAAAATACATACATTTTGTAATCAGTCAATTAAGTGAGTTCTATTTTATTCTTAGATTTATTTTTATATTTTCTTGTTTATCATAGTATTCTACATGAAATATAACATTTTAAAATAATCATTATTTTAACATTACTTCTCTGACTTTTTTTTAGTCCTCACCTGAAGATATGCTTTTATTGATTTTTAGAGACAAGGGAAAAGGGAGAGAGTAAGAGAGAGAGAGAGAAATGCATAGATGTGAGAGAGAAACATCAACTGGTTGCCTCTCATACACACCCTGACCAAGGATCAAACCAGCAACCTAGGTATGTGCCCTGACCAAGAATCAAACCCACAACCTTTTGGTGTATGGGAAAATGCTCCTACCAACTGAGCCACCCAACCAAAGCATACCTTTCTGACTTTTTAAAAACTTTTATTGGGAAATAATTGAAAATTTACATGCAGCTCTAAAAAATAATAAAAAGAGATCCTATGTATTCTTTAACCAGTTCCTCCAAATGGTAGCATATTGCAAAAACACAACACAGTACATAACACAGTATCACAATGAGAATATTGACATTGATACAAACCACATAAGATTTTCATCGCACAAAGATCATAAATGTCTCTCTTTTATAGTCACATCCAATTGTCTCCCATCTCCTATCTCTCCTTAAGTTTATTGAGACACTAATCTTTCGTTCATTTCTATAGTTTTGTCATTTCAAGAATGTTATATAAATGGAATCATAGAGCATAAAGCCTTTTATGATTGGCATTTTTACTCAGCATAATTCTCTGGAGATGCATTCAGGTTGTTGTGTGTATCAATATTCTATACTAATATATTGCTGAGTAAGATTTTATGATACAGATATACCACACTTTGTGAATGCATCCATTGAAAGACAACTGGATTGATTCCAGTTAGTGATTATCATAAATAAAGTTTCTATGAACATTTGTGTACAGGTTTTTGTCTTAATTTATCTGGGATAAATGCTCAGAAGTGAAATTGAGAAATTGTATGCTTAGTGTTATAAGACTTGGACATACTGTTTTCCAGGGTGGCTATAGCATTTTACATTCTCACTAGAAATATATGAGTGATTTAGTTTCTCTCCATTCTCATCAACATTTGGTATTGTGACCATTTTTTTTTAACTTTAGCCATTCTAATAGGTGTGTAATGATATCTCATTGTGGTTTTAATTTACATTTTTCTAACAGCTAATGATGTCGAACATCTTTTCATGTGCTCATTTGCCATCTGTACATTTTCTTCAGTGAAATGTTTCATCATAGCTTTTGCCTTGTTCTAATTAGATTGTTTGCCTTTTTGTTTTTGTAGAGTTCTGAGAGTTCCTTTTACATTTGATACGCTTTTTCTTTGTTAGATAAGTGGTTTGCAAATATTTTCTTCAACTCTGTAGCTTTTATTTTTAATCTTGCTGTCAAGTCTAAGAACTTTCTGTTTAGCCCTATATCAACAAAGATTTTTTTAAATAAAAGTTTTAGTCTTACATTAATTCCATGATCAGGTATGAGTTAATTTTTGTATAAGGTATGAGATTTAGGTCAAAGTTCACTTTTTTGTTTTTCTTTAGATGTTCATTGCTCCAGCACCATGTGTTGAAAAGGGTGTTTTACCTCCATTAAATTGCTTTTACATATTTTTCAAAAATCAGGTAGGAAAAATATGTGGGTCAATTTCTGGGTTTGCTATTTTGGTTCTGGATCTATCCCTTAGCCAGTACCACACTTTCTTGATTGCTGTGTAGCAAACCTTAATATTAAGTAGAATGATTTCTCCCACTTTTTTCTTCTTCATCATGCTAGTTGTAGGTATTCTAGGTGCTCTTCTTTCCATATAAATTTTAGAGTGAAAATGTCAAAATAGTCTCTTAGTTTTTTTTTCATCTGAGAATGTCTTGGTTCCTTTTTTTTTCACCCATAAATGATATTTTCACTGGGTAAATGATACTGGGTAAGAGTTTTTATTCTTTCAACATCTGAAACTTTTATTTCTCTTTCTGGTCTTCATGGTTTTTAAAGATAAATCCACTGTCATCATAACAACGTTTCTCATAAAGATAAGTTGTCATTTTTTTTCTCTGGCAGCTCTCAAGATTCTCTTTTTTGTCTTTAGTTTTCAGAAGAGTGATACTGATATGCACTGGCATGAATTTCTTTGGATGTATCCTGTTTAAGTTTTGCTCAGTTATTTGAATCTGTAAGATTATGTTTGTTGACAAATATGGGAAGATTTTTTAGCCATTATTTCCTTGAGTACTTTTTTAGTCCTACCTCTTTCTTCTTCCTTCTGGGACTCTAAACAACAACAACAAAAATAGTGGGTTGAAAAAACAGAGACAGCAGTGGAGTGAATGGAAGCTACACAGACCATCTCCCAAGACCAAACTGGAATTACAACTAAAAAAAAGATAAACCATTAGGAATAACCAACTGAAGAGCAGCTGGAGAGAGCCATACAACCAGGGACAAAAAAGAAGACGCCATTGGGCCTGGTACAAAATGCAGAGGCATGTGGTGGGGGATGGGAGCCCATGGAGAACTATATTATAGTATACACTTCCCACTGAGAAAGTGGGGGTTTTCAAAAGGACCAAATTAGCTACAGCCACTCACCTTGGGCTCCCGCAGAGTGAGGGTAACCTGGATTGGAACTATGTAGAGAGAGTCCAGGGCTCTTGGCTCAGGAGAGAGCTGGGTGGGAGGCCACTGGGAGTTTTGTCCTGAATCACTCACTCACAAGATAGTAGCCATATTACTAAGAGAGCCCCTTTCCAGAGTCCTGGGGAGAAGCAATGGCCTCTCTTGCAGAAATTCAACACCACCAGACCAGACCAGAGAAATGCAAATTGAGGCTCATTAACATCTAAGGTTTGATAGTAAGCCCTGACAGGTTTTGCTCAGAAGTTAGACATCAGCCTGCAGATTAAAAAGTTGTAGGTTTGATTCTGGTCAAGGGCATGTACCTTGGTTGCAGTTCAGTCCCAGTCCTGATTGGATTCATGCAGAAGGCAACCAATTGATGTGTCTCTCTCATATCAATGCTTTTCTCTCTCTCCCTCCTACTCCATCTGAAAAAAATAAAAATAAAAATAATATCCTTGTGTGAGGATTAAAAAAAAAAAGTCTGATAGTGAACAAGTGCCCTACCCACTAAAAGTTCTCCTACAGTTGAGGGATTTTTCATTCAGCTGAGGGTTACAAATCGAGGCTCATCAAGTAACTGAGACTAATAGCCACCAAGCAAATGCTAGAGGATAACTGAACCTTTCCTGGGCTTGCAAATCTACCCAAGAAAGTAAGACCTGACAGTGGTGTATAATGTTGGTTGTCCCACACTCATCCAAATCCAGTAGAGGGAGCTACAACCAGTGGAACACTAACACCCACACGAAAAGTTTGGTAGGCTTCAAAACCCACTGAGACAGCCAAAATGGTGAAACAAAGAAACAAATCACAAATGAAAGAACAAGATAAGTCTGCAGGAGAAGAAATAAATGAAATGGAATTGAACAAGATATTACAAAGAGACTTCAGAGTAATAATCATGAGGAAGCTCAATAGCATGAGTAAAGATATAGAAGCATTGAAAACCAATCAAATGAAAATGAAGAGTGACATAGCAGAAATAAAAAACACATTGGAAGAAATAACTGGCAGAGTAGAGGAAGCCAAGGACTAGATCAATGAACCAGAAGACAGGGTAGAAAAAACCACCCTGTCAGACAACCAAAAAGAAAAAAAAAAAAAATTAAAAAACAGGAAGACAGTGTGAAAGAACTGTAGGGTAATATAAAACGTAACAACATCCACATCATAGGTACCAGAAGGAGAAGAAAATAAGCAAGGGTTAGAGAACATATTTGCAGAAATAGTGACAGAAAACTTCCTTAGCTTGGCGAAGAAAAAAGGCATACAAGTTCAAAAGGTACAGAGAGCCCCAAGTAAGAAGAACCCAAAAAAGGCCACACCAAGACACATAGTAATTAAAATGCCAACAATTAAAGAGAAAGAGAGAATTCTAAAGGCAACAAGAGATAAGCAACAGGTTACCTACAAAGAAACCCCTATAAGGTTCTCAGCTGACTTCTCAACAGAAACACTACAGGCCAGAAGGGAGTGGCATGAAGTAATCAAGGTAATGAAAAACAAGGATCTGAACCCAAGACTACTCTATCCAGGAAGGCTATAATTCAACATAGAAAGTGAAATAAAGAGCTTCCCAGACCAAAGAAAAGGTTAAGGGAACATATTAGTACTAAACCAACACTTCAAGAAATGTTAAAAGGACTGCTGTAATAAGCAGAAGAAGTAGGAAGAGAAACAGAACCATAATAAACAAACATGGCAATAAATAAGTACATATCAATAATAACCTTAATAATGTAAATGGATTAAGTAATATGATCAAAAGACACAAAGTAGGTGAATAAATAAGAAAGCCTGACTCATATATATGTTGTTTACAAGACATCCACCTCACAGCAAAAGACTCACATAGGTTGAATGTGAACAGATAAAAAAAAATTTTCCAAAAATAAAAAGGAAAAAAAAAAATGGGGTAGCAATACCCATATGCGATCAAATAGACTTTAAAATGAAGGCAATAACTACAAACAAAGAAGGCCACTACATAATATTGAAAGGATTTATTCAACAGGAGAATATGACCTTGGTAAACATACATGCACCCAATATAGGAGCACAGAAATTTATTTAAAACTTCTGAAGGACTTTAAAAGAGAAATCAACAGCAATACAATCATAGCAGGGGACTTCAACACCCCACTGACATCACTGGGTAGATCCTCTATACAATAAATAAACAAGGAAACAGAGACTGTAAATGATATGCTAGATCACAGGGATTTAATAGATATCTACAGAGAATTATACCCTAAAACTGTAGAATTCACATTCTTCTCAAGTGCACATGGGACATTCTCAAAGATAGATCACATGTTTGGACATAAACTAAGTCTCTACAAGTTCAAGGGGATTAAAATCATATCAAGCATCTTCTCAAATCACAATGACATGAAATTAAAAATAAATTACAACAACAAAAAAATGCAAACACATTCAAACATGTAGAGGCTAAATAGCATGTTATTGAACAATGAATGGGTTACCAAGGAGATCAAAGAAGAAATTTAAAAAACTTTCTAGAAAACAATGAAAATGAACACACAACAACGTAAAATTTATCAGATGCAGCAAAAGCAGTCATGAGAGGGAAGTTCATACCATTACAGCTAGCCTACCACAAAAAAACAAGAATAATTTCTAATTAACTTTCTAACCCTACAACTTAAAAAACTAGAAAGTAAACAAAAATGAAAATCCAGAGTAAGTAGAAGGAAAAAATAGTAAAGGTCAGAGCAGAAATAAATGACATAGAAACTAAGAAAACAATTAAAAAGATCAATGAAACAAAGAGCTGGTTCTTTGAAAATATAAACAAAATTGATGGGCCCTTAGCCAGACTCACCAAGAAACAAAAATAGAGTATTCAAATAAACAAAATCAGAAATGGAAGTAGCAATTAACACTACAAAAATACAAAGGATCATTAAAAAATACAGTGAACAATTTATACGCCAACAAATTGGACAACCTATACAAAATGGACAAATTTCTAGAAACACACAGTCTCCAAAAATTGAACCAAGAAAAGACAGAAAACTTGAATAGACCAATAACAACTAAGGAAATTGAAAATGTAACCAGGAAACTCCCAGCAAACAAAAGCCAAGGCTGGGACAGTTTCATGGGGAAGTTTTACTGAACATTCAAAGATCTAACACGCATTCTCCTCAATGTATTCCAAAAAATCCAAGAAGAGGGAAGGTTTTCAAATTCAATGTATGAGGCCAGTATAATTATAATTCCAAAATCAGATAAAGACACTACAAAGAAAGAAAACTACAAGCCAATATCCCTGATTAACACAGATGCCAAAATCCTTAACAAAATATTAGCATATCAGATTCAGGAACACATCAAAAAAAAAGGATTCACCATGATCAAGTGGGATTTATCCCAGAAATGCAAGGCTGGTACAATATTTGCAAATCAATAAATGTGATACACCACATAAACAAAATGAAAGATAAAACCATATGATCATATCAATAGATGCTGGAAAAGCATTCAACAATATCCAGCACCCATTTCTGATGAAAACACTCAGCAATGTAGGAATAGAGGGATCATATCTCGACATAATAAAGGCCATTTATGAAAATTCTACAGCCAACATCATACTCAATTGGCCAAAAATAAAAGCATTTCCATTAAGAACAGGAACAAGACAGGGATGCCCACTTTCGCCATTTTTATTTAACATAGTACTGGAAGTCTTAGACACAGCAATTAGACAAGAAGGAAATATGAAAGGGATCCAAATTGGAAAGGAGGAAGTGAAACTCATTATTCGCAGATGACATGATAATGTACATGGAAAACCCTAAAGACTCCATCAAAAATCTACTAGAGATGCAGAAGATGGTGGTGGGCAGGACTGGAGGGAGGGTGAGTGTGTGAGAGAGTGAACTAGTGTGTGAGAGAGTGTGAGTGGATGTGAAGGTGTACTACCAAACCCGAGCAGTGCAGAGCCCCGGAGCAGAAAGTTTCTGTGCAATGGAAAGGGAGCAGCCGGCTACTGTGGCAAGCAGCTCTTCAGGGTGCTTCTTCCTGCACCCCGGGGAAGTCCCACCATTTTGGAAGATCCTCGGTCTTTCCTGGGAGGAGGCAGTGGGAGCGGCTACGGCCCAGCAAACTGAGCCCACCAGCTCAACTGGAACCATCGGACCAGTGGACACTGTGTCAACACAGACTGGTGCACAGTAGTGGAACTCCCAAGGGGTGGGTCACAGAAGCCACGGACAGCCAAGAGCCCAGCACCATCCCCCACAGTAACAGCTCGATCAGAGTCCAGATATACCCCAGCAACAGAGGCTGAAGAGCAGACATCCATCCCCAGGCAACAGAAGCACAGACCAGCAGCTGAGACCCATTACCAAAACTACAGCAAAAGCTGTGCAGGAGTTGAGCCCCATGGAGCAGCAGCACTCCCCAGCCACCAGCAGCAGGACCTCGGGCTCCACAGAGGCCTGAGTGGTCCAGCAGCTCACAAGAGCAGTGGGAAGCTGGAGCCTAGAGGGACTAATGCAATCTAGCTGCTTGCCCTTGGGACTTGCAGGGTGAGGGGACACCAGAGAAGCCTCTGCAACACAGTAGCCCACAAGAGCAGTGGGAAGCCAGAGCCTTAGAGGGATTGGTGCGATCCAACTGCCTGTCCATGAGACATGCAGGGTGTGGGGGCACCAGAGAGGCCTGTGCAACCCAGCAGGGACTATGCCATCCAATTACCCACAGCACCTGTGGGCTGATGAAGCACCAGAGAGGTCTGTGCGACCCAGCAGCCCATAACATAGGCATAGAGCCAGGTCCCCAAAGGGACTGTGCCATCCAGTTACCCACGGGACCTGCAGGGTTCAGGGGCACCAGAGAGGCCTCTGCTACCCAGCTGTGCACAAGATAAGCCTAGAGGATGTAAAAATGGAGGTGGAGTGAATGGAAGCTACACAGACAACTTCCCAGGACCAAATAGGAATTACAACTAAAATAAAGACAAATCCTCAGAAAAAAAACAACAGTAAAGCAGCAGCACAGGACCATATAACCAGGGACACTGGTAGGATCTGTGAAGGCATGAGAGGATGGCAGGCTGGGAGCCCATAGACAGTAGCAGTCTTAGCTGTGAGCAGTGCCCTTAGGGAATAAAGACCAAGCCCACTCCACAGTGCAGAGAGCCTGGACACAGCGCAAAAATAGCCACAGCCACTCACCTGGGGGCTACGACAGAAGTAGGACAGACTGGGCTGGAACTCTGTGGGGACGACCAGGATTTGGAGGTCACTCAGAGTTTTTGCTGAGTTGTGGCCACAAAGGCAGTGGCCAGTGTGCTCATTCCCTGATCTGTGGAAAAAAGCAGCACCCCCCACCTCAGAGATTCAGCCTTTCCCAGATGAGGCAAAGAAATGCAAACTGAGGCTTATTAACAACCAGCATCTATCCCACCCTCTGGAAATCCTCCTATGCAGAACACCAGGGCTACTTTCCAAGGTATTGAGTAACTGAGACTACTAGCCTCCAGGAAAAAGCTAAAAAATAACTGAACCTTCCCTGGGCTTGCAAATATACCTAGGAAAGTAAGACTCAACAGTGGTGTTTAACGTGGGCCCACCCAGGCTCATCCAAAGATAGTAGAGGGAACCACAAACAGCAGAACAACAAAACCCACAGAAAAATTTGGCAGGCTCCAAAACACACTGAGATAGCGAAAATGGTGAAACAAAGAAACAAATCCCAAGTGAAAGAATAAGAGAACTCTATTGAAGATGAGATCAATGAAATTCAGTTAAGCAAATTATCAGAGGTTGAGTTCAGAGCCATGATCTTGAGGAAGCTCAACAGCATGAGTAAGGCCATCAGCACCATGAGTACAGATATAGAAACACTGAAAACCAACCAAGTGGAAATGAAGAATGACATAGCAGAAATTAAGAACACGTTGGAAGGACTAACCAGCAGAGTAGAGGAAGCTGTGGGCTGGATCAGTGAATTAGAAGACAGGGTAGAAAAAATCAACCAATCAGAAAAACAAAAGGAAAAAAACAATTAAAAAACAGGAAGTCAGCTTAAAAACCTGTTGGACAACTGGAAATGTAATAACATTTGCATAATAGAAGTCCACAAAGAGGAAAAAAATGGACAAGGGTTAGAGAATATATTTGAAGAAATATTGACAGAAATCATTCCTGACTTGGTGAAGGAAGAAGGCATTCAAGTTCAAGAACCACAGAGACCCCCAAGTAAGAAGAACCAAAACAGGCCCACACCAAGACACATAGTAATTAAAATGTCAAAATTAAAGACAAACAGAGAATCCTAAAGGCAGCAAGAGATAAGCAATAGTTACCTACGAAGGAAACCCCATAAGGCTCTCAGCTGACTTCTCAACAGAAACACTACAGGCCAGAAGTGAGTGGCATGAAGTAATCAAGGTAATGAAAAACAAGGATCTGAGTCCAAGACTACTCTATCCAGCAAGACCATCGTTCAAAATAGGTCAAACAAAGAGCTTTCTGACAAAAAAGGCTAAGGGAATATATTATCACCAAACCAGCACTGCAAGATATGCTAAAAGGACTGCTTTAATTAGTAGAAGAAATAAGAAGAAAAATAGAACCACACTAAACAAAAATGGCAATAAATAAGTACATATCAATTATCACCTTAAATGTGAATGGACTGAATGTTCTGATAAAAAGACACAGAGTAGCTGACTGGATAAGAACGCAAGACTGACATACTTATTTTCTACAAGAGACCTACCTCACAACAAAAGATTCACATAGGTTGAAAGTAAAGGGATGGAAAAAATCTTTCAAGCAAATAGAAAGAAAAAAAAAGCTGGGCTAGCAATACTCAATCTGATAAAGTAGATTTCAAAATGATGGCCATAACTAGAGACAAATAAGGCCACTACATAATATTGAAAGTATATATCCAACAAGAAGATATAACCTTGGTAAACATATATGCACCCAATATAGGAGCACCAGCATATATTAAAAACCTTGGGAGAACTTCAAAGGAGAAATCAACAGCAATATAATCATAGCAGGGGACTTCAACACCCTGCTGATAACATTGGATAGATCATCTAGACAAAAAATTCACAAGTAAACACAGACTCTAAATGAAGTGCTAGATCAAATGGATTTAATAGATATCTACAGAGAATTACACCCTGAAACTGCAGAATTCACATTCTTCTCAAGTGCACATCGGACATTTTCAAAGATAGACCACATGTGAGGGCGCAAACTAAGCCTCTACAAGTTCAAGAAAATTGAAATCATATCAAGCATCGTCTCAGACCACAATGGAATGAAACTAGATATCAATTGTAGCCAGAGCATGCAAAGACATTTGAAAACATGGAGGCTAAATAGCATGTTATTAAACAATGAATGGGTTACCATGGAGATCAAGGAAGAAATGAAAAACTTCCTGGAAACCAATGAAAGTGAACACACAACACAAAAACTATATGGGATGTAGCGAAAGCAGTTCTGAGAGGAAAGTTCATAGCACTACAGGCCTACCTCAAGAAACAAGAAAAATCTCTAATCTATCTAACCTCACAACTTAAAGAACTTAGAAAGCAAACAAAAAGAAAACCCCAGAGCAAGTAGAAGGAAGGAAATAGTAAAGATCAGAGCAGAAAGAAATGACACGGAGACCAAAAAACAAATTCAAAGGATCAATGAAACAAAGAGCTGGTTCTTTGAAAAGATAAACAAGATTGATGGACTCTTAACTAGACTCACCAAGGAACTAAGAGAGAGAACCCAAATTCACAAAACCAGAAATGAAACAGGAGAAATAATAACTGACACCACAGAAATACAAAGGTTTGTTAACAAATATTATGAACAATTATATGGCGTCAAATTCGACAATCTAAGCAAAGTGGACAAATTTCTAGAAACACATAATCTCCTAAAACTGCACTGGGAGGAGATAGAAAACTTGAACAGACTAATAACAACTAAGGAAATTGAAGATGTCATCAAGACTCTCCCAGCAAACAAAAGCCCACGCCCGGATGGCTTCACGGGAGAGATTTACCAAACATTCAAAGAAAAACTAATACCCATTCTCCTCAAACTATTTGAAAAAATTCAAGAAGAAAGACTCCCAAACTCATTTTATGAGGCCACCATAATTCTAATTCCAAAACCAGAAAAGACACTATAAAGAAAGAAAACTACAGGCCAATATCCTTGATGAACATAGATGCCATAATCCTGAACAAAATACTAGCAAATCGAATGCAGCAATACATCAAAAAAATTATTCACCATAACCAAGTGGGATTCATCCCAGGGATACAAGGCTGGCACAATATTCACAAATCAATAAATGTGATACACCACATAAACAAAATGAAAGATAAAAATCATTTGAATGTATCAATAGACATTTAAAAGCATTCGATAAAATCTAGCACCCATTTCTGTTAAAAACACTTAGCAATGTGGGAATAGAGGGATCATATCTCAACATCATAAAGGCCATATATGAAAGACCTACAGCCAACATCATACTCAATGGGCAAAAACTAAAAGCATTTTCCTTAAAAACAGGAACAAGACAAGGATGCCTACTTTCACCATTCTTATTTAACATAATACTGGAAGTTTTAGCCACAGCAATCAGACAGGAAGAAAAAAATGAAAGGGATCCAAATGGGAAAGGAGGAAGTGTAACTATCATTATTCATAGATGACATAATACCATACATAGAAAACCCCAAAGACTCCATCAAAAATTTACTAGACTTAATAAATGAATTTGCAAAGTAGCAGGATACAAAATTAATGGAAAGAAATTGACAGCATTCTTATACACCAATGATGAACTCACTGAAAAAGAAACTAAAACAAACCCCATTTACCATCGCGGCAAAAAAATTAAGATACCTAGAAATAAACTTAACCAAAGAAATAAAGGACATATTTGCAGAAAACTACAGGTCATTGAAAACAAAAATAAAGGAAGATGTAAAAAAGCGTAAGCGCATACCTTGTTCATGGATTGGAAGAATTAACATCATTAAAATGTACATCCTACCCAAAGCAATCTATAGATTCAATGCAATCCCCATCAAAATACCAACGACATCCTTCACAGAACTAGAATAAATACTTCAAAAGTTCATATAGAATAAAAAAAAACCCTGAATAGCCACAGCCATCTTGAAAAAGAAGAACAAAGTTGGAGGGATCACATTACCAGATTTCAGGTTATATTGCAAAGCCACTGTAATCAAAACAGCCTGGTACTGGCTTAAGAACAGGAAGATAGATCAATGGAACAAAATAGAGAACCCAGAAATGAACCCAAGACAATATGCTCCATTAATATTTGACAAAGGTAGCAAGAGCATACAGTGGAGTAAAGACAGCCTCTTTAATAAATGGTGTTGGAAAACTGCACAGCTGCATGCAAGAAATGAATCTAGACCATCAATTTACACCATACACAAGAATAAACTCAAAATGAATAAAAGACTTAAATGTGATTCATGAATCCATAAAAATCTTAGAATAAAATGTAGGCAACAAAATTTCAGACATCATACACAGCAGAATTTTCACTGATACATCACCTAAGGAAACAGAAACAAAGAAGAAAATAAACACATGGGACTACATGAAACTAAAAAGCTTCTGCACAGCAAAAGATACAATCATCAAAATGGAAAGGCAACCCACTGTATGGTAGAAAATAATAGCCAATGATATATCAGATAAGGCATTAATCTTCAATACATATAGAGTGCTCATACAACTCACTAAATTGAAGACAAATAATCCAATTAAAAAATGGGCAGAGGAACTAAACAGACACCTCTCCGAATAGGACATACAAATGGCCAAGAGACATATGAAAAAATGCTCAACATCACTAATCATTAGAGAGATGCAAATTAAAACAACAATGAGGATTCACCTCACACCTGTCAGAATGGCCACCATCAACAAATCATCAAACAACAAGTGTTGACAAGGATGTGGAGAAAAGCAGACTCTAGTATACTGCTGGTGAGAATGCGGACTGCTGCAGCCACTATGGAAAACAATATGGTGTTACCTCAAAAAATTAAAATTTGAACTGCCATTTGATCCAGTGATCCCACTTCTAGGAATATACCCCAAGAAGCCTGAAACACCAAACAGAAAGAATATATGTACCCCCATGTTCATAGTGGCACTATTTATAATAGTTAAGATCTGGAAACAGCCCAAATGTCCATCAGTAGAAAAATAGATAAAAAAGCAGTGGTACATATACACAATGGAGTACTATGCTGCTGTAAGAAAGAAAGATCTCTTATCATTTGAGACGACATGGAGGGACCTGGAAAGTATTATCCTAAGCGAAACAAGCCAAACAGAGAAAGACAATTATCATATGATCTCACTTATTTGTGGAATATAATGAACATAACAGTCTGAGGAATGGGGTAGTCCCAGAGATGTACAGACTGACAATCCCCAGAAAAGGGGGTGGTGGGGGAGAGGTAAACCACAGAACTTATATGCATGTATGCATGAACAAAGGTCATGGACAACAAAGCTGGGGACAGGGCAGGGAGGGAGGGGGAGGGAGAATCTGTGGGGAAAAAAGAAGAAACATCTATAACAAAAATAAATATATAATTTATAAAATTACAAGTAAACACCATAAAACTAAAAAACAAACAAACAAAAAATCTACTAGAGCTAATAAATGAATTTGGCAAAGTGACAGGACAGAAATTTAGCTTCAAGAAATTGATGACATTCTTATGCACTAATATTGAATTCACAGAAACAAAAACTGAAAAAACAATCTCATTTACAATTGCAGCAAAAAACAAACAAACAAACAAACAAAAAAAACTAAGATACCTAGGAGTAGACTTAACCAAAGAAGTAAGGAACCTATTCTCAGAAAACTACAGGACAGTGAAAAAAAGAAATAGAGGAAGGTATAAGAATTTGGAAGCATATACCTTGTTCATGGATTGGAAGAACTAACATCATTAAAATGTCCATACTACCCAAATCAATCTATAGATTCAATGCAATCCCCATCAAAATACCAATGACATATTTCATGGAACTAAACCAAATACTTCAAAAGTTAATATGGAACCAAAAAAGACTCTGAATAGCCACAGCAATTTTGAAAAAGAAGGACAAAGTATGACGGATCACAATACCAGATATCAGGTTATACTACAAAGCCATGTAATCAAAACATCCTGGTACTGGTGCAAGAACAGGCATATTGATCAATGAAACAGAACAGAGAACTCAGAAATTAACCCAAGACATTATGCTGAATTAATATTTAACAAATGTGGCAAGAGCATAGAATGGAGTAATGACAGCCTCTTTAATAAATGGTGTTGAGAAAATTGGACAGCTACATGCAAAAAAATAAAGCTAGACCACCAACTTATATCACTCACAACAATAAACTCAAAATGAATAAAGACTCAAATGTGACTTGTGAATCCTAGAAGAAAATGTAAGCAACAAAATTTCAGACATCACACACAACAGAATTTTCACTGATACAATGTCTAAGGTAAGAGAAACAAGGGGAAAAATGAATAAATGGGACTACATCAAACTAAAAAGCTTCTGCACAGCAAAAGAAACAAACATCAAAATGGAAAGGGAACCACTATATGTGAGAGCATAATTGCCAATGACACAACAGATAAGGGTTAATTTCCAAAATATATAGAGTGCTCATACAACTCAACAAAAGGAAGACAAAGAGTCCGATTATAAAAATGGGCAGAGGAACTAAATAGACACCTCTTCAAATAGGACATACAAATGGCCAAGAAACATATGAAAAAATGCCCAACATTACTAATCATCAGAGAGATGCAAATTAAAATTAATATGAGGTATCACCTCACACCTGCCAGAATAGCTGATATTAACAAATCATCACAGAACAAGTGCTAGAGAGGGTGTGGAGAAAAGGGGACTCTAGTTCACTACTGGTCGGAATGCAGACTGGTGCAGCCACTATAAAAAACAATATGGTGTTTTCTCAAAAATATAAAATTGAACTGCCATTTGACCCAGTGATCTCACTTCTAGGAATATATCCTTTGAAGCCTGAAACACCAATTAGAAGAAATATATGTACCCCCATGTTCATAGCAGCACTATTTATAATTCATAAAATGTGGAAACAGCCCAAGTATCCATCAATAGATGGGTAGATAAAAAAGCTGTGGTACATCTACACAATGAAATACTATGCAGCTGTAAGAAAGAAAGATATCTAATCCTTTGGGAGGACATGGAAGGTCCTGGAATGTATTATGCTAAGTGAAATAAGCCGATCAGAGAAAGACAAATATCACAAGATCTCACTTATTTGTGGAATATAATGAACGATACAAGCTAATGAATAAAATAGACCCAGAGACATAGAAATAGGGACAGACTGACAAACCTATGAAGATGGTGACGTGGAATGGGAAGAGATGACCACAGAACTTGTATGCATGTTTGCATAACCAATGTACATAGACAACAATGCTGCGGGGAAAGGATTGGGAGGAGAGTGTCAATGGGTATAAAAGGAGAAACATCTGTAACAAAAATAAATTAATAAAAATTGCAAAAGAAAAACAAAAGTATGTTAAAATAGTCCCACAGGTTCCTGAGGCTCTATTTATTTTTTCCCTAGTATAATTTTTCTCTTTTTGTAGATGAGTTATTTTCTATTCTATTCTATCTTTTAGTTCACTGATTTTTTTTTTTTCCTCTGTAATTCCATTATGATGTTGAACCCACCCACTGAACTTTTATTTTGGTTATTGTATTTTTCAGTTCCAGAATTTGTGTTTGGGTCTTCTCTATATCTGTTTCTTTGCTGAAATTTTTTATTTCTTTGGTTAAGCTTTTCCTTTTTCCATTTGTTTCAAGAGTGTCCATAATTGCTCACTGAAGCTTTTATATTATGGCTACTTTGAAATACTTGTCATATTCTAACATCTTTGTCATCTTGGTGTTGATATCTATTAATTATCATTTGTATTTAGTTTGAGATCATCATTATTCTTGGCATATCAAGTATGTTTGTTTCCCTCAAAACTCCATGTTTATGTTGTGTCATGAGACACTGAATCTTATTTAAACCTTCAGTTTTAGGTGGCTTTTTCTGTCACCACTCTGATACATTCTTGTCACTGTCTTGTGAACATAGACATTTAGTTACATGTTGGCCTCTGTTGACACCCCAAGGGAAGAGGGAGTTCTTGTTAACACTGAGCAGAGGGAGAGTTCTAGTTCCCTGTGTTGTCTAGACTGACACCATTGTAGGGGTGGCCTCAGTACTTCTGAATGATAGTGAAAGCCCTGACTCCCCCACAGGCCTGCTCTAACACCACCTACCGAGGGAGGGGAAGGCACTAAGTTACTTTTGGGTGGAGCTTCCCATCTCAGGGTGTTCTACAGAGGAGGGTGATATTTGTGTAAAGGAAATCTGTACTGGTTGGTCATGATAAAAGTTCTATCTCCCTACTTGACCTACTCTAGCACACCGTGGGGGAATTGTTAAGACACCTTACCACAGCCTTGTGGAGGTGGAACTCTGGGCTCGTCACTGTCTTTCACTGGTGTGGGTGAAGACGGAACCACAGCGTTTTCTGTGACATTTGACTGGAGTAGAACAGTTACTATCTAAAGTTGTCTGCCTTGTTAAGTGTCCCCTTCTGGTTTTTTAATAAAAAAGAGTACGCCTTTGTCGGGAAATTTTAGTCTGCACACGTTGGGTTTCCATGTTGACAGTTTCTTCAGCTCCAAGTCTGAGAAATATGAACCAAAAAGAAATCCAGAGAATTCATCAGCATGTATTTCCTTGGGTGTCTACATGTCGAGCCAGTCCACCTCCTTTTCACCTTCCAGAGTCTCCTTATATTTGTTTTATGTAGACTGTTTAATAACAATAATAATAGAAATATACTTTTGTTGTAATCTTTAAAGAGAATGCTTTCATTAACGTTTTATATACTTTTATAACATTAAGCAAATGTTAATCTGGGAATTTTTATTTTATACATTAAAGATATAGAAAATTCTTTTTATCTATTATGAGAGTAATTATATGTTCTAATTTAATTAATAATTTTTATAAAGAATATATGTTGCATTTTAAACCACATATTGAATATATAAACAGATCATAGTTTTTACATTTTTCATTGATATAAATCAAATATTCTGACACCAGAACTTCTTGACATTATACCTTAACTCCTTCCTGGTTGTGACATGGCTGTGTCATGTTGAAGCTGGATTCTGATTCCTAATATTTTGAGATTTTTTTTACACTGATATTTAAGAGAATGATTTGTTTGTGATTTTCATGTTTTCTTTTTGAGCTAATTTCTTTCTATTTTAATGCTGCATGACAAGAAAAATAGTGTTTTAAAGTTTCCTGATGTAAATATTGTATATTTCTTGTTAAGTTTATTCCTACATAGTTCATTCACTATATTGAATTGATTATGTTTTATTGTATTTTTAAAATAGTACAGATGCAATATGCTTTGAAATTGTCTAAGCCTATTACATATCTGGGTGTAGTTCTTAACCATTTTTCTTTTTTCAAATATTTCAATTTCAAAGTAACCAAAGGTTAATCTGACTATTCTATATTTTTCTATACTATGACCTTGTCAAGGTCACTTAACCCAGCTAATTTCCACATTTCTGCCAATGGGAACTCAGGTATCCTTGTTTTGTTAAAGAAAAAGCTGCAGATTATTTCTGCTGCTACTAGTTATTGTTATTATTATTATTATCCTACCACTTTAACTTCAGATCCTATTCTATCCTATTAACTTCAGATTTTGATCTACAGAGAGAATAAAGATGCCGTGGGAAATTATTATAGCAGGAACGGATCTCTGAGAGGGTCTCTTGGGACTCTTTTCCTTCAAAGGAATCTCTAGAATTATTTGTATCACTCAGTGTCAGACTATTTATATCTATCTAGACATACATCAGTCTCTAACCTGTGTGTGTGTGTGTGTGCGTGTGTGTGTGTGTGATTAGATTGATTTTTTGCACTGAATTATGATGAGAGTTAATATTGAACAATCCCTTGATATTAAAGAGAAACTTCTTTTCAAACATCTTTCTTAGCTTAGTAATTTCATCTAAACATTATGCCACAGCAAAGTCCTATGTAACCTTGGTATATTGACCACGCATAGTGAAGAAAAATGAATTATCTATTTCCTTTAACTTCCATGAATCAATTTTCATTTTCCGGGTCAAAAAGTAAACGTAGCCTTGCAAAACGCCAAGGATTTCTTCGGGCACATAATGCAAAGTTGCCTATATTAATAATCAAAGTATTTTCCCCCTATTAGAATGTGTCTATTCATGAGCCCAGAGTATACGTATGTATGTATGTGTATATATATATATTTTTTTCCAATTGTTTCATGTGCCATAATACTTCAGACATTAAGAGTACTACTCCATATGCTTGTTCTATGGCATATTTTCTTTAATTATTTTGTAGTCACTTGCAACTGCTTGATTTTTTTGTTAGAAATAGATATTTAACATATGTTTGCTTAATTTTGAACATGATAGGGTAATTTTAAAACATAATTACACAATTTTGAAGTCATATGTTTTATTATTTCTTTGAAAAGATATAGGAATAAGGAAGTAAATGATTGAAGAGATGTCAGAAACTAAAAAGAAAACATTGAAATGCCAGAAGGACATTGGTTAGATATAGAAATTACCAAGGGAAAATGATTTAAAGTGAAACTGAGTCTTTACTAATGCGTAAAAAGGAAGATGACTGAATTTTGGATTAAAACATAAAAATATGAGAGAATTACTGGGTTAGTTAGAAGGAAACATGGCAAGCAGCGCCTGACCTGGTGGCTAGCAGGCATTCTGTAAGTGTTTTTTGAATGACTATTAAATGAATTCCATACTAGACACATTGAGTTTGCTGCGGACATTTTCAGTAGTCGTGAAACCTGAAACCTGTATGGTGCTTCATGTTTACAAAGCACTTTCATATGTTGCCCCATTAATCTGCACAATAAACCCATAGAATACAATATTATTAAAGCTGCCCTACTGCTGAGGAAATGAGGCTTAGAAAGATTAAGTTCCTTCCTTAAAGTTATATATTTAGTATGAGCCAGAGATGAGGATTAAGTCAGTGTTTTTGAAACCAAAACCTCGTCTCTGTCGTACTGCAGAATATACCAAATAGAAGTAGCTTTGGCTTCAATGGCAGGTTATCTCAGACACATTTAAGTAACTCATAATGTTTGGAATGACACAAATAATTGTAGAGCCTGTTAGAAATTAGAGCACATCACTATTAGACGAGCTTGGGACACAGCCTTTCTCATTGCAGTATCATGAACACAGAAGGAAGCTCAATATATGTTTATTGATGGAATGATTTGACTAAAGCTAGGAGGATTTTGGGAGAATATAGGCTTATAAAAAAAATCAAAAAATTCAAAGGAGGTAAATGCCCAAATCATGGTAAAAGAAGTATCATTATTTGGCAACTAATTTAATGTGAGGTAAGACTAATAGGAATAAAACGAAAGGATAGTATAAGATTCTTTTTGAGAATAAGGTCATACATATCAAGTACACCAAACTAAGGTATTTTAAACAACTGACATTATAAAACTAATATTATTTTGTTATTTTAGATAGCACTTTTTTATGATAGTGTTCAGGATATGAAGAAAGTGTTGGTGAAGGGTATTATTTTTAGCTGTATGGAATTTTGTTAATAGAATGTAATGGTTTTGAGAAAGTTTAAAACTAAACTGTTTTTGTTTCATTGCTTGTTTTTCTTTTTGTGGTACATGCCCCTAGAGGGAACCGAACCCGGGACTCTCTGGTCTGCAGGCTTATGTTCAACCACTGAACCAAACTGGCCAGGAATCATTGCTTGTTTTCATTTGAGGGCATCTGTTATAGAGCTATTGGATATTCCTCAATAGTATTCGATATAGTCATTTTTTCTTGGTTCCTTTTTATCTCTTTATTTTTATATTTATTTATTTACTTACATATCTATTTATTTATTGGTGACACTATTACAGATGTCCTCCACGGTCTCCCCCTTTGGTGACCTCCACCCAGCCCCTGACTCCCCTCACCTGGCCTTCACCACACTGTTGTCTGTGTCCATGGGCTATGTATATAACTTCTTTGGCTAATCTCTTCACCTTCTTTTATCCAGTCCCCTCACCCTCCTCTTCTCTTATATTTGTCAGTTTGTTCTATGTATCCATGCCTTTGGTTCTATTTTCTTTGTCAGTTTATTTTGTTCATCACATTCCACATATAAGTGAGACCATATGGTATTTATCTTTTTCTGGCTTATTTCATTTAGCATAATAATCTCAACGTCACCCATGCTGTTGCAAAGACTGTTTCTCTTCCAGCCGCATAGTACTCCGTTGTGTACATGTACCGTATCTTTTTTAACCATTCATCTACTGATGGGTACTTGGCTGTTTCCAGATCTTGGCTGTTGTAAATAATGCTGCTATAAATACAGGAGAGCATATATTATTTCTGATTTGTGTTCAGGATTCTTAGGATATATTACCAAAAGTAGGAGTGCTGGGTCAAAAGGCATTTCCAGTTTTAAAGTTTTGAGGAAACTCCATATTGCTCTCCACAGTGGCTGTGTCATTCAGCATTCCCACCAACAGTGCACTAGGGATCCCTTTTCTCCACATCCTCACCAGCACTTGATTTTTGTTGATTTATTCATGGTAGCCATTCTGGTGGGTGATAACTCATTTCAGTTTTAATTTGCCTCTCTCTGATGATTAGTGACATTGATCATGTTTTCATGTTTATTGGCCATCTGTATGTTTTCTTTGATTTTAAAAAAATTTTCCCTTTGTTTATTCTGTTTATCTGAAGGCACTATCTGCATGTCACCTAGGTTAACCTTTATTTTTGAAATATCATTATTCATTTATTTCAATTTTTTTCTGCATGTTATCACTCCATTTCTGATTTTTCAAAATTTTGGTTTATACTATTATTTTATTCCTTCTATTGTTTTTCTTATTTATTAGAGTTGTTTTGAAACATTCGGGTATGTTGTCCATCTGTTCTGAGCCATGTCTTTCTGGGGTGCTTTGTTTTTACAGGGGCATTATTTTATTTCAATTTATCTGTGCTTTTTTTTTTCCTTATAATTCAGTGTGGCATTTAATTGTAATAATTTTTATTGTGCTGTCTTTATTTTCTCAACATGAAGTTAGTATTGTGGCTTTTTCTTTCTTTCACTTTTCCAACAATTCTTTAAGATATGATTGCTTACCATTTGAAATCTCCTAGAAGTTTCCATTGCTCACTTTAAACAGCACTGACTCTTGATTTGCCCTTATTATTTCTCTTCTGATAAATTTAAGTTATCCTTTGAGCAGTTTCTCCTTAGCATGGAGCTTTGTGGTGAGAGGAATTTTGGAGATTTCACAGACAGATTGCTCTTGTCATTTCATCCTAAACCATAAATCCATGATAATTATTCACAATTTAGAGTTTAAAAATACTTATTGTTTTAGCAGATTTTTCTCAAATTGTCCTACTCATGTTTCAATGCTTGCCTCCTAGCAATTTGGGGGTTCCCCACTTCTCACTTTCATCATACATCACCTTGCCTCCCCTCTTCCTACTTAAGGAGATGCTGTTACCACTTAAGTCTTGTGCTGTCAGAGATTTATGTCCCCTGCTCTTATTTCATGATTTCTTGTAGTAGACATGTTCTTGAGGAGTTGATTTTGCTATTCCAATTTTTGAGAAATAACTTCAACTTTACTCTGTTACTGCCACGATTTTCCATCATCCCTTCCCCTGACCACAAGGTAGGAGCACAAAGCTTAGACTTTAAGGTTCTGACTGACATAAACTTGACCTTAAGTGGTGAACTACAGTGCATTAAAAGTATATATTTCATATGTTGATAAATTGAATAAACATCTATATTTGTATGTCTTATTTTCTGAAAGTTAAAATATTGATGTCCTTCTATAAATCTCTATATGCATGCAAACATATATACTAAGAGCTCATAATTAAAAAATTTATTTTAACTTGCATAAAACATTCTAAATGACAAAGAATATTATCATCAAACTTTTTCAAATCTCTTATTTTTCACTTTATACTACTTGTCAAGTTAACTTGTATGTCCTCATTTTCAGAGTGAACCACAGCACAGTTCCATTGGCTGAACTTTACTGTAGAATGGCGCCTGTTTTTTAGACTGAAAATTACAAATCATCCTTGTTAGTCAGAATTGGAAAAATAAAAGTCTTAGCAAAATAAAAACAAAGACCTGTAATGTCTAGATAAGAATGTTTTTGCAATTTCAATAAATCAACTAAAATAATTATTTCTTGAATACTCAAGTTTGTGTATTAATTTTATTATAAAAGTTAGTAGATTTCAAATAAATTGGAAACCATTTCTAGATTCCTTAACTGGTGATAAACTGAGATGTAAACAATCAAATATTTTTCTTTCTCAGGGAAATCTTTATGATTGAAGTATTCTTTTAATTTCAAGGTTAAAAATAATGCTATATTTTAAACCTAGTTATGCTAGGCATCTGCTGAGGCCAGACCAGACCTTTGGCGGATTTGTTACCTTGCTGAGTCTCCACCTGGACACTTCTAAGAGCATGTGACCATACAGATTTATATATATATTTTTATTGTGGTATGTGCCCCTAACGAGAACCGAACCTGGGACTCTGTGGTCCCCAGGCCAACGCTCAACCGCTGAGCCAAACTGGCCAGGGCAGCTTTATAATTTTGTGAACAAGTTTTCAAGGGATTGTGGCATCTCCTGGGCATTCCTAACTATCCATTTTAAGCTCATGTAATAGTTAATTTAGTCAAATAAAATATTGGATTAAAATTTTAAAAAAGCTTTATTTATCTAGCTAATTGCTTATTTGGTTTAACTACTTAATATAATTAATACAAAAATGCTAAAAAAATGCTTGCAATTTTATGAAAAGTAATGTGGTTTCACTACAGTAATTTGTGTATTCCACAAGTTCCAGCATGGTGTGGCATGTTACAAACACACTTATGATTTCTCTAAATTCGTATCTTTTTTACCAAAATATATGCTAAGTCATTTTGTCGAGCATTCAACACAAGAGTTCTAGCAATAAACTTAATATACTTTTAAGCTAAATATTTTTATAGAATTGTCTAAAACTTCTTTTTTCCTGAAGCTGAATCACATAACCTACATTTTCAAATCTGATTCTATGTTAATAACACCAAAAAGAAGTCTCAAACAGGTGTTAACAAATCAATTTTCACTTGAATAATTACTTTTTTTTTTTTTTTGAGAACAGTAATTACTCAAAGCTTAAAGGGATTTAAAGTATCATAGTAAAGGACAGTTGATTTTATGTTTATCTATTGTGAGTGGTATTTCTCAATCAGAGTTTTAAAAGTATATTAAAAAATTAAATTTTCCCTAGCTGTTTAGATCTAATTAAATTGGAAACAGTGTGGGGTAAACAAAATTGAAACCACCCCAACAATACCCCCAATAGGAAACACAATATTGAAATATAGTCCCTTTAGTTGCTGAGCACTGAATAAGATGAATGAGACACTTAACCTACTGCATCCTGGCCTGAAATTTGGGAAAGTTTGAACCTGAGCTCCTCTAAGGTTGCTTTCAATGCCTCTGTTACCATCTCATAACACTCAGGTTTCTACAAATGCTTCCTTATCTCCCCGAATTATTTAAAAGTTAACTCTTCAGATACAAGGCTGTCTATTGCTTTTATTTCCACACGGTATTTGAACTCTTTTTCCCCCTCAAATATTTGAATTTCTCTACAATGCAAATTAAAAACAATAGTTTGTGAAATTACTCATCTTCAAAAAAAAAGTTCCATCCTACTGAAAATCTTAAGTATCTATAACCATGCAGGATATAAAATGATTAGAAAACTTCTTTTTTAATCCTCACCCAAGGACATTTTTGCATTTATCTTCAGGGAGAGAGGGTGGGAGAGAGAGAGAGAAACATCTTGATGTGAGAGAGACACATTGAGTGGTTGCCACCCACACGACCCCAACTGGGACAGGGACAAACTGCAACTGAGGTACATGCCCTTAGTGGGAACTGAACCCGGGTCTCTCTGGTCCATGGGCTGACACTCTAACCACTGAGACAAACAGGCCAGGGCAAAAATTTTCTTCCTTCTCAAATATTTAGGATAAGAATTTAAAAAAGAGAAGTGAAGGAATTAACATTTGTTGGGAGTCTAACATTTTCAGACAATGTCGGTGTTTTTACTTAATTTTATTTACTTCCCTTTAATTTACTTACTTTTATTTAAAATTTTAAAATATAGTGTAAATAGATTTTATATTAAAAGTAAAACAAATTTTAGTATCTCAATAGTATTTTAATATCTCAAAAATAAAATAAGTTATATTGCCTTATTCTGCAGATGAAAAAAGAATTAGAACAAAATCATGACTTAATAATCAACAGGTGTGATACTGGTAGACCGGCCTCCTTGACCCAATGATGAGCTTTCTCTTTTTCTTCACCTGGCATCAGGTATGCTCCTCAGGGGTAGGAGAGCCATTCATGTAGACATCCACTCTTGGTAAAATGATTCCCTATTTTAAAAATCTAAGATAAAATTTCAAAAGTGACTTGAAATAGGGTAATAATATTTGTTTGCAGAAGTGATATGTATATCATTCCATTTGTCCAATTTTCAAATTGCAGTGCAAACTAAATAAGTAGAGATAATATACACATCAACTATGGAAAGAATTGTACTTGTTTGGAAGGTTAATGGTCATATAAAAATACATGTAATTGCCTGGCGGGTATGGCTCAGTGGATTGAGCATCATCCCATGAACTCGGAGGTCCCAGTTCAATTCCCCATCAGGACACATGCCCTTGGTTGTGGGCCCGATCCCCAGTGGAGGGCATGCAGGAGGCAGCTGGTCCAATGTTTCTTTTTCACATCAATGTTTCTCTCTCTCTCTCTCTCTCTAAATCAATAAAAACATATTTTTTAAAAATAGATGCAATCTTGTTATAAAATTTTACCAAAAGTTTCTTTGTTTTCTTAAAATTTAAACCAGATTTCATACTGTGATTTTGTAGTCTATAATATCTTATTTTTAAAAATATTTTTAATTGAATTCACAGGGGTGACACTGGTTTAAAAAATTATACCGGTTTCAGGTGCACAGTTCTACAATAAATACACAATCTGTACACAGTATTGTGTGTTCACCACCCAGTCAAGTCTCAGTCCATCACCTTTGATTCCCCTACACACTCCTGCACCTCCTTCCACTCCCTTCTCCCCCGGGCAATCACCACACTGTTTTTCTTTTGTTTGTTTGTTTTTCCACTCAATCCCTTCACTCTCTTCCACCCAGCCACGCCCACCACCAGATATTTCTCAGCCTGCTCTCTATGAGTCTCTCTCTATTTTGCTTGTTATTTCATTTTGCTCATTAGATTCCATGTATGAGTGAAATCATATGGTACTTGTCTTTCTCTGACTGACTTATTTCACTTAGCATAATGCTTTCCAGATCTATCCATGTTGTTGCAAAGGGTGAGATTTCCTTCTTTTTATGGCTGAGTAGTATTGTATTATATGAGTATAACACAGCATTTTTTGTCCACTAGTCTACTGATGGGCAAAGAGTACATTATTGTTAGCATGACTTAGAACTAAATAAGTGAGCAGGAGTTCATCTTTGATTTATGACAAACAGGCAGTGTGGTCGTCAAAAAGTAATTCACCTGTTTATACATCTATCTCCTATTATTTTCATTATTGCTTATCATTGTTTGAAAGTTCCAATCAATTGAATAACACAAGAAATAGATATGTGAGGTATTTCTATAAGAAAAGTAGAAATAAATGTATTATTACTTTCAAATTTTATAGCTATATTTTTCTAAGTAAAAACTAAAAAAAATTAATGAAAACATAATTAGAAAATATATGTGAATAAAAACTTAATAATATATAAAATAAGTTACCATACCCAATAATGTTGTGAATCTACAATAACCATTAATATATTGAAAAGTCATTATGTATATATTAGAAACTAGATAAAGTTATTTATTCATGGCTTTATAAAATAATAACATAAGATAAAAATAAAAACCATCAATGAAAACTACAGTACAGTAAAGTGTGGAAAAAAATAGAGAGACACATAATATCCTTGAATGCAAATATTGACTATTATTAATAATAAAGATAATAAAATTTTATGAAATACCAACAAAAATCTCTATAGTTTATTTTAGTGTGCCTGTGTTGTCTCTGTGTTTCTACAATCAGAAATATTTTGAACTTTTTTGGAACACTTACTGGGAACAGCTATCACACTTCCAATATAAAAGTAATGACAAAGAAATTCACCTTCCCAATACCCATAAACCTTGTCATTTTGAAATATAAAAATATATGGATATGTTTTTATTGATTTTTAGAGAGAGAGGAAGCAGAGGGAGAGAGAGAGAGAGAGAGAGAGAAACATCAATTGCCTACCATAAGTGCCCCGACTTTGATCCAACCCACAACTGAGGTTATGTGCCCTGACAGAATCAAACTTGAACACTTTTAATGTACAGGATGATGCTTCAACTGACTGACCCACATGACCAGAACATCCTTTTGATATTTTAAATTGCGATTATTAGTCTCATTTGCCAAGAAGAAATCTGGATGTCATATTTTACTTTCTTGCTCCTTGTTCTTTCCTCTAGATTCAACCAACTCCATATTCTACCATTTTAATTTTTTTATTGCTTAATTTGTGTGTTTCTTTTCATAACTATCCTCAAAAATTAGATCAAATTTTTACCAAATCCTTCATAAACTATAACTACTTCCATATAGCTGTAACCCATGCTTGTAGATGTTTCGCCCTTAAGGTATGGGAAATGGGGAGACGCTGGTCAAAGTGCGCCAAGCTTCAGTTATGCAAAAGGAATAAGTTTTGAAGATCTATATTACAGCCTGGTGACTATAGTTAATAATTTCATACTTGATTCTTGAAATTTGCTAGGAGAATAGATCTCAAATGTTCTTAGCATGCGTGCACACACACATACACACACACAATATTGCGGTGATCAATATGCTAATTAGCTTGATTGTGATAGTCATTCTATAATGTACACAGATAACATCAGGTTGTTATACACACACATACACAAACATACACACACCTTTATTTCTCAATTATACTTCAATAAGTTGGGGGGCTGCATACCCACCAGTTGGCATTCCTAATCCTCCTTTCCATTACTACTTTTCTAATAGCATACATTGCCTTCTATTGCACAAAATAACTTGGTGATTAAACAAATAAGAGTGTGTGTGTGTGTGTGTGTGTATATATATATATATATATATATATATATATATATATAGTGATACCTCGGTTCTCGAACGCCTCGGTTTTCGACCAAATCAGGATTCGAGAAACTTTTGTCTCGGAATCCGAACAAATATTTGGAACTCGAACTTCCGAGTTGAGCCGAATGGCGTTCATTCGGCCCAGCGCGCCTTGCTTGCGTCATCAGTGTGAGTGCAGAGAGAGAGTCACGCTTTGTGGAGTCCGCTTTCCTATTGGGTTTCATTGCTTCGGTTCTCGAACAATTCGGTTCTCGACCATCCTCCTGGAACGAATTATGTTCGAGAACCGAGGTATCACTGTATATATATATATTTATATATATATATATATAAAATGAACTTTGGTTATTTATCCAATCTCATGCTTCATTACTTCAGAGCCATCCTCCCTGCAGGAAAGAAACATAATAAAAATGTGTATACCATGCTGTCTGCTATTTTACTCTCTTTAATTAACCTTCAATTTATATGCTAAGAAGTAGAAAGTCTATGCCTTGGCCATCATGAAGAATGCTGCAATTAACAGAGGAGTGCATATGTCTTTGCAAATAAATGTTTTCTAATTTTTTGGGTAAATACCCAGGAGAGAGCTTGCTGGGTAATATGCTAACTTTATTCTTAATTTTTTTGAGGAACCACCGGTCTGTTTTCCATAGCGGCTGTACCAGTCTACATTCCCACCAGCAGTGAATGAGGGTTCTTTTTTCTCCACAACTTCTCCAACACTTGTTATTACTTGTCTTGTTAAAAACAGCCATTCTAACAGGTATGAGGTGATATTTTATTGTAGTTTTGATTTGCATTTCCCTCATAGCTAGTGAAGTTGAGCATCTTTTTATTTATATGTGGCCCATCTGTATGTGTTCTTGGGAAAAGTGTCTCTTCAGGTCCTCTGACAATTTTCTAATTGAATTGTTTGTTTGTTTGTTTGTTTGGTGTTGAGTTGTATGCGTTTTTTATACAGTTTGATAGATGATTAGATAAAGATATGCGGTACATGTATACAATACTACTCAGCCATAAATTAAGACAAAATATTGTCATTTGCAACATGGATGGTTCTTGAGACTATCACATTAGGTAAAATAAGTTAGAAAAAAATAACAGTGTGGTGATTGCTGGAGGTGGAAGATACAGAGTAGATAAATGGTGATGAAAAGAATAAAATAAAGCCCTGGCCGGTTTGGCTCAGCGGTTAGAGCATCAGCCTGCGGTCCCGAGAGACCCAGGTTCGGTTCCCGCTAAGGGCATGTACCTTGGTTGCAGTTTGTCCCCGGCCCTGGTTGGTCGTGCGGGTGGCAGCCACTCAATGCGTCCCTTTCACATCGATGTTTCTCCCTCTCTCTCTCCCTCCTACTCTATCTGAACAAAAAATGTCCTCGGGTGAGGATAAAAAAAAAAAAAAAGAAGAATAAAATAAAGAGAAATAGAAAACAAAAGAAAAAAATAAGTACCATATGATTTCACTCATATATGGGACATAAAACTGAGAGTAACAAATAAACAAACAAACAGAAACTCACAGACACAGACAATACTATGGTGGTTACCAGAAGAGGGGGATTAGGGGAATAGAAAGGGTAACTAGGGTCAAATATTGGTGATGATTTGACTTTGGGTGGTGGGCACACAATGCAATATACAAATTATGTATTATAGAATCATGCAGCTGAAACTTATGTAATCTTATTAACCAATGGCATCCCAATAAATTTAATTTTAAAAATGTAAAAAGAAATAGAAGGTCCAACCTGAATCAAAACAATGAACAACCCATACAATCCTGGGTTAGATGCCTCTGTTATTATTAGTTCCTGTAGCTTCCATATTCCGTGAAGAGGTTTCCTCCCTTGCCCCTTCCATAGCATTGCAGACATTAGGAAGGCAGAAATCACCTCGCTGACCACGTGTCCCATTTGTACCATATATCAAAAAAATTGAAGTTATTGCCCAGCTGGTGTGGCTCAGTGGTTGAGCATCGACTCATGCACCCAGAGGTCACCGGTTCGATTCCCAGTCAGGGCATATGCCCAGGTTGTGGGCCCGATTCCCAGTGTGGGGCATGCAGGAGGCAGCCCATCAATGTTCTCTTTCACAGATTTTTTTTTCTCTTTCTCTCTCCCTTCATCTCTCTCTAAAATTAATAAGGAAAAAAAACAATTTTGAAGTTTTTAAAGTAGTTCAAAAATGTACAACAGTATAGTTAAAATGCAGAAACAGAAGGATTTATGTGTCAGACACAATTCAGTTTAGGAATAAAAGGATTATTCCAAATCAAGTGAAAATAACAAATTATTAAATAAATATTTTTGGCCAAATGGATAACAAGTGCAAAACAATGAAGTTAAAACCTGTTTCTCACCAGAAATCAAGGTGAATTAATGGCTTAAGGGCAACCATGTTGAAACATAGGTGACTGCTTTCATAGATGGGGCTTACATTTATTGAGCCTAATGATAGGGGCAACATTAAAAACTTTATATATTTAACTAGACAACTTTGTATATATATATCAATACAACACAGGCATATGAAAAATTAAAGTGTGGATGATAATTTTTTGAAAAATAGATTTCATATATTATAGATAAAAGATTAGGTACATGCTTAGAAATGGCATTTTAAGAAAGTAAGTTAAAAATATCTAACATCATCTTTGCCCTTCTCCTGTGGGCAAAATATATTACTAAAGTTGAGAAATTATTCTCTGTGGATTTTGGTATCTGACTGTCTTTCAAGCAGTGGATCTAACTGCATTTATCCTAGACTTTTTTTTTTATATCCTCGCCAGAGGACATTTTTCTATTTTTTTGTTCAGATAGAATGGAAGGGAAAGAGAGGAAGAGAGAGAGAAACATCAATGTGAAAGGGACACATTGAGTGGCTGCCATCCACATGACCCAACCAGGACCAGGGACAAAATACAACCAAGGTACATGACCTTAACGGGAACTGAACCCGGGTCTCTCGGGACCTCAGGCCGAAGCTCAAACTGCTGAGCCAAACCAACCAGGGCTATCCTAGACTATCTTTTAAGTTTGTTTGGCAAATAGGTTGTATTGTAAAGCAGATTAGTTCTTCACCTAAGAAATAGTATATATGAATGTACATACAAGGGGTGATTATGGTTTTTAATTAATACTGTTTTGAATTTGCAAAGTTGTATTGGAATGCTTCCACATTTTTAATTTACATGTTGTCCATAAAGTTTTGCAGTAAAATGGCAGAATTTAGCATTTGTGGCCAAGACAGTATGGCCGACAATGCTGGAAATACTATTTATCCTTTTACAGAAAAATTTTTGCCAATTCTTGCCTTAGGATATCAAAACAATATAACATTTGAATACTGCTTCCAAAAGCTTATTATCTAGTTGAGCAGAAAATATACATATATAATAACCACTAATTGCTTCATTTTACCTAATAAGCTCCCTGACAGTGGTCTGCCACTTGGAAAAAAAACAAATTTGATATAATTTTTAATGATATTTGGTGATATAACCTAAATAAATATACTGACTAGACTAGAATGAATTAATAAGAGCCTAACATTTAAAAATTTGAATTGGAACAAGTAAAAAATAACTTCTTTATTCATTGTATATAAAAATTTTAGGTTAATATATAGAATGTCATTGTGATTGTTATTTCTTTTTTTTTATTTTTTATTTAACAACTCAAGAGTAAACCACATCTGGAATTTTTTTTTTTTAAGTTAAAAAAAGAGCATGTATTTGGTTGAGAATACAGAGACTCAGCTATACATTCTAAACAGGCTTAAGCCCATGTATGGGCTTTGATAAATGACCTCCATGCAGGAAAATTAAGCCACAGATAAAGAAAATTATTTAAGAAGGAGAAATGGCAGCAAAGTGAATGGAGCTACACAGACCATCTCCCAGGAACAAACTGGATTTACAACAAAAATAAAGGCAAATCGTCAGGAAGGGGCAACCAAAAGACACCTTGGAGGAAACCAGAAACACCGACTCAATCCTGGTAGGCATGCGAGGACGTGGGAGGGGGCCGGGAGCCCACGATCTGCAGCAACCTGGGCAGGGACCAGGGAACTCAGAAGAAAGCTGCTGCCGCCTCGGCTGCGACCCCGCCTGAGTCCTGCGAACTCTGTTGCCTGCTAATCCCTTGGCTGGTGCCACACGAACTCGCTGGGACCAGGGGAGTCGACGGGACCAGGGGGCTCGGTGGGAAGTTGATGCTACCGCCTCCTTTGCGACCCTGCATGGGTCTTGGGAACTCTGTTGCCTGCTAAGCCCTCGGCTGGTGCTGCACGGACTGGCACGGTCTGGTTGGGACCAGGGGACTCGGCGGGACGCTGCTACCAAGGCTGAGTCCCACGAACTCTGTGTGCTAAGCCCTTGGCTGGTGCCACACAGACTCACAGGGACCAGGGGACTCTGCTGGAAGCTGCTGCCACCTCTGCAGTGTCCCGCTACCGTGGCTCAGTCCTGGGGTTTCTGCTGAGTGCATCACCCTTGGCTGGAAGCAGCGCTCTCGGGTTAAAAGTCCCAGGCGGCTCCAACACGCAGAGTCCAGACAGAGGCTAAATTGGCAGCAGCCACTCACCTTGGGCTCCGGCAGAGGGAAGGTAGACTGGACTAGAACTCTGTGGGGACACTCGGGTTTTGGGGTGTGTTAAGAGCTTTCTCTGAGTGCAGCCACACAGGACTGTGGTCATTTTACTCCTTCCCAGGGCCCTGGGGAGAGGCGGCAGCCCCTCCCTCGGAGATTCAACCCCACCTGGTGGCCATCAAAATGCTAATTGAGGCCCATTAACAGCCAGCAGCTGCCCCACACTCGGGAAATCCTCTTACACTGAGCACCTGAGGGAGTTTTTCAGGCAACTCAGAAACCAAGGGTCTTCAGGTGACCTCTACTAATAGCCTCCAGGCAAAAAAAGCTAGAGGATAACTACCATTCCCTGGGCTAGCAACACTAACCAGAAAAGCTAAGACTTGACAGTGGTATTTAAAGTGGGTCCTCCCTGGCTCATCCAAACCCAGGAGAGGGAGCCACAAACAGCAGAACACCAACACCCACAGGGAGAATTTGGCAGACTCCAAAGCCCACTGTGATAGCCAAAATGGTGAAACAGAAACAAAAGCCAAATGAAAGAACAAGAGACCTCTACGAAAGATGAGATAAATGAGGTGCAGTTAAGCAAGTTAACAGAACTAGAATTTAGAGCCATGATGTTGAGGAAGCTCAACAGGATGTGTAGGATATGAGCACCATGAGTAAAGACATAGAAATGTTGAAAATCAACCAGTTGGAAATTAAAAACCAACAGGAAGAAATGAAGAATGACATATCAGAAATGAAAAACACATTGGAAGGTCTAAAAAACAGAGTAGGGGAAGCTGAGGACCAGATCAGTGAATTAGAAGACAGGCTAGAAGAAATCAACCATTCAGAAAACCAAAAGGAAAAAAACGATTGAAAAACAGGAAGACAGCTTAAGAGAATTGTGGGACAACTGGAAACGGAATAATATTCGCATCATAGGAGTACCTGAAGAAGAAGAAAATAAGCAAGGGTTAGAGAATATATTCAAAGAAATAGTGACAGAAAACTTCCCTAACTTGGTGAAGGAAGAAGGCATTCAAGTTCAAGAAGCACAGAGAGCCCCAAGTAAGAAGAACCCAAACAGGCCCACACCAAGACACATAGTAATCAAACTGCCAAAAATTAAAGACAAAGAGAGAATCTTAAAGGCAGAAAGAGATAAGCAACAGGTTACCTACAAAGAAACCCCCATAGGGCTCACAGCTGACTTCTCACAAGGAACACTACAGGCCAGAAGGGAATGGCGTGAAGTAATCAAGGTCATGAAAAACAAGGATCTGAATCCAAGACTACTCTACCCAGCAAGGCTATCATTCAGAATAGAAGGTCAAATAAAGAGCTTCCCAGACAAAAAAAAAAAAAAAAGGCTAAGGGAATACATTAGCACCAAACCAGCACTGCAAGAAATGTTAAAAGGACTGCTGTAATTAGCAGTAGAAATGGGAAGAAAAATAGAACCACACTAAACAAAAATGGCAATAAATAAGTACATATCAATAATCACCTTAAATGTAAATGGACTGAATGCTCCCACAAAAAGGCACAGAGTAGCTGATTGGATAAGAAAGCATGACTCATCTATATGTTATTTACAAGAGACCCACCTCACAACAAAAGATTCACGTAGATTGAAAGTAAAGGGATGGAAAAAAATCTTCCAAGAAAACAGAAAGAAAAAAAAGCTGGGGTAGCAATAATCATATCTGATAAAATAGATTTGAGAATGAAGGTCATAATTAGAGACAAAGAAAGTCACTACGTAATATTGAAAGGATCTATCCACCAGGAAGATAAAACCTTGATAAACATATATGCACCCATTATAGGAGCACCAAAATATATTAAAAAACTTCTGGAGGACTTCAAAGGAGAAATCGATAGCAATACAATCATAGCAGGGGACTTCAACACCCCACTGACATCACTGGATAGATCCTCTAGACAAAAAAATTAGCAAGGAAACAGAGACTCTAAATGAAGCACTAGACCAAATGGATTTAATAGATATCTACAGAGAACTACACCCCAAAACTATAGAATTCACATTCTTCTCAAGTGCACATGGGACATTCTCAAAGATAGACCACATGTTAGGGAACAAACTAAGTCTCTACAAGTTCAAGAAGATTGAAATTATATCAAGCATCTTCTCAGATCACAATGGCATGGAACTAGAAATCAATTGCAAGAAGATCATACAAAGACATTTGAACACATGGAAGCTAAATAGCATGTTATTAAACAATGAATGGGTCACCGAGGAGATCAAGGAAGAAATCAAAAATTTCATGGAAACCAATGAAAATGAAGACACAACAACACAAAATCTATGGGATGCAGCAAAAGCAGTTCTGAGAGGAAAGTTCATAGCACTACCAGCCTATCTCAAGAAACAAGAAAAATCTCTAATAGACTATCTAACCTCACAACTTAAAGAACTAGAAAGCAAACAATAAGAAAACCCCAGAGCAAGTACAAGGAAGGAAATAGTAAGGATCAGAGCAGAAATAAATGACATAGAGACCAAAAAAACAATTCAAAGGATTAATAAAACAAAGAGCTGGTTTTTCGAAAAGATAAACAAGATTGATGGACCCTTAGCTAGACTCACCAAGAAACAAAGCGAGAGAACCCAAATACACAAAATCAGAAATGAAAGAGGAGAGATAACAACTGACACCACAGAAATAAATACAAAAGATCGTTAACAACTACTATGAACAATTATATGGCAACAAATTCGACAATCTAAGCGAAATGGACAAATTTCTAGAAAGACATAGTCTCCCAAAACTGGATCAGGAAGAGATAGAAAACTTGAACAGACCAATAACAACAGAAGAAATTGAAGATGTAATCAAGACTCTCCCAGCAAACAAAAGCCCAGACCCGGGGCTTCACGGGGGAGTTTTACCGAACATTCAAAGAAGAACTAACACCCGTTCTCCTCAACTATTTCAAAAATTCAAGAAGAAGGAAGACTTCCAAATCCGTTTTATGAAGCCAGCATAATTCTAATTCCAAAACCACAAAAAGACACTATAAAGAAAGAAAACTACAGGCCAACATCCCTGATGAACATAGATGCCAAAATCCTGAACAAAATACTAGCAAATCGGATCCAGCAATACACCAAAATAATTATCCACCAAGACCAAGTGGGATTCATCCCAGGGATGCAAGGCTGGTACAATATTCACAAATCCATAAATGTGATACACCACATAAATAAAATGAAGAATAAAAACCACATGATAATATCAATAGATGCTGAAAAAGCCTTTGACAAAATCCATCATCCATTTCTGATAAAAACGCTCAGCAGTGTGGGAATAGAGGGATCATATCTAGACATAATAAAGGCCATATATGAAAGACCTACAGCCAACATCATACTCAATGGGCAAAAACTAAAAGCATTTCCCTTAAGAACAGGAACAAGGCAAGGATGCCCACTTTCACCACTCCTATTTAACATAGTATTGGAAGTCTTAGCCACAGCAATCAGACAGGAAGAAAAAATAAAAGGGATCCAAATTGGAAAGGAGGAAGTGAAATTGTCATTATTTGCAGATGACATGATACTATACATAGAAAACCCCAAAGACTCCATCAAAAGTTTACTAGACTTAATAAATGAATTTGGCAAAGTAGTAGGATACAAAATTAACGTCCAGAAATCGATGGCATTCTTATACACCAATGATGAACTCACAGAAAGAGAAACTATGCAAAAAATCCCATTTACCATTGCAGCAAAAAAATTAAGATACCTAGGAATAAACTTAACCAAAGAAATAAAGGAACTATTCGCAGAAAACTACAGGTCATTGAAAAAAGAAATAGAGGAAGATATAAAAAAGTGGAAGCACATACCCTGTTCATGGATTGGGAGAATTAACATCATTAAAATGTCCATATTACCCAAAGCAATCTATAGATTCAACACAATCCCCATCAAAATACCAATGGCATACTTCACAGAATTAGAACAATTACTTCAAAAGTTCATATGGACCCAAAAAAGGCCTCGAATAGCCACAGCAATCTTGAAAAGGAAGAACAAAGTTGGAGGGATCACAATACCAGATTTCAGGTTATACTACAAAGCCTGGTACTGGCACAAGAACAGGTATATAGACCAGTGGAACAGAACAGAGAACCCAGAAATGGACCCAAGGCAATATGTTCAATTAATATTTGACAAAGGTGGCAAGAGCATTCAGTGGAGTAAAGATAGCCTCTTTAATAAATGGTGCTGAGAAAATTGGACAGCTACTTGCAGAAAAATGAAACTAGGCCATCAACTTACACCCTACACAAGAATAAACTCAAAATGGATAAAAGACTTAAATGTAACTCATGAATCCATAAAAATTCTAGAAGAGACTGTAGGCAACAAAATTTCAGACATCAAACGCAGCAGAATTTTTACTGACACATCACCTAAGGCAATAGAAACAAAGGAGAAAATGAACACATGGGACTACAGCAAACTCAAAAGCTTCTGCACAGTGAAAGATACAATCATCAAAATGGAAAGGCTACCCACTGTATGGGAGAGCATAATTGCCAATGATATATCAGATAAGGGTTTAATTTCCAATACATATAGAGTGCTCATACAACTCCACAAAAGGAAGACAAAGAATTCAATTAAAAATTGGGCAGAGGAACTAAATAGACACCTCTCCAAATAGGACATACAAATGGCTAAGAAACATATGAAGAAATGCTCATCATCACTAATCATCAGAGAGATGCAAATTAAAACAACAATGAGTTATCACCTCACACCTGTCAGAATGGCAGCCATCAACAAATCATCAAACAAGTGTTGGCCAGGGTGTGGAGAAAAGGGGACTCTAGTACACTGCTGGTGGGAATGCAGACTGGTGCGGCCACTATGGAAAACAGTACAGTGTTACCTCAAAAAATTAAAAATTGAACTTGCATTTGACCCAGTGATCCCACTTCTAGGAATATACCCTAAGAAGCCTAAACCACCAATCAGAAAGAATATATGTACCCCCATGTTGGTAGCAGCACTATTTACAATAGCTAAGGTCTGGAAACAGGCCAAGTGTCCATCAGTAGACGAATGTATAAAAAAGCAGTGGTACAGATACACAATGGAGTACTATGCATCTGTAAGAAAGAAAGATCTCCCTTTGAGACTACATGGAGGGACCTTGAACGTATCATCCTAAGTGAAACAAGCCAAACAGAGAAAGACAAGTATAATATGATCTCACTTATTTGTGGAATATAATGAACATAACACTCTGAGGAATGGGATAATCCCAGAGATGCGGAAGTGGGGTACAGACTGACAATCCCCTAAAGAGGGGGGTGGTGGGGGAGAGGTAAACCACTGAACTTATATGCATGTATGCATGAACAGTGGACACGGACAACAATCTGGGGAAAGGGCAGGGAGGGAGGTGGAGGGGGAATCAGTGGGGGAAAAAGGAGAAACATCTGTAACAAAAATTAATTAATAAAAAAATTAAATAAATAAATATATAAGCAAATAAATAAGATTAAATAAAAAATGGAAAAAAAAGAAAATTATTTAAGAATACAGCTTCCTCTATGATAGAAACTTTAAAAACTGATGTGTTTGACTTAGTGACTGGATGCCCCTCCTTAGGTGTGTAGAGCATTACTATTCTGTATGAAAAAAAATATTGTTCATAGGAAAATGAGAGAATATTAGAGAATACAGGGCTAGAATATTATTTAAGCTCTTTGGGCCTTTTTTCTTTTATTCATTTATTTTTTTACTGTGGGTAGCATAGTTAGCATGTGATCAACCTTCGACAGTTTTCTCAGTGGACAATGCAATGTTGTAAACCGTAGGCATGGTGTTATACTGAAGATCTCTAGAATTTACTCATCTTACACAACTGACACTTTATATTCATGTAACAGCTCCTATTTTTCCCTGTCCCTTGTTCCTGACAACCATCCTTCTACTCTTCTTTTATGAGTTTCACTGTTGCAGGTACCTCCTATGAGCGGAATCATGCAGTATTTATCTCTTTGTGACTGGTCCATTTCATTCAACATAATGTTTACCAGGTTCGTTATACTGTTGCATTCGTCAGCATTTCCTTCCTTTCTGAGACTGAATAATATTCCTCTGTGTTGTAAGTGAGTGTGTGTATGTGTGACATTTTCTTTCTCCACTGTTAAATTAATGGACATTTAGGTTGCTTTTATATGTTGGCTACTGTGAATGAGGCTCCAGTGACTATGGGAATGCAGATATCTTTTTGAGATCCTAATTCCCATTCTTTTGGAGATATTCAGAAGTGAGATTACTGGATCACATAGTAACTCTGATTTCAATTTTTGAGGAACTTCCACACTGTTCTCCATTGTGGCTCCATTGTTGAAGAGACTATCCTTTTTCTATTGTGTATTTGTGGCATCTTTCAAGATCACTTGACCTTTACAGGGTGTTGCAAAAGTAGGTTTACAGTTGTGAGTACACGAAGCAGTTTATATTTTATTATATACCCACAAGAGTATAAAGTGCTCCAATTTCTCCACATTTTCATCAATAGTTGTGATTTTTTTTAATAATTGTCATTCTAACAGATGTGAGGTGAGCCCTGGCCGGTTTTGCTCAGCGGTTAGAGCATTGGCCTGCGGTCCAGAGAGACCTGGGTTCGGTTCCCCCTAAGGGCGCGTACCTCGGTTGCAGTTTGTCCCCGGTCCTGGATGGGTCGTGCGGGTGGCAACCACTCGACATGTCCCTTTCACGTCGATGTTTCTCTCTCTCTCTCTCTCTTCCTCTCTCTCCCTCCCACTCTATCTAAACAAAAAATGTCCTCGGGTGAGGATAAAAAACAATAATTATAATAACAGATGTGAGGTGATATTTTATTTTGGGTTGTATCTGCATTTGCCTGAGGATTAGTGCTGTTGAGCATCTTTCATATACCTGTTAGTTATTTGTGTATCTTTGATGGAGAAATGTCTATTCAACTCCTTTGTCTTTTAAAAATTGGTTACTTTATTTATTTAATGTTTACTATTGAGTTGTACAAGTTACTTCCATATTTTGAGCATTAACCCCTTATCAGATACATGGCTTGTAAATATTTTCTCTGATTCTATAGGATGCCTTTTTGCTGTGTTGTTTTCATTGTTGTGTAGTTTTTTTTTTTTTTTTTCTGTTTTGTTTTGAGATTGATGTAATTTCACTTATTTATATTTGGTTCTGCTTTTGGTCATTTATAAAGACATTGCTATAACTAATATCATGAAGCTTTTTTCCTATGTTTTCTTCTGGTAGTTTTATAGGTTTAGGTCTCAACGTGTAAATCTTTAATGCATGTTAAATTGCATTTGTCAATGGTGTAAATTAAAGGTGCAATTTTATTATTTTGCTTGTAGATGTACAGTTTTACCAAAACTATTTGTTGAAGAGACTATCCTTTTTCTATTGTGTATTTGTGGCATCTTTCAAGATCACTTGAACTTATACAGGGTGTGGCAAAAGTAGGTTTACAGTTGTGAGTACATGAAGCGATTTATATTTTATTATTATTTGTTTATTATTATATTTGATTCCACACAAACAACTGCAAACCTCCTTTTATCCCGCTCTGTATGTGTAGATTTATTTCTGAGCTCTGTATTCTTTTTCTTTTAAAATTTGTTATTTATTTAGAAAGAGAAGAAGGGAGAAGAAGAGAGCGATAGAAACACCCATTAGCTGCCTACAGCATACCCCCTACTGGGGATCGAGTTCCAACACCTGCATGTGCCCTGGGAATGGAACTGGTGACCTCTTGGTGCATGTGAGGATGCTCAACCCAGTGAGCCACCATGGCCTGGCTGGGCTCTATATTCTCTTTCGTTGGTCTATATGTCTGTTTTGATATCATACCATATTATTTTAATTACTGTAGCTTTCTATTATATTTAAAATCAGAAAATTTGGTATCTCCAGATTTTATATTTTTGATGTTTGTTTTAGCTATTTGCAGTCTTTTGTATTCTCATATACATTTTAGTATTGCTTTTTCTGTTTCTGTAAAAAAAAAAAATTGTAATTTTGACAGAGATGATATTCTATCTATAGATCACTTTGTATTATATAAACATTTTAACAATATTATCTTCCAATTCATGAACTAAGGATATCATTCCATGTATATGCATCTTCAATTTCTTTTTTCAGTGTTTTGTAATTTGGAGTATACAACTATTTCATCTCCTTGGGTAAGTTTATTCCTAAGTATCTAATTTTTTATGCTATTATAAATAAAATTACCTTCTTAATTTCCCTTTTGGATAATTTGTTGCATGTTGATTTTTGTATGTTGATTTTATACCCTACAATTTTACTGAATTATTTTTTGTTTGAATAATTGTTTTGCCTTTAAGAGATTTCTACACATAAGATCATGTTATCTTCAAACAAAGACAGTTTTACTTCTTTATTTCTGATTTAGATGCCTTTTATTATTATTTTTTCTTGCCTAGTTGCTCTGGCTAGCACTTCCAGTATTATGTTGAGTAGAAGTGATGGGAGTGGGCATCCTTGCCTTGTTGCTGAGAGGCAAAACTTTCAATTTTTCACAACTGGGTATGATGCTAGCTGTGGACTTTTCATATATGGTCTTTATTGTGTTGAAATAAATTCTTTTTATAGTAATTTGTTGAGAGTTCTTTTTTCCCCAAAGGGGGTTAAAATTTCTCACCTACTATTTTTGTCTATTGAGATGACCTTTCATTCTGTTAATGTGGTGTATCACACCAATTGATTTGCATATGTTGAGTATCTTTGTGTCCCAGGGATAAATCTCATTTGATCATGGTGTATGATTCTTTTAATTTGCTGTTGAATTCTCTTTTTTTTTTTTTACCTCAATGCTAATATTTATAAGTATGTGTGCAATAAGTGTGAACAAAAATTTAGAGCAAAGCATTGTTCATAGTATAAATTCTCACCTATTTAATGTGACATCCTCTGAGTCATTTCATCATAAGACTATGTATTTCATAAATGAAAAAAATAAATATTAAAAGAAGGATTTTTCTTTTCATGTAAAAGAAGAGATTTCAAGCACTTTCAATTAGCACTGGCCAAACTAAAATTGGTAATCTCTTTGTTTCACTCCAAGTAGCAATTTTTAGACTCTGTCCTTCTGGATATCTGATATTTGAGATTCACTTTAAATTAAAATACTTTGCATATTCATAGTGTATTTTTTTTATTGCAAACAATCTTAGGGCTCATATATATTAACCCACCATTTGTTAGCTGAGAAAATTGAGATTCAGCAAGTATATGGAAGTAATTTGGAGTTAGTTATTTTCTAAGCTAAAATACATTTTGATTTTTTTCTAAAGCATAGTGTGTGCTTCCTTATATATGAAAACTGGTTATTACTTCAGTACAAATAAAGATAAATAAAAAAAAGTAAAATATTAGAAGTATTCATTGTGGTAGATCATACGGCATTGTTGCTTAGACAAATTAATGTAGGGAGTCACTGGTTTCATTGATATTCTAGAGAATCACAGGAGGAATATTCACCAACACTAATGCCAGTTATATATATGAATCCTCTGTACAATGAAGGAAAATAACCTCAAAGTGTTTCACTTAATTAATCTTTTCTGACGCCCTTCACTGTAGAACTAAAAATCTAAATAATGAGAAAGGACAGAGAATTTAGTATCTTTCCACACTTAGAGGTTGATTAATTATAATGGCTAAACCCATGAACATTAAGTTGAATACAAATCTGATGACAGAGTTTGGAAATAAGCCAGTACTGTGCATACAGATGGGTGTTTCCTATCCTTATGACAAAATAATAAAAAGAAAACTGAAGACATAATAACAGTTTATGCTCATATCTTGTAACACAGTCCCCTTCAAATTTGCTTGCAAGTTAAAGGAAAAAGTAAATTTTTTTATATCTTCTTGACCATAAATATAAGCTGCATATTCATTTCTTATTGATTTGTTTATCAACTTTGTGTTGGGAGGTATATGATGTGGATTTTCTTCAAACATAACTTTAAAAAAAAGGAAATGACCTGATACTGTCATTTATACTAGCATCGTTTTATTGTGTTTGCCTATTGTCTGTGGACAGCTTAGAGTAAAAGTAGAGTCCTGTATAGTTGCAAGCTGCTTTGAGATGGTTTTGATTTACAGAGCAAATATACTCGATTTTTTTCAGTATCAAATGGATTCACAGGGCTGGTACAAACAAACAAACAAAGAAAAAAATCTCAAAGGGCAAATGGATAAGAAGTCTAAAGATAAATGTTATTAAACACTTTTGCCAACAGACAATAGAAGTAAGGAAACCACTTTCACAGAAAGAGTTGAAAAAAAGAAAAAAAAAAAAACAAGAAGCTCTTTCAAACTTATATTTGTTGTTCCAAGGGATTAACTATACCCCAATGATAATAGAAGAAAAAGGTGTCCTAGATGCTTATTTCTAAATCCCACTTCTTTAGCTCTGGTATTTAGAAATAAGAAAGAATGTAAGGTCTAGTATCAACCTCCCTGATCACTAATAAATTTCTTCTTTCTTCAGTGTGGATCAATTTGGTCATGACACCATTCTTCAGATCATTCACCTTGCTTTATTCATTCAGAATAAAGTACCACGCTATTGTTGTATGCTATTTTTCCCCTATTAACTTACTGCTATTGTCTATTTTCATCTCCTTATATGTGACCTGAAAGTAGATACATGTAAGATCTTACAAAGTTTATATATATTAATTTTAATAAATGAAATTTTAAAAAATTGTATAGTTCAAGTGATATATTTTGAGGAAAGATATCTCATCATATGTTTATACTCTCAATGATATGTAGCTGCAAACACAAAACCAAAAGAGTACTGGGTTCCTGCTTCTATGTTGTGCCTCATCCATGTACAAAATTACATTCGCAGAAAGTATTGAAAGCATAGAAACATTAAATACGTTTTTTACATGACATGATAGTGCACCTTGTTTGATGTAGAGATCATTGCTTTCATTTATTTGTCTTCTAAATGACCTTGATGGCTGTTGTGGAGTCCACCTCTCTTATCTCTATACTTTCCTCTGAAAACTGTGGGCCAGAAACTTCTACTCCCAGTGGCTTTTTATTTGCTCTCTCTTCCATTGCTGTGCCAAATCAGTAATTTAATAGATCAACACCCGCCCCCCCCCCGACTAACTTCCTGTCATTTTATCTATTATCTGTATTTATTTCACAAATCTTTGATCTACATGCAGAAATGCCTTAGATATTTTTTGAGAGAACAAAAAGGCATTAATATGCCAATATGCAGACTTGACAATCTTATAAATTTATTTTTTGTGTGATGTATTCTAAATTATATTTAAAATTTATCAATGTAATTTTTTTGTTTCATTTAGAATATCAAAAGAAAAGCTTAGAAATTCTAAATAATAATTAGGAGATCCTAGAGAAAATAGATTTCTCTAGGAAATCATTTGGAAAGACTAAGTAGAAAATGTCTTTTCTGACCAGTTTAGGAACAAGGGAAGATTGTAAGACTGTTGGAAGGAAGACAAAGAAATGAGAAGCCAGCAGCCTCAGACTTGGAGTATGACACAACAAACTCAAGACCTGCATGGCTCTCTTCTACAGACGTCACTTGGGGCAGGTTGAAACCTTCCATTATAATGGTCTACACAAATATTGTGGGAGCAACGCCATGGCAATGGAAAAACAATTGACTTTTCTAAGGTGGCAATCCTGATTACCCACAGCCACAGTGTGGACAGTCATAAATATATCTTTCTAAATGGAGAGGTAAAATGCTGAGGGTGAATAAGGCTTGTGTGTATTCTGAGTTCTCCAATAGAAAATCAGGGTTAGGGCAAAGAAAACAAAGAGCATGGGTAATTCTGCACTAGAGTTGAATGGCCCAGACCATAGATTTCCACAGTAGATGTCATTGTGACAACCCAAGGAACCATTGAGACCAGCTAACGGTTTGCAGACCCCAAGGCAACAATGTTTAGATTTACCCAGACACTTCTCAATAATAAGACAAGGTCCCCTTACCATGCCAACAGTCCCTTTTCCACTTCTTACAGTAACACAAAGACTCCAGTTTTGAGAGATGGGGGAAGATAAAATGTAAAAGCTTGAACACTGACATGACTTTCTGTACAATATGAAGCAGAAAAAATAGGCTCACAGTTTGCTCTGCAAAAAAACAAAACACCAGACTCATTAAAAAAAAAAAAACAATATTTTTCAAGCAATTGGCCATCAGACAAAAAACAAACAAACAACAACAAAAAAACAATAATGATAATTGTTGAGTAGGATAGTCAGAATTTTAGAGATGACCCTTCATTAGTATTTATTCAAATACTAATAAAAAGCACTGCAGTGGATAGATGTTAAGGTTATTAACCTGCTAAACTGAATATAGATCACCCTCGATAAGCCAGGGCATCCAAATGTGATCCTAGTGAAAGGAGGCAGAAGAGGAGAACAGAGGAGGCAGGAGAGATGAGGCACTAGGAAAGATCCCAGAAATTAGAAGCCTGCAAGGATTTGACAGCCACTGTTGACTTTGAAGCTGGCTACCAGTCAAAAGTTATGATTAGCCTCAAGAAGCTAATAACAACCTATAGCCATAAGGATATAAACTCTGTCAACAACCTGAATGAGCCTGGGAACAAACTGTCCCTTGAAGACCTCAAAAGGAATGCAGCTCTGCTAGGAGCTTCATGTGGACAGAGAACCAGTTGAGTTATACCACGTCTGGGTCTACAGAACTGTGAGAAAATGGGTGAGTGTTGTTTTAAGTCCCTAAGTTCGTATTAATTTGTTATGGCATCAATCAAAACCAACACACTGAAGGACAGGAAATAAATAAAATGAGCCCTACAATCTTCCCATATTACCTTCTGGAAGGAGTGAGCAGGCCATGGTTCAGGGATGGGGATCCCAGGCAGAGTCCACTGCACTCTGTCCCTTGAGCAGACGGAACTGATAGTCATTGGAGACCTAGCTAGAGAGAGTTCACAGTACACAGGAGAGAGATGCACAAAGACAGAGAATTCCAGCATTCTACAAAAGACTCCCTTTAGTGTCAGGGGCTCACAGAGGGCCAGGAATAGTGCCTCTTTCTACCAGATGAATCAGAAAAACTCGTATTCACAAGACATCCTGCAGCGTCAGAGAGAATCAATTGACTCTACATTAAATAATGTTCTGGTCTCCGTAACCAATCTTAAAGGAAAATCTGAAAGTATCAATCTGTTTCCATAACTAAACCACATACCAGAACTATGCTCAAGAATATTAGGAGGCATTCAAAATATCTAGTTGTCGTGTCTTGTATCCAATCAAACAGGTGAGACATGTATGTAAAGAATCAAGAAAACATAACTTGAAATGAGGAGAGTGTTCAGTCAATCAAAACTAACCTAGAACTGACACCTGCCAGAATCAGCAGACAAGGACATTAAGATAGGTATTATTCCTGTATTCGAATTTTTTTTTTTATTCTCACCCGAGGACATTTTCCAGTGTTTTTTGTTCAGATAGAGTGGGAGGGAAAGAGAGAGAGAGAGAGAGAGAAACATCGACGTGAAAGGGACATACTGAGTGGTTGCCACCCACACAACCCAACCAGGGCTGGGAACAAACTGCCACCAAGGTACGTGCCCTTAGCGGGAACTGAACCCGGGTGTCTCCGGACCACAGGCCAGAGCTCTAACCACTGAACAAAACTGGCCAGGGCCCTGTATTCTACATACTCTAAAATAAAGTATAGACATGAGAGATAAAAAAAAAATTGAAATTCCAGAGATGAAAATTTCAATGTCTAAAATGAACAGTACACTGGATAAGATTAATGGCAGATTAGCTATTTTAAAAGGTTACTGAATTTAAAAATACAGCAATATATACTATATAAGCTTAAAAAGAGAGAGATGATTGAATATATGAATGTATATATATTCAATCATGGAGTATCACTGAGTTGTGGAACCAACTTTAAGAAGTATGATATTGATTATTTGGAGTCCCCAAATGAGAAAGGGGATCAGAAAAATACATTTGAACAATCAATAGCTTAACTTTTCCAAATTTGATAAAAATTGTAAACCCACAAATCCAAGAAACTCAATGAACTCAAACTCTGTAAACATGAGAAATGCTCCATCCGTTAACAAACACAAATTACTTAAAACCAAAGTTTAAGAGAAAATCTTCCTTTTGTTGAGTTGTATGAGCACTCTCTATATATATTGAAAATTAACCCCTTATCTGATATATCATTGGCAATTATGCTCTGCCATACAGTGGGTTGTCTTCCCATTTTGATGATTATATCTTTTGCTGTGCAGTAGCTTTTGAGTTTGATGTAGTCCCATGTGTTCATTTTTTTCTTTGTTTCTGTTGCCTTAGGTAATGTATCAGTGAAAATTGTTCTGTGTATGACGTCAGAAATTTTGTTGCCTACAGTTTCTTCTAGGATTTTTATGGATTCATGAGTCACATTTAAGTCTTTTATCCATTTTGAGTTTATTCTTGTGTATGTTGTAAGTTGATCGTCTAGTTCCAATATATATAGAGTGCTCATATAACTCAACAAAGGGAAGACAAAGAATTCAATTAAAAAATGGGCAAAGGAACTAAATAGAGACCTCTCCAAACAGGACATACAAATGGCTAAGAGACATATGAAGAAATGCTCTACATCACTAATCATCAGAGAGATGCAAATTAAAACAACAATGAGGTGTGTATCACCTCACACCTGTCAGAATTACCACCATCAACAAATCATCAAACAACAAGTGCTGGCGAGGGTGTGGAGAACAGGGTACTCTAGTACACTGCTGGTGGGAATGCAGACTGGTGCAACCACTATGGAAAACAATATGGTGTTACCTCAAAAATTGAAGTTAAAAATTGAACTTCCATTTGACCCAGTGATCCCACTTCTAGGAATATACCCTAAGAAGCCTGAAACACCAATCAGAAAGAATATTTGTACCCCCATGTTTGTAGCAGCACTATTCACAATAGCTAAGATCTGGAAACAGCCCAAATGTCCATCAGTAGACGAATGGATAAAAAAGCAGTGGTACAGATACACAATGGAGTACTATGCATCTGTAAGAAAGAAAGATCTCTTATCCTTTGAGACTACATGGAGGGACCTGGAAAGTAACATCCTAAGTGAAACAAGCCAAACAGAGAAAGACAAGTATAATATGATCTCACTTATTTGTGGAATATAATGAACATAACAGTCTGAGGAATGGGGTAGTTCCAGAGACGTGGAAATGAGGTACAGTCTGACAATCCCCAGAAGAGGGGGTGGTGGGAGAGATAAACCACAGAACTTATATGCATGTGTGCATGAACAATGGGCACGGACAACAAGGCTGGGGACAGGGTAGGGAGGGATGGGGAGGGGCGAATCAGTGGGAGAAAAAAAAAACATCTGTAACAAAAATAAATAGATCAATTAAATTAAACAAAACAAACAAACAAAGAAAAAACAGAGAGAAAATCTTCCAAGGAGATAGAGAAAAAAGAGCCAGGAACAATAAGGTTGATAGCCAATATTTTGTCAGAAAGAGAGTAAAAGATAAGAGAGTGAAATCTTTAAATCCTATACTCAATTAATTCAATACTTTAGAGTTCTATACTCAATAAAAAATTAAAATATTTCAAAGTAAAATGAAGACTTTCAGACAGATATAATCCAGGAGACCGTATCACCAACAGATTTGTACTGTAAAAAATGTCTTCAGGAAGAAGAAAATGATACCTGATAGAAATCTTGTTCCACGCAATTGATGAAGAACACTGGCAAAGGTAGGAAGATATAAAATTATTTTTACTGTTTAAATTTTAAAAAGATAATTAACTGTTTAAGCAAACATACTAACAATGTAAAGTTTATAATATATGAAAAAGTAATATAGTGTATCATAAAAACAGCACAAAGATGGTTGGAAGAGGTCTGGAACGGGATTGTTTAAGCTGCTTGTCCTGTGATGACATCATATACTATTGCTTGATAGTGGTGAGGTAAATGTGTATACCCTAACACCTAGAGCAACCCCTAAAATAATAAGACAGAGAGGTATAGTTAATAAACCAACAATCAAAATAATGGGGGATGATTTTTAAATACTCAATTTGTTAAAAAGAAGGCAAAAAGAAGAAAAAGAGGAACAAAGACCAAATTGGACTGAGAGTAAATAGCAAGATGATAAATTTAAAAATAATTATATCACTAGTCATATTAAATGTGAGTGACTTGAACACCCAACATTTGTCAATTGTACAAAAATCAAGAGCAGAGTATATGCAGCCTATAAGTAATTTACTTTAAATATACAGACTAAGTTAAAACTAAAGGGAAAGATTAGATCAGTCCCTATTCAATCTGGAGACAGAAACCACACAGTAGAGAGTATTTTAATATAAGTAATTTTATGTAGCATAAAATTCATATATAATGTATACATAACATAAAGAATTTTTAATATAAGTTAATCATAGGGGGCAAGTGAAAATGTGGAAAAGAACTCAAAAGGGTCCATCAGGGCTGCAGGAGTGCATCGAGGGAGGGGCACACCTGGGAGAAGAGACCAGCCCTTGTTAAAAAGGTGGAGTTGCAGCCCTGGCTGGTTTGGCTCAGCCATTAGAGCCTCGGCCTGCCGTCCAGAGAGACCCGGGTTCGGTTCCCGCTAAGGGCAGGTACCTTCAGTTGCGGTTTGTCCCCGGCCCTGGTTGGGCTGTGCGGGTGGAAACCACTCGATGTGTCCCTTTCACATGGATGTTTCTCTCTCTCTCTCTCTCTCTCTCTCTCTCTCTCTCTCCTCTCTCTCCTTCCCACTCTATTTGAACAAAAAATAGAGGAATGTCCTCGAGTGAGGATAAAAAAAGTAAAAAAAGAAAAAAGGTGGAGTTGCAGCCATTTGGATGAAGTTTGCTGGGTTACCTGGGCCACAGCTGGTTCAGGGTCCCCAAGCAAACATGAATATTATCTGGGACACAGGGCAGCGCATGGTGATGGGCAGGGACTCAGAGGGTGTGGATGTTTTACTACAGGTGCTGAGGAGACCATCAGCGAGGTCTCCCTCTGCAGGAGCCAGCTTTGGCTGTGGTTGCCCCAGGATGCTGTCTGGGCCTGTGTGGGCAACACTGCAGGGATTCTGACGTGCGTGCACGGGGCTGAGGAAAGGGATCAGAAATAAATCCAGATGAGGGTTCAGGGCTGAGTTACCTAGTCCCTGGCTATGCTGCCACTGCCTGACAAAGACATGCCATCTACACAGTGTGGCATTGGTGCAGACAAACAAATAGGTCACTGGAACAGAACAGAACGTTCAGAAATAGACCCACATAAACAAGGACAATTGATTTTCAACAAAGGTGCAAAGACAATTGTGTAGAGTAAGAATAATCTTTTCACAACTGGTGCTAGAACAATGAAATATTCATATGCAAAAAACAAGCAAAAAAACAAAAACAAAAAAAAACTGAGTTTCAACCCACACCTTGGATCTTATGCAAAAGTTTACTCAATATGGATCATAGAAATAAATGTAAAACCTAAAATTATACAACTTCCAGAAGAAAAAATAAAGGAATATTTTTTTGTCCTTTGACTAGGCAAATATATTTCTAGATTTGACAGCAAAAATACTTTCCATAAAAAACAAATCAATATATGCTCTTTATCACAATAAAAAATTTTTGCTCTTTGAAAGAGTACTGTTAAGAAAATGAAAAGAAAAACTGTAGATTGTGAGAAAATATTTGCATATAATATATCTGATCAAGGAATTCAGTTTATAAAGAACTCTCAAAGCTTCATAATAAGAAAAACAAAAGCTTAGTTTAAAAAGAAAGGGGGGGTTAGTGTATGTAAATGATTGCTGTACTTCTGCAAAACATATACAAAAGAATATATAAGCATATAAAGATTATCAATATTATTAGTCATTAATGACATGCCAATTAAAAGCAAAATGTGATATTACTACACACCTACTAGAATACTGCACCTAAAATTAAAAAGTCAGACCATACCAAATATAGATGAGCCATCAGATGAGCTGGAACTCTCGTACAGAACATATGTGGGTGAAATGGTTGAAATATTTTGAAAAAGTTTTACTATTTTTCAAAATCATAATCATTCATTCATCCAGCCATTTCACTCCTAGATAAATTCTACTCTCTATGTCCCTCAGATACATGACAGCATATGGACAGTTTTGAGGTAGAAGATACAAAGATATCTTTAGTGAGCAAGTTTAAGTTATAAAACTTTCCACACCTGTGCTTATCCCTCCTTATGTCTTCTTGTAGAGGTGGAGGTCAAAAATAAAATACACGATAAAACATTTTTTTTTTAAGCTGAGTTTTAGGTATAAACTTTCAACTTCATTATTATAACTGCTTTTAATGATGAACAACATTTCTGATAATATTCATTGACCTTTAGATAAATCCTTGTGCACTTTCCGGGAGCTCAGCTCAATAAGCACTTTGATCCTGCCCTCTGCTTGGGGGAATACTATATATATTATGCAAACATCTCCACTAAAATAAAACACAATGCACTGAGTTTAAATGCACTTCGTTCATATCTTTGAAATCTTGATAATGCAAATGTCTACATTCCAGAATGTGCTTGCTTTATGGTTTTGCTGAGAATTTTTTTTTTTGAGAGAAAGCTGGTAGCCAACATTAAATCGGGGTGTTTAACCTTTCATACAGGATATTGTAGTACTTTTTGGAAAAAACATCTTGACAAAGCCATAACCAGAAGAACATTTAGAGAAAGAAAACAAAACCTGCCAACTGGTTAACTTGGTAAGATATTTAGCAAGGCTACAGTTTGTAGTAAGAAGGTGAGTTGAATATGTCATTTAATTAAGGCATAACTGAAGTACAAACACTCAACTTTGGTAGGGAAATAAAGCAGACAAACAAGGAGAAGTACATTTATTATTAAATATAATATTAAAATGAGTTTCAAAATATCCCACATTTCACCAAATAGCTTACAAAATAAAAGAAAAAAATAACAGAAATCTTCCTAAAAGACACTGATCAATGTGCTTCCTTAAGCTACTGATTTACTATATTCTCCATTTAATCCCAAGTCTTGCCAGAAATGTAGCCACTATGAGCTTCCAATCAATGCACTGGGTTTTGTCACTAATGTCTGAGAAAGAGACACACCAGCACATCACCTGTTCAAATAGTAGCGTTTAATACATACTTATTGAAGGAATTAATTATAATGACAATACTAGGCACTTTTTTATTGAGCACTTACAACGTCCCAGAATGTTTACAGTGTTTTCCAGTCTTATATTGGGCTCCGTAGAAGCAGAGCTTTTTATGATGCACAGCATCGAAGGAAAAGCTCAGGAAAGATCCATAATGATTTTAAAAAAGCACTTTAAGGAAAATAGCTACTTAAAAATGTGGTAATCAGGTAGAGTCCGACTTATAACCAGACTCTAGCAGGAGCTTCCCAGAGTTGTGTCTTGATACAGGGCCTTGGGTTTTGTAGGGTCTGGTATAGACCCAGACCCCTTCTTGCGAGAAGGATTTCCCACGGTCCCAAGGGCAAACCTCACACAGAGATCAAATGGGAGCTGAGAGCTAAAGCAGCCGCAGCCCAGAGGGAAGGGCAGACCACCGGAGCAGAGAAGGGTTGCGGGCGGGCGTCTGGGCCTAAACCAGCAGCATCTATCTCATCTCTGTGAACTTACTTCATCCTGGAAACAGCCCCGCCAGGTCCACCATGCTCTTCTTTATTTAAAATTTTTTTTTCTTTATGGATTTTTAGAGGGAGAGAGAAATAGAAACATTGATGTGAGAGAACATCGATTGGGCGCCCCTGCATGCCCCCCGCTGGGGATCAGGCCCACAACCTGGGCATGTGCCCTGACTGGGAATCAAACTGGTGACCTCTTGATGCATGGGCCACACTGGCCAGGCCACTATGCTCTTTTTATGTCTGTTTTTTTGTTTGTTTGTTTGTTTTTAATGGGAAGCTGATGCACAAGAGGTTACTTGTCAATATTACATAATAAGTAAGTAGCAGCACTCGGACTTGGAAGAATAAAAGGGAGTGTGGGAGGGATGGAGGAGCGAGGAACTGAAGGGGAGAGAGGGTGAAAGGAAATAAATATGCAAATGTGCCTATGACTTCCTTCTGCTCTTCAGATGTATCATATGTTTTGTGAAATTCAAATAAATTGCTGTCGATAATAGTTCAGATTCTTTACCTGATTCCCAATTTATGGAGGAATTTAGGTAGGGAGACACAGTACTTAGTGCACCAGTCAAGAAACGTATTTTAAAAATCCAAATTTTCATTTTAAACTTGCATCTCTACACAGCCAGAAAACTCCTCACTCCCTTTCCCACAATAGTTACCAGGCTATTTAACGTTCTTTCTCTTTCTTATGTTTTGTCATGCGCACAGAGATTGTATATTTACAAATTTTAGCCCTCATTTTTTGCAAGATGATCTAGAGGAGTGATGTGTAAATAAGACTAAGGCAATTCATGTGATCACATAGGACTGAGCTTCCTCTTAAGTATTCCTACATAGGTTTCTAAATTGTGTTTTTCATACCTTAAAGTTTCCCTGGACATAAGTCATCATTGCCTGTATGTCTAGCAGAATGTCCAGTGACAACACTAACTTTATCTAGGTATTTTTGTCTTTTGCATAATTTTGATGGCCACAGTGTTCCTAAGATAAAACCTATAGCATCATATTATACAGTTCTATGTTTTACAAAATAGTTTTAAAATGGTTGATATGATTTCAACAGCACAGCGAAAATATTGTGGCTTTGAAATGCTCATTTAAATTCCATCTAGGAAGCATTCTCTTCTCCATGTACTTTTTTATATTCTTTATTTGTAGCACCTTTCTCTCAGAGATCCCCAAGGAAGCTTGCTCTTTCTCCTAATTCCTGCCACGTGCATCTTATTTGAGCTTCACTGGCCATCCAGCAAAGCCCTGACAAAGGCAGACAGACAGGAGGCAAAGAAGAGGAGGAGCAATTTTCTACATCAAAGATATTACAACACACTCGACAAAATTTTATAACAAGGTGTATAACACACATTATCCATGCATCCTGGAAACATCCTTGTCATTCTAGGGCTATGGTGAGACTCGCCAGGCACTCTGAAATTGTACTTGCAAATGCAGTTCGTAGTTCTTGCAATATGATCCAGGTGAGTGATGCATAAACAAGCATCTCTCTTATCACACAACATCTGGGAAAACAAATGGAATTCAGATAGCAAATTATGAGCAATTATACATATAGAGACTACTCCCAGGGATACTTGTTTTCTTCCTACACATACTTCACTGCTTATATAAAACAATTGCTGCCTGATGAATGACTTTATCAAACAGCCAAGAAACAAAACTACAGTGACATTAACACACACACACACACACACACACACACACACACACACACACTGGGCCTAACAACATAATAGCTTATGATAATGAGAGTTGAAAAAGAAATGCAGATACAAAAGACAGAAGATACCAACTCTCTTTTGAGACAAAGAGGGAGCATCATAATTAAGCAAACATGATCAGTATTTGAATGAAACCAGTGGTAGCCACAGTCACTTAGGAGGCAGCATCTGGGAGAAAAGGAAAGGCTCCTAAATGGCTTGAGGACTTTTTCTCTCTATTGTGTCACGTGCTGGGCCCTACATACTATGGAGACTTATATATTGATAGCTTAAAGATTTTAAATCAAGTCAACTAATCTTTGGCATCAGTTTTAGACAGACTATACCAATGATCAGTAGAGAAAGCAAGTCTTATTCTTCTGATATTATAATTCATATGTCTTGCTTGAGCCTATCTACTTGGGGTATTCAAAATCATATGATCTTATGTATTTTTAATTAATGAGTAGCCCATGGAAAGAAATGAAAAGTAATATGAGATAAAGATATTCAGTAGCTAGAAATATTTAAGTTATCACATTTTAGGATCATACATTTCTAAGAAAACTAACACACACACACACACACACATACATGTGAGAAATGCTTAATTTTAAATTACCCTACATAGAATTGTTCAGTTTAAACATCTGTCTTTGAAATACACAAAAATTAAATGAATTGACCTCAATGTAATAAAAATATATTCTTCCTTTTACACTAATGAACAGCAGATCAAACCCACTGGATATTTATCTCACAGCAGATATTTTTCTATTGCTAAACAACATGCAGAAAAAATAAAAGTATTTTCTTAAGTGAATATCTGTCATATTTTTGATGGACTGACCTATTTAGTCATTTAAATTAACTCCCTTCATATTTTCATTCATAAAATTCTTTGATGAAATTAAGTAACTAGTTCATTCCTGATATTGTTAATTAATTAACAATACTCATTTTCATTGTTTATTAATACAATATTCACTCCACACCTGAGTAAATAGTCTTCTTTTATACATTCACTGGTTGAATTATCCATTTATCACCAAAGGCACAACAGGTTTGTTCTCTAAAGTTCCTTCTCTACCAGAAGTAATTGAGTTTTTGAGTTTCCAAAAGGTTTACTAACCTATGAATGACCCGATAGTTTCATCTCAGACGATCATTGTTCTTAAAAATCACAGTCATTAGAAGCGATTACAGCTTAACTACCTACCTTGGACTTGTTTTTAAATCATGAAAAATTAGAAAGCAAAATAAAAATTCTCACTTTTATCAGGGGTTAGATTACCATAGGGTCAATATCTTCAAGGTGAGGGTGTCAGTGTCTGGGCACAATTTTGTACTCAGTTTTGAACAGGCTTTAAATTGCTTAGAAGAAAAACATGTAACCCCTATCCCTGTCTTGGTGGGGGGGGGGGCGGGGGGACTTCATGAATGCAACTACAAAAAAAGAAAAACACTAATATTTCTTGGGGAGTTTTTGTTGTTGTTTTATTGTTAATGACCATACTCGCAGACCTCAAATCCTGGAAATAAAATCACATATAATTTCTAAAAGTTCAAGATTCCTGAAAACAAAAAGAGGAAAAAAATATTTAAAGAAATCTGCCTCCTCTTTTACGTCTAGATCCAGAACAAGAGTGTTACAAGGCAATAACACAACATCTCTGTTCTTCCCAATGCATGCAGGAAGGGGGATAAAGAGTAAAGATGTTTCAAATGGAACAATTTTTTTTATCAGCAACTTCCATTTATGTATGATATACTGAACTTCCCCTAACTGCATTCTTATAAATACTTGTTGAATTAATAATAAATAAATAAATATATTAATTGCAATTCAAAAGGGCACAAATAATATAATCATTAAGCATAATGTCTTCTTTTTAAAACAGATGAACTAACAAAGTGTTTTTATAAGATGTATGTGTATTAGCTGCAGTATATGGATACCACAAGAGTCTGTTGTTATATGCTCATGGACTGTAAAAAAAAATATTGCCCCAGCCTCATTACACAGGCAAGAAGGTTTATTCAAGACTATTGCAATAGGAGAGATTGAACTTAACTCAATTGAAACAAAAAGTTTAAGCCCTGAGGTAAGCTAGTGGAAAAGTATTGAATGCATTTGTGGAGACTTTGGTCAACTTGATGAAGCCATCTGTGTTTACTGATGGGAGCTTATGAAAGTTAGCATTCTACCCTCCACAGAGACTGGGAGATGGAGCACAAGCCTTCTGATGATCACCTTTCAAAGGATGCCTCCCAGATCCTTGGATAGAACATTCCTGGGGTATAGAAGATTTACATCCCGAAGAGACAGAGAAAGAATTTACAGCTGCAAGATTTCTAAAGAAAATGTTCTAAGAAAACGGAGGCTAGGAGCCTATATCTACCTGTATCTATTTATAGATATAGCTATAAAAAATCTATCAAAGGATTAGTCAGGCTGAGGAGAATATTTAGACTATTTCGGTCAATAACTATCCATTTTTATATTTTATTAAATCTTCATATTTATATGTAACCTTTATGTATATGTAAATGATACTGACTTGGTCTATATCAGTTAGAATTAGACACGTTCCTATGCCCAAAGGGCTTGAAATATAGTAGCAAATAGTATAGTATTTTCAAACATGAAATTACAGAATACATATTTGTGTGTTATAATTATCAAATGCATGGTCCAGACATCTAAATGCAACTACAGCATATTTCTGTACTGGGCTGGTGAAATATCAAGTGAAAGGAAACCATGGGCCAATTACTTATTTCCAAGTACAAGTTCATTTACATTTACTGATTGAATAATTCATTTTCTAGCTATTGAAAATGTCATTTGAAACAATGAGTTGAGCTTTAAGAAGCTGATAAAGAGAAGAGTTGTAAGAATAGCCTCAACATCAAAATTTTAAATGATTGCTGATACTTCTATTTAATTGGGGTGTGTCAGTGGCTAATTTCAGGTTGAAGAAATCTTCTGTATCCTGTAATAGGTAGAGCAGATGTCATTTGGGAACCCTGTTTTGCCCTGGATCAGACCTTCATTTCTCTCCCCTGGGCTTTTGAATATGCTTCTTTTGGGGTTCCTTTGCTTTCCAACTTCATTTGTGCACCATAAAGATCCCAGATTTGCCTTTTTCACTCTAAAATGTCAAAATGCTGGGCTACCTTATTCTTTTTCTTAATCGCCTTTGAACACCTCCCTAAAGCCTATCCTACCATCAGATACCAAGCTCTATAGTGAACCCAAAGAATGTTTCTGTATCAACCACTCCACCACAACTCTACTGCGTTGCTCCTTTTCTCAGATCATCTTAACAAAACTTTAGTAGAGTGAGTTTTAGACTCCGCTATACTAAAGAATACCACTCTTATTTGAGATGCAGATTCCATGGCCCCACACCCAGAGATTCAAATTCAATCTGTCTGCACTGAAACCAGAAGTCTGAATATTTAAGAGCACCATAATGACTATGTGTGCGGAAGCTGTATAATACTTCCTTCAGATTTGGCTTAAAAACTAAATTTTATGTGTGGTGGTGGGTGACAGAATAGGAATGGAAGTTTTTAACTGGCCAGTTATTTACTTTTGATGTTGTGACCATAAAGATGTTTTATATAATTAAAATAATAAAAACAAGAAAAACCTTTAAAAATTTTTTAAATAAATTTCTGCAAAGACTCCCCTGACACAAGCCCTACCTGTAATATCCTCTGCATTTCTTCTACACCGATGTTGCCTCTAAACTGAACACATGCATCGATTTTTGTGCTGATCACATTGCATTGTGACTATATTATTTAAAATTGAATAGATTAAGAGATATGTTGAGAATAGGAACATAACATCTTCATCATTGTAACTCCAGCATATAGCACTGGGTTTGACACATTATAATTTTTAAATAAATGCCAAAGTATTTATTTAAGATATACAGATGACCCTTGAACAATGCAGGTAATAGGGGCACCAACCCCTCCCCACCTTTGCAATTGAAAATCCACAATTGACTTTTGCCCTCCCCAAAAAACTAAACTATACTCATCCTTCAATATCTATGGGGGATTAGTTCCAGGAATCCCATGGATATCAAAACCTGTGGATGCTTAGTCCTTCTATAAAATGGCATAGTCTTTTCACATCTGCAGATCAACTGTTTCTGATCCAGAGTAGATTAAATTATGGATGTAAAACTCGGGATAGAGAGGGTAGACTGTATCTATTTTTTAAAATCCTTGCATAAGGGGAACCATGTAGTTCACACCTGTGTTGTTCAATGGTCAACCGTATAAGCATATTCTCCCAGGGCTACAGAGCAAAGTAGGAATGCTCTAAACCTTAATTCTTTTAGTATGCCATAGCTTAGTCTAGTAACAGTAAGGCAGAGATTTTTGCATATTTTGTTTTCACTGTAATATTCCCAGTGCATAAAACAGTGACTAGGAGGTTCAAGGTAAAATTTTGTAGAGTGGTTAATACATGAGTGAATGACTAGCAGAGCCAAGCCTAGAAAACTGATATACAATGTTGCATCTAACTTGTCCACTGTGTGGATTCTCATCTAACTTGGTCACTGTATGTCTCTATTGACCTATTTATGCATTAAAGCAATATTTTTCCCTTGAAAAAAGGTTGAAGGAACCAAAAGACATTTAGGAAAGGAGCATGTTGTAAAATAAAAATGGTTGACAATACATATCGATACATACTTTGAAGTTCCTTCATTAAAAGTATCCCTTAGGCCCTGGCCGGTTTGGCTCAGCGGTTAGAGCATCAGCCTGTGGACAGGAGAGTCCCGGGTTTGATAACCTCTGGGGGCATGTACCTCGGTTGCTGTTTTTCCCCGGCCCCAGTTGGGGTCGTATGCATGGTGACCACTCAATGTGTCTCTCTCGCATCAATGTTTCTATCTCTCTCTTCCCCCCTCTCTCCCTCCTGCACTGTCTGAAGATAAATGCAAAAATGTCCTCCAGTGAGGTTTAAAAAAAAAAAAAAGTATCCCTTAGGCCCAGCTGATGTGGCTCAGTGATTGAACATTGACTCATGCACCAAGACGTTGTCAGTTTGATTCCCGGTCAGGGCACATTCACAGGTTGTGGCCCAATTTCCAGTGGGGTGGGGCATGCAGGAGGCAGCCAATCAATGGTCTCTCTCACTGATGTTTCTATCTCTCCCTCTCCCTTCCTCTCTCTCTAAAAATCAATAAAGAAAACAAATTTTGAAAAGAGAGAGAGAAAGTATTTCTGTGCCTGGCCAGTGTGGCTCAGTGGATTGGGCGTTGTCGCCTGGACTGACGAGTCCTAGTTCTATTCCCAGTCAGGGCACATGCCCAGGTTTCAGGCCCAATCCCGATTAGGGGGCGAGCAGGAGGCAGCCGATCAATGTTTCTCTCTCACATCGATGTTTCTATCTCTCCCTCCCTTCCTCTCTCTCTCTCTCTAAAAAAAAAAAAAAAAAAAAAAAAAAATCAATTAAAAAAAAGTATCCCTGCAAAGACTGTCATTTTACTAAGAAATGAATGGCCATACAATTTGAAACACTTTTTGTGAACTTGCTATAACAGAAAGTCACAACTCTACCCTGTCATTATTTAAAATAATAACTTTGAATTGAGGGGCATTTATCTAGCAAAAATGAAACATTTTAGATGGATATTCTGGTATGACTAGATTGGATTTAATTTCCCAATCAACAAACTTACCAACTTACCAAAACCTTAGAAATGATTGAGTGCCATTTTTATGAGATAGTTATATGAGTAAGAACTAACTTAGAAATAGTTTCTTAATGTGCTAAGTTCTTTCATTAACAAGCTGGAAATATCATTTAGATCTTTAACTAAATATTTAGGTTTATATTTTTGCCTGTAGTATATTTTTAACTCCTCATTCTGAGTATTCTGTGCAAGCAATTCCCAATACTAGTCCACAGATTTTCCATAAATAAATTTCAGTATTCTATAGCAAAAGGAGAAAAAACACCATTTTATCTATCTTCATATTTATATATTAGGACAAAATAAAAAGTTGACAAGTCTACATTGGGTTCTAATTAGACCAAAAAATTTTTTATAAAAATCTAAAGTCTATGCCTCTTTATTATGCTTTACTCTGAACTTATCAACCAGGAGACCCTGAAATTGATCAATAATCACCCCGTCTCTCACCATAAACTTGTCATTCTTCTGCCATAATTTCATATCCTTAACCCTTAGCCTCTGCTGTGCTCCATTGTTTCAGAGCTTTGCTAGGTTATGACAGACCTTACCTGATAAAACCAGATGTAGTTCCTCTGTTTTCTTCTTCTTCCCCCTGAGAAGGGCCAAATGAATATCTAATACATAAATAGTGGGCTATTCTCACTAAAATGTTTTAAAAGAAATGTTGGGAGCATATGGGTAATACCAATTAAAAAATAATAGATTAGCTTGGAAAGTAAAAATACATCAGGGTTAAATTTTCTCATTTCTCTGAGTACGTTAATTAGAATACGTTAAATGAGGAAATTCATAAGAGTATACTAGTCATAGATGTGACAGATCAGACAAAGTGAAGAACAGCAAGCAGAGACTACAATGTATCTAAATTTGTGTTAAAAATGGACTCTCAGGGAAACCAAGCACACAAGAGCCCAAATACAATAGAATCAACTATACATTTATATAGTTGAAATAAAAATGCACGTATCCTGGTCTTGGTAGATGAAATGTTTTTGTCCTCGGGAGGCTGATATTAAAGAGAGAGAGGCCATACAGATGAAGTAAATAGTATCAAAGAAGTGCCTGGTTGTCCATATAGATCCTCCTTGTAGAGTAACAAGAATTGGTTTGGGAGAGGTTTACAAAGGAGTAAAATTTGAGACCAAGGGAAAGCAAATGGGCTTGCACTGCTGGATGTGGTTTGCATGTACACTGAGTACGCATGCTTGGAGACTTCGTAGGTAAGAAGCTGTGTTGGATTACACCTACTAATATAGTTGAGTGACTACAAAGGAGGTAAACGTTCTGTTGGCTTCCTTTCCTTAATCTGTCCTAGTTGCTATGACTTTTGCATCAAAAGACCCCTGGTGGGGCAGGGAGTTCAGTCAACACCACTTACATGATAGTTTTAAGTACTGTCCTGCTTTTTGAGGAGATATGTATACATAGGCAATACTTAGAAGAGAGACTGGCATACACTTGGTCTTTGAATGTAATTAAATAATTAACTAATAGAGTTGCACATAAGATTACCATGTTTTAAACAATAAAAATCAAGTAGAACCTAGAAATTGTATATATAGTGACAAGTTTGGTGGGTATGATTGTGTTTTCTTTCCTCTGAAATTAAATCATGTAGAAAGCAGCAGTGTTCATTTTTGTATAGATCTAGGATTGGTCAGTAATTATGACAATAATAAATAACAAAAAGTATTTTTCATTTAGTAATGTATAGTTTCACATTGCAGTAGCTCTCATGGAATGAGGAAGTGTACACCAGTGCTCAAAATGAGTAAGATGAGACTCGGGCATATTTTAAAAAGAAATGCCCAAATGATATCAACATATAACTGTTTAAAAGAGGAAGGATTATTGTGATAAGAAAGTTTGATCTAGATAGGAAATGGCAAAACATGATTTTAATCTTGCCTCTGCTATCAATTTTTTGTGAAGCTTGATCCATTGTAATTTGACAGGATTCCAGTTTCCCATTTATTAACTGAAGACTTGAGAATTGTGATGTTTGAATGTATGGGTGCTTGGGTACTGTAGTAGGTAATCTTTAAAACCTCTCTATGCTCAAATGTTACAAATTTTATGAGTAAGAAGTAATCAGAATGAAATAAGAGGTATTTAGTGCATCCTCAAAGAGAAGTCCTTTTTTAATGATACGTTTTCTTGAAATAGGACCTAAAGATGCAAGTCCTATTTCTGGGGTATTATGTGCTGTGACCAGCACTTCTGTCATAAGTCATCTTTGAGACTGACTATTATATATTTCCAGTATTCATGAGTATTTCCAGTATTCATGAGTAGATTTAGATGATATGGGCAATGGGCAAAGAAGATCTTTCTGAAAGATTTCCTGGTTCAGCTGGGCTGGTGTGGCTCAGTGGTTGAGCATCGACCCATGCACCAAGAGGTCGCCGGTTCAGTTCCTGGTCAGGGCACATGCCCAGGTTGTGGGCCTGATCCCACACTTGGGGCATATAAGAGGCAGCCAATCAATGTTTTTTCTCATCGATGTTTCTATCTCTCTCTCTCCCTCTCCCTTACTCTCTCTCTAAAAATCAATAAAGAAAAAAAAAATGATTTCCTGGTTCAGTGATATCCTTTGGCCAGCATCATGGCCATGTAAATCAAAATGACAGATATTAAAAAATAAAGATGGTGGAAAACACATAATTGTAATAGTCATCTTGGGTGGTAATGAACAACCCCCAAATCTCAGAGGTTTATAAAGAGTAACCCTGGCCGGTTTGGCTCAGCCGTTGGAGCGTCGGCCTGCGGTACAGAGAGACCTGGGTTCGGTTCCCGCTAAGGGCACGTACCTCGGTTGCAGTTTGTCCCCGGCCCTGGTTGGTCGTGCGGGTGGCAGCCACTCGATGTGTCCCTTCACATCGATGTCTCTCTCTCTCTCTCTTCCTCTCTCTCCCTTCCTCTCTATCTGAACAAAAAATAGAAAAATGTCCTCGGGTGAGGTTTAAAAAAATAAAGAGTAAACCTCAGTTCACTACATTTCACTGCATGTAGGCCGTAGGTTGACTGTAGATGTGCTGCAGTCTGTGGTTTCGTTCCATGCGTTTTCTCTTTCATTAACCCAGGTTGAAAGCACAGACTCCATTCTGGGCATCAATTCATATTATAGAGAAAAAAAGCAAAACCAGCCACAACATTAAAGTCTTTTCCTACATGTAATATTTATCACGTTCCACTGGCTAAAATAAGTCATAGGGCCATGGCTGACAATGGGCATGGAATGAATACATTGTCACCACCGGGAGAGCACAGAGACGGCTGGGCAATGACAAGGCTGCACTGTGCTGTAACAACAGAGGGGTCACAATGTGGTGAATAGTAATGTTGGAGCTGATACCTAAGATTTCACTGTGAAGCTTAGTGTCCTTAGACATTGTTTCATATACAATCTCCCTATTTCTTTATCTCGAATGCTCACATCCTGCAACTTTTGACTTCAAAAGGATGCTGGAGGTGGGTCCAGTAAAAAAGAGAAGAAAGAAGAGGAAGAATTAGCAAAAACAGTATCCATAATTGTTCATGCATTTTAGAGGCAGAATGAAATTTGGAATACTTTATTTCACTCTCTTCATCTGTAAGATGAAGAAATTAAAAATAAAACAAAGCAAAACAAAACACAGGGATGAAAGGCAAAACCAAAAGGTTTTGCAGATGGTGGTGGTTTCAAGTTCTGTTACCTGATTTTTGAACTGTGTCTTTTGATCAAAAACAACCCCACTCCTTGCCATTTCCAGCCCATATTAAATGACCAGAGATTCTTGCTTTCCACATTTCTAAATAATACTGATTTTCACTAAAGAATGAGACACACTTCTCTCTCTGAGATGTGTTTATTCATGATGTTATTGGAAGTATACAACTTGGAAAACTAAATCACCACCTGCTCAAATCTTACCATTTCACTTGAACAACTAAAAATGAATTGAGCTCTGTGGAATCCCTCAGAGGCCTCAGATAAATTTCACTGAATTGTAATTCAATATTTTTATTTCAATCCACACAACTATATGTATTGGTGAGACTGGGCATTCTCATCATCACAATGAACTATGATGTCTCTTCTCTGAATTAAATTTGAAAATACTTTCCAGCATATAGAAAGAAAGACCAGGGAAAAAATGCCTTATTTCTCTCCAACTTAAAAACTGAAGGGACTAGATTGCTGAGTGTTTTATCATCAGAAGTTCATATTCTATAACTCTGAATTGGGAAATGTGAAAAAAATTAAACCATTTAATGGATATTAGGAGAAGGGGGAGGGAGAGAAGAGTCAAAATGTTCATTTTCAGTGATTACCTGACTATATGCTGATCTAAGAAGCATTAAAAAAAATCATTCTTCATTCTATCTCCAAATGTGATATGAAATGAATATAATGACTATATAATTATATATATACATATATGTATATATAATATATATATGTATATATATATTATACATATGTCTTGCTCCTTAAAAAAATAAAATTAAAAAGTAGCTGGCCTGTCATAGCAGGTTCTGCCTTCCAAATTTCCAGATTACAGGTGTTACCCATGATATAATTAACTTAAATGCCTATCTTTCTGTCATGATGACAAAGGTGGAACGATTTATGTAACTACTATCCATCTTGTAAAGAGTTTATAAAGCCCTTACTCATGATTGGCTTCACACACTGATTAATAGACACTTTCTACTTCAGACTTTAATTAAAAGCAATAAAAGCAGTCAACTGTAGGCCATGAATGTGCTGGTGACAAAAAAAATGCCATTAGAGAGATGAAAGATCAAGCACTGAACAAATTCAGTGTGAAGTCTTGTAAGTAGATCCATATGCCTGTGCTTAAAGCCTCCCTGAGACAGTCACGATTGTTGAGGGATTGCATAGATAGAGTTAACTAGCAATTAAGAGTGGAACCCTCAGTTTTAGACCCAATCTGCTTTAATTTAAGAGAAATCCACACCATATTTTTTCCATATTTATATAAATGTCAAAGTTAGTGGAAACAAAAAATTAGACAACTTTCGAATGAGCAAACTCTACCCTGCAGGTTTTGTTATAAAATACAAATTGCTAAATTAATTCCATTGCATCTGAAGAGTAATTTAATATAAATCATTGAACAGATGCCGGGGACTATTGTGATTCATGAAAAATTTCAAGCAAATGGTTATTGATTCCGATAGTATTATACTAATTATTCACTTACCACTCTACAATAAATATTTACCTGTACTTTAAGCCATATAACGTATAGAAAGTTGGCAAGTAGAGATGAAATAGTATGAGCAACATGCAGGCAGATGTGAGTTATGTGATTTTTGCTTTCTCTCCACATTTCTGTAGCTGTCTCTCAGCCCCTGAGTGACAGAGCAGCAGTTGCTGAGGAATTCCTTAACACCTGATGCACACATTTGAATATTTGTAGAGACATAAGTACATCCTTACATTTCCAAGGTTCCTAGACACATTCTCTACTGGCATACCTGGATCAAAACCAAATAAGAAGTTCAGAAAGCGTCTGAGCTCAGTTTATCTTTCAAAGGCAAGCCTGTTTCTCAGTCCCCCTGGGGAGAGCCCCACACTGTTCTGGGATGATGTAAGGCCCTGACTTTGCAGGGCTCAGTATTTTGGCCCAGAAGGCAGACAGATACCAACTTAGCAATTTAAGAGGGCAGCGTTACAAAGGTTTAAAAAATGAAATCTAGTGTGACAGGAAAAACATTAACATATGAGTTTCATAGCCTCTCCCCTTTCATTCCCCATTAAAGATAATTCTATTTTTGCCAGTTTTATTCAGGTTCTCATGTGCAGATTGGCAAAATTGGAGAGTGGGGGGTGGAAGGGTGGAAATTAAAGAAGCCAAACACAAATTGATTGATTTTGTTTGAAAAGGCAGAGAATTACTCCTAGAAAAGAAAAGATACAGAAATTGGAACTGTGGGTAAACATAAAAGCAACACTGCTGTGCTTTAGAGAGGCATTGAGGGCTGGGAGTTGAAAGGGATCTCACTGTTTTGCTGAATGGAGTAGAGTGTGGGAGGGTGGAAGAGGAAAGAGAACTTGAACATTTTTTTATTAAAATTTTGTTCTGTGTCTGTGATCTTCTGACAGACAACAGAAAATATTTAAGGTTTTTTTTTTTTTCTTTATTGATTTTAGAGAGAGAGGGACAAAGAGATAGAAACACGGATGAGAGAGAACATCAACTAGCTGCCTCCTGCATGATCCCCACTGGGGATCAGGTCCACAACCTGGGCATGTGCCCTGACCAGGAATCGAACCAGCAACCTCTTGCTACATGGGTCAATGCTCAACCACTGAGTCACACCAGCTGGGCTAAGGTGGTTTTTAAAATAACTTTGGATATAGGCTTGGGTTCTATTTTAACACAATATTTTATAAATTATTTCAAAATGGGCAATTATTTATACATAGTTTGCTAATATAATATTAAAAAGGAAAGCCCTCTCTTTTTCAAGTACATGTATCCAAAGATCTAGCCAATGCCTCTTAAAACTACCACAAATCTATTAATGCTATCCACTGAAAACATGAAAGTAGTTTAAAATATATTTTACTGTGAGCTTTTAAGATGTTGAAGCACATTAATATTGGATATTTTGGAGTAAATTATCTTTTATGCTAAGAAAAGGAGAACAATATCTTCTTCTTACTATTATAATACTATAGATCAGAATTAGTAATGTCCAAACAAACACACATGTGTGTGCACACTGACATTTTTCTCCTAGAAAAAATATTATTCTATTTTGTAGTTCTATAACCTTTATTTTGGTTGTAAAACATTATGGCTTGAGTCTTCTAAAACATACAAACAAAACATTATTTTCTCATCATATTCAGTTAACTTAAAATAGTACAAATCTTGCTGACTGTTTTATCATTGGTCCACAAGTCTATTAAAAATCTGGAGAAACATCTGTAGCAAAAATAAATTAATTGAAGAATATTAGCAATAAGTTTTCTTTTCAGGAAGAGGGGGTTAAAATGCATCAATTGCTTCTTTCTACTTGATCAGTAGAAAGTTCTTATTTGCATATATATTATTAGGATATAAATTATAAGCAATTAGTGACAAGAATTCTAACCTGAAAATGTCTTTCTAATTGTACATTTGCACAAATATAAACTTACATACATATTTCCACTAAGCCAAAATTAAACCACAGACCTATCTAAACTCTTCCTATATTGCATTATCTTTATATTGCCTATGTAAATTTTGAGTACATTCCATAGAGTCAGAGACCAGAGTTGAATCTAGGCCCTTCCTCCTAATAAAAGAATGTCCCTGTACAATCAACCTATGTGATGTCAGTTCTCTCCTCGGTGAATTGGGAATAAAACTGGTGTCTATGTGTATTCTGTGAAATTTTGATAAAATCATGTGTGGAAAGCTCTCAGTCCTCAGCACAGGGACTTGCGCATGACAAGCTGTTATTTTCATAATAAAATGGCTGTTCACATTATTTTCCAGAGCTTCCTAGAATGAGGTGTGATATTTCAATATTGATGCTTCTAGTGACATAAGCCATTGTCAAAGTAAACAATTGCAGAATACTCATCTGTGTGGACGCTAAACCCTCCACACTAGCACACTAGGCCAAGAATTAGAATGTCTTCACTTTCCCAGAGATTTATATATTTTGCTTCTGCTCCACAGAAAACCATTCATTGTAAACACCTGTACACATTTGGGACCAAAGCAAGAAACCCCTTTTTTTTTCTTTCTCTCCCCCACAAATTGAATTTTGGGCAAAAACTTGAAGTTTGTTTAAAATATTTTTCTTTTAGTGAGCATATGAAGGTATTCTATGTTTTCACTGTAATTGTTTCTCTCTGAAATGTTGGAATCAAATATGGTGACTCTTTTAAAAAAATATTAATTACTCCAGACGCAGGTCTGACTGTCGCTGCTGTGGTTGCTCTCAGCCGCTATGCTTTAATGGGATGCACACATGTTCTCTGTTCTGGGATTGGTGCTCATGCCTCCTTGCTCCCTTGGGTGAGACAAGAAGGCTACAGGGAGAGAGAGGTGGATGAGGGACTGCACTTCCCTGAGGAGATGGGGTTCTGGGAAAGTTCCTTCTCCTGACAAATTGTCTGTTTTTATGGAGACTACTCTGACCATATTTCCCTGTGGTTACTTTGAACCTTTCATACCAGAACCATGTGGGGATCTGTTTTGGTTCTTCACCACTAAAACCTGGTGAGATTCGTGAATGTTAAACCTATGCAAGTATAGGCGCCCTTCAATGAGTTTCTCATTCTCGTGCCAGCCCCCACTGAGCCTCCATAAATAATTCAACATTGTAATTTAGCGCAGCTGGTGTGGCTCACTGGTTGAGTGTCAATCCAGGCACCAAGAGGTTGCCAGTTCAATACCTGGTCATGGCACATGCTCAAGTTGTGGGCCCAATCCCCAGTGGGGGGCATGCAGGAGGCAGCCAATTGATGTTCTCTCTCATCTATGATTCTTTCTCTCTCTCTATGTCTTCCTTCTTCTCTCTCTAAAATCAGTAAAGAAAAAAAATCATCATTTAAATGTTTCTACCAGTTTATCACCTCAGGAGCAGCATCTACTTCAACTACCAGGACCCCAGTTGTGACTTTGGATTCGACCATCTATGCAGAGTTCAGGGTGGTGGTCAACCTAAAAATCACCTCTCCTATGAGCCAAGGAAAGTTCATTTTCAGTTTGTGCACCCCCCCACCCCACCCCCGTTATAAGGTCAGGAGTGATAACTTCCAAGCTCTTTACATATTGGAGCTGAAACTAAGAATTTCTCAATAAAGTTATTTATTTTAATTTTATGCTTCTTTATTTAAATGTTATCTTTATTATTGAAAGTATTACAAATATCTCCCACCTTTATCCCCCATTGACCTCCTCTACCCTGCTTCCATCCCCCTCCGGCCTTCACTACACTATTGTCTGTGTCTGTAAAGAACTCAATAAAGTTATTTTTAAAGTATATCATTCTTTTAGGCAGTTTTATTTGAAATTCAGAGAGTGACAAAATTTTATCTGGGTAACTTTCATTTGGTTCATTGTAAGCTTGAGTGTTTCAATTTTGTCCAAACCTATACTTATCAACATATTTCAGAATTAATGTGTGGAGTTCAAATTTAAAAATATATAAACATAAGCAGCAACATATTATTTATAATTTGGGAAAATTAAATTAAAAATTATGTCTTAATAAATTTACTATTTATATATTGCTGTCTCTTTTAGACCTGATAATATAAAATCACAAATAATTTAGTTCAGTATTATTGGAAAAAATTTCTGTTTCATGATCCTTGTGAGAATGTCAACCAAGCTTCCAAATGACAACCTCAAATAAAAATATAGCTATAGTTTATTTCCTGAGTGAGAAAATGTCTTCAAACCTATTTAATTTTAATATAAATATATAACATAACATAAATTAAAAACTGGATCTTTGCCCTGGCCAGTTTGGCTCAGCGGTTAGAGCGTCGGCCTGCAGTCCGGAGAGACCCGGGTTCGGTTCCCGCTAAGGGCACGTACTTCGGTTGCAGTTTGTCCCCGGCCCTGGTTGGTCGTGCGGGTGGCAGCCACTCGATGTGTCCCTTCACGTCGATGTTTCTCTCTCTCTCTCTTTCCTCTCTTCCCTCCCACTCTATCTGTAAAAAAAAAAAAAAAAAATGAAAAAAAACTGGATCTTTTTTTAAATTTTCTAATTTTTTTAAAAAGAGCAATATTAGTTATAGAGTTCGATATGTTTCTCTCTTTTTTTTTCTCTCTCCCTTTCCTATCTTCTCTTCCCTCTTGCTCTCGGAAGATCTAAAAGAATCAAACTATTTTTTATAAAGCCACTATTAACTGGTAGTCATTTTTTTATTATCTACATACAAAAAATTAAAGACAAGAAACAGCAAAATGAAGCTAAACAAATAATGATACATGAGGATCATTGGAAAAAATCATTGTCTAGAAATACTAGTTTTGTTTTACCCAACATGTCTAATAACGTCATTGGTAGGAAACATGGAGGACATTTGCTATTTAAAGCCAAGGAAACCCCAAATTTTTCTTGTTGCATTTCCTCTTTTTCCTTCAAGGGGTTTGACATGTTCCACAAATATTGGAGAACAAATCTTTATAAAGCTTCTGAAAATTATGGGAAATGTTTCAAAAAAGATGCAAAACTTTATCATCATCATCATCATCATCATCATCATCATTCTCTTCCTGGACTTTGAGTCTTTTCATTATATCTGGGAACTTCTCCACTTTGAGCATTTTGAGGTTCCCGAGCCCAGTCCCTGCTAGAAGAGGTGTTAGGAGATGACCCTGGCTCAACCAAGCAGGCACATCTGTCTAGGGTTTTGAACTAGAATCTAGTGGCATGCTGCAGGAGCCATGCAAACAAAAGTGAGGACATAATTAGTGGGAGTGGTGTCTGGGAAATCAGTAGAAGATTCATGTGGCAGTGGAAATTGTGGTTAAGCTGTGACAGCCAGAGTTGAGTGGAAAAAGTGGCAGTTTTCACACTGAACTAATTTTGGGGTTTGGCTTTGGCTGTGCTTCTACCTGCCATGTTTCTCTCTCTTCCCACTTGTTTTTGAAGTTACTACTCCAGTTTCTATTGTAATATAAGGCTATCCAATTATTATTTTCCTAAGTCAGTGTGAACTGTGTTTTATTGCTCACTCACAACATGAGAATCCTGGCTACTATTGAAACCATGACTAATAACATTGTTTTTAATATCTAAAATTGAATTACTGGCCACATCTTTTGTGGTACCAAAAGAATGAGTTTTCTTTAATAATATATAACAATAAAATTTGGTATACCAAAGGAAGTTCAGATTTTTATTAAGGGTAAGAAAAATAGAGTGATGTATGATGCTGTATTTTCTTTTTTTATTCTTTTTTTCCCCCTCTTTTTGTTTCACCATGAAAACCCTATGAAGAAATAGTCCAAAATGAAATATGAGATAGTGCTGAAAGGTGAGACTCCTGGGTCAGAGCATTCACACTGTTATGGGGAAGAGCAGAGAACGAGTATGAGCAGCATCGTTGCCAAAGATGCAACTAGACCAAAGCTGGAAGCATGTTTAGTGCCTGATGTGTAAAAGGTGAAAGGAAAAGACAATGCTGCACAACACATACAATCAGCTCATGGCCCACAAGATACAAGAATCAAGGTAAACTGGAAATTGTAGAGCAAGAAATGCAATGCTAAACATTACAGTTCTTAGTGTTAGTGAAATAAAATGGACTAGAGGGGGACATTCCCAGTCAGGGAACTAAGACGTATTCTACTCTGGAAATGACAAACTTAGAAAAGTCATTGGCATTAAAACTGAAGCAAGATGTAGCATAGGCAGTTAGAGGATATAATGCAAGGTCAGACTGAATAATATCAATCAGACTTCTAGGAAAACCTATTAACACAACCATCCTTCAAGTCTATGCTCCAACCATAGAGTTGAAGTAGATGAATTAAAACTTATGCAAGTATCTAAGAAGTAATTGATCATGTACCAAAACAAGACATGCCTATAATTATAGGTGATTGGATTGTAAAAGTAGAGAATAAAGCAGAATCAATTTTCATTGAAAAAATTGGACTATGGGTCAGAAATGAAGCAGGAGATTGGTTGTGGATTTCTGTGATGACAACAACTTGTCCATCACAAACACATGCTTCGAACAACCAAGAGACAGCTATACACATGGACATCACCAGATAGCCAATATAGAAATCAAATATACTATGTAACTGTAACCAAGAGATGGGAAACCTGTATTCTCTTTTCCAAAAAAGACCAGGAGCAAATTGTGATACTGACCACAAATTGATAGTATCTAATATGAGAGTAAAGATGAAGAAGAGCACCAAAAGAATTGCAGTATCAAAATATAACATAACATAACATGCATAATGAATTTAACCTTACATAAAAAAGATCTACACTGTTAAACTTAATTGATGAGTACCAGAAAAACTGTGGATTAAAACTAAAGATATTATTAGGAAAGAATGCAAAAAGACATTGCCAGAAGTAAAAATGAAAGAAAAGTCAAGATGAAAGATGAAAGAAATCACTACCAAAAGATTAAAGAACTGAAAAGGGAAATTCAAACCTGGATTAAGAATGCTGAATGTGTTACTAGGAGAAAATAAAGGGAGGGTGGAAACAGAGTACTGAAAATCTATACAGAAGAGACAGAGGGATGGCAAACACCACTGAACAACATCCCTATGAGGAAGAACCTGTAATTCTAGAAAGTGAGGTGAAAACTGTCATAAAACTATTGGGAAAAAATAAATTACCAGGGGTAATAGGGTACCTGTAGAATTATTCCAAGCTACTCAGCCTGTCAAAGTCCTAACAATTATATTTCAACAAACATGGATAGAAAACAATGGCATAAGCCTGGAAATGTTCAATATATATCCTAATTATTAAGAAAGAAGATGCCAGGAAGTGCAGTAAACATAAAACCATTGCTCTCATTTCCTTCAGAAGTGAAGTTATGCTCAAGGTAATGAAATAAAGATTCTACCTTATATGGAGCAAGAAGTGCCAGATGTCAAGCTGGATTCAGAAAAGGCAGAGACACTTAAAATCTCATTTTAAGAATAAATTGGATACTGGAATAATCCAAAAAAAATTTCAGAAGAAGCTTAGTTCATGTTTTATAGACTACAGTAAAGCTTTTGTCTGTGTGAATCAAGGAAAGCTATTGGTTGCTCTGAAAGAAATAGGCATGCCTCAGCACTCTCTTGTCCTAGTTTTTATCTGTATTGTGGGCAGGAAGCCCTTAAATATTAAATATGGCATTATCCCAGGAAATAAAAAATAAAGAAGGCTCATGTGAAGCCATGGATAGAAAGAGACCATCTGCAAGCTAAAGAGAGACTTCAGAAGGAAGCAACCCTGATAGCATCTTGATCTTGTTTCTAAAATTGGGGAGGGGGGAGGTGTCATTAAAGTCACCTAGTCTGTGTTATTTTGTTGCAGAAGGTCTAGAAAACTAATAAAAATATCAAAGTGTTTTGCCAAAAGGTTAAACAACGGTCTACCCTGAATAAGATCACATTAATTTAAAAAATTAAAGCTAGCATCCTGGCTGGTTTGTCTCAGTGATTACAATGTGGGCCCATTGACCAAAGGGTCATAGGTTTAGTTACTGGTCAAGGGCATGTGCCTGGGTTACAAGTTCAATATTCAGCACCGGATGGAGTCGTGCAAAAGGCAAGAAGTTGATGTGTCTCTCTCACATTGATGTTTCTTTCTCCCTCTTCCTCCCTTTCTTCCACTCTATCAAAAATAAGCCATTGAAAATGTCCTTGGGTGAGGACTAATAACAATGAAAAAATAAAGCTGGTAACACATATGATTATATGATTATATCTAATGTATAGGAAAACTATGATGGTCAGTGAAAAATGTTCTGGAACTAAGGAACACAGGAGGTAGAGACCTTATTTGGGTTGAGGTTAAAATAGTCTCAAAATTTATCAAGGTTGGAGTCAACATGATGGTAGCAGCAGAGGAGGAGGGAATAGATTCAAAATTATTCAGAAACTGGAATCAAACAGACTTGATTATACCTGTATGTTTGCTTGTTTTTCTGGGCAATATCTTGGCCTTTACCAGGTAGATTAAGGGAAATTTCCTCAACTTGGACTGGAAGAAGATAATTATAAGAGATTATTTCAGTTTTAGCCCTTCAGTTGAAGTATAATCCAATGGAGATATCCAATAAAGACTTGTAATATCCAGTAAGGATTTGTCAATGGACCTTGTGATTTGAAGATTAAAGAGTTTGCTCTTAATGTAGAACTGTGGTTACTCATGTATATTTAGAAGGATATTTCAAGAAAATGTTTACATACCATTTCATCAACATACCAAAAAAATGATTGGTGTCATTATCACTTTTGGAGACTGACTAAAGATATTCTTTGTGGAATAGTTTGGTAAAATAACCAAAATTGACCAATGTGTCAGATGCTGTGATGGATACACACACGTTACACTAAATGAAGCGTTTGCTCCAGGAGTTACAAAAATGAAAGAAAACAACCATTGCAACACAGTTAGTAATGGAAAAGACCAGAGAGACATGTGTTGCCAGGGAAGGTCAAATGAGCAGTGGTCATGGAGGACTAATATGAACAAAGAAAACTTCAAGAATTAGGCTGCATTTCACATGAATTTGAACATGGATAATATATGACTAGTCAGAGAAAATGGAACATCTAGAAAGCAGGGAGAGAATATCCCAGGTGGTCATAGTAGAAATTTAATGCCAAGTGGCAATAGGAGATATGGTTTGGGAGAGATTGTGAAAGATTTAGTTATAAGAGACGGCCTCAAGAGAAATTACACATAATAAGTAGTTGAAGGATGATTGAGATTGCACAGCTCTGCTTCTTAGCTTAGTATGTGTGGTTTCAGGAAGAACACACATGCAACTGTCTGAGTCATTTGTTCTCTTGCTAAACAGGAATTATATTATGTAGGCCATATAAAAAGTTGGAAATGTAGCTAATGATCCACAGATGAATACAGTTATATTTGCTTGAAATAGTACTGTATGGGCCAGTGATTGCAACCTCTGTTAAAATATTTGTTTTAAACTGACATTGGCTTAAACATAACATTATGTAGCCAGACTCTATATGTTATAAGACATTTCCAAAAGAAGAAATATACTGAAAAGTTGCAACATTTGATCAATATCTAAGGAGTCAATTTAGTTGCATCTATCCAACTGACTATAGAGTTGAAATTGTGGAATTTAGAGGCATAGATTATTCACAAGTTTCATGAGAAACAGTACTGTATTGGGTAAATGGTCTAGAAGAAAACTGGACTTAGTAACATTAGGGCAATACATCTTCCAGGCAATATGTCATCGAGTTGTATAGAAATATGAGACATTTCCAAGGGCCTTTAGGTTTACCTCTGAATGAAACAATGTGTTTATTTCTTTAATAATTTTAATCCTTAAAATAAATAAGCAAATATTGCAAGTTTTTCTTGTATAAAGTATTCTGCTTCAAGGTCTCTGAAACAGGATTCAAAAATGCTGTCTTAAAACAAGCATTAAAGGCAATGTCATTCAAAAGTGACCAGGTGGGGTCAAAATTCCTTCAAGGTGGCTGTAGGATTTCTAGTTCAAATTTATGTTGACATGTCTCCTGCTCTTGACACTGAAAAAAGACATAGGTTATTATGGATTCTTTTATTACTTTAATATCTGGTTGATATTAAAGGCCTACATTATATGCTATACTTTTAATTTACAAAAATAAATTTATCAAAGTAGTGAAGCCAGTGCTGTGTCCATTAGAAGGTCATAGGATGCATAAGAAGAGAGCTGAGAGGTGACAAAATTCTGATAGATGAAGGAAGGAAGGAAGGAAGGAAGGAAGGAAGGAAGGAAGGAAGGAAGGAAGGAAGGAAGGAAGGAAGGAAGGAAGGGAGAGAGAGAGAAAGAGGGAGGGAGGGAGAGAGAAAGAGAAAGAAAGAAAGACAGAAATTTGAGCCCAGCTGAAACTTGTAGGCAAGTCCAAGTGACCTGTAACCTACAGCATTGTCAGCCTAAGCAGATCTCAGCCTAGATCAGCTATGACTCAGCTGACTTGCAGATTCAAGATCATGAAATAAATGTTATTGCCTTAAGTCACTCACATTACACATCATTATTGTGGCAATAGCTAATTAATACTTGAGTTAATGATTGAAAAATGTTGATAAATCTAAAATGAGAACAGAATTCAAAGAAATGTTTAAATAATTAGACCATACAATCAGTAAAAAACAAAAAGAAGAAAATTAGAATAGCCTGGCTAAAATATACATTGCCTAAAGTAATGAAATTACACTGAATAAAATCTCAAGTCATTTTGTTGACTATTATGTCAGGAAACTAGACATCTTTAAAACAAACAAATGGCTCAGCTGTGTGACAAAAAGCACTAACAGCAGACTTGCCAGGGCCCTCCACATTTATACTGATATTAAAACCTGTATCTCTGCTAATCAGCATAAATTGACCATTTAAGTTTGTCCTAAAATAAGAAAAATTGATATTGGATTTGTTAGGCAGCGTGTGGAATGAAATTGAGTAGTCCATCTTATCTAGGCTGACTATAAAGAAGCAGAAAAATAGCAAAATTATAAAAGTTGGAGAATCGTAACTGAAGACTATAAACCCGTTTGCTTTAAACATATAACGATACCCACCTGTAGCCTGAATCGGCTTTGTCAGTGGAGCCACCCAACATCTTACCGTATCTCCCTATGTAGTTCATCAATCTTGGGGATGCTGCCCACATTTTAAAAACTGCAACATGGGCAAAGCAAACTGAATCCTGGCCTATTTGGCTGGATTACAATTTTTGCCTCAAAACCATGTGACCTTTCAGTCAAGAAATGTATCATCAGCTAGCTCAAGAATTTACCATCTTTCTCATATTTTGTATACTCAGTCTATTTGGAGAATCACTCTTTATTTTATTTTATTTTTTATCCACACAATGATATTTACCAAGGACCTACAAGCATACACAAAGCAAGTGACTGAGGGGCTGAAAAATAAATTAACAACTCCATAGTCCCTGCTCTCAAAAAAAAAGTATAAATCAGTGAATAAAGGAGAAGTACAAAAAATAAAATTTAATGCTACAAAGCAACAAGATAAAATTTCAAGGTAAAGGGAAGAAAAGATCATCCTATGATTCAGGACTGTGGGACCTTGTCACAGAGAAAGCATAATTTTCTGTGACCCTCGAAGAAAGAACTTGATGTGATTTAGCTGCACAGAGAGTCTTATGCTGACCCAGTACAGGGTCTAAAACTGCGGAGGTGGAAGCACAAGGAGTAAGGAGGTAGTTGTGATGAAGCAGATTGAGCAGAGTAAACGTCGCTCCTGAATAAAATTGGCCAATAAAGCAGAAAGCACACCTAAATTAAAAGCTCAGATAGAGGTCCTGGGTTCAGAGCGCTGAATCTTTGTGAGTTCAAGGTGTAAGGGCCCGAGAGCCCTCAGATGGGTTTCAGAAGGAAGCTGACTCTCTCAGGCATGCAAGACTTGATTCTAAAAATTCTCTACTAACCAAAACAGAGCAGTCCAATCAGAAGGTTAAATGACGATAACCACTGCTTGGTTCAAAGACGCATTCTAAGGTACTTTTGCTATGCTTTAGAGGTCTCTGTGGGAATTACTGGGAGTTGATCTGAGCTCCCACGAAGATGGCCTTTTTCCTCTTCCTCGTCGTCCTTGCTTTCCTCCTCACTCCCTTGCTGAATTTCTTGAAAGAGATTCTTCAATGAATCACTTGTTCATGAGTCATCATCACATGACCTGCCTCTGGGGAACCTGATCTAAGAAAAGAGCTAGGGCTAAACTTGAACTCAAGGCATTTCACTCCAAACCTCTGCTCCTAACTCTTTAAGGCACCCTGGTAAGATGTCGGGGGGCGGGGGGAGTGAGGGGGCCTTCAGCAAGTGTTGAGCCAGAAACTGGACACTTTCTTCTTCCGAGTCTAATGATGTTTATTTGGGACAAAGTAAGATTAAGGCCTTTGCCTGATACTGTGGAATATCTAGTACGCATTCAAAAGCAGAATAAAGTTTCCAAAGAAATGAGAAATTTCTGCCCGGCCGGGGTAGCTCAGTGGTTGAGCGTTGTTGACCCTTGCATCAGAGGTCACCAGTTTGATTCCCTGGTCAGGGCACATGCCCAGGTTGTGGGCCTATTCCCCAGCGGGGGGCATGCAGGAGGCGCAAATCTATGTTTTCTCTCATCAATGTTTCTATCTCTCTTTCTCCCTTCCTCTCTATTTTAAATCAATAAAGAAAAAAACTATTTAAAAAAATAAAAAATTTCTGGATAATTCCTATCCAACTTTCATATGCACAGCCCCAGAGCCCTTTGCTGTTTGTACATGTTTTATATTTAGAATGAAAAAAGGAAACTAAGAACATTGCTCTGGGTTAAATACTCTGTTAGATTTTATTACAAGTTTGAAAGTATAGCAGTTTCCAAACCTTTGAAGTATATTTTTGCTTATGCCTACCTTTACACATTCTAAATACCATGTGTAAGTTTATTTAATGCAAATGTGTGATCTGTAGATAGTCATCTGATCACAGAGCTTGAGCCTCATGTCTCAGAGAGAAAAGTGTGCTGCCCGGAGATGGCAACATGGATGATAACGAGTAGCCAGTGCCTGTCCCCAGCCAGAAAGAACGATAGCTCACAGACTCTTTCAGAAACAACTCATTTTTGTATTGATTGGCCAAGTTTTCTCATAGAGTCTATCACTATTTGTCAAGTATTAAAAAGCCTCCTTAAATTCTACTGCTATATTTATGCAGGGATCCACTTAAGGATGTAATCATTAATCTAAAATGTATCTATATATCTATATCTATCTATCTATCGATTGATCGATCTATCTATATCTATATATCTATACGCCCCAGACTTCTCACCACCACCATGCTTTTGTCTCCAGGAAAATAACAAGTTCTAACCGAGTGGACACACACTCAAATCCTGAATAACAGAGACCCTGGCTCTCTAGAAAATAATGTGCTTCCAGAGTATAAACCACACGCCAATATCTGCTTCACTGCCTTGTGGGAGGATTCAGTCATTGTTTACCTGACCCTTGGGAACACTTGGAAGGACAAATAAAACTATTAACTTTTCTTTGAGTTTGGTGATAATATTAAAGAGAAGTGACAAAGGAGAATGAAGGCATGGAAATAAAGCATCTAAGAGGAAGGCTCCGGTATTGTGTCTCACTGAGGAGTTCTGGCTGTGAAGAGCAGCACAGGGACACGCATGCCCCTCCCTCACAGGGCTGCCCGAGGGGAGGGTGCTGCGTGGGTTCTTCGCTGAGATAAGCAGACAGAATGGGCCTCCCTGCAGTGACTCTCCGCCCTCTCTGGGGGCTTGGGTGCTGGCCTCACACCCACGTTGACTTTGGTAGCATCAAAAGAAAAAAGTCAGGGCTGCCAAGCAGGGCGAGTGGCAAGGTATACTGTCAGGTCGAGGAACTGAATGCTGCCGAAATGGTTCATACCGATCAGCAGGAGAAAAATAAATTTAAAAAAATAAATAAATCTGCACAGGCGGCCACCTTTCCACCCAATCCCTGATGAGAAAACAGACACAAATCACAAACACCCGAGAGCTGAAATGTACTTGACAATAGGATTGCTTCTGCGAAAGTGAAGTGCCCAAATGTCTGTTTTGGGAAAACCATTTTATTAATGATTTTTCATAGAGAAGAGATGTATGTATGATTTTCTGTGTCTGCTTAAAAATAGCACTTTACCTCTGAGACCTCTCACCAAAGAGCCACTGTAGAAGGGAGTAGCGGCCATCACCTGAACTGTGCTCTTTTCTGTTTTTAAAACCTCCATCCTGTTTCCTAGTAGGGGAGGAGAGAGAGATGAGTCAGCTGGAACATATGTGCTTGTCCATTTGTCTGTCCATGCCTGCTTTGCACTCAAAGCAAGGGGATTTACAATGTCCTCCCAGGCAGCTCCCCCCCACATTTTCTTCCTTTCATCAAATGAACATGAGCGATCACTACCCTCCACATTTAGTAGTTAAGTGTAGATTGCTATATACTTTCAGTGGTGCATTTAGTTTTTCACCCTCTCCAGACTTTCAAATGATTATTACATTTCCTCTCCAGGGCTGTGTCACACTTTGAACTGACTCTCAGAGTTTCCCAAGTAAACAGAAGATCAGCTGCATCTACCTCAAGACAATTGATGCTGCAGCTGTGTAGACTGGAGGGCGAGAAGCAGATAGCACCAGAGACCATTAACTTTCTTTTCCAAAATCACCTTTCTCATTAGATTTGAAAAATGTGTTTGAGAACAGCAGCTTATGGCAGTTGACTAGATAAAACTTCAGAAAGATAGTACACACAAGGAAAGGTGAGACAAATTGCAGTGATAAGGTATGTCAGCAGAGGGCTGATGTTGCAAGAATATAGTGTCTTTGTATCTGCAGCCATTCATTAAGCACGGTTATGTCAGTGCTGTTGGCATAGAGAAATGAGGCCTCCAATATACCCAGAAGCAACGGAACATAATTATTCTTACCTCTGGACTTCGGCATCCTTCTCTTAGACTACTCATTGGCACTGGATACATATGAAAAATACATATGCCAGAAAAAAAAATATTTTTAAAATAATAGTTTTCAGTACCTAAATAAATGATATATAATAATTAAATATCCTTCTCAGTATAATATTAAAAATTCTGCCTCAGGAAAATATCTGATTATTAACCCTAAAGAGTCATAAAAGTCTAAACGTGTTCTATTAGCTTAGACATAATTATAAGGAGGAGGAAAAAGAAATAAAGGCACTTAAAATGAAAAACAAATCAGTAATTTTTAGCTATTAACAATATGTATATCAGAACATATCCTTCTATTGCAATAGTGTAAATGTTTCTCATTTTACAAAGTTAATAGTGACAGGTTGGTAAAGGGATATCTACATAGCCCACAAAAAATATCAGAAATAAGACAGATTCATAAACAGTGTTCTAATTTTTGTGTCATACCTGGAGAACGTTTAGAACCTCTGTCCATGAACTTCCTCTTGGAAAGGGAATTACTTTCAGATTACACATGAGTAATAGGAATCTGATGTAACCAAATTCTATTTAAGGAGATTAGAACAATCAAATATGTTTATAGAAAATTAGAGAACTTCCACACCCTTCCCCCAACAAAACCACCTTCCAGTTGTACACTCACGAAATTGACTTTCCGTGAGTCTCTCTGCTCCTATCTCAGGCTAAGCCCCCATACTTTTACACATACTTAAAAATGTTGTTTCTTCAAATGAACTTTCTCATGTGTCAACTGGATCATTACATGAGCCCACAAAGATGGTATAATATCCTTCACCATCGCACAAATAAAATAAAAAATACTTGACCCCACATATCTTTCAAGTTCACATTTCATTTTTCTGCTCTTTTTGAAAGATGCCTTAGCCTACTGAAAAATGGAACCTGAACAAAAGCTTAAGGGCTATACTTTTAAGAGAGGTGAAATCTCAGGCCAGGAGGGGAGAAAAAAATAAATGAGACGAATATAAAATTATATATTATCAAGAAGCTTCATAAGGAGACATACTACTCAGTTGCATAGAATATCTCCAGCAAAACAAAAATAAAACACCATGTCTGTGAACCACTCAGTAAAAGGAACATAAGGGGCGGGATTTATTTACGGTTTCCCTTGTATCTCCTCTTTCTTCTTGGCCATGATGGTTCTCACAGAGCATTAATTTCACCATATTTTTGTTTAATGTCACTTGGACCTTTGGGAAGCCACTGGAAAATGGATATCCCCAGTCTTTGAATTGTGGCATTTTGTCTGAAACCAGAAATAATGGCTGGGGTCAGGGTCATCGTGCATCTCATCAGGTATGATCAGGCTCCTTCTGTATCCGGATAGGAAGCAATCTTTCCCACATATGGTGTTTAAACTGATAGAAGACCTTTTGGCCTTGACCCCTGATAAACGAGCCAGGAACTTGTAACCACAGTGATGGTGGCAGCTATGAGTTATCTAAGACCAAGCTACCCAAAACCAGAAAGATGGGTAAAGCGAAGTCAATTAAAAGGTACCTATAAGTTTTGCCTGATTAAAAAGAAAATTGTACTCATCAATTTCATCATTTTAGTTTTACTGCAGTGATCTACAAAATGCCAACAACTCCAGTGGTCCATTGTTGCTTCTCACCTTTCTTATTCACTCAGCATTGTCTCACCCAAAAGATTGTTCCTTCATCCTTGAATCACTTTATTGCCTCCTCGAAGACCATACTCTCCTCATTTGTGTGTGTCTGTGTGTCTAGTTCGGTTTTCTGTTTCTCTAGTGGTTATTCCTCCTTTTCTGAGATTTCTAAATATTCAAATACCCAAGGCTTAATCCTTGGCCCTCTTCTCCTCCTCCTCGTTCTTTGTAAAATGCCGTTTATATTGCAGTAAACACCACTTACATGCAGATGATGCCACATTAATTTCTCTTATTTCAACCCAGCCCCTAAACTCACTACCCATATAGTGAACTATTCACTCAACACTTTCTCTTTAATCTCTTCAGATTCTGACTCAAGTAAATAAATAATAAATAAATAAATTCACAGAAAAGGAATCTTGAATAACTAATAAAAGAAAGCCTCAACTTTCATAGTAATTAGAAAGATGTAAATTAAAACTCTATATATCATGTCACAACATTTATGACGACTGATTTTTTAAGCAAGAAAACTAACTAGCATATAAAATGATGGTGATGGTATGAAGAAAATGCAATTCAAAAATGCCCTTAACACTTGAGAGAGTAATCAGGTAATATCTGGTAAACTGGAAAATATGCATACTATTTGACATACCAAACTTACTTTCATCTGTCTGCTCTAGAGAAATGTTCCTGTAAGAAGGATCTATTGAGTGACTACCTACACCCTCTGCCTAAACTTACATATGTTCTCTTTTTAAAAAACATTATGTATAATGGATATATAAGAAAACTACACATATTTAATAGATACAATTTGATGAGTTTGAACACAAGTATTCACCTGGAAAAACCATCACTAAAATCAAGGTAATAAACATATCCCTTCCCTCCAAAAATGTCCTCCCCTTCTTTTTTCGTGGTAAAGACACTTAACATGAGGTCTGCTGTCTTAATAAAATTTTAAGTGCATAATATCTATTTTTAAATATAGGCACTATGTTGTACAGCGGATCCCTAAAACTTATATTTCTCGTATGTGTTCTTGAAGTGACAAGCAGGCTCATTAGGGAATCAGTTGCCATAACAAAATACAGAAATGTAATTTTACAATAATAGTGGAATGGATAAATTTTGATGTATTTTTACAATTAAATATAGAAAAACTTGGTTGAAACTTGAGAATATAATGATAAGTGAAGAAAACAAGGTGAATACACTCGTTTCAAAAAGTACTATAAGTAGTTATATACATCTATAGCAAAATAATAATAAATTGGCCTGGAAAAAATTGCACCATATAGAACATAATGTGACTTTCATAATTTAAGGAGAGAAGCAGGTCCAAATAGAATTCCAACTCTATCTGTACCATTTTATTTTTTTTAAAAGAAGCTTTGAAGAAAAAAGAAAACACTTTGCTTTAAAAATCACTTTAAAGTCTATGTGAGTAGATAGAAACTAACATTTATCAATGGCTTTCTAAGTGCATTTTTCTGACTCAGAACATACACCCCAGAGTTCAGATGCCTGGGTTTGAATTCCGGCTATGCCATTTACTAAATTTACTGCTCTGAACAAGTTTGTTAACCTTTCTAAGATCAAATCTGTGTTTATAAAATAAAAATCATAATAGCACCTACCTCAGCATTGTTGTGATAACTTAATTACATGATTCATTTATAAAGTGTTTCATATAGTGCCTGGCATTAATAACTTTTCAATACATGTGAATCATTATCATTAGGCTATGAACCCATGCGGTGTGTCTCCAGAACCTCACCATGCTAGTTAAAAGAGAAATGAGACTGAAAAAATTATAATTAGGATGCACCTTTTGCTTTTTCCATCTTGAAAACATACCTATTGCTGATGATGTCATTAGCGGAAAGAGCTGCATTCCATTTTTTATTAATTAGAGAAAGGCCTTAAGTATAGGACAAGCTTGAGTTGTTTTCCTTCAACTGACACATAATATCGTGTTCTTAGATATAAGCAAATTAAAATTAGAGTATTTAACCAGCAATTCTTGCAAAATCTAAATACAGAGTTAAAATATTATTTCAAAGCTATGTATTAACTGAGTTATATTATTACATAGTTTAAATTACACTGAAAGTAAGATGACTGATCACATTGAAAATAAAAACATCAATTACCTGTCCATACCAACATGAGGATTAAATATTTACCAGTAGAGGGAATTGCAGCCAAAAACTCTATAAAAATGTAGTATAAAATCTGCTCAATTTGAATCTGTTTCCCAAATCTGTTTACTTAATTTTTTTCTGCACATATAAATATACAACAGAATTGAAGGTTAGGGAAGAGATAGGGAAGATATTTGCATGAGTCATTTAAACTAGGAAGACTATTCTCTGCCTGGCCTAGTTAACAGATTTCTGCTGAGGTGGCATTGCTCGGAGTACTTGCCCTTGAGAACACATGCTTTTTTATTTATTGCCCAGATTTTTCTCATTTCAACTCTTACATGCTTTCCTCTGGTAATTCCGCAGGGGCTACCTGGCCTCCTTTTCAGACTAAATGCTTGGCTGGCTACTGAAGGCAAACTGGTAGCCACTTGGGTTCCGAGACACCCTCCCTCAGCCTTCATATAAAGGACCCACAGAGCAATAAAGCAGAGCCCCTCAAGGATGCAGCCTTCTCTCTCTCTATTTCACTCCTATCGTCTGAGTGAGGAAAATAATCTAACCTTTTTGCCATGTTTCCTTTTAGATAAAACCAGACAAGTGTAGGATGTCCAAGAGGGATTTAAATTGCCTCAGACACAACAAAATTTCAGACACAACTCATTTTGATTTGACAGTGAAATCCATTTAGGTTGGTTGTCTCATCTCTATGTGGACCTCAAGAGCAAAAAGAATTAAAAACAAAATGGAAGCTTGTTAAATGTCAGGCTTACTTACATCCATGCATACTTACTGCTGTGAAATATCCTATGAGGATATATCCCATAGATAAGTTAGTATTTTGCTAACTTTTATATAAACATTTTTGTATAAGTAAAAATACATTTTGCACCAACTAATTTACTTTGGAACATTTTAGTTTTGAGTTATTACTTTTAAGGCATAAATAAAGCGATGTATAGAACAAAAAGACAGCGCTGCCTTCGTATAAAGAATATTGTGTTCACTTTAAGAAAAACAAAACCAAAAACTTCAGAAGGTAACCTAACTATTTCAGAAAGTTGCTTTGTGATTCTCCCATAAAGAATCATTGAATGAAGAAAGGCAGGAACACCATTATTAGAAATCACAATTGATGAACAGAAAATGAATTGTCCCATTCTTGAATGATTGGAATACTGTATAGTATAGGGCTGGGTAGAAATAGGCATAAAAACTATATAAGGACACAAAAAGACCAATTTTGATGAAAATCTGTTTTTGAAGTAAACACTATAAAAAGGAATACTTTTTTCAATCACTCATCTTTTTAAAGTTTTTCTTTTTTTTTTTTCAGTTTGTAACTTTGTATTTTAGCCCTATCATTATTGCCTTTAGGTCGCAAAATGGTTTACAAAAAATGTAAAAGAGTAAATTAAAAATACTTATTATATATTCAGGATAATTTGGTTATCTAAATTCAACACAGTGGACCAAAAGTATGTTTTTATATTTAAAAAATATTTTAGTGTAGAGTAATTTAGAACCATAGCTGATGGTGTTATAATTGATTACAAAATGTAATATTCATACTGTCTGTAAAATGTGTTGTATTGTCTAATTACTGAAGTCAAACATTCCAGAATACGTATTGTGCCTCTTCTGTCTGCTGGGGTTTGTCCTAGGCACCGGAGATACAGTAGTGAAAAAGCAGACAAAAGCCCAGCCTTCGAACAGTTTATAAAGAAGCAGGGACAATAAACAAGTGTGCATATACAATGCTTTCATAGGTTAAACAGTGATCATTACTGAGAAATAAGTAAACCAGGGAACGGGGAAGGAGCATGGACAGGGTTTTAAAGAGGGTAACCAAAATGGTATCTTTGGTAAAATGTGTTTTAAATAAAACCTAAAGAAAGCGAAGGTAGTCATCATGTTGATATGTGGGGTGTCAGTAAGTGAATTCCGGAAATTCTCACATGAGGTGCTCATCAAGGAGGTTGCTGTACATGGTGACTGGTAGGATGGTAGCGAGAAAAGGATACGGGAGAGGTAAGGAGGTCCTCCACTGCGCAGGCTTTATAGTTACACAATTTGGGATTTTACTATGAATGAGTTAGGAAGTCTAATCATTTGAGCAGAAGAATAGCATTTTATTTGAATTGTTCTGGTTGCCTTTTTAAGAAGACTGCAAGGGGCGATGGCGGAAGCAAGGAGCCTCAAGTGGAGGCTATGGATGTATTATAGCACTTGGGTGAGAGATGATGGTGACCTGAGATGGTGAAAAGTTCTTGAATTCTGTATATTTGAAACTGCCAGGATGTATTGAGAAATTGGAATGAGACACTGGGGATAATAAAATGGAACATTCAGAGTGGACCTCAAGTTTTGGGACCTTAACACCTATAAGAATATGGGTACATATTCTACAAGGAAAAATGATGAGAGGAAAAGCAGATCTATGAAACTTAGGGCCTCTGTTTACGACATAGTAAAAAATTGATGTGCCAGTCAGAAGCTTAGGGAAAAAAATAGTTTGGAAATATCATTTGAGGAATCATCAGCATAGAGAAGGTACATCCATCTGTGAAACTGAATAAAGTAAGCTATGGTGTGAGCATAGATAGCACAAAGGAGACTCACAAGGGCTGAGCACTGATGCAACATTAAAAAGGTCAAGGACAAGATGTGAAAATGAAGGCAGAGGGAAGAGAAACTATACAGACAATCTCCCAGGACCAAACAGGAATTACAACTAAAATAAAGACAAATGCTCAGAAAAAAAACAACAGTAAAGCAGCAGGACAGGACCATATAACCAGGGACACTGGTAGGATCTGCAGAGGCGCAAGAGGGTAGCGGGCTGTGAGCCAATGGACAGGAGCTGTCTTAGCTGTGAGCAGTGCCCTTGGGGAATGAAGACCAAGCCTGCTCCAAGCACAGAGAGCCAGGACAGAGAACTAAAATAGCCACAGCCACTAACCTGGGGGCTATAGCAGAGGGAGGGCAGACTGGGCTGGAACTCTGTGGGGACACCTGGGGTTTGGAGAGCACTCAGAGTTTTTGCTGAGTTGCGGCCACAAAGGAAGGTGGCCAGTGTGCTCCTTCCCAGAGATGTGTGGAAAAGCAGTAGCCCCCCTAACCCCCCGGAGATTCAACCTTTCCCAGATGAGGCAAAGAAATTCAAACTGAGGCTCATTAACAACCAACATCTATTCCACCCTCTGGAAATCCTCTTATGCAGAACACCAAGGCTGCATTCCAAGGCACTGAGTAATTGAGACTACTAGCGATCAGGAAAAAGCTAGAGGATAACTGAACCTTTCGTGCGCTTGCAAATATACCCAGGAAAGTCAGACTTGACAGTGGTGTTTAATGTGGGCTCGCCCAGACCCATCCAACCCAGCAGAACAACAACACCCACAGGAAATATTTGGCAGGCTCCAAAATCCACTGAGATAGTCAAAATGGTGAAACAAAAAAGCAAATCCCAAATGAAAGAACAAGAGAACTCTATCAAAGATGAGATAAATGAAATGCAGTTAAGTAAATTATCAGAGGTAGAGTTCAGAGCCATGATCTTGAGGAAACTCAACAGCATGAGTAAGGACATCAGCACCATGAGTACAGATATAGAAACACTGAAAACCAACCAAGTGGAAATGAAGAATGATGTAGCAAAAATTAAGAACACATTGGAAGGACTAACCAGCACAGTAGAGGAAGCTGAGGACCGGATCAGTGAATTAGAGGACAGGGTAAAAAAAAAAAAAAAATCAACCAATCAGAAAACCAAAAAGGCAAAACAATTAAAAACAGGAAGACAGCTTAAGAGAACTATGGGACAACTGGAAACATAATAACATTCACATCATAAGAGTCTCCAAAGAGGAAGAAAATGGGCAAGAGTCAAAGAATATTTGAGCCCTGGACGATTTGGGTCAGCAATTAGAGCGTCAGCCAGTGGTCCAGAGAGACCCGGTTTCGGTTCCCACTAAGGGCATGTACCTAGGTTGCAGTTTGTCCCCGGCGCTGGTTGGTTGTGCGGGTGGCAGCCACTCAATGTGTCCCTTAAATGTCGATGTCTCTCTCTCTCTCTCTCTCTCTTTCTTCCTCTTTCTCCCCCAACTCTATCTGAACAAAAAATGGAAAGAAAAAAAAAGTCCTCAGGTGAGAATTAAAAAAAAAAAAAAAAAGAATATATTTGAAGAAATAGTGACAGAAAACTTTCCTAACTTGGTGAAGGAAGAAGGCATTCAAGTTCAAGAAGCACAGAGAGCCCCAAGTAAGAAGAACCCAAACAGGCCCACACCAAGACACATAGTAATTAAAATGCCAAAAATTAAAGGCAAAGAGAGAATCCTAAAGGCATCAAGAGATAAGCAACTGGTTACCTACACAGGAAACCCCATAAGGCTCTCAGCTGACTTCTCAACAGAAACACTACAGGCCAGAAAGGAGTGGCATGAAGAAATCAAGGCCATGAAAAACAAGGATCTGAATCCAAGACTACTCTATCCAGCAAGGCTATAATTCAAATTAGGTCAAACAAATAGCTTTCCAGACAAAAAGGCTAAGGGACTATATTAACATTAAACCAGCATTGCAAGATATGCTAAAAGGACTGCTGTAATTAGTAGAAGAAATAAGAAGAAAAATGGAACCACACTAAATAAAAATGGCAATAAATAAGGACCTATCATTTATCACCTTAAGTGTAAACGGTTTGAATGCTCCAATAAAAAGGCACAGAGTATGTGACTGGATAAAAAAGCATGACTCACATATATGTTGTTTAGAAGAGACCCACCTCAAAACAAAAGATTCACATAGGTTGAAAGTGAAGAGATGGACAAAAATCTTTCAATCAAATGGAAAGGGAAAAAACAAGCTGGACTAGCAATACTCATATCTGATAAAGTAGATTTCAAAATGAAGACCATAACTAGAGACAAAGAAGGTCACTACATAATATTGAAAGGATCTATCCGACAAGAAGTTATAACTTTGGTAAACATATATACACCCAATATAGGAGCACCAACGTATATTAAAAATGTTCTGGAGGCCCTGGCCGGTTTGCTCAGCAGTTAGCGCATCGGCCTGCGGTCCGGAGAGACCCGGGTTCAGTTCCCGCAAAGCGCATGTACCTCGGTTGCAGTTTGTCCCCGGCCCTGGTTGGGTCATGCGGGTGGCAGCCAGTCGATGTGTCCCTTTCACGTCGATGTTTCTCTCTCTCTCTCTTCCTCTCTCTCCCTCCCACTCTATCTGTGCAAAAAATGGAAAAATGTCCTCGGGTGAGGATAAAAAAAAAAAAAAAATGTTCTGGAGGACTTCAAAGGAGAAATCAACAGCAATACAATCATAGCAGGGGACTTCAACACCTCACTGACATCATTGGATAGATCATCTAGACAAAAAATTAACAAGGAAACACAGACTCTAAATGAAGCACTAGATCAAATGGATTTCATAGATAATCTACAGAGAATTACACTCCAAAACTACAAAATTCACAGTCTTCTCAAGTGCACATGGGACATTCTAAAAATAGACAACATGTTAGGACACAAAGCGAGTCTCTACAAGTTCAAGAAGATTGAAATCATATCAAGCATCTTCTCAGACCACAATGGCATGAAACTAGAAATCAATTGCAACAAGAACATGCAAAGGCATTTGAACACATAGAGGCTAAAAAGCATGTTATTGAACAATGAATGGGTTACCATGGAGATCAAGGAAGAAATGAAAAACTTCCTGGAAACCAATGAAAATTAACACACAAGAACACAGAATCTATGGGATGCAGCGAATGCAGTTCTGAGAGGAAAGTTCATAGCACTACAGGCCTACCTCAAGAAACAAGAAAAAATTGCTAATAGACTATCTAACCTCACAACTTAAAGAACTAGAAAGCAAACAAAAAGAAAACCCCAGAGCAAGTAGAAGGAAGGAAATAGAAAAGATCAGAGCAGAAATAAACGACATAGAGACCAAAAAAACAACTCTAAGGATCAATGAAACAAACAGCTGGTTCTTTGAAAAGATAAACAAGATTGATGGACCCTTAGCTAGACTCACCAAAAAAACAAAGAGAGATAACCTAAATACACAAACTCGGAAATGAAAGAGGAGAAATAATAATTGACACCACAGAAATAAAAAGGATCGTTAACAACTACTATGAACAATTATACGGCAACAAATTCGACAATCTAAGCAAAATGGACAAATTTCTACAAACACGTATTCTCCCAAAACTGAACCAGGAAGAGATAGAAAAATTGAACAAAACAATAACAACAAAAGAAATTTAAGAGGTAATCAAGACTCTCCCAGCAAACAAAAGCCCACGCCCGGATGGCTTCACAAGGGAATTTTACCAAAGATTTAAAGAACTAATACCCATTCTCCTCAAACTATTTCAAAAAATTCAAGAAGAAGGAAGACTTCCAAACTCATTTTATGAGGCCAGCATAATTCTTATTTCAAAACCAGAAAAAGACACTACAAAGAAAGAAAACAACAGGCCAATATCCCTGATGAACATAGATGCCAAAATCCTGAACAAAATACTAGCAAATCGGATCCAGCAATACATAAAAAAAAAAAATATTTACCATGACCAAGTGGGATTCATCGCAGGGATTCAAGGCTGGTACAATATTCCTAATCAATAAATGTGATACACCACATAAAATGAAAGATAAAAATCGTATGATCATATCAATAGATGCTGAAAAAGCCTTCGACAAAATCCAGCATCCATTTCTGATAAAAACGCTCAGCAGTGTGGGAATAGAGGGATCATATCTAGACATAATAAAGGCCATATATGAAAGACCTATAGCCAAACTCATATTCAATGGGCAAAAACTAAAAGCATTTCCCTTAAGAACAGGAACAAGACAAGGATGCCCACTTTTGCCACTCTTATTTAACATAGTACTGGAAGTCTTAGCCTTAGCAATCAAACATGAAGAAAAAACAAAAGGGATCCAAATTGGAAAGGTGGTAGTGAAACTGTCATTATTCGCAGATGACATGATACTATATGTAGAAAACCCCAAAACTCCATCAAAAATTTACTAGACTTAATAAATGAATTTGGCAAAGTAGCAGGATACAAAATTACCGTCAAGAAATCGATGACATTCTTATACACCAATGATGAACTCACAGAAAGAGAAACTAAGACAACAATCCCATTTACCATTGAGGCAAAATAAAATTAAGATACCTAGGAATAAACTTAACCAAAGAAATAAAGGACCTATTCACAGAAAAATACAGGTCATTGAAAAAAGAAATAGAGGAAAATATAAAAAAGTTGAAGCACATACCTTGTTCATGGATTGGAAGAATTAACATCCTTAAAATGTCCATACTACCCAAAGCAATCTATAGATTCAATGCAATCCCCATCAAAATATCAACGACCTATTTCACAGAACTAGAACAAATACTTCAAAAGTTTATATGGAACCAAAAAAGACCTCAAATAGCCACAGCAATCTTGTAAAAGAACAAAGTTGAAGGGATCACATTACCAGATTTCAGGTTATACTACAAAGCCACTGTAATCAAAATAGCCTGGTACTGGCACAAGAATAGCCATATAGACCAGTGGAACAGAACAGAGAACCCAGAAATGGACCCAAGGTAATATGCTCAATTAATATTTGACAAAGGTGGCAAGAGCATACAGTGGAGTAAAGACAGCCTCTTTAATAAATGGTGTCAGGAAAATTCGACAACTACATGCAAAAAAATGAAACTAGACCATCGACTTACACCATACATACGAATAAACTCAAAATGGATAAAAGACTTAAATGTGACTCATGAATCCATAAAAATCCTAGAAGAAAATATATTCAACAAAATTTCAGACATCATACACAGCAGAATTTTCACTGATACATCACCTAAGACAAGAGAAACAAAGAAGAAAATGAACACATGAGACTAGGTTAAACTAAAAAGCTTCTGCACAGCAAAAGAAACAACCACCAAAATGGAAAGCCAACCCACTCTATGGGAAAGCATCATTGCCAATGATACATCAGATAAGGGGTTAATTTCCACTATATATATAGTGCTCATACATCTCAACAAAAGGAAGACAAAGAACCCAATTAAGAAATGGGCAGAGGAACTAAATAGATACCTCTCCAAACAGGACATACAAATGGTTAAGAGACATATGAAGAAATGCTCAACATCACTAATCATCAGAGAGATGTAAATTAAAACAACAATGAGGTATCACCGCACACCTGTCAGAAAGGCCGCCATCAACAAATTATCAAACAATAAGTGTTGCAAGGGTGTGGAGAAAAGGGGACTCTAGTACACTGCTGGTGGGAATGCAGACTGGTGCAGCCACTATGGAAAACAATATGGTGTTACCTCAAAAAATTAAAAATCGAACTGCCATTTGACCCAGTGTTTCCACTTCTAGGAATATACCCTAAGAAGCCTGAAACACCAATCAGAAAGAATATATGTACCCCCATGTTCATAGCAGCACTATTTACAATAGTTAAGATCTGGAAACAACCCAAGTGTCCATCAGTAGACAAATGGATAAAAAAGCAGTGATACATATACACAATGGAGTACTATGCAGCTGTAAGAAATAAAGATTTCTTATCTTTTCAGACAACATGGAGGGACCTGGAGAGTATTATCTTAAGAGAAACAAGCCAACCAGAGAAAGACAAGTATCACATGATCTCACCTATTAGTGGAATGTAATGAACATAATAGTCTCAAGAACGGGGTAGTCTCAGATACGTGGAAGTAGGGTACAGACTGACAATTCCCAGAAGAGGGGGTGGTGGGGGAGAGATAAACCACAGAACTTATTTGCATGTATGCATGAACAATGAACCTGGACAACAAATCTGGGGACAGGGCGGGGAGGGAGGAAGAGGGGGGTATCAGTGGGGGAAAAAGGAGAAACATCTGTATCAAAAATAAATTAATTAATTCTATTAAAAAATATATATATACCAATATAAAAAATAAAATAAAAAGGTCAAGGAGAAAACTAGGAACAACTAAAGTAGAAAGAAGAAATAGAAAGAAAACTGGAAGTAATATCAAGTGAGTGTCGCATCCTGAAAGTCTCATAAAGGAACAGTTTCAAGGAATATACACAGGAGAGGTAAAGAAGAGTCTAAGCAGTTATTTGTGGAAATGGCGGGCAAGTAGTATCTAATGATAAGTGGAGGGTAATGGCCTTGGTCAGGCCATTTTATTTTACTCATTAAGTCATATTAAGAGAAAAGCTTACCTAATCTCTTTAATTCCTCCAGACCCCAACTAGACACTCCTTCTTCCCTTAAATTATCGTCTTTCTCTATGTATAGTAGTTCACATAAGTTAAACTACAGTAGAAATAGGTTTCCCAGTATGTAATGGCTCACACATAATAAGCTTATTTCATCTTCTCACGTCGGTCTGAATATTCCTGGTCACCGGATAGGTGTTTTCATGGGGACTCAGAATTAGAGGGTCATCTCATTAGCAATTGGCCTTATTAAATTTAAAGCCTTGTTATGGCCACAGGGAGCAGTTGATGAGGTGAGGGTAGAGGAGAGAGGCCACCTCATAAGCCTTGAGATCAAGTAGCCACATATAATTTATGCTCACCTTGCACCAGTGAGAAATAATCACTGGAAAGGGGCTACATCACAGGCACATTTGAAAAAAACAAAAACAAAAACAGACTTTGGTGCAAGCTTGCTTAACATAACCTGACATATTATAAATGTATATGTTTATTTCCACTCTGCTGTTGTTACTGGAGAATTGCATGGATTGCCTTTCTCCATTGCTAGAGGAATATGGGGTTCTTATAATACCCTGAGGAAAAGAATTTTCTGAGACCTGCACAGGCGAATGAGTTATATCCCTGGAGTTCTAAAGTCCCATTTGTCTTAGTCCAAAGTAGAGCCAGAAGCAAAGCCAATGTCCAAAGTTTCCATTCCATGGTGGAGTTAGGTTGGAGTACCATCAGGCTAATCACAATCCATTTGTCCATTGTATGTGGGGTCCCCATGGTCATGTGGACAACTGCAGGAGCATTAGAATCCTGCAAGCCAGGAATCAAGTGTGAGCAGCAAGAGACCAAGAAGAAGGGCCAAGAGAGAGAACTCCCTTTGTTTAGTAATTTCAATATCTCAGATGTCTCACCCTTGCAGTGGCCATGCCTATTCGGGCCAATTACCTGTTTCCAGGTGTGACTGACAGGTAAGCATCTTCCCATGTCACCCAGACCTTACTGGGCATGAGTCTAAGCTACCTTTGTTCAGTCCCTTCCCCCATGGATCTGCAGGGAACAGCCCTGGAGAGTGTTAAACTGCAGCTTCCTGGCAAAGCTATATAAATGGCATGCCTGTATTATCTAGTCTCCCCTTTGCTCTTTTCCTGTGAATTAATAACCAGGTTATTATAATGGTATCACTCTGATTAGAAAGTAAGCTGCACAAGAGTCTTTTGTTTGTTATATTCCTATTGCCTTGAGGAAGGTCAGGCATGTAGTAGCCACTCAGTAAGTATTTCTTAAATGAATGAATTTGAAGCACACACACTTATTTGCCCTAAAAATAGTTTCCCCTGAGCCAGAAAAGGAAGCTATATCAGCATTCAGGGTAAAGTATTCATCTGCCAATTTTACTAGGTTTTGCTTAATAAGCTTCAACTTCATAATGCACTTTGCACTGATTCCCACAAGAGAAGACAAAAATAGACTTTAAAATATATGTTTCTACTGTTATGATAGATGGATACAATGCAAAAAACTTTACTTAATGTGGTTCAATGTGCTTGAAGTATTTTTTTGCCTTTTCATATTTCTTACAATCTAAGAATTATATATATATACACAAATATACATATATATGTGTGTGTGTGTATATATATATATATATATACATGACCTTATACATAATATATATATATATATGACATCTAGTTGAGAATAAAATTAAGTCAACACTTTTTATCCAAGGGAAATAAATGAAGTTTTTATTATTATGATCTTTTAAACTTTCCAACTTGGTTTAATTGACTTGACTGTTTCCTAGAACTGCTCATATAGGAAGAAAAACACAAGAATTACAATATTAAAACTTACAGTTACATTTAGGATTCACAAAAGTCATTAAACTTAGTTAACAATTGGGTACGTTCCATTCAATAAGTAAAAATGATCTGAATTAGTTTTCACACTATAATATAAACTCTGGGAAATGTATGTACGTTTGTTTTAAAATATTTCTATATTTAATAAATAGTGTTTTATTGAATTACATGACCTCCAGATATACCATCACTTACTTAATCATACTTTCAGAAGTTTGGACCTTAAATGTTTGAAAACTAATTATAACAATTCGTTTTGGGACACTGATGTTGGGTGACTCCCAGAAGAAGCCCCAGCTGGTATGCAACCACAGTGGCAACGTACTTGGAATCATGGGATTTGCGATCATGCACCAGCTGTGCTCTAGGGCCACTGTGGCTGCTGCTCCCATTCTGAGTACAATTCAGTGCTGACATTTTGAATTACAATGGTGTCAATGTTCTGACAGCTTCTCTGAAAAAGTGCCTAGGCAAATAATGCACTGCTGTGCAATTTTTATTTTATTTTTGTTTTTAATTATTGACACTATTACACATATCCCCCATCCCTCCCTTTGCCCACCTCCACCCAGCCCATACCCCAACCCTCCCCTGGTCTTCACCACACTGTATTCTGTGTTTATGGATTATACATATATGTTCTTTGGCTAATCATTGCACCTTCTTTTATCTGGTCCTCCCCAACCCACTCACCTCTGAGATCTGTCAGTCTGTTCCACATATCCATGCCTCTAGTTCTATATTGTTTGTCAGTTTACTTTGTTCATTAGATTTCATGTACAAGTGAGATCATATGGTATTTTTCTTTCTCTGACTGGCTTATTTCACTTAACATAATAGTCTCCAGGTCCATCCATGCTGTCACAAAAGTAAGAGTTCCTTCCTTTTTCTTTATCGATTTGAGAGAGAGAGAGAGAGAAACATCAGTGAGAGAGAACATTGATTGGCCGCCTTCTACATGCCCCCCCATGCAGATCCCCCACTGGGGATTGGGCCCAAAACCTGGGTATGTGCCCTGACTGGGAATCGAACCAGTGGCCTCTTGGTGCATGGATCGACACCACCACTGAGCCACACCAGCCGTGCAAAAGTTTCTTCTTTTTTACGGCCATATGTTTGTTACTTTCTACTTGGCTTTTTGGTTAAAGATCTAGTCTATAACAGTTATCTCTAATGTCAAAGAGTGATCATAGTTAAATTCTAAATCTTTCGTAATCAAAGAGACTGACCTTGAATTTTGTCAGTTAAGTCTGTTGGATTTCCATTTTAGCTGAAAATCCAACTAAACTGAACCTCTTTGTGAACAGTGAAGTGGGTTCCCAGTGAGATGAGGCAGGAAAGTGTGGCTAAGAACAAGTTTTGTTTTCTTTTCAGAATGACCACACAGTTCTTGGAAAAATCATTTTGCATAAACTACTCTAAAAATTGCCCTTGCTGCTCTGAACTGTAAACTACCAAAATTATTGAAAACAGAAAGCCCAATCAAGTACTATTGCCAAACCACTGCTAGTTTTCTGAGTGGCTAACAAGCTCTTCTAAGCTAATTTTTCCACCTTCATCCTCACAGTTTCCGTTATAACTTTTTTGGTATATACAAACATTAACTTGAGCCAAATTAGGAAATAGAAAGACATGAAGATAAACAACAATAAAAAAAATAGTTTGAGCTATATCCTTTGATGCTATTTAATATCTTTTAATATTATCAAATCTTAATGAAGTGCTTATAATGCAACAATGTGCAAGTTACTCAACCAATGATTTATATTTTAATACTCATAAAAGTACATAAATTATGATATAATTGTACCTATAAAATGCTGTTATGAATAATTTACAGTAGAAGAAATTGACAGTCAGAGATGTTAGGTAACAGGAATTGCTTCACAGCTAAAATATAACAGATTCAGAATGTACACTCAGACCCTCTGTTTCGAGACTTATCACCTCTACATTGGATTTCCTCCAGTTACAGTGTCCTATATTTAACATTCATTGATCACACAAATATAGGACACTATATCTTTAACTTGAATGCAGTTTCGGACTCATTTTTATATGTTGGACTCCTACTTGTCTTTCAAAGTCTAATTAAAATAAATACACCAATAGTTTTTGTGACAGAGACTGGCTAACTTCTCGCCAATTTGCAAAAAAAAAAATGTCTACTAATTTTTCACCAGCATAGAGAATATCGTTTTTTCCTCTTAGTTCAGCACGAAAATATATTACCCAGCCTCCTCATGTCTTGTGAGGACCCTTTGACCAGCCCTCGCCAGTGGAAAGTACACGGAAGTGGTGGCTGCCATGTCCCACCTGACTTCAGAAATGCACTCCCTAGGCGTGTCCCACTCTCTTTTCTTCTTCATCTCTTGGCTAGAAGCACAGATTTAAATTCTAGCAAATGATAAAAACAGCCTGTAAACTCAACCACATCCTGACTGTGAATATCCACATTGGATTTTTCATGATTTTGTACTATGCTTTTACTGTCTTAAGGACTTGAGATGTATTTGCTATAGCAACTGGTGTTATAGACCCTGCGTAATGCAACACTTAACCTGTAGTAACCATTTTCAGTTTACAATGTACTTTAACAGGCAATATCATATTTTAATATAATCATGACATGGGTATTATTAGTTGCGCTTATGGGCTGGATTGTGTCCCCTAAAAATTCATGTTTAAGCACTAATCCCCAGTAGATCAGAATGTGAGCGTATTTGAAGATAGGGTCCTTTAAGGGATAATTAATTTAATGTGGTCCTTGGAGCGAATTTGAATCCAATAAAACTGGTGTCCTTTTAGGAAGAGAAAATTTGGACATAGACACACTCAGAGGAAAGACCATGTGAAGACACTGAGGAGAAGATGGCCATCTTCAGGACAAGGAGAAAAGTCTCAGAAAGAAACAACCTATGATACCTTAATCTTGAACTGTTAGCCTCCAGAAGTGTGAAAAAATAAATGTCTGTTGTTTAAGCCACCTATCCTGTGATCTTTTATTATGGTAGCTCCAGAAATCTAATATGATTGCTCTCTGGATAAATAAATGAAGCTAAGAGAAAAAATATAAATAACAGAATAAAAACAATAAGTAGCAGAATCAGGAGTTAAGATCAGTTCTTGACATGTAAATGGGGAAACACATTATATTCTGTCTGATCTTTACTGTGAAGATTCTATCATGCTAAATCCATATGAATTCTTATCATGCTTATTATTTGTGCCATCAATTTGGAATGTTTACATTACCATAGTTATTTATTTTTACATTATTTCTTTACTGTATTTTGAATTCATTGTAAGAAAAGACTATATCTCTAGTCTTTAAATTCCTGTAGTATATGGAACCATGCCTTAAAGTTAAGAAAGGTTCGCCCTGGCCGGTTTGGCTCAGCGGTTAGAGCATCGGCCTGCGGTCTGGAGAGACCTGGGTTCGGTTCCCGCTAAGGGCACGTACGTCGGTTGCAGTTTGTCCCCAGCCCTGGTTGGGTCGTGCGGGTGGCAGCCACTCGATGTGTCCCTTTCACAGCGATGTTTCTCTCTCTCTCTCTCTCTCTCTCCCCCCCTCCCACTCTACCTAAACAAAAAAATGGAAAAATGTCCTCGGGTGAGGATAAAAAAAAAAAAAAAAAGTTAAGAAAGGTTCAATGAACACCATACTTAAAATATAGCTTTATTTTAAGCTATATTTATAACTTAGGGGGTAAAACCTAATATTGAGGGAATCAAAAACCAATTTTAAAAGTTATCATGTAACAATAAATATTATGTTGGCATCACGCTTTCCCTAAAAAGATGCTTTAATTTAGTTTGATTGTAAAAAAATATTGTCAAGCATATAATTCTTTAAAATTTTTATTATGTATTTTTTCTTTTATATATATTTTTCAACAAAGATTTCAAGGTACATGTATAGATTGAGTCTCCATTATGTTTTACCACTCCCATGTAATGTTATTTAAATACTTTATATCTTTTTCAACAACACAGTAATTGATATTATTTCAGATATTACCAAAGCCACATACATAAACACAAAATTTACATTTTACCTTTTGTTTCTTTGTGTGGAATATGAAAAGCTCTGTTCAAACATTTATTTTGCTTACCTTGATTCATTTGTGCATTTTATGTGCCTGAAAATCTCCCACTCTAAAGGTCTTAGGCCTAATTCCTTAAAATTATGATTGTCATGGTAACTACCAGCAGCCATGTACCACTACCACTGGTGGTTTCCTTTAAAATATTCAGGGCTGAAACAGCAAATAAGGATATAAGTTTGTAGCCAAACAAATTAATTAAAAAATAATAGATTTGTAAAGTCTAACATTCCTGTTTGACACTTTTGGAACATTGTTAGTTTGCAAGACATAAAATAATATTAAATAAAAATATGTGTATGCTGAAATAAATTAGATTTCAAAGGCATCATTTTTAATAAAGGCTTTTAACTGCCTCAGTCTGGAAATAGTCTGCAATCTGGTTGATAAATATGCGGCAAATGACAAATTAATATGTGTTGGCCCTCATCAACATCGGAGACAAATGTTATTATAATGTTTTGGACCCTGCTCAGATTTGTCTGTCTGGAGAAAGGCTGGACACGTGGCAGAGAATCTGCAATTCCGAAGGATGAAGCTGCCCTCTATGTGAACAGCGAGTGTGCTGCAGCACACAATAAAAGTGAAAGATTACAAGATTTAGAGGGGAACAAATTTTATTGACCTGCCAAATCCATTAAACCTTAAATATTAAAAAAAAAAAGAACTATAAAACAGAGTTCCCACCAGGACTTCTAAAACCTCCGTGGAACGAACAACTGTTTTCCCAATGGATTATATATCTCTAGAAGTTACTCAACTTAATTTCTAGCTCTTTAAATTTGCTATGTATAAGATCTTAAAAATGTAACAGAACTACATTAGCAAAATAAGAAAAATGTAGAATAATTTTATGTAATTAAAATTATTTTAAACCCCCTGTTAGATTATATAAATGCACAATAAATTATTTATTTTATACTCAGAATATTTCCATAAACAAATGTGTTAATGAGTTTCCTAAGATTCATCCCCAGGGGAAAGAAAACAGTTAAATTATGACAAACCGTGTAACTTTGAGAGTCTCAAAAAGTAGGCTAGCCTCAAGTTGCTAACAACAAGATTATTCATTATGTTTTTTATTATTTATATTTTTGTTCTCTGTTCTGTATTTAGACCAGCAAGAAATCATTACTAGGACTTTATATGAAAGGCACTATATTGTATTTACTAATGACAGTGCATTTTTAAATGTACTTTAGTCCCAGATATGTTCCATTTGTATTTGTATTATCTTGGGCAAGAATGGAAAAATTAATATCATTAACTAATAGATGTCATCCAAAGACTAAGTAATATCTACATCTCAAGCAGTTATAGTAATAAAAGACCCATAGTAAATGATTAATAAATAATGTGTATTCTTACTATTATCAAGGTTGCTATCGTATGACTTCCTTTCTCTGAGTTTGGAGAACATCCTAAGAGCAGTCCTTGCCCACTGCTACGGTGCTGCTACCCTCCTCTCCAGCAAGTCAGAGCAAAAGCAGTCAGCGTAATATGCTGCTACTGACCAGTTGCGTTTGACCCCTACCATAATCAATTCTGATTTTCACCTAGTATTGGATCACTACTACATTTGGCTCCAGGTCTGCCTTCTCCCTTTCTGCTTACAAATCGATGTGGGAATTTGGGAATTGAGTTTTTTTAGATTTAGAGAGAGCCTAAAGCTAGTAATATCCTACAAGTGCATTGCTGTGTGTAAATACTATTACAACAAATGTTAAAACACTCCCTATATAACAAAAATTTCCAAATTTTTGCCAATGGCGCTCTTGATATGAGCTGTAGTCAATACAACTAACTTCTAGTGCATGGGAATATTTGGGGGAAATTTGGTAGTATTTTGTTATTATTTAAAATTTGACCTGCAGTTTATGTCATAATTGAGCAGTCATCCATTTTATTGAGCACCTGCTTTGTGCCTTTTGCATAAAATGTACCTGATGTAAAAAGGATTATTAAGAGGAGACAGACAATTCTAGTGCCCATGATGATTTCAAATGATAGAATGAAGCCATAGATTAGAGCAAAGTTGAGACGGTTCAACTTTTCCATCCTCTAAGAAGATTCATTTAGTGCTAATATATAACCTGATGCACAGAACATGAGCATAAAAAGAATAAAAACTCTTTAGTGTGAAATGGCAGAAGAAAGCAATAATCAGCATGCAGGAGTTTTCCACTTGATTCAAAGATGTGGTCTTTGGCAAATCATTTAATTTCTATGATTCCAGACCTTAATGTATAATTCAGAGATTTATTGTTTTCCACCTCTCAAATGCCAAGGATGTAATATTTATTGAGACAATGAAACTTATATTTAATTAGCTCATCACATACTATGGTGGTGTCAGAATAGAGGATAGACAGGAAATCCCAAGGGCCCTTTGGCAGGTACACATATTTGAACTATAGTGAAGGTAGCTGGGTTCTAGTCAAGATCTATCAATATTATCTGTGTGAGCTCAAACAAACCATGTAAACTTTCTTTCTCAATGTAAGAAGAAAGTTCATAAGGCCTCCCGTTACCCTTATATTGTGCATTTGAGAGTGGCACATTACAATGGATGAATAATAACATCTTTATAAATAAGATTATAACTAGTGTGTATACTCTCAGAGAAGCTAAAAATATCATGTAGGTTTAATGATACCCTCTTTTTATGTACTGAGTAATTTAAATATCAGGGAGAACCTATTTATATAAATTTTAAAAAAATTAGTGAAACTGAGATTTTTAACCAACCAATTAACTCTTGCCTATTTTGTTAGGGGTAAACGCTGGGAAGTAAATGGCAAAATAATCTAACATTGAACAAGGGTCTTCTTCTCGATGCCATGTATCACGTTGTGTTTATTTTTTTCTCACTTTATAAATGTGGAATTTAAGGAACAAATGGGTTATGTCCTATGTCCAAAGTCAAACACTGATCTACTTTGCAATAAGAATTTGATTCTATGCAAATAAGTCATAAAATTTGTGCTCTTTTCACTATGAGTTACTGGGCTAAAAGTCATCACCTTGGAATATTTTAAATTTATTGCAATAATTAAGGTACATAATGCTAAAATTGCTTGGAATTCTTCAGTTTTTTTCAAAGTAAATCATTAGTTACATACATATGCCTGTTCACACACACACGTGCATACACACAATCAAATTATTCTCTTTATGGTAGTAATATCTCAGATAAAGTTTTATTCCACAATATTAAATGGGTTTTTATTGTCCTCTGCACGATTTTACAAAAAACATCGTGTCATTTTTGTAGAATTTTTCTGAATAATAGTTTATTCCAGTTGGCAAAATGAAGAGTTTAAACATTAGGCATAAATAGAAAAGGAGACCAGAGAAAGAAAGAAGAATTTTCTCATCCAGCAAGCCTAGATCAATATACCTTGGTCCCTCGTATTTGAAAACACGTGTTTTGAGATAGATTTGAATTTCAGTACATTAATACATTGCATTTTTGAACTTTAAATTCTTCATTGTATATTAAATAACACTAAAGTGTTTTCAATAAGTTAATAAATGTTATTGCTATTTTAGCTACTGTTATAGATATGTATAAATCGTATTTTTATCATGTATACTATTTACAAAATAAAATAGCCTCATATATTGTAGGGAAAATGGCATTTAAAAAGCAAACAATAACAAAAGCCTCCTTAAAAGTAATGGTTGTAAACAGTTTAATCTGACATTGAGAAAGAATGAATGGCTAAGAAGATGAGAAAGCAGTGCTTTCTTATGCTCAGTCTCTATTCTAAATAAAATGTCACTATTTTAAATAGAAGAAACATTTTATGGAATATTTTTGAAAAATTCACAGAAATTAAGTTAAATAATAGCCTTAGAAATTTTACAGAACATAAACTAAAGCTTCAAATGGAAAGCCAAATGGAAATAAACTGCACATAATTATCCTTGGCAATATTAAGAAAAATGTTATGTTAAAATCCATTTAGTAAAACATAGACAATACTGCATCCAAAAAGGATAGACATTTTCTTAGTAATTAAGAAATTTGGAAAGCATAGCAGTAACACTAAGAAGAAGAAAAAAACTTGAAAATGTTTGTAAAAAATTGGTGGTATTTAAAAAGTAGGCATATATATATATATATATATATATATATATATATATATATTTACTTTAATTTAAAAATCCTGAAATAAGTAAGGAATTGAGGAAAATTCAGTGAGAGGGGAATCTGCACTCAAAGCCAAAGAAAAAGTAAGAGCATTTAGTGAAATAAAATTAAAGAAAAATGACTATCAAACTTAAATATTTTTATAGTGAGCACTATTTTAAAAATAATTGTCCTTGCCCTGGCCGGTTTGGCTCAGCGATTAGAGCGTCGACCTGCGGTCCTGAGAGACCCGGGTTCGGTTCCCGCTAAGGGCACGTACCTTGGTTGCAGTTTGTCCCCGGCCCTGGTCGGTCGTGTGGGTGGCAACCACTCGATGTGTCCCTTCACGTCGATGTTTCTCTCTCTCTCTGTTCCTCTCTCTCCCTCACACTCTACCTGAACAAAAAATGGGAAAATGTCCTCGGGTGAGGATAAAAAAATAAATAAAATAAAATAAAAATAATTGTCCTTTAAAAGTCCAGTGTATGTGGATAATTTATGGCTTTAGCAATCATCGACTAACTTATTATTTTACCGTAATTGAAAAATTCAACTTTATCATGAAATAATTTCTATATTTTTGTGAGTCTTAGGATCTATATTCCCTTTCATTAATAAGGCAGTTCATAAAATAATTATTTAATTACTCATGTTATAGTTTTGAAATCTCCTAAATCATATAAATCTCATTATTTTTTAAAATTATCAATTTTTTTGCATATTACTATTATATAAAACCAGCACTTCAAATTTGTATAAAACATCAAGTTTTTAGTTTGGTTTCAAATTGAACTGACCGTTTGACTTGAAGACAATTTTCATCTCTATAATATTTTGTCTTGCTATCAATCAATACAACATAGTTTCTGACTATACAGTGCTTCCCTAATGTCCTTTATTAAGTTTTATTGAGTTTTACTATACTGTTCTTAAGACGTTCTTGTTATAATTATTCCAAATTTATTTATATTTTTCTTCCCTTTGTAAATCAGTGCATTTTTATTTTATATTTCACTTGGTTATAACTAGAAACAATAAATGGTTTACATGACAGTCTTTTAAAATATTTGATCAATTTATTAAAATACTATAAGCAAAATTACATTCCTCTCTGGTGAAACTTTTCATTTAATTTTATGTGGCGGGTCTTGTGATGTATCAATTATCTAAAACACGTTGAAAAGAATTCTCTGTAAAGACTGTTAATGTAAAAAATAATTTGTTTCAATTGAATATAAGGCATATTCAGTTTCTGTAATTTTGTAAACTTATTTTTTTGCTTTGTTAGAGACGTCTCACTTACTACAGTCCTGATTTTTCTCTGATTCTCTGGATTATTCAGAGAATCTGCTAGATTTTCCCCATTGCCTCTGGGCACCATCTGATAGCTTTCTTCACTGTTTCTAAAGCCTGAATGCTTCCTATTCCTTTCTCTTGACTTTGAACTGTTCTTTTTTCTAAAATTTTCACTCCTTATTTCAGTGTCTATGTTCATTTTCAGAAAAAGTGTTTCTTCTCTTTCCTCTTCTATTTTTTGGTATCATCATACTTATTTTTCAAACCCAGGTGCATTTCTTGGTAGCCGTCATTCATTAATTACTCTACTGTAACTATTTAATTCAAAAGGAACACCTCTGTCCAAAATGTGTTTTGTTCTGGGATCTCTCCAATTTGGATCCCTTGAATTTTTAACTCTGAGTTTTTCTGACCTTTCTCTTTCAGTCCTTGTTTCTTGGTGTTTTAGCCCTGATCTTATTTGTTCTGTTATCCTATTATTTGTTTTGTTGTTTTCTGATCAATTTATCTACTTCTTTACCTCTGGTATTCCCTTGTCCATTCTTTCTTCCATCTTTAGCTGAGGCAGAGTTCTGAATCCTTGTGGATGAAGAATCGCTCTATTCTTTGGAAGACTCTGAACTGCTGTCACTACTGTGCAACCCAAGCAGAGGAGTCAGCTTGCAGAGGAGAACGCAAAGAGGGAGAGGAGAGGGGGTTTATTTGGCTCAGTTTCTGGTTTCTGTGCCTGGATGACTTTTAGCACAACTTTGAGATGTTCACACAATTCTTCTGTTCTACCTCCAAAACCTATGGAAATTAACAAGTTGATGGCAGAGTGTTTCTGGGATGCTCTTGGGGTAATAACTCTTCAAGGAACATCTGTAGGGTTTCATCCTTTAATGTTTTTAAATTTTTTTTTATTGATTGATTTTGAGAGAGAGAGGAAAGGAGAGAGAAAGAAACATTGATTTGTTCTCCTATCCATTAATGCATTCATTGTTTGATTCTTGTATGTGCCCTGACCCAGAATTGAAACTATAATCTTGGCATATTGGGACCATGCTCTAACCAAATAAGCTACCTGGCCAGGGCCTCATTCTTTAATCTTTCATTAAGTTTAGGAAGATCCATGTATTAACACAGTGTTTGGAAAAATATTTTAACAAAAATTCTACTGGAGGTCATAGTAGTTTCTTCACTCAGCGTTATACATTCAAGAACACTCCATGGAAGTGAATCAGTGTATTGAAAATGACCAAACATCTTAGCAACATTTCTCAATTTGTTTCCAAGTGATGGATGGAATAATACTGTTCTTTGAAAATACTTTCAAAGGATTCCATGTATTATTTTTTTAGTATACGAAATTTCCCAGCTAATAAGTCAAAAATGTTCTCATAATGTACTTTTTTGAACAGAGCAATTAAGTATCATGTTGCACAATTCTTTTGTTTGGCCTTTTGGAAACTCCATTTTCAGCAATTTGTGAGCACATTCTTCACAATCTAAACTTGACTGAATAGAAAGTTAAATTTCATGATGAAATGAGTCTAGATTAAGTTTCATCTTGTTATGATTAGTCACTTTTTGTCCTTCATCTTCTCTCTCTCTTCCTGTGCTTCCTTCTCTTCAGTTCTTCCAGCCTCTTAATCTGAGTTTGAATCACTATAACCTTCAAGAATTTCCTTCTTAAGAGAGTTGTACTTCTCTTCATTCTTCATAAAATTAAGATCCATCTTGAAAACATTAAGAACATCTTCTGGATTATAGTAATCTTCCATAGGGAGCATACAGGTGAATTGATTATCTGCTTCCACCAAGTCCTTCTAGGATAACAGTATAGACCGTGAATCCATCTTTCCTTAAAGCAAACATCACTTCAGTTGTATACTGAACTCTCTGTCAATTTCAGACTCATGCAAAATATTTAGAAGGCATTAAAATATAGCATTGATTTCTCTTGACACTTGTGTTAATTTGAGGGCACATTCCTTGAGAAAACCAAAAGCCACTTCGACACTATTATCTGTTGGTCTTTCCAGGACAAAATGAGCATCTCTAAACATAAAACTTACTGTGTCACATTTTAGTTTATAAGATGTGCTACAGAATTTTGAAGTAGTCAGACAAAGTTGTTTCTCATTTCTTTAATAGCCTTTTTGAAAATTAAGAATTAACCTCTTGAGGATTAATTATCTCATTTGTGGAAATTTTTAGCTGGTAGTCACCACTAATGCTGCATAAACTTGGGTGAAGATTGGAGAAACACTCTGTGCTTGCAAAACAGATCTGAACAGCAGTCCTCTTCCTCTAACTATGTTTTCTTAAAGAAGTTCTTGATGTCAGAATGGCCGCCATCAACAAATCATCAAACAACAAGTATTGGTGAGGGTGTGGAGAAAAGGGGACTCTAGTGCACTGCTGGTGGGAATGCAGACTGGTCCAGCCACTATGGAAAACAATATGGTGTCACCTCAAAAAATTAAAAATTGATCTTCCATTTGACCTAGTGATCCCACTTCTAGGAATATACCCTAAGAAGCATAAAACACCAATCAGAAAGAATATATGTACCCCCATGTTTGCAGCAGCACTATTTACAATTGCTAAGATCTGGAAACAGCTCAAGTGTCCATCAGTAGATGAATGGATCAAAAAGCTGTGGTACATATACACAATGGAGTACTAAGCAGTGGTAAGAAAGAAAGATCTCTTATCCTTTGAGACTCCATGGAGGGACCTTGAAAGTATCATCCTAAATGAAACAAGCCAAACAGAGAAAGACAAGTTTCATATGATCTCACTTATTTGTGCAATATAATGAACATAACAGTTTGAGTAATGGGGTAGTCCCAGAGATGCGGAAGCGGGGTACAGACTGACAATCCCCTAAAGAGGGGGGAGGTGGGGGAGGGATGAACCACAGAACTTATATGCATGTATGCATGAACAGTGGACATGGACAACAATCTGGGGAAAGGGCAGTGAGGGAAGGGGAGGGGGGAATCAGTGGGGGGGAAAGGAGAAACATCTGTAACAAAAATTAATCAATAAAAATAAAGAAAGAAAGAAAGAAAGAAAGAAAGAAAGAAAGAAAGAAAGAAAGAAAGAAAGAAAGAAAGAAAGAAAGAAAGAAGTTCTTGAATAAGAATACTCATATTAGAAATGTTGAGTTTGTTGATAAAATCATTGATTGACTTCTTTAGGGCTTCCCAGCTTATCCTCTCATATGCTGTTTTTGTCTGTAATCTCTTCTTGCATCATACTGAGCTTTCCAGGAGGATTATATGCTCCACCAGTAACTATAAGGAGAGGATCCAACTCATCTTTCTTCTTTGCAGTAGGTTCATCCTGAGCAGAGAAACTCTTGATTACTGATGGTTCTGGGCATCTTCTTCCATGACAGTGGTTCTCAATCTGTGGGTCACGACCCCTTTGGGGGTTGAACGACCCTTTCACAGGGGTCTCCTAAAACCATCGGAAAACACATATTTCCTATAGTCCTAGGAACTGAGACACCGCTCCTCTATTCATCTCCAGGCAGGTCCGCCCACATGCAGATACGCCCACATACAACATGAGGAATTGTATTAAAGGGTCGCGGCATTAGGAAGGTTGAGAACCACTGTGCCAGGAGATGGAGATTTCTAGGACCTTTTCTGATCTACATCTCATTCTCTTTTTCTGTGTTTTTCCTCAGTCCCTACTTTGTGACTTCATGTTACCATCATAAATACGTCCTCTTCTTGAACACTCCTAGTATGACCTGCTGTAATCAAAGCAATCTCTATCCCAAGGGGATCTTTCTTGTTCTGCATATCTGTCTTCTGGAGAGAAGGTCCTGTGATATGAATTACAGTTTTCCCTTCTGTTATGACCTGAAGAATGTTTTATCTGCACCACACTACAATGATAGTCTTGAACAAACTAATTTTAATTTCAATTTTTGTGTTTAGAATTTGATAATTGATAATCTTGGCTATGGGGAATCAAAAATTTTGTCTATGTCTTTATGATACTTATAGAATACTTATATATTTTCTTCTTTTTCCTTATTTTATTTATTAAAATAATTCTGCTAAAACAAAGATTAGCAGTGGCAGTAATAAACATCATTGTTTTTTTAATCTATAAAATGTTATTGGAATGCCATCTAAACTAAACTATTTATTGTTTTTTTCTGGTAGTGAAATGTTATATAATTATATCAGTTTTATTCCATTGCTCAGAGGACTATCTTGAAAGGGTAATAAGTTTAATCTCTATTTTTAATATAATCAACAAATATATATGAAGTGCTTACTTTGTGTTAAATATGATAAAAGAGCTTTTCTCAAATGTAACAAATTGTAGTGTTAGACTGTCTAATGTTTAACTTTCTGTATTGCCACAAGAAAATATATTAAATTATACTATACTTTAAAACACTAATTATGACAGCATTTAATATTTTGCATGCATATTTATGTATGATAGAATAATAATATGTTATTATTGTATTTTTAAATTGTTTTACATTATTAGTTTTTCTTCCATAAATTCAATTGAATAGCTTCACATATATTTGGGGAAAATGTGAAATATTACAATTATATTATGATGTCTGGATTTTTTATTGAGTTCCTTATCAATTATCTTTGATGAACAAAATTCTCTGATTATAATATATTTTTTATTTCTTCATTTTTAATTAGTTCCATATGTGTTCTTTGTTTATTCTAGTTCAAAAAGATACATATATATATATATATTTTTTTTATCTAGAGACACTTCAAAGTTTTAGCTCTTAATTTTACTCAGTTGTTTATCTCAAAATAAATTTTGATATGGGAGCAGCGTGGATCATGTTTTCTTCTTTCAGATAATTATCCAGTTGTTCCAATGCTTTTTGTTAAATAAATTGTCCTTTTCTAATGGAACCTTTGTCATTCTTCTCAAAAATCATTTGACCAATGCCCAATAAAGGTAAATTTATGAAGCGGTGGATGTGTTAATTAACTTGATGGGGATAATTCCTTCACAATGTATGCATATATCAAATAATCATGTTGTACACTTCAAATATATTGACATTTTATTTGTCCATGATATCCCGATAAAGCTGAAAAGAAAACATCATTTGGCCAAATATGCATGGGTATATTTTTTAACTCTCCTTTCTGGTCCACTGATCTACCTGTCTAACTTGTTAGCAAATCTATATATAATTTAAAATGTACAAATTTAGGGTTTGATTTCATTTGTGTTGAATATATAGATCAACAACAAAAATAACAAAAAAGTATTTTCATTCATGAGTATATTATGTCTTCCCATTAAATTAGGTTTTATTTAATTTCTCTCAGGGATATGTCATAGTTTTTAGACTACAGATACTGCAAATGATTTGTAATATTTATCCCAGAGCATTTTAAGCTTTAGTTTAATATAGTTCATTTTCAGCATAGTAACACAATCAAATTTTGCATATGGAATCTGTATCCAGTCACCTTCCTGAAATAACTTTTTAGTACTTGCAAAGTAAGTACTTTCCTGTAAATTTTTGGGAGTTTTCCATGTACACATTTACATCATATGTCAATTAAGAAAATTCTAATTCTTGCTTTCAGATCTTTAGTGTGTGTGTGTGTGTGTGTGTGTGTGTGCGTGCGTGTGTGTATACCTTTTTGTAATGAATAGAAATAGCTGCACATGTTCAGTAGAAATGGTAGAACATGGCTTGGCCATACTACCATCCTAAAGAGAAAACGTCAATATTTCAACAGTTTGAATGATGCTAAATTTAGATTTTGCTGTTTTATTTTTGAAACCTTTTAACAGTTTGAAGAAGTTTACCTTCATTTCTACCATTAGTTTTCTGAGAATGTTTATTAGAACATATATTGAATGTAATTAATGCTTTTTTCTGTATCTATTCAAATGTACATATATTTTGACCATACAAAATTGATTTTAAAATCTAATTCAGCCTTTTAAAATTTCAAGCTATCTAATTCAGCCCTTCAAAATGTCAAGCTATTGCAATCATTCTTCTACTTGGGCAAAGAGTCACAACTGTGTTGTTTACAGGAGGATTTGGATGGTTTTGGAGATGGGAAGTGGAGTTGCCTGGTTTGAATTTCTAAGTCTTTTGCACAGTTGGACCAGTAATGCCAGTAATAGTCCTTTTACTGTCAACAACACTCCGTGGTAGGATCTCCAAGTCCTTTGAAATGTTTTACTCTCTTAATAGGTTTCAAAAGCTCAATTGTAACACCTGCAGGAAACTTTGTCAATGATTATATGTATTTATATATGATCTATATAAGTGACTAAATACATAAATAGATGATAGATGATAGATAGATAGACAGATAGATGATAGATAGATGATAGATAGATAGATAGATAGATAGATAGATAGATAGATAGATAGATAAAAGTTTCAGAAACACGTACTTGTACCATCTCCCCTTAAATAATTTATCTAATTTTAATAAACAAATGAAAAAGTACATTTTTAGGTATATATCTTAACAACAGAGAGCTGCTTTTAGTTTTGGATTGAACATTTAACCCTTTTTGTTTTGATGAAAATTGCATGTGGGTGTGGGTGTCATTATATTGTATCAATTTCCTCCCCCATTACCAATTTACAATAGTTGTTTCTTTTTTCCAACAATGATAAATTGTAACCTTTACACAAAAATTTTACATGCATTTCATGTATATGTGCAAACATATCTCTGTGCCTGTATGTGTGTGAGTTTTCCAGCCAGCCAAATTCAGACTGGTGTGAGCAAATGACTGGTCTTCTCCAATATTCACTTTCAGCTTTGTCTGGCTTCATTAACCTTCTCAACTCGGTTACACCTTTTTATCTACCAATGAGAAATGTTATTCTTCTTAAAGTCATAACATACAGATACCTGGAAAATTAAAATAGAACAATGAGTATAAAAGTTTGTGATTATTTATTATAAGAAAGGTCTATTGAATTTAAACTTTATCATTAAACAAAGAAATTATACACACACATACACACACACGCACACACACACATACAACTCTTGAAAAAAGTCTGAGATTATAATTTTAGAAAAAGCTACCTTTCCTTTAAAAGTGGTCTTTTGTCCAACTTCAGCCAACACTGTCAGTGTCCACCTAGATACTTCTATCTGTATTGCACTGACTACCTTGGTCCAGTTTCCAGACACCACTACCTCACTGTCTTTGCCTGAGGGCCTTTTATGGTTTCTAAAGTCCATCTTGATGCCTCAGTAGAAAGGAATCAATGTCCTTCAAACACAGTCTTTAAAAACAAAAAAGACCAGTGAAAATTAATGTATGCATTGTTTAGCTCCCTTACCCCTCCAAGAGTTCTCCAGTAGGATCAAGTTCCTGTTGCCCTCGATTGCAAAGCGCTTCATAACAAACCTTTAAAATTGCTTTTCCCCTTCACCATCTCATTTTCCCACTTTCCTACTATTTGTGTCTTGGAATCATCTTCAAGATAAACTACGTGCACAAGAATCTCTGTCTCAGATTCTGCTTTAGGGGCAATTTATCTAAGAAAGTTGATGCCGTAAAAAGCTAAGGGAAGTCAATCCTCAGAATGAGATACAAGAATTAGGCCACTAGTGTTAATGGGAGGTCATTATCTCACCAGCATGCTTAACCAGCACAGATTTTTTTTAAAAAAAAAGGCAAATTAGAAGGTGCTTTGACTGAGTTATATGGCATCTCTAACTATGAAGACCTATGTGGAAATAGCATTTCCAAGGACTGTGGAGTAATTTGGTACCAGTTATGTGTCACGGAGGTACTAAAGGAATAAAATTACAGACTCAGTCTCCCTGTCACTGTCAGCAGTCATCAAGGAGTCTCTGACGGGAATTGCCTCTCCAGAGACAGGATTCTGCATCCTCAGTTCTTGTCATGCTTGTAGGAATGAATTCAAACAAGAGACAACAAATAGCAGCAAAAGCAGGTGAAAATTTATTTGCAGATAAAGGAATACACTCAGATAGACCATGAGCAGGCAATTCAGCTGGCCAAATCCAAACCAAGTGTCCTGATATTTGGGAGTTCAGAGGATTTATGCCCCTAGGTTGGAATGCCCCTAGGCAAGGAGCAAGTCACCCACTGCTCCTTCATCTAGGGGCTATGCCACTGGTTAGACCACATCCTGGAGGGGATCTGAATCTTCTCTCCTCACATAGGGGCCTGTTGCCTCCCTTGTCTAGTTTCCGTTTATTCTGTCTCACATGTATACCTCCAAGCCCCAACTGCCTTTTACAGCTCTTATGTTTCTATCTGCCTACTCTAACATCACCTTAGGGTATAAGGTAAAAAGTCAGATTACCCTGACAACATTTAAAAGACCTTTATATCCTGCCATTAAAGGGAAGATTGTGAAGGAGAAATAATCCCAGGGTTTGACTGTGAAAGTAAAGTAACAGTTAAAAGGAAAAGGCTGAATTGAAAAGGCCAGCAATTCTCTTGCACTGATGTAGAGTTCTACATCCTGAGAAAGACTCTGGGACCCTGAGGAGAGGCATCAAGGCAGGTGTGCCTGAGGACCTTGAACCCCCAGATTCCCATGAATTTTCTGATTGAGAAGTGGTCCACTACAACATGTTAAAGAATAGCGACTTCCCTTGCACAGAGAATTTGTAAATGCCCCAGGAGATGGTGTTTTCCATTCTGAACATTTATTTCTACTTTCCCCCATTGTTTCTACACCAATAACTAGTCTGAATCCCAGCAAGGCCCGAGAGGGAAGGATTATCACAGCTTCCGGCAGAAAGGTGTTTTCCGCCAAAAGAATATACGACCTAACTAATAGCACATGTTCTCAATGAATTTGTAGAGTTCGGGATGAACAGGGGGAGGATGTCAAGCTGAGAAGAGAGTATACACCTGTCAGTTCTCTCTTACACCTTTTCTTTAATGACTTGGCAAGGACACCTGGAAATGACCATAATATGCTATAAGGATTGCTCCTGAAAGCAACTTGGTTCAAGAAGTAGTGTCTTAGTTATTTTGGACTTCACTAACAAAATATCATAAACTGGGTTATTTATAAACAAAAAAAAAATGTATTTCTCACAGTTGTGGAAGCTAGAAGTCTGAGATCAAGCTCTGGTCAGAATTCTCTCCTAGGTTTTAGACAGTTCACTTATGGTATACTTATATGGGTGAGAACAAAGAAATGAAGCCAACTTTTTCAGAACTTATAATAACACTAACTTCATTCAGGAAGTTTACACCTTCATGACCATATCTGATTCTAATCACCTCCCAAAGGCCCCACCTCCTAATACCTTTACCTTAGGGATTAGTATTTCAACCTGTGTTTTTGCGGGGCATAGACATTCAGTCTGTAGTAGGTAGGCATTATAGACTGTATTAACTAAGTAAAATGTGGAACCTTCTAGATAAAAAGGTCCATAGAACAATCTTTTTGCTAAAGCAATAAGGCATGTGTAATGAGGGCAGTATTACACCTTTACTGGCCAAGCTAAATATTAAAAGATATTACTGTGGAACTGGGTTTTCCAAGGTTAAAGGTGATGCTAGATCTGGTGGCGGCACTTAGCTTTCAAAAACAATTCACAAAAGAGCAACAAGGCAAAACTGGCACAGGGACCCCTGGCACAGCATGATCTGCAGTGATAACTAATGGGTCATGGATGGAAAACCTAAAAGCAAAGTCAATAAACAAACAGAATGTTGTTTGATTTATGTAACCAATATTAATAAATAATAGATGGGCTGATGGCTAATGGCACCAACTACCATGGAAAAAATTACGACTCTACAGCCAGTTTCCAGGCCTGTTATAATTTTCAGACTTGGGGCCCATCAATGGAAAGAGGGGGCAGGTAATAATTGGAGTCATAGCCACATCCATATCAGATTGTCCACTGAGCCGCCACAACCCATTCCATAAGATGTAATCTTGAGCCCTGATTGGTGAATAAAATGAACATTTTTACCAACTGAAAAAACCATCATTCATATTAGGTTCTTTCCCTGAGAAATGAGAGTTATAGTAAAAGGAAGGTTAAATTGAAGCCTCTGAAACTGGACTCCTCCCCAATTCCATCCCTGGAGAAGACAGTAAATCAGAATCAATACTGAAGCTCAGATGCAATGGTAGAGAAAAAAAAAAAAAAAAAAAGGTCCCTCAAAGATTTACCGGGCTCAGAGGTGGTGATCCCCATCACATCCTTGTTGAATGCACCGGTCTGGCCCTCATGCCACAGCTGGGTGGTGCCCATGAGCAACCTTAAATGGAATGGAGTGGTGGTCCTAGGAGCAGCTACCAGTAGGATGTGCTGTCTTTCCTTGGCTGGATTAACACACCTTCAGGCACTTAGTATGTAGCTATTAATGTTGTGAATGTATTCTTTCTTATCTCCATCAGGAGGGAGACTCGGGAGCAGTTTCCAGTCACTGGGAACAGATAGCATTAAACAGTCATGTTTATGTTCTCAGCTACACGAGGAATAACCACAAGGGACCTGGGCCAGCTGGAGTGCTGGATGCAAACGGGGGCCCTGGCAGGGGCACGAGGGGCAGAGATCATGAGTATCTACTGTAACAGAGACTGTAGCTAATGTCACTAATCCTCCTGGCATAAAGGTTTTCTTGTTTGTTTGTTTTTGTATTTAATTGACCAACAATTTAAAGAATGGGTGACAAGGTGGAGACAATGCGACATGGGGAATGCATGGTTGGAATAGAGCAAGTAGGTGGTGGAGGGGGGGGTAGCTCTGAAGTGCCCATTTTTCTCTGTATTACACTAACTTCTAAATTTTCTAACCCGATTAAGGGCTCCTGTTATCCCCTGACATAAAAATGTTTGTTTGGAACAAACCTATTTTTGGCTTTTTTTTCCTTCCCTGTCTCATTTCCAACTTCACTACTGGTGTTTCCTGGGATATTTCTGAGATCAACTACTTCCTTTTTAAATCCTTGTCTTGAGATTTGCTTCTGATAGAACCCAAACTAAGACATAAAGGATCAGTAAAGACAAGTAAGAAACTGAAGGGGAAGAATGTGCCCTATGAATTTTAAAACCTCCTGTTGAGAAAAGCCATTGACCATGTGTTCCCTTAACTGCTTTCAACCCTGGTGAGGCAATGATTGTCCTCTATTATGGTCGCCTGTTTTTTACCTTGAATTTCTGGTTACATCAAGCCCTTAGAATACTTAACATGCTTTCTATGAATATTGATTAATTGAGTAAAAAATAAAAAATCTCTGAAGATATTTTTAAAAGTTATAAAGCTTCAGAAAAATATGATGGATAAAAGAAAACGGGAGAAAGGATAGCAAGATGACTTCCTTAGGGTTATAGAAATAATTACTGGAGTTATTGATACGTCTGTATGGTCCCTATGCTTTGTGAAATTATGTGTATACGATTGTCACTTACTCCCCTTTCATTTCTCATTTACTTGGATTCTCTAGTTACTGAATTATTTAAATGGATTTATTCATCTTTCTCCTGGGACCTTAAGACATTTCTAAAGCAGGGTTTAATGATAAAGAATAAAAACATTTGGAAATGGCTATATTTGTAACACAGTTCTAGAAACTATTATAATCACTCCTATATATTTGGAAGTAAGTAGCCATCCCAGCGCTGTGACTTGTCTGCTCTGTGACCTCATTCTCGCCTTCACTTTAGTCTGCTTCATCGCCCCAGGGTCACCAAGAGAATAAGTGAGATCACTGGCCGCTGTTTACAGACCACAGACCAGTTCAACTTTGCTTCACCTTCTCTTTAATGATACTAAATGTTTATGATAAGTTCACCGCATCTAATTTGAATGCTAAATCATAGCTCCTAATATCTAAGAGAGAAGTTACTTAAACCACCACAACCAAGGCAATAGTTGAGCCTTGGTTTAAACATGAATTGACTTTGTGGGGAGATACCTAAGTTTTGACCTACAATATCTATAGGAAAATTATTTTCCAAGCTAACATGTGAAAATGACTTCACTCTCCTATTTAAATAATAAAACAGTATCTTTTTTTTTTTAGCCTCTTCTCACTCATCCCATGTAATCTTTAAGCCATTACCCTTCATATCTCACATGCTAGCCCCGTGCTTTGGCATTAGTCCATAAAGTGTGAAAAAGACATCTGATGATGAGTGTCCTGATGGTGATGTTTCATTCTGTGTAACCATAGAGAACTGAACACCGTAGAAAAACATCTTTTGCTGCAGTTATTTCAATTGAATAAGCACAATTTTAACATGCATCTATTAAAAAACCACTTTGGTTCTGGGAAACTGAGTATTAAAAATATGACGAGCATATTGGAGTAATTTCAGAACTGAACATCAGGAGTAATTAAGGGAATGGAGAGATTGATTTATGAGAAAAGATTAAAAGAGCGCAATCTGTTTAGCTTGGCTAACAGACAACTAAGTAGGGGATATGGTAATTGTTTACAAGTACTTACAGGATGTAAATATCAAGGCTGGAGCAGAAATGTTCAGGCTGAGATCAGAAAGCCTGAATCACTCCAAGTTAATAAAGTGAAAATGTGGATTGACTGCCATCCAAAATTTGGTGATAGTTATGGCCTTTTAGCAGGAATTGTCTCTAAGGAAAAATGAAATAACAAAATCTTTGGGACATTTAAATGTGAGAGAGCCTTTGTTGTTGGATTGCTGCCGCCGCACGTTTATACTCAGCAATGTTACAGAAGTACTGAGGTTGCATCACTGTGTGCAGAGAGGACTTTCCAGGCTCTTCAGCTGATATCTTCACTTTCTAAAGATACATTTCTAACAAGTATGAATGAACATAAGACATGCAGAGAGACATCACTGTTTAAAAAAATGCTTTCTAGTTTTGTTTTTAAAAACTTCCTTTAACCTAAAGAAATTGTGATTTGATATGGTAATGGTAATTGCAAAAACGTCTTGCCAGTTCGTATGTGTTCACTAAAATACAATAGTATAGCCCTGGCTGGTGTTCCCAGTGGTTAAGCATCTGCCCATGCACTGAAGGGTTGCAAGTTTGATTCCTAGTCAAGGGTATGTACCTGGGTTGCAGGTTCCACCCCCGGCCCCTGTCAGGGCATATGCAGGAAGCAACCAATCAATATGTCTCTCTCATATTGATCTCTCTCCCTCTCTCTCTCTCCCTTCCAGTCTTTCTAAAAACCAATGGAAAAAATATTCTTGGGTAAGGATTAATAGCAACCAAACCAAATAAAACAACAACAAATATGTGTGTGTGTGTGTATATATATATATATATATATATATATATATATTAGTGTATATCTTCTTTATTCACACAAATATTTAACTGATATCCATAGCCATATAAGATTATTAGTGTTATTAATGCAGTAATTAGTAGAAATAAGAAATGCACAGTGATACATTATATGCATTTAAGGTAACTTTATAGAAAAAGATTCAATAAGAGCATTGTGCTACTGAAACTGCTCACAAAAATATATGTTGTGATTATGTGATTTGAATATAAAAGTAATCATAATATTCATTTTAAATAAAATAATTTGATAAACATTAATCCTATGACACCAGAAATCACATATTTATATGTATATATATGTATATATCGCATATACTATATCTATCACCTCTATCCCCAGCATGACCCCAGGTAAAAATTTAATTTTATATTTATCTATATTTCTCTATCAAACAAGCAGAGTGGCTCAACTATTTTTCTTTCTTATGGTCTCCACACCGACAAGTTTAATAAGAAATAAATAAATTGGAGGCCATTTTCTCCATTCTTCATTTTTTATTATTTATAAAAATTAGAATTAAATGTGTGTGTAAGTTGAGGAGCAGCTGAAGTAAAAATAAATTCTACTTTTGGGTATACATTGACTTTTAAATGAAGGATTTCATATTTTTAAAAATATCAAAACTGTATTTATAAACATGCTTATTTACAACATGCTCTTCAATAATTTAGCATTAACTCTATCACAAAACTTTTATTTAATTAGATAATCTATTATACATATATCTATTGCCTAAATGTTCTTTCCTTCTGAAACCATATATGCACTGCCTTTTTCTTAGTTGCTCGGGGATGTCAGAAGAATTAAACACAACACACAGTAGTCTGATCCTTGCTACCTTTGAGATTATTTTCTCCCTACATCAGATGTATTACTTTTCAAAACAGAGAAAGAGTATATTTATGAATATAATTTATAAAGGTTTAAAGTGAATAAAATGTTTTGTTATGTTTTTTTACATTTATCTTCAGATAGAGCAAGAAGGAGAGAAGTAGGAAGAAAGAGAGAGAGAAGCATTGATGTGAGGGAGACACATCAATTGGCTGCCACCCGCACAACCCCAACTGGGGCCAGAAACAAACTGCAACCGAGGTACGTGCCCTTGGCTGGAATAGACCGGGAGTCTTTGGTCCACGGGCCGATGCGCTAATTGCTGAGTTAAACTGGCCAGGACTGTTTTGTTATTTTTAATCCTCACCCAAGAACATGCTTACAGAGAGGAAGGAAGAGAGAGAGAGAGGGAGAAACATTGATGTTAGAGAGAAATACTGATTGATTGCCTTCCATACATGTCCCAACCAGGGATCGAACCTGCAACCCAGGTATGTGCCTTGACTAGGAGTCTAACCAGCAACCTTTTGGTACACAGGATGGCACTCAAGGCACTCAACCAACTGAGCCACTCTGGCTGGGCAATACAATGGTTTATAATGGACAAAAGCATTCCTTTAGGAAAACTGCATAAATAAAAAAAAATCATTGCAATTGTACATACAATAAATTATAATTTAGGTTCTGATTTATTAAATTACTATAGAAAACATATTAAAGATCTTTTAAGAACTCATAATGCTTATAGTTAACATGAATGTACTTAACAAATTATAAACTATACATATTGTTTACTTGTAGATCAACACATAAATTGAACAGCATAATGCAAAAAAGTATCAATAATGCAAAAGAGTATCAATAATGCCAAAATGAAAACTTATGAATACCTTTGGCATAAGCAAACATTATATTACAATAGAAAAGGACAAAGACTAGTAGAATTTGTAAAAGTAAATGAATACCTGTAGAAATTCATTTTTCTCATAAGCTATAATAGACATTTAAGTAATTTGGATGCATTAAAAGAGGTATTTAATGTATTCATAATATTACCAGGCCATCTGATCTCATTTCTTACATATCTCTGGGCACCTTTTCCAATAATATTGCACAAAAATCATCTCTCTATAATTAAGGATGTATTTTTGAAGTATCTTTATTACTCTATTCCAGTTAATACTGCCATAATGTCCAATCAAAACTTGATTTATATTAGATTATGTGTCCAGCATCATGCTGTCTCAAAGACTCTGGAATCCTACAAGATTAATTTATCTTCATGAGTGGAAAACAAAGAATGTCATTTTTACTACAAACAATAAAGACTGTAACTCTAAATCTTAGCAAAATTGTTGTTAAAGTAAAATTAGATTACTGCCTAATTTCTATCAATTGCTCCCAAGGATCTAAATATTTTAAATAATGGAAGTAGGAAACACACTGAAAAACCTCAGAGGGAAGGGGGGTGGGGTAGCAGGAAGAGATAACCCAAAAAACTGATATGCATATATGCCCAACCAATGGACACAGGCAATAGTGCGGTGAAGGAGGGGGGCGGGGTGTCAATAGGGGAAAAATGGAGGGACATCTGTAATATTTTCAACAATAGGGATAAATTTAAATACAATAAAATACCCAGAAAAAAATAGAATAATATATTTAGTCCCAGAACAGAGTTAGTCCCTGAGTAGGGAACAAAGTCTAATATTATTACACTGATGGCACATATTCTAGGACTTTACACTGGTTTAGACCATTGCTAGGTTATGATGAAAGAGGCAAGATTGTCTAAAAATCACCCTGGGTTGCCGGGACCATTAGCCAACAGGAATTAGGGTTTCCATCTTCTCCTGGATGAAGACCAGTACCCAATGCCAACTTTCTACAGTATAGTTGCTTTAATCCTTTGCCAGGGGGCTTGTTTTTCATGAGCTCTATGTTTCCCAGGTGTTGGAAGCCTGCTTTCTGAAATTATACATGTAAGCAGCAGCCATACAAACCCAGGCTATCAAGTGGCCAAGTAGTTCTTTCCAATTCTGAATGGCAGGTTGTTCCATGCTCACCGTGTAAATATGGAGAGCAACAGGAGGGACATATCCAGCAGTGTGTCATAGTCTAGATAGTCATCACCATAGATAACATTTGTGATGGGGGTGGGAGGACTTATGCCTGCTCTTGTTGACCCTCGTCTAACGAAGCTTGTTTCTTAAGCCATACCATGTGACACTGTAGAATTTGTTGCAAGTATTTTGTGGATGACCCCAAGAAGACCACCATGCAATGACAAAAATGAAGATCTCAAAGGTATATGTGTAAATGGTACGATTTGGAAAGCCAGCTGGAAAAGCTCTTCTAAGAGAACGTTAAATAAATTGGAATGTGAGCCTAATATGCAGAAGACTGATAAATGCTATCAATAGATATCCAGCTGCTATGTTATGACTTGACTACAAAAACACACATCTCTATTATATTTTCTTTCAACTTAGAGCAACATCAATTATTTATCAAGGAGGGAAATGTTTTCTAGAATGTATCCTGCAGGTGCAGTTTAGCCCAACTATTTGCAAGGACAGAACTGGGTTGCAAGACCAAACCTACCAGTACAGGAGTCTGGGAACTACATTTTTGATGTACTGTATTATCTTCTATTGTGACAGAAAATAAGTGATAAGGAATGTAGACATAACTGATTTGTAACCAGTCATCACTGTTCACTTCTGGTATTGATATTTTAACTGCATTTCTGGAGAAAATAGAGATAAACTCACATGTTTATTCTAAAATGTTTAACCTGGGTCATGGGTCTAAATACACTTCCTGCGATATCTCATCACTGCATTTTATAGTTGGAGCATGAGGTTACTAAATGTAATTCCAGTAAACGTTGAAGTTATATATTATCACATGAAACAGCATCTCTCTGCCAAGCAATACTGTGAAAAGGTTAGGTAAGAGGTGACCTAATTCGTCAAAAGCTGTGAATATTTTATATTACCTTCAGTCTCTTCTTGCTGGAACCATGTTGGAGATGTCTTAGATGTTCACGAGAAAAAGCAACATGACTCCTTCAATATCCTTAAGCAAGTGTGTCTGGCATCTATACTTTCTTAGGTCTCTGGATTTAGTGAGAATCCTAAAAGATCCATGTTTAGGATCCATCCTCACCTGGTGCACCATAAAGTCATTCTGTTTGAACCCTACCTCTTTATCAAGGGTTTTACCACTGTGTTGAGAGTGGGTTATTGGTACACAGGACCCACTAAGCCCTGATATATTCTTAAATCCATGTAAATCTTTCCCTATCAACTCTGGTTTCACTCTGAATGCTTTAATTTTTTGTTGTTTTTACAGATGTTTCTCCTTTTTTACCCCATTGCCCCCCCTCAACCCCCCGCCCCATCCCCAGCTTTGTTGTCTATGTCCAATGGTTATGCGTACATGCATATAAGCTCTGTGGTTAATCTCTTCCCCCGCAACACCCGCTCTTCTGAGGTTTGTCAGTCTGTACCTTACCTCTATGTCTCTAGGTCAACTTTGTTCATCAGTTTGTTTAGTTCATTATATTTCACAAATAAGTGAGACCGTGTGATATTTGTCTTCCTCTGCTTAGCTTGTTTCGCTTAGTATAATACTCTCCAGGTCTCTCTATGTCATCTCAAAGGATAAGAGATCTTTCTTTCTTACAGCTGCATAGTATTCCATTGTGTACATGTATCACAGCTTTTTTATCTGCTCATTTACTGATGGACACTTGGGTTGTTTCCAGATATTAGCTATTGTAAATAGTGCTTTCAGCTTTATAGATATATAATTGAGACATATAAATTATATATATATTTCAGACGTAAAACATGATGTTTTGATATACATGTATGCTTTGAAATACTTATCACAACCATTTAATTAAGATATTCATCACCTCCCACTGTGGCCTTTTTTTTTGTGTTAGAATAATTAAGATCTAATCTCTTAGCAATTTTCAAGTATATGATACAGCATTGTTAATTACAGTTAGCATGCTGCAGATTAGATCTCTGGAATTTATTCATCCTGTATAACTACAACTGTGTACCCTTTAACAACATTTTCTCATTGCCCCATTTTCCCCTTTACAGCCCTTGGTAACCACCATTCCACTCTCTGCTAACATTGATTACCTAGTGCTTTATGCCAAGCAGATTCAGTATATGTTTTTGGAATATTCTTGGAATTGCTTGATTATTTAGCCATAAGGAATTTGAACTATTATTGCTACACAAAACTATTGTGATACACAGAAAGTATATACCACTTTAGTTCAATACTACAGAAAACATGAGAGCAAATCACAGAAAAGTGAACAGCAAGTAAAAAAGGTGGATAAATAAACACATGTGTTTTATGCTATTCCACAAGATCTAACCAACACTAAGTCACAGAGGGAGAAAGCTGTGAAAAGGACATTGGAATTGGAACCAGAGTTCTTCAGTCATCCTTACCCCATCACCACATGTAATATTGGACATGTTATGTCAACTTTCTGGGCCTCCTATTTTACTGAGTCTTTCTGAGAGTTAAGCTAATGCAACCCAAAGAGAATTGTAAACCATGTTTTATACATCTGTAAGGTATTATAACACACTTCTGACTTATTACAACCTGCCAAGATGACATTGTATCTTCCTATCCTACTTTCCCTCAAGAATTAAAGGAAAATCATTTATCTTCTTTCACCAAGTTCCAAGAAAGGAAGATTATTGCAGATAAAATAAGGCAAGAAAGAAAATGTTAAAAACAGAAGTTGCACATCTGTAGGGAAAAAAAGCCAAAATACAAGAAAGATAAAACACTTTGGATTATTGCTTCTGTTGTTGGAGGGTGAGAATTAGGTCAAAGATTTTCAAACCTTGGCCAAGGCCTCCTCGGAGACGGACGGGCCAGCCAGACTCTCACATCTGGTTAAGCTCAATGGCTCTCGTGGCTGTAGTGCACTGACAAGTTTTCAAAACTACCAAATAGAAATGAATCCGTTTTGGTTAAGTCTGGATAATAGCATGTGGATTATCCCTTTGCTGATTATACTTTGTTGACATAAACAGTGTCATAGTTTACACTTGCCCAGTGGCAGCTAGCAAGGGCAAAAAACTTTTAAGTGTATTCATTACTTCCTCTTCTCAGAGAAGGTGTGAAATATCAAGTGCAGTAAGACAGAATTCTTCTAGTTCAGAGAGAATCATCTTGTTAGTTGGAAAGAAAATGAGAATTCAAGGGCATTGAATTCTATAAAATATGATATATGGACATTCAGGTCTATAAAATATGATATATGAATCAAGTTTTAATAATTGTTTTAGTATCAAGTAGCTGGATATTCTTCTATACAAAGTAAATAGGTTACTTGATTAATAATTAAAACACAGAGATTTCATCATGTGAGATTCTGATTCTACATGGGAGGTCCTACCAAATCTGTGAGAGTACACCTTCATGAAAAAAAAAAAAAAAAGGCTAACAAGGAAAGTAGTTCTCACTTGTCATGAGAAAGATAATAGCAGCAACAGCAAACAATTATTCAGTGGAAAATACAAATAACAACTAGAAGTAAAGTGAATAATCTACTGTCATCATCTACACAGAGAGTCCAATCTATTCTCGGGGAGGGAATGAAATGATGTTCGGTGGTGGTGGTTTTTGCTGTCTAACATTCATTTGCTCCCTTTCCAGCTAAGAGCCCTCCTGGTTTCCAAACGTTCATATTTTGAGTTAGGTGGTTTCCGGTTTCCGGGGGTGTTGGCCCCATTGACAGCTCAAGCCCTAATTAAAATCAAGTCACTCAGCAAGTCTCATGCTTTCAGGCAGGATAATTTGCGTGTGGAGCAGCATGCAGTCACGGTTAATGAAGTACCCTAGGATACTTACTGGTGACTGAAAGTTAATCTTACTCTTTTTTCCTTAGGGGGATACTCACTCTTACACTGGACATTATGACGTGAGAACCCAAGATAAGGGATATTCACATTTGTGTTGCTACTTTGAGGAAAGCAATGTGAAGATAACATTGAACCAGAGAAAGGCAAAAATAATAATTATTTGTATATATATATATATATATATATATATATATATATATATACACACACACATACACACACACATATAGATAGATGATAGATGATGATAGAAAGATGATATATGATAGATAGATGATAGATAGATGATAGATAGATAGATAGATAGATAGATAGATAGATAGATAGATGATAGATAGCAGAGGGGTGCAAAGAAATGTAAAATGCAGTTTGAAACCAGATAATAAAATGGAAAGTTTTTTTTTTTAAGTTTCATGATTTATTTATTTTTAAAGTTTTTTTTTCCTATATTGATTTTAGAGAGAGAGGAAGTGAGAGGGAGAGAGAGATAGAAACATCAATGAAAGAGAACATCGACTGGCCACTTCCTGCATGCTCCCTGCTGGGAATCGGGCCCACGACCTGGGCATGTGCCTTGACTGGGAATCAAACCGGTGACCTCTTGATGCATGGGTCAATGATCAACCACTGAGCCACAGCGGCTGGACTAAAACGGAAAGTTTTAATGCCAATATGGTCAATTAATATTTGACAAAGGAAGTAAATCATACAATGGAGTAAAGATAGTCTATTCAGCCCTGGCCAGTTTGGCTCAGTGGTTGGAGCGTCCGCCTGCAGTCCGGAGAGACCCGGGTTCAGTTCCCGCTAAGGGCATGTACCTCGGTTGCAGTTTGTCCCCGACCCTGGTTGTTCGTGCAGGTGGCAGCCACTCGATGTGTCCCTTTCACATCAATGTTTCCCTCTCTCTCTCTTCCTCTCTCTCCCTCCCACTCTATCTGTACAAAAAATGGAAAAATGTCCTCGGGTGAGGATTAAAAAAAAAAAAAAAAAAAGATAGTCTATTCAATAAATGGTGTTGTGAATTGGATAGGCACATGCAAAAAGAGAGAGAGAGAGAGAGAGAGAGAGAGACCACAAACTTACCCCATATACAAGAATAAACTCAAAAAGGATAAAAGTCTTAAATGTAAGTTGTGAAACCATAAAAATCCTAGAAGAAAACATAGGCAGTAAAATCTCAGACTTCTCATGTAACATAACTTTCACAGATATATCACCTAGGGCAAGAGAAACAAACAAACAAATAACAAGTGGGACTACATTAAACTAAAATGCTTCTGCACAGCAAAAGAAACCATCAACAAAATGAAAAGGGAACCGCCTGTATGGGAAAACATATTTTCCAACTATACATCTGATAAGGGTTTAATTTCCAAAATATAAAAAGAACTTATTCACCTTAACACCAGGAAGATAAACAATTCAATTAAAAAATGGGCAAAGGACCTGAATCGGCACTTCTCTAAAGAGGATATACAGATGGCCAATGGACACATGAAAAAATGCTCAACATCACTAATCATCAGAGATGCAATTAAAACTACCGTGAGGTATCACCTCACACCTGCCAGAATGGCTGTCATCAACAACTCATCAAACAAGTGCTGGGGAGGGTGTGGAGAAAAGAGGACTCTAGTACACTGCTGGTGGGAATGCAGACTGGTACAGCCACTATGGATAACAATATGGTGTTTCCTCAAAAAGTTAAAAATGCATATGCCATTTGACCCAGTAATCCAACTTCTGGGAAAATATCCTAAGAATCCTGACATACCATTCAGTAAGAATATATGCACTTCTATATTCATAGCAACATTATTTACAATAGCTAAAATATGTAAATAGCCCAAGTGCTCATCGGTAGATAAAGGAATAAAAAAGCCCTGGCCAGTTTAGCTCAGCAGTTGGGACATCGGCCTGTGGTCCAGAGACCCGGTTTAGTTCCTGCTAGGGGCACGTGCCTCGGTTGCAGTTTGTCCACGGTTGGGTCAAGTGGGAGGCAGCCACTCAATGTGTCCCTTTCACATTGATGTTTCTCTCTCTCTTTCTCTCTCTTCCTCTCTCTCCCACTTTATTTGAACAAAAAATGGAAAAATGTCCTTGGGTGCGGATAAAAAATAAAAACAAAAACCTGTGGTACATATACACAATGGAATACTATGGAGATGTGGAAAAAAAGGATCTCTTCTTACCCTGTGAGATAGCATGGATGTACCTGAAGACGATTATGCTAAGGGAAATAAGCCATTTAAAGAAAGACAGATATCACATGATCTCACTTATATGTGGAATCTATAGAAAAAAATAAACTGATGAACAAATAGTTTGAGGGGTATGGATGCATGGAACAGAATAACAGATCTTAGGAGGCAGTTTTTGGAGGAAGGAACAGAAAGAGATTAACCAAACAACATATATACATACATGCATAACCCATGGACACAGACAATAGCATGGGGAAGGCCTGGGGTGGGGTAGAGTTGGGTGGAGGGGGGCAAAAAGGGAGAAATTGGGAGTCATATGTAATACTGTTAACAATAACATAAATTTTTAAAAAAGGGCAAGTTTGGAACAAAACACATTTAAAACTAATTCTCTCCAGGAACCATTCACATAAAAGAAAAACTAAATTCTCTTTTTTTTCATTTTTAGTTTTTTTTCTCATCAGTATTATAAAAATTTCCGTGTTATCACTTACTAATACACATGTAATAAAAAAAAGTTCAGTTGACTATGTTTATGGAAATTGGATTTGACTGCCAGCTATATCCCTAATTTTCTGTGATACCGAAACATTATTTAACCTTTCTTAGCAAAGCTTTCTTTCTGCCTCTCTCTTTCTTTCTTTCTTCTTCTCCTTTCCCCCTTTCTTTCATAATCATTTTTGATGCAGGTACAAAGGACTAGGGACTGGGATTTTGAGTATAAAACAGAAAGCACTTTCTGATCTTAAAGGACTTACAGAACAGTAGAAGTGACATCCAAATAAACAATTTAATAGATCAATGTTATCAGTACTATAAAGACTTCAGTCTTGTAAGTGCAGCGGGAGCTCAGAGAAGTCATTATATTATTCTGTCTGTAGAAATCAAGGAATCTCTAGTGGACTGTGATCATTAAAATTGTTCCACTGCTTTTCCTCTTCTTGTAACAAATGCATCTGTCTGGTAGGATGTTCGGTCCCCATCTCATTTAGTTCAGGTTGGACTAACCACATCGCCCCCTGCTCAACTGATGGTGGGCACATAATCTAGGTCCAGACAACCTTCAACTGATTTGTTTAAAATGTTATGTTAAAAAAGATATCTAATGGGCCAAGGATAGCAGAGACAATTCTAAAAAGCAAAAACAAAAAGAATAAGTTAAAAATATACTCAGGACTACATGTTATTAGTATAAGCAAATTGAAACAACAAGATACCACTATATACCTATTTCAATGGTCAAAATCTAAACCACTGACAACACCAAAGGCTGGAAAGAATGTGGAGCAACAGGAGCTTATTCACTGCAGGTGGGAATACAAAATGGTACATGATCTTTGATTTGTTTTTTATTCACCTGAGGGCATTTTTCTATTTTTGTTCAGATAGAGTGGGAGGGAGGGAGGGAGGGAGGGAGAGGAAAAGAGAGAGAAACATCAACGTGAAAGGGACACATCAAGTGGCTGCCTTCCACATAAACCCAACCAGGGCCAGGGATGAATCACAACCGAGGTATATGCCCTTGACCGGAATCAAACTTAGGACTCATTGGTCCGTGGGCTGAAACACTAACCTCTGAGCCAAACCGGCCAGGGCGGTACATGCACTTTGAAAAGTGGTTTGGTGGTTTCTTGCAAAACTAAGCATATTCTTACTATATCATCTAGCAATCTCTCTTCAATTGAGTGGAAAAGGTCCAGAAAAAAACCTGCACATAGATGGTTAAGGCAACTTTATTCTGTATTTCCCACCTTAGAAGCATCCAAAGTGTTTTCTAGCACATCCAAAAAATAAAATTGTATTCATCTCTAATGAGAAATAAAGTATCGAGCCATAGTCATGAAAAGACATGGAGGAAACTTAAATGCATATTAATGAGTAAAAGAAGCCAATATGAAAAGGCTATATGCTATGTGATTCCAATTATATGAAACTCTGGAAAACATACAACTATGGAGATAGGTAAGAGATCAGTGATTTTCCAAAGGTTGGTGGAGAGAGGAATAATTGTCAGAGCACAGAGGATGGTTATGGCAGTAAAATATTCTGTATGATATTAACATGGTGGATACATGTGTATAATCATTTGACAAAACATAAAGAATGCAAGAACAAACAAACAAAAAACCATGACCAGTGTGGCCCAGTGGATTGAGCATTGTCCCATGGACTGAGAGGTCCCTGTTTGATTCCCAGTCAGGGCATATGCCTGGGTTGTGGGCTCCATCCCCAGTGGGGGGCGCATGCAGGAGGCAGCCGATCAATGTTTCTATCTCTCCTTTCCTCTCAAAAAACTCGATAAAAAAACATACTTAAAAAAAAACAACACACACACACATAGAATGCACAGCACCATGAGTAACCTGTATTGTAAACTATGGACTTTGTGTGATTATGCTGTGTCGGTCGATGCAGGTGCACTGGCTGTAACAAATGTACCCCTCTAAAGCAAGATGGCAGCCAGAGAGGCAATGCACATGTCAGGTCGTGGGTGTACCAGAAATCTCTGTCCTTTAAATTCAGTTTTGTTGCTCATCTGAAACTGCTTTTAAAAAAAGTGTTTACTTTTTAAAAGTAGAGGAAGAAGAGAATGAAAAAGAAAGAGAGGAGCAAAGAGTTATTTTCAGGCATTAAAACCATAATACAAGATAAGTAAATAACATAGTGTAATACTAGCACAAGGAAAGACAAATAGATGAATGGATCAAAGCAGGGAGTCAAGAAACAGACAGAATGTATATTTGTATATGTTTTAACTTTCTAGATTCTTCCCTAATATTAAATACAAATTCCACATATTTTGAGTAAAATATTTGAATAACAAATCTATAATATTTAAAAGAAAAGATAATCAGAATATCTTCATTATTTCAAATTTGAAGAATTTCTTAAATAAGGCTCAAACATACACAAACAAACAACATGGAAAGAAAAACTGCCCACAGTGATTTTAATTTTAATTTATAGAGCAAAGAAACTAAACAACAAACAGACATCTGAAAATATTTTAATCTCACTGGGAGATGATTATGATCAATAAATAACAAAGCTATATTTCTATCTGAATAATCTGATTAAATGTTTACATAACCTAAAGTACAAAGTACTAAATTTTGGTGGATGTAGGACTATAAATTAGTTCAACCACATTAGAAAAGTTTGACAGTATTAAGTAGAGAATTCCACTTCTTAGTGTCTACCCTAGGGAATCAGTGTTTGTCACCAAGGGAGATCTCCACCTTAATGTAGTGCATCACCCTTTAGAATACCAAAATTAAATGTAGAAATCTCTTAACTAATTCTAATAAATTTGCAGTAAATGAATTCTGTTTTATTCATGCAGAGGAATTAAATTTAAAAAGTCAGTGGTGAGTCAACATGCACAAGATGTATAAAAAACAATGTTGAGTAAAAAAAATACAGTTGTAAATAGTACATGTCTTGATCTATATTTTATGATAACAGAAATAAAAACTATAATATGCACAGTTTATAAATGATAATTATCAACTTAGGTGTTCTTCTGTGAGGCTGGCAGAGATAGGAAATAATGGGGCTTTAGTGGGGACTGTAATGTTTCATTTCTCTAAAAAACAGAGAAACTCAAAACATACATGGCACAATGTTAACATCTGTTTAATCTTGGGAGTTGGAGTACAGGCGTCTGTTATTTTCTGTATCTTTCCATATGTTTAAAGTGGTTTGTAATTAAAATAAAACACGGATGAGTAGGAATTAGTCTGGTAGAAAAAGAGTGAAAATGCATTGCAGGCAGAAGGAGGCAACGAAATTGGGAAACTCTGGAAGAACGAGATGGCTTCAGAGCATCTCAGATAATTTGACCTGGCTTTGTCTGAAATGCCAGTGAAGACTTAGGAGAAGACAGGGATGGATAAAGTGGATCAGAGTTAGATAATAAAAAGGTCTAAGGTATTATTCTGTCAAATAACTCCCAAAGCTTTCCACATCATAATCAAACCATGCAAAGACATGGAGGAAATGTAAATGCATATTATAAGTGAAAGAAGTCAATAGGAAAAGTCTATACAACATATGATTCCAATTATATGAAATTATGGAAAAGATGAAACTGTGGAGATAGTTAAAAGAGTAAGTGAATATGAGACATTACATGACAAAAAGGATTTTGTGGATGTGATTAAGTTAAGGGTCCTGAAATGAGAATATTTTCTTGGATTTTCTGGTTTGAAACAATGTAATTGCAATGTAATCCTTACAAGAGGGGGCAGAAGAGTCAGGTCAAGGAAGAGGATACAGTGAAGGAAGGAGAGGTCAGAGTGATGCAGGATCACAAGCTAGGAAACTGGGCTGCTTCCAGAACTTGGAAAAGGCAGGAGAACGCATTCTCCCCGAGAGCTCCCCACCCCCCCCCCCGAGCATCTTTCCACCCATTTTAGAATTCTTACCCCAGAACAGTCAGATGAGGTTGTGGTCATTTTTTAAGCAGCAACAGAAAACTAATTCAGCAGTGATAATGAAGTCTTGCAATGGAGGAACAAGTAGAATGTCCTACCTATATAGTGTGTGTGTGGCATGGGGTTTGGGGCTAGCCTACCACAGCTGCAGAGTTGCTATTTATATCTGCAACAGAGTGATAGTATTTACTGCATTAACTAGATTAAAGAGGAATCAGAGAAGGATATTATCAGGATGTATCCATGCTGTGGCAGAAGGAGAAATACTGCATGACTCCACTTATATGAGCAATCTACAGTAGTAAAACACATATAAATACAGAACAGAATCGTGGTTGTCAGTAGCTCAGGGGAGAGGGAAATGGGGAGTTGTTCAAGGGGCATAAAATTTTAGTTATGCTTGATGATTAAGTTCTGGAGTTCTGCTACATGACATCATGTCTATACGTAACAATATCATATTGTACACTTAAACACTGGTTAAGAGGGTAGGTTTCAGTTAAGTGTTCTTACCACAGCGATAGATGATATATAGATGATAGATAGATAGATAGATAGATAGATAGATAGATAGATAGATGATAGATGATAGATGATGATGATAGATAAAAGCAATCAGAGGAGACAATAAATAAGGAAACAAACCAAAATTAAATCTCAAACCCCTTGGTTAGGTATAAAAAGGTGTACAAAATGTACCAGAAAAAATGTGGCAGTTACTTTGAGCTTTTAAGGGAACCCCAGAGAAAAGGCCTTGGCTACAGAGTACAACTATAAAGAAAAGTAAATAAAAAGAAAGAAAATTATTCATATTCTAATGTGTATTGACTTAAATTGAATTTATCAAAAGTATAGAACTTGTTCATTTTTATGTATTTCTAAAAAGAGTTAAATTTATACAAGTTATAAATGTAAATTTATATTATTTCTCTACTTTTATTCTGGGCAAAAGTTAAGGTCACACACTAATTTGTCACAGAGTCCCAAAAACCTGAACCTTTTGAAACATGGATGGCATCTGGGGAATTTTATTTTAATCATTTAATCTTTAAGATATCATAAAACCCTAAAAATTAATAAACATTATGAATACCAATTTTCCCATGAATTTCTTACCTATGATGTAATTTTTCTCTTCAAAGTTGTATGATTTTCAAAAGCAAAGTCACCAAAATGAAAGTGTGTTTTGTTTTTTAAAAAAACAATTGCAACAGCCAATAAGCAGCGTGTAAAATAAATAGATATTTTTATTTTTGCATTGCAGCTACTATATTTTTTTTAAGTTGGAACAATTCCAAAATTGAAGAAAAATCCCACCATTTAAAAAACCTCTTTTAAATTTCTATTCAATTTGAACCAGAAATATTTTGGCAAGTGAAAGGAATATACACACAACTCTTGCATGCAAGTTGACAAACTCCCCAAACTCCAACAAACAAAATTTTTTAAAAAATCAAATATATTTGATTTTTTTTAAAAAAAAGAGAGATGGCTTAGTTAGTTGGAACCTTGTCTGGTATCAAAAGGTTTGGGGTTCCACCCCTGATAGGGGCACATGGGAATCAACTCACCAATCTTTCTGTCTCACATTGATGTCTCTCTCTCTCTCTCTCTAAAAATCAATAAAAAAAAAATACTCTCAGGTAAGAATATATATATTCATATATATGTATATAAATCAACATTTTAACTGTTGTGAATAGTAAAATAGTAAATAGTAAAATAAAAACTAAATTACTAGAGCTCCCTGGTCAGTGTGGCTCAGTTGGTTGGGCATTGTCCTGTGTACCACAAGGTGGCCAGGGAGAGTCCCAGTTAGGGTACATGCCTGAGTTGGAGGATTGATCCCGGGTAGAGGGCATGTAGGGGGCAGCCAGTGGATGTTTTGCTCTCACATTAATGTTTTTCTCTCTTTAAAAAAAATCAATAGAAATCTCAAAAATTAAAACTAAAATAAAAACTAAATCACTAGATTTGAAATAAAAATACAAGTTAGAAACTTGAAGTAGCTGATTTCTATTTGAGTAAATCATCTGATGTCTAATGTAAGTACGGTTTATTTTTCACATAACTTTTCTTTTTATGGCATCTTTATTGAGGCATAATGGACATACACTGAACTTCACATATTGAAAGTATACAACCCTGGCCAGTTTGGCTCAGCAATTAGAGCATTGGCCTACGGTCCAGAGAGACCCAGGTTTGGTTCCCGCTAAAGGCACGTACCTCGGTTGCAGTTTGTCCCCGGCCCTGGTTGGGTCATGCAGAGGGCAGCCACTCAATGTGTCCCTTTCACATTGATGTTTCTCTCTCTCTCTCTCTCTCTCTCTCTCTCTCTCTCTCTCTCTTCTCTCTCCATCCCACTCTATCTGAACAAAAGATGAAAAAAGTGTCCTCGGGATAAAAAAAAAAACAAGTATACAATATGCTAACTTTTTCATTAATTAATTTGTTTTCATTACAGATGTTTCTCCTTTTCCCCCATTGACACCTTCCTCCCCACTCCCATCCCCTACCCTTCACAATTGTTCTCTATGTACATTGGTTGTGCATATTTGCATATAAATTCTTTGGTTTAAGTCTTGCACTGCCCCCTCCCCCCAAGGTTTGTCATGCTGATCCCTACTTTTGTGTCTCTGGGTCTATTTTGTTCCTCAGCTTATTCTGTTCATTATATTCCACAAATAAGTAGGATCCTGTGATATTTGTCATTCTCTGACAAGGATTTTGGCTTTAAATCCTTGCTGTTATAAGGATTAAATGAAATAGTTCTACGTGAAATCACTAAATTGCAAAATGGCTTATAATTGGAACAATCATAATCTACCAATTACGATAAAGTAAGACATAAGCAGTATTAAAGGAAATTAAAATTGAATTTCATTTTGAGAGAGTATAGAGAGCAGTATGCATGCCATACTTCTAAAACGACATCTTTGACACTTTAAAATCATTTGTGTTGTCAAGGTGGGCAAGGTGTCTTGCAAGAAAAACAATGCCAATATTTATAAGAGCCTTAACCTGAGACAGTGTGGTAGAATTTAAAGGTCAGATATGACTGACAGAAATGTTAAAATATCTGTCTTCTGGTTTTGAGTACTCAGCTTCATGAGCATTCATATGAACTGTTTTTTTTATTTTTTATTATTATTATTTTTAATCCTCATCCGCGGACATTTTTCCATTTTTTGTACAGACAGAGTGGGAGGGAGAGAGAGGAAGAGAGAGAGAGGGAAACATCGATGTGAAAGGGACACATCGAGTGGCTGCCACCCGCACAACCAACCAGGGCCGGGGACAAACTGCAACCGAGGTACATGCCCTCAGCGGGAACCGAACCCGGGCCTCTCCGGATCGCAGGCGGACGCTCTAACCGCTGAGCCAAACCGGCCAGGGCTGAACTGGTTTTTTAGGCCTAATTTCTTTAGCTAAGGTGCAATCCCTCAAAAATTTAAGTTTTCTTTGCATATGTAAGTTACAACCTTTCACCATAAAATATTTTTCAAAAAAAACATAAAACAACATTCAGGGAGATTCAATGAACAGTGATTTTATAAGTTCTATGTAAGCTTCATTATCATTTACTCACAAGCCCCAAAATGGACATTACTCAAAAGTAGACATTCATATAAATTTTGAGATTCTTTTTTTGTTGTATCCCATTAGAAAATATTAATTTGTTAAAATATAGAACAAAAACAGCAACAACAACAAAGAATCAGTGAAAAAAGAAAGACTGAAATGTATTTATTTGGCACCTGGAATAAAAGGTTTATATTTTTATTCCATTTTCAAACACATCTTCAAAAATTCTAATTTTGAAAACTGAACTCATATGGTTATAGATAGCACAGAGAGTTCTCAAATGCCCTTCACCCAGTCTCCTCTAAGGTTAACATCTTAAATAATCAAGGTATGTTTGTCCAAACTAAGAAAGTATGAGATCTGGGGGAGAAATTTACATTTGAATTATTTCTTGGGAATTCTTAGGTGATACTAGAGCACAAAGAAGAAAATAGTATCACTGATAACTATGTCTTAGTGAGGACCTACTGAGGTGTAGCTGTGACCTAATACCAAATTCAGGGCTGCCAACAATATAGAGGGCATATATGGCATGATTCCTACTTCAAGAGATTTATAACTATTGAGGAAATAAATTACCTCTCATAATTAGCCATTGGGAAAATAGGGCATGAACTGTATCTTTTTGTTTCTTTATTTATTTTTTTTTGTGGTACGTGCCTCTAGCAGGAACCGAACCCGTGACTCTCTGGTGCGCAGGCCGACGCTCAACCGCTGAGCCAAACTGGCCAGGGCGAACTGTATCTTTTTGATATTATTTTAGTAGGCAGTCTTGATTTGGGACAGTAATCTAGGTTAAAGTCATACATTTTGGAGTCATTGCTCTTTCTGAATATGTGGGGGACACCACAGGTGAGAAAAAGGTCCCTCTCAACAGCTGTACATGGTTTTTATCCTGCTCTTCCACTTTGAATACCCAGGTCATTTGCAAAATATTGTTTTATTGAGTTGTGCCGATCTTTCAAATATTGACACATTTCATTGGAAAATATGAAGCATCATATGAATTAATTTCACCAATCTCATCAGAAACTTATCTGAGAATTAAGCAGTCAGTCTCACAGTGGTGGGTATAATTTTCCAAATTTCTAACTTTCCTTAGAAAGATTGAATTTTATCATTAGTTACAAATACTACCAGAAGTATTTTCTTAAAAGTGGCAGGTTCAATTTCTGGGTTCACTATCAAGAAAATATCTACTAGATACTCAGCTCTGAATAAACATCATCCTCTCTGTCTTTCAAGTAAAAATGGTACTTCATGAAGAAGAAAAACAGCTAGTTGACTTGCAACTCAGACAGTTCTTTGAGCCAGGGAGCAATCACCTGACTCTGATATGCATTTCCATTCCATCACTCAGTAAATTAAAACTGTGTTAAGATTTAATAAAAGTAGTGATCTGCATGTTTTCTCTAGGACTTTCTTTAATAATTTGTGGGTTTGTTTTGTTTTGTTTTCCTAACAAGTTCCTGGCTGTGAAGAATGCAATGCTTACCAGTAGTTGGTGGCACTCCCCTGTTTCATACTAAGAAACCAACAGTTTTACCCAAATTGCTTTTGCAATGTCAGTGCATATGTCAACACCGTAAGAAAGACAGACAACATCTTAGTATTATTAGAAAAATATTTTGAGTGTCTAGAAAGATATTTTGAGGCATCTGCAGGAGTCTAAAAACTATATTTTCAGAACTGTTATTTTAGACAATTAAGTAAAGCCTGGGGCCTCTTCTTTCCAACAATTGCTAATAGAGCTTTTGTTCATTTGTTTTTTGTTTTTATATTTATTTTAATGTCTCTGTCCTCATCCTCTCTCTCTGACTCTGTTCATATACATGTCTGGGGAAAATTCTACAAGTTACCTTTCAGAGTCTAATTAAAAAAATGAAGAAATACCTCATCTTCTTATTGCATAACATTTACAACAATTCTTGGTTTTTCTCCCCCACTAGTTATGGTTTACTTTATATTAAAAAAGTATTTAATTATTATTAAGACTTTATTTTTAGAGCTGTTTTAGGTTCACAGCAAAACTGAGGTAAAGGTACCAAGATTCCCTTCACAAATGGAAAGGGCCCCTCCACGCATTCTCTACATCCTTTACCAGATGGCATATTTGTTGCAATGAATGAATGAACCGACACTGAAACGACATAATCACTCACTGTTCATAGCTTATATCATCACCCTATTTTGAGGCGCCTAGAAGCTATGACTCCCTTTATTCATCTGCCTGTCACTCCAGCCTTGTGGGCAGTGGTTTGTCCTCTGTCCTCCACTTTATTATGGATTCAAGAAAAGTGGTTAATTTTTCAGTCTGTTCAGCATTTTTATTTGTTGTTAGGCTGCAGTGTTATTTCCAATCTCTTTATAAGCAAAACCAGAAATCAGAAATCTTAACAGAGTAGTTTTGAGTATAGCTTCTCTCCTTTAAAGAGAAGTATTCTGAAAAGTCTTAGTTTTTTATTAGGCTAAATAACAGTTTCCAAGTTTATATCTGTAATTATCTTCTTTATGTTTAATAATCTATTTTAAAAATGATTACAGAAATTCCAATCAAGCACATCATCTATTTTTATATATGCCAATATATTAGAGAGGGCATACAGATCAATCAACAAAACCAGGATAAATCTCATCATTTTCTACAGTGTGGACTACAATGGACATTTATATTTTTAGTGTAAACTCAACCAATTGACAAGGCATGTATTATATCTATTAGTTGAATTGAAACAAAGCATTTTTGCATAGTTAAAAAATGTCATGACACATAGTAACACCACAGATACAAGTTACATCAAATTAGAACATAAAAAGGTAAGTAAAAAAGAAAACTTTATTTGATATGTCTGGGTTTCTGTGGAATATGACATAACCTGAATGTTAACCTAAAGTAGAGATCATTTGAAACAATAGAAAACATCTGAAACAATTTTTAAAAACATAATGAATATTGGGAACTTTACATCTCTCAGAATTTATTAATGTATTATATAATGACATAGTCATAATAAATATCACTTAAATATATATTAGGAAGCTAATTTATTACTAAACACAGTTGAAATTATAACAGTCAACATGGTTTATTGTATTTCTGGAAATGTAGCAGGGTAGTATTTTGAAGCATTTTTCATTTGATATTTTTTTCTTTTTCTTAGTTCCATGTTACTCAGTTTTTCCTCCATCATAAAAAAATAATGAAGTTATTTCCTTGATAAGGGAAAACTCAAAGAACAAAATATGAATAAGTACTCAAATAATTGACTGTGATTTCCAAAACTGACTATTAATATCCAAAACAAGGTCACATTTTGAATATACTTTTGATTTCTATAAATGTGGTTTGGAGGCGAAAATTTATCTGAATATTCTAAGAACTCAAAGAATAAACATTTACAATGCAGAGAAATGTAAATAATGATATTAGAGTAGAAAAGACAACGCCTGGATACATGAGCTATTTTCCCAACCAGACGGGTAAGGGTCCCAGTAAGTACCCTGGGAGAAGAAAGCTCAAGTGATTACTTATCTTTAGAAGCTGATGAGATCTGAGAAGGAACCCCACACTTCCACCCTGCAGCTCTATCCAGGAGAAGAGCGAGAGACCATGTAATTGTTTTTTGTTGTTGTTATTGTTGTTTCTGCTGCCAGCAAAATTTTTAAATTAAATTTATTGAGGTGACATTGGTTAATAGGATCACGTAGGTTTCAGGTATAGATTTCTTTTTTTTTTTTTCTTATCCTTACCCGAGGACATTTTTGCATTCATCTTCAGACAGAGCAGAAGGGAGACAGGAAGGAAGAGAAAGAGAGAGAAACATCAATGTGAGAGAGACACATCGAGTAGTTGCCACCCACAAGACCCCAACTGGGGCCAGGGACAAACTGCAACCAAGGTATATGCCCTTAGCAGGAACCAAACCTGGGACTCTCTGGTCTGCAGACCAACACTCTAACCACTGAGCCAATCCAGCCAGGGCTCAGGTATGGTATAGATTTCTATGTTACAAGATAATGCCCACCACCCAAAGTCAAATCATCTTCGGTCACCATATACTGGGAGCCCTTTGCCTCCCACCCTCACCCCTTTCCCTCTGACAACCACCACACTGCTGTTTATGTCCACGTGGTTCAGTTTTATATTCCACATGAGTGAAATTATATGGTTCTAAGCTTTTTTCCCTGAATTATTCACTTAGCATAATATTCTCAAGTTCCATCCATGTTATTGCAAATGATAGTATTTCATCTTTTTTATGGGTGAGTAGTATTCCATTGTGTGTATGTACCACATCTTCTTTAATCAATCCTCTAACCCAGGACACTTTGGTTGTCTCCAAATCTTGGCCTTCATTAATAATGCTACAAAAAACATATGGTTGCATATATCTTTGCGAATGCATGTTTTCAAGTTTTTTGCTGGGTCATATGGTAATTCTACCTAAATAATTTTAAGGTAATCTGAAAGTAGAGCAGACATCTTCTGTATTCTCTATGAATCTTCAAAGCTTCACATTAAGAGAAGCTCCACAGTAACTATAGTGCCAAACCAGTAAAATAAATACCACCTATGGGCTTGAAGGCCGCTTAAAAATATTCTATGTGATTTTGACAGTCCTATCATCAAGAGGTATAGTCTGTGTTTCTTTTTTAATTTGGGGGCTTCAAAACAGTAAAGATGACATTATGTGATTCCAATGCTGTCATAAAAGGTAAATAACGTCTGCCTATTTCTCTTGATTTTTTTTAATCCCTTGGAACCTAGAAATTCATACTGTGAGGAAGCCCAAGCAGCCAAGAAAAGCTACATGTAGATGCTGGGCCAATAGGCCCAGCTGAGGTAACAACCGACAGCCAGCAGCGATGTTAAAACGTGAGTAAAAGCAAGCCTTTAGATGATTCAAGTCTCCAGACACCTTGTATTCCAGATGAAGACCCAAAAAACTCAGAGTGGAAACAAGCTGTTCCCACTGGGCCTTTTCTAAAATGCTTCTCCTCTGAATCTATGAATATAATTAAAAAAAAAAAAACTTGGAGTGATTTGTAATTAACAATAGATAACTAGAACAGTAGAGTGGTGAAAAGGAAGAGTAGCCCTGGCCGGTTTGGCTCAGCGGTTAGAGCGTCGGCCTGCGGTCCGGAGAGACCCGGGTTCGGTTCCCGCTAAGGGCATGTACCTCGGTTGCAGTTTGTCCCCGGCCCTGGTTGGTCGTGCGGGTGGCAGCCACTCGATGTGTCCCTTCACGTCGATGTTTCTCTCTCTCTCTCCCTTCCTCTCTCTCCCTCCCACTCTATCTGTACAAAAAATGGAAAAGTATCCTCGGGTGAGGATAGAAAAAAAAAAAAAGAAAAGAAAAGGAAGAGTAGACATGACAGGGCCCACAGAGGAAAATAATCTTTTCTGAAGAGGAATAAATAAGAGTTTAAGTGCCCAGATATCATGTCTAAAAGCTATGGCAGGGTTCTTAGGCAACAGAGCCAGATTCCATAATTGGTGCCCCAATACCTGGTTAATTGAGCTATGTCTTAGTAAGTGTTGGTAGGGACAAGAGACGGCAATGGAACAGACACCTTTTCCTGAATGTCATGACAATACCACCATTTCTTAAGGACTTAGAGAAACTATGGAAGAATGGAAGGAAAATATAAAATGGGAAGAATCATGAATTGACCAATTTTTATCTTAAAATATCCACATTATAATCACTCATTTGAATTGAGATTATTTAAATTTCCTCTGCCACTTCTGGATTATTTTAAAGTTAGTCATAGAAATAATGTATTATTTTACCTGTCTTAAATTTTAACTTTATAAAATGTCTAAAGTGCTAAATAGATATTATTTTAGACCTGTTTGCAGAAATGAACATTGATCTGAGCAAATGATATATATTATCACATGCCCCTTTACAATGTTAAAAATTATAACATGAAAAGAGTTTAGGTTGTCAAATTGAAGTAGATCCTTGATGTCTTCATAGATCCAATTTAAAAAAAAAATTGTTTCTGCTTCTACTTTTTTTACGTTAGTTTAATAGTAGTAAAATGAAAAGAACCTAAAATTTACCATATTAACTGATTTTAAATACACAATTTAAGAGTCTCTACTTCCACTTTCAATGGTTTATTCTGTACTTTAGATCTTTCCAGACATCTGATATAAACTTTCAAAGAGAGTTCTTAGGAAAAAAACATTAATTATTGTCCATTAATGACTTGTTCTAAATTTCTGTTAGTGATAATTGACCCTTATCCATCTAATCAGACTCCTTTACTGAACATCATTTGATATATGTGTTAAAGTTTGTAAGATAAATGGCCTCATTGGGATGCATCTATGGCCCCAATCTAAAATAAAGTTAATTAGCTTGAATGGGAGTTGAGTCCATGGCCATGTTCTAAGAATCTCAAAGTATCTGAAATAAATAATAATAATAATAAATTATCAGGGGAACCATCTTAACTAAAATTTATAAATTTTCAATATGGTGTAATAAAAAATGTTGACTATATCAAAAATCCCATTTGCAGCCAAATGTTAAATATTTGACATTGGCTTAATCCATTGTAAACTCATGGACTTTGTTCAATTCTGTTTTTTTGTTTTTTTGTGTGTGTTTTTTTGTGGTATGTGCCCCTAGCAGGAACCAAAACCAGGACTCTTTGTTCCACAGGCCAACGTTCAACCGCTGAGCCAAACTGGCCAGGGCATGTTTGTTCAGGTTTATAAAAATATTTATTATTTTAAGTATTACAGATTTCCTCCTTTTTTGCCCCACTGACACCTTCCTCCTAGCTCCTGTTCCCTCCTGCGTCCTTCACCACACTGTTGTCTGTGTCCACTGGTTGTGCATATATGCATATAAGTTCTTTGGTTTATCTCTTCCCACTCCCCTACCCACCTTCCCTCTGAGGTTTGTCAGTCTGTTATCTACTTCCTCCATGTCTCTGAATGTACTTTGTTCATCAGTTTATTATATTTATTATATTCCACAAATAAGTAAGATCCTGTGATACTTGTCTTTCTCTTCTTGACTTATTTTTCTTAGCATAGTGCTCTCCAGGTCTCTCCATGCAACTTTTCGGATAAAGACTGAAAGTGCCAGTTAATTATTGTTTTTTAAACCTGCAATTTTAGGCAAAGCTCTGAGGATCCCATTCTCAAGTAATCACAAAGGATGTTATATTCTTCTTCTCTCTTATTCTCTCTCTAATACTTCATTCCCTAACATTGATTCTTCTACCAAAGCCGCTTCTCCATTCCTTTCTGAGATTTTGGGCTCTAGTTCTAGGGCACCAGTGTTTCTCAGACTGGAGTGTTTCTCAAACTCCCAGTGAAAGAAAACTGAGTGAGAGGTTTAAGACATTATAATACCAAAAAAAAAAAAAAAAAAAATTAGCCCTAAAGAACTTCACCCTTTGGAAAAACTATATAAATTGTAAGCAAATATATTGTAGCATTGGTTACCTGGTAGACAATGCCATGAAAGTTGAGTTCAGAGGCTTCTCATAAAAATAAAATACTCAATACTAGGCCTTCAGTAATAGGACATACCTTCGCTCTTTTGTGATAAATCAAGTATTTTATTTTTATTTTTCTTTATTGATTTTTAGAGAGAGATAGAAACATCAATTGGTCACCTCCTGCACGCCCCACACTGGGGATCAGACCCACAACCTGGGCATGTGCCCTGACCGGGAATCAAACTGGTGACCTTGTAATGTATGAGTCGACACTCAACCACTGAGACACACCAGCAGGCTGATAGATTAATGATTAATGCTTGCTTTTCTTCAGTTCTAAGAGAGAACAGAAGAGAAAAAAACACAGTCCAATTTCAGTTTCCTATCTAAATTTGAGAGGAGAATTTGGGCAAACTAAGGGCACTAGTCACATTTTAGATTTATTCCTATTAAGTCCAGAGGGAGAAAGAAACATACATGAAGTATTACTAATATTTCATTTCAATAATTTTTTGAGCTGTGATCTCTTTGGCAATCTAGTGAAAACCATATATCTTTAACATTTTTAATGTATAAAATATACATATGATTACAAAAGAAAAAATAATATTGAAATGTAGTTAACATCTTAACAATAACCACCATAATTTCAAAGTAGTTGTGAGCATACACAGTGTTTTTCTGATATCTTCAATAACTAATAGCAAGAAGAACTGTTTATCATAAATTTCTAAATAAAGTAAAAAAAAAAAAAAAAAAAAAAAAAACTGACAAAAATTCCACAGGACTCAGTAATAATCCACAGTAATAATCCAACAACCACCGCCTGGACTACTCTCAAGAGGTGTAAGGTTTGTATGCATTAGATTCAAAAACAATTTGGGAAAATGTATCATTTTAACCTTAGGTCACTTCTATATTTGATTAGTGTTGAAAATAACTGAGAAAAGATTTGTAGACATATCAGATGAACTAGATAATCTATGCTTACTCATGTGTTCTTCCTCTACTGATTCTTTAGTTAAAAAAAAAACAAAATTGGGACTCTGCTGGTGTGACTCAGTGGACTGAACGTCTTCTCATGGACTGAGAGGTCCCGGTTTGATTCCCAGTCAGGGCACATGCCTGGGTTGCGGGCTTGATCCCCAGTAGAGGATGTGCAGGAGGCAGCCGATCTATGTTTCTCCCTCACATCAATGTTTCTATCTCTCTCTCTCTCTTCCTTTCTCTCTCTAAAATATCAATGAAAATATATTTTTTTAAATTTGGTAATAAATAATCTGTGTAAGTTTAGCTATGACAGTTTGCATAGTAAAGGTTAGGTCAATTAAACATTCAGCACTTCAGTTTTGTCTCCTGTAAAATAAATGGGTTAAGTTAAATGATCCTTGAGGTAGACTGCAGAAGAGAATTCGTTTTGAAGTTAAATATTAGTTACAATGCCCATTGAATGCTATTATATAAAATATGACTTAAGACAGTTGGGACCTAATTCATTAGGTCTGCTGTTTTGCATTCTGCTGTTTTTATCTGCTGTTTTGCATTCTGCAGTTACAGTTACCTGCGGTTAACTGTGGTCTGAACATATTAAATGGAAAATTCCAGAAATGTACAATTCATAAATTCTAAATTACAGGTTGTTCTGAGAATCATGATATAATCTCTCACCATTTTGCTGTGTCCCACCCAAGGCATGAATCTTCCTTTTCCCCACCAAGGACATGAATCTTTCCTTTTTCCGGGTTACCTAGGCGGTAAGCACTACTGCCCATCAGTCACTTAGTAGCCTCTTAAGTTATCAGATCCACTGTCAAAGTGTCATAGTACTCATGTTCAAGTAGCCCTTATTTTATTTAAAATGACCCCAAAGCCATTCACATAACTTTTATTACAGTACATTGTTATAATTGTTCTATTTTCTTATTATTGTTCATTTCTTACTGTGCCTAATTTCTAAATAATTAAAATTTATCATAGATATGTGTGCATTGGAAAAAAATATGTATTGGACATTTTACATTTCTTTCAGGATTAGAGTAATATATTTTAGAATGACACATATATATTATTTTTGTACTATCCACGATTTCAGGCATCTACAGTGGGTTTTGGAATATAATCCCCATGGATAAAAGGGGACCACTGTATAAAGTTGTTATGAGGATCAAATAAGATAACATAATGTTTTCATTAGGCTCATGGTAATTTCTAAAAAATGTGACTTCATACCCAGACTTTAATATAGTTAAGCTAGACATGCCTACTTCGTTTGTATTAAATCCCAATTGTTACTTTCAAATAAGTGCATTTGTGGCCAATTAATATTTGACAAAGGAGGCAAGGACATACAATGAAGTAAAGATAGTAGATACAACAATGGTCTTAGAAAAATTAGATAGATGCAAGGAAAAAAATGAAACTAGAACACCTTCTTACACCATACACAAGAATAAACTTAAAATGGATAAAAGACTTAAATGTAGAAAGAATACATAGGCAGTAAAATCTTGGACATTTCTCGTAGCAATATTTTTTATGATATGTCTGCTTCGGCAAGAGACACAAAGGAAAAATAAACAGAAGGGACTACATCAAACTAAAAAGATTTTGCATAGCAAAAAAAAATCAACAAAATGAAAAGACAAACCATTGAATGGAAGAACATATTCACCAATGATACATCTGATAAGGATATATCCAAATTTGGAAATATCCAAATTTTATAAATAATTTGTACAACTCAACACAAAAAAACAAACAACCCAATTTAAAAAAAAAAAAATGAGCAAAAGGCATGAGTAGACACTTCTCCAAAGAGGATGTAAAGATGGCCAATAGACATATGAAAAGATGCAGAGAAACACAAATGAAAACCACAATGAAATATCACTTCACACCTGTTAGAATGGCTACCATCAATAAATCAATAAACAACAAGTGTTAGCAAGGATGTAGAGAAAAGAGAACACTTGTGCACTGTTGGCGGGAATATAGATTGGAGCAGCTACAGTATGGGGTTTCCTCAAAAAATGAAAAATGAAACAGACTTATGACCCAGTGATTCTACTTCTGGGAATATGTCTGAAAAAACCTGAAACATTGAGAGTAAAGAATATATATGCCCCTCGGTTCATTGCAGCATTATTTACAATAGCTAAGATTTGAAATAGCCCAGGGTCCATCTGTAGATGAATGAATAATAACCTGTGGTATGTTTACACAGTGGTATATTAGTTGGCCACAAAAAGGAGGGAAATCTTACCCTTTGTGACAGCATGGATGGACCTGGAGAGTATTATGCTAAGTGAATTAGCCAGTCATAGAAAGACAAATACTGTATGATCTCGCCTATATGTGAAATATAATTACAAAATAAAGAAACAAAATAAAAACAGACTCATAGATCTAGAAAAGAGACTGAGAGCTGTCAGAAGGGAGGGGGTTTGGGAGATTGAGTGAAAAAGTTCAAGGGATTAAGCTAAAAGGAAACAAAAAAACGTCATAGACACAGACAACAGTATGGTGATTACCAGAGGGAAAGGAGGGTGGAGAGGTGAAGAGGGTACAGGTAGGTAAATGCCGATGGAAGGAGACTTGACTTGGGGTAATGAACACACAATATAACAGATAGATGATATATTATAGAATTGTACACGCATAACTGATACAATTTTATTAACCAATGTCACCCCACTAAATTAAATACAATTTTTAAAAAAGAAAAGGAAATAGTTGGGCAATATGCAATTGTATGTGTGTGTGTGTGTGTGTGTGTGTGTGAAAAAGACATTACACTGTCTATGTCAAGTCCCTTGACTATATTATTTTATAATTCTGGGAACATGAAAACTACCTCCATTGGACCTCAGTTTTCTCAAAATTAGAGACACTAATACTACCTCATAAGTTTAGTGAAAATGTATGTAACATGCTAAGAACTATATTTGCCATATAGTAAATACCCTGAAAACATTGGCTATTACTGATATTATTATTATTCCCACTAAACTAAATAAATATCCAAGAAACCTAATAGTTCTTCCTTTAGGCCAGTAATTGGTGAAACACTGCATTGGCCTTTAGTTTGCAACCACCCAACTGTTTTCTCACTGATAACTTTCCCAACTGGACACTAACAATGCTGTTGATTATACTATTGCCACTATCCACTATCACTAATTCTTCTTCCTTCATTTCAATGGTTTGCTTTCAATGATACAAGATAATTAAAATCATTTTTCCTGAAAAGTGAGTTATTTGTATGTTTTTGGCATTTACCTTCTCAGAGATAAATTAGGATCACGTATGACTTCTTGGATAGTCAGAAACTTAAACCTATAAATGGAGGAGGCTGTTTAAATCTAACTGCATGAGAACTGACTTATATTTCAATCTAAAAAAAATCACTTATTTGAACCAAGAATTAGTTAGGCAATAACAGTGTTGAATAGATATTTCCCGCTTAAACACAAAAATCTCAGTATCATGCTAACTTTGTCATTTCTAAATTGTGTTGATTAATAGCACTAGATACCAATTGTGAAAATAAGAATATGGGCTATTTATTAAGAAGCCACTTCCAGTTTGTCAGAAATGGTAATAGCTTTTTGAACTATCATTCATAATTCCTTTAGTATTGACATTACAATATGCAAATATATAATTAACTAGATAATTTAGTAGCCATACACAATCCACTCCAGAACTGACTCTTTGAAATCTTTGAACACAATTGCAGACCACTATAATTTCTAATTTTTCAAGATTCCTAGTTTAATTAAATACATCTTATTTGAATGTTAATTATTTTGCTATCTAATGACACTTTTAAATTTACTTTTCATTTTTGAATTTTTGCATCTTGTCTCCCAACTCGAGTATACAATGAAATGGGCTCATTCATTTCTAGAAACACCTTGCACATATTAGGTGTTTGCTCCCCAGACAATTATTTTTATCTGACTGCTTTAATGTGTTATTGAGTCTGTGTTAACTGGGTTCATGTTAATATGTTCTAGTTAATTTTCTACACTGTACATGTCAGAATACAACTAATTGATTCCATCATAGGCAGAGGAGAGACAAGATATGTCATGGTGAGACCAATATCTATTCCTCAATAATTGTAGCCTGAAGGTTTGGTTTTATTGTCAACCAGATATTAGCATCATTTTCACAAAGGTTCAGAATATTTGGTTGGCTTAATTTCTTCACCATTCAATAACCATTTAGAGAAGATCTCTGTAGACTGGCACTATTTCAGTTATTCGCAATATTAATACCTATTCTGTTTGTCATATTTTATAGACGGGGAGATTTCCTATGCTTGATATGCCTTATAAAGTTTTCACTCTATGTCTTTGCATTTAAAATGGGGTGAAAAATAAAGACAGGGCTTTTTATTCTATACTATTCAGATACAGGGCCTACATGCACATCTGGGAAAGAACGTTAGAGGTAGGGAAGCACTAACGGGGGGAGGAGCTACTCCTCTACACGATGTGGTTGTGACGTGGAGCCGACCCGTGGTGGAGTGGACGTGAATAGAGTCTCAGTCATTTAGAAGCCACTTGTCTTTTCTGATTATACTTCGTATCAGAGGGTTGGACTGCAATAGTCAACTGTGCCCTTTCATAATACTGTAAAGGCTTATTTAAACTAGAAATATATACTTAACAAAAGTTTTCCTTGGGAATGACAAAAACATGATATTAAAACCACATGCAGTTTTGTAAATGATTAACTGATTCAGAAAAATGTTTACTTTAAAATACAAATAACATGAAGGGATTCTGATTCATCTTGAGTCCTTCTCACATGAAAATTGATGCAATTCTTAGCATATCGTGACCACGTGTTACTCAATCATCTCCTCACCACAACCTACTTTGGTTTATTTTCTGATGTTCTTCATTTACATTGTCCATGTCCAACATTGTTAGCTTTGGAAAGATTGATATCAATACAAACTACAGAGGAGTCTTGATTTATACCATCTGCTAAAGTTGAAAGTTCAAGAAAAATGACTGTATTTATCAGTTATTTATATAATGTTAGCAAAGTCTGTTACTATTAGTTACTGTGCTGATCTACACAGCACAATAATATAGGAGTGCATATGCTCCCTCAGTAAGTTTCCTGCAGAATTCATGACAGAGCTGAGAACCATGCTATCAGCACAGCTCACTAAGTTTTCTCTCTACATTGGAAATCTGATTGGCTGTGGGGCAGTAGAGAGGTTTTTACAGTTTGTCGAGTCTGAAGAAAACTATTGCCAGGTTGGTATGTTCTGATCAAGTCCCCCATAGCATTTTGTCTCTAGGTTACTTTCCAGATTCTATTAGCAAATATCACTTCTGCTACTTAGTCAGAATCCAGTAGTTTTCTCTTTACTCCTTCATTCTCACACCTTCCTCATACTTAATACTAAGCATTATTTACATTATATCTTAACTAATAAGGCGATAAGTGTGTATACAAACTAATTTTTTAAAAATTCATTTATTAAATATATTATTTCAAGAAGTTAAATCAGCCCTGGCCAGTTTGGCTCAGCGGTTAGAGCGTCGGCCTGCGGTCCGGAGAGACCCAGGTTCGGTTCCCGCTAAGGGCACATACTTCGGTTGCAGTTTGTCCCCGGCCCTGGTTGGTCGTGCGGGTGGCAGCCACTCGATGTGTCCCTTCACGTCGATGTTTCTCTCTCTCTCTCCCTTCCTCTCCCTCCCTCCCACTCTATCTGTACAAAAAATGGAAAAATATCCTCGGGTGAGGATAAAAAAATAAAATAAAAAAAAAGAAGTTAAATCAGGAAACCTTACTACTATGCAAAACTACACACAATTCTTTTTTCCCCCTCTTTTTTCAAAAGAAAACTGTTACTTGATACATAGATATAAAAATAAGTACAGATCACTTATTTTAACTTTCCTTTAAACTTAGTTGATTAAATTGATTTGTGAACAAAGTTAAAAAATTCTATCAGGTATACATGAAAAAAAACTGAGTCCTTTTCAGTTAAAAACGACATTTTCCCCTTACGCTACTTAAACAGAAACTGAACAGCAGATTCTACTAAGGCTAGTTGATATAAATTCTATTGTTGCATTAATTCCATTTCCATTAAGCACCATGGTGCTAAGCCTGCGTTATGCCATCCATTACCATAGGAAAACTTGCTCTAATACATGAGATGTAGGATATGTTTAAAATAGAATGATAAATATGATTTGGGAGGAAATATGCAATGTATTATGTACCAGGATTAGGTGATAAACTTTTTGAAGATACAAATTCTTAGTGCTGTAAAAATACATTTCAGGCTAACAGAAAAATTGAAATAAAAATTATAAATATTTTATGCTTAAATAGTAATATTTAAAAGAGATTAATTTACTTTCTGCTTTTATAAAATTCATTCAGGAATATAATGCAGGATACTCTCTTCCTCTAAGATTGTACTTTTGTATGACTATTCTCTTTAGAGAGTTCACTAACTCTAGTTAAATGCTGTATATTTTATAAGCTGCCTTTTATGTCTCCAAAATGTCTTTTCTGAACAGACTGAGAAAGCTACTTCCTCTTCTAATGTATCAAGCTAAAGAGGATAACAGTGACTAGGTCAAAAAGAGCATAAAGCAGCAGGATACTTCAATTAATAAGATAAGATAAATATTTGAGGAGATTTAAAGGTTCATTTCTCATAAAGATTTAGATAACCATCAAATATTGTATAATGACTTCATTTTCATAATCATCTTCTAAAATTCCCATTCAAGTTAAATGTATATATTACATGTGCGTGTGTACACACACACACCCACACACACACACATATATATATATGTTTATATTATATTATTTATTTATTTATTTGACATATCTTCCCAATGAAACAATTTCTTTGGTGAGTAATGGTCTTCCTCCTAACTGATAGAGCTATACAGTGTTCACCATTCTGCTATTAAAATATTCTAATTAAATCAGTCACCCTGGTCCCATCTGTTATATACTGATCTCACTTGGAGAAGCTCCTGAAATCTCTCCAGTGAATGTACTTAGTTTCCTTCATGGCTCACTGGATGTCACACACAGCAGCATCTTGTTCTTGGCTTGAAATTATAACTGAGGCTCTGGGTATAAAAACCACAGTGAATGTGATGGAGATTAAATCCACTATTTAATTATAATACTCTCAGAATGCCTACAGAGTGAAAAGCATTGTGGATCACATCACTGTCTAACTATCTACCGGCGATGATCTGGGAGAGAGGCATGAGAAGAATCCCTGGACGTTCTCTCAGTCCTAAGTATTAGAAGATAGTCCCAGGAATCTGGGTCTACAAAAATGTCAAGAATTGGTTAAGTTCGGTATCCAAGGCTGGACCTGAACAGGACACCAGAAGTCAGTGATGAAGCCAGCTTCATAAGTGTAGATCTATGTTATCTTCAAAATCATGGCACTTCTATTAGTGTTTTCGAACACATTCACTGATTTTTAAACTTTAATTTCTTGGAAATCAATAATGGTGTGGCAGTGGGATAGTACATAGGACTCTATGTATATATCTTCTTGTTAAAAGATGAAAATAAAAATGATCTTAATATGTTAATTAAGAAATTTTGGCTGACAAAAATGTAGGTTTCCACAAATGATAGATGAGAAAACTTTATTTTATGCACATTTGCCACCACTATTTTTGAACTCTAGTTGATTCACAGAATGTCAAATGTCTTTTACAAAAAAAAAAATCTTATTTTTATTACCATATTTTAATAATTAGTTGGGTTAGTCTACCTGATAATGCTATTTCCTGAAATCCAGGGCTACATACTATTAATTGTGAGGGTGCATTATTATAGAATTACCTATTGTGCTTATAACTCAGATCCCTTTGGGAATCAAGAAGGCCAAAATTTTAGTTATTTATTTTTTTATTTGTAAATCCTCACTTGAAAATATTTTTCCATTGATTTTTTAGACAGAGTGTAAAGGAAGATGGGGGAGGAAAGAGAGAGAAACATCAATGTGAGAAAGACACATCAACAGATTGCCTCCCAAGGGACCCTAACTGGGGACAGGGAATAAACCTGCAACCCAGGTATATGCCCTTGACCAGGAATTGAACCCATGAGCCTTCAGTCCAGGGCAGTTCTCTAAATGCTGAGCCAAACCAGCCAGGGCAGAACACCACAATTTTAAACAGATAAATACATTATTTATTCAAACAGCTAAACATATAACATATCTACATGTATATATATAAACGGGTATCCACTTTATATTCTCCTCACCTTATTCCTTCTTTTTAATATTTCGAAAATAAAATATTTCCATATTTTATTTTTATCAAAGCTATTTATTCATATAAAGAATCAAGTAAGTCTACCAGATGTAAAAGTAAAATTTATTTTTTTTAAGAGAAAAACATTTAGCTCATTTATCTGACTTATTGAGTATTCATCTCTTTCTATACAAATTACAAGTTTGTTGGTATCTGTTACTCTTCTGCTATGGCTCTTTTATGTTGGGTCTTTTGTCTCTCCTTGCCTCCTCCCACACGTGTACACCATTCCCATCTACTTTTACACGGCCTTATCCCACGTTGGGTCTGGTCACTCCTCGGTGTCAGTGCTTGCACTACTTGACAGATATCGGACACTCATTTCAAGATTACTTTGTCAGAGAGCAATTTCAAGTCTCCTCTCTCTTCAAACCTGTAACATTTTCTCCCAAGTTCTTATTCACAAGTGACCTTGATTCCTCTTTTCCTAAGAAAACTGATGTAAGGAGAAGAGAGAAGTTTCACAAGCTCTGGAATATGACACATCTACCCGGTATCTGCCATGGCTTCACTCTGTCTCCTGAAAAGGCAGATGAGCTACCTGTGCTCCTAACTAATGTCTGCATGTAAAAATGAAGATCCAAAGGTAAAATTAGAAAACCCTTGGAGGAAGAAACATAAGTGAACAGAGGCAAAGTGTCTAAGAAAACATGACCCTGAAGAAGGGTGTCTACATTCCTGTTATAGAACACTGGGATCCTAGTGAAGAATTCTTTCTAACATTTTATATTAGAAATCTTTCATATGTCTGACTGTCTACTGAAGCTTTTAATGAGCTATGTAGTCTGTTAAAATGTATTTTGATACAGTAACACATTTATACGTGTGTGTGTGTGTGTGTGTGTGTGTGTGTGTGTATTTATTTATATATACATATGCTTGCAAGATGATGGTGGCCGAGGAGAAGAGCTAGAGGTTTTGCTGCCTGTACCTGACCACACACATGCATCACTGTTCTGAGAAACCAAAATAGTTCAATTTTCTACACCTACACCACACCATTCTGTGGCACATAAGCAATGCTAAATAAACCAGACATTTAAATAACGATTGTGAACTCAAACCATACATTTGTACTTCAGTGATTATTTATAATTAGGTATTTCTGCCAGAAAAAGAATATAAATGGCATTTGTTCCAAATATGAATTAATAAAACCACTATTTTAAATAAAACAATTCCCATCATTGCCTTTCAAAAGTCTACCAGACATAGCATTATTTTTCTAAAACTAAATTATAAGACTTCTATATTGAAAATCATTCAGTCAATCATTTAATAATAATATTATTTTCACCAAGTTTCTAAGATGTATGCTAAGGGTTGTGCAAGATACAAATATGGCTTAGATTTCATATTCAAGATGTCTATTATTTGGTTAATCTCTATATAGGAACAAATCAGAGAACATCTATCTGGAAAAGTGTGTGTTTCTAAAAGTAAAATGAAAAGTAAGAAAAAGGAATAATCACTGTTGTGTGGAAAATGGCAAAACAACTTTCTGTGGGGTGTAAAAGTTGACTCAGAATTCAAGGATGAGTGAGACTTGAAACTGGAGTCATGGGCCAGAAATTTAAAAAAAATCTCTCTGTGTCAAGCTCGCGGAATAACTTCATACGTCTCCTTCAAGGACAGAGTAGATATTTTAAAATGTATTGTTGAATAAAGAAATGTTGAAATGATTTGAAAAGTGCTCTAAAACATGTCTGATTGCAACAAATACTATGCGTTGTTAACCAGTGAGAACAGGCTCCTTCTTCAGGCAAGCTTCCAAATAAGACCCAGTCTTGGTCAACACCTTGTTTTCAACCCTGTGAGAGAATCTGGGGCAAAGGACTGGCAAGCTGTGTCTAGGTCTCCGACCAACGGAAATGATGAGATACGAAAGATATCTCATTTCATGCCACACATTTTATGACATTTTTTCCGCAGCAATGGATAATTAATAAAAGCATAGGTTTGTGAGCTGGTAAACAAAAGATGGTGGTGTTGCTGTTCAGCAGAGGGAAATACTGTACAAACAACATATTAGAGAACAATAAAAAACCCAGAGGAAAGGCAAACATTTAGAACCTTGTAGAATGATTTCAACCTGAAATGTCATATCTCTAACTATTATTATCTGTGAGAACTAAAATATTACTACTCTTGCTGTAGTTGCTGCAACTCATATATTGAGAACTTTTTTCAGTTCTAGACATACTTTTAAGCATCTTAGGTGTATTGACTCAGTTACAATGTATACTTATCCTAAAAGTTTCTTTATTGTCCCATTTTACAGGTGATGAATAATAAATGGGCAAAATCAGTGGGTGGTAGTTTCAGGCAATATGATTTGTGTTCCTGAAGCACATGTTTTTAGAGATAAGGTGCTTAGTGACAACTTTAGATTCAGAGGATATGCACAGAGACATTCCACCTTGAGAGCAGTGACGGTGTTGGGCTCCAGGGTTTGATGGTTACAAAACTGCTCACTACCAATATGGGCAATATATTTAGCAATATACCTAACTCTGACTCTGAAAACACAAGGATAATTTAGTGACTTTGGTCATAAAAGAGAAGTGTGGTTACTACTTCATTGTATAACAATAATACAATTATTTTTTAATATTTAAAAATTGTTTTTAATTGAAATTTAACTATAGAGATATGCAGAAGATGCTATAAATAGAAATTATATTGGTTATAACTAAAAAATAAAATTAAATTGTGTGTTTCACAAATGTATGTTTTGTGCCTAGAATAGATTCCCACCTGGTTTTATGATTTGAGATGGCAAAAGCTAGGAGGGACAGGGAATAAATAAATAGCATCATGGTTACATGGTTGCAACATAACTTTTATCCTTATGACGAGTTTACCATAACAATAATAAAAGTTACAGAAATGATGGGACACTTGTACCTTCAATAAAGCATATAAATAGTTATTTATGTCATATTGCTGGCAGAGGATACAATCTTATATTCCATCATGAACAAGTCACTGGGGCCCGTTGCAGACTTTGAAAACATTTTGTGGCCCTGGCCGTTTTGGCTCAGCGGTTGGAGCATCGGCCTGCGGTACAGAGAGACCCGGGTTCGGTTCCCGCTAAGGGCATGTACCTCGGTTGCAGTTTGTCCCCGGCCCTGGTTGGTCGTGCGGGTGGCAGCCACTCAATGTGTCCCTTCACGTCGATGTTTCTCTCTCCTCTCTCTCCCTCCCACTCTATCTGAACAAAAAATGGAAAAAAATGTCCTCGGGTGAGGATAAAAAAAGAAAAAAAGAAAACATTTTGTGTATTGGACTGCATTGTTCGTTTCTCTGTTGATTTCAAAATAATTATTGAGAGCCTACATTTTATAATATGGTTTCATAGCTAAAAGACAGTAAATTTCTTATCCAAGAAGTATGAGAAATGAAAGTAAGAAGACATCCACATGAGAACATTTCATGTTGAAATGGAAGAAACTCAAAGACAAAGACATTAGAAGTGTTCAGAGAGAAAAGACAAATCACCTACAAAGAATAATTATGCTGACAGCTGACTAACTGACAGCATCAGCAAAAGCCAGAAGGCAGTGAATTACAATTTGAATGTTCTAAGAGGAAATAGCCACCAAGTTAAAATTCAAAATTCCAGTCGGGAATACTTTGAAAGATTTTTGGATCTAAAAGTGTTTATCACCAACAGACTTCAAAGGAAATTATGAAAGACACATTTTGGGAACAAGGAAAGTGATTTCAGAATAGACTTGATACAGGAAACACTGGTTAAAATAATTTTATTTAACTATGTATACATATTTAAATGACCATTAGTATGTAACAATAATATATGACGTCTAGTTAGAGAGGTTGTACTAAAGCAATGGAACATGGGTTGGAGAGAGAAATTCAAGGCTAAGTTGTATATTTCTCAATTAAACTAGGCTAACACAGTCATAGGAACAAGAAGGAGGGCTGTGCAAGGCAGTGTAGGTGTCAGAGGGACAGGAGTTAATTAAAAAAAAAATGTCTTTGGCCATCAGAGTCCTAGGGAAGAGGACACAACCCCTAAGGGCTTACTCTACCATAAGGAAACAAAAATCCCTGGCCACGCAATATAAACAGCCACGTCAAAGTGCCTTTACAGTTGGAAACCCATATGGTCTTTTACATGTTACAAAAATGCATAGACGTTAACAAGTGAAGGAAACTCTCCACACACTCATGAAAAATAAAAGTTCTTTGCGTCCTAGAGCTGCCTGGGCTCTCAGCTCTCTCTTCTCATTAACATGTCATTCTTACTCTTTCATTTGCCCTGGTCTCATTAGAGGTAAGAAAAAAAAAATGTAAGTCTCATGCTTCAATGCAAGGTTTTATGTTTAAATGTATTTATTTAAAGAAGTCAGAGGGAGGAGATTATTATTACTCAGCTTAATTTCACTTTGAAAGGAAAGCTCAAGCATCAGATGCTAATGTGCTCAGTTTCCTAAACAAGTCCCCTTTGAACAGTGAAAGCATTTCTTTGTCAAAGCCTTCTCCTATTTTTTTTCTTTCTCCATCAAAGGAATAGGAAAAAAAAAAATGTTGACTTTCTTTTGATTTTTATTTCATACTGTATCAATTAGTTATAAAAGCTTTTTAGAGATAATTTTTATTTTCCCAGATATGTTCAAATATGAAACCATCATGTAATTAATTTATCTTCCGAAAAGATGAGTCTGCAATGTGTATTTATAATAGGGCAGGAAACCAAGAATAACAGAGTTGATCATCTTATTTACACCTACTTGAATTTTCTCCACTTTTTTGCATTCTGTCTTGTTCCTAGTAACCTTTACCTATGGAGACTGTAGGACAGCCATTTGTACTTGTTTAATACCTTGTAGGTTTTTAAACCTCATCTTGTGGCACAAACTATAATTTGCTTTGTGGCCCTGACCCTAGTGAGTCTATCAGTCATGTCCTCATGCTAAGAGCCTTTTTATTCTTACACATTCTCTGTTGGATAACACTTTTCATTCTTAAAGAGCATCATATACTGGTTTTGCCATCCTTTACCCCTATCTACACTAGAGGAAATAATCCTACTTTTTTCCCTTATCTATATCATTTTCTAACTCCTTATGCTTTCTGCCTCTTAACCGTGTGTAGAGCCCATGATATGGTTCTTGGTCATCTGCTTCTTCAACATCTCTTTCCTCTCTGTGTTAGTCTTATGTTAAACTTATCCTCTCTATAATTGTGTGATGTCCAAGGTGAATTAGGGGGATCTCTGAAAATTATAAAAAAGGTAAATTTTAACATGCAAATTAGGTCTAAACGTAAAGTTAGTCCAGACTGTTTCTTTGAACACTTGAAATAGTAGTTTCATTATAATCTACCAAGTTTAAGCATATAATCATTAGATTAAAGAAAAATCTAATGCTTTAGAATAAAGTGATACACTAAGATAGTAGACATTATTCATACATTTGTTCTATACTTACTTGAGTTTGAAAACAATATAAACATGCAACTCATATTAAATTGCCCGTCAGTGATCTTTTCCTCTTGCTTATCATAACTTTTGACATCAGCTGAATCTCATGGGATAATGATGCTAAGTGTAAAACCCAGGATGGGAAAAGGAATGCATTAATCCAAAAAATCTATATACCTCAAAATTCTCTTGACTACCTCAAATATTCATATAATGAACCTAAGAACAGGTTCAAGAATGGTTTTTAATTTGGCCTTTACCTAATTAGTGTTAAGAGTCTTGCTGTAAGATATCTGTAAGACTGGTTTTTTGTCTTAGCTTTGCTTTGATATTTTTATAAGACACCAAAAATTAAAATCAAGTCACTATTTTTATTGTCAAAAGTAAAAAATAAACATATGTTCATAAATTGTAAGTTGATTATTTCTTGTATTACATTAACTCTGGATAATTAAATAAACTTTTAGAATCAATATCCTTTTGAGCATAGAACCAACTTCCTCTAAAATACTTTAAAATCTCATTCAACATTATATTATATGCTAGTAAATACTATAAATTCAGTAGTTTTCTTCTCTGAAATTACTATAAATTATCAATTACATTATTTCTGATGTCATGCTTGTCACTTTCATGGCTGATGCTGTACTTTTTTTTTCAATTACCACTATAATTATTATTGCATAATTTATAAATATACTGTAATACTTCAAGAAACTATATTACTATATATGTATGTATGTACAAATAAAATAAACTGACAAATATACACACATATATATGTATATATATATATGGCATTTATTCATTATAAGATAGCTTACCTGTCTGAAGCATGGTTTACATAGTTTAAAATAAGACTGGAGCCCTGTCTGAGTTGCTCAATTGATTGAACCATCATCCCATACACCAAAAGTCTATGGCTTTGTTCCCACTTGGGGTCCACATGGGAGGCAAATAATCAATTCATTTTTCTCACATCGATGTTTTTTTCCTCTCTCTCTCCGTGCCTCTCTCTCTAAAATCAAGAGAAACATATCCATTATCCTCAGGTGAGGTTTTAATAGATAAATAAATACAGAAATAAAATAAGACTGGAATGATTCAGGAAATTATTTTACTATGCTGTTGTTTTTTTATATCATTGACTCATTATAATATAGCTTCCCCATATAAGGCAATCAGAAAGAATATATACACCCTTATGTTCATAGCAGCACTATTTATAATAGCTAAAATCTGGATACAGACCAAGTGCCCATCAATAGATGAGTAGATATAAAAGTTGTGGTACATTATCATAATGGAATACTATGCAGCTGTAAAAAGAAAAAAGGGAGCTCTTACCCTTTTGTACCTAGAGATTATTATGCTAAGTGAAATAAGCCAGTCATAGAAAGACAAGTACCACATGATCTCATGTATATGTGGAATCTAATGAACAAAATAAACTGACAAATAAAATAGAACCAGAATCATAGAAGCATGGAATAGACTGACAAATCTCAGAGGGAAGGTGGGAGGGGGTAGGGAAGAGATTAACCAAAGAATTTATATGCATAGATGCATAACCAAAGGACACAGACAATAGGGCAGTGAAGGCCTGGCATGGAATGGGAACCAGGTGGAGGAGGGCAATGGGAGCAATGGAGAAATAAGGGTAGGCATCTATAATATTCTCAAAAATAAAGATAAGTAAAAATAAAAGGCTGCATTATCCAAAAATTAGCCAAAATTAAAATTAATTATATGATTATATAAAGGAAATTCTACATATATTGAATGGAGGCAGCGATATATATGTATATGATAAAAATTAAACATATAAGAGAAACTAAACACATGCTCACCACAAACAACCCTGAATCAGATATAAGCTTAAGAGAATGTATTCTTATTAAATAATTTGATAATGACAAGTTGCTAAATGTCAAAAGTGATTCTATTTGCTATTATTTATATTAGCACAATTTTACATAAAAATAAAAAAAAATCATCTTAATAGTTTATGGCATGAAGTTTGTATTTGACATGCTTCTATTAAAATAATTAAAATGTGAGAGAAAATTATTTGAATTGTTATATAACAATAAATCTAAAAATTCTGTAGAATGTTGATAATGGGGGAGACTATGCATGAGTAGAAGTAGGGATATAAATAAATTCTCTGTACCTTCTGTACAAATTTTCCTGGAAATCTAAAACTACTTTTTGAAAAGTCTATTAAAATATATTTTAGAACATAAAATTATATGTACACTAAGAAAAATGCAAAGAAAATGTATACATGTTGGCAGGTTTGAACATGTGGAAATCACAACAATAAAAATAATTTTGTTAGGATTGTTAATTTTATCATGAACAGACAAAAAAATTCATAATTATCAGAACTAATATTTTTGAGCATTCAAGAATAATTTAAAATGTAATATTTAAGGATATATTAACATCATGAAAAGTTTTAATAGATATTAAGTTTAAGAAACCAAAACCCAGTTGGTTTCAATGACTCTCTTTCTAAAGCACACATTCATGTACCAACCCCCACATTCGTACACCTTCCCCCACACTCACACACATACATCACACATACATACACATACCACACACACTCACACACAGACAAGAGGCAGAGTATTGCTTATAAAAGGAGAAGAGATAAAAACAAACAAAACTATATATTTTTTTGTTTTCCAGTTTAAGAAAGCATCATAGTGAATAATTCAATGGAAAATAATTTTAAATAAAAATAAATTGCAAAAGGTGTTTTTAATGTTGTTTGCTTTAGTTAAAAATAGGTTCTATAATGCAGAATAAACAGGACAGCATTTCCACAAAGGAACGAAGGAAGAAAAGCAAAGGGAGGGAAAGGGGAAGGAAGGAGAAAAAAAGAAGAAATGTAATCTCAAAATACTTATCTCTGAAGTACTAAAACAAAACATAGTAAAAAATATATATATATCAATACAACAGAAACTTATTTGAAATTGATATAATTGATATATAAGGAACATAAATTAATAAATGAATGAATGAGTCAATCAACAACTAAGTGAACAAATTAGCATGTTCCTCTTCCTTTTGATTCACTGGTATTCCCTATTTGCTACACTACAGACAACAGAAAAATGCCCATCATATTTTCTACTATTTATGAGACTCTTTTAAAACATTTATATGTAAGTGCCAGCTAAATATTTTAAACTTAGATGATTATTTTTCAGTTACACGTCAACTTTTTCACATTTCCATAGTACTTTAAAAATGAGTAATTTACTCTGAAATGGCTCAGAGATGAAAAAAATCAGATTTTATTATTTTTTTTATTAGACATATCTGTCTTTGGAGGCATACTCAAAATGGTGTCTCTTGATCATACCGTGCACCACAATTTTTTAAAAAAATATAGGAGAGCTTTCTGGTTTGCAATGAACTTAAAGACATACCATCTTGGAATAAAAAACATTGATATATAAAGCTGAGGATTTTCATAAGTAAGGTTATGACCATGATACTATAAGATTAAGCAGTTTATTGTCATCATCATGTTACAACCTCCAATTTTACACCTGAGCAATACCCTCATGTTGAGCAATGGAACTCCTGGAACTCTATAAAGGTGTTTAAAAGATTCTTAGTCCTGTGATGTGACCTCTCATGTCATTCACTGGACTCTACAGAGAATCTTGCTCTCTGTCTAGACATTTGAGAATAGCAATTTATTTGGTCATTCTGCCCAATTTTTCACTCAACTTTGCCATGGATTGCTGTCTTCCTGATTCATTTATCACAGCCTGCTGAAAACTTCTTTGTCCTCTCTCTTGCCAAGTTTTGTTAAATGAATATCTGCCATTAGTATCCTGTGCCCTTACATCTTTAAGAAAATATACTGCCCATTTTATAGATTCAGAAACTGATGGGCAGTCATAGATGTAACTTCATACCAGAGTCCTTGGTCTGTAGAATTAAGCCTCAAAGTAATCATTCATTAATTCACTTACTCAATAATTCATGAATTTATGTATTTAAAAAATAAGAATGGAGCTCATTCTAGAAACCTATAATTGAACTAGATGATGTTTATGCTTCTTTTATATTTAAACATAAACATACTCAATATTTTTAGAGCATTCTAATTCATCAGCACATACTCAAATTTACAGGCAATATTGTATCAAATCAATTACATTACTATATCCATCAAACAGGAAACATTGGTTGCTACCAAAAAAGTTTACATTTTAGCATCTCAGAGAGTGTTTTTGGATTAATTTATGCACACCTTTCATTTTAAAACATGGAGAAATCTGTATTCTAATATCCAAATAAATTAACATTAATTTTTATTTATTAAAAATATGTATAAGTGGCATCTAGCAGTTCCTATCCAATATCCTCAAACTTTCTTCTTTATGAATATCTATTCTCAGATTTCTCCATGAAATTTCACATAACTAGTATAATTATTTTGCTCCCAAGTATTTAGTATTTAGAGAAAAAAACAAATCTCTATTGCTGGGATTGGCGTGGGGGGTGGGGGTTAATATTCATTGGAATTCAGAAACAAAGAGAAAAAAATAAATAAAAGTGTAGCCTTTCCCTCTGATTTTTTCAGTACTCAAGATTAGGTACAAATTTAATCATTTTAGTGTTATAATTAAAAAAAAATTTTTTTTTAATATTATGATAAGAACTATTTCTGTGACCAACAATTAGGTGTCATAAAATAACTCTTACATGAATCTGTTCATCTCGAGTTAGAAAAATCTTGAAGACTAACTAAACCAATCATTTAGAAAGTGCCAACTAGCCATTTCTTACATCAAAAGCACTACTATTTTTACTCTTCCTGATGAAACAAAGCCTATCACTCAGAGGCACTGGGACAGCAGAGTGGTTAGAATTTATTGATTTAGTAAAATTAGGTACTTCAAGTAATCAAACAAATGTAACTTCAAACTTGCTTTTATCACAGTTTTCATATGTTATACATGGAAATTTCAAACTCTGTGTGTGCAGGTTCGATGTTTATATTGCCTTTAATTAATTTCACATTTTTAATCCTCTCCATTTTAAATGGAAAATGCCATATCACTAATCTACATTCTTATACATTCCATTGTTGAAACAAATTTAAATAAGCAAGCAATCAAACAAATAAATACTGCAGCAAAAATTTGTAACAGAAAATGTGTTTAGAAATTATTAGATTCATCATATATGTTGACTGACTGATGATCATGAAATATAGAATATAAGAACAATAGAATCAAATAATGGAAAAAATCTCAGAAATTATAGATATAAAATATATTAAAAGCAGAGCTTCTCCAGTTAAGATGGAGTTGGTTTGTCCCCCATACAATTTGGGGCTGCTATCTCTGAGGCACTTCTGTGGAGCAAGAGACTTTAGAGAATAATTTTACAGAAAAGAAAACTCAAGTAAATACAGAATATGTTATCCAAGACCTGAATTTATTTATTTTTAAATTTTTACCCCTTTATTGATTTTAGAGAGAGAGGAAGGAAGAGGGAGAGAGAGACAGAAACATCAATGGGAGAGAACGTAGATTGGCTGCCTCCTGCATGCCCCTCACTGGGGATTTAGCCCACAACCGGGGCATGTGCCCTGAGCAGGAATCAAACCAGCACCCTCTTGGTGCAGGGGTTGATATTCAACCACTGAGCCACACTGGCCAGACCAAGACCCAAATATATGAGTAGGTAGTACTTGAACTTGGGTCTTATTATTGACAATGCCAGGGTTTTAGTTTACTTTTTATCCTTGGTTTTAAATAATGTTACAGTTTTAAATATGGTATTCAGTCATCTCATCCTCAAGTGGGACACTGGGAAAAGCCATAGGAAGCACAGGAAAAGTACTTGAGTGTTTCATCACTGAAAAGTTCATAGTTATGATTTGTATCAATCATAAAAAACAAAAAGAAAAAATGCAATTACTGTACATAGTTTCTTTAATAATATTTGTTTATAACCCAGAAAGTTACCTTGCTTGTAGTATAAAACTTTAGTAGGGATTCTAAATATGTAATACCAACAGTCATTGCCACCATCAACACCAATAACAACAAAACAAATACCTCTATGTATGAAGTGTAAAGAAAAATTTTCTGTAGTCAGAAAAAATTAGTATTAAAATGTCTGTGCATTCAGCTGAGAAAAACATAATAATATTTTTATGTATTACTGTAAACATCTTTAAGTTATGGTAGTTTCAGTTTACAAATTTGATATGAAACAACTAAATAAATATAAATAGTAAAATTCTGTAAAGAATCCCATTTAAGGTGAATATTCAGATTATAACTGCTGAACACATGAGTGATCATCAGCAAAATGCACACAAAGAACCTACTTCAAAGTGTCAAAAAATGCAAAAATAGCACTTTATTAATAGATAACATAATGATATTTTAATATTTTTGTCATGAGGGAAATGCTTGGCTGTAAATGACCTCACCAGAAGCATTTGGCTGCAAGATGTTATTTTTTAAGTATGTGTGAAATTGTCTTTCAAAAACTCAATTAAAAGATCTCAGAAATATAATTTTTCTGATATTTTCTAATGAAGCATCCTAGAGATATTTATTTATATGAGAATCTATTTTAGTAGATATAAAGCAATCATAAAAGTTCCAAGAAGTAGATTTTACCCTGATTTTTGTATGTGCTGTAAGTAATTGAGCTACAAGAATAAAAAACTATGAATGCACAACAAACCTAACACTACCAGTTGAACTGATTCTAAAAATATAAAGAGAAACATTGAAATCATTGGTAAGTGCAAAGTAATTTAGATTCAGTTTCTAATCTTTAATATAATAGTTTGTTTCACTGATTCTTTTTCCTGAATTTAGTTTTTTAAGTCCTCTAATTTTCTTTTAAAAATGCCATATCTTTAATGGCTATTGGCTGAGGATGTAGCAAAAATGTAACTGAAATATATCCTGATTGCAGTGGGAAGAAATGATACTCATTTATGTGTATATTCATTCAATAATTAAATGTCTACTATTGCCAAGCAATGTTTCCTGCAGAAAATCTTTTGCTTCTATGCACTTTATGATCTAGTGGAGATAAGTAAAGTAGATAGTGTGTTAAATAATGACATGTACTGGAAAAGAACAAACATGATACTACTGAGACTGGAAATGCATGAAGAGAAAGCCCCTCAGAGGAGGGGAATTTTGATTAAAGATAGAGGGAAAGTGAACAGTTAGTCATACAAATATTAGCCTGAGAATTATCCTGCAGCTGGGGTGAGGGCCTGCCTGGCATGTTCAAGAAACAGCCCAGAAACCTATGGACAAACAGAATAAAGAGATGGATAGAAGATGTTAGAACAGTAATAAGAAACCAGTTCGTGTATAGTCCTAAAGGGCAGAGCAGAGACTTGGGGTTTTACTAAGAGTAAATAAGACTCATTGGCGGGTTTTGAGAAAAGGAATGACATCATTTGACTTCAACATTAGCAGGAACCCTCTGCCTGCTGTGTTAAGGAAACACTATAGGAAGCAAACCAGACACAGGCTTACTCAAGATCATGGTCAAATTGTCTTATGCCAGAAAACATTAACTTTTGTGACTTGATAATGTATCCTTAAGAATTCTACATTACTTGTTCTTATATATCATATATAACAATAATATATTTTGTTCAATTTAGACATTCAAAAATATTGTATAAAAATCACCCATGTACCTATTACTTAGATTAAGTAATCAAGAATGGCCAACATAGTTGAAGTTGTCTTTGAAGATTGCCCTGCCTTGCCATAATTCCTCCTTCCTCATCCCAGAGATCATCACCATCATAAATGCCATGTTTATGAGTCTGACTGCTAAAAACCTGAGGAGGTACATATTTTTTCTTCTCATCAGTTCATAGTATGTCAGGAAAACAGAAATCTTCTAAGTATTTCCAACCAAGTGATGGAAATGCAATAAATTATCTGCAAAATTTTTGAAAGATAAAGCCAAATAAAAAAAAAGAACCCCAAAAAACCTTGAGTCTTCACCCAGAGCCCAGAAGCGTGTTAATGCAGAGCCTGGAACCTGAGAAGGAGCCCAGGAGATTGCAGTTTCCCAATGCTAGTGATTTCTTCACAGATATAGAGGCCAAGGACACATGCTGTTGTGTGTGAGGCTACTGTCATTGAAGAAAGAAGAGAAAACGGAAATGAGCTGGTAATAAAATCTAGGAAATAAAGTTCTCAGACTTCTAGCCCTCTGCCATACAGAGAATGCACAGAAGTTTGGAATGTAATAAGGAAAAAATTCCAGAAATGGTAAGCTTCTACATAATAATGGCCAGTATGCTTCAATAAAATCTTCTCAAGTTTTATTTTTATTTATTTTTAGTTGTTTTTTTTTTAATATGTTTGTATTGATTTTCTTAGAGAAACGAAGGGAGAGTTGGAAACATTGGTGTGAGAGAGAAAAACCTATCAGTTTCCTCCTGCACGCCCCCTACTGGAGATCAAACTTGCAACCCGGACATGTGCCCTGACTGGGAATTGAACTGGGACCTCTCAGTTCATGTGACAACACTCCATTCACTGAGCCACACAGGCTGGGTTAATTGTCTCAATTTTTAAAGTTTTTGGGTCTGATTGTGTGTGTGTGGTTTTTTCCCACATGTAAATCTTTTGAATTGCCTGGAATTAATGTCTGTCTTTGGTTTAGAGATACAATTTTAGTTTTTTAAAATATAATACTAATGGTTGATATTGATAGCATTGGCTCACTAAAGACTAATGCCAATTTTATCATGTTTATGTTTTCTCAAAGGTGAAGCTTTATTTCAGGGTTCTGTTTTCATTACATAAATAAATATGTTCAATTGTCTCTGTGCCAATAACTATAGCTGATAGCCCTTAAATATTGTAGGACAAATTTCCCCCCATTTTCTTTAATGTCGTCTTAGCCATTCTTGGCAATTATCTCTTTCAAATGCAATGTAAGGTAGTCAGGTTTTCTAATAAAGTCTGTAGAAAATTATCAATATTACATTAAACTTATAGAGTAATTTGGAAGAAATTAAATCTTTTTTTCCTTTATGAATTTTTTTTAGAGAGAGAGGAAGTCAGAGGGAGAGAGAGATAGAAACATTGATGAGAAAGAACATCAATTGACCTCCCCCTGCATGCCCCCCACTGGGGATCAGGCCCACACCTGGGCATGTGTCCTGACTGGAAATTAAACCCGTAATCTCTTAGTGCATGGGTCAATGCTCAACCACTGAGCCAAACTGGCCAGATGGGAGAAATTATATCTTTATGTTAGTGAGACTTACCTATGAATGTGATATATCTTTAGTATCGCTTAATAAAATTGTATGTACCACCATACAAAAAGCTTTATCTTTTGCTAGATTTATTCCTGATTATTTTTGTTGTTTTGGCTTTTGTAAGTACTGTAGTATATTTCTTTAAATTACTGTTTAAAGTATTTTTGATATATGGAATGTAGTTGTTTTTTTTAAATACTTACCTTACATTTAGCTATTCATTTATTTTAGTGATTTATAAATACTTTGGGTTTAAGCAATAATAATGTACATCTTTTTTATGCCCCAATTTGACACAATATGCTTCTAATTTTTTCCACTTTGATATAATATTTATATTAAGTGAGACTACCTTATGGGCTCTATCTTTTAACAACTGAATCTACTCTGCCAGATACTGTTATAGACTCTTGAAATATATCACTGAACACAGTGGCAAGGCAGTTCTCTGACTTAACCCTGTTAAGTTAAAAATGTTTTACATTGTTTTCTATTTATCTCTCATTCTTTCTTCCAAAAATAGGTATTGAATATTTTATCAAATATATGTAATATCACATTAAGAATCAAACCATTTAAATCTTAACTTTCTCTGAGAGTTGAAGTCAATAAAGAACAACATCTTTCCTAGTCAAAGTAATTGAACAGACATTCAGGACTTGAAAGAGACATGGCTAAAAACAGATTATGCATAATTTGCATCTCCTACAAATGAACACATTTGAACATCTAGGAAGGTCTTATATTGAAGAATTTATTTAAAGAAGCACTGGCCACCGAAAAATTATAATAAGATTGTTCTTGCCCTGGCCAGTATGGCTCAGCAGTTGGAATGTCAGCCAGCAGATCTAAGAGTTGCGGGTTTGATTCTGGTCAAGGGCACATGCCTGGCTTGTGGTTCAGTCCTGGCCCTAGTCAAGGTCGTGTGGGAGGCAGCCAATTGATGTTTCTCTCTTGTATCTATGTTTCTCTTTCTCTATCTCTATCTCCTCATGCTCTATCTGAAGATGAATGAAAAAATATCCTCGGGTAAGGATTAAGAGAACAACAACAAAGATTATTCTTACCTTTTTTTTTTTAGTTGAAATGAATATTGCCTGGTTGTGGAAATTCAGGGCAAGAAGTTAAATGTTTGCTGTAGATTGGTACTTTCCATTGACACCTTATTAAGGCAAATATATCTTTTTCTAAGAGGACAATATTCATAAATTAGGACTTCAATATTCTCATGCAAAGACATGAATAACCGTCTGTGAGGAGTAACAATAAAACATAACTAATTCAGATAGCTGAGTAATTCATATTGCAGTAAGCAGATAAAATACAACTATCTATGAAATGTTTGATGAATTATCGGTGGTATTTTCCCAGACCCTCTTCTCCACCATCTCTCAGTCCCCAAAGAAAGGCATGGCAGTAAAGATTATAAAACACTCATCAGGACCCTGGCTAGTGTGGCTCAGTTGGCTCCTGTGCACCAAAAAAGTGCTGGTCCAATTCCTGGTCAGGTGTTCTGCTCTCACATCATATCAATGTTTCTCTCTCTTCCCTTCCTCTCTCTAAAAATGAATACATATATATATATATATATATATATACATATATATATATATGTATATATATAATTTTTAAAAATCTCATTAGGGGCCCTGGCCAGTTTGGCTCTGTGGTTGGAGTATCTGTCCGCAGATCAAAGACTCATGGGTTCAAATCTGCTGAAGGGCACTTACCTCGGGTGCGATTCTATCCTGGCCCTGGTTGGGGTCATGCAGGAGGCAACCAGTAGATGTATCTCTCTCATGTAGCTGTTTCTCTCTCTCTCTCCATCCCTCCATCCTTCCCACTCTATCTGAAAATTGAAATCCTCTGGTGAGGATTAAAAAAAATCTCATCAGGGATAGGAAAAAAAACTTAGAAATAAAATAAAATTGTTGTAACTTTAAAATTCAACAGATGTAGAATTTGTTTGGCTCAGCGGTTAGAGCATTGACCTGTGGTCCAGAGAGTCCTGGGTTCGGTTCCAGCTAAGAGGACGTACCTCGGTTGCAGTTTGTCTCCAGACCTGGTTGGTCATGCGGTTGGCAGCCACTCGATGTGTCTCTTTCACGTTGATGTTTCTCTCTCTCTCTCCCCCTCCCACTTCTGAACAAAGAGTGAAAAAATGGCCTTGGGTGAGGATAAAAAAAAAATTCTACAGATGTAAATGGTAAGTTGTGCAAAACTAAAGATAGAGGTAGTGACATGGAAATTACAGAGAAAACAGCAAAATAGATGGAAAAAAAATGATGAGGAATCAGAAGACGCTAAAGATGAGATGAGACTCCTGAGATGTCCAGCTAGGACCGCATCTCTGCAGCAGAGACTTGCATTTCCTTTTGCCATGCCCCTGGAAGTTGTTAACTTGGGACCATGTTATCTTAAATTTCTCAATTCCAACATTTCCTGGATCATGACAACAAAATAAATGATACAAATAGAAATCTATGTACAAAAAATTTAATCACTATAAATTTTCTGTGAAGAGATCTTTCCCCTTCTCATACCCTAGGCTGATACAGATAAAAATTCCCCATTTAATAAAATAAAATCAGCCCTGGACGGTTTGACTCAGCGGTTGAGGGTCGGCCTGCAGACCAGAGTCCTGGGTTTGGTTCCCGCTAGGGGCACATACCATGAAAATAAATAAATAAATAAATAAATAAATAAATAAATAAATAAATAAATATCAGTTTTCTTCTACTGCTTCTTTTTACCAAGGCTACAGTGCCATGAGGGTCTTAGACTTCTGTGGGGATTCAGTTGTGTTCCCTGCCTCTGACACTAAATTATATATCACTTTTTTTTTTTCAAATTTTTTTATTAGTTTATTTTTGTTACAGATGTTTCTTCTTTTTCCCCCAATTGACACCTTCCTCCTCATCCCCCTCCACCCCATCCCCAGCTTTGCTGTCTATGTCCATCGGTTGTGAGTACATGCATATAAGTTCTGTGCTTTATCTCTTCCCTCCCTCCCCACCCCCACTTCTGAGGATTGTCAGTCTGTACCCTACTTCTATGACTCTGGGTCTATTTTGTTCATCAGTTTGTTTAGTTCATTATATTTTAGAAATAAGTGAGATCATGTGATATTTGTCTTTCTCTGCTTGTCTTGTTTCACTTAGGATAATACTTTCCAGGTCCCTCCATGTCCTCTCAAAGAATAAGAGATCTTTCTTTCTTACAGCTGCATAGTACTCCCTTGTGTAATGTACCACAACTTTTTTATCCCCTGATCTACTGATGGACACTTGGGTTGTTTCCAGATCACAGTGATTATAAATAGTGCCCGACACTAAATTAACATAAGAGCACTGAGGTAGACAAGTGGCGTATCCTCTAAGAGCAGGTGTCTCCAGCTATGTTTCCTACTCCCTGTTAGATTTCAGGCTGTCTGGCCTCCCTCATTATTTTGGAAGCTCATTAAAGAATTTACAGGGATGTTCTAGAGATTTTCAGAGTACAGTTTTTAGGACACCTAGTATGCCATGATAGAGACATACACATATTTAAATATGTGCTTTATGCTTTGATGATGATCTATGAAAAATAGGATATAGGTATAGTCTAAGTATATGGATAATTATTTTTATCTAATACTATCTCAAAATGTCATGTTGTCCAACATCGCAACACATACTGTTATTTATAATGCTATTGGCTAATAAGACATGATAATATTGACTTAATATATAAATGATTTACTTATGTCAACAGAAGATTAAATGATATGTTCTGCACAGTATGTTAAATAAAGAATGATGGTGGAGCCCAGCCTGTGTGGCTCAGTGGATTGAACGTGGTCCCATGGATTGAGAGGTTAGTGGATTGAGCATAGTCCCATGGATTGAGAGGTCATGCTTGGGTTGCAAGCTCAATGCCCAGTAGGGGGCTTGCAGGAGGCAGTTGATTGATGTCTCTCTCTCACATCAAAGTTTCTATCTCTCTTAAAAAAAAAAAAAAAAGAAGGATGGTGGATGAATTTAGACATTCCATAGCACACAGTAGAGTAAATATGCGGAATTCCATGGACAAGCATTGTGATATTCAAGAGCACATTTATACCATAAATGTCAACTTGGTAAAAAATAATAATAATAACCATATTAAATTGTTATGTGAAACTTATAGAGTTTGCCATTTAAATTAAATTGTTTTTTGACATATATTCTATATGATATATAAGTAGAAATAGATTTTCTATCATTTTGTGCTTTACAATATTTTGGTAATATTAAAAATAATATGTAATAGTATCCTTAAGCATTGCCCACCACCCACCCAGTCTTAGCATACCAAATTCCTTTCATCAGCAGGTTATTAGTGAAATGTTTAATAGAAACAACTTGCTCAGAACAACCTAATAATTTTTAAAGTCTTAAAAATAATTCTTTAAAAATTAGCTCAATACTTAGTTGGAAGAAAAGCTGAATACTACACAGTAGCTGGTTAGAGGGTCCATCCTGGTATCAGATACATTCCCTTGTTTTAAATACTGTGTCTTCAAATGGGCAAATCCAAGAAGCTCAATAATGAATTATATTTGCAAGTTGTATATAAGATTAACACAATTGGACCATAACGTTAAGAGATATAATAACAAAACAAATATAAATATTTGAATGCTTCATATGTCCAGGAATTATAGCTAAATCTTATACATGCTTTAATTCTTTAAATCCTATTTTTGAAATTTATCTTTATTGTTGAAAGTATTACAGATATACCCGTTTTCCCCTCACTGACTCCCTCCTCTCTGCTTCTGCTCCTCCCCCACCTTCAGCACATTATTGTCTGTGTCATTGGTTATGCCATATATGCATATAGATTCTTTGGTTCATCTCTTCCCATGCCCCACCCCACTCCCCACCTTTCCCTCTGAAGGAGGAAATTGTCTTAGAGAAATAACAGGACACACTCCTTATCCCACTTCTAGCCAAATTCCAGTTGCTTGCATGTAAACTCCAAAGTGTATGCTCTTAATGTTGCTGTTGTAATGTCTCCCAGACATAGGTCTACCAGAAAGGAGATACGCATTTCCCAAGAGAAAGAACTGTGTCTTGAGCTCAGTTCTGCCACCTGCCAGAGCAAATTACTTAATCTATGCTTTGGTCTCCTCATTTACAAAAGAGAAAAGATATCTACTCAGCACGGATTTTGTAAGTGTAATAGTTTTAGCCACGCATAGCATGCTGTCTGGCACATTTCTTCACTTTCTTTAATGGAAATGTCTCAATCGGCCTCACTTCCTGTGCTCCTTGTTGCTTTCTTCAAATGTCCTCACATTTCAGCTTTCCTGCCTTCTTTTTGCAAGTTTCCTTTTTCATATTGGCTAACCTTTCTTTTCCTTTCTACAGAATCTCTACCTTTCCACATGTTTAATTCTCTGAACCATTACCTTCCCATTCATCTCAGCTTCTGTAGCTCCAGTGCTATTTTCCCCCTCTGATTATTCTCTGTTCCCCTGGGATGTCTGTTCCTTTAAATAACTTCTCTATTTACTCCTGGTGCATGAACACAATCGTTCCACAAGGGAGACATCAAACTCCCTCAGCTTAAAATGCTGAAATATATTACAATATTTATTTTTCTCGTATTGCTATTTATTACCCAAATTATTACTATGTTGACACTATATTCAGGGAATGTCAGAGAGTTTGAATGGAGAAGAAAGCTTGCAATGGCTGTTCAAATAAAGAAAACTTGTGTGACCTGAGTGGATCACAAAGATGGGCATATGTAAAGAGAAACTTTTAAGCTTAATCAAAATTCACTATAATGAAGCTAGGGGATGCCCTGTTTCATCATTTAATATTTGTTAATATCAATTCTATTGTTATATAAAAAATATTATTCCTGCTGAACCAAACTTTCTTTAGGCAACAAGTTGCAATCAACTTAATCCTTTGTTCTCATGATGATAACTTAAAAACAGATGATAAAAATATAAATACATATTTTATTTTTAAAATTTTAAATAAAGTGTACATTACAAGTGTGCCTATTCTTCTCTAATATTCTAATCTTCTGTGTCAATTAAATATTTTAAAGAATGATTTTTTTTGTTGTCTGAGATTATTTCCTCTGAACTAATAAGGCTTCCAGAATAATCTCAATTAAGTAAAGCTGATTTCAGAAACAGTTTTATAAATATTTAAGAATCAAAACCTTTCCTCTAAACCATGGAAAGTGACTCTACACTAATACAGTCTGACAGTGACCTAATTAGAGTAATTTGCATACTAATGAGACTGAAGGAGATAAGCATAGAATGCTTGTAATAAATAATTAATTTGTATTTCAAAATAAGCTATGGCCATTTAACAACACCTCAAATGACACATTGAATTAAAAGAGTTGTTCAAGTTACTTCTTAACAATCTACTCTTGTTACAGCTTTTTCATTTTGCTTAAACTTCAAACTGATGAACATATCCTATGAATCCATTTATATTCATAAAGTGACTCCTCATTAAGTGCTTAATTCTCAAATTCATCTTCAAAATAATATTTCTTTGCCAAGAAGTTCAGAATGATTTATGTGTGATTAATTAAAATATTTTCTTTTCATATGTCAATGTGCATCTGAATAGTACAATGCACTTTTCAATAATCTTACATCATCCCCTAGGATCATAATTCCCACGTTTTGGTTGTCGAAATTGGAGCACTTAAAGGTAAAGAGATTTGGGTACAGAAAGCGAATTAAAATGAGCCAGGATGCTAGGGCAGCTGTCTACACTCTTCATTTACCCCTAATGTGAAATAAGACTTACAGAACCTTAAATAAACTGACTAGGACAACTAATAAACTTGTTCAACATGTGCAATATACTGTCTCTTATTGATCATTGTAAGTGTAAAAATATCTCGAATCATTCACCAATCACTGAAACTGGAGATGGATAAGTGAGTTGGGGTGATTTATAGAATACCTTCCTCCTCTCACCCATTAATCTCTCTTTTATGTACATTTCAAATTGTAACTGTGGTTTATTTTCATAAACATCAGTCACTCTACAGTGTAGCTGTTCTGTTATCAATTATTTTATGCCTGGCAGTCCTGGAAAAAAAAAAAAGGCACTGATGACATAATTGTGGGTGAATTATGAAAATAACACAGGCCTTACAGCACTTTATCCAAGAGAAAGTTCAAATTTTCACATGAAAACATTTCTTCATTGACCCCAAAGGGCACATCTAACACCGACCGACACTCACTCATGTTATTTATGTAGCCTCTGACAAGAAGATTAAGAATAACCATTGTTGGAATTGTAGGTAAGTAGGAAAGTACTAACAGGTCAACGTAGATGAGGAGGGGGATAAACAAAGCAGACTGCATGTTACAAACACTAGGTTTGTTGTCAGTCACACAATCCTGAAATTTTAGAATAACCTGAAAGGCTCCAAATCCTTTCTCCTTTGCAATATAAAAATATTTTACAGAGTTAGAGATTTGCGGTTGTTTATATGTTGTTCTAAAAACAAGTGGAAACGTAGACTCTAAAACTAGAAGAAACCACAGGAGACTTTATATGATGTTATAGTCTCATTTTAACCGAAAAATAATTTTACAGATCTTATATTGTTTTTCCTTTTATGTTAGGGAATCGCTGAAACCTAAAAAGGGCTAGGTAGCATTCTTAAGGTCACAGATAGCAAGCAGTGCATTGCCAAGTAAGCTAAGCTTAAACACAATGGGATCTAAATACCTGTGTTTTCTCTCTCTTAAAGTCACCTAACAAATGTCAGAATGAGTCACTTATTTGATTTATGTCTGTTTGAAGAACTATATTTTTTAGGTTCAGTATATGGGTCACCGCCTGTTTACTCCTACCCATCTTGCAAGGAAACCCCTCTGGAGTTCATATTTTTCCTGAGCATGGTTTTGAAATTCAAAAATAACGCTTTATCTGAGCTGGTACAGTCTAATCTTTTTTAATTGAATTTATTGGGGTGAAAACTGGTTAACAAAATTATACAAGTTCCAGGTGCACAATTCCACAACACATCATCTTAATATCATGTGTGTTAGCATAATACATGTGTGTTCGGCGTGTGGTCAACCACCGAAGTGAGGTCTGCTTTTATTACCTTTTACTGCCCCCATACCCTCCTCCATCTTTCCCCCCACAATAATCACACTGTTGTCTGTGTCCCTGCATTAGCAGATTGTTGAGCACACAAACTTTGTAGGTAAGACTGAATCGAAGACAAACAACTGAAACAAAATCATTTTACCGATTTGGTAAAGGCTCGTTTACTAATATTTCATCACCTACAAATATAATCTTCATGCTAAAATACCCCATCTATTTCCAAACCCAGCAATAATCTAAGTTTGATTTTCTGGCACCAATAGAGCTGAACCTGTACTACTCCGAAGTGATTAATCACTTCCCCAAACTGGTATCAGCATTTCCAATACCCCTGTGTTCTGGCTTTGGAATCCTAAGTTATTTCATGCTTTGTTTAGAATTTATACACCCTGTTTCATTCACACACACACACACACGCTCAGCTAGCTTTGCTAAGCATTTATTACTTCAAAGAAGAGAATCATCACGTTCTAAGTGAAAGAGAATGCTGTATAGTCTATCATCTGAAGAAATATTGTCTTAATCACTAAGCCTGTTTTAGAGGCTGAAGAATCTGAGTTTCTGACTTTGAACATTGCGAAGTACTGTTCTAAAAGTCACCTTGGTGCATATGATAGCAACTGGCAACATATCACGAAAATGACATTTTCTTTTAAAAAAAAAGTTATACTTTCTGTGCACTTCAGATAAAAATAGCAGAGGCCTCCAGCACTGTTCCACATTTTATGGTCTCATGGACAAGCACAAGAAATTTCATTTAAAAACAACAGAACCCATTGCATGTTCATTTAATTGTACGGAATGTCAGAGTTTTCCCCTTCAGTCCAAATTAGGTCTTCATAGTGGAAATATATATATATATATAAATGCATTCTATGGCATTTTCTATGGCATTCATGACGCTGAGCAGCTATTGACCATACTGAAGAAGGTACTAGTGAACAACTTGTTGAAACTTGTTGTAACCTGGACTATTAAACCCAAAAGACGTTAGAAAATAAGAGAAAAAGAGATACAATGATGGAAGCTCTTGTCTGTTCTTAAAAGATAAAAAAGCAGGGTAGACCTTATCAGTGATAGCCTCACATTCCTAACCAAATTAAACGATTCATGCCAAATGCCTTCTTTGCCTTCAGGGCTGCTCTCTAAGCCCACAGTAACTTTCACATGCCCTACTTCCTACCACCGGCAGACTTTTTATGCATTTTGGTTATTTCCTTGCTCCATTTTATTGCAATTATATTTCTTTTCTTACTTGTCAACACTTCTAGAGTCTGAGTCTTCAGAATGACAAATGAAAGGATTGAGTGGATGTAGACACAGAGGGGGAAAAATGGTGGAAGGTGATGGTAAAAAGTTATCAAACAGTTAAAAGAAATCTATTTAGAGGCAAGACATTTAAATATGGCTTATGCTGTTTCCTGGTAAATATTGTGATCATTTATTAAAAATTATCATAGAGCAAAGAAGCAGCTTATCATAAAAATAAAATTAAAAGACATGGGCTATTTGGGCAGTAAGTATACCATTGAGGGAATAAATAATGCAGTTAATTTACTTCTAAGAGTTTCTTATTTTCTGCTTCTTAGCCTCAATTTGAACTTTAAGATTGAAAAGCCTAAATTAGGAACCTAAGTGCAGATTCTGGAGTTAGATAACTTATTCTAACTCTGGATCCACTAATTCCTAGTATTATGTTAGACGCTTCTTAATTTCTCTAAGCCTCTGTTCCTTATGAGAAAAAAATGGGTATTATATTATTAGTGACCTCATGAGACTTTTGTGATAAATAAACCAGAGTGTAGGTAAGTTTTTTTGTGTAATGTGAGATCAATAAATGCTCTACACAAGCATACTATTTCTTAACAGAAACCACAGATATAGGTCCATTCATGTAACTTTGTGAAGGTCAGTTGGTTCCACACTCATCTGTCTTTGTAAGATCCATTCTTTCCGCTGGACTCTCATGTGTCTATTTTTGGGAATCATTCTCTCTCACCCTCATTTTCTCACACATACACACACACACACACACACACACAGAGTTAGTACACAATTAGGTCAATGGTAATCATAATCACACACGTACGTATAGTTAATATACAATTAGGTCAACTGTAATCATAATGACATACATACATATAGTTAATACACAATAAAAACAATAATTTGGATCAATAATTTCTATCACTTAGAGTTTGTTACAAAAATTTATAAAGTAGAAATAACCTCTTGCAGTGACCATTTTTACATTTATAATATTTTTTTAGAGGTGCTATCTATGCATGCTTTGAGAAGAAGTTTCTTTGTTCAGAGTAAATGACATTAGCTTATGATTTAAGAAGCAAGGCTGTTCTCTATCTGTGCTTTTTTAATCTTTATTGTAACATTGCTTGAAATTCATGCATGCTCCTCAGACCTGCTGTATCATCTAGCTTTCCTAAAATTTTTATCCCACTCTGTTATTTCCACAGTTGAGAAAGGATTTAAACAAAGCCAGCAATAAAATTGTTAAAACTTACTTTGGTCTGATATTTTATTTAAAACTAAAAAATGGACGAAAGGAGTAATATAAAGTGAGATATCACACAAATATGGATGGACTCATTAGTAGTGTGTGTCATGGATTGCCACAGACACAGATACTATTAATAAACACACAAATACAGATAACAGGAATACACTAATATTAGTGCACTAAAATTAAAATGTTATATTTACTCAGGTGGCCCCATGCGTTTCACTCTCTTGCTGTTCACACCCTGCATTCTCCTCCCTTCAGTATGTGAGGACCCTGTGACTTGCTTTCAGCCACTAGAATATGGCAAAAGTGAAAACTTGAATAATTAAGTAACTAAGGTAAAGTTAATCTTTCCATTGCATTTTTGCAATAAGCTATGCCAGCTGCGTGGGGACTTTGAGTTTCAGTGGGAACCGGCACATGAGTAGGTTCGGGGCTCATTGAGGGAGGATCTCCTCTTTCTCAAACAGGGTATTGAGAATGCAGTATCGAAGCCCCGATCCCAAGTGTGAAAGGGGCACATGCGGTTACAAGGAGTGAGACAGAAAGAAGGGTTTCAGGTGCTACCTGATGGAAAGCAGGGAGCTGGTTCAGCGAATGTTGGTCAGGAAAAATAAAATAAAGGAATGCCATCAGCTCAGTCTTCTGTCACCGAGAGTGGCCTCTCTTCCTCAGAATCCACCCCTCCGGATCTAGTCTGCCAAAGTGACCCTCTGCTTCAGACAGCTCACACCATTTGTTGCATACTGAGCAATTTGTATTGATGAAACAAATGTAAACTAATTAAATAAATCTCAGACCATGATGCTATTGAATAAATAATGTAAACAACAACATAATTTAAGAATTAATTGTGCCCTTTAAACTGACTCAAGGGTAACTGGGGTCTTGCTGATATTCAGAATACCAGTGTTCATATATTCTAATGTATTGTTGTTACTGAAAAAGTGCTTGGTATTATTTGATTTTTGAAAGTTTACTGCTCTATTCCAAATATAAGAAAGCAAAGTAGAGACATCACACTTTTAATTCAGAAATTGAGACTTAAATACCCTAAAAAAACACTTAATGAAAAAAACAAGATTGCCTTTGGTGTTTAAAATAATTTAAATAGCTACTTTCAATAACCCACTTTAGGGGTTTGTGACAATAAAAAAAGAATATTTTGGTTAGTTTGCTTATGTTTGATAGTTATAAAAGATTAGATATAAACCAATAATAATAATAATAATACAGAGGTTATCTTAAATTATGAGATGCTATATAACAGCAAATATAAATATTACTGAGGACTGTATGTGAACTTTAGTTAAAAGAATCCAGTTGAAAGATTATTTGCTTATAATAATAGCAAGTAACATTTTTTTAATGACGAAAATAACATGTATTTCTGTGATTCAATACATACCTACCAATCAATTAGGAAAATATTAGTTGAATACAAGCTTTTATTCACAACAATCTAGAACACACTTTTAAAAATAATGAACGAAACATAAATTATATTCACAAATAAAATTTAATTTTATTTATGAAAAATAACAGTACATGTAATAGTTGGAAATATAATTAAATTGTGCCAATTCAGAAACAAAAACTGGCTTTTTGAGATTTGTAGAAGAATTGAGAACAGAGTTAAAAATAGATGGGATTTACCATAGGCGTTTTCAGAGACAGAATGTCAGATAAAATTCAGGTTTTCAGATGAATGTAGGGAATTTAGCCCAGAATAATGAAAGTATATTTTGAAGGAATATTGGAAAATTTTGGTAAGTAGAATGATAATAGATTCTGGACAACATTGAATTTAATGTAGATAAGAAAAACTTTCAGCTAATGAGTAAAAAATAATACATTTTAAATTCATTTCGGTTTTTTTTATTGATTTATTGATATTAGAGAGAGAGGAAGGGAAATGAGAGAGAGAGAGAGAGAGATAGAGAGAGAGAGAGAGAGAAACATTGATGAGAGAGAACATCCACTGGCCCGCCTCCTGCATCCCCCACACTGGGGATCGGGCCCACAACCTGGTTGTGTGCCCTGACCGGGAATCGAACCAGCAACCTCTTGGTGCATGGGTCGATACTCAACCACTGAGCCACACCGGCCTGGCCATTATTAATTTATTTCAATTGAAACGGGACTCTAACAAAGCTACTAGATCTAAATGAAGGAGTGGCATCAACTCAGTCTTATGTCACTAAGAGTGGCCTCTCTTTCGCAGAATCCACCCCTCTGGGTCTGGTCTGGAAAAGCTACCCTCTGTTTCAGACAAATTACACACTTTGATGCATACTGAGAATCTTGTACTGATGAAACAAATGTGAACTCTTTACATAAATCACAGGCCAGATGTTACTGAAGGCCCTAGTTCACAAATTTTCAAAAATATATCAGCAAAGTGGAACAATTTTTTAAAATAAATCTTTTGTGGAAAACCAAATGGCACTCTAGTTAAAATGAACTAAGGTCCCTCCACCCTGCTCCACAACTCCTCTCAGTAGAGATCCCAGACCAGTGTGCAAGCCACTGTAGCCACCCAGAAAAGTGGACTGTTTGAAAAGTATTCCATTACCTGCTGATTATTTGGGGAAATTGCAGCCCTGTGCTATGATTAAAGCCCTAATGGAGTTATTTGTGTATATTTATTATGATTTCAACTTGCCTATACCGTGGCTAAATAAATAAGTTATATGTATTTCGAAAATATCACCTTTTGACAATGCAATTTTGAGGAGCTGGTGCTTTGAAGCATCAGTGATCCCAGAATCATGCCCAATCCCATCCCACAAGAACAACCAACCCCTTTGCATAACTTCACGGGAAGGGTAGAGAGTCCAGAGGTTCTGTGTCATTATATATAATTTTTTTAATTAATTTTTTTTGTTACAAATGTTTCTCCTTTTCCCCCCGTTGACTCCCTCCTCCCTCTCCCCTCCCACCCCATCCCCAGTTTTGTTGTCTATATCCATTGGTTATGCATACATGCATATAAGTTCTGTGGTTTATCTCTTCCTTCCAACACCACCCCCTTCTGAGGAATGTCAGTCTGCATCCTATTTCTATGTCTCTGGGTATATTTTGTTCATCCGTTTGTTTAGTTTATTATATTTTAGAAATAAGTGAGATCATGTGATATTTGTCTTTCTCTGCTTGGCTTGTTTCTCTTAGGATAATACTTTCCAGGTCCCTCCACGTCATCTCAAAGGATAAGAGATCTTTCTTACAGTTGCATAGTACTCCATTGTGTATATGTACCACTGCTTTTTTTTATCCACTCATCTACTGATGGGCACTTGGGCTGTTTTCAGATCTTAGCTATTGTGAATAGTGCTGCTGTGAACATAGGGGTACATATATTCTTTCTGATTGGTGTTTTAGGCTTCTAGGGTATATTCCTAGAAGTGGATCACTGGTTCAAATGGCACTTCAATTTTTAATTTTTTGAGGTAACACCATAGTGTTTTTCACAGTGGCTGCACCGGTCTGCATTCCCACCAGCAGTGTACTAGAGTCCCCTTTTCTTCACACCTTTGCCAGCATTTGTTGTTTGATGATTTGTTTATGGTGACCATCTGACACGTGTGAAGTGATACCTTGTTGTTTTAATTTGCATCTCTCTGATGATTAGTGACATTGAGCATTTTTTCATATGTCTCTTTGCCATTTATATGTCCTGTGTGAAGAGGTGTCTCTTTAGGTCCTCTGCCCATTTTTTGATTGGGTTCTTTGTCTTACTTTTGTTGAGTTGTGTGAGTACTCTATATATTTTAGAAATGAACCCCTTATCTGATATATCATTGGCAATTATGCTCTCCCATATAGCAGGTTGCCTTTCCATTTTGATGGTTGTTTCTTTTGCTGTGCAGAAGCTTTTTAGTTTGATGTAATCCTGTGTCATTCTATTTTGATGCAAAAGTTTTGGCCCTGACCTATCAAAAGAGATACCACAGAAGTCATCAATCTGTGGTTCACCCATTTGTTAATATGTGTTGGCTTTTCTTTGCATTTTTGAATAGAAAGCTAGAGAAGAGTAATATTTTTTGTCACTTTAGAATCATATAAAATTCAAATCTCAATGTCTGTAAATTAGGCTTTCTTGGTACATAGCCACACACTTTTGTTTACATTTTGTCTATGGGTGCTTTCTCTCTGTGACACTGCTGACCCATTTGATGGAGATCTTATGAAAATCAAAGCCAAAAATATTTACTATTTGACACTTTACAGAAAAAGTTTGTGCATTCATGGGATACAATATCAAGTTAGTATCATTAATGCCTTGCTTCAGGAACACCTTTATACCCTAATTTTTAAGGTATCTTTCTTTATGAAATCTTTATTTTTCATAATGACTTAAGATAAAAAGTGCGGTATCAAAAGTTGTACATATTTCCACATATTGTTCCATTCAGACTTTAAATTGAGTACCACCTGTATGTTGAATGTTTTATAGTAAAACGTGTTTAGGATTAACTATGATTTTATATTTTCCTGAAAAGCAGCCAAGAAGCATTGTGTCTTGTACTATGGCCATAATAGCTAATTACTACTTTAATTGCTTGAGTAAATAAGGAATATTAAAACAACAACTACAACATGTTGCCCAATTTTTTAATGTTAAAACATTTAAAAGGGTAAATTTTATACATTTATGAAAGAAATAGCATGTGAAAATTAACATGAAATAAATAAATATAGATATTGTGAACATTATTATAGAGATATGGACCAAACTTAGTGCCAGTAAACTACACTAAAATATTTACAAATTATATGCACCAAACTCTCAAAACCACAAAATTGCTAAACTAATCTTTGTCTATAACAATTTTCCTTGTTTATATGCTACCTCTATGCCCCCCTCCACACAAAATTTAGTTAATTAAAACAGGACAATTGCTTAATTATTTTACTGGAAGATAATATGGACATATTATATCTACTTAAAATTAAAATAAAAGCATAAATTCTAATTTTGTGAAAACCTATGAATCTATACAAATTGTTTTACCTTTAATAACATTCCTCCTTTTTTGTACATAAGTGAATTAAAATATTGAACTACATTTACAAATACTATCATCTAATAAACACATAAATCTACAGGCTAAAATAATATGGCAAACTATTACATGTATGCATTAATACTACCTTTTAATAGAAATGTTCTATGGGAACATTTATGATGTTTGTAGAAATAATAAGGCTGAAGTTAATTTAAAATATTATGCATTTGTGTATTAAAAACTAATTTTGAAATTTAATTTCTCCCTTATTTTCCCTTATTTTAATTGTCTTGTATTGAAATGCAGTAACTTGGTAGAAATAGAAAAACTTCAAATGGCTCAAATTTAAATTCTGTCCAAAGTAAGAATTATCTCCTTTGGTCATGGAAAGAGCATATTTTGTCATTGTGAGTGTAAATTGTGATTTGTATATAATAACTTCATAATGCAAAGAAAAAGTGGATGATTTGAACATATTTACCCACTGAATATTTAGTTTTTATGTTATTTCCATAGATGGGAAATAATAAAGAAAATTTATTTTGAGTCACTTTTTCTCCTGTTATTTTTTTGAATTAAGATTGTTCATTTCAACATGGCATGATTTACCTTTTCTCAGAAGTAATATATATTTTATTCTCTAATATGATAAGTACATTGTTTTCAGTCCTATGTAACTTGTACTAATGAATACTCAGTAAAGAATAATTTACTTTTCTGAATAAAAGAATAGGCATGTAAAGTATTCCATTAAATCAATGACCTTATAACCAGAATTTAGCCCTGGCTGATTTTGCTCAGTGGTTAGAGTGTCGGCCCGCAGCCCAGAGAGACCCGGGTTTGGTTCGCACTAAGGGCACGTACTCTGTTGCAGTTTGTCCCCTCCACAGCCAGTTGATGTGTCTTTCTCACATTGATGTTTCTCTCTCTCTCTTCCTCCCTCTCTTCCTCTCACTGTATCTTAAGATGAATACAAAAATGTCCTCAGGTGAGGATAAAAAAAATTTTAATTAATTAATTAAAAAAACAGGATTTATGCTGAAACATAATAACACCTCCTCACTTTAGGACAATAACAGAGGAAATACACATTTCATATGCATTAATTTTATTTGTTTTACAAAAAAAAAACCTCAAAAGAAGACATTTTAAAAAAAGTATCTTTATTGTTGAACATATTACAGATATCCCCACTTTTTCCCACCATTGACCCCCTCCTCCCCACTCCCTGCCTTCCCTACACTATTGTCAGTGTACTTTGCTTACGCATATATGCATATAAATTATTTTACTTAAAATTCCTAAGAAAAGAGCAGGCTCTTTTCTGGCGATTGTAAAAAGTCTGTTTTAGTTTTTGTTTGTTTTGTTTTTTTAGCTCTAGTCATGTAGTTTTAGGGGGAAATTTTCTTTTAATCAAATAAAATTTTAACAGATTTTGATTTGTTTGAATTATAAGAAGCAAAACTCTGTTTGATCATTTTTTTTTTTTTTTTACCACCTCACTGATGAACCATTTCATTGGCTTTTTCAATGGGAAAATAATATCATGCAGGATAATTCTCATTAAAGTGTTCTCCAAATTACATTAATGGGAAAGGGTACTCTAAGTATATAAACAATATTGAATTTGCAATACTCTAAGACACTCATTCTGCCATGAAGCTTCCCAGTCAACCTATGCATATAACCATTTAAAAGTTGTGCCTTAGTCCAGACACCTAATTTCTTTGCCACCAAAGAAATGTAGCCCATTGTATCTCCATCACTATAAAATGTCTACCTGAAAACAGGTAAGTGTGTGGCTTATCTGCTCTCTATATCAAGAGATGAAAGATTTCAATAATATACTGTATTTTGGAAGTTTAGATGTCAAATGCATGCAATGCAGGCAGTGAAATTTTGAACACATGATTCTGTCTTAAAGATCTAATTCACTGTAGCTACTAGTTGAAATGCCATAACATACCCGAAACCCTGTCTGTTTGCAATAATTGTATGATCACATAAGAAGGCAGGACAATAACCTAGCAATAGTTACAATGGAGATGAGAACAGACCAAAAAGTCAAGAATAGTATATTGAACTATGTCTTTAATAAATGTAGGCTAAAAAACAACTCAGACATTAAAATATGGTTTCTGATTATCTATATGTATATCTATCTATCTCTATATAGATATATACCTATATATATGAATCAAGCATTATAATCAATACACATTTCTCATTTAACATACTTTTTTACAATGCTTTTCTAACAGCCTTACCCGGAAGCTTCTGCACATTATCACCAGAGTCTTGTGAAAGGGATAAAGTAATTTCAAAAATGACAACTTTCAATGTATATACAGAATTTCTATAAAATCAAAATATTGGAAGTTGAGTGGGTCAAAATCTCATTTATTTACATCAATAAAATATGCACCTCAGACTAACGGTCTAGGTTGAGTAATGTATGGCATTTTCCATTGTTTTTAGAAGGAGTGAGTAATGACAGTAAAAAGGCTTAGGTTTATCAAATAAAAACAAATTTACTGTACTAGAGTCCTTCATTTAGAAGGAGCCTATGATATGAGTTGACAGTTGTTTTGTTTAGACAAGTGTCATAGTTTTATTTCATTGCGCACATTTTCTAAAGTCAAATAAGGCAATCATTCTATCAACATCTAACTTGAACATCCAATACCAACAGGAAAACAATGACTTCAAATTAAAGAACCAAATTATTCAAAATAAAATAATTACATTTTCTTTCAAAAATGACAACATTTTACATAATGTGACCCATATGGATCTCGATCATCAGTAACTTGTTGAGATAAAATCTAAACCTAGACTTTTTTCATTCCATAATTTTTAGAAAAATAAAACATTTGAAAATAAACAAGAGATGTGTTGTTAACTAATGAAAGCTAAATATGCTATGTTGAGGTTTAATTATAATATAAATAACATTCTACTGAATATTTGTTGATTTTGAACAAAGGAATGTCACTTCCTGAGAAAGGATACAAATTAAAATCAGATATTTTCTGTCTCTAGTAAAGGTGATACCGATCATCCTTAAATTGCTCTGTATAACATCGAGTAAGCATCAAAAATAAATAGACTAGAGATGGTAAAGGAAATCAGTTACAATCAGGATAGAATGTTCTTAAAAGTTCTAAATAAAATCAATTATTATTATATTGAATTGTTATAATTTCTTTGCAAGTAGGATTCATCTACTAGAAAAAACAAATTTGAGAAAAATGCACCAAAAATATGAATTTTAGAAAATATTATCTTTGGTGATTAAAAATAACTTCATTTATGACATGGTTTAAGTCACAAATGTACATTGTATTTTAATAAGTAAAAATTTCTAAGATGTTGCTTTCTACAGTAAATTATCATTTATACTAAGGATGCTTTGTGGCTTCAGCCACATTCAGAATATTGGAAGCTAATATCTCTTCTACACAGATTATGTTCATTAATAAAGGTTTAAATAGAGGTCAACCTTCTTATTCCGTATCTCAAGGTATAAAATTGATCCACAGAACTGAGGTGACTGTTTGGATCATTTCTGCTAAAAAATAACCTGGCTGAATTGTCTAATATATAGAACCAAATGTTTCATTTAGTTATATTATTCAAACACCCTCATTATTTAATTGTGTTTTATACATAATGCAATTTTTACAATCAAAGATTAAATAAGTTATACTCAAGTCCCTTTAATCCCTAAATAGCCCTACAACAAAACATAACCATTAGGTCAAAAATAAAATCAAATTCTACAATAAATTTTGTTTTCTTTATTGATTTTAGAGAGAGAGAGGAAGTGAGAGGGAGAGAGATAGAAACATCGATGAGAGAAAACATCGACTGGCCGCCTCCTGCATGCTCCCCTTGGGGATCGAGCCCACAACCTGAGCATGTGCCCTGACTGGGAATCAAACCAGAGACCTCTTGGTGCATGGTCGATGCTCAACCACTGAGCCACATCAGCCGGGCATCTACAGGAAATATTTGAAGGTTAAACAAATAACTCATAGTAAGGAAATTAAGATGACTAAATTCAAGTTTCCTCTGACTATATTAACAAATAAGTTCGTTTATTCTGTTGTGAAAAGTATAACATGAAGTATTGAATATTGACTAAACTTACAGTTAATATAAAATCTGTTACACAAACCGATGACAGACGGTTTGATGTAAATTAAAGCCATTATTCTCCCATTTAGTTTGTAGAAAATGCATAGTTTTGAAGGTACATTAGTTCCAAACTATTAATTTCAACACCATCACACATTAAGAAAATCAACTGATCTGTAGTACATACATATATTGCCTGCTAGATAATGTAAAATTCAAGTGTAAAAAGAAGCCTGTACTATGTATTGTACACATATCTCTTCTTAATGTAAAGTGAGCATTGTGTTTAACATACAGGTGCATTTTATGAAAGCAGCTTCAAAGAATTAGCGATCGAAAAGGTGATGTGCATGTACCCAACTAGTCTAGTAAATAATGAAGAGACAAAATGAAATCCACCTGATGTCATTGGCCCTCTGCTGCTTATCTGAAAACCTGGAGTTAGAAAGTAGTAACTTCTAAGTTTTTTAATATTATGTGATCTTGTGACCCATGTCATTTAACTGTCTGTGATTATCTAGTTTGGGCTCAGGTACAAAGTTTGGGCTGCTTTAAGGGCTCAGCTGAGAGTTTAATAAGAAATAATTGGCAAACTTGAGGACATTGCTGCCTGGCACCCATGCTAAACATGAATTCTACTGTAGGAACCAGAAATTTGCCTTTCTCTAGAACAGACATGATGAGTATACATTTACAATTGAGTGATAAAGGGGAAAAGAAAAATAATAGCAGAAAGGGTCATATATGAAAGGACAAGAGCTTCTATACAGGGACAGATCGACAGTAAACTCCACACCTCCTCAAAGTCATGGGAAGAAGGCTAGCAACATGTTCACATAGGTTTGTATTTTGGTAAAAATTGCAAGATTAAAATATTTTAATTGTGATTTGTAAAAACACTGTCTCTTTCTGCCATGATTTCCACTCCATCACAACACACCTTATTTAGGTTGACCACTAAGAAGCTACTGTGAATTTTAAGTTTCAACTGAAATAAGTTGGTTCGGAAATTCTTTTCATTTGGATTTGGTAATTCGGGTTTATTTTATGCTTTGTTATCACTCCAGTGGTAAGTTTTTGTGGGCCAACCCATGGTAAGGCTTTCAGGAAACAAAACCTACTGTCCTCTGCGCTGTCTCAATATTCAAATACAGGGCCAGAAGGGAGAAGTCATCATGTCATGAACAGGCAGGTGCCAGAGCCTTAACATCATAGTCTCACATCAGTCCTCTTCTGAGAGTATAGCAGCCATAAAAGCCATGAAATAGGTGAGGACCATGCTTCCAACCACTAGAAATGTGAAACTGTGAGCAGAATATTCCGTTTTAATTGACGTTTACACAAAATAAAAATTAAATTTCTCCTGCTAGGATATATCATATATGATTACAAAAGGACCACACATTTTATGTCTTTTTGTGATAGGAATTTCTCAGGATGAAATTGATGAGGATACCTGTGTTTGCAGGGCACCATCCCATAGCCGCACCACAAAGCTCATGAGTGCCTCTGTGTGCAGTTGCATGATTTATGCATGCCAACCTACCAATCATATCTTAGTGTATCTAATGCATTCTGTTCTGAAGAAATCTGACAGTTCTCAACAAAACAGCTAACAAAATGATTACCAACTTAGAAAATAGTCAAGGAACAAGTACTACAGTAACAGAGCACCTACACATATTAACTAATAACAGTGGCCCCCTATTATCCACAGTTTGGCTTTTTGTGTTTTCAGTTACTTGTGGTGAATTTTGGTCTGAAAATATTAAGTGAAGAAATAAACAACTTACAACTTTTAAATTGTGAGCAATTCTGAGGAATATGATGAAATCTTACACTGTCCTGCTCCACCTTGGCTTGGATGTGAATCATCCCTTTGCCCAGCATATCCACTATGAATATGCTACCTGTCTTTAACTATCAAGGATTTCCAAACATTGATATTATCTGCCACTGACATCCAACCATCAATAGTGCCATGGTTTCATGGTTCTCATTCTGACATATTGTCAGAAGGCCAATAGTAGCCTAACACTGCTTCCCAATGCCATTACATAGGCATTGTATAGTCTCACATCATTACAACAAGAATGATGACTACAGTACAGTAAAATATTTTGAAAGATCACAATCATATAACTGTTATTATACTATGTTGTTATAATTGTTCTATTATTTTATTAAATTTATTGGAGTGACGTTGGTTAATACAGTTATATAGGATTCAAGTGTACAATTCTATAATACATTGTTTGTATATTGCATTGTGGTTTACCACCGAAAGTCAAATCTCCTTCTGTTACCATATATTAGACCACCTTTACCTTTTATTATTTCCCCCACAACCATCTTCCCCTCTTGTAACCATCATACTGTTGTCTGTGTCTATGAGTTTCTGGGTTTTTTGGTCTTATTTGTTCATTTGTTGTTCTCAGTTTTATATCACACATATGAGTGAAATCATATGTTTCTTGACTTTTTCTGACTTACTTATTTTGCTTAGCATGATATTCTCAATATCCCTCCTTGCTGTTATTTTATTTTATTTTTTTTAGCACGTGCCCCTAGTGGGACCCAAACCCTGGACTCTCTGGTCCGCAGGCTGACGCTCCAACCGCTGAGCCAAACTAAGCTAAACTGTGATTGATAGCAGTATTTCATGTTTCCTTTTGGCTAAGTAGTGTTCAATGTGTATGTACCATGTCTTCTTTATCTAATCCTCTATCACAGGTCTCTGGTTGTTTCCATGCCTTGTCCAACGTGAATATTGCTGCATTAGTTGCACATATATCTCTACAGAAAAATGTTTTCAAATTTTGCAGCTAGATACCCAGAAGAGGTGCTGCGAGGTCATATGGTAACTCTATTCTTAATTTTTTGAGGAACCTCCATACTGTTTTCCACAGGGGCCATTTCAGTTCACATTCCCACCAGCAGTGAGTGAAGATTCCTTTTTCTCCACCTCTCCAACACTTGTTGTTACCTGTCTTGTTGATAATAGCCATTCTAACAGGTGTGAGGCGGTATCTTATTATAGTTGTGATTTGCATTTCCCCAAGAGGTAGTGAAGTTCAGCACCTTTTCACATATCTGTTGGCTATTTGTATACGTTCTTGGAAGAAGTGTTTGTTCAGGTCCTCTGCCCACTTATTAATTGGACTGTATGTATTTTTTCCTGTTGAGTTGTATGAGTACTTTATATATTTTGGGGTATTAATCCCTAATTAGAGGTGTTGTTTTAGAAGTGTTGTTTGCAAATGCCTTTTCCCATTTGGCTGGTTGCCTTTTTGTGTTGTTGACAATTTCTTTTGTTGTGCACAAGCTATTTAGTTTGATATGGTCCACTTCATTTATTTTTGCTTCTATTTTCTTTGCCTTTTAGGTCAAATTTATAAAATTCTCTCTAAGACCAAGGTACGAAGTTTAGTACCTATGTTTCCTTCAAAGTAATTTATTGTTTCAGTTCTTAAATCTGTTATATTTTATTAGTTATTATTATTAATCTCTTACTGTGCCTTATTTATAATTTAAACTTTAACATAGGTATTTATGTGTAAAAATAACTATAGTATTTAGAAATTTTGGTACTATCAAAGGTTTCACACATCTACTGGGGTCTTAGAATGTATCCCTCACAAATCAGATGGTAAAATAAGAGTAATTTGATTACAGAATAGTGTAGCTCAGTCTATATAGCATCAATTTAAAACGTGTTTGACTTGCTCTTGGGTATGCATTAATTTCAGAATATTTATGTGTATGTTTTCAGAAACATTAATCAAATTGGTAATTAAAAAATATAGAATTGTGTCAAGCAACTAATTAATCAAGATATTTTGCTTATTATTCTTTCTAGATTTTGTTTGTGATATTTGCCAAATTTTTTTCTTAATTTCTCACCTAATTTTGATTTATATTTTTATTCATTTCAATTAGACATCTTAATAGATTATAAAAAATAAAATTATAAAGTTTTAGCTGTTATAAGTCTGAAACTGTTCCTGCCTCTTGTATCAATATTGATAAAATAACTGTAAAGACTGAAACCCCATGGTAAGCATTGTCTTTTTTAATGGTCAGTCTTTTCTAACATAGTAGGATTCTTTATAACTTGTATATAATCATGTTTCCATTTTATATTCACCATGATCATTTTGCAAGGTTCAGTTGGGTCATTTTTGAGTTATTTTTTCTCTAGTCTCAATGAAAGATAATTTATTCTGGCTTAAATGTTTAATGTTTTGAAATTTTGAAGTACCTACAAAATCTTTATCACTAATCAAGCAAGTAAGGGTATCTTGTTTCTTTTATATTAATCAAAAAAGCACATGGGAAATCTCTACCTATCATAACTTTTTCTTGGCGATAAACACTAAATTTTTAGTTGGAACAACTTCTTTTCTGTGGATAAAGATTATAATTTCAAAGCCACTCCAAGATGAAGCTTTCGAGGATCCTTTTATTATTTCTACTTGTATTTGCCTATAAAGCATTATTTTACTTTTTTGTCAATAATTTTTGCTGATATTCTTCAGTATGACTATTTATATTAAATGATTCTATTAATTAGGCTATTTTTATGTAAAACAGAAATTCATTCAGATAAAACAAAAGGTATTATTTTGGCATACATAACTAGAAATCTAGAGGATTACTAAAGGACTATATCATCATACAGTCGTATTTCAGGTGTTTATTTCTCATTACTCTCTTGTATATCCACTCAGTGTGCCCTGTATTTCGTTTTCACATGTGGTTTGTACTTAGGTAGACTTTAATGGCATTATTTATAAATACAGATTTCTTCCATTAGAACAACTTCATTTGGACCATAACAATATGTGGTTTTTTTGTTTGTTTGTTTGTTCGTTTAATTCTCACTGGAGGATATTTTTCCTTTTATCTTCAGATAGAATGGGAGAAAGAGGGAGAGAGAGAAACAGCTATGTGAGAGAGAGTCACATAGACCGGTTGCCTCCTGCACGACCCTGATTGACTAGGACTGGGGAGGAACCACAACCAAGGTTCCTTGACCAGAATCGAACCGCGACTTTTTGGTCCACAGGCCTATGCTCTAACTGCTGAGCCAAACCAGCCAGGACAACAATGTATGTTTTAATCCTTGCTTTATTCCCACAAATTAACATAGAGTTTGATAACTATTTGAAGGAGAAATGAATATGAAACCTTGAAATTCTTGTCCTTTTTATTAAAATAATAAGATTATTAATATAATTGCAAATACATTTTGACTGTATCTTATATTATTCCTTAAGGTTGTTTTATGCAAATAAAAATATTATACCAACACAAGCAAATGCCAGAAAGTCTTTTCAAGAAAGATGTTTTAATTATCCAGTTCTCCAAAATAGAGTATTAAATCGCTTCTATTGTGACTTCCCAATCATTAAGTACTATATGGCCTAATCTTTGTAAATTTAGTAAGAAATTACTATTATTATTATTTTGTTCATTTTTCTGTTTCTCAAGTATTTGGTTTTTTGTATGGTTAAATTTGTAAAATGTATTAGAAACATTTCTACAAATTCTCTTTGAGAGCAATATCTAGTTATATTAGAATATTAATATATCCTTATCTGATAATAAGAGCTACTTACTTATTAAGATAATCATAAAATGCAAGATGTTAGTATCTTTTCAATTGTATTCATGACACTTTGACATGTCAAATATTTTACATTATATTTAAGCAAAGCTGAACTTTGTTTTTGTCGATCATTCTATCATAATGAAGCCATTTGCCCATCATAAAATTGAGACAAATGTAAATTTTTATTATTATCTATTGACTCTGAATTTTAATGTTTTTACATAAAATTCTTAAATCCATCAAGTGTTTGTAATTTAACATTACAAAAATAATGCATGAAATCATTTGTTTTATAAAATGATTATTACAGATTAAATAAAAGTTCCCTTTGACCCTCCCTTCTAAATCCTTTGAGTAGTCATTGAGTTAGGGGAAGAATTTATCCAATTGTGTATGATGAAGGAAAGAGAAGGAATATTTTATTAAGTGAGGTAATTCATAAACTGACATGAGTATAAAGATGTCTGGTACCTTATCTAGTGAAAACAAAATAGCAAATCATTTAATAGAGTTAAAGATACTTTATATTCTTAGGGCCACAACATGGAGGAGGGTCAGAAACACAAGGGGAGTCTAGCCAAGCTGAGCTGAACTCTCACTAAAAGTAGAAATGCACGTTTTCTGCCAACAAAACTACACCTATGATAATAGAAAAGACACCACAGTGAGGAAAATAGCTTGACCCAGATAAACAGTGTTTAGAGGTGGTGTTCCACTGTGGCAGGGATTTGGGAAGACATGTAAAAGTGTTATTTTATTTTAACCACAGAAAAAGAATCAAGTCACAAGTGTCATTGACAGATGCGGTGATCAAAAGGCTCTGGATATGATTTTGGATCTGCAGAGCGCTGATATATTGTTCCTTCTCGTAAATTTCATCAAATTTTGTACAGATCATGAAGTAGTTGTACATCTACTTGGTCATTTTTTTCTACAGGGGTGGCATCACTGCCTGGAAGAATCCTTGAGTGGTGGTGAGGCAGGGCCTCCACTTCAGTCCCTGTGTTCTTTGACCAAGTTTAGTAGCAATCAAAACAGTCTGCCACTGGACATTTTTATAATTTAAAAAGTACGTTAGCTATGTCCTCTTTATGCCCATGATGCCGTTCCCTGTCCCTATCTGTCATTGCACTTGTGGTAGTTCTTAATTTATTAGATTTTTCCATGAACATTACAGGCTTCATTTATCAGTATTCATTTGTTGGTGAGAGATTCTGTCATTTCTACCATATTTCTTATTCTTTCTTATTTTGATTGATTTTGGTTTTTAGTTTTCTTTTTGTTCTTGCTTTTTTTGTCTAGCTTCCTAAGCTGAAAATCAGCATTTATTTTTAAAACTTTTATATTTACAATAAATGAATTAAAAATATTACTCCTTTTTATGTATTGTTTTATATTTACATATTAAGTGTTTTCATTTGATTCAATTATTTTAAGTTTTAACTTGTTTTTCTCTATCTCTTTAATTATATAGAAATATTTTCTTAAATATGTAGATGTCAGCTGCTATTACTTTATAATTTCATTGAACTGTGTTGTGGTCAGTAATTACAGTTTTAATAATCTAAAACGTGAAAAGTTTGCTGAAATTTTCCTTGTGGTCTTATACATGGTTATTTTTATAAGAGTTCACTGAATTTATTCACTTTTTAAAAAATATATGTATGCATATCTACCACTGCGATGAAGATTGATAATTGTATTATTTAATTCTTTCTGAGAGTTATTTATTTTCTATCTGATGACCTTTATGTTTTTCAGTAGAGTATATTAAACATTTCTAAACATTTTTAATCAGTTGCCAATTCTCCTGGTAGTTTTCAGTTTTACCTGAAATATCTGAAAGTCCTTAATTGTTTGAAAATAAATCAATGACATTATTTTCCTTTCAAAAAATAAAACAACTGTTTTCTTTTATAATGCTGTTGACTTAAATTTTTTTAGCCCCACAGTAACAGTGCTACCTAGTGGTTTAATTAATATTTTAATTATATTTACATACTGCCACTTCTTTTCAATTGTTCTGTTTCATAAATGTTTAGCTCATTTTCAGGCAGGATGATTTTTTAAATCTCCTAAAATAATTATTGTTAAATTTAATAATTCTGAATTTAATCCTATACCTTACTTCATCTTACTTTGTTTTTGTTTATTTACTTGTGTCTTTTTAAAAATAAAGGTCTATTTCAATGACTTAAAATGTAAAGTGTATTTCTTCATTATGCTGTAATCCCCCGGTATTTCTGGTCACCAGCTGGCTGTCCTGCCTTCAGAAGCCAGGGATCCTCCCTCCTGTATTCACAGCGTTCCTGAAGGTATTTGCAGTCCTTTGCATCCTCTGTAGGAGAGTAGAGAGGAGATACTTATATCTTAGACTAGTGTTAAACCACATCAGTGCTGACACAGTCCTCTGGGAAATTGTGTTACTTGCTCTGTGGCCATGAATACCTGGTAAGCTGGAAAATGTGACCCTTAAATGGAAAACTGCCTCCCTAGTGACAACTTCACACTCCAATGATAAAATCTGAATTTGGTGAACATTCAGCAATCTCTGCCACACCACGTTTCTCTTAGAAAATGAATGCGTATTGTTGAATAAATCAGATATTTTTCTATATGTTCTACATGTATGTAAGATGAATTTTCACAGGTGTTTATTCAATTTAAAATTTAACTGTTGTTTTACCAGTTTTGCAATATTTTATTGTTTATGAATTTATAATATATTTTGATATATGGTAGGGCCTTATTATTGTGCTTACTTCAAATAACTTTAGTTATTCTGTTTTTAAAATCTTCATTTAAGTAAATTTAGCTCAAGGGAAAAAAATTTACTTCACTTCCCCCCTAGATATCCTTCTTCTACTCTTTACAGCAAACTTGAAAAAATATCCACTCTCAAATTATACAATCTATTTGACTTCTATTAAATCCGACATGTTTTGTTCTGTGATCACATAAAATATAACTCTTATTAAGGTTAAGAATGAAATTCCTTAGCTAAATGCAATGGTAGACCAACAGTTCTCATTTTTTACACAGGTGACCATTCCTTCCTCTAAGAAATATTTATTTTTTTTACTTCCTTGGCAGGAAATCCCACTTGGTGTGTTTTTATTCTAACTACCTGTCTATTCTTTAAGCCATCTGTGCAGAGGTGTCCTTGTTTCCCTAATTTTTGTTCTTCCAGTGGCTCAAAGTCAAATTCATGGCCCTTTTTTTACATTAAATCTCATCTCATGTTTCCTCAGTCAGACTCACATGGCTCTATTAATTACAAGGTTGCAGTTTTATAATATTTTGCATACTAATTAGCCATCTGTAAAGTTTCTATTTGTGTATCCCATTAAAAATACATGTAGTATTTCTGTTTTTTGTGTTAGTACTAGGGCCAAAATTTCCAGAAAATTGTCATGGAATGATGAAAAAATAATTCTCCACGACTTGTTTATTTTTACAAATATAGATGTTTCACTAAAGTCTTTACTCTGTTGATAAAAATGATTCACATTCATTATAAATTAATTAAGAAATATGATAATATGACAGGAATGAAGTAAAAATAATCACTCATTATAACCATCTTTACCATTATCTAAATATCACTGTAAAAATCTAGTCATGCGCCTGGCTGGTGTGGCGCAGTGGATTGAACATCTTCCCATTGACTGAGAGGTCCTGGTTCAATTCCCGGTCAGAACACATGCCAGGGTAGCGGGCTCGATCCGCAGTAACAGGCATGCAGGAGGCAGCCGGTGGATGTTTCTCTTGTACATGGATGTTTCTATCTCTTTCTCTCCCTAAAAAAAATCAATAAAAAATATATTTAAAAATTTTCAAATCTACTCATGCATAGAAGGTGTAGGCAAAAGGTAACAAGACCCTGCCATGAGAATTTGGCTTTTGATGAACCTCCTGGTTGTGTTTCCCTTCTCACATGAAAATATAAACTTTGCTAACTGTAATAGTAGGCAACATTACTTAGGGTGAAAGGACTATGAGGAACTACAAATAAACTATAGATTCTCATGGGGGGCCATCTCTTCCTTAAGTATGGTGAAGCATAACAATTGAGCATAATTTCTCAGGAAATATTAGAAACTATGCCCTTGGGATTGTCACAAGAAAGATAGGATCCCATGGGCTCCTACAAAATCCTTCCAGAGACCTACTGACTCAAACCAGCATCTTAAGTCACTACTTCTCTTCATACATAAAAGTGATGCTTTAAAGTGATTTGTAGCCCTGGTTGGTTTGGCTCAGCGGTTGGAGTGTCGGCCTGAAGTCCAAAGAGACCCAGGTTTGGTTCCCACTAAGGGTATGTACCTCAGTTGTAGTTCATCCCCAGCCCTGACTGGGGTCATGTGGGTGGCAACCAGTCAATATGTCTCTCTCACATTGATGTTTCTCTCTCTCTTTCTCTCTCTCTCTCTCTTTCTCTCTCTCTCTCTCTCTTCTTCCCTCTCTCCCTCCTTCTCTGTCTGAAGATAAGTACAAAATAAAAAATAATAATAAAAAAAAATAAAGCTTGGAAGTTCAAGCATCAGCCCATGGACCAAAGAGTCGTGGATTTAATTTCTGGTCAAGGGCACGCACCTCGGTAACAGGTTTGATCCCTGGCCCCCACAGGAGCCTTGCAGAAGGCAACCAATTGATGTGTCTCTCTCACATTGATGTTCCTCTCTCTCTCTCCTTCCCACTCTATCTAAAGGTCAATGAAGGATTATCCTACGATAAGGATTTAAAAAAAAATGATTTGTACAAAGTCTCTACTTTCTCACTTTGTACTTGTCATGGCTTATAATAAATTAAAGGTTATAACATGTAAACTGCTCTCTCAAGAAATGCCAGTTAATTCTTTCTTACCCAGCACATCTCTGTCCCATCCTTCTGGATAGTTCTGTAATGTTTCATACTATTTAATTTTGAAATTTATTGTTTGTTTATCACCATCCTCTTTTGTATCATTATATTCTCATTCTTACATATTCTTTTCAGCTTACCTTTATTTTATCTTTCTGTCTTTCTCACTAAATATAATCATTATCCAAAACAGTATCCTATTTCCAGTTGTACTCCATTCTATTGTTTCAATCGTCACTTCAATTTTATGCCTGCCAATCTTTCAAGGAAAAATTCCATTTCTTCGACAGAATTTCGACTCATTGTTCCTCCAGAATCAGCAACCCCATTTTAATCTTTAAGTTCTGTTCATAGCACTTACATGTTCCCCTTATTTGGATTAAAAATATTAGTGATATATATGAGCCTTTTATTTTCTCTCATGTTCACCTAACTCAACAAACCAGGCAAGTCTATATTTTACCTTAAATCACTTTTTCTCTCCTAATTTATCATTACTATTACCACAAACTCATTATTTCTCATATACTCTATTGCAATAACCTAAAATTCATTCTATGAATTATCACCAATGGAATTCTGAAGCTCTCCCCACCCCACTGCTAAAACTGGTCTATAGCCTACTAAAATAAACCTTGCTTCTTTTTTTTCTTTTTTTTTTATCATTTTTTTCCCTCACCTGAGGACATTTTTCTTTGCATTCATCTTCAGATAGAGTGAGAGGGAGAGAGAGAGAAACATCGATGTGAGAGAGACACATCAAGTGGCTGCTACCCACACGACCCCAACCAGAGCTGGGGACACATTGCAAGCGAGATACGTGCCCTTAGCGGGAACCGAATCCGGGTCTCTCTGGACCGTAGGCCAATGCTCTAACCCCTGAGCCAAACCTGCCAGGGCAAACTTTGCTTCTTTAATCTGTTATTAAAATGTATAAACCAAGGATCACACATGCAAATTCTTTACCCAGGTGAGGGAGACTGTGTAAGCAGAAATATGATAGATGAGGGTGCATGCTCCATGTAGAGGAAGCAGCCACTACTCAGTTTTAGCATGATATTGTCATGTGGAAACATAGTTCACTGATTCAAGATCTTCAGTTTATCAAAAGAATACAGAAATCCAAATTTGGGGCCCTGGCCGGTTTGGCTCAGCGGTTAGAGCATCGGCCTGCGGTCCGGAGAGACCCGGGTTCGGTTCCCGCTAAGGGCACATACTTCGGTTGCAGTTTGTCCCCGGCCATGGTTGGTCGTGCGGGTGGCAGCCACTCGATGTGTCTCTTCACATCGATGTTTCTCTCTCTCTCTCTCCCTCCAACTCTATACAAAAAATGGAAAAATATCCTCGGGTGAGGATAAAAAAATCCAAATTTGGGGAATGTCATAAATCTCTTGATTTGAAATTTCTGGTCTTTAGTTTTTTTTGTTTTTTTTTTTTAACTACATGTAAATCAAACAATAAAGTGTTTGAATCAAACAATAAATTGTTTGCTGGCCAGCTCTGGACTGTGGTCAAAAGTCCATGGTCAATTTATGCTTGACTATCTTTGCCCCAAACTTTCCCCCAGTCATTTTATATAATATAGATTCCACAGAGATTAACTCACTATTTGTATAATTTGTACTATCTCTTTTTACTTTATTGAAGTGAAATTCAGAAACTGATTTTTCCAATGGTAACTCCCTTTAAACATCTTCAGTTTGTATAAAAGCACTGCTTGAAATGAATGTTGCTCTATTCTTTTATCTTCTCTCTATATCCTATGAACCAACTTTCTTTGATTTCTTTCTATATAATCCAGAATGAAAATTATTAGGAGTAAAAAAAAATATTTTGTTAAGTAGTTTTACCAATTGAACAATCTATAAATTCTCAATAGAGGGGGCACCCTTCCCTAGGGATTATAGAGGAAATGAGCTTTGTGTCAATTTGTTTTGTTGGTTGAGGTTTGCTGTGGTTTACTGAAAGCAGTCAAGAGAAACTAGATGTTCTGTAACACACATGACAGTTCTGCCCATACAATTGTACTATACCCTTCTATACACCTTTCTAACGTCCTATTAGACATTTATATTGGCTGAAAATATGTTTAAATCATTTTAGCCAAGAACCTAACACTATTTCAAGAGAAAGCAAAGTCTTCTTTGCATAATTTTAGTAAATACTTTGTTTTTCAGGAATGTAATACTATGCACATTGAAATATTTTACTTTGCTTTATTGTTTTGTAAGCACTATCACCTTGGAAAATCAAATCATTAGTGGAAAGCTGATGATAGTATTTGAGTTGCTTTAAAATACATGTGTATAATTCTGTACTTTTAGCTGCCATATTCACCTTGATTCTACATAGATTTGTAAATATCTAAGTACTTTATTATGTTCCAGTGCAGTTATACCTGAGCATTTTAATATCAAAACATATATTATTGTATTCAAAAGTACTTGACATATTCCCTCCTTTATATCAAAGCATCATTGTTTTAAAATTTTCTAAAAACTTGTTATATTATCTATAATTTATTTTCACGATATTAAATGGACCATTACAAAATAATTTTTGCTATTAAAAAATCGTAACTAGAACTAAGAGGGCAGAAAAGTACCCTTTTCGAGTATACATGGTTCTGGGGAAGCTCTGGCTCCCTCCTTTGGGATGGTAGAGACATTCAAAAACGGTCAGAAGATTAGATATGCAATTTAAAATACAGTACAATTCCAGGTCTATTTTATCATGTTTAATGATGTGAGGAATGAAGAAAAGGAGAGGAATTCAGTTCCCCTGCACCCTTGTACCTTGTCAAATGAGACTGTGTCAAAAGCCTGTCAAATGTCTCCCATGGAACCCAAGAATTATTCTTGCCTTAGTAATTAGTTATCTCATATTTTTGCAAGTGATGATTTACCTATCTCAACTAAGTTGCATAATCCTTGATTATAGTTGATTCTCTTACTCATTCTTTACCACATCCATTGCCTAACATATATTAAATGATATCCCTTTAATTGCAAGCAACAGAAACAAATTCTAACATGAAAACTGTGGTTATGAACTCTAGTGTATGGGTACTGAGGAGGCCCATATAACTAACAGAAGAGCTAAACTATTGAGTCTCAGGGAAACTAGAAACTGAAGGAGCACCAAGCATGTTCAGTGTCTGTGACTGGAGTTTCAGTTCTAGTTTGGGTCATGATTTCTGTCTTGGCAACAATCAGTCACAACTGCTGAAAAGGAAAAGTAGTTACTATTAGCTTCTTTAGAGAAATTGCTGGGAGCAGGGTAGCCATTCTAATTTGGGTCTATTGTAAGGACTCAATATTTGTTTAATAGAGGAATAAATAAAAGAGAAGACTGTGGTCAAAAATATTTTCCATAAGCCAATATTTTGCCTCGTTCTCTCTATTCCAGCTCAAGAAAATAAAATTTATAATGTTAACTTTGAACTAAATCATTTTATTTATACATTTTAATAACATTTGCATTAAAATGAGTCTACCTTGACTGAAAAGTGGAAAGAAAATATTTTGAATGCATAGAAGTATTTTTCAGAACTTGAAGATTTCATTCTAAATTGGTAAATTAAAATATTTCACAATAGACTACATATTATTTTCCCAAATATCAGTTTGCATTGCCACATTATTACAATAAACACTTTTCAAAAGTCTTAATAAGAGTGTTTTAAAGTCTTAATAAACTAAGTCTTAATAAGAGTTAGTTTACACTTTGTCTAGAATATTCTTAGAACAAATGGCAATCCATTTTTTTCGTAATTTAATAAGTTCTCAAAACCAGATGTATCATAGTAATGTAACTCATACTAATAGAATACTTATGTTAGTTGAGATATCTTATTTTATCAGACTAACTGTTATTCTTACTGTGTTATACAGTATTGTAATTTGAATTGTCGAAATGTTTCTGATTAAGCAAAAAGTACCTAAAGCCTTAAATATTTAACACATTTAAGATTTACATTATAATGGAAAACTGCAAATTATGATGACTTAATTTTGAACAGTTAATTCAAATTTAAATGTACATCATTTCATTAAACTTTGTGCCCCATCGAATAAAGCACAGAATAAAAATATTCCACAAAATTAAAAGGTCACTGAACAAATTACTTATAACCAATGTCAAATTAAATTTTGTCGAGAATTGGGAAGAGGCCGAGATTTTGCCTTATTTGAAAGCTAACAATTTAGCCTGACACTTTTCATGAATGTTGCAGAAGACATAAGGCCTCAGAGTCACAACCAAAGTTACTACGCACAGCATTCACTATAGCCAAAAATCATCATGTTGCTCCAGTTCCCTGAGCTCCAGTTTCCATGGGCTGATACATGGAGGCCCAGGTGATATTCACACACAGTGGTTGTGAGAAAACAAAAGGACCCTGAGCTTAGGGAACCCAGATGTTTTGTTATGGGCAGTAGGCTTGCATGACTGTTGCTCAGAGGGACATCATCCCTCTCTTCCAGGTCTGTTGATATAAACACCATCGAAAAACTAGTCCCAGCGACGCAGAAGCGGGGTACAGACTGACAATCCCCTAAGGAGTGGGGAGGTGGGGGAGGGATGAACCACAGAACTTATATGCATGTATGCATGAACAGTGGACATGGACAACAATCTGGGGAAGGGGCAGGGAGGGGAGGGGGAGGGGGGAATCAGTGGGGGAAAAAAGGAGAATCATCTGTAACAAAAATTAATCAATAAAAAATAAATTTAAAAAAAAAAAGAAAGAAAAACTAGTCTATTCTAGGAAAATCAGTGCCTCTGCTCATAATGCAGAATTTTAAGACAGAGAGCTGTTTCACAACAGGCTACTGAAACCTTCCCCAAAATTTTTTGCCTGATGCTGAAGCTAATGTGCTCAAGTCTGTCTGAGAACAGAAATTTCATGATATAATTTTGACTTAAAAGTTCTCCTTTCTTCTCTCCTAAATAATGTTGCTTAATCCCTAAGGGACAAGCTAGCTATGAATCAAATAATAAGTGTTAAAAAGTTAGTACACTCCACAGATTACTGAGAATCTTGCGATTCCTTACAAAAATTAGGGCATCCTGGTAGGATGAGTTAACATATCACCGATAAAATCATTTTTTGTAGTGTATGGTTTTATTGATCTATTTCCAAAATCTAACTTGTGCTTTTCTTTTGTACCACCTTAGTTAATATGACAATTGCTTTTTCTCTTGCTTTACTGAGATTTACTTCTGCATTAATACTAAAAATATTCTTTCTACTTACCTTTGTGCACTTTTACTCTATTGATCTGAATACCTCCAGTTTCAGCATTTTTCTCATATCACCAATCAGAGATTATTAGTGTGCTGCTTTCTGAACACCAACGGTAGGTTCACCCCCATGTGGATGTTTGGAAGAGCCTCATCTAAGACATGGAAAGTGCCCAAATGAATTAACTGCCCCAGCATGATTACCCTGCAGTTCTCAAGAAGGTAAAAGGGTCAGTGAGCTGCTGGTTTCCCCCCTTATCATAATTAGATGAATTTTGGAACCTCTTAACTTTTTACAAAGCATGTCAATATGTTATTTTTATTTAAAAAAATAGGTAAGATAAAAAAACGAATCACATAAGATAAATAATATGCAAATAGATCATGTCAAGAAGGAGTCTAATGAATAAAAGAAACTGATGAACAAAATGGATCCAGAGAGATGGAAATAGGGAACAGACTGTTGAACCTCAGAGGGAAGGTGAGTGGAGAGGCAGAGAGGCAGTAAGAGATAAACTGAAGAACTTCTGTGCATATATGCATAATCAATGGATACAGACAATAGTGCGGGGAAGGCAGGGGGGTTGAGAGTGGGGATGAGGAGGTCAGTAGGGGACAAAATAAGGGACATCTATAATGCTTTCAACAATAAAGATAAATTTTTTAAATGCAGTGGGAGACATTACTTCTACTCACACCAAGTACTGCAAAGTTATGAGTGCTCCTTTGTGTTGGAGCCTTAATTCAATTTTCTATATGTAAATACAATAAGGAATAAAAATTAAAACTAGACAGGGTTTCTTACATTTTTAGTAGATTAAGAATGCAGCATTTAAAAGCACATTTGCATTTTTAAAAAATTACTTTGATTCACAACAAAAATTATGTAATAACTTGAACACTTCACATTTCAGGAAATTATTGGTGATTTATCACTGAGACTTAGAACAAAATAATCATCTTTATTTATTATGTAGATGGCTAGAAAAGTGCTACCTATTTTTACTACAATATAGCCACTGTCTCAGCCAGCAATAAAACAAAACCATCCTACATATTACAACCACTAGTACTGTAAAATCTGTCTGTCTTTGTAGTTTTATTTATTTTTTTACTTTGGTGAGACAAAGTTGATATAACAATAACGTTTACATTCAAAAACACTTAGGGATTATAAAAAATGTGTTGGATAATGAGTAAACTCATCTGGTAGTAAACAGTTAGATATATAATCATAATTCAATGTACAATTAAGGGGGTAGTTTACCCAGCAAAATTTGGAGACTTGGTAATTGCAGAGATGGTAATATCAGAACAGAAATTTGAAAGATAGATTAATGCAAGTTCAACAAGAAGTTAAGAGTGTGAAAAGGCAATCAGGAGTATGTGTGTTATGAAATATAGAAATAAGACACAGAATTTTCAAAGACTGCAAGAAATTCATTTTGAGAAACATTTTTGTGTTTTGGCAAAAAGTGAGCTCGCAAAAAAAGCCAGAAGACAGATCATGAAAACCTTTCTAGGGCAAGGTGAGAAATGTAGTCATTATTTTGCAGGCAATAGATCCACTGAGGGTATTTAAAATAATAAAATATTTTTTAGGAAAATATATATATTATTAGTTTGGAGAATAAATTAAGACTTACAAATTAAACTGGTGATATCAAAGAGAAAAGATTGGATAAATTTGAATGTCTTTTGCCAACAAGATATCATAACCAATCGGAAAAAAAAAAAGACGGCCCTCAGGATCTTGCCAGTCACCTGGATGGATCTTGGTGGTATTCTCTGAGAAAATTAATATTGCATTTTTTTTTTTATTTTTTTTATTATTTTTTATTTTTTTTTATTGATTAATTTTTGTTACAAATGATTCTCCGTTTTTCCCCCAGTGGTTCCCCCCTCCCCCTTCCCTCCCCGCCCCTTCCCCCGATTGTTGTCCATGTCCACTGTTCATGCCTACATGCATATAAATTCTGTTGTTCATCCCTCTCTCAGCTCCCCACTCCTTAGGGGATTGTCCTCAAACTGTTATGTTCATTATATTCCAGAAATCAGTGAGATCATATGAAATTTGTCTTTCTCTGCTTGGCTTGTTTCACTCAGGATGATACTTTCCAGGTCCCTCCATGTAGTCTCAAAGGACAAGAGATCTTTCTTTCTTACCGCTGCATAGTACTCCATTGTAATATTGCATATTAACTGAGATTTTGTGTTTAGTATTATCAGAGGAATATATTTGAGTAACCTTTTAGACATTCATTCATCTATTCCAACACATCTATTGTGTATGTTCTATACACAAAAGTCTATTTATATAGGTGGATAATCATTTCTGGTGACTGTGAGATAGCTCAATAAAGGAGGCAAAAATACACTTTGAACTCCAATCTGGACAGAAGTATGAAAATTTCTATTTTTATTCTACCATATTTAAATGTATAAATATAGTACCATTTATAAATCATGTAAACATGCTACTATATGTAAATCCTGAGGCTAGAATGTGGGGTTTTTTTGTTTTTTGTTTTTTGAGAAAATATATTAAGTAAGGCAAATACGTTTTAATTAAAAATTTGTGTTGATAAAGAAAAATAAAAACATATTGGTAAAAAGGGTCAAACAGTTGGATGGAAAACTACAAACAAAAGGACATATTTAACTGAAATAGCTTGCATTCTATTCAAAGTTATCATTAATAACGCTTTAGTAAAAGCAAGTAAAAAAAAAAACAAACACTGATACATTTTATACTTACCATTCAGGCTGATTTTATAAAGTAGATATAATAGTCACTATTTGATTTCTCACATGCAGATTGTGAATGAATGTTGTTTAGACTGAACCTCACATGGAGCACTGAGATTCGCTAGAATACCAATGTCAACGGAGTAAATGGGGAACATAAAATCCCAATGTGAAATGAATCTAATAGTTAGTTATCAAAAAGTTAGATGCTTACATTAATTTAACACCAAAGCATTTGAAAAACCCTGTGTAAGTGATAAACATATTACCTGAAAGTAAGAAAAGATGCATTTCCCCAAATTTTAAATGATCTTATGATTTTAGTTTTTATTATAAACTGGGTGTTTGGAATGTGCTGGGTTTCACTGAAATGAAAATTCTTCTATTTTTCAACATAGGCATTGGATAGCTGTGGTAAGATTATGCAATGTCCCGTGGGCATATTAACTGCTAGCTTTGTACCCTGCATAGAATAATTTAATGACTAGAGAGAGATTAGTGAGCCTAGCAACACTTTTTTTCCCTGGAACACATCAGCTATTTTTTTTAAATGTTTGAAAATAACAAGTCCTTGGTTACAGACCAAGAGCATTCACCCTCCTAATGTTCAAACCCATAAATATTATAATATGGAATTAATGCATCATTTCTGATTCACTTCATCTTAGCTTATCACATGTTATAATAACAGTGCTAGTGCTATTTTAGGGGCCAAATGTTGTTGAGCTTAAAAAAAAATCCAAAAATAACAATTTAACCAGATGTGAAAACATGATCTAAGCTAGCTAAAAACATGGATTTCATGATTTCACATGGACATCATACCACACATTCCTCTATAACTACAAGACATATTCTTGCCAATCAGTGCCGGCAATCTTTCTCATAGTCTTAATGTTTACAACTTATATAATGGCTATGTACACTACAGTCTCATTATACTATAAAAGTTTGGCTGTTTAAACTGCAAATATTTATCCCAAATTCTTTCATAGTTTAATTACCATTTGAGATGTTGGGCTCTTTGGGACATCTATAAAATATTTCAGTGATTTGTGCTACATTTAGTAAAATGATTTACTCCAAGATACACAACTACTCTGAGAACTGGCATACCTTACTTATTGGTAGGCAGTACTATATAGACAAGCAGGGTTAGAAAATCATTCTATTAAAAAATTTGAAACAAAATGTCAAAAGTTGCTGATTTTCTATCTTCCCAATAATAAGGACAGGAACTAGAGCAGATATGAATGCCATTAATAAGTATATTAATATGGGATAAAACATATAGTAAAAGGTAACTTTGAGCTGATCCCAAATTATGTTACATTAGTGAACACAGATGAAAATATCTTGGTAGGATTTCTATAGGTAAAGGAAAGGACATTGCAAGTACTGAGGAGTATTCCTATGCGTTCATTCATCATCCTTGCATTCACTCATTCATTCAACACTGGAGAGTTAACAAACATTTATTGATTATGTACAATATGTTTGTCAGTGTGCTTGACAATAAAAATACTAACTACATACTGGTGGATGGTACACACATCGAAGCAATAAATTAAAACAGACTGTGATAGGATTTATGATAAATATATAAAGCTTTAAGAAAACAGCCCTGGCCAGTTTGGCTCAGCGGTTAGAGCGTCGGCCTGTGGTCCGGAGAGACCCGGGTTCAGTTCCCGCTGAGGGCACGTGCTTCGGTTGCAGTTTGTCCCCGGCCCTGGTTGATCGTGTGGGTGGCAGCCATTCAATGTGTCCCTTCACATCGATGTTTCTCTCTCTCTCTCCCTCCCACTCTATCTGTACAAAAAATGGAAAAATATCCTCGGGTGAGGATAAAAAAAAAAAGAAAACAAATAGTCAAAAACATTCATAAAAAGTGACATTTTAACCAAAATTTTTGAAATTTGAGATCACACATGAGGATATATGAAAAGGTAAATCCACAAAAGGACTAATACCTGTAGATTTTGAAAATGATGCTTACTGGAAGAGTAAACTTGCCAGCTCCTTGATGAATCCATCCATGTCTAAGTTCATAAACCAAACTTCCCTGGCTCTATCCCACACATCATGGAATGGCTGATGGTCTAAATTTAAAGAGGATATCTAGCAACTTTATGCGTATGAATGTATGCAAAGCTGGACAGATTGATGCTAGGCGGCTGGATAAATAGATAGATTATGATAAATAGATTGATAGGTGGATAGATAGATAGATAGATAGATAGATGATAGATAGATGATAGATAAATAGAAGATAGATAGATAGATAGATAGATAGATAGATAGATAGATAGATAGATAGACACATAGATGTGTGTTTATGTGTGTATACCCATATATGCATCTACATATGTAGTTTGTGCAGTATATTTTTTTTAGTTTGATAGATGCTCTGAATGATTATTTCTCTTGTTTGTCCTTTTCTAATAGTTGCTTTTTTAAAAAATATGTTTTTATTGGTTTTTAGATAGAGAAGAAGAAAGAGGAAGAGAGAGATAGAAACATCAATGAGAGAAACGTGAATCGGCTGCCTCTTGCTCGCCCCTTACTGGGGATTGAGCCTGAGCCCAGGCATGTGCCCTGACTGGGAACTGAAGCAATGACCTCTTGGTGCATGGGAAGAAGCTCAGCCCACTGAGCAGCACAGGCTGGACATCTGATACCTTCTAAACTCATTCACACCCCTCCCCAATTCCAGCTCAGTCAGATTCTTAATTCCTCACAATTCCTATTTTCTTTTTTTAGATATGTTAATATATTTAATCCTTTAGAGTTAAATACTGCTGGTCCTGAAGGCTTACAGTCCCTTTAAATTGAGTTTTCTACTTTACATGTTGATTTTATAGTTTAATCTCAAGGGCAATTTTATTTCCCTCTTTTACTGGTGCTCGGGGGTTTCCTCACGTCTAACTTTTGTGCCAATTAGAGCGTGGTGGTATAAAGATGCATGTGTGTCTGAGGAATAGTGAGTAGCTGCTTGGAATTACAAACAAAAAAGTACTGGGGGGAAAAAGAAGGGACTGAGGTGGTAAATCAACAACTTATTCAAAAGACGAAGATGTTTTGTCATGAACAGTTGGCACTAGTAGATTTTGGACTTGGACATGGCGGGGCTCTCTTGTATGGCACAACATAAGGACAGTGTAGTGTTTACTATTTTGACAAACCTCAAATCCTGCAAATCTAAGGCTGCCTTGTACTTAGCCCTACACAAGTTTATTGTTTTCACACTATTCTTGTGGAGATAAAACTAAAGGTCATTGCTTATGGTATATCATTGAAATATCTTTTACAACTATAATATTTTATGTATGTTCTTTGGCCCCACTTTGTTTTGTAAGCATTAAAGACATTAAATATTTCACAATGGGATTGATATCATTGTAATTAATTAATTATTAATAACAGAAAAGGAGCAAAAGGAAGGCCAGATATTACAGGCATATCATTTGGGCAACTTCACCAGGAAACTATCACTGTACAATCCTCAGGGATCCAGCAAAGGGAAAATAGAGGCATGCCCAGTAAAGTTGTGGTGACACAGGGAAGGTACTTGCTGTCAGTCACATCTGAGAACAAAGGTCATTGGCCAGAATGGGTGTGGCCAGTGCAAAGGTGTGCGATTTGGGATTTTAATCCCCAGAACAGAGGAGTCCACTCTCTTGGTTTTTCTTGTGCTCTTGTGCTTTTGGGGCCCTTGGGACTGTTGTTGCTTGGGGCATGCTCTCCTGCTTTCCTCACATGGCCCGAGCATGTGGACCCCAAACACAGGGGACTAACGGACTGCAACTAGCCTAATGCTATGATGGACGGGGCTCCAACATGGAAAGGAAATCCTGGGCACTAGCTTTGCTTCTAGCTTCACTGAAACCCAACTACACGTCTATGAGTGGACTGAGGGAAATGAGACTTTGAAAATACAAAGATTTAATTCCATGCAAATAAAAATCACTCATTCTCCAGTGTGAGTCTCAGAAAATTATTTTTCCCAAGATATCGTAAGAACTTCACCCCCAGCAGCAGCACTCAGCGGAGAAGAGGACCCCCACTTTGTCCAATAACAAAGTGAAATGAAATGTTCCTGCCTGAAAGACGGTATTGGGCGGCATTGAAATAACGACGATCAGGTAGATAAGAATTGGTTTCATGTTGATTTTCAACATGTAGTTCAAACTATGACTCACTTAATAGTAATTTTCTTTAAATAATTCCTTTCAATTTATGGATGAGAAGTCATAAAACATAGCACTAAGAATCTAATTTTTTAAAAATATCGATTTCATAGTTTTATAGAACATCAAAACACAAATATGTTAGTGTTTTGAAACATCGTTCACATTTTTAAATAGATTAAGGACATTTTTTATTCAGAGTAATTCTGAACTTAAAAACAAAGTATTTACATAAAATTAAAGAGACAGCTTTAGCAGAGTAGAAGTGAGTCAATAAATTTATTGTAATTTCTAGTAGATGGAATGAAAATTCAGGAACCCAATACTCAAGGACAAATACATTCTTCTTTATTGATATGATCAACATAAAAAACTCTGACAAAAAAAGAAACTCTGAAAAAAAAATCTATGAATATCTGAAGTAGTTTTACTAAATTTTACTTAAAAAAACATTATATGATGAATAGATGCAGAACACACAAATCTATTACCTTGAAAAATAAAGTGCTTGAGGTGGCTACATGTATTACCTGCCATGACTATTCAACACTCAGGCCAGACAAGGAGGGAAAAACCTGAAGACACAGAATATTAATGTGATGAGAGGGGGGGAAAAGGTATTTCTCCAAGTGCAGTTAAAGTCAAAAAAGTATTCCAGTAAAAATATGATTGTGGGGTTTTGTATTTATTCTTTTTCAATGACATTTATAGTAATACTTTACATTTATTTAGAGAAAGGTGATTTCAATCACTGCCAAAAATGCAAACTCAGTCTGGGACCTTAGATAGGAAGCTGTTCTTCCTGCTGCCCACACAGGGACTAATAATAGAGTGTCTTAGGAATTACTTCATTGACAATTTAGTTCATGATGTGCAAGGAGGTTGAGAAATCAACTCACTCTCCTGTAACTGTATTGACTCTTTAATTCCTCCAGCCACAAAAGCAACTTCTTCCTGTGTAGAGCAAACAGATTTATGGCTCAAAATAACACCAATAACAGATACGCTGTGAACAAAAGTGTCAATTTCATACAGTTTCTTTTCTTCATAAAACTGCACTTATAGCCCATCTGATACATTTTATTTTTCAGTGCTATAAAGAAAAATGCAATATTCATTGAGACCTAGCAATTGCAGAATAAAAATAAAACCTCTGTCAAAACTACATTGTTTGAAAGTTATTTTCTCTGTGTCTTAGTTGCTCCCCAGATTTCAGTTTGTTACCTCAAAATAAAAAGAAAAGGAAAGGAGGAAACAAAGGGAATATATATATATATATATATATATGTATGAAAGTTACATTTTTTTTTTGAAATCAAGTCATCTGCTTTTATCTAATTTTTAAATTTATTTTGAAAATTTCAAGCAAAATTTAGATATGAGTATTAAATATGTGCCACTTACAAAAATTTTGATGAAATAAAATGAAGATAGAATGTGTTACATACCTTCCTTAGGAGAGCATTTTGATATGTATGTGTTGCAAAAAATAATTGCTTTATATTTTTCAAAAGCCTTTAAAAGTCTTTATATTTTGACCTGATTGTTCATTTCTAAAAATGTATTCTAATTAAAAGAGAAATGTAGACAGATCTTTATTGAATAAGTCTCATCAAACAATTACATATACTGGTGAAATCATTTAAATATCTAACCATAGAAGGAACATAAATTAACTTATGATTAATCCATGCAATTCCTGGAATTTAAATGTGTTTTTTTTTTTAATTTTCTGAATTGGGTAACTAGTCAGATAGAACTGCCTACACTTTGTTTGCCAGTTTCCTTTATAATTGTAAATAAAATGTGTCAATACCTATTCCAAATGGTAATTTAGACTCCAGATGGCTGCTTCTTCTCCTTCTCCTTTTTCTCTATTATTTTTAATAGCTAAGATTTCAATTTTTTCACCTATCAACAGTTTTTCTAAAATAAAGTAATGTCAACAATTTTATTCAGTAAGTCTTTGATTGCTAAAATTTAAGTGGCCTGTAACAATTCATTATATAAGTTGTAAAAAATATCACATATGATATATATGTGTGTGTGTATATATATATATAATATAGGTGTGTGTTTGTGTATTTGTGTGTATGTGTGCAATATGGACTTACTCAATTATTTACTTGATATACATCCCTAAATGTGGAATTTTTAAATAAAAAATTTAGAGTATTTGATGTAAATGGCCAACTGCATTTTCACAAAAGTTGTAACCCAGAACTCTACCATCATCATAGGAGTGCAAATCTCTTGCTGTTTTGTCCATAGGTCCTAAATCCTCTATCTAGTCTTTCCTAATCTAATCAGAAAGAGTAATATCAGTTCCATTTTTTCCTTTTAGCTTTATTTATGGTGATTTCCCCATAATATTAAACTTTAGATATAATCTGCATTTTTTGCAATTTTTTTTATTCTTTATTGATTTTAGAGAGAGAGGAAGAGAAAGGGAGATAGAGATAGAAACATCTATGAGATAGAACATTGATTGGCCTCCTCCTGCATGCCCCCAACTGGGAATTAGGCCCACAACATGAGCATGTGCCCTGACCAGGAATCGAACTGGTGATCTCTTGATACATGGGTCAACACTCAATCACTGAGCCACACTGGCCAGGCACCTGCATTTTATTTTAAAGTTTCTGTGGTATTTAGAAGCTCTGTCCTTTCCATAAATATACTAAAAGTGTTTTATTGCATTATATCAGATTTTACATATACTAAAATTATTTTTATTGCATTATATCAGATTTTACTTATACATCAATTTTACATACATATAAAAATTATTTTGATGTATGATGCATTAGGAACTTAAATAGGCTATTTCTGAATGATTAACTGTTGTCCCATCACCTTTTATTAAATAATCTTTCTCTGTTGGTCCATTTGTCTCACTAGAATCATATTTTAAGTTTTTGATTATAATTTACAGAGGTTCTGACCTCTTCTAGATGTATGAGTAATATACTGTATATAGTATATTCAATCTCAGCGGACTCAAATTGTGTTTAGTAATGTTCTCTTTACAGTCCCATAGTGACACTCAAATATAAATAACCTAATTTATATTACATATATTTTAAATCAATAAAATACTATAATTATAATATAAATGAAAAAGTGATGCATGTTAAAATTCTTTATATAGATATATAAATAAATTATCATATATATCTGGATATAAGTATAGATTTATATGTATCAGGATATAAATATATATTTGTGTATAAATTTGCATATATAAAATTTATCTACATGTATAAATGTGTATTTATAAATATAAATATTTAGCCACAAATTCAGCTTTTATTGTAATTTTTTTATAGCTGTATTTATATATCTATTTAATGTTCAGATACAACCACCACAATGAAGTAGAGTCTCAAACCTACTCATAGGGAATAAGATGAGTATGAGAAGAGAAATAAAACAATTAACTTAAAATTGTGAACATTTCCCTTAATATATGTATGTGTGTGTGCACCTACACACACACACACAAGCTCACGTGCACACACACAGGGTTGATTCTCATTATCCATGGTTGTTGTGAACACAGAATATTAAACTATTGCTTCTATGTAAAACAGTGTTAGGTTCCTGTAACTTTCTGGGCACAACATTTTCATCAACTAAAAAGCCATTTGTGTTTTATAATTTGTTTGCCAACATCTTTGTAAGATGAGCCAGTCTCATCAGCTTTGAAAACTTGATCTTTTACACATTCGCTTTCCTATATAACATTTAGCAGGCATTCAAAAAATTATTCAACAGTCTGTCTCATTTCCAAGTTTAACATTTTTCATGCTGTATCACCTTATGAAATGTGGGAGTCAGCCAGCATTAGCCGAGAAAAGAGTTTAACATTTTTCTGACTCAGGGTAATGTGTAAATTTCTCTGGCTTACAGCCTCACAACAGTGCTACCCACTTTTTTTTTTATTTTTTTAAATCAGTCATCAGCTCATGAATCTGCAAATTTAGCTGCTTTTCCCAACTTCTCCACGGCTCTATAGAAGGGACTTGAGCACTTTCTAGAACAGTCTCAGGTACAGATTAGCAAATTTCTTCATTTTTCTGGATGTGCCACATGGTTGCCTCAGGAACATTGACCTCATGGCCAACAGCACCAGAGCCGCATGCCTGCGTGAGCTCATCTCACTCATGTACTCTCCATAAGGCACGTGCCAGCCTCCTCGTGCTTCATCCTACCAGAAAGCACTCAGCACTGTATTTGGGAGTCATTTTGAACAAATAAATCACTATCAAAAAGCACCAAAATGCAAAAACAAAACAAAAAACAGTGACACTAAATGGACAGTGAAAGGGCACTTGTTCATGGTTTGAGAGCTAAACAAGAAGGCAGAGTCCATACCTTGTTCAGCCTTAGCTGGGAGTAAGCATGTCAGAGGATTCGAATTTCTCACCACTCCGTGCTGTTTGTGAATGACCATGAACCCATCACAAGCACTGATTTTGAAGGTTACAAAAAAAGTTTCAGTGAGTAGACAATTCACAAGGAATCTATAAATAATGAGGTTTGAATCTCTACATATTATAGCACACAAATGAAAAGTCATCATATATGTGGTGGCATCTAAAGTATAGACTGGTGCAGATATAACTAACTTTAAATCCGGGAATTGGTATTGCAATACGAGGTATATCAACAATTGTGAACAAATCTTGGTTACTTTTCAAACAAAGTATGTTCTTTTATTTCCATAGTAGTGGTGTTTTTCTGAATTTTTTTATACTTGCAAAAAAATGTTATCTATTTCTATATTAGCTATTAATTGCCACTATAAAGATGCATAGAAATAGCCACAAACATTGAATTTAACAATTAGCATTTATTTAGTGTACCATGCATTAATGACTTAAGCTGGGCTTGGTTAAACAGGTCTTCTGGCCAAAGTGAAGTTACTTACTGGGCTTTTGTGTCACTTGATCAATGATGGACTGGGACCATTGAGGCAACATGACTTGTATTTCCTACATCCATGAGCCACAGCGAGTCAACATGGGAGGAACTGCAGTGTCACATGGTGAAGAACTTAGGTGCAAGTGTTTTGGGGGGGAGGAAGTGAGCTAATTAAAGTTAATAAACTATTATATTATGTTCATAATAACTAAATTTGTGGATGACTACGCATTCAGAATGTAACTTTAAATAGTATTTTAAAGGTATTTCTGAATTTTTTCAAATAATATTACATTTATAAAGAAGAAAGTTAATAAAAGTCATGATGGGTATTTAGAGAAAGACAATACTATGATTTTAAAAAGCAAATTTTCACCTAGTCGTTCAACCTCCACCGCTCTGACAACCAATAGTCTACTCTCTGTGCCTATAAATCTGTTTCAATTATATTTGCTTATTTATTTTGTTCTTTGGATTCTACATATAAAAAGTTGCATGGCATTTGTCTTCCTCTGACTGGCTTATGTCATTTAGCATAATACCCTCTAGGTCCAGCATGCTGTTGCAAATGGTAAGATATAATTTTTTTTTATGGCTGAATAATATTCTAATGTATTTATGTACCAAAACTTTTTTAATCGACTTGTCTATTGATGGGCACTTGGGTTGCTTCCATATCTTGGCTATTGTAAACAATGCTACAATAAGCACAAGGGTATTTACATTCTTTCCAATTAGTGTTTTGGGTTTCTTCAGATATATACCCAGAGTGGAAGTGAATGGATTAAGAAGTACAAATTGGTAGTTTCCAAATAGTCATGAAGATGTAAAGTACAGCTTAAGGAATATAGTCAATAATTTTGCAATAATTATGTATGGCACTGGATACGTGGAAGGGAACACCTTGTAAAGTGTATGATGGTCTAACCGCTATGCTGTATACCTGAAACTAATACAAAATAACATTAAATGTAAACTGTAATTGAAAAAAAAAAACCTGTAGAATTATTTTTTAAAAAAAGGAAAGCAAATTTTACCTTCAGTTTACAATAACTAAAGTAGTTGTATTGGTATTAATATATTTGATGTGAGAATTAGTATTTAAAGCTACTATTCCGGTTAAAGATAAAATCCCAACTATCATGGGTCTTTGTCTGAATGTATTTATCATTCTCCTGAAGACATGAGAAGGAAAGGACTAATGATTAAAATGTAATATTTGAAGTCACCTGGAATAGACAGTAGAACATGAATGTTATGGCAAATATTTTTGCACAGGCCAGACCAACAGCCAAGATCATTTCTGCCTGGGGGAAGGGAGTTGGAGAATTTACCATCATCTGACAAATGACATGTAATATGATTTCTGATTTGGTTTTTGATACTTTAGGTCATCATGCTGGAATCCCACAACAAATGAGCCCTGAACGCACTGGAAGGAAAGAACTTCTAGTTCTTCTAGCCTAAGTTAAAAGCTTTCTGCAGGGCTTTGAACTTGGGGGGTCTTTAGGTGTTCTAGGCTTAGGTGCATCTACTGGCTGCACCTGAGCAAGGGTTGTAAGTAAGAAGTTAACATTTAAACACAGACTAACCACAAGGCAACTCTTATTAATAACAACACTGTTGCATTCCAGTATGTTTCACACATCTTCTGATTTTTGACATTTTGCCAGTTTTTATTAAGTGTGGTTTCTAATGTGAGCATTTCAAGCACTCTTCAAATGAGCATCCTCTTGCATATAAATATGGCAATAATTGAGGTCATTGATATAATTCTCAGAGATATATAATCCTGAGACAGTCAAAAAGTTTAATCAAATTGACTTCTAAGAAGTTTATATTCTCATTTTTATTTCCATCTTTAGGAGTCTTTGGTTTGAGAACCATAAATATTTTATATTTTTGCTAACTTAGTAAGCACATAATATTCATTTACATTTTCTAACTATAATCTCCATTTTGCACATATATATTTACTTATTTTATTTCCTCTTAGGTGAAATATCTGGTACAGTCATAGTATGTATAGGAAAATTTTTCAATAGAAATTATAATTCATCATTTTTATAAATTCTGATGTAGTTGAGCACCACTAAAAAGAAAATTTGCAAAATAAATCTTTACCAAAATAAATAAATATAATAATGCTTGGGGACATTCTAATAATATGCTGTTGGAAACTAAATTGAGAAAAGTAATCAACAGACCTTAGGAAAAAATCTCAACAGGAGCCAAAAACTGCTAAAAATTTTAAATAAATTATTTTAGATAAAGGAGCAACATAATTAAAAAGTTAATATAAATGGAAAAGAGTTTCACAGAGAAGAAATATTTTAAGTAAATACAATTGATAAAATGGAATTTTGTTTAGATGCCACATGTAATTTAAGTTATAGATATCTTTTCTGGGAATAAAGAAATAAATGTGCAAATACATGTATAAATTGTTTCTATATAAAACTTAAAAACTTGCCTTAGCCTGGTCAGTCTTCTGAAATATGCCATGCTTCATGGATTAGTTAGCATAAAAATTACATGTAGAAATGATATAATTGTTCTAATAATTGTTAAAATGAAAGTATTTGTATTTTATGCATTTAGATCATTTAATGAAAGACTTTTTTTTTGGTAAGGAAACGATTATTTATAGATATTTGACAGTGGACATTTGGTGTTTATGGACTTTATAGAGGATTTAAAAGAACATTTTGTTAATAGTTAACAAGTCTCAGAAAATCCATCAGCTTTGAATGTGATAAAGCTTGCTGTAACATATGATAAGATCTTTATGTGCAGGTGAAAACATTTCATTATAGTTTTTTGCTATCTCAACTCACAGGGAACAAAGCCTATTGGGTGTGCTCATTGAACCAACCAAATGGAATCAATCAAAAGACTCACATAGCATCAGCAAACATCAGAGAATACAAACAAAGAGAGTGCAAGAAAATGCATCTCAAGGGCTCTGTTTGTATAGGTCTGGCCTCTCTAAGATCTAGTCATGCTCGGTGTACTAACTGGAGAGGTTTTGCTTGATGCACTGCCTAATGGCTTGGCTCTTCAATCCCGACACACTCCATTAAGGCTCATGTGTTATGCTGCCTGTGTACGGACTGTGAGACCGCATTGAAGCAATAGTCATATTTCCAACCCAAACAAACTTAAAAATTAATGCTATGAAGGGGACAACTGTATTTTGAATCTCTGTGAACTATTATTTGTGCCAAATTAAAGGAATATCAAAGGGACTATGAAAAAATATTGTAGGAAATAAAAAGGAAAAGGAGAAAAGGCCCTTTGGAGTAGAGTGCTTTAATGGAGGGAGGTATTCATTCTGTCCAAAAGCACACTCACAGCAAGGTATGGGAGTCACAGGTGTTTTAACATGTGCCCTCAATCACTTATTCAATCCCTTGCAAATTGTCGACCTTTATATAATTGAAGGCAATTCTCCAGTCAAGGTGAAGTGCAAATAGAGCTATACAACACAGCCCTGATTTCAGCAAGTTTGAAGCTTATAGGGGAAACAAGGTGCATACTTAGATCAATAATTCAAGGTGAAGATCATTATGTAAGAATTTTTTGGAATAGAAAAATATGCTATTTGGGTTAACAGATAGAATAACGAAGAATAAATCCCAAATTGTTCCCTCTGCTAACATGATAATGTCTTGTTGCACAAATTTGTAATTTGGCATTTTCCCCAAAAAACAAAAAAGCTAACATTATCTATGCACCATCTCCTATAGAGTAAATTAAAATATAGTTAAGAGCCCTGAAAATGTAAATATCTCTAATAATTATGTGCATACATTTAACCAGTATTACTAATTACATTGTAGAGAAGTGTAAGTACATGGAAATGCTGGTCCATTGTCTGAGATTTTGGTAAAAGAATGGCCACCAGGTGAGAAATGGATGGTGCTAAGCAATGCTGTGCTGCCAACGTGGGAATTTTACCTGGTGTTCAGAGCCTTTCACTGGTTTTCGAATTTAATTAAACTTTTCAATTCCATGGTTCACAAATGTCTAAGTACTCAATCGTGTGATGCTGTTCAATCCAAATGATTTTTGCAAAGTCCTTGTTTTACAAGATTCAAGTGGAAACATTTCTGTTTGGTAATACTTGAACAAGCTCTGAAGTTACAAAAATATTTAATAACAGTAGAAAAAAAAGTGTACATTTTTTTATAAAGGCCTAGTTGAGGTATGGGACATGTGTTTAAATGTATTACTACCTTAGGCTCAAATCTGCTTATCCTTTAGTTTCTGAAAAAAATCTGATGTACATTATTATAGAATAAGATATGGAAAAGCTTTAAGTCAAATCCATATATATTATACATGAAAAATTATTAAAGTTTAAATGCATGTACTTATTAATATTAAGTCTCCTTTCCTCTTCAAAAATATACACTAAAAGCCTTAATATTATGCTTATGCATAGTGGTGTTTATTATTACTTAAAAGTATATTTTGCATTCTTTCTTACAATTTATGCTTCTATGTCATTTTCATTTGAGAGGAAGGATAAAGGAATATTAATAAACATTAAATCTACTTACTGTATTTTGCTTAAGTTCAGGAAATAGATAATTCTTAGGGTAATAAGTAGTTTCCCAATGTTATTGTACATAATTAGCCCAAAATTAACAGAATTTTTTGTCTTTTTCTCAGTAAAAAGGTTAGCAAAGCCTTAATTAATTTACTGGCATTGAACTTATAGGAAATTATAAACTTTCAGGAAAGGAAAATCATTAAAATAATTTCATTAGCATAGAGTCTCAGAGACATTAACGAAGAGACATAATATTGAAGAACATATCAGTGGTTTCCCCCCTCATTCTGGTGTTTTGGATTAGGAGAAAAATAAGACCGTTTCTTGTATACTTTTTTCTTCCCAGATGATATTATAAGCATTGCAATGCTTTGACCCTTGACGTTACATAATGGGTGTCTTTGATTCCATTTTACAGAATAGGACACTGATGCTTACAAAGGCAAAGGAACAAGACCAGATTCATGCAGGAGAGTTGGAATTTAGACATAAGGACATTGTGATTACACTTGTCCTAATTGCTATGCACAAACCAAAAGAACTTTATAAGGGTAATAAAAATAAAATAAAAAAGGTCATGCGGAAGTACTGAACAGAATACACCTGACAAAGTGGGTTATGTGTGAAGTTGCAGTATCTGAAAGAAGTGTGATATTTCTCAGAAATGTCAAGGTGAGGAGGCGGAGAGGCCATGTAAAAGAGAGGAGTGTGTGGAAAAGCTCTAACTACGACCCAGAGTTCATAAGAATTCTGATATTGTAAATACAAAAAGAAAATTATATTCATGAGGCAGATTTTTCTTGTTAGACTAAATAGGAAAAATGGAGCCATTTCTCTGGTGCTTCCTTGAGCAGGAGTATGTATTCAGAGGTGAGAAATATATTTCATCCTATGTATCATCTCTGGCCACTTGGTACTGATGCTTAGAAGCATTAGTAGAAAAGATTGCAAAGCAACATACATAATGCTAGCTGGAGAAAAATTACTCATTTGATCTTCAAGATTTCTAGGGAACAGATATTCCGTATGAATAACTTGACAAAGATGACTCTCTTAGATAATTTTGATATATAATGCAGTTCAATGTATGCATTTGACACACTTGTTTGTTTGTTTTTATTGATTTATTTTTGTTACAGATGTTTCTCCTTTTTCCCCCTGATCCTGCTCCTCCCCCAGCATTGTTGTCCATGTCCATTGGTTACAAATACATGCATATAAATTCTTCGGTTTATCTCATCCCTACCCTTGAGGTTTGTTAATCTGAACGTTACTCCTTTCTTTGGCATTTGACACTCCTCACATGGACTTGTGATTGTGCTATTGAAGTGAGGGGTTATTTAACTGCAGTGTTCATGTCTATCTTCAGAGGAGCTTGCGAAATGTAGAGATTTCTGAGTTTCTATTCCGATTGGTTCTGTAAACTAGGGTAAGACTGAGGAGGAGCATATTAAAAGGGTTTAGGACATTCCAATGTAGGCATCAATTAATAGAAAAATAATATTGAGAAATACTGCTTTAGTATTTTCCCTCTTAAAGTGATACAAAATACACAACACCAACAAGAAACCTCAGTAGACCTATGTTGACCCCATTCCCTCTTCTATCTACTGCCACAATTCTTGGACTGTCTGCACAGAAACACAAAAACATTCTTGACAGATTTTCTACCAAGGCAGTTCCACTCTCTCAAATTCCATTCACTGTTAATTAATTCTAGTTTGATTTATGACTTAACTATTCTATTGAAACCTCTAGTCAAGATTGCCAGTGGCCACTTGTTAAATCTCATGAAACCAACAGACATCATCTTATGTAAACTCTCCCAAGGCAGTCAATAGATTTGGTCACTCTTTCCTTTCAGAAATAAATGTTCTCTGCTTTTTTGAGGGAAGAAGGGAAATCATGTTCTTCTTCCTTCTTATTTCTCCATCAGGCTATTTACTCCTTGTTTCATTTTCCCTGTTCACTTCCTGAGTTTATCTATAAATGATCCTCTTCTTTCATTTCAAATTATTTATATAAAATGACCCATCACCACAACTACAATGTAAAGGCAAAGTTTACTTTTATATTATATATAATATAGAATACAGAACTATATATGATAAATGGTTGCTTAATAAGTATAATAATGAATATTATGCTTCTGTTTACAACAATTACATAAATGTCATTTGTGGTACTAAAGAGTTTCTTATTTATAATTTTTTTAAAGAATCATTAATTTCTCAAGGAATAAACCAAATATATAGACTTATTAGTACTATTTTCATGGTATATTGTTGGTTCATAGATGTGAATAAGATCCTTCACAAGAGAAATATTGTGGTGGAACAAATTAAAACTTTGCTGTTAGAAAAACCTGGGTTTTATTTATTTTTCCTCAAATTTCTAGTACATATATCTGAAGAAGTATCTTAGCTCCACTGAATCTGATTATGAGTATCTGAAAGACAGAAAGTGTTATAGTCAAGACATTGTCAATAATAGAAATAATGCATGCAAAGAAAGCATCTAGTACATGAGATGTCAAGAAGTCATCTCTGTCATTACCATTCATCATCAATGTTTTATAAGTAAAGACAAGATTAAATAGCAGTTAGCTAGATAACTAGTGGCGGGAACAAGATGGGAACCAAACAGGAGTCTATTCTGTGATCGTACATATGTAACAAAGGTTCCAGGGTACTCCTAATTTGTCAGGACGTAATCATAATATCATTGGTTGTACTCTTACAATACCTTCTTCTCTGAGTACCTTCTCGATTTCTGTGTAACCACTCACTTGCTGTGTGGCCTTGGGCAATAAAATAAACCCCTCTACATCTCCTTTTTCTTTATATAAAATAAAGTTAATAGTTATGTGTGGTGAGTAGTAAATCACTGAATTCATGTAAAGTGTTTAGTATAGAATCTAGGAAATAATGACTGCTTGATAAATATTATAATCCCTATTCTTATTATAATTATGTGTTGGGCTCTTATGTATTATATACACTGTCATTAATTCTCACAGACTTTGTGTAGAAAATTAACTTTTTCCCCACTTCAAAATGAGAAAACTGAGGCAGGAAGAGGCTATTTTACTCAGGATATACAGCAAATTAATTATAGAACTGAGACTTAAAGGTAAGTCTGTATAATTTCTGAATCTGTGCTAATAAATTCTTTGGGTAATCTGTCACAATTACAAATTTTAAACCATGGTTTTTAACTTTGAAAATTATGTGTCTTTTTTCATATTTAAAAATATACATATTCATTCCTAAGGTTCAGGAACCATAAGCAAGTTGTTGCCTCATTTAATCTTCACTTTCAAACACAACCACAAATTACAAATTTGGTGTGTGATCTTATTTTGCAAATGGGGAACTGAAGACTGAATGACTTAAATGGCTTTCCCAAGGTTACATGGTAGTATTTGTAATGAAAATATCAGTAAAACCTACAGTTTAATTTCTTTATGTCAAACACTTTACTAACACTTTCCATACAATAACTCATGTCATACTTTTAATAAGCATGTCAAAGGATAATTCACACTTTACCAAGGAAGAACCAATCTATAAGGATACTACGTACCTTTCTCAAAATAACATATCAGTTATTGACTCAAATTGGTTTTGTCTAATTTCAATATCCCTGCTTTTACAGTTTTGTAATAATGATTCCTGCTTAAGTCTGTAAACGAGTATAGATTGAGACACAAAAAGTCCTGCAGCCCAACCCAGTTCCATAGATAAGCTGATTCTTGCTTGGAAAATTTTAGGAACAGATATTAACCTTCAGCATCTTGAGTCATAAACTAAGTTCAGTGCAGTCCCCCTAGAAAGTCTGATTTAGAATACCTCTTCCTGTTAATGGGCCTTCCAAGAAGAGTCAATTATCTATGGCCTGCCAAGTACTTAAATGAATTAACTTTCTGGGTGAAGTTATTTTCTAATGTCAAGGTGTCCTGGAGGAGGAAATGAGGTAGAAAATAATAATGCTTAACCCTTGCATACAAGTTGTCACAGTGACATTAGACCCTATCTTGGAGCAATATATCAAAGATTTGAATTTAGAGAATAAGTAAAATAGTGTCATTTACTGTTCTTCCCGTGGAAAACAAAGGTGATAGATGAGTTTTTATAAGTAAGAGAGAGAAAAATAACTCCACTTTCATATTTAAGCTTATCAGGATGAGTCTTTTTAAAAAGGGGACTTCTGAAATTTGAGAATGCTGGCACTGAAAAGCTGGTTGGAATCTTGTGACATTTAGTAAGACCATTAACTTTATATTTCATATTTCCTATTGACTTACTCATCTTATAAATTTGATTTGGTACCATAAATTAAAAATAAAATAGTGATGGGATTTTATTAGTTGAAATACTTAGGCAATGGTGACCTCTCTCTCAAGTGTTTTCTTTCCTCTTGCACTAAAGTGAAGTAGTTATTCAGATAAACATCAAAATGGTAAATTGCAGTCTCGTTTTTAGAACCCTTTTCTCTAACTTCTCTGTGTACCATGCCTCAATTTCTATTAAGTCAACATCACTTTCTCTCAAGGCAGTCTGCTAAAAGCACTCAGGGAAGGATCAAATTGTAAAATAAATGGAACCATTCATTACTTTTAAGTGTAAGTATGAATAGCATTGAGAAAATGTACTAAATTAAGGGTAGAAAGTCAACATCCACACAGCTAACTGCTCATCTTTGCATTAGTAAAATGACTTTTATATTATTTTTCTTTTTTGGGAGGGGGTACCAATATTTGTTTTCCAAGTATAATGAGTCATCTGCATCCAACTGGACTTTAAAATATATTCAAGTAACGCAGTCTGAGAAAACCACCATGACACATTTTATAAGAGCATTTGCATATTATGTTGAGGTAAATAAGCAAATCAAAAGGCAAAAATGTTACAGAACTAAAATGGAAGTCAAAACTCATAGAGGTGTTGCTTTCGAAGCAAATCCTTTACATACTATAAATACATTATAAGGAAATTTCACGTAGGAACAATTTTGAACAATTTCTTAGAGTAACTGGGAAAGCGGACAGTGTGACATGAGCCCACAGAACATATTCATTTGTCCATATCCTCATGAGGCAGTAAAGAGAAATATTCCCTTGTTCTGCCCCTTTGCTAATTCTACTTTGTATGTCTCTAGGAAGTTAAATAGTCCAACTGCAAATGCTCTATAGATGTATCTCTGCTGTTTTATGGGTTACAGGTATGACATGACAGGTGACATTATCTGCCTGACACTCTAGTTGCTCTAGGTTCTAGTATATGCACAATTCTGTGTACCAACTATAATTGTAACCCTAGTCCTTCCCTCTCAGAAAAATACATCAGAATGAAAACAAGTGATATTTTTGTAGGGATAACTACATTTATTGCAATTACTGAAAACTTTTAAAATGATATTATTGGTAAAAGTAAATAGTTTTTGATACTCAAGTGCTAAAATGTTATTCACTCATATGTTTGGTCACTAATGCTGTGACCAGACAGCTGATCAAGAGTTTTGACTAGGATGATGTTGGTCAGTGTCTCTTCAACTCCTGCCCACAGATGAGAACCTTAACTCTAAGTGAAATAACTCAGAGAAATATCAATATCTTTTCATTTCATTTGCATGTGGCATCTAAAAAAAAAAGAGGAAATAAACAAACAAATAAAACAAAAACAGACTCATAGAAATAGAAACCAAATGGGTACTTGCCAGAGGTGAGAAATAAGCAACTAGGTATAAAAGATGAAGAAGAATATAATCAATAATATTATAATAAGTTTGCACAGTAACAGATGATTACTAGAATTAGTGGGGTGATTACATTGAAAGGCATAAAATTGTTGAGTCACAATATTGTTCACCTGAAACTAATGTAATATTATGTACCAACTCTACTTCAAATAAATTTTAAAAAGAAAACCTTAATTCTGGACTTTAGTTAGGGTTATTCTTTGAATGATAATGGGTCCTGGCTTTGAGAAATCTACAATTTAAAAATGACGTTTAAGCTCTGCCACAAAATTGGTATAAAGAGCAATGTGTTAATATTAATTTGTGTTGATCTCTATAGACGAAAGTCAATGTTCATAGGTTATAATAGAAAATCTGTAAACATACATATTTGTTTTTCTAAGCATAAGTAAAGTGTAGATGTCATGAAAGTTAGTTGAAAAATATTCTTTCTGGAATGGTCTTTCTTCTATATAGTGAAGCCAGGCCTCAGGGAAGGATAATTGTTTCCTCTGGCCACCCTTACCACAAAGACAGGCTGTGCCATCACACAGCCCAATCACTAGGAAGACAATGGAATTTAAGATAGCAAAATATAGCAAAAGACTTCATGCAGAAAAAAAATATATTTAATTCAATGTTTAATGAAAATGTTCAATTGTATGATCATTTGTTAAAGAGAAAAAAATGGAAGGTCAAGGTAAGTAGAGAAAAATGACTATTGACCTTCCCAGTGAAATTTTTATAACATTCTCAGATTATTTAAAAGACTCTGAGAATTTTTGGAAATAGTTGGAATATGTTTAATTTTCATTCATTGCTTAATATTTTCAAAAGTAATTATTCACACATAATATAACAGGAAAAGAGCACATCAAACATTAAAAACATTAAAATGAGTAAGAATATTATAATCATTGACACGTAGGGCACAGGTCTTAAAATATTTTAGATGTATGACATAACAGTCTGAGGAACTGGGTAGACCCAGAGACATGGAAGTAGGGTACAGACTGACAACCCTCAGAAGAGGGGGTGGTGGGGGGAGGGAAGAGATAAACCACAGAATGTATATGCATGTTCACATAACCGATGGACACGGACAGTAAAGCCGGGTATGGGGTGAGAGGGATGGGGAGGAGGGTGTCAATGGGGAAAAAGTAGAAACATTTGTAACAAAAATAATAAAAAAAATATTTGAAAAAAAAGAATGACTAAATACTGTATTTGTATTAAAACATTTAAACATGATCCTTTCCAGGAGCATATATTTTACACAGTCTCTTTTTTATTGTTGACAATACTACAGATGTCCCCCATTTTCGTTTCCTTTGACCCCATTCACACAGTCCCCACCCTGACCCTAGCATATATGCATATATGTTCTTTAGCTAATCTCTTCCATCCCTTCCACTCCACTCCCTTCTGAGATACTCTCTTGATAGACATCAACAATTTTTTTAGCCACTAAGTTACTACTATTCACATGCTTGTTACATACCCTGGACTGTTATTCACAGCCTTTGATGACTGAAAATTTAAAGCTTTCTCTCTTTTAATCCTAAATGTTATAGTAAGTAAAGAGAAATTTCTTCTTTGGTGAACAGTTTCTTCCTATTTTGTAACCCCGAGGCTATGAAGCTTTCATGTAAAGGAAAAATTTATTTCTTTAGTAACAAGTATGGTATTTATGGTGTTTCATTTACTGTTCAAAATGAAAATACTGAATTTAAAATAGATCCAGTTACAAGGTGTAGGGGAACAAAATTTACTACCCTAAATGTGTCATTTTGACATATTGGTCATTTTGAATTAAAATTTTTGAGAAACACCCAATCAAAAAAAAAAAAAAAAAGACACTCTTATCCTCACATTTTCTACCTAAAACAGCAAATAAATCTCCCATGTATCTCCCATGTGAAGGTATCCTCCTTAAGCCAGGAGGACATAAGGCATCCTATCACCAGTGTTAGAAAATTCATGGCTGAAAAAGCTTTATAAATAAACTTTGTTACTCCTTCATTTGTTTGCTACTCCAAACACAAACTCCTTTGTTTTGTCTCTCAATAAATAATTATTTCTTTGTTGGAAAATAGTATATAAATAGCTTGTTTTAGTTTTTTGGGTCCTGTATCTATGAGCTCTCCATACATACGTAATTAAATGTTATTTTCTCCTGTTACTCTGTCTCATGTCAATTTAAATTTTAGACCAGGCAGGTGAGCCCAGAAGGGTAGAAGTAAAATCCTTTCACTCCCCATCAGGAGCTAATTTGACAAGACTAATGTGTTCTGATATGAATTTATATAAGTATAAAAATTAGCTTTTCATTGTGTATCAATTTTTTGTTCTTCTGTGTTTGTTTTGTTTTGTTTTTAATAGATATCTTTGATAGAGATCATAAAATGCAACATTTAAGAAAGAAATAAAATTTATGATTCAAGAAGAAGTAGATTATTTATAATTTCAAGTATTCAAAATTATCTTTCCATGTGGATATGTTTTAAAAATGATTTACTAGTTCTTTCCAATTGCTTTTATTTGTAAGAGTACATGTAAATTTGTCACCTAGAACATTTTTTTTACCAGAAAAAAAAATGCATGAAACTGTGATGTAATATTCTATTATTTTTATCAATTAAACTAATAGCTGTGACAATGAACAGTTCTTAAAAACATTTAAAGTAAGATTTAGAATATTTTTTAGTAATCTGCATAAGCTAACTTTGCCTGTTCTAACACTGCTTTCAAGATAAATTTTCAACCCTGTTCTTTATTTACATTTGCTCATGAAGCCACAGTTCCTCAGATGGTGTTTCCTTTATGTTCAATACTTTTAGATAAATTTCATACCTTAAAGCTAGACAAGATATACATATCATTCCTATCCACTGCTTTTTTTTTTTTACTAATAAATAACGTAGGGCACATAGTATCATTATAACACTACACTTATCACTTATTCATATGGAAGACTTCGAGTTATTCAACCCATGCATTAATCATTTCTAATTTTATAGTATTAAAACCCAGCAGTAGTTCCATAAGAAACACTATATTGGCAATAAAGCTTTTGAGTTGGCAGCTGAATCTATGCATACATAGATAATAGTGAATGAATAAATGAATAAATGTATTGGGATTTAACCAGAGAAGAAAAACTGTATTTGCACAGAAAACAAAAATAGAAGTGGTCTTAAAAAATGCCTGCTCTACTTTACTGTGAAATCTCTCAAACTAAAGTTAGATTTCTATCTCAATAACAACTTGTCTCCTTGATTTACTATATTTTGAAATGTCAGATCAAATTTCCCAGAAGGCATTTGTTTGTTTACCATGAGTCAGAGTGCTTTTCTTTGTGTACCAAGTTGTCAGCCATCTTAATTTTGGTGTATTTGCCTAATTCCAAGTATCTAAAAGTGTAGTATAATCTCTACATGTTATATTAACTCTTAAGCACATTCTTTATTTTTTGATAAGTACCTTGCGTAAAGAATGATTCCCACCAGTCAGTCTGAAATAAGTAAAGCTTTTTTCTTGCTAAAACAAAAAAGATCTGATATAGCTTCTTATTTTTGGTTAAGTCACATCTGATATAAAATATAACTTGAACATTGATGGTTATGCCTAAAGACATAAATTTTAAGTAGTAAAATGCCATTCTTTAAAAATTATCATTTTCTCACTATAGTGATCAGAATAAACTCACTCAAATGTAGAAGAGTAATGTTAACACTGGTTAAATACATAACACGTTTGTCCAGCCGGTGTGGCTCTGTGGATTTGAGCATTGTCCCATGGACTGAAAGGTCCCTGTTCAATTCTTGGTCAGGGCACATGCCTAGGTTGTGGGCTCGATACCCAGTAGGGGGTGCACAGGAGGTAGCCAATCAGTATTTCTCTCTCACATTGTTTCTCTCTCTCTCTCTCCCTTCCACTTTTGAATTTGAAAAAGCCAGATTCACATCCTCAAATCTAGTTTTACTATCCTGTATGTCCTTAATCATATTACTTGACTTCAGCTCATCGATCTGTAAAATAGAATAATTCCTTCCCTAAAGTGTTGTGAAAATCAAGTGAAATAACAGAGGATAACCCCTGTCAGGAGACAAAACAAATTATGACTACAAGAACTATTTTTATTATTTGTGATTAGAACAATATTTTTTAAACTCATACTTAAAATAGAAATATACTATGAGAGAGGATAACATATTAATAATCATAAGCATAATCAATGACACCCATTTAGCATTTTTCTATGTGGTAGCAAAGATCCTGGTGTGGATACAGGACTACTGATTTTAGATAGTACTGTATGCATGCATGAGAGTTAGTTAAAGTAGGAAAGACAAATAGGCCCCATGTGTTACTTCATGTTAGGTCCTGCCAGAAGACCCATTAAGTCTCTGAAGACTAAAAGTGAGACATCGTGATATGTCTAAAAATCTCCACCTGCATAATAATGCGGTTTAGTGAAGGCAGGTCAACTTTGACATAGTTACTCTTATATATTTCATTAAAAAGAATTAATACTAAGGTAAAATTTTTGGAGTTGTAAAAAGATGAAATCTGTAGTTATTTTAAAGAAAAAAAATTAAAGGCAACACATATTCTAGAGAAACATGATACTTACAGAAAGGAAACAGATGTTATGTGAAAAAGTGAGTCTTGCCCCATTAAAGACTATCTTGATTACCTAAGACCGAATTCTATGTGAATTCAAGAATGGTACGGGGACACACTTTCAATATTGTTCTAAGGGCTCATATATGTTTAAAATATATGGTAGCACATTGTATCTTTATGGTTTCTTTACTCCTATGTTTTTTTTAAAAATAAACTATATATACATATAGGATAAATTACATGAATGATTTCCACAAGATATTACACTTTAGATTGATGCTAAATATTAAATGGAGACAATCATAATTACTAACTGATTGTATAAAAGTTCAGAAGATACTTGGAGTAACATAATTGCCTTTCCTACTTAGGAACAATTTAGTGTGACTGTGAGATACTTTTTGCTGGGTTGATATCAAATGCTTCTTTCAAATGACACTAAAACAACTTACCTTGTAAAACCACAGGTTTTGTATCAAGGCAGGTTTCATGTATTCAGTTTAATATTTTTTCAAGGTTGGACCACCACAGATATAACTTTCATGAATAAAATCCCTTCAGTCCTCCTCCTCACCAGACTGTAAGATAAAGCCATACTCCATACTCCTTAGCTGAGAACTGAGTAGCTAACCCAGCTTGGTTCCAATTTATTTTTTCAATTATGTTTACTTCTATTTTCCTACAGAAAAGCTCTAGAATACATTGATTAATTTATTTATTTCCTCCTAAAAATTAATTATATCCTTCTTTTATAGAACTACTTTTGACTTTTCCATGATGTAATCCCTGCCTCTCCTCCTTCCCACCCTCCTCTCATTCTCTCCCTCCTTGCTTCAGGCATCATTCATTCATTATTTGATGAAATATTTTATTTAAACATATACAAAATAATATAGTTTTCACATTACTCATCACAAATTTTAATACCTAAAATATTATAAATGTCACAAAAGCCCATGTTTATCCCTCCCTGGTGGTATTTTCCACATTCTCTGTCCCTCTTACCCACCCAGAGGTCACTACTGTTCTGAATTTATTTCAAAGAATAAAGAAAATATCCAGGCCTGTGTTTGCTCTGCTATAGTAGACACTGGAGAGCCCTGCTATGGATGAATTGTTGCAGCTGCTGGGATTACGATGGGTGAAAGCCTTCAGCCATGAGCCCCTTCATGACATTGCTGTACTGCACATAACACCTTCTTTAGGTCATAAAGGCATGAAGGTTATAAAGGTCTGGCCATTTCCACTTGATAGGGAATAACTTTAAAGGATCATTCCATCCCCAGAGCTCCTTGGGGGGATGGCTGGGCTGGTTGGAGAACCTGTCTCACATCTTAAATTCTTCCTGTCCCAATTTCATCATGTTGGAGATTTAGGCCCTGTATTACAGTGTTGATAAAAGTACCAGTGTGTAGCATTATGTTTTAGTCTTTATAGTTCACCCTCTCACCCAAGTTTTCATTGGAAGGCTTTAGAGCTATGGTGTGTAATAGCCACATGTTGTTACTGTTCACTTGAAAACGAGGTGTACGTGTTAGTGCACCAGAGGGGAACAAGTATGAAAAAATGCAAAATATCTCATTAATATTTTTCTCATTTTTAAAATTTGTTGAAATTATAATATTTAGTATTGGGGGAATAAAATATATTAATATATTAGTTTCATCCATTTCATATATATTTTTTAAATATGACTAATAGAAAGTTTAATATTGAAGAAATTATTTTTTGCTGAACGTCTTTCAATTTGAATGGATGTAGAAGTGTTATAAAATGCTTTTAGTGCATCTGTGAGATCATCTTTTAGTTTATTGCATTAATTAGTTAATGTAGTGAGTTACATTGATAAATTTTTCAGTGTCAGCCATCCTTACGCTCAAGTGATTCAACCCAACATAATCATATATTTTTTACAAATACAATGCACAATTTGTTTGCTAATATTTTACTTAGGGATAATGAATGTGTTAATTGATGATATTGGTGTATAACATTTCTTTGTTGTTCTGTCCTTGTCAAATGTTGATATGAAGGTAAAACTAGCACAATAATATAAGTGAATCTGATCAATTTCAATTTGATGTATTTTCTGCTTAAGATTTAATGTTTTAGATGTTCATGGGACCATTAATATTTTTCAATTTTACTTGTATCAGTTTTGGTAATCCAACTGTTCATTATTTTCTGCTCTGTTCTTTGACTGAATCTCTTGTCCTTTTGAGAACTTCTTAGTCTTAAAACATCATTTAATCTCTTCTTTTATGTGAATTTTTGTTAGAAAATTTCCTCCCGTTAATACTTTATTAATACTGATTAAACTACACTTTTCCATTCTTTTGTTCAATTGTATTTTCTGACATGTTTTATCAGTCTTTTGACATATTATACTGTGTATTTTAAATTCCAACCATATGAGATATCTGTAGTTAATTTTTTATTACTTGTAACAATATTGTTAAGGTTAGAGAATGTGGTAAATATTACTCTTTCATGCCCAAACAATACAAATGTCCCAAATATTCCCCCATCTGTAGGATGTTATCTTAATATTTTAGTCCAGTGTTCTTTTTTGACTCCCAGAATAGGTCATTTTTGCATTTATTACTATCTTGAGTCAGTGTTTGTCTACACTGTCTCATATTTTTATTAGTATTATATATTTTGAATCCAACTTTTATGTACTAATTTATTTTAGTCGTCTTATGTTTATATGCAGTATTGAAAAAATCTATTGTGTTAACGTCTAAGAGGAGTAATTTTGATTTTTTTTTCCAGGTTTCTTCTCATGGTGGATATTTTTCTCCATGTATTTACTGAGGGCTTATCATTGGAGAGATATCTGTATTAGTTTATATCATGTGTCTCATACATTACATATTTTATGCTAATTACACTGCTTGAAATTTTCTATACTACTCAGGTACTAAAAATTCCAATTTTAAACTCTAGCCTGGAGGTAATATACTTTTGAGAGAACTGTTGTATTCATATCAGTTTTCTGTGCCTAGAGAAAAACAGACAAGTTTTTTGCTTTCTCCCTGTCAAATTGGCAGGTTTTTAAAAAGGAAATTAGTTCATTATTTTGCACCATTATATACAGTGACAGTTCAATTTCCCTCTTTTGCGGCTTAAATAACTTTTCTATTCTTCATCTCAAGAAACTTTGAATCTTCAAATATCTTGAGAATAGCAAAACAGGGAATGCTACCCTAACACTGCTTTTACAGACTCCTTTTCATTTTGTCCTGGGGGCATTTTTTTCTCATTTTTGTGTCAGCTCTATTAATTCTGTAAAGGATTGTTTACAATATCTAACATTTTTAGGTGTTTTAAAATAGTATATAGTCTGTCTTTTTCAAGAAGCCTACTTTGCTGCTTCTCATTTTCTCTACTATACTTACTGTCTTTAAAATACAAAGCCATGACACCTGTAGTCTCTAAACATGTCCCATATGGCTTCTGTGATGGTTCATTTTATGTGTGAACTTGGCTAAGCCAAGGGATGCAGATATTTGTTCAAATATATCTAGACGTTACTGTGAAAATATTTTTAAGTGGGATTCACATTTGCATCATAGGTTTTGAGGAAACAGATTATCCCCCGTGATATTAGTGGATCTCATCCAATCAGTTGAAGACCTTAAGAAAAACTCTGACATCTCTTGAGGAAGAGGGGATTGTACCAACAGACTGCCTTTGGACTCAAGCTGCAACCTCCACTTTTCCCTAGGTCTCCAGCCTGGTGGCCTACCCCACAGACCTTGGACTTGCCAGCCTTCACAACATCTCATGCTTCAGAGAACTCTGACTAATACAGCCCAGCCCGGAATCAAGCCTTTTTCTCTTGCACTCATCAAATCAGACAATGAGTTTGGAAGATACCTTGCCCTTCTTAATTCTTCTGGTTTAACAATATTTTCGTGTTTCCAGAATTTATTCATGCCATAAAATTTCAGAGGGGATGATCCAATCAAATGTTCAGCCCAGTTATCTTAATTCTGCCTCCCCAGTTTTGAAACAATGTTTCTATATTGTTCAATCAGCTTAATTTCTCACTTTTGCTGACTTGTTCCATTCTCATCGGTATTCTCAACTAGATATTATTTATTAAATGTTTAAAGGATATAGATTTTTATGCGTTGGGCATAGTAAATTCAATTGTATTTGATATGCCTAATATCAGACAAAATTATTCATGTACAAAAATACAGTAAATAATCAAATCTAATCTGGATAAAGCAGTAATAAACTACTGGAATACCGTTGCACGACAATGATATTTCTTATATATTCTGTTTTCAAGTCTGTGTCAGTAAGTTGTTGAGATGTTTCATTAGTACTCTTCTGCAGTCCATTTTACTTCCTTTTTATAAAATTGACCTTATTTGTACTTAAGGGCAATTGCACTCATATCTTTGAGGTTAATTATTAATTAATATAAATTATAATACTAGTTTAGGTGTTCCTTTAATGTCTTTACTTTTCTATGAGAATGATAATAACAAAAAGTTGTTTTAATTTAGTTTTTAGGTGTAACTCTATTTTCCATGGAAAATATTTGTATCATGAACCACAGAACGTTGACTCTTTTTTTTTTTTTCATGATGTTTGGATGTGTGCAGTTTGACTGTTGTTTTCACTTAAACTGTTTGAGAAGTGTAGAAGCACTTATTGGAAAAAGAAAGTTTTTGATTTATAACTTAACTTTATCACTGCTCTGCCATACATGACTTAAATGTTCACTAGTAATGCTTGTTCATCAAATGCTATTTTTAAAGCTTGTGTATTGGTTACCACTAATAAACTATAATTATTACTTTTTTTCCCCATTCATATTTTGGAGTTAAAGATTTCAAATTAGCCCTGGCCGGTTTGGCTCAGCGGTTAGAGCATCGGCCTGCGGTCCAGAGAGACCCGGTTGGGTTCCCGCTAAGGGCACGTACCTCGGTTGCAGTTTGTCCCTGGCCCTGGTTGGGTCGCGAGGGTGGCAGCCACCCGATGTGTCCTTTTCACATCGATGTTTCTCTCTCTCTCTCTCTCCCTCCCTCCCACTCTATCTGAAGAAAAAATGGAAAAAAAATGTCCTCGGGTGAGGATAAAAAAAAAAGAAAACGAAAAAAAAGATTTTAAATTAGATTAGTCATGATTTTAAAGTAGTTAAAAATCATATTGATTTTCAGGTAGTGACCTCAGGTTGTCTCATCTGTCAGTGCTGGTTTCTTAAATAAAATGGTAAATCCTAGAACGCTTGGGTTAAATATATCTTTTTTTTTTTTTTCCATTTTTTGTTCAGATAGAGCAGGAGGGAGAGAGAGGAAGAGAGAAAGAGAGAGAGAGAGAGAGAGAGAGAGAGAAACATCAACGTGAAAGGGACACATCGAGTGGCTGCCACCCGCACAACCCAACCAGGACCGGGGACAAACTGCAACCCAGGTACGTGCCCTTAGCAGGAACTGAACCGGGGTCTCTCCAGACTGCAGGCTGATGCTCTAACCGCTAAGCAAAACCGGCCAGGATGGGTTAAATATATCTTATAAAATCTTACAACTGTCCAGTTAAACCAAGCTCTTTGCCTGGAAAAAGTCAAACTCTGTTTAGATTGTTTAAGTAACTGAAGTGCAGAGATTAGTGTACAAAGATCCCCAAACAAACTAGCTGTCTTTAAAATGTACGGAGAAGAAATCGCAGGCCTTCATTATTTGGAAAAACTTCAAATACCCAGGAAATAACTTGTTTTTCCAACCACTGTTTTTATGTTGCATGAGAAAGAATTCTATTTTGTATTCCAAGAGTGACCCAATACATACTGACCCCTCCATCTGTTTGCACGCAGGTTAAAAATAATAATAATAACCCACCTTGATTCTATTGCTTTCTGCATTCTTGAAACACCTCCATGCTAACACTCATGGCAATTCATATCAGCGAAACACTGAGATAAAATAGTGCTTCTCAATCCATATGATTTCATCTTTTTTTTTATAAATCTGCCAAATATATCAACACGTTACAGTGTAACCACGAGGGAGGAGAAAGTGCCTTATACAGCAGGGCCTCAAATACCGTTTCGTTCAGCATTGTTTTGTTCAATGTCTTTTCATTCTAACGTTAATTTTTTTAAAAATTGATTCCAGCTGAGGACACTGTCTGTGAAGAGTTTTATATTCTCCCTCTCTCTGTGTGGGTTTTCTCTGGGGAATCCGGTTTCCTCATATATTGCAAAGATGTGCACATTAAGAGAATTGGCATGTCCACATTGTTCCTGTGAGCAGGAAAGTTTAGTACAGGTGTGTGAGTGCGCCCTGTGACGGAACCGAGTCCTGTGCAGGCTCGGTTCCCACATCGTGCCTCCAGCTGCTGGGACACACTCCAGCCACCGGTGACCCTTAGCTGGAATAAGTGGGTTGGAAAATCATTATCTTACTCATTTTTCTCAAATGTATGTATTGCTCACATGTAGTTCACTGTTTAATATTATAAGTGTTCTGAGTCTTTATTTAGATGTTTGGTGATGTTTTTGAGACCAGAAATATGTTATAGAAACTTTACCCTTGTTTATAATTAGCCTAAGGTAAAATGTGTTTCATTATACATTGTTTAGCTTAAAGTCTCAGTGTCCAAGAACCAATTGGCAATGTCAATAAGGACTTACCATATTTGAAAAACAGAACAGTGGGGGGCTCTGTTTTTTCTTGCTGTTACTGTGTAACGTGGTGAGCTCTAAGAATTTGTCAAGTTTTCAGTGACTATACACAGTCCAGAATATTTCTGCCTTTTTTTTCTCGAAGATATTTTTGTGAACATTCTGGACCCCAAGAAGATTCATTTGATGTGAAACCTGAGAAGGAATTTATCTTCTGACTTAGACTCCCCCCATGGTCAACCAAGGGTCCATATTTTATGAATAATTAGTATCTAAAGGCCATTTGCTAACGGAGGGTCCTCACATACTCTACTTGGTGGGAAGAACCTGACTGAATCTTAGGTTCTTCCCTAAGTGCTTCTTGTTGATGCCATCTGAGTCACCAATGCAGAGAAACCCTGGTTTCCTCTGTCTGCTAAGGGACTGACACCTGACCTGTCCAATCAGAATTACACAACTTGGATAACTTATGTATATAAAACTCCTAATTAGGTACCTGAAGGGAACTTTCTTTGTAAAAGGTAGCCTCTCTTTTGTCTTGGTGAAATGCAATGAAGCTCCAATTTCTTCTGTGCTCCAATTTCTTTTGCTCAAATAAATGCTTATTAGTTTTCATTAGAGTCTGAAATTAATTTTGGTTTATAATATTAGATTTATTTTTAAATATAATTTGGAGTTAACATGTCATGTTTATCAAATCAAACTTATCTATGAAATAGTTACCCTAGGACTTTACTATAAGAGTTTGCTACACATAACAATTAATATTACATACACCTCTTTAGAACTATAAAGAATAATATAATTTAAGGGAAGGAAGGGACTGCAGTAAATTATTTAATTCAAACACTAGAATTTACATAAGAAAGCTGAGGTCCAGAGAAGTTACGTTAGGGTTGAGTGCGGTTGTTTAGGGACTCATTGCAGTTGAACAGCAGTGATAACACAGGACAGGTCTTCAAGAAAAAAAACATTGAATGAAAAAATGAATAACATGTAGTGTCCCTCACTTAGACTCCACTGTTCTTGTGTATTGTTTTGTTTTCAATATGCATGTTGCTTCCCGTAGAAACCATTTCCAATTCAACTTTCTTTAGCAGAATATGATTACAAGAAATATTAAATAAAAATCTATAATTTGATTATAGTCATAAATTAAGGTTCTGATATATTTTATTTATAACTGCTGCTTTTTAATATTTTAATATTTAATAGCTCATTGTTAGTGTATGCTACTGATTTTGCTAATCCACATGGCCATTAATTTTTGAAGCTGTTTTTAAAAATGACTTTATTTTTACCACTCTTTCCAATACAAGATAATATGGAAGAAAAAAAGTCATATTTTGAAGAGAATATACCCATATTTGGACACAACATATAACTGTTGCTGTTTGAGGAGTTTCTTTCTCAAACAAGTATTAATTCCTTATGTCTCATCATTTTAAATTCTTATTTTAAAGGGTCTCTGCCTACTAAAATTTAGATAAAATACAGACAAATGTGCCACTCCCATTAGTTCACCATTAGTGCTTCTACGAATAATATTGAGACTACCTATAATGTTAGTATCATCATATATTGAGATCTTACGATAAGCAAGCACCTGTCAAAGTGCTTACATGTAATAGTATATTTAATTATCACAGATGTACTATGAAGCAAGTATTAATTTTTATTTGTAGTATCCAGATGAAGAAACTTGAGGCCCAAAGATGTTTAATAATATTGCCAAATGTCACACAGCTGCTAAGCAGAAGACTAAGAGGTCAAACCCGGCAATTTGGCTTTGCTCTCTTGCATTGTATTAGAGTGTAATCAACAAAGTAGAACTAGTATCTGAAATGAACTATAGATATTATATAGTCTTTTACTTAAGCCAATGCAGCATATAAGTATTCAGCAAAACTTCTGGCTGAACATATTAAAAATGCTGAACAAAGCATTACAAAATTATTTTTCAGTGCAAAAAAAGACCTGGTAAGAACTTGAGGAATACTCAGAAACCATGAATGGGACATTTCTTGTTTTCATTAATGCTGTATTCTTAATGCCAGGGCAATTTTTGGCCAATATTATTCACTCATAGAAAAATGCAATGAATGAATGAGTGAATAAAGAATAAGAGTAACAGGATTCAAAGTTTTTCAAAATGAAATTCTTAAACTCATTGGATTTCTCAACATTGTAGACAGCAATTTTTTTCAGTTGCATGGCTGCACAGAGATAAATTCAATGCACTAAGTTTTATACTTTAAAGTAAGCTTTACAGAAGACTATGGTAAAAATAAAGCAATACTTAATTGTTTTTTTATTGCTTGAAGTTTCATCTGCTTTGAACAATTTCTATGTAATAGTATTTATGCTTTTTAAATATTCCATAAATTATAGCTGTTGAAAACAAAAACAGTCTTTCCCCTCTCTCTCTCTGTATCTCAACTGAAACTGTGAAGTAATTTCTGTTCTACCTAATGATCTGACTGCATCTGGATACTACAGATGAACCTCATTTACTTAACTGTAGAATCCAAAGATATTGATTTGGATCTATACAATAGTTAAATCTCTAGTTACTTCAGAGATTACTTACTTACCTTCTTGATATCCATCCTTGAAGAAAAGTGATCAATAGGGCACTGCTGCCAATGATCCTCAGACCTGAACTTCTGCCATTTTCCACAAAGGACACACATATCTGGAATTTATTTCCTCTTCATTACAACAGAGCTAAGGTCCTTGGCCTTTGGGGAACTACTCAATATTAATTTGTTTAGTTAAGCTTATACCTAACTGATGGGGTGTGAAACAATAATGGAATTGGTAGGAAAGTTTAATATATATTCATGTGGCTATACCTCTGAATATATTCATAAATGTCCATTAGAATTCTATTTTATTAGTTAAATTTAATAATGACTATTCACTATTTCTAATACACCATGAATGCATTTATTTTTCTAAACTTCTATTTTTTAAATATCCTCCACGGATTACTAAGGTAGAACTAGGTTATAAGCCATTTATTATTTCATGCACTTGAATATAACATGGTATATGGTTAGACACTTACCTCAGTAAAAGCCTGATGGGACAAAATTATTCTGTAAAATAATGACACTACTGTCCCCAAATATAGTTTTAATTATAATATTTACTAAATTAAAAAAATATAATAAGAACCAAAGTGATGTTTATGTTAGTATAAAGAAAGTGAATATGTGACCAGATATGATTAGATTAAAAATTCTATATTAGGTATATACAAAAACCAGTTTGATTCCTACTTATCTATTAAGTAAATAATATAAAAAAATAGAATAGGTTAAATTTATAGATTTCACAGATGTAAATGTATTTGAGGGGATGACTGGACTATTTTATAGCTGTTGTGGGAAAATTCTACTTGACTCTGTTTCCATTTATAAAAATATTCTGTAAATATTTTTTCAAGATAAATAAATACTTTAAAATAAATATTTATGTGCTTTAAACATTTGAATTAGTAGTCAGAGTAAAACTTTGACTTTATCTGATGCAGTAGTGTTTTGGGGATAATGATATCTCCCCATACTTTCTGTTTATTATAACACAAATGTCCAAAGAACTGTGCTGTTTCCCTGGTTAAGTAAAACCCAGAAAAAGAACCTGGAACTCTCACAGAAATGATTCCATTTATGATGCCCACATGCTTTGCTGATGTTATGGCACTTATTCAATCTATTGAATAATTATTTCCCAATTATGTGTCCCTTTATTTTATAGTTAGCACAGAAAATGATAAGGATATATTTCTTTAATGATATGAATTTCAAAGAAACTATCATGTAATAAAGTACTATTAAACCCAGTCGGAAGTAAATAGAAAGCTTTCCTGCTAAACTGTAAAAAAATAACAATAACAAAAAACCTTGACATACATATAATAGCTTCAGAGTGTTATTTTCTTTTACCAACTCTTGACAGAAAAATTATGCCCAGAATTTTAAAAATCTCTCATGGAGTTCACATGTACTAATAAAAAACGACTGAGACCTGGGCAAGCCTTAGCGGCACACGCGACTAAATAATATTTATACTTAAACTGGAACATTGTGTGCCCATCCCCCACCCCAGGCTGAATAACTCTTATAACACAATTGTCACCATCAAATTCTCACAGGAACCCCAAGTCTACCGTTTAGAGGCCATCTGGGAGGCAGCTGAGAGTGGCTGAGCCTCCCTTTGTTATGCCTATGTGATGTGATGCCTTGGTTAGTAACTGAGAATTCAGGTGAAAAAGAAGGATGAATCCCTCTGATGTCATTCTCTTTATTGTGTCTGAAGATCTGTGCCCCACCGCCCACCAGGCTCCCCTGACTGACCCCTGTTTACCTTCTGTTGGTCCCACTTCCCACTGGGTTATTGATGTGCTGCTCTGCCCAGGAAGCCTGCGCTCTCAATGCACTTTGTGAAGCTGACGCCGTGGGCACACACAAGCTTTTGTTGTACTTTAGGCAAAGAAGAATGTTTGAGGAGGGGGACGTTGGATAACTCAGTTATACTCTTTTTAGAGAATCAGGAGAGACAGACAGACATCTTATTAGACATTCTTCTCATTCAGATGATACCTGAAAGCTCATTGAATTCCCAGGGAAGGCAGAGGTCAACTCTTCCTTGTGATCAAGAGCCCTGCTTGTATGTTATCAGCCTGGTGGCTTAAGATGACTCCCAAAGTGAAAACAAACCTGCATTGATTAAACAACAGTAATGAAAAGTTCTGTCATTGATTATATGTGATTAATTTTTCATTGATTAATAAAAAATTGCTCTTAGTTTTGCTTAGATTTAACTGGGTTCATCCAATCATTTTTTTTTCAAGTCTCATAGGAAAAAAAAAATGTTGATTACATGTATTTTTTTAAATTTTAGGTAACGTTATTGACGATATGAATATGTCATTTGCCATTTTCACTATTTTCTGTCCTCCTCAAAAAAAGACACATTTAAGGATAACAGAATATCTTAAAAAATGGAGATTACCAGTTTTTTGTTTTGTTTACTTTGAAGAGTCTTTACCATAATAAGTTAATATTTTACTAGATATGTTAAGATTACACATGAAAACACAAATATGAGCACAAAGCAGAAAATACTGATAAAACTTGGAGTTACATAAAATACAGTGGGATTAACACAACTGTTTGTAAAAAATTGAATAAAAGGCTAAGTTTTCTGATCAAATAAAAATTTCCTTATATGTAAAATAATTGGATTCACCTATATCAATTCTAATGCTGTGTTTAGTTCCAAAACATGCAACAAAATGCAACAACGACAATATTTATAATATAATTCAGAATATAAAGGTTAAAATAATATGTTGTCAACAAACAACAAGTGCTGGCGAGGATGTGGAGAAAAGGGAACCCTAGTACGCTGCTGGGGGGATGAAGATTAGTGCAATTGTTGCAAGAGAAATGGGTGGGTCCAATTTTTCCTTCACTAGTGGGAATGGGGCTTTTATGATATTGAGAAAATGAATGTCCCAAGACTCACATGGGATAATGAATGGGTTTAATTTGTGTGAAGTTACATTCCTGGAGTTGTAAAGTCCCAGTTCCTTTAGTCCAGTCCTGGAAGAGGGGTAGCTGGAAATTCAGCAGAGCTAGAAGTTGGGCCAGTGTCTAGAGTTTCCATTCCAGTAGAGCTGAGTCCAGTAGAGCATCAGGCCAGGTTCAGCCCATCACTCCATTGTGTGGGGTCCACATGACCATGAGCCACATTGGCAAATGCAGGGGAATGCTCCCCTGCAACAGGAGAGCCAAAAGCCCAGTGCGCAAGAAAGCCAAGAGGCAAGAGAGAGTAACAGAGGTAACTTTCTTTGGTCAGCAGCTTATGTATCTCAAATTTCACGCCCTTGCAGTGGCCACGCCTATTCTGTTTCCAGGTGTGATTGACAGGTAAGTATTTTTCCAAGTCATCCGCACCTTACTAGGCATGTGTCTTAACTGCCTTTGTCCAGTCCTTTTGTCCGTCAATCTGCGGGAAACAGACTTGGAGAGTGTTAACTGCAGCTTCTTGGCAAAGCTGTATAAATAGCATGCCTATATTATCTAGTTGTCCCTTTGCTCCTTTCCTGTTAATAATAGCCAGTTATTAACAGTATCAGCATTGCGAAAAGCAGTATGGAGTTACCTCAAAAAATTGAAAGTGAAATAAACTGTCTTTTGACCCAGAGATTCTACTTCTGGGAATATATCTGGAGAAAACCAAACACTAATTCAAAATAATACATGCACCCCTATGTTTATTGTAGTGTTATTTGCAACAGCCAAGTTTTGGAAGCAGCCCAAGTGTCCATCGGTAGATGAGTGGATAAAGAAAGCGGTGGTACATTTTCACAATGAAATACTACCCGGCTCTAAAAAAAAAGAAAAAGGAGTCTTACTTTTTGCTATAACATCAACCGGACCTGGAGAGCATTATGCTAAGTGAAATAAGACAGTCAGAGAAAGATAAGTACCATATGATTTCACTCATATGTGGAATCTAATGCACATAATGAATTAACAAACAAAATAGAAACAGAGTCAGATGAAGAACAGACACAGCTGTTAGGGTGGGGGTTGTGGGACTGGGTGAAAAGGTGAAGATGGACTAAACAAAAAACAAACAAACATCATAGACACAGACAACAGCATGGTGATTACCAGAGGGGTGGCAGAGGTAGAAGAGAGTGTAGGGGGAATAAATGGTGATGGAAGGAAACTTGACTTGGGATGGTAAACACACAATGCAATATACAGTTGATGTATTATAGAATTGTATACCTGAAACATATATAAATGTATTAAACAATGTCACCCCAATTAATTCAATTAAAAATAAAATGCCACAGTGAAAAAAAAAAAAAAAGTTAAAATTATAATTAAAAATTGGAGATGGTTAATCATTTTCCTTGTAATTGATGCTCCAGGTTTTAGAAATGATACTATAGATAAACCATCAATCTACTTATTTCTGATCTTAAGGTACTGTGCTTTAAGAATGCAGAGGCTATCTGAACTGCGCATTTTGCTTTTGAGCGTCATTAAAAATACTTAAAGTGCTGTGTGTTAGTTGTGAAGTTTATGGTTTTATACCAGTAGTTAGCTCAGACAGGTTCTGAGTTAACTGAATTGCTCCCTCTCTACACAATACTGAATAACTGTATGAGGCACAGCTGCAACATGGAACTGGGAAGCATTTGGTTACTGCTTCAACTCCCTTATTTCAGTTTCAGTTTGGTAATACATAGTTAAATCTGACATTATGAAAGACTTGAGATGAGTTTGTGACTTTTGTATAGTATGTAGTAAGTTTTTTCTAAGAAGCTTTGTAAGAGTTTAAGAGTTCATAAAAGAATCTAATGCTTATCTATCAGTTTCTTAGAGTTCAATGAAGATGTTTCTTTAATGGGAAGAGGATGGAAGATTTCATATAGTAAGTACAGTGTTCTTAAAAAGCAAAATATTAAGTTTTTACCAAAGGCTTTTACAATCAACCACAGGTCACTGTACCCTTTGAAACTGGATAACAGATATATTCTGGAATTATTTCGATAAGGGACATAATCCAAGAAAAACAGAGTTTTGTAGAAAAAACATTGACTTGTAACAAATAATAACTTAATAAGGACATTTTCTTCTTTTTAAATATATACATAGCAAAATGTCTTTTTCATTTATCTTCAAATGGAAAATAACCACTGATAAAAAAAACGTATAGTTAAAATAAATGGTCCAGTGTACTTTGCTAAATATATAAAATATTTAATAAATGTACAGAATAATTTATAAAACAGGAAACTAAATTATATATTTGCATATGAAGATTATGGGTGAAACAACACTAAATTTATCTTCTTTACAAAATATATTTTTTATAATATACACATTATTAAATTTAAATTTTTTTTTATTTTAACACTATTTTTGTCTACTAAGTACCTAACTTAAATTTTTTAATATATGTAAAGTTTATATAGGAACTGTTTTATAGATATTTATAAACAATCTTTATATAGTTTATTTCAGTAATTTCACTGAAAATGATCTTTACAACTCAGTTTTCACTATCCGAGAAAGTAATATAAATTGTTATCCTGTCATTTGGAATAAGAAGCTTCACTACCTTGTTAATCATTTGCTGATTTTTTAACTAGAATTTTTGCAGAAAACAGAAGCCAGAAAGGAAAGGTATATAAGGAGACTTCAAGTAATATTTGAAACCTTTCGAACTAAAGCCACAGGACAACAGAATAAAATGCTTCCAGTTCAATTATCTACATTTTTTCATTGAAATAAAATATGCTTTTTGCTTTGATTGAACTCAGACCATTCCCTTATTTCTCCAATATATTTTTCTCTGAAGTGTTGGTCTTCCTTTGGCTTCGATGGTAGTAAATTTTGTCATCCTAGTGAATTTTTAAGGGTTATTACTGATACCACCTTAAAATTGCTTAATTTTATTTTACCACTGATAATATATTATTATTTTTAAAAATCACTATTCAGGACAAATATGCTATCCATAGTATAGTCATAACTATCATGGTGATTGATAGTAAGACCCGGAAATTATTTCAATTTTGTATTTGATCTATAAATTACATGGTGGTTGTTTTTTTTCAGATTAGAGTGAACAAAAAATACCACCCCCATATATTAGTACTCTGCCCTATTTTTAAAGAGATGTTTCCTCTTTTATCAAGAATAAGTTTTTGACAAATAAAACAAATACAGACTTTAAGAACAATTAATAAATGTTAATAAATATATCCCCAAAATCTGTTGTATGCAATTATTATTTTAACTATGTATACATTTGCAATCACAAACAATAAAAATGTATGCACATACCAATCGAAACCTCACGATCCCTTCATTCATCACAATATATACATTGAACTTTTCACAGAAATATTTAAATAAACAGAGTTTTGTTATAACATTGGTATATATTCCCTACAACATAGGAACTGTCTCTTTCAAGAGAATAAAATAGCCTAAACTATAGAATAATAAGCAAAGTGATTTCTCGGTGAGTTTTTGTGGGGAAAGAAATGTAAAAAGTCAAGGTCCATCCTGAAGTTTTCAAAAAGTACAAAGTTTATCTGCAAATGAGATGATACAAGATGTCATCTCAGTGAGTCTTCAAATTCATACAGCCGTGCCCTGTCATTAGTGTTTACGTTCTTATATTTCAACATAAATGAATATCCTCTCTATGTAGATTCAAAGAGAGAGATTCCAATATATCACTACTTACTAAAAGAGAGATTTTTTTAAAATGTGACTATTATGGAAGATATGACTAGTCCAGAGCATTTCCATTTGAAAGAGAAATGACTAATAATTGATTGGCCTGAATCCAAAGTCACAGTGGGGTTCAAAAAGCTGGTAAGTGGCCTCATAAAAATAGAAGCTGTATCAACCAATTGAATTTAATTATATATGAAGGTGATGATGGAGCTAAACTGCCTGTAATTGGAGTCCAATTACTCAGCTGGTCTTCCATAAAATTAATTTATCTGAAAGTTTGCCATTGTCCTGTGTTCCAGGCCTGCTGCTGGTTTAATTCGTTAACACTGAGGAATCTTGAAACAGTAAATTATTTTGTCTTTATTGCCAATTATTGCTTAACAAAAATTGTACGTAAAAAATTAACATCTGCTTCTAGCACAAATAGAAAAGGGCAAAATAAAGACACTTTGTTTTTCTTTTCTACTAAAAAGACACTGAAACAGAAGAGAAACCTTCCTGTATATTAGATTTATGTAAGATAGATTTGATCTTCCAAGCTATAGAATATGTTGCCATTGCACATTTTATTCCACAGGAAATTATTTCATAAATATGCCACTTAGGCCCCTCATGGTGTATACATGCAAAAATTAAATTTAACATCAATAGAAAAACATTTTTTATAGGTAGAGAACATTCCTGAATAAATTTCTCTTCAGGGCTTTAAGTGACTTTGCGAATGTTTGGTTATGCTTTACCATATTTTAAAAATGATATTGGCTGACTCCTGTGGTTTGATAAAATAACTTAGATTAGGTTTTTCACAATTATCTGAATTATATATTAAGTTCATCATTGAGGAGTTGAAATTATTGATAAAATTGATCTCATGGCTTAAATACCATGTTTAATTATTTTTTTTAATATAACAAAATAAAATGTAGTGCCATTTGTACTGAAAATACTGACACTATCCCAATGCTGCTGCTCATTGATATATGTAGATAGATATAGCTCATTTCTATGTAATATACTTCATTATATTGTAATTTAATATAGAATAAAAATTCACATTTTATTTTTTAATTCTTGTTCAATAATTCAAAGTAAAACCTAAGTAAAAATATTTAATAATAAAAACATCAAAGGCAAATGTTCATTTATCTGCAAGAGAAGAATTCATATGATCAGATCAAAAATAGCATAATCTCTTTCAGAGTGGAGTAAACAATGCAGTTCTCTTCTGTGATACCATTATTTATGTAGGAAAATGAGAAATTGGATTGCATAAAGCTTTAAAAACAGAGTTTTATATATCTTCTCCCTAAGAATACAGAAGTCTTTGGGGGCAAGATAAGTTTGTGATTAATTATAACATTATCAATTTTAAGATATAATTTTAAGTGTTGAAACAGACGTGAATACCTTTTGTGCAGTCTTATTCAGTAGATGTGTCTTTTAAGATTTGTAACATTTACAATAAATAATTATCTTACTACATAGTGCAATTAATGTAAGAATTGTGGTTACATTTTTCTATATTTCTTCCAAAAATAACACTGCAAAAACCAATTACCTTTTAAAACCCTTGTATTCAATCCAAAATGTCAAGATAAGCTAAAGTTTTACAAGAAAACTGAAGTCGATCCCTTTAAAAAGAAACGGGCCTTTGTTCAAAAGAAGTATGATACAAAATGATCCTGAAAATATTGTTTCCCTTTGCAAGATTTCACCAAAGTTTAAAAAGGAAATGCTTTATTTAACCTATGAGTAATTATAAATCAAGTTAACTGGGATTTACCAACTTGATAGAATGTTGGCAATTTCTTTATGTAGTTACATTGTTTTATTTTATTTTATGCTATTTCAACTTACATCTGTGTATTTTGAGAAAATCCAGATTTGCCAAATACTTTAACATAGGTAACATATATATTGAAACACATCTATAATTATTTGCATTTATTTTGGGGGAAAAAAAATGTAGCATAAAATGTCATTTTAAAACAATTGATCAAATATGCCTCCAAACCAGGGCTAGGTCTTCTTTCATTTCAATGTTAAAATACAGTTATTTGCCAACATATGTGTTTTTCATACAGCTATGGATAAGAAAAGGCTGGAAAGAGGTTTTTTTTTCCACAGGTAATGTTTTTAGGCAGCTTTGCCCAACATGCGTTGCTGAGTGTTACTAAGGGAGGGAAGGCAGCACTGAGGTGCCCCCCATCGCGCGCACCGGCGGGCACGGCTCTGAAACGCCACTGAGCGCCGCTGGAGGAGACGCCAGCGCTAATGCAGCCTCGGTTGTTAGGGCTCCGAGTGCTCTCTATTAAAAGGAGTAAACACACTCTATGCAAAAAGTGGAAATTTTCTCACTTTACACAAATAACACATTTAAGAGAAAATAACCCGTGATGAGAAAGCCCCGTCACCAGGGTCCTACTTTAGTAGCTTTTCTCAAGGCAGTGGCTTTGCTATGATTGCAACAGCGCTCAGCTAAAATAAATAACATTTGAGGCTTTAATGTTCTCTAACTTTGAAAAGAAGGAGAATGAGAAAGAAGCCTCCTCTCGACGTTAAGGGACTTGTTATCTGTTTCTAAGTTTACCTAATTCCCTCGCACCTCATTTGATACAGTGAAGCTCTACATAGGAATTACATTTTCTTTCTGCGCAGTCAGATCTGTGAGACTCCTTTCCCACTAGGCACACGCATGTGAGCTCACACGCACGTCTGCCACCAGGGAAGAAAAGTTTGTCTCAGAGGAGAGCGACTTTCTCAGGTAAAGACTGACATCCATATGTTTTTCCTAACTCCCAGACAGTCCTAAACTTACAAGAAAGATGGACAAAGATTCCCAAGGATGCCATACATGCACGGATAAACGTGCCTTTATGCTGAAGATATGAATTGTTCACTATTTATGGCTCTCAGAGAGAAAGAGCCTTCTCTCCATCTCTATTGAATTTTCCGTCGGTATCGCTCTGGCCAGGCAGAGGCTATCTGGAAAGGCAGCCTTGATCAGAAATGTAAGTGGGAGCAGTAGGGAAGTAACTAAATGCTGCTGGAGATCCAAAAACCACTGGAGAGTTTCAGTAATTTGATTTTTTTTTTCTTCATGAAGAAAATATATCCTGTTGTTTTGTGAGTTTTTTAACCTATTCTTGTTATATTACAGAGAAAGAGGGGAAAAAAAATGTCCAATTGTTCTGACAGGCCTTTGCTTCCGAACAGTGGGATTCTTTTTCACATTAGATCCAAACTAGCAGAGGATTGCATATCCTGGGGTACCAAATCTGCAGAGACTGGACTTCAGAAAGCCAGACCTGGGAACAGAACTGCCAGAGTGGCAGCAACTAGTTTCTTGGCTTCTGAAACGCGTTTTTAAAGTTCTGCAGAAACAAACCTGCAAATTGATTTTTTTTTTTTTCTCAGTGGGCACATGGCCACAGCACTCCTCCCCACCCACAGCCCAGGAACATCAACTTCCTAGTTCACTTTGGAAATTTCTATGGATATTTTATTTATAATGAAAATATATAAACTGAATCTAAAAATAATATGCATTTGTAATGAAAGTTTATTAAATACAAATATAAGAAAATATTTGTGAAAAAAATGTGTTTAATTTTCTCTACTATGTTTCTGATATTTGAAGGCATATTTTATTTTAACAGTTGGAACTGCATACCCATAAAGACATTTTATTATTCCAGTTAAGTTGTAGAAATAGTCTTGGATAATTAAGCTAAATACCTGAGGAAGAAATATCATTATCAGGTAGGAATTAAAGATATCTCCACAAAAAACATTCATTCACTCATAGATTTATTTCTCTTTTTTAAACTCCCAATTTAAATATATATCTTATTGAGTTTATTGGGGTTACATTGGTTAAATTTTGAGCAGCCATGATCACTGACCAGACAATATATTCAACATGTTACCCTTCGATTAGAGAGTACTATGAGTTGATTATATATCTCATTTGCCAGTGTTGAAACTCATGTGTCCCATAAATGTTGATTGATTACCTATTATATGGGTGCTGTTTTAGTATCTTAGAATATATTAGTAAACAGACCAAAACAAACAAAAATAATTTCTGACCTGGTAGACTTTTTATTCTATTATCATTTAGAGAATGGTAACTGATAAACACAAGAATAGATAAGTACATTCTATTGTCTTTTAGATTGTGATCATTGCTAAGAAAAAAAAAAATAGAGCAGTGTGTGAGTGGCATGGGGAGCTGCAAATATAAAAAGAATAATCAACACAGGCCTCCTATAAACTAGAAAAGAAAATGTCATTTTCTATGTTGTCTGATGCTGCCTCTGCCCCAAATCTTGATCTTTAAAAAAATGGAGAAATGATTAAAAGTCACAAGAAACTAACAGTGGGCTGGAATCACAAAAGAAATGTCAGTCACTACAAAGCCTAATAAAGTTGGATTGAAATATGAATTTCGGACTCCATACCCATATACTACTCAAACCAGTGTAAATTCATGAGGCTGGAGGACAGTGTGCAAATTCTTCTTCCCTTCTAAGTGGAGACCACACACGTGCGCATGCACACATGCATGCATGCACACACACACACGCACACACACTCACAGGATGCAGGAGAATCTCCTATGCCTGGAGTGACACAGTGCACCAGGAAGTGTAGTCCCTATAGGCCAAAATCTGGAAGGAGACGATGAAGCCTGTTGGCCTGGGAATAAGTCTTCCTGACAGTTACAGCCATGTTCAACTCAAGTTTCTAAAGTTTAATCTCACTGGTAATCTAAAAAAATACTAATTATTGCAATGTACAGTATTATAAAATGATAATAACACTCAATGCTGGTCGAGCTGTACTGAGAAGGCAAATATTGCATTTTGTGTGGAAAAGTAAATTATTTACTATACCTTAAGCACATTGACAAAAACCTGAAGCTGCTATTTATATTCTAGGACCTAAGTTAAGATTCCACACAAAGAGTCAAATATATTATCATGTAAATAGTCTTAGAAACAAAAGCTTAATATAGAAGAGGTAAAAATGGAAACAACTTTAAGTGTGCAGTAATAGAAAAGTGCTTACATAAATTGTGGTCATTCAAACATGAACTATTAATAACTATAAACAATAATATTTAGTTACACAAAATTACTTATAATACCATAAAGAAAAAATAATGCAATGGTATTAGCACTATGAATTCAAAATATATTGAGATTAATAAAAATAAGGAACCCTAAAGTTAATCAATAGCATGTTGATTTTTTTTTTTTTTTTGAAGGAAGAATTTACGGCAAATTAATTTGTTTCTATATACACTTTTTCTCTACTTTGTAAATTATTCTAATGAATAGGTATTATTTTTATGGCTAAAGTAAAATGAAATGTGTTGTTCAAAAAAGACCACTCAGAATAAAATTTAGTAAACAAATTTATTCTTCACTGCATAAATAACTGCTAACATAAGTAACAACTAAAATATAGTGTCTTAGAAAAGCAGATTACGACTCAATTTTTTTTTTTTAATTTATTTTTTTATCCTCACCAGAGGATACTTTTTCGATTTTATTCAGATATAGTGGGAGGGAGAGAGGAAGAGAGAGAGAGAGAAACATCGACATGAAAGGGACACATCGAGTGGCTGCCACCCACACGACCCAACCAGGGTTGGGGATAAACTGCAACCAAAGTACATGCCCTTAGCGGGGAACCGAACCCGAGGCTCTTTGGACCGCAGGCCAACGCTCTAACCGCTAAGCCAAACCGGCCAGGGCTCAAATTTTTTTTTTACAAGACCTCAAAGTTGTATTGCTGGAGGCTCATTTTTGTTTAATTTTGCATTTTTACATAGTTAAAATTTTAAGAAATAACAACAAAATATAAAATAATCAGTATTGCCCTGGCCAGTTTGGCTCAAGAGTTAGAACGTCAGCCTGCGGAACAAAGAGTTGTGGGTTTGATTCCAGCCAAAGGCATGTACCTCAGTTGTAGTTTATTCCTGGCCCTGGCCCTGGTTGGGATCATGTGGGAGGCAACCAACTGATTTTTCTTTATCACATTGATCTTTCTTTCTTTCTTTCTTTCTCTCTCTTTCTCCCCCCCCCCCCCCCCGCCTACCTACCTCACTCCCTCACACTCTATCTGAAGATAAATGAAAAAATATCCTCCAGTGAGGATTAAATAAATAAATAAATAAATAAATAATCAGCACGAGATTAACCATGGGTGCACTCTACTTGGGGCTAGTGAGGGTAGCCGAGATTAGAGAAGAGTGAGAGGAGCTGACATCTCTCCATACACAGCTTTCCTTTGACAGCAGTCCTGTCGCTGTTGGCGATCCACTTTTTGCTTGAGGTCTCCGATCGGTGCACTCACTGCCTAGAAACCATTAGGAGTTCTGTCATCCAAGGCCATCCCCTTCTTCATGTTCTGGGCCTCCACGGCATGATCTGCATCATCCATCAAGAGGTTCTCATTCTCAATTCTCTGCTAGATAGTTGATGAAATCTCTTTTGTACTAAAAGGTCTCTTGGCTGTTTGATTCTTCATTTCATGTTTTTAATGGAGGCTAGGGAAGGAAAAGTAACAGACACTCAAGCTGAGCTAGACATCTAGAACTGAGGGCCTGCTTTCTACCATGTGAACAAGAACACCTTGATGCTGACTGAAGAATTGGGTATTTCAGCATCTGTGTGGGTTCAGGTTAATTTATAACTACAAAAGAAAGAACGTTGTTTTCCTCTACTCTTCCCAGATACCCCACAGCACAGACAGGCCCTAGGGTGATCTTTATTAATTCCTGGCCCTTGGTATCCAGAGTGTTGTGATTTTTTTTCCTCTGGAGTGTGGGCACACCCTGTGGTTTGCTTCTAACGGAACATGGGAAAGGTGACAAGACTTTGCCCTTTTATTAGCATATGTTATAGAGAAATGGTGATGAGAGGTCCCTTCCATGATTATATTATATTATATTTAGTATATTATATTATATTATATTATATTAATTATATTATATTATATTCCAGACTTCTAACTGGAATGAGACCCTCCTTGTTGAACTTAAAGAGCAAGCTGCCATGATCTGACAGTCTATGGAGAGGCTCAAATGGGAGGGAACTAGGTGGCAGGCAGCCTTGAGGAACTGGGGGCCTCAGACTATACCTGCTGCAAGGACTGAATTCTTCCCAAAGCCCCAGAGCATGGAAGAGGAGCCCGAATGCCAGATGAGAACACACATGCAGCCTTGAGAGATCCTGAGCAAAGAAGGTACCCAGCTAAGCCATGTCCAGATGGACTCCTGACTCTCAAAAACTGTAAAATAATCAATGGGTGTGTTTTAAGTTGCTAATTTTCTAGTAATTCTTTTAACACACATAGAAAACAATACCCCCCCCCTTCATCATAACTACTTTAGTAATTATTTCTTTTTGCAAAATGCAATAGAATCTCCTTCTGTTACTATGGAAGGTGCAGTGTCTGGGCTTTAGGGTCAGCCCAAGGCTGTCGCTCCTCCCTAGTCCGGAGGCCAACTCTATTGTGCTTTCTCATTTGTTACTGGAGCCTTGGCAGTTATAACATGCATTTTCTAGCTAAAAGATCAAACTGACTATTCTGTACCACCAAAACATACCTTAAACATACAAGGAAATTTTGTCAGCGTTGGGCAAATAGATTCTCCAGGCTGATATGAGTACTTTTCTTTCTACCATTAATCACTGCCTGAAATGATACATTTTACTTATTAATTCCCACCAATTAAAATTTTAGTTCCATCAGGGAAGAATTTTTTCATACATTCACTATAGTTTCCCAGTAACTCGATCAGAGATGGGTACACAATAGACCCTGAATATATAAAAAATTTTAATATGCCTAATACTAATCTCTGAATAGAAAATAACTGAAGTCTCTAAACTACAAGAAAAAAATTGATTAGAAAATGAATGATGTACCCAATAATTTTGCTATTTTGAGACTAAGACCAGTAAAGTTAATTTCCATTACTACCTCGACACCATGAGAAAATGGGGAAATGAGACAAGGTGGGCAAAAACTGAAAATCAGAAATATTCAGAGACCAAAGCCACACACCGAGTTCATCAGGAGATCTCTTCCCACTCACCTTCTGGACTGACTTTCACACCCATGGTGGCCTCAGTCCCAGCCCAGTATTCAGAAGGTCCTTACCAGCAACACCAGCATGGACAATATCACATCATCTGTACGGCACCGTGTGCCCATCGCCGAAAGCACAGTCTCTTTCTGTCTCCAACTCTCCCTGCCCTTTGCCCACCTCTACCTAGTCCCCCAATCCTCCTTCCCTCTGGCTACCACCACACTGTTGTCTGTGTCTATGTATTATATATATATGCTTTTGGTTAATCCCTTTGCAGTGTAGTGAGTTGTACTTTTGAAACCCATATGGTTTTGAGAACCAATGTCACCCCAATAAAGTCAATTAAAAATAAATAAATGCACCCGGAAAAATTAGAAAAAAAATGTAGGATGAGATAGCATTTTTGCCAGTGATGCTGGCCTAGATTCCATGTGAATCAGAAAGAAAGACCATATTTCTCACCAGTGAGGTAATAGAATATGCTATCACTTTACACTAAATCCACCATCCACGTTTTTCTTAGAACAGCTAGAAGATGCCTTTCCTTCTTACAGCCAAATAATTGTCTAAAAGTGTAGACTTTCTGTCAATGGCTCATCTTTTATACCCATTCATAACTCTGCAAATAGAAACCAGAAAAATGTTTTAGAGATTCAGAGATGTTTAGAAATTTAAGAGAAACAATAGAGTGGGAAGATGAGCACAGTCTTCGTGTTCCTGCCACTTTGCCTCTCTGCCCAGTTAAATCTAGAGTGTGAGCATAAAATGTGTACAGTCAGCAGAAGGTGGACATATTCCAATTGGAGTAGCAGGAAGCTTGCCCTTTATCTACTCATGACCCTCAGAAAACAGGCTTTCTGGGAGTAAATTGAAGCTAAATATGAATCTCTCTAGAGACAAGATGATGGTCATAATTTTTCTTACACTGTATATGATTGCATCATTTGCGCTCTTTAAAATTACATATAATGGAAAACCTTTTAGTTATATAGTCCTCTGTAGGGTGCTCAGAGGAAAATGCAGACAAGACAGATGATAAATGCACAGATAATCAAATAGTGGGAAACTGTTTCTAGGCCTTTCCTTCATACAAAGGAATAATGTTGAGAGCTGTGTGGAACTACCAATAGTCACTATGCATGAATTCACTTGAAAACTTAGATTTTGCAATAATTTGAAAATTTAATCCAAAGCATGTTTTCATCAGCAAAAAGATTAAACAGCGAGCGTAATTCTGTGATTTTGTGAGCTCTCACTAGCACTGCTTACAGAATGCAGTAAATAAGCTCTTAAATATTTACCCCAGTCAATTACTTGAGATGGAGTCATATTTCTAATGCAATTGGATCAAGCTACTAAAGGGTTTTTAAAAATTTGTCAGTTTTAAAGCGAGTTCTCTGTCCCTGATTTATCATTACGTTCATCAGCTCTGCATATATACCTCGTTATGTGTATCAGTTTACACATACACAGAGTACTCTACCTCCATACATAACCCTCCTTTCTCCTTTCACTTCTTCAATGGTGGAAGAGAGAACAAATCTCTATCCTTGGCATTTATATTCTTTACCTTGATTGAATTCAGATTCATGTACCTACTTTTTAAATAATAAGAAATCTCTGTATCAGATTATAGGGAGATGTCATAACGTCCTACACAGTTTCCTGCACATTAGCCTTTACAATAATGTGATTCCTCCCAGACCATGATCTGGAATGGCATAATGAATAAACTGTTTTCAGTGTAAACACCCAGGGCTCAGACAGACTTAGCAAAACATCTGTATCTCTTAATATTATACATTGGTATTCAGTGAGCTCCACAACATTGACAAATTCTCAGATGCCTTGGGAATCATCGGAACAAGTTGAATAACATGAGTTTTTGATCTGGAGTTTAGAATATATCAAATTCATTGACACATCAATAGTGCTGTACTATATTTGGCTACTCAGCTGAATGGAAGACCCCATTTCCAGTTATTCTGGATGAGAGAGAGTTTACATATCATTGAAAGAAGGGAGAGGGAAGTTGCTGGCAGACAAACAGATAAGTGCTGCCCAGGAATTATTCTGTCTGGATAACTGTCCCTAGGAAGGGGCTGGGTGCCATGTCTGTACCAAGAGGTGAGAGTAACTTGCATGTTGAATGCTATAATCATGAACGAACAACTCTTGATTCTACATATCAAACCATCATGTTTTCTCTTAGAAAAAAATAATTGGGACATTTCTTTGGTGAATTCATGGTACTGAGTAGCATTTATGGAGAAAGAGAGAATAGAGGGGACATAGAGAAAAGTGAATCAAGCAATCAGTTGTTCAAGGTAAGAATATGGGCATAATCTTTGAGCATTTTACTCACTTATCTGTCATATCTAATATATTCTAACAACCTGTTAGACCCCAGCTGTGGACAGGCTCAGGGTAGGTAGACAGCATGCTGAGCTTCCTTATCTATTTAAACCACCCAAAGCAATAGTAAATTCATTAGTCAGGATCAGCCTTTTCTTTCAACATTGCAAACAAATTTTTTGCTGATAATCCATTATAATCCTATGGACCTGTCATATATGCAGGCTGTCGTCGAACTAAACGTCATTATGCAGTGCATGACTACATCTAAACAGAGTAACTTTTTTTATATTTTAGCCAGTGCTCAAGAGGTATTTATCTGCTCTGGGACCAGTTTTCATACAAATGTTTTGGTTTAGGGTCATAGAAGGTATTAAGTGAAATCATTGAATATGGCTGGAATGGTTCTGGAGTTCTAGTTGTTTGCCCTTGTGTTTTTATTTTTATTGTTTTTGTTTTTGCTTTTTCTAACCATGACCCTGGGAAGAAAGTAACTATATTGACAATTTTATTATGCTGATGGACAGAAGTTTTCCAAAAACATAAATTCTTGCGGATTTCAGGCTTTGAAAAAGGATCTTATTTTCAGATTCCTGCCGTGAAGTCTCTGAGTCCATTCACCCAGATCTTGATGCCTAGAGCCAATAGTGGCATAATTCTTACTTTTACTATGAGTTTTTCGTTGGACAGAAGGAGAATCATTCAATACTAGCTTAGATGAGCATGTACAAATATCATTCTCCAATGTTTATAATAATTTTAATTGTTATTTTAAAATTTAAAAATCAAATTTTCAACTTATTAGTAAGTATAGGATATAAATAGGTAGAAAAATCACTACAATAAACTTTAAGGGTTTTTAATGTTTAAATGATTATAAAGTTAATAAATAATTTTTATGATTATAAAAACATCAATATCACAAAAATTTTGCTGAAGAATTTTTTGCATTGAATGGGGTCTTGCTGTGTAGTACATCTTATCACAATCTAATCTTTTACACTCTGCAACAGTACTGATGAAGGAATATAGAATCTGACTCTAAGCTTTACTGCATATTTCATAGTTTTATAGGAAAGTATAAAGTTTTCTATATTAAGTATTATATGATACGTAAGATATTTTCATAAAATTTCCTATTGTGTTCTTATTTAGAAGATTATACACTAGTAAAAATTTTATCAGAAAGAAAGTAAATATATATTAAATAAATTTATATATTATATGTATAAATTCAGTAGTTGGGTATTAGACTAACACATGACTTAAATCCACATCTATAAAATATTTTTTAATCTTATCTCTATACTGATATAATACTGCTATAGATTAACACCATTAAAATGGCTCTTCTTGCCACCCTGGCCAATTTGGCTCAGCAGTTGGAGCGTCCGCTTGTGGTCCAGAGAGACCCGGGTTCGGTTCCCACTAAGGGCATGTACCTCTGTCTCAGTTTGTCCCCAGCCCTGGTTGGTCGTGAGGGTGGCAGCCACTCGATGTGTCTCTTTCACATCGATGTTTCCCTCTCTCTTCCTCTCTCTCCCTCCCACTTTATCTGTACAAAAAATGGAAAAATGACCTCGGGTGAGGATAAAAAAAAAAAAAAAAAGGCTCTTCTTGCCCTGGCCGGTTTGGCTCAATGGTTAGAGTGTCAGCCTGCGTTCCACAAAGACCTGAGTTCGGTTCCCGCTAAGGCATGTACCTTGGCTGCAGTTTGTCCCCGGCCCTGGTTGGTTGAGTCGTGAGTGGCGGCCACTCAATGTGTTCCTTTCACGTCGATGTTTCTCTCTTTCCCTTCCTCTCTCTCCTTCCTGCTCTATCTGAATAAAAAATGGAAAAATGTCCTCAGGTGTAGATAAAAAAAAAAAAATTTTTTAAAGGCTCTTCTTATAAAAAAAATATTATAAAGATTTTTTTTTAAATTATATTGTCTGTTGTTATAACTGACATGGTATCAACGTGTAAACAAAAATGAGTGAATATTTCCTCTAAGCTAATGAAGTGGTATTTCCACCCTTTATACCACTAAGGGCTCTGGGCCTTACCCTGACTTTTGAACTCACATGTTCATCTTCACTAGAATCATGAATACTCCAAGAAGTCGCTGGTTCAATTCCCAATCAGGGCACATGCCCAGGTTGTGGGCCAGATCCCCCGTGGGGGGCATGTGGGAGGTGGCCAATTGATGTTCTCTCTCATCAATGTTTCCATCTCTCTCTCCCTCCCCTTCCTCTCTCTCTAAAATCAATAAAGAAAAAATTTTTGAAATAAAATGAATGCAATGAAAGCATTAATTTTTTCTACATTTCTGAGAAATCATCAGGCTAATTGTGATTTGGAAAGTTACCCAATGAGAATAAGTAGTTAGACTGTTAAAACAAAAGCCCTAAACATACTAACAAATATATTCTAATATATGATGTGAATAATTTATTTGTTAAATATGTATCCTCTCTAGTGTCTGTCATTTGTCATGATTTTTATTGTTCTTGACTTTGAAAATTTTATGATTAACATGATCAACATTAGTCAAATATTGCTGAATGGAAAACACTTTTCTAACTACTGGCTATAGTATCTCACTGCTATAATAGTATTATGTATATAATACCACTTTAAAACCTGCAAAATATTAGATTCCTAATGGGTGCTGAAAAAAATAACTGCTGAAACATTCTGAGGTTGAACACTATGAAGTGAAAGATTTCTCTTAAAGAATAGTTTGGTGACAAAACCCAGGACCTGTTCTAGCCACATCAAGTTACACTGGGAAAACAACAACAACAGATTATAGGGTATGGAGCAGTGGACATTTTATTTAACCAGGACTGTTATTACCAAGGGAGTTTGACAAAGTGAGAAAAGGGTAAAAGTTAATGCAACTGAATTACTGTAATGACCAACCACTGAATTAGAGTTGGATAGCAGAGGGAAGTTAGGACACAAGGGGAGTGAGGAGCACTGAAAAAAATCGAAGATCCTATAAGATTCGAAATACATGAAAGAGTCATCATGCAGTTGCAAGTAAGCTCTCAGAGAGTGGAGTACTTCAATTATTCAGGGGTTCGACTCTTAGTAATGACAAGATCTAAGGAAAGACAAGCTAAGTGTTTTATTTTTTAAATAAAGACGTATAAAATCTTGTGCCCTACTAATCCCATATAGAACTATTGTTTGCTCTCAGAAAACTAAAATGTTTGCTTTCACCAACCTCTGATCACACTGTCCTTTTTCTTTTTACTCTGTGTTTCTGGTTTTCCCCACCTTGCAGAATCCTGACAGTTTCCATCTCCTCCATGAGCAATTTCTTGGAATACTGTGCATAAACTACTTCCCATTTCTTATCAATTATATTATTAATGTTAATATAAATCTTTGTAAGTTTTAAAGTGATTTTCCTTATAGGTTAATTAATATGAGCTTTCTTTATTACTATAAAGCTCTTATGATATAGATATCATCAAGTGTATTTAGCACTTAAGGAATACATGAATTAATAAAATGAATACAAAAACAATAAAAACCATTGTTTTCTTCTAAAATTCTTTAGATATCAATAAGATACCAAGATTCTGGATTGAGTAGACAATTAATCTGAGGATGATAAAATTTTAATATTATTACTTTTGCATCCTGAGTTGGGTTAATATGTTTAGTATACTGAAATAGGACCTAGAAGGCCTATGTATAATACCTAGCTCTATTGTGTAATAGATGATAGACTTCAAAAATGTCATATAGGGGGCCAAGTATATGGTGATGGAAGATGACTTGACTTTGAGTGCTGAACACACAATTCAATATACACACAGGTCATGTAGCATAGAAATGTACACTTGAAGGCTATATGATCTTATTAACCAATGTCACCCTCCAAAAATTGATTTAATAAATAAATAATAAAAAACAGAAGAGGGTACAAACAGAAAATAAGTAGTAAAATGATAGACCTAAATGCAAGAATATCAATAATTATATTCTATATAAGTGATCTTAGCACACTCATTAAAAGACAGAGATTACCAGATTAAATAAAATAACAAGATCCAACCACATTCTGTTTATAAGAAACTTACTTTACGTAAAAATATATGAGAAGGTTAATAGGTAAAGGGTAGAAAACGATGTACCATGTAAACACAATAAAAAGAAAGCCAAAGAAGTTGTATTAATATTAGACAAAATGGACTTCAAAGCAAGAAAACTTACCAGAAATGTTTAAAATGTCATATAATCCATATGGGCATGAATTTCTCTGTTCTTAAAAAGTACATTACATATCAATGTAATGGTGACATGAACACTTAATTAATATTTGTATTCTGTACTAACAGTTACCAACTGTGAGATCTTAGGCAGTCATTCTGAAACTCTTTTTTTCACACTTACATGTTAATTATAAAATCACAGACTTAAGAAGTTAAAATAATGTGGACGTCTTTTATATGGTAAAACTCTAAAGAAATATTAAATGTTCTCATAATTCCCTCTTATTAATTGTGTGTGAATTAAAGCTTCTATTTTTCTTCTCTAGTGCCTACATTAAATATTGTTATTTAAAGTTACAAAAACTCAAATATCACATATCAACTTAAGCTAAATTGTATGTGAGTAATTAATATACAAAAAGCTCTGATATACCTAAAAATATAGAAACATTTTCTTTTATCCTATTTATTTGTTATTATTTTGCCTGTTAATATCTGTACATTTTAAAAATTCTATCTTTTTCTATTGCATAAAAAGCAACCTTTCACCCTGGCCAGTTTGGCTCAGCGGTTAGAGCGTTGTCCCGCGGACCAGAAAGTCCTGGGTTCGGTTTCCGCTAAGGGCAGGTACCTCAGTTGCAGTTTGTCCCCAGCCCTGGTTGGAGTCGTGTGGGTGGCAACCAATCGATGTGTCTCTTTCATGTTGATGTTTCTCTCTCTCTTCCTCCCGCATTCCTGCTCTATATGAAGATAAATGAGAAAAAAAAAAAGAAAAATTAAAATTAAAAGCAACCTTCCTTTATGTTTTATGACTTTGCCGGCAAATACATATTCCTTTTTTTTTCTTAATGTGGTAATAGTTTCAATGACATAAACATGTTTCATAACATTATTTATCATTTAATTATGATCACTATATTACATTCAGTTGATATTTTTAACTGAGGTTTATTACTAAAGTGTCCATTTAAATAATCTCACCATATCTATATAATGAATTGAGCAAATTGATTCTTTGCAAGAGAAAGAATTAATATAGTTCACCTTTAGTGCTGGTGGTCTACAGCCAAAGAGTTGAAAACAGAGACCCTACATTAAAATTATCCTAAAGAGCATAGGAATGCAGCATCTACAGTTCTAAATAGAATTCAGCATTAGATGATTGTGAAATCATTTAGACCCAAATACGATGCATTGGATTCATGATAGACAGATACTTCACTTTACAGGTCCGATCATTTTTTTTCATTTACTTGTTTAATCATCTTAAACAGTGACTATGTGTGAGATATGTAGCTGACTTTTAGCGACTTAGTTTCATCCAGAAGGTATAAGTCTCATTAGTAAAAACATATAAAAATAAAATAATTAGACCTATAAAGAATGGATGAAGAAAATATTAGAGAATATGAGTGTGGAGGCAAGCCTAAAGTTAAAAAACAAGTCACATTTAATAGAAAAATGAATATTTTAATTAGGTCTTGCAGGAAGAAAAGATTAAATCTCCTTCTGCACAATAACAATTGCGTGTAAAATCAGGAGAGACACTTTCTTGGATGTTGCAAGATCCTAAGTGACAGGCTCTGAAAATAACCACTCATATAGCTGGAATCATGTTAGTGTTATGGTCATGTGGAAAGGATGATTTGGAAGTCAGTATTTGTAACCATATAATTCTGATGTTTGCAAGAAGAAATCATTTTCTATATATATAAAAACAGATACTAAAACCTTTATGTATTACATTAAATTTAATTAGTTAATGCGTGTGTGTTTTTTTACTTTATTGTATTTGAAATGAGTACTCTTTTGTCACTGTTCCACTGCGTCTAGTTGGAAAATATTATTTCCTCTTTGTTCCAGCAATTAGACAGAAACCTTCTCAGTGTCAAGTTTGTTTCCTCCTTTTGATGGTGGTCACAATATTTACCAAGTCTGAAGAAGTAAATACAGTTATGAAAACTGGTTTTATTGTTCAGCATCTGTACAGATTTGTATAAATAGTGTAATTCTCCCTCACTGTATATCAGCATAGCCTGATATTGATGATGAGTTAAAGATTATTTTTCTAGGTACTCATAAAAATAGATGAATTCCAAATACTCCATAGTAAATCAGAAAGTATAAGAAGCCATTCTGGAACAAGCTCATCTTGATATAGATGTACTCACAAATTGCTTTTGTGCTTCTAGTTGCAATATTTAATAGTAAAAATGCTATCATAATTGTACAAATATTAAAGATTGCAATATAATTAGCTCACTATTCTGGATTTGATGTATTTCTTAATTTGATGTTATTGTTTATAGATTTTTACTTCTAATTTTATATTTTACTTTAAAAATGAAATGGATAGCCTTGGTCTGGTGGCTTCATTTGTTGGAGTATTATCCCCTACACTAAAGACTGCAGATTCCATTCCCCATCAGGGCACATAACTAGGTTGCAGGTTCGATCACTGGTAGGGGTACATACAGGAGGCAATTGATAGATGTTTCCTTCTCTCACTCCCCTCCTTAAAAATCAATAAAAACATATCCTTGGGTGAGAACAATAATTACAAAATGAAATGAAATGGATGAACATAAGAATAAACTAAAAATAGATTAAATAATTAAATGTTAGACTCCAAACCATGAAAATCCTAGAAGAAAACATAGGCTGTAAAAGCTCAAGCATTTCTCATAGCGATATTTTTTTCTGATATATCTAGGCAAGGGAAACAAAAGAAAACAAACAAGTGGAACTACATCAAACTAGAGACATTGTACAGCAAAGGAAACCATCAATAAAATAAAAGGACAAACCACTGAATGGGAGAACATATTTGCCAATGATACATCCGATAAGAGGTTAATGTATAAAGAACTTATAAAACTCAACACCAAGAAAAAACAAACAATCCAATTAAAGAATGGGCAAAAGACCTGAATAGATGCTTCTCCAAAGAGAACACACAGATAGCCAACAGGCATATAAAAGAATGCTAAACATCACAAATCATAAAAGAATGCAAATTAAAATTATGATGAAATATTACCTCACACCTGTCAGAATGGCTATCATCAATAAATCAACAAACAACAAGTGTTGGCAAAGATGTGGAGAAAAGGGAACTCTCATGCACTATTGGTGGGAATGCAGATTGGTGCAGCCACTGTGGAAAGCAGTATGTAGTTACCTCAACAAATTAAACATGGAACTACCTTATGCCCTAGTGATTTCCTTTCTGGAAATTTAGCCAAAGTAACCAGAGACACTAGTTCAAAATAGTATATGCACCCCAATGTTCATTGCTGTGTTATTTACAATAGCCATGATTTGGAAGCAGCCCAAGTGCCCATCAGTAAATGAGTGGATAAAAAGCTGTGGTACATATACACAAAGAAATACTACTCTGCTGTGAAAAGGAAGAAAATGTTACCCTTTGTGACAGTATGAATGGATCCAGAGAATATTATGCTAAGTGAAATAAGCCAGTCAGAGAAAGAAAAGTACCATATAATTTCACTCATATATGAAACCTAATGAAAAAGCTGAACTACCAAACAAAATAGAGACAGACTCATAGACTGAGAGCAAGGAGGGGGCAGGGTGGTGGGAATGGAGGGATTGAGCAAAAAAGAAAAAAAAATAGAGAGAAAAGTCATGGATATTAACAACAGTGTGGTGATTGTGGGGGGCAAGAAGGGTGAGTGGAGATAGACTAGGTCGTAGAGGGAATAAAAGGTGATGGAAAAAATAAAATTGAAACAGGATTTCAAAATTTTTTAAAAAATTAAAATTGCCTCCCATAAAAAAATGAAATGGATGTAAAAAAAAAATAAAGGAAAATATGGGCAATGAGTTCAGATTTCTAAATATTAAAAAAACATTATAAATTTTAAAAGTTCCTTTTACAATGAAGCTATATATTTTCTAGTCAGTATCCATATTACTATTTTTCTATGAAAATTTGCATATATTAAACTTGTTTTCTATACCTGACTATGTTCTGTCTTAAACTTTAGCTGTATGATATAGCATCTGTTGAAGAAGATCCTTATCTTTCTTGGATTCTAATATTAGTTAAAATTAATTTGTCTTTCAAGACACCATTTTACCTAGTATAGATAAATATCATTTTCTATAGTTCAAAATTCAAACAATAACAATTTGTTGAAAAGTCGAGCATAGCGACTTTCACTTGCAATTAGATTGTAGAAACCACAAGAAACTATTCATAGCAACCTCATTTCAAGAATAGGAAAGTTAGGAAGGCTTTAAAAAATTATAGATTTGTTTCTTTGTAACCCATCAGAGAGCTGCAAATGCTGGAAATCTTAATGAACTATAATGAAGACAGTAATGATCCCTCAGACAGAGGAGAACCGCGACTGTTTGCAGTACTCCTAGCCGTGCAATGTGGCCCCGGGGAAAGGAAGAGAACCAGAGCCCCTTGGCATACACAGTCAGCAGCTTTGTAAAGGCTGGCTCAGGAGACAGGAACTCAGAGAAACTCCAGCTCCACAGTCAATCTACACCCACATCTAGATCTTTCTACTGACCCCTGTCATGTGACTTGGGACACTTTCTTTAAAATTAAGGGATAGCCAGGATTTTTCTAGGGAAATCCCCTGTAGGGTCTTCTCCCTCCAGGTGTAAATTTGTGCCCTATGACACTGGGCATCGGGCAAGGGAGCTGATGGAGATTTCTTTGAGGATTTTACTGACACAATTCTGCAAAGATTGGGGTAGCAGGGCAGGGTAAGCAGAGATTTCTCAAGGCATTGAAAGCCACGGGCAAAACTAGGGAGAAAAGAGAATTTTTCAGTAATGCTGAAAACTGGCAGCTTCATTTTAAAGCAGAGTTAGGTCTCAACCGTTTAAAAAACTGGTGGCTGACCTATACATCTCAATGATATCTCCAGAATGTTGCAGGGGCTTAGATTGCAAGCAATATTAAAACGAATGCCCTAATTTCACCTTCAAATATTTGGAGCTATTACTGAACTAATTTTAAATATGTTGCAGTAAACTTCTGAACTAACTTATCTAGAGAATAGGTTCACTCAGCTCCACATGCTAGATTACCAATAGAAGTCATGTGAAATTTCCTAGTATAAATATATACTTCATACTATGTGTACTTGTACCATTCCCTTACCCAAAGCGTTTGGTATACATTTACTTTGTGATCCAGTGAGTTTATTGCTACACACTTATTCAATAAAAATAAAAATGTGTGTCCTAGAAAAAATGTTGTACAAGAAAATTTATAGTAGTCTAGTGCATGTTAGCTACAGACTGGAAAAAATCCAAATGTTGACCAATATATGAATGGATAATCAGTTCATCCTGTATTTTATACAATGAAATAACCACTAAGCAATAAAAGAATACATACTAACACAACTAAAAGCATAAATGATCTCATAAGAATTATATTGAGCAGGAAAAGCTAGATACAAAATAAAATTTCTTTATGATTCCATTTTTATGATGTTTCAGAAAAAGCAAAGCCAATCTTGGCTGATAAAAATCAGAACACATGGTAGGTGGTGGGAGATTCATAGAGAAGTGGCCCAAGGCAATTTTTCTGGGTGATGGAAATATTCTGTATCTTTATTGGAGTGGTGCTTACATGGGAGTATTCAATTAACAAAATTCATTGAATACTGTGATTTTGATATGTAAAGTATAAGTGATATTTTAATATAAAAATATAAAATTTAAAAGAAGTTTTAAAATGTGTAAACCAGACATTACAAATTTTCACATCACTAGTGAGAACATAGCTGAACATTTTTATTTAGTGCTGAAAAAGCAAAAACAAAAAAAGAGAGAGAGAGAGAGAGAGAAATATTCATGTTGTGTAGCATAGTACTTTATTTTTTTTAAGATAAGTTCAGTTTGATGTATAGATTTTTATCTTAGGCATCATCACATAATATTTCATATTCAAGCTATGGTTATTTATTTATTCATTTTTTATCCTCACCCGAGGACATTTTTCCATTTTTTGTACAGAAAGAGTGGGAGGGGGAGAGAGGAAGAGAGAGAGAGAGAGACATCAACGTGAAAGGGACACATCGAGTGGCTGCCACCCGCACGACCAACCAGGGCCGGGGACAAACTGCAACCGAGGTACGTGCCCTTAGCGGGAACTGAACCCGGGTCTCTCCGGACTGCAGGCCAACGCTCTAACCGCTGAGCCAAACTGGTCAGGGCATGGTTATTTTTAATGTTTCATAGAAAAAATAGTATATATCAATAAAAAAAACAATTTTAAAAAACCACTTTAGTTATTTTGCACTTCCCAGCAACATAGTAGAATTGAAGTAATGAAAGGTATTTAAAAAATGTTTTAAATGTTTTATTTGTGCAATGTAATGTTATATACTGGGTAGAATTGGTTTATGTTATGAACATTTTTGTTCTATTTTAACCCACTGAATTAATTTGCTTGAAAGGCGGCAGGGTAATAAATAAATAATAAATTTATCACAGTAGCAAATGTAAGTATAGCTACTATGTTCAAAAGAAGACAGTTAAAAAAAGACACTTTTGACAAGTTCATAACACTTGTCACTCTGTTGTATGCCACCAAACGGTTCTTATCTGCTGGGTCCATTCCATTCCTCACTCTTGTTTTAATCTCTATTAAAAGTGCTTACTGCAAATTTACCAGAACTGTTCTTCTCTTTAAAATTCCAGGGTTGTTCCTTTGGACATACTTATTTTTTTGGACACTGCAATACCTTACTTTCTACAATAATGTCATACATCAAATCCTCACACACTCACACACACACACACACACACACACACACACACAACCTAAGTGACACCTTTGCTTACATTTGGGTTACTCGGAGCAGATACACTTAGCTCAGTGCTATCCCCAAAAGGACAAACTAACTACAATGTTTTATACAAGAAAAAGTAGCAATAGTTCCAAAGAGCAAATAAGATCACAGACCAAAAGTATGTGTATGTTTATATCTGGCAAAACAACAGTCAAATCCTAATTTCATCTTTATTATTGATTGTCCTATCTGATTAAAAGAAATAGTCATAACCTATGTCTATTGTGATTGCTTCATTCAAATTGTCCAGCTTAAAACAATATTGATAGGAACCCAGGAGTAGCTGAAAGGAAGTTCAAACACAGGTCAGCGTGCAGCCTAACTGAGCTTAGATTTCAAGATCTTTGGCTTAAATTAGAAGATCATTAAAAATCAATGTACTGTGATGTGAAATGGCAGCTCGGAGTCCTGTACACAAACAGTGTGCAGAAACTTGGACAGGGTGTTGCCACACAGATATGATGCATTCTGAAAGCTCCGACAAAAGCTTGCAAAAATAAAACATGAAGAGTTCAAGGCTCTCTCCCCCTCCCTCGAAGCCTCAGATGAGCTAAGTGGGTAGTAAAATGCCCTTGTAGTGAACTCAATATAGCCTATAAAATTTAGATGGTTTGTAAAGAAGTACTTTATATAACTCCTCTGATAAGCACTGGGAAGGGAGACAAGGAGACAGCACGCAAGCAAGAGAGGAAGACAGAATAGGCAGTGGTTAGTGATTCAGATTCGTCAAGAAACTGATGAAGTTAATCATGTGTTCTGCTGCTTTATTCTGTACAACCTCTCTTATCACTTTGTTTATATGGTTAGCATTTTTATAATATCACATTGCATTAAAGCTAATATTAAGGAATACAATCATTTCACCTGACCCACATTTCATATTAATTACGTTGTGTGTGTCTGAATGATGCTTATAGGTCTACTATCATCTGACTCTATTTACGAAAACATCTGAAATGGAAAAAAGGACTCTAAACAGAAATCACAGTCTCTTGTGTTTTATATTTGTAAAATAGAGGGGCTTGAAAATTATAATAATCTTAAATGTATGTTAAAAGTGAAGGAAAAATATTATTCTTTTATGCTATTATTATATTAATATATGTTGCAAACAGGCAGGTTTTTGTTTTCTCAATTAATATATGTCATTGACAAAAGCATGACAGTGGTCCCCAGATTTCTTGTTTACCAATCTTCTTTTAGTGTTAACCATTTTAGGTATATTCAGTTTTCATCATATTCTATATAAGAGGCATATACAGTTCCAGGTTCAGTAAACAGAAGGTATGCAATTATCAAGGTCAAACAAGGTCTGCTGCTGTCTAGTCTCTTTTATCATCTCCTTTTCACCTTTTAAATTCACCAAGTGCTTATTTAGTTATAATACTAATTCATTACTATAGCTTACAAATATTTAATGAGATATATTTCAAAATATCTGGGGGAAATGGACAGTTACAATTCAGAAGCTTCAGGCAATACTGAGAATAATTAGTTTACTTTTGGCATTTCTAAGCTTTATTTGAAAAATAATCTTGAAATGTGAGCACACTAGGGAGGAAGGAATACACATGGTCTTCATCTGTTTATATCAATCAGTATAAACATATACATGCTCATATTGTTGTTATCTGTATATTTTCTGTGTTTAAAACATTTATGATAGTAAAAAATGAGCACATAAATTATATGTAGATGCTTACATAAAATGCCTACATGAGAAATCTTGTTTCTAATACTCCAAGTGATAGGGTGTTTAAAGTGTCTTTCTCTGAAGAAAAATGACCTGTATTTGGAATTCACATAAAATATACTATCAACAGATTGGAATATTTCTAATTAAACTTTCCTTTGGGACAATACTGAACTCTTGCTATATATAGCCAGTCACAACAGGTGACCATTTTATTAATGAAACTGATATAAAATAAATGGTATGTGTATGTGTGTGTGTGCACGCATTTTTTATTCAACAGGTCTACATCCGGAAAATAAAATAAAAAGTGAGCTTCACAGAATGAGAACTCCTAACTGAAGGGTCCAATAACCTGTTGTGCTTCTCCAGGACCTGAAGTCCAGAGGACCTCACAAGCAGGCTTGCCAACACCAGGTAGACTCTAGACATAATTTCAATTCTTGTGGAGACAGGATATAGAGTATTGTGGGCTAAGGCAACCTAGTGGATTTTCAGAAAGGTGGAATAAGTGTTATGATTATTTTAAAGAGAAAAATGTGTTTTCTTCGAGAGCTAGGGAGCCAATGGCAGAGGAGTCAGGTCAGAAACTGGTGACTCCTGTGAGGGGAAAATCCTTTTAAGGTTGTTTTTTCACTGATGCTTTCTCCTCGCTGTTTGGAGAAGGTTCTATATAGTATACAAATAAAAAATCTTTCCTTCTTGTGTTCTGTGGTAAAATGTGATCAACCCACATAGTGCTGTGGGATGACATTGCAAAAAAAAAAAGGAAAAAAAGAAAAAAGAAGAAGAAAGTGTTCTCTTTCTCTCTCCTTTATCACTCTTCTCTGTTCTCCCTCTTTCCTTCCCCAACCCCCCTCTACTAGTGCCGGGAATTAGCAGCCGATCAAAGGCCTGTGTCCAGAATTCCTTGGGGAGCCCACCAGATAGGAAGAGAGGCCCGTGGGGACTGGACGGTCGTCAGACACAGCGGAGGCTGCTAGCTGGACAACTCATGAGCTGATATAAAAATAACTCCATGTAAATCTTTCCATATGCAGCAGGAGGTGTTTCTCAAAAGAAGGGAAACATTAGCTTTTGGAGTGTAAGTGTGAAATGTGGAACCTATAATAACACTGTTATTTTGTAAATGTAAATATGTCTTTCTTAATTTTAAACACATTATTGTTTTGCCTTGTGACTATTCCGAGCCTAATAATTTAAGCTGATACTTTCACCTTTGCTCTAACTACATATTTGAATTTTAAATTTTGTGAAATGAGAAGCGATTTCATCATGCCTTTTTTAACATGAATTCAAAAACTTCCTCAGAGATGAATGAATTGGCTTCACCTCAAGCTAGTACACGTGGGCCCTCCGAGCGCTCGGGGACCGGGCACACAGCTGAGAGTCAAAGCCACACGTCTGCTGGGAGCTGCATCTTCAGAAGGTGGGCTGCGGAGATGGCTTCTAGCTTACTGGTTTCCTAGTAGAAACAAAGAAAATAATTTGCTCTATTAGATCATGGCTTGTCTTGGAAATCGTCCAGCTGAGGAAAGACTTTAATTTATGCTGGCATTCTGAAGAGACCATCAGGGTCTCATGTGCACGAGCAATTCAGGAATTTGGTACTGTGTGCACGAGCAATTCAGGAATTAAGAGAATGATTACAAATAACACGCTAGTTTTGAACTGCAAAGCATCTGAAATATTCTGAAGGAATGTCTCAGAAGCATAACCACACCTCAACTAAAACGTTGTTAAATGCTCATATCAACCAAGAATTAAGAAGCTACCCAGCGATAACAGCAATAAGAGGGGATTAAATCTCATATTTACCTGGGAAAGGAAAAGTTGATGCTTCATTTTCTGTCCTTTTGTTCACATTGATTTTTATCATAATTTAGAAACATTCTCGAACACAAAAGCAGAATAAACCTCCCTTTCTTATTACACCAGAGACTTTTTAAGCAGCAGAGGGTTTTGATTTAGATTCAGGCATTAAAATTAAATCACACATCCTAAGGAAAAATGATCTGTAATAATGAAAGCCACACACATGGGATATGAAAGTGCGACTGAATAATGAAGCAAACTACAGTTGCAATGTTTTGGGCCAGTGTGATTAAATGAAGAGTGCTTTTGCAAACAAATTTCTTCGCTGTCATCTATCGATTGCTGGCATATTAGCAAACAAATTACAGGAAGAGGTGAATCTCATAAATTAGGAAGGAATTATTTCTTCTCAATTAAAGTAGCTTCATTGGTGGGTGCACTGCAAGGCTGTTAAGACAATGTGTGCAGCTACAATTACAGGGCCCAGTGGATTCAGCGGCAGTAACAGGTTCAGTAGGCTGCCATTCTGTAGCTGTTACTTGCTGACTCCGGCCAACAGGTAGTGAGAATGTGTGGTTCCACTACTGGCATTTCGCTCATTACCTGGGATTCTTGGCTCACACCCATTAACACCACCCAAGGCAGTGACCGAGGTCAAAATGTTTCTTCATTAATTCTGAGCTCCTTTGAAAGCTCTGGGTTTGAGCCTTTTCCCGTTCCCTTCTTTCAAATCAACTTCTTTATTTATTTGTCCATTTTAAGATGATCTGATTAACATGTTTATTAGCGATAGTTTAACCAGGTTACAGAATTTTATAACATTTTTTAAAAAGATGTTTTCTTTTGCTATCGGTTGATAAAGATCATTATGGCACATACTCTTTTATTAGCAGATTAAACAGATGAGGATTGGAATCCAATAAACTCAGGTAAAGGGTTTCCACCCATCGCATTGTGTGTGTGTGCGTGTGTGTGTGTGCGCGCACACCTGTGGGTGTGGGTGCTTCTTAGGTCACTAATGATTTGGGAAAACACTGAGCTAGTTTCATTCACTTTGATTTCCATCACAAAAGAATGCATTTTTCAGTGAGTCCTCGCAAACCAGAGATCTTTATATTTCATAGTGTGTACAAAAAAAGTGCCAGTCTAGCTATTACCAAATCTCCTTCTGACCCATGCTATGTGATTCTACATTAATATTACTTCAATCTTTGCTGAGACATTTAAAGTATGTAACCCACAAAATGTTAATGATAATCATTGTGATATGTTAAAAGAGAATTAACTATTATATATATATATATATATGAAAAAACATTTTCACAGTTGTAACACTGAAAAAATAATTCCCAAAACTTCATAAAAGATAAAAAGAAATCCCTACGTTGTAGGTTTGGATTGAAAAGAACATGTGAACGTGGGAAAACGGGCTTTGTAACTAAGAAGTTCTCTGTAAATGAGAGGCATGAGTGCGCTCATGATTATGGAAGAGCACTGATGCTGCATACTGACTGAACTTGTCAAAAGGTCCCACAGATTAACTGGGCCTTGAGATTTTGAATAAGCCTGTGGAAGTGTCTTCCAAGATAGCTTTAAATAATGGCTTCTCTGTAGAATAAAAGAGTAATGTTAAAATGCCATAAAATATTGCTTGTTGAGAGAGGCCTGTGTGACCCAGCTGCATACAAGATAGGCTTAGAGGATGTGAAAATGGAGGCAGAGTGAATGGAAGCTACACAGACGATCTCTCAGGACAAAATGGGAATTACAACTAAAATAAAGACAAATACTCGGAAAAAAAGCAACAGAAAAGCAGCAGGACAGGACCATATAACCAGAGACACTGGTAGGATCTGTGGAGGCACAAGAGGGTGGCAGGCTGGGAGCCCAGGGACAGTAGCAGACTTAGCTGTGAGCAGCGCCCTTGGGGAATAAAGACCTAGCCTACTCCACAGCCCAGAGAGCCAGGACAGACTGCTAAAATAGCCACAGCCACTCACCTGGGGGCTACCAGAGAGGGAGGGCAGACCGGACTGGAAGTCTGTGGGGACACCCGGAATTTGGAGGGCACTCAGAATTTTTGCTGAGTTGTGGCCACAAAGGACGGTGGCCAGTGTGCTCCTCCCAGAGCTGTGGGGGGAAAGCAGCAGACTACCCTCAGAGATTCAGCCTTTCCCAGGTGAGGCAATGGAATGCAAATTGAGGCTCATTAACAATCAGCATCTATCCCACGCTCTGGAAATCCTCTTATGCAGAATATCAGGGCTAATTCCAAGGCATTGAGTAACTGAGACAACTAGCCTCAAGGAAAAAGCTAGAGGATAACTGCACTTTCCTGGGTTTACAAATCTACCCAGGAAAGTAAGACTTGACAATGGTGTTTAACGTGGGCCCACCCAGGCTCATCCAAACCCAGTAGAGGGAGCCAAAAAAGCAGAACACCAACACCCACAGGGAACATTTGGCAGGTTTCAAAACACACTGAGATAGCCAAAATGGTGAAACAAAGAAACATATCCCAAATGAAAGAACAAGAGAACTCTACCAAAGATGAGATAAATGAAATGCAGCTAAGCAAATTATCAGAGGTAGAGTTCAGAGCCATGATCTTGATGAAGCTCAACAGCATGAGTAAGGACATCAGCACCATTAGTAAAGATACGGAAACATTGAAAACCAACCAAGTGGAAATGAAGAATGACATAGCAGAAATTAAGAACACATTGGAAAGACAAACAAGCAGTATAGAGGAAGCTGAGGACTGAATCAGGGAATTAGAAGACAGGGTAGGAAAAAAAAAAATCAACCAATCAGAAAACCAAAAGGGAAAAACAATTAAAAAACAAGATTATTGCTTAAAAGAACTGTGGGACAATTGGAAACGTAATGACATTTGCATCATAGGAGAGTCCCCACAGAGGAAGAAAATGAGCAAGGGTTAGAGAATATATTTGAAGAAATAGTGACAGAAAACTTCCCTAATTTGGTGAAGTAAGAAGTCATTCAAGTTCAAGAAGCACAGAGAGCCCCAAGTAAGAAGAATCCAAACAGGCCCATACCAAGACACGTAGTAATTAAAATGCCAAAAATTAAAGACAGAGAGAGAATCCTAGAGGCAGCAAGAGATAAGCAGCAGATTACCTACAAAGGAAATCCCATAAGGTTTCCAGCTGACTTCTCAACAGAAACACTACAGGCCAGAAGGGAGTGGCATGAAGTAATCAAAGTCATGAAAAACAAGAATCTGAATCCAAGACTGCTCTACCCAGCAAGGCTATCATGCAAAATAGAAGGTCAAATAAAGAGCTTCCCAGACAAAAAAAAAAAAAGGCTAAGGGAATATATAAACACCAAAACAGCACTACAAGATATGCTAAAAGGTCTGCTGTAATTAGTAGAAGAAATAGGAAGAAAAATAGAACCACACTAAACAAAAATGACAATAAATAAGTACATATCAATTATCACTTTAAATGTGAACGGTTTGAATGCTCCAATAAAAAGACACTGAGTAGCTGACTGGATAAGAATGCATGACTCACATATATGTTGTTTACAAGAGACCCACGTCACAACAAAAGACTCACATAGGTTGAAGGAGAAGGGATGGAAAAATATCTTTCAAGCACACAGAAAGGGGAAAAAAGCTGGGGTAGCAATACTCAATCTAATAAAGTAGATTTCAAAATGAAGGCCATAACTAGAGGCACAGAAGGCCACTACATAATATTGAAAGGATCTATCCAACAGGAACATATAACCTTGGTAAACATATATGCACCCAATATAGGAGCACCAACATATATTAAAAATCTTCTGGAGGACTTCAAAGGAGAAATCAACAGCAATACAATCATAGCAGAGGACTTCAACACCTCATTGACATAACAGGATAGATCATCTAGACAAAAAATTAACAAGGAAACACAGACTCTAAATGAAAGGCTAGATCAAATGGATTTAATCAATATCTACAGAGAATTACACCACAAAACTGCAGAATTCACATTCTTCTCAAGTGTACATGGGACAGTCTCAAAGATAAACCACATCCTAGGGCAAAAACTTAATCTCTACAAGTTCAAGAAGATTGAAATCATATCAAGCATCTTCTCAGATCACAATGGCGTGAAACTAGAAATCAATTGCAACAAGAACATGCAAAGACATTTGAACACATGGAGGCTAAATAGCATGTTATTGAACAATGAATGGGTTACCATGGAGATCAAGGAAGAAATTAGAAACTTCCTGGAAACCAATGAAAATGAACACACAACAACACAAAATCTATGGGATGCAGCAAAAGTAATTCTGAGAGGGAAGTTCATAGCACTACAGGTCTACCTCAAGAAACAAGAAAAATTTCTAATAGACTATCTAACATCACAACTTAAAGAACTAGAAAGCAAAAAGAAAACCCCAGAGCAAGTAGAAGAAAGGAAATAGTGAACATCAGAGCAGGAATAAATGACATGGAGATAAAAAAAAAAAAATTCAGAGGATCAATGAAACAAAGAGCTGTTTTTTGAAAAGATAAACAAGATTGATGGACCCTTAGCTGGACTCACCAAGAAACAGAGAGAACCCAAATACACAAAATCAGAAATGAAAGAGGAGAAACAATAACTGACACTACAGAAATACAAAAGATTGTTAATAAATATTATGAACAATTATACGGCAACAAATTTGACAATCTAAGCGAAATGGACAAATTTCTAGAAAAACATCGTCTCCCAAAACTGAACTGGGAAGAGATAGAAAACTCAACAGTACAATAACAACAAAAGAAAATGAAGATGTAATCAAGACTCTCCTGCTCTGGCCATTTTGCCTCAGTGGTTAGAGCATCAGCCTGCGGTTGAGAGAGACCCGGGTTCGGTTTCCGCTAAGGGCGCATACCTCAGTTGCAGTTTGTACCCAGCCCTGGTTGGTCGTGCGGGTGGCAGCCACTCAATGTGTCCCTTTCACAATGATGTTTTTCTCTCTCTTTTTCTTCCCCCCACTCTACCTGAATAAAAAATTGAAAATATCCTTGGGTAAGGATTAACAAAAAAGACTCTCCCAGCAAATAAAAAGCCCAGGCCCGGACGGCTTCAGGGGGGCGTATTTTACCGAACATTCAAAGAAGAACTAATACCCATTCTCCTCAAACTATTTCAAAAAATTCAAGAAGAAGGAAGACTTCCAAACTCATTTTATGAGGCCAGGATAATTCTAATTCCAAATCCAGAAAAAGAAAGAAAACTACAGGCCAATATGCCTGATAAACATAGATGCCATAATCCTGAACAAAATACTAGCAAATTAAATCCAGCAATACATAAAAAAATATATATATATATATATTCACCATGACTAAATGGGATTCATCCCAGGGATACAAGGCTGGTACAATATTTGCAAATCAATAAATGTGATACACCACATAAACAAAGTGAAAGATAAAAATCATATGATCAATCAATTGATGCTGAAGAAGCATTTAACAAAATCCAACACCCATTTTTGTTAAAAATGCTCAGCAGTGTAGGAATAGAGGGATCATATCTAGACATAATAAAGGCCATATATGAAAGACTTACAGCCAACATCATACTCAATGGGCAAAAACTAAAAGCATTTCCCTTTAAAACAGAAGCAAGACAAGGATGCCACTTTCACCAATGTTATTAACTGGAAGTCTTGGCCACAGCAATCAGACAGGAAGAAAAAATAAAAGGGATCCAAATTGGGAAGGAGGAAGTGAAACTGTCATTATTCGCAGGTGACATAATAAGTAGAAAACCCCAAAGACTCCATCAAAAATTTACTAGACTTAATAAATGCTTTTGGCAAAGTAGCAGGGTACAAAATTAACGTCAAGAAATCGACAGCATTCTTATACACCAACGATGAACTCACAGAAAAAAAAAAAAAAAAACTTGAAAAACAATCCCATTTACCATTGCAGCAAAAAAAATTAAGATACCTAGAAATAAACTTAAGCACAAAAAATAAAGGACCTATTCTCAGAAAACTACAGGTCATTGAAAAAAGAAATAGAGCCCTGGCCGGTTTGGCTCAGCGGTTAGAGCGTCGGGCTGCGGTACAGAGAGACCCGGGTTCGGTTCCCGCTAAGGGCACGTACCTCGGTTGCAGTTTGTCCCCGGCCCTGGTTGGTCGTGCGGGTGGCAGCCACTCGATGTGTCCCTTCACATCGATATTTCTCTCTCTCTCTCTCTTCCTCTCTCTCCCTCCCGCTCTATCTGAACAAAAAATGGAAAAGTGTCCTCCGGTGAGGATAAAAAAAAAAAAAAAAAGAAAAGAAAAAAGAAATAGAGGAAGATATTAAAAAGTGGAAGCACATACCTTGTTCATGGATTGGAAGAATTAATATCATTAAAATGTCCATACCACCCAAAGCCATCTATAGATTCCATGCAATCCCCATCAAAATACCAACGACATACTTCACAGAACTAAAACAAATACTTCAAAAGTACTTATGGAACCAAAAATAGACCCTGAATAGCCACAGCAATCTTGAAAAAGAAGAACAAAGTTGGAGGGATCACAATACCAGATTTCAGGTTATACTACAAAGCCACTGTAATCAAAACAGCCTGGTACTGGCATAAGAACAGGCAGATAGATCAATGGAACAGAATAGAGAACCCAGAAATGGACCCAAGACAATATGCTCAATTAATATTTGACAGAGGTGGCAAGATCATACAGTGGTGTAAAGACCACCTCTTTAATAAATGGTGTTGGGAAAATTAGACAGCTACATGCAAAAAAATGAAACTAGACCATCAACTTACACCCTACACAAGAATAAACTCGAAATGGATAAAAGACTTAAATGTGACTCATGAATCCATAAAAATCCTAGAAGAAAATGTAAGCAATAAAATTTCAGATATCATATGCAGCAGAACTTTCACTGATACATCACCTAAGGCAACAGAAACAAAGGAGAAAATGAAGACATGGGACTACATCAAACTCAAAAGCTTCTGCACAGCAAAAGAAACAACCACCAAAATGGAAAGGCATCACACTGTATGGGAGAGCATAATTGCTAATGATACATCAGATAAGGGGTTAATTTCCAAAATATATAGAATGCTCATAAAACTCAACAAAAGGAAGACAAAGAACCCAATTAAAAGATGGACAGATATTTCTAAATAGATCTCTCTCCAAACAGGACATACAAATGGCTAAGAGACATATGAAGAAATGCTCAACATCACTAATCATCAGACAGATGCAAATTAAAACAATGATGAGATAACACCTCACACCTGTCAGAATGGCCGCCATCAACAAATCAGCAAACAACAAGTGTTGGCAAGGGTGTGGAGAAAAGGCGACTCTAGTACACTGCTGGTGGGAATGCAGACTGGTACAGCCACTATGGAAAACAATATGGTGTTAACTCAAAAAATTAAAAATTGAACTTCCATTTGACCCAGTGATCCCACTTCTAGGAATATACCCTAAGAAGCCTGAAACACCAATCAGAAAGAATATATGTACCCCCATGTTTGTAGCAGCACTATTTCCAATAGCTAAGATCTCGAAACACACCAAATGTCCAATAGTAGACAAATGAATAAAAAAGCAGTGGTACAGATACACAATGGAGTACTATGCAGCTGTAAGAAAGAAAGATCTCTTATCCTTTGAGACGACATGGAGGAACCTGGAATGTATTATCCTAAGCGAAACAAGCCAAACAGAGAAAGACAAGTATCATATGATCTCACTTATTTGTGGAATATAATGAACATAACAGTCTGAGGAATGGGGTCCCAGAGACGTGGACATGGGGTACAGACTGACAATCCCCAGAAGAGGGGGTGGGGGGAGAGATAAACCACAGAACTTATATGCATGTGTGCATGAACAATGGACATGGACAACAAAGCTGTGGACAGGGTGGGGAGGGAGAAATCAGTGGGGGGGGTGGAGAAACATCTGTAACAAAAATAAATTAATTAAAAAAATAAAAATAAAATAAATATTACTGGTTGGCTCACACAGTTTTTCCTAGATGATAGGAATGGACAAGTTGAAACTGCCTGCTGGTCTTCCATGAGAGTTTACAGAAGATCAAGGACAACTACACAAAGTTAGTGTTTATTTATTTCCTATTTGCCCTGTAAATGTCTATTCACTCTTTTAAGAGAGTACTTTGTCACATTAAATAAGCTGTTTCTATATCATTTTTAAGATATTTTCTAAGAAAATTAAGACAAATGATTGTTATAAAGAAAATTCCATAAAAGCTTATATGTTTGAAGAGCCAGAAGGCCATGGATAGGCTTACTCTATTGTATATGCATATGTATCTATTAAAATGTCATAACTTTAAAATTCAAATGTTTTTTGTCTGATGTCATAATAAAATTTTTAAATGTTAAACTCATTCTTCAAATAACATCTGTAGTAAAAATGCAGTATTAAAAAAGAAGACTATACGTCTGTGTGTGTGTGCTTTAAACTGAGCTCTCTGTTTAAAATACATGAGGTCCGAGAGGTGCCTTGAAACTCCATCTGTGGTCTCCTCTATGCACAATTTAAAGATTACTGAAATAGATCTGCAGAGGAAACATGAGACTTCTGATCTTTGGCTATAAGTAATAAAATAAAGCTAAAACTGCAGAAGTATAAAATCTTTTGTCACCACAAGAAAAGTTTACCTCTAAAAGTACTTGTCAAAATGTAACTGTTTTGTCTACATTTATTAGAATTAATATTATCCACATATTAGAAGTAATATACTTTACAATATTCTGTGTAAGTTATTCTGTATTAAGTTTAGATGATATTATTTTAGGGGGGAAAAGAGGTTTGATTGAATCATCCAGCTTGAATCATCTCTCATTATATTAAAAAATATCAAGATATTTTTATTAGCACAAGCCTTAAAACTAATTTACCCTAAACAACACCAGTACTACCCAGCCTACTTCCATATTAATAGTTTTATTATCAACAAAACATGTTCATTTAGTTCAGAAAGAATTTCCAGTAAAAAAAAAAATAAGCCTTATAAGATACATAAAACATGAAACTATTCTCAACAATGCCACAATTCTCTAAAACATGAAGTCCAATAAAAATACTCTTGGAGTAGATAAAGTCTGTGAATATGCTATAATGCGAAGATAGCACGCCAAACTGACATTTATTAATCATAGTAAAATGCCCATTAAAATTAAATTGCATGTGTGTTAAGCAGAAGAATTCAGGATATCATAAGAGGAATCACAGTATTATGTTTAGCCCAGTTTGAGTTGTAATCTGAGACCTGAGGTTACATTAAGTTCTTCTCTCCTGGGTTCCTTGCTTTTTCTGTGACTGGGCTATGGTGGGCAACTTCACACTGGCCTGTCTGGTCTCCTTTTCATGACTGAAAATGTTTTCTCATTGTCAGTGTTAACAATGAATAACTGCCAACAAAAATGACCATATTTTATTTGATCCTGTTCAATTTGGAAAAACAAAACTAAAAGCAACAGAAAAAATGTTGTTTTATTTTTTAGTTCCTTGAGATCCAGTCAAAAGTGAGGAAGGTCACTTTCCAAATGTTCTAGCGATGGTTGTCAAGAGTCAGCTGGTAAATTCCATTTACTGAATGATCGGCAGTGATAGGACCCCCAGAAACCAGGTGGGTGTTCGTGCTGACAAATTGACTTCAGCTGTGACACTAGGGGCATGACTTTTAAAAATCAGGTCACCTCACACTTTTGTCACAAAAGGCCTTGGAAAGGAGCTGAGGAGTGGCAGTACTTTGTTTTCGTTTTTGTTTTGTTTTGTTTCTCTTTTCATTTCCTCAAGAGTCTATGAGACCAACATTCAATCACCTCCATTACAAGCTATCACAATTTACTTACCTCTGGATTACACTTTATTTGTGTCTATGTCCATCACTATGTCATCAGAAAAGGAATCCAAAAATTGTACTTAGTTTGTAAATGTATACAGAGAGCCTCTGTGTTAAAAATGTGTGTGTGTATACAGAATACCATGTGTAACAAACTAAGGTTGTCTATTCAGTATTTTTGCCTTTATAAATGTTGACCAATCATCCTGGTTTGCCCTGGATTGCAAGATCTCCCAAGATATGGGACTTCTAATGCTAAAGCTTAGATTTTCCAGGCAAACAGATGAGTTGGCCACCCTAATTTTTGACTCTACATTTTTCTGGTAAGTGGAGATAGTTACCAATGTACTGGCCTGGAGAAGTGGAAATCTTTTCCTAAATTTTGTTACTTCAGAGACAATAAGGGTGGGGGTATTTCTGAAAGAGAAACTACAGTGGGTTTAGCTGTAAAGTGTGAGATCTGAAGTGCATTTATAACAAATTTGAGTCTCGTTTTGCAAAAGGTCCTCAAGAAAAAAATTAGTGTTGATTATCATTTTTACAATGGCCAGATCACCCAATATCCTTTAGGGAACTCATGCTAATATAATTTAGACCTTTAAAATAAAACTGAGTAAGTCTTAGATAATACGTTCTTTCTAAATTGTATTGCCCAAATTAAATATTTACACATTAATTAACCAAATTACTGTTATTATTTGTATAATGAATAGTGGCTGAAGAGTTGTTTAAATACTGTGCTCAGAAGTTAGCCAAGGGCCAAACATATACACCACTTATCTCTTCTCTATTTTAGTTACGGAATCAAGTTAGAGAGGGCCACAACTTGAGGTCTCTGTGATATAATTCTTGATACTATAAGCTAGAAAATTTAAATCTGCATTGTTTTTAGTGTAAAACACTGAAATAAAGTTTTACTTGAAATTAATAATTTCATTTTTTTCAGTAAAGCAATGGTTTACAATTGTCTAGAGTCTAGACTGTCTTGATATCTTCACACATCCAAAAGAGAAATTCTGTAAAACCATATGTTTTCTTTCTCCTGTTCTTCACATCTAATCTATCTCCAAGTATTTCCAGGTCAGTCTCCAAAGGGTTTCCTGCAGTTGGCAGCCTGTCTCCATCTCACTACTGCAGTCCAGTGCTCTGTCATCCTCACTTACTTTAGCAGCACGCTCACTGTTCTGCCTCTTCTCTTATTTCCCAGACTGGTGGTAGAAGACATCTTTGTGTGTAGAAATATATACATATTTGTTTAAAACCCTTGAGTGAATTTACAGTGCCTTAGGAGAAACTCAGAACTTCAAGCCAAGAGACCTGACCAGCTCCTTTACCTCCTCTCCTCATCTGATGCCACTCCCAGGACCCCTCCCAGCACTGGCTGTCCTCAGGGATGCATGCTTCTCACCCTTCCCCTCCCAGCACAGACCTGGGGTCTCTGTGGCCCTTGCCTTGCACCTCCTCAGCCCCACCTCACACGTCTAACCCCACTCAGATGACAGCTGCACAGAAACATCATCTCACACCACCGGTAAAGAAGTCCTGCTCCACTACACCCTGCTACGTACCACTGTTCCTTCACTGCGATGTCAAAGTGCGCCTTTATTTTGTTTTATTTTATTGTGTTTAGTTTCATGGAGTGTTATTTTTTCTCTCTCTTCATTAAAGAGCTCTGACAGCAGCGATCTCCTTGTCATTTTATTGTTCTATTCCACCATCACTCAAAGCCTCAACAAGCATTTGTTGAATTGAAACATTATTGGTGCTATTTTTCAAGTGTATAAGGTTATTCCCTCATTTGAGGTGCAATGTTTAATTTAAAAAATTGAAAGTGATATATATATATTTTTAGCTTGCCCTCTCGCCTTCCTTTTTCAATTCATGTTTTAAGCTAAGAAAAACCGGTAAATGTATTCTTTGACACTTAGATTACACTACTGTGTATGGTTTACAAAATACCTGAAAATGACATTAAATTAATAAAACGAACCTGCAAGACAATTTTTACTATATTTAGACATTAGTTGAGATGAGAAGAATATAACAACTCTTCTTTTTACAAGATCCAAATTGTGTTGAATAATCAAAACAGTCTTTGCAGATTCTCATATATAAATAACATAGCAGTTGGAACCAAACCATTACTAGAAATTTTATATATTGAATTAATAAATATATATCAGTAGAAAATATCTTTCCTCATTTAAAACAAACTGCTGACTTATTTTAATTATTCAAATGCAAAAGATTTTTTTGTTATTGTTCACATACCTGATGCTGCAAGGAGGAAAAAAAATGATATTAAGTTAAAATAGAACTCTTGGGTTGCCCTGGCTGGTTAGGCTCAGTGGTTAAAGCATCAGCCTGCTGTCCAGAGAGACCCGGGTTTGGTTCCTGCTAAGGGCAAGTACCTAGGCTGCAGTATGTCCCCAGCCCTGGTGGGGGTTGCATGGGTGGCAACCAATCGATGTGTCTCTCTCTTGCCGATGTTTCTCTCTCTCTCTCTCTCTCTCTCTCACTCCCACTCTATCTGGATATGAATGCAGAAATATTCTCAGGTAACTATAAAAAAACAAACAAACAAAAGAACTCTTGGGTTGATAAAGAAGAAGTAAAATAAATATTTAAATTATTTTGTCTATGTAGGATTAAAAATTACAATGTCAGGATACAGGTTCATGATAAATCATTTCCCCAAAGAAAAAAAAAAAAACTGCTGTTACAAAAAAAAAAAAAAAATAGCAATAATGTTTTCATTTCTTTTAAATTTCAGTTCAATTAGAATCACGCTGAGAAAAGAATGAGGTGTGAAGAGAAGAGAAATGTGTTGAGTGCTTATGCTGTGACTTTAGCTACACCAGTTCATTTATTCCTTCCATGACCACTTTTCCTCTGCTTCACATTTTCTATTTGTAGGTAAGATATAAATTAAGAGTGATTAAGAGATATAACCAAGCATAAATGGCTAGTAAATGAAAGACAGTGATTTGAATTCAGATGTATCTGTTTCCAAATGTGTTGCCATAGGGACATGGCAGCTTCTCTATCCCTGTTCATCGTTACTGCCCGTCTAGGTGTAGAATAAATTGAGGGTCCCCGTGCCCTGGAGCTCTGCAAGCTACAGCAGCAATGAGAGCCATGTGATCAAAAATGAGCTTAGTTCTAGAATTTTATTCATAAAGATTGAATTACAAAATTATAAATTGGAGTAACATTGCAATAGAAAGTCGGAATAAGAGGACATGGTTGGATTTAAATAATTTTTACAAATCTGAGTTAGTTTCTCTGTAGCTAAAAAAAATTCTCCTCCTCCATTTCCTACTCATTTCTTCTAACTTCTTTCTCTCTTTCCTATATTTCGAGTTTTTTAAAAAATTTCCAAAGTTTTTCTTACTTGCTGTTGAATATGTAATTCAATTTAAAAAAAAGAATTAAGAACATCTCAAATCTCGGAAACAAAACTTTCAAGTGCTGTTTAATTTCTTTCTGCCTCTGCCACCACACGTTCACACATATGATATACCTGTACAGAGTCCCAGGCCTTCTCTTTGGAAAACGTGTTGTAGTCTCTCAGTAATGCATAGTATACTTCCATGACAACGTATATAAATGTGCGTTGCTTTTCTGAGTAATAATAACAAGCTTTTGCATGGGTATAACGTTCAGTCTATCACTACTTAATATTGGAATTTTAAGTGGTTTCTAGATATTTTGAAAAATATTAAGACAGTACAGTTAGGAAATTTGCATTAGCGTCTTCTCTTTTTTTTATCCTCACAGGGGAATTTAGTCAATTTTTGTTCAGTTACAGTGAGAGGACGAGAGAGAGAGAGAGAGAGAGAGAGAGAGAGAGGGAGAGAGAGAGAGAGAGAGAGACAGACATTGACATGAAAGGGACACATCGAGTGGCTGCCTCCTGCAGACCCAAACCAGGGCCAGGGACAAACTGCAACAAATTTACATGCCCTTAGCGGAACTGAACCTGGGTCTCTCTGAACTGCAGGCCGACACTCTATAATCGCTGAGCCAAATTGCCCAGGGCTGCATTAGTATCTTTATGCAACTTTTCTAATGATCTCCTTGAAAAATAAGAGTAGGATTTCTGGGGTAAAGGGTAGGCTTATTTAAATTTGATGCAAAGTGCTAAACTGCTTGATTAAAAGCTCATATGAAAGTAAATTTCTCTACTACACATCATAGGAAATACCATGATAGATATCTATATATGTATATATATACACATAAATATGTACATATACATATATATTCACACACAAATACAATATATATGCTAAAACAAGTAATAAGTGTGATATTAACATTGTTTATCTTTCTATAACTTCTATAATATAAAAATAATTTTCAGAGAAATTTTTCTATTTATCTCAAAGTAACAAGTGCATTCATTTTTATATTGCTTTTTGAATCTCATATGTTGGCATATTTTCTTTTACATTTTACTAATTTTTTTATTTTTTTTTAGAGAGCAGGGAAAGGAGAGAGAGAGAGAAACATCGATGTGAAAAAGAAACATCGATCGGCTGCCTCCTGCATATCCCCTACTGGGGATCAAGCTCGCAACCTGGGCATGTGCCATGACCAGGTATCGAAATGGGACCTCTCAGTCCATGGGATGATGCTCAATCCACTGAGCCACACTGGCCGGGCATTTATTCCTTTTTTTATTGAATACTTTTTTTAAAATGTTTTCTATGCTACAGGAGGTCTATATTCTCAATGAACAAAAGAGTCAAAGACCTGAACTCATAGAGTTCATAGTAAGCAAAATGAGACAGAAAATAAAAATTAAATACACAAATTTTCTAGTATGTTAGAAGTTGATACATACTAAAAAGAAAATAAAAGCAGAGCAGATTAAGGGGCTATGGAGTGTTGTGTAATGGAGGAAAGACAGTGAGCAGTTGGCAGTGTTAAACAGGGTCTTCTAGTATATTTCATTGAAAAGGTAAGATTTCTGTAAGAAAAAAGCTTGATGGAAGTGAGAAAGCTCAAAAAAATAGCTAATGGAACACATTTTTCCATTTCTTTCTTTTTTTTTTTTTATCCTCATCCGAGGACATTTTTCCATTTTTTGTACAGATAGAGTGGGAGGGAGAGAGAGGAAGAGATAGAGAGAGAGAAACATCGATGTGAAAGGGACACATCGAGTGGCTGACACCGCACGACCAACCAGGGTCGGGGACAAACTGCAACCGAAGTACGTGCCCTTAGCGGGAACCGAACCCGGGTCTCTCCGGACCGCAGGCCGACGCTCTAACCGCTGAGCCAAACCGGCCAGGGGAACACATTTTTCAACACAGGGAATGGTTGGAGCAAAACCATGTGAATTTATGTGTTCTAGGATTAGTAAGAAATACATATTATTGAGTAGAGAGTTGTACAATTTTTATCACACAATTATTTGCATTAATCTAGTTTATCTGTAGCTTTCTGTTCTAATCCTGGCTTCACCACTTACAAGGTCTTCCTGACTTTCTATAAAACTTCACTTCTTGTCCTGCCGGTGTGGCTCAGTGGTTGAGCATTGACCCATGCACCAAGAGGTCACTGGTCAATTCCATTCCTGGTCAAAGCACATGCCCAGGTTGTGGGCCTGATCCCCAGGGAGACATGCAGGAGGCGGCCAATCAATGTTCTCTCTCATTGATATTTCTATCTCTTTCTCCCTCTCACTTCCTCTCTCTCTAAAATTTTTTTTAAAAAAAATTAAAAACAAACAAACAAAAAAACTTCATTTCTCTATGCCTCAGTTATCTCTTTTAGAAAATAAAAATTTAAAAATGCTCACCTTAGTTTGTTGATGAGAGCAATGAATGAATAAAAAAATAATACAAGTAACACGTTTAAAACAATGCCTCGCACAGTGTAAGAACTTAAAATTGGTTAGCTATCATCACCAGCACCATCAATATCATCATTTCTCACCCAAGAGAAATTTGTTCTATTAAAATCAACTTGTTGAGATTTTTGTTATTTTGGCCATTTTTTTTCCCTCGATATTTATTCTACGTTGGTCAATATCAAAGATGTGCATTTTTCTCCAGCCTCCCAGATGTCGAAGGTGGTAAAAAGATTCCTAGAACCTAGGAATCTATGATTTGTCTTTTGTAGTGGATGTTATTAAAACTTTTGCCCAGGGCTAGTCTGATAAATAAGGAATGCACTTCCCATTGCATCAGAGATAAAATCTTACTATTTTTTTCAGCCTTATAGTTTGTTCTAATAAGAGGTTTTCTTTGTTTGTTTGTACTTTGACTTGTTTGTCTTTAACCCTCAATTTCCCCGTTTTCACAAATACATGGTGCTTCTTTCTTCTGATGCTCCTATCAGGATTACTCCTCTTTTTATATCTTCCACTTCTGCTTCCAATTTACTTCCATAATGCCACCTTAAATGAGTGGAATTCCAACCCCAGCCACTTCTCACTTGGGAATTCTCAGTGATTTTCTGTCTATGGTGGGGGAAATTGGTTGAGAGTGGGAAGGTGAATATTCACCATTTCTGTAACCTATCACCATTGTTGGTCTTAACACCCACATTTATGACTATTGATGAAGGAATTCTACTTGCTTCTGTTCATTTGCTTCATATTCTTAATGCTATATATGACAGTGCTCTCCTAAAAGGGGGTCTGTATGTAAGTGTCCTACATAGTCTTTTGACTTGTTCAAAATTAATGTCGATGCTCCCTTTAAGTTTGCTGTATGAGCTTATGGTCTCTCCCAAATTCAGTATTTATTACATAATTTGTGATCACTTTTTGTGCATTGCAGTCAATGAATTAGAATTCTTTTTTTTTTTTTAATAAGAATTCTGAAAGCCAAAGGAAAAAATGGTTCAGCATTAGGAACCCAGGAATACTTCATGCATGTTAAAATACCAAACTTAACTTTCATTCTTTAAAACTAATGTTATATACATTATATTATATATCATGTGTGTCTTAAACATCTAGTTTTATTGTTTCTCAGTTGAGTCTTCTCATGTTGCATGCAGTAATTCATTTAAACCTTATTTTTATATGTAAATAGAGGGTTGTAAATCATAAGAACCTGCTTTAATACTGTTCCCAAATCACTGGTTAATTTTTCAAGATTCTTGTGGCATAGAACATCCATTCTATGTGCTGTTACTACTATTTGTGTGGCTTTCTGCCTTTTAGATTATGAGTCATACAGACTCATAGCTGCAATTTTGAACAAAACTTTGCTCTGTCTTTAGCACATGGCTACACAATGACAAGCAGATGTTATAAAGGGGAATTTACAGGTGTACTGTTTCTTTAGTGAGAAATTGAATAGTCTCCTATGTAACATTCCATTAGCTAGTTTGTGGTATGTTGGTCTTTATTGGGAAAGGAGGGTAATGGAAAGGAGTTTAGACAATAATTGAACATCAGTAGCTTCCCTGGTCTTTCAAATAATCCAGGTTGACCATCTATCATCTCACAGGAAGAAGCACTGCTGAAGCCCCCTGGAGCCCTGTGTCCAATTCTAGTTTGTTTTGCTGATTGGCCTAGTGAGATGCCATTTAATTTACTTGGCCCTAAAGTTTCTAAGCTATAATATAAAAAAAATTAAAAGTTTTCCCCAGGTCTTTTCTATAGAGCACCATGATCCTCTTATTCTAAACTTCAGTAAATCTTAATTTATGAGGAATCTCATCTGAATTAACCAAAATGTCTATTCGGGTTCCTTCAACTTCATGTCTAATTTGGTGTTCAGGCAGGAAAAATAGCAACTCAATTGGTATGATCTGAGATCTAAAGCACCACACTTTTCAGCCTTCTGTTATAAACTATTCACAAGTAGTTTTACTCTCTGTAGGCAGCTAGAGATTTAGAGACCTTCATTCAGAGGCATGGTTATGGTGCCAGACATCTAAGAGATTACATGGTACATAGTAGGTGTTCATAACTATTGAAAGAATGAATTGTATGGAAATGTTATTGTCTGTAACACTGGAGTCCAATAATCTAGGTTATCACAAATTACTTTTCACACAGAAATAGAGGTCATCATCTGATTAGGTAAACATAACACAAAATAATTTATTTTTTAATCCCAGGCTTTTAGAAAATTTAAGTCTGTGACATAAATCACAAAGGGAGCTGTTGGATTTTCCATTTCATTATATTATTAACATTAAGATGAAAGTAAATTCTGCAAAAATCACTGAATGTTTTTTTAGGCACAATCTATTATTATGCCACTGTTTTTAGCCAACCATTTTGTGTGCTGCTTTTGACTCTTAAAATACTTCTTCTAAAATGGGAGATGAGATGCATTTTTCAGCTGTTATGGTTTAAAAGCAATTTTTTACAGTTTTTTTTTTACTTTTCTCAGTATCTGTGTCTACCTTCAAAGCCTCTGTCTGTAACTAATCTGCCTTTCACAAGTTAGGAAAAATAAAATCTAATATTATCCTGAACATTTGGGATAACATAATTTACCAAGTATTGTTTAAAATATTTTATGTTATTTTTTAAAAAAAATTAATACATCTTACTTTTTAAAGAGAATAAATATGATCAATCAGTCTATTAATAATAAAGGGTGAACCTTTGAAGAGGTTCAATCCCTTCTTCTGATTATGGTTGAGATTGATGTTTGACTCAGGATCAATTTATCTGTTAGCAACTACTCTTGGATTCTATTAGCAGAGACTTGAATTTCACTGCCTTGATCATATTAATGTTTATTCTCACAAGTCAAAGAGTTCTAAAGGTGGTAACCCAGAACTGAAATAGGTACCTCGTCAAGCAGTGAGTACATGCTTTATTTGTCAGTTCTGCCTTTTCATCACTATCTTCCCTGTTCAAGGAATCTCATAATCCAATACAATGACAGTACCCCCAAAACAACCATGTCCCATGTCTAGGTTGTAGGAAAGTGGTAGTGTGCAAGTGGATAGATATACTTTCAGGGCTGGTGAGCAAACATTTTATAATTCCTCCTTCAGATAACAAACCTCTGTGGAAATCTCCTAGTCTTATCAAGTAGCTCAGTCCCACACTTACACACAGCAGGTCATAGCCCAATCTCATTCTCCAAAGAAATGAAAGGCCCGGTTCCAAACGCTAAAGATTTCTGTCTCATTTTTATTCTGTATGTTTCCCATTAACTGTTGGTTTAAACTCCCACTGAGTATTTTTATTATGAATTCATATTTGTTCTTGACATGTGGAAATGTCCTTTTTATGAATTGATACATAGCTACGCATTGAAGTTGCATTGAATTTGCCATATTTTCTCAATATGTGTTATATATCCATGTTTGCACATTAGCTTTGTCTGTCATATATAATAAAGTTCCCAATATCAATCATGTGGTTATACGGACAGGCTTTATCACAATGAATTTCTATTGTGCTGCTAGAACCAGTTTAGAGCATACTCAATTTGGTCATTCTTCAGGGGAGAGTTTGTTCAAAACAATTAATACAAATTAAAACTATAGCTCAACTTCTGCATCCACTACAGCTATCCACTACACTTATTTTCCCACGTGGATGTTGCAGAGATAAAATGCTGCATGACAAGAGTTCATGGTGTAGGCGAATTGGATCCAGGTACATGGGAGCCAACTCATTCTTCCGGGTTCTGTGTCCTTCACATTGCTCATAGACACAGCCTCCCTTTCCCACAAAAACGGGCCCAGAGGGGACAGTTAGGTTAAATTTCTCCACTAGCTTTTATACACTGATTTTGACAAATATTCTATTGTAATTACATTACCAGAAACTTCGCCTTTGTAATTGTCCTCATTCTAAGCATCATTTGCACCAAACACCATGAGACAAATGTTTTGAGAGTGAAATATATCCTGAAAACCCTTTCTTTAATTAAAAATCTAAGTAAATTTAGCCATTCTGTGGCAATGTCATTGTTATCACAATGAATATATCATCCAAATTCAGGTAGAGAAACTTAATTTATTTTTCATACTTAAAATTAAAGGGCTGCTTTGTGCTGTTCAATATAGCTGGTATTTGAGTGGTTTTTATTGTTCTCTCTTACACTGGCCATACCCCCATGCACAGTCTTCAGTACTTTTTTTCTGTGGCACTGCATCCTTTGATTTATGACTATGTCTTATGTTGGTTGTTAAACCTTTCAGCATTTATTTGCCATACATGGTCCTTGCTTTGGAATTAGACTCTTCTTTTTCTATTGAACTGACTTCTTGCCTTAAGGCCTTGCCTGACATTCAACTTCAAAGTTATTTCAAGGTTGATGTCTCTTGAAATATTGTACATAGTCTTTTTAGTTTGTTTTTTAGATGTCATAAAATTATATAAAACTTATTAATAGCACCCTATTCTTTATCTATTGTGATTTTCCTATTTAAGACTAAAAAGTATTACATTTTCATCATTACTTTTTAAAAAAATTATAAATTTTCCCAGAAATAGAATTATAATAATAAGTTTCTTTTTGTTTATAATTTATGTAACCTCTTTTTATGTCAATAAGGACGTAGCATGTATATTTAATACATCCATTATAATGTAGAATAAACTGGCCTACTAGGTTATCATATCCAATGTTTAGTAACAGGAAGATATTTTCTTCACATATACTCTATAATTCAAAAATTCATTTTCAATCTCTTTGAAAGTTATCAGTGCTTTGGTTAAACAATGACTGATTTAGAAATATTAGAAGGCTTGAATGTAGTATTGTTCAAACCAAATAAATATTGTATCATATTTGAAAAGTCACTTAACTTTTCTAATACTGGTTTTATCTATGTGTATAATATATATATAATAATATCTGATCTTGCTGATTTTAAATAATTGTGTTATTAAATAATAAAGATTTAATGACAATACTAATAATTAATAATAATAATATAGCAGTTTAAAAACCTTAAAGCATTTTATGTATGTAAAGTAATGGACCTACCAGGAAGGTAAAAGACTAGTTCCCCACTCCTCAAATTAAAGTTCTCTAGAAGTTAATTATTATTACTAATTCACTTATTAAGTAGTTTTTTTAATTAATTAGATGCTTTCTTATCTGTAACCAACATTCTAGAAGGTGAAAATAAACAATAGACATGCACACAAATAAAGTTGATACATTCTGATGATAAAAAGTGTAATAAAGTACACTAGACCATATCAAAGAAAATAACTCTGTGTGGACTTGGAGTTTGATGGGATAGAATTACTGTAAACAGGGTGCTCACGGAAGGCTGTTCTGAGAAGATGAAATTCAAATGAGGTCTGTAGAATAAAGAGAAAGTAGCCAGCATGCCAGTGAGATTTCAATGAAATAGTAAATATGGCATTAAAGAATGCAATGGGTAGATGGATTTTGAAAAATATGAGAGGAAGTCTTAGCCATATTTATTGATAGAGTGGACAACAAAGATAGAAAAAGAGAGCTTGACTCAAATATTGTTGGTTTGAGAAATTGGGTAAATAATAATATCACTTACTGAGATTAGAAAGTAAGAAGAGCAAATACAGAGCAGAAGAACAAAAGGGCTGTTTTGAACATATTGCATTTGATATATCTACGAAACACCCAAGCTGAGATGTCAAAAGGGTATATGTATTTGGAGCTTAGAGGAAGGATAAATGTCAGAAATATAAATTTGGTAATCATCAATGCATGGAGGCTATTTGAAACCACAGAAAAGAATGAGTTCACGTAGAGTTTGCAGCTAGACAAAATGGTGTGAGAGAAAGAGAGGGAGGAATTGATTATATGAAACAGCAGGACTGATATTTAGGGTTTGGCAACAAAGTATGAATAACATTCAAACAAGACATGACTATTATTATTCTTGTACTCACTCTATGAGCAGCAGTGAGGATGTGTGTAGTAGTTCTCACTGTTTTGCAAGTCCCTTCAGCCCAATATCCTGCACATGTGCTTTTGTTACCCTCAAACTGGGATTTAATCAGAGTATATGAAATCAGCAATGACTTTAAGAATTATTTTTTCCATCTGCACTATTTTATGTGGAAGATATGTGAAGCCCCTAAGAGTTGAATGATTTATCCAATTACAACTTTGTGATGGCAGTCAGAAGGGTCTTGGTCAGCTTTTTAGTTTTGTATACAAGAAATAAGAGTTTTTGAATTAGATGCTTTTTCAATCACTAAATTTTCTGAACAATCAAATAGATACCAAGATATTTTCTTCTTACCATTGGGTGCACTTGGTATAAGAAATGAACTTGAAAAGGAGACATATTAAAACATATTATAAAAAATGCCCTGGCCGGTTTGGCTCAGCGGTTGGAGCGTCAGCCTGGGGTACAGAGAGACCCGGGTTCGGTTCCCGCTAAGGGCACGTACCTCAGTTGCAGTTTGTCCCCGGCCCTGGTTGGTCGTGCGGGTGGCAGCCACTCGATGTGTCCCTTCACATTGATGTTTCTCTCTCTCTCTCTCCCTCTCTCTCCCTCCCGCTCCATCTGAACAAAAAATGGAAAGATGTCCTCGGGTGAGGATAAAAAAAAAACATATTATAAAAAATAAAGTATTGTCCTAATTATTCATTTGTGAAGATAAAATCAAGCATGGATATGTAAATTACAATTTTGAAAAATTATTTTATAGTATTTTAGAACTTTTTAAGTTAAATGGTTTATTATAATATAAACATAAATTGTATTTTTCATATTATCTTATAGATTTGATTTCACTCTTTTCATAAAAAATTCTAAACATCTCATTTATAAAAAACTATAGCGATATATACAAATATGGATAAAATGTATTTACACTGTTGGGAAATTTAATTAATGTTCTTTTCTATTGACTTCTATTTTTATGATTGCAATGTCTATAAATGCAATTTTAAAGTTCCCAAATGCAGTAAGTAGGCACAAATATAAATTTAAAGAGTCTCATTAGTGAAAATTGCTTTTGAAGTTGCAAATAAAACCATTTATTTTCATATAGAATCTTCCCAACAAAGGATCTGAAAACATATTTAATTGTGACGTGATTTATATAAAGGAAGAACAGTGCCAAGAAAAGCCTTTATTTTTTCTTCATGTAAGAGCATGCTACAAGGATAAATGGCCACAGAATATCTACTTCACATATTACTAGCATGGTAAAAAATAATAATAATTATGTATTTTATATTATAAGTACTCTGTGCTGTAATACTTAATGATTATTTCTCTTCTTACTTATGGTATTTTCATAACTCTTGTGCATCTAATAAACCTGTTCATAGGATAATTAGAGCATCTGTGTGTCTTCGATCACATTAAATAATAATCAAGGGCATTTGCCTAGTTTTTTCTTGTCAATCAATTTTCTTGTGAATTTCAAGACAATGCTATAACTCAGACTATGGATAGAATTTTCACAGCAAAACTCATACAACTTTTCTCACCAATATAATTTCTTATATATATATTTTCTTCTCTATTTTGTGTTAGAATATAGAATGTGTTTTTAAAGCATCAAAGTAACATTTTAAAACACCAGTAAACAATTAAATGATTCAATTAAAAAACATTTATGTGTTGTATAATAAAGCAATCATAAATATTAAGGGTCTCTATTTCAAGGAGAATGTTTATAGAGGGGTAAGATTTCAAATTACACACAAATAAAACAAATTTAATAAGTGGTTTTGGTGATCATATTAGTTGAGTTTATTTAAAAAAAGTATGATAGAAGTAAAACTATTTTAAATCATGTATAATATTTCTATATAGATAATATTTCTGTATTATATGTGAAGATAATAAATGAAATTTATTAAATGACTGCTAAGTAGGGTGTTTGTGTGTGTATGTGTTTAGGAAACATTCTACAAGAAAACCTCAAAAGGGTCCCAAACTGATAGACCAGGTTAGCAGAACTTTAGTATTGGGAATTGAGGACAGAGGGAAGCATTTTATCAATGTCTCAAATTTATTTAAAAGAGAGTAATAAATATATTCAATTTAATTGTATATCACTAAAATATATTATTTAAATATGTATTATAAATTATAGTCTTTATATATATATATATTACATAAAATTCATATATATAATTTCTTACTGGAGAGAGAGCAAAAGTAAGTCATTATTTTCCAAACAAGTGGTTTAAAACATAGCATTGTGTGTCTTTGCAAAACATAGTCAAGTAGTAGGTGGTCCTAACTGGTAGACCAGAGGAAGACATACGCAGTGTTGCTTTGTTTTTTGTTTTTTAAATCTTTTTATCATGAAAGTTTTCAAAAACATACAAAGTAAACAGAATAGTCTAACTAATTGCCCATTGAACCATCACCTGTTAACATTCATAACAGTTGAAGACAACTGTTAACATTCCATCATTTCTGTTTCATTATACCATTATCTGCAATCCACATGCCAACATTCACTTTTTCTTTAAGGAATAGTTCATTAATTATTTTTAAGAGAGGGAGGAAAGGAGAGAGAAACATTGATGTAAGAGTGAAACATCAATCAGCTCCCCTACAGGAGATTAAGCCTGCAACCCAGGCATATGCCCTCATGGGGAATCAAACCAGCAACCTTTTGATGCTCCTAAGGACTTCCAACCAACTGAGCCACATTGACCAGGGCTCAACATTCACTTGTTACTTTTGTTTTACAAGTATGTGTATATAAAGACACAGAAAATTTTTATAACCCCAGAACATATTTTATTTTCTATGATGCTATCCAAATATCTTTGAGGAAGTGTCTGGGCTTTTTACTTATTTATATTTATTGAATCTGTTGCTTTCTATGTATTGGGTATAAGAGAATTCTTTATATATTCTGAAAATATAAGCCCTTTATCAGATATTTTGTTTGCAAAATTTCTCTGAGTATACACACTGTCTTTTTATATCATTACCAATGTCTTATAAAGGGCAAAAATTCTAAATTTTAGCGAAGTTCAACACATCAATATATATTTAATATGTAGATAAATATTATTACTTCCAAAATTTTCTATCTTATATCATTCTTAAAAAGGGCTCATTTTTAACAAAACTTTTGTTATGATTAATTTGCTGTTAATAAATGAGTATATTGTTAAAGATGGAAAATATAAACTGCTAAAAAATGCCCCTTCATTTAAATCTATAAAAATGTGATTAATGGAAGGCAAACTTATCATCATTAGTCAACACACATTTTATGATTTTGCACAGAGTATGGTTCTTTCTTTCTTTCTTTCTTTCTTTCTTTCTTTCTTTCTTTCTTTCTTTCTTTCTTTCTTTCTTTCTTTTTTTTATTCAGATAGAGCAGGAAGGAGAGAGAGGAAGAAAGAGAGAGAAACATCGACGTGAAAAGAACACATCGAGCGGTTGCCACCTGCACAACCCAACCAGGGCCCGGGACATACTGCAACCGAGGTACGTGCCATTAGCTGGAACCGAGCCCTGGTCTCTCTGGACCACAGACCGACGCTCTAACCGCTGAGCCAAACCAGCCAGGGCCAGAGTATGGTTTTGAAATTACTTTTTATTTTCTCAAAGAACTTTTTGTAAAAAAAAAAAAAAAATTGCTGTAGTTGAAACTCAAGTTTTGCAGAAAAGTAATTTTGTATAATTAGAAGAAAAATTTGATTTATGACATCAGATAACAATAGCTTCAACCATAGTAAATTGCCTATGCTTAACAATTTTGACCGTCAAAAATGACAATATCATATTATACTATCTTAACGTTTCAGAAACGCATGGTCATTGGATTTTTTTTTTCTTTTTGAGTATTCCTAGAGGCTCCCTGAATCCGCTCAAAGATCCCTTAGTCATTTTTCGAGAAAACAAACATTTTTTTTCAACAAGCGCTTGTTTAAAGAACATGTATTACAGCACTCCACGTAAAGCACAAAAGCAAAGGTAAGCTTTTTCTCAGATCTTCACTACATATAGAAACTGCTAATTAGTGACACTACATAATTTGAATAATTGTTACTGACAACGTTTTTTTGTAGCCTATCTTTCAAGGTTCCCACAAGTTCTCTAATTTAAAATCAAATAAACTCCATCCAAAGGCACTCAAAGTAATGAAAATTCCTATCAATTAACATACAAATAGGTTGTCTGGTCAGGCACAGATTACATTGTATCACTATCTAGTCCTTTAGGGTCAGATACGCCATGTACATTTCATTAAAATAACATAATTCTGCACAAACTAAATTTGCATTATTCTCAGAATGGTATTAACTTAAAAACATAACATGAAATCAATGGATATACAGAGAACAATGTTTAAAATAGCATCTTTCTTCCCTCCTCACCACCCTGGCCTACGCTAAAATACTATTTATTTCCATAGACATTAGGTCAGACCTGGCCAGGAAGCACAGTTGGTTGGAGGGTCTTCCTGATACACCAAGGTTTCGGTTTTAATCCCAATCAGGGCACATACAAGAATCAACCAATGAATGCATAACTAAGTGGAATAAAAAATTGATATCTCTCTCTCTCTCTCTCTCTCTCTCTCTCTCTCTCTTTCTCCTTCTCTTTCTCTCTCTCTCCCTCTTCCCTTCCCCCTCTCTCTAAAAATCAATCAATAAATGATGAAAATATAGACATTAGGTCATTAGGATTTTAGTATTTTATTATGTCAAGTGTAGTGTGTAATGCCGAACAGTGCACTCGATATGTTTTCAGTTTTAATAAGTGTTTGGGGGAGTAAAAAACAACAGGAGATTAAAGAAAGGACATAAGAATAAATGAATGAATAGATGTTTCAAATTTTCTATTTAGTTTGCATATAAGGAAAAAGAACATTCAAACATTCACAGACAAATGATGAGTTTACAAAACAGGTAAAATACTTGATTTCCAATTATTTTTCATAATTCTACATTATGATATTTCCTCTTAGGTATAATATTTTTAAGCAAATACAAAGATCTACCAACTGATTAAGGAATCTCCTTTTTCATAATCACCTTCACACATTATTTCAAATAAATATAAAAATATGCTTATTAGAAATAAAGTCAGTGCCCTGACCAGTTTGGCTCAGCAGTTAAAGCATCAGCCCTCAGACTGAAAAGTCTTGGGTTCCATTCCAGTTAAGGGTATGTACCTGGGGTGCAGGTTTGATCCCCAACCCCAGTTGGGGTCACATGGGAGGCAAGCAATCAATGTATCTCTCATATCTATGTCTCTCTCGCTCCCTCCCTTCCTTCCACTCTCTGTAAGAAAAAAATCAATGAAAAAAATATCATGTAGTGAGGATTAACAATAAATAAATAAAATAAAAAATAAAGTCAGTTATCTTTGCCATCAAAAAAAAAAACAGTTCATAAAATTCTCTGTTACAGTGCTATGTGCTGTATGCTAAGAATTTAAAAGATACTCTCTTTTAAGAATGAATAGTTTAAAATAAAAGCATTGATACTAAACAAAAAAAATTAAGCTCAAATGTCTTTGCAAAATAGAACAAAAATAAAATAAAAGGACATACAGAGTTGAGCTTTTGACTGTTTTGTTTTTTCCTTTAAAAGTGGAGGATTTTTTCCTGTTGACACAGAGAAGACGGCGACATGAACGTAGGTGAATTCACAAGTCCAATGTGGTTATAAGCTCCATCTTGAAAAACGATGTAAACCTTTATGATTATAATGAAAACAACTGTTTGCAGATAAAGAAGGCGTCATCTCGTGTAAGGCACCTTCTGTGGAAGAATTTCTCCCCAGTCCTAGGAGACGTGTTCCCGCAGGACTGCACATCTTACAGCCCGGCACAAGGTGTTAGACGAGCGTGGTGCCGCTTTCATTGCGTCAGTTCTGTGTTATGACCTATTCTCTCGGTGCTTTAAGACAATCGCCAAAATGTCAAAGGATTTATTAAATCTTTTCATTTTCCAACCAAAATGTTTTACCAGTGAAGGGAAAAGGCCATGGTACTAATTTTAACCTAAACTTTGGGAGAAACTCTTTGGTATCCTCTCACAAAGCATAAATATTTGCACAACGGATTACAAACAAGGCCTTCAGTTCCTTTGTAAACACAGGGAAAAACTAAATACCAAAATGTGCGGAAGCACTAAAACTAATATAATATATGTATTTATTTTATAGGAATGTGAAATCTTCCTGTGTAATTTTTAATTGGTTATCCTGCTTGAGACAAAACAATATAAAGGTAAAAAAATACTATGTATTAATTAAATAAAATAAGAAGGAACCTTAAGTAATACCACATTGTAATTATTAGTGTTTCCAAACTTAAGGTTCCCAGGAGAAAAATTACACAGAAATTCCGTTGTGTAGACATGGAGTCCAGGAATAAGCTACCACAAGCTGGGTAGGTGTCTTTTCACTTTTTCTACTTCATCTCTTTATCTGGCTATTTTTTCCTGGAGATAGAATATCCTATTTTAAACACCCCTCATTAGAATTTTGCTCAGAATAGAGGGTGCACACATTGAATGTTATAAACACTTGTTCTGGGTAGCAGCAATCTAGAACAAAATATGAGGGGCTTCCTAATTCCCCCAACCATACACTGAAATAATCGCTCTCATTAGAAATATATGGCTCAATTTCCTTTCTTTTTAAAATGTTGTAATATTCATAATTATTGCAATATTTACATGTTATTTAATTAATATTATTTCACTAAAAAAGTACATTTGAAATGATGGAAGAAAGTACAAACATTTACTACCATTTAGAAATAGTAGCAACATATTAGCATAGCTACTCTGGACTTTTCCCTTTGTTAGTTATATACTGAAGCTCTTTCTGTATATGAGAACAGTATACAAAAAACATTTTCTCATGCTCCGAAGCTGTTCTTCAACTTCATGCTTAATGCTGACATAACATTTATATAAGTGCTTCATGATTTATCAAATTTCTTATTGCATGTTTAATTTATATTCAATCTGTGATTATAAATTAAAATATGTGCATATATTATGTATCAATCTAGTGTGTAATTATGAAATATGTGACTTAATAGTGTAACAGAAACGTTAGAAATTACAAAAGATACTTATTTAGATTTTGAAATGAAAATCTGAATATATTGATTATTTTCACAAAATGAAAGCACTGAATGATATTGCATTTTCTTTTTTTTTTTTTTAATGAATTTTTATTTATATTTTTGTTACAGATATTTTAACTTTTTACCCCATTGGCACCCCCCACCCCACCTCCGCCCCGTCCCCTGCTTAGTTGTCCATGTCCATTGGTCATGCATACATGCATATAAGTTCTGTGGTTTATCTCTTCCCACCCCCCCCATCCCCTCTTCTGAGGGATGTCAGTCTGTGCCCTACTTCCATGTGTCTGGGTCTACTGTATTCCTCAGACTGTTATGTTCATTATATTCCGTATATAAGTGAGATCATGTGGCATTTGTCTTTTTCTGCTTGGCTTCTTTCACTTAGGATAATACTTTCCAGGTCCCTCCATGTCGTCTCAAAGGATAAGAGATCTTTCTTTCTTACCGCTGCATAGTACTCCATTGTGTATATGTACCACTGCTTTTTTATCCATTCGTCTACTGGTGGACACTTGGGCTGTTTCCAGATCTTAGCTATTGTAAATAGAGCTGCTATGGACATGGGGGTACATATATTCTTCCTAATTGGTGTTTCAGACTTCTTAGGGTAAATTCCCAGCAGTGGGATCACTGGGTCAAATGGGAGTTCAATTTTTAATTTTTTGAGGTAGCACCATATTGTTTTCCATAGCGGCTGCACCAGTCTGCATTCCCACCAGCAGTGTATTAGAGTCCCCTTACTCCACACCCTCGCCAACACTTATTGTTTGATGATTTGTTGATGGCAGCCATTCTGACAGGTGTGAGGTGATACCTCATTGTTGTTTTAATTTGCATCTCTCTGATGATTAGTGATGTTGAGCATTTCTTCATATGTCTTTTGGCCATTTGTATGTCCTGTTTGGAAAGGTGTCTATTCAGCTCCTCTGCCCATTTTTTAATTGGGTTCTTTGTCTTCCTTTTGTGGAGTTGTATAAGCACTCTATATATATTGGAAATTAACCCCTTATCTGATACATCATTGGCAGTGATGTTCTCCCATTCAGTGGGTTGCCTTTCCATTTTGGTGATTATTTCTTTTGCTGTGCAGAAGCTTTTTAGTTTGATGTAGTCCCATGTGTTCATTTTCTCCTTTATTTCTGTTGCCTTAGGTGATGTATCAGTGAAAATTCTGCTCCGTATGATGTTCGAAATTTTGTTGCCTACATCTTCTTGTAGAATTTTTATGGATTCACGGGTCACATTTAAGTCTCTTATCCATTTCGAGTTTATTTTGGTGTATGGTGTAAGTTGATGGTCTAGTTTCATTTTTTTGCATGTAGCTGTCCAGTTTTCCCAGCACCATTTATTAAAAAGGCTGTCTTTACTCCACTGTATGGTCTTGCCACCTTTGTCAAATATTAATTGAGCATATTGCCTTGGGTCCATCTCTGAGTTTTCAGTTCTGTTCCACTGGTCTATATGCCTGTTCTTGTGCCAGTACCAGGCTGTTTTGGTTACAGTCGCTTTGTAGTATAACCTGATATCTGGTATTGTGATCCCACCTACTTTGTTCTTCTTTTTCAAGATTGCTGTGGCTATTCAGGGTCTTTTTTGGTTCCATATGAACTTTTGAAGTATTTGTTCTAGTTCTATGAAATATGTCGTTGGTATTTTGATGGGGATTGCATTGAATCTATAGATTGCTTTGGGTAGTATGGACATTTTAATTATGTTAATTCTTCCAATCCATGAACAGGGTATGTGCTTCCACTTTTTTATATCTTCCTCTATTTCTTTTTTAAATGACCTGTAGTTTTCTGCAAATAGGTCCTTTACTTCTTTGGTTAAGTTTATTCCTAGGTATCGTAATTGTTTTGGCGTGATGGTAAATGGGATTGTTTTTTCAGTTTCTCTTTCTGTGAGTTCATCATTGGTGTACAAGAATGCCGTCGATTTCTTGACGTTAATTTTGTATCCTGCTACTTTGCCAAATTCATTTATTAAGTCTAGTAGATTTTTGATGGAGTCTTTAGGGTTTTCTATGTACAATATCATGTCATCTGCAAATAATGACAGTTTCACTTCCTCCTTTCCAATTTGGATCCCTTTTATTTTTTCTTCCTGTCTGATTGCTGTGGCTAAGACTTCCAGTACTATGTTAAATAAGAGTGGCGAAAGTGGACATCCCTCTCTTGTTCCTGTTCTTAATGGAAATGTTTTTAGTTTCTGTCCATTGAGTATGATGTTGGCTGTAGGTCTTTCATATATGGCCTTTATTATGTTGAGATATGATCCCTCTATTCCCACACTGCTGAGCGTTTTTATCAGAAATGGATGCTGGATTTTGTCGAAGGCTTTTTCAGCATCTATTGATATGATCATGTGGTTTTTATTCTTCATTTTGTTTATGTGGTGTATCACGTTTATTGATTTGCGAATATTGTACCAGCCTTGCATCCCTGGAATGAATCCCACTTGGTCATGGTGAATATTTTTTTTTGATGTATTTCTGGATCCGATTTGCTAATATTTTGTTCAGGATTTTGGTGTCTATGTTCATCAAGGATATTGGCCTGTAGTTTTCTTTCTTTGTAGTGTCTTTTTCTGGTTTTGGAATTAGAATTATGCTGGCTTCATAGAACGTGTTTGGAAGTCTTCCTTCTTCTTGAATTTTTTGAAAGAGTTTGCAGAGAATAGGTGTTAGTTCTTTTGTGAATGTTCGGTAAAACTCCCACGTGAAGCCATCTGGGCCTGGGCTTTTGTTTGCTGGGAGAGTCTTGATTACCTCTTCAATTTCCTTGGTTGTTATTGGTCTGTTCAAGTTTTCTATCTCTTCCGGGAGTAGTTTTGGGAGACGGTGTGTTTCTAGAAATTTGTCCATTTCGCTCAGATTGTCGAATTTGTTGCCATATAGTTGTTCGTAGTAGTTGTTAACGATCTTTTGTATTTCCGTGGTGTTAGTTGTTACTTCTCCTCTTTCATTTCTGATTTTGTGTATTTGGGTTCTCTCTCTTTGTTTCTTGGTGAGTCTAGCTAAGGGTCCATCAATCTTGTTTATCTTTTCGAAAAACCAGCTCTTTGTTTCATTGATCCTTTGAATTGTTTTTTTGGTCTCTATGTCATTTATTTCTGCTCCGATCTTTACTATTTCCTTCCTTCGACTTGCTCTGGGGTTTTCTTTTTGTTTGGTTTCTAATTCTTTAAGTTGTGAGGTTAGACAGTCAATTAGAAATTTTTCTTGTTTTTTGAGGTAGGCCTGTAGTGCTATGAACTTCCCTCTCAGAACTGCTTTCACTGCATCCCATAGATTTTGTGTTGTTGTGTGTTCATTTTCATTGGTTTCCAGGAAGTTTTTAATTTCTTCCTTGATCTCCTCAGTGACCCGTTCATTGTTTAATAACATGCTATTTAGCCTCCATGTGTTGAATGTCTTTGCATGTTCTTGTAGCAATTGATTTCTAGTTTCATGCCATTGTGATCTGAGAAGATGCTTGATATGATTTCAATCTTCTTGAACTTGTAGAGATGTAGTTTGTGTCCTATCATGTGGTCTATCTTTGAGAATGTCCCATGTGCACTTGAGAAGAATGTGTATTCTGTAGTTTTGGGGTGTAATTCTTTGTAGATGTCTATTAAATCCATTTGGTCTAGTGCTTCATTTAGAGTCTCTGTTTCTTTGCTAATTTTTTTCCTAGAGGATCTATCCAGTGCTGTCAATGGTGTGTTGAAGTCCCCTGCTATGATTGTATTGTTGTCGATTCCTCCTTGGAAGTCCTCCAGAAGGTTTTTAATATATTTTGGTGCTCCTATATTGGGTGCATATATGTTTATCAAGGTTATATCTTCCTGTTGGATGGATTCTTTCAATATTATATAGTGGCCTTCTTTGTCTCTAGTTATGGTCTTCATTTTGAAATCTATTTTATCAGATATGAGAATTGCTACCCCAGCTTTTTTTTTGCTTTCCATTTGGTTGGAAATTTTTTTTCCATCCCTTCACTTTCAACCTATGTGAGTCTTTTGTTGAGAGGTGGGTCTCTTGTAAACAACATATAGATGAGTCATGCTTTCTTATCCAATCAGCTACTCTGTGTCTTTTTATGGGAGCATTCAATCCATTTACGTTTAAGGTGATTACTGATATGTACTTATTTATTGCCATTTTTGTTTAGTGTGGTTCTATTTTTCTTACCATTTCTACTGCTAATTACAGCTGTCATTTTAACATTTCTTGCAGTGCTGGTTTGGTGCTAATGTATTCCCTTAGCCTTTTTTTGTCTGGGAAGCTCTTTATTTGATCTTCTATTTTGAATGATAGCCTTGCTGGGTAGAGTAGTCTTGGTTTCAGATTCTTGTTTTTCATGACTTTGATTACTTCATGCCATTCCCTTCTGGCCTGTAGTGTTTCTTGTGAGAAGTCAGCTGAGAGCCTTATGGGGTTCCCTTTGTAGGTAACCTGTTGCTTATGTCTTGCTGCTTTTAGGATTCTCTCTTTGTCTTTAATTTGTGGCATTTTAATTACTATGTGTCTTGGTGTGGGCCTGTTTGGGTTCTTCTTACTTGGGACTCTCTGTGCTTCTTGAACTTGAATGCCTTCTTCCTTCACCAAATTAGGGAAGTTTTCTCTCACTATTTTTTTGAATATATTCTCTATCCCTTGCTCATTTTCTTCTTCTTCGGGCACTCCTATGATGGGAATATTATTACGTTTCCAGTTGTCCCATAGTTCTCTTAAGCTGTCTTCCTGTTTTTTAATAGTTTTTCCCTTTTGTTTTTCTGATTGGTTGATTTTTTCTACCCTGTCTTCTAATTCACTGATCCGGTCCTCAGCTTCCCCTACTCTGCTTTTTAAACCTTCCAATGTGTTTTTCATTTCTGATATGTCATTTTTTATCTCTTCTTGATGGTTTTTAATTTCCAATTGGCTTATTTTCAGTGTCTCTATGTCCTTACTCATGCTGTTCAGCTTCCTCAAGATCATGGCTCTGAATTCTAGCTCTGTTAACATGCCTAATTGCTCCACATTGATCTCATCTTCGGTGGAAGTGTCTTGCTCTTTCATTTGGCTTCTGTTTCTGTGTTTCACCATTTTGGCTATCACTGTGGGCTTTGGAGCCTGTCAAGTTCTCCCTGTGGGTGTTGGTGTTCTGCTGTTTGTGGCTCCCTCTCCTGTGTTTAGATGAGCGAGGGAGGACCCACGTTGAACACCACTGTCAAGTCTTACTTTCCTGGTTAAAGTTGCCAGCGAGAGGAAAGGTACTGTTATCCTCTAGCTTTTTGCCTGGAGGCTAGCAGTCTAGGTTACTTGATGAGTTTTGGGTTGTCAGTTGATTGAAAAACTCCCTCTGGTGCTCAGCCAAGGGGCTTTCACGAGGGTGGGGCAGATGCTGGTCATTAATGAGCCTCAATTAGCACTTTAATGGCCCACAGGGTGGGGTTGGATCTCCGAGGGAGGGGCTGCTGCCTCTCCTCAGAGCCCTGGGAAGGAGCTATGTGGCCACCGTCCTGAGTGGCTGCACTCAGCCAGAGCTCTGAGCGCCCTTCAAACCCCGAGTGTCCCGACACAGTTCCAGTCCAGTCCGCCCTCCCTCTGCCGGAGCCCAAGGTGAGTGGCTGTGGCTGTTTCAGCCTCTGTCCCGGCTGCGCTGCGGGGCCGCCTGGGAGTGTAACCTGCGGGCGCTGCTCCCAGCTGAGGCCGCTGCCGAGCTGCCGACCGTGGGCTCCCTGCCCCGTCTTGCGCCTTCGCAAGCCTACTGGGATGGAGTCAGTGTCCCTCGTTGTATGGTCCTCCAAGCTGCTTTTCTGTTGGTTTTTTCCTTCGATTTGTCTGTGTTATAGTTGTAATTCCAGTTTGGTTCTGGGAGACGGTCTGTGTAGCTCCGTTCACTCCGCCGCCATTTTTCCTCCTCTTCAGCACTGAATGATATTGAACTGACATTATTAATGACTCCTAGATACCCATTTTCAGTATTTGTATTTAGAGAATACAATGTAGCAGGGGGCAATAGAGATGAGAAATTAACTCACTGACACTGTAGCCAATCCGCCCGTGTTCAAAACACCATGGTGTTGCATATTAGATGCATAAGCTTGGGCCAGTCATTTAGCCTGTTTCCTCCTTCCCTTTTATAAAACATAGTGATGGTAATAACTGTTATGGTAGGAAAACATATGTGGGATCACTTCAGCTTTTCTAATCTTTTCATGTTAGTCTAAACTCTGTTGATCTGCTTTGCTGCATGTCTGATAGTGTCCTAATTGTTAGAAGGATGTGTTTTTATCTACTTCAGATGGTTGCATGTGTGTACTGCCATGAAGATGTGGTTTGGTTTAAGTTGATTTTACTGTAAAGACGATCCTGAGAAGTGGCTGGGGCAAAAGGAGGTTAGGGCATTGCCTTCTTGGCATAGGCAGAAGGATGTGTAAAAGCACAAGACCTCCTGGGGCAGTGTTTCTCCAAAGCACGACTCTGAAGTGTAACACTAGATAGTTAATAATACTGCAATACATGTTGATGCAATTATTTATTTATTCGGTTTACATATGTTTGTTAAGTGCCTACTCTATACTAAGCATTGCGTTAAATGAATAAAAGATATAAAATTTTTGTTAGAGCTCAGTGGAGACAAAAATAAAAAATGTCAAGTTATAGATCAATACATGATTTGTGATTTTCACAATGACTATGAATTGAGAGAGAGTTTGGAGCACATAATAAGGAGAGCATTTGATTTCATTTCAAAAATCAGGGAAGGCCTCTCTGGAAAAGGCGATAGGTAAGGGACACGTGAGCATCCTGCCCTGTCAGGTCCGTGAAGTGTTCTGTTTTAGAACAAATGCTAAAATACAAAAGGCCTTTTGTCTTTACTCAACATTCTTTCAACATGGTCATGTATGGTCAATTTTACAAAGAGGGGGTTCTGAATATCCTACCTGCATTTGGGGGCACAACTGACAACTCTGAAAGTAGAAAAACTGTTTCTTCAGATTTATACTCTATTCCACATACACCTTTTTTTTTTTCTTTTAAATTGAGTCTTGTTTTTATAAGAAGTTCTATAAATTGTAAGAAACGAATCAAAAGCAAATCACACATTTGGAAGAACATGCATATCTCCACTACGTGAGAGAGAAAGGCAGCGTGTCTTCCCTTGGCGGAGGGGAGCCCTGAAGAATGAAATCTGCAGTAGACACAGAGGGATAATGTGTTCAGCATCTTTGAATTTCATTTCTACTTCAAAGTATGCACGTGCCTCTGATATTTTAAAGATCACTTGTCATTACTTTCTCCTAGTTTTTCATTTGATAAATTCAAACCGCCCCGAAGAAGCACCTCATTCGGAAGAACGGTTCTTTAACTTCAGGCCCCCTCTAGTTTCTGTCGATGGAGAAAAGTGTGCCAGCTGAGTTCAAACCAAGGCTCCGTTTGAATGTTTGTGCAACTGGTAAGCTGTTCCTCTTTGGGGAATAGATTTGCATGAATTGCTCATGAGTTTTTAGGGTGTTTACAGGGTTTGGGAGGAAGAAACAGAGGACTACACACACAAATGTGTGAAATGCAGAGAGTGGGTGAGGGGACCAGAGAGAGAGGCAGGCAGAGGACAGTGAGTGATGAAATGACCTGATGGTCCATCTTGGTAGGCTACTTTTGCAAGTGCTCTATAGTGGGAGAGGTTGTGTTGGGGTTCCCAGAGAATTGACTCACACAGCCACCAAGACTGAGAAGTTCTACAGACTGCTGTCTGCAAGATGGAGATCAGGGAAGCAGGCGGTGCAATTCTGTCCCGTCCAAAGGCCTGAGAACCAGGGAAACCAAAGGTGGGCATCCTACTCTGAGGACCAGAGAAGATGAAATAAGATATCCTGACTCAAGCATGCAGGCAGAAAGCAAAAAGGGATAAACTCCTTTTCCTCTGTCTTTTGTTCTATCCAGGCTCTCGATAGATAGATTTGATGATGCACACCCACACTGCAGGTGGAAGTCTGCTGCATCCACTGATTCAGGTACCAGTAATTTAGGAACACCTTCAAAAGCACACCCAAAAGTGATATTTAATCTGGGTACCACATGGCCAACCAAATTGACTCATAAAATAAACCACAGTGGTGTTAGGATCAGAAGAAAAACAATTTTGATAAAAGCAATTCAACAACAGGAATGAAATCTTTTTTATAATCTGTTATAGTCAGATGTATAGGGACAAATGAGATGTGCATTTGGGTTGCGGTCAATGCTTCCTTCTCCCATCTCAGACCCATTGTTACTATGTTTCATAAACTTCAGTTCTCTGAGGGCTCATAGGAGTTTCTGGCAGAGGCAGAGTAAAGTCCTTGAAACTGTGTGGAAATTTTTGAGAACACATGGAACTATCTCTAGGACCTCTCAGAAAAGATTAGATGAGACAACCAAAAGTCATTTCTGCTGAGTTTCTGTAATTAATTATAAAGGTGGGACTTAAAAGTCCTTGTAATTAGTTCATATATGGTTAGGTAAGCTCTGTTCCCCACACTTTGATGATAGAACTTTAAAAGAACAAACACATCCCAAGACCTTGGTTTGGGTCACTGTGACAACAAACTACATCACCACACCAAGTGAGTTAATAGGGAACAAGGAGGAACATTTGAATAAGTTAATGACGAATCAACAGCAAAAAACAGTTACGTGATTCACAGCAATTTTTACTTTCAATAGTTTGACTTTTTAAAGCTGCAGTCATCGTTTAAAAATAAAACTGTAAAAGTAGAGTGGTATAATCTTACCATGCACTTTTTAAATGCCTACAGCACTGTATTTTTCCTTTTGATGTAATTTATAAAGAGATGGTTCTAATATTGTATTAATAACTTAAAATGGTAGGATCTTTTCTTCATACCTATTTCACAATTATCTTATTAAAGCCACAAAGTTGAAAATCACCAATTATTTAGGTGATACTTTCAGGTTATTTTGACTTCTGACTTTCTTGAAATAGGTAGGTCAACTTATTTTACCACCTATTTTTATGAAAGGGCTGACTTAGTCTTGATTACATGTCCAGAAATGAAATGCCCACTACTTAGTGGCATAAATGTAAAAACTGAACAAAACAAAAGCCCTTTAAAAAACCTACTTGGATTGTGAAAGGGTATATTTTTCAAAATGTCTTTAATATGATTTGCCATCACACATTTATATTCAGAACCACTCACTGCTCCATCCAGCGGTAGAATCTCTGTCTTCTCTCCTTGAATCTGGGGGGCCTCCCTGCTTGCTACAACTAATAAAATAACGAACTAGTGATGCTATGAGACTGACATTAGACCATTCACAGGATAGAACTTTTCTCTGGATCTCTTTTATTTATTATGAAGTTCAGCACACGTGGAGAGACCCATCTTCTGCTGATCATGTTAACAGCCAGCCAAAGGATGCCAGCCATGTGAGAAATGAACATCTTGGATATGGATCCTCCAGCCTTCATGGGAGTTGCCCCAGCTGATGCTCCATGATGCAATGCCAAGCCACACCTAAATTACAAATTCATAAGAAACATAACAGACAGTTAAAAAGAAAACACCCTAAGTTTTAATGGCTTATTTGAAACAATAAATAACTAGAATATCAAATGATAAAAGAATTTAAGTTATCCAAAATCAATAACTAAGGCAAAATGAGGGAGGCAGATTCTTCAACTGCTATACTGGATCAATGTGTCGAAGGCCTTAAAAAGGATTATTTACTATTCCAGCTAATGAACATTTGTTTGGCTTATCATTTATGTACACTTAATTAAGACATAGGCTCCATATGGTTATAAGCCAGTTTGTATATATAATATTTTTCCAGCAAAGAAGCAAGTAATTGTTGTCTTATAGAGAGAATAACCACAAAAGTTATAGTCTTATTGCCTATAGGGCATTAACGAGTTTGCAGTCTGTTAGCAACCACATTTTTGTATTCCTTTAACTGTTTGAATATAGGTACACGGACTCTTAAAGTGTCTTTAAACCAGATATATCATCCTTTTTATTACCTCACTAATGAGCTAAGAAAATCTTCAATAGTGTGTTTATATCAAAATTAAAGTCATCTCTTTCAAACTGGAAGCAGGATAAACTAAAAGAGATATACACCTGGACACATCATAACCAAACCGTCATGAAACAAAGGTAAAAATATTTATGAAAGCAACAAGAGAAAAGTTACGCATCATATACAGGAGGTCCTTAATAAGATCAATAGCTGATGACTCATCAGAAACCATAAGAGCCAGAAGGTAATAGGATATGTGTTCGAACTTATAAAATAAATACACTGTCAATAAAAATAATGCCACTTCCAAATACAACTGAGAAGTATTTTTAAAAATGTTAAAGGGAATCCTCAGGCCTAAAGAAATAGATACCAGACAATAAGTCAAATGCACAACAGTATCATTGATTGCAATTACATAGGTAAATATAGATTATATGTATGTTTGTTTTGTTCATGACTCTTTATTCTCCTACTTAATGTTAAAAACAATAGCATAAAATAATAATTATACATTTTTGCGATGAATACACAATACTAGCTGTCTAACCTGTATAATAATAACAAAAATGAGAAGTGAAGGCAGACAACTATATAATAGAAAGTTTTTATATACTATTGAAATTAATTTATTAATCTAAACCAAATTGTTATAAATTAAACTGTTTGTCATAATGACCATGAAAATCACTAGGAAAACAACTTGAAAATATAATAAAAGAAATAAAAATAGAGTAAAAAAATATATACATATATATATATAAAATAAATGAAGGGAATTATTATGTCACACTAGAAAATATCTGTAACACAAGAAAATGCAAAAATGGAGCAAGAGATCAACAAAAGACAACAGAAAATGGCAAAAATATATATATATATATATGTTCTATCAGGAATTGTAAATGTAAATAGACTAGAAATTCCAACTAGACTAAAAATAGCTCCCAAATCCCCACAAAACACTAAGAGTATAGGGACAATATATATTGAACATTTCATCATCTTGGTCTACTTTTGAAATTTCCCTGGCTAATTACATTATGGGTATTATAAACTCTTAGGCAATTGTATGCTAATTCTAAAAACATGTCACAAATCTTATTATGTAGATATAGCAGGTGGACACTTTGTTAGTCCAAAATTGATACTATAGTCTTTTCCTCTTTTTGTTTTATCACTTTTATAATAAATTCTTGCATATGATAGTGGGGAAAAAGAGAATGAGGAGGAAATAAAGAAGGGAAAGAAAATTTTATTTATGCAACAGAGAACAAATCTATGAAAAGGTTATCATTTTCCTAAGGTGAATCTCATTTTGGTAAACTTAGATGCTTAATGTAGATAGCAATTTACACTCTGCTGCAGGACACATTTGAAGTTAAAGCTTCAATATATAATTTTGATAACATAGACCTTAACAGAGACTTCACTGGAAAGCATTGAAAGTTGCTAACACAATTTGTAATAAAGATGTTATGAATGACATATGAAATATAAAAAAGCTTTCTTTAGCTAACTGTTGGTAAATATTGGTCTTTAAACAGCTTGGCAGGGGACATCTGAGGGAGATGATTAAACATGTAGATTTCCAAGGCTTCCTAATAGAGATGCTATTTTACAAAATTGCATTGACTTAGGGTATTAAGTTGGGTCCTGGTTGAATAGTTTAAACAAGGATAGAAGGTATTTCTGAGGCAAGTGGTTAGCAAATTGCACTTTGAGAAATATGTTCATGACACTGCTTTTGTTTGCTGTCTATTCTGATCATGTAGACATTGTGTGCAGGCTAATTACATATCTTAGAAAAATTGAAACTCTTCTTGTCTTGAAAGTTTACGCCATGAAAATAACAATGGTCAATTTACTGAAGGGTTAACTTTGGTGTAAATAATTATAGGAACTAATATAACCGTACATTTGTCAAGTTAATAGTTAAGCATACATATACACATACATGACATGTCTAACAGAGTCCTGTGCACCAGTCTCAAAAGCTAGAGGAGAACTCCAACTACATGGATAACAAAGATCATTGCTATGACAACCACCAGCAATAGAAATCTAAACACTTCTACCTATTGCATCTTGGTATCAGAGTTGCCAAGGAAAACACAATGCAGTCAAACACTGGATGGAACAACGCTTTTGTCATATAGAGAAGAAACAAAGCAAGATCAGCTTCAGTAATGGGCATTGGTTCCCCATGACCACAGGTCTTTCTCAATGGGTGATGCAGTGCAATTGGTCTGCATGAACTCCTTTTTGCTCCAGTGGAAAGACTGTTCCCTTCCTGTGGAGGGCGGATTTTCTATATATTTTTCTATTCTAACTATCTATTGGTCTAGCTAGGTTTTTGTCTATTTTTCAATCTATCTGCCTATCTATCTATGTATCTATGTATCTATGTATCTATCTATCTATCTATCTATCTATCATCTATCAATCTATCTATCATCTATCTATCTATCTATCTATCTATCTATCATCTATTTCATCTGTTTTACTATGTGGAATCAAACTAGAATAACACAGACCATTTTATAATCTGAATTTTGTCATTTGACTATAAAGCAGTGGCGTATACAATGCACATGCTTTCAGTAGAGAAAAAAGAGTACTAGCTGAGACTGAAACAAGATAGACCCACACAGCATGATAAGTTGACAGGTAGTATGGGCTCTTTATCTCTTGGTAAGGAAGTGTTCCGGGTCTGATTCTTTTTTTTTTTTTTTTTTTATCCTCACCCGAGGACATTTTTGATATTTTGGGAGGGAGAGAGAGACAAAGAGAAACATCGACGTGAAAGGGACACATCGAGTGGTTGCCACCCACATGACCCAACCAGGACCGGGGACAAACTGCAACTGAGGTACGTGCACTTAGCGGGAACCAAACTGGATCTCTCCAGACCACAGGCCAACGCTCTAACCGCTGAGCCAAACCAGGGCCCAAGGCTGATTCTTAAGCAGCTGAGTGGGAGTTGTACTGACTGCATGCACGAGATTGCTTTTTCCAACACTACAAACGTGTATGTATATTTACATTTTGTAAATATATTTATATTTGAATATACAATAAATATACATTAATGTATATAAAGCATATATTTAATAATGAACATATATCACAGTGCTAACAATTCTATACAGCAGCATTGGTAATATTGTCTGCTGGGGGAGACTCGATAAACGCTTCTGCGTGTTTGCACAGCCTCTTCTTCCATCACCAGTTCCTCACTGATCTCTTCTAAGTCCCACACTGTCCAACGTGGCTATAGCCTTTTCCGTCAGCTTGAAGAGCTGACCAACATGCTCCGTTAGGTGTATTTTAAGTATTAAATTGCAGGAGAAGGAAGGAAACCAATTGTATATGCTATGTGCCAAGCATCACCATATCAAATTCTTTTCAAAACGTATTTTATTATTGAATCAAAATTATTTACTCAGTTTTTATCATCCTATGTTTTGTTTGGGATTGCTTTAGTTTGCTATTTGTTTTTGTTGACACACAGAATTCTGTAGATCTTTGAAGTGCAGAAGAAGGGTTTTATTTAGTGTGTTCTGCAACAAAGCTCTGCTGGTACATATGTCAGTAAGAGATGCACTACTGTGCGTGAAGAGCTTAAGATGCATTATTGAAAAGAACTTTAAGACAGTGAAATAAAAATCTTATGTCCTTTACCATTTCTTAAAGAAATAGTCTCAAAACAGCTTCATCCTGCCTGGCCGGTATAGCTCAGTGGTTTGAGTGTCATCCCATGGACTGAGAGGTCCTGGCTCAATTCCCAGTTAGGGCACATGCCTGGGTTGCGTGCCTGATCCCCAGTAGGAGGTGTGCAGGAGGCAGCCAATAGATGTTTCTCTCTCACATTGATGTTTCTATCTCTCTCTCCCCCTTCCTATCACTCTAAAAAATCAATTTAAAAAAACATATTAAAAATAAATAAACAAAACAGCTTGGTCCTGTGTCGCAGCAGCAGCACATCAACAGAAATAATGTGGCCCTGTTCTTATTAGCAAGTAGAAATTTGAACAATGTTGGTATATTTAGTCATACATTTACAAATACATCACTACCAATTCAAATATTGATTTTTAGTAAATATTATTTTTAGCATTATATAAGTATTCAGTGCTCAATAATTTCTTCCTGTGCTCCAATATATTTCCTTAACACGTACCCCAACTTGAAGACCCCTGATTTGGAGAAATTCTTTATTGCTTGTTGGCTGTTATAATGGTCATGCCATCTGGCATAAAATTTTCTCTACATCTTCTCGTATGTGAGTTGACAAATAATTACTCTGTTTTTTGTTGGTTTTTTTTTTTAATATCAATGTATTCCCAATCTATACTAAGATTGCAATGAATTTGGAACATTTCTCTGGATAAACAGATAACTGATTTAGTCTATAATCAAAGTTATCACTATTTAAGTTATAAAAGTAACATATGGTACAAAATAAATTCAGTTTACAGTTTTTCAATACTGTTCTATTTTTCCACCTAGGACAGTTCTTAATCATACAGATGATGCTACCAGATGTGGTATTTTGATGCTTCCAAATTCAGTCTTAATATAGATAAAAAAAACTTCATGTGTAAAAAAAGATTAAAATAATTTTTTAGTATTCTCTCTGCAAGCTACTGGTCATTCTTTTGACTAAAACAATCCTATTATTTCACTTATTATGCCATCACATTAGATTTCTCATTCTTTTGTTAATGTTTTATTGTTTATAGCTTCCTTTTAACTATTGTTGTAGCATATAAGTACTTTTGATCATTTATAGATACATGCAAATTATCCTAAAAAATTAGAGCTTATATTCCTCTTCTTAATATTTTTTGTGTGTTTCATATTTGAGCTTTGGAAAATTACTGTAGAAATTGAGGCAACTTCTTAGATTTATGCAGTGGATAATATGTTATATTTATTTCAATGGCACTAACTTTCAACTGCTATAATTTTAAGCCCATCTAAAAGCAACAATCAAAAACGATGTGAGCTGAAAAAGAAAAAAAATAGTTTAAATCCTCAGTTGTGGTGGACATGTCTTTTGCCATTCAACTTCACTGAACTTGTCATCTAATCTTTTCTAAAACGCTCAGCAAGAGCTTTCCAAGGGCCCATTAGACACAATCACTACATGATCAAACGTGGGGAAAGGGACCTCTGTGTGTTCAACCAGGCAATAAAGTTCAAAAAATAGCCTGTGATCAATGGTTCATTATTTTTCTTTGGGCCTCAAACTTTGGTTCCTCTTATGAAGTCTTATGCTGTTAAAATCAGATACTTGACTAACAGTCACTAAATTGTAGGGAATTAGTAAGGAGAGTGTTGTGAATAATTTAAATATTTTCCAAAGGTACAAATTTTTTAAATAAAAGAGTAACAGAATTAGAGTTTATTAGAAGGAAAATACGCATTCTAATTTTAAGTACTGTATGAAAACAATTTTGCTCAAAGGTGGCTTAGCGTTGCTAATTGTTTAGTATTTTCAGACAAAGTGGAGAGATACCAGAAACTCTATCCCTACATGTGTGACAGGCAATATATGTTTGCTCTAAAAAGGAAAGAAAAATACAAATGAGCAAAAAGAAGACTTATACCTGACCATAATCACACTACAGGTAAACTTGGGCATATTTTCTATATATTTTTCTATTCTAGCTACCTATTTTTCCAGTGAGATTTCTGTTTATTTTTCTATCTGTCTATCTACTATCTATCTCTATCTATCTATCATCTATCTATCTATCTATCTATCTATCTATCTATCTATCTATCTATCTATCATCTATCTATCTATCATCTATCTATCTATCTATCTATCTATCATCATCATCATTTATCTATCTATCTCATCTCTCTTACTATATGGAATCAAACTAGACTATAGCACAAACTATTTTATAATCTGAATTTTGTCATTTAATTATATAACATACTGTTATTCTATTTCTATGAACATTCAACATCATTTTTAATGAGTAGAGTTTTATATAAATGGCTGTGAATTTTATTTCATTGTATGAATCTTATAACAGACACAATGGTTTGCATTCCTAGTAATTATCATCTCTTTTCTTCCTAAATTTTAGGTATCTACTCATCACCTGTGTAACTCAGGGAAAGTCAGAGTGTTTCATTCTCCAGAGAGAAATTCTGGTGGACTTGAAATTTCAGTGGTTCTATTCTTTTTTATAGTTTCTGAGATGAAATGGGCATAATTTTGGTAAATGTTATATGACATAGTATTTTGATTTAAATATAATAAATTAATATGTTGTAATAATAAACACTAATGTATTAAAGATATAATTGTAGCAGGGCCTAGACAATCAAAACAATATTTTTACTTAATCTTGGAGAGTCATGATTTAGAAGTACAGTATCTAATACATTTTCAACTTTGGGATCCATTTGTATTTTATTTTGTTATATTCTGGTTATAATTTACTAATTCTCTTTAGAAAGTTTTAATTTATATAACATTACAGTACTGATTATTAATAATTATGTAAATGTCTCAGACATTTTGACATTCTGCACTAGGTTTATTTAAAATTAAACCAAAGACACTACTGTGTATCTTATATACATGCACACATTACATAATATAAATACACATAAATACATACATGATTTATATAATATAAGCACACACACAGAGGGAAAGGAGAGTCAGTATTTGTATTAATCAATCAAAAGATTTTAGGTTAAGCCTCAAGAGCCTGTTTTTCATGTACTATTCTCTGCTACTAATTTGCAATTCTAAATTGCTATGTATTAAAATTTTCTTCAGAAAATTAAAGATTGACCAGTTCTATGTTTAGACAATAAATATAATTTGTATTTGCATCCATATACTCAAATTTTGAAATAGTAAATTATAGCATGATGCATAAAGTTGATAATAAATGTAAAACAAAATAAATTTGTAGTTCAGAATAAAAACAGCAAGATAAAAGTTTGGAAGATCAGAATGTGATCAATCATAATTAATAACAATTAATATAAAAAAAAATCCCTGGCCTCTTTTTATACTAGAAATTAAGAGGAAAAACTGGTTAATGAAGCCAAAAATCATAATTAAGAGCCATACATTTACCATGTACTTATAACCATTGCTAGATGAATTGGATAACATGTTGTTCAAAATTTTGGAAACTGAGCTATTTGAGATTTATTTAAAAATCTCAAACTAGAGCAGAACTTTTTATCTTTTAGGAGCTGACCATATGTTGTATAGATAGATAGACAGATAGATCTGCTACCTTAGAAATTAGAACTGTTTGTTCTTAGCATGTCAGTGTTCTCAAATCAAAAGAGAATGGAGCCCTGGCTGGTTTGCTCAGTGGTTAGAGCATTGGCCCATGGACCAAAGAGTCATGAGTCACAGGTTTGATTCCAGTCAAGAACATGTACCTCAGACGTGGTTCAGTCTCCGACCATGGTTGGGGTCGTGTGGGAGGCAGCCAATCGATGTGTCACTCTCATATCGATGTCTCTCTCTCTCTCTCTGTCTCTCTCTCTCTCTCTCTCTGTCTCTGTCTCTCTCTCTCTCTCTGTCTCTCTCTCTCTCTCTCTACCTCTCTCCCTCCCACTCTATCTGAACAGAAAATGGAAAAATAGCCTTGGGTGAGGATAAAAAACAAATAAAAAAAAGATTAAAAATAGAAATCACTGTCATCACAGAGTTAGGAGTTTTCAGTGACACTAGAAAAAAATAATTTTACTGCAACCCTAGAGGATACAATTTTTAAAAAGTTGACTTGCCCTGGACAGTTTTGTTTTGTGGTTAGAGCATCGACCGGTGGACCAGAGAGACGGGGGTTTGGTTCCCGCTGAGGGCACAAACTTCTGATGCAGTTTGTCTCCTGCCCCAGTTGGGGTTGTGTGGGTGGCAACCAGTCGATGTGTCTCTCTCACGTTGATGTTTCTCTCACTCTTCCTCCCTCTCTCCCTCCTGCTCAATCTGAAGATGAATACAAGAAGTCCTTGGGTGAGGATGAAAAATAAATAAATAAATAAATTAATTAAATCAAACTAGTTGACTTTACTCAATAATTGTTTTGTGTATTAATAGTATGCTATAGGATGTAATACGTATTTATTTTGTGAGAAATTTAGAATTTTAATAAAATAGTAAAGGAAATCAATAATTGGAACAAGAATTTAAGTGGGAACATTGTCATGTTAAAACTTTATTAAAGTAATTGTAAATTCATGATTTGCAATTAAAAAATAAATACATGTCTCAGCTCTGTCCAATGAAATGCACAGAAGCAATGCCCCTTATAAAATGTTACCCTTGCAATCAACTTCTGATTTCTAATAATTTTCACCAAAAGGAAGAAAAGTTTTTTTGGAGAAATGGCTGGTTTCATGTCTAGGGCAAGAAGATGCAAACTAAGCAGGGACCATCTTGTTTAGCCAGAAAACTTGTGGCTTTCCTGGATTAACGGTAGTATTGAACTGACAAAACAGCCAATCCACAAGCACCTGTCCCTGGCCAAATCTGAAACTATTTGAACCTAAAAGGAGAATATTTGCTGAGGTCTGTTGACATGGAGTTCATCTGAAAAGTTTTGGTGCTGATAATACAAAAAACATATAATAGTTGACAAAAAAGGAAAAAGTTAATGTAACTCCCACCTAGAGAAAGGACATGCTGTCGTCATTGCCAAGGGCTTTGAGTGGTCTGTGCACCTTTTCAGTCCATGTATGTACTGCCATGCATGTATTTTGTTGAGTGGCAGCCTGTCCCATTATACTGGAATCCAGGTGAACTGGCTTCTGTAAATGCTTCTGACGTCCTCAGGCTGCTCTAAGTTTTCCCAGACCTACCTCAATAATACATGCATCACCCTGAAAATTAGAACAGAACAATAAACTGGGGCCTGAGTTTCACAATCCACGGTTCTATCAAAACCACTACTAAACAAGGTCACCTGAGTTCTCTGCAAATCGCATACCATTCAGACTGCAATAGAAAGAAACGTGAGATTTTCAAAGGGAAAGGGAATTATGCTGTTGAGTGAGCATAAAGCAAAATAGTTATGCAACATTTTTATGTATGTATCCCAATTATAATTTTATTTTTTATTTTTAGTAATTTTAAGAAATGTTGGTGTTTATTCCTTTATGTCTAGTGAAGCCAATTTTATCTCCTGTTGTGAGAGAAAAAAAATTCAGGTATACAATTAAAAATATATGGCTTTTGTTCTTTACCAACTTATTTATTCAAAACCTAGATTAAAATTGTTTGTTCTCACAGTAGTTTGCTTAAGGATGGGGACAAAGTTTGCACATTTAAACACAGTAGTTTTACGTATATGCAAAAATGCAAGAAGACAGGTGATATTAACTTCCAAATAGATTATAATATACACCTTTTTATTTACAAGTCTTGCTTCACAGAATTTCTCAGAGATCTTATGACTTTTTGTTCTGGCATATATCATTCATATCATGAATGAGTGGAGAAGGGGGGTTCTATGAAAGAGAAAGGAAGGAGGAAGGGGTGAAAAGATAGTTCTGTAAGTTCAGAAAACATTGGGATAGAAGTTTTTCAGTTGCGTGCTCATTTTGATCAAATTATCTTTGCACAGGATGCTGTAATTAATTGAGGTATGCGTGTGTATATGCAAGGTAAGACCTCTGGATGTATAGTATTTCCTCTCCAAAGTATTATCTTGTTCTTACCAGACCATATTTACGAGGTACTGAATTTCACAGACACAAACACATCTAAAAATGTCTCCATCTCAAGTGAATTCAATCACAGAGAAAATGGTCTCTACACTGCATTTGATTCCTACATAATGAGTGAATGCAAACGGGGTCATTTCTAGTCACCAATTATAAGCCTTTTATTTTAAATTTAGTATATGACAGGGATTCATTTTCTCTCCAGAAATGTGATGCTAAATATTAACCATTTGAAACCTAATAAGATACTGAATGGAGAAGATTAATAAATCAACTTCATTAACATTGCAAATGCCTTTGAATTTTGCAGCTTGCCATCATAGTACTGATTTTATTTGACTCCATGGTACCATTATGCTAGCTGCTGCTCTAAATTTAGCTCATTGAATGCCTGATGAAATGTCATGTACTTCAAGTCCATTATAAGCGCATCAACTCTGCATCAGCAATTTGCAAGTTTGGACAGTTATTCTTTGAATGAACTCTTAATTTGCTTTATCATTTGATAAATTGAGAACTATTTTACCTGGGACAAGGCTCCCCCAGTCAAAACAGATGCATTTCCCCTTCTAATTTAAAGATTACAGCAAATTCAAATAAAGCAATATCAGTATTCTTAAATATTTATAGACATTTCAGGTACAGAACCCATTTAGTCAAATGAAACTTAAAAAGATAAAATCTATGTTATTTATTTAAAAAATAGAAACAACTCTAATAATAAAAATAATGGTAGCAGATTTCTTTATGAAACACTTAGGTTAAATTGAAGCCCAGGTCCAGCCGGTGTGTCTCTGTGGTTGCGTGTCAACCCATGTACCAAGAGGTCGCCGTTTCAATTCCCAGTCAGGGCACATGCCCAGGTGGTGGGCCCAATCCACACTGGGGAACATGCAGGAGGCGGCCAATTAATGTTCTTTCTCATCAATGTTTCCATGTCTCTCTCCCTCTCACTTCCTCTCTCTAAAATGAATAAAGGAAAAAAAAATTTTTAAATTAAAGACCGGCATACATAACAGTATTAAATTTCACAGCATCTCCTCATGTAGGCATTATTTCCTTTTTCGCATTCGAGGAAACTGAATTTCAGAGACATTAGTTATTTTGCAAGAAACATAGGGTTAACCAAAGCAGATTCCGATTTGGAGCCTTGAAGTAATAGTTCCAAAGCCATTCTGGTACTTCTTCATCCTAATAGAAATATGTAGTTGTTTCTTTCTGCTCTCCACATCTCAGCTTTTATCTGCGATGGTCTATAATTTGGACTGAGAAATCAAATTTATTTTGAGATAAGACTGCCAACTTTGCAGCCACTGCAGCCTAGGTGTGTCAAATGCCCTGGACATCAGTCGTGTCATAACTTCCCATAGTAGGGCCACACCCCAGTCAGGAAAAGACTTTCTTACACTAAAGAAAGAGTGAATGGAGGTAAAAAAATATATATATATACATATATACATATACATATATATATATATATATATATATATATTCTCAGTTATTCTTCATGCAGGTAGTTCCCCAGCGAAAATTGGTTCATTTATGCTATCAATAGCCAAAATAATGAGATGTGTTCAAACACCTCCTAATTTAACATAGCCTCATAATCAATGCAAGCTCTATTTTATGATGCATTAACTTCAAAAACCACACCACTAATTATAATTAAATTGCAATTTTAGTCTGTAGATTCCCATTCCTTTGCACTTTGAGACCATGTGTTCCCTGAGATATAAATATCTGAAATGCATACTCAAAGGTTTCCTTCCTCATTTTCTAACAAAATTAATCTGAATGATTTGACAATCAATCCAAGCCCTCTGGCTGAAGATTTTCTAATCCACCTCTTGCATATTAAGTGCCCCCTCCCCCCAGCTTTTTTGTAGGAACAATAAGAAAATACATGTGGGCAGATTTAGACAGAGGCAGCTACTCCCCAACCCCAGAGAGTGGGCTTTCTCGGAATTCTCCCATCTTACCTGTGAGCACTTTTGGTGCACAACCTGCAAGAAGGTCCCAGCCTCCCTAGGTTGGCATTCATCAAGTGCCTCCTCCTCTCTCACTAGTCCATACTTGGATTTTGCAATGCATTATACGTTTCTAGTTGAATCTTACTAGTCTCTGTGGTGTCCCAGAGTATCTCTCTCACATGAGCAAATGTGCAGATCCTGTTTCGTGCTGCAAGAACATGTCTCTGCACATTTGGGAATATTTGATTGCCCTGAGATCTCAGTTCTTTGCTTTTTTTAAAGAAAGTTGCTAACTTCAAGTTGGGCCCACATTTTTTGCTTTTGCTGTTGCTATTGTAAGGGGAGGAACAATCCTTTCTGCTTTTCACATATCCAAGCTTATAGTCTGTGGCAGGCACAGGGCATCCTATAATGTTTTAATAACAATAACAGGCTTAATGTGAAGGTACCACAGAGAAGAAGCACTTACTTCAGTCTCTAGCAGTAAGGGAGAACTCTCTAGAACTTTATTTTAAAAATAAATCACTGGAGTTGAAGGACAAGGGGCGTTCCCAGGGAAATGACAGAGTGGGGGAGAAGTCTGCATACGGGAACAGTATTCTGTGATCAAGGGAACCATACACCGTTGGGATCATTAAGAGCTTAAAGTCTGAAAGAGTGCCAGGAGGTCACGCGTGAAGGGAGGCAGTCCCAGAAACCACGTGCCATTTCCAGAATCTTAGACTGTGTTCTCTTGATTATGAGAAGGTGTGGAAAGGTTATTGAGGCAAGTAATGTGGTGAGATTTATAGTGTACATAAATCTTGTGTATATGTGCAAGTGGTAGATTGGGGAGACTTCTCAATGAATGCAGGATGACCATTCAGCTCTTCACAAGAGTATCACAGAAGTAAGATGATAAGATGCTACAGCTACCATAAGTGAGGGGAGAAAACAGCCAGTTTGTTAAACTTTAGGAAGCAATATAAAATTCAGGCATGCTTTCAGGTTCTTGGCTGGATAAAGGGTGGGACAAAAGTAGGTTTAAGTTGTTTGTATGGAAAATAATGCAATGTTAATGAGTGATAACACAAGAGGAAACTGTGTTTTGCTTACTTACAGCTGGGAACCTATTTTTGCCCCACCTTGTATTGGAAGGGAGGAGGAGCAGGTTTTCATAAAGAGGAAGTGTTTGGGTTTTGCTATATGAAACTTGAGGTGTTTGTGGAACGTTCGATGGCTCAGTTCAGGCAATTGGTTGCATGATTTAGAAACACACAGGAGCTGCTTGGGCTTGGACACCGAGACTTATCAGTCTTCAGCATAACTTTAGTGGCTTGGAGCCGGTAAACAGGTGGGATGATCTAGAGATAATGGGTCAGGAGGGAAGAGTGTAAGAATGAGGACACCCCGCGTAAATTTGTGAAGGAGCTAAAGGGGAAGAACTCAGAAAACAGCCTGGGAGAAACAGTGATAAAGTCTTAAACATTGCCAGAATGCTTTCACAATCAAATTTACAAAAAAAAAAAAAGATGACAGGAAATTCTAGCAAGGGGTGGATTGAAAGAAAAAAAAAGAAAATGAAAAAGCCATTGAATGTAATAATTAGGATGCCATATTAGGAGAGACAGTTTCTGTAGCATACTGTGGGCAGAAGTCAAATTTCAGAGCATAGAAGATCTAAAGAAAGTACATTACAAAGATATAAAGAAGAAAGTGAGCAAGTAAGGATAAATTACATTTATGAGAAATTTTCAGTATGATGATGAAATTAGAAGAGAAACTCTACTGGTCTAAGAGAACATTGCAAATGATGATGAAATGAAGAATCTAAGTCAGAAGTGTCAAAGGCTAAAATGTTGTTTGTATGCACCTGCATAAACATTCCAACCTAGTTTTGACTCCTAGATTAATCTGAAAAGGCAATTGATGTCTCTGCCTTCTAATTTGTCTCTTCCCATAAATTCTTCTCTTTATCATTCACTTTTCTTGTCTCTTCCTCCTTCCTTTTCATCTCTGTCCTCTTTCCTGCCTTCTCTCCTTTTTCTTTCTCTTTCATTGCTACATACGTATAAAATTGATATGTATTCAAAAGTAAATTCTAAACATATGAGAAATATCAAGGCAAAGAAACACTAACTCAAGGGGATTGGGTAGTTTAAAAGTCAGAGAAAGACAAATTTCATATGATCTCACTGATTTGTGGAATATAATGAACATAACAGTTTGAGGACAATCCCCTAAGGAGTGGGGAGGTGGGAGAGGGATGAACCACAGAACTTATATGCATGTATGCATGAACAGTGGACATGGACAACAATCTGGAGAAGGGGCAGGGAGGGAAGGGGGAGAGGGGAATCAGTGGGGGAAAAAACTAGAATCATTTGTAACAAAAATTAATCAATAAAAAAAAAAAAAGTCAGTTGTTAAACAGGGAGCTAAGGAACTAAAAAGTGCTCTTTTAAACCAGATTACAACAGTCATATGTAAAGTTTGCTTCTCTTGGGAACACAAGGATTTGATAAACCATCATTATCTTTTGCCGAAGGTCTATAGTACAAAGCTCTAATATTCCATCCTCTCACGATAAAAACTATTACAAGAAGGAAAATAAACAGAAACAAGTAACACTCAGCAAAATCCCTATATGTCTCAATCCAGAAATTTCATATGTTTAATATCATAATGTTTCTATTTAAAAAATAGGGAAGTAAGAACCCACACCCTTCCCTTTCAAGACTCAATTTAAGTATATCTTTAAGCAAGTTTTTAAAATAACTGCCACTCCTTCCACAAGAAAGATTATAAACAAGTAAGAACTGCTATACTTCCTTGAAATAGTTTTGCCCATTGAACTTGTCCAGAGACACACCCCTGTCTTTGTGCGTCCAGATGGCTTTGAGTGAGTCTAGAGTGTCACCAGGCGTCCGAGCATAATATCTGCCTATAAACTAGCCACAAATAGTAAGAATTAGGTGCAAGCTCCCAGGCCAGGTGCCAGGTGTGGCATGACCTCCGTCCCACTGTGGACCAGTTATGAAGAGTTCCCCCCTTGATGTTACAGAATGCTTTAGGTACCATTTGAATATCACAGAGGCAGGCAGGTACCCATTGCTTTAGGTACCATTTGAATATCACAGAGGCAGGCAGAGGTGAACTATTCCTCCAGGAGATATCATTTGATTATTTTACTGCTTTTCTAAGTTTTCTCATTGACCAATATGTGCTTATTTCTACTTCAAGCTTCGCTCATTTATTTATTTATTGGTTTTTGCATAGATATATTGTGTCAGTGGGCCAAGGAATGCCTTAAAGTACTAAAAAATAAAACAAAATGTTTAAAAGTGAGGTAGGGGTACCTTTGCTTCACAATTGTTCTTGGGTTGACATTAGTTTCCAATTATAAAAATGATAAATGTGTTTTATATATTTTATCCCATATCTATGTATTCTATTTAACATAAGTAAAAGATAAAGTCTAATAAAATAATTAAAAGCACATAATTTAAGAACAAGAATATATATACACACACATATAAATATATATATGTACACGCATACATATATGTATATGCAAATGATTAAATATGGATATGAGAACATATAATCAGAATCATGTTGTAGATTGATTGTGACAGGCCACAAGTTCATAAATTTATTATGATTACTTTTATGCACTTGAGTACTCTATTAGCTGAAGACATATGTAAAATACGATTTTAAGATTTTTGGTGGGCAGAATTCTATGATAAGCTGAAGTGATCTATATTTTTGTATAAACCTCTCTTCTTGAGTGTGAGTAGAAAATATGGCTTGTTTCTAGCCAATAGAACATCAAAAAAGTAATGGGATAATTACTCTCTTAATTATCTGACCTGGCAAAGGTGATGGAATACTTATTCACAACTTATATGATATTGACAAGACTCTATCTCAGCCAACTGAGGAAAGAGAGATTCTGCTGGCCTTGAAGTAGTAAGCCACTGTGTTTTAAAAGGCCATATGAAAAATAAAAAAAAAATAAAAAAAAAAAAGCCATATGAGCAGTGTCTACGATCTGAGAGTAATTATAAACTGACAGTTAGGGGGAAAAAAGCTAACTTTGGTGGTACTAGCTCATGGAAAAAATTCTGCCAACAACCTGAATGAATTTGGAAGCTGCTTCTGCACCAGACAAGCTTCCAAATGCAAAAGCTGCCTGACCTGCACCTTGACAACAACCTTATGAGATCTGGTGTGTACGCCAGAATTCTGTTCCACAGAAACCGTGAGACAGTAAGTGTTTGTTGTTTTAAGATGCTAAGTTTGTGGTAATATCTTATTGAGCAATAGAACTTTTATGCAAGATTGATGAAAATTTATGAAGAAAACAAGTGTTCAGAAATACACACAGTTCCTGTAATTTGTCACAAAAATACCTGATTGCCTGTCAATTTCAACTTCTTTAAAACAATAATAATGGTTTATGCAAGATGTGTAGATGCTTTATGTGTCATATTTGGACAATGCCCAGATAAATCGCAGGAAAAAATACATATGGGGTAGTCAGTGCATTAGGCAGTACTGATGGAGTGTATGTCGTATTCACCTAATTAGTGAACATAAACAGAACCATTTTTCTGCCAACATAAGTCTGCCAATGGTTTTGGAGATTTAGTGTGTCCATGCTCTGCTGTCTGGGTAAGTTTTCCCAGAGCAAGGTATGAAAGGTAAGCTTGTCAAGGACATATATTTTGTTTGAATAGACCATGTACCTGGGCTTGTAATTTGGTCTGAACAAGTCAGTTTGTTTCTCCAGGTTTACATTTAATTGTTGTTCTTTCTGTACATATTAGTCTTTTATTAAATAATTTCCCCCAATATGCATTATCCTTTCTTTCTTTTTTTTTTTTTGTATAAAAATAAGTGATTAAATTTGCTGAGACGGCATGTGCATAAAAGTAATTTGTGCATTTATTTATATTCTTAAAGAGGAAGTTGCCTGCCTCAATTTTCCTTTTCCTATTTCTATTGACTAGAATATTGCAAAATCAGGAGTTACCAATATACACCCAGAGATGGAAGCCATGATGTTGAGAATGACAGAGAAATTCCACCCTCCTGAATATCTCAAGGATGGATATGAGAAAGTAATAAACTTCTATTTTATTTAACTTGCTGAATTTTGAATGTGCTTTGTTTTAAGAGCTAAAGGATTATTAGCTTGAACCCAAAGTAATATATTCAGCCTAGAATAGTCACCTGGACTGATCTTGCCCATGTTCTTCTCTGGATCATAGGACACCATACTAGCATTTATACTTAATACCTCCCTGAAGCTTACTCTGGGTTTTCAAAAATACACAGACATGTACAAAGCGCAGAAGCTTCAAGTGCAGATGCTTCCGCACCTTCCTGCTTGCTTATGCCTCTGTGCTTTTAAATACAAATTTCAACTGGTGGCACCAAAGTTGGCAAGTAATGAACATGAATAACCATGGAGTTAGTTTTGTTCAAGTCCTTGCTCTGCCATTTATTGACAGGTTTGTATAGGTCAATTAAACTTTTTGAGCCTTAATTTATACATATATAAATTTGAAACAATAACAATCATGTTTTAAGGATTTGGGGACACTAAATTAAATATTATAAGTAGCTCACAGAAAACAGACAACAAGCAATACTTAACCATGTCACTGAATGCGGGCTTCAGACATAATTATATTAGAAAATATCTTATTCTTTCCATTACTATTAATAGCGATGATAGTAATGAATAGGTGTAGATTAGATTATGAAGCGGAAGGAAGACCATCATTTTCATTTAGAATATGTTGCATTTTAGTGCTTGTTGAATATCTAAATAGAGTTGTCTAGAAATTACTTGTATAAGCAGATCAGGAATTATTTATTCAATTTAGAAAAATATATTTTGAGCCATAATATAGAGTAATTGTTAAAAATATAAGAAAATATTAAAATCACATATAAAGAGAATGCATAGTGAAAAGAGCAAAGAACAGAAGAGAACAACAGAGGGTTGTGGATTGACACTAAAAAAGTAAAGAAAAAGTTTCAATAAAGGGGACTGCAGGCATATTCAGAGGATAGAAGAAGAACTAGGCGAGAACCACGCTGTGGAAGCAAAGGAAGAGTCAACGGAAAGTGAATGAATGGGAGGGGAGAGTTAGAGCAGCTGGCCTGCTACCTACCATTCCTTTCATCAGAGACTCAATTCTGGAGGAAAAAGGAGGCAAATGGGCAGGTGGCCTGGTCTAATCCCTTTGTCACCTGGTACTCTGATTTTGCAATGAGAAAAAGAATTTATCTTTGAAATATTCTTAGCAGGATGTCCCTAGCTAAGGATAACCTATAAGAATTTGAATCTAGTATTCATGAGAAATGGTTCCCTGGAGAATGTCATATAATCTATACATCTCTTAACCGGATATTAAATACCAATATTCATAATTTAAATAACCCCACTATTTTAGGTGAACATGGACACCATTAAAGAACTCTTTTATCCCTGGCTTGTGTGGCTCAGCTGTTACAACCTTGGTCCCTCAGACCAAAGAGTCACGGGTCCGATTCCTGTCAAGGGCATGGAGCTTGGCTGCAGTTCCAGCCAGACCCTGGTTGGGGTCGTGCGGGAGGCAACCTACTGATGAGTCTCTCTCCCATCAATGTTTCTCTCTTCCTCTCTCTCTGTCTCTCCCTTCCACCCTCCCTCTCACTCTATCTCAAGATAAATGGAAAAATATCCTTGGGTGAGAATTAAAGAAAAAAAAAAAAGGCCTCTTCTATTATTCTGAACCAGAGGTGTATAAACGACACAAGATGATCGGACCCTGAAGAGTTATTGTTGATGTCCCAGACCTCTCTCTGTGTCAGCTGAGCACTGAAATTATTATTAAAACTTAAAAACTAGATGTGGTACATATATACAATGGAATACTACTCAGCCATAAGAAAAGATGAAATACTGCCATTAACAACAACAAAGATAGACCTTGTGAATATGATGCTAAGTGAAATAGATCAGTCAGAAAAAGATAAGAACTATATGATTTCACTCATATGTGGGATATAAAATTGAAACTCATAGACACAGACAACTGTCTGGTGGTTGCCAGAGAGAAGAGGTTGGAGGTAGCAAAGGGTAAAGGGGGCCAAATATATGGTAATGAGAGATCATTTCACTTGGGAGACCGAAAGCAATATGCAGATCATGTATCATAGAAATGTACACTTGAAACATATATAATCATATTAATCAATGTTACCTCAATAAATAAATAAATATACATTTTTAATTAACAATTAGTAAAATCTCTGATTCTAGTACCTAGTCTGATTTGACAATGAGAGTGCATAATCAGCATTATTAAATGTTTCATAGAATCCAGATAAATAGTGTTTGCAAACACTGGTTGACTTTTTTAACAAAGTTTGGACAATGAGCAATCATTGGTGACCTTTGGTGTGAGCAAGAGTTTAGTTAACATGGATGAAATTAGACATGAGAATGTAGAAACATTCTAGTATCACCTACTAGGTGGTGAAATGAGAATGAAAGGGAATATGCACATTTTCTTTGAAAAAAATATCCAAAGAAAAATCTTCTTTCCTTCCTTCCTTCCTTCCTTCCTTCCTTCCTTCCTTCCTTCCTTCCTTCCTTCCTTCCTTCCTTCTTCCCTCCCTCCCTCCCTCCTTTCCTTCCTTCACTCCTTCCTTTCTCCCTCCTTTCCCCCCATCTCTCCTTTCTTTCTTTTTTTAGTTAAGGAGATGAATTGAGAGAATAGCAGACCCACCACAGAGATTAAGGGATTTTTCTATGAACAGAAAGAGAAACATTTGTTATTCTGAAATAAGGAGGAAGTAGCAAAGAAAAATAAGGATCCCAGGAACTTTTGAAACTGCAGAGATTTGAGGATGTCATATTTAATAAGCTCTGTTGTTTTGGACATACAGGTAACAGAACTGTTATAAATATGAGCATAATGGGGTTACATTTAGGCTGTGAAAAGAGGAGCATAGACTGAAATTGTAGCTGAGCAAATGAACCAACATAGGACTTTAAAAAGTTAATGAGTGGTTTGGGATACATTTATTATTGGATTTCATGACATTAAGACAATATACAGAACAAAATATTTTATCTCTGTAGTACTCCTCTCTTATACATGGAGATATTGTGAATGTTCATAAAATACGATTATCAAAAGTCCTCTCCCTTGAATATTTTACTCAATTAAACACAACCAGTAATATTTATTTTTCATTTAGAAAACTCAACAATATAATTTTTATCTCTAAACTTCTGGGATGTCAGTTCTTGTGGGACCTTTCCAAATCCTTATCTTCAATAATGCTTGAACTTTGTTGTTTCGTGACTAGCTTAACATATCTAAAAAATATTAATCTCACAGTCTGCCACATCCTGGGAGGCTTTATCTTTTTTATCTACGTGTCAAAAAGTGATATTTTGTATACTATAAAAAAATAGAAGAAACAAACTTTATCCATTTGCAACATTTTACAATACCGACTCCCATTATTAATGAAAGTTCCTTCTCCCTTTCTCCACAACCAGGATTATAGACTATCACATCAAAAGATACAAGAGCAGGCAACCCGAATGTAAGGAGCCCTGAAACATTACACCAACACATTTGTGAAAAATAAGTCAGTCCCAAAGAAACACTCTTATGTGTACACATTTATATCTAGGAAATATTTTTCCATAAACATAATGTGGTCTCAGTGGTTTAAAATTCTACAACATAGTCATGCAGAGCCTTAATGCTGTCTTCACAGAATAAATTATATCTAATTTAAATTTTAAATCTTCCATATGTCTCATAGTAAGTTGTCCATTTTAGCGAAAAAATCAGAAGGAAACTGATGAGAGTAACAGCTAGGTGAAAACTGAGGAAGGGTTACCATTTTTTTACCACTATTTATTTTTGTTACTGTAATAAATTAACAAAGGGTTCTGTTTCTATTTGGAAGTAAAACAGAATGCATTGTGTAATAAATTATATATAAATAAATAGAAAATAATATGATAAAAATATAAAGTAGAAGCAATATATATTAACATACAATGAATTTCTTCTCATGACCTCTAAATACATTTTTATCATTTAAAAAGCGTTGGTTTTAAAAAGGAACATTTTTTTTTCTTTATTAATTTTAGAGAGAGAGGAAGGGAGAAGGAGAGAGAGATAGAAACATCAATAAGAGAGAACATCGATTTGCCCCTTCCTGCATGCCCCCCTTCCCCACTGAGGATTCGGCCCACAACCTGGGCAGGTGCCCTGACCAGGAATTGAACTGACGACCTCTTGGTGCATGGGTTGATATTCAACCAGTGAGCCACACCAGCCATGCTAAAAAGGAACATTTGTTAGACTATCTGGTGATGCTCTCCTTCAAGGTGTCAGATATTTATCTTATGATTTTTATTCTGTCTCTAAATAATCACTCACCTTTAAGAAATATCCAATAGAGCTAAACATTTAGGGCTTGGATTGCATCCACCTCTCAAATTTGCCCACCCTTCACCCTGGGCCATAATTAGTTGCACAGAATAATGCCAATTAATTTTCATTCCTACAAAATGGAGGAAGAGAAGACAAAGCACTGTAGAAAAAGAAATGAGATCACAGACTATTACCACATAACTCTGATTGGTGGATATAAGAAAATACAGCAGAGCTATATCGTACTTGAACTGAGAAAAATAGAGATAATACTACATTGATTTTAGACCTTGTTATGTAGAAAGATAACTGAAGTTTCTCGATCAATACTGGTAGCCGTCTTTACGCTCTACAGTGCTATTGACCCCTAAGATGTACCTCAGAGTATCTGAACAATGAGAACATTTTCAATGTACAGCAGTTCAAGCCAGTATATATTTTTATCCACTCATTTTAGGCAACTCTGTGTTAATAACCCTGGATCAATATTAGACATAATTCTTACTCTCTATGACATTCTTTTTATATTATGAATGTGTCATGTAACCTCTGTAAAGACCATGAAAATGAGTCAGGTCTACTTCCTTTGCATGATTAATCCCTTCTCCTTGCTTCTTCTCAGAGAACCGAAACACCAGCTATACCAAGCGTGAGAAAGTAGGAAGTAAGATGCGATTTGGTAACCAGCACACTCATCACTCGGTTACACAGACAAGGAGGACAACATGCTGAGCAAAATGTGAGAAGAGAGAGCCTCTGGCCCAGATGGAAGCCTCATTAACCAATTTCACTGGTAGTTACCTGGGAAATATTCTGCTTGAGAGAAACAAGTACATAATTGAAGCATTTGAAAATTGTGCAGGACACAATGTGCACAAAGAGTCTGCTGGTTATGGAAAGATTATATTAACTTCCTATCTTCGTCAGCTTGAGCCTCCTTTACACAACACCATAGACCAGATGGCTTACACAACAGAAATCTATAGCTCATAGTTTCAGAAGCTGGAAAGTCAAGATCAAGGTGCCAGCTGATATTGTTCCTGTTGAGAATTCTCTTCCTGGCTTGCAAATGACCACCTTCTTGCTGTATCCTTACCTGGAGGAGAAAAAGGTCTGGTGTCTCTTCCTCTGTTAGAAGGGCACTGGCCCTGTTGAATTAGGGCCCCACCCTTATGACCTCATTTAAATTTTACCATCTCCTCCTCATAGGCTCTATTATAAAATGGTAGGGCTTCAACATCTGAATTTGGAGGGGACACAGTCAGTCAGTTCATAACACTCTCTAAACAGAAATCAGGAGAAACAGTGTCATTACCAAGCACTTAAAGCTAACGACGAAAACTAGAAGTCCTCTTTGGAAGTTTATATTAAGAGGCCCTTATCTCTGCAGTGAGACAGGGGCAAGTTGAAGAGAAGACTCAGAACCTAAGATTATCAGATCTCCAGAGATGTTTAAATATTCAGCCAAAGCCAGATTTTTAGGCTGTTTAGGACGCTGCTTAGAAAAATCTGAGAACTTGTAACATGGAGTTGTAGACCCCTTGAGCTGTCATTGCTTGTAGAAGTAGCCCACCCTCTTTAATAAAGATAATCCTTTCCTGGGAATGAAAAATAATGCACAAGGGAACAAAATACCACCCCAGGAACTTCAGGGTTAATACCTATGCTTTAAATAAAATATAATCTGAATAGGGACCTTCTAGGACTGATAAAAGAGAAATTAGATTATACAACAAAGAAGCTACAAGAATTAAGAGCCCGTATTGGTAGGATCCCAAGAAATATTCCTGGATTTACGTTTTGAGAGTGCTTGATTAACAGGGCTAGAATTAAAGACTGGATAAGCAAGAATTCATTGCCTTGGCTGATTTGGCTCAGCAATTAGAGCATCGGCCTGTGGACCAGAAAGTACGGGGTTTGGTTCTCGCTAAGGGCAGGTACTTTGGTTGCAGTTAGTCCCCAGCCCCTGGTTGGTCATGTGGATGGCAACCACTCGATGTGTTTCTCTCACATTGACGTTTCTCTCTCTATCTCTCCCACTCTATTTGAAAAAAAAAAAAAAAAAAGAATTCATTGACCTGTGGCGCTTTCTTAGGACAAAGGTTTTACACTCTGACAAAAACCGTAAGGATAAAGAAAACACATTGGTAGTGTGGTTGTTAGAAACTTGGAGACAATGAGGGTGCAATGTTCTGTGAAGTAAGCAAGTCTGAGTTGCTATAGCAGTCAGTAGAGAAAGGTATAAAAAGGCTGAGAGATGTGAGCATGCTGGAATAGATATAATATGTTACAACAGAGGACCCACCTAAAAATTGCATTCCCAGGACCACCCAGAGAATACACCAGTCATTGAGGCCATCAGGAACACTCTGGTGAGAGAGATACCCAACTTAAGAGGTTGTTTTTCTTTGTAAGCTAGGGCTAATGGAGTACTATGCAGCTGTAAAAAAGAAAGATCTCTTATGCTTTGAGACGACATGGAGGGATCTGGAAAGTATTATCCTAAGCGAAGCAAGCCAAGCAGAAAAAGACAAATACCACATAATCTCACTTATTTGTGGAATATAATTATCATAACAGTCTGAGGAATAGGGTAGACCCAGAGACATGGAAGTAGGGTACAGACTGACAACCCTCAGAAGAGGAAGTGGTGAGGGGAGGGAAGAGATAAACCACAGAACTTATATGCATGTATGCATAACCAATGGACATGGACAACAAAGCCAGGGACAGGGTGGAGGGAATGGGGAGGAGGATGTCAAGGTGGGAAAAAGGAGAAACATCTGTAACAAAAATAAAATAAAAACAAAACAAAACAAAAAAAATACTTCTTTAAAATGATAGGATCAGGGTCATTGTTAAAGTATGTTGGAAGATTTCATGTACATTTGGATTTTACAAATAAGTAAAATTTAAAATATATGTGGGGAGTGGTAGTTGGGTTGGCAATATTTATTTATTTATTTATTTATTTATTTATTTGTTTTTTAGAAAGGATATAAAAATGTCAGAACAGAATTAGATTCCACTATACAGGTAAGAATTTTCCATCATTGTTATTTCATGAAGGGAAAGTTGTTTCAATACCAAACATTAGAAAAATATAATAATCTCAACCTTTAAAGTCCTTTATAATAAATAATTTGGCCTTTGGAAAATTTTTTCATCTTCGTTTTTGTTGTTGTTTTTGTTTTTCATTTTGACATGGACCAACAAAATCTCATTATGAAAAGACACTGGTTTGCTGATCAGCACTTAGAAATAGCTAAATTAGATTTGGTTCCAAAACAAACCATATGTACCAAGGATAGAGAACAGCTCAGTGCCAAGTGCTTAGATGTGGTTGAGAAGATTCAAATTGGAAGGTCTGAGACTTAATAATAATGCATTTGCTCCCTACTAAATACTCCGTTACATCTGCTTGGGGAAAAGCTGCCTCTCAGCTCTTGCTTGAGCTAGTAAAGCAAAATTTCACTGGACACAAGTGACTGGAAATTCAAATTGGATTAGCTGGCAACAGAACAAAATGAAGACAAGTTAAATTGTCATTAGATCTTGAGGACATAATCTGTTTAACTTTTCCTCATGTGTAAATCCAGGGTTTCTTTTTTCATTGCTAATTAGAATAATATGCTGAAGGAGTAGCACTGCACTATTTATAGGGGAGTAGACTGTTACTCATCAACATCAATTAAATATGGGTTGCTTATGAGAAGGGGGAAGACAGTAAGGTAGTGATAGGGTGGTATAATGAAACAGCCTAGTGCAGGTCTCATCTGTCAGAATTTCCTGTGGGCAAGGAATTCTAAAGAATTTTCTAGCCATATTCTTGTTGTATTCATTGCTTGGTACATTATATTCTTCTGGGATTCTTAATTTTTTCATATGCATCCTGTATTTTTATGTGTTTCAGAAACTTCAACCCTGTAGATGTATTCTGAAACCATTTTCCAGTTCATTAGTCTTAGCTTTATGTCTGATTCTCCTCCATTAATTTGCTCTCTTGGCTTCTTCAACATCTGTGGTTTTCAGTAATTATAATAGCAAATGCCATACACTTGCATAGCATGGAGTTTATGTGTACCAGGCACACATAATGTATCGAATCTTATTTCAACCTGCTAGTATTACAGAACCTTTTGTGGCAAGGCCAAAAGTGGGGTCAAGAACCAGAATGTTAGGGTCATGTAAGAAAAAAATCTTGACTCCATTCTGATGAGTTTGGATTTTGTCCAGTAATGAGCCAACAAGGGAGTGTTGTGATAAAATTAATTTAAAACAGCAACCTTGGTGACAAGGTAGGTGATAAATTAGAATAGATTAAGACATGAATGAAGTTAGAAAAATAGTAGTCTTTTAAGTAAGGGATTCTGTGAGGTTGAGATAGGAAATTTTCACTGGAGATAAAGAAGAAAGAGGGTACTAAAGAAACATTTTGGGGTAGAATAGACTTACATGGAAAGTAATGTAGATAGTTGGGAAAGAATAGTGGTTAAACTTAATAATAACTGTGATTTCCATCATGGTGGTAACCAAACAGAAAATACAGTGAGAGAAATTAGGTGAAACAATGTTAGAAAGAACATGCCATGTTTTGGACAAATAGGATGTTTGCAGGATATACTAGCTATTTTAGGAATACTGTTTAAAATGAACACCTGGTCATCATTCTTAGAAAAAAACATTGGTAATCGTTCCATTGTTCTCAGAGTCAAGTCCAACTGTTTAACATCCTACTGGAGCCTCTAAAACATGATTCTCCATCCTTATCTGTCTGTGAGCATTGATTGGCTACCTTCATAAATGTCCTTTAGCTACACATAAATGCTGTGCTTTTCCAAACATGCCTATTGTTTATTTCATATCTCCTTTGCACAGTTGCTTCTTCTGAAAGAAAAGTACTCACTACAGGTAGGGTGAACTCTAATGTAGCAAGACTTAACCCAACATAATCACATTGTTTTTGAAGTTTTTGTTTTTATTTTCCCCTTGATCTTTTTCCAAGGTCAAATTCACAAATTACTGTTACATGCCCTGAATGTATTCTACAAATAATTTTCTCATAACAGATTTCATTAAATTCAATATTTATATACTAGTTTCCTCAATACAGGACAAACACTGTATTGTATTTGGTTTTCTAGTCCAATATTCAATGTAGCTAACTCAGATGAACACTTGTTGAATGAATGAATAAATGGATACTTGAACCAACATTGTCCATTAGGCAGTTGTAATTATAAAGAAGGTGCTCCAAAGATAGGATGTTCTAGGTTGTTCATTAAGAGAGTAACCTAAATAGCACCCAGATAGATAGAAGAGCATTTTAATGGGAAAGAAATTGGTGAAGGGATTCAGATGTTAAGAAGCGATCTATAGGATGAAGACAGAAAAGAGGCTGAGTTTGTAGTTAAAGAAGCAAATAAGAATAGAAATAATTGTTGGGAGATGATAATTAGCATAAGCATAACACTGGGAAGTTCTGTAACAAGAATATAAAGTTACAATAGTTATCTATATATCCTCTATCTATCATCTGTCTATCTATCCATCCATCAATCCATCTATCTATCATCTATCTGTCTAGCTAGTTTTGTGTGCCTTGTTTATTTTTTATGAGATAATTATAAAATATACAAATGGACAAAGCCAATTACAATAAACTGAAACATCTACTGAGAATAAATGTTCTTTTACAGCTCAGGTTCTAACAAGGAAAAATAATGTGCAAACTGGACTTTTTGATGTCATTATAGACAGCCTAGTCCGCATATAAAATATGTGTGTGTGTGTTCAGTTTAATTATGTGCTTTATTTGTAAACAATATTAACCTATAATTTTTCCCAAATTTTGCATTACATTTTCACATAGACCATATCAAAACTTGAGTAAGGATCTTTTGCTGTCAAAAGAGAACAATTAAGTCAGTTCAGTCAAGAGTCCAGGAAACATTCATTTTTTACAAAGTATTAAATCAGTTCATTTATTTACGGTTTAAATTTTAATGGATCAATTAATCTATGTAATAAGACTAACTTTTCATATAATTGTATTTCTTTACTTAAAATCAAAACAAACACATATCCTCATGTGATCTAATATGAAATAAATCTCTACATAAATAACTACATTTTTAAGGTTTCTATCAGCTAATTATGAAATTGTTGAAGTGTTAAATTTAATCTATTAGGTCAATTGACCTGTAGTTCCCTTAAAATTGTATATTGATTAAAACAGAATACCTTTAGTTCTATGATTAAACAGAGATTCATCAAATTATAAATTCTCATTTCTTGTAATTAATTTCATTTATAATACAGAATATTAAATTTCTGTCCAACCTGTGTGGCTCAGTGGTTGAACGTCAACCCATACACCAAGAGGTTGCCAGTTCGATTCCCGGTCAGAGCAAATGCCCAGGTTGAGGGCCCAGTCTCCAGTGGGGGGCATGCAGGAGGCGGCCAATCAATGTTCTCTCTCATCAATGTTTCTATCTCTCTCTTTTTTTCCTTCCTCTCTCTCTAAAATCAATAAAAGAAAAAATAATAATTTTCTAAGCATATCTATGATGTAACACACAACAGTTGAATGTTTAAGAAAATCGTTTAGATGAATTGCTACTCATGTCAGCAAAAATACTTCAAGAAGTTACAGTCATATCATAATGGTGATATTGAACTTTTCAACCAAGAATAATTAGGTTTTATTTCCAGTGTTCACCTAGCCTGTAATTTAATGTAATACAGAAATAGTTTAGCTACATTTGGTCTGATTTAGCAGCAATTGTTGATTTTGTGTCCTAATAAAATTGTTATCATGTCTGAAACTTTGCTCACATCTGCATTAGCAATGTTTTGCCACAATTTAAGAATCTGAAGTGATCAGTGACCCCTCAAAAACCCACAACAACACAAAAGTTACTGTTATCTTCTAAAAAACAGGAGTTGACTATTACATCGTTTTAGCTTCAGTGTCACTGTACATAAATGCAAAAGCACTAATGTTACCGTTTCTGTAACCCAATTTCAAAATAGTCATGGTAGCATGGAGTATGGTTGCATTATAACTTCTAGCTTAATATTCCGTGCAATATAAAGAAAAAGAAACAACTTCTGTTAGCCTGATTTCTATTTTATCACATGATTCAAGAAAAAGCATAAAGTAGATCAAATAACATTTTTTAAATTAAGACATGTTAGATATAGTTCAGTCTATAAACTTTGATGATATTGATATGATATCTTTTTCCACAACTAGGTTTAAATATTTTATATAGTTACTGCAGAAAACAACATACCGTCTGTTTTGATTCCGAATACGTTTTCTTAGGTGTGAAGGCAGTTTGCTACCTCATGTCAGCATCCGTTAGAAGGCACCATGCAACGTGTTGTGACATTGTGAGACAGAAGCCACCCCACTCAATGAGGCAGCTTCAAAGTTGATGCAGATGAGGGACTGCAGGGCTTGTGCCTTCACATCTTAGCAAAGAAATAATGGAGAAATGCTCCGGACTTTTGTGTTCATGATGTCTAGCAACCTAATTTTTGAAAAGAAACAAAATATATCCAATTGATTTTTCTCCAAATGTGCAAAGCAGAATCTATATGGTTAAGAAGAACAAGAAATCTTCATTTAGGCTGTCATTTCTTCCCAGAAAATGTTTCATAAGCAAAGGACAAAATTATTCAAAGTAAAATGACAATAAAATCACATAGTTTTACATTCTGAACATAGTTTCAAGTGCATATTTTTTTTTGATCCTTTTAAGCCTCTTAAATAGCATAAAATACCAAATCCTCAATATGTATGCATACTCTGTGTTGATAGTTTTGCTATTTCTTGATGTATGGAAGTTTGTAATGGTTCCTATTTTGTGTTACATGTACATTTTTTTCCCAAATGGGTTGTAATCTTATTGAAGAGATCTATCATGTCTTACAGCCTTCAATGAGGGAGAGAGAAATGAAAAACCTACAGTAACTAAGATACAGAACTTAAGATACTTATAAAGTTACTTTGAACCTCATGGTAATAAATGTCAGTTCTTATAAATCTTGACATGATGAAATAAAACAAAAATTTTAAATAAATAACGCTCAAATTCATCATTCAGTATAATATTTTTAAGAAAATGTGAGATTTAAATTGATCTTTTAAAATTCTATTTTTAAAAATTTGGTAAATATATTTTTAAAAAGCATTTAAAATAAGTTTTTGATTTCAAAAACCACAAATATTATCTTATTTTTATGTTTCAATGACACAATAAATAATGGAGTATAATATTTTCATTTGTAGGAAGACACATACAAATGGATTAATATTTTTGCTTATTATAAAGATGAAAGAAAGATATCTCATCTGAAATAAAATTGCCTAGTTTGTGTTCTCATACCCTCTGATTATATGATTTCTAGCAAGTTAGTTATACTCTTGGTCATCTATTGGCTTCCTGGTTTTTATTTATAGATTTAATTTATATATTTAATTTCTAATTAAATGCTACAAACACTTGTGTTGATACTCTATGTGAATTTTAAAGCATTTTCACAAATACAAATTAAAATCTTCCTTCTATCAAATGCATACATATATTAGTATATGTATACATGTATAATTGGATAAAATATTTGGCAGGAAAGAAAAGACTAGATAAAATTTTAATGTAATTAATGTAACATCCTAGAACTTCTTATGGGGCTTTTTTCTACACTTTCACTTCTTATATGGGTTGAGTTAGCACTTAAATAATTAAGTATTTATGTTGTTAATATATACATGTACACATACTGCACACAGTTGGGTATGTTTTTGGGGGGTGGTCAGCCACGTGTTTTGTGTCATAAATATAAATGTAAGTATATGTACCCTGATGAAGGAATATCTACCTTCTACTTGACAACTGTTGAAAGTGGTAGATAAACAGAATCTTCACAACACTTCACTCTTCCCAAATTAAAATTTTAATCTCGCTAAAGTACTACCTACAGTATTAGCATCCATCTAATGTGCCAAGCCACTGAGTTATGTTTTATTTCCCTTTTTCCTTTGATGTTAATATTTAGTCTTTTATAAAATCAACTATTTCCCCCTGTATTTCTATAGTCTCTAGACTAACCTCTTCATGATGTAATGGGATGTGTTAAAACTTCATTTCTGCCTTTCTCAAATGCTTAATCTACGTTTTAGCAAATGAAATTAAGCACCATTTTCATCCTGCCTCTCCCCTGATTACAATAAAGTTCACATTTTTGTATTTTAGTTCATCAAAACTCTTAAAATAAAGTTTCACATTATCTGTTGACTAATGCTGCAGTAATATTTGTCTTTTTGTTGTTGTTATTGTTGTGATTTTGTGATCTTAGTCCTTGGAGATCAGTCTACATGTTGGTCTTAAAAGATAAAGCACATTCATGCTAAACTTGGCTCTTTATCAGAATATTTCATATTATGCATATATTTTCAGTTTTCAGGTCATTTACTCTTATTTGAATAACTTTCAGGATATTAAGGTATTTTGCAAAGATTTCATCCAGCTGTCAAAGGACAACAAGGTGTTTCGGATTCTTCACTAACAAAGCATCTCTCATGCTCTCTATCTATAACTACATGCGCTTACTCCACAAAGAAATTTATTAACATTTAGAGTGGTTTTACCTTTTGTTTTTACATTTGGTTCTTGGCTACTGAGAAACAGCCTTTTATATCTTGATTATTTTTTAAAGGAAATGTTATGGTTTATAATATGGGTGTATAATGTATGCCTACTTTAGTAAGTTTGTGTTCTCCAGTGGCATTAGTGAAGTCAGCAAAACCTCATCTTCTGTTATCTCATCAATAAAATAAAAATAATTTAGCTTAGCTCATTTTTTTTATACTTGAATAAAACACTATTCATAAAACAGCTCAGTGAATAAAATAGACTTTTTAAAAAGTTAACAATATTAAATAACAAATGCATTTCAATAATGAATAACATTTCTACAATAATATTTAATAGAGCAATCCAATAAAAATGAAACAAAACCTAACACTAATCAATACTTTATCAAATACTATAGTTTATGGAAAAAAGGCAATTGTTTCATCCCTTCCTGCCTTCTCCTTCCTCTTGTCAATCTCTTCCTAATTCTTCTCCTTCTCCTTTTCTACTTTCTTTCTTCTTCATTTTCTTTTTAATTTACAAATGCTTCTAGGTTTCAGATATTTGTATTCAAGATATTAATTTATATAAATGTTATGGGTATTTACAATTTCATCATTTTAAAATGTTTCCCTTTATGGTATATACCTGTGGTTGAGGAGGGGTTAAAATACTGATTATCTCTTATAAGCTTTCATGATCTGTAAGCATCAGGCCAGGTTGCATGTCATAATAATAATCAAGTCTTATTGCTCCCATTTTACAGAATACGAAATGGATGGGGCTGAGTGGTGGTAGGATTGGGACACAGTTCTGTCAAACCTCAAAGCCAATATAATTTTCTTTTCAGCACTTTTAGTAAAATCTTCAAAGAGATTAGGTCATGTAGCCACAGGTTTTTTAATGTTTATTTTTAATTATGCATCTTAATTTTTTAAAAGAGAAATTTTAATTTAAATATATTATGTGTAATAAAGATTTTTATCAGAGGAACAATGAGAAAAATAATAAAAATGTTCTTTCTTTAAATTTTGTTATCATAAGTACAATTTAGAGTTATGCCAAAGACTCTATATGCATAACACATATACACAGACAACAGTGTGGTGATGGCCAGAAGGAAGTGGGGAGTGAGAGCTGGGAGCTGGGTGGAGGGTGGCAAAGGGGGTGAAAATGGGGACATCTGTAATGATGTCAATTATAAAAATATAGTTAAAAAGAAGTTTAAAAAAATTTTAATAGTGCTATAGCTACCTGTTGGAAATAATGTGAGAATAATCTTGCCTGCAGGCAAGAGAGAAACTATTATACAAACTTGCATGCTGTCTGACTCTTAGAAATAGATGCTGAGAAAGTTTTTGAATGCCTTGTCTCAGGAACATAAGAAATGTTCAAATCATAATGTGATCATTCAAAATATAATCTGCCATGTGATCAAAGTTAATAGAGTTTGCTGTTTTGTTTAAGTGCATAACCAGAGCAAATGCATTCTTTTCTAATAGCTCAGAGCTGCTGGATATAAAAGGTACAAGCAAGAATTGTGTAAACATTGTGTTGCACTTGATTCAAACAAAGACTTCCAAATATGAAAATGAACTAAAGAAAAAATGATCCCTGGCCGGTTTGGCTCAGCGGTTACAGCGTCGGCCTGCGGTCCGGAGAGACCCGGGTTCGGTTCCCGCTAGGGGCACGTACCTTGGTTGCAGTTTGTCCCCAGCCCTGGTTGGGTCATGTGGGTGGCAGCCACTCGATGTGTCGCTTTCACGTCGATGTTTCTCTCTCTCTCTCCCTCTCACTCTATCTGAGGATAAAAAAAAAGAAAGAAAAGAAAAAATGAGATTGGTCTCTTCCTGAAAATAAATAATTAAATAAATAAATAAGATAATCTAGATGTATACTTAGTGAAAAGATGACTTAGATATATGTTTAAGCAACAAAAAACAAAAAAAAGAACACAACAGGTTTTTATATGAATGCCAAAAATATAAAAGTTTATCATTTATCTAGATATTTGTTTTTGCACTATCTTGTTACATACAAATGTTCTTCTAAAAGCAGTGCTTAATAACATATAAATTCTATGTTTATAATTTTAATGGTTTTCAATGAACAATTTAATTTTTAAAATATGCTACTCTCAAATAGCCTCTCTCATAAATTTAATTGTTCAGATCAAATGTTAGGCCATTTTCACCTGCTTAGGAGCATGTCCAAAATTTTAGCAAAAGATAAAAGAATGATAGACTGTTCTGAACAATTGCATTACAAACTTAAACATATGAGGTGCCAATCAACATTATTTTGTAATATTCATACATCAGAATATACAGAATTATGTAGCTTTTCATGCACTACTGTGAAATCATACAATTCTTTTGTTTGCATTCTCCATCAACAAGTTTGTAACTTTTCTGAGAACAAATATTTGTTTATTTATAAGTATGATAATTTAAAACTAACAAGGTAAATTGAAGGTGTTAAAAATTGATTATTAAAATTTTAACACAGAAAATCAGAAATGAAGGCCCGGGCCACTTATCATGCAGTACTCTTTTACATGGTCCATCTCTTGATAAATATCTTACTGATGTCACTGAACATCCAGGATAGATAATCATAGGTGGCTGGGAGTACTAGACAGTTTATTCTTTTGAGAGTACACATTAAATCGCTTTAGGAATGAAGCCCTTCCCCAAATACAGCATTTCATCTATTCTACAAACACATTTCCCTCCAATTTGTCAACTCTAAAATCAAGACATATCTAGAAATTGATGGCATGTTTCAATCTCTGCAGGTAAATTTTATCCATTTCAAGAACGACTGCAATTCTATCTATTGTCTTGCAAAGCGAAAACAAAGAGCTTTATTGTACCTAACAATGGAAAAAAAAACACAAGTAGGTCATATGGTGCTATATTTTGCAACTCAAGACATGTGCAAAATAATTGCTCATCACCTACAAACAATGTAAGGGGAAAAAGACATCTCATCAGTAATATATTAAATAAATTTCAGTTTCCAAAGGCTAATGTGACCATTATACATTCTGTGTAAATTATTCCTAAGCATGCATTAAAGTTTATGAATGTTTTTTTCTTTCTGAGTGGTACATAAAACAATGGTACATTTAGTAATCAAAAACCTCTTAGATTTAAATGAAAACATTATCTCCTTTATATCTATAGAAAAGCCTACAATTCCATTATTTAGATTTTTAAGCTCTTTGTTTAAATGCACCTTAAAGTGATAACAATTTAAATTTTATTAGGAGCTACTTCCCTAGATTGATATAACGGCATCTAAGAGAGAGACGTTGCAGGCAGTACACACAAGTCATTCTTGGAACATCAGAAGGAAGAAGCAAAACCCTAACAGCAAGTAATACAGAGGCTACTGCAAAAAAAGTCTTCAAGTTTTGACCGGTGCCTGACATATTAGCAAATTGGAATAAGAAATTTGTGCCACAGCAAGCAAATTTATGTAAAATATTTACTTACTTAAAATTAATTTATGAATGAATAAATCTTGGCCATTTATCCACAATATTAAAGAGGAAAAATTGTAGCAAAACGGTTATTTTTAAAGGCTATCTTTAAAGAAAGGTTAATATAGTCTATGTATTTGGTGATGAACTGAGAAGATGAAAACATTGTTCTTCACCCAGATGCTTCTGAAACATTCTAAGTTAGTGACTTCATTCATGTATTTTTCTCATCAGCTCTTGCCAGGATGTAAATTATTCCTCAAGATTTAAGTAATTTAAGAGGCTTAGTAAATCTTCCTGGAAACTCTAATACTGTTTAATAAATTATTCCCACCTGAGTAGTACCATGATTAATACACTTCTATATTGTATTATTGTTTTTTTCTTTCCAGAAAATATGAATGAATGCAGAATATGCAAATGGAAACACATAATTGAGGTGGTCTTCCATTAATGATTTCATTAGATCAAACATTCCTGTTTCATTCATCTTAAACCTTCACTTGGGGAGGTGATTTTATGTCATAAATTCCTTCTAAAATTATGCTTACTGCTAAACAGATTACAATGTTCCTAGACCGGTAGCGATAACACCGAGAGTAAACACCACGCTCTCCTTGAGTGGACACATGTATCACTCCACTTTTTAGGTTCTACTATTTGTAGACGAGTTCGCCAATTTCTGTTTGCCAAATTCTTATAACAAACCATCCTTCCGTCAGACTCAACTCACTTAATATATGCTGCTTACAAATATCCATGTATAAGGCAACAAACGTTCTGTTTGCTCTCTCCACAGCCTAGACTTTGGATTCCCTTCACTAAAGACAACACACCAGATTAAAGCACATTCAAAGATAAGACATTAGCACTCCCTGTGGGAAATGCTTAATTTAGGGATGACAGATTTGGCCATATATATTTAAATATATGTTGCTGGCATCTTCTATTGAACAAAAAGAAGTTCATTTTTAAGCCCAGAACACTGGGATTTGTTGATAGTTTCTTCATATCTTTATTTATATTATTTTTGCAGCATTTTATTGAATCAGGTGAACAGTTGTGTTCACAGGGCCCCCCTTACCACCCACGCATGCTTGCTGACATAATAACACTGACAAGGAAATAAATGTTTGAGAACCTGCGGGCTGGGAGTGAACTTTGCATGCCCTTAACTACTTAGCTAGGCTTAAGTAACAAAGCACAGAAAAGAGTTCGGTTTTGTAAGTAAAACAGAAACAATGCCACAATGCTCAGTTCAACTCGTGATCTATAGAAGTGTGACACCTTCAAAATAAAGATTAACATTTTTTTTTTTTCCTGAAGGACAATATCATAAACCTGATGCTTTGCTTTGAGTTCTGGCTTCCACAGCTTGGCTGAGCACCGTGGTCGGGGTGCATGTTTTCCCTATACTCCTGCACAGTAAAGAGATTCACTTTGGTTGCAGATAAATATGTTGTGTTCCAATAGTTGATTTTATAACCATTGCCCTGAAATTGACCTTTTCCTATGGAAAGAGTTGGAAGTGTGGTTGGCTTCTGAAGCAAATCCATAAAACCCAAAAAGTATGGTTTCAAATCTATGGAGGTTATCAACCTCCTTTCCCTTGCATCAGTATTGTTTCAATGGGAAATTCCTTAAGTGTCCCAAGTAGAGGGAACAGAATCACATTCAATTACAAGGAAATAGAAACAGCTCTCCCCTGCTATTCCTATGATTTCAAAGTTGCAGGGTGTGTCTTTAGCAAAGAGATCAGTAGTATGGCCACTGTGGATTGGATCTGTATCTCTAAGAACAGGGCTATACCACTGTTAAAGCTGAAGTTCAGGACTGATTTTCCCAGAAGGTTGCTCACAGATCACAGACTTTTATCAGACTCTCTAGAAACAAGATCTGGTTGGTTACTTAATCACCACCTTTCTTACTTATCACATGGGCTCTCTGTCTCACCAACTCTTCTTCTCTATTATCATCATCTGTAGCTTCTGTCTAGAGTCTCTAGCTGTTCATTTCCGCCTCTCTCTTAGAGGGTCCTCCTTCTTTAAAAAAGTGATAAGCCATATTAATGGTGGTAACAATGGCAGAATTGGGCGGGAGTAGACCATTCTCCTTGAAACACAATTATAGTTTGACTAAATGAAGAACTAAATATGAGTTTTAAAAATTCAAAAAATATCAAATGGCTGAAGGTTGAATGTTCCTGTGTTTCTCAAGTTCAAATGTGAAAATTGTAACCCCCAAAGTAATGACATGAAGAGGTGAGGCCTCTGTGGGGTGATTAGGTCATGATGGTGGAACCCTCATCAATAGTATTTGTGCACCTATAAAAATGATTTCAGAGGACACATTTACTAGATGTCCATCTATGAACCAGGAAGCAGGTCCTCACCAGACAATGAATCTGTTGGTGTTATCTTGAACTTCCAGCCTCCAGAACTGTGAGAAAAATGTTTCTAGTCTATAAGCCATTCAAACTGTGATATTTTTGTCATAGCAACCCAAATGGACTAAGCCAGATTCTGAAAGTTCTGGTCATTTTAATAGCTTTGAAGGGGTGAATAATTCTCGAAGGATCATTCAGAATAGGGCTGTTTGAGAAAGAGATTGGAGATTCAGAAGAAAAGGACTCATGGGTAAAGGTTAAAATTAGAATGAAGAGCCTTACAAAAAATGAGCCCTTTTCTTCCTCTTATCTATAAGCTGATCAGGAGAAACACAATTGCACTGACCTAGGGTGAAAGGCAGGAGTACAGAAGGTCAGAGTTTTAGGGAGCAGCTAATAGAGGGGGAAGAGAACATACACACTCAAAAAACTCAAAGTCATAACTGTGGAGTAGAAATTAATTTATTTAGTTACTACTTAGCATGTGCCATATGAGAAGGCAATGTTCACTTGTAAGACAAGTGGAGAGTATAGAGTCAGCAAGAACCTTTGGGGAATTTCTGAGTGAATTTTACTAAAAAATAAACAGCGCGAAGAACATACATACTAAGCCACTAGAGTTAATGAGAATATGAAGCCTTATGTTAACTGAATTAAAGAACAAAAAAGAAAATAAATTTAGTTCTAGAGGAATGATTTCCTCTATTTAAGTTTGTTCAATACCTAAAGTCAGAAAGAGAGAATGAGGTAAGTCTGCCTTTAGTTGACAATTTAGTTAATCCTTTCTTAATATTATCAACATTAAATCAATTTAGAAGTATTATTTCATCCTCTAAAAATATACATAAAAAAAGTGGTCAACAATCAGGCCTGGCCAGGTGGCTCAGTTGGTTGAAGCATCATCCCATACAACAAAAAGTTGCAGGTTTAATTCCTGATCAAGGCACATACCTAGGTTGCAGGTACAATCCCTGGTTGGGCATGTCTGGGAGGCAATCAATCAACGTCTCTCTCTCTCACAATGATATTTCTCTCTCTCACTCTCTCTCCAGCTCACCTCCCCCTTTCCTCTCTCTCTAAAAAAAAAATTAAAAAATCAATAAAAAAACAAATTCTCGAGTGAGGATTAAAGAAAATTGCTCAACAATCAGACTCACATGACTCAGGGTAGTGATGATCTACTCGAAATGTCCAGACTCATGAAATTTACCTCTGACCACAGCAACTGTCTCCTAACTTTGCATTTCTTCTGTGCGTATGCATAAAGTTTTACTACTTTTCGATCAGCTGGTCTATCCTTGCTTATGTATATTTATGTTTTATCTACAATGAAAATGTCCTCTCTCTGAAGCTAGTTTCTATAATCCTCAGAAAAGCCTGGAAGAAGCTGTTTATTGGAATCTTTGGTCTCATGTTTAACACCAGACCATTCACCTTTACAAAAAGTATACAGAGTGAAGGCAACTTGCTCCAACCCAACAGACTTGTTTATGTATTAAAAGCTTATTATACTTCTTGGTTGTTTTAACAGCAATGTGTCAATAATAATAATAGAAGTCGTAACAATAAAAATGAGTATAATTTATTACAGGTATTTAATTTTTGAAGTTTTAAATATAGCCTTTTAATTTCCAAAACCCATGCAGAAAGAAATGAACCCCAATATGGCTTATCTCTAAAGAAGATTTTGCAAGATGCCATGAACGATTAGTGGAATATCTAGGATTTGTGCTCTACATTCCAGATTCATAGCTGAATGCCCTCTGCACATATTCTTTTACCTTTCTAAAATCAGCAGCCTAGTCTCAATAATATTTAGTGAATGTAAGAAATGCATAGTGTTTGTTTCTGTAAAGTGTTTCCTTAATCTATTAATATCAAAAGTAGTGATATGCAAACATTCTAAAATATCACTGATAATAATAATAATGAAAAATATACATTGGAATTGATATTTTGCTTGACAGATAATTTCATTTTGTTTTAACTTTTTTCAGAGGCAAGTTATGCATTTTCTAATTTAATAAAATTCATGGGCTAAAATAGAATATAAATGTTAGCAAACATTTCCTAAAATGGTAAGTTACCTCCAGATTCTTTGGTCTTTATACATAATGAGTGAATGTGGAAAATTGTGATATGGAGAAACTAATAAAAAAAACTTTCTGTGTCTCTATGTAAAACACCTATGAGTATAACTTATGAAAAGTACTAGATCAAATCCATGTATAAAAAAACTAAGTTTTAATCAGAAAAAATCACTAATAACACATATTCATACATTCTTACAAATTGTAGGATGCCTGCTTATAAAACCAAATGAAAGCTTTTTAGAGAATTTCATGCTTGCTTTTATAGCTTGCTTGTTTATATGAATCAGTTTACTTTTAAAGATGAGAAAGTAAACTTCCAAGAATACATTCTAGCTTCAAATGTAAAGAAAAATCCTCGTTTTCATTGAACCCTAAAAGTAGGAAGACCAAACAAATGGCATTAAAATGTTTCTCTAAAGTTTTTTATTACCTTAAAATATTTTCAAAATTGCATTAAAGCTTCTATTTGTTAGAGGAAACTATTGATATAAAGTTTGTCTGCTAAATGAGAATGGAAATATGTACAATTGACCATATAGCATGAACACATAATAGAAAGACCAGCAAAACAGCTCCCTTGTACCAAATTTCAGCTTTACCGTCACTGGATGAGATTTTCTACGTGGCTGATTAAAACTTTACACCTTCATTAAAGCACATGTTCAGTCAAGGCAGAGGTGCCCTGGCATGAAGTGGAACATTGAAGAACAGGCTGCAGGGGGACATGGGATGACAGTGCCCAGTGTCGAGCCTGTCTGTGAGAGACAGTAGGACTCCCAGAAAGATCATCAATATTCTCTACATTGTTTTGCAAGACAGAAGTTTCAACTCCAGGCTTAAATTTATCAGAATGTGTTTAGATTAAGCAAACATGTTATCTAGAAATAGAACATTTATGCACAACTGGAAATATTGAATGCCTGGAGGGTCTATTTGATTGTCTTTGCCCATATATTTTAAGCACCCATATTCACCTCCTTCAGACTTGGAAAAATTCACTAGTACACATTCCCAGCCCAGTCTGAAAGGAGCTTATTCCTTTGTCCCTGTTCAAGGTTATCCACTGGAGCGGATTTCTCACTTGACTGCATCTGGAGGCTAATATGCCTGCCCCTTAAAGTCACACTGCCCTTTACCAATATTCTGGGACCAGTGTCGTCCAGGTCTTTGGTGTGACGGAAGCCCGCTCCCATGACAGTTGGGGAACCTTCAGAGGATGGGCTGTTGACTCTTTGATCAACACCCAATAACCTTCTTATTTTAATAGCTTCACCCCCAGCCACCGGACTCAAGGACAGATAAGAGGAGGTAATGGAGGAAAGGAATTATTTGTCCAAGGAAAAACCTGAAAAGAGAGTCAGGTTACTTTTAATTATTTTTCTTTTTGCTTTCTTATCCTTTTGTGGAAGTTTATCGCTCAAAGATCTGATCTATCTATCCTACATTTAGATCTATATCTGCATCTATTTCTATATTTATCTCTCCCTCTCTATATGTATTCATAGACAAAGAAAAAAATACATCAAGAAAATCTATTAATATCTATTAAAACAAGATATAAATTGTGTAGATAGATAGATAGATCGATCGATAACTATATGAAAAAAATAAAAATCCAAAACATAAAATTTAACACAATCTGGAAGCCACACTAAAAAGACCTTAATTTAATTTTACAGAGTTAAAATAAACTATCAACTTGATAAGAGTAAAAAGGTGCACAATAGCCCCGCCATCAGAAAAATAAATTAATAAACAGCAAAGTTTAAATGGCACAACTAGAAAAATAAAACTTATAAGCATTAAAGGTCGCTCTTTGAAATACAGGGTGTATGTGATATAAGACAAGCCCGCACACAGCACACGGCAGAGGCGGTGCTTCCGTGCCCTCGCGCTGGCACTTAGAAGAGTGAGCAGGGCACAGGCAGTCTGTTTCTATTGTAGTTTTTTGTTTTTGTTTTTTAATTACATAACAGCCTGTGGAAAAATTATCTTTGCAAATAATTTAGTACATAAAGAAGCCACAGGAATAAAATTAAATATATACTAAGATTCATAGATAATGATTAAAAAATTTCTAAACTCTAGCAATCATAATTAAGAAGCTTATGGAATCAAAGAATTTATTTCTACCTACCATAAAAATGTGTATCGCATAAAAAATAATTTTATGTGTATGTATATCTCTGTATACTTATTTTTATATAGAGAGAATTTTTATAAATGTATGAATGCACATTAAAGTATTTTTAAAATACAACTTATCCCTAAGTAAAATAACATTATTTGGGGCTACTTAGCAAGAGTATGATAAATGGTTTTTGGAAGTATTAATCAAGAGAATTTATCAAGATTTTGCTAAAATAATAATATTTTATTTTTTATGGGAAGTCTTGCTGTACCAAATATTATCTTAAAGATTTCTGTGATTTAAATGTTGTAGTCCTGAATTTGGGAAAGAAAATGAATTTAATCGATCAGAACCAAAATGTAGAAGTAGACATTGTTTAGATTTTAGTGTATGCTTAGGTGATGATATGAATACAATTTGAGATACAGTATTTAATAAATTGTTCTACAGTGACTTTTTATTTAAAAAAATAAAATAAAATTAGTTTCTCTGTCCTACCATATATCCAGAGAGATTATATATAGATAACATGAGATAATATTCAAAACAAAAGCATAATAAAATAAATATAGATGGATATTTTCATGATTTCAAGAGATTTTTGTAAGAACCTGTACAAAGCATAACTTATAATAAAATGTCACATTTAAAATTATATATGTACAAAAATAAACATTTTAAACTCACTAAATATAAAACAAAATATTGTTAGTTTTATTATGAGTTATATAAAAATTATATAAAAATTTAGTATCAATTAGGAAAAATGTAAAATATATAATTATATAAAATAATATATCCAATAAGTATGTATTTATACTAGTTAATCTTAGAGGACTCCAAAATGCAATTTAAAACAATAAAAATATGTTTCCATATAATTTTAGAAATTTTATTTAAGTAATTTGTTAGATGCTATAAAAATGACAGTTTAAAAATTACCATGGATCTACTTTTAGAAAAGAAAAGAAATAAAAAATAAACAGCATTAGGTTGTTTTTAATATGAAAATAAAGAAATAACTGAAATATTTAAAAAATCTGATTGATAAACTAAATTGTACTGTTTCTGTAACATTGAGAATCACAAAGCTAACAAAATTCCTATTCCTAATCAATACTTTCTGACATGATAAATATTTAAGATATACTGTTGTGTGGAGGCATAAAAGAGATCCATACAAATAACAAAATCTCACTTTTGTATTTATCCATATTCATATAACTGTGTCCATGTGGATTGAGTGAGACCCATCTAACTGGAGAAGACATAGTGCATAAAAACATAGGGATCTCTAAGTATTGTTATATCTTGTTATTTTCCTATTTTTACTCTATATACAGTTGAAGTTTTCTCAAATTATTTTGTTGTTTTATAATTAACAAGCATGAACCATTTAAACCCATTTTTTTAAATGATTTTTACTGCATGTGTAGATTTGAAACTTCATAAAATTGTTTTATAATTATCAAGCAATTATCATTCAAATAAATTAAAATCATTATTTTTTATCAAATAATGGGAGAATTACAGTCTCTAAAATGTTTACATTATTATATATGTTAATTTTCTCAAGTCCAGTTGTTTATTTTAATAGCAGATTCCCCTTAGACATTAAGATAATTGCAAAATTACGATGCTTTCTGAGGCCTTTACTCACTTAAAATTAGATTATCTTTGTTTTATTTCATTTTCTTTCCTGATGTCTGTTTTTTGGAAATCAGGACAAAAAGAAATCTCCTCTAAATGAATAAGTATGAAATAGGAAGCGTTCCAGAAATAAATTTCTGGCCAATGGATTTGGACTGGGGATACATTTAGAATAACTCTCATTTTTATCTTAATAGGTCAAACAATGGAAATTGCATGGCATATACATATATCTACTTAAAATGCATCTTCCACACATCCAATAGAAATCTGCACATATGCAAATATAAAATGTTGATACACTCAGTATAGGAGATATAGGCCTCTTCAAATAATTATACATGCTTTGTATTCTACAAACTACAAAAGTTTCATTGTTTTTTTTTATTTGATTATACCTCTTTCATGGTCCTAATCATTACTTTTTTTCAATCTTCTCTTTTAAGTAATAAAGAAACTGAGCAAGTCTGAACTGGGACATACTTTTCTCCTTGCTCACTTTATTTTGAAATATCCCTGATTAATAAGATTTATGGACGGGGGCTTGTTCGGCAGGGCTTGGGGGCTGTTTTATTTTACTGTAGTCATTCTAGCTTTCCGTTGTCTCTGTTCTTCCTCATGAATTGAACTTTTTACCTCCAAGAGTCCATATGCTCATCGGACTACAAAAAAACACCAAACTGCTGCCTAATTGTATCTCTACCTCAAAAATAGCAACAATTATTTTCAGTTCAAATTTTACGGCCAATGAAAAAGTTCAGGAAAGAAGCACTTCATACTGAGGTGAACACATAAGTCTCACTAATTTCGACATAAACAGAAAAAGTTGTGGGGTGGTTGTTTCAAACTTTAAATGCACCTTTTCAAAATCTTTCTTATGTATCATTCTCAGTTTATTTTTTAAAAGATCCTCTGGCTTTTTATAAATCTAAGACCTGAAAAATTTGTCATTTTGCTAACGTACAACATCCTTGCAAAGGGTGCCCGAAGATATCAATGAACATGAACTCAAGGTACTACATTTATTGTGAAGCTTTGAAGCACAGGTTTTCAACGGTAAATTCACTGAGGATGATAACTAGAATCCTGCTTTGCTCTGTTCTTCATTTGCTTACATTTTGCACAATGTTAAGTACCCACCTTTAAGAAAATTTAGAATGAAAATATTTACTGTTCTGTGTTAGACTTTTTAGTGGGAGCAACGTGATATATGTTGGCATTGACTCGCTAGATTGATAATAAAAATCTGACCTGTCATTTTTTACCCAAATATTTGTAAATATTATGCTTCTGGGATTGTTCCCGTGGCTGCACAGAGTAAATCCAGAGCAAAGAGAACTCAAACCTGGAAGCAAGCCTTTGGTGGAAGTCATTCCACTGCCTTATCAGAAAAGCAACAATTTAACCAGCATTCTCCTCATTTGTCTGTTTCCAACGCTTTTTAAGCAAAGGATGATATTGAATTTGCTGATTTGCAGCACTTCCTAGCATATGGTGCTTTTTTCAAAGCTATTTTTAAAATCTTTTATGGCAACAGAGGGGGAAATTTTCCCCATCTCTATAGATGTGTACTTACACAAATAAAATTCCCTCGGAAAATGTACAGTATGCTTAATCCTAAATTAAAGTAGTTGCCGAAATGCTATTCCTTAACCCTGAGGCATACGTGATGTCTAAAGAAACAAATTCAGCGTTTAATTAACTCTGAAATCCTCCTGTAAATGGAGCTGATATGTGTGTGTCAAGTTCAAGGCAGGATGCATTTAGAGAAGAAAACTGCTAGGAGGGCTTGCTGTTTCACAACAGCCAGCCTGCCTATCTGAGGCAGACAGATTCCTCACATGGCTACATGTTCTAAATTAGGGAGTGCGGAGGTTCATCTAGAGTGCACAGATTAAAATTTTCAATAGACCAAAAAATGTCTCGAAGGCATGAATGGGCCTGTCACTTTCCCTCTGCCTCTCCAGCAAATGATGGATTCACTTTATCCCCATCATATAACTCGTGAGGTCGGCCTGGTTGTGTCCATTATTCTTTGTCCTCAGTCATGCTGAAACAGAGGTTGTGGTTAAACAAATCTGCTTTTATGGAGCAAAGCACTGTGAAACAGAGCTGATTAGGGCCTGACACTTCGAATTAGACTGGGCTATAAAATTGGTGATGACTCTATTGTTTCAGGGACCTGGTCTGGCTTTGCATTCTTTCTAAGAACAACACCAGTTACTTTGTTCTATGTTAATTTAGGAGAGAAAACTTTGGCTAGAGTATAATAATTTTTACTACAATCTTATGTATTTGATTTATAAAAATTACTAAGCATCTTATTATTTTTCTTGTACATTAAAACCCAGGTTCTTGCCAACTAGAATCTATATTAACAAATCAGTTAACAAGTATAAGAATTTACCATTGAAGGTATGGTGTTTTAAAACATTATTGTGTGAGAAATAGCCAGACAAATAACTGATTAAAGTAAATAATAAAATATATGTAAAATGTCCTAACAATTTTGGTTTGTTTTGTTTTTTCAATAAACCACCTCTGTAAATATAGCCGAGACTTTTGTTTAGAGTTTAGGGAAACAATCCTACCAAATTTGAAAATTGTTTTAAAAACAAAAACTACTCATTATCCTATAAGATGATGGTGATTGTTGTATTAGAATAGTTATATTTTGTGTACTATTATATGTCCTCTGGATAAAGTTCATGTGTGTATATACATTGACTTCATTTCTGAGCAAATATTCTCTAAAACATGCTTACCTCTAAATACGACATTAGTGCCATTTATGCAAATACATTATATTTTTCTTCTTCCAATGCTAGAGAATTTTATTCTCATGATTTTGTTTTGCAATCATGAAGCTAATGCCATTTCAGTCCTCAAATATGCTTAAAATAGCAAGAAAGAAAACAATATGAAGAATAGCAGTTAGGAAATCAGAAATAATGGATTTTTTAGTCACCAATTAAATGTGGCATCTTTTCACATCTCAGTTCAACACACTGAAGTTTAGATCACAGAAGAGAGAAGGATTTGATATGTGAGACCACGTTTTAAAAACAAATGATAAAGCAGAGTTCACTGGGCCTGGCTCTTTTCCTCAAATTACCTGTTTAATCTTACTGTTCCACGTGTGGCCACCCAGGGCTAGTCTGTGGTGTACCCACCAGGAGGACCCTCTGTCCTGAGCTTTATCTGTCCCCTTCCTGGTGTAAGTGTTAGAAGAGTCTGAACTTAGTCACTCTTTAGATATTTGATGGATGTGATAATACCAAACAGAATGTAACATGTAAAAGCACTTGTTCTTGAAACTCCTCCTGTTCCGTGGCATCTTTTACAGCTTTTCAAGTTCAGTCTCATCAGGGAGGGTTTGAGATTGTTCCAGATTTCTAAAATTAAATAAGCAATTTAAAAATTCTGTGTTTCATTGTTAATATTTAGAGATTATTACAATTGATAACCTCATTGTGGACTAGTCTGAGGGTCACTAAGAAATGTGATAGAATAACTTAACCTCAAAAATCAGATTGGTCTTTTATTACATAATGTCACAGACGACATGCGAGTGTGGGATGGTTTGGGGTTTTACTCTGAGACATAATGTCTGACATTACTAGAAAAAAATTATTGTTTTTTCTTAACACCTTTAGACATGGTAATAGCACTCCGGACCACCCACGATCTTTATATGGTGCAAGAGGACGGAAAGAAACAAGTTCTCATGACTGTTATGATTCTATTACTTTTGTTGTTGCATTTGTAATAGAAACTATGAGTTGAAACCTACAGGGGTTTTGGAAGGGGTGCGGCTTCAATAATGTGTTTCCTGAGTTGGAGTTCAAAGGATGCTAGGGCACAGGGGCTCCTAATGATTTCATGGTCCATTCTGGTGACACTGTGTAAGCTTGTCCTGCCCATGGCCTCTGTTTGAAGCTAAGGGGCTTTCCTGGAAACGTGTAATTGTATTCAAATTTGTTTCTTTCTTGAGGCATTTAAAAACTACTCCACACATAATCATACATATGCATGACTACCCACACATACATATCTTAAAACTGCAAATTCAACCAGTGATAACATAACAGTAGGCGAAATTATGAAACATAACTACGATTGTGAAGTCTATTTTGGTAGACTCTGAGATTATATAAAACTATAATTTTGAATTAAAGCCTAAAGTAATTTACCTAAGGTCATTTTCACTCTATATGTTAATAAAATGGTTATCTTTTCCCAACATATTCTAATTAAACAAAATACATGGGATTAAAGCATTATAGGGAGAAAATCCTCTTGACTTGGGTACCTGAGGAAATTGACAGCCGTTGCTCCCTTTGCTTACATTGTATTTAGGAAGCTATATAAAATGTAAACAAATAAGTGAGATAATTTCAGCTATTAACAAGTGCCAGTAATTAGATAAAATAGGTAATATGGTTAAGAGCTGAGAGTTGGATATGAGAAGGATGTATAAGGAATAATGTAGGGTAAGACATCTCTGAAGAGCTGGGCATTGACTTTAGAATTATGCACATTTTTTTTCTTTATTGATATTTTTTAGAGAGGGAGGGAGAAGGAGAGAGAGATAGAAGTATCAGTGAGAGAGAACATTGATTGACCCCCTCCTATATGCCCCCCACTGAGGATTTGGCCCACAACCTCGACATGTGCACTGACCAGGTATCAAACCAGTGACTTCTTGGTGCATGGGTCAACACTCAGTTACTAAGTAAGCCACACTAACTGGGCTAGAATTATGCAAGATTTTAGAGGAAAAGTATTCCAAATCAAAGCAATAGCACTCATAGAATGCTGCAAGAGCAAAGATCTCTGTGGTTCTGTGAACCCAGAATGAAGCCAGTCAAGCTGGAGTGTAGTGCAAAGGGGAAGAGTGGACAGAGGGATCTCAGAGAAGTAAGCATTAAACTGTGTAGAGTCTTTCCAGTTGTGATATAAAGCTGGGACTTTATTGAAGAACTACGGAAAGCAACTGGGGGATGTTCAACAGCACAGTAATTCATTTTTCAGAAAACATAACTCTGATTGTTCCATATAACACAAAGAGGAAAAGTGTGGAGGAGGAAACCAGTTATCAAGCTTGGGACATACTCTAGGCAAGAGTTGACGGTGGTAGGGACGCAGATTTTGGCCATGGAAGTGGGAAAGCACAATTTGATTCTGGGCCTTTTGAAAGTAGAGGGGACAGAACTAGGTGATGGAGTGAATGTGGATAGGAGCAAAAGAGATAAAGTAGTACTCCTAGGTTTTCTCTCACATGTTTGCATGAATGGTCATGGCATTTACTGAAAGAGGGAATGCTTGATTGGGATGGGAAGATATTAGTATAAGGAAAAACCATTACCTCTTTTTTGTCTAAACTTAGTATTTATCTTAGTAAAGACAGTGAACAAGAAGTTGGGTAGGGGGATCTGATGGTAATGAAATAGGGCTCTGCTATTGGTGTGCATTTGAAAGTCGGTGGATGGATGCTGTTCACAATCATTGGGCTAATAAAGTAACCTTGGGAAGAAGTGCAGATATAGAGAAGAGGGTGAGAAGGAGCCCTAGGGTACATCTCTATTCAGTGAATTGATAAAGTAGAAAAATACAGACAAAAGAAATGTGAGTACCTTACCAGTGACTAAATAAAATGTCAAAAAAAAAAGCTGAGGAAATAAAACTTTATGAAAAAGAGAGTACAAATGTTACCAAGATATAATGTAGCAGGAAGACAGAAAATTGACCTTAATCTGTGGCAAATTGTATGGTTTTTGGAATGGTCACATAGAAAGTCTGACCAGAATAACTGAGGAGAAACTAGAAGATGAGAAAATAAGACCAGTATGAAGGGAAAAATTTTGGAGAAATTTAGATGTGAAGGAAGAGAAGTCACAGTACAAAGGCAGGAAGAAATATTATCAATGACATAGGTATTGAGGTTGGCCTTCGAACAGGGCTGGTTCTTTTATCTTCACAGGTGGGACAGTTGAGCATGTGGGTCCAGATTAGTTAAAGTGGTGACTGAAAAATGAAGTCGTTCTTGACTGGTTTCAATTATTTTATTCTATGCTGAGAGTTAGGTTGGAAAGGAGTTGTTGAAGATTTGAGGAAAATGAATGAAATAGTCATCACGGAGAGCTAAAAGGGTAATTTCCTAGAGAAATATTATTGCCTTATCCTATAATGTTGAAAGTCTATTTGAAATCAGTGATCATAAATTTAAAATGAGTCTATTCGGCAGGTTTGTGGAAGTTTTCTCAAATAACATTCAACTTCTTGGGTGTACACAGGCCCTGCAGAGGGCCAGGTTTCTGAAGCAGTGGTATTTCGACAGGGAAGTATGCCAAAAGAACATGATCGTTGACGATATTTGCAAGAGAATGATTACAGTGTTAAGTTAAAAAAAGGAAGTTGGGCCCTGGCCGGTTTGGCTCAGCGGTTAGAGCGTCGGCCTGCGGTCCTGAGAGACCCGGGTTCGGTTCCCACTAAGGGCACGTACCTTGGTTGCAGTTTGTCCCCGGCCCTGGTTGATTGTGCGGGTGGCAGCCACTCGATGTGTTCCTTTCACATCGATGTTTCTCTCTCTCTCTCTGTTCCTCTCTCTCCCTCCCACTCTACCTGAACAAAAAATGGAAAAATGTCCTCGGGTGAGGATTAAAAAATAAAAAATAAAAAAAAGGAAGTTGGGATAGCAAGGTGGGTCAAGATACAGTAAAAATGAGGCAGGGTCGTTGGAGACTTTGGACAATAAGTCAGATTGAAAAATCAGAGACAGATTAATAAGGAAAAAACATTTGAAATCAAAATTAAAGATAACACACATATCATAAGGACATGCGCAGTAGGGTGACTGAGTGATTTCGCAAAAAGAGATGGAGCAAAGGAAGTTCAGGAACTGATAAGCCAACGCTGTGTCGGATGGATCATCCTTGTGAATACTGCAGTTTATGAGACTGATGCAAAAAGTGTGAGAAAAAGGGAAGGAGTGCACCTCATGCTAAAGTTAACAGTATGAGAACAAGTACCGGGAGGCGATTATGGAATGCCCATCATCAGAAGGAATGGCGAGAATGATTTCATGGAATGTACTTCAGGGTCATTGCGGCTGTGCAGGAGGCAGCGAGTCAGTGCTTTAGAAGAGCGACGAGAGGGTTGTACAGGAAGGGGTGTATTCAGGTGACTGTAAGTGGTTAGTTATCAGGATCTAGGAAATAAAAGTTACATTGCAATTTATACCGTGGTTTATAGTGTGTAGGGTAGATCAAGAATAGATTAGAAACGCCAACACCATGTGAAATTCTGAAGGGGCATTTCACCTTGGAAAGAGGGAGGCAAGGAGAGGGCACACTTGCTAGGGATGCTGGAACTGAGTTTTGCGGGTACTGAGAGCATTATCTAGATTCAAAGATTTGAACTAAAGCAATTACTGTAGATGAGAAACTAAAAGATCTGATTAATCCTAAGATTTAGACATTAAAAAATAGAAAAAAGTTGGAAAAGAAAATACACAATTCAAAATCTTTATTGTAAAAAAAAGGAACTGTACGGAAGTGTGCTGATATGGAGGGATGCCTTAATTTTGCTTATAGGTACAATTGCTCATCAGGTGCTAATTTCTATTTGGGGTGTGTGTGTGTGTGTGTGTTTAATAGTAGTATTTAGATATATACTGAGTAACTTTACACTTAAAACACATTCGAGGCTCTGAAAACGTGTTTGTACTAGTACGTTTAGTAATAAAAAGTAGATTTTAGGAAAAAAGAATAAAAGTGCTTTGTAAAATTAAATGTTTCATTTAATTTAGAGATTCTTACAATAATGTTTGTTTTATAAAATCTACAGAGTTTCATCACCTAGTTGTGTACTGAAAGGAATTCTAGTGGTCATAGCTCTAAATATTTCACTCTAAAGCTCACCACAAATTTTGATAAAGATGTTCATTATTACATATGTTTTCTGTTTCCATAGAAACTTTACTACAAGAAATCTGGACTGAGAAACAATCTTTAGAAATGGAATACTAGTGGTTTAGGAATTACATTATACTTAACTTAGCAAAATTGTCTTATACTATATACATTTGTATTGCAGTTGATACTAAATCTAGTTTACTTCTTCGTGAATATTAGTTTGTTAAATATAAAATTAGTGGTATTCAAACAAAATCAATAGAAATATTATATATATATAATTTAATAAAAATATCAATTTGATATGGGTTGGCACATTTGTTATGTGGTCATAACATATATTAATTATGCCATGATTTTATTTATGTTACATGTTATTACTAAAAATTTGGATAAAGTAATTCAAATTAAAATATTGTGTTGATTTTCAGATTGTTCTGGAAAATTCCAAGTTAGGAAGCAAAACTAGGCACATTTATTAAATCCATGTGGTTAATTTTTTAACTTAAGCATCCAGATTAAAGATTGTTAGTTGTTAACATGTTTTAATTAAAATTTTCTTATTAAATCACTGAGTATAAAAGTTACTATTAGAATATCTAGGATGTTAGGTCATTATGGATTTGAGTGATTTTCTTTTTCTGCTTGAGAAGAAAATAGTCCAATGTGGGATTGGAAACTCTGATCATATAATTCTAACAAGAATAGGAGTAGAAGCTGAATTTATTTTACTAGGCAATTATTAATAAGTGTACATTTTGGGTAATAAATCCATTCACATAACATAATCTCACTATTTGAAGACTCACATTTATCTATCCAACCACGTGGCCAACTCTGTTTTCATCTGTCTTCTGGAATCAGTTCAGAGAGAAAGAAAGCACATAGCAAATGTGGTGTTTCTTCTTTGATTAGTGCTTGACAGGGGCTAGTTCAAGTACATTTTAAGGCCAGAAGAGAACACAGCACTTCATTTAACAAGACAGAATACAAAAAAAAGCCTTGCAGTTGATGAATTGGGAAAATCTGTCAGATGTTGTTTCATATATAATGAAAACAAGCTAGATCAATAACAATAATAACTGAAATGTATTAAGCGATTACTACAAGGAAGGACCTATATTAAACACTTTACATGTATTATCTCATTTAATTTTCACATCAACCTGAGAGGATAAAGTCTATCAGTTTCCCTTTCTAGAAAATGCTAGTGTTGGGTGATAAGAAATTGGCTTGCAGCTGAAGTTTGGAACCAGAATACAAACCTGAGTTGGCTTAATTCAAGTTTTTCAGCATGTATTACAGTCCTAGTGGATATTTCATAAACATATTTAAACAATGAAATCTTTATGAACTTGAAATTTGGAAAACCATGTTTTGTATAACAGATACCTCTTTTGAAGATCCAACCCATATTGGTGTATTAATACATTCAAGAAGCAAAAGTAAAATTAAAAGAGTCCATGGTTAAAGAAGGTAAAACAGTTAATATGCGTTTGTCTTTTTGTATTCAACTTTTAGCACAGTAGTGAATCAATGAATACCTGCTGGCTTAAAAGTATTGTAAAACGTGACAAGAAGAACTTTTGAATGGGGACAGGTGTCTGATAAGTACAAAGGACCCACAAATTACAGTGCAGGTGTGTGCATGTATGTGTGTATTTTTATGCAAGACAAACCAATGATAAGCTTATTTTCCATAGAAAAGTAGATTTTATCCACAGTTCTTAAGTCTACCTCTTTGTTCGGTCATTGTAACAAACTTTGTATAGAAATAAAAGTGCGTTCAATTCAAAAGCTTAATTATACCACATTTTACAAGATAGAAATTTAGCACAAAAATATCTAATATTATGTGAAACTAACAACACCTAAAATAATCTAATGTAATAATTAACATAACTTTTCCCCTTGAATCAGAGAAATAGAGAAAAATATAAGAAGTTATAATATTCATAAGATATTGTACAAACTATTGTTCACCACTGTAGATGGATTGACTGTATCTTTGAGTGGAAGAAAATAGCATCAAAATTGAATGTCAAAACAAAAGTTTGAATAAAACGTGCAATAGATTGAAATATCACAAATACCAGTTTGTTTGTTTGTTTTTAATACAACATCAATGACAGACAATTTTAAAAATGTTACCTCCCTTAATACTTGCTTCATGCACAAATCTTATCTGTCCTGTAAATTTGGTTTGCAGTTTATGATCTCATATTTCCCTGCTCGTCTAATTTCAGGATCAAATGTTTCTAAATGTTTATATACCAAAAGCTACAATGAAGATGATAATTTTTATTCTGTGCTCTGTGGCTTATTTAATTGAACTCAAACAATTGCTTTAAATTTTAAGAAAATTATTAGCTAAAACTGATTATTCTGGTTCATATAAATAATAATAATAATAATAAAATGTGTTTTATTTAGATTAAATCTTTTCATCAAGCTTAATTCTGGAAAATCTCTTATGTAATTAACCACCTTAGCAAAACGGGCCTGTATTATGTGCCCATTGATTAGGATAGAAGTTTATAAGGGGGAATGTTGTTAACCTTGACTGAGCACCTGCTGTGTTAAAACTAGACAGCCGATAGAAATTCTCATTGACTTTAGCTGACTTCAGTGAATTTCACAGAATTCACGGGAGGAATGTTAACTCCAGATCTGGGGCGGGGTAGGGATTGAGTGGAAGGGGAGGGGGTATGTTTCAACAAAAGAATGTCAAAATTATTCTAGTTTTACTATTGTGGGTCCTCACAATTTTAGGAGTGCCTATGAGCAAAAATGTGGGTGTGAATGATCATTAATGATAAGTTAGTTAATTTATGGATAGACCACAGCACCAGAGATAAAACGAAAAGGAGCAAGTGGTGGCAAGCTACAAGGAGCAACCAACTCAAAGAGCGAGTCAGGCTGAAAGTTCAAGGGGAGCCAGGAGAGGCAGGGGAGCAACCTCCCATTCAAAAGGCACTGGCTTGAAGTATATTATCTCCTGTCCTCCAGTGAACCCTATGAAGTCTTAATAGCACATTTTATAGAAAGAGTTCCTTGAAGATGAGAGCATTTATATAGGTTAACTAAGGTTCTCCTGACAGTAAATAGTGAAACCAGAGTCCCACATCTAAACAAACTCACTCAATAATCCATGGTTTGTCAACTAAATATTCGCTGCACAAAGTGATCTGTGACACAGGACCTCCTTCATCTCGGAGCTTGTTGGAAATAACTCCCAGAACCACAGAGGCAGAATCTGCATTTTGAAGAGCTCTCTAGGTGAATCGTAACCACATTAAAGTTTGAGGAGCACTAAACTAAAAACCCTGTCATGGGGCAATACAGGAGGATAAATAGAACAACAACAAGGATTCCAGGGGTGCAATGAGCCAGAGAGGATCAGAATCAATGAGATTCTGCTTTACAAATGCAGAGCACCTGCTGGGGGTCAGTTATGGGAAGGCAGCCTTGCTGTCTGAGGCAGAGGCAGACGACTGAGTGGCCGAGTCATGGACAGATTCTGGCCAATCTAAGAATCAAAAATCCTTATCATGATGTGAAGTGAAAATAACTTTATGACGTATCTGTTCCCAATCCCTCGTTTACACTGGAGGTGCAGTCTTACACAAGAGTGATGGGTCAAAACCAGAATCAAGTCTTCTACTTCCCAGGCCCCACATCAGGGCTTCAGAAAAGCAGGTGTTGGCCTCCTCAGCAGAGATGGCATATCTCAGATTTTTTCAGGATTATTCCGATTTCAAATATTGTGTTATTATTAGCTCAAAATCATGTTAAAAATAATAGTCTGAAGTTTGACACAGATGACATGGACAGTTATCATAACACATATCAATAAAATGAAATACCTGGATATATATAAAAAAGCTTAAGTTTTGAAAGTGCTCATTTGCTATAAGTTTTAGTAATTGTAGGCAGAATGCTCTAATATCTGGCATTATGACATTATATATATATATAACATTAAGGCAAAGCAATACTTTTTTTTTTTTTTAACTAAAAGTTTTAAAGGTTCTTAATGTTAAAGTGCGGTGTGTTACAATTTTTTCATATCTGTTAGCTGTTTTGAATTTAGACATTTTCAAATATTGCTAAACTTTAAAGTCATTTATTTATGTAATATTTATTGAGTGGTTAATACATGCAAGGTATTATTTAAACGAGTAAGGTTAAAAATCCCTTTGATTTAGTTTGAAAAGCAGAGGCATGGGGATAAGAAGTAAAGACGAGTGTGTCTAACTGTATCTTAGAAGCATAGAGGATCCAATGGAAAAAAAAAAAAGAGTGTCAATTCAACCTGTCATGAGGTTAAATACTTCCAAAATAATATGAAGTTTGAGATGAGTAATGTCAAAAACTACCATGTGACGACATCGGTTGGGATGCATTTCAGGGAAATACGCCACATTGAGAAAGGGGTCAGTGAGAAAAAGGCATGAACGTCTATGGCAAAAATACACATTGTCCAGTAGGACAGAATTAGGTGTGAAATGGATTCTATTGAGAAATAAACCTGTACATGTGGATACAAGTCTGATGTACAGGAGGCTAAAGTTTGTTGTTTAGATGATGGGGACCCCTTGTGGGAGGGAATAAAATGATCATTGCAGTAATTTAGAAATATTCTGGTGTTGGTGTTCTGTGGATAGATTAGAGCAAGAGAAACCGTTAAGAGGAGACTCTCAATGAGAGGCAGAATTAAGAAAGCAATAGGTGATTTAATTTATTTTTGCATCAGCATATCACCTGAGATCATTTTACACTATGTTTAGGTAATGGAGTGGGGGAAAATTAAAAACATGCATCAATATTCCTCTTTCGAAAAATAAAGGTTTAGAAAAAACATGCATCAATATTCCTCTTTCGAAAAATAAAGGCTTAGAAAAAACTTCCATCCAGTAAGATCCTGAATGGAAAGTAAGACCCTAGTCATAGATCACAGGAAAGGAAACAATAGTCCTACTTTAGAAATGGTGAGGAAAATCTATTGGGAATGTGCAAAGAAGAGAGAGGAAGCCAGAAAAATTGAGTAAGGGTGCAGAAATATAAAAGAAGATGAGACAGCAAGCCAGCCAAAATTCAAAGACATGTGTAGGAACACAGGTGTCTAAGGTTGATGTTATTGTTAGGCCCACTTTACATGCACAGGCTGATGTGAAAGTTTTACTGTGTCAACCATCTGGATGTGGAGAATAAACAGAGAAGCTCAGTTTAATACCTGGGTCTGTGTGATAGATAGTTGGGGGATGAAGTAATGGACAGCAAACCGTGGAAACCTTCATCAGGGTATAAATGAGAACTTGAGCCAATCAGAGAGATCAAATTTCGTGTGAGTTAAAAGATCAGCAAATATAAGAACTAGACATGTATGAGACACGAGAAGAGTGACATTCAAAATATCAAAGGTGATAGCCCAAAAGAGTCACGTCATTAGTATGAGAGCCCCAACATTTGTTCAGATCTGCTTTCCAGAATCTGGATCTCCAATTTCTTGCTGAGCCATTTAGACTAGGGTTTTGAAGTTAATGGACACTTTATAGGACCTAATGGCCAGTGTAAAGATCAAAAATCAAAAGAAAAAAGGAGAAAATGTCCACCAGACTTTCGACCATTCTGAAATATCCAACTTTGATTTTGTAACAGTTCTTCCGTGTGCCTCTCGCAGGAACATGGCAATATATCATACATGTGCTTTCATCCTAGACGGAGTTTAAAGTGTTTCTATTTGTTCTGTCCTGTTTTATTTTGTATTTAGTTCCCTTTTCATTCCCTCTTTCTTTCCTAACCGCCAGGCGCAACAACTAATACTAACAACCAGGTTGATTTATTTTCTAAGAAGTTTTGCAATGGAAATTTTAAAATATTACTTGCATCAGTTAGATTGTTATATCCATCTTTATCACATAGTATAACAAAAACAAAATGAAAATAACGAGACAGATATATACTATTTGCTTATTTTTTTATAATATGCTTAAATAAATTAGCATGACAGCATGTTGGAGTGATTCTGAGGGCTGGCTCCAGAGATAAACTGCTGGCATTTTTTATCATGATTATTCCTTTTTTATTTATTTTTTCCTGCTGTGTGATGCTGGGTAGTTATTTAATCATTCTGTGTTCCAGTTTCATTATAAAATAAGGGTAAAAATAAAACCTTATGGAAATGTTGGGAATTAAGTTGGTTAGTACATGTGAAGCAATTTGAATTATGCCTGGCACATAATAGCTGCTCAGTGCAAAATGATTCATTTCTGTTTATTGCTACCAGGGTTATTACTATCCATTTCCGGCTCTAGAACCATGTGTGACTCTCACTCGACTTTGTCCCATGTTTGTATGTCCCTTAGGTACCCATACATCTCTTTTATGATGTATGATATGCATTCAGGTGGTAGGGTGAGGAGGACGTGTTACCTTTGTTCATTAAAGTTATGTTAGAATAATTGTGGTCCCCTGAGATGACGTCTTAGGGTCAGATTTTTATTTCATAAGAAAGCACCTGTCTCAGTTATAGTCATTTTGCACAATATCTCCCTTGACCCTGACTCTTCTTTCTAGTTTGCCCCAAAGGGCAGTATTGAGAAGCACCTGCAGAGTCTTTATGAGGGCTGCAGTCCAGCTCCTTTCCCCACGCCAGACCGTGTGGATGACAAGGAGGGAGAAAGCAGTCCCGCTGCAGAGATCCCCTGGAAAAATCACTATCACATTAATGAAAACAACACAGAAGGTCAGAGAAGATTGAGCAGCAGAACAGCCACAGGAGGCATTGACGGATAAGCCCACTCTGTGCAGTGCTCCAGTTGTCTTCCCTTACAATCCATCTACTGGTTGTAATTAGTGTGTGGCAGCCACGATTTACCCTATTTCAAATATCATCAGCATTTCTCCAAGAGCTTTCACCTTGATGACTATCTGAGCTCACAATAAGCATGTTGCATTTCAATGCAGCACTCTCATAATCGCACTTATTGTCATTCCATATATTTTTTAAAATTTTATCTGAATTTTAGTAAAGGTCAGTGTACAGTATACGTTATAAAGGATCTCAAGTTCTGCTTATGGGATGATTGTATCTACAGTTTTTTGGAACCACATAGCCTGAATATTTGATTGTTTTTCATGAGAAAGTCATTATTTCCAAGGATGTTTGGGATCATATTTGAAGTTAACAAGCTATGATTTGATGGCAAATAATATTTATTTTTACTGATTATAATAAAAAAGAAAATGATGAATACGTAATTCAATTTTGGTTATTTCTAATTTTATTTACTGTATAAATTACTAAAACCTAAATCTGGAAAAGCAACATCAAACGAGAAGTAGCTTATCGAAGAGCTTTATTATTCTCTTTGAAACATGATTCATTTAGTGATTATCCCTCTGGGATCTTACAAACTTATGTGGACAGTAAGTCACTGGCTTCCAACCATTTGTGTTGCTTGCCAAAGGCATACCTTTGAAGGAAGATAGTTGGAAAATTCACATATTAAGAATAAAACTTTAATCCATTAAAATTAGTTAAAATTACAAAAGGTGCTCTCAATTTAAAAAAAAGAAAAAGAATGATAAAAATTGTAAACAGTAAAAGAATATAAATATCAAAGATTATATTCCTTTCATTTAGTATTCTTTTAATTATTAAATCTCAGCCAAAAATGCAGGCTGGTTTCGGTTTTCTCAACAGAGGTTAAGTCAATTTTAAAAACTATTTTATTTGAATTCAAATTACTAAGCATTTTAATTATTAAGTGAATCGTTTTCACATATACTGAAGAAACACATTCAGAGTTATTAATAATAATATTTAAAGAAAGTTATTAAAGGCTATCACACTTGGAAAAATCACTTTATCACTTAGCCTATTAAAACTATAAATGCTCTACTATTATTTGCAGCTGAATAATTTCAGCAATATTTAACATTTTGGTGTTACTACCATTTATAACAATAGGCTAACATGAGAAATGAAATTGCAAATGCATAGTCATTAAATTTGCTTAATGACTAAAAATGTTTTTAAAAAAATAATAGTTTAAAATGGATGAACATTATTCTATTAACTTGCCCCTATAATGTCAAATACGTATGTTTCCCAATTAAAGGAGAGGCAGTCATTACAGGATGTAGGGAAATATTCCCCAGCCAACGTGAATGCAATATTTAATATACATCTGGAAATACAAGTGTTGTTGGCCCTTGGTAGCTAACCCAGAGACCTCTGGGTGCTGAGCTAGAAAAAAATGAAGTCTGATTTTGACTTCATCGTATAAACAAAATGTCATCCACACATCAAATTCCACCCACAGTGAAGCCCTGGCATGGCTAATGATTATAATCTTCACATTTAATCGCGGGAACTCAGTGACAGGCAAACAAAGGTTAGCTAAACTGACTGTTCAGATGATTTCAACAGAGAACTCCACACGTTTTATTTGTAAATGTACATGCACAATTCCAGTGGCCCTTTTCCAAAATGCAGTTGAGTTTGTACAAAGCACACTGACACAAAAGACTGACCATTTGCTTAATCTTTATGTGGTTAGAGTTATATGGAAGTTTGTTAGGTTCCCTCCAAATGTTTGCTTTTCCAATGCTGCGTTCACTGTGGAATTATGCTGTGGCTTCTTAAATCTGAAACAAAGATCTGGATGTACAGTGGATTCGTTTAACTGAAACTGTTCTTGTGTTCTCATCTTTCTTTAAATTTTTCTGAATTCATTTCTCTAAATCATCTCATTTTAACACATTTTATTCCTTTACTAATATGCAACCTAATAAAAAAAGAGAAAGAAGAGGGACATGTATAATAACATGTACCCAGGAATCCAGAAGTAACTGAAAGTTTTTAGAATTTTACACCAATGCAACATGAAAATAAAATTAACTTATTATATTTAACTGATTAATCAGAATAATTCAATGAGTAGATTTTGAAATATTGATTGATATAATTTACCAAATAATGAAAAATTAACTGCACAACTGGTGCAGCCACTATGGAAAACAATTTGGTGTTACCTCAAGAAATTAAAAATTGAACTGCCATTTGACCCAGTGATCCACTTCTAGGAATATACCCTAAGAAGCCTGAAACACCAATCAGAAAGAATATATGTACCCCCATGTTTGTAGCAGCACTATTTACAATAGCTAAGATCTGGAAACAGCCCAAGTGTCCATCAGTAGACGAATGGATAAAAAAGCGGTGGTACATATACACAATGGAGCACTATGCAGCTGTAAGAAAGAAAGATCTCTCATCTTTTGAGACGACATGGAGGGACCTGGAAAGTATCATCCTAAGTGAAACAAGCCAAACAGGGAAAGACAAGTATCATATGATCTCACTTATTTGTGGAATATAATGAACATAACAGTCTGAGTAATGGGGTAGTCCCAGAGACGTGGAAGTGGGGTACGGACTGACAATACCCAGAAGAGGAGGTGGTGGGGGAGAGATAAACCACAGAACTTATATGCATGTATGCATGAACAATGGGCATGGACAACAAAGCTGGGGACAGGGCGGGGAGGGAGGGAATGGGGAAAATCAGCGGGGGAAAAAGGAGAAACATCTGTAACAAAAATAAATAAATAAATTAAATAAAAAAAATTAACTGCACAGAAATTTCATTATTTTATATTTAATGAACATTTTATATAATTTGTGTTATAATACATATTGTACACCATTATATAGAAATGAAAGTTTTGTTATTATAATTTGGGTATATTTTTCAATATTATATATTTCTGTAAATGATAAGATATACTTTAAAATGTATTAAAATTATTTGATTATTTTATTTAGCATTTATTGGCATTATTAGAAAGTATACAACGTGTTGATTCTCTATAAATTATTAAATAATTTTATAAAATTATATAATTTAATGATAAATAATTTTATTATCTATCTTTATAAAATAAATAAACTTTAACAAATCTTTTATGGTAATTAATCTATTTTTTCTCCTACAGGAGTTTTAGTTATTTTGCATTATTATTATTTTTTAAAATTTGTTATCTTTATTCAGCATGCCAACATCACTTTGGATCACTATGGCTTTTCCGTTTAACTTTGTCTAATCAAGTATTGCTTAATTTTTGTTTTCTCATTTTATTTAGGGAAAATCATTTTAATAAATCTAAAATTTTAAATGTTATAAGGATCTTATGATTTCATAATTTTATTTGGGGGGGAAAAATAAACCAGGAAAAGAAACTAGCTTCAAAATAACTACCAAAAAAAAAAAAATGATAGAGAGAGAGGGAGAGAGAAAAAAATAAAAAAGTATATGTGAGTGCAGATTAGGGTTATGTAGAGACTGCTGCTTATACAATTTGGGGTTCCATTTTAAGAAATATAGTACAAACTCAATAAAAATGTGTGTAAAAAAGGAGATCTAATGTACAGCATGGTGGATAATTGTAAAAATATTACATTGTGTATTTGAAATTTGTTAAAAAATAGATTTTAAATTGTATCTTCACCCACACAGTCACACACATGCATGCACAGTACTGTGAGGTGATGGATAGGTGATGTATAGCTTGATTGTGGTGATCCTATGACCAAATAGTATTTTTTTTTGTAAAAATTTGTTATTCTTTCTTTTAGTCTGTCTGATCAAAATTTGCTTTTCATTATTGATAGTTCATAAAATGTCCTTTCAGCTTTACAATTACAGGATTTTTATCCAATTCAGGAGAATCTTGGTCAGGTTTTTCCATTCTGAGCTGCTTCAAGCAATTCCATTTTTTGTAGTGACACTACAGGTGTGTTCCGCAAACATAGCATTCCAGTTAATTCCATTTTGCATAATGCTCATCAAAAAAATAAAGTGTAAGATAAATTTATAATTTTTTACAAACATTACTAAGAACATCCTTGACAGGAAAGAACTTCCAATTGACAAGGTACACAGGAGAATAATTATAATAGTCTACGCATAAGATTTTGAAACTTTTTATACAGATTAGATTCTGGCTCCACACAGTGTTGACATTGTGTTTCCTCCATGACCCACATACTGTGATGGTGTGTGGTAAAGACCATTTTCATAGTCCAATGTGACTCCAGGCCCTGGACCTGCTAGTTGAGACACAGAGATTGATGGAATAGGGAGATGGTGGGTTATTTTTGGAAATAATTTTCACCCCAGGTCAGCTGGCAATAGTGTATACACTGAAGTGATATGAACCACAAAACTACATCCACTGAATGTATTCTCACTAAACTTCCTCTTAAAGGTCACAGTACTCCTAGCTACTCTATTCCTTCAAGGGAAAAGGTAATGGAGGGAAAATTCCAATGAAAAGAAAGAGTGACCCTAATAGAGTATCTTTCTTTCAAAGATTTTACAGGCACATGACCATGGGAACACATTGCTTGTCCAGGGCATTAGAAGGGCCTGTAAAAGTGAAAACAGTCCTTAAAACTTAAGTTCCTTTATGTTCATGGAAATTCCACTGAGGGTTCATTATAGACATTACAATTCACATTCAGTAAACATGTTTGAAACTCTTTGATAGCAAAGGTTCCTTTCCATGGTTTACACTAAAAATGTAAATGTGTTGAATTATACAGCACATTTCATATCTTTTATTCTCTATCTCCTCATGAACATATGTTCAAAAGGCTTAGTTTCATGCATGTATATAACCCATATTTAATATCTTAGAAGTGACAAATAGTTGTAATGGAGATTCTATGCATCTCTAACAAATTTCTCCTTTAGTGATCTCTAGAAATGATTGAGAAATACAGACTTTAAAATTAGAGTCAGTTTTTTACATTGTATTTATTGTTGACAGTATTACAGATGTCCCCCATTCCCTCCTTTGCCCCTTCCACCCAGTCCCCAGCCAACCCCAGACCTTCCCCACACTATCATCTGTGTCCATGGGTTGTGCATATATGCATATATGTTCTTTGGCTAATCTCTTCCTGTGCCCTCCACCCCACTCCCCTCTGACATCTGTCAGTCTGTTCCATGCAGCCATGTCTCTGAACCTATTTTGTTCATTAGTTTATTTTTAAATCTTTCAGATTTTATCATCTATAATTAAACCAAGCAAAAATTAATTAGATCCAACTAATAATTCCCAGGAACAACTGACACAAAAACAACCTTATGTTATTTCCTAAAAGCAAGAGTAAATGAAAAAGCAGTAATATTGTTTGGGATAAAAAACAATTTGAAATTTTACATTTTATTTATGAAAATTTAAATAATTTCAGCAGAGAAAGTACCTCCAGATATTTCCCTCTGATTGTCAAATAAAATTATTAACTTATTCCTCACATTGTGAGGAAGAATTTACAGTGTGGGTATTATTCATTGTATAGCTATACTTTAAAATGATAAATAGTGCTAATTGTTACCTTAAAGTCTATCTCATTTACTGTTCATATTCTTGAGTATTACACTTAAGTAACACAGAAATAACAAAAACATATTACATACACACAAGTATTTTCAACAAACAAAAACATAATTTTATTCTATCATTTGTAATTTGATAAAAGTCAGGTTTTATGAAATGTGTAAACTTTTTAAATACACAAATCAATGTTCTTCTCTACATTACTTTTCCCACCCAATCAAAATTTAAGGACACAGTTTCTCCAGTTTTCTTCTAGAAAGGTTATTATTACATGAGTTGTTACAATGAAGGTAACTTTACCTTTCTGATGTATATTTTAAATATATGCAATGACAATTTTCCATTCTAAGTGTTCAGGTTATCAAATATCCCATTTGTCATCAGGTACCTATTTATGAATTTTAATGAATTATTTTGAAAAATGCCATTTATAACTCATCAGGATATTTTAAATAGAAGTGTACATTCAAGAAATTATCAAAATATTTTAAACAAAAATGAGGAACAATAAAAACTGTAAGAATGATTAGTGACAATTTTATATGCGGTTAAAGATTAGGAGAGACTGAATAGCAATAGATATTTTTAAATCTTTTTTGAAGGTTATATAACATATTGCAGAAGCTGTCAAGATTTTATTAAAGAGGAAAAAATGATGTTGTATTTTAAGCCTGAAATGATAAAGTGATAGCAACAAAAGAGATTAGAAGTGTTGTTTATTCTCACATCATTGATTCTAGTACGTAGACATTTAAATGGATGCAACAAACATGCTGAGAATGAATGGATAACCCATGTAACTTTTTCAATTTTATAGCCATAGAAGCAGGACATGGTGATTTATAATCCTGAAACATCTGCTGTCAATCTAATGGGGAGGGATGACATCGAGAAGTAAACTGATCGACTTCCTAGAATAGGAAGGAACTAAGGATCTCTGAAGGATACTGAGACACGAAAGAAACAAACAAGAACACAAAGTTTGAGCTTCACAATCAATGCGTATTCATGTGGTTGTCTCTAGCAGGGGGAAAGAAGTTAGAAACACAATTTAGCCAATGAAATGTGACCCTTAAATGAGGTTCTTTAGGCAAGTTAGCGTATTTTGAAAAATGTTTTGATATAAGGGTAATACCACATGTAGGTCACATACAAATTAAATAAGAGGATCTATGTGGCAGTGCTTTAAATTATCGAGTGTCATGTACACAGCAGATATGTAAGCCCTGCAGAGAAGCATGAGAGGGTGAGAGGAAGTATTTGATTTGCTCCGCTCTTGGGCAGGCTGCCTCTCGCAGGGCGATGGCCTCAGTTCACTGCTCACGTTATCTTGATGATATACATTTTCACTTCCCATGCTGATTTTAGAACTTAACCCCATATAAGAGATTCAATGTCATGCAGATTTCATCTGAGACTGGAAGTGAAGTGTGAGATAGAAAGAATGTCCCAAGGGCTATCGGGAGAGTGTTTTTTTCCCCCAAAGGACTGTGATTCTCTGTTGAATAAGTCTTTTCTCAGGATATTGTCCAGGTGTAGTCAGTGCCCAGAATAATGGTAAAAAACAAAAACTCTATGAGACTCTAGTGGATAAGCATCAGTTACCCCCAGCTCTACTGAGATCGAATATAAAATGGTTGCTTTGTTTTCAAAAAATGTGGTGCAGGCAACTACCTTTTTTCTTACAGTCTGTGCAGTTCTCATCAGAATTTCCATCCCGTTGCATTCATGAACAGAGAGAAGCCAAATGTTTGTTTCACGGACTCTCCTTGAATGCACAGAAGGGCATAGTAGGATAGAAAAAGGCCATAATTATCTGTGCAGAGCCAGGGTATCATTATTTTTGCCAAGCTACTTGCTATCATACAAAAAGTGTCTTTTCTTGTCAATCTTAATTTGACTTCACCCTTCACTTATATAGCACAGTCACAGATGTGAGCCGTACGTCAAAATGCCTTAGAGAGCTACATCATAAGACTACAGCAAAAGAAAAGCTAAGCAAAAACTAAAGTAACAATTAAAGAAATAAAAGATTTGATATGAATTTAGCTGAAGGAAGCAGATTAGCAAAGGGAGATTTCCCCAAAGGAAAATTCCCTTGTTTCTCTGCTTTATCATTTTGCCAATATTTACAGCTAGAAAATCAAACTATTAAAAGACACTTGTGCACTGTACAAATGACATATAAATTCATCATTTCGTGGTCTCCTAGGAAGGCAAAACCACGATCCATCTTTTGCTATAGCTGTTTTTAAATTGATGAAAATCATTAATTATTTCATGCTCCATTGGCCTATGTACTCTATGCAGACAAACAGAAGTTTGCTGAAATTTTGAAAATACTTAAAATTAAAATTCTCTAGTACTGAGGTTTGGAACCAGTGGAATCATATCTGAGAATCTGAATCATTTATATACCAGTCTGTTGTAACCCAGGAGAGTCATCCTCACTCGGACACCAAGTAATTTTGAATATTGGGAGCTTTATTACCTGCACAGGGACTGCAGCCAACCTACACAGAGGAGAACTGCAGCCCGGAGCTCAGGGGGAGGGCTGCTTATATAGGACAGGGATCACTCAAGAGTTTAGCAGAGCAAGCAAGCTACTGGTACAGGGTACAGAAGCGGAGGCAGTTAGTGATAAGCAGGAGGGAAGGGAGGTGGGAGGGAGCTGAGGCGAAAGGGAACTGGGTGAACTGGGTCAGCACACATCTATCCTGCTATTCATTCTATTATCTAAGTTCTAAAAACTAGCAAATTTGCTTAGAGGACACATTCATTTAGAGGAGTATCAGGCCAGCTGGTACTTCCTCAGGTTGCCTCTGAAAGCTTCATAGTTGGCCTTTTGTTTATTTAATCAGGAAAAAGTGATAGGAGCAGGTTATTACAAGTCCTTGAACAAAAGTCTACAAAGCAGCTCCTATCACTAGGCCCATTTTAGAGACAAAGAAACTTCAGGAAAGAGAAAATACCTTGTAAATTTCTCACTGCAGAGTGTTCTGTAGGTTCTGGGTAGACTAATTCCAGAGCCTTCACTAAATCACAGTGGTGTCTTCCCACCAGCAGGGCAGCCATGGAAACGGGTGGATCCTACTGCATCCCAACTCTGTCTTCAAAACCTCCACTGTTTTTCAGCATACCCGGTTCACACTTAGAAACCAAAAAAGCAGAGCATGCTTGTTAACACACTCCACAGTTTTTCAGATAGAAACTTCTAAAGGGATCTAATGCATATTCATTTTTAACAAAGCCCTAAACATTTGTGTCACATTTCTAAGGTCTCTTATATATTGTTTTACATCACAGCTATTTCTATAATTGAATGTATGTATGGCACAAATTACCCTCCAACGTGAACTGATCCCGCGTCATGCTATCACACTGTGCACGCTGAAGCAGCAAATACATGAGACTTTCATTCCCAGAAGACAATCTACACTACATTTCCACGGAGTGCATTTTACTTTTCTTTCGGTCAAATACGTAATAGCTAAGCAAGAAAAAACAAAGTGCCCTATTTCCTTTTTTTTTTTTTTTTTAAATTATGATAGTGTTTTCTGGTATTTTGTTGCATTAAAGGTAAACTGCATTTTTATTCTGACTAGTTCAAATTTCAAGCACTCTATTATTTTAATGGTTAAAATTGTCTTGACTGATTTGAAGAATATATTTATTTTTCTGTATTTTAATGCTTTCATATGAGATTGAACACAATTTGTCTTATAATGAAATGTTAATTATCCCAATGTAAATATTTTTAACAAGTTTTAGAAGACCAAAACAAGAAATCAAGGGGCTCATATGGAAAAAACGTGTTTTATTTTGAAGCAATCAAAAGTATATGAAAAACTTGCAAGCATAGAAAACTTCTATTTTCCTGAATCATTTGTGATTAAGTTATCTTCCTAATCCCCCATAACCCCAAAATAATTGAATGTTAATTTCTATAAACAAACACAGTCTCTAGTGACTACAGTGCCACCAGCAAAATCAACAAATTAACATTGATAAATTCCTACCACCTAATCCTCCGACCTCATTCACATTTCACCAAGTATCTTTATGACAAATGAGCTCAGTTCAGAATCATCATATTTAATTTTCATCTTGCTCTGAAGTCTTTCACTTTGGAAAAGACCCAGGTTTGTTATTTATCATTTATCACCTTGACATTTTTAAAGATTACAGACCAGTTGTGTTGTAGGTATCAATCAGTTTGGATCTGGGTTTATTTAATGTTACCTCACGTTTATTTTTTTATTATATTTTATTTTTTATTATATTTTATTTTTTTCATTTATCTTGAGGGAGAGAAGAGGGAGGTAGAGAGAGAGAGAGAAAAAAAAATCAACGTATGAGAGACACATCGAATGGCTGCCACCCACACAACCCCAACCAGGGCGAGGGACAAACTGCAACCGAGGTACGTGCCCTTAGTGGGAACCGAACTGGGCCTCTCTGGTCCGCGGGCCAACACTCCAAGTGCTGATCCAAACCGGCCAGGGCTAATGTTGCCTCACGTTTAGATCTAAGTCCAGCATCTCCGTCTGAAAGTAATGCTAAGTTTTTCTGATTGCATGGATTGTACAGACAGGACTTCAATTTGCCAGTTGCTGATGGCATTCATGTGGATCACTTGATACAGTATTTGTCAGGCTTCTCCACCACAAAATTACACATTTCCTCTTTATAATTAATAATAATTTGAGGAGAGATACTTTAAAACTATATGAATATCCTATTTTTCATGAAACTTTTAATTCTTTGATTTATTTACATCTCAATGGACTCAGGTTTTACATTTAATTTACTGGGTTATAATATATTATTAAAATAATCCATTTTGATGGTTAAATTCTCTTTCAAGATAGACTACCTGTCCATTTGACTGTCAGCATTTGTTGAATACTTTCTCGCTTTGTGGCACAATAACATATTCTAGACTTGTCTAGTTGTTTTCCTGCCTCGGCTCTTAAAAAGGAGCCCTGTTACTTTTATTGGAATCGTTCACTAAGACTGTGCAATTTTCTCTTTCTCTTTGACTCTGGTCACCGTCATCCAATCAGAAACAATACTATCTGCCTATGGTTTGTCCTTAACCGCTAAGGGTTTTATCAGAGAGTCTTGTGTAGTCTGTGGGCTTCTTCCCTCAGGCACCTCCAATCACTGTCTCACCAAACTGCAGAGAAACCCAGGCCTGCTTTTCAAATAACTGATGCTGGGGCTGTTGGTCTGCTGCTGATAGTGAGGTGGCAGGGTCTCCAGTTCCACTATGTCCAACCCCTACCCCTGTACTTATAAATATCCTAAAGAAAAATCAGTCAGGTGTTTGAAGCCCACAGGTCTCTGCCAAACCAAAGCTCTGTTTTTGTTTTTTTTTCCTCCCTCTTTACCCTGAACTTCTTTCTATGGATATCACATGTGATGCTTAGTCATGTTTCCACCCTCACAGTGAGTCAGCCAGGTGAAATTTCTTCAGGTCACTAACTTGAATAAGATTCTCCCTCCAGATTCTTAGCTCCTCTGATGCTTCTATTTGTCCCCGTATCATTCTGCACCCTTCACAAGAAGATTTCTTTCTTTTTATTCCATCTTTCCTAGTTGTTTAGGCAGAAGATCTGATCTGCTATCAACTACTTTATTCTACTGGGAATCAGAAGACACTTGACTAAGAATAATCTTAATTATTTAAGATTATTTCCTTGTTTCTTTTCTCAGTTTTACCCAGCTGAGTTGTTCCTGGATCAGGAATATATGCATATATATCTGTTATCTATGTATCTATCTACTCACATGGGTCTCTTGTGTTGTGTTGTTTTGTTTATGTTTGGAAGGAAAAGTGTGGGTCAGGAAGTGTATCTGATTACCTGAAATTTTCCATAATAATCTGAAATTTATGGGTAAATTAGTTTTTGTTTATTTCTCTCTAAACAAGAGGGAATAAAATCCATATGAATTATTTTGTTATTTTATTATTTGTTATTATATTAAATGCAGACTTTTGTTTCTTTCCCTCCCACAGAGACAGTTGTATACTAATAAAAATGGGTTTTCCATGTGATTCCTCATTGGTTCTGCAGAGTCAGTTTCTAACGCCAAACATGATTGCAACAGATCTCTGCTGTTAGTCTATCTAGTTCGTTCCTTGTATGCACTTAACCCTTGGGAACAGCTTTTGGCCAGGTCTTTTCTGACAACTGCTGTCTGGGTCCTGTCTCCCTGATACCCCTTATGATCTTTGAACTCCTCGCATATCCTGGAGCGTCTTCCCGCTAATTCTTATATGTAAGCCCTACTTTCTTCTAGTCTTCTAAAAAAAATTAACTGCTTCATTTTGATTTTAGTGCTCCTTGTTGCTTTTAAATTACTTTTAGGACCAGAAAGGGGAAATACAAACTTTACACATCTTCAAATGAAAAATTAGCAAGTACCTCACTCTGTTACTTTCCACATTTTAAAGAGTGCACTATATAGTATGAAGGGGTTGGCTCTGTAAAATATTTTCTCAAATCCTCAAGCTCTTTTATAAAAAAGAGACACCTGGCTGCCCATATGTTACATTTTAATTTGAATACTTAAGGTAGTATCTTATTTACATAATAGCCAAAGATTAAAACATGTGGGACTAAATCAGAAATATAGCAAAAGAGTTGGGGTGATAATTCCCATGAATGGAAATTAAAATGTACACACATATGGATAAACACAGAAGAGATGCTGTAACAATGTGACAATAATCAGTATGTTTCTAAAAATTAATGTTCTAACATAAAACTTAAAGGAGTTTTAAAATTGACTGCAAAACACTTAGTTGAAATCTTTACATTTGACAAATATAGAATTTCAGGGCAGAAGTGTACTGACCTAAGTTGGGTGTTGAAAAGCAAATTAGACTCTAGACTCCCAATTTCCAACATGTGGAGGGGCTTCCTCACATATCTGAGCAATTCTCGACACCAGAAGGGTATCCTAGAATTCACTTCAATTCTGACACCATCTACCTGGAGATAGCATCAGGTTCCATAAGCTCAGACCTACCAGACTGCTCCTCCCCACCCCCAACTTCAGACACCAGTCCCAAGCCCAGCTTGTTACCAACTGGCTCTTCACACAGCCTAGAAGGCTTTGCCATGGTTACCAGCACAATAACCTGGTTATTTTTATTTAACAGGAAAAGAGTAAGCGAAAATCAGCTGGTTTAATACTCCAGGTCTATTCCCCAAGTTGGGGAGGGGCCTGGACAAAGGCAGTTGAGATGTATGCCCAGTGAGGTCTGAGTGATATGGGAAGTGACTACCTGTCCTTCGCATGTGGGGGCAAGTCAGGGGTCAGAATAGGTGCGGCCACTGCAAGCGTATGAAACCTGAATATTTAATCTCTTAAACAAAGGAGCTCTCTCTCTGCTGCTGCTGTACCAGACTCCTGCCCTCACCATGTGGCCCATGGTCACGTGGGACCCCCATAATGGACGGATGGACTAAATCTGGACTAATTCTAATCTGGATGCAGCTGCACATGGAACAGACACTCTGGACTTTGGCTTTATTTCTGGCCTTGCTGAACCCACAACTGCCCCTCTTCCAGGACTGGAGTGAGGGACATGGGATTTTACAGCCCTAGAAATGTGATTCCACACCAATGAAAACCATACATTCTTCCATAGAAACTTCTGAATATGTTTATTTCGACTGTGCCCCAACAGCCTCCTCACACCAGTGTTGGAGAGATCTGGCCCCTTTATCCCTCCGGCGACACCATGACTCCCCTCCTTGGATTCAATTAATTTGCTAGAGAAGCTCCCAGAACACAGAGAAACATTTTACTAACTAGATCAGTGTTTCATTACACAAAGGTATAACTCGAAACAGCCAGATGGAAGAGATGCATAGGGCAGTGCATGTGGGTAGGAGTGCAAGCTCCCAGGCCCTCTTCAAGCCCTCCACTCCCCCTCACTTCCACATGTTCCCCAACCCAGACCCTCTCTCAATCTCATCTTTTGGGGTTTCTATGGAGGATTCATTGCATAGGCATGAATGATTAATGTATCAGTCATTGGTGATTGATTCAACTTCTAGCCCCCTCCCTTCCCTGGAGGTCAGCCCCACCCCTCTAATAACATGGTTGGCTCCACCTGCAACCAGCCCACAACCTTAGATGCTTCCCAAAGTCATCTTTATCACTGTCATGATTTAAGGAATTCCATGGGTATTATGAGTTCTCTGCCAGAAGCCAGGAGGAAGATCAAAGAGATATTTCTCATTATAAAACACAGTATCACCCAAATTCATAAAAAAAACACTAAATCCTAGTTTCAAAATCATTCAAGTCCATGAGCACTCACAACTTAAAAGATGGGAAAATTCCAAAATATTTTTCTTTATTTTATTTATTTATTTTTAATCCTCACCCGAGGACATTTTTCCATTTCTTGTTAAGATAGAGTGGGAGGGAGAGAGAGAGAGAAAAACATTGACATGAAAGGGATACATCGAGTGGTTGCCAGCCGCACCACCCAACCAGGGCCGGGGACAAACTGCAACTGCGGTAGGTGCCCTTAGCGGGAACCGAACCAGAGTCCCTTTGGACTCCAGGCTGACTCTCTAACCACTGAGAAAACTGGCCAGGGCTTTTTATTTTTTTAAATATGTTTTTATTGATTATTTTAGAGAGGAAGGGAAAGAGAGATAGAAACATGGATGTGAGAGAGAATCATCTATCGGCTGCCTCTTGCATGCCCCCTCCTGGGGATAGAGCTTGCAACCCCGGCCTGTGCCCTGAACAAGAATCAGACCTGGACCTCAGTCCATGGGATGATGCTCAAACCACTGAGCTACACTGGCTGGGCTCTTTTGTTGTTGTTGTTGTTAGACCACTTTTCAGGCAGTCCAGGCATTTTAAATCTTTCAGTACATTAATCTAGGACAGACATAAACATGAAAGACACTATGTTGTATTTGAGGATTTTTAAATCTTGAATAAATAAATGGAAATTTTAAAAATTATAATCTGCATGTTTATCTTACCTCAGAACGCTCCATATCTGCTTAATGTCTTTGTTTGTGGTATCATTACAACTTCTGGCAAGCTCTTGTTACAGGAACTTTCAAAAATTAACAATAGTTAAAAGCAGGAGGAGATAATTACCCTCATTAATGAGGTTGCTTACCAGATTCCACAGCAGTGGCTTGCACAGCAGGAGAGCCCAGCTATTTTAATGTCAGATATACTTACCCTTGACATTCCTTAATTACTTTTCTGAGTTTTCCTTGACTCACCTTAAATGCCAAGAGTGCTGTGCTCCCCAAATTGAGCACCAATTGTGGGTAGTTCAGATGACAACAACCCATTGTTGGATTTGATGTAACACTGATCTTGAAAAGGTTAAGCTTGTTTTAAAGAAATTATCATCACAAACTGTATATTAAATCTCAACATTTAGTTTTATTTTTTACATTGTGGAGAAAAAATGTTTAACTTTGAATGAGAAGATTGTCATTTATGTACTCAATTTTTCAAAAGTCAATTTTATGAAGTCTCCTATAAGCAATGACATTCTCAAGGTGATAAGTAAAAGAGGGTTATTTGAAATAAAAATAACAGTTACAAAATTACAGAGTATTAGTTATTTCTATGTGTTAAGTTGCTTCAATTTATTATTTTATTAAATGTATACAATACTCTCATGCAGTGAAAAGTGAATCAGTTGATTATCATAATTATTGATGGCTTAAGGTAAGATGAATAATTTGCCTAAAAACTAAGTCCTGGATTAGATCTTATAAAATGGACAAATTCTTTTAATGCAATGGCATGTTTTTTGGAGGCAAAATAAATTCCCTGTCTTGTCTGTTCCTTCGTAAATAGAATATATGAATAATATTTGACAATGAAACAGTAATAATAAAGCAATCAGGTGCTTTCATAGAAATTTTACATTATAAAGGGGTTCCTTTTGTTTATTTATTTCCAGCTGGGAAATTCCTAATGTTTGTCAATATAGAATAAAAATAAGATAAGGGAGGGGATCCTATAAAAAATAAAATTAAGTAAATGTTAAAAATACCTTAAATAACTTTGCCGGAATTGTTGTTGACATACAAAGTTGCAAAGCAAGTTAATATAGACCTTTACATGGTCCAAAGTGGTGGCAAAGAGTACTAGAGTTGAAGAGTAATAGGCAAATGCGGATCTTCACTCCAATATCATCTTTCGTTTTCACATCTTTGCTTGACGCAGTTCAACTCAGTCATGCCATCTTGCATACGTTATCTACAATCTCTACAGATTCACTTACAATTTTACAGGGCATATGCTTTACATTTATTTCCTACTACTAAGAAAGCCTTGACATACTTGTTATCACTATTAGCATAATGCCTCCTAAGAAGAAAATTAATAAAGTTAAAATTAATGAGAATATATGTCCCTTGAAGAACAATTAAATAAAATTGTGACTATAGGTAATAGAGCTGTTCATATTGACTTGACCTTCTGTCCATTCATACATATTTGAGACACATTCCTGTAGAATAATGCTGGTACCAATTTCATGGAATAGTAAAGTGTCCATGTAAAATGTATTAAGTGACATAAGGTGTTGATACTGAGTGTCATTGACAGGAATACAGTGAAAATATAAAATGAAGTTACTATAGTCAAACTCCTAAGTGATTAAAGTCAAGTAGGTTGAGGCATGAGGGAATAATTCCACTTTTATTTTAACCAGCCTGGGAACTTAAACCTTGGAGATTTCCAGTTGGGCCTCAATGCCTGGATATATATTAGACCTCCAGATAAACCTCTGACTAACTATTGAGGCACTCAAGTATTCAGACTACCTGGCATCCATCATATAGACCGCCTGACATCTGATTGACAACTGTCCTGGACCAATCCTAGGGCTAAGAATGCAGAACTGATTATTCTCAAGAATGTACTTTTTACTCTAAAAACTCCTAACTTTTATTTCTTCCTTAAAACGCCTCTGGGTTGTTGCCTTGTTGTGTTTCCAGTTTGCAAACCCTAAGTCCCTTAAATAAATTTTGAACATTTATTTCTAGCCAAAGCTCCAGATTCTTTTTAAGTTTGTTCAACAATTTGCTTGTATTAATATCATGACTCTAACTGAATATATCAAAATGCATTAATATTGAACTTCGTCCACATGATACCAAATCCTTCAGGTAAAAACTAAAGTTCAACGATAAAATCAATAATTTAGCATTTAAGTTTCTTTCCACCATAAATTTTTAAGTTTCTAATTTTTGTAGCTTATATTATAGTGCTTATCTGAACTTAAAATTCTTTGATAACGCTTTCTTACATACTAAATTTCCATCAGAACATAGTACAATATATTATAATGAAAAAAAACATGGGATTTGTACTTATAAAGAACTAGACTTGTATCCTGATTTTGGCAAGTTATCTATTTTACATCATCATCATATTTACGAGCTGCAGTTCCCACATTTTGAGCATATTATCTGTGCTCCAGAATTGTACTCAAAATATCTGAACCTTGCACATACTGGTGGAATTTTTATCATTGCATAGTGTGTTTATTTCATTATCCAGTATATAATGAATTTATATTCTCACAACCCCCATGTAATTCATCAGCAAGGTGAATAGATTTTATTCTTCCTGATCCTCATGCCTACATTGACAATATCCTCTTCAATCAAACTGAGAAAATAAATGATATATTCTGTTTCTGGAACAAATAGAGTTCATAGTTCTTAATTTTATTGTATTTATTAACTTAGTTATTTTATTTTTATTCTCTGCATTGATCCTTTTTGGTACTTCAGCATTTTCTCACAAATTACGTCCCCTGCCCTTTCTTTTCCTCTTTTGGTCATTGGACAAAAACCCCTGCTGCATAGACTTCCTGCTCTTTCCGGAGTCTTCGATGGAAGACTCCAGTGTGGGATGCCTGCCCCCTAATTGCATTCACTCTACCACTGAGTTTCTCTTAGTTAAGCCACCAACCCAAATCCATCTCCACCTCTGTGACTTAGTGGGTTTCTCGCAGTTTCCGCAAACATCTTTGAATCACTGCTCTCATAAGTGGGAATTCATGAGATACACCCTGCATCTTTTATTTCCATTTGTACTTATTTCCTTATAATTTCTTGTGTTATACGGTAATACCCCATGATAATGACTCTCCTTCCTTCCTTTCTTCTTTCCTCTCTTCCTCCACCCTTTCCTCTTTCTTATACATTTTGTCATTTTCTTTCCATTCTGAAAATAGAGTGTTTAGGAACTTGATTAAACCTCAGCATTTTAGCCAGATTTTCTGCAATTGAATGTAGTTTTACAAATCCCCTGAAACTCTATATATCTCTCTATGAAGCAGTAAGGGTAGTGCAAACTATATCTGAATATAAGAAAACTGTTACATATTTCTAGATGTCTTTAACTGATCTATTTTCATAAGCCCCCATTTACAGAGTAAAATGTTATTGTAAAAAAAAATATTTTTTTAAATAGAAAGTTGTTTTCAAACTTTTAAACTATGGTACAATTTCAAAAAATATAAATTCTCTCAACTAAATTGAATAATTAACATCTTTAACATCTTCTGCATTATGAAGCAGATAATAAAACAAGATCATTCCTTTGGGACTTTTGCCCCCCTTACTTTAACAGAAGAAAGTCCTAACCCATGGCAGTCACAAAAAAGAAACAGATTACATGGATTGGTATTCATGATCACACTCCTAATATTTGACTTGGCCCTAAGTTTTATTCAGAAAATGTAAAAAAGGGTCACGTGATTTTACTTGAGTAATCATTACAAAGATTTATTTTTAGTGTATTGTAGTATAGCATTTATAGCAATAAAACTTTTCTCTATTCTGCTCACCCGAGAACTGTGATTTACAATTTGTGATTATAAGAATGATTTTAATCTTTAAGGAATGCAAATAACCATGATTATCAATACCATTTATTAAGCAATATTCATTTCACACTGATTTAAGAGAAATAAAAAGGGGTTTAAATAAAAATAGCCCTTGTGTTGCAGGGATTTACAATGTCAGTGAATGACACAAATCCACATTACAAATACAGACATAAATGAACACTTCCAAGACTAACATCTGTGCATTTTAAATTTGAGAGTGATGTGAAAGGAAGAGCATTTCCTAGAAGTTGGAGCAGTGAGATGTTAAGAAGCAAATTTCTTTAAAAAAATTTTTTACAAATATATTTTTATTGATTTTTTTAGAGAGAGAGGAAGGGAAAGAGAGATAGAAACATCCATGTGACAAGGAAAAACATCAATCAGCTGCCTCCTGCACGCCCCCTACTGGCAATCAAGGCCATAACCCTCCATGTGCCCTGACCAGAAATTGGACTGGGACCTCTCAGTCAGTGGGGTGAAACTCAATCCACTGAGCCACACTGGCCAGGTAAGAAGCAAAATTCTAAAAGCAGCTTAGCTCTTGGCCAAGCCCTCATTGCAAACTCCTTTGAGTGCTGTTAGAGTGAAGTATGACTGGTAACCTTACCTCGAGGACAGCAAATGCTGCAGAGGATTCATTGAAAGATCTCCCGGGGCTAAAACTTTCCAGCATTTCTCAGAATAAATGAAAAGTTGTACATCACTGGGACCAAAATATGTTGCATTTTTCTGGCAGCAGTACTAGCAAATGGAAGTTATCAGGTAGTTGATATTAGTCTATAGAAAAATAGAAAATTTGAAGTAGTATTGTATAAACTCTGAGGTCAAACATCCTGGGTTTGCAGCCTGACACTTGCCTACTTAATTTTTTTTAAATTTGTTAATCTCACCCTGGCAGGTGTGGCTCAGTTGGTTGCAGTGTGGTCCCCTGTATCAAAAGGTTGTGGATTTGATGCCCAGTCAGGGCACATACCCAGGTTGTGGGTCAGTACTGGAGGTAACCGATACTTGTATTTCTTTCACATCGATGTTTCTCTCTCTCCTGCTTCCTCCCTTTCTGAAATCAATTAAAAACATTTAATATGTTAATCTCAATCTCAGTCACCCTCATGGTCAAAGCTAGACCATGTCATTATCAATAGTTTCATTTTTGTTTGTTTGTTTGTTTGTTTGTTCAGGTAGAGTGGGGGGGGAGAGAGAGAGGAACAGAGAGAGAGAAACATCGATGTGAAAGGGACACATCGAGTGGCTGCCACCCGCACAACTGACCAGGGCCGGGGACAAACTGCAACCGAGGTACATGCCCTTAGTGGGAACCGAACCCGGGTCTCTCAGGACCGCAGGCCGACGCTCTAACCGCTGAACCAAATCGGCCAGGGCAATAGTTTCATTTTTTATTGTCTGTCTCTGCCAGATAGAATATATGATTCAATAGAGATGAGATATTTATATATTTTGTACTTCAATGAAATAAATAAATGAATAAATAAAATCTGTTAAGTATTGCTATTATGAGTACCATGCAATAGGTTTGTTTTAAGAGCTAAATCAAAGATAAAATGCACGTTGATTAACCATGTGGGTAGCATATAGTAAGCCCTCAATCAATATAACTATATTATAATTATTTTATAACAGGTTAGATTGTCTTAATGTTTAGATAGTGTAGTAAAGATACTAATCAAGTAGCTTCTTAAGCTTTATATTTATAGCAATTAAAGATATTTTGGGGTAAATGTACATGAAAAATGACATTTTAATTCTAATTATTAAAGGCCTCAATGTAGAACTGTTATTAATGTTCTTTTAGCATAGCCATAATTTTAAATTCTAACAGAAACAAAATTTTTAAAACATGACACATCTATTTTTAAACATATATATTATATATGAGATGTATACATGTTATTTGTAGTATATATGCATGCATATATGAAGTGTATTAAATATACATATAATTATAAAACTAATAATTTTATTCTAATTTGTTAGAATTATATTAGTAAATAAAGCAATAATAAAATATTTTATATTTGGTTCTTTATTGAATTTCTCTTTTTTTATTTTTAAATAAAGTTAAATTTAATGCACTGTTCTCAGTTTATGACAGTTCAAATAAATCAAATTAGGCATTGGAAAGCTCTCATTAACATAATTATTGTAGTGCATCTATTTAACACAGGTTTTTAAACTTTTATTAACATTTTGGGGTGACATTGGTTAATAAAATTATATAGATTTTAATAGTGCAATTCTATAATACATCATGTGTATATTGCATTGTGTGTTTACCATCCAAAGTCAAATCCCTTTTCATCAGCACATATTTGACTACCTTACCCTTTGCTACCTACCCCAACTCCTTCCCCTCTGGTAACCACTACACTGCTGTCTGTGTCTATGAATTTTTGTTTGTGTATTTGTCTTGTTTGCTCATTTGTTGCTTTCAGTTTTATATCTCACATATGAGTGAAATGATATGTTCTTGATTTTTTTCCAGCTTATTTATTTCACTTAGCATGATATTCTCAAGATCCATCCATGTTGTTGCAAATCGCAGCTTTTCTCAACAAAACATGGAAAAAATTAAGACAAAATTGTGCTCTAAACTTCTACAGTGTTAAATGATTGTGTTTTATATGCGCCTCTGGTTTATCTTCCCATGATAAGTTCTTTCTAAAAATTGGATTTTCATTATTAATGTTCCTTAAAGAAATATTTTGAGCTTATATACTTCTTGTATTAATTTCTTCTTATTTCCATAAACATAGCAAATGCAATAGCATACTGACAATGCTTTCCATATGTGCTAGAACTCTGACAATATCTCCCAAACTACGCACCTCCATCTCATATCATATCAGAGAAAGCAACCTGATTAAAACAAATGTGTTCAGCTGCACCCAACACACTCTTACAATAAAGTTTTCACAATATTCAAAGTACTCTTTATAAAATCAAACCCTATTATATCCACTTCCAAGTTTAAATTTCTTCTCCTGGTAAGCAAGGCCCTTGCTGAGCTGCCTTTGTTTTTCTATCTTCTCACAAGTCTTTCTTCATGTCTTCATTTTCACAAGGACTCTAGTCATACTGACTACTTAAAATCCCCTCATGTGCCATAGTCATTTCTGAATCATTGTGCAGGTATCTCCCAACACGTACAATTTAAAATATATATGTGAAGGTTTTCTCCACCCCCGAGATTCTGCTCAATGACCTTGTTATCTCTTATCCTTCAAAACAGGCTTCCGTTCCAAAGGGAGTCTTTGTTGATTTCACGTGATTAGGTTTGTATGCTCTCCTCTGTGTTCCCATAGCATGATTCGCTTTGACAATTAGCATCTCTAATTTCCACAATTCCTAGCTTACTTGTTTATCTCCCGCAAGAGGCTATAAAATCTCTGAAGCAGTAGTGAAGTCATGTTATAATCTCAACTAGATGGCACTTAATTCAGGGGAAGTACTCAATTATGCTTTGCTGATTGCATAATAACACAAAAATGGACAGCAAAGTCTAGCTTCAGGACTGACAAACATGTTGGAAGACTTGAGTGTTCAATGACCTTAACTCATTCAGTTCTGTTAGGAAACAACCTGGCATCACAATCCCATCTGAACCTCAAGGTCAGATGGTTCTAGCTATGCTTCTGTCCTTGATTTTTAAAGTAAAATTTAAAACCTTTCTTCCTCTTCCCTTTGTTGTTTTTCTCTTTCATTATTTCATTCTTTAACTTTGACACAAACATTAGAGCTAATATTCTTACCAAATATTTACAGTTTTTAGTATTTCTTAGATTCATAAAAGAACTTCCTTCTCACTCATTGGCTAAATGATACTTGAATTTCCCCTCAGAATACAGCTTCTGTCATTGCCTCTGAGTTAAATTTGCTCCTCGTCTCACATTATCTATTATTTCCAAGAAGTATCGATAGCAGTGTTGTTTTCAGAGTTTTTCAGTGCAGAACGTTAAATTCATCACTATCCTGCAAAAGCTCTTCCTTGACATCCATTTTGCTTAACAATTTTATTCTTAAAACATATTTCCTATACTTTCCATCAAGTCACAAGTCCTCAACCTTATTTAATGTCACATACACTCTATTTAAATTACTGCCAATACCTGAGTTATATTTATTAGACAATATTATTATTCCTGGACTTATAGATTTTAATCTACTCTACTACAGTGACTCAGCTTTACTTCTCTTTCTAACTTTATAGCTTGGCGTGAGGTTTTATTGCTTTAATAATTCTACAAACATATGAAGAGCATTTTAATTTCTGTTCTTCCATTAAACATACAGGGGTAAATAAAATGAATGAATGTATACAAACATCAATATTCTCTGCTCATGTACCTGGAATTTGAGCAATTCTAAATAACATTGACCAGGGGCCATGTGGAGAATAGTGTGATTTTGGCTAAAAAGCTAAAGTGGACCTTACTGAGGGCAGTGATGAAAGTTCCAACTTCTAATCACAGCAGTGGTTCTTTCTTGGGGAGAATGTGAAATCATGTATCTATGGCTGCCATAATCTCTGAGGCAGAAAGTAAAAGTTACATACAACAGCTGGGGTGAGGGGTCGGTCACACCCTAACTAGGCATCCAGGTTGCCCTAGCAATGGCCAGACCAAAACTACGGGCCAAGGGTACATGACAGAATAATAAGAGGGTGCTGACTCAACAAGCAATTTTTTTTAATTTTCATCATCTAGTTGTAGACATTTGTTACTTTATTCCTCAGTATTTGCTCCTCATTTATCTCATGACAACTCTCTCTCACTCTCTCTATCTCTAAGAGGAGTTACCTCTCTGGCTCTCAGTTCTTACAGTTAGTAGTCACCCAATCTCAATGTACATATACAAATATCAAATCATTATGTTATACATATGGAACTCATTAATGTTATATGTCAATTATATCTCAATCAAAAAATCCACTGAAGTAATAGTTTAATGTCATTCATAGAATTTGTTTTTTTAAAGTGCTTTTAGCCTTATTGAAAATAACTCTATATATCAACAATTATGAAGTTAATGCTACTGCATAATAAAATTGGTGTTGGAGTTCAGACAATATTTATTCAAGCATTATAATACTAGAGTTTCCTCCCATATACTGGTAAAAATTTCCTACATAAAAATAATTAAGACATTTTATTAATAACTTCATGATGAAATTTGTGACGATAATGTCTTCCATTCCAGTTGTATTCAGTGTAAATAAAGAAAACCTCAAAAAATTTTAAAAGTGTGAAACTTTATGGGATAAATTTCTCAGTATAATTTACAAGTGAGAACAAGGAGGCATCAATATATGAAAAGAAGCTTGCAAATATCACCCAGCGGGAGCAAACTGCAAACAAACTCACTTATGGGACAAGTGTGGAAATTTACACACTGACTAGATATTTGATTATGATAAGGGATTTAAAAATAATAATAATAATGCAATGGTTTATTTTGATGCAAACTTCTTGGACATTGATATTGGAATAATTAGAATAAAAATGATATTTGGATTTGTTTTTAAATTATATGGGTTTATCTGGGCTGGTGTGGCTCAGTGGTTGAGCGTTGCACCAAGTGGTCACCAGTTTCATTCCTGGTCAGGTCACATGTCCAGGTTGTGGGCCCAGTCCCCAGCAGGGGTGCGTGCAGAAGGTGGCTGATCAATGTTCTTTCTCATTGATGTTTCTATCTCTCTCTCTCTAAAATCAATAAAGAAAAATAAATAAATAAATTATATGGGTTCAAAGTTAGTGAGTGAGAATATAGATTAACTGATATTAGACAGGAGTTTAAATTTTTGATTCAGGGTGATGTGTACTTCGAAATTCATTATTTTATAGTCTATTTTATACTCTATGTATGTTTGAGGTTTTTTCATATTAAAATGTTTTACACCATACTTATCATGTTCTACTCAGGAGTGTTTTCATTTATATTTGCTTATAGAGAATCTGATCTCCATGAACATATGAATAGCCCTTTAATAATATAACAGTGTCATATTGAAAACCACAGTGAAATTCTAACAGATTATTTCAGCATGATTATAGTAAAAGGAATAAACAAGTTTAATAGATTCCACAGATTTCTTTCTCCCACCCTTTATCCTATCAAAACAAAGCAAATGCTTGTTATTTCTATAGGAGCCAGATTTCTAGCAGCTGTTTCTTAGGAATTGTTAGGCCTACATTTTGGCATAAAATTATGAATTGGTACACATTTGATTTTAAAAAGTTCAATCTTGGTGCTTATTGGGTATGTAAGTATGGGTATCAAGTCAACAGTGAAAAGTAATGCACAAAATTATTTTGCAAATACAGTTTGCATGGAGAGTGTTTATCCTCATTCTTTTATCAAAAACAGATATTTCTTGAGATAATGGCCATATTCTACAATGGCTCTAAAATTAATGTTATTCCATCCATCATCAAATGAAGGAGCTGGCTTGTCTCTATCAGATTGATATCAGATTACCAAGTTATAGATATTGCTGGTGTTTGTTTAGAAGTAATTTAACTCCATTTCCCTTTGGAGAGTACTTCTGAAGTAAAACTTTAAAAAAAAAAAAAAAAAATATAAAGCACTGTGCTACTTAACATTTATGAATCAACATCCTGGATGCTTCTCCCAGGCCTTTAAAAATGGTGGCTAAATTAAACAAAAACAGCATGGCCTTAGATCACAAAATTTAAAGTCTTTTGGGATTGTACTTAATGCAAATTCTACTTTTGGAGTTTCAAGAAAATGAGAGAACTTTAGTGTAGATAAAACATTTCAATTCAGGCATCTAAAAGAAACTGTATAAACGATTGAACATCTGCTCAATGTAATCACATTGGGGAATACAACATCTTGAAATGAAGCTGCAAAAAAATGAAATAGCTACTTTCCCCAAAGCCAAAAACCCAGTGTAAGTTACATTATTTTTGAATGACTTCCATTGTTAACCAATTTTTCAAAAACTTTTGAAACAAACCAAATCTTTATTATACTAAACCTTTAGACAATTCATGGATGCATAAATTAGCAGCTACTTCACCCATGGCTGAACCAGTCTTTGAGTTTCTTTTGCTACCTTCTTCCTGCATGAAAGTGACTCTATCTGCTCTCTTTATCTGTTTCATTTATCCCTGATGGCAGACTGAATAATGATGTGGCTGTTTGATGGTCTGAAACACATACAGTGCTTCTTCTACTGAAACACATACTTTTTCTACTAAGTGTTAATATAGCTTATATAAATAAAATCCACCTATAGGTGTGCCATATTCTATAGCTGTACTTAGTCACCTGATCCAAAGACCATTGGCAATGGACTGACTAATGACAGGAATACAGTATCATCCAGCTATTGACAGCTGCAAGCTTTTGAAGCTCTTCTCAACTTAGATGTAAATTATACATGATGAAGGCACAGAGCAGTACAGGCAGAAATTCTATAAAACCGGTTGAGCTGATTAGTACTAAGTTACTGATTTTCCATTTGCTGGGGTGTTAATAATTTTCTTTTTTAACTGCCTGACTAAAAAGCTTTGTTTCACAAATAATCCATGTTCAGTTGTACTATTAGAAGTACTTTATAGATGTAAAAAGGAAGGAGTTGGTCACAAATATGCAATTATTTTAAGAGGGTTATTGCCACCATTAAATAAATAATGACGGCTAACAATTTAAATATAAAGGCATTAGGAAAATATGTTTCCAATAGTGTACAAACATATTTTGCCATCTGAGTACTGAATGGAAATTTAAGATTGGAACCTTCATATTTTCATAAATGTATATAAAGGCATGAATAAATAGACAAGGATTTATGTCACATTACAGTATCTTATATTACTGCAAATGTTAGTGTCAATATTCAACCACAAGTTTCCAGGGAAAGAGAACCAATCAACTTTGAGTGTTCCATTCCTGCCAAAGTCATTCAGTATTAAATATTATTGCCTTTTAGTCTAATGCAAATAAACATTAGATTTACCTAAATTATGATTCCATGATTCCCAAGTATTTTTTTTTTTATCATGGTTTATTGTCCATTGTAGACTTGCCTATAAAAACAGTATGCCCAGATCACAAGTACTTAGAGTCTTCTTGGCCTCTTTGCAGTGATACTTTTCTGTAAATGATGCACATTGTTGACAGAATAATCCAGTAATGTGATATTTACCTATTATAAACTAAAATTCTATAAATCTGATGTTATACATTACTTTAAAATTCTGTGCATAGAAATGAGTTTATAATCAGATACTGACAAATCAGGCTGCTAGCCTACAACTATTTTTAAGGGGACAGAAAATACAAATTAGGCAATTTTTAAAATAGAATGACTATTATTAGAAAAGAACTTGTTCTTATAACTACACGTCATATAGCTTAGACTTAGTAATGTCACAGAACCAAACAACTCTTAAATCTCAGTAGCTCACTAGAGCCAAGGCTAGTTGCACAGATACATTATATGTCCTTCAATATGAACCATTATTCTCCTCTGTCTTGTCTTCATGCCAGGACCCAACTTGGAGGAGCAGTTCCTGTGTGCAATATCATGGGTTTCATAGCAGAGGGCAAAGAGAGATGGGATGAAAAACATGGTTGTCATAGAGATTTTCCTCACAACAGATGCATATCTCTTCTACTTGTAGTTCATTATCAAAGCAAGACTCGTGGCCAAACTGATATCAGTGTGGAAGAGATGCATAATCACTTCTGCAAAAATTAAAAATAGCATTGATTGCGGCCAAAGCAAGGTGATCCAAACTGAATACCAATAACATTCAAATAAGGCCAGACTGCAAGCTTGTTTGGAACAAGACAAACTACCCCACAACCCTAACAACAACTGAACAAACCTAGCATTTGACCAACATGGATGATTGTGACATTTTTCACCCATGAAAACCCTAGCCCATTTTAATACTCCTTTTTTTCTAGATAAAATGACTCAGATTCACAATTTCTCTGTTTCCTCTGGGTATAGAAAATAGACAATTCAGAATCAGCCACAGCTTCCTGAATTCCTCCCAGTAATCATGCAACACAAGCCTAAAGTCTATAAAATGCTCTTCCCAACAGTACTTTTTGAGATGTTGTCACAATTCCTCTGGGATGCATTGGCCCTTGGCTACAGCAAGTTAATTCACCTTTCTTTTGGATTGCAGGTATATCTCCAGTTTTCTCTGGTCAGTGATTTTAACACTGGGTAGGGAAAGGGCCCATTTTTAACAATAATGCCAGTGACCATGCTTAGGGTTATCTGTTTGTAAATGACATCTCCAGTTGTAGCACCTGAACAGGGACATGTGCTCTTTGCACTCTGTGCAATTTATGAATGATAATAGACTGCTGATTGAACTTTGCTTTGAAAAAAATATCTACCCAGATTGACTTTAAATCCATCTTCATGTTTACAAACACTTTTCAAAATCACTCCTTCATATTGTTTCTTTTTTTTTTTTGAAGTCCAATTATTTTAGTAAATTGCTTTTCTTTATCTCAAAACCAAGTAAAGAAGAAGAGAAAGTATTCCTCACCTAGATTCTCTAATGGTAGAAATAAATTATTTAAAAGTAACCAATACAAATTAAGTTGCAAATTACTAATGTTAAGAAATCACTCATGGGGGTCTAAGGTGACATCAATCAATTCGTTAGAAGTAAGAATTTCTCTATTGGACTGGATAAAGTGATTCATCAATTTTCCATAAAGATATAAAGGCAGAAATTTTAATTGTGAGGGTATAGCAGGTTAAAATCTGAAATAATACATATTTGTCTCTAACAATGGTACTAATGCTGTTTTTTTAATCTCCTTTCCAACCAAAAATAACCCCCAAATCAAAACACAAGTCTTTATGGGGTTTTTGTTTGTTTGCCTATAGTGCTTTAATATTCCAGTATAATATAAACTACTAGCAAGGCAAAGGTGTGGTTGGAAAAAAAGTGAATAGTTATTTTGTAATGAGAGGTTAATGCTCATAGGAAGACTTGAGAGAAGATAGACCATTGCACATTTAAGACATTTATACATGTTTAGTATAGCTCAAGAATAAAATGCTGATGATATCTCATTGTTGTTGTAATTTACATTTCTTTGAATAGTTATGTTGAGCATTTTTTCATATGTCTATTGGCCATCTGTATGTCCTCTTTGGAGAAGTGTCTATTCAGGTCCTTTGCCCATTTCATTGGCTTGTTTATTTGATAATTGAGTTTTATAATTTCTTTATAAATTTTGGATATCAATCCCTTATCAGATGGATCGTTGGTAAATATGTTCTTGCATTCAGTGGGTTGTCTTTTAATTTTGTTGATGATTTCCTTTGTTGTACAAAAATATTTTAGTATTATAAAGTCTCATTTGTTTATTTTTGAAAACAGTATGGAGTTTCCTCAAAAAATTAAAAATGGAGACTTCCGGTTAAGATAGCGGCGTAGGTAAATGAGGTATCGCCTTCTCCCACAACCACATCAAAGTTACAACTAAACTACAGAACAACCATCATTCAAAACCGCCTGAAATCAAGCTGAATGGAAGTCCTACAACTACGGAATTAAAGCAGCAGCCACATCCAGACTGGTAGGAGGGGCAGAGGTGGACGGGCTGGTCCCACACCCACGTGTGGCGGATAAAAATCAGGAGGACACCTCGGCTGGGAAGTTCCTCCCTGAGGACTGAGGGGTCCCTGTCCCACACCAGGTGCCCAGCTCAGGGTCCCAGTGCCAGGAAGAGAATCCCCATAACTTCTGGCTGGAAAAACCAGTGGGAACTGAAACTGAGGGAGGCTGAGGCTGCTGGAGCCCCAGGCAGCTCCTCTTTTTTTTATCCTCACCTGAGGACATTTTTCGATATTTTGTTCAGATAGAGTGGGGAGGAGAGAGAGAGAGAAAAACATGGACGTGAAAGGGACACATTGAGTGGTTGCCACCCGCACAACCCACCCAGGGCCAGGGACAAACTGCAACCGAGGTACATGCCCTTAGCGGGAACTGAACCCCAGTCTCTCTGGACCACAGGCCGATGCTCTAACCTCTGAGCCAAACCGGCCAGGGCCAGGCAGCTCCTCTTACAGGGCCCGTGCAAAAACTTACTTGGACTTGCACCCTTCAGGCTCCAGCGTGGGGGAGGCAGCTCAAAAGGCACCAGAGACAAGACTCAATTAAAACAGAAGGGTGCAAAGTCCACAAGAAGGGTGCACCTCTAGAAGAACTGAGTCGTTTGGCATTGGAGCAAGTGCTGGAGAGGCAACTTTATCCTGGACAGACGTGCTGTCAGAGGCCTTTATTCCTTTGGTGAGCCCTTCCTCCATAAGGCCGGCAGACAGCAGCCATATCTGGGACTCCAGCCACCGGGCTCACACTATTTGCCCCACCCTGGTGATTCCCTGAGGCCCTGCCTCACCCAACTTTCAGGCTCACCCAAGCTGTTGCCAGTTGCTTTACCATAGGAATGACCTGTCTTGGATCCTGCTTCAGATTTTCCTAAATTCTTTCAAACAAGCAGCATCTGGTCTCAGCGAGCCCCAAAACTTCTCATTAAGTGGCCCCAAGCCTGGCACTAGAAGCAGCCAGCCTTGGTTCACATCTTGGCTTTGCCTGGGCACCTCCAAGCCCAGCACAAGAAGCAGCCATCTGCAGACTGCTTTGTAGCTTATGCCTGGTGGCCCTGGGTAGAACACAGGCAGTGGCTGACCTGGCCCCAGAGTGAGCACACCCAGTAAACAGCTTCAGAACACTGTGAAGCACCACTACCCAACCACCTTCACACTTAAGGAATAGACTCAGTGGGTACCAGAGCCTTGCTGAAGTAAGTCTTGCTCTGTGTGGTGGGCACCTGCACAGCTGATCATCCAAGGTAGTCAGAGATCGGTGAATAGTGGCACAGCCAGCCCTTGCAGCTGATCAGCCTGAGTAAAACCCTCTCATTGATATGCCAACAGCTATTAAGAGTCAATTACAACAAAAGTGTGTACAGACCACACTAGGGGTGCACCTCAAGGGCCCAGCTGGGGTAATAAGGGAGGCTGTGCCACTGGACCCTACTGGACACCTACTACAATAGGCCACCTTAGGAAGCCCAGGAGACATAACAATTCTACCTAATACATAGAAACAAGCACAGGGATGCAACCAAAATGAGGAGACAAAGAAACAGGTCCCAAATGAAAAAACAGAACAAAACTCCAAGAGAAGAACTAAGCGAAATGGAGATAAGAAAACTAACAGATGCAGAGTTCAAAACACTGCTTATAAGGATGCTCAGTGAACTTAGTGAGAACTTCAGTGAACTTAGTGAGGGCCTCAAGAGCATAAAAAAGGACCAGTCAGAAATGAAGGAGGCACTAACTGAAATAAAGAATAATTTACAGAGATTCAATGATAGGGTAGGTAAAGCCAAGAAGCAAACCATCAATTTGGAATATAAAGAAGCAAAAAACACCCAATCATTACAGAAAAAAAAAAAGAATCCAAAAAAATGAGGATAGTGTAAGAAGCCTCTGGGACAACTTCGAGCACACCAACATTTGCATCATAAGGGTGCCAAAAGGAAAAGAGAGAGAACAAGAAATTGAAAACCTATTTGAAACAATAATGACAGAAAACTTCCTTAACTTGGTGAAGGAAACAGACATACAAATCCAGGAAGCACAGAGAGTCCCAAACAAGATGAAATCCAAGAGGCCCACATCAAGACACATCACAATCAAAATGCCAAAGGTTAAAGACAAACAGAAAATCTTAAAAGCAGCAAGAAAAAAATAGTTACCCACAAGGGGGTTCCCATAAGACTGTCAGCTGATTTCTCAAAAGAAACTTTGCAGGCCAGAAGGGAGTGGCAAAAAATATTAAGAGTGATGAAAAGCAAGAACCTACAACCAAGATTACTCTATCCTGCAAAGCTGCCATTTACAATCAATGGCCATGTAAAGAGTTTCCCAGACAAGAAAAAGCTAAAGGATTTCATCACCACCAAACCATTATTATATGAAATGTTGAAGGGTCTTCTTGAAGAAAAAGAATATAAAAAATATGAATAAACAAAATGGCAATAAATACATATTTTATCAACAATTGAATCTACAAACAAAATGAACAAGCAGAACAGAAACATTCTCATAAATAGAACATTTTTTTGGTTTCCAGATAGGAGGGGGTTTGGGGGAATGGGTGAAGACGGTGAAGGGATTAAGAAGTACAAATTAGGCCCTGGCTGGTTTGGCTCAGTGGTTAGAGCGTCCACCTGCTGTCCAGAGAGGCGCGTACCTTGGTTGCAGTTTGTCCCCGGCCCTGGTTGGTCGTGCGGGTGGCAGTCACTCGATGTGTCCCTTTCACATCAATGTTTCTCTCTATCTCTCTCTTCCTCTCTCTTATCTGAACAAAAAAATGGAAAAATGTCCTTGGGTGAGGATAAAAAAAAAAAAAAAAAAAAGAAGTACAAATTAGTTGTTAGACTGACAAACCTCAAAGGGAAGGGGGGTGGGGAGACGGAAAGAAGAAACCAAAGAACTTATATGCATATATGCATAACATCTGGACACAGAAAACAGTATGGGGAAAGGCAGGAGTGGGGTGGGAGCAGGGAGGAGGGGGTCAATGGGGAAAAAAGGAGGAACATCTGTAATACATTCAACAATAAAGATAAATTTAAAATAAATGAATAAATTATAGTCATCCTACTGAAAAAATAAAATACAAAATGGAACTAACTTCCTTATGACCAAGCAGTTCCACTTCTGGAAATACATCCAAAGAAACTCAAAACATTGATTTGAAAGAATATATACACTCTATGTTTATTGCAGTGTTATTTACAATAGGCAAGATTTGGGAGGAGCTCAAGCATCCATCAGTAGAGGATTGGATTAAAAAAAATCTGTGGTACATTTATACAATGTATTACTCTTTGGATCTACAAGAGGAGAATCTTACCTTTTGCAACAGCATGGATGGACCAGGAGAGTATTTAGCTAAGTGAAATAAGCCAGTCAGGGGAAGACAAGTACCATATGATTTCACTTATATGTGGAATCTAATGAATAAAATTAAAACAGACTCAGAGAGACAGAGAACAGACCGACCACTGTCAGAAGGGAGGGGGGTGGGGAGTTGGGTGAAAAAGTTGAAGGGATTAAGAAAAAAGAAAAAAAACAACAACCATCATATACACTGACAACAGTATGGTAAGGGGGATTGGAGGAGGTAGAAGAGGATAAAGGGGGATAAATGGAGATGGAAGGAGACTTGACTTGGGGTGGTGAACACAATGCAATATATAAAGTATAATAGAATTGCACAACTGCAACCTGTATAATTTTATTAACCACTTTTAACCCAATAAATTCAATTTTTTTAAAAAAAAGAATACAGTACTGGTACAGAGTGATAAAGGAAGAGTGAGAGGGTAAACAGAAGTCAGATGACAGTGGTTCCAATAAGCATCATCAAGAGTTTAAACCTGATTCTAAGAACAGAAGAAGGCATTGAAAAATGTTCCTCAGTGGAGGGTGCTATAATATAATGAGCATGATAGAAACAAAATTCTAAGTGCAATATGTAATATAGCTTAGCAGATGTTAAACTAAAGATGGGAAAATGATGAAGATACTGTGGCAGCAATCAACTTGCAAAATTTGGGATAACCTGGGATAGAAAAAGAGCAGTTGGATTGGAGGCAAGTAATAGATGGGGTAATATTTAAGAGGTAGAATTTGCAATATTTGGTAAGCAATTATATTGCATAACGAAGGTCAAAGAAGAGACTAAAACACACCCAAGTTTGTGAATGACTGAAGCATTTATTATATGGAGGAGGGTAATCAGCAATTGGAGGTAGTTTGGGGGATGACATGAGTTAATTGGGAGAATTTTAATCTCAAAAGCCTGTGAAGCATCTATATACATATGTCCAGAGATAAGTTATGTATATTAATCTGATATTTAGGAAAATTGCACTACAAATAAATGATTCTACATTCATCTTTATGTACATGGTACTAAGAATATGGGACTAGATATTGTTGCATATGGAAATTGCCTAAAATGAGATGTTAACTCTGGCTAAAGCAGATCCCAAAGGACATCTATCTTTATTTTATTTTATTTTTTTTTATCCTCACCCAAGGACATTTTTCCATTTTTTGTTCAGGTAGAGTGGGAGGGAGAGAGAGGGGGAGAGAGAGAGAGAGAGAGAGAGAGAGAGAGAGAGAGAAACATTGACGTGAAAGGGACACATCGAGTGGCTGCCACCGGCACAACCGACCAGGGCCGGGGACAAACTGCAACCGAGATACGTGCCCTTAGCGGGAACCGAACCCGGGTCTCTCAGGACCGCAGGCCGACGCTCTAACCGCTGAACCAAACCGGCCAGGGCAACATCTATGTTTATTATACAGGCTTAGAGAAACCTACAAATGAAATTGAAGAAGAGCAACATGAGAAACAAAAATGAAGCTGAGGGAGAATTTTAAAAGAAGATGGTATTGATTATATTGTTATTTTTTTAAATGAGACTAAAAAAACAAACAAACTAAAAGTTGATGAGAAGGTGGACATTTATAACACTGAAGAATTTAGTTGTAATGTAATATGGTACAAAAAAAACCCAGAACATTAAAAATGTGTAGTGTGACTATTTATGTGTACTGATGATAGTGAGGAAAATTGTTTGCAATATCTTCATCAAACAAAGAGACATATTAGTAATATTAAATAAAGTGCAAGTATGGCTGGACTTCAGGAATAACTGGAATCAAGGTTTTGGATATCATGAGGACTCTTTCTGCATTTAATTCCTGACTTTTGTGTGTACATAAATGTTATTCTATGAAATGTGGAAGTTTAGGAGAAATGGCAGCCAGGGGAGATTGACCTAAATTTATCCAGATTACCACCAAGTGTTTGAATCTTTCACTAAACTAAAATTTGTTTTAAAAAATCACAAGCACAAACTGTAACTTCATTTTTTTAATTTTTATTTTTTTTATGTTGGGAATGCAGTTTATTTTATTTTATTTATTTTAGTTTATTCTTTATTGATTTTTTTATTAATTAATTTTTGTTACAGATGTTTCTCCTCCCCCCCCCACTGATTCCCTCCTCCCCCTCCCTCCCTGCCCTGTCCCCAGCTTTGTTGTCCATGTCCATTGTTCATGCATGCATGCATATAAGTTAAAATGTCCATACTACCAAAAGCAATCTATAGATTCAATGCAATCCCCATCAAAATACCAACGGCATACTTCACAGAATTAGGACAGGTACTTTAAAAGTTCATATGGAACCAAAAAAGACCTCGAATAGCCACAGCAATCTTGAAAAAGAAGAACAATGTTGGAGGGATAACATTGCCAGATTTCAGGTTATACTACAAAGCCAGTGTAATCAAAACAGCCTGGTACTGGCACAAGAACAGGCATATAGACCAGTGGAACAGAATAGAGAACCCAGAAATGGACCCAAGGCAATATGCTCAATTAATATTTGACAAAGGTAGCAAGAGCATACAGTGGAGTAACTCCATTTTTTTAAATGCGTATCATGCCACACTCTTGCAGTTTGATTCAGGTTCTCCCCTTAAACTGATAAACTCTTCCCAGTGAGGGTGCTGTTAGACAGCATTGTTATTCCAAAAGATTCAACCCCCCCCCCCCCCCCCCCGGCCCAATGTCCCTGGTATGTGCTTGACTATGTGACAGGAGTATTGGGTGTGGTCCTTACTCTTGACTTTGGTATCAAGAATTAACGTATATGGAGCAAACCTGAGCCCACGTGCAGCAGAAGCCAAGCCCAACGAGTCGTGTAGCTTGATGCAGATCTTCCCGTTTGCAGCTCATTCTAAAGCAGCAACACACAAGCAACCTGTGGTCATTGTCAGCAAATGGCTGTTGGTTAACACTTCTGAGGTTGGGGGGTCATCTGTCACATTGCTTTATGTAATGCAACAGCAAAATGATATAAGTGGGATACTGTTTCTCATTCTCCTCCAGAATCTCTTGTTTTTTGCTAAGAATAAGTAAGTAATTTCACTGAAATGGGAAGGAGTGCTTTCCAGGAAAAAGGAGGGTGCTGGAAAATCAAATGGCAGGTGCCCGCCACTGCTGAGGAGTAAGGTCGTCAAGAAAAGAGATTTAACTGTAAACAAGAACCTGGGTGTCAAAGCAACAAAAAATTTAAGGTGATCATTGGTGGCATGTTGTAAAGTTGAGGTCTGTTTTTATTTTAATTTTGTTGTTTTCTTTTTTGTTCGAAAGCGTATTAAGATATAAAATTGATAGAATAGAGTGAACAAAGCAAGTTTTTTGGAAATATAAAAGAGGGTTAGTATAATTGGAGCATAAAGATTTCTGGAAAGACCAAAGGTGATGTGGTTTGAGATGAAATGGAGAGTTACCTAGGACAGGGCAGAGACGTTTATTAAGAAGGAAAAATTGCACTTGAGGAAGATAATTCTGAAGGGTTTATGATAAAAACTTGAGGCACTTAGGCGTTCATTTGATTATATCAAGTTATTTCTATAATAGTGACACTAAGTGCATCTGCTAGGGGTTAGGAGTACATGTAGGATTACTGATATGAAGAGAGGGAAGGAGTGAAATGACTGCTGTGTATCCTAAAGGCTATATACAAACAGAAGTGATGAAGGCTCCCACCACCACACCAACTGGAGTTTACAATAAAGCCATTTAGAAAGTACAGGAGGATTATTCGAATGCAAGTGCAATGCAACCATGGAGATACAAAATGAGAGTTCCATGTCATTTTTAGTTGCTAGAACTACTGTAATCCCACTGTCAAGACACAAGGCAGAAAACACATCCCCACCATTTGTCTCCAAAGTGGAAATGATGATATCTACCCTTTTACTACAAACAGACAAGCAAGGGAAACAAAGAAAACCAATAAATAAGACCAGCATGTATGGTGATGTTGATCCAGCCTCACCAGCACCTTTCATTCTACAGTCAGCAGTAGACTGAAAAATCTTACATTACAATAGAGGGGAAACAAACATCCAAGAAGTGTAAAGTAATCAATATGGCCAAACAAAGCAGAAAATCAAATGCATCACTTCTGAGAACAATTGTAAACTAGTTAAACTTTCCTTTGATACTCAGTTTAATTAAGGATATTAAACACAAATAAATACTGCTTTGAAGAGACACATCTAAAACAAAATTTGACATGAAACTTTTAAACAAAGGTAGACAATGATGTGGTCAAAGAACACACAAAAAAGTGCACATGTGGCAAATTAATTGCAGACAAAGAAAGATTTAAGAGAAAGTCTTTGACCAAGATAAATAAGGTTAGTTCAAATTGACAAAATGTCTAATCCACAATGAGTAATCACTTATATATGTTTATGTAATAAATAGGATGGCAAGAAAAAAAGAAACAGAAAAAAGAAAAGAAACATATAAACCAGAACCCTGTTAGAATAACAATGATTAAACTAAAAGAAACATACTTGTTCTGTGACTTTGACAAGTTTCTTCCTGGTTCCATTGGTCATATTGACCCTAAGATACACAAATAGATGATATAAATAATAAAAGTAATGTGAAAATAAAATATATGTTGAAAGATTGTCTAAGTACTAAAACAGAGGAAGAAATCAGGAAAATATTGACTATGTTGATTAAAAAAAACATTTCATAGTATAGCACAAAGAATAATAATGTTAACAGATAAAAATAGAATACTTTTTACAAATATGGCAAGTAAATAACTATTAACAGTTTTGTTATAAATAAATAAACATAATATTAAGCTGCTCAATGAAAATAAAAAAATAAATGCAACATAAATCCTCATTTTACATCAATAAAAATAACAGTAAAATAAAATGTTCAGTAAAACTTGTAATCAAATTGATATACATTCTGTAAATGGTGAGCGTGACTAGTCAAACTGTGACACTATACCTTTGGCCCTACTATACTATAATGCATAAGTGGCCATCATAAACTCAACAGGGTATTAGAGAGCTTTAAAACTCATCTTTCTAAAGCAAAATTATGTTGTCTTCAGAAATACCTAAATCAGTGAAATAAAGAAATACAAATGATATATGGAAAATGATGACCCATGACACACATAGACCAAAACAGAGATTAACATTAGAAGGAAAACAATGATTTCTAATAGCATTTGGTGGGATTATTCTCTTAGGTACTCTTTTTAATGTTTTCCCAAGGTATTGCAAAATATTATTTCTTTAGCATAAGTATTGTTATAATAAACATAACTGAGACAATGTACAAAACAGGACATTTAAACCCAACTTGTTTACGTCTCTTTTAAAAAGTATCTTGTTCTACAATGAACGGTCCATTATGTTTTTCATTAAAGTATGTATGTCCTGAAAATTTTTCTAACCAGTTTCTCATATGCTATACATGTGATATTTATAGCTTTCTTTGCTAAACCTCCTTCCTCTGCTCTACTTTCTCTGAATATTCTAGTTCGGGAATAAAAGTGTGAAAGTTGGCAGCGTCTTCAAGAACCCGAGGTTGAAATTTGTTATGCTTTATTGCTCATTTCCAATTTCGTTACTGCTGTTTGTTACTTCAGCTGTGTGTATATCAATGTATCTGTAAGACTAAATCAGACGTGGTAGTCCTGGTAGTAGTAATTATGTTTCATGAGGACCCAGTTTGGATCACATAAGTAGTAAAGCTGATGAATGGTGCAATAAATAAAAATGACTCTAATTAATGTGAATTGTCTTCAGTACCCATTAAAAGATAAACAGTAAAGAAAATTATTAGAGAAGTGCCCAAAGCTAAATGCTACCAATGCAGCAAGCAATATAAATCAGAAAATTCTATTTTATGTTTTGAAAATATGATGACTTGAATATTGAGTAATATAGATGAAAGAGTGACGTATATCCTATCAAGTTAGTTTTGATAAGACAACATTATATAAGGGGTCCTGCTTATTTGTCTTAATTTTCTTTACTCTCAATTCAAAATAAATCAGACATGACTAATTTGGTGTGCAAATCTACCCATAAAATTATTTGAAATATTTCTAAAAATAACATGATCATTTTTTGAGCAGGACTGAATACTCATTTTATGATCTATACGTTGATCTAAAGCATACTTATAACGGTTTCTGGAATTATATTCATATATATTTACTAAGCTACCAAAGTATTTACCCATGGACTTCTAAAATATTTTCTTAATGTTCAGTCCGATTTATTATTTTTGTCTTTTCTGAAGTCTTTGTCAATTTGTCTTATTTCTTTTTTCTTTGCCAAGTTGTTTTCACATTTTGGGGTGAATCCCAACTCTTTTTCAATGTGAACTAAATTATTTTTACAGTGCTGGTACTCTCAGTCTCTATTTAGATTCTTGCTCAGAATTTGTTTTAAATGCACTGACTTAAAAAATTACATTAGTAAGAGCATTTTATTTTTAACCAATATGTTTTGTGAACCATTTAACTAGTGACTAATTTGTGAACTGTTATTCTTTAACTTGAATTGCCTGGCAAATTAATTACATGCATTTATTATTATATTGAAATCTAATTGCCTGGATCTTGGTATATTTGAGTTACTTGGACTTCTTTCCAGTTGATATATTTGTTCGTTCATTCTTTTTATTCATTAAATAAATAAATAAATATTTCAAAGATCCTTTCTATGTTATGTCACATGAGTGATGTTAAAAATATAAAATGTTTTATACAAAGAAAAGACTTTGTAAGAAATCCATAAATTTGAGCCAAACATTTTACTTTGAGTTTAATATGTGATAGTATCGCTCTTGAAGTTCCCTGCTTCTAGACCTTCCCGTCTTTATCCTTACGCTGCTGCATTCTCTGTTGGAGGGATGCTTTGTACCTCCAAGTGCCACTGCATTTCAGCCCACGTTGCATTGACTGACAGGTTTATTCCCCTCTGGCACTGACATCTTATCACCATTGCCACCTTTCAACATTTTCAATTATCGCTTTCCTGACTGACACTTTTGAGCATTTGTCAACACTTCATTTTCTTTTAGATTGTATAGAGACATTCTAAAGAAAACATTTAATAGCTGAAACATTGTGGACTATTAGAAAACATCATTATTGACAACCAACAATAGGACAAGCTGGCCAGCAAGTAAGTCATGTGTCAGTACCTGGTATTTAGCAAATGCATAGTTTAGGCCAGGAGGTGAAATATCTATGATAATTTTAGCAAAGTTGAGAAGTGAAAACAAAATAACAGCGTAAAATGTACATGTACATATAGCTATGTACATACAACACTATATTTGTGCAGAAATGTATAGATCCTTGTAGTTATAGCTATCTGGGTTAGACCTCTCATCAACATGGTAATACTGAGACCCAAAAAAGATTATACAACTTTATAAAAGCCACAAAGATGGTTAAGATCAGAATTAGAACTCAGTGTCATCATTTCCAGTGCTACAAAATGTCTTTTATGTACTAGTAAGAATTGCTAATTAACATATATGTTCCAAGTAGAAAGAGCTCTGTCATGCTCTCACAGTACACATATATATGTCCTGTTGTCCAGAACACCAGTTTGGTATATTGCATTTTCACATATTTATTTCAAACTTTTGAGCATGATCACAGTATCCTATGACATTTACAAAAGAAATGCCTGTAATAAAAGATTATAAAGACTAAGCAAAATATAAAATGCGATGTTAAACATAAACATTGAAAAACTTGTGAGTAAATTGCCACATAAGTTTTATTAAATTTGAGTTCAGGTGACTAATAAGTACACAGATAGATGATACATAGATGGATGGATGGATGGATGGATGGATGGATGGATGGATGGATAGATAAATATGTAAATAAATAGATGATAGATAGATAAATAGATTAATAGATAATTTTTCTTGCACTTGTAATTGCTACATCTAATCATGTAATATTCATGCTGAAGTGATTTAATAAAAATTAATATAAAATAATTAACTGAGAGGAAATTATAATGACCAACTTAAATATAGTTTAGAGCATGTGATAAAAAATATGTTTTATATCCCTCTTGGAACAGCTTACTTGTTTTGCAAATATATTATCTACACTTAATTACATTGCTGAAAAAGCAAAATATTGTAAGTATTTAGGATATAAATGAAATATAGTTTGTGCCTTGCAGACTTATAAACTAATTTTGATGACTAGGTAAGATGAACTCAACACAGTAGAGATAGTTGAGGGGGGGGGAGGTATGGATGTTAATTTGATAAATACAGCAAACCAAAGCCTATTTTAAAAGAAAAGTAATGGTCTTGCAGAGCTGCCTATGTCTCACCACACAACTGTTACCATTGGTCTAATACATTGTCAGAAAGACTATGAACACATGTTAGCCCTATAAGTTCTTCCAAGTCTTGTAAATGATATTATTCCCCTGTGTCACATTTGTTTTTCTGGGGATGAGGCTTCTTCTAAAAATCTCCACATTGTTACTGTTTACTTGGGTCCTCTAATCATATGACAATATAAGCCACAATTTCCCATTTTCTAATCTTTTTCAGTACAAATGCTTGGTCTTTTATTCAAATGATCAGCAGTATATATATTTTTATATTCTCTATGTCTATATGAGCCTTTTCACTCTGATCAATTTTCTTTCCCTTAAGACTCTAGCAAATGAAATTCCATTGGTGCTTTTGGCTTATTAAATCAAAAGTCATGAACATTGATGTCTCTCTGACATCCTCCTATTTACCTCTAGATTGACAGTAATATGTGTTTCACTGAGTCAGTTATTCCAGTGTAACACTATATAATTTGATATTGATCCTCAAAAACATTGTTAAAGACTATTAATATGTTGCTTCATTTCAATCAATGGCAAACTCTGATGCCATTAATTTTTAGAAAGAAAAATATAATTTCCATAAATTATTTTCTAACAAATATTATGTCATGTATATTTTGGCATTGCCTGATTCAGGACTTGCTTTATTATTTTGCCTAAGGTTTTTTTTGGTTAATTTTTATATGAAGAATTTTCTTCGAGGTTAAATAAATGCTACCTTAATAGGAATCAGAATTAATATGTACTGTGTAAATTGAGCTCAGTTTTATTTTATTATTCTAGTTGTTTTACAGTCTAGATATATGTATAAATAGGAATAAGATACCATATTAATGGTATAGAAATTACACTGCTGGTGGGAATACAGACTGGTGCAGCCACTGTGGAAAACATTATGGTGTTACCTCAAAAAATTAAAAATTGAACTTCCATTTTACCCAGTGATCCCACTGCTAGGAATATACCCTAAGAAGCCTAAAACACCAATCAGGAAGAATATATGTACCTCCATGTTCATAGCAGCACTATTTACAATAGCTAAGATCTGGAAACAGCCCAAGTGTCCATCAGTAGACGAATGGATAAAAAAGTTGTGGTACATATACACAATGGAGTACTATGCAGCGGTAAGAAAGAAAAATCTCTTATCCTTTGAGACGACGTGGAGGGACCTGGAAAGTATTATCCTAAGTGAAATAAGCCAAGCAGAAAAAGACAAATAGCACATGATCTCACTTATATACGGAATATAATGAACATAACAGTCTGAGGAATACAGTAGACCCAGAAACATGGAAGTAGGGCACAGACTGACATCCCTCGTAAGAGGGGGTGGGGGTGTGGGAAGAGATAAACCACAGAACTTATACGCATGTATGCGTGATCAATGGACTTGGACACTAAGCCGGGGATGGGGTGGGCGGAGGTGGGGAGGGGGGTGCCAATGGGGTAAAAAAGGTAAAATATCTGTAACAAAAAAATAAATAAAAATAAATTGTATGTAAAAAAAAAAAAAAGAAATTACCATTTTCATGTTCTGGATTTCTAGAGCCAAATGATGAGAACATATTATACAACTTAACCATTTTAATTTAGATTCTATAAATTTTTGGTGAACTGTTTCTGGTTGTTGTTACATAAAAAGGTCTCCATATCTAGTCAAAACAGTCGCTAATTTTCAACATTCTTTAGGAAACTTCCTTATTTAAATTGATTTAATTTGGGTCCAGCTAGTGTGGCTCAGCGGTTGAGCGTTGACCCATGCACCAAGAGGTCACTGGTTCAATTCCCTGTCAGGACACATGCCCAGGTTGAGAGCCCAATCCTCTGTGGGGGGCATGCAGGAGGCAGCCAATCAGTGTTCTCTCTCATTGATGTTTCTATCTTTCTCCCCCTCTCACTTCCTCTCTCTCTAAAGTCAATAAAGGAAAAAAAACCTTAATAAAATTGATTTCATTTGGTATATAATTTGCAGGATATGTCTAACTTTTTACTTTAGTCAATTTAAACACCAAAGTTAAAAGCTGAATATTAAAATAGCTCATGAAATATTTTCTTAATTGATAAAGGAAAACTTACTTTCTTGTGAAGTTAGAAAGATTGTACAAAAGAAAACCTTTTTGAATGATTGAATAAATACTAAAGTGCTGGCAATAGCCATTGGATCATTGAGAGACCAAAAGTGATGTAAGTGTATTTTGTTTCAGTGTAAAAAAAAAAAAGAAAAAGTGTAATCTTACTTTTATATTATTACTCCCACACTTTTGTTTTCTTTCACAATCTCTAAGAAACCAAAAAAAAAAAAACCACGAACTGAGAAATGTCAGTGTGTGGTTTAAAAAAACAAAATGAGAAGACATGAAGAGACACAGAATCAACAGGAATCCTCTTTGAATTCTCTTGGCCATTCACTGCTGCAGAAAGCCTTTTTAGCTCCTTGTGAAGGTATTAAATGAATAAGGAGTCTGGGACTGCAGACCAATTGAAGTCAATGGAGCAGTCAGACAATTAGACATTGTTTTCCATTTGGCTTAAATGAATAATCACTTCATTTCCGTTATACCATTTCTTGACATCTACAACAATTTCATACAGTGCTCTAAGAAAAAAACATCCTCAACCCAGAGCAGTAATTGTATGCTTGTGATCATTTGGTGGTGACTTAGTGCAATGAACATCATTATTTCTTTAACAGAAAAGCAACCAAATAATGTTAATAAATTTGTTTTTTTCTGAACCTTTCTTGTTTTCACTCACTGATGCCAGCATTTTGTTTGTGATGGAAAGAAGGATCCTTCTTGTTGAACCAAAAATAATTCCATATTCTCTTTGCCTACTGGATAGAATGCAGATGATGAACAGCGGGCACATTAATTGAAATTGAGAAAATGTCCCAGCTGCTTTGCGAAAATTCTATATCAGCTTCTATTTTCTTGTCTAAAACAATGGGGGATTCCAATTTTGTAATTCCTGTTCACTATTATTAGTTAACAAAAATAAAAATCCACATAAACTGTTATGGGTTCATACATTAATGAATTAACAATATGGTTATGAATGTGAGTTTATGTAGTGCATCTTACAATTTCAAAACATATTTAAAATTGTTGTTGGTAATTAATTCATTATTTACTCTCAAGTCATGAAATATATTTAAAAGTTAATTTACCAGTTGATTACTTTTCACAAAATCATAAATAATCAACATTGAGCATCTGGAAATATAATTCATGACCTGATTTTATCTCTAGAATTTAATATGTTGTACCATCTTTTTAGAGAACTGGATAGGTCCATCAGGCAGAGTTCATCCCATATAAATTCTGCCACTGGTAAAAACAGAATACAGGTTGCTTTTCATATTTAGTAGGTAAACATAGTAGAGTTGATAAAATCCAAAAAATAAAAATAAACCTTGCTTTGATATTTAGCTTATAAATTCTAAAGAGATACATTATACATTATACAAGGGAGTTGGCAAAAGTAGGTTTACAGTTGTTCTTATGGAAAATAATACAATTATTAATAAATAATAATACAAGAATAAATTTTTGCATACTCACAACTGTAAACCTACATTTGCCCACCCCGTATACCAAATATATATATATATTAAATTAAGCATCTTGTGAGTCTTTGAAATATGGAAGATATAATGCTGATATATTTCATACAGAGAGAGAGAAAATAAATAACATGTTGACATAAATTGTAGTTTCTGATAATTGGAAAATAATATTTATAAAAGTGAGTATGATATATCGAAAGGCAAATGATTTTGCACATATCTCTGTACATGAAAGGCATCAGAGATAAAGCTCCGGACCTTATCATAATAGTCAAGATGCAAATGAATTAATGCCAGGGAAAATTTTCCCAGATTTCATGGAGAAATGTCTGAATCTTTGATTACATATATAGTTGTTGGGAGTATGTTTATATGGTTCTAGGGAGTTGCAATGCAGATACAAAGGCCTTGTATACACTGTCTACTTTATTCCCTCTGCTTAACCTATATTTGCATAGAGCAGAGAAGAAATAGTTGTCAAACTCTCTAGTTCATATGCTGGCTGTATTGAAAAAAGAGCCATAAATCAGCCAAGCGTATACAGAAACTCCAGTGAGGAAGGTAGAACAGGGGCTCTTAATATCCTCTTCAATCAAAAATGAATTAAATTGAATCTAAAATGTTGTTTTGCCATTTTGAGAAATTGCCAGTTTTTTGGGCATTTGATACTTTATGATTTGTTATACATTATTTTATGGTTATTAAGTTTTATTTTCCATAGCAAGGATATAAAGATTATATCTCATATTGGTGAGCTTTCCCTACTCTTAGTGAAGAGTCTAGTCTTGTCTATAAAAGAATGGTAATTGATTTTGTGACTTGTGACGGGTTTCCTTTCTGTAATTAGTTTAATCCATTCTAGAATCTTATAGAATTACCTGTTTCTCATTGATGTTCTTTTTTTAATTGAATTTATTGGGGTCACATTGGTTAATAAAATTATATAGGTTTCAAGTGTACAGTTCTATAATACAATGAACTGTACATTGCATTGTGATGTTCTTAACTTTCATATAATAAGCATAGTTGTTGGTGGCTCTGTTTTCAAGCATTCATTGATTCAATTGTCACTACAGGAGCCGTTTGATATTGCAAATTAAAATCTCTCTTCAGATCCAGGAAATACATTAGTATTCATTTTTTTTATACTATTCTTCTCTTCATTTATTTGTTTGATTACCTAGAACTAATACAAATACATCACATATTTGATGTCTCCTATTTATTTTTCACTTGTTTTCGCAATCTTTTTTATATTTTTTTCTCTAGGTTTTATGAAGATTCATGTAATTGATTTTTCAAACTGTGTAGTCATTTTTTGGTTTGTTTTAAGAAGTATTCTTGTTTTGTGATTATTCCATTGCAGTAGTATATAATGTGCTAAGTAAGCCCTCACCATCTGCCATTAGATGCTATATTTTCATGACACATCAGGAAAACAAATTAGAGTTATTTGTTCTTTTTCCTGTTAAAACTTTATTTACTTTCCGAATTCTCAGCTTATTTCTGGGATGAGTTTTTCTATTTGTTTGCTCATTATTTTTCACTTTTTATTTTGAAGTCAATATAACCATATTAACACTTGCAATAATAAAGAAAAAATCTCATATATTCTTTACCCAGACTCATCATTTTAAATATTTTGGCACATTTCCTCTTTCTGTCCTCTCAATATTTATTATTATTGTTTTATTTTTAAATAAAGATTTTATGTTAGGAGTTTTAGAATTACAGAAAAATTGTGAAGATACTATAGAGGGTTCCCATATAAACCATGCCAAGTTTTTCCTGTCATTAACATCTTTCATTGGAATGGTATATATTTTTTATCATTAATATGTAAAGATGAGATAGTGTTACTAAGTGAAGTATCTACTGGTTTCAGTGTTCCTTAGTTTCCTATTTTTTTTTTTTTCGGTATGTGCCCCTAGCGGGAACCGAACGCAGGACACTCTGGTCTGCAGGCTGACGCTCCAACAGCTGAGCCAAACCAGCCAAGGCTGTTCCTTAGTTCCTTAGTTTTTATACCTAAATTTTTTCATCACTTTCAGGAGCCCTTCTAGAATACACATGACATGTATTCTGTCTGTTACACTCTCTTCAACTTTCCTTGTTTTTGAGTATTTTCTTGTAAACTTTAGCAATTGTCTTATGTCTTATAAATGTCAATCAGATATTTATATTTTAAAATATAAATGTAATGCTGTATTTAAAGTAGTTCTCTTTTATTTTATTAATTAATTCATTCATTTTTTTGTATCTGTATATGTTGGTTCATCTTTCCTCTCTCTCACACCCTGACTGTATCTTTCACCGAGAAGATTGGCTAATGATTAGTAATTCAGACTGTGAGAAGAGTTTGTTGTCTAAAAGGCATCGATAAAATAGAGTTACTAAGTAAAGGTAGAATAATCACAAATCTACATTTCAGACTGAATTTTTGAATTTCAATGTAGTTGGATTTTTTTTTGTGTGTGTAAGGTCATTGCTATCTTAACTCTTCATTGGCATTTCTTTCAATATGTTTAGGAAAGAAGGCATTGAATTTTTGTCTTTCAGGCTGAGGATAAATGTGATCCTGTATAAACTTTGCCTGCATAAGTATCAGAAAAAAAGGGAAAAGGCAAGAGTCCTGGCCAGTGTTTCTCAGTGGTTAGAGCATTGGCCCACACACTGAATGGTCTCAGGTTTGATTACTGGTCAAGGGCACATACCCAAGTTGCAGATTCAATCCCTGGTCCCACTTTGGGGTGTGTGCAGGAGGCACCCAATCAATGTGTCTCTCTCAAATCAATGTTTCTCTCTCTCTCTCCCCCCCCTCCCTCTTTTCCTCCCTTTCACTCTCTCTAAAAATAAATAGAAAACATTTTAAAAAGAAAAAGACAAGAATGGTGAGGCATAATAAAAAAATGGTTATTGTTTCCACAGACAAATTTTAATTAGCTAATCTTCTCTCTCGATACATCTGCTTTCAGCCATAACCACTGGGTTTTGAAATCAGACACTTATCAACGGTTTCTTCTCTGCCTATTCTGTAGGACCTCACTTCATATTCACTCTGCTTCTTTCTTTGAGAAATTTGTGAAAATATCTTGTTCTCTGTTGGCTCTTCTCCATCTTTCTGATATTTAGCTTTATTGTTTTTAAAAATGTCTTTCCTTAAAAGCTGATGGGACTTGGAAATGAGAAAGATAGAGTCATCTCCTTAGTCTTCCAATTACAACAAAAATGTTATAATTATTTTTGATCTTTGACAATCTAAAAAAAGGCAATATATGCTGGGTGCATTTCTTTGATTACTGTTAAGATTGATCCTTTTTCTCATTCTTTGTGAACTTTTTGATTTCTACTATTGTTCATCTAATCTGTACTTGTGTTATTTAGCTAATAGATGTTTGTGATATATATTTATAAATATACATATAAATTTGTGATTCATTTTTATTTATGACTAATAAGCATTACCTATCAAAATAAAATAACATACTTTTTCTCATTTAACACCATTTAATATTTTGTGTTTTGTCCATAATCATCGTATCATTTCTGGTTTGTTTCAAGTAAAATAGCTTCTGAAACTGAAACTTCCTCATTTGTAAAATGAGGAGATAGTGCCCATCACATGAGATTGTCTTTTGAAGGATTAAAAGTACATAGCAAAGTATTAATACTTAACGAAAATTGCCTCAGTTAATGTTGCTAAGAGTGTAGTATTAATGGCAATAGTTTACTTTCTTCTATATTTTTCTGAATCCTTTTATTTTAAACTTCCTGAGTTATCTGATCAATACAACTTTATCTCTGGCAATGTATGCCAAAGAATTCATTGTTTCTGGATCACAAGAATATTGATCATAACATCATTTTTAATTTTGAGCTATTGGGAGCAATATAAATATCAACAATAAGTCACTGACTAAATATATCCATATATTAATACTATGTAGCAATATAAATGAAATTTCAGAAGATTTATGGACATTGAAAACAGTTGACAATACAAGGTTTTTAAAAATCAGGCTAAATGTCTATAAAAATATTTGTTCCATTTTTTAAAAATAGTATGTATTCGTGTTTGAATTAAATAAAGAACTGACCTAATTGTAACAAATTGCAACAACCGTCATTAGTTTGATAACTAATTAAATGTGATTCTTATTCTTATTCATATGTTTTACAGGGTTCGATGATATATATATTTATGTTATCAAAAAAATGTAAAATGTTATGAATATAGAAAATTACATTAAGTAAATGGACCAGAATTTGAGGAGTAAGGTTAATATTAAAAATAATAATAATAAAAAGCATATATGTATAATCAGAAAGACATCTTATGATATGTACTTGAGATACAAATAGTGTGATAAAAAGAATAACTGGGACAATTACAACATAGTATCCTAGAGAAAAAAAAGTAAGTAAACTATATATTATGTATAATAAGTAGTGTGATCATCACTGGTCATTTAAGGTATGACCAGAAAGAAGTGAAGGAGTTGGAATTGGATGAGTGGTGGACTGGAATAGACAGAGAGTGACAAGGTGAAGAGAAGGAACATAGAAAATAAAGGTCAGGATGACATAATGGTGCTCTAGATATAAACATAAAAACAAAGTATTAGTACTTAACAATCAGATGGCTTCTAATAATACGTATTTCTCCGTATGAATATTTACCTGTGCATATCATGGGTAATTGTGCAGCAGAATAGAAAGAAGCTTTTGCATATGGATACACCTGAGACATGTCTTGGTTTTTACTTTAGAAAATATACAGATAGAGCAGCAGATGTGTGCTAAAATTTACTGTGCAATTGCTTGAGGTCTGTGAAGGTGGTAAGTTGGAGAAGTGATTTGCCACTGGTGCAAGGATCAGACTAAATATTAATGTGTGTTCTCTGTTAGCTCCTTAACAGCCCTTATCAGGAAGAATGTCATGGCCTGCTCAGTTGTTTGTTGGTTCTCCCTCTACAAAGAAGACTAAAAATATAGGCTTTATAGTCTTAAACTCTAATCATAAGCAAAACCTTAAAGAACAGTAGCATTGAAACATGGTATCTGTGAGAAGAATTTACAAGTAAAATGTAGTTCCTTCACATTGTTAACTTCAGAAGAAAAAAACACCACAGAATAAAGAATGGTCTGTGAATGGTCACCAAAAAAAAAAAAAAAAGCTGAATAGAAGAGTTAGAAAAAACTTCATTTCTGAGTAGTTTATTCAAATAATCTTTCAAATGTATTTTCATTTAATTATACTGGGACATTAAATTACTATGTATATTGATCAGCAATAACCATGTACTTTGAGGCAATGAGCATTTTCTTTATTAGCAACAGTTTCTTTTTTATTTTTTTTATTTCTTACCTGAGGATGTTTTTCAACTTATCATCAGACAGGGTGGGAGGGAGGGAGAGAGAGAGAGATAGAGAGAAAGAGAGAGAGAGAAACATCGATCTGAGAGAGACACATAGACTGGTTGCCTCCTGCATGACTCGACCAGGGCCAGGGGCAAACTGCAAATGAGGTACGTGCCCTTGACCAGAATGGAACCTGAGACTCATTGGTCCATGGGCTGATGCTGTAACCACTGAGACAAACCCGCCAGGGCAGGGCAATTAGCATTTATACCTTGATATATTTGAATTTGAAAATTTTACCCATTGACCTGAAAGTCAAATTTTATCTATCAAGGCCTATTGTGTATTAAAATGAATAGATTTAAGAACTAAATATCCTTATTCAGTGGATGCTTAAAATACTTAATACAATTTGAATGACTTTAAAATGTAAATACTATATATCATTTGAGTTCATTAGATTTATGTAATTTTCATGAAATCCTTTAATTTCACAGACCTAACATAAAATTATGGGACTTTTAGTAGTCTTCTTTGGATTGAGACATAGGATAAATAAATAAATAAACAGATATAAGTACAATGAAATATTAAGATAGAGACAAGATATATACAAATTAATTTTCCTAAAATACAAACGATAATAATTAAGCCTTTCTACAAAATGATTTTTTGACAGATTTGTTAATTCACAAGTAAATAGAAACATGAATAGAAAAATGTTTTAAGAAGTTGTTTTATATTTCACTGCATTTTAGTTTTTTAAATTACTAAGTAATCCACTTTTTTCTTCCACTGAATAGCTCAGTACCAAAGCTTTAGATAATATTAATTGGCTCCATGGGATAAACCACAGTACTTATATGTATGTATGCATAACCGATGGACATAGACGACAAAGCTTGGGGTGTGGGGGTGATGGGGAAAAAGATGTCAATGGGGGGAGGGGAAAGGAGAACATCTGTAACAAAAATAAATTAATAAAAAAGAAAAAGAATAGTGATTGGCTCCAGACTGTACCTAAAGACACAATTTATTAGTCAAGAAGTGATATTATATCATTAAAGCTTACAAAATAAATGAGCTCTTACTTTTAAAATATTACTTAGAAAGTCAAAGAAAAAGATTTCTTTTTAGTACTCTGTTAATAAGTTTTGGCACTGAAAAATAGTAGAGTTTCCACATTTGATATATCTTCTATGTAATTTTAAATATATTTGTAATACTTCTAATAATTGAATCATGTTATTCTCCTGCTTGAGATCCCTTTTCATAAATCTCTGACAGCTTCTCATTTCTTCAAGAAAAATCCTAAACACTTCAACACTACCCTCAGTGTTCTTCGCAATCTGCTGCTTTTCCATTCTTCCAAGCTCATTTGTTGACACTGCCTATTGACTGACTTATTGGTTATCGCTGGTCTCCAAACATAGGCTACTTCCATACCTCCATTTCTGACCACGCCAGTCTGTTTAATGGGATATAATTGAAAGAGAGCATAAGTAACATATTTTTGTTCAATTTATCATTGTTCCCTCATAAGCAAATGATGATCTTGTTTCTTCCATAACACTAACTATATACTTTTTTCTCCACCCATCACAGTCATATGTATTAATGTGTGTACATGTTTATTTGTCATGTCAGCATCCCTCAAAACCTAGAAATACCTTCTATATTGCAATATACACTCTGCAAATAATTATAAGTGAATTAAATCACTAAAAGAAATAAAATACTCAACTTATTCAGACCAGAGGTCTAACTCTAGATTTTCTACCAATAAGGGTGTTTCATTATGACACAACTAAGGCAGTGATGTAGACTGAGACAAATCAGAGCCAAAAACCATGAGTTCAGATTGAAATCAGCTCCATCACTTATGAATATATTGCCTTGGCTATGTTGTTTAACCTTGCCTTTGTCTAGTTTCTTGTTTGAAAAATAAAATGTAAATATATTCTGTTAATTGTATAGATTAACAATAAATTGACCTTCATGAAGTACTTAGAGAAGTACAGAAACACAATAAATATTAGTTCACATATTTCACCTTTACATGTAAAAAAAGTTGTTTTATCTTCTTCATGGCTCCATTCATTTTACACACACATATATATATATATATATATATACATATATATGTGTGTGTGTGTATACATATATATATGTGTATATATATAAATATGTACATATGTATATATATATATATATATACACAAAGTGAGAGTGAATAAAACATATTTTATAACAAGTTAACCTGGTTTCAGTCATAAACAAATACAAGACAGAAAATTATTTATATGAGGTACAATTCAAAATCTCATTTAACTCAGAATAATATGTAAGCAATTTATTTTATAAATAAAACACTGTACAGGAGGGTCAGCCTAATATTTGGCTGATCTTGTGGCTTATAGGAATTATGGCTGATACTTTAGGTATAGTATCTCATTTTATTTTCAGAATGGAATGAGAATCTATGAAATGGATGTTTGGGGAGCTGAAGCAACTCTCTCTCTCAATTTGGAAAAGTACCCACTTCCACAGTTCTGGGGAATATTAAAGAAACTATCACCTGAAAAGTGATTAGCACTGTGCCTGGAATATAAAAGGTAGTCAATATGTACTTGTTATTATTATTGTTAAGACTGCTGTGATTGTTTCATTTAAAAAATTAATAGATACATAGATAGAGTATATGGGTGTATATACATAAATACATGTCATATATATATATATATATATATATATATATATATACACACACACACACACACACAGTATGTATACATAACCTGTATATGTAGAGGTACTATTTACACTATATAAGATAACAAATTACCACTTCTGTCCTTTTAATAAGAGTAATTCAATTCAGTATAAAGACATCATTAAAGAAATTCTAATGTATAGACAGACATAGCAAACTTATTTCTGAAATGATACAGGTATGAACTTACGCTTTCTGCATAACCTATTGCATTTATATCAGTAATAATCCTTCGTCTTTCTCTAGATGTTCATTCATTTTAAAGGAGGATTTTGAAATGATTTCTAAATTTCTACCTATCATTAATATTATTCAATAATGATTTCATTGTGCTCAGCAAGATTAGTCTGTACATGTAAAACTCATATATCTGGAACTGCTTTCTGTAATATACAAACACATAATTAATAATATTTCATGCATATCATAAATTTGCAATTGTTGATTTGTTTTAAGGTGTCTAAATTCTATTATCCTCTGCTTTTCTGTTAGTAAATTTGGAGCAAAAGTTTATTCCCTGACTAATCTACAGAGTTGCTATGGGATCACATGGCAGCACATATGGGAACATTCTTAAAATAAATTAAGGTGTTAAATAAGTGTGAAGCATTTTCCTATCTTACATTTATGGTTTGCATGTTGCTTTTATTATCTAGATGCTTACCAAAGTCTGATAAGTGCTTATATATTTACAAAATATTCACTTATAGTTGAGGAACTTGAGGCACAAAGTATAAATAGCTTGCCAAAGGTCTCTGGCCAAGAGGAGCAGAATTCTGAATCAAATCCAGATTTCCTCATTGCTAATTCAGTTTTCATAAATTATTTTTGCATGGATATTACTATGAGGATATATGAAATAAAGAAACATAACTATATGCAGTCTTCCAATCTATGAATAAATTAGCTACAACTGAAATACCGAGAAGACTTTAAAAATTATGACACCAGTAGATAAATTATTAATAATAAAATGGTATAAAGGTGTATTTACACACTAAATTTCTTATTTGGAATTCTTATCATTGTTACGTAAATTACATAGATGCCTACAGAGACAACATATGTTGAGAGATATATGAAAAAATATTATCCCTACAATAAATTTCCTTTTCCAGACTGAATAATAGTTTTGTTTAAAATGACTAGTACTTTCTGCCTTCAAAAACAAGTTAAAAGATGGACTTGAATAGCTTATTGGATTTTTAAAAATGTGTAAGTAAAATTTGTTGTTGTTGATCATCTATTTTTACACTTGAACATTTTTTTTATTCATTCCATAAATGTTTAATGAGTATCTACAATGTAGTTCCAGAAAAAGTTTTCTAAGACTATCTGCTATTTTACCAAGGACATATAGTTATAATATATGCTCAGTTGGAACATGTCATATTTACCTATAATACTGCAAAATAGTTTTCAATATCACTTGTGTTATTGTTATTTTTCTAGAAGTATCGTCTCATCTTTTCCATAACAAAGGTGATAGATTTTTATGTGACTTTTAACCTTATCTGTTGTAAAAATGTGAGACAAACAATAATACATAAACAACTGAAGCCAAGTATGGCATCATTATTGATTTTTTTCTTAAAATAAGCAAAGGACTTTGTATATTTTGTAGATTGATTGCCTGGCTGTGTTTTACTTCACAAACTAAAATTGATTTTTAGGTCTTTGATTTGGTTAGTGCCAAAGTGCTAAAATAAATACTCTAGAAAGAAAAAGAAATGTACATTCAAAGAAGAGGATGTTTATGAAGGTCAACCAACATCTTCTAGGATAATTCCAGAATAACATTTTTGCCATTCTGTAAGTCATGAGGCTTCCAGAGCTACAAATTTTGTTACAAAGTACATGGGTACAGATGACAAGCCTCAGAGGAGGGGGTCTGGGGGGAAGAGATAAACCACAGAATTTACATGCTTTAGTGCATGACCAATGAACATAGACAACAAAGCTATGGATGGGGCGGGGTGTGGGAAAAGGGAGGAAGGGGTCAATGGGGGGAAAATGAGGAACATCTGTAACAAAAACAAATTAATAAATAAAAAAGAATTATAAAAAGAAAAATAAATTCAAACTGGATCATAGCACTAAATACAAAAGCTAAAATTGTTAATTGTGTAGAAAATAAACATAGCAGAATAGCTCTACAGTTTTGAATAGTCAAAAATTTCTTGGACTCTTGGAAGAAAAAAGTAATAAATAGGACTTATCAAAAATAAAAAATAAAAAGAATCCATTAAATTGAGAGACACTTCCTCTCATATCAGAAACTATACGTTTACTATTTTCATTATAAATTGTTTTATATTGTATGTGTTTATTTATTTGTTTTTGGTAGATGCTAGAGTAACAAGTGTCAGATTCACTCTAAGAATTTAAGGCATGTTTGCCAAGTCAACGTTCTCTAGGATGTTACTTTCCAGAAAGCTTAAAGAGAAGGGACTTTTTCCTTCCTCAGACTGAGTAACCATTAAATATGACAAATGTGAATGAGAGTCAGGTTAATGCTAGACACAATTCCTTGCATCTAAACCCTTTCTTTCATGTTCAACACTCAACCTAAAATCAAATACTTCCAGAAAGTCCTGTAAAAATCTTTGATTTTTCTGTCTGGAGCTGGCCCAGAAAGCTTTAATATAATCACAGGGTTTATCCTGTCATATATCAAGATTCCCTGAGTTCCTGGGTGGCTAATGTGTAAAGGACACAATCAAGTGTCAAATTAGTGGCAAATTGACATTTTCTCAAAAATGATTGAAACATTTACACTGAATGCAAAAAGTTTGATCATTTATATTTTATGCTGTCAAGGAAAAGCTCAATGAATGAAAGTGATTATAATAAGTATTATATGTAATCTATACCATATAGTAGTACACAAAGTGATTTTATAATATTGAAGTTAAGGGAGATTGTTTATTCAACACCCAATAACTCAATTGTGGCAAATTTGCTTCCCATAAGAGTTATATAGGTAGAATGGATTCCCGTGCCCTGGAACCTTAGGCTATGAAGCTCCTGTACTTTGAAGACCCAAGGAATTTATGCTATTACAGTGCACTCTGAAGAAAATAATGAGCCATTAAGTGATCTAATGCATATAATGTATAAAGTGTCTGCACAGAACAATATTCATACAAACATGAATATGAGTTTATGATAAGTTGCGTAAGCTCTTTATACCAGAACCCATTACGAGAGTAAGCCTAGAAATCAATTCTATTAGTAAGTCTACCCTTTGTAATATCATGGTTAATAAAATAACAAAAATGTACCACACAATCAAAGGTGAGTTGATTATTTTAATGTTGAGTATGTGTGTCTATATTTCTCATACACACTTTTCCAAGTGGTAATGAAGATAAATTCTTTCACAAATATCTTTAGTGGAAATACAGAACATAATTTCAACATCAAGAAACTGGCTTTTGATTACTTGAAAACTCAAACAGAAATGCTCTTTTGAGTAAAGTTTTGTTTTTAAATTAAATTAGTTTAATACAATTTGGAATATCTTAAAACAATAATTCTTGAATTTAGAATTGTTATTATAGGATAATCCATGGATTTAAATATAATAAAGGTAATTTCAGAATTACATACTCGTGAGAAAAACATTTAAGTAAAATTTATGAGCATTTATAGATTTATAAAAAAGATAAGAAAAGAAAGGGAACTAACATTTTGGAGGTACCTATTTTTAAACTATAACAATGTAATTAGCTAAAGTATATTATATATACATAAGGTAAAATTATATATCTGTAATTTTCATGTTAAGAAGAAACATTATTCTCTGACAATTTATGAAAGAAAAAATAATCAGTTACCTTTGAAGAACAATACAGAGATTTATTTTATTTTAATTTTATTATTTATGTTGTTGTTTTTACTTCCAGAAGGAAAAAAAAAAACACACAAAGGTTTGCATTATCAGATGCTGAGGAGCTAATGCACAAGCTACAGACAGGTATCTGAAGATAGATAAGCACTCCTGGGACATAAGTTGAGAATACCACCACATTTTAGTTGATTAAAAAGTGGTCAATGTGTTTGTTTTATAATTATAATGATATAGGCAACATACACTGTTGTTCTTTTGCTAACAACAAAAAATACCAAAACAAAATATAATCTCTATGGAAATCCATTAAAAAGGAAATGTATCAATATTAATTTTAATTTTAAATCACGTTGCAATTGCTTAACTTACATAATACAGTTTAATCTAAATTAAAAAAAGATTATTAGTACTTTTATATATTTAACATGAGAAGATCCAGCTAGATAATCGCTAAGTGTCCTTGGAGCTATTGCATTCTATTGTTACTGATTCAAGTAATAAACAGAATCATATATTGAAGATATTATGTTTTAAAACAAACTGCTTCTCTTTATTCTCAAAATGGAGTCATCCTTTCCTTCTCTGAATTAACTCAACTTTGTCTCTGAATTTATTGATTGAAATAAGAAAGAATAAAAGCATATCAACATTGAGTGTTATATCTAAAAATATTTTAATGTAATATTTTTGTTCAGCAAATGCAATGATATATTAAACATGAACACACCAATAAGGTTTGTAACAGAGGACACTCTTCTACACATGAGTAAGAGTAAATTATATCTCACCGATAACCTCTTTAAGTTGGCAATTTCTCTCAAATAGCAAGCACATTAGTGATGGATGAAAGATGAGTAAAAGATGAGGTATTTGTGGTATTGGAAGTGACACATTGAGACCCATGTTTAAGGAAATAATTTTATTTTCTCTTTCATTTTTTTCTGGATGGTATTAACATTTCTACTAGTCAGCCAAAAAATTGTCAGGAGTTGTCTGCTCTTTAATGGATAAGCATCTTATTACTTGAAAATAATGTTGCTTAAGTTGAAGTCTAACAATATACTATAATAAAATTAAAGGAAGTTCTCACACTTGCACTTAGAAAAAAATCTACTTGAATCAAATGTGCCAGGTTTGAGTAAATAAAGAGAATCACTAAGTTTAGGTGCCAAAGAATAAAGATTTTGAATGTTTGCTTTGTCATTGTTTTTCTTCAAAAGTGATAGCTCAGTTTTGGACAAATAATACCCTTGATCTTCTATTTTCTAACCCTGGTCCTAAAGAGTGAGAAGTGTATTATTCTCTAACCTGTATTCATCTAACAGGAGATTTGTGTGTTTGTGTGTGTGTGTGTGGAGGAGGGGTAAAAAGACATAAAGACATGTGGAAGACTCAGAGAAGTTGCTTCTGCTTTTTCTGTTTTGTCTTCTTGTAGGTCACACCCAGAGTAGACACCAATGAGGCAACTTCTACCTTGGGTGCAGAAAAAGCAATAAATCAGCAAGGAGGCATTGGCCACAATGACTGGCATAGAAACAGAACTCTGTATTTTTCTATTCATCCTTTTATTGATTCATTCAAAACCTCCATAATGCTTTGGAGGACTGCATCTTTTGATTAAGTTTCAATAAAGTCACATTAGTAACTTTAAGTTTGAATAATAAAGTTTTTAAAAATTCCTCCTGAGATACCTTTGAAGATTAATGACTGCCGGATGTTGTGGTATATAAAATCATTAATGATCATTATAAATCCAATACTAAAATAAGGTATCGTCTAAATCTATGATCCGATGGGAATGTCCTGTTATTTCATTGTAGTCGAGAGAGAACAAAACAAACCAATTTTCATAGAAAACATTTTGTAAAATGTAAAATGAAATGTAAATATTTATTTGCATTACTTCTTTCTTGTTTCTATTATTTCTTCCTTAATTATTCTTTGATAGGGTCATAAACAGGACATCGCTGGGAAACAAGTGAATACCAGCACAAAACACAGGGACCTGTGATGAGCTCCTGCTGTTTCCATGTGGATCCCCAGTTCGAGGATAGTTCTTCTTTATACAATAATCAAGACTGAATTTTTATAGAAGATATTACTAATTAGAAATTGTAATATGAATATGGCTATCCCTGGAAAATGAATAATAATGACTAACTCACAAGTGTTGCCCAAGGTATTGCATTTGACCCAAAGTGGGTAGAGGGCTTTGGAAACTTGATTAGCTGTTGGGAACAGTGGAATGTGGATAGCACTCCACACCTGTATGGCTTAAAAACAAAGCATGCAAATGTCAGTTCTGGTGAAATCCTTATCCAGCTGTAGCCTGTGCATCCGGGTACAGTGTTTCCTCGGTCTGGTGGCTGGTGATCAGGGGCACAGGGAGACCAAATACAGAGGGCAAATTATTTCCAACCCAGTATTCAAAAGCCAAAGAGGTATAATTACATCCTTAAAGTCAGTATACTTGAAAACGTTAATAGCTAAATAGAACCTTAATTCCTAATTTGGCACCAGGGACAAATAACAAAAATGTTTGCCATCAAACTTGCCCTTCAGGATGTAGTTTTTAGCTGGGTGCTAAATAGAGGTTGCATTCAATTATTTAAATACTCCTTCATCACTAGGTCTGCTGTATTCAACTATAATAAATTTGAAGCTTGCACACAATGTAAAAGCTAACGTTTTACCTGTTTTCACCATCTAAATCGGGTAGCGGGGGTTTTGGGTCAGACAACATGTGGTCATTCTAGGAGCCTTTTTAAAGGGCCTTAAATACATACAATCTTTATCAAAATTCTTATCTGCTTTCTCAAAAAGCTAAATCATGTATTTTTCTGCCTTGAGGATGAGGAGATGAAACTAGCCCAACCCATCCATGTAGGAAACTTAGTTATCAATGTCAGTTAGTTTGTATTGTAGTTTGTCAGAGTTTCCACAGCAAGATACCACAGGCTGAAACAGCAGAAATGTATTTACTCAGCTCTGGAGGCTGAAGTCCAAGATGAGGGTGTTAGCAGGTTTGATTTTGCCGAGGCCTCTCTCCTTGGCTTGCAGATGGCCACCTTCCTCTTATGTCCTCACATGGTCTTATTACTATCTGTGCACATCCCTGGCATCTCCCTATTTGTCCCAAAACAAATGAACCCAATGCCTTGCCAAGGATACAAAAGTATAATTTGAGGAAACACTAGCATCCAGAATGGGTTTTGAATAAATAGAACTTCTTATCACCAATACGCAATGACTGTTAACCTTCAAATGCCATTGTGACTTTAAATTAATTGTTTTCCAAAACTGAATGAAGAAGAGAAGTTGGTATAGTCAGGCTTTTCCAGAGAGCTCTCACCACACTTCTACTATTAAGTATATGCTAGAGTGTGTGCATCATTCTGAGTTGTGGTTTGCACAGATGGCTGACCTAGTTATGGATCTGATTACCAAGAGTCAGATTATGTCTAAAAGTAACTAGAGTCACTATGAGACTCTATGATTATATGAGTCTTTGTGATCAGGAACATAGTCTTTGATAATTGTCATCAGTAATTCTGTTTTAGTATTGAATTGACACTATCTTAATCCTAATCATAATCAACAACATCTTCATTTTCAATATTCCTGCCATGCATATACTAACAGCTTTTGCTGAGATATAAATCAGATAAGCAATCTTTAGTGGTGCTTATAAAAGTCTCTCTTTTATAACCCTTTTACTTATTTTCATTTGCTTATGATATTATCTACTTCATCATCTTTTCCTTTTAAAAATTGAGAACAGAGTGTAAGTTTAACAAAAGATTGATGAATACAATCTGTTCCCTACAGAAAGAAGGTCAAAATATTTCCCCACCCCACAACCCAAAAATCTTGGGTAATTCTGAGAACTCTAGTATTGCTTAAAATAAGAATTTTCTTTCTCAGTCAAAATGAATGTCAAACCAACTCAACCCAGTGACAATTTGACGACATTGCTTTAAAACCACAAAACTTGTGTAAGTCAGGGAACCACAAACCAGATTTCCTCTGGGAGGCATGAGATAACTATCTCAGAATGTTTCAATAAAAGGGCTAGAAAAATGCAGCATCAACTATTCTTTTGAGCAAATAAATATAATGAGAGGGATTACTGTCTTTCACATTATATACAATAATATTTTTCTACCACATACCATTTTTGCATTTATTTGTATTAAATTATATACAGAAAACAGTACATGATAACTGTGCCTCTTCATGAATGCTCAAGAAGTAAACTCAGCTGTATAACTATTCCTGGTATATCAAGAACAAGAGTATGTCCAATAGTCATGTTTCTTTTGTGCCCTGTTCCCATCACTATTTCTCCTCCTGATGTTTACCACCAGAGCGGGGTTTTGCTTTTATTTTTTTAAGTAAATTCATTCAATATGTGGGGTTTTTTTTACATCTGGTTTCATTCATATTAGTATGGACAGTTGTAGATTGTCCTCTAGAATTCCATGGTATAAATACACCATTCTACTGAGGATGGGCATTTGGGCAGTTAGTTTGTTGCCATCAGAAATACTGTCATTGCCAAGCATTCTAGTTTGTTTCCTTGATGCACATACGTATGTATTTTTATCGATTTATATCTAGGAGTAGAATTGCTGGACTATGAAATATACTTTAGCAAATATCACCATAATTTTCTAAAGTGGTTCAAGAGGGTTGTTATCCATTAATATTTTTGCCAGTAGTGCCAGAACTTTCAATTATCTACAGTGATTTTAGATTTTTCTTTTTGTTTCTTGGTGCTTCCTTTCTTAGGCCACCTGGTAGTACATGGCAGAATAGCACTGTGATTCTAATTTACATCTTCTTGATGAATAAGACTTTGTTTTGACGATTATCTCCCAATTTCCCTCTTCTCCCAGCCCCTGACAATCACCAGTCCATTCTCTGCTTCCATGAGTTAGACTATTTCAGATTCCTCACTTAAGTAATAGCATGTAGATTTGTCTTTCTGCATCTGGCTCATTTCACTTAGCTTAGTGTTCTCCAGGTCTACCCATATTGTCACAAATGGCAGGATTTCCTTTTCTTTTTAAGGCTGAATATTCAGTGTCTGAATATACCACAATCTGATGGACATATTTATGATATAAATTGTAGTGATGGTTTTATTACTCTATATTTATATCCAAACTCATAAAGTTATATACATTATATTTTCCTTTATGATAAGTGATAATGAGTTTTTAATGAAGAAGTCTTTGCCAACATTCAGAATTGGAAGATACTTCACACTTTTTTTTCTTCTAGGGTTTACCTTTTACATTTGTATCCTTATGCCATCTGGAAATTACTTTTGCATGTGGTTGAGTTACGTGTGATTGACTCATACCATTTACATGAAAAGTATTATCTCTACTTCATTGTATCTTAGAAAAAACCTAGGCAAATATTTGTAAGTATTATATAAGAAGATGTTGGGTCTGGTCTTGCTTTTCAATGTCATAGATCATTTTTTTTCTATTCATGTTATAATACCACGTTGTCTTAATCAGTATAAATATATAATATTAAATATCTAAAGTGTACACACTATAGCTTTGTTGTTCTCTTCAGGATTTTCATGATTATTCTTGGCCTTTTACATTTCCATATAAATTTTAGACTAAATCTATTATATTGCTTTATAAAATACAGATTTTAATTTGATTTATTTTGATGTCACCTTAATCTATTTAATAAATCATGCAGCTACTTAATAATTTTATTTCTATAAGCTCAAAAAATTAGTCTCTTTTGACTATTTTTGTGATACATATAATATACATACAGTCTTGTGCCACTGAACGACAGAGATGCATTCTAAGAAATGTGTCAATAGACAAGTTTGTAGTTGTGCAAACATCAGAGGGTATACTTACAGAGACCTAGATGGGATAGCCTACCACCATAATTGTATGTGCTATACTATTATATGACTGGCAGTAAGGTTGGTTTACATCAGCACCACAAACAGGTGAGGAATGCATTGCGCTACAATGTTAAGACGGCAGTGAGTTCCCTAGGCATAGGAACTTTTCAGCTCCATTATAACCTTATGAGACTTTGGTGTTATATGTGGTCCATTGTTGACCTAAACATCATTATGCAGTGCATGATTGTATTAGTAACATCTTCACACTGGAAATAACCCTAATGTCCATCATCGGGTGAATCAGAAAACAAATAGTAGGAAGCAATAACATTCAGTAATAAAAAGATGAACTGTTAATACCTGACATAAATCAATCTCAAAATAGTTAGACTGAGTGAAAGAAGCCAAAAATGAAAGTGCATACTGAATGATTTCATTTATATAAAACTCTAGAAAATACAAACGCACCTACAGTGAAAGCATGCAGATCAGTGTGGCCGCCTGAGGGTTCCTGGGTGGCAGGGGAGATTGCAGGAAGGAGAATTACAAAGAAACATGAAAAAGCTATTGGGGTGATGAATATGTTCATTAAAAACAATGAAGACATATATTTGTAGATTTCTGTGATTTCCCATTAATGTGGATAATTTGTTCATAGTAAATTAGCAATCTACTTATCAGGAGGTACATACTAATTAGTCCATTTTATAGCCAAGCATATGGCATGGCTAATGTTGATCCTATCCTATCAGTGTAAATTGATTATGATTTGTATAGATTTGTCTAGTTCCTTTCATTTGAAATAAATATAAAAATTAGTATTTTATACGTGCCCTACAAAATAAATGCTTAAGGATAATTTTTTTTATCTAACATTACTAAGCAAATGAAAATCATTTTTTCAGATCACTTTTGAAAATTATTTTTAAAATGGGTTTTATAGACTCATCAGTTATTAAATCAAAATCACAATTTTGTTATTTTTTCTATATCTAATATATCACTGACATAATCTTGATGTAGTTAGATATAGTTGCATGCTAATTTATGATGAAATAACCAATTCAGATGAAATAATCAACTCAAATTTTCCTTGTTTAATTCCACACATGCTAAAATCAAATTACTTGCTGATCAGTATTCAATGTATTCTGCCTTTGCACAGAAAACTTTCTTCTTGTTGCTGAACTAAAATAGTTTCTATTTCTTTTCAAATAAGAGAATGCAAACTTAGTACTCAATCTATTACTAGCACATATTTTTATATGTTAGGAAAATAAAATCCACAAAAAAAATAAATTTACTTTTTAAATTTTATATATACATATATATGTGTATATATATATATATATATATATATATATATATATTTTTTATCCTCACCTGAGGATATTTTTGCATTTATTTTCAGATAGAGTGGGAGGGAGAGAGGGAGGAAGAGAGACAGAGAGAGAAACATCGACATGAGAGAGACACATCGAGTGGTTGCCACACACCCCACCCCACCGGGGGCAGGGGACAAACTGCAACAAAGATATGTGCCCTTAGTGGAAACCAAACCCAGGCCTCTCTGGTCCGTGGGGCGACACTCAAACTGCTGAGTCACACCAGACAGGGCTTAAATTATACTTATAAAATACTATATTTAACACTGCTCAGCATTCAGTTGATAGTTTTCTGACTTCCAAAGAGACAAATGATTCCTGTGTGTTGATGTCTCCTGCCACACCACTACAGTATTTACCCCTTTTCTACAGTCTTTTTCTTTTTATGGCTCTTCTCACTCCAACACAACTACCAAGCCCTGTTTTCACAGGTAAATTTTATATTTAAAATATATTGAGAATGCCCAAAAAGTTGAGTAATTTGACTGGATCTTCTAATGAAATATTAAAAATCATTTTTACCTAGCCCAAGCTCCACAAAGAGCAAACAAACCCAAAAAGCCAAAATGCAAATAAGGAAACAAAAACATTACTTATTTTTCAAACAGAAAATAACTTGAAAGTGGTTTGCTAAAGATTTAATTTGAAATCAGCAGTACTCTGTACAGTTCCTTTCCCCTACAACTTTTCCAGATGATTCTTTCTTTACAGAGCCTACTTCTGGTATTTACTTGTATTTTTCATAATAATGTACTTAGTAGCAAATTCATGATTCAATCAATATAGGCAAGAACTTTTAGCTACCTATACTAGTGTGTCTCATATCCATCACCCTTTGCCTGGCATAACACACTTTAAAGAAATAAAAATATGTAAAAATAGCTAATATTATAGCTTACGACTACTTGAATATTTCAACTTGCTAGTCAAGTAATGTATTATTATAGTTATAGTGGTTTTTTTCATAGACTTTTCCACATTTAATAATTTATTCACGTGTTTTTATTTGATTAGTATTCTATGTGTTTGAATTTAAGTTTTGTTCCCTTCAAATTCTAAAATACACAGACAGAGCCGTCAAATTTCTGTCTATTTTTCTTAATTAAACATTTTGGAGACTGCATGACATCACTATATTTAAATAAAAATTTGCTTTGTCTTTTTTTTTTTAAAAGGAATTTATTTATTTATTTATGTTTAGAGAGAAGAAGGGAGAAGGAGAGAGAGAGAAATATCAATGTGAGACCAGATCACTGATCTGATTGGCTGCCTTCTTCATGTTCCCTACAGGGAATCGAGACTGAAATCAGGCATGTGCTGTGACCAGGAACCAAACCAGAAATCTTTCGGTGCATGGGACAACACCTAACCAAGCGAGTCACACCTGCCAAAGCTGCTTTGACTTTTAACTTAATATCTTAGATATTTTTCCAAAGCATATGAGATCTATGTCTTTCTTTCTTTTTAAAAATTAATTCTTATTTAAGTAGCCTTTTTTAAAATAAGAAGCAGCATTTTAATGAATATCTTATTGCACTCTTAATTATTCATATTGTTTTTATAGGACTGATTTTGCTAGAGAGAGAACTAGGTCAGAGAATGGGCATAGTTAATAAATAATTGAACTGATTAAATTTGAGAATCAACCATGTGCTAGCTAGTTCTAATCACTATTGGAGGTAGTACAATGACAGAGTAGAAGACATCCTAGACCTATTTGTCTTATGATGAAACAATATTGTATGTAGATATTTTTTTTATCCTCATCCAAGGATATTTTTCCATTTTTTGTTCAGATAGAGTGGGAAGGAAAGAGAAGGAGAGAGAGAGAGAGAAACATCGATGTGAAAGGGACCCAACCAGGGCCGGGGACAAACCTGGGTCTCTCGGGACCACAGGCCAATGCTCTAACCGCTGAGCCAAACAGGCCAGGGCATATGTAGATATTTTTATGGCTCCCCTCAAAGTTAACAAAAGGAACAATCACACCAATAATTAATAATATTGTTAAATTCTCTGCACTATGGCAAGAATTACTGGTAATTTTTTTTTTTTAAATCTTGCAAGTCTGATTGGAAAGGAGAGAATCATCACTGCTATTTTATATTAATTTCTCTCAATCATAAATGAATTTTGATATGGTTTTATATAGTTATTGGCCATTTGTATTTTCTCTAAATTTCTTGTTCAACATTATGTTAAATTTTAATACTGATCTCTTACTAATTTATAGGAGCTAAATTGTTTTAATTAAATACTTTTAAAATGTTAATTGTAACATCACCTTATAAATTTTTTTCAAATAATTTATCTGGGACTTCCTAGCCTTTTCCCTTTTTTTCTTATGTTGTCTTTTCTCTTAACATATTTTATTTCAGTAGATTTTAGTCTTAGAATTATTATTTTTTACAAATCACTACATCTGATCAATATTGTGGATCTTTGTTGGTATTACAATGCTGAGAGGCTAACATGTTAGTTAAAATTTTAAAAAAAAATTAAAAAAAAAAAAAACACTAGACCTTTTTTATCATTGTGACAGATACATATGCCTTGAGCCCTAACAAGACATAGCTAATTACTGATACAGTTGCCGAAAAGGGATTCTGACAGTCAAGATATATGAGCAAATTTGTCTTGCAAGTGACAAGTCAAACAGAGGTTATTGGGAGTCTTGGGCACTGCCAGCTCAGTGGGAGGGTTACAGAAAGTGTCTGTTCATTCATTTTCCCTTGCCGAGGGGGAAATAGTCTACCATCATCTCAGACTGCTGAGTCTTTCATGTATGCTCATACTGTTCCACTAAAAGTATCAATATCTCTTTCTACAAATGTTTTCAAAAGGATTTGAAAAATCCAACTGTTAGTTTTTTTCTAAAGTCCTTGTTTAAAATCTTCACATATGCAGGATTTATCTAGTAACATATTGTTTATCTAAATTACATACATTTATATCATGCTTTAGATATGTCCTTCCCCTATAGATGCTAGTATGTAATTTAACATATATAAGGCATAATAAGTCTCACAATATTTGGTCATTGAAAGGTTTCCTTATTATATCTCAAATTCAGAAAATTGTAAGTCATACAAAGAAAATTGGAAGTTATTTTGCTATAGGCAAATGACTATATATTATGTTTATGAGTGTGTGTTTCAATAAGAAATTTTGCCTAGAAAGCCTATATTCAGAGTCTGTATTTTTAGACTACTGGTTCAAGTATTTCAGTGTTGAAAAAAAAATAAAACCAAATCTTAGGTATGCATCAAAAGTTTTCTGAATCGTCCCATTTCCACAGTGTTAGTAACATTCAATAAACATTAATCATTTAATAAGAAAAATTGTATGATGAATTAGTAGAAAAGGATCATAACTGGCACTAACTAGCATAATAATTTTCCAACATTATTATGAAACCAAAACCATGTATAAACTGTAACAGAAAGCAGACACATTGATAGTAAATCGTGTTCACTTTGTTCCAACCTGCGTTACAGTCATTGCTAAACCTGTGCTCTACCTCTTTTGTGAAGGTTTATTTTTGGCAAACAGAGGGAAATGATTGAATGGAGGGCTACACTTTGTATGTCCACCATGTACTATGTTTTGCCTAGAATACAATGATAAGCAATGTCTCTTGAAGTATAAAGAAATAAATGACTGTCCAGCCGGTTTGGCTCAGTGATTGAGCATCAATTCATGTACCAAGAGGTCACTGGTTTGATTCCTGGTCAGGACAAATGCCCAGGTTGTGGGCCCCATCCCCAGTGGGTGACATGCAGGAGGCAGCCAATCAATGTTCTCTCTCATCGATGTTTTTATCTCTCTCTCCCTCTCACTTCCTCTCTCTCTAAAATCAATAAAGAAAAAAATTTAAATAAAAAAGAAATAAATTGCTATAAACAGATATGTTTTACATAGTGAGGAAAATTGCCCACTTTATAACAAAACAGAAAAGATTTTTTCAAGCCTAAAGGAGGGGTTTGTGGCATTGGTGGTGGCATCTGGGAGGTGTTAATGTGCTGATAGAGGTAATGGTCTGTGATGGTAATGGTGATGGACGTTCCTGGAAGGAGGGCCACTGAGCCAATCCATGAATATAGAGTGGAGGTTTGACTGGTTGAAAATGAACAAATGGGTGGAGCTTCAGACAGAAAAATCACATCTACCATGTTTAAGTTATTCTTTGAAAGAATGCCCTGTAACTGTTCTAGCTCCCATCCCCAGCCACATTTCCACTCCTACATGTCTTTGGTTTAGGAAGAATGAGCTATTTCAAAACATATTTAGTCCTGTAATACAACCACGCTAGGAATTAGCATATACTATGTATGTTGGCTATTTACTTCCATCTTTTTTAGTAAATAAGCTACTTATTTTTCCAGGGAAATCACCCACTGGTCATTTTAGCCTCGATATTTGAATAGGGTCTGCTCCATAGTAATTATACAATAAATGTTTCTTCAAGATTAGACATATTTATAACTATTGATGGTAAGTGTGAACTCCTGCAATGGTTGGTTTTATGAATCAATTTGACTGGACTAAAGGATAAGCAGATAGTTGATAAAACTTTTTTTCTGGGTATGTTAGTAAAGGTGTTTGTGAGCAAGATGAGTATTTAAAACAGATGATTGAGTACACAAGATCACCTTCACAGATGTGGATGGGCATTGTCTAATCCACTGAGGGCCTGAACAGAACAAATTGACAGAGAATAAGTGAATTTGCTCTCACTGCTTTAGTGGAGAAATCCATCTTCTTTGCCCTCCGACGTTGGTGCTCCTGATTCTTTAGCCTTTGGATTCAGATCATGATTTACACTGTCAGTCCCTCAATTCTCAGAGTTTCAAATTCAGATCGAATTATACCACTGGCTGTTTTAACTCTGCACAGGGCAGATTGTGGGACTTCTCAGATTGCATATGAGTCAGCCAGTTTCTATAATATACACATCTCTACATCCCATTGGTTCTGTGTCCCTGTATTCCCTAGACTAATACAACCCCAAATAATATTTGAGGTAATTTACAAATAAATATAGAAATAATAAAGATAAAAATTTAATAAAAAGAATGAAAAATAGAAATGTGAAAAATAAGATTATATTGAAGCAAAATGAACAAATAGTATCTTAAAGAGACAAAATATGCATACTCCCTTTATGTAGATCCTACTTTAATGTCTATAAATCCACATTAAACTGCGCATAAAATCAGTCATATAACAGCTGTAATTTATTTACATGTTTACATATTTTCCAAGTATTATAAATTATCATAATAATATTTTAGATAGATTTTATTTTTAGTTCAGTTATCACAAGGCAGTGACCTGGAAGGCCCAGAAGAGGTGTCTGGACCTCACCAAGAGCAACAACTTGGCCTCTGGCATTATAGAAGGAGATTTAAGATGAAAGACTAAATGAGTATGACTGGGGCTCCTGGAGGTGATTGTAAAAAACAGAGAAGACCAGAAAGAGGGGAGAAGGAAAAGGATGTGATAAATAGAAAAAGTAGAGAAAAAATTAAATTAGAATAATGTTTATATTTTATTGTTGACGTCCTAGGATAGTTGTCTATAAATATCATTGCTAATAAAATGAATATTCTTTCTTTGTTCTATGGCCATAGTTTCTCAGTTTTCTAGAAAGTCTTGTTTACCTGTTGATATAGAGTTTTTCTTTTACTTTTTCTGAGTACCTATTGTCTTTGAGTATATTCACCCAAAAACCAATTCCCTGAAACAATTTTTCAGGGAGATGAGGTCATCTTGCTTAAATTATAAAAATCTACTTTAAAGACATAGGACAGATTTACCACAGATATTTATAATGTTGCCTCCTGAAGTTAAAATTAAACAAAAATAATAAAACTTATATAATCATTGAAGAGCGAAAGAATAAATCAGACGTCACAAGAGAAATTTTCAACATTTCAATAAGAAGGAAAGTTGATTAATGAGGCCAAGCTGATCCTAATGTGCTCCTAAGGCTCTCAGCAAGGCACCAGAACTCCAAAGAGCTATTGCTTAACATACAAGATATAATAAGTAAAGATTGCATGTAGAACATTTAGCATCTCAAATCTGGTCACATTTTACTAAGCAGAAATAATATGGCTAGGTGATCATACCCAATGCAAAAAGGGTGGTTTGTTTTCCAAAGAAACCAAATAAAATGTCAGGAGAAAATTAGATACCTGAGTTAGATATCCTACAATAAAGCTTTTCTATTCTTGCAGATGAGTGGTGTCCCCCAGGAAGTCGGATTCTGTTTTAAAGCAAATGTGAACATATTCTATGGTCACATTGAAATTATTTATGGGAAAACACAATTGGCCATACATTTAAGGAAAGCTTGAAACAAGAAAAATAAATAAATCTTCAATAAACAAAAAATACACAGAAGTAAATTACAGGAAAAGGTACAGAAATTATATACACATATTCAAATAGTATTTCCCATGAAAAAACTATAGAAATAACATATAGACAAATTAAAAGTAGAATGGTATAAGAAAGAGAAAACAAATATCTTTTGAAAACAAAAGATAAAACTGCAAAGTTAAATTTTCAACACAAATTTTTGAATATAAAGTTTAGAGACAGTCTGATTTTTTTCAATAAAAAGTGATTCATGCAATATCAAAAAAAAGAAAAAAAGATAAATGGCAAACCATAAAACCAAGAAATTGATGACTCAATTAATATGAATTCTAAAAAGGAAAAACAACCTAATGGAGAAAAATAAATTATCAAAAATGTATAATGAGGGAACTCAGATTTAAATGACATAGACTTTTTAAAAAATTACTTAAGTGTTGAGGAGAGAAAAAATGGTGGCGGAGTAAATGAAAGCTACACAGACGATCTCCCAGAACCAAATGGGAATTACAACTAAAATAAAGACAAATCATTGGAAAAAAGCAACAGAAAAACAGTGAGAAAGGACCATATAACCTGGAACACTGGTAGGATTGCAGAAGAACGAGAGGGGGACGGGCTGGTACCCCATGGACAGCAGTGGTCTTAGCTGTGAGCAGGGCTCTCAGGGTTAAAATTCCAAGCCTGCTCCACAGTGCAGAGGGCCAGAACAGAGCACTGAATTGGTTACAGCCACTCACCTTGGGCTCCAGCAGAGGGAGGGCAGACTGGACTGGAATTCTGTGGGGACACTTGGGATTTGGAGGGTACTCAGAGTTTTTGCTGAGTCACTGCCACAAAGGACTGTGGCCAGCTTGCTCCTTCCCAGAGCTGTGGGGAAAACCAGCTGCCCCTCCCTTGGAGATTCAGCCCCATCCCAGTGAGGCACAGAAATGCAAATAGAGGCTCATTAATAACCAGCATCTGTCCCACCCTATGGAAATCTTACTCCGAACACCAGGAGTACATTCCAAGGCCTTGAGTAACTGAGACTAACAGCTTCCAGGCAAAAAAACTAGAAGATAACCGAACCTTTCCTTTACCCAGGAAAGTAAGACTTGACAGTGATGTTTAACATGGGCCCTCCCATGCACATCAAATCCAGTAGAGGGAGCCACAAACAGCAGAACACCAACAACCACAGAAAAAATTTGGCAGGCTCCAAAACCCACTCAGATAGCCAAAATGGTAAAACAAAGAAACACATCTCATATGAAAGAACAAGAGAACTCTACCGAAGATGAGATAAATGAAATGCACTTAAGCAAGTTATCAGAGGTAGAGTTCAGAACCATGATCTTGAGGAAGCTCCAGAGCATGAGTATGGACATCAATTCCATGAATAAAGATATAAAAACATTGAAAATCAACCAATTGGAAATAAAAAACCACCAAGAAGAAATGAAGAGTAACATACCAGAAATAAAGAACACACTGGAAGGACTAAACAGCACAGTAGAGGAAGCTGAGGACCAGATCAGTGAATTAGATGACAGGGTAGAAAAAATTAACCAATCAGAAAATAAAAATAAAAATAAAAACAAAAAAATTTAAAAACAGGACGACAGCTTAAGAGAACTGTGGGACAACTAGAAACATAATATCATTTGCATCATAGGAGTCCCCGAAAAAGAAGAAAATGAGCAAAGGTTAAAGAATATATTTGAAGAAATAGTGACAGAAAACTTTCCTAACTTGGTGAAGGAAGAAGGCATTCAAATTCATGAAACACAGAGAGCCCCAAGTAAGAAGAACCCAAATAGGATGACACCAAAACACAAAATAATTAAAATGCCAAAAATTAAAGACAAACAGAGAATCCTAAAGGCAGCAAGATAGAAGCAACAGGTTACCTACAAAGGAAACCCCATAAAGATGTCAGCTGACTTCTCAACAGAAACACTACAGGCCAGAAGGCAATGGCATGAAGTAATCAAGATCATGAAAAACAAGGATCTGAATCCAAGACTACTCCATCCAGCAAGACTATCATTCAAAATAGAAGGTCATATAAGCTCTTTATAAGAGCTTCCCAGACACACACAAAAAAGGCTAAGTGAATATATTAGCATCAAACCAGCACTGCAAGAAATGTTAAAAAGACTGCTGTAATTAGCAGGAGAAATGGGAAGAAAAATAGAACCACACTAAACAAAAATGGCAATAAATAAGTACATATCAATAATCACCTTAAATGTAAATGGATTGAATGCTCTGATAAAAAGACACATAATAGCTGACTGGATAAGAAAGCATGACTTACATATATGTTGTTTACAACAGACCCACCTCACAACAGAAGACTCACATAGGTTGAAAGTAAAGGGATGGAAAAAACTGTTCCAAGCAAACAAAAAGGAAGAAAAAGCTAAGGTAGTAATATTCATATCTAATAAATTAGATTTCTAAATGAAGGCCATAACTAGAGAAAAAGAAGGCCACTACATAATTTTAAAAGAATCTATCCAACAGGAAGATATAACCTTGGTAAACATATATGCACCCAATACAGAGGCACCAACATATATTAAAAATCTTCTGGAGGACTTCAAAGGAGAAATCAATAGCAATACAATCATAGCAGAGGACTTCAACACCCTAATGACATCACTGGATAGGTCATCTAGACAAAAAATTAACAAGAAAACAGACTCTAAATGAAGTGTAGATGAAATGGATTTAATCGATATCTACAGAGAATTACACCCCAAAACTGCAGAATTCACATTCTTCTCAAGTGCCCTTGAGACATTCTCAAAGACAGACCTCACGTTAGGACACAAATTAAGTCTATACAAGTTCAAGAATATTAAAATCATATCAAGCATCTTCTCAGATCACAATAGCAGGAAACTAGAAATCAATCTCAACAAGAACGTGCAAAGACATTTGAACACATGGAGGCTAAATAGCATGTTATTGAACAATGAATGGGTTATCATGGAGATCAAGAAAGAAATTAAAAACTTCCCTGAAACCAATGAAAACGAACACACAACAACACAAAATCTATGGGATGCGGCAAAAGCAGTTCTGAGAGGGAAGTTCATAGCACTACAGGCCCATCTCAAGAAATAAGAAAAATTTCTAATTGACTAGACCTCAAAACTTAAAGAACTAGAAAACAAACAAAAACCCAGAGCAAGTAGAAGAAAGAAAATGGTAAAGATCAGAGCAGAAATAAATGACATGGAGACACCCCCCCCCCCAAAAAAAAACCCAAAAAACAATTCAAAGGATCAAGGAAACAAAGAGTTGTTTTTTTGAAAGGATAAACAAGATTGATAGACCCTTAGCTAGACTCACCAAGAAACAAAGAGAGAGAACCCATACACCCAAAATCAGAAATGAAAGAGGGGAAATGATAACTGACACCACAGAAATACAAAAGATTGTTAACAAATATTATAAACAATTACACTGCAACAAATTGGACAATCTAAGGGAAATGGACAAATTTCTAGAAACACATAGTCTCCCAAAACTGAACCGGGAAGAAATAGAAAACTTGAAGGGACCAATAACAATGAAGGAAATTGAAGATGTCATCAAGACTCTCTCAGCAAACAAAAGCCCAGGACCAGAGGGCTTCACGGGGGAGTTTTACTGAATATTCAAAGAAAAACTAACACTTATTTTCCTCAAACTATTCCTAAAAATTCATAAAGAAGGAAGACTGCCAAACTCGTTTTCTGAGGCCAACATAATTCTAATTCCAAAACCAGCAAAAGACACGACAAAGAAAGAAAACTCTAGGCCAATATCCCTGATGAACACAGATACCATAATCCTGCACAAAATACTAGCAAATTGGATCCAGCAATACATCAAAAAAATTATTTACCATGACCAAGTGGGATTCATTCCAGGGATGCAAGGCTGGTACAATATTTGCAAATCAATAAATGTTATACACCACATAAACAAAATGAAAGATAAAAATCATACAATCATATCAATAGACGCTGAAAAAACATTAGACGAAATCCAGCACCCATTTCTGATAAAAACACTCAGCAATTTGGGAATAGAGGGGTCATATCTCCATATAATAAAGGCCATATATGAAAAACCTACAGCCAACATCATATTCAATGGGCAAAAAATAAAAGCATTTTCCTTAAGAACAGGAACAAGAAAGCAATGCCTACTTTTGCCACTCTTATTTAAATATAGTACTGGAAGTCTTAGTCACAACAATCAGACATGAAGAAAAAACAAAAGGGATCCAAATTGGAAACAAGGAAGTGAAACTGTCATTATTTGCAGGTGACATGATACTATAAATAGAAAACCCCAAAGACTCCATCAAAAATCTACTAGACTTAATAAATGAATTTGGCAAAGTAGAAGGGTACAAAATTACTTCAAGAAATTGACAGCATTCTTATACACCAACAATGAACTCACAGAAGGAGAAACTAAAAAAGCATCATTGAAAAAAAAAAAATAGAGGAAGATATAAGAAAGTGGAAGCACATACCTTTAATATGGATTGGAAGAATTAATATCATTAAAATGTCCATACTACCCAAAGCCATCTATAGATTCAATGCAATCCCCATCAAAATACCAATGGCATACTTCACAGAACTAGAACAAATACTTCGAAAGTTCTTATGAACCAAAAAAAGACCCTGAATGGCCACACAATCTTGAAAAAGAAGAACAAAGTCGGAGAGATCTCATTACCAGATTTCAGGTTATACTGCAAAGCCACTGTAATCAAAACAGCCTGGTACTGGCATAAGAACAGGCAGATAGATCAATAGAATAGAATAGAAAACCCAGAAATGGACCCCAGACAATATGCTCAATTAATATTTGACAAAGTTGGCAAGAGCATACAGTGGAGTAAAGACCTTCTCTTTAATAAATGGTGTTGGGAAAATTGGACAACTACATGCAAAAAAATGAAACTAGACCATCAACTTACATCCTACACAAGAATAAACTCAAAATGGATAAAAGACTTAAATGTGTCTCATGAATCCATAAAAATCCTAGAAGAAAATGTAGGTAAGAAAATTTCAGATATCATATGCAGCAGAATTTTCACTGATATATCACCCAAGGCAACAGAAACAAAGGAGAAAATGAAGACATGGGACTAGATCAAACTCAAAAGCTTCTGCACTGGAAAAGAAACAACCACCAAAATGGAAAGGCAACCCACTGTATGGGAGAGCATAATTGCCAATGATACATCAGATAAGGGGTTAATTTCCAAAATATATAGAGTACTCATACAACTCAACAAAAGGAAGACAAAGAACCCAATTTAAAAATGGACAGAAGAGCTAAATAGGTACCTCTCCAAATAGGACATACAAATGGCCAAAAGACATATGAAGAAATACTCAACATCACTAATCATCAGAGAGATGCAAATTAAAACAACAACGAGGTATCACCTCACACCTGTCAGAATGACCGCCATCAACAAATCATCAAACAGCAGGTGTTGAAGAGGGTGCGGAGAAAAGGGGACTCTAGTACACTGCTGGTGGGAATGCAGACTGGTGCAGCCACTATGGAAAACAATATGGTGTTACCTCAAAATATTAAAAATTGAATTTCCATTTGACCCAGAGATCCCACTTCTAGGAATATACCCTAAGAAGCCTGCAACACCAATCAGAAAGAATATATGTACCCCCATGTTTGTAGCAGCACTATTTACAATAGCTAAGATCTGGAAACAGCCCAAATGTCCATCAGTAGACAAATGAATAAAAAAGCAGTGGTACATATAGACAATGGAGTATTATACAGCTGTAAGAAAGAAAGATCTCTTATCCCTTGAGAAGACATGGAGGGACCTGGAAACTATTATCCTAAGTGAAATAAGCCAAATAGAGAAAGACAAGTATCATATGATCTCATTTATTTGTGGAATATAATTAACATAACAGTTTGAAAAACAGGGTAGTCCCAGAGACGTGAAAGTAGAGTGCAGACTGACAATCCCCAGAAGAGGGAGTGGGAGGGGGAAGAACTTATATGCATGTATGCATGACCAATGAATGTGGACAACAAAGCTGGGGACATGGTGGGGAGGGTAGGGGAGAAGGGTATCAATGGGAGAAAAAGGAGAAACACTGTAACATAAATAAATAAATAAATAAATAAATAAATTAATTAATTAATTAATTAATTAATTAAAATTACATAAATGTTACTGAATAAATTATGAAGAAAACCATACTTAGATACATAATTTCAAACTATGAGAAAACCTATCGAAAAAGAAGAGATTAAGAGCTTTCAGGGTATTCTCAGTGATAAGCATTCCCTCAAAACTTATGTTCAAATCCTTACTCCCAATAATTATGAAAGTCGCCTTATTTGAAAATAGGGGCTTTGCAGATGTAATCAAGTTAAGATGAAGTAATACAGCATTAGTGTGAGCCCTAATCTAGTGAATGGTTTCCCTTTAAGAAGAGGGAGATTCGGACACAGACACACAGACGCATAAGAAGAATGCCATGTGACAAGAGAGGCAACGTTGATAAGTGTCCCAGCAAAAGCTAAGAAACACCAAGAATTGCCCGCAACACCAGAAGCTGGGAAGAGGTGCTGAATGGTGCTAACCTAGAACCTGTTGAGGGAACATGACTCTGCCAACACCTTTTTAGACTTCAGGTCTCCAGTTCTAAGAGAGAATACATTTCTCTTGTTTTAAGCAATCCAGTTGGTGGTATTATTTTTTTTACCTCACCCGAGGACATTTTTCTATTTTTGTTCAGATAGAATTTGAGGGTGGGAGGAAGGGAGGGAGGGAGGGGGAGAGAGAGAGAGAGAGAGAGAGAGAGAGAGAGAGAGAGACATTGACGTGAAAGGGACACATCAAGTGGGACCGGGGACAAACTGCAACCGAGGCACGAGCCCTTAGCTGGAACTGAACCCGGGTCTCTCTGGACCACAGGTCGATGCTGTAACTGCTGAGCCAAACCGGCCAGGGCCAGTTTCTGGTATTTCTTAAAGACAACCCTAGGAAGTGAATAGCCATGGTATTAAGAAGTGGGAATCAACACAATCTCTAAAGGACAGAAAATAAAATAGGAATTGGAGTTTTAGTCAGGGATGATGAGTGGTGTGATACAAAGAGAAAATGTCTTCAAACCCTGAGCACAATGCTTTTCTACCTACAATTAGTCACTGGGACTATTTAAGCAGAAGCAATGATTCATGAATTTAAATCTTGTGTACCATTTCTTATTTGAGGATGCACTTCACAAAAATAAATAATTATATCACAAAATGGGAAGACACTGTCTAAAAAATAATGGACCATATTCAGGAAACAAACAATGAGAAGTCTCAAGAGGACAGCTGTGTAAAAGCTTGGAAAGATGGAGACAATCAGAGTGAGTCTCTTAGGGAAAAGTAGATTTGTTAGTATGCCTGAAATGCTTAAGAAAAGTTGAAATTAATATTTTGATAGTGAAAAGAACAAGGAAAATGATAAATAGAATTTCTTAAAAAATAGGTGTAATTGTAATATACTCCTTAGGTAGGTATTGAACAAAATTCACATGGTATTATATAAATATATGTATATTTGTGTATATATTTTAGAGTGATAGAGAGTGTATATATATATGCTCTTGTTGTTTTAATTATTAATAAGAGAGAGACAGCACAATGTAATTATTTGAGTACATATTTTATCTATCAAGTGAAAATTTTATATGTTAATATGTAGCAGTAAATCAGTCATTTGGTATAGTTTGTAAAGACCAGACTAACAAAAAAGGATACTGTGTGTGTGTGTTTGTATGTACCTGTGTTCATGCACTTGGTGGGAGATTTCCCAAGTGAATTGTCACAGAAACAAATTGATCTGATTATCCTGTATTGTCAGCCAATTGTGTTGAACTTAAGATTGTCTTCCATAGGATATCAAAGATCTTCCTTACACCATTAAGCTGAGTCTGGATGCTCAGTGGCTCAGAGAATGATTAAAGTATCATAAAAGGAAGTCCTGTTCAGATAAGAAGAAAACTTACCCCTTCTGGGTCTGTTGTGGTCCAACTTGAAATCTGAGTAGGCAATTTGCAGGGAAAGGGGGTTGGAAATAGAAACATACAAATAAGCACGAGACAACCCAAAAAGGCTTTCCTTGTTTTACCAAGTCTCCAGGTGAAGTCTTATATACATAAATGTCCAACATGAGGTTACATAATAGCAAGGAAAGGAATGAATTGGCTAGGTAAGTGATGAAGACATTTCAAGAAATCAAGAACTCTGTGTGCCCTGGTGAGAGCATACGGAGCTGCTGAAAGATGCACTCAGTTGGCAGAGACCAGGATCAAGGTTACATGTGGTCAACTATCACCAACAGTGTTTCCTGTGTCATATCTAGAGATGGATGGATGCACTAATGTGAGCTGATGACAGTTGGAGACTCTCAAACCAACATCCAATGACAAGAACTAGACAAAAAGAGAGCACTATAACTACCTACCTTGTTGCTAGGAAATACGAGCAGATTTTCACTACTTCACTTTGAATAGGAGAAAACGTAAAAACTTATTTGGACTAGAATAAACTGAAATGTAACCCAAGGAGATTTTTTAAACAAGATAAAAATTAAGGGATAAATCTAAATTTCTCCTCTACTAAGTAGCCTGGGGACTTATAAGGAAGATTAAATGACTTCTATAAAATAAAAAAAAAATGACTTTGTATATCAGATTAGTGTGATTAAATTTATGACATTGACTACGTTATAATTTGTATAAACTGAGTTAATGGTTTTAAACAAATGACCTTTTCTCTAAGTTAACAATACTTAAAAGGTTACAAGGATAAGATAAAGGAGGAAAAGACCCAATTTTTCTTTTCTCTCCCCTCTGTTATTATCTGTAGTTTATAAATCGAACAAGAGAATGAACTCAAATTAAGACATAATTATGAAAAAGTTAAAAAGTTTTTCTTTGTATGTGGTCAAAAGTTTAACTGGTCAAAAATAGATGAATTGACTTTGGGAATTTATACTAAATTTAGCTTGTTATCTAGGGATACCATCTTGAATCTTTGGAGGGATAACTCAATTTCCATGTGGTACATACAAATTTAAATAAATATTACTAACCAAACCCTTGAGGAACATCCATCCATTTTGATCGTCCCAACCACATCTTAAATCTAATGCTGATTTCACTTTATTGTAATAAACTCTCTAGACAAATTTAATGTCTTTCCTTAAATGAAGTAAGATAATTCTTCATTTTAAAAAAAAGTACAAAAGAGAAAACTTACTAAAATTGCTTGTAATGTATCAGTGAGTCTCGGAGAATGCTATGTAATATAATAAATTACCCTCAAAACAAAGGCTTAATTTACATTTAAAAAATGCCAGCACAGCCTAAGTAAATGCTATGATTGCCTTATCCATTATGGTAACATAACTAAAATAAACTATCAGGCCAAAATAACTTACTTAAATATTAACAACCTGCCTGTGAATAACAATTATTGCCCTTAACTTGTTTGTTAGAAAATGAGCCTTTAGGAATCCAAAAGTAGGTGGAAAGGAGGGCAAAACTTAGATAAGTCCTTATTACTGCAGTAATTCTCTATTAGGAACATAACTACCAATCTGACAGGCTTACAATACAGCTGCTAAAATGCTGTGTACTGACAACCAGGGCAATTTTCTCCTGAGACAGTCAAGGAGCTAATCTGCCATAAAATTCATTCCTAAATTTATCATCTATTACATGATGGAGATGCAGTTTAATGTAAGATTATTGTTTGAGTTAAGATTTGTAAAAAGGAGAAGGGAATGTGCAAATGTCTCCACTAGCTATTTAGAACTATATTGATATGATTATGAGGTACAAACAGTGCCATATAGGAATTCACTAGAGGTTTAGTATTTTTTTAACTTGTAATTACTGTAGTAAGGATTATATAATGCAGGGAATAGATCTCAATAAATGTATTGTCTTTGGGAAAGAAACCATGAAGGGAATGTCTATAGAAGTGTTTCAAATAACAATGCAAAAGAATAAATTAAGCTGAAAACAGTTGAAAATAGTATTTGCAAAGACACACTAGGAATAGTTCTTCCATTTATTAAAAAGCTAAGTGAGCCAACTGGCATTATTCAAGTCTAAACTATTTTAGGTGCTGTCTCTAATTCATTATCAAGAATCACTCGAACATATTTTAATGTTCATTATTGTGATTTTATTGTAAAATCAGCTGATTAAAAGCTGTACATAGATATTTTTCCCCAAAAGCAAAAAGTTTGTACAAATCTGTAGGAATAGTGAAGGCCATGTTTTCTATTTACATTGATTGTTTCCAAAGTTACAAACACCAACAAACAAGAAGATAACCAGTGATATGCATAATCCTGTATGGATTATTTTAATTTCTTCTTTCATTGTGAGATTTTTAAAAAAATTAAATACCAATATCAGATTCCATAGTCTTGCAAATAGTTTTCAAAAACTAAAATAAGAAGAGTATAATTCTGATTATTTAGTTGTGTGAGATAGTGTTATAATAGCAATGACCAATATATTTTACTAATCCAGATTAAATTTATAGTACAAAATGTTCATATTCCACCTTAAACATATTATTACAAAGAATCTGTCTTTAAACCAAGTCCTGATTACATAGTCAATAATAGTCAGAGGCCAACTATACATCAAAACTATTTTAAGTACAATTTGATACTTATTTCCTTTACTTCTTTGATATATGATTTTTAAAAACACACCAACAACATATTACAGAAGCAGACTGACTCTGGACTTACCTCTTAGCTTATGAAATTATTATTATTTATCCATAGACTTCTAACATCCTACCCTTTATGGTTTCTTAACAAGAAAAAAAGAAAGAAAAGCCCTCAATTATGAGCCACTTAAAATGAAGACTTTATTCCTATAACTGAATAATGATTTTTTTTTTTATCCTCACCCGAGGACATTTTTCCAATTTTTGTACAGATAGAGTGGGAGGGAGAGAGAGGAAGAGAGAGAGAGAGAGAGAAACATCGACGTGAAAGGGACACATCGAGTGGCTGCCACCTGCACGACCAACCAGGGCAGGGGACAAACTGCAACCGAGGTTCGTGTCCTTAGCGGAAACCGAACCCGGTTCTCTCCAGACCACAGGCCGACGCTCTAACCGCTGAGCCAAACCGGCCAGGGCTGATTTTTTATTTTTTAACCCAAATCACATCCTACCTAAGACAATTAAATACATTTTTTCTGATTAAAATATGTTTCTTTTTTAGGTAATAATGTTGGTAACCTTGAGTTAGTCAATCAACTTTCCTACAAGGATAGAATTATTAAAATGTGTTTTATATATTTATAAGATTTCATATAAGCATCATATACACAGAGATCAGGTAGAATCTTTTTACTTATTCTCCCTGTCTTTTAAAAAAGTGATCAATTCTGCAGTTTATGGAATAAATTTCAATTCGTATCAGCAGTAAAAGACGTCAGTGTCTGGCAGCTATATAAATCCGGTGAGGTTAACTAGGCCATAAAAAGTAAATGCTGAAGTGTTCATTTCTCTGTCTGCTTTACTACCAGATGACTGTCTTTTCTACTTTGCTTATTTTATTACCAATTTCTTCAGAAATGAGAAGTTATAAGTAATTTGAAAGAAAAAAGAAAAAACAGGAAAACTCAACTGCTATATATAAAACTTGTGGGTATAACAAAATAAACTAATTGACAATATAATTGTACGTAAAGCAATAAAAATATTTATTGACATTTATATACATTGAGTAGAAAATAAGCTGGCAAGATTCAAATATTTTTTCATAATTAATTATGTACTCCAATGTCTATACTCTGCAGAGCTCAAAAAGTTCTTGAATAAGTATAAATAGGTATTTGAATACTAAATAGTTATTAAGGCTACAACAGTGTTTGATCGCAATCTCATGCAATAAATGTCTATGAATTATAGAATTTTACAGAAAAGGCATTTACTATACAGAGGAAGTGACTGATTTTTGTGGCGAGCAATGGAGTGTAATGTCTAATTCATAACTTCGAGCAGGTATTTTGTGCAAAAATCCCTTATTTCTTAAATATATTATAATTGTGTTACATTGTATTTTTTAGGAAGTTTAATATTACTCTCCCCTCATTTCATTTTTTTCTTTTAAATACTAATGTGGCCACTGTTGCTCATGGAACATCTTCTCTCTGTTTCTCAGCTGCTTGTGAGTAGCTGCTTTGGTGTGTTATGGTTAATTCTGGTCAATTGGTGATAAATGGAAGAGATGTATATCATTTCTAATCGGCAGCAGAAAAGAGCAAGGAAAGTTCTTGACTTACCATGGTGATCTTGGAAGTCACATAACATGGTAGAGAAAATTGGAAGCTGTCTACATCACTGAGTCACTTTATGGAAGAGGGCTGCCCTTGGGAGTTATTCAACTTCTTCCAGATTTTGCATAAACTGGAAATAAATAGGTTAAGCACCTGTGATTTGGTCATTAAATTAATACCGCAACACAGCTTAAGCCATCTTGACTAATTCACTCTACAAAGTCTTTCCTCTGGCTTGCTCTACTCCCTCAAGTTGCTGCCTTGGTGTCTACTTCCTTTCCCCATCAAACTTCTTCCTAAGGTAGAGTACTTTCCTGTTTTTAGTGTCCCCCAATCCCCTTTCGTTTTTTAGTTCCTTGATATTGATATATTAATTTTATCGAAATAAGTTTTATTCAAGCAGTATCTTATATTTATAAAATGTATTTCACTCTCTGTACCTTTCAAGACCAGTTGACATAATTAAACATCTTCTTCTTTAAAGATATCCCTCCTTCAATGACTAGAAGATGGCAAATCTTCTACTGGTTCCTTTGGTCTCTAAAACTGCTTCTTTCCTGTCCTTTGAACAAAGAAATGAAAGGTCTTTCTGTAAAGACCTGATGTCAGCTTTCTTTTCTCTCTCTCTTCATAAAAATAATGTATTTTCTTTATTTGTATAGAGCCTCCTTTTCTTGAGTTTTACATTTACATAGAAATTAAATTGTGAAAAATTTTACTAAAAATTTAGTCATTATCTCAAACTCAAATGGCTTCATGATTACCTCCAGCATTTTCCTTATAAGCTTTCATGTTCTACCTTTCCATCTGTTTTGAAGAAATAAACATCTATCATCATCTAGACCTTAAAACTAGAACTAGTTACATCACTTTGTCCTCCTTTGAACTTCATACGCCATCAATGGCCTACATTCCATCAGTTCTACTTCCATACTGTTTCTTACAAGGTCAGTTTCTGATTTCTGCAGTCTTAGTCGGCCAAGGAATAGGTAGCAGCTCCATTCAGACCTAGAGTCAATTTAAATTAAAATAGGCAAAATGACCAGTTACAGGAGCTGGTGTATTTTAAAACTAGTTGTATTGTTTTGCCAAAAGCTAAGAGTATAATGTATCTAAAACTTGACTTACTCACCAGAAAACTGTGGCCTTCGCTAATTCTATTGGGCTTATACAAAGTTTATATAAAGTTTATGCTTTTATTTGCTAAATATAAATAGGGCTTTATACATGATCTCATTTAACAAGGTTTCAAACCTCTTTCCAGCTCTTTCTGTCCTCTCTCCATGATGAAGGAAGGACTGGCTTGATTCTACTCTTTATATTGTTAGCTGTTGACGTTCTAATCCAAATAAATGGTCTGTATCATTTAACTCACTGAAGTTAAAAATTACCACCCTGGTTTTTTCATGTGCCACTATTTTTCAGAGCTCAATCATCTCTCACATAGACTATACTAATTTCTTATTTTCTTTCTTTACCCAATCTAAATATAATGTTGCCAGCAACAATATATTTTTCAGTTTGTGACTATGTGCATCCTGTGATCCACACCACTACTTAGATCCTTAATATAATATCTAAGTCTCTGATATAATACCTAAGGGTTTTATAATCTGATTCAACCCTAAATTCTAAATTGCACAAAGCCTACATGCATTTTTGCTTCAGTTTTCATATGTAAGTAGGGTGACGATATAATATAGTTATTATAAAAACTGAAACTATTGAGAAAAACAGGGGTGACACATACAGATAGCAAACACAAATCAAATCTATCCCACATACATCAGGTTGCATGATTAACTTGACACACAATTTTTATCTGGCCTTGTAATTTTCTACTTGTGATCAATGGGTCCTTCCTCTCTTTGGAACGATTCTCATTGGAATAATATTCATACTTCAAATTCAACCATAAATGTCATGTTCCTTGCATAAGTTAAGTTGTAAATGACAAAAACTCAAATCATATGGGGAAGTCCCCAGGTGAACCGAGACTCAGGCATGAATGGATTGGGTTGTGGGCTCAACCTCCTTTAACTGTGGATGGGTCTTTATATAGCAAGTGGAGGGGGGACATGCCTTCAGGAGATTACAGCTTATGTCGTCAAAAATAGTAATTCAGAAGGAAAGAGAGGTTAGCCTTCTCTCAACATTTGTACAAAAACTTTAAGGAAGAAATTGTAATCATTTGGCTTAGGCTTTCTATATATTTCTGGGCAGATTGTGGTGGTTTGGAGGCCTTTGTCATATTTTCACCCTTACATCCAAAAGAACAGGGGAGCACCATAATTGGTTTCCACCATAACCACAAGCAAGGAAGTTTTTAAGAAAACACAAATGGGATATTAGACAAAAGGAGAAGAGTCACTGGAGAAAATTGCTATCTGGTAGTAAAAAAATAGGTGTTGTGTTTGGCTATATGTGTTTGAACCGTCACTCTCTGACTTGCCATCTACCTCTCTAAGCTTTGTTAACTGTCTATAAAATCCATTGTTTGGACGATATGACGTCATCTTTTTTAACAACTCAGAAATTGAAGCACATTTGTTATTGATATTAGTATCACCACTTCTTCCTTTCCTCTTGATGTGTCATTGATCATATTGTACCCTTTGAAAATAAAAATATATTTATAAATGTCTTATTTATTTTATAACACTATAAGATTCTCACAATCTTGGTCCATATCTTTTCATCTTCTTATTCCCATAACAACTGGCATGACACTCTGCACAAATTAGGTATATTTATAACATATCCCTTTGTACATGATACATTATTCTTGATTGTATTTTGCCTTTTCATATACCATGCATTGCACGCATTCATCTTTTTCCCTGAAAAGTGGCCAGCTTCCCAGAAGCAAATCCTTTGCCTCTTCCTCCTTATCTCTCAATGAGTGTAAGCGATGTTTTACATACTTTAGATATATAATAAGCTTTTGAATAAATTTATATAAAAATATGATGTATATATCATTTTGGAAGAGTCAATGATCATTCTGTCCTCCCTTTTATGGAATCCTTCTCAGAATATGTATTATCTAAGTTGAGAGAGAGTGCATTCCTTCAGACATCCTGTGATGTGTGCTTGTTACTTCTGTGCCCTCTCTAGATGACTCAAGCATGCTTTTAAGAATAAGAGAAACAAAGCACTATGGAAAGTTCATTACAAATCTAACTAAAGTCATTTAAATTTTTTAAAAAGTTTAACCAATATGTGTTCATATTTTCACTTGAGGGAAAAAATGTCTAATTTCCAAATTTCTGTAGCCTCCTGCTTTCCATTCCCACCATCATAAAGCTGCTAGCACTCTTTTAATTTTGATTTGTTTAAAAGAAAAAAAGGGGTGAAGAGTTCATGCCGTCATTTTTATATGCCACAAATAAAATAAATCTGCTTCTTTTTCGGCACATGCAGAAGTATGAAAAGCTTCTCAAATTTCTGACAGAACTGTCATTGTTTACTATTAGCACTGTCATAGCTGTGTGCCTTGTCATTCTATAAGGCAGGGCATGGGCTGGCACCCTGCCTGGCGCTGATTTGCAGGAAGAAAGTCTCCTTCCTGTCTTGCTTCCCAGGAAAATTCCTGGGGAAAGTGTGCTCCCTAGTGTTAAGAGTGGCTTAATGGCTGCAGGTTTCCAGTGACCAGACAGAGAAAAGGTGAATGTTCATTGCTCATCTTTCTCCATTTACATCTTGTGAAGTTGTCAGGATGTCCATCCCTCTAACTAGTTTTGTTGCAGATTTGACATTCTGGTACAAATGAGGAGATATAAACATAATTTTCTCATGCTTACCAGAAAGCACTGAATGTTAGTTGTTTGGTAATTTTCAAGGAGGTTGACATCTTCATGGAAAACATTAATCATCATTCCCTTTATGACCCGAAAATGAAAATTTTAATTTATTCTTTTTCTGACTTGCCTAAAAATTGGATCGGATGGGAGTAAAAGATTCCCCTGTCTATTTTTTATATAAAATCAATATTGTTATTTTGTTTCATTGTAGTTTTGTGTAAATAATTTATTTTACTTATATGAAATAAAATAGCTAATAATTGATTAAAAAATTAGTCATGAAGAAGCAAAAGTGCACTGTATACCCCATTATTTTTCTAATAGCTATTTAATTCAAAGTATTTTCATGAAAAGATTTATTTTGCTGGAACAATTGCAGATCACAGCTCCCAGAGGTAAATTTTTATTTTATTTTTCTTTAGCAAAACAAACAAACAAACAAATATGTCTCGATGTTTTGAATTCTTGTGAATATTATTTTTAATAAGTATGCTGAGTTATTTTTTTCTTTCAGGCACCTGCGTATATACATATTGCTTAAAGAGTAGTCTGATGATGGAATTAAAGTAGAACACTTCAAAAATTTACCTCTACATTTCAACATTATGTTTTTAGTGTTGGAATGTAAAAACTATAAAAAAATAAAACTTAAAATAATCTTAATAAAAAGGCTAAGAATAATGTTTTAATTGTTGGTAGTCAATTATTAAGTATTTTAATAATTTGCTAGTCATCTTTTAAAAAGTCAATATAACAAACATCACTATTCCCCAAGATTCACTAGTAAATGAATGTCACCCAAGATATATACCACACTTTAATTTAGGAAATTAAAAAAAAGTGGTGTAAGATACTGATGGATAAACATTAGAAATATCATTATTATTATAAAATAAAGAGAAAGATGTTTTGTTCTAAGTTAAAATTTTTTTCTAGAAATCTGATATAATAACTACTGCTATTTAAAAAAACCTGAAAATATTAAATAGCATCCAGGTTAGTCTAATATTTTTGAGAATCAAGAGCTTTTTCTCAAGAATAAGTAGGAACAAACTTGAAATAATAAAATTATACTCAGTAATCAGTCCCTATGCCCAATCCTACTCTGTGCAAGGACTCTGGACAAAAATAAATAAATAAATAAATAAATAAATAAATAAATAAATAAATCTCAGGTGGATTTTTTTTACATTTTAAATAATATAGCAAGTAGACAAAAATTACTAATATTTACTTGTTAAATTTTGGAATGGGCTAATAAGAGACTGCCTATAATTTCTATCTTTAACTACTTGAGTTATTCATATAGTTATTCATAAAGGTGCTCCCATCTTAGGAATTTGCAACACCTTCTCAACACTAGTTAAATCACCTGTACATTATATAACAGTGAGCATATATCTTAGACAAAAATAACCTAAAATTATTTTGATAGCAGTAAAATTATGATGCTGTTTTAGAATGTATCAAAGTGAGACAATTAATAAAAATATTCATTTGAGAGAAAGAGAGAGAGAGAGAGAGAAACGTTGATCTGCTGTTCCACACACTTATTCATTCATTGGTTGCTTCTTGTATTTGCCCTGACTGGAGGTTGAATCCAAAACCTTGGAGTATCAGAGGACACTCTAATCAACTGAGCTACTGGGCCAGGGCCAAAGCGAGGCAACTTTTGCATGTAGAACTTCGTTAAACATTTATCTGTTTACAGTGAGTTATTGAATCAGTCATAATTCTCAGTTCTAGGAATCTATAATTGTGGGTTATAGTTTAAAGTAAGGAAAACTTATGAAAAATACTATAATTAGTAAATAAAATGTTTGTTTATTCCGAACAAAAAGCCACAAATATTAATTGCATTCAGTATCTGGCCCTTGCACCCCACTCCCCCAACAAAATGTTACATCAATGAGTTGATTATGGATCCTGAAAATACTTAAAAATCATACATAAAGTCAATAGTCTTTCTTTCTTTCTCTCTCTCTCTCTCTCTCTCTCTCTCTCTCTTGCTTAAATGTGTACTTTTGTGATCATATATATTTAGCTTGAATTTTTTGTTACCTCTTTTTTTGATCAATTAATATTGTAGTTTGGGAGGCTAAATACTTGGCAGCCTTGTTTCTCAATTAGACAGAGAGAGAGAGAGAAACATCCATGTGAGAGAGACACATGGACTGGCTGCTTCCCGTAGGACCCCGACCAGGGCTGGGGATCAAACCACAGCTGAGGGACCTGCCCTTGACTGGAATAAAACCCGAGACTCTTTGGTCCACAGGCTGATGCTTTAATCGCTGAGCCAAACTGGCCAGGGCAAAAATTTGTTTCTTTATATTTTGTTTTCAACTTCATTTATTTTTTTAATGTAGTATTTGATATTTAGGTTAATTTTTTCCAAGAAATATAATAAAGCTAACATTTTTATTGTTATCAAATATGTATAATCCCATGTGGAAATACTATTACCTTTTTCCTGCCCAACATTTCAAAGAGCATAAGTCACAATTTTGCTATAGATATTAAATCATATTAAAATTTACATAATAAAATCAAAATTCAATCTGCATATCTATATTATATCCATATGATACCATGGAAAAATTGTTGACAGGAGTAAAGGGGAAACTCTTTAAATACTTCCTGCTTGGGAAAGATAGCTCTTGAAATTAGGCAATAGTCTATGCTTACTGCCATGGATCACTTGGCCCCAACTGTTAGGAAAAGACAGGGTGTGGATTATAAACAAGGCTGAAAGTGTCACTTTCCAAATTTCAGATGATTCAAAACTGGGAAGAATAAGCAATATAACAGTTGATGACAAGACTGAGATTCAGGTTGTCTCAAAAGACTGGAATGCTGGATGAATACCAAGAATATAAATTTGATAAGGATGAATCTCAAGTCATGCCTTGGGTTTCAAAAAAGAGAATAAAAATGCAAAGTAGTGGATAGTGCAGACAGTAGTTTATGGTTATAAGATCTGACTTGGAAATAACTCAATAATCACCAACAGTGCCAAGAGGCTGCTAAAAAACAAACATATGTTGCATTAGTATAAATTGAAGATACAGAACAGTGAAAAGTGTAGACCTCTTTTTGGAATGTTAAGTATAAATATCTGAAACATTGGGCTTGATATGTAAACATGAGGTGAATGGGTAAGAATAACATTTTATAGGAAAACAACTCAAAACATTAGATTGTTAACTTGGAAGGAAGAATATTTTTGAAGAAGAAAACATGATGATGAATTTCCAATATTTAAGGGCTTCCAAGGAAAGCATAACTTTTTCCCAATACTATTACGGAAAAGACTCAGACAGAACACCAAAGGAAGCAAAGAGGTTCCTTTATTCACGCATGCAGACCCAGAAGAGGCAGTCTCCAAATTCTGGGCCTCGAGTTGTAGGGTGCGCCTAGCTTTATAGCAGGCTAGGCGGACATTCTTTAGATGGGAGAGCGGTAAGCAGCTTACAGAAGCAGGAAGCAAAAAGGTCTGGTTATCTCTAGGAGGCAAAAGGGTCTAGCTATCTCCTGGGAAGCAAAAGGGTCTGGTTATGTCCTGGGTAGTTGCTTTTTCTAAAATGGTGGTTTACTTCTTCTATCAATACAGTGCTTCAAAGAAAAGGACTAAAAATTAATAATTACATTAAATAGTAGATGTCAATGCATACTACATAGTAAATGCACAATTAATAATAATGAAACAGGCTCCCTAATAAAATAGTAAGTTTTCTTTCACAGAGGGGGTTCAGATATAAGCTTTATTAATGTTTCATTGATTTGGTCAATGGGTTGTTTCAATATCCTTTCTTATTTCTTCTGAGACTTTATTCATCTCTAAAAGTACTTTAATTTTTGCTGAAAATTAGCTCTATAGAAGTCTGTTTGTTTCCACTTTTTTGAAGTGTCTTAGGAGGTATGTTTAAAATGAAGAAAAGAAGTAACTACAATAAAATGTTTTAGTGACTAGTAATTTTAAAACAGCTAAGACCAATTTATTAAAAATCTGATAATCTTTATTATTAAAATTCACAGTCAAGTAAAAGGGATGTTTTATGCCTCAGCTGTAGGATGATACATTTCACGTGGAAGTTTCCTGGTGGTTTTGTAAGTGTCTGGTCTGGCGATATCATTAAAAACATTGATCACTGTTGCCTATTATGTCATCAGTTCACTAAAGTCTCATTTGCTGTGTGTCTTTAAAATCTATCTTCTCTTTCCCTGGTCTAGTGTTCTATTAGTACAGCGGTTACAGGACCAAATATTTGTTTCTTTCTTCATTGAGAGAATGACTTCTTTCTACCTTTGGCAAAAATACACACAGACATCAGCAAGTGAGTAAGAGGTTAAAGTCAGAAAGACAATGTTTATCCATTTGGAGTAAAATCCTTTAAGTTTTTTCTCATTGTTAATAGTCAACTATGCATAATGGATTAGACTACCTCTGCAGTGGGTCCTAATTGGCCATTAAGATGGCTTAAACAATTGATTTAAATGTGCTAAATTTGATGATATTTTGGACATCCTAAAACTGCCTAAGGTGAAAAGGGCTTAGATATACATAATTTATGAATTGATTATCATACTATCCAGATAAACTTATATGGCCTGGAGGCTGTTTGGGTGTTACCATATCAAGTGTACCTCATTTAAATGCACCAGCTTTCTTTGTCTATGTGCATGGATTGCCAACCTGCATGAAATATTTTAAATTGAATAATAATAGTGAAATAAAGAAAGGAAAGTGGACAATTTTAGGGGACAGACAATAATATGCTGAACTTACATATACAATTAATTTTGCTTAATTCTTTATACTGGAAAGAAACGTATCTTCTCTACGTGATTAAAATATATTGCTACCACTGTTAAGATCAACATAATTGCAAGCATAACATTTAATTTTGCTGATTTTTCTTAACACCAAAAAGAGAATGCATTTATACTGAGAAATAGACATAAAATTAACACTCAAACTTTTTGCTTTGAAGAAAACTCACTAATTAAACTGGACCTTAATTCCAACTGGGGAAGAGAAAATAATCACTTTATTCTCTTCTTAAGCCTTTCATGTGCCAGTAGTTGGACAAATATTTTGTTGGACCTTCCTGAATATCAAAAAGTAAACTATCTTGGAAATATAAAATAGTTTGCCACATTTTATGCTTCCGCCCACTAAACTGTAGAACTGACGGCAAGTGCTTTCTAAGGTACAGAAAGCATTCATAGTCTAACACCACTCACATGTTGGTGCCTAGAATGTCTATCTGAAGAGCCTAAAACTGCCTGAAAACTCTATAATGGAGGAAAAAAATAGGCTCTATAAAATTAAAATATTTAATTTCTTTTATAGTTCATCAAGTCATAAATGGTATTATGAAAGTCTAACAAAATAATATTGGTTGACCTTGAGATTTCTTTTTACTCTCATTTTTATTTTTAAATTGTTTTGTGGGGAATCTCATCATTCTATTTATGAAATGGATATAACAAACTATCTAAGGCAAAGTTTATCAATACTGATAAAGCAAAAATGTGATTATGTGGTCTAGGTGGGAGATTTTTGTAAAGGAGAGAAGCATATATTTATATAAGAATTTTATAAAAAAGGTAATTACTTGTACTATTCATTAGTTACATTAAGGGAACCTATTTGTGGCTGACAGCTAATAGTAATGGTTACCTACATTTTACTTTCTAAGAGAACCTTAGTTTTCTTCAAAAGGACAATATGTGTTGTCAACATGACACACCTCCTCCCAGACTTGCTAATGGGTAGGAATAGTTATATAACCCAATTCTGGCCAATGGAATATAACCAGGATTTAACAAGTTGAGGTCACTGTAAGTTACTGCTTTTTGAGATCAACTAACTTTGCTGTTATAGCCTTCAGTGTTTTTGTTCTTTCTCTTTATTACTGCCTGTTTTACTGATGGAAACCTAGAGATGGGTGGCCATAAGGCAGCCATACAGAAAAAATAGGCATAGATAGCCACAGAGAAGATGTCAGAGGTGTAAATGTAAAATATTTCAGTCCTGTGGTCACTTCTACGTGAGCAGCCTGTACTTCTTGATACCTGGTGAGGTGGCAGAAACCCCTGTCTGTTTAAGCCATGATCCTCAAAGGTTTCATGTTTCTAGACTATAAAAAATAGGCTATTTTAATAACTTTTTTTCAGATCTGGATACTTAGATAATTTAAGCTTTGGGAATAATAATTTGTTTTATCTCAAAATAAAACAAAAATTAACATGGGAGATTGTGATTCCTAGGCCAGAAACTCCCAGTCCCCATTTATAGAAATATAAATTAGAAACTCCTGGAAGGATCACAGGTCAATCACCTAATAAAAAAACCCAAAAGGCTGGTTTCAGGAAGGAGCTGAACAGCTTTTGATTATATGACTGATTGTATACAGGTGTTTTTTCTGGGTTTGCAAAGAAATTTTATTTACTGTTAAAGAATATAATGCTGGCAATTTTGATTTATTCCAATTAATATATCTGCCCTGGCCGGTTTGGCTCAGCGGTTAGAGCATCTGCCCACGGACCAGAGAGTCCCTGATTCGGTTTCCGCCAGGGGCACGTACCTCGGTTGCAGTTTGTCCCTGGCCCCATGGCGTTGTGTGGGTGGCAGCCAGTCGATGTGTCTCTCTCACATCGATGTTTCTCTCTCTCTTTTTCCCTCTCTCCTTCCCGCTCTATCTGAAGATAAATACAAAAATGTCCTTGGATGAGGATAAATATATAAATATATTTAATATATCAACTGGTTTCTGGGAGCAAGGCAACAGGACTGCTAAATGATTGGATTTGGGAAAGAAACCAAATGCAAACATAGGTTTGCTCCAAGGGCATTTCCCCTCCTCCTCACTAAAAGCCTGGGAGAAGTTGAAAGTATCATTAAAAGGCAAGCCACTAGGACCTCTCTAGATGACCTTGGGCTGAACACAATCAGGCAAAAAACACAAGTTTTAAAATGTATGAATGTTGCTAAGGCAGAATTCCTTGAAGGGACCAATCAGAGGCCAGCAAAGTATGTATCTACCTCTAGACAACACAGCCCCTTGGGCAACCCATTGGCTCCCCTCCCCGCTGCGGGGAGTCTTTTTATCTTTCAAATAAACTTTTCTTTCACTTACCCTTGATCCTTGAATTCATTCTTTGGTTTTGTGAGACAACGAACCAGAACACAAATACAAATAACATTACAAGTAGTACAGTATAAGGACTATGTATTAACAACAAGCATAAGATCAGCTTTATTTAAAATTTATTCATTTATTAATAAACTTATTAATTCTACTCATAAAATTTACATTTACAAATATTAAACATGCATTAACTTTGATGTTCTAGAACCTATGGATGTATAGTAGAAAACCATAAAGGCAACATTTATGCCCTTATTGAACTTTCATTCCATGCAGAAAAATAGCTAATAAACAAACAAATATTTGAGTTATTTTAACAAAAAGATAAATGCTGTGGTGACATATGAATAAATGAGTGTCATCAGCAACATACAAAACAACACATTTCTATTTAAGACCCTTATTATTGGAGCATTAAATTTTCATCTCAACAGAAAACTATTACCTACTATATGGCAAGTGTTATGAGACACAAACAATTTAGAAAAATGAACAAAAACAGCTTCTGCCCCAGAGTAGCTCACATCCCAGAGGGAAGAGAGGCAAGGCGAAGTGCTTTTAAAAAAAGATAAAATTCCTTAGAAAAAAGACTATTTTTATTAAGCAGAACACCTTCATAGGCCATTTCGATTGTCTTTCATTAAAAGGCTATGTGACAAAGAGACTTAATTTCCTATGCAGAATAAAATAAAAATGAGTTTGAGGTTTCACGGGGAATCCAGAGGCATCAGGTGAAATAGCTGCGACTAGCAGGACAAAAGCTGCAGACTCAGCAGTGTGGGTAGCGCCTGGCCCCTGGTAACTGAGAAGTGAGTGGTGCTGGGTGATGGATGTCTCACGTGTCAATTTAAAAGATTTGCTGATGTGTATCAGCAGCCAATCTCTCAATTTTCTCTAGCACAGTCATCCTCTAACTTAAGTGGCCATCACAATCACTTGTTGAAATACAGATTTAGGGCGCCACCCCAGAGTGTCTGATTCAGATCTGAGGTAGTCTGAGAATTTGTGTTTCTAACATGGACCCTAGTAATTGATGCTCTTGATCCAAGGAGTACACTGATCTAGAGTAACCCAAGATCTTCCCACAGTTTGACATCTTTCCTGACTTCCTCTACTCATTCAAAACATTTTCTCAGTATTTAAAATTTTTCCAGTCATTTCATGTTACACAATTGCTTAATATCTTTATACTTAATACATTTCGACATTGTTCTTTAGCCATTTCATTTATTTATATAAATTTATTTATATGTGTCATTCATATATAATTATTTGTATTATCTATCTATCTTCTATCTATCTATCTATCTATCTATCTATCTATCTATCTATCATTTATCCATATTTGTTCTCTAGCTGAGTGGTCATGTAGTAGTTATCAATAAAATATTTATGAATACATATATAACATAAGTAGAGTGTAGGAAACACTTTCATTACACCTTTGCTTCTCCTATTGCATTTAATTATAGTAATAAATGCATTGCATTATTAAGTAAATAACTGTTTAGTCTACAAAATAAATAAAGAGATACTATAATGAAATATATTGAAAATTGAAATTAGGCACTTTGACTTCAGAAAATCTTTCTAAACCACACTCTATTGAACTTTATGTGAAATCATTTCCTCTGAAATCCTGTTTTAATTTTTATTTCCATTTTAATGTAATACTTTTAATCCAATTTAGACCCGTTTTTGTTTTGTTTTTAACCAAGACAAAAGAAAAGCAACAATGACAGCTGAGAGAATGCATGCCCTTTGCCCCTTCTTGGTTCACTAGCATCACGTGGGAATAACCTGCCATCACAAAGGTCTCTCATTTGTTCTTCTTGCTTTTAAGCTCTGTCATCTATCTAGTGATAACAATAATGATGATGGCAAATAATATTTACAAAATGCTTTCTATTGCACTATGCAATCGAATCTGCTTACAAAATGATGTAAGCAATATTCATACTTCAGATGAGAAACTGCAGGAACAAAAATTTTTATTTTTGCATGAACCCATCAATGAAAGCTTTAAGACTGATGTCTATTCATTTTAATGATGATGAAAATATTCTATAATTTTGAGACTATATAGATAGTGTGCCGATGAGAAAAAGCTCAATTCTCTGATAAAACATAAATAAATAAATAAATAATAATAGAAAAACACCATAAAGTTAAATTATGGCAGAAAAAGTGATGTTAAAAATGTGTTCACTTTGTAAAAATTTAAAATACATACAAAATTAATTATATTATTGAATCAATAAGACTTTACAGAATTTCAGGTACGGGGTTACCCTAAAGATAATGTTATGTCTTCTGACATTTAGTATAAATCCCTTCTATACTATTGTTAACATTTCTGGATTTGAGGATTTACTGCCATTCATTTTAGCAATTTAATTAATGATGCCATGCCCTGGACGGTTTGGCTCAGCTGTTAGAGCGGCAGCCTGCAGTCCAGAGAGACGCGGGTTCGGTTCCCGCTAAGGGCATGTACCTCGGTTGCAGTTTGTCTCCGGCCCTGGTTGGGTCGTGCGGGTAGCAGCCACTCGGTGTGTACCTTTCAAGTCGATGTTTCTCTCTCTCCTCTCTCTCTCTCTCTCTCTCTCCCCCCCCCCCCACTCTATCTGAACAAAAAATGGAAAAATGTCCTTGGGAGAAGATAGAAAAAAATAAATAAATAAATAATGATATCACTGAAATGATTTTCCAGTTCTGATGAATATGTGAATAAAATGAATGCATGTAGTATTTTCTGACTGTAGCAGACATTATGTGCTAGTGCATGGAATGGATTCCTCCCTTTCTTTTACCTAAGGAGCCCTGATTTCCTGTATCAGGATGGCTTTCTAACCAACTGAGCTCCCTGGCCAGGGCCAAAGCATGAATCTTAATTCAGACCAATGAGAGCAGGAAGAATTTTTCTGTGGACTTCTGGAAAAGTTGGTTCTTGCTCTATTATTTATACTTTCATAAGCATCTCTGCCTCACTCTTACAAGGTGTCACCTTTTATAGATATGTGACCTGATATTACTGTAGATATCAGCTACCAGAGAGAGAACTGAGACATTGACAAGAAGGTGGAGCATAGAGAACCTAGGGAATCTGTTATTCACTGCAGCAAGTCATGGAAATGTAAATTTTGGTTTCTTTAAACCAGCTGAATTTGGGTAAGACAATACAGTCTAGTGTATTTTTCAAAAAAAAAAAAAAGAACTTTGTAAAAAACAATATATATTATGTGTTGTAAGGCTGATTCTGTCTACATAAAGCCAAAAGTCAAATTCCCAATGGCACATTAACTGACAAAAATTCTACTGATATTTTTTTATGTTCTGTAAATTTGTTTCTTTATTCACAATTAAGCACATAACTTATTGGCTAAAGTTCATTGAGCATCCAATTGAGATAAAGATTCCCTGAGTTAGCATGCTAATAATTTCAAACTCTGACTGATTTTATATTGTGTTCATGGGACTCACAACTGAATCAGCATTTGTCCTGTTTTCTTAATTTAAAAAAAAAAAAAGATAATATATTGGAAAAATAATTTGAAAATGAACAAACATGTTAAATAATTTTAAAAAGTATACTGCAAAATTGGACTTTGGCTGTGTTATTCAGTTGGTATACAATGTTAAATGAGTTTGTCGACATCAGTAGATAAATTTACTATATTATAAATGCTTTGAGGGGTAAGAGGATATGTGTTTTTCCTGCTAATGTATCCTAAGTGAATCTGCTTTTGCCTATAAGCTAGAAGGTAATCAAGATATATTTGTCTAATGAATAAATTATTTTCCAAAATCGTGATTGAAAAATTAAATGTCTTTCATCAAAACTAATATATTCTTTATTTTAATAGAGAGGAACTGAAAACTGTGAAAGTTCAGTTAGGCTGCTGTATCTGGGGTTATACAATTTTGCCATGAGAAATAAAGAAGTTCATAAAACAAAATATCCATCAACTCAGTTCAATACCCAAATATTTATTTAAACCTTTCAACTATTTGGACTAAAAACATTTTATTAGATGAATTTGACAGAGCATAATGTAAATAAGAACCTCTGCTTTTTCTCCACCCTGTTGCCCTCACATCTTTTCTATGATATCATTCATTTTCCTCTGTTCAGTGACATCTCTGATAGGTTGCATCGATTTTACAGTCTCTTGCACAGTTAAAATTCCTCTGCTCCCTCTCAACCATTAAGAATCCATATCACATACTTCAGCCTTGACTAGTGTAAACTTTATTTATTTTTAAATATTAATACCCTTATTCTTCCCTGTCCTCCTTAGTGGTAGCACACAGAGATAAAGCAACCCATGAGTAGCTTCCTTCTTCCTTCCTTCTTCCTTCTTCCTTGCTCCCTCCTCCACTCTATGGCTTCTATTCCTAACCCCTTCTTGTGACAGACAAGAGCAGAGGAGATTGGAAGTGAGGGGTGTGATCTGGTTGAACTACACAGTGCTGCTTCTGCCCCAATGCCTTCTGAGACTTGTGGTATGTATTGCTAACTCCTAATTTTCATGGGGGTGTTTGGATGGGATTCTCCAATGTCTACCACTGGAAACTTTTTGGTTGGCATCAGTATCTTGGCTTAAACTGTGTAATTCCTCTAGATCCCTTATTCCAAGTAAGAGCACCCAATAACCTAAATGACAAAACTCAAGATCAATCTACACTCAAATTCTTCTTTAACTTAATCCAATATCTAATTGATCACATAGTGCTGTGCTCTCCATCCCTTAGTATTTTTTTCATCATAATGTAGTATCCCTTATCTTTCTTGAGTTACTTTTTTTCTTAAAATATACTTTAGTCTAATATTAATATCACTGCAAAAAATTTGTTTTATTCTCTTGGAATGATATTTATTTTTTTATTTTAACATTTTTATATTTTATATTTATTTGATTCTCTTTTAAATAATCTAGATTTTATTTTAATTCAATCTGAATATTTAGATTTTGTAGAGTGTTTCAGTCATTATGGTGATTGATTTATTTGGCTTTGGTTAATTATATTAATTTGTATTTCTTATTTAACATTTTAATTTGGTTATTTTTGTCATTTTCTGTTTTCTATTAATTGACTGTTTTTCATTTCTTCCTTTTATTGCCACCACTATATGAAAAATTCTATAAATGCTCTTTTAATGGTTATCCTAAAATTTTCTATATGCACATTGATTAAATAAAATTCCAATTCAACTAACATTTGTATCTAAGAAAGCAGTCCAATCTCCAGTCACTTTCTATTCTTTAATCATACATAATTTTCTTTCTTTTTTTTTTTTCAAATTTATTTTATTGTTGAAAGTGTTAAAGATGTCCTCCATTTTGCCCCTTGTGTTCCCCTCCACCTCTCTCCCACCCCACCCCAGGTCTTCACCTGTCTCTCTGTGTCATGGGCTATGCATATATGCATACAAGTTCTTTGATTAATCTCTTTAAGGTTTGTCAGTCTTTTTCATGCTTCTGTGTTTGTGGATCTATTTTGTTTGTTAGTTTATTTCATTCATTGGATTCCAAATATAAGTAAGGTCATGTGATAGTTACCTTTCTTTGACTGGCTTATTTCACAGGTCCCTCCATGCTGTATCAAAGGGTAAAAGATCCTACTTATTACTGCTGCATAGTGTTCCATTGTGTAAATATACCATGACATTTTATCAACTCATCTACTGATGGACACTTGGTTTGTTTTTAGATCTTAGCTATTGTAAATAATGCTGCTATGAACACTGGAGTGCATATATTCTTTCTGATTGGTATTTTGGGATTCTTAGGATATATTCCTGGAAGTGGGATCACTAGGTCAAAAGGCAGTTCCATTTTTAATTTTTTTAGAAAACACCATACTGTTTTTCTTAGTGGCTGCATCAGCCTACATTCCCACCATCAGTGTAGTAGGGTTCTCTTTTCTCCGCATCATCACCAGCACTTGTCATTTGTTGATGGTAGCCATGCTGACAGGTGTAAGGTAATACCTCTTTGTGGTTTTATTGTTTTTCATTATTATTAATTAAGTTTTGTTACAGATGTTTCTCCTTTTTCCCCCACTGATTCCCCCTCCCCCCTCCCTCTCTGCCCTGTCCCCGGCTTTGTTGTCCATGTCCATTGTTCATGCATACATGCATATAAGTTCTGTGGTTTATCTCTCCCCCACGACCCCCTCTTCTGGAGATTGTCAGTCTGTACCCCACTTCCACGTCTCTGGGACTACCCTGTTCTTCAGACTGTTATGTTCATTATATTCCACTAATAAGTGAGATCATATGATACTTGTCTTTCTCTGTTTGGCTTGTTTCACTTAGGATGATACTTTCCAGGTCCCTCCATGTAGACTCAAAGGATAAGAGATCTTCCTTTGTTATAGCTGCTTCATTGTGTATATGTACCACTGCTTTTTTATCCATTCGTCTACTGATGGACACTTGGGCTGTTTCCAGATCTTAGCTATTGTAAATAGTGCTGCTACAAACATGGGGGTACATATATTCTTCTGATTGGTGTTTCAGGCTTCTTAGGGTATATTCCTAGAAGTGGGATCACTGGGTCAAATGACAGTTCAATTTTTAATTTTTTGAGATAACACCATATTGTTTTCCACAGTGGTTGCACCAATCTGCATTCCCACCAGCAGTGTACTAGAGTCCCCTTTTCTCCACACCCTGGCCAACACTTGTTGTTTGATGATTTGTTGATGGCAGCCATTCTGACAGGTGTGAGGTGATACCTCATTGTTGATTTAATTTGCATCTGTCTGATGATTAGTGATGTTGAGCATTTCTTCATATGTCTCTTAGTCATTTGTATGTCCTGTTTGGAGAGATGTCTATTTAGTTCCTCTGCCCATTTTTTAATTGGGTTCTTTGTCTTACTGTATCATTTGTGAATGCGTTTTCCCATACCATGAATTCCCTTTGCATTTTGAGAATGGTTTCTTTTGCAGTGAAGAAGCTTTTTAGTTTGATGTAGTCCCATTTTTTTCCCCTTTATTTCTCTTGCTCTAGGTGATATATTAGCAAATTCTGCTACATGATGTATCTGAGATGTTACTGCCTATGTTTTATTCTAGGATTTTTATGGTTTCACAACTTACATTAAAGTCTTTTATCCATTTTGAGTTTATTCTTGTGTATGGTATAAGTTAGTGATCTAGTTTGTTTGTTTTTTCATTTACCTGTCTAATTTTCCCAACATCGTTTATTGAAGAGACTGTCTTTACTACATTTTATGCTCTTGCTTCCTTTGTCAAACATTAATTGACCATAATGGCATGGATTGATTTCTGGGGTTTCTGTTCCGTTCCATTAATCTATATGCTGTTCTTGTACCAGTATCAGGTTGTTTTTATTACAATGGCTTTGTAGTATAGTCTGATATCCAGTATTGTGATCCTTCCAACTATGTTTTTCTTTCTCAAGATTGTTGCAGCTATTCTAGACCTTTTTTGGTTCCATATACATTTTTGGAATATTTGTTCAAGTTCTGTCAAATATGCTGTTAGTGTTTTAATAGGAATTGTGTTAATTCTTCTAATCCATGAACATAGTATATTCTTCCACCTGTTAACATCTTTCTCTGTTTCTTTTTTTCATGTCATGTAGTTTTCTGAGTACAGGTCTTTTACCTCCTTGGTTAAGTTTATTTCTAGGTATCATTTTCTTTTTGCAGTAATAAATAATATGTTTTTTTTAGTTTCTCTTTCTAAGAATTCATTATTGGTGTATAAAAATGCCATAAATTTTCAGATGTTAATTTTGTATTCTGCTACCTGACCAAATTCATTTATTAAACTTAGATTTTTGGTGGAGTCTTTAGGCTTTTCTATGTACAATATCATGTCATCTGCAAATAATGGCAGTTTCACTTCCTTCTTTCCAATTTGGACGCCTTTTATTTCTTCTTCTTGTCTGATCATTGTGGCTAAGACTTCCAGTGCTAACTGATTCATAAGAGGGGTGAAAGAGAACATCCATGTTTTCTTCCTGTTCTTCAGTGAAACACTTTTAGTTTTTGCCTAGTGAATATGATATTGGCTGTAGGTTTGTCATATATGAACTTTATTGTGTTGAGATATGATCTCTCTATTCCCACTTTGCTGAGAATTTTTATCAAAAATGGGTGCTGAATTTTGTCAAATGCTTCTTCTGCATCTATTAATATAACCATGTGATTGCTATTCTTCATTTTGTTTCTTAATTTTCTTAATACTACCTGAAGTTATATTAAATAGTTTTGTTTATCATTTATTTCATCCTACTAGAATATAAGTTTCAGAAATTTTTTCTGTCACCATCTTTGCATATTCCCAGTGCTTTGGTGTCATTTGGTATATTTTAGGCACCCTGTAGGTAGGTTTCCAATAAATACTTGAGAAATCTGTTTATCTTCATAAAGTATGATTATTATATATAATAGAACAGTACCAACAAATAAATTTTTCTCTTTCTTCTTATTTCCAGGTAAATGAAATTAAAACATTGGTCATGTGGTCTGGTGGCAGTTTATATGGTCATTAAGGAGAAATCAAGAGGAGAAAAAATGTTACAATTATAATATAATCTTTACTTCCTTCCATCTTCCATCCTTCCAAATTCCTTCCTTCCATCTTCCTTCCTTCCTTCCTTCCTTCCTTCCTTCCTTCCTTCCCTCCTTCCTTCCTTCCCTCCTTCCTTCCCTCCTTCCTTCCTTCCCTCCTTCCTTCCTTCCCTACTTCCTTCCTTCCCTACTTCCTTTCTTCCTTCCATTCTTCCTTTTTTTCCTTAGGGTCACTAGATAATTCTATGTGTAACAATCAATTGAAACACAAACTTTACCATGTTTTCTGGAAAAAATTAATTTTAGCTATTTTTTAAAAAATTATTTAACAAATATTGACTTGATACCTAGCCTATCCCATAAGTCTATGATTTTTTGGACTCAGAGATGAATAAAACTCTAATTTTGACTTGAGATATACACATTCTCATAGGAAAGAAGGGCATGTCAACATTGATCACAGTAGTTCCCCAAACCCATTTTGGGATGTGGTTTTAAGGTTATATTTTTCATATAACCTTAAACGCACATTATAAATTGAATGTCTGTGTTCCCCCAATTTCCTATGTTGAAACCTAACTTTCAGTGGGATTATATTTGGAGGCCAGTCTTTGAGGGGTGATTAGGTTATGATGGTGGAGTCCTCATGAATGAAATTAATGTCCTTATAAAAGAGACCCCAGAACCCTGCTTATTCCCTTCCAATATGTGAGATAAAAGTAAGAATACAGCTATATATGAATCAGGAAAAGTGTCCTCACCATACGTCAAATCTGCCAGTGCCTTGCTCTTGGACTTCTGGTCTCCAGAAATGTAAAAAATAAATTTATGTTGCTCATAAGCTACCCAGTTTATAGTAATTTTGTTATAACTGCCCAAATGCACTAAAACCATCACCTATAATATATCATGTATAACGTCATCATTGACATAAAGCACTCATTGATCTTACTTCAGGGCTTTCAAACTTTCTTCTTTTTGGTCAAAAAACTCTTCTATAAGTGATTACAAAAATATTCACCCTGTTCTTATTACTTGGTCATAGAGGCCTTCCTTCATCACCTTCTATAACAGTATATCTGTCTCTCTTTATGCCTACCCTGCCTCATTCTCTAATACCCATATCATTATCTACAATTATTTCTCATAGTTATTTGCTTGTTCATCAGTAAATTGTCAGTCTCCTCAGTGAAATAAGTCTCATGCAAGTAGAATCCTTGTCTATCTTGGTCAAACTTATAATTTAGTGGCTAAATAGGTACCTTGAATACCAGTAGGTATCCAAGATGTTAAATGAATGAATAAGAAATCCCAAATAACAAAGGTTTTACCATATGTATATAAGCCAAATACATTGGGAAGCTGTTAGAAAAATAAGCTCCCCAAAGTAAATATTTACTCTTTACTGCATTTTATTAAACACTCTAGAGTTAAGCAAACTAGAAAGTGGAAATGGTGCCGTAGGCCAAATCACATAGTATATTAGGCCTGAGGGATTATGACCAGAGTGGTCTTGTCTGTTCATTTCAAAACACTATCCCCAGACTTTGTTTGGTACACTTGGGACTCTTTAAAAGTTCAGAAATGTTTTAAAGTTTCAATATGTTTTGAAGGTGGTTTTGAGGTTTCCTTTTTTCTTATATTCAACATACTTTTTATATTCTATCTGGAACCATAACTTAAATTATTTGAATACCACCAGTGTATTAAATAGAAAGAAGTTAGGCTAATTTTGACAGATTGCCATTAAATTGTGCAGACGTAAGGAAAATTAGGCACCATACTTTTCATCTACATATTGGCTGGCTCATTAAAACCTTCCCTTAATATTCCTAGTAGTACTTCCGATCACAAAATTTGTGAATTTTATAATAACATTCCCAAGAACTAAGTTTCATGTCTGATTATTATAAATAATTAACTATTTTAAACATAAATTTACACATTGAATTGTATTTGCTTCCAAAGGCTATACAAATAAAAAAATTATTAGACAGTATCAATACATTCAAGCATAAATATTTAATACACAAGAGAAAAAATTCAACAAGTTAACAAACATAATATTTAGTTTGACTAGTGGCCAAAGTCATGTAAATTATAATAATACCTAACATTGATTGAAAGGACATTGTGTGTTAGACATGGTTATAAGAACTTGGCATAAATGAATTAATTCAATAATTACAATAATTATATTGAAATAACTTCATCATTATAATCTTCATTTTATCAGTGAGTATCTCATGGGTCCTAAGTGGTAAAGTTTGTGTATAAAATCAAAATATGCAGGTCTCACAGAACACATCCTTATTCACTATGAAATCCTGCCGTACTCAACTTTATCTACTTCTGTGTTTGCATAAATGCCCTTATTAAAATAACCATTTGTTTACCTTACAATTGAGCAAATAAACTTTTGCATTTATGTCAGAGAAATGAAAACTAATGTTCACATAAAATCATGTGATTATCAGCCTTGTTTATAATAGTCAAACACTGAGAAAAAACAAAATTTATCTTAATTAATGAGTGGCTAAACAGAATGTAGTATATCCATCCATATATACCATGAAATATAGCAATAAAAATGAATTAACTATTGATATACCCAATAACTTGGATGGCTCTTTCAAGGACATAGAGTGTAAAAAGTTTATCTCAAAAGATATATGTGAATCATACTATAGATTGCATTTATAGAACATTCTCATATTTCAAAATTATAGAGATGGAGAATACATTAGTGACTGACAGATATAATTTGGGGATGGCAATGGAAGGTTAGTGTGAGAGAGCTTTATGGGGAAGGACAATTTTAAATCTTGATTGTAGTGGTGTACATGAGTCTACACAGGTGATAAAATTGCACAAAACTACATATGCCCACACCACACCACACACACACACACACACACACACACACACACACTACATATAAAGATAGAAAAATCTGAATAGGTTCTGCATAATGTACTAATATCAATTTACCAATATTGATATTGTACTATAGCTAAGCAGGACATTGCTATTGGAGGAAATCCTAAAAAGTGTATTCAGGACCACCATCTAGGCAGTTTTGCAAATTCCTATGGATTTATGAGTATTTAAAAGTAAATGTTAAGGAAAAAAATTCATGGGTCTTGGGTGGCTCTGCCTTCACGTTCTAACTTGTAATTAGTCACTTAACCTCCTTATGCCTGTTACTTTCTTTTGATGAATTGGGCGAAATGACATTTTTCTTCATAGGAACATTGCTTAATTGCTGAAATATATAAAATATTATACATGAAAGCACTTTATTCCTTTGAAGAGTGGGGAGGTAATCAATGATATTGCCCTAAAATTACCATTGCCATTTTTTTGGAACAAGTGATATTCTTATGGAAACTATACCACAATGAACTTACCTAAAATTAATTAATAAAATTTATGAGCAGAAATTATCTAAAATCGGTTTTAATCTATCCCTAAAGATGATTCCCTTTATAACTAGGTCACCTATAATTATCAATACCCAAACAGTGCTTTCGTAAGCAAACAGTATAAAATGTTTGAAATAGAATGCATTCACACTCCTTCAAAAACTTTCTCCATTAATTCAATTTGTCTCGTAATCATGCAGTAGTAGTACTTTTCATAGTGAAATTACTCTGTATCTAATATATTGTTTATGACAATATATTTACCACAAATAATACAAAGACTTTTAGATGATAACTTTCACCCAATATGCTTCAAAGGGATCTTTTTGAATAATGTACTTCAGTTCATAAAGTTTAAGTCTGTTGAATCCCAGTAGTTTCCAATTGAATATATATGTATATTGAATATATATATTCCAATTGAATATATATAATATATATATATATATACACACACACACACACATATTAAAATATAAGTTCAGGTTTTCTTAAGGACATTTATTAAAAAGCAAGATAATAAGAAAGATTTATATTTATAGCTACAGTGTGTTGCTATAATATAAATTAAAGCTTGTCTGATTCAAAATATGTGTATAAGTTTTCAAACATAAACATTTAAGCAAATATTAATGGTACCACATCATGTTCACTATAGTTTTCTTAGCTGTGAACCACAAAATGGTCTGAAAACTACTAGAACTAGACACAAAAATAATTTTTTCTTACTTTTTTTGTGGGAATGAGATGTCTCTATTCTGATTTCAAAGTGAATAGTGTCAGAATTATAAATGAGGTAAAATATACATTTATGCTTAAACAGAGCACATTTCTGAAAGCTCATGGTAATCTGGGCAATTTTGAGATGAAAGATTTTACTATGGTAACTTTATAAAGCTTTATTTTTTCCCCTGTCATTTGTCCATACTCTCTTATTTTACTGAAACACATCCACTTATCAAACTAAAAACTAATCTGAAAACATTCCTCTCAGATGATTTAGTTTGAATAAAAATGTCAACTTAGCTAATGATTAAGAAAAAAAAAAAACCTTAAGGGCTTTTAAAAAAATATTTTGTTAACCTTTAACAGTTGAGATAATTGCTCCTGTAAGCAATTAAGAGGAAAGGCCTGTGTGTTACAGAGCCAGTAACATGGACAGTGATGCTGCACACAGACAAGTGATGCTGCACACTGATAATATGGGTGGCGCTCATTGGAAATGTTCTTTCAAAGATACAGGGTCCTCTGTCTTTACTTCACAACTTCTTTGTCTAGCAATGCTTCTCCGGACATTTGACATCAGAATTACCTTTGAAGAAGTGATCTCAGAACCAACGTAGGATAATGGTTATCATGTTAACTGATATAAAACTGTACTACAAGGCTGTAGTAATCAAAACAGCATGTACTGGCATAAAAACAGACATAGATCAATGGAACAGAATAGCACATTCAGAAATAAAACCACACCTATATGGTCAGTTATTATTTGAAAAAGGAAGCAAGAATATGCATGGGGTAAAAATAGCCTATTCAATAAATGGTGCTGGGAAAATTGAACAGATACATGCAAAAAAATGAAATTAGACCACTGTCTTATACCATGTACAAGAATAAACTCAATGTTCTGACCAGTTTGGCTCAACGGTTAAAGCATTGGCCCGTGGACCAGAGAGTCCCGGGTTTGGTTCTCACTAGGGACATATACCTCGGTTGCAATTTGTCCCCGGCCCCAGTGGGGGTTGTGTGGGTGGCAGCCACTTGATGTGTGTCTCTCATATCAATGTTTCTCTCTCTCTTCCTCCCTCTCTTCCTCTCACTCTATCTGAAGATGAATGCAAAAGTGTCCTCGGGTGAGGATTAAAAAATAAAAATAAATAAATAATAATAATAATAATTAAAAAAAGAATAAACTCAAAATGAATCAAAGACTTAAATGTAAAACTCAAAAGCATAAAGCTCCTGGAATAAAGTATAGACAGTAAAATCTGACATTTTTCTTACTATATTTTTTTCTGACATATCTCTTTGGGAAAGGAAAGAAAAAGAATAAATAAACAAATGGGACTACATTAAACTAAAAAGGTTTTGCAAAGCAAAGGAAACCATCAACAAAAGGAAAGACTGAGTGGCAGAAGATATTTGTCAATGGTGCATCTGATAAGGGGTTAATTTCCTAAATATATATATAGAACTGATATAAATCAACACCAAAAATGCAAGCATTCCCATTAAAAAGTGGGTAAAGGATCTGAATAGACACTCTTCCAAAGAGGACATACGGATGGCCAATAGACATATGAAAAGATGCTCAATGTCACTAATCATCAGAGAAATGCAAATTAAAACCACAATGAGATCTTACCTTACACCTGTCAGAATGGGTCTCATCAATAAATCCACAAACAACAAGTGCTGGCAAGGGAACCATTGTGCACTGTTGGTGGGACTGCAAATTGGTGCAACCATTATGGAAAACAGTATGGAAGTTCCTCAAAAAATTAAAAATGGAACTGTCCTGTCATTCAGCAATTTCACTTCTGAGTATATGTCTGAATAAACACAGGATACTAATTTGAAAGAATATATGCAGCCCTATTTTCATTATAGTATATTTACAATAATCAAGATATGAAGCAACCCAAGTGTACATCAATAGATGTGTAGATAAAAAATATGGTGGTACATATATATAATGGAATATTACTGGCCATAGAAAAATAAAACCATGCAATTTGTGATAACATGGATGGACCTGGAGGGTATTATGCTAAGTGGAATAAGTCAGACAGAGAAAGACAAATACCATAAGATTTTACCTATATGTAGAATCAAAGAACAAAATAAATGAAAAAACAAAACTGAAACAGACTTATAGACACAGAAGTAAACTGGTGGTTGCCAGAGGGAAGAGGGTTGGGAAACAAGGTGAAAGATGTAAAGGGATTAAGAAGTATAAATTGGTAGTTACAAAATAGTCCTGGGCTATAAAGTATAGCATAGGTAATAAGGTCAATAATATTAAAATAATTATATATGGTGCCAGGTAGGTACTAGAAATATTGAGGGGAACATGTTGTAAAGTATGTAATTTCTTAACCACTATGCTAGACACCTGAAACTAATATTAAATAACTTTAAATAAAAACTGTAATTGAAAAAAATTTTTTTCAAATATTTACTTTGGATGATGTTACAAGTTACAGATACCTAGTCCTTGGCTGGATAGCTCAGTTGGTTAGAGCATCATCCCAAAATTCCAAGGTTGTAGGTTCCGTCCTGGTCAGGGCACTTATGAGAATCAACCAATGAATGCCCAAATAAGTGGAGCAGCAGCTCCATCCATAGAGATGTGGCTTGTACTGATGGAGATTCAAGCCTGAGAAACAGTCCTAATTTAAAAACAAATGAACCACAGCTGCAACATCAAAAACGCCAGGCGACCTGAAGCACATCTCCATGGTTTCTCCTCACTTTACTGCGAGCACGGCTACTTCCCTGAGCAGTTGCACCTTTTCTTCTCACCCAGTATTCACGATAGACTTTGAAGAGAACGATCTGCTTCTCTGAAAAAGAGGAAATTGGCAAGGGGACTATATTGGTTCATCCTCAAAGTGATTGCTGTGCAATCTGTGAATGGAAAGGTAAAGAAATTAGAAGAGCAAAAATAATATAGAAAGGAAACAAAGTTAAAGAAATGATCCTAGACAACTTTAAGGTGTATTAACAAAGCTACAGTAAACAAGGTAGTGTGCTATTAAGTCAGATAAATATATCAAAGGAATGGATTAAAGTCCAGATAGCCACATACATATAATGAATTGATTTTTGACAGAGGTGCGATTATAATTCAATGGAGAAAAGTCCCTTCAACAAATGGGATATTCAACAATTGAATATCTACACATTAAAAATATTTGAATCTCTACTTGAACATCACATAATACACAAAAATTAACTTATAATAGATTATAAATCTAAATGTAAAATGATAAAACTTATATTAGAGCACTTAAAAGAAAATACTCATCAGCTGTGGTTAGACTAAGGGTGATCAGATATGATACAATAAGCATAACTCATAAAAGAAAAATAATAATACATTTGGTAGAATTTAAAAGTATTTTTTTTGTTGTGAGAAATGTATTGTCAAGCAAATAAAAAGATAAACTGTGGACAGAGGATATTTTCAAGCCACATATCTGATGAGATAATTTTCATCAGAACATATAAAAAGCTCTCAATACAGGTATGTGAACAAACCAATTTAAAAATAAGCTCAATCTTTTAAAAAATGCTTCACCTAAAAGAATATACATATGGGAAATAAGCTCATGAAAAAAATATTTAACATTATTCTTTAAGTGAATAATGAATTAAGCGAATGTGACCTATAATAACAGCAGCATTATTTACAATAGTCAAGATCTGAAAACAACCTGAGTGTCCATCAGTACATGAGATGTGGTACATTTACACAATGGAATACTACATGGTCATAAAAAAAGAAGGAACTCTTACCTTTTGCAGCGGCATGGGTGGAACTGGAGATTATCATGTTAAATAAAATAAGTCAGTCAGAGAAAGACAAATGCCATATGATCTCAATTACATCTGGAATATAAAGAACAAAATAAACTGATGAACAAAATAGAAACAGAGGCATGGATACATGGGACAGACTGACAGCTGTCAGAGAGGAGAGGGGTGGGAGACATTGGATAAAAGAAGCTGAAAGGATTAGCCAAAAAACATATATGTTTAACCCATAGACACAGCAACAGTGTAGTGGTGGCCAGAGGGAAATGGGGGCGGGGGCTGGGTGGGGTGGGCAAAGGGGGAGAAATGGGGACATCTGTAATAGAGTCAATAATAAAACTAAAGTAAAAAAAAAAATTAGTTTGAAGGGAAAAAAGATACTATTACACTTCTATTAAGATTTTCAAAATGTAAAAACACGCCTTTGTTAAAATAAATGCAATTTTAACTGGAAATTAGGTAAACATCCTTCTGTAAAGCATGTACTATTTGTGTGTTAATGTATATTATGAATTTAAGGAAATGTAATATAGTATTAAAATGTTTATTGAAAATTTTTTGCTTTGCCCAATTGTACATTTAAATATTTTTATTTAATATATCCTGGTCTATATATATTTTATTTTTGAATCTGAAGAAATCTATCAAAATGGTTCAGAAAAACAATAAAAACTGTAGTAAGTTTAGCTTGCCATGAGAAAAATAACGGCAAGAACAGGTGCACAGTTTCAGAAATACAAAAATCACTTTTGACAGCCACTAGGAAAAATGAGAACATTGCTGATTAATAAAATAACTCTAATGCACTACTCATCATGGTTTTCCTTAGAAATATTAGTGATGGAACTTTAGAGGCATGAGAGATTGTAGGTCACCTTGCAAGTGGCTTTTAAATCCAGACACTAATGGTAAAGAGAAATGAATGGCACAATAAAAGAATAATTTAAAGATTTAAAATAAAGATACAAATTAGTACATTAAATGGATTTAACTATGAAATATAACTACTAAACAATAGCTATTAAAATATATATTCTTAATTTAAAGGATTAATTAAATTTTGTATAATGTGAGCATGTAATTTTTGTAGCAGAAACATTTTTATTAAAAAATGTCAATCATTTATTCCCTGTAATATAGCAATTTGCAACATTAGTGTTCTTAAGCATTGTCATAAACTGACATGAAGAAAGGAGCCATTAAGTTAATTAAATATGAGAAAATATTATTTTTTATGCAATACTAACACACATTGTTCATTCCCCTTAGTGTATGAAAGTAAAATTAATTACTTGGAATCAAGAAGGGCAAAGGTGTGAACACAATATTGAAATTTGTTTTTATACTAAAGATATGTTAAACTTTTCATGAGCAAAGTCAAGGATTCATTAAACTTGTTTAACTATATTCAAAATAGCATGTCTTTATTGAAGTAAAAATAACAATGTGCCTTGAAGTTATCTCAGTTGTTTACACAGATTGGAATTTAGTTGCTCAGATAATTTGCAAGAAATATATTTTCTGCATCTTTTAAGAGGCAACAATAACTAGAACACCTAATTGTGTTTGGTTTCCTTGGTTAACTTTTCCCTTTGCAGTGTCCTTTGCTGTTATAGCCCTTAGTCAATGAAAACAATGTGGCTTGACTAGCTAATATCTAGAAGACAACCTCAAAATCATTGCAAGAAATTAAAAGCAAGAATGGTTTTAATTTGGGAAAAAAATAATGCACATATCTCAAAACTTTTTTTTTTAATGAATTACACCATAAAATTAAAGGTTTTGTCCTCTAGGCTAATAGGCAAAAATGACCAGTGAACAACAATATTCATTTTTCCCTTTCAAAAGATACAGTTGTTCCTGGAAAATGAGTCCCCAGTGAGATACTTCATTGACCAGCCTCTCATTGGTCTTGAGACCATATGACTAGTTCTCACCAATGAAATGAGAATGGAAATAATATGGGAAAATTCCAGGCCAGGATATTTTAGAAGCCAGTGTACATTCTGTAATCGTCCATCTGGTATCTGAACACCAATATCCACAGTGACTTTGAAAATCTACCTGTTGGAAATGGCACGTGTTTCATCAGCCTGAGTCCCGGAATAACTTCCCTACCTCCTAATGTAGCCAAATAAAATCTGAACCATGCACAGTGGTGAAATGGATATATAAGCTAATGTTTTTCTAACACAGCCTATCAAGATTTACACTCATCTTTATTAACATATTGAAAAGACTTGTTTATTATTTATTTTTATGTATAGGAAAAAAGGTAGAGCAAAATATTTTTAAAATTAATTTAATATTTGTATTCTGAATACAGAATGCAGATTTTAAAAATAAATCAGAACACTTTATAGAAGTTGTAGACAAACTTTACAATGGTGCATTCTTCCTGTATTTCCACAGTTAGGAAATGTATTTGCATTATTGTAACTACCAGATATATATGTCTTAGTTTAGATTTCCCGGGAGTATATCTTGAGACAAATAGTCTAGTGTGAGTAATTTATTTAGGAAGTGATCCTAGGAAACAACAGTTAAGGGAGAAGGAGTGGGGGGCAAGGAAGAGAAAAAGTTAATAAAATTGGTGTGTTTTTTTTATCCTCACCCGAGGACATTCTTCCAATTTTTGTACAGATAGAGTGGGAGGGAGAGAGAGGAAGGGAGAGAGAGGGAAACATCGATGTGAAAGGGACACATCGAGTGGCTGCCACCCGCACGACCAACCAGGGCTGGGGACAAACTGCAACCGAGGTACGTGCCCTTAGCGGGAACCGAACCCGGGTCTCTCCGGACCGCAGGTGGACGCTCTAACCGCTGAGCCAAACTGGCCAGGGCTAAAATTGGTGTTGTTAAACAAGTTATCACTGCAGGCTACTAAAGCTCAGGCCCGCTGGAGAACTAGGTGAGAACATGTAGAACATAGGTCACTCTTATTGCAACAGAGAGGCAAGGAACCTAGTGAATTTATCCAAAATTTCTCCATTATACCTGAGTTATAGCATGGGCCAAGTGTACCCCATAGCCTAATAAAAATAGCCACAGAAAGAGTTACAGATTCACAGTAAATATCCTTAAGTGGGTAGAAGTGCAGACTGATGGACTGTGAATGGTGCACTCTGACATCTGCTGGGCTATATATTTAAATCTGATTTGGTGAAGAAGATAAATAAAAAGATTAAAGAATTAAAATTTCCCCAATTTATTAATATAATACATAATCAATCATTATATATGATTTTTAAAGGAAGAAAATGCTCTGTAGAATGGAGTTTTTCCATTCATAATTCCCCTACCCAGAAGTAACCAATGCAATTCTTTTGATATAATTTGTTGATGTCTCTCTTGCTGACTTTTAAATTATTTGTTTAGAAAGAACATTGGAGTTAGATTTTCACTTTCGCTGCGATGGAGTAAAAGTAATTGAAACAAGTCCAGACAAAATTTCCTCAAAACATTTTTCAAAATACTGGACTTCAGGCAATAAAGGACAATGGTACCTGAGAGACTGGACTCAAACAAGGTGAGTCCCACAATGCTCCAGCGTTCAGCCTTGAGAGTCTGCAGGCCAGGGCACAGAGAAACTGAGCCAAGAAGCAGACTCCCTGATCTGAGATGGAGCTTAGAGTCTGAGACAAAGGAAGCTGTAGTTCCCAGGACAGACTGCAGGAGAGGAGATGACTGCAAAGAGAGAGAACTCGGGATATTCAGAGAATCCCTTTGTGTATTAAGCTGAGGATGTGCAGGACAAAAGGAAAGAACCTCCCAAAATGATTAGGAGAGAAAGTGTCTATGATTCCCAAAGGGCACAGAATAGAGTTCGATTCACCAGGCTGGAAAAGCATATGATTCCCGAGAGGGCACTGCAGTGGGTCTTGCCTCAGCAGTGGGAACCAGTTAGACTTAGAAAGAACATTGCTTTCATCTTTAGTACTCTCAAAAGCAAGAAACAAACAAATAAAATTGTTGACAAGTAAAATAGTTTGGCAGTTGTTAAACAGTAACACATGCACCTATCATTACATCAACTTCACTCCTATATAATTAGGGAAAAGAAAATAAGCATACGTCCATATGAAGCCATATACTGGAATGTTTATAAAAGCTTTATTTGTATTAACCCAAAACTATAAATCACTCAAATGCCCATCATCAGGATGAATTGGTAAAAAAAAATTTTGTATACCTGAAACTAATATAATATTGTATGTCAACTATAATTGAAAAATAAAAAATGACTTAAATTTTAAAGAAAAAAAAATGTGATTGGCATAAAAAAATTGTTGTACATCTACGCAATTGAATGCTTCCCAGAAATGTAAAAAGACTACACTACTGGTGCATACTATGACATAGACGAATCTCAAAATAATTATGCCAGGGAAAGATGTTAGACAAAAAAGAGTAATTAGTGTTTGATGTCATTTATATGACATTCTAGGAAATACAAAATAGTGTATAGTGATGAAAGGCAGATCACTGGTTTCCTGGAGATGCAGGGCAGCAGAGCAAAGGATTGGGGTGATTACAAGTATGACCACGAATATTGGATGGGTGGGGCGGATTGGTATGCTCGTGATTTTTACTATGGTGATTTTATTACAAGATTATTTATTCCAAAACATCAAATCTTACACTTTCAGCATTTGCAATATTCTGCAGATCAAGTATACCTAAATAAAGCTGTTTCAGAGAGAAAAGAAGGAAGTTTGAAATGTGTGCTTAAAATCAGTGTTCTCCTTGACTCTTGTACTTCTGATAAGTTCGTGACTTTGGTCAAGTGATTTGATATTTAAGACTTCAGTTTCTCATCCATAGAAAGAGCAAAACATCCCTGGCCAGTGTGGCTCAGTTGCCTGAGCATCTTCTCATGCACTGAAAGGTCATGAGTTCAATTCCCAGTTAGGACACATGCCCAGGTTTCGAGTTTGGTCCCCGTTTGGGGTGCATACAGGAGGCAACCAATCAATGTTTCTCTCTCACATTGATGTCTCTCTCTCTCTCTCACCAAAATCAATAAAAGCATATTTGTTTAAAAAAGAAAGAAAGTTCCAGATGTCCCAGGTTTCACCATATTACTGCTTTCCAGGTTATTTTCTTTTTCATGTCAAATACCTTTAGAAGAACTGCAGTTTTTCATTAAATGTGATATTCTTTTTAAAGTTAGTTTTTATTTTAATGTACTTCTAAACATAATACACACTGTGTGTTTCCTTTCAAAATGGGCCTACGTACACAGCTAGTAATTTTTTTTCATCTTTATATACCAATGGAAAAATAAATTTTCAAAAAATAATCTTCTCTATCAAGTCAGACATTCAAAATTAGTTATACATATGCTAATTTTGTGTCAATATTTATAAGCACACATTGTGTGTTATACACATCAGGAGCTCATTAATATATATTTGGCTGCATACATGCATGAACAGCAGCACCGTTATTTTATGCTTTATAATGTGAGTTGATCACTAAGTCTCAATACATCTTCGGTAAAAACATCATTTGGCAGAATGTGGTTAATCTAAACATCTCTGAAACATTTATTGAATGTGCATGTTGTGAATGCGAAATTTCTAGAAACTGAAATCTCTCGCCTCTTAGAGCAATGGTGGGACAGATGGCCAGTTGTTGCATAAGGCAGAAGTTGAAGACTTTGCCTCTCAGCGACCCTCTTAAAGCTAAGAGTAAGCATCTGGTGGGTATGCATGGAGTAAAAAGTGGACTGCAAAGTCTGGGAGGGAAGCCACTTGGCTGCTCTGGGCTAGCGAGGCTTTCTTGGAGACAGCACCATATGGATCTATATTGGGATAAGGATAGCGCAAATGGAAACTGAAGAAACAAGCTAAAGTAAATTAGAAACAGACGTTAAGTAGATTTGGAAGAACCAAAATCAGAGGCCTACACTTGAGTTCGTAGTTTTTTTTGTTTCCATTTGTGGCTCAATATGTATTCCATGACATTTGTCTGACAATGCAGTGCCATTTAAGGACTGACATAGTGTGATTCGTATATTTCTACACACACAGCTATTTTATGACTAATTAGGATGTCAGGGTCCATTTGTATAGTTACTTCTCCACATATGTGTGTCATTCTGAGATCAGGCATTTCATTTATAAGCTTTTCTTGATAGACAAGAGTCACCATTTTTGTTAAGAAAATGTTTAGCAATTAAAATAACATGCTTCAAATTGTTCAATCTTCAGCAAACATATATACAGCTTGGCTTGAATCAGATGGCTGATCAAAGTTTATGGGAAAGAGCATTTACCATTCTTTTAAATTTCTTCTCAGTGAACTTTTACTGAGCACTTGCTATATATGGGATTCTGAGCTAGGCAGTGAAGATATAATATACTGAACAAGAGTGTTTCAGCTCTAGGATCTGGGAGTCACTTAGGATATAGACAGACATGTAAAGAGTCTTATCTGACATGGTGGTCAATTCTATAATGACAAAATGTACATGATGTTGGGGAAACAAATATGGAACCTGGGGTGATTGCTGGAGGTCAGCTGAGGGCTTGCTGGAAAGGAAGGGCATCTCAGCGGGTAGTAGTTAGCCTGGAGCATGGCAAATTTGGAGGAAATGCATGTAAAATGTAACATTGTTTGCAGAGACACAGATGCTGAATAAAGCTAAACATTTTAGGATATTTGGTGGGCCAGAGAGTTTTTGGTGAAGTAACTGGGATTGAGTTTGGTGAGGCAGGTGGATACTAGATCATAACAAAAGCATTCATGCTCTGTTCTGCTAATCTTGAATGTGGTAGAAGGACTTCAATTGCCTTTAATCGGGGGAAAGATAGTAACAAAATGACAATTTTGGTTGCATGGCAGAGAAAGGATTTCAAAAGGTTAGGATGTGAATATTAGGAGATGTATTATTGTAGCTAGCCTTATGGTCTTGATGTTCTCTCTACAGAAAGAAATGTTCCCTTTGCACTTTTTTCTTGGGCTTTGATAAAGCCCAGTAACACAGAAAAAAAAGAAGTAGCTGCGAGAATGCCAGGGGCCTTGTGACCCCTGGGTATAGTGTTTCCAGACCCAGATGTCAGGAAGTGGCCAGTGGGAGGTCCAACACACCTTCTCCAGAATGCTGACACACAGCTTAGCAGCTGACTCACCACACAGCCACCTGATTTCCAGACTCGGTCATTAGTCTGTGTAAATATATAAATCTCTTTTCAAACGGAATCTTTATGTATATGTTCTGAGGTGAATATGTTAACCACAGAACACTGATACCTACTGGGCAAGATTTATATTTAGATGAAGTCATTGTAAGGTCACTTTTCAATTTAAGTGCTAGCTACCTATTAAAGTGATCCTTTCTCCCTACCCTGTCAGTACAGTTTCTGTGTTAGTCATAGACATCAACGGTCAGAGCACCTCAGTTCTCACAGATGTCAGGGTGGGTTCCCCCTTGTCCGGGACACTCAACCTGCAGACCTTGCTCCACGCTCTGTTGGGATCCTCAGCCAAATGAAGGCAGAGTTCCTGATCTAACCCTCATCCCTCAAGAGGTAATCTTCTCAGTCTTCTTCCTAAATCTTCTTTCTGGTTGTCTTCACTGCTAGGAGCTAGTTTTCTTTAGAAACACTTCTTACTTAGATATAAGTACCGTGAACGTGTCAGGGCCATTGAGAGGAGAAAACTGAGTTCTATCCCACCAGTCAGCGCACTTCCGTCTCTGCCCGGAATCCCGCGAGCCTCACTGTGCAATCGGAATCAACGAAGTGCAAGCTGCATCGTAATTTTAAACGGTCGAGCAGTTGCATTAAAAAATAAGAAGAAACAAGCAAAATGAATTCTAGTGATCTGTTTTTTTTTAACCCGATATTTCTAAAAAAGTGTCATTTAAATGCATGATCAATACAAAGTTATTAATGAGATGTTTACCTTCAGTTTTTTGCACTGCCTTTGAAATCCAGTGTGCATCTTGCAAACGCACCCCTTCTCAGTTTGGAACCACATTCAGTGGCCTCTAACCCATGCTCTAGAGGAAAGATAAAGTAGGAAGACACTTTACAGTTAACCCAGCTTTGCTCCCATGCTCTTTGCCCCTCCCAGTGCCTCCGCCCTGCTGTCAGGACCCTGCTCCCACCAGGCCCTTCTGACCCTGTGCCATCCGGGGACATCTGAACCTGTGCCCTCCAGACACACGAGGCACTCTTGCCCTGGATGTCCAGTGCGGCCTCTCTCCTGCATAGTGGCGTTTTAGGGCCTAGAGCATGTAAACTTCTTAGGAATTATATTGACTATCAGTAGGTGAGGCAGATATTTTAAATTTTTTCTGAAATCCCACCCCTTTTGAATACATTTACTCTAATAGCAGGTGGATCTTGTTGGAGAGGCACCGGCGTGAGGAATCCGAGCAACCCGAGAGTTTTCGTGGAGTTTGCTGAGTGCTTCCAGCTTCGCACTGTGGAAAGAGCGTACTGAAGATATATTTGAATAATTCCAGCGTTCATATTTTCTCAAGTCACCTTTCTTTCACCTCTGCGGTGAGCTTTGCTTTCCTGGCATTGGTTCTTTAATCTTTGTCATTGCCATTCAGAACGGGGCAGCGTGGGGCTTGCCAGTGGGAATTAAACTTGAACGTCTACTTACTGCCTGCTTGCTGGAGGCACTTGAAAATTTCACCGGGGGCAAATGTGAGCAGCGTTGTCGGCTGAGAAGAATTTATTAACCAGAGTTCACACCTTCAGTAAACAACACACGGCGGCTCTCCCTCAATCCTGACATCCAGAGGCAGATTTCTGAAACAATGCACTCGGGCTTCTGGGGAGAAACAGAAGCATCAGATCCCACTTCCTGTGGGTTTGCCCTGTATCAGGAAACCTACCTGCTCAGCTAGCAGAGGGAACCCTGTAGCCTCAGCCTGTGAGCATCTTAGATGGAGAGATGGGCCTAGCATATTTCCCCTCCATTGATGGGAGCACATTATCGCTTCCATTCAACATGCCTTTGTGCCTGTTTGATTATAGGTACTTAAAGGTTAATCTTAAAGAAGTAAAACATCCAGAAGGAAAGAATATACTTTTTACTGAATTAAAGTCTTCTAGATTGTGGAAAATATGGTATAATTATACTATACTGAGCAACTGAAACTGTCTAGAAATAAACATCAGGCAAAGAGCTTTAGTATTGGTATCAGATTATACTTTAAATAAGACATGCACTGCTACTAAAACTTCATTGTGGAACAAATATTACAAAGAAAAATTAGACAAATGATCCAATGGTTTATAGGTATGCAGAACATCCACCGTTATCACAGAATATTTTTTTAAATTGGGAATTTTAATATAAAAGTACAAAGATATTTTATCATTTACACATACTAAGATATCTCTATCATATGCATAAACATAAATGTTGATATATTTAACTGAGGTTTGTTGGATGTGGAATAAGAAAAGAATATGTGGTTTATAAAAGATCTGCTTTTTTGATGAAAATTCTGGTACATGAGATGTCTAAGATTCTGCTGCCTATTTTTTGTTCTAGGATTTTTATGATTTCATGACTTACACTTAAGTATTTTATCTATTTTGAGTTTATTCTTATGTATGGTATAAATTGATGATATAGTTACTTTTTTTTTTTTTTTTTTTGCATGTAGCTGTCCAATTTTCCCCACACCATTTATTGAAGAGACTTTCTTTACTCCATTGTATGCTCTTGCCTCCTTTGTCAAATATTAATTGATCATAGTAGCTTGGGTTGATTTCGGGGTTTGCCTAGGGCAAGAGAAACAAAGAAAGAAAAATAAAATAAACAGATGAAACTATCTCAAATGAAAAAGCTTATACACAGGGGAAAAAGAAAACAAAAACCAGCATCAAAATGAAGAAACCCACAGTTTGGGAGAACATATTTCCCAATGATACATCTGACAAGGGATTCATTTACAAAATACATAAAGTAAAGTACCCATACAACTCAACCAAAGGAAGACAAACAATCCAATTAAAAAGTGGGCAGAGGACCTGAATAAAAACTTCTCCAAACAGGACATACAAATGGCCAAGAGACATATGAAAAAATGCTGAAAGTCACTAATCATCAGAGAGATGCAAATGAAGATGACAGTGAGGTGCCACCTCACACTGAACAGAATGGCTGCCATCAAAAAATCATCAAACAAGTGCTGGTGAGGATGTGGAGAAAAGGGAACCCTAGTGCTCTGCTAGTGGGAGTGCAGACTGGTGCAGCCACTATGGAAAACATTAATGTAATTTCCTCAAAAAATTAAAAATTGATCTGCCATTTAACCCAGTGGTCCAACTTCTAGGAATCCTGAAACACCAATCAGAAAGAATATATGCACCCCTGTGTTCATAGCCGTGCTATTCACAATAGTCAAGATTTGAAAACAGCCCAAGTGTCCATCAGTAGATGAGTGGATGAAAAATCTGTGGTACATGTATGCAATGGAATACTATGAAGCTGTAAAAAAGAAGGATCTATTACCCTTTGCGATGGCGTGGAATGACCTGGAGAGTATTATGCTAATAGACATAAACCAGTCAGAGAAAGACAAGTATCAAATGGTACCCCTGATATGTGGAACCTAATAAATAAAATAAACTGATGAATAAAATAGAAAAAGCGCTTGACTGGTTTGGCTCAGTAGTTAGAGCGTCATCCTGAGGACCAAAGCTTCTCGGGTTTGATTCTGGTCAAGGGCGTGTACCTGGGTTGCAGATTTTATCCCTGGTCCTGGTTAGGGTAGTTCAGGAGGCAACCTGTTGATGTGTCTTTCCCATATCAATCTCTCTCTCTATCTCTTTCTGTCTGCCTCTCTCCCTTCCACTCTTTCTAAAAATAAAATCAATGGAAGATGCTCAGGTGATGATTAACAAAAAAGAAAGAAAAAAATAGAAACAGCTATCTAAAGATAACACAGACTGAAGAACCTCAGAGGGAAGGGGGCAGTGGGGGTGAGAAGAGATTAACCAAGAAATTTACATTCATATATGTATTACCCAGGGACACAGACAATAAGATGGTGAAGGCTTGGGATAGGACAGGAACCAGGAGAAGGCGGGCAATGAGGGAAGAAAAAGGGGACATCTGTAATACTCTCAACAATAGAGATTTAATAAAAAATAGTATCTTTGTGGCTCTTATAGATTTGAGATTAGAAGTTGGTTGTCATAAATCTTTTGCATGAGAACTTCTACAGGTTTACATACATTGTTCATGGCAGCAATGGGTAGTATTTTTGTACTCTCTTTACCCTAAGAAACATACTATTATCCTGTCTCATCCTCAAGCAATAAAACAATTTCAGAGTAGGAGGGACCTGAGATCTTGGGTGTGAAGGAATTCAATTCAGAGCTGCATGGTCCCACCCTCCACCTCTACCCATTGTATTCATTGTAACAGATGCATTGCCATCATAGGAAGTCAAGCACTGAGGCAGTGTGCCATAGGAATCTGGAAAGACAGATGAAAAAATGGACATGGTGAGGTAAAGTGTTTAAAAAATTATTGCACACACTGAGAGAATTCAGAAAGTGACCTTCCCGAAAGAATGCATGTGCAATCCTACGATGATGACTATTAGGATTTTCTTATCCATTCCCTAGCTTTTGCCTTGGGTAAATCACTTCACCCATAAGAACTTCAAATTTTCCTCACCTTTAAAATAATCTCAACAATAGCTTCCATATGTTGAATATTTCCCATGGCTTTACCATCATGTTTGATACTTATATAGTCTATCATTTATTCTTTCATGAACCACTTAAAGTTGAGACCATCATTCCTATGTTACAAAAAAAATAAATCTAGTTCATAAAGGTTAAATGACTGATCGAAGTCCACAGTGTTCTTAAGTGGCAGAACCAGAATTCAAATATATGTATTTTAATTTTTCTACATTATATTAACTTATTATATACAGAACGGTATCAATTCAGCACATTACTTAAGCTTCATTTCCAGTACTAAATAGCCACATATGACAACTAACCACTGCACTGGATGCATTATTTTCTTATCATTCTCCCAAAGACTTAATCTCTGTAAATCTTAATAATGTTGGTTATTCACACTCTAGTTCCTTAAGCATCTATCATCACCAACTTCAATTTTTAATAAAGTCTTACTAATTATGAAGTACCTCAGTCCCAATCAAAACTTCACATATTATCAAGATCCTCTGGAATGAATCATTATTTTTCTACTGCTTCCTCACTGAATTTGGTTCTGTGTTACCACATTTCAGCTTTTTTACATCATAGCTATTTTTGTATTCATCAACGTTACCTACTAGATTATGAGCTGTTGGAAGCCATGGGGTGGATCTCACTGATCTATGCATACTCATTCAGTCCTTAGTACAATTCCTTATATATAGTGGGTAATAGGTAACTGTCAAAATAAATAAAATCAAATTGCCAGGTAAAGAGAAAACAGTAACACATATTTGAAAAATGATCAAATTTTAGTGTATGTTATTTGTTTGATGTTATAATGCCAAGATTTAGATGATATTTGAAGACTGATATCTATGGTGATGCCAAACATTTTCTGATATATTTACCTTCTAGGACACAATAAAATTTGAGGTTACAAATGAAAATGTATGCGAATTCTACTGCTAGCATTTGCATTGAGAAATCCATTATTTATATTCTTTACAAGTACATGTATATTTATTTTGGTAACCTACTCATAACTTTTTCATCTGAAATGACAGTTTGTGATGGTTGTATTATGCTAGGTAATAGAAATCACATCTATGGAAGGAAATTACAGATAGATCAAGAAATCTACATATTAAGAAGTGAATGCAGAAAAAGCAACAAACCAATAAATAGCTTATATGTCCACCTTACACAAAAGAATGCCACAATTCTTATGACCATTGACTATAAAAATTATGAATACTTACAAACAATCCCAATTAGGGAATCAAATAAAAATAAAATTGTTTTCAAATCAGTAAGAAACAGTGAGTCAAACTAATGTAATACAATTTTTATGTCAACTGTATTTTAAATTATCCCTTTAAATAATACTCACAAGCTTCTTCCCTACAGGCATGCATTGAAGATATACTTTTGATTCTTTTTGCTTGTTAAATCAAGACTCTCTTTTAACACTAGAGGGTTTTTTTTTTTTTTTTTAACTTAAGAAAGAGAAATTTAAGCTGTTTTAGTTCACCTTTAATTGTGCAGTTGACATCAATACAATGGGAAAAAAAAAACAGTTCTGAACACATTATTGTAATAAAAATTTATTTAATTTGCCCAAGTTTTATAATATCAAATGTGAAAATACCAGATAGTTGATAAAATATAGAATACTATTAATAAAACATGAAGTACCTATTAATTTCAATATAAATAGCTGTTGTTATAACCATTTCTGGTTTCTTGTGTCATATATATAATTTCTCTGTAGCAATGAAAGGATAAAAATCCCAATGACAATCAAGTATTATTTTGCTATTATAGTTTGAATTCAGTGACAGCACTCAAAATTTTTATTTTTTTTTCTATTCCCAAATTAAACTTATATTATTCTTTATAGTAGATTTGATGAGGGTATTTTTTAAATTAATTAATTTATTTTTGTTACAGATGTTTCTCCTTTTCCCCACACTGATGAGGGTATTTTTAAATGCAGAGTGGATATACAGCTCTAATAATATTTTTAAATCATTAGATTTTTGCTTTATTTTAATTTTTGATGGTGTTGAAATTATTTTTGTTTATATCTCCTAACTACATATTGTTATCATGTAGGAAATCAATTTTTGCATATATTTATACATTAGAATATTTTACTAAATTTTTTTTGTTGTTTAATTATCATATATTTATTAACTCATCTTTATTGCTGAATATATTACAGATGTCTCCCTTTTTTTCCCCATTGACCTTCCCCCACCCCAATCACACCCCCCTCCTGCCTTCCCCACACTACTATCAGTGTCCATTGGTTATGCATATATGCATAGAAGTTCTTTGGTTTATCATATCTTGCCCTCCCTACCCCCTTCCCTTTGAGGTTCATCAGTCTAACAACAAATTTGTACTTCTTAACTCCTTCCTCTTTTTTACCTATCCCCCTAGCCCCTGCCCATCTGACAAGCAAGAAAAAGTTCTCTGTATGTAGGAGTCTATTTATGTTCTGCTTGCTCATTTTCTTTGTAGATTTAATTGTCAATAAATACGTATTAATTGTCATTTTATTATTCATATTTTTGTTCTCTTTCAAGAAAACCCTTCAACATTTCATAATACTAATTTGGTGGTAATGAACTCCTTTAGCTTTTTCTTGTCTGGGAAACTCTTTATATGTCCATCAATTTTAAATGAAAGCTTTGCAGGATACAATAATCTTGGTTGTAGGTTGTTGCTTTTCATTACCTTGAATATCTCTTGCCACTCCTTTCTGGCCTGCAAAGTTTCCTTTGAGAAATCATCTGACAGTCTTATGTGAGCTCCTTTGTAGGTAATGAACTGCTTTTCTCTTGCTGCTTTTAAGATTCGCTTTTTGTATTTAACGTTTGGCATTTTAATGATGATGTGTCTTGGTATGGACCTCTTTGGGTTCATCTTTTTTGGGACTCTCTGGGTTTCCTGGACTTGTATGTCTCTTTCCTTCACCAAGTTAGGGATGTTTTCTGTCATTATTGTTTCAAATAGTTTTTCAATTTCCTGCTCTCTCTTCTCCTTTAGGCACCTCTATGATGTGAATGTTGGCATGCTTGAAGTTGTCCCAGAAGCTCCTTACACTATCCTCATTTTTTTGGATTATTTTTTCTTTTTGTGCTTCTGATTGGGTGTTTGTTGCTTCTTTATATTCTAAATCAATGGTTTGCTTCTTGGCTTTACTTACTCTACTATTGATTCCCTGTAAATTATTCTTTAATTCAGTTATTGCATCCTTCATTTTTGACTGGTCCTTTTTGATGTCATTGATGTTCTCACTAAGTTCCTTGGAGGTCTCCTTACGTTCTTGGAAGGTCTCACTAAGTTCCTTGAATGTCTCAACAAGTTCCTTGAGCAATCTTATAACCAGTGTTTTGAACTCTGCATCTGATTTATTGCTGATCTCCATTTTGTTTAATTCTTTTTCTGGAGTTTTGTTTTTTTCTTTCATTTTGGACATGTTTCTTTGTCTCCTCATTTTGGCTGCTTCCCTGTGATTGTTTCTATGTATTAGGTAGAATTTCTATGTCTCCTAGGCTTCGGAGGGTGGACTATTATTGTAGGTGTCCTATAGGATCCAGTGGCACAGCCTCCCTGATCACCCCAGCAGGGTCCTCAAGGTGCACCCATAGTGTGGACTATACACCTTTCTGTTGTAATTGAGTCTTGATTGCTGTTGGCATGTCAATGGGAGAGATTTACTCAGGCTGATCAGCTGCAAGGACTGGCTGTGCCCACTGACCACTGGCCTCTGACTCCCTTGGAGAATCAGCTGTGTAGGGGCCCACCACACAGAGCAAGACTTACTTCATCAGGGCTGTGGTACCCACTGAGTCCGCTCATTGAGTGTGTCACTTGTGGAGGTGGTTGGGTAGTGGTGTTTTGATGTGGTCTGAAGTTGTCCAATGGGTGTGTTGGCTCTGGGGCAACGTCAGCCACTGCCTGTATTCTATCCAGGGCCACCAGGCATAAGCTACAAAGTGATCTGCAGATGTCTGCTTCTTGTGCTGGGTTGGAGGTGCCCAGGTAAAGCCAACTTGTGAACCAGCTGGCTGCTTCTAGTGCCAGGCCTGGGGCCACTTAGTGAGAGGTATGGAGCATGCTGAGACCAGATGCTGCTTGTTTGAGAGATTTTAGGAAACTCTGAAGCAGGATCCAGGACAGGTCAATCCTATGGTAAAACCTTTGGAAATGGTTTGGGTGGCTGGAAAGTTGGGTGGGACGGGGTCTCAGGGAATCACCAGAGCGGGGCAAACAGTGTGAGCCAGGTTGCTGGATCCCAGATATGGTGGCTGTCTGCTGCCCCAGGGAAGGGCTCACCAAAGCAACATCAGCTTCCACCAGCAGTCTGTCGAGGAGAAAGCCACCTCTCCAAACCTCATCCTGAGACCAAACAGCTCAATTCTTCCCTGTATGTCTCTGGTGCCCCTCAAGCTGCCTCTCCTCCAAGCCTAGCAGGAACAAGTCTAAGTAAATAAGTGTGGGGGCCCTTTAAGAGAAGCTGCCTGGGGTTCCCTCAGCTTCACCCTCTCTCAGCCTCAGTTCCTGCTGGCTTTTCCAGCCAAAAGTGATGGAGACTTCTCTTCCTGGCACTGGAACCCTGAGCTGGGTGCCTGGTGAGGGGCGAGGACCCCCTCACTCCTCAGGGAGGACCTTCCCAGCTGAGGGATTTTTATCTGCCACACATGGGTGTGGGACCAGCCCATCCAGGCCTCTGCCCCTCTTACCAGTCTCGATGTGGCTGCTTCTTTAATTTTGTAGTGGTAGGATTTCCATTCAGCTTGCTTTCAGGTGGTTCTGAATGGTGGTTGTCTTGTAGTTTCCTTGTCATTTTGATGTGGTTGTGGGAGGAGGTGAGTTCCATCTTTAGCTAGCCGCCATCTTGACCAGAAGATTGTTGTCTACTAAATTTTTCTTAAAATGTTTTTGTGATTTTCTAATTTCCTTAACGTCTTATTTATTTATTTATTTTTAAGTATACAGGAAGAGTGCTTAAAAATTCAAATTATTTTACATTATGGAAAGGAGATTCCCTGTCCCCTTTCCTTCCAGCTTGTACCAAAAAACAGAAGTAATTACTATGAATTTTTTTCTAAGCTTTTGTCAGGAATCTTACTCTGCACCTCAGTGTCCTTTGTGTACAGCTAGCTCTTGATTTTTCAGGCTTTGGCATTTTTCACATTATGAAAAATGAGGATTTGGCTCTGTCAGATTTTTCCATCCACAATGAATAACAAACACATTTTCTCTTCTTTCTCATCTAAACTGGTTATCTTCATTGTGGCTGGACAGTTTTCACTGTTTACATAATAATGGCAAGGTGAGACTGGTGGTATTCTAAGATTACATGTCTCTTGTATCACACTATTTTTCCTGGAACTAATAACTTAATATTTTTATTTGTTTAACTTATATGCACTTTTCGTTAATTTATCTCCTAGAAATCCACCAGAAGTATCAACCTTCTTTAAATAATTTTAACCACATGTACATTTTTTTTTCTCTTGTCTGGTGGAAAATGCTCCCCTAAGTGATCTCATATCCTCATTCTTGGTTTTCTACTTTGTTGGGTTCGAGACCCTCTCTAGAATAAAGGCCAAAATTTGGGAAAGTCCATATATAAAATTGTCTTTACTTTAGGTTCATACTTAATTGAGTATAAAATTAATATTGGGAAATCATTTTCCTCCATTAGACCTTTTCTTTTCCCTTCTCTCTAGTTTTCTTTTTTAAGACATTAATCTTACTATGTGAATGCTTTCTCTGGAAACCTTTACATATGATCTTTGTTCCCAACAAACTGGAATTTGGAACCGTGTGCCTTTTTATAGATCTATTTTCATTAATTGACTAGGAACTAGGTGACCCTACCATTCAATTCATGTCCTCCAATTTGGAGAAATTTCCTAGACTTATTGCTTTGATAATTTCTTTACCTCAATTTTCTCTATTTTTTTTTTTTTTTTTATGAAACTCCAATTTGAGATTTTGGTCTGATGGACTAATTCTTTAAAAATCTATTAATTCTTTCTTTAATCATCTCTTTGGTCTTTTTATTATACTTCCCATATTATCTCCTCAGCCTTATCTTCTAGTCATTTTTCTCTTTAAATAAAAAATTTTGCTCTTATTATTTTATGTTTATTTTCAAAATGCCCTCTTGCATTCTTATTAAAAACATTCTTGATTTGCTTACCTAAGAATATTTTCCCTAAGTATGTGAATGAATGTGTGTGTGTGTGTCTGTGTGTGTTTATTAAGGAAAGTAGGGGGTTAGTTTTAGAAATTATACTTAGTAAACAGCAGTCACAGTAGTACTACAAAGTTCTTGTAATAATTTTACTTTGCTGAGCAGTAAATTGAAGGTGAACAATCTCCTTTCCTCATTTCATTGTATAATATTGTAATATGTGTAGTATTAGACTACACAATTATAATATATGGCTAGGTTAATTTTTGTCAGTCTGGCTTTATAGATGTTATAGTTAGCAAAAATTAATCTAAAAATTTGAAAGTGATTTTTATTTATTTTATTTTGAGGAGAGCTAGTGATTTACGTTTTAGTTTTTATGCCTCTCTAGTTTTATTTTATTTAATTTATTTTGTTTCCCAAACAGGAAAAGTAGAGCTACGGCATGCACTGTTTTGGCTCACACAATTTCTTCTCCAAATATGTTTTTTTTTAATCAACATTATTCCCTCTATGCCCTCTTCCACTCAAGATTAAAACAGTAATTTCTTTGAATGTTTCAGCAATAATATCATGATGGCATTCAATGTTTTACTTACATTTAGTACTTTTAGAAATACAGACTATGTTAGTAAGTTTACATTACTTGTGCTTTTTTATAATTATGTTTATTTTTCATTAAGATTCTGAAGAATAAAATTTTCTCTTTCTATATTAGTGAAGTGATAAAAATCTCTTTTGAGAAGACAACTGGCTAGAAAAGGTGTTTAATTTCTGGCAAACTTTGCTGCCTTATAGCATGTGAACATAGTTTCATATGGAGATATTTTCTTTGTATGGACTCTATTTGTATTTATAAACTTAATGAAATTATTTTAATATTTCTAATTTGATCTTGATTATAGTTTCTAATATATGCTTCTCACTATAAACAAAGAATCAAATTTTCTTGTAGAGGAACACGCACTAAAAGAGATATAAAGATGTTTTCAATGATGCCCCCAACCCAACCCCAACCCCTCTTCAAAGTGAAAGTAGAAAGTGAAAATACTGCCCACACTCAATGTTGACTACGGAGATGGGAGTCCCAACTGTTCCTCGTTATGCTTAGGACAAGATTTTTCTAAGGGCCCATTATTTAGTCAGTTTTGTCAAGTAACCCAAATGATCTTGAAAAGTACACATATCTGAGTAGAGCTAAATAATCTCTTGTGTAATTTAGATGTAGTGTGTTAATAGTATTATTTCAATTATTAATCTGACTAATTTATCAATTACTGCAGATGTTTAAAATTCCTCACTATGAATGTGGATTTATCTATTTCTCCTTACAATTATTCTAATTTGTGCTTTGTTTTGAGTCTGCATTATTGTGAACATACTAATTATATTATTATATATTCCTTTTGAGTTGACCCTTCATTGTTATTACATATCCCCTTTATCTCTAATGCTTTTGCCTTAAATTATATTTGTTCTAGCTACTAGAGATATACTAGCTATTAGAGATATACCACTTTATTTTTATGTTTGTGTTCTAGATTTTTTCAGTCATTATGATTTTGTATGTTCTGTGTTTTTATATTGAACATCTTTCTCCTGTAAGCAAAATGCTTGTTTTTGTTTTTTTTCTTGTCTTCGAGTCTGACAATGCTTGCTGTTCATGAGGGTATTAGTTCGTCTACATGTAAACTAAAGACTATTGTATATTTGTTTAAATATACCATCTAATTATTTGTTGTCATCTCTTAATTTTATTGGAATTGTTCTTTCTTTCTTTCTTTCTTTCTTTCTTTCTTTCTTTCTTTCTTTCTTTCTTTCTTTCTTTCTTTTTGCCTTTTTCGGTTTGAGTGATTAGAGAATATTTTATCCAACATTTCATTTACACCACTTCAAATCTTGTTGATGTCACCTTCACTCCACCCACTGCTGAAGCCAACACCTGCTGCATGCAGGTACAGCCTGACAACACCATGCTTCAGATGTGTGCTTCATTCTTCCTTTTCCTGCCTTGGAGGTCAGAGATCATGCAGAAACAACCTGGCAAGGAGGGCTGCATTTTCCCACTGAGAGTCGTTTTCCCTAATTTTGTCTCATGGATAAAAGTTTTGGTTGTTTCATTAAGCAAGCAACACAGTATGTACTATGGGTAGAAAAAAATTTACATCAACAGGTATAAGATAAAAAAAAAATGATATAAATTGTCTTAAAAGAAATTGTTCAATTATAGGCAACATTAATATGAATATTATGTCTAAAACAAAAAAAGTAATAATTTGACTGTATTTCCAGTTAGTTAGAAAATGTCTTGACTTTCCTATTTTATCTTGTTTCACGTTTTAAGAACTTGAATGAATGTGTCTAGATACAGGCACCTAATACTATATAGTTTTATTGTCACTGGAAAAGCAATTAAAGAAACTTGGGACATCTTACTAAACAAAACAACAAGACCATAAAAAGTTAGTTTGTCCTCAATAGCACTTCAAATATCTTAATATAAGTTTTTAAACAAAGTATATAAAGTGAAAGGGAATGAGTTAATATTACATAAAAAGAAAAGTAAAGTTCTTAAGAAGAGGAAGCACAGATGAATTTTTCTTAAACCATTCAAAGTTAATTTGCTTTGACCACTATTTTATGTTTACCTATTATTGCACACTAACAAAATATATAAATGTTGTTTAAATATTTAATTCATATATTAGATATTGGGATCATCATATATAGTGTTTTGTATTCCATTCTTAATTCTATCTCATGTCCTACTATTGTACTTAGAGTTTAGTGGAAGCTAAATAAATGCATGAGGATTGAGGGAATCAATGAATCAATATTAATCTACCAAAATTTTTGCATTAGATTAATTTTTAACTAAACCTTAAAATTTAATATTATCTTATACTAAGAAGATAAGGTTTTATAATATTATGACTATTTTGTATTGAATAAAATAGAAAACAAAATAAATTTTAAAAAAGTAAAGAAAATTTAAATTAAAATGTTCAGTAGAATTAGCTGGAAAGGAAGAAATGTAGGGAACAATTTTGTTTTGCTTTTTTTAAAGTTGTTTAAGCATTTTTCCCATACATTAGTGATTTTCATGGATTGAATAAATAGATACATATCGAGATTTGAAAGAAGACTGAAATATGTTCTTAAAAGAACTAAGTTTACACATCCATCAAATTGAGAAGTCCATATCTATGTAAAATAAACTCACTGGAATTTCCATTTAAATTTCAAAATTAATCAATTTTTAAAAAATGTTTTTATTGATTTTTTTTGGAGAGAGAGGAAAGGAAAAAGAGAGATACAAACATCTATGAGAGAGAAACATCGATGGGCTGCCTCCTGCATGCCCCCTACTGGGGATTGAGCCCACAACCTGGGCATGTACCATGACTGGGAATCAAACCCGGACCTCTCAGTCCAGGGGTTGATGCTCAATCCATTAAGCCATAGCAAAAATTAATAAAATTTTAATAGTACCAGTAAGTCATTAAATATTATTGATTATATGAGACTCCAGCAAAAAGAAAAAAAAAAAAAAGCAATAGAAGGAACATAGAAGCGCGTGTGAACAAAGCATACATAACCAAGAAATATTTCAAAAGTAACATAGGGATTGTCAAGGATAAAACACATCTCCACAAGAACTCCGTGATTGTTCTTTACCATCAAGACTCTCTCAGTAAAGGCTGGCATCTTAGGCTGGATTGAGAAAACCGAACAATCAAGACTCCATGTGGAAAGGCTTCTGGAATCTTTCTTCAAGCGTTGAGAACTTTTCCTTTGCACAGCATCTGTCTCTGCCATGTGGGGAGTAAACAATACGATGAGAAATGGCACGATATTCTTCAAAATGATTTTGTAGAGAACTCAACTTCTTAACTAAAGTTTAAAAAATTGATTTAAAAAAGTGACAAAGAAATGAAAGTATTTGGTGTTTGCATTTATTATCCTCATTTAAAAATAGTGTTTACATTCAGTGAATATGAAAAATATTTTCTTTTTTTAGTTTGAAGAAACTAAACATATTTTAAATAAGCCTTCTAAAATGAGAATAAAAAGACAACTCTTTAAATCTCAAAATAAATGAAATCTGTAGTCTTCAATTCTACATTTATCAGACTAAAAGAAACATCTGTGATTATTTTTCAAGTATAATGAAAGTTAACACCAAGTGAAAGAAATGTCAGCAAACACCTGTCCATCACCAAAGAATAGTTTTCTTTTACTAACCGTACTTAATTTTGATTGAAGAAGAATTAGTAACATCATTAACTGCTTTTATGTTAGTCATTTTCCTGTCTGTCCATCAAAGGAAGAAAAACTCCTGGGTCTACAACTGAAACTAACAAATAGGTAAGGCCTCTGACCTTGCCACGCACTGACATCTCTGTCTCCCATTTGTCATTTGATCTGAGGTTGTCAGCAAACAGATGTCTCCTTTAGCCTAAGGCATACTCAGAGTTACTAGGGCAGCTGTTGCTATGACATCTGATGAAGGTATAGAAAGTGATGATAATGTGATTTGTAGGTCCATCCACTGTAAGTGCTTGAGAGAGTAAGATGGAAATGATGCATTCTCTGCTAATTTGTTAATGGTCATTTAAAAAAAATGTATTTAGTTAAATGTAACTTTCTGTGCCAAACATATTTTCTCCTTTAAAGTGCCTCTAAGATAACTTGCAAAGGGATGATCTGTGCCTGCAAAGTGCTTCTATTTAACATCTGAATTCTACATGCTTTTTGCATGAGAGAATATGATGTAATGTCCAACAGTCTTGTTCCTTTAAAGGCAAATGTGTACTAATTATGACCCACGCCTTCTCAAAATGAATGTATACACAAACAGGGGACAGTTCACCACACTAATATTAGAAAGGGATTCTAATATGCTTTAGTAAACTTAAAATAGTCCATAAAATGTTGAGTCTGGTGATGTAAGATCTAGCTTCACATATTGTGTGAATTTCCATTTTACATGTGAAGCAGCAAACTTACCTGGTGAACATTTCCAGTGTGTATATAATGGTGTTTTAAGAAAAGTACTAAGTGTCCTGTTTTATCAGTCTTAAAAAATTTTAAAATATATCTTACATTTAAAAATATGTTTTGTTTTTACGTCTGTATTGGAAAATACAGATTGATTGCAAATATAATAGCAATTTTTAAAAATAATGGTTAAATATATTGTTGCTTCTATAACCAATTTATTATTTGGTATGTTCACATGGGAATTGAAATGAATCCTAGTTAAACTCAGGAAACGTGGCCATGAAAAGTAGTTAAAAGTTATAATGCTATAATTATATTTAGCATAGTCTCTAAAATCTATGGAAATGGATAAAATGGGGAAATTGAAACTAAGCCAACATGATCTCTAGTAGTTCCGTACAGGCAAGTCCCATAATCCCTTTAAATCTTAGTTTCTTGACATATGAAATAAAACTAATGATAATTATCTTGAAAGATTATACCATCACTGAAGTTAGTATTCATGAATCATCTAATCCCAGCCTCCTCTATGGTATATGTAACAGTATTACACATATGATAAATGAGCCCTCCTATTATTTTTATACTAAGGCTAAATAATTCAAAATGGAAAAGTATAGGCATGTATATGTGCATATGTGTATATGTGCATGTGCATGTAGTCACATAAATAACGAATAAATGGAAAGTCTTACTGTATTTAATGAACCTACCTGAGTTCTCAGGAAAAAAAATCTACTTCTAGGTTAAAGTAGGCAAATTCTAGGCTCTCTTTTTAGAGAAATTAGTAGCAGTATATCTTACAATCTGTTATGACATTCTCCTTTAAGTTCTGTGAGCAGCTCCATGGTGCTTGCAGTAATGGTCACATAGTATTATTTCATTTTGTAGTAAATGGTAGGCCCTTGCTATTTCTAAGACAGATCTAAAGTAAAATTTTCTAGGACACATATTTTTTTAAAGGGGATAACTGAATGGCAGCTCAACTGACAATCACTAGCATAACCTGGACAACACTATCTTCATTAAGCAATTCATTATTATAAATACAATTTACTTTACCTTACATTATGTCTATATCATTTTCATTTTTATTATATAATGATTGAAAACGTGTTAATCTCTCTTGTTAACTCATTTTTCTCCAACTATAAGTTTATTTTAAACAACTGCATAAAAGTCATTGGTTTTCAATAATTTCTTCTTTTAAATAATTATTTACATAACTTATTTAACTAACCAGTGTTATATGACTCTCTGACTGATAAATTCTTGTTAAAGGTCACTCCAAAAATTGTCCAACACTCATGAATTATCTAACCTGATCTAGTTAAAATAAAACTATTAATACTATACTGGTTTCAGAGACTAATTCTCTTGTGAGTGAGGATAAGAAGAGTAACCATAAACTGGTTTTAGACGCTGAAAACTATTAAAGAAAATTACTATTAGTACAAAAACTTTGTAAGCAAAAACAATTAAAGTGGAAGACATATTTTTAAATAGAAACACTTGACATTCTTTAAAGCTTACTGATTTAAAGTTGTTAGAACATATTCATATTTTGTTTGAAGTAAAAGGGGAATTTGTTGACATGTCAGTGATGATAAAATTTAATAATTAAAAATTAGAAAAATGTTCATACAAAGGGCATAAATGGTATTTTCAAGTTCTAATGAGACTTTACAGGGAGCACAGAAAAGCCCAATTATATGCACAGATTCCACTGAATCTTCAGCAAAAATATTAAGAATGCAATCTCATAAAGTTGAATACATATGGCATTAGCAATCTTTTTGAACCTTATGAAGCAGTAATGAAGTAGTGAAAAGAAGGTCAATACAGAACAAGTTTGGCTGGAAAAAGTATTGTTATTTCTAGAGGTAAAAATGCTTGAAAAATTGTGCTGCTTTCTACTGAGAAGAACCCAGGGACTATATGCCTGGCATTGATTTCATGTCTGTTATGATAGTACACATTTGATTCCCAACAACATTTGCAGTATTGAGTGAGGTGGACATTACATGACCCTTGATGTAATGAGCATAGAGAAAATGGTGATGAGCAACATGGTGAGAAATTCAACGGGTAAGCATTAGAAAAATTATTATGGAATCAATGAAAATAATGCTCTAGATAAGTCTTATTTTTGATAACTAATATAAAACCTATGAAAGTGACAGCAACAAAATCTTAACAGATGCTAAGTCATCTTAATCAAGCAAATTAAGGGATCATACATTTAAAAATAAAATAGTAGGTTATTTGACATGCACAGTAATTACATTGGATATATTGCTTTCAATAAACATTAAAGGACAAATTAACATTAGTTTTGCCAGCTACATTTCTAAATATGCTTTTCAGGCTCATAATTAAAATCCTAAATTATTACATCCGCAAATTAACAGTTTTAATGTAATGCAGACATTGTAATCATCAGTGTTTAGTTGTTTTTTAAATGGATTGTCTAATGCAAATTTAAACAATATTAACCTCAGTAAACAGTAAATTCTAAGAGCCTTTTCAGTGTTGGCAAGAAAAAATTGTATGAGACGGACTTCTCTGCAGTAAGTCTTTTCTCAATCTGGGAGAAAAGGTTGGCTCACAAAGATGAACAGTGCAATTCTTAATAGGATAATCTTATCTGCCTCACCTAAGGCACTGACTGGCTTTGAATACAGTTGTTTGGAATCTTCCATCTTACCAGGAGCAAAGGAGATTCCACTGTCTCCTTTGGACGGCTAATGCTGTGATGCTACTGGCTGGGCATGGGTCCTTTAGTCAGAAGATGAGTCTAGAAGAGCCTGCCAGGCTTTTATTTTCCCAGATTCCATACACTCATTGAACACACCTTGATCTCATTTAATCTCTCAACTTCGTAAGTAATTTTATTATACCTACTTATAGGGGAACCATATTAAGACATTTGTTACACATTTGGAGTTGTATCAGATTCCACATGAATTTCCCAGTGTTGATATTTTGTGGAATTTGTCCTTAGTCCTCTGCCTCATAATGTATGTCTCCTAAATCAATGGTTTTGGATTGAACAATTAAAGAAACACTACAATTAAAAATGTGATCACAAACAGCAAGGTATAATTCAACCAGAGAGATCATATTAAGTTTGGTATAATAAAATGTTCTATTAATTATTATATAACTGATGAAGACTTAATTGTGAAATAGTTAAATTAAGAATTATGTATAAAGGTAGTGTTTTTTATTTAAAAACTAGGAATGAATATGAAATCTTTTCAAATCTTAAATTTAAATGAGCATTGGAGATATCTTTTTTTTTTTTTTTTAGGTACGTGCCCCTAGTGGGAACCGAACCCAGGACTCTCTGGTCCGCAGGCCGACGCTCCAACCACTGAGCCAAGCTGGCCAGGGCGGAGATATCTTTATGAATAAAAATTATTATGGAACCAGACACATACACACAATGTTAACAGTTTTATTAAATGTTCTTTGAATAGATTATTTTACTCAAAGACGACTACAATTCCAATGTGCTTTTTAAATTAAATTAAATGTATCCAGGTGATATTGGTTAATACATTATATGTTATATGTTTCAAGTGTACAATTCTATAATATAATCTGTAAATTACATTGTGTTCTCACCACCCAAAGTCTAGTCTCCTTCTGTCACCATATATTTGACCCCCCTTACCCTCTTCATCTCCCCCCAACCCCTTTTCTCTCTGGTAGCCACCATACTGTTGTCTGTGTCTGTGAATTTACCTGCTTTGTTTGTTCATTTGTTGCTTTCTGTTTTACATTTCACATATGAGTAAAATCACATGGTTCTTCTCCTTTTCCATCTGACTTACTGAACTTAGCATGATACTCTCAAGATCCATTCATGTTGTCACAATCTTCAATACAGGTTAATTATAATAATCTCAGCATAAATTTAGCAGTTGCATTTTAGCCACCCCTCCTTTTTTTCATTTTATGTTGGGAATCAAGGGGAAATTTTACCAATTTATGGGACCAATTAGAATTCTCAAGGCAAAATTTATAATTTTGTTCTCAACTATAATTGCCAAATTAGATTTAGAAATAATATAACATACAAAAAACTCATCAAACTCTTTTTTAAACCTTTTCAAGTATCTACTCTCTGCATTGATAACAGCACCCTTCTTATTAAACCCAAAGACATCCTTAATTTCTCAGTAATTACCCCATACTTTTGAAAATAAAAGGGATGGTGATGATGGTAATAATGATGCTTGTCTCACTTATTAGGAAGGATTTTGATGAGTATAAAATGAAATGAGAAAAATGAAAGTGTCTTTGAAACTAAAATTACTCTATATTACTGATTAGAAATTGCAGTTGTTCTCTTGTTCTTTCTTCTCTTGTTTGAGACCCCTGAGGTTATTTAAACTGCATAATGGAATTGCATGTCAGCCATTTTACATCTGAGTAAGTCGACATGTGGCGTGCCATGTTCTCTGCCACGGTTTAATATATCTACTTTTATCTAGTTCAATGATCCTCTGAAATATGCCTTCCCTGCTGAACATCACTCCCGTGAATTCCAAAGTAGTGTGTTCCGTTTCCAGCACAATTCCTAGATCTTCAAAATTTTCTGATTTGCCCACATTTCTACATTTTGGAGGCCTGTCTTAGACAGCCTGAATTTTGCACAAAAGGAAATGTGGACAATCCACTATGAACCCTTTAAGTAAATAATTCTGTGCTCTTGAGTCTTACAGATTCACTTTCACATGATATTCCATTGGATTTTATTTTAGTAAACATATTATTTAACAAATTTGGTTATTGCTTAGTGATTGCTAATGGCTGTTAATAACCCAAATAAGGCCTACTACAATCATATACAGAGTCTCACATAGTATATTTTTCATTTTTCTTCATTTGCTTGTTCTTTTGTTTACTTTGATTACCCACCCTCCTCCCCAACCTACAAACACAAAGAAAGCTCATTTCCCTTCCCCAGAACAGCCTCTATCCTTACTTCTATTGGTCAGTAATCTAAACTATCTAATCAATTTGAAGTTTATATGCAGGGTGGGACAAAAATAGGTTTACAGTTGTGAGTACACAAAACAGAGTTTATTCTTGCATTAATATTTGTTAAGTATTGTATTATCATTTTCCAATGAACAACTGTAAACCTACTTTAGCCTCACCCTATATGTAATCACTGGCCCCATTAGCCTTACATTTTTGCAAAGACATTTTATTTCAGTCATATAACCATCCGAGGTCCTCAGGGATCGACAAACCAATGTTGCTATTTCTCACTCCCACCATGAACACTAGCACACATAAATTATACAAAAGTAAGATGAAGTATAGTTTAAATATACAAATTCATTTATAGTTGTGAAGGTTAAAGATACGTATTCTAAATTTAGAAAGTCTGTGCTCAGATTTGGAGTCTGTCATTGCGGTGTGACAGTATCTTTTCCTTCTCTTACTTCCATTCACAATCTATATTTCCAACTACGGTTGCCAAACTTTGGGCACCCACTCACACCCTCCATCTCACAATTTTGACATAACACCCTAGATTGGGCAAATGATGTATGTCATTCTTGTACTTATAGATTTAAAATGACTTTCTAGTGTCTTTTGTTTCCAGATCAGATCTTTCCAAATAAGTCAAAGTATTGTTATTGCTAATTAACAACCAAGCCTCAAGTAACTGTCAAAGTGTCTACCAGGAAGGTGACAACTGAAATAAAGCTAAGCACAGTACTGACATTGCTGACAAGTTGTTGGAAGTTGCAACAGTAATGGATCATGAATGACAGAAAGATGACAATAGAACTTGTTGACTAATAGACCTTATTGATCAAGTAAAGGAGCCATATCAACCAAGAAAAAAATCAGAAACTCAATTGAAACATACTGTTATTTATGTTGTTGATTTGAATAATTTAATTCATTCACAGCATAAAACATATCTCATAATACCATTATAAATATATTTTTCAGAATCTAATTTTTAAGAGATAACCTTCATAATAAACTCTAGTCCTATCTTTAACTTCATTATGAAGATTTATCTAAGAATAAATGGGGGTGTGAGGCTACACAGTGTATTTGGAAGGAGCAGTATATTTGATAGCAATGACTCAAATAAGCAAACAAACAACAATAAGAAAAGTAAAGAATAAATTTAAGAGGGTTTAAATATCTTATTTATATAAATAGTTGTTACTCTCTTATCTTTTATAATTAAAAGCAAGGTTAATTTTAATGATGGTTAATTTTATAGATCAACTTGACTGGGCTAAGGGATGCTCAGACAGCTAGTAAAGCATCAATACTGGGTGATTTTATGAGGGGTTTTCTGGAAGAAATGAACATTTGAGTCATTAGACTGAGCAAAGATCTTCCACGCCAGTGAGGGTGGGCATCATCCAATACATTGAGGGCCTAAATAGAACAAAAAGGCAGAGGAAAGGTGAGTTTGATCCCTGAGCTGGTATATCCATCTTTTCTTGCCCTCACCTCAGACATCAGCAATCCGGATTCTCAAGCCATGGGACTTGGACTAAGTTACCTCAGTGGCTTTCTCGTTTCCCAACTTGCAGATGGCAGATCATGGGACTTCTTAGCCTCTATAATCAAGTGAGCCAATTTATGTAGTAAATTTCTCTCTCTCTCTCCCCTCTCCACCTCCCCCCTTTCCCTCTCTCCATATATATGTATGAAACAGAATAGGATCATATTGTATTTCTTAGGAGAACCCTGGCTAATATACAAGGGCTTCCTGATGATCAATAACAATTGTGTAACTTTTAATTTATTTTTGGTTAAAAATACAAATCTCGGGAGTATTGGATGCATGGAGCTCAGGGACAAGCTCTATTATTTTAAAAGTTTATGTTTCTCATAATCTTGTCATTAGAAATCTTTATGCAAAATTCTAACTGGAAATACAACTTCATTCTTTTTTAAATCATGCATTTTTTGTTTATTTAGAGTAAGCTGACAAAACTCATATTCTATTTGATGCTCATGCTAGACTTCAAAAAAAAAAAAATATCCTTAAAACCTGAAGAAATGAAGCATAAAATCATACCATTATGTTTCCGAAACACAGAGCCACATTAGATATATATTATTTCTAAGTTCAGCACTGATGCCGATGTTACATTTTCTTCACCAAATGTGAACAGCAATTTCAGAAGTTTGATATTTTCAAGCGATACTTGAACTCTCCAATGCTTCATCCATTGAAACATTATTGTACATATTTTGGTCATGATTATCTAAATGAAACATTACACCCATTTTCCTCGGAGGAAATTTTGTTGCCCCTGTTTGCAGTAATATAAGATACATGAATTCTAAGCTTGAGATCATAGTATTCTAAAATTTTGGAATCTTCCCTATCCATTTTTGTTGGCACTCATTCATAATATAATGTAAGAGGAAGCCAACTTATTTTTGTTCAGTACGGGGAACCTCAAAACCAGTCAGCATAATAGGAGAACTTTGATAAATTCATCTTTAGCTAAAATGTCTTAAGATATTTTAAAAGAAACATTATTTCAAAGCTTTTAATTTGATAAAATATGGTCCAATATTTTGCTTTTTGTTCCATTTAGCCCTGTATATATAATAATAAATAGCAGAACAGACAGAAAGTAAACATCCTACAAGAATTGAATCATACATAGATAATAATTATGAGATTATAACATATCTGTATGTGACAATAACAATTTATTAATTAATTTATTTTTATTACAGATGTTTCTCTTTTTTCCTCCTAACACAATAATAATTTAAATTAATTTTTTATATTTGTCATGACATTAAAAGCCATTCTTTGTGCCTGTATTCTGTTTTCTAAAAATCAATTTTTTATTACAAATACTTGCAGTTTTTAATACATTTTTTTAGTTATCAGAAAATTATTTACATTTTAGCCATATATAAATTTTTAAAAATATAAAGAAAATACTGGGGGTAGGTGGAGGTGGGAAAAGGGGTGGAAAATGGAGACTTGGGGACAGAAAGAGATGTTGCTCAGGATGTTTGGTGCAAGATGCAGTGTGCAGATGCTGATTTATTGAGTTGTACACTGGTAACCTATTACCCCAATAAATTCAATTAAAAAAATACTTACTTTAAATATCTCTCCTCCTTTTAAAACCAAATATTCAACTAATAGTTTTGCAATGCTGGCTATCTATTATATTTGAAGGACACATTACATCATATACTCAGGACATTTTTATATTTAATAATATACTTTCAAAGTACCAGTTCTAGCTAATAATGGTTTAAAAAAAAGGATTTTACCACCTCACATAACTGTTTAGTTATCAATTTACTGGCTTTCATCTCCAAATTCACCCTTTCAGACTCAGCTTTGAATGGGATTCCTTTAAGCATTTCTCCTTTACATGAGCATAATAATAAGTATTTTCAATAAAGGTGCTGGAGGGACATAGCAGGAGTGGAGGCTTCTCCTGTTAGTTCTGGTGGCCACTGTGTGGGTAGGAGATCGTGGGATGATGCTCTGCCCCAATGCAGCTTAGAATGCCTAGAGTATAACTTGCAGCCCCAGTCCAACAAGGTGCTCACCTTCCCACGTCCCACTGGTATGAACTCCAGATGTCTCAAATCTCCTGTGTGCTCTACACTGGTGCCTTACTCCAATTGCTTGCATGTTCCTCCCTACAAGTCTGTCTCCTACAGCCCATCCAATACTGCAGCCATCCTGAAATCACTACCTGCTTCAGACACCCTGCCTCCTTCACTGACCTCCTCCCCAACCCACTTCACAATGGTGCACCTGGACTCTGGATGTGTCTCATCAGTGTCCCAAAGGTTGCTTCCTGCTTGCTCAGTAGTTGCAGACCAACTCTGCTCTAGGATAACCAGCAGAAACTCTGCCATTCATTGCTCTGCAACTCCAACTTCTCTAATGAGGTCAGAGACCAGACTTCAAGGAGAGGGTCCTGCCAGGATTGCCCATCCTTGGGCATACTCAATCCTAGGGTACCTTATATCTTACCATTACTTTTTTAAAAATTATACTATAATAATGATTTGTATTAAACCTCTACTCTGAATCATCAGGTGGGTCCTGATTGGACCCACACTGGCACAGTAACATCACAAGATATTATAAATTAGAGGTTCAAGTTAAGTGTTAATTAAGTGGCTCTAAGGCTTTGAAGACCTGCTGACTGAATGCAAAGAGACCACGTAATGAGGAGTATGAACAAGGAACTACAAATTCTAACTATTACCTCAAGACCAGCTACAGAAATGAAGACAATGAAGTTGAACATGTGTTCATTCTCTCATTCATATACTTGTCCAATTTTCCCTCTATACTATCCCGACAAAGTAATCACTCAACAATGATAAACCACTCAGAAAAGGACTGAATGATGTGAAGGGGATTTGTCTCTTTATTATGCATTTCCTCATTTTAAGGTGAGGATGAGTATAAATTAGCTGGCATGAAGCATATTTTATCATTTAGATGATAGCATTGTTGTTGTTGTTATGCTATGGATAGTTAACTGTAGGTGGGAGTGTGTGGTAGATAACGAAACAGTATTGCACATTTCCACCACCCCAGATTGCATACCTCTGTTCAATGTGAATTTGCCATCTGGGCTGGCTCAGTGACTTGCTGTGACTTCACATAATACAGCTGACATTTCTCAGAAACTTCTGAAACTACACCTTCAGAGGACTTGTGGCCTCCATTTTCACTCATTGGATAGCTGATCTGAAAGGAAGCTGGTCTAAGTGGCTGGTGAATGTGAGATCACATAAAGGAGAACTCAGTTGTCCTCAGTTAATAGCAAGTACCAGCTGCCAGGCATGTAAGTGAGGCATGATGTACCTTCCACCTAGGATGTACCTTCTAGCTAGATGTAGCTGCTTCAGTGAACGCAGGTGAAACCAAAAGAGGACCCACCCAACCAAACCACAGAAACCTGGGAAATGATAAATCATTGACTTAATATAGTTTTGGATTGAACTTTCATGCAGCAAAAGCTAACAAACTTTGTGTGTATGTGTGTGTGTGTGTGTGTGTGTGTTGTGCGTGTGCGTGTTGTGTGTGCATGTTGTGTGTGTGTTTGGTGGTAATGAAAAGTGTCAGCTATCTCCATTCTCTGCCACTGATTTAGCATCATTGCCACCGCCTTCCACAGTCTCTGCTGCATCAATCTCTGGGAATGTGCATTTGCCAAGGTCCCTATCTCTGTATGTTAGAGGTTAAATTATAGAAATAAAGTCACTTGCTTGAGATTTGAAAGAATAGGTGAGAGAAGCCATTAGTTTACACACCTGTGGCTATCAGCAGCTTTCTCTGCTGAGAGCATCCTGATTATGCAAAATTGTGTAAGAGAACCCCAAGAAATCACCTGTTTTTTTGTTGTTGGCAGATGAGTTAATGAATGGCAGCCTTCTTGTAATCTAGTCACTTGTTGATTTTCTGAATTCAAGTAGCATATTCCTTGTCTGTTGCCCAGATTATCCAACAATTGTGTACGTTCTTATTTCCCTATATTAAAAACCTTCTTAACTGGAATAATGAGACTGCCTTCTCTTTTGGGGACTGAACTCCAATGAAGGTATGAAAAGAGAAAAATAAAAATATTTGTTGGTTATTTTCTTTGAGGAGAAAGTGCTCTGTAAATTGGTTATAAAACATATAAATATATAGACATATACACATGTGTATATATTTTATTTTACCAAAATGAAATCATGCTACGAGATTTACTATGCAATTTGATTCTTACTTTAGCTAAACATCTGAGAAAATACATATATCCATGTCTGTAATTTAAATGGCTTCAGAGCATTCCATTATATTTTATTAAATCATTTTTCTAAGTATTTAAATTATTTGCTATTGCTTATAAATAAAATTATTATAATTAAATTTTGTGCACTTATATTGTGCAATACTTTTTAGAAATTTGTATAGATATTAACTCCTTTAATTTTCTTTATTTTGCTTGTTTGATTTTTCTTTTTATTAAATATATTTTTTAATTTTGTTTTTTCCCTCACCATTTATCCCCCCATACCCTCCTCCGCCTCCACCCACACCCCTCACCCACTCCTCAAACATCACACTGTTGTTCATATCCATGAGTTCTTTTTTTTCTTTTTTTGCTCAATCACTCCACCCACCCTCAGCCCCCACCCCCATCCAGAGCTGTCAGCCTGTACTTTAGGGTATATATTATTTTTATCCCAATTTTAAAGTTGGGTGACTGAAGGGGAGCAGTTAGGTGATTTTCTTACAATAATAATGGTATATTAGAGAAAAGCAGAACTAAAGCAGTCAGGGATTCATTGTACTACTTTCTTAATTATTAAACTTCTCTCTCTAACATATATATATTGTAAGAATATAATATATATATTCTTATTCAGGAAAGATGCTTAGAAGTTGTATTGCCGCGACTGTCTAATACAGTTCCTCATGTTGTGACCCCCAACCATAAAATTATTTTTGTTGCTACTTCATAACTGTAATTTTGCTACTGTTATGTCTTAGGTGACCCCTGTGAAAGGGTTGTTAGACCCCCAAAGGGGTCGTGACCCACAGGTTGAGAACCGCTGTATTGCTGGATCATAGATATGTGCAATTAAAACATCCATAGATGATTATGTATTTGTATTGCAAACATTTAGCAGTTTACATTTTATTAGAATTACATGAAAATATTGTTTTGTCCATAATTATAGCAGAATTATGTTTTGTCAACTCTTCCAATAGCAGAGAAATAGTGTCTAATTGTTTTAATTTGCATTCATTCCCCTGATTAGTCATGAAGTGAAATATATTTTCACAAGTTTATCGACAATATCTCATTTTTCTTCTATGGCTTACTAGTCACATTCTTTATAAAAATATGTTTCTTTTTATTTTTTTTTTCTAGGAGCTCTTTACAAATAATGACTATTGATTGTTTCAGGCGTTACAACTAATTTCCTCAGGCTGTTTTGACATGTTTTAAAACCACACTTGAAGATATTTTCAGTTGATTGTTTATTATTAAAACTCTCTGACTCTCTAACTATTTGTTTCCACTGCCACTGAGTTGCTTCTCAATTACTCACTTTGTCAAAATGATTACTTTAAGCTTCAAATAAAATTCTACCATCGCTCTGCAATCTCATTTGTAGATGTCCTTAATTTTTCATTATTCTAAATAATTATCTTACAATTAATTTTTAAAATTTATTTGTAACCTTTCTATTCCACTTTAGCATCTGCTACCACATAACATGTCTTTCCAACATTATTGAGCCATTTAGTTTATTTGGGGATCATTTGGTTGGTAGGAACAGAGACAAATTCAACCGTACTTGAGCAAAATCAAGAGCTGTTATACGAACATGGAGATGCATCGTACCCAATAGAATAAAATAATGCAAGCCTTCTATCCCTTTCCCCAGTGGGAAGGCAAGTAGGGGTGCGTATCATGCTACAGAGCTCCTTGTGAGGCCATGTTGAATCTATACTGCTTGAGAGATCGCATTCTTGCTTAGATGTTTCTACCGCTCTCTTCTTCCCTCTTATCCTCTCTCCTAAAACAACATTCTCAATAACTCATTTACATAAGAATTTTTGTCCCAGGCTCTCATTGTTAGGTATACACTCTAAGAGAGAAGGCAATAATAATAAAAACTATAGAGATGGGTATATATATTATTTCTTATTATAATTTTATTTGGAGAATGAAAGAAAACAATTTTCTTTGCCTGTGTTTTAAAACATGAAATCAAGACTTTATTTTGAAGTTAACTGGATAATTCTCTGACTACAGACAAGTAAACATGAACTCATATACTTGATATTAAACTTTCTCTCCAATCTGTGAAAGCACACAATAGCAAAATCTCAAACCTAGCAGGAAAGGATACATAATATCACACATATAGTTAAGTAGATAAGATTTCCAAAATATTCATTTAAAACACAAAATCATGTGGATGTATATATGCATATACCTGTAATGAAATAGTTAATATTTATATATGAAGTATATTTTCTTGAGACTGCAAATCATTTTATACAATAAATTTAATGTGAATGTATTATTTAATCAATTTAATCTTATAAATAATTTTATAGCATAGATATATTTCTAAATAGAACATAATAATCTGACTGATTTGCTAATAAGAAAGGAATGTTTAAGGCCCAATGCAGAGAATTTATAGGATATGCTTATTGTCTTACCATTATACTTTCTTTTCTTCAATAAGCACAAGATTTTATAAAACCAATAAAATTTATTTGAACAAGAATGATAGGGTTAAAAATGAATAAATAAAAAGGCTGACTCAATCACTCATTTTTATCTTTTTATTTTCCATGAATGGATTTTTTTTAACTGAATAGACTAGACTCAAGAGCTAATTTTGGCAACTAATGGATGCACATACAGTGCTGAATAGAATGCAGAATATAGTGAAGAGTTTGGAAAAGGATTATGAGTAACTTTACTAAAGTCCATGAAAACTAAAAGGAAAGATAATGTCTCAGTATTTATTATAAAGCACGTTTTGATATCAAGTTCCTTGTGTTCCACAGGGCTCTAACCATGAGAAATTTTCTGCATTATAGCAGCACCTGGGCTTTGTTTTTCAAGTAAAAGATGGTAAAGAAAATGTGATGTTCGTTCATAAGAGAAAATAATGGTTGAGGCTGTCTCTGTCTCTATCTTATCTATGTATTTTACTAATCTATCCTCTTCTGTTTTTAATGCATTTTTGTCTTCATTTATATTCAAGTCTCAGAAAAGTTGATTATGTGACCCTCTTATCTGAAAGCACTGCCGTCTGAACTAGGCCATGTTTCTCTACATGCATCATGTACATTAAGAAGTTCCCGTCCTTATCTGAAACCCTCATTACCCAATTTAAGTCTCTGAACTTCTTTCCATTTTACTAATTGAGATTTAAAGATATCAATTCATATTCTCTGATTTATAAGAATGGGGGGGGGGGTTCCTGTGTAACTAGACCAACATATAATAATTACTTATCTGCACAAGTGATTTATTGTGTGGCTGTATTCCAAGTTTTCAGTTCAGAGAATTTTATATTTAAATCATAGATGATCAGTTTTAGCAGGTAACAGTAAATGTCGATATAAAATATGAGCAATAGGTAGATTTCCTCTGGACACAGAAGTCAGAAACAAAAGGTGTCAGTAATTCTACTGGAGAAACGTGAAAGAAAAAGAAGTATCCAGAGGAAACCCTTCATTAATTTAGTCCTTTCCGGTCTCCACCTGGGCTTCGGGGCCTGCAAAGGAAAGGGAACCCAGGAGCCTCATGAGATACGAAGAAAGGACATTAAAGTAAAGGGGGTGATGATGAGGCTTTCGAACAGCAACCCTGCAGAGCGATGAGGTCGCCAGGACACTGCGCTCTGCTCTACTGGGTCACACCTGCCCCTGCTCCTCGTGTCTCACACTGGTTTTAAACTTCCAGTGACTACAAGTAACAGGGGCTAAATGCTCACTACTTATGATATTTAAGGTCTGTAAACATTTACACACCTATCTATATTTATTTATATATTTATGTGAGGTAGATACCTAGAGTTAACGAAATTATAAATAAATTCAAACTTTTGTGTTAATATTTATTTTCTATTTTTATTTATATTATACTATGTTATTATTATTATTTTTAAAATGTTAATCTCCCCCTTCCCTTCAACCTTTATTATATGAATAAAAGAACTTGAGACCATTTAGCTCAATTTTAATAAAATGTTTCCCAAGCATTATTTTGACCAGGTACCCAGGTTTAAATGATAAACATTGACAGTGTCCATTTATGTAACCACACTTGAAATTGTTAAAGACTTAACCCTTTTCTAATATTTGCCTATTTTCTTTTTTTAATTAATTAATTTGTTGTTTTTTTTTTTGGTATGTGCCCCTAGTGGGAACCGAACCCTGGCCTCTCTGATCCGCAGGCCCATGCTCCAACTGCTGAGCCAAACCGGCCCAGGCTATTTGCCTATTTTTTTATGCTGCTTATTCACATACATCCATTAACAAAGGACATGTTGTCTGTTACATTTATTGGTTTGTGAGTGTTTTCTGGAAAACTGCAGTATCTGTGAAGACTGATTTCCATGCTGGCATTGCATGCATCCAAGTATTAATGCACAGTGGCACAGAATTAGAGTACAAGAGAGCATACGCAAACACTAGTACGTCCCACTCCCCTTTTTATTGCTTGTTTTGTTTAGTACTTCTTAAAACAAAAATAAGAACCTTGAATTCAATGTTCAACTGCCAAAGAAATAACAGCAGGGCACATACTTAGGGTTTGAATGAAATTGTAAGCACTAGGCTGGCGCAAAACAGTAGACATTAGTGTGTATGTGTGTGTATTATTTTTATCTAAAAATCTTATTATCTAAAAATCTTCTCACCCAGGATCTTCCAAACAAATTAGCTCACACCAACATGATTCAGTTTCAAGCATACACATAGAATAACAGTGTGTTCTTTGGGATTTTGAATAAGAATTCAGATGATCTAAATTTGAATTCAAGTACTTGGGAAGTGGGAAGCTTGTACTAAGCAACTGTGGTACACTTCTACTGAATTAAGTCATTTGGGTCAATTGTATTTAGACTGCCCTTGATTTCATCCAGTAAAACAGGAAAGCATGCCAGCCAGTTAAGGGTTCAACAATGCACGGTTTTTATTCTCTTGCTTTGAGAGCTTGTATAAAAAAATATGTATGTTAAACCAAGGGAAATAACAAAAGATCTGTGGGCCTCTTGTGCTTTAAAAAAAAGGGGGGGGGGCAACCACCAATTTGCTCAGATACAGCAGGCTTAGTGGTCCTGTATTTTGATACTTTTTTTAGAATCGTTTTTTGGACAAGGAAAGGAAAACCATCCACTACTGCTTTTCCAAAATTTAAACAGAGGGCAGTAGACATTCTTTACACCCAAATAAAACTATGGCAGCAGTTCCCATGTGACCAAGGTGAATGTAGAATGGAGATGTTCTAAACACAGCTAGGACTCTCAGCAAAGCTACCATACTAAAATCATGATTCCCTTTTGAAAGAAGATGTACAAAATCCAAATAGGAATTTTGAGATTTTTTTTTATTTGAAGGTAAATCTTAATGTCATTAAAGTTACAAATATGCTAATTTAAAGACCCAATTCTATTTTATCTAAAACACACATTGCAAACATACAAATATCTATTCCCTCCATATGTCAGAGCCCATTCATTTCATAGTTTGAAAATGGGGAGAATAGATTTCCCTTAAATTGCAAATGAGCAGGTGTTCCTTTACAGTTAACTTTAGCAAAATTCATACAAAATAGTGATTAACAATGATCTTCTTTACTTGTTAACTCACAAGGAAACACCTTCAAAATTGCATTTTGTTAAAGTTTCTATAGTAAAATGTAGAAAAACTGAACTATACAAATATTGAAAAGTTCAAAATTCCTTAATTTTTTATTCCTGGTACCACTACCACAATTTACAGGGCAATATACTTAATGTAATGAAAAGAAAAAGACAAAGACAAAGCTACAGCAGATAAAAGACCTCAAGAATGTACATCTAATTGACACTACATTGCATTAATCAATAGCTGCACTTTTTGCAAACTGGGGCTATGACAGTCCTGAACAAGAAGGGTTTCCTATTTAAGCTGCAGTAACTTTTCTGACTATGGACCATTGTTCCTCCTGTGGCAGATTTTTACAGTTCCTCTAATGCATTTGGGACGACTGTCTCAAAGTAACCTGCAGTTTTCCTGACAACTCCTCGCTCTCTCTCCTGCTAAGAACTGTAGCCCTTTGTTGCTGAGTTTTTAGAACCTTCTGCTATCATATCTACCACTTCCACCACCAGATCCATAACCACCACCATAGGGGCTGCCTGAGCTTCTGCCACCAAAACTGCCCCCCTTTATGGGTCCATAATTTGATTGCTGTTGTCCACGGTAATTCAAAATCATTATAGTTCTCACCACCACCATAGTTACCTCCAAAATTTCCCCCTTCTTTGTAACCATCATATCCTCCACCACCGCCATATCCACCTCCTTGGTTTCCATATCCTGGTCCACCACCACCACCACATAACCTCCTCTACTACTAGAACAAGGACCACCACCATAGTTACCACCATCACCTCCAAATCCATTATGTCCACCATCACCTCCTCCATAACTACCTCTGCTGCCACCTCCACCACCATAGCCTCCTCTTCCACCAAAGTTTCCACCACGGCCAAAGTTACCTCCACCACCTCCAAAGTTTCCTCCACAACCCATAAAACTGCCAGATCCACCTCCGTGGCCTCTTTGCCATCCAGCAGACTGCGTTTCTTGTTTAGAAAGGGCCCTTTTCACTTCACAACTAGGTCCATTAATAGTGTGGTATTCCTGAACAATAATTTTATCAACTGTATCACCATCATCAAAAGTTACAAAAGCAAATCCTCTTTTTTTCTCACACTCTGCCTGTCTTCCATAACTTCTGTGGTTTCAATCTTGCCATATTTTTCAAAGCAGTGTCTTAAATTATATTCTTCTGTATCTTCTTTAATACCACCAACAAAAATTTTCTTCGCTGTCAGATGGGCACCAGGCTTTCCAGAACCCTGTCTAGAAACAGCTCTTTGGTTCCCCCACATCCCACCAACCTTGTGTGGTCGAGACACGCTGCTGCGTCCACCTCTTCAACACGAGCGTGAGTCACAGAGCCAAAGCCCCGGGAACGTTTTGTTTGGGGGTCTCTCATCACCACACAATCTGTGAGCATGACCCATTTCTCACCATGTTCTCTTAAACGATCATCTGCAGTTTCAAAGCCCAGACCACCAATAAACATTTTCTCCACTGCTCCGGGTCCTTCGGCGCATGGCCCTCCTCCCCCAGCGGCGGCGGCCGAGTCGGGCTGGGGCGACCGGGCGGCGGCTTCGCCTCGATTTTGAGACCGGACTCTCCTCTTCCAACTCGAGTTCAATATGGGACCTATACCATACTATTTTATATTATATTTATTTATCTGAGAGCCTGAAAGAACACTGACCCAAATAAAGGGGAAAAAACCCGGATGTCTGTTGATGTGTCAGGGTGTCCAAAAAAGTGTTTACGCACATGAACGCCGATCGCTCCCTTGATGCTCACTTACTTTCCGGTTTAACTGATCTGAATTAATAAGAGAAGCCGGACTAAGCTTTGAACAAAGAAAATCTACCCATTAGACTTTTTTATGTGGATACATAAAAGATAAAGTGTACAGTACAAAAGCAGCAACAGTGGGAGAGTTGAGGGTAGCTACTGAAAAACAGTGTGCACAAATACGGAGCAAAATGATTCCTGAAGTTTGCGATCCCCTTGCTTCCCGTTCTCAGCAGTGCCTGACCAGAATGGACATCAGTTTGAAAGCAGGTATTCACAGAACAATTAAGCAATCTCTGTATATTCTATTAAATTTTGAAAATAAATGCATTTTAATAAACACTGGCTTTATAGCTATTCAAAGTGTGTATACATTTTGGGGACACCCTATATTATAATGTAGTCTCTTGATTAGAAACATTATTTTGAATTTGTATAAAATAATATGGCATCCATTACTTGTGCTGAATTATGTTGATAAGATTATACAAGAAAACCAAAGACTGGCTTTACTTTAATGAGAAATTTATCTAGAAGAACAATGACTAATTAGATCAAAGTAGAAGAAACTGTCAAAATATCAAAATTTCAGAGGTTATAGTGCCTGAAGAGAATTTTCTTCTTACTGATTTCCTAAAATAACAATTTATTATAATTGGGGACCAACATTGTACTCCTCAGTTAGTTAGACTAATATGCAATTCCATTATTAAGAATTTACATCATGGCCCTTTATGGGGTGATTTCATGACAGAATGAGGCAAGAACATCATGAGAATCCTGATCCAGATTTACTCAGCAAATTGAGTTCAATTTGTTATTATCTATTCAAAAAGCATTTGTTCTATAATGGAGGCTCAGCTTAGATATTACATATCAAGTAAAATACAAATAAAAAAGAACCTTTGACTCATTTAAAGTAAATAAGGACTGAGTCCCTCACCAACCCTAAGGTTCGATATAACTGAGACCTGAACAGTTACCACCTCCTTTCTGCCTTAAAGTTCCACTTTTGTTTTCCTTAGTCATGAACTTACTGATCTAAAAAAAAAAAAAAAAAATCAACCAGACATTATAGCAACATTTTCTTTGTACTTATAGCTTTCCAATTACCTTATTGCATATTTTTTTTATGTTGAGAGATGAAGTTATGCTTTATTTAGGACAAATAGTTAATGTCGGTGATGTAGCTAGAACCGAGTTCCCTGATAGCATTCCTGTTTGTATTTTCAGCAGATCATGGGCCATTTTCCTTTTGTTTGAAATATGGGTGAGAGGATCATGCAAATGACACTAAGGTCAGTGGTTGTCAATCTTAGTGTCATTTTAAAATCTGTCATATATTTTTAGAAGTACTAGCAAAGCCTCATCTCTAGAGACCTGCTTCAGTTGGCTAGAGAGTGGACTGAATTGGAGCCACACCAAAGCTGTTTTTCAAAATTTGTTTTCAAAAGTTCCCCCAGGAGGTTTTTTATGAGTAGCCTAGAGTTAGATAGAAATAATCTGAACTATATTTGTCCCTCTTATTTATTGTTTTTTAAAAAAATCAACTCTACACATCTCTATTAGAAATTGCACAAAACCAAATTATTGTGGTTCTCTGTTTCCCTTTCTTTCAGAAGTTACTTAGATTCAATCCTTGAAAGAAGATGTTAAGGTGAATTAATAAAGAAGGTGAGGATGATGAGTGTAATAGACACCAATCATTGTGCATTTATTTTGTGCCATTATGTTAATATCTTTCCTGTATCATATCATTTAATCTTTATAAGAAACCACAAGGTGGGAATTATTATAATCCCTTATTTGCATATATACACATTGAAATGTAGATGAGAATTAAACTACTTCCCTAAAATCTCATATTCAACCCAGGGTTTGGGATAAGACGTAAGCATCCCTGGTTTTGTCCCTCATATTCTTTTATTTTTTTTATTTTATTTTATTTTATTTTATTTTATTTTATTTTCCTTTATTGATTTTAGAGAGAAAGGAAGGGAGAGGGAGAGAGAGATAGAAATGAGAGAGAACATCGATTGGCCGCCTCCTGCATGCCCCCCACTGGGGATTGTGCCCCAACCTGGACAATCACTGAGCCACACTGGCAGGACTGTCACTCATATTCTTAACCAAGCCTATCAGCATGTAAGCTATAAATTAAGCCACGGAGAGTTAGAATGTTGCTTATGAAAGCATGGAGACAAAGAATATATTTGATGACAGATGTTTTCTAAGAATTTTTATTCTTTGTCCTCAGTCACATTCACAGTACTTTACAGGCTGTTTCTCCCCTTGAACACTGGCAGGTAGGATACAAGGAGGCTGGCTGTGCTTACAGCTCATGCGCTTGGTGCATATACTGCACGGAGATCCTCACAGGCCATATTCCATCCAATCGTTATAAAAGTCCTAGGAGGAACTGTTATCACTTCCATTTGGAATGAGGACTAGAATTGAGGTCAAAACAGTCAGAGGACCTGTCCAAGGGCACCTCAGAGGCTGCAAGTTACCCACTGCAAGGTGCAGCCCTGGAAGCTAATTAGGGAAATCCGGGGACTGCAAGAAATATAAGATTTGTGATTGAATCTGAATAGAAAAAGTCACTATGTCCATACCTGATGCAGAGACCTTGGCAGAGTGGGAAAATAGATTAATTTGGGAAACGGCCACTTTGCCAGGAAAGCCAGGGACTTGTGATAATGACGATGAGGACTCCTCTGACTGCCTGTGACAGAAACTAAACTAAGCGCCAGCTTAATTTATGGAATCCAACAAGATATATGTAAATATGTAAAACACTGCAAGGGTCACCTGTCTCAGGGACAAACGGATGTAGGGTTCTTCAATCTCCTCAAGGCTGTCTCTCTGCGTGGTCTCTGTGGGCTTCTGCTCCGGGGAAACTAGCGGTTCTCGGCGAACTGAACCTGAGGTTTTGCAGAGCATCCATGCATTTCCCTGTGAAACACCCGCCTTTTCACAGAAAGCATCCGTGATTAGCAGAGCAATTTCTGAAATGTCTGCAATTTCCAGCTTCTCTAATGACAGTTGCAAACGGGTGGCCTTCCCTGACCTTTACTCCTTCCGCAGTCCTGCAAACACATACTTTCCAGGCTTAAGTGCAGTTACTGTTGAAATAACTACAGGGATTTCTACTTTCCTGATAGAACGCCAACTACCACAGAACCTTAATAAAATAAACTTTAAAAGTTTTAGTAAATGTCTACTGGTACTGTTTTACAAATAACATTTTACTCTTAATGTCAGCCTGTCAAAGGCTGTGGAGGATGATTTTCCTTCTTGATCCATTTCCAATTTCCCCACTCCATAGTGGGCTTTTTTTCCCAGCCCAAACTGAATAGGACCCTCTTCCCTCCACTTCCATTGAAGCATTTACCCAAATTAACCTTATATTACAGTTATGTAATTAAGATAGCCACTCAGCAAATTATTTTCTTAGGAGGCAGCACTTGTATTTTATTTATTTTTATCATACCAGTAAAACTTCCCAGGATCTTTCCTACGGTAAGAATCTTCATGGGCAAAATTTTTTGGCATTTAATTAAATTGGATTAAAATGATGATTTTGTTCAAAATAATATGACAATAAAATATAATTTATTTATTCATTCACAAACTATTAAAAGCACTGCATATAGTTTTTAATAAAATTTATGAAACAAGCCATTCCAGCCATTTCCTTTTTTAGAAAAGGTTGTTAGCTTCAGAAAAACCACTCTTCATTTAAGCTTTTTAAAGCTTCATATATGGGAAAATAGTCCTGGAATTTAAATGTCTATTTATTTTATGGACACTGTATGTTCATAACCTTGTGAGTCTCTCTGATCATTTTTATTTCTCCTTGATTTGTAAAACTTCTTTGTACAATGGAGATAAAAGCCTTCATCTATCATACGAGTTATAAAGAGTTTTCAGTGTTTATTATATTTTTAACTTTTACTAAAGTATTTTGGCCACATTTTGTTTTGATGTTAAATTTATCGGGTAGGTACATTTAATATTTCTCTTTGTATTATCTTACTCATGTGTCATGTTTAGAAAAGACTTTCTTGCTGAGAGGTTTTTGCTTTGTTTTTTATCACCAAAGTTCTCCTCATTTCTCCCTATCCTGTCCCATCGTGAGCACCCTGAGAGAACCGGTGTTGTGGTCATCACGTATGTGCTTCTATACTGTAACAATGTGTTTTCCTGCTTTCAGTGTATGATGTGTACATTGTTGTTCAGCTTCAAATGGTAGACAAAGGAGACATACCTAATTGCATTTCTTCTTTGCAGAATATGATATTCCATAGTAAACACAGTGTGGTTTAATGGCTGTACCACACTTCAAAGTATTCTATCTATTCCTTCCAGGTCCAGTGATGGCTATTTAAGTTGTTTTCATTAATTTTCTCTTTATTTATCTTTTTCTTCTTCTTCCTCCTGCTCCTCCTACTCTTCCTCCATCTTCTCTTCTCTTTAATTATAATGAATGCATTGCTATAGTCATCCTTTTATTTATGTGGATAGAATTTTGGAAAAAATGATATTGTTGGGTACTAGATTATTAAATCATGGGCATTTAAAATTTAAATGGATACCTAAATAATTGCAAAAGAAACAACAGTGTTCCATTTGAAACATTTTTTGTCCTAACTACTAATCCCTTAAATCATCTGTATACTATTCTGTGAATTGCATGTTTATAATTTTTACTGATTTTGAGTTGATTTATTTGTCTTTTTCTAATAATGCGTTGAGACTCTTTGTGTATTTAGTATGTTGTCTGATTTCACCATTCTATGTGTGTTACATATACTGTGTAAAAATCTATTTGACATTTTGCTTTTTTTGCCATTCAAATGTTTAACTTGCTATGAATGATATTTGACAATGTATTTTAATAGTTCCTGCATTGCTTTACTTGTCACAAGAGCTTTTCCAATTTATATATTTAAATATTCTTCATTTACTAATATTTTAATATAATTTTAAATGTTATCAGATCTATTTTAAATTTATCTTTTAAAAAAATTGATCTAGGTCAGTTGCACCAATTTGCAGTGTTACTTTTCTTTTAATGTTGTTTTCTTTATTGATTTTAGAGAGAGAAAAGGAGAGAGAACATTAACTAACCGCCTCTGCATGCCCCAAACTGGGGATTGGGCCCACAACCTGGGCATGTGCCCTGACCGGGAATCAAACCAGCAACCACTTGGTGCATGAGTGGATGCTCAACCAGTGATCCACACTGGAAGGGTGCAATGTTACTTTTCTAATGTGATAAATTAACATAATGAATGAATTATAAATCTTATTACATTTCCTATAGATTTTTAAATATTATCCCATTTTAAATGTTTCGAGTTGCAGTAGGTTTATAGTTTAACAACTATGAGTTTGTGACTGTTTGTAAAAATTATCTCTGTCATCATAATCCTACTATGTTCCTTCTTCTACTTTCTGCAATGAGGAACTGGGGAGGTCGGTGAAGAAACAAATCCCAGTAGATTACTTTGTGTTTCCAGTAAATTACTGAGTGGGCTCTCTCCTCATCCTTTTTTTCTCCAAAACTATAGAATATTACAGAGATTTCAAAACTTTTGTTCACTCACCAAAACTTTAAAATTATTATTTGTGAAATGACATTTTTGGATTTTGGGTCCAAACTTGGGACATGCGGTTTGAAGATAGGGTTGAGGTTACTCTGGTGACCAGGAAACAGGCTGGGAGGAAGTTGTTGGAACAAAGACTAAAGATGGTGTGGGCCTGGAGTAAGACGGGTGGTGGTAAGAGGAGATTAGTGAGTACATAGCTGCCCAGGTCCTTCCTCTGTGCTACGGTCACTGGATGTGATCAGGTAGTGGTTAGGTAAGGCAGTGCATGAGTAGCCTCTTATGTTGGAGGCAGTGATTATTGTTGGCCATTTTCTTTGCAACCAGGTCTGACTTTATTTTTTTGAATTCTATAAAATCAAGTTTATGCTTCTTTCCTCTTGTGTTCATGGATCTTTCCAGCTTACCATTATGGCAGAACTTAGCTGGTATATGAAACTCTCTAAAAATTCTGGATTGTAGTGATAGTAAGACTATTTGCAGTATATTTCCCCCTTCATTAGAAGTAGTTGTCCATTGCTGTGGGTGTTGATTTTGTTAATATGTGTTTAATTTCATGTATAATCTCTTCTGTAGACGTAAGGTAAAATACTAGAATGGATGATGATAATTAAGTGAACTCTAAAATCTCTAATCATCGTAAGGTATGGGGAAATAGTAGCTTGAGCCATTATGCAAATTAGGTTTGTTAAAACACAGCAAAGTAACTGTAAATAAATGCTTGCAAATGTTCTTTTATGTAACATAAGAGCTAACAGCCAACACTTTTACAATGACTTAATAAAGCAGTAGTTAGGGAGCTACATGCATGACTGAATATGTAATGTCTTAAATTCAAACTGCTAAAATGTATTTGGAGAATAAGAAAAGAGGCTTAAATTCATGCTATTGTTAAAAAAATCATGTACAATTGCCTCAAAATTAGGATCTCAACTCTATAATAACTTTTAGTAAGATCTACTTAATAGTAAGTTAATACTTTGGAATATCTTGGCATCATAGTTCACTCTTCATATTGCCAGAAACATTTATGTTATGATGCATGCATTTTTCAGCGGAGAACGTGAAATTTTTATGAGATATAATATAATTTTTTTAAAGTGGTAGATATTGACTATTTCCAAATACAACTAATTCATTAATTTATAGTAAATAAAGTCATTTGGGTTTTTGTGTATTTGTTTGTTGGTTTTATTGCAAAGTATGTGCTTTGTTTTTCCTTTTATATTCATTAGGGTACTTCAGTCACTGCTAAAAATGCAAAATTGTTTTGTAGCAATTATCTGCAGTCTCCCATAAGGCAGGATTTTTACAGTCCCCTCAAAAACCAAAAACTGCCATCAGGATCAAAGGAAAGAACCTAGGTCCACACACAGATTTCTGCAAGATGAAGTCAACCCACTGAAATCTCAGCCCCATCTGATTCTGGTGCATGGTTGTGCGTGTATTTGTGGACAAGTACTTGCATAATTAAAAATTGCTTTTGTGACATATATTTGGTGTTAACTAATAAAGGTAGACATTTTTTTAAAAAAACAAAATTATGAAAAAATATTTTAATATCTAAATTAAAATCTGTAGCTTTGCACATTTTTCTTAGGATTATATTTCTTTGTGTTCGCTTATTTATTTATTTTTGGCTACTCAACCATTGGAGTAGATTTTTTAGTCCTGGCACTTTTCATTAATAACCACATAAAAACATAATAAAATGATTAAGGCTAAAACAGATTTGAATACTGCCTCAAAATTTTCAGAAACCAAAACATTATTCAGAAGATTAATCCTAACATTCTAGTAATTTTTTTAATTGTTGAGAATTTACATTTTCTTAAAACTCAGAAACAAAATTTTTCCTTTTATTTTCTTGAAAGGCATTTCTACTTAGGTCTGAATAATAAGTTAAATCAATTTAATCATGTTTCCATGAATTTATAATTACATAAGCATCTAAAAATATGTTTTTGTAAAAATATATATCACAACATGATAAGCAATGTATTTTTGTTAAACTTAGAACCAATATTCTCAGTACTTTTATATAAAATACTTATAAATATATTTGTAAAAATTTACATGATCTAAGAGATTAAAAAATAAGTAATTTTCCAAAATGGTTGTCCAAACATGTTTAATTTCTTTGTTGTTCCAGTACTGAATTAATTATGAAATGCCTTCAACATTATGCTTCAAACTGAAATAGAGATCATATTCTAATAAAGGGTCTTTGTATCACAGTGAACATGGGCTTTTTAGTTAGAACAATCTGGGTTCAGATCCATCTCTGACATTCATTAGCTCTTTGAATTGAAAAAATTAAAAAATTTTAAGCATCAGTTTTCTTAATTTTAAAGTCAGTATAGGACTATCTGTGTCTCAGGGTCTTTTCAAAAACCAGGTAAAATACACTATGTAAAATATATGACATTTCTCAAGTACCCAGTAAATAAAATCTATTACTAAGCATTATTATTGTTTTTATTATTATTGTTTTTAAATAAAATGACAGACATTAATGTTTTCTCACTCTTATATTTTTACATGTGAAATATGATGCTAAATTATAAAGCATTTGATCAAACAATCAGCATCAAAGCAAGATGTGATGACCTCTGCCAAGCTATATGGATTTTATTAATATTTGATTCTCCATCGTGGACTTGGGGCTACTCAGGAAAAAATACTTCTATCCTTGAGACGTCAGGTATAAAACACCTGAGGAAATGGTTGAAAAGGTGACTCTGTGTCCACACATTTTATTGACAGTGAAAATCTCACCATTAAATTTGGTGAGGCCGAGTTCTCCACTGTACCCTCATAATGAAGGGCTGTGAGGTTACAGGCAGTGGTGGAAGAAACATTTTTATAATCTTAGCAACTTAAAATAACCACTGCTACTGCAAATATATCAGTGATTTCAAATATACCAGAATCATTAAGAATGATTTTCTGATTATATAAAAATCTATTAGAATACAAGTGCAAAATCCATACTTGTGATCATATAGAATCTGTTTTCGGGTCATCTGGGTTTTGTAAATTAAAGAAATACATACCTTTCTCTCATATAAAAATGAAATATTTGTCCCCACTCTTTAAAGCTCTTAGAATAACTTTCCCTTCACTATCAGTTGCCCTTTAAATATATAACATTTTTGCATCAAATAAAAAGGTAATTGCTACTTACTGAGACAGAAATGGTATAGAACCCAATGTTAATAAAATTTGCACTGTACATTTAGCTGTCCTTTTCCTGCCAAATAGCAAATATTTTAACAAGTGGAGATAAAGCTCAGGTCTATGCCTACATGTTAGTAGCACCTCATGGCAGTATCAAGAGAGGGGGGTTATTTCAAGTTCAAATGCAGGCAAGCTCTCTCCTTCCACCAGATTAAAAGCAAGGGTAAAAGAGAAGGCCTTTTATAATCTGAAAAAAATAAATTCAGTACATGTGAAATAGAAACTAAAAATATTATGTGTGTAATAATTATTTGAAAGATTGAGTATAACATTTCAAGGAATATGAAAGCTGTAATAAATTCAGTCAAATTGGTTCAAATATAATTATGTCAATTATACTTCACAGTAGCTTGAGCTCCAGCTCCATGGTCAGTAGCTGTATTGTTTGTAATATGTCAATCTAAGCTTTGTCTCTGTTATACAAATGGAAATTCTCTTCAGAATCTCATAATGTATAAAGCAAATTCATGCTCAAGAAACATTCTTAGAACTGTAATGGGCTTAAATCACCTTGAAACAGGGTTGATTAATAAGTAATGTGTTTTGATTTTGCATTATATTTCATGATCTTAGAAAATAATACTTCTGATTCAACATGAAATTATGTTTTTATCTCATTCCCATGAATTGAGCCACCAGCCATACATGCCATTAAGGCATTCAAAAACAGGCAACTGAAGAACACAATCAAATAAAAAGTATTGGTTTGGTTAAAATGTTTCCTTTAGCATTAGTTTTATCTTTGGTCTTAAAGAAAGTATGTTAGTAATTGGGGCAAATGGAATATGTGTATTGATACTACTAATATTTAATGCTGATGTAATGCCCTTATTTTTTAGCTCTCTAAGCAATTTGTCTACCTAAATAATATTCCAAGGAAACATTACTAAAGGAATAATGTACTCTGGTTATGAGGTGAGAAGATAAAGATATATGTTAATATTGCCAGAAGCATCATTTGTCAAACTAGAAATGTTTCTATACGTTCTCTTGCTGCTGTCTTAAGTAGATTCGATATGGAAAGATGGATTAAAGATTGAAAGCTTTCTGACTGGTGTGGCTCAGTGGTTGAGGTCAACCTATGCACCAAGAGGTCACATTCCAGTCAGGACACATGCCCAGGTTGTGGGCCCAATCCCCAGGTGGGAGCATGCAGCCAATCAATGTTCTCTATCATCAAAGTTTCTATCTCTCTCTCTCTCCTTTCCTCTCTCTCTAAAAGAAAAAAAATCAATAAAGAAAAAAGTAATGAAAGCTAATTTAGCTATACTAATATTTTAGAAACGAGATTTTAAACTTGGCATAGCCAATCAGGCTCAATTTATACATGTATGTCACATGCTCAGTGTTGTTTTGAATAAATAGAGCAAAAAATATACATTCTTATGTCCACAATTTTTAGTTGTGTAATCTTAAACAGTTTACTAAAATATTTGGAGATTCTCTAAATAGTATTAGTTACCCCTTAAATAAAATATTCCATCTATACTTAATAATCAAAATGGTCATACCTAGTAAATAGTCTACAAAGATTACTTTCTTGTCACTTTATACAGAAACATAAAAAGAACAGTTTTTCTGTGTTTTCCCAAATAGTCAGAAAATGGAAGTGACATGCAAATCAGAATCTCAGTGTTTCACGTGGCTGGTATTGCTCTTCATTAGAAATGGCCCATCTCGTGCTGAGCAAATGAAGGCTTGTTTTACACTATAAGGTTTTGGACTATAACCATTTCCAGGTTATGAGGTTATGGAATTCTATGCCCTTTATTGTATTAGGTGTTTGTTAGAGCTTCTTTGCCCTAGAGAAGGCCTTCCCCTAGTGTAGGGTTGCATGTAATGAGAAAGTTGGGCAGTGGTCAGAGTGCTCAGCTCTGTCCATTGCATGACTTCAGTTCGTTTTCTGTGTGTGGCCTGTGCATGTTAACTTCGGCCAGCACACCACAGGCAGTACAAATGCTGCTGGTTGGGATATATTTTGGTGAATTTTAAGAATTGTTTGAATAAGTTTCAATGTGCTTTTCATCTCTGCTATTGTTCATTTTTGGTCACTTTAAAGTAAAACAAACAAACAAACACACTGGAACACGATTTTAAGCTCATGCCTCCTCCCCCCATCCCAAGTCCATCATAGTCTAGGTCTTGATCTTATTTTTCAGATGGAATTTGGGATTGAAAACAAGAGAAGGGAAGCATACTTAGTTCATTTTAAAGCCATACACCAGTGTGTCATTCTACACTACTTTTGAGAAACAAATGTAAATTTGCTAGAAAAATGGCAGCAGAGAAATTGATTTTCACCATTAGCATGCCACCTCACATGCGATTGTCTAACTGTGCTTCTCAATGTCTGTTGTTGGGGTGTACCTCTCAAGTCAACCGCCTAGAAAAATGTTGGTAAAAGTAAACATCTTTCTAGCAAAACTTCCAAAGCACATAGTGATTTAAAATTTTACACACAAACTTACAGCAGCCCATAATTTACAAAACCCAGACTTCGGAAACAGAAGGCTCAGAGCAGCATGCTGAAAGCTTGGCAAGAGCCGCCCCTGTGCACCTTGACCTTCTGAACCAAAGCTGACGGCCAGTCCATTGTAAGCCTTCAGTTGTGCTCCAGTCTAAAAGTTGACATGTGAGCATTAGCTGCAGTGACAGGCTGCTCTAACTTGGCTGTCATCTGGCCCATTTTCTACACAAACCATCAACATAATTCACTCTAAAGGGCTCTCTGAGAGGGCCTAATGCTTTTCCTTTCTTCTCTTGTACAGTGTAGAATTTAGGACAGCTTATTTTAATTTGATGACCTGCACTATGATCTAATAAGGGACAGCTGTGGCAGCTAAGTCCCCAGGCTGTTTATTGCCAATTAGAATGAATCCTAAATAAACTCCCTTCATTCTAAACTTGACCCATTCTTGAACAGTAGACAAAAATGACACTTAGGAAAGGAATTGTGGGGAAGCGGAAGAAAGAGTCAACGGAATGTGAAAACCATGAAAGAGAGGATTCTTCAAACAAAATGAAAAGGATGAGCACCGATAATGACATTTTGATGTCAAATAATTGCTATTGAAATATTGGTATTGTGGAAGATATCCATGGGGGGAACACAAAGAAATATTGAGCTGTCAGATAAATTGTACCATGTCATTAGAGTTAAGCTAAAAATAAATGCATTTTATGTGAAGAAAATATCTTTATTTGAATATAGACGTTAAAATGTCCTAGAGCAGTGGATAACTGCTTTCTGTTATCCACAGCAGATAAAACATTTTCCAGAAAGACCTAAGACACCAGTATACAAATCCATATGTACACATAAATATGTGTGTATATATCAGTTAAACAAATGTCTCCTGACATAATATTTACTTTCCCGTGTCTCATATTAAAAATAATGCTAATGCTAATAAAAACTCACAAAATTGTTTTCACCACCCCCACAATGATCAGGACCCACAGTTAGAAAAATACTTTTCTAGAACCAAGGAACAAAATAGAAAAGGGAAATTTACAAAGAAAACGTCAGCAATCTGAAATACTGGTAATCAGTGGGGATTGAACAGCCCAGGGAGGAGGCAAATACATTGTCGGCCCATGCAAAAGTCATTTATTATAACATTGTTCACGGCTTCCTTGAGCGTGAGGGGCATGGTGGAAGCATAAAGAAGCGCGCATTGTGGTGTGTGACTGTTATACTTAAGCATAGCTGTGCATTCTTTTCTAAGTACTTAAAATATGGAATGATAATTTCTTAGTGTCCTTGGCAACCACTGTATAAATAAATGCTGTATAAAATCAAGATGCAAAGAAACTTAGAACTTGAGAAGATAAAGCCAGATGATTCTTCCTAATTTAGGGAAATGTAAGACTTAAAGGAACTCAATTTGCCAGAATTGTATTGAGATTACATGACAGTTTTGAAAGTCATTGTGAGGGCAGAACTGACAAGTAGATTTGTTGAAAGGAACCAGCTTCTTATCAGTTTGTAACCATTTGCTGTGAATACCTTTATTCGTCTCTTAGGCAGACTCAAGAATAAGCTGAGGTTGGTTGGACTGCTGTCCCAAGGGGCCTTCTGCCTACAAGTAAAAGACACCATTGAAGATCACCTCCCTGATTTCCTACAGAGAGAAACCCATTCTTGGTCTGGTGGGATTGAGGGCCTAGAATGTTTCATAGTTCTCTCAGCCCTAACGATCTCCAGTCCCCTTGTTAATGGGCTAGATCTTAAACTCTGAACACCCCATCTTTCTGCACATGCATATAAGCTACTATATCAGTTCTTTTGCCTTCTACATAAAAAACATAAAAACTCTCAAGAAATTAAAATATGGATCATGCCTAATTTTAGACCTACCAGCAATCCAAATGCTTCAAACACCAATTATCAAAACAATTTCTATTGTGTTATTTACCCATTACAAATTTCTTAAGAATGTTTTAAAAAATAAAGTTACATTTATCTAAACTAATATAATAAAACTTTACGGAGAACTGGGGGAAAAAATAGATCATGCCTAAACAGTGAAGCCTAAATATGATATTTAAAATTTCTTTTTCTTTTTTCTTTTGAGTTATGCCTTTTGGAGTGTTGTTTCTGTTTGTTTCTTGTTGTTGTTTTTTTGTTTTGTTTTCTTTTTTCTTACTATTATTTTTTTTTTATTGTTGAAAGTATTATAGATGTCTCTCCTCTTTTTCTCTAATGATCCCCTCCTTCCCACGCCACCTTCCTCTGAGGTTTGTCAGTCTGTTCTCCAACTTTCATGCCTCTGGATCTATTTTGGTGGACAGTTTATTTTGTTCATGATATTCCATAAATAACTGAGATCATGTGGTACTACTTTTCTTTCTCTGACTGACTTATTTCCCTTAGGATAATACTCCCCAGGTCCCTCCATATTGTCTCAAAGGGTAAGAGATCTTTCTAAACCAATTCTTAATCAGAATTATTTCACCAAACTATAGACCCCATCAAAAAGATGTCTTCAGTGCTTCAATCATATGTCAAAATTGACATGCCTTTGGAGAAGATGATATATTTTTTAATGCTCCTTTCTATGCTGAAAATGGAACTTACGTTCTCCAAGCAAAGCTATAAAAAAGATATTCCATTTGTAATGTGTCTTTTACATGCTATCAAATGGCACCAGAAAAAAAGAAGAGAGATAAAAGAAACCCAGTTTTAAATAATATATTGACTGTAAAGATGCTTGGAATGGCAAAAGGATCATACAAATCTTCAGCCATAAATTACATTGTCAATAGTTGGAATTCAGTAGCGTGATTGTGACATTACTAGTTAATATGACACAACCACTCTGAGACACCCTGGGCAGTCAACTCTCTTCCTTTACCTTCAGGCATTCAAGAGGGGAAATAATAGATACAATTTAGTAAAATGTTATCTGATATTGCTTATTCCCTTCAGTTATTTATATTTCTTTCCTCACAACTTACTGCTTATCTGAAGACCTTAGTCTAAGCAACAAGAACTTTTGTCCTTCATAGTTCCTCAAATTTGAACCAAAGTAAATTATGGAGATTAAGGACCACTTCATGCAACTATTATCCAGGTTTATATCTTGTTATTAGTAATAAAAATAAAAACAAAATTAATGCTTTAATTATGAAAGAGAGCAACAAATCAAGCTAGACTTTTGAAATAATAAGTCAAAGAAACCCAAAACATTGCTGGTCATTCTGATTTAGGAAGGCTCAAAAATAAAGATTATACACACACACACACCACACACACACACACACACATACACATACACATATTTGTGGTAAAATAAGAAGCCCAAACTTAATTTCATGCTGTGACTTATGCTTTGCATATATGTTTTATTTTCTTCCTTTACAAAAAAAATAAGGTAAAAATAACCATAACTTTCGGTGTCAGAAATAAAAATTTTTAATATTAAAACCTAGATTCACTCCTATTCAACCATAGGTGAATGATTTAGAATTATATCATATATTTTTAATGGAATCTTATGTAGCCATTAAATTCAATGCTTAAAAAACATATATAACATTTAAAAATACTTATTATATAAAGTTAATTGGAAACTAAAAATAATGTGGTTTCAAGACTGTAAAACAATGCATATAAGTGACCCCTCTGTGTGGTAATATAATGGGAAATTTAACTTGCTTAACAATATTGAAACTATTTTACTTCCAAATGTATTGCAGTATATACATACTGTCATTCATATGTAAGAGGACTTCATATTCGAAGTAATACACATTTAAATTTGCATGCAGGGCACATATACAATTCTCTTTTCCACAGAATATAAGACTAATATATGGTGCAACCTCACTGATAATCAAACACATGTGGCTTCAACAGCACTGTGGTATCATTTGATGGATATAATGTTAAGGCTAATGATTCAAGGGTGGATGAAAATGCAGAGATAAAGAAGATTTAACAAATTCATCTTTTGCTAGTATAATTAAGTATAATATGCTAAAATCATTTGGAAAGATATTTGACAATATTTGAGAAACTTGAAGATTCGATAATACTAGTTTTAGATATATTTTCTTGAAAAGCAATCCCACATATGCAGAATAAGAAGTATGCAACTGTTTTCTCTGCAGCATCATTTGCGATACTGGAAACTTGGAAATTCTATGTTGTATCTCATGAGGGGAGTTAATAAATCATTTATAATAAGTTTATGCAAAGAAAATCAATTAAAATGAGTGAATTTGATCTTATATCCAGATGAATAACTTTTGAAAACAATGTTGATTGCAAAAGCAAGTTGCAAAAATAGACATGTGATAGCATTTATAAAAAACTTTAAAAATCCCTTTTTTTAGGAATACCAATAACCAATATGGGCAAAGATAAAAATCAACTTTAAGGATAGAGGCTAAATCTAGGATGTAAAGCAGTGGATTTGAAGAAAATGAACCACAAAACATCTTCCACATAAAAACACTGAGATAATTGCCTCACAAATAGTGTCATTATTTTATCTAAGTTAGAACTATGCAAGCATCTGTTATACTATTTTTTCTGCTTTTGTATATATTTGTGATAGTTTCTAATAAAAATAAATTCATATGATAAAACTTTAAAATTTACAGCTAATATGAATTTTAGTATTAATTTTTAAATATCAGTTTACATTTCTTTAATGTTTATGACAATAGTTTTATCCCATATCTCTCAAGAACATTATATAGGTTAGGTCACGTATAGAAGGGATTCACTTACAGTAAGTGCAATAAAATCACAAACCATTTTCTCATATTGTAAATTCAACCAAAACATCTCCTCCTGTTCCCTTTAGTGTTCTGTATGAAAAATGTAATTGGGCAGGTGCACACAGTCACAGGCCTTGCAGCCTGGCTAAAATGGGATCTAACGGTGCACTGGGAAGCTTACCTCTGGCACTCCAAAATGTGTCTCTTGTAAAGGCCGTTCTTTACCATGACTCTTCTGTGCTCTGTGATCCCTTGATGATGGATTGAAGATAAATCAATCTTTTTCACAGAGAGCAACTCAAGCTAGTGTGATGATGATGATAAAACAAAAAATAATCATTTGATAATGATACAATAGTTTCCTAAATTACTTCAAATTTTAAAACAAAATAACACTCCACAGAGAGCCCAGTAAATGCAGTATTCTGAGTGCTGGAATAATTAAACCTCAATTCTGATTTAAGAACTTTGTTTTAGATACAGAAGGGCATTATGAAACTGCTGTTGATAAAGATCTGAAAGGTAATCATTTTCCATTTCCAATATACAATCAATTTCTTAAAGGAAAAGCTCTCACTTTATTTTTGTTACAAAAACATTATCAACATATTTGCTTATGTTTACATTGACTTGGAATTTTACTTGTTCTAGCTTGGTACTATCCTCAAAACTACTTCCAAACTGGAAATAAGTTTTATAGAAAAGAGATTTGAAACTTAGAGAAGTTGAACTCTTTGCCCAAGGATCCTATAGCTGTAAGGGGCACACTGTGAATTAGGGTCCAAAGTGGCTTAGCAGGATGCTAACTGTCCATTGCTTATTCTTGGCTGAGAATAGCTGGTGCCACCAGACCGGAGCCAGGCACAGCGGTGCACATCTTTGTCTATGCTCTGCTCAGAGAGAGTCCAAAAGACACTGACAAACTCTTGGTAGGTAGTACTTAGATGAACCATCTCACTCTAATCTCTATGTGAGTCCTATAAATAGTTCAAAGAAAAAGTGACCAGTGACCGTGGCAGTCAAGATGAATCTGTAAGAGTACATTTCTTCTTCCAGTTTTGTTATAATGAATAATACGATTTACACCATATCTTCAAACAAACCCCCGAATCACTATTTGATAGAAAGATAATAGATTGATAGATAATGTAAATGAATATACATGAAATTAAATAAAATTAAGTCTATCTATCTATCTATCTATATCTATCTATCTATCTAATCATCTATCATCTATCTATCATCCATCTGTCTATGATGCCAATCACATTTTTGTATAAACCAGGCCCAACAAATAATGTAAATGCATTTTCTCCCCCCTTAAATCTAGAAACCAAGGCTATTTCATGAGATTTGGTAACGGCTTCATTTTACAAGCAATCCTATTTAAGAATACACGGGACAGGAGCGACGCCCCCGGAGCCTCGAACCTCTGCAGTAGCTGGGGCCGGAACACGCGGAGGACCTCAGAAGCCCCGTGGAAGCCCCATAGTGATGTCGGGGCCGCCTTCTTTCAGACCCAGCAGCTGCAGGCAGCCAGGACTGACACGTTTCCGAAAGCAGCTGTGCCACCTGGACATTGACTGGCCGCCCACCAAGGCCCAGGACACTGGCATCATCTGTACTGTCGGCCCTGTTTCCTGATCGGTGGAGATGTTGAAGGAGATGATTAAGTCTGGAATGCATGCAGCTCCTATGAACTTCTGTCCTGGAGCTCACGAGTACTATACAGAGACCATCAGGAACATGAGCGCGGCTGTGGAAAGCTTTGCTTCTGATCCCACTCTCCACCGGCCAGTTGCTATGGCCCTGGACCCTAAAGGACCTGAGATCCGAACTGGGCTCATCAAGGGCAGTGGCACCGCGGAGGTGGAGCTGAAGAAAGGGGCCACGTTCAGAATCACTCTAGATAATGCCTACGTGGAAAAGTGTGATGAGAACACCCGGTGGCTGGACTCCTAGAGCATTTGCAAGGTGGTGGAAGTGAGCAGCAAGATCTACGTGGACATATGTCTCTGCGGGTGAAGGAGACAGGTGCTGACTTCCTGGTGACAGGGGTGGACAGTGGTGGTTCTTGGGGCAGCAAGAAGGGTGTGAACCTGCCTGGGGCTGCTGTGGACCTGCCTGTCAGAAAAGGACATCCAGGACCTGAAGTTTGGGGTAGAACAGGATGTAGACATGGTGTCCATCTTACATTCGCAAGGTGTGTCTGATGTCCATGAAGCCAGAAAGGTCCTGGGAGAAAATGGAAAGAACATCAAGATAGTCACCAAAATAAAAAATCATGAGGGAGTTCGGAGTTTTGATTAGATCCTGGAAGCCAGTAGTGGGATCACAGTGGTACGTAGTGATCTAGTCATTGAGATCCCTGCAGAGAAGGTCTTCCTTGCTCAAAAGATGATGATCTGGCAGTGCAACTGAGTTGGGAAGCCTGTCATCTGTACCCCACAGATGCTAGAGAGCATGATCAAGAAGCCACATCCCACCAGGGCTGAGGGCAGTGATGTGGCCAGTGCAGTTCTGGATGGCCTATTGCATCATGCTGTCTGGAGAGAGGCCAATGTGCATGCAGCACCTGAAGGCTCCTGAGGCTGAGGCAGCCAAGTTCCCCCAAAAGCTGTTTGAAGAACTTGTGCAGGGCTCAAGTCACTCCACAGACCTCATGGAAACCATGGCCATGGGCAGCGTGGAGGCTTCTTATAAGTGTTTAGCAGCAGCTTTTGTAGTTCTGATGGAGTCTGGCAGGTTCACTCAGCAGGTAGCAAGGTACCACCCCATGCCCCCATCATTGCTGTGACCCATAATCACTAGACAGCTTGGCAGGACCACCTGTACCATGGCATCTTTCCTATTGTGTGTAAGGACCCAGTGCAGGAAGCCTGGGCTGAGGATGTGGACCTCCGGGTGAACTTGGCCATGAATGCTGGCAAGGGTGAGGCTTCTTCAAGAAGGGAGATGTGGTCATTGTGCTGACCAGGTGGCATCTGGGCTCTGGATTCACCAACACCGTGTATGTAGTGCCTGTGCCATGATGGGCCCCAGAGCCCCTCCTCCAGCCCCTGTCCCATCTCTTTCCCCCCACCCATCCATTTAGGCCAGCAATGCTTTAATGCTCACTTGGGGCTACAGTGTGGCACTGGTTGGCTGGGACACCAGAGAAGATTAACACCTCTGTAAAACATGACTATTTTTAAGACCTTGCTCAGGTGAGGTAGCCCAGAGCCAGGCTGCCCATCTTATGGCCCCACCCAAGCAAGAGAGACAGGGGTGCAGGACTGGAGGCTCCAGAGCTTACCATAGAGGGCAACAGCTCCAGCGTCTCCTCCTCGTGCACTCCGTCCAGTTCCTGTAGAAATGGACACTCAGGGAACTCCCAAGCCTAGGCTGCGGTCAGAAGACAGGCAACTAGAGTGGTTCCAGTTTCAGCAGACTCTGGCCCTGGCCTCCACTTGCTTCTCCAACCCCATCAGCCTTCCCACTCCCACCTTGTCGTGCACTGTGCACTTCTATTCTGCACTTTACTCAGCTGCCACTGCAGACATATGCTCCACCCTCCACCTTCGTTTCCCCTCTATGGCGCCACCTCCAGGCCTGTTGCTGTAGAGCCTACCTGTATGTCAATAAACAGCAGCTGAAGCAAATAAATAAATAAATAAATAAATAAATAAATAAATAATAAATTGGTATTCCTTATGCTTATCCCTCCTATATCAATATATACAAGTTTTGCTTTCCACGTTCCAAGTCCACCAGTATTTTTTCCATTGTTATTTCTAACACCACTGTTCTTTTCCAAAATGTATGTAAACTGACTATACAAATATCCCCTACTACTGGGAAAGCAGGGACACAAAACCATTGTGAGAAAAAGTATTATCTCTAAAAGACTAACTTTGAAAAGAAGGATTTTAGCTCACACGGCTATCTTTGTCATGACATTCTGAAGAGCTTGTATTTTGAGATAATTAATGTATTTTACACCAAAATAGTTTGCTATAAGTTGTTAACTTAGTCTGACTTTTAAAAATCATATTTGAGTGGTGGCAGACAGGGAAGATTTTCTTCCACTACCAATTCTGCAGTGGTTTTTCCAGGCCTTTCACTGCTTCAAACCTAGGATCTGAGTACCGTGTCTAGCCCCACTTCAGGCATTGCTGACTGTGGATGTAATTCCATCCCAGAATTTGTCAATGAAAGTTTTTGGGGGAGAAACATCCCTTTCCAGGTAGTAAGTTCAGTGCAGGGAAAGGTTCAGGCCTCCCACTCCCCTTCTGCCAGGTATTCAGGGATGACCCTTAGAGATTTGGGAGAAAACACAAAGGATGACAGTAGGAGTCTGGCTCTGGATAGGCATTCTTTTTTGTGTGTGTGTGTGTGTGTGTGGTATGTGCCCCTAGTGGGAACCGAACCCAGGACTCTCTGGTCTGCAGACCGACGCTCATCCACTGAGCCAAACTGGCCAGGGCTGAATTGGTATTCTTAGGTAGCTACACTTTCCTTCATCTGCCTTCTTCAGATCTTCTAGTTCAAAGAGAAAAACAATCCCATATATGTGTATATATGTGTGTGTGTGTATTTGTTATTGTTGTTAATCCTCACCTGAGGATGTTTTTCCCATTGATTTTTTAGATAGAGTGGAAAGAAGGGAAGGAAAGAGAGAGAAACATCAATATGAGAGAGACACATTGATTGGTTGCCTCCCACTCCACCCCAACAGGGGTCCAGGATGGAACCTGCAAACCATGTATGTGCCCTTGACCAGAAATTGAACTCGTGACCCTTTTGTCTAACAGCTGAGCCAAACTGACCAGGGTTCTTATATATTTTAACTTGTTACTAGTCATAGATTCTATGGCTGGCTGTGGAATACAGTCCTAATTGATGTACACAAATAACCCTTTGCCAGTTTGTCAGTGAGTATTAGTATTCCCAGTGTATACTCTTCCGACGTTTTCCTATATACTAGTTATGTTATAACTATTTAGATTACATCTGTTCATATCTTTACTGTACGTAACTGAGGGATGTATTTTTTTCAAGAGCTTAAATGCTAGTGTGAGCAAATAAATATCTCCTGCTGCAAACAGATGGGCGAGTCAGGGGCTTGGTGAGAGGGATAAAATTATCTTGAAGCAGACCTTCATGATGGCAATCATTCTGAGTCTTTTATCCATATCATCAATTTTAATAGCATGTTGATAATAGAAAAGTATATGGTGCTGTTTTAAAAGTGGCTTTTAAAAGATCTTAGCTCTATTCCTATTTATTCATTGCAGCCATGTCCAATTGTTGATCATTTTGGTCACAAATTTTTTTTCCAATTCAATTCCCCACAATGCCGTAATTTCAATACAGTAAAGAGTAATGTATGCCGTGCTAAGAAAAGTAGAGTTAATGTAGCTTTCCATCCATTTTCTCCAGACATGCATTCTCCCTGGTTTCCTTTATGCCATTACCTTTCCTGTGCTATAAATATCCCTCACTTCATGGAGTAAATGGTTTTCTACTTTAAAAACCTATTGATAAAGTTTCATGTAACAATCTCTTTAGCTGTGTCGAGAAAGACAAGTGTTCTATAATATAACAGTGATATTGTAATTGAAACCCAGGGACTACCTCTGGCACGTACACTGCTCCTAATGTGTTTTTGCTGTTTGTGATGTCAACAGATGCCCTGGATTCAACTGCAGCCCCCCTCATGGTGCTGACTGTGCTTCATGATCCTTCTCTGTTCCAGTTCACTTTGTGGGACGTAGGAAGGCAGACCAGCCTCAGCAAACACAACCTCATTTATTATTGACTTGATAAAAATATGATTTGTCTTGCTGTTTTGAGTGAAAAGCCAGGTGTAAGTAAAAAAATAAAGTGATTACCAACAGCCTTTAATCTCCTTTTTCTTTTTTTCTTTTTAGGGGTGTGAGTTGGAGGGGGAAGCAGCAAAATAGTACCAAGAGGTAAATACTAAAACCAATTACTTTTTTTTCATTTAGAAATAATTATATTACAAAGAGAATAGTGTTACCACTGACAGGCAGCTACCTAGACACATCACTCTGGCACAGATGCCTCATATCTATGAGGCTCAAATATCTCCAAATTGAACTATTTACATAACAAATTTATGCACCTACAAAATAACATACTTTATTTTCATCAATAAAAACAAAGTTTATCCATTTATGGAGCATATTTATTTTTTCTCTTACTGGAAATTCCCACACTTTCTATTAGGATTAATTCAGATAACCTGTAGTTAAACTCCAATCCATTGTTATGTAAAATTTAACATAATATATTAAATACTAAGGTAGCAATCAAATAAATATTTTAAAGTATTTAACTTTATTATCAAAACATGAAAGGCTTTATATGGAATTAATGTGTTTATGAAAACTGATCTTAACATCACCAACAAGAGATATTTCTAAAAATATACAAAATAATAAGTTTAATAAAGTATAACTCATGAAAGATTTACAATAGAATATAACCTATGTATATTATCATAATAATATTATATACATGTCTTTAAAATTTATATCATAGGTCATAGATAATGACTGAAAGGAAACTTTTTCTTAAGTAACTTTACAATTAGCTGTTGAGAGTTTGTTATTGTTGTTCTATCATAACTTAATCTAAAATTTGTGATATCTTTATTCAGCCACCCCATCTTCCATGAAATTGAATTCCTGAATTTCTGTATTCTGAATATGACAATAAATGCTGAGAGTTCTAATCAGCAATCTAACTACTGTTCACAAAATATCATCTGGACCACCTCATGTTGGGCCATTTCATAAGCAACCTGCTCTTGCCCTACACTTGTCCAAAATGTTCACACTAAAGACTCTCTTTAGACTCTCTCTGAGTCTATAAACTAATTCAGATTTCTATAAGTTAAATTTCTGTATGACGATTATTGTAAGGTTCCTAGGGTGGGAGTTTGCGCTGAATATTATTATTCAGAACGCTATTATTATTATTTTTTTATTGATCGCTACATGCACTAACTCAAACCTCTTGAGTTCATGCTAAATATAACCTTAGCCAAATGGAATCAAAACTCAGGTCCTGTGTTTTGGCATAGGATAAATTCAAGTGAAAAATCAGCATGTCCTTAAAAATGACAGATATGAGACAGGTTTGTTTTCTGATGGATTGAACAAGAGAGAGAAAAGTAATAGAGAAATAAGTACCTTTAAGAGCAAATAGGATGAGTTTGTTATATCATGCTGCTTCTTGCCAGATCAAATATATAGTTTGATCAACCGTGTTCCTCAAATTAGCAAAGATTAAAGAGATGGACAGGGCACACAGCAGGGAGCCCAACAGCCCTGACATGGGTTCTCTTAGTAGATTTCCAGACTTTGACACCGACACCTGAAGGGTGACTTTGGGGTGTCTCTCCTTGTCTGTTTCTGCTGGTGCACATTATTGCATGTTGATGAACATGTTCTATTTCTTACTGAGATAATATGAAGTAAATGTAATTCACAGATACATTTTTTTAAAAAGCCTAAAAAGTTGTCATATATAATGACATTAGACTATCATTTCCTTATCCAGAATACAGGCTTAGGAGACCTGGTACTAAGGTTTGTCATTAATAAAAATAATTTGAAAATACATAAGAAATAAAACTGAACACATAATCTACACCTCACGCATCTTCATGCTCATCCATGTACTAGACATTTCCAGCAATAAAAAAGTTGCCTTGCTCTGTGTCTTCAATATTAGAAAGTAGAAGGTCTTCTGTTTGCACTATTAACCCACCACACTCCTCCCCCAAATCCACATGCTCAACTTCCTCACCTCCTTCAATCCTAACACAAGCATTTCATTTTTAAGGAGAATTCTATTTTAAATCTGAATATTCTTACACACTCTTTGTGAAGCCTAACCTCTTAACTGGCTTTTATTTTTTTCCCCAGAGAACTTACACATGTTTGTGCATCAGTCCTGCGGTGTCTACCAGAGCAAAATGCCTCAGACTCAAAAATGTCCTTGTTTGAAGAAAAATTATACTGTCACCTTTATAACCAATACAATAATAGACTTATAGCTAAAATACAAAGGGCTTTTAGGCTAACGTGAAAAATGAAAACTATTTAATAAATATTGGATGGAAACCAATGTGTACAAATTACAAAGTTTGCATTGAATAAAATCACCCCAAAAGATGGAATCTTAAGTAGCAATCACGTCTTCCTTGGGCACTTGGCCTTTCACCTGCAGTGCACTTAGAGATAATGACAGTACGATTATCCACCTGCTTCAAATTTGAGGGTCCCTCCTAATGATTACCACAAGACTTCAACAAAGGTTTTCAACTTCTAATTGATGGGGTAGTAATAATGATCAAACTCCTCAGTCTTACTCAAAATAAATAAATGCCCGAACAAACAAACATCAAAAATTAGAGCCAGTTTCTGCTCACCCCAGGCAAATAGTAAAGTTTTAGAGCAAACAATGCACTTTGATTAACAGATGGTAATTCTAAAAATGTGGCTCCAAATATTCTTAAAATCAATCAGAACGTCTATTTTCATTCTGAAATTCAAATGTCCATGAAATGAATATACTGAAAAGAAATAAAATCAACCAAGAATTTAGCGAAAATGTTATAGAATTCTCTAACCAAATCTCTGCAGTATTATATATAAAATTCTCCTAAAATGCAAATTTAATATATCACTAATAAATCAGCAATTTGTTTTTTACAGAACAAAAGTACATTGGGATGGAAAACTTTAATAACAATTGATAATTTATAGTCTTAGTCAATTATTTTTCCTCATTTTTCTCTAATAAGTTAACATATTTACCTATGTATAGCCAGTCAGTCTCATGTACATGCACTTGTCATGCCTGTGAAGTTAACATTGGCTTACATTTCAACTTGTGAGAAAAAAATAGCATCAAATATGTGACATGTAAAATTACTGAAACTTTAATTTGATGTAAAGTCTTACTGTTTACCATACATGGTGTTGGTGCACATGTTTGAATTTTTAATAAAGAAAACATAAAAATGGTGCTCTTTGAAAACTCAAATGAAGATTTTATATCCCTTGTTAATGCTGAGCCAATGGCTTTTCTCTTATCAGGGTCTCATAAATTTCACTGAAGAAGATTTAGTTATATCAATATAGTGTTGATTTTATGTGGTCTTTTGGGCTTAGGATAAAGAATAACAAAATGATATTGATTTAATTCAAGCTAGATCAATCTTCCATGACCTTGATGCTTAGCCAAGTGTAATGTTTACAACTTCTGGATTAATCGATTACAAAACAAATCCGCATTTGTTCTTAAAATTTGATATATGAATGGATAATAAAATTAACTTCATTTTCTGGAGGATAGATTATATATCTTGTTTGTATCTCCTATTTATGAACTTTAATTTATTTATCTGTACTACTACTACTACTATAAACAAATTTGTTCAATATAAAGTTTAAAAAATTTCAAATTTCTCAAGGAATATATTGATACGGGCCTGAAATGAGAAATCGGTAATGTATATAGAACTGAGGCAGTGAATAGTAGAGATAGAGATAAGAAATAAAATATAAAATATATTGAAGAATTGACTTGATAAACCATGGTGACCCAATGTTTGAAGGCATAAAAAATTGGAAGATGGAATAAGTGAGAAAAAAAGAAGCTTATATCTTTGGTGAATTTGTTGGTGGTGATTAAATTAACTGAGATGGAGACCATGGGAGTTGAAATAAAATTGAAGGGAAAAAAAATAAATTTGGGTGTAGATTGAAAATAAGATGCACAGCTTGGGGTAGAATTGTGCACTTTTGAAACTACTGTGTGGTTGATGACTTCTATTTCTTTTGTGTCAAATCCTCAGCTCAATCCCCACATTTAGCATGATTTTCTGTCAAGATGGAAACCTTATTCATTCATACCAAAGAGCAATGTGAACAGAAGTACATATACGTGTAAAAGGAAAAATAATTATGACAATAGTAGCACTACTCAGTGAAGGTTTGGGCATCTGTATTTTCTCAGTAAAGGTTGAATAATTTATATATAATAACTACAATATGTATTAAATATTTAGAGCTAAAATAAAGTCTTTTTTTTTTTTTACATTGGTCAAATTTAGCTTAATAAATATACTACATAGATACTTCCAATGTTGAAGCGATCCTTGTATACTGTCAGAATATCATCTTGTAAAAATGTGTGCTAAGCAATCAAGTACACTATATGAAGAATAAAATGTCTTTCAGTAACTGCCCTCTTTCTAAACCAGTGCTTATATTTTTAGCTGGATGTCTCCTCCTTCCAAAGCTCAAATGACCGTTAACCTTGGATTTGAGTCCTGATTCCTCAAGGGATGGTTATTTTTTCTGGCTTTCTTTCACCAAAGAGACCGCACTCTTAATAGGCCTCACTTTAGAGGGTCCATTCCTGTTCTTACCCAAGATCTCTCTACCCCCTTCTCCACCAACCCCTCAAAGTTAAGTACTTGGTGCTTCTTGTAACTCACCAACTTAGTCTGTTATTACTCCTAGATTTTTAGATAGTTTTTAAGGGTCAGAGAGCTAGCTAATAAATATGAAAGCAACTTACAACCACCAAATAATATACAGATATATAGAGCATGAATTAACGAGATATGCTTGCTATTTTATAGTAAATACAAGATAAAAGAGAAACTTTAAAAAATTATTTACTCAACTAAATTTCAGTAATGGTTGTGTATTTTATATTTTAGTTTTTCAATGATTAATCACAATCTCAATTCATCAGACTTAACTTCTGTAAGTTCGGCTATAAATTAAAAAGCACAAAAAACAAAACAGTGTTTCCAAACATAATACTACTATTTCTCACTGGCTTATAAATAAATTTTCTGTGATTCATTTTGATAGCTTGTTAGGATTGGTTCAATAATTATCTCATGGTATCCCTGGTCTCAATATACTGAAAGTGTGCATTAAGCTTTTGAAATCCTGACAGCGAATGCCTGACAGTTTCTTCTGCATTCCTTCCCTCCACTTAGGTCCTAATTGTCCCCAACTATGGGCTCAAATCTAGTTAAATGCTGACCTTGATCTGGTTCACAAATCAAAGTCATTTTAGAGACTGGCTTCAGGATCTGCTTGAATTCTTTCAACCTGTCATTTATACATTTCCTAAGAATCCACTAAATGCTTTTTTTTTTTTTTTTTTTAACTTAGTGACTTAAAGCTGAACAAGGTCATGGCAACGTTCTCAAAGATTCACGTTCTGATGAAAGAAAAAGACAGATTAAAGAACCCTAATAAAATGAAAAACATTTAAAAATACCCAAAGGAGAAAATAGAGTATTCTACTCTCAGTTGAAATACATGATAGTTGCATAGTTAAGGAAAAATTCAAAGGAAACAATGTCATGAAATGAGTCTTAAGAGATGTGTAGAGCAACATGTATGGTATTTCAGATTTCCACTTGGCTTACCTACTGAGACCTCTAAGAGACACCTCTTCTTTCTCTCACTGTTGATATTTTGAACTCTGCTGGTGTACATCTGGTCCTAATGTAGACTCTTGAATCCTTACTGGTGTCCTGTTGGAGACCTTACACTTAACCAAACTCAGGATCTATCAGCCATATGCAGCCCAGCAAGATCCCAGGTGACACCTCTCTCAGCTCCTCACCTAGGAGAGAGAATAGTTTTATCCTTTGAATAGTAAAGTTCCAATATTCAAAATTTATGGCTTTGACCCTTACCATACCTCATATCTCTACTAAACAGATAATAAAGTCCTGAATTGCAGAACATTTTTCCATATCATCAACTGCAATGTTCTCAACCAAAGTTTTTTAATGTTATGTACTCTTCCTTCTTTAACTTTTTAAAACCTCTTTACTCTTTGCAGAAATTGTCCATCATCAAGGCCTAATTAAGATATTATCTCCTCTATAAGTAATTTTACCCCTTTTAGCACTGTTCCTGTAGTTCATATTTGATAACTGCTTTTGTCATTGTCCCACTTATTACCATATAAGCACCTGCCCGTCAGGTATAGTACAGAAGTTTGAGAGCAGGGTTTAGTCCTTATTTTTATGATCATCCCTGAATACATATGACTATTCCTTGAGTCCATTCTGTCTTTTGTTTATTGATCAAATATAAATTGTGATGTGTGTATGTTGTGTGTGTGTGTGTGTGTGTGTGTTGTATTGGGCATCTTTTTGGCAGTAAATTGAGCCAAATTACATTATAAACTCTTGTATAAAAGGACACATATTTTGTTTGTTTCTTAGTTTGTTTAGTAAGTTACTGGAGAAGAATGTCAAAATACAGGGCTTTTTCCCCTTTAAATCAAAAAATTATATATGACTAGAATTCTGGGCTCAAAGGGGAGAATCAAAGACTCTATAATAAATCTTGTCATTCAATATAATCATACAAAATCACAAAGCCCTGTGCTTTTTCATATCCCAGTGCTTCTTGTTCAAATGTCATTGTAATTCTCAAATCAATTCCACGTGTTAATACGGTGGAATGAAGAGGTCACCTCGCCCAGTCCTTGAGGAGCTCTGGTCATGTCCCTATTGCTTGAAATTCCAGACTAAAAACTGAAGTGTCCTAGAATGCTTAAAGCAAAAAAAATCTAATGCAGCTGTGTTTTTGATATTAAAAAAAAAGATCTTGTCATCAGTAGTTTATGTTTAAAACATTTTAGAAAGCTACACATCCCCAGGCTTCAAGTCCCCAAAGAAAATGAAGGCCAAAGGCCAGAACGGCAGCTGGCGGAAGGTGGAAGTGCTTAGGGCCCTTGTCTTCCTCATTGGGCTGAAGATATCAAACATGTAATACTTTACCCATGATTGACTGTGTGGGACAAGGGGTTAGTGGACACACATTTCACAGGAAACGTTTGTCTTTCCAGAATAATGTGTAGGCAAAGCCATCTCAAAGTTAACCCCATCAGTAAATGTAAATTGTGAAATCATTGACACTCCCCAATATCAGACATAAAGACATAGAGCTATGGAACAACAAAAGCAAAAAGTGAAAAATGGTTGAACCACTAAGGAAAGTGTGTGCTGTTCAGCAAACAGGAAGAGCAAGAGCGTGCTGCTCTTTCAATGCAGCGAAGAAGCTCCTTACCTACCCATCACTGGTAAAGAATGGTATTTGAATGGCTCCTCCCACATGACAATAAACTAGTGTTGATTAACTGTCACTTTTTCAGATGGTGCCCATGACCTCTAGTATATATTTTTGAGGAACCTGAGTATAAATTTGGGATTCCAAAATCTTGGAGATCTTGTAGACAGAGTACATTTAATTGGTTCAAAGAAGAGTTTTCTATTCATGATGGGAAGGTTTCCTAACATTTATCTCACTATAAAGAGAACCTAATGCTTAGAATTTCAATAGTTTTACATGATGAACTTTCACCCTAATTTTTCCTTTTAAATACTCAGTATCTGTTGAGAGCATAACTTCTTACCATCCCCATTTCAGTCCACAAGAAATAACAGCAATATTATCTAAGAAAATATGAGTAATAATAACAATAGAAAAGCACTCAGTCTTTGTCTTTTGAATCTCTGATTAGGTGACAAGTATATTGATACTACTTACTTCATAAAACATTGGTGTTAGGTCACAATGTGTTCTAACATCTGCTTTCTGCCATCATCTTCAGATTGAACCCTGCCACCTGGTGGCGCAACTGCCCTTATCTCTATCATTAAATAAGATGGACATTGGCAGTGGCTTCAGAAATCACTGGTGCTGCCCAGGTTGATTCGCCAATCCCAGGCCTGCTAGCTGCAATGCCTTCTCAACATACAACCATCATGGTGGTTAGAGAAGAGTGTCTTCCGATGAATGTCCTAACTTTGTTAAACAAATGAAAGGAACCGTGATCTCCCTGTGTTTTCATTGTTGGTGTTGTTTGGGTTTGGTTTTTTTAGTGACATCTCCAATATAATGCCCCTTGTATTATGCCCACCCTGCACTCGCCCTCCAACACTAGCCCTGGGGAAATCTTGATGCTTTGGGTCCCCAAAATGCACACATTTATATATGGACTACTTGGCCACCATAGTATCTGCAAGCCTAGGTCATGATGTATTCTGGGGACTGCCAGCTGTTTCTCAAGACTCATTCTTGCCTTCCTCCTGAACACTGGAGGCTCACCTAGTACATTTTCAGCCTCCTCTGCTTTTAGACGTGGTTCTGTTGCTGTGTTCTCACCAGTGGAATATGAATAATGATAGCTAAGATAAATCTCAGTAGCTGCACCTTGCAGAGGGCAGTTCTGCATGCTACCTAAAATACTTCCACGAATAGAGCCCCACCCACGCTGAATTGTTACCATATAAAGAAATTAACTTTGATTTTTGTCTGAACTACTGAATTTTGAGGCTTAGTTTTTATAGCTGCTCAGACTTATCCTATTAACACTTCATAACTTGTACCTTGTGAACTCTTTGTTCTCGTCACCACGAAATTTTCGAGAGATTAGTACAGCACATGTTTTAAACGAGCAGTCTAGGGAAAATTTTTGTTTCTGATCAGACATGGAAATAAGTACAGATACAGAATATTTTACAATTTAGAAATACTTATGTATAGGTATCATTGAACTAAGATGTTTTAAATTTAGGAATAAAAGCTGGAACGTAGGATATAATATTTGCAAACTGTACAGGCTAATCATGTCATTTTAACTTAGCATTTAGAGAGAGAGAGAGAGACTTAGAGTTACGGGTAAGAACCAACAACATTTTTAGACAGGGAGTGTAAAAAAAGAAAAAGAAAGCAGGAATACTAACATTCTGCATTTTAAAACCATGAAGTGGCCAGCCATTATGGCTTAGTGGACTGAGTGTCATCCCACTAACTGAGAGGTCCCGGATCGAGTCATCATCAGGGTACATGCCTGGGTTGTGTGCTATGTCCCCAATAGGGAGCGTGCAGGAGGCAGCCGATTGATGTTTCTCACATCATTGTTTATATCTACATTGTTCAGTGTAGCTCAATGGTTTGAACATTGGCCTCACCAAAGGGTCTCGGGTTTGATTCGCAGTCAAGGGCATATATACTTGGGTTGCAGGTTCAAACCCCAGTTCTGATGGAGGCAGGTGCAGGAGGCAACCAATAGATGGGTCTTTCTCACATCAATGTTTCTCTCTTTCCCTCCCTCCCTCTCTCCTTTCCACTCTGTAAAAATCAGTGGAAAAAATATCCTTGGGTGATAATTTGTTAATAATATAAATATAAATTAAATTAATAATAGCAATATATTCAATTTTAAATTTTATATAGGCTTACTCTATTTTTTAAATATAGAATAATAAAACAGAGACTATTTTTCTAACACAATATCTCCCATCAGAAAAGGCAAAGGAAGGTTCTTTCTCTGGAAGAAAACTTAAAAATTACTGTCTTTCTAATAAGATACAGCTTCTTACTTCACCTCATTCCTTTAAGAAAACCCACTTGTGATATCAAGTTCCCATTCCATTTATAGTAATTTTGATATGATATCCTCAATGTACTCCAAGTTTCATTAAATTTAAGATCACATATATAAACTATTCTTTGCAACACTCTGTAAATAATAATAATATTAAAACTATTATGTGTAACCTGAATGTTTCTAGTCTGTGGCCTTAGGATATATCACAAGTAACTGTTGTTCATTTCAACCAGGAAAGGCTCTAAGCATCACCCAGTATCTGACCTGTAACCAAGAGGATAAAACATAATTTTTAAAAAATCTCCTTGCTCTTGGAAAATATTTATCTTTATATTATACCTAAGTTATTTAAAAACTTGGGCAAGCCGGTATGGCTCAGTGATTGAGCATCAACTCATGCATCTAGAGGTCGCCAGTTCCATTCCCCATCAGGGCACATGCCCAGGTTTTGAGCCCGATCCCCAGTGAGGGGCGTGCAGGAGGTGGCCAATTGATATTCTCTTTAATCAATGTTTCTATCTCTCTCTCCCTTTCCCTTTCTCTCTCTCTAAAATCAATAAAGGAAGAAAAAAAAAACTTGCGCAAAGATTTTGAACATTCTTAAAACCTAGTGGGATTATAACATCTCGAGAACACATACTTCCATTTTTGGTAATAATATTAGAACAAAGTCACATGGAGATTTGACTGTGCAATTAGTAGTAAGGGCATATACCTGAACTTTGATTTACAAAGAGGTAAGTATCAAGTAAGGTAAGGTAAATGTTACTTGAGTTCATCAATCTTTACACTAATGTTGCTACTACTAATGATGATGATAATAAAAATAGTAAGCTGTTACACTCAATAATTTTTACACAGTGTTCTAGGCACTTTATATTACCTTATTTAATCCACATCCAAAACAACTTTATGACATGGCTATTACTATCATCACATTAAACAGATGAGAAAAACTAGGCCAAAAGAAGATAAGTGACTTTAGCGAGATGATGTCTGTCCCACTAATTTTAGGGCCCTAGAAGAATCTGGATGGGGAATGAATAGCCATCTCACCAAATCCATGGAGAGAATTGCCAAAGTGGAGAACCAGGGTAATGAGAAGAGGGATGGAGGAGGGACCAGCAGATGTATTTTCAAGCAGCATTGAGGTCATGCATTTGGAATAGGGCCAAGAACATGTTTGTCATTTTCTATAGCGGGATTTGGCACCTTAAAAATAGAATGTGAAGAAGCAATTTGAGTTGAATCAATCTTATAATCTACTCAATAAATACTCTCAAACTCAATGTTCTACATATTATAGACTAAGATTTGCTGATGAGAACATAGATTAGTGTCAGAATTAGAAAGAGCTATTCACAAATGATGTTTTTATAAAATAATTTAATTCATAATTAAATTATTTTACAAGGTAGAACTGAAAAACATTACTTGTTTTCCAATTTCTGCATTTTTATAATCTCAGAGTGAGAGTTAGACAAAGCACTAACTGTGATCATAACATGCAGACTTCAGTGCGATGTGCTTAGGAAGTCTACACCTCAGTATATCGAACACCTTATTTATGCCAACACCATCTTTAAGGAGATTACATTGGACCATGATACGATGTCCACATAATTAGAGCATATATGTTTTCTCTAATAAAGTAGAAAATTGAATCAGTTTTCCACTTCATTTTGCACATGTAGACTTTTCTTCACAGCCAAGTAATTAAACACCAATTAAAGCATTTTCTGTTGTGGTATATCTGTTCTTTGCTTGAATAATACTCAATGAGCAAAGTGGTTCACTAAGTAAATTTAAAGTATGAGAACAAATTATGCAAATTAGAACTAATATCTACATGTTATTAAAATGATTTACTTATCTTTACCACAGATCAATTACTATTGCAAAGGTCATTTTTTATTTAATTTTTAATAATCATTACTAATATAGTTATTGAACAGCCATAAGCCAAGTCTATTAAACTATATAAAAGCATGGAATTATATAAAAAACATGATAATGTTTACCTAAAAACTTTGCCACAAACATGTTTAGAAGAAAGATTATGAGTTCATCTTTGACCTTTGGATATGCCTATAGATATCAAATGAATATTCAAATATGTATAATTGAAGACCCTTTAGAGAGCTTTGTATTAGATACATAGCTTGAAAGTCACCAGTAATCGAAACTATGAGTGCAATAACTCCAGGAAAAATATATAAATTAAGAACTAAAAGAAGTTGTAAAGGTGGTCAAATATATGGTGACAGGAGATTTGACTTTGGGTGGTGGGCACACAATATAATATACACATGATATATCATAGAACTGTACACTTAAACATATATAATTTTATTAACCAGTGTCACCCCAATAAATGTAATAAAAATATGTCTTGGGGATATAATGTACAATACAATAGAAATTAATACAATGTTTTATGTCAATTATTCCTCAATAAAAATATTAAAAATACACATGGGATAGAATATATAAAATAAAGATATCAAATAATTCACACACACACAGAGGACTATTTTAGAGTACTGAAGAATTCAGTATTCAATGGTGGGAATTAGGTAGAATATTTAACAAAAAGTACTCAGCAGGTGTAGCCAGCAAGACTGTAAGTGTGAGATAAATGCAGTACACATTATGAGGTTGATTATCTAAAATGGGGTGGGAAGAGGTTTGGCCCCCATACAATTTTTCTCTAAAGATTTTAAACTTGTTTGTATTAGAAACCTAAAATACACAGAAACACACAGGTACACACGAACAGAGGTCCACACACAGATATCCACAAAATATATGTGTATCTGTGCCTTTACCAGAGCTGAAACCTCTATTGGGAGCCTCTGAAAATTGATAATATGAGAAGAAAGTCAAACTAACCAATTAAATTCTAATGGATGGTTACGTAAGATGATGACCAAATAGACCTAATTTGATATGTTGTTTAGATCAAGTATAAGTATAATCATTAGAATAAAAAAGAAAACAAGATTTGTTTGGTATGAGGCAAGGTAATTCATGTATAATGCCAATACTAAGTGGCAAAGAAATCATTACAGTTATTATTTATTGTGTACTTGTATTTTAGTGGAACTATATTCAAAAGCTGTTTTATAGTAAATTTTTAATATAAATGTTTTAACAACCTTATGAGTACAAATTAATATAATGCTTTATAATATAATGCCTTTTTAACATATATTGATATTTATGGAACTGTAGTAATCTTCTTAAGATAACTTTGCTAATAAGTAGCAGAGATATGATGCAGATCCAAATGTTTTAGGCTTCATTATCATACTTATTGCTTTAGTCTCATTAGGAATAAAAAGAGAATATGATCATGCCTTTCCCTTGTGGAAATGGAGCCATAAAATAACCTTGGCAATGGGTGTATTTGACTCCAGTCTACTGAGGTTAGTATTCTCTTCAACCCTCAAAGGAGACTGAACTCTCATCCTAGTCAGTGTGGCTCAGTGGATACAGCTTCGGCCCACACACCAGAGGGTCATGGGTTTAATTCCCCATCAAAGGCATTATTCTGGATTGTAGGTTCAATCCCTAGCCCCATTCAAAACAAGTATGGAAGGCAACCAATTAATGTGAGATAGATGTTTCTTCTCTCTCCCACTCCCTCCCTTTCACTCTCTCTCTCTCTGGGAAAAAAAAAAAAAAATGGAAAAAATATCCTTGGGTGAGGTTTGACAAAAATAAATAAATAGATAAAGCAGCAATTCCTCCTTGGGATCTCCATGTTCTCAGTAATGTCCACTGAATTTTAATAGAAACTGTTTTTAAAAATAGAATGCAATATCATTTATTTTGGGGTGATTTTAGTTCTTTTAACATGTGCTTATACTATCTAGGCTTATATTAGTTGAGAATATACATGTTGCCCTATGTAAATATGGTAACATTAGCTTGATTTTTCTCTCTATAATTGTTGTTATTATTTTCTTCATGTGGCATCAGTCTCCATAAGCCAGATACACCACACGCCATGTAAAACTGTTTCTTGTGTGGTAATAGTAACACTACTTAATATTCCAAAATTGTATATCCAATTTATTAAATTCACTATAAATAGGAAGGACTCATATGAAATGTTATTAGGGAAAGGCAGAGGGAAGTGGATTAAGAATTTAAGATGCTCTGGAGGGATTGTTTTGTTCCATTTTAATATATCAAGATTAGAGAATAATAAGCAACTGAAACACTATTTTCACAAATGAAAAATCCCGTCTGTTAGAAGAAAAGGATGAAGTTATACAACTTAATAGTTCACTGACATTCGTGGAAATTTTTAATGTTAAAAAAAAGCATTTACTCATGATGTGTCTACACTCTTTTGGTGATATTTACACAAATTAAATTTCCTTAATCCAGGTAGAAAGAATTTATTTTCTTCTATTTTTATATTAAAAAATGAGATTGGTCAAGAATGAAACACAGAATTACATTTAGCATTCATTTTTAGAGACTTAAACAAATATATTTAAAATGTTTTTGTTGATTTTGTTTTGAGAGAGAGAGAGGGAGGGAACGGGAGAGAGAAACATGAATGTGAGAGGGAACATAATTGGTTGTCTCCTGCACACATCCTCCCAGGCATGTGCCCGGACCTGAAATCAAACCAGCAATCTTTTGGTGCCTAGGATGATGCCCAAACAATTGAGCCACACCAGTCAGGGTTAAATAAATATTTATATTAGTCTCTTGAACTTCATGTATCATCAAACTTCAAAAATATCCATTTCTTCAGAAATCAAGTCTGATGGTAAACAGCATTAAGCAAGTCATTTTAAAAATGCTTAATGAATTCTTTAAACTAAAATTAAATTATATCAGCTACAAGAACCACAGTTTTTGGAGGTTAGGGCCTTCAAAAGACTTTTTTTCTGTATCACAAATAAAAAGAATATTTGATCTTCCATAGATTCTTTAAAACATTTATTTTGAATCTGAATCTGTATCGTATTTTAAATTAGATAAAAGGAGGAAGAAAGACTGAAGGGAAAGATAGGGAAGAAAGACGAGAGAAAAAGAGTGTCGCCCTAATATTGCAAGGTTGTGAGTTTGACCTCCAGTCAGGCACACAGAAGAAGCAACCAATGAATGCATAAATAAGTGGAACAACAACACTGCTGTCTGTGTCCATTGGCTGTACATATATGTATATAAATTCTTTGGTTTATCTCTTCCCACCCCTCCCTTTTCTCTGAGATTTGTCAGTCTGTTCCCTACTTCCATGTCTCTGGATCTATTTTGATCATCAGCTTATTTTGTTCATGATATTCCAAAAACAAGTGAGATCATGTAGTACTTGTCTTTCTCTTGATATAGACACTTCTGGTAGGATAAGAGAATTAATATCTAAAATTTTGTAATTGAAATTATATTAATTCTGCAAGATGATATACACAGTGTATGAAGTTGAACAAGACAGACTTCAGGAAAAAAACAACAACAAAGAATCAGAATCCATTCACCAGCTCAATGCAATCATACATCTAATGAGCAATAACCTTTATTGAAACAAAAAGAAATGTTACTAAATTTAAGAAATTTGCATAAAATGGCACAAAATACATACAATCTACTTTGTTCTAATTCTGGATTCCCCAAGTACCTTTCAGATCTGTAGTTTTTTTTTTGTTGTTTATGAATTTTTATTTATTTTTTTGTTACAGATATTTTACCTTTTTACCCCATTGGTACCCCCCACCACACCCCCCCTCCACCCTGTCCCCGGCTTAGTTGTCCATGTCCATTGGTCATGCATACATGCATATAAGTTCTGTGGTTTATCTCTTCCCACCCCCCCACCCCCCATCCCATCTTCTGAGGGATGTCAGTCTGTGCCCTACTTCCATGTGTCTGGGTCTACTGTATTCCTCAGACTGTTATGTTCATTATATTCCATATATAAGTGAGATCATGTGGTATTTGTCTTTTTCTGCTTGGCTTCTTTCACTTAGGATAATACTTTCCAGGTCCCTCCATGTCGTCTCAAAGGATAAGAGATCTTTCTTTCTTACCGCTGCATAGTACTCCATTGTGTATATGTACCACTGCTTTTTTATCCATTCGTCTACTGGTGGACACTTGGGCTGTTTCCAGAACTTAGCTATTGTAAATAGTGCTGCTAAGAACATGGGGGTAAATATATTCTTCCTGATTGGTGTTTCAGGCTTCTTAGGGTATATTCCCAGCAGTGGGATCACTGGGTCAAATGGAGGTTCAATTTTTAATTTTTTGAGGTAGCACCATATTGTTTTCCATAGCGGCTGCACCAGTCTGCATTCCCACCAGCAGTATATTAGAATCCCCTTTTCTCCACACCCTCGCCAACACTTGTTTGATGATTTGTTGATGGTGGCCATTCTGACAGGTGTGAGGTGATACCTCATTGTTGTTTTAATTTGCATCTCTCTGATGATTAGTGATGTTGAGCATTTCTTCATATGTCTCTTGGCCATTTGTATGTCCTGTTTGGAGAGGTGTCTATTCAGCTCCTCTGCCCATTTTTTAATTGGGTTCTTTGTCTTCCTTTTGTGGAGTTGTATGAGCACTCTATATATATTGGAAATTAACCCCTTATCTGATACATCATTGGCAATGATGTTCTCCCATACAGTTGCCTTTCCATTTTGATGACTGTATCTTTTGCTGTGCAGAAGCTTTTTAGTTTGATGTAGTCCCATGTGTTCATTTTCTCCTTTATTTCTGTTGCCTTAGGTGATATATCAGTGAAAATTCTGCTACGTATGATGTCCAAAATTTTGTTGCCTACATTTTCTTCTAGAATTTTTATGGATTCACGGGTCACATTTAAGTCTTTTATCCATTTTGAGTTTATTTTTGTGTATGGTGTAAGTTGATGGTCTAGTTTCATTTTTTTGCATGTAGCTGTCCAATTTTCCCAACACCATTTATTAAAGAGGCTGTCTTTACTCCACTGTATGCTCTTGCCACCTTTGTCAAATATTAATTGAGCATATTGCCTTGGGTCCATTTCTGGGTTTTCAGTTCTGTTCCACTGGTCTATATGCCTGTTCTTGTGCCAGTACCAGGCTGTTTTGGTTACAGTCACTTTGTAGTATAACCTGATATCTGGTATTGTGATCCCACCTACTTTGTTCTTCTTTTTCAAGATTGCTGTGGCTATTCGGGGTCTTTTTTGGTTCCATATGAACTTTTGAAGTATTTGTTCTAGTTCTATGAAATATGTCGTTGATATTTTGATGGGGATTGCATTGAATCTACAGATTGCTTTGGGTAGTATGGACATTTTAATGATGTTAATTCTTCCAATCCATGAACAGGGTATGTGCTTCCACTTTTTTATATCTTCCTCTATTTCTTTTTTCAATAACCTGTAGTTTTCTGCAAATAGGTCCTTTACTTCTTGGGTTAAGTTTATTCCTAGGTATCGTAATTTTTTTGGAGCGATGGTAAATGGAATTGTTTTTTCAGTTTCTCTTTCTGTGAGTTCATCATTGATGTACAAGAATGCCATCGATTTCTTGACGTTAATTTTGTATCCTGCTACTTTGCCAAATTCATTTATTAAGTCTAATAGATTTTTGATGGAGTCTTTAGGGTTTTCTATGTACAATATCATGTCATCTGCAAATAATGACAGTTTCACTTCCTCCTTTCCAATTTGGATCCCTTTTATTTTTTCTTCATGTCTGATTGCTGTGGCCAAGACTTCCAGTACAATGTTAAATAAGAGTGGCGAAAGTGGACATCCCTGTCTTGTTCCTGTTCTTAAGGGAAATGTTTTTAGTTTCTGTCCATTGAGTATGATGTTGGCTGTAGGTCTTTCATATATGGCCTTTATTATGTCGAGATATGATCCCTCTATTCCTACATTGCTGAGCGTTTTTATCAGAAATGGATGCTGGATTTTGTCGAATGCTTTTTCAGCATCTATTGATATGATCATGTGGTTTTTATTCTTCATTTTGTTTATGTGGTGTATCACGTTTATTGATTTGCGAATATTGTACCAGCCTTGCATCCCTGGAATGAATCCCACTTGGTCATGGTGAATAATTTTTTTGATGTATTTCTGGATCCGATTTGCTAATATTTTGTTCAGGATTTTGGCGTCTATGTTCATCAGGGATATTGGCCTATAGTTTTCTTTCTTTGTATTGTCTTTTTCTGGTTTTGGAATTAGAATTATGCTGGCTTCATAGAACGTGTTTGAAAGTCTTCCTTCTTCTTGAATTTTTTGAAATAGTTTGAGGAGAATGGGTGTTAGTTCTTTTTTGAATGTTCGGTAAAACTCCCCCATGAAGCCATCTGGGCCTGGGCTTTTGTTTGCTGGGAGAGTCTTGATTACCTCTTCAATTTCCTTAGTTGTTATTGGTCTGTTCAAGTTTTCTATCATTTCCGGGAATAGTTTTGGGAGACTGTGTGTTTCTAGAAATTTGTCCATTTCGCTTAGGTTGTCGAATTTGTTGCCATATAATTGTTCATAGTAGTTGTTAACGATCTTTTGTATTTCCGTGGTGTTGGTTGTTACTTCTCCTCTTTCATTTCTGATTTTGTGTATTTGGGTTCTCTCTCTTTGTTTCTTGGTGAGTCTAGCTAAGGGTCCATCAATCTTGTTTATTTTTTCAAAAAACCAGCTCTTTGTTTCATTGATCCTTTGAATTGTTTTTTTGGTCTCTATGTTATTTATTTCTGCTCTGATCTTTACTATTTCCTTCCTTCTACTTGCTCGGGGGTTTTCTTTTTGTTTGCTTTCTAATTCTTTAAGTTGTGAGGTTAGACAGTCAATTAGAAATTTTTCTTGTTTTTGAGGTAGGCCTGTAGTGCTATGAACTTCCCTCTCAGAACTGCTTTCGCTGCATCCCATAGATTTTGTGTTGTTGTGTGTTAATTTTCATTGGTTTCCAAAAGTTTTTAATTTCTTCCTTGATCTCCTCGGTGATCCATTCATTGTTTAATAACATGCTATTTAGCCTCCATGTGTTGAAATGTCTTTGCATGTTCTTGTTGCAACTGATTTCTAGTTTCATGCCATTGTGATCTGAGAAGATGCTTGATATGATTTCAATCTTTGAACTTGTATAGATTTAGTTTCTGTCCTATCATGTGGTCTATCTTTGAGAATGTCCCATGTGCACTTGAGAAGAATGTGTATTCTGTAGTTTTGGGGTGTAATTCTCTGTAGATATCTATTAAATCCATTTGGTCTAGTGCTTCATTTAGAGTCTCTGTTTCCTTGCTAATTTTTTGCCTAGAGGATCTATCCAGTGCTGTCAACGGGGTGTTGAAGTCCCCTGCTATGATTGTATTGTTGTTGATTTCTCCTTGGAACTCCTCCAGAAGATTTTTAATATATTTTGGTGCTCCTATATTAGGTGCATATATGTTTATCAAGGTTATATCTTCCTGTTGGATAGATCCTTTCAATATTATGTAGTGGCCGTCTTTGTCTCTAGTTATGGTCTTCATTTTGAAATCTATTTTATCAGATATGAGAATTGCTACCCCAGCTTTTTTTTGCTTTCCATTTGCTTGGAAAATTTTTTTCCATCCCTTCACTTTCAACCTATGTGAGTCTTTTGTTGAGAGGTGTGTCTCTTGTAAACAACATATAGATGAGTCATGCTTTCTTATCCAATCAGCTACTCTGTGTCTCTTTATGGGAGCATTCAATCCATTTACGTTTAAGGTGATTATTGATATGTACTTATTTATTGCCATTTTTGTTTCGTGTGGTTCTATTTTTCTTCCCATTTCTACTGCTAATTACAGCAGTCCTTTTAACATTTCTTGCAGTGCTGGTTTGGTGTTAATGTATTCCCTTAGCCTTTTTTTGTCTGGGAAGCTCTTTATTTGATCTTCTATTTTGAATGATAGCCTTGCTGGGTAGAGTAGTCTTGGATTCAGATTCTTGTTTTTCATGACTTTGATTACTTCATGCCATTGCCTTCTGGCCTTTAGTGTTTCTTGTGAGAAGTCAGCTGAGAACCTTATGGGGTTCCCTTTGTAGGTAACCTGTTGCTTATCTCTTGCTGCTTTTAGGATTCTCTCGTTGTCTTTAATTTGTGGCATTTTAATTACTATGTGTCTTGGTGTGGGCCTGTTTGGGTTCTTCTTACTTGGGACTCTCTGTGCTTCTTGAACTTGAATGCCTTCTTCCTTCACCAAATTAGGGAAGTTTTCTCTCACTATTTTTTTGAATATATTCTCTATCCCTTGCTCATTTTCTTCTTCTTTGGGCACTCCTATGATGCAAATATTATTACGTTTCCAGTTGTCCCATAGTTCTCTTAAGCTGTCTTCCTGTTTTTTAATAGTTTTTTCCTTTTTTTTTTCTGATTGGTTGATTTTTTCTACCCTGTCTTCTAATTCACTGATCCGGTCCTCAGCTTTCCCTACTCTGCTTTTTAAACCTTCCAATGTGTTTTTCATTTCGGATATGTCATTTTTTATCTCTTCTTGTTGGTTTTTAATTTCCATTTGGCTTATTTTCAGTGTCTCTATGTCCTTACTCATGCTGTTCAGCTTTCTCAAGATCATGGCTCTGAATTCTAGCTCTGTTAACATGCCTAATTGCTCCACATTGATCTCATCTTCGGTGGAGGTGTCTTGCTCTTTCATTTGGCTTCTGTTTCTGTGTTTCACCATTTTGGCTATCACTGTGGGCTTTGGAGCCTGTCAAGTTCTCCCTGTGGTTGTTGGTGTTCTGCTGTTTGTGGCTCTCTCTCCTGTGTTTAGATGAGCGAGGGAGGACCCACGTTGAACACCACTGTCAAGTCTTACTTTCCTGGTTAAAGTTGCCAGCCCAGGAAAGGTACTGTTATCCTCTAGCTTTTTGCCTGGAGGCTAGCAGTCTAGGTTAATTGATGAGTTTTGGGTTGTCAGTTGATTGAAAAACTCCCTCTGGTGCTCAGCCAAGGGGCTTTCCCGAGGGTGGGGCAGATGCTGGTTGTTAGTGAGCCTCAATTAACACTTCAATGGCCCACAGGGTGGGGTTGGATCTCTGAGGGAGGGGCTGTTGCCTCTCCTCAGAGCCCTGGGAAGGAGCAATGTGGCCACCGTCCTGGGTGGCAGCAACTCAGCCAAAGCTCTGAGCACCCTCCAAACCCCAAGTGTCCCGACACAGTTCCAGTCCAGTCTGCCCTCCCTCCGCCAGAGCCCAAGGTGAGTGGCTGTGGCTGCTTCAGCCTCTGTCCTGGCTGCGCTGTGGAGCCGCCTGGGAGTGTAACCCGAGGGCGCTGCTCCCAGCTAAGGCCGCTGCCGAGCTGCCGACCGTGGGCTCCCAGCCCCGTCTCGCGCCTTCGCAAGCCTACCGGGATGGAGTCAGTGTCCCTCGTTGTATGGTCCTCGCAAGCTGCTTTTCTGTTGTTTTTTCCCGTCGATTTGTCTGTGTTATAGTTGTAATTCCAGTTTGGTTCTGGGAGACGGTCTGTGTAGCTCCGTTCACTCCGCCGCCATTTTTCGCGATCCAGATCTGTAGTTTTAATCCTAAATAGTCATGGCCACTCAGAATGGCTGCATTATATAAAGGAATAGTATTAATATTGTTCAAATCAATTTTGTCAACATATTTAATTTTTTTGTCAATTAGTATACTTAACTTGGGCACAATTTAATTTATTCCCTAAAAGTAGTCCTTTCTTGAATTAGCTGTCTCTATAGCAATTCGAGATCTTCAAAGCTTAAAACCTGACCCTGAACCCATGGTGAGAAAGGCCAAGATGTGTAACTCTACGTATGTTGCCACCAGCTGGCCATTTACCCATCAGGAATGAAGCAGACATCTACTCAGAGGAATTGCTTTTCATGTTTTATTCTAATGCAATTTTCAAAAGGCTGTAAGTAATTGTAAAAACATGTGAACCACTGAATAGAACATAGAATTATGGTTTTGACAGACAAGAATGTATTTACTTTATGCAATGCGTTCTAGTATGTTTTCTATAGTAAATGTACGTGTCTCCACATTGCTACATTTCTAGTAATTACAGAAGAGTATTACAGTAGAATGACTTAGAGTCACTCTTTTTAAAAAAATTCTATATTTATCATTTCTGCTCCTAGAATGCTATTTGTATTCATTATATAAGAGTACGATGAAAAGAAAGATAAAATTAAAAGAAAAGTAGCTTAGTTTTTTCTCAGATCATACACTAAGAGTAGAAAAGTCTATTAGTTAACGAAATCAGAATTTGCCAAAAATATTATCAATCCTTTACATAGTTTAATATTATTGCAGTTCTACAATGTAGTATTCAATTTTGTCATGTAAACCAATATATTTAAATGTTACTGTGTTCTACTTATAATTCAATGATATTAATTTGGTATTCGGAATTTCTTCTTAAATAATTTCCAATTGGATAATTATTAACTCAGAGGATAACTCACTATGTAATTTCCATTGCTTCCATATATAAGAAGAAAGAAATGTTATTTGCATTTGTTTATTTAAAATATTTCAAAATATGATATAGTATAGGTATTAGAAATATTCATAATGATGAACATTGAGACCCTCTAATGCATATACTGTTATGTAATATTAATGAAAGGTTTCAGAAATTATAATGAAAGAAAATATATATATTTTTTATGTACTAATCTTAACATTTATGTAATTCTTTCTTAAATCATGCCTGCTAAAATTATATGCTCTGTCTTGAGAACTATGAGTTATAAAATAAAAACAGATATGTCTGATATTACCTCAAGGATCACACAATCTTCGAAATATAAGGCACACAGATTTAAGCGACTAGAAACAAGTCAATGTAAAATAAAAAAAAATGTGAAAGTTAATCAGTCAGGCCCCAGAGGGCAGTTTTCAGTTCTTTTCCTGGTTCCATGACTCCTTTAATGGGTCAGGCTATTTAGTTTGCCCCCTCAGGATTAGCTGTGCCTTCCTCCTATTATGAAGCAATTGTTTGGGTACTTGGGGGAAGTACAAGATGTTCAAAACTGTTGCTCCTTAGTGCAGGAGTCAGGTGGTTGTTGTTTTTTTTTTCTGTAAAGGGCCAGGTAGTAACTTTTTAAAGCTTTGTAGGGTACAAATTCTTAACTACTCAACTCTGCAATTGTAGACGGAAGCAGCCATAAACAACACATAAAAAATGAATGTGGCTCTTTAGAGAAACGTTAACTACAAAACAGAATTGACCTGCCAACTGTAGTTACTGAACCCTTGGTCTAGTAGGTCACCCCGGTGCTGATCTGATTCCATACCCCAGTTGCTTAGTTGATGATGGAGTCTCTTCTATAATTATAGTCATTCCCTAACCAGATAACTATTTTATATCTGAACTTATAGGAAACTAGGCTCTCTTATTTGTACACAATTTTCTGGAAATGTCATCCTTTCTTTTATGCTTTTTCTCCATGGCTGAAAAATTGGTTTACCCCCACTTAATACAACAACTTGGAGCAGAGGCTTATTTCATCACTGAATCTTACATCCAGACTTAACAACAGTTATCCACTCACCTGCAGAAATCTTTGTTGAACACATGACCGTCTCAGCATTTTCTAAATAGCAGACTCTTCAGAGTTGTATATTTAATTGTATCACTCTTCTACTTGCCCATACTATTTTGTCATTCCCACCAGCTTCTCACTGGATTCCCAAATTGTATCCAAGCTTGCCATTTCCAACTAAAATACACCTCTGTTCAAATACCAAAGATAACCCCAACACCGCAAACCTCAAAGAAAGAAGACCTGCATTTTTCCAGAGTCTGTGCTAAATATTCTACATGTAAAGAGGATTTGACACGTCAGCATCAAAGTTGTATATTAAAGGGCACATCTGTGTGAATTATATTTTTCTGCCTCTATGCCCTCTCACAGCTGCCCCAGATGCCACTTCCCCCTTTTCCAGAGCACAAGGAAACAAAGATGACATTTCAAAGAAGCCATAGGTCTAGGAGTAAAACATATATATATTTATATTTATATATTTATATTTGGTGAGTTTCTTACTACCAGACACTAAAGAAGAAGAGGAATGTGAGCAGTGAGATCTTATTGGGAAGCCAGTCAGGGACATGATTTCTCTGAGCAGGAAGCAAAGAGCAAGGATAAATTAGAAAGGATTCAGCAATGGACTCTCTTGGAGAGCATCCTGCTCTCCACACACATGTACCCAAACACCTGGCTATCCCCCAGATAAGAAAACCGAACATGTCGAGGTGAAGCATTACGTTCAAGTCATACCAATATTGACAGAAGCAGAATAAGTCAAAAAGGCAGTTTTACTCTTTTTAAAAAATAAATGGATGGATGTTGATTGTTTTCAAACGCCCTTTTCATATTTCATTTGATAATCATATAAATGTCTCCTTTATTTGCTTGTGTGATAAAAATCATTGATGAATCTTTAAACATTAGCTCAAATGTAGTTTAACTCTTCTTGGTCATGCTCAATTACTCTTTTTAATATGTTGTTAAATTCCGTTGGTAATATTCTGTCAATTTTCTGTTAAATCCAAGAGGGATATTATTCGACAATATTCTTTTCTTGTAATATCCTTGTGTGACATTGGGATTCGGGTTGTTGTGGTTCATAAAAACAAGTTTGGGTATGTTCCTTTATCTTCTGTTTTCTAAAGATGTTTATATAAGTTTTGTATTATTTCTTCCTTGAATGTTTAATAAAATTCACCTGTAAAGCACATCCAATGTTTTCTTTGAAGGAAGATATTTGATGATGAATGTAATTTCTTTAATAGGCTTAATTTGTTTAAGGCCTTGCATTTTTTACAATGTCAGCTTAAATAATTGCATTAATAAAAAATTTAGGAAATGTATTTTATTCTTCTAAGTTCTCAAATTGATAACTAGATTATAACATTCCCATAAAATATTATCTTAATTTCTGTAGGATTTGGAATGGTTTCTTCCTTTCATTCTAGATATAGGCAATGTATATTATCTCTCTTCTACTTGATCAGTGTTGCTAACAGTTTGTCATTTTTAGTTCTTTTATAAAATCAATTTTCCAATTTTTGATATTTGTGTTCTTTATCTTTCTTCATCATAATTTAGTTTAATATTTATTTTGATTATTTTCCACCTCATTTTTGTTTTGCATATCATTCTTTTTCTCTTCTAATTATTAATTTGGGATTTTAGACGGTTAATGGTAAACCTTTCTTCTTCTTCTAACGTAAACATGTAAAGCTATGGAGTTCCCTTTATGCACTGCTTTAGTTTTGTTTCTAAATTTTACTATGTTCTTTCATTTCATTTTGATTTTTTTTTTATTTTTCCCATGTTGCTGATGATTTACTAGTTACTGAGAAACTTCTTGGTTATTTCAAAATATTTGAAAATTTTATTATTTTAACAGTATTTATTAACTTACTTATTAATATTATTTATTAGTCATATTATTATTACAGAAATTGGCTTCCAATTTAATTCCATTGTGTCAGAAAACATTTATATTATTTAAAGGCATTGAAATTTATTGAGAAATGTTTTGTGGCTAAGCATTAATCTATCATAATGAATCCTTGATGGTGGTTTTATAGTATCTTTATTTGTTTTCTACTTATTCCATCAGTTACTGAGAGTGTCATATTAAAATCTCCAACTGTTTGTGGTAGATTTCTCTGTTTCTCCATTTACTTCTGACTGTTTTCTTTACTGTATTTTGAGGCTCTATTAAGAGATTCATACACATTTAGAGTTTTTATGACCTATTTGAAATGGTTGTCCTTATTTCCGTCTTATCTAGTAATGATATCACACACTCTAGTTTCTAATATTAACATAACCCATGTCCTTTTTACATTTCTTAATTTTACATGCTGTATCATTTATCACCTTTTATGTAATCTGTTTGTATCTTTGTACTTAATGTGTATTTCTTTTAAACAATAAATATCTAGATATTACTTTTTATATCCAATCTGATAATCTCTATATTTTAATTGGACAGTTTTGATCATTGACAGTAAATTAATTTTTGATCTTTTCAAAAGTGATTGGGAAAAATTACTTAAACTGTATATATCTCAGATCCCTCATAGGTAAAATGAAGACAATAACTTCAAACTCATGGGAATTAAACATGGATTACATGAGAAAATACATGTGAAATCCTTGAATTCATGTGAAGTGCCTAATACAGAGTAAGATTCACTATTATCATTATTATTATTATTAGTCAAAAACTACTACATAAACTCAAGATAAGTACTACTTCACAGAAATAGGCAATAGCTCAAAATCATCAAATCAGTCATTAGTGAAGAGGAAGCTGTAGAAACCAGGCATTTATGTTATAGATTACCCCATTAACCTACATCAAACATATTTATTTGGGAAAATTAATTTTTAGATATAAATTTCTAAAATACATATATATTTCTGAATACAGAAAAATATTAAAAATAATTTAAACATTTTTGTCAAAATGTACTATAGAACAATCTAAAATAGAAAGCAGGTTCAAGCACTGATAGGAAAATTTTGCCATTTAAATATGTACTATTTTCTTCATTAGTTTTCAATCTATAATGTATTTTATGTAAACAAGATTTATAATTTTACACACAATTCTATACTCTATATCTGGTCCCAAAATGAACTCATGAGCATATTGTCTTGACTCAAAGGAATAATAAAAATGTCAACCATAAAAGTACTGCACAACAATTTTAGAGTTTTCTTTTATCATACAGAGGTGGGGAAAAGGAGATTGAATCACCAGCCATTATTACCTAAAAGATAAATCATACGTAAGGATATAAAATAATAGCAATAATAATAAGACAAATAATACAAATAAATATTACAATAATAAATAATAATATGAGTAAGCTCTGTGTTTCATGTACTTACAACTATAAACTTATTTTTGCCAACCCCTATATTTTTTCTTCCTATATTCACTGTCTTTATCCTTCTTTTCCCCTTTTTACTTAAGATACATAAAATTTATTTTATCTATGCTAATGCCATTCTTTCTTAACTTATATAAATTGTAAAAATGTATAAAAATCATTTGTTATGCAGAAAATAACATCAGTTACACATGGCATTATGCCTAATAACTCAAACAGCCAAGGCATATTCTCACTTTACATCCCTGGAAAATTGGTTTCCATGCTGGTAAATGGAAGGATGATTGATCTACTGCTGCCTAAATATCTACAGCCATTTTTTTGTCCTAAGGGTGACAAGATGTCTCAATAGCAAATTTTCATTGCTAGTAAAATAATGCAGGGACTGGAAGAGAAAGAACTCTGATAAGAATGATTTTACTAGACAAGAAATCAAACAAATTACTGTGGAAGAAAGAATCAAAATAACAAATGACTCTTAAAATGCAAATGCATTTTCCATGCAAAATATGTCTAGGGGAGACCAAGTATCAGCTGGACCTGTACAGTATCAGAAAAGATACTTAAATCTGGAGGATGTAATAAAAGAATATTTTTGCTGTACTTATCAAATAATGACAGACTTGAATCCTCGGACATGAACAAGTATAGGAAGGATATCTGAAAGAACACAAAAATTGAGAACACGAAGTCATAGTGCAGAGCAAAGGACTGCTTTGATGAGGTATTCAGCTCACAAAAGGTGTCTAAATGGTGACAGGACAATGATGCTAATATCTCCTTTCGTAGCCCCTCATCCTGGGATCTGAGCGCTTCCTAGCATTGCTTGGAGCCATTTCATACAGGCATTTTTTCCTTAAGATCAATGTAGAGTTTTTGGAGTAGACCTTTTCAGAGAAATATATGCTTGGAAGAATTTTTTCCTTTGAATCTATAATTTTATTTATAATTAAATTGCCATTAGCTTGAGGTAGAGGGCAAAATTGCTGGGTTTTTAAAAATTTAATTAATTTATTTTTGCTATAGATGTTTTTCCTTTTTTCCCCCACTGACACCCTCCTCCCATCCCCTCCCCCAGCATTGTTGTCTATGTCCATTGGTTATGCTTATATGAATAAGTTCTTTTTTTTTTTTTTTATCCTCACCCGAGGACATTTTTCCATTTTTTGTTCAGGTAGAGTGGGAGAGAGAGAGGGGAACAGAGAGAGAGAAACATCGATGTGAAGGGACACATCGAGTGGCTGCCACCCGCACAACCGGCCAGGGCCGGGGACAAACTGCAACCGAGGTACGTGCCCTTAGCAGGAACCGAACCCGGGTCTCTCAGGACCGCAGGCCTACGCTCTAACCGCTGAGCCAAACCGGCCAGGGCTGAATAAGTTCTTTTTTTAAAGCTGTTGAAGAAAAACACCACAAGAAGTCTTTACTTCCTGCTATTTCCCATGTATATTTTTAAAATCATTCTACTTAACAAAATTAGAAATATAGAGGAATCAGCACCATCAAATTAAATGTAGGCAATATTTACTAGTATCATTCTTACCAAACCAAGGATTAAGAGCATTGCTCTAAGAATTTTACACTGCAAATGAGATACTGAGAATAGTAGGCAATATAGCAATAAAATTATATTTCTGGGTGTCATTTGTATCTTTTCCCTCAGTCTAGTTTTGCAACAGAATTTAAATCAAATTTTGTTTTTTTTAAAAAAACTTGACTTTTGAGTATTGTAGTTACTCTCCTAACTTTTTGTGATTGCACAGATACACAAAATTAATAAAAATGTCCCTAACCAACATTTGTACAGCTATTACTCTGTAAATTATGAACATGTACTTTTGTCTAAATCTATTTAGACATTATAAAACATATGCAAAAACATAAATAGAAAAACATTAAATAAAGTTATAAACTTTTTTTTACAGCTATTTCTACTTTATTGAATCCTGAGTTACATGCACCCCGATCTGAAGGCACTATCTACCTATTTGCTGTATTTACGAAGGAGGTCATCAAAGATGAGATTGAAGATGTTGTAAATAATGTGAGCAATTGCTGACCAATTGTCTATAAAAATAATTATCTCTGTGTAACTAGGGTGGGTTCACTATACATTTACTAGGGCTTGGTTTTCCCATTTATACCCACTGCTATTCAATGGGTCAAAATACCACTTCATTCTCTGTAATAAATGTGTGGACAGAGAGGAGGTTTAATAATTTCCTGAGATGTTTCAAGGGTGTGCATGGGCAAAATACAGGTGATATATAACAGAAACCTAACTGCTCAATTAGACAATCCAGGACAAACTAGGAAGAAGTTCAGGGAAGACATTCTTACCACATTGGTGGCCCGGAGTGTTCTCTTGAATGACAAAAACATTTTCCAGCTGTTATCTCTGCTTCCACTCCTTGGATCTACTCCCAGTAGCTACTCTGTACAGAAACAGAAAGGGCTCAACATGACATAAATATTGACCGTTCTTTACACTTCCCAATTTCTCTTCTCTATTTATGAACATCCTAAGTCCCAGAATTTCTTGAAAATCAAACTCTGTTTCTATTTATTTCCGTCCTAGCTTAAGTAGGCTTCCCAGCTCTAAACACATAACACTACACTGGTTTTATTCAGTTTCCGTTCTGTTATCATTTAAATTCATCTTTTCAGTCAAAAGCTAAACATTGCTTATTTACTTATTTATGTATCTGACTATTTTAACTTTTTGATGTATCTATCCTAATTTTTCAGGCAACATCAGTGCCTTTAAACCAGTTATCACATGCAAGATCATAAAATTTCTAAAGTTGAGCTCCACTATTACAGACCCAAAGTAAGTTTAACACCAGAAACAATTTAAACACTAATGTGTTCTAAATGGCTTACAGACACCATCTCCACGGCATTAAAGGCATTCATTTATATAAGGATTTCTCCCCAGGGCAAGTGTAAACAGTTTATTAAATTCAATATAAAGTAAGTGGCTGGTATTTAAAGACCAAAGAGAAGCATGTATATAAAAATCAGAATACTTTAATAAATACAGTCTCTGAAAATAAAACACTGTTTCATAGAAACAAATAAAAATTTTATTTTCACCATCAAATTAAAAGATACTTGAAGATAAATGTAGAACATACATCAGACTTCCATAGAGGAAAGAAACATTATTTTAGGGTGGAATTTCAAAATAGGTTCCTCAAAAACTGAGGAGCAGGAAAACAAAGGTTTTATTATAAAGCAGTTTTTTTGTTTTTGTTTTTTGTATATGCCCATAGCGGGAACCAAACCCGGGACTCTCTAGTCGCAGGCCAATACTCCAACCGCTGAGCCAAACTGGTCAGGGCATAAGGCAGTTTGAAAGATACTTTATAATTATTTCTCTCTTTCTCTCTCTCTCTCTCTCTCTTTTTTTTTTTTTTTTTGGAAACTTCTGTGAACTGAGCCTGTTTAAACCTTTTATTATTTGTTTGTTTTTGTATATTTACTCCATTTGAGTCTTAAAATTTCAACCACTTCCTTTAGTTCACTAGACTTTTCTGAATGTGATAGGTAGTGATCTTAAGTGTGTTTTAAGTTCAATCAGGCAAAAGCAATTATATAAGAATGATCATTCAAGATCAAGAAAATGATCAATGGTGACTCTTTAAAAGGGTTCTTTCAAACCGATTATTCATTTCAATTGTGACTTAACTGCTTTTGAATAGAAAGATATCCATTTATTCTCCATTAAAGAGAGCACATTTGTTGCCTTGAAAGATATAAGGAAATCAAATGTATTCCCCCTCATTCTACTTGTAAAAATAATATTTTGATATTTTATTTATAAAATTGAGACAAAATTGTTTCAATTTCTTCATTTGTTAGGATGCTGAAGTTATTACTGTCAGTAAATCATATGTTTGTTTCTTTCACTGAAGAACATTGAAAGTCACAGGGCACTCTAATTATTTATCATTATTTAGTAATTTTATTCTCTCTGCCTGAAAGCCTTCTCTTTTAGCTGACAGTTATTCCAATGGCTGTTCCCTCACCTCCTGCAGGACTTCTTAAATGTCATTTTATCACCGATATTTTTCCCGACCTCTCAGCATAAAATAGCAAACTTAGTTATATGATGAAGTATTCTGACAAGATGTCTCTTTTCTGTGGGTTTGTTGAACAGAAGTCGTAATTCCCAAGAAGACGCTCCACTCCACTGAGCCACGTCTTGCATCAAATGCTTTTTCCAAGTCCTTTACCAAATTGACTTGAGCTGTTCATCCCCTCTGTGAACCTTGTTCTGCATCAGGGATAGACCAGTAGTGGATAGGAGCAATCAGCTACAACATAATCAGAAAAACCCTGATGTTCTGTTAACATGGATGAGTGTAGCCACAGTTACATGCACTTAACATATTTACTGAGATTGATCAAAGAGAGGTTCTAATCCCCTTCCTGCTTGATAGACCTCTGTAATGACAGTATGATACCATGTGGACACATTATCCTATGCATTTCAACCCTTCCAATGTGTATGGTATAATGTAAAAAGTAAGCCAAGTTTACCTGTATTTATCTAGGTTCACGAATGGACCTACACACGTACATTACTACATAAGACTTTCATGGGTTGTTGTTTTTTTTTTTTGTATCGATATTGATTTAGTCACTACTTTTTTAAAATGAAGATTTTATGTAAATTTGAAAAGAAAATATATTCCTTAACACTGGCATTTGAAGAAAGAAAGATGAGTCTCCCTGCCAAAACCGTCAGCGAAGCATCCTGCATATGAAGAATTTTGAACGTCATTTTGAAAGAAGTATGTACTAGAAGAAGAATTTTAATGCTAATCTCCAAATGCTTCCATATTTCATCCTGAGCTTGCCAAGCAGACGATTGCATGCCTTGACCAATGTGTCTGGAATGTTACCCAGACAGATAAAACCTTGCTTTGGATTCCAGTGACTGAGACCCTATCAAATCTTACATGTCAGATGTTTCATTTTGTGATTGGCCTCATATTACCTAAAGGTTGTATCTTTCGTAGATAAACTAGGAGGTCTTCAAAAAAAAAAAAAAAAAACAATTTGCTGTCTGCTTTAGTGTTTTATATAAAACAGGAATTTAATAAATTATTTTAAGCCATTTTGTCTACAGAACATTTAAAACCACCAATAGTATTCCATGAAGTTCAAAATTCGAGGTACCTCTGTCTACACACTTGTGTATATTTACATAGCTGTCAAAAGTTAGTCACACGTATATTACTGTATTATTCATTTTCTTGTTCCCATTATTTCTGTATAAAGTTCATAAAATTATAGCAACACTGAGCTTTTTGTAGCTTATACATCTTAAAGAATCCTAATAATTTATCTTAATTTACCTAATAAATACACCTTGTAGAAAATAAATACAATTGTAAAATGCTATTTATTTAGTCTAAAACCTTAATATTATATATGCAGTGTTACTTAGAAAACAGAAAACAGAAGCAGGGAAAGAATGTGTGACAATAATATTGATATATATATATATATATATATATATATAGTCTGATAAAAACGAGTTCAGACAAAAAGACTACTTTAGGAAAGTTTAGTACATTTTGCACAGTATTTTAGCTTTGGATCTCTGTCTGTGAGCCTTTTTCTTTTTTTTCCTCTAAAGAATAACATTCAGTTCTGACAGCTGAAAAGTACAGTTTGCAGTGAAAAAAATTTTTGCACTTAATTTAGGATGGAACTCTGGGAGGGAGAATGAGACATCAGGGAGTTCCATCTACTTGTGAGTATATTCATAATGTTGTATTATATCCTGCACTACCATTCGTTTGTTTGGTGGTGAATTTTCTGAGAAACAGATCCAGTTGGCTATTTTCTTCAATATTCAAAACTCGATGAGCCCTTAAGAAATGGTGGCGACGATTCTCTTCCCATAGTGTGAAAGTGAAGGTTCAATGACGTGCTGCTATCTGTCCGAAGCTTTGTTCAGCCCTTACATATCACTAATAAATGCTAGTTATTCTTGTATTACTGTTATTCCAATCAATTCAACAAAATATTAAAGTGAAATTGTTTCTATAAGTTAAAAATTAGTAAGAAAACATGAATAGCTTTGTTTATATTGTTAATAATAGATGTGTAATAACTTTTTCAATTTTCTAAATACTCTTAATGAAAGTACACAATTACATATTTTTTCCAAAAACTCTTAATTTTCTCTTGGAATTGAAGTAGTAAATATGGAAATGCTTATGCTGCATTGTTCTGAAACATAAAAGTGAGCAATATGATTCATTTGTAATTATTGGGAACTCTGTTTTTTGCAAACCATTCTTACTGGCAAATATTGGCAAATTCAAAATTGGAAACTATTTACTTCTAGCTTTGAAAGAGTGTTCATTTTAGCATGACAATGTCCTGTAAAAAGCAAGGAAAACATGTTCTGTTATTTTGAGATGAAGTTAATAGCTACAACTTGACTTCTATTAAGTTCTTGCTTCTCAGTAGTTTTGGAGAACATTTACCAAAATCACGGAGCTGAAAATTAATAAAGAGAGCATCAACTCAACATCAGAGCAAGGTGGTATTCTCTTACCTCCCATCCCATTTACAGAGCTTTCTGTCATCTTATGCTCTTTTTGCTCTCTTTCCTCATCTCTACAAGAGTTTTGATTTGAAATTACACTCCATGCTTGTGCTCCAGTAAACTGAAAATTGCTACATTTATATGTTATGATTTCACATGGTCAGTCCTTTATGGAAAATTAGTTTATCCTCCATTACCTTCAAAGTGAACTTTAGCTAGGAATTCCCAGTATAAAATGTAATGCCATCTCTTCCTCTTAGTTTAAAGAATTGTGTTCTCTTACTTTATCTTAACTACTGTTAGTTTAAATGACCTCAAGAAAAATAATTTTACATTATATTTCTTTCTACTAAAATTGGATTCATTTGAACCACTTTGCAATGGGTTAATTGTATTACCTGTCAATTTTCACTTGATTTTAAAGGTTATTGTATAAAGTAAATTTACCTAATTCAAATTGTTTAAAACATCTTGAATTAGAGCTTGCTAAACTCAAAAGTTAATATACTTTAAAGTGTTCTAAAGACTTTTTATGCTTTAATGCTATACTATAAAACTTACTCTTTTAAGTAATGAATTTGGAGTCTGTCTTTGAAATTTATAGATTGAGAAAAAAGTTGTTATAATCTCCTTGAAAACCCTTGATTTTGTCCACGTACTATTTTTTTAATTTTTTTATTTATTAATTTGTTTTTGTTACAGATGTTTCTCATTTTCCCCCATTGACACCCCCTTTCCCTCCCCCCTCCCGCCTCATGCCCAACTTTGTTGTCTATGTTCATTGGTCATGCATACATGCATGTAAGTTCTGTGGTTTCTCTCTTCCCCCACAAACCCCTCCTCCTCTGAGGCTTGTCGGTCTGTACCCCACCTCTATGTCTCTGGGTTAATTTTGTTCAGCAGTTTGTTTAGTTCATTATATTCCACAAATAAGTGAGATCATGTGATATTTGTCTTTCTCTGCTTGGCTTGTTTCACTTAGCATAATAATCTCCAGGTCCTAATATGCCACCTCAAAGGATAAGAGATCTTTCTTACAGCTGCATTGTATTTCATTGTGTACATGTACCATATACAAGGAAAGTCATTTTTGTGTGATTTTGGACAAAAAAACTGTCCATGTACTATTTACCTGAAAGCAACATTTTCTCAAAGGTGAATGAAGAAATTTGTAAGTAACAAATTTATTTAGAAATAATTACACAAAAATGACTTTCCTTGTATGTGTTATTTAAATACAACTAACTGCATATAAGAAAATAAGAATAATATGTAAGCTTTTACAAGATCAATTTTTATCTCTTTTGCATATGTAGCTATTTTAATAAATTATTGGGAACATAAATTAGGCAAAATGTATCAAATAGTATTCTCCCCATTTTATCAGTTAGCAAACTATAGTACAGAAAGTTTAAATAGCTCATACAAGGTCATGGTTTTGCGTAGTGGTGGAATCAGACACTGGGTTTTTGGCTTGCTATGTAATGCCACGTGCAGTTTAGGGCTGAATCAAGATGTGCTTTGTATTGTGTCTCAGGCTGGTGCTATTTCCACTAGATCTCCTCTCAATCATAGTAACCACTCTATGATCTTGAAAATTCTTCGCCAATTTGATGGATTACCTGAGTAGCCAAATCCGTACCCTATCTTGTAAATTATTTTCCTTATTAGTATCTTTAATATAAACTTATATACACAATTAATAAAAAACTGGATACCTGTTATACCATGAAAGTTTTAGTTAGAGCACTGTATCCTAAAATTCACTGTCATAACAAAAAGGCAAGATCTATAGGAAGATCCCGGAGGACAGTTTGCTCTCAGGCCACATAGACAATTTTTGATTAAATGCTGTTTATTTTTATTTTATTGCAACCATTTTCAGAATATCTCATCATAAAATAAAAACTGCAACTTTTTAATAGACTCTCTTGTGAATTTGCAAGTTGATAGTAAATCAAGGTGTAAAACTGCTGATGCCTGTCCAAGTTGAGAGGTTTCTGTTTGTGTTGAAACCTGAGAGATGTAAGGCCAATTTTTATAAAAATTTACAAATGTTATTCCGCTTTTCTATTCCATTCTCTTCTCCTGGATACAAGACATTCATAGCTTCTACTGTTAGTGCCATAACTGTTATTGCCTACCCACTATTATTTGCTTTTGTGATTTGAATTCACTGTTGTAATACCTAGTGAAAACTTCCTGCCCTCAAATTATTGCGGGTACCTCAGAAAGTTAGGTTAACAAGTTAGAATGAGAAGTGTGCAGATAGAAGCAAAGGTGGTACATAAAAGCACAATACCAGGCCTTCTGTAAATCTTTATGTGTTGGTTAAATTAAGCTTTAAATTGCTATAGACTTTGGAGGATAAGCTGTTCACTGGTATGTTTGGGATCATTGGATATAAAATCGCCTTGAGGGTAATTTTATAGAAATAATTGATTTGGATGAAAAAGAAAACCCTGGTTATGTGGATCAAGAGTAGTAAGATAAATATTCTCAGTGGATTGAGCAGCACCCTATGGACTGAGAGGTCCTAGTTCAATTCCCAGTCAGGGCACATGCTGAAGCCGATCAATATTTCTCTCTCAAATCAATGTTTCTTCCTTTCCCTTCCTCTCTCTCTAAAAAAATAAATTAAAAGATTTTTTTTTAAAGTAGAATTGCTCTTGAAAAAAGAAAAGTACTGGCAATAAGTAATCATAAATTCTGTAAATATTATTAAATTTTTAATGAAAGAGGTTTGACAATATATAATGCTTTTAATGGAATTTCTTTTTTCTTAGCATTATATGGTTTTTCCCTATTTAAATAATTATATGTCTACATTATAATTTTGGTAGCCACATAGTGTGTCATTGTATCCTATAATGAATTAAATCACACTTTTATTATTGAATATTTGGGTAAGGTTCTATTTTTTTATTCTTATAAGACACTCTGTGATAAGCATTTAGTAGCTATGTCCTGATCCACTGATTCTATTTCATTTAAAACATGCATTTTAAATGACAAAATGCCCATGAATCTCACATGATTATTGCAATTTGGTGTTAATTGAGAAAATAGCCTGAAAATATCAGAGAGTCTGCAACATAATAGGAACTCAATACACATTTGCTAAATAAACTAATTCATCCTTAAACTATTTTGACATTAAACATTTATGTATATTTGAAAAATCAGACCTTTACTTCCTTTGTGTTTTTTTAAAAATTATTTTAACAGCTTTATTAGAGTACACTTGATATTCAAAGAACTTCATACATTCAATATGTACACTTTGATGAGTTTGGATTCTATCACCCGTGTTCCTTTTGTCTTCACCTCATATGAAGAGTTTGTTGTTGTTGTTGTTTGATAATAACTCGCTAAAGTATTGCCATGAAAGCAATCATTACTTGCAAGAGAAAGATGCACTTGTATCACAGATGCTCCACACAAAATTCTGGGAACTGAGACTCATCTTGTAAACACAAAACCTCAAGGAACCAACGTGTTCGAGCACCTGCCTATGGCATCCTGTATTAGTCAAGAATAATGGTTACCATATGTGACGTGGGGGAAGACCTGGTGAGGGAGAAGAAAAGGGTAGATAAAGAAAGAGAGAAAAAAAAACAAAACTAAGAAATGGTGTACAGCCAGATGTACAGCTAACTAACCAAGTGTGAAATGTGACCTGGTGAGAAAATAAATTCTGGATCCCAGGTGTGTTTATGATCTGCTTCTGGTAATAAAAAATTGTGTTGTTAATGGAGAGTGTTTTCATGCTTTTCCAGATGTATCAGGGACCCACAGTACATGATGCCTACTCTGTAATTCCAGCACGTAGAACTGCCTAGAACATAGAAGGAACTCAATAAATATCTGTTTAATGAGTGAATACACAGTACTCTTTATTCTATCTGAAAGCATTGTTATGTGGACATCTGGATTTTTCATATTGTAGTAAGTCTAGAGTCCTACAGGGAGCCACAGGTCATGGATGTCAACCACGGCTGAGCATCTGTAGTGGCAGTGTTTCTAGAATCTTATGCATGCTGTCTTTAAGGCCCTGCCCTGCTCCAGGGTCCTACACAGTAACACAGTAACCTCAGTCTGCCACCTTTGTTTTACAGCCCCCTTGACCAAGAAATGATCTGAAAAAAATAACTCCTGCAGGTCTTTCAATACAGCCAGCACCATATAAAAAATAAGTTTAAAATGAATTACAATATTTCATAGCATTCTCACATTCATACTACAATGTAGTCTTAATTATTATTAATTGCCAATGGTTTGCAATAGCAATATTACATTGGAAGATCCAATTTTGGTCCCGATGTCTCTTGCTTATTGCTGCTATGTGTTATTAGGGTGTCATAATTAATATAAAGGCAAAATTAATTCTAACATAGTTGCTGAACTATTAACACCTAATAATAATTAAACTAGTCAAGTTGAATACAGGATCATGGTAAAAGCACCGTTCAGCTAAAATAAATATTCCTAAGCCATAGACCCTAATCTTTTACGGTCATTTTTTTTTTTTTTCTGCTTTCATCCATTTATCTTCCTTAAAAATTAATCCCCATCAACCTTCTCCATCGAGAATTTACACTGACCCTGGCATGATCTTTGCATTCACCAAAGAGTGACCCAACATAACCTCAGATTAAAAATTTTGTAGATTTTACAAGTTATGAAAATTGCAGGCTTGCATTTCCTGTGCAAGACCTTAGCCTTCTTTTAACATGTACATGCTAATGCCTCCCAGGAACTTCTCGGTATTGTGCCGAAGAACTGTGCTCACACGGAGAAAGGTTTTAGTAAACTAGCAGTTGTTTCCTTTTTTCCAATATGGCTAACTCTAAATTACTATTTGATAAGAGTATTTTAGGTACTTTGCCATTTTGCAACAAGGTAAATTAATTTATTTTGATTTTTAAATTTCTAAATATTTATTAGTGAGAAAAGCTAATACCTCCGTGTATTTGGCAATTCTGTTTTTTCTTAATGTCACATAAGAAAATAAACTTCAATGTTTACTTGGTTGATTTGTCAAGTTTCTGCATAATTCATTAAAAGCCTCCATTAATGGCTAAATATATTTAATAAAAGTATTTTGGCAAAATGGCACTTAATATTATACTATTGTAATTGACATCACTCTTGATATTCATTATTGGCTGCAAGGGTAAGAAAGTGTGTGCATATACATATAACTGAGTATATTTATATAGATGATTTTATATTTACTCAACATTATATGTTTGACACTATTTTAAGATTTGTAGTTCATAATAATAAATAATTTGAGGTATTAGAGGGATATTAATAATTGCAAAACTGCAATTACCAGTGAATTTATTATAGAAGTGTTTCTTTTGGGATTAGCATTTTTATCTATTTGTTCTTTCAAATGTCATTTATTTATTTTGCCTTTAAATTCTTAGCTTTAAAACTTAAGCCCTGCTTGATGTTGTGCTTGTGTGATCAAACCTGACTTTGTCATTGCAATTTTGTACCAGTCATTTTCAGTTTACCTTCTCTTCATTCTTAAGAGCAAACAGCAATGAACTTTTATTACGACATAATTGTAAAAGTCCATTAATACTATTATCAAACATCACAAACAGTTTATTCCATAGATTGGAAAAATAATGTGGAGAAATATTATAGCTGCCTTTGAACTGTATGACTCAGAAAAATATGAGTACTAATAATGCCTTCTGAACAAGCTAGCCTAAATAGTAATAACTTTTATTTATAAAAAGTGGTGCAAAAAAGCCTGTAAAATTAATTTAAACCATAAGTAAACTTTAAATAAAGATCTAGTTTGTAAAAAACATTTTAAAGTAAGTCATTTTCTATGAGTCATCTCAGTTGTTTACTTATTCTGTATCTTATTCTTTTAAATTTTACTGCTACATATCTGCTATGCATAAGCAAAGCAGTACCTAGCATTAAACAATAAGTCAGTCAAAGACAAATACCATATGATTTCACTTACATGTGGAATCTAAAGAACAAATAAACACACAAACAAAATTGAAGCAGACTCATAGATGCAGAGGGCGAACAGGTGGTTGCCAGAGGGCAGGGAGGTTGGAGACTGGATGAAAGAGGTTAAGGGAGTAAGAAGCACAAATTGGTAGTTACAAAATAGTCACAGGGAAGTAAGTAAAGCATAGGAAGTATAGTCAATAAAATTACAATAACCATTACAATGCCAGTTAGAATACTGGAAATACTATGTAAAGTATATGATTGTCTAACCACTAAGCCGTACATGCAAAATTAATATAAAATAAAATAAAAAATTAAAACATAACAAGTAGATTTAGTCTTTCATATATACCTTGTAAAGTCTTCTTTAAATCATGTCTCATTCAGAATTATGTTACAAAAAAACAATATTCCAAGATCAAATATCAAAATGAGTAATCTTAGTAATATAAGAAATTTTGGTAATCTATTTGAATTCCACTGTTGGAGGTTTTCCAAAAATACACCATAAAAATTTATGACAGTTGAAAGGAACAGTCAATTAAAATTCTGCTCTATCAACAAAAGCATGTAGCATTTATATTAGTAGTATAATATCAAAATATTTAATTATAAATAAGACATGTATAAACCCTGGCCCACAGTAAATGTCAACAAATTCTTCTAAAAGAATGAACCAATAAGTGAAAAATGAGTGAACAAATAAATCAATAAATAAGAAAGAAAATGCATATTACAATCTTTATCAAATTACATTTTTATAAAGAAAATCTATCTTTTTATGCATCCTTCTTTTTTGCAAGGTTGGTTTTTATGACATTTTTATAGATTGTAAATTCTTTTGCATTGATCAACTTATCAGGCACTGAAAATCTTAAATAGAGAAGTTTTTTTATCAACACTATATATAAAGAGTTCACAGTTTGAGAAGTAAAATAACTTCCCCAAAATAAAATATTAAATATATAGATTTTATATATATATTTTTTTCTTCTCTATGACCATTTTGATTTTGCCCTAATAAAAGGAACAAACTATTTATGGGACAGTTAATATGTGCTAGTATTTCAACTGCCTTCAATGTCTTCTTTTAATGTAAAATTTGCACAATCTAAAATAAAAATCATTGCCCTTATTTTATCATGCTATGAATCCAAATATCTAAGAGGATGTCTCAGTGTCACCTAGTTAGTGGTTAACTAAGATCCCTGTCTCTTGCTTCATCAGATGGCAAGCAGGACAACAGTCTTAGATGGAAAGCCCCTGTCCTTTCTAGTTCAGCAAGATGAACGCTGTAGAAGAGGAAAACTGATTTTCCCACTACCCGTTAGGTTCTTGGCAGATACACCCCCTGTATTAAAAGACAGACAAATAGGAGAAAAACAAATAAAAGTTTAATAACATGTATTCTTCTCGTATATATGTGCCAGACTCAGGAAAACTCACCTAAGTAACTCACCTAAATGGCCCAAACTATCATTTTATTTATTTTTTTATTAATTTATTTTTGTTTCAGATGTTTCTTCTTTTTTTCCTTATTGACACCCTCCTCCCCATCTCCCACCTCATTCCCAGCTTTGTTGTCCTTGTCCATAGGTTATGGGTACATGCATATAAGTTCTGTGGTTTATCTCTTCCCTCCTCCACCCACCTCCTCTTCTGAGGGTTATCAGTCTGTACCCTACTTCCTCGTCTCTGGGTCTATGGACATTTGAATGATATTAATTCTTCCAATCCATGAACAAGGTATGTGCTTCCACTTTGTTATATCTTCCTCTATTTCTTTTTTTCAATGACCTGTAGTTTTCTGCAAATAGGTCCTTTACGTCTTTGTTTAATTTTATTCCTAGGTATCTTAAGTTTTTTTGCCAGGATGGTAAATAAGATTGTTTTTTAGTTTTTCTTTTTATGAGTTTATCATTGGTGTATAAGAATGCTGTCAATTTCTTGACACTCACCACTCTTATTTAACATAATACTAGAAGTCTTAGCCACAACAATCAGACATGATGAACATATAAAAGTGATTCAAATTAGAAACGAGGAAGTGAAACTGTCATTATTTGCAGATGACATGATATTATACATAGAAAACCCTAAAGACTCCATCAAGAATCTACTAGACTTAATAAATGAATTTGGCGAAGTAACAGAATACAAGCTATCATTTTAAATACCATCTTCAGCTAAAGACCAAAGATGTTGGAGGGAAGAGAGAGTCCAGTGTGGATGATTACCAGGAAGGCACAGTAAACGAGGGTAAGTCTGTTATGCCATTCAGTATCATATCAATGTTAGGTGTCTGGCTACAGCTACCTCAGTTTTCAAGGAGAGATTTGGACTGCCTGTGGGAGAGGCTGTGAGAGAGATCCCTGTCCAGGGCCAGAGCCCAGCCCAGTGCTAGATCATGTTTGTGGTTCTTTCCAAAGCAAAACCTGAACCTTCTTTTCTATAAGTTGTACCCTTTGTCTATTGGCTTGATATGTTTAAAAAAATACAACCATTCCTAAAACAATTATTTGGATGATTTAAAAATAGCCATGCAAACCTTTCCTTTTTCTCTCTGTTCTCTATATGAATTTAACCATCTCTAGTTGTTTTCTGCATTCCTTCACAATTTTGAGTTTCCAATCCTAGATTTCTTCCAGGAAACTGTGACATGAACAAAGATCTCTGCTAAAATTTCATGGAGATGACTAAGAAAAAAGGGAAAGGTTTTTGAACTCAAGATTTTGAGAATCTTCAATATTTGCCTGTCAGATAAACATGTCATTACTACATTATTAAATTGGCAAGCCATACCCTGATACCTTTAATTCTTCAAATTGCCTGGTTTGTTTTCTTCATAGCACCTCTCATTGTCTTAAATAATCCTGTATGTCTACATTTACTTCTGTGTTTTCTGTCTGGTCCTCTTTGGATTGCAAATTCTATATGGGACGTGATTTTACTTCTCTGAATTCTGAGTATTTAACACCAATGTGTCTACTTGAAACATATTCAATATTAAATACATGTTTTCTAATTTAATGAGTCTACTAAAAATATAAGATGTGATCACACCCTACTACAATTCAAGAGTTTATGTATTAGATGTTATAAAGAAAATGAAAAGTGACAGCTTCTTGCAATTTCAAAGCAAGGAATGAAACATTTGAGCTATACTACTATTTGTGAATCCATTGCCATTTTCTATAGATGGCCTTAATCTGCACCAGGGTGGAGGACAGTGTGGTGAAAAGAAGAATTTGAGTTTGTTACTTAAAAGGAGGCAGAATATTTAAGAATGCAATAGTTGGATAAGAAAGATATGCTTGAGAGTGAAATAAGCATGAGAGCTTAACCGAGCTTATATAACAAGTCCTGTCATTAAGCCTTCTTTCATTCATTTATTTGACATTCATTGAACATCTCCTTTATTAAATGTCCTGACCAATTTCTTCTTTCTATTTGAGAGGTTTAAATCTATACGCAAATGATCCATCATATTTGCTAGGCAGCCCCTTAAAGATAAGGGCATTAGAAGACTTTCTCTTTGTGCATAAATATGTAGCAGATGCAATGTCATTTCTGTAGAAAAGGTTCTGAAACTATAAGTGACTACTAAATAACTTTATATACTGTATTTTTTACAAGCATATAAAATTTTAGTGAGTTTATTCTCTAAAATACTTTAAAGACTCTAAAGTGGAAATCCTTGTTATGATAATGTAGCTGCACAGGTCTTCCTTTGAACATAAATGTATCTATTTGAAGGCTCCCATAAAACAAATTTATCAGTATTCCATTATGTGATGTATATTTACTACTTTATAACACTTAAATAAAAAAAATAAAAAAAGCTTGGCAGCTCTCTCTCTCTCACAGCCAGTCAGTACTTCACAAAATGTAAAAAGAAAGTTTGACACATTACTTAACACATATGCTACCAATAAGAGTTTGGAAAAGCACTTTATTAAGAGAAATAGACAAAAACAGTGAATATAATTTGAAGAGAAAAGATAACAAGACAGGAAAGATGAGAGTATTTCAATTCAGATTGAAAGAAAAAAAAAAATGAAAGAAAACAACAAAAAAAGCAAAGGTCCTCCTGGTCTTCCAAGATAATGCTCCAGTGTGAATATTACATAAAGAGGTTAATTTCCTCTCTGAATCTGGAAATTTTGATGCCATGTCTTCTTTTTATGGTATATGATTTACTAACAACTTTAAGTTTTGTAAAATTTTCTGCTGCCAATTACTCTAAGCCTGTTTCTGCAGAGCTTGGGCTCCTCTGGAAGAAATGCAGGGAGCTGTTGCACACAGTGTGGACCCTGTTACCTCTGAGCTCTTGTCCGCACACCTTATTTACTCATGACCTTGGCAAGTTTCGGGGTGTGGTCCTGCCTGGGTGTAGGCACTAATGGGGTGCATTAATAGAAAATTAAAGGTGTAATAAACCCATGAAAGTCTTTGTTTTTCATTTTCAGCATGCACAGGCTATTCTAAGCAATGTCATTGATACACACTTTTTTCCTAAGGTAGTGACTACCCCACACTGGTTGGCTTCCCTTGCATTTAATTAAATTCCACCTTACATATTAAAAAGTAATTTCTATGAAGATATTTTTTGACTGATTTTTTTTTTTTTTTATCAATGTAACTTTAGTGCTATATACCTTTCCTCCCCACCTGGAAGAGAGGTGGGCTAATGAATAGGAGCCAGGAGCCTGATATTAATAAAAACACTATGTCTGGAGGAGACATTTAGAATCCTTGGAGACAAAAGGAAACAAACAAATAAAAAAAACAAAAGGACACTCAATCTTTGCTCTCATTCCTCACCCCACCACCAGGTACGAAAAAATATGAATCAATAAAAATTGTTACTCAAGGGGAAAAGAGGGTGCTGGGATGAAAGTGTTACTTCTCTGAATGTAAAATAGTTGTAGTTTTGTCTTTAAAAACATGCACATGTTTTATATCATTATAAAACAACAGTCGTTGAGTTAAAAATAATCCTTAAGTATCCAAAGCAAAATAAAATAATTCAATCTAACTTTTATTTTTCGCACTAGTAACCTAATCAAATCAAATAATTGCAAAACACGGTAATTCAACTATATATATCTGGCGAGATATGTCCCCCAAAATAGCATTAAATGAGAAAGAATAGTACTCTCTTTTATTAATAGTATTTTATCTTGTAATTATGAGATGATATGTAGATAACTAGATAAATGATAATAAAAGTAATTGGACAGTGGAAGAAAAATGACACAAATATAAGTTCAAAGTAGTTAAGTAACATCTACAATTTTAAAATTATAAACATTAATATAAAATTATTATTCATATTTCTTTAAAATATTTACAAGTTCTGTCTAGAAAAATCCTAAAATAAGACCATCCCAGAAGCAAAAGCAACCCTAGAGGATTATCAACAGAAAACACTGTGAAGATATTTGTTCAACCCACTATATTGTACTTCACCATCCAAGCTAATTTAAAATCTCAGTTATGTTTTCACTCTAAAATCAATAATGATGAGTTAACTTATGAACATTAAGTTCAAAACTTAGTCTATTTTGTCCTGGCCTGTTTGGATCAGCTGTTAGAGTGTTGGCCCACGAACTAGTGAGTCACGGGTTCAATTCCAGTCAAGGGCACGTACCTCAGTTGCGGTTCGTCCCCGGCCCTGGTCGGGTCATGCAGGAGGCAACCAGTTGATATGTCTCTCTTACATCAATGCTTCTCTCTCTCCTTCTCACTCTCTCTCCCTCCTTCCCACTCTGATGATAAATAGAAAAAATATCCTTGGGTGAGGATTAAAAAAACAAAAAAAAAATGTATTTCATATATCCCATTTATGATTTTTGAATTAGCTTCAAAATCTTCCATGTTTGCACAATTACTTACTAATCAGTTTCAATAAAGGTAAAATGCAAGCAAGGTTCTTGGAATATCAAATGTAAATGACACCTTATGTTGCTGCCTTGGATCTTACACTTTAATTCACATTTGCCTGTCTGTACTTTATCAATGAAACTTATCTGGAGTGTCCAGTTATAGAAATTCCCTCTAAAATCAATATTTCTATGTGTATAGGACTTACCTTTGGCTTTTAAAAATTAATAGATGGTGAATAGATAGAAAGATAGAAAGATAGATATAGATAGATGATTGACGATAGGTAGATGATAGAGAGATAATAGATAGATACAAGTTAATGAATGAAAAGAGCACTTAGATTGTGCTCTAAATAACAAATCTTATATATGAACAACCATCATCTCTATTTGCTTTTAAAATAAGCATTGTCACACTAGGAAGCTATAGACTTACTTTAGCATGTCATTATTGAATCGAACATTTTTGCAGTTACACTCATGGAGCTGATTTTGAAGCTAGTGCATGAGTCATGGAAAATAGTTTCATTGCATTGAACACACATGAAGTGTTGTTAACTGGAGGTATCTTGTTGTTAGGCCTTGAAATAGGAAAAGAAGAAAAAATATTTTATAAATCATAAAGGGATTAAGGATTTTATTATTACATCTGCTAAAAGGCTTATCTACTTGTCAATTTGTTTCATATCATAAAAGACGTGTTTCTAGCTTTCTATGTTTAAGTGAAATTACAATGAAATCTTTAAAAATTCTTTGTGAAGCACTGAGTAGCAAGTTGAAGCACTTTATATAAAAATAGAATAGACTGAGAAACAAATCGAAACACTTTATATAAAAACATAACAGATTGAGTAGCAAATTGAAACATTTACTATAAACATACAACAGCTATGGAAAGGCTGTAACCTAAAAGTATGTAAGTACTAGAGTGTCAATACTATTTAATGACACTGAGTGGCCACTGTCCTTGAAAAAGGCTGACCTTGAAAAAGGTTGGATTCATACCCAACCTCCAACTCTTACCAGCTGAGACACCTTGTCAAGCAAAGTGTTTCTTCATTTCTAAAGTGGTGCTCACCTTATGAGGTATTTTGAAAATTAAGTGAAATAATGGTGTATATAACATATTTAAAGAACTGACTGTCCCATAGCAAATATTAAATAAGTCAGAGTCTCCCATGTTTTATTTGCTTTAAGTTGCCATGTCTTCATTTGTTTGACTATTTTCTCTTATATTCAGAATATGCTGGAGTGATTGATTTTTATAATTGGAATGCTTTCTAAGGAGGGGTGAAAAATTGCATAATTAAAAGCTTATGTTTGACTTTTACTTTTTACTCCAAAAGAGTATCCTTATTTAGCCATTCAATTTGTTTTCATTCACCTGACTTTGCAGACTAGAGATATTTTTCTAGAATTGCTGAGTCTTCTGCATCACTGTAAATGTTGATGGCCCGTCACTGATCATATTCCTGATGGCATACAGCCACTGCAGCTCTGCTCATCTGTCATCACAGAGGGTCCGCAGGGCAGCCCAGGTGGAAGACCCCCTTTCCAAGTCGGGCATGGTACCTTGACACTCTCATTCTTACCAACTTATTTTGGAATATATCCTTGATCTTTAAATATATTGCAGGTAACGGCTTTTTCTTTTCCAGGTATAATCACATTTAAAAATTATACTTGAGTTAAATTTTAAGATCTCCTTTTCACTTATAAGGGCAGTTGATATTTTAATAGAGTGCTTTTTTTTTATTACTTTGTTTTAAATCTGCTCATCAATCTCTACTTGTTCTTATTTCCACTAGAGTTTTTCTTCATATTTCCTCCAGTTTGTTTTCAATGAATTGAAGATCTTTTAACACCTTATGTTAAATATATCTAAAATTGAGAATTAATATTCATGTTGTACAAGATTTATATATTTAATTTTATAAATTTTATAAGTGGTAACTGTATGTAATAAATGCATTTAGTGTAGTATGTAGTGATCACATACTTGATTCTACAAATTGTAAGTTCATCATTCTATCCTTGATGCATTTCTGCTAAAATACACCTAACAAGCTTTTACAGAGTTTGAATTAATACAGAATTGATCTATATGTCTTCAAATTTCAAGAAATAATATACTTTTTTGAATGCAGTTTCATATTTGTGTTTTATTTTCATAAGCACTTTAATTCAAGTTCTGTAAAATAACATTTTCTTGATTTTTGAAGAATACCATGAATAAGCAATTACTAGACAGAATTATAGGTAGAGTAGAGAGGTTGACAGGGAGGTGGTTCTTTACAAATGTGTTACCACTCTTCCAGAAAATAATCAGTGATGTTCAGGATTAAAAGGAATTCAGCTAATACACGACGTGCTGGCACAGCTCTAATGTTAGAGTCGAGATTATGCTTCTTCTTCGTGTGTACAGGAAAGTACATCTAGCACATCAGGCACTGGGAGCAAAGCCACTCCTTTACCAGGCATCTTCTTCTCTGGGTCTAAGGCAGGTTTTTTTTTTTTTTTTTTTTGGCTTTTAAAACTGGACACTTGCTAGAGAAATTGTAGTCTTCTTCTTTGTAAGCAGAGAATCAGTGAGACCTGATCCAAATCCTCAAGCCAAGGACTGAATTTCTGTAGTTTTCTATCTGTTGTCTAAGCTTTGGGGATGTTCCACTTGGAATGCCTTGCTATCAGAGAAATGCATGGATGAACTTTCTCTGTTGCTAGAGGGAGTGGGGTTCTTAAGGTACCGCTGGAGTAAGCATTTCTGGAGACACCCACAGGAGGATGAGATATGGGAGAAAGCTTTAGTTGTGTGGGATTACATACCTGAAATTCCAAAATCCCATTTTCATTAATCCAATTCTGGAAGGTATGCAGCTGGGGATTCAGCAGAGCTAGAAGCTAATCCAGTGTCCAGAGTTTCCTTTCCATGATGCAGTTGCATCTAGCATAGCATTAGGCTAGTTGCAGCCCATTAGAACATTGTGTGTGGGGTCCACATGGCTATGAGCCATGTGGGAAAATGCAAGAGTGTGAGAGCATACCCCCAGCAGCAAGAGTTCCAAGAGAACGAGAGAGGAAACTTCTTTTTTGAGAAGATTAAATAGCTTAAATCTTCCTGTGCTTGCAGTGGACATATCCTGCCCTAGCCAATGACCTATTCCCAGGAGTGACTAACAGGCAGATACCTTCTCTATGTCACCCAGACTTTACTGGGCATGCATTTAAACTGCAGCTTCCTGCACAACTGCAAAAATGGCATGCCCATACTATTTGGCCTTCCCCTTGCTCCTTTCCAGTTATTAATAACTGCATTCATTACAATGGTCTCCGCATTAATCCAATTATTTTAGGCTTCCCTGATATATCGGTTTTCTGGGCTATTGTTACAAAGTACCACAAACTGAGTGGCTTAAAACAACAGTCATTTAGTCTCTCAATTCTGAAAGCCAGAAGTACAAAACGAAGCCATTGGCAAGGCCTTGGTCTCTCAAAACCCTCTGCATCAGATTCTCTTTTGTCTCTGGCAGCTATGGTAGGTCCTGATATTTGTTTGTTTATTTGTTTGTTTTGCTGGTGGCTGCATGACTCCAACATCTGCCTCTGTCTTCATATGGCCTCCTGTCTTCTGTGTCTGTCTCTCCTCTCTTCCCATGAGGTTATCAGACATATTGTATTAGGGCCCACCTTAATAACTTCATCTTAACTAATTACATCTACAAAGACCCTATTTACAAATAAGGTCATATCTATACGTCTACATGTTAGGAGTTCAATATATCTTTTAGGGGATCATGACTCAACACATAGTGCCCAGAATACCAACTGATAATTTTATCTCTTGCAGGATCTGAGCCATTCACAATTTAAGGATAAGCTGTATGTACTTGATTATTAGTAACTTGATTTAGATGATCATTTGTTCTATATTATTTTATTATATTTATAAAGATGGATATATTCACTGAGTCAGAATATATTTATAGAATATATTTATTGATTTCCTATAGGCAATTTGTTGGGCTGGGTCATGAAGGGTACACATGTAAGTTAGGCACAGATCTTCTTTTAAAAGAGCTTACATTTTATTTTATTTATTTATTTATTTATTTTTATTGATTTTAGAGAGAGAGATAGAACCATCAATGAGAGAGAACATCAATTAGCCCCCTTCTGCAGGCCCCCACCTGGGATGTGGCCCACAACCTGGGCATGTGCCTTGGCTAGGAATCAAACTGGTGACCTCTTGGTACATGGGTTGACACTCAACCGATGAACCACACTGGCCAGGCAAGCTTACATTTTAGAAAAAAAGAAAGAAAACAAACATAAATACTACAAATGCAAAATCAAAAATAAAATAAGTGCTCAAGGAGACAGGACTAAAATCAAGGAGGAAGGAGGGTGTCTTTGTTAAGGAGACTCACCAGCTAATAGTCACGGTTCAACAAGGGAGGCTGTGTCCTCTCCCCCATGGGATTCTGAGCTTTGTCAAGATCTTGACATCTTCAAATATCAGCATCTGTGCTGCTGTGTCGTCTTAAAGCAATTCTTCTCAAGGTGTGGCCTGCAATGGAGCTATTCTGTTAGGTCCATGATGAGATAAATAAGAAAGTGTGAGTAGAAATTTGAAAGTTTTAATGGAACTTTGGTAATATTACGTATGGCAAACACAATCATTTTTAAAATGTGGGTTTGTATTTTGCATGTTCTCTCCCTTTTTTAATTTTAACAATTTGTTTTTATTGGATTTTATAAAAGCATTGTTGTAATAGACTGAAATTTTAAAAATTAAATTAATTCTTCATTTCAAGTATTCTTAGATGAAGGTCTTCATCTTTATCTCTTCTGGAGAAGAACCACATTTAAATGCACAGCACAACAGGGCCTTGGGCCACATCTCGTTCTCACCCACTCATCCAACAGACTTGGCCGAAGAGAGTTACGTGACTAGTAAGAAATTTAACTCTTTTTCTTCATATCCTGACTGGTCCAGATTGTCTAGGAAGACACCCATGTATAAAAATAATTACCTTTATAAAGAAAGATTTTGTCCTCATTATGCCCAGATCTTGCAATCACACTGATGTTTTCAAAGCAGTACAGTGTAATTGAATGAGTGCTACACTAATGGTCAAAGGACTGCTTTCCACTGACAACTCTCTCACTGCCTAGAGGAATGACCTTGGACATGTCTGCACCTCACTTTTGAAAAATTGGCCCCCATCTACCACAGAGAATTTTCTTGCATCAGCAAAATGAGACTTGGCATATGGAAATTTTCTGTAGTATTCAAAGTTCCTTATACATAGAAGGAATTATTATTTTATGACAAATATGGTGTTGCTTTTTCTAGAATACGCCAATAAGAAAAATGTTCCTTAAGTTAACTTTTGAGCAAAAGCAAAGACATAAAATTTTTCTGAGTCTTTCTCTAAGGATTTTTTTGGCTAAGACATAATGGATAAACTTTACAAGGCAATTATTTTCAGTATATCAATAACCTGACTTTAGGACAGACCTAGACATATTGTTCCAACACACATCAGGGATGGACTGTAAAAACATTCAAACACCAGGATACACTAAGGATCTGTTCATCTTATTAGAAGTAAAGAGAAACTGAATATAGTTAATTTTTTTCCATAATGCCTTTCAAAATAAACATGGTGTGACTGTTGGAGTTGAAAGGGGCAAGAGAGAATAATGGAGAACTGATCACAGTGGGATGCTAGCCATACTTATAAAAATGTTGAACATCCTTGCTCTGTTAATTGTGATTGCTTTGTTCTGATTAAAGAAAGCCTATTCTGACCTGGCTGGGAGCTGTATGCCCTTCGAGTTTACCTTACCCAAAAACTGCCCTCCCCTTATCATGGAAAGACTAACAACAACCTTGGAGTCTTGAAGGGAACACTGGAGACAGCCCACATTCCCCAGCTCCCATTACTTTCCCATTCCTGTAATCTAACCATTTACCCATTGTTATTCCTTTTGCCTACTTCCCCAACCTTGTACCCACTGATATTCCCTTTGCCTACTTCCCCATGTAATGCCCAATATAAACTACTGTCTGTGGAGGGAGGGCAGAGCAGATTTTTGCAGGATGACCTGGCTGCTCTCCCATACTGCCAGCAATAGTGGAATAAATGCTCATATACAATTCAACCTTGTCTCTGCTTAATTGGCTCAAGTAGTGACAGGCAGCCCGGACTCATTTGTTGTCCAGGTTCAGAGTCACACAATCATTCAGACAACATACTTCAGAAACCAATCAGAAAGCCCGGTCCCATGGTTCCTCTCAAACCAGGAATGCTATAGTAAATACTGACTGTGGTAGTTTCTTGAATCTATGAATATAGGATTGGGTGTGGGTATGTATGCTAGTAGATAGCTGAGGAAAATAACTTTAAATCGTATTATGTTTCTCTCTAAAAACAGGCAGGATGCTATTTTATCAGTTGAAGACCAAGAACTTTAAACTACCATAATTTCTGACTCTGTTAAACAATAGTGGGATACTTTCCTGCATAAAAATCAAGCAAAAATAGCTTATCTTTTGATCCAGTAATTACCTGCTCCTGGAAGATAAGACATGAAACAACTGAACTACCTAGTTGTTACATAGTGCGAGGTGGGTACTAGGTTGATGAAAGATCACTTTGTAAATTATATAAATGTCTAACCTATGCTGTACACCTGAAACTAATTCAATATTGAATGTAAACTGTAATTGAAAAATAAAATAAAATAAATTTTTAACAAAAAATTGTTTATACTAAAAATATATAAATAACGCACATGAAAAAATCACTTATCCTAGGTTCTAAAAAAGCTGCAGATATATTTCCATATATCTTGTTTAGAGACTCTCCTAAGACTCTTAAAAGATAGATGCAGTTTTTTTCTTATGTCACAAATCTAATAATCTTAGTTTCTTTAATCAACAGGTTTTTCTTCTGGTCATTTGGAAACAGAACAGTGAACAGGTTTAAAATTCATTTAATTAATATAGAATTTTAGGTCAATATACATGAGAATATTTTCCTGCAAACTATTCTCATTAGCCTTTATTCTTCTTTTAAAATCAATATTTTTAGAGATATCGTTTTTACTGTTTTCTTGGACTTGTTAGTTTTCATCTGCATTGCAGCCATTTAAAAGCCTCTATTTTAAGAGGCTCCAATATAAATTTATTTAATTCAGGCATTACAGTTTGCATTTCCATCATATTACGTTGGTACCTTCCTCTTCTTATTAAAGAGATGGATTACAGGGACATAACATTATGTCAATACTCAGATGTGGACCCTTTGACATAGGAAGCTGAACTCAGGCATGAGTCTCCCGTAGCAAAATAACCTGGAGAGCAGTTGGTGGGAAACCAGATGATGAGCAGCTGTGAACTGAGCTAACAATGAAGGAAGATGCCAACTCTAGAGGCCTTTATTCAGGATAAAAGAAGCATACATTTTGTAAACATAAAGACTGTTTGAGGAATTAAGGGAGCCACTAAGTGGCCTGTCTAGGCAATGATTAGGTAGGTTTGTGGCCTTAGGGTAATTATGAGGATTAAGAGGTCAGAAGCCAGTAGTCCCAAAGAGCAGTGGTTTCACAAATGTTACAAATTCAAGTAATGTTTTTCTAAGGAGAATTTGCCTATGAATCAAGTCTCCAAAGACAATTTTATTATTCAAAGAAGAAAATGTAAGACCAAACTAATTTCCCAACACAAAAACAAAAATATATAGTGAAGGTGGTGCGGTGAATCAAACCCTCCAATGCTGACTCACCTACGCACATTCACACAACTTAAAAAAATCCCTGTTGATCAGTTTTGCATTACTTCTCACTGCTTTAGGAAAAAAAACTGTAGATTGTATATAGACATTTCCTTTCAAGTTTTTCATTTATAACATCACTGGTCTTAAATCTTATAACACAAAAATAACTAAATGATTGACACAGGTTCTGGTAGGAGGCAAACTATCTAATGGTATCTCTAATTCTACAATTACCTATTTGAGATCCAAGGATTTCCAAGCCAAGCATTAAAAGAAAGTATCCTCTTTAATTACATACCGTTTTACCTTGTGGAAGTTTGGGGAAAAGAGAAAAGCAAAAAGACTCATACAAAATTAAGTATGAAGTTACTAAAAGACGTATCAGCATATATTATCTAAAGTCACTAATAATACCTTGAATTCAGATTTTTTACATTTGAACTAATCAAATTTTAATGTCCTATTTGAACTAAATAAATATAGTATTTAAATATATATTGCTTTTATTAGAGACATTTTACAGATATGTCTAATCACTATATCACTTGAGTTGACTAACTCATTATTTTAGGGATTCAAGAACCAACTTTCATAGGGAAGTCAGCCAATTTATTTATTCTAAAAGAAACTGTTCAATTAATTTAAAACATGATCAAATATATCTTCAACTAGGAAAAGTCATTTGTATTTTCTCTTACAAAGGAATCCAAATTCTTGCCAAAATGTTTACTATTCTTAATTCAACACATACAGTTTTGTTGTTGTTGCTAATTTATTAGTTCATTCAGGATTCTTTGAAGTATATTACAGATCAAACACAGTGCTTGCTATTAAAAACATGTAGACTCAAAGATTTGGTCTCTGCTTGTATGGAGTTCTAGATGCAAAATACATATATTAAGTTCATTGCTAGAGGTTGTTATGGTGAATTTTATGTGTCAACTTGACTGGGTGGGGTCCCAAGATATTCAGTCAAACATTATTCTGGATTTTTCTGTGAGGGCGTTTTGGATGAGATTAATGTTTACTTCAGTAGAGTGAGTGAAATAGTTAGCTTTCCCTACTATGAGTGGGCCTCATCCAATCAGCTGAAAGTTTGACTAGAACAAAAGCTGCCCTATTTTGAATAAAAGGGATCTCTTTCTACTGAGTGCCTTCAAACTGGGGCATCAGTTTTTCCTTCCTTTGGACTGAACTGCAACATTAACTTTTCCTGGGTCTTAAACCTGCCAGACTTCACACTGAAATTACACCATCAGCTTTCTCGAGTCTCCCGTCTGCTGGCTGTCAGTCTTCAGATTTATCCTCTTCCATAATTACACAAGCCAATTTCTAATAATAAATATATATTATATCTTATTACTTCTATGTCTCTGGAGAACTCTAACTACTAAAGATGTTTAGAGGGGATATTACGGGATTATGGAGGAAAGATCATATAATGAACTGCAGAATAATTACAGATGGCTTCTCAATGGATTAAACCCTAATCTGACTCTTAATTTAAATATTTTAAATGTATGCAAATTATAATCTTTATCAAAGAAAAATATAGTGTAGTTTAGTATCTTCAAATAATTTTAGCACCAGAAATTTCTTTCAAATAATGTTTTATAAAAAATTTTTAAAAACTCCAATAAATAAAACAAATACAACCGAAGCAGCTCTTAATGATGTGGAAGTATGACCAGGCACCCAGCCATATCTATAAACTCCACAGAATCTTCTCTGTAAACCCCTAAGTCTTGAACAGTGATTCACAAGTTAAAAATTATGCCTGTCTTCATCATCAGAAAAAGAGGGGTAGAAGAGGAGTTTATACAATTATTTTGATTAAAACAGCATCATACTATTTAAACTATCATCCTGTACAACAAAATATAACACCCATAATTTAAAAGATAAAAAAATAACTTTATGAGGAGCAAGTGTTTTTAAGTACAATTATTCCAGTTGTGCTTATTGCTCTATCCCATCTTTAAAAGAAGAATTAGATAAAGGAATTAATCAGACCTGTTTTTCTCAAGATTGATGAGGAAAGAATGGAAGGTATTTTACCCATAACAGGGGAGATAAGCAGGGATTCATGTATACATACCTGAAGTTTTCCTTGTCTTGAAAGAGAGTCAAGAGATACTGTTTTTGAAAGACAGAATCATGGAAGCAAAGGCAGGCTTGCCCAAAATGTAGAAGGTTTAAAGAATATAATAAAAGATAACTTTTCAAATAACTGGAAAAGATGCATTTTTCAACAAATGGGAAAACTGAGTAGTCATCTGAAATAAAATTTAGAAATTGACTTCATATCGTCCATTAGAGTAAATTCAGATGAATCAATGATTGAAACAACTGGGAAAGTACAAAAAGAAAGCACGAGGAGATTTGGTTTTAAAATTATATGGTGGGCATCGCATCTCTAAGTACAAAACAAAACACAAAAGACACCAAGTAAAGCAGCAATAAATTTAATACACACACATTTTAAGGTTATTTTTGCAGAAAATTTTATAAAGTCAAAGACCAATGTTAATTTGGAAAAATATTGTTAATTCTCATCATACACAGCATGAAAACTTCAATATATAAATACTTTTGAAAAGAAAAAAAAACTGCACTAAGAGGATCAAAGCATATGTGTATATATACACAAAGCAGTGTTTTAAAAAATATACACTGCTGATGGGAGTATACATTTTTATAATCCCCCATGAAAGATAATTTGACAATAACTATCAAAATGCAATGCACATACCCTGTGACTCAGCAATTTGTTTTTCTGGGCATTCATCCTACATATTTGGAAAGTACTGCATGCATAAAGACATTCATTACAGCCATGGTGTGTTATAGTTAAACTACCTATATGTCTGCCAATATGGGACAAGTTAAATACATTATGCTACATTTGTACAATAGAATACCTTACAATTTTATATTGAATATGGCATCTTTAGATGTACTGTTAAAATAAAAGTCAAAGTTCATATCATGTCTCTGTTTCTATAGAAAAGGGTAATACTTATATAAGGCTTGAAGTGCAGAGAAATATCTGGAATAACACGCAAGAATGGTGAATGCATCTGGAAAGGTGTTTGGCTAACTGCACAGGAAGAAAGAGGACACATTTTTACAGTATCTCTTTTTTGTACTTTTAGAAAATTATCTAGTGCATGTATAACCTCTTTGGTAATAAATATATAAAATATTTTAACTCTCCATGTGTTGGGAAACATACACCACCATAATCGTTTTTCATCATGCATAAGTCAAAGAACAGTGTCCTAGTGAAAATTACAGAATACTTTGAATCAAACGATAGCAAAAGCAATTTATATAAAATGTGGTCAAATACTACTTTAGTTGTTTTTTAAGAGAAAATTATAGCCTTAAATGTGATTTAGTAAAAAACAACACATACTGAAAATAATTAAATTGACGTTTATTTTGAAGAGCAAGAAAAAATTATAGTAAAATGAAGGGAAAAGACGATCATATAATACACACAATAAAATGAATGTAAACAAACAAACTCTCAGAAACCATAAAAAATGCAGTCTTATTTTAAAAAATGTTAGTAAATAGACAAAGAATGGAAATAATAGTAAAAGTAGAAGAAGGATCTTATCTCCTAAGAAAAGAAAAATCATTAAAATCCTATGAGGGACATTTTTATTCTAATACATGTTTGAATCTAAAATCTACGTTAAATAGGCAAGTAACTAGAAAACTGCATGTACTACAGTAAACACACACACACACATACACACACACACACACACACACATCTTGCTAGCCCAATACATGGTAAAAAAAATTTATTTGTAAATAATTTACCCCTCTTCCAAAAATATAGAAATTAAAAGCACAGTGTTTTAGGCATATGCTTTCTAAATTTCACAGAATAGCAATTGCAGTCTTATATAAATTCTTCATAAATATTATACATTTCTTCTTGAAAGTAAATGTAATAAGATTCCCTAACTTATTTCACAAAGCTTCTAAAACCAAAGAAAGTAAAAATTACAACTAAAAATATAACTATATTTAATTTAGCAGTTTTAAAAAATATATCCTAATAGTTTCATTCTAGAAAATTGAACAATATAATGAATACCATAACAGATACAATTAAAAAGTGATCATCCTAATATATGCAAAACATGTTTTATAAAATTAAAGCATTTATAATAAAAACTTAGCAGAGTGGATTTAGACATGATAGCCATTAGTCTGACAAATGACATGAGATTTAAAAAATTCTAATTGTTAAAATTTGTGCCTCCTATTACATTCAGGGAGGAAGAGAAAAGCAAGAATATCTGTTAAAATCACTACCATAGAGGATTATACTGGATATACCAGAAGATGTAAGTGTAAACATTAGAAACTCAAGAGAATTAGTAAAGTAAAATTAATCAAGTTTATAAGACTAGAAGTAGATTTTAAAATATTATAAACTTTCAATATAAACTAAACAAAAAAAGAAATAATAAAAGAAAATCCTCTCAAAAGAGAAACAGAGTCTATAAAATTACCCCAAAATAAACCTCTTCATGGAATTGGAGTGGAGCGCCTTCCCGCAGCAGCAGCAAAATCCCAGGCGTGGAGCATCCTCAGCCTCCAAGAGCAGTAAAGGATTGGGACCTGAAAGCACCCCTGGCAGCAGCAGCAGCAGTAGTAGCAGTGAGAACTGGGAGCTGACACTCATCCCCAGGAGCGACTGAGCCCCACCAGGCAGCAGAGTTCCCCAACGGCACACCAGAGGGACCCACGAACCCCAGAAGAACACCAGTGGAACCCATGAACCCCATAAGCATACCAACAAAACCCACAAACTGCAACAGCACACCAGCTGGACCTACACACCCTGGCAGCATACCAGAGGGACCCACAAACCCCAGCACATGCCAGTGGAACCCACACACCCCAACAGTGTACTAGTGGAACCCACGTACCCCAACAGTGTTCTAGTGGAACCCTACACACCCCAGCAACATACCAACAGGTCCCACAAACCCCAGCAGGGCACAAGAGGGACCCACGCACCCCAGGCAGCAGCAGCACATATTGGCAACTAAGACCCATTCCCAGCAGCATCAGCAGAAGCCAATCAAGAGCAGTGCCCCAGCACAAGCAGCAGTGAGTCTCGAGGAGCTGAGACCTGCACGACAGACCAATTTCAGCCACCAGGTTTCAACCCTCCAAGACCCACAGCAGACAAGAGGAGCCATACACTAAAACAGGCTGGGAGGCATAGCAGCCTTAATTGATACACACCAACCTGCCTACACATTCCAACATCCCTCACCAGGTTTAGCACTACTAGAAGCTAAAACAATGAGACAAAGAAACAACAACCCAATGAAAAAAAAGAAAAGAAAAGAAAAATCACCAGAAAAGGAACTACAGAAACTAGAAGAAAACAACTTGTCATATAAAGAATTCAAAGCAATGATTATTAGGGTGCTCAAACAATTCAGTGAGAACTACAAGCAACTTAATAATAATTATGAAGAGCTCACTGGGAACTACTTCAGCTTAAAAAAAGAGGTAGAAGCTGTGCATAAAAAGGTAGAAGCTATACATAAAAACCAAGAGGAAATAAAGAATGACATAGCTTATATAAAAATACGTTAAAAGGGTTCAAAAGTAGATTAGAAGAAGCTGAAGACTGAATCAATGACTTAAAAGAAAAGGTAGAGAAAAACACCCAAATAGAGAAGCAAATGGAAAAAAAGTTTAAAAAGCAGAGGAGAGTTTAAGGAAGCTGTGGGACCATACAAAATGTAACAACATTTGGATTATAGGGGTACCGGAAGGAGAAGAATCAGAGAAGGAATAGAGAACCTGTTTGAAGAAATAATGACAGAAAAATTCCCTAAACTGATGAAGGAAAAAGTCACACAAGTCCAGGAAACACAAAGAGTCCCAAGCAAGACGAACCACAAAAAAGCCACAGCTAGACACATCATAATAAAAAATGGCAAACATTAAAAACAAAGCAAGAATCTTAAAGGAAGCAAGAGGCAGACAGTTACCTACAAGGGAGCTTCCACTAAACTGTCAGCTGATTTCTCAATAGAAATACTACAGGTCAGAAGGGAGTGGCATGAAGTGTACAAAGTAATGAAAGTCAAGGGTTTGAAGACAAGGCTACTTTATCCAGCAAGGCTATCATTCAAAATTGAAGGAGAAATAAAGAGCTTCACAGATAAAATAAAAGCTAAAGGAATTTACCACCACCAAGCCAGCACTGCAAGACATGCTGAAGGGACCATTGTAAGAAGAAGAAACAGAGAAAGAGAAAGAGGAACACAGGCATAAAATAAAAATGGCAACTAATAACTATCTATCGATAATAATCTTAAATGTAAATGGCTTAAATGTTTTAATCAAAAGACACAAGGTAGCTGATTGGATAAGAAAACACGACCCATATATATGCTGTCTACAAGAGACTCACCTTACAACAAAAGACTCACACGGGATGGAAGTGAAGGGATGGAAAAAAATTTACCAAGCAAATGCAAATGAAAAAAAAAGCTGGTGTAGCAATACTCATATCTGACAAGATAGACTTCAAAACAAGGACCATAATAAGAGACAAAGAAGGTCACTATACAATATTAAAAGGATCAATCCAACAAGAGGATATAACCCTGGTACACATATATGCACTAAATATGGGAGCTCCAAAATATATTTAAAAACTTCTGGAGGACTACAAGGGAGAAATCAATAGCAATACAATCCTAGTGGGGGATTTTAACACCCCACTTACACCAGTGGATATATCTATTAGACAAAAACTTAACAAGGACATAGAGTCCTGAAATGACGACATAGATCAGATGGACTTAATTGATATTTACAGATTATTTCACCTCAAAGCTGCAGAATATATATTCTTCTCAAGTGTACACGGGACATTCTCAAAGACAGACCACATGTTAGGACACAAAGTAAGTCTCTAAAAATTCAAAAAGATTGAAATTATATCAAGCATCTTCTCGGACCACAATGGCATGAAACTAGAACTCAATTACAACAAAAACACACAAAAACATTCAAACACTTGGAGGCTAAATAGCATGTTATTGAACAATGAATGGGTTACCAATGAGATCAAGGAAGAAATTTAAAACGTCCTGGAAACCAATGAAAATGAATACACAACAACACAATATCTATGGGATATAGCAAAAGCAGTCCTGAGAGGAAAGTTCATAGCACTACAGGCCTACCTCAAGAAACAAGAAAAATTTCTAATTGACTATCTAACCTACAACTTAAAGATCTAGAAAGGAAACAAAACAAAAAACCCAGAGTAAGTAGAAGAAAATAAATAGTAAAGGTCAGAGCATAAGTAAACAACATAGAGACTAAAAACATCAGTTCAAATATCAATTAAACAAAAAGCTGGTTCTTTGAAAAGATAAACAAGATTGATGAACCTTAAGCCAGACTCACCAAGAAACAAAAGGAGAGGACCGAAATAAACAAAATCAGAAATGAAAGAGGAGAAGTAACAACTGACACCACAGAAATACAAAGGATCATCAAAACATAGTATGAACAATTATATGCCAACAAATTGGACAATCTAGGCAAAATGGACAAATTTCTAGAAACACAGTCTCCCAAAACTGAACCAGGAAGAGATAGAAAACTTGAACAGACCAATAACAACAAAGGAAATTGAAGATGCAATTAAAAACTCCCAGCAAACAAAAGCCCAGGCCTGAATAGCTTCATGGGGGAGTTTTACCAAACATTCAAAGAAGAACTAATACCCATTTTTCTCAAACTATTGCAGAAAATACAAGAAGATGGGAGACTTTCAATCTCATTTTATGAGGCCAGCATAATCCTAATTCCAAAACCAGATGAAGACACTACAAAGAAAGAAAACTACAGACCAATATCCCTGATGAACAAAATATTAGCAAATCGAATCCAGCAATATATCAAAAAAATTATCCACCATGACCAAGTGTGATTCATCCCAAGGATGCAAGGATAGTACAATATTCACAAATCAATAAATGTGATACACCACATAAACAAAATGAAAGATAAAAAACATACAATCATATCAATAGATGCTGAGAAAGCATTAAACAAAATCCAGCAACCATTTCTGATAAAAATGTTCAGCAATCTGGGAATAGAAGGATCATATCTTGACATAATAAAAGCCATATATGAAAACCTACAGCCAACATCATACTCAATGGGCAAAAACTAAAAACATTTCTTTTAAGAACGGGAACAGGACAGTGATATCTACCTTTGCCACTCTTATTTAACAGTCTTAGCCACAGGAATTAGACATGAAGAAAAAATTGGAAAGGAGGAAGAGAAACTGTCATTATTTGCAGATGACATGATATTGTACATAGAAAACCCTAAAGACTCCATCAAAAATCTACTAGACTTAAAAATGAATTTGGCAAAGTAGCAGGATACAAAATTAATGCCAATAAATTGATGGAATTCTTATACACCAACAATAAACTCACAGAAAGAGAAACTAAAAAAAATATATCATTTACCATCACAGCAAATAAATTAAGATACCAAGGAATAAACTTAACCAAAGAAGTAAAGAATCTCTTCACAGAAAACTACAGGTCATTTAAAGAGAAATAGGAAAGATATAAAAAAGTGGAAGCATATACCTTGTTCATGGATTAGAAGAATTAACATCATTAAAATGCCCTTACTACCCAAAGCTATATATAGATTCAATATAATCCCCATCAAAATACCAAAGATATACTTCACAGAACTAGAACAAATACTCCAAAAGTTTATATGGAACCAAAAAAGGCCCCAAATGGCCACAGCAATCTTGATAAACAAGAACAAAGTAGGAGGGATCACATTATCAGACATTAGGTTACACTACAAAGCCACTGTAATTAAAACACAGGTACTGGCACAAGAACAGGCACATAGATCAATGGAACAGAACAGAAAACCCAGAAATTGACTTAAGACAATATGCTCAAATAATATTTGACAAAGGTAGCAAGAGCATACAGTGGAGTCAAGATAGTCTCTTCAATAAATGGTGCTGGGAAAATTGGACAGCTACATGCAAAAAAAATGTAACTAGACCACCAACTTACACCATACACAAGAATAAACTCAAAATGGATAAAAGACTTAAATGTGACTCATGAATCCATAAAAACCCTAGAAGAAAATACAGACAACAAAATTTCCGACATCATACACAGCAGAATTTTCACTGATACATCACCTAAGGCAAGAGAAACAAAAGAAAAAATGAACACATGGGAGTACATCAAACTAAAAAGCATCTGCACAGCAAAAGAAACAACCATCAAAATGGAAAGGGAGCCCACTGTATGGGAGACCTTAATTGCCAATGATACATCAGATAAGGGGTTAACTTCCAAAATATATAGAGTACTCACACAACTCAATAAAAGAAAGATAAAGAACCCAATTAAAAAATGGTCAGAGGAGCTAAATCGGCACCTCTCCAAACAGGACATACAAATGGCCAAGAGACATATGAAAAAATGCTCAACATTACTAATCATCAAAGAGATGCAAATTAAAACAACAATGAGGCATCACCTCATAACTGTCAGAATGGCCACCATCAACAAATCATCAAACAACAAGTGCTGGCAAGGGTGTGGAGAAAAGGGGACTCTAGTACACTGCTGGGGGGAATGCAGACTGGTGCAGCCACTATGGAAAACATAGTGTTACCTCAAAAAATTAAAAATTGAACTTCCATTTGACCCAGTGATTCCACTTCTAGGAATATACCTGAAAGAAGCCTGAAACACCAATCAGAAAGAATATATGTACCCCTATATTTATAGTAGCACTATTTACAATAGCTAAGATCTGAAAACAGCCCAAGTGCCCATCAAAAAAGCAGTGGTACATATACACAATGGAGTACTGTGCAGCTGTAAGAAAGAAAGATCTCTTATCCTTTGAGATGACATGGAGGGACCTGGAAAGTATTATCCTAAGCGAAACAAGCCAAGCAGAAAAATACAAATATTACATGATCAAACTTATTTCTGGAATATAATGAACTAAACAAACTGATGAACAAAATAGACCTAGAGTCATAGAAGTAGGGTACAGACTGACAATCCTCAGAACGGGGTTGGGGGGAGGATAAACCACAGAACTTATATGCATGTATGCATAACCAAAGGACAGACAACAAAGCTGGGGATGGAGTGGGAGGGGATGGGGAGGAGGGTGTCAATGGGGCGGGGGGGAAGGAGAAACATTTATAACAAAAATAAATTAATAAAAAAAAGAGCTAAAAAGAAAATAAACCTATTCTAATGTATAATACCTTTGGTAAAAATTTACAAAATTTTACTGAGAGACATTAAAAAGAAAAATGTAAACAGGGATAAACTGTGGAATGTGTGAGAGATAACTTCTTGGGAAAATATGCATAACTTAAAATGTATGTGTGAAATGCAAATGTCCTATAAGAAATTGTGACAAAGACGTTCACCTGAGCAATTCTGGGCATATTCTGAAGGTTTATGACTTGACTTCAAGTTGAACATGCAGTCAGTGAAACTGTCCTCTCTTCTTCCACCAAAAGATGTTACCATAGTCTGAGGATGGAGGAACCCCAAAATCTGTATCAAGAAATATTCTAGTGAAAGTCATTGCTACCAATCTACCCCCCAAGTGTATCCTCCAAAATCACGAGTCCTATGGAAGAGTTCCCATTTCCTAAATGTAGTTCTTCTGCTTCTTGGTACCAGAGCCTCCCATAAACTAGAAGGAACACATTATACATATGAATAAAGACGACTTCTCAGTATTGCATAGAAAAACTCACTGTGTAAATTTTTAGATACCCTGATGGTAGAAAACGCATAATGTATGCAGCCAGCCACTGATCATAGCTTGTGACCTCTTGATGACAGTGTTCATCGCCTTTGCCACTTCAAACTGTTTTGAAGTTAACTGGGCCTATAAAGAGTTGATGCAGTGCAATAAATAACTAATCCAATTTCTATCTTTCAAATTCATTATATTTATGTTGCTTTAAATATAAAATTGGCTGGTTTATACCTGTAGCTTGTACTCAATAGCTAATCAATGTATTGAGCACTTGAATTAAAAATTCTGTTTTAAGGACTTTTTCTAAATGCACATTTTTATTACAAAAAAAAGAAAACCTCAAAGCTTATATTCATTGATCTTTCAAGACCCAGGTTTATTTATTAAATAGAAAGACCAAACCTGATTGTTCATAATCAATAGCAGACAATCCCAGTCACTACTGCTCATATCATTACTATGTTTTTCTTTGAAGCACACACAACAGTAGACTAGACTATATATTTCATTCCAGAATTATCCCAGTGTTTTATTTTCATGGACTTAATATTAAAAAAGCACAAATCTTTAGAAAACAGTACATAAATAAATAGAATGTACTATCAAGTAAGGGTTTTGTTTGTTTGTTTGTTTTTGCATCAGATTATATCCATCAGAGACTTGTCCAAGTACAGTTAATATAACTATTCCTGACCAGGTGACTTCCAAATGCTGCCATTTATTCATGCAATCTTCTATTTCAATTTATATATGAAAATTAATTCAGTCCTATAAGTTTAAATACATAATGATTCCCTTTTTATCTTCACAAAGGTTTTTTTTGTACTTTACAACCAGTTGAAAGATTGAGAACTCCATATTCATTTAAATTCCTTTTCTCCCCACGGTCCTGCCTACTAGTTCGTGTTGTTTGTGCTGACAGCTTGGATGGTGAATCTTGTTTTACGTAATATTCCAACAGTCATATTTTTTCCAGGATAAGTCTTCTCCATTCTTTGTTCATTCTCTTGCTGCATTTGACATTTGAATTTTGTTATTCTGCCTTACAAAGGCAATAGATTGGGAGAATATAGGCATGTTGGATAATGGAACACAGCCAGCTAATCTTTGATTTAAAAAAAATACAAAAAAACTATTATCCTATATAACATGGTGTCAGCCTGATTTTCTTATTCCTTCATATTTAATCTCATGAAGAATGGCTCAACATACTTAACTGATCAGAGCATATAAATGTTCATTTGAAATAATATACCTTGAGTAATAAATACCATAACTCAACCAATACTTTTTGGACATATGGCAATGAAGCCCATTTTTCCCCTTTTCCTATAATTTTGTTCACTCTGCTAGTCACACAATATGTTCCCTGCAATCTATCCTTTTCTGTTGACAGAGAGAGTAGTGATCATTTAGGTGTGTATCTGATTAAGGTGTTGTGACACTGAAAACTGAATGTTGATGCTAGCAGTTAGCTCTTCGCTTTCCTTCAGAACCTCCACATTTGAATGCAAGTATTTAGAAAATATACTCCAACTTTTAAAAGAGAAAATAAATACTCGTTAGTCATAATTATAGTAAAGCCCAGAATCTAAAAATCTTTAATCTAAGTACTAGAGATATCATTATCTTGCTAAATGCTCAAGTAAGGGGCTATTTATTCAGAGAATGCTTTTTAATTACTAAAAGGAGCTGCATTTTCCCAAAAGCCTACCTGGTCTCATATCCTGGTTTAGAAACCTAGATTGCACGTAACTTTATGCTTATCTTTCCCAGTGGAGACAGATAAAGCAGAGTATGCAAAGTCTTATTTGAGATGCCATTTTTTCACTAACAGTGATCTTACCTTGTTTCTGCTCTGCACTTTGCAAAGCACTTCACAATCTAGAATAAATTCCAGTTCTGTTTTTCCATGCCAGCTACACGGGTTTGAAGAAAAGTGTTGCATAAAGCAAGCAATATTGCACCCATTACATTCCGTATTTAATAATTTATCTCACCCACAAAATGATCATATACCTTGCTCTGTTGATTCTCTGTGATGAAAACTCCACTTGGCCCTTGACGTCTGGCAGAGCATTTCCCACCTTGAGGTAGAGTGGACAATTAGGATAGAGTGACATTTTAGCAACTTATAACATAGAAATTCTCAGTTCTGTCCAGTTTGGCTCAGCAGTTGGGCATCGGCGTGCAGTCCAGAGAGAGGCAGGTTCAGTTCTCACTAAGGGCATGTACCGTGGTTGTAGTTTGTCCCCGGCCCTGGTTGGGTCGTGCGTGTGGGTGGCAGCCACTCGATGTATCCCTTTCACGTCGATGTTTCTCTCTCTGTGTCTCTTACTCTCTCTCCCTCCCACTCTATCTGAACAAAAAAATGGAAAAATGTACTCTGGTGAGGATAAAAAATAAATAAAATAGAGATTCTCAGGTATGACCCATGGACTCCAGAGAGTACTGGATCCAGCTGTTGTTTCTAATTTATTTGTTTTCCAACTGTAAAGTGAGAGTAGACAGGATAAGTGAGGTGTGTGTCTTCCACAAGCCTGTGTTGACTACATTAAATAGGTGTGGGGACACTGTAGTTAGGGTGCCATGTGTGATAAATACACTAAAATAGGTTCCTTCTTTCCTTCCAAGGTTTTTAAAGCTTGAACCCAATTAACAAGGCTCCTGTACTCTCCATGTAAGAGAAGCCTCATTCTAGAAGAATTTTGCTTGCCCCTCGGAACTCCTTCTAAATAATTTATGTTACTCCTACATAGCAATTGTCAAAACAGTAGGTGTATAAGCTTCTATGGCCTTTTATTAAGGTGAATTGTTATCTCCAGAAGCTACATATTATCCTGGCTACTGTATGAAGAATTGACTGGCAGGTAATAAAGTAGAAGCAAAAGAGGTTCAGTCAGATGTGATGCAAACATCTAGATGAGAATCTATTGTTAGATGGTGATGATTTGGATTAAGGTAGTAGCAATAAAAATGGCAAGAGGTCAGTGGATTGCTGCTTTATTGTAGAGGCAGCTTTGACAACATTTTTTTTTTTTTTTGGCAATGGATTGAGTTTATTCATTTATTTATTTGTTTGTTTGTTTGTTTGTTTTTATGAATTTTTTTATTTATTTTTTTGTTACAGATATTTTACCTTTTTACCCCATTGGCACCCCCCACCCCACCCCACCTCCGCCCCGTTCCTGCCTTAGTTGTCCATGTCCACTGGTCATGCATACATGCATATAAGTTCTGTGGTTTATCTCTTCCCACCCCCCCACCCCCACCCCCTCTTCTGAGGGATGTCAGTCTGTGCCCTACTTCCATGCTTCTGGGTCTACTGTATTCCTCAGACTGGTATGTTCATTATATTCCGTATATAAGTGAGATCATGTGGTATTTGTCTTTTTCTGCTTGGCTTCTTTCACTTAGGATAATACTTTCCAGGTCCTTCCATGTCGTCTCAAAGGATAAGAGATCTTTCTTTCTTACCGCTGCATAGTACTCCATTGTGTATATGTACCACAGCTTTTTGATCCATTCGTCTACTGGTGGATAGTTGGGCTGTTTCCAGATCTTAGCTATTGTAAATAGTGCTGCTATGAACATGGGGGTACATATATTCTTCCTGATTGGTGTTTCAGGCTTCTTGGGGTATATTCCCAGCAGTGGGATCACTGGGTCAAATGGAAGTTCAATTTTTAATTTTTTGAGGTAGCACCATATTGTTTTCCATAGCGGCTGTACCAGTCTGCATTCCCACCAGCAGTGAATTAGAGTCCCCTTTTCTCCACACCCTCGCCAACACTTGTTGTTTGATGATTTGTTGATGGCGGCCATTCTGACAGGTGTGAGGTGATACCTCATTGTTGTTTTAATTTGCATCTCTCTGATGATTAGTGATGTTGAGCATTTCTTCATATGTCTTTTGGCCATTTGTATGTCCTGTTTGGAGAGGTGTCTTTTCAGCTCCTCTGCCCATTTTTCAATTGGGTTCTTTGTCTTCCTTTTGTTGAGTTGTAGGAGCACTCTATATATATTGGAAATTAACCCTTTATCTGATACATCATTGGCAATGATGTTCTCCCATACAGTGGGTTGCCTTTCCATTTTGATGATTGTTTCTTTTGCTGTGCAGAAGCTTTTTAGTTTAATGTAGTCCCATGTGTTCATTTTCTCCTTTATTTCTGTTGCCTTAGGTGATGTATCAGTGAAAATTCTGCTCCGTATGATGTCTGAAATTTTGCTGCCTAGATTTTCTTCTAGAATTTTTATGGATTCATGGGTCACATTTAAGTCTTTTATCCATTTTGAGTTTATTTTTGTGTATGGTGAAAGTTGATGGTCTAGTTTCATTTTTTGCAGACAACATTTTAAAATCAATGTGATGTTAGCTTTCAGAAATGGGCACATGAACGATAAGTCTTAGGATTCTGGCATGAGTGCTTCAGTAGGTGGTAACATTATTTGCTGAAATGCAGAAGTCTGGGGAAGAAAAACTCTTCATCAGTATGAAGAGAAACCAACTGCCTTCTTTGAACAAGTTAAGTCAGAGATGGTTACATAGCATCCATATGGAGATATTGAATAGGCATTAGGATATAGGATTTCAGTGTATATAGATAAGAGATGGAGCTATAACATTAGGAATCACCCAAAAGGAGACTGGACCTGAGGTCATCAATCAGAAATATGCTCCTGAAGAAAAGTGTGTGGACAGATAAAATGTTAACATAATAGCCTCCCTCTCCCCAAGTCTATCCTTGTTCTCCTTGAGAAATCTGGAGTGATAGAAGAATAAAAGTTCTCACATATCAACTTAGAACAATTTATGTATTAACTTATATGCAAATATATAGATAGAAGTCAAGTGAAAAAATGGAATTTCAAGAATTTCTTCAATATCCGAAGTCTGATATATCATTGCACTGAAAACATTTAAGCACCTCAAAATATTGCTCTCACTAGCAACATCTTGCTATGGTTTTAGGGAATTCTATGAACACCCAAAAATACCATCACCTCACCCTCACATCCACACAATGTGAAAACAACCAAAATATCAATTAAATATGACAAACAGTAGTTTATAATCTAACTTCCAATTACACTATTACAAACTTTTGCTACAAAACATGTGTGCCAAAATCAAGTATACATTGTGAAGTCTAGACTTGAATTTTCATGACCAGCTGCAAAGAATTATTGTATTCTAGGGGGAAAGGAGATATAAGAAGAGTAAAACAAAAAGATTTCCAGATTTCAGAGTCTTTGGAGCAGTATTTCATCTGTGCCAATGAGTTTTTCCTTGCCAACCTTTGTAGTTAAAACCAGCTACTTGTTAAACTAAAAATGTAATGGTTAGAGAGTGAATTCTAGAACAAGGATGCCTATGTTTAAATCTCAGTTTTGCCAAATAATTGTGCTTAGACAGATCACCTAACTTCTCTCTTTTTCAAATAGCTCACTTTTACAATAGTCATAATAATATTACCTCACTCACGTCGTCTCCATGTAAAAGTTGCACGTGGAAATGTGGCTACTCAAACCCATCCGTGAGTATGTATTCACTCTTGTCTACCCAAAACATGCCGTCATTTCTCTAAGACAGAAATTGTGTTTGCCTTTCTGATATATATATAAAAATTATTTTTTACCCTAAGATGGAATAAAATGAGCAATTATAAAACTCTCAGTAAAGTCTTAAGTATGCCTAACAAGCCTAGGTAAAGGGGAAAACTGTGTTTATATAACTTGTATTTACACATGTTTTTCTACATGTAATTTATCTTTATATGTAAGACTACAGCTTATGTAGCATTTATTGTGTGCCAGGCATTATTTTAAGTGCTTTGTAAATGTTATATCATTTGTTTTTGATGTTGATAGTGCTTTCAATTCCATTTTACAAATCAGAAAACCGAGAGAGAGGAAGAAAGAGAGAGGGAAATTGATTTTTGGCTAAAAGAGATTAAATGGTTGCTCAAGATTTCACAGCTGGTAAGTGGAGCGGCTGAGATTTAAACCCAGGCAGTCTGGCTCTAGCCTAAGTAATCTGCTGTGCTGTCTCTAATTGTAAACAAAGGACATCATACGTTTGCTTTAAACACTTGGTGAAAAATAAGATGGTAGACTATCACAGCTGAAATCTCTTCCCACTCAAATATGTTTCATGAAATGATGCCACATCTATCACAATGTGAATTAGCATATTAGTTATTCCAAGGTTACCTATCCCATTATAAAATTTAATGTGTATATTTGTTAAATTCTCATAGTGACTAGTGTTATAAGGATCTGAATTTGGAAAATACTAATTCATATTATTTCCAGGACAGGTAGACATGCTCTTCTTTTGTAGAAATATTATGAAAAGGGAAGTTTGCATTCTATTAGCACCAGTGAATGCACTTACAGAGAAGAGGAATGATCATTGCTGAAAGAGACTCAGGTATCCCAGAGTAGTGTGGTCTACATTTCTTTTATATATTCCACCTATTACTTCCATCAAAAAAGATGGGGTAATCTTGCAATAAAATGCTCTCTCTCTCTCTCTCTCTCTCTCTCTCTCTCACACACACACACACACACATACACACACAGCAATTAACCCGTGTCTCTCACCCTACTCCCTGCACCACCACCCTGCGATTATAAGGTGAAGACTTTATAATGAGGGTATATCTCATGTAGTGTATAATGATTCAGTGCATAAATTAGGAGCGCACAGTGTGAACTCTTACACATTAATTCACCCAGTCATGAAGTGCCTGTTTTATACCAGGTATTATAATTTGTTGGGTCATTACAATTACTTGGCATAAGAATTACTGTCCTGATATTATATATGAGAATAAAGGGGCCCCAGAACTAATTTCAAAAGAATCTAAATCATAAATAATAGCTAGATGCAAAGCTTGGATGCTTGTTCTTCTGCGTCCAGTGTGCCCTCTCCTAGAGAGTCCTACAGCACAATTATCTCTCTCTTTCTCTCTCTCTCTCTCTCTCTCTCTCTCTGTGTGTGTGTGTGTGTGTGTGTGTGTGTGTGTGTAGCATTTGTATTCTTATCTTCAGGATTCTATGTCTTTCAAACAGCCTTGCACTCCTGTGTCCTGGACGACCCTTGTCAAAGAAATTCTCTATGGCCCTTAAAGTTTACTAAAATGTTGTTGGTTAATAGAAATCATAACTGACTTCATCATACAACCCTAATTATATCTTCCATTGAATTGATGAATTTAATTTTATTTTATCAACTCTATCTAGCTGGACAGAGTTTCCAGGAAAATTGCTGTCACTTTAAACTGACCATACAACCAGGAACAGAGAGCTGACATATCTTAATGTCAGTAGTACACTGTACCCATTTGGGCAAACATTCTCAATGACGAGGCTGTGAGTGAGATTCTTGGGTGCATTGGTTCTCCAAAATAAAAGACAAAGTTGCCATTGGAAGGCAGGAGTACATTTTTCTGGGGATAAAAGATAAAGCTATGTTCAATGTCTAAAGGGCTTCAAGACCCCAAAGGTACCATCGACTGATGGAGAAGCAGCACATTAGACACTCCCTACCTCTCCCACAACACCCGTTCTGGTCCTGTGCATCAGAGTGATGCATGCATATCAGATGCTAGGGCACACAATTATCCAGCCAAGGTGCTAAGGGAAAGAATCTGTGTGGGGGACAGAGGAAGCAGTGGCCCGTTGTCGATGTCAGTGCTGTTATTCCTGTCTTGTGCGATGTCTTCCTTTATGTTGTTGTTTTGTTTCTTTTTGTGCACCTTGTGTGAAAAGACTGGCCTTGTTCAGTCCACCATTTGAGAGTCCCCCTGCTATGAACAAATCCTAGGTTAGGTTGCTAGGATATGTCTGCTTTGGACAAGTGAAAATTAGCCTGCACTTTGATGAGATTGCCCTTGGATTCATATCTTTCTCTCCATAAAATGTAATTGCTAGAGTTAGTATGTAAAACTAAGAAAAAAAAGGTCAAGTTATTATTGGGGAGAGCTCCTCATCCTTACTGGTTGCTGGGAAAAGTGAGTTTCTTGAGGTATCATTGAAATAAGAATTCCTAGAGGCCCCCAAGGAAGGATGAAATATTACAGAAAGCTTTCTTTCTGAGGAATCAAACCCCTGAGTTTCCAGGCTCTCATTTCCTTTTGCCCTGCCAAGAAAAAAGTCCCATTTTTTTTTTTTTCAGCAGAGCTAAGATCAATGCCATTGTGCACAGTTTCCGCTCCACACTGGAGCACGGGTCTAGTCCAGCATTAGGCCAGCTTAGTTTGTGTTCTGTGCTGCAGTCCATCAGTCCATTACATGTGCAGTCTGCAGGGCCACATGACTATGAAGGGAACATGGGCAGGAGCAAATAAGAAGGAACAAGAGAGCCCCATGAGCCAAGAGCCATGAGAGCCAAGAGAGTGCTCTCCTTTGGCTAGGCCCTAGATTCTAGGGGATTATGTGTTCCCAAATTTTCACAGGCTTGCAGTGGCTCTGCCCACTCTGGCCAATGATCTCTCTTTCCAGGGTTGACTGACAGGCAAGTACCTTCCCTGTGTCATCCTAACTCACTGCAGCATGTGCCCATTTTCACTTTTGTCTAGTCCCTTCCCCCAGTAACCTGCAGGGAATGGGCTGGTGGTTCCCTGGAGAGAGTAAAATTGCAGCTATCTGGTGAAGCTGCCTAAATGGCATGTCTATAATGCCTGGCCTTCCCTTTGCTCCCTTCTTAGGATTAATAACTGGATAATTACAATGGTATTAAAGTTAGGGGTGAATAAAAACATTGTTTCTCATACTTCTTTCAGCCCCATGTGCCAAAGTCAGACAGAGTTTGGAGAAAAGTGCTCTAGTGTTAAAGAGAGTGTGCATTTAATTGGAAGCATCCCATCTACACCTGCCTTTGAACTTGTGGCAGCTTTAACACCTGGAAAAAAACGCATGATCTCAGGATTCTAGTTATCTCTGCCATCTTTCCACCAATGAGATGGGAATATCAATGATGACTATTAAACTGCATGTGTGTGGAGAGTAGCTGGTGGTGTCATATAAGAAGTGTTAAGTTGCCTGGCTGTTGTGGCTCAGTGGTTGAGTATCGACCCATGCACCAAGAGGTCGTCGGATCAATTCCCAATCAGGGCACATGCCCAGGTTGTGGGCCTGATCCTTAGTAGGGAGCATGCAGGAGGCAGCGAATTGATGTTCTCTCTCATTGATGTTTCTATCTCTCTCTCCTTCTCCTTTCCTCCCTCTCTAAAATCAATAAAGAAAGTAAAGTTAAAAAAAAGAAAAAGAAGTGTTGAGCTTAATGCTGACCATCTGGGAGGAAGGTGTAGTATGTATTAAAGATAGGGAGGTTTACCCTGGAAGTCAGGAACTCAATATGAGAAGATGACTAGTCTAACATATAGCCACTTTCTGACAACCATTTAGAGGTTAATTTTAAGAAGTCTTAGAAACCTCTGAGAAAAACCAATGGGAAATTAATTTTATGTCTTCTGGAAATAATTGATTTTCAGGAGGTCACAGCACTGATGCCTAACTGTTAGAACTGCATGGTTGGAATTCTCAGTTCATTGGTGCATTAGCTGTTGGATCCTGGTGTCAACAAAGCAGCAAAGTCAAATTAGAATCATTAGCATTGACGAAGGAAGAATCAAGGCCAGAGATCACAGTGTCTGTCAAGTAGAAAAACAAAACCTGCAACAAGTTTAATTAAAATAAAATCTGTTATCCATTTCAAAATACATAGCAGCACCTAAATGGCCTTCTATGATGGATGTAGGAACTTCATTGTGGGCCCTCCAGAACCAATGAGCTGAAGCACACAACTAGGTCCCTTCACACTTATGCATTATCACAGGAGGGAAGTCAACTCAGGGTTGTACACAGAAGATACTGGGAGGGGGAAGAGGTTTGGTTGGACTAAAGATAAAAGCAAAGAAGAAAACTAAGAATGGCTTCAGGCTAACAATTTTGTGATTAAAAACAGAGCCATTGATTTTCTCAGTGGCTTTGATCACTTGGGGAAGTATGGCTTACAGGCACAGTCTCAAAATGAGCAGTTGTTTACATATGGGTTGGAAATGGAAGTTTAAGCAGGTGAATTCCATGCATAAAAACAATGTATTTGATATTTTAAAGTCTTGCACAAATAGCATCTTTGGACTAATTTTTATCCAATAAAATAACTTAAGATAATGAATCAAAGAGGTTTAATAACATATGCTTAAGGTAAGTGAATCGTTAGAGCACAGTTGGTAAGGTTAATATTTTATATGGAATTAGAAGTCAGAGAATGATTCTTTTGACCCCATGGTTTAGAGTTTAAGAACAAAGGACATATGATTCTACTAACTGAAAATCACAGAGGGTAAAGAGAAATTATCGATTGATTGAGAAGAAATGGGAGTCATAAAACAAAGGGGGGGGGGGGTCATCAGAAGTTCCCACAGTCAGTTTCCAGGTGTGCCTGTAGTATGTGTTTGACCTGGACCCAGTTGTTTAAAGTTTTTAAGCTTATACTTTTCTCCCTCCAAGTGGAGATAATTATAATTATTTCTAGTTCATAGGGTCATTGTGAAGAGTACTTGAGATAAAGTATATAAAATGCTCAGCAAAGAACCTAGCACATAATAAGTGCTTCTTGAATGTCAGCTGCTGTGGTAAAGGCTGCCAGTTGCCTATTCAATACAGATACCGTCTTTCTTCTGTATTAACACAATCTCAGTATTTGGGGGAGTTGATTATGCTCACTAAAAACTGTTTCCAATCTATTATTCAAATAAAGTTACCCATGTAAAACAGATAAAACCAAGGGGATGCCATGAAATTCGACAGTATGGCATCAAGGAAACCATTTTGTTTTTATCCTTTCTTCACACCTGGAATCATAGCTATTTTGCCTGAACATCAGCAGCCATTTTGTGACCATGAGGCAACATAGAAGCTAAAAGACATGTGCTAAATTTAATAAAGCACAAATATGGAAAGATTTTAGGTCCCCGATGAGAGCATGGAACTGCCAAAACAATTCTTGATTGCCGAGCTATGATAGTTAACTTTATATGTCAACCTGGCTAGTCCATAATACCTAGATATTTAGTCAAATATTATTCTAGATGTTTCTGTGAAGAAATTTTTAAGATGAGATTAACATTTAAGTAGACTTTGAAAGCAGATTGCCCTTCATAATGTGGGCAGGTCTCATCCAATAAATTAGGTATTGTATTCTTAATAGAAAAATTCTCAGAAGAGAGAATTCCATAAGCAGACTGCCTTCAGATTCAAAACCCAACTCTTCCTTCCTCTGGTCTTTAGCCAGCCAAATTCCACAAACTCTTAAGTCAGTTCTTTAAAACAAGTCATTCTCTCTCTCTCATACACACACACACACACACACACACACACACACACACTATTATATCTGTTTCTCTGGAAAACCCTGACTAATACACTCATTAAATACAATTTAAACCTAATTTATTTATTTTTTCATTCTTTTTTAATCCTCACCTGAGGACATTTTTGCATTCATCTTCAGATAGAGCAGGAGGGAAAGAGAGAGGAAGAGAGAGAGAGATACATCGATGTGAGAGAGACACATCGACTGGTTGCCACCCACACAACCCCAACTGGGGCCAGCGACAAACTGCAACAAAGGTACGTGCCTTTTGTGGGAACTGAACCCAGGTCTCTCTGGTCTGCGGGCTGGTGCTCTAACCGCTGAGCCAAACCGGAGAGGGCAAAACCTAATTTATTTAAATACCAATTTTCCCAGGCTTCTATTATTCACTATTGAGCACAATTTCTTGCTCTGTTTCAAGCACTTTTATTAATTGTTACAGTGCAATCATGACCATGAGTATGTGTCAAATGCACAGTTTGTTTCCATGCTTAAATTCTGTTGGGAATGAATTTGTCTTCAAAATTTGAACTGGCCACAGAACAAGGAGGAAGAAACAATAAAATAGAGCAAAAGAAATTGAATCCCATATTTAATTTCCAAAAAACAACCATTACCACTGAATTTTTCACTTGAGTCTACTATTACCCTTATACAGGGGTAACACTTGTATGGTAAGACACTGGTTACTGAGGAAGAAACATATTCTCACTGTGAGCGACTGAGTACTCTCACCCATGTGAGTCTAGGTAAGCAATGGTGAAGCAAAACTAAGACGTTCATAGAGATTTTTGCACTCCATGTTACCCAACACAGCTCAAGTACAATGCTGCAGAACACATTGCATATTCTGATGATTTAATACAATATCAAAGAGTGCTACCTAAACTTTTGTAAACCTCAGGTTCCCTTCTTTAAGTGTTATTTTACACATTTGCTCAGTATTAATATTTTTTAAATGGCTTTGTTTTGGTAGCATCTCTAATGAAAAGCTCAGCCCACCTGACCCCTCTGTCTTCTTCAAGATACCTGATAAATCACTGTGGGATCCCCTGGAGTTCTGCAAAGTCAAAACTTTTTAAAAATCTCCCATCTATAGGTTTCAGTGAAGATCTGTGCCCCCATTCTTTCACTGAGCACAAAAATCAAACTCCCGCCTTTCTCTCTTGTCCCAATCCAATGTCAAGTCTACCATATGCCTTGATCTATTTATTTATTATCATTTCTAGATTCTATGCACAGTTGCATTGTAGCTTCAAAAGCTTTTCTATGTTTGCCAATTTTATATTTTTATTTATTTATTTGTTATTTTTAATAATAGTATGGAGGAGCAGAGTTTCTCACCTCAGCATATGCCATTTTGGGATACAGATTATTTTAAGCTGGTTACTTTTAAGAAACAAAAGACTCAGGAAGAAACTTTGAACTTCCCTCTAATTGCCTAAAAGAATTTAGGCATAGGATCTGCTCCAGGAAGGGAGATATCATCATAGATAGCTACAGTTTAATATGAATTAGTGTGATAGACAAGGAGGACCATAGCAAGGCCTGTTTGATTGAAGTCCTTGCTGTGTTCCTATTGGTCAAGATGGCCCAGAAAACTTTTATGTACCAAACATTTGCTTTTCCTTCTTCATGTGAATTGCCTTCCTACCTTCTGAAGTCTCAAACCATCACCACCACCATTTTTCTCCTTAGCTCAAAATGGCATATAAGCCTCAACTGTCCCATTTGTACTCAGCCCCATATTCTTATGGAACCCCGTATATACACATAATTAAATATGGTCATTTTTCCCTGTTAATCGGTCTTGTGCCAATTTAAATATTAGACCAGTCAGAAGAACTAAGAGAAAAAGGTAGTAAAGGTTCTCTCCCTCACAATAGCAACAATGTTCACCACATGACATGATTCCTGTATCATAAAGTAATTTTAAATAATATTTGTTGAAAATGTACACTAATAGTTATGTGGGAAAAATTAAGTGTATCAAAGATCTAGCAAACGTTGTGAGCTACATCTGTGAAAGACAAGTTGGCCAGAAATATGACAATGATGGATACTAGTTACTTGTTTTGACTTTTTTCAATCAATTTCATCCTTTTGCTTTTAAAAGATAGTGCAAAATGTGGCTGGCTCATTTGTAACCTTGTGATTTTTTTTTTCTGGTTTAGCATATATTGAAAAATACCTTAAAGAGTAGATTTCATGCCTGTAGATTTTAATGACCATATCAAAATACCTGACCCATTATGATATAATATTGCAAAGATGTCATCCTTGAAGGTTACAGGAGCATCCGTATCATCATGTTACTTTGTGATAACATATGGAATGAATACATGAGGATATTGTATTAAAATGATATTCACATAGATTCATCTACCTAGACAGATTTCTTATAAAAATACTCCATGAAATTAATTTTAAGGTGTAGTGCTAAATCTTATTCTTAGAATGTTCTAAAACAGAGGAACATAATAAATTATTTGATAAATGTATTTAAGGAATTAGAAGGGGTTGTTTCTAGTTTGAACATAAAGGTCACATTCAGTTTTCTGTTATCTTATCTTGGAGGTCATCGAAAAAATTGCAAATAAAAAAAGAAAAATCCATTTTCTGTGAAATGAGGCAGCTGGAAAGCCAGACACCAAAACAGATGGAGTGGCTACCAGGAAGGAGACAGATAACTGGCGCACAGGAAGACGTGCAGCTCACACACCGGTGCAGAAGACTTCGTTCTGAGCGACCCCGAACAAAGGAAAAGGAAGCACGGCTCTCAGAAGCGAAGAAGCACACTCTTATTTGCAAAGGCACTAAGTTATCATTGAAATGCCTGGTTTTAAAAAATAAAGGAGACAGAAATAAATGAGGGTTTGGGGGGATAGAGTCATTTTTGCAGAATGGATGATGTCTCGATGACAGTAGACAAGAAGGGTTTTTGCATTTGGTTTTTCACAGTGAGCTATGTATCTTGTTTAAGTAGGAAGAAGAAAAGCATTATCAAACTCAGACAAAGAAAAATAGATTTAAGAAGACAAACAAACAAGCAGTAACACTCAAAATTCCAGTCAGCATGGAACATGTCCAAGCAACTCCCAAACAAACCACTTACAGATCGTTGCTGGGGGTTTGGGGGGTGGTAGAATCAGCTCTTTTCAGTGATATATTATGAAAAAAAGAAATCAACAAAGCCTCTATGCAAATACAATACCTAAAAAATACCAAAATGACATTAAATGTTTTTAACACACAGTCACGCCACTGAAAAGATAAGAACAATAACCAAAAATATATCCAGGAGTATTTTTTTTTTAATTGGAGGTAGAACAAAAAGAAGAAAGTCTAAAACTCTCTGAAGAGAAATGAAAATTACGCTAATGAAATTAAAGAAAAAAAGTGGGCAGATAGACAAAAATTTATATAGAATTTATATAAAATCATGTTTATATAGAATCATGTTTCCTTGTATATGTATAAAATATTTGGAAAAAGAACACAAGGCCCTGCAAATGCTAATTATTTACTGGAGATGAATACAGTGGCTATAAAGAATAGAGAGGGATACTTACCATAGAACAAAATACTTGATAAAATACTTATACTTTTTGAAATATGAGCTATATGAATGTTAATATATAATCAAAACATAAGTAATTTTTTTTAAATTATAAAAAGTTAGTCGGTAGTTGGCCTATAAGAAATTTCTGGATCCCAAAGTATCAAAAACACCTTTAACCTTGCTTACAAATGTTAACAGCTCCTTCTGTCGGATGTGTGGGTTTCAGTGTTCAGCCTTGAAGAATTCTCCGAAAGCCAAGGCTCCAGCCTTGAACAATGCTAATTGCTACTTCTTGCATCTTCCTTTAGCCCATACTACACTCCACGGTGACTTACTAGGCTTCCAATTCTATACCTTCTGTTCCAAGCAGCCTTATGTCACACAGAATTCTCCCTTGGTTAATTGTAATTAACTTTCATAAATTTTCTTATATCTCTTTTCCTGTCTTTGCCAGAGTAATTTTTTAAAAAAAATCATAACAGTAATCACTTGTTTGTTTGTTTTCTCAGATGAGAAAATTGAGCATGGAAATATGGCACAGGATCACAAAAGGGTTAGAAAAAAAAGGACATGCAAATTAGATGTCTTGACTCTCACTTTCAATTTCTTTTATATCACCTCTTGTGTTCTTTTGTTTTAAGAGCTAGTTTTTCACACGGGAGAAATCTTTGTTATTAAGATAAAACTTTAATTCTGTTAACAGAGAGACCATTAAAATCAACCTCAATAATTTGATTGAAACATGTTTCTGCTTCTTATCACTTAGGAAACACATTTTTTCTGCTATATATTAAACTTATTTTAAAGTTTCAAACATTACTTTTTTTTTCCTTTGGGGGAATCCAGAAAACACATCTACACTCACACTTCACTCAGACTGTTGTCCACTTTAGCAAGCAATTTGATTAAAAACACATGCTTGTTTATTGATTTTGTATCCTGAAACTTCACTGAATTCATTTATTAGTTTTAACGGTTTTTTGGTGGAGACGCTAGGGTTTAGCATGTCATCTGCAAACAGAAGCAATTTCAGTTTTTCCTTTCCAATTTGGATGTCTTGATTTCTTTTTCTTACCTCATTGCCTTGGCTAGGATTTTCTGTATTATGTTGAATAGAAGAGGTGAGAGTACATATCCTTGTCTTACTTCTAATCTTAAAGAAAAGGCTTTCAACTTTTTACCATTAGGTATGATGTTAGCTGTGTGCTTGAAACGATGTTGAATCGTATTCCTTCTGCAGTTAATTTATTGATCGTTCTCTACCATGAAAGTGTGGAATTTAGCCAAGGTGCCGGTTGTGGAAGTCGTGGATAGCCCGGAGCCCAGCACCATCCCCCACAGTAGCAGCCCAATCAGAATAGAGATATACCCCCAGCAATAGAGGCTGGGGAGCAGACATCCATCCAGACACCAGTGGTGGGACCTGGGGCTCCACAGAGGCCTGTGTGGTCCAGCAGCTCACAAGAGCAGTGGGAAGATGAAGCCCCAGAGGGACTGGTGCGATCCAGCTTCCCATGGGTCCTGCAGAGTGCCGGGGCACCAGAGAAGCCTGTGCTACCCAGCAGTCCACAGGGAGCGGTGGGAAGCTGGAGACCAAGAGGGACTGGTGTGATCCAGTTACCCGTGGGACCTTCGGTGTGCTGAAGCACCAGACAAGCCTGTGTGACCCAGATAGGACTGTGTAATTTAGTTACCCAAGGACTTGCAGGGTGCTGAAGCACCAGACAAGCCTGTGTGACCCAGATGGGACTGTGTAATTTAGTTACCCAAGGACTTGCGGGGTGCTGAAGCACCAGAGAGGCCTGTGCAACCCAGCAGGGACTGTGCCATCCAGTTACACGCAGGACCTGTGTGGTGCTGAAGCACCAGAGAGGTCTGTGGGACCCAGCAGCCCATAACATAGGCATAGAGCCAGGTCCCCAAAGGGACTGTGTGCTCCAGTTACCCTCGGGACCTGCAGGGTGCAGGGGCACCAGAGAGGCCTGTGTGACCCAGCTGCTTACAAGATAGGCATAGAGGATGTGAAAATGGAGGCAGAGTGAATGGGAGCTACACAGACTATCTCCCGGGACCAAACGGGAATTACAACTAAAATAAAGATAATTGCTCAGAAAAAAGCAACAGAAAAGTAGCAGGACAGGATCATATAACCAGGGACACTGGTAGGATCTGAAGAGGTGTGAGAGGATGGCGGGCTGGGAGCCCATAGACAGCAGTGGTCTTAGCTGTGAGCAGCACCCTTGGGGATTAAAGACCAAACCCAGTCAACAGTGCAGAGATCCAGGACAGACTGCTAAAATATCCACTACCACTCACCTGGAGGCTATGGTAGAGGGCGGGCAGACTGGGCTGGAACTCTGTGGAGATACCTGGGATTTGGAGGGCACTCATAGTTTTTGCTGAGTTGCGGCCACAAAGGACGGTGGCCAGTGTGCTCCTTCCCAGATCTGTGGGGAAAAACAGCAGCCGCCCCCCCTACCCCATTGAAGATTCATCCTTTCCCAGGTGAGGCAAAGAAATGCAAATTGAGGCTCATTAACAACCAGCATCTATCCCACCCTCTGGAAATCTTCTTATGCAGAACACCAGGGCTACAATCCAAGGCAGTGAGTAACTGAGACTACTAGCCTCCAGGAAAAAGCTAGAGGATAACTGAACCTTTCCTGAGCTTGCAAATCTATACAGGAAAGTAAGACTTGTCAGTGATGTTTAACGTGGGCCCACCCATGCTCATCCAAACCCATAGAGGGAGCCACAAAAAGCAGAAGACCAGCACACACAGGTAAAATTTGGCAGACTCCCAAACTCACTAAGATAGTCAAAATGGTGAAACAAAGAAACAAATCCCAAATGAAAGAACAAGAGAACTCTACCATAGATGAGATCAATAAAATGCAGTTAAGCAAATTATCAGAGGTAGAGTTCAGAGCCATGATCATGAGAAAGCTCAATAGCATGAGTAAAGACATCAGCACCCTGAGTAAAGATATAGAAACATTGAAAACCAACCAAATGGAAATGAAGAATGGCATAGCAGAAATAAAAAACACATTGGAAGGACTAACCAGCAGAGTAGAGGAAGCTGAGGACCAGATCAGTGTATTAGAGGACAGGGTAGAAGAAATCAACCAATCAGAAAACCAAAAGGAAAAAACAATTAAAAAACAGGAAGATAGCTTAAGAGAACTGTGGGACACTAGAAATGTAATAACATTCGCATCATAGGAGTCCCCAAAGAGGAAGAAAATGAGCAAGGGTTAGAGAAAATATTTGAAGAAATAGTGACAGAAAACTTCCTTAATTTGGTGAAGGAAGAAGGCATTCAAGTTCAAGAAGCACAGAGAGCCCCAAGTAAGGAGAACTCAAAAAGGCCCACACCAAGACACATAATAATTAAAATGCATAAAATTAAAGAAGAGAGAATCCTAAAGAAGCAAGAAATAAACAGGTTACCTACAAAGAAAACCTGATAAGGTTCTTAGCTGACTTCTGAACTAGAAACACTACAGGCCAGAAGGGAGTGGCATGAAGTAATCAAGGTCATGAAAAACAAGGATCTGAATCCAAGATGACTCTATCCAGCAGAGCCATCATTCAAAATAGAAGGTCAAATAAAGAGCTTTCCAGACAAAAAAAAAAAAAAGGCCAAGGAAATGTATGAACACCAAACCAGCACTGCAAGATATGTTAAAAGGACTGCTGTAGTTAGTAGAAGTAATAGGAAGAAAAATGGAACCACACTAAACAAAAGTGGCAATAAATAAGTACATATGAATGATCACCTTAAATGTGAATGGTTTGAATACTTCAATAAAAAGACACAGAGTAGCTGACTGGATAAGAAAGCATGACTCACATATATGTTATTTGCAAGAGACCCACCTCACAACAAAAGACACACATAGGTTGAAAGTAAAGGGATGGAAAAAAATCTTTCAAGCAAACAGAAAGCAAAAAAAAGCTGGGGTAGCAATACTCATATTTGATAAAGTAGATTTTGAAATGAAGGCCATAACTAGAGACAAAGAAGGCCACTACATAATATTGAAAGGATCCATCCAACAAGAAGATATAACCTTGGTAAACATATATGCACCCAATATAGGAGCATCAACATATATCAAAATCTTCTGGAGGACTTCAAAGGGGAAGTCAACGACAATACAATCATAGCAGGGGACTTCAACACCCTGCTGACACCACTGGAGAGATCCTCCAGACAAAAAATTAACAAGAAAACACAGACTCCCAGTGAAGTGCTAGATCAAATGGATTTCATAGCTATCTACAGAGAATTAAACCACAAAACCACAGAATTCACATTCTTCTCAAGTGCACATGGGACATTCTCAAAGATAGACCACATGTTAGGGCAAAAACTAGGTCTCTACAAGTTCAAGAAGATTGAAATCATTTCAAGCATCTTCTCAGATCACAATGGCATGCAACTAGAAACCAATTGCAACAAGAACAAGCAACGACATTTGAAAACGACATTTAACAAGGATAAATAGAATGTTATTGAACTATGAATGGGTTATCATGGAGATCAAGGAAGAAATTAAAAACCTCCTAGAAACCAATGCAAATGAACACACAACAACACAAAATCTATGGGATGCAGAGAAAGCAGTTCTGAGAGGGAAGTTCATAGCACTACAGGCCTACCTCAAGAATTAAAAACAGTTTCTAACAGAATATTTAACCTCAAAACTTAAAGAACTAGAAAGCAAACAAAAAGAAAACCCCAGAGCAAGTAGAAGAAAGAAAATAGTGAAGATCAGAGCAGGAAAAATGACCAAAAAAAAAAAAAAAATTCAAAGGTTCAATGAAACAAAGAGCTGGTTTTTTGAAAAAATAAACAAGATTGATGGGCCCTTAGCTAGATTCACCAAGAAGCAAAGAGAGAGAACCCAAATACACAAAATCAGAAATGAAAGAGGAGAAATAATAACTGACACCACAGAAATACAAAGGATTGTTAACAAATATTACGTACAATTATACGGCAACAAATTCGACAATCTAAGCAAAATGGACAAATTTCTAGAAACACATAGTCTCCCAAAACTGAACTGGGAAAAGAGAGAAAACTTGAACAGACAGATAACAACAAAAGAAATTGAAGATGTAATCCATACTTTCCCAGCAAACAAAAGCCCAGGTCCGGATGGCTTCACGAGGGAGTTTTACCGAACATTCAAAAAAGAACTAACACCCATTCTCCTCAAACTATTTCAAAAAATTCAAGAAGGAAGACTTCCAAACTTGTTTTATGAGACCAGTATAATTCTAATTCCAAAACCAGAAAAAGACACTACAAAGGTGGAAAACTACAGACCAATATCCCTGATGAACATAGACGCCAAAATCCTGAACAAAATACTAGCAAATCGAATCCAGCAATACATCAAAAAAATTATTCACCATGACCAAGTAGGATTCATCCCAGGGATGCAAGGCTGGTACAATATTCACAAATCAATAAATGTGATACACCACATAAGCAAAATAAATGATAAAAATCATGATCATATCAATAGATGCTGAAAAAGTGTTCAACAACATCCAGCATCCATTTCTGATAAAAACACTCAGCAATCTGGGAATAGAGGCATCATATCTCGACATAATAAAGGCCATATATGAAAGAACCTACAGCCAACATCATACTCAATGGGCAAAAATTAAAAGCATTTCCCTTAAGAACAGGAACAAGACACAGATGCCCACTTTCACTACTCTTATTTAACATAGTACTGGAAGTCTTAGCCACAGTAATCAGACAGAAAGAAATAATAAAAGGGATCCAAACTGGAAAGAAGGACATGAAACTGTCATTATTTGCAGATGACATGATACTATACGTACAAAACCCCAAAGACTACATCAGAAATTTATTAGATGGCATTCTTATACACCAATGATGAACTCACAGAAAGAAAAACTAAAAAAACAATGCCATTTACCATCGCGGCAAAAATTTTAAGATACTAGGAATAAACTTAACCGAAGAAATAAAGGTCCTATTTGCAGAAAACTACAGGTCATTGAAAAAAGAAATAGAGGAAGATATAAAAAAAAAAGTGGAAGCACATACCTTGTTCATGGATTGGAAAAATTAACATCATTAAAATGTCCACACTACCCAAACAAATCTATACATTCAATGCAATCCCCATCAAAATTCCAACAACATACTTCACAGAAATAGAACAAATACTTCAAAAGTTCATATGGAACCAAAAAAGACCCCGAATAGCCACACCAATTTGAAAAAGAACAACGTTGGAGGGATCACAATACCAGATTTCAGGTTATACTACAAAGGCACTGTAATCAAAACAGCCTGGTACTGGCACCAGAACAGGCAGATAGATCAATGGAACAGAACAGAGAACCCAGAAAAGGACGCAAGACAATATGCTCAATTAATATTTGACAAAGGTGGCAAGAGCATACAGAGGAATAAAGACAGCCCCTTTAATAAATGGTGTTGGGAAAATTGGACACCTACATGCAAAAAAATGAAACTAGACCATCGACTTACATCATACACAAGAATAAACTCAAAATGGATAAAAGACTTAAATGTGACTCATGAATCCATAAAAATCCTACAAGAAAATGTAGGCAACAAAATTTCAGACATCATATGCAGCAGAATTTTCAATGATACTTCACCTAAGGCAACAGAAACAAAGGAGAAAATGAACACATGGGACTACATCAAACTAAAAAGCATCTGCACAGCAAAAGAAACAACCACCAAAATGGAAAGGCAACCCACTGTATGGGAGAGCATAATTGACAATGATACATCAGATAAGGGGTTAATTTTCAAAATATATAGAGTGCTCATACAACTTAAAAAAGGGAAGACAAAGAACCCAATTAAAAAATGGGCAGAGGAGCTAAATAGGCACCCCTCCAAACCAGGACATACAAATGGCCAAGAGACATATGAAAAAATGCTCAACATCACTAATCATCAGAGAGAGGCGAATTAAAACAACAATGAGGCATCACCTCACACCTGTCAGAATGGCTGCCATCAACAAATCATCAAACAACAAGTGTTGGGGAGAGTGTGGAGAAAAGGGGACTCTATTATACTGCTGGTGGGAATGCAGACTGGTTGCAGCCACTGTGGAAAACAATATGGTGTTACCTCAAAAAATTAAAAATTGAACTTCCATTTGACCCAGTGATCCCACTTCTAGGAATATACCCTAAGAAGCCTGAAACACCAATCAGAAAGAATATATGTACCCCCATGTTTGTAGCAGCACTATTTACAATAGCTAAGATCTGGAAACAGCCCAAGTGTCCATCAGCAGACGAATGGATAAAAAAGCAGTAGTACATATACACAATGGAATACTATGCAGCTGTAATAAAGAAAGGTCTCTTATCCTTTGAGACAACATGGAGGGACTTGGGAAGTATTATCCGAAGTGAAACAAGCCAAACAAAGAAAGACAAGTATCATAGGATCTCACTTATTTGTGGAATATAATGAACATAACAGTCTGAGGAATGGGGTAGTCCCAGCGACATGGAAGTGGGGTATAGACTGACAATCCACAGAAAAGGGGGTAGAAGGGAGAGATAAACCACAGAACTTATATGCATGTGTGCATGAACAATGGACATGAACAACAAAGATGGGGACAGGGCCGGGAGGGAGGAGGGGAGAATCAGTGAGGGGGAAAGGAGAAACATGTATAACAAAAATAAATTATTTAGTTAATTAAAAAGAAGAAAATGAAATTATTTATGGAAAATATTAAAACCTTCATCTAAGAAATCATTTATAAACAAATATGTAGAAAAATATATAAGTACTAAGATATTTATATATAAAACATATAAATTAATTAGAAATATATAAAATAATATATCTCTCTCCATATATATACTATACATATATACTATCTATGTATATATCCTATACATAAGTACATATACATTATTTTTACCAATGTATGTTTCGTGTAGGTTGCATTTTTATGTGCCTACTCTTAAGTAGAAGTCTCCACGCTCTAGAGTATTGGTAATATCTCTAGCCAAGTATGATGAGGAATTGGGGTCCAGGCCAGTGCTCTTCTATTTTTACCTTCTGGTTTTGGGCCACTTCGATCTGTTTGTATATCCCTCATTGATTGAATCTCCTCCCTTACTTAATGTCCAGACTTTTTCTCAGCTCAGAGCTAACACATTATTACAGGGTTCTTCAGGCTCAATGGCTAAAATACCCCCTAGTTAAATTTTTAACACACACAGACTTCATCAGCAGCCTTTGCAATGTATAGTGACATTTACTTTTCTTTTCTTTTGCTTGAGTGTTTCATATATGACCACTGCTGGGGATGTTTTGTAAATGCCCCCCCCCTGCCCCCGAAATATGTCTGGCTCAGAGCAAGGAGGTGGGTCAAAATGATAGCGTAGGTAAACGCAGTATCGCAGTATCGCGTCCTCCCACAACCACATCAAAATTACAACACAGCCGTCATTCAGAATTACCTGAAATCCAGCTGAATGGAAGTCCTACAACTACGAAATTTAAGAAGCAGCCACATGGAGACTGGTAGGAGGGTGGAGGTGTGGACTGGCTGGTCCCACACCCATGTGTGTTGGATAAAATTCAGGAGGACACTTCAGCTGGGAAGGTCCTCCCCGAGGAGTGAGGGGTCCCTGTCCCACACCAGGCACCCAGCTCAGGGTCCCAGTTCCAGGAAGAAAAATCCTCATAACTTCTGGCTGTGAAACCAGGGGGAACTGAGGCAGAGGGAGGCTGTGGCTGCCGAAGCCCCAGGTAGCTCCTGTTAGAGGGCCCGCACATACTTACTCAGACCCGCTCCCTCTGAGCTCCGAGGGGATGCAGCTTGAAGGGGCACCAGAGAACAGGGAAGAACTGAGCTGTTTGTCCTCTAGATGAGGGCTGGAGGGGCAGTTTTCTCCTGGACAAACATCCTGGTGGAGGCTGTTTTTCCTTTGGTGAGCCCTTCCCTGGGGTGGCAGACAGCCGCCATATCTGGAACTCCAGCCACCTGGCTCATACTGTTGGCCCTGCTCTGGTGATTCCCTGAGGCCCCACCCACACCCAACTTTCGGGCCCACCCAACCTGTTTCCAAAGGCTTTACCATAGAATTGGCTCATCTTGGATCCTGCTTCAGAGTTTCCTAAAATCTTTCAAACAAGCAGCATCTGGTACCTGAGCCCACCAGTGCACCTGGCACCATTGGGCCAGTGGACACCCTGTGTCAACACAGACCAGTGCACAGTAATGGAGCTGTCAAGATGCCAGTTGCAGAAACCACAAAGGAGCCCAGCACCATCCCCCACAATTGCAGCCTGATCAGAGTAGTAAATGCCGATCAGAGTCAAGATATACCCCCATCAACAGAGGCTGGGAAGCACACATCCATCCCCAGGCAACAGAAGCACAGACCAGCAGCAGAGAACAACCCCCCGTGCCTGCAAAAAAAAAACTTCAGCAAAGGCTGAGCAGGAGCTGAACCCCACTGGGCAGCAGCACTCCCCAGCCACCAGTGGCAGGACCAGGGGCTCCATAGGGCCCTGTGCAACACAGCGGCCCACATGAGCATTGTGGAGCCTGAGTTCCAGATGGACCTGTGTGACCCAGTGGCCCACAGGAGCGGTGTGGAGCCAGGGTTCGAGAGAGACCAGTCTCAGCGAGCCTCATACCTCTCGTTGCATGGCCCCAGGCCTGGCACTAGAAGCAGCCAGCCTTGGTTTACAACTTGGCTTTTCCTGGATATCTCCAAGCCCAGCACAAGAAGCAGCCATCTGCAGTTCACTTTGTAGCTTATGCCACGTGGCCCTGGATAGAACACAGGCAGTGGCTGACCTTGCCCCAGAGCCAACACACCTGGTGGACAGCTTCAGAACACATCAAAACACCCAACCACCTCCACAAGTGACACACTCAATGAGTGAACTCAGTGGGTACCAGAGCCCTGCTGAAGTAAGTCTTGCTCTGTGTGGTGGGCCCCTACACAGCTGATCCTCCAAGGTAGTGTGCTAGTGAGCACAGCCAGTCCTTGCTGCTGATAAGCCTGAGTAAACCCCTCCCAATGATGTGCCAACAGCAATCAAGACTCAATTACAAGAGAAGGGTGTACAGTTCACACTAGGGATGCACCAAAAAGGCCCAGCTGAGGTGATCAGGAATACTGTGCCACTGAATCCTACAGGACACCTACAACAGTAGGCCACCCTATGAAGCCTAGGAGCCATACCAACTCTGCCTAATACATAGAAACAATCACAGGGAAGCAGCCAAAATAAGGAGACAAAGAAACATGTCCCAAATGAAAGAAAAGAACAAAACTCCAGGAAAAAAAACTAAACAAAATGGAGATAAGCAATCTAACAGATGCAGAGTTCAGAACACAGGTTATAAGGTTGCTCAGGGAACTTGGTGAGACATCCAAGGAACTTAGTGAGACCTTCAAGGAACTTAAAGAGACCTCTGAGGAACTTAGTGAGAACATCAACAACATAAAAAAGAGCCAGTCAGACATTAAGGATGCACTAACTGAAATAAAGAATAATTTACAGGGAATCAATAGTAGAGTAGGTAAAACCAAGAAGCAAACCATCAATTTGGAATATAAGGAAGCAGAAAACACCCAACTAGTACAGCAAAAAGGAAAAAGAATCCAAAGAAATGAAGATAGTGTAAGGAGCCTCTGGGACAACTTCAGGTGTGCCAACATTCACATCATAGGGGTGCCCGAAGGAGAAGAGAGAGAGCAAGAAATTGAAAAACTATTTAAAACAATAATGACAGAAAACTTCCCTAACTTGGTGAAGGAAACAGACCCACAAGTCCAGGAAGCACAGAGAGTCCCAAACAAGTTGAATCCAAAGAGGTACACACCAAGACACATCATCATCAAAATGCCAAAGGTTAAATACAAACAGAATCTTAAAAGCAGCAAGAGAAAAGCAGTCCATTACCTACAAAGGAGCTCCCGTAAGACTGTCAGCTGATTTCTCAAAAGAAACTTTGCAGGCCAGAAAGGAGTGGCAAGAGATATTCAAGGTGATGAAAAGCAATGACCTACAACCAAGATTACTCTGTCCTGCAAAGCTATCATTTAGAATCAATGGCCATATCAAGAGTTTCCCAGACAAGAAAAAGCTAAAGGAATTCATCACCATCAAACCAGTATTATATAAAATGTTGAAGGGTCTTCTTGAAGGCAAAGAAGAACAAAAATATGAACGATAAAATGGCAATTAACACATATCTATCAATGACTGAATCCACAAACAAAATGAGCAAGCAGAACAGAAAGAGACTCCTAGATACAGAGAACTTTTTGTTGCTTGCCAGATGGGTGGGGGCTGGGGGATGGGTGAAAAAGATGAAGGAATTAAGAAGTACAGATTGGTTGTTAGACTGATGAACCTCTAAGGGAAGGGGGGAGGGAGGGTGGGATGAGATAAACCAAAGAACCTCTATGCATAGATCCACAACCAATGGACACCGACAATAGTGTGGGGAAGGCAGAAAGGGGCTGGAATCGGGGGGAGGGGGTCATTGGGGAGAAAAGGGAGAAACATCTGTAATACGTTCAATAATAAAGATGAGTTTTAAAATACACCAGAAATATGTCTGGCTCAAAATTTCTATGAATTCCAGTCTGCCGCTGAAATGGGAGAGTTTTTTGAGTTCAGGGGCCTTAGACAAGCAAAGAAAATCTGCCAAACTAGTTTTCTCTTTGAAAGCTCTTTCCAACCAAGCATAAGCACTTTTTTCATGATTGTGTTCTTACTCATCTTCCACCCACCCAAAATACTGCAACTATTTCGGGGCTTCATGTGCAATTGCTCATGGCTCATTCAAACAATGGTACTGCTTCTTTCATTCAGAATTGTCAGGGAGAGCTTGGTCATTTTTTCCCCCCACATTTTATAATTTTGGTAAGTACATTTAACATGAGATCCACGTTCGTTTTTATAAAGTGAACAATAGAGTATTGTTACCTATAGCTACAAAGGTGTACAGTGCTCTCTGGAATTCATTCATCTTGCATAACTAAAATTCTCTACCCATTAAACAGCATCCTCCCCATTGCACCCTTCTTCCATCCCTCAGCAACGACCATTCTACCCTCTGCTTCTATGAGGTGGACCATTTTAGAGAATCATACAGCATTTGTACTTCTATAACTGCCTTATTTAACTTAGCAAATGTTCTCCAGGTTCACCGGGTGTTTTGTTTTGTTTTGTTTTCCATCCTATGGAAGAAAAAGAAAGTTCTATAACTATGTCTTAATGGCCTGCCAACAAATGACTGACCTTACTAAACATTTTTATTTGCCCATGCTTTATGCAGGTCTCCTACTGGGCACCCCCGTGGATTTAATGCTTACCTATCCCTCCCTAAATTATTTTCAAAGACTGAATTAATGCTTGGGGCAAAGTGCTAAGATAGAAAAGGTTAAAGCCAAACAAACCAACAAACCTGGGTTTAACTCAGTAAAAATGACAATCTGAAATAAATCACAAACCAAGGATGAATAGAATTTAAATATTTCCTTCTCTCTAGAAGCTTATTTTATCCAACATATAAGACAACAAATGTACAAATAAATGGCATTCACTTAAAATGTCATTTACTGGATTTGCACAAGTAAAACAAATGTATTTTTTACCCTTACATTTAAATCTATAGTAAATTTTGAAAATAAATAGTTGCAAATCCCAATCAAGCAAAACCTCAACCAAGACAACTTCTCATGATTGGTGTTTACCCTGTTGGTTGAGTCCCCACTGTGAAGTCTACCAAGAATAACAGGACCATTGATTTAATCCCTTTCTGGCAGTCCTTTCACTGAAATTTAATTATGTTGCTTTTTGTCTGCAACCTTTCCCTAAGGTTTCTGTGATATTCGAATACCTCCTTTAAGTGTTATGAAAAGCACATTAGAGGGTTTTTCCTCTGATTATTTCATAACATAACATAGCTGTTCCCTCTGCCAGCAAGCCCACACAACTGTTTTCAATAAGTAAAACAGTTTTCTTTTTCTTTTTTTTTCTTACATTTTATAAAGTGTAGATTAAACATTAATTAGTTGTAGCTGAGTTTCAACATTTTTTTTTTTTAGAGTGAACTTCTTACAGTTGGTTCTCAAACAACACAAATAAGATCCTATAATGTGTGAACAATGGTATAGCTTTAGGCTTCAGAAAGGGCAAGGATGCTCGGTTAAGTCAATCTTAAACTGTTTTGCAATGATTTCATGCTGAGCAATTATTTCTATATTCCTTAAATGATGGGAGTTTCAAAGGCATGAGGGAGTGCGTATTTTTATAGCTATAAAAATCTTATTACATGAGTATGGCTTTCTGGATTTCTTTCCTTCCTCTTCTCCAAACTCATAAAATTGAAAGAGGCCAACCCAAATGTGTGCTAACCACAGTAGCTTCTACATCTTATGGTCACCAGTGTCAATTCTTGTCATTTTTGTTTACTATTATTGGCTTGTCACAGGCTCAATATCTCCAGAAATAATTGAAAATGAAAACAAACTTTTGTATGTGTCCTTTCTCTCCCCAGTAATGTGTCAGCCTGGGAAAATGCTCCTTTTGAAAAGAAAGCAGAGCTGACATATAATTGTTGCCTTTACCCCAGCTGTTACTGACATTACATGCTGAACCTTCCTTGGAGACGGAAAACCAATTTTGATGTGACACTCTGAAAAGTCACCACTGGTACTTTACAAATAGTTCAAGGTCACAGAAATCTTGCTCGAGACACTCTCAGGTAAACCTCTGGAGGACTTTTCTTTCTTGGGGAAAGCAGTGTTTGTATTGATCTTGCAAATTATAGATTTAAAGTCTAACAAAGAAAAAACTATCAAGAGAAAAAAATAGCTAAGTACAAAATCAATGCTTTTGCTTTGAAATTTTAAAAAGCAATTCCATACAACTATTATAGTGAAAAGAGAAGTTAAAAATTTCATGTTTAACATTTGAAATCTGTATATAGGAATAAATAAACTTAAGATTACATCTTATTTATGGAAACTTTGATAAAGGATTTAACTTTTAATACTTGAGTATAATTCAATTTTTTATTTTAAAATGTCTAGTCATTAAAGGTATCCTATCCATTATACAGATATTGAATTTTAGTCTTATTTTTTCTTTATTGTAACTTTTATGATTTAATAAGCAATGTATTACCTAACAATATTCTAATCAAAACAAATTTTTATTATTATCGGCTTAATAAATAGTACTGTATGAGTTTCATTTCTGGTTAGTGATTTCTGGGATAAACTAAACTGCTCACATTTTTATTTTTCCCTTTGAATCCTCTTATCAAAGCTTAAGTGTCTTTTTAGTTACTAAAACTTTGTCAACCTCCAAGGAAACTTAATGTTATTAACATAACAAAGGATCCACACCTCAATGCTCATATTTTGTTTCTAAGCTTGCTCGCCATCTAAGCTATGTTGGCCAATAACCAAAATGATTAAGCTGAACTCAAAAATTGAACTAAAGTGCCCTATATTTATGCTATATTGTTGTCAACGCTGTTGCATTGTTTTCTCATTTCAGTACACTAGGACATTTATACTTACCCACATGGGTTGAGTTTGTAAAAATCAATTTCTGAACAAAATGCCACTAGGAAAAAAACAACCATTTGAGAAATAATGGACTCTTATCGATGTTCTCGTTTATAGTCATCTTTTAATAATATTCTCATTGTTTGAGAGCTTTAGGGCAAGAAGCAACACATTTAATTTATAGAGTTTACAATTTATATTCACATTATGGCTATTTCAGAGAGGAAGCCATTTTTTATGTCAAGTCATTTTGCTTTGTCCTAAATTAAAATAGATAAATGAGTAGATAGATACATAGATAGATAGAAATGCAGATAGATAGGTAGATGAGCTCTCCCACAACTACTCCAAGAAACAAGCTTCATAGCAAATATTTATTATGACTGGATTCATAAAGAAATAATGACAACTACTATTCAATTTAGCAAATGTTTATTGAATGCAGAATATAGAAAAATATTATATTTCCATTGTAATAATAAAGAAATGATTATATGTTCTCTAACTTGAATGCATTCAACATATTTGTAATTATGATGATCGTTTATCATTTCTTATCTGCAGTCTTGGAAAGTTTTATAACTCCAATTAATACAAATAAAGAAACTGACCATATTAAAAATGAGATCATTTGCCTAAGTTCTTATGGGAACAGGTAGTAAGCTAAAGATCTGGAATTTGAACCATGATCTATTGGACCATATTTGGTACATTAGACCAAACTAATGCATAAAAGAAATAGACAATTATACAAATCACTTTATAATTGAGCAAGATGTGATTATTTTCATTTGAGATATGAATAGTTCTACAGAAATCTGTAACTATGTCATTTACATCAGAGAAAGTTTGAGCAGAACATAGTAGCTTTATTACAAACTTTAAGTAAGGTAAGGAGTATGAGACATGAACTCTGAGGCAAAACAAAATCCAGGTGAATAAAACAATGGAAGAAACATGATCCTTCTGACCTTCTTTTTTTTTAATATACAGAAGGCTGCACTAGTTTGCCTGCCATCCTTCCATAGGGGTCATGCTTATCTTCATGGTATTGTTACAATTTTAGTATATGTGCTGCCATATGTGTGAGCACCATTCATTATTTTTCACCAATAACTTACCACCCCATTAGTTTAGGGTACAGTATAAAATGTCATGTTAGGTTAGAAATATATCTACATGTAAGTGAATTATGTTGGCAATATTGTAATGAGTTTTTATTAGAAGATAAAATTATTTTTTTAAATATGGGAGTCCCTAAATTATCATTTAAGATAGGAAAAGGAATGAATGATAAGGTTAATCTTAGAATTATAAAGAGTCTTGAGGAAGGAAAATGAAGAAGGTGGTTGTAATATTTCAGGCAATATGTATGTGTAACCAAAAAATGTTTGGTTGTGGCAAGTAAAATAAATGGATAGGTTTAGGTTCAAGGTACTTAATAGGTATGATGTTGAGCATTAGGGATATTAATGAAATGAGAAATGCAGATGAGGGGATGATATTTTGCATTGGGAAATTCAATTAATTGTCTTCTATATTTCTCAGGATATTCAGAATATAGCTGTCGTTCATATGAATTTCAAAGTATCATTGACTCAATTATATAATTATTATAAAGAGGGTTCTTCATGTAAGAACAACAGAAATGAAGTAATAAAGTGGAAAAACAAGAAGTCTTATCAGTTAAAATCTTCAATCTCAAGTCTAAATAAATAATTTGGAGAAATTTATCCTAATAACAGCATAATAGTTTTATGTAGAAAATGGATGATGTAACAATATTGGACTATTTTTAGAGGTAAAGGAGATAACAAAGATAAAGAATAAAGCATGATGCCTGATAGGAAATGTTTAATGCATATTAAATTTTTTCCTTTCAAGTGCTGTGAAGGTCACATTTTATTTAGGTTGGGGGTCTACATATTTCCTGTAAAGGCTCGGTACCCCTAACGGTTAGTTCAGGTTGTTACAATAAAATAACACAGATCAGAGGGCTTGTAAACAACAGAAATTTATGTCTTACAGTTCAGGAGGCTGGAAGTTTGAGATCTGGGTACCAGCATGGTTGGGTTTATGTAAGGAACTTCCTCTGGATTACAGATTGCTGTTTTCTCATTGTGCCCTCACATGGTAGGAAGAGGGAAAACAGCTTCCTGGAGTCCCTTTTACAAGGGAACTAACCTCATTCATGAGGGTTCTACCCTCAGGACCTAATTACCCCCTAAAGGCCCCACCTTCTAATATCACCACGTTGGACATTAGGATTTCAATAAATGAATTTTGAGAGACACAAACATTCAGTCCATTGCAGTCAGATAGTAAATATTTTAGGCTTTGCTGGCAAATACAGTCACTGTTGCAACTACTCAATTCCTCTGTTGTAGCACATCCATACATAATACATAAACAAATACGTCTGTATTCCAATAAAACTTTATGTTAAACAGGAAGCATGCTAGATTTGGTCTATGGGTAGAACTTTTCCAACTCCTGACTTAGAGTTACATTTCATGGGCAAGTGAAGCTATGTGTAATTCTTTCATAGATAATGGACAAATGATGTATATGTCAATAACATCTTACGATTTAGGAAATCTATTTCATCATCAAGCTTTTGCTCTGTATTAAATACTAATAATTGAATTGATATCATAGTACTTAAACTCTAGATGAAAAACTTAAAATAAATATTTTTATAGGTACTATGTCTCTTCAGAATAAAGCAACTGACTTGATCTGGGAGAGGATTCTCAGAAAAGTTGAAATCTGATTTGTGCTTTAAAAAATAATTCTGAGCCCTGGCCAGTTTGGCTCAGCGGTTAGAGTGTCTGCCCATGGACCTGAAAGTCCTGGGTTCAGTTCCCGCTATGGGCATGTAACTTCGTTGCAGTTTGTCCCCAACCCCAGTTGGGGTCGTATGGGTGGCACCACTTGATGTGTCCCTCTCACATTGATGTCTCTCTCTCTCTCTCTCTCTCTCTCTCTCTCTCTCTCTCTCTCTCTCTCCCCACTCTATTTGAAGATAAATGCAAAAATGTCCTCGGGTGAGGATAAAAAACTAATAATAATAAAATAATAATAATAATTCTGAGACCAGGAGGGAGAAGGGGAAAAAAAGAAAATGTCAGACACAATAGCAGTATGTGAAAAATCTTGAAGACAGTTAATGCTCCAGTATGTTGAGAGGACAATGGGAATTTTAACAGGGATGCACAAAGCATGTGAGAGCTTGATGGAGAAGAGGCTGGAAATGTGCAATGAAAATAGATTATTAATAAGTTTTTGAACAGTAGGATTTTGTATGTGTTCCTGAGATTCAACAAGGAGAAAGCAGAAATTGCCGAGGTCATCTATTTGCTCACCAAATACTTCTGTTTTTCCCTTTGGGCAGAGGATCATATTGCAAGTCCCTACAACTTTGAACTTAGATGTTGCTGCATGACTTGCTTTGACCAAAAAATAAGCAGAAATGGTTTGTGTCATTTCCGATTAGACCTTTAAGAACCAGAATGTAAACTCTATGATCGTTTTCTCCGTCCTGGGCAATCATGGAATTACAGAAGGAAGATGGAGCCTCCCCTGGCCTGGATCCTTGAGTGAGGATGATATAAGGAGGATACCTCCCTCAACCTGTCGCAGTTGTCTAGTGGGCGAGAGAAATTAACCTTTATTTTTTTCAGCCCACTGGAATATTTATTCTAAGCCTGAGTTGTCCTTTTATCTTATCATAGCCTCCTTTCTTCTTACCATAATGTCTGTAAAACGACTGCCCAAGGTATCATTGAATAACTCTATGAATTGTGATTTAGAATATCTGCATTAATATTTGCATAATATAGTTTGTTAACATTTTAAAAATTATTTTATAATAAAAATAAAATGAAAGGAAAATGCAATCCAAAGCTCCTAATCTTAGGTAACTCATCAGCTATGATGAATTTGGCTGAAGTAATAAGCCATGATGTTGCATCTGACTACAAACTTAAAGAAGCAAAGAATATATATTAGGAAATTATTTAATGTATACTGAACTACAGTTGAAAAATGTCATTTATTCATGTCTTTGTTTCTTCATTCAGTCTTAAGAAATCCTTACATTTCAGAGTGACATCTTACAACTTCTTATTGCAGCTACATAAGATTGTATAATAAAAAACATGTCTTTTGTTGTGATCAAGATGTTTGGTCCAAAGAACAGTCAATCTCTCCTTTGCTGTGCCAGGGAAATAACTTAAAGAGAAATGCTAAGCAATGGGTGACATATAAAAAGTGGCTGTTTTAATTTATTCATTTATATTATGAAAATTACTAGTGCACCAGACATTTCATACATTGTAAATCTAACTCCCTAGTGTTTATGTTTGTAAAGGTTCAGCAACTGAGAGAAAGAAGTCCAGATCAACAAATTAAGTCATATTTATACTGATTGACATGGGCAGATTCAATTCCATTTTTTCTTTCTGCCAATGGTACTAGAGGTCACATCTCAGAGGAAAATGGAAATCTCTGCACCTCAAACTGACACATTCAATTTGGTTCCCAAAAACGATTTACCTACGCAGTTATGAGTATGACACAATTAATTTAGCAAACACAATGGTTTATTCAACATTAGCCTTATATGAAAATATATCTACCTGTTTTCTAAAGTAAATATTGTAAGCTGTGGGTGTAATTAAAATTTTAGACATGTTTGACTCTATGCAATGGCAAAAATCAATATAATAAAATTATATATATGTATATATGTGTGTGTATATATATACACATATATATACATACATACATAATATATAAAAGATATAATAAGAAAAGAGTAAGAAAACGGTGTCTGTGTTGTTCAGAAGATATTTGTTTTATATTATGCAGAAATAGACCTTGATAGTCAAAGGCCAGTTGGACATTATTCTTAGCTTTAGGAAGACAATATCTTAATAAAACATTAGAACCAAATTGAAACATCTTAACATGGTCTACATGGGTCTACATCAACTCATACTTTTCTGACTTAATTTTATGCCATTCTCTTAATTTACTTTTATTAAATAGCATTAGCTTACATTCTGTGCCCTTTAGAAACTAACTCACAATCCCACCTGTAGGTCTTTGCACTTGTTATTGTCTGGAATATTCTCATAATTGACACTTTCTTGACATTTTATTCTCAGCTCCATTGTGATGTTAGAAAGATTGTTTTTTTATCCTCACCCGAGGACATTTTTGCATTTATCTTCAAATGAGTGAAAGGGAGAGAGGGGGGAAGAGAGTAAGAAACATCGATGTGAGAGAGACACATCGACTGGCTGCCACTCACACAACCCCAACCGGGGCTGGGGACAAACTGCCACCAAGATACATGCCTTAGCGGGAACCGAATCCAGGCCTCTCTGGTCCACAGGCCGACCCTCTAACTGCTGAGCCAAACCGGCCAGGGAGGAGAGATTGTTTTTGATCACTCAGAAGTAACTCCCTCTTTAGCCCTTTCACTTTTTTATTAAGCTACTCTATTTTCTTCATATCAGTTATCACTATATAATATAATCATGTTTATTTATTTATTTGCTTTCTCCTACTAAAAAAAGAATAAAATCATGAAAGCAGAGATCGTCTTTGTCCTGTCAAGTATTCTATCTCTGTATTCCACTTATATGTATTGAATGAAAATTTTTTCATATATATTTCCATAGATTCACTTTATCATGTTGAAGTATATTATACTTTCTTATCTTTTATCTTGAAACAATTCCAATCAAATTTACATCACTTTTAAAAAGAAAAGTGTTTACCTATATTTTCAGGAACTCATATGGCACATTATACAGACAGGAGGGTGGTTGGCATATGCTTCAAATATCTGCCCCATCCCTTAGTGGTGAATTTAGCTATAAATTAAAATCAGATGACTATCTTTTATTCTTTATCAGTAAAAGCATGTGTGTTTATTATCTTTATGCCCAATATTTCCATTTTAACACATTTGGAAAAGAAAGTACCAGAAGGATGAGTATACCATATTTAAATGTATGTTCTTAATAAATCATAAAGAATTTTTAATATTTAACAAATATCAAAAGATTTTTTCTGGTAATGACAACTTAGACTATTCTGAAGGATGCTAACTAGGCACTATTGAATTTTATTGTGTGCTTATAATACATAAGTAACAAAACCTGACATATACTCAGAATTAACATAGTAATATTTTTAAGATTTTAGCATTTTTGAAGCATAACAAGTAACAACTTCATAATAATTATTTTACTACTTTCTGTGGTATTAATACTTAGGATTATAAAGGAGGGAAATAAAATCTTTAGAAAGTGAGTGATTTCCTTTCTCCCATAGCCAAATATATAGTAAAGTTTCCTCTTGGAGTTAGGTTTGAACGGAAAATGCAGGGTAAGGTTTTGGTATACAGGAGGGTAAGAAGGCAAATCCCATGGAAGACATGTTATAACTAGATGTGTATAACTTCTGTAGAAAGATGAGAAATGTAGTTTATTTAAAATATAGGCTGTATGTATAGATGTTAATACAGTTAAAATAGTTGAAAACAATTTGGTTTTGTATTTTATTTTTCAGAAAAATGGAGAGCCATTGAAGACCTTTGAAAAAAAGAACATAGAATAACTTTAGTCTCTTTAAACAAATGTATATTGAATTAATATACGAATCTATATATAGGGTGGGCAAAAGTAGGCTCATAATAATAAATAATAAAATAAATAATGATACAAGAATAAACTTTGTGTTTTGTGTACTCACAACTGTAAGCATACTTTTGCTCATGTGTGTATGTTAAATTAATGAATTAATAAATTAATACATAAAATAATAATTTATATAAATTCATAGTTCCCATTCTTAGGAAAAGCAATCTAGTAGTAATATACAAGGAAAATTAGAAGAGTAACTATAAGTAAAGAACTTATATAAATATAAATATAAATAATAAAGGACTTGAGTCAGGATAGTAGTAGTATTTATGTTTGGACTATGGGATTACAGTACTTGAGACAATGGGAGGGGAGAGTATCTAAAGCCTACTTTGGATTATATGTCAGTAAGGTAAGGTGAGAACAAAAAGAAATAAACCAGTTATAAAGGCTGGTTGTAAAAAAACGAATTATATCTAAAATGCGGCAATCTTAGGCACAACTTGGGGCTCCATTGGTACTGAGTCATATAAGTATCAGTAATGGGAAATTATACAGTTAAAATCAGAAATCTGTTGAGTGGTAGTCCTGCCAAAGATATTGTCCAACTACAGCAGGACTTTGGCTGGAGAATGGGAATAGATAAGGAATGGATCACATACCTGAGGAAATGGAATAGAGAAGTGCCCCAGACTCAAGCTGTGGTTTAGTGTGGGATCCCAAATCCTGTAGGGAAATGCTGTTCCTGGTTAGCAATCTTGGAAGACTGTAGAGGGATGTTAACTAAATCTGAAACCAAATCCAGAGAACTGAGCCAGGTCCAAGAGGCAAAGAGAGTGCTGAATTTTGTAGCCTTGTAGGTTCTTGGGACGTGTCTGCTTGCTAGAAAAAGGAAATATGTGTTAGTGCAAAATGGAGCCCAGGAATACAGGCTGGCTTCCAACTCTAACATCTGTCATAAATCATGGGCTCCATGACTTATATTCAAGTCGTGTCAGATTGTGAGGCTGAAGTTATTGAAATATCTCTTAAATCAGTCTGGATTGCTTTAAGAACTAAGATTGAGTGATGAATATGTGTAAAAATTAAGTAAAAGAAAAAAAATGTGGAAGCTGACAATTGAGGCAGTGGGAATATAAAGCAGAGGATAGATGCACAACTAACGTGAAGACATGAACTTGGAACATAATGTGAATGTATGTTTGCAATGAGGAGAACAAAAACAAAATTGGTTCCCTAAGGTCTAAGCATAGGGATGGAAAGAGTAACAACAGATCTATAGTAAGCACTAGAAAATGGTTTGGCAGTGAAAAGTAATGAGTTAAGTAACAGATAAAATGAATTAAGTATGGCTTTGGTTTCTAATGCAGCACTGTAACTATAAAGGCATGAGAAGAGATGCAGCTTTGTTGAATGTATGAAATCACAAGGAAAAAGAACATAAATATAGGGAAAAGATATTTCAAAAAAGAAATGTATAGAGTGACATCATTTAGGGTTTAAAAAAGAGAAGAGCAAACAATGGTAACAAAAGCCATATGTTAAATGGCACATGGACAGATTGGTGATAAATTATAAAAAAAGAGAATTTCATTCATGACTGAATGATCAAAACTGATACATTGAGGGAGTAAATAAGGATAAAAACTGAGAAAAGTTTATTTTCCTGTGATATTTCTTGGGCTATTACTAACGTAAAGATATAGTTTATTTACTTCAATAGAGATCAGATTTAAAAGATTATCAAATAAGTTCAAGAGTTTAAAAAAATATAAGCAGCAATGTTATCCTTATTACAAGATTGGGTATGACAGGAAAAAGGCTAGAAACAAGCCATCAGAAAAATGTGATTCTGATACGCAATATTGAAACATGTCCATGGACAGGAAGGGAGACAACAAAGGATGAGATTGAGGACCAGATAGAGGGATTGCGTTTAAAGGAAGGTTGGATGGCTAAGATAGAACTGAGAAGGGTACTTACTGAAGAAGTAGACTTAGAGAGGAAAAGGTTCATACCTATCAGAGAAGAAGAAAAAGCAAAGCTAAACAGGAATTCCTAGGTGAGAAAAAGAAAATTTAAGAAATTTTCTCCAGATAGCATCTACCTTCTTATTTAAATAGGAGATAAAGGGGGACTTCTCTTAGGAGTTGAGAATCAAAATTTGGGAAATTGAGGTTAATTAATTGTTCTTTGGAAAGGTACTTTGGGTAATTTGATAGGGAATTAACAAATGATAAAGGATTGTAAAATAGCACTGATAAATTTATTACATATTTTATTCTTAAGCACTTTTGCTACTCTGTATTCTTTTTTATGAAACTTTTATTTTTGAATTGCCTAATAATGTGACTAAAGAACTATATGCACACGTTTTATTTTATTTTATTCTATTTTTTTTTATGAATTTTTATTTATTTTTTTGTTACAGATATTTTACCTTTTTACCCCATTGGTACCCCCCACCCCACCCCTCCACCCTGTCCCCAGCTTAGTTGTCCATGTCCATTGGTCATGCATACATGCATATAAGTTCTGTGGTTTATCTCTTCCCACCCCCCAACCCCCCCTCTTCTGAGGGATGTCAGTCTGTGCCCTACTTCCATGTGTCTGGGTCTACTGTATTCCTCAGACTGTTATGTTCATTATATTCCATATATAAGTGAGATCATGTGGTATTTGTCTTTTTCTGCTTGGCTTCTTTCACTTAGGGTAATACTTTCCAGGTCCCTCCATGTCGTCTCAAAGGATAAGAGATCTTTCTTACCGCTGCATAGTACTCCATTGTGTATATGTACCACAGCTTTTTTATCCATTCGTCTACTGGTGGACACTTGGGCTGTTTCCAGATTTTAGCTATTGTAAATAGTGCTGCTACAAACATGGGGGTACATATATTCTTCCTGATTGGTGTTTCAGGCTTCTTAGGGTATATTCCCAGCAGTGGGATCACTGGGTCAAATGGAAGTTCAATTTTTAATTTTTTGAGGTAGCACCATATTGTTTTCCATAGCGGCTGCACCAGTCTGCATTCCCACCAGCAGTGTATTAGAGTCCCCTTTTCTCCACACCCTCGCCAACACTTGTTTGATGATTTGTTGATGGCGGCCATTCTGACAGGTGTGAGGTGATACCTCATTGTTGTTTTAATTTGCATCTTTCTGATGATTAGTGATGTTGAGCATTTCTTCATATGTCTCTTGACCATTTGTATGTCCTGTTTGGAGAGGTGTCTATTCAGCTCCTCTGCCCATTTTTTAATTGGGTTCTTTGTCTTCCTTTTGTGGAGTTGTTTGAGCACTCTCTATATATTGGAAATTAACCCTTTATCTGATACATCATTGGCAATGATGTTCTCCCATACAGTGGGTTGCCTTTCCATTTTGATGATTGTTTCTTTTGCTGTGCAGAAGCTTTTTAGTTTGATGTAGTCCCATGTGTTTATTTTCTCCTTTATTTCTGTTGCCTTAGGTGATGTATCAGTGAAAATTCTGCTCCGTATGATGTCTGAAATTTTGTTGCCTACATTTTCTTCTAGAATTTTTATGGATTCACGGGTCACATTTAAGTCTTTTATCCATTTTGAGTTTATTTTTGTGTATGGTGTAAGTTGATGGTCTAGTTTCATTTTTTCTCATGTAGCTGTCCAATTTTCCCAAAACCATTTATTAAAGAGGCTGTCTTTACTCCACTCTATGCTCTTGCCACCTTTGTCAAATATTAATTGAGCGTATTGCCTTGGGTCCATTTCTGGGTTTTCAGTTCTGTTCCACTGGTCTATATGCCTGTTTTTGTGCCAGTACCAGGCTGTTTTGGTTACAGTCGCTTTGTAGTACCTGATATCTGGTATTGTGATCCCACCTACTTTGTTCTTCTTTTTCAAGATTGCTGTGGCTATTCGGGGTCTTTTTTGGTTCCATATGAACTTTTGAAGTATTTGTTCTAGTTCTATGAAATATGTTGTTGGTATTTTGATGGGGATTGCATTGAATCTATAGATTGCTTTGGGTAGTATGGACATTTTAATGATGTTAATTCTTCCAATCCATGAACAGGGTATGTGCTTCCACTTTTTTATATCTTCCTCTATTTCTTTTTTCAATGACCTGTAGTTTTCTGCAAATAGGTCCTTCACTTCTTTGGTTAGGTTTATTCCTAGGTATCGTAATTTTTTTGGAGCGATGGTAAATGGGATTGTTTTTTCAGTTTCTCTTTCTGTGAGTTCATCATTGATGTACAAGAATGCCGTCAATTTCTTGACATTAATTTTGTATCCTGCTACTTTGCCAAATTCATTTATTAAGTCTAATAGATTTTTGATGGAGTCTTTAGGGTTTTCTATGTACAATATCATGTCATCTGCAAATAATGACAGTTTCACTTCCTCCTTTCCAATTTGGATCCCTTTTATTTTTTCTTCATATCTGATTGCTGTGGCTAAGACTTCCAGTACGATGTTAAATAAGAGTGGCGAAAGTGGACATCCCTGTCTTGTTCCTGTTCTTAATGGAAATGTTTTTAGTTTCTGTCCTTTGAGTATGATGTTGGCTGTAGGTCTTTCATATACGGCCTTTATTATGTCGAGATATGATCCCTCTATTCCTACATTGCTGAGCATTTTTATCAGAAATGGATGCTGGATTTTGTCGAATGCTTTTTCAGCATCTATTGATATGATCATGTGGTTTTTATTCTTCATTTTGTTTATGTGGTGTATCACGTTTATTGATTTGCGAATATTGTACCAGCCTTGCATCCCTGGAATGAATCCCACTTGGTCATGGTGAATAATTTTTTTGATGTATTTCTGGATCCTATTTGCTAATATTTTGTTCAGGATTTTGGTGTCTATGTTCATCAGGGATATTGGCCTATAGTTTTCTTTCTTCATAGTGTCTTTTTCTGGTTTTGGAATTAGAATTATGCTCGCCTCATAGAACGTGTTTGGAAGTCTTCCTTCTTCTTGATTGTTTGAAATAGGTTCAGGAGAATGGGTGTTAGTTCTTTTTTAAATGTTCGGTAAAACTCCCCCGTGAAACCATCTGGGCTTGGGTTTTTGTTTGCTGGGAGAGTCTTGATTACATCTTCAATTTCCTTAGTTGTTATTGGTTGTTCAAGTTTTCTATCTCTTCCGGGAATAGTTTTGGGAGACTGTGTGTTTCTAGAAATTTGTCCATTTCGCTTAGATTGTCAAATTTGTTGCCATATAGTTGTTCGTAGTAGTTGTTAACGATCTTTTGTATTTCCGTGGTGTTGGTTGTTACTTCTCCTCTTTCATTTCTGATTTTGTGTATTTGGGTTCTCTCTCTTTGTTTCTTGGTGAGTCTAGCTAAGGGTCCATCAATCTTGTTTATCTTTTCGAAAAACCAGCTCTTTGTTTCATTGATCCTTTGAATTGTTTTTTTGGTCTCTATGTCATTTATTTCTGCTCTGATCTTTACTATTTCCTTCCTTCTACTTGCTCTGGGGTTTTCTTTTTGTTTGCTTTCTAATTCTTTAAGTTGTGAGGTTAGACAGTAAATTAGAAATTTTTCTTGTTTTTTGAGGTAGGCCTGTAGTGCTATGAACTTCCCTCTCAGAACTGCTTTCGCTGCATCCCATAGATTTTGTGTTGTTGTGTCTTCATTTTCATTGATTTCCAGGAAGTTTTTGATTTCTTCCTTGATCTCCTCGGTGACCCATTCATTGTTTAATAACATGCTATTTAGCCTCCATGTGTTGAAATGCCTTTGCATGTTCTTGTTGCAATTGATTTCTAGTTTCATGCTATTGTGATCTGAGAAGATGCTTGATATGATTTCAATCTTCTTGAACTTGTAGAGATTTAGTTTGTGTCCTATCATGTGGTCTATCTTTGAGAATGTCCCATGTACACTTGAGAAGAATGTGTATTCTGTAGTTTTGGGGTGTAATTCTCTGTAGATATCTATTAAATCCATTTGGTCTAGTGCTTCATTTAGAGTCTCTGTTTCCTTGCTAATTTTTTGCCTAGAGGATCTATCCAGTGCTGTCAACGGGGTGTTGAAGTCCCCTGCTATGATTGTATAGTTGTCGATTTCTCCTTAGAAGTCCTCCAGAAGATTTTTAATATATTTTGGTGCTCCTATATTGGGTGCATATATGTTTATCAAGGTTATATCTTCCTGTTGGATAGATCCTTTCAATATTATGTAGTGGCCGTCTTTGTCTCTAGTTATGGTCTTCATTTTGAAATCTATTTTATCAGATATGAGAATTGTTACCCCAGCTTTTTTTTGCTTTCCATTTGCTTGGAAAATTTTTTTCCATCCCTTCACTTTCAACCTATGTGAATCTTTTGTTGAGAGGTGGGTCTCTTGTAAACAACATATAGATGAGTCATGCTTTCTTATCCAATCAGCTACTCTGTGTCTCTTTATGGGAGCATTCAATCCATTTACGTTTAAGGTGATTTTTGATATGTACTTATTTATTGCCATTTTTGTTTCGTGTGGTTCTATTTTTCTTCCCATTTCTACTGCTAATTACAGCAGTCCTTTTAACATTTCTTGCAGTGCTGGTTTGGTGTTAATGTATTCCCTTAGCCTTTTTTTGTCTGGGAAGCTCTTTATTTGATCTTCTATTTTGAATGATAGCCTTGCTGGGTAGAGTAGTCTTGGATTCAGATTCTTGTTTTTCATGACTTTGATTACTTCATGCCATTGTCTTCTGGCCTGTAGTATTTCTTGTGAGAAGTCAGCTGAGAGCCTTATGGGGTTCCCTTTGTAGCTAACCTGTTATTTCTTGCTGCTTTTAGAATTCTCTCTTTGTCTTTAATTTGTGGCATTTTAATTACTATGTGTCTTGGTGTGGGCCTGTTTGGGTTCTTCTTACTTGGGACTCTCTGTGCTTCTTGAACTTGAATGCCTTCTTCCTTCACCAAATTAGGGAAGTTTTCTCTCACTATTTTTTTGAATATATTCTCTATCCCTTGCTCATTTTCTTCTTCTTCGGGGACTCCTATGATGCGAATATTATTACGTTTCCAGTTGTCCCATAGTTCTCTTAAGCTGTCTTCCTGTTTTTTAATAGTTTTTTCCTTTTGTTTTTCTGATTGGTTGATTTTTTCTACCCTGTCTTCTAATTCACTGATCCGGTCCTCAGCTTCCCCTACTCTGCTTTTTAAACCTTCCAATGTGTTTTTCATTTCGGATATGTCATTTTTTATCTCTTCTTGTTGGTTTTTAATTTCCAGTTGGCTTATTTTCAGTGTCTCTATGTCCTTACTCATGCTGTTCAGCTTCCTCAAGATCATGGCTCTGATTTCTAGCTCTGTTAACATGCCTAATTGCTCCACATTGATCTCATCTTCGGTGGAGGTGTCTTGCTCTTTCATTTGGCTTCTGTTTCTGTGTTTCACCATTTTGGCTATCACTGTGGGCTTTGGAGCCTGTCAAGTTCTCCCTGTGGGTGTTGGTGTTCTGCTGTTTGTGGCTCCCTGTCTTGTGTTTAGATGAGCGAGGGAGGACCCACGTTGAACAACACTGTCAAGTCTTACTTTCCTGGTTAAAGTTGCCAGCCCAGGAAAGGTACTGTTATCCTCTAGCTTTTTGCCTGGAGGCTAGCAGTCTAGGTTACTTGATGAGTTTTGGGTTGTCAGTTGATTGAAAAACTCCCTCTGGTGCTCAGCCAAGGGGCTTTCACGAGGGTGGGGCAGATGCTGGTTGTTAGTGAGCCTCAATTAACACTTCAATGGCCCACAGGGTGGGGTTGGATCTCCGAGGGAGGGGCTGCTGCCTCTCCTCAGAGCCCTGGGAAGGAGCAATGTGGCCACCGTCCTGAGTGGCTGCACTCAGCCAAAGCTCTGAGCGCCCTCCAAACCCCGAGTGTCCCGACACAGTTCCAGTCCAGTCCGCCCTCCCTCCGCCAGAGCCCAAGGTGAGTGGCTGTGGCTGTTTCAGCCTCTGTCCTGGCTGCGCTGTGGAGCCGCCTGGGAGTGTGACCCGAGGGCGCCGCTCCCAGCTAAGGCCGCTGCCGAGCTGCCGACCGTGGGCTCCCAGCCCCCGTCTCGCGCCTTCGCAAGCCTACGGGGATCGAGTCAGTGTCCCTCGTTGTATGGTCCTCGCAAGCTGTTTTTCTGTTGGTTTTTCCCGTCGATTTGTCTGTGGTATAGTTGTAATTCCAGTTTGGTTCTGGGAGACGGTCTGTGTAGCTCCGTTCACTCCGCCGCCATTTTTCCTCCTCCCTATGCACACGTTTTAAAATAATTTAATAATACAGATAAATTTAATAAAAAACATGAATCCAAATTTATCCTTCTCAACTCCCAGTTCCAATCCTCAAAAGCAAATATTTTAACTTTGAAAAGTTCAACCAACTTTTTTATTTTTTGATCCTCACCCGAGGATATTTTTCCACTTATTATCAAATAGAGTGGGAGGTAGAGAGCTAGAGAGAAACATCAATGTGATGAAGCCACATCGACTGGTTGCCTCCTGCACAACCCAACCAGGGCCGGGGACTAATCACAACTGCGGTACCTGCCCTTTACCGCAATCAAACCCACAACTCACTGGTCCATGGACCGATGCTCTAACCGCTGAGCCAAAGTGGCCAGGGCTACTCAACCAAGTTTTTCTTGACCACTTTCTGTTGAGATAGGTGGATTTACAACTCTATACTTCTCTTATATCTCCTCTATCTAACCTAGTTATATCAACAGTCTTAGTTCACCTGCTACTCAACTATAGAAGTTTAAAAATTATACTTACTATTCTAATTCTTGTTTCTAAAAGAAATAAAAAACATTTTGAATACCCAATTTAAAAGACTAGAACTCTGCCTAGCCAGTGTGGCTCATTGGTTGAACATCAACCCATGCACCAAGAGGTCGCCAGTTAGATATCTGGTCTGGGCACATGCCCGGGTTGTGGGTCCGATCCCCAGAGAGGGGCATGCAGGATGTTTTCTCTCATCGATGTTTCTATTCTCTCTCTCCCTTTCCCTTCCTCCCTCTCTAAACTCAATAAAGAAAAGAAAAAAAATAGACGAGGACTCTGACTCTCGCTTCTCTTCCTTTACTGCTTTCCTCTGACCTCTGTAGAGAGCGCATGTATTTTTATATTGGCAAGACTTCAAACATTTACTTTATGTTCTCCAACCTTAATTAAGTAGTGTGTAATGTGCCCATTATTGATCCCAAAGACAAAAAAATAGTAAATATCTTTTCATAAACTATATAAATATTGGACACTGTAAATCTAAGTGCCACCCTTGGCTTTATCCCTAGGATACTATGATTATAATTCTTTTAATATCACTTTTGCTATGCCACCTACAAGATACTATTACACAGTCAAGATAAATTGAGTCTCATAATGACATTCAATGAATTGCTCAAAATTAAGCTACATTTTAGTTTGCTTTACATTTCTACCCTAACATTGTAAGAGCTGTTTGTTTTTTTCCTGGAATTTATAGTTGCTAATTTATTTATTTACTGTTATTTATGTTTAATCAAATAATTTACTCTTTTATTTTAATAGAATGTTTCACATGAATTTTAGATTTATACTATAAAGTTTTCCTTTTGTTATTACCTGCCCTGGAGATTACAATCCTGCTGCTCTATGTTGGACTGGGAAAATTTGTTTGGGGTCCTGCCTTTGATAATCTGAGTCATCTGACCTTCTCTCGCTGCTTTTACTCTGTCATTTTGATAGAGAGTTACCTTAAGTGACTTTCTAAGAAAGGATTAAAAAGACACAAATTATATATATCTTTGAATGTCTGGAAACACCTATATTCTTCTATTAGTCTTGATTAATAGTTTGAACAACATAGACTTTTTGATAGAAACATTTTCATTACTTGGAAGGCATTATCATTGCATACATTTTTTGTCATATCTAATCAAATTCTACATAAAGCAGAGAAAATGAAGATTATGAAAAACACCTGCAATAAGAGAAAGTCTTACGTAACTCAAATGAAGATTCTGATTTATTTATTTTTTTAGGTGCAATATTCTAGTTGATTTTTTGCTCTTTCCTGAATATAGGTAGGTAACTTCATCACGATAATTGGGTAATGGCTTTTTTTATTTATATCATTTTGTATTGGCAACTGATACAGTCTTAACAATCTTTTGTCCCTAGTTTTATATCTAGTAAGAATCACAAGTCACTTCCTTGCATAATGTGAATTTTGGTTAAAGTAGAATGTGCATACAAAAATATTCTGTATGAATTTAAATTGTACTTTGTGACAGACTAATATGTTTTATATTTCTATTTTATTTGATTTGACTTGGGGAACATTGAAACTCTAGAGCAAACCTGTATGATATATCAGATATTATGAAGACTCAAATTAAAGTTGTAAAAGGACTTACCCAAGTGTAGCCCAGCATAACTAGTATGTATAAGAATCTGACTTAATATATGTTGTATATTTTTCAGTTTATGCATTTGCCCCATATGCTAGAAAAGAAGAGGACTAAAACAATAACTGCATTTTTATAAGGCTTTATTTGGTTCCCTTTTATTTTGCTTAATGATACAATTTTAGACAGAAATAAATATGCATACTGACTATTTTCTGCCCAAGATATTGATAATACTATTGCTGCTATAACTTCGAAAATGTCTGAATGAGATGAAAAAGGAAGAATTCCTTCTGCCAGGCTTAAGATAAATTATGGATGCACCAATTTTAATATGAAGTGGGCTATCAGACTGGTGACATTTGACAAGTCACCAAAGGGAAGCCACAAAGAGCAAAGGCTCAGGGATTTGTTTAAAAAGTAATTTAATTTTGGCATCATGCCATGTTTGAAAATCTTTCCCCAGGCAATAAATATTAGAAATGTTATTATCACTGCCCCAGTCTTCAGCTTCTTGGAGAGTCAGACAGCTGTTCTCATTGAAGCCCGGGCAGCCTTTATGGCTTCCTCCAGGAAAAGCAGCCCTGGTTTGCAATGAAAGTCATGAGGTTAATCTGGTACTTGGAGTGCTTTTCCCTAGAGATCATAATTCTTACGTTAAATTGTGTACTTTTTCATTATCCATATTCCTCATTAAAATTCTTTTCATTAAAACCTTTCAAACTATAGCACGTTCTCTCCCGTGCTTTCAGAGTGACTTTCGGGGCCCTTATGCTGTGGCATTCTGTGCTAGAGATCTTTTCTTTGGTAGTTTAATCAGCATAAGCATCATTTTCCACCTCACGAGGATCTCTTAGTGATGCGATCTACAGCAGGTCAGTCAGATAGCCAGAGCTGTCTTGTATGTACTTTATATTGTTTTATGAATGAGGAAGTTCCATTTTTTAATTGACAACTTCTTGACAAGACTATCATTGCCAGAACATCCCTAGTTTAAAAACACTCTTCAAAGGAGCATTACAAAAAATAAACAACAATAACAAAACCTATACTTTATTTTACTCAAAAAAAAAAAAAAAATACAAAAACCCTTCTTTCTTATAATTAAGTTTATAATCGGAAAAGGCCAATACAACTACACAATATAAATGATAAAACCTTGTATTCAAAATTTATTTTTGTATATATTTTACATTGTTTCATTATGTCTTCTGAAGAAAATATAAAGAAAAAAATACATAGTAATTCAGAATAGAAATGATTATTTCCCAGGAGAAAAGAAAGGAGGAGGAGAGAAAAAGTATCTGACAGTTATATAATGTTTCCTCTTGTCTACTAGAACCTGCACATGCCTTTTGAGCAGGTATCAGTCAGCATAACACTGGCAAATTCAAGGTTTCTGTAAGAGTTTTTTTTTTGTGATCTTAGAAAAGATTTAATATAAGTGATCAGAGACATAGAATTGGAAGAGTTGAGGAAGGACAGCTACCGCCTTGAGGATGTCAGGCATTCCCAGAGCTTTATCTGCTGGTCCAAAACATCTGCAGCACCAAATGGTTCAGGAGAAATTGCGAAGTCAAAAGAAGTTGCAACTGATGACTCATGCTACCTGACCAGAGCCTTCTTCAGTGCCTCTCATTGTTGGTACTTAAGAGCCTAGAAACTTTAGGGTAATGTAATTCCAGGCCTTCCCTGTGATGGAAAGCTGAACGCTAAAGGGTATGGCAGGGATGCTGAGTTGACAAGAAACAATCAGCCAGTGATACAGTCTCAGCCATAAATATTAATCGATTATAGTTCATAAAGATTGAATGGCTTTGAGTGGTAAACTATACTATATATAATGTATATAGTATATTTCATGTAAATATATATATATACACATATATATAAATTATTTGTGAGTGTTTGTGCAATATAATGGATATATTTTATCTCATTTAATCATTACCACAATTCTCATATTATAGATAAAGTAACTGAAGTTCAGAGTAGGGAATTTGTCCCTGGTTACATAGCTAATAAATGCTATACTGGGATTTCAACCGAGTTCTTTTTTTACTCATAAGGGTGTATTTTTAACCAGTGATATCTACAGATGAGTACATTTCAAGGGGTGTGCAAGATGATCCACTGGATTGAAAGAAACAATTATTATTGTTGTTATTATTTTTATACTTAAATATTAGGAAAAATTCTTTCTTTATAATTAATCCACAGATTTCCATGAAGGCCTACACTTGTGCCATATGATAATATCTTCATGTTATGCAAGATATTCAAAGAAAGAGAAGTTCAAAAACCAAGAAGTTGATAGTTGTGCCCACTTTCTTCTACTATTCTGTGGCTTAATCTGCTTCAAGTTACCATAGACTATTTTTGTAAAAATGAGAGGTTTAAATACTAGAACCGTTACAATACTTTGGAATCAAATGTGCTAACTTTACAAATATTTTTTACAGTTATAAAGTCTACTTGGTAACTGGTGGTAAAATAATTTAGTCTTTGAATTTAAGAATGGACTTCATGAACTTTCAGTATTGGCAAAGATAGTGTAATCCAAGAATACTTCAAATGCTGCGTAAATAGAAAAAGCAACTAGCAAAATCAAGGTGATTCGGGAGTAAAGTCAACATTTGAAGAAGCAACCCCCATGGGGTAACATCCCAGGGTTTTTATTTTATTTTATTTTATTTTATTTTATTTTATTTTATTGTTTGTTTGTTTGTTTGTTTGTTTGTTTGTTTCAACTTTCTCTCCTGACCTTTACCTGAAGATAAGGCCGTAGCAGGGTTACACAGCAGCACAGACTTGGAGGAGCCTTGTATTCCTGGACTTAGACATAGAAATAGGGGCCACATTAAGTACGAGAATGTGAGGGATCATCCGCAATACACACCCTTCTGCTGGCTCGAGGCCGTTGCAGTCATGGAGTTGCAGTAGCCGGGTTTCTATGGTATCATGGTATTTAAGCTGAGGCCTGTTGGCAGGAAAATGGGGAAGAAAGTGGCTCATGAACATAATTAAATAAATAATTATATTACTGAACAAAAGGCAACATGGCTGGATCTCAATGATCAAAAGAGTGGTTTACAACAAGACAAAAGAGGAGAGCAGAGGTGGAATTAGGCCAGGCTTGGGAGGTCAAATAAAAGACAATAGGTAGATAGTTGGATAGATTGGCTTTTCCTGACGATGGGAAACACTAGACACAAGCTAGTTTGTGACATGCCACCTAAGAGATAACTATGACAATTCCATGTAGTGTTGAAATAAGTCATTTTATAAGCATGCATCTCAGAAAACACAGCAGGGCTGGGGATGTAAGTTTAGGTGTCCCAAATATTAATGGCATTTAAAGAAACAATAATGAATTGGATGACTTAGAGGGAAGAGGCAGAATGAGAATTTTTAAAAAGTCAAAAGTCAAACCCCTACTAACATTTAGAAGATGGTAGAGGAAGTATTTCTGGCCACAGAATGTTCTTGTTTTTCTTCTTTTTCTCATACTTTTCCCACTCATTTCCTGATATTTAATCTCGTAATGTGATGCACTTAGGCAATTTCTGTACTTATAAATCAGTCCCAAATAGCAATGGTCATGGTTGATCAATGTTCCTTAAAAGATAAATGAAATATTTACGCATCCAGTGAATAATATCACCCTAAAATACCTTAGAGTTAGTTCCTCTAAGACTTTGGTTTTCTATAAAATAATTTATTCCCCCACAAAAAAGTTATAATCCAAAGATTGTTAAATCAAGGGGAGATCTCTAGTTGGCGGTTGTGATTGTATGTACTTTATTGTGAAAATGCTGGGTTCTTTTAGTCTTTAATCTTAGTAGGCCAGCCTGACAGCTTTGAAATTGCTGCAGAAAAGTTCACTGAAAGAGATAAATCAGTATATCATCTGCATAAAGAAGACAATGCATCATCATGGTAAATAAGATAACCGAATGAAGCATAGATACTGGGGAAAAGCTCTGCTGGGTAGGCTCAATAATAAGACTAGAGAATACAGGAAAGCTAAAGAAACAAAAGCCATATGATTATAAAGTAATATAAAATATCACCATGGAAGTCACTTACACACACACACACACACACACTCATGTGCTTCAAACATTCCTTGAACGTGACAAGATACCTCGAGTCCAAAGTTACAATAAAGGAATAAACAATTATAAAAATTACAGACATATAGTGAAAAGGCCAACATAATAACCTTCTTTTTCAGGTAATAAATCTTTTTAGGACCAAATTAAATTTGGCATTTAAATCATAATTTAATATATCTGATCCCAAAGTCTCAATGAATTTAATTCAAGGAATAAAGAAAAGATACATAAATTGGAGCTATTGTGCCATTATATGTAGTAATGTCTGTGTTTAAAAAATGGGAGGATTTGAAAAAGAGCAGAAATCTGATTAATTTTCTGAAGACGAGAGTCTCTTGCATGATTGGAAGCGTAAGTAACGGCTACAGTCTCCACCAGCTGACAAAGTGGTCCATGTGAACGCTGTTGAAAGCTGCAGGATCTCTTATGAGCTATCACATGAGCCGCTGGAAGGACAGCTTGATAGCAGTTTTGTGGTGCTACTTTTGTCCTCGTTTGGAAATGAAAAGCACTATAGAAATTTCAGTATATCCTGGATAGCCCGAAACAGGCAGGTCAGAGGCAATGGATGATTCAATGTCAGGAGAAAAGATGACGCCGGTCAGAGGTGGCCAGTTGCTAATGTTCTCAGTTTTTTTGACCAGAAAATAAATTCAAATGGTGGAACTTCTGTTCAGGGCACTCCGAGAGATGAATGAACACGGCAACTACTCTTTTAATCATCTTTTACTTCATTTTTCAAGAAGTATTATATATGTTCTATAAACAGCCGATCTTTGGGGAATGTCGCAATGCAATAAAAGTTGGTGAACAGAGCTACAAAACAAAAATAAAATCAAGAGTGCTTCTGGGCAAAAGCTGTCAACAATAATGTAAAATAAGTCTAAAACCATGTTTTCAACTGTATAATGAATATGAATAAATATTAAAACTACCGACAAATGTTACTCTTAGACAATGCTAATATTTAAGCATCTCCATAATGTTGTAGAGAAGTAAACTGAATTCATAGAAAACAGCTAGCATGTCTTTTAAGAAACTGATTGAATGAAGTATTTTGTGGCATCCAATTTCAGGAAAAGAAGAAATTCTAGAAAACAGTAGACAGAAGTCTTCAGCTAACTATGAGGAGCATAATGTTAATTTATTTGATGTCCCCCCACACCTTTCTTTTTATTGTTGAAAGTATTACAGATGTCCCCCATTTTCACACCCCATTGACCCCTTCTTTCCTGCTCCCATCCTGCTCCGACTTTCCCCAAACGAATGTCTGTGTCCATTGGTTGTGCGTGTATATATTTCCCTCTGTGGACTTACACTATGATACAGCTAATTTGTGTTTCTCAACACTCCATCATGACACAGAGTACACATACCTCGTGTTCTTCTATCTCATCTCAACCCTCTCTCCCACCCTCCCACACACATGTTAAGGCTTTGTACCCTCTCTGTGCATTCCCTCTCACTCTCTTTCTAGTGTCAATGCATAATTTCAATTGTCTGTTTTACACAAGTGATAGAATCTACTGTTTAGACTCAGTTCTCAGGTCTGTTATGTAGTAGAAATAAACACAACCAAGTCACAAAACCTCTCTGCATGTATTTCCTGTTCTGTCAAGTGAAAGTAATAATAGTAACAGCAAAATGTTGTAGTAAAGATGAAATGAGATAGTGGACATAAAAATGTTTTCTGCATGTGAATGTCTTATTTGTAACTTGCTATGACACAGCTATTGAGACCAGTTAAGAATGATTTAATTAGAAATTTTTAGGCATAGGATTTAGTAGTAAATGGAGTTGCTGTGAAATTCCAGAACTTACATGCAAGATTTTGGAAAATTTCTCAGTGCTAGGAGAGGTCCATTAAACTTTCAATGTGATGTCTGCAAAAAAGATGAGGTTGTGGGTGTAATTTATTTTCCCTACTCAGTACTTTTCGAACATCTTTGCTATGTTTGATTAATTTCCAGATTTATAAGTTGCTTCACCAAAGTAGAATCCAGAAAACTGTTCAAGAACTTGAATTAAAAAATGAACAACTTTAGGAAGTAGGCCCATTCAATTTTAATTTTGTTCCCGAAGGTAGTAGTGGCTGAGTCATAAAATTATAAGGGCAGCAGTGATCAAAATTCCTGGCACAGACCCACTTTCAATCAGGCAGTGGCAGTCATGACACCTTCCAACATTGCTCCGAGGGGTGGTTGTCTCATCAGGTGAACTCTGCAGGAAAGATTTTGGTGTTATTCTTGGAAACTTAGCTTGATACTTGGGTCTCTCATGCCAAAATTTGTGAGCTACCCAATATTCTTTTATTAGACATTATTCCTGCTTAATCAGCCAGATTCAGCTTTTGTTCCTGGCAGCCTAGAACTCTGATTAATGTATCCTTTTATGCCAGTTTGCAGCCATTGAAATAATATCCAGAGTATGTGCATAAGCCTCAAAGAATAGAGGCACAAAAAGTAAAGGTAAAACTTGAGAGAAGCAACCAGTAACTCTTTTCAATTGGACAAAATGTCCCAGAGAAAAGAGACACAGCATGTGGCTTTCTCACTCTCCAAAGCATGACAAGCTTCACTACCTACAGTTAAGTAGAAAGATAGTGAGAAAGAAAAGAAAGAAAGGACACAATATAGCATATATGGAAATTATGTCCAGCAGGAAACAGTGGTGTGCTCATTGTTATTTAGAGCTGAGCTGGAAGGTAATCGATAAAAAGTTGATTTAGCTCTGAGAGTGTTTTACTGTCAAGACCAAAACTTCCAGGGCTAAAAGCGATGGTGACTATTTGAGACATAAAATGACCCTCGCCCCCTACCTAGTGTACAAGCAGGAAGCAGAGTGAGAAAGCTGCTCGTTCACAAGGAGAGCTTGTTCTCCAAACTCAGATGTCGCCCAGCAAGACAGTGGAAAAAGAAGAGCCCCGAGAAACAATGGATGAGAGGAACCCTCAAAGAGTAAGCCAAGTTTAAAGAATGTTCTCCATCCCCAGGATAGAGAAACCAAACAGTGAGCTTCCAGGTTGCTATAGTCTAGCAACTGGTGCTTGTTGCCCACTGCTCCCCCTTCTAGATGGGAGTGTTTATTGTGGACACCATGCCTACCTCACCACTGTATATTGGGACGATGGAGAAAAGAAGACAGAAAGATTTCGCTTCTCCTTAATTCACAAGTCTCAAGTTCCAGAGGACATTCCTATGAACTGGGTATAATTTAAAGTTTCTGGGCTTTAAGTTGGACCCAGTGACTGGATAAGACTATTTTTGCAATCTCACTAGGGAGGGAGGTTAGTGCCTTCTACATATAGGAAGTAGAGTGAACTTAGTATTTTGTGACCTAAAGGGTAGGTGATGATAGTAAAATGCTGTGTTGGTTTTGCCTACAAGTACTAACTTTCCAGGTTAATGAAGTAATAATTGTGCTCTCAGCATCCTAGAAGTAAGGAGTGGTCAGTTAACCTCTTTGGCCACTGAAATATAAGTGGAAATGTAAGAATCACTATTGGTAGAGTCATTAAAGAGCCAGTGGACAAGTCACTAGTCTCTCTTTCCCTCTGCCACAGGGACAATGTTCCAGATAGTGGCTGTTCCATTAGCATAGGACCCAGAGTGGCACCAATACAGAAGAGAATCCCCAATGACCCTTGCTACACACAGTGAGAGCAAGAATAAAGCCTTTGTTGCTTTAAACAACTGAGATTAGGAGGTTATTATTTTTACCCTAGTATAACTCAGACCACCTGGATGGATAGAGACATCATGAAGCTCACTTTCTAATCATGTTCTAGCATACCATGGATATGCTAGAAAGGGAGGTAAGAAGGAGAAAAAGAGACTGATATGACACAAAGAAATGAGAAATATGCTTTCTTAGAACTAAGATTTTGGATCAAACATAAGAGCCAGAGCTACATAACAACAGAATCTAACCTTGTGCCTGGCTGGTGTGGTTCAGTGGTTGAGCATCAACCCTGAAACCAAAAGGTTACCAGTTCGATTCCAGGTCAGGGCACATGTCCTGGCTGTGGGCCCAATTCCCAGTGGGGGCATGCAGGAGGTGGGTAATCAATGTTTCTACCTCTCTCTTCCTCTCCCCTTCTCTATAAAATCAATAGAGAAAAAATTAATTAATTAAAAAAAGATCTAACCTTGCAAATACAATGAAAATATAAATGCAATATTTAGCCCTGGCTGGTTTGGCTCAGCTGTTAGAGCATCAGCCCGCGGACCAGAGAGACTCCATTTAGGTTCCCACTAAGAGCACATATCTTGGTTACAGTTTGTTCTTGGGCTCAGTTGGGATTGTGTGGGTGGCAACCAGTCGATGTGTCTCTGTCGCATCGATTTTTCTCTCTCTCTCTTCTTCCTCTCTCCCCCCTGCTCTATGTGAGGACAAATACAGAAATGTCCTTGGGTAAAGATAGAAAATAAATAAATAAATAAATAAATAAATAAATAAATAAATGCAATTTTACATGTGCTTGGAAATGAAATAATGACATTGGTCACAATGCAGATTTTTATTCTAAGTGGCATACATGTTCAAATCTTTAGAGTAAGAACCACAGCACATGGGTCACCCTTCCACTCTTTAAGAACATGTATATAAAATCTACATTTACATGTAGAGAAGCAATAACTACATATTGAGAGAAGATCATTCTACATTGGGAAAAATATTGACAATATTAAAATGTTTTTATTGTATTTTGATTTATGATGTTAATTTTATCAATTCTATCAAAATACTAATTTTATCAACTCTATGAAAATAGAGTTGATTAATATAAACCCCTCTCAGACAAGTTGAAATGAAGGTTCACAGATAGAATAAACTTTTCAGGTTTCTACATGCTCACTCACCTAAATAAACCAGTCCTTCTGCTATCACTATAATCACACTCCTTATATTTACTTCCACTTAAGAAAATAAATACTCCCAACTTATTCTGATTTAAATTATTATTTCCTTAGCAGTTTTTATATTTTCAATGATAATACAAAGACAAATTCATATCTTCTTCAGAATTTTCAGATTTTTATTTCTTCAAGCAAGTGAAAAAGGTGAAGAATCTAATTTTATTTTTCTAAATGTATAAGTTTCTTAACTAACATTTTAAAAAAAGTGAATAAGCATGAAAAAGAAGGAAAATCAAAGAACATGAACTTCAATTTAAAAAAAGACACAAAGTAGGAGGGATCACAATTCTGAATATTAAGTTATACTACACAGCATTGTACTCAAAACAGCCTGGTACAGGCACAAGAACAGGCATACAGATCACCTGAACAGAATGGAGAACTCAGAAATTGACCTAAGCCATTATGCTCAATTAATATTTGACAAAAGACTCAAGAGCATGCAACAGAATAAACAGTCTTTTCAATAAATGATGTTGGGAAAATTGCACACACACACAAACTAATTCACCAACTTACACCATACACAAGAATAAACTCAAAATTGATAAAATACTTAAATATAAGTCTGGAAACCATAAAAATCCTAAAAGAAACCATAGGCAGTGAAATCTCAGACATCTCACATAGCAGAATTTTCACTGATACATCACCTAGGGCAAGAGAAACAAAGAAAAATAAATGGGACTACATCAAACTAAAAAGCTTCTGCACAGCAAAAGAAACCAGCATCAAAATGAAAAGGGCACCCACTGTGAGGAAGAACATATTTGTCAATGATACATCGAATAAGGGGCTAATTTCCAAAATATAGTCAGTACTCACACAACTCAAAAGGGAGACAAACATCCAATTAAAAATTGGGCAGAGGACCTGAATAGACACTTTTCCAAAGAAAACACACAGCCAGACCTGTGTGGCTCAGTGGTTGAGCGTCGAGCCATGCACCAAGAAGTCGCTGGTCCAATTCCCAGTCAGGGCACATGCCCAGGTTGTGGGCCAAATCCCCCATGGGGGTTATGCTGGAGGTGGACAATTGATGTTCTCTCTCATCGAGGTTTCTATCTCTCCTTTCTTCTCTCTAAAATCAATAAAGAAAATATATTTTTTTCAAAAAAGAAAACACACAAATGGCCAAAAGAAATATGAAAAAACACTCAACATCACTAATCATCAGAGAGATGCAAATTAAAATAACAATTAGGTATCATCTCATACCTGACAGAATGGTTACCATCAATAAATCAACAAATAACAAGTGCTGGATGTGGGAAAAAGAACCCTAGTGCACTGCTGGTAGGAATGCAGACTGGTAAAGCCATTATAGAAAACACTATGGAGTTTCCTCAAAAAATTAAAAATGGAACTGCCATTTGACCTAGTGACCCCACTTTTAGGAATATATCCTAAGAAGCCTGAAACTGTGGGAGACTATTTGCATGGCATCCATTTTGTTACAATCTGCTCTGCCATCTCCTACCCCAAGGCAGGATATCTCTGTATACAATGTTTCTGCATTCCTTTAAGTAACCATTTACTCAGCCAGTTATGCTCGGTTTATCTTTTGTTCCACCGAGATATTTACTTGAAATTGCTTGGGGTGGTTACCACAAACTTATCGCTTGGCAACAAATGTTCTTGTTTTTCTGCTTCTTGCCCCATATATACTGTGGATCTCCCCAGAATAAACGAGGCTTGATCAGAGCCCTGTCTTGTCTCCATTTCTCGTGTCTCTTGTCCCTCCTCATCCTCACTCCCCCTCTAGAGTCCTCGTTGCTCGACCTGCGGGACGGGTCAAGTGGCGCCCAACGTGGGGCTCGAGCACGGGGGATCCAGTGAAGGACGCCGTTCGAGTGGCCGGCAGAAAGGAAAAGAAAAGAGGGAACGGCGTGGGAACCTGCTGCGTCTGCACCCCTCGGGTAAGTGAATGGCGATTATGGGTCAAGCATTGAGCCAAGATAGATGTCGTTGAAGGACTAGGAAAGGCTATCAAGGCACGAGGAGTAAAGGTGAAAATTAAGCATTTGTGTCAGTATTTTGATTATATTAAGGAAGTTTGCCCTTGGTTTCCTACAGAGGGAACTATAGATCAAAAACTATGGAAAATAGTCGGTGATGCTCTTAGAGATTACTATAAGACTTATGGACCCGAGAAGGTCCCAGTAACTGCTTTTTCTTATTGGCATTTAATAGATGAGATTTTATCTCAGAGACATTCTGATCCTCTCGTTGCCAGTGTAGTAGAATATGGCGAGGGTATATTACAGAAAGAAAAAAAAGGGAATGAAAATGAAAGTAAAGAATGTGAGGACTTCATGTCATTCGATAGTGATAATGAGGAAGAAGAAACCGAGCCTACTCAGAATGGGGTTGTGCATACGGGGAGCCGCCCCAAAGATCCCTCCCCGCATGCAACTTGCACCAGAGCTAGATTACAGAGGCTTTTCCAGTACCAGAAACAGTGGACACGCAAGGACAGGCTTGGCGTCACCATAGCGGGTTTGATTTTAAATTAATAAAGGAGTTAAAAAACACTGTAGCACAATATGGAGTGACAGCGCCGTATACTATGGCAATTTTAGAATCAGTAGCCAAGAATTGGCTTACGCCTGGGGATTGGCAGACATTAGCCCGAGCCACACTTGCTGGAGGAGACTATCTCCTATGGAAATCAGAATATGTGGAGAACTGCAGGGACATTGCTAAATGCAATGCGCAGGCTGGTAATGGATGGGATTTTGATATGCTAACAGGAGAGGGAAATTATGCCAATAGTGATGTCCAAATGCAATTTGATGCAGGTCTTTTTGAAACTGCCCACCAAGGGCGACATGAGTTCTTCCCTTACTAACATTAAACAAGGACCTGATGAGCCTTTTGCAGATTTTGTTCACCGCTTAATTACTGCAGCAGGCAGAATTTTCGGTAATGCAGACGCCGGCACGGATTTTGTTAAACAATTGGCATTTGAAAACGCTAATGCCGCCTGTCAAGCCGTTATTAGACCTTATAAGAAAAAGACTGATTTAACTGGCTATATTCGCCTAAGCTCTGATATTGGGGCTGCCTATCAATAGGGCCTTGCCATGGCTGCCACCTTGCAAGGGTATACAGTTAGACAATTCAAGAGTAAATGTTTTAACTGTGGGGAAACTGGCCATTTCACAAGGAATTGTAAAGGAAATCCCACTAATAACTCAAAAACTCAGACTCCAGGAGTCTGCCCTAGATGTAAAAGGGGGAAACATTGGGCTAATGAATGTAGGTCTAAAAAGGATGTTCAGGATAACGAACTACCCCCGATGCAGGGAAACGGGCACAGGGGCCAGCCCCAGGCCCCAAACCCAAACAAATCTTTGGGGCAGTCAGTTTTGTTCCAGCAAACAACAATCCATTTCAAACCGCCTCAGAGCCACCACAGGAAGCGCAGGATTGGACCTCAGTTCCACCACCTACACAGTATTAACTCCTGAAATCAGAGTTCAGGCCCTTCCTACTGGAATTTTTGGTCCTCTGCCTGAAAACACATTTGGACTAATAATAGGACGTAGCAGTTCAACAATGAATAGGCTACAAGTCCTTCTAGGAGTTATAGACAATGACTACTCCGGAGAAATTAAGGATATGGTATCATCCCCCCAAAATATTAATACTGTCATCACAGGACAAAGATTCGCTCAATTGCTGCTTCTGCCTTTGATGCCCACCACAAATAGGGCAGTATCAGGACAAAGAGGTAATCAAGGCTTTGGATCATCAGATGTTTACTGGGCAGAGGTCATATCAGCACAAAAAACCATTATGTCTCTCTGGTTAGATGGTAAGCAAAGTCAAAACCCAGAGAGAAGTTTAACCAGGGTACCATTCAACCATATGTTATAGCTGGATTGCCTATAAATCTTTGGGGTAGAGACCTCTTATCCCAATTAGGATTAATAATGGGAAGCCCGAATGCTGTTATTACTACCCAAATGTTGAAAAAAGGGGGAATGGTACCCCACGAGGGGGTCACCTAGAAATATTCTCTCTCATGCCTTATTTACTGATGGGCGATCTGCTGCTAATCGCTTTTGGCATACAGAAACTCAAAAACAATTTGCATCAGTACTATGGAAAGATCCGCTAACCAACTCTTGGCATGGCCCAGACCCAGTCCTCATCTGGGGCCGAGGTTCTATATGCATTTACTCTAAGAAAATGAAATCTGCCAGATGGCTACCAGAGTGTCTAGTTAAACAGATTGATCAAGTTAAAGGAATAACAGATACCCATATAGATAACTCCAGGGACGAAAATTCACCCTGAGAGGCTTTTCCTGTTTTTTCTTTATTTCAGGAATAGACCGGAAGGCTGAAATCTTACTGCTAGGGATACTACTGCATCTTTGCCTGCTTGTGGAAGGAGGTTTGGGGCCTCCTCCAAACCCTGACGAGCTCCTGAGGACCTTATTTGAACCCCCCATGCGACTGCGTTGCAGGAACGCTGCTATTTAAAAGAACTTTTCGATAACCCCCTTTGGAGCGGGCTAAATGGGGTGCTGCCCTATCTTCTCCCTCTGTTGGGCCCCTTACTTGGCCTTTTACTGATTGTGTCACTAGGACCTTTCCTCTTCAATAAGGTGATGGCTTTCATCAAGCAGCAGATAGATGCCATTAAGATGCAATCTATACAGGTCCACTATCATAGACTTGAAATGGCTAACAGAGAAGCTCACTCTAGCTGTGAGTCAGTAATCTATGACTATCCCCGAGATGGCAAATAGTGAGTCTCAAAAACCTTGTTACCTTGGTGCGCTGGACTGGATAGCCAGAGACGGGCAACTGGAACTCACATGCATCGCCAACCCACCCCCTAAGACAGGAACAAGGCCTTATGCTGCCTTGCTATTCCAATGACGGGTTCGGGCAGGTTGGCACCACGTGCAAGTTTCCTGACCTAAGACAGGCACAGTTCCCTCAAGGTATTATTTCGGCCTTAAAATTAAAGAAAAGGGGGACCTGTGGGAGACTGTTTGCATGGCATCCATTTTGTTACAATCTGCTCTGCCATCTCCTGCCCCAAGGCAGGATACCTCTGTATATAATGTTTCTGCATTCCTTTAAGTAACCATTTACTCAGCCATTTATGCTCTGTTTACAATCTTTTGTTCCACCCGTGATATTTACTTGAAATTGCTTCCAGGTGGTTACCACAAACATCGCTTGGCAACAAATTTTCTTGTTTTTCTGCTTCTTGCCCTATATATAGTGTGGATCTCCCCAGAATAAACAGACTTGATCAGAACCCCGTCTTGTCTCCATTTCTTGTGTCTCTTGTCCCTCCTCATCCTCACTCCCCCTCTAGAGTCCTCGTTGCTCGACCTGCGGGACGGGTCATGAAACACCAATGGAAAAAATATATGCACCCTTATGTTCATAGCAGTGCTACTTACAATAGCTAAGACCTGGAAATAGCCCAAGTGTCCATCAGTAGATGAGTGAATAAAAAAATCTGTGGTACATTTACACAATGGAATACTATGCAGCTATAATAAGAAGGATCTCTTAACCTTTGATACAGCATGGAGAGACCTGGAGAGTATTATGCTAAGTGAAATAAGCCAATGAGAGAAAGACAGGTATCACATGATCTCACTTGTATGTAGAATCTAACCAACAAAATAAACTGACGAACCATATAAATTAAGAGACATGAAAGTAGGACACAGACTGATGAACCTCAGAGGGAAGGGTGTGGAGGGCTGGAAGATATAAACCAAAGAACATATATGCATGTATGCCTAACCAGTGGACACATATAACTGTGAAAGCAAGGTGGGGCATGGTAGAAGCAGGGAGGAGGGGATCAATGGAGGAAAAAGAGAGACATCTATATCACTTTTAACAATAAAGAATAATTTTTTAAAAGACAAAAATTATCATAGAAATTAGGAAATAAAGAAACTACATATTGGATAGCCACTGTGGCTCAGTGGATTGAGCATTGTCTGATGGACTGAGAGGTCTCAGTTCGATTCCCAGTCAGGGCACATGCTTGGGTTGAGGCTCAATCCCCAGTAGAGGGCGTGCAGGAGGCAACCAATCAATGTTTCTCTCTCACATGTTGATGTTTCTCTCTCTCTCTCTCCCTTCTTCTCTTTCTAAAAAAATCAATAAAAACATACAAATTTTTTAAAAAGAAACTATATATTGTTTTGATTGAGGAAATGGCCTAGATGGAGTAAACAAAGAAAAGAATAAACTCATATCTCTGAATAAAAAACCAAAACAAAAAACTCAAGCAAAATCTTATTTTTCATTCTGACACATATATTTGAAAGAGATCACTGAGAAAGTTCCAAGCTTGTGAATTGCTCTGTTCTCTTTGAAACACTTATGTTTGTCTATCTTTAACTTTTTCATTTTAAATTTTATTTTAAAAAGCTTAAACTGTCTAAAGACATCTACCCACAATTATGGGATTTATTTTTTAGGTTTAATAGTGTACAAAAGTATTAAGGTCCAAGCTAATAATGAAGGTACCTATTTAGGTGCTTAATCTGGGAAAACAACTCCCTCACTTTAGATAATATCAACCTCCTCTATTAGTCCTACAGTAAATCAAGTTCAATATAAATGCCAACAGGAAAAGGGAACATTATTAAGGGGGAAATGAGGTTGGGGAAGAAGTTCTTTGCAGAACAAGCATGGGAGAGCAAGCACCAAGTTCAGCTGGAAAACAACAGTGATTTTTGAGACCAGGTCAGTCATGGAACTTGAATAGCAAAAATTGTTACATCCAAAATGGTAAGGATTTAAAATCAGTTTGGGGGCATACCTGGTATGACTGTTAGAATGGCAATCTGTCCAAGAAAGGTGTTTTTGAAGGCTCAGGACTTTGTTGTCACATATAATCCTTTTGGATCTTAACGTCATTTAGTGTTCAAAACACTGTTTTAATATTGACACAGACAATAGTTTGGGGAAAGCAGGAGAGGGCTGGGAGTGGGGAGGAGGGGCTCAATGGGGAACAAAGGGGAGACATCTTTAATACTTTTAACAATAAGGATAAAAAAGGAAATATGTAATAAGTTAGCACAGATCATTGCAGAAAAATAGAGATTTTGAAAAGGTGTAAATTAAAGGAAAATGGCAGATACCACGTCACATTTAGAAAAATATAATTTAAAATTATTTCTAGGCAGAAGTTTTCAGAGCTAAAGTCAGGAACTGTAAAGGAAATAAAGTTTACTACCGAACACTGATTCTCAACTGAGGTCAGTTTTGACACCTCCCACTTCCCAATCCTTGGGATTTTGGTAATGTCTGAAAACATTTTTGCTTGGAAAACTGAATAGAATCCAAGGATGCTATAAAACATCTTACCATGTGAAAAACAGGTCCTCAAAACAAACATTATACAACATAAAAAGGCAGTGCAAGATTGAGCAATTCTCTTATAAATGGTTGCGGACTTCCAGAATTATACTTATCAATCCAAAAATAAATAAAAAAATACCAGCTTCTGGATATGTTCAGGAAAAAAAAAAGATTTTTTTTTAAATAAAAAAGAAAGATATTTTTCTTCTCAGGAACATTCATATAATATTGTCTTACATCAAAACAACTCTAACGAGTATGAGTGTGTTGGTTTCAGCCAGACCTCATTTAAAAATTTTACTTTTTAAATTATAGTATTTTTACATTGGCACATGCACAAAACTCTCTAATTTTACTTTTCATTGTTGAAAATGGACATTGTGATACTTTTGTTTTAGCAATGCTATAAAGAGTAAATGTCAATAATTAGAAGGACCACATAGAGCAAATAATAGCAATTGGTATTATTATTGTTATCACTATGATATATAGAATAAGTCACTCTAATTCTATGTAATTAAGATTGGAAAATTATAAAAAATACCAATAATTATCTAGTGGAAGATGCCAATAAGAAAGAATGATTTAAAAACAAAAAAAAAGCTTTATTTTTTTTAAGCCTCAAAAACTTCTAGCTGACTTGATTTCTTTCAGAAAGTGTCCTTGATATAGCAGTAAGGAAAACTGACTGAGGCCATCTTGTCTCCCGTATTAAACATAGAAAATACTGATATAATCGATACTTACTTGGTGTATTTTAAACTAATAGAATTCCTTGGTCCATTGGGGGAGTTTCATGTCATGTACAAGCCCTAGAGTGAACCCCTATGAATTTCCCTTCTATAATTCTTTCTCCTTGAATGGAAGTCAAAATGTAATGTACATCTAATCAGTAGAATATGGCAAAAGTCACATGTCACTCCCATGGTTATATCACATTATATAGGGCTCTATTTTAGCAGTCTGGATAGAAAGAGTCTCTTGCTGGCCTTAAAGAAGCAAAATGCCTTGTGACCTGGCTGTGGAGAGCAGCGTATGACAGGGATCTGCAGGCAAAATCTAGGACCTGAGGGTGGTTTCTTGCCAGCAGACAGTAAGGAACTGAGAACCCCAGTTATGCAGCCAAAAGGAAATGTATTCTGCCAACACCTTGAATAATTTTGGAATTGGATTCATCCCCAGCAAAGCCTCCAAATGGGCAACACCTTGATTTCAGCTAAAACCTTGTCTGGACTCCTGACCAACAGAAATTGTGTAATAATAAAAGTATGTTATATTAATTCACTATGTTTGTGGTTATTTGATATATAGCAATTGTAAACTAATTTTAGCTATAAAGAATTATAAATACAGCTAAGACATGAAAGGTCTCATGGGTCATAGATCCATGCTAGTCAGGCTTGATAGTCCTGTCTTACAATCTTATAGTCTGATTTAACATACATATTTCAACTCACACACAGACACAGACACACACATACTGGTTTATAGGAGAACAAAACTGATCAAACTGTGAAAATATTTTTATGATTTTACTAAAAATGTGCAACTGGATCGACAGCATCTATGTTTTCATGCAAGAATTCTATATCCTACAGAGATTAACAAGGGCCAATTAAGCCAATTTATTAACAGGAACTTTTAAAATCAGCAATACTCCTACAGCATACTCTTATGCCATTAATCAGGAACAATAAATGAATATTTCAAAGTTATTAATGTCATAGTAAACATCATAAGCACACGAATGTCAACATGAAAAATTAGGATGCATTTATTCATTGACTAAACATAATACTGAATTAAATGGGCTTACGAACAACCTTCTTACAATTGAATAATGTTGAAGTCAAGGTCAATTTTTAAAGAGGTGCATGCTACATTACACCCTATATTTTTCTCAGTGACATGGTAGGGTATTTTAATTAATTCAGGAGATATATCATCTATGGAATTATATTTAAGTATAAAAGAAACTCATTAACCTAATAATCAACAGAAGATAAAAACATGAGGCAGCATTACATTTCTGTAGACAGTAAATCCAGGCAGTACGTGGAAGAGAAAATTGGGAGCAAAATGAAAGATAGCACTTGTCTGATGAAGAGAGGACACAGAGGGGCATCTTTGCCTATGAAGCTACACCCTTGTTTTACATGCATCCCTTCATGGCGTTTAAGTGCAGGAGAATTTTTAAATGAGCTCTGATGATGTCACTTGTCTAAGAGCTTGCAGGGCTCTGAATTCTTATTTCAGCTAATAATAATATGACATGAGGCAACATTTACATAAATTGGCCTGTTTTATAAAAATGTACTGGGCTAATGTTTGATGATGTGGTGAATACCTTTCTGCTATTGCAATTAAAACACACGTACAAAAAAATAATTAGATAGTAAAACCTCTCTAAAATGTCTTTGGCAGGATGAAATAACAGCAGCAATAAGGCTCTGGTCCTGGAACAGCCTTATTGAAAAGAAAAGAACTACAGGAAAATAAGTAAATCTGGATGAATTATAGCATCCTTTTCTATAAAATAAAATAACAATACATACCTACTTATAAAAATTACATAAGATGATGTTTACAAAAATGTAACGCCTTGCAAATGTAATAGAATTCTTGTAAATTTTTGTTGCTGCTGGTTTTAAGTTCTCCGTTTCTAAATGAAACCATAGCCAATCATTTACTTTGATACAAATAGTAGCTACCAGACAATTTTCACAGTTAACTTTATTTTAAAGGATTTCAATAAAAATTGGTCTTGAAAGAGTGTTTCCTTTTAATTTAAAAGGCTAAAAGGAGCAAAGGAAGTTATGTCTTCCAACTCCATGTTATAGTGACATGAAAGTTCTTCTGGCCACACATCATTGCAGTGTAGCATCAAAAGGAAGAAAAACCCAAGGTTTTACTACTTTGAAGGTCTCTGTGGACTAAAGGACTCATGATAAACCAAGAGATTGAAAAGCAAAACCCAGTATCAATAACAGTTACAAACCTCTGAACTGTCCCTGTAGGATTCCGGCCACTTCTCCAGGGACAAGCGCCAAGTTTGAGGAGAGCAGTTTGCTGCCTTCTTAGCACAAGATGAGGAAAATATTGGGTCAGTTACACAATACATTTTCTTTTATTATTGCTCCATAATTGCAGAAATGAAAGGGTGTAACAACTCATTTTAGGAACAGGTGGGTTTCCTTGTATCAAATTCAAATTGTTTTGTTATTATTAGTATTAGTAATTCTATCAACATATAATGTTACACACTCAAATGAGGTCGATAAACAAATTCATATAATCCTGCACGGCATGTGCCTCCTGCAGTTCCCTCTGCCTTCTGGAGCTGCAGTAGTGAAAAGGCATCATTCACTGACTCTCCAGAGGATCGCAGTTTAATGGTATTTCACAGCCACGGCACATCACATTACATTATGTTCACAGTGTCACCACAAAAGCCACAGCACCATAAAGTGATAACATCGCATAATGAGACATACAAACCCAATGTAATGTGACATACAAGAAAATCAATGCAGCATATCACTTAAAGCACCCCGGTTTGGAAGGGGGTACCTATGGGTATTTCAAACGAATTTACAGATCATTCATTTCCTACATAATTCTACATTTAATTTCTGTGCATCTGCAGGCTTCCACAGAGAAACGTAATGTTGAATTTGCAAGCTGTGCAATTGCACAACCATATTTCTTTTTCAGAGGAAGCCATGGAATAAAATGCAAATATGTAGCATAAACTATTTGCAGGAATTTAAATAAGGGCAAGTAGTTCTTTTTAAAGAAATTTTCTCTTTGCCAAGATGGTATAAAATGCTATACATTTCTTAAATAAAATGGCACAATTCTCTCAACATGAAAAAAAGGGGGGACCCTTTTTAAAAAGAAGAGATCATAAAATGATTAAATGCTACATTTTATTAGGAAAGGCTATGTAGAATATGGAGGGCTGGGTAGAACTGGACACTAAAGCAATTAGCTTTTGCCTCAGCAATTGTCTTTCATTGTAGTAGGAAAACCCTTCCAGCCAACACTACCCCAAAGCAAGGCACCAAGTTACTATGGGAACTTTCAAGGAACAAACTTCTAACACCAACCCAGTGACAACATTGCCTTCTCATTTTGCATAAGAAGGACAATTATAGTGCTCTCAAGTATGTTGATGAGCAAAATCTCACATCAGGTGTAGTGAGTACAAGGACAAATAGAGTTAATGCCAGTTAAAAATAGTTTAGGTCTCTGGTGGTGTATCTAGTCAAGGGAGTCCATAAACAGAAGTCACTGAACTGCAACATTGCACCACAAGATAACTGGAAACATTGGGTTAGACACAAAGATATACTTAAGGCAATTTCAGACCTTTTTTAAAATTTTTCAGTCTGTATGGCATCATTTTAAGACTGAGTAAAAAAGTTTAGAAAACTAGATTTAAAACAACATTGAAATATAGTGGAAGCAATTTTTCTAAAGACTATTAATTTGCATTTACGCAAATTTAAAACTCAACCTTGTACAGTTAAGGTGGAAATGTGTTTCATCATTCACTTACTTTGACTGCATCCTACTGGAACTTGAAGACCCGCAACATTAGCACTGCTTCTGGGTCCCACCAATAGTTCTGTCTATTCTCTTTCTCCCCAGTTCTAAAACAATCTAACCATCTCCTTGTTTACTATGCATGTTTGACATGACATTTTTTTTTTTTTTTTTTTTTTGCTTAAGTCAGGCATATTCCCCCCACCCTTCCTTGAAAATGATCAGAGTTTATTTGGAAGTTAAAATAGACATAAAGTCTTGGAAATTATAATTATGTTTTTAAATAAAACACAGTCAAGTTTTTCACCATTATTGTTTGTGTGTGTGTTAAAATGGTTAGTGACATGTGGTCCAGCCTACCCATCTACCTAATCCCATGTGCTATGACCAGCCAGGCTACTGAGGCAAGAAGGGTTATTATTGGCAATATAGCCACAGTACAATTATTGGACCAATAAAACATGATAGTATTTCTTATGTATTAATTCCGTAAACCAAAGGTACAAATAAATGCTATGGGCTCTTTGAACCTAGGGACATTTTCAAAGCATGGGTGTTTTTGACAGGACCAAATATCAAGGACCATTTGGCATGGACCAAATATGCTTATGGACATTTCTGAAAGAACCACATTTCAAGGATCTTTTGCTGTGGACCAAATGTCTCTGTGGACATTTTGAATAGGACCAAATGTCTTGCAAGGGTTGAAATCCATAACATAAGATCTACCTTCACAACGAATTTTTAAGTGAACAGTACAGTATTGTTAATTATCAGCATAATATTTTAAATCCAACTTTTAAAAATTTTTTATTCTGCATGACTGAAATTTTAAACCCTTGGCATAGCAACTGTCTATTGTCCCCTCCGCCCAGCCACTAGTAACCATTATGTTACTCTCTCCTTCAATGAATTTGACTACTTCAGATACTTCATATAAGGGAGATCATACAGCATTTGTCTCTCTTGACTGGCTTGTTTCACTTCACTTAATGTTCTCAAAGTTCACCCATGTTATTGTTAGTACATGACAAGATTTCCTTCTGTTTCTAAGGCTGAATAGTATTTCATTTATTTATATGTAACATTTTCCTTATCCATTCATCTGTCCATAGCCATTTAGGTTTTTTCCACTTCTTGGCTATTGTGAATAACACTGCAATGAACTTGGGATTGCAAACACCTCTTTGAGATAAGCATTTTTAATTCTTTTGGATAAATACATAAACTAGGGTTGCTGGTTATATAGAGTCCTTTTTTGAGTTGTTGTTGTTGTTTTAATTTTTTTTTTCTTTATTGATTTGAGAGAGAGAAGAAGGGAGAGGGAGAGAGAGGGAGAAACATCAATGAAAGAGAACATCGATTGGCCGCCTCCTCCATGCTCCCCACTGGGGATTTGGCCCGTGACCTGGACATGTGCCCTGACCAAGAATGAAATCAGTGACCTCTTGGTGCATGGGTCAATGCCATTTTGAGAAAACTACATACTGTTTTTCATAGGGGCTGCATCATATTACACCTCCATCATCAATGTATAAGGATTCCATATTCTCCATATCCACACCAAAACATTTATTTTTCTAATTTTTTTATAACTATCCGAATGTGTGTGAGATGATATCTTATTGTGGCTTTGATTTGCATTTCCCTGATGATTAGTGAAGTTGAACATCTTTTCATATAGCTGCTAGCTATTTGTATGTCTTCTTTGAAGAAATATCTATTCAAGTCCTTTCTCATTTTTTAATTGAGTCATCTGTTTGTTTTCCTATTGAGTTGCAGAAGTTCCTTATACGGTTTTCAAGTATTTTCTTCCATTCGGTGGGTTGGCTTTTACTCTGTGGATTGTTTGCTTTGCTGTGCAGAAGCTTTTCCGTCTGATGATGTCCCACTTGTCTATTTTTACTTTTGTTACTTATCTTGTTGATGTCATGGTAGGAAATCATTGCCAAGACCAATGTCATAAGTTTTTTTTTTTTTCCTTTGTCTACAGGTTTTCTTCTAGAAGTTCTGCAGTTTCAGCCCTTATATTTAAATCTCTCATCCATTTTGAGTATTTTTGTGTATGGTGTAAAATAGGGTCCAATTTTGTTCTTTTGCATGCCCAATGGCATGGCACTGTCTGGGGCACTATGACAAAAGGTACCATGATTTTTCACCCATTTGTGATGCAGCTGGTTTTGTGCTTTCCTGAGATGCAGGAGTCGTTAACTGGTTTCTGGATTTCTCATAAAGGGAATTAGTCCATATATTTTGTGGAATCAGTGTTTCCATGGGAGGTAGAGAAGCCTGAGGTTTCTTTGCCATTTTGCTGATGTCGCTCTTCTATCACTTAAGTTCCCATCTTAATCCTCCAAACTAACATACACCCTAAAGAAATTTATAGGTTTACCTTTGGCAAAAATAAGCTTATACATGTAAAAACTAACAAACAGAACTTTCATTAAACAGCACCCATCTTAGAAGGATAAAGCCCAGGACTGCTGAACATAGTAATGGTTCATTAGCAATAAATCTGTTTAGGGCTCAAGCTCCTAGGAGAACAATATCAGAAACCTCTGATTTTCCCAAAATCTATAGCGCAAGACTGTCCCAGAGTGTCTGATGAGTTCATACAGCACATGTCAGTGTTAATAAATAATCACTCCTCTCTGGGCAAGACACAATCTGTTTCACACTTTAATCAAGGTCACACTATGACATTGCATCTAACTTCTATCCCCCACCTCCCTTTCTTCTTTTGTCTCTGCCTGTAGAACAAGGACTCTGCCATGACTTATTTAGATTTACCCTTCAATATTCAGAGACCTGAAGAAAGGGGTCACACTTCTAAAACAGAGACCCAGTTACCAGTGGAGTTCTGGTGCCATTTAGTTTAGTCTTTTTTTTTTTTTTTACCAAATTGACTCTGTAATTTTTTTAATTGAGGTAACATTAGTTTATAACACTATATCAGTTTCAGGTGTAATTTAATTGAATTTTTCTTCTCTACTTCCATGTGGCTCACCTCAGTCTGGGGCAATTAGAGAGAAATCTCTTCCCCAAGACAATCCAAGTCCCTACCATTTTGTCCCCTCTTATCACTTCAGAAATTAAAAGTGTCTAGAAAACAATTCTTCATTTTTATTCCTCTTCTTAGTACAAGAACTAAGTTATCAAACATATTACACTTTTTCTTTTTAAATTATTAGGGCTTTCCCCCAGATGCTCTTCTAGTCTTTTCCTGTACAAATATGGTATCACTTCTGGGCTACTCCAGAATACAATATATGTACTTTTCTTTTTTTTTAATCCTCACCCGAGGATATTTTTTATTTTTGTTCAGATAGAGTGGCAGAAAGAGAGAAGGAGATTGAGAAACTTCAGAGTGAAAGGGGCACATCGAGTGGCTGCCTCCCGCATCACCCCCACCAGGGCTGGGGACAAACTGCAACCTAGGTACGTGCCCTTAGCGGGAACTGAACCCGGGTTTCTTTGGACCACGGTTGATGCTCTAACCACTGAACCAAACTAGCCAGGGACACATATGTACTTTTCATGTGGCAGAACCGTTTCGTTTATTATTTATAATGATTATAAAAATGTTTTGTTTGTTTTGTTTATATTTTGGTTTTTTTATACTCATTACAATTAACACTGAATTTTATGCATCACTGTTTTGATAATTTCAGAGAAAGTAAGTGATTATTTTTGTACAATTAGTGTTCATTTATATTACCTTTTTAAAAGTACATTTCTAATAGTGTATTATTTCTTATTTTATCTTTATTTTCTTTAGTTCTGAATTAAAAAAAAAAAATTTGCTTATCAATTGTGTTTCAAAGAAGTGGAATTTCCAAAGATTTATTATCAATTGATGCCACCCACAAATTACAGAGTTTGAAATTTACATAGGTGTGTTCTTTATATGCTTGAAAACATCATGTCTGAGTTTAATCAATGCTTAAATCATGAATGAAATATAAAACGAAAACCTAAATTATCAAGATAATTCAAATTAGATTGAAAATTTAAAACTGAAAGACTTTATCTGAAATGGCCTGACAATTAGAAAAACAGAAAAAACTTCTAGTATGCTCACTTTTATCTTTATAAATGGACAAATATATTTCATGAGAACAACACTCATTTAGAAATATTTTTCCATGAAAAATAGATGCAGAGAACAGATTGGTGGTTGCCAGAGCCAGGGATTAGGAGAGAGCAAAATGAGTGAAGGAGATCAAAAGGTACAAACTTACAGTTGTAAGATAAATAGGTCATGGGGCTGTAATGCACAAAGTGGTGACTATAGTTAACAACACTGTGTTTCATATTTTACATTACTAAGAAAATAGATCTTAAAAGTTCTTACCACAAAAATAAATTATAACTATACATGGTGACACTTATTATGGTATTCATTTTGCAATATATACAAATATTTAATCATTATGCTACACACTTGAAACTAATATAATGTTATATGTCAATTTTACCCCAATAAAAAAAAATTTCAGTAGATATTGCCATATGCCCCCTATGGGCAAAATCACTCCCATTAAGAACCACTGCTCTGTCCCGCCAGTGTGGCTCAGCGGTTGAGCGTCGACCCATGCACCAAGAGGTCGTCAGTTCGATTTCCGGTCAGGGCACATGCCCAGGTAGTCAGCCAGATCCCCAGTGGGGGGCATGCAGGAGGTGGCCAATCAATGTTCTCTCTCATTGATGTTTCTATCTCTCTCTTCCTCTCCCTTCTTCTCTCTCTAAAATCAATAAAGAAAAAAAATTTAAAAAAAGAACCACTGCTCTGAAGATAATCAGTAGTGTCATTTCCCAATCTTTATTCCTGCATACATTATGCAGAAAAAAAAATTATTTACTATGAAAATGAAGTTATTGGCTATCCACAATGTCTTCAATTCCAACGCTCTATCATAAGTAACCTTTGAACAAGTTTCTTATGAATATAACCACTTTTATATCACTCTGTTCAACTTATTTGCTTATCAAATACTCATCTGTTATATTTAGGTAATTTTTAAAATTTTTAATCCCATACAAAAAAAATTAAATGAAAACAAAAGTTTTACAATTTGTTGATGTAAAGGGTAAGTAATGAATTTATAAGGGTTTATAATTGCATTTTGCACCATTACTCAGTTATGGTTCACATGACTACGTGTAACCTTCGGATTCCCCACAGATTCAACGTGGGACAAGGGAGAAACGCTCTCTGGAAGGGCGCTCCCTGCTCATCAAAAGGATGGAAGGCTGCTATATATTTCCTGTGTGGTGTGAGTAGTGAAAAGATCAGATTGGAGGCCTTGACATCTTTGCAGCAGATGTGGAGGACTTTCCTTTTTTTACCCAAAGCAAACATTTGTAAAGATGTTGATCTCAAAGCTGTTTTGTACCATACTGAACTGTGTAATGCACCTTCCTCTCTTATGTGTGAAACTGTGCTTTTACATGATGACAGTGACATTTTATATATTTAGCCCACAGTTTTAACAGCTCCTAAATATTCATAATGCTAATTTTAAGTCACAGCATGATTTGTTAATTCTTATTACTCTGCCAAACCTTGATAAATTGGGCTAAATTTGAACCAGATTTTCTAAGCCTTGCAGGGACATATTAATTCAATATTATTACTGTCAAGCATAAAATATGTGCAGAAGCTTCCAGCATCACACCACACCACTTCACAGCTGAACTGGCATTGCATGCCTCCACAGCGACTAACTTCTCTGCCCTTGAAAGAATCGATAATGTTGTCTATTGTTCTGGCATTTAATGGGGTTTATTCTTTTGACCAAAATTGTAGAGCAAAAAAAGGAAATAGCAAAAATTATTTTAAGAAAAATGATAGCTTAGGTAGTTTATAAACTCCCATGTTTCACAAAGTTAAAAATGTCAAGAAAAAAACCCAGCTAATTGTTGTTGTTCTACCAAATGCTAAGTATGGTACATAGACATTGACAATATGGTAAATGAGCAAAACACTGGTGATTGGGGTGGGGGGAGGTGGAGAAGGGTATAGGGGTGATTCACGGTGATAAACCAACTCTTGACTTGGGGTGGTGAACACACAATACAGTGTACAACTGATGTGTTGTAGAACTGTGCACCCGAAACCTGTATAATTTTATTAACCAGCATCACCCCAATAAATTCAATAAAAAGGATTTTAAAAATGAAGAAATATCTGTCTTTTTTTTCCTTTTTGGGACATTTCAAAGGAAGTAAACATGCTTATTGCATTTCTGTCATGTACAGTGTATTCTAAGTAATTCCAAATGTGTTCATATTGTCTGAGAAAATTTTATTTCCTGGATATGAACTTGTGTTATTTTGGCATTGTCCTATTTTTATGGCAAAAACCTCAACTTGATTTAGATTTTGACTTTGGAAAAGGAGCAGTTTTCCCACTTTATTTTATCTGATATACACCTACCCCCCCCCCCCCTCAACGCAAGTAAATAGCACCTGTAATTATGAAATGAAAACACAAAAATGATCTTTAGTGTCAATAACTTAAAAGATAAATGACACAAATATTTCTCCGATAAGGTCCTTTTTGTGTGTTGTTCTACGTATTATGACTCTGAATAACTATCTTTATCTTTCTATCTGAGGTTCTTTCTCTAAAGTTAGCCTTCTCTCTTATGCATCTGAATCTTATCTCCTTTTACTTACTTAAGGCTTTCTACTTAGGAACTTGTTCTCCCCTCCACACCATTCCCATTTCTCCCTCTCTCTCACACAGCCTGCTTCAACAGACACTAACTTAAAAACAATAAAGTTTCCTTTGACCTCACTTCTTCTGGCCACCATTTCGTTTTCTGCTCATATTCAGGGCAAAAATTCTCTGAAAGAAAAAAAGTCTCTTGGCTTTTTTCTCAAATTCCTCAATAGTGTATACTTTTTTCTTTGAAAATGCTGTATTTATTAATTTCCTTGTTTTTTTTTTTCCTTAAAAGACTTCCTTTTTCAGAGCAGTTTTAAGCCCACAGAATAATTGTGCAGAAAGTACAGAGAGTTCCCATATTTTCTCTTCCCCTCACACATAGAGCCTCCCCCACTTCAACACCCAGTATCAGAGTGATACATGTATTATAATTGATGAACCTACATGGACACATCATTATCTCTCAAAGTCCATAGGTCACATGAGAGATCACTCTTGCTGTTGTATATATTATAGGTTTTGATAAATGTATAATGTCACGTACCCACCATTATAATATCATAAAAAATAGTTTTACCGCCCTAAAAATCCTGTGTGTATGTCCTTCCTATTCATTCCTCCTATCCCCTAACCCTTGGAAACCACTGATATTTTTACTATCTCCACAGTTTTGTCTTCAACGTTACTTTTAAACCAATTTACATTTTTTATCCGGCTATTCCTCAAGTACTTCTACTGGGATCACTCATAATTTTTTCAAGCAAAATACAATGATCAATTGACAGGGCTCAACCTAGTTCAGTATGTCCTCATATACCCATATTCTCGAAAAACACATGTATCTTAGTTTCCATGATGCCACATCTTTCTGGTTTTATCCCTTTTCCCTTCAGACATATACAATCTCATTCACTGATTTTTCCTCTTCTGACAAAATTCTGAATGTTAGGGACCTCTGAGTTTGGATCTGGCCCTCTATTCTATTCAAGTTACATGGACTCTATTTTATTCAACTGAAAGACTTCGAATAAAATCAGTTTGTCAAAGTTGCCAGTATTTATATATGACTTCAAGTCTTAGGGATGAGATAGAGTAGATATATGTCTCCTTATATCTCCTATTAAATACAACTAAAAGCTATGAACATTGCATATAAAACAAAGAGAAGACTAAAAGATGGAGAGAAAAAGACAGGCCTTTAAGTAACCTCAAGACCCAAGGAATGACATAGTAGTGACTTTTCCAGGTTACCTTTTTGCTTAATATAGTCCGGACTGGGTGCTGAAGAAGATATCAACCTGGCAGCACCGATGGATACAGACCAGAAATGCCAAAGCAAGCTGTTCTCGCTGGGTGGACAGGGAAAGGAGCCTCCTAAGAAGGTGAAAACTTCCAGACAACACTGTGTGCAGTAGTGGCTCCGCTCTCACCCCGTCGGCAGAGGCCAAGGTGGAGACTGAACTTCCAGTGTTTCCTGTCCCGAGGTTCCCTGTTCTCACTGGGGGAGTTTCAAAGAAAGCCGGACAGAGACCTTGGCAGGAAGGAGCCCCTCCACGCCCCCAGAGTGTCCGTGGAGGCCGCGTGGAAGATCAGTAATGAAGTTCCCCCCCAGCTGTGGGAGCTGCAGTGATCTCTTCCCAGGCCTGCGGAGAAGCTGAGTGCTCATCCCACCAGCAGTAATGACCGCAATGCTTCTTCGCTGGCATGTGTCTGAGGAGGCCGCTGACACAGAGATTTAAATAAAATCCAGATTCTCCTATCATGACATCCAAATGTTCAGGATACATCAAAAATTAGTCATTAAGCTAACAAAACAGAAAATAACATCAAATGACACTAGAAACGAAAATCAACAGACTCCCACACTGTGCTGATACAGATGTTGGAATTATCTGACAAGGATTTTCAAGCAGTCGTCACAACACTTCAACGAGCAATTACGGGCATGATTGAAGGGAATAAAAAAGTAGAAAGCCTCATCAAAGAAATAGAATGTGTCACCAAAGAAAATATACAAAAGAACAGAATAGAAATTTCAGAATTAAAAAATACAAAAACTGAGATAAAATAAAAATCTGTGAATGATTCCAACAGAATGGAGATGACACAGGAAAGGATCAGTTAACTTTAAGACAGAAGAGAAAAATTACCCAATCTGCCCAAAGAAATAGACTAAAGAAAAATGAACAGAGCCTCAGGAACCTCTGGGACTGTAACACACGTTATAACATTTCATGTCATCTGAGTCTTAGGAGGGATGGAGAAAAAGGGTAGGGCTGAAAATGTATTTCAATAACTAATGGCTGAAAACTTATCAAATCTGGAAAAAAAGACATAAACCTACATATTTAAAAAACTGAGTGAGCCTCAAACAAGACAAACCCAAATAAATCTATGCCAAGATACATCATAATCAAACTTCTGAAAGCCAAATCAAAGAAAAATACCTTTAAAGCAGTGAGAAAAATATGTCATCTTACCTTTAAGGAATAAACAGTTAAAAAAAAATACAGTAGATTTCTTATCAGAAATCACAGAGGCTAGAGAATGTTGGTATAACATTCTCAAGTACTAAAGGAAAAAGATTATCTTCCTAAACAAATAGACAAGTGAAAAAATAGGCTTTAAAATTTTGATTTTTAAAAACATTTGGTGTGCTGGCCAGTGTGGGTCAGTGGTTAAAGCATCGTCCCTTGCACTGAAGGGTCATGGGTTCAATATCTGGTCCAGGGCACACACCTGGGTTGCAGGTTCCATTCCTACCCTGGTCAGGGCATGTGGATGAGGCAACCAATCAATGTGTCCCTTTCACATCAATGTTTCTCTCTCTCTTTCTTTCTCCTGCCCTTTCACTCTCTCTAAAAATCAATGGAAAAAATATCCTCGGGTGATGTTTAACAACAACAACAACAAAATAATAATAATGATAAAAAACCTGTGGACCTTGATTGAATTATTTTGTGAGTTACAGTACCAAGGAGCAAAACTATTCTCCCTTTCAATGTCTTTTTAAAATTTTTTTTCTTTATTGATTTTTAGAAAGAGAGGAAGGGAGAGGGACAGAGAGAAACATCAATGAAAGAGAACATCAATTGGCCACCTCCTGCATGCCCCCCACTGGGGATCAGGCCCATAACCTGGGCATGTGCCCTGACCAGGAATCGAACCAGTGACCTCTTGATGCATGGGTCGACACTCAACCACTGAGCCACACCGGCCAGGCTTCCTTTCAATCTTAAATGTTGCCAAATAGCTTCAAGAAAGCAGAAATATGTGTGTGTGTATATATACACACATATATATATACACACACATATATATATAGTTCATATTTATATGACCTTGATATTTCAATAAAACAAAGTTCAAGGTTGATGATAGAGCATTCTATCAGGAAATAAAATATCTGTACTCAAATCCTTGTTCAGCTACTTACTGTCTATATAAACTTGGTCAGGATCCTCTAACTCTGCACCTTCATCTATTAAACGGGATGATAATATTTGTGCATATCTCACAATGAGGATAGAAAAGGATAACATTTAAAGTAGAAGTTTTTTCAGATTATATAATTTTTTTTAATAAATATATAGAGATGTGTATCATTCAATTTATTTTTAAAATATTGAGCACAATTTCACTAGATATGGGAGGACAAAGATGCCTGTCCTTATATTTAGGGTAAATAGTTAATTGAAGAGACAGGCATGTGTACATTTTACAGAGGCAACATGATGAGGCAAAACATATTTATAAATGCATAAATAAATTTCTGTGGGAGCTGCAAGGATCTTACTGTAAACACCTGGATGTGTGTCTGGCCACTGCCACTTATCTCATTGGATAGATTATTAATCTCACTGAAGTTCAGTTTCCTCATTGACAACACGAGGACAAAAATAATGTATCCTCACAGAAGCGTTGTGAAGCCAAATAAAGACAACTGATGTGAAGCACTCAGCCAAAAGTGACACTGAGCAGTCCACAAAATGACAGATTATTATGATAGTTATTAATCATAAGATTCTTTATCGGAAGTAGCTTTTACATGACATAAGTTTTGGTGAGTGCAAGCTTTCTGGGAAAAAGTCCATCATGAAACATAGGTATATCTAAAGCTGATAAAACAGAATACCGAAAGCCAATGAGCCAGAAAGCTTTCGAATAAGTTCAGTATTCTGATAGGTTAGGAATACAATAAAAATGTCAAGAAGAGTTCATTGCAATTTGACGTTAGATCATATTATTGACAATAAAGAACTAATAAGGGTGCCGGAGAACTGACTGGGCATTTCCTAAAGGTACTTCTGGTGACAGAGAGAAAGGCATGATGGAAGTGCAGAGGCGAGGATCCGGAAAACCGTCACACTGCTGTTCCAAAAATACACACAGCAAGTAGCAAAGGCACGAATGAAAGAGAGGAAACGGGTAAAATATTGATGGATGCAGGAAGTAGGAGAAGGACATCTTAGAATAACACGCGATCTTGTTCATTGAGAAGAATCACACACAACACTAATGGAAAGCACCACAAGAAAGGGTTTTCTGACCTTGACATTTTTACTACCACAAAACCCTGACCTGAAAGGGCCTGTGACCTGTGTCACAGACCCAGATCATCTATCCTAGATATTCTTTTATTTCATTTTTGTGCCAAACAACCTGCTCCCTTTCTAGGACAAATACAATGACTTATTGACTCTGACTGAGAAAGCAAATATCCGAGTGCCTAGTTATTGACACTTAAGAATTACATCTTTTCTAATTACTCAGTGGATGTGATATAATGGAATTTTTAATTGGTGATTTTGATACACCAAGACCTTTCTCTGCAGCTGAATTTTGTCCGCTGATGTCATTGTCTGCAGGGATCCCGTCCACATATGCTGCATGCAGTTTCCTGTTATGTACTCTACATAATTGAATGATGTCCTTGGCACTAGTTTTCCAATAAATATCACTCACAATGACCTTGAAAATACTCTTTCTCCTTCAAATATTCTTTTTCTAGGGCTGGTCATTAATCAAATGAACTAACATAATATTATTTATGTTAATCAAAATAAAAAAGCAAAAATAGTATAAATCAGACATTGTATAGTATAACACAGTAAACTATTTTCTCTGTCACCACTAATTATATTAAATAATACTTTATTAGAATAAATATATTTCTATAAATGTAACATATATAAGAATGCTTATACACAAGTAAAGTATCGAATATTTATTGAGTGTTGCAATGGGCCAAACACTGTTTTAAGTGCTTTATATGAATTATATTGCTTTTAAACCATAAAAGACAGCTAATATCATTTGCTCGACTTGACAGATGAGTAAACTTGAGCTTAGTTTAATGGCACTGCCCAAAGTCAGAGTGAAAGATAGCAAAGTTATTGACTCCGACTCAAAGACCTTATTCCTAGTCACTATAGATGGTAGTGTATGTATTAACATGTGCATAACTATTTAAATACACATGTGCACACCACTGTATATACTTGACCACATAAATGCTGTTAACAATATACAATGTACCTCAATGCAGATGTTAGGAAGCCCGTGAAAGCCCTGTTATAGGGTAATGTTTTGACACAAAGCAAAATGTCTAGCTATCGGGAGAGTTTATTTGTCTTCCTCTTGGTCCATCTATTTATAAATCTGAATTAAACTGCTTGACAAATTCTACAATTCTACTTTCATCAACATTTATTAGCAATACCAATCAAATTAAGTTTCCAGAAACCTCTTCATAATTTCTAAAAATAGCAAGATTCAAATTTCAGTCTTCTACAGCAACAACTCTACAAAATATCTATAATTAGGACACTTTAAATTAACTTAGGGAAGTATAAAATGTAATTTTCAGGTCACTCAGTTTGTTCAAAAACAGTCTGAGTTACTCCAGCCTGAGGTATGACTACACATAAATGAGTGATTTAATAAGCAATTTTAAAGAATCAATCTTATTACTGTAGAGCACAGGTCAAATTCGGCAGCCTGCAAGCCAGGATTTTTGCCCTCAGGTATGTTTTGTTTGGCTCCAATAATTTTGGCCTGTCCACAGTTGTAAATCTTTTGAAACAGTTGCCAACATTTAAGACTTGGGAGATATATAAAAACCTGAAATTCTGGCTTCTTTTAAAAAAGACTGAAAATCTGGCAAACTGGGCACTCTCTCTCATGGCAACTCTAATTCTTCTGTGGATAATTTCCCAGCACTCAGCTCACTGTGATTCCATCCTTCATTGCTCAAACTTTGTTACATTTTCCTAACACTCAGTCAGCTTTATTTATTTAGATTACCCTTGTGACCTCTGTAACTATTTGAAGCAGGGTATCCTGTTTAAAATTATAAGTACCATTTCGGTATGTCTTCATACGTCTGAATTTCATATTTTCCTAATACTTAATATCTGTGATAAGAAGAATTCTAAGGTGCCACCCACCCTCAAATATCCAAATCCAAGATTCCCAGGCCCTGGATTACACACATCTTCTAGTTACTCATTCAAACACTAATCTAGGTGCCGCTGGAAAGGATTTTTGTAGATATAATTGCAGTCTCCAATCAGTCAACTTTCAAAGCAGGAAATTATCAAGGTGGGCCTGATCCAATCTGAGGACTTCTTTTAAAGCAGAATATTTTCTCCAGTAAGTCACAAAAGAGGATGTCAGAGATTGTATTCCATTGGTGTGGACGAGTAAAGATCCCTTTTGTAATCTGCTCTCCAGGCCACGTAGCAAAGAACTCTGGGCAGTCTATAAAGCTGACTACAGCTTCAGCTAGAAAGAAAAATGGGGTCCTTAATCTTACAACACAAGGAAAGGAATTCTGCCAAAACCAGTGAACTTGGAAGAGGATCCTGAGCCCAGATGAGAACCAGAGCTGTGGTTAATGTCTAGATTTGAGCCCAGTGAGACCCTGAGCAGAGAACTCAACCATGCAGTACCTAGACTTCTGACCTGCAGAATCTGTGAGATACGTTTTTGTTGTTTCAAGGCTTTTAGGTTTATGGTACTTTTCAGAGCAACAATAGAAAGCCAATGCCATATTCAGTTCTTCTCCCAATCATCCTGATGTGAAACCTTAACAGTAACACTAATATTCTTTTTCCAATTAATTGCCAAGGTGTGTTGCTTCTTTCTATTTATCTTGCTGCTTCACTCACCTGGTGTGATCTCTTACCCTCCCATACCTGAAATTAATTTATTCTGTTGCCTGGTCTTGATATGTCTAGTTTATTCTCCAACACAAATACATGATGCACAATATTTCTATTTAAAATTTTCAGAAACACTTTTCAAAATCTTTCGTTAGTCTTTATTGATTCATTAAAAACGAATGACCTAAGTCCTGCCTACATTTGCAGGTTCAGTGGATATGTACCAAAACTTCCTACAGCCTGGCTAGTGTGGCTCAGTGGTTGAGCATCGACCCATGCACCGAGAGGTCGCCGATTCAATTCCCAGTCAGGGCACATGCCCAGGTTGTGGGCCCAATCCCCAGTGAGGGGGCATGCAGGAGGTGGCCAATTGATGTTCTCTCATCAATGTTTATCTCTCTCTCTCCCTCTCCCTTCCTCTCTCTCTCAAAATCAATAAAGAAAATTAAAAAAAAAAAAAACTTTCTACAGTGTAGCACAAAGTTAGAGAAGCATCACTTGTTACACATGTCTTTTATTAGATAATAATCTCGTTGGGGGACAGTATCCCTCTGAAATGGTCATGGTATGTTCTACAGCAATATTTCTACACTGAGATGTGTAGACAAATGTTTCTAGATCTCAGTTTTCCCTATAAGATGTAAATATAATGTTTTTACACTTTTAGTAACTATGTTAAAAATAATAGAAATATATGCCTGGCCATTTAAAATACAGTTTTTTAAATATTTATCTTAACTGTTAAAAGTATTACAGATGTCCCTCCTTTTTTCCACCATTGACACCTTCCTCCCCTCTCCCTCTGCACTCCCCCCCCCCCCGCCCCTGCCTTCACTGCACTGTTGTCTGTGTCCATTGCTTGTGCATATATGCGTATCAGTTCTTTGGTTTATCTCTTCCCACCCCTCCCACCCCCCCTTCCCTCTGAAGTTTGTCAGTCTGTTCCCTACTTCCATGTCTCAAGATCTATTTTGTTCATCAGCTTATTTTATTCATTATATTCCATAAATAAATGAGATCACGTGACACTTGTCTTTCTCTGACTGGCTTATTTCAATTAACATAATACCCTCTAGGTCCCTCCATGTCATCACAAAGGATAAGAGATCTTTCTTTCCTTTCTTTTTTATATATTTAATTAATTTATTTAGTTACAAATGTTTCTCCTTTTCCCCCACTGATTCCCCCCTTCCCATCCCTCCCCACCCTGTCCCCAGTTTTATTGTCCATGTCCATTGTTCATGCATACATGCATATAAGTTCTGTGGTTTATCTCTCCCCCACAACCACCTCTTCTGGGGATTGTCGTCTGTGCCCCACTTCCATGTCTCTGGGACTACCCCATTCCTCAGACTGTTATGTTCATTATAGTTCACAAGTAAGTGAGATCCTATGATACTTGTCTCTTTCTGTTTGGCTTGTTTCGCTTAGGATGATACTTTCCAGGTTCCTCCATGTAGTCTCAAAGGATAAGAGATCTTTCTTCCTTACAGCTGCATAGTACTCCATTGTGTATATGTACTACTGCTTTTTTATCCATTCGTCTACTGATGGACATTTGGGCTGTCTCCAGATCTTAGCTATTGTAAATAGTGCTGCTACAAACATGGGGGTACATATATTCTTTCTGGTTGGTGTTTCAGGCTTCTTAGGGTATATTCCTAGAAGTGGGATCACTGGGTCAAATGGCAGTTTAATTTTTATTTTTTTGAGGTAACACCATAGTGTTTTCCATAGTGGCTACACCAGTCTGTATTCCCACCAGCAGTGTACTAGAGTACCCTTTGCTCCACCCCCTCGCCAATACTTGTTGTTTGATAATTTGTTGATGGCAGCCATTCTGACAGGTGTGAGGTAAGACTTCATTGTTGTTTTAATTTGCATCTCTCTGATGATTAGTGATGTTGGGCATTTCTTCATATGTCTCTTAGCCATTTGTATGTCCTGTTTGGGGAGGTGTCTATTTAGTTCCTCTTCCTATTTTTTTAAATTGGTTCTTTGTCTTCCTTTTGTTGAGTTGTATGAGCACTCTATGTGACTCATGAATCCATAAAAATCCTAGAAGAAAATGTAGGCAACAAAATTTCAGACATCATACGCAGCAAAATTTTCACTGATACATCACCTAAGGCAACAGAAACAAAGGAGAAAATGAACACATGGGACTACATCAAACTCAAAAGCTTCTGCACAGCAAAAAATACAATCATCTTTCTTTACACAATGGAATAAAATACACATTTTTTACCAAGTTTGGCCACTCAGTGTCAGTGACCTTATTTTTACTTGCTTGTATTGATGGTCTCATCAGCATAAGTTGGGCTATTGATTTTCCTAAACCATGAGGTTAGGAATAAAGGAGGACTTCTTAGTATGGAAGTGATGCTTCATGCCCAAATTGAATGTCAAATAATGTCAGAGTAAAATCTAATTGAAAATTTCTGTGAAGTTTAAATAGAAAATTTAAAAAGAAAAGAAGAAAAATAGGGTAACAGGGGCCCTAGAATTATATAAATTCACCTTGTTCCACCATTATCACTGTTGATGTTAACTTTGATCATCTGGCTAAGATAGTGAATTAATTATGTAGCTCAATTCATTAAAAGCAAAATATTTTCATAAATTATTTTGAATTCTGCATAATTTGGAGATATTTTAAATATTAAGAATCCCATATTTCTGAATTTAAATATCTAAAAGAGAATTTTAGTCTTATCAGGAATCTGTTTATTATTTATGTCTTTCTGGTGATTCTGTTAAACTATTAGGTTTGGTAACTTTATATCCAACACAATATCTTATAAAAGATAGATGTTAAATAAAATTTTATTAAAATAATTAATAAATTATAATCACCTCAAATGTATTTATATATAATATGTGTTATAAATAGATCTTAATAATTTTTTAATAAAAAAAGCCAGATAAAAAAATGATTTATAGTTGATGACTCCATGTATCATTAATAATATAGGGATAGAAAGCAGAGCAGGGGTCAATTGAGCCTGGGACTGATTAACTGGAGAACTTTGGGGTGATAGAAGTGTTTTAAAATTGTATTGTTGCAGGAATTACATAGATTTTACATTTTCCAGAGCTCATCAAATTGTTCCTTTAAAATGTAATTATTTATTGTGTTAAATTACATTTTAATAAAGTCGATTTTTTAAAAAAAGTAAAATATATACCTATTTTCCAAAGTTTCTTACCAGATGACAGAAAAATACTTAAAAATGTGAGAATAAATAAGGTTAGGAAATGTTAAAGTGAGTCTAATTTAATACATGAAAAGGAGTTTATTGGAGAATAGTAGTTGGCCAGCAAAATTCATCTTTCTATTTGCCATAATAATGGAATGTAAACAAGAAATAAGGTCTATATCTAGTGTATACATTTCTGGTTTTCCTCTGTGAGTATTTATACAGCCATGTAATTAAGTCTTCACCAATGGATTTGCAAATAATTAATGTGTATAACTTCTACTTACTTTCTTAAAAGTAAACTGCTGCCGTGGCTTTCCCTGCTTTATGCTTTATGACCACAACATCATGGATGTGTCTACACCTCAGATTTGATCATGCAGATACAGATAAGGACCTAGATATTTGTGAAGTTACATTACTGAAGAAAGCGGAATCACTGATGTCCATATAGTCACACAAGGGAGGTAGGTACATATAAGTGAATTAACATTGTTCTTTAAGCCACTGTGTTTTTGGTCTCTTATAAAAGTTTAATCTTAGCTCTCACTGAAAATAGGAAGACCTAGGGCATTTCATATGAGAGTAATAATTTGCATATATATATATATATATATATATACACATAAACCCATATATATATACCCATGATGCATGTATTAAGAAAAGGAATTGCCATAATGAAATAGGACATTAGGTTAATGAAGTGTCCAGATTTTTGAAGTACTTACAAATTATATAATTAAACTGGGTTTTAACAATATTATAGAAGAAATAAATAATTATAAACATCAAAGGGACACGCTGAAAGCGTTTCTTCAGAAAGATCAATCAGATGTATACAACTGGTCAGGGGAAAAAAAGAATCTAACAAAATGAAACAGTAGTAAACATTTAGCAATAAAGTGAGATGTAGTAGGGCCAAGGCAGTGGCCTAAAAATAAAATAAAAATTTAAAAAGCCCAGATATATTTTAAAGAAATCACTGACAGAATGTGGTAGAAAATCCTATAAAGGGGTAAAAAATAATAAAGTACCAAAACTCTGATGATGATGGTAATTGTTTGTAGACATGAACAGTTTATCCTTCTGTTTCTCTTGTATAATGAATACTTCAATGCTATTTTCACAGAATCTATATTCTGCTGAACTTTCCAATTAACTTCAGTAATATAATCTTTTTAAATGAGTTGCCTGCATGAATTATAGTGTGATTCTGTAACTGAATCATATTGGTTTCCTTTGGAAATTAAATTCAAATTATATTTGTTTGCTCTGTGTTCTTTTCTTGGAAGCAAAGACGTGCATCTAATAGTGCAGAGAGGAGAGGGAATGTTTTCTCCAAGACAACTCTACTCTGTTAAATGACAAATAGAAGTTCTCAAGGTGTACAGAAGAAAAGAGGTTTTCTGACATTCTGAAAAGCATGTAAATAGCTGAGAATGAGGTTGTATGAAAAAAAAGAAAAAACAGGGTAAAATTAAGGATTTTAAATATCCCGAATGGCCCACATGTGAAGTGTTCATTAGAAAACTGAAATGAGAAAATACTCCTTTTCTTCCAATCTTAGTCCGAAAGCTCTAAGTCAGATCCACAGTATCAATAATTGGTTGGATAGTAGGCTTCTGTATACTCTCTCTCTTATCTTATGTATTTCCAATTATGATATGTCCTATAATGTGTGTGAGAATGCACCCACCCTCTCTTGTTTTCAACCCTCCAAGAGCCACACATGACCTGAAAAATATGGTTTAACCTCTTTGCATGGCTGTCAAGCCTTTCTAAGATCTGACTCCAAATTATCAGTCATTACCTGATAAATCATACCACAGATTTTACCCTGGTTCTTGAATATAGTCTGCTGTTTCTTTTCTTTCTTTCTTTTTTTTTGTTGTTATTTCCCAATGTACTCATCTTTTATCTTTATCTTTCTGGAAAATCTACTTATCTGTAAAGGTTCAGACACGGCAGCACTTCTTCCCTGGACCTTCTTATCCTAGATTTAATTTTTATTATATGGCTTATCACCTTTTCCAGTCATTATGTTTGGTCATACATGACATTTGTAGGTGGTAATAATAAAAATATGACCTGTTTAATATTTTCTTGTCTTACATAATCATAATAGAGTGTAAATTTTTATTCCATGTATAGAATAATATGTAAAAGTAAAATTAATGTTAATAATAATAATAAAGACTATTATTTAGAATTTTTCTGGAGAAAGTAACAGAATACCCAATCCAAAGTCATTAAAGAAATTTTAAAAAATGTATGAATTAATAAAAAATGCACTGGCTGAAAAGCTGAAAGAAAACACATAGGTCTGGCTTCAGACATAGCTTGATTCAGGCCTTAAATGGCATCATGAGTTGTGGCCATTTGGTCTGTATTTTCCTGTTGACTTTATTCCCCAACTCCAAGCGGTAGTATCCATTGGCTTAATTCAGCGAGTATCTTTTGAGTGCCTATTGTGTACCAGGTAGTGTGTGTGTATGTGTGCGTGCGCATGTGTGTGCACACCTATTCAGTGAAAAGAAAAAAAATAGAGGCAGAAGGTGATGAGAATAGGTATGACCAGGAAAAGGTGTCAAGGAAAAAAAAAAACCTCTGATAAGAAAGTGTTTGAGTTGAGACTGAAATGCAGTTAAGAAAGGAGGTGTGAGGACATCTCAATGAAGAGTCTAGAAAATGGAGGGGAGCCACGAACAGCTTCTGAAGCTGGAGAGAGGCTGACATGATGAGGACCATGAAGATGCCAGTTGGCTCGAGCAGAGTGAGCAGTGAGGAGAGTGGAAGGTGACGGTACCAGAAAAGTAGTCCAGGTAATGAAGTCATCTGCAGCCCTTTCAGTTATAATAAGAATATTTGCTTTTACTCTAGATGAGACTGAAAACTACCAGAGAGTTTTGAGCAGAGATGTGGCATGACTGATACACATTTTAAAATGGAACAACACTTTTGAGGTTTGGGATGAAATGATCGTAACTCTGAGGCCAAAAGTAGAGAGTTTCTTTGTCATAGAGAACTTAATATAAATTCCAGAAAGTAAGGTTTGAAGTCACTGATCCACCTAATTTATTTCATCTACCTTTTTCTAAACTAATCGTTAGGTCCAGGGAAACAGATGGAAGGTGACTGAACTGCATGACCTAGCTTGGGTCATGTGTCTCCAACTTTGTGTCTGATAGTAAAGATAACATCACCCGAAATACAAAGGAAAAAAAAAAATACAAAAGTCACTGAATTGATTAATAAAATGATGAAGAGGACAAAGCAAAGAATCAGTGAACATGAAGCAAAAAGTCCTTGGAAATAGAATGGCTAAAACTTTCAACATTGTCAGAAACAAAGTTATAGATTCAAGAAGCTCTCTGAAACCAACATTCATATGAAGATAACTACATTTGGGCACAGCATAGTCCAATTTCTGTACAGCAAAAATAAAAAGAATATTTTGAAAGTAACCTAAGCAAAACAACACAGTATAGAGAAGTGAACAGTCATTCAAATGTTTGTGGAATTCTCATTGGAACTGATATAGACCAGAAAAGAGTGAGAACTTGTTTACTAGTCCAAAACATAGTCTATCTTAGTGAATACAACAAAATGTACTTGAAAGAATGTTTATTTGATAGTCAGTAAGTGCAGTGTTCTACACATGTCAATTACATCTCCTATGTTTTTACTCTGTTTTTCTAGGTATTTTATCACTTGCTTAGAGAATGATGTTAAAAATCAACCGTGATTGTAGACTTATGTAGTTCACACATTGTATCCTAAAGAAACACCATCTTCAACACTAGCTATTGCTTTCACTCTATGTGGTCTTTTCTCAGGCTATTGTGTTTAAAAGACTATAATCCTATGTATCTATATATCTTTATTATTCCCATATTATACTTTTTCTTATGAGCATATGCTAAAATCTTACACATAAAGATAAATAAAAATTGTAATATCTCTCCCTTTTTTTATTGTCAATGTTTAGGTGAAATCAAAATGATCTTCATGAACTGTAAAAATTTTAAATGCGAAGAATGGCAGTTAAAAAATGTAACCTATCTTTGTGTCCATGTGCCATTGGGGAAAAAAAATGGAAACATCAAACCTATGTCTCTTAGAGAAAGAAAAACTAATTGTCCATAACAAGACTGGAGAATTCTGATGAAAAATTGAGAAGGGGAATGGTTTGGGGTAGATTTTATGACCTCTGCTTGCAGAGCTATTAGCAAACAGAGTCAAAAAGTCAAGTACTTGATAACTACGGTGCATTTACACAATAGACTGCTACTACTGGGCTGTAGAAAAGAAGGAAATCTTATATTTAGTGATAGCATGAATGGCCTGGAGAGTATAAGGCTAAGTAAAATAAGCCAGTCAGAAAAAGACAAGTATCAGATGATTTCACTTGTATGTGAAATCTAATGAACAAAATAAACAAACAAACAAAAACAGACTCATAGAAAACAGCTGTCAAAGGGGAGTGGGTTGGGGGACTGGGTGAGAAAGATGAAGGGATTAAGCAAAGAAAAAAAAACCTCATAGATACAGACAATAGTATGGTGACTTCCACAGGGAAAGGGGGGTGCAGGGCGGTAGAAAAAGGTAAAGGGGGGATAAACGATGATAGAAGTAGACTTGACGTGGGGTGGTCAACACACAATGCAATATACAGATGATGTATTATAGAACTGTACACATAAAATTGATATAATTTTATTAACCAAAGTGACCCCAGTAAATTCAATATATAATTTTTTTTTAAAGTCAAACACTCTAGTAAACAGTTCCACATGAAATGACTTACTGAAAGCTATCAGGGGCTGTGGTCAAATACATCTGCTGCAGAGCTAGCTGGTGGATAGAATGATTTAACACTGCATACAAATCAATGGCATTCTATGTGTGGGTGCCCAGTGAGTTGAGTGGCTGGCAGCAGGGAGGAGAATGCCAATAAGGGAGGGTCATTTCTTCATTTAGATCACATTGGAATTCAGATGGTGGCTGAGAACCTGAAAGAAAAGTGAATTTATTGTTGCAAGAAAGTCAATTATTTTACAATAACTCTAGGCAGTGATTTAAAAGGCCATTTTGGGCACGCTATTTACTTCTTTATACACATATATAATACTATTCATTGCCATGGATACCTAGGAGCAGAATGATTCCATGAGGCTGCCTCATTTGAAACAATGGATCTTTACATAGCAAACAAACAACCTAGGCCCCACCAGGAAAACTAAGTTATTAGAAAGAAAAGTTCTCTGAATTTCAGGAGAGGCAATTTACTTCCCTTGTCCCATTTTCCTCCCATTTTACTCTTTTTCTTAAAGAATTTTTAATGAAATCTGTGACAAGTCAAAACAGTCGAGTTTATCCTTCCTTCTGGTGACTTGCCAACATAAAGCTGTGAAAACATACATAGATAACAGACTGTATACTTGACTTTAAAAATTGGTATATTTTGATTAAAGAAAGAGTATACTCATAAAACAAAGTTGGTGTCATTTTCTGAACTAATCTCTTCTTATTTATTAATATAAGTATAACTGATACTTATGATTTTTACAACATGCTTTTTAAATGAACTTACCTTAAATGAAAGAAATTAAGATGTTTTGTATATAATTGCTCTTTATGACATACACACATAAAATAGCTGAAAAAGTTCTTTGGCATTTTTCATAGCAGTTATTCTATTAATAAGACAAAGAGGAAATGAATGACTTTGATACAGCTATTTGCATTGTCAATTTTTTCTTGTCTTTTTTACTTATTCCTTTGTGGAATAGAAGAAGGATCAGAATACCTGTTCACTGCCATTGAGTTCATATTTATGCTTGTGTCAAAGAATAGCTTTTCTCTACATTTTTTATTATTAACAAGAGCAACTTTGTTAAAACATCTTGTCAACTCTGAGCCTAAATCTCTAAAGATAATGTTTTCAAGGAGAAAAACACACAGTCCCTCTAGACAATTTTTCAGTTTCTTCAGTCATTGCAAAGCACATAAAACAGCCACCCAGCCTGTCCACATGTGTATGGCACTGCATGTTGACCTGAATTTCGGGGTTTGAGGAACACTCTACAGTGGGGGCTATGCTTGCCTTTTTCCTTTGCATTTGAGTAAAGCATTGTATATTTAAGTGAAGGAAAAAAGAAAGTTAACCTCACCATAGGAATGTATTTGTTTGGACAACTAGCAACAGCAGAACTTTTTTTTATTATTATTATTTCAAATTATTTTTGTCTTTATTGATTTTTGCGAGAGAAAGGACGAAGGATACAGAGATAGAAACATCAATAAGAGAGAACATCGACTGGCCACCTCCAGCATGCCCCTCACTGAGGACTGGGCCCACAACCTGAGAATGTGCCCTGACTGGGAACTGAACTGGCGACCTCTTGGTGCCACACAGGCCGGGCACAACGGCACAACTTTTATTTTAAATTTATTAAACATGAGCTTCACCACCAAGAATCACTGCTGTATGCATGAACTGATGTTAAAATAAAGGAAAACCAGAACTCAACTGAGATCTGAAGAGCTGCAAAGTGCATCTCAAAATAGTTTTGGAAATGGAGTAAGTAGTGTGTCAATTTTCTACTCAGAAAGAAATACTCCCTTTTCCATATTTACCCACAAAATCCAAGCACAAGCAGCTGTATGTGAGAGATTTGGGGAAAAAAAAAAAAAAGTGTATTGGGTGATGAGATTTAGAAACTTTTAGGCCCTTACCACAAGAAGGGAGGTATGGGAAGCTCTCAGAATTTAGGGTTTGACCTTTGACCTGCTCGCAACTCAACACCACCTTGCTGCCTCTTATTATATTCTGGCATTGTTTCTTCTCTAAACTTCCACAGCTACAGTTCTTTCAGTTTTGTGTTTTCAGTGAATTAGCCTCCCTAGGTTTCTCACTTCCTACATCACTCCCAAGTTCATACTTCTCTCCCATTTTCCACCTTGGCACCTGCTTTTAGATTGTGTGACATGGTCTCGAGATCTTCTCCTGGGCACCCTCCCATCTGGCCCTTCCATTTTTTTCTGAATGGTGAAGCATCTCATGGGCCAAATTTTTGTCTATTCTGGACTAAGATAACCTAAATGAATAATTTTACCAATTCTTCTTAACAATAGAAATGCTTTCTTCTATTCAAATAGTTTTCTAATCAAGTGTGAAATATTTACATTTACCACTGGAAACAGTTATTTAAGAGAGTATTTTGTGTTAGTACAATCAACAGTGAAGGGGGAAAAGATAATCTTAGCAATATCTTGGAACTTGACTTGGTGGAAATATAAATTGTTCCCAAATCTCTATGAATCATTTGTTTTTAATTTCAAACGAGAGCTTTTATAAATATTACAGTGCCAAAAATCAATTCCCACAATGATACTTAACTGTTTAAATTATGCCAGTTTATTTATATTTAAATAGTTGCACTTATTTACATTATTACATTTACCACTAATGACATGGTGGTTCATTTAAAATAAGATTTGTTTAAATTGATTAAATATAAAAGAAAGTTTTCTATGAAAGTAGAGAAGGCCATATTTTATGAAATTTTATATATTGTTACCACAAAATAATCTAACATTTAACAGCTCTACCCCTCTAGTCCGCCTTCCTTGGTATATGAGTGCAACTAAGTGAACCATAAGTATATCCAGCATTGGGTTCAGCATTTTGAGAGAAATCAGTTTAGCCCCAAATCACTTGAGCAAAAACGGCAAACCGTGCATGGAAAATTAATTTTCAAGATCACTTTAATTCATGTTGCTAAAACTATGTGGACTTTTTTAGGATAAAATTGCCAGAGCGGCTGGAAGTAGGAGTGTCAGTAATAATATCTGTTAAACAAAGTGAAGAATAGCAGGTGTCCTGGAAATGGAAGAAGTAGGAGAGATGATGCTCTGAGAGCTCATCACACCAGGAGCTTTTAAGACCATGAAAGGATATAAAGTACTGGGACAGATGTGATAAATCCATACACATTTTCATCCATCATCCCTTTGAGAAATGGGGCACGTGTGAACAGGAGGAGAAATTGGTCATCATGGAAGCAAGCCTTCCAGTTGCTCCGCTCTGCTCACCTCGAATGCTGTCTGCATGCCTCTCAATCAGCATGTTGCTGGTATGAAAAATTCTAAACGGTATACATCTATAAGGCCAGCAGCAGAAGGATAAATGAATCCTTTTGAAAAAGCTAAAGAAAACTTCTCATGTACAAGCTACCATTTGTTTAGTAGAATGAAAGTAGAAAAGTATAAACTTCACCAAGAATAAACTACCTCCCAGGATTGTTGTACATGTGAATAACAACAGAGAATAAACAGAGAGATGAAAGGAAGCAAAGGTAGACCAGAAGTTAACTGACCTTAGACATCTAGTTTTCCTTTCCAATTAAAAAAACAAAACAAACAAAACATAGAAATCATCAGAAGTATTTAAGACTTTTGGTTCATTGAGGAAAAAGGAGCTTGGCAACCTCAAGACAGCCTGTTCCACGTTTGGATTGCTGGAATTTGAATGAAGTTCTTAGGTGGATCACCAAAATTCTGCCTTCATATAATTTCTATTTCTGCAGTTAGTTTTCATGTCTTCACTGAGTAAGCACGATCTCCTTTATCTGAAAAATACATAAATCTTTCAGAACAGTCAGCATATTTTCCCCATTAGGTTTTAGATTTCCACACCCTGCTTTCTCAGATGCCCCTCATTTACATTATCTCTAAATTTCTTGTCCTTCTTAAACTCATTTTCAGTAGTCTTCTAAATGAGTCACTGGCCCTCAGCATGGTCTTAATAGTAGAGAACATAAGCCTGGGTTACTCTTTGATACATGTGCTCCACTCCTGTTAACATGGGTTAAACCATTATCATTATTTTGATAGCCCTGACACACTCTGAGTATAGAGTGTGCCTACAGACTTTTTAAAAATCTTGAAAGTCCTTTAATGTTTTACTTAAAATACATACCACTATTAGTACAGATCATATGCAGTATTACCATATTGAAATTAGCAGTTGACTTTTTTACTGTAAATGCAGAAGTTTAGATTTCTTAATATTTTGGCTGATTATCATAGTCCATTTTGACAGCTGTGTGCCTTTATACAGTAATCAAAGTATCTATCACTCTCTTTTGTGATGTCACTGTATTGCAATGACAACCATTTTAAAGTGAAAATTTGACTGGTATATTGGAGAATAAAAACCTGACAGTTTAGTAGAAAAAATAAAAATGAAATTACATGATGTGATGATTCTTTACTATGAAGTTCATGATATATGAATATATTACATGTTGTTCCCAACCTACTCTTTATATCTTGTTAACTAAATAATTTACTAACAGATGGAAATACTGAATATACGAGTAATGGTTATACCTTTAATTAACATCATTCTTTAAGAAAAAATGTGATATTATTTTAAAATTTTCTCATGTTATACTGGTTGAAACTGTTTTTTCCTCTGGTCTTAAAATAGGGTAGCTGCTATTCATGCTGTGTTTTAGTCATTGCTACTTTCTGGTGTTCTTATTCTGTCCTACCAGTAGTCATTATATTTTTGTATAGTTATTTTTATCCTGAGGCTATGTAGATAAAAATTATGTGGCTTTATTTGTTAAATAAAAAGAAACATGGGTAAGATAAAAGTCTAGTTAATGGAAGATTTTTTAAACAATATTAAGATAAGTTATGCATAAACCATATCTCTGCAGGAAAAGGTACTATTTAATGCTTCTTAGCATGAGCAACAGTACTGCTTATAACAAAATACTCTAACTCTGCTACTAACTCATAAGAAGCCATTACAATTACAAGGTACTCTTAATATTTATTATACTTTTAGAAATAAAATATAAATTTAAAGTATGAATAAGTTTAATTGAACAAAAGTGATAATTCATTAGATGAAGATATATATAATGAGTCCATCCAAAATCCCAACCTGATAAAAGAAAATAAATTTTTATTTTTTGTGACAGTGCTCAAGTTAAAGTGCCTTTTATTCCTATTTTGATTGTATAAGGTGTTACTGTATAAGGTGCAAATAATGTTATAACTTGTCAAGCACTCTAATTACCTAGTGCAGCTGAAGTCTACTAAGAAGTTCAAAGAAGTTCACTTAATCTGTGACTGATTATTTTTATGGGGGCAAATGTTTTTTTACTCCTTTGCTTTTGCCATGAGCTTTTCATTAGGTCAAAATGAATAATGATGAAAACATGTTAGGTTGCTTTTTGATTGCGAACTGCAACACCTTTCATTAACCTTCGAAACTAAGAGTCAATATTTCTGAAATATTCCATGTTGACTAGAAAATGTGTTCTTTTATTTATTTTTTAATTGATTTTAGAGAGACAGGAAGAGAGAGGGAGAGAGATAGAAACATAGATGCCTCCTGCATGCCCCCCACTGGGGATTTGGCTCACAATCTGGTCATGTGCCCTGACCAGGAACTGAACCAGTAACCTCTTGGTGCATGTGTCGATGCTCAACCACTGAGCCACACTGGCTGGACTAGAAAATGTGTTCTACATGAAAACATTTTTTGATGAAAATATATCTGTTGTTTTTAAATAAAGACAATGATGTACTCATTTTTGAAAATATACAATCAACTGAGACATCTGTAACTATGATTATATTTATTTTATAAACTTCTAATAAAAATTAAACTAGTAAGACAAAAGGAATTACACTCAACAGAAATTTTGTCTGTCAGAAACAGCTCTGAAGTCACTCAACTACCAAGATTGTTACCTCTCATCCTTACCTACAGCAGGATATTCTAAACCAGTTATCATGATCTATTTAATTGCTAAGTCTTCACAAGTTTCATCTTCCTAATATTCTGTTTTGTTATTCTTAGTGAGTTATAGGTAAGTAGAGCAAAGCATATGAGGCTTTGTTGGATGTTCTAAGTAGAATAAAGTTTCTATTCTTTATTCTAGAGAGAAGAAAAAAATGAAATGAGCTTCACCAAAGTAGTGAGATGTTACAATGGGCAGAAGGATCTTTATTTAGATCAGGAAACCATTAGATACACACCTTGTGCTGTCATATATGAGTCTAAGACATGGACCCTCTCAACAATTTATGCTATGGAATTACATTGGCTTTCTTAAATTATAACTCAGTATCTTGAAGATGCCCCAAGTACGAACCCAAAGGAAACACTTTGCTCAGGGACACCCTTGTCCATAGAAACCATGGGAAACATCACGACTGTGAGTTTGTGAATGAGAAGCTAAATATGAAATCCTAACCATAAATAGCAACATTCTTTCTGAGCTTGGGTGGAAAAAAATCATGCATTTTCTGGGTCTACTTTGATGTCTAGATACTAAATGTAATTTTACTAATAAGGACATTGGGAATGGGGGCTTTGTAGGAAAATGAAATATGACTCATTAACTACACTTCACAAATAGGAAACCCATTAGATGTTCTGTGATATGTCATGCAGTAAATTAAAGAATGAAGTGGAAACATGCACCGTCTGGTTTCATTACCCACCCTGTCATAAGAGTGATTAAATCAGTGAACCAGGTTTAGAATTAAAGGGTAGGAATGGCCACTGAACAACGGCCAAACAGAATGGTGAGGAGCCACCATGGTTGTTGCTGTTCTTTGTGTGAATTAGAGGCAGGCACTCCTTTTGGAAAAATGCAGCCTTGCTGGGATATATGACTTGTAGACAATGGACATTCTCCTTCAGTATGTATTGGGTTGTACACAGAATCAACAATTTTGGTTAAGTGCACACATTATTCTGAGAAAAATACTTAACACTCCATAAATTTTCCTCTAGCATTAATAGCTCTGTTAATAGACCACAGACAATGGGAAAAGGTAGATAATAGCGTAACATTGTTATAAACATTGAACATTTGCAAGCCATAAAGCAAAAAGGCCACATGGGATCACTAAGGTCGCAAAGAGCATCACTGAAAAGCATGGACGTACGCCACACTGGGTCAACTACACATCCCATGAAAGAGAGTCACAGGTGAAAGAGCAGAGGTAGAAATACTGGAGCACACACTAAAGTGTAAATAATTCAGTTTGATTTTAAAAATGCATCTCAGATTATGTAGAAGACCAGAGGGAGATGAATCTAGAAGGTCACAGAGGTCACTGAATTTCAGGCAAAGCTGAGTTTTTCTTTTTCTCTTTATTCCATGGACAATTGAGGGTTTGGGAAGGTTTTAAGGAGACACAAACATAATTGAACCTGAAAATGATTCATCTTATGTCAGGACAGCAGATAGACTAAGTATTTTGCAATCTTCCAAAGAAATGTAATAAAGATCTAGCTTCAAGTGGTGGAAATGGAGGAAACAGGGAAGCAATAGACACAGCAGGTGTCAGGCACAGGACTTCTTAGATGATTACATGTAGGTCATGGAGGAGGCAAAGAACTCAAAGATGGCTGAGAATCAAACATACAGTATAAAGAGAATTATACTGTTACTCAGTAGTAGAAATTGGAAAATGCAAATTAGGAAATTGGTCTGGGAGATGATGAGACTGATTTTTATGGTAACACTCAGTTATAGTTTAAAGAATGCAAAACTGTCCTATGTAGCTTGGAGGCTGACTGACTGCTTTCAAATCTGGGCTCCGTGATTTACCAGCAACATAATGCTGGGTAAATGATTTACCTTGTCCATGCCTCACCTGTCTTCTTGTTAAGATTGTTGGCAAACAATAGTGACTGCTTCATGTTTGTTCTCTTGTGTTTTTTTTAATATTAAGTGGGTTAATGCATGCTAATTCTTTGAATAATACCTAGATCATAATAAACCCTCAATAAATGCAGGCTGTTACTATTACCATTATTTATTAGCTAGCAATTAAACATCATATCCTTTAACTTATTCAATCTCATATCTAACTTACTTCTCTTTTACCAAACCTACACTACATATCCTCAATACAAACAGAAAATCTTTACTCATATTACTGCTCTCTAATACAACTCTGAATAAAGATTAATTTATTAACAATGCCTCCTAAATGTTACATTTCAAATTTTTAAAAAACTCTGTGACTTTCTTCCTCATACACAAAACTTATTTAATGGGATACATTTCCCCAAAACTATCCATATAGCTAGTAATGCTTATTGCTCAAAAATAATGGTCTCAAAGCTTTATAATATACTGCATTATTTTACCTGAATAAATAATATTTTGCTGCAAAAGCAATTCCTGTAATAATCATGTTTTAGTAAAAAGCCTATTAAAATCAAGATATTTTTCTAGTAAATGAGAATAAAAGTGGCATAGATCACTTAAATAAACACAATGGTTACATTAGAGAGCAAAAAAAAAAAACAAAATTCTTAGGTTTTATACTATAAAAATATGTGTTTGTATCATGTGTAATTGGTGCTATGACCATGTTGGTTTTTATGTGCAAATAGGTCCCTCTTCGTAATCAATGAGATGTCACATCTTGGAATCACAAAACAAATCCAGATTTTCTATTATATTTCTGCAATAAAATCTGAGTCCTTCATCACTCTTGATCCCTACCCAGAATTTCTATTGATGTTGCTAAGAGATGTGCACATGAATCAGTCCTACTAAATGACACATAATAACTAGGAGACTGAATTGCTCCAGGGATTAGTAATAGCCCCTGACCTATAGGTCAACAATTTAAATCCAGCCTCAGTTAATAGTAGCTAAAAATTGCTACAATCTGATGTTCAATTGACAGCCAATGAAAGGAGACCTACAGTCTTAGTGAAATTCCAAGTTAACAGGTGTCAGAACACAGAATCCCCAAAACAATGGCCAAGTTAAAAGGTCAAATGGAATCAGTGTGAAAGCTTGCTACTTCTGATCAGGAGAGGAAACCTCTTCAGTACTTACTAGTACGCGGATTGCACAATTCATCTTTCCTATTTCACACAAATGGGAGACCTCTTTCTCCTGTGACAATGTCAGCACACATGGCAACATTGAAAGTTAAACAGTGAATATGCTGAAAAATACTTGTTTGCATCTGGGTTTATATAAATTTCATTTCTTTTTTAATTTTTTTATCCTCACCTGAGGACATTTTTGCATTTATCTTCAGATAGAATAGGGAGGGTGGGATGAGGGAGAGAGAAACATTGATGTGAGAGAGACACATCAACTGGTTGCCACCCACAGGACCCCATCCAGGCTGGGGACAAACCGCAATCGAGGTACGTGCCCTTAGTGGGAACCAAACCCCGGACTTTCTGGTTGGCAGGCCAATGCTCTAACCGCTGAACCAAACCGGCCAGGGCTATATAAATTTCATTTCAAATGCCACTTTCATAATAGAGAGAATGGAGTATTTTCACGAATTTGCTTTGATGTACAAAAATGAAAGTGTTTTCTTTACACACATACACACACACACACCACTGAAATGATGAAAAGATCTCTTAGAGATGAAAATTAAATCACTGTTACTATATTTTCTCATTGCTTTTGTCATAAAGGTTTTCTTCACAGGCGAGAATCTCATTTTGTATCTCTTAAGAAATATTTCAAGTGTTATTTGAATAATGTAGCATTCATGAGTAATAACAATTATTGAGTATTTGTTATATAGAGAATGAATACTTTTAAACATGAATTGACTACTCTATATATCCATACTTTGATAAGATATCATTTGCAATAATAACAAAAATAAATAAATAAACCTGTATCATTCACCTTGGAAAGTACAAGCATTTATAGGATGTTTGTAAATTCCTAGTGTAACCTTAACTTTTAATAAATGTGGATGTATTTACATTAAAAATAATACTATAATAAAAGCTATTATTTTTCAAGATAACATGATATGGAAGAAATTCAAGCCAAGGTTATATATATATATAGGTTGGGAAATTACTTAATTACAACTGGAATATATTTTTAAACTGTTAGAATATGCAATGACATATCACAAGAAATCCAGAAACTTTTACGTTTTAACTTTTGGCATATGCATACCTACAATTATTTCACAATGAATATTTTAAAACAATTTTATACCATTTTCTAATCATGCTTGGGATCCTGAGTTTATAAACAAGCTATTTTTTCATGACCCCTACCCTTTTCTAATAGCACATATTTTCTTTAAGAAAAACATCCAAAATCATAAATTTTCTATTTTAAAAATCACCAGTATTTATATTGAGTTTCAAATTAAAAAATGCATCATTTCTCTGAAATTAAAACACTTTCTTCATTTTAGTAGTGAAAAAGAAATTTTTTAAATCATGTATTTAAAAACACAAGTTTAATAATATTTCTGACTGTACCCCATTTTGATTACTTCTCAAATTAGAAATGACCCACTTTACTTTTGTACCATGTTCTAAATCATCTTTGCTTTGCTAACATAAAAATCTGTTGCTTCTCATGCCTCTAAATAAGATGATTTATTTATAGAAAGGCCAGGGAGATAAGAGCACAGATGCTCTGCCTCTCTTTGTCCCCCGCCCCCCATGCTTCATAAGTGGTTTGAAAAAGGGCAGATGCCATTGACCTTTTAGATGACTAGAGTAGTTGATCTCACAGAGAGGCCACTTTTCTATCCCTGATTGAATTTGAGATTGCCTCTTCCAACTAAAACAATGTGAATGAGTGGGTGGTAGTATGTTCAACAACCTGAAGTTAACATCTAGAAATTTAAAAAAAAAAAATTTAGCCCTAATGTTAGAATTTCTCCTCTTGGTGGTATTTAATATTTTCTACTAGAGATGAGTTACTTGCAAATGCAAATAAATTATTGATTTTTATTTTAAACACACACACACAAATTTAATAGTAGCATCCTATGCTTAAGAACTTTCAAATTTTATTCATTCTCTTACATTTGTTTGTTCATATTATGCCTATACTATGCCTCATTTCAAAAAGGCATTACAGTATAATATAGACACAAATAGTAAAAACCTAAAAGATGATAAAAACCTTATAGATGATAAATGACAAATAGTAAAATTAGCAAACAGTGATGGCAAACTTACATGCACTGCAATCACAAAAGGTTCAGTGTACACATAATGGCACACAAGTGCATGCACACACCTGTACACACGCTATTGACTCACAGGAAAGCATGGACTTCCCAGCTCTCAGCTCTGGAACATACCAATCCTAGGGGCTCATTTTAATAGGACATAAGTGATGAAATTGGTGACATTCTGAACAATATCACAATGCTAAAGTCAATAACTACATCAGAAAGTGTGTTTTTTTGTTGTTGTTTGTTTGTTTGTTTGTTTTTTACTAAATCCTTGAAAGCAAAATCAAGGTGTACTTACTCAGCTCAATTTGCTGAAAGCAATGCTACAGAACATGAAAATAATTAAGTCCCAATATACAATTTATTGATGATTATCTAGATGAAAAGTTCTCATCTAGACTAATGATTCTTAAACTTTAGTGTGCTTAAGAATGAGCTAAGTGGTCATTGAAATATACATTCTGGGCACCACTTCCAGAGATTCTGACTATGTAGGTGAAGAAGAGGAATGGATCCCTCATGTGTATGTAACGAGCACAACTCAACTCTGGTACAGACCTTTTGAGGACCATCTTTGAAGAAATACTGAGTAGACTAATGGAAGGGATGTTTGCAAACTTACCAGCCAGTCTTATAGAATATTATTTAATGACTATATTTTTCTCCATCAAGGATTCTACTGACCCTGAAAAAATACATTTGGCTTTTGTAAATACAAGTATGGAAGAATTGTTATGACATAGAAATGTGATGGCAGTAGACTATCAGAAGCCACGTTTTAGCATCAGAAGAGAAAGATAAATGTTTCTGTAAAAAGCATAGAAGGTTAACATGAGCTCCATAGCATAAGTTGACAAAGTCCTTCTGATTTCCAAAACTTCTCCATTCATCCCAAATAGCTATTAACAACAGAATTTTATTTAAGAAAACATTAAAAATTTAAAAAGCTAATAACAGGCAGTGATATTGTGATTTATAATAAATATATGTTTGGTCTTAATACCAGTTTCTAGCTCAGAAAGCTAAGAGCTCCTGAAACCCTTGAAATGTTCTAAGTGATAAGACCAATATAGGTGAAAACCCCTAAGGATGGTCTGGTTGCCTGGGGAACACACCTGGTGATTTAAGAGTTGGCACTTTCAGTCCCACCTCCCTGACCTCCAGGGAAGGGAGGAGGGCTGGAGGTTGAATCCATAGCCAATTGCATGATCTATCATGCCTTGGTAATGAAGACTCTGTCATAAAACAAAAGGATGGGGTTTAGAGAGCTTCCACACTGGAAAACAAGGATGCTGCTGTGTGACACTATCTGGGGCCCCAAATTTCATGAGGTTAGAAGATCCTTTGTTTGGGACCTTGCCCTGTGTATCTCTTCCTCTGGCAGTTGATTCCCATCCTTTAACATCCTTTGTAACAAAATGGTGATCTAGTAAACTAATGGGTTTCCTGATTTCTGTGAGCCATTCTAGCCAATGAATCAAATGAACCAAAGGATGTTCATGGGTGGTTCCAATTTATAGCTGGTTGGTCAGAAATACAGGTAACAATCTGAAATTTTGACTGGCATCTAAAGTTGGGCACAGTTTTATGGGATTGAGCACTTAACCTGTGGAACCTGATACTATCTCTGGGTAGATGGTGACAGAATTGAGTTGTAAGACATCCAGCTGGTATCCAAGAACTGCTTGGTAGTATATGGGGGGAAGGGAAAAACACATAGTAGAATTTGATGTCAGAATTTTAGAGTCAATATTATTCTCTAACCTCAGTATCAAGGATATATATGGCTCCTGCTTAGAATCTGAACATTCACAGGAGGAGCTCCATTTTAAAGTTCAATAATTACTAAGTTATATCATTTGTTGATTCTATGAAAATAATGTCAATCTCCACTTTTAAAAATGAATATCAATTTGATTTTGATTTTAACATTATTTGCTGTTATTAAGAAGAAAGTATCAGAAGTCTTCAAAAATTCTTAAAGTAAATATTTAAAAAGTATTATTTGGGGAAATTCAATACACATATCATTCTAGATTTTGAAAAATAATTTTGCTGGTTAGTAACAGACTTTACATGAAAATAGATACAGTATGTGTAAATATAGTTCTCCATTATAATTTAGCATAATAAGGTATGATAGCAAAACATAAACCATTCTTTAATCTTTAAAAATGTTTTACTGCACCCGGCCAGTGTGGCTCAGTGATTGAGCATCAACCCATACACCAAGAGGTTACCGGGTTCAATTTCTGGTCAGAGCATATGCCCAGGTTGTGGGCCTGATCTCCAGTGGGGGGCATGCAGGAGGTGGCCAATCGATGTTCTCTCTCATCTATGTTTCTCTCTCTCTCTCTCCCTCTCCCTTCCTCTCTCTCTAATATCAATAAAGAAAAAAAAAGGTTTACTGCATGACATCTATGTAAACTATTAAACTTGAATGTAAGATATGTGATAAAGCCCCAGTATTTGATGAGTTATTTTTTCAAATTTAAAAAATTGAATTATCTGACGTGAACTTCCTCCATAATTAGTCAGCTATTTTTAATAATATACATTTTCTTTACTTCAGAAGTATAAAAATAATTTTTATTTTTATTACTTTATCTAACTTTGTGCCAAATCAATAATTTATAAAATAATAGTTAAACTTTAAATAGCAGTTATTGACAGATAATATTGCACATATTTTAAATATTGATTTGCTCTCAGACAGATAAAAGCAAACATAACTTTTTTAAAAGATTATAATTTCTCTCCAATTAAACAACAACAGCAACAACAAAAAAAGACCTCCTGGGAAATTCAGTTTTACCCTAAATCAAGAACCAGATTAAATATAAATTCTATAACTCTGTCTGATCAATAATATTCAATTTAGCTTATTTGGAAAATTAATCAAGGAAGTGATAGCTAATACCCAAACATTCTTTTTGTTTTTTGTTTTTTTGTAATTGTCTCAGGTTTTAGAGAAGAAAACAGTGAAAAGGCATGTGCGCCAGAATCACAGACTCTTTAATTCCACCACTACCGTAAAGAACAAAGTCCAAGTCCACTCTGACCGGCTGCCTTTGCATCAGTGTGCTCCCTGCCATTCCCACAGTGTTCTGTGCTGAATATTCAGTGACCAAGAAAGAAAATATAAAATCTTTTAATTTTAGAAAGCTCTCCTCGTAGATATCTATTAAAACAATTAGTATAATGTAGTTGAGATTTCTAGATACTACACACACTAAAGGTCTTTGAGAAGTTATCAAGTAGTAAACACTTTGCTTCATTTCATGATTTATTTTTAATCCATTTAAGCAATGTGGTTTTCAGATATGCTAATTAATTATTTACTTTAAATGATATCTGCACAGGCCATACTATATGTTCTCTTTATATTTTATATGAGTGGTAAATACAAACATGCAATGAAGCATATGCTGTTGCTTCGTAAGCTTGAAGGGGTGAATAAATAAGACAAGTACTCAGGGTCATATAAACATCAGAATTCATCACATGTAGTAAAGGAGTTACCAATTGCAATGATGGTTCCCAAAAGGAAGCAGTCACCCCCACTTTGGAATCAGAGAATGAATCATGACTAGAAGAGCATTTAAATTGCGTTTTAATGCATTTGCAGAATTTTGACAAATAGAACTGATAGGAAGAATATTACAGGAAGAAGTAACAATGTGAGCAAATTAGTTAAGTTCAGAAATGTGTTGAGTTTGGTTGGAGGAAAATAAATTGGATCAAATTAGTGGGAAGGGAAACTGATTGAGAATAGACATGATCGAGAGTAATGCTGCTACTACTACCTAAGTCAGGCCATTAGCACCTTGTTTGTAGAATTGCAAAAATGCCCTAGTTTCCCTCTTTGCAATGTGATTTCTTTATATCTCTTTTTTTTTTTGCCAAAAGAGTAATCTAAATTAAAAATATAACCATGTCTTTGGTTATCCATTATTTGATCTACATATCTTATGAATAAACCAACTGCTATAATACAGTTTTTTAGATCCTTCATAATCTGCTAACCTGAAACCTGCCTGGTTTCATACTTAGTGTATCTCAACTGGAAGTTACCCCAATATTATATTCTCCAAGTGATGTGTCCAAAGCTACTTACAGCTTCCCTAAAATGGCAATTGGCACACTTTATGATATATATTCTTTTTATTTAGTTGTCTACCTCTATAACTATATTCTTCACAAGATTGGGATCATCTCTCATTATCATTCTTTTATCTCTAATATCAGCATGGTGGCTGGTCTATAGTAGGCCCCTATATGTGATCCATATAAATAGTTACTAAACTACTTTCTTTCCTTTTTCATCCTAAGTCTGAACTCGCATCTATTTTTCATTTTCAGCACGTATCAGTGTAGATGGCGACATTTCACGTGCTCAATAGCCACAGTTGCCCAGTGCTTGTCTAGAAATAGAACAAACAACAGAGTGTTGTCTCTATATCTGAGGCTCTGTGCTGGAAACTTACCAGGTGATAGAAATTTAGACATTACAAAACAATCAATTGGCCCCAAATCGTCAAGGACTATGCGTTTTATTAAATTCACATTCTTTAAAATATTGTATTCTGTGGTTTCATGTATATAGACAGTATTGCTGAGACCCTAAGAACATGGCCTATTTCTGTAAAATATCACTAGTTCAATGATCTTGGCCCAGACAAGACAGTTAATGACATGCAGACAGAGATCACTCAATATTTAATTTCCTACCAGTAACTCCTAAAACTTTCCTCAATGCTCACTGAATATTTTTTAAGAGAAAATTTATTTAAAAAGCACTTCTTTCTGTCTCTGGATTTCCTTCCTCAGTCAGCATTATTCGGTATAATGCCAGTCTGAGCACAGCCTTATGAGAAAGCTTCGCAAAGGAATGTAGAGTGGTGGCAGGTTTGTGACATTGTTCCTCTTTTACCTGTAGTCTGAAAATAAGGAACCGCTCATTAAATATGATCCCTGAAATACGCAGCTTCAACTATTGCCATAAGGAGAGGAGTTATGCTCAAGTTCATTGGTATTCAAAATTGCCTCGTTCTGTTCTGTCACTTACCGCTGAATCTAAACTCGTTACTTATCGCTTAAGAACCTTTATTCTCTACGATTCTTCTAAAGGTAAGCTTGTCAACAGGATTTCTTGTTTCAGTAACCTCAGGAATATATTATAATACTTCCTTAGAAAACTGGTTGGTATCACTTTGCTTAATTTCTCCATTAGCATGCCTTTAAAGAATTTTATGTCGTGCCATCGTATGCTGAGACAAGAAAAGAGGGAAAACATGCCGGGAATGTTCTTGCCTTAATGTGGATCTCGAGTGTCAGCAAACTTTTTCTCTGAAGAGCCATGAGGTTTTACAGGCCCAAAAGCAAAATCAAAGATATGATATAGGCACTTACAGAATAGGAGATGACGTTTCACAGCAGCTTTTTATTTATTTATTTATTTATTTCAGGAAATTTAAAATAAGAGAGATGAAAATAATTGAGTAAAACTTTTTAATAAAACGAATCTACTAATGAGAAGACTAAACTAATTTTTAGGGGGATAATATTTCACTTAGTTGTGGTTTAAAATTGGCGTTGCCTGTAATCAAATCAATCGCAAATGTTTGTGAAACCATTCTTAGCTCACTGCTGTAAAAAGAGTTGTTTGTACAGATTTGGATTGCAAGCCATAGTTTGCATAAGTCCACAAACCAGAAGAAAGCTGGAGGTACCTGGATTTCTCTATGTGTGTGCATAATCATGTTTGTGTGTTTGTGAAGCCAGTAGTTGATATGAAATCACTAAATCAGTATGGAAAACAATTTTGGTATATTTTACTTTTTTCAAAGAGTTGGCCCTAGTCCTTCCCTACTGTAGTAAAAAATGATATTTTTTAAAAAATATGTTTGTATTGATTTTTAGAGAGAGAGTAAAATCACTATGAGAGAGAAACATCAATCAGCTGCCTCCTGCACACCCCATACTGGAGATGGAGCCTGCAACCCAGGCATATGCCCTGACCAGGAACTGGGACCTCTCATCTCAGTCCTCGGATGACACCCAATCCACTGAGCCACACCAGCCAGGCATAAAAAGGTATTTTAAAAGACCTGTTTTCTGTTATTGCTGAAACAAATTAGCATAAATTTAGTGGTTCAAAATCAACACAAATTTGCTATCACATAGTTCTGAAGGATGGAAATCCAAAGTCACTCTTGATTGGGCTACAAAGTCAAGATGTCGGCGGGGCTGGTTCCTCCAGGGGCTCTGAAGACAGGATCACTGTGTTTCAACCTCTGCAGGCTGTTGCATTCCTTGATGCGCGACCCCTTCCTCACACTGCTCCATAATCACATCTCCTATTACTGACTGATCTGATCGTTCTGTCTACATCTTATAAGGACTCTTGTGATTACATCAGGCCCATATGAATAATCTAAAATAATTTGCTCATTTCAAGATTCCTAATTTACCAATTCTAACATATGAAAAATCCCTTTTATCATGCAAATTTGCATATTCACAGTTTCTTGGGAGTTAAGATCTAGCCATCTTCAGGCCATTATTCAGTCTACCATATTTTATGCAATATACTTGTTACTTTATACTTAAGGGTTTTACTGGCTTTTCCAGGCCAATTAAAGATTCTTCAAATTAATTAAAGATGTTCATCTCTCCCTTCTAATCTATATAAATAGTTTATAAAATGCTAGATGTGACTACTCAATATTGTATTCCTGAATACATAGGAGTTCCACATACATGTACTTATTTAACTGTCAGAGTAACCAATGAGGTATGTGTTAGATCCTCATTTTACTTTTATATGGCTGTTCAGCATCCAGTAACTACAACTACTAAATCTGTTTGAAAATCAGTGTATAACTGCAGTCCTACTAATACTTCTTTGAAAACACAGCCCTATTCGGAATAACCCCAGCTGCAACATGTTTGAAAAATTAGTGAAGAATAAAATTCATTGTTTCTTTCCAAATCAAATGCAGGAAATCAATCATAGGAAAATCATATTCCTCTCTCTTCTGAATGTAGATTAAGAAATGTTTGTAGAAATAATTATGTAGAGAATGAACAGAGTTTTAAATTAATATAATCAGGTAGGCTCTCAGCTACCATAGGTAGACAGGAAAAAGATAATTTAAGTAGATTTATGCATGATTTCTGGGAAACTCTACAGAAATTTTTTCAGGATTGATTAGCACTTGCCTTTAAAATAGAGAACTATATTCAAATTTGAATTGTAAATTCCACCCATGTTTTTATAGAGGTATATAGAAAAACTATTCTGTGCAATAGCAAAATCATTAGGCATCAATTCAATCAAGATAAGTCTTCAAGAACTATGGACTTTAAAATGTTACTTTATTGCATAGTTGAGATAATTTCTTATGTGTAAAATCTAATCTGAATCAAATGTATCAACCTTTGAGAAATAAGCTATTTTATAAATCTTGTAATATGTAAAAAGAAGTAGAATTTTCACAAATATGAATATAAAAAGCTGTGGTTTCATATATAATCAGAGGCTTGATGCATGAGCTTGTTATCATTTGAACAGCTCTCACCAGCACTTCATTAAATTTTCAGATGAATTGTTTAATTTAGCAAATCTATCTTATTTTGTGCATACAAAACTGATATATGTGAAAATTTTGACAGAAATGTATTTTTTATTCCAGATAGAAGAAATACTTAGAACACTTAGTCCATAGAGGAGAATAATTCATTTTTCACAGTACCAGAAATGTCATTTTTTTCTGAAAGAGACACAGGTCAGATTACCCTTCTGTTCACTTTGTTGCCTAATAAAGTAGAAACCAGAGAGATTCTCAAAGCATGTTCACCCGTTAAGAATAAGGAGTGGTTTTGTAGCATCCTGAGGTGTAAAATAGATCTGTGAAAGCTATGACATGAGCCCTAAGGAGAATCACACTATGAAAATTTTGAGAATGAATTGTGCAAACCATGATATATCATGCAATTAAATAACAATGACATTTAATACCCATAATCCAAAGAGAAAAAATGTTATTTGAGAGATTAGAAATAGCCAATTTTTCAAAAGACTTCATTTTAGACATCTAGTAGAGAAAGAAAATCACAAATATTCTAAGGAAACTTGCCATTGATGATTCAAGTAGATTCGAAAATATATGTGCAAGAAAAAATGACTAAATAACTGCTAAAGTAGATAAACTGACTCTATTGATTTTTTAAAAATGTATTAAGACACTAAAAAGGAAAGAAGAAATCACTTATAAAGAATTTATAACAGTTCTCTAAGTTAATAGCCTCAGGGGAAAATGTAATCTATGTTGCAAAAATCAGAGCAAATTGTTCAATAAAACCAGAAAAAACAATAAAATATTACAGGAAGAAAGAAAATAAATCATAAAATTTTAAGTACAGGTTTAAATTCCAAAATACACCTACCCCACAAGTCATTTGCACAGCGGCTCAAATTTTCTATGAAGGCAGGAGTCTGAGGTCACACCCTGACCCTTAAATTGTGTAAATTAAACTTTGTTTTGTTTTGTTTTTCCATTGTCCCCAGAAGACATGGATTGTGCCAGACACTGGACTGGGTGGTTTTACATGCATTGTCTCATTTTATTCTAAGAAAAATACTAGGAGGATTATATCATGGTAGTCATTAAATAGACAAGGAAGCTGGTTCTACAGAATTCTATTGCTCTGTTTAATCACATATTTGGAAAGTAAGGAATGCAGGTTAGGATCAATGACTATCTCATTCTAAACACAATGATTTTTCCAATATTCAACTCTGTCTTCCAGTAAGGATGAAGAAGAAAAACAAAGTAGCCTCCCATGTTTTAGTGTAGAGTTCAGGATATGAGCTGAAACAGAAGATAGACATCCACATTGAAGTGTACATAAACATACAAATTATGTTTAACCTAAGAATAGCTAGCAAATGTATTCCAGTACAGATGTGCACCAGCTCACACAGTCAAGTAGCTCACTGAAATTGCCTTGGTAGAAAGTGTTGTATTCATGTATGAGTTTGAATACCATTAGGATTTTCTTCTTACTTCTGCTCCAACCAAAGTAAAATCTGGAGAGTTCTTTAACCAAATTTATTTTCCTAAGTTTCCTACCTGCACGTAGTAGCTGTGGGATAGAGCATCAGTAACACTAAGTGAAGAAATATTTACTTAGGATCTACTATAGGTAAAATACTGTGGTAAGCACTATTATTATAATGAAATATAAATAAGATACCTCCTTTATCCACGATATCTTAATAGTCCAAAGGGAGAAACAAGCATACAAATAAATATGTATGTGAGTGTGTGAACACATATGCATGTATGCAGTTTTGTTTTGATGTTCAGTTATACCAATATCACATGAAGAAGCAATTTATACCAATACCATGTAAAGAATGACTGTTTCATGAAACTAATGTAGTTTCATAGGAATACAAGAGATCTTAGATATTAATGTTCTTTACTAAGAATAGCATGTTGTAAAAGAGTAAATAGAAATAAGATGAAGAAAGTTTAAATAATTTACTTAGATTTAGTTTACTAAATCAATAATTGGCAGTAAAACTCAAATCTCTGACTCTTCAGTCTGTAATATTTCAATAGCACATATTGAAAGATATTAATATATACAACTGATTCTAAAAGCTTTCTGTGAAGAAACATGGTGTCTCATAGACTATAAAAGACAGGTAGAAAATATTTTTGAACAAACTCTAGTTTAACTTCCTATTCATTTCAGGAATTTGTCTACTGCACACTACATTATTGTCTGATATTCACAAGCCTCTGCCTGAAACATTTCTATGCTTAAAAGCTCACAACCTCATAAATGAACCTATGCAATATGAGAGCTATAGTATTGCTAGAAGTTTTATCTTTATTCTTAAATCTGAATCAATGTAATTTCCATCCAGTGGTTCTGAATCTTTCCTTTGGAGCTATAGCAAATACATCTAATCAAACTTATGTGTTATCAGTTCAACATATAAGAGTAATCATTTTTTTTCATTTATTTTCTTATTCTGTACCCAATAGTCCTAGCATTTTACTCCCAGATCTCTCAGCATTTCAGCCACTCTTAATTTGGATATGTCCTGATCAGCCAGCATCCCATTTCAAAATACTATGTCTAGAAAAGACTTTAAAATTCTGACCTGGTCTTGCTAAGTACTTTCTTTTTCATAGTCTCTTTTTGCAGACTCAGTCCCTACCAGTGTGGGGTAAAGTACAATCTTTTTGCTGGCTGCCACCTCACATGTTTGAACTTCTTGTCAAGTCAAAGAAGTACTTTTTCAAGGCCACATTTCCCAGAATCCCAGTGAAGAAATAGCCCTTGAGGAGACGCCTCATAGGTGGCCGACAGCTTGTCTCTAGGGACTGTTTTGGCATTGAAGTGCCAGTCAAAAGCTTTATATCATCTAATCCTCTGAATCCCAATAGTTTTGTCACTTATTTGACATTTTCCTGTTAAATGCGGTTAAACTTAATTCTGATAGATCCATTCCACCAGACTGCCATTCTGAACCAAGGCCATGATTTGCCTTCTCTTTAATCTGATGCTTCCCACAACTCAGTCCTTGGAGAGGTAACTACACCTCCATTCCCAACCTCATGAGACATTGTTGTTATTGTCAGTCCCCTCATTTGCCTTCTTTTCCAGCTAAATTTTCATTAATCCTCAGTGACTATTGTGTTTTACTAACAGCTTTTATCTACATAGATGATCTAACCTTCTCTTTTGGAGACAAGATGATTTCACTCTCTCCATAGAGTTAAAGAACGGGTACAGGATCTGTCTTCATGTCCCACCGCGACCCATCAAAAACAACCATTTCTTCCCTTTTTCTTCATTTTCAGATTCATTTTTACTCTCATTCCAGTCAATAGCAATCCTTTTATGTCTACATTTATTCCTCTTCTGGGGAATCAGTTTTTTCACCTTTTTTTTTTTTTTAATTTCTCTTTTCCGCTGATTATTTTATATTAATTTAAATCTTCCCCATAATAAATGGAAATAAAGGGGGATAATACCCCCCCCCCTTGGTTGTTTCTTATCTTCATTGCCACTCTCTTTCTTTCTTTTCATTCTTGGACATAAATCTTCACAGAATGGACGACATTCACTGTTGAGAATTCCTCAGTTCTGAGCCACTATCCTGACCTTTGCCTAACTTCCACTCACTCCAAGCCACTGAAATCATTATAAGCTAAATCATCCATGGCCTCAGTTTCTATAAATGTTTACTTTACAAAAATTATTGAATACTTTTCACTATTCTTTGTATAATTAAAGTTTTAAACTCTTTGATTTTTATTACATTTCTCTTTTCTGAAATTTTCTACTTCACCAGTTTTATTTATTATCCTCACAATGAATTTTGGAATTCTTCAGTTATTTTATTTTCCTCTTCTTTACATATCTACACATATTTTGACTTTGGCAATTGTATCCATACCTTTATTTTTATTACATTAAAATTTCCATCTATGACCTTGGTGCTATATCCACAAATATTCAGATGCAGGATATAAATCTGCTCACCAAAACATTTTCACTGGGATACCCAGTGGACATCTAAAATTTTTATGTCAAAAACTGAATTCATTGTATTTCCCTCAGAATATGAATCCACCGATATTACTCCTCTTCTACACTATTTTCAAATTTATTCATGGTCTGTTGACTAGTTGGAAAGCTCAGAGTTATCTTATAGTAAACAACATTCGTCCAAATCCAATCAATCACTGGATTCCTTAGTGTTACCTGTTTATTCTTAAAACTGCTCCATACTCATGTTATTATTATCACTGCTTTAAGCTAAGGCTTTATCATTTCTGACTTGTACGACTGTTATAGCCTTCAAGTCGGTTCCCCTAACTTCAAGCATTCTCCACTGTTGGGGTTCCTTTCCTAATGTATAAATCAGACATTTGATCTTCACTTCTTTAAAAGCCTTTGGTCATTTCCATCATCTGTAACATAAAACTCAGACAACCTGCAAATGCTTTTGTCATCTTCTTCAGCCTCATTTCAGGCCCCTGCTCACCAGTAATTTATGCTCAAGGAATGACAAACTGCGTATTTTCCTTACATACTCAGAGTTGTTTCATAGCTTGGTGTCTTTATCCATGCTAATCGCTTAGCCTGAAAAGCCCTTCTCTATATATATTTCCCAGAACCTAGTATTTCATGCAAAACTGACCACTTCCTATCTACCCACCTGGAGTTTCCTGGCTTTTCCCTGACCTCATAATTCCACCATACTCACTATACCGGATGTAAATGCTGCTTGTTGTCAGATCCTTGAAAGCAGGTATACTCCTAGGTTTATCTTTGTATCCTCATTGTCAAATACTTAGAATAGTATCTTTGATAAATGTTCATTGACTTAGACCTTTTTCACATGAAGAGCTTAAGCATGGACTCCATCTAATACCCACTCATTTGACTTGTAATTTCCTTTTGCGTATGAAACAACTTACCATGCACTTCTTAAAGTAATGCAAATATATTCTTTTTACAGTTCTGGAGGTCAGAAATCTAAAATGGGTCCACTGCACTGTGTTCTTTCTGGAAGCTCAAGGAAACGATCTGTTTTTATGTTCCTTCCAGTTTCCAGAGCCCATTCACACTCTTTCTCATGGCCTGTTCCTACATTGTGAAAACCAACAGTATGGCATCTCGTCTCCTCTCTGAATTCTGAATTCTGATTTTACCCTCAAATCTCTCAACAACTCTGACCTTCCTATATCCCTCTTATAAGGACCCTTGAGATAGCATTGGACCCACCCCAAAAATACAGGAAAATCTCCTCATTTTAAGATACTAATTATCACAATTGCAAAGTCCCTTTTCCATGTAAAGTATTACACACACACCTTCCAGAGGTTATGTATGATTTGGTCATCTATTACAGAGGGGTCATGATGCAGCTTACCATGATAATCTAACTGCAAAAAATAACATTAAGCTTCCTAAAATTATATTTTATTAATGTTGGCCTCTTTCTTTATCAAATATTTATTACAAAATATAAACAAAACTTCTCTTTTATTTGTATTCCTGTTCATTTAAAATTACGCCTTCCTATTTATCATTATCCGCATGACTGATTAAAAGTATCAGTCAATATAATTAATATCAAGCTTTGTAAAATTTCCCTAGTGTATCTGGGCTTCTATTTATTTAGGTTTTCATCCAGCAGTAACTTTGTCTGACTCCACTACTACCAGGCCCACATTTGTCCCTCTTGTCTGTAGGAAAATTGTGAAATTCTTCGTTCATCACTTGTCAAAGATGGTCCACATCCCTCTTCTCTCAAATTATATATTTTTTTAAAATTTGGTTTACCTGATTTATGCTTAATGAATTCTGTTATATAAGTAAAATGTTTATTAAATCATAGTCTATACAGAATCTGTTTATTTTTTTAAATCTAAAATGGAATATTCAGACTTGTCTCTATCTTCTAAAATATTATTTTCTCCCATTTTGGAAATCAGGGCAATTCTCCATTTCCACTCTTTTAGATTTCTCTATTTATTATTCTTGATACATTTATAATAGTTATTCTATAATCAAATGTGAAAATCTATAATTTAGCTAACATGCTTTAAATCTTATACTATATTAGATTTACTCCTTGAATGTTTCAAGTTAACAAATAGCAATAATAAAATAGATTTTTATATTTATGTATTACGTACACATATAATATATACAATACATATATTTAATTTATAATATATATTAGAAATGAATTAGATTTATAAATACATAGTAAATATAAATGCAATATACACACATTGTATATTTGACATTACTCTATTGGTATTTATAAATAAAAATAAATATTTCTGTTAAATATTTTGTGAGAAGAATGTCATCAGAAGATTGTTAAAATGGGGACTCATAGACCTCATGCAAATGAAAAAAAATTCATATTGCAATGACTGTGAACTATTTTTTAATTAATATTTTTTAGAGAGAAATGAAGGGAGGGAGAGACAGACAGACAGATTTGTTGTTCCACCCATCTATACATTCACTGGTTATTTCCTGTTTGTGCCCCTGCCAGGGATGGAATCCGCAACCCTGGTACATTGGACAACTGAGCTACGGAACCAGGGCACTGCGAACTATTTTTAAAATAATGTTCAACCATGAAGAATAAATCTACTTTAACTTTGGGATTATTTGTAGTCTTCAATTTTTTAAATAAATTATACCTCAAATTTCTCCTTAGAGATAATATAAACTGTTTTTATCTTATATGTAAAAATAATTATTTTAAATTCTATTTATTGAAATAACATATTAGACAACTTATATTTCTGAAAAAATATAATCTTCATTGTAAAAATATTTGGGCTTTCCATTTCCTTCCTAAGGGCTGCTGTCAGTGCTGTATGTGAAAACGTGTGTTGAACAGATCTTGATGTTGATGAAGTGTGAGTGATGCACCATCTGCAGCTGTGGAAACAAATACTCCATGGGGCCTGAACTTGGGCCCCAACACAAGAAAGGCTTTGAGGTCATCTTTAAAATATTGTTTTCTTTCTGTTTTCAAGGTTAAGTGTAATATTACAGAAGTTTAGGACTCTGAACAGGGTTGGTTTGTTTGTTTGTTTGTTTGAAGGCTTTTGAAATAATTTCAAGTCATGTTTAGGGGAAATATAGTCTAATCTCCTAAACCTCTCATAAGACACTGTGTACAACAGCAATTAATCTGAAAATCAAAGTAGAACCGTCTCTAGAGACAGATTTAGAAAAAAAATTTACAAAAGAAGAGCATTGACAATTCCTAATACTTGCTGGTGCATATTTTACAGGTAATGTACAATGTAAAAACAACAACAACAATAATAATTAATCTTTGTTTATTCTTTACATTGAAGAACTATAAAAGGTAATTATATAGGTTGCCCAAATTCACTGTCAACAATGAATTGAGTTAATAAGTAGGAAGATTATCCCTTTCCTCATTTGAATTTGTTGAAACATCTCAAAAAAAGCAAAATGAATTCAAGCTACATGTATCCTTGAAAAATGTCTTGGTTTCAAAACACATGGTTCTCCTCTTATACTACTATACATCAATATTAAGCTTTCACTTTAAAGATAAAACTGTTTTTGAGATGAAATCATTAGGTATATGCCCAAACTGTATATACACTGAGGGTGTTCCTGTTAAATGTTAAATAGTGAGGAAGAAAAATAATTTATGAAATAATTTCTGTTTACCAATTAACATAACATAAAAAAACTTGACTGAGCAAAATAAAACTTAATTAACTTAGACACATCATTTCTTCACATACAAAAGCAAGTATTTGTGTAACTAGAATGCACTGGTAATGTAGAAGTTGTTAGATATCACCACTGCACTTGATGTTATGAACGAATATACTTTGAGTTCAGTGTGAGATTTGAATCGCTGTAGACCAGTTTATAGAATATACTGCTTGAGGTCATCTGTGTAAAACCAAATTTTATAACAGACAGAATTTGGGAGTATCTGTGTTCTTTTGTTTTTTAAAATGCAAATACCATAAGTGAGATTTCTGATTCAGTGTTAACTCACAAGCTGAATTTGGACTTCATTACAGATGTATTATTGTTGTTGTTATAATTACATACCATTTAAACTAGCAAAACTGAGGAAGAAATATCAAAATGTAATTAGCATACTCTATCTTATGTTTAAGATATATGCACCTGACCCTGGCCGGTTTGGCTCAGCGGTTAGAGCGTCGGCCTGCGGTCCAGAGAGACCCGGGTTCAGTTCCCGCTAAGGGCATGTACCTTGGTTGCAGTTTGTCCCCGGCCCTGGTTGGTCGTGCGGGTGGCAGCCACTCGATGTGTCCCTTCACATCGATGTTTCTCTCTCTCTCTCTCTTCCTCTCTCTCCCTCCCGCTCTATCCGAACAAAAAATGGAAAAGTGTCCTCGGGTGAGGATAAAAAAAAAAAAAAGATATATGCACCTGGATTATGAGAAATCTGTAAATTTCTCATGTTATAAATGTAGTTATATACTAAAATGACAGAAATTTTGGATTCATAAATACCAGTGAGCTTTTAATATTTCTGCTTGTCCTTATAAGGCCCATGATGAAACTATATTGCATAACATAAAAAGCATTAAAGTACTGCTTAAGAAAATATTGCTTATAAATTGCACAGAATGGAAAAAACAAAGTAGAAATGTGATTTTGTTTTGGATATTATAAAAAAATCTGTGAGTATTCGGCATAGTATTTAGTGGAGAGTATTTTTTTGTTGTTGTTGTTTTGTTTTTTTTTTGTTTGTTTGTTTGTTTTGTTTTTTTTATCCTCACCCGAGGACATTTTTCCTTTTTTTTTTTTGTACCGATAGAGTGGGAGGGAGAGAGAGAGAGAGAGAGAGAGAGAGAGAGAGAGAGAGAAAGATCGATGTGAAAGGGACACATCGAGTGGCTGCCACCCGCACGACCAACCAGGGCCGGGGACAAACTGCAACCAAGGTACATGCCCTTAGCGGGAACTGAACCCGGGTCTCTCGGGACCGCAGGCCAACGCTCTAACCACTGAGCAAAACCGGCCAGGGCTAGTGGAGAGTACTTAAAATGACCAATGAGAATGCAAAAGAAAATAGGTGGCATCTTAAAATTTATGTAAAATTATATAAAGTTCACATGAATATGCCTTTAATTATATAATATTTTCTATAATCACAGGTGCTAATCTGTTCTAAAAACCTGGCCTTTACAGTAAAATGTTGAAATTTTCTAGATGAAGCATAAGGACTTACTGCATGTTCTGGTTTATCCTTAGTAAGGGTTCAGCTAATCTTCTTCCTTTAAAATGGGCTTTAGCTTGGCCAGTGTGGCTCAGTGGTTGAGCACTGTCCCATACACTAAGAGGTCGCTGGTTCAATTCCCAGTCAGGGCACATGCCCAGGTTGTGGGCCAAATCCCCAGTGGAGGGCAAGCAGGAGGTGGCCAATAGATGTTCTCTATCATCTACGTTTCTTTCTCCAGCCCTCTCCCCTTTCTCTCTAAAATCAATAAAGAAAATATTAAAATAAAATAAAATGGGTTTTAAATATGATTGTAAGAGAATGTTCCAAAACTCATCAAATTATAATTAGACACTATTGGTTTGTTAGATGTATTTTCACTGTCTAATATGTATAAGACAATAGTTAATCGTGGAACTAAAATAATGAAAATAAAATAATATTATATAAACTACTTGGGATCAATCATACATAATTATGAATGTTTGTGCATATGTGTCAAGGGTTAAGTTTAGTGGAAACAACTTTGTTCTCTTTGTCATTAATTCTCCTAATAGATGTGTTAAAATGGGCAATTCATTGTTAATAAAATGAATGTTATTAACCTTAGTAAAATTTAGGGGGAAATTCTACCCTAATTTATTGATTAGCTGAAACTAAAAATCCTCTCCCAAGTCATATTGAGATTACAAAATAAGTCAATTTAAGAGATGTGAAAGAGTTCCATAAGCAATAAGCTATTATGACAAGATGATATTAGTATTAGCTAGTCTTCCCAGTGTGACCACTACCTGCCACCTTTAAAGAGATATCTTGATTATCTTCAATGACTGATTTGAAAAAGCAAATTAATCAAAAATATATTGAAAGTCTATTAAATCTGAGACTCAGTATGAAGTGTTTTGGGTAAAATAAAGATGAATAATGGGTATTTCCAACACTAAAGGGGTATTTAATTTAGTTGAAGGCACTTTGGCTGCAATAAGCAATTCACTAGTCAAACTTATTTCTCAAGGTTTTACTCTAAAATAATCAATACTTCTTGTTGAGAGACACAGTAACCATGGTCTGCTTACCTGGAGCAGAAATCTTTAAAGGCACAATCTGCTAGGAACACTTAAAGAGCAATTTTAAGAAATTGCTGCAGGTTGAGTGTAGACTAGTTCAAGAGTAAGAAAATCTTGGGGCACAGTCTTGGGTGCTACTGCACTTTCTTTACCTGAAGAACTCACCAGATTCTCCGGGTCAAAATCCCAGAAAGATCCCCCCCTGATTCTGCCAAGAGAAGGGATGTGCCAATATAGTAAAACCATAGACTTAGCCATAATAAAGGCTTACTCTGTGGAGGAAAGGACTTTACTGGAGCATAATTTTGAAATTTGATCTCAACTAGAGGAAGGGAATTTTCCTCTACTTCAGCTACCTCCAGTATTCCTCTATCAAGAGGAATGTTAGGAAATAAAAATATATATAGTCAAGAGAGGGGGCAGGATTGTACAGAAATAAATTGCGATTGCTACAGCCAGGGAAGGGAGTAGGAGAAAAAGTTATAACACTAGAAGAGAAACATTTGTAAGGGCCAGAGTATTAAGATATAGGCCCACTAAAAGACCAGGACTTAATCAAAAGATTATAAAATGTTTTCTGTCCACCACACCCAGCATGGCTCCAGATTAACAGTGGATTACGGCTGAAAGAGCTGGGAGATACACACTCTCTCTGAAATCAGTACACAGAAAGCCTCAAATCTTAAAAAGCAAGCAAAAACAAGAACCATATTGCAATTTGAAACCACTGGCAATGAAACACAGCAAACATTGAACATAGCCCAACTTCTAGCCACATTAACATAAAGCCTCATGAAAAATGCTTGTTTACATCAATACCTATTATCCAAAAAAACAGGGCTGACTTTTTTTCTTTATTGATTTTAGAGAGAGAAAAAGAAAGGGAGAGGGTGAAAGAGATAGAGACATCAATGAGAGAGAACTTCGACTGGTTGCCTCCTGCATGTCTCCCACTGGGATTTGGCCCATAACCCAGGCATGTGCCCTGACCAGGAACTGAACTGTTGACCTCTTGGTGCATGGGTCGACGCTGAACCACTGGGCCACACCGGTCAGTCTACCGGCCTGACTGACTTTCAACAGAAATTTTCAAGACATACCAAAAGACATAAATACATATGCTATATCCATGCATACAAACATATGGAAAAAGACAAAGCAATCATCAAAATGCAATTCAGATATGGCTCAGATGTTGAAAGTAGCAAATAGGAAATTTAAAGTTACAATGATTAATATGTTAAGGGCTCTAATGAAAAAGGTAGATAACATTTTTAAAAATGGGTAATGTAAGCAGAGAAATGGAAACTCTTAAGAGTTTCTGAATAAAAGAAAATGCTAAAAATAAGAAAGAGAGTAAAAGAAATAAAGAATGTCTTCAACATTCATCAACACTGAAGAAAGAACTAGTAATTATGAGAATAGGTCAATAAAAACTTCTCAAACAAAAATAAATGTATAATTAGTATGTAATTGGAATACCAAAGGGAAAGAAAAAGAATGAAGCAAAAAAAAATACTGGAAGTTATAATGCAATGACATGCAACAAATTTCTGACCTATAGAATATAGAGAACACTAAGCAGGAATATCACCAAAAATTCTACACCTGGGTATATCATGTTCAAACTACAGAAACTTAAAGACAAAGAGAAGCTATTATAGGAAATAGAGAGAAAAAAAATGACTGGTAGAGGAACAAGAAAAATAAATACAATGGCTTTCTCATTAGAAACCAAGTAAGCAAGAAGTCAGTGTAAAAAAAAAGTTTAAAGTGTTGAGAGAAAAAAATGAAAAGAAAAGAAAAGAAGAGAAAAGAAAAGAAAAGAAAAGAAAAGAAAAGAAAAGAAAAGAAAAGAAAAGAAAAACAGCAATCTAGAATTCTATACCCAGTGAAAGTATCCTTAAAAAGCGAAGGGAAAAAAAAGTGAAGAATAAAAACTTTCTGAAACAAATATTTAGAGAATTCATTGTTAGCAGACCTGCTATGCAAGAAATGTTCAAGGAAATTTCTTTAGGTTGAAGAAAATGTTATGGATTAGAAACTTGTATCTGCATAAAGAAAAAAGAGTTTATGAGAATAAATGAAAGTTTATTTTTTAAATCCTTATATTTTTTATTCTAATGAACTTAGAAAACAACTCATTTTATGAAGCAAAAATTACAATGTATCAGATGATTACAGCTGGTGGATAAATGAAATAAATTATATAGGAAAGTAAGAAAGCAGAAATACTGTTAGACTATTATAAGGTACATGCACTATAGGTAAAGCAGTATAATTTATTTCACTGTGGACTCAGATTATTTTAAAATGTATGTTGTAAATTCCAGGGACACCACTAAATATGTTTTAAAAGAAGAGTAAGTGATCTGATAAACATGGAGATTAAATGAAATTATATAAAATAGTTAATTAAAATGAGAAAGGCAGAGAAAGAGAAAATAACAACAACAAAAATACTATGAGCAAATGGTAGATAGTAATAGTAGATGATGATGCTGATGATGATGCTGATGCTGATGATGATGCTGATGATGATGATGATGATGATGATTATTTTGGTACATGCCCTTAGCGGGAACCGAACCTGGGACTCTCTGGTCCACAGGCTGATACTCCAACCGCTGAGCCAAACTGGCCAGGGCAATAGTAGATTATTGATATATCTATGTTTATATCAATAATCACAATAAATGAATGATCTAAATACAGGAATTAAAAAACAGACATTGTCATATAGGAGAAAGACCAAGACCAGTGTTAACGACAGTCTTTCAGGATCTGCTTTTACTTCTTGTCTACTTCAGCAACTTGACGAACTTGTGCTCTTAGATTAGTCTCCAAAATAAACCACACATTTCAAAGTCCTGTTTCTGACATAATGACCAATTTTGAATATTGTGTTGTCATTTAGCCTGAGCAATTTACACATTGACTCATTGAGCTTATGCCATCTGCAAAGACAATACATATGCTCTGTACCATTTAAGTCATTTAATAAAATTGCTTAAATTTAACAACCTCAAAATTTTCTTTTTATCAACATTTGTGTGTGTGTGTGTGTGTATGAAAAGGCATTTTGTATTACAAATAGACCAAAGTGTACTATATTCTAGTTCATTTTTTCTTCTTGGCCCATAAAAATACCAAGGTACATTGAATCAAATAATTTAAAGAAACCTAAGCAAATTGTGCTACTGTTGCTGCCCACCTCCTGACATATCATTCTGGTAACTATGGAATGCTGTGAAAGGGGCATTAAATTATTTTCAGTTAAATAGTGCTGGCTATTTGGGCCCCTTATCTCTTTGGGTCCCCTTGTTTAAATCTTAACTCCAGTCCTCCTGATATGACCATGATTTGACAGAGTCTGATGAACATAAAACTCAGAATCCTGTAACTCAGATTCAGTAGTGTGGGCTCTCTTTCTAATTGTGCCCTATCTTAAGAGTATTGGTTTACCCACCTTTTTACTTCATTTTTTTTACTACATTTGAAATGGATTCAGCATCATGTTATTTGAGGATATTCATTTGATGCATGATATTTCTAATATCTGACATAATTTAGTTGGTACACCAGTTAGAGGATATCACCACATCAAAGTGATTTCCTACACAAGCGGAAAACTTTGTATCTTAGTCATTTACACAACTGACTAAATTTTGAAAAAAAAGGTGACTACTTTGTAGGTCCATCTTTCACTGGATAATACAGTATTATATTTAATGTAAAGAGAAAGTGAACATTAATGAGAAATTATTAAAGAATGATTGTGGTAAAGTGTATCATGGAAATAACTTTTTAAATGAATCATTATAATATCATGCCTCATTGACATTCACTTTCATTTTTTATAAAATTTGGAGAGACAAGTAAAATTTTAAAATATTTAGCCCAAAATATAAGTTTTCTAAATATGAAATATTATTCTAATTTTACCTGCATCTTACTACTTCTGCCATATTCTTGCTGAATAAATTGACTTACTTTCCCCCCAAATTAATAATGAATTAGTTTTTTCATAGATATTGACATAGATAAAATGATATGTTTCTTAATTACAGCACTAACAACATATCATTCATTACAAATATCCTGAGTCAATTTGAATTTTGAAAATTTAATAAAAATATTTAATTAGTATGCTTCATCATAACAACAGTGTAATTTGAGACAATGAGCCCATAAACTCAGTAATCTGACATATATTACAGTGAACATTCATTTAGGTGGAAACAATATTGAAACAGTCACATATAATGAGAGCAGCCGCTCCTGTAGCATTTTCTTATTAATGAAATCATCTAGAGTTGGAAAAACTTCGTAATGTACTTGGAACACTCAGAAGAGAAAAACAGTGAAGCGTGGTTCTTAAAAGCATAAATAAGAAAAGTATTTATATTACTGTTAAAAGATTTGCTAATTCTCATGAAATCATTTATAAAACAGTAGATAACAGAAATATTGAGCAATGAAACTCCTTATATTTGATATAGAATTTTTTTTAATTTATGAGGAAGAAATTAATATAAATGTCTCTGAAAACTGAAAGTGTTGTCTTCATATTTCTTTAGAAAGAAAAAATAATATTTATTTTATAATTTAAAATAGAAATTGGGCAAATTTTATATTGTCAATTATTTTAATTACAATAAATAACCAACCAATCATTTAGGGCAGGAATGTATTTTTTCTGAGAGACTGGAGCTAAGTAAGTTAAATATGTTTTGTAAACTACAAAAGGATTACATTTTTAGACATAGTAACTTGGTTGACTTAAATAATCTTGGCTGTTAAATTTTTAAATATCTGAAAAAGTGGGTATTTATTTTGTTAAACCATGTACTTTGTAAAGAGAAATGTGTGCTTTCTAAATAAAAATATTTTCTCAACTCATTTAGTAGAAAATTTGAGGTATATTCTAGAGGAGGAATAGCAAAATTTGACTCTTAAAATGGATGGCGACTTTTTGAGAATGCCAGATCTAAAACAAATTTCTAGGCCCTGGATGAGATCTGGGATACTTCCTTGATCTCTTAAAAAAAAAAAAAAAAAAAAAAAAGGAATGCTGACAGCACGGATTAGCAAAGTTTACAATGTTTTTCTTCCTCCGTATTTTATTTAAACTACATTTTTATGTACTGTATTGATTTCACAGTTGCCATGTGAAAACCTTTCTACAAATAGAATGACTTTGGGCCCTATGCTAGTTGTGTAGCACACTGGTATTAGGCTACTTTTGTGCCCACCCCAAAAACACTGTATTTCATGCCGATAATAGAATGGGGCATTTTTTAAATACCCTGTGAAAATTTATGTGTGTGTCTTTATACTTATGCTTCTCTAGTAGAACAGGACCTCACAGCCATTAACTGTAGCTACAGTCAACAGTAGGGTTTCTTCATACCCTATCACTGAAAATAACAAGCACCATTACTTTGTCAGCACAAATAATTACATCTTTATTCTTCTGTCATGATTTATTCTATGATAGAATATTAAGGAATAAATAGGTTATGGAACCTAGGGTCTTCACACACTAAATAAGTCAAAGTACTACATTATAAAGCAAACTAGAAAACATGTCTCATGATTAAAATTGAAATTTCAGAGTAAAGCAAAAGTATAGTAGTAAAATATTTTACTATGTTGCAAAACATTTGCACAATCTAATATTAGTTCCATTACATTGACTTATTATATCTTAGTTACCATGTAGGAAATTCTCTCAGTCCAAATGCCATCTGCACACAAATTCTTCCTGAATTCCCTTTTTGAGGACATTTCTAAGTCTGGATGTCTGTATCTTGCATGGGGTACAGGGTCTCTGATTGGCAAACTACTGATTCTGTTCATGTTAAATTGTGTTGTATAAAACAAACAGTGTATGTAATGAAGATTTAAGTGCCACATGAAATGCATGTGCTACTCTAAGGACATCACTGAAGCCTCCTACTTGGTGCTTTTATCCCTGATTGCACAGGCAGCATTCAATTTCTTCAGGAGAAATATGGACCTAATGGAAATCCTTGGACTAGATGGACAGCGTCATCCATCTTAATAGATGAGTAATTTCACTTGCTCGTTCCATCTCCATATTCACAGAGCCTCTCATCATAATTGTGATAAAGTCTCAAGATTTTGACTCAGAGCACATTAGAGAACCAGGAGATGGCTCAATCAACAATGTGAATTTAAAGGGTTCCTTTTTCCATCGATTTGGGCAAATGTAACCTTGCCCTGTCATCATGCTCATCTGGTCCATCAGGGACTGAAGCTCTGATTTTCTTGCTTCTTTAATATTTATGCTCTCATAAATTTCCCATTTGAAAGAATGCAACAAAAATAATAAACCTCTTGTTAATGAATTTTTTTTCCATTTATCTGAAAACTTCACTTTTGCTTTGAGCTTTATTTAGACATAAGATTTAGCAAAATCTGTGTGTGTGTGTGTGTGTGTGTGTGTGTATATATATATATATATTTGTATGTGTGTATATATATATTTGTATGTGTATATATAAAATATAAATGCATATATTAAAAACATTTTCCTTATTTTACCTACTTATGAACATGTATAAACATGAAAAACAGTTGTGATGGAATATGTAGAAAAAATTGCATTACCTTTTTCCTATGTGTTATCAAGTAAATGTCTATCAATATCTGGGGAAATGTATCTGGGGAAAAAGCATACACTTTTTGTTGTTTCAAAGACCATGTGAATAACACATAGGTAATAAAAGAATAATTGTATACTAGTATTATACATATGAAGAAAAAAACAACACAAGGTACAGTTCTGTGTGTCGGCGTCAACTGTAGGCTGTGCGAAAAAATGTTAGTGGGAATATGCTTCCAAAAGAAGTTATACATGTCTGAACTAAAATGCTTTGTAAATAAATGAATGTTGCTCTCATTTTGCAGAAATACAGGATTAAAGACTGGAGAAGGGAGAGAAGGTGGTGAGGTATTTCATATAAGGACATTAAAACACAGACCAGAGTTCTTGAGCAGAAAATGAATTAAAGTGGTTAAGAAGGGAAAGGGCATTCTGTGGGAAATGTTTATTGTTTTAGATGATAATCATTGAATCACCCATGTACCCTTGTTTACAGATAACAGTTAAATTAAAAAGCAATAAAGAACAGTCTTGCAATAAAGGTGTGAAATGTACATGTTAACTTTGCTTTTCAGTGCCAACTACTGTGCTTCTGTATAGCCAAATATAACATACAGAAGACAGCAATAAGTATTATGTAAAGATCTTTCATTTGAAAGGCTAGATACTGCTTGCCCATACTCTTTCAGACTCTAGACTCTAAGGACTATGTAGAAATTTTTCCTATGCTCAGAGGGCATGTGATCTCCTGTCCATATCATTCTTACACCCTCAGTTTAAAAAACAAACAAGCAAATATACAATTGCAGATTGAAAAGAAATCAACTGACTTCCACATTGCATTTTGCATTTAGCTATATGTTGCAATTACCTTTAAAATGAGCAAATCTAATTTCTTCAGTAAAATCTGAAGAAAAAAAGAATTTCTTGATTTAATAAAAATTTTAGTGAGTACAAATTACATAACTCTATGTTGTAAGATTAGATTATTGCAAAATAATTTAGCCTTACTTCTGATTTTAAAAGCACTTCCAATTAATAGAAAATATAAATGAATACAGCAAACAAAATTTAACATTTACAAATAACTTATGAACAATTTCTTCAGTTTAACTATTATACTATATAACCTAAGAAGAATGTATTATGTTTTGATTTAGCTTCTATTTAGAGACTTACATATAAGAGAATTTCTTATCCAAATATATATATTTGTTGTTTAAAAAATCCATACAACTCTTGAATTTGGGATACTATATAATTCTATACCTTTAATCTTAGTTTATTTTTATCATTCAATTAATGACTACCCACATATGCACTGTCATTCTAAATTATATTTATTTATAAGCTCTTTTTGTTATATTCACCAAGAATTGTCAAGAGATGTAAGTATCACTTTTATATAGAATTATCTGGAAATTCTTTAAATGTCAACACATTTCATATGTTTTCTTTGAAATATTTTAATTGTGTTAGTGCTATATGACAGGCAGAAGCATGCCAACGTGAAGACCAGCTAGTGGCAAATCGGCAGATAGAGTATGCACAAGATAGAGATAGTACAAGATGATGTTTGACTTAAAATTTACAATAGAGTTTTAAAACATAAAGTAAATTCTTTGTGTATGTGATAGGTCACATATTTACTAAAAATTCATCATCCATTTGGTCCTTATTTACATTCAATAAAGTTAACCTAAAAGTATTCATATATTTAATTGCTTTCCAAAAGTAAAGTCAATTTTATTAATTTGAGCTCTTAATGTTCATTTTAATTTCAATTTATTAAATTGTATTATTAAGATCTGTTGTCCAATTATTTTCCAAGGCCTTTTGAGTACAGTTTGGCTTGCTTCCTCTCTGTTATCAACTCATCTCATATGTGTAGGTTAAAACCTTGCTGTAGTTATACAGGTCTCTTTACTGTTTCCTAAATAGATCATTTTTGTTTCCGTTGCTGTACTAAAGTCTATGAATATCTCATCCTATGAATTACGTTCCAATTCCTATTGGCCAATTCATGTCATACATCTTCTTGATACATAGTTCTCAGCTCCAAGAATTCTTCCCTAGACCATGTATGTGTAATTTATGCTTTTATATACTTTTCTCTTCCTTCACCTCCATCTGGTTATTACTCTGTTATCTGTGGAGTAGGGTGAAGAGTGCTGATGAGATTTAGAAGTTTACTTTCTTGTGTTAGAGCATTTATCATGTGATGCTGAGCATGTAGTTTTATATCTGTCAAATTCAATTGTCTCATCTATAAGATAAATATTCTGAAGAAGATCACCTTGAAGTCTCTGGCCTGTGCCCAAATTTCGTGATTCCAAGCAGTCTTGGCTTCTCAAAAGCAAGTCCATTCTGTTCTGGCTTTTGTTTTGTTCTGTTGTCCCCATTGTGCCTAGTACCTATGATAAATACAGTCTAAATGATGTAAATTCTTGTGGAATGAACTGATTGCATCAAGAATCTTTCTGGGAATGACCAAGTCTAGCAAAACCAGTATTGGGTGCACGTGTATACTAAATGTTCCAGAGTCACAGGAATGTTGTGGCCCTTTCAACTCTAACATGTTTAGGGAAGATCAGGAGCCCAGGTCCCTGACACAATTGGAAAGTGCAGCGTTGAAAAGTGAACCCAGGTCTCTATTTCCACCACCTGCGCAGTGTCTGCTTCAAGATCTTGATGCCTGGGAAACTTACTTCAGACTATTAAAAGCCAAGCAAAACAAACAACAGCAACAACAAAAACTTAGTATCTTCAAGTAAAGATGAAAAACTGAGCATCAAATATAACAAAAAATGTTCAGCCTATCGTTCAATACTAACTAGACTCATCAGAAAATAAATAAAGGAAGGAAGGAAGCTTTAAAAAATAAATGGCTGTTCAGTTCTAGGTTTGATTCTTGTAAAGTATTTTTTCTCTTTAAACTATACTAGAGGGTGAGGTGGCAAATGTCAACATGATTAACCAAAGCGAAACACCAAGGAAAACTCACAAAATCAAATATGTTTTATCATTTTCATGCCTTCCACTCTGTCATCCTCCAGTTTATTTCATCCCCCCACCTCAACCACACCCCCTAGCTTACATCTAAAAAAGCCTGTGGAGCTCTGGTCAAATGCTGTAGTGATAAGACTTCTTTGTGGTGAGGGTGAGTTGCATCATTTCTAAGCAATCTTCCATTCCCCGTGCCTCATGCTTGCAGGACAGTTGAAGACAGATGGGAATGTCAGGCTACAGTAAGTTACACATTAATCCATGCTCCCGCGGCAATGACAGCTAACTTTCCTTGATGGGAGATGGGAAAAAACAGTGATGTAAGTATGTATGCTGCCCAGCTTTTTTCATTTTTTACATTTCTTGCTAACTTCCTTTGAAATGATGAGAGTAACTTACTAAATATGTATTTCAGAGTGAAACAGGCTCTATTCCACAGGCAGTTGCTGTTATTTCATTCGATGACATTTCCTTAGGCTTCAGATTTATTTTAATTCTAATAAATATTCCGATAGACTCATTTTTCATATACCTAGACTGAGATTTTTTTTCCCCCTTGAATCCAATGAGTTTCTACCTATAAGTCACAGAAAAACCTTAAAGGCAAATGGACTTATTTTGTTTTATTGCTTATTATATAATCTATTGCTCTGTTCTATCTTTAATTGTATTTATATAAATTCTAATGTGAAGTTAAATGCCATGGTTTTAGTTTAATCGTATACTATAGATCATTTTACAGTAGTGATATTGATTTAGTTTAATTTTTTCCTTTTGTTCAATCAAACTCTATTTTTCTAAGATTGTTCTTATATTGAAATGACTACACACATTTATGTTAAAATTAAATACCAAAGATTATTACCTAGAGCAAAAAACAATTTGCAAATTTTATAACCATGCTAACACTCATTTCTATATAAAAGTCCAGCTATGTACTTTTAATAAATGAATCATAATAATAAGTAAAGATTGAGCATGTCTATGCTATAAAACTTAAAAATAAAATTTAGAATAAAAAATATTGGCAAAGCAAAGCTGTTTATTCAAATCTGCAATGAGTTTTGGAACTAGGCCTATACTCTGAGAATTCTTGATTGATTTTTTAACTTTTTTAGCCCTCTCAGGCATTAGCTCCTTTTGCTATTTATGACATAAAAAATGCAACCCTAAATAGAGACTAGTTTAAGCCACACCAATCACTGTGGCCAAAAGTGTGGCCATTCCAGCTTATATAACCATTGTTAGTGTTGGAAAGCCTAGTCAATTGCACTTAAAGAAACAGATCAGGTATGGTTATTATAAAATGGAGGACTTGGTATCTTTAGGGGATTTAATTATGGTCCCCCAAAAGATGTATTCACACCTTCAAATCTGTGACTATGAACTTCTTTAGACAAGGAGGTTTTGCAATGTAATTAAGTTTGGAATTACAAGATAAAATCATCTTGGATTATTCAAGTGGACCTTAAATCCAATGTCATGTGCCTTCATAAGAGAAGAACACAGCTTTCACATTAATTTTAAGTCTTTTTTTACCTATTACTTTTGGTAACATTAAGCTATAGAAGAATAAATGAAAATAACAAACGTTATGTTACCACTACCCAGAAGCCACCATCACTTAAACTTATTTATTTACTATCAGAATATATTATATATCTGCTCCTCTTTTTTTTCCTGAACATAGAGGATTAAGCATCCTATGTTTTCTAACAATATTTATATCCCAGTTTTCTTTTTAATTCTGTTTTCCACTTCCCTTCCTGGATCTCTCTACATTGGTTTAGAATATGAAATTAAGATTTTCAATTCTGTGAAACATGACTCTCTGGTCTTCTGCTTTTGTGGTTTGCTCATTAGAGGCAGAAATGTCCTATAACTCTATCTCCTCCCTACTCTTGTATTATAATTTGTTGGTTTGTTTTTTTTATTAATTCATATTTATGTTATTGTAGTTATGCTTACTATAATTATTATTACTTAGAGAACTGTTTCTCAGCAGCAGCATTATATCTTTTTGGAATAAGATAATATTTTGTTTGGCCCAAACGTGTCCCATGCATTGCTAATACTACATATGAATAGCACTTCTCTTTTATTTTGACAGCTAGAAAAACCATCACACATTTCCAAATGCCTTCTAGGGAAATGGCACTACTCCAGCTGAGAGTTCCTGACATTAATTAAAAAGTATTTAGGTCTACCAATGTGGGTTGTTCATATATAGATTCCTTTTGCTTTGACATTCCATCTTTGTGCCCAGGATCAATTTCTTTTTCTTTTTTGTGGACTATGGTAGTCGTCCCCAACTGAGAGTGTGTTAAATTTCCTGAGTTTTTACTTGTCATCAATGTCTTACTTTCACCCTCACTCTTTAGTAAGCATCAGTGGACCTTGAAGGTTTATTTTCCCTCAGTGATTTGAATGCATTGCTCCCCTGTCTTCATAAATCCTTTATTGCTAATGACAAATCTGATACCAAATGATTTGTTGTTCTTTGCAATTAATCTATCTCTTCCTTCTCATTGCTTTTTGGATTTTCTATTATGTTTCCTTGCAGCTTAGAGTTTTACCACTATGTGTATATGTGTGGATTTATCTTTGTTTATTCTGCAAAGCACTTAGTAGAGTTTTTAATCTAAATAAGTATGTAGGGTTTTTTTTTCTCTTCTTTCCTGAATGCCTCCGGGACAATATTTCTTGTACAGGTTCCTTCTGAAATACCTGGTAGACAAACGCTGGATCTTCTGGTTCTGTCCTTTATAGTTAAACTTTGCTTTTATAGTTTTTCTATATATATTTTCTATTGTATTCTAAATATTATTTTTTGTTCAATATACTATTCAATACCTTGTATATGTGTGTCCAGTCTGGTAGACAACACATTTTAAAATGTCTTTTATTTCAAAATTTAGTTTCTTGTACTAAAATTTTTCTTTCCTTTTTGTTTGAAATATCTGCATGTCCTTGAATTACAATATTTATTATTAGCTTCCTATTTTAATCTCACTGTTAATATAAAAATATTTTTTAAACTTTTTTTTATTTTGCTCCATTATTTATATTTCATTGAGGAACATTATCTATTTTATTGTTTCCAATAAGGCTGATCATCTTTAAACTTTGTGATTTTTTCCCCCAATTACCTTAGAAATTTATAGCAGTCTTGTAGGCAAAATAGCCTCAAAATTTATGGGTACATCTAAAGAAAGAACTCTTCATTGGTCCAACTATGTATTATGCCATGTATTTCATTCATCTCAAAATGCTTTCTAATATTTCTTGTTTTTCTTCTTTGACCCATTGGTTACTTTAAAATGTATTGTTGCATTTCCACATACTTGTGAATTTTTCAAATTTCCTTTTGATATTGATTTCTACTTTTATACCATTGTAGTTGAAGAACATATTTCATGTGATTTCAATGATTTGAAATTCATTAAGGTCAAAAATATCTCTTAAGGGAAAAATTCTGTTCTAATTGTAATTGTGTTTAAAAAGTGGTTATACACAGTCTATTGAAGAACTATTTATCATATGGGACCCAAGATTATGTCTATATTGTTCAAGAAGTTAATGACAGGGTTGGATACATTCTAGAAAGTGCAGTTAACTTACAAAATTATATTTGATTTTACTATTTACTATTTTCTGTACCAACCCACTTTCAGTATATTAATGGGAATTTTCTTTCATTAGCAGTAAAATTTAAAAAATTTAAATAATCAATTTGTTAATTAACTTTGGATTAATTAAATTAATATAAATACTTTGCAGAATATCCAGTAATATTTATAGTATTGGCATCACATTTTATGATATTTTAATAGGCTTATTATGGCATCTATAAATCAAAAGAAATTGTTTCCTTTTTTATTCTTTCTTCCTAAATTTGTTGTTATTATTGTTGTTATTAGAACTAAAACTCAGCTCTTTCAAGAGGTGTAAAGGCTTAAAATGTGAAGAACACTATTCTGAAAATATTGGAGATGGTATTTTCCAACACTTACATTCAATGAGCATAAATAAGAAAGCATATTATTATGATTGTTATAAATTGCACACATGTGAGAATGTGAGATATAAGATTAATAACAGAAGCAATGTGACTTATTCAAAGACAGAAATAAATTATCCCAGCTCTATCATTTTTAGAAAAATATCTCTTACTTCACATTTCTGTGCCATCTACCCATGCTGAGAAGGAATACCTGTGCTACCACGATACTGGATCTGCACAGATAAACATATATTAAAAAATCTGTTACTGTATACACTCTTATTGGTACAGTTTTGAAATGATTATTGGCTATCTATGCCTTTGGAAAAAGAGGTAAATGTGAAACATTTATAAATAATTAATTCAATAGAATAAAAACTGTTATTACTAAATATAAGTGATATGAAGCTAATCCATTTTCATGTGAGTCTTAATTCTGGTAATATTGTACTTAAAGGATTCTTGCATTCAGTTTTAATGTAAAACTGTATAATTGACCACCTATAATTTTTATTTAATTGCATATTTTTAATTTCAGGTTTTGTATAGGACTAATATTTTCCTCATTATGAAAATATTAATAAAATATGAAATAATAATATTCCACAAAGTTATTTAGAAAAAAATTATGTTTACTATTACAACCATTATTTGAGCTTTATTTGAAAATATATAATTATGTGTAATGTTACTTCAGGACCTTCAGAAATTTCATATATAAAAATTTCCAGTTTATGCACAATTAAACATTATGGCTACAGTGGGTTGAATATTGTCCCTCAAGAATTCATGCCCTCTTGGAACATCAGAATGTGACCTTATGTGGAAAAGAGTCTTTGCAGATGTAATGAGCCATAGATTATGAAATGAAATCATTCTATATTTAGAGTACGGCCAAAATTCAGTGATTGGTGTCCTTATAAAAATGGAAACATAGAAAAGAAGGAGATGAGAAAATGGTGGCAGAGATTGGAGTGGAGCATCCACATGCTAAGAACATCTGAGGATTGACTAATTGCCAGGTGGTAGGATAGAGGTCTAGGAGAGTTTCTCCCTCAAAAACTTCAGAAAAACCCAACCTTGACTTCAGACAGCTGGCCTCCTGATACATTTGAAAATAAATTTATGTTGTTTTAAGTTACCTGCTATGTTCTAATTTGTTATGGCAGCATTAGGGAACTAATACAATAGTATATAACATCAATATTATAGCTCTTTTAAATTGTTTCTTTACTCTCTTTCCCTCAGTACAATCCTAGGTGATTGTTTCATTGTCCTTTTTTTAAAGAATAGTTTCCAAGTAGTATTTTGAACACTACTTATTAATAATGGTCTTATTAACAATGTAATGTTCATTTATAAATTTAACTTAAAATTATCCCTGTACTACTGCTAATTGACATTAGGAACTGTCGTCAATTAAGCAACAATTGAAGGGCAATGCTGTCCTTAAATTATTATAGCTTGAATAATAAAGATTTTATTTTTTAACTTTACATAGGCAAGAAGATAAATGACATCACTTAATATAACATTAATGACAGAAGGCCAGCCTTCTCAATTCCAATGATTTAATTTAATTATATGCTCTATACACACTGTAATTCATTCATATAATCAAGAAGCATTTAATAGTGTATCTTATGTGCCAGACACTGTGGCAAATGTCCAAGATACAAAGATATTTCATACCATGACAATGCAAATGCATTAAATTAAGGGGATGCCATAGAAACATGTAAAAGACACCTAAGTTGGTTTGGGGAGGTCAAGGAAGTCTTCATGGAGAAAATAATTTGTAACTTGGGACCTGTAATAGTTTGTTATGTGTCCATTTGACTGGGCCACGAGGTTCTCAAATATTTGATCAAACATTATTCTGGATATGTCTGTGAGCATGTTTCTAGATGATATTAATATTTGAATCAATCGACAGAAAAAGAAATTGCCCTCTTCACTGTGGGTGGGTCCCATCCAATTCCCTGAAGGCTTAAATAAACAAAAGGACTGACTTTTCCTCCAGTAAGAGAGAACTTTCTGCCTGACTGCCTTGAGCTAGGACATGGTCGTTTCCTCCCATTGGTTAAGCTAAGGGACTCTAAAGCCAGAGTGACTTCATAGCCCATCCTGATTTGTATTAATAATGTAGCTTTTCACAAATTAGTGCACAGTTTTGCTCTACTTCCCCATCTAAAAAACTGTGGATAATTAAAGTTGTTACTTCATGGGATCATTGTGAAGGTATGTGATAGATGTATATAGAGATGTTCCTCAACTTACAGTGGGGTGACCTATCAAAAAATCATGGCTTAGCCTCGTCACTTACTACTGAATGCATATTATTTTTGCACCATCGTATATTCAAAAAATTATTAGATGAATTATCGTAAGTCAGAGACCATCTCTGTGTGTGTGCACACACGCATGTGCAAGTGCTATTAATTATTATAATTATAGTTACTTGGTTACCTGGATATAACAGTTTTCCTCTGATTCTCAAAACAGTTTTAGTTATGAGTCTAGATTGATCATGAGCCTTCTTCAGGATATTAAAAATATCATTCCACACTCCTCTATCCTCTACGTGAGTCATATAAAGTCTTTGAAGATATTGTTTTTTCTCTTCCATGTAGGTATTTTCTTCTTGACTATAGTTTTATACAATTTAACTGAAAGTATATCTAAGTTTGCTCTTATAAACTTTTCTATGTCTTGAAATTAGCTGAATTATTTAAATCTATAGATTTTTGTTTTTAATCAGTAAGGAAATGTTCAGCCTTTTCCTCTTCAAATATTACCTCTTCTATTCTCCTTCACTTATACTTCTAGAACTCAAATTTTAAATGTTTGCGGAAGTCTTCCTCTACTGTTCTTGTCTTTATTTTTCTAATTTAAATATAGATTTTTTATTGTTGATAGATGTCTCCCATCCCTTCATCCTTTGCTACCATCCACCCAGCCCCTGACGCAACCCAGGTCTTCACCACTCTATTGTCTGTGTCCATGGGCTATGTATATATGCATATAAGCTCTTTGGTTTATATCTTTCCATCCCACCCCACCTTTCCTCTGAGATATGCCTCTGGACTAATTTTGTTGGTCAATTTATTTTGTTTACTAGATTCCACAAATAAGTGAGATCATGTGATATTTGTCTTTCTCTGACTGGTTTATTTCACTTAGCATAATAATCTCCAGGTCTATCCATGCTGTCTCAAAGTGTAAGAGATCCTTCTTTTTTACATAGCATTCTGTTGTGTAAATGAACCACAGCTTTTCTTTACTTTCTTTTTTTTTATTTTGTTAATCTTCACTCAGAATATCTTTTTCATTGATTTTTTTAGAGAGAGTGGATGGGAGGGGAGGGAAGAGAGAGAGAGAGAGAGAGAGAGAGAGAAACATCAATGTAAGAGACATCGATTGCCTCCCACATTCACCCCTACCAGGGCCAGGATGCAAATATGCAACTCAGATTTCTGCCCTTGACTGGGACTTGAACCTGCAACCCTTCTGTTCATAGGCTGACACTCTATTCACTGAGCCACATCAGCCAGGACAGCCGCAGCTTTTTTATCCACTCATCTACTTATGGACACTTGAGCTGGTTTCAAATCTTAGTTTTTCTAAATAGCACCGCTATGAACATAGGGGTGCATATATTCTTTCTGACTCATATTTCAGGATTCTTAGGATATATTCCTAGAAGTGAAATTATTGGATCAAATGGCAGATCTATTTTTAATTTTTTGAGAAAGTCCCATATTGTTTTCTACAGTGGCTGCACCAGTCTGCATTCCCACCAGCAGTGTACTAGGGTTTCCTTTTCTCCACATCCTCATCAGCACTTGTTTGTTGATTTATTGATGGTAGTCATTCTGTCAGGTGTGAGGTGATATCTCATTGTAGTTTTAATTTGCATCTCTGATGATCAGTGACATTAAGCATTTTTTCATATGTCTATTGGCCATCTGTATGTCCTCTTTAGAGAAGTTTTGTTTTAGGTCTTCTGCCCATCTTTTAATTGGATTGTTTGCTTTCTTTTATTGAGTTGTATGAGTGCTTTTGTATTTTAATCTCTCATAAATTCCATGTTTTCTTTTTCTGTGATATATTCTGTATAATGTCTTATTTCCTGACTTCTAGTTTTACTAATTCTCTGTTTTGCTGTGTCTATTTTTATTTAGAAATCAATGATTAAATTTTAATTTATTTTTTATTATTTAAAGTATTACAGATGCCCCCCCTTTTCCCCATTGACCCCCCTCTTTCCTACTCCCACCCCCCTTCTGCCTTCTCCAACCTAGTGCCCATGTTGATTGGTTGTGTATAAAGTTTGTATTTAAAATAAATTTTAATTACTGGATAATTTATTTAGTTATTTATCCAACATGCTAAGTATCTTTGTTTGTCTTCATTATCTAGTAATTTGTATATTCTTGAAAATCTTTAAAACTCAGCCTTTCTTATCATTATGAAGCATCAACATATTTTATAATCTTTGTTTTACATTTACATATCTAAAGTATTTGCGTATCTGATTTTTTTTTCCTGCTGGTTCATACTTAGAGAATGATCTCTCTTTGGCTTCTCAGTTTTTTAATTATATATTTAAAATAACCTTGGATAATTATTTGTTTTATTCTTTGAAATGTATGTGGGGATAAATTCCTCAAAAGAATATCTGCATTTGCTTTTGTGGACTGCCTTGTCTCTTCTAGTCCAGAGTCAACTAAAGTCGAGGTTTAAGTTACTTGGGTACTTCTAGGTGCTGTGGTTAGGATTCTAAATCCAAAGACTGTTAAAAAAAAGTTTTCTCAGCTTCTTTTTTCAATCTTTCTACTGCTGAGTCAGCATCAAGACAATGCTCCCGGCAGTTTATTTTTTCACTGTTTTCACTCTTACCCTGATGTATTTTTATCATTCTTAGATTAATATCAGGAGGTTCTTTAAAGGACTCTTTACCTTGAATGGACTGTAAGCTTTTACCTCTGGCTCCCATAATTCATGAAACATTGAAAACCAATGGTCAAGTTGAGCAAGATGTGAAAAATTCATTACAACAGAAGCAACCACAGACCTTCTGTTTCATTACATTTTGCCAAATCATTTTCAATTACTCTCCATTTATCTTTATTTTGTACTATAAATGGCCCTTGATTTAATCAGATATTTTCTTAGGTTTAATTTCTTTTATTAAACTGTGATTTCCAGATAGGCAGAAACCAGTTATTTATTTGTTTGTTTATCTTTTGTCTCTTGTTTCAGGAGAATTAGTACATAATTCTCTAGTACATAAAAGAAAGTCAAACTTCTGTGTAACTGGTTTGTGTACATCTGAATGTGTGTTAAAACATTCAAAAGCTTATTATACCCATGTTAGTATCATGATTCAAAATATGTTTGTTTTCATTTTACTTTTAAGATAGTATTGAAAAACTGCGGTGTAGCATTTCAATATCTTCAAAAGTGCTTTATGTTCATTCTCTGAAAGCAAATCTTATTTGTTGAAAATACTTGCAAATAATACGAATCCTACTTGGTTGATGACATGAATGCCCCAACTGCCAATAAACAAACTTTGATTAAAAAGTAGTTGTTCCTGTGCAGTAATAATGTGGACTTTTTAAGGCATAATTTCTAAATTGACTGACTTAAATTCTAAATCCCACAATCTCATGATAATACGCATTCACCAAAATTAATTTGGGTAGAATTATTTAAATGTTTCTTTACCATAAAGCTGGATTTTTGCAGATTGATGTATCCAATAAGATGTTCCTATATTCTCACTTTGTTACACTAAATGTCCAGATAAGTGAATATTCAGAAACACTTGCTTCAAAGTCATGGAAACTAGGAATGATGACACATGCTGGTGGATCAGTTCTGAATGCATATGTCCACTGCTTTTGCATCTTCACATTTTCTACCTTTTATAGTGTCTACATGGCAGACAAGATTCTGTCATTTTTTATTTTTTCTCACATTGCAGTTCAGGTGATCAAATGACAATGCCAGCTACTGGTATTACATGACAGCTTTTATTTTCCATGGCCATATTCAAATATTGGTATGTTCACAATATTTAAATTTACTAAGATTATTCAAGCATTCAGTATTTAATTTAAAGAGGTAAATTTAAGTCTGCATTTGAGAGTATGTGGTGTGAGGATGTGGTATGTCCATGTGTGTAGGGGTAAAATGGTAAATTATTTGGGGGATGGGATGCTAACTAGCTGCCTTATTAATTTAATTCTCCATTTTGTGAACATGAGCACGTCTTTAAGGGTATTATACCATAGACATTCTGGAACAAACTATGTGATTATTAATATTAATCACTGTACAGTTAAATATATGCAGGAGATTACCATTATAGCTACAATACTCAGTTTATCTATCAGCAGAGAAAAAGCATTACTTTTTAAAAATTAAATTGAACCCTGTCTGGTTTGGCTCAGCAGTTAAAGTGTCATCCCATGGACCAAAGTTTTGCAGGTTCAATCCCCAGTCCTGGTTGGGATCGTGTGTAAGGCAGCCAATCAGTGTGTCTCTTTCACATCAATGTTTCTCTACCTATCTCCCTCCCTATCTTCCACTCTATCGAAAATATCAATGAAAAATTATCTTTGAGTGAGATTTAGGAAAAAAAATTAAACTGATATATTAGTAAAGATTATTTTTATTACTATATATTTTCTAATTTTTTAAATTTGTATAGGGGTAGAAATGAGAAGGCTGACATTTGAGAGGGAAAAGAAGAGCCTAATTAATGTGTGTATAGAAGAGTGATCAATGTCTTCTGTGCTCGTTATGCCAGGTGGCTTCTAAAAGTCGCTTCAAATTCTATGACATCATGCAAAAAAATTAAAATCTGCTGTTAAATTGTTTGATAATTTTCATTTGCCATCTGTGAGCAGGGGAGAATGTTCTCATTTTTTCCATTAAAACTAGTTTTTTCCCGGTCTCATGACTTTCTTTCTAACATAACTTAATTGTTTAAAAGAGCATGCATTTGTGTTGATTTGTCTCTGCAAACACTATGAATGATAGAAGCCACGGAGCAGCCAGGAAGCACTCAGTGCATTACTGCTGCCTCCCATTACATCTGGTCTGCTGTGATCACTAATTGCCTGTCACAGCCACTGAGCCCCGGAGCTGGCAGGGCTGCCACCTCCTGTTTGGTCAAGTTGTCATCTGCTATTAATCTGAACCCTGTTGTTTCTTTCCATTGTCTCTCCTTTCTCACTGTAGACAGAATAAAAATATATTATCTCACTGTGATATGCGAGTATCAAAATTTTAATTTGGAAAAAAATGGAATGAAAGGACCTTCTCATATAAAGCGAATCTCTCACCAGGGCTGCATGGTATTTTCTCTGCCGTGCTGATTTTAAGGGCCCGTGTCATTTTCTTTTCCACTACAACTCAGCTATTTCCATAATATCAGAGATCATCTGGCGAAATTCTACAAACTGCAAGCAAGAACAGAATAAAAACATAAAAATGCAAGCAAAGTTCTGAAGCCAGTGTGATCATGATCAGAAAGTTGTTGTTGTTTACAGGTTTCTACAAAATATTATGGAAACATGAGTATATACCCAAGGGAGCCAGGGACCTAGGGACCTAATTTCAAGAATATTGAAGCATAATCCAGTCAAAGGCCAATGCTGGGAGAAATTCTTGAACACCGTAGAATCACAGCAAATTCATCAAAAGCAAGTAGCCAGCTTGGACGGTGTGGCTAGGTTGGTTGAGCCTCCTCCTATGCACCCAGGCACATGCCTGGGTTTCTGGCTGGATCCCCAGTAGGGGCATGCAGGAGGCAACCACTCAATGGCTTTCTCTCATTGATGTTTCTATCTCTCTCCGCCCTCTCCTTCTTCTCTGTCTAAAATCAACAAAGCATATATTTTTTTAAAGTAGGCAAAAGAATCTTGCAAGTTGAAAACCCTTTGAGCCAGAACTTGTGCCTAATCTGGCAGAGACAAACTATTGGCATTCATTTTACTACTGACTGACTGCCTTCAATTTTATTTTTTAACTGAGCAGGGGCCAGGGAGTAAGGGTGGAGGGGTAGTGAAGCCTGCCCATTCAGAAAGCTCCAATTCAATAAACTCAACCTTCTTAAGTAAAAGTAGCCACAAGAATCATGCCAATTTTACTGGCTTCCTAACCTGAGGTTTGGTTCAACTACAGCATCTGCACAGCCGGTGACATGTAAGGCATCCTTATAGATGATAAACATTAGTCCAGCTATAGAAAAAGTGACCATTTTGCCTTGACTTGCTTGATCAGTCAAAAAGCAAGGGCAATAGCCCTGGCCGGTTTGGCTCAGTGGCTAGAGCATTGGACCGCGGACCAGAGAGTCCCAGTTCGGTTCCTGCTAAGGACAACTACCTCGGTTGCAGTTTGTCCCCGGCCCTGGTTGGGGTCGTGTGGGTGGCAACCAGTCGATGTGTCTCTCTTACATCCATGTTTCTCTCTCCTTCACCCCCCCCCCTCCTATTCTATCTGAAGATAAATGCAAAAATGTCCTCGGGTAAGGATAAAAAAAAAAAGCTGAGCAATAACCTACCAAGTGTACTCAAGTGTTGTGAACTTTTCTGTTGGCCAAGCCTGATAAAGCTGTTGGAATAAATTTATGTGATTCTTTCTTTTAAACATTAAAGATTTTGTATAGGAAAAAAAATCAGCTCCCCTATTTCCAAAAGATGGGTGTGGCCTGGGATCAGCAGTGGCCTGTTGCTATATGCTCCTGAACCCTCAACTTGGTTGGAGCAGGACATGAATGAACTCTGGGGCCATATTCTACCCAAAGGTTAAAGACTTACTCTCCATTCTAATTTCTGCCTTAACTTACAGCCACTCTGTTTGTCCCACATATTTCACCAGCTGAGGCAAAATAATTGTATAGAGATCAACCAATGTAACCTAGAGATATCTTAAGTTAAAAATAAAGCTCTACTTTTAATAATTCTAATGGAGAAATGATAGCTCTCCAAATGACTTCCTATTGTCCTTATAAGTTAAATTCCCCCCAAAAAAGTTTAAAATCCCAACCTTCAAGACCAAAGAGAGTAAAAGCCAAACATCATCTGTCCAAAATCTCTTATGTAGCTCAACCTCCATCAGAACCATGTATAAAAGTAGCCTCCACTCCCTCTTTTTTTGTTTTTTTTTATCCTCACAAGAGGCCATTTTTTTTATTTTTTATTCAGATAAAGTGGGAGGGAAGGGGAGAGATAAACATCGACATGAAAGGGACACATCAAGTGGCTGCCACCCACACAATCCAACCAGGGCCGGGGACAAACTGCAACCAAAATACGAGATACATGCCTTTAGTGGGCACCAAACCCAGGTCTCTCTGGACCTCAGACCGATGCTCTAACTGTTGAGCCAAACCAGCCAGGGCGCCTCCACTCCCTCTTGAAGAATGGATTTCAGTCCTGCACTCTCTCTGCCACTGCTATTGCCTCTCTCTCTTTTTTTATTAAATTTTTTATTAACATATTTTTGTTACAGATGTCTCTCCTTTTCCCCCCATTGACACCCTCTTCCCAATCCCGCCACCCCCAGCCCCAGCATTGTTGTCTATGTCCACAGTTAGGTATACATGAGTATTGCCTCCTAGCCAAGAGATCTGTTTCCTCCACACTCAGGTTCCTATAACTGAACTATCGACAGTCTTAGATTCAATATCTGAAGCTGCTCTCCAGTTTTCTGAAAGCTGTAATACTGGGGGCCTATGAGAACAGATAAACTCTGAACTCTGACTAAGACCTGTGTCTGTGCACAGCACCTCCTGTGGCACTGGGATCTATTTCTCTCAGCTTCCTTCCCCATCCCCTTCCCTTTTAAGAGAAAATCAGCCCTGGCCAGTTTGGCTCAACAGTTAGAGCGTTGAGCGGTCCAGAGAGACCCGGCTTCGGTTCCCACTAAGGGCAAGTACCTTGGTTGCACTTTGTCCTGGCCCTGGTTGGGTTGGGTTGTGCGGGTGGCGGCCACTTCAAGAGTCCCGTTCACGTCGATGTTTCTCTTCCTCTCTCTCCCTCCCACTTTACCTGAATATAAAATAAAAATATGTTCTCTGGTGAGGATAAAAAAAAGAAAAAATCAGCTTTTTCATTTGCTCTTTTCTGGTTGTACCTCTGAGAGGGCTAGCACCAACTGTAGTATTTGAATACCCAATGTTGTTACTAATTTTGTTGTTGTTGTTGTTTCCTGTCCCAGAGCCTTCTTCTGGTAACATCTTGCTAGGTGTCTCCCACAGTGAAAGGTAGGAAATCAGAATGTCCCGGGACTGGCAAAAGCATCCGTGGTTCACATCAGCCTTTTCACCTTCCCCTTCTGAATGGAAAACTGAACTCTGAAGTTGCTCTCTACTCAGACCACCTCTTGCAATCAGTGTATTTTCTCACATTTAATATTGCTGAGTTTAAAACCTACAAGATATTACAAAAATTACACAATAACCATCCCTATATGTTTTTCCCAGGTTCAGTAATTGTTAGCATTTGCTACATTGCTTTTTTCTTTCTATTTGTATGTTTGTGTTGTTTTTTGCTGACACATTTGAGTATTATTTGTAAGGATAATGACACTTTACATCTAAATACTTTAAAATTTGTCTTTTAGGAAAAAGGAACTTCTAAAAATTTATAATAGAATAAATATTTATTTCACACTATTATCTAATACACATCACATTCAATGTTATTCATATGGTCCAATACTATCCTTTAGAGTTATTATTTTGCTTTGTTTATTTGTGTTGTCCATCCAGGATCCCATCAAGGATCATGCCTTGCATTTAATTGTCATGTCTCTTTGGTTGCTCTCAATCTAGTAGGTTTTTCTGGCCTTTTTCTCTTTTATAAAATTGTTTTCATTTATTTATTTTTGTTTATCAGTTTCCTCATGGTAAGCTACAAATTAAACACTTTGGACAGAAATACTATACAGGTGACAGCTTCATTTTCAATGTGTCTTGTTCTTCTTGTGCCTTCCCAGAGACCTAATTCCATAAATCTCTCAGACATGTTCTCTAGGGGAACAGGGACACTCACAACCCGACTCACTTAACTGGGTCACTTCAAACCTCATGCAGTAGTTCTTTGAATATTCTACTTACTCTTCCTGATACCTTCTCTGAAATCCACTCACATTTTGCCGATTCCTTAGTGCAACTGCCCAAGTCTTCAAGAAGACGCTCTAATTGGTATGAGCTGCTTTAAAAACGTGCTTCTCAGTAGATTCTAGGCTGCTTCTTGGGGACTCATTCTGACTCCATTCTCAGCTATACGAAGTCAGTTGGAGCCTGATCTTCCTTGATAATATATCAAGAAGCTGAAACATCTCCTCATGTCTTAAATACCCTACAGAAGAAGGATGGCTCATAAAGTCTCCTCTCAGATCTTTTTGTCAGTGCCCCATAATCAAGCCATGTTCTTTGACCTAACAAACTCAGATTCTTGTCTCAAGGCAGTTCATTGATTCTAGGCACAGTACTCAGGTGTCCTTCCAAGAGCCTTCCAAGATGGTTCAGGTGTCCTAGAAGAACTTTCTAGAGCTGCCTAGGTGATACTACGAGTCTTGCTCATCAGCCTTCTACTCCTTCTTGAGGCATTCCTAGGATCAGGTAGTGAATTCTCATTTTCCTGACAGTATAGAGGATTCTCCAAAAATTAAAAATGGAGCTGCCTTATGACCCAGCAATTACACTTCTGGGTGTATCCAAAGAAACCAAAAACACTAAGTTGAGAGAATATAAGTGCCCCTATGTTTATTGCAGCGTTATTTACAGTAGCCAAATGTGGAAGTGACCAAGTGCCCATCAGTAGACGAGTGGATGAAAAAGCCGCAGTGCATATACACAATGGAATGTTGCCTGGCCCAAAAAAATGAAATCTTACCATTTGTGACAGCATGGGTGAACCTAGTGGATATTATGTTAAGTGAAACAAGTCCGAAAAAGGCAAATACCGCGTGATTTCACTTATATGTGAAATGTAATGAACAAATCAAACAAAACAGAAACAGACTTATAGATACAGAGGACAGATTGATGGTTACCAGAGGGGAAGGGAGTTGAAGGACTGGGTGAGAAAGGTGAAGGGATTAAGAAGTACAAAATGGTAGTTACAAAATATTTATGGGGATGTAAAGTATAGCATAGGGAATATAGTCAATAATATTGTAATAACTGTGTACTGTACCAGGTGGGTACTGGAAATACCGGTTGGAGCCCTTTGTGAAGTGTCTGATTGTCTGACCATGTGTTATACACCTGAAACTAATACAAAATAGTAAAAGTAAACTGTAATAAAAAAATGTTCATTTTCCTGCAGTTAACTGAATCCCATTTCAATTGCATATAACAATAGAAATTTTCTATTACATATAAGGTTCTAAAAGTTTATATGATCTAATGTTCCCCAAGTGACATAGCCAGGAAGCATCACAGCTGGAATTAGAACTCAGGTGCATATGACATTTAAAGCTGACCTCTTAGTCACTATGCTGTTTCTATTTTTATAAATTTATTTAATTTTTGTAGATCACAATGCACAAACTATACAGTTATTCAAATGATTCAAGGATAAATATTTTACTGAGAGGAAAAGGGAATGCATGCCTGCATATGGTTAAGAACATTAATGAACATCATTAAAATTCAATTTTAAAATATTTTCCTTTAACAGTATCACAAAGTACCAGTGAAAGATGCCAATGATGTGGCTTCCTTTCAGATAAGATTAGCCTGAGTGGATCTTGCTCTGGCTAAGCTGCCCTGCATCCTATACCCCTTGAGGAACATCCTTCTGGAAAATAAATGTGATGGAGACATTTCTCAGTGTGCTGAGCTAGGCAGTTCTCCTTTCCTAAGGATGCTTAGGAAAGAAAAGGGCATGAGGTAGAATTCTCTGGGCCCCTCCACCCCAGCATGGGTTCTAGGACAAGTTATTTGATCTGACCAAGGGACAAGCCTAGCTTTCAGGGGTCCCCACTGCTTATAGACACAGCTGTGACTCAGGGACTCATATCTGTATTCCTTTCTGAGACTAAGTTACATGCTCACAGGCAAAGAGCCACACAGTCAGTGAAGTTAATTATGAGATTTTGCTCATCCAAACAACTCGACTGAAAAGTCTATCTCTGGATAGATCCTTTTAAATGTATGTATTTCCTAAGCTGCTTTCTTTATATACTACATAAAATATAGAATGTATTATGCCTATCTTAACTTGTAGATCAATATAAGGTTATTGTTCGCATAACAATCTTTCAGTGCTCTTCTTTCATCCCTCAGCTTTGACATCATTCTCATTTGCCCAGGGATTACTAATTAATTCAATACGCTTTGATGTCACTGGTTTAACTTGGGGTTTATTCATTGCAGTAATTTTTTATTTCAGCGAAATTCACATTTCATCTATCTGGCTGGGGTAGAAGAAATTCAGAAGCTGGTGACATTCTGATTTCGATTTGACATGTGCCACATTTTAGCTAAGAGTTTATTTTAAACTGCTATAATTTTTTTTTTTTTTAAGAATTTCAAATGGAAGGATCTGGTCAAATAGGCCATGACTTCATTGAAAAGGAGACACATCTGAAAGGCATTTTTCCCGATTTGGAAACATCTTTCCTTTTCAAAGAGTTTTGCAGGCAAAAGTAATGATGACAGTAATAAATAATAACAACAACGAACAAATAAAAACAGACACAAAATCAACACTAATACAAAGTAAAACAAATGTTTCTTCTCACTGGATATTGAGTAGAAAGGCATCCTTCTCTTCCCTACTCCAAACTCTTCCCTTTAGAAGAAAGGATGCTTTCTGATTCTTGTGATGGCCAGTGATGGGAAAAGCATAAAACAGAGGAGCTAGAAGATGAAAAACCTTGCAGGTTTTGGGATAGTCATGGAACTTTAGAAATATAAAGCTGCAGTATGTTGGGGAAGCTTAGAAAGGTAGACATGAAGCAGATTATAAAATATCCCATATGTCCTGCAACAGAATTTAGATTTATTGTGCTGTAAGCCCCTGAAATATCTTTAGCATTGGAATAACAACATAGCTATATTTAACTTTCAGACAGATAGCTCTCATGCCAGAGTGAGGATGAATTAGAGACACTGAGATAAGACAGCAGTTACTTGAAATAACAAGAAAGGTGTTAAGATGATACCAAGAAAGCGACTATAGAAATGGAAATGAAGGGCTGTGATTAAGAACATTTTCAAGATAGAAACAAACAGACTTCATGGCCAGTGTAATAGATAGAAAAAGGAGAATAATGTACTGCGTCTGCTTCATTCTTCTTAAAGAGATGTTAGGGTGAAGTCCTTCTTTGCCTCTTATTTTTCTGATCTTTCACAAAATGTCTGGTTGTTTTTGAAAATTGTTTGCTCTCTAAGGACAGAGTCCCAGTTTAGGGCATCTCCTGCTCATCCTGAGACCTTACTGCCCTACATTTTATAGAAAGGGACAAAGAACAATGTAATTGAAGAACTCAAATATATGACTCTTTTCCTCCTAGGGCTTTCAATAATAATGACAAAGGTGACACATTATAGGTTAAGGGAAAATAATAATGAGGGATGTTTCAAGGTGATATATAATTTCTTTTACTCCCTCCCTCAGTTTTCCTGTGATTTCCACCACTAAGTCTACATAATATCTATCTCTAAACTAAACCTCTTCAAATCCAAGATGAACTCTGTTTTTAAGGAGCTCAAGCCAGTAGCTCAGTAGTTTAGCATTAAATTAGACCTTACCAATGGTTCCTAAATGGATATGTGTTCTGTCTAGCCAATGGGTGTTTACTGGGTTATTTTTCTCAAGTCTAAATTTTCTGTTGTATCCCTAGTATCTGGATCCATGAATCGATGACTTCGGTCTCTTTACGCCTATCTGCACATACCCTAGTTTACGCAGGATTAGAATGTGCTGCTGTATCTTTTTTTTCACTTTTGGGAATGAGACTTGTTCCCTACCCTTAAGTTTTCAAATGCCTACGTTCCTATGTTCCTAGTTCATGCTGAAATAAGCAGCTTTTCTTAATTGTAGATTCTTAGTTATACACCCAAGGTATGGATCTGTCTCTAGCCATAATTAGACCCCCTGGTTCCATACACCAGACTTTCTCAGAACAGCCTCTTACAGTTCACCAGTGGGCCCCACTAGACTTCTTGCCTATTAGCCATAATGACTAATAATTGTCTAATCCCCTTCCCAAGTAGCTATAGTTGTGCTTACAAACTGTCACCAGGCTATCCTCTTAATCCTCTATGGCCTCCCCATTCGGATATTTCTTGATCTGGACCATCACACCTGATGGTGTCAATCCAGCATTGTGAGAGTACAAGTTTCTGCCTTCCCTCTCTATTTAGACCAGTATCTCAATTTTTTAGCAATCTCATATGTTTATATTATTTGACTACAAAATTATATAGAAACACCAATATGAAAAAGAAATTATTTAGGGTCAAGCAGAAGTAAATATATTTTCCTTAGGTCTCAATTTCTCTTTTCTCTTTTGTCTGGTTTTGCTTGAAAGGAGACCACAGAAGAATCTATTTTGCAGTTTGTTGTGTTTATTTTCTGTACTTGCTACCAAGATAGGTAATATAACATAAACATTTTGCTAAAAATGGAATAAGGGTTTATTTGTTAAAGGCACAAATCTGCAAAGACAAAGAGAATATAATACAACAGCTACAAAATTTGGGGTATTGCAACCTGACTTAGTGAGATAGAGTTAAACCTAAAATTTGCATAGGTGTTGGCCAGAAATTTCCAAGAGAGATGCAGAAGTAAGCCTGTTCTCACCATTGAATACCAGAATGGCGTTAGGTTGCTGCAAAGTGAAAATTTTCGGAAGACCAAATAGCAGAGTCTATTGAAGATGTGGAAGGAAACAAAAGTAACATCATCATGTATATTATTAAAAAAAATTGTTTTAAACAGTGATATGTATGTACTTCTTTGCTGATGAGACTATACAGAGTATACACAATATTAAATTTATTTTAGAGAGGAGGTAAATTACTCGTATGACTTAATAGAGCTTTCATTTAAAAATGTTTCATACTTCTGACAGTTGTTGATAATGTTTCATTTTACAAGGTGGGTGCCATTGTGTGATATATTGTCTTTCTGAGTATCTAATTGTAAAAAAGACATATGAAATACATATGAGTTATAGGAATCAGAAAAGGAGAAGAAGAGGAAGACATGTAAGAGGTATCTGCTATTGCTGTGTCTTAACTAAGAAGAACCCCACCAGTGAAGCTGCAGGAAACAGGTGAATTGATATACCACAGCTCCTTTTCCTTAAATATTAAATGTTTCTTTAAAACTCCCAGGTTTGGGAGAGGAAAATGGCGGTGGAGTAAATGGAAGCTACACAGACCATCTCCCAGGACCAATCAGGAATTACAACAAAAATAAAGACAAATCGTCAGGAAGGGGCAACTGAAAGGCAGCTTGGAGGACCACATAACCAGGGACACTGACTCAATCCTGGTAGGCTTGCGAGGACGTGAGAGGGGGTCAGGAGCCCACGGTCCACAGCAGCCTGGGCTGGGACCTGCGGACTCGGCTGGGAACTGTGACCTCGGCTGGGAGCTGCCCCAGCCTCAGCCTGAGCAAGGGCCTCAGCTGAGAGAGGTGCCCTCGGGTTAAAGTCCCAAGCAACTCCATAGCACAGAGCCTGGATAGAGGCTAAATTAGCAGCAGCCACTCACCTTGGGCTCTGGCAAAGGGAGGACACTCTGGACTGGAACTGTGTGGGGACACTAGGGATTTGGAAGGCGCTCAAAGCTTCTGCTGAGTTGTAGCCACTCAGGACTGTGGTCATCTTACTCCTTCCCAGGGCCCTGGGGAGAGGCGGTGGCCCCTCCCTCAGAGATTCAACCCCACCCAGTGGCCATTGAAATGCTAATTGAGGCCCATTAACAACCAGCATCTGCCCCACCCTCAGGAAATCCTCTTACACTGAGCACCTGAGGGAGTTTTTCAGTCAACTCAGAAACCAAGGTTCTTCAGGTAACTACTACTAATAGCTCCAGGCAAAAAAGCTAGAGGGTAACTACCATTCCCTTGGCTAGCAACTCTAACCAGGAAAGTAAGACTTGACAGTGGTGTTTAAATTGGGTCATCCCTGCTTCATCCAAACCCAGAAGAGGGAGCCACAAACAGCAGAACACCAATACCAACAGGGAAAATTTGGCAGGCTCCAAAGCCCACTGTGATAGCCAAAATGGTGAAACACAGAAACAAAAGCCAAATGAAAGAACAAGAGACCTCTACCTTAGATGAGATAAATGAGGTGCAGTTAAACAAGTTAACAGAACTAGGTGGAATTAAAAACCACCAAGAAGAAATGAAGAATGACATATCAGAAATAAAATACACATTGGAAAGTCTAAATAGCAGAGTTGAGGAAGCTGAGAACTGGATCAGTGAATCAGAAGATAGGATAGAAAAAATCAACCAATCAGAAAACCAAAAGGAAAAAAATAATTAAAAAACAGGTAAACAGTTTAAGAGAACTGTGGGACAACTGGAAAGAAAATAACATTCGCATCATAAGACTCCCCAAAGAAGAAGAAAATGAGAAAGGGTTAGAGAATATATTTGAAGATAAATAATGACAGAAAACTTCCCTAATTTGGTGAAGGATGAAGGCATTCAAGTTCAGAAAGCAGAGAGAGCCCTAAGTAAGAAGAACCAACAAGGCCCACACGAAGACACATAGTAATCAAAATGCCAAAAATTCAAGACAAAGAGACGATCCTAAAAGCAGCAAGAGAGAAGCAACAGGTAACCTATAAAGGAAACCCCATAAGCCTCTCAGCTGACTTCTCAACAGAAACACTACAGGCCAGAAGGGAATGGCATGAGGTAATCAAGGTCATGAAAAACAAGGATCTGAATCCAAGACTACACTACCCAGCAAAGCAATCATTCAAAATAGAAGGTCAAATAAAGAGCTTCCCAGAAAAAAAAAAAAAAAAAAAAAAGGCTAAGGGAATACATTAGCACCAAACCAGCACTGCAAGAAATGTTAAAAGGACTGCTGTAATTACCAGGAGAAATAGGAAGAAAAACATAACCACACTAAACAAAAATGGCAATAAATAAGTACATATCAATAATCACCTTAAATACAAATGGATTGAATGCTCCCATAAAAAGACACAGAGTAGCTGATTGGATAAGAAAGCATGACTCATCTATGTTTTGTTTACAAGAGACCCACCTCACAACAAAAGACTCACATAGGTTGAAAGTAAAAGAATGGAAAAAAATGTTCCAAGCAAACGGAACGGGAAAAGAAGCTGGGGTAGCAATACTCAAATCTGATAAAATAGATTTCAGAATGAAGGCCATAACTAGAGACAAAGAAGGCCACTACGTAATATTGAAAGGATCTATCCAACAGGAAGCTATAACCTTGATAAACATATATGCACCCAATATAGGAGTACCAAAATATATTAAAAATCTTCTGGAGGAATTCAAAAGAGAAATCGATAGCAATACAATCAAAGCAGGGGACTTCAACATCCCACTGACATCACTGGATAGATCCTCTAGACAAAAAATTACCAAGGAAACAGAGACCCTAAATGAAGCACTAGATCAAATGGATTTAATAGATATCTACAGAGAATTACACCCCAAAATGACAGAGTTCACATTCTTCTCAAGTGCACATGGGACATTTTCAAAGATAGACCACATGTTAGGACACAAACTAAGTCTCTACAAGTTCAAGAAGACAAATCATATCAAGCATCTTCTCAGATCACAATGGCATGAAACTAGAAAGCAATTACAACAAGAACATGCAAAGACATTTGAACACATGGAGGCTAAATAGCATGTTACTAAACAATGAATGGGTTACGGAGGAGATCAAAGAAGAAATGAAAATCTTCCTGAAAACCAATGAAAATGAAGACACAACAACACAAAATCTATGGGATGCAGCAAAAGCAGTTCTGAGAGGGAAGTTCATAGCACTACAGGCCTACCTCAAAAAACAAGAAAAATCTCTAATACACTATCTAACCTCACAACTTAAAAAACTAGACAGCAATCAAAAAGAAAACCCCAGAGTAAGTAGAAGGAAGGAAATAGTAAAGATCAGAGCAGAAATAAACTACATAGAGTCCAAAAAAAAAAAAAAACAATTCAAAGGATCAATGAAACAAAGAGCTGGATTTTCAAAAAGATAAACAAGAGTGATGGATCCTTAGCTAGACTCACCAAGAAACAAAGAGAGAGAACCCAAATACATAAAATCAGAAATGAAAGAGGAGAAGTAACAACGGACACCACAGAAATATAAAAGATCGTTAACTACTATGAACAATTATATGGCAACAAATTCGACAATCTAAGCGAAATAAACAAATTCCAGAAACACATCGTCTCCCAAAACTGGACCAAGAAGAGTTAGAAAACTTGAACAGACCAATAACAACAAAAGAAATTAAAGATGTAATCAAAACTCTCCCAGCAAACAAAAGCCAAGGCCCGGATGGCTTCATGGGGGAGTTTTACCAAACATTCAAAGAACTAACACCCATTCTCCTCAAACTATTTCAAAAAATTCAAGAAGAAGGAAGACTTACAAACTCATTTTATGAAGCCAGCATAATTCTAATTCTAAAACCAGAAAAAGACACTAAAAAGAAAGAAAACTACAGGCCAATATTCCTGATGAACATAGATGCCAAAATCCTGAACAAAATACTAGCAAATCGGATCCAGCAATACACTAAAAAATTACTCACCATGACCAAGGGGGATTTATCCCAGGGATGCAAGGCTGGTACAATATTCACAAATCAATCAACATAATACACCACATAAATAAAGAATAAAAACCACATGATCATATCAATAAATGCCAAATAAGCCTTTGAGAACATCCAGCATCCATTTCTGATAAAAACACTTAGCAATGTGGGAATAGAGGGATCATATCTTAACATAATAAAGGCCATATATGAAAGAACTACAGCCAACATCATACTCAATGGGCAAAAACTAAAAGCATTTCCCTTAAGAACAGGAACAAGGCAAGGATGCCCAGTTTCACCACTCTCATTTAACATAGTACTGGAAGTCTTAGCCACAGCAATCAGACAGGAAGAAAAAATAAAAGGGATCCAAATTGGAAAGGAGAAAGTGAAACTGTCATTATTTACAGATGACATGATACTATATGTAGAAAACCCCAAAGAATCCATCAAAAGTTTACTAGACTTAATAAATGAATTTGGAAAAGTAGCAGGATACAAAATTAACATCAAGAAATCGATGTCATTCTTGTACTCCAATGATGAACTCACAGAAAGAGAAACTAAGAAAACAATCCCATTTACCATTGCGGCAAAAAAATAAAATACCTAGGAATAAACATAACCAAAGAAATAGAGGACCTATTCACAGAAAACTATAGGTCATTGAGAAAAGAAATAAAGGAAGATATAAAAAAGTGGAAGGACATACCCTGTTCATGGATTGGAAGAATTAACATCTTTAAAATGTCCATGCTACCCAAAGCAATCTATAGATTCAATGCAATCCCCATCAAAATACCAATGGCATACTTCACAGAACTAGAACAAATATTTCAAAAGTTCATGTGGAACCAAAAAGACCTCGAATAGCCACAGCAATCTTGAAAAAGAAGAACAAAGTTGGAGGGATCACATTACCATATTTCAGGTTATACTACAAAGCCATTGGAATCAAAACAGCCTGGTACTGGCACAAGAACAGCCATATAGATCAGTGGAAGAGAACAGAGAACCCAGAAATGGACCCAAGGCAATATGCTCAATTAATATTTGACAAAGGTGGCAAGAGCATATAGTGGAGTAAGGACAGCCTCTTTAATAAATGGTGTTGGGAAAATTGGACAGCTACATGCAATAAAATGAAACTAGACCATCAACTTGCACCCTACACAAGAATAAATTCAAAATGGATAAAAGACTTAAATGTGACTCATGAATTCATAAAAATCTTAGAAGAAACTGTAGGCAACAAAATTTCAGACATCATATACAGCAGAATTTTAACTGATACTTCACCTAAGGCAATAGAAACAAAGGAGAAAACAAACACATGGGACTACATCAAACTCAAAAGCTTCTGCACAGCAAAAGATAAATCATCAAAACGGAAAGGCTACCCACTGTATGGGAGAGCATAATTGCCAATGATATATCAGATAAGGAGTTAATTTCCAATATATATAGAGTGCTCATACAACTCCACAAAAGGAAGACAAAGAACCCAATTTAAAAATGGGCTGAGGAACTAAATAGACACCTCTCCAAACAGGACATACAAATGGCTAAGAGACATATGAAGAAATGCTCAACATCACTAATCATCAGACAGATGCAAATTAAAACAACAATGAAGTATCACCTCACACCTGTCAGAATGGCCACCATCAACAAATCATCAAATAACAGGTGTTGGCGAGGGTGTGGAGAAAAGCAGACTCTAGTACACTGCTGGTGGGAATGCAGACTGGTGCAGCCACTATAGAAAACAATATGGTGTTACCTCAAAAAATTAAAAATTGAACTTCCATTTGACCCAGTAATCCCACTTCTAGGAATATACCCTAAGAAGCCTGAAACACCATTCAGAAGAATATATGTACCCCCATGTTTGTAGCAGCACTATTTACAATAGCTAAGATCTGGATACAGCCCAAGTGTCCGTCAGTAGACAAATGGATAAAAAAATGCAGTGGTACATATACACAATGGAGTACTATGCAGCTGTAAGAAAGAAACATCTCTTATCCTTTGAGACTACATGGAGGGACCTGGAAAGTACCATCCTAAGTAAAACAAGCCAAACAGAGAAAGACAAGTATCATATGATCTCACATATTTGTGGAATATAATGAACATAACAGTCTGAGGAATCGGGTAGTCCCAGAGACGTGGAAGTGGGGTACAGACTGACAATCCCCAGAAGAAGTGGTTGTGGGGGAGAGATAAACCACAGAACTTATATGCATATATGCATGAACAATAGACATGTACAACAAAGGTAGGGACAGGGCAGAGAGGGAGGGGGAGGGGAGAATCAGTGGGGGAAAAAGGAGAAACATCTGTAACAAAAATAAATAAATTAATTAATAATACTAAAAAAAACTCCCAGGTTTGTTTGTTTCTTGTCATTATTTTTTTTCTGTTTGCTTGATTTGCTTTCCTCCTCTCTGGAGATAGCTTTGAAGTATTTCTAGTCCTGTGTTAAGTAACCTTGTGAGCCATATAAATAGATTGTTTTACTTGGGGATGTTTCCACATTTGTCTCCTTTGGTGATAACTGCTTAATGAACATTTAGAAAATACTACTCCTGTTGAATAACTTTTACCTATGGCATCGCTCAGAACACAAATGAAAATCTTTCTCTGTTAAGTGAGTATCTCTGTAAAGACAAGGTGCTAATCCAGAGTGACCCTTCCACAACATTCTTTAATTTTTGATGACAGCAAATGAAATGGGACTGGACGTAGAGCAAATTGCTTCATTAGTAACATAGCCTAGAAGACCTGTGAAACCATAACCTGCATTTCCTAATAAATGAGCCATGAAATGTGATCATTTAAGTTGGATTTTCTTTGTTTTAATGAATTACTTGTTAAAATGCAAAATTATTATATTTCGTCTATGTTCAAATATAGTACCCAGCAGTGGTATAAATAAGATTGTTAATAAAATAATGCAAAACTAAATGTAATTAACTACAGTGTTTAATTGTATAGTAGATTCCCAATGGGAGCATGCATTAAGCAACAAATCTGTACTCTTTCATTTTTGTGAGTGATATATGAAATGTCCTAATCCAATCAAGACAGAATAGATTTACTCATGTTGAACCATCGTTTAATTGGTTTTATCAATATTTCATGACTGCAAAAATGAGTAACACAAATTAATATAATAACAATAACATTTTTTCAAAATATATATTCCTAATTCCCAGTAACTAAAAGCCTGCAATGCAAACTCTTTCTGATGCTAACTCTATGAGGTACGTGGCTGCTGGAAAGAAGTTGAAAGAAATGCATGATAGCATACAGCTGAGAGAAAAATTTCACAGAATATCCTCTCAGTGAAGAAGTGTGACACTTCTAAAATTTTTTACCTGAGAAAAGTTCTATTTAAACAAAGCAGAAAAGTAACAGTCTTTTTCAAAGGTTAAAAACTTATAAATTATATAATACAAGTAAATTATCATCAAATTTATTTGAAATATTCCAGTTGTAGGGAAGGGGGGGAAATAAACATAATTTCTTTTTAAATATAATAATAATATATCTTCTCATTAGTTTTAATCACAGGGCAGCCACGGGCAAACTCTTTCAGTGAAAAGCCAGGAAGTCAATAAAATTAGCCCTTAGAGAGTGGAATAGTTCTATCAGCTGCTTTAGCACAAAAGCAGCCATGGACAATAATTAAGCAAAGGGGTATGACTGTGTTTCAATAAAACTTTATTTATAAAATTATGCACACAGACAAATTTCGTCCACATGGGTTATAATTTACAAACATTTATCCCAAATTTACTGTTAGAGACTTATTTTTAAAGATACTCTACCATGCTAATAAGCTCTTGAACCAAATACAATTAATTTAGGATTGATCAGAAAGGTAATAAGGGATATTTTATCAAATGTTTAAGTATTATTTTGAGGGCATTTAGAATTGCATTTTTGTGTACATACACATTGATTTAGGCACTGATATATTTAAAAAGCATTTTTCTGGTGCAATGTCTTATGTCTGAAAATTTTTAGTCCACACTTAATGAACGTACAGAGAAGGGGTGATGAACAACACTTCAAGTTATCTTTCTTCAAATTCATTTTAAAAGATATATTTTTATCCCATTAATTTACTTCAATGGATCCATGAAGAATGAGCTGATTTTACAGGTTATTGTTTTCCTAAATAGAAATAAATATATTCCCTTGGTCAATCATCACAAATTCTGCAATTCTATAAATACAAGTTTTCATCAGTTTGGTTGTCAAGTCCTTTTTTTAACTAATGAAAATAACACAAAATAAATCAATAGCAATATTAGCTACAATTTTTACTGCATAGTATCTCATTTATCTTTATCACAATAGTAAGAATAATATTCTTATTTTTAAAATAAAGAACATTTGGGTTTAATAATTTAGGTCATTGCCAGATGTCACCTTCCCGCATTTTTCTTTTGTCAACTATTTATTGAATGCCTGCTATGTAGTTACAAAAATAAATATAACAATGATTTTGAGTATTAAAAAAAAGAAATGACATCAAGATTTAAAATTAGATCCCTTTGTGACTTTTAACTTTTCTCACTACCAAGTATTTAACAGGATCCTACTATGAATCTGGTGTTTTACATACAGAATTTTAATCTCCAACAACCCTGCAATGTAAGTGTTAAAGTTTCTCTTATATAATGGAGAAACTAAATTCCTAACTGGGCAGGTCATGGTGGGTTAGTCACAACCCAGTCATATAGCTTATTTTTTATCTTACAAATATGACTTTATAATAAAGGTGTTTTTATTTCTTTTAATTTAATTTATTTTTATTACAGATGTCCCTCCTTTTGCCCTCTTTGACACCCTTCTCCCTGCTCCAACCCTCCCCCCACATTCACCATACTGCTGCCTGTGTCCATTGTTATGCATATACGCATAAAAATTCTTGGATTTATCTCTTCTCACCCCCTTACTTCCATGTCTCTGGATCTATATTGTTCATCAGCTTATTTTGTTCATTATATTCCACAAATAAGTGAGATCATGTGACATTTTTCTGTGTCTGACTGGCTTATTTTGCTTAGCATAATACTCTCCAGGTACCTCCATGTTGTCTCAAAGAGTAACAGATCTTTTTTTCTTACAGCTGCATAGTATTCCACTGTGTAAAGTATCATAGCTTCTTTATCTACTCATCTACTTATGGGCACTTAGGCTGTTTTCAGATCTTAGCTATTATAAATAGTGCTGCTATGAACATAAGAGTGCTAGAACAAATACTCCAAAAGTTTATATCGAACCAAAAAAGATCCCAAATAGCCACAGCAATCTTGAAAAAGAATAATAAAGTGGGAGGGATCATAATACCAGATATCAAGTTATACTACAAAGCCACTGTAATCAAAACAGCCTGGTACGGGCATAAGAACAGGCACATAGATCAATGGAACAGAACATGAACCCAGAAATTGACCCAAGACATTATGATCAGTTAATATTGACAAAGGTGGCAAGAACATACAATGGAGTAAAGACATCTCTTCAATAAATGGTGCTGGGAAAATTGGACAACTATATGCAAAAAAATTGTAACTAGACCATCAACTTATACCATACACAAGAATAAACTCAAAATGAATAAAATACTTGAATATCACTCATGAAACCATAAAAATCCTAGGAGAAAATGTAGGCAGCAAAATCTCAGACATCACTCATAGCAGAATTTTTAACTGTACATCAGTGAAAGGGCTTAGGGCAAGAGAAACAAAGGAAAAAATTAATATATGGAACTACATCAAACTAAAAAGCTTCTGCACAGCAAAAGAAAGCAGCATCAACATGAAAAGGGAACCCATTGTCTGGGAGAACATATTTATCAATGACACATAGATAAGGGGTTTATTTCAAAAATATATAGAGTACTCATACAACTCAAAAAAAAGAAGACAAATAATCCAATTAAAATGGGCAGGGGACCTTAAATAGATACTTCTCCAAACAGGACATACAAATGGCAAAGAGACATATGAAAAAATGCTTAACGTCACTGACCATCAGAGAGATGCAAATTAAAATGACTGTGAGGTATCATCTCACACCTGCCAGAATGGCTGCCATCAAACTCATCAAACAAGTGCTGGCGAGGGTATGGAGAAAAGGGGATTCTAGTACATTGCTGGTGGGAATACCAACTGGTGCAGCCACTATGGAAAATAATATGGTGTTACCTCAAAAAATTAAGAATTGAACTGCCATTTGACCCAGTGATCCCAACTCTAGGGATATCTCCTAAGACGCCTGAAACACCAATCAGAAAGAATACATGCACCTCTATGTTCCTATAGCCTCTTTAGTTAAAGGTGTTAAGTCAGCCCTGACCATTCATCTTGAGCATTTAGGTTAATATACTTTTGAAATATCAGAAGGAATGGCCCTGAAAATGGGTGTTACATCTCAAGAGATCACATAATCTTGTTAAATATCCTATAATTCAAATCCCAACCTTGTTGTCTCTCACCTTAATGTAATGGTTCTTACTTTCCCTCCTTAATTTCAAATGAATAAAGCTGCAAAACTTATTCTCTAGAGCATTTGAGATCTTGCTCCCTGGCATATGTTGTTGGTTTGGCTCAAATAAACTCATAAAAATTCTCTACAGGTTTGGACATTTCTTATGTAGCATGTGAACAACTTGTCCATGGTCAGAAAGCCAGCAGGGATTTAATTGGAACTTGCTCTGCTTGTCTTGGGACCCTGAAAGCCCAGCTGTTGATATGTGAATAGAGATGTGAAGAGTTATTTCTACCCGCCTAAATTAGCAGTTTGCAAAAAAGCAAACACTCTCTGAGATCAATGAAGAAAAATATATGATGAGATTCTAAGTATGTGAGAAGAACAGAAGTGAGAATAAAATAGATTTTTAAAATACAGAAAAAAATATAAAAAATCAAGAAGTTTAAATCCTCTTCCTATGCTGATCACTGTATCAACATGGGTGAATGGCTTACCTGTGAAGAGCCTCTATTGATCTATCTTCAAAAGGGAAGTAATGCCCTGGCCGGTTTGGCTCAGCGGTTAGAGCGTCGGCCTGCGGTCTGGAGAGACCCGGGTTCGGTTCCCGCTAAGGGCACATACCTCGGTTGCAGTTTGTCCCCGGCCCTGGTTGGTCGTGCGGGTGGCAGCCACTCGATGTGTTCCTTTCGCATCGATGTTTCTCTCTCTCTCTGTTCCTCTCCCTCCCTCCCACTCTACCTAAACAAAAAATGGAAAAATGTTCTCGGGTGAGGATAAAAAAAATAAAAAAAATAAAAACAAAAGGGAAGTAATGACGCAGATGTAGAAGGTGTTGATATGAACTTTAGAAGGTAATCTACATATATAAATTGTTTTAATATCATTAGATATATACGTGATCATAAATATGTATATATCTAAATATAAAAATATAAACACTATATTTTTACTTAAATCTCTTTATATGTTTACTTGTAATAGTTTGTGTGAGTGTGTGTGTCTTATTTTTAATATCCAAATATATGGAAATATGAACTTGACTTTCTGGCAATGATTTCTAGCTAATTGGGTAAATGAGTTGTATAAAAATGATTATTTGATAGCTATTAAAATTTGGCCAGTTTTCATGTTCAGTGCATACTTAGGGGAAAAAATGTATTTGCTAATGTATGTGCTATTTAAATCTATTATAGCCTGTTTATTTATCTAATTTAAGAATTACTAGTATCGCTCAGCCATTGTAGCTCAGTGGATTGATGTTGTCCAATGGACTGAGAGGTCCCAGTTTGATTCCTGATCAAGGCACATGCCTGGGTTGCGAGCTTGATCCCCACTGGGGAGGGGGCAGGAGGCAACTGATCAGTGTTTCTCTCTCACATGGATGTTTCTAACTCTCTCTCTCCCTTCCTCTCTCTGTAAAAAATCAATAAAAACTTATTTTTAAAAATTACTAGTATAAAATATTTTAAAATCTCTTACAACAATTCCAGATTTTGCAGTTACTAACATAAATTAAGTTTAAAATTGTTATCTCTTCATGGTGAATTGAAACTTAATTGTTGGGTAGTTGCCACTTTATATCTTACAATACCTTTTTCCTAAAGTCCACTTTATATTAGTATAGCCACAAAAGGTTCATAAATTTAAGTAGGAGTTTTTCCACATTTCTACTGTTAAATTTTCTGTTTGTCTCTTATTAACACTATTTTAAATACTATAGGCAATTTTTAGTAATTTTTAACACTATAGACAAACTTTGCCTTTCACAATACAATTCAGCCCATTTACATGTATTGTGATTATGGCTATATATTTACCATCTTATTTCATAATTATTGTCCAACCTGAGTTTTATGATAATATGTTCTGATATCTTAATTTATTTTGTATTGATTATGGTGATTTCTCCCCAAAATTCAACTTTTCTTTCATTTTGAAAGATATATCCTATTTCTTTTAGGTATTTTTCTTAATATTTAATCAAAGATGTTTAACTTTACAAAATAAAAAATTATTTCATATCTTTAGCTCCTTCTAAACACACATTAAAATATTCTAACTGATTTTTTTCTATCTTGTTTTATGGCATAAATTAGAACTTTTAACATCGTGTATAGTCAGTATTTTATCACATTTGCTCATATATTTGCAATTCATTTTACTTGCCATTTCTTTTTGAATCTCAGCTTTTTCTTAAATCATTTTCTTTCTCCTATAGGGCAATACTTAGAAATTTCTTGAGTAAGGTCTATGAATGTTAGGTAAATAGTCTCTTTTAAGTTGTCTGAAAAGACTTTGATTTAATTTTTTTTCTTTTTCAGAGACAGTTTGCTGAGCATACAATTGTAGATTAAGAGTTATTTTATGTGATCCCTTTGAAAAAATGCTTCCATTATTTTTTTTGGCTTCCATGGTTACTGTTGATAAATCAGTTATATGCTTAATTGACCTTTTTTTGGTAGGTAATCTCTTTTATTTTGTGTGTGTGTGTTTTTCTCTTGAACTGTTACTAAGATCTCTCTCATTTTCTTCTTATTTTTCTTTAATGCTTCAAGGTGTCTAGTTTATGCCTTGTTTTCAGTACAGTGTGCTTTGGTGTAGATTTATTTTTATTTATCTTGCTTAAGATTTGTTGGAATTTATGAATCTGCAGATTGGTGCCTTTTAATCACTTTGAAAAATTTCAATCAATATTTACTTCAAAAGTTGCCTTTCTATAATTTTCTCAATTTCAATACAATATATGTTATTTTCACTACCTATTTAACTTTACATTTTCCTTCTCCAGACTTCTGTGTTATATCTTAATTTACTTGCAATTTTCTCTAAATTTTTTTATTGTGTCTTAACTTTAATTATTATGTTTCATTTCTAGAATTCTATGTTCTTGATATCAAATATAACTGGCTATGTTTGTGTTTCATTTTTCTATAGCACATTTTGAAATATTTTTATTTACTGAAGCATTATTAAATGATGTATTTTATAACTTATAGCCCAAAATCCCAATATTCATTTTTTTGAATGTCAGATTATTCTAGAATTTTTTTTTTTTTTTTTTTTTAGCTTTTAGTTGTTTCTTCTGAGTGTTTGAATGATGACATCTTTTCTCATGGTTTTTACAAGTTCCGTCTAGTGAGAATTCTTTAGAATGTGGGTTGAAGGTGCATCCCAAACACGAGAATATGTGTTATTTCTCCCAAGAAGCCAAAGGCACTTCCTAATGCAAATCACTTTAAAATAAATGATCATTTGACAGCTTTTTCATCTCATAGATGGTTACCTACATGTCAGCTTTTCTCTGGTACATAGCCAAGAATTCAAAAGAAATGCTATTTTTTAAACTGTAGTCCAAAATCAACATAAGAAAGTAGCCTTACTATTTTATGTTGTCAATTTTCACCAAGTTTGTAATCATTTAAGCTTTGTACATGGGTTTTAATTAGACTTGCTTAACTAGGTTAGTTCTCACGGCCCTGAAGGAGGCTTATTAATATGAAAATTCTGGTCACCTCAGATTAGGATTAGATTCATACCATCCACCAACCTAAACTGTAGTTTACTTTTGTGGATTTGTACTTTCTCTCTTTTTTTTTTTTTTGGCTTTTAAAGATTTCCTATATTTTCTTACATATTTATATTTTCTCTAGTATATTTTGGTGCTTTGTATTAGAGACTATTTCTGGATATTGAATTCACCATATTAGGAGAAACTGAATGTTCTAAATCTATTTCACAGTGATATTCATGGGATTAAATAAAAACAATAAAGCACACAAGGCTTTACTAATTCAGTAAGCAATGCAAACTTCATTGCCCGTCTCATTACAGACTTTGGTTCTCTGTTTCCAGGTCTATTCTGTAGTTGCCACTTAGCTGATGTCCATCTTCAAAATGAAGCTATGTTTGTGTCTATTTACCAATGCCAGAAAGTTTGAAAGTGTTAATTCAATCTAGTGAACTGTCCTTTTAGGAAATGCTGTTTAGCCATACATAGAAGGGATTCTCAGTGGCCTCCAGATAATCTTTATTGATATTTTTCACTTTAACAAGAAGCATTAATATTAAGTTCCAGTTTGGTCTAGTCATTACCTTGTCTGGCTCAGAGCTTTCCCATAGAAAGTCAAATCTAAACAGTCCTTTATATAAATGACCTTTGCTTTTTTCTCACAATAGAACCTCAGAGTAATATTGAAATCTAAATTTCCTTTTCATTTATTTTTAAATCTTCAGATTAACTTAATAAAAATAATCGTGATGTCAACACTCAAGGTGAAAGCCAATTACAACTTTGCTTTCTCAAACATCACCAATTTGGGAATGAACATATAACAGCAACTACCTAAAGCTGAATTGGAATTCGTAACTCATCTTAAGGTTCTATCAGTTTCAGATGTCTGTGCTGAAATGGGTAGAACTGTAAAAGAACTCCTCCTGCTCCTGAAAGGAAAGGCTTGTATTTGTTCTACAGCTGTTAATGGCTGCTGTGTGTGGACCCTATAATAGTTTGCTTTTGTTCTTTGTGTGTGTTTTTTTTTTAACTCATCTTTATTGTTGGTATTACAGATGTTTCCCCTTTTATCCCCCATTGACCCCCTCCTCCCCAATCCCGCCCACCTCCTGCCTTCCCCACATTATTGTTGGTGTCCACTGGTTATGCAAATATGCATAGAAGTTCTTTGGTTTATCTCATTCCGCCCTCCCTACCCCCTTACCTTTGAGGGTCATCAGTCTAACAATCAATTTATACTTCTTAATTCCTTCGTCTTTTCACCCATCCCCCCAGCCCCACCCATCTGGCAAAGTGGGCCCTTGAGGTACACCCCTAGTGTGGACTGTACATCCTTCCGTTGTAATTGAGTCTTGATTGCTGTTGGCACATCAGTGAGAGGGATTTACTCAGGCTGATCAGCTGCAAGGACTGGCTGTGCCCACTGACCACTGGCCTCTGACTCCCTTGGAGGATCAGCTTTGTAGGGGTCCACCACACAGAGCAAGATTTACTTCAGCAGGGCTCTGGTACCCACTGAGTTTGCCCATTGATTGTGTCACTTGTGGAGGTGGTTGGGTGGTGGTGTTTCGATGTGGTCTGAAGCTGTCCCCTGGGTGTGCTGGCTCTGGGGCAAGGTCAGCCACTGCCTGTGTTCTATCCAGGGCCACCCAGCATAAGCTACAAAGTGATCTGCAGATGGCTGCTTCTTGTGCTGGGCTTGGAGGTGCCCAGGAAAAGCCCAGTTGTGAACCAAGGCTGGTAGCTTCTAGTGCCAGGCTTGAGGCCACTTAACGTGAGGTATGGGGCTCGGTGAGGCCAGATGTTGCTGATTTGAGAGATTTCAGGAAATTCTGAAGCAGTATTCAAAACAGGCCAATCCTATGGTAAAGCCTTTGGAAACAGCTTGGGTGGGCCCAAAAGTTGGGTGGGGCAGGGCCTCAGGGAATCACCAGGGTGGGGCAAACAGTGTGAGCCAGGTTGAGGGAGTCCCAGATATGGTGACTGTCTGCAGGCCCAGGGAAGGGCTCATGAAGGAACATCAACCTCCGCCAGCACCTCTGTCCAGGAGAAAGCTGCTCCTCCAGCCCTTGTCCAGAGGCCAAATAGCTCAGTTCTTGCCTGTACGTCTCTGGTGCCCCTCAAGCTGCCTCCCCTTTGCTCTTAGTCCGTGCGCGGGCCCTTTTTTTTTTTTTTTTTTTTTATCCTCACCTGAGGACATTTTTTGTTCAGATAGAGTGGGAGGGGGAGAGAGAGAGAGAGAGAGAGAGAGAGAGAAAAGCATTGATGTGAAAGGGACACATCGAGTGGCTACCTCCCGCATGACCCAACCAGAGCCGGGAACAAACTGCAATCAAGGTACGTGCCCTTAGCGGAACCAGACCCCTGTCTCTCCAGACCTCAGGCCAATGCTCTAACAGCTGAGCCAAACCAGCCAGGGCAGTGTGTAGGCCCTTTAAGGGGAGCGACCTGGGGCTCCCACAGCCTCAGCCTCCCTTAATCTCAGTTTCCCCTAATTTTTCCAGCCAGCAGTAATGGGAAATTATCTTCCTGGCACTGGGACCCTGTGCTGGGTGCCTGGTGTGGGACGAGGACCCTTCACTCCTCAGGTAGGACCTTCCCAGCCGAGGTGTCCTCCTGATATTTACCCACCACATGTGGGTGTGGGACCAGCCAGTCCGCGCCTCTGCCCTCCTACCAGTCTCCATGTGGCTGCTTCTTTAACTTTGTAGTTGTAGGACTTCCATTCAGCTCGATTTCAGGCAGTTCTGAATGATGCTTGTGTTGTAGTTTCCTTGTCATTTTGATGTGGTTGTGGGAGGAGGCAATACCGCGTTTACCTGCACCACCATCCTGATTGGAAGTCAACCCATAGTTTGCTTTTGTTCATTACTTTAGAGAACACCTGGCACTTAGAGTGGAAGAAAAAGTTAATGCTCCTCAACCGAGTATGTAACTGGAAGTATTAGTGCCACTTCTACGAAGTGTTTTGAGAAAGAGAGTTGTGTTCTTCCTTTGGCTTCTAATTCTGCTGGCTGGGACGTGGTTCGATGGTGAGAGCCAGCTGCCATGTGAGACGATGTAATGACCCTGGGAGGGAAAATCACAGAGAAACAGGATAGATGGATCCTGAATTCTCTGAGCCCATGACAAAACATACCGGCCTTGTCACAGATCACCTCTGAACATCTTGAACATAGGAGTAAAAATCTCCGGGTCTGGTTCCAGCCACATTTAATTTGTTACTTGCTGTACTCACAGGTAAACCTAATCCCACCTAATATAGATTCTGGTACCTAGAAATAGGGGGCTACAAGTCACAGGACCTAAACGCATAGCATTTGCCTAGAGGAATTGGTAGGCCAGCGTATTTCATCATTGAGCTATTGTCACCCGAAAGCTTATTATAAACTGAAGAAAGCATCCCCTGCTGTTTCTCAGAAGGAGGATCACACGTTTATTCCTATAGTAACATTAGGGAAAATACAAAGAGATTTTTCTTTTTCAGAAACTCAGATTATTAATTTTTGCTGGCTGCTTCTTGCCACTTTTAGCAAAACCCCAAGGAGAACTGCATGTAGCCCGTGCAAGTCTGTCTGCACGCACCGCAGTGGGAGCACACAGGCAAGTACTCTGTTCACAGGCAGCTCCGCAAACAGATTGAGAGTCTAATTAGCTGGGGCCTTACAACTCTGAAAAAGTAAAATTCTTCCCTAAGGCATTTATCTTCCATGTTGTTAAACACCCCCCTCAGTAGGAGACTGACACCGAGATTTTTTGAGGACCTTCCATTAAGAGGTCTATGCCAGTCGATGGGGACCAGCTCAAAGGCAAACTCAAATTAAAGGTGGTGCCTTCCCATTCAATCCCTTGTTTGGGAAATCCTTAAAGGAGCCTAAACCAGAGAAGCAGTAGTCAGAGGTGGTATATTTGTAGATAAATAGAAATATATAGAGTCACAGGTGTATGGATATAAATGATTTATTTACTTATCACAGGGAATTATACAATTGTGAGGGCTAGCTGAGCAAGTTCACAGTCCACAGGACAAGCACGCAGGATGGGAAGACCACCAGCAGGCTGGAACCTGAGGCGCTTGAGTTCAAGCCTGACGTTCACAGTGCGGGCAGGAGAGTAATTGCAGGTCCGGCCACTGCTTCGCCCTGAATAGGTGAATCAGCAGACCAGCAGGGGTGAGGTGAACCAGCCGATTATAACAAGATGACTGTGCAGGTCCCAGAATGAAAAGAACTCTGCAGTTTCCTTTCTATTTTGTTGCTAAGGCAGAAGGAGGAGAAAAAAAAAAAGGGGGGGGAAATTAATATTATGGAAACCACTTGGTCAAAGATGCGGCCTGAAAGCTATGGGATGTGATTTCCTTCTCAGGGAATTGACCAGATGCAAATAGTTGAGAAGTCTGTTAAGGTTGTAAAGAAATTATATTTTCAAAAAACCTGCTAGACTGATATGCAAATACTTGTGTTTGTTCACATCCAAAACACCCCTAGGTCTCCAAAACCACACCCTGAGGACGTTGGTCAGCTCCAAACACGAAGAGCAAGCTCCCGTGTCCACATTGGATGTGGCAGGCCACGAACCGCAATAGAGGGGAAGCATCGTCCGGAGGCTGAGCCAGGGACCAATGTGGAGAGAGATCCTCCCCAAGCACAGAAACAGAAACAGTCAGAAAGTCACCAATAATTTATTCCACTGACCAAAAAAAATGAAGTATTCACTAGTCCATCTCTAAATAAGCTAATATTTGCTAAAGAGTAGTGACTACTTTTCGAAGTGAGTTTTTAATGGTGGTTATCCTGTTTCTAGTCTATACATGTATATTAGAAATGGTGACAGCAGATGACTCAACTTTGCAGGTTGGTAATTGAATAAGATGAAATCCCATGCACTGTCCTCACCAAGAACTGTGCAGTATTTTGGTATCCCCGAATTTGAGTTGAATGCAAAATGAAGAGGGAGGGTGAGTACCAGATGGATGGTCAAGCAGCTGAGACAGCTCCCCATCTACCAAGTGGTAAAGCTTGACCTAGATTATGACTTCCCAAAATAAAGGTTACATTACTTTGTCTTACAATTCAGTCTGGCCATATAAGTAAGCCCTGGTCAATAGGATGGAAATATTTTCCTAGAAAATTTCCTTAAAAGATAACTGGCATCGCCCTGGCCGGTTTGGCTCAGCAGTTAGAGCGTTGGCCTATGGTCCTGAGAGACCCGGGTTCGGTTCCCGCTAAGGGCACGTACCTCGGTTGCAGTTTGTCCCCGGCCCTGGTCGGTTGTGCGGGTGGCAGCCACTCGATGTGTTCCTTTCACGTCGATGTTTCTCTCTCTCGCTCTGTTCCTCTTTCTCCCTCCCACTCTACCTGAACAAAAAATGGAAAAATGTCTTCTAGTGAGGATAAAAAAAAAAAAAGATAACTGGCATATAGTTTTTACTTATATCTTTATTATCTATTTCTTCATTTCACTACCAGAAATACAACGTGATAGTGGCCACCTTTAACTGCCGTTTGGAGGGCACGACAGAGTGATGGCAGAATGGTGGCCAGGTAGGACTCTGGAACCTTAAAATCTTATTGAACAACACTACCTTAACAGCACTGGCCTTTCTAACTAAGATATTTATAGTTGCCAGAAATAGTATCATTCCGATCCTTACTAATAAATAATTTTATCACAATGTCTCTTAAGATGAAATATTTGTATCTGTATATCATTTCTCATCACCCCCAGCCTACTTCATTTCAAGAATTTTGCCAAATTGTGCCAATTGCCATCTTTCTTTATCTATCATGTGGATAGCCCCTTACAGTCATCTTATTGGGATTTCTAGAAAAAAACTATTCTATCCATTAACAACAGAACTGTGTTGAGGCAAACACTGGGCAATTCTCTCATCTATTTTTTATAGACTCTGTCTTGCCATTAAGTTTAAGCATGGCTCATGAATTATATTAAATAAATTGCTCATGAAGCAAAATGTGGCCCAGGTGACTTGTACAAGGCTCCTGGTTGAAGGAGTATTTAAACCAAACATAGCTCTATGGACTGAGTTATATCTCAGGCTAGACAGCACACACTCATTACATTCTGTCTTTCAAAATGTATCTAGCTGTCTTGATTCAGTATTCCATTTTGACTATTACTACATATTGCCTTGTGGGATCACAGACTACAAGATATAAGTTTCACTGTAAACATGTTCTTTAAGATGATATAACATTTGCAGGAAACAATATTGAGAACTGCACATCAGATATATCAAACTTTAGAATGTTTTTTTATATCAGCATTTCCAAAACTCTCTCCTAGTCATAAGAGTTCAGCCAGATTAAAAAGATTATTTGTGGGAAAAAAAAATGTGTAATTTGAGAAGTTTAAACAATCAAATGTTAAATAAAATTTAATATGTTTTAAATATATTAGAGCACTAGTTATGGTCAAATGCATCTCTGAGCAGTGGAGTCACATGCTCTTGGTGTAGGTTGCACAACATTTCTTAAGTATATTGGACTAAGGATCCCTTCTCTCAATAGCCCATGTTCTGGGGCCCATAATATTAAAAATATGCTGTGTTGTATTATCAATAGAATTGACCTTGAGCAACCTTGAAGCAAGTGTAGCTACTTGGAATCTTGGAATCCATGGTGAGATCATGGCATGGTGAGCTGTAACTTATTAGTTTTTTCTATTTACCCAAGTCATGGAGTCATGTTGAATAAAGCCAACTTGAGTTGGTCAAATTTAGTATAGTTAAATTTATTGAGAAATGCTTACATCATAAAAAAGTCTGGAAGCTAGTGTTAAGCTCCAAATCTGACCATCCATAAAATGCTAAGGCTCGGAAGAGCTCCCAGAGCCTTCTGGGGCCAATGACTCTGCTCGGCAAGCTCAGCCCCGGGATGTGTAATAAATCATGGACCATTTGGCAAAGATGCCAAATGAGGCATGCAATCCCAATAAAACTGAAGAAGTCTGAGTTCAAAAGCCGCACGCACCAGGGACAGGCTACAGAGAAAGATATTCACTGACAGAACATATTTCATGTGTAGTATTACGTGTGGAAGACTAACAAAATCTTCACGGTAAAAGACTGATAAAATGGATGTCTCCTTGAAGGATTTTTTTTTTGTAGTTCTATATTCTTTTTTTTAAATACAGAAAGCCTTAACTACTACCATTAACAGTTCTTTAGCAGCTCAAAGCTCAAGTGTTGGGTGTTTCTTTCTCTTGTTCTCTCTTTCTTTCCCTGGGCAGCCAGCTTGTCGCCAGCCTTTGACAGACAAGCTTTCCCTCCCTTGATTGTGCTCTGCAGTGGAGAGTATGAAAGTTCCAAATTGTCCTCTTCTTTTCAGGCAAAATACCGGGAACATAGGAAATGCTCTGCATATAGCCAATCAATCATTTCCTTACTTTGCTTCTACACATTCTGTATATAAGTCTCTCCTCCGGCTCGGGACAAAGCCCTCCTGACCACTTCCAGGTTGCCACTCCCTGACTCCTATTGATGTTTGTTCCAATACACTTAAAATCTTTACTATGCCTCCGGTTGTCTTTTAAGTTTCAGAGGACTTAGTTGATATTGAGTACTTAATAATGATAATATAAAAAGGAAAATGAGTATGTATTTATGATATAAAATTAGGCTAATTATTCTCCCTTGTTTAAGTTCTCCACACTACACAAGTTAAAAAAAATCAATTTTTGTGCATATTAATGTAAATATCACAATCTTTTGTCAATCTGTATTGTTTGCTGAAGGACTGAAAACAGCATTTCCTTGTCCTGCCAGTGTGGCTCAGTGGCTGAGCGTCGACCCATGCACCAAGAGGTCGCCAGTTCGATTCCCGGTTGGAACATATGCCCAGGTTGTGGGCCTGATCCCCAGTGAGGAGCATGCAGGAGGTGGCCAATCGATATTCTCTCTCTTCGATGTTTCTATCTCTCTCTCCCTCTTACTTCCTCTCTCTCTGAAATCAATAAAGAAAAAAATTTAAAAAGAAAACAGCATTTTGTCATTTCCTTTATTCATTTACCTGACATTCGAATTCCTCTACCTTTCTCTTGCCAACTGAAATGGAGTATACTGCTAAGGAGTTTTTAGTGCTCTCTGTCCAGAAGCCTACATAATTCACAATTACCTGTGAGTTATCCTATGTAACACCTAAAACTCACTATGCTGAGAGAAGCCAAAATTATCAGAACAGGAAAATACCCAAAGAACTCAAACCTTTGTAGAACATGAAAGGATTTCTACTAGCCCAGATCTCATTAAAAGATAAACATTGCATGTAAAGGTGGGCAAAGTCAAGGGAGGCATGCAGGCTGTGACTGGCCGTGCACCTGCATTGTCATCCGCAGGTGACCTCTGCACACCGGCCAGCGACCAAGGGCAGGCATGTGGTGCTCAGTTCAGTTTGGAACAACAAAAAGCTTTGCTTCCCTTTTCCTTCCCTGAGCTCTTGGTGCCAGAGTTTGTCTGCACAGGTCACTTCATCCCATTGTTAAAACACTCTAAAAACCCAATTGTGCATTCAAGAAAAGACTTTAGCACTTCACTACGCCATGACTGCTTTTAAAGCAATTAACACCCATGTAGGCAAGTAATTTTAAACTCAGGATTTGGGAATAAGGTCAATAAACAAGAAACACACACACGCGTGCGCGCACACACACACATACACACACACAATATCCCAAATTATTGGGTGGTACTTCCATGTTCTATGATTTAATTCTAATTTTTTCTGTCTCGTTGGTAAAGAAAAAAAGATGTTAATAAAATATGTATGATATGCTAACTTGATTTTCCCAAACACGACTTCACATTATCTTTGCCCTTGTCAAATTTACAGTCCAGGGCTCCTGCTTTGGCATTTAATGTTTGCATATACTGTCTATCAGAAGATCATGGTCCTAGTCCCGAGTCTTCTAATGGGCAGCTCTATGGTATTGGGAAGTCACGTAACTTCCTTAGGATTTAGTGGAATGAAGAAGTTGTACTAAATACTTTAACTAAAGTATTTTTGAGCATCTGTTGAACATCCTCTGTTGCAAGAAGCTCTGTAAAATGTACAGAGAAACCCTGGCCGATTTGGTTCACCAGTTAGAGTGTCAGCTTATGGACCAGAGAGTCCTGGGTTCGGGTTCCTGCTAAGGGCACGGCTCCCGTTGGGGTTGTGTGGGTGGCAACCACTCTATGTGTCTCTCTCACATCAATGTTTCTCTCTCTCTCTTTCCCTCCTGCTCTATCTGAATAAAAAAAAAAATGTAAGAGAAGATATTAATGAACTATGTATGATATGCTAACTTGATTTTCTAAAACATGACTTCACATTATTGTTGCCCTTGTCAAATTCAATAGAAACATATTAAAAAGATAAATTATAGTTCTCTAAAATAATAATAAACTTGATAAAGCCACAGCAAGATTTGAAAAAAATCAATAATATAAATGGATAAATACTTAAAATATTAAATGTATAAAAAGAATATAATCAACAACTTTATGTCAATAAATTTGCTAATTTAGACACAATAGGAAAATTTTATTATGACAAAATTTATGAAAACTAGAGTAAGAAATAAAACTCTAAATAATTTTCACCTGTTTCAAATTTGGATCTTTATTTAAAACCTCCATGTGAAAAAATTTCATGCCCAGACAGCTTTCCTAAAGAATTCACCTTAGCATTCAAGGAAGTAATAATTCAATTTTACATAAACTCTACTAGAGAAAAATACAAAAAAATAAAAGACCTACCAACTCATTTCATGAAGCCAACATAAATTTGATAACCAAAATTTGTCAAGAAGAGAAACTTGCAGGACAGTTTTTCTCATTAATCAGAGACAAAAACCCTAAATATAATATTTAAGAAAATTTCATGATATATTAAAGAGAAAATCCACCTGGCCGGTGTGGCTCTGGGGATTGAGTGATGTCCTGTGGACTGAGAGGTTCTGATTCGATTCCAGGTCAGGGCATGTCCCTGGTTTATGGGCTTGATCCCCAGTAGGGGGCATGCAGGAGGCAGCCGATTGATGTTTCTCTCTCACATTGATGTTTCTATCTCTCTCTCTACCTTCCTCTCTCTCTAAATATAGCAATAAAAACGTATTTTAAAAACTTTATTTAAAAAATCCATAATGCCAAAGTCATTTTATTTAGGTTAGCAGACTAATGAAGAAAATCATACTCATCTCAAATTTAGTAAAATATTTAATGAAAATAGATGTGCATTTATTATTAAAAAGTTCTCAGCAAACTCAGAACAAGAGGAAACTTTTTTTTTTCCTTGAGAGCAAATGTCATGTATTCTTCATTGTTCAGTACAAATATTATCTCCACAATAAAATATTGTTCATCATTTAATCTACAATTATCTCTGCTTTTTTCAGCTTCTGTTTTCTACAATAAATATGTTATTTTACTTGCTACATATTTTTGCACTAGCTTATATAATACATGTAATAAAATTTAAGTTTTTTTGTTGTATTTGCATAGTCTGTCAACTACATTATCACCACCTTGAGGTGGAGGACTGTGAATAAAATATACCTTTAGAAGATTTCCTAAAATGAAGCATTTATTCCTACAGTAAGTAGAAATAAAGCTTGGACTATGTGTGTGGCACTAACAGGTTGAGTTCTAGATATAAAATAATAATATATGAAGCTTACCCCTAAGAAATGCAATCTAGTAGAGAAGACAGGCATATGAATAAAAATAAATAATAAACCTAATGGCCAAAGACATAGAATAATGCAATATGGAAAAAAACACTATATTCAAATAGTAGTAATCTAAGTCTATATAATGTTACATTTTAATAGTACTGAGATTTTCTAATGCAATCAATTTACGTTAACTGAGTGCAGTTAATTGCTATCATGTTCTTGAATATACAAACATGAATGAGAAATGATCCCTACCTTATCAAAACCCCAGTCTGATGAAAAAGGACGGATACTAATGAAATATGGCAGGTACATTATAGAGATAAGAACAAAGTGATCCAGGAATAAAATGAACAAAGACAGCAGCTCTGTCTGAAGCATCAGGTACAGATTTACTGCAGTGACCATCAATTATTAGTTTAATCAGTATATATCAAGTCACTCCAATGAGCTGGCACTTTGTTAAAAACCAAAAGTTAAAGTAGTAAACCAATAGACCTGGAATATAATGATGTGTAACCTAACTTAAAAGAAAAAAAAAATATATATATATATACATATATATATATATGTATATATATATATAGTCAGTTTCAATTGAATACAGTCTGGAGGAAAATTACACATGGTAAAAAAAAAACAAAAAAACTTCAGAGATAATATATGGTTGAAAGACCAGGTTCTGAAGCCCAAATGCCCATATTATATTTGTATCTTAGGCACTTACTAGTTAGGTAACTTTGGGCAAATTAATCTTCCAAAGTCTCATTTTCCTCATCTTTAAAATATGAATGATAATATTAATAGCATATACCTCTTATGTTGTAACTTTCAAATGATTTAATGTATGCAAAGTATTCCGCACAACAATGGGAATATAGTAACTCTTCAACACAAACTTATATAAGAAATGTAAGTTTTTTTAAACAAAAAAAATTTATGTAATCCATTTGCTACTTGTGAAAAATTGTGATGGTTTCAGCACAGTAGACAACAGATTGGAATAGTAAGAGGAACTTTACATGACAGAAAATGATGTTGTAAGTCAGTGGCAATAGCGATTCAGAGAAGAACTTAATCAAGAACTTTATTGATACTGGTTTTAATTCCCCATCCTTTCTTCCCTTGGAAGCACAACTCCCTTCCTAGTTCCCTTACACCAACATTGGCCTCTTCAGTTGATCAACCCTTAAAATTTATTGCTATGAGAATAAAGTGAAAACCCCCTTAAATGGTGTTCATGGTCCTTCACGATCTTGCCCTCTGCTGAACTAACTAATACAGACACTAACCCTTCTTCATTCTCTCAATCAGTCACCAGCTATCTCTGCTCCACCCATAGGATACTGTTATCTCTCATCTCTGCATTTTTGTACAAACTGCTTTCTCACCTTAGAGTGACTTGCCCATACCCCCTCTTGTCCTTATTCAACCACCTGATGTTACCTCTTCAAGCAACCTTTCAATAACCCCATAAGAAAGGTCTTACAACCCATATTGAGTAGCCAATACAACCCTATACCAATTTATATCATAACATACGTAATGCTGTGTCATAATCCCATATTTACTTTGTATGTTTGTCTCCCAGAAGAGGCATTATGTTTCCAAAGTGCAAGATGAGTGTCTTTTTATCATTTTATGCCCAGTACCTAATAGAGTGCCTAGTTTGTAATAGGCAATAAAGAAATATCTGCTGAAAAAAATAAGTAAGTCATTGAAATATTTAATAATAGGTTGTGAAAATTTCGCTAGAAAATAAAAGGAGGGAAACATAGCATATTTGAAAAGTGATATTCTGTGCTCATAATAAGAAAAAGAGCTATAAACAGTATATGCTTAAAACAGTATAATTATGCAACTCATCACAATGATTTTACTATGTTTTGTCATATGTAAAATGCTTTCCAAATGGGAAAAAATAAAGAAACAATTCAACATCCGTTCTCAAGCAGGCAGTAAAAGAATAAATACGCACAAAAATTACAAATGCATCCATACAAAAATCCCAAAGACTTTGACACCAATTATGAAATGAAAAACTAAAAAACCGCATCCCTATCTACTGAGAAGGCTAGGAGTGAATCAACCACTGCCACATAATGGTCAAATGAAACACCAGTGCGTGGTACTGATTCCTTCACATAGGAGTTATTAGCCAGCAAGAGAAAGGGAGCAAGAAAAGGGAAAAGTATATGCAAGAAGGGAGGAGAAAGTGAGAATTAAAAGGAGGGAAGCTGGGGAACTGGTGAAAGGTGAAGGGACTAAGAAGTACAAATTGGTAGTCACAGGGATGTACAGTACAGCCTACGGAGTATAGTCAATAATACTGTGATAACTATGTATGATGCCCAGTGGGTACTGGAAATATTGGAAGGAACAATATAAAGTACATGATTTTCTAACCACTATGCTGTATACCTGAAACCAATATAAAATTTTATTGTTTAATCAACAAAATATATGGCAATAATATTTTTAAATATCTATACCTACCAAGGTTTATTATCATTTTTTCCTACCATGGATTCCTTTGAGAGTCTGGTGAATTCTATGAACCTCACCTCAGAATATGTTCTTTACCTTAAATCAAGTACCTTTGATACAAGTTAGAAATTATTTAAATGAAGAACAATCTTGCTCATTGAGTCTAAGATTTCAATTTATTCACAATATATATGAAGTATACAAATAAGGCATTTTGCCTATCTGCATCATTGACTCAACATGGGGGTGTTCATTGAAATGATGAGTAATGACAGTGTCTGAATGTCTTGCTAGCATGCATCTAAACCCCGCTGATCTGCATACCTGTCTTTATTTAATTGAATCTTCAACTCTCACCCTGCTAAATAAACGTATCTTCCGACGCCCTCTGGCACCTAATTATAATCACAGAGATTACATTGGTCCAAAGTATAGCAAAAGCACAAATCCTAAGAGACTGTAAAGAAAACAATAGCATACTATTTCCAATTATAAATAGCCATACAAAGTTTTCAGTGTATGGCTTTTAGTTTATGTGATGTGTGAACATAACATGTAAATAGAGTAATGCATCCACATGAATTGAGGGAAATCTGTATGCTTTTATCTACATGCTCTAGGTATTACTATTATTTTGAGTGTTTAAAATTTATTATTTGACATCAGTATCATATGCAATTTTAAAAATTATAAATAGGCATATCTATTTACTCAGATTAGACACAATAAATATAATTGAGCATATTAAAATGTAGGGGAATAGTGATTAACCACAGAAAAATATAAAATTATCTTCACCCTACATCATATAACGAGAAACAAATTTCAATGAATTATAGCAGTAAGTGTAAAAATACAATTAAATGCAAATAAAAATACAAATAAAAGAGTAAGTGCATATCTACTTATTGGTGGAAAATATCATTAAATGACATTCTGAGCAAAAGCCTTAATATAAAGAGAAAATTGATAGTGTTAATAGCATAAACAATATATATATATTTACTTAAAATGTAAGAATGAAAATTAATTGGGTACATCATTTTAATGAATATTGTACAGGGTATTATGTTTAAAATAAAAGGAAATTTGATTAACCATCAAGAAAAAGATCATACAATTAGAAAAACAAGTGAGGAAACAGACAATCTATACATGAACAAATTTTGGTTAAATTCCATCTCAGTAATATTTTTTATTTATTTTTTTAAAATTTTTTTTTTTAATCCTCACCCGAGGACATTTTTCCATTTTTTGTACAGACAGAGTGGGGGGGAGAGAGAGGAAGTGAGAGAGAGGGAAACATCGATGTGAAAGGGACACATCGAGTGGCTGCCACCCGCACGACCAACTAGGGCCGGGGACAAACTGCAACCGAGGTACATGCCCTTAGCGGGAACCGAACCCGGGTCTCTCCAGACCGCAGGCGGACGCTCCAACCGCTGAGCCAAACCGGCCAGGGCTCAGTAATATTTTTTAAATTTCAAATTAAAATTGAAATTAATTTTTGTCTCAGAAATATTCTTTTATTCTAGTTTTCACAATTGCTGTAGAAAAGAAGAGACATCATTTTTTTGTGGGGCTAATTTGACTGTATGTACCAATTGCATTAAAATATTAATTTATCCTATGTGAATAGAAATGTACAAAAAGAAGCTTCAAAGAAGATTTTGTGCTCACCATACTTTCTGAATAATGTTATCTGGAAAAGAAAATGTATATGTATAAGTGTAAATATGTAGGGGAAAGACTTTGATGCATGTCAGCAAAGCCAGTGAGACCTCTGCTTCCAGGCAGAATGAAGTAATGGAACCGATGAAACAATTACATATTAAAACAAAATTCTGGAGGGAAAACAGCTTCAAGAATTAGATACTAGAAAGGACTGGTTTCTAAGGAACTGGAAATTGGGACGTGAACGAGGTGAACCTTCACATCATTCTGACTTGCTGCTTGGAGATAGCTTCCAGGCCACAGTACAGGAAGGGAAGACCCAGTGAGAGCCAGGAACTGAGGGCCCATTAAAATCAATCAATTGGAGCAGATCCAGAAACAACAGAGATAATAATTAGGAGACAAGAACATTTAATAGTTTTTACTACTGTATTTCATATGTTCAAGTAAATAGATGAAAGAATAATTTCATTAGAGTCATGGAGATATAAAAGGACCTAAATTAAACTTCTTTTTTTTTATATTCTATGAGCTTTTGTTTTTCTATTAAATTTATTTGGGTGACATTGGTTAATAGGTACAATTCTCTAATACAAGATCTGTGTATTGCATTGTGTGCCCACCACCCAAAGTCAATCCATCTTCATCACTATATATTAGGGCCCATTTTCCCTCCCACTCCCTTCCTTTTGGTAACCACCATACTGTTGTCTGTGCCTATGAATTTCAGTTATATATACCACATATGAATGAAATCATATGGTTTTTTACTTTTTCTAATTGAACTTCTGAGCTAAAAATTACAGTGTCTGGGAGAACAAACACACTGGAATAGAATTGATGGCCGATTAAGCATGGCAGAGGAAAAAATTAGTCATGACTAGTTTTTATTAGTTTTTGATTGCTGTTGTAACAAATTACCACAGACATAGTGACTTACTAAACACACACAATTATTATCTTATAGTTTTGTAGGTCAGACGTTCAAAACTGGTCTTAGTAGGTTAAAATTAAAGTTTTGGAAGGATTGGTTTTCTTCTGGAGGTTTTTGAAGAGAATCTGTTTTTTTGTTTTGTTTTGTGTTGTGTTGTTTTTTGTTGTTTTTATTTTTTATTTTTTTTAGGTTCTAGAAGTTGTTCTTATTTCTTCAAATCTAGCAATGGTGTGAGAAGTTCATCTCATGTTTGCTGTCTACAATCTGTTCTTCTGCCTCTTTCTTTCACTTTTAAGCACTCATATGATTAGAGTGAACACCCCAACCCCAGATGAACCAGAATAATCACCCTATTTTAAAGTTATTTGAATAACAATATTGGTTCCATCAGCACTAAAAAACAGTATTAGGAAAGAATAAATATCTCAAATAAATGACCTCAGCTTCCTCTTTAAGAAATGAAAAAGAAGATTAAAGTAAACCCAAAGTAATCAGGAGAAATAAAATAAAATCAGTCATAATAGAAATTAATAAAAAGTTGAAATATACTACTGTGTATTGTGTATATTGTATATACTATATTTACACAAATTTTCTACTACACGTTTTTCATAGAATTAAAGGCAAATCCATATTTTCAAAATTTAACAACTAAATTGTTTAAATCTCCAGGCTAATAGATTTAAAACAAAGGTTGTGCTTTAATAAAGGGCAAACAATACTCAATATTGAGATGTAATTATAATTAAAATCTTAAATCAAAGCCAATTCTGGGGGAAAGACTATTCTTTATCAATGCCATGTCTCAGAGGTGTGCACAATATAACACCTTCCAGGAATCATAATTAATTCCACAAACATGTATCAAGCATCTATTTACTATGGTCTAAGCAGTGTGGTGGAACCTAAAGACACAGCAGTAAGTAACCAGAAGAGTTGTGCTTCTGTGTTGCAGTGTACAAAGATGTTGTCTGTGGCTGTTGCAAACTGCACCTGGACCCAACTTCTCTGATGCTCTTCTCCATTTCCACCAGAGAAGCTCACTGCTTTCCTCCTCCTCCCGTTCCCCTCCTCCTCCTCCTTCTTAATTAAGTATCTATCGGTGGAGTTGTTCAGAATGGTTTTCCACTGCACAAGAGGCCACTCTCTAACAACTCAGTTCTTTCCTCTGACCACGCCCTCCTCCTCCCAGGGCATGGGAGCATTCTGAGCCCACTGGGTGCTCAGGTGCCTGTGAGTGGGGGCGCTGGAGGCAGGGCAGCACAGGACCTCGCCAGAAACATGGCTTCCTCCTAAATTCAGACTTTCCTTGGAGTCTGGCCCACATTACCAGATGTAACCACAGGTGGTGATCTTCTTTGTACCTCACAAATCCTTTGGTTTCTCCCTCCAGTTGGCTACATTTTGGATCCCAGAATAAAATGTCCAGTAAGTTTGATTATCTTCCCATCTCAGTTCTGGTCTGAGTATAATTTTCTATCTCTGGGCTCCTGGGATGCATTTAAATCAAGGAACAGTGTGGACATCTCTTGTCCCTGAACTGAACTCCAGTGTTAATGTAGTTTTCTGTATATGGTCCATGGCAGTTAAATTGCTGAAAGGGAGTATTTAGAAAGATCTAGAAAATGGTGTGGCCTAAAGCCACCAGTTAGTCATCAGCATCAATGACATAGCTCCTCAATCACTATTAAATGTAACTTTTGTTTTCAGATTTTTCCTCCTAAATCGTGCATTCTGTAGGGGCTACATCTCACTCAATCTTATATCTTTAGTCTCTTGCAAAATGCTTGCATGTAAGAAGAATTGGACAATAAATATTTATTAACTAAATAACAATGCCCATCAATTTTATCTAAAGGCTTTGAACTTTATTTAGGTTTTACCAATCCCACCTGAGAAAAAAAATGCTTTTACTTTCTAACTTCTGTTATAAAGTCACGGTGATGTAAAGTACAGCATAGGGAATATAGTCAGTAATATTGTAATAACTATCCATGGTGTCAGATGGGTACTAGACTTATTGGGGTGACCACTTTGTAAATTATATAAATGTCTAATCACTATGTTGTACATCCGAAACTGATATAATATTGTAAATCAACTGTAATTGAATAGTAAAAAAATAAAAAGTTGTTGAGAGACTATTGTAAATCACCTAAGCTTACTGAGAGACTATGAATCTCTTTTTTATAGTTCATGCTAAAAAACACTTCACATAATATTTTATTCTCTGAGTCCTTTAAGTTTTTATAATTTACCTAATTTGAGTTCTGGCTGGGCAGCTCAGAGTTCTGACAATTTTAACTTGTAAAGTTAGATCATTTTGGTAATGAGCCTTAAAAGCCACCATTTATGTTTAAACTTGTGTCTTTTTAGACAAGCATTTTTTACTTGTGTAAAAATATGAAGATAAAAATAACTCAAAGTAGAAAATATCCTGGTGATAACTGAAAATCTCACTCTTCTGTAGGAAGATTACTTTGTTTTCTTCTTTATTGTCTTAATAGTTTTATTTATTTATGGCACCAAGTTCACAAACACTTGTTTATGCTGTGTATTTAGTTCTAACATCTGCCTCTTTGAAACGTAAGCTGAAGAGGCACTTACGGTTCCTTGAGCTGTTATTTGGTTATTTTTGTTTTTTACTGTTTTGTGGATACTTGCAAACACTCAAACATTGTTTTCCTCCAGAATTGCCCAATTAAAATAACCTCACGAATAAGGTCCCTTATAGCACCTGTGGATTTCAAATGCTTCTCCTACAAGATTTTCTCAAAATAATGGGACCATCACTGATACCTTGTGAATTCCCCTTAAGATGGGTTAGTTCTACCAAAGACCTCAGGGGCCCTCCTAGTGATGTTCCATTTCTTCTAGAAAGGAAGTTGAGCTTGAAAACATACAGGTATTGTTTAAAATGTTCTCCCGGGGCTAATTAGCATGAACCTCCACACCTCCAGATGCATAGTAAATTAATCAAACAAGCTTAAGATGATAGTTGCCATCCATAAGTTCTTTGTATGACCACTGTTTGGATTGTTGGCCTTTCACTACCTCAGAAGTCTCTGGGAAGCAAACTGAAAAAAGTGTCAATGCGCCTGCTGACAGTGAGCTGGGTGGGACAACCTCCCCTTGCAGCTAGTGTATGTCTGACCAGATAGTAATACACGCAGCCCCTTGTTCCATCAATTTAGTAATGACTCTTCCCTCATTCGAAGAACAGATCAAATTATGATTCTTATCTTTGCTAATTTACATCAGTATGCCCACTCCTTAACTTTATATCTCTTGATGAATTATGCCTTTGGTGTTATTATTAATATGATGTTTTGATGCTTTGACTTGTGAAACTTTTATTTATATTTGGACATGCAATTTCTGTGATTAATTTTTTTATAATTAAACAAGACATTAAAATTACTTTGAATTATATTACAAGCATAAAACATGGTGGAAATGTTAAATTAAAAATACATAAGATAAACTGAGGTTTTACCTCAGAAGATCAACTGGAAAGTTGAATCATGTAGAATCATAGTCAGAAAACAACATGGCACAGACTTATCCATGGACCAGTTACAGTCATCGCTCATTAACTACTTTCAGTCTCTTTGATCAGATCATGAAATAAATTTTAAGATATAGTGAGACATTTACCTCAGCCAAGAAATCAGTTCTTTGGGGAGTGGAGTTAGAAGCAGAAAATAGTAACTGTGTTATTAATTTGAGAACCAATACATTTTGAACAAAATTAAAATAAGGTTAAAAATGTATGAATTTAGAAATGAGAGAGATCCATTTAAGCCTTCTTCATTATCAGAACTATTTTAGTTAATATCAATGGCAAGCATAAGCCCTATTTGTAGCTGCTTTTTTAAAAAGGCTACGGTAATGCGAAAGTTCAAAATACTTCCATAGGCAAACACTTCTCCACAGCTCTAATGTGAAGATATAAATATTTGCATGGACATATGTAACTGTCATACAAGCATATAATATAAATCATAACAATGTTGAAACAATGGTCCTAAAATACCTTGTAAAATTGAAAATACCCACATTAGAATGAAGATTATAATATTTCCCATATTTAAAAAATGTGTTTTTTCCTTAAAAGATTAAACTGTTTCTATATATTTTTATTTTGTATATGAACTATCAGGCCATATATTGTAAAACACAAACCAGCAAAAAGTCTAACTACATTATTAGAACACTGAGCTAGTTTCCCCTTAAGATGGAATGTGCACTCTGCATGTTTTGTAGGATTATACATTCTGTGAATGTTTTTGAAATACACATATATCCATATACTTAAACATTTATTTAATGATATCTTAAATCCCAGTAAAAATACTGAAGAAAATGGTGGTAGTTGGAGTTGAAACTGGTCCAGAGGAGCAGGGATAGGAATTTGTAAAGATATAACTGTTCCCAAGACCTCCAACTTTGAAAAGAGGAATTAATAGCTATAAAGGATGTGTGACAGCAGAATTTCTCAAACATTTGGCACATTATTTGTCCCAAACCACAAAATGATGTGTAAGCACTTTAGGAAAGTCTCAGGAGTAAAAGAAAATAGTTCCTACTTGCTAAAAAAAGGATCTCACAATTTGTCACCTTGGAAAGATTCCATTTCATTTTTTTGTGAAATTTGTTTTTAAGTGTGAAGTGCAGAAATTTCCTTCACACTCCACAGTGCATACACTTCACCTTATATTCACAGAATAATTCACAGGAGGATATATACTATATATTAAACAACCAATGGATATGGTGAAAGCATTTAAAACATTTTCTCGTTATAGTTTTATTTTGTATTTGTTTAAAAATAGAGTTTATTTTAAAATAAGAGAATGAGAGCCCTGCTGATACTCATGACATGCTTTTTCTTGTCACCATACAAAACATGGCCCTGCTTTTTGAGCCATACCTCTAATCTAACAATTGTGTACAGCATGCATTTTCTTGCATGTTAATGTTTTGGGCCACATCAAGATATTCTATACTATTTACTTCAATCTGACTTATCAAATGTCATTATTCACCTTCTACTTTACTGTGGGAGATGTATTCTTGTAAGACAAATCATATTTTGAAGTACAATGATTATTGAAAAATAAGTGAACAAGTATACATAGATACATTCATAACTTCACAAAATCGATGGTGACCGCATTAACATGATGCTAGTTCCCTAAAATTTAAAAATATCTAGAATATCGATCCCTTCAATTTCTCAACTCTCAATGCACTAATCATTTATTCCACATTTTAACACACTGCTGTAGAAAGTATTCTTGCAGTGGGGAATCCATTCTCCCACTTCATTTTATGTTATTCATAGTGTCCAGAAGACTAGGAGACACGAAGCAATTACTCAATAATACTTCTGATAGCCTGATGTGATTAATGTAGAGAGATTCAGTGGAGCTCCTTATGGACATCATTTTTTTTCAAAGATTGGTTTACACAATACTCTTCCTCCACCGATGCATTTCTCTTCTTTTCTTCCGTTTAGCAGCTATCACAGTAAGAGTTATTTCTAAATTTTACCCTTCTTCACTGATTCATACCAGCACATTAACTATACAAACACATTTATGCTCACACATATAAATGAAAAACTATTATAGAAGCATTCAAAATATTTGTTTTAGTATTATTCTGTTTGTGTTAAATACTTTACCCTGTGTATACAATTTTTTAAAAGTAAGAAAGAAGCTTCTTTGAATTAATGAATAATGGTAACAAAATTATGTATGTGGCTAGCAAACCTGAATTTAAAAACATCTAAGGTTTGAGTAAGTTAATTACCAGGGGAACCTTCCTTTTTTGAGGTTATTAAAGCTCATCAGTTTGAAGGCAAAGCAAAATCAAATAATGTGGGGGATTTTTGTTTGTTTGTTTGTTTGTTTAATTTGCTCTTACTGAGTTTGAACTTGCACTGGGACTTCACTGAATCACAGGAATTATCCTCATAGGTCTTCTAGAACAATCCATTGTTGGAGAGTGTACAAGTATAATTTGCATTGAGATGCCCTTGTTTTAGGCTTTTAAAATATGTTTCTGAAAAAGCATCTTCCTAGGCATTTTTTCTAAAGAATCTGTTGCACTACACTTTGTCAAATATGCGATTGACGCAAATAGCATTTTTATACAACATATAATGTGTGCGCAATGTTATTCCCTGAAGTGGTGGTCATCATAACCTAGAGTGGTGAAAATGCCTTGTCCTCTAATGGTTCAACCAACTGAGCATGAGGAATTTCAGTCAAACAGAACCTAGAATAGCCTCATCCCTCTCTGGCTGTACATGGAGATGTTTGTGTTAGATATTAAAACTTGGTATCTAACTGCAATATCATGAAATTTTAGATAAAATAAAAAATAAGTTATTTTTAGTAAATGCACAATAATAAAGTAACCAAGTGATAGCCATCATAAAGTGTTTGTAAGTGGGAAAACACTAAAGACGTAAAATTTCATTCAGGTTATTCAAACACACATGTATCACATGTTCATGCATACACACAGTTCACCTTGGGAAATGCAATTTTCCTCATTTGTGACTATTCCTTAGTCTCCATCTAGCTCTAGATCTTTTTCTGGTAATAAAAACTGTATAGCTGTTTTTAGAATTTTTGTTTGTTTTATCCTCACCCGAGGACATTTTTGTATTCATCTTCAGAAGAAAGGAGCGAGGGAGGAAGAGAGAGAGAGAAACATTGATGTGAGAAAGACACATTGAGTGGTTGCCACCCACACGACCCCAATTGGGGACAGGGACAAACTGCCTTTAGCAGGAACCGAACCCGGGAGCATAAATGTGTGCGGGCCGATGCTGTAACTGCTGAGCCAAACCGGCCAGGGCTATTATTTTTTTTACAATCAAAACATACTTCACTTTCAAGGAAAGTAGAAAATAAGAATGACAGAGTGAATGATATATCAGTTTATTGTTCAATAATGTAACACAAAAATGCATCTGAAAAATTTAAGCTACGTGAAGAATTTTGCTTTGAAGGCATCAGAATGTCCAATGACATAATCTATATCTCATACTGTTAGGGAACCTTTTCAATGAGAATAAGATGGTACAATCATGTCTCTATATCCTTTCAAAAGTGCCTTTAAAAATTACTGTTTAAAAATTAAGAAAGGGGTCAACAATCATTAAAAACAAAGATGTTATTAGCACACTCTTTATTTGTTCACTTTATATAAAAGTCTGGAAATTAGTTATCATGCTCTAAAAGGTAAATGTCATTCCCTATAATTATAAATTAATTTAAAATAATATTTCTAAGCTACAGATTTTCATCTTGGCAAATTTCTACATCAGAGCCTGGCTGCTGCTTATGAAATAGTAAATATATATGTCTCAAAATGCATCCTTAGGCATTAAGTAGAATGGAAAACGCTTTTTACTATGTAACAATTCTTTGATATAATTAGGCTAAACTTACCCCAAATTTTAGAGAAGTGTAGCTCCATGTGAATGCAACTTTTCATGTGTAAAAGTGGAAGAAATCATTTGTGACCATCACCAAAAAGTATGATAGTTACTGAAGAATAAAAAGCTCAAAATCTAAAGAGTAGTTTGTTCTGGAAGATTAAACTTTTCGTTGGTGTTTTAAGACAAAAAAAAATAGCATTATTCAGTAGTGCCACTACTGATTAAACCAACTTCAAGAAGCAAGATAGATTAAAAGAAAGCTTCCTTGCTAAGTACTTTTTACAGGTAATTCAACTACTTGAAACGGTGTTCCGAAGTGAAGAACGCAGTGAGTAGAATTTTGTGTGTCTGTGCTTGAAGTCACTTCTCTGTTAACCTGTCTCTGAAAAGACATGCCAGACATTATTTTCAGACAATTGTTCTCTTCAGAGAAACACTAAGAACAAATAAGCATTTGCACTTCAAGTGTGAAGAACATTTTAATGGCGTTAGAAATAATTTTGCTTTGCTCGCTGCAGGGCTAACAAAAATAACTAAAGAAAAACAGGCCAAAATATGTGGTGAAAAGATATTTAGATTTATCACTGAACTTCGTCTGTTGTTTCTCAGACCTTTTCTTTCACCAGCTGATAATAAATGTCATGTATCTTTCATAGCCACGTCATGAAAGAAAAAGTATCTCTTCATTGAGGTGTGAGGTACTTCATCTTTTCAAAAATGACAGACATGCCAAATAAAAGGTTAAAGGTCCAAGGTATTAATCGTTTACAGCTGAAAAAAAAGTTCCTCAGACTTGGATGTTCTCTCACAATGACAAATTGTCTTTATACATATAACTAAGAAAGATTATTTTTTTGCTTCTGAAGTAATAATAAAAACCTATATTAGGTAATATTAATTCATCTATTAAGTATATATTGAAAATTTGCTAAATAGCTCAGTACTGTTTTTTACTATTTAAGGATATCTGCTCTTAAGAAACCAATTTTGTAATTGATAAGACTAGCATACACCTATGAAACAACACTGTTGGAAGTAGTGTACAATTAAAAAAAAACTTTTTTCTTTATTGATTTTAGAGAGGAAGAGCAAGGGAGAGGGAGAGACAGCGATAGAAACATCAAGGAGAGAGGACATCAATTGGCTGCCTCCTGCATGGCCCCCACTGGAAATCAGTCCCAACCTGGACATGTGCCCTGACCAGGAATTGAACCTGCGACCTTTTGGTGCATGGGTTGATGCTCAACCACTGAGCCACACCAGCCAGGCTAGAGTATAATTTAATGCCTTATTTGAAGGCATACTCCACATGGGGAGGCTGATATAATGCAATGATACAGAATAAGTGCTCTTTGAGAGCTGTTTTCAGTTCTAATATTTTCTCACTTGCCTGACATAAACATTTGCAAATAGACCTTTTCTCTATGATCCTCAGTTTTCTAATCTATAAAATCCATTTTATTATCATGTATTCATACGGATTCCCTGAGAGATGCAGTATAGTTTATGCCTTGTCCTCTCATTTCCTGTCTGTATTCACAGACCCCACCTCAACCCCAACTGTTAGTGCTCCAAAACCAAGGAGATTTCCCAAACAGGAAAACCAAAGTCTCCATTCTTTGGTGGAACTTCATTCCTGATCAAAAGACTTCTAGAAATTGTGACACACACCCAAATAAATGGTCTCTTAGAAGTGGATTTGTCCACCCAAAAGGAACACACTAGAAACAAAGACTATGGGGAGATGTTAATAGACATGTAGATATTTTGTGGTAACTCACTGAACTGTGTGTGCACTTATGATAAAACACACCAAATTTAAAACATTTAAAATCTAATTCAATCTTTTGCCCTATCAACCATCTTCCCAATTGTCCAAATCAACAGGATAAAAACTACTGTGCCTTCCACGCAGACCTCGCTTCCAATCCTATGTTCTCCTGTGCCTCTGAAATGTCTGTTAGTTCCTGCACCCTGGCCAAGCCTACCCCTCTCTCATGGGTCAGACCTGCATAATTCCACAAGTATCCATTGTAACATTCTCCCAATCAATCTTTCCTCTATAGTTCACTCTTCTAATTTATCCTGCACATTACTATTAGAATTATCTTCCTCTACCCTACCCCTAAATATACCCTTGCATGCCTCAGTTTTCCTGTTGCCAACAATCCAAGATAAGTAAGGAGGTGCTTTTTAATCAGACTCCAACTATCTCTGCCATCTCTCTCTGCAAATCCCGCCATTTCAATTTCCTAAAACACATCTCCAATGCCTATTCCATGCGATCTAAATTCTAGCCAAGTAAAAGCACTTCTTAATCTGAATCTGTCCATTCACATCTCAGCATCATGCCCACGTATGAAATGCAACATGGATCATAGGTCAGAGGAGCTCCTAGGGTGCTGGATGACCCTGGAAAAGTTAGTTTTTACAAACTGTGCAGTACCACTCAACATCACTACTGCTTACATGCATACATGCATTTAACCATTTTATATGTCAATCTCCCCATTAAATTATAAACACCTTGAGGGCAAGGCTGTGTCTTATCTGCCTCAATATCTAGCATGTGTCATAGATTTGAGTCTCATTTAAAACATCCACCCTGTTGTCCCAAGAAAGGGATATCAATGTATCTTACAGCAACATCTTCTATGTCTGTCTCTCTAGGATACACTTTATCTCCCCACCCATAAGTTTTCTTTTCTGAATTAAAATCTGTTGGAGCTTTTTCATCCAGGGTCTTTCCAGCCACTCTGAGCCAGGAATCTGAATGTCTTGCCAGACAGAAGTAGGCTCAGGAAGTTTGTGCAGTCTGTCATCCTCCTGGTTTGCCCCTTGTTGGCATCTGCCTTCCTTTTTGTGTATTATGGTAATTATTTTTTATCATATGCTCATTTTTACTTACTACAAAAGAGGGCACCCTAAAGATACCAAGAGTGACCCAATAAATATGTTGGTACTCAGCACCCACTAAGGAAATACAACATTCTCAGTTCATAGGAAATTCCTTCCCTGATCTGATCCCATTGCCTTCCCTCTGCACAATGAATCAATACCCTAACTTCAGCAATTAGTACAGCAATGCAGTTCTTTAAACTTTTACAACTTATGTTTGTATATATATTTTGTATAAGAATTTTGTTATATTATTACATTATATATAAATGTTATCATGTAGCAGGTAACATTATTATATTGTTACTAAGATCCATTAATATCCATGTGTGTAACTTGAGTTAGCTTATGTAATTCTCATATACAACTTTATTGTATCCATATATCATACTTTATTCTCATTTTGATGAAGTTATTTGCAGTTTCCTTTATTTCTTTTAAAAATATTCTGCTAAGGATATTCTTGTACGTATCTCCTTAGATACATTTGTAAAAATTTCTCTAGGCTACAATATACACATGAAATTGATATTTGGGGGAGGTAGATATTATTAACATTTTCCTCTATTATACAAAAAATACCTACCAGGATTTTTATAGAAACTGTATTGATTTCGAGGCAAAGAGTGTGGGGGTGACTGGATACCAAAGGTGAAGGGATTAGCTGAAGAACATATGTGTATACCCCATGGACACAAACAAGTTTGGTGAAGGCCAAGGGAGGGGGAGGGGGCAGTGGGTAGTGATGGGCAAAGGCAGGTAAAATGAAGGACACCTGTAATAACGTCAACATTAAAATTTTTTTATAAATTGTAATGATTTCACACTAAATTCAAGAAAATTTACGAAGGCAGAATTCCTGGTCAAGGTGAGAACAAAATCCTATGTCAGTAATAGTCTGAAATTATATGAGTCCAATTCATCTGTCCTTCCTCAAATAGTCCTCAAAAACCACATTTAAATTCCACCATTTTCTTCCATACATAGGTAGCAACTCTTTGTGAATACCTTCATATTGAATCTTATCCATGTCCCTGACTGTGATGTTTTTAATACCACCAGATTAAACTTCAATTTGTTATTTAAATCAATTTTGAAAAGTATTTAGAAAACTAAACAATAATTTCTCAACATGAAGGGTCTACAAACCAAAATACAAATGAAAGACAAAAATGTATCATTCCTAATACAGAATCTATTTTGACAAAGCATATCTTACAACCTTAATTTTCAACTTCTGAAGTGCAGTGCTACAAATCCATCACAGAAAAAAACTATCAGAGCAACAGAAAAGAAAGAAGCACATTCAGATTTTGTTATTAATTATAGAAAAATGGTATCAGTTGTGGAAGAAACAATTCATGTTAATACTCTAAGATATGCCTAATTTATAAACCTTTTTACTCGTGTAGCTAGTAAACCAGTGATTTTAATTGATGAAAAGGTCTATCTTCAAGAAAGTATTCCTTCCAAACAGTATTGAGAAAAATAGGATGCTGTAAATTCCACAAAGAACAAATAAACTAGCTCAGGTTTTGGCCATTTTTGTTTCAGGACTATAGTATCAGGGGAAAGGAGGAAGAATTTTGTTAAATTCTTCAGCTTCATATCAAACTAAATTCTGTCTTGAATGCCTTTACTGTGTGACATGGTATAGATTTGCTTCAGTATTCAAAAAGCATAAATCTTCCATCTGGATTATATTGTAGGTGTGAAAGTTTATACTTGAAAGACATGTACTTGGCAAAAAATTAAAATTACAGGAAGCTTTTTGAGTAAGTGAAAGGTGAAAAATTACTACAGTCAGAAGATCTGAATATCTGATTTCTTCATTTTGAATTTCACAGTTTTCTTTACAGCACTTGGAACCTTAAATGAGTCTAAAATCATTATCACTTTTTATTTATTTATTTTTTAATTGTTTTTTGAAACATTTTGCTCAATGATGTTGAAGACTATTTCTTTATAAAAGTACTACTAAATATACAGAAAACATGTATTTTTTTTATTAATCAATTTTTGTTACAGATGTTTCTCTTTTTTCCCCCATTGATTCCCCACTCCCCCTCCCTCCCTGCCCTGTCCCCAGCTTTGTCGTCAATGTCCATTGTTCATGCATACACGCATATAAGTTCTGTGGTTTATCTCTCCCCCACCACCCCCTCTTTTGAGGATTGTCAGTCTGTACCCCACTTCCACAACTCTGGGACTACCCCATTCCTCAGACTGCTATGTTCATTATATTCCACAAATAAGTGAGATCATATGATACTTGTCTTTCTCTGTTTGGCTTGTTTTGCTTAGGATGATACTTCCCAGGTCCCTCCATGTAGTCTCAAAGGATAAGAGATCTTTCTTTCTTACAGCTGCATAGTACTCCATTGTTTATATGTACCACTGCTTTGTTATCCATTCGTCTACTGATGGACACTTGGGCTGTTTCCAGATCTTAGCTATTGTAAATAGTGCTGCTACAAACATGGGGGTACATATATTCTTTCTGATTGGTGTTTTAGGCTTCTTAGGGTATATTCCTAGAAGTAGGATCACTGGGTCAAATAGAAGTTCAATTTTTAATTTTTTGAGGTAACACCATATTGTTTTTCATAGTGGCTGCACCAGTCTGCATTCCCACCAGCAGTGTACTAGAGTCTCCTTTTCTCCACACCCTCGCCAACACTTGTTGTTTGATGATTTGTTGATGGCGGCCATTCTGACAGGTGTGAGGTGATACCTCATTGTTGTTTTAATTTGCATCTCTCTGATGATTAGTGATGTTGAGCATTTCTTCATATGTCTCTTGGCCATTTGTATGTCCTGTTTGGAGAGCTGTCTATTTAGTTCCTCTGCCCATTTTTAAATTGGGTTCTTTGTTTTCCTTTTGTGGAGTTGTATGAGCACTCTATATATATTGGAAATTAATCCCTTATCTGATATATCATTGGCAATTATGCTCTCCCATACAGTGGGTTGCCTTTCCGTTTTGATGATTGTATCTTTTTCTGTGCAGAAGCTTTTGAGTTTGATGTAGTCCCATGTGTTCATTTTCTGCTTTGTTTCTATTGCCTTAGGTGATGTATATTTTACAATTTGTAGCATATTGTGAATCAAACCAAAAGGGAGGAGAAAAAAGAGTTCAAAAGGAAAAGCAAGCCTTAACAGGAATGTGTGTCCTGAAAGCTAGAATTCTTTAAATCTCAAAACTTTAAAACAGAATGGCTAAGTTAACACCATCCTAATGCCAGAATTGAAGGGTCCACCTGAAGGTGAGTTTCTCTGAGGTTCTTGCACTCACTCAAAAAGAAGGGAGCAGATTCTTGCACACACAACTGGGCCATTCTCTTCAGGCTTCACACTGAATGAATGTGATCTCATCCACCTCTGTATGGATGATTCCCAGTCTTTGACTCCAGGCCACATGGCTTCTCCCACTGTTTTTAACTCCCTAGTGTACATCTACAACGGGACATCTGAAGGCACCCACACACAAGCATAGAAATGAACTAGCCATTTATAAGATTCAAATCTATTCTCCATACCAATTCCTGTGCAGGTAAATGAAAGAGTGCCTTGGAGATAATCCTTAATTATTTTCTTTTCCCTTAGTACTTAATGTAACCCCTCCTCCAAAACACATTTTGGAAGAGCATTTTACTACCATATATCTCTCATTTTTATCCCATCCTATTTAAAATGATCTCTATGCCATTAGTTTAAAGACTTAGTTTTTACCATAGTCTCCAGCAATAGCCTCTAAATTGATCTTTCCGACTTCAATGCTCCTTATATATATATATATATCCACAGTGGCCTCAGTGTTGGGCAACTCTATGAACAAAATCTGATTATGTCATTTATTTATTAAATCCCTATAGTGTGTCCCCAGTAACCACAAGATTAAAGACAAACTCAATGATAAGTAACTAGAGGTCCTTATGTGACTACTTATAAACATGTAAATAATATAAACAAAAACTGATTGTATATAACAATTATAGCATTGTATATCTTGTGCATATAACACAAAAAGAGCATAAACCCCAAATACCTGACAATAGTTTATAGTCTGAAATGGAAACAATGAATATCCTTTTATTGTTTTGAAATAGGGTAGAGTCATTAATTAGCTTTAGATTATATTAATCTAAATTATTATTATATACATAATAATATTGAGGGGACCCACAACAATTAAATATTATTAGTAAAAAAAAAATTCAAATTAACCAGAGAAAGAAAAATATAGTCAGACTTGATTGAACAAAATTCTCTTAAGAATGAAGGTTTTAGAAACAAGAGTAGACAATATCTGCTATGTTTATGTCAATCAAGTGTTAGCTGAGCGACTATACTGATAACAGATGAATTAGAATTTCAGATAAAATTATAGTAAAAACAAGGTGGGTATATATAATAATAGAATCCTTTAATAAATAAAATATAAGTTATTTAAACTTATACACTTCTAATGTTATTACCTCAAGATATATTTTGCAAGAACTGAAAGAATTGCAAAGATATACCATGTGCCTTCAGGTGTGTATGTGTATGTAACAGACACAGAGACAGAGAAAAAGAAAGTAACAAAATGTGACTTGGCTAAGAATTATGTGTTCATTTTACTAGTCTTTCTACATTTCTATTTAATATTCTTCAAAATAAAAAATATTTTAAAGAAATAAATTATGTAAGTAAATTGATAAAATGCTATCAGAAGGTTTATACCATATTTAACAATATAAATCAAGACATGAAACATTTGAAGTAACTTTAAAATAATATTAACATAGTTCCATTACTGCCATATTAATTTATGGTTGTATTGGTTAATATAATCTATTAAAGTATGGTTGTACTAGTTTCAAAATATCTCCTGAAATTGAAAAATGACTTTTTGAAAAACAAATAGTTCTATATAATTTTATTCATTATTTATGAAGATTTAACTCATTTACATAAAAATTTAAAACAAAATATAAAAGTTTGAGGATGCTTTAAATTGTTTGTTGTTTGCTAATCTAAAGTAGCTGGGAAAATATCTGAAGAAATATATGAAATTTTATTAGTGTTTGAGAAAAATTATCTTAGTGAGAAATATTTCTATGAAAACTTCTTGGATTTTGTAAAGATAGCACTGTATTGTTAATGGGAAAGTCTGAAATGTAAGCCAATTTCTTAATCTTGAACTCATAATTTGATTAAGCAGTGGGCATATATGGCCCCTTTTTGTTTAACAGGATCATGTGATACCTTAATCTTAAAATTTGAAGGTACATTAATTTAGCCAAAAGTAGTGGACTTCATTTCAAACAAATGAAAAGAATGCACATCTGATTCCATTTTAAACTCAACAGAAAGCAACCTAGATTTATACATAAAGTACATCAAATTGGTATGCAGAAAAGGTCTTGGAAATGAATTTAATATATCAAGCTCAGGGAACCTCGGGTATTAAACATGGAAAAAAGTGTTTTTTTTTAAATCTCATTAAATATTTCTCACTGTGGATTAGAATTTGTATCTTTTTGATTCTACCTTGAGGTCCTAAAAGAGTGAGCAAGCTAATATGTGAATGACAGGATAATAATAACATTTTTATATCTCTTGTCTCCAAGGAACTCAAATTCTTTATAGGTATGAACTCATTAATCCTCATGGCAACCCTGCAAGGTAGGTAGATGAAAAGAAAATATTCACTTTATAAATGAAAATAGTGGGAAATTTCACATTTTTATATAAATGAAAAGTAGTAGTATCTTTTGACACTGAGTATAGTAGTTCAATGTGCTGGACTACCACTTTATAAACATTGAGATTAGTTTTGTTTTGAAATCATTATTCATTAAACAATGTCTTAAAAAAAAATCTACATTCCACTAAGTTTATAGTCTTTAATTATAATTGTATTTAACAAGAATATTTAAATTGTCATTGTAAGATTTATCACTAGGGAAAACTGATAAATTAACAAGACCTAAAATGGTGCAACTTTACATCACGTACACAATAGGCCATCAAAAATAAAAGTAAGTAAAGTAATATTCTAATAAGTAAGACATCTTACCTCACTACACATACAGTTTTTCATCTAAAAATAAATGGCATAAGCATTCATATGGCATGTAAAAATATTAAATATATTAGATATTCTCTAGCTAGACTTTTTATTGTTGATTAGTAAAATAAAGTTGATGGTGAAAAATTTGGAAAACACCAAAAAATTACATAATACATTTTATAATTATAAACAGCATAAAAAAATCTGTCTTCATGATCCAACAATCCAGAATAAACCACTATAAAATTTCAGCATATTAACTTTCAGGTCCACACCTACACATGTATTTAAGCACATATATTATACAGTATATATTTTACAATTATACTGACACACAGTTTTAAAACACATTTCATGTAACACTGCAAATTTTTTCAACTACTCAAAAATTCTTGAAAACAATAATTCTACCGTCTGTATGGTAGTACATCATAAATGCTAGTATTTATTTAAAATATTTTCTTTGGCAGATAATAGCTAACGTCTTTTTGTATGATAAGCAGTGCAAAACATTAACTTTTTCTACATTTTATGTTTTTTCTGCAGTCTGTTTCCAAACATGGATTGCATAAGCAAAAGAGGTAAACTAACCCCATATATTAGAATTCATATCTCCAAGACTGTTCTTAGGAATTTGTATAGCTTACTTTCCCAGTACTCATCTGACTTGTCCTCACATGTATTCATTACTACAGGGTGAGGCAAAAGTAAGTTTACGGTTATGAGTCTGCAAAACAGAGTTTATTCTTGTATTATTATTCATTAATCATTGTATTATTTTCCATGTGCACAACTGGAAACCCACTTTTGCTTCACATTGTATGGTGTTTCCTCTGAAGATATTTTGTAAAGGGAAAATATTATCTCCCTGTACTTTTTAAATTCTATTTATTTATTTAGTTGATTGGTTAGTCAGTGAGTTATTCATGAGGTTAAACCTCTCACACACCACCCCCTTATTTTCATTATTATTTGTGCTTGCACATTTCTCCATTATTTGTTCATTTCTTTTCCTCTTTTACCTACTGGATGTGTTTTTTCATATATTTTGGAAAAGAGTGTTACTTTATTAAAATAATATGTACTCTTTATAAATATCAGGCTGATAAGAGAAAGAGAGAGAGAAAGAGAGAGAGAGAGAGAGAGAGAGAGAAGAAAGCAATAAAACCTAGCCACATAGAAGTAGCTTGCACAGTAATCAAGCATCCACAATCCCACAAATAGGCACATGTGTAGGGAACTCATATTGATAATGAATGAGGAGACTGAGAGCTAGAGAATAGAATAATTTTATAATGATAAAGTTACATTAAGCATGTTTAAATAACATATTAAATTTTAATTAAATTTAAGAAAAGAAATGCAAACTCAATTGATACTGAAGGGATTTTGAAATTTTATATAAATGTTTCTTCACTAGAGGAGATATTGTTTCTTTTAAAAAATCTCTAAGATTGAGAGAAGAGATTCTGATATCTGCATTGAGTTTGAAGTCACTGTGGTTTTATTTCACCCACATGATTATATTTTAAGTACTATAAGATTGATTCCATGCTATATAAATGAGATTCTTAGTAGTGCTTATTTCCTTCTTCCTCCCTATCCCCACTGGCCTATTTTTATTGCTTGGATTATTTTTGCCTTGTCATGTTTGATTGCATTTACATCCTGTTCAGATATATAATGTTGCTTCTTTATTTAGATGAGTTTAATTCTCAACCTCAGTCATTTTACCACATCTTCTCTTTTCATACTTCTTGAGTTTGATTCTTTTTGTTTGTTTGTTTGTTTATTTTTCTATCCTCACCCGAGGACATTTTTCCTTTTTTATTTTTTTGTTTCGATAGAGTGGGAGGGAAAGAGAGAGAGAGAAAAACATTGACGTGAAAGAGACACATCGAGTGGCTGCCACCTGCATGACCCAACCAGGGCCGAGGACAAACTGCAACCAAGGTACATGCCCTTAGTGGGAACCGACCCTGAGTCTCTCCAGATCGCAGGCCAACACTCTAACCGCCGAGCCATACCGGCCAGGGCTTGAGTTTGATTCTTTTATGGATGTTGAATGGGCTTGCTTAGTTAATTGGCATATGAAAAATTTTATGTTTGAAAATTTCTTTATATTTGATATTAGAACAACAGCTTGCCTATATATAAGATTTTGGAGTCACACTTTCATTCCCTCAGAATAATGTAGGCTTTTCTCTGGTATCTTGTCTCCTAGTTCTAGAGACATCTAGGATCCTGATGTCTTGCACCGTAGGTGAGTTTTTCTCCCTAGTTGTCCTGTTGCTTTGTCCTTGCAATTCATTATCTTATTCTGGACACATCTCTACATTCACCTCCCTGCATTTGTACTTTCATGACATCTCGTATGCCCTCTCAATGATCGTATCCAGTTCGTTCATTTTACATTTGTCACTTCTTCAGAATTTCGACTTGTTCTGTCATTAACTCACATTTCAACTATTTCTCTTCCATTTCTGCTGATTCGAATGCATTTATTAGATCTGTAATGGTACAGTTTAGGTGCTGTATTTATTGCCTACATCTGTTGTTTTATCTTTTCCTCTCATTATGTCTTTTCATCCTTACGTCTCTGCATTTTTATTTTTATTTAATTCATATATTTATGTAATGCACAGCATAAATGAACAGTTTTCTGCTTCTCAGGCTGTTTTTTTCAGACTGTTTTACAAGCTATTCTTCCTAATTCTTTTTTTCTTCCTGCTATCGTACCTTGCATTGTTTTTGCCCCAGTTTTTCTTATCCTACTTATATTTAATAGTAACTGCTCTGTCCAGACCGTTCTATTTGATAGCTGAATCTTTTTCCCTGAACAACAATTTGAGGGTAGGAGTTGCTTGATCTTCTTTGTCCCTGCAGGGTTGACATGACAGGATGGCAGGCTCATGGGGTGAGCCCTGCCCTGCACACTGGCAATCTGAGGTCTGTTCTGTTCTGAAATTATCTACAGTCTCCTGCAGGTGGACCTCCTTCTCGCAGGCAGTTGTGTTCCCTATGCTTCTAGAAAAGGCTTGTTGACCCAGTTTAGCTTTTGCTCTGGGAGAAGGAACAGGCCCTTCCTGCCTATGATCAGACATCAGAATGGTATATGGAAGCTTTCACACTTTCGGGCTTTCCCTCGTCTCCACCCAGGGTCAACACACCTGCCCCTCAGACTGCTTCTTAAACACAATGTTTAAACAGTGTTTTAATTTTTAGTTGTAAAGAAGTCCTCAACTTATTTTGTAAAGAATGCTAATCATCATTATAAAAATGGCATCTAGCCCTGGCCGGTTTGGTTCAGCAGTTAGAGCTTAGGCCCACGGACCAGAGAGTCCTGGGTTCGGTTCCCACTAAGGGAACATAGCTCGGTTGCAGTTTGTCCCCAGTCCCGGTTGGGGTCATGTGGGTGGCAACCACTCGATGTGTCTCTCTGACATTGATGTTTCTCTCTCTCACTTCCTCCTTCTCTTCCTCCCACTCTATCTGAAGATAAATGCAAAAAAAAAAAAGTATCCTTGGGTGAGGATAAAAAAATAAAATAAAATAAATAAGTAAATAAAATAAGTGGCATCTAAAAATTATTAAATAATACAGAAAATATTGTTTTAAATTTCCCAGTGTTCTACCATCTATAATTAATTAATCATTATTAATAGTTGATTAACATTATTTCAAATATCTCTTCATGACTGAGAGAAAGATATATACACAGTCAGACATAAAGAGATAGATATTGACAAAGAATTTTATAGAAATATAGTTTGAGTGCTTTAAAATGGTTTGTATTAATTCAGGTAATTGAGTTAAAAGTTTAATTTTATTTAAGAGAAGAAATAAAAACTAAATTAAAACAGAAGATGATAATATGAATGCTCTTTACAAGGAGATACAATAGCACCTAAACTAAGTTCAATAAAAAAGAATGAAACATAAGTTTATAAGCTTAAGGAGTGCTTATTAAAATACATATCTAATTCAATCTTAGAAATTATCTCTTAGATATTGGATCTCAAATAAGTAATTATCACTGTTATCCTTACCTCATTTTCTAATATTTGTTATTCATAGTATAGTGGTATAATGTCGAGTTTAGTAATATTTACGTTAAGTTTATTTCATTATAATTTACATATAGAATAAATGTCAATTCTATAGCTAGATGACTATTAGTCATTTTGCATAGTTCTTTTCCATTCTTTTGATATATCTCTGAGTTGGTTGAATTTTGGCATAAGTTAGATTTTAAAAAATATTCTAGATTGCATATGTCTAAAGGTTTTTGGATTTGGAAACTATCAGTATTTTTACTTTGTATTCAAAGACTTCATATAAAAGTGGTAGGGTTATAACTTCTAGAATTTTTTTACACAAACCTCTCCTATTATCAGGTCTTGAATGTTGTGGTATGAATTGCAAGGGCATCTTGATATTTTTCCCTCTTAAATACCTTAGATTCCTTTTTTAGCCTTTGAATTCACTTCCTTTTTCAAGACATATTTTGGAGTTGATAATTGCAGTATTTCCTGGGATCTGGAGGGTTAGTTCAATCCGCAATTTTGCCTATACTGCACGTATTTTTTCCTATTTTATTTTTTAATTTTCTTATTTGTCTGTCACATTTGTAAGGAAGATATGCTATTTATTTGCTGGCTCACTTATGTTTTCCTTCTGTATTTATCATCCAACATTATATACCTGTTGTTTTTACTTTCCAGTCTCCTTTCCTCCAGCCTGTATACAGCTGCATTCGCCTCTTTTATTCTACTTTACGTTTTTGTGTTTTTTTGGTATCTATAATTTTTTCATTATTTTCTGGATTTGTCAGTTTACCTGTCATCTCGTTCTGTTTACTTATAAATTTCTACTTACACCCTTGTATTTATTACAATTTGATTTTCTATACTTCTCTCTCATTTTTTAAACAGGAATTGCTGGACAGTTTTCTAACAGAAGGGAGAACAATTTTTTGAAATCTTATGTTTCATTGAAAATTTATTTTCTTTTCTAGGTCATTCAGAAAGTGTCTGCTAATGTTTCTTTTTTCCTTTTACACTTTCCTTACTATTTACACACAGGGTTCATATGAATTTCTTTTACTCTTTTTTGTGGCTTTCAGTATGACCAGGAGGGGCCATAAACTAAATATGCTTCACTTTACTGTTTTGAAATAGACATATTTTAGTGTTTTCTTTTCTTTGGTTGAATATTATTTAAGTTTTATTTTCTCATTGTGCTATATTTAATATTTGAATTGGAATGATATTATGTGGAAAGCAATCTTAAATTGTCAAATAACTGCAAGAACACTAAATATTTTATAAATTTTTTTTAAAAAGTTGAGAAAGTCAACATATGAAAGAAACACATTTCTATTATAGTCCTTGCGAAAATAATTTGAGTCCATTTCTCTTTAATCTTTGATTTTATTCCCTGTAGCAACTACTATAATTTATGTGAAAATTTTCTCTATTGAAAAATCCTGTTGATATTTTATTACAAGTACTCTAAACCAAAAAAAAAAAAAGAAAGAACTGGCCCTGGCCTGTTTGGCTCAGCGGTTAGAGTGTCGGCCCGCAGACTAGAGAGTCCCGGGTTCGGTTCCTGCTAAAAGCGCAGACCTCGGTTGCAGTTTGTCCCCAGCCCAGTTAGGGTCGTGTGGGTGGCAACCAGTCGATGTGTCTCTCTCATGTCGACGTTTCTCTCTCTCTTCCCCCCTCTCTCCCTCCCGCTCTATCTGAAGATGAATGCAAAAGTGTTCTCGGTTGATGATTTAAAAAAAAAAAAGAACTGATAACTGGTTTACAAGGATCCTTACTAATAAAGATGATATGTGATATATTGCTGTTGAAATTCAACAGTGAAAATAAAATAGATTAGTGTGGATAGACTAACTTTATGGAAGGACTCTACCAACAAAATTAGAGTATTTTTTTATTAGGTATTTTGAATTTATTATTATAACAAAATGCCAGAAAAGATAAGCTCCTTGAATTATTAGAGCCCTTAGTGACAATTTTAGAACATCGTAAATAAAAGAGACAGTCAGTATAAAGACAATGTAATTGTCATCTATTTTATAAAATAAAAATACTGTTTAAAAAAATCAGCTTTGATAAATTCTCATCATTTTTTAAAAGATTTTGTAGCAAATGTATCTTAGATTTTTCAGTTTTTCCCTGAACTTGGCTTTATTTTGTTAACATTTTCTTTCACTGAATTTGTTTTTTGAAATTCAAAGTTAATTTTCTTACACTTATGTTGAACAATACCATCTTCAAATTTTAAAATGTCCTCAAAATTTTTTTAAAATATGTTTTTATTGAATTTTTTTTTAGAGAGACAAACATCAATGTGAGAGAGAAACATCGATTGGCTGCCTCCTGCACACCCCTCACTGGAGATGGAGCCCGCAACCCAGGCATGTGTCCTGACTGGGAATCAAACCAGGACCTCTCAGTCCATGGGACAATGCTCAATTGACTGAGCCACGCTGGCTGGGCTGTCCTCAGAATTTTTAATTTTTAAATAACACAATATAGAAATTGTCTAATTGTAAGTGCTTATTACTTATCAGATTCTATAGATTTGGAGGGAAGACCGTTGTAATCAGTTCTCCTTGAACTCAATGTTCTTTTGGGCATCCAAGAGCTGTTTCAGTGGAAAATGGTGATATGTTCCACCCTGGGGATTTTGGTGCTCCACGATATAATAAAAGAATATGCTTTTGTGTTAATTATAGCTTTGACATAGCCCCAGATGTTCATAATACATGGTGTGTAAACCAGGTGCCCGTGTGTCTGTGCTCCACCTGGGCGCTGCTGCGCTAGGAAATCGGAGCCCCTGCTGCTGCAGGTGGACCATGGCAGACGTCCAAGATCCAGCGCAGGAGACTTTGCTGCCCTCTGGGGAGATGTGCAGGATCACTCTACAGAAACATTTATGATTTCATTAAAGAATGAATCACCAAGAGTCAATGGGGGCCTGCTAATTGACATTTAGAGAAATAAATTTATTTTAACTGTAAATAAAGGTATCTCCATCTCCTTCTTACCCAACCATTTGTGGAAGTTATTAATCCTAACTAAATTTTCTTATTATACTTGTCATTTTTAAAGCTTTGTAATGTTTTTTCCAACTTAAGAAGGATATATATTTCTACTAAGGAATTTCTGAAAATATTTTAAGAAATGTAATATAGCTTTCAATTTTTAGGTTTATATAACTTGTACTGAAACTTCACCCAGTGGCTCAGTAAGTTTTTCATTGTTGCACTGTCTTTTAAGGATTCTGGAATTCTGACATTTTGCAGATTCTGCACTCTAACGTGTTTATTACATCAACACATTTACCTTTAATCTTAATACATTTTCCTAGCTTTTATATAAGAAAATAAAACCTTTTTGACTTAAAGTTTATTGTGTGCGATAATTACTAATTACTTCTATAGCTATTTTTCAAATATGTATCACTAATTAATACATAATTATACATAAAATTTTCAAAATTATGATAATAAATAATGGTTTTAGTTGGGGCAAAATGAATGTTTATCTATCAGCCTCTCTATATATATTAATTTTCTGTTTAGAAAAAACTCAGTAAAATATATTGCTTTGACTAATCTTCCCTTGTAATTTTATAAAATGTTATGACTTAAAACATATAACCTTTTTGGCTAAATAAAATTATATGATTCTGGTGATTTTTTCTATTCCAATGGAAAATATGATGAATGAATGAACCAATCTATAAATGCTGCAATGAAACTTATGTGGGTAAAGATATTTCTTATGAAAAACAAATATTACAAAGATAGACTTTTCCCATTTTTATCAACAAATCTATTTTATTGGAATTAATAAAATCTAGAAATGTCTTGATACATTTATGATATTGTGTTATTGTTGGTCTTATTTAATTCTATTAAACAAACATTAAGAAAGCCAAAATTTTACACTATCACTGCCTCTAATTATTCTATGCCTTAACAAATTTATAATAAGCCTTTTTCATCCTATAACATTAATTAATGCAAGTCACCTTTCTTACGTTTAGCTTGTGAAAAACTTTAATTTATAGTTATTACAAATGCAGCCTCTCTTCACACAGCATCATAATATAATATGCTTAAAAATTAACATAAAAAAGTTTAAAAAAATAAATGTAGACACAATTTTCAAAGAATGATGCTATTTTTATTTCAGATACTTTGGGAAGTATCCTTCTAGTTTACCACCGTTGTTGAAATACAAACATTAAAAGTTATGAAGTTATAGAACTTCAGCTTAACATAATATTTCATATTAATAATTTAGTTGCTTTATAAAATTTACTTTTATAATGTAGATTCACAGCTGTTACATTAAAATTCAGTACACTTTTTTAAAATATGTTTTTATTGATTTTTTTAGAGAGAGAGAGAGAGAGAGAGAGAAACATCTATATGTACCCTGACCGAGAATAAAAAAAATACATAAATGTTTAAAATATATTTTAAAATCATTCAAAATAAGATACACAGTCAGCCAGTATAAATTTTGTCCAACATAGTATAACATCTCTAACTACAGATCTATAATTTGTGTTCATACTGATGACTTTGTAACACTTAAGAAACTGAAGTGACTTCTCAATTATATAAAATTTGGTGTTAATTGTATTGCAATTCTATAATTTTTTAATTTTCATATTCTCTAATATTCTTTGCCTGACTTATGTATTAAATGGGAATCAAAATGGGCCTTCTTAGTTCATGGGACAACGCTCAATCCACTGAGCCACACCAGCTGGGTACAATTCATTATTCTTTTTTTTTTTTAATTAATTTTTGTTACAAATGTTTCTCCTTTTCCCCCCACTGATTCCCCCCATCCCCTCCCTCCCTGCCCTGTCCCCAGTTTGTTGTTCATGTCCACTGTTGATGCATACATGCATATAAGTTCTGTGGTTTATCTCTCCCCCACCACCCCCTCTTCTGAGGGTTGTCAGTCTGTACCCCACTTCCTTCCATGTCTCTGGGACTACCCCATTCCTCAGACTGCTATGTTCATTATATTCCACAAATAAGTGAGATCATATGACACTTGTCTTTCTCTCTTTGGCTTGTTTTACTTAGGATGATACTTTCCAGGTCCCTCCATGTAGTCTCAAAGGATAAGAGATCTTTCAATCTTACAGCTGCATAGTACTCCATTGTGTATATGTACCACTGCTTTGTTATCCATTGATCTACTGATGGACACCTGGGCTGTTTTCAGATCTTAGCTATTATAAATAGTGCTGCTACAAACACGGGGGTACATATATTCTTTCTGATTGGTGTTTCAGGCTTCTTAGGGTATATTCCTAGAAGTGGGATCACTGGGTCAAATGGAAGTTCAATTTTTAGTTTTTTGAGGTAACACCATAGTGTTTTCCATAGTGGCTGCACCAGTCTGCATTCCCACCAGCAGTGTACTAGAGTCCCCTTTTCTCCACACCTTCTCCAACACTTGTTGTTTGATGATTTGTTGATGGCAGCCATTCTGACAGGTGTGAGGTGATACCTCATTGTTGTTTTAATTTGCATCTCTCTGATGATTAGTGATGTTGAGCATTTCTTCATATGTCTCTTAGCCATTTGTATGTCTTGTTTGGAGAGGTGTCTACTTAGTTCCTCTGCCCATTTTTTAATTGGATTCTTTGTCTTCCTTTTGTGGAGTTGTATGAGCACTCTATGTATATTGGAAATTAACCCCTTATCTGATGTATCATTGGCAATTATGCTCTCCCATACAGTGGGTAGCCTTTCCGTTTTGATGATCATATCTTTTGCTGTGCAGAAGCTTTTGAGTTTGATGTAGTCCCATGTGTTCATTTTCTCCTTTGTTTCTATTGCCTTAAGTGAAGTATCAGTGAAAATTCTGCTGCATATGATGTCTGAAATTTTGTTGCCTACAATTTCTTCTAGGGTTTTTATGGATTCATGAGTCACATTTCAGTCTTTTTTCCATTTTGAGTTTATTCTTGTGTAGCGTGTAAGTTGATGGTCTAGTTTCATTTTTCTGCATGTAGCTGTCCAATTTTCTCAGCACCATTTATTAAAGAGTCTGTCCTTACTCCACTATATGCTCTTGCCACCTTTGTCAAATATTAATTGAGCATATTGCCTTGGGTCCATTTCTGGGTTCTCTGTTCTGTTTCACTAATCTATATGGCTGTTCTTGTGCCAGTACCAGGCTGTTTTGATTACAGTCACTTTGTAGTATAACGTGAAATCTGGTAATGTGATCCCTTCAACTTTGTTCTTCCTTTTCCAGATTGCTGTGGCTATTCGAGGTCTTTTTTGGTTCCATATGAACTTTTGAAGTACTTGTTATAATTCTGTGAAGTATGCCATTGGTATTTTGATGGGGATTGCATTGAATCTATAGATTGCTTTCGGTAATATGGACATTTTAATGATGTTAAGTCTTCCAATCCATGAACAAGTATGTGCTTCCACTTTTTTAAATCTTCCTCTATTTATTTTTTCAATGACCTGTAGTTTTATACGAATAGGTCTTTTATTTCTTTTGTTAAGTTTATTCCTAGGTATCTTAATTTTTTTGCCACAATGGTAAATGGGATTGTTTTGTTAGTTTCTCTTTCTGTGAATTCATCATTGGTGTATAAGAATGCCATTGATTTCTTGTCGTTAATTTTGTATCCTGCTACTTTTCCAAATTTATTTAAGTCTAGTAAAGTTTTGGTGGAGTCTTTGGAGTTTTCTACTTATATTATCATGTCACCTGCGAATAATGACAGTTTCACTTCCTCCTTTCAATTTGGACCCCTTTTATTTTTTCTTCATGTCTGATTGCTGTAGCTAAGACTTCCAGTACTATGTTAAATAAGAGTGGTGAAACTGGGCATCCTTGCCTTTTCCTGTTCTTAAAGGAAATGCTTTTAGTTTTTGCCCATTGAGTATGATGTTGGCTGTAGATCTTTCATATATGGCCATTATTATGTGTACGTATGATCCCTCTATTCCCACATTGCTGAGCGTTTTTATAAGAAATGGATGCTGGATTTCGTTGAAGGATTTTTCGGCATCTATTGATATGATCATGTGGTATTTATTCTTCATTTTATTTATGTGGTGTATCACGTTTATTGATTGCGAATATTGTACCAGCCTTGCATCCCTCAGATGAATCCCACTTGGTCATGGAGGATAATTTTTTGGTGTATTGCTGGATCTAATTTGCTAGTATTTTGTTCAGGATTTTGGCATCTATGTTCATCAGGGATATTGGCCTGTAGTTTTCTTTCTTTTTAGTGTCTTTTTCTGGTTTTGGAATTAGAATTATGCTGGCTTCATAAAACAAGTTTGAAAGTCTCCCTTCTTCTTGAATTTTTTGAAATAGTTTGAGGAGAATAGGTGTTAGTTCTTCTTTGAATGTTCGGTAAAACTCCCCCTTGAAGCCATCCGGACCTGGGCTTTTGTTTGCTGGGAGAGTCTTGATTACATCCTCAAATTCTTCTTTTGTTATTGGTCTGTTCAAGTTTTCTATCTCTTCCTGTGTTTGGGAGACTGTGTGTTTCTAGAAATTTGTCCATTTCACTTAGATTGTCGAATTTGTTGCCATATAATTGTTCATAATAGTTGTTAATGATCTTTTGTATTTCTGTGGTGTCAGTTGTTACTTCTCCTCTTTCATTTCTGATTTTGTGTATTTGGGTTCTCTCTCTTTGTTTCTTGGTTAGTCTAGCTAAGGGTCCATCAATCTTGTTTAATCTTTTCGAACAACCAGCTCTTTGTTTCATTGATCCTTTGAATTGTTTTTTTTTTGGTCTCTACGTCGTTTATTTCCGCTCTGATCTTTATTATTTCTTTCCTTCTACTTGCTCTGAGGTTTTCTTATTGTTTGCTCTCTAGTTCTTTAAGTTGTGAGGTTAGATTTTTTTTTGTTTTTTGAGGTAGGCCTGTAGTGCTATGAAATTCCCTCTCAGAACTGCTTTCGCTGCATCCCATATGTTTTATGTTGTTGTGTCTTCATTTTCATTTATTTCCAGAAAGTTTTTGATTTCTTCCTTGATCTCCTCAGTGACCCATTTATTGTGTAATAACATGCTATTTAGCTTCCATGTGTTCAAATGTCTTTGCATGTTCTTGTTGCAATTACTTTCTAGTTTCATGCCATTGTGATCTGAGAAGATGCTTGATATGATCTCAGTCTTCTTGAACTTGTAGAGACTTAGTTTGTGCCCTAACACGCAGTCTGTCTTTGAGAATGTCCCATGTGCACTTGAGAAGAATGTGTATTCTGTAGTTTTGGGGTGTAATTCTCTGTAGATATCTATTAAATCCATTTAGTCTAGTGCTTCATTTAGAGTCTCTGTTTCCCTGACAATTTTTTCTCTAGAGGATCTATCCAGTGCTGTCAACGGGGTGTTAAGTCCCTGCTATGATTTTATTGCTCTCAATTTCTCCTTTAAAGTCCTCCAGAAAATTTTTAATATATTTTGGTGCTCCTATATTGGGTGCATATATGATTATCAAGATTACATCTTCCTGTTGGATAGATCCTTTTGATATTATGTAGTGGCCTTCTTTGTCTCTAGTTATGGCCTTCATTTTGAAATCTGTTTTATCAGATATGAGTATTGGTACCCCAGCTTTTTTTTTCCTTTTGTTTTCTTGGAAGATTTTTTCCCATCCCTTCATTTTCAATCTATGTGAGTCTTTTGTTGTGAGGTGGGTCTCTTTTAAACAACATATAGATGAGTCATGCTTTCTTATCCAATCAGCTACTCTGTGTCTTTTGATGGGAGCATTCAATCCATTTACATTTAAGGTGATTATTGATATGTACTTATTTATTGCCATTTTTGTTTAGTGTGGTTCTATTTTTCTTCCCATTTCTCCTGCTAATTACAGCAGTCCTTTTAACATTTCTTGCAGTGCTGGTTTGGTGCTAATGTATTCCCTTAGCCTTTTTTTGTCTTGGAAGCTCTTTATTTGACCTTCTATTTTGAATGATAGCCTTGCTGGGTAGAGTAGTCTTGGATTCAGATCTTTGTTTTTCATGACCTTGATTACTTCATGCCATTCCCTTCTGGCCTGTAGTGTTTCTTGTGAGAAGTCAGCTGAGAGCCTTATGGGGGTTCCTTTGTAGGTAACCTGTTGCTTCTCTCTTGCTGCTTTTAGGATTCTCTCTTTTTCTTGAATTTTTGGCACTTTGAATACTATGTGCCTTGATTTGGGCCTGTTTGGGTCCTTCTTACTTGGGGCTGTCTGTGCTTCTTGAACTTGAATGCCTTCTTCCTTCACCAAATTAGGGAAGTTTTCTGTCACTATTTCTTCAAATATATTCTCTAACCCTTGCTCATTTTGTTCTTCTTCGGGGACTCCTATGAAGCGAATGTCATTACGTTTCCAGTTGTCCCACAGTTCTCTTAAGCTGTCTTCCTGTTTTTTAATCTTTTTTTTTTTTTTTTTGGTTTTCTGATTGGTTGATTTTTTCTACCCTTTCTTCTAATTCACTGATCCGGTCCTCAGCTTCCTCTACTCTGTTTTTTAGACCTTCCAATGTGTTTTTCATTTCTGATATGTCATTTTTTATCTCTTCTTGGTGCTTTATAATTTCCAATTGGGTTATTTTCAGCATCTCTATGTCCTTACACATGCTGTTGAGCTTCCTCAAGATCATGGCTCTGAATTCTAGTTCTGTTAACTTGCTTAACTTTACCTCATTTATCTCTTCATCTTGTTCTTTCATTTGGCTTTTGTTTCTGATTTTCACCATTTTGGCTATCACAGTGGGCTTTGGAGCCTGCCAAATTTTCCCTGTGGGTGTTGGTGTTCTGCTGTTTGTGGCTCCCTCTTCTGGGTTTGGATGAGGCTGGGAGGACCCACTTTAAACACCACTGTCAAGTCTTAACTTTTCTGGTTAGAGTTTCTAGCTCAGGGAATGGTAGTTATCCTCTAGCTTTTTTTGCCTGGAGGCTATTAGTAGAGGTCACCTGAAGATCCTTGGTTTCTGAGTTGCCTGAAAAAGTCCCTCAAGTGCTCAGTGTAAGAGGATTTCCCCAGTGTGGGGCAGATGCTGGTTGTTAATGGGCCTCTGTTAGCATTTCAATGGCCACCGAGTGGGGTTGAATCTCCAAGGGAGGGGCCTCCGCCTCTCCCCATGGCCCTGGGAAGGAGTAAGATGACCACAGTCCTGCATGGCTGCACTCAGCAAAAGCTCTGAGCACCCTCCAAATCCCGACTGTCCCCACACAGTTCCAGTCCAAGAGCCACCTGGGACTTTTACCCCAAGGGCGCTGCTCCCAGCCAAGGGCAGCACCCAGCCGAGGCCACAGGACCCAGCCGCGGTTGCCGGACCTAGATAGGCGGCAGCAGCAGCTTCCAGCCGAGGCAGTTGGACCCAGCCGAGGGCGTAGCACCCAGCCGAGGGCGCAGCTTCCAGCTGAGTCCCCTGGTCCCAGCTGAGTCCGCTGGTCCCCGCCCAGGCCGCTGTGAACCGTGGGCTCCGGCCCCCTCTCGTGTCCTCACAAGCCTACCAGGTTTGAGTCAGTGTCCCTGGTTATGTGGTCCTCCAAGCTGCCTTTTGGTTACCCCTTACTGACGATTTGTCTTTATTTTCGTTGTAAATCCAGTTTGGTCCTGGGAGATGGTCTGTGTAGCTTCCATTCACTCTGCCGCCATTTTTCACTCCCCTACAATTCATTATTCTTAATATATTTCTGTACAGTCTGGCTCCCCTTTATTAAGAGAATAAATTTTTTTTATCATTTGTCTCTTATTTTTTTTCTGAGGAAACTTTAAATCACAGAGCATATAAAGACAAGTGTCTAGAAGTCATCATTTTTTATTTATTCTGGTCTATTAAATACATTCATTATCTGAAAATTAACATAAGTCAGGCAAAGAATATCAGAGAACAGGAAACTTAACAAATTATAGAATTGCAATACAATTAACACCAAATTTTAAATAATTGAGAAGTCACTTCAGTTTCTTAAGTGTTACAAAGTCATCAGTATGAACACAAATTATAGATCTGTAGTTAGAGATGTTATACTATGTTGGACAAAATTTATACTGGCTGACTGTATCTTATTTTGAATGATTTTAAAATATATTTTAAACATCTATGTATTTTTTTTTTTATTTTGCAAAATTTCACTTCAGGAAAAAATTAACTTGTTATATTGAAATTACTATGTATGAGTTCACAAAAAATAAAATATACTTTTTATTTGCATTTCTTTATTAATTGGCTATACCATTTTAAGAAAAATAGATTGTTAAATATATATTTTTGTAAAGAGGTTTTATAATGTCCGTTCACTTAGAAGAGCCCAATTTCCATGAACTACATCTATTGAACATAAACGAATGGTAATAAATGGATTATAGCATACTTTACCACATTATATAATTTATAATAATATTTTAAAATTATATATTTTTCTTAGTATATAAATAATCTAACCTTGCATATCAAAGCTCAGTTTATATGTTTGAAAACCATAAATGTTGCAAATAGCTCACAGTATTCCTATGTATTTAGATTGCCTTTTGGAAATTTGTGATCTAGATGAGATGACCTTGCAAATGAACTAAAGCTTTATTTGAACTTCATTTCCATAAACTATTTCAAAGAACTGAGCTTTATAAAAATGGGGGGGGGGTTCTAAATACTGGAAATAGTACACAAATGCTACTGCTAATTTTTTTATTTATGCTTCCGAGTTTCTTTTCTAAAATGTCTTATCTTTTTAACACTAAGCTTAAAATTATCTTTATCTCTTTGAATTCTTAATCATTAGAGAAATTATACAGATATTTTATTTCCAAAGGAAATATTTTATTTTATATTTTGAAGTGTTCTAATTTTTTTCAGGACTCATGTTAACTCTAGATGATTAAAATAAGGCTATTTTTGTCTATGATATTGATTATATGAGGACTTAAGTCATGTGCAAAGTTTGCCTTTTTTATGTACATATAATTTTTTGTAGATATAGCTGATAGCTGATTTGTAAACCCTATACTTCTTTGATTTGTGTGCATCATGATGTTTTCGGTCAACCTGTTTTATGTTCTACATAATGTTATATTCTGGTATGAATAAAAATATCTATAAGAGCCTGCCCTTAGGGTTTCACCCAATTTGATAAGGAATTCATAAATGAATATATGAATGCAATGTAATAGACATAGAGTGAATTTAGATTATACTCAATAGCTATGGACACATAGACAAGAATATCTGTCTCTTCACAGTGGATCTCTAGATGGCTTTCATGAGAAAGTATCTTTTGATCTGGATTTCCAAGAGTGATTTGGAGTTTAAAATGTAAAGAAGATGGTAAAGGAAATCCCAGTAAAGAAAGGCAATAATAAACAGGCAGAAATATGGAGAAGACCTTTGTCTGTTATATGAACAGCAAGAAATATGGATTGTCTGGCTTGCAAGAAAATAGTTGGTCAAACATTATGGTAGAAAGAGTCATGTAGTTTTATGTCAGATGTCATGCTAAAGAACGTGCATTAAATAGGAAATGTAAAACTTAACAGATTTCATGTCAAGAAGAGAGATTACCAGATTTTTCTTCTGGGAAAATCAGTCTGAATATGAGTGTAAGATGGCTTAAAAGGAGTAAAAGAAACTAAAAGTAAGTCACACAGGTAATTACAGATTTAGATGGAAAGGAAGATGACTTGAAGCAGTAAGTGGTACTAAGAATAGAAGGCTTTTAACGGGTTTAGGGAGACATTTTGAAATAGAAGCTATTCATAAGAAGGTTTGCTATTGTGTTATTATATAAACTGGAAGTTATATTTATTGATTGATTCAGCTAACACAGAGACACATGTTTTGGCAAATATTTTATGGGTATTAAAATGCCTTCCCAAGTTTCTCCTATAAGCATCCATAATATAAGGAGGTAAATAGAAGAGAGAGAGAGAGAGAGAGAGAGAGAGAGAGAGAGAGAGAGAAGAGAAAGAAAGAAGGAAGGAAGGAAGGAAGGAAGGAAGGAAGGAAGGAAGGAAGGAAGGAAGGAAGGAAGGAAGGGGAAGGAAGGGAGAGAGAGAAAAAGGAAGGGAGAGAGAACGAAACAAAGGGAAGGAAGGAAGGAAGGAAGGAAGGAAGGTAGGAAGGAAGGAAGGAAAGAAGAAGAAAGAACAAGAAAGAAAGAAAGAAAGAAAGAAAGAAAGAAAGAAAGAAAGAAAGAAAGAAAGAAAGAAAGAAGGAAAGGAAAGAAAGAGAGAAAGAAAGAGAGAAAGAAAGAGAGAGAGAGAGAGAGAAAGAAAGAAAGAAAGAAAGAAAGAAAGAAAGAAAGAAAGAAAGAAAGAAAGAAAGAAAGAAAGGGAGAAAGAAAGAGAGAAAGAAAGAAGAGGATCTCATCTGGTGAGACAATGTTCTGCTGCAATTTTGTCTCATATTTTTATACATATATGAGTTCTTAATGCTTTAAGATATTCAGTATCTATCCACATTAGACACCTTTTCATCACATGTCCCATTGCAAACATTTAAACCTATGTTTTATCTAACGCTTTTTTCACAGAGGGTACTGAATCAGATATTGGAACAACAAATGCATCAATTCAATTAGCCTGGAAGAGTAAAAACAAGAGCCATTCCAAGTAACCTGCCATTAGTCACTTGTGATTCATTCACTTGTCTTCTCACCAAATAAAATGGTAAAATTAACTATGATACAAGAGAAAGAGCAAACTGGTTTGTCCTTTAGATGTAGACTGGTTAGAGATGATGGGAAACTGCATATAGCTTAAGTTTTCTTTGTTGACCAGCTAATAGATGATGGCATTAACTCAGATTGAGGTTAAATAAAAGATCATTGCTCTGAAGGCAAGCAGGTTCACTTTAGAAGTTTATTTTGGGAAGCATGAAATACATGTACTTAAGTTGTTTAATAGGTAATTTTGTAGATGGATCTTCTACATATGGATGTACATTTTAAGGTGGTTTATAGTTGTGTCTATGACTAGTTTACATAGATGCAATTGACACAGAGAGAGTAAGTGGCCAAGAGAAATATGCATAATCAAGAAACTAAAATATTGAGAGTGGCCCTGACTATTTTGGGTCAGTGGTTAGAGCGTCAGACCAAGGACCAAAGAGTCGCCAGTTCGATTCTGGTCAAAGGCATGTATCTTGATTGTGATTTGTCCCTGGCTCTGGTTGGGGTCTTGCAGAAGGCAACCAATCATTGTGTTTCTCCCACATCGATGTGTCTCTCTCTTCCTCCCTCCCACTCTATCTGAAGATAAATGGTAAAATATCCTTGGGTGAGGATTAAAAAAAAGTATATATAAATATATAGAGAGGATGAAAGTGCACACTTAAAAGGATATATTTAAAGAGAAAACAAAAATTAAGTCGGTTAAAGAGACTGAGAATAAACTGGTAAGAGAACTGGGAGTAAATGAAAAAAGAAAAAGGGGTTAAAACCAAGGAGAAAAATAATTTTAGTAAAGGTCTATTGATCTCAGTAATACTGAAAATCAAAGATTCAATAGTACTTTTCTGAGGCAAATGTTGATGCTTTTGTGCATAAAAACTTGATTTCTCTATTTTGTGATATCATAATTAACATGCATTTGTTTAATGAAATTTATATGCAAAATTCTTGAGTGGTAATAAATTGAAGTCTATATGAATCTATAATACTCTTAATTAATGAAATAACATTTTAACCATCTGTTAGCTAACAACCTGTTTATAATATTAAGGTATGTGACTAAAAACAAGTTTGTTAACTTCACCAGTAATCAAATCTGAAATATTGTTTTGGTGATAATTTTTATAAATCAAAAAATAAATGGAATAAGCAGGATTACTGGAACCAAAATGAATATCTCTGTGGCATTTGATTAACTGCCAGGAAATGACTGATTTTTTAGTAATCAAAATGAAAATGGCAATCAGGTGGTTTTATAATATGTACCACCACAGGTTCTGTGATAAGTGTTTTCATAATTTAATGTTCTCATGGATAATTAGCATTGTGAATGCTCAGCATATATGAATGGTTTATAAATAAAAATTTACAAACATGCTACAAGTTCAAAGGATCTCAAGACTGGCATGAAATGTGGTGATTTTAAAAAATAACACACCTGTTGTATTAGATGCGATCCAATACAGTGATTAAAACAAAAAACTCTCATCTGTAATTGTTTTTAAATTTTTCCTTATTGTTGAAAGTACTACAGATGTCCTCCCTTTTTTCCCTCAATAACCTTCTCCTCCTCACTGCCCCCCCCTTAGGACACTATTGTCTGTGTCTATGGATTATGCATATATGCATATTAAATCTTTGGTCAATCTCTTCCACTCGCCCCTAAATCTGTAATGTTTTGTGTTGGAAGACCTCACCATCAAAGGAAGTTTGAGTGCTCTTGAGCTCTTCCAAGTATTTCTTCCAGACAGAAAGTAAGAAAAATGAATAAATGCATGCTTGGAACAAATAAAAATACCAAACAAAGCTTTCCCCAGCCCTACAAAACATAAAATCTGCTTTGGATGAATGACTAGCAACCATGAGTAGACGTAAGAGTTTTATTTCAGACAACTGCCTTTTTATAAAGCCCTGATATCCTTTAATGAGAAAAGTACCTCATTAACTTAAAATTTTAAGTTCCAGTAATTTTAAATATCTTCTGCATACATACCTTGAATATGGACACATAATTTAGTTATCCCTTAAAAAATGATTTGATCTTATTAGTTAATATACTAGACAAAATAAAAATTTTAACATTTTAATGCCATTTGAGCTATTTTGTTTTAAAAATTCAAACAATGACTTGTTTTTAAAATACGTATTTTTTATAAATTTTTAGTGTGAAACCCCTATTTTACTGATAATGCAAAAAGTAGGGGAAACATAGTTTAAATTGGGTTCAGCTCACTGTCGTTAGAGACGGAATAATAATAATCATTAACTGGCTGCTTGAATTAAATGATAAAATGATTACTGGCAAACTGTGCATAATTAATTCATCATAACTTTTCGAGCATTCTTGTCAGCATGCCATAGTCCCTGATCCCTCTCAACGAAGGTAATAATTAGAAACAACTAATTCTAAAAAGCTTTCATACATACTATGTTTTCCTCTCTCCATCTCGCTTGCTGGATTACCAGAAGGCCACTCTGGATTCAATTCAGTCTTTGGGACATTAATATTGAGGTTTCTTTCTTGTTGGCACATGAATAAGCAGAACATGCCCTCTGACCCACAACTCAAGCATACGCTTTGGCACCTGCACAAGTAGCTCTCAAAGCAGTGATTTTAGGGGGACAGAAGCTGCAGCAGCAGGAGCACCAGCATGAAGAGCTGAAGAGCTGCCCTTCACACCCTGACACCAGCTAGCCAGCCTGATCTGTCTGAAATAGAACTTCCATAACAAGAGGCTCTTCCCACATCACTTTTCCAAAGTTAGAATGAAACCAAAACATCATTGGAGCCCAAAATACTGCCTAGGTAACATGGTATTTTTGTATTTATTGGTATTTTTATGTTGCTTAGAAGATGAATGTAATGAATAGGATTTGTCCCAAATATGTGTGTGTGTTGGTACACAGATATATGAGTGTATACACATATATGTTCCAGACAAACCCTAACCAGCTGTTGTTTCATTATCCCACAGTTTATCAGTTATTTGTGGCAAATGGTTTATCCACCTGGTCATCAGGAAAACTTTCATAAAAATGAACATTTGACCATAACATTTTGGTTCAAAAACTGCCTCCCTAAGCCCTCTTTTCTTAATATTTAAAAGGAGAGAGAGAGAGAGAGCCCTGGTTGGTTTGGCTCAGCAGTTAGAACTCCGGCCTGCGGACCAGAGAGTCTGGGTTTGGTTCCCACTAAGAGCACGTACCTGTTGAGGTCATGTGGGTGGCAACCAGTCAATGTGCCTCTTTCATATCAATATTTCTCTCTCTCTCTTTCTCCCTCTCTCCCTTCTGCTCTATCTGAAGATAAATTCCCTTGGGTGGGAATAAAAAAAAAGTTAAAAAGAGAGAGAGATTCTATAGTTATCTCCTATGTGCCCAAAATACTTATTACTAAATTTCCCAGGTAATTATAGATTTTTGAAGCAATTTTAAAGTTCTTAAATAAGGAGTATCATTTAACTTCAATATAGAATTTAGGTTTAACTTTCATGATAAAACAGCCATGATCAACTCTTAGAAAACAGCATAGAATCCTGGCTCAGCCTTCATCACTTCTGCGACTTAATTCAGTCAACTGTGAACATCAACTTCAAAGGCAGGGAGAAAACTTGGATACAGTTCAGATAGTGATGGAATCAAAGAGTTTTACAGCTGGAGGGGAACATGTGGAATCAATGCAATCCCCTAATTGCAAGGACAAGAGGCAGATAGATAAATGATTGGAAAGATAGATAAAGGTAACATTTTTTTTTTTCTTTATCCTCACCCGAGGACATTTTTCCATTTTTTGTTCAGATAGAGTGGGAGGGAGAGAGAGGAAGAGACAGAGAGAGAAACATCGACGTGAAGGGACACATTGAGTGGCTGCCACCCACACGACCAACCAGGGCCGGGGACAAACTGCAACCGAGGTACGTGCCCTTAGCGGGAACCGAACCCGGGTCTCTCTGTACCGCAGGCCGACGCTCCAACCGCTGAGCCAAACCGGCCAGGGCGATAAAGGTAACATTTTTAAAAGAATTATTATTTATTGTGTTGAAAAGGAAGGCAAAAGAGTAACTTACAATTACAAATATGTACATAAAAATGAAATATAAAAATGCTTATGCCGCAAACCACACCCATGCACACATGCAATCACTAATAATCACACATAACAGTAATATATACCCTTCCTGTTCATTTCAGACAAAGAGCAGGATACTATGCCATAAATTGACGCACGGTCAAATAGATGAGTAAATTCCCAATGATGTGAGCTGTTGTTAAGAATATCTGAAGAAGTGATTAAGGCTGAATCTTTATATTTTAGTGACAAAAAATATATTAACTAATATTTGTATAGCAGTTTTTAGGTTTCAAAGCACTTTTCATGTATTTCATTAATTGGCATGACAATCCTGTGAGATAGGTATTAATAGGTGCATTTTTTGTGGGTGGAAAATAAAGAGCAGAGAAACTATAATTAACCAAAATCTTACAGTTAGTAAATGACCTTAATAATAATGCTGTTGGTGTAATGCCGCAGAGATATGCATAACACAAACCCGTCTTAAGAAAGGTTGAGTTTTAAAAAGCTTTCCTTACAAATTAATCATTAGAAGTTTAAGTTTTTGAATAGTAAGCCTCGGTTGTTTGGGGAGTACACTCAAGCATACTTAGATAATTCACAGTAAATTAGTGTTGTCTGATGGAGGGTTTGGGCACAGTCAGGTTTATAATCAAATTTAGGCTTAGCATTGTATTCTTGGGTCCCATTGCCTATATTTATTTACCTTCACTGAACTGCAGCTAGGCCATCTGCAAATAGAGGGAAATACCTATCTCAGAGGGTTAATGTGAGGCTTAAATGAGATTATGTGTGTAAAATGCTTTCTGTCAGCCCTTCGACCAATACCATTTGACTGTTTCGTGTACTTACGCACAAATCTCCAGTCCCAGTTGTACACGGTTAGGATTTGATTTGGACTTAGTATTAGAAATGGAGTTGGGTTTAGTATTATAGCTGAGGAGTAAGTAATCCTTATTTTCCCCCGTTAATAATTAGAATATGCAATTACTATCTGTCTCCTGTGAGTGACATATAAGATAAACCTCAGGGGCCTCTAAAAATAACTGACACGTCAAAGTTGTTAAAAAAAGAAATTGTTCTTAATATTGTTAAAGTTGCTGGTGTACAGACAGGTCTAGTCCCAAAAAATACAGTGTCATGGTTTTTCCATAGAACTCACTCACTGAAAGGTCAGCTATGAAATATTATTTCTGCACTATTATTGTAGGAGAAACCATGTGTGTTGAATGAGGGCTTCTTTTAAATCATACATAGGTGAATGAGTAATATTCTTCCATATCCAAACAAGCTGCAGAAAACATTCCAGAGCTACCATTTTGGTGCTGCTATTATTCTACAGGCAGTAATGTGCTATAAAATAGTAAATTAATAAAAACTTGATTATGATTTGTACACACTCTCAAAATAGCCTAAATTTAGAGTATTTAAATTTTATTGTTTTAAAACTATACATTATCAATTACCTTAAGGTTGTGCCCTAGTGGAGGGCAAAAATTGAGCACATGCTATGAATTAAACATGCAATAGCATTAAATCCTCACTTCATCCTGTATCTGTGTTTTAAGTAATAGATGCACTTAATGATTGAACAGCCAAATCACAAGGCACGCTTATTTGGCTACATAAGAGTGTGGGACAGGAGTTTATAACACAGTGGCAGCTCTCCTCCAGGCTATCATTTAGGGAGTGCTCCTTCCTGCGCCTGGCTCTGCAGTCCCCCACTGCCTCGTTACCATTTGAATCAGTTTGTCATATCAAAGTTTTTTATGGCCAGGCCTGGAGTGGCACATATCACTTCCACTTGAATTCTTCTGTAAAGAATTGAGTCACATGACCTTACCGAGTACAAGGACGCTGGGAAATATTTTCTACCGGTATCTTCAAAGAAGAAATACCTTGAGCTCCGAGAGTTAAATAATTTGTGGTAATGACCAGGTTTTGGATCCAGGTATATCCGACTCCAAAGTTTGCATTGTTTCTGGTTCTCGGGTTTTAAAAGATTTGTGTTTCTACTGCTCTCTGGTATAAAAATATTTTTACTTTTTTCTCTTTCTTTTCAATCCTGAGTTATTGAAGAAGCCAGAATGAATAACCCTCCTGAATTCAATATCTTTAGCTTGAAAAACTACTAGTGTAAACATCTATTTCGGACTTTTATCTTCTACGTGTGCAGAGGGGGATGGAAACGTGTCCACCAGTTTCTATGTGAAATAGTAACGTAAGAGTTGTCTAAGACCTAAGAGGCTATGAGGCTCCCTTTTTACTCAAGTAAATCCCAACATGTCTTGAGAACAGAAATCCGAATACTCCATATTTAAAAATAAGCAGAATCCAGCAGTTAGTTAGAAGTGTAATAATGCTGAAGCCATGGAAATGCACTTCTCCACTCTACTTCAAGAGAAGTTACTGTGAACACGTAGCTAACAGACAGCCCAGCTCACACCCTCTGGATCCACCACCACATGAAACACTAGTGCCACACATCCCTCAGGCTTCCCCAGTCAGGGAGTGAGCACAGAGGACTAGTGAAGGCCCATTCTGCAGATTCACAGAACTCCTCCAATGAGAAACTCTGGCTCAGGGACTCCCCATTGTCATGGGAAAACTCTCTTAGAACTTCACCAGCATCAGAGACTCTTCCCTCTCTCATTTCACAGCTGCTCTGTCTGCCCTAGAAAGGGATACCTCTGCTACCTACTCCTGCTCTCTGCCCTTTATTCTTGTCAAGCATTTCTCCCAATAAGTCTCTTGCTTGTCTAATCCTTTTTGAGCATTTACTTCTCAGAGGACTCAAATTTACATACATTAAGTTGAAATAAAGAGCTGCAAAAAGGCATATATATACACATAGGTATATAAATATATTGATACATAGATAATAGATAGATAGATAGAAAGATAGATAGATAGATGATAGACAGATGATGATAGATGATAGATAGATATAGATAGATAGATAGATAGATAGATAGATAGATAGATAGACAGAGATAGATCCGAAAGTCAGCAAAATACTTGACTTAGAAAACACTGAAACAATCCCACTAAAGTCTGAAACAAAACAAATATAACTATATAACTGTTATCATTTAATGTTGTAAATAAAGAACTAGGCAAAAATAAGTTAAATAAAATGTAAAACACAGTCACGAAAATGTAAAAAAGAGAGGTAAAAAATCAATTTGCTTTATATGAGGTATGCCTAAGAAACTAAAAGAATAATTTTTAAAAACTGCATACTAAAGAAAGTTAAGAAATATGGCATAAAACAAAATTAATGAAAAGAAATCCATTGCTTTTGTACATAAAAACAATAACTAGTTAGAAGATATAATTGAAGAAAAAGTCTTATATAAAATACAATGAAAATGGTAAAACACCTATAATTGTATAACACCTTTGCAAAATGTGTATGAAAACAATTTTAAAACACCAGTGAAAACTAAAAATTGAACACAAAGAAAAATACACTGTTCTAGGAGAAGAAAACTCAATGTTCTATAAATGTCAATTCTCTGTAAACTTATTTGCATATTTGACATGTATCTAATAAGATGCTAAAATTTGTCAGGCTGGTGTGGCTCAGTGGATTGAGTGTCATCCCATGGACTGAGAGGTCCTGGTTCAATTTTCAGTCAGGGCACATGCCTGGGTTGTGAGCTTGATCCCATTGGGGGCCTGCAGGAGGCAGCTGATCCATGTATCTCTCTCATACCGATGTTTCTATCTCTCCCTTCCTCACTCTGTAGAAAATCAATAATAAAATGAAAATGCCAAAAATTTTATAATCATCTAAACCAGTTGGTTATACAATTAATATGAATAAATGAACATAGTGAAGAAATACTTTAATAAAAAGATCAATGAAGACCAGCCAGTATGGCTCAGTGGTTGAGCATGAACCCATGCACCAAGAGGTCACAGGTTTGATTCCCGATTAGGGCACATGCCCCAGTTGTGGGCCAAATCCCCAGTGGGGGACATGCAGGAGGTAGCTAATCAATGTTCTCTCATTGTTGTTTTTCTCTCTCTCTCTCCCTCTCCCTTCCTCTCTGTCTAAAATCAATAAAGAGATGGACATAGACAACAAAACTGGGGGTGGTGTGGGAGTGGATAAGGAAGAGGGAGTCAATGGGGGGAAAAGGAGAAGCATCTGTAACAAAAAAAAATTAACAAAAAAGAAAAGAAAAGAAAATCAATAAGAAAAAAACAATTTTTTAAAAGAGCAATGAAAATCATTGGTCCTACTAGATATTAAAATATAATGCATCAATAATAACAATAATGAGACAAAAATAGGCCATCAAACAGAATTTGGAAAATGTTAGAATCTTAAACAATAAAATAACTTAATATAACAGAATGTTTACTTCTAACCTTCAAAATTCATGGGGAAAAATACTATTCAATATGTGGTCAGTAGAACTAGGTAGACGTTTGGAAAAAATATGAAATTGGATCTATGCACCACATTAATATACACTATAATAAAGTTTCAGTGATCAAAAATTTACATGTGAAATAAGTAAGCCATAAAACTATTAGAAGAAAATATGGATGAATCCCATTATAATATTGAAGTGGGAAAAGTCTTTTTAACTTAAGGCTCAAAACCTAAAAGTCATAAATGAAGATGTTGATAATTTAACATAAATATCAATATTTCTTTAAAATAGAAAGTTTACTCAAAACAACTTTTTTGGGTGGTGGGTGGAACAGGAAACAGTGCTTAAACTTACCACAAGGACCAAACTTGGATAGTTTAATTAATAAGAAATCAACCCACCCCTGGCTGGTGTAGCTCAGTTTGTTGGGTATTGTTCCGCGCACCAAAAGTTTGCTGTTTGAATTTCCAGTCAAGGGCACATGCCCTGGTTGTGGACCCAATCCCCAGCAGGGGGCTTGCAAGAGGTGGCCAATCCATGCTTTGCTCTCACATCGATGTTTCTCTCTCTCCCTTTCACTGTGTACAAATTAATAAAATAAAATAAAAAAAGGAAATGATGTGTTCATTTAATAAATAAATAAATGAGAACTCAAACCAGTAGAAAAAATATGAATAGACAGTTCACAAAAAAAGAAAATACAAATGATTCTTAAACCCATAAAAAGATGTTTGGCTTCACACATATGACGTGAAAAGCTTACTAACATTTTATAATTTTTCTATAAACATTAAGGAAAAAATAGATTTTGATAACTCAGTCGATGATAAGCCTGCAGGAAAACTGGCACTTTCATACATTGCTGCATTAAACGTCCCCATCCTACTTGGGGGCAATTTAGTTATGTCATCACTATCAAGTTGGACCCAGCAATCCAGCAATTACATTCTGGGAGTTTACCTGTACAAGTGTGAAATGACACAAGGTTATTTACTGAAGTAGCCTTTATGTGAGCATAGGATGGAAAAACTTCATCGATAGGAAATTCCCACTACTGTCAACTTCTTACAATGGAATGGCATATAACTTAAAGAAAAAGAATGATAAAACTGTATTGAAAAGCAGAAATATTTCCAAGATACTTCAAGTGAAGAGCAAGACAAAGAGTAGTTGGTTTGGTGCACTACACATGCCATAGGTATGTATAAAATATATATTTATATTTATATGAATATATGAGTAAAGATCTGTACATGTTTGTAGGTGCAAAAGAAACTCTGGAAGGAAGCATAAGAAATTAACAATAGTGGTTACCCATGTGTGCATGCGTGTGTTGGGGGTGGGACAGCTGTGCAGATGAAGGATGAGAGAGAGAGACTTTTCCTCCTATACATTTCATAAATTTTTATTTTGCATTCAAATTCTTTGATTATCTATTCAATTTCTTTAATCAGAAGAAAAGTACCAGAACAAGCAAAGGTTATATATAAACATTTTTATTCAACCACTACAGTGGCAAGAACTGCACCAGGCAATGGAGAATAAAGAATGACAATCCCATTACTTAAGGAGCATACAATCGAGTGAAAGAAGCTGACAAGCAATCATGACCTAGATTTAAAATGTGGGTGACTGAGGAAAGGGAGCGGCACCAATAGAAACAAAAGTCAAAAGGGAGAGACACTTTAAGAAATAATATCATTGATAGGAAATGCTCTGCAATTTTATGAAATGAAAGATTTAGGTAAATTAAAAATTCCAGCAGAGAGTAGAGATTGGCATTTAGAAAAATTCCCAAACTGGATTTTGAGTGTCTTTTGAGGTGAAAAGTCTAAGGGAGAAAGCAAAAAAGTGAAGAGAACCCAAAAGGAATCCTGGACAATGTCCACATTATTGGGTTTCAGACATTTTTTCTTATAAATTTTCACTCAATATTCTGTTTTTTAAAAGTAGTCTCAATAAAGGTAAGATTGAAGTATTTTTAAGTATAGCTTAAAATGTCTTAAAATAATCTCTGGCAAGACGTCTAGCTTTTTATAATAATAATAATAGAAAGTAAAACTTCACAGTAAGACAAGTACAGTCCATGACACGATATTTCTGAAGTTGCCTACCTGACATCTGGTGAGTTGTCTGGTGCCGCTTTATGATTTATGATGTAGGGAATTTGAAGGTTCTTTGGATACAGTATTACTCAGGTAAAAGAGACACTTTGATTCAAATCTATTTTCTTTTATTTTTGATCATTCAGAGAAATCATTTCATGGTGAATATTAATTCTTCCTAGAGCCAGCTGGTAGAACACGATGCTAATGAGGCCAAAGTTGCTAGTTTAATCCCTGTACAACCGACAGGCCTCACACAGGGAAAGCTTTTCTGCATGCACTTCTAATCAAGTCCAGCTGTCTTCCAAGTTTGTCATTGGGCACAAAGGGACCCAGATGAGAGAAGGTGAATTCCTGATGAGGAATTATCTTTCACAAAAAGTAGCAGAAATTTCTAACCTAGTTAATCTTACATCTCACAACATGACAAACTGTGGGCTCCAGTCACCTACATTTGTCCTTGAGTTGTTGTTTTTTTAATAAGACAAGATTATTCAAATAAGTACATCACAAATGATTCACTAAAGCAGGATAAAAGAAACATTCAAGGTGTTATGTACGTGCAATTGAATTCCTCTGATGTCTCCTGGGCATTGTTATTGTCAACCAGATCATGCTGTGTTGCTTTTGTTTTAAATCTGAACATAACTTTACCATGCAGGAAAGAAACCCACAAACAAAAATGCATTTTCAGATGCCATCACAAGTTCTGCCAGGCATAGGGTTTACAAGTGTAACAATGGCAGCTGTTCCCACGAGTCAGAACAGCTGGGAAAAACAGAACTGGAGTCATTATCTCTCAGATTATGATCTACTGGAACAATGCCCAAAACACTGACACTGAATGACAGCATTTAGCCTCTGATAATCCTCTGCAAGTTTGTGTTTCATTTCACTAAAAAAAATTAACAGTATTGCATATTCAAAAACAAACAAAATATCTCAGAATTACTCCAACACTTGAGGTGTAAACCTGTTTTACTTTAAATATTTTGAGCTGCTTATATTCAGGATAAAATTAGTCATTCTACTCCCTTTAAAGATTAAAATCTAAACCATTTAGACTTTGGGCAGACAAGTAGTAGAGAGTTAGTACTGCTTAAGTCATCAATAAAATAGTATTATCCAGTTTTGATAATTAGATGCTTCCACAGTTATAAATAGGCATCCCCAATGTCCAAATGACTAAGGATGGAGAAACATCTTGTCAACCTTATGCTCTGTGGGTATGAATTAGGATTATAAATTCAAAAAGTGAGTTAGATTTAAGGAACGTTTAGAAAAGAGAACAATGAATTTGGTAAAAGAAAAAATGTAATTCAAACAGAGTCAAAGAGTAAAGAGTCATAAATTCAGTAAGTATAAAAGCTGGAGCACATAATATTGTCCTCATGATCTTGGCTGCAGAAATAAAATAAATAAAAGTTTATTTTTTCTTGTTGTTATAAACGTTATAGAACAAAGAACAATCAACCCAGACATCAATCGATTAACTACAAAGATTAATTTAATACTAGGACAACTGGTATAAAAGACACTAGATTCTGAAAGAACTTAATATTAAGAGAAGTAGTCTACCTGGAAAAAAGAGTCAGGTTAAAAACATAACATATGTAACCATTATGCATCCCTTTATGCCCTTAGAATTTTATGTTTAACAGAAAAATGTAATTCAAGTATTCTAGATAACTGAAGAGGTTACAACAACATAGATAACATCATGCCTTTCTAAAAAAGCATAAGTTTTAAAATCAGGCAGAATGCAGATTTAGCCAGAAAATCATAATTGCTAAATTTTATCAAGTCTTTCCTATACGCCCAGGAATCTTCTGTAGGCTGTACATAATTTTTTTCTCAATAAATTCTTCCAACCACCCTATAATTTTGTGCTATTTATTATTTTTATTTTATAGATGAGGGAAATCAGATACAGAGAAGTTGAATAACTTGCTCAAACTCATAGAGATAGTGTCAGAGCTAAATTGTAAAATATTCCATTTCCATTTACCAAAAGTATCACCAACTGTGTGACTCTAGGAAAGTCACTACACCTCTTGCTATCTCACTTTGCTCTTCTATACAATATGATTGAAACCTGTTTATGAGATTGTATGTGATCGTATCAGAACCGTTGATTTCTGCAGAAGAGTAGCCCAATGCTGGTTGACATCATATGGTCATCATTAGAAATTTTCTGTGGAAGACTGAAGAGAGAAGTACTGATATCCTTCCCAAATATCGAAAGCGAGGAAACTTCTTTGATTGCACTTAATTGATAGATGAGGAACTCTTGTAAAGTAACCAGTTTACCATAGTTTTGAAGAGTCCCTATTTGCTTTGAGCTTCCAGATATATGCCTCCTGCTGTGACTCTTCACTCATCTACATTAATAAAATAAACTAAGAGGTTCCATACATTAGAGGTGCCAAAGAGAGGAGGCAGTAGGTCCAGAGATGGGGAAGGGGCTAAATAGCTGCCTATATAATTATTGATTGAGTTTATAGATGTCTGTGTCAATCAAGACAGCCTTAACCTTCTCCTCAGCTTAACTTAACTTTAGACAGGTGTCTTTCTGACTGTAGGCCCCTGACCTTCCTTTTCTTAGAACAATTACATTAGAAAACTTACCATTGCACATTCTTTCTCTGCCTATTTGTGATGTAAATCTCTCAGACTCTTACAAGTTTTACAACCAGGTAGCAAGCACAGATGCCTAATCACATCGGCCAACCTGCCCACTAAAACCCTTCAGCACTTTTACACCAGCTCACCTCAGCACTTAAAAGCTCTTCCATCTTTTGTTTCAGCAAATTCAATCTCTCTATTGTAATAATCTTGATCTCCATCGCAACAGTCTTGCATCAACTCTTCCTTTCCTTTTTAACTCCATCTGATAAAATGTTTCTATGATAGTGGTGGGTTTAACCATCACTAAGGAAATCAGATACTAGACACAAAATGGAAAGGAAAGTGTGTAAGTAGATTTTCTGATGATACAAAAAAAACGAGGTTGGTGCCAGCATTTCTCTGTGTGAGCTCTTTATGCAAAAGTACCAGCACCTCCATTACATTGTGATTGGGTCATGAAAGGAGGCATCCTCAAGAATGAAGAAATCTTGGGAAGGGGGGACCATGAAACATAAATGACAGCTTTAAAAAAGAACAATTATAAAATTTAGACTCTAAAGACATAATAATAGACTTTTATGCAAATTAAAATGTATTTAAATACAAATTCAAGGCATATTTTATGCAAATTTATATGTGGTCCTCCTGCCTATTTCACATATTTGGCTGTGACCTTATAAAACCTTAGCAACAATTCCTATCTAATGTTTTAGAGCAGTTAGGCAAAGGAGAGGCCTGTTGTGGGTTGATCTCCAAGTGACTAAGTGAGGTTTGAGAATGAAAAAGGGTTAACTTCCTAATGATCTGAAATACTTAGGAGAGACCAAAGGAAGAAAACTCTTCCAAGACAGCTCCCAGCCTTGATGGGCAACTATGGAGCTCTTGGTAACTATTTAAAAACCCAGTGTCTACTCAGCAGCATTAATGAGCCCGGGAGGCAGAACAAAGTTTTCTTGGGCAGGCAGATCTTTGAAAGCACTTAGTATACCTTTAAAAAACAGCATGTACTAATTCTATCCCTTTAGCCATGACAGCTTCCAGATATGAGATCTTGGGTAAATAAAAGACAATTTTTGAGTCTCAGGTCTTTAACTATAACAAAAATAAAACTCTCTAATAAACAGAGATGTTATGATGTTTAATGCCACACTACCACAGAGAAGGCACAAAATATAGAAAGCTACTATTTCATTACTATCATTAAAATTATTATACTTTTCCCATTTTTTATTTCCAACTACCAGTCATAAAAGCCATTCTCCACTTGACTGCAGGTTCCTGTGTGTGCGTGTGCGTGTGCGTGTGCGTGTGTGTGTGTGTGCGCGCGTGTGTGTGTGTTCTTCAGGTAACAAATATGTAATTGCACTTATCTGAGAAATAAATTCCAAGCAGCTTAAGGCCTGGATAAATTAATGTCTACTATACAATATTTACTGTAATAACATAGACAATATTTGCTCAATAATTAATCTTGACTACCTTTCCAAGTCTCATGCTGTATTAGTTGACTAGAATTTCTGTAACAGATACCACAGACTGGGTGACTTTAACAATAGACACTATTCACACATCTGGAGGCTTTAAGTCCCAAATCAAGGGACTGTTGGAGGTGGTTTTTTCTGAGGCCTCTCCCCTTAGTTTGTGGATGACCATCTTCTCCCTGCATCTTCACAACATCTTTGTGTGTTGGTGTCCAAATGTTCTCTTCTAGTAAGGACACCAGTCATATTAGATTGGGCCCACCCTAATGACCTCATTTTAACTTAATTACTTCTGTAAAAGATTATGTCTCTATATATGGTCACATTCTAGATGTTAGAACTTAAATATATGAATTTTGTGAGGGACACAGTTCAGCCCATAATACATACCTTCCCTTCATAAACATCTATTTTATGTAGATTTCTCTCCTCATTGTCTACATGTATTTAATTTTTAGTATGTATTTAATTATTCAAACATGATTTAAACTAACTACAGAAAATGCATAGTCCAAGTGTTTGATTTAGAGTCAACCAACCTCTTCAGATAGAACAGGCTACGATATTGTATAAGAATGCATGATAAGAAAAATAAGATTGTAAACTTCTGGAGAGTGAGGTTTAAGCATTGTTATTTCTATGTTAATCCCACAGTCCTCATAAATTACAGAAAACTCAGCATAAATGCCTATTGGAAGGATAAGTGAATCAATGAATAAATAAATAAGAATCAGAAAGCAACAGCTAATATAATCCTGTTTCTTCTAAAGGCATACAAAATAATCATATTGCCTTCTTGAGGACTCTGGCATTCTAACAGGGGAATCTTCCATTTGAGAAATGGTCTGGAGCCCCATATTCATCTGTAGGGTAGCCTGAAATGCATCCTGAGATTTTCCAGTGTTTCCAGAGCTCTATGAGTGTTCCTCCAGAAGTGTGAAGACACTTCAGAGAAGTAATCTACCAAGGTGTTGAGCAGACTCCAGGGAAAAGAAAGACAAAAATACCACACAGCTGAAATAATTGAAAGCAAGAAATTTAATCATAAAAATGGCAGGTCATTGTATTTTTTTTTTAGGAGGACCAATTTTGTTCACGTTGATAAATGGCTTTGTCTTCAAGTAACAAAGTAAGTTAGCCATTCTAATAAAGGTAATCTACCAACATGCTAATTGCCATGCTACATCTACAGAGAACTTTGTACAAATGTATAGTTGCCCATTTTGAAGGAAAAGAAGTCAGTTTTTTAAGAGATCTGTAGCTTCCTTATCCCCACAGTTTACCCCAGCCCTAATTTTCTTTATTTTTAAATTTAATTAATTAATTATTTTACAGATGTTTCTCCTTTTTCCCCCATTGACACCCTCCTCTGATTCCCGCCCCCCCCCCCCTCACAGCAATGTTGCATTGTTGTCTATGTCCATTGGTTATGCTTATAGGGATAGGTTCTTTGGTTTATCTCTTCCCTCCCCACCCCGCTTCCCTCCTCTGACTTTGTCAGTCTGAACCCTACTTCTTTGTCTCTGGGTCGATTTTGTTCATCACCTAATTTGTTCATTATATTCCACAAATAAGTGATATCATGTTACACATGCCTTTCTCTGACTAGCTTATTTTTCTTAGCATAATACTCTCCAGATCCCTCATGTCATCTCAAAGAATAACAGATCTTTCTTTCTTACAACTGCATAGTGTTCCATTGAGTATATGTACCACTGCTTTTTTTATCCACTTCTCTATTGATGGACACTTAGGCTGTTTCCAGATCTTAGCAATTTTAATTACTGCTGCTATGAACATAGGGGTGCATATATTCTTTCTGATTGGTGTTTCAGGCTTCTTTGGGTATATTCCTAGAAGTGGGATCATGGGTCAAATGCCAGTTCAATTACTAACTTTTTGCAGAAATACCATATTGTTTTCCATAGTGGCTGCCCCAGTTTGCATTCTCACCAGCAGTGTACTAGAGACCCCTTTTCTCCACACCGTCGCCAACACTCGTTTGATGATTTGTTGATGGCAGCCATTTTGGCAGGTGTGAGGTGATACCTCCTAGTTGTTTTAATTTGCATCTCTTTGATGATTAGTGACATTGAGCATTTTTTCATATGTCTATTGTCCATTGATATGTCCTGTTTGGAAAGGTGTCTATTAAGGTCCTCTGCTCATTTTTTTTTTTTTAATCCTCACCCGAGGATATTTTTCTATTTATCTTCAGATAGAGTGGGAAGGAGAGAGAGAAACACTGACATGAGAGGGACACATCGACTAGTTGCCTCACACACGACCCCGAACAGGGCCGAGGACAAACCGCAATTGAGGTATGTGCCCTTAGCTAGAATTGAACCCAAGACTCATTGGTCCCCAGGTCAAATGCTCAAATCACTGAGCCAAATGGGCCAGGGCATCTTTTTTTTTTTATCCTCACCCGAGGGCATTTTTTTTTTTTGCATTTATCTTCAAATAGAGTGGGAGGGAAGAAGAGAGAGACAGATTGACTAGCTGCCACCCACACAACCCCAACCAGGGCTGGAGACAAACTGCAACCCAGGTAAGTGCCCCTAGTGGGAACTGAACCCGGGACTCTCTGGTTCTTGGGCCAACACTGTAACCACTGAGCCAAACCGCCCAGAGCCAGGGCCCCCATTTTTTTTTTTTTTTTTTTATCCTCACCCGAGGACATTTTTCCATTTTTTGCACAGACAGAGTGGGAGGGAGAGAGAGGAAGAGAGAGAGAGGGAAACATCAATGTGAAAGGGACACATCGAGTGGCTGCCACCTGCACGACCAACCAGGGCCGGGGACAAACTGGAACCAAGGTACATGCCCTTAGCAGGAACCGAACCCGGGTCTCTCTGGACCGCAGGTTGACGCTCTAACCGCTGAGCCAAACCGGCCAGGGCCCCCATTTTTTAATTGAATTCTTTGTCTTTCTTTTGTTGTGTTGTATGAGTACTTTATATATTTTGGAAATTAACCCCTTATCTGATGTAGCCTTGGTAATTATACTCTCCCATACAGTGGGTTCCCTTTTCATTTTGATGTTTGTTTGTTTGTTTTTTGCTGTGTAGAAACTTTTTAGTTTGATATAGTCCCATGTATTAATTTTTTCCTTTGTTTCTCTTGCCTTAGGCATTGTATCAGTGAAAATTCTGCTGCGAGTGAAGTCTGAAATTTTGTTGCTTACATTTACTTCTGAGATTTTTATGGATTTACGAGTCATATTTAAGTCTTTAATCCATTTTGAGTTTATTCTTGTGAATGGTGTAAGTGAGTGGTCTAGATTTTTTTTGCATGTAGCTGTCGAATTTTCCCAACACTATTTATTAAAGAGGCTGTCTGTTCTCCATTTTATGCTCTTGCCACCTTTGTCAAATATTAATTGAGCGTAATGTCTTGGGTCAATTTCTGGGCTCTCTGTTCTGTTCCATTGGTCTATATGTCTGTTCTTGTGTCAGTACCAGGCTGTTTTGATTACAATGGTTTTGCAGTATAACCTAATACCCGGTATTGTGATCCCTCCTACTTTGTTCTTCTTTTTCAAGATTGCTTGGCTATTTGGGATCTTTTTGGGTTCCATATAAACTTTTGGAGTGTTTTGTCTAGTTCTGTGAAATATGTCATAGGTATTTTAATGGGGATGAATTGAGTCCATAGATTGCTTTAAGTAGTATGGACATTTTAATGATGTTAATTCTTCCAATTCATGAACAAGGTTTATGCTTTCAATTTTCTACATCTTCCTCTATTTCTTTTTTCAATGTCCTGTAGTTTTCTGTGAACAGGTCCTTTACTTCTTTGGTTAAGTTTATTCCTAGGTATCTTAATTTTTTTTTTTTTTTGCAATGGTAAACAGGATTTTTTTTTAGTTTCTCTTTCTGTGTTTTCATTATTGGTATATAAAAATGCAAATGATTTCTGAATGTTGACTTTGTAGCCCGCTACTTTGCCAAATTAATTTATTGAATCTAGTAGTTTTTTTATGGAATCTTTAGGGCTTTCTATGTACAATATCATGTCATCTGCAAATAATGACAGTTTCATTTGTTCCTTTCTGATTTGGATCCTTTTTATTTTTCCTTCTTCTCTGATTACTGTGGCTAAGACTTCCAGTACTATATTAAATATGAGTGGTGAAAGTGGACATCCCTGTCTTGTTCCTGTTCTTAAGGGAAATGTTTTAGTTTTTGCCCATTGAGTATGATGTTGGCTGTAAATTTGTCATAAATGGACTTTATTATGTTGAGATATGATACTTCTATTCCCACTTTGCTTGAGAGTTTTTATCAAAAATGGATGCTGGATTTTGTCAAATGTTTTTTCAGTGTCTGTTGATATGACCACATAATTTTTATCTTTCACTTTGTTTATATAGTGTATCACATTTATTGATTTACAAATATTGTACCAGCTTTGCATCCCTAGGATAAATCCTGCTTGGTTATTGTGTATAATTATTTTAATATATTGCTGGATTTGATTTGTTAAGATTTTGTTGAGGATTTTGGCATCTATGTTCATCAGGGATATTGGCCTGTAATTTTCTTTCTTTGTATTGTCGTTATCTGGTTTTGGGATTAGGATTATGCTAGCCTTATAAAAAGAGCTTGGAAGTCTTCCTTCCTCTTGAATTTTTTGGAATAATTTGAGGAGAGTAGGTGGTAGTTCTTTGAATATTTCATAAAACTCCCCTGTGCAGCTGTCTGGACCAGGGCGTTTGTTTCTTGCGATTTTATTAATTCCTCCTTTTATTTCTTTAATTGTCATTTGTCTGTTTAGGTTTTCTGACTCTTCTCAGTTGAGTTTTGGAATAATATATGATTCTAAGAATTTGTCCATTTCCCCCAGGTTGTCAGATTTGTTGGCATATAATTGTTTATAGTATTTTCTCACAATTCTTTGTATTTCTGTGGTGTCCATTGTTACTTCACCTCTTTCATTTCTGATTTTTTAAATTTGAGTTATCTCTTTGTTTCTTAGTGAGTCTGTCTAAAGGTTGATCAATCTTTTTTATGTTTTCAAAGAACTAGCTCTTGGTTTCATTGATCTTTTGTATTGTTTTTTTAATCTCCATGTCATTTCTTTCTGCTCTGATTTTTATTATTTCCTTCCTTCTACTAACTCTGGGTTTTTCCTTTTGTTCTCTTTCTAAATCTTTAAGCTATGGGTTAGATAGTTTATTAGAAATGTTTCTTCTTTCTTGAGGTAGGCCTGTATTGCTATGAACTTTTCTCTCAAGACTGCTATGTCCCATAGATCTTGTATTGTTGTGGATTCATTTTCATTAGTTTCCAGGAAGTTTTTATTTATTTCTGGATCTCATTGGTAACACACTTATTGTTTAATAAGATGCTATTTAGCCTCCATGTGTTTGAATGTTTTTTAGTGTTTTTATTGTAATTGATTTCTAGTTTCATGCCATTATAATCTGAGAAGATGCTTTATATGTTTTCAATCTTCTTGAACTTATAGAGAGTTACTTTGTGCCCTAATATGTGGTCTATCTTTGAGAACTTCCCATGTACACTTGAGAAGAATGTGTATTCTGCAACTTTGGGGTAAAATGTTCTGTAAATATCAATTAAGTCTGACTGATCTAATTCATCATTTAAGAACTCTGTTATCTTGTTAATTTTTTGCCTAGACGAGCTATCCAGTGGTGTCAGTGGCATGTTAAAATCACCCACTATAATTGTATTGCTATTGATATCTCCCTTGAAGTCCTCCAGAAGTTTTTAAATATATTTTTGTGCTCCTATATTTGGTGCATATATGTTTACCAGGGTTATAGCCTATTGCTGGATTAATCCCTTTAATATTATGTAGTAACCTTCTCTGTCTCTTATTATGGCCCTGGTTTTAAAGTCTATCTTATCAGATATGAGTATTGCTACACCAGCTATTTATTCATTTCCATTTTCCTGCCATCCCTAATTTTCAAATCTCTATCTATTCCCACTTTTTTCCCAATTTGAAACTGAATAACTAAAAAAATAAATAAATAAGATTGATAGATGATAAATATAAAAATAGGTAAAATCATTGCAATTTTAATCGCTATCTAGAAAAATATTATTGTTACCAACACACATTTTAGTTGTTTGTTACTTGGTTTTTGTTTTTAACAAAGAGAAAAGAGAAAGAAGAGAAAAGAAAGAAGAGACAGTTGTACATTTCTAAGTGTTTTATCAAAGATGAATGTAGAAATTTGTTTGCATCACAAACCACCTCACAAATGATATAATTTATCATGATTGCCATCCTAAACACAAGAAGGAGCAGAAATAAAATCTTAGAAGCTTTATGTGGGAGAACCCCTGTAGCCAAGGGGATGGTTAAACTTCAAAATCAGTAATTGGCCCTAATTTCCCAATCTTAAATCTTAAACTGGCTAGATTACCCATTAATCAATAAATATTTTGGGGGTAAGAAGTGCATAAACATGCTTCTGAAAACTCACAACCACATATTGTATGCATTTCTAATCCTTGATATAGATAGGACATTTTAAATTTAGTTCTTTTCTTTTTCATTCTTATTTTTTAACTGTACTTTAATGCCCTGTGAGCTTTAAAATTTCTGTCAGAATTTAGACTTAAACCAAGACTTTTTCTCTAATTTGAGGAAGGGGATGAATATACCGTCTTAAATAGAAGGAAATGTAAGAAGTCAGTGAGGATGCCTTCTGGAAACCTCCAAGAGACAGAGGGTAAGTTAGAATGACAGCAGACAGCAGATGAAAACTGCAGGTAACAACTTGACAATCCATTCACTGTGACACACTATGCAGTAGGCAACAATCTTGCCTTTCTTTAAACTAGATAACTTGCTTTTATTTTGTCTGATTTTGATCATTAACACAACTGCACACAACCTGTCAGTTAAATTAACTTTAGGCTGAATTGCTGCCTACACTTCCACCTCATTTTACTTAAGTACTTTAAAAAAATCCCACGCTTTCTTAAAGAAACATTGAGACAAAAATAATTAGAAAGAAAGGTTCCCAAACTTCAAAACCTCTCTTCTTCTCTCTTCCCCACCATTTATACCATGTAGTTAAAGTTTAGTCATCTGGTTTTACCACTACATTAATTACATTTGTATCTTCAGTTTATCTGATCAACCCATAGTTTCTTATAGATCAAAATCTTATATTCAAGTTTCTACTGGACAGTCCATCTGGTTAAAACATAGGCACATATTCACACTGCTAAATAGAAAAGCAATGGTTTTTCCTCAAAACATGCTGTTTTGTCTTAAAAATATGTATCATTATCCATCAAGTTGTAACCTCTTCTTCTTTATTTTTCAACTGTAACACCAAGTTTTGTGAATTCTTCCTCGATGACATCTTTGGAATCTGTCCCTTTTCCCATCTCCCCTTCACCTCTTAATTCAGACCTCAATCATCTCTCACCCAGATTATTGCAACAGCTCAAAACTTGCCTCTGTAGACCACACGTACACATTAATTCCATGATGCATGCAGCTAGTTATCTTTCCAAAGTGCACATATCTTCATTTCACTTCTTTAGTTAAAACCCTTTGCTGGCGCCACACCCTCCAAGGAATAAAGTCCAAATGACATGGAGTAGTGAACACGCCCTTCATGGCTTGTCCCTGCCAGAGCGCTCCAGCCTCAGTTCCTCCTAGGCACTTCTGCAATGGTATCTTACTTTTACATCCCATCTCCCTGTCTCCTAACAGCTCCTTAGGAGCACAGATTCTGTCCTTTTAGTCATTGCTTATCACTGAATCCTCAGTACATAATGAACAGGAAAGCCATAAAGAGTTGGTGCTTAATAAACAGTGTTTGGAGAATGAAGAAATGGCAGACAAAAATGTCTTAGAAGTCAATACCACAGACTCACTATTTGAAGATGTGTTACTATTGCTTCGGTGACATTAAAAATAAGCAAAATAATCCTTCTTAGATTTAGTTATTAAGAGGTGTTGCAAACTAATGGTTAGAACACATACTTGAGAATCAGACAGACTTAGGTAAGTAAACTTTTGTCCTGTTGATTTCCTTCCTTTCTCTCTCTCTCTCTCTCTCTCTCTCTCTCTCTCTCTCTCTCTCTCTCCCTCCCTCCCTCCCTCCCTTCTCTCTCTCTCTCTTTCTTTCTTTCTTTCTTTCTTTCTTTCTTTCTTTCTTTCTTTCTTTCTTTCTTCTTTCTTTCTTTCTTTCTTTCTTATCCTCACCCGAGGAAATTTTTGCATTTGTCTTCAAGTAGAGCGGGAGGGAGAAAGGGGGGGAGAGGAAGAGAGAAACATCAATGTGAGAGACACATCGAGTAAGTGGTTGCCACCCACACAACCCCAACTGGGCCACCGGGGACAGACTGCAACTGAGGTACGTGCCCTTAGTGGGAACCAAAAGCGGGACTCTAAGGTCCGCAGGCCGATGCTCTAACCACTGAGCCAAACCAGCCAGGGCTGTCTTATGTGATTTTCTCTGCTTTAGTTACAAAACAAACTAAGCAAAACTGTAGCCTTATTTTTTAGCTTACTTTCTACTGGTACAGATTTGAAGGCAGCTTCATGACATGATAAAAAGAAACTGATGTTTAAGAAACATGTAATTAACTTGGTAGCTTGGGACTTCAGAGACAAAAAGAAAAGGAAATATCAAGATGTGATGGTTAATTTTATGTCAACTTGAGTGACCATGGGGTGGTCAGATTAAACATTATTTCTGGATGTGTCTGTGAGGATGCTTCTAGATGAGATGAACATTTGAATATGTAGACTGAGTTGACTAATATGTGGGCATCATCTGATCTTTAGGGCCTTAACAGAAAGAACAAAAGGCAGAGAAAAAGTTAATGGACTTTTTTTGTGTGTCTCACAGCTTAAGCTGGATGCCTCTTCTCATCTTCTTCTGCCCTTGAACTGGGATTTATCACCCTCACACTCAGACTGAATTATATCACGGACTGTGCTGGGTCTCCAGTTTGCAGACAGCAGATGGTAGGACTTCTTGGCCTCTATAGTTGTGTGAGCCAATTCCACAATAAAGACATGTTTTATGTATATATGTGTATCCATAAGTATGCATATGCAAACACACAAACACATATATTGGTTCTATTTCTCTGGAGAACCCTGACTAATACAAAGGAAATGTATTATGTTAGGAAAGGTAGGAGATAGGGGGGAAATGTACATTTATCCAGGTGCCATGACAGCTAGTTTTGCAAAGACTGTCTCTCTCTCACTTAATCCTCACAGTAACATCTTGTTAGCTTCATTTTACAGAAGAGCATGAGTGGGGTGTCACAACATGCTTGATAGCAGACAATTGGTTAGTAAATAATGGAATATGGATTAGAATAGAAATCAGTCTAACTCCAAAACCTTAGTCTTTATCCAGGACAAGCTGTTTAGGTATATTCTAGCACTGAGAGCTAGAGAGATGTTCTGCATGTCCAGCTACTGCTGACTTTACACAAACAAGCAAGTTTGTATGGGGCAAGTAGCCATATTGTCATGTGGTTTCATCAACTGACTTGGGATACTATCCTGTTTATGAAGATTATATGAATTAGTCTATAAGAAAGATTAAAAAGAAGAATAAGCATCATGATCAAGAATTTTTAAAAGAATAAAAGCTTCGAAAATCCAAAACATGTCTAAAAATCAAAGGAAGCGCTAGCTCCACTGAGATCCAGTGGGTCAAAGTGACAAGGTGATGATGAATGTCTTGTATGGTAGGTTGGCTTCTTAATGTTCACATGTTTTGCTATATTGTGGAAAAATTTATGGCACCATTATCTTATACAGAAGATCTACCCATTCTGTAGATTTTTTAAAGTTCCCTACATTCACCATCCAGGCCAAATGTGTTAATGCAGTCAGAAATAATTGAAAATGCCATTTATAATCTTTAGTCCTGTCTTCTGAGCATTGTGTTGCATAGGTGCTCAGCATACTTTTGAAGTAGCCATGCTACCAAAAAAAAAAAAGGATGACATTTGCTTTGTTATATTAAAACAGTTCGAGAAGGATATAACAGCTCCTGAGACAATTAGCTTGAAAGAATGGAGTGCGTTTTAATATTAGCTCACAAATATATTTGCACTTTATGATATTTATTACCTAGGCTCAACTAATAAAAAAGTAGAAAAATATAGAACCCACTAAGGCCTTCTCATTGACTAAAAGCATGTCATTATACGTGGTTTGTTAGAGGACCTGCTTTCAGGCTGATAACCTTTCACGTTCACTTGGTTTGATAAATTCACAACCCAAATCCCCTGGTGAAATCTCCCTAATGTACATTGAATAAATAAAAGCAATTCAAGGTGTAAGTAACTAATAAAATCTTCTGCTCATTATTTTAAGAGGATGTCACTAACTGACCAGGAATATATCACTTCATCAGCTCTGAACTCTTTAACAGACCAGTGAAATAAATCATAAGTAGGTACATGTAGTGAAGGTATTTTTTTTAAATGCATCCAGTGAATTTATTTTATCTCCTCAGATGTGCTATGAGTACTCAAGGGAAAAAGGATTTGGGGGAGGGGATAAAATTCAATAACAATATCCATTTACCTGCTCTGTGCATAGCAGTGCCTTATCCTGAACCCAGCCTTATTTTTACAAGCTAAAAATCAGTTTAAGGTGAAAAGTTTTTTAAAAACACACCTAAGGTTCATTTCATGTAAATGTATGGGGAATTTTATGGGATTATATGGAAAATTTTATGTGACTATATGGAAAATTTTATTTTATGCAGTATTTTTTAAATGATCTGAATTTATTTAAATGTCTTCCCATCAAGAAGTGGGTGGATATCCTCTCCTCTTGAAACTGGATTGTGAGACAGCTTGAGCAACAGAATACTGCAGAGGTGATGCTGTGCTGGCTTTTAAGGCCTTAGGACATCGGCTGCTCTTAAACACAACCACCACCATGTGAAAGGGGAAGGTCTGGAGAAAGCCCCACATGCAGGGGACCTGACAGCAGTACCTGCCAGCCCTATGAAGGAGCCTTCGTGGATACAGATGCCCCTCCCACTGAGCCACCTGTTCTGACACCTTGTGGAATACAGGTGAGCGATCCCACTATGCCCTGACAAAGGTGTAGATTAATGAGAAAACCAAATGAATGCTGTTGTTTTAAATGTGAGTTTCGGGAGAACTTGTTACCCAGCAATAGATATTTGCAACACTTATAAAAACCAACAGGTGCACTGAGCAGTTATTTTCAAAGAAAGGCAATAATCACAGAATGTCATGATCAAAGCCTAGAAATTTTTTTTATTTTTTTATATGTTCTGCCTACATAAATATTCATGGTCTTAGAGTGGAACCTGAAACTCCTGAACTTGAACCTGAACCCTGACCACAGTAATTGATTTTACATTTTGTTGGTATATATCAATGTATGTACATGTATGTAAGAGTTCAGAGAGAAATTTCCAGAATAAAAGTACTACGTTTTGTTTTCTGCTTAAAAATTAAATACAGATGATCTGTGAAATAGATGAGGTACTCTAGTCAAGGGAGAGAACCTGAACCACACCTTGATAATAGCAGCAAGTCACCTACCTATGGAGATGTCTGATAGATCTACACCGTTGCCCCAGCTCCATGACCTGAAAAATTCACCATCTAAAGGATTGAGCAGAAACCAGAAGAAGAAACAAATTTTGGCTGCACATGAAAAATAAGGGGACATTTTTTTTTCTGTGGCTCCATCCCAGAAAAATTAACCTAACATATTTGGGATATGGGCAAACATCCATATTGATACACAACTAAACAAACTTTAGTTTTAAGAATTCTCATATGTAGCCAAAGCTATCCACCACTAGTCTAGAATCTCTGCTTATAAGTTCTTTCCTCTGTTTCCTAAACAAGCCTGGAAGGAAGTAAAGGGAAGTGAAGTGGGGCTGGTGGATAAAGAACAGATTTTCTTTTATCTCCCTGACTGTCCTCTAATCCTGAATGACTTCCTGTTTTACAGGTGAGAGTAGAGCAAGTGGAAGAAAAAGAAGGGAAAAAGTAAAATAAAAGAAGTGGTAAATAATAAAGAGAAAACAATATGCATATACTAATACAAAAAGAAAACCCATAAACTCATCCAATGTCAAAGAATTGAAAAAATAACCAGAAATATTTCTTTCCTAACTATCAGATTGGGAGTTTCAAAATATAATTTTATAATATAGAATTATATCTAATGCTGTTGAGAAAATGAGGAAATAGAAATTCAAACGCTATGGGTGGGAACATAAATAGGTAAAATTTCTGTGGAGACAATTTAGCAGCTTCTATCAAATGAAATTCACATTCTCTTTGATGCAGCAGTCCTGCTTCTGAAGAGTCCATTCTACAGAAGTCAGCATATGTGCACAAATATGGCTGTGTAAAATACTCACTTTCACGTCATATCTAAATTAAAAAAACTGGAAGCAACTCAGGTATCTATTTAACAAAAAAAATAATCAAGTAAATTGTGGTGTGTTACTTCTATGGGATATTATTTAACCATTATCAAGAATGAGCTATGATAGATTTACAGGTAATAACAAGCATAAATTTCCAAAGCTTAGAATTAGAAAAAATAATAAATCACAAGTTAATACTATTTATGAGTATTTGTGTGTGTGCATATACATTTATGTACACACATGTGTATGTGTGTGCATGTGTATGTGTATATATGTGGAAAATTGTTTGGAAGTTGTGCTCTAAATTATAAAATATGATTTCCACCAGATATGGAAGAGTAATTGAAGAGAGGGATAAGAGAAGAATTGGGTAGAGGGTAAGAAAAGACTATTCATATACTGGTTTATTAATTTTTACAATTTTTTTTTTCAGTGAACAGCAAAAGACATCAAAACTGAACTGTGATAGTCTCTTTTTTTTTTTATCCTCACTCGAGGACATTTTTCCATATTTTGTTCAGATAGAGTGAGAGGAAGAGAGAAACATCAATGTGAAAGGGACACATTGAGTGGTTGACACCTGCACGACCCAACCAGAGCCGAAAACAAACCTCAACCGAGGCACGTGCCCTTAGCAGGAACCAAACCCGGGTCTCTCTGGATCTCAGGCCAACACTCCAACAGCTGAGCCAAACCAGCCAGGGCAATAGTGTCTCTTCCTACCCATCCTCATTGGGGTTAAGAAATTGTGTATCTAACCTGTTCAGTTATCATAGCTCACCCAACTTGGGATATAATCAATTAGCAGCTGCCTCCTTTATTGCTAAAATTTATGCAAATTTTACACAATTATGACCCATGTTTTTACGTTTCTAAAAAAAATCAAGTTTTGTTGCATCAATTTCTTAATTTTCACTACTTGATTACAAATGTAATTCAGCCATCGCTGTCTCCACAGAGAAGGTTCTCAAATATTTACCTGGAAAATGTTTATAATTTTAAGCTTTTGCACCACTGTTTCTGTCTACCAATCATACATACTATCACAATAACATATCCATTGTTATAATTGCTAGTCAGTAAAAGAAACAGAGAAACATTACATTATCCAAGATAATTGTGCCATGTGTAGAAGTCTATTTCATTTGTACTCAATGTTCTGAAAATGGTGTATTTATAGACTAACTCCACACTGAAATGATCTTTTAAAGATTATATTTGTAAATGTTCATCATCTGGGAAGCATTTATTAAACCCTTCTCTCTATATAGTTCTAAGTGTTCTACAAAAGTTATGAGCAAAGAAGGGCAAACCCTGACCTCAAGCACATTTAAATTCACTGAAAGACAGAAGATTACTAATATCTGAGCAGCAACTCTTCCTTAAAATATAATAGTGGTTTTTTTTTAAGTATTCATTGAACTTATTACAGGCTGGAAACAATTCTGGGCCCTTGAGATACATCCATATATAAAAGAGAAGAACATTTTTAAAAACCTCCCTCCCTCCATAGAGTTCATATTATCCTGGGGCAAACAGGCAATAGGAAGTAAGTAACAAAATTATAATACTATTTAGATTATATAGCATGCATGATAAGTGCCACAAAAAAAAAATGGTTGGAAAAAGGAATTGAGCATTGGCGGTTTGGGCAGGAAGAGGAGGGCACAAGCTGTTGTGTGGTGGGCCCTGAGGTGCAGTTTTCAATAGGATGATAAGGGACACCTTCAATGAGAAGCTGACCCTTGAGAAATATCTGAAGGACCTTGAGGAGTTACTTATGTGATTCCACGCTGAAAGACAGATGAGCCAGTATCCAAAGGCAAACAGGTTCCCAGAACGCTTGATGAACAGCAAAGCCAGTATTCTGATTTGCAGGTTGTTATAGAAAATAAAATAAATAAATAAAAAAGGTTAGTGTAAAACAAAGGTGAGGCCAAGGCATGTAGGGCCTTGTGAGCCACTGCAGACTTACACATTTACTCCGAGAAAAACAAAATAAAACTGTGGTTTGAGCAGCGAAGGGAAATTGTATGAGGAGATGTTTAAAGGAATCACTGTGAAGGCTGTCTTAATGACAAGACATCAGAAATGAGAATAAAATGAGGAAGCCCAGTTATGAGGTTGTTGGGCTGACCCAGAAGAAATCTGATGCTGTGTAGGCCAAAATTGTAGCAGTGAAAGTGGTGAGGAGGAGATCAGATGCTGGACAGGTAATATAGATGGATTTTACAAAATTCCTTGGGAACTGAATTCAGAGTGTGAGAGAAAGGAGTCAAGGCTATTGGCCAGAACAATTGAAAAGACTGAGTTGCCTTCAAGATGAGAAAAACCAAGAGCGAAGCAGATGAGTAGGGCACATCAGAAGTTTAGATTTGGACCTTCAGCTGGAGGCTGGAGATAGTATAGGGAGAGCATGACAGTGTGGAATTCAGAACTGAGGCCTGGGCTGTAGATACACATTGGGATCATCAGCAATCAAACTGGATAAACTCATCACGGGAGTAAATCTGGCCGTGGAAGAGAAGATGCCCGAGCGTAAATCCCGGGCACTCTGACACTGAAAGGTCAGGGAAATTAGGAGTCACAGACAAGAGACTGAGAAGGAGCAGTGAGTAAAATGGAGAAAACTCAGAAGAGTGGGGTCTCCAAAAGCCAGAGGAAGAAAGTGTTTCACAGAGGAGGAGGTGACAAATTGCGTCACATTCTGTCAGTTGGCTGAGTAACACGAAGACTGAGGTGTTACCGCCGCATGCAGCCAAGGAGGTCACTTGGCGTCTCCACCAGAGGAGTTTGGGCAGTGAGGAGACGGCATAAGTGTGGCTGTAGTGGATGTCAGAGAAAAGGGCAGGTGGATACAGTACCGTTTCAAGATAGTTCACTAAATAGAGGACAGAGAAATGAGAAGGAAAATGAAAGGGAAAAGGTCAAGGGACAGATAGGCTGATGGAAAAGATTCTGTACAAAAGGGTATGGTAGCCCAGCTGGTGTGGCTCAGTAGACTGAGCATTTGTCCCACGAACTGAGAGGTCCTAGTTCGAATCCCAGTCAGGACACATGCCCAGGTTGTGGGCTCCATCTCCAGTAGGGGGTGTGCAGGATGCAGCTGATGAATGTTTCTCTCTCACATCAATGTTTCTATTTCTCTCTCCTTTCCTCTCTCTCTAAAAAATCAATAAAAAAATATTTTTTAAAAAAAGGGGTATGGTAAATTTTAAGAATGATATGACAAGGAGGAGGTGTGAGTCCTGGAGCAGTGCCCTTGAATAGGCAAAGATAAGTAGGTTCACGTGCACACTTAGTGCAGAGGTCCCTGTGTAGGGGCAGGTTGCTCACCTAGCAACCAGGGGAAAAGAGGGCGGGGCACCAAGGCAGGCAGATGGGCTCAAGTGGCCATCTGATCTATAGATGTTCTCTTCTATATTACTTTATTTTTCTCAGTATGGTAAAAATCAAGGTCATCAATTGAGAGTGACATTGAGGGAAGAAGCAGTAGAGGTTTAAAAGAGAAGAAGACAAGAAAAAATGGTCTAGGTCAGTAGGAAGATGAGTCTATAAATTAAGGAAATAGAGTAAGATTGTCAGGCAGAATTGAATGTTTACTTGGGATTCATGGTTAGGGATTTAAAATGAGACTAGTCAAGCCCTGGCCGGTTTGGCTCAACGGTTAGAGCGTCGGCCTATGGTCCAGAGAGACCCAGATTCAGTTCCCGCTAAGGGCATGTACCTCGGTTGCAGTTTGTTCCCGGCCCTGGTTGGTCTTATGGGTGGCGGCCACTCGATGTGTCCCATTCACATCGATGTTTCTCTCTCTCTCTCTTCCTCTCTCTCCCTCCCACTCTATCTGAACAAAAAATAGAAAGGTGTCCTCAGGGGAGAATTTAAAAAAAAAAATGAGAATAGTCAAGAGAATGTGTCTTTACTTTGGCCCTATTAAACTGCACAAGAGAAAGTGTGGGTTAAGAACAGAATTCACTTTAATTAAAGTTATGGGTAATCCAAGGGAACACATGGAAACAGGAGAGGGACAAGAAAGTTGATAGAAAAAGAAACAAAATAATATAGCAAAATAGACACATAAGGATAAAAACCTCATACAAACATATACAATGTGTAAAAATTTGTGGGTAGATTTCTTTAACATTAAGTGAATTCAAATGATAATTATCCATATCCACCTGGCTCTTTTCTTAACAATATACTCAATCACACACCTTTCTATGGTGCAAAACCTTTCTTTTGCAATGATTTTCACAGTCTGCGATACAATCTTTCAGTATATACAAAATTGACAAATCAACTTCTGATTTTGTTTTGGAAACAGCAAGTCTTTTGAAGCCAAATCTGGTGAATGAAGTGAGTGATCAGTCTATGTAATTCTATTTGGGGTCCCAAACGAGGTGTGATTACAAAGTAATAAGACTTATTTCCTTGAATGACTCATAAACTGGCTCTGAAGAAAATTCCAAAGGAAGAGTTACACAATTTGGAATTAGGCTCCAGTTAATCAGAAAAGGGCTTCTGGAAAGAGTGAGTTTTAAATTAAGTGTACATGGGGGGATGGGAGGTAACAGATTGGCAGACACCAGGAATGACCCGAACAGGTAGAACTTACATTTCTACAGATATTTTAAGTTTAATGTTTAGATATTATTTGCATGTACCTGCATTTATCCTTAAAGTCAGTGTGCGACGTAGGTAGCATAGACTCTTCTGCATTTAAAAGAACATAGGGCTCTCTATTCCCTCACTACCCCTAATTGTAAATGAGGAAAATAAGCTGCAGAATTTAAGAAACATGTTCAAAATTACAGATGTAATGAGAAAAACAAAACGAAAACGAAAAGCAGCCACTAAAACCTGTGCCTCCTGGTCTAAACTCAGGGTGTTCTCTCCCAAATTGTCATAGTCCTTAAAATTTGACAGAGGAGGAACTAAGGATCAGTTTCTGTTCCTTGATTTCCTACATCCAATTGCTGTAATGTAGATACAGAGAGGAAAGTACTATATTTCCTAATAAAATCTCTGGATCAGTTCTTCTCAACGAGGATGGTTTTGCCCCCAGAGGAGGCGTTATTTTTTTATTAATTAAGAATAAAATTTTTATCTCTTCCGAGATATATTGCAGTTAATTTTTAATTTATGAATCCTTATTACTATTGATGTCTTTGGTCCTATATTTTACAAATGGAATGTATTTAGATATGAAAACAGCAGCAAGAGAATTTGTTTCCCAAAAGCTGCATTTCAGAACTCACCAGATTGTGTGGCTGTTGAAAATCGATTTTCCCTCACCTTGTGCTCTGCTCATGCAGTTTTATTTTCCAAGGGGAAACACCTGCAATCAATTGATGAACTGCTGTTTGTGGATCCAACTGTCACTAAGGCCTTGCAGTGGCAAAAGCCTCATTAACATGACAGGATGTGCCTGCAAATGTATCACTGAGATGCAAACTGTGAGCTCATATATTATTGTCTTTGCAGATTCTCTTCTCAAAAGGCAAACCCAGCTTTTCGAAGGAGAGGTGTTGAACCTTATGCAATGGACGCTGCCATTTGGTAGTATGTTAATGGCTAAGACACACTCATATTCCTCCTTTGTCCGCTCACAGTAATTTTCCAATTTCTTCTCTACAAAATAACAGCAAAAAAAGCCCTCACTGAATCTCACAAAAGGTATTGCCTCTGAGACCTGCTCAGTTTAGGGTTTTTTTTCAATAATATTCTTCATTGTCACAGTTGGTATGTGCCCTCGAAGGCAATTTCTTTAAAAAATAAAAATAATAGGGAAAGAATGAAAGCAGCTCATCTTGTAAATTTACGGCAAATTCTGTAATTGTACATAATTGCTGTTTCCACAAATGTAAAGCTGTTTCCTGTTTGGTGGAGCTTTACATTAAAATATTTCCATTTCTGGCCTGGCCGGTGTTGCTCAGTGGTTGTGTCAATCTGTGCACCAAGAGGTTCGATTCCTGATCAGGGTACATGCCCAGGTTGTGGGCCGGATACCCAGTGTGGGGCAGGCAGGAGATGACCAATCGATGTTCTCTTGCATCGATGTTTCTGTCTCTCTCTCCCTCTCCCTTCCTCTCTTTCTAAAATCAATAAAGAAAAAATTTTTTTTCTTTTTTAAATTTTTATTTCTGCCTTGGCAGGTTTGGCTCAGCAGTTAGAACATTAGCCCTCAGACCAATGAGTTGAAGGTTTGATTCCGATTCCGGTCAAGGGTATGTGCCTTGGTTGCAGTTCGTCCCCTGCCCTGGTCGAGGTCATGTGGGAGGCAGCCAGTTGATGTGTCTTTCTCAGATTTATGTTTTTCTCTCTCTCTCTCTTTCTCTCTGTCTCTCTCTCTTCCTCCCTCCCACACACTCTATCGGAAGAAAAATTGAAAAATATCCTCGGATGAGGATTAAAATATATATATTGTTTTTTTTCTATTTCTTGTAATACCTTTACACTAATTTTAACATGAAAGAAGAGAGTTTTGGTGTTGTGGGTAAACCAAAACATCATCCTGTATAATCCAGTCATCTTCAGAAGAGGACATAGACCCCAGAGGTTACACACATTGCTGAAGTTCACTTAGTTAATTAATGACAATGGTAACTTAAATATGGGTTTGTTTGTTTTTATTTGTTTTTGTTTTATATTACAGTAGGATTGAAATAAGCCCTAGAATAGTTTGTTTTATGCAATGAAAAAGCTGAAGAGTTGACCAGATGTCAATAATTTTTAAATCTGGTCAGCTTTGGAAATGATATAACTTCTTCTACACCTACTCTGTATGTATGAAATACCCAATAGCCTTTGAATAAACTAAAGTGTTTGCATGATGTCCAAAGGACGTTTTCAATGAATAAACTTTTATTAAACACTGCCATGTCTCTGTTATCTTGTTCAACACTAAGTATACCATGGGAAAACAACAGAAGACTAAGGTAGAAAACATATATGAAAATATGAAATGGCAGGAGAATGTGATAGATGCTAAAATATAAGGATATAATAGGTACAGTGGCCACAGCCAGAAAAAAATGTTCAATTTCACCTATTAGGGTCAGAGAGGTTGCCACAGGTGAAATAACAATGATGGAATGTCTTTGAATGGCCTTTCCAAGAAATGTGGTTTGGTTTGTTTGTTTCTAACTTACCATTATATATGTCAAGGTACAGTCTATAGCAGCAGTTCTCAACCTGTGGGTCGTGACCCCTTTGGGGGTCAAAAGACCCTTTCACAGGGGTCACCTAAAACATAACAGTAGCAAAATTACAGTGATGCAGTAGCAACAAAAATAATTTTATGGTTGAGGGTCACTACAACATGAGGAACTGTATTAAAGAGTCGTGGCATTAGGAAGGTTGAGAACCACTGGATAGGGTTTTGTAGAGTTAGGTTTTCTTTAAGAAAAACAACATGAATAATATTTGAAAGAGCAATGTAGCACTTTCAATACTTTTTTTCTTCATCATACAAATAAACAAAATAAGAACAAAATTAATATGAATGCAAATGCTTCTCTGTCTTCCCATTCTCCAAACTCCTGGTAGTAGTCTTGTTATCCAGGAAAAGCTAACCCTAATTGTACCTGCTAAAAATCTGGATCATCTACATCTATTAAGAAAGAATATATGGAGAAGAAGAAGAACCAAGGAAAGACGTGCTTCTCGGGGGAGGGAGGATAAGGAGTGACTGTAGGGATTTATGTGACTGTGGAGCAGGAGCTGGGAGGTAAATCTGAGAACGTACCTTTAAATGAAGGAGGGTCATGTTGAGACCCAAGAAGGGAAGACCACTGACTGAATGCTCAGAAGCCCCCTGGGAACTGAACCTCCTCCTGCAACTCATGAGCCTTTCCACTGCTGCTATAAGGGTCCAGGGAACTCTTATTATTTCCTTGTCTGCTTATGACATCTCACTTGTAACTGCCCACCAGAAGTAATGCTGGTTGACATCTCAAGATTTTGTTCTAAGACTGCTGCTATAGAATAAATTGTATTCCTCCACCAAATTTGTCTGTTGAAGCCACAACCTGAAATGTGATGGCATTAGGAGATGGAGCCTTTGGGAGGCAAGCAGGGTTAGATGAGTTCATGAGGGTAGGTCCCTCATGTTGCAATTAGTGATTTAATAAGAGGAAAAGAGAGATCAGTCATTCTCTCCCTGTGAGGACACAGTGAGGAGCACACAGCCATCTGCAACCCAGTAAGAAAGCTCTCACCAGGCAACTGAGTCAGTCAGCACCTGGGTCTTAGACTTCCCAGCTTTGCAGAAGTATGAGAAAATACATTCCTATAGTGTAATCCACTCATTCTGTGGTATTTTGTTATGGCCACCAGAGCTGACTAAGACACCAAATAAGTGGGGTACCTGGTAGGGTGGTGACAGCTTACCCACATGTTCACCTTGAAGAAAGTGGGGAAGATTAGAGTCTGGATTGAACCAGTCTGACATGCAAGCTGATGGTCTACAACTTATGGAAAAACCCGTACTCTCCATAGGCTGGGAAATTGGAAAGAGCTTTGAGGCCTCACTGTGCCTCACCGTTCTTTTCTCCCAATGAAAGGGGCTTCTCAAATCTCAGACCTGAGAGTGCATACAAATGAATGTGTAAAGCCCAGAAAACGTCACTCACATGAGGCTGAAACTTCTCTTTGTTTCTATTATTGTGCATAAAAATGTTTTCTAAGATGTCAGATTCACAGCTACTAAGCAACTTTATGGCGTAATACAAGATATGCCCTCTTGAAATTTTGTAATAAGATTTCTGAACCTGCCCTGGCCAGTTTGGCTCAGCGGTTAGAGCGTCGGCCTATGGTCCGGAGAGACCCGGGTTCGGTTCCCACTAAGGGCACGTACTTCGGTTGCAGTTTGTCCCCGGCCCTGGTTGGTTGTGCGGGTGGCAGCCACTGGATGTGTCCCTTCACATCGATGTTTCTCTCTCTCTCTCTCTCCCTTCCTCTCTCTCCCTCCCACTCTATCTGTACAAAAAATGGAAAAATATCCTAGGGTGAGGATGAAAAAAAAAAAAAAAAAAAGATTTCTGAACCCTAGAAAGTGGATTGTCTAAGACTCAAACACTCTACAAGGGAGTTATTAACATGAACACATTTGCTACCTAGGCGGTCACTTTCCGCAACAGCTGAGTTCTTCACCAAGAGACTGACTCCCGGGAAAGGAATGAGAGCTGCTCTGGGTTACACTAGTGACCCAGAATATAGGAAAGACTCTGAGCACAAAAAGTAAAAAGTGAATAATTCTCATAACCAAAGAAAATTTGAAAAAGGAACTTACTTCTTTTCTGTATACTCAATTAAAGCATTTGTGGTAAGGTGCAGAACTAGGTGTCGCATTTGCCTTCTGAGGATGTTTTCAGAAAGTGCTGGCTTTGAAGCCACAGCTATGTGGATTCAGAGTAACTTTGGCAAATTCTTTGTAATCTCCAACTGTTAATTTAATTTGCTGTAAATTGGAAATATTAATATCTCAGGGTAGTTCTGAAAAAAAATGAAAAAATGCATTTATATATACAGATGTGTATATACAGATACATATATAAATGTAGGTATACATTTATATATATATATACACTGTGTGTATATATGCTAATATATTGTGTATATACTGTGTATATGTGTTTCTGTGTATATGTATATTCATATGTGTATATATATGTATACACATGCAAAGGTAGATAGATGATAGATAGATTGATGAGATAGATAGATAGATAGATAGATAGATGATAGATAGATAGATAGATAGATAGAGCGAGCTAGCCCAATACTCAGAACATGCTACTTCCCCAGCCCCCACCCCCATTATTTCATTTTCTGGCATCTCCAGTGATTCCCATGCTCTTCAGAGGTATTACTTCCCACGGCTAGCAGGATTTGGAACTAGAAAACAGTTCTCCCTCACTGGCTCTCCTCCATGCCAGTATTGATCCCATCGGACTATGATTACTTGCTTATCTGCCCTCCCCTAGACTGGTGGCTCTTGATGGGTAAGGATGGTGTTTGTTTATTCTGTTTCTCCTATGACTTTTATGGTGACCGGTGCTTAGCAGGCACAAGGTAAGGCTTGTTTGCTGACGTTACTTGAATATCTAAGTGAGTGAAGGAATGAATGAGTCAATTAATTCACAGGAATAAATACCTTAAACTTGTTTTGTAAACATGATGATGAAGTAGTCAAGAATGAGTAAAAGTGAAAAATGGTAAGGAGCGTGTGAGAGTCTCTACCCTCTAAGCAGTCTCTAGTCGGGAACGCCATGTCAGCACTTGGAAAGGGCCCAATGCTCAGGGGTCTAAACCTCCAATGCCTGCAAGTCATCCAGTGGTGACAAAACTAACAGAGGAAGGAGTGCTGGAGACCGGGGCAAAGGACAGAGTGCATACACATTCTAAACAGACTTTTCAATTGTTTTTTAATGTTGCATGTTTTACTTTTTGTACACTGGGCAGGAAAGTCCAGTATGTCTACAGGGCCTGATTCCTGGGTCTCCACTACAGCCTCTGGAGATGACTTCCTAGGGTCTTCTGCAATGTTAAAATGGAATTTATTTCATTTGCAAGATAGCTAAAAAATCAAGTACTTCCGTGGGTAATATTCAACATCCACCATTCCCCTCAACCCCTCCCCAGGTTATAGCTTCATTCTTCTGTTACAATAAAGTCATAAATCGTCATATTCAAAGCTCAGACTGACACCATTAGAATCGACAGATAATTTAGTGGCCCCACAGGCTCATAGGCAACTAACTGTGCACCTTGGCCTCATAACGGTCGACTTTGTCCACATCCCCTATTGTATTTCTACAAGACAGCTCCGTGAAAAATACTAATTGATCTTGAGATAGCTGCAATTTAGACACAAAACAGCTTGTAGTGCTCTGTCACCAGGGATTCTCAGGGAAAGCCAAGAGGTAAGGTGATTAATGACACCAGCAAGAAAGGTTTTATCTCAAATGAGATGCTTATGTAAGACAATCTGGCTTTTGCAACTTTTCTTTTCTGCTTGTGTTTTATTAGAGGTCAGAGGAAAGTGCTTTTGTAGGTGAGGTTCCCCCTGGTGCTCTGACTCATTTTATAGCTCTTTTCTCCAGCTAAGTGCCCAAGGCACAGAGGAGAGGAAAGAGCACCAGCCTTGGAGTCAGAGGTCTGCACTAGGGCCTCAGCTTTGCAAATCTGGGCACATCACTTGACATCTCAGAGACTTAGTGTCTTCGTCTGAAAAATGAGAGAGATGGTCCATGCCTTCCCTTTTCCTATGCACTGCACCAAGTCCTGTCTAAATCCATCATTTTGTTATTTAACTCTCACCTCTATGAGTAAAAAAAAAAAAAGCATATTCTCAAATAAATATGTACATATACATTTGCATGTTTTGGACACATATTACTGCTTTAATATATTATGTATATTAAATATAAAAATAGACATTTCAGAAGTGGACATGGAAATAAAAGAAGCTGCAATATTTTCTGCCCAAGTTGAACTTCATGTACCTGGTAAACACGCCCACCACTTTGAAAACAGTGCTCTGGATATAATAGAGTATTTATATTCCCTGAATGAGACTTTTTTCCCCATAGTCTTTATACTCAACGTACAGTCCATGGACACATCAGAATCACCTAGGACATGTCGGAAATGCAAACTCTTGGGTCCCACCTCCCAGACCTGCTGAGTCAGACTCTGTGCTTTAAAAAGATCTCCAGGTGATTGGGTGTGCACTGACATTGAGTCTTTTTCTTGAAATAGGATTCCTTCATTTGCGTGATTTTCATCCTCTTTCCTTGGTCATTTCTGCTGCCACTTCTGCCCCAGGCATTTCAGAGAGTAAAAAATGGGAGCTTAGTTGTTTACTTTTGGAACTGCTATTGGGCCCAATGTCCAGCTGTCTTGTCCAGGAAACCAGGCTCTCGGTTTTACTAGGAGCCCAGAATAGCTTCCCATGCCTTGACCTTCTCCTTCCCTTGGGGTTCAGCTCCTTGTTCTTGGTTGAAATATATCCAGCTGCAAAAGAAAGGAAAGCGTATTTACATTTTCAATGAGAAACCCAATAGATGGCTAAATAAGAATTTACAACATTATAGAAGAAAAGAGGGTTCTGCAAAATGTGAGCCTTCTTTTCATTTAATAGATCTTCCTTATATAGACCTTTATTTCATATTTCAATGAAATTGCCTCCAATTAACAACAACAAAAAAATGTTTAAAGTGAATGCCACACTACTACCCCAGTGTGGAATTTCAGGGTACCTGGTATCATGGCCTAAATAAAAACTAGAAGACCAGAAAGTATACTTTAAAAAGACAGACTACACCATATTTGGGGGACCATCTGTTGTGATATTAGAACTAATCTCTAAATAAACACATCTAGTTAATTTCAACAGCTCAGAGCACTTACTGCACCCTGCCAGCTGCCCAGCCCCAGGAAAGAGATTTCTGCTCCCTGGTTACAAACACGGGAACTGAAGCACAGGGTGGACAGAACTCTCCTGCAAACCCTATTCCCAGATGATGCCATGTGAACTTGCACTCCATGTTTTTTATGTCACCTTTAGTAGCAGCCAACTCACCTGGTTCTGTCACATTCAGTGTGCAGCACCATAGATACATTTTCTTTAAGATTTTGCCAATCATGTATCATCTTCATGCAGTGTTTTGTAAGTACTTATTTAAGACTAACTTAGCTTATTACCACTATAGTTTCTTGCCTCCACTACTTCAGTTGTTCAAACTAATTTGGAACATGGAAGTGTTGGGGTGCAGCTCCATGTGAATGGCAGTCCCTGGAATTGTTCTGTGCACAAGTCGCAGGCCTGGTTTTACTTTTTTCTCAGGTTTGCCCTCCAGCTTACAATTTCAGTTTTATTGGTTTACATATTTTTCAGTCTAATTTAAATCGGTAGACTGTTTTCATAGGTAATGTATTAATCTCAGAAGAAAGCCTCGATTTCTAATGGAAATGCTTAACCATAATAGCATAAATGGTATCACTATAATTACCATTTAAAGAGGGGAGCAGAGAATGAGGCAGAGTGCTAGACTCATTAATTTTCCTGCCTCTAAGACTGAGATTCAGATCCAGCTCAGAGAGACAGGCCAAAAGCCGTATCAATCTCTGCTGTGAATGTTCAGTACAGTGAAATGGAATGTCACACAGCAGAGGAAGAACAGGCTACTCTGCCATCCCGTTGACCTTGAAGCAACAAAATAGAAATGTTAATTACCATTTGGATTATCATTTTATAATAATGTCTTTATTATGGTAATCATTAAATTTTAGATAAAGTTAAACACATTAAATCAGATCCTTAGCAGATTCTACTGCTTGAGTTTATAAAGACACCTATTTGAAATGTGTTGTTGAGAGTAAAATGTATACAGTAATTTATTTTGCATTTGCTTATGAATAAATATTTTGCATAAAGAAGTCTACACTATAATATATAAAAGTTACAGTTTTAGTGCTTTTGTAAAAAGTGTTTTAAATCCCATGTTACATAGTATATTTTAATAAATATAATTTACAACAACTTTCATATGAAAATGAAAATAAGTATATATAGAATCTATGGGGAACAAGACTTTAAATAGGTAAAATCTATTCACTTGATTAGTTATTTCGACTGAGTGATGCACAGCAATTAGAAAATAGAAACTGTGATAAATAATTGACTGAAACACTTCATTAATTTCTATCAAAGACTTGAATGAGGTTATACTAAAACTCATGCTAATATTTTAAATAACATTTGATGACAGAATTGGGAATCAACTGAATATGCTCCATCAAATTGTATTATTTTAATTTTACAGACAAATGAAATAAATATAGCAGAATTATCTTCTTTGGTTATTATGCCTGTATATTTTCATATTGTGTATTCTTCCATATATAATAAATGGAATCAAAATTTATACACATACATACACCCACAAGCATTTAAGATTTAGTGTATGAGTTTTGTAATAAGAAAGATTATGATTTACACATGTATTCTGCAAATAACTAGCTATATGATCTTGAGAAACATTTTAATCTCAATTTTCTTATTTGTAGAATGTGGATAATACAATCTATCTCTCAAGAGAGAGCTGAGTTTTAATAAAGCTCTGAGTACCTAGAAAATGATAATTTTTCAGGCATGTGATCTTGGCCTAGTCTAGAGAGTTGAGGTCTGGGTAATGTAGGCAAACAATCTATTTTTACACCAATTTCCCACAGATTTTCAATTGTATTTTCTTCTTGCTCTCTTTCTGAATTTATTTCCTTTGGTGCTAAAGGACATGCATAATACAATCTTTCCTTAAACTCTTGAGTTTGGGCTGTGGAGAGTACAATAGGGCAATCCCTTCATCTTGCTTTGATCCAAAGATATATTAGCCTAGTTAATTTGAAAAAAAAAGAAAAAAACACTTATTAAAAGTTTTCTATATGACTGGGTCAAATAGCCAGTTGAACAAGGAACATCTTGCTTGTGAATGGCAGGTCATGAGCCTCCCTGGGAGGGAAGCTCAGTCACACAAAGGATTCAGCTACAGCCATGTTCTCTGTACTATGGCATGAATTTCTAACATTGTGCCAATATTTAAGAATTCTTGTGTACTATATTGACACTCTTTTTAAAACTTTTAATTGTGCAAAAATACATAAAACATGAAATATGCTATCTTAACAATTCAAAGTATACAGTTCAATAGTATTAAGTACATTGACATTGTTGTGTAACCACACCCTTTCTCTATGTCTTTACATACTCTGCTTCCTTTGCCAACTGTGCCCTTCTATTCACCTCTATGAACCCCTCATCCTATGAGATCCAGCTGCTATGTTCTTCCAGAAACCTTCCTGTCCTTACATAAAAATCAGAATCCTTCCTGTGTGTACCTCAATGCCCTATGCTTATCACCATTAAATCAGTAGTATCCTGCCTCCCTTCCCCCAAGGACTGTGGTTATTTGAGATCAGGACCTCAGTCATAGTCTTCTATGCTCTCCCAACATCTAGTTCCTAATAGGAATCATCAGTAAATTGGATGAATAAATGAATGCTAATACCTAATTCCTTTCTCTGTCTACCTTGGTATACATGTGTTTGTATTTCAGTAGAGTTTCCCTCATACTATTTAGCTTTTAATATTTATTTTGATTAATTAATACATTTATTTTTGTTATAGATGTTTCTCCTTTTCCCCCCATTGATTCCCCCCTCCCCCACCTTCCTTGCCCTGTTCCCAGCTTTGTTGTCCATGTCCATTGTTCATGCATACATGCATATAAGTTCTGTGGTTTATCTCTCTGCCACCACACCCTCTTCTGAGGATTATCAGTCTGTACCCCACTTCCACATCTCTGGGAATACCCCGTTCCTCAGACTGTTATGTTCATTATACTCCACAAATAAGTGAGATCATATGATACTTGTCTTTCCATGTTTGGCTTGTTTCGCTTATGATAAAACTTTCCAGGTCCCTCCATGTAGTCTCAAAGGATGAGAGATCTTTCTTTCTTACAGCTGCATAATACTCCATTGTGTATATGTAACACTGCTTTTTTATCCATTCATCTACTGATGGACACTTGGGCTGTTTCCAGATTTTAGCTATTGTAAATAGTGCTGCTACAAACATGGGGGTACATATATTCTTCTGATTGGTGTTTCAGGCTTCTTAGGGTATATTCCTAGAAGTGGGATCACTGGGTCAAATGGAAGTTCAATTTTTTATTTTTTGAGGTAACACCATATTGTTTTCCATAGTGGCTGCACCAGTCTGCATTCCCACCAGCAGTGTACTAGAGTCTGCTTTTCTCCACACCTTCGCCAACACTTGTTGTTTGATGATTTCTTGATGGTGGCCATTCTGACAGGTGTGAGGTGATACCTCATTGTTGTTTTAATTTTCATCTTTCTGATAATAAGTGATGTTGAGCATTTCTTTATATGTCTCTTAGCCATTTGTATGTCCTGTTTGGAGAGGTGTCTATTTAGTTCCTCTGCCCATTTATTAATTGGGTTCTTTGTCTTCCTTTTGTGGAGTTGTATGAGCACTCTATATATATTAAAAATTAACCCCTTATCTGATATATAATTGGCAATTATTCTCTCCCATACAGTGGGTAGCCTTTCCGTTTTGACGATTGTATCTTTTGCTGTGCAGAAGCTTTTGAGTTTGATGTAGTCCCATGTGTTCATTTTCTCCCTTGTTTCTATTGCCTTAGGTGATGTATCAGTGAAAATTCTGCTGCATATGATGTCTGAAATCTTTTGCCTACAGTTTTTTTAGGATTTTTATGGATCCAAAAGTCACATTTAAGTCTTTTATCCATTTCGAGTTTATTCATGTGTAGGGTGTAAGTTGATGGTCTAGTATCATTTTTCTGCATGTAGCTATCCAATTTTCCCAAAACCATTTATTAAAGAGGCTGTCTTTACTCCACTGTATGTTCTTGCCAACTTTGTCAAATATTAATTGAGCATATTGCCTTGGGTCCATTTCTCAGTTCTCTGTTCTGTTCCACTGGTCTATATGCCTGTTCTTGTGCCAGTAGCAGGCTGTTTTGATTACAGTGGCTTTGTAGTATAACCTGAAATCTGGTAATGTGATCCCTCCAACTTTGTTCTTCTTTTTCAAGATTGCTGTGGCTATTCAAGGCCTTTTTTGGTTCCATATGAACATTTGAAGTACTTGTTCTAATTCTATGATGTATGCCGTTGGTATTTTAATGGGGATTACATTGAATCTATAGATTGCTTTGGGTAATATGGACATTTTAATGATGTTAATTCTCCCAACCCATGAACAGGGTATGTGCTTCCACTTTTTTATATCTTCCTCTATTTCTTTTTTCAATGACCTGTAGTTTTCTGCAAATAGGTCCTTTACTTCTTTGGTAAAGTTTATTACTAGGTATCTTAACTTGTTTTGCCACAATGGTAAATGGGATTGTTTTCTTATTTTCTCTTTCTGTGAGTTCATCATTGGTGTATAAGAATGGCATCAATTTTTTGATGTTAATTTTGTATCCTGCTGCTTTTCCAAATTCATTTATTAAGTCTAGTAAACTTTTCATGGAGTGTTTGGAGTTTTCTACGTATAGTATCATGTCATCTGCAAATAATGACAGTTTCACTTCCTACTTTCCAATTTGGATCCCTTTTATTTTTTCTTCCTGTCTGATTGCTGTGGCTAAGACTTCAAGTACTATGTTAAATAAGAGTGGCGAAAGTGGGCATCCTTGCCTTTTTCCTATTCTTAAGGAAAATGCTTTTAGTTTTTGCCCATTGAGTATGATGTTGGCTGTAGGTCTTTCATATATGGCCTTTATTATGTCAAGATATGATCCCTCTATTCCCACATTGCTGAGCATTTTTATCAGAAATGGATGCTGGATTTTGTCAAAGGCTTTTTCAGCATCTATTGATATGATCATGTGGTTTTTATTCTTCATTTTATTTATGCGGTGTATCACGTTTATTGATTTGTGAATATTGTACCAGCCTTGCATCCCTGGAATGAATTCCACTTGGTCATGGTGGATAATTTTTTTGGTGTATTGCTGGATCCAATCTGCTAGTATTTTGTTCAGGATTTTGGCATTTTTATTCATCAGGGTATTGGCCTATAGTTTTCTTTCTTTGTAGTGTCTTTTTTGGTTTTGGAATTAGAATTATGCTGGCTTCATAAAACAAGTTTGGACGTCTTCCTTCTTCTTGAATTTTTTGAAACAGTTTGAGAAGAATGGGTGTTAGTTGTTCTTTGAATGTTCGGTAAAACTCCCCCTTGAAGCCATCCGGCTGGGCTTTTGTTTTCTGGGAGAGTCTTGAATACATTTTTTCTGTTGTTATTGGTCTGTTCAAGTTTTCTATCTCTTCCTGGTCCAGTTTTGGGAGACGATGTGTTTCTAGAAATTTGTTCATTTCGCTTAGATTGTCGAATTTGTTGCCATATAATTGTTCATAGGAGTTGTTAACAATCTTTTGTATTTCTGTGGTGTCAGTTGTTACTTCTCCTCTTTCATTTCTGATTTTGTGTATTTGAGTTCTCTCTCCGTTTCTTGGTGAGTCTAGCTAAGGGTCCAGCAATCTTGTTTATCTTTTCAAAAAACCACCTCTTTGTTTCATTGATCCTTTCAATTGTTTTTTTTGGACTCTATATCATTTATTTCTGCTCTGATTTTTACTATTTCCTTCCTTCTACTTGGTCTGGGGTTTTCTTTTTGTTTGCTCTCTAGTTCTTTAAGTTGTGAGGTTAGATAGTCTATTAGAGATTTTTCTTGTTTTTTGAGGTTTGCCTATAGTGCTATGAACTTCCCTCTCAGAACTGCTTTTGCTGCATCCCATAGATTTTGTGTTGTTGTGTGTTCATTTTCATTGGTTTCCAGGAAGGTTTTAATTTCGTCCTTGTTCTCCTTGGTAACCCATTCATTGTTTAATAACATGCTATTTAACCTCCATGTGTTCAAATGTCTTTGCATGTTCTTGTTGCAATTACTTTCTAGTTTCATGCCATTGTGATCTGAGAAGATGCTTGATATGATTTCAGTCTTCTTGAACTTGTAGAGATTTAGTTTGTGTCCTAACATGTGGTCCATCTTTGAGAATGTCCCATGTACACTTGAGAAGAATGTGAATTTTGTAGTTTTGGGGTGTAATTCTCTGTAGATATCTATTAAATCCATTTGGTCTAGTGCTTCATTTAGAGTCTCTGTTTCCTTGCTAATTTTTTGTCTAAAGGATCTATCCAGTGATGTCAGCGGGGTGTTGAAGTCCCCTGCTTTGATTGTATTGCTATCGATTTCTCTTTTGAAATCCTCCAGAAGATTTTTAATATATTTTGGTGCTCCTATATTGGGTGCATATATGTTTATCAAGTTATATCTTCCTGTTGGATACATCCTTTCAATATTATGTAGTAGCCTTCTTAGTCTCTAGTTATGGCCTTCATTTTGAAATCTATTTTATCAGATATGAGTATTGCTACCCCAGCTTTTTTTTCCTTTCCATTTCCTTGGAAGATTTTTTTCCATCCCTTCACTTTCAATCTATGTGAGTCTTTTGTTGTGAGGTGGGTCTCTTGTAAACAAAACATAGATGAGTCATGCTTTCTTATCCAATCAGCTACTCTGTGTCTTTTTATGGGAGCATTCAATCCATTTACATTTAAGTTGATTATTGATATGTACTTATTTACGCCATTTTTGTTTAGTGTCATTATATTTTTCTTCCTATTTCTCCTGCTAATTACAGCAGTCCTTTTAACATTTCTTGCAGTGCTGGTTTGGTGCTAATGTATTCCCTTAGCCTTTTTTTTGTCTGGGAAGCTTTTTATTTGACCTTCTATTTTGAATGATAACCTTGCTGGGTAGAGTAGTCTTGGATTCAGATCCTTGTTTTTCATGACCTTGATTACTTTATGTCACTTCCTTCTGGCCTGTAGTGTTTCTGTTGAGAAGTCAGCTGAGAGCCTTATGGGGGTTTCTTTGTAGGTAACCTGTTGCTTATCTCTTGCTGCTTTTAGGATTCTCTCTTTTTCTTGAATTTTTGGTACTTTGATTACTGTGTGCCTTGGTGTGGGCCTGTTTGGGTTCTTCTTACTTGGGACTCTCTGTGCTTCTTGAACTTGAATGCCTTCTTCCTTCACCAAATTAGGGAAGTTTTCTGTCACTATTTCTTCAAATATATTCTCTAACCCTTGCTCATTTTCTTCTTTTTTGGGGAGTCCTATGATGTGAATGTTATTACGTTTCTAGTTTTCCCACAGTTCTCTTAAGCTGTTTTCCTGTTTTTTAATTATTTTTTCCTTTTGGTTTTCTGATTGGTTGATTTTTTCTACCCTATCTTCTGATTCACTGATCTGGTCCTCAGCTTCCTCTACTCTGCTGTTTAGACTTTCCAATGTGTTTTTTATTTTTGATATGTCATTCTTCATTTCTTCTTGGTGGTTTTTAATATCTACCTGTTCTGTTAACTTGCTTAACTGCACCTCATTTATCTCATCTTCGGTAGAGGTCTCTTGTTTTTTCATTTGGCTTTTGTTTCTGCATTTCACCATTTTGGCTATCACAGTGGGCTTTGGAGCCTTCCAGACTTTCCTTGTGGGTGTTGGTGTTCTGCTGTTTGTGGCTCCCTCTCCTGGGTTTGGATGAGGCAGGGAGGACCCACTTTAAACACCACTGTCAAGTCTTACTTTTCTGGTTAGAGATGCTAGCCAAGGGAATGGTAGTTATCCTCTAGCTTTTTTTGCCTGGTAGCTATTAGTAGTGGTCACCTGAAGAACCTTGGTTTCTGAGTTGACTGAAAAACTCCCTCAGGTGCTCAGTGTAAGAGGATTTCCTGAGGGTGGTGCAGATGCTAGGTGTTAATGGGCCTCAATTAGCATTTCACTGGCCACCAGGTGGGGTTGAATCTCCAAGGGAGGGGCCACTGCCTCTCCCCAGGACCCTGGGAAGGCGTAAGATGACCACAGTCCTGTGTGGCTGCACTCAGCAAAAGCTCTGACCACCCACTAAATCCTGAATGTCCTCACACAGTTCCAGTCCAATCTGCCCTCCCTCTGCAGTAGCACAAGGTGAGTGGCTGCTGCCAATTTAGCCCCTGTCCGAGCTCTGCGCCGTGGAGCCTCCTGGGACTTTAACCCAAGCGCCCCGCTCCCATGTAAGGGTGGCTGATGCTGCGGCAGCTCCCAGCCGAGGGCGTAGCACCCAGCTGAGGTCGCAGGACCCAGCTGAGGACGCAGGTCCAGCTGCTGGTCCCAGCCGAGGCCACAGGTCCCTGCCGAGGGCTCAGCTTCCAGCCGATGGCACAGGTACCAGCCAAGGCCACAGGTCTCAGCCAAGGGCGCAGGTCCCAGCTGAGGCAGCCACTATTCCCAGCCAAGGCCACAGGTCCCAGCCCAGGCCGCTGCGGACCGTGGGCTCCTGACCGTGGGCTCTTGACCCCCTCTCGCGTCCTCGCAAGCCTACCAGGATTGAGTCAGTGTCCCTGGTTATGTGGTTCTCCAAGCTGCCTTTCAGTTGCCCCTTCCTGACGATTTGTCTTTATTTTTGTTGTAATTCCAGTTTGGTCCTGGGAGATGGTCTGTGTAGCTCCATTCACTCCGCCGCCATTTTTTATAATAATCTAGCTTTTAATATTTTAATCATAAATTGAAAACTATTTTAATTGGAAATTGAGAAATCCAAGTCTCTTTTGCTAGAAAATAAATTCATTTTAAATGTAACATACATTTTTATTTTTAAAGTTATTTTGTTATAGTAGGCAGCTAATTAGGTATTAACAGAAGTGAGAGAGCTGGCTAAGTGGATTAGGGGGTAGCCGCATGGGCACACCAAGGAGGTTAACACCCTTCTGTCTCCTGGAGGGGGCGGGAAAGGCCGATTTTCCGCTCTTCCTGGAAGAACTCCTTTGCTGCGGACATGCACAGAAGGAGCCAAGATGGCAACCATAAAGGGGAGGAGTGTAACCTGGGAAAACAATTGAATAGCATAAGAGCACAAAACCCTGGAAGATTCAAGAAAGATATTGGATCGTTGGAGAGCCCAGCACAAGCCCTCAAGGGATTCGGAAGAAAATTGGTTAGTTTGAAAGAAAGGTCACTCTTTCCCAAATCCAAGGAAATACAGGAAAGCTTAACAGAGGCCTGAGATTTGTCTGTTCGCTTGTTCACTGGTACTCTCTCTTATTCCACAGTGAGACAGATCTGGGCCACCTGGTCATGGATGAGACACAGGGAACCTGGGAGCAGTCCTTGTTTTCGCTCCAATAAATCTTGCCACAATTGTTCACATCCTCCTATGTGTGGGTCCCCAAAATGCTTTTCTCGTGAGTCCATGGAAGAATCCTATTTCCACCAGCAACAGTTTTATATAAAATATCTATAAAGAATATTTAATAAAAAATTGCCCTGGAGATTGTTTGTGCTTATAGGCAATATAACACTATTCTGATAGAACAAGAAGTAAATAGTAATGGAAGGAACAGCACAGAAATATTTATACAGTAAAGAAGAAAACCAACATCTTTGAATTGTCTATGATACTTAAATTTATAATATTTATGTGATAATCCTTCACAAAATTGCATTTGCCTCATTTTATTTTAGTGCTAATGTGGCTTTTGACATGGAAATATTCTTTAGTATACGCTATATTACTCCATTGCAATAAAAAAAAAAAAAACGTATATATCAAGCTATATTGCCCCTGAACAACACACACAGATCGTTAATCAAGCTCAAGGCCCTTTCCTAATGTTCTCTCCTGTAGACCTTTAGTGGGTCAATCATTTTTGTTATTGTATCTTTCCTGCACTGAAGGATTTTGTCCCATTGAAAACTAAATCTGAATTATTATCTGTAGTCCATTCAGTTCAGAAGTAGAAAACCAAGGCTTAGCTCAGCCCACATATTATTTTGCTGCATCAGGGGGCAATAATACAGTGGTTTATTTCAATATATCTTTTTTTGTCACCCTAACAGATCTATTAAAGTAAAAAGAAATACTGACCCCAGATTTTTCCAGAAGAATCCTGATTTTTCATATGGTGTTCATTGGCCCCATATGTACACCCGTACTTGTCAAATCATGTATCTTGTTTTCTGCACATAAAAAAAGGATGAATATATTCAATGCGGATCTTTTCTAAAGTTCTATTTTTAGCCCTGGCCAGTTTGGCTCAGCGGTTAGAGCGTCCGCCTGCGGTCCGGAGAGGCCTGGGTTCGGTTCCCGCTAAGGGCACGTACCTCGGTTGCAGTTTGTCCCCGGCCCTGGTTGGTCGTGCGGGTGGCAGCCACTCGATGTGTCCCTTTCGCATCGATGTTTCCCTCTCTCTCTCTTCCTCTCTCTCCCTCCCACTCTGTACAAAAAATGGAAAAATGTCCTCGGAGGAGGATTAAAAAAAATAAAATAAAATAAAGTTCTATTTTTATTTTATTGTTTGAATTTTTAAAATCTATTTTGGTATGTCAACTTTTTCCTCCTTCTGCTTTGTATCTTACAAGTTTCTCAGAGTGAGCAGAAAAGAAGGAAATATCATAGCAATAAAACATTTCCAAAAAACATCCACTTCAAACGTATTTTAAAGATAGGCTGAGAGCAACAACAACAGAAAAACTAAATTAACCAAGGTCATAGCAAAAGAGTTAGAAAATATCCCCTTTTATTTGTTCTCTTTCTCACCCTTCACTGAAGGGAAATCTCCGGCCTAAACATGGAAGAGGACTTTTTAAGATGTCAGCTGAAGTCCTTGGTACCCAAACAATCTCATCTAATCCTGAAAGATACAAAATAATTCACCCAGAGTAAAGAAAGTAATACCTTGAAAGGTGATAGTCCCGCCCTGGTCTGTCAAACTCCAGTATTTTAATTATATAGTGACCTTTCAATGATGGCTTTCAAAATAACTAAAAATCTTGAATGAAGGGGACATCATTCTGTTTTTAGAAAGACCTGCAGAAATAAATTAATTTATGCTCTATTCACACATTCTACTTTAGAGTACAATAACCTAAGATACATTAATATTCATAAAAATTCTGTAACATGGTACTTCTGCCATGGCCTACAAGACTTTCTCAAAGTTAAACTCCATTCTTAGTTTCGGGTCACAGAAGAGTTCCTCTTTGTCCCTGGTATTGCTGCAGACAAGTGCTGAGGCCAACTGCCTGCCACCATGTCCCGGCCAGGTGGCAATCTTGTCATGTTTACTTTTCAAGTACCTACCGACCCCCCACCCCCACACCACTTGGCCTTCTATGTACTTGGTAACTAGGACATATTTTAAATTGCAAACATAATTGTACTTTTATAGTTTAGTGTGCTCTTTCCAGAATCCCAGCCAAGCTTTATATTTCTTTGTGAATTGTGACTGGTTCAGGAATATGGACACACCTGCGGAGAGCCCGTGACCCATTTGTCCACTTAACAATATATTTGGCAATAAATGTAATTGTAAATGTAACTGTGCACGTTAGTGTATGAGGGCAGGAAATGCAGTAGTAATACAAGCCGTTGAGTTCACTACGCAGCTACAACATATATTTGAGTCTTTGTACATCCAGAGCTTCATCACTGAACTGTTAAATATGCATATACGAATTCAGGGAGGGCTTAGAAACTTTAAATGTTCCTTCCTTTTTCATGAAACAGACTCACACGTGATTCTTAAATGGTTTTCATACCCAGTTGGAAATGGAGAGTCTGTTTAGGGTCAAGTTCAGTTTGGTATTTCATGGTCCTGAAAAAGAAAATGAACTTTTAAAAAAGAATAGGATTTCAGTCTCTGTTAATGGCATGCAAAGTACCAGCATGCATGGGTTTTACATGTAATTTAAAAGATAAATTTAACTGATGTGTTTTCTAGTTAAACACTAACTTTAACATGGATTGTGAGACTCTAATGTTTCACAAGAGCAAGTTTGTAATTGAGACACACGGTATTTAAAACAGGTGGAGACCATGCATAACTTCCCCTTGGAAGTTTAATGCCGTAGCAAGTAACTTAAATAGAATTTATAGGGCAAATAAGAAAAAGCCACTCCAAATTAAGTCTTACAATTTTTACTGTATAAGTCATTTTTATAGTGCTTCTTGTTTCCATAATAACTACTATCACAGTTATACTGTTTTATAAATATTTTTTTCTCCACTATTCACAGTCTCATTTCATTGAAATATATCCAAGATCAAACAGTAAATCTAGATATCAAGCACACAAAAGGACAATGCCAAATTCTTGGGCTCATCATTTACAAAGGAGACACTTTAAAACTGGGTTTCCATAGAAAACAAGTGTTTCACAGGTAGAGTAGAAACTTCTTCCTTAAAAGACCTGTATCCACAACACTGAACACAATGGTCTCTGGCATTTGCTCTCTTCACCAGAAAGGCCCTGGTCATGGAAACGCATAACAGGAATGTTAAGGTTGCAGAATCAGCAAATTGTAGTAAGAATGATTGAAATTATGCATGGTGTGCTCATACAGCCACTGGATCCTGAGTATACACAATACTGTGATTCACAATACTGAACTCAATTTTCAAAGCAATTGTTTATCACTGATGACATCACTCCCACATTCAAGGAACTTACAGTTTTATAGGTCACTAAGTCAAAATAAGTGTTATTAAACAGAAATGTGTTTTGGTTTTCTTCCTCTGCAAATACCAGGTCCTGGGTAAAGTTGTGTTAGATGGAACAGTAATCAAAGATTGTAGAAATCCTAGTGGAGAATAGAAAATCGGGATGAACTTTCTGGAGGCGAGGCAGATCAAAGGAATGATGGACTGTAATTTAGTAGGGAAAAGGTATGTGCAGGAACTAGTTAAGGACCCTCTTTAAAACTGCTGTCAACATCTTCCAAATGTGATGTTCTAAGTCAGAGACTGGCTCTTTAATATAGCTACCTAGAGCAGTTAGTAAACTGCTCATTTAGAAAGATGTTTCTGAGAACACATGAGTGTCTATGAATAATGGGAATTTTATCCCTTCAAGGAAATGCCTTTTAGACAATATAAAGTGAAAAGGCAAAACAGCTGACTCTTGACTGACAGGAATTTGAGCCACACAGGTGCACTTATCTGTGGATTTTTCTCAATAAGTATACAGTTGGCCCTCTGTATCACCAGGTTTCTCACCTGTGGATTCAACCAACCTGGAATCAACCTGGAGTCAATCCTTTGCAGTCACGAAGAGAGGACTGTAGTTAAGTATTCGGGGAGTCAAAAGTTATATGCGGATTATCTACCATAAGTGGGGATCAGTGCCCCTAACCCCCACATGGTTTAAGGGTTAATTGTATTACTAGTGAGAAAAACTTGGGTAGACTTTATTCACTAGTCAAATACCCAGAACTCTCCTTCCCAACTCCACAAGTTTGTCAAGATTATGAGACACATGAACACAGGTGGACTGACTTACGTAGAGCAGGGGGGGAAACAACTAAAACATGAATCGGTGACCCTCCATTCCCACACATTCCACTGCATGCAGGGTGGGTGCCATAAGTGGGACCAAGGAAAAGGGCCACACACCATACAACTGAGCCTCCTTCCCTGGCAGAGACTACCTGTCAGGCCAGACAGCAGTTCCTTCAAGAGACAAAAGACCTCATCTCTCTTGTCCCTTATATTCACCCCTGTATTTCCCTCTGCAACCCCACATTTCTCCCTTCCTTCCTAAACACTTGCAGAGTACCCTCTGGAACTTGAGGGTGGTGATCAGCCACTTGGCAACATGTTTGACCTCTTCCACAATATTGCCTCCTTTTCCCTTGTCATATAGAAAGCCTTTGTTCTTCAAAGATAATGGTTCCCTTCAATACTCTCAGGTGGAATTTTTATTCTTTCCCTAAGGTCAGAACATAGGAGCAGAGTTCCTGTTCCCTTGACTGCTTGTGCTTTTTATCCCAATGCACTGACTCTGCAAAGTTTTCTGTTGTTTTTGTTTGTTTGTTTTGTTTTGTTTTGTTTTGTTTTGTTTTGTTTTTAACTCCTGGCCTTCTTGCTCTGCCTCTCTCCTGGTCTCCAGAGTGCAGGTTCATGGCTGTGGTCTCAGGACTTCCACAACACTCCCTCCCATTTAATGATGTCCCTTCCACGTGGCTCACAGTCTTCCTCCACACCTTTCTCCGGCTCTGATTTCAGGCTGCATTGGTGTCAACATGAAGATGCCCCTACACATTAGACTTCATGTTAATGACTTCCTGGACAAAAACGTTCTCCTCTTCATCCCAGGGTAGCTGCACTTCCCAGTCTCCTTCTTGTTATCCTCTGTCCTCGTAAATGTATAACTAATCATACTCTTTTTATGCTTGGTTTAAATATCACATGTTACCTGTGTATATGCCTCAAAGTAGAAGCAGAATCATCATTACCCAGAGACTAGCAAACTTGGTCCTGCCCTGGGTTTCCATACTGCAGAGGATCCAATCTGGCCCACCTGCTCTCTCAGCTCCGATCATAGTGTGAGAAATTCAAATGCAAACTTACACAAATGACCCACAGCCTGCTCTTAGGACCTCCCCTAGACATTGTCCACTCCAGAAAGTGGAATTATGCCTCTGCTGTGAACACCTCTAGGAATAAGGGGCAGCCTGGAGTCTGCTGTGTGTGGTGCATGCGAGAGGGTAATGGAAAGAGATTTAACTTGTGGGGTGTGAGGTCTACAAACCTGTGCATGAAGCCCTTCGTGCACAATAAGAGAAGCTGAGGTGGAAAGAGAAGGGCGTCCGTGCCAGCCCAGGGCCTGCCTGCATTGTGTTATCACCAGGCTGCTTACGGGAGAGTGAGGATTACTTGTTCAGGGCCATAAAGTGGCTAGATTGAGTGGCATGAAACATCTTCTCATCTGTAATGTGAAATTGAAGAAATGTCTTAGAAGAACATCTTTCATTGCTTCGTGTATCACTTCTCACAGAAGGAAAGGATGTTAAATAATTCTCCAGTAGAGCTCAATAGTCCAGACTTGAAATACCTGGGACCAGTACACAGCAGTACTAACAGAAAGGAGACAGAGTGAGTAGATTTTCTGGACAATAAGAATAAAAGGCCTGGTCTCAGCAACTGATTAATTGTGGTATACCCCATGTTCTGGTAACTCAAATGCTTCTTTTTTGAATCATACCATACAATTCCTGTTTTACTGAGTGCTTTCTTATTACACATTATATTCTTTAGATTAATCTGGTGGCTAGACTCTATATTAACTCTCAGTTCTACAGATGGCTCAAGGGCCTATAAACAATTACAGAACTTGAGTCCTCTAGCACTGAATACATGGATTAATGCCTCAGCAAACTAATTAAGGTAAAGTGTTTTGAGTCTAATGTTACCCTAGAGGTTTTTGAAGAAGTCAGAAAAACTCATCACAATCTTTGCTTTTAAACTTATAGTCAAAAGCATTTTCAGAGTAGAAAATAAAGATCAAGTTAACATCCCTGAAGTAAAGTTATCATTGATGATAATCTTCATTTCTCAGAAGATAGAGACTTTGAGGGTCCAGGCTACTTCAGGCATATCCATCTGATGTGCTGGGAAGACAGACCATTAAACCTTTGAATCACCAAATGATAGACTAATAGACTGGAAGAAATGTGATATCTAAAGCTATGACCAGAAAAATGACAATCAAAGTAAACAAAAGATCTTGACAAAAATATAAAACTTGAGATGACACCAGACTTTTCATCATTGGAAACCTCAGTCAAATTAGGGTTTATGCTGTATGGAAAACTCTGCACTCCAAACATATTTCAAGGGGATCCAAGGGTTTTGAAAAAGAAAACCTCAAACTGTAGAAGAAATTACCCTGTCAAAGGCTAATAACAATGAAGCTAATAATCATCAGAACTACTGCTATTTGAGAAAAGTTACAGAAGGTTATTCTATAAAAGCAAAGGCAATATGTAATTTAGAACATCAAAATGACTTATAATAATTATGCTCATACCTTTGCTGTTGTGTTTAGATAAACATTTCTTGCAAAAAAGAATACTGCTTTGCTATTATATGTATGCAATTTTTAAAACCCTGTCCCTTCTTTGTAACTAATATGACAGTTTCACTCTAGTATTGGATTCAATTTGAAAACAACACCCCAGTCTCGCTGCTGAGGTCTCTTGGTAATTCAATTACACACATTCCAACCATTACTTTCTCTTGAGCGTGTTTGTCTCTGTGCCATCGTGCCTACAGTGACCAATGGCAATGCTTCTGTATCTTTGATAACATTTCATTGCCATGGAGACATACCACAACTGATGGCTTCAATCAAACTTATGATTAAAATATTTCTAGAGTCGATTCAAGTGTCATGTGTAGGCAAACATCATGAATGAGTTTGCAGGGAGCACTGTGTAATGTTTCATCTTGTTGAATGAACACAGCCAGCCTAACTAAAATAGTATCCCATGGGAAACTGTGAACCCTATTCCTCCGTGGGTGGTGGTCTCCTGTTCTCTGACTAGACTCCAGTGCTGCGTGATTCTTGACACCATCTACTCCATGTTCATCAACTAAACTGCAGCAGATGTGGCCCTAATCTCTTCCATGTGCATGGAAATATCATTTAAAAGTGTATTGGGGACTTCTGCATCTTTTGCTATAGCAGCTGGAAACTTTAATTTTCTCCACAGAAAATACATGCAATATGGGTGTGAAATTACAGAAGGTTGTATTAAGTCTCCAGTTCTGGCACCTCATTAAACACTTCGCAATGCATTCTCCCATTTACAACAAAGCAGACCACGTGCTTGAACTTGAATGTTTGCGCACAATTTCAAAATATTCTGATAGGTATTTGTATACAATTTCTCCTAATTTTAGGCTCTTCAATCAGAGGCTCCATTAGACAGGAGAAAAAATGAATTGTGAGGTTAAGATGAAAGATTTCAGAGTACAATAAATATCCCTAATACTAAATGTCTTAGCAAGAAGGATGCTGCTTGTAATTCCAAAAGCAGTCACTTTTTTCTGACAAAAGGTCATAACATCCCTTTAAAATACATGTTCTCAAGTATCAGAGGCCAGCTCGAAACATTTTTCACAAAGTAGACAAGGGCTAAATATATTGTCAAATTAATACGTGTTGTTGGTTTTTTTAATGGAGCTTAGACTGTGAAAAGAGCTCAATGGGAGTAAAAGCAAATGTGCATGTAATGTTTGATGATTCTGCTCTATGTGCTTGGTCAGAGACAAGATGAATGGAAATGATGCTGGTGGTTCTTCCCACCATTTCGCGCTGTAAGTGCCTGTTTTGAGCAAAGGTGAGACCAGAGATCAAACCTGTTTATGCCCCATTGGATCTTTTCCTTTTGCCTTTAAATTATGATCAGCTTGCCACCCCAAGGTCCCTAAACACAAAGCAACCACTCAACTGAAGAATACAGATTTGATGTAATTGTGTGTGTGGGGGGTGGGGGAGGGACTGGTGAGACCTTCTCCTACATAATGCCTTCCTAAGAGATCTTTGACAGTAATTGTATCTATATGTGATTTTTCTTGAAGTGTTAATTTTAAAGCCCAGTCCTCCTGGAAGATGAGATCCATTGTGGAAAGGTCCAAAACTATCATATAGCTGCTTTATGATGATCTGGTGTTGACGCTGAATTCCTAAACCAACAAGAAGGAAGGCTGAACATACAGCTCCTTAAAGCTTCAATATAATTTCTGAATAATCTAAAAGGACAGATTCAATGTGTGTTTTTTATTTTTAAATTCCAAAAACAGTACCTGCTCATCTTTGAAAGCTTAGAAATCACAAAAACCTTACCCAGACACAGAATCAATATTGTTAGCATTTTTGCACATCTATTTCCAATATGATAATGTATTACACATATTATTTACATCTTGACATTTTTCAGACAATAAAACTGGAAAATTTTCTCTTAGCAATGTTCATATTCAAAGTGATTTTAACAACTCAATTACAACATATGAAGAACACAGAAAATTATTTAACCTCCTACTCTACTTTTAGGGTTAATGTTTTATAATTTTATGAAAAATTATGAAAGTTATATGTCAATGCACCTTTTTTAAAATTTCTAGGTATTTCTTTAGGATAAATTTCTAGGTATTTCTTTAGGATAAATTTCTAGGTATTTCTTTAGGATAAATTTCTAGGTATTTCTTTAGGATAAATTTCTAGGTATTTCTTTAGGATAAATTTTTAAAATTCCTGCTGGTTCCCAGGAAATGGATAGTACTTAGTCAGCTGATGTTTAGATGCCAATGCCTATCAAAAAGGTTGTACAATTTACTCACAATAGTTTATTAGTGTTCCTTTTCAATCACCCCTCCAACTATGGGCATCTTAATTATTTTAAACCATTGCCAATAGGACGGTCTGTCATACTAGGAAGATCCTGATCATGTGACTTCAGAAAACCAAGCAGTTGTATACTTGTACTAGTCAAAGAAATGAACTGCTAAAACAAAAATACCAAAATCTCTGCGACTTCACTTAAGAAAAGCTTATATCTTGTTAGCACACCAGTTCAGTGTATGTTTTGAGTAGACAGCCAGTCCACAATCGGCATGTATCTAGCCATCATGGGAAGAGAGAGAATCATACCTGGGAGATTTTTAAAAATATGTTTTTATTGATTTGAGAGAGAGAGAGAGGAAGGAAGAGGGAGAAAGAGACAAATATTGATCAGCTGCCTCCTGCAATGCTCCCTGCTGAGGACCGAGCCCACAACCCTGGCAAGTGTCCTAATTGGGAATCTTGGTGCATGGAATGACACTCTACCAACTGAGCTACACCAGCCAAAGTCACAGAAGATTTTAATAATCAATGCAAGAAATTGCCCTGGCTGGTTTTGCTCAGTAGTTAGAACGTCAGCCCGCAGACCAGAGAGGCCTGGGTTCGGTTCCCACTGAAGGCATGTACCTCAGCTGCAGTTTGTCCCCGGCCCCAGATGGGGCTATGTGGGTGGCAACCAGTTACTGTGTCTCTCTCACATCGATGTTTCTCTCTCTCTCTCTTCCTCCCTCTCTCCCTCTCACTCTATCTCAAGATAAATGCAAAAAAAAAAAAATGTTCTCAGGTGAGGATAAAAAAATAAATAATTAGTAATCAATGCAATAAGTAGCTGACAACACTTGCTCACATAGTCCATTAGGCAGAACTCAGTCTCAGGAACACACTCAGCTTCAAAGAGGCTTCAGATACAATCTAGTTGGATGTTCAGAGAAAAAATGCAACAGGTTTGGCCACTATCTAACCGTCTCTAAAACAAATATTAATATCTGCTTTTTTTTTAAAAGTAATCAAAGAGTTTTTATTTTATAAAAATAGAATTTAACCCATTCATTGTGATATAATTACTGATGCTTTTATATCATTACCTTGTTGGGTACTTTTTCCCCCTTTATTTTTATTGATTGAATGAGACTAATATTCATTCCAATTTTTTCCTTTACTCTGCAACTACTACTATGCTTTTCAATTCCACTAATGGTTGCTGTACCATACATAGCTCTCAATAAGATTGATTGTGAACGAGATAACTTGTATTTCCCCACAATGGCTTTATAAATTATTAACTTTGTCACCCCCCTCCCTGATATCATATCTCACTTGATAAGATCTTCTGAGCCCTGGCCGCTTTGGCTCAGCGGTTAGAGCATCGGCCTGCAGTCCAGAGAGACCCGGGTTCGGTTCCCGCTAAGGGCACGTATGTCCCCAGCCCTGATTGGGTCGTGCGGGTGGCAGCCACTCGATGTGTCCCTTTCATGTCGATGTTTCTCTCTCTCTCCCACCTACTCTATCTGAACAAAAAATGTCCTCGCATGAAGATAAAAAAAAAAAAAAAAGAACTTCTGAAAGTTTTTGCTTTCTTTTTCTCCTGTTATCCTTTCCTTCCCCTTCAGGAGATCTCTGAAGTGCCTTGTCTCCTCCTAACCACTATTTCATCCTACTTCTACATTTTGATGAAAAGTTTTCAGAAATTATCAACATTTTTACAAAAGAATTATTATGTTTAAAAATATGACTCTGGCTGACTGGTGTTGCTCAGTGGTTGAGCATCGACCCATGCACCAAGAGGTCACTGGTTCGATTCCTGGTCAGGGCACATGCCCAGGTTGTGGGCCCGATCCCCAGCTGGGGGGCATGCAGGAGGTGGCCAACTGATGTTCTCTTTCATCGCTGTTTCTCTCTCTCTCCAAAATCAATAAAGGAAATACATATATATATATTTATATATACATATATATTTATATATATATAAATATATATATAAACTTTAAAATATAAAAATATGAGTCTATCTTTAGCTGTTATGTTTTAGGTTTTTCATAGATTGATAGATTAATAAATGAAGAGACTATCTTTGGTCAATTTATTATATATTAATGTCATTTTTTTGGTATTTTTCAAATTAGGTACTAGGGTGGCAAAGCTTGTCTAGAAATAAAGTTTTTTCTTTGCAGTATTTTTCTCTTAAATTAAGGATGCTATACTACATCTTGTAGCTTCTAGTCTTACAGATGAAGAACCTAATGCCAATCTGATACATGTTTGTTTGTTTGTTTGTTTTGTTTGTTTTCCATTTGTGGGAATGTGTTCCCCTGTCTAACACAGGGTCTTTCAGCCTTGGCATTATTGACATAGTGAGTTGGATAATGTTTGGCTTTGGGAGCTGTCCTGTGAATTGTAGCATGTCTAGTGGCATCCCTGCCTTCTAGTCACTAGATGCTAGTACACCATCCACTCTCCCTGGGCTCTGACAGCCAAAAACATGTTTCTGAACATGTCAAATATCCCCTGGGGGACAAAATTTTGCCCATTTGAGAACCACTAGTTTATAAATTTGTAAAACTTGTTTTTATCTGAGGAGGGTGCACCCAATTATATAGATTTTTTTATAAGTTTATACATCCTTCAAATTAGATGAACCCTTTTAAAATCATCTCTGCCACTATACACTGGGCATATGATAGATTCTGTGGCTCAGGTTGAATCCTTTGAAGGCCTTGTTCTGTTGTCTCCCACAGTGTCCCAAACACAGGCATGGAAACCTCAGTCTTCAGATTCAATCCATCTTGGCCTTGGCCTTTGTGAAACTAAACAACTCAGAAAATTCATGTGAGGTCAAAGTTGAGCTTCTCCCTGGACAAGCACAGAGCCCCGCTAAGCTAAAAACAATGTTTCCTGAATCTCCTAAGATTTCACCAACCCAGTAATAGCCCCTGGCCATAGCAGCCACCTGTTCCAAGGAAATCAATGGCTCCAGAATCAGTAGTAAAAGGTAGGAGGTCTATATTCATGTTGCCACGTTCCCAGAGTCACCTTCAGAATTCACTTTAAAGGATTTGCTCTTGAAAATATCAGAGTTTTGGGAAAACTTGGAAAAGACTTGTAAAAGAGAGTATTCCTTGTATGAAACTTTCTCTAATTTAAGTGACTACAATAAAATGAAGCACAAAGAGAAACATACAGAATTCATTTGCAATTTAAATTGCTTTAAAATCTCATAGAAATCAATAGTGACTTTTAAACAAGTATGAAACAATAAAGATTTTTAATATTAGAAATAAGATCTCTCTCTAGCATTGAAAATGCCTCCAAAGGTCTGTGTGTTTGTATGTGTGTGTGTGTGTACACGTGCATACATAAAAGAGTCCACTGACACTGTGTACTATATATATATATATAGAGAGAGAGAGAGAGAGAGAGAGAGAGAAAGAGAGAGAGAGAGAGAGAGAGAGAGAGAGAGATAAAGAACATGTGCCATTATAAAATAAGATCTTAAATAGAACCCAAAGGAACCACCAATGTAAATAATTCTGTTCCTAAGAAATGATTTTTCTGGGGTAATAAACTAGATGTATTCAAATAGGTGCTGAATGAGACCAGAATGGTTTTATGAATATACAACACAAGTCTAAGTACAAAGGACAGAACTTCTCATTTATCAGTGACAGAGGCAAATAGAAAGTTAGACCTGAATCTTATCAGATATGCCCTTAGCAGAGTAAGCAAAGAACAACTACAAATATCAAAAGCAGAAACCATAAAAAAAAAAAAAAAAAGCTTGGTGCATTTGTTTAACTGATCATCAGATCAAACTCACAAGATTTTTTTCTAGGGATTGCATTTCAAAGGGATTTAATAAGCAAGACTCTTTGCTATGTCCTTATCCTTTTAGCAATAATTGTTTTTCAAGTGAACAAGAAAATATTTGCATTAAAACTCAGGCTAGACTTTTGTAAATAGCTTGTAGCCATTGCTATCTTCCAATGGCAGAAGGAACAACAGAACATGCAACTATTACAGGCACATGTCACAACTTAAGGGAATAAAACCATGGACACTGATATAGAGCAAATGCCATCTCCTCATCTCCTTCAGAAATGAAATCTGACATCAGAATTGTTAGAACCCACACACAAAGAACTTCAGACTTAAAATGAAAGGGGTTGAATTTCTTGTCAAGTTGTTCAGTCAACCTCTCCCCCCAAACAGGTGAGCCTCCCCACTAGCAATTCAGAACTATTAGTGGTGGGTCTAAAATAGGAGAGAAATAAGAACCCACTAGGGAATTTTATATTAAAAACCAGCCCTGTGGCTCCTGGAGATTTTGCTAGAATTGGTCTACAGAAGGGCTCTAGAATCCGCATTTTGAAAAATTTCCTTGCCAGTTCTAGGACAGGCTGTCACTAGTTTCTTTAGAAAGCACTGTTGAAATTGCAGAGAGACTCAGAAAGCCTGGAGTTGCCTTACCTAGACTGTGGGGATTAAGAAATAGACTCCTTCCCTTCCCTGTTGTGTTTCCTTTTGTCTGTCACAAATAAGTCCCAAGACTACACTGTTCTCTTGGAAATAAATACCTGAATACCACTGATTCTTTTTCCTGCTCCATAGGACTACAGGTGATACGAGAGACAAAAACTTGGACTGCAAGAGCCATAGATACAATATTTTGTAATAGAGGAAAAATGTGAAGATGGCCATAAAATGCAGAATTAAATTATTTCTTCAGCAATCCTGGATGGAATTGAGAAACTTGGGGAAAACAAAGAAGAATCCAGAAACCTGGCCATAATCTTCCCCCCCCCCCTCCATGAATTACATACTCTCTTGCTCATTTCAGCCATTTCAACAAACACTATGAGCCAAACTCTGTGTACAACACTTCCACAAATATTATCCCATGAATTACACAAATCAGTGTCGATAGTGAAGCTATACAATAGCTGTGAGGTCTGCTCATGTTATCAAGCCTTAGTTCATTGTGTGTAAAATGGCAATATTGCCCTGGCCGGTTTGGCTCAGCGGTTAGAGTGTCGGCCTGCTGTCCTGAGAGACCAGGGTTCGGTTCCCGCTAAGGGCATGTACCTCGGTTGCAGTTTGTCCCCGACCCTGGTTGGGTCGTGTGGGTGGCAACCACTCGACGTGTCCCTTTCACGTCGATGTTTCTCTCTCTCTCTCCCACTCCCACACCACTCCCACACTCTATCTGAACAAAAAATAGAAAAAATGTCCTCGGGTGAGGATAAAAAAAAAAAAAAAAAAATGGCAATATTATTCCACAGGTCTTTCTGTGGATTAGAGGTAATGCCATTAAAGTGTCTGGCAGAACAATCACAGATTTTATAAAATTGTTGTTGCTTTTGTTGTGACTATTATTATTATCATTATTAACACCTTCACTGTATGAATAAATAGGGCACTGAATGATCTGCCAGTAGATGACAGGGCCTTAAGTTAGGTGAGACTTTCCCAATTGCAAACCTGTGCTCTGTCTACAACTCTTTATAGACTGTTGCCTAATTTTTAAATAACCACGTACATTAGTTTAAGCAGTATCAAGAGTCCAGCATTACTCCCATGAAGTTTAATTGGAGTATAGTGCACATTATAAGGAAAGTGCCTTCATCAGTTCTCACTGCTATAACAATACCATAGACTGAGTGGCTTAAATGACATTTTCCTCACAGTTCTGGAGACTGGAAAGTCCAAGATGATCCAGTGTCTGGTGAGGACCTTCTTCTTGGTTTGCAGATGGCCATCTTCTGGATGTATCATCACATGGCCAAGACTAGCTAAGTCTCTGACCTCGTCTTATAAGAGCATTAATCTACTTATGACGATTCCACCTTCATGACCTAGTTACCTCCCAAAGGTACCACTTCCAAATACCATCACGTTGAAATTAGGGTTTCAACATATGAATTTTGGTGGGACACAAACGTTCAGTTCATTGCAGAGAGTAAGCAATCAAAATAATGTGGTCATTTGGGGGTTTCCCAGGGAAGACTGGGTGTGAAAACTGCCTTGAGGTTTGACACCAAGATCAAGGGAAAAGCTGGGCTCCATTGGTGCATGTCAACCCACACCAGTTATTTTGCAGTTTCTTATTTACTTCTGCTGCCTGTTTTCTTTTATTTTCAGTTGCATAGGATAATCCTCTGTGCAGCAGCCCAAATTTCTTAGTAGACAAAAATAATATTACAGTTAGAAAAGTGCAGGATTTGGTCAGAAAGCAGCAAAAGGTAAAGGGGCTAGTTATCAACCCCATTTCCAGCACACTCCAGCCTCATAAAAATGCTGTGCCACGGTATGGGTCCAGGATGCCCGGTCCCCATTAGTCAGTAAAATAGGCTTGGACCTGGGCTGACCTTCCTTCAAGCATGCACAATAAGGACATTACTGTTGGCATGCAAGGAGAAAAACAGGCATTTTTCTCAAAAGCAGGCCATTGTCTCTGAAGAATCTTCCCAGAGAAGGATGTCTGGGCATCCTATTTTTATCTCTGAAGGCTTAAATTAGTAAAATAAATTAAAACCATCAATTAAAAGGGGGCTTGGGGAAATCTATTAACATTCATAGACACAAACTTGTAGAAATTATGAAGATGAGCAACCTTAAAAAAGTATTCAGTACTTTTATGCAACCCACGTGCATTCAAATTATGCAAATGCATTTATAAAATCAAAATTTATTTAAAATGTACATACCTCCACCACCAGATCTCTCCAGGCACATCTCTCATTTACTCACTTCTCTGTGAATCAGGGAAGGTAAACTTTTAACCTCCCAGGTCTTGGAAAACAGAGAACCCTAAACCAGAACGACAAACATCTTCACTGAGCTATGCTGGGAAACCAAAAGGAGTTGCCCTTTTAATAATAAAAAAAAAAATAAGTAAAGATACATTTCCTCAAACAGATCTCTTCATGGAGACATATGTCCAAATTGCTCTGTCATCTAGTTTGAAAGCTTCGAAAAACAGCCACTTAGTATATTAAAATTTATTCAGTTTGTAATGCCTTTTATAAGAAAGGAAAAGACTGGGGGGGGGGGGGGGGAGAACCAAAAAGGAATGAAAGAAGGAAGGAAAGAAAGGGGAAAAAAGAAAGAATATGTATGCTCTTCCTACCTTGCACTAAATCATAGCAAAGTGATTTTAAATTATTGCTTTTATCAGAGGTAATCGATAAATAAATTTTAATGACGTTCATATATTATAAATACTGTGCCTTTAGAATTCAAATTCAAACTGAAATTTTCTGTTTTAAAAACTATATACAGTCATTAGCATGAGTTTACCACAATACAGTCCACTTATATAAAACTGTCTACAGAAAGACATGAAACATGGCTCTGTACTTTTGTTTACAATATCAATTTCTTAGCTATCAATGTCCTCATTTGTACAAAGGGCAGAAGGAATTGTTATCCTGCTCTGCCTAATTATCACCAAACCCCAATTAGGAGACTTCAAATCAATTGCCTAATGTTGTATGACATATTCACAGTATTGTCAATACAGACCATGAGTTATACATGTTCTAGGTATGATTTATAATAGTGGTCAAAACTTTCATTACGGAGGTCCATAAAATATTAGCTTATAGTCACTGGAATGCAGTTTTCGTCATTCTCTTCCTATGACCGTAGATCAGTTATGTGAGCACAGCATCATACTGCAGAAAATAAAATGCATGTAAGTAAAAATGGCATGGTTAATGCCCTTCGGGAGCTCATGTTTAAAATGGAAATATAAGCTTACCCCTGAGAAAGGACAAGAGGAAATGGGTTTAAATTTATAGAAAGAGGGGACAAAGCATTTTTCCTCCTGCTCTTGTTTCCCCCACCCACCCCACGAGGTTGCTAACTGCCAAGTGAACTGGAGAGCAGAGTGAAGAAATTATCTGGATGGCCATAATCTTATCCTGATATGAAATAAAAGAGGATTGTACGTGTGACTCATCCTTCCTTCTTCACTTAGGCTGTTTTTATATCCTTGGGACTGCACCAAGAGGAATTTAAATGAAAATATCTGTTATCCACTACTTTAAAGCAAAGTTAGGAAATTAATTGTTAATAAAAGTTGGAAGACTGGGCTGGAGGTCAGAACCAGAGATCCCTAGGTGCTCTAAAAATGAAGACAGTCAATTATTTGTTTGGAGAAACACACCCATAGTTTTGCCATCACCTCGTTATTGGCTTCCAGGTCCAGTTTTGTCCTCCATCTCTTCAAGTGAAATCACCAAACTAAACCAAACTAATTACTCTCAATATAATTTGCTTAAAATATTCTTATAGTGTCAGGAATCCAGACAAAACAATTAGTATAAAAAGTTTTTTAACACCAAGGTGGTGATGAAGAAGCATCACAGGTTAAATTGAATCTCAGCTCCACCGATTTTAACACTAACTGTGAGAATTTAAAGAAGTTTCTTAATTATTTTGTAAAAGTTTATCCTCATCTTTAAAAAAAGAGGTTTTATTTTTTAGGATTAAGGGCAATACATGTAAACTACTTAGAATGGTAACATAACTAAAGAAAACAGTGAAAAGGAAGAGAAAATGTCTCAGAACAAAGCTCTCAGAGAACTAAACAGAAAAACAGAGAAGAAAAACAGTCAAGATGAATAATCAGAAAGAAGGGAATGGAATTTGAGGAAAAATAAAGAGTATGAAGGTTAAAGGAAACCATAATTAAATAGAATAAAGAACATATGGGGATGTAAAAAACAAGAAAATAACTGTATTTCAGATTAGAAGTAAATTGCCAAACATCCTAGAGCGAATATTCCTTTACATTGTTAGTGTATACTTCATGTGAAGTTATTGTCTCCTCAACCAGGGATTGAGAAGTATATTTTGTATTACTTTCAATATCCATCCACACCCAACACTACTCAGTGGAGAAATGAAGAAATACAGCACATGGCCAAAGTACACGAGCCTGGAACTAGACAGACATAGGTTCTGAACTCAGCTTCACGGGCAAGTTTAGGATAACACTTTCTAAGCCACAGTTTCCTTAACTCTAACTTGGGCCTCATAATATCTACCTTAATGGGAGTTTGTGAGATTAAAAGAAATTTCTGAACGTCAGTAATTCATCACAGTGCCAGGGACATAGTAGGCACTCAGCAGATAATAGCCACAGCTACCATAGTTATTATTAGCATCATCATAATTGTTAGTCCTCAGTCAACAATGCAAGACAGAAATAGAAAATGGACACATGAATGGAACGGGGGCCACAGAGAAAGGCTCTGAATCTTCTGAGAAGAGTCTAACACTATTGTTGCAGTGAGAGGTGAGACTTACAGAGATATGGAAAGGTCTGGAGGTAGAACTCTGGAGCAGAGCAAAGGACAGTCTGCTGCTCACAAGCTTTGCATGTCACTGACCACAGGCTCTGGAAAGACTGGTTCCAGGCAGAGCTGAAGAGGGAAAGTGCAAAAGGAGCACTTCTGAGTTCTGACAGGTCAGAGGCCGACAGGATGGGGTGAAGGCCCAAGACGCAAAGAAGGTGGAGAACGTTTGCACTCTGCTTCATTGCCCATCCTCTTTTTTAAATTTCTGCAGAATTGATGTCTTTCTCTTTGACTGTAGAACACTTGAACAGAGAGAAATTGTAACGTTAACTTTGTTTTTTAGGTATTAAAACTGTAATTATGAATGTAAAAATAATAGTAAAATATTTCAAGGTGCAATTGAAAATAAGTACAAAATCTCTAATTTTTTGGTAAAGGGAAAAAAGAAAAGGTAATATATAAGTCTGAGAAAAATAAGTAGTTAAAATTAGATAATATCTTCAAATATTTAATTTCTGAAAGAAACTCTCACTTTCAATAAATGAATAGGCAAATATATAAAATGCACTGTTTTGAATATCCCTTTATTGAACTCTCATGTTTTCTCCAATTTTTTTTATTTGCACCCAAAATTTAGTTTACCAATATAGTAATGATAACTTACATCAAGTTGGAAAAAAATCTAAATTTATACTAGTTGCTATAACACTCAAGGTGTGAGGAACCATGGGAAGTCTGAAAATACTAAGTTGTTGTCACTGTACTTTTTTTGGTCACAAATTGAATTATGTCAAAGCTTATATGTTATTCATTTCCTTGAGGTTTGATTTAATCTATCAACACATCCTCTTTTGCTGTGACTTTTTACTATAAATAAAATAACAAATATGCCCACAAACTAGAGCCCCATTTGCATAATTTTTCAAATTCATACACATCTCATTATCTAGGGAAGGAGCTTTATTTGAACTCAGCTGCTTATGTACCCTGGTAATCTCCAATATGCTACTATTATATTTCAACAAAAGAGAATACTGTACATATTTCAAAGAGCTTATAAAGGAACATTTGATGCACAATATAACCTAGAGACTTTTTAATAAAACATGGAAGTTTTCATGAAAAGAAGAAACATTTTTTTTTTATAGACAAATTGTTTTAAACAAACAAAAAAATGGCTTTGGAATCTCAAAATCTAACCTAGCCCAGAGAACAGAATTGTGCTGAGCCAAAAATCTGGGCAAAGGAAAGAAGGCAGTTATTTTTCTTTCCAATAAGAATTATTTTTGCCCTGGCCGGTTTGGCTCAGCAGTTGGCCTGCAGTCCAGAGAGACCCAGGTTCGGTCCCTGCTAAGGGCATGTACCTCAGTTGCAGTTTGTCCCAGCCCTGGTTGGGTCGTGGCAGCCACTCAATGTGTCCCTTTCACGTCAATGTTTCTCTCTCTCTCTCTCTCTCTCTCTCTCTCTCTTTCTCTCTCTCTCTCTTCCTCTCTCTCCCTCCTGCTCTATCTGAACAAAAAATGAAAAAATGTCCTCGAGTGAGGATTAAAAAAAAAAGAATTGTTTTCACCACTAATACTTGCATGCTAAGAAGACTTGAATCAGGACAAACTTCAGGTGTGTGTAGGAAATATCTTTATATTTATTGTTCCTTTTTTTAATGTCATCCTTTGAGTAGAGACCAATAAGAGGAAGTAGATAGAGTATCTTTTCTACCAGTTGGAAAATCATAGCTATTTATCTAGATTGTGTGTTTCTTGAGAACAGAGGATCCTTGGCTCCCTGTTCTACTCTCAGCATCAAGTCCAGAGGTGGACATCCAGTAAGTACCCAACACATATTTTGTTGGTTTAAAAAAAAAAAAAAAAAGGCAATACAAGGGGTTAGACAGTATAACAAAGGATTCTGGGAACTTTTACTGTAAAGGGTTAAATAGTATATATTTTATACTTTGTGGGTCATGCAGTCTCTGTTGGAACCACTTGACTCTGCTCTTATAAAAGAAGCCTTAAACAATATGTAAATTAACAAGTGTGGTTGTGTTTAGTAAAATTTTATTTGCATAAATAGGCTGAAGGCCAAATTTGGCATATGGACTATAGTTGGATGACCTCTGGTTTAACATACATATTGGTGGTCTTTAGGCCTAGTCAGTCTAATAGTCAGTCAAGCAAGAGACCAGTTGTTATGTGGTTTAGGATAGAAAGCTTCAAAGTCAAGAAAGGTCAGGATTGAAATCAAAGGGTTAATGCAACAGAACTCTGTGGAGCCTGAGGAGTAATTCTTGGCAAGAGTTCTCTGATATTTCCTCTAATAGATCACATTCATGACTGCTGGTTTCACAAGAGCTAAGAGAGGTTTTCAATAGAATAACCTGGACAGGCTTCAGTGAGTCTTTTTTAGAACCTTCTTCAGTGATCTGAATGGCCAACTTTCCAGGTAATTTTTAGATAAAAAGCAATTTGAGAATGAAACAAATTCTTGATATTAGCCACAACTTTTGTGATATCTAACATATTATACTCTCAACAGTTCCCCAGGGGCAAAAAAATAGGAGTAGTGATGAAGGTCATGGAAAAGGAATTCTACTTTATAAGCAATTATTATGTGTTAAGATATGAGCCATATTAGATGCTATTCATCTATGCTTTCTCTGAATACTCATTGTAACTGTGAAATAATTTGTTTCAGGTGAGAAAACTAAGATTTAAAAATGTTCAGAAACTAGCTATATTGGTAAAGAAGTAATAGACTTCAAATGCAGATTTGTCATTCACACCTTTCCATTATCCACACCTATCTATTGCTCTCCATATTGCCCAAACCCTGAAAATAATTCATCCTCTAATCTCTCGTGGTACACAGAATTACAAGGTAGCAGCACTGAGTGATTAGAGTAAGGCCAAAATGATGCTTCAGAAATGGTTACAGAGAAGACATATCTTAGGAGATCTTATTGGACTAAAACTAGAATGATGAGAAGAAAGCAACTTTGCAAAACTGTGAAAGATGAGGTAGAAGAAGTAGCAAGTTTAAGGCAACAGGGCAGCAAAGAGCTTTTCCTACTTGAGGAACACACAGAAGATCACTCACTGCAGAACAGAATGAGGCTAATGAGCAAGAGAGTAGGACATCCAACAATGTTAGATTTTGTAGCATCCTACATATTATGGTAAGAAGCTTGGATTTTATGCTAAGAACAATGAAAGTTAGAGGGTTTCAAGTTGGGGAGTGATATGATCTCAATTAACTTTTTAAAAATATCATTTATATGGCTGTGTAAAAATAGCTTGCAGGGAAGCAAGAATAGAAGAATCAAGGAGCATCTAAGTGAGAGTTAATGGGGTCTTGGAAGAGATAAGTATTTAGATTCAGAATATACTGTTAAGAATTAGATGATGTTTTAATGTTGGTGGTGAGAGGAGGAGAAAAGATTATGGTCTTTTTTTTTTTTTACTTACTGAGATGGCACAACTTGGAAATAAACAAGTTTGAAGATTAGAAACATTCAAAGTTGATTTGCCTACTCTGGAGCCAAGTGGAGAGTGCAGGCAGATTGTTGGATATAAATTTTATAGTTCAGAAAGATGATAGATGATAGATAGATAGATAGATAGATAGATAGATAGATAGATAGATGATAGATAGATGATAGATAGATAATAGATTGGTAGATAGATGATGATAGATAATAGATAGATGATGATAGATAGTTAGATGATAGATAGATAGATAGATAGATAGATAGATAGATAGATAGATGATAGATAGATAGATAGATAGATAGATAGATAGATAGATAAGTGATAGATAGATGATGATGATAGATAGATAGATAGATAGATAGATAGATAGATAGATGATAGATAGATAAATAGATTGGTAGATAGATGATGGTAGATGATAGATGATGATAGATGATAGATAGATAGATAGATAGATAGATAGATAGATAGATAGATAGATAAATGATAGATGATAGATAGATAGATAAATGATAGATGATAGATAGATGATAGATAGATAGATAGATAGATAGATAGATAGATAGATAAATGATAGATGATAGATAGATAGATAGATGATAGATAGATGATAGATAGATGATAGATGATGATAGATGATAGATAGATAGATAGATAGATAGATAGATAGATAGATAGATGATAGATGATAGATAGATAGATAGATAGATAGATAGATGATAGATAGATGATAGATAGATAGATAGATAGATAGATAGATAGATAGATAAATGATAGATAGATAGATAGATAGATAGATGATAGATAGATAGATAGATAGATGATAGATGATGATAGATGATAGATAGATAGATAGATAGATAATAGATAGATGATAGATAGATAGATGATAAGATAGATAGATAGATAGATAGATAGATGATAGATAGATGATAGATAGATGATAGATAGATAGATGATAGATAGATGATGATGAAGATAGATAGATAGATAGATAGATAGATAGATAGATAGATAGATAGATAGATAGATAGATAGATAGATAGATAGATAGATAGATAGATAGATAGATAGATAGATAGATAGATAGATGAGAGATAGATAGAGATGCTTGGAAGTGAGCAACATATATACATCACCATGAGAAATAAGTTTAGCAAAAGAAGGGAAAAGAGAGATGAGAGGCTAGGGCTGATTCCTAGAACACTCAAAAATGGGAATTGGGTAGAGGGAATGATGCTTCTATCAGGAGAATCTTTCATTGCAAATGTGCAATGTATCCTTCTTTCATCATGTTTTCAAACATTTATGTGGCAAAAAATGTGACATTTGTAGGGGACCACAAGTTAAACATTACTGAGAAATCCATGAATGTCCACTAAACATATTGGATTAGGAAGGAGAAGGAACAATTTAGGCTTAAAATATTTACAACAGAGATGGAAATGGATTTGAGGACACCAATACCCAAAACAAAAATAATTTTGAAGCCTGCCGCAGTGATTCAGGCAGGACACCGCAGCATCTTCCATGGTCGCCAATGGTACCCTGCTCTCCTAGAGCACTTACCGCTCTGGCCCTCATCACTCTCCTTTTGGAGCTGTCTTCTTCCATCTGCCCACCCTGAAGTATCACTATCGTCTGGAAGGCCATCTTTGGCTTTCTTCTAACTCCTTATGCAATCCCCATAGAAATCTCATACAAGGCCAAAGCCACAATGACCACAGCTATGCTGATGATGACCAAACATCCACCACAACCCAGTTCCTTCCTCTAAGCCTCAGTCTCATATTTCAGATTGTCTACTCCATCACAGCTATTGCATTGCAAATGGAATATATCCAAAGCCAATCTCGCTGTTTTCTACCCACAGCCTACTCTATATCTAACATTCTTCCTATTAATCAATGGTATTCCCTAGTACTCGGGCAGCCATGATAGAAATATGAGAACCATCTTTGAATTTCAATTTCCCTTACCTCCCACATCTAATCTGAGACCCAGTCAATTATATTCCTCTCACTCTCAAATCTCTCTTTTCCTCCCTATTCCCACGGCTACTACAAATTCTTCATCATCTTTTGCCTAGACTGTTTCAAGTTTTCTAACTCTTCACAGAGTGAGCTTTCCAAAAGAAAATCCATCCACATTTCTCCCTGGCTTGTGACCTTACAATGGCCCCTTCCTTGTGTCTGGCTGTATTTTGCAAAGATATTTTTATGTCCATGGTCTCAGGAGCCCTAAATTTATTTATTAATTTACAAATTGTGCATTTTCCAATGATAATGCAAAACATAAATAAAAGAGTATTCCAAATGATAAAAGTGACATAATTGCTGTCATTGTTAACAGTTTCATTAGCAACCAGAGACACTACGTTTATTGTTGTGGCTAAGGAAATAAAAAAGGACACATGCTAACTTATCTTAAATCCAAATGGCATCACAGCATGGTATATAAGCAAGCCATAGTTTTCCTGTGGTATAGAGGGAGACATTGAGAGTGAGTTGAGCCAAAGCATAGGCATGCCCAAGTCTAAACACCTGCACCAGAGCTTCAAAATCATGTTCACATCAGAGCAGTGTTTTAAATTTAAAAATGTAACATCCCTCCAACCTTGAAATGTAATAGTCTTATCATTCTATTTATTTTTAATTAATAATTATGTTTTGGTTATGTAAGATCTTTATATACAAGGAGCTTGTACTTTGTTCTATATGTAAGTAAGATTATGACAAAAATAATTGATGTGAACAATGAAGTCATAAGAGCTATTTTGCTTTAAACAGCATCCATGTTACTCAGCTTTAAGAAATGCTGGTGTACAAGTTCAAATGCCTCGGTATATTAACAAGTTACTCCATGATACAGCCACCCTCATCTCTCACTGCTACATGTACTTGTCGTTCAACCATTTCTAACAACATATTTTGTCTAAATTATCCTTGCTTTTTTATTTTACATTTTAGATTTCTCTGCTCCTATCGTTCCCCCATCCTATATAGTCATCAGCTTAATTCAAATTCTATCGAATATATCAACTACATTTTGATTCTTTCTCATTTTTTTCCATCTTCAACCCCAATCAGCCGGATAGATGTAGGTGTTTCCTAAAGTCTTTCTCAAGGACAGTACTTGCCACAATGTATTGTAATGATTGATTTACATGGCAGCCTTTTTATTTTAAGCAACTTGAAATTAGGAATTTTGTTGTATTCCTCTTTGCATTACCAGTCCCTGGTTCATTTCTCAGCATACAGTAGCCACTCAAGAGATAATTATCATATAAATGGAGAAATAAAAATATGGATGGATGGATGAGATGGAGAGATGAATGGGTGGATGACTAAATTCACATATAGAAGGATATTGTAACTTCAGAGTACAATATATTTTTGATTAAGGCCAATTGGAAAATCAATGTCTCCTTCCTAATAAATATAATAGTTTCTCCAGACTATAAATCATGTAACAGTATTCTTGTTATAACAATTTGGTTTCGTATGTAGAGTATGATCTATAATCTGCCTTGAAGACATTTGCACATATTGATACAACTAGAAAGCTGTGATATTTTAACTTAAATAGATCTCTGTTGCTTCAACTATAGAAAAGAAAAAATATTTGTCAATTTAAATCGTAAAGAGTGTTTCATGAAAAGTTTTACATTGTCTTCAGTCATAGTACTACTAACTGTTTACTTTGTATTTTCTATTATTTTTTCTTCTGATGAAAATATAGAGGAAGAATTAGTTACATACTTGATATCCCACTTAAAACCGAATTCATGAAAGCTAATGCATTTAAATGACAATCCAAGAAGCAATGTAGTTCACTTGGAACAAGACATCCTATAGGTAACTGATTTTCCTTCTTGGGTTCATAAACACATATAGATGAGCTGTTAATTATGAATGGTGGTCAAATGCATATTAATTGTTCTTTGTTCAATTTGTGCTTTAGAACTGCTCATAAGTTTTACAACTTTGAACATGGTTTTGGCTCCTTATTTTTATTTGTTGTTTGAGAAATTTGGGCTTGTAGGCTCTAGGTTTACATATAAAAATGATATTTCTAGTCATAGTTTATAATATTCCTCTTCCTTTTGCATTTTAACCATAACACAGAAGATACATATTATACATAATACATGATAGATAAAATAGTGTAATTAAAAAATAAGTATTTTATGTTTAGTGGTCCTGGCCAGTGTGGTTTAGTAATTAGAGCATCGGCCCCAACCAGGGTTACTGGTTCAATTACCAGTCGGGAGCAAGTACTTGGGTTGTGGGTTTTGTCCCCATCCCTGGTTGGGGCTCGTGGGGGAGGCAACCAAATCGTGTGTTTCTCTAGCGCTCTCTCTCTCTATCTCTCTCTCTCCCCCAACCTCTCTTTCACTTTTCCCAAAAATCAATGGGAAAAAATATCCTCTGATGAGGATTAACAAAATAAATAAATAAATACATTAATAAATAAGTTTAGTGTTTGCCCTTTAATATATACTCCTCCCTTGACATGTTATTCAGAAAACTGTAAGTATAGAAAGTAAATAAAGGTAGAAAAGAACAAAAAATATTATAGTAGAACCCAGTATAATTTCTCTAAGCATAAAGAATGATATAATGTGGGATATGAATTATACTAAGAGGTACTATTAGCAATATGAGGTTGTTAGCAGAGAGAAAAATTATACCTAAATACATAGCTTTCTCATTTCCCTTTACTCACTGGTAGGCATTGCTTCCTGAAGAAGTAAACTCGATGATTCTGGGTTTGGGAACAATACAATGTACTCAGGATGAATCCTAGTTAATCCCTTTCAGTTTTCTAATAAATTGTGAAATGGACAGAGTAGAACTTAACTCTACATTTATCCTAACACTAACTGAATTAATACATTGACTGCAATCTTTCAGAGCAAGAAGTCTACATAAACATTGGCTCAAGTAAGTTGAGGAAAGGGCAATCTCATGTCACAGGAAAGGAAATCATGCTGTTATTTTATTTTATTTTTTATTTTTTTGTATGTTACTGGTATTGATTCACTGTTTCTTTTATTATCACTTTTATTTTTATTTAATTTATTTATTTATTTTTGTTACAGATGTTCTAACTTTCTCCTCCACTGATACTCCCTCCTCCTCCCTCCCTGCCCTGTCCCCAGCTTTATTGTCTATGTGCATTGTTCATGCATGTAAGTTCTGTGGTTTATCTCTCCCCCACCACCCCCTCTTCTGAGGATTGTCAGTCTGTACCCCACTTCCACATCGCTGGGACTACCCCATTCCTCAGACTGTTATATTCATTATATTCCACAAATAAGTGAGATGATGTGATATTTGTCTTTCTCTGCTTGGTTTGTTTTGCTTAGGATAATACTCTCCAGATCCCTCCATGTCATCTCAAAGGATGAGAGATCTTTCTTTCTTACCGCTGCATAGTGCTCCATTGTGTACATGTACCACTGCTTTTTTATCCATTCATCTACTGATGGACATTTGGGCTGTTTCCAGATCTTAGCTATTGTAAATAGTACTGCTACAAACATGGAGGTACATATATTCTTTCTGATTGGTGTTTCAGGCTTCTTAGGGTATATTCCTAGAAGTGGGATCACTGGGTCAAATGGAAGTTCAATTTTTAGTTTTGACCATATTGTTTTCCAGAGTGGCTACACCAGTTTGCATTCCCACCAGCAGTGTACTAGAGTCTCCTTTTCCCCACAACCCCATAAACACTTGTTTGATGATTTGTTGATGGTGGCATTCTGACAGGTGTGAGGTGATACCTCATTGTTGTTTTAATTTGCATCTCTCTGATGATTAGTGTGTTGAGCATTTCTTCATATGTCTCTTAGCCATTTGTATGTCCTGTTTGGAGAAGTGTCTATTTAGTTCCTCTGCTCATTTTTTAATTGGGTTCTTTGTCTTCCTTTTATTGAGTTGTATGGGCACTCTCTATATATTGGAAATTAACCCCTTATCTGATATACTATTGGCAATTATGCTTTCCCATAGAGTGGGTTGCCTTTCCATTTTGGTGGTTGTTTATTTAGCCATGCAGAAGCTTTTGAGTTTGATGTAGATAAAATAAAAGGGATCCAAATTGGAAAGGAGGAAGTGAAACAGTCATTATTCGCAGGTGACATGATAATATACGTAGAAACTCCAAAGACTCCACCAAAACTTCACTAGACTTAAATAAATTTGGCAAAGTAGCAAGATACAAAATTAATGTCAAGAAATCAACGGCATTCCTATACACCAATGATGAACTCACAGAAAGAGAAACTAAAAAAAAAAAATCCCATTTACCATCACAGCAAAAAATTAAGATACTTAGGAATAAACTTAACCAAAGAAATAAAGGACCTATTCGCAGAAAACTACAGGTCATTGAAAAAAGAAATAGAGGAAGGTATAATAAAGTGGAAGCACATACGTTGTTCATGGATTGGAAGAATTAACATCATTAAAATGTCCATACTACCCTGGCCGGTTTGGCTCAGCGGTTAGAGTGTTGGCCTGTGGTCTGGAGAGACCCGGATTTGGTTCCTGCTTATGGCATGTACCTCGGTTGCAGTTTGTCCCCGGCCCTGGTTGGGTCATGTGGGTGGCAGCCACTCAATGTGTCCCTTTCATGTCGATGTTTCTCTCTCTCTCTCCCTCTTTCCCTCCCACTCTATCTGAACAAAAAATGGGAAAATGTCCTCAGGTGAGGATAAAAATTAAAAAATTAAATAAATAAATAATAAATAAAATGTCCATACTACCCAAAGTAATATATAGATTCAATGCAATCCCCATCAAAATACCAATGACATACTTCACAGAACTAGAACAAATACTTCAAAAGTTTATGTGGAACCAAAAAAGACCCCAAATAGCCACACCAATCTTGAAAAAAAAGAACAAAGTTGGAGGGTTCACATTTCCAGATTTCAGATTTTACTACAAAGCCACTGTAATCAAAACAGCCTGGTACTGGCACAAGAACAGGCACATAGATAAATGGAACAGAATAGAGAACCCAAAAATGGACCCAAGACAATATGCTCAATTAATATTTGACAAAGGTGGCAAGAGCATACAGTGGAGTAAAGACAGCCTCTTTAATAAATGGTGTTGGGAAAATTGGACAGTTACATGCAGAAAAATGCAACTAGACCATCAACTTACACCATACACAAGAATAAACTCAAAATGGATAAAAGACTTAAATGTGACTTGTGGATCCATAAAAATTCTAGAAGAAAATGTAGGCAACAAAATTTCAGACATCACATGCAGCAGAATTTTCACTGATACATCACCTAAAGCAACAGAAATAAAGGAGAAAATGAACATATGGGACTACATCAAACTCAAAAGCTCATGCTTTTATTTTTAGTTTGCCAAGAAAAGAATGAAATGGAAGTAGCACAAATGTGTTTAGTATGGCAATTTGTGAGTCACAGAATTAGTAATTTATTGAACTTAGATTTGAACTGAGATCTTCCTGATCTCAATTTCCACTACACTATGTTGTGGATTCCACTCTCATTAACAAGCAACACATGGTTGCAACTCTTGTGTTAAAAATTATCTTGTCCTTGGATTTAATAGATATCTACAGAGAATTACACCCCAAAACTACAGAATACACATTCTTCTCAAGTGCACATGGGACATTCTCAAAGATAGACCACATGATAGGACACAAACTAAATCTCTACAAGTTCAAGAAGATTGAAATCATATCAAGCATCTTCTCAGATCACAATGGCATGAAACTAGAAATCAATTGCAACAAGAACATGCAAAGACATTTCAACACATGGAGGCTAAATAGCATCTTATTAAACAATGAATGTGTCACCGAGGAGATCAAGGAAGAAATTAAAAACTTCCTGGAAACCAATGAAAATGAACACACAACAACACAAAATCTATGGGATGCAGCGAAAACAGTTCTGAGAGGGAAGTTCATAGCACTACAGGCCTACCTCAAAAAACAAGAAAAATTTCTAATTGACTGTCTAACCTCACAACTTAAAGAATTAGAAAGTAAACAAAAAGAAAACCCCAGAGCAAGTAGAAGGAAGGAAATAGTAAAGATCAGAGCAGAAATAAATGACACAGAGACCAAAAAAACAATTCAAAGGATCAATGAAACAAAGAGCTGGTTTTTCGAAAAGATAAACAAGATTGATGGACCCTTAGCTAGACTCACCAAGAAACAAAGAGAGAGAACCCAAATACACAAAATCAGAAATGAAAGAGGAGAAGTAACAACCAACACCACGGAAATACAAAAGATCGTTAACAACTGCTACGAACAACTATATGGCAACAAATTCGACAATCTAAGCGAAATGGACAAATTTCTAGAAAGACACAGTCTCCCAAAACTATTCCCGGAAGAGATAGAAAACTTGAACAGACCAATAACAACTAAGGAAATTGAAGAGGTAATCAAGACTCTCCCAGCAAACAAAAACCCAGGCCCAGATGGCTTCACGGGGGAGTTTTACCGAACTAACATCCATTCTCCACAAACTCTTTCAAAAAATTCAAGAAGAAGGAAGACTTCCAAACACGTTCTATGAAGCCAGCATAATTCTAATTCCAAAACCAGAAAAAGACACTACAAAGAAAGAAAGCTACAGGCCAATATCCCTGATGAACATAGACGCCAAAATCCTGAACAAAATATTAGCAAATCGGATCCAGAAATACATCAAAAAAATTATTCACCATGACCAAGTGGGATTCATTCCAGGAATGCAAGGCTGGCACAATATTCGCAAATCAATAAACGTGATACACCACATAAACAAAATGAAAAATAAAAACCACATGATCATATCAATAGATGCTGAAAAAGCCTTTGACAAAATCCAGCATCCATTTCTGATAAAAACGCTCAGCAATGTAGGAATAGAGGGATCATATCTCGACATAATAAAGGCCATATATGAAAGACCTACAGCCAACATCATACTAAATGGACAGAAACTATAAACATTTCCATTAAGAACAGGAACAAGACAGGGATGTCCACTTTCGCCACTCTTATTTAACATTGTACTGGAAGTCTTAGCCACAGCAATCAGACATGAAGAAAAAATAAAAGGGATCCAAATTGGAAAGGAGGAAGTGAAACTGTCATTATTTGCAGATAACATGATATTGTACATAGAAAACCCTAAAGACTCCATCAAAAATCTATTAGACTTAATAAATGAATTTGGCAAAGTAGCAGGATACAAAATTAATGTCAAGAAATCGACGGCATTCTTGTACACCAATGATGAACTCACAGAAAGAGAAACTGAAAAAACAATCCCATTTACCATCGTGCCAAAAAAATTACGATACCTAGGAATAAACTTAACCAAAGAAGTAAAGGACCTATTTGAAGAAAACTACAGGTCATTGAAAAAAGAAATAGAGGAAGATATAAAAAAGTGGAAGCACATACCCTGTTCATGGATTGGAAGAATTAACATCATTAAAATGTCCATACTACCGAAAGCAATCTATAGATTCAATGCAATCCCCATCAAAATACCAACAACATATTTCATAGAACTAGAACAAATACTTCAAAAGTTCATATGGAACCAAAAAAGACCCCGAATAGCCACAGCAATCTTGAAAAAGAAGAACAAAGTAGGTGGGATCACAATACCAGATATCAGGTTATACTACAAAGCGACTGTAACCAAAACAGCCTGGTACTGGCACAAGAACAGGCATATAGACCAGTGGAACAGAACTGAAAACCCAGAAATGGACCCAAGACAATACGCTCAATTAATATTTGACAAAGGTGGCAAAAGCATACAGTGGAGTAAAGACAGCCTCTTTAATAAATGGTGTTGGGAAAATTGGACAGCTACATGCAGAAAAATGAAACTAAACCATCAACTTACACCATACACAAAAATAAACTCGAAATGGATAAAAGACTTAAATGTGACCCGTGAATCCATAAAAATTCTAGAAGAAAATGTAGGCAACAAAATTTCAGACATCATACGGAGCAGAATTTTCACTGCTACATCACCTAAGGCAACAGAAATAAAGGAGAAAATGAACACATGGGACTACATCAAACTAAAAAGCTTCTGCACAGCAAAAGACACAATTATCAAAATGGAAAGGCAACCCACTGTATGGGAGAACATCATTGCCAACGATGTATCAGATAAGGGGTTAATCTCCAATATATATAGAGTGCTCATACAACTCCACAAAAGGAAGACAAAGAACCCAATTAAAAAATGGGCAGAGGAGCTGAATAGACACCTCTCCAAACAGGACATACAAATGGCCAAAAGACATATGAAGAAATGCTCAACATCACTAATCATCAGAGAGATGCAAATTAAAACAACAATGAGGTATCACCTCACACCTGTCAGAATGGCCGCCATCAACAAATCATCAAAGAACAAGTGTTGGCGAGGGTGTGGAGAAAAGGGAACTCTAATACACTGCTATTGGGAATGCAGACCGGGGCAGCCGCTATGGAAAACAATATGGTGCTACCTCAAAAAATTAAAAATTGAACTTCCATTTGACCCAGTGATCCCACTTCTAGGAATATACCCTAAGAAGCCTGAAACACCAATCAGGAAGAATATATGTACCCCCATGTTCATAGCAGCACTATTTACAATAGCTAAAATCTGGAAACAGCCCAAGTGTCCACCAGTAGACGAATGGATAAAAAAGCAGTGGTACATATACACAATGGAGTACTATGCAGCGGTAAGAAAGAAAGATCTCTTATCCTTTGGGACGACATGGAGGGACCTGGAAAGTATTATCCTAAGTGAAAGAAGCCAAGCAGAAAAGACAAATACCACATGATCTCTCTTATATACGGAATATAATGGACATAACAGTCTGAGGAATACAGTAGACCCAGACACATGGAAGTAGGGCACAGACTGACATCCCTCAGAAGAGGGGATGGGGGGGTGGGGGGTGGGAAGAGATAAACCACAGAACTTATATGCATGTATGCATGACCAATGGACATGGACAACTAAGCCGGGGATGGGGCGGAGGTGGGGTGGGGTGGGGGGGTGCCATGGGGTAAAAAGGTAAAATATCTGTAACAAAAAAATAAATAAAAATTCATAAAAAAAAAAAAAAATTATCTCGTCTTGAAGAATCCAGGGTAATTTTACTTACAGTAGAGCTGAAAAGAAATGATGTTAGAATCCTGGTTCTCTTGTGTCTCTCAGTTCCTAACTAAGAATCCATGAGCAAATTTATTTTTCTGGGCTATCCCATAACTATATACTTAGAAAAAATATTTTAGAAAAAAGTTTAAAAGTAGAAAATTAATCAGAAAACGTTTGATATTCAACATGAATTTAAAGGCAGAGCCTCCTGTCATTGGTATATGTTCCACAAATATTGCTCCAATTATTTAAAAAAAAATAAAAGCAGGGAATTCTCTAATTCCCAAGCTCTCTTGGCCACACTCTCTACTCTCAAATGTCCTTTGACTTAGGATCTTTAGACACCTATCCCCTGAGGTGTCCCTCATTCATCAATTACTAACTCTGCTGTTCTTAGCTTCCCTATGTATTTTCCCTGGAAGAACCCTTGATCTTGAGAGCCTATCCATTTCTTCCTGGCAGTGTTCTATCCATTAGAAATCATTTTCTCTTTCCATAAAATTAGAGGGAAAACTAAATCTCTGTCCTTTCTAAATTTGTCCATTGAGCTTCTTTTTTGATTCAGACACAATTAGTTGCCCTGGATGAAACTGCTATTCAACAGAGTTTATAAACTTAAATGCCTTATTTGATAGATGCAGCTAGAGAGAGGTTACCAAATCTTCCTACATGGGAAGCCTTTTGTTTCTTCTGGAATTCTCTCTCTTAAAAATGGGCCATTTTTCAAATCAAGGAAAGACCACAGAGAAGCTGAGAATCCCAACAGTCAACATGGATTACTTGTGCACAGCATTTTTCTTAAGGATGGATGTTCTGTTTCTGTATGCTAAAGGATACTTAAACCTGATTTACTTGAAAGGGCATAATATGGGGCTTTGAAATAATAAATCTAGTAGCTGGCTTTCCTAGCTAAAAACCTTTTGAAGATGAATTTGCTGTCTTATTCACCTTTGTGTTCCCAATAGTTAAAATGTTCCTTGAATATAAGAGGTGCAAATAAAATGAATTAAATGAAAATGAGACACATACATGACTATTAGTTCCTTTAACTAAATGGTGTTTGAACAATGAGGGAAGAAAAGATTTTTGTGGGTTCCAAATGAAAGTCTAGAAGATTAGTGTTGATGCTTTGAAGGCAGATGTTGTCCTTTTCTCTTATGCCCTTCTATTTTCTTTTTTAAATCAATTAAACCGAAACCTTATATCATCCCCATAGGGTAAGTCTAATGTGTATGTGGTATATTGTGTCCACCCACCTAAAGAGCATAATGTGAAAGAGGCAAACAAGCCCTATTTAATGCCACCTTCCAACTAGTCCTGACTGAACAATCATTGTGTTGATCTCCCTTCCTTACCTAATTGAAACTCTCACTATTAGAGATCCTTATTTACTCATCAGAAATGTTTCCAGAAGGCCACATACATGTTGAACAATTAAAGAGGAAGCTGTCTTCCTATCTCCTCTCCATGAACACCTCAAGAGCATTCATTTATCAAGCCAACTCTGGGGGGATAAAATGTGGACGAGTTTAGTTTCAACAAGGTTCTTGAGGAAGAGAATGGGAGTGATGAAATAAGCACAGAGCATCAGGGGAAGCCTAACTGCCTTTGTCTGAGGCTACTGTTATCAGCTCAGGTGATAGGTGAGGCCAGTAGGTTAGAAGGATGAAGCAAAAAGGCAGAGATAGATGGCAAAAGAAGGGGAGACCTGGACATCTCAATGAGGGTTTCTAAGGGCAGCTATCTTACCTAATATTTATATCCAAAAACAAAAATTAAGTAACTGTACATATTTTCATTATCTTTGTTGTTCAGAGTATTACAGATGTCCCTCTTTTTTCCCCCTGTTAACCCCCTCCATCCTGCTGCCACCCCCACCCAGGGCTTCACTGCACGATGTCTATGTCCATGGGTTATGTATATATGCATATAAATTCTTTGGTTAATCTCTTCCCATCCTCCCTCCCTATATTTTAATAATATATTTTGAAAGGGAACAGAATTGGTTATGAGAAAAGCCCAGTGATAAGCAGTGGTCTCTTAGCCTCCATAATGCTAGATAGTAAACCCTGGGAGAGCTTTGTAAAATGCTTAAAACCACACAGACTATTATGAAGAAACATTTAATACCACAAACAGCAAACCTACATCTTCCCTAGAACAGAACCTTGTTCTTCAGCCCAGAGCAAATGTTTCAGCTGAATTACTTTCAGGACTTTATAAGGTGTTGACATGACTTCTACTTTCACATCGTAAATGTGCCACCCTAATAATCCCTGTTTAATTACTGTTTATTATAAATGAATTCTCTCAGCAGTCCAGTGTGGAACTTTTCATTTTTCTGTCAGTGAAGTTTCCTCTGGCGGAACCTTTGCCCCAAGCTGCCAATGATATGATCCCAAGCATGCACTGGTCTGAAGACTGTGGGGAACAGCACCTGGAACCCGGAGGCACCGTCTTTGTCAATACTCAAATATATAAAACTAAATAGTCCCTAAAAGTAGTAGAAGAAGCCACTGTACTGTCAAAGCAAATGTTTTCTAAAGACCAGATTCATGAGTTAGCATCATTCCCATTCTGACCAACTATCCTCCCCTTGGAAGACTGACAGCTCATGAGAATTAACACAAATAATAATTTCCCCTATCCAGTCACTCACTTCTAATGTACACTAGAGTGACAACCCAGAAACACAAGAAAAGAAAATGAGACAGTTTGTCTGTTTCTTCTGAGTAGCAAAATATTCCAGAGGTCAGCCCAAATTTGAGCTAATTTTTATAATCATTCTATAAAATAACAGTTGGCCTTAATGGAATGTCAACACCCAAATGTGAGGGTAACACAATATGTAGGAATTAATGGGAAGAAACAAATTAATTAATAATGTTTTTCCTACAAGGATCAAACGTACCAAATTCTCTGAAATAAATACCTGCGATAAGCAAAGCTCATGGTAAGACAATGGGGCGATTCATTATCACCCGAGAAGGACATTACCACCAATTTAAGAAGCTGAGATTTTAAAACTTTGGGTGATTAATTTCAATCAGAGCTGGATTCAAGGTCAGTTGTACAATACCAGCCATTATTTTCCCTTTGCTACCTTTGGCAGGCATTTCACATGGCTCATCCATAAATAATTAAGACCAATGTATCTGCAGCATCAGCTTAACTACTGCAGGGGAATGCAGAGGTCCAAGATTTTATTTCATTTGTAACTTCTAATAGAAAGAGAAACAACCTTCCCTGTGTATTAAGAAATGAGTCTTACTTCTTGCATAAACAACACAAACACTTTCTTTTTAAGTGTTCAATATGTTCATTTCCATCTGGACCTTTCTAAATGGCTTGAGTAAATTGAGAAAAATTACAAAAGCAAAAGGCTCATGCACATACTGCCAGCATGAAATAATTTAAATCTGAGGTAACCTCCAACTGACAATAGTGAGTCATCAGGATAACGTAATATAGTGAGACACACGATGAAAAAAACAATTTGAAATTTAGCAACATGAATCATACTTCCAAAGCATGAGAAGGGTGTCCAAAGGGACCCTTGGGACTCCCCCATTTACGACTGTTTCGGGAGAGAGTCGATCTCTAGGGTGTCCATAAAATGAGAAGTAGAATTAATGGGGCTAAGGTTGGTTTATGAGTAGGTCGAAAAGTTCAGTTGGTGATATTTTAATTTCTTCAGGGGAAATGATTTTGACTTTTCTTCATTCTTATAAATGTTTCATTTAATTTACAACAGATGCACATTTGAAATGTATATGTGAAAGTGAAGAGATTAATTTACAACCCAAAACACTATTATCTCAAGTCAGTTGGTGTTTGTTTATGTATATGCAAAACTCTAGCCTAATACCATTATGCAGGAGAAAGTACAACAAAGTAGATATTAGAGATTTTAATGTAGCCACCTAAACCAGACCTAAACAAATTGAAATATGCTGCTTATCCAAAATTGAGGAGTCTGCTATGATAAAGTAGAAAGAATTATGGGTTTGAATCACAACTTGATTTTTTTTAAATCCTTATTGGAGAATATGTTGTTTTTTGTTTAGAGAGGAATATTTTGTTTTTGTTTAAAGAGATGGACGGGGGGGGGGGGGGGAGAGAGAGAGAGAGAGAGAGAGAAACATCAATGTGAGAAACATCAGTTGGTTGCCTTCCATACATGCTCTGAACCAGTATATGCCCTGACTGGAATTTAAATCTGCCACCTTTTAGTGTGTGGGATGATGCTCCAACCAACTGAGCCACACCAGCCAGGGCTATAATTTGAGTTTTGAGGTTAGAATTGTGTGAACTTGGCCAAAATACTCAGGTTGGTTGAGAGCATATGGCATTATAAACTAAAATCATTTGAAAATCACTGTACAAATTAAGGAAAAAAGAAAGTAACAAGGAGAGAGTTAACAAAGATATGAGGACAAAATGAAGAACTAAAAGAGTTATACTTACATCACCTGTATGTTACTAAAGAATACCATAATTTAGGGACAGCCATCACTTTGACCCCAGAGTGGGTGATTTCCTCTGTTACATAAGGGCTGTGGCACTAAACACTGATACTGACAGTGCCAGGGTCTTCAGGTAGGACCCACAGCCTGAGTAGGTTTCCTTTCATGCATGTGTGTGTGTGTGTGTGTATGTGTGTGTGCAACTGCAAGACCTAAACCAATTACTTGGGGGCCCACAGTGAAATTAAAATACTTCATGGACCTCACTATTAACATCATCATCACCATTATTCTCTTCATCACTATCTTCATCTACTTAGTTTTGATACTGGAATGATGCTTTTCTATTAAATAAGGTCATTAGTCATACTGACAAAGGGAGATACAACTTTTCTGAAGCCAGATAATGTCAGAGAAGTAACAATATATAACACTGAGAAATAATAAGACAACAATACATGTTGATAGTTAAGAGGTAGAAAGTCAAAACCTTCAAAGATTGTAAGTCCTTAATTGTTATCTTAATTGGACAAATATTGTGATCCCTTTCAAATGTAAGTTAATATTTATTAACTTTAGACAACAAAGGTCCTCACTCCTCCGCTGCTGCATACCCAGGGATCGCTCTCTGCCTAACTATCAAGAGGCCCCTTCTGTTCTGCTGACTGAAGGCAGTTCTCAGAAGGGCCTTCATTTGAATTTAAGTATAAAAAGGTTTTGTAATTTCAAGGCAAGACTTATGTAGAAAAAGAAGTCCATAATGTTGACATGTTTAGGTTGGTGTGGCATCCCAGGCCACCTGGCTTCCTTCTGGTAGTGAAATTCTTAGGAAGCAACAAATTTGTTTTTTCTTCTTTTATAAAGTTGAATTATATCTCATTGTGTATGTGTATGTATCAAAGTTTGTGAATATATATATGAACATTTAGGCTATTTTCATGTCTTGGCTATTGTGAATAATGCTTTAATGAACATGGGACTGCAAATATCTCTTTAATATCTTGATTTCAATTGTTTTGAATATATACTCAGACATGGGGTTGCTGAATCATATGTCAGTTCTAGTTTTAAATATTTGAAGACCATTCTTACTGTTTTTCATAACAGATAGATAATTTTACACTTCTACCAACAACAGTACAAGGGTTCCAGTTTCTCAACTTCCTCACCAGTGTGTGTGTGTGTGTGCGTGAGTGTGTGTGTGTGTGTGTGTGTGTGTGTATATATACATATATACCATCCTAACAGGTGTGAGGTGTTATGTCATGTGATTTTTATTTTTATTTTCCTGATGATTAGTGATGCTGAGCATCTTTTCATATACCTATTGCCCTTTTGTAGATCTTCTTGGAGAAATGTCTATTTAAGATCTTTGTCCATTTTATAATCAGGTTAACTTTTATTTCACTGTTAAGTTGTAGGATGTTTTAATAGATTTTGGATATTAACTTCTTATCAGATACATATGATTTGCAAATGATTTCTCCCTTTCTGTAGGTTGTGTTTTCATTCTGTTGTTTCCTTTGCTGTGTAGAAGAAACATTTTAGACTGATGTATTCCCACTTGTCTATTTTTTGTTTGTTGCCTCTTCTTTTGGTGGCATATCCAAGAAATTGTAGCCTAGACCAATGTTCTAAAGATTTCCCTTAGGTTTTCTTTTAGGAGTTTTAAGTTTCAGGTCTTATGTTGAAGTTTTTAATCTATTTGGAGTTGGTTTTTGTACATGGAGTAAAATAGGGTAAAACAAATTCTTATTTCACATTCTGATTTGAAGCTTTAATTTTCTAAAACAATAGCAGAAAATGATACTCAAATTATCCTGAAGAGAAGAAATATGTAGAGCACGAAAATTAATTAAAAAAAATCACTGGCATTTTTATGTCAATATTTGCTGTGATCTACCCTTAGCGTTTAGAATTAGTTAGGCATAAAGGAATGTTGAGATGTGTTTGTGGCTTGAGGACTATTTCATTCACAGATCAATCAAATATGGCATTCTGTGCTTACCTGAAAAATTAAAGTATTGGTTCTACAAAGAAATACATAAAACACCTGCTAGCAGCTAGAAAAGGAACACAATAAATCAATGGCTGAAATTATAATAAAAGGGAGGCCTTTGACTTAGTTTAGTATTTCTCAAAAACAAAAAAATTTTAAATTAAAAGCTTTTCAGAATATAACATTGCTTTAGCTGAGTTTCATGATTTGCATACTTTTAGCTCATTTTTAAAGTAAAGTTCAGGAAAAAAAATTAGCAAGCAAATTGGTAAGAGAAATAGAATGCAGAGATGAAAAGCAAAGACAATTTGCCCTCTTGAGTCTTGATGCCTGCAGGGCTGTTTTCTACTCCAGAATGGGTAATATACTTTCAGTGTATCCATCACACTCCCAGGAGTGTGCATGTAGCATCACTTCTTCCAAGTGGGCCCCCAGAGGTAGCAGATTTATAACAAAAATAATTCTGCATTTTCACATGTTTCAGTCTTAAAATCTGGTGAAGCAGATTTTGTTCTTTTACAAAGAATTTGTTATTGCATTTTATTGTTTCAAACCACTTTTCATCATTGAAATCCTGTTTCTTTCTTTTATTTTTATTGTTCCTTTCTGTATATTCTAGGCCATTAACAACCTGCTCTCCTATACACCAGTGAAAAGAACCTCTTTCCTCTTGGCATCTCTTAGAGATTTTACAGCATGTGGATTTAGCTGTAACAATGAACCGACCTGCACCTGCAGACACTGGCCCCATGGCTTTGGGCAGTGAGACCAGCAAACCTAGGTATTTATGGATAGTTTTATCTGGTAGGAGTTCCTCCACTTGGCTTCATTCTTGCACTCACTAGGTCTGTGCACCCTCAGGCAAGGTTCTTAATGTGTTCATGCTTCAGATGTCTCATCTCATAAATGGGCATCAGATTTTACCTAAACCCATAGGGTTGTATTAATATAGTCATTCCTCCCCGGGATCATGTCTGCAGTAGGTCTGAACAAATCCATTACTAAAGTGCACTTTCCAGTCAATTATAGTGCTAGTTTTCTGATCTTCTACCCAGTCTCCAGATTCGATTAATCTGAGTCCAAGGCACTTATGCCCCAGTGGCAAGTCAGCCATAAGGAACCTCTGGCTCCATATCAACTGAAGAGAGTAAGATTCCTGTCCAATTTTTGTGAGAAACAAATTAAATAAAAAGGGTGAAAGCATGTTTATGAAAGTTTAAAACACTCAGTTCCGATGTAAGCATGAGCACGACCACATTGGTGCCACGTATTATTATATCAAGAGTTTGAACTTTGGAGAACAGAAACATGACTGAATGAATCACCTGGGCAACTTCATGCAGGTGCTCACAATGACTCTCCTGGTTCTGAAATGTATCCCCAATACATAGGTCGAACCCGATAAGAACTGATACTATGGTCAAGTTGCAGAGCTATAGTTTGGTTCATTTCCAGTTTTTTCTCAGTAGGAATAAACAAATGCTATAGCCTGGTGTGACCACGCCAGAAGAGGGAGAACCAATATTCCAAACCACTAACAGTCTTCCTTATTCATCAGTTCTGTGTAATTCATGTTTATGAGCTCACCTTGAGGCCCTGCCATCTTTGTCCTGGAATCAAAGTGTCCTCATATCTGGACTTGTGATGTAAATTTAAAAATTTTCTGATTCTCCACCAGAAATTTTTTAAAGTTTAGAAATTATGTGAAATCTATCTCTTTTATTGCAAAATTTTCTTTCTTCCAATGTATATGTTCTGAAAGTTCTAGCTGCCTTCACCCTGAAAATATCCTCTGTGGCTATGTGACATGGACACCCCCCTTTCTGTGATACTCCCTCAGTTGGAGGGAGTTTGCTGCCACTGCTTTTTGAAGAGAGGGAAACAGGTCCCATAAATGTCAGTCTGAGTAATACCCTCTATCTCCACCTCTACACCCATCTTATCTGACCCACACTTGAAAACAAATTAATATACTGTTTAAAGATGCATCAATCATATGTACATCTATGTTTTAGATTTCTTAGGTGTAGAAATAAGTGACACCAAAAAACAAAATACATGAAAACTTTCTGAATACATCCAAGTCAAGATATTACTGTAAGCATGTGAACTAACATCAGAAGCTATAGTAGTGTGAGCAGAGGCATAATTGATAGAAAGGACCCAGTCCTAGAAATAGCTTTGGGACACAATAAGGAGAACAAATTCAAAGTCCCCAAGATGAGACTATGCCTTTGGATGAAATGAAGGCCAGTGTTGCATTATTACATGAGGTCAGGGTGGAATGAGGCAAGAATAGTTCATTATATTAGTTTTCTAGGGCTTCCATAACAAATCATTATAAACTGGGTGGCTTAACATAAATGAAATGTATTTTCTCACAGTTCAGGAGATCAGAAACTGATATCAAGGTGTCAGCAGGATTTTTTTTCCTTCTGGAGGCTTTTGAGGGAGAATCTGTTCCATGCCCCTCTCCTAGCTGCTCATGGTCGACAGCCATCTTTGGTGCTCCTTGGCTTATAACTGCATCACTCCAGTCTCTGCCTCCCTACATGATCTTCATCCCTACGTGTCTCCTTAATGTCTCTTCTCTTCTTATGAGGATACTAGGTTTAGATTTAGGGCCCAAGCTTTTCCAGTATGACCTCATTTAACATATACATCTGCAAAGAAGTTTCCAAATAAAATCACATTCTGAGGTTCCAAGTGGACATGAATTTTGAAGGGAGACTATTCAACCCATATAGTGGGCAATTGCCAGGTCATACAGGGTCTTGTCACAGCTTTGCTGTTGTTGTATTCTAAATATAATGTTAGATCTTTCAAAGGTGTTTAGCAGAGGAAAACACATAAGTCTTCATTTATACAATCTAACTACTACGTGAAGAAAGAGTTTTTGGTAGAAAAGAAAAAGAGTATAAAAGCCAGTTAATGACTACTCACTAATCAAGGTGAGTGGTAACAGTGGCTTGAATTAGTGTTGGCATTTCCAACTAAGGGATGTGAACATTTTGGGGAACTATCTGAAAGATGTAAATAACATGTGTTACTGATTGATTTGACTTGGGAGTGAGGGAAAGGGAGGGACCCTAGATTTCTGCTTTGCGTAACTGGGTGGAGGATAGTACCATTTACTACAACAGAAAGATTGCCAGCCAGGGTGAGGATGGATAGCAATCAGAAGTTCCACTTTGGATGTATTGCATTTGAGCTGTGCATTAGAATTCCAAGCAGAGATAACGTAAGGCAGTGGAGCCTGGAGAGAGGTCAGCACTTGAAAGATAAATTAAAGAGTTATCAGCAAGTTGAGGGTAATTAAAGCCATGCAAGAATGAGGTCATCTGGAGTTTGAGTATAGAGATAGAGGAGAGCCTCGAAGGCATCCTAGGATACACACTCACATTTAGAGGCTAGTTAGAGGAAGAGGAAGAACCAACAAGAGAAAATGGGGTAGAAGAGCCATCTTGGTGGGAGGAAGTCCAGGAAAGCATGATATCATAATTCCTATGGTTCCTCCTGTGCACGTGGTAATGTGGAAGTCATACGTGGAAGATTGCATTGTTCAAATGTTTACTGTATTTCCTACCAATCACTACTCTAGAGTGGCTCTCCCTGTAAGACGAATATTCTTCATACAACATTGACATGAAGTTTGGCCATGTGACTAGCTGTGGCCAATGGACTATGAGCAGAAATGATGCATTACAAAAAGAAACAGAAGCTTTTAGAGATATGGCATGGTCCTACCAGTGTTCTTTACTTTCAGTGATAGGGCATCTCCTTCATCACAAACACAAAATGAAGATGACATAAAAAGTAGATCTATATCCAATGTTTAATGTGATGAAGAATAAGCTTTTGTTTCTGTAAACCCCTGAGATTTGGGGATTTCCCATCAGCAACAGCATAACCTAGGAAAGGTTGAGGAACATGTCCCATTTTACATAGCACAGTTGTAAAGTGAGATGTAGTTTATGGCTCTGGAGCCCATAGGTTGGTAGAAAGAATATGAGACTTCAAATCAAACTTATCTAAGGTCAGACCCCAAATCTTTCTCTTACTAGCTCCAATCCTTAATTTTTCTCATCTGGAACAAAGGGTGCTTACCTTATACGACTGTTATAAGGTTTAATGTGACAATATTTGCAGTGTACTCAGTACAGTTCTAGCCTCCCTCCCCACAAAAGTCTTCTAAAATATATATTAACTTCTTCCTTCTGCCTTTGTTATCTCTTAAAGAAGGGTTGGAGTACAAAGCACAATCAGGTTGCTCAAATAATTGCTATGTCTTCATAAGAGAGGTGGGTGTAAACAAAGAATATACAGATCCCAGGCCTGGGGAATGTTCCCTGCTCCTGGGCTGGCTCCAGGGGGACAGCTGGTACCTGAGAAATGGAGGCCATACCACGGGGTTAGCCTTGATTCACACAATGGTGGGCCCTAGGGGATTCAATTCAGAAAATAACTAAGACCATCCTGAATAAATAGAGGTCAACTAAGGGGATCTCAAAAGGGTAGCATAATTTCTATGACACAGCAAATGATAGGACCTCTAGTCTCTAAGCTATGTTTGTTTGGGCAAAAATAAACTAGAATTCATAATGGTTTAACTGGTGGAAATTAAGATTAAGGCTAAAGAATCATAAATTATATTCACTCAGTAGGTAATTAACATCTCACCTGAACCACATTATTGAAATAGGTATACTCATTTTCATTTTACAGGTGAAGAAACTGAGACTGAGAGATTAGATAACAGAGGTAGAAACTGTACCCAATTTTTACATGCCCCTCCCCAAATCCATGTTCTTTCCACTTAACACCTGCTTCTCTTTAAAAAATAGAAAATTAAAATTAGAAATAAAATAAATAAAAAGGCAGGGATCTAGATCTGTTACCTTAGCCCATAAAAGAAAAATGAAAATGTGCAGTCACACAAAAACTTGTACAAAAAAAAATGTTTCCAGCGGCATTACTTTTGATAGCCAAAAGTGGGAAACAATTCGGCTCTCCATGAGTGGATGAATGGGTAAATGGACTGTGGTGTACACACACAATGGACTATTATTCTAAGTGAAAGAAGCCAGGTACCAAGGTTCCATATTGTATAATTCCACTTATATGCAATGCCCCAAAGAGGAAAACCTATAAAGATAAAAAGTAGATTAGTGGTTGCCATCAGAAAGGGATAAAGGGGAATGGGAATAATGCTAAATGGGTATGGTTTTACTGTGGGGATGATGGATATTCTCTGGAATTGGTGACTGGTACACCGTGAAAATTACTGAACTTCATACTCCAAAACTATGAATTTTATGTATTTAAAATTAAATCTCAATAAAAAGGAAGGGAAGAGGAGAAATATCATTTGGAAGTGTGTTCCTGGTAGCATGCAGTGCTATGACATAAACCAATGACTCAGTTCCCACTTCAATTACGTATCTCAAGCCTGAACCCTCTGCCTTAGGAGAGGTTGGAGGAGGGGCTCTTCATTTAAGCCCGCCCTCCACTGACTCAGGCACCCAGTTGCCAGGAGCCAGAGAAGAAGGCGGCAGAACACAGTGGGGCCCTGTGTTCTCTTCAAAGCTCATTTTCAAGGTGTCTCCAAGTGCACTGGGCGCTGGGAATGCCCCTAATCTTCAATCCCAGGGATTTACGCCAGGATCTTCTATCTTGAGAATCCCTGGGGAAAGAAGGAAATACTAAGTGCAGAAGAACGAGGAGGAGCGCAGACTTGTTTAATAGCAGGAAAATCTCACTGCAAATGGCACCCATTGGATCTCAGTTTCCCCAATCTGTAAGAGAGAGAGACAGAGAGAGAGAGAGAGTTGCATCTTTATAAGCAGGAAATGACGGAGGGGTTATGAGGTTTTGGTGAAGCCAGTTCCCTAGAGATAAAACTACTCAAGGAAAGTCACAACCGCGCAGGTGCCCGGATCCCTTTCTAACCCGGGATCATACCTGTCAGTTCCATAAGCCCAATCGTTCTCTCCAACTTCTAGCATAGAAATTAGTCAGTCTGAGGAAAAGTAACAAATGATAAAGCCCCTGCCCTCCAGGCTTGGCGGCCCATTGCCTCGTGGCCTGGAATCTCTCGGGTGAAATGGAAATGCTCAACACTTGGCTCTCCTGCATCCGAGATGGCTCCGAAATACCTTGGTAATCACCTCTCTATGCGTTTTCAGAAAGGTGCTCACAGGAAGCCAGATGAGGCTTGGCAACAATTTGCTATTTTAATCTAAAATAAGGAAATCGGGTAGGGTTGGGCATTGAGCACTCAAAAGGAAGTTTATGGTATTTAATCTTGGCCACCACCACTTATCAAAAAAAAAGGAAATAAGCTACCTCCACAAGTCACAAATGTATTCCTGTTACTGTTGTGCAACATTTTGTAGAATCTTTTCATTTTCATCCTGGCCAATGTGGCTCATTTGTTTGGAGCGTCTTCCCCTACACCAAAAGGTGATGAGTTCAATTCCATCAGGGCACATACCCACATACCAGGTTGCAGTCTCTGTCTCTGTCTCCTTCTCCCTCTCTTCCTCTCTCTAAAATCAATTTTTAAAAATCTTCGAATTTTTATGGCTTCAATAATTTGGATTTCTGATTGATTGTTCATCCTAGTTTTCTCTAAATAGGCATTATAGCTTTAGATATCCATACTTCTTAAAATTCAGGATTTTTTTTTAACACCTGAATTGCTACTATTATTTCCCGCTGATGAGTACCACAAGCCGTTGATATGCCTGAATCTCCACAAAAATCGAGTGCCCAGAGATGGGGGGGGGGGGGGGATTTTTTCTTTAAATTTGATCCTCTTAACAAAAAATAAATGAGCTTCTAAGTGAAATTGCACAATGGCCTTGTCCAGATGCAATGTGTTCTTTTTGTCAGTGACTTGATATCTTTTAGATTACTGTGCATTAAAATGTACCCGAGAGCCTAAGGGAAAAAAATAAATATGCCATTTGTTTTGAACTCATAAAAGAGGTCAACAAAAAAGAAATTTAATAAAAATTATTACCACCTAAAAGCAATGCCAAAATTTAATTATACATTTTAATCCCCAAAGTAAATGCTCTAACATCTAAACCCCCTGAAAAGCTGCCTGGCTTTATTATTGCCATACATACAGTATTTTTTTTTCCTTGAAGCAGTCTCATTTAATTCTTGAATGCGTGACCACCTAGCACTGTAGGTAGAAAAATAAATTCTCTTTTGTTAAAATAGCCTCCATGCTCAAAGGCTCCGGGCAATCCATCAATGTGATCCTCTGGAGTAATTAGGCCCCTTCCGCCTCCCAGGCAGACGTTCTGGAAGATGCTGCTGGCTGAATTACAGCAACGGCCAGGGCTGTATTCTCAACCGTAGGGTTGTCCTCGGTCCCTTTGTGCCATGGCAATTTTTCAGAAGGGAAATTAGTCCCCCTGCCAACTCTTATATTTTGTATAAGCCCAGATGTCACACTTTGCTAATGTCATACTAGACTGTAATATTTTTATAACAGTGTAGAAAACCAAAGCAGAGCCAAATAGACACATTGCTGCCAGATGGTTGACCTTTATTTACTGATAAAAGATTTTTAAATCATAAAACTTGAACTTATTAGAAATGAGCTGAGTTTTCAAGTTTATGAGTGAGCCCAATCTTCTCCCCCATTGAGAGTGGGAAGGAAGATGAGCTCATAGAACTACAGGGTGTGCAGAAACCCAGAAGTCTTCATGGAGCAGGGATGAGCGGGTGGGGCTTGCCTTCTGGCACTTGGGTTTTCTGTGCACAGGAACCACTGGAGTTGTCCCCCATGCCAGGAACTACGCAAGGTTCCGAGTTTCACACACAGCCACCTGCTTTCAAAGCACGAAAGACTGCTTGTTGTCAATCAATGGCTTGTCCCTCCCAAGTCTCTAGCCTGAAGAGGGGGGTGAAGCAGATTGTGTGGTTTCCCAGCCATGCCTTCAGTTTACTCCCAAAGCCATTCTTGTGCAGTAACAAAATTCCTAATTAAATATAATCATGTTATTTTCACATCAAAGAGAGAGCAATTATCCTTTCTTTATATTTTCTTGTAGATTTTTAAAAATTCTTTTCTGTCCAGCCTTTTGTATTATTCTTTCTTTGTGATTGGCTTTAAATATGACTAGGATTTTAATGAGTCCTTTTCCCGTTCTAATTTTTTCTTCTTTAAACAAATTATTCTCCCTATATAGCTATTGATATTGAACTCTAAATACTATATGTTTTCATCATGACCTTGAAAAAAAGAAATTTGCCTCATTCTCTGTCATCACTAGTCCAATTATTAGTTCTTTTAATAACAAATGGTTTTGCCAATATATTTATCCCTATTGTAACTTCCTCCTGGGTTTATTACTTTTGTATTTGTTAATAGTTTGTTGCCTCACTTACATGAGCTATAGCACATTTTTATTTTATTGTTTCAGTTAAATAATAATCATATTTGCCCATACTTCATAGATTGGTCAGGCAATCTAACTTTTTATCAAATAAAATTAGGATACATTTAAAAACCAAATATTCTGCCCTGCCCAAAAATTTTCTGGTTCAGACATTTTAAGAACTCTATCCACTATCTTATTTTTCCTCCTCATTTCCCTTCCAAAGTTTAGGGTTTTATAAACTTAGTTTTCATTATCAGTAGTACTCCTCTACCAGAGAGTGATCACCCCAGTTAGCTTGAATTCACCATCCAGTATGAATATCTAAGTGGTTAAGCAAGAGTTTTTCAGATGAAACATCACTTGAAGGCTTAATATGTGGACTTGCAATCAAATAACTTGGGTTCAACTCCAAACATTACTTCTTTCTATGCATGTGATTGATGTTATACATCTCACATCCATGACCTACACCTCTCCAAAATGAGGATGCAGTAACTGCCTGCCATTATCCAGATTTTTGTGATCACCAAAGAACATATGTATAAAAATGATTTTTCAACTAAATATCATAAAATATACCATCAGCATCAATGTGCATCATCCTTGGCTCACCATGATGTATTCCCTTAGAGAAGGGAGAGCGTGAATAGGATACGACTGTGGAAAAGCAGACTGGACAGAAGGGAGAGGTGGGAGGTCATCGTGGAAGATGCCCTATAGAAGAATACTCCCCTGAGAGGTCGCACGTGAGGGGGTGTGAGCAGCAAGGGACAGCATGGGAGAGTCTACCAGAACTTCCCAGAAAAGGAAGCCACAAACAAAGAGAGGTGGGGGCACCGCACATGGGCTTCCCTTTGGGGATGTTTCCGTTTAGCCAGGTGCCCTCTCCATTTTTGCCTGCTCACACCCCTGTCCACAGTCGTCAACAAAGGAAGATCACAGGTTTTATGGTTTGTCGACAGGGTAAGGGCCTTCAATGTCTCAATTCATTTTTCTCCCATTATATGCAACAATGAGGTCAGGCTCAGTGAAATGTGCTCATAATTGTGCTTTGAATAAAGTGAGAGTACAGTCACGGTTGTGGAACTGATGGATGAGAGGAAAGGAAAGCGGAATTTTGGACGGATGTCAAGGTGAATGTAGTCATATCACTGCCCGTGTGCCTATTCCCTCAAGACAAAAAGAAAAATGAAGATAAGAGAAAATACTTTCTCCATGGTGGGTGTGCAACATATAGCTCACACATCTTACTTTTCTCTCTTTTCATTACCTTTTCATGATGTTATTGAAGGTAGGATTACAAAACTGCTACCAGTCTGTTAGTGGGAGAAGAATTTTCTGAGCAGACACCATGTGCCAGACAGGACCCAGGTGTGAAGAGATGAGTAAACCGAGGCCCCAAGATTGAGATATGCATCATCATTCTACCCAGATCTCAGCTGCGCTTCCTTGCTGTTTAGTTTGTTTGCTTGCAACTGGACACATTTGTTTAAACATATATATTAAATTAAAAAAATAAATAAAACCTAGCAGTAATTGATTTAGCAAATCACTTTATCAAAGCACACCTGTTTTCTTCAATCAAGTATCCTGTAAAATCATTTGACCACGTATCCCCTTGCAAATTACAATATATAATGTTCCTAGTGACTCTCTTAAAACATGTGTGCGTGTGTGTGTGTGTGTGTGTGTGTGTGTGTGTGTGTGTGTACGAGTGTATGAGAGAGAGAGAGAGAGAGGGAAATCACAGCAGGAAGGCCAGTAGGCTCATAACCTGAGGCATCTGTCTGGATTCCAGCCATTCTCAAGTTTATCTTCAGCTTCTTTTCCCATTATCTTGGTGCTCTAAAGCAGGCTTTTCTCATTTGTTTTTAAATCTGTTATTCAGGTAATTTCTCTTTCCCTTGCATGTGTATAAAGATATTTTCCCAGCACCAAGGACTGATTTCTTTTCTAAATTGCCTTGCTTTGTTCCCCCCACCCCCCATACTGCCTCCTCTCTACCTTTTAAAAATATTTCTTCCACAGAGTGTTCTCCTCACCATTTAATCATCCACCCTGCCCTTGGGTTTCTTTATCCTTCTCTAGATTTTCTCCTTTCCGAGGCCAAATGCCACATCTACGAAACTCTTTAATTTCCATGCCATGATATCAACAATTTTTTTCTTGGTGGGGAATAATTTTTCCCAATTCAGTTTGCTGTATATTTTTTTCTATAAGTGAATTCTCATGGCATATGGTATGAATATTATCTCTCCCTTTTTACAGAAAGACTCCAAATACTTTGTGTCATATGTAATTTTTATTTTGGCAATCCCTGCTGGGGCAGTTTTCCCCATAATGCAGCAACTGTCCCTTTAGAACATTAATCCTGTAGTGCCCAGAAATGGAGATAAGACTGAGACATATTTTCTCATGTGCACATATATGTGTGGTGCACCACAGACTTCACAGCGCTCACTATCTTTTTATTTCTTTTTATGATAATCTTTAAGGGGATGCATAAGTCACACACCAGCCTAGCGGTGGAAGTAAAGATTGTAGCATCAAGTCCTGGCTGTACCCAGAGATGCCTGTGGCCTCTGTGTTACGGTAGAATGGGGAAAGAGAGTGGAAAAAATACACATCGATGTGACTAGGCCTCACAGCCCAAAGAAATGAAGCCAACTCAAAGCGCTACTGCCCTTGATCACTCCCACCGACATCATTTCTGTGCTAAGGCAATCGTATAACTGTTAAACCTCCACCATCCGTAGAACTAATCTATGCCATGAACAGTGACTCTATCTTTAATTGTGCATTTACTCTAATTTACCCTTCTGTGTGATTCCCATAAAAGTTACATATTATTTTCAACTCATCTTCTAAAACTTAGAGTTCTTTGCACATATTCTTGTGTCCTAGGTTATCTTTTACTCTGGGTCTTCTAGCAAGTAAATGGAAATCTCCCTCTGATTACTAATCACTTTCAATCCCTTAACCTTGGTGTCTTTATTCAACCACATGTTTTAACAAGTTATGTAAATTTTAGTGATTTTCAGATTTTTCCTCTGCTTATCTCACATGTTTATTTTTTATTAGATTTAACCATCCTTCCTTATTACCCTTTCCCAGTCTTTCTCATGGAATGTATTTATCTCTGTTCAATTCCTATAGACAAGGAATAAATACTGTCTTCATGCCTCAAGGGTTTATTATGATATCTGAGGATGTAAGATATTAAAATATAGAACACGGCCGGCCCTCTTTTGTAAATAACAAACGTTCAAGATGATAAGCTCTATAAATTTAAGGAAATGCTTCGTTGCAGGATGGTGTAGATGTGGTCAGGAAAACATTGTGGGGTATGGACTGGTGTTCAGGGAAAGGTATGTCTAAAAACATAAATGGGATTGTCCAGGCCTCGTTCAGGGATCAGTTAACACACTGACAGGCTGGGTCGGCAGGACCGGGAGTTTATGTGGAGGACTCCTAAGAAATATGGTGGGACCCTGGCTGGAACAGCACAGTTGGCTGAATGTCATCCCATGCACCAAGAGGTCGCCAGTTCCATTCCCAGTCAGGACACTTGCCTGGGTTGCAGGCTCCATCCCCACCCAGTAGGTGGCGTGAACGAGGCAGCCTTTCTCCTTTCTTCTCTCTCTCTCTCTCTCTCAATCCAATTAAAAAAATAAATAAAAAGAAATAAAAGAAATATGGTGGGAAAGGCAAATTAAGTCCTGATTGGGACAAGCCATTTTGTGTATTTGGGATTTTATTTTAGCAGCATTAGAAAGACTTCAAGAATTTTTAGGGGGGAAATGGCAGAATCAGAGCAGCATTAAATGGCAGAATTAGAGCAGCAGGAAGTAAACAATCTTTACTTCCACCACTAGGCTGGTGTGTGACTTATGCATCCTCTTAAAGATTATCATAAAAAGAAATAAAAAGTTAGTGAGCACTGAGGAGTAAATCAAAGAGCAGAGTGAGTGGTGTCTACAGGAGGAGGCAGGCATCTGCTGCACAAGTCAAGTATAAAGCTGTCAGGAACAGACTTAGGGGAGTGGCCCTGTGAGTAAACAATGTGATTTCCATGAAATGACCAATACCTGCCCATTGGATGATAAATTAGCAGTGAACAGGAGATAATTGCACAGATATACTCTATTTTTCTCTCTTTAACTTTCTTTCCCTCTCTTCCACCTTGGCAAATAGGATAGCAACATCTAGTATTTATTTATTAAATTCCTCTAAGCATTTTGTAGTCTCTGGCAATACTTATAACAGGTATTTATTGAACATTTAACACCTACTATTAGTATGCAAAATTCTGGATACTTCTATTTGGGTGCTATTCCTTCCATACTTCCCTCTCTTCCAGGTGAATTCCTGAATGTCCTCTAAATCCTAGTCTGAATATAAACTGCTAGAGTGAACCACCCTCCCCTTGCAAGCACAAATTCACAAATTGTTCTACAAATAGTTAAATGCTTCTGTGACCCCTTGCCTTCTACTTCAAGCATGGAGGTACAAGAGTAACCTCATCCTTAGATTGTACATGGGTCTGCCCTTATGGCCAATGCACGGCTGCCCAGTAAGTCTTCAGACATTCACAGAGATCAGTTGCAGAGTAGATCTTTTATTCCAGTGTCTCTACACCAAAAATATTCCCTCATACTTATCTACCCTTGTCTACACCTAAGGACTGCCCAGTTTATACTCAGTAGACATAATCTTCTGACGCCTTTTCATTATAGGTATATGTCTTCTTTAGCAAGCAATTCACTTGTAAATAATATGTAGACAGTCTTATCTTGCTGCTGCTTTATGGCATTTTGGTGACATTCTGCCAGCAGTTTTCATTTTCTTCTCCAGAAATTTCCTTCACAAATAAATCATAGTTTGCCTACTCCTAAAACTGACATCACATACTTCCGTGCCTGGCGTTTCTGACTGCTAAGATGTCCTGTGTCATCTTCAGTGGCTTTCCAATCATGATTTTCCTGAGAAAAGGTACTTTATGGATGACCCCTGCACACATCTGTCCCAAACCTTCCTAAGGATCAACGCCCCTTTAACAAATAAAAGCCGTTCTTAAACCTGAGAATCCGAATGTCATTCGTTCTTTCTGCAGAGAATTAAAGATGTCCTACTTTCCTTATCAGGTTCGAAGTTTCCTTTCTTTAAAATTCCAAACTTTGACTACTTTTGCTCCTTTTCTCAACGCTTTATTTTCTTATTCTGCTCTCTGAGTTTAAAATGAAGACTTTAAAATTTTGATTACAGTTTCTTTCTCTTTTCCTTTATCTCGCTGCTGTTGATCTCCCTCATGTCTCAGAATCCCGTCTTATACTCCCCTCCTCTTCCGGAGCAGGAACATTTACATAATGATGAGAAAGCCCCCTCGCTGGCTGCCCCCCTTTTGTAGTGCCATACGTTAGTCATGTCTTCCTTGCAGTAATCATTTTTAGTCAGGAAGGGAACTGCTTTTGAGACTACTTTACAGATAATAAAAGTAAAATACAGAGCAGTTAATTAATTTTCCTGGATTAAAATTAAATCAAATGTGGAACATAATTCTCTGAGGCTCAAACTTTGTGCTTGTTGCTGACTGACTCTATACTGCCTTTAACCTGAGTGGGAAAGGGGAGAGTCATCCCAGTAGCTCTTTGTCATGTCATATGCTACCTTGACTTAAATGGACATCTGCAGCCCTGGCTGGTTTGGCTCAGTGGTTGGAGCGTCGGCCTGCAGACCAGAGAATCCTGGGTTCGGTTCCCACTAGGGGCACGTACCAAAAGAAATAAAATAAAATAAAAATAAATGGACATCTGCAGTGGTATAATTTCTCATTAAGAGTCTACGATTTTCTTTCAGTATAAGTTATTAATTTCTATTTCAAGTTACATGAGGAACAGTCAAGGTAAACCTAATGTTGTCAGATCTGTTCTCAACCACACTCAGTGGTGGGCCTGTTCACACTATGAACTGGCTGGATGGCCACAGGAAGTCATTTAACTCTGATGGATCTCAATTTCCTGATTCATAAAATAAATGGGCTATATTTTCCCCAAGGTCTCTTCCAGGACTAATTGTTTTTCATCTATGCTGTAAGATAGAAATAGTCACTGCCAACTTTCTCAGTATTCTAGCTATGCCCCCTGAGATTTCACATGCTGGGAGAATTTTATCTGCAAAATCCTAGACATAAAGTGTATAAGTGAAATATGAAAGGCTTATTAAACAAGCCACACCATTTAAACCGAGGTATGACAAGTGTGCCTTCGCTTAGAAAGTGATGCAGCTGCCTAATCCAGGGAGAATACCAACCAAGACTGCATGTCGGGTATGTTCTATACTATATCAGTACATTTATGTGTCACTTTTTCAGTTAAAATTACAATTTTTTGACAACCCACATTCTTCTTGCTGCAATCAGTGGGAATAATCCCACAGTCTTCTTGTTCTCTCTTTTTTTGCAGTTTTGTAGCACTGTGAGCTGCAATCATGGTAACTCTGAGTAGCTTTAATGTCTCTTTGAAGTGGGACAACTTTCTTTAGAAGTGGATTTCTGGAGACATAAATCAGTTTTAATCCGTATGAACACTGTGTACGACTAAGTCAGTTGTGTTGTTGTTGATGCGAAGAATGAAAGCTGGTTATAAGACTTAGTTTCTTTAGAAATCTTTCTAGAAAATATTCATTAAATGAATGAAACAAACAAACAAACAAACCCACAATGCTTCCCACTTATTATGCACATGCTGGTGACTAGGGGATGTTTGAAATTCAGATTCGGGTTCACTGGTTCAGGGGCAGGGAGTCAGATTAGGATCACAAACCACCTGGGTTTTTCCAAGACTAAAAGGTTTTTTGAGAGAGGTTTTCACAGCTAAAACCAGGGACATGCTGAGAAAACCACCGTGAATTGCTCACTCTCCCTGGGATTCTGCACCTCTGTCGGGCCCCAGGTGTTAGTGCTGACGTTGGTTCTGAAATCAGAGTTTGAGGAGGAAGGGTTGAGTACTAATTTCAGAGCATGTGGTCTGGGCAGCTGCTTTAAATAGTTTCTCTCTCCCTTATTACTTGTGTGATCCTGTGCCAGTTTCTTAACTCACCACGCCTCAAATCCTCAACTGAAAATTAGATTAGTAGCAAATGCCCACTTCACAGTGCTGTGAGCTTTAGAAAAGATGAACAGCATAAAGTCCCCGATCAGTTTGGAATTCTCAACGATTGTTAGCTTTTAATATAATCGTTATAATGCATAGCTATAAATGAAACTTGATTAGAAATGGTCTAGATATTTGGTGGTATTGAAACAAGATTTTATTTAACTTATATTCAGTCTTTGAGCAAATATGTGTTTGGGAAGATAAATACATATGGCAAAAAAAGTACTATGTGCACAATTCCACGCTTTAAAAATGAATGTGCATATGGTAACAATGTTGCACCTGCCTCAAGTTCAACGTACCGTAATTGGCTCACCAGTCAATACCCAGTCCACTCGAGGAAGGAAAATTTCTATTTGACTGTGTCAGTTCATAAGAATAATAATTGAAGGAGAATAAAATTTAAATTCTATTTAGTCAATGACTAAATCAAGCAACATAGTAAACTTCCTTGAAATTCATTTTGAAAAGCAGCTTTCGAGAGGTAATTTCTCCATTTAAATGTTAAAATCACTTGTCACCTAAGACCATATGGTCCTGATAAAATAACATAACATGCTGTTTGTTTGAGCCTGAGATGAGAAAGGCTTTAACTAGGAGACAATAGACTGAAGAGAAAAGGGCAGAAAAGAAGTAAATAAATCATGGGATTTGCAACATGACATGATACCTAAGAGATTGGGTAAGAGTGAAAGGCAACCCCAAGGTTATAAGTTTTGTATTCTAAGTATTAAAAATATATTGAAAAGAACTCTGAAACCTCATAAAGAGAATGATTTTCATCTGAATCAACTATTAAAGATATGTGTCATTAATGATATTTTAAATCTCCTATTATAATTCACCATCTCTCTAACCTTTAGAAAAGATGTATTTCAATTTGCATATGGAAATAAATTGGAAGTTGGTGACCATTAGAAGGATTTCTTTTTTCCTTCTGACTACTTTTAGGGACTATTTTTCTACCATATAGTCTAATATTTGAACTTTACAGCCAGAAATCAAATTGTGAACATACTAGACAAGTTTATGTTTATTAAGCCCCGAGATATGACCTGAGCCACCATTTTCTCTCTCAGTCCCTGGGCCCGTAAGAGCCATCGTTTTGATTCATGATTTGGGCACAGCCCACCCTCTAATCAATCAGCAAGGCAATTGACACAGAATACTTTATTTCATGTTAGTGTCATTCACTAGCCTGGGGATATGTAACTTTTCAGTAATCTTTAAGATATTCTTTTATAATAAAAATATTAGATCATGTATTTCAATTTTCATATGACAGGAGAGAAAAATAAGGAAACCAAGACATTTAGGAGAAGAAGGGCTAATACTAGAACTTAGTTTGTCTGACTTCTGGTCTTAGGCTGTCTCTTGCACCAATATCAATAGAGAATAAAGAAGAAAAATTGCATCAAAGCTTCATCATCAATCACCTACCTTGTCATTTGTCAGTGCTCTTAAAAGGAACAAATGCTCCATCCTTGCCAAGTCCTTTGGTAGATATTCACTTTCTCTTTCTCCTTTATTGATTCAGTTCATATTTCCCCAAACTTTTTGACCTCCTGTGAACGTTGTTTAATGATTCCATATTCAAGGGCGTTCATTAATGTAGCGCAGAGTTCTCGTGAAGGTGACACACAGCGTGGGCCCAGAAGATTTCATACATCACATCACATCATAGAAGGGTTGGCATCGAGACGATGAGACTTGTCTTCTTGAAGGAAAGATTTCAATCAAGAGATAAAGTAAGCAAAGTAAGAAAGAATGTATTGGCCACAGCAAAAACACACTTGGACAGTGAAATGAGAAAGAGCTTAGCAGAAGCACCTGAAGAGCCTGGGCTGGGCTGCTCTGGCCCACTGAGAAGTCAGAGAAAAGGGGGCCCTGGAGACAGGTTCAGGGAGTTAGGCCAGGAGGAGCTGTCGCTGGCCATGGCTCCCCTGGTTAAAAGTCTCGTGGGGTCCCTTGAATGAAAGAAAGAAGAAGGCAATGGTGCTGGCATGCTCCCTGGGGAAGAGCACGCACTGGGTCCTTCATCCTGAGTGTATTTATCTTTTTCTTGCAAGTGGGAATCTTAGGGGAGGTCTTAACAGAATATCCATTAGTTTTCCAGGTGTGCTCTTTCAGTATCATGGTGTCCACTAATCGGTCGTGCCAGGATAGGGGGTCATTAGTCAATGCAGCTGATCCTGAGGCAGCCAAGTCACTGATCTGGTTTTATTGCTTTTCTGGTCCTGGAGCTGAAACACAACTGAAGCCTAGATATTACCTTTAGGGAGGAAAAGGTCAGGGGGTCTGAACTGCATGACTAGCAATATGAAAAGTCAGGAGGGCCAAACCACATGACCAGTGATATGCTAGGGGAGGAGAGGGTACCCTGGGGGTGAGGTTCTTACTTCCCCAGTTCTGCCCTTTGCTAGGCATCTGGGGCTTTCTGCCCTGGTGAGTTACCCGGCCCATTGTTCTTGCTCTGCTCATGTCTGTGACACTGCCTATAACAGAAGCACATTCATGAGGCAAGTGTGATGGATAAACATCTTACATCACATTCTAGAAACTTGAACATGGCCATAAATTAACTGCTGATTTGAATATTTAATTTTCTGGGTTCCTGCATGTTCAGGTGTTTGTAATCTACAGTGCACTTCTCTAAGCAACACACGGCTTGAATAAATAAAGCAAGTTTATGTAACTGTGTCTTCCTCTAGCATCCTACAATCTTCAGTAAGCCCTGGGCCTCCTGCAGGAAAAAACCTCCTGTGTTACAGAACTACTTTGAAAAATTTCTAAGGCTTCCTAAACAATTTCATCTGACCTTTTTTGAAAGTTCACTCTCCTCCCTCCTACCCAGTATGCTTGGCAACTGATTTTCAACTCTCTCTTGGTGGCTAAGTGAGACAGGTTGCTCGTGTGCACATACAAAATTATTTGTCCTTTATCAAAGGCGGGCTGGGCAGGGGGAAACTCTGTGGCTGTTATCTGCAGATGTTTTATTTGAACAGATATTATAAATGGATTTTAATTGTGCTTTCAGGTGTAAAAACCCCACCAAGGCACAGCCCTAATAGACCTGTAGGAGCTCAATAAAATAAATCAATAGCATGTGTCCTGGAAGAGTATTGCACTTTCTAACATTTTGCTCAATATTGACATTTGACCTACAAAATTTGTCATCTACCAGTTTTTTTGAAAAAGAATTTGCTGATACAGGTGCAACTACATACCAAAAAAAAAAATCATATTAAAGAGAACTTTATTCTCTAAGGCTCTTGCCAACATTTTTCTGACACGTCACCATGTTATCACCTGTTTCTTGCTAACACAGCTCTTGCTGCAGGAAATGATAGTCATTCTTTGGGTCCAATTTACATCCTCCTCTGAATCTCAAATACCCACACTTCCAGTCACCTACCAGTTCAGCATATTAGCTCATTGTATGCAAGTCTACATACGAGAGGTGCAGAAGACAGAGATCCAAATCCAAGTTTTCTATAAAATACAGCACAATGAGATATAGCCAAAGAGTTCCATAGGTCAAGTTCACAGCAGCCTGGGGATCAGGCTGAATGACCGAGAGATAGGATCGGGTCCCTCATGAGCCCTTAATCCTAGGAGAGTCATCTGATGTTGATGCTTTTGTCCTTCATGATTCTGCGTTTGCCTTTCTTTCACTGAAATATCTAGACTCTAAACATTGTTATCAGTTAATTATGACATAAGGGAAAGCTAACATTTTTTCAGAAATAGTAAAATGCCAAAAAGACTAAGCTAAATGCAAGCTAACAGGGTAACCTAAAAATCCAAGATTCAGGGAGAAATTTTGCTTAAAAAGAGAGGATTGGATAAAATTATAATACTGTGGTCTGGCCCTGCAAACAGTCGAAACTGACAAATTCAAGACAAGATCGTAATATATTTTTAAAAACAGAACTGTTAAAACATGCAATTGGAAAACCCTTGCCACACTAAGGAAGCCGAGGTTTAGAAAGGTCAGTTGACTTCTCAGGCCCCCAGCTCCTAAGGCAAGAGCTGAGCTTCAACCCTGGCTGCCTCACAGTGGAGCCTTCATCCCTTCCCACCACCCTATTCTGCTCATCTCTTCTGTTGTCTTCCTGGCCAACCCCCTGAAATGTCAGCGTTCGCACTCTCTTGTTTCATGTATTGGTTTTTGTTTGGTTTGGTTTTGTTTTTTTCAACTTTCACACTATTCTACAGTCTGTGTTCACGTAGACTGGTCTGGTCCCTCAGTTTTCCTTTTCTAAACCATGCTGTGCTCTCTTTAAGACGGCGCTGTTTCCTGAATGTCCCTGCAAGTGGCAGTGTGAGGCATGTCCAGAGAATAAAGCAAGCTGCAGGAGACAAAAGCACTAAGAGTGCTTAGCAGGGTTTGGGGGGGAACCCTATGTCACGATGAACATCTTAAGCAAGAGATAGCTAAAATCAAAATTCAGCAGTGTGCTTACCTTTGGGAAAAAGCAGAAAGGGGTGATCAGAAATGAAAATTTAGGTAGATCCAACATCTCCTATTGTTTTAGGGCAGTGATTTTCAACCACTATGCTGCAAGAACTTTTTTTTAAAACATGCAATACCTGACTGTGTAGTCAGGGGTACAGACTTCTTTTCCCTTAGACTGTCAAATTAAAAAATTACAACAGCCAACCCAACAATAGCTATCTGGTGTGAATGAATCAAAATGATACCTATTTTTTTATGAGATTGGCAAAAAATAAATTTTTGGTGTGCCCTGGAATTTTAGTTATTAGTTTATGTGTGCCATGAGGTGAAAAGGGTTGAAAATAGCTGTTTTAGTGGGTTTGTTGATAGAAAGCTGAAAAACGTATAATCTATTATTAATTTCTCTAAATAATATATATGTTCATATGCTACTTTTTGTTTCTTATATCACATTAAAGATTCAAAAAAAAAGAGTTGTTCCAAACCCAGAGCAGCAGGGCAGGCCAGACACTTCCCACACAACCAAGGTCCTCAAGAATGCCATGCGGCCCCTCTTCCCTCTGAACCAAACCAAGGCACTGATGACCCCATTGCTAGTTCAAAGACATGTCCCAGAGCTGACTACCAGGAACGGAATCTGTGCCCCTCACAAGGAAGCGGCACACCATGAAGCAACTCTGACTTTCTTATCCATGACTGCAGTTTGGGAACTCCCACCTGGGTAACAGGTGAACCTCCTCTCCTGCCCTTTGTCCTCCTTTTGCTCTGTTCTGCTCTGCTCTCCTGGCATGAAAATGAAATCTTTGCAACGTCAGTCGACGGAGCAACGCCAACACATTTGGCTGGACCTTTGTCAGTACAATGGTTGAAAGTCAATACAATGGAAGAAGAAAGTTGTTTTTCACTGCAGCAGCTGGTAACATTTTAAAAATAAAAACACACAACACTTACTCCCTTGACATCAGAATGTGTTATAGTTCTTTCTGCATGCTTTTCCCTCTCAGCACTTACAGCAGTTGTAATTCTGCATCTGTTTGTCTGAATGTGAGTTTTACAAGGTAAGATTCTCTCCGTTGATCAGGGGTTCCCAACACCAAGCATAGAGACTAGTACAATTTAGGCAGTTAGGAATGAGTGACATAATATAGAAATGAACAAAGATTTTAGGATAATAAATCTGTATCCTATTAGTCAACTCTTGTCACTTTATAAGGAAAAGATAAGAAGTGTTACTAACCACAATCAGCAATGTACAGAAAGTTCAGTCATTAAATCAACGCATCAGCTAATTAACAGGTCCTCTAGCCCATTCTCCTAGTCATGTCCCAGACATCGAGATATCACCAGCATGATATGACCTTATAGTGATGCCAAGAATATTCATGTTTGTGGTATTGGTTGGCTGATATAATATAGTTGGAAATAAAGTTTCTTGATAGTAATGTATAGGAAAATTATTAGTATGCTACTATAATGTATACACACACACCCTTTTTTTTTTTATAAAAGAATGAGTTGATTTCAGAGAAATAAATTTCAAAAAATATACATACCATACATATATATGTATGACATATATGTATGTATTTATAATCTAATAAGTACCTTTCATGTACTTTGCACAGGTAGTAAAGCATTTGTTGTATACTTATTAGTTATACACTTGTCTGCCATATTTTGTTTAAATATCTATATACAATTGGATTATGTATGGTTATGAAAAAAAAAATTTTCTGAGTTTTAGTTAAGAAAATTATCATTTCTTTTGTATCCTAAGCAAATAACTATAGATACAATCCAGATTTAACCAATAAATGTTAACAATCATTTTTGGATAATATATAGGTATAAATACCTAACATAAAGCAAGAGAGTATAAAGGAAATAAGGCAATTTCAAGCATAACTGAGTGACAATTTTTATATTAAAACTAATTAAAATTTGTTATGTTTATATAATTAGTTATATAATTATGATGTAAGTAGTCTAACATGGAAATGAAAACATGCCATAGGTAGCTACCACAGGAACAGGGTTAGAAACTGAGAGTCAGAAACCCAAGACTAGGCTAGAATTTTATCTTTTAGAGGATTTTTTTAAAAGTTGCGCCTGGCCAGTGTGACTCAGTGGTTGAGCATCGACTCATGAACCAAGAGGTTACCGGTTCAATTCCTGATCAGGGCACATGCCCAAGTTTTGGGCCCAATCCCCAGAAGGGGGCATGCAGGAGGCAGGCAATAGATCTTCTCTCTCATCTTTCTAGCTCTCTCTTCCTCTCCTTTCTTCTCTCTCTGTAATACCAATAAATAAAAAATAATTAAAATAATAAAAGTTGCTAATATGCAGCATATAAATTTAATAGGAATTAGATAAGGTATTTAATTCTTATCTATTTCTACCTGACAGAGTGCAAGGACAAGTGGATTTTAAAATGAAACTGTAGGAAAAAATTAAAATAACAAAACAAATAAATAAGTAAAAGTTAAATTTTAGGGGGGAGATTTAATAGAGGCATTTTAAATTTTAATTTGAAATTCAAGAATTCCTGCAGTAGGGTGGTTTGAACATAGCCCCATATAAATGTTAGAGTGACCGTAAATTTTACTTGTCAACTTAGCTTAGACTATGGTGCCCCCATTGTTTGGTGAAACCCCAGTTTAGATGTTGCTGTGAAGATAATTTTTAGATGTGTTTAGAATTTAAGTCACTACACTTTGAGTAAAGCAGATGGTCCTCCATAACTTTGGTGATCTCATCCAACGAGTTGAAGGCCTAAAGAAAAAATCTGAGGAACTCTTCTCAAGCCTGCAACAAGGACTTCCCGCTTGAGTTTCCAGTCTGCTCCCTTGAGGGATTTTGACACAAGCCTGCAGTATCAACCCTTGCCCAGCTTTCTAGACTGCCAGCTTGCCCTACAAGTCTAACACTCGCCAGCCCCAGCTGCATGAACCAATTCCATACAACTCTCTCTCTCTTCTACCTCTCTTGAGAACACTGACTGATAGAACTGGCATCAGGGGTTGCCTCTCACTCTTTCCTGAAGAAACAACATAATAATCACAGGGAAAATGTGAAAAGTTTACCCAAACAGATATTTAGGCTTTGAATTTTCAAGTCCCAAGCTTAACTGATATTGTCGGCACTAGCCAGGCGAACTTTTTTACAAGACAGTTGGGACCGGGCACCACAAGGCCTAGTTACAAATGTCTTATGACCCACTCCTCCCTTTCATCATCAGATGGCACATGTGACTGTGAACAGACACATTTCTGGTGGAAGCTTCTGTGCAAAGAGACAGAAAAAACAATGGCGTATATGATACATCTGGGATATGGATGCACATCCTGTGGCTTAAATGCACAGGAGAGTCATGTAAGGATGGAACAAGGGGGGGACTCCCTGATTCCTTCTGTATTACCATATATAACATTTAGGATTGTGTAAACAATTTATGTGCAAAGGATAATATCTAATATAATAATTTTACAAGGACACTCTTCATGAGTTCACTTTATTAACTTTTCATTGGTAAGGCAGGGCGTGGACCAGGATGAGAATCCTACTCACTGATTCTTTGAAATTATGTCATTGCAGTGCTATGGGAGGGATCTGTAGTCATTAAGAATTTATGACACCTTCAGGAATAAAAGAGAGTTTGTTTTTATTAGGCAACCCTGTGCAAATTTTGTTTCTCAAAGCCATGGACAGGCCAACAGTTGAAGCAAAACTGAAAAAAATTTTTAAAAGCTTCTAGCAGAAGAACAAGCCATCATTTAGTATTAAGCAATGCAAGGAGAGAGCTGGAATGGACAAATTTTTAGGAGGAGACAAGCAACAGCTCGGCTGAGAATTTCCATTTTTATTTTTATGATTTTGTTTTCCTTTTTGTAAAAGGAAAGGGGATTGGACTAAGAACTGGGATATTATGAAGAGAGTCACTGATGGAAATCCCTGGAGTGAAGAGGCATTGATTTTCTTCTCCAGTTAACTACACTGCTGTTTTTTAGTACTGAGAGGATGATGCCTGTTTCTTGAAATGACAAGTAATGTCCAAGGACACAGATGATATAATGACCTTACAGGTGGAAGAAGTTCCCATAGCTTCAAATGAGTTTGGTAATGACTAGTTCCACTTCAGCAAAGCAAGAGCCACCCAATTCTCATTTACAAAATTGAGCAATGCAATGAGCATTAAGACAAATTTTCAAATATTCAACCATGAGTCACTATTTTACTTGTTCCCATAGTTTTCTGATCATTGTGATTTAAGACAGGAAAGTGTTATTCACTTGAGTTTAAAAGTGCAACCAGAGCTCTCCTCAGATGTGACTCATCCTGTGTGATAACAATAAAAACGAAAATCAAAGCACACAAGAGACCAGTGCTCCTGACTCGGGATCCAAGTTAATTCATGGGTTATAAAGAAATTCTTTTACCAAATCTTTTGTGACATGATGACAAAAAAAAAAAAAAAAGACATTTTTATGACCCACAAGCAATCTCAAACAAGTATGTGTCTCTGCATAATAAAGTGCTTCCACTTATCTATTGCCACATAAAAAAATCACTCAAAACAATGACTAAAAATTAATAATCATACATTTTTATTTTTTTTTTGCAAATGTGTGGTTGACTGAGTTCAGCAAGGGAGTTAGATCTCCCTAGAAGTCTCTCAAACAGTTGGAGCCAGATAGTAGCTGGGCTGGGGTCAACTTAAAGCCTCCTTCACTCCCATGTCTGGAGCCTGAGCGAGGAAGACTCAAACAGCTTAGAAGTGGAACATCTGGGGCTCTGTGACATCGTCTCAAGCAGCATGTTCATGTATGTATGTATACTTGCGTGTGTTCATGAGTGCACAGTCTCGCCATGGATCCCTCCACAGGTGGCTTCAGAGCAGACCACATATATGCATCTGAAGGCTGCCCCATCCAATGTCACAGGAGGTACTAAAAGAATCAACGGCCTTTGCTGAAGTCAAGCAGCATCACTTTGGCCACATGCTTAGTCTTCGATGCAGTGTTAAAGTCTTGTGGAGGTCCAAGGGATCATATACTCTACCACCCAGAGGAAGAAATGTCAAACAATTTGTGGACACATTTTAAAATTATGACATAAGGGAATGGGACTTCAGCCTTTTGATGTAGTGTCTAGTATGAGTAGTTGAAGAGAAAACACAGGAGATGGTAGGAAAGCATCCTCCTTCTGAACATTTAGACAAGAAAGAAAGATTAGAAACTAGACTCTGCCATAAAGGAGGACAAAAATAAATAAATAAAATAAAAGCATGTAATATGTTTGTTTTTTTCCATTCCGTTCTAGCAAAGATCAAGTTCATTCTTCTTTTTGTTTTCGTGCGTGGTAGTAACCCCCAGTACTCAGATCTTCGGTAAAACGCCGCTGCACTAACGTGGTCTAGCATGAATGCACTTTGTAGCAAAGGTCCAAAAGGTTCTAGGGGAAGGGGTGAAATGATGCTGAAAAGAGTACAGTCCGCCCTCGTTTCCCGCGGTTGATCAGTTCCAGACTCTACCGCGATCAATGAATTTCTGCCACAGAGTGAGGCCGTGGAAGTCGAAGCGTGAAGGGGTGAGGGACGACTGTAGCGACCATAAGAGCCTAGAACAAACACTGAGGAATTAACATCAGCTAACACTGGGGGGGAAACAGACAACTCTACCGCATGTGCTAACTCGGGAGAACAGGTGAGGCTAACGTCCTTCTCCCCTGTCCTGGAAGAAGGGGGCCCTGAAAAGAAAGGAGGAAAGCAGGACTCCCCATTGACTGGACTGTGGGCATGGTTCCTCAGACGACTTCATTAGATGCCAAAAGGAAGGACGATGATTAAAGACTGCAGGATGATGAATCTTAGGCAACAACACGACTTTTGGAAGAAATAAGAGAAGTTTCATGAAGATTTAACATTGTTTGGCCCCTTAAAGCTGCTGTATTCCCCTTTTTCATTGGACTTCTCTTTGGGGTTACTATTTGGCAGCTCTAAGTGCAACATAGAGTTTTGTTCTCTCGTATAAACACTATGTTAAATTGTGACTTCTTATAGCAGAAAAATGCCTTTGTAATTATACATTAAAATATTTTTTTCTGAATATAAAACAATAAATGAAGATCTGCACTGGAAAAAAAAAAAACAAGACTTCACCATGGAGCTTGTGTATTTGAAAATTTTAATGAGACACTTGTTTCTTCAAGTCTGTGAGTCTCAACAGATTGTGATAGTATGATGTGGGGCTTTCCGCTGAGAATATTTCAATGTCATCTGCTAATAAACTTTTATTCGGTAATGTAAGAAATGATTTTTAAATTAGAAATAGATTGCAAACCTGCCGGTTAGTGATCCCATGCAGCTGTGCCTCCGCTGCAGTTAGAGAAGGTTCCGGGAAGAAGGACGCTGCTGCCTCCCTCCACGTGGCTGCTGGAATATCGTGGGTCCTGCTGTCGCAGCTAAAAACTCTATTCAGTGACAGAAAAAAACGTGCACAAATAAACCCGAAAGTAAATTCATGAGTATATTGAAAAGCACAAGGATTGTTCTACCAGCATACCACAAATGTAGTTTTTAAGAGGCGTAAAGCAAATGGGAACAGATTGACAATGAGAAACGAGTCAACTAAAGAATCGACAGACTCCCTGGGGGAAACAGAAATGTTGTTCAAAAAAAAGGATTTTCTGAGCAAGACCTTGGAATGATCCCCAAATCAGGATAATGAAGCCACGGGGAGTGGGTTATATGCAACAAAATTGTAGTTAATTAAAGGGTGTGACCGATGAGCCAATACCACCACTCTCTGTACCGATGACTGTAATTTTTCTGTAAGTAGAATGCTGAATTCAATGTGTACAGGACCTTACTGCAATCTGCAGGGAGGAAACACCCTCTCCAGAAAACAAACTAGGAAGGCACTGCACTTGGTCCCAAGCCCCACAAATCCCCTGAGTAATCACAAGAAAGAAACTTCTGTAACCCAAAGCAGCTTCAACTGTCAGGCAAATGTAATTATCATCTAGTCTGAGAAAGCATACTTGAAGCTATTAATTTTGTTTAAAACAGATTCTCTTCAAAATGTGATCAAAACAAAAAACAACACATTGAAAAACTATATAACAGATCTAAAAATTATAAAGAACAGAAGAAAACTTCAACGTGATTATAATTAATATCCTCAGAGAGCTTTCAATGGGCATAAAAACCACTGAAAACAGGTTGCTATGAATGAACAAATTCAGAGCTATTGGTATTATAAAATACAAGTAACAGAATACAAAATTAATAGGTGGACAGAGTAGCAACTCAGACAGAGCTGATGATTAAACACTGAAGTAGAAGCAGGATCACAGGAAAGACATGCAATGTATAAAAAAACTAAAGAAATATGAGAAAGATATTTTTCTCATGTCTAACATTTCTAAGAAGAGACACAGAGAAGAAAAGCATAGAGAAGTAAAACCCCAGATAGAAAGAAGAGGAAAATATCTGAGAGCTAATTAAATGCTCAAGCCTTGCTATGTCAAAGGACACACTGAGTGAAAGAGGCTTGATTTTAATACACATACACACATGTACACACACCAACACACACACTCCACATTTAAACTGCTGCAGGTAAATTACCAAAGCTCAAAATAAAACAAAAAATTTCCCAACTGGTAAGGGCAATTAAATAAGAAAAAGGAAAAAGAGGCATCCAGACTGAAATAAAATAAGTAACACTATATTTGCAGATGACATGACCTTGTATATAGAAAATTCTAATAAAGCCACAAAAATACTATTAGAATTAATAAACAAATTCAGCAGTGTTACAGGATACAGAATCAATATATAAAAATCAATAGCATTATACACAATAACAATGAACAAACTAAAATGAAATTAACAAAACAAGTATATTTACAATTGTATTTAAATATACTGGATTACATGCAATGTACATTGGAGTACTGGAGTACATTTAACCAAACTAAATAAATGGAAATACATTCCATGTTCATGGATTGCAAGATTTATTAGTGTAGAAACAGTAATAGTCCCCAAATTGATCTGCAGATTCAATGTAATTCCTATCAAAATCCCAGCTGCCTTTTTGTTGTCGTTGTTGCATAAAATGCCAACCTGATTCTAAAAGTCATATGAAAATTCAAGGAACCTAGAATAACTAAAAAAATCTTGAAAAAAAAAGTATAAAGTTAGAGGACTCATACTCCCTGATTTCAAAGCTTAACATAAAATTATGGTGATACCCTGGCCAGTTTGGCTCAGCGGTTAGAGCGTCGGCCTGCGGTCCAGAGAGACCCGGGTTTGGTTCCCGCTAAGGGCGCGTACTTCGGTTGCAGTTTGTCCCCGGCCCTGGTTGGTCGTCCGGGTGGCAGCCACTCGATGTGTCCCTTCATGTCGATGTTTCTCTCTCTCTCTCCCTCCCACTCTATCTGTACAAAAAATGGAAAAATATCCTCGGGTGAGGATAAAAAAAAAAAAAAAAATTATGGTGATACTGTCATAAGGATGAATGGAATAAAATTTAGCGTTCAGAAATAAATTCAGGTATTTATGATCAATTGACTTTTCAATAAGGATGCCAAAACAATGGGCAAATCATCTTTTTAACATATGGTGCTTAGATAACCAGTTAGTCACAGGCAAAAGAGTGAAAGTGGACCCCTACCTCACACTATATACAAAAATTAACCCAAAATAGAGAAAATCTAAATTTAAGAGCCAAAACTATAAAATTCTTAGGAAAAAAATGGAAGTAAATATCCGTGACCTTTGATTCATCAGTAATTTCTTAAATATGACACCAAAAGTATAAGCAAAGAGAGGAAAAATAGATAAGTTGACCTTCATCAAAAAAAAAGGTATCTCTGTAGATCGAAGAACACTGAGACATACAACTACCATATGCCTCAACTATTCTGCTCCTAGGTATATACTCAACAGAACTGAAAACATATCTCTACACTAAATTTATACATAAAAGTTTATAGCAGTATTTTTATAATAATTAAAAATGTAAACAACCCAAATGTCCATCAAGTAATGAATGGATAAACAAAACATAGTAAATCCATACAATGAAATTTTATTTAGGCACCAAAAAGAATGAAGTACTGACACATTGCTACAACACAGATGAGCCTTGAAAACATTATGCTAAGTGAAAGAAGCCAACTCTAGTTTCAGAATATTTCCATCACTCTGAAAAGAACTGTACCCATTAGCAGTCACTCCTGGTTCCTCTCTCCCTCCAGCCCTGGAAGCCACCAATGGACTGTCTCTATGGATTTGCCTATACTGCACGTGCCATGTGATGGAAACATACACTAGGGGGCTGTTTGTGTCTGTGAAGATTGCATAACCTTCTTAATGTACTAAATATCCTTTAAAAATTCTAAAGATATTTTATACACATATCATATTTATAAATACTCAATACTGTAAAAACACTTAATTGTACACTTTAAAAGGAATTTTATGTTACATAAATTATATCTCAATTTTTTTAAATTTTAAACTTCTCAACTTGAAAAAAATAGTATCTACAAAAAGGGTCAAATTGACAGTAAGCTTCACACCAGTCACACAAATACTAGAAGAAAATATTTTGAACAAAAAATTTGTATATACAACCAAAGGAGGGCTCAGTTGTGTCACTATTAAAATACTTTTGGCCCTGGCTGGTTTGGCTCAGCGATTAGAGTATCATCCTGTGGTCCAGAGAGTCCCAGGTTCAGTTCCCGCTAAGGGCAGGTACCTTGGTTGCAGTTTGTCCCCAGCCCTGGTTGGGATCTTGTGAGTGGCAACCAGTCGATGTGTCTCTCTCACATCGATGTTTCTCTCTCTTCCTCCCTTTCTCCCTCCTGCTCTATCTGAAGATAAATGCAAAAATGTCCTTGGGTGACGACTTAAAAAAATAAAAATTATTTTTGCATTTACAAAGACTAGGAAATTTTTTATCCGTAACCATTTCTAGAAAAGAGCACTCCAGGAAAACAAGACAAAAAAAGTAAATTTAAGAAAAAGAAACATAGTGTAAATAAGAAAAGGTTATGAGCAACGTAAGGAGGAATATATGTCAGCATGTAAATATGTCTTGAAGCTTTAAGAAACTAAAAATCCTGAGGGGGGGGAACATAACAGTGAAAAAGAAAGATAATATTTTAAAACTAAATGCTATATTATTTCAATAAAATATGGGAAGTAGCAGAAGAGTATAAATATCTTACAGTAGGGGAGTTTATACTAATTAATTCTAAACCCTCATATACACATATATTTAAATGGTAAGCACAAGCTGTCTCTAAGCGAAATAAGCCAGTCAGAGAAAGACAAGTACCACATGATCTCACTTATTTGTGGAACATAATGAACAAAATAAGCTATCAACCAAAAAAGACCCAGAGACATGGAAGGATGGAACAGGCTGACATACCTCAGAGAGAAGCAGGTGGGAGAGGAGGGAAGAGATAAACCACAGAACTTAAATGCATATATGCACAACCAATCCACACAGATGCTAGGCTGGGGAAGGCAGGAGCAGGGAGGGAGCAGGAAGGAGGGGGTCAATGGGGAGAAAAGGGGGACATCTGTAATACTTTCAACAATAAAATGAATAAGTATATCTCCATTTGATAGCATGTGTGAGTTCTAAGGTTAGCAGAATATGAGGGGCTAAGATCCAGGGATACACAAAGTCCCTGTTGTCAAGCTGAGAATCTAAGAATCATTCATTCCAGGCCGTGAGGAATAAATATCAGAGTTCAAGGCAACCAAAGTGGAGGAGCCCTGGAAAACGTTCCAGAGTTTCAACTAAAATCCCTAGCTAAAGTATTATACCTTAGAAATTAAACCTCACAAGAAATAGAGTAGATCTTAAAAAGACTGAAAACCGGCCTTAAAACAGCTCATCCATGATGTAATTAAAACAATTATTTGCTACTTTTGCCGGCCTACCAGAAGCTAAAGGAAATCATTCATAAAGTAGGATAACATCATCCAGAACTTTGACAATTTTCTAAATACATGATTTCACCAATAATAAAGCGTTATTAATAAAGACAAAGAACCAAGAGAAAAATAAGTATTAGAAATGCACCCACACCCAGTCTACACTGGATTCCTTGGAGCTACGCAGGATGTCCTGGTCCACACTGGACACCCCAGACCCTTGCTGGGTGCCCTGATTTACACAGATGCCTTAGGGTTCACACCAGACACCTGACATGCATAACTGACACCTGAATCTATGCCAGATACCCTGGGTCATGCTAGATGTCCCTAGATTCACACTGAACACTCTGGTATTGATTTCTCTTTGTTAGAAAATGTATAAAAGCACAGACACCCTAGAAAGTCTTTATAAAAGTCACACTTTTTAAAAAAGGTATACCCAACAGGTTGTCCAGCTATTGGAGTTATCAGACATAAACTTTAAAATAACTGTGATTAATACATCCAATAAGATAAAAGAGAAAATGGACATGTTCACCAGGAACTAAAGTATTTAAAAAGAGATCAGTTTAAACTTCTATTACTGAAAGTACAGGAACTGAAACTAAGAACTCAATAGAGAGTTCATTAGACACAGCCAAATGGTGGATTGATAATCGGAATCGTAGGTCAAAGGCCGATGACCAAAGAGATAAAAGGGTATAAATTCAGAAAAGAATCTTAGAAATAAATGGGACCTGCTTAAAAGGTCTAAAAATGGTAATTGGAGTCACAGAAGGAGAAAAGAGACAGATCTGGGCCAGAAGCAATACTTGAGATAAAGAATGAGAATTTTCAAAAACTTATGAAAGACATCAACTCATAGATTCAAGAAACCCAGCAGAACTCAAGCAGAGTAAATATAAAGAAAACCACATAGACATTTCATTGCAACTATTTAAAAATCAAAGACAGAGAAATATAAAGGAGCAAGAACAAAAAAGGCTATCTTCAAAGGAGGAAAAATCATGTCGAAACTGAGTTCTTCACAAGAAAAAAAGGGACAAGGTAATGCAGAAGAAAAACAGAATAATCTACTTGAAATTTCAGAAAAAAGTAAATGCCTACCTTTGAAAATATTTATCAAAAGTAAAGGCTATAAATAGATATTTACAAACAAAATTGAGAAAATTTATTCCCAATAGGTCACATTAAAATATATACAAAAATATTATAATGTACAAAGAATATGATCTTAGAATGAAGCATAGCATTTAAGAAAAATGTAAAGAACAATAGAAAATCAAATGGTAAATATATGGAAAAATTAATATAATTATTGATTGTGTAAAATAGTAATGCTATTTGGGGTTTTAATTTTTAGAAATGAAACAATGACAGAAATCACAAAAAAAGGATAGGTTAAACAGACTTAAAATGTTTTAAGTTTTCTTTTTTCATTGTTTTGGAAGTAGCAAATATACCACATTTGTATTAGACATTAATGGTCAAGATTATGATCTAGATTACTGTTGTCAGTTTTAAGGTAACCACTAAAAAATAGTCAAAGAATATATAACTAATTATCTAAGTTTAAAAGATATAATGAAAAAGAAATCTTGATTAATATAAAAAGAAGACGAAAATAAGAATATAGAACATGTGAGAAAAACAGAAAATAGTAAAATGGTAAATTTAAATCCAAATATATTAGGAACTATATTAAATTTTTTATATTAAAATAGTGCCCAGCTGGAGTGGCTCAGTTGGTTGAGCATCATCCCATGCACCAAGAAGTTGCTGATTCAATTCTCAATCAGGGCACATGCCCAAGTTGTAGGCCTGATCCCCAGTGAGGGATGTGCAGGAGGCAGCCAATCGAAGTTCTGCTCTCACATCAATATCTCTCCCTCTTTCTGTCTCTCCCCCTCTCGCTTTCTCTCTCTCTAAAAATCAATAAAAAATATTTTAAATGTATTTTTTAAAGTATTAAAATATTATCACACTGACACAAAAAAAACTTCAAATATATACTGCATGCAAAAAACAGATCTTAAATGTAAGCATACAAAACATTTAAAGTAAAAGGATGAGAAAACATGTCATGCAAATGTCAAAAACATGTAACATTCTTTAAAACAAATGAAAGCTGGTGTAGGTATGGTAATAGCAAATTAGACTTTAAGGCAAGAACCATTACTGAAAATAAAGATGAACAAAAATAATAATAATAATGTGACTCAACCAGGAAGACAGAAAGTTTATAAATGCCTATGCAACTAATAGAGTAAGTTTGAAATAAATAATGGTTGAATGTAAAAGAAAAAAACAAAGAAATCTTTTAATATAGTGGAGATTTTTTAAACATAATTCTCTGAGTAACTTCTAGCAAAACAAACAAAAATCAATTTTGTAAGGATATGAATACTTAACACAATTAGTTCAGTTGATTTATATGGAACACCACACATGACAAGTGCATTCTACACATCATTTTTTGTTGCAGGTAAACAAATACCGAAATCAAACATATGCAAGTCAGTAAAGCTAATCTCAACAACATTTTAAAAATTGGACCATAGTGGAATTAAGCTAGGAACCAATAACAGCAACAGCAAAAAGCAGAAAGGAAAAACAACAACAACAACAAACACAAATATACTAGAAATTAAGCAATGCATTTCTAAATAACGTATGGATCAAATAAAAATTACAAATATTTAAAAACTGAATGATAATGAAAAGAATACAGGTCATAAGTCAAAGACAGATAAAACTCAGACAAACATTTACAGCTTTAAGTGAACACATTAGAAAAAACAGATCTCCATTCTCAGGATCTGTTGATTTGCACAAGATGACTAATTTTATAAAAAGGAGAAATCTTGATCCTCAACTCTGCCTGGCCTTTTTAGTTTTCCTCTGGTTGAAGGAGGTGGGGAGAAGTGGGGGTGTGGTTGGGAAAGAGAGTATTACTACTTAGAAAACATGTTTTGTTTGTTAGTCTGAAGAGGGTTTTTGCCATATTATGCTTTTTCAGTGACTTTGTCATTATGACATCTGGGAAGCAGTCTCGATTGTTTGTTGTGTTTGTGACCGGTCTGGCTGTCTTTGCGGAGCTGGCATTCTTTACTAACACGCCAGTTTGTTGAGACAGTGGATCTAACAATACCACTTCAGCCCTAAATGTTCAAGTGTCTGGCAGATTTCAAACCCCCCATACCCAGGGAGGAATACCCAATGTAGGGGGTGCATTTTGCCATTTTCACAGTATTTCAGAAGAAAAAGCCCTAACCTTATTCCTCTTAGACAGCTTCTTCTTGGGTGTGGTGTAAGATTTCATCTTTTCTTGGCACCACAAAGTGTGTCTCTGAGTAGGATGAAGAGAAAGCTCCTTTTGAATGTCAAGGTCAGACAGGGTGCAGCCATCTCCCAGGTGCTTTTGCCAGCAAAGACCTGATTTGCTGATCAGAAGGAATTTTTTCCTTATCTTGAACTCCCCTCTTAGCTTTCTGTGAATGTTTGTATCCTCTGGTAGCTGCACTTGCGGGTAGAGGGAAAGAACATGGGTTTGACCCAGGTAAGCAGAAGGGCAGGAGGCAGAAGGGCTTCCAATTAAACTGCAGGAAAAGACAGCATACGCTGATACTGTGTTTAAAATTCTTTTTTAGTCATAAAAAAACTTTGAAAATCTGAAAAATAGTCTAGTCTCTGTCCCTCGGGGGAAAATACACACATGCAATGACAAGTTTTGCATATAATTTCAAAGCATTCCCAGGAACGTATAGTGTCTATTTATGAACACTGATTCCAGGACCTCTGGTTTTAACACTCACAAAAAGAAAATTATAAAAATTAAAACTCTCATGGGAAAGAGCAGAAATACATATTCTTTAAATACACCAAACCACTTAAAAGATCATATTTTTCAGTATCTTCCCACACTCAGCTCTCAACACCTTAATACCATGTATTGTTCTCTGTCTACGTAAAGAACTGTCATCAACAATACCTTTCATTTTTCTAGGTAGCATACCCACTGAAGCAAGACAGTAAAAAGAAAAAAGAAATTTCAGCACATTTAAGATCATGCACTTGATAAAACTGTTTTCTTAGCCAGACAAAGTGTGAAATTCTTTTCATGGTTTTTAGTCTAAGTAATTTGATCAGATCACCATTCAGCATGTCGCCCAGAGCTGGTCCATTATTCTGAGTGCTTCCCTGAAAATGTTTCCTCCCATCCAACTTCTTCTCCACTGATGGAACAAGAAGATTAACAGGATTAGGTGTCTCTCATTTGTTACTTTTATATTTGGCAAGATTCTGTTAGCTCACCTATTGGGAAAGCTCTGTGTTAGATTTTTTTTAATATGTTTTATGTTATTGTTCTACTGTTGGTAGGTTCAGGGTTTTTCCTACACTTCACCATCTCTTTATAAAAGTCTATATATCTTGATAATATAAAACTTATCTTTTAAACTTTTCCCATATCTAACTGGGTTAATCCTAAAAAAAAAAAAAAAAAAAAAAATGCCACCTGACTACATTTATTAGCACCTACTTCCATTCCCTAACATGGTGAATAGTGGACCCAAGGCGATGACCTCTGAAAGGTGCATCCTCAATTAAGAAAATATATTTACCTCTGGGTTTTCAACTGCAAGCCCAATATTAATTCTTTCTGTATTGTTCAGTTAAGCCATTCATTTGGAGAGAAAGGGAGACAATAGAGAGGAAAGAAAAATAAAACAAAATTATTAAGTGCCTGCTATTTCAAGGGACATGTGTGAAAATACCTTTATCTTTCATTGCCCCCTGAAGGCATCTTTGACATAGGATTTTATAATCCAAATGACTTCTACCTTGACTAGCCTATTAGTAAACTAGTCATTACTGACATTATTGCTCAGATTCAGTTGGCTCAGGATGAAGATAAATATAAATGTAAAGATACTATCGATGAGGATAATTATAAATATAAAGACATTATCTTTATCCTCATCCTGATCAGCTCTGTCTTAATTTGGGGGCTCTAGAAAGATCCCTTATTGTATTTATGTGCCTACCTACTTAGTGAACTTGAATATGCAGTTATGTTTCTGCATTTTATCCAATATTTCTAAATATCCAGTATGGAAAGTATATTCAGAATATTTGGTCTTATCATATTGTCACAAACAGGACTCCAAAATATATATGTCATAGGGTCAGTTCTCTATGTTCTAAAAATTTCCTTTACTCTTCTAGATGTTTTACTTGGGAAATCATCACAGTCTAGATGGTAAGACTTTTAGCGTTAAAATTCAAGGCCATTCCCAGTTGTCATGAGAAGTTACGGTCTCTCCTATTTAGTAGAACCCTTTGGAAATAGGTAGATGACAGATACTGGGTGAGTTAATAACTTACCACCTTTGAGAAGTCTATCAAATACTATCCTGAAGAAACTGACACCATTACAATAATCTGGTTATTATTTAACAGGAAAGGAGTGAAGGGGAGACTAGATAATATAGGCGTGCCATTTTTTTTTAATCCTCACCTGAAGATATTTCCCCATTTTATGTTCAGACAGAGTGGGAAGGAGAGAGAGGGAGAGAGATAGAGAGAGAAGCATTGATGTGAGAGAGACACATCAATTGGTTGCCTCTCCCACGACCCCTACCAGGGCCGGGGATGAACTGCAATTGAGGTATGTGACCATGACCAGAATCAAACCCACGACTCTTTGGTCTATGGGTTGACATTCTAACTGCTGAGCCAAACTGGCCAGGGTTAGGTATGCCATTTGTACAACTTTTGCCAGAAAGCTGCAAGTTAACACTCTCCAAATCTATTCCCTGCAGAACCATGGGGTCTGCCCAGTAAGGTCTGAGTGATGTGGGCAGGTGCTTACCTGTCAGTCACACCTGGCAAGTGAGTAGCCAGAATAGGCATGACCACTGCAAATGCAGGAATTCTTAATATTTAAACATTTGAACAAAGGAAGTTCCCTTTCTGTACTCTCTTGGCCCTTTCCCATGCTGCTGGTGTTTGACTCCTGGTTTGTGGAGCTCCCGTGCCCTACATTCAACCATGTGGCTCACAGACATGTGGGATCCACACAATGGATTAATGACTGAATCTTGCCTGATATTCTGCCAAGCCCAGTTTCATCATGGAATAGAAGTTCTGGACACGGGCTCAGCTTCTAGCTTTGCGGAATCCACAGCTGCCCCTTTTCCAGGGCTGGAGTAGGGGACATGAGACTTTGCAACCCAAGGACTTTTCAACCCAAGGAATGTAACTCCATGCAAATAAAGTATTTTAACACATCTCATTCTCCTGTGGGGGATTCTGAAAATACTCATTTCAGTGGTACCGTAAGAACCTCACTCCCACAAGTGATGGGGAAATCTGGCCCAGTGATTTCTCCTGTAACAAAACTAGAGCCTCCAAATTGTGAAATGGTCAAAATGCAGTATTTAGTGCAACTTCAATGAACCCTGAATTCAATTCCTTTTCTCTCATTCTTCTCATTCTTAATGCTTTTCTTGTTTTGAGTATAACTCCAAGTGTGGAATTTTTTCTACCCTTAAATGAATGTGCTCACCACAAATATTTATTTCACTCAATGGTTTATCTAGTTTTAGGAAACAAGATTCCCTTTAATCACTTTGAAAAAGTTGGTCCGGATGCTGCCTCCCCTTCACAACTCATCTTCCTTCCACTGATTGACATAGTTCTTATCTCCACAGTCTAATAATGTGCATTAACTAGCACTGCATCACTTACTTCCAGGGTGAAAGCAAGAAGTAAATGTTTATTTTTCCTAGATCCTAAATTCTAAGAATGACACATTGAGCTATGTACCTGCAATGTTATCTATAGTGCTGGCTCAAAGGATAGAGAGATGGCTAAAATTATTGCCAGACTTCTTATTATACTCAATACGATGTAATACTATCATAATATGTGTCTAGGTGGTATTTTGATAGCTTTGTAATTAGTTTGTGTCTATTTCTAATATTACATTCTGAGAGGGGAGTATCCATTCGTTCTTCAACAGCTCCTTTTGGAGTTTTATCATATTGTTGCCAATTTTGTAGTTCAGTTCTCCAAAAAAATTAGTTTTTCTGTGGGTTAGATAGACCATTTAAGTTTGAAAGGTCAGAGAACTGAGATCATGTACTGAAACGTACTGTGCACCTTAGCAGGAGGATTGTAGACATCAATACAAGCCACACCCCACTTGCCAGAAGATGGAATCAAATCTATCAAGCAGTGATTCCTCCCGTTTGCACCAGACAGCTCAGAAGTCTCCCAAAGGCTAGCTTTTGCTTCTACTGAAGTGAGTACACACACACACAAATTCTGACTGTACACAAATGTTTGCATTAAAATCCTGATTTCTCAAAGGCTAAACTTTTACAAGATCATCTAGCATTATGATCCTTAACCTTTGGTGCCTTTCAAGCTAGAAAAGGAGACTTTTCAGAGTATATTCTAAGAAAACTACCAGCTCTAAAAATAGATATCCATTCACTTTGCTTTAAGAATGTCTTCCAGGAGGGTGATATTTACCTTCTTGTGGCACATTTAGCATTTATCAGGTAGTTTCCTCTCATTCAAAGTAAGGTATTCTTAAAACAACAGGTGTGCCTACAAACTCTGATTCGGGTGACCAAAGATGAGTTGGGGCTAACTTCTAAGATAGCTAAGGGTGAATTTATAAGAACAAGGACAGCAAAGAGGACAATGAGGAATTTTTGAACTTCTCTGGGGAACTCATTTGGGCTGAGAACGTTTTGAACTGCCTCAGATACCTCAAGCATGAATTCCCCTCCCTTTATTTCCCAGCAGCAGATTGAGACTAGCTTATAATCAGTTTTAAATTGCAAACACAGACGGAAATTTCCCAACACCTAGTTTGACTTGTTGAGTATTCAGCCAACAAATTTTTAACAAGATTAGTAAGGTGCCATGTAAAACAAAATTTAAAAGTGTCCATCTAAGATCTTTTGAAATTTAAGTTTATTATAAGTTTTTCCAACCCTGAAGGAGAACTGCAGCCAGGCTGGTAGGTTCTATAATGAGTACATTTTGGGGGAAATGGTTACTTGATAAATCAATCTGTTGAACTTAGTGATGGAGGTCTAGAAACCAGTTCTTCAAATAAAGATCAACAACTACCATTTTTATATGTAGCAATTACTTTATGGGTGGGGCCTAGTTAGAGTCTGCTGTAATATAACATTGATTTAAATATTTAAAATGAGAAAAAATTCTCTGAAAATATGATTTGCTTCTTCAGGAAACTTTATTAACTCCACAGGCATGTAAACCCAGGGTTTACTTCATTTTACCTTCAGAAAGGTCAGTCATCTTCTACCCCAAGATTATAGACTGTAAGTTCATCAGCTAAATAAACCAAATTTTACACTTGAGATTTATTTAATATTTGTCCTGCACTAAAACTGCTCTACTCTCAAAATCAAAGATTTGATTGTCTCACTAGTCTTTATTCTTAAAATTTCTTGTGTAAGTCTTCCCAGGAAAACAACTCATAGTCATGAAGACCTCTAAACCATTTCCAATATCTCCTTCTTTCTTCTCTTATTTCTGATTTATTTCTTCTTTAGATTGGAATTCATGTCCCACCATTACAGCCATCTCGTATAAGCACACTCATTCTCTCTCTTTATCCCTCACTACAGTCACTTGGAAAATATAAAGCAGACATTACTTTAATGATCATCTGCTCTCTATGTCCACACTCATATGGTTGAGAATTGCTGAATAAATCACTCAAAAGGTGATTCAACACCAGCCAAGAGTCCAAATTCATTTCTCAATATCATTAATAAAATCACCTCTCATTCTGTGTGTGTGTGTGTGTGTGTGTGTGTGTGTGTGTGATCTCTTTGACACTTTCTTGGTATTTAGAAAAGTATGCATGTTTTGTTCATTCTACTGGTTGTATTTATAACCTGGCTTCAACAATTATTTATCTGTGATGAAACTTACTCCACTCCTTATAAAGACTGTCTCATGTCTTTTTCCTCATTCCTCAAACTCTACACTTTCTTTTTTCTGCTGAGTGTGTTACCAAGTACTTCACTGAGACAATCCTTAGACACTATCTGATCTTATTTCCTGCTTTTTAACCCAAACCCAATTTCCTTCCACTCGTGAAAATAGAGAAAGTATTTTATTTCCTTGCCATTGAAGAATCTTCCCATCTCAGCCTTTCAAAGGCTCTCCTAGAGTGACCCCTTCTCTCTCCTGAACAGTCAAACTCTGTAGTTACTGGTCTTTTTCTTCACACAAACAAGTTCTAGTAGCTACCATAAATAAAAATAAAGAGGAAAAGGAAGAAACTCTCTTGATTTTTTTTCCCCTCCAGATTCTCTCACATTTCTCTGCTCCTCCTAAGGACCATGCTTTTAATGTTGCCTACTTATTAGCTCTGATCTACAATTTCCACCTACTTCTCCACTTATTTCAGTCTGTCTTTTTCCCTCACCACACCACTGAAACTGATTGTGCCGAGGTCATCAATTACCTACAAATTGCCAAATCCAATAGGCTTTACTCATTCTGCTACATACAAATAGAAACTGAAGCAGTTAACTACTCCTTGCTTCCTAAAAAACTTTCTTTTAAGCTTTTGCCTATACCATCTGTTGCATACTGAATATTTCTGTTAACCCAAAATTAATATGTTGAACCCCAAATCCTTGGTGTGTCTGGAAATGGAGTCTCTAAGAAAATAATTAAGGTTAAATGAGGTCATAAGGGTGGAGCCTTGATTAGATAGGATTAGTGTCCTTAGAAGAAGATGCAGCAGATGTGTGCATGTGCGTGTGTGTGTGTGTGTGTGTGTGTGTCTGTTGGGTGCTGGGTTGTCATGGTTAGCAAAATGGGCCACAGCCCTCTACTTATAGATTCTTATATTCCAGTAAGCTATTGTATATTAATAGCATAATATCAAAAATGAATTTGCAACTGTGATAACTGCCACAAATGAGACATATGTGGTTCCTTGATAATGTCTAAAAGGTGCAGATAGTCAGGATTCTGGTTTAGACATGCATAAAGTAGACAATATTATAACAGTCAGTGGAAGCCTTGTTCAGGGTAGATGTCAAGGATAATGAGGAAGAACTACACTTCATTTAGAATCTGAAATTTAAAACTGTGTGAAATATTTTCTTATATTTAAAAAGATCAGTTCCCTTTGGCTCCTAAAAATCTCTTTTTTAGAGACACACACACAAACCTCTACTCTCTATATAGTTATCCTTCTACTTCAATCTGAAAAATCAGAATCCACTTATTATAATAGCTGGAACTGCAGTTGATGGGAATAATGGGCAATCTGAAATGGGTAAACAAAGCCTCATGAGTGCTCAGCATTCAGTCCAAAGACTCTTTTTTTAATGAAAGCTAGAAGCAAGCCCACACTTATTATTTTGCTTTCTTGTCCAAATATGGTACTCTCCACCAAAAATCATAAAAGAGGAGAGAGAAATAAAACAAAACATAAGACATTATTTTAATAACTTTGTTCATTGAAAATAATTTCTCTGTTCATCAGTGGGGTGATAACAGAATTCCTTTTCATTTTTCTTTATAGACATCGCCAATGAAGATGTACATTCCTAAATGACCATTTTAAATGCCTGTTCTAGAAATAAAAGCCAGACACTGCATACAGAAAAATAATCTCTTGCTCCTGAAATCACTTTCATGTTATGACACATTTCAGTATCTGAATTTATGGAACTGTCCAAATTCCCATAATAATCATGAGATAATGAATCTCTTTGGCCAGGTAGCCGCAGGCTCTAAAATGGATTGTTTGTTTTTAGGGGGAAAAAAATGAGTGGACACAGACACAATGTTAATGGATAGCTTAATCCACTCCTTGTTTTTCTTTGCTTTTATTAAAATGTTCTGTGATTGTATCAGCAGTACTCATAGTTTTTATACCAAGTGATAAAATTCTAAATAAAATGGCACATTTGTGTCTCTGCCAAGGAATGTTTAGTCACTGAAAAAAGTATAAGCTTTGTCTTAAAACTAATCACTTTACAATGTATTTTATAAAACTAAAATGCTTTCATCCTACACTGAAATTTGTAAGTGTAAGTCATTTTCTTCAACCGTTTACACAGAGGGGAGGCTTGTATCAAACAAAGCAAGCAAATATGACCCTTTTCGGCTTTCGAAAAAATGTATAATCTTAGTAGTAGCCTTAGGAGTGGCTACCTTATCTATCAGTTTATAAGATTTTAATTTTATCCAGACCATTTATGTACACACATGCAGTCATTCCAGCACAAAATGAAACTTTCTGCTGTTTGCAAATAGCGCAAACTACAACTCTGCTCTATATAATACTGCTCTACTTTAGAGCTGGATGAGACAGTGAAAACCGTTAACCCTCTTCATTTTGAAAGGGTTAATAACATTTCAAAGGGTAAAGGCAAAGGCTTGCAGAAGGCAGAAACCGTGAAAAATGAGTTGCTTGCATGACCTTTGTTCAGCCTTCTATTGAGTATGGATTATCGGATTATCTGTAAAACAATGAATCACCCAGCAGTTGCAGGATGTGATAGCAGACCAGTCCAACTGCAAAATGGACAATGGGCCATGCAGAGTACGTTGGCAGGGACTGCCGGAAACTGGAAGCAGAGTATATAACCTATACCCCAACTGTTACTCGAGGTTGACACCATTTTGGGGCTCAGCCCGCCTACCCTCAGGCATATGCAATAAAATCATTTAGCTCTACATTGGCCTTGTGTTGTGGATGTGATCTCCTGCCGGTTCAGGCCTATTACATTTTTTTATAGAGTAATCTTATCTAGTGTTTATGATGTGTGGGCCACATAGGTTAACTCATTTAAACCTCACCACAAACCAGTAAAATGATATGTTTGGCATACCCATTTTATAGATGGAAGAACTGAATTCTAGAGGCTGTAATGAATTGCTATGGGCACATAGCGGGGTCCTGACAAAGGGATCTCATGGAGGGGTCGCAAGGGCATTAGGAGAACTCTTTTCATGCTGCCATAAAACCACAGCAAGCAAGTAGCTCCTGCCAGCATTTTTTGTCCAGTTTTATTTCTTTAATTTTCTGATCCATTCTAACCAAGCAGAGATATCTCAAACTCTTCAGAGAACAAAATGCTGTACTTTTCTGCCTTCTCCATCTGCAGGTTTTTCTTTTTAATCATGTCTAACACTGGAAAATTAAAATTTTGAGAATTAGCTCAGGACCCCAAATGTCTCTAAGGAACTATACTATTTTGAATTATCCTTTCATTGCAAACTTAAAGAAATTCTTTACATCCAAAAACAGAATATTTGTCAGAGAACTTGAGCAACATTTCAAAACAGTGACTTAAACAGATATGACTCTTGCGACGTTAGCATAGCCATGGTCCAGAAGAAATATATTCATCCTGAGGTTACACAAAATCAGCCCAGTTGTGACTATACTTTGCTTTCTATTTCTTCAACTCATAGCGCCTCCCTATTGTCCCATCCCTGATTGCTGTACCTAAAGTTGATCTGTTCCCCTCTTTTGTTTCATAGCCGAGGGCTGTGCTGCATTGCAGGCAATTGGCTTCCAGATGTCCTTAGAGAATTTCTTTCCTGCCCTGTTTGCAGTCACCCTGTTCATCCCATAACAGAGCTCTGCCATCTATCCTGTGCACATTTCCAGCTCGCCAGAAACTGAATTACATGAGGTATAGCTTCAAAGTTGTACTCATTCAATGCTACAAATGGTTCTTGGCTGACATTGATGAAATTCCTCAAATGTCTGATGGGACATTGGTGACAAAGATAAATCTCGTAAGCATGTGTGCAGGCAGGCATTTGTGTGAGTTGAAAAAAAGCAAGTAAGTTTGAGACTTTAGCATGTAAGTCACCTCTAGATGAACATTTATTTCAACCGTTATCAACATTTAAGTTTTTCTGTTTAAATAATGACAACTGTCTATGTTATTTGCTTAACCAAGTGCCAATTTCCATAGTGATATAATAATGTTTAATTATTAAATGAAGTAGTATGTAGAATATTTGAAACATCTGTTATGTAAGGGTAACTTTCCTGATCTTTCGATCCTAAATAAAAATGCATTGTAATATAAAATACATAGTAATTATTGATTCACTTACCTGCCTCCCTCCTCAGGTCCTAAGTTCTAAAGGACAAAACAAATAAACAAATAAGTAAGTAAGTGAATGAAGAAACAGACAAATGCATTCTCATTCATCCCGCTTATGCTAAAGCTTAAAGAAAGCTGTAATTAATATTAGACATCATTGTTAGTATTTGTCGTCTTCTCTGTTACTCAACATCTAGTCAATTACCAAGTTGCTGATTTTACCAGCTAATTTTTTGAATAAAATATATTACCTCTTCTCTCTCTGTGCTTCTGAAATACAAGCCTTCTTCACTTGGACCGTAACTTCAGGGTTTTTTTTTCCCCCTTTAAAATTCAGTTTTCATAAAACCACCAGCAATATTTATTTTTCTAAAATGTAAATTACGACATGTCATGCTCCTTCAGGGACTTCATCAATTGCTCCCAGATGGCACACAGTACCTCTCCAGCCTGACCCCACCTGTTGGTCCAGCCTCATCCAGTACCTTCCTTTTCAAGACGTAAGCTCTAAAAGCAACCTCCACGTACTCCCTTGGACCATGGTGCTTGGCTGTATGCCTTTGTGTTCTCTTCCTCTAGACCTTAATTTCTCAGCTTCAAGGTGGCCTAGGTTTCCTCCCCCAGAGAGCCCTCCACCCCTCTGGATGCTGGCCCAGAAGGTGTCCCTCATCCTGTCACACCTGGCGCCTTCACTGTCATACTGCATGCTTCCTTTTCCAGGAGACATAGATGTGCTAGTTTGAATCCCCTGAGGAAACAGTTCCTTTCTTGAGCATAAATATTTCTTACTCATCTTTACCCCCCTCACTTGACAAAGTGCTTGACTCACAGGAAATACAGAATGAATGGAGACTGAGCTCAGCACTTCACAGCGTTCAACCTTGTTGTTGCAAAGTGTAACTTTTTGTTTATAAACTAAAAAAGGAGTGACAATCAAATTAATCTCCCTGGTGTTGGATTTGCTTCATTGTACTAAACAACAAACTGAATGGAGGGCATTTAAACCACCTTCCAGTTCATGGAAGGTCACCGACTTTTCCTGAAAGTTGTACAGGTAATAATTTCCTAACCAAAGTTGACTATATAATTGGTATGTCTTTGCTTCACGTTTTAAAAAAGTCAATTAAATTGTTATTTTAAAGGGTTTTTTCACTGTATTTCAGTCCTCCACACATGTTTAAAATTAAACATATTTATTACCTCATAGCTCAATTTATTAATAGTTAAAAATGTAAAATCTCCAAAAGCAGAAAATTGGTAACCAGTGTTCTCCTTCCATTTTTGGCCAACAAGTTCATCCCCACGGTCAGAAGGAAAATTCATGTGTGTTCTGTCTATTGAGAATCTATCTCTTTCATCCTAAATCTTGCCTTAGTCAAAAGGTTGAATTGAAATATAAATTATGTGGCACTTCAATCAGAATTACAATGGTAAATTATTGGCTAGAACTTATGCTAAAAGCAGGTTTCCCCCACAGATAAGGAAGAAAGTCCCATTCAAACCCTCTAGCCTTATGTCTCACCTGCAATAGGTATATATTGTACAGAAATCACTAGCACAATAAATGGACTATAATCACTCTATTAGCTAAATCCCTGAATGGACCCTAACATTCTTATTAAAGGGAATAACTGAGGATCAAAGAAGGGTTGTGGCTCTAAACCATAAAATAAAATAAGGAAATAGCACGAAGTGTCCTTTGTTAAATCTGAACTAGACAAATAGCAGGACACCATCGTGGTCATTGAGTGATGACTGCAATCATGCCTCTGTGACAGGCCATTGAGATCGAAACTGAAAAACTGAATTATTACTAAATAAAAGGATTTGCTTTCACTGTAAAATGTATTCACATATTTGAGACAAATTAATTATATTTGTGGTTATATTTGAAGGTCAAAGAATAAAATTAAAGCATTTTGCCTATTGCAAGGACCCCTGTTGGTTCTGGGGAGTAGGTATCTCCAAGGTTTAGAGGAAGCTGAGCTATCCTATTCATGCTGGTATGAAAGGAGATATTCCAAGGCAGTGCAGGGAGCCAGAGGACATGCCTTGGAATACAAGTGCTGCTACACCCCACAGCAAGCCCCCTGCTGCAAACATCTCTAATCCCTTCCATCCGTCCCCTCAGGATTTGCCCTATGTATTAGTCAAAGTTCTCTAGAAAATATATTTTTATATCTACAAATAGGGAATTGGCTCACATGATTATGGAAGCTGGTAAGTCCCATGATATGCCATCTGTATATCAGAGACCCAGGAAATCCAGTGGTGTTACTCCAGTCCAATTCCAAAGGCCTGAGGACCAAGAGTGCCAATGTGAAAGTCCCATTCCAAGGATGGGAGAAGACTGATGTCCAGTGCAGTAGTCAGGCAGAGGGCAAGTTCCCCTTACTCCACCTTTTGCTCTCTTCAGGCCTCTAAAGGACTGAGTGAGAGCCAACCACAATGGGGAGGGCAATCTGCTCTACTTAGTCTACTGATTCAAATGTTAATCTCTTTCAGAAATACCATCACAGACACACCCTAAATAATGCTTAACCAAGTAGCTGGGTACCCTGTGGCCCTGTCAAGTTGACATGAAATTAACCTTCCCACCACCTGAGTTCTGCTTTGTTTTCCCTGGATCGCCTTCAGTATCCCACTAGTGAGCCCCTGCTTCCTAACACCATCGTCACTGCTTCATTTCTTTTTCTGCAACCAAGCAAGCAAGCTTTCTTTTTGTACGTGCCCCTAGCGGGAACCAAACCTGGGACTCTCTGGTCCACAGGCCAATGCTCCAACCGCTGAGCCAAACTGTCCAGGGCAAGCAAGCTCTTTTATATATTTTTGTTCACCAACTCTACAAATAAATTATTGTCTTTTCTTGTGAAAAAAGAAAAATAAGACAACACATATATCTAATATCTAAATATATACCAGCCAGAGCAGTTTGTTCTGAGCCTCTCTTCCACGTGGAGACAGCCCATAGAGAGGGGAAAATAATTGCATTTTTGGGTGACAAAGCCCGAATCAAAGTTAAGTCTATCAGTCTCAGAAAACATGCTCAGCTAACTGCAAGTAGTAAATATCTGCTCAGAACAGCACTCTCTTCTTCTGGGCCATCTACATTCCCCTCTTTAGCTACATATTTTGATTGGGAGTTGCATGATTAAAACCTCTTCTTCCCTGGCCACTGCAGTTGACTTAAGGGTGGGCCACTGGCACCTCTGAACTTATAACAGAACCCTGGCAAGAACTGCTTGATTGGTTCAGGAATATGCACTTGACAATCAACCCTTCCCTATGAACTATGAACTTGGAAATAAAAACTAGAATCCTAATATCACTAGGTGGTAGAGTTGGGAAATGTCCGTTAGCCATGTTCTGCTTAGCACACAAGAGGCCAGTCTGAAAAAAAGAGGCCAACATGCAGACAGGAGCCAAAAGAGAGAAGATAGAAAGTAAATCTTCCTGGTGTTCCTGACCCTGGTGTCATCTGTCACATGTTTCAATTCTGAGTCAATACTTTTTTCACTTAAGCTAATTCAAGTTTGATTTGCAACCAATTTACTGAATAATTCATTGAATAATGACAACAATGATGTATATTAGACAAGGACATCTATTAGACAGCTCTCATTTCATTGATCATCTATTAGACAGCTTCTCTCATTTCATTGATCATTTATAACCTCGTAATTTGTCTGACATCTATGTTTAACTCACTTGCGAAGGTATTTAAACTTCTGCCCTTGATTAAAAACAACAAAAAACTAGTTCGTCTTTCTCAAATAAAATCCCAATTTCAAAACAAGAAGAAGAGGTATAAAAAGGGTTAGACAGAGGGGAGGGGGAGCAGGGAGAGAAAAAAAAAAAAGTGTATGTCTTTTCTTTCTTAATATTTTCTCATTATGGAGCTATAGACAGTTTCTCTGATTTTTCCTTCTTGTCAGGTTCCCACAATAAATATTCACTTAAGTAGTACATTATTTAGCAAATATTTACAATCTTAGTCTTTTCTAGTTCTTCTACTGGAAGAATTACTGGAAGAATAAGTTGACAAGCAATAACCTCAAAGTCTTCCAGAAACTTTGACTCCAACAGGAACTCCATAACTGCTCAATGCTAATTTATTCTACTTCCCCTAAAAAAATGTCATCTTCTGCAAAGTAAACATCTTTTCCTAAGTCAGAAGTTATGCAAAAGAAAAACTGTGTTTTGTCATTAGGAAATTGAAAGGTGATTGATCACAGCACAATAAAATCGTTTCCCTATCTAGGTATATTTCCCCAGAGAGCATTCATTTTAAGTCCTGTAGCCATGTTTTCAAATTTCCAATGATTCAAAATGAATTCTCACAGCATTGACAGCAGTTGGCAACTCTTACTTGATATTTTGCTGCCACTTTGTCTATTAATCTAGTCCGGGAGAAAGTTAGGGGAAGACACGACTGAATTTGGCCTCCTTCCTAAGCAAGGTCTCTGCTAGGCAACATAACGTCCAGATCTTTGACTTATATTCATACCCAGGAAAACAGAGAAAGATAAGGCAAGAGACGGTTTCCAGAGAAACCTAAAGCTCTCTTTCCTTAAGTTACTTCTCCTTGGTACACCACCAAATAAGAACAACATGCAGTGGAAATTTTGTCTCACAGCTGCAAAAACCATGCAATTAAAGTGTGAAAACAAAAGTGCAAACTGTAGGCTATTAGAGTTTCCAAGATAATGGCACCTGAGCATATAGGCAGTGATTTTTCAAATATGTGTGGCACCTTCTTGGCAATTGCACTCCTTAGAACACATTTTCATTTTCTTTCCGTCGGTGTTTTTTAAAGAATATGCCAGTAAATCGCCGATGCCGAAAACATTTCCAGCTCAAAACCCACGTCTCTTCAAATTTCTCATCCGAGTGTTACTGTGCACATCAGACCCAAGTCTACCGGATAGCTCAGTTGAATTCCAAACAGAATTGAAAATAGATTTTAATGGCCAACTGTCATCTGTGTGTGTGGGTATCTCAACCGGAAAAAAAAAATCGATTAAATATTTATAAAAATCTTTATTTTATTTTTTGGTTCCCAAACAGCGCAGTTCGAATTAAACAGCTCTCACAAGAAAGACAGTGTGATCACAGGTAACTTCCTACTGTGGCTGAGGCTCCCAGACTCTGCAAGTGTGCCCTGAACAGATGGAAACGGTTATAGGCCTTTCAGACCAGCCTTTACAGCAAACTTCCCAGCAATCTGTAATGATTTTGGTATTTCCAATGACCTTTTAAATCCTTGCGAAGGAACTTGTTAAATGATGTTTACCAACCTATGGCTTCTAATTTTGTAAATATACTTTTAAAAAAAATATGCAACATGCTTCAACAGTTAAAAAAATCATAATAACTTCAGTTGCATAATACTGTGTCATTTTGATGTTGTTCTTTCATTTTGATTTGTTCTGTTTTAACGATGACCTGCCTTCGTTTAAGAAGGACCAATAATATAACTGCATGTGACATTTCTGGAGGAAAAAATGTATTTTTCCTTCCAATTAATGCTTTGACTTGTTAAATTCTACCCAGAATAACCTGCAAAATTTCAAGTCCTCCCCCTGCTGCTTAATGGAGGAGAATGTTCCCTGCACCAGCTGAGACCTGCATTACTTCCAAATTACACAGGCTGGGTGGTGGATGGGGTAGGGTCAGGGATGGGGGTGGGGAGTGCTGGAAGATTGTTGTCTCCTAATTACCAGTGTTGCAATTTGCCTCTGCTACATTTTCATGTAGAGTTACAGGAAAGGTCCCCAATTTTGTTTTAACAAGAAAATGAATTTGATTGTCTTTTTCATGGGAAAAAGCAAGAAAACAATGACGTACTCTGTACTTAAACTTTAAAATTGCCCTCCCCTATTCTCATGCAGGAAAAAAAGGCAGTGACTTAGTAATGGAATGCTGAAGTTTGACTTGGAGAGAAGTGTGTGAATCAGGGTACCTGTTCAATTATTTTTCTTTTGTACCATGCCACTATAAAAATGACAGGCTACGATTTCCAAAGGCTGTTTTACCCGAGTGGCTCCAGAAATGTTTCAGGACTATTCACCTATGACCTGCAGTTGAGCTGATGTGTCAAAAGCCTCTCTCCTGGTGGCACAATAGGCAGAGGCCAGGACTTACGCTCAATTGTGCTGTCATGAGAAGCCACAGCTGAGGGGCTCAGTCAAAAGCTACAGGGCCAGGAAGAGAGGAGGCTCTGCTGCCTAAACAGAAGCAATCTAAGTACATTTTCAGAAAATGTTCCCAAAGGTCATAGCAGTCATTAACCAGAGTATATTTTTCTCTTATAAAGTCACGTTTGAACATCCTTTCCTTGATGATATTCCGTAATACATTCCAGGAAAAATTATTTTATTGCTTTGTTGAAGGCTTAGGAGGAGAAGATTCATATTGACCGATAATTATTTTTTCACCCACTTTCTCAGAGGACAGGAAAACCAAGTGTAAGTATAAAAAGAAATTAATCATCCTCCTCATTTCCAATGGCCTGAGTGATACTAATTAGCTCAGGGTCCAAGCCCAAAGAGAAAAATGGGGGGTGGGGGCAGTGGAGAAGGAGGCTAAGGGGGTGTTGGTTTACTTATTATTAGACATAATTGATTAGAAAAACATAAAATAAATTTACTCCAGTTATTTACTTCCAGTATCCAGGGTGACTTTCATTAGGATGATAGATACATTTTGACACTACAAAGTCAAAGCTGCTCCATTGAACATCCCGAACATGTGGTGAATATTACTTTTTCTCACCTCTTCCTTCTATGCCATAGGAGCCCTGGGTGTTATAATGAGTGACAGGGCGTCACCCAGCAGACTCTTCCCTACCCCAGGCGCATGCTCCGTGTTAACCATGCAGGGAAACCAAGGACACAGCTCATGCCGTCTGATCAGGCCTTCAGCTCCCTGCACTCCCACAAAGCCAAGTGGTCCACAGCCTTGGTCTTTGAAGTCCTCCACTACCTTGAAGGAAGTGAATCTCACTTCAAGCCCGGGATCTCCTGCTGGTTACAGGTGGAAGTTACAGATAAGAGATGAAAGTGGAATCCAAGCTAAGAAACCACGAACATAAGCCAGCGAGCCTCGAAAGCATCTCTGCCTTTCCCCAGGGTCCACAGTTACTGATAGAATTGGAAATGTATAAAACATAGGCTTCTCCTCAAAAGGCCCACCTGCACTCAAGGAAGGGCAATGGAACCATCAGATGATGAAAACCCTCAGGAAGCTGAAAGCAGCCTCGTGAGCATCCCGGGTCCTGAATAACACAGGTTATCTGGAAGACGGGTGGGGATATGGGAGCTTCCTGCTTCTCCCTCAACCAGACACCTACCGGGCACCAGAAACCCTGCAGGGCAGTGTGGGTGCAAAGGTGCATGGACATTCCTGGTGCCAGGAGTAGGAACAGTGACATGGCATTGAGCATGGGTCAGTAGTCAGAAAGCATCAAGACAGTGATCTGGGACAGTAAGAAAATGGCACCAGGGTCTAACCATGAGCACGTGTGCCAACCTCCAAAGGTTCCAGTGCCTGGCCACACACAAGCCTGTGTGCTCTGGCCACTGGGTACTTCTTTGACCTCATCTCTTTTTGTCCCCCCCCCCCCCAAATGATTCCACTTTACCTTTCTGTTTTTAGAAAGGCCCATCTCATGCTCATTTAGGCCATCTGTACTCACCATTCATTCTGATCACGGGGCCCTTTCCTCAGACAGATGTATGATTTGGCCCCTCAGTTCATGTTTCTGCTCATGCATCACATCTCCAGAAAGGCTTCCCTGCTCAATATGCTTAAAAGCTTTGCAGGCCCCACACCACTCTCTACCTCTCTACTAGAGTGGGTTGAATGGTGCCACGACCCCCCAAAAATATATCCACACCTTGGGACCTCTAAATGAGAACTTCTTGGGGAAAGGGGTCTTTGCAGATGTAATGAAGAGGCCATTTGAGGACAGAGGCAGAGATTAGAGTTATGCTGCCACGAACCAATAGTCTCCTGGAGCCATAGACCCTGGAAGAGTCTTCCCTAGAGCCTTTGGAGGGCATGGCCCTGCCCTCACTTGATTTTGAACTTCCTGGCCTCCAGCACTCTGAGAGCACACATTTGTGTTGTTTTAAGCCACCAAGTTTGTGGTAACTTGTTACAGTAGCCACAGGGAACTGATGGACTTCCTTTTCTTGCTTTTCTCCACAGCAATGAGCTCTGGACACCGTGAATTGTTTGTGTGCTCATTGCTCCCCTTCAAGAATGTGAGCTCAGGGGGTTGACCTGCTTTGTTCACCGATGTTTCCCAGTGCCTAGAAGAATGTCCAGCAGTCACTTAATAAGAATATGCTGAATTACGAAGCAATATGAGCTGCTCAAGTCACCTCCTGTGTGTTTCTACTTGGGAGCACTTCTGTGGATGGAGTCTGGGTTTTGTTACTATTATTCTTACTCCACAGTAGGCCCAGGGTGGCCAAAAATATACCGCTGCTAACACATTCATCGACATCTCCCTATGACCAGGTTGTTAGGGGAAACACGAATTCCTCAGAAATCATTTTAAAAGTCACCTAATTTAAGATGTTGTCATTCATGAAATACAGTTGTGATTCAATATTCCAACTTAGTTGAATTCAACCTGAAAAATTCTACATTGAAAAAGCTTCCCCAAAGATAGTTGTCACTGTATATTGTTAACATAAATCCACTATTGCACATTTTCTGGTTAAATGTTGCCATGTCAATTTGGATACAGCTTGTTTAATTTCTGGGCAGGGCCAGCTCGGCAGAGGCTGGAGGACGCTCTCACAGTGGCTAATGCGGTGAGAGACACTGTCAAGGTTAGCACGTGTCTGTTCACTAGAACTGGAAAGACAGGAAGAGTGATGGGATAGCTGAGGTTGTCAGGTGATAAACAGAGAGATGGTGCAAAGCGTAGAGAAACAGTCGCTCATGTCACCATGGGCTGCGGGGTGTGAGAGAACACGCAGACCTGTCTTAGAGAGGAGTTGGAGGAGAGGGGGAGGTAGGCCGGCCCAGATTTTTCATGGGCTCTATACAGGCTCAATTCAGGCATTAACAAGTATTACAGTATAGAAGAAACAAGAAACAACCAGGGAAAAAGCAGCTAGAACTACTTCAACTACACAGAAGAAGGGGAAATAATTAAAAGCAGAATAGTTCAAGGTGAAACTCATATTAAGTGTGGGAGAAATAGCCATTTTACTTTCGGAAGACAAAAATTACTCACTGGGGTGGTCGGGTGAAGCGTAGGCATGGAATGTCCATTAATGACAGGCATTTGAAAGCCATGATCCAGGGCAATTTGCATACCAACTTTACATTTCTATTTTAAAGGTCAGAGCTTTGAGGTTCAGAGACACAGAGCACTTTCCTCAAAGCCACAGGAAGAGGTCTAAGCATCTCCAAGGTGTGAATTTCCAGTGCATCAAACTGCATGCCTCCATAAGATTACAAGCATGAATTGCTTCATTTTGTAACATGAATTGGCTTTATTCTCTAAAATAATTCTAACCTGGTGACTGAGAGCCATGAAATTCACAAATATTTCTTCCTCCTTCGTGCACATAATGGCCAATACAAAGAAATAAGCAATTATCCATACACATAGAACCTTTAATACACCCAAAAGGGATTTCTGATATACTAGAGAAAACACTTGATCCAGAGATAGGATTCCTGTATTCAAATTTTAGCCCTGCCTCTGACCCATTATGTGACTTTGAATAAGATACCCATAGAGAGATTCCATTTCTTTATCTGATTGATCAGATTAAAAATACACAATGGATATTACACATAAAGTAATTAGCACCTACTTCATCTGATTGATCAGATTAAAATATGTAATAGATATTATGTAATAGTAATTAGCACCTACTAGGTATTCAATAATGTCTATAGATATTACTACTAGTACACTACTGTATATGAAAAGAAATGGTCCTCCTGCAGTCATATAGTAAATGTGTATATACCCATTGAAAAGATACTTTTAGTTTATTTGAACTTGTAAAGTTTTTAAAAATTTTTTTTTCTGTATTGATTTTAGAGAGCGAGGAAGGTAGAGGGAGAGAGAGAGAGAAACATTGATGAGAGAGAACACTGATTGGCTGCCTCCTGCATGCCCCCCACAGAGGATCAGGCCGACAACTTAGACATGTGCCTTGACCAGGAATGGAACTGGCAACCTCTTGATGCATGCGTCAACGCTTAACCACTGAGCCACACCAGCCAGGGAAGTTGGACTACATTTAGTAAAATTATTTAATGGCATGCACAAAAATTAAACCACTAGCCTGGCCTAAACCACATGAATTAAAAGGTTTAGATTTTTCTTCTCTCTATGGAAACTTCTTGCTCTCGCTTATTTACCAGTACATCGATTGGCACCTTCTACGATACTCAAATACAATAATCCATGTCACTTTATTTATTTTAATTTATCTCTATTGTTCAAAGAATTACAGATGCCCCTCCTTTTGTTCCCCCATTGATCCCCCTACTCCTCATTCTGGCTCCTCCCTCCACCACACTATTGTCTGTGTCCATTGTTTGTGCATATATGCATATAAGGTCATCTTAATGAACCAAATTATCCTTCATGCTCATCTCCACTCCTGAGAGCCAATCACTTCTAATGGGTGGGTGTGTGTGTGTGTGTGTGTGTGTGTGTGTGTTTTCCTGGTATTATCTTTAAAATTCGTAAATGTAAATAATACATCATTATTTCTATTTAGGCATTATCTACTGACTCCAGACCATGGAGGCTGTGGATTCAGCTAACTGATGAACCTTCTCACAATAATTTTTTCTTTCAAGATTTTGAAAGCTATATTAAAACAATCAAAGGACAATGGGGCAAAGGTCATTTCAGTAGAGTTTTAGCTGCTCTGTCACTGAATATGTCTCCCCACTAAGACCCCAAAAACTTTACCAAAGAGGATAAAGGGCTTTTTATCTCCATGCCCTTAGATTTCTACAGCTAAGTAGAAAGTGATGCATTGTAGCAGTCAATAAAGAAAGGATGGTCTGAATAAAAATGGTTCCACCCACGGGTTAGCAAAGGTTCTGCAGCATTGGGGTTTATGAATGCCCTACTCATCCTCCTGGGGACAGTTCATTTCAATTACGTCAGACAAGTTAATTCCGCAGGGTTGCCTGACATAAGCCTGAAGGGCACATTTTTATGAAGGGATTTTCATCAGTATAAACAGGCAAGCTGGAAAAACTTAGTCCCACTCCCACCAAAACCACTTTCTTGACAAAATGTTATTTCTGTCAGATGATGACCTCAGTTTCCTTCGTTGAGTTACCAATGAAAGCATGGACTTGCCATTTCTGTTCTCACTCAGGGCACAAGTGAAATGTGACCAAACTGGGATGAACTTCTGACACCAGCTGGGACTTGCAGTTCTGCAGGTCAACCAGCTCAGGAGTGAGATTTGCAAGCTCCCCTCACAGCTACATCTTTAGTTACCGCTCATCTGCCTTCTGGTAGTTGGTAACACTGTGGAACCCCACCTTTTCCAGAAGACGGAAGATGGGGTAATAAAATGATTTCAGGAAGTGGAATCTGCCATACCTGGGTTGACACTAACTTGGAACACATGGAATTTGGCCACGCTCTGTAATTTCTCTGCACTTTAGTTCCTTGTCTGTAAGAGCAGCTCATGAAGGCTCCCTCATAGAGTAATTTTGGGGATTAAATAAAGCAACAAATATAAAGTGCCTTCAGCAATTGACATGTAGAAGGCACTCAGTGAATCTTAGTTGTTTTTTCTTCTTTAGCAAATATCTTTGCATGAATTGAAAAATTGTATCTGTTGTATATATATTATATAACATATGTATATATATAAATATATGTATATATCTATGAAATAATGTTTATATTTCTATATTATATCTATAATGTTTGAACAAAACTAAATGAAGTATTTTTTTTTATTAATGTATTTCTTGTGATTTTTAAAACTACATATACTGACTTCAGTCCCACTTATATCACTTTTGGTATGTATTCTAGAAAGTCCTTTTTTTTCTATCCTTCTTTTTCAAATCATAGTATCACACAAAGTTGGACACTCAGTAAATGCTTTTGATGATGATAATAGGTTTGCCATTTCAAAGTGTAGATAATTTGAGTCATCGAAAGGTTAAACAGCTTGCTTGAAACTACCCAATGCTTCCTCTTCAGCCTCTAAGCCAGGACCCTAAGGGCATTCATCTTTCCTCACATCTTACCATTTGATCCCTCATAGATAATTGATAAACAAAGTAATTTCTTTCTTTAACGAAAGATGTGTCTTCCTGGCTAAATTAAAGTTTTGGTAACCTAATTTATTCTGTTAACCCAAAGAACAAGCAATTGATTTCTTTTTCATTTTCAATCATGAAAACGTTGTCACATTTCATTCTTGCTCTCTGAATTATTAGATTTCAGTTCTTGTTTCCACATGCTTTATATGCACAAGTCAAGTGTAACCTCAGAGATATTAAAGTGGATTTTCAGTGAAACGGCCCGTATCTGGGAAATTTGTCTTATTGCTTCTTAACTCGTTTTTTGTTTAATGTGCTTATTGATATTTTCCCAGGATCATGCTGGCGCTGTGTGAGGACATATTTCTGCTGACAGCCCTGAACTTTCAGACAGAATCTCTGTGAAGAAGGTGAGAGGGAGGCTTTAATTAATGCCCTAAGACTGGGAATGAAAACAAAGAATGGGAAGGCTGTAAGATGGATCTGGCTGTCAAAACAAAATGAAATAAAAATCCCCAAGTGCTCCGCCCCAACCAGTGGCACCCCCTCATACTGCTGGGCTCCTACCCTCTGATTCCATGCAGTGTCAGAGCCTGGGCCAGAACCTGGGGACCACAGAGGAATGATGCTTCATTTGGAAGAGTCAACAAAACAACTTTCCACAGAAATTCTCTATCCAGGGCACCCTAGTGCCCCATTCCTATCTCTGCCATTAGAGCCATTTTCAAATCCCCAGTGATCTTAAATTCCCTAGAAAGAGCCTGCAAACTTCCCCAGTAATTATGGCCTTGGGAGAGGCAATCAAGCCGGAAAAAAAGAACTGAAATAAATCCCTCAAGTCAGCCTCTGAATTGTGTCTGTTTTCAGAGTTCCATGAGAAATTCATGTTAGACTTCAGGAAAACCTCTTTGGTAAAGTAGCTTGAACATCACAGCCCAAGGCTAAAATTCTCTTTCTTCAGGAAGTGATATATTTCAGAGTCAGAATATGACTTTGAACACAGTCAAATCTAATATCACACAACAGAGAAGTGTTAGTACCAAAGTCCAAGGACATCTGAAGATTCAGTACTTTTCCTCACACAACTCTGTTCAGAGAACTTGCTGCCGTTCTCACTGATAAACTTGGTTTTTGTTTTTGTTTTTTCTGCATATGTAAAATAGCCAAAAACTTCATCTATTTAAACAAATTATTTATGGAGCACTTACAATCAGGCGTTGTCTCAGGTGCTGGAGGCCCAGAGGTAACTTTAAAAGCAAATTCCCTGTGTGGCTCAGTGGTTAGAGTATTGGCCCTTGCACCGAAGGGTCCCAGGTTGGATTCCAGGTCAAGGGCACCTACCTGGATTGTAGGTTCAGTCTTTTGCAGGACGCAATCTATCAGTGTGTCTCTCTCACATCTCTATTTCTCTCCCTCTCCCTCCATCCCCCTTCCCCCTTTCCACTCTCTCTAAAAATCAATGGAAAAATATCCTCAGGTGAGGATTAACTAAAAAAGAACAGCAAAATCCCTGTCTTCATTCATCATTGTAATCTCTCAACACCTAATTGCTCTATTTAAGGCGCACAATGCACAACATATATTTACGCAAAGAAATACACACTTGGCTCTGATCCTCGCCTCTGCTCATTTCCGGTATGCTGTCTTGTCTCCCTCTGACTGAATTCCTCAAGTACAGTACCGCAGCCTCTTCGGATCTGCTCAGTGCCAAATACAGAGCCAGATCACCGTGACTACTCAAAACCATAGCAAACATTCCAGGCATTCAGAAATTATCTAATCATCCTCAAAGACATTCTTGTGACACACAGAGAGAATGCTATTGGGCTTGTGACATATTGAAACTAGAGTCAGTGTTCTTAAATAGATTAATCAAGAAAAAACAAAAGGTCAAGTTGAGACAAGATTGTGAATCTTTGGTTTTCCATCCAAATTTCTCATCCAAAAAATAAATAAATAAAGGTGGCGGGGGTGGTGGTGGTGGTCCTCTCTCAAACATGCAAAAGTGCTGGGACTAAGTTTGATCTAATAGGATCTCCAGCACTTGAAATGTTATTGGTGATAATAACACCTGCACATGATTAGCATTTTATTTAGTCATTTGTTCAATAACAAATACGGTGGCCAGACTCCCAAGAATAGTGATGGTAAACAAGATCAATACCATGCCTGCCTTCAGGGAACTGCTCTGTTTTTCTTTTTGATCTTCTAAGATTTTTCAAGACAGTGTGGCAGTCACTGTGAGCCTCAGGCAGTATAGACTAATGTTTCAAGCTCCAAGCTCTGAATTTAACTGCAAAAACGTAGGGTAACATAGTTAATTCTTCAAGTCATTATATTCATGATAGTGTTGAGGTAGTATCCCTTTAGAGGTATTGCAGTCATGGTTCAAAATAAAGGGGTTTATTACAGGAATTGGCTTATACCACTGCGGAGGTGGCAGTCAGTCCACGTCCCCAGGGCAGCAGTCAGGAAGGAAAAGACAAGGCTGAAACAACACTGGCAAATGCTAAAGACCTTGGGTGGAGAGGAGAGCAGTTATAGACCCTGCTGCTTGTGATTTCTAAGCTCAAGATGAAGGCCTAACCCCTCTTTTATTAAAGGCCTTCCAGCTGATAAAGCCAGGCCTAACTGGATAATCTCCCCTTTGATTAGGATGAAGGCAACCGATTGGGCACTTTAATCACATCTGCAAAATCCCTTCACCTTACTACCTACATTGGTCTTTGAATAACTACAAGAAGGTGGGTGTGCTACAAAATGGTCCCTGTCTTCTTTGCCCTCCAACGCTGGAGGGAATATCACTCGTAGCACTAACCAAAACACACAGAATGGTAGTTCTGGGTGACACAGGACGAATCCTAGTCAAGGCGATTCATCAAAAGGCATCACATAGGGTTATTGATCATAAAGATTAAGGAGAAGGTGCACGTAAAATGTACATAGTAAACTGGAGTTACCATTTAGCAGCAGATCAGGCTCAGAAAAAAATGAATCAACAAATAAGTATTAGTGAGGATATGAAAAACATGAACCCTCATGCACTGTTGGTAGGAATGCAGATTGGTGCAGCCGCTGTGGAAAACAGTATGGAGTTCCCTCCAAAAATTAAAAATAGGACTGCCCTTTGACCCAGCAATCCGACTTTGGGGACTATATCCAATGAAACCCAAAAAACTAATTTGAAAGAACATATAAACCCCTATATTCATTACAGCACTATTTACAGTAGCCAAGATTTGGAAGCAGCCCAAGTGCTTACCAGAAGATGAGTAGATAAAAAAGCTGTGGTACATTTACACAATGGAATACTACTGACCAATAATAAAGAAGAAAATCTTACCTTTTGTGACAGCCTGGATGGACCTAGATGGTGTTATACTAAGTGAAATAATCCAGTTAGAGAAAGACAAATACTATATAATTCACTTATATGTGGACTTTTTGAACAAAACAAACAAAACCGAAATAGACTCAGATACAGAGAACAGACTGACAGTGGGAGGTGGGGGGTGCCCAGTAAAATAGGCGAAGGGATTAAGCAAACAAACAAACAAAAAACTCGTAGTCACAGGCAACAGTATGGTGATCACCAGAGGGAAGAGGAAGTGAGGAAGGGAGGTAGAAGAGGGTAAACGGGGGATAAATGGTGATGGAAGGACACTAGACTTTGGGTGGTGAATACACAGTACAATATACAGGTAATATAGTTCAGAATTGTACTTGAAACCTATATAATTAACCAATGTAACCCTAGTAAATTCAATGAAAATATAAAGAAGTGACAACGTAACAGTTGGTCTGCAGGGTTAAGATGACAGTCTGGGTTTCCGCATTAAGAAGCCTTTGCTCTCACTGCGGTCCCTACGCCCCAGTCTGTGCCCTTTCCCCAGCTGGGTCAGAACACAGGTGCAGAGTTAGAGAGAAGTGAGCGAATACTGTGTGGGAGGATTTGCGGTGAGATGGTGAGCAACTTCCAAAGTTCCCAGACCAGTAAGAGAAGGCCGAGCGACCCTGTCCGACCTCAGCGTGGGATGGTCCAGGTCGAAGCCTGGGCGCCCCCCCCCCCCCCAGGCTGCACGCCCACGCCTCTTCCTCAATACCCACCGCTTCGTGTGGCTTCCAGGACGCCCCCTCTGATGTAAATTGCTTCATTGTTCGCTCTCAATCTTCTTTGTAAACAGGATTTTGGAAATTCTTTATCAATTTACTTTCAGTGGTCTATTTTCAGGCTCCAAATCCAAAATGTGTGAAAAGCCTTTCCAAGGATGGAGACCACATTTGTTTGGGTAGATTGGAGTAATATTTGGGTGGTTACAATGAGCAACAAACACTATTTCTCCACCCACCGTTCTTACTGTGAAGTAAATAATAACAGACACAAAAGCATACAGAACTTGAACTGTCAACACAAATTCATTCTTTTGCTATAACTTTGGCAGGGAACCAGAAGCAGCAATTTACCCAGCCTGGGTTCAGCCCCCTCCCAAGACATCCCAGAATAAGCTGCTGCAGCTCACTGGCATCAGGCAGGCACCCGCTTACCTGATCACAGCACGTATGCCCCTGGCTCCCACAAGCCTTGTGTGACTGAACTTTAAAATTTCCACATTCTAAAATGTTCATCAAAATGCTACCCCAAGGTTATAAGCTATTCAGTGATGCATTTATATAGACTTCCAATCTTAAAAACAAAATCCAACCATCTCCAAGTCACCTAGCAAGTATTTAAGTTCCTCGTAGACATCAGCAATTCTTTTTGATGCTGAGATTCTAGCTCCGAACAGGACAGACACAGTTCCTGCTGTCATGAGGGGTGTATTCTAATGAAGCTCCAGAGACACTGAACTATTACACAAATACCAAACAATTTATATTGTAGTGACTGCTGCCAAGGAAAAGGGAACACATTCAAGAGGGATTGTGACTCCAGGTTGTAGGTTGAAAACACTGAGAAACCTTATTATTTAAATAAGCACTATTGTATAGTCTTTGCTAAAGCAGATCATTTGTCAGTCATGTCAACAATTCGACATATTTGGTGTGTTTTGTTCAGAAGATGCATCCAAATATAATGCCATACATTTTTTAAAGTACTTATCCCTTCGCCAAAAGAATATAGTGTGAAAGAAATATTAGCATTTACAACAATTAACACACTACTTCTTATACAAGAAGGAAATATTTGAAAGATAGGTGTCTATCTGTCAATCCTTGAAGGAAGACTAAATATCTGAAAATTAGGAACAAATAACAATATAGCCAAAAGTAGAGAAGTGTGCACAGAAAATAGAAAATAAGCCCTGGCCGGTTTGGCTCAGCGGTTAGAGCATCGGCCTGGGGTCCAGAGAGACCAGGTTCAGTTCCCGCTAAGGGCATGTACCTTGGTTGCAGTTTGTTCCCGGCCCTGGTTGTGTTGTGTGGGTGGCAACCACTCAATGTGTCCCTTTCACGACGATGTTTCTCTCTCTCTCTCTCTCCTTCCCACTCTATCTGAACAAAAAATGGAAAAATGTTCTTGGGTGAGCATAAAAAATAAAAAAAGAAAAGAACATGCCTGTGGGTCCTGGTTGATGAAATTCAACAAGACTTGGCAAAAATTATCCAGATTGTGAAATCTCTGATTTTTGCACAGGACTGAAGACACTCTTTATTTTCTAGTTAGAAAAGAAGGCATTTGTGTTGTTTCAGTGGTTGCAGCAGATAAGGGGCTCAGTTTTGTTTTTCACTCAGATCCGCACAATTCTGACCTACTTTTTGTAGTTGATGTCCTTAGAAACTATCCTGTCACTGGCTAAAGAATATTAACAGTCAGGCCATTTTAAGAATGACAGACTTGATTTAATTTTTTTCTACTCAGTGTATTAGCCCATTCATCAAAAATATACATAAAAGGCAGCCTTCCTAGGGTGTGTGGAACTGTGGTTGCTGCGGAGAGGCAAGCTCAGAAGAAATTCAAAAAATTAACTCTCAATTTTCTTTGCCACAATTACTCATATATTTTTCATCATTGGGGTCACATCATTTCATCAGTAACCCCTTTACCTCATGTGAAAAAAATTAAGAGAAGTATTCCCCACAGGGTTTTCTTCTAGACACATAAATTTCTTTTGCTGTGGTAAGATTCTGTTTGGGGCGGTGGAATGGGCCAGCTCTGTAGTAAATGCTCTGCACATCCCATCTCATTTAATCTTTTCAACAACTCTGTGAAAAAAATGATTGCCTTCATCATCATCATCGTTTGTATTCAATAAATTAGGAAGGTCAAGTAACGTGTCCAAGTTCAAAGAGCTAATGTAAAGCAGAACAGCAGTGTGACCCATTGTCTCTTGCCTCAAAAGTCCTAGAACTGGTTCACCCACCTAGATCTCACGAATACTTCATCTGCCTCTCTAAAACCCTAACTTTTGCCCTGGCTGGTTTGGCTCAGCAATTAGAGTGTCGGCCTGCGGCCCAGAGGGACCAGGGTTCGGTTCCCGCTAAGGGCACGTACCTCTCGGTTGTAGTTAAGGGCACGTACCTCTCGGTTGTAGTTTGTCCCCGGCCCTGGTTGGTCGTGCAAGTGGCAGCCACTCGATATGTCCCTTTCACGTCGATGTTTCTCTCTCTTCCTCTCTCTCCCTCCCACTCTACCTGAACAAAAAATGGAAAAATGTCCTCGGGTGAGGATAAAATAAATAAATAAATAAATAAAACCCTAACTTTCTACTTTGCATTAGAATTCATGATCTACATATATTTCCCCTATTAGCTCTCCGGGTGTAGACTACATGCCTGGTATTTCTTGCAACTAAAAACTACCATAATCTACCACCATTATATCTTACAATATACCTTGCATCATGCTAAGTGTTTTAATTCATTTTAAAAGTTGATTCTTAAATTAATCCCAGGCGATATAGATACCACTAGTATCCCCATCTTGTTAAGTGAGAGAAGTGAGGCTTGGAGAGGTTTCTTTCCAAGGTAACATGATGAACACATGAATAAATAAATTAACAGTAGCCCTGGCCAGTTTGGATCAGTGATTAGAGTGTTGGCCCGTGGACCAACGAGTCATGGGTTCGATTCCAGTCAATGGCACGTGCCTCAGTTGCAGTTCATCCCTGGCCCTGGTCGGGTCACACAGGAAGCAACCAGTCGATGTGGCTCTATCTCATTGATGTTTCCCTCTGTCTTTCTCTCTCTCCCTCTCTCCCACTCTAGCTAAAGATAAATAGAAAAATATCCTTGGGTGAGAAATAAAAGAAATAATTAATTAATTAACAGTAAGCACATCTAACAGAGCTACTTAAAATATATTCACTGAGCTTCTAACATATGCCAGGTGCTCCTCCAGCCAGTGAACAACAGAGCAGACCTTAACCCTAGTGGTGGGGAGACAAATGAAAACTTCCTACTGATGATACTTGCCATAGCCGGAGCAAAGCCAGGAAGGAGGCATCAAAGCTGTTCATTCTGAGAAGACTTGATATGTTACAGTTCCTTGGAGAGTGGTTACCAAGGGAACGATGAGAAGGCGCCAGGAAAGGCTGACGGTTTGGGCTGTCCCCGACTGATAGAAGAGCAGGCGCAGTCCATGAGGCGAGGGCAGGCTTGGTTCATGTAAGGAGACAAAGGGGCCACTGTAGCGTTGCCAGGAGAGAGCATGAGGGATGAAGTCAGAGATGAACTACAGGGTGCTCTTTAGCTTTGTAGGACTTTGTAAGGACTTTGGCTTTTACGGAGAGAAGTATGGAAGCCATTGGGAAGTTTTGAGCAGAGGATTGTCACAGGGGAACTTGTGTTTTTAAATGAACGGATCTTGAGAATCTCATGCTGAGCACGATGAATCAAACAGAAAAAGTCAAGAACCATATCAATATACAGATGATGTATCATAGAGTTGAATACTTGAAACCTATATAATTTTATTAACCAATGGCACCCTAATAAATTTAATAAAAATTTTAAAGATAAACAAATGAAAAATCACTCTGACAGTATGTTCAAGGTACACTATTGGAAATAAGTGCGAAAGAAGGCAGGCCAATTAGATAGATTACATCAAACTACATTGTAATAATCTCATCTAGGAAGGAGGGTAGCATAGACCAGATATGAGGAGTAAGTTTTTTAAAGTAGTTAGACTATGGATATATTTCTAAGGTAAAATTGATAGAATTTGATGACAAATTAAGTGTGAAGAAAAGTGAGTATCTAAGGGTGGGGTAGGAAAGAAAGGTCAAAAGTTTCATTAATGTAGTTTAGAACCAAAGTTTGAGATCCCTATTAGATAAGAGCAGATGGTAAAAGGGCAGGTAGTTATATGAGTCAGAAATCCCCAGACCGAACAGAAAGATCAGCGAGCCTTCGCCACCTGGATTTTTAAATTTGTGAAACTGAATGAGCTCACCCAAAGAATGAATATACGTAGACAAACCTAAGGATTGGATACTGAGACACACCCCAATTAGAGGCAAAGAAGATGTGGACGCCTCGGCAAAGGAGACCAAGAAAGAGAAGCCAGTCACAGAGGAGGAAAACCAGTCATAGAGTAGCTGTTCCCGGAAGAGTGAGTTTCAACGAGGAGGCATGATGAGCAGGGCGAGATGCTGCTGATGGGGTGAGACCTGAACTGAGTGCTGGCGTTGGATTTAGCTCTGACGCAGCCCCTGGAGACTGACATGTCCAGCCTCAGTGGAGTGGGAAGGACCATGAATATTTAATGGCTATCTGGGTAACGTGTCCCATATCACTGGAGCCTTGGATTTTATCCCAGTTGTCAATGCCACAAAAAAAGCCGACTTGGGGAAAGCTCAGTCTTTCTAATGGCAGATTTTTGTTCTCTATTAAATGAGTTTCTTTGGTTTTAATTATTGAGCCTTTTTAAAAATTAGATGTTTGTTTTGGTGTTTATGTGTGAGTGTGTGTCGGTGTGTGTGTTTTAGTTTCCAAACCAGAGCTGCTTTGATCCTAGGAAAGTGAATGCTCAGCATTCCATCCGGATGAGTACTGCCCGGTATTTGCTTCTCTCCTCCCCTGCTAGTTTAAATCCTACAGGGGCCAACTAAACAGCCTACGCCAGCATCAAACACAACATACGCTATCTCGACATGGAGGTGATTATAAACATCCAACTACACTACAGCACAAGGACTGAGCCGTGCATGGGGTGTTTTCACTTTACATGAACTGTCTTTTGAGTAGAAACACATTGTAACTTGTAGTACACCCAGGTTCTCAGGAGTATTGCCATTAACTGCAGGAAGACACCTGCACCGAGCTTCCTCCTCGTAATTAGGGAGGTCAAGTCATTCCTGTCGTATGTGTTTTTCAGTTCTTGTCCATGTTCTGAGACCCGATGATTAAGTTTGATGTATGACTCACTCACTGAAGTCATTATAAAAAAGTAAATAAAACATTTTAGCAATGTCTGAAAACTCAGAGGAAAGTAATTCCTGGCGGGGGCGGGGGTGGGAGGGTACGAGGCCAGAAAGTTCTTCACAGTATGAAAATATAAAAGTTTGTATACCTCACAGGAATACTTGTCTCAATCTACCCTGAACAAACATACTGGAAAATTATGTTTCCATTGAAAAATTGCTTCTATTTAAAATGCTGGAGAAGGCTGGTGTGTTAAATAAGGAAATCATATTATTCCCAGGTTACATCTGAATCTACATTACTTTCCTCCTTTGTTATTTAGAAGAAAACATTTATGTCACTTTTATAGATAGGCAAATATTGTCACGAAGAAATTCTAAAAGCACTTAAGCTACGAACCAGTAGACAATACCAATAACAAACTGGGGTGATGTTGCTTATCATCTTATCATTACTGGGTAATGAATGCTGGTGGTTGTAAGGAAAGCCCAGTGAAAATGAGATGATCTGATAAACTAGGAAGAGAAGTTATTGGGTGTTAATATGTGCTTGGAAGAGACATGCAACCTCAGACACAGCACCTCCCGGCTACTGAGTGCATTCAGACAGCAGTTGCTTGAAGAATACCCATTCATCCATTGATCTCATTTACTTCCTCAGTCATCCTCCCTGAACACTGCCAGGTGCTAGGAGTTCTATTTGTTTACCTCCAACAGAGGGATGTATTTCAATGGAGACAATTTCAGAGCAGACAGAATGGCAGGTTGATTCCATGAGAGGCCAGGAGAGGGAGACATTTCATCCCCTTCTACTATTCGCCTCTACACCTACCTACAAGGATGCATGCACAAAATTCCAAGTTTGCCAGTTCTTATCTCAAATGTTATTTCTTTCCTAACCCATTCCATCTAAATTGCTTGCCCCATTTTGTCTTCTTAGTTCCCTATTATTATCCTCTATGCAGTGGTTCTCAACCTTCCTAATGCTGTGACCCTTTAATATAGTTCCTCAAGTTGTGGTGACCCCCAACCACAAAATTATTTTCGTTGCTACTTCATAACTGTAATTTTGCTACTGTTATGTCTTAGGCGACCTCTGTGAAAGGGTCATTCGACCCCAAAGGGGTCGTGACCCACAGGTTGAGAACCTCTGCTTTATAGTATTATCACAAATTGCAATGTTTATCAAATATTTTGTGTGATTTATTTTAATCATGTCTCTCCTACTACAGGCAGCATCCATGAGGACAGAGTTCATGGGATTTGGTCACCACCATATACTTATGCAAAGCACAGCATCTAGAATACACGGGCAATTAATTGGACATTCTTAAAAAGTGCTAATAACAAATACAGCAGAATTCCTTTCTAGGCATCACCCTTTGTTTGCTGGAAATATTTTAGTAATTTTATTCCTTACAGTTCCAATGATGTATTTTCTATCCATGTGGCTTTTATTCTAGATACTTTACATTGGCCTGTATTTTCTCCAGTCCTACATCCAAATTTCCATTGAATGTCTAGAATAGTTTCTTACACTTCTTATATTCTATTATAGTTTCAGGTACAAATCACTTAAATGCTTGCAATAAAAAAATGGGGGAGGGGTACCTTCATTAAAACTCCCAGAACTGATGCTTAGAACGTCACACCACTGAACAACCACACAGAGTGAAGGTCTCAGCCCGAGTCTGGTCAGTGGCTCCTACACATCTGTGGGTCCCCCTCGCCCCCTGCAGGAGCTTCTCGGCCCAGGTTTACTTTGCCTCCGTATCCCCCATCCTCTTGGTTTTCCAAGGTTGCACTGCAATGTCCTCCACTTGACACCACTCTGTTTTACTTTCTTCTGAAATACACAGCGCCCAGTTCCTCGTTTTCACATAATTTTCATCAGCATACCTCATCTTAGATTCATGCATACTAAAATGAAAAATTCTTGTGACTGAAGAGAAAGTATACAGACCTAAATCTCCATATATCTAAGTTCTATTAATGGAGAAATTGGATTTTCTAACAATTGATGAGATCTACATGCTGTGTGTCAGCAACCTGTGAGTTTGTTCAGTGTTCCTTCAAAACGGTAGTTCCTTCTTATCGCTTATGTGAACTATTAAACCTATTATCATACCACTACCAGACTATCAAATAGGTGCCAAGCACTACAGCAGACTCTTTAGGCTTGATGTATTGACAGACATTGACTTTCAGCTTTCATGATACCACACTGTCCTGGTTTACCTCCTTCCCACTTGCTGCTGTTCATTTATTTTAACAGACTTTTAAATGTTTAGTCATTTGGGATTTATCCTAGGCCCTCTTCCCTATTCTTCTCTTGCCATATGTGAATTCCATCTAGACCCATAACTTTAAATATGACATAGACCCCAAATCTATGTCTTACCCCTTACATCAGACTCTTAAATGTAACTTCCTAAAATGTTACTTCCAACTGAATATTCAGTGGGCATCTCAAAATTATCATGACCAAAACTGTTCTTCCTTTAGCATTTGTCATATCCCCAAGTTACGACCAATCACCCAGTTGCTAAAATCCAAAAAGTCCAATCCACCTGTGATCCCTCCCTTTTCATATCTAATCATTATCACAGCTTATTGCTTTTATTGCAAATCATTTCTTGAATGTGTCCCCTTCTCTAAGGTACCTCCATCCACTGCACGTCATCAGGCCTACCCCTCACCTGCACCACTCAGCCAGGTCCCCTGTTTCCACTACTCACCTCCACGATCTATTCTCCATACAAGTAGCTAGACAGATTTCACTTAAAAAAAGAAAAGCCATGTCACCCCCTGGCTCACGACCCTTTGGCTGCTCTTAAAATTCTATCAAAAACACTTCATTGAGCCTGGCTGGTGTGGCTCAGTGGACTGAGTGTCATCCCATGGATTCTCCGTCAGGGCACATGCCTGGGTTGCAGGCTTGATCCTCAGTAGGGGGCGTGCAGGAGGCAGCCAATCAATGTTTGTCTCTCACATCAATGTTTCTATCTCCCTCTCCCTTCCTCTCTCTCTAAAAAAAAAAAAACCTATAAAAACATATTTTCAAACAAATTATTGTCTGCCTGGCAGGTGTGGCTCAGTGGTTGAGCATCGACCCATGCATCAGGAGGTCACCAGATCAATTCCCAGTCAGGTCACATGCCCAGTTTGTGGGCCCAGTCCCCAGGAGCTTGTATGCAGGAGGTGGCCAATTGATATTATCTCTCATTGATGTTTCTATCTCTCTCTCCCTAACCCACCCCCCTCCAAAAATCAGCAAAGAAAAAATATGTTTTTTAAACCAAAAAACCCTTCATTGAGTCTTATCATGTGCCCTGAGATTCCGCCTTACCACATGTGCTGCCACTCCCTCCCGCCCCCACTGGCCTACCCCCAGCTTCCCTCCAGGTCCCCGAATACGCCAAGGTCCATTCTCCCTGCAGGAGGCAAGAGGAGAAAGGTGAACAATTCTGCTTCACAGTAGCAAAATGCCTCCAATATTAAACACTCTTCAAGTTGGTGTCAAACTTGAAGTTGCATTTCCTTGTCCTGTGTATGATCAGTTAATTGCTTCTATTTGTATCTGATTCTACTGCTTTTCAAAGTCGGCATTGGGGTTTTCTTATTCCCTCTTACCCCATAGCATCTCCAAAGTCTGCTACATGAATGAACAAACGAATGTACGTGTGAGTCAATACAGAATACATACGCATCTATCCAACAGGACTTTCCCTACTTTAAAAGAAAGTTAAGCATCATGTGCTTTCCTTTTCCACAAGACTCTCCCACTTATTTGAGGTAGTATTGAAATGAGAATCACTAGATCTGGATTCTACCTATCTATTAAATGTGTAATCTTTTTTAAAAATGTAATTTTATTGATTCTTTAGAGAGAGAAGAAGGGAGAGAGACAAAGAGATAGAAACATCGATGTGAGAGAGAACCATCAATCAGTTGCCTCCTGCATGCCCCCTACTGGGGAACAAGCCGGCAACCCGAGCATGTGCCCTGACCAGGAATCGAACCCGTGACCTCTTGGTGTATGGGTTAATGTTCAACCACAGAGCCACACTGGCTGGACTAAATGTATCTTAAACAAAAAGTACCTCTCCTGAAGTCTTGAATCCTTAATTGTGAAATGAAGGATTTGAAGTAGATTGGTGGTTTTCCAACTTTCTAAATAAAACAAAAATTTTAAAACAAAATATAGAATGAGCTGTAATTTGTGAATCGTTTAAAATGATGTTGCCTTGTTGAATGGACTGGTGTTCTTGGAGTCCTGCCTATCAGTAAAGTTTTTGTCCCTGCCTCTGGGGACCCCAGAGGTCCTGCATAGATGCTGAGGACTCTGCAAAGCCCAGTTCAAAAACCACTGGACTCAAAAGTCTCTGAGGCCCCTGGTAGATCTAACATTTCATGATTCCAACTCTGAAATAAACAACAGATGTTGCCAACTAAAGCCGAATGAAATGTATTCATGCACTCCTTTAAAAATTAAATGGAAGACTTTTCTCCCCTTTAAAAATCAAGCAAAATTCATTGCTTGGAATTCTGACAGAGTATACAAAGAGCCTTTTAAATGCTAAAGAACATTCATAAATGACTTTGTCACAAAGTGTTATAAGATTTTGCAAAATTGAGCTTATGTAAGTTTTTGCTGACTTGAAGTGTTATTGATTAGAAAATACCTTCTACCCCCCGGGCCATGTGTGCCGCAGAAGGTTTCAGATCCAGGAACTCGAGTCGGCTCACCTATGTACTGGAAAGGTCAACCCACCATGGAAACCCATTAAAACACACGCGCACATTCACTCAGCTTGGAGGTTGAGAGTGGCAGATCCAATCTCACCCAGAGCCACATTGCAGCCTCCGGGAGGCTGATGTAATTCTCCTGCGACTCTGTGGTTTAAATGGAATTGATTATTTTAAAATATTAGATATGGCATTGCTTGCTTTTTCATATTGCATTAAGCACTCCCATACATGGAGCTAGAAACTGGTAGACAAATTCGTCGAGTTGTACATACTGTCTCCCTCTCTCATACATATGGATGAGCACATACCTGCACATAAGCACGCACATACGAAGAGGAGATGACAGTATTAGCAGCTTACATATGTGTAAGAATTTACCTTTATAAAACACGTTAAAAGAGAGTAGTTCATTCAATGAATGCCCTTAACAACTTTGTCAGTTAGGTATATATGAGCTTCTGTGTACCAAAAAAGTAATGCACTGTGTGACGTTCATATACTTATCTTGCTTAATTGTCCCCATATTTCAAAGGAAAAGATGGGGGCTCTGAGAATTCAAGTGGCTTATTCAGTGTCCCAATGCCAAAAGGATAGATTGGTGAATAAAAACCAAGACTATGAACTGTCGAGGGCAACATTTCTCTATCACATAGGTTCAACTAGTCCCAAAGCAAAATGCAGGCTGTCTTTTAGATAAAAGTTTACTCTGTCAGAGCAGCTTTTGGTCAAACAGGTGTTCTGTGTTGCTTTTTTAATGCAAGATCTGGATTTTCACAGGTCCATTTGTGCCCACTATCCAGGCTCTCCTTTGAGTTGGTTGGCAGCATTTTTGACAAGCTGGATAAAGTCAGATCTGCAAAGGGGGTCACCTAAGGTTCATCGTATTGATCTTGACCTCATTCTTCCCAGTGCTTATCCATAGTAAGATGCTTCTGATTAGAGTAACACTGAGGCAACGGTTTGCATCCTCCTCCAAACATTCCATCTTCCCAATAGAATGGTAACCTCAATCCCTGCTTTCCGTTTCCTCTATTGAAGTTGACATTATATTTTTGTCTTCAATGTGATAAGATATATGATCTTCCTTGTCTCCTTAATTTACAGCTGGCAAGATTGGCTGACCGGTTTTGTAGGAACAAGAGAAATGTGATTATTAGCTTTTGTGGCTTAGGAACTGTATACTACTGGGTCTCATTAACAGGACATCAGCCAAGAAATTTCATTCACATAGAGCTTAAGCCCGTTGTGCAGAATCTCAAGAGCCTGCCACAGCCTGGAAGTTGTGAAAACGATCCTGGATTAAGCTGTTCTGTGAGGAAGGAATGTGAGTCGCCCAAGATAAACTACCACTCCTGTAGCTAAATAGTATAGAGCTTCTTGGGAGGAAGAAAGATAAACGATTTCCTTGATTACAAATCCCACACTCTTGCAGAAAGCCCATTTTGCAACTCTGAGACCATGTAATTGGAGGAGCACCATCTGCCACTGGTGCAGTCTAATGAAGAAGGAGCCCAGTACAGTAGTGATAGATCCTCTCCATGGCCCCATTTGTCCTGGGGAAAGCAGTACTGACCACTTCCGGCCGCAGCGAGCTTCTCCCCTGCCGCTCTTGTTCTTGTGGAAGGTGGTTTTCCTAGGATATAAGACAAGGGAGGGAAGTCAACGACGTGGTGCCCCAGCCCTGGCTGGTGTGGCTCTGTGGGTTGGGAGTTGTCCGGTGCACTGAAATGTTGCTGGTTTGATTCCTGGTCAGGGCACATGCCCAGGTTGCAGGTTCGATCCCCAGGAGGAAGCCAGTCCATGTTCTGCTCTCACATCCACTCTCTCTCCCTTTCTCTTCCCTCCTCTCTTTAAAAAAATCAGTTTAAAAAAAATGATGTGGTGCCACAGTCCTGCTATTGGCCCCACAAGCTCCCACGCAGATCTTGGCATACCTGACAACTACTCTAGGATATCCACAAAGTGCATTAACACCAGTCACCCAGCAGTTCTTAGTGAAAAGTTAAATGTGCAGAGCTTAAAGCATCTGTATGTTCCTAGAAGAATATGACACTATAATTGTGGTTTCCCCCAAAAAAGATGCCTTCTCGCACTTAATTCTGTTTTTCTGAAAGAGAAGAAATGACACTATATTGATTTCTAAAGTGAATTTGAATCCTGCATCTATCATCCAGGCAGGGATGTATAGCTATGTAGGATACCAACAGGGACACTCTTTCTAGATAAATTTAATTCCTTGTACACCTGTGAATTTGTGGTGTTGACATTGTAGCTCTAAACCCTTTGTAGTAAATCTAACACCTGTATTTCTGAACCTAATTCATTGATGTACCCACCCAATTTCTGGCCATCACTTCACCAGACATCAGGAAAGACCCTCTAGTAGAAAAACTACAAAGACAGAGAAAGCAGGGAAGAAGAAGCCAAGTATGGCAAAGTGAAAGGTGCTATGATAATAGCAAACACACCTTGAGAAAGAAAATTATGATTCTTCTTTCTCTGTTGGTCTGGAAACAAGCACCTTAAATCATGGTTATGGTAAATATATTTTCCATACAAAAAACTGTTTGGGACAAGTAGTCTCACCAGGAACCTTTGCAACACTTCTGAGGGTGAAATATGGTATTAGAGATATAGTTTGAGCCCTAAAAAATGAGTGTTTAGAATACACCAATAGATTGGGAGTCAACAGCAGAACAGATTTAAAAATGACACTGTCTAGAAAATTCAAAGATATATGTTCACTGAAGTCATACACTCAGTATAAAATTACTATTTTACATCAATGCAGTAGTGAGTAGAACTCACTGAAAGGCCTTGAACACTCAATCTTTCCAGGCATCAATTTTTGCGACTGTAAATTGAAGGGGGTGTATTAGCTCATCTCTAAGGTCCCTTCATGAACTAATATTCTATCATTTATTCTCTATGCTATAATGATCTTGCTTCAAAAGCAGAGTGTGAGCATGCACATCCACACACACATTCACACACTCACTAACAATTTTGGCATTTGCCATTATTAACTCCTATAGTAGCAAATGCGCACTGCAATTTTTTTCTCATATGTTGGTCTTTAAATCAACACACCTCCAAGCCTTTGCCCAATGAGATACTAGGATGGTTTCTAAATATTCGATAAACCAGCAGAATGTACACTCCTCAGCCTCTGGGTTCATTTGTCATCACAACTCTCCATCTCTCATGTCAGTTTGTAAGTCCATGAAGAAATCACAGCAGCCGAGCTCAGGGCTCGCTGGCACTCCCAGAGGGTTAGCCAATGCCTGGTTTCATCGGCCTCCCTCCACTTTCGGGCAGTGAAAGGAGTAACAATATCACATCCTTGAACTAGGAAATGAATATTTAACAGCCAAGTTGTTCTGTAACTTTCTTACCTTCTCTAAGTCTCAGTTTATCTAACTGTAAGTGGGTATAATACCAGTTATCTACCTGATAAGACTGTTGTGAGAAACAAATAAAATAATGAACATAAAACTGTATCTGGTACACATTTTTTTGTTCTCCAAAGCTGTTACAACAAGCCCTGGACTCCGACAGCAGCCCCTTCTTGAAGAGGTATAGATGTTTGAGTCAATTGCTCCTCAGACAACCAGCCTCTGGCTGCCCATTCTAAAATAAAATAATTGAGTACTTGATCCCTGGGTTGTGAGAATATAGTTGTTTTCAGAAAACCCGTAGTGTTTTTACTCTTGATAGTGTTTTTACTCTTAGTTGTCTGAAATTACTCTATAGTATTTTTAAATCAGAAAAAAATATATTTAAATATTTGTCATTCCAAAGTCTCTTCTTTACTGATGTCATAAAGCTGAAAATGATTTAAGCCATCTTAAATCATTAATCCCTTTCAAACATAACTGTTATATGGTGGCCATTTTACTTATTAACACCTTAGCAGAAGCATAAACATTCAGTAACACGAGAGTATATGACAGACTAGTAAACGCTGGTGAGTAAGGAAATGGTGAAATAATATCCTGAGCACAATGACTTTTGAAGGGGAAAGTAGTTTTAGGAAAGGGAGTAAAAGGATGCCCGAGAAAGGGGTGCAAGGGCCCCTAGGAAATCCTAGGAGGCTGCTAGAAGAATAGAAGTAGGATCAGTCCTGGAAGGCAGATAAAACTTTGAAATGACGTACTGTGTGGTGAATGTGGAAGAGGGCGTGGAGGAGATAAATGGAGATAGAAAAAATAAAATAAAAATAAAAGGAAATGACATACATTTCCTTTTGTTTAGAACAAGCCATGCACTGGTGGCAAATGGAACATATCCTGGTGACTGATTTCCAGGAAGCAAGAGCAACAGATGCCAGGTTTACTCAAATTCTTTAGCTTGGTTTTCTAAAGAGAACAATCCCCAAGACCAATGTGTGGAAAAGACAAATATTACTTTCAGTAAAGCTCTTAAAAATAAATACTTATTGCTATTTTTGTAAGACATTGAAGTGTCATAATAATAGAAAACACTTTCTAACTTACAAGAATATCATAATTTCTCTATAATGATAAAAGTATTTTGGGGTTTTCCTTCTTAATGAACACTTGCATCAAAAGCTATGAATGTTTGTTGTATATGATAAGGGATGAGATGGGAAAATATTAACCAAAGAATTTATATGCATATACGCATAACCCCTGGACACAGACAATAGTTCAGTGAAGGCCTAGGGGGCAGCAGTAGCAAGGTGGAGTGGGTCAAGGCACGCAGGAGGGGGGTCATCTTTAATACTTTCAACAATAAAGATCAATTTTTTAAAAAGAATTATAATTCTGGGAGATTTATTTTTTAAAAAAGGATTAAATGATTTGCCTTGAGGAATCCTGTTGAAAGACTGCATAATTCTTTTCAGCATCAGGTCAGTACCTCTTCCCAGGCCCCTTTCTGGTACATGAGGCCATCCACTGAAGCGCCCTCGCACCCGAGCCTTACCCAGTGTAGACCGACTGCACCCATGGCCCGTGTTGCACATCTCCCTTGGGCAGGGCTCTTCTGATGGTGGACTCGGCTGTGGAACTTGCTTCAGCCAATGTGACAGCAGCAAACCTGACACAAGCAGAGTCACACACATTTTGGGCTTCTCTTGCTTCTTGACCTTCATCTTGACATCTCACCTGGGTTGCCCTGTTGAGGGAGAAGACAGTGGAGCAGACACATGCCTCTGTTGCTCTAGCTGAGGCCCCAGACATGTGAAAGAGTCCAGATACGATCAACAAAGCCATCAAACCACCAATAGAGCAAAAATAAGTGCTTATAGTTTTGTTGTTTGTTATGCAGCATTATTGCAGCCTTAGAAACTAACAAAGGACCTTATGTTCAGTCTTTCTTTCACTCCTTACTTGTCACCAAAACCAAGCAGTCTTAAGTCTTATTCCAACAAAGTTCTGCTTGCTGCTGGCTAACTTGCATGATTTTTATAGTGTGTTATAAGAGAGGATTAATGGATGCCATTGTGAATGCTTTATTAGAAACTTGAATGGCATCAGAATAGAATTCATACATTTCCCACTTGGGATATAGTGATACAGGACAGACCGCAAGAAAATGAAATTTGAAAGTATCTGCAATATGGGGCTTGATGATTGGGTAGTTAACCCCTAGGCAGAAGCAAGAGCAGTGGTCTAGTTGGCGTGTAAGGGGCAGGTATGAGTAGAGAGCTGGCATCAGGGAGGCCATCCTGGAGGAAGGGGCATCCTGATTCAGCAGGCACTACATGGTCGGTAAGATTCTAGGTGCAAATTATATCCAATGACTCAGAAAGGTTGATGGCATTATAAAGAATGAAAACAAGTAACAAGAGGATGTTTCCAGGAGTACTGGCAGGCAGAATGAGCGCCCTGGAGCAAACAAAGTCAGAGGCTTGATTTTAAGGTAACAGAAAAGGGAAGCAGCCTGAGCTGGCAGATCTTAATGGCAACAAAGCAGAAATCGAGTCATTAGAAGCAGTGGGAAGTCAGAACCTGGCCAAAAACACAAGAGGGTGGATTTGATGCTGAGCACCCTGAATGTTGAAGTCAGGTGACTTTTTTCTTTAAGATTGTAGATTTGGAGCAGAGAAAAAAGTGATAGAAACTAGGTTTCTTGCCCTGAACTTAACAAAGTAAATCAGTATGCCAGCCAAGTATAATTTGAATATCTTTTGCATTAAAAGTGTATTTATTTGAAATGCCTACCAGATTTTTAAACACAATATAACCAAAAAAAGAAATTTTGAAAAGAATTTTCCAAATTGTATGTAACTTAAAGTGATACTTATACAGACACAGTCTAAAACACAGCTAAAACAATTCTTCAGAAAATTCAGGCTCCTGAAAACTTTTTTTTTATCCTCACCCGAGGACATTTTTGCATTTATCTTCAGACAGAGTGGGAAGGAGAGAGGGGGGAAGAGAGAGAGAGAACCATCGATGTGAGAGAGACATATCGAGTGGTTGCCACCCACACAACCCCAACCGAGGCCAGGGACAAACTGCAACCGAGGTACGTGCCCTTAGCGGGAACCGAACCCAGGACTCTCTGGTCCATGGGCCGACACTCTAACCGTTGAGCCAGGGCCTGAAAACTTTTAATTAATGAAAAACACTATCTGTTTTGGCCTAAATTATTTTGCTTGACTATTTAAATCGATCAAATTCATCAACGATTGCTCAACTTTATACCTCATTTTGCCTTTGTACAAGCAAAATCCTCTAATGGTTATTCTAATTGTAGGCAATGAGCTCCAAAAACCAACTGAAGAGTCATGGCAGCCTGACCTTTATAATTTAATACCCGCAAGGCTTCCAAATTTGGAGGCAAATTTAAAATCTAAAATAAAAGCTTATCTCCCAGGAGGCCTTGAATGCGAGATGTGTACAGTGTGCCTTGCATAAAAGTTCCCTGAAAACTGTATATCTGATTCATAATTAGTTTTTCTTCATAAACTGGGCTGTAGATTAATTACATTGCATACATTGGAATATTAGCTTTTATTTGCTTGTGGTTGTTTTCGTCCAAAGTCTCAAACACATTTGTCAGCTTTATCTGTTGTGGGCAGGAGGCAGGTAGCGCTGGAGGCAATCACCAGCGGTTTAGAACGCGGGAGAAGCCAAGCTGGAGCTTACTAATGTAGACAGAGTAACAATATCAGAGAAAGTGCCCTTCGCTTCCGTGGGAAAAAATTTATTTGAACCTCCTAGGCCCTCTTGAGGTCAATATTTATTCTATGAAATTATAGGGAGGTTCAAGAACAACCTTATACGATGTTTTCTAAAACTGACTACATGGAATCCAAAGAATTGTTTCTTCTTCAATTGAACTGCCAAGTAAAGGATGTTTTCCTTCCCTTTCATGGAAGCAGACTTATTGTATGGTGATCACATCCCAGAACAGATCTGAGGAGCCAAGTAAAGTCAATTATTAATTAAATATAACCTTCCTGGTGACTCACAATACTCGTACATAGAGACAGGCAGAATTAAGCTCTTCCATGCATGTATTCTTCATCCACATTTCCCTTGCCCTTTGAGAAGCCGTGCCTTTGATAAACCCCCATGCTGCAGATGATCTTGACACTCATTATTGCCCATATGTTCAAAGTCATCCTTGGCCAGCTGCCTCCAGCTAGCACTCTCTCCATTTTTGTATCCAGTGATGTCTACCTGGACACATACTGAATGAGCCAGACTTGTGTTCTTAACTTTTGATTGCCAACCTCTCAAAGCCTATGCTTGGGCTTTGTTGTTCTTCCTTCCCTGTTGCTAGCTCTCTTTCTACTATCAGCATGGGATGCTATCCACATCACTTGTGGCTGTTGTACATGCCTCACTGCCGTCAAAGCTATCACGTGTGGAAACTCAAACAAGACAGAGCTTCAAACAACTCCACCCCAACAAGATATTTGCAACCATGAAATCTAGTTTAAGTAGAATGAAGGACAGCAGAGAAGACATCCCAAAATGATAGCATTCTACCCAGGAGAGTCAGATATGTTTTGTGAAATGGAGTGGGGTAGTACACTGTCCTTTCCCTTAGAGACCCTGGCACATGGTGCTATCCATGCATGAATCTGAGGACTCTCTGTAGCCATCATCAAAGGCTCACATCTCTGAACAACTGACCATGCCTGAATCCCCTTGAAGGCATTATTATTGCTTCTCAGCATCCCACACAAAACATCACAAAATAGGCACTCAATAAATATTTGTTGAATTAGTCCTTTCCTTCAATATGATCCATCATAATCAGCTGGCATATACATGCATTTGGTTTGATATTTTTTTGTGTGAGTGGTTTGGAAATAAAGTCTATTATTTGGTTTCTTATTAGAAAAGTAATAAGTATTTATTACAATACATTTGAAAAACACAAACTTTCAAAGGTACATCTCTCTATATTACTTACTTCTTCACTAATATATTGTCAACATCTTGCCATATCATTGGATATTCTTCTACTTGCCATATCTATTGGATATTCTTAGTACTGCTGATGGCTGCATGGTACTCCATTACATGAACCATCATTGTTTTTTTACTCAGTTATCATTGGTCAGTAAGTAGAACAGTGAGTGGCTCAAAGCAATAGCTTTAATATGCATTTTGAATGAATAAATTAATGAATAGACATTTAGGTTTTCTTCATTTTTCTCTATTAAAATTGACACTGCCGTGAATATGTCTGTGGTTAAATCTTTGTGCACATTCATAATTCATCCTTTGGATAAATTCCTAGAAGTTAATATGCTGGTCAAAGAGTACAAATTTGTTGAATTTTAATCCCATCACTATGGAATTCTCTAGAGACGGTTAAGGCCGCACACATGGAAACAACTGCATTACTCAACGTTGACAACTATTTGCTCCCTAAGGTTAAACTCACAACTAAAAAAAAAAAAAAAAAAAAAAGATTTCTCTCCCTTTGCTCCACAAGAAGAACCTAAATCTAAGTAATTCGGATATGTTTGTTATAAAAATATATATCTATCAGGTGTGAAATCAAACGGGTTGCATGGGGAGGAAATCCTTAAGTCAGATTCACCAGGGACCAAATAGAAATAATTACGGGGTACATGGTACTATCCCACCACAAAAATGACTCAAATGATGCTAATGAATGTTTTGCCTCAGTCTAATTTGGCACATGAGCAGTGGTTTGTTTCAGCAACCGCCACAAAAGATTGAGTCTAACTGCAATGTCATGGTCCTCTTCTGTTCCACAGGCTGCCAGGAACCGGACACCATCATCTGTGTTATCCACCTGCCTTCTAACAGGACTGCATTTACAATTTGCTGAACAGGACATATCCCCCTGTAAAATGCTCTCCTGCAAGGAATTGTAGGGGACCCCTGCAAAGAATTAAAAGACAATATGCAAATCAAGCAACACTTAAGTGGCCTAAACACTGTTGAGGCATATTTGTGAACACAATATTTAATTGCAAGCTTTTCCCTTGTATGCCACTCACATAATTCAAAAATAAAATCCTAAACACCTGGAAATATTATTAGCAACGTGTTTCTTAATACCCTGAAAATCCCTGTTACAAACTAATATTTCTATAAAGTCTTTCAAGTGTATATTAGAGCTGTGCACCAAAATCACTGTTTTCTAAAGTCCACATGACCACTAAGATTATCCACTTCAATCAGACACAGTTGGTAAAACGGGTTCTTTAACACACACACAAAGTGATCATTTTCAATTTATGTGGGTGAGACTGTGCATATAGGCCCACAATATTCAGAACTAACGGTAATTTAACACATTCTCATTCCTTCCTCACTTTTATCATGCTGCTACTTTGTTTTTTCATTACACGACTTGTTGACCTAGAAAAAATTTATTTTAGTACAGAAAATCTTAACAACAAAAATAATGACTCTAAAATTACTAAATATAATTACAGAAACTATTTGATCTTACCATGTGAGAGACACATCAAAAGATGACAGCCCACGTTTCACAGGGTAGCGACTTCTGGGAACAATTATTTCAGTTCTAAAAAAAGGAGGGATGGAGGCTGAAAAAAAGATGATCTCTGTTTCTCTTTTAATTAGATATCATACATAACTGAATGCGTGTAGTGAAAGTTTTTTTAAGTGTGCAAAACTTTATTTCTATGAGGACATTCTATCATTTAATTAATAAGTTGGATGTGATACCAGGGTTTAATTACGTATATATGACTATTCTAAAACACAGGAAGGTATGATTGAAATGTTACAAGATGGTAATTATAGACTGCACATTTTATCTAAGAAATAGCCACATTGCCAATGAAAATATTACCTTTATTTTTTAAATTCTTAAAAATGCCATCTTTTGACCTATAAACATGTATCTTCAGAAGAACCAGTTCAGAAGACAATATAGAATAAAAGTCAAATAAGATGTATACTAGTTTTCAGATTTTTTTTATAACCCCAATGAGGTAGGTAGTCAATCACATTTTCCAGGTGAGGAAACTAAGACATTAAGAAGTCAAATAAATTGTCCAAAATGGTGGAGAAAGATGTAAACCTAGGTTAGTTTATCTCTAACCACTGGGCTATAAAATCAAAATCTACTTTGTAATATTCTATTGTTTTTCCATTATCCAATTGCTAAATAAGTTCACCCTTACTAGTATTACAGTGATTAAAATTGCCAGTATGACCTTGGGCAAGTCACCTTAGCTCCCTAAGCTTCTGTAACTTTATTTTTAAATAGAGGTCTTGATATTGACATGTTGGGACCACCAGACAATCATAAGGATATTTTACAGGTCTGGGGTTCTTTGATTTTGTCATATTAAAAGATAGCAATTACTTGAATAGTCATTTTATATAGCTGAATCTTTGAATCTATTCTACATATTATTGTGTTTCCATATTTCACATCACCTTGGGCCATGATTTTAAATAATATAAAGCTTTATATGTTAGCATTATCTACTGTCACAACAAGGTATTAATACATTATACCATATTATAAAGGTGCCAAATTAAGTCAATAAAATGAATTTGAGTGACAACCAAAGGAATCATTAAATATATAGATAGCCTAAAATACATCCAGGTGATTTTAGATTTTGCCAGCAAATGATTTGCTTCAAAGAGAAACCACATAATTCATAAAACGCTATAAACTCCCTTTAAAATATGATGGAAAGATTTATTTTCCCAGAATTGTCTTGAGAGATACATTCTAATTAAGAGAACTATTGTATTCATCTGTTTTAAATGAATTGCTTCCCCACTAAAGTAGGTGAAATTAAAGGCAAATCAAGCTCTGCTCCTCAGGCTGTAGTGTTTCCCCACTTGCTCTTCCCAGGGGTGGAAAGGCAGGGAGAGGAGGCTCCCCCAACTGCTCGGTGACACATCAACTACCTTAAGGTAAATTAGTGACCAAATCTAGAAACAGAATCCAGGAAACTTTGGCTCTTTCTCAACAAATATAATCATTACCAGTAATCTATTCCCAGTTACTTTATAAAAACAGATAACTCCTGCACACTCCTAGCCCCCATACAAAAATGCATTTCCTGATACATGGGTTAAAAGTTTTGAAAGTAAGCAAATGTTTCACATATCAAACAGACTGATGGGTCAGCTGAAGATCTTAGTTAAGTTGCAGCAAAATAGAATGACCTTTCAGATCTTCTTCAAATGCCTTCTTTCATTCCATATTTATTTTTCTGAAGCTTTTCTTTCCCTTTTCTCTCCCCTCTGAGTCTCTGGAATTGGCCAATGGAGATGAGAGGCAGAAGCAAAGGATCAGGAAAGAGGAAGGTTAACCATGCAGCTCCTTTTTCCACATCAAGGCTATAGTCATGAAGCCGTCATAGATGAGACTGAGAGTTCAGGCTCCGGGTCAGACTGGCCTTGAATCCTGGCTTTCCACTCCTCCTTTTCCTAGCTGCCTGACCCTGGGCAAGATTTTTAACCTCTCTGATCCTCAGGTCCCTCATTTGTAAAAAGGAGTCATTATAGAGCCCTTGGTGGGGGGGTTGGTGAAAGGAAAATTTAAGATAACATGCAAAAACTAGCACAGTGTCTGGCACATAAGCCATCAATATTGATAATAAAGTTGCTTTAGATTATATATTGCCATAGCTGCTCTGGACCACTGTATGTCTAATTCCTTTTGTGTACACAATAGTGATTTATTTTATTTTTTACATTTTTAATATGTTTTTATTGATTTTCTAGAGAGAGAGGAAGAGATAGGAAGAGAGAGACAGAAACACTGATGAGAGAGACACATCAATTGCCTGCCTTCTGCACACCCCCTACTGGGGATCCAGCCCAACACCTAGGCATGTGCCTGACCAGGAATCGAACCAGTAACCTCCTGGTTCATGGGTCAATGCTCAGCTACTGAGCCACACTGGCTGGGCCACAAGTGATTTAGATTAAGATTTGTCTAGAAAGGCAGCTATTCTCAGTAAAGAATGAATCTTGCAGGACTGCTTTGTGTTAGCACTAATAAAATATCTGTATTCGTTTCTAAGGGCTGAGATAACCAAGTACCATAAAAGCGGGGGGCGGAGAAGGGGGCTAAAGTTCTGAAGGCTAGAAGTCTGAAATCAAGGTGTCATACTGGCTTTGTTCCCTCTGGGACTCTGGGTAGAATCTTCTGTCTTCTGTCCTGCCAGCCGTGGATCGCAGCTGCATCACCCCAGCCTCTGCCTCCATCACGTGGCACTCTCCCTGCGTCTGTCTCGGTCTTCTCCTCTGGTAGGGACACCAGTCCTATTGGGTCAGAAGCTTACTTTACTCTAGTGTGACCTCATCTCAGTATATCTTCAACAAACTTATTTCTAAGTAAATTTATGTTCTGAAATATTGGACGTTAGGTCTACAATATATCTTTTTGGAGAACACAATTCAACTCATAACAATATCTCTCACCTGGACTGTTGCTATGACTTCTTTTAAAGGTCTCCTGCCCTGGCTGGCATTGCTCAGTGGTTAGGGCATAGGCCTTCAGACCGAAGGGTCTCAGGTTCAATTCCCAGTCAAGGGCACATACTTGGGTTGCAGGTTCAGTCCCCAGCCCAGGTTGGGGCATGTGCAAGAGGCAACCAATCTCTCTCTTTCTCGCCCTCCCTCCCTCCCTTCCACTCTGTCTAAAAAAAAAAAAAAATCATGCCCTGGATGGTTCGATCAGTGGTTAGAGTGTCGTCCTGTGGGCCAATGAGTCACGGGTTCGATTCCGATCAAGGGCACATATCTCGGTTGCGGCTGGTCCCTGGCCCTGGTTGGGGTCGTGCAGGAGGCAACCAGTCAGTGTTTCTTTCTCCCTCCCTCTCTCTCCTTACCTTTCTCCCTCCCACTTTATCTGAAGATAAATAGAAACATATTGTTGGATGAGGATTAAAAAAAAAAAAATCAATGGAAAAAATATCCTCAGGTGAAGATTAACAAAAAATAAATAAATAAATAAAGTCCTCTCTACTCCACAACCCTTGCCCCCCACCAACACATATAAAAGCACCTGTATTCTAGTCCAAGCAGAGCAGCAAGAGAGGACTCCTTAACAATGCAGATTACAGCAGGTATCATAAATCCATTTTTAAATACTGTTAATAAGCAGCTGAATTTAGTCAAAATGTATTCAGAATTTTAGATTTTTCTGTGAGTCACGCTGATGAGTTAGTCAACTGTCATTATGTTTTGATTAATTCACTTGACAATAGGCTCTCATTATAGTTTGAAGCAAATAAAATAACAAGTTATGACCAGAACTAACACTGGACATATGACAATTTCTCAGGCCAAATACATTCCATAGTAAATTATTTTACCAGTTCTTCCATTTTAAGAACACTTGAAAAATATTTTGCTATTTTCATATATTTAAAATTTATAACAAGAACCAATTATTGGGCAACTAAATAAATGCTCAGGGCCCTGAAATGTTGAAAGTTTTTAGTTGAAATGTTGTAACATCATCTTACAAATGACCCTTAAAAGGGAACCCTTCAGTAGCACGCTTTACCCTACAAAATGTTACTTTTACAAGAAATAACCTAAGAAAGTCCCTAGTCTATGACACTCTATAACTTTATATCAGAAACTTTAAAGGAACAGCTTCTAAAACAAATGATGCATTAGTATTTGGCCACTAACTTTCCTCAAACAATCTATTCAACCTACAATCACAAATGTACATCAGATGCACAGAACCAAGAACAGGCTGCTATGGACTGTGGACTCTCTGGTCACAGATTCAAGGATGAAGCCTGTCGATTCTGCATGAGAAAAAGTTCACCATGTTGGATAGAAAGAGCTATTCAAAATCCATAACACGGAAGTTCATAAATCGTCATAGTTTCCAGTGATGGTGATTCGTAACGTGTCAGCAAAGCATGAGGGTAGCCTCACATTCATTCGGCAAGTCCAGAGGCCTCTGCATCACAGTGAAATGTCTCTGAAACATCTACAAAATGAAGACGCCATGCCTTGCAAATCATTTTCTCACAGGCTAATTCATAAAGTGATAATGGAAACCACAATACAAATTTTTATTTTAATGGGCTTATACACAATACTTCTGTGTTGGGATTGCTCTAGTTCCTATCTGCAGAGAAGTTATCTCAAGGGGTTAAACCAAAACCTTCTTGATAACATCAGCGATACTCCCACTAAAACTACGTATTGTGTATCAGGTGCTTAATATGTGCTAGGCAACATTCTAAGGCTTTACAGGTACTCATCACTTAATCCCTACAGCTTCATGAGGTGGGTACTCTTGCAGTCTTCAGTTTACAGGTGAGCCATCCGAGTCGCCGGAACCCAGGCATTCTGGCCCCAGAGTCTCTAGACCCTTAAATATTACAGGATCTTGCCTCTAAGAATCGCTTTTCACAGCAGTAACATTTTTACTACATCTGTTAGGTATCTGAACTTTAAAATATCCAAGAAACAAACTTTTTTTTATTCCTCCCACCACTTACTTCTCCCATAATTTTTCTCACCTCTGTGAGTGGTATTTAAATCTTTCAGTTGCTCAGGCTAAAAACTTGAGAGTGATCTTTGAATCCTCTCTTTTTCTCATGCTAAACTTCCAACCTATGAGCCTAACTGGTCAGCTCCGCCATCTAGATATTTTTAGAATCTCACCACTCCTCCCCAACTCCATTCAAGTCTCTGTCATTCTCATTCAAGTCTCTACCATCTTCCACCTGGACCAGTGCAGTGGCTTCTTCAAAAGCCTTCCTGCTCAACATCCTCCTACTCCCAACACACATACCAGCACACACATTCCAGTGTAAACACTGCAGCAAGACAGGGTTCTCGAAAACTACACCGCAGATAATGACCAGCCTCCGCTCAAACCCAACAAAGGCTTCACCCCATTAGAACGAATGACCAATCTGTGCCCTAATTGAGAGACAAACCTTCCCTGGGTCCCCTCTCCCTTCACTCACCCAGAGACCTTGCTTCTGTAATTATCCCCACTCAGAGGTCATCAGTGTGTCCTCCTCTCCTCGATCTTCCCCCCATGAGCATATAAAGAAGCTGTTCTAAGTAGATCTTCAGCTACTACGATTCTTCTTGTGTCAGAAATACCTTTAAAGTGCTGTGCATACTCATTATATTAAATACTACTGTCCCCTAGTCACTCCCTAACTTCTGACTCTTTCATTTGCATGAAACATATCACTACGCAAAATTCAATTACATGAGCACTATTTTTCAGCTTGCTTACTGCTTGTCGCCTTCTCTAGATTGTAAGCATCATGAAACAATATTTCTGTTGTTCACAGCTATTCCCTGAGTGTCTGAAACAGTGGCTTGTGTACAATAGGCACAGAATAAAGATCTTGGGATGAATTAATGAGTGAGGGAGTAAATGGCTAAATTGTGCCACTTTTTCTATATTTTTTCTTTGCTATAAAGAAAACTGATCATTTGGGATAAAGGCCTGACCAATATCAAACACATTTCTTGGGTCTTTCATATAACATTCTTATTTTAATGTATATCAGTATATTCTAGTAGTTTATTAAACATCATAAGAGCAGCTATATGTGACTACTACTATTTAATATAAATGCACTATCAGCCATAAATTGTATTACTGTACTTATCCCCATGAATTATTCACTCTGTGTCTAAACAGTTGAATTCACTGTCCCCAATTTCCCTTGCAATGAATGATCAGCACCCTGGATTCCTTGAATTCTCTCCATTACCTTTTGAAATCACTTTAAATCCCAGTTTTATTATCTATATTGTCGCAAATCCTTTTGGCAAAGGTTCGAAGAAAACAAATTTATGTATTTAACTTGATGTACTATCTCTTTTCAAAATTACACTTTTCTTAACCTCCCAATCCTGCTTGACAGTTATGTATATCTCCAAATGTAGCTTAGTGCCCTTCCTTCCGCAGACTACAGAAGCAGTTACACTTGTAAAACTCTGTTGCAAAGAACTAATCACAATCAACGGAATGAAATGTCATTCTGCATGACAGGACAGAGCTTTCAGACACATCAGCATTCACACAACAAACCCCAATTTGCTGAGCCCACCAACAGGTTGCATGGTTCTCCCTCCATGTTGACAAATACAATTGCAGAGGCTGCTGTGGAGTAACAGGAAAGCTTGAAAAGAGGCCGGAGAAGGCTTGTAATGATAGTATTTGGAGTTTATTGACTTCCAATAAAAATAACAACCTGTTTGGCCTACAAAGTCACAAATGACAAAGCCATGTTGTGTGTGCTCTGGGAAGCCTCATGGAGTGTCATTCAGAGAGTGGAGGGAGAGTCCTGCCTTCCTCTCCTGGCCTACAGAAACACGGTGCCAAGACTTCTAAGGAAAGCTGTGCCTATCTGTTACCTAGGATCTGTGCAAGAGCCACTGGAAAATATCAGGCCAGCAATGCCTTGTGTGCTAGGCAGAAGCTTCCTGGGAGCTTCTTACAGGATGAATAAATTCTGGAGATCTGCTGTACAATACAGGCCGTTAGGTGACAATATTATGTTGAACTTAAACTTTTGTTAAGAGGTAGATCTCAGGTTAAGTGTTCTTACCACAAACACACAGGGACACAGAAAACTTAGATAAATAGATAATTGATAGATGATAGATAGATAGATAGATAGATAGATAGATAGATAGATGATAGATAATAGATAGATGATAGATAGATGAAGGAATATACACTTGAGTGGAAATTATTTTTTCTAAACCAAGTTTCTCTCTCTGAAGCATCAGGGTGCCCATTCATGGAGCTATCTAATAAGATTAAAACCCCACTCAGTGTGTGATGTGGGAAGTCTGTTGGTACACCACCGTGGGTGCTCACAAGCAGGTGTGAAGAACAGGGGATCTCCTCTGTCACTCCCTTAAGGGGCTATTGAATCCCTGAAGATGGATTCAGGCTGCCCACAGTATTGGGCTCGCTTGCCTCTCCCTGGAAGTATTCACACAACTGAAAGTGAGAATTAGTTTACAGAACAATCTGTCTTTAATTCAGACCATGTATCAATGCACACTACTACAATTCTGAAGAGCAAGAAACATGCTCACTATTTTTCAGGCTAGCTCTTTGAAGAAGTCAGTGGTTAAAATACATATCTTCAGGGTCCAGGGCAGCAATTTTCAAACTATGTTTCCCAGAGATCAAGGGTTCAGGGGCTTTTTTATAGGTTCCCCTGAGACAAGAGGTAATCACCAGAGATAGGGCTCAGAGCCTTCCCCTTCCTTCCAAACCCCTCCCACTGGGCAGCCTCATCTATCTGTTTTAAATATTGAGACTTCTGAGAACATTTTTTTTTAAATGTGCAAAACATTATCTAGTGATTTGTGTAGAAAAAAGTACAATCTTCTTCCTGATGGAATTGGCTTCCCTTAGATACACAGAATCTTTCTTACCTCAGGGAGCTCTGTGGAGAGGAATATATTTAGATTTGAAGACAACTCTGAGATCTTAAGCAAAAAAAAAAACAAAACACTATTGCAAAGATTAATGCAAGTTTTTGTTACATAAGATACTGTATTTTGTTCTTGCACTACACATATAGTTGGAATTTAATAAATACAGCAAGAATTATTGAGACAAACTGGGTCATCTGAGACATCGGCTTTGTAGAGAAGGATCAAGGAGGTCTGGACTGAAGCATGTTACCTCTCTGCAAGTGGGTAACCTGATTAGTAAACTAAAAACACTTGTACACTCATTTCGAGCTTGTTAAAGTCAGCTCAGCTCGTCTATGGAAACAGAGAACTTCCAAGGCCACATTCCTTCCTCTCAGTCCTTATTCCAGTCAATGTCCAAGGCACAGCTGACCACTCCCTCCTGAAACTTGTCGAGCGCCCTGGTCCATGTCTCAACTTGCCTGTCTCTTTACTTTTTCAAGCCTCCTTCACTCTCTTCCTGCCGGCCTTTACAGGCTCGGTGCTGTCTTGCCTGGTATCAGGAGTGGACAAGATCTACTTAGAGGTAGGAATTTCTTTTATCTGCAGCCACAGAGGACTGGGGCAAGAGGAAAAGCAACACAGCCTATGGGAAAGTGCCCAGACCGAAAGCAGAGATATGGGTCCCTATGAGGACCAGGGTCTGGCTTTGAGGCCAGGGGAGGACAGCCAGCTTCATGAAAGCCCTAAGAGAAGAGCCGGGACAGTGCGAACCTATACAAACAGGTGAGGAGGGTAAAATCATACCATAACCTGGAGGTTGGAGGTTGTTGTCCATAACACATGTTGCCTATTCTAGGACTCCTACACTGAATAGTTGGGATAGAACCATTAAAAGGCCAGGATACACAGCACATGTGTGCCCCCAAATTCTATTCTTATGTCCATCTATTCCCTTTTTATCATGTTTAAGTCTTTGCAATATAATCCACTCTCCTGTTTTAATCCACAGCCTCATATATCCATCCATGTCAATCCTAGGACATCTAACATTCTTTAAGTCTTGATAGTCATTAATGTACAACTTTATTTATTCTACGTTTAAAATCCGCAGGAGGTAAAATTTACAAGACTTGTTGGCTAGTTATCATGGTATCAGGGAGCAGATGCATTTTTAACTTACCCCAAGTTTTAACTATAACGCATTTGATGAAAAAGATAAGCAATATACCTAAGTTGTAGCTACACATTTCTAACTTACCATAACATCTGTATCTTCCCAAAAGTTACTCAACAACCTAAAATTGTGCTGAAATTGGAAGTATTTGAAGATTAAGCTTTTTGGAGGAGAGAATGCATGTGAGGACCTTGTGACATCCTGGTGAAGATGTGTAGATGCATAGATGCTACAGTGTTTAGACGGAAGAGAGGCATGCCTAAAGTGCAATCCTGAAAACTAAACCAAGAGAGTGGGTAAAGGTACCCGGAAGGGGGCATAAGAGAAGAAAAGAAGGAGGAGAATAATAGGCTTAAGGATAATCTTGGCCGAGCATGTGAGTGCTGTTCTTGGTCCTAGCATGCAACAGGTCACAGAATATAATGAGATAATCATGCGGCAATGGCTTCCTCCCTGAAATTAGGAAATGTTCAACTCGTCCATATGTCCCTAGAATATGTTCTAAACAAGGTACTGGGTACAGGAAAGAAAAAGGTAGGAGCAAAACAATCCAACATTTGTTTATTTAAACCCCCCCAGTGGTTAAGAAAGCTGAATGAAGAGAACTACTGTTTAGTTTGGTCACTTATTTTGGCTTATCTAGATACCACATCACTGGTTAGAATCTATTTGGCTTTGCAACTCACACACTTAGAATCTACCTATAAATAGTTATACACACAACATGCATAATAAATACTCATTGAATAAGAACACTACCATTTTTATCCACTGGCACTATGGGAATTGATTCAACCCTTTCTTGCATTTTTCTCCAGTTATATAAAAGTGTAACAGGTAGTCTTTGAGTAATTTCCATTTAGTTTCTTTATCATGATTTCTTTTCCCTCCAAGTAAACACTCTTTATTATCACTTTTTATTAATGATGAATTGCTAACTGTTTTTGGTGATGTTCTCAAGCGTCGGGTGTTAACTTTGGGGGAGTTAATTGCCACAGTTCAAAATGATAGAATGTGAAGTATGTTTTAAAGAAGCAAGTGTTTAATGAAGAGTTAATTAGACAGCTATTTGTAATAATTGCTAACCCCATACTTTCTTGACCAACAATGTACATTATTTGTTCCTAAAAGAATTTTCAGGCTGAGACTGAACAAAAACATAAAAGGTGATTAGGTTCATCTTCATCCTTAGCCAAAGCTGACAGTTCCAGAATTAAAATTTGAATCTGTCTTTGCTCTCAAGTTGGGTCCTAATACTGCATAATTTTGTGGACTAGTTTCTCCCTACCTTTCAAACTACAAAATGGAACATTGGCACGCAAAGGTCATCCTGACCAGCCACTTTTTCAGAAAACATGGCGCAGTGACATTTGAATTCAACCTCATGTCTACTGAACTACTCACTCGACTCACTTTGACAGATCTGAGTATGATGGATGCAGATTTCCACCCAAAAGGTTTGGCTAGGCCTCAGCAGCAATATAACCTTTCTTAAAGGTTATTTTTAACCACTTGCTAAAAATTCCTGAAGGAAAAAAATGTGACGTGCCCTTTAGTAAAATGAATATAATAATATACCTACAATTGATACCACTGCAGTCAATTTTGGCCAATTGCCTGAGTGAGAACCTACTCCTTAATAGTCCAGAGCTGTCTGGTTCTTGAGTAGGGGCCTAAACTAAAGATTATGCAGAAACTGAGCCATACTTTAATTCTGAAACAAAAAGAAAGAAGGGGGGGGAGCCCTCTAAGGTAGTTCTTGTACACCCTTCATCATTGTGTCAATTAACTCTGATATTGTTTTTATAAAGTCAAACCAAATAAACGCAATAGATGTATTCATTATGAATCCCACGGACTCAGTGAAGGTTCATCTAACAGTTAAACACTGTGTGGTTTTATTTTCAAAAGATTTTAATATGGTTCTATCTCTAAGAGATAAAGTGGAATTAAGAAGTATAGCAATCAGTGCATTGATGGGACCAACAAAATTTACAGCACTCCATTTGAGATAATAACCTAAAATTATTTCCCAAATAAGAGTTCATGTACTTTTTAGAATTTGTTAGTGATTGGTTAAGAAAAAAGGTTGTACAAATATAATTAATCTTCTGGCTCACGAAGTTTTGGTAAAGCAGATTTCATTATGACAGCATCAAAATTAATATATTGCCATTTTTAATTCACAACTAAAAATGTATTATTCTAGTGTTCTCCACTTATTAAGGTAATAAGAGTAATTAGCAGCAGCGCCATGCTGGCTACACATGATTTGGACTCTGTGTTTCTGGGTCTGGGTGAATGGGTGGCATTGATCAAAGCTTTCCTCATGAATCCCTGTTCCCTCATACGGATGCAGCCAATTCCAGCAGACAGCTGGGAGGAAGACGCAATCCTCCTGGGGTGATTTCCCTCGCTCCCTCAGAGCAGAATTAGAAACTGAAGATATGGCCCTGTGGCAATGCTCAGAGTGAAATGTGAACTAAAAATGTGAAAAAAGAACCGAACGGCATTCTCCTCCTCTGAGATCAAGGTAATGCTTTTGTTTAAAACCCATTTACTCTTTTTTCAATATTTCTACTAAAAAAAGTAAGCATTTCTATTTCTTCTTCTTCTTTTTTTTTTTTTTGGTAAAATATTAAGTATATTTTATCTGTTACTTTACAAAAGGCAAAGTATTTCTTCAAGCCAATTTAATAAGTATAAAAAGCTAGAAAGCAAAGGCTCTTGTTTTGAGATGCCCATCACTCAAAAAAAATAATAATGAAAACACTCTATTATACACTTTTGCGCTAAATATGCAAATATTATTACAGGTTATTTTCTTATAATCCATTTACTACTGGCCTCTATGAGGGCTCTAAGCTTAAGCCTACCTCAGGAAAATTGGTACTATGAAATATAAGTTGTGTGAGAACCTAATTAAAATTTCATTTTTAAAATCAGTGTTTGCAGCTTTATTGAATAGACAATGATGCATAAGAGAAAACAGAAAAGGTAGAAACCCCTCACTGGAGGTTTGTAAATCAGTTTCCTGTCTCATTCTTTAGATGCATGAATGTAGAACATTCAGAGGGAGGGGGTAAAGCAATCAGGAGAGGGTGTCTGATATGTTTTAATACATGAAGATACAATGTGAGTTAACTTCACATTTTATGTTTTTTTAAAAAGTCCAGAGCCCGTTTTTAAATGCATTCAACTCTGTTAACATGGCACTGTTGTGACGTCTCAGTTGGCACACACACCTTTACTTCTGAAAGCCCATTGTGCATTGAGGGCTCCATGAGATTCCCATGTGCACAGTTTCTCCAAAGGGCATAAACACCCTGACTCCAAATCATTAAGTTCTAAATGCACAAGGACTATGACTACCTGATATGAAAATCATGAAAGGTGCACAAGCTCCAGGCAGTAAAGAAATTGAATTGGGTTCAAATACTATTTCTAATAAGTAACATTTTAGTAAGCCTTGTATTTAAAATCTTCTGGATATAATTTTGCAGCTTGTGATGTAGAATAAAATTTCATACTTTGTATATACATTTACATTTCTCCAGTTAGCAATATAAGATTTACGGTAGATATAGATAAACACGTGGGTGGGTGGATGGATGGATACCCCATATATGCAAGACAGGTTATGAGAAAACCGTATTAAGTTAAAAAAAAAAAAAATGTCGGGTCCTTTTTTGTCAGAGGTAAGCATTGAAAGAATAGCAATAAAATGAAGATAGAAACCTTTTCTCTTGAGGAATAATCTTACACCTTAAGATCTTTGGTAGAAGAAACCTTTTTTTTTTTTTAATCCTCCCCCAAGGACATTTTCCATTTTTTGTTCAGATAGAGTGGGAGAGAGAGAAAGAGAAACATCAACATGAAAGGGACACATTGAGTGGCTGCCACCCCCAGGACCCAACCAGGGCCAGGGACAAACTGCAACCAGTGCACGTGCCCTTATCGGAAACCAAAACCTGGACCGCAGGTTGATGCTCTAACCGCTGAGCCAAACTGGCCAGGGCAGAAGAAACCTTTCTTGATCAAGGAGTTTAGCCAATGAAGAATTCCTGTCAAAAGCATTGGGGTGGAGAATTGTACTAAAAATAAAAACAAACTGAAGAAAGACAGCAAATTCATTTGGAGGATGAGAATGGGCCTGAATTGTTAAGTCCTTTATATAACTAGGTTAAACTTTCTAAAACAGACAATCTAGAGAAAATAGGGGCTTGTGATGGAGGATCATCTCTGCATTTTAAGGAGATAGTTTTAGCAGTGATACACACACACACACACACACACACACACAAGATCCAATAGGAAACACAAAGACATTGTGCAAAGGGTAAAGCTGTGGGAATGAAGGGGAGAGGCCAGATCTGAGGGACATTTCTTAAGACCAATGGGTGGATCCTGAATAATAAAGGAAGGGGATGGAAGAGGGAAAGGAGTCAGAAAAAACTAGAGTTTCCAGCTTGGGATACTGGATACAAGGTGAGATCATCAACAGAGAAGTCAGGAGAAAGTGCAAGTAATTTAGCTGGAGGTGGGACATAGTATAACTTATAAAATGCTAATATTGAGGTAGCTATGAAACAGTCAAGAAAATAAATGTCTTATAAATTCCTGGAAGCATAAGACTGTCATCCCAGAGAGAGGCTGCTGTTGTATATTTATGAGGCACCAACAAACACAATAACCTGGAGAATGGTGAAAGAGAAAAGGAATCACTAATATTTAAAATATTAGTGAAGAAAAATGATCCAGAGCAGAAAGGCAAAGAGAAATATCAGAATCCTACAAGAAGAATCAGGATAGCTGGTGTTCTAGTTGCCAGCAGAAAATGGGTTTTTAAAAATAGGAGGCGATTAACTGGGTCAAATGCTGAGGGGACAAATAAATTAAGAATAGTGTAGCCCTGGCCATTTTGGCTCAGCGGTTAGAGCGTCAGCCTGTGGTCCAGAGAGACGCAGGTTCAGTTCCCGCTAAGGGCATGTACCTCGGTTGCAGTTTGTCCACGACCCTGGTTGGGTCATGCGGGTGGCAACCACTCGATGAGTCCCTTTCACATTGATGTTTCTCTCTCTCTCTTTCTCTTCCTCTCTCTCCTTCCCACTCTATCTGAACAAAAAACAAAAAAATGTCCTCGGGTGAGGATGAAAAAAAAAAAAGAATAGTGTAGTCCAGTACGTGAAAATAAATGAAACGAGACCACCAACTTACACCATACACAAAAATAAACTCAAAATAGATAAAACACTTAACTGTAAGTCATGAAACCATAAAAATCTTATAAGAAACCACCAGCAAAATCTTAGACATCTCATGTAGCAAAATTTTCACCAATGTATCTCATAAGACAAGAGAAACAAAGAAAAAAATAAACAAATGGGATTACATCAAACTGAAAAAGCTGCACAGCAAAAGAAACCAACGTCAAAATGCAAAGGAAACCCACTGTATGGGAGTACATATTGCCAATGATATATTGAATAAGGGGTTAATTTCTAAAATATATTAAGAACTCATACAACTTAACAAAAGAAAGACAAACAATCCAATTAAAAATGGGCAAAAGACCTAAATAGACACTTCTCCAAAGAGGACATACAGATGGCCAAGAGACATATGAAAAAGTGCTCAAAGTCACTAATCATCAAGCAGATGCAAATTAAAATGACTATAGGTATGACTGGGTGAAGGGGGGCAATGGAGGAAAAATGGGGGACATCTGTAATACTGTCAACAATAAAGATTTAAGAACTAAATAAAAAGAATAGTGTAGTCCAAAGAGTAGCATACAATTTGACAGATAGTGATGTTAGGTAAAGTAGTTCTTGTATTTTGAGGGGTGGGAGGGGGTTGATTATAACATGCTAGATAGTGAATGGAAGTAGAAGTTAAGAGAATGACTGCTGTTGAATCTATAGATTCAATGCAATCCCTATCATATTTATAATACCAATGACATATTTCACAGAACCAGAACAAATACTTCAAAAGTTTATATGGAACCAAAAAAAGACCCCGAATAGCCACACCAATCTTGAAAAAGAAGGACATAGTAAGTGGGATCACAATACCAGATATCAGGCTATACTACAAAGCTACTGTAATCAAAACAGCCTGGTACTGGCACAAGAAGAGGCATAAAGAGCAGTGGCACAGAACAGAGAACCCAGAAATGGACCCAAGACATTATGCTCAATTAATATTTGACAAAGAAGGCAAGAGCATACAATGGAGTAAAGACAGCCTCTTTAATAAATGGTGTTGGGAAAACTGGACAGCTACATGCAAAAAAATGCAACTAGACCATCAACTTACACAATACACAAGAATAAACTCAAAATGGATAAAAGACTTAAATGTGACCTGTGAATTCATAAAAATCCTAGAAGAAAATGTAGGCAACAAAATTTAAGACATCATACACAGTAGAATTTTTACTGATACATCATCTAAGGCAACAGAAACAAAGGAGAAAATGAACACATGGGACTACATCAAACTCAAAAGCTTCTGCACAGCAAAAAAAAAAACAAAACAAAAAAACAAAAACACATCAAAATGGAAAGGCAACCCACATATGGGAGAGCATCATTGCCAATGATACATCAGATAAGGGGTTAATTTCCAAAATATATAGAGTACTCATATAACTCAACAAAAGGAAGACAAAGAACCCAATTTAAAAATGGGCAGAGGAGCTGAATAGACACCTCTCCAAACAGGACATACAAATGGCCAAGAGACATATAAAGAAATGCTCAACATCACTAATCATCAGAGAGATGTAAATTAAAACAACAATGAGGTATCACCTCACAGCTGTCAGAATGGCCACCATCAACAAATCATCAAACAAAGTGTTGGCAAGGGTGTAGAGAAAAGGGGACTCTAGTACATTGCTGGTGGGAATGCAGACTGCTGCAGCCACTATGGAAAACAATATGGTGTTACCTCAAAAAATTAAAAATTGAATTGCCATTTGACCCAGTGATCCCACTTCTAGGAATATACCCTAAGAAGCCTGCAACACCAATCAGAAAGAATGTATGTACCCCCATGTTCATAGCAGCACTATTTACAATAGCTAAGATCTGGAAACAGCCCAAGTGTCCATCAAGTAGACAAATGGATAAAAAAGCTGTGGTACATGCACACAATGGAGTACTATGCAGCTATAAGAAAGAAAGATTTCTTATCCTTTGAGACGACATGGAGGGACCCGGAAGGCATTATCCTAAGCAAAACAAGCCAAGCAGAAAAAGACAAATACCACAGGATCTCACTTATTTGTGGAATATAATGAACATAACAGTCTGAGGAATAGGGTAGACCCAGACACATGGAAGTAGGGTACAGACTGACAACCCTCAGAAGAGGAGGTGGTGGGGGGAGGGAAAGATAAACCACATAATTTATCTGCCTGTATACATAATCAATGGACATGGATGGGGTGGGGGGATGGTGAGGAGGGTGTCAATGGGGTAAAAAAGGAGAAACATCTGTAACAAAAATAAAGTAAAATAAAAAAGAGAATGACTGCTGTTGATTCATTTATTTATTCAGTCATTATATAGATATTTATTGATCACCCATTACACTATGTCAAGCACAGTTCAAACCATTGAGGATATTGCAGTGGACAAAATAAGCCCCTTTTTTCCTTACGTTTTGGTGGGGAGAGTATCTTTCCAGAAAATTCATTATAAGAAGCAGAAAAAAGAATAAAGCTATAGCTTGACTAGGACGGGATAATGAGGGGAAAATTTTATGGGATGAGAGAAACTTGATTCTATCTTTGGTCCAAACAAAGAAGACGTGAAAGGCAGAGGAGAGGATGTACATAAAGAATCAAAGAACAAAAGAAGTCCAAGTCCGGGGTAGAAGCAGATACCTCCCAAGTCCACAATAAAGGTGTATCTGGCTCCGATAATCCTCCATCTGTGGTCACTGCAAATTCTCAAAGCCAAACTTAACTGAACTGGGAACTCAGGGAGACCTTTATAGGCATGTTGCTAAGCAAGGGACCAGGCTGTTAAGATCTTGTGGATCAGGCTTCTACACAAACCTCCAGGAAGAGAAACTACCTTGCATCCAGAGAGAACTCAGTGTCACTCTGGTAGACCTTGATTTCTAAGACCCTTTACCATCATTGGGCCCAGCATCTCACATCGAAGGAAACTGCATCCCAGAAGCATCGATACTTTAGTGTTAAAGACTCTACAAGGAATTTTTAGCACAGAGTTTAGCACATGGAGACAATGAAATGCTGAACTGATTTGAATGGACTAGAAAACTAGTAATGATAGCCACAACCCCAGAAGGAGATGAGTGCTTTAACCAGATCATTTGCCAACTACCTTCCTCAGTACTTATCATTAACAACAGACATCCTGTGATGGTGTTCTCAGGTACAGCGGTTGAATTATGTTCCAAACATGGTACACAGTGCACTCTGACCATCGTGGTTGCAAGATTTCTCTCTCGGTTCACTTTGTTTTCTGTCTCCTGTGTGTCCTCTCCCAATTCCACTCCTTCCCCAAAGACACCTTCCTTTTCTTGAGATAGATCTTTGAATATGCAAGTATCCCTGTAAAATTCATAGTGCTCTGTTTGTGTTGTTAATTTACATAAGAAATCCTGTGCAATAAATTCCCTGCTGTTTCCTACCTTTTCATCTCAGCATTATGTTTTTAAAATCCATTCATGTTGCTGAATGTACAGTCTGTCACTATAATGCAAATTAGCTCATATACAAATGGTAAGGAGGGAAATGATGTCAGGATAACAAAGAAGTTACATTGCTTCCTAAGCTCTTTTCCCCAGCTTTTTAATGTTTACGAATAAGAGCCTCTGATTACAAAGTACACAAATCCAGCTAAATGAAACCAGCAATGGAAACTACAAGCAGTGTTCAAGATTTATTGGAGTGACATTGGTTGGTAGAATTATGTAGGTTTCAGGTGTGCAATTCTGTAGTGCATCATCTGTGTATTGTATTGTGTGTTCACCACCCCAAGTCAAGTCTCCTTCCATTTCTGGATCTTTTAGAGACTAACACCAAAGTCAGTTCTTGTGTGGTATGGAGGGTTACAGAGGGAGACAGGCTCATTATTCTAAGCCTTAGAATCTAAGGCAAACTTAAAGGCAGGAAAACCTAGATGGCAATGAGTCAGGAAGCCACAGTCTTCATCCTGTGTGCTTTGGCTAGAGTGTGTGGGGAGTTGTGATTACACAGTTGCATATTTATGTGAGATGATTACTGCCAGTTTTTATATTATAATTGAATACAATCCTTATTAGGTATTAAATCGCATCATTTCATTGTTATGTGTTTTACCAGATTTTAACTAATAAACTTTCATTCACAAATCAGAAAAAAAGGCCCACTGACCGCACATCCTCTAGCCATGGCTTCACCACCTATCTGCTTAGAAACCTTTAAATGTGCTTCCCTTCAATCTTTGCACCTTTTACTCTTCTCTTCAAATTCAGCAGGATAAATATTTTTTTACACTCCCTTCCATCATTCTACGTTCAAATTACTATGGTAATACCCTATATGTATTTTAGTATTTTCTTAATGCATTAGAAATCTAATGGTGTTTTTTTTCAACGTTTAATGAATCTATCAGAATAATCTGTGTTCTTTTCAGTATTTTTACTGTAATAGTGCACAGCTTTGGAGTGACTTGCTCCAGCCCTATCTCCACATACATTCTGTTAATTTTAGGACATAATTTTGCTGGACATACGATTTTCAGAATTCAAATATCATTTTACAGCAGAAAAATGTGTACATCTAAACCATGTGTTTAGACTGCACAGAGGTTGTGTTAGTTGTGCTTCTTCAGCATTTACTTGCACATCGCCCTAGTAAGAAAGGTTTGGGCCATCTCCCACTTACTAAGCATTCAATGAATGACTAAGTGTAATACTAATAAGAGACAGTTCCTGGTCTTAAAAAACGAATTTAGTTGGGGACAGAGAATAGATTCATAAAAGGATGGATAATAGTACAAAATGACATCTGCCAATTTCATGAAAGTGGTACAGCACATAAATGAAAATAAAGGAAATACTCCATTAATGGTTTTAGAAAATTTGGTTCTTTTAGAAGATTTTATTATTGTTGAGATATTCACTAGTCCTTCCTTATTGAACTAGTTTCTACCCGACCTATTTCCAAGAAAGGATAATACTTCTCACTCATGGTTGTCAGTATTGGTCATATGATTTATGTTGTCCTGTAAAATGTGAGTGGAAGCTATTAGGCCACATCTGAGAAGAGGCTTTAAGAGTCAAGGTGCAGTTCTACCAGCTTTCTTTCTCTTCTGTTGGCATATCACAGATAAAGCCTGATCCTTAAGGGTCTAAAATAAAAAAGACACAGAGCAGAGCCTTAGTCAACCTGAGCAGTTGTAAGTGACTAAATCTGACACTATTGTTACTGCAGTTTATACTAGCCTGAACTAATAAAGATATTAATTTAGTACAGAAGGGGAAGAAAGCTGTATCCTTACTTTGCACTGTAAATTAGTTAACTGAGGAGTGAGAGTGAGTAAAGAGCATTAAAAGAGTAGAATATTTTAAATAATGTATCTAAATAATGAATGCCTTTTTAAATAAGATATAAAATCCAGTAGTCATAATGGAAAAGTTTAACACTTTTGGCTATATACGAATATAACAGCTCAGCCAGCGTGGCTCAGTTGGTTGAATATCGTCCCACACACCAGAAGGTTGTAGTTTGGTTTCCCAGTCAGGGCACACGCCCTGGTTGCAGGCTCAATACCCAGTCGAGAGCATGCAGGAGGCAACCAATTGATGTTTCTCTCTCATCAATGTTTCTCTCTCCCTCTCCCTTCCTCTCTCTAAAATCAGTAAAAACATATTTGAAAAAAGAAAAACATATATATAACAACACATAGTTATACAGCCTGAAAGAAAACTTACAATATATATATAGCAAGAAAATAACCCATAACTATAATGTAAATATGGATTTTAATCCAATTGAATATAAAAAATATTAACTTGGAAAAATGAGCTAAAGAATCTACCAAGCAATATGAAAAGAGAAAATAAAAGTGTCCATAGAACATATGAAAACATGCTAAGATCATTAGCAAGGAAAAGGAAGTAAATTAAAACAATGGGATAATAGCATTTGTCAACCTTCAGATGGTTTTAAACCATCTGGGAAGATTTCTGCTTTAACAGTCATTTTCTCTAAAGAGGAGAGTCAGGAAAGAGACCAGTGTGGACCATAATCCCCTTACTCCCTATAGGGTTTTGTTGTTCACCATAGTGTATATTGTTTAGGCATTTTTACATAAATTCAATAGAACATAAATGAATATATATAATCAAGAGAGGCTTCATGGTGTAAGTTATGTTTGGGCTTGAGAAATAATTACTAGAGCATTGGTTTTGACTGGGGGCACATGTGCCCCCTAAGGGACATTTGATGATGTCTGGAGGCATTGTTCGTTATGACAAGGGGCAGGTTCTACTGGAATCTAGTGAGCAGAGATACCAGGGATGCTGCTAAGCAACCTACTGTACACAAGACAGCCACTGACACCAGACAATTATCCAGTCCAGAATATCAACATTGCCATGGTTGAGAAACCCTTATTTAGAAAAAGGGACAATGCACATCTCAAAAGAAGAATAGCCTGAGCAAAGGCATGGAAGAGAGAAGGCCAACAGTGTGAACAGTCCGCACCAATTACACCCGTTGCCAGAGGAAAGGGCTCAGGTATTCTCAGGGGGCCATTCAGCACACCGCTAAAACACTCGTAAGAATTTTATACTCTTCGGGGAATGAAGCAGAGGGAAATGAGAGGAACAGCACTAAAGCTGTTTTGGTTGACTTACATTACTTCAGACTTATTCCACTTGATTTTATACCCTGTGATTATTTTAAAGGTTTCCATTTTAATTAAGACTATGTATTGTATTTGAGAACTCTTTCTACACAAAATAATACCACATGTATATAATAACATTTTGCATGTTCAATTGGATGCTTTTAAAAAGAATGAGTTCCACAAAAAATAATTAATAAATACTCATTTCTATCTCATAAGCTGGACTATTGAGGTCTGGCATGGGGGGGGGGGATGACTAAGAGAATAAAACATAGATTTTTAGTGAAATTCTTGCCACAGAGTGTGAAAATACACTGGCAAATGGTTTCGGTTGGTGAACCTGGGAATTACTGGATCCAAAACTCTTGATCAGGATGATAAAATGCCATCCTTATTCACACCCAGATAGATATCCCTACCATTGCAGCAAATTCAAAGATTAAGGTTTTAGCCCAAATTCTCCAGGCAGCTCCACTAGGTTAGCTGTAAAAAGCAAATGAATGTGACTGCCTTAGTCAAATATCTGTTTAGGTCTTGCTGCACGTGGATGATTTGGTAGCGAGAAAGTTAAGTTTTGAGCATACTTACATTTTCACAAAATGATTTAATCAAGGTTGTTCGCGTATAGAGAATGAGATACATTTTTTTTACAGTTTACAAAGGTATTTCTGGGCTATACTATGACTCTCCCGAGAGTGTAATCTCTAATTGTCCTGCTTACTAGGGATACTGTCTAAAACGTTTAATTGATTTACCAAGGTAAGCCTGTAGTTTGACAGAATGCACCAATAAATTGCAAAGTCTGGGCTAACCTGGCAGATACTCTAAGCAAATGCATCTCAATAGTCCAGTGGGACCATTTGAAACATCTTCAGTAACTAGAGGAAGAAGGAAGAGACATTCATCTCCCTTAACACAGGCAGCTACAAATGCATTGGTTGCTAGCTAGGTTGAGCAGAGCATTTTGCTAATGAGACCAAGGTCACAATGTGATTCCTATGGCCCACTTTCATTCTCTTCTGTTATATGGCTACAATACCTATGTATGTAAAACTCCTTCAGCTCAAGGGGATCCAATGGGTAATTAAAGATGAAACAAAACAAAACAAAAAGAAAAGGAAGGATGAATTAGAATGATGTATGTACAGAACTTTATTAACTAATCAATTTTTGCATGGCATTAGCTAAATGTTTTCCTACAAATCTGCAATTAAATAGTAATCACTGAAAAAGGACAGTTTTGTGAAAATAGACAATTGGGTAAAAATTAAATGTCCATCTTATGTGCTATCATAAAATGAGTAACTTTTAATTTTTTGATTATTTATTTATTTTACTTCTCATCTGTTTTTTTGTTTGTTTGTTTGTTTGTTTGTTTGTTTGTTTTCATAGAAATAACCTAGAATGGAAAGTGAGATTAGAAAGAAGAGAAATTTCTTAAACCACACCTTGTATGTCACCTCTATATGTTCTCTTATTTGTATGGACACAGTTAATAAACACAGCCACCCAACCCCAGAGCTTCCCCACCAAAATTATTAAATAGCACTCCCATACCTCACTTCTCCGTGTGTGATCCATCACAACAGTACCAACATCACTTGGAACTTGTTAGAAATGCAGGGTGCCAGACTCCTCCCCGAGTTTGAATCTTAATTCAAAATATTTATATTGAGCTGTCCAGGCGACTTTTACGTACATGGAAGTTCAAGAAGCACCTCCCTAACAGAGATCAAAATAATGACCGGCATGGTGGCTCATCCAGGTCACATCTGTAGGGTCACCTGTCCTCAGCAGCTATTCCTTGATGTGCCAATCACCTACCTGTTTTATAAGAGTGACAACACCTGGCGTTGTTTTATGGTTGACTTGTTTGATGAGCATTCTTTTCAGGGCTTATCGGAATTCCATGTGGTGTCACAGGCATCAAGATAGCTCAAAGATCAGCGTGAGAAAACAACCAACAAAAGTTTCTCAGTTCAACACGCTGCCTCACCTGTGAGTGAAAATCAAAGGTTGTCACTGAAGACATGCACAACATATCATGCATTAACTGACTAACCAGTTAAACGTAAGTGGATTACCTCTAGTATCATTTAAAATTTTCACAGCATATAAAATTTCCGTTTGAGTCTGTTGAACTGCAGACTTGACAGTGGATTGAACAGTGTGATTGAACTGGTTAGCTAATAAAAATGGCAAATATGAAATACTGTAGTCTTTGATGGTTTCATGCACCAGTAACACTTTTCATAAGTTTGGGACGAATCATTGCATATGGGATGCAGGAAAGTTCATTGAGTACATTATATTTTAATTAGCTAACACTTACATGTCTTAAAGCATCTGTTAAAAATAATGTATTAGCTCTGGCTGGTTTGACTCAGTGGTTAGAGTGTCTGCCCATAGACGGAAGGGCCTCCGGTTTGATTCTGGTCAATGCCCTGGCCCTAGTCGGGGCCATGCAGGAGGCAATAAATTGATGTGCTTCTCTCACATTTAGTAATGTTTCTCTCTCTCTCTCCCCCTTCCACTCTATCTAAAAATCAATGCAAAAATATCCTCAGGTGAATAATAGTAACATTGCATCAAATATTTCTGCTTCTTAAAATGTAACCCAAGAATGAAGCGACTTTTAAGAAAAGGAGTAGATTCAATAGAGCGAGAGCACTGAACACAGAACTCAGTATTTATAGCCCACCAGCACTGTTTCAGTATTCAAGGAAGTACATGTGTACAGTTAAAACTTCACTTTTTTTTATTTGAGACATGCCGTTTTACTTGAAATGCTGGACGTATAGAACACATTTCCAACCTCAATTCTGACCCTTGTTGTTCTATCCTCTAGTTTTTAAAAAAATTATCTGGTAGGTTTAACCGTGTTGTGCTGTGCTATGTCTTTTCAGAGACAGAAAATTTCAGAACAAAGGTCATAAAAAATAACAAGGGTGATTTCTTTGATCTGACAACAATCAATCAAGCTGATGTTTTCTTCTTCTTGAGTGACTGTTTATTGCAAATCCTTTGTTAGAAAGACAGATTCCTTCAGGTCCATTCCTCTTTGCCCAGGCTCGGCCATGTCCTCCTGATTGTTATGTGTTGGGATACCGATGGGTGTACACTAATGCTGCAAGCTTCCAGGGCATGGAAAGGGGGTCCCTATGGCACCAGGATGAAAGTGTTTGCTGAATAAATAAGTACATGAGTTACCCTGAAAGCAGGCTAATATATCGACTGGCGGGCTCACGGTTCAGACTGCATCTTCTGCCCGGGCCAGCACCGCATTCCACGGTGGTTTTCTTTTTGTTGTTGTTGTTGTTCAGGTAGAATGGGAGGGAGAGAGAGGAACAGAGAGAGAGAGAGAAACATCGATGTGAAAGGGACACATCGAGTGGTTGCCACCCGCACGACTGACCGGAGCCGCGGACAAACTGCAACCGAGGTACGTGACCTTAGCGGGAACCGAACCCGGGTCTCTCAGGACCGCAGGCCGACACTTTAACCGCTGAGCCAAACCGGCCAGGGCTCCACGGTGGTTTTCAAAAACACTGTTAGAGTGGGTTTACGTCTCTTCTGATTTGGCAGTCACACTGTATATTTACTGTTATGGAAGGATGTTTTCATTAAATCCACCAACAGCTGACAGTTGGGAAAGAAATCCCAAAGTGGAAATCCTCACTTGTGACCCTTTCTTATCACAAAGATGAGTCCTCCGACCAACCCTTTTAGGACAATGAAGGGAAAGGGGGTAAACCTGGCCTGAGTTTGTATTGGTTACAACAAACTGGAAAGCAAATTCCTGCGTTAATGAGGAGTCCTGAAAACAGTCAGGCAGATTCTGACTCTACTGGAAAATGCATTGACGTAACTTCAGTGAGGTAGATTTTTGGTCTTAGACTTCTGATATGATTTGAACATCAATGTTCTTAAATCAAAGTTTTCTCTAAACATACAGGTCTTGACCTCCTACCCAAAACTTGGAGGACAGGTTTATATGCCCCTGAAATTCATCTCTTTTCCATGCGCAGACCAAAAACTCAATACCAAGTTTAAGCCTTTGGAATTTCTCTTAGCTGTTTAGAGTTTTAATAGCTACCAGCTTTTATAGAAGTTAGCAGCTGTAACACCACCTTCCAGCAGCCTCCCAAAGTGCACTTACAAACGGAGTTAATGTAACCATTCCCTCCCTCTACTTTTCTCCCCAGATTAAGTGCTGGAGTACTCCAAGGTCTCACCCAGACTACTGAATGAGGAAAAAGAAAGGTCAAGATAACGTTTATAAAATGAATCTATTAAAATTTTGATGTGGGTAGTACTTCCAAGAAGGAATGGGGTACAATCATCATCATTGTATTATGTCCAAATTTTACGGAAAAGAAAAAAATGTTTTAAGAGTTTTGGTTAAAATCCCTTACTCATTTCAATCATGGACATAAATGACATTAGGTTAGAAAACAAACTCAAATCATGTGCGTCATCATGCTATACAAAGTTATTTATACTTGATAATGTCACCTCATATTGAATTACTGTCTACCAACAGACCCCATTTATAGCCTTTATCCAAAAGTGACAGGACAACTTTCACACATGGGTTTATTTATTTCTTTTAGATGTATATCACCGAGGCCTCCGGGCAAATGCGCAGAGTTTATGCACTGCCTTTCCAACAATTTTCTCGGCGACGTTTCAGAAAGTACTGTGATAAAAGCCATCGTGTCAACAGATTGGAGTTTTAATGTTTAATTCCCATCAAATCATTTGTTTTTATTTGATTTCACATAATACCATTTACTAATCTCAGTAGTCGATCTTAATGCAGTATCCTAACAAATAACTGTGGGAAAGGATCTATCCATTACCCAACAATGCAGAATACCTAACATTTACTATTGTACATGTCTAAACACATATATTAAGTCAAACTACAAAATCAATACAAAGGTCTTCATTCTACAGTTAATTTTTAACACAATAACTATTAAAAAGACATGTATTCAGAAACGTGTTATAAAAGTATATTGTAGAAAATCTAACAAATTTTTTTATGCCATTCTCTTTAGCTTGACTAAAATGTTGATATATAATTTAAGTTATATAGTATGTAGCACTTTTGATTTGTTGGTATTAACCAACCCTCTTACTTTAACAGAAACATTTTAAATCATAACTTTTAATTGCAATGTAAACATCAACAATGGTGCTCCATGGAACAGATGCTTATAAAATGAAACTTTATCTTCTCAACATCAATAAAAAGCAAATTTAAGGCCTCACTATATTTGTGACATTTCAAACACATAAATAAAATTTTAGAGCTGGAAGATATATTTGAGATTCATAAGCCAATCCCATCATTTATAAAATGAAGTCTGAGAGCAGGAGATGCCAATTAATGTTCTCAAGGTCACAAAAGTGCTTAGAAATAGATTGGAAATTAAGCATCCCAACCAGTCTGCATGTCCTTCCTTCCTTGAAGAGTCTGGCAGTTGATCCTGCTGTAATAATATCTTTAAAGATGCACACACCTGGCTCCAATTCTGTTAGTCTACTGAGAAGAAAATAAATAGACAGGCCCTTTCATTGTTCCTGGTCCATACAGTTCTCTGTCCCCTTAGCCAATGGGCTAAGTCTGCTCTGAAGCAGACTAGAGGCCAATCTGTTAACCTTGATATGGAGTCCCTTTTAGAAAATATTAAAATAATGGTATCTTCCTGGGTAAATGTCAAGGAGCATATAAGCTTATAAAATCCATTAATCCCATTTGTGCGGTGGGAACACTTTAGAATCTAGGCACAATTACAAGGTTATCCAACTATCCAGCTGATGGGTAAAATGTCAATACTAATAATAATAACAACATAATACTAACAATAATAAATAAACCAACACTATTAAATAAAGAGTTCCTCAAAATCTTCTTTGGGGCATTTTCTCTATGTCTTCACTGCCTAAAACAATGTCTGGCATTTAGTAGGTTTACAGAAAAAACTACTCATTGATATTTATTCATTAAGTAATAAACCTATAAATACAAGGAAATAGGTCCACACACTAATTTTCTGAAACACGTGTAAATTTAGCCAAAGGCTGGTGGGTTTCTGAGATATGCAGTTTGGTTCATGTCTGGTAACTCAACTTAGCTGAGAAAGCCTGGATCCTAGTACAGGATCAGCAGGACCAGAAGGTGACTGGGATGTTTATATTCAGGAATCAGCTAAAACTAAGCAGCATGAATCATTGGAACACAACTCAAGCCCAGAGGTAAAAGAAAAAGTAACTTTCGGCCAGTTGGTACTGACCTATGTAAAATAAATGGGTAACTGGAGATTTTGACTGGTAGGAAATGAAAACATAATCCCTTTCAATGTTCTGCAGATACACATGTGTTTAGAAGTAATAGATGTGTTCAATGTTTTAAATATTTCATTTGCTTTTTCTTTTTTAGTACTATAGCTGAGTTGTGTGGATCATTATATTTCTGCTCTATATCCCGGTATGGCATAAGAACAAATAATTGGCCCTGGCCGGTTTGGCTCAGCGGTTAGAGCGTCGGCCCGAGGACCAGAGAGGCTCGGGTTTGGTTCCCGCTAAGGGCATGTACCTCAGTTGCAGTTTGTCCCCGGCCCTGGTTGGGTGGCGACCACTCAATGTGTCTCTCTCACGTCGATGTTTCTCTCTCTCTCTTCCTCCTCTCTTTCTCCCACTCAATCTGATGATAAATGAAAAAAAAAAGACATAAAAGTCAAGGTTGTTGGCCATGGGCATTTTTGGCATTCCAATAAAATAATTTTAGAAAAATGCTTTTAAATGTGTAAAAAATACACATAAATATAAAATAAACATAAAAATGTTTAATATTAATATACATGTAATAGATATAATGAAATAAATATAAAATGTAAAAAATATACTGAGGACTACAAAGGAAACAAATTATATTGAAATGTACATATCAGTATATTATAAATAAGCTACTATGATTTCTCAATAATGATAAGTAAATGCTATTTTGAGATATCTGCAACAACTGAATTGTGATAGAAAAACATCTGTCCTTTTTGTAGGTGATAAAATCCACAGATACAGCAGATACTTTTGTGGTTGTCTGCATTCACAATTAATGAAAATGTTCAATTTCAGTTGGAGGTAAATAAAAATAAACATGCAAATGTTTTCCCATCCAAGTTCATGGAATCCCTAAATTCTTTCCACAGACTCCCTGAGGAAGTGTAGGTCCAGGTTAAACACTGCTGATTTGGAGAAAAACATACCATGAATTGGAATTCTGGTTCTGCCATGGGTGATATCCGTGACCTTGAGTAGATTACTTAGCTTCTATGAGCTCCATAAAATGAGAGGCAGAAGTCCATTGCGTGAAGCTGTTGAAAGGAATAATGCATATAACATGGTTAGCACACTGTCTGGCATATATTAAACTCTCAATGTATTATGCTTTTGATTCCCAATGGGACAATTTTTCCTCCATGGTATTTTAGCCTTTTAGAGTAAGTTGTATAACTTCCAAAAAAGTATGTAATATTTTTCTTTATTGCTGAGGATTACATCCCTCTTCATTTTATCAACTTAGTTCACAAGGACAAAACACAGTGCTGAGGGGATCAAGGTCACGTGTGATTCTATCAGAGCCTTAATACAAACTTTGCTAACACTAAGATTAAAAGACCACTTCATAAAATAAAATATCAAGTGCTTTCATATATCCACGTTCATATTATTAGGGAAGAAATAGAGATTGAATTTGGATCCCTAAACCCTTTAGGTCAATGAAACAACATAGTGCTTCCAACAATATATACCAATTTTAATTTTGTTAATCACATCAAGTAGGTATTTGTACTTAATTGACAAAAATTCTTTAGTTTCAGAAAAGCTAAGCAGAAAAATCTATATGAGTATGTGATTTGATTTTGGTAGGAAGCCTTTCATTTCTACAACGTGTAACCAGCCAATGGCTATATACTCAGTCTAATCTCTGATGGTCATCTTGTGGAAACAGACTGAGAAAAATCAAAATGAATTTCAGGAACTTCAATACATCATTGTTTTAAGTAGTAAAATGCATATGAGCATTGTAAACATTTTTAAATCATCAATTCAAGTGTATTTTTATGACACTGATTTTTGCACCCTCTAATTAGAACATGGAGAGTGAGGCAGCATGTTAAGGATTTTTGTGGAGTAGAAAAATCTGATTCCTCCAGGAACAAATTGACAAAAATCAGGTTTTATTTCCTATATGTTTTGGGTAGTACAATAGTATCTATATCCTTTAGTACTGAGATATATTGAAAACTTCATCAACATTGTTATTAATTCAAATTTTGGAAACCTTTTAATAGGAGGGATTTGATTATCTTAAGCATTGAAACATATAAAGTATTCCTACAAGCCCTTAAAAAGTTTGTTTACTCTTTCTAGGAAATGAAACTGCTCCTTCAGTTATTAAGGTAAAAGTAAAAATGTCCTTTTTATTTCCATGACTGATTCAAATCCTACTTTTGTGCTTTCTATAATGTACCATTTAGTTCAAATTTTCTTTTTAAATTTATTTTTATCTACCAACACTTGATTCTAAATCATAAAACTATAAAATGCCATTTGCTCTAGCTATGTTGATCTTGGGTAAGGTGTTTTGTCTAAGACTCAGTCTACTCAACTGTAAAATGGAAATAAGAAGAATAAGGTAAGGTTGTGTGAGATTTTTGAAAAAATGTATAACAAGTGCCTGGCACATAAAAGTACCCTATAAATAGTAATCACAATTTTTCTTATCTTTAGAAATATTGATAGTCTTGGCTTCAGGATGAAACAGCTGCAGTGTTTAATTACATCTAATTCACCAAATGCCTTACTAATTACAACATATACTATCTTCATAAATCACCGACTCTTTGAAACCCATAAAGAAAATCAATAATTTGGCTTATATATTTTTGCATGAGTCAAGTAAGTATCATTAAAACCATATTACAGTCAAAAGGAATCTCACTTCATGTTCTGTGTCTCCAAATCTAAAATTCCCTTTTTGGACTTAATTCATAAGTAATATTATATATATATATATATACTCAATTCATGTACACACACACACACACACACACACACACACACATCTATATACATCTATACATATAGTTTTTCTCTGAATGGGGAAAAGAGTGATAAAATTTTCCATGCATCATTGAAACTACAAATAGAATTGATATGCTATTTTTTAAAATAAATTATTACTTTAAAATACTTTTTCTTTAAGAATAATTCAATAAAATAAGAAATAATGTAATATCAGATGATAACTCTATAGCACTTTAAATGTTACCCAGTTACATGTAAAGGACAAAATGTTATGAAATGTTTACCAGACACTATAGACCTTAAAACAGGAACAAGCAATGTTATGATTTTACTAATAAGGAAGTCATGCTTCGGAGCCATTGCATGACTTGCCAAAAGTTCAGTCCAACAGACAGTGGCACAGTTAAAAATGCAGGCATGGTGGGCTGGTAAATTGACCCTCAAAAGAAAAAACTAGTCCTGACATGTCACTTTTATCAATAATTGTGGTCCAATATGGCTCACTATTGCCAATTTCAAGCTACCAGTGATTTAACAACCAGCTGGTAAAATTCCCAAATAGATGCCAATTGGCTGTTGTAAGGCTGTACAGAAGGACTTCTGCACTCCTCTGAAGGCTAGTCTCCTGAGTCATACTCTAGTGCTGTCTTCACCTTACAAGGCTGTCTCCTCAATATGCAGCAGTGGTGATATCTCCAAAAAATAATGTGTGTGTTTCTACATTTGTGTTTTTTGTTTCTACATCTATGTTATTCCATTGTGATTATAAGCATGAGTTGTGAATTCAAGACTGGGTTCTATCACTTCTAAGTTGTGGACCTCACCTGAGGCAATTTATTTAATTTCTTTGTGCTCAGTTTATTCACCTGTAGAATAATGATAATAAAAGCTAATAATAGCACCTATTTTTTTAGGGTTGTTGAGAAGCTTAAACAAAATATGTATGAAGTCCTTAAGACAGTGCCTGGCACTTCAAAAATGGTAGCTCAAAGATATTAGCTATATAACTTCTAAATGAATACGCAAAATATTACTATATTAGTTAACATTTAAACCTTGTAAGTGACATAACTGAGATTAGAGATTGCATACTCTTTACCAATATGCTATACTATCTCTCAATACATATATTGATGAAATGTGCTAATACATTAACAGTGATCATCACTATGTGGTAGATTATGAGTTATAATTATCTTTTTCTCATTATATTTTTCATATTTTTTGCCCTGGCCAGTTTGGCTCAGCGGTTAGAGTGTTGGTCCACAGACCATAGAGTCCCCAGGTTTGATTCCCACTAAGGGCACGTGCCTCGGTTGCAGTTTGTCCCCAGCCCTGGTTGGGGTTGTGTGGGTGGCAACCACTCGATGTGTCTCTCTCACATTGATGTCTCTCTCTCTCTCTTCCTCCCTCTCTCCCTCCAGCTCTATCTGAAGATGAATGCAAAAATGTCCTCAGGTGAGGATAATAATAATAATAATAATAATAATAATATTTTTCATATTTTTAAAACTGTTCAAAAGGTTTTGCATGTATATGAGAATGTGTGTGTATATACACATATACATAGACACACATACTTTTATCCATAGAGATAGAGCTGGCCTGCTAAAGGCAACCTCAATCCATGCCTATAACTATGTCTATCTTAAGGCTCTAACATATACAATATACTATCTAACATCTAATATATATGTGTTATATATTATATATACATATATATCAGCATTGCACAATTGCCTTCTACCTAGCCTTCTCAATAGAGATGTAACTCTACAAAGCATTAATGATAAATGGAGAGCTTCCTGAAAACATTGATGGAAGGGTGTCACATAATAATCCCAAACCAAAAAATTCCTTCCTCCAAGCACCTCTCCAGGTCCATCTTCTCTTTCTTCTTACCCCTCTCCTAGGCTCTAAAGGCTACTCTGATGCCTTGAGTGCATGAAATGTCAAAGTCAGAAATATCATTCAAACTATTCTTGATTGCATATAGAAACAATCCGCCTCATCTTTGTTCAGTAAATGATTGGATACATCTTATTCTTCCACATCATTGACTAACATTATGTTTTAGGCAAGGATGGAGGATATATTAATAATTTTTTAAAAACCTTCACAAAAAACCCACAAAGCCGCTCAACACAATAGAGGTCAGGCCAGGCTCTGCCTACCTCTGAAGCAGGTAATCGTTACCTGTGGCACTCCAGCAGGACGCATGGGTGGTTCATCCTTACCCCCACCCCAAACATTAATAAAATTTTACTCAAACTGTCCCCTCCATAAAAAGAAATTGAAAAGCAGGTGTCATGTAAGTTGGAGGGGAATCTGAGATTAAGAAAGTATATGTTGCCTATTTATAATATTACCAAATACCAAACTAACTGATATTTATCATCAATACTTCCATTTAGCTGTCATATTAGCCCTTAGCTATACAACAGTGATTCAGTTCATTTAATCAAGCACATTTTGAGGACTATTATCTCCGTCATTCATATTCAACAATTGCTTATTGGTGTCAGCTACAGCATTAGATTCTGGAGGCTATGAACATGAGTGAAAAATGGCCTCTATTTTAGGGAGCTTATAGTTTATTGTGCAAGATATTAAGCATATTCAGGATTCATAAAATGAGTCCTGGTTTATCAACACCAGAAAATAGCCTTCTTGAACTGAGAGTGTTGTTCCTATGGCTAAAAAGATACTAATGATTATTTTTTATTTTGAAAGAGTGAATACATGAATAGATTCAGGAAGAATATTTCCAAAGATGTTTATATTTTGAATGTATTTATACTGAATAAGTGCCTGATGAATGTATACAAGTATCTTCCTTCTATTCCAAATAATATTCCCAATATCAAGGAACCCTCAAGACTAGAGGTGGGCAATACATTGATTAGTTGCCAAGAGAACACATAATTACTTTGAAAAGGAAGGCTTCATTTATTTTTTAAGTGTTGTTACTTTATTTTATTTAAAAGACCCTCAGGAATTAAAATTCCCAGAAAACTAGATGAACTTCAGTTAGGAGAACTGAAGAAGAAAACATGTAGTTTTAAAAAAGGGTAGGGGGTGTTAAAAGGAGTCTCAGAGACTGGCGGGGAAAGAAAATGGAGAACTCTAGCAACATACAAAGTGATCTGAATCTGTGGATGACAAGAGACGAGGAGCAAAAAGCTTAGCGATAAAACGGAAAACACATGATTCTAGCACAGGCTTTTGTCAGAAAGGTAGAAAAACAAAAATAGAAGCCAGAACATGGGGATAAATACTAGGGGATAATGGAGCTATGTTCCTGTCCCCTGAAAGGAGTAGCCTGCTTTACAAGGTAGCAAAGCCCCATCTTTGAAAGTATTGAAAGAGAAAATAGGTAAACAAGGGTAGAGCTGATTCATTCCCCCAGTACAGGGTTGGGCTCAGTGACATTTGAGCACTTAAGGTTCATTTTATGTAGGGAAAAGTAGACTCTGAATACTTTAAAACACAAAAGTATGAGGGCATACACTGAAAGCAAAAGAAAGTAAAAAAAAAAATCAGAGAGGAACAAAGTTGGTTTTTTTTGTTTGTTTTTTAAAGTGGAAAATAAGAAAGGAATAAAGAGAAGGAAGAAAGAAAAAAGAATCTGTCATCTCAAGTACAAAATACCAACTGCTTACACATTACATCAAATATTCCTTTGAAAGACACCTCTACAAGTCCAAGAAAATGTAAAGCTCAAGAGGTGCTACAAGGGAAATAGCCCATAACCTGGTCTTGTGAAAGCAATTTCAGGGGCACAGAATAAGCCCTGGTTCTGATTATGCCACAGCAGCTGCAGGGGAGCTCCAGGATCAAAACGCCCCTAGAGCTCAGCCCTTGGGCTCTTACCACTGGTGCTCAATAACGAGCTTATGAATCCCCCCTCCCCAGAACACTAGTAATTCACACCACGCTAGTAACTAATCCAATAAATGCCTCTCCTTTGCTGGAGAAATTCACTCCTGCTGAGATTTGAACCATAGACCCTTAGATCCAGAGGAACCAGAATCAATGTGGTGATGACCAGCTCCAGATATATTCATTTAATCAGCTCCCTGTTAACTCTCCATGTGTTTACAAGTTGCTAGCTGAGGAAAGGTCTGTGCTCACTGATTGCGCTGGCTTGAACTAGCGTCCATAATCATAGCTTTATGGCTAAGGAGCGGACAATGAAGCCAGCGACCTCCGTCCTTTCCCTCTCCCATTGTTCATTAACCCCTCCAACAACGGGGTCTGATGCGAAGCTAAAACTTTTCTGTCACAGAGAAGGTGAAGTTAAAGGTTTCTTATCCTCTGAAACAATTGCTCTTTCCAGCACGGTCATTTATTTTTCCCTAAAAACTGTTCATGATAAAAACTTTTTTTGGAAAATACATCTTCAGTGTTTTAGAAGCTGAGCATTTGTTTTCTCGAAAGGGAGCACATCTGTAATACTTTCAACAATAAAGATAAATTTTTTAAAAATAAATAAATTTTTAAAAAAAAAGAATTCAAGTTGAAAGATCAACACTTGCAAAATTAACAATATAAATTATATGAAAAGAGACAGACTTTGACTCTCAACCTGGTTACATTAAACCCCCTATTTCCTTATAAACTTCCATCATTTATTTTCCTTTCTCTAATTTTATTACTCTGAAGTTCACTTTGATACAGTTGCATTAGGACCAAGAAAATTAATACTAAACTACTGGAAGTAAAAATCAAAGCACCTCTGATTTCAGCATTTTAGAAAAAAAAAAAAAACAGTGGCCCTGAATTAGTTTTCTGGCTGTTTATTATATACCTTAGCAAGAACCAAACTTTCCTTTAAACATTTATACATAATTCATAGGCTGGAGTATGCCAAATGAGAATGCGAATGTCCTTGTTTAGTATAATGTCTTCCATTTCTCGGACCCTACAATACATTGAATCATTATTTATTGCAATGGTAAAATATTCAACGCAGAAAGCACTACCTTGAACCAACACAAAAGTGTGCTATCTTTTTGCAATATTACTCACCTTCAAATGATACAAAGCTGCCCTCCTCCACAATCCTTCTCTCTCTGATTTTTCACAAGGTCTTCATGTCCTGCTAAGTCAGACAGTGCAAATTTCATCTTTGTGACAATGTTTTGATTTTTAAACAAGCTACAATAAAAGAACTCACAGATTTGCAATTTTGATTGGTTACTGATATTAAAATGCCAATTAATATTCCTCACCTTCTTTGAGAATGAAGACAGAAGGTGGATTTCAAAAGATGACAGTTTTTAATTATTTCCCTTATCTGTGAATATTCTTTGTTTTGAAGTAGAATAAACTGGGCATGACTGCTCGGTTTGTGCCAAGGAGGAGATACAGTTAGACATGGAAACAGCATAAAAAAATCTTGTGTGTTGTGGACATTTCCACTTGCCTGGTCTTCTGCTAGATTTTTAAGACATTACTCTTTATTGAGGAGAATATAAATTCACATAAATCTATGAGGGATAAAAAAAAAAAAAAAGGTGGTGAAAACTGTCAGTGGCCTCCAAAGAGATGTGATTTACATTTGGGGGAATATGCAGAAGAGTTTTTCTGAGGAGGTCTGTAGGTGAGAAAGTCAGTATCTCAGATGAGAAAGGCATGGAGAATGGGACAGGAATTCACACTAATATTAAGGATATAGTGAGAAAAAGTAAGGGATCGGTCACCAGTGAATGCTCTAGGCAGATCTAGGGAAAAATAATAGGCTTCCTTGATACAGCGAAAAACAAAGATATGATGGTGTTCTGAATATAAGATGGTTCAGATTTTTGATGGAAAGAAGTTATGAAAAGCACAGAATCCCTATAGCCAGTTAGGGGTCAAAGGAAGTATTCAATCCAGGAAATGGCCCTGGAATAAGAGAGGTAATTCTCTCTCTGAAAGTGAAACCAGACATGTCAAATGCCAGATGATAGTATCCATGTGATGAAGTCTTCATCGGAGAAGTGTTATCTTAAAAGGAAGCAAAAAATTTAAAAATCAGGGAATTCTGGTCTTTTAAAGATGGATTTTAGAGTGATATCTATGGAAAGCAAAATATCAGTAATGGTAATAACCCAACAGAATAAAGAACATAAAAGCAGAAGTAATGTTATTTCATGTAACAGAGAAAAGAAGCATTCTGAGATCTTAGCAGATGTTATAACATACAGGCCAAAGGAAGATGCTGAGCCTTTGTCCATTACAGCAACACACTGTAATGCTAAAGGGCAAGGAGCATTTAATTTAAGCATCCTGGCCAGGAGGAAGTATGCCTAAGATTATCTACTTCCCAAGCTTGTATTTCATCTCCAGTGAACTTCTTTAAATTTGCTTTCTTGAGAAAGGATCCCTGAACTATGGACAAAAATATCAATTTGCAAAGCTTCCCATTGCAAAATAACAAATTTATATTGCAGCGTATTCATTAATTTTTTGTAAATGGTGTTAGTGTAAGTCCCTATAGGTTGATTAAAACTTGGAGCACTAAAAATTTAAACTGAGGTTTTCAGTAAGGTACGTGTTCCTCCATAAAGCTTGTCTGAATCACCAGCCCACTCTGGTTTTTTCCTTCTTTGTGATATTATTCTTTAACTTCAGCAAAGCCTATTAATGCTACATGCATGTATGGTAAGTAGAATAATATTATCTCCCAAGATATTCACTTTTTAAGCCCCAGCACCCATAAATGCCTTAGGTTACATGGCAGAAGGAATTTAAAACTTCAGGTAGATTTAAGCTTGTTAATCAGATTACTTTATTAGGAAGATCGTCCTGGATTATCCAGGTAGCCCAAGGTAAACATAAGGGTCTTTAATAATGGAATAGGGAAGCAGAAGAAGAGAGTCAGAAGGAGATATGATGAGGAAAGTAGACTCAGAAAGATGCTGCCTTATTAGCTTTGAAGATGGAGGGAGAGGCCACGAGGCAAGAAATGTGAGTGTCCTCTAGAAGCTGGAAAATGCAAGGAAACAGCTTTTCCCCAAGAGCCAGCAGAAGGAACACAGCCCTCCACCACCTTGGTTTTAGCCCAGTAAGATTCATAGTAGACTTCTAGCTTACTGAAAATAATAACGTTATGTTGTCTTAAGTGATTGTTAATGGTAATTTTTTAGAGAAGCAATAGGAAACTAATACAGCATGTATGCAAGTAAACTCATTATGATTCAATTGAATGAGACTTTTAAAAAATGGGGTCTTATGATCTAGGATCTAAAGAAAATGCTCTGTCTACTAGGATGGTTACAAGAATAGTCTTTGGAAGTAGACAAACAAATTCAAGTTCCAATTTGTACCACTCAATATAATATGAGTAAATTATTTAACCACTCCAAGCTTCCATTTCATCACCTATTAAGTAAAAAGAATACCAACCCCATAGATTATAGTGAGAATTTAATAAGATAAAGTTTGCTTTATCCAATAAAAATGTCTGTGAAGGACTCACACATGGTAAAATGCTTGATAAAAGGAAGTTATTTGATGATTTAAACTTGTTAATTAGTGCTCTTATGAAATGCTGGGGCTGCTATTATGAATATATCAGACTGAAAAGCAATCATAACATTTTCATATCTTTTGATATACCTTTGATGAGAGTATAGGATGTTTTGTTACCATGTGAGGGGTACTTTGGCTGGATTTAGCCATGAGAGAACACTGTTTAGAGGAAATCAGCTCCAAATGTAAGCCTAGATAATAAGTGGAAAGGAGACAAGAAGAAGAGCATTCTAGAGGAGGGAACAGTGTGTCTAGGGCATGGGAGGGTGGCAACCATGGGAACTGAAAACAGCAGTGAGGGAGGTGCGTTTCTGTGCTGAACAGAGGCCAACACACAAAGTGTCTTTTATCCTCATTGCCATATGGATTTCTTGCAATGTTTTAACCGGAGAAGAGACACTGGTCATGTTTGTGTTTTAGAAAGATCATGTGACTACAGTTGTAGAGAACAAATTTGAAAAACTAAAAGGAGAAAAAGTCAATAGAAACCAGTTGAGAAACTGTTGTAATGATACCGACAAACTACTACTATTGCTGCTTTTGTTATCAAGCATCTGAGAAATAGGAATAAACATGAGAGAAAGAAGTGAGATGAATGCATGCAAGCAAACCTACCTCCATGTGTTTCACATTAAGAAATTAGTTTTGGAAATATGAAGGCACTACCTTACCCCATAGTAGAAATGCAAATAAAAATTTTTTGAAAGCAGCAATTGTGCAGAGACACGAGTGAAGGGTCCATTGCCCAATTTCAAGCAAAGTGAGAGGAAAGCAAATCATAAGGCAGGATGTGGCGAAGGGATGAGATCTCAGACCCAAGAAAAGAAAAACTATTCTAACTGAGAATAAGTTCCATGCCCCACTATTACTGGGTTCTCCTGGAAGCATTATAAATGAAATATAGACAATGAAAATGCAGGATATGACTTTCCACAAGAACATTCCTGTAGAACTTATGGGTTTCAGAGTAGAGAGGGCAACACATGGAGTGGCTTTTATCCTCATCACCACATAGATTTCTTACAATGTTTTATCTGGAAAAGAGGCATTGATTATGTTGTGCTTTAAAAAACACATTGTAGCTACAGTGCAGAGAACAAATTTAAGAAACTAAAAAGACAAAATGTCAATGGAAACCTCTTGGGAAACTGTTGCAATAATGCAGACAAACCAGTATTGCTACATTTGTAATCAAGCATCTGAGAAATAAGAATAAACATGAGAGAAAAAAGGAAAATGAACACACACAAGCAATCCTATCTCCACATTGGGAAATAACACTCACTCAAACCCACAAATACTTCAAAACCCTAACTTATTCTGAGTCGATGTGGAGGAACGGAGACTCTGCTCCGTTGGGTTGCTCCCCACCCAGGATAGCCTGCGTGCTCCAGGAAAGCTGTATGATTAAAGGCTTGAGGACAGGTGTGTGCATCATAGGTGCCGAGGAAAATGGAAACCCTGCTTGTGGAGCAGGGATGGAGCAAAGCAGGGTCCCTGCACCCTACCACTCAGATGGAGCCGGGCTTTCATGAACAGGGATCTGGTGGAAACGTCTCCACGGTGTCGACAAGAAAACCTGGATATGTCAACAAAACCTTTCTATAGGTGCAAATAAATTCCATAAGAAATGGGAATTAAGAAGAACAAGAACTTTGCCCTGGCCAGTTTGGCTAAGTGGTTAGAGTTCTAGCTCATGAACCAGAGAGTCCCAGGTTCGGTTCCTGCTAAGGGCACATACCTCGGTTGCAGTTTGTCCCCAGCGCCGGTTGGGGTCGTGTGGGTGGCAGCCCCTCAATGTGTCTCTCTCACATCGATGTTTCTCTCTCTTTCTTCTTCCCTCTCCCCTGCTCTATCTGAAAGATAAATGAAAAAAGTGTCCTCAGGTAAGAATTTAAAAAAAAATTTTTTTTAAAAAGAACAAGTTCTTTGAGTAAAACTATAGAATATAGTATTATATAAAGGATAATTTTCATAAAAAGTATAAAATTATGACTCTCGTGTAGATATGAAAATGAACAGGTTTAAGATTTTATTTAACTCATGAATAAAGAAAGTGATGAGGGGTACCACCAATTCAAAGGAGAAACCAAAACAAAAAAAACAGGATTCTATGTAGATCAGGTATATGAAAATGAATGTGCAATGGAGAGAACACTGGCCCTTCCACAGTCAAGAGGAGGGAAGTCGATTGAAACCAACCTCCACTGGACAGAGCTGGTGTGTCTACAGACAAGGAATGTTGCTGCCTTGCTATCACCTAACTTCATCTGCAGATGCGTAAAATAGCACCCATTGAATAGAATCATGAGCTCTAGGCAATCATAGCTTTCCACTGAAACTCAAATTTTTCTTGAGAGTGCAACAACCAGCATTTGTCCTCAGTAACTTACTGAAGTCCACTACAGATGACATAGAATTTTTAAGAGAAACCAATCTCCAGTCCACCGTTTTACACTGAGGGCAGGAAGAGGAGATGATAGGAGTGATAGTCAAGTACCTTGCTGATACATCCTGCTCCCAGAGCACTTTTCTGAAAATCTGTCTATTAATATTTAATCACAGAGCCTGCCTGCACCAAGCTCCTTGTTTCTCAGCTCCTTCCCCCTCCCAACCCTGATGCAACTCTATATACCTACAGGTCTGAACCCTGGCTCCCGTCCTGACACCATCCAACACACTAAGCCTGGATCTAGGACATTCCCCAGCACTAAGGTGAATGTGAAAAAACATCAATCCTCCAGCTGTTGATCTATAACCCAACACTGAATCTTTGTGGCATTTGCATGGACAAGGCCCAAGCCTCCCTCATCTTGCTTAGGTTACAGATGTTAACAGGATTAGAGCTAGACGAAGTTTGATCATGTTGTAATAGACAATGACAAGAACTGCTCGCAGACTGGAGTTACTGGAAGGCCTGCAGCAGTACGTGGGTAATTCATTCTGAAACAGAAAGCAAAAAGCATGTGGGAGAGATGAAACAAATAGTAACTTTCACATGAAGCTTATGAGAGAAAGTACATTTTATAACTCCAGGGACCTCCCAGAACCTCAGATAAGAACAAACAATCTGCCAATATGTTGTCTCAGAATCAGAGGATAAAAAATGTTAAGTCTAGGTTGAAAGGCAAATTTTGCCTCTAGATGCCAAAAGCAATTGTAATACAATATGGAATCAGCGTTGAGAAGCTCCCAGAAGAGATTTTACATATGCACGGTGGTCATTTCCAATCGTGTAGACGGAATGACAAGGAAAAACGGCTGCAAGAAATGAAAATATTAAGTATCTAGACCAAGAGATTTTAGTATTCTCAGATGTTGATGGTTACACATGATTTAAAGAAAGGAAAACAGCAGTTTTCTTATTTATGTTTAAACCGTCTCTCAGCTAAAGTTAAACAAAGTAAAGACAAAAGTAACACTTTTCATAAAACCTTATAACAAAGGTATAGATACTTGTCTTCTAGGTTGGGATATAAATGCCCTATTTGTTAATGGAAAATACATTACGGTATTTGTGGATATGACATTTTGTTAAAACAGATGAGAAATTTTTCCATCGTACTGATATTACTCTTAGTTCAGAAATTTTGCAAATATCAACAGTGACACATTATATGCTGACATAGCATTAAGTTATAAAGAAGAAGAGAAGTAACGAATACTATTTATCATCACTGTGTGCCAGGCATTAAGCTAAGTGTTCTATCTTATCATATTAAATCGAGTCAGCTACACTTCCAGATACAATCCTAGATACAAAGAGAGGATGATTTTTAAAAAGAAAGAAAAGAACTCAGAACTGAGCTTAAATTATTGTGCTTACACCAAACAACTAAGCTGTAGAGTCTGGATGCAAACCTGATTCTCTGATGGAGAGGAATTCATGCTATCTTAAGTGAAGGGTGGACTGTTGTCTGGGTTATCTTATCAGAATTCTCAAAGCAATACTACTCTGTGATTAGTCCAAAATTATATTCCATAACTTCTTTGACCATGTCCAGTCAAAAAATATTTTTCGGCACCTACTATATGCTGGATATTGTTCTGAGCTTTGAGACACATCAACACATGGAGGAGGAGGAGGAGGAGGAGGAGGAGGAGGAGGAGGAGGAAGCTCTGTATATTTAGATTATAAAAGGCATAGGTTTCTGATGTCTTTGGAGAGAGATAGAACATTTTACTAATTTTTTTAAGTTAAGATTCCAAAGGAAAGAAAGTAAACCTAGTAATAGTATAGTTAAATTAGCAACAGTATAGTTAAACCTCCAAGTATAGTGGTTGTCATCTCATGTAGGAACACTATTGTCCCAGAAAAACAGATAAGTTCTTACCTGACTTCATTAGGTATGTGTGAAGGAGTCCAGTGTATAGGGTGCTACAATATAATGTTACACGTAGGCACGGGGTTCTGGAGATCTTTGGTGTGTGTTCCAGCCCCAACTCCTCTATTTATTACGCCCTAGGCAAGTCAGTTCAGCTTCCTTGAGCCCAGTTTCTTCAGCTGTAAAATTAGATAATAATACCTCCTCCATGGGGTAGGCAAGGGAACTAAATGAGCTCAAGTAGAGAGAGCCCTTGGTTTAGTACAAAGCATTTGTAAGCTTTAATAAATACTGTTATGGTGGGAATGAGAACATGGCTTACTGCCACTTCCAATTTAATTGTCTTAAAGAGTTCAACATCTATGCAATATTATTAATGCTTAATACTTATGTTATACAATATTAAAGTACCTAAAATCTCTATGTTAGAGAACACAAATAACAGTAAAAATATATGGTGTACACACACACATACATACCTACACACACATAAGAAAGGAAAGAAAATAACGTGCTTTACATTCTTGACTTCTAATGTTCACAATCATCGTGCTTGGCCTATATTATTGCTGCATTTTATAGAAGAGGACACCAAGGATCAGAGTGGTCGATTAATATACCAAGGCCACACAGCACTTACATGTTTAAATGTGAATCCCCACCCTTGTCTTTTTCATTTGACACCTAGGTGCTTCTAGCCATGTTTCTTTCATATATAAAGAATTAATAATATTTATTTCTTAATCTCTTATATTTGAAAATGTTTTCCCTTATATCCTCAACATCATAATGCCTCCATCAAAAAGCATGAAAACTCTCTGTGAAAATTATGTTCCTCAGGAGTCCTTTATTGGCTAAGAATCCCCAAATACTCCATTCTGGGCATTTATAGTACATCTCTGAGACTGACACAGGTTCAGGATAAGGAGTGCTTTCTTCCTTCTCCAAACAGTTTAGAGTCATAGCCTCTATGTGACTTATCCATGATGATCTGGGGAGAGTGTGTGGATAAATAAGTGAGTGAATCAATGACTGTGTGGGATGTGACTAGTTTAGGAATTACTGATCAGCTGTTAACTCCAGATACTTGGGTTTCTCCACTGTCCACCCTCTTGCTACTCTTAGTCCATTCCCAAAGTTAATCAATGGAGCTTATTATTTAAAGTATAAGACAAAAGTGATGAATGTATGCACTTTCAAAAATGTCATTATTTCAATGACTCTAATGTAATGTAAATAACGAAAACACATATTTAGCACATCAAATTGTATTTCAAAACTGGTCTGTACATTGAGAGCCACACGATTGGCTTTGAGAACCATCATAACAACAGTTTGAGTTCAGATGTGGTCATTTACAAAGCCACCTACACACTCCACAGTTTGTGCGTCTGGAATTCCCCTTGATTACCCAGAGAAGGACCCAAAAATGACAACCGTGCCCAGAGGGACATGAAGTGCCCTCACACCTTCTCAACACATGTGACCATTAGTCATGCATACAAAGTCGCAAAGATCCTTTGGACTTTGTTATTTTACCCATTCTGCTTATAATCAGTTTCAGCTTTTAATTTGATTTTGAAGTTGTAGTTAATCAAAAGATATTTTACTTTTAGTACCACATTTTCATTTCCTTCCAGCTAACACTGCAATAACTGGAGTTTCAGCAACTTATTCCTCATTAAATGCCCATTAGAAACACCTTCTCCTCTGTATGTTTTGGATGATAGCTTGTATTTCTGATCCCTTTTGCCTTTTTATAGTACTTACAATTTTTCACTGATAATCATACTTTGGTTCCTTTTCATATGAAAGTTGAATTTTTATTTTTCTCTTTTTGTTTTCATTGTCAACATTCCAAATTGAGTTTTATGCAAATGCTTCTTGGAAAATATATAAACATTACATCAAATCCACAAGTAGGGAAAACTGTATTCTGATAAAACAGTACTAATACATATAATATTCCAATTCAGTTTTACTAGGCCTTTAGGCATGCTAAGGAGAGAGAGAGAGAAAAAAACTGCTTTTCCAAAGAAATTGTTATAATCTATATAGTTTAAAATATTAATAATTAATTTTGACCAACAGTCTACTTTTTAATAGTATAATATACTTGATCATTCTTCATAAAATATTTTAAAACTAAAAAAATACCTGGAATAAATAGAGCATTTTAAAAGAATATGTGTTAAGTTTAAAATAATCAACACACGCTTTTCCTTGAGGGTCAATATTCAGAAAAAAAGGTTCATTTGATTTTATTGACAATATAGTGATATTTGGCAAGATGGGTATTTTTCCCCTTTTAAATTTTTAGAAATTTAGTACTGAAGACCTGCCAGATTGGCAGCACTGAAAATTTAAGCTACTTCATGGAATCGGCTGTCCCTATCACCATTTCACAGTGTGAGGATGTAGACTGGGTGTGTTTTATCCTCCTTTAATTACTTTTCTCCTATAGCACAGCCATTAATGAATGAGAGAAACCTCTGGAAAAGTGATTGACCTACTCCATCCCTGGTGAGAAATAAAACTGACTTCTTAGTATTATGAAAGAAGAATTTGAATGGAGAAAAGGGAGAATCGAGGCAAAGGGAAAAGGACAAAGAGGAATGGTGATAGATCGTGTAGTCCTGGTTGTTAACATCATTTAAGAGGCTGCCTGCATGGTTTCTAACCCCATCTGAGTAAGACACAGGAAATACCTGACTTCACAGAAGATCCTGCTTATTCCCACAGGTAGAACTAGAGAACATTTGACTCTAAGGGTTAAAGGATCCTTGAGCTGAAATACAACTCAGACCTAATGTTTGCATCCCTTCTAACACATGCTTCCGGGTGATCATCTTCCAGGGACAAGAAACTGTATACTCCCTAAGGAAGCTCATTGGAGATATAAATATTCTTTTTATTGAGTTCAACTGTCTTTTCTTCCTAACTTAAATGCTAAATGGCATGGTAAGTCGCTGGACCTAATTCTGTTCCTTAGGTCCAGATCTTTCGAAAGTTACTTTGTGTTAGTACTTAGACCGTCTTTCTCTTTCTAGTCGAGTCCAAGTTAATAAGAAAATAATGTCTTGTAAATGATTGTTACTTCTGTCTCCAGGCCTGTCTCCAAATGACCGTAAGCTAAAAGACAGTTTTTCCTTTCACTCTTACCTAAACCCAGGATTTGGAGTTTGTTTTGAATCTGTGGAATCCAATTCTATTTGCTTATTTTTCATTCAGAAAACTTGTATCACTATGTTTTTAAGTGTCCTTTAAATATTTTCTTGTCCTGGGAAATATTGGTAGACCATCTCCAAAATATAAATAAAATATATCTAGGCATTTTATTGTTAAAGGGACATTGTTGAAAATATGAAAACCCCTGGATTTCATGAGAAAATTAGAAATTTTAAATTTACAGTTCTAAACTTATGAAACACCAAAATAACTTTGCTCTAAGTGCTGACCGTACATAACAAAACACACTCCAGTCCTTGGTCTGAACAGAAAAGCCCCTTGTTCTAAGACTTGGATAAGCAATATCACAGAACCATCTCAGATGACTTTTTCTTCTCGACATATGGTTAAACCAAAATAAGCACATATATTAGCTAAATAGAAAATTAACAGAAACCATGGAAAATGAGCTTCTGTTTGCACTCGGGGAAGTGCACGGAGGGCGGGGCGCGTAACCAATTAAAGGCGTATTTTCCGATGTCTACACTGTTAACATAGGCACTATTTATAAAAAGTGTCATAGTCAGTGAACTACTGCAAAATGACACACATGGCAGTCTCAGATTTTTCCCTGTAATATATGTTGCTGGTGATTAAAAGATTCAGAAAGGTGACAAGCATTAATGGATTCTTCACGTCATAAATAGTGAATCTTCCTTTCTAGAAAGAACAAGTGCTGGAATGGAACTGTGACAGAGAGGGGACATTAGAAAGGCATATTGGAGAATACATACAGTAGGCTATCTCTGCTGTTGATCCAAACACCAACTGGAACCAGTTGTTTAAAGCCAAGCATGCCTGCGCACCTTCTTTCCTGTGAAATTCGTACTGCGCACTAATGCATTAGTGATCCCATTTCTCTATACACCCTCTCGGAAAAGAAAGAAAAGTTGCAAGAGAGGCATTCTGAGTGGAAGCAGCAGTTTCTGCAGCTTCTCCAGGTAATGGCATTTAATCTGTTTCACTCCACCTAAGGCTATCCACCAGGCCTTTGAGACTCCTTAGGAGGCAGCGTGACTCCAGTTCTGTTCAGGCTTCCTAAGCATGGCGTGAATACAAAGCTCTGTACTGAAGAGAAAGCACACTTCACATGTTGGTCTGAGCACTCTTGCATTTTGCAGAAGTATGACCGTTTTTACACCAAAGCATGTCAAGTTCATTAAGCAAAAAATTAAATTTCTGGCTAAATGTGACCATTTGATTTTCTTGAATTCATAAGATACTTTGATCCAATGGCTTCAAAAATACTGAACAAGCTTGGCCAGTGTGGCTCAGTGGATTGATCATCACCCCGTGCACCATGGTGTCACTGGTCTGATTCCAGGTCAGGGCACAAGCCCAGGTTTCAGGCTCAATCTCTAGTGGGGGTCGTGCAGGAGACTGCCAATCCATGTTTCTGTTCCTCTTTTCCTCTCCCTTCTTCTATCTCTAAAAAAAATATATATATATATATATATATATATATATATATATATATTCTTTTAAATACTGAACAATGCCCTGGCCGGTTTGGCTCAGGGGTTAGAGTATCAACCTGCAGTCCAGAGAGACCCGGGTTCGGTTCCCGCTAAGGGCACGTACCTCGGTTGCAGTTTGTCCCCGGCCCTGGTTGGGTCGTGTGGGTGGCAACCACTCGATGTGTCCCTTTCACGTCGATGTTTCTCTCTCTGTGTCTCTCTCTCTCTCTCTCTCTCTCTCTCTCTCTCTCTCTCTCTCTCTGTCTCTCTCTCTTTCTTCCTCTCTCTCCCTCCCACTCTATCTGAACAAAAAATGGGGAAAAAAAAATGTCCTCGGGTGAGGATAAAATAAATAAATAAATACTGAACAAAACAAGCAAAACATTTTTCTGAATTCATGTTTCCCCTTTTTCTAACATTACGGGCAGGAAAAGCTGATATGAAAGTTAACTATTATTAAATGTGTTCTACAAATTCATATATGTGGAAGATTTTCAAATTAATAAGATAATATAGTAGTTTTTCAGGGTGCTTTCTTAATTACCTATGGGGGATATCTCTATAATACAGTTTGATTTATATGTAGAACTAGAAATAAAAAGGGAAAAAATGGTTAAAATGCAATCTGTGTTCTGCTTTGAAACATTTTCCTTTTTTCTTTATTTTTTATTTTTATTTTTGTGAGGAAGTTAATTTTAACTTACAGACAAGAGATAAGTAAAAATAACTTCCCATCTTCTGAAGACCTCTGTGAGAAAACCACTTAATTCCCCTCTATGTAATTAGTATTTCAAAGGAAATAAATGGAACAGTTCTTGTATGTCTTCCCTACACTGGCATATTCTATTGTTCCAACTGGGGGAAAAAAATATCAGAATTATAAGTCCAGGAAGAAAAAAAAATGGACTGGTACACCCAATCAGCAGTGACCCTGGTACAGATGACTTACTAAGAGCAGATCAAAATCTTGTCTAGAAAAGGGAAAATATGCAAAACAAATGCTCAGAAATAAAATTAAAACAAACATGGCAAAAGTAAGGAAATGAGTTTCCAGAAAAATCCAATAAACTCCTCAAACACACATAAACCAATTCCGTACTTCATCTGAAGGTCCTGCTTGCCTGCAGCATAACAGATATTGACCATTACTTCAACATGCCAGACATTTTTTTTCTAAATCGAATCTTCTAAGTTTCCAACACAAATGAAACAAGCATACGTAAAGTTATAATTTATTTCTAAAAGGAAGTTGAGTTTGTCTTCCATTTTAACCGCTGTGTAAATCATACAAAATACAGTGTATTGTAAACAAAGCAAATTTATTCCCAAGAAAGAGATTATAAAATATGACAATGTCCTTTGGGAAGCCACTTACCTGATTCAGACAACTTTAGCATAGTCTTTACATCACTAGACCTTAAATATCTTCCCCTAAATACCTTAGTTTACATTCAAGTAGCCATCTGTTTTTCAAGTAACCAGTGAACATAACTGATCATGTGGAAGCTATTGACTTATATAGCTAATAAATATTACACAAACCAAGGAACAGTGGTTAAGTTTATGACAAATAGTACTGTGTTTTATTTTAGATTACAATATACTAAAATTATTGCTAATACCATTCTTTAAACAACACAATTGTGCATTTTGCAAAGTAATACTTTTGACAATAAATATATATATTTATACCAAATGCATTATGTGGTAAATTGATTTTATAGGCTATTTCTTCCATGAAAACTAGAGTAAGGGGAAAAGCACTTCATCAAAAGTAAAAACTTAGGACAGAAAAAAAACAAAACATGGAAATGCATTTGAATTAGTAGTCTTTAAAAAAAAGTCATATGTATATGTATATGTATATGTATATATATGTATATATCTCCAGTAAAAATGTTATATATATATGACACCTAAACATGACCAATAATGTGGTGATGGCCAGAGGGGACAGGGGATGGAGGTAGGTGGAAGTGGGCAGAAGCGGGATAAATAGAGAAGGAAAGAGACTTGACTTTGGGCAGTGAAGGTATGATGCAGTGTGCAAATGATGTTTTATTGAGTTGTACACCTGAAACCTGTATGGTTTTATTAACCAATGCCACCTCAGTAAATTCAGTTTAAAAAAAAGAAGTACAATTAAAAAAATATATATATATATGTGTATATATATATGTGTATATATATATATATACACATATATATATATATTTAAATGTCTTGTAAGAAAGACCAGGATTTAGGAATTTATTCTGAAAGAACAACATACATGATCTTAGAGTGCCTGAAGCCTGAACCATCACTAGAAAGTCTATGGCTTGGATCAATTATGAGTAATTGATTCTCAGTTGCATTGGCCAATATGTGTGTGAACTCATTATCCATAACATAAATAGAATGATATCTGTCTCAGACTAAAAGGAGCTACTTGAGACAGGGCCACTTGGATGACTATGCATATGTATGTCCGTACAGCGAAGTGTCTGACAAGATACCCAGCATTTTACCAGGTCAGATTTTTTTTTTCAATGTGGGGAGGGGGTTGGGAATCTGGCTGAGCACTAGTGAAATTTTTACCAGAATGCTGACAAGACACCCTGGCCAAAGTGTTACATCCTATTCTCTTGACTTTTCCCAAATTCCCAAATTAATTTTATTCTTTCCCAGAAAAATTCACTATTAAGATCATGCTTAATAGCCCTCTGATACAGGGGGAAATTATATTTAATAAATTTAAATATCCCTTTCCCTATCATGTTTAACATTTCTCAATTCAGGAGCTTAATTGGTTTCCAAAGGTACATGGAAAAAAATTTTTAAAGGCAGCTCTGAATTTTATATGTAATACTTTCTTGCCCCCTACTGGAAAATGTAAGCCTGGCAGCCTAAGAATTTTTTTTTTTTTAATATGTTTTTATTGATTTTTTAGAGAGAAAGGAAGGGAGAGAGAGGTAGAAACATCGATGTGAGAGAGAAACATAGATCAGCTGCCTCCTGCACGCCTCCTGCTGCGGATCAAGCCCACAACCCAAGCATGTTTCCTGAGTGGGAACGGAACCAGTCCTTCAGAAGATGCTCCATCCACTGAGCCACACCGGCCAGGCCAGAATTCTAATTTTAAAGTATTTTCCGATTGATTTTTCCTGTAAGTCAGCTCATAAACCCATATCTACTTCAGGCAAAAATAAAAGGTAGTAAAATGATGTATAAAAGCTTTAATATTTTCAGTTATGCATTTTATTGAAAAAACAATTAACTTTATAAATCAAATTTGTAGGGGAAAAAAAAGAAAAGAAAATCCTTAGGAATACAAAAGTCTACTTTCCGGTTGCATAGTAAAAGTAAATCCATCATATCAGGTTAAAAACTGGTAGAGTTTATTTTAAATAGAGCTTAAGGGGAGCTTAATATTCAACTGGATTTGTAAAGATTATAAAGGCAGTATGTTTTCTCCTTTTAAATAGTATTCATGACTTCTTAGGCATCAAACATAATTTTACTAGGAAGGGTAATTCAATAATATCTTTATTTTTGAAGGCACACGTGCCATTTTTCTTCAGAAATATTCTTCAGCATAGAACACCTGGGGCCTCTGGACTCCTTTTTATCATTTTCCCTCCAGCAGTAAATTATTACCATCCTGTCATCAGACCATCACTATTTCTTGAATACGTTTTCTAATTTTTATGGTTCAAGACCTCTGAACATATTTTAAACAAACATAGTTAATCACAAATCAAAATTCACGCAATGATTTATGTTCTCCTTAGACCAACATATTTTTTTTTCATCAAATCCCAGTGATCATGAGGTTGATCAGAAGGATGACCAGCCCTCAAACAAAACAGAGGTCATTCTCTTCAAGGTACATGGCTGGAACATACCTTTCTGCTTTTCATGCCTCTGTAGGTCTTTCAGACCAGTAGCTGTTTCCTCCTGAGTGTCAGGGACCTTTGCAGATAGCTTCTCAGTCATAAGCAACATGGAGAATTTTACTGCGCCCTTAATCTTTCAAATGACAGGTCACTTCAATGGTGAAAAAGATGTCCTCTTAGACTCCCATCCAACAGAGGATGGCTCACAGGGAGAGGCAAGGACACCCTTGAAGAGAAGGGACCTTTGCTTTCTGGCATCTCCCCTTTACACTGAATGTGTTCAAAGACCAGTTCTTAGCTTGATACCAAGACCAGTGCTGTACTCCAAAGGCACCAAGCAGACAGCTGTGATCAGACGCTCATTCACAGCCTCTTGACTCTTGACTTCCGTGTATGGAGGGTTCCACATTTCACTGGGGTAAGCCTTGCATGGATTCTTCCATGCCTAGTGTTCTCCCTTCATCACAATGCTTTTCATGCAAAGACAGAGCTATCCAGGTGAGACAGAGGAGCATTATCATCTTTGATAACAGTCTTTGAAACCCAAATTGCAAACATCTGCTCTAGTAGAGGAACTATTCCTTTCTGGTAAAGAGCATTCTGGTTGGGGCCGGGAGAGGGCAGAAATTCGAAGGTTTCATTTTATAGGATGCCTGAGAAGGGTCTTGAATGTCTTAGGGCTAAGTCATTAATTTCAGTTATGAGCACCAAAGATGCTTGCACAGAAAAATTACCTGCTCTGTAAATAGCAAGTGCCAAATCTCTGAGCTGACTTTTCTGCAACCTGTACAAAATGAGCATCTTCCAACAAATTTCCTAGCAAATAAGTGCATATTACCACGCCAAGGTTAATAAACCCACGTCCTCCCCCACAGTAGTAAGAGCTGGAAATGAGACACTCTTATAAAGTAAATGTCTCAGGTTTAACTGAAGTGTGAATAAATTCAGCTCAGTGCCTGCCCTGCCCTATATTTTGTGACAGAAGTAAGGTTCAGTTGTAGACCAATTCTGAAAGCATCAAAAGATCAGCACTGTCTCCAAAATATATCTGCTGGCCTCACTCCACCCTCTGGGGAGTAGACTGGCTAGACGACCTGTACAGAGAAAATCAGTAACAATGCAAAGTCATATGAGTTTTCCCAGCCTGTTTCCTCCTGGTTTGTCAGCATAGGTATCTCCTTAATGCTCACTGGTTTGATTTTTTAAAAAGGAAACTAGCGTATATGATGCCATGAAGTCAAATCACTTATACACCCACGAGTATGGTTAAAATAAATGTATTAGTACATGTGGAATTTTTACAATATCTCTTTATAGGTCAACTGATTTAGTTATCCGTAAAGGGAGGGGAATTTTGTAGTTCACTATGTCTGTCCTCGGAATCTTCCAGGCCTATTTTCTAGAATTTAGGATACAGAACTCTCATGTCTTCAACCAAAAACGGACTAGAGACTATTCTAAAACTCCAATGGCTCCTGAGAAGAGTTTTATCCTACCTGCAATTGGGGGGATCTCCACACACAACAGTAAAAAGTCTTCTTTAATCCTCCTGAGAGACATCTGCTTCCTTCTATCTGAACACATCCGTGACAGGTCAAAAGGTGGCCTGAGACAGAGCCATGGCCACTTCCATCCAGCAGCCCACAGAAAAGGAGGCATCTCTAGGCACCACCCCTCCACTGCTCGGGATATTTGAAACAGGAAACATTGGTTTCAGGAGGCCTGTGAGGAATGGGGCTCGATGCCTTGTTTCCCTGTGTGTAGTGCCCCGACAGTCAACAACGCACACACCTGAGCTTAGCTCCAGAGTTCAGAGTCTAAGTCCTCCAACTCCTGTCTTAGTTCAGCTGAAATGGTTGCTTTTCTAAGGACCTTTAGCCATACTGGCTATAAGTAACCCTCTTGACGATCCAAGTTCTGATTTTCTAAAAAGCCAAATTCTGGGACACTTATTCAATTCATAATTTTGTCTAATTAGCACCTGGAGAATTTCATGGAACTCATATTTTATACTTATACACGCAACTTTTTTACAAAGTAGGCTGGGATAAACAATGACACGCTTGCCCGTTTAAATGAAATAATGACAATGATGTAGCATCATGGCTTCTTTGCTTGCTTTTGCCTTGCCTTCCAGAGAATTTAGTACAAAAATGTCCCTTATGGTGACTAATTTTTCTAGTGCAAAAACGTTGGTGCAAATACCTTCTTCATTCCTGGAGTGAAGCGTCATGCGGTGCCCACCACATAGTAACTGCTCAAAATAATTTGGTTCCCTGCTTTCCTTCATTATAGACTTTGAGCAAGGTAAATAGCCTCTCTAAATTTCATTTTCCTGATAAATAAAGTAAAATAAGAATAGGGTCTGCTACAAAAGGTTATTGAAAAGATTTCGTGAATTAATGCCTGCACAGAACCCGCAAATAAAAAATAGCAAAATAAATGTGGTTCTCTGTGATTGCTGCTTTTGTTATACTATTAAATTTATTTGTTCTAACTGTGAATCTCTCTTGTAATTTACTGCTCACCCATCTAATAGGTGAATAGCATGGGTCATAAATTAATGATATGTATAAATATATTGAAGGCAAAAAAATCAAAAGTAATATCCAATTGTGTGCTATAATTGTAAAGAAGAAAACAGTGAAGCAGACTGTCTAAGCTTTAGGGAAAAAAATTTAAGGCCTATTTTAAATCACTGAGGTGGCCATTGGAAACTTTTATGACCACAACTAGGTATGTTTTCTGGACTAAAGACATCTAGAATAAATCTCTCTGGGAAGACACTCCTGGGAGATCCTGAGAAGGTAAAAGATGAGCTGAGTCAGGGAGCTGTAACACTCATGTCCAGTAGCCAGCAGAAAAGAACGCATTTCTAGGTGTCACCGTCCACTGCTCTGAGGGGTCAGCTACAGAAAGTATATAAGGAGTGAGAAGTTTCAGGAGAGCAAGACTTGAATGGTATCACTTCACTTGTCTTGGTTACTCAGTTGATGACGGTATGAATGGACAAATGAATTCATCTGTCACTTCTTTGAGGCTTCAGACATTTTTTCTTCCTAGGTTTTGCTCATTTCATGTTATTTTCCCCCATGCTGGAAACAGTAGTTGAAACTCTTGGTTTCATGGGATCTGCAATGGAATGTTTGTGTGTCACAGAAAAAAAAAGGATTACAATTAGAAAAACAAGAAAGTAAACAGGTGTATCCTCACACAGTCTACATAGCTGAAGGGTTGCCTCTTCCTTCCCCAAACACTCATTAAACTCTCCATGGAGAATTTTATAGATAAACCTATCATGGTTGTTCCCTACAAGTGTTATGTGAGGAAACACATAATTAAATAACAAAGAAATAATGAAAGTAATAAATTAAAACGAACTTCTCAAATTTATGTTTTGTATCTCAAATGCCATGCTTGTTCCCCCAGTCCCTGGACCATTGCCATCTGTCCCTTCCTTAATATCTAGCTTCTGGGTCTCTCCTCTTCACAGCCCCAAAGCTCTTGCCATTCACTAACCCATTTACAAATATCAACTAAAATTAGAAGAAGCAGGTAATTAATGAAAGGACAAATACCAGTATCTTTATTGACCAGCTTACAATTCATCTTAAAGAAAGCACTCTTTATCATGATTTCTAGATGATTCCTTCCTCTTTGGGAGAATCAATGTTGTAACTAAACCATTCCTTTAAAAATAATAAAATAACTGGCGTATTTCAAAAATAAAATATGAATAACTGAAATAAATTTTGATTTCTTTTGACTGCACAAATTATTTTGAGAGCTAACAGCTCTGCACATTTTAAAATAGAGTCAATCATTCAAACTCAATCACAAATTTTCTAGCCATAATAATTTCTAATCATTTCACAGTGCACACGCATCCGCATCTAAATGCCTTCTTCCACATGTCAAAATAAAATTCATCTCTATTACCACACCTCTGAACCATCAAGTCATTCGCAGTGAAGATCATAAAATGAAGATATATGGAAATGATGTGTAATGCCACAGAGAACTTACTCAGAAGAGGCAAGCGAGCCGATCTCTAACATTACACTTCTAAAACTCAACAGTACTTTGCCTTTGCAATAATTTATTTTTAACTTCCTAAATCATTTTAATATTTACAACTTAAACCAAACTTTTCTTAAAAGAAAACAGATTTATACCGAGCACAATATCATTTTTAGAATCATCTACAAGGTACCCTGTTAATATCAGTATACATGTCCCTCATTCCATTTATAAGTATATCATAGTAATTCATGCAGAAACTCAGACTGTAGAAGAACATAATGTACTCCAAACAAATAATGCATTAGTACATAACCAGAAAACTTTAGTAAGACTGAATCATCTATATATATACTTACTTTCTTCCAATAAATGACAACAATTTAAAAACAAATGACTCCCTTCCCATTTCTCCTTTTCAGGATCTCCAGCCCTATACACACGTGAAAACAAACAGAAAAATTCCATATATACACACCTACACTCATTTAATATGCACTCCTTCATACACACCTAGACACAGCCCACACACTCGCACATAGTGCATGCACACACATGCACACCTACACACAGAGATGCAGGTAAGAGTCATGCAGATAGTTTCATAAAGGTGACATGACAGGATTCTCCTTCAATACACTTTTATTCCGAGCGCTGACTTACAGAACAGTAACGTCTTCTAAGCCCTGTACACACCTGTGAATGAGCTGCTGGACAGCAAATGGCCCCATAACTCAAGTCATTCCCAAGGCAGAAAGCAGCTACCTGTGTGGTATGCCTGGCCCCACTTGATAACCACCCATGCTAAGTTAGCAATTGCTCCAGCTGGCATTGTAACAGACTCCTCCACCTGAGAATCAGTTTGCCTAGAGAGGATTATTTCACTCTCCCCAGGTAACTGTACCCCTCTTTTCTTCCTTTAGCTGAGATTCCCTATCTAAATATTTACATCCTCTTCTGTATTCCCCAATTGACTACACACACACTGACGGACGCCAACGGCTTCAGCAGTCCGTCACTGCAAGCGTCAATCAAATGCTGGCAGACAACACACAAGTGAAAATCCTTCAGTCCCCGGTGTGGCTAACCCATCCCGTGGACCTCCCAGGAGGACAAGCCTTCACTGGCAGGGCTTCAGGGAGAACCCAGCACAGATCTTCTCACTCCCTCTCCCTTTTTCCCCACTTGATTATTTCTGTCTTTTTTCCTGAGCATGTTGTTTCCCTGTCCTGCCCTCAGCAGGGACCACTCCCTTCTCTGTGATAGACTTGTCTCTTCTCTAGTACCTCCCTGTGTGTCTTACAAACTCGGCCACTGCGGCTCTTCCACAGGAGGCCAGCACTACCTTCAGCTGGCCTGTCCATCTTAGAGTGGTTCTATTAAAGGCAGTGCCGAGAGCGACTTTCTCTACCAGAACTAGCCTTGTCTTTCATAACTTAGAACATTTTCCAAGTTAGATTAATTCCATCCATTCATTCCAGAATGCCCTTGAACTGCCACACATTTCTATTAACCTTGTGTTACTTGAATGAATACAGCCTCCCAAAACATCCTATTTGGACACCAACTGTGAAATCCTCTTCAATATGTAAGATTTGAGGAAACATTTGTGTTCTGATTAAAGAAAATATTGTTTCTGATTTGTTAATTATAATAACCTAATTTATCTAGAATTTGCTCTTTCCCTTTAAAGCTTCTCAAACCCTCAATCCAGAAAGATTATGATAAGGTTCACATCATGCTGCCTTCTCCTATCCAAAAAGTATTAGCCCTGACCAGTGTGGCTCATTTGTTTGGAGCATCGTCCCACACACCAAAAGTTGACAGGTTCAATTTCTAGGCAGGGCACATATCCAGGTTGTGGGTTCAATCCCCGGTCAGGGTGCATGCAGGAGGCCACTGATTGAAGTTTCTCTCTCACATCAGTGTTTCTCTCTCTCTCCTTCTCCTTTCCTCTCTCTCTCAAATCAATAAAAACGTATTTTAAAAAGTAGTATTCTATATTCTGATGGTGTCGATAAGAAAAGAAGATAAAATTCTACACTTTGAGAGTGATGCAGGGAAATTGTAGGGAATTATGAACTCTACTTGAAGAATTCTGTTTTTTTCCTTCTGAGCAAATTTCAGTATCTTCATGTGGGAGTCAGAGAAGACACTTTCCTGGTAAAGTGAATAAATGGATAAGCAAAAACAAGAGGAAATAGTAAGGACCAAACTTGTAGCTTGATGGAATTCCAGGCAGAATGTATGCTTGTTGGTTCAATCCCCTAAAATGATGTTTCCAAAATAATACACACTATGACTGTGTTCATCTTCTGTACAAATCATCATGCTATCATTTGCCTTTCCAGAGGCATTTGAACAAATAGTTTCCTCACAAATCAAACTATTTAGAAGTAGAAGCTCCGTTTCCCTCCAGCTCCCTCTAAATCTAACTCAAACATCCTGCATTAAGCTCCATTCACAGAAAACCTCTGGCCATAGCAATAGGAATAGCAAATTTCTAGCATATGTATTTGCAGGAATGGATAGATATTCTTTATTTTATTCATTTATTAATTCATTCACATGATATTACTTATACATCATCTATGCTCAAAGCAACTGTGTTAAGAACTGGGTGGCACCCTGGCCAGTTTGGCTCAGTGGTTAGAGCGTCGGCCTGCAGTCCGGAGAGACCCGGGTTCGGTTCCCGCTAAGGGCACATACTTCGGTTGCAGTTTGTCCCCGGCCCTGGTTGGTCGTGCGGGTGGCAGCCACTCGATGTGTCCCTTCACATCGATGTTTCTCTCTCTCTCTCCCTTCCCCTCTCTCCCTCCCACTCTATCTGTACAAAAAATGGAAAAATATCCTCGGGTGAGGATTAAAAAAAAAAAAAAAAAAAAGAACTGGGTGGCTATAAAAATGAGTTTAATATAGTCTTAACATTAATATTTCAGTCCTATAAGAAATTATAAAACATAAACACAACAAAAAAATAAATTAAATAAGGTATAAATAAAATGCCTTCCAATTTACAGGAGGTAAAGATTAATTCCATCCTAGCTCTTAAGGGGATGGTAGATTTCACAGAGGATGCGGCATTTGACCTGGGGAAGAATAGGTAGGATTTGATCTTTTGGAGGTGTGGAGGTAGAGGTGAAAGGAGAAGGTCATAGCAGAGGAAAGAAGATGTAGAAGGTGAGAAAATGTGAAGTATTGGAGTAGAGAACACTGTTCCCCTTAATTTGCCTGTAGCAGTGGCTCAGGAGAAGGGTAGTGATGTAAACACATTGGTTAGAACAGGCTGAAACTGGGTCAAAGAGAGCCTGGCACACCAGCTGAGAAGTTGTTCTTTATTCTAAAATGAACGGGAAGTCTCTAAAAGGTTGGGTGCATGTGAGTAAATAATGAAAGTTTGCTCAGGAAGATTGCCAACTGTGTGTAAAAATTGTAGTGGCGCACAGCTGGAGACAAGACCAACAAATAGGCTACTGCAAAGACCACAGGAGAGAGAAAAGGAAAAAGCCAAAGGGTGGGAGGGATACCTCAGAGACAGAACTAATAGAACTTAATTGAATGAATAGGAGGGAGAAGCCAAGAGAAAGAAATCATAGAGCCTTGAGTAACTGGGAGAATCATGATACTATTCACAGGCAACACAATAGAATGAAACAAAAGATTGTAAGTTCATTTCCATACACACAAATTTGTGTAGTATTTCTGAAAATGTTAGGTACATCCCCCAACCCAGCAAGGTGTGCCTAATTATCTGTAGAAGATATCTGTTAGGTAAGTATTAGTCACATTAATTTTAAAGCAACATTTACCCTATTAATACCTTGACATGGTCTCCTGCATAATCTGCTTCCTTCTGACTTCCTAGCAGCTAGCCTTTCCAAGTGGTGCTTGGCTTTCCACCACCCCATTCACCTATGGCTCACGCCTTCCTTGTTGTCCGTCCGCTGACTTCAGACTGCTCTTGAGCAATGGACCTTCTCAGCTCAGCCCCAGCAACTTCTCATCAGGACGTCCCTGATAGAACCACCAACTGGACACAGCACGTCCAAGGAGCTGCCCCAACTGGATGGCTGGGCTCAGACAGAATCTGCAGTGTTGAAGGGAAGGCCAAATGGAGATGGCTACAGTTCGTTGGAAAAGCTAGATTGGAGTTGAGAGTTCTGAAAAGTTGGGAGATCTCATGACAATTGTCCTCAGTTACCACCCCAGTGAGGGTGGCAGTGACATGTGTCTTCTCACCCTGCAGGACAGTTGGTATCTGAGAGGAAGGAGCCCTTTGCGGAAGGGAGAGCAGGGAAGCTCACATACCTGGTGTCTCACACACATTTTGGATGTTTGCATAATAAAAGGATACACAGGGAGTAGGGACAATTGTGCAACATTGACCCTGCAGTATGAGTGTGCCCTTTAGCAGCTCATGGACTCTGAAGGATAGGGGTGGCCCACTCCAGCCACAAGCAGCAGACACCCGCTTCTGGGGGGGGGTATGGAGGAGCTGAGGTGGAATGAAAGAGGTTAAATGCTCTTTCACTTACTTCTAAGTGACAGGTTTTAATTAAACATAATTCACACCTTGGCTGATCGAATTCGCTCAGTGGAGAGTCTAGGTTTCTGCGGCGGACAGATTTGAAGGCTCTCGGGGAGGAAGTGTGCAGAGAGGAGACCTACGTGTGGATGGGTGGGAGGAGGAGAAGGTGCATCTTATAAAAACTGATCTGAAGTAAGGGAGGAAAGAAAATACACAAACAGGAATATGCCATGAATAAATGTGGTTTGCTATAGATTAGGGTGGTGATTTCAACGTTTTCACTATCTTTAGAAAAATGTACCTAAACAACTTGTCCTTGTGGGGGGAAAAATACCTTGTATCCCAATGTTATTTTTTACCAGTTTCAAAATTACTAAAAGATGTTATTTATTTCATGACAATAGGAATGTGATTGATGCAAGGGTTCCCATTGCACAGATTCAACCACTGACACCGCAGAAAGAGGCAGGGCCAATGCATGTGCAGTAAAGGGGCCAAGGTGACAACTGAACCCTGATTCCTCCATACAAGGCCCCAACCTGGCTTTACATGGAAGAGAATCTGATAGGGTCAGTGGCTTTGAGAATTCAAGCCATTCCCCTTTTGTTTTCCAAAGCTGAAAAATTAATGATTAAAAAAAAAAATCATTTTTGCTCAAATTCTATTTCTGGGGTCACAGCTGCAGGATTAACATATGCTAAAGCTAAAACTACTGGAAGTTGATTGTGCACATCTCTTCCCGTGCAGCTTAATCGCCCAAGAATGCAGAATCACATTTCAGATGTAGTTAAAACATAAAAAAACATTTATATAATGATTGTCTTATTGAAGAAATATTAAACTCTTGAACCACTCTACTTAAGGTCCCTGAATTTCTGTGTTGACTTCCTCCTCCCTATCAGGTGTCCCTTTACTGCTTAGCCAAATCCTCTTCATCCACAGAGGTCCAGTTTCAATCCACATCCTCCGGGCAGCGTCCCCCAGTGCCCTCACGGAAACTACCTCTCACCTCTAAGAAACCCAGAGCACTCTGTCTCCCTACTGCGGCATTTAAGTGCCCTGGTTATCTGGACAGGCACACACCTTATCTCCCTCCTTCCTTATTGCATTGTGCAATCTCCAAGGGCAGGACCGGTAATTTACACAGCAGCATATCTGCACTAAGAGCCTAGTGAAAGACATCCTGCTTAGGAGGTGTTCAATATATTTGTTAAATGAATGATGACTGCATGCAAATTCTCCAGGGTACTCGGGCTTTCCTTTTAAAGTTTTGACTCAGAATATGGAAAGCAAGCTTCTAGCGGTTGCACCTAGCCCAAGGCTGTTCTCTCACCACAAAATCACAAATGAATACCATCTGCTGCTCCTCTCCACTGGGCCCCTCTGGAGATTCCCTTAAGGCTAAGTGGTCACTCTCTGCTCTGGCCTTGGATTTCTATCAGTTCTCACTCCCAAGGAATCCTCAGTTGGACCAGGGGTCTAGGATGCTGGTTTTTAAGTTATATGCTCAATACCATATGCTTTTCCTCTTTAAATTCCTAATTATTGGCCTCTTTTTAGTTGTCTTTATTTCCCCTCTCCTGAAATCTTTCATTTCCAGGTCTCTTTTAAAACTATCTCCTTTGAGTCATCTACAGAACATAAGGCAAGCAGATGGTGCTTCGATTACAGTAGTAATTACCCCCGGAGAAAAGCATCCTTGTTCCCAAAGCAGGTAATTTGGACTAAAATAGAACTTTCACCAGAATAACTCAGGTAAGTAGGGTGTTGAGCTATATGCATATATGGTTTTATTTTATATAATAGGAACCATCACCCTTAGTTTTTGACAAAACCAGAGCGTTGCTCCCTACAGTGAAGGGTGGCCAACATCTAAAAGCTAAAATTAAGTATTTTCTTCTTGTCAGAGGAACCCTTTCAGGCTCTACCCACTTCCACATCCAACTCTATCTCTGTGATGGGTTTGGGGGCACTTAAATCACACTATAAAAACACTTGAGGACCCACTCTTATCAACAACCAAGTATGCTACTTCTCATATCTCGTTTTTAAGCACAATGAGTTAATTTTAAAATATGATACCTATTTTAAAGGAAATTACTGAAGTGCAGTTTCCACCAGTATGTGAATTGTTTTGACTTTTTGGAAAGGTCAGTATCAAATCCTTAAACTTAGGCTTGGGACAATGGGACAAAAAAGATCCCTCTTTGCTTGACAATAAACAATTCTACCTGCACATTCACTGCACTCTGATTTTAGCTGCACGCCTTGATCTGCTGAAATTTTTCTGTAACAGGAAGACTAACTAGAGTGCTTTCAGGCCAAGAACCGGGCATTCGATGTCATCGGGTGAAAAATGGCAAAAGGTCACCCAAAGGAACTTCACATTAAAGAAGAGAAGCAGAGAGAAATGGTAATTGCCCTTTTCCAACCTAGACCAGCTCCAATTACCATCAATCCTTTGTGGTGGTGTTTTTTCCTCTCTTTTTAATCTGGTGTAATTCTGTGATTAAAGCTGCAATTTAGATGTAGGGCTCATTAAAAAGAAGGTTGGGATTTTAATATGTATACCCAACACCAAAGCAAGACATTTATTGCACTTGGCCCATGGCAGAGGTTAAAATTTCACTGAAAAGATTTTTTAGAGATTAACATAATGACATATATATATATATATATATATATATATATATATATATGTATATCTTTCCCTCTGCCCCTAGTGATGCAAAGCACAGTGGGAAGAAAACAGTTACGGGTGAAAAAGCTCACGTGGACTTGTAAGCCTCGTCAATGTTATGGGTAGGGGGCAGCCCATTTTATAAGAAAGTATCTGTATTTTTTGTTTCAGCATTTTGGCTTTTTCAGTTATAAAATTGTTTTATACAATTTGCTCATCTTCTCTTCCTCCACTTTTTCTGACATTACAAATTATCCAAACTCTTTTGTTTTCTATTATCGACCTGGTAAACGCCCATCTGCTCTACTATAAACTTGTTGAGAAAAATAAAAAGCGGGAAAAGTGAGCATATGTTTAAGTTTTTTATTATTCTGTTTAATGAAATCTCTTAAGAAATTATTTTCTTGTTTAAAAGTTACCTTTATTGCCCGTGTGGCTCAGTGGTTGAGTGTCGACCCGTGCACCAAGAGGTTGCCAGTTCGATTCCTGGTCAGGGCACATGCCCAGGTTGTGGGCCAAATCCCCAGTGGGGGGCATGCAGAAGGTGGCCAATCAATGTTTCTATGTTTCTCTCCCTTTTCCTTCCTCTCTGAAAAAAAAAAATTTTTTTTAAATAAATAAAATTTACCTTTATTCATGGAGGATAAAGTGCATGTCACTTTAATAGCATCAAAACCTCATGAACATTAGCATTTTAAATAAAGAGAATTCTCTTAGTTTGGTGGCTAGAAAAAATAACTCACCCTGGCCAGTTTGGCTCAGCCATTAGAGTGTTGGCTCCTGGACTGAAGGGTCATGGGTTTAATTTCAGGTCAAGCGCACATACTCGGGTTGCAAGTTTCATCCCTGGCCCTGGTCAGGATTGTACAGGAGGCAACCAATCAACATGTCTCTCTCATATGGATGTTTCTCTCACTCTATCTCTCTCCCTCCCTTCTACTCTATCTAAAACATTAATGGAAAATATACTTAGGTGATAATTAACAAAAAATAGAGAAAGTAATTGATTTATAAAGAACAATTAATTAATATTATGGCTAAGAGCCAATAAATTGACTAAAATCTACTATGAACTCTGCCCATATAAATATTTTCAACCCAACCAATAATTTCTGTTCACATTAAGTGTAATTAGTACCTCAAAAGCAGTCCTTGATAGACCTAATAAAGCCACAAACTGTACATAACGTTTGAGAAACTTGGATGGTATTTATAAAACAATATCACATTAAAATCAGTTTCGTGTCAACACTGGAAAAGTCAATGCATCAGACCTTTTTACATGGTATCTAAAATTCATGCCTTGAAAATTAATAATTTGTTCAATTAGGGTCCAATTTAAAGTTTTGTTGTGAGCAATAGTAATTCATTACCTAAAAAGGAGCCTATGTCTCTGTGAATTGTCCGTCAGAACACCATGGACTGAAGCATGCAGTCCTCATGCTCCTCAGAACAGTTGGTACTTGTCAAGTCTGCTTTTTTCTGACCAACAGGAGGTCGTAACTGGAATACCCAGGAGCAGCAGTTCTCAAAGTGGGGTCCCCAAAGAGCAGCATCAGCATCACGTAGTAACTTGAGAGTAAGGGAAACTATCAAGCCCAGGCCCAGACCTACTAAATCAGAAACATTGGGGTTAGGGACCAGCAATTTGCATTTAATAAGTCCCAGGTAATCATAATGTAGGCTCAAGTTTGAGAACCACTGTCCTCGAAAGAGATTTCTCCAAGTGGGTAATGACCATTGGTATTAAAATCACTGGTGTTCATTCCTGAAACCCACCTGACCTACTGAATTGCCATAGCTAGAAATCTACTTTTTTCACCAGCTTCCCAGGCAACTTGTGCACACTGCAGTTTGAGAAACACCCAGTTAGACTTAAGTAAATAGAAGACTCCTTCACTAAAACTCAAAAGGAGGATATGAACCCAATGACTGGATTCACTGAAAATGTGTCCTGTTTGAAGACATCAGTCTAAGAATCTCCTTCAGACTTGGGGACAGGTAGGAAGAGCTTACACACTGGTTAACATGAAACAAACGTGTGCCCTCACTATAACTCCTGAAGAGCCTTTAGTCAACAAATAGAGCAATTATTTTTTAATTGAAAAGAATCAAGCTGAAATAGAACTAACATCTTAGTGTCCCCTAGACTATTCTGTGATTAGCATAATGCTGCAAATAGCCCAAGAACTAGGCCTCTTTTTCTAAATCAGGTGTTTTTCTGTGGTCCAGAAACATGGCTGGTGACAGCGTCGACATTCCCACGCCGCTCATCAAACAGCCACACCGTCCATCACTAACATAATTAAAGACTCTCCCTCTCCATCAAAACACAGGCAGAACTGGTTTCAGGAAAACAACACTTGCCAATACTAACAACTAACTTCATGTAGGAGAAGGGGCAGCGCAGATGTGAAGTGGGGGAGGGAGGGAAGGAAAGTGAAAAATGCGAAGGTGATAGACTGAAAGACGGAAGCCAGGCTCCCTATTAGCCTTAATAAAAGTCAGTCGCCTCCCTCTTTATCTCGCTGAGTGAAAATAAAAGGATCTGCAAGAACATTAACATTCTTGAAACAGCAATTATAGTTGTGGCAGCGGCCTCAAAATCCCGGTCCCTTCCTCTGAGCTCTTTGAAAATAAAAATCCACAGACACAAAACATAACATAATTAAAAACCTACGCAGTGTAGCTGTTGGACATCTCGGATTTTCCCAGCATCTTCCTACATCACAGAGCCTATATCAAGGTGACACTTGGATTTTGCCAAGTGAATTCCTTTTAGATTTATTATCATGGTAAATGTGTCTGTTCTCCGGTACTACAAATAGCAGCAAGGAGCAGAGGAATCTTTCAGATATTGTCAGAAACTGCTATGTGATATTTTGGAGAGAGAAAGATGTTTACAACAATGAGGCCCGGGTTCAAATATGTGTTCTCTCGTTTAATTGTTACCTTAAAGGGAGCAAGTCGGTAAAGCCAATCTGAGCTTCCATTTTCTCACGTAAAGAGAATCCCTCAGAGTGTTGTCTGTCACAAGATGCCTGTAGAAATTCTGTAAGTGTAGTGGGTTTTCATGCATTTCTCTAGACTCCAAGTGTCTTGATGATAGGAGTTGTGGCTTTTCCTTCTTTTCTCTCCAATGCACTTAATAATATATAACTTATTTAATTAGTAGATTAATTAATTAGGTGTCGTCTGATGCTGTCAGGGGATTAGAAATGACCCCAGAAGATTGCCAGCCAAGTAGACCCAGGCCCCAGGGTCCAGAGCCAAACCAAGAATGGCAATTATTTAAAATGGAGCTACTGGTTAGCACACACCCACGTCAGAGGGGGAGTGGGGAGAGTCTGACAGCAGGTACTAAATCTGTCATCTGGCCCAAGAGGCTAGTTTAAGACCCACAATTTGAGACCCTGTCCAAACATGTAGGAGTGAACAGGCACAGGTGTGCAGAGGGAGGGGAGAAGAAGGTAAGAAAACCAGAATTGTCGCAGAGGACAGGATGGAGATGCACCAGAGGACAGTTATCCTGGCATGTGGGAGTCAGCCGGAGTTGAACTCCTGGGTCAGGGCTGGTTGCTGTTTTATTTTTACTTAGCACTATTTGAAGGAGTGAATATAGTGTATTTAAAAGGACACAGATGGGTTTTAAGCTAGACAGAACCAAGTTCAAATCCAACTCTGCAGTTTACTAGCTGTATGATCTTACATACCCCTCAGAGTACTAATTTCTTCATCTCCCCACACAATTAGGATAAATCTCCACAGTGCTTTTTCGGGGGATTAAATAAATTTAGTAGTTACGAGGGCCTGAAACACTGTTTTGTCACCTGGAATGCACTCAACAAATGTTAACTTTCTTCTCCTGACTTAATTTCTAGATTTTTCTCTTGGCTACATTTCTTATTAGCAATTTATCATCCATATAAAGTTTTAGTCAGTAAGTGCTTATTGAAAAAATATATATATACTTTAATTTTCTTTCCATCTTTACTTTAATATCTGATTCTAACTTTATCCACACCACTCACAACCCAGAATCTCCTTCTTTTAATCACAGAGGGCAGCAGCTGGCGCTGGGAAACCATTTACCAGACTCTTTGGCCATAGAGTCTTCCCTTAAAGAAGACAACTTGCCCCATGCTGACTACATATACATTGATAACTATTCCATAAAATAGAATTTCCCTCATGAACTAGTGTTTTGTTTTGTTTTCTGAATTAAATCTTGATATTTGCCTTCACAGTTGATATACTAAAAGACTGTGAGAAGTTGGTAAATATATATTTCATTTATTAATTTATTCAAAACATTTATCAAGCTCATACTATATTCTGGGCATTGGGTTAAACGCTAAGTTCACAGCTTTGGAATAGACATTGTCCCTCCCCTCAGAGGCCATTTACCAGGAGAGCTGAGTCCAGGCTGCACAACAAGTAAACTTTAACGCCTCAGTCATTTAACAAAACGCAGATGTCTTTCTCATTCATGTGAAGATCTAGCAGCTCTCCTTCCAATGATAACACACCTTTTCATGCCACCATCTTAAACCTGTGGCCTTAGGGTCTTTAAAGAAAGAGGAGAGAGTAGATGGTCAATAGCCCAGCCTGAAAGTGGTGTATAACACTTCACCCACATCCAGTCCCATGGCCCCAACCTTACTGCAAGGGATGCTGAAACTATAGTCTTCCCTACTCACACCAGAAGAAATAAATCACAGTGAGTATAACAAGCACATGCAATTACATTTGGCATATCTACCATATGCAAGCTGTTCTGCTGGATGGTAGGAGAAGCAGATACATTTCCTCCCCCTAGCTGCTTCCCAGGAGCTCTGTCTAGTGAATGGTGGCAAACATGGACTCAAATAACTGACCAGAGATGGGTTTCACAGATGATATGATAAAAGTGTGAGCTCTGGAAATACTGAGCTACTGGAGCATATTGAAGAAAAAAAATTCAATGAAGAGAGGAATGAGTTTTAGAAGTAAATATGAGGAAATGGGTCCCAAAGTGGAAGAAAGAGTTAGAGAAAAGAAAATGTCCCAGAGACAGCAGGGGGCCCAGGGTGACTGGCATATAACTCATATGAGACATGATAAGCTTTGAAAGAAAGGGCACACTGGGGTCAGATTGAGCAGGGTTTGAATGTCAAAGCTGGGAGTTTGGAACTATCTGTGCATGCAGCAGGTAGAAGTAGCAGATTATTTCAAGAAGGTAGTCAAGAGGCACTGAAGCTATAATTTGACGTTCCCATGCTACTTCTTGACTCCATAATCTTAAAAGAAAACACTCCATCTTAGTCACTGCCTTTTCTTTGTGATTTTGTTTTTAATTCCCCCAGTGCCTACCTAGGGCATAGACGATTCACTTGGTAGATGCTGATTGACAGAATAGGACCTGAATGAATGTATGAATAGAGCCTTCTGACATTAGTAAATGTCGTAAGTACACTGATAACTGCCCCAAATGTGGAAGATTCATGTGCAATATTGAAGGAGAGGAACAAATAGCAACTGACTAATAGCGTGTGCTTATTTAGAGTTAGGACAATACATTACTTGTTCGGCAATGAAAGTATAATGAATAGGCCAAGCCTCCCGACACGGTTACATTCTTATTTAAACATCACCTGTGGTAGCAAGGGCAGGCCTTCAGGCTGGCTTCTGGGGGAGCTGAGTTCTAAGCCTGCCTCTACTGGTTTTCAACAGATTGGCCTTAGACAAGTCAGGAAGCCTTTCCGTTTCGTCATCTGGACACACTAATGTTGACAGTTACCTCAACCCAGATTTTAAGGAGGTAAAACAAAGGTGGATGTAAAAGCACTTTGAAAAGACTAAATCCCTAAATAATATATGAAGTACCCATTTTAATGGAAAGTATGGTCTTCGTGGAGAAAGAAGCCAGAAGAGAGATGCGGAACACGAGTGTAGTAAAAACGGAAGGAAATCTAAAGCTTCGTCTTCACCAGCCTTAGAAGCACATCCAGATACTTGGCCCATCCATGGTGCGGGCTTCAAATTCTAGCTGATTCTAACAGCTAGCATCCACCTCAGCAACAGAACCAGTTTCATACCCAAAGCCGCTTCTGCCTTGGGCTTTGCAGTTGTGATTAGCTTCTCTTATTTAGCACTCTAAGAGATTGGCTTGAACCACACTATAGGGCGACTTAATTGAAGATTTAGATAAACAATGAAATGCCTCTCTCTCTCAATCAAGCGAAAGTGTCATGAAAATGAAACAATTAAGCAGAAACAAAGGTACCAATAAAGTGTTCAAGCAGAACAAGTTTATACAAAAACATAACAAGGGTTCATTATTACAAATCAAAAGGCCAACCAGCACAATGGGAGCTCTCCGTGGCCACCTTTATAACGCAACAGTGCAATTATGCAGAAGCGACAATATGCCACATCTCGGTCCTGCACTGAGATTTATAGGGAACTTTGATAGACAACATCTCATTGAATCCTTTCAGCAACCTTTCTGAAATGGATATTAAGTTTCATCTTAGGTGAAACAAAGAAACAGAGAGTTTATGTAACTTGCCCAAGTTCATAGTATTATGAAGCAACAACCAGAATTCCAACCCAGACTGCTCGCCTGGAGACCCAAGTGTTTCCCATGAGGTGACAATTACATTCTCAACTGACCCGCATGCATTGGATGGGTCTTATGGAATGGAACCATGTTTTCTCATTCAACTGTGCAAACAAACATTCAGGGAGCATCAGCTATGTGGGCAACACTGCTAGGTGAGAGGCTAGCCCTAACTCTCACAGAGCACACCTTTCTTCTTGGAAGAAATGCCAAGGCTTAACATCTCTCTAGTACATCCATTTTGAAAATGATGCCTAGAAATATTTGGTCTAAAAGATAAAACTACAATCCACACCCCTTCCCCACCACCACCACCGCCACCACACTAACAAACAAGAGTTTCTAGAATTTTTCTTTGAGTGTTACTTGCCTACATAATAAAATGGCCATGTAAACCCCAAAATAGTATCAAGATCACAAATACATTCTGACCAAGAGGGCCTTGAAGTTGCCCTCAGCTTGACTTAGTACTGGTTTCCTTTGACTACGGGCCCTTGCCCTCATTTCCTGGAGCATTTCCTTTAAAAAAAAACTTGCCATGTCTTTCTCTGCCCCTTTGAGATGTAACGTCTTTCTCAAGGACCTGGGAACCATATCTTTGATATGTTATCAAGAGATATAGCACCCCCAACCTCCCAGCCTCTGTCGGGAGGGTAGGAGTTTAACACCCATAAGTGCCAATCAGCAAACACAGGTGGCCTGACCACATTGACCAACATCTCCCAAACACCTTTCATTACTTTCCCACTAGCTCACCCCAGCACTTACTCGCCCACCTTTGGTTTCAGTGGAGTTGGCTCAAACTCTTTCTTCTGTTGTAATTGTCTCGACCCTATTAATCTTGAATAGTGTCTTCCTTGAGTAACTGGTCGGGTGCGAATTTCCTTTACTGCTCCTGTGCACCGAGTAGGATGCAAGCTACTAGTCATGCAAATATGAACAAGACAGGCTTCTGTTCCAGAGAGATCAAGATACAGATCTGCAGCCCTGGCTGGTTTGGCTCAGTGGTTGGAGCGTCCGCCTGCGGTCCGGAGAGACCCAGGTTCGGTTCCCGCTAAGGGCATGTACCTCGGTTGCAGTTTGTCCCTGGCCCCTGGTTGGTCGTGCGGCTGGCAGCCACTCCTCGATGTGTCCCTTTCACATCGATGTTTCCCTCTCTCTCTCTTCCTCTCTCTCCCTCCCACTCTGTCTGTACAAAAAATGGAAAAATGTCCTCGGGTGAGGATAAAAAAAAAAAAAGATACAGATCTGTAGAAGAACCACATCAAGATCTATAAGGAGATACCTGCTAGATAATTCCACCTATGACAAGTCACCAAAGATTCTTTTTTTTTTTTATCCTCACCTGAGGACATTTTTTCTATTTTTTGTTCAGGTAGAGTGGGAGGGAGAGAGAGGAACAGAGAGAGAGAGAAACAGCGATATGAAAGGGACACATCGAGTGGCTGCCACCCACACGACCGACCAGGCCGGGGACAAACTGCAACCGAGGTACATGCCCTTAGCGGGAACCGAACCCGGGTCTCTCCGGACCGCAGGCCGACGCTCTAACCGCTGAGCCAAACCGGCCAGGGCACCAAAGAGTCTTAAAATGTCACCTATAAACACATAATGTCTTAATATTGAAAAGTGTACCTTGTTAAAGGGATAACTTCAAGAGCACTTAAAGATAGAAATGGAGGGCAGGGTGAGGTAAAGAGAAGAGGAATAAACAAGTGGCAAGGAAAAACAACAACAGAAAAAACAAAACTCATTTTATTTATTAATCATCTAATCATCAAAACAAGTGTGTACACACACACACACACACACACACACACATAATTTACTTTGGGCATCTGTTAATAAAGAACATTAACACCCAGAATAGAATTTACTCTAAAAAGCAACAAACTATCACCAGGCAAAAATTCTATTTCTTAATAAGTAATCACCAAAAACAAGGTCCCAGACATTTTTTTCTAGCAGGAGTTACAGAGACCTCATTCAGCCTTCACAAATGAAAATGTCAGGTTCTCAGTTGCCAAACTTCCCTGCTCCGGGGCCCGGACACGCTTTGGGCAGCCTGCCTATGTTCACTGCACCAACTCATTAGTAATCTCTTTCTCTAAACATTGAACTGCCCCGTCCATCTCTTTCAGTCAATTGAGAGTTCTGTTTGGAACATGGCATGCTGAGGGTTGGAAAATAAACAGCATTTTTTAATAGCCCACAAATTGTGGATGCTGTTCTTATTGTCCCACGTGGCCACCATTACCTTTCAATAATCGTATACCTCTCATTTATTAAAGACCCTTTGATTTAGAATGCAACAGAAAAAAAAAATATGTTTCTACCTATAGCATCAATTATGCAGATTGGCTTTTCTTGGGGGGGAAAGTAATGAGACATCATCAGTATTCTTTGAATATCTAACTTGATTCACACAGTTACCATGATAGTGTAACTTATTATTTGGTACCTGAGTTTGATGAATTCTCCACAGGCTATCAGTAATTATCTTCAAGTATCTATTACGAGGACACGGAACATTGTTATTATGTGCTGACTCAGTCGTGTGTGAGCACTGTGCTCTCTTCTACAGGCTCTGAGATTCCACCGCGATCTGTCTTAGCTGATTCACACAGGAAAGTACTATTACATTTTAAATGATCTAATCACACTACTGATGTTACATTAAGATATAAATAAAGGGAAATAGCGACATGATTTATTTGTGCATGTCAACTTGTAGGAAGAAAATGCAAAATGAAACCTCAAGATGACATCAATAACCACCACAACAAAATATTTCAGGACCTCACTGTGGCTTCCTGGTTTCGTTAGGACATGATCTCAAGTTTCAGAGGGATGTGAGAGACCAAAGTATAGGACAGCTCCTCCCTGTGACCCTGTTGAATTCGGGACCCTATGAACATGAGCAAACACAACCCAAGTGGTTCCTGACAAAGCAGAAAGGAAATGATTGTATCTCCTACCTGAGCAGCCCAGGCTTCAGGAATGGCAGGAATTTAAGTGATGTCAGGAGGCTCTCTCCCCCTTCAGGTGCCCTTCCCCTGTGTATTGGTCTTGCTCTCACTTATTACGGTTACGTGTGTCCTTGAAACGCAAGGAGGTGAGGCCTGGATGATCTATTGAGTGTGGTCAGCTGAGTTTAGTGCCCACCTCAGTGGCGTGGGGACGGAAGCAGGGGATAAGCCACGCTGTGACCAACTGCCCTGTTAAGACCATACCATATGGGAAATGGGCAGCTCCTCAAAAAAAGGCAGTGTTCTTACCAGGAGCTGAGCAGGAAGGAGTGTTGGGCGGACAAGATCAGAAAATGTCACTGTGGATTCTAACACCACAGGCCCTGAATCCTCCCCTCCAGACAGAGGCACGGAATTCCTTTGGGAGTCCAGAGAGACAGACGCAGCAGACACACTGAACCACTGAGCACTGTGAGGCCTTTCAACGTTCTTCAGCACAAAGGAGTTGCTCTTTATGTTGTCTCTTCCTCTTCAGTCCCAGAGGGGAAAATGAAAGACGTGAGGCCTTGGGGTAGTGGAGGGGAATGAAGCTTCATGGGCTGCTGAGAGCCTGCAGAGCCAGCAGACTCCTTTCAGGGATCATTTCCTCGGCTCTCTAGGTACAAATTAAACATGCTGCCACAAAAACAAACCTGATTTTATTTTAGTTATTTTAGCCTTTTCATAAAAATTCAAAATCTACTGAGAGCCTATATATCTACGTATAGTCCTTTAGCAAACGAGGCGAATAGCATAGGCTGTGTTTATTGGAATGGATGGATCCCCATGCACTTTTCTTAAATAATTAACACTCTTTTGTCGTTAGAATGCTGATTGTGTATTTTAAAAAGTGGTGTCTGATGGACACACCTCTCATCGTCAGAGAAGGTAAGTTAATATGATCGAAAGGCACTGTGGTTCTACCATACTGTGAGGGGAGCTAGAGAAGACATTTCTTTGTGATCCTCTCCAGCTCCAATCTCACTCATTCACTGAATGTCTTCCAAGAGCCCACTGGGCAGGCCATGCCACTCTTAAAAGTAAACAAGACAAGGCCCCTACCCTCTTGAATCTGGGAAAAGAGAATCACAACCACAGATAAATCCTAGTATAAAAGGGGAAGTGTGTACATGCGTAACCACATCGCACAAGGGCCCAGAGGATGGGGCAGCAGACTCTGCCTAGGGGACTGGTGCAGAGCTCCCGAGGAGGTGACACTTACACTGGGCCTTGAAGGACAAGTAGGACTTCGCCAAGCAGTCACATTGGATAAGGGACCACTCTATTCCAACACAACCTCATCTTAGTTTATATCTTAATAGTATCTACAAAGACCCAAATATTTCCTTATTTCCAAATAAGTTTACATTCGCATAGAACGCCAACGTACCTTTTATGTAGAAAATTCAACCCACAACACCAAGGTAATCTGTGTCAAGAAAAGAATACACTGGACAGTTAAACAGGAAAGGTAGACTTTAGTTAAGCCTATTACAACAGGGAAGAGAGAGTTAACTCAACTCCACCGGCTGACTTTAAGCACTGGAGTGAGCTAGCGGAGCATTAATAGGAGATGTTAGTGGGGAGGTTAGTCAGTATGATGAGACCACCTGTTTTTGCTGATTGACTCTTAAGGAACTAAGACTCCTACCCACCGGAGTCCCAGAATGTGAGTGTTAACTTTCTTAATAATGACATTTCAAAGAGGAAAACCTCTTTGTAGAAGATTTAAATCCCAAAGGGGCAGAGAAAGAATTTACAATTACAAATTGCTAAAGTAAATGCTCTAAGAAGAATGGTAAGGGACATGGGGAGGGGGGACACTTTATAAAATTTAGTCAAGCAGAGGGTACATTAAGGCCACCTTAGTCACTGATTAGTCCCAGAGTCAGAGCTTCTCAAAGATGTGCATTTGTTACAGGTGTGTCCAAATGCTGACCTCCCCGTACACTCCTGCCTCCCAGCATAGACCATGAACAGTCTTTTCATTCATTTCAGTGCACCATGACATGAAAGTTTTTAGGTTGCTGCTGGAATTTGCTTTCATGGAAGAAATTCTTAAGATTATGTGAAGGATATTTTATAAGGTAACGGAAATGAAGGCAAAGCAGGCATTTGGGGAGAGCTGAAATTTTCGACAGCAGTGTTGGAGGACACGAGAGATTAGAAGCATGTCTAAAATATCTGAAATAGTCTCAAAAACAGAGATAATTCAATGTAATGGTTTGTGGTCTCAAACTATGCTGCAGACAAAAGACCTGTAATTCATGTTTTTTGAGGTGTTTGAAAAGATGCCTTGGAAAGCCCTGGCCAGTTTGGCTCAGCGGTTAGAGCATCGGCCTGCGGTCCGGAGAGACCCGGGTTCGGTTCCCGCTCAGGGCACGTACTTCGGTTGCATTTTGTCCCCGGCCCTATTTGGTCGTGCGGGTGGCAGCCACTCGATGTGTCCCTTTCACGTCGATGTTTCTCTCTCTCTCTCTCACTTCCTCTCTCTCCCTCCCACTCTATCTGTACAAAAAATGGAAAAATATCCTCGGGTGAGGATAAAAAAATAAATAAATAAAATTTAAAAAAAAAGATGCCTTGGAAAGTGTCCTTTAATAGACTGTAAACCACAATCACCATTTCTTCCCATGTGCCAAGTAAAAGACAGAGGGAGAGTGGGTAGAAAAGGGACAGGAAAGATTGCTGTTTGCAGCTAAATGACAATCTGAATGGTTGTCTTTATAAAATAAAGAGCGACATTCACTCAGAGATATCTACAGCAGCTCTTGGTAAACTCAAGATCCTCCAGGTATCATGGATTTATAGACTGTTGTCCCAGAACACAAATTTTAATGTTCCTCAATGTAAGCTTTGCAAAGAGGTCTACTGGGACTGATTGAATATAAGAATAATCTTGTCCTTTTCTGCTTGGAAAGAACTCTACCAGTAAGCATCTTAGAAGATCTAGAGATATCATGCTAGGCTACGTTAAATTGTAAGCAGTGTATATCTAGAGAGGACTACAGCTCTCAATGAAAGGTTAGCAAACTTTCACTGTAAAGGGCTAGATAATAAACATTTCGTTTTTTCAGGTCACGTTATCTCTATCACCACTACTCAATCCTGTTGTTGTAGCATAAAAGTAGCCATAGACACTCTGAACATAAATGGACATAGCTGCGTTCCAATAAAACATCTTTGGACATTGAAATTTGACTTTCATATGCAATATTATTTTTCTTTTGCTTTTTGCCAATTATTTAAATATGTAAAATCTATTCTTAGCTTGCAAGCTGTACAAAAACAAGCAATGTGCCAGATTTGGCCCACAAGCTATAGATTACCCACCCCTGGTCTAAATAAAAGAAGAATCACAAATCCCACATATTCTCAGTGCACCTCATTTTCATGCCTCGCCTTAAAACATGAGCTAGTCACAGGGGAGAATATTCCCAGCACCCATGTTGACAAAAAGTGAAAGATAGTCAAGTCCTAAATTGTTTTGCCAATGTCCCAGGCTCATAAGAGCCTAATCTCACACAAAAGGAATCATTGGTTGACATATTCAACCCATGTTTACCAAAGGATTGCTCTGAGCCAGGTACAGTGCTAGACACTAATACATACAGCAGAGACTAAAACTCTTTGGTCTTATAGAGTTCACCCCCACAGAGTTGTCCTCTAACTTCAGTGAGCATTAGATTCACCAATGTTACCTTCAAAAATGACAGAGAGTGGATATTTTTCAAAATACTCCCTGGACCAATTAAACCAGAATCGCTGAGGTAGGGCCTACACCTTTTCACAGTAATTTGCTTTTAAAAACTTCCACTGGCCACACTGTAGCCTCCAACATTGGTTTAATTGCTTTGGTGTAGGCCTGAGCACAGGTAGCTTTTAAAGCTCTCTGGGTGATTCTAAAGTGCAGCCAGGATTGCGAACACTGGCCTACAACTTCTAAGTAGGCAGAGTTGATGCATGAGACTCATGGGGCTCCTTAAAACACCCACTCCTAAAAGCAGTTTGGGGAGGAGCCCCCACCCACCCACACCCCCCACCTGCTCCGGGGTGTACTTCCCTGGGGCCAGAGTGTTCGAGCTTTGGCCAGACCCTCAGTTCCCCAGACTCTCATGGCCACCAGGTTCACGTCTCACAGCTTCTCACCATGAGATCCAATTTTCTCAATTAATTCTCTTGGTCTACCTATCTCAGTTAAGCCTTTTCCCCAAAACACAATCTTTAAAACATAGCCTTTTCATCAAGGTCTGTGTAGAGCAGTGGTTCTCAAAGTGTGGCCTTTGGTCCAGCATCTTCAGGATTACCTGAGAACTTGTTAGAAAGGTACATTTCTAGCCCCATTCTAGGCCTATGAATAAGGAACTGTGAGGATAGGTCCCAGTAGTCTGTGCTTTAACAATCCCTCCAGATGATTTTGAAGCACACTCACGTTTTGGGACAAGTGGAATACAGAAATGAAGAGTATAGTAAATTTTAAACATATCACTAACTCAATTAGTAGTTGTTTTTGAAAATGAAACAATGAACTAAAATTTGGGGAGGTAAGTTTCTCGAAACTTTTGCTTTTGATCTCTTTGAACACTCAAACTCTAACTTGAAAGATAATAGAGCTCCTTCAGCCTTAAAGAAGAATGAAATCCTGCCATTTATGACAACATAGATGAGCCTGAAGGACATTATGATCAGTGAAATAAGCCAGACACTGAAAGACAATCGCTGCATGATCTCACTTACCTGTGAAATCTAAAAAAGTCAAATTGATGTTAGCACAATGCAGAATGATTGTTACCAGCGGCTGAGAGTGGGAAACTGAGATGTTGGTCAGAGGGCACAAACATTGCAAAGATGAGTAAGTTCTGGAAGCCTAATGCATAACACAATGCCTGTAGTTAACAATATTAAATAGAGTATTATGAAATGCATAGCATTACAATTACAGTGAATACAATAATATTCTTAAATTTTACTTAGACTAGATCTCAAGTGTTCTCAACACACACACACACACACACAAATGGTAACTATATAAGGTGATGAATATGTTAATTAGCTTGATTATGGTAATGGTTTTGCAATGTAGATATATATCAAAACATCATGATGCCTGCCTTAATTATATAAAATTTTTGTCAATTCTATCTCGGTAGAGCTGAAAATAAAAAATAATGGAGTTCTTTGAGCCCAAAACTGCAGCTCTTGGGTATTATATCTCCTGAATTAGAATATTCTCTTAAACTGGATTTTATAAAACATATGACAAGGACATTTCTGTCATTTCTAGGTCACTGGCATAGAACATAATATGAAAATGGAAGGCAGAACAGTCTATTGCTTGCTTACAAATTAAAACTCCCGTGAGAAGGTTTGGGGCCGGCGTTCGGAATGGCAGTGAGCTATGACATATCATGGAAAACTTCAAAGAGTCCGGCCAGCACGCAGCTGGTAAACGGCAGGACGGCTCACCAGCCTCTGTAGATTGGGTCCATCTATCTGTGGTGTTTGGATATGCTGCTTCCAAAAACTGTTTCCTTTTGTTTTCACTGTCCACTGAGTCATAAAAATGGAGAAGTCAGAGGCATATAAGGACATAGAGTCTACATAACCATTGTCAAAAACAAAGTTGGACACTAGTTAAGGTGGTAAGGAGCGGTTTTACTCAGTAATATATTATTGCAATAGGAAAAACAGTCCTGTGTGAACTCAAGTTGAATTTGTGCAGAGGTGACTGGGCATTTTAATGGGAGAAGGAGGAACTCGAGAGGGGGAATGGTAGGGGCTTGACAAGAGTCAAGGAAGTAAAACATTACAAAAGTGGGAAAAGGGGATTAGTCCATGTGAAAACCATCTGGGTTAGGCTCCGACCCTCCCACAGAGGCCCAGAGACAGGGGCCCTATCTTCAGGTGCTGGCTGGAAACAAACAGTCAAAATGAGGTCATCTGTTTGAATCTTTAGGGACATACCATTCCTATGTCATAATGTGTGTGTGTGAGTGTGTGTGTGTGTGAGTGTGTGTGTGTGTGAGTGTGTGTGTGCACGCGCACACACGCGCGCAAGTGCTAAAATCTCTCAAGCACACTGAAAAAATGGTATTAGGGGAAAATAAGCAGAGAATTAACAAGCCTCCCAAAGACATTTTTATCTCAGAGAAAGTGGGGCACCACCTATGGCTGCCTCTACCCAGGAGAGAACCTGTTTAGAAAACGCTGATACACCATGAACCTTAGAAGGAAGGTTCCCAGAGACATTTTCTTTTCAACTTTAGTGAGAGAAACAAAACGCTAAATATTTCAAACTGCTGCTCTTAATTTGTCAAAGAGACAAAAGAAACAGCAGAAGAGTTACAAGCACAGGCCTCTCAACACAACAGACGGCAGGAAGCCTGTCTCGTGGGGGCAGGGAGGATCTTGAAAAATAATCAGTGCACAACAAATATTTTTAAGTGGCAAAAGCAAACACAGAAAAACACAGGTGGGAAATATATTCCTGGCTATAACCAAGCTAGGGGAAAAAAACAAGATAAATACGAAACTGTAAAAGAGCGGAGTATAACTAGGAGGGCAGTGAGAGATTACTGCCATATAACGGAGAAGGGATAGAGCAAAAAAGGTACCCAGGGTGCATAACAAAAGAAATGAAAGAAGAGGGGAAAAATATTTCACAGACTTGGACCCTCATCTTATTGTTTCTATTAAATTCATATTGAAATCAAAGTTATACATATAGGAAAACAGCCAGCTCAAGAAGATGTAACATGAATACATAGATAAAATTTATTCTTTATCCAAGAAATTAAATTGAATCAAGATTCTCTCTGGTCCTTTTTTCCCACATGCTCTGTCCAGTGTTATGTTTGATTACCCTCTGTGCTCAGAGAAACCCATACTAGTAGGAACATGAAGCTTGATAATTGCTCAAGGCACTACCTACAAGGCTCAAGGATGCTACAAGTTAAAGCCAGTGGGCCCCAGGCAGTGAAAACTTCCCACTGGTTCTGTGGTTACTAGGGGCAAAAGGCGACTTCACAGTTGGTGCCTTGAATGTATTCCTGACTCAGATGAGGGAGCTGCCAGAGAGCTGGCATAACCAGTAGGAGGGGACTGATCAAAGAAACAGCTCTGCAAAGCAAAAGAAGAAAATGGAGATATCCACAGAGTGCTGGGTAGATCAGTGTTTCTCAGCAGTGGTGATTTTATCCCCCAGGGAAAATCTGGCAATGTCTGAAGACTCTTGTTACACTGGGGGAGGGTGCTCCTGACATCAGCAATGCTGCTGAGTATCTGAAATGCACAGGACAGCCCCCTACACCAAAGATTTATCCAGCCCCAAATGTCTCTGACACTGAGATGGAGACACCATGGTATAGACCAAGAAATAAAAATCACTGTTAAAGAGTGAAATGAGGTCAGCTTGCGGCAGCGGGGTCAATATTAAGTACTAGGGGATGACATGATGGAGAAATGGCAAACTGAGTCATTAGCATGAGAGTATTAGCATGCCAAGTATGTTGTGAGAGAAATAGGCAAACACATGGGAATAGACTGAGTAATCCGTCCTGCGATATCCTCTACACAATCCTTATTAGTTGGAGAAGATTGCACTGGGCGTTTGAGATTTCTTTGAAAGTAAGGTATGCAAGCAATGTGGAGTGAGGGGTCTGTGTAAGGCACACAAGATAGGCTACCAGGGAGAAGAGAGGCTATTTGAATTAAAAATACCTTAGTCAATAATGGCTGCAGAGATAGAAGGTTCATAGTTCCCCTGTCAGTCAATGACAAGGTTTAGATCCTTAAATGGAGGGGTTATTTGCATGTTTGGAGAAGCAGTTTGTTTTATAAAAGAAGGGGAACATTTCTGAAAAGGTAGGACTTAACCTGACTATATCAATTCCCCTAGTAGGTGAGCTAGGAATTGCAGCATCAGGATCCTGTGAGTATCATCAAGTTTTTTCCTAGATTCTTCATTTAAAGATGGGACTTTGGGGCCTGCCCATACCTCTCTAACAGTTATATACAGAACAACTGACCACATCAGTGAAAGCAGTTCTTAGGGTCTGAGTTTCATTCTGCCTCATGTTCACATGGCCTTACAGAGCTGAACCCAACAGCAAATTTAATAAATGCCACAGATTATAGTATTTAGTTCAAATCTAGTATGTTCCGCTAGTGGATTTTGTTTCATCATGCTTTAGGCAGCCCCTCTAGAACTATCTAGCTATGCCTTTTTTTTTCTTTTCTTTTTAGTAACAAATTTGTGTTCACTGATCCATAGATGTTGTGATACCATCATAAATCTCTGCAATAACAGGTACACTTTAAGAGATTTTATTTTGGGTTGCTCGTTATATTCTCATCTATTTGATGTGAAGCAAAGCCTTTACAAAAATTCCAAAGGGCTCCAACATTAAAAGGATTAAAGTGGCAAAATGTCAACAATTTTGCACAATGAGCTGAGAAGTGTTTCTGAAAACTGCTCTCTTTATCAAAAGAGCATGAACATCTAGTTATTCTGAATCTCTGCCAATCTTCTTGCAATGCCGTCTTTAAGAGCATTTAAAAGGCTTTTTGTTCCATCATTATGATGGGAACAAAAAAATACAGTTGGAAATGACACCTCTATAAATCAATTAAAAATGAAGAGGGATAATTAATAAGGCCAGAGCACATGTAAAGTGCCATCATCTTTCAAAATCTGTTTACCTGGGTTTTCATTTAGATGGAACCACTAGAAAATGCCACACTGATCCAGAGATACCCTGAAGAAAAATCACACTAAAATAAAAAAAAATTTTTAAATGTGCTGCTTCAAAAAATGTATACATATAATTTTCATTTTTGCCATACTGTCTTCTTCAGTAACTGTAAAATTGTTACCTATTTTAGAGAGTTTCTTAGTTTTCATCAAATGTTCATGAATGTCACTTCTTATAATTATGACCTCACTTTAAAAAAAAATAATAATAAGTTTTAAGAAATACACATAGCATGCCTTGAGAACCCAGTTTTTCCTTCAGATGACCAGACAAAACCTATAAAAATGTTAAAGCTTGCTGCAGTCTAAAAGAGACCGACTTGAAACAAGAGGAAAATTATATTCAACTTAGGATAACCTACAGCCTACATTAAATATCATAGATTTAACATTTTATTTCAAATTCGCATATGATCCAAATAATTAACATTAAGACAAATAAAAATCATCCTAAAACACCTTAAATCTACCACACACGTTTCTATAAAACTATTACCATATTACTGAAATATTAATATTCACACAAAGAAGTTCACATAGAAACACCTTACAGGAAATGTACGGAAGCATTATACTACTCAAGTGTGTGATGGGAAAATATTAAAATACTTTCTACTTACATAATGCTCACAAGGAAAGATCTAAAGGCCAATGAAAAAAATTAAAAATGATAAAATATTAGTTTCTATTTAGTACTGGTCTGAAGTTCTTGATTTTCCAAGGAGAAAAAGTACAGGAGGGAGAAAAACAATAATATTCTGTAGCGCCCACCACATCCTGGCCACTGTGAGCAGTGCGTTGTCTCTCTCATCTCATTGCAAGGGCAACCACATGGGATAGACCTGAGAGCCCAGGCACATGGCGTTAATGGACCCCATTTTGGACAGCTGTGCTTGTAGTAAATACAAGTTTCATACAAGATTCCCCAGGTCATACCTTTTTCCTATCCTAGAATTGTCCAAGGACCTATAGGACACAACTCTATTTGATTTTATTTATTCCAACATTTTTCAAATGAAGGTGACCACAGGACACTGTCCTTTCCTCTAAGTAGCTCTTTGAGAAACACTGTACTACATCAGTCTTTCTGAGATGAGTAAGTTGGATATATTAGCGGAAAATGCAAAGTATACAATTTGTCAAATACACTCAAAACAAGTTCATAGGAAAGGATTTTGATCTGGGTATAATGCTACATTTCACCTCTAGAAATACTTAACAAATGAGTGAGCGCAGTTTTTGTAATGCCATTTGAGCTGTCCCTACAAAAGGTGTGGAAGAGAAGGAGGCCTAAAAGACACTGGTAAAGTTATTGATTTTAGTGAAAGTATAGGTTTTCATTTCTAAAAACAATAGCATGAACAGTGAAATCTGCATCTTAGTAAATCCAAAACACATTCTATAAAAATGACTATTTTATTAAACCAGAAAGAAAGTAAAAGTCTTTGACTATGAGTTTGCTGAGTTGATACTATTATCATAATATCCCTATTTAAACAAAATAAATGAATAATTTTGGTTTTTCAAAGTGAATATAAGGAAACCAAAGGCAATTTGAATTGAGAAAATCTATTTTCTTGTTATTGCATTGTCACCAAAAGGTCAGCAGAATAAGCACAATATGTTACAGAATTTCCACTCTAATATTATCACAAATTCCATTATTTGTAGGATGTTTTCTCTGCATTATTCTGTGTGAGCTACTGTGTTAAAATGTGGATATGAGAAATCCAAATCAAAGTTTTAGAAACTGCGGGCATTTGCAACTCTCCAAATATTTACTTATTTTGCAGAATTAAAAACATGCTGTTGCACTTGCCAGTTTGGCTCAGTGGTTAGAGCGTCAGCCTGCAGACCAAAGAGTGGTGGATTCAGTTCCGGTCAAGGGCATGTACCTTGGTTTCAATTCGATCCCTGGACCTGGTCGAGGTCATTCAGGAGGCAACCAGCTGATGTATCTCTCTCACATCAATGTTTCTCTCTCTCTCTCCCTCTCTCTCTCTCTTTCTCTCTCTCTCTTTCTCCTTCCCACTCTCTCTGAAAGTGGATGGAAAAATGTCCTCAGGTGAGGAGTTAAAGTAAGTAAGTAAATAAATAAATAAATAAATAAAAACATGCTGATGTTCTAAAATAACATTTACTCTAATACTTGTATCCATTGGTAATTCTTAAACATAAACTGTGGCCTAATGTGTGTTAAAGACATGGTAGGAGCACACACACAAAATGTGTATAACATGGTGCCTGCCTTACAGAACTTACAATTCAATTATGAATTAAAATAACAAGATTGAACACATCACTACAGTGCAGATCCTTGATATTCATGAGCAAGTCATCCGTAAAGCTTCATGGATCCCAAATGTCAGGCCCTCACTACAGCCCTCCTGTGTTGCTGAATTGGGTAACAGATCAACTACGTGGATTTCAGAAGTGAAGCAAGAAGAGAAAACATGATAAATAGTACCTTTATGAATGCCCAAGTCTTAAAATCAATTGTAAACTTATGTGATACTGATAATAATGCTAGTATAATTCAGAAAGTAAGGATATGTGCAATCATGTGTTCACAGGAATTATTGCACATCTACCATATACTTGACAAATGTTCTTAGCATTGGCATTATAGCAGTGAATAAAAAATATACAAAATTCTCTCATTAAGCTACCATTCTAGTGGAAGGAGACAAAAAGTGAATTGATAAATATTTAATTTATCAGGTTATGCTATAAGTGCAAGAGGCATAGGCAATGCTGAAAATGGGGATTGATTGTTATTCATTTGGATTAGTCAGGAAATATTTCTGATACTTTGACATTTGAGTAGAGAACTAAAGATGTCGAAGAGAAGAACACACCAAGCAAAGGGGAAAGCACGTGCAAAGGCCCTGGTGAAACAGTGACGTTAGCAAATTTGAGGAGCAGCAAGAAAGGCAGTGAGGCAGGAATGAAGCGGGAAGGAGAGCAGTGGGAAATGAGGTCAAGAGAGTTGTGTACTTGCATCATGGACAGCAAAAGCCACTGTACTAGCCTGAGCCAGGCATGGGCCAGAGTCTTATTAGAGTGTTATGACATCAGATAGCATTGTACAGATCTTAAAAGAAATGAAATTTATCTCACCTGAAGGAAAATAAATAAATGTGAGATTCATACTTATATTTGTTAGCAATCTGATGTTTAGGCATAACTAGTACTTCTAAAAACATTTAAAGCAAGACCAAAGCTTCTACTCAGACTTCTATTCAAATGAATCTTCTATTCCTGGCCATTTTTCTCCCATCACAGCATCATTCTGAATCCCACTGAATTCATCTGGCCAGTTCACTGGTTTTCCAGCTTTCTTCATTTTATTCTGAAAATCTCTCAAAAAAAAAAAGAGAGAGAGAAAGTATAATCAAACTAGTCACATATGGTTCCATGTAAAAGGAAAACTTCTGAAAAACTATTTAAATGTCTGGTTAAAATTCTTAAAAATCCATGGTGGCCTCAGTCTGCTACCAGCATATAATAGCAGAAACACAAAGAATGCTAAAAGGCAAAAGTTCTGACGCCTGTCTGATAAAGGTGTTCAAGCATGGGTTGGAAAAAAGGTGAGAACTAATCAAGCAAGATGATTTCATCCAAAATATACATTAATTTATGAGGTGTTAACAACATGGGAATTAACCTATGAAATTATTTTATTAAACAAAAAGAATTAAATGTGCTACTCTCATTATAACAGAAATATGAACTACATCATACCAAAAAATAACCAAATAAGGACTAAAATGGGTTTTATAAGGACAAGATGCCTAAGTGGTTCAGGCCCTTTCAAGTTCAACATACTAAATCAGGAACTGAACTTTCAAGCTGACTTCTTCAGCCTTCATAGGCTCATATGGGCAAATGACGGCTATCTCCATTCTTCAGTTTCCTCAGTTAGTCGTTGAGGAAAATTCCCTTGCAGGGTTTCCCAATGGGTATTTTTAGAATTGCTCAGGTCTGCCAATTGCTAAATATTATGATTTTTTTACCATGTGTCTATAGACCTCAAAACAATTATTAGCAAATTCCAAGGCACACTGAAGAAGAAGAAGAAGAAGAAGAAGAAGAAGAAGAAGAAGAAGAAGAAGAAGAAGAAGAAGGAGAAGGAGAAGGAGAAGGAGAAGGAGAAGGAGAAGGAGAAGGAGAAGGAGAAGGAGAAGGAGAAGGAGAAGGAGAAGGAGAAGGAGAAGGAGAAGGAGAAGGAGAAGGAGAAGGAGAAGGAGAAGGAGAAGGAGAAGGAGAAGGAGAAGGAGAAGGAGAAGGAGAAGGAGAAGGAGAAGGAGAAGGAGAAGGAGAAGGAGAAGGAGAAGGAGAAGGAGAAGGAGAAGGAGAAGAGAGTCAATGCATCCTAGTTTCACTTATTGAAAATCCCCTAAAAGGTCATTGGAGTGCATTGTTCAATATCCTGAATATCATTTCTTGAGACCCGGGATTGATCATGGTGTTTTCTGTTGAACTTATATAAATGAAAAAAAAAAAAAATCCAAATCTGCAAATTTTATTGGAGACAGGAGCTTAAAAAGGTTGCTACTTTCATAAAGCCTTTCTCAATCAGTTACACAAAAGTAATTTCTCTCTCCTTTGAAGTATTTTAGCAGTTATGGCCTATATTAATCATTTGTCAATTTATTTTATACTGCTTTTTGATAGCTCTTCTTTTTTTGCATTTAAGTGTTATTTTAATAATTCATTGTTGCACTTCTCCATGCTTAAGACTTATTTAACAGAGTTTTTAAGCATTTTTAAGATTAAAGACTAAAAATTTAATAGCTATTCAACCCTTTCCCCAGACAAAGGCACTCAGGTATTGTTGCCATATTTGGAATATTTCAGACCCTCCTAACAATATGGTGATCAGATTTCTTGATTTTTGGTATATTGTTGGAGAAAAGTTCACAGCTAACTAATAAAAGGCATAGATACTGATACCAAGGCAATGTAGTCTTCCAAAAAAATATTCACTCAGGCCTGAATATGTCAATTTACAAGGGTAACCACAATTTTCACACTGTTAAAGATATGAAAGCTATGATTGAAGAGAATTCTGGGAAGAGAGCAGTGTAGGAAGCACCAGGAAACAGTCTTCACACCTACAAAACAATTGCACTGGCTGAATCTGTCTAATATAACTATTTTGAAACTTTGGAGTCTATTAAAGGCTTGAAATTTCCATGGAAAGACTTGGATGTGGTTAATTTTAATTTTAGTCAATTTCAGGACTTAGCATAGTAGTGGCTACCCATCCCCCAGGCTCCCCCTGATGGCTGACAGCTGTGAATGTATTCCTAGAGTGGCTTGCACACTGTTTTGGGGAGCCAGCAGGCTCAAATAAGACCCTGCTTTCCAAATATCGAGAATCTGTGTTCTGAGTGCTGATACTGCTCCTGGTCACAAAGGGCAGATAGAGAGGACAGTGGCTAAATCGTGACGAAATAGAAAATCTGAATAGGTGTAAACTAAGGTTGAGTTAATAATCAAAAATCTCCTGACAAAGGAAAGCCCTGGACCTGACATCTTCACTGGTGAATTTCACCAAGCATTTAAAGAATCAATACCAATCCTTCTCAAACATTTCCCAAAAAATGGAAGAGGAAGGTATACTTCATAACTGATTCTATGAGGCCAGTATACTTCACAACTGATACCAAAGCCAGACAATAACACTGCAAGAAAAATAAAACCCACAGATGAATATTCTTTATGAACATTGATGTAAAAATCATTAATAAAATACTAGTAGACCATATTTAACAGCATATTAAAAGGATCATACGCCATGACTAAGTTGGATTTATTCCTGGAATGCAAGGGTGGTTCAACATGCAAAAATCAGTCAATGTCCTATACTATATTAATAAAATAAATTTTTAAAAAATGCTCAATTGATGCAGAAAAAAACATTTGAAAAAATTCAACACCCTTTCATGATAAAAAGACTCAAAAAGAAAACTACCTCAGCATAATAAAAGCCATGTATGAAAAACCTATAGTGAACATCATGCTCAATGGTGAAAGATGAAAAGCTTTCCTCTAAGATCAGGAACAAGACAATGATATTCATTTTCACCACTTCTATACAACATAGTATTGGCAGTTCTAGCCGGAACAATTAGACGAGAAAGAGACATAAAAGGCTTCCAAATTGAACAGAAAGAAGTAAACTTATCTCTATGTGTAGATGATAATCATCTTATATGCAGAAAACACTAAAGATTCCACAAAAAGTTATTAGAATTAATTCAGCAAAATAGCAGGACAAAAAGTCAACATGAAAAAGTCACTTGCATGTCTATCCGCTAACAATAAAAAATATGAAAAGAAAATTATAAAAGCAACTTTATATACAATAGTATCAGAAATAATAAAATACTTAGGAATGAATTTGATCATGGAGGTGAAAGACATACAACGAAACTACAAAACATTGCTTAGAAATTTAACAAAGACATAAATAAATGTAAGCACATCTCATGTTCATGAATTGGAAGACTCAATAGTATTAAGATAGCGGTACATCCCAAGTAATCAATAGATTCAATGCAATCTCTATAAAAATCCCAGTAAAATTTTTGCAGAAATGGAAACATTCATTCTAAAATTTATATGGAATCTCAAGGGACCCTGGAGAGTCCCCCAAAAATTCTTGAAAAAATAAGAACAAAGCTGGAGGACTCATACTTCCTGATTTCAAAATGTACTACAAAGATACAGTCACCAAAGCAGTCTGGTGCTGGAATAAAGACAGACATAATAGACCCATAAACTGGAATAGAGATACCAGGAATAAACCCTTGCACATATGGTCAAATGATTTTTGGAAAGGGTGCCAAAACCATGGGGAAAAGATAGTCTTTCCAATAAATGGTACTTGGAAAACTACTTATCTACATGCATAAGAATGAAGCTGGACTCCTATCTAATACCATATACAAAAAATTAACTCAAGATTGATCAAAGACTTAAATAGAAGACCCCAAACTATAAAACTATTTTAAAATATTGTGCATAACATACATTATTAGAGTAAAAGGCAATAGACTGAATGGAAGAAAATATTTGAAAGTCATATTTCTGATAAAAATTAATATCCAGAATATATAGAATTCTTAAAACTCAATAATGAAAAAACAAATAAACTGGTTAAAAACTGGATAAATGACTCGAATAGGTATTTCTCTAAAGAAGATACACAAATGGACAATTAAGTCCACATGAAAAGATGCTCAACATCACTAAATATTTGGAAAATGCAAATCAAAACGACAATGAGGTACCATCTCATACCCATTAAGATAGGATATGTAGAAATTAGAACTTTTATGCACTGTTATTGAAAATTTAAAATGTACAACTGCTATTAAAAGAAACAATATGGCAGTTCCTCAAAAATTTAAAAATAGAATTACCATATAATCCAGCAATTCCACTTCTGTATGTCTACCCAAAATAATTTAAAGCAGGGTCTGAAAGATACATTTGTACACTTATGTTCATAGCAGCATTGGTCACAACAGCTAAAATGTGGAAGCAACCCAAATGTTCATCAATGGATGAATGGATAAGCAATATGTGGTACATGCATATAGTGGAGTATTATTCAGTCTTATAAGAAGAAAGGATTTTGACGTACTATGACATGAATGAACCTTAAGGACATTGTGCTAAGTGAAATAAGCCAGTCACAAAAAGACATACACTATATGATTCCACTATATGAGGTACCTAGAGTAGTAAAAATTACAGAGACATAGATTTGTTGTTGCTGGGCACTTGGATGGAGGGGGGTGGTGGAATAGAGAGTCGTTTAATGGATATAGAGTTTCAGTTTTACAAGATAAGAAGAGTTATGAAGATGGATGGTAATGATGATTGTACAACGTTATGAGTGCATTTTATAGCACTGAACTGTACAGTGGTTCAGTTAAAAATGGCTAAGATGGTTTTAGAAAATTGGATTGAAAAGTAAAATTATGTAGAGGGCAAAGCATGTACTTTGATCTCAGTGAAACTTGGGTTCAATTCTCTGGTCCTCAGCTTATTGCTTCTGTGACTTTGTGTAAGTTACAAAAGCTCTCTAAGGTTCTATTTCCTCATCTGCATAAAGGAAATGATAATATCTTCTTTGAAAATTATTGTGATTATTCAGAGAATATATTAAAACACCTGGATAAGACAGAAGCTCAAAAAGCTATTCATACAGATTAGGACCCTCACTGGACACTAGCTGGTAATGTCTGTCATTAGCCAGATGGACTTAGGACAGAAAAAATCTTATATCTGAGAGCATTTTCTGTTTAATTTTTATTTTTAAGGAAACTTGGAGCTTTTCACCCAACTTGAATAGGTACAAGCTCCGCTGCAAGTATTTCGTCAAAATTCATCTTCCTTATCCACCTTTGTTTTACTCTTACTCAGTATAATGTTCCTACTTATGTTTTGTTATATTATATTATATTATATTATATTATATTATATTATATTATATTATATTAATGTTTGTGCAGCTTCAACATTTTTAAGAAGTTGTCTAAATACATGAACAAGGTAAATCACCTAAATTTTGAACATTGACAAATTTCTTAAAGGATTATCCAGTTCAATTATTATTTCTTTAAGCCAATAAACACGAGGAGAAAAGAAGTTAAAAGCAAAATGTCAGTTGACCATGTTTTTCCATTTTCACTGGATTGTCATTGAAGAGAAAACCTGTAGTCTTCACAGTGGCTTATGAAAGAAAATAATTTCATGCATTAAATTAATAGGATCTTACAAGAGCGTTGCTGTGGTATAGAAAGAGATAGCTGCAAAGAATCAAGGTTGTCATTGTTTTCACTAGTCCTTTCTGTGCCAGTTATCTGCCATGAATACCAAAAAACAGAAAACCAAAAATTCCTGAAAAAGTAGATTTTCATCTTAGCCCTATCACTTTATGGATTATCTTGGTAGCTTGGACCATGCCACTTTGTACACATGTGAATACCCCCCAAATCATGAAGGTTGAAATTTTGACCTACACCTCTTACTTCACAGAAGATATCCCACTGCACCTGGTCTACAAATGAATGTTTTTCAAGTCCTTTACCTCCAACACAGTTACTTTTAAAACTGTCACTGAGTCACTTCTTCAAGACTTTTTCAGCAAAATGCTGATTCTATCAGATTTATTTTCAAAAACCTGGATATGATTTCCTCAGCATTTTGAGGGCAAAATGCCAAATTCACAGAACCATTCAAGACAGTGTAAATGACCAAGCAGACATAAAGCATATATTACCAGCTATAAGTCATTCACTGGAAGTTACAATAAACTCTTGCATTTCTTCAGCTATGAACATATCTGGACAGGCTTATATAATAAATCTGATTATCTTTACATTTAGGAAGGAATCACAATGTTATTTGAATGGAGAAAAGATTGGTACTATCCTTGACGTGGTAAAAGAAATCCTTGGCTTTTTTATTAAGTCAATACCCCCTCTATGTATGCTCATCAGGGTTGTTATTTCCCCATTTAGGTGGTGAGTATCTTTTGTGATCATTTATTGAGCCATATCATCATTCTTTGTATGCTCTTGATATGTAAATATTAACAAAAAAAGCATGTAAGCAATTTAATAAGTAAAATTGATATGAGACGTGCTCGCTTCAGCAGCACATATACTAGAAGCGGAATGATACAGAGAAGATTAGCAAGGCCCCTGTGCAAGGATGACACGCAAATTTGTGAAGCGTTCCATATTTTTTTAAAAAATTGATATGAGGCGCAGCCATAACTGTATTTCTCCACCACATTTACCTTTACAAAGTTGTAATATCTTCTAGGATTTCTCCATCCACATAATTGAAGAAATGTTAAAAATGGGCTAGAAATATAAATATTTGATGTACATATCAACCTGAGAGATGTCCTGAATCCTAGAAGTATTGAAATTCATATCAAATTCATTGCAGGCAGTAATGATCCAGGACACAGTTCGCTAAGGCATCCTGTTTCTCTCCTTCTTTGTTAAAACTGTTCTCTACTTAGTGTATACTCTTCCAGAAAGTGGACAAGAGACGGAAAAATGAGATCAAAGTAACCTAATGTTTTGCTACCATAATGGAGGCACCAAAATATCTCATTATAAAGGAGGTAAAATTGTATTTTCCAAAGGGAAATTTGGTGATTATCAGTGGGATTTGATTTGTTCTAATGCTCACTCATTTGGATGGCACTTGAGAAATATTCATAAGTAAAATAATGACATCTGTATAGGAACTATTAATACTTGTTTTATATTTGGACATCCAGTCAGTTACTCTGGATTTTCTCTTTTTCCTACCCTGATGGCAGTACCAAAGAATTCTCCCTGCCCGCCACCTGTCCACCTTGCATTGTTCTTCTCTTTTTGCCCTAGAAGGGCTATAGCAGAGCTAATACATTCTTACCATGATATTTACTGACTCATTTTTAGTCTTATTTTCCAAATTCCACCTCCTGAGGCACTAGTTATGTGGTCACACATGTGTCTCTTGATCATTATTGGTTAATAAGTCTCCTAGCTATCAATCCAAATGACAGCACATACATTTTTCTTACCAAGAAATTCAGTCTATGTGGCATTTACTCTATTTACAGGAAGTATGGATACAAACACAATCCATTGAAATGTATGTGCGGGTACGTGTGTGAGAGAGAGAAAGACAGAGACAGAAATATAGAGACAGGGAGACAGAGAGCAAGCTCCAGAAACCTGCTTCTTGGACACTGAGCATTCCACATATTTATCACAACCTTCCAAATTTCCACTTAGAAGTTATCGACTTCACAGACAATTTTCAATGATGTCCAACAAAAATAAATTACATACTTATAAAGCCTTCTACAGCTATAAAGCAATTTTACAGATATTACCTCATTTGATCATTACAGCCACCATTGCATAATGTAGGACTCTCATTAACCTATCATTACATGGGAATGAAACTTTTTGATAAGTGCTTACAAAATCCTGTAGTCAAAAACAGGAGTCAAAACAGTGGAGTCAAAAACAGGAGAAATGTCAAAACAGTAACTGAAAATGTATGAAGTTGCTGAAGAGCCTGTATAAACAATTCCACTTTGTATTTTACCTGGAATTTTAAACCTAGCAAGTATAATAGATTAAAAGGATCAAATCAAATTGTTAGTTGAGGTTTTCAGAATATCTTCCACAATTAAAAATCTTTTTCTCTTCTTTAAGATGTACAATTAAGAACCTATGTTAAGCCCCCGACTGGTGTGGCTCAGTGTTTGATCATCAACCCATGCACCAAGAGGTTGCCGGTTCGATTCCTGGTCAGGGTACATGCCCAGGTTGTGGGCCAAATCTCCAGTGGAGGACATGCAGGAGGCGGCCATTTGGTATTCTCTCTCATTGATGTTTCTCTCTCTCCCTTCCTTTCTCTCTATAAAATCAATAAAGAAAAAAAAATTTTTTAAACCCTATGTTAATGGAGAGATAATCAGGTTGATTGGATTATCTAGACTGACTTCACTCACACCATGTTCACAGATTAGTCCTCCATTTCAGATTATTCTTCAAAGCAATAGCAACAAAGTCAACTCAATTTTAAAGATGCAGTTATTTTGATATGTGAAAGTTCTATTTTAAAATATGACCCAAATTTTTCCCAATCTTATATAATATTACAGAAGTGTCATATACTGCATGAAATTTAAATTGTGATGAATTACTTATGACATTAGCAGATTTTGAGTATTAATGAACTCAATTAAAGGTCCTAACTTTGTCAACACAAAGTACTTTTCACATATGTGATTAATAACAAAAGAGGGTATTTGAAGCTTAATTCTTTTACCAGCTCCCCAGTGTTAGATTGTGATATCCATATCACAAACATGATAAATACTCTTAATCAGTGGTATAAGAGTTCTCATTAGGTACTCATTAAACTCCTTCCTGCACCTTAGGATAACCTTGAGAAGTGCATTAGACACTAATGAATATATGTTTTCATTCTATAACTCTTATTAATGATAGTGGAATTTATATACATGCACTAAGCAAAGATAGTACGTGTAAACTATAAAAAAATAAGTGATTGGAATTTCATATCTTAATATCAAAATAAAAGATATATTTGTTGATTTGTTTAAATAAAACTCTGCATAAATGCCACATATGGGATAAAGATAAGTTGGAAGAAAAAAATCTTCAGACACTTAAAATACTTAAATGTTTGGCAATAGTTAAGATAAAAATAAATAAACACCTGAATTTTTTACAACAAGAGTAATTTTTTTTAAAACAACCATTTTGGATTCTGTCAGATGTTACAGTCCAGTTCCTTAATGTATTTTTTTTTTTTTTAAAGATATAAAAGGTGATTGTTTTAATATAAACCAGGACTTTTAAAATCCTCTCTAGCACTTTCAGTTGTCACATGGTCATAAACCAAAGACCCAAATAATTTCAAATGATGATACTATTTAGGCAACAATGCTATACTATTTAGGCAACGGTGCGCATGTGTCAGTACTTTTAATGTTGTATACATAAAATGATAATAAAAAGATGATTATAAACAAGATGTCGCCCCTCCATTTCTGTGGTCAGCACACTGCATTACAGTAAACCAAGTTTATGTTCCACCATCAAGTGTGGTTTTCCCATTAGTTCACTTTGTGATGGGTCATTAAGAGTATCTTCAAATCCAATAGTCTCATCACTACCCCTCAAAATACCCAGTGAAAGGTTTGAGCTTGGAAGAAATGGAAGACGCTGAACCTGTTGCACTGCCTTGAATTCCGTTTGCAATTTTAGTGGAGCAAACAGACCCTGGATGTTTCTCAGTGTAGAAAAATTCATTTTATCTTGGTTGAGCTGGAAATTTTTTTCTGATAATTCAAGAGGATGACTGGGCAAAACTTCATTTTTCACACAAGAAAAACCTTTTCGAAGAAGATCATGATTTTCAAAAGGTCCACTTGCGGATAGCTCAGTAACTGGAATACTGTCTTCTAGCTGAGATCCAAGCCCTCTGGTATCCATCTTCAGGTCGCCCTGCGGAGAACTCCTCAGCATGATACAAATGATGAATTGATAAACCACTAATCTCTCCTCTGCTCTTTCTGTTTTAATTTATTATTGTTTTTCTTTATTTTTTATTTTATTTTATTTTTTAATCATCCCCCAAGGACATGTTTTTATTGATTTTTTTTTTAGAGAGAGACAGAAACATCAATGTGAAAGTGAGACATTGGTCAGTTTCCCAGGTAAGGAATCGAACCCACAACCCAGGTATGTACCCTGACCAGGAATTGAACCCACAACCTTTTGGTGTACACTGAATGTTGCTCCAACCAACTGAGCCACACTGGCCAGGGCTATTGTTTTTCTTATTTAAAATATTCCCATGCTCGCCCTGGCCAGTGTGGCTCAGCGGTTAGAGCATTGGCCCTCCGACCAAAGGTTCTTGGGTTTGATTCCAGGTCAAAGGAACGTACCAGGGTTGCAGGTTCGATCCCCAGCCCTGGTCAGGGTGCCTGTGGAAGGCAACCAGTCAATGTGTCTCTCCCACATCAATGTTTCTTTTTTTCTCTCTCCTTTCCTCCCTTCTACTCTATCTAAAAATCAATGGTAAAATATCCTCAGGTGAGAATTAACAAATAACAATAACCCTACATTTATTAAAATAATATATTTCCATGCTCAAAAATGCCTTGCTAAGGGGAAAGACATTATGTAGCTCAAACTAAACTATGACTCAGAGGATATAAAAACCTGCCTACTTGTTTCCTCTTGATTTTGAACACAAGTTAGTTAAATTATTTTAATAGAATGACTATCCAGACTATTTTTCAAATTAATCTGCAATTGAGATTTCCTAAATCTTCAGATGAACCTACCCACAAATACCATTGTCTTTCAGAGATTTTTTTTTTTCTTCTTGCTACCTAAATTGACCTAATGTACTTAAATTCTCTCTTTTTTAACCCTTTTTGGAGATGAGGAAAATGAGGTTGCCATCTTGGAAGAGTAGAATCCCAGATCTGGAAGAGACTGAAAAATTATGTACCTACCAAATAGTAATTATTATTCTTGTACACCGCTAGCACTGAGGAACTCAGTAATATAAAAGGCAGCCCATTTTCTATTGTTAAAACATTCTTTCTTATAATTAGTTGAAATCTACTCTGTGGGTAATTTCTGCCAGAAAAGCCTAGCTCTGAAAGCTTAATGGAATGATTTTAATTCCTCTTCCACATAACAGCCCTTAAATACACGAAGGTTCGTTTCTGTGCTGATGTCTCTTTTCCCTACAGAACATCCGCAGCACCTTCAACCATTGCTTATATAAGATAAGGTTCATTACCCACTGACCTCTCTTCATAGATGTCAGAGAGATGCTCTCCTGCTTCAATAAGGAACCTAGAATTAATCACAATCACTTGGTGTGGGTTTAGTGGTGCTGAGTGCAGGGAGCGTATTATCTTCTCTGAACTAGATACCATTCTTTTATTAATGCAGCTAGGATTGCATTAGATCTTTTGTCAGCCTCGTCACCTTGGATAACCCTCCATATCCATGGATATATTACCAGGAGAAAATTGAGAGAAACTTTTAACAGACCATTTAATCTACCCCCAGCCCCAACCCCCGATCCCTTGATCAAATAGCTGTGCTTTTATAGCACGCTATCCAGAAACCTATGTAAATGGGTCATTAAAAACACTGTCGTTTTTGAGTCACTAAAAAGGGGCAGGGGGAGATTATTCAAATATCCCTTCATTCATTTCTGTCCTCACAAAATCAGTATTTATTATTGAGTCACAACCATGCATCTGATTGGGACAGAGAGATGAGCAGAGCCCTGGATCTCAATTCCTATGTTTCTCAGGTAAGCAAATGAAAATAATGTTCTGCACAGAGCGGTGTGATGGCCATTTCAACAGTGATGGGAAAGCGCAGCAGAGACACCTAGTTCAGCCCAGGAAGGTGAGTGACTCAGGGGCATCACTGAGAACCCATCCTGAGCTGACTCTAAAGGCCAAGTGAGGATTCTCGCGGCTCCCTCTCCTCAGTGCCTGGGTGCTGAAATAAATCAATGAATAACAATGTAAAAAGAACACAAGTTAAAAAGGTGGGTGAGTTAGTTAATTAAAGAGTTGGTTGATTAATCAATAATTTAGAAAAAGAGAGTGTTTCAGGCATGTGCCAGTCTGGGAGATGAGAGTGTGGCCTATTCATAAAGCGGTAAGTAGATGGGTGGAAAGGGAGCCTGTGCTCGTGGAGAAAGAACAAGAACAGGGAGGGAGTAGAGAACCAGGTAGTGGAGAACGGGGTGGAAGGAGAGTGACTGGCTGTGGATGAACCAGCTAGTGCTGCTCTTGCAACAGTCCAGGCAAGAAAGAGAAAAGGGAAGCAAAGTGGGGACAGATTTGAGAGCTACTGAGGACCAAGCAGATGTCAGAGGTAAGGGATAATTCCTTTTTCTCTTGCTTGGGAAACTGTAAAGAAGAAGATTGCATTTACTGTCCTTCAGACCACAGGTAGGACAGGCTTTGAAAGTGGGGGGAATGACAAATCCAACTTGATTTGGGCCACATTGATAATGGGATACTCAGTGAATGGGAAGTTCTGCTCTGTTCCTGCTCAGCAGCTCTGGACTGCAGTGCCCAGACGTGACCAGTAGGTGCTGATGTCTAACAAGATACCTTTGCTTAAACCCTCAGTGTTGCAAAACCCCACAGAGGTGGCTTGTTCTGGATAGCTTGATGACCCACCACGTTAAGCAACCAACCTGTTCCCCACATTCCTTCACCTTTTTAGGGGATGTTTCCCTAAAATATATCTACAAATGTTTTTTTTCCTTTCTCTAGATTTGTGTCTTATTATGTTATAATAGGAAAACAGAAGACCCTCATCTTCCCACCACCAAATTTACCAGCCTTGTTATATCTGTGTCTGTTCTCTGTCTTCCCTCTTTATGCCCTGGGTCAAGTGCCTCGGACTGTATCAAAATCTAGTCCTCCGTTGGTGCTCCGGATCCCATCCTTGCTTACCTTCATAAAGACTTTGCCGGGCTATTATCAGAAAGGATCTCATCTCCCCTCTCTGCTACATACTTACATTCTCTCTCACTACTACAAATTTCTCTTTAAAATACAAATATACTATAAATTGCTCACCTTACAATGAACACACAAATACCTTGACCGACCGAGGTCTACGATTCCCTTCACAGCATAATCTCAAGTGAGTGCTGGTACCTCTCCTTCTCACCTCCCATTCACCACAACTGATGTTGCATTCTAACTTCCAATTTTACAACAGAATTGCAATCAAATTTTTTATACTGCAATAGAATTCTGTCAGATTTCTATTCTCTCCATAAACTGACCAAATCAAGATTACTGGCACACCCTATGTTGGAAGATCCAGTGGTCCCTCTTCACCTGTCCTGACGTTCGACTTTCCACAAGCACGACTGAGGTGGCCAGCCCTGCCTTCTCGGAGCTCTTTCTTCTGCTGGCTTCTGTGACAACACTCTGGTTCCCCCTCATCTCACCGACTGCCCCCTCATGCTCCCTTTGTTCATTTCCCCTCCTGCTCCCATGATTTCCACTTCGAGATGTCATGAATCTCACTCAACATACAAAACAGATTTGTGATTTGCACCCCGAATCCTCTCTCAGTATCCCCCATTTCAGTAAATGGCACCACCAGCCATTCACACTGTTGCTCAAGCCAAAAGCCTGTGAGTCTTCCTTGCTGCCTCCTGCCGTTCCTTCACTTCTCACATGCAACCCACCAGCAAATCCTGTCGCTTCTGAAATATACCTAAAGGTCACCCACATCTCCCCACCTCGAGCACCTCCTACCTGGTCCCAAGACCATCCCAACCTGCCTGGACTGTCCTTACCACCTGACACACCCTCTGCTTGTACTTGCACTTCCCTACAATCCAGAGTGATCATTTTTAACATGTTTCAGCTTATGTCCATCTCCCGAATAAAACTCCCCAATGGCTTCCCACTTCACATAGAATGAAATCCAAACTCCTTATCAAGACCTATCTCGAGGCCCAGCCTCCTCTTCTACTTCAGTTCTTCCAGAATTTTCTCTACTCACCCTGCCTCACTTTAGCCACATGAGCCCTTCTGTTCCTTGAAATCACAAAGAAGCTCATTCCAACTTCAGGGACTTTGCATTTATAGTCTGTCTGCCTGGAATACCCTTCCCTCCGGACTCCTATGCATTTAAGTGTCTGCTGTCCGGGCTCACTATTAACAGCCTTCCCTGATCTAGACTCCTCTCTCCCAGCTATAAGTTAGGTCTCTATCACACTAACCTGTTCACTTGCTCTCACTTTTCACTATCTGAAATTAACTTTCTTTTTTACATTGCTATCTGTCTCTCTCCACTGGACTATAAATTCAATGAAACCAGGTCTCTTGTCTGTTTGAATCACTCTGGATCTCCCCCAAGCCTGGCATATATGAAGTGCTTAATAAATAATACATCAACGATAAAGCAGGGATAAACGTGGCTTGGCTTTGATTCTGAGATTCCCGATAAATCAAAATAACATTTACGGAGATAGTAGTTTTCTCCTTTAAATGTTAAAAACATCGTGACCTCGCTGGAGGTATTTGAAAACCTTTGATTTAGAAGTGTGAAGAGGGATATGAAGTCCAAAAAAATTTATTTTGACATGGAATTCATACAAGGTTGTGTGAAAACATTTACATGTGACTTCTCCTAATGAAGTTATACATTTTGCAGAACTTTTGCCCGGCCGGTGTGGCTCAGTAGAAACTGGATTTGCAGTAAAAAAAAAAAAAAAAAAAAAGTAAGCCCTAGCCAGTTTGGCTCAGCTGTTAGAGCGTCATCTGTGGACCAAAGAGTAGCAGGTTTGAGTCCAGTCAAGGGCACGTACCTCCGTTGCGGTTTGTCCCCAGCCCTGGTCGAGGTTGTGTGAGAGGCAACCAATCGGTGTGTCTCTCTCATGTCGATGTTTCTCTCTCTCTCTCTCTCTCTCTCTCTCTCTCTCTCCTTCCCTCCTCCCCACTCTATCTGAAGATAAATGTAAAAATATCCTTGGGCAAGGATTAAAAAAAAAAAAAAAGCCTGTGATTCCCCCAAACTACTCTATTCTGTGTTATTGGCCGAGTGGAGCCAGAGCATAGCAACCCCTTCAACATGATGCCACCTGCTCATCGGCCCTGAACTTCAGGGGGTTACTTGTCCTGGAACTCAGCTTTCTCATCTGTAAATACAGGTTCATGGTCACTATTTATTCCCAAGGTCGCTGGAAGAATTAAATAATATTAATAAGCCCATCGTAAGAACTTCATGGAAGACAGCTCTCATTATTATCACACAGAAGAGCTAACACCATAGGGTGGTGTCTGCTTTCTGTCTTCCTTCTGCTTCCGTTTGCTGTTGGGCCATCACCTCTCAGGGGTCTTCCTTGGGCAGCAATGTTGTCCCATCGCACGTAATACCGCTTATCCATACACGCCCTGGCATTTCTTAAAGCTGAAAATAAATGTATGGTTTATCGCTCACTCCCTCTCCTCTCTGCTGCGCAGGAGCTCTGTGAAGGCAGGCAAAGTCGTCCTGTCCGCCCCAAACCCTCACAGCCTCGCTTTGGGTTTAACTGACTTCTGGTTGACTCCTGACCCAATAAACATTGGTCGAATGCTGATGAGTGAATGGCTAGAAATCTGGTTCTCACAGCTATCATCCTAGTGAGAAATACAGACACGCGTGAAAGTCAGGGCTCCCATATGAGGAACGTGCATATGCCGTAGTGTACAACCTTTTAAATAACTTCTGAGCAGTTCAGCAGAAGGATCTTTGGAGAAACCGTAACTGAGGGAGGCCATTTCCCAGCCTCTGAGACCCCATGCCAGCCCACTACCCCAGGCCTAAATTACTTCACCCAGAAAATGAAAATGATAGTGAACTCACAGGAATCAACGTTGTGAAGACTTAGTGTTATGTTGAAACAATTGTCATGTTTACTGTTAAGTAAGAGTAACCATTTTAAAACCAACATGACAGAAGACCCCGAGATACAATGAGTCCCCTGGAAGTTCAGGGGCTAGGAGACTGTCTGCTTGATGCCTGACGTGTCCCCAGAACACCTCATGAAAACCTACAGCTCTGCCCAGCCAGTGTGGCTCAGCAGACCAAGAGGTCCTGGTTAGATGCCCGGTCAGGGCACACACCTGGGTTGCAGGCTTGATCCCCAGTAGGGGGCATGCAGGAGGCAGCAGATCAATGTTTCTCTCTCACATCATTGTTTCTATCTCTCTCTTCCTTCCTTTCTCTAAAAAAAAGCTAGAATCCGGCTGGTGTGGCTCAGTGGTTGAGTGCTGACCCATACATGCACCAAGGGGTTGCTGATTCCATTTCTGGCCAGGGCACATGCCACGGTTGTGGGCCAAATCCTCAGTGGGGGGGCATGCAGGAGGCAGTCAATTGATGTTCTCTCTCATTGATGTTTCTATCTCTCTCTCCCTCGTGCACCCTCTCTCTCTCAAATCATAAAGAAAAAAATTTTTTTAATTTAATAAAAGCCAGAGCTCTGTGGACCACAGTGTCAAATCCACTGGCATTTAGACTGAGGGGAAGCAGGACAGACCCGCAGCAGACAGCCACGCTCCCTTTCCTTGCCTTTCTCGTTCCACGAGCTGAGGTTGCTTGATAAGTAAGTCACAGATCGAATGCAGGGGAGCGGAGGGTGTTGGACTTCCCTCCGATATGAGATTGAAGTTCTCATCTTAGAGATGCACAAAGTAAACTAGAACCTGCATCAGCAGTTCCCTGCGTTTTAAACTGTTGATAAAGCAGAGATTCAAATCATTGAGCAGAAACTTCAGATGTGAAAGAAAGCGCGCTTCTCCAGGACTGCGGTCATCATAACTAAAGTTCTGCAGATAAAGCTGAACCCCACCCACCCAGGGACAAAGCAAGAAGCATTATTTGATAACATCCTGAGCTTGAGATTGGCACAGGGCCATTTACAATAAAAGGGAGAAGCACAAAATATTTTCACAGCTACAAGTTGAGTATAAAACACACAGGCAATCGTCAATTTGTTGTTGTTTTTCATTTCCCCTCCATTGTAGGAGAGAGGAAGAGGGATTGGTGCATGGTGGTTTCCAGCAGTCAACCGGTCTCATGATTGGCGCATTTTTCTTCTGTTCCTCCCCAGACACAGACCACCCGCCCTGCCAGAGCATCGTGAGTCTGGTGGTGTCTGCCTCCAGCCTTTGGCTCTCCTCTCCTGTGGGGCACCAAATATCAACCTGTGCATTTCTGCGTCTTTCAATTCAGCTGATGGCCCTTGGTCTGCACTTCATGGTACTTTTTGCTCTGCCAGCATGCATTGCTTTATACTTTTACACAAAAGGTCAGCTCACGGAGTCCGCTTGGTAGGTGATCTGCACAGCCCAACAAGAGTCAGGATACCTTTTCTTTTCCTTCTCAGCTCATCAGAGGTGCTCCTAGCAGCCCCATGTGCAATTGCCCCGCTTCCCACAGGCAGCTCAGCCTTTGAGGACATCCCCCAGGAGGGCAGCAAAATGCACAGCTAAAATTCCTTCTTATGAGGATAAAACATCCAGCCTGCACAAGAGCTCAAAAAATAACCTGGACCTTGGTTGTCTCTTATCCACACCTGCCCTGTCCCTATGAAAAGATATCCAAGAATTACAAGCAACGAATTTACACCATCTTTTGAGTTTTTAAGTCTGAGGGGGGAAAAAAGTGTCAGGAAGCCAGGCTTAGCTAAAGCCTAACAATGCTGATCTTCCACAAGTTTAATTTTAAGGGGAAAAAATAATAAGTGGTCATAAATTATTTCCTAAGGTTGCTTTGGACAAAGCACAGTAGACCATCATTACTTTAGTCCCTGCCAGCCGAGTATGCACCAGAACAAAGCAACCTTTCTCTTAGTGAGGCAGGTCCTAAAGGAACCTGATTGCTGCTTACTGCTCCCCCGTCTGCTTTGATCAGGAAAGCTAAGGAGCTGGCAGGGCCGGTCTCACTCCCAGAAGGCTCCTTAGCCTGTCTGCTGCTGAGAGAAATGCCCCCGCAGGGTTAACATGCTGCATAAGAGACAGAGTGAAAATTGTCTGGAGGACCAAGAAGGATGCTATGGCCTCAATCACCCTCTCAATACGAGGAGGCCTACATCGCACCAGAGACTGAAAGACGGTGCCTAGTGGGCCCTCTTCCAGCGAGTCCCCTGTGCCCGAGAAACAATGGACTAGCTTTGCCTGAGCTCCTTATTATTCTTAGCAAGAACAAAGAACAGTGTAGTCATCAGAAAAATGTGGGGTGGGGGGAGTTGGAAGGGAGGAATCAGGAAGAAGTGCCCTAGGTCTGAAGAAAGTGGCTGCAAAGTGAGTGGCTCTCCCTGAGGTTCAAGGCCTGAGGGCGTTTCAGAGACATGCTACTGGCCTGGTGCACATAACCACAGGAGCGGCCTCGAGCAGCCTGCCGACCTTATTTTCCTTTTCCATTCGCAGTGGTTCTACAGTTCCCTATGTTGTGGTGACCCCCAACCAACCGTAAAATTATTTTTGTTGCTACTTCGTAACTGTAATTTTGCTACTGTTATGTCTCAGGCGACCCCTGTGAAAGGGTCGTTCGACCCCCAAAGGGATTGTGACCCACAGGTTGAGAACCGCTGCATTAGAGAGTAAGACAGGTGATCCAAGGAGGAGCAGCCAGGGTCTCTCCCAGAGGGTAGGAATAAAAGAGAAAATTTACATTATTTTTGGAGGCCAGGGTCTATGGCATGCGGGTACAATAATAGCTAACAGTCGTTATGCTCAGGACCCCAAGTGCAGGACCTGCTGGGTCAGGGCAGGGAGCATTTGCACCCACCAACCATGAAAACAGAGAGAGCCACATTGCAGATAAACAAGACATGAGGCAGAGTGATGCACAGGTCTCAGGTCCCAGACCATTGTCCTCATAGACAAGCTTGCCAGGGAATATCCCCACTCTCCCAGACTACTGGATATTTCTTGTTTCACAATCAAGCAGAATCTGCCCTAGCATTAACCTCTAACCAAAAAGTTTTCTTTCATCCTTTCAACAATATTTGTTGAATCAAGCTCTGTTCCAGGTACTAGACAAAACTAAAGAACAGAATCTGGCTTTTACAGAACTTATATTCTAGTGAGGCCTGATTAAAAATAAACCAGCATCCTGGTCTGGTAGCTCAGTTGGTTGAAGTGCCATCCCATACACCAGAAGGTTTGATTCCTGGTCAGGGCACACACCTAGGTTGTGGGTTCGATCTACCGTCAGGGTGCTAACGGGAGGCAATTGGTTGACGTTTCTCTCACATTGATGTTTTCCTTTCTCTCTCTCTCCCTTCCTCTCTCTCTAAAACCAATAAAAACATATCTTCAGCTAAGGATTACAAAATTAAATTAAATTAAAAAATAAACCAGAGAACATAGAAAGTAAATAATATAGCTAGTAACAGTTATGGGACAAATAGTGCAGGATAAGAATCAGATGGATTAGGGGAAGTGTTGCGATTTTAAACACTGAAAGAAGAAGTTTCAAATAGACTTTTCTCTAATGAGAAATCAATGTAAGGAAGTGAGGAGGGAGCCATGTGGATGAGTAGGGGACGAGCATTCCAGGCAGATGAACTTTCCAGTGTAAGCCCTCAGGTGGAGAAACAAGGAGGCTTGTGTGGCCCCAGCGACTGAGGGTGGGGAGAGGAGGAGGTCGAGGTTGGAGAAGAAGGGGGCACTGGTTGTGCAGGGCCTCTTAGGCCACTCTGAGGATATTATCTTTTGCTCTGAAAGAACTCAGGAACCATCCACGGTGTTCCCTAGGGGAGAGACGTTGTCTGACTTACATTTCCACGGGTCATCCTCGCTGCTCTGGGGAGAACACTGAAAGGGACCGATGATACTAACAGAAGCAGGGAAATGCTTGGGAAGTACACCAGGAGAGACGACAATAGCTAGGATCAGGTAGTAGCAGAGAACATCGTGAGAATTGCTCAGCATTTAGATATATTTCGAACATAGAGACAAAATTATTCCTTGATGTTAATTTAGGCTGTTATTTTTACATCATCCTCAACACTCTAATCACCCATGTACTCACTTCACCTTATTGAACATTGACTTTGTGTTCAGCACTGTGTGATGTTTTTCAAGCAACAGAAGATGATTTAAAACAAGGATTCCAGACCTTATGGAATTGACAATCTAGTTAGGAGGGAAGGAAGACAACTATTTAAATAATTATAATACTGGGGAAGTAGAGTGATTATTGTCATAAAGAAATTAAGAACAGGATTGCAAGAGTTCCTGCTTTTGAAGGTGCCTGAGTTGCTCAAAGGCTGTAGGAGACTCCTGAAAAGAACCACCTCACAATACTCGTCTATGATATAATCTTCCAGCATTTAAACATGTTAGATACAATAACAGCTCATTTGCCCTGGCCGGTTTGGCTCAGCGGTTAGAGCATCGGCCTGCGGTCTAGAGAGACCCGGGTTCGGTTCCCGCTAACGGCACGTACCTTGGTTGCAATTTGTCCCCGGCCCTGGTTGGATTGTGCGGGAAGCAGCTACTCGATGTGTCCCTTTCACGTCGATGTTTCTCTCTCTCTTCCTCTCTCTCCCTCCCACTCCATCTGAACAAAAAATGGAAAAATGTCCTCAGGTAAGGATTAAAAAAAAAGCTCATTTAAAGGAGAGGCTTGTAGGTTTCTGTTTTATTTTGCAGAACTACATTCGAGGAGATTATGGATTTGTCCTAGAGGCTATTCTGGGAAGTCCGGAGCCCCTTTCAGGAATGTAGGACTTTCCCTGCAGTGTCTAGAGTTGTTGCTGACACGTAGCCTCAGGTGCCAGCCCTCTCTGGGAACTGCTTTGGCTGAAGAAAGCAATTTTGCCAAAAATACGCCTCCTTCCCAGGGTGACCCAGGCCTCTTCCAACTCAGGGCAGCTCTGAAGAGCCCTCTCAGCTTCAGAGCTCCCTGGAGAGTTGCCTGAGTCCATCGCAGCTGATTTCTCTCCCTGTCCAACCCTACTTCTCTCCCTGCCTTCCTTAGGTGGTGGTCCCAGGAACACATTCCTACGACCTTCCTGCATGCTGACCTCCTTCGCAGACTCCGCTTCTTGAGGAACACAGCAGGCAGTACCTTTATATGACTCAACTCTGCGAGCCAGGTAGATGGACTTCTACTCTTGCCCATCAGATCTTGTACCAGATTAAAGTTTGTCATTGAATGAAATTCTTTGGCTTCTATTGTCAGAAAAAAAATGACTCTATAGCCTCTTTTTGTCTGTAGCTGCCAGGAAACTTAAGTCTAAATTTAATAATTAAATAAGAACATATTTCTGCTGTCTGGAAACATCTACTCTCTCTGATTTTGCAACCCAATCATTCTCGTTTCCACGATGTTCAATCTTATAAACCCCTCTAATCTCTCCGGAAAAAAATTGGCTAATAATCTAGGAAAAAACATTTGCTGCAAGGGTTAATACTTTTTAGGTCTTTTCCAGCTGACTGAACTTGGGCCCAGAGATCACTAATACAGAACATTTCCATAGCTGGAGTAAGCTTCTGGCTTCTTCCTTAAAGATCATTCAGAAGAGATACAAATCCAGCTCCAAAACCTTAACAGCAACAGATTTTTACGGAAGTTGTCCTGAGGACAACGTGCAGGTGAGGGATTTAATGTGTGAGCAGTTTTTAAAGGAGCGACATTATAGGCGTGCCTGTGGAACATGCTCTGTGTGTTTTTGTACCATTTGTAAGGGCCTCCCTGACAGCATCTTCTTGGTGGGAGTCAATTGACCACATCCATGGAAATGAAAGAGTCCGGGTCTTGCTGTCCCCAGCCCATCACAGCAAGGAAACTGGACCTTTCTTGATCTAGATCCAAGTTAGTAAATGAGGGAGCATGGCCAAGATGAAGCGCAGATTGATCGTCTTCATTGCAGAGACAGTAACAGAAGTGCCGTGTGATTCTGTGGAGACAGAAAAGGCACAACCAGGCTCTTTACGGAAAAATACTGCTGGTGCCTCCTAATTTCCAACACCCTGCTCAGGTGTTTCATAATAAGAATTTATTCAGACAAAGCTCATCTATGAACCCTAAAACTAATGAGTAAAGATTAATGAGGAATAAGGTATTTACATCTCCAAATAACTCCTGACAAATCATATACTAATCACAAAAGGAAAAATGGTGACTTTACAGTGAAGAAATCTGGCCAAAACCACATTAAGCAAGTGATCAAAGTTAACATTATAGATCATAGGACAAATCTGCCCCCCTCACCAGACTGTGAAAGTGTAGAAAAATAAGGCCTAAGTCTTTGTCCCCCCAGATTTTATAAAACCACTAAGTAGTGAAGGTTGAGGATACTGACATTTACTGGGAGCCAAACGTGTACTCTTTGTTCTCGGTCAGGTGGTATTTTTCCCATTTTACACAGGAAGCAACTAATCATCAAAGAGAGCAAGGAACTTGTTCAAGGTAATAAAAGCAGTGAGTTCTAAGATACAAGTTTGAACCTAGATCTGCCTAACTCCAAAGCCGATATTTCATTTACTTTCTCAAAATGTTTTTAGTATGGAATCTAACCATGAAATCATTAAATTCTTCAACAACCTGACAGAGATTTAATCATCAGAAGAATTGAGAAAGAAAAAGAAAATGTGCATGGGCAGGAGTCACAAACTTAATGACAATGATTGTCTCCTTAATACACAAAATGAGTGAATGAGGTAAGAAAATGGTGCATGATGGGAGCTGGGGTGAATTGGAGAATGAATGATTCATCAAACAGGGCAGCTACCCTTAACTCCAATCTGTCTTTGGCATTGCAGATGAAAACCCAGTGCTGCCAACTCTTTTGATATTTCATGAGAAGAAAAATCCGAATGTGTGTGAAATATCCCAGGTTTTTAATTTTGGCAGCTAATTTTTTTTTTAAATGCTCATCTGGCCAAACTAAACACACCTATGTGCCATATTTGGCTTGCGTTCGCCAGTTTACAACCTCTGGCATAGATCATTGTTCTTCTGATCCTTCACATTGTCAGACTGCCCCTGTCTTCCCACATGCTGTTGATGTGAGGGCTTCACCATGTGACCTGTTCTGGGACTGCTTCCATAGTTAGGAACATGACAGACTGAGTTACACCTTAGCTGAAGTCAGAGTGGACATATATAAGCTGACATGATTGTTGGCATTTTAAAACCGATTATCTGGGGATGAGAAAGGGGACTGGAGTAGAACCCAAAATCCTTAGTCAATAATGTCCAGGCCCACTGATTGGCACTGCCTATCATGAGTACTGCGGCTTTGATTTAGTGAGTCCCTTGTGTGCCCGTGAAGTGGCATTGCTAAGAAATGACAATATATGCCTCAGAAATGCATATTAGAGGTATTTGTAATGCTCTAAGTTTATGTTACATTGGCAAATAAAGAAAAAAAAGAAAACAATTGTCAAAAATGTATTTTTATTCAGAAAAGGGAATGTAGAGCTTGTTTTGTAAATGTATATATTAAGGGAATATGGCATGAACTTCTTAATCAGACTGCCTTGGTTCAAATCCAGGCACTGTCACTCATTATCAATGACCTTTGGGTAAGATATTGAACCTGTATATCAGTTTCCTCATCTCTAGTATACAGGTAACAATAGCATCCACCTTAGAGAGTTGTTGTGAGTTTCAGGTGAGGCTTTGATGATGCAAAAGAAGTATGTTGTATGTGTTATCTATTATTATTAATAAATTTATGATAAAATGACTGGTTAAGAATAATGTAAGAAAATAATTAAAACTATGGCCATAAATATTAACTTAAAAGTCTTCATTTGATAGGGTAGGAAATAGCTTCTTACAAGCTTGTTTTAGATGCAATAGTTTGTTAAGAATCTCTTCAGCAGTAATTGAATGATGATAGCTACCAAAGTCATTAGGATTCTGCATAATTTTAAAGCAGGAACTTTCTTCATAGATATTTAGAATAAAATAATAAATGGAAGGTGATGGAAATGGTTATAGATACTTAGAGTAGTTTTGCAAGCATAAAAAGTTGATGTAACCATGACTCCGTACAGGGGTGACATAAAATATCAATTCAGAAAAAGGATGATAAAACTTATTTTAAAGCATTTTGTCAGATACCTCCCAGAACTGCTAAATTGCCTTTCTATTCTCAATAACAGGAGTCAAAGGCCTCAAAGCCAGTATAAAAAATGTGAAACAATCCATCCCAGAAGCAGTACCTGATAGGAGAAAACAGGATTTCCAGATCAATTTGTCATGATCCAATATGGATTAAACAGTTTATTTGTTTTGACATTTCTCATTTGCTAAGTGCCAGCACGCCAAAGTAATATCCCTGTGATACATACACAGACCAGAAAATTTATTATTATTTATTTAGGGGATTTATAGCCCCCTTGCCTCCAGAGAAGTCATTTGAAGGCAGAAATATTTTGAAATTGGGACTGCAGGTGGTTTCACCTGATAATAGTTGACTCTCATCATTTCACTCCTGCAGTGAAGCACCATGTTCCACCACCTCAGACAAGTAGGGAAGACCTGCCAGGTTTCTGTAGCGAACACAACCACTGAGGGGTAGACTGAACAACTACCTCTGCAAAAAGTGTACTTCTAAAATTAGATTATGGTGATGGTTGCAGAACTTTATAAATATACTTAAAACCACTGAAGTGTACACTTTAAGCTTTAGAATACATAATTATATCTCAATAAAATTTTTTAAAGAAAAGTGATACAAAGTAATTCGTATTCTAGAAACCTCCCATTTAAATGCACTTTAATCCTTTCCCGATCATTTTACTGTTGAATAGGGCACAAATAGAGACTTAGAGACTCTTTTTGCTGTTGTTGTTTCTGATATTGTTTTTTTAAATCCTCACCAAAGATATTTTTCTATTTATTTTCAGCTAGAGTGGGATGGAGAGACAGACACACAGAGAGAAAGAAAACATTGATGTGAGAAAGACACATCCATTGGTTTCCTCCTGCAGGACCCCAACCAGGGCTGGGGACTGAACCACAGCCAAGATATGTGCCCTTGGCAGAATTGAACATGTGACTCTTGAGTCCACAGGCCATGCTCTAACCACTGAGCAAAACCAGCCAGGGGGAGACTTAGAGACTCTTAATAGGAACTCTTAAATATTAAGATTATTAACAGTGCAAGAGATAGGATAAGGTAGGGAAATGATTTCATTTGGAGTTAGACTAATTTGAGTTTGATTCCTAGTACTTTATTAGCTGTTTGCCCTTAAGCAAATTATATAATCTTTCTAAGCTTCATTTTAGTCATCTGTAAACAGTGATATAATGCTTTTCTCATCAGTTTATAGTGAAATTAAAATCAGATAATATAAGTAAATTGACCAGCACAGTGCTTGGCCTACACACCTCAATAAATGTTTGCCCTCCCTTCCCAGTACTCCCCAGGTCCTCTGGGCTCACACTTTGTGAGTGTTACAAGTTGGGGGAGCAGAGCAGGAAAGAGTGAAGATATACACAAAAAGAAGTGAATGGACATCTTTCCAATATGGTGAAGACTCATATAAATTAAAGTGACTCCCAGAGACTCCATTCTCCAAAAGTCCTCTTCATTATATTTGGAGAAGCTTGGAGAAACATACAATGCATAGAAGAAGATGAGAACAAGAATATGAAGGAATTTGAACAAATGAGTAGATCAGCATAGGGATTTTACTTTGACATGGTAATAATCGATCTCTTAACTGGAGAGTTATGAATGTCATCACAGAACACAGTTCCAGCATCACAAACCCCGCTGTCCTGCGAAGCCACCGCTCGGTGTGTCAGCTTACACAAGCTATCACCATTTCGATTGTGTGTATGTATTACGTTCCTTTTTGAACATTATAAATGGTAATTATTTCTTGAGTGTGTTGGCTTAGGTACACTGCAGAATTGCTGTTAATAGTTTCACACGGAAAACAATGAACTAAAACACCCAGCTAGAGGTCTTCTGCCTTGGAAAATAAGGGGGTAAGGAAGTGAACAGACTGAAAAAATAAGTTTTAAAGTTTCAAAATGTAAAGTAAGTCAATTAAGTATCTACCCATGCAGAAACTGATCTCTGTTTGGTAACCAAAGAGAGAAGTATAAGCAAGAACTCTTCCAAACTGAGAGTAGTACCTCAACCTCACAAACTCTAAGATCCAAGGGCAAGCATTCTAGCAGGGCTGTGCTCAGCACTGACTGGGGTGAGCACTTCCATGGGTACCATGTTTAGACCTCACAGCGACACTCAGAGGGGACAGCTCAGGTCAGGATACTGAGCCTTGGAGGTTACTGGTCCATGCCACCACTAAAAATATTAGCCTAGAAGCCAAAACTTTCCTAGTTCTTAAATCTACACTCTTAATTTTAATTAAGGCCCCTTCGTATCAACCTGTATTGTACAGGATGGACAGAAGTCAGGCCTCACCTATCCCATAGAAGATCATGCTTGGAAGATTTGGGCTTGAAAAATAACTGATGGCTAAAAGGTCTGAAATTAAAAATATCTAAAAGAATTCTAAGGAAAGTTATTGGCCAAGTAATTCCTACATGCTCAGTTGCCTGGATTCATAGATGAAAGGAAACTTGAGAGGCAGCTATAAAATAGGGGACAGTCAAAAGGGTTTCAGACAAAAGATCACAGCCATGAACTAAATGAGGACACCTCAAAACAGTGTAACAGACATGTGGTGGGAAAAGGAGACAAACTCTAAGGTTGGGATGAGATTCAGGTAGACCACATCTTCAGTTCAGGCTCTGAGTGATCACTGACATCCTCTGACTCCCACAAAGCACACAACCCAGTAGCTAGGAGAAGTGCATCCTGTCAGGAGAGGTGACCATGTGCTCTGATGCCACTTCTGCTCAGAAAACCTGATCTTGTTCCAACCACTGCACACCAAAAAGACCTTCCAGAGTCCCCACTTTGTACAAAGTGAGGTTCTGATTCAGTACTCCTAGCTGCAAAAGGATTGGGAAAGTGTGTGGCTAGCATTTTTGCTTTTACAGTGGGAAGTTGACTCTTCACAAACACTCATAAGATGAGGAATTCCCTTAGCACAGCCAGGAAATCAAATACTGGACAGCTAAATGAATAATAAATGTTCACTGCTGAATTGTTTCAATTTACGCCACTTACTATGGCCTCCAAGTACTACACAGACAGTCCCATAAAGCCCTCCTCACCACATCCCAACACTCCAGAAAGTTGCAATAGTCCAGGGATTTCTGTGGAAAGCATAAATTGCTTCCTAAGCTTATCTTGCCCCTAATATTGTCTATGTTGGATCTGATGAAATCTCAAATTCCCAGACCTCCCAGATTCCTCCCCAGAGTAGTTGGAAATGTCCCAAACCATAGAGTTCTTTTGGAATGAAACATTCCTAAGGAAATTGCAGAACTAAATATATCCCAAGGTCATGCCACCATTCAAATCAGTGCCTCTAAATGCTCCTATTAGACCATGCTGCTGACCTGTGCTCCTCCATGGAGACTTGGCCCTACAGGACTACTGAGATCTCGAACACTTGAAATTCTGGGAACCCAGTGTACTATGAAGTCCCTGTCATTTGCACCTACCTAGCCTCTTTCCACGTAATCTTTTAAATTTAGGTGTAGCTAAATTTAGTACCAGAAGAAAATGTAGATTTAAAAACTGTTGTATTTTCATTTGGGATTTGTTTCTTTGTTTCACCATTTGGTTGTCTCAGCAGGGCACTTCCTCAAAAAATTAAAAATGGAAGTACCATTTGACCCAGTGATTCTACTTCTAGGAATATATCCTAAGAAGCCGGAAACACCAACCAGAAAGAATATATGCTCCCCTATGTTCATAGCAATGCTATTTACAATAGCTAAGATCTGGAAAAAACCCAAGTGTCCATCAGTAGATGAGTGGATAAAAAAGGGGTGGTACATTTATACAATGGAATACTATGAAGCTGTAAGAAAGCTCTCTTACCCTTTGAAACAACATGAAGAGACCTGGAGAGTATTATGTTAGGGGAAATAAGCCAGTCAGAGAAAGACAAGTGCCACATGATCTCACTTATTTATGGAACATCATGAACAAAATAAGTTGTTGACTAAAATAGAGCCAGAGCCATGGAAGTAGAGAACAGACTAACAAACCTCAGAGGGATGGGGGGTGGGGAGGGCATGGGGTGGATAGGAAGAGATAAACCAAAGAACTTATATGCATATATGCACAACCAATGGACACAGACATTAGGTTGAGGAAAACAGCAGGAGGGTGGGCCTGGGGAGGAGGGGGTCAATGAAGAAAAAACAGGGACATCTGTAATACTTTCAACAATTAAAAAAAAAAAAAAAAAACTGTATATTCACCAATGATACATATGATATGGGGTTAATATCCAAATGTATAAAGACATCAACACCAGAAAAAAACAAACAATCCAATTAAAAAATGGGCAAAGGGCCTGAATAGACACTTATCCAAAGAGAACATATAGATGGTCAATAGACATATGACAAGATGCTCAATGTCACTAACCATCAGAGAAATACAAATTAAAATCACAATGAGATCTCACCTCATACCTGTTAGAGTGGTTAACATCAATAAATCAACAAATAAGTGTTGACAGGGATGTGGAGAAAAGGGAACCCTCGTGCACTGTTGGTGGGAATGCAGATTGGTACAGCCACTGTAGAAAGCAGTATGGAGTTATCTCAAAATTTTTTAAATGTAACTGCTTTATGACCCGGCAATCCCACTTCTGGGAATATATGTGAAAAAACCAAAACACTAATTCAAAAGAATATATGCACCCCTATGTACATTGCAGCATTATTTAAAATAGCCAAGATTTGGAAGCAGCCTAAGTGTCCATCAGGAGATGAGTGGATAAAAAAGCTGTGGTACAATAACACAGTGGAAAGCAAAAGAAGGAAAACTTACCTTTTGTGACAGCATGAACTGACCTGGAGAGTATTATGCCAAGTGAAATAAGCCAGACAGAGAAACACAAATGCCATCTGATTTCACTTATATGTGGAATCTAGTGAACAAAATAACAAACAAAATAGAAATAGACTCAGATACAGAGAATAGACTGACCACAGAAAAGAGGGGGCTTGAGACCTGGGTAAAAAAGATGAAGAGATTCAGGAAAAAAAAACAAAATTCATAGGCACAGACAATAGTATGGTGATTACCTGAGGAAAAGAGCGTTCGGGGGAGGTAGAAGAGGGTAAAGGGGAGATAAATAGTGAAAGGACACATTATTTGGAATAGTGAACACACAGTATATAGATCATGTATTATAGAACTGTGCATCTGAAACCTATATAATTTTATTAGCCAATGCCACCCCAATAAATTCAATAAAAATTAAACTAAATAAATAAATAAATAAAGTGAAAACTGTGCTGTAGTTTAAAAATGATTCTATGGTATAAACAAGAAAATATCAACTATCCTAAAGACTTCAAGGAATTTTCTCTGTAAACTATTTGTCATAAATTTAAAAATAATTTTTAGAACAAAATAATTTATTTTTCTTAAAGATATGCAAGAAACCAGAGACTTTATTGAAAAAAATCATAATGCAGAATATGTTGCCCTAAAAAGAGATTAAAGTAAGACAAAATGGTAATACAAAAAGCTGAAATTTATTCTGAGACAAGGAAAACCCGAGACCTTCTCTAAAAGTGTAATAGTAAAATTAAAATACAAATGTAAACATCTTTAAAAGAAAAAAAATTCACACATAATTAGCTCCTAGTCTAGGAAAAACTAAACAAGTTACCACAGGCCCGGTCCACGTGAGGTTGCCAGTTTGATTCCAGGTCAGGGCTCATGCCCAGGTTGTGGGCCATGTAGAAGGTGGCCAATCGATGTTCTCCCTCATTGATGTTTCTATCTCTCTCTCCCACTTCCTCTCTTTCTAAAATAAATAAATAAATAAATAAATAAATAAATAAATAAATAAATAAATTTTTTAGCAAACTTTTTTTAATGAATTAGTTTTCTTTTGTTACAGATGTATCTCCCCCCCCCCCCAGACACCCTCACCAACACTTGTTGTTTGATGATTTGTTGATGGCAGCCATTCTGACAGGTGTGAGGTGATACCTCATTGTTGTTTTAATTTGCATCTCTCTGATGATTAGTGATGTTGAGCATTTCTTCATATGTCTCTTGGCCATTTGTATGTCCTCTTTGGAAAGGTGTCTACTCAGCTCCTCTGCCCATTTTTTAATTGGGTTCTTTGTCTTCCTTTTGTTGAGTTGTATGAGCACTCTATATATATTGGAAATTAACTCCTTATCTGATATATCATTGGCAATGATGTTCTCCCATACAGTGGGTTGCCTTTCCATTTTGATTATTATTTCTTTTGCTGTGCAGAAGCTTTTGAGTTTGATGTAGTCTCATGTGTTCATTTTTACCTTTGTTTCTGTTGCCTTAGATGATGTATCAGTAAAAATTATGCTCCATATAATGTCCGAAATTTTGTTGCCTACATTTTCTTCTAGAATTTTTATGGATTCACTGGTCACATTTAAGTCTTTTATCCATTTTGAGTTTATTTTTGTATATGGTGTCACTTGATGGTCTAGTTTCATTTTTTTGCATGCAGCTGTCCAATTTTCCCAACACCATTTATTAAAGAGGCTGTCTTTACTCCACTGTATGCTCTTGCCACCTTTGTCAAATATTAATTAAGCATATTACCTTGGGTCCATTTCTGGGTTTTCAGTTCTGTTCCACTGGTCTATATGCCTGTTCTTGTGCCAGTACCAGGGAGAGAGAGGAAGACAGAGAGAAATATTGACATGAAAGGGACACATTGAGTGGCTGCCACGCTCACGACCAACCAGGGCCGGGGACAAACTGCAACCAAGGTACGTGCCACTAGCGGGAACTGAACCCAGGTCTCTCTGGACCGCAGGCCGACGCTCCAACCACTGAGCCAAATCGGCCAGGGCACCGTCGATTTCTTGACGTTAATTTTGTATACTGCTACTTTTCCAAATTCATTTATTAAGTTTAGTAGATATTTGATGGAGTCTTTAGGGTTTTCTATGTATAATATCATGTCATCTGCAAATAATGACAGTTTCACTTCCTCCTTTCCAATTTGGATCCCTTTTATTTTTTCCTCATGTCTGATTGCTGTGGCTAAGACTTCCAGTACTATGTTAAATAAGAGTGGCGAAAGTGGACATCCCTGTCCTCCAGAAGATTTTTAATATATTTTGGTGCTCCTATATTGGGTGCATATATGTTTATCAAGGTTATATCTTTCTGTTGGATAGATCCTTTCAATATTATGTAGTGGCCTTCTTTGTCTCTAGTTATGGCCTTCATTTTGAAATCTATTTTATCAGATATGAGTATTGCTACCCCAGCTTTTTTTTGCTTTCCATTTGCTTGGAAAATTTTTTTCCATCCCTTCACTTTCAACCTATGTGAGTCTTTTGTTGTGAGGTGGGCCTCTTGTAAACAACATATAGATGAGTCATGCTTTCTTATCCAATCAGCTACTCTGTGTCTTTTTATGGGAGCATTCAATCCATTTACATTTAAGGTGATTATTGATATGTACTTATTCATTGTCATTTTTGTTTAGTGTGGTTCTATTTTTCTTCCCATTTCTCCTGCTAATTACAGCAGTCCTTTTAACATTTCTTGCAGTGCTGGTTTGGTGCTAATATATTCCCTTAGCCTTTTTTTGTCTTGGAAGCTCTTTATTTGACCTTCTATTTTGAATGATAGCCTTGCTGGGTAGAGTAGTCTTGGATTCAGATCCTTGTTTTTCATGACCTTGATTACTTCATGCCATTCCCTTCTGGCCTATAGTGGTTCTTGTGAGAAGTCAGCTGAGAGTGTCATGGGATTTCCTTTGTAGGTAACTTGTTGCTTATCTCTTGCTGCTTTTAGGATTCTCTCTTTGTCTTTAATTTTTGGCATTTTACTTACGATGTGTCTTGGTGTGGGCCTTTTTGGGTTCTTCTTGCTTGGGACTCTCTGTGCTTCTTGAACTTGAATGCCTTCTTCTTTCACCAAATTAGGGAAGTTTTCTGTCACTATTTTTTTGAATATATTCTCTATCCCTTGCTCATTTTTTTCTTCTTCGGGAACTCCTATGATGCGAATATTATTACATTTTCAGTTGTCCCACAGTTCTCTTAAGCTGTCTTCCTGTTTTTTAATTGTTTTTTCTTTTGGTTTTCTGATTGGTTGATTTTTTCTACCCTGTCTTCTAATTCACTGATCCGGTTCTCAGCTTCCTCTACTCTGCTTTTTAAACCTTCCAATGTGTTTTTCATTTCTGATATGTCATTTTTTATCTCTTCTTGATGGTTTTTAATTTCTAATTGGCTTATTTTCAGCGTCTCTAAGTCCTTACTCATGCTGTTGAGCTTCCTCAAGATCATGGCTCTGAATTCTAGCTCTGTTAACATGCCTAACTGCTCCACATTGATCTCATCTTCGGTGGAGGTCTCTTGGTCTTTCATTTGGCTTCTGTTTCTGTGTTTTACCATTTTGGCTCTCACAATGGTCTTTGGAGCCTGTCAAGTTTTCCCTGTGGGTGTTGGTGTTCTGCTGTTTGTGGCTCCCTCTCCTGGGTTTAGATGAGCGAGGGGGGGCCCACGTTAAACACCACTGTCAAGTCTTACTTTCCTGGTTAAAGTTTCTAGCCCAGGAAAGGTAATGTTATCCTCTAGCTTTTTGCCTGGAGGCTAGCAGTTGAGGTTAGTTGATGGGTTTTGGGTTGTCAGTTGATTGAAAAACTCCCTTAGGTGCTCAGCATAAGGGGATTTCATGAGGGTGGGGCAGATGCTGGTTGTTTATGAGCTTCAATTGGCACTTCAATGGCCCACAGGGTGGTGTTGGATCACCGAGGGAGGGGCTGCTGCCTCTCCCCAGAGCCCTGGGAAGGAGCAATATGGCCACAGTCCTGCGTGACAGCAACTCAGCAAAAGCTCTGAGTGTCCTCCAAATCCTGAGTGTCCTGACACAGTTCCAGTCCAGTCTGTCCTCCCTCTGCCGGAGCCCAAGGTGAGTGGCTGTGGCTGTTTTAGCCTCTGTCCCGGCTCTGCACTGTGGAGCCGCCTGGGAGTGTAACCCGAGGGCACCACTCCCAGCTAAGGCCACTGCCGAGCTGCCGACCGTGGGCTCCCAGCCCCCGTCTCACGCCTTCACAAGCCTACCATGATCGAGTCAGTGTCCCTGGTATATGGTCCTCGCAAGCTGTTTTTCCGTTGGTTTTTCCCGTCGATTTGTCTGTGTTATAGTTGTAATTCCAGTTTGGTTCTGGGAGATGATCTGTGTAGTTTCCGTTCACTCCACTGCCATTTTGGTATCCTCTAAAGTATGCCATCGATTTCTTGACATTAATTTTGTACCATGCTACTTTGCTAAATTTGTTTATTACATCTAATAAATTTTTGATGGAGTCTTTGGGGTTTTCTATGTACAATATCATGTCACCTGCAAATAATGACAGTTTCACTTCTTCCTTTACAATTTGGACCCCTTTTATTTTTTCTTCCTGTCTAATTGCTGTGGCAAAAAAACAAAACAGTTTTAATTAAAGAAAATAGAAGGTACCACAGAATGCTAAGGGAAAAAAAAAAGACGAGTAGATGATTAAATGAAGAGGAAAGTAACAAAGAGAACAAAAAAATGTAATATATATAATATTATATATGTATTAGTATATATTAAATATATTAGAAATTAAAAACAGATACCTGAGCTAAAAAAATAACTCTATATAAAGAGGATTTACCTCATTGCAGAATGAGAATGTAAAATTTGATAAAAATTTAAGGCAAGAAAAAAATTCTGCTTTTCAACAATAGAAGAGATGTATTAGGCTCACATTTCTCCTCCATCAAACCAGATACCAAAGAAAATGAAACAATGTCTATAGAGTTAGATAAGAAATCAGAGAATTTTCTACATCAAAATAGATGTTTATTCACAAATGAGAAGGAAAGTTTTTTCAGGCATGATAAGGAAACTAAAAAATAGTTTTCATGTAGATTACCTAAAAACATGCTTCAAAATATATTTCAGGTGATCAAGAATTTAATGACAATTTAAGGCTAGAAATATGTAGAGCAGCATAAAGAAAAACCCAAGACTAGTCATTGAATAAAATTAAACAAGTACATAGTTAGATATGCAAGCATTCTTCTGAGAAATAAATTAATATAAAATTTTAAATAATCTTTCACAAAATAGGACAATATGCACAAATATGTATAGTTTACTAGTATACTCTATACCAATAAAATTTAGATTAATTAGCAAAATGGTAAAAATGTAAAAGTGTGCTGCATTTAGCCTTACATAGAGCAGGATAAGAAGTTACTATATTGCAATTTATTGATAATTAGAAAAAATTTAGATTAGATTGTGTTTTCTGCAAAACTTAAAAGATAATCATCACTGGAATTATAAACAAGATGCACACCTGCTTTCCAAATTATTACAGAACAAAAAGGAAGATTCAAAGATCTGCAAAGAATAAAAAATAGCTAATAGTTATTTAACTCTCACTCTATGCCAGGTGCTGTACATTTGTATTATTATTATTATTATTATTATTTACAACCATTCTATGAAGTAGTTCTTTTATTTTTCCCATTTTCTTAGGAATAAAATTAAGGATCATAGATTTAGTAATGTATTCAATGACAAATAGCTAGTAAGTGTCAGAACTGGCATTTTAACTCAGAAAGCTTGACTTCAGAGCTAATGAGCCACTAGAATACATTGCCTCCCCTACATGTTTACTGAGAGCTTATGATATGCCAGGAACCATCACATTAGTTCACTTACCCTTTTAATAGCTCTAAAAGATAGGTAAAAACATAAAAAGGAGAAGTAGAAAACAGAATAAGCTATCAAACATACCAGTTTATAAGACTTAAAATCTTATATTAAAGCACAATGATGTATAGATTTGATTTTTTTATTTTGACCTTTTTTTCCCCATTATTTTGTCTTAGACCTAAAGTAAATGATGCAAAAAAGTAAAAGTAAATAATTAAAAAGATACACAAGATTAGAAGCAAACTGCAAAAATAAATAAATAAGAAAGAAAGAAGCATGGGAGACAAGATTAATACTAAATAAGCCCTGGCTGGTTTGGCTCAGCGGTTAGAGCATCAGCCTGCGGTCCTGAGAGACCCGGGTTAGGTCCCCGCTAAGGCCATGTACCTAGGTTGCAGTTTGTCCCTGGCCCTGGTTGGTCGTGCGGGTGGCAGCCACTCGATGTGTCTCTTTCACATTGATGTTCCTCTCTCCCTCTCTCTTCCTCTCTCTCCCTCCCACTCTATCTGTGAAAAAAATGGAAAAATGTCCTCGGGTGAGGATAAAAAAAAGAAAAAAATACTAAATAAAATTCAATATTGAATTTAATAAAAGTATAAAAGAAGAATCAGAACACTACATTGATTGTATAAATTCAATCTATAATTAAGACAATCAAATGCTGATGCTACATAACATAATATTATAATTATATTCTATATTATAGATAACCTTTATGTAACGATACATAATATATTATACATTTTAAAATAATAATTGTATATATATATGAACCTCTGAAATATACCAGTATCCATATATATGTTAGATTAGATAGATTAAAAAACACACATAATTAGAATAATGTAATTCATAACAATCTTAGTTAAGCTAAACCAAGTTTTCCATTCCACCAAAATATCATCAATAGAAATTTGGCAAATTGATCTTAACCTTGGCTCAAAAATTCTCAATTCTATCATTATAGAGGCAGAAATTATTGAGGCCAAGTTACCTGATTACAAAAGTATAATATAAATTAATTTGTTCCTATAATATAAAAACTTTTTAAATATTAAAAAAGTATTCAGACTTGATACCAAACAAAAAATGTGAGAATAACATTGCAAAATAGAACTTTGAAAAATGAGGCCACCAAAGAAATATTTAAAACTTTAAAATGATATAATCTTATTTTTAAATAGAAAAATACTACAAATTTTATTTCAAGGTGATTATTGATGTATTGAAAAACTATTGACTTCTGTGTATTTATCTTGTGGGTATCCAGTTTGCTAAATTTTCTTATGAATTGGAAGATATTTAAGGAATAGATCATAAAAATATTTAGAATAAGTTAACCATAATATAATAAATTTATTAATATAAAAGAAATAATAAATGAGTGTAGGGAACAATTTAAATTAATATATATTAATACAAAGTTTGTTTCTTATGGAATAAGCTAAATAACAGAAATATCAAATTAAGAAAAAAAATCAGTTCTGCCAGTGTGGCTCAGTGGTTGAGCATCAACCCATGCACCAAGAGGTTGCCCATTTGATTCCCAGTCAGGCTACATGCTCAGGTTGTGGGCCCAATCCCCAGTGGGGAGCATGCAGGAGGCGGCTAATAGATGTTATCTCTCATAGATGTTTCTATCCCTTACTCCCTCTCATTTCCTCTCTCTCTAAAATCAATAATGGAGAAAAAAAGAAAATCAAAGTAATAAAGAAAAATTTAAAATAACAAAAATGGAATACTTCATATAATTTCATGTTAATAGTTTGATATATTTCAAAGAAATGGTAGGCACCCTGCAGCAATATAAAACAGCCAAACTCAACTAAAAGAAAGCAGAAAACATGAATTTATCTATAAACAAAAAATGAATGGAGGAAAGACCACTTCCAAACATGTCCCTAGGGACATGGGTGAATTAATTTAATGGTTAACATGCTAGATCATTTCAGATACTTCTCTTTTCAACACCAAGGCAAAAAGTTAAGCTAAGCAATTTATCCTATAAATCCACCATAATCCTCATAATCAAAGTCTGATCATGAACAAAACAAATTACAGATCAAGCTCATGTATTTCTGTATATATATATAAAACTCCCAACTGAAATATCAGCAAATTTATAATTCACTAAAATCAAGAATAAATGTTTGGATACTTTAATAATAAGGATTTTAACATCAGAATATATTATTAACTCAAAGAAAAAAAACCTTGCAGTTGTTCAACTTTTGGTTAAAACTGTATTTAATAAAGTTTAATAATCATTCTTGATTTTACAAGCTTTAACAAAATCTGGTGATAAAAGCATGAGACACAATCTCATACCAAAAGTCATTATCATTATTAAGTCAAAGAGAGTCAACTTCATTAAAGGAAGGTTATAATCATCATTCTCTTTTAGCATTGTTCTGAATGCTAAAGTGAAACTAAAAACAGATGACAATAATTAGAAAAAGATAATAGTATCATTATTAATGACTGATGTAGCTGAAACACAAGATAAATACACAAAAATCCAACTTTTTTCATTATACTAATAACCGTGCAGCAAAATCTGTAGCTTTTACAAAAGCATTGAAAACTGTTGACTTATTTTTCTAAGTACTTTATTGGAAACAAGTATTTTTTTTCTACAATATGTTCTAAACTATGTAAATGAATAAATCTTCAGGAACAGCCATGTTTCTAGTTGCATGGACAGAAGTCACCAGTTCTTTGTAACTCAATGTGTAGGTTAAACATAATTCCAATTAAAATCTTAACTTTGGAACTTACAATGATTTAAATAATGCAGAAATTTGAAAGCATACAAATTGATCATTGCTAAAGCTGACAAATTTTGTCCTTTCAACAAAAAACAATGAAAGAAGACAATTGCTAAGACAATGAAATATTCTATCAGCTAAGTGTTTTCAACTTTAGCAAAATAGATGTAATATGTATGAGAAATGACAAATTTAATTACAGAAATACTAAGCTTCCAAGAGGCAATTGAAGAACAAATATAACCAAAATGTCATGAAAGAGAACATTCAAATTTCTAAAAATTTGAAATATAAAATGAATCATGACCAGTAGTTTAAAAAATGTTTTTCAACTATGAAATACTATTCCTACCTTTAAATTTGCAAATGTACTACAAATAATATCAATAGAGGTGTGACAAAATATTTTCTTACCAGTGGAATTGCAATAACTTTCTGGATGGTGACTTGGAAATGTGGAGGTGAATAGAGAGGAAGGGAGGGAGACAGAGAGAGGAAGAAATATAAAAAATATTTGTAATATCTCAGGGTGGTGAGTCTATGATACTTCCTTATACTTTTCTGTTCTTCTATAATTTTCTATTATGAGCATTTATTAATATAAATGAAAATATAATAATATAGATATTACTTTTAATTAATCTAAAAATAAAAGGATAGGTCAAAATAAATAATCTCTAAATGATTTCCAGTTATTATCTAAATACAGGGGGACCATATGCATCTAAATTGTTTTGTGGTTTTTTTTTTGTTGTTGTTGTTATTTCTTTTTCTTATTAATTTATTTTTGTTACAGATGTTTCTCCTTTTTCCACCATTGACACCTCCTCCCCGCTTCCGTCTCCTCCCCCCCCCTATTGTTGTTTATGTCCATTGGTTATGCATATGTGCATATAAGTTCTTTGTTTTATCTCTTCCTGCTACTCCCAGACCCTCCTCTGAGGTTTGTCAGTCTGATCCCTACTTCCATGTCTCTGGGTCTATTTTGTTCAGCAGCTTATTTTATTCATTATATTCCACAAATAAATGAGATAAATTGTTTTAAGGGTATTGATGACCTACAATGAATTTTAAATCTCTATGTTTTTAGTCAAGCTTGATGGAATATTTTTACTTTTCTTCTTTCAGTAAAGTAGACTATGAAGAAAATTTCCCTGCTTATTCTAAAAGTGTTAAGATATTGAAAAATAAAAACAACTCATTGCTTAGAACATATTTGAAAATTCTACAAATTATTTAGAGTCTTCAATTAGGAAAGCAAGCCTTACAACTTATCTTCAACAAATAAGTTTGAAATAACTATTTCAAAAAAGTTTTTGTATAGGCAACGTATAATGATGAGTTGAGAAAGACCCATATTATTTGAGGGTGGTGATCAGATGACAGTAGTATCTATGACTTTGTTTAGATTTTAAAAAGACATATTTGTTTTTAAAAAGAAAAGAAAAGTGCAAAAATGTTGTTTTCCATTCAATGGTTCAGGTGGAGCAAATTAACCACCAGATTCACTGGTTCACATCTATTATTGCAGAACATGATTATTGGTTTTTGCCTCTTTTGAAAAAGAAATAAATCAGGTTTTTTTTTGTCATTATATATAGTCTTCAACTGTACAGAGAAATAAAATTTAAAAAGAAAAAGTACACAGAGGATCTGAATGGCAGCCAAGCTAAACTGTGGCCCCAAAACAGTCTTTCAGATATATGTGACTTAAATAATTGACTCAATTCATTTAAACTCTCTGCCTTAGTAGACATAGGTAATGAAATCTTTTTGCTCACTTCAGTAAAACAAAATCAAAGGAGCAATTGATGGGTTAACATTTCATTAAACCCATTACCCTGATCTCTTCCTTATTTGAGAATGTAAAACAGATTTCTTTATTTTCACGAGTTCACTATTTGTTGGGAACCTAGAGGGAATACTCCTCAAAATTTGCTTACCTGGTCCCAATAAAGGCAAGATTGCTTTGGGGAGAATGTTTCTTAGAATAGAAACTCCATTATTTCCCTCCGTTGCCAAGATCATCTTTTACTACAGAGACAAATTCCCGATCTAATTAATTGTTACTCTGACTCTCAGTACCTAAAAATGAGAAGAATTTTTCAGTTTCCATGTATTTGTAAAACTTGAGCTAGACATATCTAGTTAGTTCAATAATATAGTTTCTGCTGTCTTCTAATGATAATAACAAACTGTTTACATCAAACACAGGTTTGAATCGATCAAAATATTGTGAATCATTCACTGTCAAAATAATTTGATTAATCACTTTACATTTTAAAATTCAATTCATAGTAAAATCATGAGAATCATTTTCTTTGTTTGTTTCACCATGAGCAGTCTTTCATTTTGCCTTATTCCACGTAAACCAAGAAACCTGTGCCGCACCCTAATTAATGTTATTGTGTTCGGGTCTCCCTGTCAACAGACGCTTTGAAACCATTATGTCTTAAACTTCTTTTCCTCAAACTATGATTTCTTATATAACCCACTCTTTTTTTTACCCCTTAACACATTTCTTTTGTTCATGTTGAACACTCTCGGCTGATTTCAATCTTTTTTTATAAATTCTGAGACAAGTATTTTCTGTAATACTTTAATCCACTTAGTATTTCTATACAAATTGAGTGTATGACATGCACCATGGTGGCCAGCAGAGATCAACAGGCAAATGGCTTGAATGACTACCTGAAAGGTACTGAAGAACACTTCTCTCTCCTGCTGTTAGCGCCTCCATCCCCGTAGCTCAGACATTTGATATCCGTGCGATGACAGTGAGTGACTGGTTCTGATCCAGCAAAGAACTATGATTTGACTATTTCCCTTCCATTGCTGTTTAGATAATTTCAGTATCACTTAACTGAGTTTGATGTTGGTCCATGCATGTACTTTTGGTTTCAACATACTTTTGTAAAAAATATATCAAAGCTACTGTATAATCGTTGATGTCACAAACCAAAATCTCAGTGGCTTACTTCCATTTAGGGACTCACATGCTGGATCTAGTTTGAAAAATGATTTCTTTTCATCTTAAGTTTAATCCATTCAACTGATAACTTTATTCTGGAGACATACTGTGCTTAGAACCCATGAGACAGGTGTGGGCCTGGAGGAAGTGATATCTGAGGTTCTTCAAGAAGCAATTTATTTACTTGAGGCAGCAAGTTTTCCCACTTGTGCCTCTTGGGTTTGCTAACTCGGATTATAACTCACCAAAGTGAAAATAGAAGATACTGAGACAGCCAGATACAAGCCAAAATATCATTAAAGCAAACTAGAATAAGGATAAAAGATATGTACTCTGAAAAAGTACCACCAGCATCAAATGGGCTTTCTTAGGGCCCTGATATTTTTAGAACATGCATTTCTGGACTTAGCCAAACCCTCTGTTCAGTGTGTTCTTCCTCTAATCAGTACTGACACATCCAACGATCATTCAGAATGGCTGATAAATTCAGTTTGGCTTATTGAGACAGAAAACATAAAATAACAGTGGCTGAGGCTAGAAATAATTTCTTCTCTCTCATGTAGCAAGTATAAGGGCTCCACATTCACTAGGGTCTTGGCCATTCCTACCACATGGCAGCAACCTTGTTCATCAAGAAGGCTTTCCCTGCTCTGGCAAAAAAAAAAAAAAAAAGAAAAGGAAGAGGACAGGGCAGACGTCCTCCATGCTCCCTCCATTAAGGACCCTTCCTATAAGATGCCTATACCAATATTGCTCACACCACTTCGGCAAGAATTTCATTATATGGTCATACCAGCTATGAAAAAAGACTGGGGAATATCATTTTTATCCTGGAAAATTATGTGCCCAGCTAGCATTTGGAAGTTCTATGATTAAAGAAGAAGAAAGGATGGATATTGAGGGGGAAAAAAAACTACCATTATCTGCTGGAGAACTAATTATTCTCATTAAATAATGATTTGAATAATTTAATGTCACATGAAATCTGACCACCTCTTCTTATGCTCAGTCCCACTTCCCCTCAGTAGGGTCTGATTGTTTACTGGGCCCTAAAAAGCAGTTATAACAAAACCACGATTGTAGGAGAGATATCATTGAGCACACGGTCTACATTTATTATATAGCATAAGTATACACTACTTATTCATATAAATCAGGCAAAAAGACCTATGAGTAACATTTCCAAGAAAAAATAAAATGTGTATTAAAGTTCATGAAAACTGATTCCTTAAATGTAAGCAATGTTTTGATAAACACATAAAAATGTTTATCTCCTCCCTGGCTGTACTTTAGCATCACCTGGGGATTTTGTCTTGTCGTTGCTTTTATTTGCTTCATTTTCTTCTAATAATTCTAATGTCCAGCACACACCAGAGACCAATTAATGCAGAATCTGGAGGGTGTAGAGCGGGGAAGTGGGACCCAGGTCTCTGTACCTTTTGAAAAGCACCTTCTACGGCATAGGATTCCGTCCACAACTGCTCACGCAGCCTTCGCACGTGGGCATGAAGCAGTGCGGCACGGATGCTTTTAATTGCACTCAAGAGCAAAGTGCAATTAAGAAAGTCTGTGATGTGATTGATCTTCCTGTATATGGAAGACTTTTGCACTAAATAAAGTAAGTCATTGAGGTGAATTAAACACATTTCTGACTTTCCTTGAAATCCAGCGATTTTTTTTTTCTTCCAGGTTAATAATATAAGCCAATTCCAATGATATAATGTGTGGTAACAACACACTTTTTAGGTGCAGGAGGAGAGAAAACTAAGGTGCTCAACTAAATAGAAAATATAAGAAGATTCCATTGAGATTCTTTAATGTCTTTACAAAAACTGTTTCAGTTCTCCCTGTTGGTACTAGGTGGCTGGGTGTTCCAGTGGTACCCTCTGCTCTCTTAGCTAGTTGGGCTTTCTAATTGTCCCAGCCTTCCTCAGTGAAAGAGTAAGGCACAGAAGGATAAAGAATTTCCCCTAAAAATTAATGCAGGGGCAAAGTCCTATGACCAGGCGTGTAAAAACCTGGATTCTAAGCCCAGATCTGCCCCAGGTTACCAGCGTGACGTCTAATAACTCCCTCCCTGAAGCAAGGTGTCCTTATCTGTGACACACAGGTGTTTGACCAGCAGTGCTCAGGTCCCCTTCTGGCTCCAGAATCCTAATTTCTACCCAGCATCCCTCCTACTCGGAAAGAAAATTAGTTATTCAGATTTCCTGTCCAAACAATTGCATCAGCTCTCCCCTAGCCATAGGTCACACCAGAAAAGCAGCCATGACTAGAGGGGAAATCCTCAGTTGGAGCCTCTCCCCAGTCCCCCTGACAGTTCAGATACATTAAGTTCGGGGACTGTGGTCAGAGTGCTCTCAGGTTTATGTACATAATGCAGAAAACAGCTGCATGATGAGGAAGGGTTCCTCCTCTTGTCATATCAAGGGAGGATCGCTGCCTAGGGCTTTTGAGACTTTCCAAGAGGTATTTATGAGTCATGGGATGTATAGCTTTCCATTGGTCTAAAGAACAAAACTGACTTCAGAATGGGTGGTAAAATGCTGAGAAACGAAGAGAATAAATCTCATAAAAATCCAGATACTGAGGATCAATAAGGACATATGGACTAGAAAACTCGCAGATGTGAGACAAGCTTGGAGCGTGTCTCAGTTTCCACAATAAAGGTCTATGGATGCAACACACAACCCTGAAAAAGGAGTCAAGATACTTGAGGATTTTGTACCGAGATGCATGCAACCTGCTAAGGACTCGGAGTGAGAAATGGCATAATGTTAATTGGAAAAATGTTCAGAGTCTAGAGAACCACGTATCAGAAAGTAGAACACCAAACAACCCAAAGCTGGGGCCAGATGAAAGAAAGATTGAAAATTAGACTCAGAAGAGAATTAAGATAGATATTTTGCCAGATTGTACACCAAATATTCTCCCTATTGCTTCTCTACGAATTGTGATTTTGTTCAGGGCAGCAACACATCCTGCCAGAAACCATCTGCCTCACACCCTCCCTTGCATGAGCAGCTGGAGCAGCAGTGGGGAACAGGGTCACAGGCACATTCTGGCCCACGTGACTTAGGCAGACACTCCTAGAGATGCTATTCTCTCCCAAACAAGAACAGACAAAGTCCTCTGAAGGAGGCAGGCTGTTGGGTCCTCCTCTTCCTTCAGCCTGGACTTGAATATGAAGCTGGAGCTAGATCCTGTCTTGTAACCATGAGGTGATGCATGGGAAGACCAAAACCTGAAGGCAAGGATGGGAGGACAAATAATGGGGGTGCTGAGACATGGAACATCACATAACCACCAGACCATCCTGGACTTCCTTCTAGAAGAGAAAATAAAGCGCTGTTTGATTAAGCCAAATTAGAGGCGGACTATAACATTCAATGATCCACACAACTCATTAATTACAATGTAACAATACTTCATGACTCTGCAATGCTGAGGAATTGGAAAGCACAAAAAAGGCATGTACAATAGAGCACATCCTGTACCTCTAACATCTGCTCATAGGAACCAAACACCTCTTGTTAATAATGTAATCCCCCTTGAGATCGAAAAAAAAAAAAATTAAAGTCTTCAAGGAGCCAGATGAACTCAGAACTTTAAGCCACATGTGACAAAATACTTAGCATATCCTTACGAGCAGGGGGCTGTTTTTGCCATTTCTAGAAACAATGGAGGAAAGATCGAGAGGGACTAAAATTAGAATCATGCCAGAGCCCTGACATTTGAGATGATATTAAAACTACAAACTGGCACTTACAAATGACGAGAAACTCACAGGAGACCAGCACATCTGCCTCGTGTAGCTGATTGAAATTTGAAAGAAAGCATTAAGACTGAGCTGTTGCAGACAATGCCTGAAGAATTGCAGATTAGTTGAAGAGAGACAAATAGAAAAATACTGTTTTTCTGGTTCATGAAGAGGTAGTGAAGTAAAGACACCTGACTGCTAGAATAAAGAAACTCTCTCGGGCTGCACTTTATTGATTGCCTGAACTGGGTAGCATTTGGCTTCTGCATGGACGGGTCAGAGCAGAGCAACAGTGCGGCGGAGCCTGGTGATGTCTAGCAGTGAGTGCACTGCAGCATTGTGGGGCTGCTATGTGACCATCAGTGGAAGTTCGCAGCAGAAAAGGTCCCCTCAGTCCAGGAGTTACTTTGATTCAGAAACTCCAAGCTTTCAGAGGAATTTCAGTGCAGAATCACTGCCAGGAAGGCATTCAAACAGGAGTGTGCCTAAGCAACCCTTCTCCTTTCCATCCAGGGAAATGACCCTTTGACACCTCATACATTCACGAAGGCATGAAAACTGGTCAAGAGCCTTTACCAAGTCAGATCTCAGGTCTGACTCCTGCCTCAGGACACACCAGCAGAGCAACCAGCGTGTCTGAGAGCCAGGACCAAGCAGTGAGTCAGCCACAACAGTGCCACCAAGATACCGTTAACTGCTGATGCACCCAATGGACAAACAAAGCCAGGTTGCATGTGTATGGAAACATATCACACTGTGAGTGAAAGAAAGTTTGACGAGTTTTTCTCAGCTTGCTAAAAACTTGACTGAGAGTCACTGGTCAGAAATTATGTTAGGAAGCCTCTACTGATGTAAGCAAAGGTAATATTCTTCAGTAGATAAAAATATAAAGGGTCTCAGAGAGTATTCTACAACAACCCTGGAAGTCCCCAAGAACTTTCAGTGGCCCATACAGCCAAACCATTGTCACAATAATGCTCAGTTATCATTTGCCTTTTTCACTGTTGGTTACTTTCCTTGAAATGACTGGCCCATTTGGTCATTTTAAAGAAAATGTCTGCCAAACACTCAAGTCTGAGAAATTGTATGTCTGTCCAAAATTCTTTCAAATAAAAATGTTTTCCTACAGAAAAAAATCTGACAACTCAAACAGCAGCACAGTCTTTCCTTGGAGATGACAGCATATGGTGGTATGTAGCAGAAGTGTGTGTGTGTGTGTGTGTGTGTGTGTGTGTGTATATATATATATATATATATATATATATGTCATTTCATTACTCATATTTTTTAAAACATGTACTAAAGGGTTGAGATTTAATAAAATTATATTTATCACTTCATCATGAACTTATTTATCATGAAATTATTGTTTGTTGCTTTGCTTTTACTGTGTGGTAAAGATTATCATGTCAGTCCAGTTTGCTGTTACTGCTCTAATTCATGCTCAGGCATCTGCAGTTTTACTCATCAATGCTTTTGCACCATTAGCATAAAAGTCAACACAGGGGCAAAGGTAGATGCATTGCCAGTGACAAAATTTGATCTTTCAAGAGAAAAATAAAACTTTAGAAAACTTATATTGTTGATGTGAGCTTCCCAAAATTTAGTATTTTCTAATGAAACCAGTAGTGATATTAACAAATATGATTTTTTGATGTTGTACTTAAAATCTGACAATTGAAAGATCTTCATAACTCAGAGAATCCATATTTTCCAAATTATCAATGAATGGTATAATAAAATCATGCATGAATAAAAGATCTATTCAAAGCAAGAACACTGGATTTTACAGTAAAAGACTACAAAAAGCTCATTGAGTTATTTTCATATTCACATTGCAATTAACCTTTTAAAAACTAACATTTGTCCCATTTGTCAAATTTTGGTATAGTATCTAAGAAGTATATCCACAATTATCTATAAAGGTTGCTGAAATACTCTCCCATTTTCCACCTACATATCTGTGTGAGCCTGGATATTCTTCAGATACTTTAGCCCAAAGAGCATATTGCAAAAGATTGAATACAGAATCAAATATAAGACTCAGCCATCTTCTATCAAACCACATATTAAAGAAAGAGATTTTCAAAAATGTGAAGCAATGCTACTTTTCTCACTAAAATTTTGTTTTAGAAAATATAGTTAATTTTAATTAAAATGATACTTTCATTAGCATTTAAAGTGTTTATTATGGACATCTAAAATGAATTAATAAATAAGTGTATTTAATTTTTTCTCAGTTTTAATTTCTAATCAGCAAATATCAATAGACTTTAGCTCTGGGGGGTCCTTATGAAATTTTAAGAGTGCATAAAGGACTCAAGATGATTAAAGTTTGAGATCTGCCGCTTTAAGTAAAAAAATCATAAGTACTCAAAAAAGTAGTGTTTGGTAAGATAGGTCATTTTGTAACTTTTATGAATCATTCAAAAGATGTAGAATGCCAGGCAAAAAAGAAAAATTACCCCCAAAGATGTCTAAGTATTGCTTCCCAGAACCTGGGCACAACCTTATGTGGCAAAGGGAGATTAAGATTGCAGATGGAATTAGTGTTGCTACTCAGCTAATTTTAACATAGGGATTGTATCCTAGATCATCCAGACAAAAGAGTGAGGCAGAAGGGTCAGTGTCAGGGTGATTCAATGTGAGGAAAACTCTACCAGCCATTGTGGCTTTGAAGATTGGAAGGGGCCACAAGCCAAGGAATGCAGCGGCCCCTACAAACTGAAAAACACCAGAGAACAGGTCCTCCCCTGGAGCCTCCACAAAGAAACTCAGCCCTAACAATGCCATGATCTTAACCCAGTGATATCCATGTCGAATTTCTGACTTCCAGAAGTGTAAGATAATAAAGTTGTGTTTTGTTCAGCCACTGACAACTTGGAATTTCACCTGAGCCCTGTGATCCTGAGAAACAGCCAACCTTAAGTAATCTATCCACCTTATTGTACTCTGAGAAATAACTCTCTGCGAAGAACCCCACTTCCCCATATGACTTAGATAAGACTCAAGGACATCCCCCTTGTTTACCTAAAACAAAGCTAGCCACAGACCCATCAAACCCTCATTCTTTGCTTAGTAAATGATTAGTTGAACTATTGTGTTCACACTGTTGACTGAAACACAAATTCATGTTAACCAAACATCGCTTAAGTTTCTCTACTTCCTCTAGGACTCTGAACTTTGACCCAGCCTCAACTAGTGCCAGCATACAGCCCTTAATGTCCTATCCTTAAAATAGGTTGACCTCAGTGTGGAACATTCTGTGATCTACCATGCCAGTCTTCGCTCATCCCATTTCCCACATCCAGTTCTCTCCTACCTTGTTCACTCCTCATAAAAGAGAAGCCTTTTTCTGCCTGACCTTGGAGATGCTTGCAGATCTCATAGAGAGTTCTCCCTATTGCAATAAACCCTCTCTCCTCTTGCAATAATCCTTTCACATAAAGTGTCTCCTTACCTACACCCAGATTTGTTATTTATGTAACCCCACTTTGTTACAGCAGCAGTAGGAAACTAATACATCTGCCTAGCTCAACTAACAGCAGCTTATTACCCAAAGACATCTTGGGAGAATGAACAAAGCTGGAGCAAAAGATATAACATTGTTATATCTCAACTGTAATTCCCATCCCATTGCTTGTGCAGCAGCGCTCAGAGCAAAGGTAATGATAACTGAAGATTAAAGGAGGTCACTGAGATGAGAATCTTTGATCAATCTAACCAATGATCCCTCCATTCAAACTTGCAGGTGATGTAGCAGCAAGTACCAAGAGCCATCTTAAATTGCTTGGTGGCCAAGAGCCCAGACCATCATTACAGTGTCTCTTTGATAGCCCAGACAACATGAGTGTACTTGGTCTCTAATACAAGTCTGCATGGAAACTCTTGTCTTATTTCATAATCAAAAAATAAAACTAGCAGAATAAATATAAATCATACCATTCCCCAGGGTGAAAATGGAAAAAAAATCCTCTTTCAATCATATTGTGAAACCCTTCAGGAGTACCCCAAACCTCATGCCATGTAGGTTGTTCTTGCAATAGGAATGGCTTTCTTTTCCTTTCCTGTTGTATTATTTTGGGCATTAGGAGATGCAATGCAAGCAATACTGAGTGCTGACATTTTTAAGTTGTAAAATGAAAGCCTTTAGTTTCTAAGGAAGACATCATCTCCTAAAAGTCACCCTGATAAACCAGATGTTTCAGTAATGTTGGGTGCTATTTAACATCTTAAATTCTCATTCTTTTACTTGAAGATTTAGAAATGAAGGACCCAAAGGACTCACTGAGTTTCCTTGCAGCAGGTAGAAACAAGCTTGTGAATAAGTCACACACACACACACACACACACACACACATGCACGCACACTTCCATCATGCGACACGGTTCCAACACAGACTGGGCTTTTTAACCCTCCCTATCTAAATCCACAGGTTGCAAACTTTATCTACCCAGAACACTCAATACTGTGTGAGGAACCGTTGCTGTGCTGAAACAACCAACACACATCCGCTTTGGTTGTTTCCACATTTTCCACACAGTAGGTAGAATCTGAGATTTCTAGCTTATCATCCTATAAAATGCAGAGCAGGGAATGTAGGCCATCTCATAAAATAAAAACGTTTGAAATGGGGTGACCTACCCACAGCGGCACTCCCAGCCATATTTTATTATGAACCCGTTGGGTCCGTTCCTCTCTTGGAGCCCAGCAACCTGGTTTGCATTTCCCCTGCAGCTTGCAGTCTTCAGGAGGCCTTTCCCAGCTGCGTGGCCTGAGGCAGCGCTATGGCCCTTCTCCAAGGACTGCACACTCGCTGCTTCCAACTAGCCCCCTGACAAAACCGCGAATTGCCCCCATGAGGAGACTGGAGGTTGTAGAGGGGAGTTAAAAAAAAAGAAAAGCAGGTTGTGACTAAAACAAACTTGGCATGTGTGTGAACAATTTCCTATCCGTGGCCCACCTTTGATTCCCGGACACGCAAAGGGTTCGTAACCTAAGGTTCCCCGAGTGGGTTTTGGGAGAGAGATGACTTCCTGTTATTAGATGCAAAATCATGGGAGGTGAGCGGAGGTGGAAACACCTTTCATGGAATTCTCAATAAAAGTTTAAAACCCCACTTTTGAATTAGTAAGATTCAAAATTCAGTTGAGAAATATCCTCTTTAAACTCTCCAGCACAGTTCAAACTACTAAAAATAATCTCTGTCATATCTGTGTTTTAACTTTAGTTGTATCCAAACAAACAAGCAAACAAAAACAAACTAAGGGGAAAAGAAAGGCAAAACAAAGAAAGAGAGAGGAAGAAACCAAAAATTAGAGTAGGACCAATTAAGGAGCTAGAATGACAAAGATAAAAGGTACAGGTTATCCTTTTATGGAAATGAAGGTGAAACAGGAAATTGCTACTGTCTGAGAATTTGAGAACTAAAAGGATCACTTATTCCAATACTCTGTTTTAACAAATGAAAATAATTAGTGATTTATCAAAGACCACACAGCTCAACTTCAGTCTGATCACTCCCTCTTGTATCTTAAACCCAGCAGCAGAAACCTGTGCAGAGTGAGTGGCCACGAGGAGTCATGACACAAAGGCATCGTCTGCTGGCTCAGGCTTTTGTAGAAGATCCACTGCTCTGGGCTTGCCCTTGCAGATGTTACAGGTGCACAAAAGCATGCAGTGGCACTGGACCAAGGCTGAACAAATTCAAGTGAGTATTTTTTAAATTGCATATTTGGTGATTTTTATTTAGTTTTACCACTTTTCTTTCAACCTATCCCTATGCCCTGAGAATTAACAGAATCAGATTCAAAATACATTTTTTGTTTGTTTAATGTTGATTCCGTTATTCCATGCACTTCTTCAATGATTATTATTGTTTAAAGAGATGTTCTTCCAGAGCATTAAATTACCCCATCGGAACATTGCTGGGTGCCAGGGGAATGGTTCAAGGATCTTGGTCCTTCACTGTGATACACACACACTCACAATCTCCAACATTAGTCTTTGACAGCTTTGTTGTCCTGGTCAGGACAGCGATGGCCAATCAAGAATATAAACACCATGGGTTGCAGCCTCCCTCCTCCCTGCTTTTGGTCCTGCTGCTCCCTCTCTCTGAAACGCCCTTCCTCCTTTGCCTATCCAAGGAGACCTGCTTGGGTTTCCACTTTCTCCCTGACCCTGTCACTGGTAGAAATGGCCCCCTTCTTCTCCATGACTCTACCAAACCCTAAAGTCATTGGAGGTAAAAACCACATCTTCTTAATCTCTGAAGGCCCAGCAACTGGCAGAGTCTGGCATGCAGAAGGAAGTCTCTGCTTGTGCAATGATTGAAGATTTAGTGGACTTAGAATTTATTCATCTGACAAGCATTTATTGTTCATCTACTGTGTGCCAGGTCTGTGCTATCAGGAAAAGCTATAAAAATGAATATCACTGCCCTGACTGGTGTACTCAGTGGTTAGAGTGTTGGCCCTTAGACCAAAGGGTCTCAGGTTCAATTCCCAGTCAAGGGTACACACCCAGGTTACAGATTCAATCTCCAGCGCTGGTCAGCATGTGTAGGAGGCAACCAATCAATGTGTGACTCTCAAATCAATGTTTCTCTCTCTCTCTCTCTCTCTCTCTCTCTCTCTCTCTATCCCCCTCCCTCCACTCTCTTTAAAAATCAATGGAAAAAATATCCTCAGGTGAGGATTTAAAAAATAATAAATGTCACAGTTCCTGTTTACAAAGAGCTCTTACTCTAATGAAAATAAATGCAAATCTGTCACTTCTATGGAAAAAATATATTTTAAGTTTATTCCCTCTGTTAATAGTCCTGAGACATCATATTCATGGAAGAATAATCTATCATTATATTCTAGCAGTATAAGAATATTCAACTATTCTTAGAGGAGCTCATTTAACTGTATATCACATCCATGCCTAATGAAGTTTTAACAATGTGATATTTTTAAAGTTGAATTGAAGTTAACAGAGGCCTGAAGATGTTAGGGTTGGGCAAGGGAAGTACAAGACAAAAAAGAAGAAAATGAAATATAACAAGAAAACTAAAAAGGTAATCAAATTTTACAGTAGAAGATTTTGTTCTGTTATTTCTTTGTCTTAAAGAAAAGGCTAAGGAGAATTTCCTTTTATTCTTTAGAAAATCTGCCACTAGCCCAGGAGGCCAGACACATATTCAGTTTCTACCACAAGACTTCATTTATAGTATTCTCCTATTTTTAAAAATGGATTTCGGTAAAATGTTTTATAATGTGGACTGGTTTCTTTGAGGTCTGACTCTGCACTATAGCTGCATAAAAAAAGACATTAATAACTTCTCTGTTAATGGGTTTTTCAGAGTCTCCAAAGACTCACCTTGTACATTATAGCTTCCTCCCACTTAGTCCCCTGGCTAAATCTTGATTGCCCTTGTAAGACATCTTCAGGACATATTGCTTAAGTTAAAGATGGTCCTTAGGAGTAGTAACTTCTCATACTACACACAGCGCGTGCTCATGAACCAGCAGAGCTGAAGTGCAGTCATCTCATGTCACTTTACCTTAGTTCCATGAGACCTCAGCCCTGAGAGAGCTGACTCTGACTCGTAAACAGTTTCATCAATGCGGCAGCTGAGGCTCTATCCCACACCTGAGAGGTGACTTGAAACTGGTTATTTCACATTTGTCCTTTGCCAAGACACTCTAGTCAACTTACCTAACCACCAGTTTCATAAGGTAGGATGCAGTGTTCCCAGAAAATTTTTGCACAGTCTGAAACTTATAAAAGAGGGGAAAAAAAGACTCCACAAAATCAGTTTCTTAAGTGTATGTCTGGGTGTGTATCACACACACATTCTTAGGAAATGTGTGTATACATATACTTGTATGTATGTGTGTATATACATACACATGGGCAGGCAAAAGTAAATTTACAGGTGTTGATGTGGAAGAAAACACAATAATTAAATACTGTAACAATAAACTCTTGTTTTGCAGCCTCACAACTGTAAACCTACTTTTGCCCACTCCTGTAGACATATGCATACATATAGAGCTATATAGAAATTAAAGGAAGAGTCTTGAAATGGATCTGAAATTTTGCTCCATAAGGTCTGTAACACCACAGAATGTAAACTATTCAAGGGCAGGGCCATGCAGGCTCCCATGCATCACTAATTGCAGTCTTGAATTTTTAGCCTTTCTGGTTCCAGCAGCGATGGAGTCTGCATCCCTCCAGATGCCTGTCCCTGGGACCAGTGGCCGCTGCCAGCCCGCTGCAGTTTGGCAAGTGAAATCTGAGTTCAGATGTGACAAGCAAAGATTCTCTGAAGCAGTTCTTTACTTTTTATGAGTTACAGATAGCTTTACGAATAAAAAAAAAAAAAAGTATATAAGTAAACACACAAAAGTTTGCATGTGAATTTGAGAGGATCACAAGCCCTAGCTAATTTAAGAGTCCCTACTCTTGAAAATATTTCCCAAAGCCATGTGCCTCATCACCTCATATTCTTCCCTTTTATCTCCAGGCTGGCGTTTCTTTGTTTCATTTTGGTCTGTACTGTGTCTGGTGCCGACCAGAGAACCCTTGTTAGGAACGTTATGGAAATTACCAGGTAACTGCAGTGGTAGGTGCGCGTCTCACCACGCTGCCCTTAAAGAAACGACAGCCTGACTTACAAAGTAGCACAGGTGCCCTGGCCGGTTTGGCTCAGCGGTTGGAGCGTCGGCCTGCGGTACAGAGAGACCCGGGTTCAGTTCCCGCTAAGGGCACGTACTTCGGTTGCAGTTTGTCCCCGGCCCTGGTTGGTCGTGCGGGTGGCAGCCACTCGATGTGTCCCTTCACATCGATGTTTCTCTCTCTCTCTCTCTCTCTCTCTCTCTCTCTCTCTCTCTCTCTCTCTCTCCCTCCTGCTCTATCTGAACAAAAAATGGAAAAATGTCCTAGGGTGAGGATAAAAAAAAAAAACAAAAAACAAAGTAGCACTGGTTTTAGACAGATGACACAGCATGTGTGCCTCTAAAATCAGCTTCAAAACAAATAGCTGTCTCGCGTTACTCCCCACACTGGCTGCCTGCGCCACGTCCGCAGGCCGCGTGGCCAACTGGCGCTCGGAGGAGGTGACACAGGCCTCGGGGTGTTACACCAAACGTTCAAACACAAAGCATGATCAAAGAGAGATCCTGGGGCGGCATCTGCAAATAAATAGTAGACGATGAAAAGTTGCTTCCAAAATTTAGATGCATGGTTATGGTTCGGTGTAGCATGATGGTTTACTGCACAGGCTGGGGATTCTAACGGGCTTCCTTCTGCTGCTTTTTGTCTTGTAGAACTGATTACTGAACCACCCAGATCTTCATTTTCTACTCATAGAAAGAGGGGGGAGGGATATCCTTTTTTTTTTAGGGTTACAGAGAGAGAGCAAGAAGGAGAGAGGTAGAGAGAAGAGAGGGCAAGCTCTCAGGTGTCTCTTCTTATAATGCCACTAATCCCATCAGATCGTGGTCCCATCCCTATGACCTCATTTAATCTTAAATATGTCCTATCTCTAAATAGGGTTACATTGGGGACTAGAGCTTCAATATATGAATTTGGGGGGTGAGAGGACACAATTCGTTCCATAGGAAGTGGTGACAGATGTTATGTATTCCGAACAATTGGGGGTAATGTGATTGAAACTATGGCATTATCTCTAATTTAAAAATTTCATAATCTTTGAACTGAAAAAAAGTAAAAATTCTGAATTGAGGAAAAAAATCACATATCAAATGTATTTCTTTTCGTCTGGGTTCAGGGGAAGCCAGGCTATGCACGGCAATCCTTCGACTTTCCACCACTGTGTGAAAACCTCCAAGCTGAGGTTTGGGTTGCGCAGCCCCAAGCGCAGCACGGCCAGCAGTCCCGCACGGCGGCAGGGACAGACAGAAACCCACGGCTCTCCCGCAGGGGCTGTCCCACCGCCTGCTCACCCTGCACCCGCCCTGTCATCCAAGGGGTCTGGGAGCCAAAAGGAGTATTTTAAGGTTCATGTCACACAGAGAGTGAGGAAGGAGAGCGAAGGAAGGGCACATTTTTCGAATTGAGCAAAGTTTGCCTAGTTCTCTACTAAATCTACATGGTTTTCTATCTAACCAAGGAACTCTGAAGAAACTAAAATAGGATTAAAAGGCTCTCCTGCATTCCCATGCCTCTCTCCCTCTGTGCTTACTCCTTAAGCCTGAAGGCCATCCCTCCCTTCCCTGTTGGGCAAAATAGTCATTTAAGAGGTAGGGCAAGAGGCCAGTGTGGCTCAGTGGTTGAGCGTTGACCCATGCACCAAGAGGTCACCAGTTCGATTCCCGGTCAGGGCACATGCCCAGGTTGTGGGCTCAATCCCCAGTGGGGGGCATGCAGGAGGCCGGTGATAGATGTTCTCGCTCATTGATGTTCCTAGCTCTCTCTCCCTCTCTCTTCCTCTCTTTCTCAAACCAATAAAGAAAAAAAACATTTTTTTAAAAAGACCTAGGGCAAGAAACACTCACTTTCCCTCTGTAATTTCTCCTGAGTCTCTTCATTCTACCCCTCTCACCCCTGTGTCCCAGTGCACTTGTTTCCACATCCTTACTACTTGAGCAAGTTCCTCACCTCTCCATGCCTCGGCGTCCTCACCGACAAACTGGGTTTAATATTGATATGTGTCTCATAGATTAGTGGTAATCACTGAAATCGCTGTTGCTATGCACAAGTCTGAATGGTTCACAGTGCTATTCTTTGACCTTTATTTCTGCAGTGTCTAATCAGCTGGTAAAGCCATATAGGTAGTTTTATTTATTTGAGAGACTGTGCTTTTTAGATTTATAATTATAGGTGGTTTTTCTTATAGCTTTAATTTCTATTCTGATTATAATCATATTTTCTTTCAAATCTTTGAACATATTTATACAAGCAGTTTTAAAGTCCTTGTCTGTTCATTCCATCATTGCTGTCCTTCGTGGACCTGTTTCCATTGCCTTAATTCTACCCTAATATAGGTCACATTTTTTTCCACTTCTTTTTATGTCTAATACTTTTTCATTAGATGCTGGATTTGTGAATACTCTGCTATTGTTTGTTTGTTTCTTTGTTTTTGTTTTTATTTCCCTTAAAGAGTGTTGTGTTTGTTCTGGCTGGTACTGAAGTTAGATATCAGATTGATCCTTTTAGATAGGCTTTATTAGAGCAATTCTAGAGTAGTCTTTATTTGGGGGCTATTTTAGCTTTACTATTAAGGCATGAACTTTTGGAATCTCTGCTAAGGCAGGACCTCTGGAGTCTCAGTTGAATGCCCAAGGTATTCAACAAAGTCTCTCTGTCTGACTTGTCAAAACTTAGATGTCTTCCAGTGCTGTGTCAGCGCTGGGACTAGTTATCCTTTGCCCCGCCTTGTGGAGTTTCATCCTGCACAGATGAGAACTGATGGTCAGTGGAGACAAAGGGCATACCGTGTGGATCTCTGCAGCTAACCCCTTCTCTCCAGCACTCTGCCCTGCAGCGGCCACCTTCCTCCTCCTGGGTCTCCTCAGCTCAGCGAAACCCGTGAGCTGTGCTCGTGTTCCTTCTCCTTGCTCCAAGGTCCAAAAAGCCCTTTCAGGCAGAAATCTGAGGAACTCTAGGACTCACACCAGTAGTTTCCCTTCTTCAGACATTGGATGAATGTGCTGCCAATGGTCAAATATTTGAAAACAGTATTTCCTCCACAGTGACCAGGATTTTAGTTGATGACAGAGCAAAATGACTCCCATATCAGTTATGCTCTCAGGGATCGAAGTCCCTACACATTCTACACATATTTTTATACAACTTGTCATTGAATGATAACCATTTAAAAATTAATTTTCATACTGAGAATACAAGGAGGAACATTGTGTAAAGTACATGATTGTCTAACCACTCTGCCATACACCTGAACTAATACAAAATAATATTGAATGTAAACTACTTAAAAAATAAAAAATAGCCCTGGCCGGTTTGGCACAGCAGTTAGAGCATCGGCCTGCGATCCACGGAGATCCGGGTTCGGTTCCCGCTAAGGGCATGTACCTTGGCTGCAGTTTGTCCCCGGCCCTGGTTGGGTCGTGTGGGTGGCGGCCACTCGATATGTCCCTTTCACATCGATGTTTCTCTCTCTTCCTCTCTCTACTTCCCGCTCTATCTGAGTAAAAAATGGAAAAATGTCCTCGGGTAAGGATAAAAATAAATATAAAATAAAATAAAATAAAATAAAATAAAATAAAAAAATAAAATAAAATAAAATAAAATAAAATAAAATAAAATAAAATAAAATAAAATATAGCCCTGGCTGGTTTGGTTCAATGATTAGAGTGTCGGCCGGTGGACCAAAGAGTCTCAGGTTTGATGCCAGTCAAGGGCACGTACTTCAGTTGCCATTGGTCGTGCGGGAAGCAACCAATTGATGTGTCTCTTTCACATTTTTCTCTCTCTCTCTCTCTCTCTATCTATCTATCTATCTATCTATCTATCTCTCTCTCTTTCTCCCTCTCTCCCTCCCTCCCATTCTGTCTGAAAATAAATGGAAATAATATCCTTGGGTGAGGATTTGTAAGAAATAAAAAATAAAGATACAAGTCCCCCCAAAAAAATTTTTTTAATTAATCGTCAACAGTCTATTAGATCACATTGATGTCAAAAACTTTTGTCTTCCATATTGTAGAACCTGAATCTAGCAAAATGTCTGGTATGTAATGTGTGTTGACTTGAAATATTTGCTGAAATGATATATGTGATTTCTTCTTTACTCCTGACTTTGGCCTCTAGTTTTCCAGAAGTGACTGACAGGCTGACTTAATTTTCTTTTATATCGACTTTGTTTTCTCATCAATGCCTCTGCTTCCTTCAGATGTAGAGCTATGTAGCTTAAGGACAATTTGATAAACCTACCATGATTCCTATGTATTTCCTTACTTGATCTTTTATTTTGGGGTTTTGAACTAGACTATATCCAACCAAATTATGAGAGAGCATAAAAGATGTGGACTTTCCCCCTGGATGGTCTAAAAAAATCAGATAACACAAAAATAACTTAAGCAACCCTTGGCACATGGATAGTAGTTAATAAATGTGGTATTATTTCTATACTTTCAAACTAATCAGCCATCAATGGAGACAAAAAAAAATAATCGTAAGAATCCACCACTTTTGCATTTCCAAATACAAATTAACACTCAATAGTTAATTTGCTGCTACATACCTACCTTGCATTTTATGTGCAAAATTCTTAATCTGGCTTTGACCTATATTCACTATAATATTACTCATTAGTTGCATGTTTTATGCTGTTGTCTGCCTGGTCTTCATATGCAAAAGCTCCTAGTGAGCAGTAAAATCAGCAATAGCTAATGTTTATCTAGCCCTTACTCTGTATCAGACACTATTATAAGTATCCCATATCTATTAATTAATTTAACCTTCCCTAGGTGGTAGTTATAACTATTATCTCTATTTTAAAGGTGAGAAGGTCACATAAGTAGTAAGTATGGGAGCTGAGATTCAAACTTCAAAGCCTGAACTCCTACTCATTACAGGATGTTGCTTCTGCAAGCATAATCTTACATTCCCTAAAAATGTGCTAGTCTTCATACACAAATACGATGTGCTTTGAATTGGATACCAGACCAGTTTATGTATCAGCCCAGACCCACTCAACCCATTGTCTCTTGGTTCCAGACCAAGTGGTTCCAGGAACAACATGCATTTCTGCTGTCATTTCTCCTCATCTCCTAACACCATCAATTTCCTCAGACTCTTCAGAGGGTAAGAGTCAGGCTTTGTCATGGCTTCTATCTCATCCATCACTGAAAGATCTACAACACTCCAGCACCCACATCCAATGTGACAAGACCCACGGAGGGTCTAGCTTTTCCAGTGGCTGTCAGAGTAACAAAACAGTACTACTAAGGAGTGTGAAGAGCTCATACCCAAGACAGACAAGAAGAGGCCAGTAGATAAATTCCTGTTCTTTCCTTCCCACTTGGCTCCTCCAAGACGGACTGGTTCCAGACCACCACGCCAGCTCTCTAGAGACATCCCATGACTGAGTGATCAACAGCATCATCTTGAGAAACTGTAGCCAGCTTTGCTAAGCACCACTTTGCATTTTTTCCTGCCTTCCTTGCCTTACGTCCCTTTTTCTCTCACACTTGAGTTCCTCATATTACATTCTCCAATAAAACAAAAGCATGCAATCCTGACTTTTAGGCTCTGTTTTCTTAGGGGGGAAAAAAACAAAACTTGTTTCCTTCCAATAACAGATTCATACGTGCTGACACATGTATCATCTCTCTTGATACATTAATTAGTTATTGTTTTGTAACACAAATACTTAGTGGCTTAAAACAATATTTTTATCTCACAGTTTCTATGATAAGAAATTCAGAAGTAGCTTAGCTGGTGCTTTGTCTCAAGGTCTCTCATGAGGTTGTAGTCAAGATAAGAGCCAGGACTGCAGTCACCTGAAGGCCTCCCGGGGGCTGGAGGATCTGCTTTCAAGATGGTCCCTTCACGTGACTTTTGGCAAGAGACCTCAGTTTCCCATTGACACTTGGTAGAAGGCCTTAGTTTCTCAGGATGTGGGTCTTCCCATAGAGCTGCTTAAGTGTCCTCATGGCCACTGGCTTCCTCTAGTGTGAGTAATCGAAGGGAGAGCGTAAGGAAGATGCAATGTTTTTTATGATGTAGTCTTTGAAGTCACACAGCATCATTTCACCTCACTAAGTCACACTCAAGGAGAGCAGAATTTTGAAGATAAGAGTTTCAAAGAATTTGTGGGCAGATTTTAAAATCACCACACCTGGTTTCCCTAGTTGCTGAGAATATATATTTACAAGACAGATTGGTAGCGATAGAGTCTATAGATGAAATAGAGTTATGCTAATGATCCTACAAGGTAATTAAATAATCATCACCATCTAGCTGTTTTGCTACATTGCACTATTAAAAATGACTTACACATGTTTTAGATTTAAGAATGATGTCACCCTGGCCAGTTTTCTCAGTGGTTAGAGCGTCGGCCCAAGGACCAAAGAGTCACAGGTCAAATTCCGGTCAAGGGCACACACCTCAGTTGTGGTTAGGTCCCCAGTCCTGGTTGGGATCATGAGGGAGGCAACCAATCAATGAGTCTCTCTCGCATAGATGTTTCTCTCTCTCTGTCTCTCTCTCTCTCTCTCTGTCTGTCTCTCTCTCTCTTATTCTATCTGAAGGTAAATGGGGAAAAAATATCCTCGGACAAGGATTTAAAACAAAGAAAAAAGAATGATGTCAAGGAAAGCACCCTGCTTTGTCTCCTAAAATCTATATCTGCATATTATTATCACTATCCTAATAGTCAATCAATATTGACTGCATATGCTATCAATATTGACTGCATCTATTAATTAACATTAACACAACTAAATGTTCTCATTAATCAGTAATCACAAGGTTATTAGAAGAATCAAATAGTTTAGCAGGTGAAAAAATTGCCATTGTGTAGTGCCTGGCACAGTAGATGGTTAATAAATGTCCCCCTCTAAATCAAAACAAAAATTCATCTAGACCAACCAGTGATCAGCCAATAACTCTTTGCTTACTGTTCCTTGAATCATTGCAGCTATAATCTTGAAGGCTCTAGTGCTTTTCTTTTTTTTTTTTTTTTCATCTGTTCCTAAATAGTGATAAGTAACTTGTCTTTTTTACCTGATATTTTATTGGTATAAAACATAAAAATATGTCTGGTTGAGCATATCTGCTTAACTGCCTTCTGCTCATACTTTGTCTATCCCTTTGCCTTTGACCTTGCTGAAACATGAAGTGAATCTCTTTTTCACACTACAGTTTTAATGAGGTTATTATCCTGCATAGCCAATGAGATGGTGGCTTATGTCATACATTTCTACTTTAAGATATATTTCTTCAGCTGTTGAAAGCATTAACCTTTTAACTGAAATTAAACTTTAATTGCTGATCACAGCTATAACTTTAGATGTATTGTTATTATTTAAAATTAATGCTTTGCATACAAGCAAGGTAAGCCTGTGAGTAGCCACTGGATAAAGATGTTTATGTCTCTTGTTAAATTCCTATGTACTGCCAACTTTGAATTATTTGTGCAATTAGGTAACAACATAATTAAAATTAATGATCCATTAACTCCATTCTACTTTCCAAAAACCTTTTCTTTTCTCTTTACCACAATATCTACCACACTAAAATAACTTAAGTTTGATCTCCCTCTATTTCTACTACCCATGTTTATAGATGAAATGCTAATAAGCAGACCAGAATCAAATTAGGTCAAAAAAAAGAGATTAGTGTACCCAAAAATGAATTTTCATTCCCCAAATAAGTGAGAATCAACTGCACTTCCTATTATAAGGAAAGAGTGGGGGAAACTTTACATAGTGGGAATTATAAGTAATATGCCATCAGATGAAGAAATGGTTTTTCACCCGGCCAGTGTGGCTCAGTGCATTGAGTATCATCCCATGGACTGAGAGGTCCCGGTTCAACTTCTCATCAGGGTACATGCTCGGGTTGCAGGCTCAATCCCCAGTAGGGGGCATGCGGGAGGCAGCCAGTTGATGTTTCTCTCTCTCTCTCTCTCTCTCTCTCTCTCTCCCCCCCCCTTCCTCACTCTTTTTTTAAAAAAAAGAAAGAAAGAAATGTTGTTTTTCACTGAGTCAATAAATAGTTTCAACTCATGTGCCAACTTCAGTTTAAGGTGTGTGATGCTAGAGTTTTGTGTTAGAAAGGATTCCAGGACCAAGGGCACGGGGAAGAAGAGTGGTGGCACATCCTCCTCTGTCTAGACTCCTGAGAACAGCTTTATTCACAATAAATGGCTTGAACAATTTCATATCCATCATGCTTACTTAGCTCATAAACCTCACTTTTAAGCCCACCATACCTTCCATTTCTAGGGTATAGATTACCATTTACCACTCACTTCCTGTACCCCACCTCCACTAACCCTGCTGCCCCCGTGGTTTCTCAGCGAATGGCGCCCACTCACAAAGGAAGATGGGAGCAATAAGAGATGCTATATGAAAAGTTCAACTAGGAGAAAGAAGCAGAGAAGAAAAGATAGCAATGCTCTGTGAGAACAGTCAGAGACGGTCACAGCTTTGAAAGGGGCTTGTCGTTCTTAGGGAGGGTGTAATAACACAAATTTGAAGTTCCTGGAAACTTTTTCTGGTGATTCAAAATCATAAGAATTGACCCAGCTTGTCAGGTCTACTCACAGGCTAGGGAAGAGGATAACTGGGCTTTACAGAGGGTATAGAGCTAGGCTTTGCCTGACAACTTCTGGACATTTGTTTGTACCACACAGTAGCTCTTCCGTAACAGGTCAATGTTAAATGAGCATGCATTCAACATGCTTACCTGGTGCCTAATTTATGAAAGACTATACTCTAGTGAAACCTTTGCCTTTGATACTCCTGGCCTTCCGGAGGTTAGCTCAAAGTATCAATCTGGCTTATCAAGGAAGGAATCCAACACTTTCTCTCAAAGAACCAGGAAAGTTATTCCACAATTATGTCTCATAAAGCAACAAGGACTACTTTATATTCCTGGAAGAGCAGTTTCCCTCTCGTGGCTCAGACGTGGCTCCCAAAGTGTGTTTATTCACCAGGCTCTCTTCAGCATTCATTTCTTTCATCTGACTCACACAGATGTGTAAGACCCTTGCACCTGATGTGCCTTACATCTTAAATGTCCAATAGTTGGGAGCCTCTTCATTGTAGAGACAAATTCATTTGTGCCCATTGCAGAGCTGCAGGCGAATCTAGAAGTTTGGAAATGGGAAGAGGAGAAAAAAAAAAATTGAATATCATTATGTCCTGTGTAGAACTTCAATCAAAGTAACAAGGCCAACAAAGTAATAAGGCGAAACAAATGTACAATAAAGTCTCCTTACACCAATTTTAATGTGTTTGTGTATATAATTTATTTTAAAAATCTGTTTTGAAGACTGAATATTAATCTTGCAAGTACCCAATCTAAGTAGTCATTTATTTATGTCAATGTAAAGTGTCCTTAATTAAATCTATGTATAATTTTTACCTGCAATTCTATGACTTTAGTTTTGGAATGCTGGCTTTATTGCTTTTTAACTTTCATAGACTACCTACCTTCATAATTGTCTTTTTTTTTTCTCTATTTTTCTTGGTTAGCTAAATTCTAACTTCATCACTCCCAGGCTATGTGAACTCGAGCGTGTCACTTCAAATCCTTCTGCCTCACATTCTTCAAATATAAAGTGACCATATAATAGGATTATATGAGAATATAGATCCTGAAAGCACATGGCCCTGTCCGGTTTGGCTCAGCGGTTAGAGCATCAGCCTGCAGTCCAGAGAGACCTGTGTTCGGTTCCCGCTAAGGGCGCGTACTTTGGTTGCAGTTTGTCCCCGGCCCTGGTTGGTCATGAGGGTGGTAGCCACTTGATATGTCCCTTTTACGTCTATGTTTCTCTCTCTCTTTCTTCCTCTCTCTCTCCCACTCTACCTGAATAAAAAATGGAAAAATGTCCTCAGGTGAAGAAAAAAAAAAGCACATAGGACTGAAATGAGCATAAACCCACGCCATCAGATCAAATATCACCATTCAGGGAGAGAGAAAATATGCAGGTTATAATATCTAAAACTTCAACGTTATATAGTGAACATTAAATAAGTATTAGCTATTATTTTTACACGAAAAAACGGACACCCAATAGGACCATGTTCCAGGTATCCCAGTCCTAGACGTTCTTGTCTCATTAAATAATTTTTTATGATTTAATAATTTAATTCCTAGATATATATTCAACAAAAATGCACACCAGAAGACATATATTCAAGAACATTTCAAACAGTACTTTTTTTTCTTTTTTCTTTGTTTTTGTATCTGAATCACTGTTAACAACTTTTTAATGTTTTTTGATTTTTTATTAAATGTATTGGGATGGGCCTGGCCAGTGTGGCTTCGTGGATGGGGCATCATCCCATGGACTTAGAGGTCCCAGTTCGATTCCCTGACAGGACACATGACTGGGTTGCAGGCTCAATCTCCAGTAGGGGGCATGCAGGAGGCGACTGATCATGGATGTTTCTATCTCTTCCTTCCTCTCTCTCTAAAAAATCAATTAAAAAAAAACATTTTTAAAAAAATGTATTGGGGTGACATTGGTTAATAAAATTATATGGGGTTCAGGTGTAAAATTCTATAATACATCATCTGTATATTGTATTGAGTGTTCACCAGTGACACATCTGATAAGGGACCAATATTCAAAATTTATAAAGAACTTATAAAACTCAACACCAAAAAAATAAACAATCCAATTAAAAAATGAGCATAGGACCTGAATAGTTACTTTTCCAAAGAGGACATACAGATGGCCAATAGACATATGAAAAGATGTTCAGTATCACTAATCATCAGAGAAACGCAAATTAAAACTACAATGAGATATCACCTTGTACCTGTCAGAATGAATATCATCAATAAATCAACAAACAACAAGTGTTGGTGAGGATGTGGAGAAAAGAGAACCCTTGTGCACTGTTGGTGGGAATGCAGATTGGTGCAACCACTGTGGAAAGCATTATGAAATTATCTCAAAAAATTAAAAATAAAACTGCCTTATGACCCAGAAATTCTGCTTCTGGGAATTTATAAAACAACAACAACAACAACAACAACAAAAAACACCTGAAACACTAATTTCAAAGAATATGTGCTCATTGCATATATATTCATTGCAGCATTATTTATACTAGACAAGATTTAGAAGCAGCCCAAGTGTCCATCAGTACACGAGTGGATAAAAAAACTATGGTATATTTACACAATGGAATACTACTCAGCCATTAAAATGAAGGAACTCTTACCTTTTGTGACGGCACTGATGGATCTGAAGAATATTATGCTAAGTGAAATAAGCCTGTCAGAGAAAGACAAGTACCAGATGAGTTCACATGTATGTGGAATCTAATGCACAAAATAAACTAACAGAATAGAAACAGACTTACAGATACAGAGAACAGACTGGTAGCTGTCAGAAGGGAATGGGGTTGGAGGGCTGGGTGAAAAAGATGAAGGAATTCAGAAAAAATAAATAAAAGCAACTCATAGACACAGACAACAGTATGGTGATTATCATTGAATTATTTATCATTTTTAATCATGATGTTTCCTTCATTGGCTGACTCCCAACTTTTTAGATTATCCTCCTTTTCTGGTACCTGGGCCTGATGACATTTGACTTCCAAGGGTCCACTCTTCAAGCTCCCTGTGGGCATGGTTTTGTGCTTGTCCTCTGGCTCCAATCACTAATTATCTTGGGAAACTTTATGTGATACCTATTCTCCAGTGCCTCCCTCATAGCACCCTTCCCAAAGGGAACTAACAATGACAGAAGGTACCTGTGCAGTGGGAAATACCTGCTCAAGTGCATCCCGGAAAGGCATCCTGACATAGGCACTAAGTGAACCATCGTAGGTGCACCTTCAGTGCTTGTTTAAACTCAGTCTTTCTTCCATCACTTGTGACTTAAAGAAAGACAAATAATATTTTAAATGCTCCTGTCATTTAGATTCAAATGGGAAAAAAAATACCATCGACACGATGGCAGCCATGGCACACGCCTTCCTCCTGCTCTGCTTGTTGCTTCCCAGAAAGCCCAGAATGGAGGGAGCGTTCAGTAGAGAAATGAGGTACACATAAAGCAGAAGCAGCCATGAGCTGAACCATTGAGGCTGGCCAGGCTACGTTGAAAGCCAGCAGGAGGCTACAGCACGATTTACGCTCTCAGCTCTCCATGCAATTGCCACCAACCTCCTTCAGGGCTTGTTCAAAGTCCTTTACAAGTGAGCCTACCTCCTTGGATTGCCTATACACATATATTCTCCAGAAAGGCTGGAATCGTTCATGTTCCCCAGTGAGCATTCCACCACAATTTTTTTTCCCTTTTCTCCCCAAGTCTTGTTTATTTTTTATATCAAGTTTTATTTCCTCTCCAACCACAATCACCGTGTCCTCCCACTCTCGCAACAAGATATAATCTCTTCTCCATCAAACATTTCTTAGGACCATGGGCATACCTCTCCTTGGGCCCTTATTCCATTCTGCTTTATATTATAATCATCTGCATATTGAATTTTTCCCCTTGCCACCATCAAACCAAATTCACCTGAGGGTAAAGACTGCATCTTTGTATCCATGCCATGCTTAAAATAGAGTTTGGCACACTGAATGCACTGAGTAAATATTTTGCAAGTTGAATTAAAGATTGTATTGTGGATAAATATCCTTTGATTTACTTTATATTCACTTAAAATTATTTTGTTATATTTTGCAAATATCACTGAAAATGTCAACCTAATGCTTACTTTGTTCTTTTGTTCCTGTTACTGGCAATGAACAATATTCTCAATAGACTGTGTATATACTGAAAGCCAAAAAAGAAGAGAGAGAAAACAGAGAATGAAGCCTTAAATTTAATCTTCATGTTTCAGATTTCCAGATGAAAGTACAGCAGCATTTCACAGCCTCAGATAACCTGGATAATATACTAGGCTGTGACTCTACTACAATAAAGTAAAAATTAAAAAGCAAAGTTCTAGCCCAGCTGGTGTGGCTCAGTGATTGGTTGTAGATTGATGCACCAAGAGGTTGCCGGTTCAATCTCCCGGCAGGGCACATGCTTGAGTTGCAATCTCAATCCCCACTAGGGGGCATTCAGCAGCCAATCTCAATGTTTCTCCCTCTCCCTTTCTCTCTCTAAAAATTAATAAAAACATATATATGTTTAAATCAAGGTTATATTATTATTCTTTGAGATCACACTTCTCAATTATCCTCTGATTTATCTCTAGAGTCTTTCATCCCCATGAAATTTGGTGTTCTCTCCCTTTTTTCTTTGCAGACAATCACTTCACAAATGTGGAAAAATGAAGTTAGGTTCAATAATAAAATGCTATGAATGCTGATAGAAAACAAATCTCATCTCTTTATTCTCCCTGTGCTTTGCTCCTTCATCTCTGAGGCTTCCTCTTGCTCACTCTGTGTTTCTTAAACGCCTTAAGGTCTAAGAGTTGAAAGATGGAAAAGATGAGAAAAATTACTGTTAATGAGGACAATTGGGTACTGGGACTTTGTTGTCAGTATTTTAAGTACAAAGAAAAAGAATGCTAATTCCAGAGATATCTCAAATGTTTCATCTTATTTTTAGCAAGGAGCACCTGGAAGAATGTACTATTTTTGTTTGAATAGATTTTTATGAGGCCTATCATAGCACAGAATATTATGATGAACAATATGAAAAAATGATGAAAACTGTCAATATTTTTTTGCTTCCAGATTCTTCAACAGATATTAAATCATTTAACCAGTGAAAGAAAGAAAGAGAGAGAGAGAAGGAAGAAAAAGAAAAGTAAAGAAAGAAAAGAAAAATGCTGACATTGGGAGAGTTAGCACAAGCTGTCTTTTTAAGTAAATGAAAAGAGCAAATATTGAAAAATTATTTGTTGTCTCTCTGAAGTTCAAATTGAACTAGACCTCCTGTATTTTATCTGCCAACTCTGCTCTTATGTAAATTCTCCCATCATTGAAGCCCAAGTCAAATGCCATTTCTTCCAAAGCTGCCATATCTCTTATTTTGAAGCGATTCGTGCATTTATTTGTCACCCCCTAGCCCTTAATCAACAAATATGTATACAACACCTATTGTCCTCCAGGTGTGCCTTACATATTTGGAGCTGTAGCTTTTACTTCTTGGCCTCACCCTGGCATAGTGTTTTGCTCATAGTAGGCAGTTATATTTGTTTTAGTGTAATGAAGCCCTTTTTCTTTTCATTCATTTACTCTTCATTGGCGTTTTTAGAAAGATACCAGAGGACTGGGTTGATTTGTTTCTAACCAAAGCGTGAGAAACTATGCCTTTTCCAATCATAATAAATGTGGCAGGCCTCGCTCTATATGCTTTACATAGTCATTTAATCCTCAGACTGTCTCAATGAACTGGTACTATTTACATGCCATTTAATAGGAGAGGAAACCGAAATGATATGGTTCAGTAATTTGCCCCAAATCACATGAACAGTAAAGGTGGAGCTGAGATTCAAACGCAACAGTCTGGCTCTAAGTGCCATGTTGCCAGCCCATGATGGAGGTGATTTTAAAAATTAAAGTTAAATAAGCTTCTGAAATGTTTTGCAGACACTTCATATGTTTTTTTTTGTTTTTTTTTTAAGAGCAATCATTTTTATGTTTGTAATGATCCACAAATAAGCCATGGTGATTCAAACATAATTCAAGGGAAGAAACATTAAGAAGAAGGGAGCTGAAATTGTACCATCTTATATAATGAAAGAATATGTTAGTTATTTACCTTTTGCTACATTACTGTCTGCTCCCATCCTTCTGGTCGTATTACAATCTAGAGCCTGGATCCAAACACAAACACTATACACATCCCTGGACAACAGCAGATCTGATTGATCTGAGAAAGCAGTCACAGAATATTTTTCTGGTAACTGTTTAACTCAAGGTTAGTTATCATGTAGTTATAGTAAATAAAAACACCCTTAGGCATTTGGTAGAAATTTTAGAGAAAACCGAACATGGTACAGAGAGATGTACTTATTAAGTATTGTAATCTTATTACCTGACTTATAAAAGTACAAATTTAAGTATGCTGAATGCTCTATAGTCTTAGAGACTTTTCAAATGTGACTGGTAAAAAGCTACTTTGCAAATATTAAAACATCTATTTTCTCACTTGCATAGAATGCAGATTGATTATCAGAGATTGATTTGGAAGTACTCCGAGTGTTTCTGCTCTGAAGAGAGTACTCACTGGCTAGTCCCACCACTCGATGGCTGGGGTTTCTCGCAAATGCATCAGGATTTAAATTTCAGCTTTCTGGGATACCAATAGGAACTAGATTTTTTTTTTAAATTAAAAAACAGCATTTTACTATGAAAAAAGATGAAGAACTAACCGTGTCCATGAAAGATTTTCATCTTCAAGAAACTATCTTCTTCTGTGAATAACAGAGGCTATTGTGGTTTGGTCTCAGTCTTTATGATCCATTGAGTGTAGTGCAGAATATCAGGGGAAGGTTAGCTTAGTATAATCTTGGCTAGTAAATCATGGTATTAAAATAAGTAAAATTGTTGGAATGAGCTGTTGGTCCCTAGGTGGCATACTGATACCAAAGCTAAGCCTTCACTAATACTTTTTTAAAGTCTGTTCACTGTAAATATTGTCAATGGCCTCTTTCACTTTCAGAGTCAGGAAATAGTGCAGAAATGGGAAGTTATCCTAGCAAATTGTGTTCAATACTCATATAAATCAAAAGTTTCAAAATCTCAGAAATATACAAAATTCTCTTACTTTGGACAAGTTGTCCAATATATAAGTTATAATAAACTCCATATAGACTTGATAATAGTATGACATTTAGAAAAAATATAAAATGTCAACAGAGACATTTTGAGTAAACATGTCACAAAAGCCTGTGTTCATAACAACAACAACAAAAAAAAGGTAAATAGATTTGGGGGAATAATAGAATCTCAGAGGTTGAAAGAACTTTAAAGGTTATCCAGTCTACTCACCCCAAGATGTAATATACTTATCTTCTCCTCAATTTAGGAGGTTCTAGCTTAAGTATGGGTGACTGTAGAATATCAGCCAGTAGTTTAGCCTAGGTTTCCACTTTTATTATGCAACTTCTCACTTTTATTATGCATTGATTGTCCTGTCTTCATACTGTCACCTACCAGTAAGCTTCTCTTTAAAATATATTGTTAGGTATGCCCCACCACAGGAAGCCATACTTCTCAAAGTTCCTAAGGAGAGACCTTAGAGAAGTAAAGAGGAATGTGATATGTAATTTAATGCTATGGAGAGCAAGCATTTTAATTTTTATGCATTAACTGCCCTAATGTCACTATTGCCAAACTCTCTGGCATTTTGGGACATGTTAATTGAATCTAATTGCAGAGTGACTGAAGCTGACAATACTGTGTGAGAAAGCCTTGTTTAAAACAGTCCTGAGTTCTGGTAAAATGCATACTTCTGAAAATCAATGGATGTCAATTCCCATAAAAAGAGGGGGAGGCACCACAATTTACTCACACATGGGCTTGATTTTTCTATGGCATATCTTGTTTCCACAAACAGAAAAGCTCATCGACTTGGAAGTCATCCATCAGAATGCCCTTCCCTGTGACTGAGGACCTAATAGAAAGAGCAGAGCTTCTCAGATGTGGTAAGAACTCCAAAAATCTCTACAACATCTTGAGGAATAGTACTCTGGAATTTTGGACTGTCTGGAAAGTTGCTGCAGCCCCTGTAAATTTTTACATATTTAACTATAATCTATTCCATCTGTTTCACAGGGGATTATCCTAACATTTGATCATTATTAAGGAGAGCATTTGAATTTTTGGTGCATATGTGGCTGAATAATTTTTGAGGTATAATTTTGGGGGAAGGGGTCCTTTAAGAGTTCCATCTTTATTCCAAGCAGTTGGCCACTATTTGGATTTCTGTAATGGCCATGGGAAGGGCAGGTAGAATGGCTGACCTGGGCCAATTTTTGTCTATGGCTCGTCTTTTTACCTTGTTTCCTCAAAGCTGGTCTTAGGAATACATTCTTTCTTTTGGCATGCTTTTCCCTTGGATTCATCCTTTTGTGGCTTTTTGAAGAAACAGAACAAAGGTTAAATGAGGTGGGCATACAAACAGAGAAGGACGAGTATCATATGATCTCACTTATTTGTGGAATATAATGAACATAACAATCTGAGGAATGGGGTAGTCCCAGAGACGTGGAAGTGGGGTACAGACTGACAATCCCCAGAAGAAGGGGTGGTGGGGGAGAGATAAACCACAGAACTTATATGCATGTGTGCATGAACAGTGGACATGGACAACAAACTGGGGACAGAGCGGGGAGGGAGGAAGGGGGGGAATCAGTGGGGGGGAAAAGGAGAAACATCTGTAACAAAAATTAATTAATGAAAATAAATAAATAAATAAATAAATAAGGTTGGCATAGAAACAAGTCTAAAGAGACATATTGAGTTCTTTTAAATTAAGGTTTGCGAAACAAAGTGTTAAAGAAATACAATGTAATTTCGTGTATCCTCATGTTTTTGTACGCGACTCCCCCAGGCATTTTTGGAGATGACTGTAAATATAGTTGGCTCTTGAGCAATGTAGGGATAGGGACACTGGCCCCTTTGCAGTAGTAGAAAATCCAGGTAAAACTTTTGACTCCTCCAAAACTTAACTGTAGTCATCCCTTGGTATCCATGAGGATTTGGTTCCAGGACCCCTCTCAGATACCCAAATCCACAAAGGCTCAAGGCCCTTATGTAAAACGGTATAGAACAATGCTTACAGTCAGCTCTCCTCCTCCACAGATTCCCAACCCCCCAACCCCCGCAGCCGAGGGATATGGAGGGCCGACTGTATATTTATTGAAAATAAAAATCCACCTATAAGTGGACCCATGCCCTCTTCTCCTCTTCCCACCAGTGACAACCAAGATGTTGGGCAAACAAAAAACTGCCAATAAACAAAGACCCAGAGAATAACTGGGCTACAGGTATCCAGATTGTTTCTTGGTGTGTCTGAGAGGGTGTTTCTAGATGAGATTAGCATTTGAATCAATGTACTCAGTATGCCGCCGCCCACAATGTGAGTGGGCATCATCCAGTTGATTGAGGGCCTGAATAGAATAAACGCAGAGGACAGACAAATTCATCCCCTTTTCTTTGCTTCAGTGGTTGAGATGAGTCATCTTATCTCATCTGCTCCTGCCCCCAAGCTGGGATTTACACCATTGGTGCTGCTGATCCTTAGGCCTTTGGACTTGGACGGAATTGTACCACTGGCTTTCGTAGGTCTCCACTTTGAAAACAGCAGATCTTGGGGCTCTCAGACTCCATAATCATGTGAGCCAATTCTTAATAATATCTACCTCTGTTTCTATCTCTCCCTCGACCAGAATTGGGACTAATACACCAGTCAAGTCTTTAATGGCCTTCTAGGCCCTGGTTTTTCAGACTTTTGCTTAGAAATACCCAAATCTGCCTTTTCCTTGACATGTTTATTCATTAATTTAATTCACAGGGGATACCTTAATTTTACATTTGGAGTGGGCATTATCTAATTCTATATATTACATTCATGAATTACTATAACATAAACATATTTACACACATTTCTTATCAAATATCCCCAAAGAATACTTTTTTCCTGAAAATATCTAAGTTCTTTTCTCCAAAGAAGAGATTTTACAAAGGTCATTTCTTTGGAATATAAATTGTGTTTGCATCACTGGCAGGTTTTCTTGAACGAAGTCTTGAAATAGAGACAAGAAGCACTTTCTGGCGGGGACCAGTGTATTCCCTGTCCACAGGTAGTGAGTGAAGCAGAACTAGACTAAGTTTGATCTCTGGAGGACTGTGGAGAGCAGCACAGAAATGCTTGGTGTGGTTGCAGCAGTGGCACTAACCTGTATATGAGGAACCAGAGGAAGATTGTCCCCAGAGGTCCCTGGACAGTGTTAAGAGCCTCTGGTTCCGTTAATGGCAGAGTGGCTCAAGGTGAACTCATCCTTCTGCAAATATTAATTATAAATTCAGGGGAAAACATTAACAAAAAAACTATTTGAAGGTAATGAATAGTCCACCAAAGGCAGGAAGAAACCAATGGGATTTGACCCCGATGAAAGAAAACTACCCTGGGTGAGATCTATGATTACATAGCGTTTCCTCCGAAGGCAGCCATTGGCCCGCAGTGCGTGGTGCTGTGAAATTAAAGCAGAAAGCCACACAGGCTTGTGAACTCAGAATAAAAAGGTTTAGGATTGCCAAAGAAACTGAAAATTAAGGGGGAAACCATAGGAAGATCCCCCCAATTCCTTATTGAGCCTCAAACCTTTGGCTGCCAGAGAAGCAAAAAGAAACAGCTGGAGGTCTGAAAGAGCTGACAATAAATGTCAGCTCCTGCCCACCACAGATGAAACAACTTTGGACTTGAGCTCCTCCAAATTAGAGGTGTTTTATAAATACGTCAGGTTTTGTATTAAAATCAAAGCAGGGCCATGCCTCGGGAACAATTTCTCTGTCTCAGGACTAAGAGTCTAGCCATAAGACTAGACTAAGTGCAAAGTCAACTTATTCATACTTGCAAAGTGAAGCCTATACAAGTTCAATGTAATGTGCTGGTGGTTTAACTGCGCACTGGGTCGATAAGCAACACTCTGCAGAGGAAGATTCCATAACTAGTGTCTCTGCAACACATAATGCACAATGCCCAATGAACACTTAAGAAAACAAAGCCTATCCATATGAACAAAAGAAAAATGTAACCCATAGTCAAAAGGAAAAGTAATGAGATCTAGAAACAGATATCAAAATGTAATATTTTGCCTCAAAAAATAGACAAGTCCAGCCCTCCCCACCCCCAACCCCGAATCATCTGGAAACAAAGAAGTTGAGATACATAACACAAAGCTAAGAATGTCAACATGTAGTATCTAAGGTAAGGTAAAGAAGATTCTAGATTCTGTTGTAGCAGGGCTCCTAAACCCATCTCCCAACCACATCCATTCTCCCATAATGTGGAGGCTTTATCATAAAATTGATCACTAGTATTCCAAAATATAGAACCAAGCAAGCTGAAGTAGTATTCTTATATATTTTTATTTTTATACATTTTTTTAACCAGGAGAAAGGGGTGAATGAGGAGGCAAACTGCTTGCAGCTGTGTCACTGCACATTTTAAAGTACATACTGAACTGGAAAACAACCCCAAGTTCAAGTACAAGAATACACCTTCCTTGTTCCTGGAATAAATTCTGGGAAGGATATTTAGCAAAATCTAAAAAGTAAACAGAACCCAGATATTTTAATGCACAACTTTAACCAAGTTCTGCGCATTATGCATCACAAATTTTAACAGAATACAATACTGAGTCTAAAACTAACTCTCAGAGAATTTAAGAAAAATATACCAGATGCAGTATCAAAAGGTAAAAGAAAAATCGCCAAAATTGTGTAAGAGGAAATATAAGTTATGGACTCTTGAAGATTCATACTCAAACATAAGTAAAATAAAAAGAAATTGCATATTAAATACACAAATGTGAGAGGGTAGAAAGAAGAACAGAAAGGAACAGGAATGTGGAGGGAAAAGGAGAAGAGAAGGAAAGGAACAGTGTGTGCAAGACATAATAAAGAACCTACTCTGGAAGAAACCTAACGCAAGGAACTGAAAAAAATTGCTTGTGAGTACTTACCACTATAAAATAACTAAAGATAAATTCAATAAAATGAATGTCAAAAATACAGAATTGGATGAAAATGTACATTGTAGAACTAAGTAAACAATTTGAGGACAAAGATATATCATTTCCATGATTAAAAATGTAATTTGGAAATGACAAGAAATAAAACAGATAAAAGATTCAATACAATCACTGTAAATGAAAAAGAAGGGGGCAGCTTTAGTTTTGTTTTTATTAGAGAGTAGATAACAGAAATGGAGTGCCAACACAGTTAGTCCAAATTAAATAGTTTTTCTTTAGATATAAAAGTTAAAATATGAAACAAAGAAAGTATTCAGAGATAAAATATAAGAAAACTTTCTTGACAAAAAAAAGGAAATATTTGAATCTAAACATAGAGTGTTCCAAGATATGTTGGTACAGTATAACCAACCCAGATGGTCTGATTGCTTTCTTAACTTTAAAGGCAATGAATAAATTCAAGTATTCAGGCAAGAAAAAAATTTACTATTTATAAGGAGGAAAAAATTGAGCCAGTCTCAGACTTCTCAACAGCAACATTCAATGCCAGCAGACAGTACAGTAATATCCATAAAGGTCTGAGAAAATACTTTCCCTAGTGAAGTTGTTATTCCAATAGAAAGGTAATAAGATGTACATTGTCAAACAGGAAAGAACATGGAATGCAAACATGATGAGCTCTCCTAGATGAAACTAATCAATTAAATACAATGAAAAGGAAATCAACATTTTTAAAAAATTAAAGGAGAAAGCAGAAATAGAGAAGTCGTCTATGGTGAATTAAAATTGGTCACAATTATTTTTGTCATTTTCCCCAATGAAAAATAGACTTTGTTTTTTTTTTGTTTTCTCCTACTGGAATCTGCAGTAGAAATGGTGCTGTACTAGTTCCAGAACTAGACTTTAATAGGACTGGGAACTCTTGGGATGCTCTTTTTCAGGGCCACGCTGGAAGAAGCCTTAGCCACATGCAGAGGCCACATGTATTGCTCCCGCTGGTAGCCCCAGCAGAGCGCCAGCCAACAGCCAGCATCGACTGCCAGCATGTGAGTGAGTGCACCATGTTAGATGTTCTAGTCAACCCACAGAATCATGGGAGATAATGCCATGGCTATTGTATTACATCACTAAGCTTTGGGGTATTTTATTACACCACATTATAAAACTAAAACATTCACATGGAATGATTGATAGTAAGCACTAAATCCATTTTTTAAAATTAAACATCTACGAAAATTATAGCTCTGAAGCAGAATGTGAATATTGTAGTGACTGCACTGAGATAAATATTGTAACTCATAATGGCTCCCATTCCACTCGGAGTATAAGCCAAAGTCCTCGCAGTGGCCTATAGGGCTCTACTTGACCATCTGACATCCTGTAAACTTCTGTCCACTTCCATTTCTCTCCTCTTCACTCACTCCATTCCAGCAGTGCTGTCCTTCTGATAGGGACTTAACCTAGGTTTTCAGTGCTACAGTGCTTAGCAGGACATCTCACCCCACTCACCACTGATCTGCAATCTTGCCTTCACAATAAATTATTTGAGAATACAACCTTTTTCTCTCATTCCCATACCTGGCACTCCTGCTCCTTCTTACCCTTTGTTTGTCTATTTTCACTCATTTTTTGTTTATTAAATTATTATCATGTTTCCCTTCATTATTTATTTTCTATCTCTCCCTGAAAATACAATATAGCCCACAAGGGCAAGCATCCAGTTTAGTGTCCATTTCATTCACTGAGGTATCCCAAACATCTAGAACCATTCCTGGCTCAGAGTTGGTGCTCAGAATACAGGGATTGATACAATTAGGAAGCTAGAAGTCAGGCAGCAGGGAAGTATGAGAATGCTGATTTTCCTATCTTTTATGCTAAGGCATTGCATAAAATCCAAAGTGTTTTAAAATGCATTTAACATCCTATGCTTTCCGTAATACCCTCTCAATATTTATCGGAAGTTCTAAAATTTCTTTATTTGATATTTTTCTGTTAAACTCAACAGAAAATAATTTTAACACATCTAATTTTTTCAAGAGTATGCATATATAATCCCATTTTCGTAAGCTTATCTGTTTTCTATGCAAACAGAAAGACCTTATCCTTCCCTCTGTTTATCTGCACAGAAACACATCTAGAATGACATTCAATATTAACAAAGGTTATTTCTGGAGTCTGGGATTTGAACATATTTTTACTTCCTTCTTTGAACCTGTTTGCATTAATTAAATTCTTCATAATAAATATGTATCAGTTGTAAAAATTAAAAAGTCAAATTTAAAATATAAACTACTTACTGCTTAATGAGATATCTCTACCTAGATGTCCCAAAAGTAACTCATATTCAACAGGCCCCCCCCCAAAAAAAAAAGGAAGAAAAAGAAAACAAAATGACTAGCCTTATCCCTTTTACTCCAAGCTTGTTTTCTGGTGCTTCATCAAGAATGAGGCAGTCTTATCAAACTGCAACTTGAAATTTAAATCGATCTTTGACTCATTCTGTCTTAACAAGGCAACTATTTATCAATCATTCTTTGTTTCTAATTTTAATTAGTATCTCAGATTTATTTCTGCTTCTCAGTTCCATTGCCGTGATAGAAACCCTATGTAGGAAGAAGTCCAAATCCTCTTACACATCATGCAAATAACAGAATCTGTCCTTACCCTCACTTGCTACGTCAGTCACGAACTTCCCCCAGCCTCAGCACTCCTCTTCCATCCTAAAAAGCCTTTTCCTTTGCTGCCAAGCCATAAGAATTCCGTGAGGAGAGGTAGGGGGAGCGCACACCCTGAAGAAGAATAAATGTTTGCACAGCCCCTCTTCTCACTGACAATAGGAAGTTGCCAAGACAGTGTGATGCAAATCACTTCATGCCTGTTCAATACCAACCCCCTGCCCAAACTGATCCAAGGCTTTGAGAAAAATCCGGGGCCCCACCCCCAACAACAACAACAACATGGGGATGATACTCCCAGGTCTTTCACATATTGCTTGTGTGCTCTTGGGCAAATGGCTCCTTTCCTCCAAGCCTCAGTTACTTCCTCTGTAAGACTGGTGACAATACCTTCCTCACCATGTCACAGACTATTGTTCTTTCACTGGTGGTGGGCAACTGTCACTCTGCTCCATGTATCTTCTCATTCCAGAAACAGATGAAGGGTCAGCTCTTACCTAGGACTTGCCATTCCCACGGCAAAAGGAAAAGAGTGGGGAGAATTACTTGGCTAAGGCAATTCTCAAGGTTTTGACACCCATGCTTAAGGTATGCTCCTTCAACAGGGGAGCACTGCAAACCCATTTCAATTGGCGTGGCTATGTAATCCCATCACAGGGGAGTGGGAACCAAATAAATGAAGAGCAATCATACAATCTACCACGGGGTATGTCAGGGATTCCTAGAAATTTACTACTCACTAAGGTTCTAAATATAAACTCAAAAATGTAAGTAACTAGCCTTTTACCAAGTCCACAACAGACAGCAGAAGATGCGAACAAAACATATAAATCAGTTTTCCACTTATAGTTTATGAGTTACTAATGAACCAAAAAGGACACAAACATTGGCTTCTCTAAGGAGGATGTGCTTGAATGTTTATCTAGAAATGATTGACCAAAATGGACCTTATTAAAGATTTACAGGGATTAATGTTTTTAAACAAACATTGACAACAAAATTACTAAGCCATAGGATGGGTAATAGAACCAATGTTTGTTAAAATTACGAAGTCAAAATATCCGTCTTTCACATGCCCTCCTAGTCCTTAACCCTCTTACCCACCACTTCTACCCCCTGCTATTTCTCCCATGACACCTTCTCAAGTCTAATGTTATCTTTCTGTCTCTTGCTTTTCCTAGGCCAGGACATATATCTTTGCCTGGTCCTTTCCAGAAGAGAAGTGGTATTTTTTCTTTAACCTTATATTGACATATGGTATACTTGTGACCCTTTAGTCTCTGCTCTCCTACACCCCAAAAATAAAGACCATCCCAACTTCCAATGCCATAGATTAGCTTTGCCTATTTCTATATGTGCTCTTGTGTGTCTGGTTTCTTTCACTCAACATTAACTTTGTCGCGGTAGATCATTTGTCCTAATTGATGTATAGAATTACACTGTGTGAATAGATTACAATATATTTACTCATTTCATGGACATTTGGATAGTTTCCAGTTTAGCCCTATTATGAATGGGGTTATTATTGATATAGTAGGCAGTTAGACAGACATAGGCAGAATGGAAATGATAAGCCATGTAAGGAAGGTCACCAGGGTAGAAAGCCCCAAGTTCCTAGCAACAGGTAGAACTGGGAGGTCAAGTATAGTGGGGTGGGACCTAGCTCCCAAGGTGACCTTTCCTCCCCTAGCATATCACTGGTCATTCAGTTCAGACCTTCCCGACCTAGTCATGCTGTAGAGGAGGAACAAGGGGCCAGAGAATTGCCTTATAGGATTTCCATACAAGCCCTTACATGACCACTCCCTTAAGCATTAAGCCCTCAAGACAATGAGGTTCTGACTCACATCAAATAATCTTAGGAACAAAGCCTTGGATCTGTTGACCACAGAGCCAGAGTTTTAGTCAAACTAGGGATAATATCTAGGCCTCAATAGTGTTTTAGCTACAGGCCCAGAAAAGCAGCAAGGCTTGGAGGGGTGATGCCATGGCTGACATCAGGACCAGCTGCAATGACTAATGATCCCCTGCCCTGGTGCCAACCCATCAGTGGAGACCCTGAAGAGGCACACCTGGAAAGCTGAGGACATTCTATTGAGATCCTTCCCTGAGACCTCCAGATAAAAGCCCTGAAGATGAAGAACCCAGTGCACACTTGTGTTCTCTCTCTAGAGCATGCCTATGCCTTTCCCCACCCACTTCTTTCCCCAGGTCTGCCCTCTCTCTGGAGCTCACCAGTGTCTTTCCCCTTCTTCCCCCAGGCTCATTTCCTAGGCTCCAAGGGCCCTTCTTTTGCCTCTGTAATTTGTTCCCTGAGTCCACCCAGCCCAGCTGGCTCACTTCTTCCCCTATGACAATAAACGTCCTGTTGTATTTGAGTTCTTTAGCTCTGAGTTATTGTCTTAGCCAAAGTCAAGAACTGAGGTCTAACATCTGGTGCTGTTTGCTGTTAACACTATGAACATTATAGTTTATGTCTTTCTGAAAACTCAATTTATGAATTTGTTTAGACCTTTACCTAGAACTACAATGACTGGGTATATTGGACATGCGTAAGTTTCACTGTAATTGTTTTTTAAAGTGGTTGTGCCATCCTCCAGACTTTCTAAGGCTTCACGTTCATTCATAAAAGCCTTAACCGTTGGCATAATATTTACAAATGAAGCAGCCCTAGAACTCATATCTTCTGATTCCAAGGCCATTGCTTTCTGCATTCAGTACATTTTAAACCCTCTTTAAACACTTCTTTTCTCTTGCCAACACTTTTCCGCCTTCTTTCTTTAACACCACTCAGATGAATGGACAGCTAGTCATCCACGAGCTATTCTCCCAGGTATCTTTTCCTCAAACAGGGTCAGTGGAGACTTCTAATAATAACTCTAATTGTGATACTTTCAGGTTCCATAAAAGTTCAGTCCATGGGAAAGAATGGGAAAGAGGAGAAAAGGATATTATTTCAGTCACAGGGAACTGTTTAGCAGCATCTCTGAAATCCCAAAGGACTGCTGATTTGCATAGAGCTAGTGAAACACAATAGAAATAGAAAGCTCTTCTTTTATCTTGTGAGCTTCAGGACAAACATCTTGGAAAACTATTAAACCCTTACTTCTCCAAAGTGATTCACAGAAACTAAAAGGGAGCCTGATAGGTCAAATTGACACACAACCTGCTGTGTGTCCAGCCAGGAGACCAGGAGCAGGAATTTGCTGCTGGTTTCTTGAAGATGGCCTGTACCTGAATCCAGTGCATAAAGAAATTGAGCAGAAAAGATTGAGAAAGATGACAATGGAAATCAAGCCCCAACCTCCCGATGGCCCACTCAGGTGGGCATCTGTTCCCAGAGTCTGCGTTGTAATAAAGAGAATGCTTTTAACAAATTCAGATATTTTCCATTTATTCTGATCTGATGCCTGAATTTTCATGCAGTTGATGTTAAGGGTACTAGTTAATTGTGAATCACTCCAATACTTGAATATAAGGCCTCTCGAGCCTAATGTGCAAATTTATGTAAAAATGATGTGAAAATTAGAAATGCATTGGCACATTTTTTAAAGCAGAACTGTAGCACTCTGTCTAGTCAAACAGACTGCTCATTTGCAAGTTGTCTATATGCAAAGCATTCTGCCCCTGGGAGCCTCAAATCTCCTTAGCAAGTCTTCTGAAATTTGAGAAGAGCTTTGTTCTGAACATGCTATCTGCCCTCTTCACTTTCTCCTCTGCTTGTGGACCAAAGGCTTAGTATGGACTTCTCCTGGCAACCCCAAGCATGGCCAGAACCTGGAGGACTCTGGGGAAAATCTGAATTGCTCCCTCCAACCTACAAGACTCGAATTTCCTTTTGCAGACCGGACCTGGCCTCTTTGTGGGTAGGTCCTGGGCCAGCTTTTGGACTGGTCCTCTCAATAATGTTTAAGGTCAGAGCAAGGCAGCTGCTTTGAAAGCTGATCAACACTACAGATGTGTCCGACTCTGAATTCTGCAGTTATGCGCTCTGCCTCCCCCAGGCTTTGGGGCAAAGAGCCAGCACTGACAGGTACCCAGGTACAGCAGCAGGGGGCGCCTTTGGCTCATTGACCCAAGGCCTACTGGCATCTGAGTGAAGAAGTGAGCCAGAGGTCAGTCCCAGTAGATGCTGGGAGGGGGCCAGCAGGACAGGGTCAAGTCATTCCACATCCAAAAGTGGGAGGGGAGCCCTTCTGGGAATCACCTAGTTAATCATATAGCTGTGGGAGTGGAAAGGGTGCTGGGAGAGACAGGAGGATCTTCCAGGAGCTGGCAGCCAGCCAGGCAGAGCTAATGGCAGCCCACCCATGCAGCTAAGCAGGCAGTGGAGTCTGACAGCTGAGAAAGAGCACTCCTGGGACAGGAACTGCACCAACAGTGAGTGGAATCGCTGTCGCTCTGGAGGATGGATGGCTCAGGGTTTTCCCAGCAGCTCAATCCCAGATTAGAGGGACATTATCCCTAGCCCCCCAGCAGCTGGGACACTGAACTCCATCTATGCCTCTGCTTGGTGGCCCACTCCACTGCTTACAGCTCCTGTCTACTCAGTTATACACAAGTTTGGTTTTCCATATTGAGTTGCTCTGTAAATGCTGTTTTCACTTGTGACCAGTTTGGATAGTTGTCACCCTGACATTGGTATTCTAAAACCTTGACACTCAAAGTGTGGTCTCTGAATTAGTATTATCATACTTACCTCTGAGCTTGTCAGAAATGCAGACATCTGGGGCCCACCCCAGACTTCCAGAATCAGAATCTGCATTTTAACAAGACCCCCAGGGGTTTCAGGTGCACCCTGAGTTTTGAGAAACCCTATTCTAGGGTATCTCTCTCAATCTCCTCCAAGCCAAACTGAGTTTCAGTCTCAGTATGTCCAGTTATCAGCTGGATAACCTTAAATTAAAGACTTCACTTCCTCAACCCTCAAATTCTCCTCCGTAAAATGAGGGTGCTAATCCAATTTAATTGAGGGTGATTTAATTGAATGACACATTAGAATTTGTCCTATAAGTTGTGAATTATGATCAAAACATTCTATTTTATTCTGTTTTTAATTTTATTTTTATGTATTCTTCACTTAAGGATTTTTTTTTTTTCCATTTATCCTCAGATAAAGTGGGAAGGAGGAAGAGAGAGCGAGAGACAGAGAGAAACATCAATGTGATAGAGCCACATCGAATGGTTGCCTCCTGTACGACCGGAGCCGAGGACGAACCGCAACCGAGGTATGTGCCCTTGACCGGAATCGAACCCACAATTCATTGGTCCACGGGCCAATGCTCTAACTGCTAAGTCAAACTGTCTAGGGCTTCGATTTTATTCTTATGTTGCATCCTCATTAACTGATTATATCATGAACTCCTGAGAACAAGAACAATTCCCTCTCCACCTTTTTTTATCTTCCCTATACACCAAGTGCAGTGTTCTGCCCATAATGAGCTTGACTATTTGACATTTACAAAAATCAACATCCCTTGGAACCTCCCACTGCCTCCCCTCTTAAAAAAAAAATTCCAATTTCAATTCCTGACTCCAAGCACAAAGAGCTCCTGTCACTTTGACCTAATCCTCTGAGGTTCATCCCTCTAAATAATTGTGTTGTCACTATCACTAAAGCACTTTGTTACTATGGCAATGCATACATGATTGGGTGTGTGAGTAATTGAGGGTGGCTCTCCTGGTCAGCTGCCCTCCCATCAGACAACACAGAAAGCATTCTAGCCTCCCACTTGTTCCCCTCCCATAGGTTTGCATCAAGGCCCTACAAGTTTCTTCAACTTACATTCTCTTCATGAACACTACAGACCAATAGGAGCAGACAGATGACTACAATAGAAAAACTGCTGGGGGAGGAAATTGGAGGTCTCGGTTTCAGTTCGGTGTCTGACACTGACACAATTTTGCAATTTAACTTGGCACAGGGCACTCGACTTTTCAGGACCGGTCCACCCCCACCCCTTAACGAAAAGGAGATGAATGAATAACATGCTTTCCTAGGGCTTAACCCCTCCAATGTCCTGTAATATCTGAGTATCACTTAACTGGAATTATTCAACAAACCTTGCCAGCATTAAACATTAACACAGCTCTTTTTATATGGCACGGTTCATTACCATGCCGATAAATGATTAATTATAATTCTCTGTCTGGACCAATAATTTGGCAGGACTTTTATGATTCATAATATGTGCTGTGTTGTAATGTTACCTCTCGAAACTGACATACTGGCATTTATTGTTTTTTTATTGCCTCTCTGAGGTGGCTTTTGAAAGAGACACCAAATGACACGTTTAGAAAGGGTTTAAAAGTTTGACGTGGTTGCGGTAGGCATTACTTACCCAGCGAGGACCGGAGGATTGGTGTTTCTGTGGATGTCTGTGACCATTTGAGCCAAAACCCAGCAATGAATAATTCAACGAGCTGTTTGGCCACTGCAACAGTTTGCAACGGTTCCTCCTGTGTGGTACCTGACAGCAATTTCAATGCCATTCTGAGTATAGTTTTGAGCACCGTCTTGACCATTCTGTTGGCGATGGTGATGTTCTCCATGGGATGCAATGTGGAAATCAAGAAATTCCTGGGGCACATAAAGCGGCCGTGGGGCATATGTATCGGCTTCCTCTGTCAGTTTGGAATCATGCCTCTCGTGGGATTCATCCTGTCAGTGGCCTTTGACATCCTCCCCATCCAGGCTGTAGTGGTGCTGATCATGGGATGCTGTCCCGGAGGAACTGCCTCCAATATTTTGGCCTATTGGGTCGATGGCGACATGGATCTGAGGTAAGATATCTAAACTTCCATAGACTGCAATCGCATTGAATTAATCTTTCAGAGGCCTATGGCTGTTTTGCCACTGAACTAAGGTACAACTGGGGAATTAAACAGAAGAGAGTAAGTGCATTTACTCACCTTCTTGCACAGCTGAGATTACATATTGAAATCTGTGGCTAAGATTTTCTGTTTGTGTGTTTTGTTTTGTTTTTAAATCTAACTTGGTTAACAGGGAGTTGGATAATTGATATTTATCTTTGGGAAAGATTCAAAGTTTTTCAAATAAAAAAAAAAGAAATCTTTTCCAAGCCCCATGAGCTGCAGCTGCAAAAGTTTTTCTTGTCAGTATCAGAAAGGAGGAAAAAATCTATGGTGATGAGCAGCTCTGAGAGCAGTTATGAAATCAAATTGTTCATTAGACATTAGAACCTATGATGAGACAATAGTCAGCTCCACAAAACACAGCTATTTCTTTGGACAAGCTTTTTCTTAGTATAAAGACAAAGAAATCATTTGTACATTTGTTTTACTTGGTACTTTAAAAAAATACATACAGTAGCTTCTTTTTCTAAAACTATGCTTACCTTACCATGATATAAACAGAAAATGGTTTCTCTGCTTCCCAGAGAGTAATCTACATTGCAATGTTTTCCCAATTCATCCTGCGCCAGTCTGAACTAGCACTAGGAAAAAACTAATAGAAATAAGACGAAGCATTTAATGTGAGGAGACTGAGAATTTTAATGCCGCAAGTCAAATAGACAAATGTCTTTTTCCTCACCTCACAATCCCTTATTTCCTGTGAAAGGTATGTATGTCTGCAAACCAGCCAGGTGTTAATGTGATGTGTGCTTATTAAACACTGTACACTAGGCAATCAGCTCTGTTAATCACCAGATACTATACTCAGAAGAGAGGAGCTCAAAGTGTAGAAATATAACCATTGCAAATATAAAACTACTCCAGGGTGACCCCGTGCCTAGCGAGCAACTGGGAGCCAGCCCCCACAGCTTAGGTAGTGTTGATTTTACCATGAGCTGTAGAGAAACCATACAAATTATATACCTTTGCAGTACATATTTTCCACATAAGGAAATACTGTATCTTCCTTGCAATATACTACTTTTTCTAAGGACAGTCCTGTAAAGAACAGAGGATGCCAAATGCTTAATTTGTGAACCACCATATAGCAATCAGGTCTTTTTAGACTTCAGCTTGGTTTGACCTGGACATAGGCACACAGAGGTGAGAATTCTGAAAGCTAGTGGAAGGGAATGAAGTAAATATGGGGCTTTGGCTTCCACTAAACAGCTTTGACATAACACTTGTTGACTGCTGGACAACACAAGTTTCAACTGTGCAGATCCATCTACACATGGATTCTTTTCAATACATACTGTAAATGTATTTCCTTTTCCTTATGATTTCCTTAATAACATCTTTCCTTTAGCTTACTCTATTGTAAGAATACAGTATATAATACCTATAACATACAACATATATGTTAATTGGCTGTTTATGCTATCAGCGAGGCTTCCGGTCAATAGTAGTTAGCTTCCGGCTATTAGAAGTTGAGTTTTGGGTGAGTCAAAAGCTATAGGTGAATTTTCTGCTGTACAGGGGGTCAATGCTCCTAAATCTAACAGTTGGCCAAGGGTCAGAAGTAATTGTAACTTTTTAACAAAATAGAAGGGTCCTGTACCTCAACATAACACCACCCAGGTACTCATATGTGATGCTGGGTTGTTTGGCTGGTGAAACAAATTTTCTCCTACTGGCTAAAACCATAAAACCCTAAACTAAAATCTCCAAGTTACACTTTTCTGTAGTTTTAAGGAATTCTTATTTCTGATACAGGAGATGATTGTATAACATAGTCTACACTGTATAACAATTCCTATACGAAAAAATATTAAGAAATAAGAACCAAAGGCAAAATTTGTAAACTTATCCTTCAGCAAGTCAGAATAAGCCCTATCACAGGCGGGATGGCACAGAAAATTTTAGTTATCATTCTAAAATGTGTTCACTCCACAAATCTCCCTTGTCTTCGAAAGAACACCAACACCTCTCCAATTGCATAGTAACCTCCCTAGCAACTTCATCTATCTCTAATTCAAACGAGACCCAGTAAGAGACTTTGCACATCCAACATAAATCTCATTTCATCTTAAAATATTCCTTACACAGAAACTAACTGCTCTCCTAACCTAACACTCTATTGTGGTATTTCTCAACCCAGAAAATGAGAAACAAGAAGTGGAAGGTGGGGCTCAAGAAGAAGGCCTGAGTCCCACAGCAGCAAGTGACCCCAATAGTTTGACCTCAAGAGAAAACACCAACATGTCTCCCGAGTAATGAGGATAACTCATTGAGCACAGCAGACTCTGCGTCGCTTATTTTAGGGACAAACACAATCACTCACAAGACATGTATTTTATCGGAGCTAACAGTGTTCATCACAATGACCCAGAATCACTGTAAGGAGGTTATATAGTGCTATGTAACAAGATAACATTATACATTGCATATGTTTAGGGAAAACTGTTCAAATATTTCTTTAAAGTCAATTAAGAGAGTAATACATCAGCTATTGGGAAACAGTTTTCCAACACTTTTCATCCTTCTGAAGTGAACACCGGATAACTAAAGTCTCCTGATAATTTTTTTAGATATGATCTTATCTACCATTTATATTTCTAAGTCTGTTCTCTTGAAACTTTACCTTCTCCATGTCCACCTGAACTGTATCAATGGCAGTCATATGATGGATTATACCAACAGGCATCTGCACTGGTTGGACAGATACCACACAGGCCCAGCAAAATGCCACCTGGCTCTAACTTTTCTGGATGTGGTTCCCGGGAGAAGAAACCAGATCATCTTTCCTTCACTCTATCATCTCTTCCAAACCTGGAAAACCACTGTATTTTGAAATCTCTAGTGACAAAAGAAAAGAAAAGAAAAGAAAAGGAAGGAAGGAAGGAAGGAAGGAAGGAAGGAAGGAAGGAAGGAAGGAAGGAAGGAAGGAAGGAAGGGAAAAAAGAATCCACACACACACAAAATAAAAAAAATAACAAACCTTGCTCATTATATCCTTGCTCCTTGAAATATAGTAACTGATATTTCAGCTTCTTTTCTGACTGCTCCTCCACTCCAGCCTAGAAAGTAGTGGGCATCTGATCATTGCACAGGTATTTTCACCTGTTCTACCTGTACCGTGCGCATATTTTGCACACACTGTTTCATGGGGAAATAAAGGTGACATTTTCAGGTGTATCTGCTGAGTCCCAGGCCCACAGTGCAGGGGCCACAAGACATCCCACTTTCTTGTGCCTGCTTTATCCCCAGAGATTCCCCGTATTCAAGTCTCTCTTTTCTCAGCATGGCCTCAGCCACACCCAGCCACACTTCCCTCACTTTCCTTTCACATCCTTTCTTCAGTTTCCTACTGCGATGTGCTTTCTACACTCCCTATATTATTTTCTAGATTCAATAGTTTCTGATTTTCCTACCACATCCTTTGTTTTGTGGCCAAATATTGTCCCATTACTCATCTTCCTGTTATTGTAGTTGTTCAAGACCCCTGTCCCTTCAGTTTATTGTAAATGTAAAGCAATCACTCCCATTTCAACCACATAGACGTCCAGCTCCTCTCTAAGAACTAACCAACACTCTATTTTTCCTCGAAGTGACCAAGCTTTGTTTCTCTCATGTAGCATCTATTTTTAGTTTACTAGCTAATATTTGTTAGGCATGTACAATGAAAGGACTCTACATGCATTGGTGTATTTAATCCTCAGACTAATCCTCTGAGGTCAGAACTGTTGTCTTCTGCATGTGAATGATGATAAAAGTAAGGCTCATAACCTTGACCAAGGTCACAGAATCAGTACATGTCAGAGTCACAATTCGAATCCAGACCTGTCTACTTATCCCTGTCCAGACTCCTATCCTTTACTCAATATTATTTCCATAACTTATCCCATCCACTTTCTAGCATCACCTATGTACACTCCTTTTGATCTTTAAAACTTGATGTTTCACTTCTAAGATGATTATAATCTTTTGCATTTCTTATCACTGACTTCACCAAATTCTTCAACATCCACTGAATTCTCATTTATTGCTCTTATTCACAAAAAAAAAAAAAAAAGGAAAAAATTTTTCCAGTGGTGAATTGAGCTAAAGCCAAGAATTAAAGACAAGAGTTTTTTTTCTTACATTTTCTCTCATTCCAATATAAATTCATGGCAGTATTTCTATTATTGACAACTATGCTCTTTATAGAACTTCACATTTCTTTCATATAAAATGATTTTTTTTTAAAACTAAGGAATTCCCCTCATTGCTTCTTAAAATTATTTGTGAATTGTTTTTCACCTCACTTTGAGTGGTTTGATGGGTTCTCATATTAGTTCCCATGCACCGACCTCAGCCACCTCCTCTGGTCTCCTCGCAGCACCTCCCTGTCCAGATGTCCCACTGAAGCTGAACCCTGTCCTTCTCCTTCCTCTCCTATCCCTCCTGCGGCCTTTAAGAAACTCCTCTTGCCAAACTCAAAATCATGATACAACATCATCAATTGTCTTAGCAAGAACTCAGCACTGAAGCTTTCACAAGGAAATATAAAAGAAAAACATGGAAACAGACTTCCTTCCGAAAGTTGTTCTCATAGTTTAAACCCAAAATTTCTCAGGCCTCTCTCCACTCTGATGCAAGTCACGCATACTGCCCTCCTCCTCCACCAGACTCTCGTCCTCTCCACTCAAGAAAGCTTATCGGATGCACATAACTAAAAGTAATTTAATGATGGGACAACTTTAAATTTATTCCAATTTATTTTAAAAAATAAAAGATAAAAAGGAGAATGGCATAGCAAGCGATGGAGGTTAGAGAGAGTGGGGAACATCTTTAACACACCCAGTACTTCCATTCTAAGTAGGACACGGTACAATGTATAGCAAACGAATGGACTGTGCCGTAGGACACTGCCTTAGCATCCTCTTTTGTATCTAAGTTAACTTGTCACTGTAATCAATTGAACTTCTTAGAAATAGTTTACATACACTCTAACATTGATCATTGTTACACTATTCTAGCTCTACTAAGACAAATATTTTTTCCTAAATTCTTTAAAACACACTTTAAGTGAGGTAATTTCTGGTTTTTAATTTTTTTAAATGATTATTGGGGGAAGTAAACACCCTTGATAAACATTGCCCCCACCCTTTATTTTGCCAAAACTGTGCTAAGTTAGATGCATTGAAACAAAAGTCCTCACCACCAGCTGTTTTCCTTAGCACTGTGTAAGGCACTTGTATATGTTGCTCCTTTTCTGGGGGAAGCAGGTGGTGTAAATAATTTAGTATCTTCCTCCAAGTCTACATATCATAGTTTTAAGAAATTATCATTCTGATAGTCTCAGTGCTACAGTTATTGGAGAGATAGCTTTTCATAAAAATGGCTCCAATTTTCTGATTTGGAATCACACTGTAATATAGCACACACTGTGGCTGGATGTATAATAACATCAACCAGCTTTTAGTGAGCACTTTGCCTTATTCTAAGTACTGATTCACTAGCTAGTCAGTCCTCATAGTCTGTGAGGTGGCAGTGATTATGATCCTCATATTACAGATAAGAAACAGGCAAAGAGAAGTAAAGCAAATTACCCAGAGTCACGTGGTAAGTGGCCATGCTTGCTTCCAACCCAGGTAGTGTCTGAATTTAGTATCTGGCCCAGCTATTTAAGGTTCTGTTTCCTGAGCAAAAACCATACCCCTGTATACAGGGCACTGTAATGGGAGCACAAAGACCCATTACCCAGAAGCCTCTTTTCCATCCATTGTCAGTGCTGAAAAACATCATTCCAAGTTAATCTCCATGTCAAAAGTCAGAATCCACTCACTTAGCCAGTTCCTCTCACTAAAACACAGATGTTCTCAGGACGCATGTAACAGACCCTGGTTCTTCTGAATACACATTTGGTCATTTCTTAGCAGAAATAGAATCCAAGTTCACCTTGACTGCTCGTGTTTTCTTTTGGGGAGGGTGGGGGGAATCAGCTTCTCTTCTTTTCTCAAGACATAAGCATTTGAGGCAATAATTTTTCTCTTTAAGACAATACACTGAGTCTTCCTCTCTTAGACATGCATTCTCCTCCAAGGGCCCAGGGAGGCCCATCTCATCCCAACACAGGCAGACAGGGTGAATGAAGCCCCTGATGTCTCTTCTGTGTAAATGTGTTAGCTGTTCTCTGATTGAAGGTTCAAAGGCTGGCATGTCCAAGCACCTCGGATCTTGTTTAAGAAGACATTCAATATATCTTCTCTGATTCTTGAGGACCAACAGGAAGGGAGAGATGGCACAAGACAAAATAGGAAAACATAAAAACAGATCTCACAATTTTGCCCGAGGCTGAACCCTGCACAAACTGGGGAGTGTGTATTTCTGTCCATCAGACTGGATGGTGCTGCTGGTTGAGACAGCCTTTTGTAGGACTCTCTAACCATGAACTGGAAGATGAAACAACCTCTCCCCTAGACTCAGGTGGACATATCAACCTGCCCGTTTCCTTTCAGCGTCAGCATGACCACATGCTCCACGCTACTGGCCCTGGGAATGATGCCGCTGTGCCTCTTAATCTATACCAAAATGTGGGTCGACTCGGGGACGATCATAATTCCCTATGATAACATAGGTAAGTCATTCCTCTGCAAGATTTCTGAATCTTATTCTCCTACTCTCTGTGTGTCTGGCTAGGTCTTCGGGCCAGGCTCAGACCCAGCTAGTGTTTACCTCTTGACCAGCAGCAGTTGGTGCCTAGTGAGGCTTTCATTACAAGTTACCCTGCCTTTGAATTTGAGTTGGCAGACTCTTAATTCCAAATCTGGACACCATGCAAGAACCTTCTTTTTCCTCCATCATCACTAAGGAGAGGGGTCAGCTGAAACTGTCCCCTAGCACAGCTGTCTGGACCTGGGGAGGACAAGTTGCTACACTTTCCTTAACTCACAGTGCAACTAGTTCAGAACAAGAGTTTGCACCCAGACACTCAGATTGAAGAAATACAAATAACATTCCACTAATGATTTTAAAAGAGGGCGCTCAGTGAGCAATCACGTGTGTGGCAATAGAAAACTGCCGGATAAAACATTGTTTTGACACTAAACTGTGAGCCACACATTGATTCAGAAGTTGGTTTACTGGCACAGTCTGCGTCATGCCCCAGAAGTCACATTTGCTAGTTATGACTCTGAATCCACTCCTTTCAGCTCCCAGATATCCACCCTCCTCCCGTGGATTCTTTCTGTTTCTGGGACAATAAATGATGTGGAAGACTGAATTGCTGGGGTAACATGGTCTCAAGAACAAGATGGTTTCTGGTCTACCAAAGCCAGGCATTTCCCAGAGAACTACCATCATAAAAGATGAGATAGATACAGGTGAAATAGTGCATTGGTGCCAGTCCCCAGGTACACTACATGCTAAATAGTCTATTTTTAGCTGTACTTGGAAACAAATGTCTCCTCATGGGCTGCCTCAAAGAGGTATGTCGGTGTCCATTAAAGGGAGCATGTAAGTAGAGGCTAAATAGTCACACAGCAGGATGTTTGTAGAAGGGATTCCTGTTGGCATGGGAAGCTGGACTAGATGGTACCCGAAATCCCTTCCATTTCTAAGGAAGATTGTTTTCTGTGATAAAATATGATTCAGGGCCTACACAAATGACTTAGAACAAATTTTTGAAACACTCACTGACAATCTGTATTGCAATGTTTTCAAATAGTCTCTTCTCTTTCCCCACTCCTACCATGGCCATTAAACAAACAAACAAAAATTAATTTAAAAAATTGTTTTAATCCTCACTCGAGGACATTTTTGTATTTATCTTTAGACAGAGAGGGAGAAGAGAGATCGAGAGAGAGAAACATCAATGTGAGAGAGACACATCGAGCGGTTGCCATCCACACGGCCCCAACTGGGACCGGGGACAAACTGCAACTCAGGTACGTGCCCTTAGCGGGAACCGAACCCAGGACTCTCTGTTCTGCAGGCCAATGCTCTAACCACTGACCAAAACTGGCCAGGGCTGAAAACAATTTTTTAAACTGTTCCTCTTTCACATATCATGTTCTGTATGGGATTTCCCTGAACAAGGTCCTTCTACTGATCCCTTGGGAACTCCTCCATATCAGAATTAATCTCCTGCTGCAAAGAGGTTTTAGAATGACCCTCCATAAGCCCCTGCCTATGCTCATGCTGCTGAGTTCTCAGCTGCTCCCTTGGAGGACACCTTCCTTAGAGTTAAAGAATGCAGTTAGAGTTTAAGGGAGCGTGACCGTATACCTGTCAAAGGAGCTATCTGGGGAATAAAGAGCTTTAATTCTATATTACTCATTATTTAAGAAAAGTATTTAAGCCTTATATTATGCTCTTCATATGCATTTCCTCCTGGAAAATGCCCTATAGCAATATTAGTGATTCTAACTATGGTGTAAATGACTGTATCACCTCTTTTAATGTGAGTAAATTTTGAAAAGAGGAAGTGAGAAAGGGTAATTAGGAATGGAGGAAAGGGTTATCAAAGAATAAGTAAAATTTTTAAAATGAAGACTATAGAAAAGATTAAAAAATTTAAATGAGAGTTTGAAAAGCAAAGATATTAACTCTGTTTACTCTCCATTCTACTAATGCCTATTTCTAACCTACCTTCTTGCTATTGGTTTTCCTAAGCCTTTAATGCAGAAAACAAACAACCTAATTACTTTAAAAGATGTTATCACCACTTTTTAGATGAGGAAGTTAAGACTCAGGGTGTTTCATTTGTCCAAATGACCAGGGGACTGGAAATAGCCCCTTGGTCTGCTGTCCACTTTGCTCTGTGGGCAAGACCATTTCGCCCAGGGTCCACACAGTGCTCACCATGCTCTGAAGATTCAGTAAACACCTGCCACGCTCCTTTAGATGCTGACATCTGGATGGAGGAGGAGGCAGCTCATCTAGCTGACACCATGAAACACACTGTAGCAAGTCGTTCTTCTACTCCTCTCTACCCTACTTTGGAAAGTATCCAGTTCCACAAACTGTGTATCTATTTCATCACCTCATTCTCACAAAAACACTGTGAGATAGACAAAGTTTTACTCCTTTCACAAACAGGTAAACTAAGGCTCAGAAGGCTTAATTGATTTGCACAGTCCCCACAGTTTGTGAATAAGGTTCAGCTCCGAGACTGACTGGCTCCAGGCTCCAACAGGTGACTCCAGCCACCATTCTCTTTCATTCCCTTTGTTCTTTCTACCTTTCTTTCCTCCTACATCTGCTGTGTGAACTTGATTAAACACCAAGTTATGGTTCAAAGAGCGTAACTGTGAGCAGGTGAACAGTCCGGCATTTGACAGAAAGCACAGGCTTATGAGGAAGAAGGAAACAAACAGCCTGGGAGAGGAAAAGAGCAGGTCCTCTAGCTCACTGAGGAGGACAGAGTTAGAACAACCCACCTCTCCAGGCAGGAGCCACGCGCTCTGAGTGTGAAGGGCAAAGAGAGTCTTTTCCAGTCAACTTCAAATCCTAGAAAAATGTTGTCTGCTTCATATGGTCAGGAGAGAAAATCTGCCATGGATTTCAGCAGATGGCCCTCCTTGCCTATTTATTCAGTGGCCTTGGGCTGTCCCAAAGAGATAAAGCCTCTTAGCAAGAGGGGTCAAATATGGGAGTGGGCTGCCTTTTCACAGATCTAACACATTAAGAAACACATTACAAAACCTAACCACATTCCAAGCATGGTATTTGCACCTAGGTTTAAGCTACCACAGTATAGTCAATTCATATCAAGATGTTTTAATTCAAGGCATATAAACTTCACACAATTTAGGGAATAGTCTGGAGACCTACAGGAGGAAGTCTCTCAAAGTAGCAGGATGTAAGGACCCAACAGGACTCTTCTGAGGGCTCTTACCAGTGTATCTATAGATGACCTTCTACATGTCCACTGTTCCATCATTTTCCTCACTCTCCTCGCCATCTTTCTATTTTATTTTATTGTCTTTGTCCTGCTCCTGGTACGCTTAGCCACCAGAAGGCTACAAAATTTATGTTTTTATTATCATTATATTCACATATTAACAGACCTGGAATCTAGAAGTTGTGTTCCAGTCCTAGTTCAATCTACTTTAATAGTAAGCAACATCTGCTTTCAGAATTTCATTATTGAATTCCACTTTCTCTTACTGATTTAAAAGAATGTTTGAAAAAGAAACATCCCATGAGAAGTTAGAAGTTGTTGATGCTATATTATATAAAAGCAGCTATTGAACAAATGAGTGTTAAATAATATAGAGAAGCAAACCACACGTCACGGGAACAGCAGTAAATTTAACATGGTGAGAGTGAAGTATGACTCTTTTATTTGGCTGGGTGAGCACATTCCTGCAAAGAATTATAATTATTTGAGGGGTTACCAAATATATTATCTCACAGAAGATTTAAAGCAGGCCTTTTAATCTATTCTCTCACTTCTCTTATATATATTTGAATAACTGAAGTCAGTCTTAACCAGAAGTCATTAGCCCACCAAAAGCGTGAAGAAGTTAGAACTTTTTTTTATTTCTACTTCTAAGAAGAGACAGATGTAAAATATCTATGCCTCTCCAAGAAAACACACACACACATGTACACACACATACACACATGCACACACACACACTTTGAAAATGTATTTCCCAGAATATTAAGATCCAAACACCAAATAAGGCAAGATTCTGACAAACTGAAACTAAAAATACAGTGATCATCTGTATAAGAAATTCTAAAAAGTTAACCTAGGATTTAGGGAAAGGATTTATATCAGTATTATCAATTTTTTCCAGTAATATTGAATTGTTTACTGAAGTGGATGAAGAAGAAGAGTGTTGTTTAAATTCTGTGGTATGTACTCAAGAAGGGAGACTGGTATACTACCTAAACCTTTTTCAGGCTGCTTACTCTTTTGTTTTCCTCTTTCCTTGCTCTGTGTCCTATTGATCAAATTGCTCTTCTGTCATTTTTAGGTACATCTTTGGTGGCTCTCGTTGTTCCTGTTTCCCTTGGAATGTTTGTTAATCACAAGTGGCCCCAGAAAGCCAAGATCATACTTAAGGTAAGTGGCCCATGCTGCAGGCTGCCCAGTCAAACGCTCCACGGTGTAAGTTGAAATGATAGGGCTTTCCAGCTACTACATTGGTTTTCTGATTATGGAATAAACCGAATTCTAGAGGGCTGAGTATTAAAGTTATTAGAAGTGCAGTCCACTCTCCTAGAATGCCCTTCCCCTCTCCATCCACAGAGCACATTTCTAGTCACCCTTTGAGATACTCAACTCAAACATCACTTCGTGGCTTTACTCTACTCTGTAATCCCACAGCACTTTGCTCTTCTCTCCTTATATGGGTTTGTTTTATAAAATACATCCACACAGTGGTCTTAAGATAGAGATCATATCTTTCTTACCTCTGCATCCATAGGCTAGTTCAGTGCCTGGTAATTAGTAGGTGATAGATATAATTTTGTAACCATTCATTTCCCTTCACCAACTATATTCTAGCTAGAAGACATGGATCTGGATCAAGATGCTGTAGATAGGGACAAAGATATATAAACATAGATACAGACAGACATATCCCGCTGACTGGGAGGCAAAAGAGTTCGTTGGTACTTTGCTTCTCTGCCAAAAATAAAAGTTCTAAAATCCAATTTTTTAATGTGAAAGGGAAGGGAGAAAACAATAACAACAGGGGCTTTTGTTTATGTATGTCTTTAACTTTTATAGTGTTTTATATCCATTTTCTTTTCTTTTCTTTTCTTTTTTATCCTCACCCGAGGACATTTTTCCATTTTTTTTTGTTCAGGGAGAGAGAGGAAGAGAGAGAGAGAGAGAAACATCGACATGAAAGGGACACATCGAGTGGCTGCCACCCACACAACCAACCAGGGCCGGGGACAAACTGCTACCGAGGTACATGCCCTTAGCGGGAACCGAACCCGGTCTCTCTGGACCACAGGCCGACGCTCTAACCACTGAGTCAAACCGGCCAGGGCTATATCCATTTTCTTATTGTAACAATCATAAAAGGTGACTCGGGCAAGATTTTATCCTCAATGACAGATGAAGCGACAAAGACAGGGGTTTCATGATCAATCAAAATAAGGAGAGCAGGAGTGGAATCTGGAAGCCAGGTCTTCCAGTTTTTCTTGAGCGTTTTCTTTCTCTCTGGCAGGGATAATTTGCAAGGTAGAACATCTTCTTTGGGCGAATCATGCAAGGACACTATATGTCCTGTTTTCTCCTAAAGTAACTTCATGATCCCAATCGTTGGGTCTGCTTGTGTCTTTCTTTCAGATTGGGTCCATCACAGGTGCCATCCTTATCGTGCTCATCGCTGTGGTGGGAGGAATACTGTACCAGTCTGCCTGGATCATTGCGCCCAAACTGTGGATTGTAGGAACAATATTTCCTGTGGCCGGTTACTCTCTAGGGTTTCTTCTGGCTAGGATAGCTGGTCAGCCCTGGAACAGGTATAGTATTTTGGTAAAGCTGACTGGGATTTTTCTTTTTCAATAATAGCTGTTGTATTAGTTTGTTAGTACTGCTGTAACAAAGTACCCCAAACGGGCTCACCTAAACAACAGAAATGTATTGTCTTAACAGTTTTGGAGGATAGAAGTCCAAAAACAATGTGTAGCAGCACTGACTGCTTCTGAGGGATGTGACGGGGGATGGGCCCAGGCCTTTCTCCTTGGCTTGTTGTTTGCCATCTTCTCCCGTTTCTCTTCACCTTGTCTTCCTTCAGTGCTGTCTCTGTGTCTAAATTCTCCCTTTTATAAGGACGCCAGTCATTGGATTAGGATGTGCCCTAATCACCTTATCTTAATTAATTATATCTGCAATGACCCTATTTCCAAATAAGGTCACATTTGGGAGGATTCAAGCCATGATAGCTGTAAATACTGATGACAAATACAAAATCTTTCCCCTGTAATAACATTTACCTTATTTCTCCCTTTGTCATTCTAAACGGATTCATTCATTCCTAAATTATGCAAGTCTCCCAGAAAGGAAAGACTGACTGCCTCTCTTTTGCTGAAGTTCTTCTAGACCATTTCCTATACAGTGTAGGTTGAGCTCTTCCTCGTCCATTCTTATTCTCCAAGCAAATAACTCCAACAAAAGCACTGAGGTTGGCCTTGTTATATACAAAAGTTTCTCCAGCCAGCAACAGGATAAACTCACCATCCAAAGGTGCTATTGGAACAGGGTTTAGCATTTATGGGCTTGAGGTTGAGAGAAAACATGGCCTCTCCTACTAGGGCATCTGAATCAATGGCAGAGGGAAATGCGGTCCATATGTGAGGTTGGAAAGAGATGAACAGCCCTGAACAGCGGAAAGAGTGCGCCTCGAGTCCTGCTGACCTGGGTTTGCCTCCAACCAACCGCTGACCAACTGTGGGACCGCGGCCAGGCACTTACTCTTTCTCTGACTTTTCTCATCCATAGAATGGGGGCAGTAACAGCTGCCTTGAGGATTTTTTAAACCAAGTTTAAATGATTAAAATCAAAACCAATTGAACAACTCGAACAAATCCTCTGTTTTGACTCTCCCGGCCCCTGCTCCGTTCTGCGCTGTTATCAGGCACATCACAGAGCAGAGCAGCGCGCTTCCACCTCTTCATCGATTACTCACATGCTGCAGCACACCAAACATGTACTATATATTTTGACAATCTGACAAAAAAAAATAGGTATAATTTTGATTCATTCACACCAGACCACTACGGTTGTGTTGACTGTTGTCATCTTTTTACTTGGCAATCTAAGGAAAAAGAAGTCAGTGCCCCTGACTAGTCAGGTATCGCATGGTTTAAGAATTCTTGCAGCACACCTGGAACAGAGTGAAATGATTCCCCTTTGCCATTTATGGAACACTAATATAAATGAGTTGCTCTAATTATATATATTATTATTTATTCATATATACCTACCTTTAATGCAATATATTTATTAAATACATACTTTATTTATATTGAATAAATATACATTAATTATTAATAAATATTATATATTGATTGTAATATAAATATTATCTATGTATATAAATATACAGATATAAATGATATATAGATATGGATATATTTCACTGCTCAGGGAACAAAATAAGCTATTTGGTATTTTTTGTTTCCCTGGACAAAAAGATGTTATAATTTCCAGGGGTTCTTTTAATGTTAAAAGAAAAACAATAACAACAATCATGGCTTTTGTTTGCATATGTCTTTTTAACTTTTGTAGAGTTTCATATCCATTTTATATCCATCATAACAATCATAAAAGATGACTAGGGCAATATTTTACACACACACACACACACACATATATATATGTATATATACACACACACATATATATATAGAGAGAGAGAGGGAGGGAGAATATTTATTTATATAATGGTATATGTTGTATACTTATTTTATATAAATAAAATTACATATTGAATAAATATATATTAAAAGCATACATATATGTATGTATATATACACACTTATATATGTACTTGTTCTGATTATATCTGCTTTTAATGTAATACCATAACAAAGCAAAGCCAAACAATAAAAACATATATTCTCTTAACATTTCTTGTAGGTGCCGAACAGTTGCTTTGGAAACCGGGATGCAGAACACTCAGCTGTGTTCCACCGTGGTCCAGCTCTCCTTCAGCCTTGAGGAGCTCAATCAGGTGTTTACCTTCCCACTCATCTACAGCATTTTCCAGATCGCCTTCGCAGCAATATTCTTAGGAAGTAAGGAATAATGCTAATCACATTTCATTATGGTGTTCTCTGAGGAATCCTAGAGTTACTAATAATCTTTTTCTGGCAATGAATTATATAAATTAACTTAAATGCCTTTTTTCTGGCAGTGAAAAAAATGAGTGGGAAAAGCCAGCCATAATATTATCATGACTTTCCAACTGCTCATGAAATTATTGTAATTTTACCAAAAGGTTCTAGTAAAGATTATTTTTGAGTCTAAAGTAATGGAGATCGAGTCTCTCCATTGACTTTCTTTCCCTCAGAATTAGGGAGGCATATCAACTTCAAAGAATTTTGTTGTGTTCCTTCCTACATACTTCCAGGAACCCTGAACCGGTCACTTTACTCAAACATTGTCTTTACATGCTCTGTAAACATAGGATATTTATCAGAAAGACCATATAAAAAAGATATTTATCAAGCGAAATTATATTAGAAGACAGATATATGTGTGTGCATATGTGTATGTGTATATATACATATATTTTTTAAATACCCATGTAATTGAACTAGTTGAAGCAAATGTGCTCTTTATTTCAAGTACTAGGCATAGCTAACCTGATTTTTAATTTTACTTTGATATAGCACACAGCTATGATCCATTAGTCCTGCCAACTGCTGGCCTTCACCTAGTTGAAACTTTTTTCTACAATGTGTTTTCCAAGGACTCATGATGTTTAACCTCTATTTTTAAATTGTATTTTTTTTTAATATAGAAACTGCTATTTTGAGCTTCATGGCATTTTAACCGGGGATGCATAGTGAAGGTGAATGACACAAATGTTGTAAATGTTAAGTTATAAAATGCCCGGAGGGTACAGTTTTGTTTGGGTTTGGCTTTACATTTTTACTCTAATAAGTATTCAACTTGTCTTCGGGTGCTAATCATTCTCTGCACTACCACCTTGAATGTCATTCTCAAAGCAGAGTTTACCTCCTAGTATAGGACTCTCAGAAACCACTGGAAACCTTCCACTAATTTATCACTGATGCAGAAAACAGGGGTTCATGACCTAACTACTTTGTTTTCTTGTATGATGCAGACATACCCAATTTAGTACATCTTTAGATTTTTCCAAATGATTAGCTAGTGATGTCTACTAGACAAGCCAAAGAAAATAGACTGGTTGATAGAGCCATTCAGTAGATTTGCTAGTTGAATAACTAACTTAAAAGGAATTAATGAATAAGCTGAAGGAATGATGGAAAGGCAGGCACTAGTATTGGTCTCATGATTTCTCAGTTTTAGCACTAAAATTTAAATTCCAGTTGAATCCACATATTGTTTTTGAAAACAAGAAAGACATCTTTATTAAGTATATGCAATGCTTGGAAACATATTTTGGTGAAAGAATTTGAATCTAAATATTTTTAGGAATAAAAAAAGGAGGGAGGGAGAGAGGAACGAAGGAAGGAAGAAAGGAAGGAAGGAAGGAAGGAAGGAAGGAAGGAAGGAAGGAAGGAAGGAAGGAAGGAAGGAAGGAAGGAAACACTTTGTATAAATAAAATCAGTGACATAAGTATAAGCTGAGGTCCCCGCTCAAAAGTGTTTACAATAAAAGTGTTGGGATATTTTAATTAACCACTAGCTCAATTCAATAGATTCAATAACTCAGTAGTTTCTAATCTAATATATTACTAAAAGTGCAGGGACCAACCTAAGGAGATACTGACCTTGACATACTAAGATGTTTGAAGCAGGACATTGTCTCTCTCCACTGTGTATCATAGTCCCTGAGCATTTATTATCCTCCTAGGGCCAAGCTGGGCACTTTACTATTTTATCCCATTTAATGTTCACACTTGCCCTATGAGGTAGAAAATATTGTTACACCAATTTTAAGTGAGAATAAATTGAAGGTAAATAAAACCTTGTCTTCCCCTGTGGACTTTGGAGCCAATTAAGAGGTAGGGAAAAACTCAGATATTTAGATAGCAAAATAGTACTTTTATTACAGATAAAGCAATTAGAAAATATAGCTCGAAACTGTGACCAAATGGGCTTATTAATACCGCCCCCTTCCACTGCTTCACACACGTGCACATAACACACATATACACACATAAACTGCAGGTGTCCCCTTGCAGGGCAGTCTGTCCAGGTGAGCTGATCTCAAAAGTATGCTGAGAAGTGGCTGCCACCAGAGACTAGCAGCTGTATGGAAGAGAGGAAGGCTGATCACCAATCAGCCAACCCCTCCTCTTCAAGGGAAGGAATGAATGAAGGCTGGGAGAGATGGATGGTTATTCCAGCTCAAGTCCTCCCACACAGACCATTAGACCAAGGTCCTGAAGATAAGCACACTAACTGGAAAATAGTAGGTATGCAATAAATGCTTGCTGCTGCTGCTGGTGAGTACCACCTGCATACGTCGTGGGAGCAAGTGTCTTGTACAATTGTATGCTAGGTCTTCCTGAAGTGCAGCCATTCCTCTTGCACGAGTGTTCGTGGAACTAGGCATGGTGATTGCTCACTCCAGGCAGCCCCACCCTCCAGAATGTACAAACTGTTTTTTGAGCTCTTGCTTATAATCACTGTGTAAAGTAAGTTTGTAGCTAATTATTATAAAATTTGCTTAACCTCCCGTGTATTTTTTTTTTTTTTAGTTTATTTGTCATATAAGAAATGTTACGGAAAAAACAACGAGGAATTTCAAGAGAGCAAAAACAACGAAACACTCTCCGAGTCATCACACTATAAGGTGAATGAAGGATTTCAAGTGGATGAAAAGTAGACACCAAGTGGACAAGAAAGAAGAACATGCTCCAGCTAGAACAATATTTAAGTATTTGTTTTGATGGGACATTTGTCAGGAAAAGTTAAAGTGAAAACTTAAATTCCAATTGAATCCATGTATTTATTGGTTTTGGTACCAGGTGACTGGTAGTCCAAATCTTTAATGTGATAAATATTTATATGTATATAAATATTTTTGTGTCTTCAAAACATGTCAAAAACAATATCCTCAGACTTCCACTAAACATGGTAACACCAAGAACCTCATAACTCCTGAACTGAATTCTTACCCAGAATCTCATAACTCAGAGATGAGCACTTGACTTTTTGTATGTTAAAATAGATCCACCAAATTATTATTATGGTGATTAAGAGTTTCTCCAGTATTTATGATTGTAAAAAGATGGAAAAGAATGTCTTCCACTCACATATTATTATTTTGAAAATGTTGCACTCTATTTATATAACTTTGTAGTGTAATATGAGCAAATGTATGACTTCCTGTATTTAAAACTACAGAAATTGTCACTTCTCTAAGTGATCATCCAAAAGCAAAAATAAGAGAAGAGCTATTAAATAGAATTCAGTGACCAAATTGGAATCACGGCCATACTCATCAGTGATATTGTATACCCACTAGACTTTTTCCTTTAAAAAAGAAAAAAAAAAAATGGCTTGACTTTAGCAAAGCATTCTGTAAGCCCCAAAATGGACTTCCTCAAGGTTTGCCTGTAGGAGGGAGATCCACATCGGCTAATATGACAGCCATTCATTCGGTTTCTGCGAAGCCCCACAGTAGGCATCATGAACAGGAATGTGGCCAGAGGCACAAAGACAGTAGAAGTATTGGAAGAAACACCATTACTCCAGTGGGTGAACTCAATTCAATGAGAGATAATGGTTAAGACATGAAAAAGCACAAATAACAAACCCACTCGAATGCATGACTAGAGTCAAGTAGATGTGCAGAAGAAAACAGCAATGAGAAGAATGAAGTCAGAGAGCCATGGGGGAAGTGAGTATTAAACAGTATTTGAGAAAAAAGAGGACATGCCCAGGGCCCAGAAGTAGGAAAGGCATTGCTGAGTGAGTTCCTTGAATGCTGTAGTAGGTGTAACAAGAGGAAGCAAGGAGGATGTGCTCAGTGGCAACAGGATATTATGGCTGATGGTTGGTTTCTCAATTATAGTGTCTAATTTAATTTTCCTCATTCAGCAGCAAGATTCAGGTACATTCTTAACTCAGTTCACAGTGGTTTACTTCCATTTTCCATTTGGACATTTTTTTTCTGCCTCATTGACTCCCTTTCAAATGTTTTGGCTCCAAATGGCCTTTTGCATTTAGATAATGTGAGTTCAGATCCGCTGGTGCACCTTAGCATTACCAGAACACGGATATCTATCTACTCTTAATTTAGCATTCAATAGAGGGGGAGGGATTCTGCTCTGCAATGTTGTAACATTTATATCTTTTTATACAAGATGCACATATACAACTGAATAAAGCCTGTATATTTTTCCATCATTAGACAACTATATTACAAGGGACTAGGAACTTTTACTAAAGGATAGTAGGGGAAAGGCGGTACGGATTTTCTTATTAGGGAGTGTCAAAGAATATGCTTCCCACAGTGTAAAAGGAAGACTTTCAGTCTATTTGTGAAGTACTTCCTACACTTTCTTCATCAAATAGACAACGGGCAGGTGCACTAAGGACACCCGTGAATTCATATCATAATTCCCACACACCCAAAGCCAAGGGCCTGGTTGCCAGCAGCTGCAGCAAGACGGCTTCTCCTCCCTGTTCATCAAGATATGTGAGTGTGACAGAACTTGGCTTTCTTACATGATGTGGTGTCTTGAGTTGTGCATTTTTTTCCTAATGTGCTAGAGGGAAGAAAAACAGCTGAGCTTTTTAAAATGACAGCTCTCTATTTTTAAATGACTTTGAAAAGCCGAATAAATTATATATTTTATTGCCTCTGTGAGTATCATATTAAATGAATATTTTATTTGAAAAGCTTGAATAAATAAAAATAATTTTTGTAATGTTTGGTCTTTTTGAGTCTTTGTGACAACTGTCAAGATTTCTTCACTATTCAATTCTAGAGATACAAATAAGGTGAGGTTTCTCAAATATTAAATTGTTCTTTGAAAAGTACCTAAAAGAAACTCTTAAACACTCTAATAATTCTCCCACTGATCATATTGAGGTTGTCCCCAAGAAAACCAAACAAGGGGAGCATAAATCAGACTCAAAAATAGTGTGATGATGATAGCTGATTCAAAATAATAATAAGAGTATTATGTGTACTTATAAATAAGTCTACCGCCACCTCCTATAAAAAAAAGTGGAGAGAGAGAGACTTCTGTTACGGTGCCAGTGCATTAAACTTTTTCATCAACAAGACTTAAAGAAATTCAGTCTATGAACTTCATTTTCTACTGGAAGACATCACTCTGTGTTCCATTTAAGGAACTCTCTCTTCCAGGAGAAAACAACTTATCTTTCTTGGAATATTTGACATCCTATTGCCTCTCAAGACTTTACTGCTTCAGAATTTTCACTGATACATCACCTAAGGCAACAGAAATGAACACATGGGAGAAAATGAACACATGGGACTACATCAAACTAAAAAGCTTCTGCACAGCAAAAGAAACAATCATCAAAATGGAAAGACAACCCACTGTATGGGAGAACATCATAATTTCCAATATATATAGAGTGCTCATACAACTCCACAAAAGGAAGACAAAGAACCCAATTAAAAATGGGCAGAGGAGCTGAATAGACACCTCTCCAAACAGGACATACAAATGGCCAAAAGACATATGAAGAAATGCTCAACATCACTAATCATCAGAGAGATGCAAATTAAAACAACAATGAGGTATCACCTCACACCTGTCAGAATGGCCGCCATCAACAAATCATCAAACAACAAGTGTTGGCGAGGGTGTGGAGAAAAGGGGACTCTAGTACACTGCTGGTGGGAATGCAGACTGGTGCAGCTGCTATGGAAAACAATATGGTGCTACCTCAAAAAATTAAAAATTGAACTCCCATTTGACCCAGTGATCCCACTGCTGGGAATATACCCTAAGAAGCCTGAAACACCAATCAGGAAGAATATATGTACCCCCATGTTCATAGCAACACTATTTACAATAGCTAAAATCTGGAATCAGCCCAAGTGTCCACCAGTAGACGAATGGATCAAAAAGCTGTGGTACATATACACAATGGAGTACTATGCAGCGGTAAGAAAGAAAGATCTCTTATCCTTTGAGACGACATGGAGGGACCTGGAAAGTATTATCCTAAGTGAAAGAAGCCAAGCAGAAAAAGACAAATACCACATGATCTCACTTATATATGGAATATAATGAACATAACAGTCTGAGGAATACAGTAGATCCAGAAACATGGAAGTAGGGCACAGACTGACATCCCTCAGAAGAGGGGGTAGGGGGTGGGGGTGGGGGGGAGATAAACCACAGAACTTATATGCATGTATGCATGACCAATGGACATGGACAACTAAGCCGGGGACGGGGCGGAGGTGGGGTGAGGTGGGGGGTGCCAATGGGGTAAAAAGGTAAAATATATGTAACAAAAAAATAAATAAAAAATTCATTAAAAAAATAAAAGATGTATGAAATTAAAAAAAAGACTTTACTGCTTCAAAATCCACACAAGTTTGGGAAAAGGGTCTTCAAACTGTGGCATGAATATTACTGAGAGTTCCTGAAGTTCTCCTAGGGCTATGCAGGCCAGGTAGGAAATAGGATTCCATGTCTTCAACTTCCATATGTATACTTTCCTGAACTGACCTGATTAAAAGGCTTGGGTTACCCTGAGTTTTCTTATTCCACCTACTCTTTTTTTTTCTTTATTAATTTTAGAGAGAGAGAAAGGAAGAGGGAGAGAGAGATAGTAACATCAATGAGAGAGAACATTGATTGGCCACCTTCTGCATGCCCCCACTGGGGATCAGGCCCACAACCTGGTCATGTGGCGTGATCGGGAATTGAACCGGTGACCTCTTGGTGCATGGGTCGACACTCAACCACTAAGCCACTGGGCGGGGTCCACCTACTCTTTATAGCAGGAAACACCCCCTTACAAAAGGAATACCTTACTCTCACCATCCCTAATCTTATTATGGTTTGTTGGCTCAGGATTGAAAGACTTTGAACACCAGCTAAAGGAACAATCCATAATATCGATGTTTGAGAAAGGCTTCATATCTTTCTTGGTTTCATACCTTCTTCTTTAAGAATTTTAAAAATGGACTATTTTGAATATAGAAATACTATAAAGTAGATTGGGAGTGAAGACAAATTTCCATTATCATCCTAGTACTTCCATCCTCAACTATTTACCCTCAAAAGGTATCTTGAATATATCACTCTTGAGGGCAATCCTGTGAGAGCCAGCAGAAGAGCATTGGTTTGAAACATTGAAAAAGCACTTTTTTTTTTCAACCAAAGGATGCCAAACTTGTGGCAAATGTCTGAAACTTACTTATCTTGGATTGTAGATATGAGAGGCCTAACACAGGGACTCATATTGATGTATTGGTTAGAACAGACAAATGGAGCCAGGGTTTTGTTTTGTTTAGTTTTGTTTTGTTTTGTTTCTTTTCCTGACAGAAAGTCTGATTTGACTGATTGGTTTGAAAAGGGCCTTTCTTTGGCCAGTTAAGAAATATGAAGAGTATTTTCCATAAATTAGATGAGCTAAATCTGTAGCTCCAAGTTTTTATTTATTTATTTTATTTTTAAATTTTTTTATCCTCACCGGAGGACATTTTTCTACTTTTGTTCCGATAGAGTGAGAGAGAGAGAGAGAGGAAGAGAGAGAGAGAGAGAAACATCGACGTGAAAGGGATACATCAAGTGGCTGCCTACCGCATGACCCCAACCAGGGCCGGGGCGAACCGCAACCGAGGTACGTGCCCTTGACTGGAATCGAACCCACAACTCATTGGTCTGTAGGGCAATGTTCTAACCGCTGAACCAAACTGGCCAGGGCAGCTCCAAGTTTTTAAAAATATATATGAAAACCATGATAATATCAAAATCACATCATAAAAATAATTGATATAGAATTATAAAGACCCAATAAGAAGATAAGTAACAATTTTTTAAAAAATGAGCAAAAGAATTTGAACAAATTTCAGCAAAAAAATGGCTACTGAAACAAATTAAGTATATGGTAATAGCAAATAAATATGAAAAGATGCTCAACACTATTAATAGTTAGGTAAGAACAAATTAAAACCACAATGTATACCAATGCATGCTCAATAAAATAGCTAAAATAAAAAATTACTGATGGTAGCAAGTATTGATGAGATTATCAAATATGACTCATAAATAACTGGTAGTACAGTTACTTTCAAAAAACATTTTGCAGTTTCTTACAAAGTTAAACAAACACTAACCACATAACCCAGCAATCTCACAGTTACATTCAAAAAGGAGTTTGCAATTTCTTATATTAAATACACAATAACCATATAACTTAACAATCTCACTCCTAGGTATTTACCCAGCTACCAGAAGTAAAATGTAGTAACAGAAAGATCAGGGACCCGAAACCTGCGGAAGGAATTGACTACAACAGGCACGAGGGAACATTTTGGGGTGATGGATGACTGTGTAGTGGTTATGCAATATTAAGCATTTGTCAAAATGCACGGAACTGTAGGCTTAAAATTGGTGAATTTTATTTCATGTGAATTATACTATTAATAAAATTGATTTAAAATTTTACTGGTCAAGCTGTAGCAAGGAAATCCTTTCTGTTTTTCCCACACCTCTCTGAAAATACTGAGGTAAAGAGAGAGAGCTACAGTTCTAAGAGCTATTTAATAATCTAGCAAAGCGTGTTCAGTTCTAGAAACTGAATCTAAAGAGCTTGTTCCAGAAACATTTTGAAAATAGGTATTTCCAATTTTTTATTTTCAACAAAACTGAAAGAGCTTCCCATCAAGTTGCCAACCCTTGCATTAAAAAAAGAAAAAAAAATGTTTTAAGATAGACCACTGATAAAAACTCATAAATACAGAAGTTGCTTTTGTGTTATTTTAGATTTTTTTTTTTTCATTTCCAAATACTGCCAAGCTATGTGTTGGAATATTTCACTTCGTACACAGCACAATTATAATTTTTATTAATTCTCCCCAGACTGTGGAGTATAAAAGTATAGGATAATTACACTATTCATTAGTTATAATAAAACAAAGTCCTACATATAGTGATCATGTGGAATTAAAAGGACAGAAAATAAAAATTTTAACTATGTAATTCTAATGTTTAATAATAGTTTTCAAAGCTTTCACATACATTTTTATACATATTGGGTTTCCAACTATACATAGACTCATCACTCAGACTGTTCTTTGGCTATTGAGTAAATAGACACTAGGTGTGATTTTAAGCTCATTATTAACTCAGTCATACAAAGCAAGCCCATTAACAGTGAGCTTATCTAGTTTCTCAAGTGAACCTAGACTAGGTTCTCAGGAATGTGCTTAAATGTTATATTTATTCATTAGACCTCTCTAGAATCCCAAAGTAATATATTTTTTATGCTAGGGATTCTTAATGAACTGTGTTAATGATCTCCAAAATGCTGAAGTGATATAATTAATTTTATAAGTCAAGTGTTCATTCTTATGACATAAAGGGCCATGAATGAATCACCAACACTATAAAGAGTTTGTTACCTTTGGTCTCTAAACTCGCCATACACTGTCTCCCCATACTTCCAGCCAACACCTCTGGAACTTGATCTCTTTCGTCTTCATCTGGAGCTTCTACTGTTGAACCTGAGAAGGTTCCTCAAACCAAATATTGATGCCTCCCCCAGGCCATTAGAGAAGGTCTACTGTTGAAGCTGCTCCTAAATCCAACCTCCCATTAGAAAATCCTCCATCTACTTAGAGACCGAGGAGATGAGGATAAAACCACCTGTCCAGTATTAATTGGAATCTCTGGAGGAATCATTTTATCTTACATAGCACACACCACATTGACCAAGATGCTGAAGATTATTTAATTTTCAGATTTGGTTATCCCATTCTCTTCTCCCCCAGGTTTTATTATCCTCACTATCATTTGGAACTTCCCAAAAGCCTGTTTGGTTTGTTTTCTTTCTCTTTCTCCAAGCCTTATATAGTTAGGGTTTGATAAATATTTGCTGATTAATAAATATATAGTCACGTACTACATAACGACTTTTCAGTCAACTACAGACTGCATATATGATGGTCATCCCATAAGATTAAAAGGGAGCTGAAAAATTCCTATGCCTGCCCTGGACAGTTTGGCTCAGCGGTTAGAGCGTCGGCCTGCGGTCCGGAGAGACCCGGGTTTGGTTCCCGCTAAGGGCACGTACTTCGGTTGCAGTTTGTCCCCGGCCCTGGTTGGTCGTGCTGGTGGCAGCCACTCGATGTGTCCCTTCACATTGACGTTTCTCTCTCTCTCTCCCTTCCTCTCTCTCCCTCCCATTCTATCTGTACAAAAAAAAAAAAAAAATCCTATGCCTAGTGAAGTCATAGCTGTCATAATCTCTTAGTTCAATGCATACCTCACTTGTTTGTGGTGATGCTGGTGTAAACGAACCTACCGTGCTACCAATAGTACAAAAATATAGCACATACAATTCTGTACAGTATATATTACTTGATAATAATAACAAACAACTGTGTTACTATTTATGTATTTACTATACTATACCTTTTATCATTTTAAGATGCACTCTTTTTACTTATAAAAAAAAAATGTTTTCTAAAACAGTATGCCACGTTACGCCAGCAGCAGCCTCATACATCTTGAGTTTACCATGTTTCTTAATCACATCATTTTCTTTTGTGCTTGATTTAATCTCATGCTGTTTTACAAATTTAATGTAGCCTAAGTGTGACCATGTTTATAAAGTCTCCAGGAGTGTACAGTAATGTCCTGGACCTTTACATCACTCACCACTCATTCACAGACCCACTCAAAGCAACTGCCAGTCCTGCAAGCTCCAGTCATGGTAAATGCCCTGTGCAGGTGTACCATTTTTAGCCTTTCATACCATATTTTTATTGTACGTTTTCTATGTTTAGATACACAAATTCTTACCATTGTGTTGCAATTGCTTACAGGATTCATTACAGCAACATGCTATACAGGTTTATAGCCTAGGGGCAATAGCTTTACCGTATAGCCTAGGTGTGTAGTAGGCTATGCCATCTAGGTTTGTATGAGAATACTTTATGATGCTCACACAATGGCGAAATCTCCTAAGGACTGATTTCTCAGTACACATCCCCATCGTTAAACAGTGTGTGACTATATTAAAGTATTATAGATCTTTAGAAGGCTCAAAGTGGCTTCATTCTTTTTCCACGCCACCTGGCCAAAGGTTTCTTATACCTAATGTTTCAAAAATGTATTAGTTCTATAACATAATATATATTAGTTCTATAAGAAAATATGCATTGGTTTCACACATAAGTACCAACAGCCCACTTACAGTTATATTTTCTTATACCAAAAGTTTCCTGGAGAAACAAACAAGCATTTATCTAGGGCTCATCCAATCCTTGGAAAGACCTAAAAGTAATGACAGCAGTTACCAAAGGGAGAATTGTATAACTATGCCTGTGTGTCTGTGCATGTGTCTAATTACTATAAACAGGATGCTGGTATTTATGAGGAAGATGTTGCCATGACAAACAACACTCTCCTTGCAAAGGCAAGCTGCAAGGAGAGAACTTTTGATTATGACTTCAGTATGCCGTTGTCTGTCTCGCTGAAGCTTGCTTGCCTTTGTTTATTACACTCACTTCTGACAATTCAGAAAATGCCATGTGTAGTAGTTAGAATCTACTCAGCAGCTTCATTTCCTAAGGCAATCTGTCTTAAGTACCTAGTCCCTGCCCCACCTCTTCTACAACTCCCCTTTTCAAGGACTTGAGCATTTTATAGACTTGTAAAGAAACTGTATTATATCTGATGATGCTGATGATGACATCAGTCATACACCTAAAGTTCTGTTCATTCCACATTCCATCTTATCTCTTTTTTTATGACTCTTGTTTTATTGTCATTGGGATCACTGAATCATAAAACTAAGGGAAAAGTATCCCATTTAAAATATCTTTTATACTATTTAAGGTTGAACCCATATTTTGAGTCTTCATAATATTATTGGATACCCACTCATTCATTAAAATATCTGTGTTGTGTCACATGGCATTAGAGTATTTCAACCTCTCTTGCATTCACCCCACCAATAAATAACCTCCCTGAGGTCAGGGACTTTTAAAATCAATCATATAACCTTAGCATCTAAAATAGTGCCTAGCTCATAATAGGTGGTCAATAATATTTGTTAAATGAAAGTCTATTGCTGAAAATAACATGCGGAAATATTTTGCTTCTCCCATTTTCCTCCACTTTCCTTATTATATGTATTTTCTTCATCTTTTCATAATTTCCTATATTAGCTGTGACCATCTCCAATATTTATTTCTTGGCTCAATGATCTTCAACTAGAGTAAATACATAATTTGTCCCAGTAAATTAGATTTAATGGCTTTACCTTTACACTGTTACTGACTCTACTGTATATATTTCCAACCCTGATCTCCATATATTTGCAGTCCTATATTTCTAACTGCATATAGGACACTACTACTGTAAAGTAATGTCTGTCCTCTTTATACTAAAGTTGTATCAGTTTACCTAAACCCATTGTTTCTATCAATAGTACTCTCCAAGTTAGCACAGTTTGAAAATCTGGAAGCATCTTCTAGTGTCCTTTCTTTATTTCCCTATAACCAATGACCACACAGCTAAAATGATCAGTTTAGCATTAATTCAAAAAGCCTCCTAAATCCAGCCTTTCCTCTTTGCTTCCATCACCATATTCCAATACTGACCCTCATTTTCTCATATCTGAACAACTATATTAGTCTCTTGGTTTCCTTTCCTCCAGTGTATCTTCCTTCCCAAATCCCGGACATCCAACACTTGACAGCATATCCAACAAATATTAGAAATAAAAAAACTACCGGTTTAATGAATGAATGAATGAATGAATGAATGAATAGATTAAAATATTATTATGACATGCCTTAGATAATGAGTTAGTTCATAATAGTCACTTCTGTCCCAATACGTCTCAACTCAGATTTCAAATCTGTCTACACTCTGATTCCAACTTTTGTCCACTCTTTCCAAACCACTCCACTATCCCAGATAGCTTTTTCTAAGTGGGCCAGTATCAAGTTTCTCCAGCTCTGAAAAGTACTTGTTCCTCCACCTTGCCCCGCTTTTCACAGATGCAAAATGTGCCCTATTACCTCCATGAATAAATGTCTAGAATGACTTGTGCCACTCATTAGCCGTCCATCTTCTCTGAATTCCTATAACATTTCCTATACAACACTAATAAGTTTGGGCATTCTAATCTGCAATGTCACTCCATTGTTTCCAGCACATATGTCTTTGTCCCTCGGCAAGATTTACATAATCCTGCAAGACGGATACTATGTCTTAAGGTCTCTGCTTGACTGACTCCAATGCTGTAAATGATTAGGTATTTCTTTAACTTTCTACATACTTTCTTTTACCTTTGTATACTTCCTATGAAGAATAAAAAGGAAATACATTTTAAAGTAGAACAAACTTACCCATAAAAGGCTCCTCCTGAAAGGAGAGAAAACCCACATTCTACACCAACTAATGTGAAGCATATAACTCAAGTAGAGCTTCCTAAATGCTTATATGTATAGCCATGAAATAGGAAGAAGAGTAAAAAAATCAGAATTAGAAACAGAATATTTTAACTTTTTTACTATTGCATCCTGAAATGCCAAAATTGACTAACTCTGTTTATTTGTATTCAGTTGAAAGGGAAAAAATATATACATAAACTTACTCCTGTTCTTATATAATAAATATCTAAAGAAAAGTAGTCAATTTGATGATTTTCTTTATACTTAAAAATAACAAATCTGAAAACCCGTGTTTAAAAAGCATCCAGTCATAATAATATTTTAAAAAGACAATAAATAGAGATAAAAATCAGAAATTAAATAAAGTACCATATAATTTTATTAAGGATAATTGTCCCTGCAACTCAAAAGTTGGAAATACTCTTATCAGATAAGTTTCAAAGATAAGAATGACTAAAGATATGACCCTCCAAAGAATAGCGGGCATTTAGTAAAGTATTAAAAGTGATAAAGGAAATAACTCACTTTTTTTTAGCATCAGGAAATACCCTGCTGTTTACGTAAATAATTCTCCAATCTTTATCTCCTGTTTTTTTTAATTATTATTTCAGCATTCATTTGGCTTTGGTGTTTAATAATAAATAAGAGTTTTAAAGGAACAACCCCAGACAAAGACACTAGTATGTGAACAGAGCCACCCCGGACCGTGCTGTGTGGTGAGCTGTGTCTCCTCTTCCTCTGTATGCTGCTGCCCTCTTCCTGCCCGGTGCTCCCTGTGGGTCATTACAAATTTCTAGTCTTATCTCATATCACTTCCCCAGAAAACGTATTTTCCAAAAAAAAGGCCAACCCACTCAATGTTTTACAATCACTCCACAAATGTACTTAACTCCATACCTTAATGGGAACCTTTCTGTAACCTCCAACATCTTCCTTTTGCTGCAGGAGAAATCAGTGAGCCAGATTTCCCTATCACTAGTGGGTGTGGGGTTCTTGGAGTACCAATAGAATAAGCATTTTTAGAGGCCTCCACAAGAGAATGAGATGTAGTAAAATACTTTATTTTTGTGGAGTAACATTCCTTGGGTTGTAAAGTCTGTTTCCTTAACCCAGTCCTGAAAAGGGGGCAGCTGTGTGTTCAGCAAAGCTAGAAGCAGGGCCAGTGGTCCAGAGCTTTCATTCCATGATAAAACTGGGTCTGACGGAATATCAGGCAAGATTCAGTCTGTCAGTCTATTGTGTAAAGTTCTCATAGCCGTGGCCCATGTGGGTAAATACAGGGGAATACTCCCCCTACAACAGGAGTCCCAAAAGGGCCAGGAGAACCAAGAGGCAAGAGAGGCAACTTTCAGGAGATTATATATCTCAGATTTGGTGCACTTGCAGTAACCACATCTATTCTGGCCATTGACTTATTTCTAGGTAGGCATCTTCCCACATCACCCAGACCTTACTGGGCATGCATCTAAACTGTCTCTGTCCAGTCCCTTTTCCCAGTGATCTGCAGGGAATAAACATGGAAAGTATTAACTTGCAGCTTCCTGGCAAAGCTGTATAAATGGCATGCCTATGTTGTCTAGTCTTCCCTTTACTCCTTTCCTGTTAAGTTATAACCAGATTATCATAACACCATCACTCTCACCTCTCCACCCATCTAAATTTCACCCATGGTTAAGGTCCCACTCAAGTTCCACCTTGCTGTGGACCCCTCCTTGATCATATCAGAGTCTTTGGAAACACTACAGAGCTGTAACATTCATGCGAATGCCGTATCTTCTCTCCTCAAGTAGGTCTGCCTGTCCTGGTAGAATGATACCATATTTTATATTTCAGAAGACAAGTGGTTTGGGCCAAAAACTTGAGCTCACCTTGTTTAAAATGCCGACCTATTCCTTTAACTCTCTCCTCCACTTTCTTGTGTGGACTTTCTGTTAAGTTTTCACATCTTGATTTCTGCTGTCTATTTTAATTAGTTTTTGTTTAAACATTTCATATCTCCCTGACTAGAGTATAAGCTTCTTAAGAGCAGGGCTTTGTTTTATACTGTATGACTCATCCACCAAGATGAGTACTTTCATACATGTATTAGGAAATAACTGGAAGTGCAGTAAACATCTGTTTAATAAATGCAATAGAGTGGTCTAGAGCCCGAGGGCCTGGAATCAAAATGTGGCTTTGTCACTTACTAGCAGTAGAAGTGTGACCTAGGCTTTGTCCTCCACCAGCCTCAGTTGCTGCATCTGTAAAAGGGGGACACCATCAGCCATTTTCAGTATTGTTTCTGTTATTGTCAGGGTTGTGGTGTTGTTAGTAGTCCCCTTCCATCAATAACTAAAAGAACAGCCATGTGTGTGGCAAGAAACAATTCTTTATGTCAGAAATTTTAACTGTCCCATTAAACTCTCTGTAGAAAATTTACTGACTCTTATCACTGTATTTTTCTAAAGCTTTTCTTCCACACTCATAAAAGAAAAGTATGGGAAGGCAGTAAAAACAAAAGAAAGGAAACATTTATAATATGTATGTTCAGTCTTAAAGACCCAAACAAATGATACTGCAAAAGTCTTTACTGTCAAATACCACTTTGTAATCCTTGATGGGTATCCGACCCCAGTTATGAACAACCTGCTGGGTTCTGGAGATGATCCGATGGTTCACTGAAGTCTTTAACCCATGACACAGGTTTCAATTAAAAAGTTCAAAACCACCTTTAGTCCTTTCAAACGTAACATTTGCTTGCTTGGTGCTATTGGAGTCTTTTCTGCAGTGTGGAGGTATACCATAAAGGGATCTGAACAGCCATGCAGCAGCCTTCTGGGGATGCTAAAATTTGCATGCCTGAGTGCCTCTCTGATTCTCACATGCCAAAACAATTAAAGAAGCAGGAGTGGGTTAAAACTTGTCAACTTTTTTCTTTCTAAGTCAATGCACACAGTTCCTATGCATAATTTGTTTTCCATTATGCAGACTTTAACATCTTATTTACCACTGTTCAGATGCAGTGTTTTTATTAAGAAAAGTTTCTAAGTTTCCATAAATTGATTGAGTGAGATTTCAAAATATGAAGAGTAGTAATTATTCAGTGAAAGAATAGCTGATCAACTATAAGTATGTGCAAAAAATTCTCATGCCCAAGAGGTAAACTTACTGTAGACTTCTCATCCTTCTGAACATTACTTGTTTATTGAGCAAACATTATATTCTAAGCACTGTGCTAGGCATTGGGAGTATATCAAATGTCTTTCTTTAGAATACTGCAGATTGTCTTTTATATTTGCAGTTCTTATTTAAGATGATCTGACTAGCAAATCAAAGACAGAAACAATTGCCACTCCAGAAGATTGGTCTGAGCATGAGTTTAAAGTCAACCTCTCAGAGCCCTGGTCAGGTAGTTCAATGGGTTAGAGCATTAGCCTGATGCTCCAAGGTTGTGGTTTGGTGTCCAGTCAGAGCACATACAGGAATCAACCAATAAATGCATACATAAGTGGAACAACAAATCTTGGTCTCTCTCTCTCTCTCCCTCCCTCTCTCCCTCAAATCAATAAATAAATAACCTCTCAACAGTTTGATATGGTCAAATTAACTTGAAGGTATTCCATAAGCATACCTCTCCAACATTATTATCTAACTTCATTTTTTAAAATATCAAATATATTATCTTAGCAAAGTCAATTAGTTATAACTTCTATGCCATAAATGCATACTTGATTTTGCCCTTTTAAACTTCTATTTCACTATTTTTGCCATACTGCCCATCCTTGGAAAATATTCTTTTCACTATTTTTACTAAATCAAAACTGCTTTTCTCAAATTCAAGCAATAGATTCATTTCTCCTAGGAAACCCTTTTACAAATAGGTTGAACCACACTGTTCACAGAAATAAAGCGCATCCTAATCAATCGTATACAATATCTAGATTATTCTAAAATGTAAATGTAAATATGCATCAACTACACGCCTTGCACAGAGCAGCTGTATAATTAATGCATAAGATTTCCTTTAGCTTCTTATCTCTCTACATGAAGTCTTTCCAATACATTATAATTCTCAGTGTACATTTTGGCATACCACCGGTTTTGTTATTAAGAGAAACCAATTACAAAGTTATAAAGACCATTAGCAATACTAGAGAAATTGTGAGGGGTTTGGAGAAAGAGAAAAGTAAAGGTTTAGTAATTTAATAGAATGAGCTATTTCAAAGGGGTCTTTGATTTTTAGAAATGAGTCCTGGGGAATTTAGACAAAGACTAAAAGAACAGGTATTAGCAAAACTAGCCCCAGTTTTCAAAGTAACAAAAACAATGGCCAGTCAAATCATAAAATGGTGTCTTTGTCTAGGAATTTCAGTAATAGATATATCCAGGAAATCTGCATGGAGAAATACAGATTGCCAACTTAGTCATCCAATGAACATGGGTTTAGCAGAGTTCTAAGCTAGCCTCCCAGAGGCCTTCTTGACCAGAAATGGTGGAGACCAGCAGGAACTTCTCAGATTATGCAAGAATCCTGGGATTGACCTGGAACAGAACATGGAGAAACTGGAACAGAAGCTGTTTGTTCATTTGCCAACATTTACCTCAGCACTAAACTGCCAAAAAATTTTTAAAAAGTGCCAGCAAATTTTTGAGAGAAATACCCTTAGCTGCACAATAATCACAGGGCTGAGTAAAAATTGAAATGCACGTTTATATAATGCCCTCTCCTGGGCTCAGTGCCTTGAATCTTGCCTAATGTCTGACAGTAGAAAATACCATGTCACTAGTTTTGCATCAGAATCAACCCCAGGATAAGACTTTAAATCAGACCATGAAAAGTAACTGAGGCTATTTCTCACTTAGGTACAGCAATGCTGAGAAACACAAATGGTAAAAGGGAAAATAGCAATTTGCAAGACCCATATCCAGAAAACATAAGAGTAAATATATATTTATATATATATATTTATATATCTTAACTTATTAAACTTTATGTTTCTTTCAACTGAATACCTTGTTAAAGGAATGATAAAGTATCATTACTTAGTTATTGGCCCCAAAATAAAGTATAGTTTTCCATGTAAATGTATCTCAGTATGAGGTCACTTGGGATGGTGGCTCAGAATTGAGTGCTTAAGGGATTTCAGCAGAGATGCCTTCTCTATTGCACTGCAATAAAAATTCACGTTAATCAAATGCCATGAAATTTTTTTCCCAATAATCTATGCAGTCAGCACTGTATTGGCGAGCAGCTGTTTAAATTTACAGCTTCAAGCAGGGGAAGTGTGCTGACAGGTACAGCACAGAACGTCTTAGGAGAAAAACACCCTTGAAAGCAGTTTTTTCATAATATTCTCAAGCTCCTCTTTTCCGCCTATGCACAGCCCCAGGAACTGCCAGCTCTTCGGTAACAACACACAATATATTCGCTTCAAACACTGAAAAATTTGGACAGGAGCCATCTTTGGCCTTAACTACATTTATCTGTCTACTGTGTGACTCTCAACACATGCCTTCTTGTGCCCATATACTCAGCGCTCCCTTTCAAGCATGCCTGCTTCTGAGTATATAGGCAGTGAGCTAGTGAGGTTGCGTTTAAGAATTCCCCCAAGTCGCTTCGTTGCTGAACTTAACCAGTGCTAGGCAACTCGGCCCTTAATTGTGAAGTAGACCAGAAAGAAAGCAGTGTGTCCTTGGTAGTCTAATTACATTGTTATTTCAACACATTCTGTTCTTTTCCATATTTTGTTTTTATCTTTCACTCTTATTAAACCTAACAATGTAACACCATATCTGATTTTTTTTAATTCTATATATACACAAAAAAAGGAGAGTTGAGGAGGGAGGTCAGACACATAAAAGTGCGATATCTCCAGTCAGAGCCAAATTCCTAAAGGGTTAGGCCATTAAATGGCCAAGCAAAATAAGACACAATCGGTGCTAACTTCATTTTCAAAAGTTCCCACGTGTAGGTTTATAGGTGCCTAGAGGGATGAGTTACTCTCAATTGTGTCTTGTTTAATTTGGCCCTTTTAAGGGCTAACTCTTTTCTAACTTGGCTCTCATTGTAGATATCACACCTCTACATGTCTGAATTTGATTCTTAACTTGGCTTTTTCAGAGCACATTAAGTGTTTCTGATTTGGTATCACTCTAAAAGAATTTGTAAGTGGTTTCTTTACGCTTATGTCTGGACAGATTGGGGTCAGGTGTGATTGGTGGGTTTCCACTATTAAATTATTTCACACTCCCTCACCCCCACCTAATGACTGTAACCTCAGAGTTCATCTTCTGTGTGGGAGGCCAAAATATACTGAGATCAGGAACTGGAGAAGTTAGGGCTATGCATTGCAATTAAACAAAACAAAAAATATGTTGCTTTTTTAAAAAAAATAAATAAATATGTTATCTTTGCCAAGAGCATCTCATTAACATTTTTTTACTTGGAAAAAAGAAACAGCAATCGTCTAATCCAATAGATAGAATCCAGAAATTAGGTCCTTGTTTCTATCAGTTTCTTTATGTATTAGATGGAGACACTACAATTTATCACAGATTTGCCTAGTTTATGATTTAATGGGAAGAAACTCAATTAAAATAAACACTGAGCCCTGGCCGGTTTTGCTCAGTGGTTAGAGCATCCGGCCTGCGGTCCAGAGAGACCCGGGTTCGGTTCCCGCTAAGGGCACGTACCTCGGTTGCAGTTTGTCCCTGGCCCTGGTTGGTTGTGCGGGTGGCGACCACTCGATGTGTCCCTTTCACATCGATGTTTCTCTCTCTCTCTGTTCCTCTCTCTCCCTCCCACTCTACCTGAACAAAAATTGGAAAAAGGTCCTCCGGTGAGGATGATAAAAAAAATAAAAATAAAAATAAAAAAATAAACACTGAGCTTCTTCAAGAAAATTCATTGTATTTGTTTCTCCCCACCTAAAAAAGAATTAAATTTTGTTTATAATGACACATAAAACACAAGATGACCTAAATTAGAATAAGTGAGAAAGAAGAAAACTTGTGTAAAGTAAGAAACTCAAGCATTATTTTTAGAATTATCATCTTCTTCATTATTAAGACAGAGCACTAAGTCTTGACTCATGAGTTGGCCAATCAAAGATTAGGAAGCTAGGAGAAATAGGCTGTTTGGTTTAATTCCAAGTCCTATCTCCAACTTCAAAGTTTCTGAGAGAGTTGATACTACATAACCCTGCTTCCACATCTAGCAAAACAGAAAAAGCTAAATATTCCCCTTCTTTATCTCATAAGTGTTTTTGCAAATGAGTGAGACAGAATTTGTAAATAATTGGAGTCCTGCAAAACTATTGCCACACAAACAAAAATTAGTATGCTGGGACACATAACCATTTTTATAAGGTTTTTTTTTTTAATCCTCACCTGAGGATATTTTTCCTTTTATCTTCAGATAGAGTAGTAGGGAGGAAGGGAGGGAGGGAGAGAAAGAGAGAGAACAACATCGATGTGAGAGAGACACATGGACTGTTTGCCTCCCGCACGACCCTGACCAGAGCTGGGGACCGAACCGCGACCAAGGTTTGTGCCCTTGACTGAAATTGAACCCGCATCCTGGCCGACGCTCTAACTGCTGAGCCAAACTGGCCAGGGTCATTTTTGCAAATATTTATGGTCAGCCAAACAACTAACCTTAAAAATTAATCATTTTTATCAAAAACTTCATGAATTATAACTTAGAATTTTATTATTGATCCATATATTAGTCAAAAAATAAACTTATAATTTTGATAATTAAACCCTAAAAGTTCCCTACTTAATTAAAATCATTCTAATAGATATTACCTTCTTTTCTTCTGAAAGTGTGTTTTTGTTATAGTTATTCAAAATATACTTGAGATGTAAAGAGAAGAAAATATTATACTCCTCTGAACAAATAAATTATTTTTGACATTTCTCTATTACTAAAAATTGCTTGATGAACTATTCATTTATATATGTATATGCATATACACATATGTACATGTGCTATATACATATAGATAGACATAGATACAGATATAGATACATAAAATCTAACTCAGAACATTTGAACTAGAAATAATTTTACAGGCCATCTAATGTAATGATTTTACTTAACAGATAAAACCTTGAGACCTTAGCTTATATATTCACATTTCACCTAAGAAAAGACCTGAAGCAAGAGAGCTAAAGTAATTTGGCAAGGTCATCTCTTGGGTAAGCGGCAGGGCTCAGACTAAACATGTGTCTGGGATTCAGAACCCATCCTGTCTAAGGCCCAAACTCATTCTCTTTTCCTGATGGCATGCTGCTTGCCTGTCTGCTTCCCACACCGTAATCCCAGACGCCACATCAGGACCCCAAAGCCATCCCAGAAGAACTGGGTGAGATCACCCTGGGCCTAGGAAAAACCAAGAAACGTATAGCCAATCAGCTCTCCAAAAGGGCCAGTTGATTTGGAGTAGATCCAAACTCATCCCTACACCAGATCTTTTCAGATCAGATTCCTCCTGCAGTTACTGAGTTGAGCGCAAAACCAGATGTGAAACTGAGGCTCCTAACAAACACTTAACTCCTGTTCCTCCTTCCTTACTCTCCCTCTCCCTTTCCTCAGAAGGTATACACCGGGAGCTAAAAGAAATGTGTCTTCTTTGCACTCTGAACTGCCCTCCGCTTCCCCTCCCAAGCGCTCAGTGCCTTATTCTAAGCTGGGGATTAGTTCATTTACTCTCTGCCGTTCCCAGGTGTGCAGTCCCCACCCCACTGGATATCAGAACCTCCGTTTCCCACATCTCCCAAGTATGACAACCTAATTGCTACAAAGATAGGATGATCCAAACTGTTTCTCTGAACACACAAATAAAAGCCTTTTCAAGTTCAGATAAGTTTTAAAAACTGTTGATTATATTCCCTTCTTGGAAATTCATTCTATACATCCTAAAGCCCTCGGGAAATTCATAACCAAAAAAAGAAGAATGGCCGAGAGATGGGGGAGGAGAAAGAGAAGGTGTTTCTGTTTAAACCAGTGTTTGCCAAGCTTATCTTCCCATAGACCCCTTCCTTTACTTATATTTCTCAAAAATAGCATGCGTTAAAGTGCATGTTAGAAAAACTTGCGTTAAGGTCTTTATGCCTGTGGTTGGATTCATGTGCTGCTTGTCCCTGCTAATGTTTTATTATTTAACCTGAACTTCCTAGAAATATACCTTAACCCAAGGGAAAATTCCTGGAAGGAGAAACTTAGGCAACTGAGCAGGTAGGGGCAGAGCCTTTTCAGCCCCAGGATATGTCATCAGGAAACCGCAGCCAGCCTAACCCAGGTCGCGGGCAGCTGCGCCATGCCGGCCCCACGGTGAACACCTACCCGGCATTCAAGAGTCATAGGGGCAGAGCTGGTTTTAAATCCTATTTTCCTACATAAAAGCATATGGATATCCAATCCCTGAGGAGAAAATTGAAACGATATGGTTTATCACACCGTTTTCTTTCTGCAGCAGTTATTGAAAAAGGTGTTATCACATGGATTCCTTTTGAATTGCATTTAGACTTTGTAATTTTATTTATTCATGGTTTTCTGACATCAAGGTGTTGTGAGAGCTTAAAATTCTATTTCAGATCCACCTAATTGTGTTTGAAAAGATCTAGGAAACCGGGTCCCGCCATGTGAGTTATCTGTGCCGTCTGCGCTCCGGGGTGAGGGCACCCGCAGCTTCCTGCGGGCTCAGCCGACAGGCAGGCTTTTCTCTCACACCAGAGTCCTCCAGTAACTCCTTCAAACTGAAGGAACATGTTATTTTTGAGAAATATGAGTAAAGCCTGCCTTTAATTAGGCTCAACAGCTTCTTTGGAAATGATACTGCTTCCCATGCTGTCTTCATAACACTGCTGGGTTGACCAACGCCGAGGCTGGCCTGCACTTTGGTTTCTCCTCCTCCTACATCGAGTGTGTTGCATTTTAGCCCGTCAGTTACTCCGTCTTCTACCACATCCACCTCTGAAGCTTCGGTGGTAGATGAGCTGGAGACTAAATAAAGAGAAAATCCCTTCTCGGGTCACCTCATTTGCAGCATTAATGGGAGAGGAACGCTTCAGACCAGCTCATGGTATTGTCTACCTGTGTCCTTCTCAGTCATCTCATATTCATCAATGCAGTCACTAAAAAAGAAGAAAAAAAGGAGGGCCCGATTTGCTGATAATGAACGCATATGAAGCATCACAACCCACAGTCGTTTCTCACAGGGACTTTCCATGTGGATGAGGACACAACCTTATCACAAACACAATGGTAGTAACAGCACAGTTGCAAAACAGCAATGCAAGCAATGTCTCAGGATGATAGTTTATTAAATAAATGTATTTTTTTCAAAGGCATTATTTAGCTTCTACTATGTGCCAGGCCCTTTGCTCAGGGCCAGAGGTGAGCAGAGAAAGGAAGAGTCTCTGCTGTCAAGGCTCTGGCGGAAGGTCTGGGGAGAGAGAGCGAACAATTAGCCAGCACCGGCCGGACAAAGGCTTTGAAAGAGTATTTCAGGAGTGCTGCAGGAAAACAGAAATCCCAGCCAAAGTACAGTCTAATAAACAAGAAAGTGACCCTGAAATAAACTAAAAACTAGAAGTCTGCCATGGGGATCAAAGAGAGAAAAGCATTTAAGGCAGAGAGAGCTGGAGGGAAAAACGGAAGGAGGTGACTCAGAAATGAGAGAAAAAATGCTGAGTGCAGGGAACTGGGCTCCTCGGCCACAGAAAGAGCCTTTGCTGTGCACAGGGGAGTCGGGAACAACGATGAGGCAGGAGGCCGCAGTCCTGCTATGGAGGGTCTGACTGATTGTCCTACAAAGAAATCTGGACTTTATCCTTAGGGTAGTGTAGCGCCGTAGCAGCATTTCAGACTGAGAAACCATATCATTTAATTTGAATATTACAAAAATAACTACAACAGCAGAAAGCAGGGATTCGGGTAAGAGCTAGTACGGAACACAGGTAGCCTGAGCCAGGATGGAGCAGTGAGGAATGCGTGGGGATTTTCAAACTTCCAGCTTCAAAGAATGAAGTGCTGGTGCCATGCACTGAAAGAGACTCTGTTTCGAGATGACTGAGTTTGGACTCAATGGATTTAGATTTCCTCTGAGATACGAAAGCAGAGGTGTCCAGTAGGGCATCAAGATAAAACTGAGTGCCTTCCAGGTGTAGGTGGCAGTGAACGCCAGGGAAATGCTGGGTGTCAAATGGTGTCAGGTTGTTCAAAGGAGAGCCTGGAGAAGGGGGTGGGCGGGGACATGCAAAAACATACAGGGAGCTCTCGGGAATCACATCACTAGGCAGGCAGCAAAAGTAAGTCACAGTGGTTGAGAAGCAGTCCAAAAAAGAGCAAGAGAAGCAAGGTAAGAGCAGGGTGACAGAAGTGACCCCTCACATGCCAGCCCAAGTACCAGGAGGATTCCTCCTACTTGGCTGGAATTTCCCTAGTTTTCCTGGGAGCAAGGGCACACATCGGAGATCCACTTCCACCATAGTATCCTGAATCTATCACACGAATCCTTTACTTTTTTTTTTTTTTCTTTTTTTACTGGTTTGTTAGCCAACCAGTATGAAAGCAACCTGATTCATCATCTTCATCAATTTGCAAACTGGAAAACATTTCTGTGGTTTTCCGGGCCCATTTAATTGTCACGTTCATTTTACAGATAAGAAAAAGGAGGCTCAGAGAGGTTGAGAACTGGCTGCTCACACAGGTAGTAAGAGCACCAGGATTAAACTCCTACCTGGCTTCATATCCCATCATGCCCCACTTCATCCACTGCTCTGGATACCATCCCCCACTTGTACTCCTTTCGTCCTTTCCCATTCTGCCTTTCACATGAATACAAATTAAAAGTAGAGGCTCTTTTCAAAATTTGACCGCGCAGCCTTCACAGAAATGAGCATCACTGTGCATTCTGAGAAACAGTGTGTGAAACACGTACACACAAACCAGTCATGATTTTTAAGTGTCCTTGCTGTGTGAGTGCTCAGTATTTCTGGTCTAGTTCCCCCTCTGCTACTAGGAGAAGACAAAAAATTTTTTTAAATGAATGCAAATTTTACCAAATTTCCATCAGGAAGTAACAGCCTTAAGAATACCATTGATTGCGTTTTGACTTGAAAGTAACCTGGGGCGGGGGTCACTCTAGGTGAATATATATAAATGCTCTGCAAATAATATACAAATAGAATTTTCATGGCTATGTGGCATATCCAAGAATAAACCCCAGAAAAACCCTAAACCACAATTGATCTAAAGGTTAATATTTTGTGGGCCAAAACTACTGGAATCATGAGTAAAATATACTGTAAGACTGGAATGCTGTGTAAGATTAGGTAGGATTAAAGAGGCCATTTTTGTTTAATCGAAGAGAATAACTTTTTTTAAAGGTTTCAGAATGTGTCCCCAGTGACTGAAATTATTACGCTGCCATAAGGAAAGAAATTGGGTCAAAACTCATTATCAAGTGGCATTTCCACAGGTAGCAAGGGAATATACTGTTTCCTATCAGACATTACATCCAGAGTCTGGGTAGGTTTCTTTCCTGAATCTGAGCCTAAAAAACTACTTCATTTCCTCACCTTTTCCCAGCATTTGTAAGTATCCAAGTTTCAACAGTGATCGTGAGTAGTAGACAAACTATTCCAATTCCCTGTACTGTAAAACTTTTTTTTTCATTTTTATTTAATTTATTGGGGTCACATTGGTTAATAAAGTAATATAGGTTTCAGGTATACAATTTTAAAACACATCATCTGTACATTGTTTTGTGTATTCACCACCCCAAGTCAAGTCTCTTTCTATCACCATGTACAACTTATTTTTTAAAGTGACTTGTAAATTCAACAGCTTTCTTCACTTGCTTTTTGTCAACCCATAATGGTCAACCATCCCCATTCTTAGGACAGACAGAGGAAAATTATCACAGCCAAAAATAATTTTCTTTTTTTTTTATTTCGACTAAATCATTTTGGGTACAACTTTGCTTCCATTTCTTCCTCTCTGGGGGATCATTACGAAATTTCAGTACTCTGGACTTGAATAATCTGCCTTGGTTTTTGCTTCAGGGCCATAACTGTAAGTTACTGTGAGCATTAATTGTGGTGATTGTTCCACTGGCATCTTCTGTCTCTTGAATCCTCACAGAAGCCTTGGAAAACAGAAATAGAACTATGATTAATCTACTTTTTAAAATATGTGCATCATTCTAAACAGTGAAGTAAGATGCCTATGTATCCATTACTTTATAATCAAGTGAGAGTCATAATCTATGCTGGATATTTAGGCTTTATGGGGGCAGACATTTTGTGTTTTTTACTGGATAGATGACTATAATATCTATAAATACCATAATATTGGTATATCTTATCCTTTCCTCCAAATGCTTTATATCTGACAAAAATAGATGAACAAATGGACGGATGAAGAGGTGAGTAATTAGATGTAGGCTATATAAATGGACAAATGAGAGGATGGATAGATGGATGGTCAGTGAATGAATGGAAAAGTCGATGGATAAATAGTTGGATGGTACTACTGACCATTACCTAAGATGTTGTTGTATGCCACAAATGAGTCTACAGAGTGGAAGAATCTCAATTGACATCCAGTAGCAGCATCAGCTGGACACAGAAAATCCATAGAGACAAGGGAGAACAAAGTTGGATTAGACATGAATAGAGTTTGCTGGAAGACGTCTTCAGGCAAGCACAGTATATTTGTTTCAAAAATTTGGGGTGAAATAAAAATGCAGGGTTGAGTATTGCTCTAGTTCTACAAAGGTGTCCCAGGGTTCTCTGCAGAGCGATGAAGAGGAAGCTGAAAAGAGACCAACAGAAAGGAGGCTCCATCCCACCCCTTGATCCCCCCGCTGAACCAGAATAGCTCCACTGCCATCACTTTTATTAATTGTGGCCCCTGAAAATTAAGGGGTTCCGACTACTTAAAATAATTTTCAAACCTCTCTCTATCCTAGGAGGAATAACATCCTGCTTACTTCACAGGGTTGTTTAAATGAATCAAATGATCTATTGTAAGGGAAAAGTATTTTGAAAAGTATAAAGCATTGCCAAAGTTGTAAAAAATAAGATCTGAGATTTAAGAAAGAGCTAATTCATTTTAGTTACATTTTTCCTTTTTTCTTTCTTCCTCACCCATCTATCTAGCCTTAGGTCTTTGTAGGTTCAATCTTTTTACAAAGTCATAATCTTGGCACATTTTATCCTTTTCCTATTTTTTCTTCTGACAAAGACTAAAAGTATGAATATTAGAAGAAGTTAAGAAGAATTTGATTGCAAGTATAAAGTATGAGGGCTGGGGAAGCCAAAACAGTGTTGGGAAGAATTTTTATTTCTAAGGCTAATCTGTGGGAATAAGAACAGAATCTTTGAAAACATCCTTTATTTATGAACTACCCAGGTCATCTTGGGGTTCTTAGGACCTTTGTAAGTAAGTTATTGGATCTTTTCAATACGAGGTTCACCTTAGTTCGGAGTTAAACCAGGCTTCCAACAGCCTCAGCCTGCCCAAAAGCAGTTTGAGCCCTCTTGGAGACTAAGAATCAATAGTTTCCTAAATGCACAATTTTATACCAGAGATTTTGTGATGTGATTTTGATATTTTGATACTATTTCAGTATTTATTGTTATATAACAAATTGCTCTAATGGTCTTCTGTGAATCTTTCATGAGATTGTAATCAGGTGTTGGCTGGGGCTAAAGTCATCTGGAGGCTGAATTGTGATGTTGGGAGACTGAGCCCCTCCCCTCTCCTTAAAGGTTCAGGGACTCTCCACATGGTTTATTCAGTAAGACAGCCAGACATCTTACATGGTGGTTCAGGGGACCCAAAAAGTGAATGCTCCAAGAGGGAAAAACAGAAGCTGCCATTCTCTTAAAAGCTAGGCCTGGAACCAACACAGAGTGACTCTCATTATATTTCATGGTAAATACAACAAGCACAGACTTACTGTGGGAGAAGACTAAAGAGATGTGAATACCTCAAGGCACAGTTCATCTGGGCCATCTTTGAAGACTTGATGCCATGGGGGGAAAAATGCTTCTATTGGTTAAAAAAACAAACAAACAAACAACAAAAAAAAACATAGAAAGAAGGAGGATTTTAACATCACATATATTATCATTTTTCATAATAATAATAACTATCGGAATCATTTTGCTTGGAAACACGGTTCCACTGACATACTTTAGATGCACACTATATGTACAGTGGCTATGTTCACAAAGAATTCCGTTGAGAATACATCTCTACTTACAAACTAAAACTATAAGAGTATACTCTTTGTAACCTCAAATTATTTTCTTGATCTTGAAATGTTATTGGCTGCTAAGAAATAATAAATGAAACTGTGAACATTCATGTGTGATCCAATGTACTATGGTCTAAATGTTTATGTTCCCTCCAAAATTCATATGTTGAAATCCTAATACCAAATGTGATGGTATTAGAAGGTGGGGTCTTTGGGTGCATAGGTCATGAGTGTGGAGCCCTTACAAATGGGATTTGTGCTCTTATGAAAGAGATCCTGCAGAGTTCCCTAGTCCCTTCTATCATGAGAGGATTCAAAAAGTCTTCAACCCAGAAAAACACCCTCACCTGACCAGGCTGACACCTGATCTTGAACTTCCAGCCACCAGGACTGTGAGAAATAAATTTCTGTTGTTTATAAGCCAACCAGTCTGTGGTATTTTGTTATAGCAACCTAAACAGACTAAAGCACAATGCCATTTCTGAACACAAAAATTAAGTAACTTCTTTAATTTGATTTCAGGTATTTCACTTAACTTAGATCATTTGCTTTTCTCAATAATCCTTTAAAGTAGACAGGGTTCATATGTGCTTGTGACTCCTAGACAATCCTATAGATATGCCCCATACTTTTTTTAAAAAAATTTTTCTTTATTAATTTTAGAGGAAGAGGGAGAGAGAGATAGAAACATTGATGAGAGAGAACTTCGACTGGCCACCTCCTGCATGCCCCCCACTGGGGATTGGCCCACAACCTGGGCATGTGTCCTGACCAGGAATCTAACCAGCGACCTCTTGGTTCATGGGTCGATGCTCAACCACTGAGCCACACCAGCCAGGCATTACCATCCTTAATGATCTTACTATTTTTATTTAAGAATGCCCAGTTCAAAATGGGCAATCTTAAATGGTGTTCTAAATAGTTCTCCAATTCATAATCTGAGAGACAGAAAGAAAAAGAGTAAGATTGAAGAAGCTCATTTAATCAGCTTGACTGCTAAGATCCTAACTTTGGAGTTTAATATAATTAAGAGCTGCAATATATCCTATCATTAATAACTAAAATTATAGAGAAAATTATAGACTCATACTCCTGCCCTCCATGCACAGCTCTGGCCTTTTATTTATCCTGGTTTCTTGGTTGTGATAATGTACCATACGTTAAAACCTGTAATAAGTCATTGAGGTCACAATGCACCTTAGAAGAACTGTGAAAAAATAAGTTAACAACAAAGATACATCCTTACCAAGAACAACAAAGTGGAGTAATAATTTGGGTAAAGTGAGCCATATTATATATATGACCATAATTTTCTACAACTTTATCGCTTCTACTCTATCTCAACCTATAAATACTATCAACAATGAAGCCACTTAATTGATAAATTAGTGAGCATGTTATGATTTTTTATAACTTAGTATTTTGTCATTTATTCTTATAGGACATTCCTAATGGCATTTTATCAGAATACTGCTTCTAGTGAACCCCAAGAGTACAGTCACATCACTTTTTAAAATTGTTATATTCAAGATTATAATTTTAAAAATTAATAATATATTCTGTAACTTAAAAAGAAAAGTACAGAAACATGAGAAATTCTCATGCATTCAGAGAGTGCAAGAATTCAACTACTGGGGGAGAGAAAAGTATAAGTGGCAGAAGATAAAAATAGACTAATGGATTGTGGTCAGGTGATGAAAGGCCTTTTTCTTGCAAAGACTCAGATTTGATTCCACAGGCTAAGAATTGTGAAAAGAGGTGCATTGTTACCATATTTGTTTGTAAGGAGCTGTTGAGAGGCCTAGTTCAGGATCCTGATTCACGAAAACTGCATCCAAATCATCAGAACCTGCAGAACACATGAATTTTCTCCATGAAGATGCCAGCTAACTATTATTTTGATAGCCATATTATTAGCATGGCATCTTACTACAAAGTTTAAATGAAGAATCAAACAATCTAAGGAATAATCTATCCCAATACTATTCTAATATTGTTCGCACTGGCCACTTACAGAATATGAAAAAGAAATTATTCTTGTTTGAGCAAATATGATGTGCTAAATAATCTAAGTTTCTCAAGCTAGGATACACAGATGTATATAAGTATGATATACATTCCTAATGCATTAATTTTGTTCAAAATTGTTTGACAAAAATAAACATGTAGGTATTTTTCAAAATCAGTATGATATTTGAAGATTTTAAAAAATGTGACTTCAAAACATTATGTTGTAACTTGCAACTCAGTTTCTTCTCCCAAGCACCCACCCCCAACCCCCACGCCCAAGGGACAAAGTCATTTTTCTATACAGTTATGGGTGTGTCAATGTCTGAGGATCCAGTGTTCCATAAATTATGTATGAAGAAGGATAATCCCTTAGGAAGAAACATATCCTGGGGGGGGGGGGGTCATACATATTTTATACTTTGCTATAATTCAATGTTAGTCCATATATAAGTTAACATCAAACATTTAAAAACAGGAATAGTAGCATATTGGATTTTCTCCTCAACTGTTTAACCTCTTTCAACAGTCCTGCCTATTTCACAAGGTTATTTTAAGGATTAAATGAGGAAATGAAAGCACTTTGTAAACTGTAAAGTGCTACCCTGATGTAATGTTTCATTAACAAATTAATTTACAAATGACTAGGACAAGGTGCCTTTTGAATGATGGTCTTCACTCCACCACGAATTACAAAATAAATGCTCTAGTGTGGTCTACTGAGCAAAATAAAGGGCTGCGGCATTCCGCAGTGTCATGGCACAGATGTGTAGAGTTCTGATTGTCTACATCAGACAGTAGCAATCAGGCAGCGTGTGGAAACCCATCTGGTTCTCATATTGTCTGAATGAGGTTCCAAAGTGGAGGATTTTTACTTAGCTGAATTTGAACAAACCCTCCTGAGCTTTCAGCAAATGATTAAAGACAGTGCAAACTGTCCCCAACCAGGTCCCCATTCTTTGATGTACTCTGTCAGCAAACGCTATGCTACCACATGAGACAAAGGCTAAAGTGCTGGATGTCAGAAGAGTAACTCCAGAGTTCTTGAGTGATTTTGCTGAATTGTCACTGATTCATTCAACTGAGAAGTTACATGTGAGACATTCAGAGGTGGACCAAACATAAACCAGACCTACCCAATTTTTAATGTTCTCGGCTGTGTATTAGTGGGAAATATATTTCTTGGAGGCTTGCCACCTCTTTGTTGAGTGCGGTGGCTAGAGTTTCTGCTCAATAGTGGTGGCGGGGCTGCTGGTGACAGAAATGCTGAAGCCAAACACAGAAGCCTGGCTAAAGAAAACAAACTTTCTCTCAAGAAGACGCACAATTAGCTCCATGTGTTAAAAGAAGAAAGTTATTAAATTATTGAGTCAGGCATCTATGTCAAGAGCAAAATATTTTACTTTAACCCCTCCTAAGACCATGATATATTCTTATTAATAGATGATTCTATGAAAGTACAAAGATAGGAAGCTAATAATTAATGATAGAAGTAAACAAGACATTGACATTTTAAAGACTTAATCTTGGTTCTTGAGTGTTTTTCACCATGGTTATTCAAACTGAATCCAGAGATGTGAAAATGAATTCTTATGCTGGCCCTAAAATCTAGCTGGTCATTTGTACATGTGCCAAGACCTCATGTACATGAAAAATGGGGTTTTATTTATCTTATTTACTAAAAGATGAATCTCAACCAGCAGCTGAGGAAGCTGATGGTCCTTACAACTATGAAATATAGTTGGGGATATCTAATGACATTGAAAATGTTTCTTGTCCAAGTAAACTAGGTGGTGTACTGCCTAAAAACTGATGCTGTGAAACCCAATTGTTGAAATACCTTGTCCTCCAATTTACCTAAAACTTTAGACTAATGCCAACCACCTGAGGACTCATCCAAACCATTAGAGATCCTCTTGCCTCAGAATTATGTATACTTGAGAGTAGTTCTGGGACCTGGTTTCACCCAGAAATTCATTTGGATATTATATTAGACATAGCAGCTTCCAAATTGAGGATATTTTAAAATTCCTATAACTGATAGGTACTGATTTTCATATGCATATTTTGTCTGCTGCTGATCAAGACGAACACTTGGGGCTATCCTATGGCTGCCTTAAAACTCTGCTCTTGCACTCACCACACACAACTAGTATGGTATCAATATTAAACTGAGCTTTGCACAAGGCTGACAAGTGGAGAAGATTAAATTTCTCAAGAAATGAATGTGTGTGTTTATGTTCACTCTAAACAAAATAGCAGCCTAAGAGAACAGAACTTTCCATTGCTCAACTAGACTAGGTACATCTCAAAGACCCTCTTGGTGAGGTTTTATCATTGCTATTATTACTGAGAGTAAGAATGGCTAAGATTCTAGAGAACATTCTACTTTACAAAGCACCATATTTATATATTTAGTGCTTACAATCATCTTGTGAGATGAATGTTACGAGTATCTTCATTTCACAGAGAAGAAAACTGGGGCCAATAGGGTGATGTAACTTGCCCTAGAATAAACAATCAGTAAGTGACAAAAGTGATATTGAAACCTAGGTTTGTTTCTTTCTAAATCTTAGGGTTTTTCTACCACGCCCATCTTTCTCTTTTTATGTAACCATGTATGACTCTTCGCAGGTAAAGGAGTAATACAATACAGGAATAGTCTTTTAAACTCTGAAACTTCAACAAAGACCTTCGATTGCATGAAGTGTTTCCTTGCTGTAAAGCAGTTGCTGACTGTTATTTCTCACCAGTCAGATCACTTCTAGTTCAGCTACTTTCCACTGACAAAATCATCCTGCCCTTTCTCATCATTCTGCAGAGGCCCTGGGCAGGAGAGCAGCAGGAAGAGGAAGAGGTAAGTGCTATGGTTTCTGGTCCATAGATTTTGACTCCATTATTTAAGTCACTTCCCACACAATTCATCCCATAGGAACTTATTATTACACATTCCTTCTTAGGAAAGAACCCTAGTTGGTGATTTGCTCATATGATCATAAATATGAAACAGGAAGTCCAAATTGAACAACTAGTTGCCTGCTTATCAAGTCATCATCTTTTCGACTAAAGAGCAATGGCCAACATGACTCATATAGCAAGAATCTCTCTTAAGCCTATCATTTCTTAAGGAAAGGGGAAGAAGCCACATGCTTCCTGTCAGTCTGTGGGCTTATCTCTAAGACAGATAAGTAAGGAGGTATGAGGAGAGTGAGAACCCACTCCCAAATTCTTCACCTAACTCTGCCCACTCAAGATTTTCTGCAAGTTGGGAACTTCCCAGCACTCTTTAATCGGCATTTGCCAAGAAATAAAGAATAAACCTTGTTGGAGGGGATGTCTTAAACCAAAGATCTTCTGAGACCAGGCTACAGTGGGCAGAAAGAAACTAAGAAAATGCCTCTCAAATAATCTGGGTGCTCCTATCACCCATATATGCTTCATCCTCTTCATATCCAAGATTAGTCACTACCTCCTTCTCATAAGGAGATTTTCAGACAATTAAAGAATAGACATGAACAAATCAACAAATGACTTCAGCAATATTTAAACTTAATCATAACACCTAGCTTAAATCAGACTGTCTCCATGTGGCCACCTACAAATTATATGCTCACAATGCCCTCATTATAGATAAAAGTTCTCAAGACCTTTTCACACACCTTAAAACAGATGCTTTAGAAAATGCCCACCATGGCACTAAAGAGATGTCGACCACTGGTCCCTTTGGAAAGTGTTGGATGTATTATTCCATGATCAATTTTTTATCTCTATTTGATCCCGTTATTTCTTTGGTGTATATTAGCACTTAAATTGATTCATATACTTCACCTGAGGATTTGGGCAGGCTGTGGACCAAAGTGACCAGTTGATACTTAATGACTCTTTTATCTCAGATTTCATAATTCAATGACAAACGTCTGCATTATTCTAACACTCACTTTATATCTTCCCAAAAGTCACAACGAGGAAAAAGCCTTGACTTGGAAATTATCAACTGCACTAAGCCTGAAACACTGTAATTGCTCAATAAATAATTGTTGAGTAAAAGTAAAATGGACTTATCAGGCATGATTTGGATCCCAGCAATGATGCAGAAGAACATACACAGCCTATTACTAACCTCAGGTGGTGTTCAGAACCCCTGCTTCACAGAGTAGAAAGAGCTGCTGAACCCAGGCTGAGACCAGACAGATGGTTCTGCAGGACTTAGCAGACAAACTGCTTTCCTTCACCCAAAACTTCACATTTCATTCTCTCTCCTCGGTAAGGCATGTCTTTTGGGGAAGTATTTACAAAATCTTTTCTGGATCAGAGTCCTCCTTCAGTTATTTGCTTTCCTAACAGAAAATTCACCCAAGGGAACACCCATATTTTCTTTTCTGTTGAAAGACTGGGAAAGTACATACCCTTTATTAAAAAGAAAAAAAAAAATCTCATTTGGGTGAAGGTTGAGGAGGCAGGCTGGGTGTTCTCGCCATCTCACCAAGAAATAGCTTGTTATTCTTTTCCTTTTTCTTTTTGGGTTTAAAGTTCTGTGATATTATGAGAAACAACAAAAAGCATTTACATAAATCCGCTAAATGCTAAGGTAACAGACGTACTGAGGAGAACAGAATTAATGTTTTTGGCTCTCAAGTTTCAACAGAAGGAAGCCTTTGTTAACTTCAGTGAGGATTCTTCTGTGAGCTATTGTCCTACTCTTAAGCATTCTTCTCCATAAAAATAAATTAACTGGCACTATTTAGACTCTAGATTCATATCAAAACCAGAGCAAAAACCATGCTTTATGGCTGCCCTCAAGTACAATTTATTTGAGTATGCTTGAGGGCCTGGAGAGCATTTCCTCTGGAACCGAGGGGAGACCTGGGGCTCTAGCCCAGGCTGAGTTCTCAGCAGCTGCACCTGTCTTCACAGGGTGAAGGGAAAAGGCAAGTCTGGTAAGGTGGCCTCCGAAAGTAAGAAATTGTCCAAACATGTCTAATTCATGAGGAAGAGATTAAGGCAACATTAATATTTTTCTTCATGACCTGGAAAAGTGCCTGGTACATAATAGGCATCAGATCCAAAGTGTGGTGATTCAGACAATACCGGCAATTGCATGTGCTCAGAATACAAAGTAAAACAAAATTCCCTTTGAGTCATGTGCCCTCAGTGAAGACTGGAGTAAGAGAAACTGCTGATAAGGACTGTTGGTTCAACTATCATCACCACTACCCCACCCCACTGCACGATTACATAACAAAACATGGTTTGAGTTTCTATAAACCACTTGGGGGTGAACCTTGCAGACTCCTAATTCCTTCAATGAGAAGCAGTCTTCTTAGTGGATTGCTCATGCTACAGTACCTTGTGTACGCCGTACTTGTTTTGTCTCTCATCAAGCCTAGCATCAGAGTCAAAGTGAATGGCAGGAACTTGGTGCATCAGGGAAAGGATGGAGTCAACAGCAAGAAGGCAGTTGAAATCTACAGGCCACAGACATGACCTCCTTTCACCTTGAAGGGTCCCAGAGAACATTCTGAAATGACTGGCATAGGCAGGTGGAGTTGATTTATGGAGGAAAGGACCAGACGTGATTCTATGACTTTGCCTACTTTGGATGGTCGGTCTTTCCTTTATGAACTTCAGGATCCTTCTAAGACATTCAAGTCCTGGCTGTCCTCCAGAAGGACTGGGGTGTAATGCCAAAACAGCATTCTATGTGGATGAGATGCAGCTAAAATGTTATTTTGTGGTAGACAGTTTAAGTGGTTAAAAGGTATAACCATAGCAGGGATTTGTCAAGTACCCTTTTTATGTGCTTTTTTTGGCCATTGGTTTGTGGGTGGTAGGTGGTGAACAGTAAATACAAATGTGGGAGGTCTCAAAAAGTGCCCTTCAACATCGGGAGACCAATGAGGTCTGCTGTTGAAAAACTGGTGATACAGTCCAGGGATGTGGAAGTGCTCGTAGGAAAATAGATCTGCTATGACTAATGTATACTGCAAATGAAGTGTGCCTTCTTGGTAGGTACAACTTCTCCTAGAAAAAAAAAAATACCATATGGGGGTGTGAATTGCAGTCCACAAATGCAAATGTGCAAGAAATGGCACATATCTACTTTCCCTAAGTCAATTTTATTACAAACGTGAGTCTACTCTCTTCCATATTTTCAGGAAACCCAAGTCATTCCTGAGGTCCCCCGGGCCAATCCAGGGCTATGCAAGGTTTCATGCCTTTTACAGGAATCCAGCTGAGATGTTCCCTTTCCTTCTGCAGGATTCTCCAACAGACTTCTGCAGTTCCGGTGTCTGCCTAGGGCAGGAGCACGTTAGCGGAAGCCGTTCATGAATTCTCTGAGCCAGGAGGCACTGGGCAAGCTGCATCCTCTGGGTGCTGCTCTGGGAAATCATGAAAGTGCCTGGTGCTTTTTTCATCCTTATCCACCAGATTTGGGGACTTCTTTTGACCTAGGGAAAACTTCTCTGGTGTATTGGTCCAAGCATCTCTGCTAAGTTCTGTAAGGCATTCCCTCATTTCCTCCCCTTGGGACTTCAGATTCGGGAAACAAAATAAATCAAGAAGTTTTGCAGATGGGTTCTGCTTTTCACCCTGCCACAAAAATCTTCCTGGTGCAAAAAACACATAGGTGGGCAAACTCTATGTTAGGGTATGTGGGAAGGGAAAACTTCTGAAGGGAAATAAACAAATATTCCACTATACATTTAAAAAAAAAAGTGGGGGTGGGGTGGGGAGAGAAAAAGTCCAGATTAGCAATACTTCAGAGGTGCTCAGGAAGTCAGATTTCCTCCTGAGAAGTCCTTAACCTGGACACAGGTGTCACAGGAGGTCTATAATGCAACATCCCTGATTTGCCCTAATATTAGGCCAACAGAATTCCACATGACCATGAATATTCAATGGCCTTGAATGGGCCACAGTAACTGGCCAAGTTTTAATTACAAAGCTCACCCAGCAGGACTTGCCAGCATTCAACCCCTCTCTAGGGGCAACATGTGTGACCCTAGCACTGACTGCACCAATCACATGGATGGTTTTCACTATCTGCAATTAAACCAAAATGCCATATTTTTCCAGCTGAGCATCTGCTGAGGGAGACTATCTTAATTTCCTAGGGCTACCATAACAAATTGCCACAAACTGAGTGGCTTCATAAGAAAGAAATTTATTCTTCACAGTTCTGGAGGCCAAAAGTCTGAAATGAAGCTGTCAGGATGACCTTGCTCCCTCTGAAGTTTCTAGAGAAGAATCTTGCTCTGTTTGTTTCAGGTTCTGGTGGTTCCCAGCAATCTTTGGTGTTCACTGGTTTGTAGCTGCACCACTTCCGACCTCCGTCTTCACTGCATATGGCATTCTCCTTGTGTGTCTATGCCGGTGTGTCCAAATTTTTCTCTTCTTTATAAGGACACCAGTCATATTGGATTTAGGGCTTACCCTAACCCAGTATGACCTCAGTTACTTTGATTGCATCTGCAAAGAGTCACATTCACATTCCAGATGGACATGAGTATGGAGGAACACTATTCAACCAACACAGGGGTTGGAAACTCAAAGCAATGGGAAAGGTTCCCCCTTTCGGTACGAGTTGTGATGTCCAGCTTGCTGCGGTTGCCCCAGGCTGCAGTCATCCATGTGCAGTCACTGGGTGTCAAATGTCCTTGTACTGCCTCTATATCTCAAAGGCAGCTTTGACAGTAAGTAGTTCTCTATTGTTTATGGAGGTACATTTGGGGAGAAATTAATAAAAGGGTTAGGATTTCCATTCTGGGATTGGCATACCACTAATCCTCCCTCCCAGCCTTTCCTGATAGACAGGGGAAAAGCCCCCCCCCCCCCCCAGAAGTGTGTGTTGACAGCCACAATTCTGTCCTCCAGTGGTTGGGAGATGGCAATAAGGTTTGGATTCAGAAGTTCAAACTTTCAGTTATACAATGAATAAGTTCTGGGGAATCTAATGTACTGCATGGTGATTATAGTTAAAAAAACTGTATTGTATATTTGAAATTTACTAACAGTAAGTTTTGTGTTCTCATCACCAAAAGAAAGAAAAGGTAAATATGTGAGATGATGGATGTGTAAATTAACTTGATTGTGGTAATCCTTCCATAACATTATACATACACCAAATCATCACACTGTGTATCTTTAAAACAATCATGTTGTACCACCTAAGTACATAGAATTCTTACTTGACAATTATACTTTAATAAAGCTGAAAAAAAAAAGTAAAATTCAAATTCAAAAAGAAGCTCACATCCCTTTGTTTCACAGAAAAGTCTTTAGTAATTCCTGGAACTGAGACCACAGAACTTGTCATTCTATTCCAGTTCCAGTCACCCCCTAACTGCCCACATCCCAGACCTCCTCTGACGGTCCAGTTCAAAAAAGTAACCCTAACTTCTTCTCATCACATTGCAAATCTGGTCCATCGTATGGACTGACACAAACTCATTTTCAGGAGAATAGATACAGGAGAAGAGGGTCTGTGGTTTGTCAACACAAATCCTGTTGGGCTCTGGTTGATTGCAGCTCCTCCAGCTGTCGGTGGGTGACACCTCCAGTGGTCAAGCACTTGGAATGAATGAGCAAGAAAGGGGCCAAAATCAGGTCTGCATTGGAAGTTTCCCCTGTTTTGCAACTAGCCACTGCAGGACACTAGAGCAAAGGGCAGGTGGATCAACTTGTGATGAAAAATCCAAGCTGTCTCCTTTGCCCTTGAACAATGTGCATCCAGCCCCCAGTTGGCAATAAGAGTCAGAGTTATAGGACATAGCAGAAGGGGCTACTTAAAGGCACTGTCTCTGAGGCCCTAAACCATAAGGCATTGAGAAAACCCTGCCTCCCTTCCTTGCTTCTGCCTTCTACTCTGAGACAAACAAGGTAAGGTCTGAACTGGGAGTCAGCAGAATGGCCCCGAGTCAGCAAAGAAAAACTAAAGGCCAGATCCCAGTTGGGGTGACCTCTGGAAGCATAAAGTTATTCAAAAGCTAGGAAAAGTGTAAGGTCCAAATTAGTAATGTAAGGCACTTGCAGGAATTAACACCATTGGGGCAACAAACTAAGCTGGAGAAGATGCCCTTGATCGCAGTAGCATTGACCCAGAATGAGGAGGCACAGGATCGGACATCAATGCAGAAACCAAGGGCAAGATTTAAGAACTTCTCTTAGTTTTATAGTGCAGCCATTTCTCAAACTTAGAGGTTATTATGATCAACTAATCAGTGGTAGGGGAAATGATGCATTGATTTTGCCATCTATATATATTTATCAAAATATGTATGTTGGCTTATTCTGCCTACATTCCTTATTAAGATGTGGCAAGAAGTAGTGACCCTGATTTTTATAAAACGGCCTTTCTTCACACTTAACTAGTACCTTGAAGTGAGGAAAAGGAAAAATGAGATGATTGTTTTTCATTGCAAAATACTTCTCTACTTCTGGATTCTTGGCAATGGGTTCTCTCCTGCCCCACCACCACCCAGTGAATCATAATGCTGTCAAGCCTTGATTTTTCTTGTAACTTTAGGATTTTTCTCTTCTCTGGGAGTTAGTCTTCTGGGACCCCAAATGTAGCATTAACCAAATCAACAATGTCACTGTCAGGCACAAAAAATTGATAGAAATCTATTCACTAGATAACAAATCATGTTACAATTTAATCCTTTCCCATCTTCCTGCCAGGTGCTTCCATGGCAAAGCTGGACTCCAGGACTTCAACACAGTGAGATGTGATTTTTTTTTTTTTGGTAAGTCAGGAAAATAGAAAGATATGATAAAGAGTTCTTCCTCTATTCAACCAAAAATATTGACAAGGCAACATTTGCTAATGTTGCCCAAAAGCATGACTTTATTTCATTTTTTTCTAAGTGTCCAAAAGGAAATGATGATGCAAATGAACGTTATGTGTTTCTGAGTAAAAAAAATTTGCAATGTAACATTGCAGGAAATGTAAATTCCACAGATTAACTTAGTATAATTTATCAATGTAACAACAAATATTTATTGTGCATTTTTGTGCCCTAAGCACTATACTAGGTCTGTTTATGGAATAAATGTAATAAAAATTATGTACCACCATGTCTAAACCCTCAAGGAGTAAATTTTTTAATTTGCATGAAAAGATAACGTAAAAGCAATGGAATAAATCACAAAGGAAAAGAGAGATTGATTTAACTGCATAAAAATGTAAACCTATTTCTCAAAATACAACCTCATCAGATGATAAGAAGCAAAGTGAAAAATATATAGAATTATGTTTCACCAAAGATAAGCTCCTTGATATATGATGAGATTATGTAATATGATAAGGCACTAAGATCCCAATAGATAAATAGTCCACAAACATGACATTCATCAATGAGGACATGTATATATGTTTATAAATATTTTAAAGAAAAATTACTTCAGTAATTAATCAAAGAAATGAATATTGAAACAATTTACCCATTTAGTCAAGACTTTTCTATTATAACTGAGAAAATACAATCTTTCTTATATGAATCTTAGAAGTGAGGAAAAGAAAAAAATTACCCCTACACCTCCAAAATACTGAAACAAAGGAGGACGAAAAAAATCTATATCAATACGTAGTGAAAGAAAGAATTTCTGAGGAAAATAATGTTTAAGTTAATAGAATTGGAGAACTAATGGTGTTTGGAAAAGGGCAGATTGTAGCCTGGAATCTCTTCTATCTCATGAGAAATTAGGGGACAATTTTGGTAGTGAAAGCTGGAAAGATCATAGAAAAGGCTTTGTGTTGTATTGAGCAAGATTTTCGACTACATTCTTACAATTGACATAATCGTAAATTTCAAATGGCTCTTTTTTTTATTTTGGTCATCATTATAGGCTGAGATTATCATACCCAAATTAGACTAAAGCAATTCTACAGATGGCCAGTGCTAGGAGGTCTGGGCGCCCAGCTCTCTTCCGATGTGACTTAACTTGGTGGGTTTTAGAATATCAGAAGGAACAGATGGACTGCATAGTCTTCAAATATCCCCCCAACTGAGTTTAAAAAAAAATATTGTATAACACCTATTTCAAGGCAGTCGGTCTGTGTTGTTCATTTGGCACAAATCTATATGCCTTACCGATCACACTGGGGGTAAAGCTGACAGCTCTTCTGAAAACCATGGAGCTTAACAAGGATTCATGCTTGACAGGAAAATCATTGCTTCTTTCTGAGAAGATGAGCCAAAGCATAGCTGCAGGCAAGACCAAAATTCTCCTTAGCATATTATTGTGAATCATAAAAATAAATGAGCGTACCAGAACCAAAAGTTCTACTCTTCTCTCATGTTCCCAACATTTCAGCGTAGAACACTCTAAAAGTGAGTGTAAATAAAATTCGCCACGCTCAAGGAAAAACATCAACAACGCAGCCATACACCTCCCTTACGGCAACGAGAAGCCCTCCCCTACACAAGCTATAAAGTGAGCAGAACAGTGTATGTGATCCTTGTTGAATTATTTTTGTGAACCAATTAAATGTTGGTGAAAGAGTACTCAAAATAGTAACTTTGGTTTTATAATATGGATCTGTGGCCCTTCTTTTGTTAATAATTAATTCTTAGGGTCATCATGTATCTTGTCCTGGGCACTCTCATTTCAAGATAATCAAGCCCAACACCATGAAAGGCTTTCTATCTTCTACAGGAGAAAAAAGTTAACCAACCCACTCGAAGTGCTGTATGCTCTTTAAGACTACTTTCAAAGACACCAGAAAGCATCTTTATTTAACACACATTAAAAATTTTTTATATTTCCATCTGGCAGGATTCCTTAGCTTGTTTGAATATAACTATGTTTTTATTCATGCCCCTCATGCAGCTTAGTCCAATGCCGAAACCTACAAAATCAAAGCCAGAAAAAATAATAATAATAAAAAAATTAAAGCCTGAGGAAAAATCAATAAAAAGCCACATATATCTCTCATCAATTCCAGATTATTGTTTTCCAAAGAAGTGAAGAGGATCATGGTGGATTAAGATAGAATCAACATATCTCAAGTCTACATATCCCTCATGAAAGGCACTGACCCAAGAAACCAGACTTGTAGTTTTTTAAACAAACAGCTAGTATACTACTATTAAATTGAAATGTCCAATAACAAATGAGTCTGTAATTTGACAGGATAAGAAGTGCACTAACGTGTACTAGGATAAACTACATATTGGTTAAAAATTTTTTTGAGAATGAAATCCCAATATGGAGTAATTCCTCTAAAGCCCTATATACAAAACGAGTCCTCCTGAGTACATTATTAAACTTGATATATTTCATCAGGATCTCAAACTTTGCACATTCAAAACAGAATTTCTTACCTCTTTACCTTTACTTCCAAGTATGCTTCTCCTCAATTTTTCATACCTCAGGAAATGGTACCATCATCCCCATAGTTACTCAGGCCAAAACCTACTCTCTTATTCTCATACCTCACATCCAACCCCTCAGCAAACCCCATTGGCTCTCCCTTCAAGATCTAACCAAAATCCAACCTTTTGTTATCACTTCACAATCTTAGTTCACATCATGAACTAACCAAGATACTCATTCTACTCACCATGAAATAGCTTCCTAACTAGACTTCCTACCCCCACTTTTGTTCATCTTCAAACAAAATGATACACAGTGCTGGGACAAATTATTTAAATCTCAATAAGATTATGTCACTCTTTAGCTATAGATTCAGCACAATCCCTATTAAAATTCTAATCATGTTTTTCAAAGAAATATATAAATAAAAATATATATATATTAATTCATGTAGAACCACAAAAGATCTCAAATAGCCAAAGCAATCTTGAGCAAAAGAACAAAGCTGGAGGCATCCTATTTCTTGATTTTAAAATATATTCAAAGCTACATTAATCAAAATAGTATGGTACTGGAGAAAAAGAAGAAGAAAAAAGACACACAGACCAATGGAACAGAATAGAGAGCACGGAATTAAATCCACATGCTTACCGTCTACTGCTCTTCAATTGTGGAGAGCCCTGGCAAGTTTTTCTCAGTGGTTAGAGCATCAGCCCACAGACCAGAGTCTCGGGTTCAATTCCATTCAAGGGCATGTACCTCAGTTACGGTTTGATCCTGGCCCTGGTCGGAGTTGTGTGGGAGGCAACCAGTCAATGTGTCTCTCTCATATCAATGTCTCTCTTTCTCTCTCCCTCCTACTCTGTCTGAAGATAAATGGAAAAATATCCTCAAGTGAAGATTTTAAAAAAAGGAAAACAATGGAGAAAGGACAGTCTCTTCAGTACATGATGCTGAAATAACTGGGTATCCACATGCAGAAGAATGAAATTAGACCCTTACCTCATACCAAATACAAACATCAACTCAAAACTGATTAAAGACTTAAATATAAGACCTAAAACTATAAATTACTAGAAGAAAACACTGGGGAAAACCACAGGCAACAAAAGCAAAAGTAGACAAGTGTGACTTCATCAAACTTAAAAGTTTCTGCACAAAGGAAACAGTCAATAGAGGGAAGAGATGCCCTACCTTACAATGGGAAAAAAAAAAATTGCAAATCTGATAAGGAGTTGATGTCCAAAATATATACAGAACTCAACTCAATAGCAAAAACCCAAATAACCCAATTTTTTAAATGGGTAAAGAACCTGAATAGACATTTCTCAAAAAAAAGATATGCAAATGACAAACAGGTATATGAAAAGGTGCTCAATATCACAAATTATTTGAGAAATGCAAATTAAAATCACACTGAGATGTCACCTCAAACTTATTCAAATGCTAAAAAGACAAAAGATAGCAGTTGCTGGCAAATATGTGGAGAAAAGGGAATCCTTATGTACTGTTGGTGGGGATATAAATTGGTGTCATCATTAAAAACTAAAAACAGAACTACCATATCATCCAGTAATCCCATTTTCCCCATCACCATTTATCCCCTCTTTGCCCTCATCCCTTTCCACCCACCTCCTTCCCACCCTGCAATTGCCACACTGTTGTTCATTTCCATGAGTTCTCTCTCTTTTTTTTCTTTTTTGCTGAATTGCTCTACCAACCCCCCAACTCCAACACCTCCACCACCAGAGCTGTCTGCCTGCTCTCTATCTATGAGTGTCTCTATTTCTTATTCAAAGGAAGTGAAATCACTCTCAAAGAGATCTGTACCCACACATTACTGCATATTATTCCCAATATCCAAGATATGGAAACAGCCTAACTGTCAATAGATGAATGGATAAAGAAAAGAAATTTTAGCCCTGGCCAGTTTGGCTCAGCGGTTAGAGCGTCGGCCTGCGGTCCGGAGAGACCCGGGTTCGGTTCCCGCTAAGGGCACGTACTTCGGTTGCAGTTTGTCCCCGGCCCTGGTTGGTCGTGCGGGTGGCAGCCACTCGATGTGTCCCTTCACGTCGATGTTTCTATCTCTCTCTACCTTCCTCTCTCTCCCTCCCACTCTGTCTATACAAAAAATGGAAAAATGTCCTCGGGTGAGGAAAAAAAAAATAAAAAATAAAAAAATAAAGAAAAGAAATTTTATATATATATATGTGTGTGTGTGTGCACATGCACACAATAAAATACTACACAGCCTTAAAAAAAAAAAAAAAAAAAAAGGAAATCCTGCCATTTGCAACAGCATTGATGAACCTGGAGGACATTATGTAAGTGAAATAAGTCAGACATGAAGAGATAAATAATACATGATTCCACTTATGTGTGGAATCTAAATAAGTCAAATTCGTAAAAGCAGAGAGCAGACTGGTAGTTGCCAGAGGCTGAGGGGAGAAGGAAATGGGGTGATATTGGTCAAAGGGTACAAGTGTCAGTTATGCAGCATGAATAAGTTCTGGAGATCTAACTAACTTGCTAAGAGACTAGATCTTAAGAGACCAGTCTTACCACAAAAAAAGGTAATTATGTAGAATGATAGATATGTTAATTAGCTTGATTGCAGTAATCATTTCACAATATAGACATATATCAAAACATCACATGTACACCTTAAATATATACAATTTTTGTCAATTATACTTCATTAAAGCTGGGGCAAAATAAAAAGTAAAATGAACACCAAAAAGGAAAAAAAACACAGACGACAAAAATGTTCCCTTCGTTCCAGCTGCTACAACCCCTCACTTCACTCTCCACACTCCACTTGGACATTCCTGTTATGTACATAGTACTTTAGAATATAAACTGTAACATCTCTGCTTGGCTGGAGCTGAGGAAAGAACTAGGGCCTGGATCTGACAGCGCCTCCCCTCGTGCCTTCACCACGTAACCCTTCGCTCTCTGGATGAGGGTCAGAATAACCTAACTCAGTGCAAGGTTAATCCTTGTAGACTCGAAGAAATGGAATAGATATATTAAGTAGGGCCCTGCCAATTCCCCTATTATTTGTGCATGATGACAATGAAACATTTTATTGTTATAATTATCATTAACTATGTATTGCATATATTTTGTTCCTTTTATAAATAATAACTTGTCAGTTGGTATAACTTAGCAAGTACAGATTTGCCAGTGAAGATCTCATTGTCTTCACTACAGCCATTCATTCTACATTACAAGATAATATTGGTAGAAGTACTATTGATAATGTAGACTTGCCATGCAGTGTTGTTATTTATACTTACATGCCAGACCAGTCCCAGCAAGACACAGGAGTATATATTTTGCTGTTAATATGGTATGGCTCTTTCCTCATACAAATGATTCATCAGTTTAAAACCTGAAATAGAGAGAGTGATGTTGAGGGAGTATATCAGACTTCCTATCAGGGAAACTAACCCAGCTCAAGACTGAATGACTAAGTGACATGTGACATCTTGGTAATCAAGTCAGTTCTAGCAAGAATATGAGTTCTGAATCAAAAAAAATCTATACAGTCTCCATAAAACAGAGCAAAAGCAGGACCTTTCATGTCCTAAGGAAGGTAAGAGGCTCTTTTTTAAAGTCTCTGTCTCATTTTATCTAGAGATAAAGCAGAACGCTCTGGACAATTCGACACAAGCATTTCATTGTTTCTGTATGCAGGTGCATATAAAATGGACTAACAAAATGTTAAAAGCACTAATTTTATTTTTTATTCCATAACATATCAGAAATTGAATGGTTCCCTCCTTCACTGATTCAGACCTCGATCCTTACTCCCAGAAACAGATTCAGTAACTGGGTAAGGCTCAGATATACAGTAGTGGTATCTGTTTTGCACATTACTTAGAATAATTTTTTAAGTGCAGTATTTTATGATTTTTAAAAAGAAGTCTGAAAATATCTGCACACAGCCATTCCACATTATATAGCCAACCATAGGACACAATCCATATCTACTTTATCAGATACTTCAGTATCTGATTCATCTCAGATTTTCAGGATGAGATAGCAAATCAATATTCACCTTGTAATCTTTTTCCAACTTCCTTCCTGGGTAAGGGACAGGCATTAGAATTTGGTGAAAGATCCTGAATCAGCACTGAAGACAACATCACCAGAGATGGGTGCCTTGTGATTGGATCCAACAATATCACCTGCCATACGCTAAAAAGACTTATCTGATAAAACACGGGATTCTGATATTGAAAGATGATTAAGGAAATCAGCAGCATGTTAAATATTAAGCATTTCTTGGCACATAGACACTGTGTTAGAGGTTACAACATCATACGAATGGAGTCTTTAGAAGGCCTCAAGGCCTTTGGATCTAAGACTCTGCTAAAGCACAAACATGTCAAAGAATCGAAATGGGTTCCAGAACTGACACAGAAGGAAACATAATTGCCAGCGGGTGCTTTACTTTTCAAGTCCCCAGATATTCTCCATCCCAGCTCCAATGCCATTGCCCTCAAATATCATCAGCTCTTGTGGAATGCATTTAAATCCATCTTCTTGGCAACCTTCCATTTAAGACTCTCTTTGACTTGGTATGTTGTTCTTATTTGAAAATTTTGCTCTCCCTCCTCCATTATATTATCAGATCTCTCTGGCTCTCCCTAATGCAAGAACAAATTCCTAGTCTATTTATTCTTTAAATATTTTTGAATGCCTAATACATGCCACATACTGTTTCATGCACTACAGAGGTTAATTGGGAACTAGCGGGCCTTTTCATCCCTTGTTAAACTATTGGAATCATGACCTGACCAATATTCTATTTTCCCTGCTTCAAGTCCATGTTGTGTTCCTACATGTCTTGTAGGGATATCCTTTTTTTCCCTGCCACAGATACAATAACTCATATCCCTCTAGACTGCAAGGATTACCACACCTTCAGCACCTGATGGATCCTCTTCAAACTATAGTGGTCTAACATATTGGTTTCCATTTCAAACATTTCTATTCGAACAACTGGCATATCCAGTCCCAATCCCCTGTGTGCAACATCCAACTTGCTGCCCACCTTCTCAGATATGCTCACTCCAACTTTTTACCACTGTGATCTCGATATAATTCATGATTGAATAACATCTTAGTTTCAGATAAAATCAAAGCTCATACATTTTATTTACAATTGACCCTAATAACACTAACAACATGCCCATCTACTTGTGGCTTGGTATATAGGAAAATGCTTGCTTGCCACCTTTGCATTATTCAAGCACATTCTTTTCCTTCCTCCTCTTCGTCCTCATCCTCTTTCCCCTCCTCCTCCTCCTTCTTCTTCACTTCCTCCTCCTCCTCTTCCTCCTTAGAGAACATTGTGAAATCCAAATTCTCGATAAAAGTTTTCTCACTACTATTAGAATTAATTATTTTTAAAACCAGCTTTGATATGACATCCGCACACTCCAAAATACTTATATTTTGAAAATATATTTTGAGTGCTTAGACCTGAAAAAAATTCCCAAGTTTCAGATAGGAATTGAGGTGCTTCCTGTTCATTACTCCACTCTACATTAATGTAGACAGTTTCTTACAAATTGCAGTTGGTATTTGATATTTACTACTTTAAGTGTGAAGGTAGAGAAGGACACGTGTCTGCCTGCCTCTTCTACAATTTCCATGGACATGGAGGACGTGGAAAATAAAAGACACTCTTTATTTTTAAAAATAAAATAAAATAACTAGCAAGGGAAGATTTCTCATTTTGGGTTCAGCTGGTGTTGAATTTAGGGAGAAAAGGGTTGGAGGGATTTTTTTTTCTGAGAGGTGAGAAATTCTTTAGTTTATTTTTATCAGATAGAACACAGAATCCAGAAAACCTGGTTTAAATCATAGGATACCACTCCACATCACTGCAATTCAACTCTTTTCACATGTAAAATGAAAGGATTATGCTAGAGGTTCTCTGATCACCCTCAGAATATGTTATTCATGGTTTCTTGCAAACTGTACAACTTACCTATATAATTACCTATGCAGAAAGGTGTGCTGAGATCATAATCCCCTCAACCTCCAGTTTGTATCTACTGATATTCCAGGAGTTAGATCTTCTAAGGGCTTCAGAACACTCCACTGGTGATAAGCAGTAACAACAACAACAACAACAACAAAAAAAACAGTATAAGAGAAGGGCTTTGTCCCACTGAACTTTTGTACACATACTAAGAATCATATAAGATAGTATTTGAAGCTCCACTTAATGAGCAATGAATTGCATTGTGTGACTTGCTTGGTAACATCAACAATTTACAATGCAGAGAAACAACCGAATATTAAGAATCATGACATTATCACTATTTAGATTAATCAACATACAAATGGACATTGGAAAAACTAAAGGTCACTTTAAATTTTCATCTAGTTATTACATAAAGTCAAAAAGGCAGCCAAGATAAAGAAGGGGGTGGGCAGGTGCTATAAATTACAGTCCTTGCTTTGAACTGCAGTTGGAATGTGGAGGTCCAAAGGGAGGAAATAAAGTACTGTGTAGAAGATGCAGGTGTTGAGAAGATAAAATAAAGGTACCAGTCTCATGTAAGTGGTGTTCGTCAATTAAATTTAGTAAATACTCACAATGTTTTGAGCACAAACACTTCACTCCCACTTAAAAGAATACACAAAATACTGGTCGATACATTCTGTGAGCTTGTAGTCAAGTTGGTGAGAAAATGAATTAATGCTCAACCCACATTTAGAAAAATTATTAAATGCTAAATTCTTAGAGATTTGTAAATTCAGATAAATCCAGGGAGAGAAAGAAAAACATTCCTAGAGTCTGGAATTACTGGATTTCCTAAAGAACAATGGGGTAAATCAAAGAATTAGTACTGGAATTCTGCTCTGGCCATGTGCCTAGCTTTTTAGTGCTCTGGGTTGCCTATGTGATGAGAATGGACATCATCAAAAAGCCAAGGCAGCTTCTACATGGTAAATGGAAGTAAATGAATATACAAGCTGGGTAAATGAACACTTTAATTGCCTATGGAAGAATGACATAATACTTGGTAATGGAGATGTTGGTAACTAAGGGAGAAAGGGGCAGCAATTTTGCCATGAAGAATTCCAATTTAGGTTTGTTTTAGTCTAGCAATAACATCAGGCTTTCCCTACAGTTAAGAGACAGACTCAATTAGGAATGTGCCCTGTGGGCATTAAGTGCAATTGCCATCCTTGGGACACACTGCACTCAATCAGCACAGAAAGAATTGCTACTGTGCAGCAAGCTTACAGCTCAATTCACTAACCCATAAGGAACAGCATCTAAAACACAGGCAGATTCCATTAACAGTTGGATCAGACACATAAAAATGGATTAATCTTTACAGTTATTTGTATGATGTGGAGTCCACGAGAATAAAAATAGCAGCAATCAAAAGCATTTGTTTTGGAACCATGGTCCAACTATCCCCTTCCAGGCCCATTCCTCTGCGTGACTGGAATGGTTTCTAACTGGGCTCCTCATTCATTCTCTCCCACATTCTCAACCTTCATTCTTACTGCTGCTAGACTAATCTCCCTAAAACATGGCTATAATTATGCCTCTACCTGCTCATAGGCCTTCCGTGATTCTCAGCCCTGCCCTATAGTGTCTAAATCTCTTCCTCTATATTTTCTACTATAATTTTAGTTTAAAGCTCACTAAACTGGATTATCTCAAGTTCCTTGCACAAATCTCCAAGTATTGATCTTTACCATGGCCTACCCCCTCCCCCAAGTTAAATGCTCACCCCTTTATCTTCCCCAGCCCCATTGTAAGAGTTTTAGAAATATATTCACAAATTTTGTGTAATCCTCCTTTGAGAGGTCGAATCTAGTTTCTATCCTTTTGACTGTGGGATACACTTAGTGGCTCACTTCAAACAAATAGACCCTCAAAACTAGGTCAGAAAAAGTTTCGTGCTCTCTCTCTCTCTCTCTCTCAACGTCTCTCTCTCTCAAAGTGCTGGCTCTGGTAGAAGCCAGGCTCCATGTCATGAGGATCCTTGGGCAATCCTATGGACAAACCCACGTGGTGAGAAACCGAGGCCTCCTGCCAACAGCTATGAAAATGAGCCATCTTGGAAACAATCTTCAGCCCCTGTCAAGCTTTCGGATTGACTGCAGCCCTGGCCAACAGTTTGATTGCAACCTCATGAAGGCCCTGAGCAGAATACCCAATTAAACTGCTCCCATTTCCTGGCTTACAGAAACTGTGAGAAATAATGTTTGCTGTTTTCAGCCACTAAATTTTTGGAGTGATTTGTTATGCAGCAATAGGTAAATAACAAATAACAATATAGCTACCAGTAACTAACAACTAATAAATAACTATTAGGTAACTGACCCTTTTCCAAGTGTCTAAATTCTAAATATATTTCTTGAATGTATCCCAGATTAAATGTCTCCTCCACCACAAGTCTCTCCGGGACAGAAATAGTATCTAAAATCAGATAAGGCTGGATTTGTACCTCTCATACAGAATTTCACATCTCTACTATAGTGACAAGTACCACTTGTGCATTTTTCTCCCTTATTAGATGTTAAGCTTCTTGAAGATATGGTTCCAAATTTTTCCTCTTATCTCATCACAAGGTCAATACTTGTTGAAAGAATGTGCAGCCCGATTCTAAAGTTTCTTTCCTTGCTTGAAAATCTATTTGTGTTTGTGATTTTAAGTAAGAAGTTACGTACAACTGATGCGAAAGACAAAGTAATTCCTTCGTCACTTTTACAAAGGAGAAAACGGCTCAGAGGAAAATAATTAGCATGTTCAAATTTACCAAGCAGATTAGGTGAGTGGAATTAAAACACCACAATTTTTATATGAGTCCCTGTCCAAAACCAACACAGGATGAATTAGAGGTATGAAAGTCTAAAGCTGACTACATCCCTGCCCACGTAACAGTCCTCACCAATTTTTCTTCCAATTGAAGACAGAAACTTTTCTCTTTCACACTGATTTTGAACGGACACCATCCCCTAGACCATTTCCACCCTCCTTCCTGTGGCCTTCAATTTGTTTTATACAATATTAACTAAGAATCAATAGCAACATATAAAGAGTGAATAACCAATTTTGATTGTTTGTATCCAAAATCCAGGTTTCCCATTTCTTCTGAGTAATGGAAAATGTGAAAACTGATTATGAACTGAGTATGAACTGTTCAGAGCATTTGGCTTTTAAAAATGAAAGCACAAAAATTACTCTGCTTTGCTGGAGCGCCCAGATATAATTACATAAAAGGAAGGATTCTTCCTGCCAGCCTTGTCTTTGCCACTGGGAAGAGGAGAGACACGCTGTCAGAACCCCTCTCTCCGCTTCCTCTGACATATCTCTAAAGCGTCTGCTATCAGCCAGTGTTCGGCTGTCAGGAAAGCTCAGAGTCGGGCAGTAATATCCTAAGTAGGCAAATCATACTGTCTCTTATGCAACCAGATTTGATCCTTGATCTAAAGCAACCACAATAAACCTATTGAGACATTTTGTACAGGGATAATTGTTTTTATAGTAAATCAGTATCCATTTACAGGTTATTATATACTGTAAAACAACTAATATGCTGTTTACGTGTGGACTCTTACGCACTCTTGGCATGTAAGACATCAATTCAACTGTCTCCCCTTTCCTAAGCAACAGTGACAACAAAAAACACTGAGCTCATGAGTTCCATTTGTCTCCAGCTTGCTCTCGAATGTTAAGATGAACAATTTTTTCAGTTCAAAATCTAATAAGCTAAAAAAAAAAAGTGTTATATTCTTAGTTTCTAAACTGCATCCTTAGATTTTTTTTTACTACTATTGTTCCCACTTTTTGCTCCCAAAATGGGAGTGAAATTTTAAGAGACTGGAAACCCTCTGAGTAGCATGATTCACATTGCCAAGTATTCGATTATACAGTCCCTCTGCATTATTTTCTACACTAGATAAGTAAAATAAAGCTTTAGGCAATAATTCAGAGGACTTAATCAATGTTAGCTATCAATATAGGTGATTCAAGACAGTATAATTTTAGTCCTTGGTATTAAAAAGTTTTCAGCCTAGATTTTGCCAGATAAATAACTCTATATTTCTCTCTGTCAGTGTGGACAAATTTTGGAGGGAAAACTTTACTTTGTTTTTTCTTTGAGACCTACCTGCCATTCTAATTGCAGCCTACTCTAGCCAAACCAAACAATAGACTCTACTGCGCTGTTAGTAATTTTCCTTATGGGTAGTGAAAATAGACTCTCTCATATTCAGCCTCCTGGTTAATTTAATCAATATCACCTCAAGCCCTATGGTATTTTGACTGGCCAAAGAAAATCATCAAATGCATAGCCATAGTTTACAGCATTCTTTGTCATAGTACAGCTTCCCAGAAGCGGAAGTGTGAAGAACCAGGACAACAGAAAAACAATTGCAGAACTACTATTCTGAGGGAAGTCAAGGGGAAGAAAATAGTCACAGAGGAAGTACGTAAGAACTCAGTGCGGTAACTCAGCTTTCCTATGAGTGTTTGGAAATCACTATAGAAAAGTGACTGCGTGTACCTAATGTACAGAGTAACAGATATGGACCAGAAGTAATTCTCAGGGGCTGTGCTTTTCTTTAATCAGATTTTTCAAAAGCAACGAAAGACAGGCCTTTCATCCAAAGGCAGGCCTAAAATATTTTCATTATAAGAAAACATGCCGTACGTCACTGAGGTGTTGATAGCCGCACATGCAGACCGACCACTATCAGGGGGAGACCGTGTGCCCACCTGCCAGAGATCATGCCTGAGTCCCTGAACAGTAATAGTGCCACCTTTGCTTGCAAAAGTGCATCAGTTTGGAAAACAAATCATTTGTTCACCCTGATGTTTAGTGGATTAGTATTTAGAGAAAAAGTAATGACATGAATGCATGTAAAATCTTAAAACCATCTCATCTTATTTTGATATTCCTCGGTCTTAGTAAGAGTAACCAGGATACTGTTTACTGTTTAAGTACACTGTTTCTCAGCATCATTCAACCTGGCCCTTCTAATCCAGCTAACACACACACACACACACACACACACCGCACACTTTTTGGTACTGCCTTAACATAGTTGCCCAAAGGACTCCTCAAATAATAACTGCCTCTTGTTTGCCAATCAGTGTATCACTATATCCAATACAAAGATCAAGGCTCACTCACTCACTTTGTCTTATTGATCCCACATCATTTTACCTCGCAGGAGGCAGATCCTAGAGGTAAAAGTACATTACTTAAAGTTCATTACATTTATTTGCTCAGAGACAGCTGTACATTACACTGAATATCACTAACAAAATGCATCGCCCAAGTCCTGCCAGTATCTCCACTACATTTCTGGGGCTCACACGGTCCCCATCTTTTTGCCTAAATGGTACAGTTTTAGATACTGTCAAGCTACAAAGGAAATTTTTTGGCCTCATTTTCCCCATCTATTTTTAATATCTTTTTATCTTGCTACAAACTCCTTGTAAGTCTCTTTTAAATCTTTCTGCCATAATATGGGAAACACACGAGTAATCAAAGATGGCTCTTATCTTACAGGCCTTAGAATTTAGAACAATAAAGAAAATAGAAACCACAGAGCTATCAGAGAGACTATGATATAAAAAGTGCCATGAAGTCGAAACAATGTGCTATTAAGGTTCAAAAGAAGGAAAAAAATCACTTCCACTGTGGTGCAGAAATGTGGACAAAACAAAAGAATTCGTCGATGGTGGAGGGCGTGGAAATGGGTTCTGAGGTTAAATAATGGCAGAGATGTTGAGACAGAGGGATCTCTAGTGGGAGCAACATAAATAAAGGTCTAGGGGTTGGAAATTAGAGAGTAAAATTGGGATAAAACAGTAATCCAAACCAGCAGAATGACCGTTCTTAGGGGTAAGACATTTGCTGTCTAGAAGGGGTATGCCTCTTCTATCCAGGAAGATCAGATTGAGAAAGGAAAATACATATGTTCACAGCATTTGTGTAAGAGTGTGAGTGTACCTACAATTTTACTGAAAATATACATGATTATTCAGTGCTCATTTGCAAAATGCAGGAATTGAATAGTCTACAATGGCTTATAGACTATTCACACAATGGCTGCTTTCTGCTCAGACAAAATCAACCAGGAGCTCCAAAGAGGTCTACTCTCTGGCAAAGATTCAAACTCTCTGTGTGAGAACCAGGAGACAAAATAGCCCTGGGTCCACACTCCTGTAGAATGTCATGTTCATGTTCAGCAGCTCTGATCAGGATCAGGGTTCCGAGCTCAGATCTGGCTGCATTTTCGGATCAGATTTTAGAAGGCGGTGGAGGACAGTAGAAGCAATTGCTTTGTTGAAGCCGAGGTACCGTAGTGTCTCCTGGACCTGGTGACAGTCTCACTTTTTCCCACTCTAAGTCTCAATCAGTTTGATTGACTCGCAGAACTGTTCATCTCTCTCCTCCCTGGGGAGGCAAAGGAGGATAAAATGCAATATTGTCGGGCGAAAAGTGGTTTTATACACATCATCTTAATTTTCAGTGATGGAGAAAGAAGAAAAAGAATAAGAAGAGAAAGGTTCAAGGTTAATTTGATTGGCAATATACGAAATGCCACTTACTTACCTCAGGCCATTTCAAATTGCCCCTCATTCTCTCCACAGTCAATGAAATGATTCTTTCCAAAGACAGGGGCATCATCGTATAATGGCTGCTATTACATATTCATACACCACTTTACATTCTGTAGCTGCTTGGCAGGAATTCTTCTAGTCTGTCTCCACAGATGCCTTGTCAGTGAGGTGAGGTTGGGACTGAGAGAGCCCACACTGGCACTTTTTAGTGGACAGCGCATGGGGACAGTATGATGGGAAGAGAAGCTCACCTGGGGCACGCAGGTGATCCATGCCTCCTCTGCCTTCCCCTCAGTACATGCAGGTGAGGCACAGACAGTACTTTACATGTTATTTATGGAACCATTTGAATAATCTATAGTTTTAACAGTGAGCAGTACTTCACAATACTGGAAAGATAATGGAAAAAAAATCATTTTGTGCCTTAAAAAAATAATGTGCGACAATTCTTTTTCCACATTGAAAATGCTCTCCTCATCAAAGAGAAATTAAGAACAATTTTTTTTTTTCAAAAAGGGACTCAAAACTCATATCATGAGTTTTTATGTGCAGCTGAGTTTCCGAGTTGTGACGCAATCAACATACACTCCTCGGGGGTACGGTCCCAGTGAAATTAGGGTTAGATCAGTTCTACACTCATTTGCTGTCCAGTGTGCATGAGGCACAATGCAAGCAAGTTTCATTTCCATGGAAGCCAGGTTACTCCACACAAAAAAGCAATGGTCACAGACAGAATTCCTAAAGGGCCCAAGGAAAACAAAAGAAAATATGAATGGCTCGGTGCACACCCATCCCACCTGAAAAAGCATACAACTTGGGGATTACTTATGCAAAATCATTCACTTCACATTTTTAAACCATGATATCTCTCTCTCTCTCTCTCTCTCTCTCTCTCTCTCTCTCTCCCTCCCTCCCTCCCTCTCTGTCTCTTTCTCTCTCTCAGTTATTTAGTGACATGGCCAATTGCTGAATTGCTTTTCATGATTAACTCTCTGCTTTCAAGGTCAATGATTGCCTTTAGCATGATGACAGTGCTCAAAGTAAAGCACAATTCAGATAAACCCTGAAGTGTTGACCCATCATAAGTTCAATGTAATTAAAAGGTGTGCCTATGCCTGGGCCAACTGCTTGAAACACATTTCTAGAAACCTAATGTCTCTGAACTCAACCCAGAACACCTGTTCATGAATTTTCTTCACAGGCCCATAGTTCAGGGCAATTTTTATAAAGCATTAAAAATCTGCTTCAAATTAATGACAGAAAATAAGCTTGAGCTGGTTTTTTTGTTAACTTTTAATAACAACTTCTGATTTTAAATTAGGAGGAAAAGGACTTTCTATTTATATACTGCTGGAGGATATGAGGCGGATTCAGATACTTTAGGAGTACACTACTGCCTCATTCATGGAGTCTGTGCTTGGCATGCAGTGACATTTCTTGAAGAATTGTTCCCTAGAGTTATTCTGACCACAACTGTTTTCAGTGTTTGATTTTTTTCATTGCTGATGAGACTGGTGCTCCATAATGTACAGAGAGAGGAAATAAAAAAGAGACATTCCCTCAGAAATTATTCTAGAATAGTCTTGCCTCCCTACCTCATATCATTCCAGGATGCCAGGATACATTTTGGCTATTTATGTCTCACAGGGTACTCAAGGGCATTGTTTGAGGAACAAGAGGCAAAATTCCTACTCCAAGAGAACAGTTGATTCATCCAAGTTCAGCAGTAAATCAACTTGAAATGGTTGAACTTGAACAATGAAAAGTGCTAAGAACCAGGAATGTGTCTGAGTAAACTAATTTTGAAAAATCACCTGTCTAGGGGTTTGCAATTTAAAGTAGAAAAATATCTAAAATAGCCCTGGCCAGTTTGGTGCAGCAGTAGAGTGTCGGCCCGCAGACCAATGACTTGCAGGTTCAATTCTGGTCAAGGGCATGTACCTTGGTTGCGGTTGGTCCTCAGCCCTGGTTGAGGTCTTGCAGGAGGCAACCAGTCAATGTGTCTCTCTAACATCAGTGCTCACATCAGTGTTTCTCTCTCTCTCTCTCTCTCTCTCTCTCTCTCTGTCTCTCTCTCTGTCTCTCTCTCTCTCTCTTTTTCTCCCTCCCTCCCTCCTTCCCACTCTATCTAAAAATAAATAGAAAAATGCCCTCATGTGAGGATTAAAATATAGATACAGATACAGATACAGATACAGATACAGATACAGATACAGATACAGATACAGATACAGATACAGATAAAATAACCATGTCACCCAAAGTGGTAAGGTCAAAACTGAGTGTCAAAATGTACCGATGTTCTGAGAGAAAAGTGTGCCCAGGGAGTGACTATGGTGATCTGCTCCTCCATCTATCAGGTCCAGGGGCAAGGGAGGAAGTAGAATTATAGTTACTAAATTATTCTGTAATCCCTAATGCACAAGCTCAACTGCAACAATAATGATTATCTTTCTGGCTATTCTTCAAACTAAAATACTGTAACTCATTTGTAAAATAAGAATCATAATACCTATCTAATAGGGCTGTGGCGGGGATTAAATAAATATAAACCTTAGTACCATGCCTGGCATGCAGTGAACTCTCAGCAAACAAATGCTGCTGTAACTGCTCTCAAAACTATCATTTTTCACCCCTTAGTATTTAGCCATGAGTAAATTTTATTGGAAAATATGTATATTTGACCATAATCCTTTTTTTCCATTCACCGAAAGAGTGTGTGTTGAGTTCCTTCTATGTTCCAGGCACTGTGCAAGGCAAAGGGAATAAATTCCCAGGTGATCAGACACAGTGGGCAGCTGCAAGATTAACTGTGGCCAGTGGGGTTCTGAGACTGAAGACCAACCTAGGCAAGGTCGACTTACAGCTTCAGAGGCCTTGCCAGCCTTACTTCTAGGCAGAAATAAGTTATTTTGGCAATAAGTAAATAAAGCTTTCATTTTAGGAAATCTAAGTAAGGTCCCTCTCAAAAGGATCCAGGTGTACTCCAAGTAAATACAAGCCAAGTAATCATGTAAGCAGTCAATTTAGAAGAACCCATAAGCACCTGAAAGTCAGAAAAATAAAAATATAAACTCACAGAATGGAAAGGGAGCCTCAGGCAACACTAAGCCATTAGAACTGAAGGTGTTTCATTGCCAAAGAACTCAAAAAATGAAAACGCTGTCTTGCAGCCCTGTCCTGGGTTCAATCACACTGATCCACACGCACACCCCTTTTCACCCTCATTCCACTCTGAGGCTGGCCTGTGATGCGCATTTGGCTCAAAAACATATACATATGCAGCCTTGCCAAGACCTTCAACTACATGTGGATGTTCCAAATGATAAGCAAGTGCTTGTTTCAGCTTCAGCTAACACATTGAGCCTCCAGAAAAAAACAAAACATGCCTCACTAGCTTCGGTGATCATTAATACTGACAATGTTTTTCCTGCTTTTAAAATATCTTTTGAAATTGTTGCTTAAAACAGCCCAATTTTATTCACAATAAAAATGTATGTGCAATGCCATTATCCCCTTATTCATAATATTTTAGGATAGTTTTGCCGCTGTTACAACAACACTAGACTTCTCAACCTCTCACTTTTACATTTTAAACATTGTTACAAATTTTATTTTATTTTTTAATAGGTTTTTATTGATTTATTTATTTATTTTTTATTTTAGAGAGAGAGGAAGGTAGAGAAAGACAGAAACATTGATGTGAGAGAGAAATTATTGATCGGCTGGCTGCCTCCTTCAGGCCCCTACTGGGGACTGAGTCCGAAACCCGGCATGTGCCCTGACAGGGAATCAAACTGGGACCTCTCAGTCCATGGAATGACGCTCAAGCCACACTGGCCGGGCTTTGCTGCAAATTTTAAATCTATTGAACCACCCATGGCTAATCACAGCATTGCATTAAAAATCTTTATATCAATATATGACAATTCTTTGCTTTAATCATCATTTAAATGTATCCCTTTTTTAAAAATTTTTCAGTTACTTGATATGTTGTACTAGTTTCAAGTGTATAACATAGTGATTAGACCTTTATATAACTTATGAAGTGATCACTTCAGTAAGTCTAGTACTCACCTGACACCATACATAGCAGTATGTATTACAGTAATATTACAGTATTATTTACTATATTCCCTATGCTGTACTTTATATCCCTGTGATGCATCCTATACATTTTTAAATGTCATCCTTATCTGCATTTATCGCTTACTTTTCCATTTAGATTCTGCTTTTGTAAGTACTCAAAAAATCCATAGTAATACCAAAGTACAAGCTATTTATTAAGTGGAAATGTTACCAATAATGTGGATAAAGAATGACGTTAAATAGTGAATTGTAGGACTTGTTAAGCACCAGGTAGAAAGCAAAGCACTTGACATGTATTATCTCATTTAATCTTTAGAACAATCTTATCAGGTGCTGACATCATCACACCCATTTATAGATGGGAAATTGAGGGTGGGAGACATTGAGTCATTGACAAAGGTCACATAGCTAAGAGCCCAAATTTAGAACCCCATCTGTCTAGATCCAAGACCTAGACTCTTAAGCATCACACCACGTGCAGAAAATTTTACATGCCTTTTTATGCATGTGCTTTTGTGCAAAATACTTTCCAATGTTGAGGTAGCCTAAGGAAAACCACACAAAATGGAATAAAGGCTTTGGTACTTTTAAGCTTCTTTAAACTTTCTTTTTTTTTTCTTCTAATGTACCCCTTGCAGTACATTCAATTCAATCACAGTTAGAATGTCATAAAAGAGGTAATAACACAAATGATACTAAAATAACACATGCAGCCAGAGCAAAAATCCATGGGGAAAACAGAATAACACGAAAGCAATGTCTGAAGGCCCTCGCCTGGTGGAGGCTGCTGTCTGCCCAGCACCCTGGCTTGGCGGCAATTGGCCACACAGGGCATAACGAAAATTTCCATCTCTAAGATGTTATTATGGGCCTCATAGAACAATCTGTGTAAGGTCATATTTGCATAAGTCAAGTGTTCCACAGTCTGTACAGCGTCTTTACCTAATGCAGGACTGAATAGCTGGTGCGGATTGTAATTAACCCTCCAGATTGTCCTAAATGCCAGCCAGCATGCACTTAGAGAAGAGTAGTTGGAATATGGAAGAAGTGAAGCATAGAACTGTAGTCAACCTCTCCAGCACTCGAAAGCCACCGGAACTCAGAAATCATTCAAGAAAGAAAGCCTCTTCTATGCACCAATGTCCTTTTACTTAATAAGTTAGTACAAACAAGGGAAAAGTTAGTGTGTGAGTTGGCAACTGTGCATGATATCACCAGACTGTCATCAACACAACACAGACATCCTTTAGTCCAGCAGCTTCCAAACTGAATTTCCAGAAGCCTTGGCTTCCTGCCTCAGAGCTGCTTTAGGAATGAGAGAGAAGGGCCCAGTTAAGGGGCTATAAGCCTTCAATCCTTTCCCTCAACCAATGTGACTTCACTCTTATCTGATAGGCATGCTGGAGTTTCATGCATGATTTGATTGGAAAGAGTATCTGATGCTGCATATGAAGTTGTAACACCACTAATTAATGCAGATGGTACTGGCACAAGATTTAAGATCTTGCCCAATGAGTCAAGGCTGGAAAGTGGCAAAACTTAGTCTGGAACCCAAGTATTCAAATACCTGGTCCAGTGCTCAACACACCATACCTTGAATCTTCTTCATCCATTTCTTCTTCTGCTTCTTTCTACTTCACCCTAAGATCCCCATAGTCATCTCCCCCAATTTTGGTAAATGCAAAAATGTGAGAGGTATACAAATGGTGCCTCCATCCAACCTTTAAAAAGTGAGCAGACCTATGAACCATACAAGGCACATGGTCTTTGGAGCAGAGGTGCCTTTGGTGAACTGTGCCTGCTTCCAAATCCTGTACGTATAAGGTCTGAACATGTGCATGTTAATCTGTCCAGCCTAATTCCTTCAGCGACTATATCGCATGGTGCTCTAAGCTTTACCAATCACATGCACATATTTGTCACTAATTGGCCCTTTCGCAGAGAAGTGGGAAATTATTTATCCTATTGGATTTTATTTATCCTGTTGAATTTTATGGTTAGATAGGATTTTACAAATGACCCGTCCAACTCTCTCAGTCTCCTGTAATTTTCAGACTATAAGTGAGAAAACTGAGACCCAGAAATGTTAAATGATGTCATTAGGTCATCAGTATCTAAGCCAAGACTATTGACCATATCAACTAATTCCTAGCACACTATACATCCTAGTTGTGTGCAGCCCAACCTGGACACTGCAATGGGCCTTAACATTCTTCAAGATTTTGATAACCCCACTCATAGCAAAGCACACTCCTTGGCATATGGATACTTGGTAACTCAAAGTGCAGCTTCATTGTATGAGTACCTCTAGGGACCTCTTCTATACACTCCCATAAATTCTCATGCTTTCTTTCCTAGTACCTAGCACAATTTTGTGATGCTTATTTTTTACTTACTTAAATGTATTTATTGAATGCATTTATTTGTTTGTCTATGTAATGCCCTTCTACCCCATGAAAACACAAATTCCATGAGAGCCAATTGCTAATTGTGTCTTGTTTAACATTGTTATTTCCAGACACTAGAACAAGAATGAGAACATTACAGAAGTTAAATGAGTGAATGAATGAATTTCATAATACCCTGAGAATATTTCTATGATTACACTATAGGATTTAAACTATGCATTCATGGTTTAATAAACTAGGAGCATCTTGACTGTAGTGTCCGTGCCTCTGTGCCCTGTTGTTTTGGCAACTAAATTATGCCTTATTAACACAAAGAAGGCAGTCAATAAATATTCATCCAATAAATAAATGTATTCATTCATCAATAAAATCTAGTAATCGTAAACATATAATAAGTGTTCAAACAACTTACTTGTTGGTTGGTAGGTTGGTTGGTTGGTAAATTGATAAAGTTCCATAAAAATTAGATATTTTTACCTGGTTGGTGTGGCTCAGTGTATGTGCCCAGGTTGTGGGCTCCATCCCCAGTAGGGGGTGTGCAGGAGGCAGCTGATTAATGTTTCTCTCTCACATCAATGTTTCTATCTGTCTCTCTCTCCCTTCCTCTCGCTCTAAAAAATCAATAAAAATATGTTTTTAAAAAATCAGATATTGCCTTGGCCAGCTTGGCTCAGCAGTTAGAGCGTCAGCCTGTGGACTGATGAGTCACGGGTTTGATTCTGGTCAAGGGCACATACCTCAGTTGCAGTTCATCCCCAGCCCTGTTCAGGGTCGTGCAGGAGGCAACCAGTCCATGTGTGTCTCTCACATGGATGTTTCTCTCTCTCTCCCTCTTTCTCCCTCCCTCCCACTCTATCTGAACAAAAATGGAAAAATATCCTCAGATGAGGATTAAAAATAAATAAATATCAGATATTTTCAGGGTGGCATTTCTAGGGAGCCATCTCACCATCATAAAACCTAGTATTTTTATGAGAACCCAAAGACATTTTTTTGAAATATAATTTCTCTCCATTTTATTCTTCTATCCTCCCTTTTCTTTTATACTATTTACAACAGAAATACATCTACTTTGTGGAACAAGTTTTTACTTTTGTTCAGGACAGCATACATAGGTAAACCATTAGGGAACAGGTTAGAGCAGACTTCCTCTATATACATCACTTCAAGTTCATTGATTCATAACTTTGAAAACCAAAAAGGGGACAAAGTTCAAGGTAATCACTTATGACTGTGAGCATCACAGCATGTAATAAAATAGTCATAGAGCTACTGTTTATTGGATTTGAGAAGGTCATTCTGAGTATGGCTCAAGGCTAAGTGCCTAAGTGTATCATGGGTAATGCCTTGGATTTGTCTGCATCTTTTAAGAACATCGTTACAAAGCAGATGACAGCTGTGGAAAACAGAACACACACAAACTCATGTAGATCTTTTCCACTAACATTTTGGTTTTACTTTTGAAATTTTACAATGTCTATTCCACAAAATAGAAACATAACAGAGACAGTTTCTCAACAGCTATTGAGAGTTGAAAAAGCAACAGGAGTTAGTCTTTCATCTTTCTACCATATTCCAGGTGGAATGAAAAGAAATGCTCTATTTGGCAACTGGTGTTTATGTGAACATGTAAGTGCTTATATATTCCATCTGTTGTTAGCCCTGTGCTCAGGGGGGACAAGGGGCCGGTAGGTAATTGAGATCTGCCACTGATTTCAAACATGTCATTTCATGTAATCATCTTACTCTCCTCCTTCACCATACACCTCACTAAAATGATATTTTAAGCTGCTTTCTCCCCGTTTCTGCTCATCTGTTGGTGAAGTCATTTAGAAAGCATGAACTCACCAAGAGACAGGCACTATGACATGCTCTAACAAAGGTAAAATAAAGGTCTGAATATATATCGGCTGTCCCTCAGAGCCTGCACTGTCAAAGTCTATCCATATTGTTGATCTATCACCCTGGATGAGCCTCTACGATGTCCAGCATGTCAGAGATTGCCTGTCGCTTGGATCCCAGCAGGAACCTAAGCTGATAGTCACACATATGGGGACATGTCCAGCGAACTGGCAGGGTGAGCTCTTCGGGAGCTTATTTGGAAGAGCTACTGAGGAACTGCCTCCTAGAGCTCTCATCAAAGGGAAGAGAAGGCAGGCACACAGAGCACAGCTGGAGGAAAACCTCAGCATTGGAGCATTTTCAGCACAAGTTCTCTTACTTGGCTCTGTCTTCCGATTTAGCCCACACTGAACACCTGACTGAGGCCTGTAAAACAGAGAGCGAGCACTGTGGGGCAGGTGAGGCCAAACCAACAGAAAAGCTATTTCACTAAAACCACATCGCTTAGGAAAATGCCCAACTTCCTCCTACCAAAAATGATGATGATGATGATGATGATGAAGGTGAGGGGAAGAGTGAAACAGAAGTGAGCAGTAGTCACTCACTAATTCACAATAAGATGTAATCAGTTTCTGTCTTCCCCTACCCCACCCTAAGGCTGTGATCTGCAAACACAGAAAAACCCAGAGGCTGCCTTGTTAAAGCTGAGAGGTCATATTAGCATCTGTCAGTAATAGATAAACTTATAAGCACATCTGGGGAATTTCCAAAGTATTCAAAGTCCTATGTTCACATTTCAGGACAAGTGAAATTTGGGTCATTCCTGTTAAAGTGCTCCCATTTTTTCCCACAACCCAGGGAGGCCTAAGGAATCTCAGAGTAAATATATATATATATATACATATATATATATATGAATTGGGATCTATAACCCACATGATCAAATTTAGACTTCATTTTCCCAAAATTTATTAGCTGTCTGCTACTCACAGGACACCGCGCTAAGTGCTGTGTGGGATTTAAACAATTTTTTAAATATGGTACTTTTTTGTATCGAATATGCTATATTACTGAGTGTATATTTGCATACCATTGCACATGAGAATCCACCCCCAACTTCTACATCTGGCAACTCTAGACATTCAAGTCACTGTCATCAATCAAATAAATCTGTTTTAAAGGTCTATAACTTGCAAAGAAAACCGTCAATAAATCCATGCACTTTGCCATCTAGAAAAAGAAAGGGAGTCTCACTTAAGTCAGAAGCCACAGGCTTAGTATGATGTACAAATTTAAGCTCATTGATGTTATATTTAGTGACCTTCATTCCCCTGGTAACCAACAGCATAAGAAGTAACAACTGACAGCAAGAGGGGAAAGACCAAGACAAGAAATACTATGACAGTTCCATGTCCTTGACTGAGGTGATGGGCTAAGGCACCTCCATGGCCCTTAGGACGCACACATGTCAAAACATATCAGTGCAGTGTTCAGCTCACTCTCTAAGTCACTACAAGGAGGCACGCTGCATTCTGTCTCTTCTGGTTACTAAAAGACAGGACTATCCCTCACAAAACTACCATGACACATGTGGAAATGAAGACCTAGAATGTCTGGCCTGAGTTAAACAGCAAGTTGGTGATAGAACTCAAATGAGAATCCAGGTTCTGACACCAGGCTGAGATATGAGTGGAAATGGCAGACCTTAAGAACTCAGTGGAACCTAAACAAGATTTCCATCTCCAACCTCACATTCTGCAGGTAGAATAACTGAGATCTGGAGAAATAAGTGAATTGCTGAAGGTCACAATTCAGTGAAGAGTAGAAATGGGACAAGAATGCAGGTCTCAAGGATTCTATTATATATAGTCTTTCATCAAAATATGCTGTCTTTTCTAAGGCAGTTTAATAGAACTTACATCCCATAGGCTAAACACTGTCATTCTCTATTTCACAATGGGCATACTATTTGAAGTAGCTCCTGCTCCTGCTTGCCTTTAGCTAAGTAAGGTGAGAATAAGGAAATTGACTGTGTTAACTCACTATCAGCAAATGTACAGCTTTCAATACCTGGCATATATACATTAAGTAACTGCTACCCCGTGTTTAAATTTGAGAAATTTAATAAGAAGAAATTATGTGCTACCCCTACCTGTAGGAACAAGAGTGTTAAAGGAAATGGGGACAACAGTGTACGCATCTTTCTTTTCAAGGTTTCAAACATTTATTGAGAACCTACTATGTGTGAGAACTCTGCCTACACTTCAAGCATGCTAAGTTCTTAAATGTAAATGGTGCAGAGTCTCAAAAGAGTGACCTCAAATCTTCTAACAGTGCTTGTGAGATTTAATCATTGGGAGCTAATACCAAATCTCATTTATTGCTTTTTTAAGTGAAATAGATCAAAGTTAATAAAGAGCCTGCAAATTAAAGTAAGCCAGCAGTCTTAATTAGCAACTAAAAGGACGTGTTTTTTTAATCGAAGGTGAAACCACGTGCTGGAGCAGATTTTTGTCACATACACAATAAATGAGCTATTTGGCTCAGGGGGAATAATTCCAGTTCACACTAGAAAATCAGTTTCAGTATCAAAATCTTGTTCTCTCAATGTCAGGATTCTGACACTGATTACCTGAATAACACCTGAGCTCAAAGCCTGCCTTGTAAGAATAAAGGCACAAAGTAGGTGTTCTCATTCCTCCCTGAATGCTCAGTGTAGAAAGGGGGGGATTGGAGTCCAATATTATCTGGGTTGTGAGCAGAACCTAAATGTCAACAAAAGCCTAAATAAACTGAGTCTCATCCTCTTCCCTGGTATTTATGGGTGCACCCAACACAATTACAGAAGTATGTTGAAAATGGGGAGCAAACTGGGGGAGAAATGAGCATGACAACATCGAATCCAGAGTGATGCCCATTCTACTCAGCCAGCAGATTCCTAAGAACATGTTGGAAGGGATAAAATGGGCTCTGGGAAATGCCAATTATCTTCTAGGAGAAAATAAAGTAGTGATCCATGAAGCTGGACACAATACATATGTAATATTAATACAGTAGCAGTCAATACCTTGCAAGATCAGCTGTTTGGAGCATTTCTCCCCAAGTGCCTGACTTGCCTCCATAGCTTCACTTGTGTAGGAGGAAAAGGGAGTGGAGGTAGTGAAGGTGGCAAGACAAGAAATGATTGCTTACATCAAAAGACAGGAGAAAAGACAGGAAGAAGGAAAGAAGAAAGTTTAGATATGTAGATGACAGATATATAGATGGATGGTTGGATGCGTAGACAGACAGATGTTAGATAAATTTGCACACATATATTTATATCTACATGACAATGAGGATGGAATTGACCAGTCAATGATTAGTAGCAAAGAAGAAGACACATTTGTTAGCTACCTACCTGGTTCTGGTCGCTGAACTTCAAACTGCCTATGCATCATCTCATATAATCCATGTGTGATGGTACTAAAATTATTTACTTACTTATTTGTTTAAAAACTATTTATATAAAAAGCTTTTAACACAATTAAGAATGTTACCAGGGTTAGAGTTAAAACCCAGTTCAGTATAGCCATAAAATCCTTGGGTTTTCCACCACCCGCACCACTTTCCATTGATGGTCATGCTAAAATTCAGAACATGCTACATTAGAAAACAGAAAAAGTCATATAGATTTTCTCTGCTAGTGCACAATTATAAACTACACCCTCAGATCTACTCAACCATTAAACATATGTGTCCTACTAAACACTAGGATAAAAAGGCAAGAGAGGCATTCGGAAGATGGCGGCGGGAAGGACAGGAGGGAGGGTGAGTGTGTGAGAGAGTGAGCTAGGGTGTGAGAGAGTGTGAGTGGACATGAGAGTGGATGACCAAACCCAAGCAGTGCAGAGCCACGGAGCAGAAGGTTCCTGTGCTGTGGACGGAGCAGCCAGCTACCTCAGTAAGCGACCTTTCAGGGCGCTTCTCCCTGTGCCGCAGGGAGGTCCCACCATTTTGGAAGATCCCGGGTCTTCCCTGGGAGGAGGCAGTGGGAGCGGCTAGGGCCCAGCAACCTGAGCCCACCAGTGCACCTGGCACCATCGGACCAGTGGACACTCTGTGTCAAAACAGACCAGTGCACAGTAGTGGAGCTCCCAAGGTGCCAGTCACTGAAGCCATGGACAGCCGGGAGCCCAGCACCAACCCCATAGTAGCAGCCTGATCAGAGTCCAGATATACCCCCAGCAATAGAAGCTGGGGAGCAGACATCCATCCCCAGGCAACAGAAGCACAGACCAGCAGCTGAGACCCATCCCCAAAAACTACAGCAAAAGTTGAGCATGAGTTGAGCCCCACAACACTCCCCAGCCACCAGCAGTGGGACCTGGGGCTCCATAGAGGCGTGTTCGACACAGCAGCTCATAAGAGCAGTGGGAAGATGAAGCCCGAGAGGGACTAGTGTGATCTAGCTGTGGGACCTGCAGTGTTTGGGGGCATCAGAGAGGCCTCTACAACCCAGCAGCCCACAAGAGCGGTGGGAGGTCGGAGCCTGAGAGGGACTGGTGTGATCCAGCTGCCTGCCCACAGGACCTGCAGGGTTCAGTGGCACCAGAGAGGCCTGTGTGACCCAGCAGGGACTGTGCCATCCACAGGGAAAATTTGGTAGGCTCCAAAACCCACTGAGATAGCCAAAATGGTGGAACAAAGAAACAAATCCCAAGTGAAAGAACAAGAGAACTCTATCGAAGATGAGATAAAAGAAATGCAGCTAAGCAAATTATCAGAGATAGAATTCAGAGCTATGATCTTGAGGAAGCTCAATGGCCTGAGTAAGGACATCAGCACCATGAGTAAAGATATAGAAACAATGAAAACCAACCAATGGAAATGAAGAATGATGTAGCAGAAATTAAAAACACATTGGAAGGACTAACCAGCAGAGTAGAGAAAGCTGAGGACCGGATCAGTGAATTAGAAGACAGGGTAGAAAAAAATCAACAAATCAGAAAACCAAAAGAAAAAAACAATTAAAAAAACAGGAAGATAGTTTAAGAGAACTGTGGGACAACTGGAAATATAAAAACATTCACATCATAGGAGTCCCCAAAGAGGAATAAAATGGGCAAGGGTTAGAAAATATATTTGAAGAAATAGTGACAGAAAACTTCCCTAATTTGGTGAAGGAAGAAGGCATTCAAGTTCAAGAAGTACAGAGAGCCCCAAGTAAGAAGAACCAAAACAGGCCCATACCAAGACACATAGTAATTAAAATGCCCAAAATTTAAAGACAAAGAGAAAACCCTAAAGGCAACAAGAGATAAGCAACAGGTTACCTACAAAGGAAACCCCATTAGGCTCTCAGCTGACTTCTCAACAGAAAACTACAGGCCAGAAGGGATTGGCATGAAGTAATCAAGGTCATGAAAAACAAGGTTCTGAATCCAAGACTACTCTACCCAGCAAGGATATCATCCAAAATAGAAGGTCAAATAAAGAGCTTTCCAGACAAAAAAAGAGGCTAAGGGAATATATTAACACCAAATTAGCACTGCAAGATACGCTAAAAGGACTGCTGTAATTAGTACAATAAATAGGATGAAAAATAGAACCACACTAAACAAAAATGGCAATAAATGAGTACATATCAATTATCACCTTAAATGTGAATGGTTTGAATGCTCCGATCAAAAGACACAAAGTAGCTGACTGGATAACAAAGCATGACTCACATATATGTTGTTTACAAAAAAGCCACCTCACAACAAAAGACTCACATAGGTTGAAAGTGAAGGGGTGGAAAAAATCTTTTACGCAAACGGAAAGCAAAAAAAAGGTGAGGTAGCAATATTCATATATGATAAAGTAGATTTCAAAATGAAGGTCATTACTAGAAACAAAGAAGGCCAATACATAATATTGAAAGGATCTGTCCAACAGGAAGATATAACCTTGGTAAACATATATGCATGCAATATAGGAGCACCAACATATATTAAAAGTCTTCTGGAAAACTTCAAAGAAGAAATCAACAGCAATACAATCATAGCAGGGGACTTCAACACCCCACTGACATCACTGGATAGATCATCTAGACAAAAAATTAACAAGGAAACACAGACTCTAAATGAAGCGCTAGATCAAATGGATCTCATAGATATCTACTGAGAATTACACCCCAGAACTGCAGAATTCACATTCTTCTCAACTGCACATGGGATATTCGCGAATATAGACAACATATTAGGGCACAAACTAAGTCTCTACAAGTTCAAGAAGACTGAAATCATATCAAGCATCTTCTCAGAACACAATGGCATGAAACTAGAGGTCAATTGCAACAGGAACATGCAAAGACATTTGAACACATGGAGGCTAAATAGCATGTTATTGAACAATGAATGGGTTACCATGGAGATCAAGGAACATATTAAAAACTTCCTGGAAACCAATGAAAATGAACACACAACAACACAAAATCTATGGGATGCAGCGAAAGTAGTTCTGAGAGGGAAGTTCATAGCACTATAGGCCTACCTCAAGAAACAAGAAAAATCTCTAGTGGACTATCTAACCTCACAACTTAAAGAACTAAAAAGCAAACAAAAAGAAAACCCCAGAACAAGTAGAAGGAAGGAAATAGTAAAGATCAGAGCAGAAATAAATGACATAGAGTCCCAAAAAACAATTCAATGGATCAATGAAACAAAGAGCTGATTTTTCAAAAAGCTAAACAAGATTGATGGACCCTTAGCTAGACTCACCAAGAAACAAAGAGAGAGAACCCAAATACATAAAATCAGAAATGAAAGAGAAGAAGTACAAATTAAACAACACAGAAATACAAAAAAAATTGTTAACAACTACTGTGAACAATTATATGGCAACAAATTCGACAATCTAAGAGAAATGGACAAATTTCTAGAAACACATAGTCCCCCAAACTGAACCGGGAAGAGATAGAAAACTTGAACAGACCAATAACAACTAAGGAAATTGAAGATGTAATCAAGACTCTCCCAGCAAACAAAAACCCAGGCCCAGATGGCTTCACGGGGGAGTTTTACAGAACACTCAAAAAAGAACTAACACCCATTCTCCTCAAACTATTTCAAAAAATTCAAGAAGAAGGAAGACTTCCAAACTTGTTTTATGAAGCCAGCATAATTCTAATTCCAAAACCAGAAAAAGACACTACAAAGAAAGAAAACTACAGGCCAATATCCCTGATGTACATAGATGCCAAGATCCTGAACAAAATACTAGCAAATCGGATCCAGCAATACATCAAAAAAATTATTCACCATGACCAAGTGGGAATCATCCCAGGGATGCAAGGCTGGTACAATATTCACAAATCAATAAACGTGATACACCACATAAATAAAATGAAGAATAAAAACCACATGATCATATCAATAAGTGTCGAAAAAGCCTTTGACAAAATCCAGCATCCATTTCTGATAAAAATGCTCAGTAATGTGGGAATAGAGGGATCATATCTAGACATAATAAAGGCCATATTTGAAAGACCTACAGCCAACATCATACTCAATGGGCAAAAACTAAAAGCATTTCCCTTAAGAACAGGAAGAAAAGGATGCCCACTTTCGCCACTCTTATTAAACATAGTACTGGAAGTCTTAGCCACAGCAATCAGACAGGAAGAAAAAATAAAAGGGATCCAAATTGGAAAGGAGGAAGTGAAACTGTCATTATTCGCAGATGACATGATACCATACATAGAAAACCCCAAAGACTCCATCAAATATCTACTAGACTTAATAAATAAATTTGGCAAAGTAGCAGGATACGAAATTAATGGCAAGAAATTGATGGCATTCTTATACACCAATAATGAACTCACAGAAAGAGAAACTAACAAAACAATCCCATTTACCATTGCGGCAAAAAATAAAAATAAAAAAAAATAAGACACCTAGGCATAAACTTAACCAAAGAAATAAAGGACCTATTCGCCGAAAACTACAGGTCATTGAAAAAAGAAATAGAGGAAGATATAAAGAAGTGGAAACACATACCTTGTTCATGGATTGGAAGAATTAACATCATTAAAATGTCCATACTTCCCAAAGCAATCTATAGATTCAATGCAATCCCCATCAAAACACCAACGACATACTCCACAGAACTAGAACAAATACTTCAAAAGTTCATATGGAACCAAAAAAGACCTCGAATAGCCACAGCAATCTTGAAAAAGAAGAACAAAGTAAGAGGGATCACATTCCAGATTTCAGGTTATACTACAAAGCCACTGTAATCAAATCAGCCTAGTACTGGCACCAGAACAGACATACAGACCAGTGGGACAGAACAGAGAACCTACAAATGGATCCAAGGCAATACGCTCAATTAATATTTGACAAAGGTGGCAAGAGCATACAGTGGAGGAAAGACAGCCTCTTTAATAAATGGTGTTGGGAAAATTGGACACCTACACCCAAAAAAAATGAAACTAGACCACCAACTTACACCATACACAAGAATAAACTCAAAATGGATAAAAGACTTAAACCTGACCCGTGAATCCATAAAAATCCTAGAAGAAAATGTAGGCAACAAAATTTCAGACATCATACACAGCAGAATTTTTACTAAGGTAACAGAAACAAAGGAGAAAAGGAACACATGGGTCTACATCAAACTCAAAAGCTTCTGCACAGCAAAAAATACAATCATCAAAATGGAAAGGCAACCCACTGTATGGAAGAGCATCACTGCCAATGATATATCAGATAAGGGGTTAATTTCCAATATATAGGGAGTGCTCATACAACTCAACAAAAGAAAGACAAAGAACCCAATTAAAAAATGGGCAGAAGAACTAAATAGATACCTCTCCAAACAGGACATACAAATGGCTAAGAGACATATGGAGAAATGCTCAACATCACTAACCATCAGAGAGATGCAAATTAAAACAACAATGAGGTATCACCTCACACCTGTCAGAATGGCCACCATCTACAAATCATCAAACAACAAGTGTTGGCAAGGGTGTCGAGAAAAAGGGACTCTAGTGCACTGCTGGTGGGAATGCAGACTGGTGCAGCCACTATGGAAAACAATAAGGTGTTACCTCAAAAAATTAAAAATTGAACTTCCGTTTGACCCAGTGATCCCATTTCTAGGAATATACCCTAAGAAGCCTGAAACGCCAGTCAGAAAGAATATATGTACCCCCATGTTTGTAGCAGCACTATTTACAATAGCTAAGATCTGGAAACAGCTCGAATAGTAGACGAATGGATAAAAAAGCAGTGGTACATATACACAATGGAGTACTATGCAGCTGTAAGAAAGAAAGATCTCTTATCCTTTGAGACGACATGGAGGTACCTGGAAAGTATCATCTTAAGCAAAACAAGCCAAACAGAGAAAGACAAGTATCATATGATTTCACTTATTTGTGGAATATAATGAACAGAACAGTCTGAGGAACAGGGTAGTCCCAGAGACGTGGAAATGACGTACAGTCTGACAATCCCCAGAAGAGGGGGTGGTGGGGAAGAGATAAACCACAGAACTTACATGCATGGGTTCAGGAACAGTGGACATGGACAACAAAGTGGGGACGGCGAGGGGAATCACTGGGGATAAAGGAGAAACATTTGTAACAAAAATGAATAAATTAATTAAATTTTAAAAAAAAAAGAACATGGTAAGCCTTGGCCGGTTTGGCTCAGCTGTTGGAGCTTCAGCCTTCGGTCCAGGGAGACCTGGGTTTGGTTCCCGCAAGGGGCAAGTACCTCGGCTGCAGTTTGTCCCAGGCCCTGGTTGGGTCATGCAGGATGCATCCACTTTATGTGTTCCTTTTATGTCGATGTTTCTCTCTCTCTCTCTCTCTCTCTCTCTCTCTCTCTCTCTCTCTCTCTCTCTCTCTCCCTCCCACTCTATCTGAACAATAACAACAAAAAAGAACAAAGTAAGACAGCACAATAGACTCATTGCAAACCCTTCACTACTTGATGACAAGTAGGTGAAAAGCGTATTTCTGTCCAATGCTGTCTTTCGCCATGTCTATTCTTCACATTTTTCCTATTCTCCACACCCTCACCTCCCAGTCACTTTTTTTACCCCAGCCACTTTTTTACCCCAGCCGTTCCCACCCTTTAACATACATGCAAATTGCCTAGGATTTGGTCATCATTCTGGTTCAGAAGATCTGGAATCTGAGATTCAGCAGTTCAAACAAGTTCCCAGCTGATGTTGATGCTTCTGTTCTGAGGACCACACTGTTTAGTGAACTAATCTCTCCTCTTTATCCCATTGTTAGAGAGAACCAACATGTTTCACGTAAAAGGATATTTAGCAACATTCTCTGGGCACTAGACACACCTACTACACCTAATAATAAGATATGCAACGTAGATGTGGGAGATTTGGGCTCTCTGTATATTTAAAAGAGGAGGATATGGAAGTCATAGAATCCCTCCAAATCTACCTACAGGTTACCCAGATGCAGTGTTCTATCAATAAAACCAAGAACTGTACAGTAAAAAAAATAGATGCCATCTTAATGCTATTTAAATATATATTTCCTTCTTATTCATGATCTTTCACCCATTTAATTTTCTCTGAGTGATTATTCAGGTCACTCTTTAAGTGGGTTTCAATGTTTCCAGGCCTGTAGCTCATTATAAAAATGCTCACAACAGAGAGAATCCTGCTTCAGCACAGCACTGTGCTCCAGCTGGCAGACACAGAAATCGGTATGCGGATATTGTACCACAAACATTAATTTAGTATTATGTGGAAGGTTGATTGATTAATAAATACATAAGCCAGGAAGCCTAATTTAACTCTTAATTCCCTTTTTTATTTCACAGAGAGGGAAAAATTAATCTAGAAGTGTTGATTGATTGAGAGTTTTAGTCTCGTCTAGACAGCAATGGAAAATGACTATGAACCTGGGACTTCACAAACTGCATCATTTGCAAAATAAACCCGATCAACAAATTTCATCACACAGTGATTGATGATCATGGAGAAGAAGAATATGTAATCACCCAAGGAAGCAGTTCGCCATGCAGAGTGGAAAAAGGAGAAAGAATTAGCAAATATTTTCAGTTCAGAGGTGGACACAAATGAAAGAAAATATACTCAAAATTTTTTTTAATTAATGAGCATTAGAGCACTCCAGTAGACTAGCAAATTAGAATTAGTACATTGCACTGTGAAGAATGTACAGAATACAAATATATTTTAGCTGTTGTGGTCCCACAGCAAAGACTGCATGACGCAAATAACCAGCTTACACTCTTGCCACCATTTATAGGTCACATTTAGAACCCAATGTTCTATATTCAGATTTGAACAGTGCTTATTTTGTTCTAAAAACAAGAGAAACATACTCATTTTTCTCTTTTTGAAGAGTAGCAATTAAGCTGAGCAGAGCAATTTCTTATGAATTAGACCTGCATCTTCTTCCCGCGATTCTGTTTTTCTTGTCTAACTTATATTTACACAATGACAATCAAGGTCAAGTTCCAAGTCCTAAGCTACAGAAAGCTGACATCAGCATCATCAGTGCTGTTTACATTTATTGTATCCATGGAAGGAAAGAAAGAAGGTAACCTCTGAAGACCTGCTGCAATAAGAACTTAAATATTCTACCAGAGATTCTGATCAAAGTTCTCACATCAACCCTTTGTTTTATTAACTTTATTTTACCAATGAGAAAAATAAAGATTAGGGATGTTAGAAAGATTGGCCAATGCTGCAACAGCTATTAAGTAGCAGATCCCCATTTACATTGGGTTCCATATATGTTCTCAAGCATGATCTTCTTACAACATGTATCAGAATGGCCTGCAGAGCTTGTTAAGAAAAAATTGTTGCCTGGCCGGTGTGGCTCAGTGAATTGAGAGGTCCCGATTCAATTCCCAATCAGGGCACATGCCCAGATTGCAGGCTTGATCCCCAGTGGGGTGCATGCAGGAGGCAGCCGATCGATATCTCTCTCACATCGATGTTTCTGTCTCTCTCTCCCTTCCTCTCTCACTAGAAAGTCAATAAAAACATATTTGTTTTTAATTGTTGGGCTCCACACTCAGAGTTTCTGATTCAGTCGATGTATAATTTTTTTACTGCTACTGAAACAAATGACCACATACTGGGTGTCTTCAAACCACAATTGTGTTACCTCACTGTTCTGTGGGTCAGAAGCCCAGATGCAGCATCGCTCAAGTGGGTCGATGCTTCGAGTCTCACAAGGCTGAAACCAAGGTGCCAACAGGGCTGCATTCCTTCCTGGAACCTCTAGGGAAGAATCTTCTTTTGAACCCATACAGGTTGTAGGCAAATTCAGTTCCCTGAAGTCACCATTTCCTTGCTGGCTGGCAGTCAGGGGCTGAGCTCTGCTGCTCCAGACTGCCCGGCTTCCTTCCCATGGCTTCCCTGCGGCCCAACCCCGCAGGCCACCCCTCTCACTCGGAATCGCTCTGGCTTTACCTTTAGCCTACTCTCTGACTCCAGCCAGAGAAAGTTCTCTACTTTTAAGGACTCACTGTGATTAGATTCTACCCATTGGATAATCCAGAATAACCTTAAAAGTCCGTGAACCTTAATTACATCTGCAAAGTTTCTTTTATATGTAATATATTCACAGGATCCATGGATTAAAGGGTAGACATCTTTGGGTGGAGAGGGAATTCTACATTCTATTAACCATAGGCTGGGGCCCCAGAACCTACATTTCTAAGAAGTTTTTAGGTGATGCTGGTGGTCCAGGGACCACAGTTTGACAACCCCTGCTCCAGCTTTTACTGCAAGTGTGCCCATGGCACCACGTAAGAGCTGGTTAGAAATGCAAGATCTCAGGCCTCATCCCAGACTTGGTGGATAGAAGCTGCATTTTAACAAGATCCCCAGGTTATGTGTGTGCACATTAAAGTTTGAGAAGCATTGCTCTAGGGCAGTGAAAAAATGGAGGGAAAATCAAGTAAAGCATATGTTTTATTTATTCTCAAAACCTTTTGGAACAATATAGCTCCTCCTTTGTCCAAGTTGTCCCCCACCCTTTTTTTTTCCTCTTGCAGGAATGAAGGGAGGTATCTTACCTACAAAGTTGCATTTGTAAAGATACCTGCACTTTCTCTCCGAGTGGTTTTATTTGCTCACTCCTACTCCCAATTTTAATTCAAAAGTGGGGAGGGTGGTTTCTCTGTGCACACAGCCCTGGAAATGTGAGGCCACCTGAAATACTGCAGGCTGGACTCGATTCATTGGGCAGGCTTGACAGAATCATCCCTCCTTGGTCACATGCAGGGTTTAACAGGAATAGATTTCAAATGATGCTCAGATGGGTTCGGTACTGGCCATCACCCCTGACCAGAGACAGGGTGAGCACTGACAGGTGCAGCATACTCTACTTTTATTTTGCCATTAATAGGATTTACTCAGTACTGGAAAGAGATTCAGCAAAATCTAAGGGCCCCAGAGGAGAAGGAAATATTATTAACCCTTTTATTGAGGATGTTATTGGTTTTCTGTGAGTTGCCATTAGAGAGAAGTGACTGCAGTTAGAATATATTGCAGGAGACTGCAGAACAACGCAGACAGCCTGTGACTAAACACACAGCTAACTTCTATCCTCAACTTCAAAATGCTTAAATGTAATTACTGAAACCTAATCATTAAATATCCGGAGAAAAACAACGCAGACAGCCTGTGACTAAACACACAGCTAACTTCTATCCTCAACTTCAAAATGCTTAAATGTAATTACTGAAACCTAATCATTAAATATCCGGAGAAAATTGGAATATGTTTCAAGATGTAGACCTGAAAATTAAATATTTCAAACTGTCCTGCTTTTTTGTAATTTAAGGTGAGATAAAGAGAACAAAATGGAAATGGAAGGGTGTTTGTGAGTGAAAATGAGAACATGTGAGTTCAGTAAAGTGCTATTAAGTAAACTCCATTGGTAAAAGAAACCCCAAATCTCTCTCTCTCTCTCTCTCTCTCTCTCTCTCTCACACACACACACACACACACACACACCATGCTATTTCTTTTTTAGCGCTCCAAACTCCAGGTAACATAGGCCCATTCTGCTTAAATCACCACCTCTTGCCCCCAGTGCATTCCCCACATCCTTACATTGTCCTTTGATTAGATAAGGAGACTGGGAGAGTCCAGTACTAAACTCAGTCCTCTAAAACATTACCAAATCCTCTGTGGGTGCTCAATAACATCCTTTGTATTGGCAAAAGATGTCAGCAACTCAGAAATGTTTAATGAGGCACCTGAAAATGTAGACTAATTAATTATACCAACAATGAATCAATAAGACAATGGCCACTCAGGCAACACATGGGACAAAAGCCAAAGAGATAATAACCCAGCCAGTCTTGAAGAGAAAAACAACTCCCACCTCCCTGATCAATGCCATCCACCCCCACCTCCATTTCTGAAAACTATTTACCTCAAGAAGCATTTACCAAGAAAAAATGAATAAACAAGTAAAAGTTTCCTGAAATCTGAAGAGTGTTTCCTTTTGAAAATCACCTGGCAAAGTTGCAGATGTGTCATTGTTCATTTGGATCTGTGTTTATTGGGGGGAAGGGGAGAAATGGAAGAGAGTTCAAATGAAAGATGGGATCAGGGTCACTGGGGGGAACACAAGATGACCCTTCACTGGCCTCCTTCACCCAGTGGGCAGTAGGCAGGGCTTGGGCATGCAGCCAATAAACCTCAGATCATTTTTCTCCTGTATTTGAGTTCTGGGCAATATTCTAATTCATTTTGATGAAAGGTCAGTCTACAGTGTATCACTTCTTATGAGCCTAAAATATAATATTTGCATGTGCTTCATATATTGCTCTTCAAAGTGCTGCTGCTGAGTAGTAAGTCTCTTCTGGGTCAGCACCGCCCTTCTCCGTCCACGCACCATCCATACAATTGCTCTTCCTCTTCCCCTTTCTTTCCCAATCAGTTCAGTCCGAAAGTATTAGCCGGAGCGAGTCAAGTGAGAATCTGCCAGAATAAGGACTAAAAGGGGAAATGGGCTGCCAGCGCCCTTCCCCAAGCAAAACCCACTCCCGTTTTAGAATTTCTCTCTTGACTTGCTCCCGCTTGCTTATCCAGGTTGTGGAAACATTGTGGTCCTTTTCAAGTTTTCCTTTTCCTTTGCCGATTTGTATTCAACTTGCCCAGCTAATGGGTTGTGGTGAAGAATTAAGTTGAAGCACTTAGCAAAATGCTTATATCATAGTTCTCTATAATGTTTCTTCGTTTTAAAGGTTCTTCCTCCCTCCCCTGCATCGCGCCTGTCAGCATCGACAACCAGGAGAGTCGAATCTAAGCCTGAATCTCCTTAGCAGTGGTTCATCGCTTTGTTTAGATAATTCCCACCACGTCTTGCTGATTTTGCCTGGTAGTGCCTGAGCTGGACTACCTGGACTCAAGCTTCATCTCTACCACGTTTTACTAGCTGTGTGACCCTAGGCAAGTTCCTTAATCGCTCTGTCTCAGTTTGCTGTCTGTGAAATGGGGGTGGTAACACTGCCGCCTGATCAGCGATAGGAGATGAAATGAGACAACCTACGGATCGCTCTTAGTCTATGCCTGGTGCCTAACGAGGGCTTTCGTAAGGGGTAGCTGTTACCACTGCCCCTTGAATCTTTCCTTTTCTCACTGTCTCTGCTGGCTGCTCCCTCAGTTCCGGCTCTCACCATCCTCTAGGGTGCAAGTGCCATCACTATTTGACTTAAATGCAGCCAGTAGTATCACCTCCCCAAATAATCCGTCCTTCCCCAGCCATCAGAGAAACCAGTGCACGTGCAAAAGCCCCATATACCACTTCCTGGTAAAAGCCTTACCTAGAGGCACCTTCCCAAACTCTCAGGACTTCAGAACAGTGCAGGCTTCTTTCCGAGTCCCCGCAGGGCTGCTGCAGGGCTGAGCACCGGCAATGGATGGTCGCAGGGAGCTGCGCCAGCTTCCTGGCCAAGAGGACAGGCAGATGTACAGCACGGAACCCAATCACCTGCGGGCTGCGCAACCCCCTCCTCCACCACGGGCCGGATCACCGCAAGACGCCGGGCGTGGAGCCAGCAAAGATGTGGTGGTCGTCACCAAGCGGAGATCCGGCCAGGGAAGGCTGGTCACCTCCTAGGAGCAAACCACCATCAACAAGAATGCCCGGGGCCACCCCAGCACCAGCCAGCACATGGTCTGCAGGAACAAGTACCGCCCTGATAAGCGCGTGGCTGCCACAAGCCTGGTGAGGAGGAAGGGGGCCTGCCCCACCAAGCGCGCCTGAGCACATGCACCCCCTCACCAAAGCAATAAAAGTATCCTTTTTAAACAAGGCCCTGACCGGTTTGGCTCAGCAGTTAGAGCGTCAGCCTGCGGTTCAGAGACACCGGTTCGGTTCCTGCTAAGGGCGCCTACCTTGGTTACAGTTTGTCCCCGGCCCTGGATGGGTCGTGCAGGTGGCAAAAAAGTGTTTTTTTCTGACCAAATATCAGTGACACAAACATACATTTTGTGAAACAATAAAAATTAATTATTGAAAAATTTAATGTAAAACCAAACACAAAATACAAGCCTAACATGTCTGAAATTTCTATTATTAGATTTAACAGGCATAAATACTTCTTCAAATTGCTTCGAAAGTTCCAAAACACTGATTCCCTTTCATGGACCCATGACAAACAGTTGCACTCAGTCCTTTCATGGACCCATGACAAACAGTTGCTGAACACAGAAGTACCCCTGGAGAACTTTCAGAAGCACTATCAGGTGCCCTTCAGTACTTAGGCTAGTTCCTTGTTGAATCTCCTGTGTGTTGTGTGTGCGCGGCTGGGGGCGGGGGGGGGGGGGGGGAGTGTAGGTTTACAGTAGTGAGTATAGTGAGTATGTGAAACAGAATTAACAAAGCTATTGTAATAATCATAATCTGTATGTCTTTTTCCATGTGAACAACTGTAAACCTACTCACCTCTGTATGTATTGGGGGGGGGCCCCCAACATACAATGTTTCATTTCTATCTTTACCACATGCTGTTCTGTTTTCCCTTCCCATTTTTCTGAGCAGAAAAGTCCTAAACATCTTTTGAGATCCTATTCACGTGCTGTCTGGCCTCAAGTCTTGCATATCTGCTGCTTGGTATTGGTTGCAGCTCTGTCTCTGACACTGTGGTTGATGGTCACCACTGTCCCTCCACTTCTGTTGTTTGGCTGCCAGCACTCCAGTTTCCATGGTCCCTCTGTCTCAGTAGCTATTGACTGCTGGGTCCTATACCTCCACCAAGGCTGCTGTAGCTCTGGTGCTTATATACTAAAGGAAAACCCTCCCACTGAGCGACTAAAGCCACCTGGGACTTTCAGCGAAAGCTTGCTTGTCCTTCTTTCTATCTCTTCTCCTAGGGTCGCTGAGGCAACAACTTGAAGACTAATTCAGAAAATATTTAAAACACATGAAGCTGCATCTTAAAAACTTTGCCCAATGCCAATTCTGTTCCTGGTACCCAGCTGGATGTGGTAAAGACAGAAGGAAAGACACAGCCCCTGCAGAAAAGCAACCCTAAGAGCAGTTCAAGGGCTATAATCATATACATAGCACACAGGTGGTTGTAGTAATTCAAGGAACAGCACTCTACTGGTGACATAGATTTTAATGCTGGAAGAAAGTTCTACATAGGTCCTTCTTATGTCTGCACATCTTCTGCACAGAAGCACTGGAAACCTTTTCTCTCTTTTTAAGGATGTTTATAATTGAACAGACTTGAAAGATAGAAATATATCTCCTTCTAGAGCAAAGGGAAGAAATGTTAGTTGTACAGTATAACAAAAATATTGCCTCCCTCATGGGCAAAAATTGGTCAGGTTTTCTTTCAGCCCCTTTATTACAAAAGTTCGAGGTTTCCCAAGCTCAGGGTTTCCCAGCTGTGAAGCAAACCCAGTACACCAGTACATGTACAGCATCTCACACCTTCTGTGTTGCCCCCCTAGGGCTTGGGACTGGGGAGTCAGGGGGGCAAAAGGAACTGACACAAGCATGAAGCACTTGCTTGCTCTGTGGGGGGTAATCAAGTCCTTTGTCACCCAGGAGTGTCATGTCTTTTAGAAGCAACCATGAAATTGTGATGGGCTGAAGAATTAGCTTGAAAGTAGTGTAAAAGCTAAGAACCTTCATAGCTCTTGACATTTAGATGAGGCCAGGGAAGAGATTCATGAGTCCTGACCCCCACGTGAGCTAAAACAAACTCTTTTGTCTAAGTTAGCCACAGAGCACCCTACAAGATGAAGTGAAGAGCGCATGGAAGGGCAAGAATGCATGACCACACAACGCATTTAGAAAAATCCAAGAACATGCCCTGGCCGGTTTGGCTCAGCATTTAGAGTGTCGACCCATGGACCAATGAATCTCAGGTTCAATTACAGTCAAGGGCACATACCTCAGTTGAGGTTCGGTCCCCGGCCCTGGTCGGGGCTGTGTGGAAGGCAGCCAGTCAATATGTCTCTCTCACGTGGATGTTTCTCTCTCTCTCTCTCTCCCTCCCTCCCACTCTATCTAAAGATAAATAGAAAAATATCCTCGGGTGAAGATTTAAAAAAAGAAAAATCCAAGAACAGGTTGACCAGATCATCATCAAGCGTTCTGCACACAGTCATGAAACTAAATCAATGTACAGTAAGTGCTCGTTAAAGTTGTTGATAGGTTCTTGGAAACTATGACTTTAAGCAAAACAACATCTTTATCATAGGCTAACTGATCCAAATAAGAGTTAAGTTCCAACAGCATATTTCTGGTCACAAAAACATCACAAAACTTCTAAATAAAGACATGAGACATTTCTAATATTAAACACTGAAATAAATATGAGCTATACTACATTTTTAAAAGATTAATACAGACAAGTATTAATTCAGACAAGATAATTATTTTCCAGCCCGTTTATTCCAGTTCAGGGTCTTGAGGGGCAGGTGCCTATCCTGGTATCTCAAACCACAAGACAGGAACTCACCCTGGATAGAGCACCCTTCCAGCTCAGGGCACACTCACCCACACCCACACCCACTCAGACCAGGACAATGTAGACCCAATTCACCTGATGCATATCTTCGGGATGTGCAAATGCCACACAGACAGTGGCCTCACCAGAAATCAATTCTTTTCATCAACTTTATAACAAAATGATTTTGCATGAAATGACATTGCATGAAATGACGTTATTTGAGGAACTGCTATATTCAGTTTGGCCTTAGGGTCCATTTTGAGTTAAAATTTTTAATGATATAAACCATGGCCTTTGAATTAACTAATGCAGTACTTCCCAAACTGATGTTAAAGAAAAATATGTAGTGTAATGTTATTGGTGTGCAAAGAAAAGTAGACTTTCCTTGTACGATTAAATTTGTTTGTTAACCGCAAAGTTCAATAGGTCCCCCACCCCCCCGAAGCCCTTCTCAGTACTTTAATATGGCAATAAATGTTTTGAATCACCAAACAGAAACTTAGCACACAGCCTAGCTCAAGCCAATCGGATCAGATATCCTTTTTTTGGGAATCCATGATCAACATTTCCCAGAATCACTGTTCTGCTCCTGCTGATATGAGTAATGTTGGTTTTAATCTGTTTTAAAATTACTGACATAAGCAAACAAATAAAATTATAATAGAATAAAATTTGTCTTAGGCTTATTTGCTTTTAAAATGTGTCTATGAGAGTAGGATTCTGTGGTCCTAAACCTTCATGACCTACAAAAAGTGAAATTCTATAAAAGCGTATGTGCATCTGTTCTCGGCTCCAATTAATAAGTCATTCTATTAACTGCACAGGAACATTTAGGCATTTGTCATACATCCTCATATCTAGTTGACTGAGTTGTTCCACTATCAATCTATACAATACTAGAGAGAGAGAGAGAGAGAGAGAGACAGAGAGACAGAGAGAGACAGAGATCTCACAATAGAGCACAGCAGATGGGGAAGTGTGCTGTGCGTTTAGGGAACAGAAAGCATGTCAATTTAGCTCTTACTAATTGATACATAAGGGGCATCACTGCATGAATGCAGGGACATGGAATGATAAAATGGGAGTTTAAATGATCTAAAAGTGTATTATTACAGGATTATTACAGGAACTGGCTCTTATGATTATGGAGGCTGAGAAGTCCCACGATCTGCCATCTGCTAGTTGTAGAACCAGGAAAGTTGGTGGTATAAATCCCAGTCCAGGTCCAGTTCCAAAGGCCCAAGAACCAGGAGCCCCAATATCCAAGGGTAGAAGAAGATGGATGTCTCAGCTCCCACAGAGAGCAAATTCACCCTTCTCCTCTTTTGTATTCTATTAAGGCCCTTGAGGAATTGGCTAATGCCTACCTGCTTAGTGAGAATCATCTTTACTCTGCCTGTTGATTTAGATGCTAATCTCTTCTAGAAACAGGGTTACAGACACACCCAGAAATGACGTTTCACCAGCAATCTATGCATCCCCTCCCTATCCCAGTCAAGTTGACACATAAAATTACATAAAGCCCTGAATTCGCAGTCCTACTTATTAATCCTATGAATTTGGATGTCATTTGCCATTTAGAACCTTAGTTTTCTCATTTCTAAAGTATATCAAATTAATTTCTGGCTGCATTGTCAAAACAGAGTAGTTTACTTGGGAAAAACAAAAAAACTTTGGAAAACTCAATGATTTAAAGCAATAAAAATCAAATGCTTCTTAACAGCCTAGTCCAATTTGGTTTGGGGGCATGGCAGTGAGGAAAAGTGGGGTGGGAGCTCCATAGTAGGGTGACTTCCAGACACTTCATCTGGGATGCCATTATCCCTAACATATGGTGCCCAAATTCACCACAGAAGGGAGAAGAAACTTTAGGAGGAGATAGTTCGTAGACCAGGCCTGAGCATAAACTAAATCTGTTCACATCATTGGCCAAAATTAGTCACATGGCTCCACCTCAATGTCAGGAGCTTGGAAATCAAGACTTTGTCTTGCCCAGGAAGGAAAGTTTTGGGGAACACATACAATGCTTTGTGATTTTCCATTGTTATTATGAAGATAATATATGTGACAAGGTTAGGATAATATATATATATATTATTATATATATGTGAAAGGGCTGGGTTAATGTAAATCACTCCACAACATGTTAGTTATTTAAGAATGAAAAGATAGATTGGGACCAAGATATCAAGGCCCTTAAATTATTGCCAATTAAGGAAGTTATAATTTACTCCATAGGTTATGGGGTGCAACAAAAAGCTTTTGAAGAGGAGAATTATTTAAACCAATTTGTTCATTAGGAAGAATGAGCAGCTGTCTATAGGCTGATGATTCTATAGGCTGGAGATTCTGGGGAAAACTGTAGACAATTGTCTTTTTTGGTGGTTCAAGAACTATAGGGCTTCAAATAGGGCAAGGTCAGAGGTAATGTAGGAAGAATAAGAAGCATTACCGCCAATTGCTGTATTTCATTAGTCTTCATAACTGAGATAGCTTTTGCAGAACCTGTATTATAATATGTATTCAATAAACATTGCTAGATGAAACAACAATGACTAAATGAATGGACAACTATCCGAATTCCATTCTGTAGAGCAGTTAGTTTTATATATGACTGTCTCATATAGATCATAATTTGTTGAGGTTAGGAATTATTTCCATCTTCGTGCAGGAAAGGTCATGATGTGAGCCTAATAAGCACAGATAATGTAAGAATCGGTATGGCAGTGAGTGTTCACATGTGCAAACACGTGAACAGGATTTTGCAGCAGAGGATTATCCTGGCTACACCAAAATTAACTTCACACCAAAATTAACTTGAATAAAGCTCACTAACCAGGGAGACATAGAAGTCTTTTGGAAACAGGGGCAAAAAATATGTAGTTTAAAATCTTTTATTGATTTTTAGCATAAGTTTCTAGCTCCTTGGGATCACATTTAAAAAAATAATAATACTACTACTGTGTTAACATTTAGAGGATTAGATGAAATAAACACAACCTCCTAAAAGCTCAAAGAGCTGAAATAAAGGAATATTGTTAAACTAGCGATGATTTTACTAAAGAAAAACTATAATGACAATGTGTTTGCTTTTCAACTTAAATGGAAAATCTATATAGACAGAACACTGTATACTATATTGCTTTAAGTCTAATTTTATAACATATAATTTTCAGGATTTTCATAATTTAGTAATTGCTTCTGATAAACTGTTTATACATTTCTTTTGCATTTCTCTGTTTTTCTATTGAACTTTTTTAATCTATTTAAATTCAAGTAAATAAATAAAGTGCTATCTCTGGAGCTGCATTTTAAAGACAAAAGCATCAAAAAAGACACTATATGTCATGTTGGGTTTTCATTGCCTTGCACATAAGTCATTCAATAATCATATTGAATGAATACATGTGGTGGTTTAACTGTTTAATCTGCCATTAGTCTGCACATGGACTTACAGTGAATGTCAATGCAAGTCGCTTCTGACAACACAGGAGGATAATATATGCAAAGGGTCTTCTGGACATGGAGTCCACTTTGATCTCATTTTTAAGTACAGACATTAGTTCTGATTTTTCAGTGTCCTTTGAAATCCTCTGATCTTCTCTAATGAGCCACTTGATTACATAAGGCTTTGCCTCGTGTTTCAAAATGAATTGGCAGGGTCTATGTTAGCCAGCATTGAACTCAAGAAATGTTAATAGTAGAGCAGACTGTTAACAAGCAGTTACTCTTGTTTTACTTTTGTTACCACAAACCAATTTGCTTCAGCAATTTTTACCTACTAAAAAAGTTACACAGATTAGAACATGTCTTTAAAAAGGAGTAGCTTCTAAATAAACTTTAGATGCAATTAGAATTACGATACTTATTATGAAGAGCTATGTCTCCCATTTGGCGCTGGTGACAAAGGTCGAACATGTCATCCTATAAAATACCACATAATTAAACAAAGCAATTCTGTAATTACAGAACTGGATAAATTTCCAGTTTCATAATTATTTTAACCTATAGATGATCTACTTATACCAAAAATAAGTTTAAAAGATAAAAGAACAGAATTTCTCTTCAGCACAATTTAGTTTCATTCCCATTTCTCTCCATTTGTCAACTACTCTTTTTAAAAATAAAAGTAACAAATAGCAAACAGTTTTCTGCTCCTGTTCTCACCTTCCTCAGTATTATGTATAGATGTGGGTATAGAATGATCTTCTGTTTGAGAATTGCTAAAACCCAGCACCAGAAAGGAGACATGAAAGTGGTACCTTGCATACTGAAAACTCAACCCCCATCCTCAAAAAGTGTAAGAAGAATGCCTCCGAAGTTGAAGGAACTCATAATAATCTGATAGAGACAAAACTCTCTAAAAGGTAAAATCCCTGTTTCCGATTACAATCAAATTACACCACGATGTAGGCAAATTCCCACCATGCCTGTTTCCTGTGTTAAGCTTCTAAAAGTTTCATCCTAAATTGCATACCACCCCTCATTGTTTCAAAGTGCAAAAGAAACCAGCTCTCTCACCAAGCTTCAGATAAATGTCCAGCTACCCCAGGTCCAGTCCCACTTCCCCTATCACACTAAGATGAAGGACATCTCCTATAGGTAATTCTATAGAAGAAATCTATTCTGGTCAATGCAACACACTCTGAGATGACCCCCTCCCCAAAAAAATCTATTTTAAAAACCATCTTTCAGAATATCCAGGTCATTGGATAAATTTTAAAATCAGTGATGACCAAGTACTTTCATCAAATATCCATGATATACCTTAGGCATTTTGCTGTGTGCTAGTCCTAATACCTTAGCAAAATTTCACCTTTGAGTAGGTTCTCTTGTTAATTATTTAGTCCTTTAACTTTGAAAGTAGTATTCTTGCTTTAGGCCCAGAACACTTCCCCACAGTACGATGAGTAAATGTCCTCAGATACCAAGGGGTTAGGTGGAGTTTCTATAAATGAAAAATCTAAAAAATGATGACACCTGTTGAAGTTGCTTCCACATCTCACTATTAGAGCTTGATGATAACTTTGCCAGAAGGTTGTATTTACCTTCTGGAAATGTGCAAAACAGAGCAGGCTAACCAATGAGTCACAGGGTACAAGTTCAAGGTCCTTTGGGGACTCACCTCCCAGTCTGAGCATTCAGACCAAGGGGGAACAAGGGTCATTACATGATTGCAGTAATCCAGGCAGGGCAGCCTGGACTTCTCTTTCAGCCTCCTCTCTTTCTGAGTTTTGGTATAAAAATATAGGACTAAATTATCTGATGTCTACATAAACCAAACACCCACTGTCAGTTTCAACTAGAGAACAACTTGAAGCAATATAAAGTGAGCATATCTTTATGCATCATTTCTTTGCCAGACACCTTTTAAGGTATCTTATAAAAATTATCATTTTTTATCTCTATGGCAAGCTTTCTTATTTGTTTGTTTATTTATTTATTATTATTATTTTACATGAGAAGTTCTAGGTTCTAAGAATTTCAGTAACTTTATGAAGGTCGCCCAATAAGGAAGTAATAAACTGAGCATCCGTCTCCACGGCCCATTATCTTTTTACTATGGTATTTTGTGTGTATTACATGCCATTGACTCAGTTCCAACTCCTGGTGACTCTGTGAATGAGTGATGCCCACAATGTCCTGTCGTCAACAGCCCTGCTCAGCTCCTGCAGATTCGTACCTATGGCTTCTTTTATAGAGTCAATTCATCTCATATTTGGTCTTCCTCTTTTCCTGCCATCTTCCATTTTTCCCAGCATTATTGCATTCTCCGAGGATCCCTGCCTTCTCATGATGTGTCTGAAGTAGGATAGTTTCAGATTTGTGATTTGCATCCAGTGATGTTCCAGGTTTAATTTATTCTCCAACTGACTAGTTCATCTTTCTGGCAGTCCCACAGAGCTCTCCTCCAACATCATGTTTCAAATGAATCAGTGTTTTTTCCCATCAGCCTTCTGCACTGTCCAGTTTTCACATCTGTATTCAGTAATCAGGACTATGAGGTTGTAGATAATCTTAGCCTTGGGCTCTAATGACACATCTTTGTTCCTGGTGATCTTTTCCAATTCTTCCACTGCTGCCGTTCCAAGTCTCAGCCTGATTTCTTGGCTGCAGTCTCCATTTGAACTGATTAATAGACCAAAGTAAATCTTTAATAATTTTGATGTCTTCATTGTCCCTGTTAAAGTTGTATTTTTCTTCTATAGTCATAATTTTGTCCTCTTGATATTGAAATCAGCCCTGCTTTGGCATTTACTTTTTTCACTTTCATCAGAAGTCATTTCAAAACATTGCTACCTTCTACTAGTAAATTGGTGTCATGTGTATATCTTAAGTTATTGATATTTCTTCCACCAACTTTCACTCCTACTTCCTCTGAGCCTAACCCAGCAGTTTGTATATGTTCTGTGTACAGATTAAACAATAGGGAGATAAAATGCATTCTTGCCCGATACCCTTGCTTATAAAAAACTATTCTGTCTCTCCATATCTGTCCTGACTGTGGCTTCCTGTCCGTCAGAACAATCTGTCTCAATTTTTCTTTCCTTTTTACTTCTGGCATTGTCTTTTTTGCATTCTTCTCTAATAATATTTCTCGTTTCAGCCCGAAGTTCTTCTGGTTCGCGGTAAATTAAATTTAACAATGCAAATCTGTTTTTCATGTGGACTTTAACTCCATCAGTTATGTTATTTAAATTATATTTAGCACTACGGTTCTTTTGGTGCTCTCTTCACCTTTACTCTAATGTTTGATATTAACAGTTTGTGGTCAGGACAGCAATTTGCTCCTGGTCTTGTTTTGATAGAAACAATGCAGCTTCTGCATCTCCTAGTCCCAATCACAGAGTCTGTTTGATTTCTGCACTGGCTCTCTGACGATGCCCATGTATACAGTTGTCTGTTGGTTGCTTGAAGCGTGTTTGTGATGGACAAGTTGTTGGCTTTGCAGAAATCTATGAACTGATCTCCTGCTTAATGTATGACCCATATTCTAAATTTGCCAATGACATTTGATTCTACTGTATTTCCTACTTTTGTGTTCGAGTCACCTATAATTATCAGCATGTCTTGTTTTGGTATGTAATCAATTTCTTCTTGGATACATTCATAAAAGCTTTCCGTTCATCTTCTTAGCCTCTGTGGTTGGAGCCTAGACTTGAATGATGGTTATGTTAACAGCATTCCCTACAAGTATGATTGATATTATTTGATCAGACCTTGCATTATAGCCCCTAACTGCCTGTGCTACATCTCGCCTCAATATTAAAGCCGTTCTGTTTCTTCTGAGTTTGTCATTTCCAGTAGTTGCCTGACTGGAAATGGCCCACTCTAGTCCATTTTAGTTAACTACCAATACGCACTGCAATGTTTAGAAGTTCAATCTTTTACTTACATGGCATGTTACCTCATAGATTTTAAGTTTTAATGCTGAGCATTGTGTTTCTTAAGCTCTAAACCTTATTTTTTAAAAATCTGTGAAACTGTAACATTCCCAAGGTCACGCACAGCTGATAATTGTCAGTGATGGGATTTGAATGCTTGGTTTTATGTCTCTTTCAACATACAGCATTAAAAAGAAATTGGACATCTGGACTTCCTCTGCCAATTCTTTGCACGGAGATCAGTTTGAAGGCATCTTTCCTCTCAGTGATACACATCCTATATATCGTAAAGACCTGATCATTTTACTTTCAAAATGTCACTCAAACCCATATCTTCTCTACATCAGCATCTCCACTTCTAATACTAATTGCCATCATCTCCAGCTGAGGCTAAGTGATCTCCCTCATCCACTCAGTCCTTCCTCTGATAGAGTCGGAGAGATCTTTTGGAATATAAATCAGGCCATATTATCAGTGCTTAACACCTTTCAATGACTTTCTGTTTCATTTAGGATTAGCTCTGATCACTTCTCCCCTCCCGTCTCCCGCATTCCTTACATCTCCTTACTTACTCCGTATCAAGTCCTTTTACACACCCGGGTTCATGTGTGTGGTTCCTTCTGCCTGGAGCCCTCTTACTCTTCCATCGTTCCATTTCATAGATAGATATACTCACTGATATTTCCGTACCTCTCCAATCCCATTCAAACTGGGTTCCCCTCTTTCATAGTCCCCTGCATTCATGAGGGCATGGGCTATGCTGCAATAACAGAGAGATCCAAAGAGACAGTGGCTTAAATAAGACGGAGGTTCATTTCTCTGTCACATTATAATCCATGAGTTCAAAGCTATAAGGGAGGTTTCTCCATCTTCAAAACATCCTGGAGTCCAAGGATGCTGCTTCAGTTATCATCATCTTCTGGCCAGCAGGAGGGGAAAAGCGCCAAAGGAATGATTACTTTTTAGGACACTCCCCAGAAGAGACAAAAATCAATTCTGTTCATAGCCCATTGGCCAGAAGTTAGTCATCTGGACAAGAGATGATATGTTTGTGGTGGTATTCCCAACTGAAATTCACACATTCAGCTGTAAAAGATAGGCAGAGTGTACATTTGTAAAAAAAAAAAAAAAAAAAAAAAAGAACAAGCAGCCTCTATACTTTCTCTTCACTGGACTTATTTCAGTTGGTAATACATGTTTATTTAGATTGTGCTTTGTTCAATGCCTGTCCTCTCTTTCGACTGTAAGCTTAATGAGGGAGAACCATTTTACCTGTTTGTATTGTTGCAATGCTCCCCTGTGCCTAACACAATTCTGAAGTAAAGTAGATGAATCATAAACATGTAATAATAATGAGTAAATAAAAGTCCTTTAAGAATTGTACAAACTAATGTGCCTACCTTCCTTTATATATACTCCTCAGAGGACAAAACATATACATTGTGTATGTGGTATATGCATCTCTTTGGACCGTGGCAACCCCTGCGCTGCCTCTGTTCTTCAGCACACATTTCTTCCTGAAACACCTTGCCCAGGGCTTAGTAACACTCTTGACTTAGTATTGCATTTGTTACTACTAATCAACTCCCTATTGTTCTTATAATTCTCTTGCCTTGGTCTCCCTTGTTAACCAGTTTTACTTCTGATCTCCTAACCAAATAGGCTAGATATCCTTCTTTCGTTCCTCTACCACAGTGAGGCTCTACTCATTGATATCAAGTCATTCTTTTATTTCACAACTATTTGAATATCTACTCTGTTTACTATACTAGCCACCAAGAATACAGAAATACATAATATAACTTCATTTTTCTAGGAAACTCAAAGCCTATTTAGGAGACAAACTAGGGGAGGGGGTGGACAATTCCAATGCAAGGCTACAGGTACTATAAAGGAGGCATGCTTAGAAAACTATGGGAATACATTTACTGACTACCTGCTGTTACCTCATTGCATCTGATAGTATTAGCATCAGATCATCTGAACTTTAAGATAAAGAAGTTGAGGATCAGGGAGTTAAAGTAATTTACCCAAAGTCAAACATCTTGGAAGTGAGAAAGACTATCTGATAGCAAGTTCATCCTCTTTTTCTTCTGCAAGCTCTAATGCAATTCTACTATATTCTAGTGCAAGTTCTTTTGTCAAGCTGGCTCTGGTTCTGCCTCTTCTCTAGCTCCAGCCAAGCTCTGACAACATCTATTCTAGGAGACTTGGGAGAAGACTTTAAACTTCCTTTGATCTGGCCTTGTAAGTTCCAGAATGTCACTTTTACTGAATTCAGGTAAGTCTAAGTCAAAAACACCAGCCCAGATTCCAAGGGCAGAAAATTTGACTTTACTTTTCAATGAAAGAGATAGCAAAAAATCGGTGGCCTTCTTAACCAATCTCATGTAGAATGGGACAGAACTTGGTTCAAATCCCAGCTTTGCCACTTACTAACAGTATAACCATAAGCCCTTTACTTAGCCACTTTGAAATTTAGTATTCTTATCTGTAAAATGTTAAAAAAAAAAAAACAGTATCCAATTGGGTTGTTGTGAGGAATAAATGAAATCCAGTGTATAAAATGCTATATGCCAGGCAGATGCTCAGTAAAGGTTAGTTTTCTTTGCCCATCATGTCCCACTCTCCTGTCAAGTGGGTGGCAGAATAGGGTTTCAATTAGCATTTGATAAAAGAATGAGTGAAACTATGCAATTCATGGAGCTTTCAACATAATCTTCCAACACACTATTCATCATGTCATTCTCATATTTAGGAATGTAGGGGACCTTTCCATTGTTTTATTTTTTCAATCCTCACCAGAGGATATGTTTCCATTCATCTTCAGATAGAGTGGGAGGAAGAGAGAGAGAGAAAAATATTGATGTGAGAGAGACACATCAACCGGTTGCCTCGTGCATCACCCCAGCCAGGACCTGGGACTGAACTGCAACTGAGGTAAATGACCTTGACCAGAATCAAACCTAAGACTCTCTGGTCCATGGGCCAATGCTTTCACCACTGAGCCAAATCAGCCAGGGCGGGACCTTTCATTTGTTTAAAAAAGGAACAAAAGACTTCCGGTCAAGATGGCGGCGTAGGCAAACGCGGTATCGCATCCTCCCACAAACACATCAAAGTTACAACTAAACTATAGAACAACCATCATTCAAAACTGCCTGAAATCAAGTTGAATGGAAGTCCTACAACTATGGAATTAAAGCAGCAGCCACATCCAGACTGGTAGGAGGGGTGGAGGGGCGACGGGCTGGTCCCACACCCATGTGTAGCGGATAAAAAATCAGAAGGACACCTCGGCTGGGAAGGTCCTCCCTGAGGACTGAGAGGTCCCCACTCAGGGTTCCAGTGCCAGGAAGAGAAGTCCCCATAACTTCTGGCTGGAAAAACCAGTGGGAACTGAGGCTCAGGGAGGCTGACGCGGCTGGAGCCCCAGGCAGCTCCTTAAAGGACCCGCACACGGACTTATCAGACTCCCTTCCTCTAAGCTTGGAGGGGAGGCAGCTCGAGGGGCACCAGAGACATACAGGGAAGAACTGAGCTATTTGGCACTGGAGCGAGGGCTGGAGAGGGGGCTTTCTCCGGGACAAACGTGCTGTCAGAGGCCTTTGTTCCTTTGGTGAGCCCTTCCCGGGGGCGGCAGACAGAAGCCATATCTGGGACTCCAGCAACCTGGCTCACACTGGAAGCCCCGCCCTGGTGAATCCCTGAGGCCCTGCCCCGCCCCACCCAACTTTCAGGCCCACCCAAGCTGTTGCCAGTTGCTTAACCATAGGATTGGCCTGTCTTGGATCCTGCTTCAGGTTTTCCTAAATTCTTTCAAACAAGCAGCATCTGGTCTCAGCAAGCCCCATACCTCTCGTTAAGTAATACACAGAAACAAACACAGGGAGGCAGCCAAAATGAGGAGACAAAGAAACAGGTCCCAAATGAAAGAACAGAACAAAACCCCAAGAAAAGAACTAAGCGAAATGGAGATAAGCAACCTAACAGATGCTGAGTTCAAAATACTGCTTATAAGGATACTCAATGAACTCAGTGAGAACCTCAGTGAACTTAGTGAGGGCCTCAAGAGCATAAAAAAGGACCAGTCAGAATTGAAGGAGGCATTAACTGAAATAAAGAATAATTTACACAGATTCAATAGTAGAGTACATAAATCCAAGAAGCAAACCATCGATTTGGAATATAAGGAAGCAAAAAATGCCCAATCAGAACAGCAAAAAAAAAAAAAAATCCAAAAAAATGAGGAGAGTGTAAGGAGCCTCTGAAACAACTTCAAGCTTGCCAACATTCGCATCTTGGGGGTGCCAGAAGGAAAAGAGCAAGAACAAGAAATCAAAAACCTGTTTGAAACAATAATGGCAGAAAACTTTCCTAACTTGGTGAAGGAAACAGACATACAAGTCCAGGAAGCACAGAGAGTCCCAAACAAGATGAACCCCAAGAAGCCCACACCAAGACACATCATCATCAAAATGCAAAAGGTTCAAGACAAAGAAAGAATCTTAAGAGCAGCAAGAGAAAAGCAGTTAGTTACCTACAAGGGAGTTCCCATAAGCTGTCAGCTGATTTCTCAAAAGAAACTTGAAAGGCCAGAAGGGAGTGGCAAGAAATATTCAGAGTGATGAAAAGCAAGAACCTACAACCATGATTACTCTATCCTGCAAAGCTGTCATGTAGAATCAATGACCATATAAAGAGTTTCCCAGACAAGGAAAAGTTAAAGGAGTTCATCACCATCAAACCATTATTATATGAATGACGAAGGATCTTTTTGAAGAAAAAGATAAAATATATGACAAACAAAATTGCAATGAATACATATCTATCAACAATGGAATCTACAAACAAAATGAACAGGCAGAACAGAAACATTCTCATAGATACAGAGAACATTTTGTTGGTTGCCAGATGGGAGGTGGGTTGGGGAATGGGTGAAAAAGGTGAAGGGATTAAGAAGTACAAACTTATTGCTAGACTGACAAACCTCAAAAGGAAAGGGGTTGGAATAAACCAAAGAACTTATATGCATAACCAATGGACACAGACAATAGTGTGGGAAAAGGCAGGAGGGGTGCAGGAGTGGGGAAGAGGGGGTCAATGGGGGAAAAATGAGGAACATCTGTAATACATTCAACAATAAAAATTAAACAAAAATAATAAAAATAAAAAAGGAACCAAAGTTCCCCGCTGAGCATTCAGAACTCTGGGACCTCCAAACCTCTGCTATCTCAAACCCCACTCCATCCCCAGGCAGATATGGCAGCCTCCCAACTATTACTCTAGCACAGAGCACAGCACTAACATGTCATATGTGCTTACAACTACCCTCACTGGAACAGGAGGGGAGCCAACTGACAGAGCTCCCAATGGCCACACCTAGGACAACGCAATGAATAAAGTAGTATTAGATTATAACCCAAATTATGAAATAAATATTTATGAGTCCATATAGATATAGATAAATGATTGAATAAATTAATAAATGGAGGCCCTGGCAGGCTTTGCTCAGTGGTTAGAGCATCATCCTGTGGTCTGGAGAGACCGGGGTTCGGTTCCTGCTAACAGCGCATACCTCAGTTGTGGTTTGTCCCCGGCCCTGGTTGGTCGTGCAGGTGGCAGCCACTCGATGTGTCCCTTTCACGTCCATGTTTCTCTCTCTCTCTCTCTCTTCCTCTCTCTCCCTCCCTCCCACTCTGTCTGAACAAAGAATGGAAAAATGTCCTTGGGTGAGGATAAAAAAAATAAAAATAAATGGAGGAGAAGAGACACATATTCAAATAATACCTCATAAGAGGTGAAGCATAACCCCCTACTTGTTACCTGTGGGCTATGTGTAGTGACTTCCTTCCAAAGAGTATGATATGGAAAGGGGGACACTTGACAATCACTGCCTCTGTCAAGTGATCAAGGTCAACATCAATAGTTATAAGTCACGTTGATAGTATGTACTCTTGATATGATGTGATGAGAATATCACTTCACCTCTGTGATCATCTTCCAAAAAAATCCATGACCTCAATCTAATCGTAAGAAAAACATCCTACAAATTCTAATTGAAATATGAGTACTTGACTGTGTCAAAACTCTCAAGTTCATCTGAAACAAGGAAAGTCTGAAACACTGTCACAATCAAGAGGAACCCAAGGAGACATGACAACTATGATGTGGCATCCTAGGTGAAGTCCTGGCACAGAAAAAAGGATATTAGTTAAAACTAATAAAATCTGAATAAACTATGGAATCTAGTAATAATAATGTATCATTGTGGATGTATTGATTGTAACGCATGTATTATACTAATTTAAGATGCTAGTAATGGGAGAAACTGGGTGGCAAGTATATGGAAAATCACTGAATTGTCTTCCTGATTTTTTGAAAATTTTAAGTTGTTCTAAAAGTTAAGTTTCTATTAGAAAAAGCAAAACCAGCTCTTGCTAAGCACTGCACTCCCATCCAGTGCACAGAAGACTGATTCCTTCTGAGGCTGTATCAGTCCCAGTGGTCATGCTGGGGAGGCGCAGGTTCCAGAAGTAAATGTGTTTCTGCATCTACGTTGAGTGGAGTATGGGTTCCACAATTTGGAATTACATCTCCATGCTAATCCAACCCACTTCCTTCCTGCATTCCCTTTTGTTCATGGCACAGCCATCTGCTAGCTCCCAAAATTCAATACTTCAAAGTCAGCCTCTCCTTTTTCTGCTCAATTTTCTAAGTCCAATTGCTTTTAACCCATAAATTTTATTTCAAATCCAGTATATCAACTCAATACCACTCTTTGTTCAGGTCCTCCACTTACGGCATGCACATGCCTTTATAATTTACTTTGCCCCCAGTTTCTCTCCAGTTTCAATCCATCCTCCAAAGTCACCAGAGTTAGCTTCCCCAAACATAAATTTGATCACAGCAATGCCTGCTTATGATTCTCCCACTCCTCTCTGACAGAATACACTCCTACTAGCACAGATAGGTTCTTCACACTTTGAACCAAACCCACATTTCCACTTTCCTTCCTTGTCCCTTCCTCTGATGTACCTTATGTCGCGGTCACAACAGGTAGCCAGTGCACTTCCGCAGTACATCCTGGATTCTCAGAACTTCATTCCTTTGCAGGTCCTGGGAGCTGTGACAGGAATGCTCATGTCATCTCCTCCCTGTGTTTCCTCACTTCGTGAACCCCTCATTCCACAATGTCATCTCAAAGGTTACTTCTTCTCAAAGCTTTCTCTGACTCCCCAAAGCAGAGCTCCTCCTTTACAGCACTGTGCATATATCACTACACTGATTTCCACAAGAAGAGTCTCTCATGTGTGAGGCCACCCACCACCCACCTGTGTCTTCCATGCTTGCAGCAACGCCTCACATGGTGGGTACCCAATAAACGTGTGCTGGTGCTTCCCTTCGGTGACTCCCCACACCCCTCTGGACCACACTCCCTGGGGCCCCTTCCACCCTTACCAGGCACACCCACCTCACTCCCCAATCAGGACCTTCTTTGAAAGATGACTGTGTCCCTGTTTCTTCAGGCAAGACTCTCTACAGTAGGAGTCAGCAGAATTAGAATAGAATTGGCACCTTGAGCTTAGCCACAGGCAGAAGCACAGGCGGCAACCCTACTGGTGACTTCTGTCTCCTTTTGTGTAAATATGTCTCACTGTGTCATTATTATACACTGCTGACTCAAGTTGGAGCAGTTGCAGCCATCAAGGGGGCAAGGGAAGCTGCTTTTCCTAATAACTACAGTGTCTCATTGCTTCCTCTCTGACCAAGCAGTTACAGATCCCAGCAGACAGCAAGAGAGTGCCCCTGCCCAGTCCCAAGCTCATAGGCTGGGGTCCCACTAGCTTAACTAATATGTGAATCTCTTCATGACCCTCAGAGTCTATAAAATGCTCCCCAAAGTCGGTAGAGATACTACCAGAAAGACAGGTTCAAACAATGAATATTACATCACTAAGAAACCAAATTAATAAGGGAAAATTATAAAATAAATTTTATCAAGTAAATTATACAGAAACTCAAACTTGTTCACACAAATTGGTATTAAAAAGTAAGCTTAAAACTGGTCCCCTGACCACTGAATACCAAATGAATATTGAAGGCTATATTCACAGATTATTTTCCAAAAATTCTTTGTAAAGAACTCTATATTTTATCACAATAAAGCCATTTCTTTATTTTTATAGTTTGTCTAAAAATTTGAATTGCACAGCACCTATGTTTTTCCCCTTGTTTTTGTGTATATATATATATATATCATCTCTTCTTTTCAATAGTCATTCTTCTTATTCTTCAGTTCACCCAAGGCCAATGATGAGGAATGGAGCTGGGGGTGAGGATCAGCACAAAATTACTAGAGACCCATGCTCACAGTGGGGCCCAGCCAGACTGCCTATCACTGAAATTCCTCCCTTGAAGAACAGTACTAACATTGTTCCACTGGGACCTACACCTGTTCTCCGGGATTTAACATGGTTCTATACTCAAAGTACACTGTTAAAGGTCAACAGTGTTATATGCTACAATTCTCCTAGATCCTTATCAAACTTTATGTAAAAACATGTCAAGAGTAACTAATGTATTAATAAGAATCAAAGTCAGAAAAAACACATTTTCATTTCAATAAGTTCTATATTTGATCATTAGATAGCAACGCTGCAAAAAGTTTCCCACCCCTTTTTTTTTATGTTCTCCAAACTGATATTTTCATCTGAGTTAGCAGCTGATAATGGAGAAATTATGAAAATTTTGGCTGAAATTAAAATGCCAAAACTGGATCTTCTGGATAATGAGAAACTGATTGCCTCCATTACTGAAGAGGAAATGAAAACAGCAATAGAGAAGTGTGCACGTAGCAAGCCTCCCGTGGTGATGAGTACCAACTGGAATAGGATAAAGCTTTAGAAGGAGAATCAAATGATCTGTTATGCAGGATTTATAAGACCTGTCTACTTATGCGATCCATGAGAGCCCCAGCGCAAAAGCCTTTGTTCTTATAATCTCTCAGAAGTACCAACATTGGTGCTGTTTGCTTAACTAATTGCACTGAAAAAAAGAAGCCTTCCAGGTAGAAAACCAGATGAAATAATTCAGGTTGAGATCCGTTGCTGTTTCTTGCATGGCTGCACTTATTATAGGTGCAAAATTTCTAATTCACGAGTGCTAGCAAATAGATTTAGACCTCCCTTCTAAAGCAACTTAAGAACTTGCACAGAAAGCCTTTATCATGTAAAAGAGGAATATTTACAAAGGCTTTTAAACAAATTTTATTTTCAAGAACCATAGTAAATGGAATATAAGGCATGAATCCCTCTATGAGTACCTCAGTCACCAGTAAGAGGGAAGAAACATGTGCTTTACAGATGTCTTTTCGCTTCATTTCGTCTGTTGACAAAAGAAGTTTATGTCCAATTCAATAGAGAAGTGATTCAAGGTAAAAGTTAAAAGTCAAACATCTTTGGTAACTGTGTACTTCATCTGATAGTAATGCATTCATTCCGCTTTTCAAATTACTTTAAAAACCTCGCCTCATCAGAATCACTGGAATCTACAAGTAAGCACTTAACAACAACAACAAAGACATGAAGTAACTTTTTTCAATAGTACTTAAAAAGTAGTAAAGAAGAAAATCCAAATCTCTTCAGCGAAGGTAACTTTTTTGGCAGATAATATCCAAACATTCCTTTAAAACTTTGCAAGTGGTCACCTACTTACTCTCTTTTTTTCTAAACAGCCCTGCACTTAAAAGAAAAATGTCTCATGTTATTTCAGCTGTTTCTAAAATCATCCTGTGGAAAAATACAAATGTACACTTCACAGCCTATACCCAAGAAGGACTGTTATGGTGACATGTCTCTCCCCCATTTCTCAGCACCTTTTGTTTCTGCTTGACCCAAAAAGTCTTTCATGCAGATAAACGATTCAGAACTCAGGTTCCACTTAAGGTAAGATTTCTCTAACTGGTAGCCTATTTGACCCAAAACTTTCATTTCCTTTCATTTTCTTACAATTAATAAATTTTACTTTCCAGTGAAGTGAAAGGTAACTAACATATTCAAGAGTCAGAAATTAGAGTAGCAAGATACAAAATTAACATCAAGAAATCAACACCATTGCAGAAAAAAAAAAATTAAGATACCTAGGAATAAACTTAACCAAAGAAATAAAGGACCTATTCTCAGAAAACTACAAGTCATTGAAAAAAGAAATAGAGCAAGGTATAAAAAAGTGGAAGCACTTACTTTGTTCATGAATTGGAAGAATTAACATCATTAAAATGTCCATAGTACCCAAAGCAATCTATAAATTCAATGCAATCCCCATCAAAATACCAACAACATACTTCACAGAACTAGAACAAATACGTCAAAAGTTCATATGGACCAAAAAAGACCTCGAATAGCCACAGCAATCTTGAAAAAGAAGATCAAATTAGGAGGGATCACATTACCAGATTTCAGGTTATACTACAAAGCCACTATAATCAAAACAGCCTGGTACTGGCAAAAGAACAGGCACATAGATCAATGGAACAGAATAGAGAACCCAGAAATGGACCCAAGGCAATATGGGTCCATTAATATTTGACGAAAGTGGCAAGAGCAAACAGTGGAGTAAGACATTCTCTTTAATAAATGGTGCTGGGAAAATTCGACAGCTACATGCAAAAAAAATGAAACTAGACCATCAACGTACACCATAAACAAGAATAAATTCAAAATGGATAAAAGACTTAAATGTGACTTGTTAATCCATAAAAATCCTAGAAGAAAATGTAGGCAACAAAATTTCAGACATCATACGCAGCATAATTTTTACTGATACATCACCTAAGGCAACAGAAACAAAGGAGAAAGGAACACATGGGACTACATCAAACTCAAAAGCTTCTGCACAGCAAAAAATACAATCATTAAACTGGAAAGGCAACCGACTGTATGGGAGAGCATAACTGCCAATGATATATCAGATAAGGGGTTAATTTTCAAAATATATAGAGTGCTCATACAACTCAACAAAAGAAAAACAAAGAACCCAATTAAAAAATGGGCAGAGGAACTAAATAGACACCTCTCCAAACAGGACATACAAATGGCTAAGAGACATATGAAGAAATGCTCAACATCACTAATCATCAGAGAGATGCAAATTAAAACAACAATGAAGTATCACCTCACACCTGTCAGAATGGCCACCGTCAACAAATCATCAAACAACAAGTGTTGGCGAGGGTGTGGAGAAAAGGGGACTCTAGTACACTGCTGGTGGGAATGCAGACTGGTGCAGACACTATGGAAAACAATATGGTGTTACCTCAAAAAATTAAAAATTGAACTGCCCTTTGACCTAGTGATCCCACTTCTAGGAATATACCTTAAGGAGCCTGAAACACCAATCAGAAAGAATACATGTACCCCCATGTTTGTAGCAGCACTATTTACAATAGCTAAGATCTGGAAGCAGCCCAAATGTTCATCCGTAGACGAATGGATTAAAAAGCTGTGGTACATATACACAATGGAGTACTATGTAGCTATAAGAAAGAAAGATCTCTTATCCTTTGAGATGATGTGGAGGGACCTGGAAAGTGTTATTCTAAGTGAAACAAGCCAAACAGAGAAAGACAAGTATCATATGATCTCACTTATTTGTGGAATATAATGAACATAACAGTCTGAGGAACGGGGTAGTCCTAGAGACGTGGAAGTGAAGTACAGACTGACAATCCCTAGAAGAGGGAGTAGGGGGGAGAGATAAACCACAGAACTTATATGCATGTATGCATGAACAATGGACATGGACAGCAAAGCTGGGGACAGGGCAGGGAGGGAGGGGGAGGGGCGATCCGTGGGGGAAAAAGGAGAAACATCTGTAACAAAAATAAATTATTTAATTAAAAAAATAAAAGAATTACTTCATAAAAAAAAAAAAAAGAGTCAGAAATTAGCACCCCCATGTTCACTGCAGCATTATTTACAATAGCGGGACATGGAAGCAACTTAAGTGTCAATGTATGAATGGATAAAGAAAATGTGATGTGTATATACAGGGTGGGGCAAAAGTAGAAGACAGATAGGTGGTTACTAGAGGTAGAGATGGAGAGTGGGCAAAATGAGTCATGGTGGTCAAATGGTAAAAACTTCCAATTTAAAATAAACAAGTTATGAAGGATGTCATTTACAGTATAACAACTATAGTTAATAATTCTGTATTGCATATTTGAAAGAAGCCAGAGAGTAGATGTCAAATGTACTCATAAGAAGAAAGAAATTTTGGCCCTGGCCGGTTTGACTCAGCGGTTAGTGCGTCGGCTTGCGGTCCAGAGAGACCCGAGTTCGGTTCCCACTAGGGGCATGTGCCTCGGTTGCGGTTTGTCCCCGGCCCTGGTTGGGTCGTGCGAGAAGTGGCTGCTCAAATGTGTCCCTTTCATGTCGATGTTTCTCTCTCTCCCTCCCACTCCTTCGGAACAAAAAATGGAAAAATGTCCTTGGGAGAGAATTTAAAAAAAGAAATTTTGTAACTACTCCATGGTGACAGATATTAACTAGACTTATTGTGGTCATTCTGCAAATACACAAATATCATAACATTATGTTGTACACCTGAAACTAATGTTTTATGTCAATTATATCTCAATTTTAAAAGAACTTGGCTCACTGGTTGAGCATTCACCCATGCACCAAAAAGTCACCTGTTCGAATCCTGATCAGGGCACATGCCCAGGTTTTGGGCTCAATCCCCAGTAGGGGCATGCAGGAGGTGGCCAAGCAATGTTCTCTCTCATTGATGTTTCTCTCTCTCTCTCTCTCTCCCTCTACCTTCCTCTCTCTCTCTAACATCAATAAAGAAAAATAATTGTTTAATGTTACAAATTAATAACTCTAAGTATACTTAAGTATATTTACTAAAAGAATCTTTGAAAACTTTACAACTTTGTTATAAAACATATTTGACTTATAAACTGTTTTGGGTTTGTTTGTTTGTTTTACAATTTCTTATCCTCATTTTGCATGTGACATTAATATCTCTGTTTTTCAAATATCAAAACCAGGCTAAATGAAGAGCCATTGTAGATTTTTATGATTCTAGGAATATATTGCTATTGCACTTTGCCAAAACTATAACGGATTACTATAGAAGTTGTAACAAGAAACAAATTGCTGAGGAAACTATTAACTATTTAGTATTTTCAGCCCATGTGGAAATGCTAATATTATGTATTCATGAGGATATGATAGTTACATTTAGTATGAGATCAATATTTTCTCAGTGGAATGTTTTGGGGTTTCTGTTTTTGTTTTGTTTTTAGCATTTTGGTCAGCTTCCCATAAACACCAATGCCTTTCAAAGTTAGCACAGTTGGGTCTTTCTTGTGATATATCTGTATTTGGAAGATTGCACTCCAGAACAACTTACTATGGTTATGAGAGTTATTTCGGCAGATGGGCCGAGCAACCCAAGGATATGTGGCCATAGAATGGTAACGAACCGTTACTCGAGGGGTAGCCAACTTTTGCCTCTTGAGCCAGGCCCCAAACTTAGAGCCAGCCTAAAGGGACTCAAATAAGGCTGAAAGCAGAAATAAGAGGGCCACGATCAAATGGGAAATGTTGAGTGTGGGTGTGCGTGTGCGCGCACGCATGTGTGTGTGTAGCATCTGTGCCTAAGTCTGCCGAAAGGGGGGAGGTCAGAAGAGGTGATGACTGAACTAGACCTTGAGAAGTGACTAGGAAGATGTCTTATGAATAAGGTGGGAAAGGCGCCTAGAAGAGAGGAGTGAGGAGAAGAGTATGGCGCCGGGTTTGAGACAACCCTCTCCCGTTAAGGGACAGCGATATTCACTGTGGCTGGATTGTAACAGGCAAAGGGGGGAAGGGGGTGGTGTAGTGTACGTAAATTTGTGGTATTTCTCCTGGGAGAGCTGAAGGATTCTGAAGGAGCATCCTCCAGGGCTGGCTTAGAGGTACTAGCCAGAGCACGTGACCATTTAGGTTACAGAAGGGTGACTTGGGAGAGCCCAACGGTATGTCAGCCCAGATTGTGGCTCAGTCTCTAGAGGAGCCTGCCAGTGTTCACATCCTAGCTCTGCCCCTTTCCAGCTCTGTCGCCTTAGGCATGTTACTTACTCAACTTACTCAACTGTAAAATGGCAATAGTCACAGTATCTACCTTAGAGTCGCTGTGAGAGTAAATGAGTTCATTATTTGTAAGGCATTTTGCACGAACCTGGCAAAGAGTAAGCATTACCTAAAGTCTTGGTAAATAAAATAGTGGTTGCAGCAATTAAAACACCAATCTCTTTACCAAGGAAACCTGTCTGGCTTCCAGGCGTGAAGGGACCCATTTTTTACAAAAAGATTCTCAAAGGGCCACTGATGTCTCCGATTATAGAATCTTAACCCAGTAACTTGCTTCAAGGAAGAATTCTAGTCTTGACCCAGGTAGCAACTGAACTGAGCCTTATGTAACAAATTATGGGGTTCATCTCAAAGGTGGCATTGGGCTCCCCAACAGAAATTGAATGTGAGTCTCTTGGCTTGCTTTAGCAGACAGGTGCAAAGAAAGGCAGCAGACGGATGATTCTCAAGCAAAACCAAGAGGTTTTTTTCCCCCGGGGCTCTCTGAAAAGCAATTATTCCTTTTTATAGGTTCTCCAGAAAGAAATACATGGTTATTAAGAACACTTTTTAATTCACATAGCCCAGATACTTTGGGGTAACTGTGTCATAATTACTGAGTTATGTGTCCAGGTTATATATAAAATAAATTGCTGTATATATATATGAACAAATGAAAAATGAACTACAATATTCCTTATAATTACAGGAACATTAAAAATTTTACAGGAACACTCCGCATTGCACTTTGTCTTCAACTTAAGCCTGTGTGACACAAGGGTAATCAAACCTCATTCATATGAGTAGAAGCACAGGATCCCACGGGACAGTTTGCTTTGCTAAATTTTTTACATTTGTATTGGAAACTACGGACCTATACTCAAACTAATGAGGAAAAAAATGCCAATTTCATCATCATAAAATAAACACATATATACATATACACAACAGAAATCACTGACTTAAATCCAATCACACTAATTAATATGTCAGGACCAACATTTATTAAAAATTAATAATTATAATGAATAATTTTATAATAAAAATCTCTTTCAAATGTTTACAACCAGGACACTAAACATTTCTTCAAAATGCAAATTAATCTGAATGTCTCAGCATATGTGTGAGCAGCATACCATCACTCTTGCCTAAATATCACTTTACCTATAAAAATAAGGGATGAGAAAAATCTAGATAAACTATAACTTGCCTGCAACTTGGGCTGGATGGAAACCATGAAAGTCTATTACTTTTACATATGATTTCTGGGAAAAATTAATGCATCAGAAAATCTTTCATTTAGTTAAATAATAAATTGGTTTTTGAAGACAAAAAAAAGGAAGTCAGAAAAATAAAAGGAAGAATCCTTTATGAAAGAGACTAACAAGAGGCTTCTAATGTCTCAAATTATATAACCTTTCCATATAACTGTGCTCTCTCATGGGTGTTTCTAAAAGGTTCAGTTTAAATTTTTTAGAAGTTTACTTCATGAGAGCATCAACACATATACCAAACGATCCGTTAAGGGTGCTCCATTATGGCTTAAAGAGTTTTGAGTTAAACACTCAGAGTACCGTGGCTTAAGGTACTAAGAAAATATGCAGCTTGGTTTTCATCTGATGTAACTCTGTAGGAAGGTATTATCCACAGAACATTTAATGCATTAAGGAAGCATGTATACAATGCCTTCAGAACTGTCTGCATGCTTCTGATCCCTGGACCAAAATCCACCTGCCAAATATTTTGAAAAGTTGGTCAATTCCAGTTATTCATGTATGGGATCTACACATAATTGAGTGTGCATTGCAAACATGCCTAGAGATCTAAACTATATCTTTGTGTTTTCGTGAGGACTTTCTACCACCACTCCAAGCCACTCTCCTGGCCCACAACCCCAAGAACCTCTGTCTTAGGTCTTGATTCAACTAATAATTTCGGAGTTTAAAGTATGAAGCACGATAACTTTTCTCCTAGTTATTCTCATATGTGCTTCCCCACTGACAGTCAAGTGTCCTGGAAACACCTTTAGACCAGAATAAGTAGTGTCTGCATACTTGGAAAGAAAACTGATAGCTGCAAGTCACTGAGAATGTCCTGGACTCAAGACACTGAGCGTGTCCTCAGAATGTTCTGCCACATGAGCCCCTGAAGTCTGTTCAAAGTCAGTAATGCAAAAATACCCCCCGTGGATCTTGAACAAGTGCCATGTTGAGAGAGGGAGACATTTGATACTCAAGAGGGCAAAGCAAAAGGTCCATGTCTTAAAGGTATTTATTTCTTGGATAAGTTTTGACTGCTTTCTTTCTTCTAGAAAGTACAGTTCTTTCGTACGGATCCTTTGTATTTCCACTCTCACCAGAAATCACCAAACTCAGTTAGATTAATGGAAAGAAATCCAAGAACCCAGCTGGTCTGAGAGAAGTCAAGAGTGGTCAGAGAAGGCCGCATGGAAGAGGCAGGGTGTGTGCATTTATCTTCAGGGCTTTGCATAAGGGCAGGGGATTGATGGAAGGCACTCTCAGTGGGGGATAGCAGGGTGAACCAGTTACAAAGACAGAAATGGCTGTGGGGCATTCAGAGAGCAGCTGTGTGGAAGATCTGTGTTGGGGATAATGAGGTCGGGTGGGGCCAGATGGTAAAGGTTCTTGAACATCAGCCTAAGAGGGTTGGAATTTATAACACAGAAATGAAAAGTCATTAAAGGCTTTTGAGGTCATGCAAACCACATTTCAGGAAGGTTGTTCTGATGATGATGTGCAAAGAGATTTGTAGGGACAAGATGAGTTGGAAAAAACTGGAAAATGGGAAATATCAATGTGCCCTAGGCCAAACCTCTCCGTTTAGCTCTACAGGTTGACAGAATCGCAGAGGGAGAAACCCAAGCCAGGGAAAAGTGAACAGCTTCTCTCATCCAGTCTCACTCTCTCCCCACTCCCCAGTGCTGCTTTAACCCACTCCCTAGAACAAGCACCTGGGGAGAATCCTAAGTCCAGCTCTGGGCTCCTCCTCTCTTATTCACTTCCCAGAGACATATAACTAGATAAGGAGAAGCCTTTCCTTTTAAGGGAACTGGATTCTGCTTAGCTGATAAGGGCCCTTCAAGATTGGTAAATCTCTACCTGGGACACTGCCAACTAAACATATCTGAATTGCCCTGAATAAAAGGCCTCAGTCTACAGAGGTTCCTTATCAAAGCTGCTAATCTTCTGAGTATTCTTCAGGCTGTACCCAGTTCTACTGAAGTTTCCTTCCACCTGCCTGTCAGGTTTTAGGTCCAGAATGCCACCTAATGCCAGTCTCATTCTACCCCTCTTTTCCATGACACCCGGACTGACCTCCGCTTGCTAGACTGGAGTTTGTCTCTCTAGCACTGGGTTTTCTGAGGCCACAGTGGCCCTGACCCACTTCCCACAGAGGTGCTGTCACCTAAGGAAGTTGCAGCCATACAGCCATAAGGTGGAAAGGTCTGAACACACGTTAAGAGCATCAGAAGGAAAAAGGAAGCATCAAATAAAGCACGCCTGATTTCTCCTATCAGAAAAATGGAATAGATGAAGGAATGCTATAGCCGATAATATAGGCTCTGAGGAACTTTGCTCCTAGTACAGATAATAACTCAATAGTAGTTCTTTTCTAGGAGGAAGGCTCATATAAAACAAAGCAAGATTTTAGTCTAAATGGAGCTTAAGCATTGTCATTAGCCAAAAACCTTCCAAATTATTACCCACCTTAATACTTTCACAGAAGCTCTTCTAAAACATGCCTCAGTCAGAAGTTCAAGGTCATGTTTGACCAGGATTAATAAGACACCGCCACACATCTCTGATCCAAACCTGGGGCCAAGTCTGTGTCGAGCCATAGACTTGGCTCACCATCTCTACTGCTCCCCCTTAGGCCACACGCAGCCCACTGCAGCATCCCCTTCTTCGGCAACCCTGCTCGCCCCTCACCTACTCGAAACACAACAGCCAGAGGGGTCCTTTGAAATCACTGAGCTCTGCTCAAAATCCTCCAGTGGTTTCCTCTTTCACTCAGAGAAAAAAAACGGAAGTTCTCGACCTGGCCTGCACAGCCCCACAGACCCCCCCATCCTAGTTCTCCATCTTCATCTTCTTGGACCCTCCCTTTGCTCACTAGGCTCCAGTTCCACTGTCTTCTGTTCCTTCGAAACTCCCAGAACAGTCCTTCCCTAGGGCCTTGGTTCTAACTGTCCCTTCTGCCAGGAATGCTCTTCCTCAAGATACTCTCATAGCTCACTCACCCCCTATCTTTCGTCAACTGTCACCTTCTCAGCAGGGCCTCTCCTGACCACTCCACTTAAAACTGGGGCACCCCACTCTGACACAGAACTCCTAGTGCCCCTGAGGCTGCTCCATTTCCTTTTTTTTATTTTTTTAATCCTCACCCAAGGACATTTTTCCATTTTTTTGTTCAGATAGAGTGGGAGGGAGAGAGAGGAAGAGAGAGAGAGAAACATTGATGTGAATGGGACACATCGAGTGGCTGCCACCCACACGACCCAACCAGGGCCGGGGACAAACTGTAACATGCCCTTACTGGGAACCGAACCCGGGTCTCTCTGGACCACAGGCCGACGCTCTAACCGCTGAGCCAAACCGGCCAGGGCTGCTCCATTTCTTTTATGACCCTTGTCACTTTGGTATATCATCTGCTTATTTATTATATTCAATGTTAAATTTTGGTCTTCTCACCCTAGAATGTAAATTCAATAAGAAGAGTGATTTTTCTTCCTTCCTTTTTTTTTTTTTTTCCTTTAGTTCTAGTGCCTAGAACCATACCTGGCACCCAACAGGCACTCAGTAAAGATTTTTTGAATGAACGTCAGTGAATAATAAGTGAATTTTTATTATCAACATGATTTTCCTGTGTTCAGGTCTTATTCAAAAAGAAAATATTAAGGCCAGAGGCACTGCAAGGCAGGCTACTGAGACTGTTTTCCAAAACTGACCTGAGAGAGCATATTGGGATTCCCCCTGTCACAACACAACCAAATCTCTACGATACCAAAATTGTTCATTTTCCCTTTCAACGATGCACTCATCTTTTTCCTGCATGCTTTCTCAGAAATCTTTGAGTGACAAGACCTTTAAGTATTACACACTTTACTGCTATTTGCTCACACAAAACTTGAAAAAATAAGACACTATTAATTTCTTTTTGTGCTAGACACCATGGTGGATGCTACAAAGGACATTTTTTTTTTCAAGATGAAAAGATATGGTTCTTGTTTCCAAGGAGAACGTAATCTAGGTAAGAAGACTGGAAAGTGGTTACGTCTGACTAGAGATGGCGAAGAGCTATCTTCCCAGAGGAGGCACAATTGAGCTTCCTCTTGAGGATGAGAATAAGTTTGACAAGTGAAATACCAGACGAGACCACTTCAAATAGAGGGAAGAGAATGAAGGCCCAGAGGCATAAAAAAGGGCAGGAAGCCACTTCAAAGTCTCCTAAACCACCTTTCTGTGCCAATTCCAGTGGAGGTAAAAGACGTTTGAAACATAGTTTTAGATGAACAAATGTAAAGAATATTATAATTACTTTTATTTTTGGAAGCTGAATTTGTGCAATCTGTAGTTTAGTCCTGAGATATCAAAAACAATATGGGATATTAGGGGCATTTTCACCTTGAATGACCATAGAGAAAAGTAATACAATGTATCGTTTGCTCCTGAATAAACAGGTTGTGAAATGTCTCCTCCCTACTTTGGCTGTTTCGCCAAGTCCCATGTTAAGTCCTTCCCTGACCTCATGGCCTCTAAGGGGGAAGGTGGAGTGCAAAGGGAGAGGGGAAGGGCAAAAGAGAATCTAATACTTGTTTGAGACATTTTTTTCTACTATTCCATTCCCTCTCTACAGTGGTTCTTAATTTGGGTTGGTTTTGAACTCTTTGGGGAATTGATGGAAGTTGTGGACCCTCTCTCCGGAACACTGTCCATGTGCGTCGTTGGTCAAAGATTAATCCAAAGAACAGAATCCACTTGGGAATTGTAATTTTTATCTTTCCACCATTACAGTAGGGGAAGGCACACTGGAAGGAGGGAAGCAGGCAAAAAAGCATAGAAAAGGGACAAACGGAAAGCAAGTACAAAGATGTCTGCACACATGTAAGTGTCTCCATGGGCTCCAGGCTCAAAGCTTCCCCATGGAGATCAGGATGTAAAAAGCAAGCCTGAAGTGAGCGAAAAGATGGGGGACAAAGCGCTCTGCATTGAGCTCCAAAGAAACACCCAATGGGGCTCTTCATTCACGTCGACCTTTCCAGCATACAGGCCAGTGGGCAAAGGCTGAATTGTAAAACCCACAGGAAACTTCAAGGTCAGAGGATACAGTCGTATCATTTCCGCTTCAATTTCCTCATCTGCAAAATGGGTGTAATGATAAATTCCTATTATCTACCTCCGGACATTGCTGTGGCCATGACAAGAGAGAGCATACGTAGAAGAGTCCATCGGTGGCCAGGTGCTTACAAATGATGGCCATTATTACGATGTCTGATCTGAGATACAGATCACCTTCAGGAATCAACAGTTACTTCCGTAATCTACTTGAAAGGGAAAGTCTTACCTACTGAAGTACTCTAATCAATTAATAGTAAACACTGCCTCATAAAATCAGCGGCTTCGACAGCAGCCTCTAAATATCGTCCGATTAGCATTTCCACTGACACGTGTCTATCAGACACAGACGAGTCCGCAATGTTGTTATTGAACAGCAAACGTCAATGTGCCAGGAAGCTGCGCAAAGGAAACCAGAGTGGGGCCTGAAGTTCAGCTTCCACTAGAAATGCACTTTAAACTCAGGAGACCCCACCAGAACTCATCGCCCTGCCTTCTGCCCAAACTTCCCTCCACTCCTTTTTGTTCTCCATCACAGCCTCACTATTCCCCGGGCTGGCTGTAATCACCTTCAACTCCCCTTCCCTGGCCCAGACGCAGTAAGTAGTCCAGTGAGTAGCAAATCCCACCACTGCTATCTAATCCTAGCAGAACGCCCTGGCCGGTTTGGCTCAGCAGTTAGAGCGTTGGCCAGCGGACCAGAGAGTCCCGGGTTCGGTTCCACTAAGGCAGTGGTTCTCAACCTTCCTAATGCCACGGCCCTTTAATACAGCTTCTCATGTTGTATGTGGGCGTATCTGCACTTGGGCGGACCCCCCTGGAGACTAGAGGAGAGGTGTCTCGGTTCCTAAGACCATCGGGAATGTGTGTTTTCCGATGGTCTTAGGCAACCCCTGTAAAAGGGTTGTTCAACCCCCAAAGGGGTTGCAACCCACAGGTTGAGAGTCACTGCAAGGGCATGTACCTCAGTTGCAGTTTGTCCCTGACCATGCAAAATTGTCCTCTGGTGAGAATAAAAAAAAAAAGAAAAGAAACCCATCGGTACTATTTTTGTCTAGACCATCTTCATCTCTTAAAGAAATAAATGATGGCAGCATGCTCCTAAATATGTGTTCTTCATATCGGGCTCAGGTTCTCTACAGGCATATTAGATTAAGCTTTTGAGCTGCATTGCTCAAATCTACCATAGCTTTACCAATTCTTGTTTTGCATGATCTACCAATTACTAAGAGGAGGGTGCTACAAATCTCCCAACTACGATGGTGGATTTGTCTATTTTACCTTGTAATTATGCCCATTTTTACTGCATTATTAGGTGATTTACAAGTTTAGAGTTGTTATATTCTTATGTTTTCCTCCTAAATCATTCCTTTTACCCAAATGTAGTAATCCTCCTTAGCCTGAACATGCTTTTTGCCTTAAGGCTTATGTTGCTTGGCAGTGATATAGTTAGGCTGTAGCTTTCTGTTTGCTAGTATTTAGCTTGTATTTCTTTCTGTACCCGTTAATTTTTAATTGTTGTGTCCTTGTATTTTAAATATGTACCTTATAAATTATATACAGCTAGCGTGGTGTTTTTATTTCTGCCTTTTAACTGTAAAGAATGTTTAACCTACTTATATAATCTCTGGGTATTAAGTGGTAAGTTTAATGTAATTATATCTATTGTGCTTATGTCTGCCATTTCAATGTATGTTTTCTTTTCATCTTTTTTTCTCATTTTCTTCTTTCTATTGGTTTCGTCAAGTTTTATTTATTCCTTTTCTCTATTTATTTGGACATTTTATGTTCTATTCCTATTCTCTCTGTGCTTAGTGTTTTACTGTTTTGACAAGCTGTCCCCATTTCTGGGTACACAAAATAGGGCAGGTAAGTTGAGTGCTAGGAATGGTATCCAGGCAAAGATGAAGGCAGAAGTTAGGTGTCCCGCTTCCAGACCGGGCCACCCTCCTCCTGTGCCCACTTGGTGCACTTCCTCTTCCATGGTGTGCGCTGACGCCATGTGCGTTAGTCCGTCCATGGTGTCCCGGAACAGAAGCCTGGATTGCTGAGTCAGCACTTCGAAGAGCATCACCTGCCAGGGTTATTCAATACCTCAGGGTAGTCAAGGGCATATTTAAGGTACAATGATAATCGGTATATCTAACCTCAGGCATTCTTAGAATGACTTACGTGCAGACACCCCCTCCCTATCTTATATACTATGATTGTGCAGTAATTTCATCCCATCTTGATGTTACCACTCCAATTCATTGCCACCATTAGTGTTTTATTTAGTTAATGCTTATCCATATTTGTCCGCATGCTCACCATGCTTTCCTACGTCTCACTCCTTTCTTCTGGGTTCACTTTCTTTCTCCCTGAGGTAAATTTAGACTGATGTTTTTAATCAAGAGTTTTGTTGGTGGTAAACTGCTCAGTCTTTCATTTTACCCTGCCCCTTGAGATATAGTTTAACCAAGCATAAAATTTTTGCTAACCATTACTTTTCATTGGCACTTTGGAAATATACTTCCAGTATATTCTAACATCTATTTTTGCTTGATATTTATTCTATCAGTTTAATACTCATTCTTTTGTAGATGAGCCACATCTTTTTTCTCTGGTTGCTTTTAAGATCTGTTTCCCTTTGGTGTTTTAAAGTTTCATCAGGGTGTAGTTAGGTACGGATTTATTTTATTTATTCATCTCAGGACACATTGAAATCTCTAATCTGAAGATACACGTATTTAATCAATTTTTTTTCCAAAGTTTTTGTCATCAACTCTTTAAATATTTTCTTCCCTTTTCTTTCTCTTATTTCATTCTGAAACTTCTACTAAAAATGTGTTGGACCTTCTAATTCTGTGCTCTACATCTCTAAACTTCTGTTTAGTATATTTCCATTTGTGCTGTATTCTTGATCACTTCCTTAGCCTGATCTTCCAGTTCACTAATTCTCTCTTTATTTGGTCACTAGCTCTGTTTACCTCTACCTGGACTTTGTCTTACTCACTGAGATTTTTATTTTAATGACTATATCTTTTCCTTTTAGAAATTCTATTTCCTTCTTTGTCCAATATTCCTGGATGATTTCAATAGTCTTGTTCTCATTTTAATACTAGATATTTTACTTTATACCTTTAATCATGTTGTAGTCACTGTTTGATTCTTCTATTATCTGATATGCCTGGAGCCTAAGCCAATTGTTTATCTTCTTTGCTGATTTCTTCTGGATTGACTGTTTTCTAATAGATTTGAGTCCCAGTTCCATAATTAAGTACACATGTTATTTTCAGTAAATTACTTAGCTAAATTCAGCTTCTTAGTCTGTAAAATGAAATCAGGGATTGAAACATCTGTCTCAAAGTATTATTGCAAGTATTAAATGATGTGATATGTATAAAACTCTTATCAGATAGACTTAGCTCCAAACACATAACTTTTATTACTAACATTCAGCTCTAGATTCTCTCTAGTACCCATAACAATGCCTGGCACTTAGTTGCTTCTCAGTAATTGTTTGATTTAAAAATATATAGAGATGAAAAAACTGAAAGTTAAATCAATTTTACTATGTAATTATCCAAATACTAGTACTTCTTGGGCTATAAATGTCTAACTTATAAATATCTCAAGCATTCATTCATTCATCCACTTATTCATTTATTCATTCTCTATACAAGAATAGGCAATGAGATATATGGCAATGGATGATACAAAGTTCCAGCCCTCGTGGGATTTGCTTTCCAGTGGGGAGGAACTGATAACAAAGATCGTCTATGAAAGACATGATGATGATGGATGGAAGGAAGGAAGGAAGGAAGGAAGGAAGGAAGGAAGGAAGGAAGGAAAGAAGGAAATGGATCTTGACCAAGGCTTAGCCAGAGAACTAAACTGAAGTGATGTGTTGGAAAGTAGTTAGGATAATACTTCACGTTGAATGGAGTTACTCCACAGTGACACTGAGCTGAGACCTGAAGGTAAGAGGGAACCGGCCACTTGAAGATGTGGGTGAGAGCATCTAGGCGATGGGGTAATGAATGCAAAGGCTCTTAGGGGGCAGGTTTGCGCTTTCCAAAAACAAAAAGTGTGTTTAGAATTCAGTCAGATTAGGGGGAGGCTGTTCTGAGGTAAGTTCAGAGAAGCGGACATGGGCCAGGTCATTAGCACTTTCAAAACCAGGATAAGAAGTTTGGAGTTTATTCTACCAGTGCTGGGAAGCCACTGGAGAGTTTTGAGCAAGAAAATGTCATCATCTGAATTCCACTCTAAAACATCACACTGGTTGCCCTGGGTGGTTTGGGTGAGCAGTTAGAGCATCGGCCTGAGAACCAGAGGCTCACGGGTGGATTCCAGGTCTAGGAAACACACCTGGGTTGCAGGTTCCATCCCCAGCCCCAGTCAGGGTCGCCAGAACCATCCATTGGGAGGCAACTAATTGCTCTCACATTAATGTCAATGTCTCTCTCTCTCTCTCTCTCTCTCTCTCTCTCTTTCTCTCCCCCCGCCACTCTTTCTAAAAATCAATGGAAAAATATCCCCAGGTGAGGATTAACAAAAAATAAAATATCACACTGGTTGATGGATGTTTCGAAGGGAACTAATTGAAGAGATGCAGCAAAAAATGAAAGCTTTGCAGTTGCATACTTTCTGCCTGATCTCCAATTTACTGAAAACTTGTTACCACCACAACCACCAATGTGCCTACACAAAAAGCTCTGGTCTCATATCGCCATCTGGTGGCAATCATAGGAACTGTTTGATACTATAGCTTCTGAAAATACCCAGATCCAGAAAATGCCCCCAAGTCTTGTAACTTCTTGGTCTCCAAATTATTCCGAGTTCCACTTTTAAAAGCATCTGTTATTCAATTTATTTCCTTTTTTTGTAAATATAAGAGCAATCAGGTCTTATATTGCTTTTCATCTTAAGTAAAACAAAGACTTGATTAGATTCAAATGGACTAGGTTACAATCTTATTAGTGAAATTGATTATTAATCATAACGTTTCCTGGAAAAATTAGTATCAACTTATTCCTGTCCTTACAAACCACTTACAAACACTTCTAGAACCTAACTAAGGGGTAAGTAGGATAATTTGTGTTGTTACTTTACCAAGGAGGTTGGAAGTCAGTCTCCTGCATATATTTTTAGTTCAGATTGTGGTGCTAGACATGTAATCATAACATCTGGAACAGCTGGTATGTGCTGAAAGAAGTTCACGATTTTTTTCTTTACTTAAAAAAGTAGCAATTTGAAAGATGAGGCTTTGTTTCTAATGGGAAAGCTATTTATAACTGGCAGTTGGCAATTATTGAAGCTACCTCTGGCTAAAAGTATATATATATACATACATACACACACTGGCTTTTTCAACAGTATAATGGTCAAATCAGAAAACTCAGCATCTCCTTGTTTAATACAAAGCAGCTTTTTTATATTAAAATATGACACCAGGGCCACCAATCCCCTTTGAAAGCAATAATGTGGCTAATTGCAATGATATAAGGATACCTAACTTCACCACACTGATATTTTCTTGTCAGTCAAATTGAAAGATCTGAAAAGCAATGCTTACTCAGTCAACTTTATTTGGGGAAACTTTGACACATTATAGCAAGACTGTTAAAAATTTATTTGCTGGGCATAAAAATCTCCTGCTGCTTCTAGATGGAGTTGAAGCAGTAAATTTTCACCCAGGACATAATTAGATTGAGTCTTACTTTGGGGATAGTTTTGGTCCATCCACATCAAAGTAAGATCTGGTTAAGAAGTAGCAAAATTTCTCGTTCTGGGAAAATTAATTAAATTGTGATTTTTCGGTATCTGTTAGCGGACTATAATGAGACAGGCCTGTTGAAAACCACTGTGCTCTTGGTAATGATCTTCTACTCAGCCCAGACTTATTGCTGAATTATCCCAAAGTACCTCCTCTCGTGGGCATACTCTACATGAAATGAGTTAGGGGTCCTGGACCTTTTCTCAGCAGAGACTTGTCACAGAATCTTTCACCACTATCGGCAGCAATTAGCACTAATTGGTACCCTGGGCAGCGGTCGAACGGAAAGGTCAGTGATGGAGTGAGCAGGCAGGACGAATTACCCTTTCGCCTCTGGAAATGAACTTATCGGTTCTGTGTGGAGCTGCTCTGTTCCTGCTATCTATGTTGGGCCAAGGAGGTGGATTAAGGAGGAATTTATTCTCTAAGGCTGTCAAACAAGAGTATTGGGGAAGGTCAGTTCATTGAGTGGGCAAAACAAAGCTGCTGAGTTATGACACTGAACAGCCATAAATAGGTCTCCCCATCTTCACCACAGATTACCTCACCCCTTCTAGCTCACCCTCTCACTTTCAGTTTCTTCCTAAAATATTATAAATCCAATCAAAGCAGGTACTCTGTCAGCATTTTTCTCTCCCTTGCTCTGAGCCCACACTGTTTATACTCATGACTGTGTAACCAGGTCACTCAGTGGCTGAGAAGCGATGTCATTTGTCTTAGCTTTGCTTCTCTATATATTCATCCTACTTGCTTCATGAAGGATAAGGGGGTTGGTGTGAAAATAAGTAAAATAAGACCTATGCAAAACTATTATTTTTGTACAATATTAATTCCACTAAGTACCCATGTGTTTGTGATTCTAACAGCTTTACCATAGCTACTTTAAGTCAGTGGTTTGAGAAATCCTTGAGAAAGTTGTCAGGGAACAATTAATAATCCCTTCCTCTGCTGCAAGTAGCCACCAAATGACTTGGCATCACTCACAAGACAACAGAAGGCAAAAGAATGTTGGCATTCGGCCACCGTGCAAAACTTGCTCCTCCCTTTCACTTAACTCAGATGCCAGCACTTTTCTGAAGGCTGATCAGAGAGGAAAAGAAAAGGGAGTGGGCATTTGATAAATAAAATCATAACAAAAAACTACAGTATCAACATACAAGGTAATGCCTTTCTGTCTTCCTAAGAACAATAAGTTTGAAACTAAATAAAAACTATTCACTTTCCACCTTTGCATTACTTGGAAAATAGTTTTTATGTGAGTTTTTAAGCATTCACTTGGGATAAAAGAACCAAGAAATGGTTGACCTAGAAATAATTCAGCCTTGCAGAGATGCCTGAGCCCAGACATTAGCCAAAGCCAAGAGGGACCTTTCAGGGCCATTTATAACTAGATCAATATGTCAACCGGTCCTGCCCTCAACTTACTCAAGTTTTTGTTGGAATTGAAAGATTAGCCCAGAACCCAAGCTGCCAGAAGTGTGTAGGAAGATGAATTTGTTCTGCTTAGTGTTCATTTCCCTTCCTCGAAGGAATTCAGATGAAGGCAATGAGGTATCTGGCCTGGACATCTTTTTATTCTCAGTGACTGGCAAAACACCTGGCAACAGCAAATGTTCAACACTGTTTGCAAGATGACAAAGGATAAATAACTGAATGGGCACTTAAAGGCTAGTAAAGGAACAGAATTTATAGCAGCTAATTGAGTTCATTCCATGCAGCCAAACTGATGCTCTTGGCTCAAGTCCAAAATTAAAGTGCCTGAAGCGAAATGAAAAATGCGTGACACTAGCTGGGGAAGGGACCTTCTTTCATTCACTCAATCCACAAACATGTATCCACACCAACGGTGTGTCAGACCCTGTGCCAGGCACTTGGGCACAGAAACAGAAAGCATAGCCTCTCGCCCTGGCATGTGGCTCAGCTGGTTGGAGCATCATCCCATACACCAAAAGGTTGCAGTTCTATTCCTGCCGGGGCACATACCTAGGTTGTAGGTTTGATCCTCCATCAGGGCGTGTATGGGTGGCAACCAATCTAGGTTTCTCTCACACATCAGTGTTTCTCTCTCTCCCCCTGTTCCCTCTCTCTCTAAAAATCAGTAAAAACATATCCTCAGGTGAGGGTTTTTTAAAAACAGTATAGACTCTCTCAGCTAGAGTCGGTGTAGTTGAGAGGGTGGAAATGAGTAATAATGACAGAGCAATGTGAAATAGTTACTCCACGCTGCACCCAGTAAGGGACGTTTACAGAGGAGGGATATTTGAGTCAGGTCTTTGTAGAGTGAGCAAGGAAACAAAAATGGGAATGAGGTCCGGGCTGAGAGAGGAGACAGAAGGGCAAGGAATGGCCCAAGAGAGAGCACGCGACCTTGGGGCGGGGTAAGTAGTTGAGTAGCAGCTTTGTAAGGAAATGGAATGGGATAGAGAAGGAGGCAGAAAGTTGAAAGGGGAGGGGAAGAAAAGTAGTAGGGACTAAGGAAACATGGCTAAGAAAGTTTGACAAGGGCTTATCTGCTACTCAGAAACAAGTTTGGACTTCAATCTATAGGCAACAGGGCACCACAAGAGAATTTTAAATAGGAGAGCGACCTGTCTGGATCAGATGGAGGACAATTTACCTAATCTGGTCAACTAAGTCAGTGTTCATTTTGTTCCTGATTCACTACTGAGTGTCCTTCTGGAAGCTTTGGATGAATAAATGTTTGCAGAGAGATTCCATAAGATTCTGTTTTTTAAAAACAAACAAACAAACAAACAAAAAACAATACTGTGGAGCCCTGGCCAGTTTGGCTCAGCGGTTGAAGCATGGGCCCGTGGACCAGTAAGTCGCAGTTTCTATTCCAGTCAGGGGTATGTACCTTGGATGTGGTTCATCCCCAACCCTGGTCGGGCTGTGTAGCAGGCAGCCAATCGATGTGTCTGTCTCACATCGATGTTTCTCTCCCTCTCTCTCTCTCCCTACCTCCCTCTCATTCTGATGATAAATAGAAAAATATCCCCAGGTGAGGATTTCAAAAACAACACTGTGGAAAATGGGTTGGAGTAGAAGAAAAATGAAGTCAGGGAGATTGTTTTATGGCTATTTTAAGGGAAATATTTAGGAAATAAAACTGACAAGGTTTGCGAGAGAAGATGAACTTGAAAATGTCTCTGAGGTTCTAGCAGGGCAGCTGAAATGGTTGAAGAAATGCTTATTGGAAGAAGACTAGAACCTCTATTTTTAACTACAAAGAAGAGGCACCTGGCCCTCAAAATTTTCATCGCCATTGAACTATTATATGCTTAAAGGCACAAACAAATGACATGCTTCCTGTCAGTGCCCGAAAATAGAAAGAGATACTTTAATCCCAATGAGCCTCACAGAAATCAAGGAGAGTATTATCTTAAAATGTCATAATTTAGCAGAGGTATCGTTTAGGTTTTCTGTGTCTAAGGTGGATGAGGAAGCAAATGTGACATTTGGAATTAAGGATGAAAATACATTTCAGTGATAAAGCCCCATGTTCATTCACTCCTAACTTCCTGATCTTAAATGCAATCTCAATTTTATCTCACCGAAGAGTGTGCATCAGTTTTCTTATTGAAGTGGGAGCTCAAAAATCTGTGCAACCACTCAAGGTTCAGAAACGGAGAACTAGAAAGGTGAATGAACCACATTTCATACGAACATAAGACAGACAATGAGGGCAGCACGTCGGAGCCAGGGTGGAGGGTGGGCCCCCTCCCACAGCCTGCAGAAGTTGGCCCCCCTGCCCCAGGCCATTGGGGATCCAGGCCCGTGCATTATTCATTTTGCCTTTGGCACCCAGAGCACACACTTTCAAATACACGAACTGATGGATGGACATAACTATGCAAACAGTCGCTTTCCCATTGCAAAATGTGCCTGAAAATCACATTTTCCCAAGCTTCCCCTCAGACATTTTAAATACTCAAAACCAGGTAAATTTTTCAATTTATACTTAGGTTAACAGGGACTCCACTATGCAGGAGTTTTACTCAATTCCAAGAAAAGGTATTTTTAAAAAGTTATAAGCTACTTAAGTATGGTTCAGCACAATGAGCTATTTCATTTGGTTTTTAATATATATCAAAACTACACAGTAAAATCGTTATTACTTCCTAACCGGCTCTAGCAAAGGTTTCATTTTATGTTCTTACTCTCTTTTCTCTCACAATCCCAGGAAATTAAGGATAAAATGTGTATTAATGTTTATGTTACAAATGTAAACACAGGGAAGTCAGAAAGCATTTTAATAAGGTTCTCAGAGTTATTTTAATTCATTCATGTTCTCACACAAAATCATATATCCTTGCTCTTTTTTCTACATATATAGTTTATTGAGGAATGGATAGATGTGTGTGGGTAAATCTCTGCAAAGAAAATCTTTATTTCTGCTTTTGTTGACTTCAATTTGTAAACCCAATAAGCTGAATGACTAAATTGCTTTAACTAAACACATTCACAGTGAAGAGTTTAATTTTTCTTATTGTATTTCTTGGTAACACCTATCAGGACAGCTCATCAAATAGACTATTCACAATCTACTTGGCCTCCACAAAGCCATGTTCTTTTTTCTCTTCAATTTACCGTCCGAAACATACCGAAGATGATCTGAAGCATGAGTGAATTTAAATCCCATATGAATTGTGCCTGACATTTGTATTTTGCCTTTATATTCATAAAGGGCTTTTTCTGATGAACTCTTATAGTTTGAGGAAAACAGAAACAAGAGGTGTGAAGGGAGCTCCTGCCAAGTACCCTCAAACAGAAGGCCACTGACGCTGTCCCCCCGCAGCTCCGCCCAGACTGGATGTGTTAGTGGCAAACAACTCCCTCTTCCCGAGCCCCGCACAAAACATTTTAAGGGTCTAACTCACAATGCAATAGATTTCTTGACATCCAATCACGGCTGCCTGGTTGTATTGCTGATAGCCTATTAAAATTCCAAATCCACTAGTTTATTAGTGTCTTTATGTATTTCTTCAGTGAATAAAAACAAGAATTCTAACAGCACTCTTCTTTCAAGTTCGTCACAGAGCTGGGACCCGTCAAAATGATAAGGCACACAAACCTGGAGGATTTAAATTGCTATCAAAGGAAAGAAAGACAAAAATGTTAAGGTCATTCAATGTAGCTACAACCTTTCTCCTAATAAAAAGCAAAATGGCCTGTGTGCAGATACTGACCAGGACAAAAGAGAGAAATTATGTCTGCTAATGATTTTTTTCACTTGAGTGGCTGTTTTCATTTGCTGATCCTTAGCATTGTGAAAAAGTTAGATAAATTTAAGGTTACACATCTCATGTTCAAAATAATTTAAAACAAAATAGTGTGCTGAGATGATCTAACAAGAGAAATAATTTTTTCTAGAAGGCATTCAAGTTAGCAAAGAAAAATCTTTCCCCAATCCCACCGTGGAGGCCTGTGCTCTGCTTTGAAAGCTCTGCTGTCGGTAGGAAATGGCTTCGTGGGGTCTGAGCAAGGAGCTGGATGAGAAACGCAGACCCCTGGGCACAGAGGATTCCATTGACTCCCTAGGAAAGTCAGTCACTTCTGTGGTCCATCAGGAAAATCAGAGTCCTTCAGATGTTGAAAGAGCACAATTTGCTTAATAGTAATAATATCAACTGCCCTGGATTAAGAACCTTCATTTTCTCAGGACCAAGCAAGTCTCCAGAGCTCTTAAGTAATCCAAAGAGCAGAGCCGTAATAAATCTAATATGATATTCTTCTGCTAACCCTCTAGACTGGAAGATAACAATTTGTTCTTAATCCTTTCTTTAAGTGAGAAGTATATATATTTTTACACCAATACTGTGGCTCGTGTCTGCAATAGGAAAATATAAACAGACCTTGAAAATTCACCTCAAATAAAAAGTGGACCTAAATATGCCAGCTCTAGCGGTCAGTATGGCTGTCTTTGTCTCCAAACTATTTTGAAATAATCAGACTGTGTTCAATGGCAAGTAGGATTTCTTTTTAAAAGAAGAGTTCAAAAGCAGGTTTATTTCTATTACTTAGCTTGAGCTTTCTAAAGAAAACTCAAATAGTTTTAAGAAAATATTGAACATGGCTTTCACTTTCCCTAAATGAATCTATATGTAGGAAAGATGCCTAATGTCAAATATAAAGATCATATTCCTTCTTGACCCTTAATCTGGGAGCCAAGTTCAGATAGGTACCTATAATTTCCCAGCTGCTCCTGGTGGAAGATAACTCCCTCTTACATATTGCTCAACCCTTGCATGGATTTGAGTAATTTCATCAGTTACTAAAAGGGAAACAGTGGACTCTGATCTTGCAAAGGAAATAATTCTTTGAGTTTATAGAGGGTAGGAATTTCCACAAGAAATCCAATGTATCATAGTCTCCCTCGGTGGATCCCAGGGAGACATACACACCAATGCATTCCTGTACATTTCTTACAGACCAGCTAAAGTCCGATTCCTAAAAGCAGCACTTCTTGATTCCTTCCATATCTATGAAGTGGAGTCACTGCCTGTATTCTATTGCTAAAGTATTAAGGACGTTCAGAAAAATTTCTCTCCATCTTGGTCAGACCACTTCTGCACACTGCTTCTATTTTTGGAGACAAGAATTTAGGAGGAGATATTGAGGAATTGAAGTAAGTTCAAGGAATATAATCAATAAATGAAAAATAACTGGAGATGTTTAGCCTAAAGACGATAAACTGTCTTTTATTTCCCTCGTTACAATTGTGTAGAAAAGGTTTGTTTTGTGTAGGAAATAATTATTTTTTGTTGGATATAAAAGGCAGCAGGTTTCTGTTCCATATAAGGACATACTTTCTCATAATCAGAATATATTGCCTTATCAGAGACAGCGGTCCCCTCTCTGAAAGAATTCCCATTCACCATCTGCTAGCAACAACTTAGAAGGTAATTTTGCACTAAATAAGTGTTTGAACTCCTAAAACTGTAAGGTAGCTTTAAATTCAAGGTTCCTAATAGTCTACATATTTGGTTATTTCACAACATATTATTCTTAAAAAAAGTTTTGGATGAAAATCCTGAATCATTTCTGGAGCCATTAGTTTCTTCAAAAGTAGCCCAATATGCCAAAACCACTATTGTGATCTTCCAGTTCACTAATTCTCTCTTTATTTGGTCACTAGCTCTGTTTACCTCTACCTGGACTTTGTCTTATTCACTGAGATTTTTATTTTAATGACTATATCTTTTATTTTTAGAAATTCTATTTCCTTTTTTGTCCAGTATACCTAGATGATTTCAATAGTCTTGTTCTCATTTTAATACTAAATATTTTACTTTATACCTTTAATCATGTTGTAGTCACTAATACTTCTATTATCTGATATGCCTGGAGCCTAAGCCAATTGTCTATCTCCTTTGCTGATTTCTTCTGGATTGACTGTTTTCTAGTAGGTTTGAGTCCCAGTTCCATAATTAAGTACACATGTTATTTTCAGTAAATTACTTAGCTAAATTCGGCTTCTTAGTCTATAAATTGAAATCAGGGATTGAAACATCTGTCTCAAAGTATTATTGTAAGTATTAAATGATGTGATATGTATAAAACTCTTATCAGATAGACTCAGCTCCAAACACATAACTTTTATTACTAACATTCAGCTCTAGATTCTCTCTAGTACCCATAACAATGCCTGGCACTTAGTTGCTTCTCAGTAATTGTTTGATTTAAAGAATATATATATATATATATATATATATATATATATGAAAAAACTGAAAGTTAAATCAGTTAATTTTACTATGTAATTATCCAAATACTAGTACTTCTTGGGCTATAAATATCTCAAGCATTCATTCATTCATTCATCCATCCATTCATCCATTCATTCATTCTCTATACAAGAACAGCCAATGAGATATACGGCACTCCCTGCTGAATCTTCCTTCCTAGATCACACCTGCCCACTGCTCTGCAAAAAGCAGAACCCTCCTTCTGAGACACTGAACAACTTGGGTTCTTGAAAAATGGTGTGGTGGCCTATTGAGCAAAAATCATAGTTTGTGCCCAATATGGTAACATTCCAATTTCTATTGATTAGATCAATTAATATTTCAGTGCTGAGGTGAGGTAGTATGTTTTCTTTCTTCCAAAAACAATTAATCTGTATTGACTGAGCTCCAGGGGAAATGTATCCTAGGCTGTGTCTGTGGTTGGTTTCAATACAACTGGAGGCTTTCATGTGGAAAATTCTCTATTTGGCAATTACATGCAATGAGAAAACTTGGAATTCATAAGTGATTTAGTAAGTCACAAAGCATGAAGAGTGCATAAAAGGGCCAAAGAGAGACAATCTGAACATGATTAGTCATGTACACCAAACCAACACTTCCCCCAAAATGACAATCAACAGATTTCCACACCAGAATGCACCCATCCAGTCCCTGAGTTCTGATTCAGTGGGCTGAAGCAGGGCCAGGGAAAAAGCATTTCCCTAAAACTTCACAGGGGTTCGGATTGACAGTCAAGGTTGATAACCCCTGCTCTGAGCCAGCATATTTCAACAAATGAGTATGTGCTTATATTAAGAAAATGAACACCTCCCTCCACCCCCAGTTCCAGAATTTTTTAATTGCTTTTGTCTTAAAATTATTTTTTACAATGATGATAGCCCTGGCTGGTTTGGCTCAGTAGTCGGAGTGTTGGCCTTCGATCCAGAGAGACCCAGGTTTAGTTCCTGCTAAGGGCATGTACCTCAGTTGCAGTTTGTCCCCGGCCCTGGTTGGGGTCATGTGGGTGGCAGCCACTCAATGTGTCTCACATCGGTGTTTCTCTCTCTCTCTCTTCCTCTGTCTCTCCCGCCCGCTCTATCTGAAGATAAATGCAAAAATGTCTTCGGGTGAGGATAAAAAAAACGATGATGATAAATTTCTTTCTTTTTTTTTTAAATTAGTTCATAGAGATTATCTAGTTGGAGGTATTAGTATGTTAATTTGATGAAAAATATGACTCTACTTCATCACAAATCTGAAAAGAAGCCCTGGTCATGTAGTCAGTTGGTTAGAGGGTCATCCTGATACACCAAAGTTGCAGGTTCAATCCCCAGTCAGGGCACATACAAGAGGCAACCAAGGAATGCCTAAATAAATGGAATAACAAATCTATTTCTCTCTCTCTCTCTCTCTCTCTCTCTCTCTCTCTCTCTCTCTCTCTTTCTGTCTCTCTCTCTCAAAACAATTAATTAAAAAAAAAAATTTTAAGTACTATACCCCACACTGCCAGAATACTTCACTTGTGGTAAAGAGAGAAGAAAAAAACTTACAGATGCCAACATCTTCTAGCTTATGTACCATGAGAAACAAGGTTCTTGCCCAGATACATATCTCAATGATGAAATCAAGAATTATTCTTAACTAAGCTCCCCCTGCTCCTACCCCAGGCCTCATTGTACCACAAGAAATCATAACCCAAGTGCTGTCATTATCTGTACATATCAGAACTTCCCCTCTAAAGACAATGTAAGGTTTCGGAGTCATCTCTGCTATTAGAAGTATCAACACATTTTTAAATTAAGAGCCCGTCTGAATATGGAGTGATGACACACTAGCAATAAAATTAAACATTGTCATTGTCTCTTCTTCAATAACTTTCAAGCATTTTATATTCAGAGTCTCCAAGCTAGAATTTTAAGAAGTAAACCTTTAGTCTTTGTGAAATAATCTCTACACAATTTTCTCACTCTCTCTTCACTTCATAAACTATTTAGAACTGCTTAAAGTGTAAAACTCAAAATGGATATAAACGGTGCATAAACATAAAAACAAAAACAAAAACACAGTAAGTGAAAGCCATAAGGTTATTCTGTATCATTGTTGAACAAAGTTGTCTTCCCAACAATTTAGAAAGGATGAAGCCTAGGAATTTACTGAGAGGGTTCATGGAAAATCTCAGGGGGAAGAGTGTTCATTCCAGGAAGAGGGTACATTTTAAGATGTGAATCATCAGACACAATAGAGTAAATGAATAGAGGAGACAGAACAAATAGATGGAGGCATCTCCCTTATGTGTCAAAATATCCCTGTCTCAAATGACTGATACTGAAGTGTAATGTGTGACAACAGTGGTTCTCAAAAGTGTGGTCCCCAGACCAGGAGCATCAGCATCACCTGGAAACCTGTTAGAAATGCCCCATTCCAGATCTACTGAGTCAGAAACTCTGGGGTTGGGGCCCAGCGTAGCAAGCCCTCCAGTGGGTTCTGATGCACTCAAGTGTGAGAACCAATGTATTACAAGAAATCAAAATCTGATAGGTCTGGCTAGTTATCTTCTCTCAGGCTATAAGAATCAAAACTTCTCTTCCCACCCCATCCAGTATCCCTTCCGGGTACCTCTCCTCATCCTCTTAACAGTCTTCTCTTCTTCCCTCCCCTCCCACCCCGGTCACTCACGCACACACACACGTGCAACCAATGAACCCCTGTATAGCATCCAGAGGACTGAAAATCAGCCCTTATTTTTCCTTTTCTTGGAGAGTTTATTTCACCATGTGTGCACAGTGCTGAGGCAAGGGGTAGAATTTAAACAATCCCTAATTAAGGAGGACAGCATCACCTATTTATCACATTATACTGTTGTGGATTTACCCCTTACCGCCTTTGATACATTTGCATATAATCTTTCATAATTCGTTTGTTTAAATCATTTCTTTTATGTTCACTTATTTATTCAGAAGGAAATGTTTATTTTACAGATCACTGGGGCCTCCCAGTGGCAATCCTAGGTAATTTCAGACTCGGATTTATTCGGGAGTTGACCAAATTCTAAGCTTTTCACCTAATAGTAGGTAGAAGCATAGGATAGAATCAAAGCAAGCTTTTTATCTGAGGCAGACTATGTCAGCATCCCAGATGAACCTTCCCCAGATGTTGGCTTCCACATCTGCGTGTATCAGACTCCATATCCAGTCATTTGCTCAGTGCAGATGTCTGTCCGCAGGCTTCAGGTGTGCTGGCGAATGCAACATCTCCCAGGAACACATACAATAAAAAAGACTATCAGAGAAACTTATCTTGTGATTCCTTGTCGTCAATAACCTTGAGGTTTGCTCCCTAGGATTTTCATTCCTGCCCTCCTGCCTTTGAACTTGTGACTGCCCAGGGCAGCCTTTTGGAACATCATTTTTCCCTCTTCGATTCTGGAACATTCTGTGGCTACTCTGGAACACGTCGTTCTCCAGTGGCAACTGGCATGGTCCATCCTCTGAGCCTGGCCCTCACAGACAGCCTCTGACAGCTTGCCCTCCTCTGACATCATGGAAGCAGGCCGAGCCATCCACACCCGCATCAGCTTACATCCTGTCACCTGTCAAGACCTCCAGCCAAGGTTTGAGGGCTTAATCAGCAATATCAACCTCAAAGAATCGAGGTGCCTGTCATCTGAAGAACCTCAGGCTAACAGAGGCTGAAGGCCATTTCCACTTAGCCAAGCACTTTGCTGCAGACAAGCTGGTGTACTTCCAACCTCCTCGTCAGAGACCCTTGGCGCTCTTCTTGGGCTTCAGAAGGCTGTGCTGCCTGAGTTAATACTGCCCTCTCCTTGAAAGATTGCTGAAAGGTGGTTTCTGGGAACTGGTGTGCTCACATCACCCCAGGGCTTGCCTTTGTGCTGATGCAGCGAGCTTACCACCTAGTAACCAACCAGCTTATAAACACTGCCATCATTGACAGATCCGATGATGTTTTGAAGTCCAACCCCACCCCTGGGCCATTTTTGCTGAAAAGTCACCTGAGGGCACCCTACACTTTCTCTGCTTCATTCTGCCTGAGCCATCTTGCAAGAAAACAGCTTTTCCTTCCACCTCAGCACTCTTTATACAAGAGGGCCTTTTTCAGTTTTTTACCCTCATGCTGGCTATTTTAAGACTATTACATATTTTTAAGTTAATTAACCTAATATTAGCCCAATATTCCTTGCAAAGAAAGATGTATTTAAGTATTTGTTGGATAGATACATACATTTATAAAATCACACTGTTTGTGACATATTGTGAAAAGGAGTTCATACAGGTTCATCTCAATAGTACCCCACTTACACTAAGTTGTGCTCTAAAGGCAAATAAAGACAACATTCACTAAATTCAATAACTCCAAATTGGTAGAATAAAAATCAAATTGAGGACTTTTTGCAGGGCTCAGGGTGGAAAGTGGACACGAGGCAGTACCCTGGGAAGAGCATGACTTGGGAGCCTTAGAGACCAAGGTTCCCATCCTTCCCTGCGCACGTGTATGAACTTATGAACTGGCTTAACCCCGCTGAGCCTCAGTCACTTCACTTGTAAACTACACTAATTCCTCTGGGATTGCCAGGAGCATTCAGGTGCTGTATGGAAAATGTCTAAAACAGAGCTGAACGTAGTGAGTACTCCATAATAGAGTTATTATTTCAGCAAGGGTTAATAGCAGCTATAATTTTTACAGTGAGTACTTTAAAAAGGTCATTCTTGGCTGTCTCTAAAGTTTCTTACATGTTGTCCCTGCTTCCTGGAATATGTCCCCTCTCCTCTCTTCATCTCTTTTCCCAGCTACAGGCTGCTTCTCCAGGAAGCCCTCTCTGACGCCCTGGTTGTGGACTAGGTTCCCTCCTATCAGGACACCTAACACTTTATAAAAGTGTTTGTTTCTCCTACCACGCATTGACTTCCTTGCATCTGACCATCTGCACTGAGCTTTGAGTCTCCAGGAGAACTGACCCATCTCCTTTGTTCATTGTATGTCTGTGGTCCCTGCTTGGCATATTGTAGATTTTCAATAAATATTGGATGGATAGATAGATGGAAGGAAGAATGGATGACAAACATTAGATGACTTCCTAGAGAAGAAAAATATAATCTAAGGAAAGTAAAAGGTAGTTAAATTAGTTATTTTGCATTCTTATAATTGCCTTTAAGCCTCCTTGAATTACCTTCAAAAAAATATGAAATCCACACCCAACAACCCTAGTACTCTGTGTGCTCCCTCACCCCAACAATGCTTCACATTCTTATTATATTTTATATTTACTATACGACTTGTAACACAATTATTATAATAAATTATGATCTTATAATTATTTCTCAATTCCTCTTTTTAATACCTGACTATAAAATGTGAGTATCGTGTTTGACATCCTTCTAATTTTTAAATTGACTACCTTTTAATCACAGAGATCCTAAGGAAGGAGGAAATCTTTGGTAGAAAACTGTTAATAATTTACTAGTTGCAAACTGTACTTTTACCTCTGAACACCAGGTGGGTAAAAAAAACATTACTCATGTTTTTTAATCTAAGAATTTCTTACATTTTTATGGCTTGTTCTTTGGGCTTATTTATGATGGTTTGTGACAAAGAGACAACCTTTGCCATTATGATTTATACTCTTCCAACAAAGGAAATACAGAAAGAGATAAGAAACCCAAATTAAATTATGGCACTAGATAAAAAAAGCCCAAATTAAATCACAACACAAAAAATAAATTTAAAAATCAAGTGAAGGTAAGGGGCCAACTCATAATTTTAAATTAGAACAAAGAAGTGTATAAATATATGGACTTGAAAATATAGAATTTTGAAAGCTTTAACTACAAAACCTAGCATTTACCAAGTATGTAACTTTCAGAATCCTTATGTCCTATATTTGTAGTATTATGAAATAATGCCTGGCTACTACAATATTTTTTGAATGCCTTGTTTTAATTGTACTTGGTTTGTGCTTTTGTTTGGAAAACCAAACAATATTTTTTGGTATGGTAAAGTTTAGTGGTTAGCAGCAGATATCCAATATTTTTCTTTTTCCTTTTCTTTTTTATTAATTGCATTTATAACAAAATAGATCTGAACATCTGTTGTCATTTTTAGTGATACTTTTAAATTCCTTGATGGTTGAGTACCAACTCTAAAACTTAAATGGATTTCAAGGAAAGACAATTGCCTTAGAACAAAGAAATTGAGAGGAAAAACTCCGGCCTTTGAGCTTTGCCATAAAAGCACTGTTCATGATAGAGGTCGAAAGTTAACTCAATCGAATAGGCAGTCAATGGTGTGTGCCCAGCAATCTAAATACTACACGGCTATTTACAATCTGAGTAAACACTAATATCCAGCTCAAAAACTCCTAATAAATGAAGTTAATATGACCACAGAATTAACTGATGCTAACTAAGCCACCAAAGACATAACTGTCTCATTAATATGACCACATAATTACACAGAATACAGTCTTTGATCTTGAGTGGAACTTGGAAGCAGAGCAAATATTGAAATTGAGCTTGCAAGTCAATATTCTAGACTTAATTTCACACGAGGAATTCAAAAACACCAAAACCTGGATGAGGAAATCATTTATGAACTATTTCCTCGCTTCAGAAAGAAGATATAAAGAATGAGTTCCACACACAAACACACTCACACAGGTCTATGGTTTTTAAATTTTGTTCTGCCATATCTCCCTACATTTTGAAAATGTTTTTTCCTGCTCCATTCACTATTTTGTTTTTTATTTTTACTTTATAATTTGGTGGGGGAAATATAATTTTTGACTACTTTCACTTTCTTCACATGCAGATTTCCATGAAAACTAAGTTAAAATGAAGTCAAGCAAGGAGGTACATACAGTATATTAATTTTCTTCTAAGCTTATCAATTTTATTACTTAGCTGATCTACTTAAGGTTGATTTAATCTTTTATTTCTAGAACCCAAGGTCCCAGTTTGTTTTCAAAATTAGTACATCAAAACCTTACCCAGTAGACATGTTTTATTTCCAAAAAATATTTAGAAATTATTTATCTGCTCACATGCCAATGGCACTGCTTAAAACAAGTTGGACCTGGTCTTTCTCTGTAAAGACCAGGCATTCACAGAGAAAACCATGCTCCTAAAATCTAAGGATTTAAAGGGAAGAAGGGGAACAACATTCCATTCCATCCTGTTTCCTCGTTTTTTTTCTTTTCACAATAATGAGTTCACACCTTTGCTCCAAATCTGTTAGGAAGTTACCCAATACTACAATTCTTTCTCCAAAAAGAGAATAGAATGTAAATAAAGAAAACCAATTTTTATTTTTATCTATTTATTTTTTTTTTTTTATTTACTATACCCCCATGTTCATAGCAGCACTATTTACAATAGTTAAGATCTGGAAACAGCCCAAATGTCCATCAGTAGATGAATGGATAAAAAAGCAGTGGTACATATACACAATGGAGTACTATGCAGCTGTAAGAAAGAAAGATCTCTTATCCTTTGAGATGACATGAAGGGACCTGGAAAGTATTATCTTAAGTGAAACAAGCCAAACAGAGAAAGACAAGTATCATATGATCTCACTTATTTGTGGAATATAATGAACATAACAGTCTGAGGAATGGGGTAGTCCCAGAGACGTGGAAGTAGGGTACGGACTGACCATACCCAGAAGAGGGGGTGGCGGGAGAGAGATAAACCACAGAACTGATATGCATGTATGCATGAACAATGGACATGGACAACAAAGCTGGGGACAGGGAGGGGGAATCAGTGGCGGGGGGAACATCTGTAACAAAAATAAATTAATTAAAACCAATTTTTAAATATTCTGGTAGACAAAAATTGGTACAAATAAAATAGATATATCAATAAATTCTAAGACAGAAGAATTTAGTTCTAAGATAGTCCTTAGTTTCCTAAAGTCAGTTGATAACATCCGGGGCACAAAAACTGGGTGTCACATGTATGTAACATGTACATTTTGAGCTGAAGACTACCACCAACAAGTTAATATGTCTTCTGTGGAGCAATAACTATACTGTGACAACCTCTATTTAAACTTTGACAGTCGGTATATTTATTATTTTAGAAACCCAGAAAGTTACTGTAAGAATTGATTTGAGATTTTCAATAACATAGTTTTATTTCTCAAAAAAAAAAAAAGTCAGATAAAGGCAAAATTCACAATATAACTCTCTTGGATTAAAGTTGACAAATCAAGTATTAGTCATAAAAGAAAAACTCTAAGATGAAAAAAGCCTATTCAAATTATATCTTTTAAAATTAAATTGTTGCAAAATTGAATACAGAGAAGTGTGAAGAAACTACACCAAAAAGATACAAGTAGACAAGCACACAGAATGCAGTGGGACAGGAGGGACACAGTGTGTGAGTGTTAAAATTTGCAAATGAATGCTATAAACAGAATAAAACAATGGATAGTGAGCATTGTGTTTGACAGATTGGCACTTAGAGAAAGAGGAACTATTATGAACCATATGGTTGGTTTGGTCCTAACACAACAGTCTTTGAAGTAAGGATACTTTACTCCACCTAAAAATAGCTCAGAAGTGATATTCAAACATTTTTAGGAGAGGAGCCATTTTTTTCACATGTTATCCCAAGATTCCTGCTGCGGTACCAAAAATACTCCTAGCAGACTTTGAGGCAGCTTTGAGGAAATTTGGACTTCTACTGACCAGTTCAAAAATCACTGGGGTAGAAAACACATCTCGGAGTTAACAGATACCAATACATTTTGCGGATGGGGGCAGAAACTTGGGGAAAAATTCTCAAATACAGGTGTGTGTGATGTCTTAGCATTGCTCAATCTCAGGGCTCAGTCCTTGCTTTCTTCTCTATGTACTCACTCTTTTTTTTTTTTTTTAAATAAAAATGTTTAATGTTGACATCATTGCAGGTGTCTCCCCTTTTCCCCCACTTTGACCACCTCCACCCACCACCCCCTCCCTTGGCCTTCAACAAACTAGTGTCTGTGCATTCACCCTTGCTCCCTGAATGAACTTTACAAACCATCTCTAACTTGATGTCCAGTAGCCCAGACCAAATACTTCAGTCAGCCTTGACTCCTCGCTCTCCTCACACTTATATTCAATATGGTGGGGGAGTACCACTGGCTCTAGCTTCTAAACACATCTAAAACTGACCATTTTTCACCACATCCCTGGTACATTCCCCACTGTAGATTGTCATCCTCTCTTGCCTAAAAGGCTGCCACAGCCTCCTAACAGGTGCCTTTGCCCCTTCATAAGTATCCTTAAAACATCAGTCAGAGTGGTCCTTACCTACAGCGTGATATGGTTTCACTTCTCTACTCCAAAGCATCCGGTGATTCCTTTGGCACCAGAAGAAGAGCCAAAGTTCTTTCAATGACCTTTAAAGGTTGTGGAGGACACCATGACGGGCTGCCCGGATCCCCTGCAGAATGACTTATTACTCGTGGCTGGAAGTGCTGCTGGCAGATGGCCTGCAGCTGTCGATGTCTTCGGGAGATGCCTCTGTGAAGAGCGTCACCTCACCCAAGGTCACAGAGACTTCCCAGGTCAGCCAGTAACTGAATGACCTGGGCTAGCAAGGCCCAAACATTTCAACCCAACCTGGGATACCTCTGAAAAGCCATTCCAGGTCCAGCACTCCATGTGGGGGTCATCTGTGGCTGTGGTTGGACCTGCATTGCAGCTTGACCTCTACTTGCTTCCACTCCTTTCCACAGGTCTGATCCCAAAGGCAGTCTCTAATAAAAGACCTGCACGCCAAATTCTACCTCTGAAGTCTGCTTCCAAGAATCCAGGCTGCAACAAGGATCTGACACAGTCCAGCCCCTACAGCCTCTGTGAGGCCATATCCGACCGGTCTCCCAGCTCCAAGCACCCTGGCTTTGGTGTTTGAGGATTGGCATGCTCCTGCCTTACAGCCCTAGCATGGCTGGTCCTTCGGCCTGGAGCACACTTCCCCAGGTATCTGCCTTCTACTCTTCTCACCAACTTCCAGCTTTGCTTAAATGTCACCTTCCACGGGCCTACACTGACTATCCACTTACGGCAGGAGAAGAGAAAAAGATTTAAGGAGGAACAGTTCTCATCATTTCCTAATGTATTTACTTACCTTTCTGGGTATTGATTTCATTTTGAAGAAATGACTTTATTCATTTAAAAATGAGTAAAAATTACTGTTTTAAATACATAAAGGCCGTAAGTACAGTGGTAAAGAACACAGGCTCTGGGCTCAAGTAGGCCCGGCCTGAGCGCCCCATCACCGCTGCTCCGCTGCTGGGGGCCTGAGGCTAGTGCCTTCACTGCTCCCAGCCTCAGTTTCTTTACCTGTGAGTAGGGATAATACATTATGTATACTTCTTAGAATGGTTGTGAGGACTAAATGATCATGTATGAAACAGGCGGTGACAACTATCAAGGGCCATGTAAATACTGAGAATTATTGAGAGAGGGCCCTATGAAGTGCACATACTAAAGAATCCACCGGGAGCATACTGGCATCCAGGCTTACAAATCAAGGTCCTAGGAAATCATCTTTTTAATCTTTAGTCAACCCTGAGTGGACTGAGAATCTCCAGCAAAGCAGCAAGGGTTGGGTTTAGGAGAGAGCAAGTATCAACTGGAGGGCACAGTGATAGCCTAGCAGACATTCCTGGGGACACTGAAGAGTAGTTACCAACCAATACACTCTTGTAACATGGTACAAAGTTTTAATTTTTGCTCTCCTTGCACTGACTTTAATTACTTCAGACTTATTCTAATCTCTTAAGGCCCATGTGAAAAAAATCACATAGGATTTCAAATATCTAGATCTATACGTGCTCATCAGAAGAACTTTAGACTTTCAAAACAGCCATTTGTCTGGTTATTTGAGATTAGAGCCTAAATCTTTTTATGTGTATTTTCAACCCAAAGTTTTGAATATTTATTTCTGTTTCTGTGATAAAAGAAAAATAACTACACTTGGCTTAAAAATAAAACAATAACTCCTCCAAAATCCCAACTGTTTTTACGTTTCTTCCATTCATTTTTCATTTACTAGAGTGAAATGTCCTTGCCTGTAACCTCCGATCCACAAGCTTGATTAATTGCGGAGGTTGTGCTGAAGGCCCACCCTGCCAAGCAGAGATGATAGACTGCCTATAGGCGGGTACTAACAGAAACCTCAAAAATCTAACATTTACCATTATGTTATGTACCTGCCCTTTCGGATTTATTTGCACATCCCACTATAGTCCATTTCTTTACTTCTAAGGAGAGAATAATATAAACTTATTTTTGAGATAGCATTTTTGAAAACCACTGTTCTACAGTTATACATTGAAAACAATAATAATTGCACTATTTATTAAAATGACCATAATAAATGGTGCTATGGAGGGAGGGATTTTAAAAGGCAGACATTGTCCTAACCAATAACCACAGAGTATGCTTTGCCATCTTTCAGACCCACATGCTACATCTTGGAAAATCCCTATCTGGGGTGTAGCGCGCACATGCGTGTGTGTGCGTGTATGTGTTTTCCCCCGTGGGGATGTCAGTGCTACATCAGATTATCCAGGGTCTTCTGTAAAGTCATAATCTACTAGATACTGCCTTTGCTTTCCAAGCCCTCCTTCGAGGATATCATGCACTCCTTCGATTTTTCCTTAGAGCTTTATACAACTTAATATGCAGGCTAGGGAAACTAGAAATCTCCTCCAGGTCAAACAACTCCTTAAATCTATCTATAAATTTATTTTCTTTCTCTAACCTGAATTTCATGACCCAGAGGATGATAGTAGTGTCTTTGCACAGATGGTCGAAGGTAATGAGGAGTTCTTCCAGGAAAGGATGAGCATAGACAACATCAGCCGCCAGGATATAATCAAAATTGTTGGAAGACCTCGGGAAGTTCTTGTCTAAAGCTATGCCCCAGGAGAGTTCTTTAACCTGAGGCAAATGCTTACATTTCATTTTAGTGTTTCGGGATATATTATATTGCAGGTTTCCAAGTAATTCAGGTAAATCTGTGGCAGTCACATGTGCACCTGTGAAGCAAAGGGCAGTAGGAAAAGTTACCCTCATGGGATAAAGCAAACAATCAGGTTTCAAGCCAACATGCATTTTGCAATTCTGCACAACTGCTAGTCCCGAGGAAAAAACTGGTCAGTACACACAGCAGAGAAATCCCTTTCAAAGGGGTTGTTAGGGCAGCTTTATGCCTCCCATTAAAAAAAAAAAAATTAGATCCCCATGCTAGTTTTGCACTCCATTGTATTTTCCTGTTCTCCTGATTTTTTCTTTGTTTTGCGTTTTGTTGCTGTTCTTGTTTTCTATTTATCTACTACATGCAAAGAAAAAAATAATCAAGAGAAAGGGAAAGTCAAAATATTTGGTACTCTTACTGCACACTCAGAAGTCACTGTTGAAAGATGACCAGGTTCTTCCCTAGAAGAATTCTGAGCCCCGGCCCTGTGAGACTGAACAAGTGTATATAACACTGGGCATCCTATTGTTGAATAGAAAGTACTCAAGTATGAGAAGTGGGGGAAGGAAAGAAGATTTTCAATGGCAATGCATGGACAGTATCTTGACATACATGTTTATGTTCAAGTTTCAGCTTGACCCCATTTTAAGTGTGAGTCTTCCCATCAAAAGATATTTAAAACCTAGCCACACCATGCATATAGTGCACATACAGCCCGAGATCACAGATGCAGAACAGAATGCTCAGATGAAGAACACATAAACTATTTCTGAGTTAACAGTGAATAGTGGTGGTCATTTTCAGGAGAAAATTAGAAGGGGTAAAATTGTAGCAACTAATAACCAATCAAATGTGTCCCTTAATGTAAACTTTAAGCCACAGCAGAGCCTGAAAATTATTTGTAAATAAATCTAGGATTGGTCATTTTCACATCATCAGAAAAAGAACATTCTCGAGCAAGCAATGGGAAAGCAGAACTGGAAGAAAAGTCTAGTTCAGCCCAGAGCAGTTTAGAACCCATTCCTTAGCCCCAGTGGCAAGTTTCCCTGGCTATTAATTGTATTTTGTGGAAAACATTAAAATGGGAGGGAAAATATGCACATCATTTTAGAATCACAGAAATATGAATCTTCGACTCTAATATGGGTGGCTCTATCATTTTCAACAAATCTTTTTAAAATCCCAAGATAAGGAATACACTCCTACTTACAGTGAATATAAAATATCTGACTATTAATATCTTTATGTCTACAGAGGCAAACACCATCACTTTTTGAATGCTGACTAAAGAAAGCTTCAATCTTTTGATATTTGTGTCCAGACATACAAGCATACCAAAAGGATAATTCTTTTTAATGAAACAAATGACTTCCCAAACACAAATTCTGCTTCTCAATAGGGAAGCCTTCAGGTATAAGATCAAAAGCACCTTAGACTCTATCCATACAAAATGTAATGGTGGCTTTGGAATGCAAGATCAGGTCAGAGAAATTAAATATGTGTATATATTTGGGGGAACTTCAAGGGTCCTATAGTTTCCCAGTGTTTAGAAAGATGTAAATTGCTAAATCTTGAATTCTTCTCAAGATTTTAGAGTGGCAGGTGTGCACTTCTGAAGATCAAGGAAATCGATACATATTTGGGTAGCACACATCAGAAAAGGCAGCTCAATTAAGGCAATGAAACCTATAGCAACAACAACAAAAAGACCAAAATGGAGCAAGCTGAGGCATGCATGGAGACCATCGCACATTTAGTTGGAAAAGAAAATTCTGATGAGAGAACAAGAGATTGTAAAAGAAGACTGAAAATGAACTGAGAAAATAAATTCAAGGGCAAATACATAAAATTAGAAGCAGACATGATTTATACATGGTTTCTAATAGTTCTCTATTCTAACAGGGGCTTTTTCAAAAAAGCATAGGACTTCAAAACCCCTAAGAAATATATGACTACATGGAAATGTTAAAATGGGCTAAAATGTAAATGAAGAAGTCAGAGTCAGCAGCAGTAGATTCTGTCTGTACTTAGTGTTTCACATATCTCCTCTAGGAGCCAGGATACTTAATTGCACCTCCATGTTAGAATACATTTGTGACTTAGCATTCCATGAGAGGAATTAATACAACTTCACAGAAAATTCTGGAAGAAGCCAGAAAGGTGACTTTAAAATTGATAGTTTCTTGAGGAAGAGCATTCAACAATTAAGAAGTTAAAAATAAGCCCAGGTCACAGTACACTAGATAGTAAGAGCAGATAATAATATCTGATCACTAAATAGTTCAAACCCCATTCAATCAAAAATACCTACTTACCAAGTAAACTTGCCACAATGGAGACAAGTCCTGTTCCAGCTCCAATTTCAATCACATTTTTGTCAACCATATTATACTGCTTTACATTTGTTTCCAGAAAATAGCATAGAACAAGGGCCTATGAGTTAAAAATAAAAACAAAAACAAAACAGTGCTTGGCCAGTAATAAGAGAATGCATGAACTCTATTAAATAAATATCCCACTAATGCTTTGATATATATACATAGATATCACTACAGAAAATTATCAACAGAAGTACATCCTCTAGTGACTCAACATTTAGGCTAGAAAAAGTCTTTGGGGTTTGTTGTGGAGAAAAGAGACAACTAAAAATAAGAAGTTCAGTTGCTTAGGTTTGATTATCTCTAAAGAAGGCAATTTCTAATAATCATTTCAAAGAAGTGCGTGGGGTTAGAGTAGATAGTGGTGAAGGGTCTGCACCCTTCATGGGACAATTAATACCATGTTGACACTGGTAAATTAAATTCCATTATAATTATTTATCTCAAATGGAGCCAGTTAAATTGAAAATAAAATGTTCACTATTCTAAACTCTTAGGGTCACAAAAAACTCAAGGTGTAAACAATATTTTTTTTATTAATCCTGCATGTCAGAAGTAGAATTAATTGGTGAAAGCATTTTCCCAATTTCATGATTTCTAAATTTTACTGTTATTTAAGGTAAAAAAAAAAAAAAAAATTGAACTATGGAACCCATTTTTTTTTTTCCAAATAGTACAAAATAATGAACAAAACTGACTAAAAATAACTGCAATGTAGCAAATGTTTTATGAAATTATACCGATGGCCAAACGACAGCACCATAACAATCCATGGCTTCAGTAATTCGAATCTCATGACCAACAAAATGAAAGCCCTCCCAGGAGGTGGTTGTCAGTAGAGCTGGAAAAAAACATCTTGCCATGATCTCTTCAACCACTGTCTTGTCATCATCGTCTTCTCTGTCCTCTGAAAGGGAAAGAAAAAGGCGATTGTTACGGTTGTGTCCGTGAAACTATGAAAAAGGAGAACCTGATGGAAATGCCATGTTTCTACTTATTCTAAGTTGAACATTCATTGACTTTAGCTGCAAGGTACTATAAGGTAAACTATTTGAAAATGATTCATGATATAAGGTAACATTTCATATATTCGGATGGCAACATCTTCCTGATTTTATTGAAGTTGAAATGACCACTGTCTATTCCTGCAATGTTATGTGAAACCAATGTTTGTATAGTTTTTTAAAGCAATATATTTTAAGGCAACCCAATATGTTCATCTAGAACAAAAGAAATGTTGGTGATGAGATATAAGAATCCAACTATTCGCCCGGCCGGTTTGGCTCAGTGCTTGGGCATCAACCCGTGCACCAAGAGGTCCCCAGTTCGATTCCTGGTCAGGGCACATGCCCAGGTTATGGGCCCGATCACCAGTGGGGGCATGCAGGAGGCAACCTATCCATGTTCTCTCTCAACAATGTTCCCATGTCTCTTTTGCTCTCCCTTCCTCTCTCTCTCTCTTTCTTTTTGTAAAAAAAGAGTCCAACTATTCAAATTGGCCCAATCTTCAGTGGGGGACATGCAGGAGGCTGCCAATCGAAACTCTCTCTTCAATGTTTCTATCTCTTTCTCCCTCTCCCTTCCTCTCTCTCTAAAAATTAATAAAGAAAAAAAAATCAAAATATTAAAAAAAATAAAATTTTATAAAAGAAACCTAATAGTCACAAAGAATTTTAAACTATTTATGGAGCAAGATATACATCTCTCTCTGAGCCTTCAATTTCTTATTTGTAAAAGGCAGAAAAAAATACATCAAAAAGTGTTAGGAGATTTAAATAAGATTATGCATGTTAAGCACTCAGCACCTTGTCTACTATTACATGGGGCTCAATAAATTATTATTGTAGCTTTTATAATATTTTGGTTATAAAACTAAATGATAAAACAAGATTGTGTGACCCTGAATTGTACAACTGAAAATCCCACACTCGTATAAGCAGAGAGTAGAATGGTGGTTGACAGGGGCTGGGAGGTGTGGGAAATGAGATGTTGGTCAAGGGTACAAAGTTTCAGTTATGCAAGATGATTAAGTTCTGGAGGTCTAATGTACACCTTGGTAATTATAGTTAATAATAATGTATTGTATACTTGAAATTTACTAAGAAAGTAGATGGTAAGTATGTTTACCACAAAAAACGGAAATGGTAACTATGTGAGGTGATGGATATGCCAGCTTGATTATAGTATTCATTTCACGATGCGTGAAGTTGTACATCTTAAATTTATATAATCATACCTCAATAATGCATGGGGGGGATTATATAGTTAAATAAAGAAGGGAGAAATCGCCCTGGCCGGTTTGGCTCAGCGATTAGAGCATCGGCCTGCGGTCCAGAGAGACCCGGGTTCGGTTCCCGCTAAGGGCGTGTGCCTCGGTTGCGGTTTGTCCCTGGCCCTGGTTGGTCATGTGGGTGGCAGCCACTCGATGTGTCCCTTTCACGTCGATGTTTCTCTCTCTCTATCTTCCTCTCTACCTGAACAAAAAAAAAAAAAAAGAAGGGAGAAATCACTGTGATGGAGGTTATTCAGGGAAGGCTTTATAAAGGAAGTATGTGTTTATCTAATATATGATTTCTATTGATAGGGAAACTATTTCTTACACCAACCCTTAAAATCCATTGTCTTGTCTTTGTTCTTTGCCACCTCCCCCAACTCAATACTAATGAATCCAGGCTTCATTCTCTTCAGCAGAGAAGGTAGAAAATAGCCCTGGCCGGTGTGGCTCAGCAGAGCATTGGCCTGCGGTTCAGAGAGATCCGGGTTAGGTTCGCGCTAAGGGCACGGATCTCAGTTGCAGTTTGTCCCCGGCCCTGGTTGGGTCGTGTGTGTGGCAACCACTCGATGTGTCCCTTTTGCGTCAATGTTTCTTTCTCTCTCCCTCTCTTTCTCTTCCACTCTGTCTGAACAAAAAATAAAAAAATGTCCTCAGATGAGGATTAAAAAAAAAAGAGAGGAGGTAGAAAATAAAGATTAACCTTTGAGCATAAAAAAGAAATAGTGTTATGAAACCAAGAACAGGAAAAATTTGATAATTCTTTAAAAGAGAAACAGATAGGCAGAAAAGATTCATTCTTAGACTTAAGCCAGAACATTTTTTTCTTGATTCTTCCATTTACTTTTTCAACAAAGCTGTATGCCTTGAAGGCCTGCTATGTGCCAGGCTTTGTGCTAGATGATGGGAAGACAGCCCTTAGCCAGACCGACACGGTCCCTACCCTCAGGAAAAGTAGAAATGCCTAGACACAGTTGTCTGAACTTCAGTAATACATGTAGTACCTCATGACTTCCCCAAGAAGAAACTCTAAATTGGTTGTTAATTTTTCCATAATATCCTCTAAGTACTTGGCTTTGATGTCCACCTGGATAGATCTTTCTAATAAATGGGTGTTTACAGCTTTGCTCTGACTGACATTTTGTTACTGGTTTGACTGATAATATTAAGAGTGTGATCAACAGATAAGGGGTTAATTTCCAATATATATAGAGTGCTCATACAACTCCACAAAAGGAAGACAAAGAACCCAATTAAAAAATGGGCAGAGGAGCTGAATAGACATCTCTCCAAACAGGACATACAAATGGCCAAAAGACATATGAAGAAATGCTCAACATCACTAATCATCAGAGAGATGTAAATTAAAACAACGAGGTATCACCTCACACCTGTCAGAATGGCCGCCATCAACAAATCATCAAACAACAAGTGTTGGCGAGGGTGTGGAGAAAAGGGGACTCTAATACACTGCTGGTGGGAATGCAGACTGGTGCAGCCGCTATGGAAAACAATATGGTGCTACCTCAAAAAATTAAAAATTGAACTTCCATTTGACCCAGTGATCCCACTGCTGGGAATATACCCTAAGAAGCCTGAAACACCAATCAGGAAGAATATATGTACCCCCATGTTCATAGCAGCACTATTTACAATAGCTAAGATCTGGAAACAGCCCAAGTGTCCACCAGTAGACGAATGGATCAAAAAGCTGTGGTACATATACACAATGGAGTACTATGCAGCGGTAAGAAAGAAAGATCTCTTATCCTTTGAGACGACATGGAGGGACCTGGAAAGTATCATCCTAAGTGAAAGAAGCCAAGCAGAAAAAGACAAATAGCACATGATCTCACTTATATACGGAATATAATGAACATAACAGTCTGAGGAATACAGTAGACCCTGGAACATGGAAGTAGGGCACAGACTGACATCCCTCAGAAGAGGGGGTGGGGGGGTTGGGGGTGGGGGGGAAGAGATAAACCACAGAACTTATATGCATGTATGCATGACCAATGGACATGGACAACTAAGCCGGGGACGGGGCAGAGGTGGGGTGGGGTGGGGGGTGCCAATGGGGTAAAAAGGTAAAATATCTGTAACAAAAAAATAAATAATTCATAAAAAAAAAAAAAAGAGTGTGATCAAATATTCAAATGATGTGAGTGTAATGGGGAATTATAGTAGAAAACTAAATGTGATACAAAATATCTTGATGAGCTGGCTGTACCAGTGGATTAGACAAATGTAAAGTCCACATTCAGGCTGACCTATTTGTGGAGAGGAAAATATATATAAATTTAATTGGCTACAAGTTCAACATGAGTCTAAAGTAAAATACAACTATCAAAATAGCTAATACACTCAGGCCTTATTAACAATATAATTTTTAAATGAGGGAGATAAAGGTTCTTTTCTATTTGAAAGTGGTCACATTTGTAGTTTGGAAAGCCCCATTTCAGAGGGCCACTGAGAAACTGGCGGAGATGGGAGGGGAGAAATCTTGACATTCCGCCATATGAGGACAGTTTGGGAAGATCAGCATTTTCATTATAAAGAGAAAACAATCTGAGGGAGCACAAGAGTTTACACAAATTTATAGGAGTAGCACATAGAAGAGATAGGGGTGTGTGTGTGTGGTATGTTCCCAGAGAGCAGAATATGGACCCAAGGGGGGGTGGATTACAATAAAGCAGATTTTAAACATTCTTCTAAAAAATCACACCTTTTCAAAAATAAAATGGCTTGCCTCAGAAGGAAGTAAGTAATTAGTCCCCAGAAGCTATCAAACAGAAACCAGAAGAGTATTGTTTCAAGATATTAGGGAAACATCAGACTAGTGTTTGGTCTAGCTGGGCTAGGGCCATTGTACAACTTAATTTCCCCGATTCAATGAAATATCTACATGCCATAATGTGGAGAAGTGCTATCACAAAGATACAATGTGCTAAGGAAGTATAGGAGAGAAAGTAAATAAAAGTAGGCAAAAGGAAGCCAGTAGTAGGGGCGGGGAGAGAGATATCAGACTTGGGAAGGAAAGGGAGTGAATGGAGAGTATGATTCATCAGTAGGCCGAAGAGATGTGTTCCAAATGACACACTAAGAAAATCATTTATTTATTCATTAACAAGTATTCACTGAGCACTTACTAAACCCTACACACTGTCCAGTGACTGAGAATGAAAAAATTCAAGGAGATAGTCCTTGTGTTGGTGGAGCTGACAGATGTGCAAAGAGAGACATGCAAACGGACAACACAACGCTGTACGAACAGTGTTACAATGCAGGTCACAGGAAAGCACAGAACCCCCATCAGCCTGGGAAATTCATAGATGATTTCCTGTCCTAACTCTGTGGTCCCTTAATAGAGTCCTGCTTAGGAGCCATGCAAAGTCAAGTAGTCCCCCAAAGAACTCCAACTTCACTACACACTACGGAAGGGCCCAATCTACCACCTACTCTACCCGCACCGCAAACATTGACTCTTGGCAGAGATGCACAGAAAACAAAGAGATGAAAATTGATATTCTTCAGCTAGAGCCCCCTCTTCTAATATATTTACGATCCTTCTCCTTAAACAATGGCATGCATTCACATTCAGGAAGAGTTGTAAGAACCAAATAATATTAGTGATATGTTTTTATTTGAACTTCAACTTTCATTTCACTACATTCACTTGCCTTGCTAAGATAGGGTGTGGAGGGTGCAATGTTTGCTGTGGAAGTTCTTTAGGGAAAAGCAGAGAACATTAATTGCTTCCTTGACCTTTAGCTGAATATGCCCTCTTGGGCCTCCTTGCAGACCCTTGTAAATGCAGCACTTCTTTGACAAGTCACCTAAGGTATCAGGGATTAATAGATGTTTGAGTACACTAAATCCCAGGAGCATCTCCTAAAGTTCCAATCTTTGATATAAAAAGTTTTCTAGTGAATATTTACTGCTACAAACTGACATCTCTGACTTTACACTTTCTTTTAAAGGTTAGTTGGCCAGATTACTGCTTTTCTTCTAAAAACTACACTGTAATAACAAATAATTGCTATTTTCTTACTGTTGTCTACATAAAGAGCTAGTTATTTCTTTTTAAGAATGGCCATATCTTTATTTTTATAAGAAAATGAGATTTGAAATATATATATGTGTGTGAATATATTATTATAAACAAAGATTACTTATACCCCAAAATAATCTTCAAAGAGATTTCATGAAACAATAACCATTATTAATTGCATACCCATTCTAAAAGAGCACAATTCTACCCATTTGATGGTAATTATAAGTTAGTTATACACCTATGATGACCACATATTATATAGAAAGCATTATCATGTTGAATTAAAATTTAAATGACAATGTTTTATATCAACATTCTCTTCTGTATTTACATACTATATGACCATCACAGCCATTCCATAAGAAGCTAACACTCATAAAAATTAGCATAATTTATACGAAGAAACCAAAATATACTAAACTTGGCTGCTTAAAATAATTTGTCTAGATATGTGAGATTTTAAAAGCAAATATACACACATACACAATTATTTCCACCTTAAAACCCTGACTGCTGTTTTTCAGCATTAACTTTTATTTAAAGATTTGACATAATGTTAATAGTAGTTATTAATTTAAACCAAAAGACATATTTGATATTAAGTTTTAACAATATCACTACCCATTTCAAGGTTGAGGACAAGACCCTCTGAACTGGAATCTAATGAAAATAGCTGCACTAGTGTAGGGAATCCCTAGAGTTGCCTTGTCGTTGTAAAATGGAAAAATCTATGATCCAAACGTAATATACAAAAAACGTGACCCCTTGAATTGCATAGTTACTGTTGAATAAGGGATTGAATCTTGAGAAGATTAGTAAGTGAGTAGATATTCTTTGGATTTTAATTATGTTTTGAAGAGGAACTGCCTCAAAAAGATAACAGCATTATCATGCAATGAAATTTCATGTACATTTCTGAAGAATAACTTTTCCACACATATTCTGTCCTTGGTACCTAGCACTCAGGCCCCAGGACAAACTACTAAAATCTCGTAGTTACACAAAATGATGAATGTTGGCTTTCTTATATAAAAAGCAAAATACTCCTGATATTTGTACCTTTAGATAAAAACTATGTACTATAATCTTAGAGTATTATTTTATTAATGAATTTAATATTGAAACATAAATATTAAAACAGATTGTAAATAAAACATAATCAAGACAGTATTACAACTATGTTGCTATCTTGAGCTTATCTATTTTAATGCTTTTTGATATTAAAAAAACACATCTTAACACCATTTCCTGCTCCAAAATCTTTGCTGATAGTGAATAAAATCTACCAGGTGTTCTTGTTCTCCTGAGAATTAATTATGAAGTGAAAATTAGCAAGATTTTGCCACATTATGATGATGATTCTCTTAAGAGGAAAATTCAAAAGAGAACTGACTTCCAAGGCTGAATTGCAGCAAGTCTTCAAAAATAGAGGGTCTGTCTGTATTTTTCTCTTTTATGCTTTTAAGGTCAGTAACAACAATAATAAATGGAAGGGTCGGATCACAGAAATACACCAAAAAAAAAAAAAAATCCTTAATAGCTATGACAAGTGAATTTCAGCTTCCATTAGAGGGCTGTCATGAAACCTGTCAGCAAAATTTAAAGTAAAAACCCCTCAACTAAATGAAAGAGACTGTCATTCAGTTGAATCTTCTATTCAAAGATGAATGTCATTGCTTCTTAAGAAATATCTAGAGATTAAAAAGAAAAAAATGTTAAAGATATTTTCAGATTAGTAAATGGTCACAGGCTAACCTGAAAGAGAATTCTGAATGCCTCAATAATGTCAAGGTCTTGGGCCCGTATGTTGAAACTAATTTCTGGGATTTCAAAAACTATTTTTTTGTCTATAAGTCTGCTTAATTTCGAGAATGTACAGAGGCTGTAACTTTTTAAAATATATTTTTATTGATTTTTTTAGAGAGAGAGGAAGGGAGAGAAAGAGAGATAAAAACATCGATGTAAGACGGTAAGCATCACTGATTGGTCAGGTTAGAGAAGCATTCTTTTTTTTTTTTAATCCTCACCCGAGGATATTTTTCCATTTTTTGTACAGAGTGGGAGGGAGGGAGAGGAAGGGAGAGACAGACAGAAACATCGACGTGAAAGGACACATCGAGTGGCTGCCACCCGCACGACCAACCAGGGCCGGGGACAAACTGCAACCGAAGTACGTGCCCTTAGCGGGAACCGAACCCGGGTCTCTCCGGACCGCAGGCCGACGCTCTAACCGCTGAGCCAAACTGGCCAGGGCTAGAGAAGCATTCTAATGGGGACAGTTGAGCTAAATTGGGGAGATGAAGAAGGCTGCCAGACAGAGAAGGGAAGAAGCAAAGGCAAGGAACATCCACCAACTCTGGAGACAAGCTTGGAAAGCCATCAGATTCTGGGGAGCTGGTGCATGTTGGGGTGTTGTAGAAAATAAGCCTGAAGGAGCAAGTTGAGATCAGATCTGCGGGCAATGCTGACCTCTGTTCTACAGGGCGAGGAGGAGTCAATAAAGATCATTGGAACAAAAAGTAACATGATCACAATTGATATTTAAAAACTTACCTCTGGCAGCAGCAGCTGAAGGCTAAGTGAGAAGCTAATTAGAAGACTGATACAATAATCTAGGCAAAAGATGGAAGTGTCTGAACTAAGGCAGCAGCACTGGATCCAGGAGCCAAGCGCGGATTTGGGAGCTGTGAAGTAGCAGAAGACCTCCCCTCAGGGAAGGGGAGACACTCAGACTTGACATTTAAACCTTACTTTTGAAGACCCCTGAGACAGATTGTTATATTTAAGTTATTTTTTATTCAATATGTGGGAAACTTATTAGACTTATTTAGCATATACTTACTCAGGTTATTTTAAAACATGTAAAATGTCTTGATGAATGATTCTCACTTCAGAAATCATAGGTGTGATGGTTCTCTAACGAGTTTATTAAACATACTGCTTCAGACTATAGTTTGATATGTTTCTTAAATAGCAATAAAATTACTCAAATAAAACTTTCTTCTTCATACATTAAGGCAACATTGCTTCTAAAAGCCATACTACCCATTAATCCAACTCTATTACAGATTTATGAAGATCCTTGTGAAAGATTTTTATATGATTTCACTAAGTAATATATTATACTTGGTCCTGAAAAGATTAAACAGACTGGTGACCAGAAAGACAAAATCATCACTAATGAGCAAATTTTAAGTCCCGCAAATAGGCCTCGCTTATACCTAATTCATTAATTCACTGAATTATTGAGTACCTGGGCACTATGAATACAAGGAGAGAGAAGCATATCAGTGCTATAATAGAGACTCAATTAATTAACTCAAAAATATAAAGAGAGCCCAGCCAGTGTGTCTCAGTGGTTGAGAATTGACTCATGCACCAAGATGTTGCCGGTTCAATACCCAGTCAGGGCACATGCACAGGTTGTGGGCCCAATCCCTAGTGAGAGGCGTGCAGGAGGCAGCCAATTGATGTTCTCTCTCATCGATGTTTCTATCTCTCTCTCCCTCTTCCTTCCTCTTTCTCTAAAATCAATAAAGAAAAAAAAATTTAATAAAAAGAGAAAGTTCCGTGTCTCAGAGAGTTCAAGAAAGAATGACCAGCCCTGGCCAGTTTGGCTCAGCAGTTAGTGTCGGCCTGTGGACCAGAGAGACCCGGGTTTGGTTCCTGCTAAGTGCATGTACCTCGGTTGCAGTTTGTCCCTGGCCCTGTTGGGGTCATGTGGGTGGTGACCACTCAATGTGTCTCTCTCACATCGATGTTTCTCTCTCTCTCTTCCTCCCTCTCTCCTTCCAGCTCTAACTGAAGATAAATACAAAACTGTCCTCAGGTGAGGGTAAAAAATAAGAATGACCCGAGCCTCGATGATTATGACTTTGTGAGTCAATTTAGAGAGGGCAATACATGTCATAGGAAACAACATGTCAAAAGCCCTCTGGCAAAAAGACTCTTGACCAAGTTTCCAATTTGGGAAACTTTGAGAACTAGAATGTAGGATAAGTCATGGTAGTAACATGAGATAAAACACTTTATGTCATGCTAAGAAGTCTTAACTTTATCCTATAAGAAATAATGAGGCACTGAAAATTTTTCAATGGAAGGCAAATGTAGCAAGATGTGAATTTTTTAAAGACCATTCAGGCTATGGAGAAAGAACTAGAGAGAATAAAGAAATGGGGGGAGGGTGCAAGCCCGGGGGGGACAGCCAGTTAAAAGGTAGTTATAATAATCAAGAGGAGAAGGCTGATGCTGCAAACAGGTGACGAGGTAAAATCAATGAGATTTAATAATGAAGGGTATGAAGAAAGGGGAAAGACTAGTATGATTCCAGGTTTCTGGATAGCCAGGGAAATGATGTTACCATAAACTGAGATAGAAAATATAGGTGGAGAGGTAAATGGGCAAAGAAAAATGATTTTTTAATGCATATTTTTTTAAAAAAATAGTGGCATGAAGTGCCAGCCACAGAGGTATGTATGCCACTCAGATTAAGAGAAGCTGCTATGGCCCTGACCAGATGGGTTAATTGATTGGAGCATTGTCCTAATACACCAAGATTGTGGGTTCAACCAGAGGGGAGTGCACAGGAGGCAACCAATCAATGCTTCTCTCTCATATTGATGCTTCTCCCTCTCTCTAAAAAATCAATAGGCATATCCTCTGGTAAGGATTTAAAAAAAGAGAACCCACCCTAACTCATTTGGCTCAGCAGTTAGAGTGTCAGCCTGCAGACCGGAGGGTTGCAGGTTTGATTCCTGATCAAGGGCATGTACCTGGTTGCAGGTTCGATCCCTGGCCCCAGTTAGGGTTGTGTGGGAGGCAGCCAATCTATATCTCTCTCACATTGATGTTTCTCTCTCTCTCTCTCCCTCCCACTCCCATCCACCCTATCTAGAAAATCAATGGAAATATATCCTCCTGTGAGGGTTAAAAAAAAGAGAGCCTGCTCTGGGGAGCATAGCTAACAACAGCGCCAGCTGCTGTCCCCTGGGCTCCTCGGAGGCCAGGCTTCCTCCAGGGCTGCCTGCTAGAGCCAGCCCATTCCCAGTCCATAGATGACACTCGTCTAGTGAACAGCTTCTGCTCAGGGACTCCCTGTCAGCCTGTCAGACTTTCTCAGAACTGTGTTGCCATCTGAGGCTCTTCCTACCCAACCTCTTCTCTCTTCTCTCACACAGGTATCAGACCTGCATCATGGTCTGAAGGTCTCCCTGATTACTTCTATTCCTTCTTTACCCTCCACAAACATTTCTCCCAGTAAGAGCTCTTGAATAGTTAATCCCATTTTTGCATCTGTTTTCTTGAAGGAGCCAAGCTGACAGAAGGCAGAATGTAGGACATCAAGTAAAGGCTTGGGGAGGGGACACATTTAGGAGTTGCTGTGCACAGGAATCACTGAGCCTTGGCTTGGGATGAACCCACTCCAAAGGTGCAGATCCTAAGGAGCATACCACGAGTTTATACACAGTGCTACCAGCGCCAACAACTGGAGAAGTGCCTCTTGGCAAGAGGTAGACAACAAAAAACATTTGAAATAATGTGGAGGAGGTTTTAAACAGTTTAGATTATAATCTAGCATTAGAAACTACAGAGGAATTTTTAGCATCCACCATAGTCCTAACTTTAATCTGTGTACTATAACGAAGTGACATTTTGTAATTCTAGGATCTTCAGGTCACCATTGAAATAGAAGAACTGGGCTATGGGTTTGCTCCAGCCTTTCCACGTACAAGATACTAAGTATAAAAGAGTTAGTACAGGACAAATCAACATCCTTTAGTACTTGAGAACTGAGTGTTCCTCTGGTTAGTGAAAGTCTTTCCAACAAAATGCCCTCTGACTCCACCCCAACAACATACACTTAATCCCCTTAGCACTGTGCTGTGGACATGTGTTTAAAGCTTTAATTGGCTATGGAGATGGTTATGGGGTGTGATCATTCATGTTGCAAAATATTTTAATACTAGTTCTGCCTCAACATTACCTTGAACTTCTTTTGTTCCTTTGTAATTTGCCAAATTATCATACACAGAAGCATTGTTGATGATGATGTAACTGTATTCATAAACCACACAGAAATTTGCTTCTTCATTCAAATCATCTAAATGGCTGGATTCTCTATGTGATTATAACTTTACATGTTTAGGTTTGCAAAAATCACTACAGTAAAACCATTAGTGTTTAAGCCCCACAGGTTGTCAACACTGGGCATACACCCAGATTTTGTGGCCTAGAAAGATGCTCACCTAGGAAGGGGCCAACTGGTATGCCTTGAAAAAGAAAAAAGAAAAAAAAATAGGACTATAGTTCTTAGAAAACATCCACAGTGTGTGGCTAAAGGAGAGAGAAAAAGAAGCCTAAATAAAAAATGTATACTACAAAAACATGGTGATAATCCTTCTAGTCTATGTCAAGAGTGTATGTCTTCACTTTTTATCTCAAAATAGTGGGGATAGTTATATTATGTAATCCAGGCAAAGTCACACTATTTAATATGATGTAAAAATGGTGGCCCCATTTCAAATAATTACACTGGTAGTAGAATTCAAACTTAAATTCTCCTTTCCCAAGAGGTCAAATTAAATTATGTATTTGTCTCTAACTAATACCTCAGAGGGACCATAAAGAAATGCTAGAAGTGTTTTTATAGTCTAAAATCATCTTTTATCCAAGCATTAGTAAAAACATGTAGTTTTACATAAGACTTCTCATCTCTCTTACAATCTGCTTATCTGAAATGAAATAACTGAGATCACAATCATGGGCATAGCACTTGGGGGAAATTATTCCACTTTTGCAGATTAAAAAAATAAATATTTAGTAAGTATATATATTTAATTTATTGTCTTCAAAATTATCTCTAACATATCAGGACCATAGATATAGAAGTAAACATAAAAACAGTATTAGAAATATTTACAGGTTAGCAATCAAAAGCCAAGATATAATATGCAATTGATAAAAGTCCTAGCTCCATTTAAGACATTAATAAATACTGAAAAGGTAAGGCTTTATATTCTATTGTTTGTCATCTTGCAATTAGTCAAATTACATAAAGAAACATAAAATTTTTACCTTTTTGAGCTTCTGTATCCATTAACCGATGAACTAATGGATGACTATATGTTGTTTTCTTGATCATTTCTTAAAAACTAGGCAAATAATACACTGAAATATCAAATGGTAGCAATTAACATGTATGGAGTGCTTTTATATTCAAATAATGAAGTTTAACTTCAAATATGGCAGGGAAATACTTTAAGGAATACCCTTAAAGCATTCCTTATATCATATATTTAAAAATTATATATTAAAAAATCATGCTTTAAGGAATACCATGGGGACACAATTTTTCCAGGACAAATCAAAATTCAAACAAAGGCTTTGGAGTAGAAATTTTAGAAGCTACTGGAGAAAGAAAACACATTGTTCACCAGAAACAATGTCAGCTATCACAAAGAAAGACATGGTCTTTATATTACTAGTTATATAGCAATCCAAAAAGAGGTAATTAAAGCACTGGAAGAAAGTGGGTTCTATTCAGTGTAGTAAAAACCATAGTATTAATCTAAAATAAAGCTTCTACATAGCAATACATTCAGAGTTCACATTGTTCCCATCAAAGCGTCATTAGCATGCACCCGTGTCAAATAGCCCTACTGCCAAATGGTCTTTCAGTGCTTCTAATTTAAAGAATCCATACCATCTCAGCAAACATATTTAAAACTGAAGAAATTAAAGTATTTTATGCTGCTCAAATAGAGCATATCATGTGAATAAGCTTAAACAAGGTTTTATCCAACTTTGGAAAACAACAATTTGATGTCTTATATCTGAAATCTGAGTCATAATAATCACTATACAACCATGACTTTATATAGCACTCCTTACTTCCAAGGATCCCAAAACATTTTTCAGAGCCACATTTTTCTTTACGGTAAGTTAGAAGACAAATTATTTCCCCTACAGTTTGCAAATGAGGAAAAGACAAAGGTTAAATTACATCCCTGCGGTCACATGGTTAAACAATACCAAAAGTGATCATGCATTTTGTTCCCAGTTTCGTTTCTCTTCCATTCAAGAGAGCGGTCTTTGTTATATGAGTCTGCCTGAAGGTCAACTTGTACTAAATGTTAAGTCTGGACATACCTACAGGAGTTAGCTGAATTTCTGGAAGGTTAAAATGTATCATCCACAACTTTTGTTTTGTTGATGAGACCTCTGATGGTACCTGAAAAGCAGCACCAAAGCTCGCAGTTTGCTACTGTACACGCTGGCAACGTCCTCGCAGAAGGGAGAAGGATCCTGGCAGCTGCAGCTCAGAGCCTCGGGTTATACAGCGGTGAGGTTGGAATGCCCATGAATGAGGGGCCTGAAGAACAGCAGGAATAGTCCATGTGCGTGTCTCATGAATACAGCTAGAGTTCATAGGTGAATATAAACCGCTCTTGCAAGTGACTGAAGATTATTCGGGTGAAGCTGTCCATTTTTTAATTTTGATGCCAAGAGTTATTTAAGACTCTTCAGTTATGACGTTCTGAGAGACAGAGGCCACGTATTTTTCGTGTCAACTGTCTGGGTGCAAGCATCGTTTTTAGAATCAGACAACCACACCAGAATGTTTTTGAACGTGTGAAGCTGTGCTCTGGACGCAGGCATCAAATTACCAGGCTTCCGTCCTACTCAGAATAGGAAGGCTGAGGGCTCTGTCCACCTGCACGTGGGATGCAAGTGGCATTTAAGAGTACACAGAAATGTCCCTGCTCACTGAAAGTATCTTTTTAAAGTTATATTGGGGTTAAGTTTGGTTAATAGGATAATTTTGGGGTGTGCATTAAAAATCAACAGCTGTACACTCTTGCATGCTCACCCCTGAAGTCGTTTCCTTCTGTGACCCTGTATTTGACCCGCTTAGCCCACTTCACTGTTCCCCCAACCCCCTTTCCTCTCTGGTAACCACCATTCTATTGTCTCTGAGTTTGTTTCTATTTTGTTGGTTCATTTGTTACTTTTTGTTTTATATTCCACATAAGTGAAATCATGATTTTGTCCTCTTCCATCTGATTTATTTAATTATATGGTAGTTCTATTCTTAATGAAAATATCCTTAGTAGTAATTTATTATAGATAACAAAATCAAGCAATGTTGTGAAATTAAACAAACTCAGGAGTGTGAATACAGCTCCTGAGAAATACTTCACATTCCATAAGTTACACAAAGTTTAACTGAGGTCATGTTGATATATTGAACAGAACTAGAGGTCTGGGATCCCAATTTTGGTCATTCCTGCCAATAATCAGCTTGTGACTTTAGGCATTTATTTAATATGTTTCAAGGCTCCTCATCTATAAAACAGGGTTATAAGAGGCATATAATATGTATCTATGGGATGAATATGCTAGGTGAATTTTAACATTCTGGACCTGCAAAATCCTAAACAATTTAAACTTATTCATCGGCTATTAATTCTAGGCAGAGGATACTGCCTCTTTTTGGCTCTTCTTAAAACAAGAATAAAGACTCATTTGGTGCATAAAAATCACTTGTATTTTTCAAGGATAAATTTAAGACTATGAAACTTCATTGTTGGATTTCTTAAGAGGCAGCATCCCTAAACTATCTAAACCAGCGATTTTCAACCTTTTTCATCCCACGGCATACATAAACGAATTACTAAAATTCTGTGGCACACCAAAAAATATATATTTTTTGCCTATCTGACAAAAATAGTAGGTATAATTTTGATTCATTCACACCAGAAAGCTATTGTTGTGTTGGCTATTGTCATTTTTTATTTGACAATCTAAGTGAAAAGAGGTCAATGTCCCTGACTGGTCAAGTATTGCATGTTTTAAAAATTCTTGCAGCACAGCAGTTTGAAAATCAGTGATCTAAACTGACATGACAATAATTATTTTAATTATATTGCACTGTTTAAAGTACACAGACTTCTGCCTCCAGCCTTATGTAGCTTATAGCTAGCTCTATTCATATTGAGAATTAGAAAAGCAGATTTTAAACTCTTTCTCTTTCTCTCTCTCTCACTAGAAGGCATCAGAGAGCAGCTCAGACAGACAAGAACTCCATACTTCAGTTGATTATTGTTGTAAAGAGGCTGAGAAGCCAAAGAGAGGACAATGTGGAAGGATGTCAGCAGGATTTTAGGCAATCACACAGAACTGGGAAGACAAAATAAGTGTTTGGAGCTGGCAAGGCACCCAGAAACTGGGGAGTGGGGGTGGGGAGGTCCAAGATCCCAGAAAGGGACAGAAAAGTAAGCCTGCTATGCCTCTCAAGGTATTTCCTCAGTAAGATGTTTAGGGTAAGAGGCTAATTGTCTAAGCATCAAGTTGGTAAAAGCAAAGCTCAAAAGAAAACACCTGGCTGTGAGTTGGTGCCCCCTTGAAAACGTTTTAGAAAGTGGGGCAGGGGTTGGGAGTGACTGGAAGAGGGAGTCTTGCAAAAGCTGCAAAGTAGACTTGAAGTCACTCAGTTCAGATCAGAGTGATGTGATCTTACCCTCTGCTCCCTGCCAGAAAACCTTCTGTAGTCCTCTCTAGAGGAAGATACAGAATATCTACAAGTTTTAATGCACAATGTCCAACATTCAGTCAAAATTTACTAGCCATACAAAGACAGAGATAACTCAGATATTGGAATTGTTTGACACAGATTCCAAAGTAATGGTGATTAAAATGTTCAAAAATTGATGATAAGAATTACACCTGGAAACTGGAATCTATAAAATTAAGTCAAATAAAACTAAAAATATAATAAATGAAATAAAGTGCTCAATAGATGAGCTCTTTAACAGCAAATGTAGAGACAGCTAATGAAAATATTAATGAGCTGAAAGATAATTTTATAAAAACTGTATACGATGGCCATTATCCTAAATAAGTTATAGATATACCACCTTGCTATGAATAATGATAAATTTGCTTTGCTGCTGTTTGTTTTAAACAGGCAATTTTTTAAATAGGTAAAACAGCACCCTGAATTTCAAGTTGGAAGATTTGGGTTCAGGATACGTTTTCGTACTAGATGGGTGAATCTGGTAAAGCTGGTTAGCATCTCTAAAATAAGTTCTTCCCTTGTAAAAGGATATACCTTGGTCACAGGGTTAAGAGGGGAAAAAAAGGATATAATATCAAACTGTCCTATAAATACTGTGGTTGAGCATCAACCCATGCACCAAGAGGTCGTCAGTTCAATTCACCGTCAGGACACATGCCCAGGTTGTGGGCCTGATCCCCAGTGGGAGGCATGTGGGAGCTGACCGACAAATGTTCTCTTCTCATTGCTGTTCCCCCCCCACACACACACACACACACACACCTCTCTTCTCTCTCTAAAATCAATAAAGGGGAAAAAAATTTTTTTTAATACTATACATATGGCATAAGCTACTAATAGTCTTGCACATCGCTTTTCCCCCCCTCTTCCTGGGTACAAGGCTCAAATAGAAATGGCATTTTTTAGTATTTGTAGCACTATGCTCAGTTCAGGTCTACGGAAAAGGAGTAAAAGTGACTTTCCTAGTCACCTTTAACAGAAAATGTTCTGGTTGTCCTGAACTTTGGCTCTTTCCTCTTCCAGCAGGTTAGAAATGGAGATGTAACGGCAAACCAATAGAGACTACTCAAATAAGATAGGAGCCCAGGTAGTGGCTGAACCTGAGACCTGAATGACTCATGGTACACAACGGCATTACCAGCTCAGATGCGCCAGACCATTGAGGAAAAGATAATGATCCAGCTTATCCAGGTCACTGTTTATGAACATCTCCGTGTTACAGCAGCTTAGCCTTCAAGCCAGCTATTACAGTATAAAACAAATGCAAATTATTGATCAAAGGCAACAAAATTAATTTCTTTAGCAAAACTAGTATTATCCTACGTACAAACACAATGTGGAAAACTCCCTATTATAAGTAGCTTTGGGAACAACTTAAAAAGTAAAGTTCCCCCCTCTCCCCCAAAAGTGTTCTGCTTCAAGTAACTCCAGAGAAAAGCATTAAGACTTGAGTTTATCTACATGCAAGTCCCTGTTGACTTGAGAAGAAGGCCGCTAGAGAAGACTGAAAAGCAGGAGACGTTTTAAATTGGAAAGAATAAAGAGCAAAGAAAAACAGTAGCTGTAGTCCAAATATTTCGGGAGTTGGGCTGAAAAGTAAACATAAACGAGAGCCTATAAAAAACATCCAGGAAATCACTCAAAGATTACTGAAAAGTATTTATTTGTATTTGATTTTCATTGGTGAAGATTTTCAACTATTTGAAGACTGAGGGAAGGAAATTAGGAAAGATGGAAACACCAAAACGCCAGAAAAGACACAGATTTGGGAAGACAGAACCCAAAGGCCAAAGAACCCATGCTCAAAGTAATTGGTAATTCTATCCTCAGACTGTTCTTAACTCTAATCATCCAGCACGTCAGGAGTTGTTTTATTGTGAGAGGTCTCAGCAGAGGAATCACAAGTTAACTTTGGCTGGACCTCTCTGTTAACAATAATCAACCTCTGGCCCTGGCCGGTTTGGCTCAGCGGTTAGAGCGTCAGCCTGCGGTCCTGAGAGACCCGGGTTCGGTTCCCGCTAAGGGCACGTACCTCGGTGTTTGTCCCCGGCCCTGATGGGTCGTGCGGGTGGCAGCCACTCAGTGTATTCCTTTCACATCGATGTTTCTCTCTCTCTATCTGTTCCTCTCTCTCCCTCCCACTCTACCTGAACGAAAAATGGAAAAATGTCCTTGGGTGAGGATAAAAATAAATAAATAAATAATCAACCTCTGGAAGCCACTCATAAAGTTAACCCACCTACACAGACGGCTTCAACTACAGCCTTGAGCCACCCCCCTCCCCCCAACATTTACACAGAAGTCAGCTTGGGAAAACCAAAGTATTTTAAAAGCAGAACATCATGGCACAGAGTTCCCATTCAGCTAACACTCACAGGTGGAATCACGCACCCCATTTACATTTCCTAATCACTGCAGACATAGTCTTCAAGTACGCTGCAGCAGTGAGGTGCATTCCCTCTTGCTGTTCCTTTAAGTGGACCCTGAGGGAAAATGGGAAGCAGTGGGGAACAAGACTCTATGGAGCTGGGTATAACTACCACTGCTGTGAAAGGAGAAATAAGGATATTTTTCTCCTCATCTAGGTTGGAAAGTCAGAGGGATGTGTATTGAGAGTGAGTGCTGATCAATATAAACCTTTTTTCCTTCTCTGTAATGTCGTCAGAAAGCATCAGACATTGTATGATAACAGAAAGATGAACAAAGTCTGTGAATGCAAGGAAATAGTCAATGAGGTTAAAAAACACTAGAAAAAGGTAACATTGAAAAATAAATATATGTCAAGCATCCATATTTTTAAAAACCACACACTAAATACAAAGATTGTGCATACATTTAATTTTATTACCTCACAACAAATTTATTACAAAATATAAGTTGTACCCAATTATAGAGAATACATGTTTAAACTAGGCTTTTCTCTTTCTTCTTCTTGAGCTTCCCAGTCTCCCCCTTTTCTTCCCAAACACAGATCTGGCAGTCACCAGGACTGGTTTTGTTTTCTCTCTGTCTTCGTCACTAGAGCTGCTGGTAGTGGCAGCTTCGTCCCCTCCAGGATCAGGTTTCACTGTGTTCTGCAAACCTGAAGAGATGACTTTTGCCTCTCCAGCTGCTAGTCCCTGCTGCGTGTTCATTAAAGACAAGCACTCAGCATCCTCAGCATCCTCACTCGAGGACGCATCAGGTGACTGAACGAGGTAGGCTTCCCCCACAAACCCACCGCACGTACTCTCTTGTTTAGAATCCGAAAGCCTCGTTCTTTTCAGGCTTGATGACTCTTTCGATTTATTTGCTATGCTTCTCTTCTGGGTCTTACCTTTTGCCTTATCAGGGAACCCAAATTCTTTCTCCATGGCAACAGAAGCTGCTTCTTCTCTTTCTTTTCTCAGCATACATGTCACAGCTCTGTTAAGTCTCTGGCTCTTAATACCCTTAGCATCTTGTTTCTCCTGCTGAGCTAATCTAAAGAAAGAATCAATTCGGAGCTGGGTCTAAAAAATAAAATAAAATAATAATAAATCAGACAAGTAGAGTTTCTGAAGCAAATCTGAGAGTTGCACCTCGATCACTAGCATTAAATGATTCTTCAGAGAATACTAATTTATTATCTCCCAAAAGTCAGTTCTCTCTCAAATAAGTAACAGTAAATTTTACTTTCAAGGTTATACTTAATGTAGTAGTTGCATCACCTCTGTCAACTAACTCCTCTGTCCACATGTCAAATAAGAATTCCCTTCCTAGGCACTCAAAGAAAGTTCATTTTATAATAATAGCCAAATATATCATCATCTTTTGGAGGAACAAAATCTCACAGAGTCTGTTCCTAAATTATATTATCTCCTTCTTTTGAAAATATTATTACTGCCCTGGCCGGTTTGGCTCAGCAGTTAGAGCATTGGCCTGCGGTCCCGAGAAACCCGGGTTCAGTTCCCACTAAGGGCATGTACCTCAGTTGCAGTTTGTCCCGGGCTCTGGTTGGGTCGTGTGGGTGGCAGCCACTCGATGTGTCCCTTTCACGTCGATGTTTCTCTTTCTCTCTCTCTTTCTCTCTCCCTCTCTCTTTCCCTCCCTCCCTCCCTCTCTGAATAAAAAATGGAAAAATGTCCTTGGGGGAGGATAAAAAAAAGAAAAGATTATTACTACAGAAAACTTTTAGGAGGCAAATTTACAGTATTATATATTAAGAGTCATAAAAATATTCATGCTTTTTGATCAACAAGTTTCCTTTTAAGAAGACATTCTTTTAAACTAGTTATATTTGGGAAAGTTATATGCCCAATGTACACTGCAACATTATTTATGAAAACCTAAAAATGATTCCACTAAGTGAACTAAACCAATGAAGTTAAATCCCTGATAAAATGTAAACTGGTCATTTAAAATTATGAAAATTATGCAATACACAGAAAAAAATCTTACATACAAGATGGGGGAGTTAGATATATCAAAATGCATTTATGTATCATAAATTTACATAGGAAGAAGAAAATATAAAAAACTAAATGTTAACATCTGTATTAGAAGTAGATAATAATTTTAATTCATTTTTTACTTTCTAATTTTGGGGTATAAGTTTATATTATTTCTACAATGAAAAGAGGAAAGAGGTATTGCAACAAAATTTATCTTAAGCTAGGGAGTTTATCAGTCACTAAGCCTTCTTTGTCTGCTGGCATACAATGTTTTCTGCACAGAAAGTCATCAAAGAAACAACAGGATTTGTTTTCTGGAAATGTTGTTTCAATTTTACATTTTTTAAAAATTAACTGAACCTAATGGAAAAAGATTTACTTTAAACAGGAAATGGCCTCATTTCCACATGCATGGTTTACTTGTATGCATGTTTTGTGGGTTCTCTCTGGGGTTGGAGAAGGTTTCTGTATAGGTGGAAACATTCTCATGTATAAACAAGATGCTGTTACCTACTTAGGGGAACTGAGGACCATACAAAGGCCTCTTTTCTCCTTAAGTCTCCCCTGCCAATATACAATAATGATTGAACTTCTACCTTTGATGATTCCTCCACAGAATTAAAGAGAGTCAAGACATTAATGATCAGAATTGCTTTGTACCGGACACTTCCTGGACTTGTTAAAAATAAATATAGTTCAAAAATGATAAAATATTTAATTATAAACACCTCAGTGTACAATACACAATCAGACATTTTTTTTCAAATCAGAATGAATCAAAAGGACACCAAAGTCCAGCTCTAAGGGTGACATTAAAAATTGAAGACAAAGTCCAATTTTTCTTTTTTTGTTTGCTTCTGTTCTCATTTAATTATTTTTTTTTAAATGTATGTTACAGCCCTAAAATATAAGAGTAACTCTTTATCCTGAATTTAGGAAAAGAGCCACCATGATTACCTGCTGGGTGTTCAGTTGTTTTAATATCGGAAACAGAGACTCATCTGTCTTTGTCCTGTTCCAGCCAAAATACCGCTGACAAAATATGCAGGCAGTTAAGACTTATACACATTTCTAAAGATATTTAAACAAGTGATAAATAATAAGATCCAAAAACCCATCCCTGATTCCATTCTCCATATCCCAAAGATTTTCATATTTATAAAGATTATAAGTGATGCCTTGGCCAGTTTGGCTCAGCGGTTAGAGCATTGGCCCGCGGACCACAGAGTCCAGGTTTGGTTCCCTCTAAGGGCACATACCTTGATTGTAGTTTGTCCCTGGCCCAGTTGGGGTTGTGTGGGTGGCAACCACTCGATGTGTCTCTCTCACATTGATGTTTCTCTCTCTCTCTCTTCCCCCCTTTCTCCCTCCCGCTCTATCTGAAGATAAATGCAAAAATGTCCTTGGGTGAAGATTTAAAAAAAAGATAAATGATAAAAGGAGTAACAAAACAAATTACTCCAACATAATCATCTGACACTGAGTTCTTTTCAATATCCCCTAAGATAAAACATATCCAACTCTTATTTAAGACATCAAAGATTCGTGACTACAAAAAAAAAATTAACCTAGAATAAAAACATCGCAGATATTATATTTCTTTGAAAGAAAAAAACTGTAAATTAATTCTATTGCAACCTTTAAAAAAATAATCATCTAATCAAATGATTATTTAAATATGCAGAAAGGAACATCAGTAATAAAAAAAAAAACTAATTCTCTTTCCATTCTTTCAAAATACTTAAACATGTGGTTGTATCTATGAATTCTATCACTACTTATTTCAAATAAAGATTCTCTTTAAAATTAAGTATATTATTCACAATAGCTAAAATGTGGAAGCCACCCAGTGTCCAAATGCGGTATATCTACAACAGACTATATTCAGCCTTCAAAAGAAGGAAAATTCTGATACATGCTACAATCTTGAGGACAGGAACTGGGGCCAGGAGAGATGGAGAATTATTGTTTAATGGGTATACAGATTCAGTTCTACAGAATGAAAAGATTTATGGAGATGGATGATCTGGATGGTTACACAACAATGTGAATGTTGTTTGTTTGTTTTTGTTTTTTGTGGTACATGCCCCTAGTGGGAACCGAACCCAGGACTCTCTGGTCCGCAGGCTGACGCTCAACCGCTGAGCCAAACTGGCCAGGGCAGTGTTTTAATACCACTAAACTGCATACTTAAAATGGTTACAAATGTAAATTTTATGTGCATTTTACCATACACACACACACATTTTTAAAAAGAATGTCTTAAGACAAATGGAATATTTAGAAAATGCAAGTTCATGTTCTATAAGTTTTAAACCAAAACACAAATTTGGCTCAATGTTCCTTTATGTTTTAAGTAAAAGGATATTCTCTAATTTTGTCAAGATCAGGTTTCCCCCACAGAAATGATCCCTTGGAATCATCCACCACAGGTTTGAGGTAAGCATCTGCAACAGCTGGGTTAGGAAAGCCAGGTGTGAGTTGCAACTTTCGTAACTTTTTTTTCACTTTGGTGTCATAAGGATTAGGGCTTATCTTCTTAGTCTTTTGAGCTTCATGCCACCATTCTCTATAAGGCAAAGAAACAAGTCTTTATAAAGTAGTAAGGCACTGTAGTAGATGCACTACAGATAAAGCTCAACTTCAAGTCAGGAGACAAAAACTCAATTCTGAATTTCGAAACAAATCCTATGACCTAGAGAATACAAATGTTATTATTTTTAGTGCTATTAACCACAATATATAATGAGGCAAACAGTGATTAAAGAAAGGTTACTCTGTGTCTGGCACTGTGTTGACTATTCTACATGCCCAAGCATCACATGAGCACAGACAGACCTATCCTTGTCCTCACCTCACCAATCAGGAAACTGAACCCAAACAGAGGTCACTTACTCATGATTTCACAGCTGGGGCTGGTGCAGTCAGACTCTGACAATCTCTCTCCAGAGCCCATACTCATAAAACAGTCACAATTTCTTCGGGTCTCTTTCTCAGAGATAAAATGGAGATAATATACCTACCTGTATTATTTACTTTGAATTAGCTACAGTAATGGACCCAAGAATATTTAATAAAATGTAAAAATGCCAAGAACATATTAAATTATAAAATGCAGTATGGAATTACCTCAAAAAATTAAAAACAGAATTGCCTTACAACCCAGCAAATGATTCCACTTCTGGGAATTTATCTGAAGAAATCCGAAACACTATTTTGAAAAAACATATGCACCTCTATGTTCACTGCAGTGCTATTTACAATAGCCAAGGTTGGGAAGCAGCCCAAGTGCCCATCAGTAGATGTGTGAATAAAAAAGCTGTGGTATATTTACACGATGGAATACTACTCTACCATAAAAAAGAAAATTTTACCCTTTGCAACAGCATGGACGGACCTGGAGAACATTATGCTAAGGGAAATAAGATAGTCAGAGAAAGACAAGTATTATTATTTCACTTATATGTCGAATTTAATGTAATGAACAAACTAAACTACAAGCAAAATAGACTCATAGATAGCAGGCAGATAGCTCTGGTGGGGAAGGGCTTGTGGGGGGTGGTGGAGGAATTGAGCAAAAAAGAAGAAAAAAAAAAAGAGAAATCATGGACATGGACAACAGTGTGGTGATTGCAGGGGAGACCGTGGAGGTAGAAGAGGGCATAGAGGGGATAAATGGTGATGGAAAATTAAATGAAAATGCAGAACATAATTCTATGTATAATATAATCCAGATTTTAGAAGAAAATGAAGTGGAGAAAGAGAGAAAAAGTAAACAGAGATATTTAAGCAACATTATTTCATTGTGAGCTAGGCAAGAATACTGCTGTCCATTTTCTTCTTTATATTTTATTCATTTTTCATTTTTTCCATTATGAACATCAATTATTATGGCAAGTTAAAGATAGCCAGACAGTCTTTGACTCTTCTCGCTTCAAGAAGTAGAGTCTAGCCCAGGCTGGTTTGGCTCAGACACTGGAGCGTTGCCCCGCAGGACAAAGAGTCGTGAGTTCAATCCCGGTCAAGGACACGTACCTTGGTTGCAGTTCGATCCTTGGCCCTGGTTGGGGTAATGCAGGAGGCAGATACTCGATATCTCTCTCTCACATTGATCTTTCTCTCTCTCTCTCTCTGTCTCTCTCCTCTTCCCATCCCTCCCTCCCTCTCTATTTAAAAATCAGTGGAAAGATATCCTCGGAGTCCACATCCCTCCTCTTGAGCCAGGCTCTGCGACTGAAGCAGTGACACTGTTCCAGGCCCTCAGTGACTACAGTTTCCACATCCTGTCTCTTGGACAATTTGCCTTGGAAGCAGCCAAGCCAACATGCTCTAAGGAAGGCCCAGCTTGTAACAAGGTCCAGATAGAGGGTCCAAGGCCAACAGACCAGTTATGCCTGAGCTCCTAGGTGATGGCACCACCTGCCAGCCACGTGTGAGCCATCTCAAGTGACCCCTCTAGTCCAGGTGAGCTGTGCCCTAACACACACAGAACAGAGATGACACATCCAGACATGGCCTGACCATACTGAGGATTCATGACCAAAATCAATGACAGTTGATGCTTGAAGGTGGTTTATAATATGGCAATAGATAACCAGAAGAACGTATACAATTTAAAAAATGAATGGCATAGAAGTTAAAATATAAATATAACTCTCACCAATCTATGCATTCAATAGAACCTAAAAAAACCCTACATTTCATGTTCCACTGCTTCACAGTTATCAGCAACTCAGATTTGTTGGCTCAGCCAGCTTACTTCTCTGATGCAGGAGTGCCATCTAGAGCTAGAAAAGCTAACTACAGACTCGACTGTATAATCAAAATGCAAAAAGAAAAGGAGATCTTTCTTCATCAGTTTTACAATATTGTTTCCAAGAGTGCGCTGAGAAAGAAAATACCTATATTTCTCCCCTACTCTGTTTGAATTCCATCTCTGAAACAGTCAGCATAATTGTCAGCTAGAAGGATAAGCACAACAGAAGTTGAGCCCACCCCTCTTTCAAGCAAGAGGATCAGGCACTTAACACAAAGATGAAAGATGGCATCTGCCAATCAGCTGAAGTGTGAGGAACACAACAGGAAGTGGTAGCACCAGTGATAATATTAAAAGATTTGTGCCCTAAAACAGAGTGGAATTGCTATTCTCCACCTCGGCTGTTTGGGGGCTTATTCAGGATTTGAGGACACTATTTTCAGATCTCATTTTCCTCCAAGAAAATCCAAAATATTCTGTGAAATCTCCCCAAACTTAAATGTCAGTAGCCAATTCCATGACTGAGAAGAGTCATGAGAAGCTGCACTGACTGGGGGAGTGACTCGCCAGAGTCTGTTTAGGAGAAGGGGAAGCAGGGCGACGTGTTGCATTCTCAATTCTAGGGCTCTCCCACCGCTTCTCTGGCTCTTTCCCTCTGCACGCGTCCCCATGCCGACCCATGCACTGCATAGGTTGTCCGCATCTGGCACTGATGAGCTGAAGCCAAAGGCAGAAACCGCCAATGCTGACTCTAAAAGTGTACCATTCAACTGGCAACAAAGGAGCAAAAACTGTTAAAGAAAAAGAAAAGAGGCACAAACAGGCTAGGCACTAAATCAGAAATAAATATGAAAAAAATATGTCAATAAATATGAAAAAAATCACCCTCACTAATAATTAGGATACCAAATTGAAAAGCTACATATCATTTTCACTTATCCTAAAATAATAATCAGATAAGAACTCAAGAACACTCAAATCAATGTTTGTTTATATTTAAAAAGATAGAAATAACAACAGGTATTTGATTAAATAAATCATTATACCTCAAAAGACTACTATGGGGTCATTAAAAACAATGATAGAAATCTATACTTTGATGATATGCCTTGTTCTTTCACCAAATGAGTTACAGGTAACATAAAAAGTATATAGCATCATCCCATTCTTGTAAAAACATAATAAACACACACATGAGTATACGTGTATGTGCATATGTGTGTGTGTATGTGTGACTATTCAGTTCACACTTGAACAATGAGGGGATTAGCGGCACCAACCCCCACAGAAATCAAGAATCCATATGTAATTTTTGACTCCCCCAAAACTTAACCACAGTTGTCCCTCAATATGCAAAGGGGACTGGTTATAGGATCCTCTGCAGATACCAAAATCGTGGATGCCCAAGTCCCTTATATAAAATGGCATAGAACAAGGCATACAGTTGGCCTTCTGCATCTGCCAATTCCCAAATACAGATCAAAAATACTGTTTTCAATCTATGATTGGTTGAATCCAGATATAAAATCTGGAATACTGTATAGTTATTGAAAAAAATCCACATATAAGTGGACCCATGCAGTTCAAACCTGTGTTGTTCAAGAGTCAAATATAATATATATATTAAAAACATAGGAGTATACTGGGCAAAGTCTGAAATTATATAAGCCAAAATGTTAACTGTAATCTTTTTAATCCATATTTTATAATTTCCCTATTATGTATAAGCTATTTGTAGTTTTTCAGGTTATTTAAATATCATGACCTACAAGCCACCTAATAACTTACCTCCAGTAATGTACATTTACTCAACAATAAAATTACGAAAAGAGATATAAAGAAAGCATAAAATAAAATACATTGGTATGTGTGCTAAGGCTGGAGGACAGCAATCATTAAAACAATTTTGTATTTATATGTCCTGTTTGGAGAGTTGTCTATGTAGTTCCTCTGCCCATTTTCTAATTGGATTCTTTGTCTTCCTTTTGAGGAGTTGTATGAGCACTCTATATGTATTGGAAATTAACCCTTTATCTGATATATCATTGGCAATTATGCTCTCCCATACAGTGGGTAGCCTTTCCGTTTTGATGATTGTATCTTTCGCTGTGCAGAAGCTTTTGAGTTTGATGTAGTCCCATGTGTTCATTTTCTCCTTTGTTTCTATTGCCTTAGGTGATGTGTCAGTAAATATTCTTCTGCGTATGATGTCTGAAATTTTGTTGCCTACAGTCTCTTCTAGGATTTTTATGGATTCATGAGTCACATTTAAGTCGTTTATCCACTTTGAGTTTATTCTCCTGTAGGGTGTAAGTTGATAGTCTAGTTTCATTTTTCTTCAAGTAGCTGTCCAATTTTCCCAGCACCATTTATTAAAGAGGTTGTCCTTACTCCACTGTATGCTCTTGCCACCTTTGTCAAATATTAATTGAGCATATTGCCTTAGGTCCATTTCTGGGTTCTCTGTTCTGTTCCACTGGTCTATATGCCTGTTCTTGTGCCAGTACCAGGCTGTTTTGATTACAGTGGCTTTGTAATATAACCTGAAATCTGGTATTGTGATCCCTCCAACTTTGTTCTTCCTTTTCAAGATTGCTGTGGCTATTCGAAGCCTTTTTTGGTTCCATATAAACTTTTGAAATAATTGTTCTAATTCTGTGAAGTATGCCATTGGCATTTTGATGAGGATTGCATTGAATCTATAGATTGCTTTGGGTAATATGGACATTTTAATGATGTTAATTCTCCCAATCCATGAACAAGGTATGTGCTTCCACTTTTTTATATCTTCCTCTATTTCTTTTTTCAATGACCTGTAGTTTTCTGCGAATAGGTCCTTTATTTCTTTGGTTAAGTTTATTCCCAGGTATCTTAATTTTCTTGCCACAGTGGTAAATGGGACTGTTTTCTTAGTTTCTCTTTCTGTGAGTTCATCATTGGTGTATAAGAATGCCATCAATTTTTTGACGTTAATTTTGTAACCTGCTACTTTGTCAAATTCATTTATTAAGTCTAATAAACTTTTGATGGAGTCTTTGGGGTTTTCTATGGATAGTATCATGTCATCTGCAAATAATGACAATTCCACTTCCTCTTTTCCAATTTGGATCCCTTTTATTTTTTGTTCCTGTCTGATTGCTGTGGCTAAGACTTCCAGTACTATGTTAAATAAGAGTGGCGAAAGTGGGCTTCCTTGTCTTGTTCCTGTTCTTAAGGGAAATGCTTTTAGTTTTTGCCCATTGAGTATGATGTTGGCTGTAGGTCTTTCATATGTGGCCTTTATTATGTCTAGATATGATCCCTCTATTCCCACACTGCTGAGCGTTTTTATCAGAAATGGACGCTGGATTTTGTTGAAAGCTTTTTCGGGATCTACTATTGATATGATCATGTGGTTTTTATTGTTCATTTTATTTATGTGGTGTATCACATTTATTGATTTGTAAATATTGTACCAGCCTTGTATCCCTGGGATGAATCCCACTTGGTCATGGTGGATAATTTTTTTGGTGTATTGCTGGATCCGATTTGCTAGTATTTTGTTCAGGATTTTGGCATCTATGTTCATCAGGGATATTGGCCTGTAGTTTTCTTTCTTTGTAGTGTCTTTTTCTGGTTTTGGAATTAGAATTATGCAGGCTTCAAAAAACGAGTTTGGAAGTCTTCCTTCTTCTTGAATTTTTTGAAATAGTTTGAGGAGAATGGGTATTAGTTCTTCTTTGAATGTTCGGTAAAACTCCCCTGTGAAGCCATCCGGGTCTGGGCTTTTGTTTGCTGGGAGAGTCTTGATTACATCTTCAATTTCCTTAGTTGTTATTGGTCTGTTCAAGTTTTCTATCTCTTCCTGATCCAGTTTTGGGAGACTATGTGTTTCTAGAAATTTGTCCATTTCGCTTAGATTGTCGAATTTGTTGCCATATAATTGTTCATAGTAGTTGTTAACGATCTTTTGTATTTCTGTGGTGTCAGTTGTTACCTCTCCTCTTTCATTTCTGATTTTGTGTATTTGGGTTCTCTCTCTTTGTTTCTTGGTGAGTCTAGCTAAGGGTCCATCAATCTTGTTTATCTAAGTTTTCATTCTCATCACTGATTCTTCAGACCAGAAACAACCCAGAATTTTTCACATACAGGAGATACAAATGGATAGAACTCTAAAAAAGTCATTAAATAATCTGCTGCCAAATAGTATTTCATGACAAATTGATGGTTAGAAAATGTCATCAGAACCTCGTGAACAGACTAAGTCACTGAATTGTGTACTTTAAAAGAATGAAATTTATGGTATATAAATTATACTTCAACATTTTTTTTAAAGACGCCATCAAGGGACAATCGTAAGAAATAGCTACTTTCAAAGACATACTCATAACTACCACCATCTCAGAATCTCCAAAACTGAAGGAGCACCCAAGTCCAGGACAACTCTAGGTTGTGTGGAATACACCCAGCACTGCATACATCACAGTATACATGCAGTGAGAAAAAGGACAGCAGTGCCTAATATAAAGTTCCTCTCTGGTCAACATCTTTCAGAACACTCAACAAACAGCAGAACAAGTGTTTGTTTCTCTGTCACCGCCTAGAGCAGTGGTTCTCAACCTTCCTGATGCCGCGACCCTTTAATACAGTTCCTCATGTTGTATGTGGGCGTATCTGCATGTGGGCGGACCTGCCAGGAGATGGATAGAGGAGCGGTGTCTCAGTTCCTAAGACCATCGGAAATATGTGTTTTCCGATGGTCTTAGGTGATCCCTATGAAGGGTCGTTCAACCCCCAAAGGGGTTGCGTGACCCACAGGTTGGGAACCGCTGGCCTAGAGTATAGCAGCTGCTGGAGGGAATGGTCCATAACTTAAGTCATTTTTTCCATCTCAGTCTAGTACAGTGTCTGACACAAAGCAGCTATTCAATAAGTATTTAATGAATGAAGCAGCAACTTCTATACACCCAGCAAATCCCACAGAACTGGCTTATGCCCCTGAATTAGGATTAAGTCTGGCAACATCAAAAAACAGGGTCTCTAATTTCATCAGAATTCTAGAATAGAGAAAACACACTTTAGCAATCCCAACCATTATTCCCTCCAGTTTTCTTAATGAAAGATGATTTATAACAGTTCATGGTATAAATAATAGTTATGTTTGTTAATCTGGGTATTTATATGAACATGTGGATTAAAGAAATTAAGAAAGAACCTACGAGAACTTTAGGAGAGGTTCCAAGCCATGTCCAGGGAATTCATTGAGAATTTCCATAGCTGTAACACAACCTACGGTTGGTACTCCTTCTGTGTAGTCACTTCCAAGCAAATAGGCCAAATTTATTAACTTATTCCGGTCCAATCCTATAAGAGTAAAAATTATCATGTATTTTAAATTTTATTTTATAAACATTACATAACATTTATAGACATTTTATTATATGAATAATATATACGTATATAGAGTCTCATCCAATAGCCTAAGATCTCTTATTTACTATTTGAAAACAGCTCCTTTTTAAAAATGGTATTCTATTAAGAATTTTCAAGTTTCACCCAATCTCACAGCTTGTAATACCATCTATACTCTGACCCACAAATTAGGCTACCTAGCCTGGATTTCACCTCTGAACCACAGTCACACATATACATTCATCACATAACACCTCCATGTGGATATGTAATGGGCATCTCAGATATAACAGATCCAAACCTGGATCTTCCTATTTCTCCTGCTCTAACTGCTCCTTCCCCAATGTCCCTCATCTTGTTACTGGTGAGTCCATTCTACCAACTGCTCAGGATGGGGAGTCATCCTTGGCTGTTCTCTTTCTCTCAAATTACACACCCAATCCACCCACAAATCCTTTCTACAGCACTACAGACCCTACTTGGTTTTGGTCTCCTCCTTCCTCTCCAATATTAAGTCTTCCCATTCTCCTCCTCATTCATTCAAACTGGCCTCTTTCTTAGTTTGCTCAGGCTGTCACAACAGAGTACCCAGACTGAATGACTTAAACAACAGGAATTCATTTCCCCAGTTTTGGAGGTTAGAAGTCTTTTTTTTCTTGGTACGTGCCCCTAGCGGGAAATGAACCCAGGACTCTCTAATCCGCAGGCTGACGCTCCAACCGCTGAGCCAAACCGGCCAGGGAGGAAGTTAGAAGTCTTAAATCAATGTTAACAGGGTTAGTTTCTTCTGAAGGCCTCTCTCTCCTTGCAGATGGCTGTCTTCTCGTGTCTTCACATGGTCTTCCCTCTTTCCTCTATATCCCAATCTCTTCTTCTTATAAGGACACCAGTCAGAATGAAGTAGGGCCCATACTGATGACCTCATTTAATAATTACCTCTTTAAATACTGTATCTCCAAATACAGGGCGGGTAAAGACTACAACATATGAATTTTGAGGGGACATAATTCAGTACATAACCTCCTGCTTCCCTAGAACACACCAACCAAGCTTCTGCTGGAGGGCCTTTGCACATGCTAGTCCCTTGTCTGATATGCTCACCCCCCAAATATCTATACTAGCTTCTGCTTTCCTTTAGACCACAGCCCAAAAATTACCTATTAGTAAAGCCTTTCCCAACCAAAACTCCACAGAGACTGGTACATGCACTTTCTGTGACTCTCTCCTCTTTCACTGCTTTGCTTTCTATATGGCACATACCACTAAGTGTGCAATTATGGTCTGTTTTTCTCATCTGTTTCTCCTATTAAACTGTTGTATTCTCTGCTGTTTCCTCATTGCCAAAAACAACTGGCACATAAGTATCACTTAATATATACTTGTTGGATAAATGGGAGAATGAAAGTCCTCCAGAAACACCAGTATAAGGCCATGAGGTTCATGATTCCAGCAGGAGAGACTCCCACCTGCCTCCCCTCTCTACCACCTTTGGTTCACTCTTGAGATCTCAGGTAACCAGAGTCTAACCAAGTCAGATGATTCAATTGCAGAAAATACTGAAACATACCAGGATTTTAATTTCTTAATTCTAATTTTAAAATCCTATTCCTCTAATAAGCAAAAGATCACTTATATGAAAATTTGTACAGACCTACCATTTCCATTAATGCATCAAATTAGTTCCTTAGAAAGAAAACATTACTAATACAAATTCCGAAGGTAAACTTCAGAAAAGTAATCATACTCTGAAGTCTTACCTAACTGATTGTGAAAGTCCACATATTGGTAATATTCTACAAACTTGTTTTTATTAAAAAAGTTTTTATAGACATGCCGTGCTCCAAACAGCCAAATATCACTATCATCAGTGATTGTTCCAGAAGTTTGATCAGTCAGATCCAGAATGGCACACTGAGCCTCTGCTTCCATGGGAGCCTCAATATAGGGAATTCCAAACAGGCGAAGAAGTTCCTGAAGAGTTACAGATAAACAATGACCACTACTGAAATGCAATACCTGGCCTTGATCCAGAAATGGAAGAAGTGCTTAAACATTTTATTTAACACATTCCCTCAGGGAATTTGATGGAGTAAAAATATCAGTAGGTATTATTAAAAGAGGTCCAAGATGGTACACCTACCTGGCTTTCCAAAAACATCTGTCCTGTAACAGTAGCAGCAATCCGTTCTTGCTGTTGCTTTTGAGCTTTCAATGAATTCTGTTGTGTTAAAAGGTCGCTCTCCAGAGTTTCCAGCTCCTCCTACAAAATAATTTCATTTAAAGAGAACACCAATAATCCAATTAAAGCCATTTGTTACAGATACTTGCATTTAGTCTGGCTGAAATTACCCCTTATAAAGCTTTTCTCCTTATAAAGTTTTCCACTTGGATTTCTGAGCAAATCTATATCTTTAGAGTTCCCTCACTAAATCACAGTGAAAAATGGAGACTTTCCCAGACAATAACCTACATAAAAAAGGAACCATCAGCCAGAACAAAAAAATGTATGCAAATAGCTAATAAATATTCATCCAGTAACTCCTTAAAACTCAAAAGCTGCTTAATATGGCTTCCTTAGCAATAAGTTAAAATGCAATGTAACATTATTACCAAATTAATATCTTGCCATTCATTGAGCGAATCGTCTGCATCTTTTTCAGTTTGTTCATGTGACTCAAAACCCATTGGCTCACTTTCAGAGTTGTCTCTTAGGAGGTCCTCAGAGTCACCAATGGCTTCTTCCTTCTTAGTTTCTATCAGTTCCTCTTCACCTTGTCCAGAGGAAGGTTTGGAAGCTTCTGCTAACTCAGTTTGAGGTTCGTCATCACTAGGTACACTCTGTACTTCAATGAAACTTCCTACACAAAAATAATAAGGTCACTTGATCTACAACTGAAACGTTAAAATTATCCTAAAATCATCAACAGCTTTCCAAAGTATTATGAAAAACTGTTTATCCTAAAAAGACCTAAATGTAATAGAAAACATGTGACTGTAGTATATTACTATCACATAAATTTAATAATAGATGGCTATAACTTCAAAATAAACCTTTTCAATTAAATAAACTGGCACTGTCTTTGAAATTAGGAACCAAGATTTCAAAGATTTGCATATGAACTTTACACAAATATATTCCTTAAATTAACTATTACTGTTTTAAAAATCAAAAAGGAGAAATACTAGGATATGTAACAATCATGGAGGTTATTAAATAAGTTTTTATGCAATTTCACTATGAACGTAGCAAAAAATAAAAGTGGTGACTTAATAGGGGAAAATTCTGGATAAATACTCAAGAAAAACAGCTCTTCTCTTCTACTTTCTTTCCTCTCTCTCTTGTCTTTTCTTTTAAAACTGTGTTGATTCTGTTCCTTCCCTTCAGGCAGAGTAAGCTGGGTCTGAGGACAATCAGGATGGAGTGGGCAGGAGCTCTCAGGGCCTGCAGCCTGGAGTGAGGAGATAGCTAAGCTAAGGAGGAGGCCAGTGGGATCAGGAGATGGTTATAAACAGAGAGAGAATAAATAAATAAGTACATATACTGAAGATAATGGAAGCAAGGTTTCTCACTGTTAAAAAGGGAAATTACAAAGAAGGTGGTAGTCAGAATGAAATATGTGATGTTCGATTGAAAGTGCCAGTATCAGTGTGAATTTATGGAATTTAATATATAGATAGAAATAAATTAGATGTGTGTGCGCACGTGTGCATATATAAATATATGTCCTGGCTCTGCTGCTGAGAGAACCTAAATCAATGATACCCCAATAACAGTGAGCACACTCAGTGTCCACATCTTGGTTTCTAAATAACATGCCATTACAAGGAACCAGGGCTCCATGGAGAAATGGCTGGTTTCAGGGAAGGGCAGGGAAAGTATAAGGTAAACCTGAAATATCTTGGCCAGAAAGTAAAGAAATGCTCAAACTATAATGGCTAATTGTCAAAAGTCACAGGAACCAACTTCAAGGGACAAACTAGCCACTGGCCAAAGCTGAGACAATTCAAGCAACAAAGTATGATAGTACCATAACTCATTGAATGAAACAGGAGTCTATGAGTTTAGACTGATATAAAAAAATAATAAATGGGGAGAAGAGAAAGATCTTCCTTATAGTAAGATATCAAATAATATATAATAAATGGAGTTAGAAAACTACCATTAGGCTACTATCACAGCCAAATTATCAATGGATGTCAAAACAAGTGGGTGAAGGTCTGTTCAGTAACAGCATATTTATATAGCTCCCAATAATCTTTTCCATAAAATCCTTACTAATTACAAAGGGAAAATAGCAACTTTAAAGTAGAGAAACCTGGAAGACACCAGGAAAAAAATTACCATTGTGGGGGTTAGGGGAGAGGGAGGCATAGTCATTTCTTCTCTTTGCCAGCACTTATGTTTTATTAATAAAGTCACTAAGAACACTAAATACATGACTACTGAATCTTTGTACCTAGAGGAAATATATTTATAATCTTAAATCCTAAAAACAACCCATCTTGTTAAATTCTATTTTTTTTATTTTACAAACAAACAAAAAAAATGAAGTTAAAAGACTTGCCTAAGGCTACTCTACTAACTGGTGTAAGAGTTGGGATTCAAATTCTGTCCAACTGGCCCTAGAGCCAAAGCTGCTTGATCAACACTGCACTGCTCTCTCCCATCCCTCGGGTCTTCTCTGTAGAAGAGCTGAAACACGAAGGTAGTGTCACCTTGCTCAACTTCAGCTGGGAACAGTGTGTCGACTCAAGTTTTTAGTTGCTCTATGCATGTACAAGAAAGACCACAGAGACAGTGCAGTGAGCCCTGGCCAGTATGGCTCAGCAGTTAGAGCATCGGCCTATGGACTGAAGGGTCTCGGGTTCGACTCTTGGTCAAGGGCATGTACCTGGGTTGCAGGCTCAATCCCCGGCCCCAGTCTGGTCGCAAGGGAGGCAACCAATTGATGTCTCTCTCTCACATCGATGTTTCTCTTTCTCTCTCTCTCTCTCCCTCTCCCTTCCTTCCACTTTCTAAACATCAATGGAAAAATGTCCTTGGGTGCGGATTAACAACAACAACAACAAAAACAAGACAGTGCAGAGAGCATTGATTCTGGGGTTACAAATATAATTCTGTAAATATGGAATCTATGAATAATGATGATTGGTCATATAAACTGTATACAAAAATAGATAGAGATATGTAATATACATGTGTACATATAAAGAGACAGACAGAGAGATACGATAAAGCGAATGTGGTAAAATGCTAGCCGCTGAGGTACTGGATGAAAGAGCAGAAGGTATTATAACATTCTTTTGACTTTTTAAGTTCAAAATAAAAAGTTAAGGAAACTCACTTTTATCTTCTCCAATTAGGGTACTCCCTCCCTTTAAAAATAGCAACAAAAAGAATAGCAAAACAGGAAAGGTCAAGATTCCATCACTACCTGTGTGTCCTTGGGAAAGTCATTTCACCTTTCTGGGTCTCTAGGTCATCACCAGAACAGAGTGGGAACTGGACCATACTAAAGGATATCTCAGTTCCTACAAAAGTGAAATACCACCATTCTTATCTCTAACAGAGAATACGCACTTACCATCAGATTCACTTTCTTCAGAGTCAGTTTCCACTGGTTCCATGGACTTTGGAGCTGAAATTAAATCCTGGCCTGCAGATTCCATCGGCTCATGTTCTTGGATGATTTTTAGGAAATTCTCATGTTCTTTAGCATTTTCTAAGTTACTTATTGCCTCTGAAGGAACACTTAGTGTGTTCCTCGTTTCTTGCAAACTGATAGTATTAATAATTTCAGAAGCAGGATTTTTTTCACATCCTGTTTCATCATCACTTGAAAGAACAGAAGAATCATATTTGCTCTCAGATGGAGGAAGATCTTGCTGTAGATCAAGCACTTTGGTGTATGTTTCATTCCTTGATACAGAACTTGGACTTATAAGAGGTGTTGATGTCAGTTCTCCACTCTGGAGTCCAGGTGCATTCATGTGTAGAACTACCGAATTTTCTAAAGGAATTGGATCTTTCCTACCATTAACCATAGGCTCATTGCTTGTCTGAAAGGCTTCGTTAACCATGTGCATACGTGATATTTGTTCTCTTGGAATGCCAGATTCACTGCCTTGACAAAAGACAGTACTTGACAAAGGAGCTGAGTCTGCCAGCTCCTTTTCATTATTAGAGCTGGTTACATGCTCCTCTACAAAGTTCACACTGGTTGAATAAGGCACTGGTGTCAACAGCATTCCTTTTCCATCTCTCATTTTAAGTCCTTCATCAGTTTCCTCATCAGAACTGTTCATGCACAGTTTTTTCGCTCCTGACTCCCCTGTCTGCACATCATTCCCAGCATGCACTTTCACGTCTTCATCATCATCAAGAGCTTTTTGAATAGCCAAGACAGTCAGTGGTGATACAGAGCCTTCATCTACAGTAGCAGATACATTCCTCTTATTGTACTGCCTTTGAGTCTCACTCTCCAACTCCTCTTCTGAGCTACTTCCCAGCATGGCAGCTTGCATAGCCAGTATAGTTCTTGGAGAAGGAGGGGTAGCATCAGGCTCTTTCTCTGGCTTCAGCTTTTCAAAAGATATGCTGTGCATTTTGCTAGAAGATGGAAAAGACTCTGAATCCACATCTCCAGCTTTCTTAGCTTGTAAACCTTAAGAAAAAGTAAAACATTTTCATTAAGTAGATTTACAGTATAATAATATACTTCTAGTAACATGACTAAAAGTATACTGGTTTTCATTAATGAAGTTATACATTTTCATTTAACCAGCAATTAAGAGTTAACTCAGCTCCTTTTTTTTAAATCCTCACCTGAGGATATTTTTCCATTTATTTTCAGACAGAGTGGGAGAAAGAGAAAGAAAGAGAGAGAGAATCATCGATGCCAGAGCACATCGACTGGCTGCCTCCCCTGGATCCCAACCAGGGCCGGGAACCAAACTGCAACCATAGTATGTGCCCTTGACTGGAATCAAACCCACAACTCTTTGGTCCTCGGGCCAACGCTCTAACTGCTGAGCCAAACCAGCCAGGGTGGATTAATTCCTTCCTTTTTAAAGTGGGTTGATACAACCCACTAAAATAGGTAATCCATTAGTAGCTTTACACAATTATTACATAAGTAGGACTTCATTGATATTATCCAGGGTAGTAGTTTATAGAATTCAGAGACACAACATATTTTCAGCTTTTAACTGTCAAATAAAGGATGGTGCCAAATACCTTTTATCAAGATGTAATGGGAAGTGTCTTCAGAGACCACTCTCCTTGACTCCACCTCTTTCAAAAAGCCCCCTTCATCTTCATATTGCCTTTGGATTTGTCCTGAATGTTGCTGATTCATTTCCTTTTGGACATTTTCTATGTGTTGATTTAGATAGTTTTTTTTAAGTAAGCCTTTGAGCTGGTACTGTGAAAAGTCATTGGACTCCTACAGCAAAATAAATAAAATAAATCTTCATATTAAATACAGATATTACCATATATCCATCTCTTTCCCAAAAAGTGAATAAAGAGAAATTGATTTTTTTTTATTGGCAGTATTTTCATATTATAAAAGTAAAATGTGAATACTTAGGAGAAAACTGTAACATAATCTTTAAAGCAAAAAGAATTGGGCAAAACAAAAGAAACCATGGGTACTGTTTATGATTTAATCACTCATTCAAAAAGCATGGATTGAGCATGTGATGCATGCCAGGCCCTGTGACATTTTGATTACGGCTTATCAGACGAGACAACTTTCTAGAATGCAAGTAAATAGGCAAGGAAAGTGCCCAGCATAGTCCCTGGCCCATAAAAAATAAATCATAAGCAACTACAGTTATTAATACTAATAATAATTAACATTTACAAAGCATTTCCTGTGCAAGGCACTCTTCTAAGTAATCTTACATATATTATCCCATTTTATTCTCAACCACCGATGAGATAAATATCAGTATCTCCAATCTAAAAATGAAAAAAACTGAAACTTAAATAGGTTAACTATCCTTCCTAGAACCACATAGCTAGTAAGTGGTAGATCTGGGGTCAAAAGCAGACGTTTTGATTAACCCTTATATTATATTGCTTCTATTACTATTATGATTATTACTATTACTCTCCTTATCATCATTACTATTATCAATAATGTATTTGCCCAATGTGCAGATGATACAACAGCCCAACCTGGATCTAAGAACTTCTCTTAGCTGTCAGAATTACAGATCCAATGAGCTACTGCACGGTACTACCCTAGTCTACCAATCCCAGAGGCTCTGTGGTGGCAGAAAGAAAAACAAGTGGAGCAAATCATTAAGGACAGTCTCTCTCCTATTCCTTCCCACTGTTGTTTACATAATCTAAATTCTGTTTCTTCAAAGACCAGCCAAAGATGCATTCACACTCAAGAAATAAAACACCTGAGAGACTGAGTTTGGATTTTTCACCTGAAATAAAAATAAATTTACTTCTGCCCTTTGTATATCATTTCTGAATACCTCAGCTACTTCCTGTGTTCCCACTCTTCATGGAAAAACAGAAAGGAATAATGGGAAAAGAAGTATCTCTTGACTTTTTCCTATTTTGTTATCAAATTAAGAAATGTTCAAAAGCCTGTAGAAAAAATAATACCATATCCATTCATTGGGATTATTAATGGTGTGAAAATTTGTATTCTGTCTTACAGTTAAAGAAGAACTATGTTAGTAATAATAGGTGATAGCAGTAGAAAGGAGAACAAAACTCATTAACTAAAGACAGTGATAATGGTGTAGCATGATCAGGAGACATGCTCAACAAAATCCAACTCGTAACACTACCTCACTGGGGGTTTCTGTGACTGTGGAGCCACTATCAGACACTCTAATCTGAAGAATTTAGCACAAAATTCCCTATTACCACTGTCCAGAAAGAGGAAGAGGAAACATAGAGATACAGCTGCATTTCCAGCCTTGTAGCAGAGGAAGAGATACGTGGAATATCCCGTAAGAGCAAACTTCTCCGTTGTGATTGGGTTCTATATTAAGAGTTATACAATGAATATTATGGGTAAAATAACTTTTATGAACCAGCCTAAGAAATGAACCACTAAGCATATAATGGGTACTTACTATGTGAAATATACTGAGCTAGGTGCTGAAAATACAGAGGTGGGCAAGATAGGCACATCTGGGTGCTAAAAAGTACAAAGAAAAGTTATAGGGTACTATGAGAAGACAAAGCGGGCGACAAGATCTGATCTTGGGTGGAAAATTAAGAAACCCAAATGTTGCTGAAGTTCTCAATTCTACACATTAATGTACTGTTATATATTTTACCTCTGGCATTGCTTCAAATAATGTTCTTCTTCGCTTGGTAAATTCTTTCATATCAGTCAAGATTTCATGCTTTATTTCAGGGGGCAGGCTGTTGAAGTCTTCAGACTCAATATCTACTGCATGAGGATTACGAAAGAACTCTTCCTGTAAAGAGTAAAACATAACACCATGAATTAACAATTCATATACAGGTTCTCTGTCCCTTATCTTGTCTAACTTCCCTCCCATTAAACATGGGCTGGCCTTAACTGGCTTGTAATGAACAGACTGTGCTAAAAGAAATACTGCACAACTTCCAAAGCTTGCTAGAAAAGGAAACAGGTTTTTCTGGCACTTCTTCTGGGGATACCTGCCCTTGGAACACAGCGTCATGCTATGAAAGAACGCAAGCCACGTGGAGATGCTGCAGGCAGGTGTTCTGGCTGACAACCAGTGTCAACTGCTGGACATGTGGACATGCAACTGAGGAGACCTTTGAGGAGTCATCAGCCCCAACTACAGTATGACTGCACCTACACAGGAGACTGAGGGAGAACGGCCTCACTCAATTCATCAATCCCCAGAACAGTGAGAGATGAAAATAAATGACCATTTTCACGCCACTAAGTTACATAGCAATAGATAACTGGAGCATATAATACACAGATATACATTTACATATATAAATGTATACATGTACACATACCCAAATACATACATAATTAACCATATGAGGGATGGAGGATGGACTAATATATAACAAAATATTACTAGAAGTTATTTGTGAGTGGTATATATTCTGTATTTCACACAAGCATGTATAACTATATTTATTTATTGGTAGGTAGGTTATAAAAGAAAATTGCTTACTTTAGATATCTAGATATGCATAATTCCACATAGATGTGTATGCATGTGTATTTTATATATACATATGTACACACACATATATCACACATACACATGCAATAAAAGACATGTCTTCATTATTTCTAATCAGAAATTTTTCATAAATTCATACTGCCGCATTAAAATTATTCATTTGAATGCCATTCATTTCAAATAACAGCATAAATTCTAAATTCAAAAATCACTTAAATACCTGTAATACTTGTTTTTGATTCATTCTTTCTTGCCATTCTTTTTCTTCTTCCTCTTCGGAACTGAAAGTCAAACACATTTACACTGTGATTTAATGACTACTTACAAAATATTTCTTGAATTCAAGGTGCTCTGCTTATTGGGGCTACAATGGTGAATAAGATGGCAAGATATGTGCCATCACTGGTCTCACAGTCTGGCGGGGACACGTACAGTGAGCAATCACAGTATGACCTAATTACTCCTATCACATGGGAAGAGCAGGTGGCCAAAAGTATGACGAAGAGTCACTTCACTCAAATTTGGGACGTCTTGAAAGCTTTTTGGAATCTCCTCAATTACATTGTTTAAAAAAGCATGTGATTTAAAGGGCTGACGTTTTATCCTAAAAGAAAAAAAATAAATAAGAAGCTAGGAAGTGTTTTAAGCAAAGAAATGACAACATCTGACTTGGGATTTAATAGACTCTACACTACAAAGCAAATACTGGGCTTGGGAGGGAGGGGTTCCTACAAAAGGGTAGGATCAGAGACACAGAAAGAAACTTGGAAGCCAGTAAGTAACCTAGAGACAAGATTATGGTGGCAGTGATAAAGACACAGAGAACTGGGATGATTCAAAAGTTACCTAGTCTCTCAGGAGCACCCACAGAAAGAAATGATAGCAGGTGAAAGACACAGTCAAACTGGTCCTCCACCTGCACTTCAACCACAAAAGCTGCTGACAATTAAGAGCTAGCCAGAAAGAATTCACAAAGAAGCCTGAGAAAGAGTAGCCAGAGAGGTTCTCAGCAGGCACCACGTTAAACTGAGAACTGCACAGCATCTACTGGATTTAGCGAAGAAGTTGTTAAATGTGGTCTTTTAGCGTGGTGATGTGAGAGAGAAGACATGGAGCTGAGAAAGAGATAGAAACAGCAAGTGTAATCAAAATGTAAGAGAAACTACAATTCACATCTTCATGAATTATAAATCAACAGTCCTAGCAAAGGCTCTACAAAAATGAAAAAGAAACCACCACAGCCCGGCTGGTGTGGCTCAGTGGTTGAGCATCAACCCATGTACCAGGAGGTCGCCAGTTCAATTCCTGGTCAGGGCACATGCCCAGGTTGTGGGCCCCATCCCCAGTGGGGGGCATGCAGGAGTCAACCAATCGATGTTCTCTCTCACCAATACTTCTGTCTCTCTCTCCCTCTCCCTTCCTCTCTCTCTAAAATCAATAAAGAAAAAATTAAATTAAAAAAAACACCACAAACTACCGAAACACAAAGACAAGTGACTAACAAAAAATTTAGTTTTGGCCCTGGCCAGTTTGGCTTAGCGGTTAGAGCATCGGCCTGTGGACCACAGAGTCCCGGGTTGGGTTCTCATTAAGGGCACGTACTTCAGTTGCAGTTTGTCCCCGGCCCCAGTTGGGGTTGTGTACGTGGCAACCAATTGATGTGTCTCTCTCACATCAAAGTTTCTCCCTCTCTCCCTCCTGCTCTATGGAAGACAAAATGCAAAAATGTCCTTGGGTGAGGATAAAAAAAAAAAATTTACTTTTGAAAAATACTCTATAAATAGTGTCAAGAAAGTATATTTTAGATGCATTGATTCACACATGCCTTAATATGCATATAGAACATAAAGGTTTAAGTTTGTCCGAATATAATGAAAATAAATATTTTTAAATAAACATTTACCTATTTTTTTCTTCCTCTTGTAAAGGTGGCAGAGTATAGATGTCATCTTCTCTTTTAACTTGAGTAAGACTGGGTAGTGCTTCATCTCTAAAAAGTGCACACACACTTAGAGATGATAGGAAACAGTACTTTGAATGAACAGTACTCCCCCATTGATTACATAAACCATGCTGAGGAGGTGAGAAAGGGGAAAACAGGGACAATGGCTACCCAGGCCACTGCTGTGAAAAGTAAGCAGAGTCTAGAGAAAGAGGAAACTTGCTGCAGCTCCTCAGTGCCTGGGTCACAGCCTCCAGCGTAGACACAAGGAGCGCCTTATAAAAGTAAAACAAACACGTAGGGCAAGACTACAGCTTTTCTTTCTCATTATCAGAGCTAATTCACACAGAACAGAGAATTACTTCAAATTACTAAATCAAAGGAACATTGCACTTACTCCTCTCATTTCAACCTCTATTTTCTGCTGAGAGTTAAAGTTAGGAAAAGGCAGCCACATAAATTCAACGCAAAAAAATTAAAAAGGCTTAAATAAATCTTTTAAATTAATTTCCCTCTTGCCTTTTGCTTCTTAAGGCAGTTTTGATAGCTTGTCTCTTCAAAAATGTTTTTAAAAGCTTCTCTGTAGTTTTTTTGGAGTCACTGGTTGCCAAGTCCTTTCTATGCCTTCTCTTAGCCTGTGAAAAGAATGAACACAAGATTTTACTTCAGGGTATTAGAATAGTAAACATTTCTGCGATTTCTCCCCATAGAATTTGGTTTTCTGATGTTATAGACTATAGCTGTTATGGTATGTCCTATAATCGCCTTCCCAGTGGATATATCTTCAGGTTTCTCATATGTAAAGGACACCCAGTCTCCACCTAGCTACTACTTAATGGACTGGATATTATACATTTGAAAAACTATTAATTTACTTTCAGTTTCTTTTAAATGTCCTCAAGAAGACTAAAACTTAATGATATATAATTAAGTAAATGCTTCCCATAAAGGAATTACATTAACTAACTTATTCTTTAAAATGTCACTGCTATGCCAAAACCAATTTCCGACATTAGTTTTCATAAAAATACAGTACTTAACTCTGTCCTTTAATATTCAAGATTATGTTATAAGAAATCCAAAAATGTATTGGAATACCTTGTAAGAAATGTCCAAGTAGAGAAAAGTAAGTCTCCATGCTGATCATTGAATATAAGGCAGAAATTCCAAAAGTCCTTTCCTTCTTTGAAATCAAGATTTACTTGGCATATAACATACTTTAAGGTGTACAATGTGTTGGTTTGATACATTTAATATACTGCAATATGACTGCTAAGGTAGAGCTAACTCCTGTGTCAGGAGTGGGAGAATTGGAGATATGTTTTGTAAATTTACAACCAGTACATAAATAAGTTCTGGAGTTCTCTTTTTTCCTAATCCTTCCAAAGACTACCTGATACAGAGTATAATTAAAAACTGTAACATTCAAGTCTGAGGCGACAAATGTCCCCAAGTATTTACAAATCCTTACTTTTATTCTATGTCCTCACTTAGATAATAACTCTCTGGTACGATTACAAGGTAATGAGCTGACATTTTCAACATATAGAAGTCATATATCCAATTACTCCAAAGTTCACAATATTGTTCAAACATTTTTAAGCTAGTCTCAGAATAAAGAAACTCATTCTCATTCTTTTATATCTATTTAGTCAAACTTGGCAACACATACCATTGCTCACTTCTAAAATTCAATTCGCTTTTAAAAGAAAGCTCGCTATAGTAAAGAATCTCTAATCTCAGATTCAGGGAGGCATTTCCCCTATAGGTTTTCTATAATGCGCTGGGCAATAGGAACATAACTGAAACAAATGTAGAACACCAAAGAAGATACTCTAAAGGTAAACCCCCAATTGTAAAAAATTTAGTATTTTTATTAAAAGTTAAATTTTAGCCCTGGCTGGTTTGGCTCAGCGGTTGGAACGTCGGCCTGTGGTTCAGAGAGACCTGGGTTCAGCTCCCGCTAAGGGCATGTACCTCGGTTGCAGTTTGTTCCCGGCCCTGGTTGGGTCGTGGGGGTGGCCCACTCGATGTGTCCCTTTCTCGTCGATGTTTCTCTCTCTCTCTCTCCCTCTCTCTCCCTCCCACTCTGTCTGAACGAAAAAACAAACAAAAAAAAATGTCCTCGGGTGAGGATAAAAAAAAAAAAAGTTAAATTTTATCACTGCACTCATGATATAGTCTCATATATAAACTTTTTTTTTTTTAAAGAAAAAGTGTTTATTTGTTCAAGATAATTTAAATTAAATTGGATATATGTCAAAATAAGTCTTGGTTTCCAAAATTCTAAAGAGAAAATTTAAATTTTATCTGAACTCTTCTGTCTTTCTAAGAATGTGCAAAGAAAAAAATTGATGACTCTTACCAAAGTCTGTTTCTTCAATAGTGGAGCATCCCCATCAAATACAAAAATAGGACGAATTCGAAAAAATAAGAGTTTGCAGAGCCGATGAAACAAAGTGAGAAGATGAGCATTTTCTATTGAGTTCCCATGGCGATCTCGGACTCCTTTAAGTGCTTGATTTAACCAAATGCTAATATCTAGAAGAACTGTTAACGAAAACCATTTTGGAATTTCTTTCTGAGCTCATCCTTCCAATCTCAAATTCCTAATAACTGATATCATCTAAACATTGAAACTAAGGACTCATCACAATTCATTTGAAATTGAAAAATGTTTAGCCCTGATGGAATCTACCTAAAATCAATTAACTTTATTTGAACACTTATTACTACTGTTCACATACTTAACTTTAAAATCTTACACAGACACATGTAACCTTTAAGAAGTCTAATTGCAAAATAAAAAGAAAAGAAGAAAATGTTACTTTAAAAAACCTAATAATCTTACGGAATTATAGTAAATTACCACAACTCTTCTGGAGAACAACTTGGTAATTCATAGCAAAAAACATAACCTGTATTGTATTTTACCTAAAAATTCCACTTCCGGACATTTACCCTCAGGAAATCATAACAGGTTTCCATTGAGAGTTACTTATAAGAATGTTTGCTTACAATAACAAAAATATTTTAAAATTTAAGTTTTCCAAGAGTTCTTTTTTTAAAACTAAATTATGATATGCTGATTTGATGGAATACCAAGAAGCCCTTAAAGATGGAACTTGCAGAAGCATATAGAGTGATAAAATAGTCACAAAATATTATTAAAAGAAGTAAAACAGGTTTTGAAAGTATGGAAAATATAATTCCACTTTGTAACATGCATTATGTTAAATATTTAAAAACTAGTCGTTCAGACACCAAAATACTAGAAGGACATCTCTGCTGTGATTACAGGTAACTTTGTTTCCTTCTTGGAGTTGTCTTGTATTTTTAAAGTTTTCTAAAAAATGTTTTCAACAAATTATTTTCTATTTGTCTGTAAGACAGAGAAACTAACACTCTGCTGGTTTTCCTGCTCTCAGTCTCTTTGCCAGCTCCCCTATCTAACTCACCACTGAAGTGTTGACTTCAGTAATTATCTCTCAGGCCATCTTCTTTCCTCCTCTCTCCACCCAGGCTACCCTGGCCCCCCACACCACACCCTCTCCCTATGTGTACATCTGCCACAGAGTTCTCAACCTGACCCCAGAACAATGGCCTAGTTAACATCTTTATCCGATGCCTCATAGACATTTCAAACTAAAGAGAGCATATTATTTCGCTAATAGACTTTAATGCATTTTACAAATGTTAAGGTCCATAAGAGTCAAGTCAAATTATTCTTTATTATTTGACCCATTTAGATTGTATAAATAAACAAGACATCTGGCTATAGATGGTCAAAAGACCAGTTTACTCAGGGATCTAAAAGTAAATTATGAACCTAGTATGTCTTGGAAAATTTCATCAATAACAAAACAAAAAATCTGAATGCATTTCAGATAGTTGAATTCCCATGAAAATGAACAAAACAAAATCAATTATTGAACCAAAGATACTCAAGTTATAACAACCTCAGACACATGCATATGAGGTTATCATTACAACTTGAGTATCTGACAGTCCTTTTAAGTGACTCATTCTTTTCAAAAAAGCCCCAAAACCCTATGAAAATGATTTCATGTCTGAAAAGAGCTTCTAAGACTTCTGAAAATACATAATCTAAATTAAATGCTTTGCCTTTCCTTACTTTGGACAACTTCCTAAAAAACTGGATTGCTGAACTTCATGTGTCATCTCAATAATTTTACAAATAATTTATTCTTCATATGAGCTGCAATGTAAAATGACCTAAATCTTTGCTGTAGTTTCAAGGGCTCCCATGACAAAACTGCTTTCATTTACATCCAGCTCTATGAAGAAAATCTTTAGGAAGCAGTGATTTGAGGAACCACTAGAGGGCAGCAATACAACACATGCTTTAAAACACAGACACAAAACTTTCCCTTTCTCCAAAGGTATCCTGCGTAAAAACTTGTAAGCATAAATCCCTTACAGGTGTACTTCAAGATTATTCACATTGCAAAAAATATAGTATAATAATAATCATATTACGTAGGTTCGTAAGTTACCACCAGCTTCTAGAACACAACAGACACTTAAAAGAAATCAAGAAAAAGAAAAAAAAATGCTTAACAAAAAAACCCCTGAAATTTCAGAAACAGCACTCACACGTTTTGATAATGAAGAAAAACATATTTCATTCCAAAGACGCAAACAAAACTAGCCAAACATGCCCACAAACAACAATCCCTAAAAAGTCTTGGGAGTAAAACAACTCACTGTACATCTTTTGAATTTTTTCTCAGTGCAGTATTGTACCACAGAAATTTCCTATTCTAAAATAAAATAAAGGGCAAACACCTGACCACACTATCCTTTCCTCTAATAAACATAAATGGAGGGCTCAAAACAGCAAGCAAAACTACGGGTAGGAAGCCCACTTCATTTTCTCCATGCTGACTTCCCAGCCGGGATAATATTTACCTTATTAACAGTGCCCGACACTAACCGAAGCCTCCTTCTTTTAAATAATCCCTTTATTCCTCATACCAACCTTCTGTGTGTAGATACCATCACCTCCACTTTCCAAGTGGGAGAACTAAAGCTTTGAGAGGCGTAAAGCACTCCCCCGAAGTGATAAAACCAGGGGCAGTGGAGTTACTGCCCACGAGGTAGCGCAATCCGCGCGCAATCACGCGTCCGAGGTCCCAGCCGCGTGAAGGATACCCACGGCAAGGATCTTGCCCTCCAGCGTTTCCGGGCTGATCTGCCGCCCGGAGCACTCCAGCAGCTTCCAGAGCCCCTGGACTCCCATGAGGCAGGCGTGTCTTCAGAGCGCAACCCGTGGTGGGGCCGAGGAAGACCTGTGATTCCAATTCTTCTACAGCCGGCTACACCACTGCCAAACCCGGAAAGAGCTGCCCTGCTCCAACTCAGGAAAGATGGACAACAACCTGCGGTTCCCAGCGGATGACACCGCCTCCGTGAAGACAGACGAACAGGGAATGGCCGAGGGAGGGGAGGAACTGGTCCTCTATCGCCCAGAGCTTTGTGCCAACTTTTGCGCTCCTCACGCCAGACCAGGTGCGGGGAGAGCGCAGGAGACAGATACCGCCTCGAGGCGCCCCTGGATAGACTATCTTTTCCAGTAGCTGCGTAAACTCGCGGGAAGTGGGGCTTCTTGGAGTCCGTCTGATAGGATGCGCGCGCAGACCGGAAATACGCTTCTCTTACGCTATATTGATGCGCCGCCGCGCCCGGAAGTGAGGGGTCAGTTCAGCTGCAATGTTTGTCCTGTTAGTGCTGTGCTGTCTTCTCGCTGGCATTCTGTCGGAGTCAACGTTAAAGCAATGCACAAAGTGTGCACTTGCTGAGGTGATGGTTTTCTACATGCTTTCTTGGTATCAGTTTCTACCCACTTGTGAAAATTCTTTTTTTATTGAGAGGGGGAGGGAGAGACAGAAACATTGATTTGTTCCACGTACTAATGCAGTCATATGCTGCTGCTTGTGTGTTCTCAAGCAGGGAATCCAGCCCACAACTTTGCCATATGGAGGATGCCCTAACCAACTGAGCTACCCAGCCAGGGCCTTGTGAAAACTTAATATTAAGTATTGTTTTACACGTGAAGCAACAACAGAAAGGTGGCTACTTTGTTGGTGTTTTTAAATTAAGTACTTGATAATTTGTAGTAACTAGATAACTTCTAATAATACGATTTAAAGCTTAACCCTTGAAATACAGTTTATTCCCTACCCCAGTCCCCACCTCCCATCTAAAATTTAGGATTCTGCTGGTCAAAAATGAAGAGAAACTAATTGCTAAAGGAGCTCCTGAAAAGTAGGTGGCTCTGGAACCCTTAGGCCAAGGTTCAGATCCCAGCCACACCACATTATAATGTATAGCATTGTTCAGGTAACATTTGTTCAGAACTTAGGTTTTATCACCTATAAGCTGGGCATAAAACCAATCCTGCAGACTGTTTTACCTAGGACCACAACTGATTGTATGCAGAGTGCTTACACTAGTAGTTAATAAATGATAAGCTTATGCATATTGGTTCATAATTGAACTATTGAAACTAGATTCAGACTCAATGAAAAGGCTGGTTTAAATGAGCAGGTAATTTTGTTAAATGATTGCTTTATGACAGAAAAAAATATGTATCAAAAATTAGCTTTTAGCAAAACCAATGCTATCTCCAAACAGATGGTTCACAGATTACCCTAGTAACAACTAATAGTCTATCAAGGGTCAGCACATTAAAGTGCTTTTTTTGCATTTCTACCATGTGTAAGATAATTCCCAGAAATTGTCCTTAGTTGTATTTTATAGAGATTAATTGCTTATTCAATTTTTGTCTCCCTCCACAGTAGACTAAACTTATGGAAGCCAAAAAACTACTTTGTTGACTGTTGTGTGCCCCACCCCCCCCGACACTTAGCAGGGATCCCATAAGTATTGTCTAAATGACCTCTTCAGCTTCTAGTCTGAAGCTCTTCAGTGCATCTTGCACCGTCCTGATGAATTTCCTCTCAGGTAGACATTAGTCCAGATCCCTCCTGAGCTACATAATAGCCCTGTGTTAATGGGCTGAGTTGTGTCCCCCTCCAAAATTATGTTGAAACCCTAACCCCCTTTAACTCGGAATGTGACTGTATTTGGAGAGAGGGCCTATGTCAACATTAAAATTGTTTACTTTTAAAAAAGTAAAAATAAGGCTGTTAGGGTGAGCCTAATTCAGTTTGACTGGGGTCCTTATAAGAACAAGAAATTAGGACACAGAGAGACACCAATGATTTGTGCACAGAGAAGAACATATGTGAGGACACAGCAAGAAGGAGGCCATCTGTATGCCAAGGAGAAAGGCTCAGGAGAAACCAAACCTGGCAAAAATCTTGATCTTGGACTTTGAGCTTCCAGAACTCAGAAAATAAATGTCTGTTGTTTAAGCTACCCAGTCTGTGGTATTTTGTTATGGTAGCCCTAGCAAACTAAGATACCCTATGATCCTAAGCAAGTTTCTTCACCAGTGAGAGTCTGGATAAAATGGAGATGCCACCATCTTCTTGGGGTTGTTCTGAGATCAGTGACTTAACATGAAACACCTAGTGGGTAATAGTACCCAGTTTGTTGAGTGAATGCAGGAGAAAATGCTATGGATAAAATTAAGATACAGAATATGATGTATCCCAGAGCACCTTGCCTGAGCCCTTCCAGTGTCTGGGAGAAGGCAAGTTGGAAAGTGTTATAGTTGTATCAGCTTGGTCTAATAATGGGGAACAGTAGTGGGCAATAAAGAGTTTTAGGATTTGCCCTGGCAGGTTTGGCTCAGCGGTTAGAGCGTCGGCCTGCGGTCCAGAGAGACCCGGGTTCGGTTCCCGCTAAGGGCATGTACCTCGGTTGCAGTTTGTCCCCGGCCCTGGTTGGTCGTGCGGGTGGCAGCCACTCGATGTGTCCCTTTCACATCGATGTTTCTCTCTCTCTCTCTCTTCCTCTCTCTCCCTCCCACTCTATCTGTACAAAAAAAATGGAAAAATGTCCTCAGGTGAGGATGAAAAAAAAAAAAAGAGTTTTAGGATTTAATTAAATGAACATTATTCACTATCTCAGAGCTGGGGGGGGGGGGGGTAGCCAGTATGGGCATGTGAATACTGTGTTTTTAAAAACAGAGCAACATTTCTTAAAGTACAAAATATTCTTTCGAAGGAACAGCAACTAAGAGGTGTCTACCTAAATTATAAGGAATTGGCTCCTTGAGATGCTGTTTAATGGGCTTTCAAGTTTCAGAACGGTAAAATACACATCGGATTAATAATAGCAAGCACCTAAATAGCAATTCCTATCTACAAAGCAATGTTCTGAACACTTTACATGTATTAACTTACTTATTAAAAACCATTTAGAAAATAGATACTATTATCCCCATTTTACCAATGAGGACACAAGCACAGAAAAATTAATCTTAATTGAGCCAAAGAGATACAGCTAGTAAATGCAGAGCCAGTATTTGAACCCTTACTGCTTCTATGAAGACCCTAAGGAGTTGACCAAGAAAATGAATATCATAGGAATGTTACTAATATTGAAAGAGAAGTGTGCATTAACTTGCTTATTATTTCTGGAAAACTTTCTGTAAACTTCAATGTGCTTTTAGTAACTGTCAAACATATAAGTCAAGTTATTAAATGATGTTATAGATCAAGACTTTTATAAAAAAAAGTGTTTATCGCAAATAAGCAATCTATATACACTCACTGTCTCTTCTTAGGTGTCACTGTATTCTTTATTTTATGTGGCATTTGTCTCATTTCCTCTTGGCTCTTTCTCATCTCTGAAATATTTGAATTATATGAAATTGCCCATATTCAACCATGTTTAACCTACAAAACTGAAAACTTCATTTGTTTCAAGCTAATGAGAATTAAATTTCCTAGTTCCCGTTACAAAGTCTTATAGAAATCTAAAATTATATTCATAATACATATCATTCCATTAATTATAAAAGTCATATACAAAATGGTTTCTTATAACACACTACTTGGAAAGAATTAACAAATTATCATGTACTTCAAACAAAATTATAATACCCCCTTCCTAAAACAAAGGTTCAAAACATTCACGTGATTAAAAGTAGAAAACAAAACTTTATTTGATGAAAACTTCATAAAAGTTCCAGTATGAAGTAACAAAATCAACAACCTACAAATTTCTTTCAGTCCTTCGCATTTCAAGCAAAATATTCCCTTCAGAAAAATTACCATTTCGTAATATATATCCCTTTTTGTAGGCTTAAGCATGTCTGAGTGGATAAATGGATATAAAATTCAAAAGAGAAGAAAACGAAAATTTTTAAAAAATAAAAATCTGAACCTTCTCTTTGAGATGTATTGCAATATGGTTACCAACATATTCAGCACCTTGTAATAATCAAGTTACTGATATGAGTTCTGGAACAGCCCCTGAAATGAAATAACAAGAGATCCTAGTCATTTGTGAGTCATGGTTCACAGCATAAGAAAGTATAGAGGAGCTCAAATATATGAAATTCACACTTTCTGAACTATTTAACACTCACTTCAGACCACTAATTGTCTATATGCTTTTAAAAAGGGAACAGCTTAGAGTTTGGAATATGGATAGTTGCCCTCTGAGTAACATGGCATTCTGAATGCATTTTTAGTGCTGTTATCAATATATGACTCCATACTGAGGGACCAAATATCAGATCTCATTTCACAGATTACCTTGGATATGGAAACTGTGGATGCCACTTGTTCATTTACTCTATGCCTAAAACATATTGTAGACTTATAGAAGTCTTTCAAGAACTAAAGTTCTTGTCAATATTTGGCAGTAACATACCAAGTCAAGAAAGTCAAGATCATCCTGAAACAAGGCATTAGGTCACCCATTTGCACCAATAAAAAGGTTTAGTTTCTTGAGTCTTTTCTCTTTTGCCTCTTTATTGAGAATCCTGAGAAAGTTAACCAGGAAACAAATGAGGCAGGCAAGATATTGCTACAAGTAAAAGAATTACTAGACTCACTGAATAATTTTAAATGAGCTTCAACCGTGAGAGAAAACCAGAAATCTATATCCTTTTTTTTTTTTTAAGGGCAGATGGTGCCTTACATCATGAGCTTAGGAGTAAAGCTATCTGCAACAAATGTCTGGGGATCAAGTCATAAGAAATCATGTCATGCTTAACTATTTCAAATCATGATGTCATCAAGTAAATTTGTATTTGTTTATATGTAATTGTATTGGATTTTGTTAAATTGTCCAGAATGTTTATATAGTCTTAAATTTAAAAAGATAATCTGTGCTTATCTGCTTATATATGTGACATCACCCATCATAATCATATACAAGCTTATTTACTGGAGAACTACAGGGTTGTTGAGTACCACAAGCTCTGTTCCTATTTAATGTAGACTTCATAATATCTTTTACTGTCTTAACGCAGTTCTGTATAGACCAATAAGTAACATGAGTTTTTCAGTACCCATGTATAATCAATCATTCCCACCATAATCACTGTAACCCTGGTAACCACTGTTCCTTCTCTCATGGATACTGGACATCTTTTTCCATGCTGAGTCCTGATGAAAACTAGCACTAAAAGACCGGCCCAGGCGCCCATGATGCTTCTTGGAGATATTGTCTTCACTCTCAGATTTGGCAATTCCCTGGCCATGTGTTGGAGGTTGTGACTCTTGTCTAATGGTTCCAAATGGAAAGTTCCAAAGGCCAAACCTTTGCCAATTAAGTCTCTGGAATGCTATAATACAATGCAAATTTCCCCCAACCTGAGAAGAAAAAAAAGGTGGGTGAAGAAAATGATGGGAAATGAATTACCCCTTCACCTGCCTCAAAACAGTACCTATCCTTTCAGACATCATCAGATCACATTATCCTGCATCTTACCTGAACAGCTGCCATTTTAAACCTATAACAATGCCCACACCTTGGTCAATATTTGATAGTAACTAAGAAAGTCAAGAATATCCTGAATCAATGCACCCATTTGCACCAATAGAAAGGACTAGTTTCTTGAGTCTTTTCTCTTTTGCCTCTTTACTGAGAATCTTCAGAGAGTGAACCAGGGAACAAATGAGCCAAAACACCTTCCCTCCATATGCCACTCACACACACTGTGACCTCCCCTTCTGCCTAATCCAAACACTATCATTCCTCTTCCTCTCCTACACTTCATTTGTTAGTAGGATCATATCAATGGGATGTGTACTCAATCTATAGAATATACCTTTCTCTCAAAAATACCTCCAGTAGTCTTGTTAGTACATTTGGCTCTGCCCCAAGGCCACAGTTATGGCTCAGGAGTGAATACCTGACCCAAGCTGGGCCAAGACTATGGAACTAGGCTTGAGGCGAGCCAGTCTCAGTCTAGACTGCTCATCTGAAAGAGAGACATAAAGATGATGATGATGATGATCTTCAGGAAGTAAATAATCAAAAGATAACAACGTATAACTCCCAAAAGAATGAGACAGACTAGCTACTTGGTCCCCGTTAACATTCTTTTTTTTTTTTATCCTCACCTGAGGACATCTTTCCATTTTTTGTTCAGATAGAGTGGGAGGTGTGAAAGGGACACATTGAGTGGTTGCCACCCACACGACCCCAACCAGGGCCGGGGACAAACTGCAACCGAGGCACGTGCCCTCGGCAGGAACCAAACCCGGGTCTCTCTGGACCGCAGGCCAACATTCTAACCACTGAGCCAAACCGGCCAGGGCCCTGTTAATATTCTTTTACCTAGTGCCAGGCCCTTATGAATCCAGGCCACACTCCTTGCCCTTTCATTTTACCCCGTGTCCTTAAAGTAATTTTCACTTTTCTGTCTAAGATGTTCTAAACTGAGTTTCTACTATTTGCAATCTAGAGTGCTGAGTAAAATATTGCATTTGGGCCAGTTGAGAAATACCTTCAAATATAATTCTGTTCTTACCTTCTTCGTTTTTCGATGCTGCAGCCCCCTCTCCAAGTGTCGGATATCTAGAAATTCTGGGTTTTGAGTATTTAGATCAGTAACAATATCTGCCCACCTACAGTTAAGAAGGAAAAATAAAACACAATTTTCTTTTTAGTACAAAATACCATTGTAATGGAACTTTTCACATGAGCAATAGTCTACATTACCATGGCAATAAGTCTCTTATCTCAGGATTGTTCCACCTACTAAGCTCTAATGTTTTTTTCATATGTTCTTATTGATTTTTTAGAGAAAGAGGAAGGGAGAGAGAAATAGAAACACCAATGTGAGATACATTGATCAGCTGCCTCCTGTATGCCCTCTACTGGGGATCGAGCCCACAACCTGGGCATGTACCCTGACCAGTAATTGAACCAGGACCTCTCAGTCCACCGGACGACACTCAATCCACTGAGCCACACCGGCCAGGCTAAACTCTTGAGCCAAATACACTTCTAACAACTTAAAAATTAACATGTCTTTTTTTTTTTTTTTTTTTAAATCTTTACCCAAGGACATTTTTGCATCCATCTTGGGACAGAGCAGGAAAGAGAGAGGGAGGAAGGGAGAGAGAGAAACATTGATGTGAGACAGACACATCGAGTGGCTGCCACCACACGACCCCAACCAGGATCGAGAGGTACGTGCCCTTAGCGGGAACCGAACTTGGGACTCTCCTGTCCATGGGCTGATGCTCTAAACACTGAGCAAATCTGGCCAGGGCAACATGTCTTTATTTACAGACAACATGATTGTGTGGAAAATCCAAAGCAATTATAAACTGCTTTGGATTGCAAAACTATTAATAGAATAAGTGAATTTGGTAAAGATGTAAGATTTAAGGCCTATATAGAAAAACCAACTCTATTTCTGTACATGACCAGAAAATAACTGAGAAATTAAAAAAAAAAAATTTATAATAGTATCAGAAAATATACTTAGAGAAAAATTTGAACAATATACCTATAAACTCTATATTGAAAAATACAAAATATTGCGAGAGAGAAATTAAAGCCCTAATTAAATGTTGGTATACTATGTTCACAGATTAGAAGATTCCATATTGTTATAATTCTCTGCAAACTAAACTATGGATTCTATGGATTGTATTCTAATCAAAATTCCAACAGGCTTTTTAGCAGACATAGGAAATGGAAGTTAACATACTTTTTACAGTGAATAGCAGGATGTTTTCTACTTGATTCTCCAATTAAGATCCAATATTCTACTTCTTGTGGTGAGAAGGGACCCCTGCTAGATGTAAAATACAGTCACAGTACGTTTAATAAAGGTCATTCGCTCCCTTAAAAATAGTACTTCAATTATATATTATTAAAAGACAATATTGAAATTTATTGAAAGATGGAATTCATTAACACTAGAATAGGTATTGGAGTTTAGGCTTGTGCAAATGTCTAAATGCAATTACAGAAAAAGCATATATTAAATGTCAGTCTTGATCCCTATTATAAAATCTAGGGCTAAAAAGGTTGACATACACTACCTATCAGCATCTAAATGGAAAAAAAAAAAACCTACCGTGCTACTAGAATTCTCCAGCTACTCTTCTCCTTTTACTATGCTTTCAGTAAGTTTCAAAAGGCATCCTAAAAATAAAGTCCTAAAGCAATGATTCACCTGTGGAACTTTTAAACATACTGATGACCTAATCCTACCCTAGGAAATTCTAATTCAAATAGGTCTGGAGTGGAGCACAGTTTGAAAAGCATCTCAGGTGGTTCTTAGGTACAGGCAGAGATAACAAACTCTCCTCTAACGGGGACAAAATAGAAGCACCTACTTTTTCACATCTTACATGTGATGGACGTCTGGAGTAAGGTGACATTGCAGGGTGAAACCACATAAGAAACATACATGCCTCACCTCTAGGGAGATGAGTAAAACAATTCAAGATTTGGAAAGGCCAGTAGTTTTCCCCTTGCTCCACATTCACAAAAACTCAATGTCCAGCTTCCTGACTTTGCCAGCTGGGTCCTGCCCATCTCAGGATCCTCTCAACAAACTTCCAATCCCGCCCAAACCCCAGCCAAGTGCCTTGAGTGGGATACAAAGGTCACATAGCCTCCAGCCTCAAAGAACCCATCCTATCCCCCAGATAACCAAGCCATAGTCTTCCAGCCTGACCTTTGGTCCTCTCTGAGAGAATAGTACAACTTCTTCCTCCACTTCAGTTACCAATTATACCCACCCAGGCGTGGAAAAAAACACACACACACAAAAAAAACAGAACCGCAGCTGGGTGAGAAAAACCATGCCTATTGATACTTTTCCTCGAAGTATTCCTGGCTTCTGTTTTCACCATTCTCAAATAGGACCCTTCTTCCTTTGCTTTTAACTCTTCTGGCATTATCTCAACCCAGCATGAAGAAAACTTGCTAAGGAGGGAAAAGAGTACTAATATTCAGTCACCCTAATAAATTCATTTTTAAAATAAGTAAATAAACAATTTTGTTAAAGAAATAAAATTTAATCAAATGCAATTCTGCAAAATAACAGGCTCAAATGTTTAAAGAATAATCTTACTTCATGTAAGGAAAGGAAATCACTAAGTGTTGTAATTTCTAAGCACTAAGTATTTCTTAAATGCTTTCTAGAACACACTTTATGGCCAAGTATCCACATAACATATAGAAATGCTTACCTGAATGCTTTATTGGCTTTAACAGGGGTTGCTTCGAAGCCAATTGGACAAAAGTAATGATTTTGGCAATGATAGATATAAGCCAGGGATTCATCTTTCAATCCACGAGTTAACTTCAACAAGGCCCCTGAAGCTACAAAAAAACAACAACAGAGGACCATAAAGCACTATCCATGCTTTACACAAAGGACTAGTTAACTGAAAGAGACATTACTTGGAACACATGACACTGCTGGGGAAAAATGAGAAGCTATTGCTGATACAAAAAAATATTAATGAATATATTTTCATCTTTACCCTTAACACTGAAATTCAGATAAACAGAATAGCAAACCAAATAACTGAAATATTCCTTCCTTACCAAATCCTTCTAATAACACACATACTTGTCTATGAATTTTATTTACTGTATAAAAACCTAATACTTAGTGCATATAGCAATGGTCTCAACTTTTCTGGTTGAGCACATCTGTCACTAGAAATTTCTGAATAGCCCTGGCCGGTTTGGCTCAGCGGTTAGAGCATCGGCCTGCGGTCCGGAGAGACCCGAGTTCGGTTCCCGCTAAGGGTACGTACTTCGGTTGCAGTTTGTCCCCGGCCCTGGTCGGTCGTGCGGGTGGCAGCCACTCGATGTGTCCCTTCACGTCGATGTTTCTCTCTCTCTCTCTCCCTTCCTCTCTCTCCCTCCCACTCTATCTGTACAAAAAATGGAAAAATATCCTCGGGTGAGGATAAAAAAAAAAAGAAATTTCTGAATAAACATGCCCATTATAAGCATTTTTTATTATAAATTATGTACATATACAACTGTACTAATGTTTTTTAAAAGATATACAAAAAGTGGGAATTTAAATTAGATTAAAATATAGACATTCTAGCCCTGGCCGGTTTGGCTCAACGGTTAGAGTGTTGGCCTGAGGTCCAGAGAGATCTGGGTTTGGCCCCCGCTAGGGGCATGTACCACAGTTGCTGTTTGTCCCCGGCCCTGGTTAGGTTGTGCAGGTGGCAACCACTCAATATGTCTCTTTCACATCGATATTTCTCTCTCTCTCTCTCTCTCTCTCTCTCTCTCCCCCCCCCACCCCTTTCCCTCTCTCTCTCCCTCCCACTCTATCTGAACAATAAATGGAAAAATGTCCTTGGGTGAGAATAAAAAAATATATACACATTCTAATATGTTCTTTCCATATCATAGGAATCATCTTGCATAGCTCCTATAGTGTGTACATCTCAATTTGAAGACCACTGAGGTATACGAATACAAATTCCAGATGATAAAGTTCCAAATATAGAAACTTCCGCTCAATATACAATTTAATCTTTCTCCAAAAGTTACACAGAGTATAAGAACAGCTTTCACAAGATGAGATAAGAACATCTCTACAGACAGACTGGTAGTAATATGGCATCCTCTTATAATGCTCCTCCTCGTATATTTCCCATGGCTCTATTAGTTGTGAGCTAACTTCAAAAGTATTATCATAAGCAACAAGTTTTTACCACTACTGAATACTTACAACCATTAACTGAGGTTTCAGTAACTTCCATCTCCTGGAAGAAACTAAATTATTCATTAACAAATAGCCTATTAACTGGAAATCCTAAAAATAGCTGAAGTAGATGAAAGCTTGCAAGCCATGGTTTCTCTGATTGACTCTCTAGCCACTGCAGTAGCTGAAGAACACTAAGAACAGCAGGTCAATGGCTGTAGCAGAGCCAAGGAGCACCCCCACCCCTGCAGATACACACAATTTGTTGAGTTCCATGGAAACAATAACATTTCTGTCTTTAATTTTTTTTCTCTAAGGTTTCATTCTAGACCTTTCTCATAGATTTTTGCTTCATGGCCTACCATTAGAACATACATGCATGGCAAGGTGATCTTTTCTGCTAAAATCTCTATTTTATAACAATAAATAAATCTTTCTGGTTGAGTTCCTTCACAATTTAAAAACTGACACCCAAGGGAAGCTCTAAATGAAAAATTATAAGAACTAAAATGCAGGAGATATTTAATATTTCATTTCCATCGCTAAACTTGATTATGGATAGGTTCCAGGATAGTAAGCAAATGTAAATATATAGATTTAGACTCCTCATAAATTCAATAAATACAAAAAATACTTATACATGTAATTGGTGTAGGAAAAAAAAAACCTCTAGAACTCGTTTTAAAGTTTTGAAAATGCCAAATAAAACATTTTCCCAAATAACTAAAAATTTTATTTTATTTTATTTTATTTTTTTTGTTGTTCAGGTAGAGTGAGAGGGAGAGAGAGGACGAGAGAGAGAGAGAGAAACATCGATGTGAAAGGACCACATCGAGTGGCTGCCACCCGCACGACTGACCAGAGCCGGGGACAAACTGCAACCGAGGTACATGCCCTTAGCGGGAACCGAACCCGGGTCTCTCCGGACCGCAGGCCGACGCTTTAACCGCTGAGCCAAACCAGCCAGGGCCAAATAACTAAAAATTTTAATAAAAGACCTTTTATATAACTTTTTAATGGAAACCTGTATTTAACACTTTCCTCCTTTCCTAAGTCAAGTGGAAAACAAAACATCTGACTTCTTTAGTGTGACTCTGATTAGAAATTACTTTTTTTTTTTTTTAACACATATTTATTGAGTTCTCCCATGTAAGACAAGAGGGAACAGGACAATCAGGCTGGGTTCCTGGCCTCCTGGAGCTTACTGTCCAGGGAGTAAACCAACAATAAGGAAATAAAATAATTATGGATGGTAATTTGTGCTTGAAATGAAATAAACAATGTGCTGGCTTAAAATAACGATCCAGACATTAGACTTTAATATTTAGTGAAGGCCACTTGGAAGTGGTGGCATTTAAGCTGAAACATGAAAGATGAGAAGGATGTGGGGGAGTGAATTCTAGGGAATGGAACAATCCAGAAGAAGTAAAACAGCAAGCATATTGTATCTTCATAGATACTGTCTCATTCTGGACTCTCTCACAGTCTTGTGAAGTAGGTGCTTGTGGTAGGCACTTGATTAGCAATTACTTTAATGTCCTGGAATATATTCCAGATTTCCTATCAATGGAAAAACAAGCTCTTGATAAAGAGGTTAGATAACACCTTTTTTAGAAAGACTATAGCAGTAGTTCTCAAACTTGAGCGTGCAAATTTGTTAAACAACAGGTCACTGGTGTCTGACCCAGTAGGTCTGGGATGGGGACCATGAATTTGCATGTGTAACAAGTTACCAGGCGATGCTGATGTTGCTTTAGGGACCACATTTTGAGAGCCACCAGTCTAGAGTTAAGAGCAAATTTCATTTAACTCAATTCAATAAGCAATTTATGAGCACCTACAAACTATATCAGAGCTGCAGGGAAAAAAAAAAAAAAGTAATAACACAAGATATCATGCTGTCTTCATAGGGAGGATAAAACAAGTAACTCTAATATAGGGTAGAATAAGACAGCACCACAATAAAGGTTTACAATTCTAGGAAGAAAGAGCACATCAGGTCTAAGGAATCAAGAAGGGGTGGCATCCAAGATGGAACTTATTGAAATGGGAGGATGTCAACAATCCAGATAGAGGAAAGAGCATGAGGAGAAAACAAAATCACTGGAGGGGAGGGATATATTCAAAGGACATCAAGTAGTCTAGTTTAGAATATAGGGTATAATAGTATAGAGAGGCACCCCAAGAATTTTAGGACAAGGTCCTAAAAAGATCACCCTCTGGAATAAAAGACAGTATTTAATACATTCAAATGGTCATCCAAGAAAATAGTTCCATTTTGGACATTATAAATGTGTTACAGATAGAAACTAAATTCAGATGATGTTCACTCTAGACCAGAGTATATCTTAAAAATCTGAAATTTAAGCAACAAAACACCACTACCAAATGTACAGCCCTAATCTATATAGTATCAAGAAAGGAGGAAAAAACTACTAGAATTGGCTAGTCTGCTGTACTATGAGGAGGAATATATATCCGAAGCGGCCAACAAGAGAACTCTGGTATTCCTGATATTCTGTTTATCACGCTAATTAATATATCAACATTCTGATATTTGCTGAGTTTAGTATGAGTTTGTTCTGCACAGCCCGATCATCTATAGAACTATAAAGAACTCTAAAACAATTTATTAGACTTTATTTTTATACCTTCAAAGACAAGAACCAGATTCTATAATCCAGCAACATAATATCCTGCAAGGCTCTTATTGGCTTGAAATATTTTAAATACAACTAGTAAATGTAGAATAGCTGTGGAAGGCCAATCTTTTTTGTCTTTGAATGATATGAAAGAATTTATGCTTTAAACAAGTACTGGAGAGCTCTTTAAAAAGAAAGAGATCTATTAGCACTGCACATTAAAAAGATTTATCTGGCCTTGTGTCTATTATGAATTGGAGAAAATAAGTGGATGAGGAAAATAAAATCTTAATGCAAAGTCCACCTGAGATGCGCTAATGCACTGCAGTTAGCTGGTAGCAATGGACACAGTGAGGGTATATATGAGTTATGTCGGGATGGGGTAAAAGTAACTATTCACTGTCAAGCAAAAATAATGAGTTACAATAATTACTGGAAGAATAAAATGAAATACATGAAAAAGTATAATTTTCAAGCTAGCTGACTCAAAAAATGAATCTAGACTTCTCTGGCACAAATGTTGGTAGCTAAGTGAACCAACAGTTGGAAGTTACCTGGATAATAATAAGTGAATAATAATAATAATGGTAAGTAAAAAGTAAGAAGTGAACCAATGGTTTGAAACTAATGTTGATGACTTTAGCACAAACTTTTATTATAAGTAATTGCATCTCCGAATAACATACTACAATGAATATTAACAGTTAAATCTGTTAATTTTGTCAAAATCTCCAGATTTTGTTATTATTCCATGAGTGAGCTGAGGAAATGAGCATGTCGGCAAGAATGGAGGAGTTATAAAATCAAGGAAGCAGAGTCCCCAGGAAAACTTAAAGCCTATTGTGGAAAACAAGTCTAAAGGCTCTTAGAAAATAACTGAAACAACAAGAGAAGATACATTTCAAAGTATTTTTTAAACAAACAGCAACAAGTGGCAATGGTTTTCACTACTGCATATCTCAGAGACAAATGAGAAAAGCCTATTTCTGCAACTCTTTCTTCCACACTGAGAGGGAACAAAGACTTTTGCTTGACACATGGACCGCTCTTCCTCTGAATACAATCAGAAGTTCTAGGGTAATACGTGTGAGGTCATAGGGCATCGTATATGGAGTCAAAGGGCTGCTAAGGGCAGTCCCTGTGATCTAGGAGCTGGACAGACACATTGAAAAGACACTACATAAACCAAGCTACATGACAGACGCAAATAATCATTACTATGGGCACTAAGAGGAATCAGCTTCTAAAGTGGAAGGGAAAGCTTCAGAGGTAACGCAGGGTTTGCACAAGTCCACTGTTTATTGAAGAGGAAGACAAGAAAATGCCAAGGTGGGGAGGCAGATCAATCATCCTTCAGAAAATACACATTGAAAAAGAAAAACGAGGAGTCAAATATTGTTATAGGAAAATAAGAACTGGCATAAAACTGGGAAAACCCAGCATTAAATGTCATTGAAGAATTGCAGCAACCACTCCTCTCCCTTGCCGAAAGGTAGAGATGGGGGTACGCATAGTTTATCTCATTCCTCAAATGAGAACGGCTTAGGTATACTAGAAAATGTGCCCTTTCATAGCTCTTAATTGTCTGATCAATTAGTAAGAGAGGTGTGTTGACAGTCTCACTGGAAACTGAAAAAAAAAAATACTAACACACCATTTAAAGCTGCCCTCTGCCCTGCACAGAATTTAGTCAGTAAAAATAAAAGCTAGCATTTATTGAGTCCTCTGTGTCAAACAAGGGGCTAAATGTATTACAAACACATCTCCTTTATCTCCACATGACCCTATGGCATGGGTACAAATATGTGAAGACAAAGGTCTACACTGGGCTCAGTACGTAAGTGTCTAACTTCCTTGTTCAAGGTCACAAAACCAGTATGCGTAAAAACCAACATGTGAATTCCAAATTTACTTCTTCCAAATTTAATGCCTCCTCTTATTAATTCTCCATCCACTGACCTCTTACCTTGCTAGTTGTCTATGAATTCTCACTCTCCCCTACTATAACAGTCTCAAATAAAATCATCCTCCTCATTTCAACATCAGAATAATCTTTCTTTAACACTGTATTACAATTTCCTGACTTGAAAGTCAAAAGATTATTGTCAAATTAAAAACTGAAAATTGTCAAACAGTGAAAATTATTTAATTAGCACCTAACTAAAACAGTCCTTAAAATCAACTCCATTATTCTCTGTTGTGACCAAGACTATTCATAATAGAACTTTGACACTTTCACAGTCCATTTTCCTGTTATGTTGTTATGCAGGTCAAACACCAAATATTCTAAAATCCTTTCATACCCTTTTAGGAGAAGAAACTTCAAATTCCATGCTACTTTCTGAGTTTTACCAGCACACGTGTGTGCAGGAGCACACAAACACATACACTCACTCATACACCACATGGACCCAAACAATAGAAACAATAGAGTAAAGTAGTATTTATGGCATGCCTTAAAAGTTCTATATGCAGCCCGGCCGGTGTGGCTGAGTGCACGGAGCATCGTCCCATGGACTGAGAGGTCCTGGCTTGATTCCTGGTCAGGGCATATGCCTGGGTTGCGGGCTCCATCTCCAGTAGGAGGCATGCAAGAGGCAGCCGATCAATGTTTCTCCCCCTCTCTCCCTTCCTAAATCAATAAAAAATATATATAAAAATAAAAGCTCTATATGCAAAGATAAGAAGAGCTAAAAATATTAAACTGTATATTGAAAAGTACCCTACAAATTACTATTATGATTTTCCCCTCTGATAAAGAGATATAAAAGTAACAGACTATGTTTAGCATTTACATAACCAAAACAGCTAATATTGGACATAGTCTAAAGGATATATGTGCATGTCCATGTACATGTGTATAAATCTTCTGTAGGTTTACCTACCAGTTTCTCCAGCAGTTTTATTCTTCCCATGAGGTTTATATAGAACATACGAGCATCCTTTTACATGGAAGTGGTCATTAATTTGTCTAAACCATCTGAAAATAACAAGAAGATTTGCTCATAGCAACAGTTCCATAACAAACATGGCACTATTCCAATTCTAGAGAAAATCAGGCAGAGTCCAACTCTGTGTATCCACTACAGGTTGGGGCCTGACAGCTGGATACATAGTTTACTATCATCATCATACATCTACAGTGTTATTACTTTACAGAACTAAAAATAAAGTACTGTCTCTAAGCAAGGGCTTCATACCTCATAAGTGTTGTATTTCCAGTGAAAGGGCCAAACCTAATATCTTCAAATGGGGGTTGAAAGCCCAAAATATGTAATGCTTCTTCTTGAGTAATAGGTGGAAGACTACAAAAGAAACATTGCCTTTCATTTTAAAATTCCAACCATATACAAATATAACCTGTCTCAATGTTAATATGTCTGTCTGATTTGCAAACAATGTAATATTTTTAATTTATATTTTATCAAAAATAATGTGTGCTTATATTTTTAGTTAAAAGGTTTAAAACAAAAAGCAGCAGTTTTTCTCAATTTATGAAAAATCTATACTTAAAAACCTTCCGTTGTAGAAAAAGCAACACCAAATAACTTGGGAGTTTAGAGACACCGATAAATTAACATACTCACTTTCCAGCTCCCATTGTGCTATATAAGAAATTCCAACAGGAAATCAATGAGGAGATACCACAAGAAGTCTTATATTGTGGTCGGCTTATGCAGTACCTGGGAAAACAAGACTTGAATGAATACAAAATAGGCATATAAATATATAACACTCATGGCAACTAAAAGTGTTAACATAGTGAAAATTTTGATCATTTAAATCAGTATAAAATCATTATTCACTTAAGCCTTGGTCAGTTTGGCTCAGCGGTTGAGCATTGGCCTGCGGACCAGAGAGTCCCGGGTTCAGTTCCCGCTAGGGCATGTACCACCAAAAAAAAAACAAAAAAAAAAACTTTATTCGCTTAAAATATGTTTATATTTATTAAATGCATCATAAATGCATAACAACAATAAATCATTCATTTTAATCAAGGCGGCTAAGTATGACTACTACTTAAAGTGGATGTTATCCAAACCAATAGAATGGTATATAAATTTAGACACCAACTATTCAGTGTAAATTCCTAGTTGAGCTACATACATGATTATTTGCAACTTCAATTTTAAGAGTCCCTTATATATTCTGCATATTAACCCCTTATCAGACATATAACCTACAAAGATTTTTCTCCCATTTCATATGTTGCCGTTTCACTTTGTTGATTGTTTCTGTTGACGCACAAAAGTTTTTAAGTTTAATGTAGTACCCTTTGTCTTGCTTTTTGTTACCTGTGGTTTTGGTCATATCCCAGAAATCACTGCCAAATCCAACATCATAAAGCTTTGCCCCTATATTTTCTTCTATGAGTTTTATACTTTTAGGTCTTACATTTATGTCTGTAATCCATTTTGGGTTAATTTTTGTGTATGATGTGAAGTAAGGATCCGACTTCATTCTTCTCCACTTTTCTCATTTGCCTTTGTCGAATACAAGGCTGAGCCCAAGCACCATTTTCTGAAGAGACTGTCCCTTCTCTATTTCATGGTACTGGCACCCTTGCCAAAGATGTTTTACTCATTTACAGGAGGGTTTATTTCTGGACTCTCTATTCTATTGGTCCATACGTCTGTCTTTACTACAGCACCACACTGTGCTTTTTGTCCTGTTTTTTGTTTGTTTGTTTTTAATTTTCTTTTCTCTTTATTGATTTTACAGAGAGAGGAAAGGAGAGGGAGAGAGAGAGAGATAGGAACATTGATGAGAGAAAACAATGGTTGGCTGCCTCCTGCATGCTCCCCCACTGGGGATTGGGCCCAGAACCTGGGCATGTGCCCTGACAGGGAATTGAACCAGCGACCTCTTGGTGCATGGGTCAATGCTTTACCACTGAGCCACACTGGCCAGGCCAGTACCACACTGTTTTAATTATTATATCTTTGTAATATGTCTTGAAAGCAGGAAGTATGTGGCCTGCTTTCAACTGTTGCAATCACCACTTCCTCAGCAACTCCCTAGAGGCAGTATCTTCAGCTGGAAGTTGGGGAGTAAGATAATCAAGTGGCAATCAGCACAATGTCTCCTTCTGCAACCCTCCCTGCAATTCTGCAGTGTTGACCTGGACTTCCACGAATAACTCCAATGGTTCAGTGCTGATGCGACTTCTCACACCCCTAGATCAAACCAAAGGGTCACTGGATGGTTTCAAGACCATCAGTCACATGAACTTTAGGGAAACCTGTATTGTTTGAGCCCAGCAGTTTATGCACAGAATTTGATAAGTATGGTTTGAGCCTATAGTTTGGAGACTTTGGTATTTCTTTGTTTCAACAAAGACAGCATCTTCCCTGTTTTTCATCTTGTTGCTATTAATTTCATGAGTTTGAGGGAGGGAATGAAGTTAAAAAAAAAAACTTAGATTCTATCATATTTAAATCTCCCCCTTCTATTTTAAGCAATTCTTCACATAGCCTAGGCATCCTTAAGATTTTTTTATATTTCTTCATCAATCCAAACTTCTTTACTGGTCTTTTTCATGACCAGCTGAAAACTTTTACTAACATTCTTCCATCTTCTGAGGGTCTCCCATCCAACCCAAATCCTGTATAATAGTCTTAGTGGGAAATAAGGTTGTCATCCTGGTAATATGACCCCTCAGGTTATTTCTCCAGTCTGTCCTTTCTCATTCAAGCCTTTATGGCCTCACATGTTATACTATTAAAATATAATTATTCATATTTGTTGTTAAGACAAATATTAAGTCTAAGGGGTTAGAAGCAAAATTGGGCAAAGTTTTGCTCCAAAGAATTTAACATTACTGTTTTTTATTCTAGTGTTTCTTCTTCAATACACTTTTCATACTAACTACTGCCAATTTATCTTTGAAATATCCTTCTTTGTTTAAAAAAATTTTTTTTCTTTATTGATTTTAGAGAGGGATAGAGACAGAGATAAAAACATCGATGAGAGAGAACATCAACTGGCTGCCTCCTGCATGCCCCCCACTAGGGATCTGGCCCACAACCCGGGCATGTGCCCTAACCAGGAATCGAACCAGCGACCTATTAGTGCATGGGTTGATGCTCAACCACTGAGTCACACAGGCCAGGCTGTAAATATCCTTTTATTGAGAAATCATCAATGGCTTATCTTTGCCCCAGAAGAAAAGAAATCTAAATCCTTAGCCTGATATCCAAAAAATAAATCACGAAAGGTGTTTTAAAGAAAGAACACAGTCTTTGGAGTCTGGCTTTCTTCAGTCTCAGTACATGATCTACTTACTCTCCATGTGATATTGGGGAATTTTCTTAGCTTCTCTGAGCCTCACTCCAGACAAGCTGGTTTACCCTTCATTACCAACATGCCAGACACTTTCTTACATTCATCCAAAGACCTTAGACCGTCTATCCCCTCAGATTTTTTCTCTTTAGCCCCAACTCTTCAGTGAAGCATTCTCGAGTTCATTACTTCCTCTCAAGTTTTTTCTTGTTGTTTTTTTTTAAATCCTCACCTGAGGATATTTTTCTACTTATCTTCAGATAGAGTGGGAGGGAGGGAGAGATAGGAGAGAGAGAAAAAGAGAGAAACATCAATGTGAGAGAGACACATCAACTTGTTGTCTCCCGGCACAACCCTAACCAGGGCCGGGGATGAACAGCAACCAAAGTACGTGCCCTTGACTGGAATTGAACCCACAACTCTTTGGTCCTCAGGCCAATGCTCTAACCGCTGAGCCAAACCAGCCAGGGCTCAAGTTGTTTCTTTATTTATACCCATCATCTGGTATATTTAACAAAAAATAAATTTTACATTTTCTGCTTTGTCCCCTCTTCTCAATTAGATTTTAAACGGTAAGAGAAGAAAGACAATGTTTTCCATATCTCTGTAGTTGCAGTTCATAGTTAAGGGTCCAATATTTATTAAGTGAAAAAATGTAAAAGAGTTTTAAAAACCTCAAGTCAGACATTAGCAATTTTACAGCTATCATGAAATAAACCTGTTTTTCTTTAGACCAGGAACTGTATTTTAAGGTATCCAAACAGCCCTAGTTGACAAAGGAAAGCTCTTATTATTAGAAGAATGCCAGCTAATAAAGGCAGAAAAAAATAGTAGAATTCTGAGATATCACCATTTTACAACAAGGATTCAGGCAAGGATTGTCAATGGATTTGGCTAAAACCACTAGGTGAAAATTTGGTAGGAATAGGATATTAGCCCATTGCCACTGTCACCCCACTGATTACTTGATGGTTGCAGAGAGGAAAGAGTGACTTGACAACATGGGCTAAGGCTGTCACCTCCTAAATCCAGTAATCACCCTTAGAATCTTTGATACCGGATGACCAGATACTATGCACCTCCTGATGTGATACAACATGAGGGACACACGATCACTTAGACAGTATTCATTTTTACATCTAACTTCCTGTTTTCAGGAAATATTGAGGTCAGATATAAATAATTTAGACAAATCCAGAAGATAGGACATTCTACAAGCTATCTGGCCAAGTGTCTTCAGTAAGTCAATATCCTAGAATCAACATAGGGCAGAGAGAGATGGAGACGGTTCTAGATTAAGAGAGACATATGGGCCACAACAAGCAAACACAAGATATGGTTCATAGTTGGGTCCCACATTGAACAACCAGGTGTGAAGACATTTTCAGAACAACCTGGAAAATCTAAGTTTAGCCCAGAAATCATATACTAAGGAAATATTGTTAATTTTATTAGGTATAACAATGGTGTTGTGGTTAAGGAAGAAAAACACAGCTTTTAGATATTACCATCGTCTGAGGTCTAATACTTTCCGCTGCTTAATATCTTCAAGAGGAGAATACGGAGGCCCCTCCCTTTGATGTCTTCCTTTTTTATCTGAAGTTTTTTTCTTGGAAATTTGTTTCTTTCCATTGCCTAGAATATAACAGTAGGAAATAAGCAAAATGCTTAAGAGGGAGTAAACTGCCAGGACAATGATATTAATTATGGAACAAAATTAAAAAGTAACTGCCACTAGTTCTAAAAATGACATTTGTAAACATACAGAAGAAATAAATGTATCTTCAAAAAAATACTCTCCTATCTTAAAGAGAGAAAATAAAAACAAATTTAAACAACCAGGAACATTATTTCCTGTCAGATTTGTATATTCCAATTCCTAAGCTGGTCACTTTGCTAGTAAAAGAATCAATCACAAAATCTTTAATTTAGAAAATCAAATTACCAACAGAAAAACATTTAACTAGACCACTTTCCAGAAAATGAATCCTTTCTATAAAACAATAAAACCACATTAATGTAACTCTGTTAAAAATAAAAACATTAGATCCACTAATGCAATGATGTGATGTTTAAAAATATCTCCAGGCCTACAGAGCCTACAAAATGGATTTTAAATGATTCACATATGTGCATTATCAAAATGTGACTTTAGCCCTGGCTGGTGTGTCTCAGCAGTTAGAGCATCAGCCTTAGGACCGAAGGGTCAAGGGTTCGATTCAGGGTCAAGGGCACATACCGTGGTTGCAGGTTTGTCAAGGTCGTCAGGGAGGCAACGAATCAATATGTCTCTCTTACATTGATGTTTCTTTCTTTCTCTCTCCCTCTCTCCCTCTCACTCTATCTAAAAATCAATGGAAAAATATCCTTGGGTGAGGATTTTTTTTAAATGCAACTTTAACACCAGGAACTAGAATGGAAGACAAAGCCTCTTTTCTGTGTTCATGTATGTCCTCTCTCTCTCTCTCTCTCTCTCTCTCTCTCTCTCTCTCTCTCACCAAAAGACACATAAGACAAATAAAGTGGAAGTGGTTACCCATGGGGGGAGAAGGATTGGGATCTAGAAAAAAGATAAAAATGAGAGTTAGACTATATAGCGTTTAATTTTTATGCTTTTTATTTCTGATCCATGCTAATGGATTGTTCAGTCAAAAAATTATATAAATTAAAATTTTAATAACATCCAAGCCTCATTTCATTAAAATACCATTAACACTTCAGATAGCTATGCTCAAATATGTTAATAATGTCACACACATTATATTTAAGTGAAATAATTAAATCTGTTATAAAAGTTAAATAAAAGCTATTTTTATTTTTATGAGTTACTCATCAGTTATGAAACATAAATTATAGATATATGCCCAGAACACAAACATGGAAAAGGATCCGTTTTATTCATTTAAGATGCTGTACACCCAGCTGGTGTGGCTCAGTGGATTGAGCATCATCCCATGGACTGAGAGATCCTGGCTGGATTCCCTATCAGGGCACATGCCCAGGTTGCGGGCTCCATCCTCAGTAGGGGGCATGCAGGATTGACGTTTCTCTTTCAAATCAATGTTTCTATCTTTCTAAAAACATCAATAAAAACATATTTTTTAAAAGATTCTGTACAATGAAATCCTTTAATACCCCAAACCAGCTGGAACTCAGAAACTATTGTTATACAGAAATTTCTCTAAAATGTCATAATAAAAAACACTATAATATCCAGAAACAAGTTTTTCCCCCTTCCTTCTAGTTATTCTTCCTAAGTCTTCAGAGAACATAAAATTTCTCACAGAGCTAAACAACCACTGGTTAACAAGCTTAAAAAAATGAGAAGTAGCCTGGCTGGTGTGGCTCAGTGGTTGAGCATCAACCCTCGCACCAAGAGGTTGCCAGTTCGATTCCCAGTCAGGGCACATGTCCAGGTTGTGGGCCTGATCCCCAGTGGTGGGGGCATGCAGGAGGTGGCCAATCGATGTTCTCTTTCATCAATGTTTCTATCTATCTCTCCCACTTTCTCCCTCTCTCTCTGTAATATCAATAAAGAAAAAAAATGTATTAAAAAAACAAAAAAGACAAGTAATCTCATTATGACAAATTTTCTGTAATAATAAATAAATCTTAGAGATACAGAACATGGAAAACCTACTTTCCACCATTTCTTGAGATGTCTTAACTGCCCGATAATGCATTCCCTAAGAAGTTTTTCCAGCCACTTAGAATTTTAGAGGCCAATGAGGCATGGTAATCTATGACTTCAGCAGTGGTCTGTACCCACACACTTTCCCTTAATGCTTACCTAAGCCTGCCCTCTGTTATTCTCTGTTCTGAGCTTACTCCTATAAGACCCTGAGGATAAATAAGGATATATATTCCAAATGAGCATCCTTTATAACATCTCTCACTACCCCACACAGAACTGGTCCCAAAACAAGCCTCCATTCAATTTAAAGAAGAAAGCTCTGTCAAAGTGGAAGCTAAGGTGAGAGGGGAACATAAAAGAGCGACACCTGCCCTGGCCGGTTTGGCTCAGCGGTTGGAGCGTTGGCCTGCGGTCCAGAGAGACCCGGGTTCGGTTCCCGCTAAGGGCACGTACCTCGGTTGCTGTTTGTCCCCGGCCCTGGTTGGTCGTGAGGGTGGCAGTCACTCGATGTGTCCCTTTCACATCGATGTTTCTCTCTCTCTCTCTCTTCCTCTCTCTCCCTCCCGCTCTATCTGAACAAAAAATGGAAAAATGTCCTCGGGTGAGGATAAAAAAAAAAAAAAAAGTGACACCTGAAGACCCTGTCTCCCACATCTCATCAACTCCGATAACCTTTGCCCATTGTCCCCAGTCACTGCCATCTTCCTTCTTCCATACCTCACCCTGTCCATAACACACCCATAGAGCCCCAGGACCAAATATATATACATATTATATACATGCCTCTATTCACCACACTGACTTTTAGAGAAAGGTATAAGAAGAGTGAATAAAAATAGAATGCACACCATCTTTTTGACCTGAAGAACCACAAGACAGAGTTTTGAACAATCACAGTCACTAAACAGTGAGGTAGGGTGGCCCCAGGAAGAAGAGAGCCAGGTAAGGGGAGATCTAAATTCTGGGTATAAATTTGGCCCAATCCTAACCTGATCCCTGAACCATGCATGCACAGAGCAAACCCCAAACAGCACAGCTAAGGCTAAAAGAATTGAACTGAGATTTAAGATGTCCTCAAGAAACAGAGTTGATTGGGCCCAACCAAATTAACAGCTGCTAAATAAGTTAATTAATTATTTTTAAAAAAACACTCTTTGGAGGAATGTATCTGAATCTAAAGTCACCATAAGATAACATTCACAATATTTAGGACACAATCCAAAATTACTAAACATGTGAAGAAACTAAAAAATGTGACACTTTCTTAAGGAAAAGAAGCAACGGTGAGATGACTCAGACTTTAAAATTGGCAGATAAGGATTTTAAAGTGGGTATTATAATTATGCTTTATGAGATAGATAAAATGCTCTAGTAATGAATGAAAAGATATCATATCCAAGATAGGAAACAGAAACTATTTGAAACTGTAAATTGTAGAACTAAAACAAATAATATCTGAAATAAACAATTCACTGAATATACTTAGCTATCCTTAAGACATGTACTTTAAATATAAAAAGACACAGGTTGAAAATAAATGAATGGAAAAACACGTACCCTGCAAAAACTAGTATAAAGGAAACTACATTAATTATATCAATGATTTTCAATATTTGTCATTTCATGGCACACATACAATACACTAATTACTAAAATTTTGTGGCACACCAAAAAATATATTTTTTGCTGATCTGACAAAAAAATTAGATATAATTTTGATTCATTCACACCAGATGGCTACTGTTGTGTTGGCTGTTGTCATATTTTTATTTGACTATCTAAAGTAAGAGAGGTCAGTGCTACTGACTAAATAGTCAGGTTCTATATGTTTTAAAAATTCTTGCAGCACACCAGTGTGTCACGGTACACTGAAAATCACTGAGCTATATAAATATCAATCAAAATAGCTTTCAGAACAAGAAATATTGACATAAATAATGAGGAACATTTCATAATGATAAGAAGGTCAATTAATCAAGAAGAAATAAAAATCATAAACATGTGAGTACTTAATAATAGAGCTTCAGATTGTATGATATGATAACAAAAATCAACAGAATTAAATTGAGAAGAGACAACTCCACGATCATAGTTGGAGATTTTTAACACTCCATCGTCAGCAACTGATAGAATAAGACTAAAATTAAGTTGAAACACAGAACATGAGAGAAACATTTTCAAACACTTTGAAATATTTGTAGAGCACTACACCCAACACCTATAGAATGCACCTTCTTTTCAAGCACATGTGCATTCACTAACATAGACCATATGCTTAGTTATAAAACAAATCCCAGTAAATTTTAAAAGACTGAGATAGCCCTGGTCTGTTTGGCTCAGCAGTTAGAGCGTCAGCCCGTGGACCAGAGAGACCTGGGTTCGGTTCTCGCTAAAGGCATGTACCGTGGTTGCAGTTAGTCCCCGGCCCTGGTTGGGGTCGTGTGGGTGGCAACCACTCAATGTGTCTCTCTCACATCGATGTTTCTCTCCTTCTTTTCCTCCCTCTCTTCCTCCCGCTCTATCTGAAGATAAATGCAAAAATATCTTTGGGTGAGGATAAAAAAAAAAAAGGCTGATAAAATGTTCTCTGTTCACAGTGGAACTGAATTAGACAACAATATTTAGAAAATCCCCAAAATATCTAGAAATTACAAAGCATACTTCTAAATAATGCATGTATCAAAGAAGAAATCATAAAGGAAATTAGAAAACACTTCAAATTAAATAATAAAGAATATCAAAATGTGTTGACTACAGCTAAAACAGGACTTAGAAAGAATTGAGAACATTAAGTGCTTACAGTAGAAAATTCTTGAAACAGGAAGTTAGAGAATGACCAAAGTAAACCCAAAGAAAGAACAAAAAAAAGAGCAGTGGTACCTGGAGACCTTGTGGGGTACTCAAAAAAGTATAACAAAAAAAGTCTTAATGTTATATGGCAGAAGAGAAGACTAGATATTTAATAGCAAAATATGAATTCATTTCCCTGCAAAACTATAAAATAGTAGTATGTTATCCTAACCACCTCATTAACCATTTCTAAGTCAACATATATTTATCTGTGATACTTGTATTCTACAGCAGCCTAGATTTTTCAAAGCTCTCAAAATGCAAGGGTAATGTTTGAAGTTTCCAATGGCAACACATTAATGAACCAAATGTCCCATGTCCGAGGTTATCTTTTAACTGCAATGATAGCAATGTTCCCTATTCAGTATTATAAAAGAAAAACATGTTTAATATCAAGTTTAAACAAGACACATTGTTTTCCTATTATTTTCACATGTGAACTTTATGGCTCCTTCCTTACCTGATTTGTGTTTCAAATTTGTGGTCATCCCATCAAATTCAGATTTATCAATTTCCCATGCGAGAGGTAGCTTGCCCAGGCTATTGGATAAGTTTTCCAAGCTATTTTCTTCATTGTAGATGATTTCTGATGTACTAGTTGGGATGCCAATGTATCTTGATGAATTATTTCCAGCAGATAAAGAGGTATTATCAGGGAGGCAAGAAGAGCGGGACGGATTTGAAGTTTTATAGATTGAGGTTGCCTGGTTGAGAAAGGCGTAGTCTGAACAGATGGCATAAATTTTCTCTCGAGTATGGGTTACTGGACAGCTCCATGGATAATGACCATCTCTTTTGGGGGCCAAGGGTGCTCCTGAGGCATGTGTGCAGAAAGATTGTACAGCATCTTGTAGGTTCTCTTCAGGAGACTTTCTCTCAGATTTGCACTCACCATTTCCGGAATCACTTGCCCTTTCTGCTTCTGCAATGTTAGGCATTGAATGCAACTATAAAAGTTCTAGTAGGAGGAGGAAATGACAACTCTTTCTGTTTCTTGAAAAACTGTGACAATGGTTTACAGCATTCTACAAAAACTTGAGAGCTGCAAAATGGACTCCTAGGAAAAGAGGGAGGATAAATAAAGGTCAACAATCCACCAGACACTACAAAGAGCCCTATAAAATGTACCAAGTTTCAGACTTCCAGTCAAGATGGCGGTGCAGGTAAACGCGATATCGCCTCCTCCCACAACCACATCAAAATCACAACAAAATTGCAACACAACCATCATTCAGAACCACCAGAAATCGAGCTGAATGGAAGGCCTACAACTCCAAAATTAAAGAAGCAGCCACATCGAGACTAGTAGGAGGGGCGGAGGCCCGGAAGGGCTGGTCCCACACCCACGTGTGGCAGATAAAAATTATAAGGACACCTCGGCTGGGAAGGTCCTTCCTGAGGAATGAGGGGTCCTTGTCCCACACCAGGTGCCCACCTCAGGGTTCCAGTGCCAGGAAGAGAATCCCCATCACTTCTGGCTGGAAAAACCAGGGGGAACTGAGTCAGAGGGAGGCTGCAGCTGCGGGAGCCCCAGGCAGTTCCTCTTAAAGGGCCCGCACATGGACTTACTCAGACTTGCCCCCTCTAAGCTCAGAGGAGAGCTAGCTTGAGGGGCGCCAGAGACATACAGGGAAGTACTGAGCTGTTTGGTCTTGGGACAAGGGCTGGAGACACAGCTTTCTCCTGGACAGACATGCTAGCGGAAACTGATGTTCCTTTGGCGAGCCCTTCCCTGAGGCGGCAAACAGCTGCCGTATCTGGGACTGCAGCAACCTGGATCAGGGTTTGCCCTGCCCTGGTGATTTCCCGAGGCCCGGCTCCACCCAACTTTCGGGCCCACCCAAGCTGTTTCCAAGGGCTTTACCACAGGATTGGCCTGTCTTGGGTACTGCTTCAGAGTTTCCTAAAATCTCTCAAACAAGCAGCATCTGGTCTCAGACAGCCCCATACCTCTCGTTAAGTGGCCCAGGCCTGGCACTAGAAGCAACCAGCCTGGGTTCACAACTTGGTTTTTCCTGGGTATCTCCAAGCCCAGCACAAGAAGCAGCTATCTGCAGATCACTTTGTAGCTTATGCTGGGTGGCCCCAGATAGAACACAGGCAGTGGCTGGCCTGTCCCCAAAGCCAGCACACCCAGTGGACAGCTTCAGACCACATTGAAATACCACCACCGAACCACCTCCACAAGTGACACACTCAATGAGTGGACTCAGTGGGTACCAGAACCCTGATAAAGTAAGTCTTGTTCTGTGTGGTGGGCCCCTACACAGCTGATCCTCCAAGGTAATCAAAGACTAGTAGTCAGTAGGCCAAGCCAGTCCTTGCAGCTGCTCAGCGTGAGTAAATCCCTCCCATTGATGTGCCAACAGCAATCAAGACTCAATTACAATAGAAGTGTGTATAGTCCACACTATGGGGTGCACCTCGAGGATCCAGGTGGGGTGATCAGGGAGGCTGTGCCACTGGATCCTACAGGACATCTGCAATAATAAGCCACCCCACAAAGCCTAGGGTAAATAGCAACTCTACCAAACACAGAGAAGCAATCATAGGGAAGCAACACAATGAGAAGACAAAGAAACATGTCCCAAATAAAAGAAAAGAACAGCCCTGGCCAGTTTGGCTCAGCGGTTAGAGTGTCAGCCTGCGGTCCGGAGAGACCCGGGTTCGGTTCCCGCTAAGGGCACGTACTTCGGTTGCAGTTTGTCGCCGGCCCTGGTTGATCGTGCGGGTGGCAGCCACTCGATGTGTACCTTCACGTCGATGTTTCTCTCTCTCTCTCCCTTCCTCTCTCTCCCTCCCACTCTATCTGTACAAAAAATGGAAAAATATCCTCGGGTGAGGATAAAAAAAAAAAAAAGAAAGAAAAGAAAAGAACAAAACTCCAGGAAAAGAATTAAACAAAATGGAGATCAGCAATCAATCAGATGCAGATTTCAAAACACTGGTTATAAAGTTGCTCAAGGAACTTGGTGAAACATTCAAGGAACTTAGTGAGACCTTCAAGGAACTTAAGGAGACCTCCAAGGAACTTAAGGAGACCTCAAGGAACTTAGTGAGAACATCAACAACATAAAAAAGGACCAGTCAGAAATGAAGGATGCACTAACTGAAATAAAGAATAATTTACAGGGAATCAATAGTAGAATATGTAAAGCCAAGAAGCAAACCATCAATTTGGAATATAAGGAAGCAAAAAAACACCCAATCAGAACAGCAAAAAGAAAAAAAAAAATTCAAAAAAAATGAGGAGTGTAAGGAGCCTCTAGGGCAACTTCAAGTATGCCAACATTTGCATCATAGGAGTGCCAGAAGGAGAAGAGAGAGAACAAGAAATTGAAAACCTATTTGAAACAATAATGACAGAAAACTTCCCTAACTTGGTGAAGGGAAACAGACATACAAGTCCAGGAAGTACAGAGAATCCCAAACAAGATGAACTCAAACAGGTCCACACCAAGACATATCATCATCATCAAAATGCCAAAAAGAAGCAAGAGAAAGTAGTTCGTCACCTACAAAGGAGCTCCCATAAGACTGTCAGCTGATTTCTCAAAAGAAACTTTGTAAGCCAGCAAGGAGTGGCAATTAGATATTCAAGGTGATGAAAAGCAATGACCTACAACCAAGATTACTCTATCCTGTAAAGCTATCATTTAGAATCAATGGACATATCAAGAGTTTCCCAAACAAGAAAAAGCTTAAGGAGTTCATCACCACCAAACCAGTATTATATGAAATGTTGAAGAGTCTTCTTGAAGGAGAAAAAGAACAAAAATGTGAACAATAAAATGCCAATTAATACATATCTATCAACAATTGAATCCACAAAATGAGCAAGCAGAACAAAAAAAGACTTATAGATACAGAGAACTTTTTGTTGCTTGCCGGATGTGTAGGGGCTGGAGGGATGAGTGAAAAAGATGAAGGAATTAAGAAGTATAAACTGGTTGTTAGAATGAACCTCAAAGGGATGGGGGCAGGGAGGGCGGGATGAGATAAACCAAAGAACTTCTATGCATATATGCATAACTAATGGACACTGACAATAGTGTGGGGAAGGCAGGAGGGGGCAGGATTAGGCAGAAGGGGGTCAATGGGGAAAAAAAGGCAGAAACATCTGTGCTACATTCAACAATAAAGATGAGTTTTAAAAAAAAAATGTACCAAGTGTCATATGCCTTCATTCAATAAGTATTTATTTTACAACTACTAAATGCCTAGAATTATGATCATTGACAATGTGTCCTATTAAAAATTATTTTAAAATAATGCATTAGAATAAAACAGACAAAAAGTCCAATTAAAAATCGGCAAAGTATATGAATATTCACTTCTCCAAAGATGATATAGAAATGGCCAAAAAGCACATGAAAATTAAGAACAATTAAGCACATAATTAGCCATCACAGAAACACAAATCAAAACCACAATGAGATACCACCTGACATCCATCAATATAATTATAATAAAAAAGACAGATAATAATAAGCATTGTCAAGGATGTGGAGAAGTTGGAACCCTCATACAATGCTAATACAAGTGCAAAATGATCCAGTCACTTTGGAAAACAGTTCCTGAAACATTTACATAGAGTTACTATGTAATCAGCAATTTCACTCCTGGGCATATATATCCAAGAGAAGTGAAAACATATGCCTACAAAAATGTTCATATAGCAGTATTTTAATAGCCAAAGAGCATGATAATAGCAAAAAAGTTGAAACAATCCAAACATCCATCAATTAATGAATGAATAAATAAAATGTGGTATTATTCATACTATGGAATATGACTAGGCAATGAAACTAAATGAAGTAGTGAACCATGCTACAACATGGATGAACCTTGTAAGCGTTATGTTAAGTAAATGAAGCCAGTTACAAAGGACCAGATCGTGTATAATCCCATTTATATGAAATGTCCAGAATAAGCAAGTCCATTCCATAGAGACAGAGACTAAAGTAGTGGTTACCAAGGGCTGATGGGTAAGAGAAGGTTGGGGGTAAAGTAGTTCCTTTGTGAAGTAATGAAAATATTCTATAATTGACTGTGGTGATAAATACACAATATTGTGAATATACCAAAAGCCATGTACTTGTACATTTTAAATGGATGAACTGGATGGTGTGTGTGAATTTTCTCTCAATAAAGCTGTCTAGAAAAATAAGTCATTAGCAAGGTTATCCAAAGAGCAAAAAGGGACCTGGCCAGTGTGGTTCAGTGGTTAGAGCATTAGGCCACACAGAAGGGGGTCATAGGTTCGATTCCTGGTCAAGAGCGTGTGCCTAGGTTGCAGGTTTGATCCCCAGTTGAGGCTCCTCAGGAGGTAATCAATTCATGTGTCTCTCTTACATCAATGTCTCTCTCTCTCTCTCTCTCTCTCTCTCTCTCTCTCTCCCTCCCTCCCTCCCTCCCTCCCTTCCTTCCTTCCTCTCCCCCCTTCCCTTCCTTCCTCTCCCCCCTTCCCTTCCTTCCTCTCCCCCTTCCCTTATCAATGGATAAAGATCCTCAGGTGAAGATTAACACACAAAATAATAATAATAATAAACATATAGGCATAAAGGATACATGACTAATGAACAAAGATTTACATAAGCAAAAACTACAGAATATTCTTTTTAAAAGCAGTCTTAATCTTTTTTATTTTTGTAGCTTACTACTTTCTTTTAGACTTTAAAAAATGTATTGAATGTATTGGGAGACATTGGTTAATAAAATTATATAGGTTTCAGATGTACAATTCTATGATATATCATCTGTATATTGTATTGTGAGTTCACTGCCTCAAGTTAAGTCTTCTTCTATCAGCATGTATCCCTTTACCCTCTTCTACCTCCCATTACGCCCCCTTTCCCTCTGGTAATGCCCATACTATTGTCTCTATAGACAAATTATTTTTTTCCTTTGCTTAATACCTTCATCTTTTTCACCTAGTCCCCTCATCCCCTCCCCTTTGAGAGTTGGCAGTCTGTTCTCTGTATCTATGGGTCTGTTTTTATTTTCTTTGTTAGTTTATTTTGTTCATCAGATTCCACATATTTTTAAAAATCATATAGTACTTGTCCTTCTCTAACTGGCTTATTTCACTTAGCATAATGCTCTCCAGGTAGATCCACACTGTCACAAAAGATTTCCCTCTTTATGGACAAGCAGTATTCCATTGTGTAAATGTACCACGTGTTTTTTATCCACTCATCTACTGATGGGTACTTGGGCTACTTCCAAATTATGGCTATTGTAAATAAAACTGCAATGAACATAGGGGTGCATATATTCTTCTGCATTCATGTTTTGGGTTTCTTTGAATATATTCCCAGAATCACTGGGTCAAAAGGCAGTTCCATTTTTAATTTTTTGCAGTGACTCCATACTATTTTATACAGTGGCTGCACTGATTTGCATTACCAACAGTACATGAGGGTTCCCTTTTCTCCACATCCTCCCCAACAGTTGTTGATTTATTGATGATAGCCATTCTGACAGATGGGAGGAGATATCACATTGTAGTTTCAATTTGTATTTCTCTGATGATTAGTGATGTTGAGCATCTTTGAATATGTCTATTGGCCATCTCTATGTCCTCTTTGGAGAAGTGTCTATTCAGGTCATTTGCCCACTTTTTGGTGTTGAGTTTTGTCATTTCTTTATAATTGTTGGATATTAACCCCTTATCAGATGTATCATGGGCAAATATGTTCTATCATTCATTGGGTTGTCTTTTCTTTTTGTTGATGGTTTCCTTTCCTGTGCAAAAACTTTTTAGCTTAATAGACTCCCATCTGTTTATCTTTTTTTTTTGTTAACCTTGCCCAAGGAGATGTATCAGAAACAATATTACTACAAGAAATGTCCAAGATTTTACTGCCTGCTTTCTTCTAGGATTTCTATGGTTTCAAGTATAACATTTAAGTCTTTAATCCATTGTTAGTTTATTCTTGTGTATGGTGTAAGAAGGTGGTCTAGTTTCATTTATTTGGAAGCATCTGTCCAATTTTCCCAACACCATTTATTGAATAGACTGTCTTTACCTCATTACATGTTTTTGACTCTTTGTCAAATATTAAGTGCCATAAGGTTTGTATTTCTGGGCTCTCTGTTCTACTCCATTAATCTATATGTATGTTTTTATGCAAGTATCATGCTGTTTTCATTACTATGGCCTTACAGTATAGTTCAATATCAAATAACCTGATTCATCCAATATTGTTCTTCTTTCTCATGATTGCTATGGCTATTTGGGGTTTTTGTGGTTCCATATAAATTTTTAGAATATTTGTTCTAGTTCTGTGAAATACACAATTGGTATATTGATAGAAATTGCATTGATTCTATAGATTTCTTTGGGTAGTTTGGACATTTTAATTTTGTTAATTATTCATATCCATGAACATGGTATATGGTTCCACTTAATTTATATCTTCTTAATTGTCTTTCTTCAGTGTCTTATAATTTTCCATGTACAGGTCTTTTATATCCTTGGTTAAATTTATTCCTAGGTATGTATGTATGTGTGTGTGTGTGTGTGTGGTATTATGCAATTGTAAATGGATTGTTTTGTTTCCCTTTCTCATAGTTCACTATTGGTGTATAAAAATGCAACTGATTTCTAGATATTGTTTTCATATCCTGCTACTTTGCTGAATTCATTTATCAGTTCTAGTAATTTTTTTTATGGACTCTTTAGGATAAACTATATACAGTATCATGTTATCTGCAAATAATGAGAGTTTTACTTCTTCCTTTCCAAATTGGATGCCTTTTATTTCTTCTTCTTGTCTGATTGCTGTGGCTATGACTTCCAGTAATATGTTGAATAAGATCCCTGTCTTATTCCTGATCTCAAAGGAAACACTTGTAATTTTTGCCCAATGAGTATGATGTTGACTGTGGGTTTGTCATATATAGCCTTTATTACATTGAGGTATGTTTCCTCTATTACCATTTTGCTGAGTTTTTATCATAAATGGGTGATGGATTTTATCAAGTGCTTTTTCTACATTTATTGATATGATTATGTAATTTTTATCCCTAATTTTGTTTATATGGTGTATCACATTTATTGATTTATAGATACTGAACCAACCTTGCATCCCCAGAATAAAATCCACTTGACCATCATGCATGATTTTTTTAAGTTTGCTGGATTTGATTTGCTAATGTTTTGTTAATGATTTTAGAATCTATGTTCATCAGAGATACTGACCTATAATTTTCTTTCTTTGTAGTATCTTTATCTGGCTTTGGAATTAGGATAATGCTGGCTCATAAACAGCTTGGGAGTCTTCCCTCCTCTTAAATTTTTTGGAACAGTTTCAGGACAGGTGTTAATTTGTCTTTGAAAGTTTGGAAATTCACATGTAAAGGCACAGAACTTTGGTTTGTTGGGAGTTTTTTTTATTACTGCTTTAATTTCATCAGTTATAATCTATCTAATCAAATTTTGATTCTTTTTGATTCAGTTGTGAAAGATTATAGGTTTCTAAGAGTTTATCCATTTCCTCTGGACTGTCCAATCTGTTGGCATATAGTTGTTCATAATATTTTCTTACAATCCTCTGTGTATCTGTGGTGTCAGTTGTTATTTTTCCTCTTTCATTTCTGATTTTATTTATTTGGGTCCTCATTTTTTTCTTGATGAGTCTGGTTAAAGGTTTGTAAATCTTGTTTATCTTTTCAAAAACAAACAAAAACCAGCTCTTGGTTTCACTGATCTTTTGTAGTTTTTTAGACTCTCTTTTGTTTATTTCTGCTGTGATCTTTATGTCCTTTCTTCTACTTGCTTTAGATTTTGTTTGTTGCTCTTTTTCTAGTTCCTTTAAGTGTAATGTTAAATTGAGATTTTTCTTGTTTCTTGAGGTAGGCCTACAATGCTAGGAATTTCCCTCTTAGGATTGCTTTTGTTGTGTCCCATAGATTTTGGGACAAACCCCAGACTCTCCTCATGTGAGTCTAGTCTACTCAACCTTCCTCTGCCAAAGCACAGGGTGGGTGGCTGTGAATGAGATACTGTGCATTGGCCCTTGACAAGGGTGCCTATGTTTCTAGTGGACTCCTATCTGTCCCTGATGGACAGAATCCCTGCTGATTTTCAGAGCCAGATGTTATGTGGGTACCTCTTCCTGACTCTGGTGCTCTGGGCTGGGGTAAAGATCCCACTTCAGGGGGAACCTTGGCATCTGAGTTATCCCTCCAGAATTTCAGCCACCACTCGTGGGAGTGGGGCCAGCTCTTTTTGTGTCTCTGCCCTTCCTACCAATCTCAATGTGGCTTCTTCTGTAAATTCTTAGTTATAAGACTTCTCTTCAGCTAGTCTTCAGTTGGTTATTCAGGTTGATTGCTCTACATTTTATTAGCAATTCCATTTGGTCCTCAGAGGAGGTGAGTATAAGGTCCACTTACTCCACTGCCATCTGGGATTTCTCCAGAATTTAAATTTTTAAGTATCTCACAAAAAACAGGACCAATCCAGATAATCACCAATTTCTGAACAGTCTCAGGAACACTAAAGTTCAAGTCTAAACTGATTCCTTGAGGGAAGAAAAATTTAAAAAGCAACTGAGAGCATCGAGGAAGATGTAGATTTATACCAAAGGAAGACCTGGGTGAATAAAACCATTACAGGTGATGTAGGAGGCAACCCAATGCAGGTGCCAGAGTTGAGTAAAACCATTTTGCAGGGCTTTAGTGATAGCGCAGCATTCAAGAGATTCAACCCACCCTGGATGACCAGTTTGGCATTTACCTGTTAATATCTCTGCCCATTTGCTTACTTAAAAAAATTAGTTTGGCCAGTTTGGCTCAGCGGTTAGAGCATCAGCCTTGGTCCAGACAGACCCAGGTTTGGTTCCTGCTAAGGGCGTGTACCTTGGTTGCAGTTTGTCCCTGGCCCTGCCTGTGGTCCAGACAGACCCGGGTTTGGTTCCTGCTAAGGGCATGTACCTTGGTTGCAGTTTGTCCCTGGCCCTGGTTGGGTCGTGCGGGTGGCAGCCACTCAATGTGTCCCTTTCATGTCGATGTCCCCCCCCCCCCCCATATAAATAAAAAATGAAAAAATGTCCTCCAGTGAGGATTAAAAAAAAAAATTAGAAATGAGAATAACTTTCACAAAATACAGGAGAATTATTTTATAAAACCCGTAATACAAATACTGAATAGCAAAACCTATGACTAAGCCGATAAGAAATAACAGATGATTACCCTGAGTCTGTGACGAGAAATTAATGAAGATACTGTATGTCCTTCTTATAATTTAAGCAAATAGCCCTCCATACTGGGAGGACTCCACATATCCTGGAAAAGATTCCTTTTTTAATTTTTTTATTTTAAGGAATGTTTACATGCCCTCTATTCAAACCTTCATATAATTTGTTCAGAGTTTATAGTTATTTGCAAGAGGATCTGTTTGGCAGGAGCTTTACCAACAAAGATGGAACTTCTGATGGTTTAGAAACTTTCTTGTGTCTGTTTGTTTGTTAGTTTTTAGCCAACAAATCCTAGGAGTAGGTATAGTGGCTCTCTAGACAGGAATTTGTTATGCTTTCTCCTTCTTCCTCATCTCCTGACATGATGGTGACAGTGGAGGAAGATGTAAGAGGTGGAGGAAGATGTAAGAGAAGCAGAATACCTGATTTTGTGCACACCAAACTGTGTTTTTCTCAGGAGTTGTTTTTTTTTTTTTTTTTAGCAGATATCCTAGAGGAGCATTTTCTACTTTTCATCTGTTATCTTTATGCCTTCTCTAAAAGCCATAGAATAGATAGAAGTATTATTTGTAACACAGAGGTTGTGCGGGTGTCTTGTAATAAGATGAGGCATGAAAGAGAGCAGCACATGGTCACAGGAAAAGGCAATTACCCCGGCACAGAAGTTAGTCTGGTAGGGAAGTGTTAGTCTGGTAGGGAAATGTTCTAGGCACTGCCCTTGTTATCGCTTCATCTCAAGCTTAGCTTCCACTTTGCCAGAGCTTCCTTCCTCAGACTGAATGGAATTTTACCTGTAGGACCAGCTCCCTGTGTGGCAGTGTTGAGGATGTTCTGAAAGACACTGATTTGGAACCTAGATAGGAGAATGTTACCAAAAACACATGCAGAGGGAAAGTACTGCACCTGCCTACAAAAGGGGCTAAGCTTCTGGAAGTTCAAGACAAGAAAAAACAAAGCAATTAATTAATAAAAAATTCAACAGTCTGGTTTTATTTTTTGGGGGGCGGTGATTGCCTTCAAATAGTGGTCAATGATCAAAAGTGATGCCTTTGATTGCACTTTTATCAAAATAAAATTAAATTAAATTAATAAAGAGCAAAGATCATCAACATAAAAGCATCTTTTATACTGATCGTCAATAAATGCAAAGAGTAAATTTAGCATGGTTCGCAAATTTTAGCACTGAGCCGCTGTTTATGAAAATCTGTCTTTGAAAAACTAATATTTAATATTTATAGATGTTTACCACACAAGTGAAACAAATTACAGAAAAATATTGCAAAGTACCAAAAGATATTACAGAGAAAATAAAAAGTATCCAAATCCTAAGACCCAAACACTGATATAGTGTTATTTTCTTTCCTTATTATCTGTCTGATCCTGTCTTTTCTCCCCACTTCAGTGAGATCTCCAGGAGGCCAAGGGCGCTAGTATTATTGTGCCCTCAGGCTTTCTTACAAGTGAACTAAGCACAAGTTATTACAGATAACAGAGACATTATAGATGCCCTTTATTGTGTTCTATTGTAATTATAGCCTCCTCAGGAGAAAGTTAGGTACAGAGAGGCAGTTTGTCCCTCCACTGCATAGCCTGCAGCTCTATTTTCTTGTTAGCTGCTTTTGTCCCTATTTTTATAAACCATTCCCAATTTCAATCCCACTCCTAGCCCCCACCACCCCCAAGATGACATTTCTAATCTGACCTGTGCATAGATATTAGAAAGTAAACCATGTACCATATAACTTCTTTGCCTAAAACCCTCTGCCAACTCGATTTGGACCCACCTCATCCTCCCTCTCCCCATTCCTCACTCCTGGCTCCCTCCACACTGAGGAACTTGCCATTCTCTGAATGCTGTTTACTCCCACTCACCCTCCTGTATTTAGCTAATTTCCATTTATCCTTCAGATATCCTTCAAATGTTACTTTGGGGGTGGTGTGGGGGGGTACTAATTTGGGGGTGGAGCAGGGGGTACTTTCTTTGCTCCTCAAAATAGGTCAGGTCACCCTGTATATGCTACATGCTCAGGCACCTTTCACAGGTTTTAACCCGGGTGCGATTTTACATTTATACATGTGTGTGTTTATATAATGAATGTCTGCCTCTTGGAAGTCTGGTTTTCCTGACTATTATATTCCCAGGGCCCAGCATTTATAGAAGCATCATCTGCAAATACTTATTTTTAAATGCCTACATCACATCAAGCATTATTGTAAACCCAGGCTTAAGAGCCTACATTCCAGGAGGGCCTAGCCAAGGGGACTCTTCTTCTCCCTACTTCTCACCTGTGAAAATGGAAGTCCCCTAATCCAGGTAAGTGAGAGGATGCTATATTAAGATTTACTAGTAAGAATGATTGCAGGATGTAATGCTCAAATTAATGATTTATTCATAAGATCATGGCACAAGCAACAACACTGTGTGCAAACAAAATTTTATAAGATGGCCAGCTATAAATGTCCCTCTAGAGAAACGATTTTCACTGTTTTGCAAACAAAATGTTTCATTTGTAAGAACACTCGCTGCCTAGGTTACATTCTTTTCCAGTTATATTTTAAATCAGTATTTTTAAGGATCAAGTTTTCTTAGAGAACTAAACATCTTAAAAAGTCTCTTCAGAAAAGCTTTCCACATATGACAACTATTATGATCTATATTCTGTATAGGAAAGCCACTAAGGTACAGAAGCAGATGAGTAACTTACAAACGGTGGAATGCTGGAGGGCCAAAGCAGACATAGTAAGCCCCTGCGCTTCTGGTCTGCGCCCCCGCCCCATCCCGCGCCCCCCAGGCCTCTCTTCCTCTTTCAGCCCTGAACCCACTCGCCTGGCGGAAGTGCCGGCCTGTGATGTTTACCGGGGGTCCTCCCGCGTATCGGGCAGCATCGAGCCCAGGCTCCCCAGAAGGCGAGCGGAGTTCTCACCGCCCTCGTCTGCGAAGCTAGCAGCGCCGCAGGGCTCGGAGGCGGAGGAGACATTCGAGCAGGCCGGTGCCGGCAGCGCCAAGCCGGTTTGTACGCAGGCGGCGCTGGCCCAGAGGAAAAAGAGCTGCTGCGCCCCCTGCCCACGCCCCTCCCGCTGCCTCCCCAGCCCGCGTGCCCTCCTAAGGAGCCGGCGTCAGGTTCCGTCGTCGCAGCCCGGCGTCCAGGCCCCTCCTCCCGCCCTCCGTTCTCAGCCGGAAGCCGCAGTTTGCCGCCAGGGGGAGTGGGCAGAGGCTGGCTGGGTGACCTCCTCCTACCCGCCCCAGGACGCTACTAGTGCTCTAGGCGTTTGGGCTGGTGGGACTTGGACAGTTGTCCCCCGGCGAAGAGAGCCCCCGATTCGAACTTTGGAATGCACGCGTTTACATCATTACTAGTGAGAAATGCAAAAAAGAAAGCAGAAAAGGAAACCCCCGTTATGGCCCCCGCCCAGGCCCGCTTTGTCTGGCGGAATCATCCAGTCCGTCTGGGTTTTTCGGACCGCTGGCAAGGTCGAGGAAGAGGAGGAGGCTCCGGGTCCGATTCCGGAGCTGACTGTGACTCCTCCAGGGCCCACCTTGGCCACGCGAGGGAAGTGCAAGGGCATGGGGATGGTCACCGCGCGCTCCGAACCCGGGCCCTGCAGAGCGCGGCTGGGAGACAGACGGGCTCCTGGCATTAGCCACCAATATACGCCGGGGCAACTCCAAATAAAAGGCTTTGTTCCCGAGAGGACTCGTCCTTTACCTCCCTAGCGCTTCCCTCCGTCCTGCGGCCCAGATGGCCACCCCACTTTTTCCCAGGAGAACGAGCACCGACGCAGTGACCTCCACGCGGACTGCCTCTGGGCTCCGGAAAGTCCATGGCCCCTGGCCGCCAAGGCGGCATTGGCGGCGCTTAGAACAAATGTGCCGCATCTGGCCCAGCCCGCAGCGCGCGGGTGCCTGGCGCACTACCCGGTGCGCTGGGGGCACAGCCAGGGACCACCACTTTGATTCTGCCCATAGCCCCGGGTACCTTTAGCCTGTCCGGTGGGGTCGGGTCGCTGCGGCCGGGGCGAAACCCCACTACGATTCCGAATCACAGCTTACAGCGCGCGGCCTGCGACACTCCTCGGGTTACCCTGGGGCTGGCGTCTCTCATCCCATCGGATAGTACGGAGACAGCGCCCTGGACGGCTGTTCCCAGAGACCAATCATCAGATATCATTGATAACACCTTCCTTTAATCGTGTTTTACACCTGACCTCTGCACGTGCGGAGGATATAGTGACACTTTAAAGAAAACAACATTTTAGCTGTGCCTCCAGGCCAGCGTGCCCTTCTATTGGACATCTAGTATGTAGAAAGCCTTTACTGCAAAGTAAATAAATGAGTGAGAGATGGTAAAACCTGGCAGGATTTCCGCTAGCTCTGTTGCGAACTACATGTCCCAGGAAGCCACTGCGCCGGGACGCGTGTCCTCTCTGCCATCCACTTAGAGAAAGCCTTACTCAGCCGGATCCGACGCGCGGGGCCAATCCCCTCGCCTGGCACCTTGGACTGGAACCTGAGACGGATTCACCCCTAATGATGCTCCAGTTGCAGGAGCAACCCAAATTTATCTTTGTCCCGAGAAAGCGCAGCAGTGTGGTTCTTGCTCGTTTCAGCAGAACGACTGGCATCTTTCAGCCGTACAAGCCCGCGCTGGGGTTGTGATTTTCCTGGGGAAAGTGGAGACCCGCGCGCCCGCCCTGCACAGCAAACGACACCTCTTGGAGCCGTCTTTGCTGCTGCGATCGGCCAGCGTGCCCCTACCCAAACCACGGCTCTTCCGTCCACCTCTTACATTTAATTTATCCGTGGATCATTTTGATAGTCCGTCTTGTAAATGTTTAGCATTTTGCTGCTTTACTATTTCTTTCTGGGGACAGTTCCAGCGTTTGCCGAGACCGGCGGAGAGAGGCGACTGAGCCCGGAGAAAAGTGAAATATGGGGACCAGGGCTAAAAGCAGCTGTTGTTCTTCCTGCGCGATATTTCTATATCCAGGCGGTGGATACCTCAGGAAATAAGTAAGTTGAGAAACAGCTGCCTAACTATTTTGGAATGAAGTTAAAGCTTACTGTTACTTCCTCCAAACTTTAAACGCCCAAGAACTCGTTTCTCCACAGCAGGATATTTGGGTGCTATCCACAGCTGGTTGTAACTACATTTCTCCGTTCCAATCTTTCATAGATCTTTAGAAATAATTACGAATTAGCTCTTCTCCTAGCTATTTTCACAGGGATTCCCACATAATTAGAGAAACAAAGACCCTGCACTTTGGTGGAGGTACGATTTCTAACTACTTTTGCATAAGCTGTTATAAGGAATGTAAATCCAGTTGTTAAAAACTTGGTTGGTTTCATCTTTTTCTGGTGCTGCCCTCTGTTAGACATGTGCAGGTCAACGTGCTTTGAAACTCAAAAAGAAAAATCAAGTACTGTTTGAAACTTTACAGTTTAGACCAGCAGTTCTCAACCTATGGGTCGCGACCCTTTGGTGGTCCAACGACCCTTTCACAGGTGTCGCCTAAGACATAACAGTAGCAAAACTACAATTATGAAGTAGCAACAAAAATATTTTTATGGTTGGGGGTCACCACAACACGAGGAACTGTATTAAAGGGTTGCAGCATTAGGAAGGCTGAGAACCAATGAGAGAGAAAGTATCCAAGTAGGAATCTCCTATATGTTTGCAACAAACGTTTTTTCACTCCATTGAATTCAATAATTGAAATTATACTCAAAACTTATTTCTAGTATTCACATACTTCTGAAATGATTGTCTTTTTTTTATTGCTGACCATGTATATTTTGTAGGAAAGAAAAAAATCTTGGGAATAAGTTTTCCAAAGCAAAGAAAAGATTATATAAATTTATATTAAATATAATCTTAACAGCAAGAGCACTGACTCAAAAAAAAAAAAAATTCATACAGTGTCGTTTAGATGATATACTATACCAGCTTTTGCCCATGCTGGTTTATAATACTCATTTTTTAAAAGAATCATTGAGAGAGATTTTTCAAAATATCGTTAGAGGCACCATTTGATCACAAATTTCCAGATGTGGGAATGAAATAAATAGGTTGATAAGAATATTTTTTATATATGAAATGCATAAATGTTCTATGTTAACATAGATTAGTTGTATTAACATATTGCCTTGCAATTTTCTAATGAAACTGTTTTATGTTATGTTGGCCATTGTCATCCTCTTTAAAATCTCTGATCCATCATTCATTCTGGTACTAAAAGTATAAGAGAAGATAAGTGTATGTTAGGGGAAGAACATTGAAGAGAATAGTAAGATTCACAGACTGGAGAGCATAATCTTTGTGCATATGTTCCTCCAAATAATCTTTATATATTCTTCTTCTACCCATCACAGGTTCTCGTCTTCTCCAGGTGAAAAGGTGTTCCAGATTAAAATCTCAGCACCAGATGAGCAATTCACTAGAGTTGGTGTCCAGATTTTAGACCGCAAGGATGGGTCCTTCATAGTCAGATACAGAATGTATGCAAGCTACAAAAATCTGAAGGTAGAAGTTAAATTCCAAGGTCAACATGTGGCCAAATCTCCATATATTTTAAAAGGTAATTTGGAACATAATTTTAAAACAACTATTTGAATACAATGATGCATGTCATTTAATCAATAAAAACAAGTTAGTATGATTTTTTTTTCACTGAAAGAAAAAAATAGACATTTTCCCTTTGAAAGCTAAATTGAGAGCCCTGGAGAGAAATGCAAGATTTCAATGGAAATTATAATTCACTAAAGAGAAAAGAACATATTAATAGAGAATTTTCTCCCTGAACACACATTAGCAAGAATAACCAAGCTATATACAATATAGATGACACTTACTTAATTGGGGGTATTTGACAAGTAACTGATAATCCTTATTAAAATTTGATCACTTCGGCCTGGCCGGTTTGGTTCAGCGGTTGGAGCGTCGGCCTGCGGTCCAGAGAGACCCGGGTTCGGTTCCGCTAAGGGCATATACCTCAGTTGCAGTTTGTCCCCGGCCCTGGTTGGTCGTGCGGGTGGCAGCCACTCGATGTGTCCCTTTCACATTGATGTTTCTCTCTCTCTTCCTCTTTCTCCCTCCCACTCTATCTGAACAAAAAATGGAAAAAATGTCCTCGGGTGAGGATAAAAAAAAAAAAAGGTTAAAAAAATTTTTTTTGATCACTTAGGCATGAGAGAGGGCTTGAGGCAAAGTAGGGAAGTTGACTACTGCTTTCTTGGGGGGTTTTTTTTTTTGGCCTTTGTTCCAGTAGTATTTTTCCAGAAAAAATATCTTTTTTTTTTTTTAATATAGGATGAGAGTGCAGCTGCATTACCTGGACTCTAGGTCCTAGAGCCGTATCCTTCCATCTCAGTGGAGATAGTACCCTATAACAGTGGAAAAGCAGTCAGTATACAGAGACACACATTTTTCTTGTTCCCCACCTCCAAGAAATGCAAATGTTTTAAAATGTGTCAACATTCCACCAGGACCACATGATACAATATAATCTGCTAAACCTTAAAAAAAGATTCCATTGTCGACCGCTGCCTGGAAATCTCAGAATTATAGAAAGGAATGACAGTAAAATATCAATTCAGATTCTGCTGTATTATGGTTGTGTTATTTCTATAAATATGCAATTAAATTCATTACAATATGAATGAACTTTTTGAAGATTAACTCTATTTTTGTATAATTTTTGGGAAAAAAAACATAGTAGGGGTTCTTTGTTTACTTATATTGTTATTGATGATGATTTACCCATTGAGGAAAATACCTTAGGCACTTTAAGAAACTCTCTGTGTAAGAGAACATTGAAATAGTAATTTCGTAATACCTTTGTCTTTCATTAAAACAGGTATACTCCTTCGATATCTTTTTACCAATGTTTGGTTATTCTTAAGTACACAAAACATAAAAAATGATGGACTGTAATAACCACTGTGAGCAAAAATTAGTACCCATTGGCTTTCTTTTGAAGTTGTGTGAAGCAGGCCTGACTGTGAAAATATCACAACCTTACTGTGAAAAACTGTCAGAACAGAAGACCGACTTACTAGTGATGCCCCAGGGTTTTTTTTGTTTTTAAATGTTGTTTTTTAATTTTTTTTTTCATCAAAATACCCTTTTAATAACCTAGGCAAAGTTTGTGAAGTCATATTATAGATATTTGTTATGTGTTTCAAATTCAGAGTGAAATTATTACTGTGTAATTTTGCTGCTGTGTGTCATTAGGGCCGGTTTACCATGAGAACTGTGACTGTCCTGTGGAAGATAGTGCAGCCTGGCTGCGGGAGATGAACTGCCCAGAAACCATTGCTCAGATTCAGAGAGATCTGGCACATTTTCCTACTGTTGATCCAGAAAAAATTGCAGCAGAAATCCCAAAGAGATTTGGACAAAGGCAGAGCTTGTGTCATTATACCTTGAAGGATAACAAGGTATAATATGTGAATGAGGTTTGCTTTTTTTGTTTCAGCGATTTTTTGTTTTGACCATTTGGCTACAACTAGCTACATAGTTTTACTAGAAATCATTTTCAGGATCATTGTGATAAGCTTTACCTCAGTGAAGCCTGCCCGTACTTTTAGGCTGTTGTAATGAAAATTCAATTATCTTTTAGGTTTATATCAAGACTCATGGTGAACATGTAGGTTTTAGAATTTTCATGGATGCCATTCTACTTTCTTTGACTAGAAAAGTAAGTATTTCTTTTCTCTTATGTATAATAGACAATTTAAGCTCAAGTTTTATAATATAATTTTTCAAACTAAAAATAATAACTATATCAGGGGTGTTCTATATTGGAGCCTTATTATAATGCTATTCTGAAGTTTTGTGTCATGTGGGATGCCTGTGTTAATTTCCTAGGGCTGCTGTAACAAAGTACCTGGTGGCTTTAAACAACAGAAATTCATTCTTTCATAGTTCTGGAGGCTAGAAGTCCAAAATCAAGGCATCAGTAGGGCTGTGCTTCCTCTGAAACCTATAGAGGAGAACTCTCCTTGTCTCTTTCTGACTTTTGGTGGTGCCCAGCAATACTTGGCATTCCTTGGTTTGTAGCATCACTCTAGTCTCTGCCTCTGTCATCACATGGCATTATCCCTGTCTTTATGTCTTCACCTCTTCTCACAAGGATGACAGCCATATTGGATTAAGGGCCCACCCTACTCCAATATGATCTTATCTTAACTAATTACCTCTGCAACAACCCTATTTCCAAATAATGTCATTCTGAAATATTGGAGTTTAGGACTTCAGCATATCTTTTGGGGTTACACACTCAAACCCTTTATAGTTCCTTTGAGAGGGAAATGCCTTACGTACTTTTAGCCCAAAGAAAACTTGCCATATTTTGAATCCTCTTCCTTGGTATAATGTTCTTTAGCAGGATTCTAGTGGAGTACTTGACAGCGGTACTAAAACAGTTGATGTGAAAAACTATACCACCATTTTTATCAATTGTTTACTAGCTATTTATTGAACAACCGGTGTGCATATCTTGGTTGAATCACTCATAGAAAATCAGAGTTAACTCTCCTAAGATTGCAAAGCATTTACAGTGTGTTAATTTTGAGCATGGGTAGTTATATAGCATCAATATTCTGCCTCCTTTAAGCTAAGACATCAGAGTGCTGGCAAGCATTTCTTACTCATCTACATCAGCCCATGAAAAAATAAGGAAGTTCTTAAAGACTCCAGTTTCTCAAGATGCTTCTCAAACTGACCAGTGCAGTTCTTGCCTGTATATATACATATATATCGTGTGTGTGCGTGTGCGCGCACATGCACACGCATGTATCTTGTTTTATTTATATATATATATATATTATATATATATAAAATCTTGTTTTACAAATACCCCTAACATTTTTCCATGGCTAGGTTCTTTCAACATGTTTGTGCCAGCAGAGGCAGCCTAGCTTGGAAGTTAGTCTTTAGAGTTGGGCTTCCTAAATTCAAATCCTAGCCCCGGCTGGTTTGGCTCAGCGGTTGGAGCATCGGCCTACGGACCAGAGATTCCTGGGTTTGGTTCTTGCTAGGGGCATGTACTAAAAAATAAATAAATAAATAAATAAATAAATAAATAAATTCAAATCCTGTTCTCATCACCTACGTGGGGTATATCTTAAAATAGAAGCATCTGGCTTATTAACCAGAAACTAAAGTTAGAGTCCCAAGTGCAGTGTGTTGTACTTATTTTCTAGTAATTCTCTTTCTCTCTGATAATCTTAGAGTCTGTTGGCAATATCAGAACAGAGATTACCTTTATTATTTCATCCCTATTAAAGCAAGTCTGTTGGCCCATATGGGCACCTAGAAAGGAAATATGACAGTATTACACATGTGACAATATTCTGAAAAGTCACTCCCACTGTTCAAATCAAGATAATTATCATTACCTGAAGCTTGGCTTTTCATTTGGTACAATTTCAAATATTTATTGTGTTTCATTGCTCACTGTATGTTAATGTTGTACTGCAGAATAGAATAGAATATGAGTGTGGCCAAGGTTAAAGGGCTGGTAGGTGCCACCCAGTAAGAGACCAGTGCTTTGTTTCAGGTTGCTAAGAATAGACAACAGGTCCACCAGGCTCAAGTGGTCCAGCATTTGCTTAGAACAGAGGAGAGAGAATATACAAGGTTCAGCCCCTTTCAGTGTGGCTATCCCCCAGGGCAAGTGGATCCACTCCACACCCAAATACCCTCCCACTTCCTGCTGTAGTGGAAGCTCCCTGACCCCTTCCTGTAGGGTCTGAAATACAACGAGCTGGTGGTGCCTAAGGCCCACTGACCCCTGCATTTAAGCAGAATAAAAATAGTACATTCCCTCACTGATATATAAGCCTAGCCCAAACTGTCAGGGCTCCTTCTGTCTTGGTAAGGAAGTGTACCAGGCCCTAGACTGTTCTTATTTGACCAAGGAAGACTGCATGCAGAAGACACCTTTCCCAACACACTGATCAGTAGAAGGCATTATACAATGTGAGAATGTGAGTAAGCTCTTTCTTTTCTTTTTCCTAGGTGAGGATGCCTGATGTGGAGTTTTTTGTTAATTTGGGAGATTGGCCTTTGGAAAAAAAGAAATCCAGTTCACACATCCATCCGATCTTTTCCTGGTGTGGCTCCACAGATTCCAAGGACATCGTGATGCCCACCTATGACCTGACTGACTCTGTTCTAGAAACCATGGGCCGGTGAGAGATTGGTCACAGATGACCAGAGCTTGTTTATTTTGTGGTTTGTTTGTTTGTTTGTTTTCTGTGGTGAGTTCTTTCCCAACAACCTTTCGATGTGATGGTTTGGAAGGAAAATGTGTTGTACTTTCTGTCTTCCAGAGTAAGTCTGGATATGATGTCTGTGCAAGCTAACACAGGTCCTCCCTGGGAAAGCAAAAACTCCACAGCTGTCTGGAGAGGTCGAGACAGCCGCAAAGAGAGACTTGAGCTGGTTAAACTCAGCAGGAAACACCCAGAACTCATAGATGCTGCCTTCACCAACTTTTTCTTCTTTAAACACGATGAAAGTCTTTATGGTCCCATTGTCAAACACATTTCATTTTTTGATTTCTTCAAGGTACGCTCTCATCTGTGACCAATACTTTTTGTTTTTCCAAATACAGTTGACCCTTGAATGACATGTGATTGAACTGCGCAGATCCACTGACAGGCTGGTTTTTCTCCATATATGGTCAGCCCTCTATTTCCCCAGTTTTTGCATCATGGATTCAGCCAACCACAGATCAAAAGCAGTATTTTCATCTGAGGCTGGGAATCTGCAGATGCAGGTGGCTGACTATGTGCATTGATTTTGCCATTTTTATATAAGGAACTTGATTATCTGTGGTTTTTGTCATCTGTGGAGGTCTTGGAACCAATCCTCCATGGATACCAAGGGACAGCTGTTTTGGGGGAGTCAAAAGTTACACTACACAGGATTATAACAGTGCTGGAGGGTGGGGAGTCAGGCCCCTAAACCCCATATCTTTCAAGGGTATACTGTATCTTCATTTGGGGGAGAGAAATTGAGGCCTTTAATTTACAGAGGGTGGGAGAGATGAGCATAAAACTCACTGACTATCAAGGCATGAGGCCCTGGGGATTGGTTTGGCAACCTGGGTCTGTACTCACTACCTAGTCCTGACATTAAATATACATCAGGGAGCTTGGGGCCAGGGCAGAGCTATGATGCCCCCCCCACTTCCCCCGCAATTGATCCGCAAAATAAGTACATTTCAGTTCCAAAACTTTTTTTTATTGATAAATATATGTGAATGATTTTACACATACCTCTCCCCAGAGCCACAGCTTGACAACAGATAAAGAAGATATAAACCAGGTGTCTCTTGTCAGGCTTTCTTGTAGGGAAATGACTAGAAATGCATCCAAATGGTCTGCCTGGGAATTCTGGAGATTAGGGAGCACTTTCTGTAACTAGAAGTAGATTGCTCACATTTCCTGGGGAGTGATTCTTTTTCTAACAACTCCACTTTTCACCCTGCTCTCTAGACCACTGAGTAGTTTTTGAAGTCCCATGTGATGGGCAGAAAGGCAAGTGATTAGCAAGTTCTTTTTTTTTTTTTTAATCCTCACCTGAGGACATTTTTCCATATTTTGTTCAGAGTGGAGGGAGAGAGAGAGAGAGAGAAAAACATCGACGTGAAAGGGACACATCGAGTGGTTGCCACCCACAGGACCCAACCAGGGTTGGGGACAAACTGCAACCGAGGTATGTGCCCTTAGTGGGAACAGAACCCTGGTCTCTCTGGACCGCAGGCCAAAGCTCTAACCGCTGAGCCAAACCGGCCAGGGCTAGCAAGCTCTTTCTATGCTGTATATGGCCAAGTTTGTTTCTTCTGTTGTTGATGATGGGTTACATGGCAGCAGGTAGACCTAAAGAATACCGTAGGCTGCCCTGGCCAGTTTGGCTCAGTGGGTGGAGCGTCGGCCTGCAGACCAGAGAGTCCTGGATTCAGTTCCTGCTAGGAGCATGTACCAAAAAAAAAAAAGAATGCCATAGGCTGAGTTGCCATTGTTTCCATATGCATATTGCAGAGATTTTTTGAAATATGGTTGAAATCAAAGAGAGCCAATACCAGCCATCCCTTCTCAGTGTATTTTGTCATGTCTTCGCCTTATTCCTACCTGTTTAATTTGCTACCACTAAAGACTATTGATTACCACAATGCTATGAATATTTTTATTCATAGATGTGCTTGCCTCAGAACTTGTTAATTTCCTTGAGACTTGTATGTGGCCATCTGATGTTTAAAAGGTAGTTAACATGGCATAGAATGTGCCATCACCAGGTGCTCAGGTGTGATTAATTAAGTAGTAGAGAAATTACAAAGGTACCATAAGTCGATCTTTCCTTAGGTTGTAGCCTGAGGACAACAGTTACTTATTATTTAATTGGCTGCTTCAACATTAGACTTGTGGTCTCTCTGTGAAATTTAGGAGAGCATCAAAATAAGCCTTTCACTCTAGGTCAGCATGTTATGCAATAGTACTTCCTAAGTGGTGAAAACAGTGGGAAAAATCTGGCCAGTTTGTATCTGAAGACAGTAAGGCTTTTGTGTGGACAGCGGAGGAGAATAATGAGAGTAGAAATAAAGGAAATTTAATGGAGGTTCTTATATTTTACTGCTGTTTCCTAGCATAAGTATCAAATAAACATTGATGGCACTGTCGCAGCATATCGCCTGCCGTATCTTCTCGTGGGCGACAGTGTTGTGCTGAAGCAGGACTCCATCTACTACGAACACTTTTACAATGAGCTGCAGCCCTGGAAACACTACATTCCAGTGAAAAGCAACCTGAGCGATCTTCTAGAAAAACTTAAATGGGCAAAAGATCACGATGAAGAGGTAAGGCAGTCTCCTTGTACCCCAACATCATGGGTTCATTTTAAATGTCTGCTCTGTGTTCTCAGACATAAACCGTTACCTATAAATAGGAAGCCCCATGGATAACACAACTGCATTCAGGGTGAACACAGGCACATGAAACCGAAACCTAAAACTTAGCCTTGACTATGTTCTCTCTTTTAGTCAATTGATCTGAGCCTCAAGCACCCGCTCACGTCTACTAGGAACATAAAAATTAAGATAGCCAGCCTGACAGAAGGAAAAACTAACTGTGCTATGGATTAAAATGAAGGATTGCATAAAATAGACTTTAAACTAATTCCTGAAAAATTTTAGGGTAGTACCTTAAGCTTAATCCTGCATTTACTTTACAGTCATTTTTACTTCATTTAATGTATATCTTCTCGCTAAGAGAGGCTTAATTCTAGAAGGTTTAATATGACTTCTTAAACTTTCAAGTCTGAAAAAAAACTTCCCTTTAATTAAAATAAACATACTCTGTTAACTGTTCCCTGTACCACGAAAGACTAACCTCAAAGACATTTTTTCCACTATTGTCTCACTAAAATGTTCTCTGAAGATCAGTTTTCATATGTGTGCATGGGAAAGTGTTTTATTGAAGGATTTTGTTATTGTTGTCCCCCTAGGCAAAGAAGATAGCAAAAACAGGACAAGAATTTGCAAGAAATAATCTCATGGGTGATGACATATTCTGTTATTATTTTAAACTTTTCCAGGTCAGTATTTTCTAAGAAAATGACATCTAACTTGTAATTGATCATATTAGTAGAAAATAATATTTCACTTAATGTCTGAAAGTATATTATATAAGGAGATAAATGTGGGTGAAAATCAAGGGCAAACATTAAATAATAATGAAAATAGTAGAAAACTAAAGATTAGCTAGTGTATAATGCTACATCATTAAAGGAAAATTATAAATGTTAGAACTATGTGGTGTGTGGTTAGGAAATTAGCATCTGATTTTGCAAAATTACTGTACATGGATTTATATTCTTCCTTTGTACAATATTACTGCTGTCTTACCATTTCTTTGTCTACATAGCGCAAGGTATGTTTGGACCTGTTGTGCCGACTCCATATGAGCCATGATTTTTTTTGGAAATCATTTTCATGGACCTAAGCACTTAGGGATCATAACCAAAGCATATCTAACAATTTTAAAGTTTCTTTTTTTTTAAGCACTAGTAAGCAGGTAATTTGCTAATAATTATACTAAATACAAATTTAAAAATTCTTTTAATCCTTACCTGAGGATGTTTTTCTATTTATCTTCAGATCAAGTGGGAGGGGGGAGGGAGAAAGAGAGAGAGAAACATCAACATGAGAGGGACACATCGAGTGGTTGCCTCCCATATGACCCTGACCAGGGCCAGGGTGAACCACAACTGAGCTACGTGCCCTTGACTGGAATCGAACCCGCAACTCATTGGTCCCCAGACTGATGCTCTACCACTGAGCCAAACTGGCCAGGCCATAAATTAAACTTTTTTAAATCTCAGAATTATGATATCACACCCCATGTCTTATACTCTGCTATGAAACAAAGTCAGTCTTTTTTCTGGCCTACACTGGCCTCTCCCCCTTTATAACCTTTCCTAGATGGTGAAGGTATAAACTGAAGGAGCTAGGGGAGTTACTATCCAAATTCCTAAAGATCTACAAGGTAGTGTTCATTCACTCATCTCATATACTAGCGTATAAGCACCTAGCCCAGAGCCTGCCACCGACAGAGTACTTAATGAATGATGATGGTGACTGACTCTGTATAAGCCATGGTGGGTAAGACCGAATAGTCCCAGTCCTCAAATTCCCAGTCTAGGGAAAATCACATGCACAGTTATTTTCACTGCAAGGCAAAGGCAGTAAAAACTAAATTTAAAAAAGCAAGTCTTATAAATAAAGGATGAATAAGGAGAGATCCCCTAGAAATAGGCAGCCAGTGTCCAAAGGACAGCCGCTTCTTGGAAGCCCTATTGTTAACTGTTTAAGGGGAGTATGGCGGACTTTGCGTATTGTAACTTGACACGTGTTAGTTAAATGGGACCATATTCTAGCATATCTAATTTGGTAAATATACTTTAAGCATTATATAAAGAATACTTTTTGTATTGTTGCCTGTACAGGAATATGCCATTTTACAAGTGAGTGAGCCCCAGATCCGAGAGGGCATGAAGAGGGTAGAAGCACAGACTGAGGATGACCTCTTTCCTTGCACATGCCATAGGAAAAAGGTAAGCTGAACTAGCCAGTGTCAGAGTGACAAGTAACTTTTATTCAAGTCCTTATTCAGTCAGGCAGCAGCTGAGTTTCTCCTGGAGCCTCCAAGCAATTCATTCTACCAGAGAGACAGATGTAATAGATAATAACAAGGCGAACGAAAGGGTGCTCAGATGCAGTTAAGTGAGAAGACATAGGAGCTCCTGGCAAAGTGGAGGAAAGTATTTTTTTTAATGTGAGAATTCATATCACATGGCATTTGAATAGATGTTTAGTTTTTTAAAAGTATTTTCACTTGTATCATCTAATAGCCTCTTCTCCCTGTGAGATAGGTTTGGCAAAATTCATCATCCTAATTTAGAGATGAAAAAATATATAACCATGATTATTCATGAAAAGCAATCTCTGTTGATACCACTACATACTGATTTTGTTCATAAAAGGTAGGAATTGGTCGGGCTAAACAGGGCCTTAGAAATTATCCAGTAAATACCTTCATTTACAATGAACAAAACTAATCTCAAAGAATTTAGTTCAGAATCAGCTAGTTGGATTACAGCAAAGCAAGGACCAAAAATGAGTCTCTCATCTTCAAATTGTGTGCATGGTTGTGTGTAAAGACAGCACAGTAGGGTAGGGTTGTTTTGATTATAGTTGTTTTTGTGTGACAGAATGTATACTGTATAAAATTTTGATTTATATATATGATCTAAAAAATGTTGACATTTTAAAACAACATCATAATAATAGAGTTTTGGTTTTACTGTTTTTGTTTTGTTTTCTTTGTTTTGAGAACTGATTTGCCACCAAGTAGTCCTTCGAAGTGGTTCATCATCAACCAATGTTAACTCCTGTCAATGCTGCAAAACCATAAATTAGTTATTGCCAGTGACAAAACAAATTGCCTGAATTGAAAGGTACCCTCTCACAAAGTTAGTGATTTGGTGTCAGGACTCTTCCGTGGACTCCAAATGACACTGGGTGGCTTCCCCTCTCCACTCCTCTTTTTATTTGTTATCTTTGTCTAGGTGTTTTGAGGGGTGTCAAATGATTCCATTGATTTATAGCAGATAGGGGGGCTGGAATGACAGCTTTGTTTATTTCTTCTTCATTGTCTACCCAACCCTGTCACTGACCATTCATCTACAAGGCCCTTTACAAGTATACAGACCTTTAGGTGTTTGGGTTCTGCATCAGTAGCCCTATAAAACTCTACCTGTGGGTGATTCCGAAAACAGTTCTAGATCCTACAAGACTATAGCAGTAAGTTGGCTTTTTTTTTTTTAACCTTCTTCCATCTCTCTTTTTTTTTTTTAATCCTAGGTGATTTTGAAAGAATGTTTATTAAAACTGGGGACAGTGAAACAAGAAAGGGCCTACGATAGAAGAAGCAACAGGAGAGAGATTAGACAGGGCTGCTTTGGCTCACTGAGAAGTCAGAGAAAAGGCAGCCTTGGGGACAGGTTCAGGGGATTAGCCCAGGATGAGCTGCCACTGCCCATTGCCCTCCTGGCTGCAAGTCTTGTGGGGTCCTAGAGTTTAAGAGGTTCATGTCTGAGGGGGAAGAAAAGGGAGAAGAAAAAGATGTGGGCATGCTCCTGGGAGGGAGAGCGTGACCTTTTCATCTTTAAGGGAAAACAATTAATAGACTAATATAAGTCTTCCTAATTCATATATGACTTCTTGATGACTCTAAATATTTTGCTTCTTAATTTCAGACCAAAGATGAACTCTGATATGCAAAATACCTCCCTTTCAAATAATGGTGCTCTGAAGACTCTTCTTAACTGAAAAGAAGAATTGTTTTTTAATATCAAGTCCACGGACAATATAAAATCTGCTATGTGATTGTCTGGGTTATGAAGATATGTTTCTTCTTACTATGCAGTATTCCCATGACTGTCTTTTAAAGCACATTTTTAGAATTTTGTAATAAAACCACTTTTATTTTAAGGGCCTGTCTTATGCTAGTTATTAACTGTACTTGGATCATAGATCAGTAAAAAGAGAGGGGGTCTGGGTCCAGGACTCAGTGTGGAACATCACAACAGCCACCACCTACCCAGAAACGTGGTGTGCATGATAAAGCAGTAAACCTCTATCTTGTTTACACTATTATTTTGGATTTAGTCACTCACAGCCAAACCTAATTCTAGCAAATACATTTTACAAGGCCTTTCATAATCTGGTCTCTGCCTGCATCTTTAATCAAACCTCTCACCACTTCATAATTAGGTACTCTGTAGCCCAGCAAAATCTTAATCCCTTAGCATTCTTTCAGTGACTTCTTACCTTGTCTGTGTATGCTTTCCTCTTGGTCTGGAATGCCATGACACTCTCTTCTTTTTCTGGCTTAGACAGCTTTCAGTGTTCATTGCAGGAATCACCCCTCTGAATCTTCCCATCTGTATACTTGTATCATTGCATTTACCATGCTATGTGGGAGTGATCTAGTTGGTTGTCTCTTTCCCTTACCAGATTTAAAGCAAGTTGACTACAGAGACCAGGCTTTTCCATTTAATCTAATAAAGTACATCCATCTAGAAAGTCTTGATAAATATTAAATGGATGACTGAATGAAGGAAAATCACTTTGAAATGTGATGAAGAGAATTAAAACTTGAAATCCTTACACTGAACCATAATATAATGTTTTATAAGTTCCTTTAAGTTTCCCTTCCATCCATCTTACAGTTAAATAGTCTGTGAGAATTTCTAAAAATTGTGTTGTATCTTATATACAGAAATATAACATGTATCTGCAGCTTTAAAGTAATTATAAGAAAACACCCATATGACTACTAACGAAGATTCTGTGCTTGACAAAATGTAGTGAGACTCCTGAACCTTCTAGGTGCATCCATGCACTTCCTTATAAAATCCAGTTTTAGCAGGAATTCCCCATCACCCAGTGCATTTGGTCTTAAATTTACTGAAAATTATTGAATTGAACTCATAGAGTGAATTTTATGGCATGCAAATAAAGCTGTTTTTAAAAGCATAGCTGGAAAGTTAGGACTCAAAAAACGTTCATTGGGATTTGTTCCTTCAGGGAAATGTTTGAGATAAATGACAAGTGGTTTTCTGGATTTTATTTCCTTACATGTTCTGGGCGGAACAAAGGACAGTTACCAACTGCACTGGGCTTGGGAAAGATGCGTTCACTCAAGAAAAATTGATTTGCCAGGCATTAGTCCATATGCAGGAGATTCAAGGTACAACAAGAACACAACACCCTGCCTGCGCGGGGAGCTCCCCGTCCAGGAAGAAGACAGATACTTCCCACTACGTTAGGTCACCAGGGAGGAAGGATGTAAACTGGGGGGATCAGGGAAGGCCCGCAGAGAAAATGACACGTGAAGACACGCCGAGCTAGCCTGTGGGAACGCTCCGCGAAGAGGGGACCGCGAGTAAAAAAGCCCTGTAATAGGGGCATGTCTGATGGGTTTAGGGGAGCGTGAGGATAGCAAAGAGGCCCAGGGGGGTGCCTGGAGCTGAAGGAGCCAGGACAAAGAATAGGAGGAAGTGGAAAAATAAGAGGTGAGGGTCTGTTTGGCCGCTATGTTGATAACAGTGAAGAGGTGGGGGAAAGCATAGGAACAAGAGACCGTCTACCGGCTATTTCAATAGTCCAGGCTAAAGTGATGGTGGGTAGCCGTCTGAGAAGTGGTTGGATTCTGTATCTATTTGCAAACACTGCCAACAGGTTCAACGAATTGTGTGGGGGGCGTGCGAAAGAGAATCAGAGTTGACCCCACATTTCTTGACCTGCGTCATTGTTATAATGGAGGAGCTGGGATGGGGAAGGGCCCGGAGTGGAGTCAGTTGGCGGTGGGGCAAAGCAGGAGGCTGCTCGTCAGCCGCCCGCGTGTCCACCGGCAGACGTGGCTGTCACTGCCGGCAGCGGCGGGAAAACTCCCGCCCCCAGCGTGCCCCGCGCGCCAGCCCGCGCGCTCAGGGGCGGGGACTGCGCGCGCATGCGCCGCAACGGAACGCTCTGGCTGTTGCAGCGAGACGGTGCCTTCGAGCGCGGTAGTTTCCTCTCTGAAGCGAGTCAAGGCGGTTAGGTGCTCCCGGCCACTTTCCCTTCCCCGGTAAGTGTGGCGGCGGCGGTTGGCGCTCCCGGGCCGGGAACGGCCTCTCCAGGGAGTGCTAGAGTGCCTGGCGTCCCCGCCTGAAGCCTTTCGGACTGGCGGCCGTCGCTTTTCAGGAGCTGTTTTTCCGCTCCGTGCGGCGTTCGGTGTAAGTTCGGTGCCCGCGGGCACCGGCCGCTGGGGCTCCATCTGCCCGGCCGATTAGGAGGCCGGCGTGTGGGGACGGTGCGGGCCCGCCCGGGTCGCACGAGCCGGTCCCTGGCGGCCAGCTTGAAGCCGCCTCCGAGCCAGGGGGTCGCCCCGGCCCCCCGGGAACGGCCGGCGCAGGCGCGTCGGCGGAGTGAAGAAGCCATTTCTCCGATGCCTTTGATCCCAAACTCCGGAGACCGCGCTTCCAGCCTCCGCCCTTGTACCACTTGCTGTTTGTTGCAGACCCGCCAGAGGATGGACGCCCGCGCCCCCACCCCCGGCCCCCAGCACTTGAACTCCTGACGTTTTTTGTTTGCCCCATAATTTCAAACGTACGGCTGTCGACTTAATGGACAGTGCGCGTTTTTCCAGTTGAAAGCTGCAGTGGTGTGGCATTTTTTTTGACCCTTTAGCGTTAAGACGTGATCGCTTATTGCAGTCTGAGTATTAGTCACAAAAGCCACTCGAATACTGACGATGCGGGGACACTACTAAATGCAATACAGAGATTATCAGATTAATTATTGCAGCGTCTCTGAGGTTGGTGGGGTTTTCTCCTTTTGCAGGGAAGATGTGGAGACCGAGCCAGGTTTCAAACCCTGCCCTGTGGGAATCCAAAGCCAGGGATTAGAACCGAGACTGTCCAGACCAGGTCATGGTGAGGTCATATCCTGGAGCAGTTCAGTGTTTCGAAGTAGTCCAGAACGTGTGCACCAGTTGTGAAGAACAGGCTGTCCATCTACTGGAAGGGAGGAGAGTTTTCCGAAAACAAACAAAAGTCCGAGTTGTTGAGGGACGGTAGACACCATTCTGGGTTAAGATAGCGGATTGAATACATGTACTTAATTTTTCTCCCTCCTGAAATCTCACTCGAGTTACAGTAAAGGGGTTTTTTATTTTTATAAAAGAAAGGAAGGGAGAGACAGAAACATCCATGAGCTGCCTCCTGCACGCCCTCCACTGGGGATCGAGCCTGCAGCCTCTGGGTCCATGGGACCACGCTCAATCCCACTGAGCCACACGGGCACTAAAGGGATTTTTTACAAAAGACAAACCCACAGAGATGGAGAAAATGGGAAAGGAAACAAAAGCAATAAAATATTGGGCATTAGAAAGTAAAAGTCTTAGCGAATATTAGCTAAATTCTAAACCTGCAGCAGGGAATACTGTGGAATAATTTCCTGTAAACCACAGAATCTTCACAGTGCCCACATACTGGCAGCACTGGACACCTTGGTGACTGGCATCGAAGGTACTTGTGCTGAGGATGGATGTGGAGGGCTTAAATAAAGATGACTTGGGTGAAATCTATTTGAGAACTAATTAGATACCTAGATCGCTTTCTCAATTCCACACCTTTCTCCCATTAGTAGACTGTAGGTTTTAATCTTAATGTAAAACAGGACCCCAGGCCCTGGCCGGTTCGGCTCAGCGGTTAGAGCGTTGGCCTGCGTCCCGAGAGACCCGCGTTCGGTTCCCGCTAAGGGCATGTACCTTGGTTGCAGTTTGTCCCCGGCCCTGCGGGTGACATCCACTTGATGTGCCCCTTTCACATCAATGTTTCTCTCTCTGTCTCTCTCCCTCCCGCTCTACCTGAACAAAAAATGTCCTCGGGTGAGGATAAAAAAATTTAAAAAAAGTAAAACAGGACCCCAGGCACAGTTAATTATGGGGCTACATTTATGAAAATGGACACTGAAGGTTGAAGTCCTTCACCCTTCTCCCACTCATATCCCAGAACTTTTGCAGTCAGACTAATACCCTTCAGGCTCGAAAAGAATTTTTCTACAGACACCTACACATGTAAAGGAAAATACACAGTAAGTTGATCTCAGTGGTTGCTTATGGGAAGGGAAAGGAACATGGTGGCTGGTGGAAAAGAATGTGAGAAGACTTAACTGTATACATTTTTGTTCTTTTAAAATTTTGTACATGTGCATATACTACCCATTCAAAAATAAAATGTATTCTTTTAAAAAATTAATTGAAAATGAATATACCCTTTGACACAGCAGTTACTCTCCCAGGAATTTATATTACAGATATGTCTATACACATGTGAAAATAATGTAAGTGCAATGCCATTCATTACAATACAGTTTTAGTAAAAGATTGGAAACAGCCCCAAAGTTCATTAATAATGGTTGATTAAATAAATTGTTTAACCCTTCCTTGGAATATTCTGTAGCCATATAAAAACAATGAAAGATGCTCATTATATAAAGAAAGGAGTAATCACCGAGATACATATTAAGTGTGTGTGGTGGGAGTCAAAGAAAGGTTCCACCAGTTTATAAAAAGAAAAAGGAGAGGTGTGTACATATAAAATATCTGGCAAGATATGTAAGAAATGGATAATATTGGTGCCTTTGAGGAGATCTGAGTGGCAAGACAACAGTGGGGTGAGGGAAACTTTTCACTGTATGTTTTTGGTATTGTTTGAGCTTTGAGCCATATTCATCCAATGAATTACAAAATAAATGTTAATGGGGAGAAAAATAGATGAATAATGGAGTTCCTGATGTTGATAATACCCTGAACAATAAAAGATCTCTTACTGTAGGAAGAAATGCTGTGTAACAGAATCTCTGCTTACATTTCATGCTCTTAGTTCTTCAGGTCAACATTTCATGGTTATTCAGTGTTTTAGATCTGGACTAGGCTATACTCCAAGCTTTAGTTTTGAGTTCAGATCTGCTCCATGTGTCTTCATTCTGAGGCCCAGGCTAAAGAAACAAAAATACCTGGAGCATGCTTTTGTCACGGTTGAGGATGAGAATTAAGAGGGCTTCTGGAAATTTGCCCTTCCTCTGCTTATAAGTGGCACAGTGAAATGTTGACTTATTCCATTAGTTAAAGCAAGTCCCATAGCCAACCAAACCCGAAGTCAGTAGAGTTTATATACACTTTGTTGCATGGTGAGAGGGAGAGTTAAGCACGATAATAAAGGAAGTGGGTTAGTAGAAAGATGCTATGAAATTAAGTTAAAGAGAGTTGAGAATAAAGAATAAAGATGCTTAGAATATATATATGTATATATGTGTGTGTGTGTGTGTGTGTATACAGAATCCTATTTTAAGGCTTTCGTGTTAAGGTATCACATTGGCTTTATATTATATGACATGTGCCAGCTCCACACCTTGACCTATCACCTATTTTTAGTGCCCATAGGAACGTTGGACATAATTAATGCATATGTAAAGATACCAGTTCTTAGAGAAATAGTTAGAAATGTGTTTATTTCAGCTACTGAATATGTTCATTCATAGTTCTTGTATCATATTCATGTCTGCCAACCTTTCACAACAGAATCTTCTTTTCAGGGAGATTCCTTTGCTTCTCAGATGTAATGCACTTTAAGTTTGTTATTCAACAGTGAAAATGAGTCATACAGAGGTAATACATATTTTCATATGTTCTGCTTCTTCAGGGTTCTTTGGGTGGGGGGGTGCACTGGGGGATCATATGTTTCAGAGTAATTTTCTTATTTTCAGCTTGTACTGTGAGAGACAGTATAGCATTAATGGTTAAGAGTAAGGACTTTAGACCAGACTGCCTAAGTTTGAATCCAGTTAGTGGCTATAAAATTTTGGGCATGTTACTTACTTAACCTACTGTGCCTTCAGTTTCCTCATCTGTAGAATGGAGATAATAGTATTTGCCTCATAGTATTATTAGGAAGGTTAAATGAGTTAATACATATAAAAAACTTACAATAGTACCTGACAAATTAAGTACTTTTTAACTATTATCTATTATTAATATTCTTTTTATTCAGAGGCTGTTACTTGAATCATGCGTCTTGGAGAACAAACATAGTGATTCAGTTGTCTGAATAGGCAGGGAAGTAATTTTTGATCCCTTTATTCTTTTGAATTTCAGGTTAAATTAAAAATACCATTTGGAAATAAATTACTAGATGCTGTTTGTTTGGTACCTAATAAGAGCTTAACATATGGAATAATTCTTACACACGGAGCTTCAGGAGATATGAATCTTCCTCATTTGATGTCACTGGCATCTCATCTTGCATCTCATGGGTTTTTTTGCCTGAGGTTCACCTGTAAAGGCCTTAATATTGTACATAGAATTAAGGCATATAAGTCAGTTTTGGTAAGAAAATTTCTTTATATTTACTTATAACAGAATTCTGTTTTAAAATTCTTAATAAATTTAAGACACCTTTTGTTAGCAGTCATTTGATTTAATTTACATATCTTTTAATGAGGATTCATTCTTATTACTCAGCAGTACATGAAGTTTCCATGGAGATGAGTGCTCACATCGTAAGTGGTCCTCCATGATACTGCCAAGGAAGCTACTTGTGATGTAATTTTCTTACTGGAATTATATAAGTTTAGAATACAGTTCTAGATATTTTGCCTGTTGTACTATAAATGTACAAATTTAGCATGGTTTTCTTATTTGGAAACAAAAATCCCCAGATAAGTAAATTAGAAATTTCTTTTAATCCAAATTACTTTAAACTTGCTAAGTTTTTCAGAGCTTTAAATGTGATGTTAGTATTATCAAATTTTGTATTAGTTGAAAGCTTTAACTGGCCTTTTAAAAATATATTTACATAACTTGTTCTGTCAAAATATTCTAGTACTTGATTTTTTTTTTTTTTTTTAGACTGGTGAAGTGGTATTTTTTTGCTTTTCCTATTTGCCTGTATTACCAACATATGATTTGACAGTGAAGGCATAACCAGAAGAGCAAAGAACTGGTTACCTCTTTCAAGAAGAATCTCTTAAAATTTTGTGGTTATTTTAGCAAAGACCTTCATACATTTCACTAATGATGAGAAATATATGTTGATTTTTTTTCCAGTGGAATATTTTATAGGAAAAGACCTGATCGTTTTTCATTGACTTTTTTTTTTTTAGAGTTACCTCAGGACCTCAGGAGAATACAAACTTGCAGGTGTTTTCCTTGGAGGTAAGTTTTAATACTTGTTTTGAAACCTAATAATAATATAGGAATAGGTCATTGAGAATTAAAATAGATTACAGGAAGCTAAGGAGTTTTTGTTTTGGTAAGTCACTTGTATAACATCAAAGTATTTTATATATTTAAAGCAAATTTAAACCTTATATAGATGTATTGTAACCCAAAGATTTCTCCTTTTATTTGTATATCTGGTTCACCTCTTAAATGATTCCTTCGTGAAGAAAAATGAATTCCTTATTTTAAAATAATTTGACTCAGGATTAGTTTTTAGCTCTTCAGAGGCTATAGCTATCCATTATGGGTATTGCAACTTGTTAATCGCCACCTTTTAGGTTAATTTGTTGATATACAAATATGATGGTGAAACAGTAAATGAAATCTGATTTGCCACATTACCCCCACTACTTTATCTGAATGTCTGTACTTCAAACTGAACTTAATTTTAATTGATTTTAGGTCGTTCAATGGGCTCAAGAGCAGCTGCTTCTGTAATGTGTCATATTGAGCCAGATGCTGCTAATGATTTTGTTCGCGGTCTCATTTGTATTTCTTATCCACTGCACCATCCAAAGCAGCGGCATAAACTTAGAGATGAAGATCTCTTTCGTATAAAAGATCCTGTACTATTTGTGTCAGGCTCAGCAGATGAAATGTGTGAAAAGGTGAATTACAACTTGATATTTGTATGAATGAGAGAGAAAGAAAGAGAAAAATCTTGGGAACAATGTATTAACCTGCAGCATTCAGTCTCTTCAAAGAGATGCTGATTTAACTAATGCTAGATTTGTTCTTTAGTTGCCCTGTTGCTTTGGAGTACTTAAAATAAGCATAATGACAAAATTAATCTCTCTGTAAAGCAGGGGTAGGGAACCTTTTTTCTGCCAAGGGCCATTTGGATATTTATAACATCATTCTTGGGCCATACAAAATTATCAACTTAAAAATTAGCCTGGTATATTTGGTGAGGTGTAAGGTGTTAGCTGGTATTAATTTTAGGGGCCTTATATGGCTCACGGGCTGAATGTGCCCTGCCTCTGCGGTAAAAAGAGTGGTAAATGGATTAACTTTTACTTGGGAAATGAAGGAATAATCTGAATATTGTGATTTGGGGATTGCTAGACTACATTTGGTTTATCATTTCAAGTTTCAAGTGGATTCTAAAATTGACTGGAGAAAAAATTAGTAACTTGTAAATATTAGTAAATTTAGTGTATTTCCTAGAGCATATAATTTCCATGGAAATAATATTTTTTAGAAGGATTTTTTTTTTGCTCCAGTGTACTTCATTTTTATCATTTATATTAAATGCTTGATCTGTTCTGTAGTATTGCTGTTTCCGAGAAATGAGGGACTGCCTGTCATTTTGGTAGATATTTCCTTGCACATTCCATTACCTCAACAGTTGTTTGTAGAGTAGGTATTTAATGAATATTTAGTGAATGGATGCTAGCATAGGTGGGGCGGAAGAGAGAAATTTTATTAGATACAAGTAGAGCATTAGTCTAGTATCCTCTTTTTTTCCCCTTTAGAACTTGTTGGAGAAAGTCACACAGAAAATGCAAGCTCCTAATAAAATCCACTGGATTGAGAAGGCAAATCATTCCATGGCAGTGAAAGGACGGTCAACAAATGATGTTTTCAAAGAAATAAATACACAAATTTTGTTTTGGATCCAGGAAATTACTGAAATGGACAAGAAATAATTATTTTTAGTTAAAAACCATGTTATTTTGAATACAGATACAGTTAATTTGATAAAGAACAGCATAACTCTCAGCATTATGAGGTATATTTTCAACTAATTTAATGTTTAATGTTCCCCCATTTATAAAACATGTTTTAATTGTGAAACTGATGTCTTTTACAAAATGTCTTTTGAAAGCATAGTTCTATAAAGATGATGCACAAATATTGAAGATGGTCTAAATATAATTTATTTTTATTAATATAGTTTGAAAAAAATTAAACATTTGAATTTTGTTACAGTGGAACTTTTGTCTTATTTCTGTGCAATTGAGAAAGTAATGTTGCAGAGAAGTGTCATTTTTTAAAAAAGGAAAACAACACTTATTTTGCTACAGTAAATTTAGTCACTAATTCAGACCCTTAACAGTTCTCATCTGTATAATTGCAGTAGCTTAATTGATTTTCCTATTTTATTATCTCCTTGGTTTAGTAAGCTACTTGACACCTCCAACTCAAAAACTTGTGAAGATCTCCAAAGGTGATTATTAAGGTTAAAGTCCTTAGTTCAAGGCTCTGCACAACAGTAGCCTTTATTAACAGTTTAGCCTTATTTCCCCCATACTCAGAACCTGTACACAGTACTCCAGATAACATGGACTACACAAAGTTTCGAAACTATGCAAAGCTTGTTTGTCTCCTCTTCCTGAAACTTTCTTGGTTAGTCTTTGCCTGTTATCAAAATCTACTCATTATCTTTCCATCTTAATAGCTTTCTTTCAATTATCCCAACCAAATATCTTGTTCTTTGTTGTTATTCACACTTTGTCTTCTCAGTAAGTTATTAACATAGGTAATCTATATTATTTAAATTATATACTCCTTCAAGTCAGGGAATAGCTTTTATTCATCTTTGTATCCATATAGCATTTTTTAGTTACTTATTCTGTGCCTTATGCTTCTGTTATTCAATAAATATTTGTTGTAGTGAACTAAGATATTCACAGAAGGAGAATTACTAACTATTATGAGCAATCCTGGTTATATATTCTATTGAAACACCTATTATTGGGACTTTTTCCTGGTACATATAGAATAAAAACCTAGTTCACAATGTCCAAATAGCTCAAAGAATGTGACATTAGTAGATAAAGATTGTTAAAAACTTTTTTTCTGAGTATTTTTCTGTAGTGTCTATTATTGTTAGTAATGAGATTTCCCTGGTGTTCATTATTTTTAATGTCTGTGGTTTTTAAAAATAAATTTAGCTTAGCTTTTACTTTTTTAAAAAAATAATTTTTTTATTATTGATTTTAGAGAGAGAAACATCAATTGGTTGCCTCCAACATGTGCCCCGACAGGGGCTCAAACCTGCAACCTGGGTATGTGCCCTGACCAGGAATTGAACCCACCACCTTCTGGTACATGGGAGAACACTCTAAGCAACTGAGCCACACCAACCAGAGCTAGCATTTACTTTTAGTGCTGCTTACTTGAGACTGACATAAGAGGTTTATAGCGCAAAGCACAGAAGTATTTCATTTGTGCAGAAAACTAGGTAATTGTACTTTTATTAGTAGGCAAGTCCATAAGCAACAAACATGAATAACAAAGCTCTGGACGGGGATACTCTTTACCTCTGCAGACTTGAGCATCAGCATAAGCATTACACAGAAGTTCCTTTTCAGTTCTAAGAGCTTTTCAGTGGTGTACTAAAAGGCATTCAGTGCTATAAAGCTCTGAAAAGTCTAATGAACTAGAGAGTAAAGTGTTAAAATATTGAATCCCCCCTTAAAGAAGTTATGTTAAAAGAACTAGAGAATGTCTGCCATAAGGCAAGAGAAATTGAGTGTTTTACCAGCAGCATTGTATTTCACAGGGGGAAAAAATATCACCCTGACTGTACGAAGGTGGGGAGTCAGAGAGGAGGGTGTACTTTACCCTAGAAAAATCCAGAGAAATCGCTGAAGTTTTTCCTAGAAGTAATGAATGCCTACCATGCATTCTGGAAGGCTGTTCTCTGCAAAGCCAAACTCCAAGATAATAGTTAAACCTAAATAAAGATCATAATTACCTGGAAGCTATGGTCCAGTAGACTGGAAGACTGTAAACTCTAACACTTAGAATGTGCCTTTGATCTTATCTTTAATATTCAGGGAAAGTAAAAGCCCCATATATTTTCCTTGCACTCAAACGTATATGACCCAAGAGTCCTGAACTATTATCTCTGGTTTAAAGAGTAGTAGTTCTTTCTTCAACTCACCTTGAGTAAGTGAAGACAAAGTATTACTTAATTACATCTTCAAAGGGGAAGTACTCTAAATCCAAAGTAGTGTTAACATTCTCATTAATAGTTCAGACTCTGTCCTACTTTATTTGAGACTAAACTTTGAGGGAAAGTGAGCAGGACTTAAATCTGGCTCTGCCTCACCTATTTCTGACATCAGGAAGCATCACAAGTAGCTACTCCTTAGAATCACCAGACAGGGTGTAAAGGAAAATTTGCCAGGAGACCATGGTGAAATCTAACTTTGGTTTTCAGCATAACAATAGATTGTTGAAGAGGAACATTGCCAATGGACCCTCCAGCAAAAATAAATATAAAATTAGGTGTTAATATTATAAGGTTCAGGAAAAAAAACAAAACCATAGGCCTGTAAGAAACAAGCTATCATGTCCTTCATAGTAATAATGGGACAAACTTACACTAAAAATTTGGGCATTTATCTGAAATTTAAATTAAACTGGGTCATATTGTTTTGCTTTTCTATATCTGGCAACCCTACATTTTTATATTTTCCTGATTATCAAGAAGCATAAAATACACTATTCCTGGTGGTAATAGAAAATTGTTGTCTAGTCATATTTGTTCAACATTTGAATTGCAGGGCAATGATAACCCAGCTATGCTAAGGGATTCTTTATAGAATTATGTTTCTTTTTGTGAATTAATAGAGGATTATTAAAAATTTTTAAGTAAAAAAACTACTTACAGCACCACATATTTCATAAATGAACTTTCACTATTGCTAAAGTTGCTCTGAACACAGTTAAATACTCACTATGACACATACCCCACTTTACTTGATCCCTGCTGCCCTTGGTAAGACACTGAGGAGCACTGGACATTTTTTTTCTAGCAGAGCACTGCATGTGGTTATGAGATGAGGAGGACTTCACAGTGAGACATCTATTTCACATATATAAAAATGTCAAAGTAATTTTTTATCTAAAAAGGCAGTGATGAATGGATTGGATGATAATACATTTTGAACTTAAGGGATCTTCTAAAGTCCTGGACTTCTCAAAATGATTGGATACCAATCTTCTTTATTTTAATTTTCCTAGGAGTTGTTTTTGAGATCGTGCTTCTAAAGATTTGTACATGGTTTCAGAAAAATCTTGCACTTCCAGAAAAGGGTAGCTCAGATGCACAGAAGGTAAGAAAAAAAAAAAGGTGGTTGATTTCCTTGTCTCCTATTTTTCAATATCACACATAAGAATAACATAAAATCCTGGAACTTTGATATTGGGATTACTCCTCTAACATTTTATTGTCTTCCCTTTTATAAAAAATATTTTGGCCCTGACCGGTTAGGCTCAGCCATTGGAACGTCGGCCTGTGGACCAGCGAGTCCCAGGTTCGGTTCCCTCTAGGAGCATGTACCAAAAAATAACAATAAAAATTTTTTTCTTGTTAATTATTTTTAGAGGGAAGAAGGGGGGAGAAGTAGGGGGGAGAGAGAGAAACATCGATGTGAGAGCAAAACATCAATTAGCTGCCTCCTGCACGCTCCATATCTGGTATCAAGCCCAAAACTATGTGCCCCGACCAGGAATCTAACCTGCAACCTTTCGGTGCACAGGGTGATGCCCCACCAACTGAGCCACACTGGCCAAGGCTTTATTGTATCTCTTGAAATAGAATACAGACAGTTGCCTGAAAAGCATGAAATTTGGTAATTATATATTTTTATATTTTAATATACATAAAACTTGTTCAGCCTGAGCTCCCATTGGTGCTCCTTTTTTTTTTTTTTTAATCCTCACCCGAGGACATCTTTTCCATTTCTTTGTTCAGGTAGAATGGGAGGGAGAGAGAGGAAGGGAGAGAGAGAGAGAAACATCGATGTGAAAGGGACACATCGAGTAGCTGCCACCCACACGACCAACCAGAGCCGGGACAAACTGCAACCAAGGTACGTGCCCTTAGCGGGAACTGAACCTGGGTCTCTCGGGACTACAGGCCGATGCTCTAACCCCTGAGCCAAACCGGCCAGGGCTGTGCTCTTTTTTTTTTTAAATATGTTTTTATTGATTTTGGAGAGAGGGAGAGAGAGACGGAAACATCGACGAGAGAGAAATATCAACATCAGTTGGCTGCCTCCTGCATGCCCCCTACTGGGGATCGAGCCCGCAACCCAGGCATGTGCCCTGACCAGGAATCAAAGGTAACCTCTTGGTGCATGGATCAACACTCAACCACTAAGCCATACTGGCCAGGCCTGACTTTTGTCTTTAATTTCCTTTTATCTCTAGATTATTGGTCAATTTATTCATCTTCAGAAGGAAGGTATTAAATTAAACAGATAGGTTTTGTTCTGTTCAAAACTGAATTTACATGTGAATTCTAGAAAAAGTTTTTTTTCATATCTATAGAGGACTACAGCTGTTCAACATCATAAGTCAATCTAATATTGCTTTTAAATGGTTACTCAGGCCCTGACTGGTTTGGTTTAGTGGTTAGAGCATCAGCCTGTGGACCAGAGAGTCATGGGTTTGATTCCAGTCAAGGGCACGTACCTCAGTTGCGGTTTGGTCCCCGGCCCTGGTCAGGGTCACGCGGGAGGCAACCAAGAGATGCGTCTCTCTCACATTGATATTTCTCTCTCCCTCCCTCCCTCCCTCACACTCAATCTGAAGATAAACAAAAAAACATCCTTGGGTGAGGATTTTTAAAAGTAAATAAATAGTTACTCAGTTCCAACCTGTGTTAATGGCTTTTCACATATTATTGAAATTATCCTTCCAGGTAGGTAGTATTACAACTGTTTGTATACGTGAGGGAAATAATGCTTAGAGAAGTTAAGTGACTTGTTTCCCTACGCCAGCTTCACTCTCCAGTATACACAAAGAAGTAGTAATAACCAGTTTTGATAATTCAGTTGAGAAAATAGTCTTTAAGCACTGCTGTGAACCAAGCAAACCCTGAGCTAGGTGCTGCAGGAGTGACATGATAGGAGTTAATGTGATCAGAACTCAGCATTGCCGAGATATGTCAGTGCTAGGGATTAAATACTGACCGCTACTCCTATTGCTATCGGTAATTTAATTGTTTTCATCAAAATTTATCCAACAATCACTAGATATACAATGGACATTGTGTTTGGTTCTGAGATACAAACAGTAAGATAGTCTCTGTTCTCAAGGAGCTTATATTCCTGTGGAGGAAACATATACATAAAAGATGATTGCCCTGCAGTATGATAACACAGTGATAGAAATATTATGAGCACATTTAGGAAATAACTAAGCCAGCATAAGGGTGTGGGAATGGCTTCATGAAGAAGGTTATGCTGGAGCTGAATTTTAAAGGATAGGTGGAAATTGGACAGAAAAAGACAGCAGGTTAGGAGGATAAGAAAGGCATTTCAGGATGTGAGCAGAGACAAGGAAATAAGAAACAGCAGGCTATGGGCAATAAATTATGATTAGTTCAGAGTGGCTGGAATGCTAAGTTGAGTCTCAGGGACTAGTAGGAGATGAATGTGAAGAAGTAGACAGGAAACAGATCAGGGGACACTTCCTATACCATGTTAAGAAACTTGGATTTTATTCTGCAGATAGTTTGTAACCACTGAAGGTGGTTAAGCAAAGGAATGATAGTTTGTCACCACTGAAGGTGGTTAAGCAAAGGAATGACACAGTTTAGTATTTCAGCTACAATTAGCTGTGTGGAAAATGAATATGACAATTACTTGACTGTAGTCTAATTTCTTTTCTCTTGTTGGTTATGAAGGGGCTTTATTCATTTAATGTGGTTGCTCTGTGTTTGTATTGGGTACTGGCAACTCTAGTCGTAAGGTGGGTGTCCTGGTGAAACAGTTACAATACCCGGAGGTATGGATTGGTAGAATCCTGGGCACAGCCATAGGGAACAGGAATGCCACTGAAAAGTAGAGCACCTCAGTAGTGTAATCAGAATAAGTGATTATCCAAAAGTCAGTTGGACAGATCAAGAGTCAGTGTTTGAGATATACAAGGGGTAGGTGTGCACTGTGCTGAAGGTTCACATATATAAAAGCTCCTCAACTTAAAACAGGATTATGTCACAGTAAACCCATAAGTGGAAAATGCATGTAATACACCTAACCTACTAAACACCAAACATCGTAGCTTAGCTTAGCCTACCTTAAATGTAGCTGGGCAAAATCATTTATCACAAAGACTATTTTATAATAAAATGTTGAGTATCTCATATAATTATGTTTATTGCTTTTATACCATTGTAAAGTCGACAAATTGTAAGTCGAATTCTTGTAAGTCAAGGACATTTGTAATTAAAAACCAGAAGATTGGCCCTGGCTGGGTTGCTCAGTTGGTTAGAGCGTCGTCCCAATACAACAAGATTGCAGGTTTGATCCCCAGACAGAGCACATACAAGAATCAACCAGTGAATGCATAAAAAAGTGGAACAGCAAATTGGTGTCTCTCTCTCTCTCCCTCTTTACTTCTCTCCCTCCTCCCCTCCCACCCTGTCTTTTTCTCCCTCCCTCTCTCTCCCTCTCCCTCCCTCCTGTCCTCTCTTTCTCTAAAATAGATTTTTAAAAAAACAGAAGATCAATATGCAAGAGAGGAAGCCACAAGAAGAAATAGGGAGACAAGGATTTTCAGCTTCAGCATCAAGGTGACTTCAGTTTCCTCATCCGTGTGGGCCATGATTTTATTCCTGCCCTGGGGGACGTTGATCCTAAGGCAGCAGCTTTCTAGGAAACATTAGAGAAGAGTAATTGAGAAGAAGAGATTGGGAGTATGGTAGGGGGGATGGACGTTGAGGGAAAGAGATAGGGAAGAAATATGGCTCCTGTGGTGGCAGCATATTGTAGAGGGAAAAAACACAAATTTTGAATTTAGAAGGGACTAGGTTTATATCATAGTTCTACCTTTTAATGCCTTGGGCAAATGACTTAAATTCACTTTACCTCCATTTCCTTACTTTCAAAATAATGGTTAGAAGAAATTATTTCTTAGGAATTCATGAAGATTAGTTAAAATGAAATGATGTATAACAAAACAAAATTAGTTTACTGGACACCAGAATTTCTTTTGGGGACAGAACTATATTTGTGAAAGCATCTTAAATTATTTGAAATAGAAGGGCTTGAGTATTGGTAGAAGCCGAGGCATAAAAATGGTTGAAGTGCATGGCATCAGAGATAGGGTGGATTTTGCTTCTGAGATGGGAGGGAAGAGAAAAGTGGAGGGGTAGGCAGATAGGAGGGAGGAGCAGGACTGGATGACATAAGGACATCAAAGGTGAGACCACCTTTGCATATCTGAAATCAGGGAGAGCCATGCTGGCCAAACATAGTTTCATTGGCAAAGCAAACTGCTACTTATATCAATCACGTTTGGGAGAGTGGTTTTTTTTAAGGTTGACCTCAGCCGTAGAAGTATGTTTCTGGGAATCTGCCACCACTTAACTTTTTTTTCCTTTTAATCCTCACCCAAGGATATTTTCCTATTGATTTTTGGATAGAATGGAAGGGAGGGTGGGAGGGAGAGAGAGAAAAACATGGGTGTGAGACAGACACATCGATTGGTTGCCTCCTGCACTATCCCAACTGGGGCCAGGCCTGAACCTGCAACCCAGGCACATGCCCTTGACCAGGAATCAAACCCATAACTCTTTGGTCCTCAGGCCAGTGCTCTGACTGCTTAGCCAAACCAGCCAAAGCGTAACTGACTTTCAAAGGTTGAAGCTGTCAATGATTGCTTGGCTTCAGAAGCATATTTCCTGAAGCAAGTTATCACTGACCGATACAATTGTTTAAAGGCACATTTGCTGTTTGTTACTATGACTATATGTCATTGATTGAGTTAATTGATCTACAACCACTCCTGGTAATTACTTGTTACCAAGGCTGTAGAACTGTCAGTCTTTTCCTAATAGTATGGGGGTTCTTTTTAAATTTTCAAAAGCTAGTTGAGATTCCCCGGTGAGGAGAGGCCAAAGGACATTTTTAAAATGGAGTGACATACCTAACATTTAAATGGGAGTTGTTCATATTGCTGTAATCGACTCCATTCTATTTCTGCCTCCAACTTTTCATTAAAGTCAGTCACATTTATGGGTTGTATGTCTGGGTCAGCTTGTTATGGATGAGGATTAGCAATCAGAAAGCTAGAGGTGAAGATGACCATTCAACAAATATTTACCGAGAACCTACTATGTTCCAGTCACTGTTGTAGGCTCTTAAGATACATTGGTGAACAAAGCAATGATTCCTGCCTCTCTTTTTAGTTGGAGAGGAGTCTGGTAATAAATAATAATATGATAAATAATTATATCATGTGTCAGAAGGTGATACGTTTTATAGTAAAACAAAGATAGAAAAGGATAAGAGGGCCAAGCCAGTGTGGCTCAGTGGTTGAGCATGGATCCATGCACCAGGAAGGGTCTGGTTTAATTCCCCGGTCGGGGCATATGCCCACATTGTGGGCCAAATCCCTACTGGGGGGCATGCAGGAGGTGGCCAGTTGATGTTCTCTCTAATCAGTTTTACCATCTCTCTCTCCCTCTCCCTTCCTCTCTCTCTAAAATCAATAAAGAAAAAATAAATTAAAAGAAAGAAAAGAGTAAGAGGAATCAGTGTACCAGAGTTGGGGAGGAGAGGCAGATTGCAATATGCAATTTAACTAAAGCCTTGAAAGGGTAGGGGAGTTAACCAAACATACGTGATAGAAGAGTATTCCAGACAGGGGAAGCAACTAGAACAGAGGCCTTGTAGGGGAGAATGCCTGATATTTGAGGAATAGTAAAAAAGGCCAGTGTGGCTGACACCAGGCATGGGGGGGAGGGGGTTGTGACATACAGGAGGTCAGAGAATAGGTGACAAGATCATGATTGGCTTTATAGACCATGTCAAAGACAGTGGTTTTGCCCTGGCCAGTTTGGCTCAGCAGTTGGATCGTTGGCCTGTGGACCAGAGAGTCCCGGGTTCGGTTCCCGCTATGGGCACATACCTTGGTTGCAATTTCTCTCCTGTTCTGGTTGGGGTCGTGTAGGTGGCGACCACTCAATGTGTCTCTCACATGGATGTTTCTCTCTCTCTTCCTCCCTCTCTCCCTCCCACTCTGTCTGAAGATGAATGCAAAAATGTCCTTGGGTGAGGATTGAAAAAAAGAAAAGACAAGACAGTGGTTTTTACTCTGAGCAGCAGTGGGGGATCATTATAGAGTTTTGTCCAGGAAAATGATAGGTTTGATCTTATAATTTCAAAGGATTATTCTGTGTTGAAAATAGACTATATTCAGTCAAGCGTCTAAGCAGATGGCAGACTATTGCAAGTAATCCAAGTGAGAGATACAGTTGACTTAAACCAGCTCTGGCCAGTTTGGCTCAGTGGTTAGAGTGGCAGCCTGCAGTCCAGAGAGACCCGGGTTCAGTTCTTACTAAGTGCGCGTACCTCGGTTGCAGTTTGTCCCCAGCCCTGGATGGGTCATGCGGGTGGCAAAGACTCGATGTGTCCCTTTCACGTTGATGTTTCTCTCTCTCTCTCTCCCTCCCACTCTATCTGAACAAAAAATGGAAAAATGTCTTCGGGTGAGGATAAAAAAATAATAACAAAAAAAAAATTGACTTAAACCAGGGTAGTAGCAGTGGAGGTAGTGAGAAGTGGTTTCAGGATATACTTAGAAAAGTAGAGCCAACAGGGTATGGATAAGAGAAAGAGGAGGCAAAGATGCATCAAGATTTTTGGTCTGAATAAGTAGAAAGATGTTGTCATCAACTGAGATGAAGAAAGCTGTAGGTGGAGCAGGTTTTCATGGGGAGATCAGGAATTCTGTTTTGCATTTGTTGAATTTGAGATATTGATTACACATTCAATGAAGATGCAAGTGAGTAGTTTGGGAAGGATGTCCAGTAGAGATAATAAGTTTGGAAGTTTTTGGCATATACAGTATTAAAAGCCACAAGAGAGGATGAGATTACAAGGGGACTGTAAGAAGAGAAGAGGAGCAAGGTCTGAGCCCTGGGGCACTTCAGAGACAGAGAAGTCAGGAAGAAAAGGAGGAAACATCAAAAGAGACAGAAAAAACTACCAGTGAGTTAGGGGGGAAACCAGGAGAATATGATGGCGTGGAATTTCACCAAATGGAGAGTATGTAAAGTGGGAAAGACTAATTGCTGTACAAAGAGTACAAGATAGGTATCAGACCAATATCCCCTAAGAATATAGATGCAAAACACTCAACAAAATACTTTCAAACCAAATCCAGCAGCTGAGGTTTTCCCCTAGGAATGCAAGGTTGGTTCAACAGATAAAAATTATCTTGCCGGGCCAGTGGCTAAGTGGATTAGGCATTGTTCCATGGACTGAGAGGTCCCAGTTCAATTCCCAGTTAGGGCACATGCCCACGTTACAGGCTCAATGGCCAGTAAGGGGGCATGCAGGAGGCAGCTAATTGATGTGTCTTTCTCACACTGATGTTTCTCTCTCTCTCCCTTCCTCTCTAAAAAATCAATAAAAACATTTAAAAAATTATCTGGCACTATTTTACTGTGTCTAAAAATCACATATTACATTGTTTAAATATATCTCTTGCATTTCAGCTTTCCTCTTTTTCCTAAAATGTGCAAATATTATTTTTATGTCAGCTATTTGTACTATTTGTTCCATTTTCCTAAGTGAACATTCTCTTGTCCTGATGAAATTTTATCCTAATTATTTCTAGACACTACTATAACTTGTTGGGGTCACTTGACTCCCCAGAATTTTTACCCATCCTACTTTTATCAGTTAGAATATTTTAATTCTCCAGTAACAAAACAGTGATTCAAACCGGCATACTAAGAAGAGGATTTATGATATCATATAGGAAATCCTGAGGGGAGAATAGGCTGCAGAATTTATTGATACAGTGGCTCAATAACTTTAAGGTCCTATATCTCTCCTTCTGCCTTTCTTGGCATTGGTTTGATCTTGGGTGAATAGAAAGGTGTCCACATGAGTTCCAAAATTAGAACATCAATGTTCAGACTAAGAAAGAAGCCATTTCTTTTTGTATCTTTCTTAGGAACTAAGGCAACTTTTTCCAGAATTCCTTAAAAATCTGTTTTATAGTAGGATTACTTCATGCTCATTCCTAAACTGATCACTTGGAAATGAGATTACTATGTTAGAGTTCCTCCTTTTTTGGGATAGTTTTTTTTAATTTATTTATTTATTTATTTTTGCTACAGATGTTTCTCCCCCACACACACACACTGATTTCCCTACCCCTCCCTCCCCACCCTGTCTCCACCTTTGTTGTCCATGTCCATTGTTCATACATACATGCATATAAGTTCTAGAGTTCCTCCTTTTGAGGGAGCAGAGAGACAGGCAGTTCCGTGGGAGCCTAGTCCTCCCACTTCCCAACTGTGTGATCATCGGTTCTGTTTACTTCAGCTGTTAGGGATGATAACACATGTAACATATCTGCTCCACAGATTGTTTTATGGGTCAACTGAGACAAAGTATATGAAACAACTTTGAAAACTACAGAGTCTGTATAAGAACTATCATTAGTTTATTCAAGAGGAATTTGGATCCTGTGATAATGTGCATCGATAAAGTTACAAAAGAAAATAAGGGTTCACTTCCAGTCACATAACTGACAAAGCAGGTGCAGGCATTCCTTCCTATTCTCAACACGTGAAACACTGAATATAAAGTATTTTCAAATGTTTTAGAAAAGCATATCAAAGCTTGAAAAAAAGGAAAATCCCTAGATGCCACAAAAAAGAGGGCAATGAAAGCCACATTAAAAGCAAATGAATTCATGCCACCACAATCCTGGGATGTATTAGACTTGGGTGTAGGCTCTGGAATCCAAAGGTGTTGGGCTTTTGATGTGTGTAGGGACAGAGCTATATCCTTGGGCCAACAGGACATGCAGTCTGGGACCAGGTTTGGGGAACCTGAAGTTTATAGAATCTGGTGGGGAGGGTATCCTATTGTAAAAAATTAATTACAATACAAAATTGGGTACAAAAGTAATATTTATTTAAAATGAGAAATCACCAAAAATAAAATTTTAAAATTATGAAAAATAAACTATTTAAAAAGTAATATATTAATCTTACTATATCATAACTATATAATTATGAAATTATTAACTATATTGACTGTAACAATTTAAAAACAGTATTTTCTAAAATTTTGGCTGTTTATTCTTTAATTCATATGATAAAAAGTTATTTTTCTCAGGCATAGTTAATTATAACTTATTATAATTAATGATATTTTGATAAAGTTTCTTTTAGCTTTACAGCCTGTGATTGGTAATGTTATGTGTATTTTTAGGATTGTTGTCAAATTTGCTTCTTACATATATGAATTGTAAGATTGTAGGATATTTAATTTTTTTTTTATGAAGAGACTAGTTGTAAATATTCTTTGAATTGACCAGACTGTGATCTATGTAGTTATTTTTGTAATGAATTAAATGTTTAGTTTTTTTATCTTCTTCAGTGTTAGTATTTAATATTAAACAGTAAGAAGTTTAATCTTTTTTCCCAGTGTGTTCTTATTATTCATTTATTTTGCTAACTGGTAGGAGAATTATGTTTAAGTACTTAAACTCCAGGTATTTATGGGCTTGAACTCCAAGAAGCACAAGGAGGAAAAGTTAATGCACTTAAATTTATGGAACAAATTTGACAAAGAGAGAAGGAATAAGGATCACACATGTATATTATATAAACATATATATATGGAGAGACACACGCATATATATATGTGGAAAGAGAGAGGAGTATAAATATTGGAAATAAAGGTGTTAAAGAAAAGCAAAATGGAGGCCACAGTTTGAATACGCCCCAAGACTAAACGCTAATAGACATGTAACCAAAACTTAAACTATTTCGATATCCCTGAAATGCTGACCTTAAATAAAGTTCCCATTACAGTGCAATAGAGGTAACATGATCTATCATAAACCACATCGTTACAACATTTACCAATAATGACACCTTTCTGTAGTTGTTGACTAGATCTTCAGCAAGAAAACTCCACTGCAGGCTTACCCTGTGTTAGCACGACCTCACAGCTTCCTAACCAATCAGCCTCCAACAAGTAAACTTTCGCAGTGCTACCCCCTAAAAGAAATGTAAGTTTCTAGTAATCAATCACAATGAAATGAATGTGTCTCCTCCTCCATCTTTATAAACCAAGAGGTAACTGCTGCGAGCCGAGTTTCTAATTTTGGGTTTTGAAGTCTCCTGTTCACACACAATTTTATAGCTCCCTCAAAAAGATATTCATATAAAGTAAAGCTCTCAGAATTTTCTTTTGATGATATAAAGTAATCTTCTTTGTATCAAGAAACCTGGGGTCAGAAAGCAGAGGGACAGGGCAGGGGACTGAGTGGGGCTTGCTGTCTGGTTGCCACACAAGAGGTGTCTGATACACATTTATATACTGGTTGAATTATAAATGAGTGTGCATTATTGAGCTAATCAGAAAAAATCAACCTTTATTTTGATAAAACACCTATTTGTGTAATTCCTTCCTTTAACAGATTAGAGGAGAAAAACTACATGTTATCCTTAAAAGATACAGAAAAAGATTTGGTACAAATCAACATCATTCACGATTTTTTTCTTTTCAATTAATTATTTATTTATGTATTTATTTATTTATTTATTTATTTATTTATTTATTTATTTATTTATTTATTTTAGAGAGGAAGGGAGAGAGCTAGAAACATCAATGTGAGAAACATCGATTGGCTGCCTCCTCCATGCCCCCCACCGGGAACCGAGCCCCCAACCCCAGCATGTGCCCTGACCAGGAGTTGAACCAAGACCTCTCAGTCCATGGGATGACATTCAATCCACTGAGCCACACAGACCAGGCTCATTCATAATTTTTAAACATAAAACCCAAGGAACTTCATTAACATAATATATGTTCTTCTCTGAAAGTCCACGGCCACACATAATATTAAGTGGAGAAAAATGACAAAGAAAAAAGACAAAGCTCATTGTACTGAAGGTCTGGATAGGACAATGAAAGCAAGGAAATTAAGTTAAAGATATGATTGGAAAGGAAGAAATAAAATTTTATATGATTTTCTATATGAGATATTCGATACATTCTATAAAAAGAGTCCAGTTTGTACAAGATCATGTACAAACACAACATTAGTATACAGTAACACAAAAATTTAGGGCAATTTTTCAAATATGCCATTTGCAACATAACAAATGTTAAGGTACTAAGGAATAAATCGATTGAAAGGTGATACAAGAAATTGTCCTAAGATTTTTCTCTCTACTTGGTAGAGACATCTTCAAATAAGCAGTCCCATTACAAGGGGACAGAGGTAACATGAGCCATCATAAGCCACCTCATTATGACAAACACCTTCTTTCTATAGTTGGTAACTAAATCTTAGGCAAGAAAACTCAGAAACTTTTGGAGGTTCATGTAATTACCTTTTTCCCTTCTTCTCCCCCTGCTCCACCACATCCTCTTCCTCCTCTTCCTGTTTTTTTTGTTTTGATTTTTTGTAGTTTTCAATTATTCAGTTAAAGGTCACTACAGTTTTATTTAGTTAAATAGAAATAAATGGAAAGAAAAACCTAAAAGTAGGATATGAATATAAACTGGGGAAATCTTGCAAAATCACAAAATAATTCTTGGTGCTTCCAGAGACAGAAGGCATGGAAATAGACCCATACTTTCCCTAAGGTAGTGAAAGTTGACAACCTCTGATTTGCCACTTCTTATCTCTTAGATTCCAAATGCTATTGCCAGCTATAATGAGAAATTGGTCTCTTTTTAGTTGCATAATAAATGCAAGTCATTGGCCAGAGAAGAAATAAAAATGTGTGCATGCATGTGAGTGTGTGTGTGCTGCTGAGAGAAGGGTAATGCTACTTGACATGTACTTGACATGTGCTTTTCAGTTTTCAGAACCCCTTCATAAACATCATCTCATTGGATGCTCATAGCAATTTTGTGGGATCCACAGAAAAGATATCCATACCAGAGAGAAGCATAGGAAGAAAGTTTCAATTATTCATTTCTTCAAGGGCAGCAGTATGTTCAGAGGACAGCAGTCATTATCAGAATGAAAAGGAAAATGAGTCAAATAAAAAACTTCATCCATGAACAAATAATTGATAAGCTGGACTTCATCAAGATTAAAAACTTCTGCTCTGTAAAAGACACATATATATGGAGAGAATAAGGACACAGATTGGAAGAAAATATTTGTAAAAGACGTCTGATAAAGGACTTATCCAGAATATACAAAGGACTTTTTTTTTTTTTATCCTTACCCGAGGACATTTTTCATTTTTTGTTCAGATAGAGTGGGAGGAAGAGAGAGAGAGAGAAACATCAATGTGAAAGGGACCCATCGAGTGGTTGCCACCTGCACAACCAACCAGGGCCGGGGACAAACTGCAACCGAGGTACGCGCCTTTAGCGGGAACTGAACCTGGGTCTCTCCAGACCACAGGCTGACGCTCTAACCGCTGAGCCAAACCGGCCAGGGCTACAAAGGACTTTTTTAATCCTCAGCCTTGAGAGTGGGGAAGAGAAAGAGAAATATCGATGCGAGAGACACACTGACTGGTTGCCACCCACATGGCCCCTGGGCCGGGGACAAACTGCAACTGAGATAGGCGCCCTTAGCAGGAACCAAACCCAGGTCTCTCTGGTCTGCGGGCCGGCGCTCTAACCACTGAGCCAAACTGACCAGGGCACAAAAGACTGTTAAAACAATAAAAACAACCTGATTAAAAAATGGCCAGAGACCTTAACAGACACCTCACCAAAGAAAATATATAGGTGACAAATCATATAAAAAGATGCTTCATATCATGTCATCACAAAAATGCTAATTAGGACAAAGATGCCACTACACACCCATTAGAATGGCCAATGCTGGGGAGGATGTGGAGCAATAGGAACTCACATCCATTGCTCATGGGAATGCAAAAATGGTACAGCCACTTTGGAACACAGTGCCGTTTCTCACAAAACTAAACATACTCAGCATCTGATCCAGCAATCGTGCTCCTTGGTCTTTACCCAAAACAGCAGAAAATGTCCACACGAAAACCTGCACGTGGATTTTTTTTTTAGCAACTTTATTCATAAACCCGTAATTGCCAAAACTTGGAAGGAAACAAGACGTGCTTCCTTAGGTGAATGAATAAACATATATCCAGGTGATGGAATATCATTCATCGCTAACAGAAATGAGCTATCAAGCCATGAAAAGACATGGAGTAACCTTAAATGCATATTATTGAGTGAAAGAAGCCAATCTGAAAAGGCTATATACTGGAGGATTTCAACTGTATGACATTCTAGAAAAAGCAAAACTACAGAGACAGTAAAAAGATCAGTGGTCAGAGGGGAGGGAGAGATGAATAGGTGGAGCACAGCGGATTTTTAGGGGAGTGAAACTATCCTGTGCGACACTATAATGGTGGATCATATCATTATACATTTGTCAAAACCCATAGGATATACACCAAGAATGAACCTTAGTGGAATCCATGGACTTAGGGTGATAATGATGGGTCAGTATAGGTTCATCAATTACAACAAAAGTACCAGTGTTGTAGGGGATGCTGATAATGGAGGAGACTGTATATGAGAGACGGGGAGTATATGGGAACTCTCTGTACTTGCCGTTCAGTTTTGCTGTGAACCTAAAACTTCCTTAAAAATAAAATTATTAGTTCTAGCCAATGTGGCTTAGTTGGTTGGGCATTGTCCTGTGTACCAAAAGTTCCCATTCCCAATCAGGGCACATGCCTGGGTTGCGGGCTCCATCCCTGGTAGGAGGTGTGTCGGAGGCAGCCAATTTGATGTTAAACTCTCACATCGATGTTTCCACTCCCTCTCCCTTCTCTCTAAAAAAAGTTAAAAAATTTTAAATACAAAAGTGAATGACAATAAATAACATTTTAGATTTAACATTTTAGTTAAGAGTCTTTAATAGCAAAAACTAAGGTGGATTTTGTTTCAGTTTTATAAATAAATAAATAACAAATCACTTGTTTACTAATCCTTTCTCACAATGTTAATAGAAAACTGAGTGGAAATCAGAATGTAATTGTCAGGTTAGTGCAAGTTGAAACCCCTGAATTGCAGGATAGTTTAAGCACTTTGCATATGTCAAAGATCAGCTGATTTGAGTCTTGGTTCTCGGCCCAGCACAGCAATAAGGATGGCATTATGAGTGGCACTAATATGGGATTATCTTTTCTTTTTTGTTTTGGTGAGAAGCTAAGTTGTTTTATTATTTTTATTATTACTATTATTACAAATATAATTACAGATAAACCATTTTGATACATGACAAAAATACATTTCCTCTGTGTGTATATATCACACAAATAATACACAAATGTATTCCACACTGAACAAATAGTTTTTAAAGCTTTAAACATTAATACATTAGCTTATTAAGATTTGAATACAGTACAGGTTTCTGGTCATGAGCTCTTTGCGTTTCTTCTCATGGCCAATAAGACATTCAGTTCCATGTCACCATTTTCCTTGCCTACAGTAGTGATCTACAGTTTGTCACAGGCTATTAAAATAAGACTATTGTATACAACTGTGTAATGTAGTGAGCCAATATCACAAAATACATATAAAAGTACATATAAAGAATATATAATTATAGCCTGGCTGGTATGGCTTAGTGGTTGAACATCGACCCATGCACCAAGAGGTCACCAGTTCGATTCCTGGTCAGGGCACATGCCGGGGTTGCAGGCTCCTTCCCCAGTAGGGGACATGCAGGAAGGGATTATCTTTTCATTCTGGACACATGAATCCCTCTAGGTATTGGAATAACAACACAGTGACTTCTTCCCAAGGAAAGGATTGCAGCATACCTCAATACGTGGACAATGAGATGGGAAATACTCAATTACACACACATGGAAAACGGAGATCTTACAGTATCTCAGGAGCCCAGGATAATCAGGAGACAACATGCAAATGTCACACTACTTTCACTTAGGAGAAGACAGATTTGATCAAATAAACGTTTCATGAAACATAATTAGTGTCCTCTGTCCCAGAATGTATCGATTCTAGCCTGAAATGTATGCTGTTATCCCAACCACTTAAAAACTTGAAAACACCTCTCTCTCTCTAGCTCTCCTGGCAAAATGAGAACTTTGGAATCATAAGTCATTTATAAATGTTTTAACTCCATCAAACTTATTAATCATTTTATTTAGACATAGCATCTTATAGACATTCCTTAGAGTTTAACTTTTTCCATTCTCTTGGTTTAATTATTTTATAGGTAAATTTTTCTTTTTTTTTTTTTTTTTTTTTTATCCTCACCCGAGGACATTTTTCCATTTTTTGTTCAGGTAGAGTGGGAGGGAGAGAGAGGAACAGAGAGAGAGAGAAACATCGATGTGAAAGGAACACATCGAGTGGCTGCCACCCGCACAACCGACCAGGGCCGGGGACAAACTGCAACCGAGGTACATGCCCTTAGCGGGAACTGAACCCGGGTCTCTCAGGACCGCAGGCCGACGCTCTAACCGCTGAACCAAACCGGCCAGGGCTATAGGTAAATTTTTCAAGTAACTGATAGTCTCTGGAAAATCATTCCTGCCTCTTTTTACTCAGAGGTTTATTATTTCCTTCAGCACCACTCAGGTATTACCGCACCAGGAGGGTTTCTAGGAGCTCTCTGAGTAAATACTCTCCCCTTTCATTCTTTTTCGTCATGGCTCAGCCTAACTAGCCAAGATACTGTTCTTGCTCACTGGGACTGTGAGGAACGTGAGGGCTGAGACCTGGTATGGTTATTGGCACGCAAAAGATGTTCATTAAATGAGTGAATGAATGTAGGAATGAATACTGGGGACAACTTTCTTATACAACAGAATTCAGATCATACAAGTTAAAAAAGTTGATGTACATCATTTTCTTGAGATGTAGAGAGCTTGAACTACCAGCTCAAGGTTTCTCAGGCTTATGTAAAATATCAATCACTTTTTCTCACCAAGAGTTTGTCTTTGCTAATTTAAAATATATAGAAAGTGACCAAACTAATATAATAAACACCCAAAGTCCCACCACTTAGAAACTAATGTAACCCTTCATCCTAGTCTCTTTAAGAGATAGATACAAGTAAATATCCCTTTCATCAGATACACTGCTACACGGGCTTCCTGCCTCTCAGCTCCATAGTCACCCTTTTTCCCCTGCTCTGTGAAAATGGATGTGGGCCCTTTAAATTTTTTCCCTTTGCCAGCTGGAACAATACTAAGCTTTGTCAGCAGAGGGTGCAGGACAGGGTTTTGCCTTCCAGTTCTGGTGTGCTCCTGCAGCCCAGTGGACTTCCCCAGGGCCCAGCGCCCACAGAGCGTGCAGCTTCTCCAGTGCTGTGCACAGGAGCAAAGCAGCCAGCGGCACCCAGCAGTGGCAGCTTACCCCCTTCCCCAGCACACTTGGGTAGTAGTTGTGTAGCCTAGTCCCACAAACAGCTTTCCCTAGCACCCCCTAGGGCAGATTTCCAGCAAACATGACCAGCACAAGGCCACATCAACCTCTCTCTCATGTAGCAAGCCACAGCCATGCTCTCCCAGCCAGATCTGAACCTCAGCCCTGCTAGTAGAGGGGGAGTTCCATCTCGGCTAAGTATAGTGGCTGCTCTCGATATTTGCTTTTTCTACATTCTTTAGAGTTCTCTTCTTAATAGCCAATGCCTCATTATTTGAATTTCACATTGTATTTTTAATTCTTTGCATTCACCATTCCCTGTTAACTTACTGCATGGTTTCGCCTGATTGGACCCAAGGAAAAACAGACACCAGCCAAGGTCCCATGACATGTTACATTTTTAGTTCTAGTCCCATAAGTGCCAGAGAGGAGGATTCTGATCCGAAAGAGCTGTCTGCAGAGAAGCGCTGTGCCCTTGGGGACTCACCCTTCCGACTCCTCTGAGCTATATCTCACTGTGACTGATGATTTTGCCAACTGGAATTTCTGGCAAACAGAGGCAGCCTTCACCTAGACTCTAGGTCCTAGAGGTTTTGGATTTGTGACTTCCCTCATGGGACCTCCCAGGCACACCCCTTTTGAAAAGCAGCTACTGGCTTGCTCTCAGGCTCTGGCTGAAACTACACACCTGACTCCAGGAGGCCTTGTGACTCCAGCCTGATGCTCCCACTTGAAAAGTGGAATCAGCTTGACCCCAGTAGCATCTCAGCTTTCCATGAAAAAGTGGCCACCAGCCATCCAAGGGAAATTTTAGCCCCCACTTCACCCCTAACGCAAGGCTGCTGGCTCCGTGGGACCCTCAACTCACAAAGGGGCATGGTCCGAGTATTAAATTCATTCCAGCCCTGGCCGGTTTGGCTCAGCGGTTAGAGCATCAGCCTGCAGTCCAGAGAGATCCGGGTTCGGTTCCCGCTAAGGGCACGTACCTCGGTTGCAGTTTGTCCCTGGCCCTGGTTGGGTCATGTGGGAGACAGCCACTCAATGTGTCCCTTTCACATCAATGTTTCTCTCTCTTCCTCTCTCTCCCTCCCACTCTATCTGAACAAAAAATGGAAAAATGTCCACGGTGAGGATAAAAAAAAAAAATTATTCCATTAATTTAATCAATTGAATATGAGACCCAACTCATTGGACATTATTGGAAATACCAGAGCCCCACTTATTCTGAAACTGGCAATTAAAAGAAAAGAATTAAGCACTTATCTTGTCTTCAGGACAATCAAACAGCTCTAATTGAAGAGAGAAATATCTTATTTACAGAGAAACTCCAGCTAATAAATGTATAAGGAATGATCAGATCAGAAAATGATCACTTTGCCACCTCTAATGAAATAAGTGAGTCATGCAACAGCCATCAAAAGGGTATCCCTGACAGTGGTGAGCTTAATGCACGGATCAGGCTCTCACAGCCCAAGCCCTTCAATCAATCTTAGCAACACTAAAAATAAAACCAGACATTGGATGCCTCCTGATGTAATACTATACGAAAACACAGCACCAACTGTAATATTCTTGCCAAAAGGTTAAACCTGAATCTAATCAAGTCTCTACAGTGAACTAGAAGAGATAAAGGGATTAGAGAAGAAGTTAAAACCACCAGGAAATGAAGAACAAATCAGAATGTAGGATATTCTATGGGACCGCTGATGTCTGGCTTATGGAACAAGCCAGTGGCAAAGAAATGGGGGTGGTAGGTGAGGATACAGTCTAAGAAAAACTTAGAGAGGAAAGGAGAAAAAGAGAAACATCAATGTAAAAGAGAAGCATTGATTGGCTGGCTGCCTCCAGCACCCACCCCAACCAGTGATCAAGCCCACAGCCTGGGCATGTGTCCTGACCTGGAATTGAACCAGCGACCTTTCAATGCACAGGAAAATGCTTAATTAACTAAGCCATACCAACCAGGGCAAAATTACAAAACTACACACACACACAATCCAATTATCAAACGGCGAAGGACCTAATAGACACTTCTCCAAAGATGACATACACATGGCTGATAGACATATGAAAAGATGCTCAATGTCACTAACCATCAGAGAAATGCACATTAAAACCACAATGAGATATCACCTCACACCTGTCGGAATGGCTATCATCAATAAATAAATCAACAAACAAGTATTGGTGAGGATGTGGAGAAAATGCAGACATGCATCCACCATGGAAAGCAGTATGGAGTAAATTCAAAATTTTGAAAATGGAACTGCCTTTTTACCCAGTGATTCCACTTCTGGGAATTTATCCAGAGACCTGAAACACTAATGCGAAAGAATATATGCACCCTTATGTTCATTGCAGCGTTATTTACAACAGCCAAGATTTGGCCCAGCTAGTGTGGTACAGTGGATTGACGTCATCCCATGGACTGAGAGGTCCCTGGTTTGATCTCCAGTCCAGGACACATGCCTGGGTTGTGGGCTCGGTCCCCAGTAGGAAGCCTGCAGGAGGCAGCCCATCGATGTTTCTATCATGTCGATATTTCTATCTCTCTCTCCCTTCCTCTCTAAAAGTAACAATAAAAAATTTTGTTCAACAAAAAACAGCCAAGATTTGTAAACAGCCAAGAGCCCATCAATAGATGAATGGATAAAAAAGCTGTGGTACACTTACATAGTGGAATACTACTCGGATGTAAAAATAAGGAAATATTACCATCTCATGGATGAACCTAGAGTATTATGCTAAGTGAAATAAGCCAGTTGGACAAAGACAAGTACCATTTCACTTACACATGGAATAATGAACAAAATAAGCAAAATAGAAAGCTGGAGAGGGAAGGGCTGGGTGAAAAAATGAAGAGATTAAGAAAAAACAAACAAAAAAACCTCATTGACACAGACAAGTGTAGTGATTACCAGAGGGAAAGTGAGGTGATGGGAGGTAGAAGAGGGTAAAGGGGGGAATAAATTGTGATAGAAGAATTGACTTGGGGAGGTGAAGACACAATACAATATACAGATATTATAGAATTGTACACCTGAAACAATTTTATTAAATATTACCCCAATAAACAATAAAAATATGTACATTTGCTTTAAAATCTCTTCAAGTACATGATGTAGAGAAATCTTAAAAAATTATAGCAATGGGACCTGCCCCCTAAATCTCAGACTTACAAATGGTTAACTTTCACATTCCCAGGACAAAGGTATATGATGATCGTGTATTTATTTTATTATTTCCTAAATGTATAGAAGTCTGCCCTTTTAGTAAAGCTAAATTGCAGTTATATAGAATATTTGTCTTCCATTCTTCCTGTAAACTATACATTTTAATGACTTGGGCTTGGAACCATACAAGCCAAGCCCAGCTTCAACTCCAGCCAAGTTACACTCATGAGTAAAAAATCATGACTGTTGTTAAAACCGGTAAATTTTAAGGTAACTTGGTACACAGAACCATTGAGGCATGTTAATAACTTTAAAATCATATACAACATGAAAGAAAATTATGGAAGATAATTCCAGTTGATTTGTATTTTATTCACATTTTGGATATGACCTGGCATAGTCAGCTTCTCGAAAGAAATTGGTTCATATGACTGGAAACGCAGGCAGTGAGTGCTATCGGAAATGTCACTAGGTATCACCTAGTGAAAACGGTGACATCTGGCCTTGATACTGGAACTGCGGTTATTCACATCTGACCCTTGAGAGGACACAGCTTAATTATACATGTACTGAATTCTCTGAAATCCTCTCACAAAAGCAGGGGTGACGTGCTACTAAAACAATACCTCGGCAGAAAAGGTGCAGCCAGCTCCCTGCGCGGTGTTGTTTCACCCGGTAGGTGGGGCTGCTGCGCAGCGGGCCTGTCGGAGGCCCACCACTTACCACACCAGAGCGCCATACCTTTCTCGAAGAGTATATAAAAAAACCACAACAAAACCTGAGGAATAAAGTGAGAAATTTCGGAGCTTTGGAATGATGGTAGTTTTGTGTAAAAAAAATCATACTCGAAAGATCCTAGAATTTATTGTATCTTGATGTAACTCAGAAAGGAGTACTTCAAAACAAATGTATTATCAGTAAGTTTCTGATCTTAAAATTCCACTAAAATTGGATACTAAATTCTTGTGTAAAAAGAAAAGTGTGATGTCACTCAAATGGTTTCCCCATTAAAGCTATGGGGAAATAGGCAAAAATTATCAGAAGCAACTTTTTCAGAATTCTGGAAATTAACCAAAGGCATGTAGCAATCTGAGGTGTTTGTGCAGGTAAAATGGCTGAACATCAGAAAGAGCAGTGAGTGCATTTTGTGATGTTTTCAACTGCCCTGTCCCTAATCCATCTCCATCTCCAGGGGAGTCCTTAAAAGCAGCAGCCCACTGTCACTGGAGGGAGCCAAATAGGGTTGGGAGTTCCACCAAACCTGTATTCCCAGAGAACTGCCATTATTTGACATCTGGTTTTTTCCTAGAAGACCCTCAAGTGCAAGGCCATCTTTATTAGACTGTATTCAGATCTCTCTCAGGCCCAGAAGCCTTTTTCCTAGTGGTGGTTGTACAGATAATTATAGGCAGTTGTGTAATTTTGTGGCTGCCTGGGATGTTGAATAACAGCTGGGGCTAATCAAAGCTTAAAAGGAAATGCTGGGAAATTGTATTCACAGGGGCTTTGAAAGCTCTTGACATATTCCTGAGCATCCAGAAGGGCATGCACATGGTAGAGCTGTACAAATCCTCAGGAAAGACCCGAGAAGACGGCTCACCTCTTACTGACCCAGACTCTGTGCAAGCAGGTAGGACTTACTAGATATGGCAAAGCCTGGATTGTAAAACAGGTTCTGTAATTAATAATCAGTCAATCAACAGCGTGACCTTGGGAAGTCACCTATCTTTTCTGAGCTTCTCAATTTTCTTGTTGGACGGGGACCTTTAGGTGTGTAGGTGAAAGTACCTGTGTTTGTAAGGGAATGGGCATGTAGCTATTTGTATTTTTTCACACAGGTTCTACATGTTTTAATCAAATAAAGGAATCAATTACCAAAAACCAGTTATGAACAACTAGACAAGATTACTGGTAGATCTTCTATGGTAGTAAACTCTAAGGGAATAATATTTTAAAATCATACACATACACACACACACACTTGCTATAAGTCAGTAGAGGCTTTTAATATTGTCTACGTGTGTCTGTTTATTTTATGGAGAAAGGATGAGAGAAGCAAGTATAATACCCAGAAAGATAAAAATAATAAGTTAAACATACATAAAAGTTAATCACAATAAGGTAGGAAACATTCAAATAATTGCAAGCCTATAAGAAACATTATAAAATAAATTACCTCACATTGAATTTTTTGCCTATGGATTTAACATTACTTTTGTTCTAATCTCAAATTTATGAAAAATTAAGACCAACTTTAAGAAGCTTCAATATTCACTTTTATTATTTATAAAAAATTAAGGTATCAGAGTGTATATGGTGTACTGTGTGATTTCGGTTTTGCACATTTATTCAAGTGTTTACATTATTTCAACTTTAATAAACATACCATAATGTGTGTCTTTATAATACCTGATTTAGCTGTCTGGCACTTATACATGTATTATTAATTCATTCTGATGCTCTGCAAGTCAAGAGGATGTTAAAAGTGATTGGCCTGAAATCACTCCAAGATGATGATTTATAGAAGCAGTTCTGCTGCAGCAATTGCCACGTATTTATGTGTGCCCCTTTAATTTTTCTCCCTTAATTGATTGTAAACGCCCCCCCCCCCCCCCCCCCCCCGCCACACACACACAGAAAACATCTGGAAGTTCTGTTACTTTTTAGTCCAATAAATAATTTTAGCTACGTTTAGTGTAGCTTTTTAAGGCCTTCAACAATTGAAAAAAATTAAAGTCAAGCATGTTAAAACCCTGTTCATTTATAAAATAAAAATAGAATTATACAGGTTTGCAGTTAGAAGCTACTGTTCAAAACCTATCATGCATGTAGTAGCTGCAACCCAACTGAAAGTCCTTGGTGCTGGCAGTAGGGCACACAGCCCATTGCCAGCAATATGAGGCATTAGGAGCACACCATGATGTCAGAGGTCTGGATTTACATGTATTAAGCCACACACCAGCAAAGTCTCTGATAAATACACATCATTTTAATAATCAGTATTTGATAGCAGATGAAAACATGCATTAGACTAAAAATGCCACAAATTTGTTTTTATATCCATTCACTATAAAATTTTCTTTTTTAAAATTTAAAGTCTTGGTTCCCATTTTAGAATACACAATAATCAGGAGGATACATGATAGGGAGCCAGTTTTCAGTAAAAGATGCACAATGGGTCCATCCAAGTAACTTCATCAGCTATAACAAAACACAGTGATATGTTATTAAAGAACAGATTTTCAAGCTCAATGTTTAAAGTAACTTTTGCATTAAATATTTAGTAATAATGTAGTATGTAGAACTCTCCTTCCATCTAACCTACCACCAATCCAACTTCTTTCCCTCTTACCAACTATAAACTTTCCTACCAGCCAACCTATCCTGGTGATTATTATTATTATTATGTTTAAAAATATGTTTTCACTGATTTTTTGACAGAGAGAGGAAGTGAGTGAGAGAAAACATTTATGGAGAGAGAAACATCAACCAGCTGCCTCCTGTATGTCCCTGACTGGGGATCGAGCCCCAACCCGAGCATGTGCCCTGACCGGGAATCGAACCAGGACCTCTCAGTACATGGGATGACACTCAACCACTGAGCCTCACCGGCTGGACTATCCTGGTGATTATTGTCATCCTGCCAATGTCCCTTCTTTCCCTCCTTCCTGCTAACCTTTCTGTTTTCTTTACCAATTAATTTTCTTGCTCCCTTCCTATCAATCTATTTCTCTTTCATTCAGTTTTTCTGAGTGCCCAGTGCATGTCAAACACCAGTCTAGGCATTGGGAAAACAGCACCAAACAAACTCACTTCCCACTTTTAGAAAACATATGTTCTATTCAGGAAAACCAAATAATAAAACAGCAAATTAATATATGATTAAATAAGTTAATAATTAAGATATATACTAAGGATACAGTAAAAATAAAACTATATAATAGTGACTGGGAAGTTAAATGGAATCTCAGGAGGTAACATTTAAGTTGAAACCTGAATAAGAAGAAACATCCTTTGTGTAAATCTGGGGAAGAGCTTTCCCTATAGCTGGAGTAGCCTGGGCCCGGTGGGAAAGGGCGTGGCTGTTTTAGCCAAGCAGAAAGAAGGCTAGTGTGGCAGAAGCAGAGTGAATAGGGGAAGAAGTGTGATCTGAGACATGGTTGGAATGGAAGGCAGGAAACAGATCACATAAGGCCTACGGGCCACAGTGAGGAATTTGGATTATATTCTAAATATGATGGGAGATTCACCAGTTGGTGTCTAAAGCCAGTTTCTGGTTGCTGGTTGGAAAATAGACAGTAGGGAAGCAGAGTGGAGGGGACACAAGTTACAAAATGTCCCTGAAGTGAATGTTTGGGTGGATCACTGGCTTCACAAATATAAGAGTTCGCAGATTACAGCCTACACGATGAGACCGGACTTAATAACAATTAGTTCCAGAAAGAGTTCTCTTAACCTAGTCAAAGATCTAAAGGAACTAATTTAAAATGTCTTACAATTTAAACTGATTGGTGAAGGTACACAAAAAAGGGTCTAAGAGTAAAGTTAACCTATAATTTAATAAAAAATTTCCACAGAAACCTACTGGTCTGTTTTACATCCAAAAGAATACTTTAAATATAAAGAGCAGATCGTTGGTCACATTTGGCATAATCAACATTCCCCAACCTCCCTATATCCTCCTTTAGGCATAAACCAATTATGCATAACAAAGACAAGATGAGACTAAAATAATTTCTGTGGAATTATACTTGACAATTAACTTCTGCAAAATGGACAACCAAAGAATTTCTCGGCATATAATACAATATGTGGTAAAATAACAATGTCCACCCTGGCCAGTGTGGCTCAGTAGGTTGGATCATCATCCCATACATCAAAAGGTCGCAGGTTCAATTCCCGGTCAGGACACATGCCCAGGTCCTGCGTTTGACCCTGGTCAGGTGGCATATAGGAGGAAACCAATTGATGTTTCTCTCTCACATCTATGTTTTTTCTCTCTCTCCTCAATCAATAAAAACATATCCTTGGATGAGGATAAAAACTAATAATAATAATAAAGTAACATTTTTAGAATTAAGCCAATATGTATTTGGAGAAATTACTTGCCCTGGCCGGTTTGGCTCCGCGGTTGGAGCGTCGGCCTGCGGTCCGGAGAGACCCGGGTTCGGTTCCCGCTAAGGGCATGTACTTCAGTTTGCAGTTTGACCCCGGCCCTGGTTGGGTCGTACGGGTGGCAACCACTCGATGTGTCCCTTTCACGTCGATGTTTCTCTCTCTCGCTCCCTCCCACTCTATCTGAACAAAATATCGAAAAATGTCCTCGGGTGAGGATAAAATAAATAAACTCAAAAAAAAGAAATTACTTGTTTCCTTCATAAAGGAAAACTTTATCTTCTACCTATACAAAATTCATAATGCATTATGCCTATGTTGAAAATACCTGAAGCTAAATACAGATTTTCTGGACAGGTGTAAAAAATGTTTTAAAATTTTAAATAGCTTTTTGACTTTCTTTTCATGCACTTCTTTTATAGTTCAAATTACACTGATTAGAATAAATATTAATCTTGATAAAGTTAGCACAGTTATATCACTACCACAAGGCTTTCTAGCTATCTTGTCACTAGGAAGTACTAAAGTGAACTTTAATGATGACAATTTAAATATCACTTACTTGAATACAATTTTTCCAGTTTTCTTTTGTTGGTTTTTCTTCCACAAGTTTAGTTGCAAATTTAAGGCCTCTCCCATACATTTTATTTACTAATGCATGCTTGTATGCAAATGTCAAAACCTATAACGTAAAATAAGATAAAGCTTATCTATGAAATATTTACATTTCAAGGCATACAGCTTCAGTAATGAAACAAATAAGGCTTCTACAGAAGTATCAATTTTTAAATGAACATGTTATAACAAGTAAATTTCAAAAAACTTTTAAAAGAACAGTTAATGTCTTCAAAAGAGGTGGGTATTCCACAGAACAGATCATTTATCTCAGGGAAGAAACTAATGATAAATCACTAGCTGTTGAAATCCATACCAAAATACCTCTTCATGAAAAAAAGAAAGCAGAGCTAATCTAAATGATTGCAAAAATGTAAATTATGATAGAAATACAAAACTATAGTCAATATAAATTACCAAAATTACAAAAGAGGATAAAAGTTTTAAAAAGTGTCAGAATATATAAACTTTCCACTACTTCTGTACCTTTAATTAACATATCTGTCAAATATACTTATAACCATTTATCTGTATTTTTGATCTCCACTTTTGGAATGTGAAAAACATTCTCAAAGAAAGAGATTCTGTGGCACTTATTTGTATTCTAGAGCCAAGTAAAGTTTTCAATTGTTACTCTGAATGCAAACAGACAGGTAACAGTAATGCGTGGCCCCTAATATAGTAGTAGTATGGGAAAAACAGAATTATTTATAACAATTTTATCAAGAGTTGATCAACTTTCTGTTGGACTGGTACCTTAGGCATCTTTCTCCAGCAGTAATCTTTTTTCAGTGTTTGGCATAAAGTAGACATGCGATAATTATTTGTTAGGAAGAACAGCAAACATCGTTGAGGTCCTCCTGTGTACTTAATACTCATTCATAAAAGGCTATGGAAGCCCTGGCTGGTGTGGCTCAGCGGTTAGAGCGTCGGCCTGCGGTCCAGAAAGCCCTGGATTCAGTTCCCGCTAAGGGCATGTACCTCGGTTGCAGTTTGTCCCCGGCCCTGTTTGGGTCGTGCAGGTGGCAACCACTCGATGTGTCCCTTTCATGCCGATGTTTCTCTCTCTCTCTCACCATCCCACTCTATCTGAACAAAATATTCCTCATTAAGGAATTAAATCCTTGTGAAGATTAAAAAAAAAAGGCTATGGTAGGTAGCTTCACTCAACAGATAAGAGAAATTGAGACATCAGAATAATAGAAGTGGTAGAGGCAGGATTCAAACTCCAAGGGTCTGATTTCAGATCCAAATTCTGGTGTAGTTTCCTAAATTCAGCTGAGTTCTTCCTCCATATGTGCTACTGTACTGTGGAGGAAAATCTGAAGCATACAGGGAGAATTTCCCCCTCCTTTCAGAGTTCTTCCATCCTGAAAACAAGCATCTGTCTACTAAAACAAAATAATTGTTTCTGCTGGGTAAGGAGAATTCCATTGATTTCATTTATTATTTTATCTCCAGAGCAAAGAAAGATGAACAAAACTTGTTACATAAGCTCTACTGTAAGAGGCATAGTAGAGAGCTAACAGGATTTAAAAATGTTTTAATAACCAAAATCCAAACATTTATCAATGTTATATTTTCTGAAGTAGGTTTTAAAATAGATCAGCTATACGTTAAGCTGATAATTATTTAGAAGTTAGTCTTGAGAAAAATAATGTCTAAACTAACCAAAATGCCACCTCCTCCCAATCCCTGACAAATTAGCATGTAAATAAATATGGAAAGGCATGAAGACGATTTCTAGAAGATATTCTTTTTCTTTTTTTTTTTTTAATCCTCACCTGAGGACATTTTTCCATTTTTTGTACAGACAGAGTGGGAGGGAGAGAGAGGAAGAGAGAGAGAGGGAAACATCGATGTGAAAGGGACACATCGAGTGGCTGCCACCGCACAACCAACCAGGGCCGGGGACAAACTGCAACCAAGGTACATGCCCTTAGCGGAAACCGAACCCGAGTCTCTCCAGACTGCAGGAGGACGCTCCAACCACTGAGCCAAACCGGCCAGGGCTCTAGAAGGTATTCTTAATTCTAGCTTCATATGTTAACTGGCTGGCTTAACCAAAGGAACACTACATACATTTTCAAACTGCTTTCCAAATTAATATGGCTAAACAGCCACTTTGCTGACAGATAAAATAATGGTAAAAAAAAAAAAAATGGTTATAAAACAGATATGACCAATACAAGGTATTGCTAAACATGTCTGCTTCAGAGCCAAGCTTAGCCTCACTCCACTTATTCTCTTCTTCTTCTGGCCAGTAACTGGGAAACAGGAAACAGTAGGCAATAGGGCACACGAGAAGTTTGTGAAGTAACCACCAAAAACTGCACAAAAACAAGAAGCAGAAAGGTTACCTTGGTGTCAAAAAGATCAGTCCATTTTGTAGTTTCCCAAAAAGTTTCTGTTAGAGAATCCAAAATACTTTCTCCTTCTTCTTCTCTTCCTTCTGCATCACTTGAAATGGCCCCATCTTGATCCTCTGCTTGAAGAAGATGGTCAGCCAGGGCACATCCTTTTCTACAAAGGGCATCTACGAGGGTGGATTTTTGTTTGTCCATGTCACTGCACATCAAATCAAAATATATTTCACAGATCAGTAAAATTTCCTTAAAAGTACAGCATTATTTGAAATTCATGCACTCTTCTTTTTTAAAAATATTTTATTGATTTTTTTAGAGTGAGAGGAAGAGAAAGAGAGATAGAAACATTGATGTGACAGAGAAAGATTGGCTGCCTCCTGCACGCCCCCCACTGGGGATCGAGCCGGTAACCCAGGCATGTGCCCTGACCAGAAATTGAACTGGGACCTCTCAGTCCATGGGATGATGCTCAATCCACTTAGCCACACCAGCCAGGCAAGAAATTAATGCATTCTTTTGCTTAATATTTACATTGCAGAGATCTTACATAGCTATGTGTATACATTGGTATTGTACATCAAGTAAAACTTCTTATTTCTAATAAACATCAAATGAGCCACTATTTTATATGGGTTAAATGAGTTCGGACAGCTGGACTTGGTTGAAACAGAATGCCATAAGCAATAAAGCTGAAAATTATTTGGTTCTAAATTCTGTCAGCTACATAACTCTTAATCAGAATAATATCTTCTAAGTGTTTGGATTTCTTATAAATAGCAATTATTACATATTTTTCTCTGTGTATATATACAGACGTAGAGAGGTTCTTCTAGTCATGGAATTTCATGTATAGAGCAAATAAATAAAATGCTTACTCTGAATGTGCCAGGAACTGTTTTACCGTTTAAAAATATTGACTCATTTATACTCAAAACAATTCTATGAGTAAGATACTATTAATTACCCCCATTTTGCAAAAAAGGAAACTGAGGCACAGAGATTAAGCAATTTGTTCAAGGTCCTACAGTTAGGAAGTGGTAGACCCAGGATTCTAAGACACTTAGTCTGTTACTGGAATCCCTGCTCTTAATCTCTAGGGTAAACTGCCTTGCTCCAGGGCAGGTTCTGTATTTTCTTCTGATGTATTCCAAACACCTGTCACAGATCAGACAAGTCACAGTTGAATGAAATATAACCTGCACTCCAGGGGGCAGTGTTTGTCTCTAAAATGCTTGCTTATTTGAGGCATTTATGCTTGTGAATACAATGAGTCTGTGAGAAAAGAATGAGGCAAGGTAATCTTCTCAAGATTAGGATAGGAATATAAGGAGTTGCTTATGAAGAAATGGAAGGGCACAGGCTTGGAAGAGATCCTGGTTTAAATACTGGCTTTCCCACTACATAGTACTATAACCATAGGCAAAGTCATTTAATCTCTCAGAGTATCAGTTTGCTTTTCTAGAAAAATGGGGTAAAAATGTCCCTATTTTGCATGATGTTTAGAGAATGAAATTTAAATGCCCCAAATAATCCCTTGTACATAACTGGCACTTCATTAATAGTGGCTATACTTTTTCCTATTTTTATTAACAATAACAACAAAATGGCAATGTTTTGAGACTGTTTCTTTGGAAAGTGTGAAAGGACGCCAACAATGGCCAACAACCAATTTCAAACAAATTCTGCTTGAAAACTATAGCTTGTGAGATTCATAAGACCCTATATAATATCAGTATAAACAATGTAATGCCAGGAGTTCTAGCAGTTTAGAATGCCAGTATTCTAAAAAAATATATTCTGATGGAAGCTGATGGAATCTCTAAGTACTATTAAGGAAGCCAGAACAGTTTCAGTTTATTTGTTATAGTAACTATGAGAGAATGATGATATCTACCCTTGTTAAGTCAATAATTTCCTAGGTTGAAAGTAAACCAAAGTGACAGAGAAAAAATGGATATTGGGAGAATCACTATGAGGTGATGGTAAGAGTTCATGGAAGGGTGAAAGTGAAAGAATGTTGGACCATTAGACTGACATGTGGAACCCACTGTTCCATGGAAGGAACCATACCGCTCACTCACACACGCAGCTTAGCCACTCTGTGTTACCTATCACATTAGGGTTTCTAAAAGCAAAACTATATACTCTCCCCTGCCCTTTTCCCCAGGTAATACTGTAAGGCCAGTTTAATAAAAACTGAAGTTGCTAGATAAGAGATTTAACCTAACTTTAATTTTCATCATTTACTTTACTAGGTTTTACAAACTAAATATGGGGCTTTAATGCTATTAGGCAATAAATAGTTTAAGAAATTAATTTTATAGTGTGCTATGCATTCGCCCCCACTACAACCCAATTCATACAAATCCCCAAATGGCTGGACTGCTTGAACACAGCTATCAAATTTCTACCAGGACAGCACATAACGGCAGAGAAACCAAACTACTTTTTTTCTGCTTCACTTAAAACAATTAAAGAAAATTATTACAAAGTATCTAAGGAAGGAGTATCTAAATATTGATAACTCATTAATTATAAGGATGTAAGAAACACCAGGAAAGAAAAATATTCTCAATAATATCAATCCCTACTTTTAAAAAAGTAACTAAGAAATGAGATGCAAGAAAGATTATTTACTGGTTAGGTACTTTTTTATAGTAGCTGCATCAGGCCTGGGGTCAGTCTTCATAGCAATATAAACTGCTAGGGCCGTTTGATCTATATGAGAAATAACAGCATTTGCAGCTTCAACGATTTCATTAAGTCTTTTCATTCGTTCCTGGAGAGGAAAAAAAATAAGAAAACAAACGGATGTATCAATAAGTATACTGAAGCATTTTCATGTCTGTCATCTCAATTCCAGGATGAGGGTGCTATGTAGCCCACCTGCAGCTCAGGGCATCTCCTACTGTGCGTGATCTTTGCAACTGTCAACGTCTCTACAAAAGCTGAACTTAGACGGGAAAATACCTAATTTACATTCCTGTTAGTGTTAAATGGTATGAGTAGCAAAAAATAAAATTCATAAAAATATAAAGTGTTTTCTACAAAGGCAAATCCTTTTCTGGGTATCTTTAGAAAAGATTTTTGCCCAGCCGGTGTAGCTCAGTGACTGAGTGTCGACCCATGTACCAAGAGGTTACCGGTTCAATTCCCAGTCAGGGCACATGCCCAGGCTGTGGGCCAAATCCCCAGTGGGGGGCATGCAGGAGGCGGCCAATCAATGTTCTCCCTCATCAATGTTTCTATCTATCTCTCCCTCTCCCTTCCTCTTTCTCTAAAAACCAATAAAGAAAAAATTTTTTAAAAAAGAAAAGATTTTAATTGGCTATGTTGCTTCAGTCCCATGCCACATGCCATATAAAAACAGAGGTAAAAAAAAAAAGTACTAGCTGACGAAACAAATTCCAATTATTATTAAAAACATGGAGATGACAGTAAACAAGAATATAACAAAGTTTATGATTATCATGGTATTTATTCATGGTGTTCTCAACAATTTGGTTCTCTCTTGTTCATCTGTTAGAGGTCTCCTTTCAACGCTTTCTAGTTCACTCTAAACCCTTGATAATTTTTAATTGATTATGGCTAGCATATTCCTACTACCATGATTATTAATGAGATGGTCCATGTTAACAAAGTCTGGAACTACGGTTAATTGTTAAAAGCAAGAATCGTAAACATGGTGCAAAGCAGGGGTCCTTCTTTTGCTGAAGGTGTTTAGATTTGTAACAGACCAGGACCACTACCTTCTGGTTCTTGCTCTGTAGGTTAAAGCCAGAAAAGCAATCCTTAAGAGTACCTTTACTACTATCAGTGACCAAAGAGTAAGAATCCTAAACATATAGTAATGGCCAGGTTCCTTAATTAGCTTACATGAACATAGCTGAATGGAACAGTCAATTTGAAGAAACACATTTTCGGTCAGCAAGAATAGAAGACAAATATAAATTTGTCTTTTAATTCAAAATACAAACCTTAACTAATATTACAAACAAAATAAGATACTCATATTAAAAATGAAGACGCCCAACCTTTTCAGCATCCAACTGATGAAGTCGTGCAACATACAGAGGAAGATAATTAGGATATGTTTCTTTCAATTCATTATAAATGTCACTAGAATCCAGCCTATGTATATAAGAAAGAAAAAGAAAATTCATTATTTAACTTCTTTTAGAAAGGAAATTTCCATCTTTCCTATTAATTAACATTGTTTTGAAGTCCCAGTCAATAATAAGGCTTCAATTTGAAATATATGTACACCTAATGACAAAGATTATCAATATTTGCATATGATATAAATATGCTTACCTAGAAAACCAGTAAAAATAAAAAGTGAAAATTATTTCAATTAAGAGTTACTAGGATGGAAGATAAAAATGAGCATCAACAGCTTTCCTAAAAGGAAGAAAAAACATTCACAAATAGCAATAAAAAATAAAGATCTAGAAATGTCCAAGATCTAGTAGAAAAATTGAGATTTTTCTGAAAAATCCAGTCTTGAATAGTAGAGAGACATTCCATGTTCCCAGATGGGGAAACTGAATACAACTAGGTCAGTTCTTCCCGACTGCAGGAAGCAGTGGCCGGTGTCTTCTCAGCCTGCCTTGCTGGAAATGGAACCACTGCATCCTGAACTGGAACGGGGTACCGGGGCCTCAGCAATTCCACACCCAAGGCAGACAAGTAGGAGCTGAGCAGAAGAAAAGAACCCCACTTCTTGACCACATTTGCCTGGAAAGTAACCTCAGCAATAGGCAGCTAGGCTGGGTGAGAAATGCTAAAATCCTGCTCCGCCCAGGAAGAAATTCCTCTGACGGAGCGGAGGAGAACCAGCCTGTTGTCAAGTTTCTGCATCACTACCATGCCAGAAGTCAATCTCTGCAGTCTCACTTCTGAACGGTTTACACTGTACTTTCAACTTTTTATAACATCCTACAGTCAGTCAGAGACTGACCTAAAGATTTTGACTTCTGATGGAGATATAACTTAGTGGAAAGATACGTTTGAATATAACTGACATTATATTGAGAATCATTTTCAAAATATGCTGTCTGCTCTCTGTAAGAACTCATTACTGCAGGGAAGCACACACATTCAGCTATGAAGACTCCAAAAGAAAATCAGTGGTAAGTCATGGCTGGTTTGGCTCAGCGGTTAGAGCATCAGCCTGCAGACTGAAGGGTCATGGGTTTGATTCCCAGTCAATGGCATGTACCTGGGTTGCATGAAGGTTTGATTCTTGGCCCTGGTTGGGGTCATGTGGGAGGCAATCAATTGATATGTCTCTCTCACATCAATGTTTCTGTCTCCCTCTCTCCTTCCATCCCTTCCACTCTATCTGAGAAGCAATGGAAAAAATATCCTCAGGTGAGGAAAAATAAAAAATTAGTGGAAAAAGAAATACTGCATAACACAAATGGAAAAAGCAATCAATATGACTATACATTTCTAGCCCTGGCCGGTTTGTCTCAGCAGTTAGAGCATCGGCCTGCGGACTGGAGAGTCCAGGGTTAGGTACCACTTGATGTATCTCTCTCTCTCTCTCTCTTCCTCCCTTTCTCCCTCCCACTCTACCTGAAGATAAATGCAAAAATGTCCTCAGGTGAGGATAAAAAATAAAATAAGAATACATTTCTATGTAAAAAGAAAACAAAGTGAAATGATAAGCTGGGGAAAAATTCTGTCACAAGTACAACAGAGCATTAATATCTTTTATGTTAAAAGAAAAATTTGATGTGCCAGTAGAAAAATAGGCAAAGAACATGGTTCCACTGACAGAACTTATATAAAGAATGAAATAACATTCAAAAAGCTCAAATTTAACAACTAAAAAAAAAGTAATAATAGCCTTTTCTTTTTGCACCCTATTAAGTAGCAAGACTTTATTTTTAATTACATGGCTTGCTACTGGCAAAGGTACAAGGAGCAACACAGACCATCACATATTACTGGGTGGAGTATATATTGTTATATTCACTCTAGAAAGCAATTTGGCAAAATGTAAGATGATTTTTAAAAATTAATTTCTGATTCAATAATTATACATTAAAGATGCTATCTGATGGAAATTTAAAAATAAATCTATTATGTACAAAATTACCTAGCACAGTATTACAAAGAATAACAATAAATGTATGTATCATGTAGAGTATTTAAATAGGTTATATTTAATCAATAGGACTATATACCATATAGTTATTAAAAATGGTAATTTAGAGTGATATCAGAGGAATGTTGGCATGAGAGATCCCCTTGGTCTTTCCCCTTCAAATTTCAATAATTTGAACAGCTATAACTCAACAAAGAATTCCTTGTTCAACACAAAAGCACACCTGAGAGAACCACACACTGAAACATCTAAAAGTGAGCAAGTGGGAGTGAATGGGAGAGGCGCAAAGGGAAAAAATCTGAGAGGACCCAGGACACAGCCCTGCAGCGGGGAGCTCATGGCGGGCTCAGCACAAAGAGGAGGAAGCAGGTAGTGGCTGGCGCTCCCTTCAGTCAGTAGGAGCAAAGAGAATCAGTGGGCATTCCTGCAGAACTGAGCAGTTTGAGCTTTGGCTGAGCCCAGAGACCTAGAAAAGGACACAGCACATTAGTGAGGCTGCAATTGTCAGAAAGTTGGCATTCGGGACAGAGAAACAAAGCCTCAGAGTCCTGCTGCCATGTAGCATTTAGCCTCCCAGAATTCACCTCTCTCTGCCCTGTTGTTGGGTTGTGGAGCACATTATCTGTGAACCTGAGAACTGGTACTACAAAATAACTTTTATCCCTGAGCAAAGGGTGTACCCTGTGATTGATCCCTTGGCCAGTGCATAGGTACAAACCTGTGGAGGTCCAAGGTTACCTTTACTGGGAGGACAAAACAAAACAGGCTGCCAGGTTCCCCCAGCCCACCACAGCCCCATGCATTACGGCTACACTGATGGCAGTGTCTGGTTGTGGAAACAGCACTGGATTTTCAGAGAGCTAAAAAACTTGTAATTCAGCCTGACCTACTGGAAAACAGTAGAAAGACCTCTTCATATTAGTCTGCTAGAGGAGTGCCACTCATACATAGATGGTTGTACAGAGAAGGAATCCATCAAATACCATGAATAACCAAGGTAGGAAGGCAACTTAGAAAGAAAATGAAAAGCTCCAGAAATCAAACTTAGAGACATGGAAATATGTGATATAAATGACATAAAATTCAAGACTGCAGTTCTGAAAAAACTCAACAAGATGCAAGAATATAGAGTCAGCTAGTTAAATGAGCTCAGAAAACAAATCAACAAACAAAACAAGTACTTTATCCAAGACACTGACACTTTATAAAGAACCAAAGAGAAATTCTGGAGATGAATAACTCAATGAAAGAGATCAAGAATTAACTAGAGAGCATAGGAAAACACAGCTGACAACATGAAGAAAGGATTAGTGATATCGAAGTTAGAAAGCTAGAAATGAAGCAGAGGAAAGAAGAGAGAGACTTGAGCATTAAAAATAAATAAATAAAATGAAAGAACTCTATGAGAACTACCTGCTCCATCAGAAAGAGCAATATAAGAATAATAGGCATACCAGAAGAAGAAGAAAGAAAACTTATTCAAATGAATAGTTGATAAGAACTTCCTAAACCTATATAAAGAGCTAGATCCTCGAATCCAAGAAGCAAATAGAACACCTAATTACCTCAATCTAAAAAGGCCTTCTCCAAGGCACACTGTATTAACACTGTCAAAAATTAATGACAAAGAAAAAATTCTTAAGGCAGTCAGGAAAAAGAAGTAATGTATAAAGGAAAGCCCACTAGGTTATCATTGGACTTCTCAGCAGAAACTCTACAAGTTAGAAGAGAGTGGAGCCAAATATTCAAACTACTGAAAAAGAGAAATTATCAGCCAAGAATAATATATCCATCAAAATTATCCTTTATATTAGAAATAAAAATACTTTTCCAGACATAGAGAAGCTGAGGAAATTCATCACCAGAAGACATCCATTGCAGTAAAAACTCAAGGGGTTTTACTACCTGAAACAAAAACCAGAAGGTCACAAAACTATGAGTTAGATCACCTACAAATTTACAGCACAAACAGGAATAATTTGTTTGTTTTTTAATCCTCACCCGAGGATATTTTTTCCATTTATCTTCAGACAGAGTAGAAGGGGGAGCAGGAAAAAGAGAGAGAGAGAGAGAGAGAGAGAGAGAGAGAGAGAGATGGATGTGAGAGAGACACATTGATTGTTTGCCTCCCACATGACCCTGACCAGGGCTGGGACCAAACCGCAACTGAGGTACGTGCCCTTGACCAGAATCGAACCGCAACTGAGGTACGTGCCCTTGACCAGAATCGAACCCATGACTCTCTGATCCACAGGCCAAGCTCTAACTGCTACGCCAAACTGGGCAGGGCAACAGGAATAATTTGTGACAAGAAAAACATTAAAGGGGGGGGGGGGGTAAAGGTCTGAATTTGCAAAGGAGGATGGAGATCAGATGCATTCAAAAGAAAAAGGACTGCTATATGTACATAATTATATAAACCTAATAATAGCCACACATACACACACAAAAAACAAAACTGAGACACATTGCTTAAAAGAAGAGTAAATAAAGGAAAGAAGTATGGAATACCACCAAACAAAAACAAGAGACAGAAACACAAAGGAAAAGAACCAACAGAAGCACGTAGTTACCAGAAAACAAAAGATAAAATAGATGCAGATTATCCTCATACATCAATAATTACACTAAATGTAAATAGACTGAATTCACTAATTAAGAGGCAAAGAGCAGCAAAATGGATCAAAAACAAAACCCAACCATATGCTGCCTTCAGGAGACACATCGAAGCTACAAAAACAAAGTTGGACTCAAAGTGAAAGGGTAGAAAGTAATTCTATAAGCAAATAGCATCCACAGAAAAGCAGGTGTAGCCATATGTATATTTGACAAAATAGATTTTAAGATAACAAAGGTAACAAGAGACAAAGATAGACACTATATAACAATAAAGGAGACACTACATCAAGAAGATGTAACACTTCTTAATATATATGCACCCAATCAGGAAGCACTGAAATATGTAAAGCAACTACTAAGAGGATTAAAAGAGAAATAGACCAAAAGAACTAAGATAATCAAAGGAAGGAATTGACCAAAACACAACTATAGTTGGGGACCTTAATACTCCATTGACAGCTCTAGATAGATCATCCAAATAAAAAATAAAAAAATATTGGCCTTAAATGACACATTAGATCAAATAGACATAATTGACATTTATAGAGCCTTTCATCCCAGGACACTGTATCATACTTTCTTCTTCAGTGCACATGGAATATTCTGAATTATAGACTATACTTTGGGTAACAAAACTAGCCTCAACAAATTCAAGAAAACTGAAATCATACCAAGCATATTCTCTGACCACAATGCTTTGAAATTAGAAATCACCTGCAAAAAAGGAAGTAAAGAAACCCACAAATATGTGGAGATTAAACAAAATAGTATTAAAAAAATATGACTGGGTCAGAGAAGAAATAAAAGGTGAGATCAAAAGATATATAGAGACAAATGAGAATGACAACACAACATATCAAAACCTCTGTGATGCAGTGAAAACAGTAATAAGAGGGAAGGTTGTATCATTACAGGCCCATCTCAAGAAATGAGAAATCCCAAGTAAACAACCTAGTATCACATCCTAAAGAACTAGGGGGGGGGGGGAGCAACCTAAAATCCACAAAAGAAAGAAAATAATAAAAATTATTGCAGAACTGAATGAAATAGAGAACAAAAAGACTATACAAAAAACTAATACAACAAAAAGCTGGTTCTTTGAAAAGATTAATAAAATTGACAAACTCCTGGGTTAGACTCACTAAGGAAAAAGACAAAAGACCCAAATAATACTATTAAAAACCATGCGCTACCAAATTTAGTAATCTATAAGAAATGCAAAAGTTCCTAGAAATATATAATCTTTCAAAACCCTAAATCATGAAGAATTGTAAAAATCTAAACAAACGGTTAGTGAGAAAATTTAAACAACCATCAAAAACCTCCCCAAAAATAAAAGTCCAGGACCAGATGGCTTCACTAGTAAATTCTACCAAATGTTCAAACAAGATCTGATACCATTCCTTCTCAAACTCTTCCAAAAAAGTTGTAGAACAGGCAATGTTTCCTAAAATATTTTATGAGGCCAACATAACCCTGATACCAAAACCTGGTAAGGATAACACACAAAAAGAAAATTATAGACCAATATCTCATGAATACAGATGCAAAAATTGTAAACAAAATACTACTAGCAAATTAAAAACAAACAAACAAAAAAATAGCACATCACAATCAAGTGCAGTTTATTCCAGGGGCACAAGATGGTTCAACATACCCAAATCAATCAGTGTAATGCATCACATTAAGAAAACAAAGGAGAAAAAGCATATGATCTTAACAATACATGGAGAAAAAGCATTTGATAAGATACAACATCCATTTATGATTAAAACACTCAATAAAATGGGTATAGAAGTAAAGTATCTCAATATAATAAAGGCCGTATATGACAAACCCTCAGCCAATATCATACTCAGCAGTAAAAACCTGAAAGCTCTTCCTCTAAAATCAGAAACAAGACAAGGATGCCCACTCTCACCACTCTTACTCAACATAGTTATGGAAGTCCTAGCCAGAATAATCAGGCAAGAGAAAGAAATAAAAGGCATCCAAATTGGGAAGGAAGAAGTAAAAGCATCACTTTATGCAGATGACATAATTCTAATATATAGAAAACCCTAGAGACCCCACCAAAAAACTATTAGAAACAATAAACAAATACAGTAAAGTCGCAGGATACAAAATCAGTGTACAAAAATGCACTGCTTTCCTATATACTTACAATGAAACTTCAGATAAAGAAAGGGATAAACAATTCCTTTTCCAATTGCAGCAAAAAATAACATACCTAGGAATAAACTTAACAAAGGATGTGAAAGATCTATATACTGAAAACTAAAAAGCAGCATTAAAAACGATTGAGCTCTGGCCGGTTTGGCTCAGCGGTTAGAGAGTCAGCCTGCGGTCCAGAGAGACCCGGGTTTGGTTGGCCCTGGTTGGTCGAGCAGGTGGCAGCCACTCGATGTGTCCCTTTCACGTTGATGTTTCTCTCTCTCTCTCTTCCTCTCTCTCCCTCCCACTCTATCTGAACAAAAAAATGGAAAAATGTCCTCGGGTGAGGATAAAAAAAAAAAAAGATTGAAAAAGAAACAATGAAATGGAAAGATATTCCATGTTCATGCATTGGAAGAATCAATAATTAAAATGGCCATATTACCCAAAACAATATACAGATTTAATGCAATCCTCATCAAAATCCCAATGTAATTTTTTATATCACTAAAACAAAAAATTATCAGATTTGTATGGAACCACAAAAGATCTCCGAACAGCCACAGTATTCATGAGAAAAAAGAACAAAGGCAGAGGTATCACACTACCTGACTTCAAATTATCCTACAGAGCTACAATAAACAAAACAACATAGTATTGGCAGAAAAACAGACACACTGACTGACCAATGGAACAGAACTGAGAGCCCAGAAATAAAACCACATGCATATGGGCAAATGGTTTTTGACAAAGGAGCCAAAACAACAATAGAGAAAAAAAGCCTCTTCAACAAATGGTGCTAGGAAAATTGAAAAGCCACATGCAAAATAATGAAGCTAGATTACAGTTTGTCACCATGTATAAAAATTAATTCAAAATGGAGCAAAGACCTAAATATAAGACCTAAAACAATAAAATACATAGAAGAAAACATAGGTATACTTATGGACTTTGGTCTTAGAGAACATTTCATGAAATTGACCCCAAAGTCAAGGAAGTAAATGTAAAACTAAATAAATGGGACTATACCAAACTAAAAAGTTTCTGCACAGCAAAAGAAACTTTGCCAACAAAACAAAAAGGCAACCAATAGAATGGAAATCTGTTATTTGTAAACAAAAACTCCAATAAGGGGTTAATATCCAAAATATATAACTTAACACCAAACAACAACAAAAAAATGGACAGATAATTTGTACCAACACCTCTCCCAAGGAGACATACAAATGGCCAAGAGACATATGAAAAGATGACCAATTTTACTAACTATTAGGGAAAAGCAAATCAAAACTACGAGATACCACCTCACACCTGTTAGAATGGCTATTATTTAAAACACAGGTAATAACAAGTGTGGGAGAAGTTGGGAGAAAAAGGAACCCTCATTCACTGCTGGTGGGAATGTAGACTGTTACAGATACTAAGTAAAACAATATATCGGTTCCCCCCAAATTTAAGAATAGCCCTGGCTGGTTTGGCTCAGTGGTTAAAGTGTCAGCCACAGACCAATGAGTCGCAGGTTCCATTCCGGTCAAGGGCACATTACCTCAGGTGCAGTTTGTCCCCGGCCCTGGTTGGGTCATAGGGGAGGCAACCACTTGATGTCTCTGTCTCTGTCTCTCTCCCTCCCTCCCTCCTTCCCGTTCTATCTCAAGATAAACAGATAAATAGAAAAAAAATATCTTCAGGCGAGGATTAAAAAAAAATTAAGGCCTGGCTAGTTTGGCTCTGTGGTTGGAGCATCTGCCCGTGGACCAGAGAGACCCAGGTTCGGTTCCCGCTAAGGGCACGTACCTCGGTTGCAGTTTATCCCTGGCCCCAGTTGGGGTCATGTGGGTGGCAACCAGTCAATGTGTCTCTCTCACATTGATGTTTCTCTCTCTCTCTCTTCACCCCTCTCCCCCTCCTGCTCTATCTGAAGATAAATGCAAAAAATGTCCTCACGTGAGGATAAAAATAAAAAATTAAGAATACAGTTACCATATGACCCAGCAATCTCTCTTCTGGGTATCTACCCAAAAAAGTCAAAAATATTTATTTGCAAAGATATATGCACCCCTATGTTCATTGCAGCATTATTCAAGATGGACAAGACATGGAGACAACCAAAGTGTCCTTTGATAGAGTATTAGATAAAGATGTAGTACGTATATACTATGGAATATTACTCAACCATAACAAAAGATGAAATTGTACCATTTGTGACAACATGGATGGACCTTGAGAATATTATGCTCAGCACAATAAGTCAGTCAGAAAGAGCTAAGAACCATATAATTTCACTCATGTGTGGGATATAAAACTGAAACTCATAGACACAGACAATAGTATGGTGGTTATCAGAGGGAATGGGATTGGGGTATAGTAAAGGGTAAAGGAGGCCAAAATATATGGTAACCGGAAATTATTTTACTTCGGGTGGAGGACAGACAATGCAATATAGGGATCATGTATCATAGAAATATATACTTAAACCCTTATGATCCTATTAACCAATGTTACACCAATAATTTAATTTTTTAAAAATGGGCAGAAGAACCCTGGCTAGTTTGGCTCAGTGGTTGGAGCGTTGGCCTGCGGACCAGAGAGTCCCAGGTTCGGTTCCCGCTCGGGGCATGTACAAAAAAAAATGGGCAGAGATCTGAATAGACATTTTTCCAAAGAAGACATACAGATGGCCTGTATATTTATCCAAAGAAAACAAAAACACTAACTGGAAAAAATATATGCACTCCATGTTCATTGCAGCATTATTTATAATAGCCAACTTATGGAAACAACCTAAGGGTCCATCAATGGATGAATGAATAAAGAAACTGTGAGACACATATGTATAATGAAATTGTTTATATATATAATATGGAATCTTTTTTTTTTAATCCTCACCTGAGGACATTTTTCTTTTCTTTTCTTTTTTTTGTCTAGATAGAGTGGGAGGGAGAGATAGGAAGAGAGAGAGAAACATCGACCTGAAAGGGACACATCAAGTGGCTGCCACCCACACGACCCAACCAGGGCCAGGGACAAACTGCAACCGAGGTACATGCCCTTAGCGGGAACCGAACCCAGGTTTGTCGGGACTGCAGGCTGACGCTCCAACCGCTGAGCCAAACCAGCCAGGGCTATAATATGGAATCTTATTCTGCCTTAAAAAGAATGAAATCCTGCCATTTGTGAAAACCTGGACAGGACTCAAGGGCATTATGCTATGTGAAAAAAGTAAAATAGAAAAAGACAAATGATCTCTCTTATAGGTAGAATCTAAAAAAAGAAAAATCAAGGTCATAAATACAGAGAAAAATTGGTGTTTGCCAGAGGCAGCAGGTAAAAGAGTGAAAGAAATGGGCAAACTTTTTTTTTCCACTTTAAATAAATTGGAAAAATATTTGAAAAAAATTAAAAAATAAATTAAAAATGGTATTTTAAAGGACTATTAAATGACATAGGAAATACTCATAAATAGTAATTGGAAAACTAGGATACAGAATCAGTATCATTCACTCTGCTACATGTACAAAAACAGAGGTAAATAATAATAGCACAACGATTATCTTTGGAGAGTGGGCAAAGTGATTTTTCTTTTCTTTTTTGATTTATTTTTATTATTGAGAGTATTATAGATGTCCCCCTTTACCCCCCTCAACCCAGCTCCCACCCGGCCCAGGCACTCACAGCACTGCTGTCTGTGTCCATGGGCTATGCATATATACATGTAAGTTCTTTGGTTAACTTCTTCCCACCTCTGCCCTTTCCTTCTGAGATCTATTTTCTACTCCATGCATTCATTTTCTTTCTCTTTTAAACATGTTTTTATTGATTTTTTTATAGAGAAGAGGGGGGAAGGAAGAAAGAGAGAGAGAAACATCAATGTGAGACAGAAACACCAATAGGCTGCCTCCTGCACACCCCCTACTGGGGATTGAGCCTGCAACCGTGACATGTGCCCTGACCAGGAATAGAACTGGGACCTCTCTCAGTCCATGGGACAACACACAATCCACTGAGCCACACCAGCCGGGCTTATTTTCTTTTTTATACCTCCCAGGAAAATTCTCTTCTAAGAGTAAATCAGAGTAAGTGATTAACATAAAAACTTAAAGATTCCTATCACAAAAGGGAATTCTAAAACAAATATAATTATAAGAAAATTTAAAAGTAACTATAATCCTACCATCTACTGTTGACATTTTTAATACAGCCAGTGCATATACACACAATACTGTTATAAATGGGAAAATAAAAGTAAACTCTCAGAGGATTAAAATCCATTAAAAACTTACTTTGTCATCCACTGAATTTTAAGATCTCGTAATGCTTCAGTAAACTCTTCCTTGAAATCTTTCTCTTTTTCTAAATCTTTTTCTTTATCTTTGCTGCCATTTTTAGTCTTTGTTGGTGGAGGTATTAGGTAGTAATGAACAGGGATTACATCCTATGAATGTGGAGAAAGAGTCTTAGATTAACATGCTTAATTTTACATATTTTAAAATCACCTTTAACAGATGAATATCACATAACATGGACTGTACCTAAGTTGTACTACATAGTATTCCAGACTCTAAGGCAGAGGTGGGCCTGCCAAAGGCCATTTAGATATTTATAACATCATTTGAGGCCCATACAAAATTATCGACTTAATAATTAGCCTGCTATATTTGGACAGGCTAATTTGGTGAGGCATGTGATGTTAGCTGGTATTGATTACACAGGCTTTATATGTTCCTCGGGCTGGACGTTCCCCACCCCTGTTCTAAGGCAACACAATACATAACAAATTCCAATCTGTAATCAAAGTAATTTTCTTCTCAACTTTAAAGTACCAATGCTTATACTATCTCCTTTAAAATAAGAGAGGTAAGCATAAACTTCTCTATGAATGTATTTGATATTTTTAGTTCTACCTGATAGACTAATTATAAAAATGAATTGAGCTTTGAACATTTTGTATCTGAGAAAGGGAAAAAGTAAGTTAGAAGAACAACAAAAAAGATCCTCTTTTTTTCCTAAGTAAATTTAAAGGAAATTTTCTTCCTTCAGTCAACAGGACTTATTGAGCCCCTTAATGTGCCACATGATACTCTGAGAGTTGAAGAACAAAGCAGACAAAGATCATTCTTGCCCTCAGGGAGCATATAGTCTAGTGGGGGAAGACAACAAACATATAGTAAATACAGAATACCAGATATTGATGCATGATATGAAGAAAATAAGCCTGCTAGGTAAGGTGGGGGAACCACTGTAGACAAAGTGATTATGGAAAGCCGCTCTAAAGAGGTATCATTCAATCTAAATAAACCTAAATGACCTAAAAGAATGAACCTCAAATAAACAAGGAGAGGGAGAAGTGTCTGAAGGTAGAAGATGAGCATGTGCAAAACCCTGAGCTTGGCCTGGCCGGTGTGGCTCAGTGGTTGAGCGTCGACCCATGCACTTGTAGCAAGAGGTCGCCAGTTTGATTCCCTGGCAGGGCACATGCCCAGGTTGTGGGTCCAATACCCAGTGGGGAGCATACAGGAAGCGGCAATCAATGCTCTCTCTCACTGATGTTTCTGCCTCTCTCTCCCTCCTCTCTCTTCCTCTCTCTCTCTGAAATCAGTAATAAAAAAAAAAAAAGTTAAAAAAAACCCTGAGCTTGGTACATGGGGAGCACAGCCGTATGTACTGAGCAAATGGGCAGCAACCATATTAAGTAGGGTTGATAAAATATAGTTAAAAAAGAAATCCCAGATTTTATTCTAAGTGCAATAGGAAGACTACCAGAAGTTTTATGCAAGGCAGTGACATGACTAAAGATTTTTACTTTTTGTTTAATGACTCGGAATCCTGTATGAATTAAAAGTTTTGGTTTGTTTTTAATAATTCTTGATTCTATTTGGAGAATGGATGATAGAAGGCAAAAGTAGAAAAAAAGAAAAACAAGTTAGGAAGCGAACCCAGACATGCCAACACTGTCTTGAACTGTAAAACAGGCTGTAGAAAAGAAATGAGTAGATTCAAGATTTTCTGTGAAGGTGGAACCAACAGTTCTTATTGATGATGTTTAAAACTAGGGGATGAGTGCTCGCTACAGCAGCACTTACACTAGAATTGGAACGATACAGAGAAGATCAGCAAGGCCCCTGCGCAAGGATGACATGCAAATTCATAAAGCAGTCCACATTTAAATAAATAAATAAAACTAGGGGGTGAGTAGAACTGGTAGGGATGGGGGATGGGGAAAAGTGAGCCCAGGACTTGGTCCAAAGCATTCTACTATCTAGATGCTCTGTGAGAGAGACAGAATTCAGAGAGAATCTGAGGTCATGGCAGCCCTGAGAAAAGCCAGTGTGAAAGAAGAGAGGTCAGCTGACGCCTGTAGCTGAGCGGTGACGTAAGACAGGAGAATGAAACAACTGGAAAGCCTGACAGCAGTGGCTGATGATCATCACAAGACCAGTTTCAAGGGGACAGCAAAGGCTGACTTTTAAGAAAGATAAAGACAGATCAAGTAAACAAATACAGATCTTTTGAAAAGTCCGGCTTTGTAGAGAGCAGAGAAATGTGCAATTATATCAAATTATGTCTATTTCTGTCTATTTTATTAAAACATATATCTTTACTTATGAAAAGTAATGCATTATCTGGGAATCAAATCATTATACATTATATTTACTAGTTCTGTTTTCAGCATAATAACTAGGTGTCCTTAATTAAATAATCATTTATTAAGTCAATTTCTCAAATCCTATCTCTAGGTTTACATTTAAAATTCATCTAAATTAAACTCTTATATTTGTTTTCATTTTTTAAAATTTCTAAAACGGGATCAAGTTATGTTATCAAAAAGACTTTTACTGCTCTAATCACAGTAACTTAAAAAAATCTTTACACTGATTGAGTTAAAAAATAGTATTGCAAGCCCCCACCTTCCCCAAAATAGGTTTTTTTTTAGCTATAAATACTACATAAATATGGCCATTTAAAATGTTCACAATTAAACTTCATTTTGGGGTATAATTATAACACTAAATATAAGGAACTACTGTTATAGTTGTTCTAATAGTATTCCACCATAAAATAATTACAATTTCAATATGACTCATTTTAAGCACAAAAAAACACTGATGGGAAATAACCACACAAATCCATTTTTAGCCATTTAGGTGCCTCCCTCCCTCCCTCCCTCCCTCCCTCCCTCCCTCCCTCCCTCAGGTCAGGAAGCTAGAGCCTGCACATAACGATCTTATGTGAAATGTGAGACAGAGAAAAGAAATCAGGTATTTTGCTGGGGCTAGCTCCTTCTGGACCCTGCCACCACCCTTTTCTCCTTCTTGAGGTTCATTTTCCTAGGTGGGTACTGCCCTGGACAAAGCCAAGTGTCTGCAAAATTTGAGTTGATAATTACTAACAAGTTCTTATCTGAACAGATTGCTTCAGTGTCATCTTTATAGCAAAGACAACAAACCTAAGTAAGAATTAAAGGTATGAATGGCCTCCAACCATTATTCTTCTGTTCTCTTTGGGATCACACTTCTGTACTATCCAGTATACTAAAATGTGAATGACACTTGCCTGGAGGAGGAACTTGGCAGTCCACATTCACTCTAACCTGAGCTCCCCTAGTTTTCCCTCCTCCTTGCCTGATTAGGGAAAGACACAAACTTCCAGATGGGAAGCCTCTGTTGTGGGCCAACTCCTCCTCTGAAGCTCAGAGGTAAGGTATTTGCTATTATGCTTTAGCACAGAAAAGAGAAAACAGAACTGAATTTAAAATAAACAATCCATTAAAGTTAATTTATGATTAACAATAAACTCTTAACAAAGATTTATAAATAGGAAGAAATCCTATATCACAGCAACCATAAATTATCACTAAAAGCACAAAAGAGACAGGAAAAGTTTAAGATGAATTAGAAGGGAGAAAATCCAGGTTTCATAATCAGCCTTTTATGTTAAATATATCAAATTAGAAATTATAAATGTTAATATAATCTTATAAAGTATATCAGCACAATTTTTTATTACTATGAATTATGAACATGTTAGTTTTAATTCCTAATCAAAAGAAAAATGAAGTTATTCATGGTCATCTGTTCTTTTTGACAGTATTTTCACATTATTCTAAGGACTCAGCATAGGGTCAATTTAATAAAAATTATTTTGTACCAGTAAATCTTGGAAAATCTTGATTATAAGTTTAAAACAGAGTCAAGAAGAATCTTCAGAGCAGAAATGCTAAAGTTCTCTATAATGGCTACTTAAGAGTAAGGTTTTTTTTTTTTTTTTTTTAATGTATCATTCCCGCCACTCACAAAGTATTTCACCAGTGTTTGAATTGAATGGTATTATTTAGAAAGTCACACTTATCCACAAAATCAGTAACTAACTATTCTTTGGGTGATATAACATACCATCATTAAAATTTTGGGTAAAAAAAAACAACTTCCTTAGTTCTTAAATTATTAACAACTAAATTCAAAATTGTAATACATTTACACAAACTAAAATAGCTATTTTAAAGAATAATATATTTGAATGCTATTTATAATCTATTTAAAGTAACCATATATTCTTTCATATTACAATGAGCTTAAAAAAGTGTAACACATTTTCAAATCAAAAGTCACTGAAACCCAGAGACCAAGTCCACAGAAAAACCTAGTTGGTGTTTTGTCCAGGCAATAAAGTAGTAATGTATTTTAGTTATATGACTATAAATCTGTAATAATAATTATTTTTAAAATAAGAGCTTCATGTGTACTTGCACTGGAGAGAGAGAGAAATGAGAAAAGGTAACTCTAGCTGCCAAGTTCTTTTTACAAAGCTTTACTAACCATCAATAATAATTTTTCTATTCATTTGATAGTTTTCTATCTCATACAACCTAATCCAAACAAAATCCACCACAACTCCCCAAAGCTCAAGAGAAATATACAAGAGGAAGAAGAAAAATAAATTTATGCCTTTGTGATATGTATCTTCTATTTTTAATGGGCTCCTAGAATACCTTTTCCTCATTCTCTAAAGCAGTGGCTTGCAAGCTATTTTCACACTGACCCAAAGACAGACAATCTATACATAAAAGTGAAATTACAGTTTTATGAGTCGGGTGAACTGACATTTCCTACTTTATTCTGTTTTTGCTTTAAAGCTGGTTATATTTCATAAATGAATGTACAAGGCCCACCAATGGGTCAAGAAGCGCAATTGAGAAATACTAGTCTATAGAGGAGCAGATTCTTAAAATATTTTTTTTCTTCTTCACTGATTTCAGAGAGAGAGGAAGGGAGAGGGAGAGACAGAAACATTGATAAGAGAGAACATCGACTGGCTGCACCTCCTGCAATGTCCCCACTGGGGACTGGGCCCAAACCTGGGCATGTGCCCTGACTGCCTGACGAATCGAACCGCCAACCTCTTGGTGTATGGGTCGACACTCAACCACTGAGCCACACCAGCTGGGCAAATATTTTTTTAATCTGGAAACGCTCAGCTGGTGTGGATCGCTGGTTGCACCAGGAAGTCACTGGTTTGACTCCCGGTCAGGGCACATGCCCAAGTTGTGGGCCCAGTCCCCAGTGGGGGCCATGCAGGAGGTGGACAATCAATGCTCTCTCTCATTGATGTTTCTCTCTCTCTCTCTCTCTCTCCCCCCCTCTCCCTCTCCCTCTCTCTAAAATCAATAATGAAAAAAATATATATTAAAAAAAAATCTGGAAAGGTGATTACCAGTAGTGTATTCTGTTTGAACAAAGTATTTATCATTACATGATAATTGGACATTTCAGAGGTCTTTTTAATAAATAAATTTCACCTATTATAAAATGGTCAGCCCGTTTCATATCAAACAAAGAGGTATCTTTTGTTTATACCTTAAAGTACTAATTCTCCCACAGCAAAAGCTTCCTGCTTGAACTAAAAAAATCACTAAATGATAAATGTCAGCAGGTTTTCACCAGAGAGCTCATCTCTCTCTCTCAAGTACACCTGAAGCAGAATTTTTCTCTTTTGAGTTAACTTTGGCTCCAGAATTTAATCAGAGACTGTCAAATAAGTTACAGAAAAGTTGATCAGATTACTTGCTAATATATGGTCTGAAAATTTACTTATGCTCTTATTGTAAGTTTTAATTTTGGGTCAACAGTCCTTATTTCTGTTCTTGCTTTGTCCATTGCTGTTTGTCTCTGCCCTTTAAGAATATGCAAGAGCAAGGAATAAACTTCACTTGAAATACCTTAATAATATTTTTAAACCAAATCGTCCAATTTAAGAATTCTTTAGACTTTAAAAATAATTGTTTGGCCTATCTATGTAGCTGAAAAAAATCATATTCATCTCTTTATAGGATTTTAGATATGCAAAATTTCAAATAGTACTCCTTATCTATAGTAAGAAATAAATAGCATTAATTTCTATCTATCTATATATATAAGACAGGGGTCCGCCAGCAATTTATGGTAGGAAAAGTAACTTTAGGAAAGCAGTATGCCAACACTGATAAGCTAAAAGCACTACACTGCAGAACTTAAAGAAAGGAAACTAAGGGAGAGACTTAAAAAAAAGATTTATAATAGTGACAGAAAAAAAAAATTTAACTAATATGCAAATAAGGCTTTAAAACATCTTTTTAAAGAACTGACAATCAGTACCTTTTTAAATTTTCCTTGTCGTTTTGCTGCAGACTGGCCCTGGGAGTTAGAACGACATTCTGTAAGAAAACATGCATCATCTACACAGGATGGAGACACCACCTCTGTCTAATTTTCTCCCAGTTTACATTCCACCTGTATGTGTCACAGTACTTAGAAGGGTCAGGTCTGTGATCAAGATGGCAGGTTTTTAAAGAAAGCAACATTGCCACTTCTGTTTTTTAATGAAAATGCACTCAAATGTTATTCCTAAGGGCGAATGATTTTCAATTTATTTTGAAAGTTTAGTAGAGCAAAATCCATTAGTTATCAAAACACTTTTGTAAGCATTAAATTTAGCTGACAGTCTACAGGGACTGATTTTTAAGGACATCACAACAATCACACACAACAAATGCACTCTTAGAAAAAGCTTCACTCAAGTCAAAGAGAAGTAAAAATGAACCTTCCCAACTACCAAAAATCATAAGAAATATAAAACTACTGAGGGAAGAGTAAATAAACAATGTCTTGGGAAATATAATTAACTCTATAGTTTTAGGTTCTTGCTCTCAAGAAAATCTAACCTGATAAGTAATAACTACAGTTAATTCCACATGTTTATAACTTCACAACTGCCTCTAAAAGAATGCAGCTAGGAAGTAGTAATTATCTCTGATTTGCTAAAATCATACTTTTCAATTGATTTTTTTTTAGAGAGGGAAGGAGGGAGGGAGGGAGAAAACATCAATTTGTTGTTCCACTTATTTGTGCATTCACTGGTTAATTCTTACATGTGGCCTGCCAGGGATCGAACCCACAACCTTGGTATGTCAGGATGATATAAAAACATCCTTTTAATAACAATGCTCTTCTGTCATAGTCATCACAAGGACGTGGACACTTCAAAATAGTTATCTGGATGTGAACCTCATTGCTGAAGCCCCATGAGGAAGCAGCAATGATACCCAGGAAATGAAGTCAACAAGAAAAGCCTATAAGGACTTCTTAAATCAGTCCATGAATTCCAAAACAACGGGAATTCCATGAATTCCAATAATTCCAATACAATCCATGAATTCCAATACAATTAACTAGTCATTCACTTCAAATCATACTAAAGAATATCAAAATAAATAGTATAGACTGAAATGAAACTCAAGAAATGTCAAAAGTTTGAAACAACTTTTCAAAGCACAAAATTCCTAAGTTATGCCTCTATAAACGCAAATAAATGATCTTTGGTTCAACAGTGATAAGAAGTAAGTATGCCTGTTAAGATGTATAAGATCTATTCATTTGATAACAGCATTTATAGATTCCAGCATCGGGTGGTAGGCTTAGTTTGTAAGAACTAATGCTAAAGAGAAATACAAAATTGTAAGAATGATAACTTTTACTAGCACTGAGCTAAAATGATATGACAAAAGGTGGCAGAGCTATATAAACACTATTCTCCTAATAAATTTGTAATGAAAAGATAGAAAAGCTAAAACAGGTAGTTATCTAACTCTAATATTTATCTCTAAAATATAACCAGAAAAATGTTTTAAACAAAAAACCCCGTAATTTTGAAACTACAAAATAAAAGGCAATGCCAAAAGAAATACCTTGTAATTATCAACACAATTATGTACAAGTCCAACAAGAGAAAGGTCTGTTAAAAATATCGTTCATTAGTAATAATCTTTCTGACTAGTTTTTAGAAGTAACCCCAAAAGATCCACTATTACATTGGTTAAAATTTTACAAAGTGCTTTAACTTTAAACATTCCATTTATTTAAACCAAGTTTAATTTATATGTATGTTTCATGGGAAATTCAAGTATATTAGCCATGTAAGGTAGAACTGGTTCAGGGACAAAGTAACTTAAGCATGGGAAAAAGAATACTAAATATTTTAAAATATAAGCAAATATTAATTGACCTCTACAAGTAACTTGGTAGGAAAAAATTATAATTTCTTTCTTCTTTTTTTGCCAGGGAGATCTTCTCTTTTACCCATTCTGAAAAGTGGAATTAATCCCCATCTTTAAAGAAAAGGAAATTTTAGAATAGGTAATTTCAGTGTCAAAAAAAAAAAGCAAAAACTAGTACTTACAGCTTTCTTTCCAAGTTCAGTCTTTGACAATGTTAAGGACCCTGCAAGGTAGCATCCAGGTCCTGCCCCTTTAGGTATTCTAACAAGAAGATTCAAAAGAGAAAAAAAAAGAGAGAGAGAGAAAGTTTCACAATTAGGGATGGGGTGGGGTGGGATAAAACAATTGCATTCTGAAATTTCCATAACTAAGATTTCAAAAATCAGAGGGAGAAAATACCTTAGTATAAAATGGTCAATGACAACATACTATAAATTTAGCCCAATGTAATGAACTAGCATTAACAGACTACAGTGTGTAAGATGGGCATTACGTGTAAGCAACGTCATCACTTACTTGTCATCAGGTAAGGAAGTAACAAAGAATGGCTGGTTATATTTGGGTGGCAGTGTCAAATTACTCGATTTCTTCTTTCCTAGAAGTGCAAGACTATGATTTTCATGAATATCTAAGCTCAAGGTATTAGATAACCTATGAGAAACAATAAATGGAAGATCTTTAAGACGTTCCAAATCACTGATTTGCTCATGACGAATCTGTAGTCGAATTGTATAATCTCCTTTCTCCAATTTCATAGAATACTAAAAAAAAAAAATTAGAAAAAGTAAAGTTTAGCCAAGTAACCAGAAATTATAGAAAGAGGATAAATAGAAATAGTTACGACTTAGAGTGCTCACAGTAGATGAGGTACAGTGCCAGTTACTACACACAATTTACATACACACAAAATCCCAATCAAGCAGGACCAGGGACATCAGTGAACTGTCCAAGATCACATATAGGGTAGTAAAGGACAAGGGAGCTAAAAGCAGGTCTGACTCCCAAGCCCTCATTCTTCCCACAACTGCAGGCTACTCACTCCCCATATTCTCAGCTAAATCAGTCTGTTCCAGGCTGAGAAAAGCTATGTTTTCTAGTTCATGGTTACTCAAGAACATATAAAACAACATCCAAAATTAGCAGAATTGAGGTGCCATATAATATCTAAGACAGATATACACACGTATGTATACACATGACCAGTAATCTTTCTATTATAATCAAAATGCCACATTGCTTTATTGCTGATAGAAGCCAACAGAGATCAAGGAATATAAATCTACTATGCTCCACCTAGTTAACCTGCTAGAGAAGATGGAATGCTGTATTCTGCATCAGCAGTTTCTTCTGATGAGATTTTTTTTGTTGTTGTTCAGGTAGAGTGGGAGGGAGAGAGAGGAACAGAGAGAGAGAGAGAAACATCGATGTGAAAGGAACACATCGAGTGGCTGCCACCCGCACGACCAACCAGGGCCGGGGACAAACTGCAACCGAGGTACGCGCCCTTAGCGGGAACCAAACCCGGGTCTCTCCAGACCGCAGGCCGATGCTCTAACCACTGAGCCAAACCGGCCAGGGCTCTGATGAGATTTTAAAAGCAACTGAAGTGCCCTGGCTGGTTTGGCTCAGTGGCTGGAGCATCGGCCTGCGGACCAGAGAGTACTGGGTTCAGTTCCCGCTAGGCCATAGTGGCTAGGGGCACATACCAAGAAAAAAAAAAAAGCCTTGGCCAGTTTGGCTCAGTGGTTAGAGTGTCGGCCTGTGGTCCAGAGAGACCTGGGTTTGGTTCCCACTAAGGGCGCGTACCTCGGTTGCAGTTTGTCCCCGGCCCTGGTTAGTCATGTGGGTGGCAGCCACTTGATGTGTCCCTTTCACATCGATGTTTCTCTCTCTTTCTCTCTTCCTCTCTCTCCTTCCCACTCTATCTGAACAAAAAATGAAAAAATTTCCTCGGGTGAGGATAAAAAAAAATAATAAAAATAAATAAATAAAAGCAACTGAAGTGCCCGGCCAGTATGGCTCAGTGGTTGAACATCGACCTATGCATCAAGAGGTTGCTGGTTCAATACCTGGTCAGGGCACAGGCCCAGGTTGTGGGTCTGGTCTCCAGTGGGGGGCATGCAGGAGGTGGCCAATCAATGTTCTCTCTCATCAATGTTTCTATCTTTCTCTCCCTCTCCCATCTTCTCTCTCTAAAAATCAAATCAATAAATAAAAAAAATTAAAAGCAACCAAAGTAATGGTTCTGCAATAACCCAGTCTGTACTAGAGAGGGCTTGCTTTGAGAACAAAAGGAAATCATTCCTTGAATGACTAACAAAAAAATATCTTGCATACATCATTTTCATTATTAGTATAAAATTATAAATGTTGTAGGATTTACATTATTTCCTTGTAACTATTTTAATCAGGGATAAAATTTCTGTAACTTATGATTAAAAGGTTTTTTCTTCAATACAATAATGCTAAGCACAGTACTTGGCATACAGGAAGTGTTCAATACACAGTTGTCCAACAAAAACATAAATTTGAAAGTTCTAATAAACTGAACACTGGGCACTACTATAGTGTTCTTTATCCAGTTAAGACCTAGAATCATTTCTAGGTGCTCACATATATAAGATGATTTGTTTTCAACCTTCAGATGGTTGGAAGCAGTGGGTGGGAAGGAGAAACACTAAAAATAAAAAGCTATGCTGGCCAGTGCTTATGTCATCCAGGCCCTCATCTACCTCAAAACTTAATTCAGCTGAAATACTTGGCTGAAACGTTGTCACGGTCTGTTCTACAACAGACAATTGAGCTTCTAGTGATGTGTCAAAGTACTAGATGCAAAACTATGACATTAAACACACACACACACACACACACACACACACACACACCCAATAATATTACAATAAGAAAACATAAAGAATTTTTTAGTTCAAAAAATGGCTTCTATTAATTCTAAAAACCACTGCCAAGTTCATACCTGATGTGGATAGGCATCGCCTGAACCCATCTGTCTTTTATTCTGGTCAAATATGATCCATAATTGGCTGTCAAATTCTGACTCATATAATAATTCACAAAGTAGTGGGCAGCTTGGAGTCACTTCCCCACTTTTGGGCTATAAGAAAAAAAAGAATTCTAATGCAGATTTGTAATATAGTTATTGATGAGACTTTTCCATTGAAATTATTAAAATATTTTCTTGTGGTAGCCAATTTAAAAAATGTAGAACACCCAGTATTTTGACATTAATACTGATACTTCTCTTTTATAGACTTTTAAAAATACAAACCTAGACAGCTGTATTCATTAATAAAGCAATATATATTTTCTTTATAAAAGTGAAATTTCATAATTTAATGAAATCAATCATCTCCCAAACATTAAAACCAAATACTATGTTTCAATGAGTTTTACTGAAATCTATGGATCCTACAAAACTCTCTGATCCAACATTTACACTGGCCTCAACTACTATTACCACTCTTTCAACCTAGGAATTATTCTAATGTCTCACTGCTCCAAAGCCTGCTATACAGAAAGCGAACAGGACAACTACTACGTAACCAGAAAGCATCTGGCACTGATGAGACAGCTAACCTCTGAACAGGTAATATTGGACAGGTACCAATGATTAGATTCAGTGATTACAAAAACTAAGAATCAAAAGCCAGGTCACCTCAAATTAGAATTTGTAACTTCAGACTTGAATGGTACTTAGATGGTACTATGATCATTATAAATAATTATTACAAAAAATAATTCCAAATTAACCAATTACTTAATTCTATTTCATATATACACAATGAATACACCATCCTTCCATTTTAAATTCATAAACAAAACACTATATAAGTATATTTTATTATAAAGACACTCACTTGATGAAAGTTATATGTAAGGATCATCTCATAAAGTTGACGATTATTTGGCAAAACATCTCTTGATCCTAAAGGTTTTGTTTTTGCACTCAGTGGACTGTAATGAGACAATTCATAAATGACTTTATTCAAGAATTCATTTAATGAGACAAATATAACTATAATCAACAAAATCTATAAAATATCACGTGACAAATAAGTATTCCTAAACACTGTCCTTTTCAGTATATTTTGTAATTTTTTTTTATCCTCACCTGAGAACATTTTTGCATTTATCTTCAGATAAAGTGGGAAGAAGAGAGGGAAGAAGAGAGAGAAACATCGATGTGAGAAAGACACATCGACTGGCTGCCACCCACACAACCCCATGGGGTTGGGGACAAACTGCAACCAAGGTACATGCCCTTAGCGGGAACTGAACCCGGAACTCTCTTGTCCGGGGGCTGACGCTCTAACTGCTGAGCCAAACCAGCTAAGGGCATTTTTGTAATATTTTAATCATTAACTTACCTAAGTCTTTACTGACTGAACCACAGCAATACATATTATAGTTTAAAATTTGTAATTACAAAGGTAATCTTTTCATGATAAAAACATCTTCAAATATAAACTAATAGCCCTTAATATAATCAGATCCCAATGCTGGGGCAATTGCTAACAGTGTTGAAGGATAGGTTTTGCCTGGCACTCACTCCTCACAGGATAGGTCCTGCCAGATGCTCTGAAAATTTTACATACATGTTATCTAATGCTTGAAGCCACTGCCTCTCAGAGACCTGCCAGGATTCCAAAGTGTCATAAACTGAATTTTCATCTCCAGCATTCGGGTGGATTTAAGAAAATGACTACCTCTTCAAAGAGTGTAGGCGATCCTCCCGCCCTCCACCATATCAATACTCAACATCTGTAGCCCTAAAACATTTAATAATACCGTAGTGTTTGGACCCAGCTCTTCAGAGTTATGCAGGGAGCCAGATCTTCATATTTCAAGGAGGACTGAACATCAAAACGGTTGATTCCTTCCGATGCATGCTATAAAGGATATTTATCAAATTAGTTTCTCAAACTTCACTGAAAATAAACTGTATTTTAAAACAATATTTGGACGTAAAATAAATGTCTAATGCAAAGTTTATAAGCACCCATGAATAGGACTACTTTCAGTGGTTATTTTCAGAACTACAGGCAATTTTCTCAATGAACTTTAAATCCAACCATTGAGATTATTTTTCAATAACACAAATAAATGACATTAAAAATAATGAAAATGCAGAACTCACAATGTTTAACTGAGGAGTAGTACACACTATCCCATGGAAAGAAATGGTATAATCAATATTGACATCACTAAGACTTGCCCACCAACGAGCAATGCAAAATTCTATTGCTTTCCCACTCTGCAAAGAAAGAGAAAATTACACATGTGTAAATAATCTTTGTTTTCTATTTCTTTCAAATTATAGAATATAAACAGTAGGTGTTTCAAAGCAATTCTATGCTTTCAAACTTTTCCTGTTTGTACTGGAGTTATGCAAATTACAGTTGCAGGGTTATAATGTAGACATTTAAAATACAGTCATTTACTTATAACGCTACATTGCTTGTCATAAAAGATCTAAGGCAGCTTTTGAAACACATACAACAAAATAATGGTGAAAACTAACTGGAATAAAAACCTAGGACCAAAGGAAAAATAATGACAGGAGAAAAGTTATTACAGCTTTATAAGGCATATTCAATAGCCACAGCTGAGTTTCAGGCTCACAGCTGCCTGGCAACCAAAATAAAATGAAATAAATTATGGTCACTTACGTCCTTCTGCCTATCAAAATAATGAAAACCAAAAACGATTCTTAGTACTCAGTTTTTGTTTGTTCGTTGTTAATCCTCGCAAGAGGATATTTTCCATTGATTTTTTTCAGATAGAAGGGAGGAAGAAAGGAAGAGAGAGAAACACTGACATGAGAGAGACACATCGACTGGTTGCGTCCCACACAATCCCAGCCGGGGCTAGGAATTGAGAACCTGCAAACCAGATATGTGCCCTTGATCGGGAATCAAACCTGCAACCCTTTGTTCTGCAGGCCAACACTCTAATCTAGAAATCAGTACATTAGAAAATTTAAAGATGAATTATAACACTGATACATACATGAACACAAGTGAAAGTAATCAGAAACATAAGATACAGGAAAGATCATATGACTAACTGGAAACACAACGTAGCAAGTTTAAGAAAGTAAGTCAGTGCATTCACCTTCTATGGAGGAAGGTCTAGTCATTATTTCTAACACTACAGGTAAGAATGGAGATCTGCCATTTTTGAAGTAATTTCTGTAGGAAGCAGTAGCAGTTTCACCTAGAAAGCAAATTAACCTCATGGATTCTTTACAACAGTGCAGTAATAAAATAACTTAAGTGACTTGTAGAACCACCTTAAATGATAAAATAATCTACTGTGGGATGAAGAAACAGTATCAGTCAGGGTCCCCAATGCAAAGTGCCAGTATCTGTCAGACCAGCACTTTCCTTTGACTAAACTATTTCAGAGTTAAAAAGGGATCAATATCTACCTCAGACTCGGTCTCAAGTATCCTAAATTAGACTACCTATCTCCCTACTTCGTTGATTTGGCATTAATATATACAGCCCCAATAAACTCTGAATATGAACTATAAAATCAAATTCAAATACTTAGTCCACACCAAAAAATGAAGAGAGAGAGTTTCAGGATTTTGAACTATTAATTAAAACTTACTAAGACAGGAAAAGCCTCAGTCAGTGTTCCTTTTTCTGGAAGGGAACAAAACTTATAGAATTCATGGCTTCGATACGCTCTTTGCTTCACAAGCTGTACCGCGTGAAGAACAAACTTGGCCGACACCTCAGAAGAACAAGAACACACTGTAACTTCTAAAATGAAAAAGAAGCAAAATTTTAAACTGATAAAATTTAAAATGGACATAAAATGGTGTAAAGAATGCCAATTTATTAGGAAATAATGTATCAATAATAAAATTATATATTCAAAGAAAATCTGCATATTTCCTTAAAAACAAAGAATCATAGAGTATTAATAAAGCTGAATGGGTAGAAGATTCAGCTACGGAAAATAAATCAGTATTAAAATAAACAACCACAATGCTGCAAATACTATGAAACAGCAAGTTTTCCATAGGTGGACACGCAATTGTCCTAATCAGGCACCTTTTAAAATCATTCTCCCCTCTGCTAAGTGCAAACTTTCCTCTTGTTTTAGTCAAAAGCCAAGTAAATCCTGATAAACTAAAAAGGATTTTAATTTTAGAAAACTCTATTTGTCATCATGCTTAATTAAATTCCATTAGTATCTATTCAACGTCATTGATAACTTTTCCTAGTCTCTCCCCCTTGGTTGATTTGTGTCCTGTTTGCTTCTAGAAGGAATAATGTCAGAACTACATATGCTTAGCTTTATTCTGAGGCAGATGTAAAGGTAAGCCCAAATCACTGTGAAGCAAGATCAGCAGCTTATCTATTGAATACCCACTGTAATACAGGGAACTAAGCCAGGCTTAATTCTCTGGTTCTCAAGGTCAAGTTGGCACAGAGCTCTGTGAACCTAATCAATTGCTAATAATACAACATCTGGTATTATAACAATATTTCTCATTATTTGAAATAGAAATCATCTGTAATACTATTCTTTATTTTTCAGTCTAACCCCCACTCTCCACCTGAGATCAAATTGACAAACAACACTGTACAAGTTTAAGGCATACCATGTGATGATTTGATATACGTATACATTGTGAAATGTTTACCACAATGAGGTTAGTTAACACATACATCACACTTACCAATTCTTTCAGGAGTGAGAACACTTAATATCTAATCTCTTAGCAAATTTCAAGTATACAATAGAGTATTGTTAACTATATATTAAATCCATTGAATTTACTCATAACTGAAAGTTTGTACTCTCCCCATGTCCTCCACTCCCTGGTAGTACATTTCTAATCTGAGAATGTTACATGTTCTGATCTACTTCCATTCTGGATCACCTGATAAATCCTTATTAAAAATAGATAAATAACCTAATTATTTTCAACACCGGCCTAAACAAATCATAATTAGGGCATTATAATTACTAACATTCACCATTAAAAAGATTTCAGACTGAATATTAACCATTGATTTTTATTCTTTAAAATGAATAGTGTAGCCCTGGCCGGTTTGGCTCAGCGATTAGAGCGTCAGCATCAGCCGGTGGTGTAGAGAGACCCGGGTTCGGTTCCCGCTAAGGGCATGTACCTCAGTTGCAGTTTGTCCCCAGCCCTGGTTGGTCGTGCGGGTGGCAGCCACTCGATGTGTCCCTTTCACATCGATGTCTCTCTCTCTCTCCCTCCTGCTCTATCTGAACAAAAAATGTCCTCGGGTGAGGATAAAAAAAAATGATTAGTGTATACTTTATCAGAGCCTAACGTTAGCTATCTAGAAGGGGCTCTATGTGCGTGCACAGCAGCCCAGAGTTGTTTGACAGTGCAACTCTGACTTCATCACTACAACATAAGCTATTATTCTAAACTAAGTTAAAACCATGAACATGAAAACATCTTAAGATTGTCTATATGAATGGATGTATGAGCCAATGCAAAATAGTACTAGATCTTTAAAAAGTTTTGAATCTAATAGCAAATCTAGAGTGCCAGATATTGTACTGTTCTGAGAAAAATGTGCATAGAGATATATGAACTTTACATACTCATAATTATAAAAGATATAGAATGTACATAAAGATAAGCGCTCAAGACAGACTTTAATTTTACTTACCAGCCCATGTTGCACCCTCAGGAACCTCAATAAAATGCCTTCGAATTTGACCAGGCTTAAAATGTACATCTGTAAAGGCTACATCATAATGTGATGATTCATTTACTCTGAAAATTAATACAAATTAATGATTAAATGTGATACTCTTATAGAAAGGGCTTTATATTAATTATAAAAGCCCACTGGTACTCTAGATTTTAAAAGTTCATTTGAAATAAACTTAAAATAAGCCCTGGCCGGTTTGGCTCAGCGGTTGGAGCGTCGGCCTGCGGTACAGAGAGACCTGGGTTCGGTTCCCGCTAAGGGCCATGTACCTCGGTTGCAGTTTGTCCCCGGTCCTGGTTGGTCGTGCAGGTGGCAGCCACTCGATGTGTCCCTTCACATCGATGTTTCTCTCTCTCTCTCTCTCTCTCTCCCTCCCGCTCTATCTGAACAAAAAATGGAAAAATGTCCTCGGGTGAGGATAAAAAAAAAAAAAAAGAAAGAAAGAAATAAACTTAAAATAAACTGTTACAAAATAGTATGCATAATACAACCTCATTTTTGCAACATGTTAGCAGAGATAAACTCTGGCTAGCCCAGTATGAATGATTTTTCTACTTTGTCTGCTTTATAAGACACAAACTCAAAATAAGAAAGCTCACTTTTTTTCATTAAAGAAATTGTGCTGCATTCACAGAATTTCCCAATTACCAGAATCTAGGCTATAGTGAGTTCTAAATATTAAAATCAAAGGTAATGTTTTATGTTACTGATACTGATTATAGCTCTAAGACTGGTATTAAGTAAATCCCCTTTTATAGCTTCAAAATATTTCCATTCCATAATGACACAGTAAAGAAAGAAACTACTTTCATAGCATCTTTATAAGAAGTCAATGAAACATAAAGGGCTAATGTATATTTACCCATTATGAAAAGTACACGCTAAGGACAAATTCTAGTCAGTATGACAAAAATTTAATGAGAGTCTACTATATATAAGGCACTGTTATTAGAAGTCTGTACCACAGGCTTGTAAAAAGTATTGGGAAGCAGCAAGAAAGGACACCTTTCACCTGGGGATGACCAGGAACACGCCGGGTTGTTAAGAGACAGGAAACTGAAGCAAAGAAATCAGCTGTGCAAATGCACACAGTCCTGAGGAAACCCAGAGTGTCAGTGGAAATATGTAATCTGGTGTACAAATGACAGAAAACACTGGCTTGTAAAGGATCCTTGTTTGCTTTTTTAAGGAGCATAACTTGGTCCTTGAACATGTCACTGATATATTTAAACAGGAAGCAATATGATCAGACTTGAGCTCCTTGGTTCCAGGTGGAAGACAAGATGAAAAGCAAAAAGCCTGGAAATAGCAGGTGACTGGAAAAGTGGAAGAACCCGGACAAAATAGTAATCCTACAGAAAAGGGGTTTAAATGGAGTGGGGGGGTCGAAGAGGATGAAGTTATATAGCAAATGTTGCAGAGGGACTGGGCAAGATGAAGGCTAAGAGGTCCCCTGAATCGGGCAGTTGGAAGGGTACTGGCGTCCTGGTGGAAAGCAGTTTCAGCGCAGGGGCAGAGAACAGATGCCTTCACTTACTCTCACAGTGAACAAGGAGAAACAAGACTGACTATGTGCCAACTTGAACACTGAGCAGGGAGGAGAGTTAAAACCTGGTTTTCTGGTCTTGCCTATTAACCCTTTAGAAGTTCACATTATTTCCATAAATAGCCATTAAAAAATTCGGCAACCCTTGAACAACACGGAGGTTAGGGATGCTGACACTTAGAAGCATTAAAAAATCCATGTATAACTTTTGACTCCCTCAAAACTTAGTTGTCCCTCAGTATCCATGGGGGATTGGTTCCAGGACAACCCATGGATACCAAAACCTGCAGATGCTTAAGCCCCCTGTATAAAATGGTGAAGATCAGAGCAGAGTCAGCCTTCGGCATTTGTGGACTCCCAACCGCAGATGAAAAACAGTACAGATATTTACGGAAAAAATTCGCATGTAAGTGGATGAGCGCAGTTCAAACCTGTGTTGTTCAAGGGTCAGCTGTTACTGTGTAGGTGAGCTGTTGGTAACTTGTTACTTACTTTGCTGCTATAACTGCAGTGACTGGAACTCTGAACAGAGGACCTGCATTAGGGGATGCTATATCATAGCCACATACCTAAAACACAAAATGTTAAGTTTCAGTACCTATCAATAAACTTTTAACAGAGAAAAAAAGAAGAAAAAAGTGTCATCTATTCACGGAATAAATTAATCTAATATGAAAATGTAAAGGTACTAAGTTGGTCAATTTTCTGATGTGAGGTCACATAATTGATGGCAAATAGCCTAAACAAACACATGCAGGACAACCTTTGACTAATTCATACTAAATGGGAAAAAGACTGCCACAAAAAGTACTTTTAAACATTGTAAAGGTAAAAAAAGTAAAAAAAAGAAGAAGAAGAAACACCAATACCTCGGTATAATGTAATCCTTCTCTTAAGCCCCTGGGATCCACACGTATGTTTATGTGTCTACATTGATTCATGAGTTCCAAATGGCTAGGACACTGAACCCAAGATGAGTTTGAAGTTAAAGCTAAATGAAGCTGAAGGGATATTTTTTCAGAGTTTTCTGGCATTAAAAAAAACAAAAACACAAAAATTAATGATCAGTACTTTCTCTTTCATTTAAAAAGTTTCGTCTTCTCTCAAGAAAATTTAGCAAATGTGTAAAAGGCATTAGTCATGAGTTTTCAAAACACAGCTTACATAAAAATCACAGAATCTTTCTTATGCTTCAGTACACTTGTAATCCATTCATACTTTCTTTTTTTTTTTTATCCTCACCCGAGGACATTTTTCCAATTTTTGTACAGATAGAGTGGGAGGGAGAGAGAGAGAGAGAGAGAAACATCGACGTGAAAGGGACACATCGAGTGGCTGCCACCCGCACGACCAACCAGGGCCGGGGACAAACTGCAACCGAAGTACGTGCCCTTAGCGGGAACCGAACCCGGGTCTCTCCGGACCGCAGGCCAACGCTCTAACCACTGAGCCAAACCGGCCAGGGTTCCATTCACACTTTCAACCAACACTGCTACAGCCTTAAATTAATATAAGGAGTTTCTGTGGATATCTTTCATTACTAAATGTGGAAACAGCACTTGACTAACATGAAGACGGCCAAATATACAGTGATGACTCTTTTGTTTACCCCACCGAACTGAGGTTCTCTCTTGGCTGCTTCTACTTCCCACTGTCTTATACTCAAGTAATAAAAAGTGGGAAAGAGCCCTGGCCGGTTTGGCTCAGCGCTTGGAGCGTCGGCCTGCGGTACAGAGAGACCCGGGTTCGGTTCCCGCTAAGGGCACGTACCTCAGTTGCAGTTTGTCCCCGGCCCTGGTCGGTCGTGCGGGTGGCAGCCACTCGATGTGTCCCTTCACGTCGATGTTTCTCTCTCTCTCTCTTCCTCTCTCTCCCTCCCGCTCTATCTGAGCAAAAAAAAAAAGTGGGAAAGAGCCCTGGCCAGTTTGACTCAGCATTTAGAGTGTCGGCCTATGGTCCAGAGAGACCCGGGTTTGGTTCCCGCTAAGGGCACGTATTTTGTCGGTTGCATTTTGTCCCCGGCCCTGGTTGGGTCGTGTGGGTGGCAACCACTCGATGTGTCCCTTTCACGTGGATGTTTCTCTCTCCCCCTCCCACTCTATCTGAACAAAAAATGGAAAAATGTCCTCGGGTAGGATTTAAAAAAAAGTGGGAAAGAAATGGAACTTGATGACTTATCGACAATTTAATAAAAATGTAGGTCACCGATGACCCATTCTGCTATTTTTCTCAGTAGTCAGAATGCTAACTGAATTGCCATAGTATTGGAATCACTAAGTCCCATCATCTTTTACCTAAAATTTATAAGATTTAAAATAATAATACTGTCCCCTGGCCAGGTGGCTCAGTTGGTTGGAGCACAGCAAAAGGTTGTGGGTCCGATTCCCAGTCAGGGCATATACCTAGGTTTTGGGTTCAATCTCTGTTTGGGTAAGTACCAGAGGCAACTGATTGATGTTTCTTTCTCTCTCTCTCTAAAAATCAGTAAAAACATACCCTTACATGAGGATTTAACAAAATAATAATAATATTAGTGATAATGATATCATCAGTTCATGCTTTCTCTTTACAATGTTAGCTCAAACCGCATCTCTCTATTATGATACTATTCACTCAAACCATAAATGTGAGAACACTTCGGCTTAACATTCATTTATTACTTACCAGTATTTTCTGGAAATACAGGTTCAATGCCAACACCATGATCTGAAGGTGCAGCCACCTGAACAGGATCTCGGAGGTAGATGCCACGGTTATTTCCAATGGTAACAGTGAAACCTAATTTATTAGCAAATGATGTATTCTGAATGAGGTAGTCATAGGCTTTATCAACCTAATTATAAAAACACAAAGAATAAGATATAAATGGTTAGGTAAAGAAAATACTTTGTTTCAAGTTACCAATTTGATCTCACTTGTGGCAAAGTACAAGCAAAAAGTTAGCTTCTATATTCAGTTCTTGAAAATTAAGAGGGCAATTCTACCTTTTCAGATAAATTACTAGTCTAATTACTGGACTCACTTTTCCCACAACTCTCTTCGTTCACACTATTATTCCCAAGTGACTAAAGTCAGAAACTCTCCCACACACCACTATGATTCACCAGTTTTGCCCTTTACCTCTTTGCATTGCATTTCTAACCTCTACATATCCTATGTATATCATATTTCTCTATCTTACTACAAAGAATTTGTCTTAACTGAAAAATTTGTTTTCATATCCTCTTTGCTTATAGTTCAGAGACCACTATGATGATATAATCTAAAATTAGATATACTCAATCAACATTATAACAGGTAATATTATCCAGCAATAGCTAAGATATTATCTTAATGACTGACAACACATTTTTCATACAAACAACAATACCTGAATAACACCATGTCCTTGGGCAAATACTTCTATATTGTCAGCCTTCACTGCAGTGTTCTCTAGAGCCCTCCTGACTGAATGAACTGTGTAGTTAACATTATTAGCTTTCAGACCTAAAATTTAAAAACAAAATCATGAAAAAAGTGTTAGCTCACCACCTGAAACCTTTCCCCCTCACCAGTACAGGTGACGTGTACATTCCCTGGCTTTCATGTCTTGTGCTTCAACACTCATTTTTAAATCTTAAAAAACAAAACAAAAACAGCTGAACTAAACAGTCTGACCAAAACTGCTGGCATCACATAGATTTATTTAAGAAAAATTACTGTGTGCTCATTATGCAATGGCACAGATGCAGGCTACGCAGAGATAATGTAAATTATGTATGAAGCAGAAACCTAAAGGCATCCCAAGGACATCTGCTTTAAAACACTGCTGGTCAAACAATATAGGTTTGGACAAACGTAGGTTTACAGTTGTGAGTGTGTGAAATACAGAGTTTATTCTTTAATTATTAATTATTGTATTATTTTCCACATGAACTGTAAACCTACGTTTGCCCCACCCTTTATAGTTGCTGGAAGTAGTTTTCAGCCTTGCTACATGTTACATAAACATCAGGGGAACTTAAACAAGCAAAAAAGATGCTGAGATCTTACCACAGACCAATTAAATTAGCATCTTTCAGACTAGATCCTAGGCACTGATATGGATTAAAATGCTCCGGAGAACACAGGCTGGGAATGACTGTTCTGTGGGAAGGATATGAAGGCCACCAATCTGTAAACCCTGCATTAATGTCTGTTGTTAAAGATCCAAGATGAATAATATAATATTCTTGCCTCTCCAGAACTCAACAAACATGTAAACACTTATGATATTGTAAGAAATAAGCAAAACAAACATGGAAATATCATGTTGCTGTAAGAGAAAATAATGTGACACTCTATCAGAGGAACAGATACATGAGCCAGAACTTTAAAATGCACAGGAGTTTGCAAGGCCAAAAATGGCCAAAAGGAATTCTAGGCAGAGAGAGCAGTATGATCAAAGACAGGAGGCATGAGCAACCTTGAAATATTTGGTGAGATTAAACAAGACTGGTAATAAGGGAACTGAGTCTAGGGACTGATTACAGGGACACTTCTGAGGTGGAATTGTCACCAGTGTATGGCTATCTTAACTTTCAGTCTTAGTCAATGTCAGTGCCACCCTATTTAATACTGTAAGCCTCCTGCACACCACACTAAAAATTCCTACTTCCCTTTCCACTTCACTTTGCTCTATAGCATTATTCATTACCTTCTATCATGTAACATAAATTGTTTTTAATATATTCATATTTTAATTGATTTTAGAGAAAGGAAGGGAGAGAAAAAGAGAAACATAATGTGAGAAACACTGATTGGTTGCCTCCTGCACATACATGCTTAACCAAGGATCAAACTTGCAATCTGGATATGTGCCCTGACCGGGAATCAATCCCTCCAACTCTAGCCCTGGCCGGTTTGGCTCAGCAATTAGAGCACTGGCCCACGGACCAAAGAGTCATGGATCTGATTCCAATCAAGGGCACGTACCTTGGTTGCAGTTCGGTCCCTGGCCCTGGTCAGGGTCATGTGGAAGGCAACCAATCAATGTGACGTCTCTCTCTCTCTCTCTCTCTGCTTTCTCTCTCTTTCTCTCTCTCTCTCCATCCCTCCCTCCCTCCCTCCCACTCTATCTGAAAAATCAATGGAAAAATATCCTCACGTCAGGATTAAAAAACACACAAAAAAACCCTCTAGTTCTTGGTGTACGGGTTGATGCTCCAACCAAATGAGCCACACTGGCCAGAGCCCATATAAACTATTTTGAATTTTGATCATAATCTGTCTCCTTCAACTATAATATAAACTCCACATGGTCAGGTATTTTCGATGTTTTGTTCACTAACTTAGCTCTAGAGCTAAAATAATGTTTGATAATTAACAGCCAATAAATAAATATATTTGTTGAATGAATGCACATACAAATCATTATTATCTCAAAATTATTCTCCACCTTAAACTTTACTTTGAACTAGCACATTATCAATTCTACCATATTTTCTCATCATAAGAACTTCAGAAAATAAAAATAGCTGTCTGCAATAGGTGGGATAAACTTATTCAATTATTTTTTATGGCTATAAACATAAAATTGTCTAGATACTTATCTAACCTTATAATAAAATAGAGATTTTAGCCAGGACTAAGGTAAAGTATAAAATGATACATTTAAGATCCATTTTATAATGACACTTCTATCTCATTAATAAAAGTAATAAACTGTGATTGAAATATATGTGCAACGGCTAAATATTCACTATTACTTTATTGAAAATTTAGAAACTGTACCATATAGAGCACTAAGAAATGCCCTTACCGGAAAGTATCAGGGCAATGCCTCCACAAGCATTGGGAGAAGACATGGATGTCCCATTCATCAGCTGAGTTCCTCTCAGCGTCCAGTTAGGAACAGAAGCAATGGCTCCTCCTGGTGCACTGATACTCACTCCAAGGGCCCCATCAGCACTGAACAAAAAGCCATTAGTTTGCTTACAATGATAAAAACTGGAAAAACATGGGCATTCATAAAAAGGCCACTGGTCAAATAAATTATAGTACAATACCATGGACTACTTGCAGTCATTGGAATCAATGGGCTAAATTACCCAGCACAACTATTTCCTCATTGAGCAGCATATTTTCCCCTTGTAAGTGGACAACATCTGGGTGTGTGTGTGTGGCTTAGGTAGAAAAAGTTATCAGATATATTTACGGAGAAAAATTAAAATTTTAAAATAAATTTTGTCACTGCTCTAATTGATGAATATACTTTTCTCTTGTTCATAAGCTTTGTTTTTGTCTCAAGTTTAATATAGCATTGTCCAGTAGAAATATGTGGGACACAGCTCATTTTAAGTTTTCTAAAAGCCTCATTCATTAAAAAAAAGAATTTGGTAAAGTTAATTTTAATAGTATATTTTCTTTAACCCAACATATCCAAAATATCATTTCAATAGGTAACTGAAAGAAAAAACATGAGTTAATTTATATTCTTTTTGTACTTGAAAGTCTTGAAAACCAGGTTTATAGTTTGCACTTACAGCACATCTCAATTCAGACCAACCTCATGGGACTATTGGCTGCCATGCTGGACAGCTAAAGTCAACAGGGCTGCTTCATTTAGGGCTTAAGTAAGTAAGATTTAATGAGTTAAAGTCTGTCAAGTTCATTATCGCAGTGTCACTAAACACAAGCTCTGCCCTCTACCCCAAGTAAAGGAAGAACACAAAGGCACACCATTTCCCCCCAACTGACTACATTATTTTTATTCTTGGGTAGGAATACTAGTGTAATTTGGTTTCATATTTTTACACAGCTGAAAGCGATACAAACCATATCTTCCTCATGAAATGGGTTAATGGCATACCTTTTAGTAATTATCTTAAAACAAATATTGTCAGGTAAAAATCTATGGACCTGTAAAGATTTACATACAGTATCATCGAGGGACAAAACTGCCTGAATAGTGTGATCTCCCATTTATGCACAGAATGACTAAAAGGTGGTTACCCAAACATAGTACAGATGAGATTTAGGGTAATTTTTATTTTCTTCTTTGCACCATCTATATTATCTACCGATGTTCACATTGAGCTTTTGGTATCTTATTATTAGAAAAAATAACTTGGAAGAGTCATGAATTCTAACAAGACTAACATCCTATTGTTCTGTATTAATTTTCCACTAGTCTGTTAAAAGTGGCTAATAGTAAAGTATTTAATCAGTGTTCTAAAAATGGCTTCTATAAAGCATAAATAAAAATTTTATTAAAGAAACACCAATCAGAAAGAACATATGCACCCCTATGTTCATAGCAGCACTATTTACAATCGCTAAGATCTGGAAACAGCCCAAGTGTCCATCAGTAGATAAGTGGATAAAAAAGCTGTGGTACATTTACACAATGGAGTACTATGCAGCTGTAAGAAAGAAAGATCTCTTATCCTTTGAGACAACATGGAGGGACCTGGAGAGTATTATGCTAAGTGAAATAAGCCAATCAGAGAAAGACAAATACCACATTATCTCACTTATGTGTGGAATATAATGAACAAAAAAGCTGATGAACAAAACAGATCCAGAGACATAGAAAGGAATACGGTTCAGACTGACAAACTTCAGAGGAAGGGGTTGGGGGTGGGGGATAAGATAAACCAAAGAACTTATATGCATGTATGCATTACCAATGGACATAGACAACAATGCTTGCAGGGTGTGGGGATAGGGAGGAGGGTATCTGGGGGAAAAAGGAGAAACATCTGTAACAAAAATATATTAATTAAAAAAAAAGTTAAAGTAAAACTAAAATTCTCCTAATATAAACTTTACATATTCCTTATAAAAACCTTATATAAACATTATATAAAAGTTCTCTTATAATAAAAAAACACTAGTGATATTTTACTTCTATAATCCAATATGTAATAAAAATTTTAAACACATTTATGTAGGCATTATTTGGTAATCTGCCTTTAAGATAAAGCCCATACTTACAAATATCAGAAAGTCAAATAAATTCTTTGTCTGACAGTCTTTCCTAATGAAGAGGATTTTAAAAATAGGGCTATAGAATGTACTCACTTAGTGATCACTAGTTAATGTTTTATATTTCATTTCCTATCTAATAATTAAACCACTTATTTGCAATGATATTTAATGTTTACAGTACAGTAACACAAAATCAATCCTCTAAACTCGTAGAAAAACTATTTGTGAACCATTATCTACTTAATCCAAGCTTCCCCCGAAATTGATGAACTCATTGTCTTTTATTTTTCATTAATCCTCATTCAAGGATATTTTTTCCATTGAATTTTAGAGAGAGTGGAGATGGGGAGAGAGAGAGAGAGGGAGGAGAGAGAAACATTGATGTAAGAGATACATTGATTGGTTGCTTCCAACACATACACCCCGACTAGGGTGGGGGATTGAACCTGCAACCTCGGACATGCCCTTGATCAGGAATCAAACCTGCGACCCTTTAGTGCTCAGGCCGACACTCTAACCACTGAGCCATGCTGGCCAGAGCTTAATTCATTTTCTTAAAATAATTATTTAAATGTTGTATGTGCAAATAAGACTGACAAAGACTGGTTTAAACATTCTCTAATACTTTGTTTTTATAGTGACTATAAGATAAAACATTTAAAAATCAATTTTAGAAAAGAACAAGTTTAATAATATATTTATTAACTAAACATAAAAGACATAAATGTTTGCCAACTTTGACTCTTATCCTTCTTCCTAGCCACTTGTATTCAGTAATGTGGCGTTCTAGGCCAGTTAGCTGGGCTGATAAGGGCAGTCTATCACAAATGACAATATAGGCAAAGCTTCCTGAATCCTCAGCCTGTTTGCTCTTTCTGACAGTTATAAAAAACTACTGAAATAAGCCTATTTTTTAAAGTAGAAATTACTTAGAGAAAGCTAGGGAGATACCTGTAACTCAGAGGATTAAATTTGACATGACCACATCTGATCTGATCCCAACCAATTTTTCTAATCTTATCTTCCAATAGTTCCTTTACTATATTTCATACTTGAGACAAACCCAATTACTAGTTATTACCCCAAAACCTTTACACTGAAACCTGCTCAATTTTTAGGATCATCCTATTCTTGCCATATAAAATTCCTTTCTCTCACAAAATCCTATCCATTCTTCAAGGCCAACTCCAACACCATTTCCTGCTTGAGAGGTTCCACTCAAAGTGAAGTGATTGCTCCCACTTATGTAATCCCATTTTCCTACAATGGAATTGCAAATTCAGGTCACAATGTATTATTCATTCAGTATGCCTTGCCTACTGCAGGTGGTAAGGTATTTGATTAACTGAATTCAAAGTCGATTCTCTTTAAAAAAAATAAATAACTCCAGCCCTGGCTGGTTTGGCTCAGGGGTTAGAGCGTGGGCCTGCGGACTCATGAGTTGCAGGTCTGATTGCAGTCAAGGGCACATACCTTGGTTAGGGTTTGTCCCCAGCCCTGGTCAAGTCGTTCAGGAGGCAACCAGTTGATGTATCTCTCTCACATCGATGTTTCTCTCTCTCTCTCCCCCGCCCTACCCTATCTGATGATAAATGGAAAAATATCCTCAGGTGAAGATTAAAAATAACAATAACAATAATAATAATAATAATAACTCCAAAGAGGTGAAGAGATGAACTTATTTTCCAGAAGGTACCTGGACCTTCTGATGTCATAATGAGAGATTATATAAATTAGGACTTACTATACCTCTTGAAAAACATAATCTGCTCCTAGAATCAGATAAACATAGTTCACAGAGGGGATTCAAAGAACCAAAATAGATGAACTTAATTTATCAAACAGAACGTGCCTACTATGGATTGTACCCAAAATTGTTCAATACGTTATAACTTCAAAACCATAAACACAGGGCATTCAAGCCTGTAACTGTGACACTTTCCAAAAGTTTAGGGCTTTTGTTTTACTAAGTTCAAATATTGAAAGCATTGCAAAAAAGGCCTTCACTACTTTCTAAAGATAATCTAGCCCTTACTTTGTACTTAGATCCTCATAAATGAAGGATTTGGGGCATAGGCCTAAGAATTTACACTCAGAATAGTTACATATATCTAACAAGGAAATGACTATATTTTACTTCTTTAATTAGCAGTTTCCCTGAGAACTTCTTTAATTAGCAGTTTCCCTGAGATGAAATTCTTAATCAAAATGAAAGTGCTGAAAAAGTAAAAATAGAAGGAATCAGTAAAGTGACCATAACTCTGCCTCATCCCGCCATGTAAAGTTTAACCAAACATTCATAGTAATCCACACGGCCTCCCTCACCTACCTGGGGCCTCTAGAAGACCACGTGTATTGATTGGCAGGTAATTTTTCCCTCAGAGAATACTCAGCAACCATCATATCAGGTGAAACATAAGCACCAACACCTGTGGGATAGATTTCATCATTAATAAAAGGACACAAAACATGAATTTTAATTCTAATCCACTATTCACTTGGCTGTGTGACCTTGGGTAAATTGCTTGATCTCCCTAAACCACAGCTCTGTCATGAAACAAAGACAAAAAAATTTAACCAAGAAAACTTTACTGTGTACCAGACATTACATTACGTGCCTTGTTTTTGAATATAACAATATCTATCAAGATTATTATGTGGATTAAAAATAGTAATGTACCTGAAAGTGTATACAGGTGTAAAAGCAAAAGAGAAATGTGTTTTAAACTATAAAATATAACATTAGAAAAATAAAGAAATTAGTTGACTGGTCATTTTAAAATGACCATTCTATTCAAAACTCGACTCATAAAGTTGGCAGTACCCCTCTCCTCAAAAATGGCTCTAACAACAAACAAAAAAACCAGACATAATATGCCAGTCTTCTAGATAAATATGCAAATGAAGTCTCATTAGACTCTGAAACACAATATAGAGATCAAACTTGGTTCTTTTATTTTAGAAATTTGGAAACATGTCCTACAGAGATTAAAGAAAATGTACAAATTGCACATGTATGACTGGCAGAAAAAATATTTAGAATTCAGGTCTCGAATTGCTCTTTACAACATACACATATTCAGAGTAGAACAGTGGATAAAACATGTGTGAGTTAAGAGGATTTAGATTAACAATGATGACACATAAAACTGCAATTATTTTATAAAATTTAGTTTAAAATTTTCAGTGACTATGGGGATAAGAAAACAAAACACTAAGCATCAGGGCAGAGTAGTAAACTTGATCTTTAGGTACCTTTCAGATTTATTTTTTGTTTCATTTTCATGTGTACTTACAATATCTATATAACTGAAACACACAATATATCACTGGTAGGGACTATTTTCTTAACACACATGATTTAACAGAATTATTTAAGCAAGAGGTTTTAAATTACATAAAGTAAGCTATACCTTAAAATGTAGAAGCTATGAATAAAAGTATGTTTTTATATTTATATTCTATTTGTAATATTCTATTCTGTTATTTTAAAACAAAAAAAAAATAAAAAGGACCAATTTTGAAACTTAGATACCCAAATATTATTATATATACATCTATAGTATCTACATAATAATAACATCTATAGTGTGTGTGTGTGTGTATTTATTGATGTACACACCAGAAAAATTATTTGGGATTCAATAGTTTTTATAATATATCCAATCACAAATGTCAAAAGGTAGCAGCCTTATTTTTAAATTTAGGTAAGGGTATTCGGAAGAAGTGTAAGAATGATATCAAATAAAATTTATTTTGATATCAAATAAAAATAATAAAAATTTAGGCATCATTTAATACACACTTGTTTCTCTCAATTCATCCTCCTCATTCATGCTGCATATTTAAAAAGAACAGCAGTTGGGTTTTATACATTATGGGTTTTTATGCATAAATTGGCAGCTACTGTACTATAATGTCAGCTAACTTTATTATTCTCCTACTATGACTGCACCTAGCTTTGATTTCCCATAACTCGTGCTGATGGGCATTTTTTCCACTGGATTACAGTGAAACAAACAATACAGCCAACATATTTAAAGACCAAAGAGTGGAAGAAAAACCACATTCCTGGAACAAATGTGTTTCAACTGCATTTCTCATTAATAGAACTCCTTTTCTCTACACTTGGTTCTTTCTAAGTGTCCCCCAAAAAATGAGAAGGCGGGAACTACACTATGAGTAAGTAGCCGTACACTATAGATAAAAAGTAAAGCAAGTGTCTCTATTATGTTTTTCACTTAGTCTGGAAAGCTCTTTCCTCAGTCATTCCTAACAATGGAAATCCTCATTCCCACACTTCTTCCAAACAGCCTTACCTAAATTCTCAAATCAGGAGTGCTGCACTTCTGTGATCTCGCAGCACTGTATCTGTGCTTCCATTCGCCCACTTACTCCAGTCTGCCCCACAGGGAATTCTAGGTCAGCAGGCCCCCACAAGATTTCAGTTTCCTGAGGGTGTATTTAGGGTTTACGGTGTCTTGCATACAAGAGATCCAATTAACATTGGATTAACTAAGGAGTTTTCTTAGTTTGCTTATTTTTAAACAAATTTATTTCTAATACAGGAAACTAACCTATTACACTTGATGTAGTTCCCCCTGGACAACCAACTGTAGAAAGGCATGGACCATTATTTCCAGCACTTGAAACATAAATTATATTATGCTTCCACACTGCTTCATTAATTACTTCACAAATTCTCCTGAAAGAGAGAGAGAATTCCTTTGACATAAAAAATTGTCCGGCTTTTCAAGATCTATATTATTATGTGAAAATATTTGCAAATATCTTTTACATAAAAAAACAGACTAAAATATGGTTCCAAATAGAACTAAAGCAGTGGCTATAAATAAGGAAATGTGCATTAGAATCGCTCAGGTCAGAACATTCTCAAACTATAAATGCTATTCCAGAAGTATTTATAATACCAAAGTATTGTTCAAATGCATGGTTTGGGCATGGTTAAGTAACTTTTGGCACTACCCACCGCTGGTGGAACATGATACAGCCATTCCAGGAGATAAAGCCTCGCTGGGTTTTAGTGCTGGGAAGCAGTTATGAGGCCAGGTTAAAGGTAGGGAACTGCTAGATACAAAATTGAACATATGTGGGGAAAACTACAAAAGGACTGACAGTAAATACTGAAAGATTAGCTGTGATTGGGTAGTGGAGAAACAGATGTTTTCACTTCCATTCCCCACTTAAAAGAATGTGTTCATGAATGACGCCTCAGGGAATTCCTATATTTATTTGTGATTAGTGGCAAAGGTGAAGGGGAATTAGGCACTAGGGAGAACTTAAGAGTAAGATTTAAAATGTAAGAAATCTGATTAGAGCTTGATAGCAAACAAGAAAAATGTACTGGTATTAAAGGAGATGAAGTTAGACCATGAAGAAAAGGAAGTCTACATAAGTAAGGTATAGGGCCATGGACACTCCAAAGTGTGAAAGAAGGGACAGTAGGAAAAGGTGACTTTAAGCAGAAGAATATCAAGTAAGGAGAGAGAGAAATACACTTAGGTAAACAAGATACTGAAGCAAAGAAGAAGGGGCAAGACAGCATTCACAATGACTGAGGACGACAGGGTGCTTGTTACAAGAGCAGGAAACAGAACCTGGTAGTAGCCGTTATGTGGAAACTTGAAGTTATTTGATAACTGAAAACCACGGGGTCTGCGCTTGGTAAAATCCTCATTTTGGCAGGATTTTAGTGAAGAGCTTCACACAATGGATGATAGGTATATATGAATGGCTTGGTGGTGGGAGGGGGAATGTGATCAATAAGAAAATACTCTAAATAAGGTCATTTTAAAGTTATTACTATAAAGAAAAACAGGTAGTTAATGTGAGACCAGGACTAAGCCACTGGATATGGCAGCAGGAGGACACTGATGACTTGGGGAGGAGGGGCCGGGAAAGTGAGTGCAACAGTATGAAATGAACAGCTTTTGCATCTGTGCTAAAGCTGGTGACTCTAAAGCATGTCTGTGTAGAGGAAACGAGACCCAGATCACAAAGGCTTCAGTGACTTTTGATCCTGGCACTTCTTTCATTACACAACAGGGAAGGTGGGGTCAGAGGAGGTCGCAGGAAGCACACAAAGTCCCCTGCTAAACACTTTTATTCTCTCTAGGAAAGAAAGAAGTGAGGACTTTACTGAGGGAAGACAGGAAAGGCCACTGAAGGTCTCTGAGGAGAAGAGGAAGTGTAAAATGGTCACACAGGAGTGAAAGAGTAAATGGAGTGTGATCAGACAATGCTGTGTGGCCATCTGACATCTGTGGTCGTAAACCTGAAGTGTGAGGTCAGTATGCTTCTCCAGCAAAGCCTGGCAGGTCAGGTGTGGGATCATTGAAGGGAATGCCAGGGTTTCTACAAGGTGGAGTTTGGTCAGGTAATTACACCTGGAAGAGTTCAGGCTGCTTGTGGATGAGGAATTCTAGTGATAGATGGGGCATGGGGTCCCCCTGGTAGGAGGAAATAAAGACATCGAGGAATGAGCACGGGAATGAGGGCCAGAGATCTAGGAGTTATATCTAACCACAGGGACTGCTTTTTTTCAATTGTGATTTTCAATCCAGTTATGAAAAGCATTTCAAGCTCTTCCTCAGCTAAGTTTCTACGGCCAACAAGCGTCAGAGAACACTCACCCAGAATTTGGCCAGTGAGTTGCTTCTCCATAGCTGTAGTTGACAAGATCACATTTATGGTTTATAACTTCTATCATCTATTGAAAAGATAAAGAGTCTAATTTAGGAAGCAATGTATAGAAACAGACTGGCTAGTAAAATAAAGGCACAGAATCCCACAGTTTCTTAACCAATCATATTCTAATTCAAATCCAAATATATGTTATTTTTAGAAGCATATATTTAATAAACTTTAAAAAAAAGGTAGGGGGAGACAGAGTACAGTAAGCAATCTATAAAAAAATAAAACTAGCGCCTTGGCTAGTGTGGCTCAGTTAGTTGGAGTGTCATGCCATACACCAAAAGGTTGCGTGTTTGTTCCCAGGGCACTTAGGAGAGGCAATCAGATGATGTTTCTCTCCAACACTGATTTCTCTCTCTCTCTCTCTCTCTCTCTCCCCCCCCCCCCTCCCCTCCTTTCCTCTCTGTCTAAAATCTATAAACATAACCTCATGTGAGGATTAAAAAAAACCCACAAAATACAAAATTTAAAAAGGCACACAAAAAACTAGCATTTGCAGAATGGAGTGGGGGAAAGGAAGAGAAACTGGAATGGTTATTACTAATTTCTAAATCCACTGAAGTTCAAGTAAAATATAATTCATATGCTAAAATGAAATGTAGAATATTAGTTAAATTCTTCTTAGGCTGATGAAGGAAGCTGGCTAAGAGGCCTTTTTGTTGTTTTAAAGTATCTCAAAATAGCTTGCTAGAAGATTTACTAGAAATGAGATGTATAATATAAAAAAAAAAATCTTTATATTTTCCAAGAAACTTTATCCTAATAATTTTAATATAAATAACTGAAAAATATTCTTGGTAAGCCCAGAGCACTTCATAAACCTAAAAATATCCAAGATCATCGATCATTAATCTTCTAAATCAACACCTCACAAATACTCACAGCTCTTATAAGGCCTGTGCCTGTTTCCATTGTGCTCAGTCTTGTGTCACCAATCTTGATGGAAAGAACCTGGGCACCAGGAGCTACACCATTCCGTTCAGGTTCTTCTGGAAAATGCCCAGCAGCTATACTAGCTACATGTGTTCCATGAGCTCCTAGAGGCAAAGAGGGGAATATAAAAGATCCTCACACAAAGTTTTAACTGTTCACTTTGTATATTTATTAATCATGAACAAATTAATAAAATAAAAATATACTCTCATAATATTTAATGATATATTACCTTAATTCTCATCAATAGTACACAAAAAATGAAATTCTTTGAATTTATACACTATTCTGCTACCCTGGATTCTACCTTCTTCACTGAGAGCAAAAATGCAAGTCACAAAGATGAGATAGTGTTTTCAATATATATAATTAACAAAGAGCTTATATCCAAAATATAATCTTTCAAATTCTAAGGAAGAGAAAGAACACAAAAGAAAAATGGGTAAAACACTTGAAAAGTATTTCACAAAAGAGGAAAACCAAATGGCACATAAATATATGAAAAGATGTTCAACTTCATTAGTCTAAGAAATGCAAATCAAAGCCACATATCTTTCAGAACAAACTTTAAGACTGATAACAGCAACCGTGGACGGGGATGTGCAAATGCACACATTGCTGGTGGGAGAGTAGACGAGCATTTTGGAAAGCTGAACTTAGGCATACCCTATGATTTAACAATTCCACCTCTAGCAATTCCTCAACAGAAATGTGTGCACATGTGCACTAAAAGACCAATACAAAAATGTTCATGGCAGCATTGCTTGTAAAATTCAAAAATTTGCATGGAAACATAGTATATTCACAGAATCGATTATATGACAATAAATATGAACTACTTCTATATACTATGAGATGAACCACACAAAAATAAGGCTGACTTAAAGAAGTCACACACAAAAGTATATTGAATTATGCATTTATATAAATGAAAATATCACCATATGAGGTTGAACCATATGTCATTACCACCATTTAATCATTTCTGATGAATAAAAACAGCAATACCAGATAGTTCAAATGAATGTGCTAACAGAAATAAAGAGAGTAGTTAATTTTGGGAGAAGGGAAGGTAGGTTGGTGGTTAGGAAGAGATAAGATGGGGACTGTATCAATGCTTTATTTCTTGACTTGGGAGTGGCTACACAGAAGTGTCCATTTGTAACAATTCAATGCATTTACAACTTATGAATTGTATACTTTTTCCTATATATGTTACATGCCAATGAAGTAAACAAACAAAATAAACTAGGCCCTTTTTTTAGTGAAAAAGTTTCTTTTCTTTTTTTATATATATATGTTTTTATTGATTTTGGGGGGGAAAAGAGGAAGGGAGAGATAGAAACATCAATGTGAGAGAGATACATCAATTGACTGCCTCCTGCACGCCTCCTACTGGGGATTGAACCCACAACCTGGGCATGTGCCCTGACTGGGAATTGAACTGGGACTTCTCAGTCCATGGGACAAAGTTCAATCCACTGATCCACACAACCGAACAAGTGAAAAAGTTTCTTAAAAGACATGGGTAGAGAGAAATATCTCACTACTATCACATAAACAATAATGCAAACATGATGATTGATGACACCTGGTATTGGACCTTAATGTTTGGGTGACAATGGAATAGCTAGAGCTCCACGAGAAATGAGAGCATATGACTTTTCCAACTTGTCTGCTGCAATGCTGAGACTCCTCTGCTCCAGACAACTCGTCACATAAGAATATGGACCCAATATTACCAATTCTTCCTATGCACTTTTTTCAATATAAATAGGAAAGCTGAATTTTAATGTTATTTAAAAAAAAAAAAAAAAAAAAAAAAACTTTGGCACCACCACCTATAGCTAGAGTGGCTAAAACTAAGCAGACCGACCACACTATGTCAGGATAAGAATGTGGAGCTTCTGGAGCACTCACGTTCAGCTGGTGAAATTCAGAGGGTACAGCCACTGTGGAAAACAGCCAGGAAGTGTAACAATATATACCTACTCTATAAATATATACCTACTCTAACTAACCAGTTCCCCTAGATAGCATTCCAAATTAAATAAAAACATATTTCCACCCAGAGACTTGTATACAAGTATTGGAACAATCAAAATCTCCATCAAGTGAATGGATAAACAAACCATGATGTATTCACATCATGAAATACTCATCACTAAGAAATAAGCTTTTATAATTATAATATGGGTTTCAAACCATTACTATGAAATAAGGCAGGCAAAAAGCCATATTTTTATTCCACTTACATAAAATTCTAGAAAATACAAACTCTCGAGAGTGACAGAAAGCAGTTCTGTGGCTACCTGGGGATGTGGGTGCAGACAAGACTGGATTACAAAGGAAAACAAGCAAACTTGTGGGGGTGATGGAAATGTTCATTATCTTGTTTGTGGTGATAGTTTCCTGGGAGTAGGCTTCTATCAAAACTTATCTAATTGCATATGCACAAACACACGCACACACACACACACAAATACCTCCACGGTCACAACAGAGAGCAAGTTTCCATCAAGTACACATTATTGTACTTCTGCTATTCAGCTATGTCTTAATAAAGTTGGGGGAGGGAGTGATAAAGAGTTAAAGTCTTCCTACTTCATTATCCTTGCTCCTTCATCAGGAGTAACCACTATCCAAGATGGTGTGTATATTCTTCCCATCTGCATTGTTACCATACAAACACACATAAGCATAAACATTCTATAGTATTATCTGGTATGTTTTATAATTTGACACAAATGTTTTATCATTAATATACGTTAAATTAAAAATTATATATTTGAGATTTATAAATACAGGTTATGTAAATTTACTTGTTTTGACTGCTATATAATATTCCACAAATGAATAACATACAATTTTTACAAAACTTATTCTTTTGGTCTGGCCAGTGTGGCTCAGTGGATAGAGTGTCGGTTGTCCCATGGACCAAGAGGTTCCCATTCGATTCCCGGTCAGGGCACATGCCTGGGTTTTGGGCTCAATCCCAAGTAGGGGGCATGCAAGAGACAGCCGACTGATGTTTCTTTCTCTCCCTCTCTCTCTAAAAAACCAGTAAAAACATATTTAAATAAAAACAAAAACCTGTTAGTTTGTTGATAGGTATTTAGATTGTTTCACTAGAAAGTACAAAGAGTCAGGTAAAAAGATCTTCACTACGGCATTCTGCCTCATTTCAGAAAAGCTGGAATTTCTCAAGGGTTAATATTTGGAGGTGAAATTACTGTTCTTTAGCTGAGTTATGCAGATGAATTTTTTTTGTGTTTGGACCACACTTGTACTCTTAGAATGGAGCCTACATAACAACTTCAAGAAAAAACACCTTACCAGGGAATTGAATCACATTTATTATTCCAGACCTAGATCTTCAGTTGGAATCTCTAGATTAAATTCTCTATAAGGCTGCTTTTGGCTACAGGAATTTATCATTTTGCACTTTGTAAATTTAACTCTAATTAGCAAATCTAAAACAGAATACCTCCACTGGTCACAATAGAGAGCAGGTTTCCATCATCATATATATTAACGGAGTAATTCAACATTTCAGCTGTGCCAAAAGAGCTATATTCTTGGGCTTCTTTGTAGTTTCTCAATACAGTAGATTTACTCAAGTCCCCGTCTTCATCTGAATCAATGCAGGCTCTGTAAATTCCAAATACAGAACAGATATTGAAATTTATTTCCTTACCTTCCTAAAAATCACATAATAATGTTTCTCAGGTATCTTCTTACTACCCTATCCATTTCTACCACAGCAACCACAGTAACTGCTGGGTTTAGAATTCTTTGTTGCATAGTCATCAGCAAAAATTAGGTAAGATAGCTTTACAAAATTCCAGACTGAAAAGCCTTACAGCCAATTTAAAAATTAGACCAAAGCTTAGCCTAGAGCTTTAGAATAGTTTAGGATGATTTTGACACATAACCTAGGCCTTCCTGCTTCTTCTAGAACTGGCTTTATGAATCCAATTGCATATGCAAGTCTCCTTGAAGTAAGAACTATTATCGAGCCTGTCCCATAGGTGTTAACAGTCTTAGGCATTTATTTTTTACAAAAAGCATTTTCTACATAATTGTGTGGTTGTCTTCCTGTCTGTTCTTTCCCCATTTTAGCTTTTTTTATTGTATAGAGGGCACTTATTATAAACACTAAGGCATATATTGTATGAACAAACTACAGTAATTTGGAAAGAAGGATCTCTAAAATTGTAAGGTTGTTTTTATGTATAACCCCAATCAATGTGTAGCTAATATAATTTACAACCAAAAAAAGACATACAATATAGCAAGATATAGAAGACAACACTTAGGAGACAAATTAGGCAAAAAGAAAACAAGTAGCTTATCAAATGGAGGTAGGATGGAGGTTAAAAGGTAAAATGTATGCCATCAAATTTTCGGCATTTGCAAGACAGTAGCACTTTTGGTTCCAAAACGGATGGGCAGTATCCATCCTGGAAATCATCTCTGAAGCCCTCCCTTTTTTTCGCCCAGCCCATAATACACTCTAAACTTCTAACAGCTTCTCTGTTGTCCTCTGGACCTTCCCCTCTAACTTTTAACCCCCCTTTACTATCTTCTTTGCTTAGCTAACTTTTGATGATCTACCAATGAAATCTTTCTTATGCTTCCCATATGGGTTCAGATGTTCCCAGTACTTGCTTCCACAGGGTCTAGAGTAGTTTCTAGAGAATCTACCTGGTACAAAGAAGCTACTCAAATTATTTCCCAAATGATGAAATGAGTGAATCAATCAACACTTCTCTCACAGAAAAGGCAGTCAAGGTGGTAGTGTAGGTAAAAGTGGTACTAGCATTCTTCCACAACCATATCAAAATTACAACTAAACTACAGAACCGCCATAATTCAGAACCACCTGAAATCTATCTAAACAGAAGTCCTACAACTAAGGATATGAAGCCCCACTGAAAATGGTAGGAGAAGGGGGGAACAAGTTGGTCCCACACCCACGTGGCGGATAAAAATCAGGAGGGCTACCTCAGCTTCAGAGAACCCCTTGAGGAGCAACGGGTCCCAGCCCTCCACCAGGCCCCCCAGCCCAGGGTTCCAGTGCCAGGAAGAGAAGTCCCTATAACTTCTGGCTGTAAAAGCCAGCAGAGATTGTTGCTGAGTGAGATGGAGGGCGGCTGGAGTCCCAGGTGTTCCTTTAAAGGGCCTGCACACAATCTTGCTGAGATTCATTCACTCTGAGCTTTAGCACTAGGGAAGCAACTCAAAAGACACCAAGTACATACCAGAAGGAACTAAATTATCTGGCATCTGGGTGAGAGCTGTGGGGCTGTGGGAGGATTGGGGGGTTGTGTGGGGGGACAGACATCTTTCTCCCAGACAGAAGTGCTGGCAGAGGCAACTGTTCCTTGATGAGCCCTTCCCTCAAAGAGCTGGCAGGTGGGTGCCATACCTGAGTCTCCATCAACATGGCTAAAACCATTCACCCCACCTGGTAATTCCGTGAAACCCCACCCCAACAAACTAGCAGGCCCACCCAAGGTGTTTCCAGTACCTTTTACATAAGAATGGCCTGTCTTTGCTCATGCTTCAGACTTTCCTAAAATCTCTCCAACAAGCAGAATCTGGCCTCAACATGCCATGCACTGCTCACTAAATGGCCCCAAGCCCAGCACTAGTGGCAGCTGGTTTTGGTTCGCAGTTTGGCCGCTCCTGGGCACCTCCTTCCTAGCCAGCACAAGTAGCAGCCATCTGAAGTTTGCTTTGTAGATCATGCCTGCTGGTCCCAGGTAGAACACAGGCTGATCTTGGCTTTACGACCAAGTAAATCTCCTGAAAACATATACTAGTATCCTGCACATCCTGATCCCAAATTCCTTTCCATAAGGACGAAGCAGCCTGCAGTTCTGTCACAGGTGAAAAACACTGTAACCAAAACCACCTATTGCTCCACTACGCAATCCCTGCTGATATTTTAGTATTTCTTTCAGTCTTTTGTAGTCAATTCTCCCCAAATACTCAGTTTTGTATTTAGTATTTTCCTCACATTTAACCTTGCCTCCTCTCCCACACTAAAACTCTCCTAAGCCTTATCACTGGGAATGACTTTGTCATGTTAAACCATGTAGTGGATGTTACCAAAATTTGCTAAACCATACGTTTGGACATTTTTTATATTATAATCACTGTGATCAAAGCTTTCTGCATAGCATTTACAAAAAAACTGTTCACATATGTGTGTATACTTGTATGTACACACACCTATACAACACCTGAAAACATGTAAAAACTGCAATAAGATTTACTATCAACTGAGTGAAAAATGCAAATATTTTATTAACACTTTCAGTCCCAAAGGGAGCAGGGATATCTCATTCAATTAAAAATTTCTCATTCAATTAAAAATGTATATCCATTGTCAAAGATGAGTTAGTACCTACATCCACGGGAGAAAGGTACATTGTAATGTAAACAATCTGAGAAAAGTAACCAAGTCATCATATCTTATTCTGTATCTTGGGAAATGATTCTCTGCATATGAACAGGGATTCAAACTACAAAACTATTCTTGATTTCAAGTTTTTAGGGATTAAAAAATAAAGTAAAATATAATTCTATCAAAAGCAAAAGAAAACAAAAAAGTTTTAAGGAAATGTCCTCGGTTTCCTGCAGGTACCCTAAAACACACACACAAATGCCTAATTATCTGTATTAAGAACACATGCCTATTTCCATGCAGACAGTAATTCAGGAAGTCATACTACCCAACTCCAAGAAACACATCTGCAGTGTGCAATTCACTAAGAAACTGAAAATGTACAGGATATGTAACTTGGTGTAAATCATCAATATTACTATTATTAGTAGTAGCAGCAGCAATAGCTTACATTTACTGAGTGCATATTGTGTCTAGAAACACCAAAATTAGTTTTTTAAAAATCCTCTAGGAAGGTAGTATTATCTCAATTAACGGATAAGGAAACAGGCTTAGAGAGGTATCAAGTGTTCCAGGTCATACAGCTAGGATTCCATCTCAGAGACTGAATTCTGTATCATTTTATACTGCCTCACTTCAACTTAGCTACCCTGCCTCTACTGAGATCTTCATTCAACTTTCCTCCTTTGCCCAAGCAGATGCTTTGCAACATTCTCTTGCAGTTACTTCCCAAATTGCCCAGCTTCAATCAGGAACATTTCTACATATAGTAATGATTAACCTGCTAAAATATGGTTACTGATAACTATCTGGTTAGTGAAATAAACTTCTTTAAAACACAAGAGTCAGGTTTAGTGTCTAAAGTACTAAGAAGTTCAAAAGGCTTGTCCAAAACAAGTTTTGCTTAGTGATATTAATGTCATAATAAATCAAATCTCTGACAGTTCTGAGGGTTTAATGTCCTTCCAAGTAGATAAAAATATGTTGAACTGAAGGGCTATAAAATACATAAAGTTTACCTCCAGACTTCACCGTCATGCCATACCAAACAGTCGTATACAGGGCCAGGGTCACTATATTTTTTTTCAAAAGAATTTAGCAATTCCACTTGACTTTGAAGCTCCTCCTTCATTAGTTTATTTGCCTAATTAAGTAGAACATAAATTAATATTAGTACATTTTGTACTCTTGAAAAGTTACATTAACATATAACTAAAGACACAGTGTGACCCAACAGTACAGTCATTTTACCCTAGAAAAATGTAAGAAATTTTTTATATCTATGCAACTTGTAGTTCAATTTAATGATGCAGGTATCAATTAATATATTAAATAGTTTAAAAATAGTATTTCTTTTACTCAATCTTTCATTCAGTCAATCACTCCACCTGCTTTGAGAAAAATACTATACTATTTTGCATGTTTTACTGATTTTTATTTTTTAATCCCCACCCGAGGATATTTTTCTGTTTATCTTCAGACAGAGTGGAAGGGAGGAAGAGAAAGAGAAATATCAGCACAAGAGGGACACATCAACTGGTTGCCTCCCGCAGAACCAATCGCTACTGCGGTACATGCCCCTGACCAGAATCAAACCCGTGACTTACTGGACCATGGGCTGAAGATCTAACTGCTGAGCCAAACCGAGCTCTTTATTGATTTTAGAGAGAGAGAGAGGAAGGGAGAGGGAGAGAGAGAAACATCGATGAGAGAGAACATAGACTGGCCATCTCCTGTATGCCCCCCACTAGGAATATGGCCCACAACCTGGGCATGTGTCCTGCCCGGGAATCGAACCAGCAATCTCTTGGTGCATGGGTCAACACTCAACTACTAAGCCACACTAGCTGGACTCAACTTTTAGACTTTTATATCAGGACCATTTCCATTTGAAGTCTGTTTCTTAAGAACTCAAATAAATAACAGAAACCATGAACTGTCTTATCTCTTCTAGAATATACTGAGTCAAATACATACTGTATACATGACCATGTAGATATAAGCTGCTATTTAACCATTTTAATCTACAAAAATGAGAATTCCATGTGCTTCAACCTAAGTATTTTTTAACTACACACTACATTAGACTGTTCTACATTCACCTGAATGGTCCTAGTGAATAAAAATTTATTTTTCACATGGTCCAAAAATCTTAAGCTATGCTTTGTTTTTAATTATTCAACATATTGCACATTTACTCCTCCTTAAGGGAAAAAGACAATTATGTAGATATGTTTGGTCTATAATAAAATAAAATAAAAAATTAAATCCAGCTCCCTCTTTTATAAAGTTAGCCATATATATACACACAGCACTTGAAATACTACATTTAATGTGTCTAATAAGAGGCTGAATTAGGACAAATAGTGATCTAATAGAAAATTGTTGCATAACCAATGCACATAGATAACAATGCTGGGGACAAGTTGGGGGGCGGATCGGGAGGAGGGTGTCAATGGGGGAAAAAGGAGAAACATCTGTAACAAACATAAATTAATAAAAAAAAAAAAAATTACACCCTGGCCAGTTTGGCTCAGCAGTTAGAGCGTCGGCCTGTGGTTCAGAGAGACCCGGGTTCGGTTCCCACTAAGGGCATGTACCTTGGTTGCAGTTTGTCCCTGGCCCTAGTTGGGTCATGCGGGAGGCAGCCACTCGATGTGTCCCTTTCACGTCGATGTTTCTCTCTCTCTTCCTCTCTCTCCCTCCCACTCTATCTTAACACAAAATGGAAGGGTGTACTTGGGTGAGGATAAAAAATAATAATAATAAATAAAAAAAGAAAATCACACAGCTGTTCACAGATTAAGTAAATATAAAATAAATGTGTGTATAGATCTACACAGGCCAGTGGTCCTCAACCCTAGCTGCATGTTAATTAAAGCTCATGGGGGGCTTTTAAAAATGTCTGCCTCCCTGCAAGGTTTCAATTTCATTCCTCTCTAGAGTACAAGACTGGCTGTTTTAAAGTTCTTCATATCATTTTAATATGCAGCCAGGGTTGAGAAACACTAATACGATTCCATTTTGACTAAGAAAGGGTACATTAAAAAAAAATTCAAGCCCTGGCCGGTTTGGCTCAGCGGTTAGAGCGTCGGCCTGCGGTCCGAGAAACCCGGGTTCGGTTCCCGCTAAGGGCACGTACTTCGGTTGCAGTTTGTCCCCAACCCTGGTTGGTCGTGCGGTGGCAGCCACTCGATGTGTCCCTTTCACATCGATGTTTCTCTCTCTCTATCTCTTCCTCTCTCTCCCTCCCACTCTATCTGTACAAAAAATGAAAAAATGTCCTCGGGTGAGGATTAAAAAAAAAAAAAAAAAAATTCAAAAGGATAAACATAATTGTTGGTACCACTCCTGGAGCGTCGCATTTTTGAGGCTTTCACTTGCTACTTTATACACCTGTGTTGTCCAAAACTTTCTGCAACTATAAATTTTTTCTATGTAATAAATCAAGATATTATTTTATTTTATAAATTGATTCAAAAAATTACTGGCTGGTATTTAAGGATGTAAACCATGGAAACTCTCATATACTTCTTGTGGGAATGTGAATTGGTGCAACCACTTATGACACCCGCCCCTGCCCTCTCCAAAAAACATGCACAAGAATGTTCAAAATAGTATTTTTCATAATAGCCAAAAATTGAAAACAAAGAAAATATCAATCTGTAGAATGGATATGTAAATTTTGGTGCACCCATCAAATAGCAAAGAAAGTGAAGAAACTATTTCGATACCCCAAAAATAGATGAATATCACAAACACACTGAGTGAGAGCAGCTACATGTAAAAGAACACACACTGCATGGTTCCATTTTACGAAATTCAAAATAGGCAAAATCATTCAACAGTTTTAAAAGTTAGGATGGTGGTTGCCTTTGTGGAGGAACAAGGAAGTAACAACTAGGAAGAGGCATGAGATGATGCTGCTAATATGGGAGTGTTCATTTGGTGATAATTTATGACTACACACTTATGATTAAGCACTTTTACATGTTATTATATGTTCAATAATAAATTTTAAAAAATGAATACATATGTGAATTGATTTTAGATAAAATAATAAAGAAAAAATGAGTAAAACTAAACAACTTGCCCTGGCCGGTTTGGCTCAGCGGTTAGAGCGTCGGCCTGTGGTCCTGAGAGACCCGGGTTCAGTTCCCGCTAAGGGCACGTACCTCGGTTGCAGTTTGTCCCCGGCCCTGGTCGGTTGTGCGGGTGGCAGCCACTCGATGTGTTCCTTTCACGTCGATGTTTCTCTCTCTCTCTCTGTTCCTCTCCCTCCCTCCCACTCTACCTGAACAAAAAATGGAAAAATGTCCTCAGGTGAGGATAAAAAAAAAAAACAACAAAAAAAACTAAACAACTTAAACTTGTAGAAAAAACAACAGTCTATTAAAAATTCTCTAAGAACTCTATGGTACATGGTCCTATGGTAATGTTTAAATAAAAATGATGAGCACCAACTTGAGAAGGGCAATTGTTGGCAACATCAAATTCTTCCTGTTTTCTACAAGCTTCGGCTAGGGCCACTCTGTGAACAGGGTCCCAGATTTTTTCCTTTCGTTCTTTCTGCAAAGACAGAAAATGACATCACAATGAGGTTAACAAATATTCAGGTAGACCTAGACAGTCATTCATATGTGGACCCAGCTGTTATCAGCTGTGATGCACATGATTCTCATAGAGACTAAAAAAAAATTAGTTAAAATCAAGTTGACAAAGCAATAAATCAATTATTAAAAAATAATTCATTCACTACACCTAGGTTTTAAGAGAATGAGTTTACTAAGACACACCCAAATGTATTTTTATACATCGTACACTGCAATTTAAATCCTTCAAAGAGTAAATATGCTAGATAACTGAATTCCCAGTCATTTAAAGTGAAAAAAAAACAAAAAAAACTCTATTCTAGGACCTTACAGAACTGAGAAACGTGTCAAGTTAAGTGCAAAGCTGAGGACAGGAATAAGATTGCAGCTACATTTTGATGGACATGCAGACTTCCTCAATATTCCCCCGTCTCTAGCTTATTTTTTTTCTGATCCTCTGTGACTTGATAGGTTTCTTTTTTACTGAAATTTGTCTTACCTTCATCTCCACTGTCTTAAACCCAGAGTGTCTCCGAATGGAAAAATCCTTTCCAGTAAAATAATCAACTTGTCTGAGGCTAAGGTGGGGGCTGGGGTCAGACTTAACTTAATCACTCTATATTTGTAGGTTAATTTGTTACCTACCTTATCAATGCAGTAATACTAAACAACTTAAACTTGTAGAAATATAGTGCATTAATATACTGTGATATATAGGTGTATTTCAGCCTGAAATTTTAAAATAAAATAGTACCCAATAAAAATCAAGTGCAGCCAGTTTGGCTCAGCAGTTAGAGCATCGGCCTTCAGACCAGAGTCCTGGGTTCGGTTCCTGCTAAGGGCACGTACCTCGATTGCAGTTTGTACCTGGCCCCAGTTGGGGTCATGTGGGCGGCAACCAGTCAATGTGTCTCTCTCTCACATCAATGTTTCTCTTTCTCTCTTCCCCCCTCTCCCTCCCGCTCTATCCAAAGATAAATGCCAAAATGTCCTTGGGTGAGGATTAAAAAAAAAAAAAAAGTCATGTGCATTATTTTTTTGTAGTAATGCCTGGAATCTGACTAACAAGTAATAGTTACTATATATGCAATATCACTTTTTATGGTTCATAGACCCCTGGAGAAACAGATACTTAATGTTATTATGACTAGAAAAAAGGGACCACAGGTCTTACCCCTCAGGCTCACTTTCAAGGCTTACATCTTGTTTTACAGTTGAAGCCCTGAACCTGCCTACATCAGCACCTAGTGTTATAGAAGTCTTCCAAAGCAGCACTGTCAAATACAGAAACCACTAGCCACATGTTGCTATTTAAACTGAAATTCTAAAATAATGCATCAATTACAATTCCTTAGTCATACTACGGTCACATTTCAAGTTCGCATAGTTACTGGTGGCTAGTGACGACCATAATGGATAGATATGGAATAGTTTGAACATTTCCATCATCACTGAAAGGTCTATTGAATAGTGTGCTATCTTAAAGCAGACTCCATATGCTTCAGTTTACAGCTCTAATTCTCTAATGACAGATTCGTGCTTCCTATACTGCAGCTGCTTTAGGTTTGAGTAACCCTTTCCTTAATACTGAGTGATAACTAACTGGGATCAAGGCTAGTTAAACTATAGAAAAATGGGACAAATTATCATAAAAGCTATAAAGTCTGGACTTTAAATCAACTGTCTTTAACCGTTCTGAGATTTTTTTAAAGTCCCTCAAAAATCCAATGAAAGCTATATGCCATTTCCCAGAAAAACACAAATACCAAAAGACTTGATTATAATTTCAGTGTATCCACAGATTTCCTAAGCTTATTAATGTAATTCAAGATTAAGAACTATAACGTTATTTATTTAAATATGTTTTTATTGATTTTTTTTTAGAGAGACAGAAACATCAGCGATGAGGGAAACATACCCCCAACTGGGGATCAAGCCCACAACCCAGACATGAGCCCTGACCAAGAATCGAACTGGGAACTCTTAGTCCATAGGATGGTGCTCAATCCACAAAGCCACATTGGCCAGGAAAGAACCATGACTTTAAATAGGTAACAGTCCACTGAACAGAATCTTTCTTTAAGTTATCATTGTTTGAAAGACTCCCATTACCCAAAATAATTAAGTGAGTGAGATTTTATAATTTTTTTTCTTCATTTGGAATAAAATTTGAGAAAGAAGATAAGTCAGTGATAGTAGATTGAACATCACCTGTATCCTTTCCTTGAGGGCCTTTGGATAGAAGTCGTAGCCATTTTTTATGCCAATATGATATCTGCCTGAGGGATTTGTCCAGCTCGCAGGAATCTATAGGGGAAAAAAAGCAAATTATTGATTCATTAAATGCTTCCCAATTCCACTGGTTTACAACGGGAGAAAAGGATATTTCACTTGTATCCTAATGGCTAAACTTGGATGATCAGGCTCACATGTTAGAGCACTATTTTAATAGTCTAAGGTGCCACTTAATATCTCTGACTCCTTTTATCTCAACTATAAATAAGATGGCTCACCTAGAATACCTTTCATTTACACAATGCTTCATAGTTTACAGAATACTTTCAACATAACCAACCTTATTAAACGACTAAGATCTTTAGTTCTTAAGCATCAATGACACCTCAGCTCTCCCTTCACCACCCTATTGCCCACCAACTAGTTGGAAGGGGAAGCAATTTACAGAACCTCTTATTCTGATATTTCTCATTAATTACATGAGCTTTCACGGGGATCTAAGATACAACAGGGATAATGTCTAGAAACTAAATAAGAGCTCTGAGTTCAAACAAAAAAGTTCTATAAAATCATTTTAATTATAAAGAACATTTTATAATAGTCTTTTCAACTACCTCAAAGTATTTAAAAATAACACATAAAGCTTTTAACTAACAGAATGATATAAACAACGTGCCCAGTTTACAAATGGAGAAAGCAAAGAAGCAAAAAGAAATTAAGTTGCTCGCCCAAATAATAGGAAGGTGGAAAAGAAAACTGAAATCTGGTTCTATCATGGAACTAAAAAATTCAGAATAAAGGATATGCGATTTAAAGTCAGATAAACCTGGCTATGAATCCAAATTCTATTATTAACTAGGTGGGACCCACAGGCTTCTAGCTCCTCGTGTGTAAAACGAAGAAAATAATCCCTACCTTGTGATTCTCATGAATAACAAAATGCACTGAACATCAACCAACTTGAACTGTCAATAAGGAAAATGCACAGGATTCACACTCTTTGTAATCATAGGACCTATAATCATTAAAAACAGCTTTTAAATGTGTATAAATGATGAGGTCGAACTATCAACCACTCAGAGTTGGTTTAATCATCAATTCTCTTAGTGCAACATCTTTAACCAAATCAGCCCATGTCCCTCATCAAATTATTTCCCAGGTAGGAAACTTTTGGGTGAAATTTTCTCACAACTATATAGAGGAAAAGAATCATTCACAGAAGTTCAAAAATCTACTGACTTTTTTAAAGCCTGCACATCAGCCTGGCCGGTGTGGCTCAGTGGATTGAGCACTGTCCCATGGACTGAGATGTCCTGGTTCAATTCGCAGTTAGGACACAAGCTCAGGTTGCTGGCTCTGTCCCAAGTGGGGGGCATGCAAGAGGCAGCCGATCAATGTATCTCTCTCACATCAATGTTTCTATCTCTCTCTCTAAAAACAAAAAAAAAATCAATAAAAACATATTTTTTAAAAAGAAAAAGAAAAGAAAAGCCAGCACATCAGTAATCATTTCTGAATGAATTAGATGTCTGGAGTATGGGAAATTTCAACTATGTTGACACACAACCTAGCATTTTTTATTCAACAGGGATTTATGTAGACAACAGGGATTATAAACTCTAATGTTCTTGTAACTGTCCATGACATAACAACAATAATAAAGTGTTGCAACAAGAAAAAGTTAAGTAGTCATTAGTTGGCAAATTTTAATAATACTTAATCACAGGGATGCCACTGCACAGGTGGCTTTGCAACCATAGGTTAGTGGCAATTTCATTTACAAAAAGATTACCAAAAGCTGTGAACTATCAAAGGATTTATTGGTATAACTAATTAAAAGAACTGCAAAAGTAAACAGCTATTAAGACATATTTAATCACAATTACTTAAAATATATGTAAATAGCCCTGGCCAGTGTGGCTCAGTTGGTTGGAGCATCATCCTGTGCGGTTGTGAGTTAGATTTCTGGTCAGAGCACATACCTAAGGTATCGGGTTCCATCCCCAGTGGGGGCGTGTCAGGGGGCAACTGATTAACGTTTCTCTCATAAATCGATGAATATCTCTTTCTGTCTGTCTGTTTCTGTCTCTCACACCCTTCTCCTCTCTCTAAAATCAGTAACATATCCTCAGGTGAGGATTCAAAAATTAAATAAAATTTTAAAAATAAAATACATGTAATACAAATCAAAATAATCCGATAGACATAATTTATATTTAATTATAAATAAGACCAAAATCTGCAGTGTCCAGGTTTTTCTTTTTAAGCTTTCTTAAAAAAAAAAAATCCTCACAAGAAGAGATGTTTACTGATTTTTAGAGAGAGGAAGGTAGGGGGAGGGGGAAAGAGAAGGAAGAAAGAGAGAGATAGAGGGAAAAAGAGAGGAAGAGAGAGAGACATCAATGTGAGAAACATTGATTGGTTGCCTCCTGTATGTGCCCTGACTAGGACTGAACCCGAACCTTAGGTATGTGCCCTGACCAAGAATCAAACCCACAAACTTTTGGTGTATGGGACAAAGCTCCAATCAACTGGGCCACCTGTCTAGGGCATAAACTAGATACTTTTCTTTTTAAATCACTATAATATGTTTTCCTCATAGAATACTTAACTACAGCCCTGGCTGGTTTGGCTCAGTGGTTAGAGCGTCAGCCTGCAGTCCAGAGAGACCTGGGTTCGGTTCCCACTAAGGGCATGTAACTTGGTTGCAGTTTGTCCCCAGCCCTGGTTGGGTTGTGCCAGTGGCAACCACTTGATGTGTCCCTTTCATGCTGATGTTTCTCTCTCTCTTTTCCTCCCACTCTATCTGAACAAAAAAAAAATGGAAAAATGTCCTCGGGTGAGGATGAAAAAAAAAGAGAATACTTAGCTACAAAAATTCAACTCAAAAAAAAAAAAAAAAAATCAGATATTAAATCATGGTTCTGCTATCTGATCTTAACCAAGTTAGAATAAAGCTAACTTTTCTCTATGAGGCAATTATGGAAAATGTAATTTTACATATTTGAGTATTCTTCACAAATGAAGATACTTTTAGTCTCTTTAAGAACCAAACTTCTTTAACATGGCTTTAATTATGTGTTCACTTCAACATAATGAGACTGATTGTCATATGAGAAACAAAATCTCTTTAATTCCTCACTACACCTCTTTTCCCTGAGTCTTTTAAATATGCCTAACAAGGAATGCCTGACTAGCTCAGTTGGTAGAGCATGAGACTCTTAAAGATGCCTAACAAATTAAACATTTTCTTAACAAGCCAAGTGTCATCCTTAGCGTTAATGTTCCATGCAGTAAAATCCTGTTAAAGAGATCTTTTTAGCCTCCAAACATCATCACATTGGATATTAAGGCTTCAACATATATGAATTTTGGGAGCACACAAACATTCAGTCCATAACACATGAAAAAGGAAGCAAAATATCAATGCCTGCTGTCTGCCTGTGGTAGGCAGATTCTAAAATGACCCATCCCCTTGTCCTCTCTACTTAGTGAAGGCAGGAACTGTGAATATCACTACTGTATTATGTTATAGAAAGTAATATGGTAAAGGTGAAGAATATTGCAGGTATAATTTCAGTCCCTAATCAGGTGATTGTGTTAATCAAAAGGAGGATTAGTCTCGTGGATGTGACCTAATAAGGTGAGCTCTTTAAAAGAGAGACTGAGGTCAGACAGATTCTTCTGCTGGCCTTCAATAAGCAAGTTGTCAGGACAAAATAAACTGTGCCAACAACCATGTGACCTTAGAAGAGGAGCCTCGGATGAGACCACAATCCCAACCAACACCTGACTGTAGTCATGTGAGACTACAGAGAGCCACAAAGAGTTATGCCTGGACTTCTGACCCATGGAAATAGTAAGATAAGAAATGTAGGAATGTATTTGATTTTAAGCTGCTAGTTTTTGTTCATTTGTTAGGTAGCACCGAAAATTAATCCACTGCCACAACAATCTTACCCAGTAGATAATGCCTAAACATAATTCAGACAAATGGTAAAAGATGGAGTTAAATATAACTCTTTACACACATAAATAACCATAAATGTATTTCCCAAACTAATTCTGCTTATTGGTTTAAAAGATGAGTACCTAATCACAATCAAATTTTTGCCGTCTAAGGAACTCATTAGCTAATAGCTCATGAATTGGTCTGTTTGTTTTCCAATTATTTTTTCATGTTAGCTTACTCCAGCCTTTCTACCAAGTACAGGGAAAAAGACAAGGCTAATCACTTAAGTCCATGATTATTAAAGCCTAAATATTTCGTGTTCAAGTTCCCAGAAAGGACAGGAAAAGATGAAGGCAAAACTGTCATCTGGTCACTTTTCCCACTTCTATTCAAAGTTTTAGAATTTGGCAACCACAATGAAAACAAACAAACAAACAAAACAACCCATTCTGAGCCTGTTATCAAACAAAACAAATTCCTCCAAGAGGGCTCCTAATGACCCCCACCTCCTGGCATTCATGCCCTTGTAAAATCCCCTCCAAAGTGTGTGCTGGATTTAATGACTCACTTCTAATGAAAAGAACATGGTAATGTGACAGGATGTCACTTCTAAGACTAATTAATAAAAAGAACATGGCCTCCACCTTGAGCACTCTCTCTTGGATTCCCAGGGGGAAGACAGCTGCATGTTGTAAAGCAGCCCTGGGGAGAGGTCCTAGTAGCAAAAAATCAGTCTGCCAATACTACTTGGGTGACTTTGGAAACACACTCCCCCCATTCCCCAACCAAGTTGGGCCTTCAGATGAAACCACAGCCCTGGCCAACAGCAAGCTCAGAAGAGATTTTGGAGGACAGGTACCCAGCTAAGTCATATCAAGATTCCTGACTCACAGAAACTGGGAGATAACATTTATTGTTTTCAACCATGAACTTGTAATTTGTTACACAGCAAAAGCTAATACTCACCACACCATCAAATGTAAGCTAGAAATATTAGTTTGAGGTGACAATACAAAAAGAAAAAAGAAAAGAAAAAATTCAATAAAAAGATAAAAGCTCTACCTTAAGCACTCTTCCCGATAGGCCAATAATTTCGCCATCTTTTGGCTCTACTACTGTAGCAGTATTCACATCACCACTTCCTGTTGTGTCAATGATGTCAACAATTTTTGGTTTTCCATCAGATGTAACCTAAAAATTAAAGAGAATTAAAATGAGTTATACATTTAATTGTCTATCCTAAAAAGAAAGCAATGCAAATCCCGTGTGTGCATATGTACACATATATAAAACATCCTATAAAATCAGCATTTGTTATAAAAAGAGAACTGAGCCCTAGCCTGTTTTGCTCAGTGGTTAGAGCATGAGGCTGCAGACTGGGGGGTTTCGGGTTTGATTACCATCAAGGGCGTGTACCTGCGTAGCAGTTTAGATCCCCAGCCCTGCTTATGCAGGGACAATCAATCGATGTGACTCTCTCATCAATTCTTTCTCTCTCTCTCTCTCCCCGCCTCCATCTCTTCCTTCCATTCTATCTAGAAATCGATGGAGCCCGGTCGGTGTGGCTCAGTGAATTGAGCACTGTCCCATGGACTGAGAGGTCCCGGTTCAATTCCTGACCGGGGCACATGCCTGGGTTGCAGGCTCAATCCCCAGTTGGGGGTATGCAGGAGGCAGCCAATTGATACAGCTCTCTCACATCTATGTTTCTATCTCTCTTTCCCTTCCTCTCTCTCTAAAAGAATCAATCAATAAAATAATAAAAGAAGAAATCAACGTAAAAATATCCTCGGGTGAGGACTAACAAAAAAGAGAGAGCGAGAACTGAATTGTTTTAAACCAAAAGCCTGACAATGTTAAAAAGAAAATTTACTCATAGGAAACACCACAGAATCCTTCAAGTGGTTTCATATACTAATTTAATAAATATTTGCCGAACAATTACAATAAGCCACACTGTTTTAGGTGTTAGGAATATAATAATGATCAATCCACAAACATCCCTGACCTCACAGATCCCACGTTATACAATCACTAAACAAATAAGTAAAAAATATAACATGTCAGCCCTGGCTGGTTTGGCTCAACAGTTGGAGCGACAGCCTGTGGACTGAAGGAAGGAGGATTTGATTCCTGGTCAGGGGCGTGAGCCTGGGTTGCAGGTTTGGTCCCTGGCTCCAGTTAGGGTTGTGTAGGAGGTGACCAATTGGTATGGGTGTCTCTCTCTTACATCACTGTTTCTCTCTCTCTCTTCCTCCCTTCCTTTCACTCTGTCTGGGAATCAATGAAAGAATATCCTTGGGTGAGTATTAATAACAATAACCACAGTGAGAGAGAGAGAGAGAGAGAGAGAGAGAGAGAAAGAGAGAGAGAGAGAGAGAACGAACTTGTCAGATAGTGATAATTGTTGTGAAGAAAAATTAAGCAGGGAAAAGAAACAGGAGGTATGGGGCTTTTGATTTTAACCAAGATGGTAAAAAAATTCTCACTGAAGAGGTAACACTTGAGAAAAGATCTGAAGAAGGTGAGCTTGAAGTTGGACAAGTACAAAACTCTAAGGGAAAAACGTTTAATAACATTTCTTTATTGGATACCATAATACGCACTCAAACTTCGTGTGAGCCCAAATTCAAACTTAACACTGAAACTTGTTTCTCACCAGGCTTTGTCATCTCAGGCAAGCAACACACAGCCAGTCACTCAAACCAAAAACTAAGAGTGTTCTCTGACTCTTTAGTTTACCCCCCACATCAAATCTGTCAGGAAATCATCTTAATTCTACTTCTAAAATAAGAGTTCAAATCCACTTTCTTCTCTTGAGGAAGTACCTTCCACCAACCATCCTGTCTTGCCATACTGTAACGCCAGTACCTCCCAGTGTCCATTCTTGGCCCCCATAAAATCAATAGCGAAACAAACTGTATTATGCCAGTCCTCCACTCAACACCCTACTATGGATTCACTGAGTGTTCAATATAAGAAACCTTTTGCCAGATCTGACCCCTGCCATTCCCAACTACTCATGACTCTCACCACACTGGCTTCAATTCCTGAAATATTCCACACTTTTCTCTGCCTCTCAACTTTGCAGAGAGGAATTCTGCTTGGAATTCTCTGTCCCTTCAGTCTTTCCACAGGAATTTCAATACTATCTTAGTTTTCTACTAAAATCTCACCCCATCAGAAAGGTCTCCCTGTGACTTCCTTTAAGCAGCTACCATCCTAAACCTGATTATTCTTTCTCACTGTATCTTGTTTCCATCACAGAACTTAACTCAATATGTAATTATAGATAGGTAACTCCTTTATTTTCACTGTTAGAAGATTAGCTCCATAGGACTAGAACTATGTCTATTCACCAAACCTAGCAGTTCCAGTTAGGTACTCAACACATATTTAATTACTGAATGATATGACACTAATTACTCAGCATTAAGACTAATTTTCGTAAGGTCTGGTTTCTTGGCCAGCCCACAAACTTTCCTTTGGGCCACGCTGACTGCTACAGAAAACAGTAGTACTGTATTTTCATATTGCTTTGTTTGAAAAATTATTTCTCTTGGATCTTTCTGGGCTAGAGAATCTGTAGCATTCAGCACATATGTACTGAGTTTCCAGCAGGAATCATGTGCAGACACAATGAACTAAATAAAGAAGACCTCTACCTTCAAGAAAGAAGAATATAAAAAAATGCCAAGTATGACAAAAGCACAAGGACTTGGGACTCCTTTTCCACCTGGAGAATTCACACTCATTTAAGATAAAGCTTAGTGTCCCTCTCTATGAGTCACCTGCCTCCCGCCCCAATACCAACTGCAGTGTCCTTAAAGTTCTGTAGTTAAGTTCCCCGCCACCTCCACATGCAACCCTCTTCAAGTTCAGGGTGGGCAGCTGACTCATAGTGGGGCCTATGGCCAGACCAGGGTAGGAGTCATGATCAGGAGGTGGAAAACAGCACCTGTACAACAACTTACATGACATGGTCAGAGGTGAGCTTCACAGTAAGCCAGCACAAGGACTTACCCAACACACAAATGGGCCAACAGCAATGAAGACTCAACTACAACAGGAAGGCACACATAATACACAAAAGGGACATTTATCGAGCACGAGCTCAGGAGATCAAAGAGACTGTGCCATTGGGTCCCACTGGACACTTACTATAAGGCCACCCCATAAACACTGGAGGGCATAGCAGTTCTACCTATTACATAGAAACAAACACAAATAGACTGCTAAAATGAGGAGACAAAGAAACAACCCTCCAATGAAAGAAAAGGAAGAATCTCCAGAAAAAGAGCTAAATGAAATAGAGGTAAACAATTTATCAGATATAGAGTCCAAAGTAATGATTATAAGGATGCTCAAGGAATGTAGTGAGAATTACACGGACTACAACAGCATGAAAAAGGAAACAGAAACCATGAACATGAAGTAGTCAGAAATGAAGAATACCAATCTGACATCAAGAATACACTGGAAGAAATTTAAAGTAGATTGAATGAAGCGGAAGATCGAATCAGTGACTTGGAAAATAAAGTAGAAAAAAACAATCAACTATAGTAGCAAAAAGAAAAAATAATTAAAAAGGAGGATAGTTTAAGGGAAGTTTGGTGCAACATAAAATGTAAAATATCCATATCATGGGAGTATCAGAAGGACAAGAAAGTGAGCAAGGAACAGAGAACCTGTTTAAAGAAATAATGACAGAAAATTGCCCTAACCTGGTAAAGAAAAAAGTCACACAAGATTAGGAAACACAGAGAGGTCCAATCAAGATGAACACAAAGAGACCCAGACCAAGACACATCCTAATTAAAATGACAAACATTAAAGACAATGAGAGAATGTTAAAGCAGCAAGAGACAGAAAGTTACAAGGGAGTTCCAATTAGAATGTCAGGTGATTTCTCATCAGAAACACTCCAGGCCAGAAGGGATTGACATGAAGTATTCAAAGTAATGAAAAGCAAGGACCTTAATCCAAGATGACTATCCAGCAAGACTATCATTTAAAATTGAAAGTGAAATAACTTCCCAAACCAAAAAATAAAATAAAAAGGCCAGAGGTCTGCATTACCAACAAACAAGCATTGCAAGAAATGTTAAAGGGACTGATTTAAGAAGAAAAAAAAAAATTAAGAGAGGAACATAGGTATAAAGGAAAAAATGAGTAAGTACTGATCAATAATAACCTTAAATGTATATGGACTGAATGCTTCAATCAAAACACATAGGGTAGCTGAATGGATAAGAAAACATAATCCATATATATGCTATCTACAAGAGACCCACCTCAGAGCAAAAGATTCATACAGATTGAAAGTGAAAGGATGGAAAAAAATATTCCATACAATGGAAACCAAAAAAAAGCCAGGGTAGCAATACTCATGTCTGACAAAATAGACTACAAAATAAACGCCACAGCAAGAGAAAAAAAGGCCACTACATAATACTAAGGATTAACCCAACAAGAAAATAGAAGCTTTGTAAACATATATGCACCCAATATAGGAACAACGCTGTGTGTGTGTGTGTGTGTGTGTCCGTGAATGTATTTTAAACCTCTTGGAGGACTTTGAGAGACTGACAGAAGTACAGTCATAATAGAGAATTTTAACACCCCACTGACATCACTAGATAGATCTTCCAGACCAAAAAATCAATAAGGAAACAGAGGTCTTAAACACACATGACATCAGATGGATTTTAATTGCTCTTTACAGAACACTTCATCCCAAAGAGGCAGAATAGACATTATTCTCAAGTGCACATAGAACATTCTTAAAGATAGACTACATGTTAGGACACAAAATAAGTATTAATAAATTCAAGAAGATTGAAATCATATCAAGCATATTCTTGGATCCCAACGGTATAAAACTAAAAATCAACTATAATAAAAAAACTCAAAAATATTCAAGCACATGAAGGCTAAATAGCATGTTATTAAGCAATGAATGGGTTACCAATGAGATAATGAAAGAAATCATAAACTTCCTACACAACAACCCCAAACCTATGGTGAAAGCAGTCCTGAGAGGGAAGTTCACAGCATTACAGGCCTACTTAAGGAAATAAGAAAAAGCTCAAATAAACAATCTAACCTACAACTAAAAGATTAGAAAGAGAGCAACAAGAAAATCCCAGAGTAAGTAGAAGGAAGGAAGGAAATAACAAAGATCAGGGTGGAAATAAATTAGACTAATGAAACAGTAATACAAAAGATCAAAGAAACCAAGAGCTGGTTTTTTGAAAAGATAAACATGACTGAAGAACCTTTGGCCAGACTTATCAAGAAACAAAGAGAGAGGACCCAAATAAATAAAATCAGAAATGAAAGAAGGAAAGAAATAACGGACATCACGAAAATACAAAGGATTTTAAGAAAATACTATAAACAACAATATATGCCAACAAATTGGGCAACCTGGGTGAAATGTTCAAATTCCTACAAACATGCGATCTTCCAAAACTCAATCAGGAAGAATCAGAAAACCTAAATAGACCAATAACAACCAATGAAATTGAAGCAGTAATAAAAAATAAATAAAAAATAGCCCTGGCCGGTTTGGCTCAGCGGTTAGAGCATTGGCCTATAGTCCAGAGAGACCTGGGTTTGGTTCCCACTAAGGGCACATACCTCGGTTGCAGTTTGTCCCCAGCCCTGGTTGGTCGTGCAGGAGGCAGCCACTCGATGTGTCCCTTTCACGTCAATGTTTCTCTCCTTCTCTCTCTTCCTCTCTCTCCCTCCCACTCTGTCTGAACAAAAAGTGGAAAAATGTCTTCGGGTGAGGATAAAAAAAATAATAATAATAAAATAAAATAAAAAATAAAAAACTCCCAGCAAACAAAAGTCCTGGACCAGATGACTTCACAGGGGAATTTTACCAAACATTCAAAGAAGAACTAATGCCTATCCTCGTCAAACTATTCCAAAAAATTCAAGATGAGGGAAACTTCCAAGCTCTCTGTATGAAGCCAGAATTATCCTAATTACAAAACCAGATAAAGACTCCACAAAGAAAGAAAATTACAGGCCAATATCCCTGATGAACATACAGTCGTCCCTCATTTATTGTGGCTAATCCATTCGGGACTCTAGTGGTAGCACCTGGCATTGAAGGATTCCTGGGGTGCTCGAATACATAGGCCTACAGTCCATACGTACAGTAATTTTAATTGTAATACAGGGGTGTATAATTGACTCAGACAACCAAGCATGCACTGTATCATTTTCACTATCTCAATCAACATTTTAATGAATATATTTGAAAAAACTGCAATAGAGTAAAGCCGCGAAAAAGCATGAAGTGGCAAGGGATGACTATAGATGCTAAAATTCTCAACAAAATATTAGTAAATCGAATCCAGCAATACGTTAAAAAGATCATACAACATAACCAAGTGGGATTTATTCCAGGGATGCAAAGGTGGTACAATATTTACAAATCAATAAACATGATAGATGACACAAACAAAATGAAAGATAAAAATCATATGATCATATCAATAGAGGCAGAAGAAGCATTTGACAAAATCCAGCATACATTTATTATAAAGACTCTCAGCAAAGTGCAAATAGAGGGATCACACCTCAATTTAATAAAGACCATATATGACAAATCTACAGCCAATATCATATTCAATGGTCAAAAACTAAAAGCGTTTCCCTTAAGAACAAGACAGAAACATCCGCTATCACCACTCTTATTCAGCATAGTACTGGAAGTCTAGCCACAGCAATCAGACAATAAAATAAAAGGCATCAAAATCAGAACGGAGGCCCTGGTCGGTTTGGCTCAGCAGTTAGAGTGTCGGCCCATGGACCGGAGAGTCCTGGGTTCGGTTCCCGCTAAGGGCACGTACCTTGGTTGCAGTTTGTCACCGGCCTTGGTTGGGGTCGTGTGGGTGGCAACCACTCGATGTCTCTTTCTCACATCAACGTTTCTTTCTCTTCCTTCCTCTCTCCCTCCCACTCTGTCTGAAGATAAATGCAAAAATGTCCTCGGGTGAGGATAAAAAAATAAAATAAAAATAAATCAGAAAAGAAGTAAAACTGTCATTATTCACAGATGACATGGTATTGTACATAGAAAATCCTAAAGACTCCACCAAAAGAACTGCTGGATTTAATAAATAAATTTTGCAAAGTAACAGGATACAAATTTAATATCCAGAAATCGATGGCATTTTTATATACCAATAATGAGCTCTCATAAAGAGAAACTAAAAAAGAAAAAAAGAAAAAATTCCACTTACCATTGCAACAACAAGAATAAAAAAATAAGATACCTGGGATAAACTTAACCAAGGAGATAACAGACCTGTACTCAGAAAACCATAGGACATGTTTTTTTAAAAAGTGAAAGAGGAAGACACAAACAAGTGGAAGTATATACCGTGTTCATGGACTGGAAGAATTAACATCATTAAAATGTCCATAGTACCCAAAGCAATCTACAGATTCAATGGAATCCCAATTAAAATACCAACAGCATATTTCATAGATCTAGAACAAATATTCCAATAATGTATATGGAACCAAAACCAAACAAACAAACAAAAAATCTGAATAGCCTCAGCAATCTTGAGGAAGAAGAACAAAGTTGGAAGGCTCACAATACTAGATATCAAACTATACTACAATGCCATTTTAATCAAAATAGCCTTGTACTGGCACAAGAACAGGCATATAGATCAATGGAACAGAACACAGACCCCAGAAATCAACCCATGCCATTATGGTCAATTAATATTAGACAAAGGAGGAAAGAGCATACAATAGAGTAAAAACAGTCTCTTCAATAAATGGTTCTGGGAAAATTGGAAAGGTACATGCAAAAAAAAAGGAAAAAGAAAACAGATCACCAACTTATACCACACACAAGTTAAACTCAAAATTGATAAAAGACTTCAATGTGTCATGAAACCATAAAAATCACAGAACCTAGGCTGTAAAATCTCAGACACCTCCCATAGCAGTATTTTCACCAATACATCTTCTACGGCAAAAGAAACAAAGAGCCCTGGCCGGTTTGGCTCAGCAGTTAGAGCGTCGGCCTGCGGTCCTGAGAGACCCGGGTTCGGTTCCCGCTAGGGGCGCGTACCTCGGTTGCAGTTTGTCCCTGGCCCTGGTCGGTTGTGCGGGTGGCAGCCACTCGATGTGTTCCTTTCACATTGATGTTTCTCTCTCTCCCTCCCACTCTACCTGAACGAAAAATGGAAAAACGTCCTCTGGTGAGGATAAAAAAAAAAAAAAAAAGAAACAAAGAAAAAACAAACAAACAAAAACCAAATGGTACTATTTCAAACTAAAAAGCTTCTGCACAGCAAAAGAAATCATCTACAAAATGAAAAGGGAACTCTCTGTATGGGAGAACGTATTTGCCAATGATGCATCTGGTAAGGGTTAATTTCTAAAATATATAAAGAACTCATACAACTTAACATCAAGAAGACAAACGATCCAGTTAAAAATTGGGCAAGGGACCTGAATAATTTCCTAAAGAATACATACAGATGGCCAATGGACATATGAAAAAATGCTCAACATCACCAACCAGAGTAAAACTACAATAAGGTATCACTTCACACCTGCTAGAATTGCTACCTACAATAATACTATCAACAATAAAAAATAAATAAAATAAATTTAAAGCTCTGTAGTTAGGAACCTGAAAGGAGGAGAGGGAAAGTCACTATATGGAAGAAACAAGGACACAAGTTTTTTCTTCACAAGGCAAACAGGGTTACTCCAAATCTTACTCCAATCATATTGCTATCAAACAACCAGAGGTTGATAGCTTTATTAGGGGCTGCACAGCTGTTATTTTTATGTATGGTAGTTCTTAATCTGGATGTTTATTCCTTGCGGGTTGTCTACACAAGCATTTTAATAGCACAAAGAACACAAATCACCTATCTTTCTCATTTGATGAATAAACAACTTCAGTGACTTGCGATCAAGTAATCACAAGAGATCACTAACAAGTCAGACACAGATCCCTTTTAATAGGAACCTCATTATCAGTATATGAGCAAAGGAAGAAAGCATAATGGCATTTTAGTGACTTATTTACCATCTACTGTTGACACAGCTTTACTTACTAGGATCTCTCCCTCATTAAAAAATTTCTTATATAAGCAATTTTCTATCCATATTCTTCTTACTTCACCATTAGGTGAAAACAACCACTGCGCTGGAGATAATAAGACAAAAAAGGGAATTTACAGTTAGGAAGGAGAGGTTTTTAAAAAGGCAACACAGCCGGTTTGGCTCAGGGGTTAGAGCGTCGGCCTGCGGTCCAGAGAGACCGGGGTTCGGTTCCTGCTAAGGGCATGTACCTCGGTTGCAGTTTGTCCCCGGCCCTGGTTGGGTCGTGCGGGTGGCAGCCACTCGATGTGTCCCTTTCACGTCGATGTTTCTCTCTCTCTCTCTCTCTCTCTCTCCCCCTCCCACTCTATCTAAACAAAATATGGAAAAATGTCCTCGGGTGAGGATTAAAAAAAAAAGGCAACACAGCTGAGAATTTTACAATGGAGCTCTGGGATAAAGAAAGAAGGAAATTGCACCACTAAATATTAGAACTATATCCCTCATCTTTTGGTAAAGGGAGCTGTCACATGGGACAGAGGGACTTGAAGAACATGGACAGTTAGAATGAAGAGGCTAAGTAATCATCCCTGTGTAGTGGGGTGGGAGACTGAGAAATGCTTACTGGGCCATCATGCTAGCTGCACAAAACATAAATTGTCCAAAAGTTTTCCCCAAGGGTTAAGAATCTAAGTTACTTTGTATGTCCACTGAAACAGTTATGGTGGAGGAGTTGGTGAGGGTTGGGAGTCTCTATTAAACATTTGTATAAGACCAAAACAAAAGCAAGTGGATTGCAAATTATCACAAATAAAACAACATGAATGTATAAGTATTTACTTGAAATTTCAAGGGAGATACTGAAAATATTATTTTAAGCAAGGGAAAAAGAGTTTATATACAAATACTATTAAACTACTATTATTCTGAAAACATAATAAATGAACAAAACAGACTTTGCTTTCAGAAAGCTTACAATTTAGGAAAACATGATTAAAGAGATAATTGGAATGTAGGACAATGAATAACAAAGGTAAAAACAGAATCTATGAAAGTATTCAAGAACACAAAACCCAATTTGGGGGAATAAGGAAAAGTTAACTGAAAAAGAGGTAATAAAAATTAAAATGAATTACATAGTACTCAATATTAATCAGTTATAAAAAATATTGTTTATCTTATCATAATTTAGTGACTATAAAAATAGATTTTTAAAAAATATGTTTTTACTGATTTCAGAGAGAGGAAGGGATCGGGAGAGAGAGATAGAAACATCAATTGGCTCTACATTCCCTACTGGGGATCAAGCCTACAACCCTGACATGTGCCTTGATCAGGAATCCAACGGATGACCAACCTCTTGGTCATGGGATGAAGCTCAGTCCACTGAGCCACACCGGCAGGGCAAGACGAGATTTTTAGAGGACTACATGCAACCCCTTTCTCCAAACCATTTTATCTCCATGATGAAATTATGTACATTTTGTACATATAGACATTGTATCCATTCGGCAAAAATATTCAATGTTACACATTTTATACTGAATAAAATTAAACATATGCTTTCAAAGAATTTTAACATAATTAGGAAATAAGGTATGTAAACAGAATAAATACTAAAATGATATATCTTCAGTGATATGGGGGTATATGAACAAATTACTATGAGAGCAAAGAGCGGGGAAAAGAAACCAAAATAACTGTTAGCAAGAATTGGGCCTTACTCATACTTGAACACAATGGCTGACACATACACAAAAAAATCTGGAGGGGTAGGGTGGAGAGGTATTGAATTAAATCAGTAGATATCTCAAAAGGTAATGGGGTCCATACCCAGCTGGGCTTTAAAGGATTAAGCAGGCATTTCTTGTAGGCTTGAAGGCATATTAAACTCCATGTGCAAAGGCATGTGTTAGGGAAAGACCTGGAACATTTGGATGAGTGAAACAGAGTGAAATGTCCCAGGTGGGAGCACAGGGTAAATGGTGGGGTGGAGTAGAACGGACAGAAAAATGGTGAGATAAGAATTGAGGCTACATGTTGATGTAAAGGGCCATATACCCAGTTCAAATTTTTGGATTTTTATGCAAAGGCAATTAGGATGCCAAAACAGCTTTGTGTTATATTTAGACTAGAGTGTAATGGAACATTTCTTTGGAAAGAAAAATAACTTTGGCAATGTGAGGGATGGATCGATGTAAAGCAACACTAGTATTAGGGAGATACACTGGCTATTGCACATTTATTTCCAGGTCTAATCCAAGGCCCATCTCTAACCCAAGAAGCCTGATTGGTCTAGCTCTCACTGGTCCAGGTCCTCTCTGATCAATCTCTGTAACAGAGTCTTCAGGATTACATCATTTTTTAACATAACATTAACCACCTAACAGGTGCCTGAATATCTGCTGAGAAAGAATTTAATCATTTATGTAATTATTACTCCTCTCATGCTGTCTACCCTCCCAACAAGCCCACACAACTGTCACAAAAGAGAACTGAGCCCAAGGCAGTCACCAAAGAATAAGACAGTCCTCTGTGTTCTTGAAAGTTTCACTTGTGCCTCTAGTCCTCTATTCAGATCCAAATGTCCAGTCTGGCATCCTCCTCTCCTGTTTCACTCTTTCCTTCCATTTTACTTCCACCCACTTTCTTATCTTAATGAGGTATACATATATCTACAATATGTCTATTAATGACAAGGCACGCGCGCGCACACACACACACACACCTTAAAAAGTCACTATATTTGCAAGCCACCTCACGAAATCTCTTTTATCTAGCCATGTTTAGGTCAACATCTCAGAGTTAAAAGTTGTTAGAAGAGTTATGTTTTCATTTTACTTCAATGTTTTATTGCTCAAACATTTATTACCTGCAAATATCTAATGTATATCTATCTTTCAGATAGTTGGGTGATTTAAGACCCAGCATAAAAACTCCTTTAACTAAATATCCTTGCTTTTACAAAGTAGTGTTTAACAGCATTCTTGAGCACTTTAAAAAGTCACATGTAATTAATTTCAATCAATTTTTATATTGATACTGTGGAATAAGAATTACTCTTACTTTATAGAGAATAACAGTAATTATTTGAGTAACAATCATTTGATAGGCAGATATAGAAAAATCTACTAAAGTATTTTTACTGAGACGGGTACTCCTCTGAACACTTCTGATCTTTCTCTCTCTCTCTCTCTCTCTCTTATTTTTTTAAATATGTTTTTATTGATTTTATAGAGAAAGGAAGGGAAAGGGAGAGAAACATGGTTAGGCTGCCTCTTGTACACACCCTACTGTGGATTGAGCCCAAAACCCAGGCACCTAACCAGGAATCAAACCAGTAACCTCTCAGTGCATGGGATGATGTTCAAGCATCTGAGCCACACTGGTCAGGATCCTCTTATTATCCTGACAAAAGAACCAGTGAACCTCGTACCCCAGCTATACTCCTGCCACTTATCCCTATAAACAGTAAACATACTCCCTGGTGGGCGTGGCTCAATTGGTTGGAGCGTAGCCTATACAACAAAAAGGTGGTGAGTTCGATTATAGTCAGGGCACATACCCAGGTTTTGGGTTGATTCCTGGGTAGGGTGCGTGTGCGAGGCAACCAATCGATTGATGTTTCTCTCTCTCCCTAAAACTCAATAAAACAGCCCTGGCTGGTTTGGCTCAGCGGTTGGAGCATCAGCCTGCAGATCAGAGAGTCCCGGGTTCGGTTCCAGCTAGGGGCATGTACCAAAAAAAAAAAAAAAAGAAAGAAAAGTAAAACTCAATAAAAGAAAAAAAAAGAAAGAAAACATACACCACAACAGAATGGAAACCATTACTGCTCTGTACTAAAGTCTCAATGAGGTGAGAGCTGTCATTGTTTTAAGTCTTCAGAGTTATTAATACAACAACTGTACCATTAGAGCTACCAGGAGGGAACTCATCACCTGCTCCTCTTCTGCTTCACCAAGCTACCTGGGAGGGCCACCATAAGGTGTGTTGTATGTACTCCAGAAAGCAGCTAAATGATTAACAGGAGGAACCAGAGAGATTCTACACTGGTTTCCTTTCCCCTAGTATTATTATATCCTAACCTCCAAAATGCTACCTCAATTATTAGAGAGCACAAGACAGGGTCCAGAGGAAGGAGAGGCATGCGGGAAGGAAGAGAATTATTTAAATTTCAACATTTAGTGCAGAAAGAAGGGGAGATATACACAGATGAAGGACTGAAATAAGGGAGAGATCAGCATTCAGTAGGATTAGCCAGGTTAGACTTTTGGGAGATGGAACTTGAACAGATCAGTGAAATTTTGTTTATTACTGGATTTCAGTAATGAACTATGGCTAAATTTACAGAAGTCAAACTTTGAAGACTTTAACCAGAATACGTTTAGTCCAGAGACACATCCTTTAAAGTTACCTTTCAGTATGGTACACCTTGATCTAAGGCAAAACTAAACACTTTTTAAAACTGTAATTAAAGTATGTTGTCTTATATTTGGAGGCTAAAAATATACAGATGTATAATTTAATAAAGTCTTAAGTTCAAAATCAAACTAAGTTAGATTCTTCTTATGTCAAGTAAGCACTAAGTAAGCCAAGCGTTTCAATGACCATAAACAAATGCAAGGCAGAAGAGAGTATAAAAATAGAATACATGAAAACTACCAGAGGAAACAATTCCGGAAGTTGACCGAGTTATCTTCATGAAACCCAGCTCTCGTGTTTAAAAATAAGCAATTCTTCCCAAAACTAATCTCCCAAACTCAGAAATAAAAACGAATTCTGATAGGTCATTTGCCCCTTTTCTCTCCCCCCACCCCACCACCCAACACATAATAAAAACTATAAAACCCTCATTTGAAAATAGGCACTTGGCCGGTGCCCGGGGCACGAGGGATCTGCAGTGTTACAGGGCTCCAGGGCCCGGGCCTGGCAGCACCTGGGCAGGAAGGGGCTTCCCGGGTGAAAGGCGGACCAGGCACCCAACCAGCCGCGCCAGGCACGCCGCTTTTGTCTGGGCCGGATCACCGACCAGCCGGGACGCCGGGCTCCTGGGCCCCCGCCCGGCCTCCGCGCACTCCCTGCCCTCTGCCTCCCTCCAGTTCCCGGTTCCCGCCCGTCCACAGAGAGGGCTTCGGCCTCCAGGCTCGGACGCTGCGCCCATCCGCGTCCCCGGCCCGCCGGCCGCCCGCGCCCCCAGCCTGGGCCCTCCGTGACCACCGCACCTGCATGCCCGGAGCCCCGGGGTCAACTCCCGTGTCCAGGACGGCGATAAGCACCCCGCGCCCGTCATACTCCGGGTAGCGACAGAGGAAGGAGGCGGCCCCGGTCTCTTTCTTGGGCAGCAGGCCGTGGAAGGGAAAGGGCTCCTCGGTGGCGGCGGCGGCCATGGACGCAGATTGGAGGACGAGGAAGAGGCAAACTGCCAGACTGCGCGTGGACGAGCGGCGCGAGGACACCCGGGCGGCCGCGGGCCTGGGCGGGGCGAGGGGCGGGGCCAGCCGGCCGCCAATCCCGGCCCGCCAGGGTGAGGTGGCCAATCACGAGCTGTACGTAAGCTAACGGCGCGCTCTCAGGAGCGGTGCCGAGTGCTGGCCCGGCCGCAGAGAAGGAGGCGGGGTCTGAGACGCTGCTGGAGGATTCGGTTCTGGAACTTGGGGCCTTAAAGGGGCTTGCACTTGGAATTTTTAGGAGAGGGCGACCTCCAATCAAATGGTTCGTGTGTCCGGGCCCAAACGCTCCTCTAGAGACGGGGAAAAAAATGTGCCAACATCCTGGAGGAGTGGAAACCCGCCCGCTGGCAAGCGATGGTTTCGGAACCTGAGGTTCTGGACGAAACTTTCTGTCAACTGCTGCAGAAGCGCCAGCAGACCGGAGGGAGCCAACGCATGCACGTTAGCTCGCTAGTTAGTGGTCGGGTAGTAGCAACATTCTGGACATACATTTTTGATACAGAGTTCTGTGACTCAGTGCTGTGTGTTCCCCTGCCTGTCTAGAGTGCGAGCCTTTGATCAGAGCAGGGAGGAATGGGGTTGGATGGGTCCTAGCTTCAGTCAACAGGAAGTGAGTAACACTCACTTCATTCCTTGTAGTCAGTAACAAAATATGAAACTGATGTGGGCCCCACCTATCCTCCTTGCTTACCCTTGGCTTCCGGGATTTCTGAAAAACATTCTTCTCTTCTCTTTAAGTTGCAGTTTTTGGTTGCTCCTTCGTGTTCTCTACTCAGTTATTAAGCCATAATTTGCCGTTTTACAGATTTACGGCGGCGGCGATCAAATTGCTTCATGATGCACTAGGAGCCCTTTAGTGATCTTGAAGGCTGTATCTATGCCAGGATATTAGTCTTTGTGTGTTTGTGTGCGCGCGCGCCAAAGACTTCTTTGGCAACCCTGTGAGGTTCATAGATTCCTTTTCGGAGCAATGTTTTTAAACACATAAAGTGAGATATATATTACAACGGAAATTATGTTGAAATATAGTTATCAAAGATATTAAAACCAACTTTGTTAAATAGCAATTGTTTTATATGTATGTATATACTTATATGTGTTCTTCAAATGACAGGGGCTACAACCAAATGAAACAAACTCCCATAACTTCAAAATAGTGAAGAGTATAAATTGTATTTTGAGACATCTGTAACAATGTGCTATAAGAAACCGATTTTTATTGGCGACAGAGTAACAAACAGTGACTAGTAATACTATCTGGTTATTCAAAGTTGAAGGAAACTAATTAAGAAGTTAGTGAAAACAAAGCTTTATTTTTTCCTACACAAGTTTTTTAACCCCTTAGATTCTATCATGGATTCTAAGTGTATAGGGAAGCCCTATGTAGGCCTGTCTCCAATCCACAGGATTTAGGAGACCCTCCATGAAGTCTCAAAAATTACTGTAATGGCTGTGCAATAGTTTTCATTGATTACTTGACCGTTTATTCACTCCACAGAAGCATGTTTTCTTTAGTGGAGAGGGAAAGGAAAATGCAATAGTTAATGTTTTCCTTCTTATTCCCAACTGCCTTTGTTACCTCTAGAAAAGAACTTCAAACTAATAGGCAAGAAAAAGACAAACTCTTAGAAGGTATTCAAAGAGAGTTTATAGTGATAGAATAGCTCCCAATTTTAAATGAACAATAATTCAATCACTTCATTTTACAGACAGAGTTAGACAGGTTAACTGACTGCCTTGGGTTAGAAAATGAGTTAATGAAAAAGCTATATTTCTGTTCTTACAGTCTGTCCCCAATATTTTCTACCACACCAGTTATGTTCCTCCGCCAGAGTATTACTCAGTGAATGGATAATGAACTGTTCATTATGAAACTAAAGAAGTCATTAGACTCCTGAAACTGTTGTTCAAAATATATATATATATTTTTTTTGGCTTATGGATCCCATAAAAATATTTTAGAAAAGTTCCGAATTGATTCCATAAAAGAAGCGATAGCCATGAGTCTACAGGAGCTGAGCAGGACTGTTGAGGACTGGACATTGTGGACATCATTCATTCATAAGGTCTCCAGGAGTTGAAGTGGCTCAAGGGCACATAATACACACATTTTATATAACCCCTGAAATGACTTTGATTACATACTCTATTATTTGCCTTTAAGCCCCAGTATTCTCCACATCATGAGTTTACATCGTTTACTTTGATGTAATGACGTGTTCAGCTAAGGGAAATCTCTCAAAGTTAAATCAGTTTGTGCAAATTGACAACTTCACAGTTCATTGGATATTGGAAGGAAAAAAGTAGAGGATATTTGGAGTAAACAATGAAGACAGATAAATAAAACAAGGACTTAGGAGTGGGAGGAGGAGGAAGGAGAGGACAACACAACAGGGTCAGTCACCCTATCTGGGGTAAAGTAATGGGCTGGACCCATGGAAACCTCCCACGTTGCATTGTTCAAAGCAGGAAGTGTGGAGCCAGGTGTCTTGATGCCCACCTCCTTTCCCATCAGCTGCCGAGTGAGAGGCTGTAAACCAATGTAGCATGACGGAGAGGCAAAAGCTTCCCATGAATCACCTTCTTTGTAACTACTGCTGCGCCACATCATTTAGAAAACATTTTTTAATCAAGCTCCCAAACCGTGTAGAGATTTCAGCGTGGGGCTGTGAAATCCTCCGCAGCATTTTCAGGGAGGCCACTCCTCCCGTGGGCAGCTCCTAAGCAATGATCCAGTCGGGTAGGAACTGGAAGGCGGATCGGTTCCTGGGAGGTGGGGAATTTCTTTGACAGCCCATTTAGGCAAGAGGACTCCCCATCCGCTTTGCTAAGATTTTTACAGACTTCGAATGCTAGTCTAGGACGCTTCCGCCCAACCTTCGCTTCTGTCTTCTCTCCTCAGGGTCAGACTTGCATAGTGGACCCTTGACTGTTTTTCCTTGCACAGACATTCCTTCCAATAGAATCCTGCTCGTTCAAGCTGTTCTTGGCATCTGCTTCTCAAAGGACCCATACCAAAGAAACTGAGGTTTAGACGCTTAAAGCTTCACTGCTACTGCCCCTTGAAGGTAAAAGCCGTCATTATCATTCCTACCAAATACGCCTGCTTCCTAGCATTTCTCCAGTGCAGAGCCAGATGGGCGACCGTATTTAGCGAAGTGTAAGTCACCTGCCTGTGCCTAGCTGTAAAGGAGGCCGGGATATTGAGTTCTGACTTCCTGAATGGACAAGCAAGACTGGTAAGTGGGAAATTCTGTGAATACAGAAAGGCTTTGCAAAAGATGCCTGTTAATCCAAAAAATGTGTTAATCACAACAAATTGTGTATATATATATACACACACACACATATATACACACATACACACACATATTTTTAAATCTTTATTGTCGAATGTAGAATGTATTACAGATGTTCCACATTTTTCCCCCATTGACCCCCCTCCTCCCTCCTCCCGACCCCCTCCCGCCTTTTCCCACATTATTGTCTGTGTCCATTGGTTATGCATATAAGTTCTTTGGTTTATTTCTTCCCACCCCCCAACCCCTTTCCCTTTGAGGTTTGTCAGTCTAGCAGTGAATTTGTACTTCTTAATCCCTTCTCCTTTTTCACCCATTCTCCCAACCCCCTCCCATCTGGCAACCAACAAAATGTTCTCTGTGTCTATGAGAATGTTTCTTTCTGATCTACCTGTTCATTTTGTTTGTAGATTCCATTGTTGATAGATATGTATTCATTGCCATTTTGTTTGTTCATATATTTTATCTTTTTCTTCAAAAAGACCCTTCATCATTTCATATAATAACGGTTTGGTAGTGATGAACTCCTTTAACTTTTTCTTGTCTGGGAAAGTCTTTATATGGCCATGGATTCTAAATGACAGCTTTGCAGGATAGGGTAATCTTGGTTGTAGGTTCTTGCTTTTCATCACTCTGAATATTTCTTGCCACTCCCTTCTGGCCTGCAAAGTTTCTTTTGAGAAATCAGCCGACAGCCTTATGGGTACTCCCTTGTAGGTAACTGGCTGCCTTTCTCTTGCTGCTTTTAGGATTCTCTCTTTGTCTTGAACCTTTTGCATTTTGATGATGATGTGTCTTGGTGTGGGCCTCTTGGGGTTCATCTTGTTTGAGACTCTCTGTGCTTCCTGGACTTGTATGTCTGTTTCCTTCACCAAGTTAGGAAACTTTTCTTCCATTATTGTTTCAAACAGGTTTTTGATTTCTTGTTCTCGCTCTTCTCCTTCTGGCACCCCCAAGATGCGAATGTTGGCACGCTTGAAGTTGTCCCAGGGGCTCCTTACACTATCCTCATTTTGGGGGATTCTTTTTTCTTTTTGCTGTTTTGATTGGGCATTTTTTGCTTCCTTATATTCCAAATCGATGGTTTGCTCCTTGGATTTACGTACTCTAGTATTGAAGCTGTGTAAATTATTCTTTATTTCAGTTAATGCCTCCTTCAATTCTGACTGGTCTTTTTTTATGCTCTTGATGCCCTCCCTAAGTTCACTGAGGTTCTCACTAAGTTCATTGAGCATCCTTATAAGCAGTATTTTGAACTCAGCATCTGTTAGGTTGCTTATCTCCATTTCGCTTAGTTCTTTTCTTGGGGTTTTGTTCTGTTCTTTCATTTGGGACCTGTTTCTTTGTCTCCTCATTTTGGTTGCCTCCCTGTGTTTGTTTCAGTGTATTACTTAATGAGAGGTATGGGGCTCGCTGAGACCCGATGCTGCTCGTTTGAAAGAATTTAGGAAAAACCTGAAGCAGGATCCAAGACAGGCCAATCCTATGGTTAAGCAAGTGGCAACAGCTTGGGTGGGCCTGAAAGTTGGGTGGGGTGGGGCAGGGCCTCAGGGAGTCACCAGGGCGGGGCTACCGGTGTGAGCCAGATTGCTGGAGTCCCAGATATGGTGGCTGTCTGCCGCCCCAGGGAAGGGCTCACCAAAGGAACAAAGGCCTCTGACAGCACGTTTGTCCCGGAGAAAGGCCCCTCTCCAGCCTTCGCTCCAGTGCCAAACAGCTCAGTTCTTCCCTGTACGTATGTCTCTGGTGCCCCTCGAGCTGCCTCCCCTTAGAGGGAGAGAGTCCCATAAGTCCGTGCGTGGGCCCTTTAAGGAGCTGCCTGGGGCTCCAGCCGCTTCAGCTTCCCGGAGCCTCAGTTCCTGCTGGTTTTTCCAGCCAGAAGTTATGGGGATTCTCTTCCTGGCACTGGAACCCTGAGCGGGGCATCTGGTGTGGGATGGGGACCCCTCAGTCCTCAGGAAGGACCTTCCCAGCCGAGGTGTCCTCCTGATTTTTATCCGCCACACGTGGGTGTGGGACCAGCCCGTCTTGCCTCAGCCCCTCCTACCAGTCTGGATGTGGCTGCTGCTTTAATTCCGTAGTTGTAGGACTTCCATTCAGCTTGATTTCAGGTGGTTTTGAATGATGGTTGTTTTGTAGTTTAGTTGTAACTTTGATGTGGTTGTGGGAGGACGCGATACCGCGTTTACCTACGCCGCCATCTTGCTACACACACATATTATATATAATTATTTAGGTATCATATAGATTACTTATATACATGAGATATATCATATGTGTTACTTAGGAATATATAGACCTAATATAAGTATATACAGAGGTGGACAAAAGTAGATTTACAGTTATGAGTATGTGAAACAGTTTATTCTTGTATTATTTATTTTTTGTACTATTTTCCATACACACAACTTTAAACCAATTTTTCCCACCTCTGTATAGTGTGTATATATTGTATATAAGTAACCTAGATAATTGTGTATATGTATGTATATTATGTATGTATATATTATTACTTAGGTATCATGTATATGATATCATATACATGATACCTAAGGTGTGTATGTATATATGTATGTGGTTGTATATACAAATATATCTGTGTGTGTGTGTGTATATATATGAAATTATATTTAAAAATCCCTGGACACTGCAGAATAAAGCTTCCCAACCACATTGACCCTCTGAGGCCTCAGGGCAGACAGGCAGGATTTGGCTGTGGAGCCCCCCAGGGTTGGTTGCCACAGGCTGTGAGCAGCGTCTCCCATTTCTTCAATGTGTCATGCAAATAATCTCATTTTCTATCAAAACTCTGATATAAGGGATAAAAATATTAAGTCTGATTGCATCTATCTTTTCAAGAACCCAAATGATAACTAGTAGCAATAAATTCTTAGTATGGGTAAGAGAACACATGTTTTATCATCCCCTCCCCATGTGACAATCACTTTAGGTAGGAAATAGATATAGTTTTGTCATTAAGAAATTTATCTAAAATATACCACTTTTTGAGCAAATTAACCTCATAAATATTCCTTCTGGTGTGTTTCTATTATTTCTTCATAGCTGAAAAAAAGAGCTGAGCCAGCAGGAGATCACATCCACAATGCAAGGCCAATGTAGAGCAAAATGATTTTATTGCATGTGCCTGGGTGCAGGCAGGCTGAGCCCAAATAAAGGGAGTCAGCCTCAAAAAGCAGTTGGGGTATAGGTTGCATATTTGTACTTATAGCTTCTGGCAGTTCCTGCTGACGTGCTCTGTCTGGTCCATTGTCCACTTTGCAGTTTGACTGGTCTGGTATCTCGTCCTTCATCTGCTGGGTGATTCATTGTCTTGCGGATAATCCAAACATCCATAGTCAACAGAAGTCTGAGCAAAGGTCATGCAAGCAACGCATTTTTGAGTTTCCACCTTTTGCAAGCTTTTATCTTTACCCTTTAAAACCTCACTAACCCTTCCACTGAAGTTTTCACTTATCACCTCTTAGGATCTGAGCCAATCATGCTCATCAGAGTATCTGTAAACTAGTATATATGAATTTAGCTAGGACCAATGGGTGAGGCAATGTCAGGTGGCCATGCACGTCTATCTCTGTAGAAGTTGCATTTGGAGGTGGATGAGAGCTGGCTGTAGGAATCTAGAGAAGTTTTGTCCTAGCTCTGTCTTGGCTTGGGATCAGAAAACAATGACTCTCTCTGGGTTCTCAGTTTCCTCATTTACATTAGGAAAGAGTTAATGGAGTCCCTTTTCTTTGTCATTGGGGGGGGGGGGATTTGAATCAATTTCAAAAGGATGCACTTTATTGTCAGTTAATGTAAGAAACTTTTTATAATGTTTTTCAAGGTAGAGAGGGGCCATGTGCTCTTAGTCAAATAAGGCTAGTGGTGTCAGCTCACATAAAATAGAGTTCATGTTATATAAATAGTGGAAATATAAATTTTTCACACAGGAAAGATAGGTGACATTAGAAGGAAATTAATATCTGGAGTGGTTAGATGTGTTTAATTTGGAGGTAAACAAGCCATAAACCTAAGTGAAATTCTCTCACATTTTCCTCTCATCCGTGGGACCAGAGCTGCACTTTCTCCCTTTCTGACAGCTCTGACCAGCTGTCATTGGGACCAGAGGCCCACCCCTACCCTCTGCTGAACCAGTAAAAACTGGGCAGAACAGTAAGTGCCTTGACTTCCAGAGAACTTTGGAGCCTATGGACATACAGACAAACGAGAAGTATGTGATGGATTGGGCTTGTTTATTTGTGTAGGGTGGGATGGGATATTCTGGGGAAAAATGGGGAGAGCTTGGGCATTGAGGCTTCCCTTCATGCAGAGCACACACAGATGAGAAAGTTCAGTCCTGTGCCCCAGGCCCAGTCCTATGCCCATCTCTGTAGCCTTTGCCATCAACATTCACTGGAATCTTCAATGAAGCACTGATTAGAAAGTAATTGTCAGTCAGCATAGTCCAGGCTATTCTGTGACAACATGTAAGCCCAAATTTCAGTGATATAAAATACACTTTCTACTTATGTTTGGCTCTGCTCCAAGTTCTTGTCCCTATTGGATCTCTATTCTGACCTTCAGTTACTGCATGTACACACCTTGGCAGATTCTTTTTTGTAAACAAAGAGAAATCCAAAGAAAACTATAAAGATAAGGGGTTAATGATGGTCTTGGAAACTCAGAGGAACCATGAGAAAAAGGAGATTAATGGTTGCCCTAACCTCTAACAGCTGCTCTCACCCCCTCTTCTATCAGCCCCCCCCCCTTAATGGTGCCAAAAGTGGCACCAAAAATGTAGTTTTTTTCTCCATAGTTTGTGTCTATATAAGCAGGCAACATAAAAGGCTCAGAGCTGTCAATTTAAGGAGAGCCCCCCTTCAGCCCGCCAGTGTAATAAAGTGCTCCCTTACAATTCGGCTGTGCATCTCTGGTTATCTTGCTGACACCTCACAATATTTGGAGGCCCCAGTGAGATCCCTGGTGCTTTATGACACCAGGGGATAGACACCTAGGATGAATGGCCTCTCCTGGTCCGGCCACCGGATACCTGTAGTTCTTTAGGCGAGGTACCCCCTGAGACGTTCCAGGGCCTCAAAGATCCTGCTTAGGTTTCCGATGAGCAGCTGGGAGATGCCAAGACACCCTGAAAAGATTTAAGGAGACCTGGTAAAAAGCTTCCAGAGGTAGGTTCTGGGTGACCGGTCTTTCTGGGTGAGAGTGAGAGGGACTGATGCGGCATACCTCTCCTCTCCGGGATCCCCCTAAGACATTCGGTGGGGTTCATTCTGTTCCCACTGGACAAGGAATTTTCCTTGGCCCACCGCTGGGGCAGAAGGGGAGTCTGATCACCTCCTGGGAACTTCTGGTGTGTGAATGTGACTGTGTAAATGTAATTGTGTGTGAGTGACTGTGCTCCATGACACTTGTTACAGAGCCTGTGTAAGTCCTTACCTGTGGTCCTGTGATGACCTCATAAAGTTAAGGGCAGTATCAGATTCTTGGGGACATTCTGGTTTCCATCTGTGAACCTGATCCGTGTTGGGGGGTTATACCGGCCTGCTGATGCCAAGAGGTGTCTGAAATCTCTGCAAGGAGAGCGGCCAGGCGGATGAAGCAAAAGTTCCTGTCTTGTGTGTCTTTCCTTATTTTTGTCCTTGTCTGCCTCCCTACTGTGTCTCCCTCAACTTTGTTACGATTAGTCTAATCATAGATAGCAGCCCTAGTGTCCAAAAGACCTCATTGGGTTGCATAGTAAACATTCTTAGAGAAGGATTTGAGGAAGGTTCTAATTAGGGCACAAAAATATCTAAAGGGAAGTTAAGGGCTTTCTGTGAATTAAATTGACCCATGTTCGGGTGGGCTGGCCTGACGCGGGATCCTTTAACCCTGAGTTAGTGCAGGCAGTTTGGAATCAAGTCACAAGGGAGCCAGGACACCTTTACCATTCCCCTATATTGATCAATAGCTTGATTTAATGAGATATCACCCCCATCGTTAAAGAGCCATGCCCTCCAGACCAGGGCACAAATACTAGTAGTGGGCCCCAAACTGGGCCCCAAGAGAAACCTGGGAAAATGTCGGGAAGTGCCTGCAAGCCAGAGATACAGCGAAAGGCCTGCACAAGGTTCTGGCACAAACATTTACTTTTTGGTCCCTAGTTATTGTCTTAATCCAGTGCAGGAGACTAATAAGGTAGAGAAACAGGGCGTAGTAAAAGACTTGACAAAAGCCAAGAAAGGCTATGAATTCTTAAAGACTCCCCCACTGCCTTCCCTACAGCTGTGATTGATATTTGTGCTTTGAGGGCCTGGAAAGAGCTCCCAACAAAAGGAGAGAATTCACTAGATCTTACATCCATCAGACAAAGACCTGAGGAGCCCTATCAAGATTTTGTAGCTTGGTTGCTACAGGCAGACGACAGAGTAATAAGTGATTCAGAGACCGGCACATCAATAGTTAAACAGCTTGCCTGTGAGAAACGGTGGGTTTAATCTTAGGAAGGAGTAGTCTCACTGTGAAAGTGTTCCAAATGTTGCCTGGAGTTATCGATTCTGATTATTTAGGGAAAATAAAAGTTATGGTCCAAACCACTAATACCATCGTACAATTCTTACCTGAAACGAGGGTAGCACAAATTATGATTTTGCCGCATCAGGTGGCTGGGAAAGTGCTGAAGTGCTATCAAGGGAACCGTGGGGAGAGAACCGAACGGCTCCACAGACGGAGCATGTTGGGTGCAGTTAATCACCCACAGTCACCAGGAATAGAGCTCAGTTTGAATGGAAAGAAATTTAAAGCTATTTTAAATACAGGAGCAGATGTTTCTGTGGCCAATTTACAAGGAATGGGACAAGTTTCTAAGTCCCAACAAAGTGCACAGTTTATCAAATGGAAAGATTCTGAGGGCAACACAGGTTTTTTAAATCATATATTTTAGATCATTTTTCTGTTAATCTGTGGGGACGGGGCCTCCGTCCTTCCGCCTCCCTCAGAGGAGGCAAAACTCCCCTGAGTGCCCAGGCCCCAAAACACAAATGGCTGCAGCAGATGCACCAAGAAGGGGGAGTGGCCAGGAAGGGGCCATTCCTGCCAGTGGGCTGCTGTGCACAGCCCACGCGGCGTGGCGTGCCCCGCCACGCATTGGGACCAGGGTCCAGTGCTGAGAGCCTCTTGTTCTGGGCAATGGGGGCAGTGGCAGGCATGCAGACACTCACCCAGAGGCCGCAGGGTTCCCCAAGGAGGGCAATCAGGCTGCAGAAGGGGCGTGTCCATTCGGTGCCAGCCCAGGCAGGCCCCTCGGGTTTGGAGGCATTGAGTGCAACAACTCAGGTTTCCCATGGAGCTGTTAACTTTGGGGAGTTTTGGGGAGTTGGGCACAGGCACAGACTGCTATTAGAGAGAATTGAAAAACATGCTGCCCTGGGTAACACGTGCTAGGAGGACGCTCTCCTTTCCTGCGTCCTTTTGAAAACCTGAGGTCAGAGGAAAATTTCCCATCCCTGCACCCACTGTGGAACCCAAATACTGCCGAGGGGAGGGCTTCCTTGGACACTTTTCACTGTGTTCTCCTGTTAGGCCTAAAGGCCCAATGGGTTGAAATAGCTCAAAAGGTATATAATAATAGGGACACCCCTGGGGGGAAACAAGATAAAAGAGTACAAAGGTAATAATAGCAGCCTTAAAGAAAACACGAGGAAGGGTTAGGTTCCAGTTAGGGATAGAAAAGACAAGGGCAAAGTCAGGTGTAGAGGAACAAAGTAAAAAGACGTTCTTAACTTAGGAAAATGACAGGGCTAGGGCTCCTTACAAATGAGCCCTCCAGAGTCAAGAATAATATAAGACAATAGGGGACAAACTAGTTAGTTTTCTGGTAAATACTGATGCAGCAGACTCAGTCCTGACTGAGCCAGTGGGGCCCTAACCTACCCCTAGTCTTCAAAGAGGACTATAGACCTTGGGAAAAATACTGTGACTTATTTGTTTCTGGTCCTGCCAGAGTGCCCATACCCCACTTGGATATGATCTCCAGAGATCATTCAGTTGCTGGCCACTGCTACTCCAGGCCAGCCCCCACATCAAGTTCCACAAGATGCTGGCCATTAATCCTACCAGCCTGCCTCCAGATGATGACCCAGAGAAACCTCTGCAGAACTTCCTGGAGGTAATAGACATAGCACAGATGGCTTGCCCAGACCTCAAGGATGTTCCACTGCCATCATCAGATGAGGTATTGTTCACGGATGGGAGCAACTATGTCCAGGAAGAAATCAGGTATGCCAGGGCAGCAATAGTAACTCTGGACTGTGTCTTTTGGTCACAGTCATTAAGTAGGAAAACCTCAGCCCAATGGGCTGAACTCATAGCCCTAATCCAGGTTCTCTGATGGGGCAAGGGAGATCAGAAGTCAGAAAGCTTAGGAAGCAGTCCTAAAACCTGAGGGGCCTCTCCAGATGCACTAGGTCAGAAAATGACCTAGCCAAGCAGAAACAAGCCATAAAAGAAATCAATGGATAGTAGACACTGCCTGATGGGAGGTTGTTAGTCCCAGAGGCTCTAGGTCAGACTTTGGTCAACCAGCTATACCAGACTACCCACTTAGGTTACACCAAGCTTACTGAACTCCTGAGAGGCAGGCGATGTCCAGCGAGGTCACAGGGAAAGGGAGAAGGCGGAGGGAAGTGGGAATGTGTAGGTCTAAGTAGGGAGGAGGAGGAGAAAAGCTGGGGGATGTGCAGACAGCAGATAGATTGAGCAAGCTCTCAGGTTCATGTCAGGGGAGGGACTAGAAAAGTCACAGAAGGTCTGTCAGAGAGTTGAAGAAGGAATGTGAAGAAGGGAGGAAAGAAAGGGACATACATATTACAGGAAGACAGGACATTGGAGGAATACCCAAGAAGGGAAGAAAACAGGACACTGAGAGAGGGAAAGCTTGCCCCTGGTAATGGAATAACAGTCCAGGATGTAGTGAAGGGAGTAACAGGTTTAGGTTACTCCTGACCTTTAGATCAGACAACAGCCCCACATTTATAACAAAGATATCACAGGATATCTCTAAGGGGTTAAATATAAATTAGAAGATCCATTGTGCTTACTGCCCACAGAGTTCTGGGCAGGTAGAGCGCATGAACAGAACTTTAAAGGAAACCTTAACAAGATTTGCTTTAGACACCAGTGAAAACTGGACCACCCTCCTCCCCCTCACCCTATTACAGTTCTTGCAGGCCCTACAGTCTGCCCAGAAGGCTGTCCATAAACACATCTGCGATGCCCTGCCTGTGCCCACCTCGGATCTGGTGCACCATTTCCAGCCTAGGGACTTGGTGTGGGTAAAGAAGTTCACCACCCAGGGACAGACTCTGGCCTGGAAGGGACCATACACTGTCACCCTGCCTGCACCAATGGCTGTCAAGGTCAATGGCATCACAGTCTGGCTGCACCATTCCCGGCTGAAGGCGGAAAAAGCAGAATGGATGGTGCAGGCCTCTCTAGATCCCTTAAAAATGAGATTCTTGCATTTATCGGGACTCTAATTTTTCTGATTATGACTGTACAGGAGAATCTTTATAGATTTGGGCCCCAATAGAACTGGGAACTTAAAAATGGAATATTGGGGGAGGTCTTAAGTGTCACCATGCCCTGGCTGGTTTGGCTCAGCGGTTAGAGTATCAGCCTGTGGTCCAGAGAGACCTGGGTTCGGTTCCCGCTAAGGGCATGTACCTCGGTTGCAGTTTGTCCCCAGCCCTGGTTGGTCGTGCGGGTGGCAGCCACTCGATGTGTCCCTTTCACGTCGATGTTTCTCTCTCTCTCTTCCTCTCTCTCCCTCCCACTCTATCTGAACAAAAAAATGGAAAAATGTCCTCGGGTGAGGATTAAAAAAAAAAGAAGTGTCACCACAAAGGGGATAGAAAAACCTGGACTTATGTGACCTCATGAGAGGCACCATAGACACAGATGGTATTACTGAAGATTGATGTCATATAGAAAGGCCCCTTCCCTGGGGTTATGGGACATCTACGGGGGAATGGGGATTACAAGGGGTAGGAATCTATATACGCCCAGGGAGTGGTACAGTCACCACAAGTTGCTTGAATGCAAATGAATACTTTTGTCCATCTCAGGGTTATGAAGCCATATTTACTACTAAGGGCTATATAAGAAGCAGGCACCCTCATATAGATTTTAGAAGGATAACCGAGCCCAAGAGTTTCCTTATAGGAAAATCTAACCCTATTCAGATTAATGTCATTAGTCAGCTAGACCTTAATTGGGCCACAGGAAGGACATAGGGGCTGACTGCTGGTTATGCCTAAATTCGGGGCCACCTTATTATATAGGGCTAGGCCTCTCCAAGCCAATTTCCCAGACCCCAAATGCTGACAACTGTACATGGGACCAGCCCAAGTTGACTTTGGGGGATATCCAGGGACAAGGAACTTGCATACTCTCACCTAAGTATAACCTCCAGCAATACAAAAGAGACAAGGTTTAGATCTCCTTTTTCCTCAAGCAGGGAGGACTCTGTGTGGTACTAGGTGAAACTTGCTGTTTCTATGCCAATTTGGGAATAATACAGGGACAGAGTTAATATCCTTAATAATAATAATAAGAAAAAAAAGGGTCAATAATTTGACTTGTACATGAAACCAGTGGGGATGTAATAACTCCATTCTGACCCTCAGTCACTGCACATACACACCCTGGCAGATTTTTTTTTTTTTTTTTTGTAAACATAAGGGCCTTGAGAAACCCAAAGAAAACTATAAAGATTAAGGGGTTAATGAAGGCCTTGGGAAACTCAGAGGAACCATGAAAAAAAAGAGATTGATGGTTGCCCTAACCTCTAACAGCTGCTCTCACCCCCTTCTATCAGTTCCCCTGTTTAATGGAGCCAAAAGCAGCACCAAGAATGTAGTCTTTTTCTCTGTAGTTTATGTCAATATAAGTGGGCAACAAAGAAGGCTCGGAGTGTCAATTTAGGGAGAGCCCCTCTTCAGCCCGCCGGTGTAATAAAGTACTTCTTTACAATTTGGCTGTGCATCTCTGGTTATCTCGCTGACACCTTACAACAAATCTAGGTTGAAGGAGTCATCTCTAACTGGAATGTTGCTGGTCACCAGGGCAGGGAAATGAAGACATGGGGAAGTACGCATCGGCTCTTAAAGCTTCCATTACTTCTGCTCCCACTTCATTGGCTGCAGCAAGTCCCTAGTTCAAGAGGGCAGAGAAACAACAGTTGTATCATGTGCAGAGGAAACAATAACCGGGATATTTAAATAGTCTTAATTACTACCACCACCTCATTGATGTTCTGTATGTTTTCACTATTGCAAAAATTAGTAATGTGATATCCGGAATAGAAATGTTCCCCTCCTCCATGGTCAGTATCCTTGTTGAACTGCCAGACAAACAGTGGGGGGCATCTACTTCTGTATGATCACCTACAGAGACAAACAGCATAGCAAATACTCCAGTCATCTGAGAGGAGCAAGAAATACACCTTGTAGTTTAGAACAGAAGGGGTAGATTATGACTGCTAAACTCTGACAGTTCTGTCTTTCCAAACATATGTTAGTTAGTACACAAGTGCTCAATAAATAATTGAACCACACATGTCCTACTCACATTCCTTCTAACAAAATGAATTCTGAAATGTTGTGTATTAGCCTAATTTATTTTAATCTGCATGTTTTCACACCATTTGGTTATTTTCAATTGCATGATATCTCAAGCTCTATTTCTTTGGTGTTATGAGTGAGAAAAAAAAGAAAAAGAAAGTAGAGTAATGTTATGCTTTCTAGTACCATAGGTAAATAGGAATTCCCTAGAAACATTTCAACTATAAGAGTGTAAAATTCTCTAGACTCCCTTGAGTTGTCCATCCTTCCAGAAATGTATGCATTAAAGAATATATATGTATATATGTGTACATACACTGTACTGCTCTCTGTATATGTACATATAGGCAAATATATATATATGTACATATACATATATATTTTCTTTCTCCTTTTTTGTGCAATGGTAACATACTACACTGATCCGCACCTAGTTTTTTTTTTTTTTTTTTACTTTACAATATTTCCTGGTTAGTATTAGTACATAGAATTATTCCTCTTTCTTTTTAATAACCATACTATGTATTTGTTTGGACATGTCATCATTTACTTAATATATGTGTTTGTTTTTAAATTTTTTCTCTTTTTTTGTCAATTCTCACCCAAGAATATGTTTACTGATTTTAGAGAGAGAGAGAAACATCAATTGGCTACCTCTAATATGTACCGCAACTGGGACTGAACCCTAAACCCAGGTATGTACAGTGACCAGGACTTGAACCTGAGACCTTTTGGTGTACCTGGCGATGTTCCAACCCAGTCACACCAGCCAGGGCTAACATCTCTTTTTTGTGAAGTTCAAAATGGGTACTTCCTTGAAAGTGTAGATGTTTCCAAAACATAAACCTTTCTGGGTATAAAACACTTCATTTACTTTAGTTCTGACAATGTCAGCTTTCCATATATAGCTTATATCAGTCTCCCTACCATCCTTGGAGGATTCAACCCTCAGTCCCTGCTAAGTGGGCAGGAAGGGTGTAACACACATACCATACTTGTTTTGCTTCAACCCAATTCCTGATATACATTAGTTAGCAAAAACATATTCCCACTGAATTCTGGGACAGTAAATCACACTTATGTTGACAGACATGAATTAAATGGTGCAATGCAGGAATTGTTCAGAAAGTAGTTCCTGCTTGTTATTACTTCACTGCAATAGATTCATGTGTCTCTGGAGGGGTGTAGGACTGGGTTAGCCTAACTGTTGTTATCTCCAGCACTTACATGGGATTTCAGAAGTCCCATCCATCTGCCTGAACTTGAAGTGCCAGGAAAACATGTTAGGTTTAGGATTCCAATTAAAGGCTAATCCTAATGATGATCCTGAACACCTTGACTTGAACAAAGAAGCAGAGAATATGCTAATAAAAGCACTTAGAAGTTAAGGGATTTTGTCTTCTAGGACTAGTTCTGCCACTAATTAGCTTCATGACATTTAATAAGACCTCAGTGTCCTCAACTACAAATCTGAGGGTTGTATCAGAGTTAAATGGGAAAAGGTGTCTTGCACAGTGGCAATAAATCATTGGTATTACTATAATGTGTTTGGTAGGTACTAGAAATTCAATGCACTAAGGCTGATCATATCACTTGGCATGAGGTAGTCAACTACCACTACCATTCAGGTAGTAGGATACCTAAAGTTAGGGCAAATAAATTAGATAAAGCAGGCAAATTAATTTAAGAAAATGTTTAAATAACTTTTTAGTTTGTAAGAAATTGTTTTTAAAAATCAATTTAGGTACATAGTAACGATACCTTATAACTTATAAGTCTGTTTACCTAAGTATTTCAAACAATTTACTCCATAACTTGTGAAACATAGAATAGACAAATAAGTTATTACTATAGCTAGAACTTAATTTTTTGAAAAAAAAAAATACATCTTCAATCTAATGGAACTATTCTTTTTTTCTCTTTAATGAAAGAATGACAAATGGAGGACAGATTATAAAAATTATTTCCGTGTGAGTCCACATATACCGGGAGAGTGGCATTTGGGGTGACAAACTGAGAATTCTCTGAAGTCTTCTGAAACTGACATTAAGTATTTTCTTAGAGAAAAACAATTCCATAAATTCAGAAAACTTTTCTTGGGGTGTTCTGGGATGGGTTCAGGAATGTAGACGGCATAGAGGAGAAGGAAGGGAGAAAAGAAAAAATACTTCATTAAAATAAAGTATTTGTTTATTCATTAACTGAGCTTTTGAATACATATTTTTCTATTTATTTATTTATCTATCTATCTATCTATCTATCTATCTATCTATCTATTTATTTTTTGGTATGTGCCCCTAGCAGGAACCGAACCCGGGACTCTCTGGTCCATAGGCCAACGCTCCAACCGCTGAGCCGACTGGCCAGGGTCATATTTGTCAACTTAAAACAAAAAGATTAGCCCAGCCAGTTTGGCTCACTGGTTGAGCATCAACTCATGCACCAAGAGGTCGCCAGTTTGATTTCCAGTCAGGGCAAATGCCCAGGTTGTGGGCCAAATCCCTAATGGGGGGCATGCAGGAGATGGCCAATTGATGTTCTCTCTCATCAATGTTTCTATCTCCCTCTCCCTCTCCCTTTCTCTCTCTCTCAAATCAATAAAGAAAAACTATTTAAAAAACAAAACAGATTAACAAAAATTACATTATGTGCATGTATATAATACACACATGGGTGTGCTCACACGTGCACACCACACTGAGAATAAAGAAGCAGTTATCACTTGAATACTGTGGAAAATATTTCCTCAACCAGTGTCTCCAAACTAGCTCAGTGATCTGAACCACACAGTGCTCTTGTTAGAAACAGAGATTACCTGGGGCTCTACGTCTGACCTACTGAATCAGAATCTTTAAGGGAGGTTCATGAGAATCTATATTTTAAACAAAGATCCAGGTAATTCTTCTCATCAGAATGTTTGGAAAACTTCTCAACTTGACTGATTTGCTGTACCCCATTCTAAGATAGCTCTTCCATGAAGAGAATTAAAATTGAAAGGTTTCTTTAAGATTTTTTATTCCACAGGGTAGGTGCCAGTTACCAACGCAAGGCATTGCCTCTCAGGTTCAAATCCTCCCTTCTCTGCCCTGCATTGGTACTGGAGCTGTATCCTGTAAATGCGTGTCTCCCTTGCCAGACTCAAGCTTTGCCAGTTTTCTATAGTTGTTTCCAATTTAACTCTCCCATTTTCTGAAGAATCCGCTAGGATTAGTCTTCCTTTCCCACCTATGAAACGTTTGTTCGAGGACCTCCACACTTCCGGTAAATCGGAAGGCTGATTCTCATCTTTTTACTTGACCATTATCTGCAGTATTTGACACAGCTGAGTGTTGCTTCCTCCTTGACAGATTTTCTTTGCATTTCCAACCAAAACCTTTGGTTTTCTCCTCCCTTCCTCCTGTTTCACTGCTTCAGTCTTCTTTTCTGGTCCCCCCTTTGCTCCTGACCTCCATGCCCTTTGACTCCGTTCTTGAACTTCCCTTTTCTATCTGATTAACTCCTTTGATGATGAAATCTTGGTACATGGCCTTAGTATCATCTACATCCTAAAGACCCCCAAATTTGAAGCTCCAGCTTGTCTCTCTTTCCTAAATTCCTTCTCTCTGTTTGATATCTAATATCTACTTGGTTATCTAACAGGACGGTCAAATTTACATGCTCCAAAACTTATTTGGTGATCTTCCCCACACCTGTTGTCCTTCCCGTGATCCTCTTCGCAGTTACTGGAAACTTCATGTTTCTAGTTGCTTAGGCCAAAAATCTTGCAATCTTCCAGTCTCCTCACTCTTCTGTCATGAATCCACTTCATTAGCAAAACCTATCTGCTCTGTCTTCCCAATACACCCAGAACTGATCACTTCTCATATCTTCCACTGCTACCTCTGTCACCCAAACCAACGGGCTGTTTTTTTTTTTTTTTTATCCTCACCCGAGGATATTTTTCCATTTTTTGTACAGATAGAGTGGGAGGGAGAGAGAGGAAGGGAGAGAGAGAGAAACATCGACGTGAAGGGACACATCGAGTGGCTGCCACCCACACGACCAACCAGGACCGGGGACAAACTGCAACCGAGGTACGTGACCTTTGCGGGAACCGAACCCGGGTCTCTCCGGACCGCAGGCCTTCGCTCTGACCGCTGAGCCAAACTGGCCAGGGCCCAACGGGCTGTTTTATGTGGATTATACAGAAGCTTCCTCTGTCAGGACAGGCTTGATTATGTTGTCATCAAAGTGACCTTCTCTGTCCGTCTGTTCTGGATGCTATACCAAAATATCGTAGACTCGGTGGCAAAGGGATGACTTTTGTAGTGGCAATGGTTTCAAAACTAGAGCAGTGGCGTCATACTTATTCGATGCCTAGAGCTCATAGAGAAGAGACTGTGTCACTATTGCCAGCGTTACTCTCCTCTAGCAGGGCAGTCCACTGCCCACATCGAATGCTTACCCTGACTAAGGAGCTGCCCAGCAAGGACAGAGGACATACTTAGTATGTAGCAACTCTCAGCAAATGGTTGTTATTACTCACAACAAAGTTGGAACTGAAACCTACGCTCTTAGTTTTCTCTATTATCACTTCATTGTGGGGCATCCTGAACATCTTCTTTAAAGCTGTTCACAGGGTCAGGCCTTTCAACAACTATTTTAGAATGTCCATCATCCCTACCAAAAACTTAGCATTAACTACGTAAATTCCTCCAAAAAATTGGTTATTTGGGGATAGATGGCCAAGTGAAAAAGTTGTAAAATATATGTTTTCCTTGTTCTATTTCTCAAAAAAGTATATTTTATTCTATTTTCAATAGAATTTGCTAGGCATAAAAATTATATTCTAACAATAAAATTAAAGAATAGCAACATTCTTTAAGCAAATAATTAAGAGTATATTTTTGCAGTACAAACTTTCAATTATAAAATAAATTAACTCATGGGGATGTAATGTACAGAATGGTGACTATAATTAATAATACTGTATTACATATTTGAAAGTTGCTAAGAGAGATCTTAAAAATTTTCATCACAAGGAAAATATTTTGTAACCATGTATGATGACAGATATTAACTAGACTTACTGTGGTGATCATTTTGCAACATATACAAATATTGAATCATTATGTTGTACACCTGAAAAAAATAAAATATGTCAATTATACCTCAATTAAAAAATGGAGTAGATTTTTGCATTTCCTATTTGGTTGGTATTACACCAGTTTATGAGTCCTAATGAGCATCTAATACCTTAAATTCTCTGTTGCCCAGCTTTATTGAAGTATACTTGGTATAAAAAAGAACTGCATGTAATTAATGCATATAATTTGGTTGGTTTGGAAATATGTATACACTTATGTTACTATCACCACCATCCAGGTACTGAACATACCTATTACCTCCAAAATTTGCCTTATGTCCTTTCTGTGTCGGGGGGTATTAAGAACACTAACATGAGGTCTACCCTCTTAAAAAATTTATAAATACACAAAAACTTATTGTTAACTATAGGCACCATGTTGCACAGTGGATTTCTGGAACTTATTCATCTCATATAATTATAACTTTATACCTTTTGAACAGATCCTCATGTCTTCCTCACCCTATCCTCTGGTAACCACAATTTGTTGTTTATGTGTATGCCTTTGATATTTTAGATGCCTATACAAGATCACTCATGCAGTATTTGTCCTTCTGTGACTGACTTATTTCTCTTAGCATAGTATCTTTCAGGTCCATCTATGTTGTGAAAAATGTAGTATTTATTTATTTATGGCTGAATAATATTCTATTGCATGTATATATTAAATCTTCCATATTCATTCATCTGTTGATGGACATTGGGTTATTTCCATATCTTGGCTGTCATGAATAATGGGCAATGAACATGGGAGTGCAGATTTTTCTTAGAGATCCTGATTTCAATTCTTCTGCATACATACCCAGAAGTGGGATTGCTGGAGCTTATGGTAGTTCTATTTTTAATTGTTGAATGCCCCCCATACTCTTTTCCATAGCAGCTACACCATTTAACTTTCCCATCAAGAGAGTACAAGGGTTCCACACCCTTGCCAACACTTAAAAGAAATAATCATAATGGCCATCGTAATGTTGTGGGCTACAGGAATGGCAGCAGGAGTTACACTCGTGTGGCCAGACTGGACCTGGGTTCAGCAACCTTGGTACTTGAGTTCTGGCTAGGAAAGAATTCAGAGCCAAGGCCTCAACTACAAGAGAACATTTATTTGGAAAATCACAGAGGTAGAAGTAATTTGTAGAAGAAATGGGCTTAGGAAACAAGTTATAGAATTAAAGGAAGGGCCCTTGGAGCTTGGGAGTGAGGATGGTAAGGAACCTGGGGTTGGGGGTGGTGGTGGAGAGAAAGGGGCAGGCGTGCTCCTGGGAAGAAGAGCCCACTGAGTCCTCCATCCTGAGGGTTTTAAGGGTGGAGATTTTAGGGGAGGTCCAAGAGGAAGATATTTTTTTTAAAAAATTTTTTTCTTTATTGATTTTTAGAGAGAGAGGAATGGAGATGGAGAGAGAGAGATAGAATCATCGATGAGAGAGAACATCGATTGGCCGCCTCCTGCATGCCCCTCACTGGGGATTTGGCCCACAACCTGGGCATGTGTCCTGACTGGGAATCAAACCAGAGACCTCCTGGTGCACGGGTTGACGCTCAGCCACTGAGCCACAGGAGCTGGGCCCAGGGAAGATCTTAATAGAATATTCACCAGCTATCTAGGTGTGTCCTTTCAGGGTTGGGGTTTCCACTTGATTGATTGATTGATAGGTGCCAGTAGTAAGGGGTCATTATTCAACGCAGCTGATCCTGAGGTCAGTCATGACTTTGCTTGCCTAGTTTTGCTGCTTTCCTGGGCTGGAGCTGAAATACGTACAACTAAGGCCTAGGTGTTATCTCTAAGGAAGAGAAAGTCAGGGGGGCCCTCGCCAGTTTGCTCAGTGGTTAGAGCATCAGCCCATGGACCAATGAGTCGCGGGTTCAATTTTGGTCAAGGGCACATACCTTGGTTGTGGTTTGTCCCAAGCCCAGGTCGGCCTGTGAGGGAGGCAACCAGTCGATGTGGCTCTATCACATGGCTGTTTCTCTCTGTCTCTTTCTCTTTGCCTCCCTCCCACTCTATCTGATGATAAATGGAAAAGTATCCTGAGGTGAGAAATAAAAAAAAAAAAAAAGAAAAGGTCAGGGGGTCCAAACCACAGGACCAGAGATATTGCTAGGGGAGGAAAGGTCACCCTGGGGATGAGGTCCCACCCACAGTTGTCCTTTGTTAGGCACCCAGGGCTTTTCTCCTTGGCGACCTTTTGCATCTGGCCCATCGTCCTTGCTCTGCTCCTGTCTAACTGCCTCCCACACTAACAGGTCTAAGGAATACCTCATTGTAATTTTTATTATAATTAAAAACATCCTAATTCCACTGCTCTGAAATAGAGAACAATGACCATGTTCATATACAAACTTTTCATTTAACATTATATCATTTACATTTTCAGTGTTTAAAACTTATTTGTAAACATTATATCCATAGTTTAATGGATATATCAAAGATTTTGAACCATTTTCAATCCCTGAACATTTAAATTGTTTCTAAGGCTTTGCTTTTATAAGTCATGCTGTAACAAACATCCTTATAAAACCAAAATCTTTATTGTAACTCTGATTATTCCCTTAGAAAAATTCCCAGAATTTTGAAATTTCTCAAAGTGCATGAACATTTTAAAAGTTTTTAGTCATAATGCGTGGAAAAATTGTGAGACTTGAATCTGAAAACCTGAACTTGTGGAAAACAAATGTTCATGAACTGACAAGAAATAAATATGTAAGCAAATAGATTCTAATTAGGTGACTTTCTCAAAAGAAACTTAGTGGCCAGCTTTTTGGGAGAATTTCAAGGCAGATGGACCAAGGACATTTTCAGATGCTGGAATGTAAGTCAGCAGGTATAGTGTGGAGCTCTTGGTAGGAAACAGCCAGAGAGGGTTTTCAGTCCAGGGCTCTGAAAAAAGTGTTTTGAGCCGTGGTCCACGCTAAAGGCGAATTGGCTTTGTGTAAAATATTAGAACTGTTCTTGACACAGGGTGAAGGATAGGAAAGTGTTCATTGTTTTGCTTGAATGGTTGTAATATTTGCAACTGAGAACTGGCTACAGGGGGAAGTAAAGTGGGAATCTACATGTGGCAGGAAAGCATGCTGGCGTGGTCACAAACTTAAAATGTGTTCAATTTTAAAATTATAATCTTATTATAACTATCTTTAACTGGAGTAAAACTTTCTAAACTATTTTATCTACATAAACTTTGATTTAATATTTATGTGTGTGCATGAGTAAATCCCGGTAGATAAATGAAAAGCAACTGAGGTTTTTAGCTCAGCATCGGTTTTGCAACAGTGCCACCTTCTGGTTGGAACTTGGTTTTACAAGCTAGCATGTCCAGACCCATCCCACCCTGCTTGGTGCATAAGAGGTCAAGATAAAAAGAGTTAACTAGCATTATTATTATTATTATTATTATTATTATTATTATTATTATCATCAGGTTTCTAAAGTTGTCAAACTTCTTAACAGAAAATAAAACAGACTTAAAGGGCCTGTTGATCTCATTTGAGACACACAACCCAAAATTTAGTCCTGAATTGATATATGTGAATATTAAGAAATTGATATGATTGTTTCCTATTATTCCTTCTCTATACCTGATGGCAAGCAAAGCTTTTGACTCACACACACCTATTTATTTATTTATTTATTTTTAATGTTTATTTATTTTTTTGTTACAGACATTTCACCTTTTTTACCCCAGTGGCATCCCCCTCCCCACCCCACCCCTGCCCCGTGCCTGGCTTAGTTGTCCATGTCCATTGGTCATGCATACATGCATATAAGTTCTGTGGTTTATCTCTTCCCACCCCCCCACCCCCTCTTCTGAGGGATGTCAGTCTGTGCCCTACTTCCATGTTTCTGTGTCTACCGTATTCCTCAGACTGTTATGTTCATTATATTCTGTATATAAGCGAGATCATGTGGTATTTGTCTTTTTCTGCTTGGCTTATTTCACTTAGGATAATACTTTCCAGGTCCCTCCATGTCGTCTCAAAGGATAAGAGATCTTTCTTTCTTACCGCTGCATAGTACTCCATTGTGTATATGTACCACTCCATTTTTATCCATTCGTCTACTGATGGACACTTGGGCTGTTTCCAGATATTAGCTATTGTAAATAGTGCTGCTATGAACATGGGGGTACATATATTCTTCCTGATTGGTGTTTCAGGCTTCTTAGGGTATATTCCTAGAAGTGGGATCACTGGGTCAAATGGAAGTTCAATTTTTAATTTTTTGAGGTAACACCATAGTGTTTTCCATAGTGGCTGCACCAGTCTGCATTCCCACCAGCAGTGTATTAGAGTCCCCTTTTCTCCACACCCTCGCCAACACTTGTTGTTTGATGATTTGTTGATGGCGGCCATTCTGACAGGTGTGAGGTGATACCTCATTGTTGTTTTAATTTGCATCTCTCTGATGATTAGTGATGTTGAGCATTTCTTCATATGTCTCTTGGCCATTTGTATGTCCTGTTTGGAGAGATGTCTATTCAGCTCCTCTGCCCATTTTTTAATTGGGTTCTTTGTCTTCCTTTTGTTGAGTTGTATGAGCACTCTATATATATTGGAAATTAACCCCTTATCTGATACATCATTGACAATGATGTTCTCCCATACAGTGGGTTGCCTTTCCATTTTGATGATTGTTTCTTTTGCTGTGCAGAAGCTTTTGAGTTTGATGTAGTCCCATGTGTTCATTTTTTCCTTTGTTTCTGTTGCCTTAGGCACACACACCTATTTATATATTTACTTGCAAAAACTGTTCATGTGACCTGGATATCAGTCATTCACCAAAGTTAAAAGTAGACTTGACAGACCAGACCTGGTGGCTCATAAATATAGATTTCCCTCAAAGAACAAAGGACCTGAGCAATGTTCCAAACAAGGAAGAACCTATAGATGCTGCAGATTCACTGGCTATATTGGGACTTGTGAGATAATTAGCCAGCTGCATTATTCAACTCCTACACAAAGTATTTCAAAGTCTGTGGGAGTTTTCTCCAGCTAAGGTTGATCAGTCTTTATTACTCTCAATTTATAGCTTCTCAGATGTTCAAGTTGGGGAAAACTTTTAAAAAGACAAATGAGTTCCTTGACTAGAGTTAATAATACTGTATGGTATATTATACTTGAAGAGGGTAGACCTTAAATGATCTCACCATAAAAAATTGTGTGGCGTGATGCAGGTGTTAACCAATGCTAGGGTGGTAATTATTTGGCAGTATATAAGTATCAAATCAACACATTGTACAACTCCAGCTTACACAATGCTATGTGTCAATTAAAAAAAGAGAAAATCCAGTTTCTAATTCACCCGCCTTTAACCATTTTGAATCACCTGAATTCATATCATTATTAAAAATAGATAAGAGAGAGACTTGAAGAGATTTTCTTTGGAAGTCGAACTACAGTGTAGCATAGCTTGATGAAAGAAAAGTGAGGGGCAAGTGTTAACAGGTTTAGGCTTTTAAACTCAGATGGCTTCCCTGCACCTTTGAAAATCAGAAACTACATTTTAAAATTGAGAATTACAATTTAATTCATTCAGCTAAATAATCATTTATATACAGAAGGAGAGATTTTGTGCTAAGCTCCAATTTACCATACAACAAAGAGGATATTTAATATAATTGTGTTTCTGCTTGAAATAAAATCTCTCTATACATTTTACCTTAAAATTGAATTATTTAGCTAGTCCCTGGGCTTTCACGTGACTGTGGCTGGTTCCAAGGGCTCTACCTCACTAAATTGGATTCTTTTTTCATCAGTGCAAATCTGATTTCCCCACCTGGCATTGTTATCCTCAAATATTACCTCTGCCGATCTTTTCTTCACTATTTCTCACCAACAAATGGTACCAGTTCATACAATCCACAATTTTTTGACCAGTAAAATAAACCATCCCACCTGTGGTTCTTTGCCAGGTCCTCCCCGAACCCCCAGGCATCGTGGCTTCTGTTGGTTGGTTTTCCTCTCCACCTCTGCTGTGGGATTCTGATCTCTGGCTCTGGCTGTCACACTGCCATCTCATTCCCTCCCCCACTTTCCCCATTCCTGTCTCCAGCCAAAGACAGCAGCAGAGGAATATCAGTTTTGATATCTTTGCCTGCACTCTGATTACTCTCTGCAGCCAGTCATGGAGTTTGCCTTCATTTAATTTCTATATTAACCTCAAAAGTCACTCCTTATATTTGCATTCGTTCTGTCAATCAACAAATATTCCACAAATCTGGCATCTCAAAGCCTCCTACAAATGCAATTTAATGTTTGCAAGGGCTTTGAATATGCCATCTCAAGAGACCCAGTGGCAGGATCTCATGGAATTGAGGCATCCATGCAGTCAGTAGTGAGTTCCCTACTATGAAGACTGGTCAATAGCTTTAGATTGAAAAATACAATACTGTATGTGTAGAGTGATTCTTTTGCAGACTGTCAAGAAAAAAATGAATGGACAATATTTCTGAAGAAATGGGCTCCAAGGCTCAATTGAGTGTGCGTGCGGGGGTGGGTGGGGGGGTACTTTCTTCCATACAGTAAATAGACCGGAAAAGTGTTATTTGCAGGAACATTCTTTTCTTTTTAAAAATAAGACACAAAGGCACTTGTAAAGCAGGCACACAGGTGGGCGTTAGGGGCTCAGATAGAGAAGTAATGGAAGCAGGACGTAGAGCGGCCCCATTTTTTTCATTTTTGCATTTAACAAGGACGATGCTGCCTGGGGTGCGGGGGCTGGGGTGTGAGGCCATCAGCAGAATGCAGCCGCGTGGTCCAGCGCCCTGAGCAGAGGGGGAGGCATGCAGTGTCGGGAACAGCTGGGGTGGAGCAGTCCTGGAACCACAGAAGGACAGCCATGCCATGAGATTTGCAGGTGTATCTTTTGTGGACTGTCATCCACAGTTCTCATGTCTTTTCTGTCTTTTCTGGGGGGCATTGTCCTCCCCGTCCTTCAAATGTGATCATTTTCACTGATTTCCCCAGGATGCACAGCTGGTGCCTGAGGACTGAGGAAGGTGCCCACACTGGGAGGCACGCCTTCCCCGGCAGATGGCATGCACAGTCAAGACTCCGCCGCTAGGCGAGGCCATGCACTGAGTAAAAGCTACCGTGTGTTGAAAGAAGTCTATGATGTAACAGAATCAGGTTTGTTGTTGTTGTTGTCGTTTGTTTTTGCATTTATCTTCAGATAGAGCGGGAGGGAGGGGAGGGGAGAGAGACACACACATCGAGTGGTTGCCACTCACACTACCCCAACCAAGGCCCGGGGACAAACTGCAACTGAGGTATGTGCCCTTAGCAGGAACTCTCTGGTCCACAGGCTGACGCTCCAACCGCTGAGCCAAACTGGCCAGGGCCAGACTCAGGTTTTTTTGAGCAAAGTGCCTTGAACACAGTAGGTACTTCATAAATATGTATGACTAATGGTTTCTAGGACTTGCATTATGGCTGCTATCTTTGAAGCCCACTATTCTGGCTGGAGAAATTCTGAGAAAACAAGCCAGCCCTGTATTTCTAAGAACAAATATACCTAAGGAAACTGTCGAACATCATACACTCTCTACCAAACTACAGTTTTCCAATTGTTTATGCTGAGTTCTGCTGAGCATACATATGTGAGGACTGCTCAGACGATTCCCAGTGACACCCCCTCAAATGGGAAGACATCTGTTTGGTCTCCGTTGGGAAAGCATGCTAAAAATGTCTGCACTTTGGCATGAAATCAGCTTACTGGAAAAGTGTGCACTTCAGACTAGACGTTTCTTACTTTTCTTCTTTAGTCAAGTATTTCAGACTTATAATCTACTTCTAGAGGAACCGGGAATTTTATATATTACGTTTAACTTAAATGTGAAGATGAGGACATAGTTTTGCTAGCTAAATATAGTAACTGTTTTAATTATAATGTAAAGTGACCAGAGAGGAGAGTTTTCTTAACTAAACATTTGAAAAAATTTACTTCTGAGATAAAAGTCATGGGTATATAGGGATATATTAGTTTAACAGAAAAATTACCACCCATCCCAAGACAAAAATATGCCATCTAACAAAGTTTACCCCCAAAGAAGGATTTTCATAGCTGGTGTTGATAAACTGAAAATTTACTTCTAAGTAATGGAGAATGATTCCAGCTCTTCATGTCTTCATAAAGTAATTAATTCACTTATTTAGTTATAAAATGTAACATTGCTAAGATAAGGGAGCATTAAGAGGTCACATTTTTTTTTTTTAAATCCTCATCTGAGGATATTTTTCCATTTGTCTTCAGATAGGGTGGGAGGGAGAGAGAGAGAGGGAGAGAAAGGGCTGGGAGAGAGAAACATTGATGTGAGAGACACATATCAATTGGCTGCTCCTGCACCACCCCGGCCAAGGCCGGGGACCGAACTGCAACTGAAGTATGTGCCCTCAACTGGAATCAAACCCTCGACTCTTTGGTCCACAGGCCGATGCCCTAACCACTGAGCAAAACTAGTCAGGGCAACAAGGTCACTTTTTAATGCTATAGCGATATGTGAGATTTTACTCCTGATTGGCATCTGTCATAGTAATGCTAGTTTAGTGCTAGATGAGAGTAATCCTATGTGACAAGATGAGAGGACGTAACCAGTAAGTGGGGACGTCATAGGTATAAATGGTGGCTAAAATCACAGTGTTGGAATCATGGAGGCCCTGATAGTGGAAGGTCTCTCTTTAAGATAACACTGGTGGTCCTCTATTTTTGTTTGTTTGCTATCATGAGAAAATACTGACAGAACTGTGACTGATAATGCAGTAGGTGACTTCACTTACACTTGGGGTTTCTGCCTGATTTGGGACAGTTATGATTTTTCCCCCTTGGGCAACTGCATTCCCTCAGATGAGTGTCACCCTTCATAGAGTTGAGATGAGGGGATCATTTGCAGCAGTTAAAGAAGGATCCAGGGCAAGAAGCAGTGTGTTATCTGTAGGGGAGGGAGAGTGTGTCGACGTGAAGGGAGGCAGTGGCTGGAGTCTGTGGGAAGAAACTGGCCGAGGCCGGCTAACTTCTCTGGTATAAATGCATCAGAGCACAAACAACCTTAGCAATTTGTGGTGTCTTTGACCTCTCCCAATTCCCCCAGCTCCTCTGGGGTGTCACATGGGTGGGGAGACACCCTCGGACATGCCTCTGTTTACTGAGGTGTGCACAATAGATTAAAGATGCAATGGCTTTTATTTTCTTTTTTTAAATTAATTTTTAAATTAAATTAACATTTTCCATCACTGTGTATCCTCTCTATGCTCTCTTCTACCTCCACCCACAATGGCTTTCTATTAGTTACTTGAGAGCTGTAAGTCCCAAAGGAGTCTAAGGAAGTGTCGACCATACAAGACCCTGGAAGAGAAGAGACGCAGCTGAGCCTGAGGACCCAGTGGAGCCAGGAACACAAATGCTACCGGAGGTCAGTCTCTCTCTCTCTCTCTCTCTCTCTCTCTCTCTCTGTCTCTCTCTGTCTCTCTCTCTGTCTCTCTCTCTCTCTCCCCTCTCTCTCTCCCCTCTCTCTCTTTCTGTGTCTTTTCTTCGGTTCTTGACTCTGTTTTACTCAAAATGTTGGCTTCCATCTCTCTTATTTCATACACTCCCTGCACTTGATGGGATACATAGTTGCTGTCTTTCTAAGTTTTATATCTCAGGGTTTCAGCCACTAAAGAAAAAACTTTAGCTCTCTCCAGAATCAAGTCCAAAGTCTTTTGTACTTGAATGCCTGAGGGCTGTGGTTTATTTGGATTTCTAGGTCAAGCAGTGAAATATCCCAAGGAAATCCCAGTGGACCAGTTTGGCTCACAAATCCATCCTTGTATGAATCAGCTGTGGTCAGATGGGTGCGGTCATAAGAACATGGAGGACCACGCCCTCCAGTTGAATGGACGCGCCAGCTTCCAGAAAGAGGGTGATGTGCATGAAAGACACACCATGGATTTCGACTAGGAGTAAGATCATTCTATCTAGTCATGAGGCAGGAAGTCAATTCCTTTTTATTACTGCTCTCTGAGTGACTCTAGTTTTATTTACACTGAATTCTCAGTTCTATTTTTTTCTTGTTCTTATCCAAGTCATAGTGTATAATAGATGCTAAAAAGATTTAGCAGTAAAAGAAGTGTCCAGGGCAAGGACCAGTATGTTATCTGTATGGGAGGGACAGTGTGTCGAGGTGAAGGGAAGGAGTGAAAACAAAACCTGATTTGTTTTCATGTCAACGATGATATGCAAATGTATTTTAGATTTTCAAATACTATGCAGTTGAGAATTAGAAATTGATGTTCCACATCTGTCATGAAAATTTTATTTTGTTAGAAGCCATGGTCATTACACTTTGTATTTGCTTTATATATACCAGTGAAGTTCAGAGACTAAGGAGAATATCTACTTACCTTCTTTTTGAAATCTATAGTAAGGTGACTGCATCAGGTGCAAAGTGGCTATTTTTGTGTTAGGTATTGTTAGGCCAGTTATTATCCTACACTGGATGTCACTATCATACAACAGAGCCCAGAATGAATTACATGATGACACTTCGTATGGCATAGGCTTTAGCGGAGAAAGGAAGAACAAGGCAGAGTCATCAAAAAGAGAAGGCATTAATTTCACATTATTATTTCTCCTATTATCCCAAGAGAGATGTATCAGAGTCCATCGGACACAACATGGGTTTGAGGTTCGGTGGAGAGACGGTTCTACTAGGAGTTTTCTTTCTTATGGGCACAAAGCCCTTTAGGTGTGCTTAATGGTTGTCAACCACTAGCATCTGTGGAGAAATATGGGACATAAACAATAAAAAGGTAAAAACTTACAAGTTAATAAGTATCCCTTGAAAAAGTTGCCCATGATATTTGCTACAAATCTTGCTCCATTCTTAGACGTTCCAGACAACCTTCTCTTCCTTTTTTCTTCCAGAATTAGTGGGCTTGGGTCTCACTCTCTTATAAAAAAAAAGTCTCCTCTTGTCTTCTCAATTGCTTGCCTATTGAAGTTAAATGTCATCCCTTTTTATATTGGAATTTATTGATTTACCTCTTGGGGGCAGCAATCCCTCAATACTTAATGACATTATTCCAGATGGGATGATGTTAAATTATTTTAAGTGAATCCATGTTGATTTAGCTGTTTCGTCTTCTCTATTAGAGTGTATTATGATGTCACTGTTTTAATTCTATGCTTTATTCCATTAACTAAAATAGTAAACCTATTGAATTAAAGTCAGATATCTTTGGAAATTAACAGAGGACAAATTTGATGTTCAGTGAAAGAAACAGCTCACAGCTTAATTTGCCTCACAGCTTAATTTGGCTCACTTTCATTTTTCTGGAAATCTGTAAATCACCTGACGAATTGGACTGTTCTTTGAACTATTGTATGTATTTATTTCCATACCTGACTGTAACCTCCACAAGGTCAAAAGCTAGAAGTTATACTTTTCTCTTTTTGTTTTTGTTTTACTAGCCCAGCACTTATGAATGTATTTATGTAGCTATTTAATAATAGCAAAGCAATTTACTTTAAATGAATTCAATTCTTGTAATGAATATTTAAGTGTTTATTTTAGAGAAAGCATGATGCCAGATAATTAGGGCACAAAGATAAATACCATGTAATCCCTTTATTCTCAAATCTCACGTGCCTTTTTTCAAACCTTTGAATTTAAAGCCTTTAAGTATTGTTTTGAATAGGTCATAGAGACACAGTTCCAAATTAAAACAATGTATTGAGATTTACATTGAGAAGTGGAGTTTTACTTCTATCTCTGCCCATCCCCCTCCAAGTCCAATCAATTCCCAGTCAGCAATTACCTTTACTAAACTCATGTGTCCTTTTAGTGTTTCTCCATGCAGACACAAGCAGATATACACATACACGTATTTTTTCTCTTTTCCCATACAAAAGTTAGCATATAAACTATTCTGGCCTACACACTAAATGTATTGTAAAAAACTTTTTAAATTTGTACCATAGTGTTCTTATCTTATTATTATTATTTTTTAAATGGCTGCATAATAGTCATTATGTGTGTCATTGTTTAACCCAGGATGTTTTGCCCTTGGCACTATGGACAGTTTGGGCTGGGAAATTTATTTGTTACCAAGGTTGGCCTTTGCAATGCAGAATGCTTAGTGGTATCCCTGGCCTTTACCCATTAGGTGCTGGGAACAGACTTTCCCAGCGTGACAACCCAAAATATATCACCCTGGTTGAGAACCCTTGGTTTACACAATTCTCTAATAAGAAACACTAGGGTTGCTTTCAATCTTACACTAGGGTTGCTTTCAATCTTTTATGATCACAAACCATGCAGTAATGAGTAATCTTGTACATATATTATTTTGTAGTGTGCAAGATATAGATTCCTAGCCATGGGATTGCTGGATTAAAGTGAATATACCTTTGTAAATTTGGAAATATTGTAAAATCCCTCCCATTCCCAAGAGCCATGTCATTTTGGAGTCCCATCAACAATATAAGAAATTATGGTTATCTTTCTTTGCAACAAATGAAAACATTAAGAAACATAGTCACAAGAAAGCCCGGTGCACTCAGAGAGTCAGTGTGGCAGAGGGCTGGGGCTCATGGACAGAGTGGTGGCCAGTGAGGCTAGCGCATAATGAGAACAGACCTTTATGACAGTGAAGAGGGTGAGGATTTCATGATATAACACATGGAGCAAATAACAGTTCATTAGCAGGAGAGCCAGGACAGGATAGAGTTTGGCCTATGTGTACGCTACAGCTGGTGGCACACGGGAGACTGACCAGACCTAGAAGGGATTTGTGGCCTGGACTAGAAGACCCTTGCTATGACTCAAAGAGAAATGTTGGGGGAACAGGCAGGAGCACCGAGGAGGGACACAGGACAGAGTCCAGGCTGTGGAGGCCTCTCCTAGCTCTGCATGCTCTGTTCTCGCTCCTTCTCCAGTCCAACGTTAACCATGAGTCAGATCACAGCATTTCTCTGCTTACATCCTCCAGGGGCTCCCAGTACTTTCTGAGTAAAAATCGACTTGGCTAGAATGGCCCACAAGCCCTATGGGATCTGTCAGACTGTGACCCTGGGGGAAACTGAGGCTTTCCAGGACATAGAGATGCGCACAGGCCCAACTTTTTCTCGTGCTCTGCCTGCCTCTTCTTCCTTCTATCCTTCAGTTACACGGGCCTGAGGAGCACCAGGGGTGGGGTGGCTGGTTTCAGGCCAGTGAGGGAAGAGGCTCACGTAGCTTTGGGAGGAATGGAGTGTGGGCATTTGATGGACATCTACAGCTCCTATACTAGCCTCCAATTGAGGTGGCACTGTTGACTGTGGCAACTAGAAACAGCCATCCTGTTTCTGTAATTGCTGAGCTTTTTGGCATGTTTTTTGCAGCTAACATAATACCACATATGGTATTTTCGTTAGCCCTGAACTATCACTACGTTATGTTTATTTGTAGTAACCTTCTTACCCAGATTCCTTTTACAGTTCATTCTCTACGGTTTATGGTCTCTCTTTTATCTTTATTTTGATTGTTCTTTTGTGGTATGCTGAATGAAGGCCTCCCAAAGATAGCTACCTAATCCCTGGAACCTGGAAATGTTACTTTACAGGACAAAAGGGATTTTGCAGATGTGATTAAATTAAGCATCTTGAGATGAGGGATTATCCTGGATTATTTGTATAGGGCAGTGTAATCACAGGGTCCTCATGCTCTGGATGAAGGAAGAGTCAGAGTCAGCCAGACGGTGATGTGACCATGGAAGCGGAGGTTGGAGTGATGAACTTTGGTGAAGAAGGGGCCACAAGCCAGGGAATGCAGGCAGCCTCTAGAAGCTAGAAAGGGCCAGGAATGGATCCAGGAAGTCTCCGGAAGGACCCAGCCCTGCTGACACCTTGACTTGAGATTAGTGAAACTAACTGCAGACCTCTGGCCACCAAAATGTTAGATAATGTGTTTTTAAACCTCCACTTGTGCTAAGTTGTTATAGTAGCAACAGGAATCTATAAGTATTAAACACTTCTATTATGATCCACCTCAGGAGGTATAGTCTGGTGACCAAGAGCATGGGCTTGAAGGTCAGGCTCCTGGCTCTATTATTTACTCTCTGTGTAGACTTATCCGATGTATTAAATCCCACCAAGCTTCATGTCTACAAAATAACCGTATTTATTCTGCCTTACAGATATTTTGTGAAGATTTTACAAGGACACATGTAAAAGAACTTAACCCAATGTCTGGAGAGGAGCAGACTTTAATATATATTCAAATATAAGCACTGAAAGAGTCGCTACTTAGTATATTAAGCCTGCCAAACCTCAGAGGGAAGAAGGGTGGTGGGGGTGGGGGTTGGGAAGAGAGACACCAAAAAACTTATATGCATAACCAATGGCACAGACAATAGTGCAGTGAAGGTTGGGGTGGGAGTGGGGTGGAGGGAATCAATGGGGGAAAAAAGGAGGGACATCAGTAATACTTTCAATAATAAAGACAGATTTTTAAAAAAATTGGGTTTAATTTATTAAAATTCCATTTTGGTCTATCATCAGAAACTCAAATAACCTGTAGCTGTGACATGTTTTCTAATTGTTACTTCCTCTTTTTTTTTTCTTTTCTTTCTATTCACTTTGAAATTAGACATTTTAAGCTCTTGATCAATAGGAAAGTTACAAATTATTTGGGGAAGTTATACCTTCTTGTCTCACCCCTTTTGGCTGCTGTAACAAAATATCACAGACCGGGTGGCTTATAAACAACAAGCATGTATTTTCTCACAGTTCTGGAGGCTGGGAAGTCCAAGGTCAAGGGACCAGCAGATTTGGTGTCTGGTGAGAATTCGCTTCCCGATCCAAAGATGGGTGTCTTTATTTTTTTATTTTTTGCTGTGTCCTCACATGGCAGAAGGGACAAGAAAGGTATCTCTCTGAGGTCTCTTTTATAAAGATGTCACCATCATGACCAAATCACCTCCCAAAGGCCTCACCTCCTAATACCACCACATTGGGATTAGATCACAACAGATGAATTTTGGGGTGACACATTTAGTGTATAGCATCTCCTTAATATGTCTTTATTAATAGCTCAAGATAGTAGTTTCACTTACAAAAAACATTTAATGGGACAGAATAGTTTGAACATAGTTTAAATGAAACCCTGCCCATTTCTGTATCTGTTAGGACTCTTTCAGTTTCAAATAACAGAAATCCCAACTCAAACCATATGGAAATGTATGATCTGAGCATAGCGGAGGGTCCAGAGGCATGGTGGCTTTCAGGATTTGGCGCAGTGGCTCTTGAATCCTTGGTGTCAGCCCAACTGGTGGCACAGTGGTTACTGCAGACCTCCCCCAGTCCCTCACAAGTCAGAGTCCTGAGCCAACTGCGGGCAAGAAGAATGAGGTGATACTGGCAGAGGGGTGGAGTCAGCTGCCCCATGGCCCCTGGCTGCCTGCGAAGGGCACACATAGGAATTGCTGTGGGGATCTATTAGGGAGGAAGAACAGGGGAATTGACTGCTGGCTAGGCAACAGTGATCATTACAGAGTTGATTTTTTTTTTTTCTCCCCAAATTGAATCTTCTGGGAACTGCTTTAAGTTTGTCTCAGGAAATCATTCTTGTATCAAAAAGGAAATAGTTCTACTTAGACAGTTACAAATGGCTAAGCATATAATCTCTAAAACCAAAAAAGTTTTAAAAAATATATTTTATTGATTTTTTTTTTTTTTTTAGAGAGAGAGGAAGGGAGAAAGAGGTAGAAACATCGATGTGAGAGAGAAACATCGATCAGCTGCCTCCTGCACTCTGTCCACTGGGGATCGAGCCCAAAACTCAGGCATGTGCCCTGACCAGGAATCAAACTGGGACCTCTCAGTCCATGGAATGACACTCAGTCCACTGAACCACACTGGCAAGGCTGAAGGCAAATTTTTATTCTTCAAGTTTTCTAGTGAAAAAAAATGACCATATTTTACAAAAATTTAAATAGATTGTTTAGGTTGAGATATACTATAGAAAGTTTTATGAAAGAAAGTGATTAAAAATATCTAAGAGATTATTGAGGCAATATTTTATTACTATAGTCACTGGGCTTGGGCAGCCATTGCATAAAAGAACCCCACTGTTGAATTAAAAAATTCATAAAATTTTCTGTGTACAACTGATAAGTGGCATGATAGTGATATACATATATATACACACACATATAATACTGTATACATATATGTTCACATCCACACAATAGCAATGTATATACATATTATATATACACAATTCATATACATATATGTATATAAATAGATAATAACATATGTATGTGTGTATATGAATATATAATAGATATATGTAATATAAGATATATAATACATATATGCTTTATACATAGAAATAGGTATCTGTATATACATTATATATAGTAAATGCAGGTGTCTATACATACATACATACTGTATATAAATGTATATATGTATGCATATATAGTTATAGATTTATATAGAGAGTATTATGTATTTATATATGTATGTATATATCACTACAGTTCCATCAGAATGTCCATAGGATTCTATGTTCTCATGTTGATAAATAGTATTTATTCTCTCACAAAGTTCTCATATGATGGGTAATATAGTTTCCACTTTGTGAATTTTTCTGGAATTGTTCCTCCTATTGCTTCTGGTTCTATTTGTCTCTATCCCGAGGCTTGCTCCTTTTGGACTATATTCCAAGGCTGACATGGTTCTTGTGGCTCCATTATGAAAAGAGACTAAGGAGGTGGCTATATTTCACTCAGAAAAGTAATGTTAAAATGCCAAGAAATATGAATGGGAATTGAAGAGATGTAAAAGGAAACCGTATTTTTGGATATTGTTTTGCTTAAATTTGTTAGCAGGCCTAAATTATCCTCCATTTTCCTGTAAAGGGATTATTTAATCATAATAATTGAGATTTTCATATCTAGGGCAATTTAATATATTTTGTGAAGGCTTCACATTGACTCATTATTATTAACCTCAGGGACCAAAGAAATGTAGGAAACTGATACATAAAGGAAAAAAGCTCATTGGAGGCTGAGAGATTTAAACATAGGAGACTATTAGCTATTTCAAAAATAAGGTGTTTAATATAAACAACCTGGGGAGATTCATAAACACAGAAGCTTGACACTTATCAAGACTGACTTGGGCTTTAAATATTAAAAGGGTGAAATTAACATGTTTAAACACCTCTCAGGTTCAAGGCTGTCTTTAAGTTCTTTAAGTGTACTTACCCTTCTTAACATGAATTAGCCATGTTGATACATAACTGGACAACCCTCTACAATCATGACCGTGAATGCCTCAAGGCTAATTATACAGTTTCTATATCATGCCATTGATCTTCTGAGTTCTTTCCCACTTTTCTACTCAAAGCTAACTCCCCTCAACCATTCCCTGCCCAGAACACTTTAGGGACCTCCAACTCTGCTCTTAAAGCTATGGGCATTAAAAAAATTTTTTTTTCGCCTTGGCCAGTTTGGCTCAGCAGTTAGAGTGTCGGCCTGCGGTCCGCAGAGACCCGGGTTCGGTTCCCGCTAAGGGCACGTACTTCGGTTGCAGTTTGTCCCCGGCCCTGGTTGGTCGTGCGGGTGGCAGCCACTCGATGTGTCCCTTCACATCGATGTTTCTCTCTCTCTCTCCCTTCCTCTCTCTCCCTCCCGCTCTATCTGTACAAAAAATGGAAAAATGTCCTCGGGTGAGGATAAAAAAAAAAAAAAAAATTTTTTTCTTTATTGGTTTTAGAGAGAGAGGAAGGGAGAGGGAGAGAGAGAGGTAGAAACATCGATGAGAGAGAACATTGATTGGCCCCCTCCTACATGCCCTCCACTGGGGATTGGGTCCACAACCTGGGCTTGTGCCCTGATCAGGAATCGAACTGGTGACCTCTTGGTGCATGGGTCGACACTCAACCACTGAGCCACACTGGCTGGGCAAAGCTATGGGCATTTCTATGTATAGTCATAATCAGCATCTACTGGGAGTGATATTTTGCTTGTGTGTTTTTTGTGCTGGCGCGTGAAATGGTTGAAAGTAAAGACTATACCCTGCTCATTTTTCTGTCTATCATCATGAGCACAGTTTGTGCCTGTGGTGTTCAATACTTGTTCTGAGGAAACAAAATAAGGAACGGCATGACTTACCTTTTCCAACTCAGTTTTCCTTTAAAAATTTTCCATGGTTGTCTTTGAAATGTTTACATGTTTTTGTTTTTTTTACTATTTTTTTTCTTTATTGATTTTAGAGAGAGAATAAGGGAGAGGGAGAGACAGAAACATTGATGAGAGAGAACATTGATTGGCTGCCTTCTCCTGCATGCCCCCGACTGGGGATTGGGTCCACAACCTGGGTATGTCTCCTGACCAGGAATTGAACTGGTGACCTCTTGGTGCCTGGGTGGATGCTCAAACACTGAGCCACACCAGCTAGACAAAATATTTACATGTTAAAGAGCACTAGGATTCCCATGTCATTTTAGTAAGTGCTAATGATGTGACTAGCTCCTTCTTGTTGTTGAATTCTTATTGGGAAGGAGACGGATGGGATAAAAGGCCTCTCTGAGGCAGTCTATGATCCCAGTGGAAAGTAGACACACTAGGGAACTGTGTAGATGGTTTAAGACAGAAACAATTCCCCGCAGAAATTCAGACAATGGAGTCTGAGTATATTCAAGCTGTTGTGGGAGATACAGATTAAATATTATTTGTTTAGTTTAAGTTGAATAGAGAGCACAAATGGCTAATTCAAAATAAAATCCACTTTGAGTAATATATTAAATGCTCAGGTTTCTTTCTTTAGTTTATTTTCTTATCAAATAATCTCCAAGTCTGGCTTCTTTTCTGTCAGGCAGATAGAACTGATGCATTTGTTTGTCACCCAGATAATTGTCTTCAGGTTCCTTTCCTGATTGATAAGTTTCAGGGGATTGGATTTATGTTCTGTCACTAAATAATAAGAAACCAATTGGTTGATTGGTGAGCAGATGAGGGAAGAACCCTACAAAGACATTTCAGGAGAAAAAAAAAAAGCAGTAGTACTATTCATGTAGAAATGATGGCCCTGACACTGGTCTGGTCTGCATGATATTATTGGAAGCCTCTGATAGCAGGGGTGCAGGAGTCTCTTGCCCTCCAAAATGCTTTGAGGCTCTGATCTGCAGCCACATTGGCACAAGGATTACCCAATGGGAGAGTCAAAGGAGCTGGGACTAGAAGGGCATCCTTTAGTGCGGACCATTAAACCTGCAATGAAAATGCTGTTCTTATTTTGAAAAGCTCACCTCCAGAGCATAGCGGTGTATCAGATCTCCCTGGTGAATCATTTAGTTGATAGTAGGGTTGATGTGGCCACTTGGAATTGCTAGGCATGTAAAGATGGATACTCTGAAGGAGAAGAAAATGGGTAAAATACATGTTGAAAATAAATTTTGCCTGAAAAAAAATAATAAAAAAAAAATCCTGGAGATCAATCTGCTCATTACCCAGAACGTCAAGGATAGCTCTTCTATAGTGTGAATGAACCATTGAATGTTTGATTGAATTACCCATTTCACATTTATATCCTAGTTAACTGAAATGTACAGTGAGTTTATGTAAAAGAAAAAATTGCTAATTTTCCTTACTTTAGCCTTGAGTCACTTTGTTATTTTTCTATATAAAACATTCAATTAATTATAAGACACTTATCTTGTGCCATTAGCCATTCAAACATTTAAACATATACAGACTATAATTGCATAATTATTGTTTGCTAAAATATGGATACTCAATTTTTAAAATGTTAAAGTAGATCCAAAAAGAAAGATATGCAACAGAAATGTATTTGTTATATTCCAATTAGCACCACCAAAGTAAAATAATTTCTAGTCACATTACACAAAATCACCTCTTTTTCTCTATTAATATAGAAGAAATATGCAACTTTCTTCATCAATTGTTTTCATAAAAACTTCAGAATGTTTCAAAATCTATGTAGAAGTGATTGGCCTACTGACTATCACTTTAAAAATGATGTATAGCCCTGGTTGGTTTGGCTCAGGGGTTAGAGTGTCAGCCTGTGGACCAGAGAGTCCTGGGTTCGGTTCCTGCTAAGGGCACGTAACTCAGTTGCATTTTGTCCCTGGGCCCTGGTTGGGGTTGTGTGGGTAGCAACTACTCGATGTGTCTCTTTCATATCGATGTTTCTCTCTCTCTTCCTCCCTCCCTCCCTCCCATTCTATTTGAAGATAAATGCAGAAATGTCCTTGGGTGAGGATAAAAAAAAAAGAATTCTGTTAACTTATGATATTCTCTACTTTGAATCTTAGCTATAGCCTTTACATTTTTTATTTAAAAAGAATACATATGAAAAGAAAAAGTAACATTTTTATTTATAGACACCCTCCTCTATATTAATTAGTTTTTAAAAATTCCAGAAAGTTTGCTTATGTAATGTATCTTCAGTGAAACAGTTCTAATACAACTTAGTTCTGAACTTCTGGAATAGGCTTGGTTTTCTTTAGTTTACAAGAGGAATTGTGGCCTTCTCTGTTCTCCAAGTTTTTTTTTTTTTTTCTATTTAATGACTCTATTTTGAAGAATCTTCAGCTTTATCCAGGCAGTACTTCTAGATTTTAGTGTCTATGAACCCCTAGGGATCTTGTAAAAATGCAGATTCTCATACAGTAGGTCTGGGGTGGGACCTGAGACTCTATTTCTAACAAGTTCCCAGATGATACAATGTTGCTGATTCCAAGACCACACTTTCAGCACCAAGCACTTAGAGACATGTCTTATTTTTAAACTTTCAGGAATCTCAGCACTCTTGATAACCAACTGCTAGTCAGAACTGAGGTCTGCCTGTGTAGACTGGCCAGAAAGTGCATATGATAGGGAATAATTCTTCTTGTCTGGTCTCCCTACTACCTTAAACATATTCATTACGGGTAATTCCCTTATCACTAGAAACTTAAAAACCTTTGAATACAAACCAACTCATTTTTTTTTTATCTTCACTTGAGGACATTTTTTTTCCATCTTTTGTTTGGATAGAGTGGGAAGGAGAGAGAGAGAGAGAAAGAAACATCGATGTGAAAGGGACACATCGAGTGGTTGCCACCTGCACAACCCAACCAGGGCCAGGGAGAAACTGCAACCGAGGTACATGCCCTTAGCGGGATCTGAAACTAGGTCTCTTCGGACCGCAGGCCGACGCTCTAACCGCTGAGCCAAACTGGCCAAGGCCAACTCAATTTTTTTTTTTTTTAAAGAAAAACAATCATCCTTAAAAAAAAAATATCTCACTTTAAATTTCAAAATTCTGAAAATTAATCTCAAGTATAAAACTCTTTAAATTATTTTTACAATCTACTTTAAAAAGAAACTAAGGTAAATTTTGTACATCTCGAATGAAACATATTGATAGTTCCTTAGAATTCAGAAAGTAACAAAATAGAATCTTTTGGACCCAGAAACAAATTTATCTTCTGAATAACAGTATCTGTAAAAAAGCTGCCACCCAGGACTTCAGCATCCCCACCCCCACTCCCACCCCAGGTCCCCAGGAAGCTAGACCTATTGAATTAAAGACTCTGAGGTGAGACCCAGCTATCTGAAGTTGAAGAAGCTCTCCTGTTGATTCTGATGGAAATTTAGTTAAACTAAATCAGTAGTCCTTAATAGGGGTGATTTCCCCCCAACCCCCTCCTGGAGACATGTTTGGTTGTCACAACCTGGGGAAGAGTGCCACCCAGTGGGCAGGACCAGGGATGCTGCTCAACATCTTACAACTTAGCCCCCTCCTCCCGCAAAGAACTGACAAGCCAATGTGTCAACAACAGTGTCAAGATTGAGAAATTCTTCACTAAAATCTTTAGGAGAAATTCCCTGAAAGTAGTGAAGTTTGGTTAACAGAAAGGCCGTGTGGATTGAGCAAAGGTCTAAAATTCAGGTTCTTGCTCTGGTAAGTAATGGTTTTGTGAGTTCATGCAGATTATTAATCTCTTTGATCCAGTTGTCTCCCTTATAAAATGGGAAGAATCCCTGCCTATTGCGTGGATTACTGTGAGGGTGAAATAAGATAATGTGTATGAAGACACAGTAAATGGTAATGCTAGGTAAAGTGAACCTTAGAATTTTTCCAGTGGAGGAACATATAGATCGGGGTGGGAACAGGATGCTATTAAAGGTTAGAGCATCTGGCTCAGTTCTTTGAAAAGAGCCAGATTCCTGAATATAAATTTGATTTGTGTTGAAGGTTTCTCCCTTTGTGTTTCTTACATCCTTTCCTATAACTAATTCTGTGTAGCTTTTTTTACTTTCAAGTCATTGCATGATACAGAAATAGCTTGCTCCTGACCTCTTTACACTAGAGGTTTTAAACTTTAACCTGCATCAGAGGCACCAGGGGACTTTTTATTTTATTTTAGTAAGTACACAATATGAGATCTATTCTAAAAAAATGTGAAGTGTACAATACAATATGTTGTTGACTATAGGTGCAATGTTGTACAGCAGACCTCTAGAGCTTACTCATTTTGTTTAACTGAAACTTTATGTCTTGTTGATTAGTAATTCTGCATTTTTTCCCTCCCCTAGCCCCTGGAAACTACGCTAATGTTCTTTGCTTCTATGACTTTGAGTATTTGAGAGACCTCATGTAGGTGGAGTCATGCAGTATTTGTCCTTCTGTGGCTGGCTTATTTCACTTAGTGTAATGTCCTCAAAGTTCATCTATGCTGTTGTGTATTGCAAAATTTTCTTCTTTTTATTATTAAAAATTTTTTTTTGTTATTAAAAATTTTTTTTTTCTTTATTGAATTTAGAAAGAGAGGAAAGTAGAGGGAGAGAGATAGAAACATTGATGAGAGAGAACATCGATTGGCTGCCTCCTGCATGCCCCACACTGGGGATTTGGTCTACAACCTGGGCATGTGCCCTGACCAGGAATCAAATGGGCGACCTCATGGTGCATGGGTAAACACTCAACCACTGAGCCACACCAGCCAGGCAAAATTTTCTTCTTTTAAAAGACTAAATAGTATTTCATTGTATGTATATACCACATTTTCTTTATCCATTAATCTGTCCACGGAGATTTAGGTTGTTTCAACATCTTGGCCATTATGAATAATACTGCAGTGTACATGGGAGAGCAGATATTTTTTCAAGATCCTGAGTTCAATTTTTGAGAGGGATAAATACCCAGAAGTGGGATGACTGGATCATATGGTAGCTGTATTTTTGATTGGTTGAGTGATCTCCAGACTATTTTCCACAGTGGCTGTGTAAACACAGAACTAGCTCTAACTGGTCCTATCTTGTTTCTCACAAGTTACTGAGTTGCTTTTCAGAGACAACAGACCAAAACTGCAAGACAGTATCCAAAGTAGAGGAGAGAATTTTGATCTTCAGTTACACCTGGAACCAAAGCCTCCCCCCACCACACACATACACAGCCAAAGGACCAGGGACATGACCTGCACTTGAACCCCAGAATCCTTTCAGAAGTGTAGGGTCCGTTGTCCAGGAAGATGTGGTGTTGATGTCTCTTACCATATGTTGCCATAGATGGGCAAATTCCAAAGCCCTCCAGTTGAAACCTGCCCAGCCAGTGCTTCCATTTACCAGCTTGTCCTTCCCTAACCCCTTAAACCCCATCCAAACTCTCACAGGGGGAGACTGATTTGAGCCTTGCCTTCCATAACCTTGCTGGTTGACTTTGCAATAAAGCTTTTTCTTTTTTCAAAAGCCGATGCCATAGTCTTGGTTTCGACCCCTTGCTCAGTAACAGCTGCATCATTTACATTCCCACCATCAGCATTCCCACATCCCCGCCAACACTCATTGTCTGTACCAGTGAATTCTTGTTAAAGTGCAGATTGCTGGGCTCAACCCCTTAGAATTTCTCAGTCAATAAATAGGACTGGGAGAGATTCAAGAAGCTATTTTTCTAACAAGGCCCCAGGTGATGCTGATACTGTTGGTCTGAGAACCACATTTTCAAAAACTACTCTACACCTTATCACTAACTGAGGGACAGGAGATAGCGAATGGTTAGAGACGATCATTTCTAATTGTCACTGGCAAGCTTAGGCTTCAGTGGTTCTTTGCCAAGAGTCTTTTGACATAAGGAATAGCTTTTATTTTCCTGGCAACAGAAACCATTTCAGTTATTAATTCCGTGCCTGAAGAGGCCTATTTATTTTTCTTTCCTATTCTCAATGATGTTAACAATTTTAGCAATTTAATATTGATAATGGCTTTGGCTTGTTCTTGGTTAATTGAGAGCACTCAACTTTAGCAATCATAGTTAACAACAGAGGATACACACTTGGCTTAAACAAAGACAGGATGTCCTAATGTATTTTATTTTTTATTTCTTTTCTTTTTTCTTTTTTTGTATTAATTTGTTTTTGTTACAGATGTTTCTCCTTTGTTCCCCATTGACACCCTCCTCCCCATCCCCCCACCCCATACCCGGCTTTGTTGTCCGTGTCCATCAGTTATACGTACATGCATATAAGTTCTGTGGTTTATCTCTTCCCACCCCCCCAACACCTCCTCTTCTGAGGGTTGTCAGTCTGTACCCCACTTCCACGTCTCTGGGTCTACCCTATTCCTCAGACTGTTATGTTCATTATATTCCACAAATAAGTGAGATCATGTGATATTTGTCTTTCTCTGCTTGGCTTGTTTCACTTAGGATAATACTTTACAGGTCCCTCCATGTCATCTCAAAGGATTAGAGATCTTCCTTTCTTACAGCTGCATAGTACGCCATTGTGTATATGTACCACTGCTTTTTTATCCATTCGTCTACTGATGGACACTTGGGCTGTTTCCAGATCTTAGCTATTGTAAATAGTGCTGCTATGAACATGGGGGTACATATATTCTTTCTGATTGGTGTTTCAGGCTTCTTAGGATATATTCCTAGAAGTGGGATCACTGGGTCAAATGGCAGTACAATTATTAAATTTATGCGGTAACACCATAGTGTTTTCCACAGTGGCTGCACCAGTCTGCATTCCCACCAGCAGTGTACTAGAGTCCCCTTTTCTCCACACCCTTGCCAACACTTGTTGTTTGATGATTTGTTGATGGCGGCCATTCTGACAGATGTGAGGTGATACCTCATTGTTGTTTTAATTTGCATCTCTCTGATGATTAGTGATGTTGAGCATTTCTTCATATGTCTCTTGGTCATTTGTATGTGCTATTTGGAGAGGTGTCTATTTAGCTCCTCTGCCCATTTTTTAATTGGGTACTTTGTCTTCCTTTTGTTGAGTTGTATGAGTACTCTATATATTTTGGAAATTAACCCTTTATCTGATGTATTATTGGCAATGATGCTTTCCCATACAGTGGGTTGTCTTCCATTTTGATGATTGTTTCTTTTCCTGTGCAGAAGCTTTTGAGTTTGATGTAGTCCCATGCATTCATTTTTTTCCTTTTATTTCTGTTGCATTAGGTGATGTATCAGTGAAAACTCTGTATAATATCTGAAATTCTGTTGCCTAGATTTTCTTCTAGGATTCATAGGATTCATAGGTCACATATAAATCTTTTATCTATTTTGAGTTTATTCTTATGTATGATGTAAATTGATAGTCTAGTGTCATTTTTTTTTTTGTATGTAGCTGTCCAATTTTCCAAACACCATTTATTAAAGAGGCTGTCTTTACTCCATTGTATGCTCTTGCCACCTTTGTCAAATATTAATTGAGCATAATGTCTTGGATCCATTTCTGGGTTCTCTGCTCTGTTCCACTGGTCTATATGCCTGTTCTTGTGCCAGTACCAGATTACAGTAGTTTGCAGTAAAATCTGATATCCAGTATTGTGATTCCAACTACTTTGTTCTTTTTTTTTTCCAAGATTGCTGTGGCTATTCCAGGTCTGTTTTGGTTCCATATGAACTTTTGAAGTATTTGTTTTAGTTCAGTGAAGGATGGCATTGATATTTTGATGGGGATTGCATTAAATCTATAGATTGCTTTGGGTAATATGGACATTTTAATCATATGAATTCTTCCAATCCATGAACAGGGTATGTGCTTCAACTTTTTTATATCTTCCTCTATTTCTTTCTCAAAGTCCTGTAGTTTTCTGCAAATAGGTCCTTTACTTCTTTGGTTAAATTTATTCCTAGGTATCTTAATTTTTTTGCTGCGATGGTAAATGTGATTGCTTTTTTTAGTTTCTCTTTCTGTGACTTCATCATTGGTGTATACGAATGCCATTGATTTCTTGATGTTAATTTTGTATCCTGCTATTTTGCCAAATTCATGTATTAAGTCTAGTAGATTTTTGATGGAGTCTTTAGGGTTTTCTATGTATGATATCATGTCATCTGCATGATATCATGTCATCTGCAAATACTGACAGTTTCACTTCCTTCTTTCCCATTTGGATCCCTTTTATTTTTTCTTCATGTCTGATTGCTGTGGCTAAGACTTCCAGTACTATGTTAAATAAGAGTGGGGAAAGTGGGCATCCCTGTCTTGCTCCTGTTCTTAAGGGAAACGCTTTTAGTTTTGGCCCATTGAGGATGATGTTGGGTGTAGGTCTTTCATAAATGGCCTTTATTATGTCAAGGTATGATCCCTCTAGTCCCACATTGCTGAGCATTTTTATCAGAAATGGGTGCTGGATTTTGTCGAATGCTTTTAAAGCATCTATTTATATGATCATGTGGATTTTATCCTTCATTTTGTTTATGTGGTGTATCATATCTATTGATTTGTGAATATTGTACCAGCCTTGCATCCCTGGGATGAATTCCCTTTTGTCATAAAGAGTAATTCTTTTGATGTATTGCTGGATTTGATTTGCTAGTATTTTGTTCAGGATTTTGGTGTCTATGTTCATCAGAGATATTGGCCTGTAGTTTTGTTTCTTTGTAGTATCTTTTTATGATTTTGGAATTAGAATTATGTTGGCCTCATAAAACGAGTTTGGAAGTCTTCCTTCTTCTTGAATTTTTTTGAAATAGTTTGAGGAGAATGGGTGTTAGTTCTTTGAATGTTCGGTAATACTCGCCCGTGAAGCCTTCCAGGCCTGGGCTTTTGTTTGCTGGGAGAGTCTTGATTACCTCTTCAATTTTCTTAGTTGTTATTGGTCTGTTCAAATTTTCTATCTCTTCCTGGTCCAGTTTTGGGAGACTATGTGTTTCTAGAAATTTGTCCATTTTGCTTAGATTGTCAAATTTGTTGGCATATAATTGTTCATAGTATTTGTTAACAATCCTTTGTATTTCTGTGGTGTCAGTTATTATTTCTCCGCTTTCATTTCTGATTTTGTGTATTTGGGTTCTGTCTCTTGTTTCTTGGTGAGTCTAGCTAAGGGTCCATCAATCTTGTTTATCTTTTCGAAAAACCAGCTCCTTGTTTCATTGATCCTTTGAATTGTTATTTTGGTCTCTATGTTGTTTATTTCTGCTCTGATCTTTATTCTTTCCTTCCTTCTACATGCTCTGGGTTTTCTTTTTGTTTGCTTTCTAGTTCTTTAAGTTGTGAGGTTAGATGGTCTATTAGAAATTTTTTTGTTTCTTGAGGTGGGCCTGTAGTGCTATGAACTTCCCTCTCAGAACTGCTTTCGCTTCATCCCACAGATTTTCTGTTGTTGTGTGTTCATTTGAATTGGTTTCCAGGAAGTTTTTAATTTCTTCTTTGATCTCCTCGATATCTCATTCATTGTTCAATAACATGCTATTTAGCCTCCATGTGTTCAAATGTCTTTGCATGTTCCTGTTGAAATTGACTTCTAGTTTCATGCCATTGTGATCTGAGAAGATGCTTGATATGATTTCAGTCTTCTTGAACTTGTAGAGACTTAGTTTGTGCCCTCACATGTGGTCTATCTTTGAGAATGTCCCATGTGCACTTGAGAAGAATGTGAATTCTCTAGTTTTGGGGTATAATTCTCTGTAGATAGCTATTAAATCCATTTGGTCTAGTTCTTCATTTAAAGTCTCTGTTTCCTTGTTAATTTTTTTATCTAGAGGATCTATCCAGTGATGTCAGTGGGGTGTTGAAGTCCCCTGCTATGATTGTATTGCTGTTGATTTCTCCTTTGAATTTCTCCAGAAGTTTTTAATATATTTTGGTGCTTTTATGTTTTCTGCATGTATATTTACCAAGGTTATATCTTCCTGTTGAATAGATCCTTTCAATATTATGTAGTGGCCTTTTTTGTCTCTAGTTATGGCCTTCATTTTGAAATCTATCTTATCAGATATGAGTATTGCTACCCCAGCTTTTTTTTCCTTTCCATTAGCTTGGAACATTATTTCCATCTCTTCACTTTCAACCTATGTGAGTCTTTTGTTGTGAGGTGGGTCTCTTGTAAACAACATATATATGAGTCATATTTTCTTATCCAATCAGCCACTCTGTGTCTTTTTATCGGAGCATTCAATTCATTTACACTTAAGGTGATTATTGATATGTACTTATTTATTGCCATTTTTGTTTAGTGTGGTTCTATTTTTCTTCCTATTTCTTCTACTAATTATAGCAGTCCATTTAACATTTCTTGCAGGGCTGGTTTGGTGCTAATGTATTCCCTTAGCCTTTTTTTTTGGTCTGGGAAACTCTTTATTTGACCTTCTATTTTGAATGATAGCCTTGATGGGTGGAGTAGTCTTGGATTCAGATCCTTGTTTTTCATGACCTTGATTACGTCATGCCTTTCCCATCTGGCCTATAGTGTTTCTGTTGAGAAGTCAGCTGATAGTCTTATGGGGGTTCCTTTGTAGGTAACCTGTTGTTTATCTCTTGCTGCCTTTAGGATTCTCTCTTTGGCTTCAATTTTTGGCATTTTAATTACTATGTGTCTTGGTGTGGGCCTGTTTGGGTTCTTCTTACTTGGGGCTCTCTGTGCTTCTTGAACTTGAATGCCTTCTTCCTTCACCAAATTAGGGAGGTTTTCTGTCACTATTTCTTCAAATATATTCTCTAACCCTTGCTCATTTTCTTCTTCTTTGGGGACTCCTATGATGCAAATACTATTATGTTTCCAGTTGTCCCATAGTTCTCTTAAGCTGTCTTCCTGTTTTTAAATTTGTTTTTCCTTTTGGTTTTCTGATTGGTTGATTTTTTTTTCTACCCTGTCTTCTAATTCACTGATCAGGTCCTCAGCTTCCTTTACCCTGCTGTTTAGACCTTCCAATGTGTTCTTTATTTCTGATATGTCATTCTTTATTTCTTCTTGGTTGTTATTAATTTCCAATTGGTTGATTTTCAACATTTCCTATGTCTTTACTCATGGTGTTGATGTCCTTACTCATGCTGTTGAGCTTCCTCTAGATCATGGCTCTGAATTCTAGCTCTGTTAACTTGCTTAACTGTATTTCATTTATCTCATCTTTGGTAGAGGTCTCTTGTTCTTTCATTTGGGATTTGTTTCTTTGTTTCACCATTTTGGCTATCTCAGTGGGTTTTGGAACCTGTCAAATTTTCCCTGTGGGTGTTGGTGTTCTACTGTTTGTGGCTCCCTCTACTGGGTTTGGATGAGTGAGGGAGGACCCACATTAAACACCACTGTCGTCTTACTTTCCTGGGTAGAGTTGCAAGCCCAGGAAAGGTTCAATTATCCTCTAGATTTTTGCCTAGAGGCTACTAGTTTTGGTTACTTGAAGAGCCTTGGGTTCTCAGTTGAATGAAAAACTCACTCTGGTGTTCAGAGTAAGGGGATTTCCCGAGGGTGGGGCACATGCTGTTTGTTAATGAGCCTCATTTTGCATTTCAATGGCCCATGGGTGGAGTTGAATCTTCTATTGAGGGGCTGCCTCCTCTCCCCAGAGCTCTGGGAAGGAGTAAGATGATCACCTCCTGTGTGGTGCAACTCAGCAAAAGCTCTGAATGCCCTCCAAATCCCAAGTGTCCCCACACAGTTCTGTCCAGTTCACCCTCCCTCTGCTGGAGCCCAAGGTGAGTGGCTGTGGCTATTATAGTGCTCTGTCCCGGCCCTGTGTGCTGTGATGTGGGCTTCAGAGTTTAACCCCGAGGGCGCTGCTCACAGCTAAGACCACTGCTATCAGTTGGCTCCCAGTCCCCCTCTTGCACCTCCACAATCCTACTAGGATTGATTCAGTGTCTCTGGTTATATGGTCTTTGCAAGCTGCTTTTCTGTTGCTTTTCCCTGACGATTTGTCTTTATTTTATTTGTAATTCCAGTTTGGTCCTGGGAGATGGTCTGTGTATCTTCCATTCACTCTGTCGCCATTCTGGAATTCCTGTCCTAATGTATTTTAGATAAAGAGTAGTTTTGTTATTCAGTGTTTGTCTTTAATCCAGGAATTAATGTGCTATCCCAAAAGCAAAAACATGAAAACAAAGAGACATGTGTGACAAAGTCTTTGTACTTGAAATGTTTTCCACACTGTAATTGATGGACTATTGACTCATAGTAAATAGGGATATTTGCTTAAAATTCAGTTTCCTAGGCCCCAGTCTGGAAGTATGGGTGCTCAAATATTTGTTGCTTTAGATGGACTCTGGGAACCTTACCTGCAGGACTGTGAACAGAGTAAAGTCAGCAAAATAGCAGCATAAAGGTTTCTGTTATCTTCCCTCCTAATGAACCTACATCAACACATCATTATCCCCCAAATTTCACGTGTCCATTAGGACCCAGTGTTGGTGTTCACCTTCTATGGGTTTGGATAAATGTATAAAGCCATGTGTCCATCACTAATGTATCACAGAGAGCATTTTCACTGCCTTAAAATTCCTCTGTTTTGATTTTATTCTTGGGTCTCTACTGTGCTGGGTAGATGATGACATAACACACATTTGCTAAACAAATATCTGTGCTATATTAAGGTACATTTTTGTACCTGTGTCTCTTAAAATCACTCATTTTACATTGGAAAGAGTCTTGGAGATAATTTACCTTTCCTTGTTTTTTCTGTAGTTGACCTGGGGTACAGAATGGTTGGGGCACTTGTTCGGTCTCCCATCTACTTAATGAGAGAGGTGGCACTGAATCTCAGACATTTCTATGTTCCTTAACATTTCTCTGTCATTTCACAGATTGAACACAGAGGATAACCTTTAGTGGTTTTGTTTATTAGTGCCTAGTTACACACTTTTAAGTAATACTTTTTTTTTAAAGGTGTCAACATTGTTTTGCTAATCTGTTATCTCTTCTCTTTGTTTCTAGCCACATCAGACTACTCACTTCAAGTTTCTGAATAAATCACATATTTTCACACCTCTGTACTTTTGCTTATGTTGTTCTTGCTTCCTAGAATGTCCTTCCTTTCTCCCACTCAGTCTTCAAATCCCTACCCAACTTATTACTTACCCTTTCCTCTGAGTTTCTGAAGCATTCCAAATATAACTTACCAAATTGTATGAGAGATACTCTCTCCTCTTATAGCCTGATGATAATTGCTAATGATAAGTTAAGTCCTCAAAGCAGACAGATATATAAACAATATGGGATCCTCACTTACTTATTTGAAATCTTATGTAGAACCAGGGCTGCCAAATGCACCCAAGGAAAGTAAATTGTCCCTTTGTATTGAAATGTAGTATAATTCAGCCATGTGACACTTCCAGTCCTCCCGGCACAGTACTTAATACAGAATTCTGCCCAACTGAAACCTCCTGTTTAGTTCTGATTTCTGGGCTTAGAAAAATCCCTTTCTCATGTTAGTGACAAAATGAATGACTTTCTGTTTTCTGTGAAATCCTGCCTTTTATGTACAGGCCATCTTTCTACCCACATCACAGCCCCCCCAATACCCAATTCAATAACCACAGCACATAGCAAGAACCACATACACAAGGGGCTGGTCACAATCTACCCTCACACCAACAAGTAGGCACTCAGTAAATATCGACTGAATAAATACATCAGGGAATGAAGGAAACTCTATAGTTTCACATAGCAATGAAAAGCAAACATAATTTACTCTAGGCAGCAAGGCCCACTCAATATTTTTTTAATGCCTTAGTTGAGGTAAAAGGTTTGCCCTTCTCAAATGAAGTATAAAACTAACAATATTTATTTTCAATAGCAATTAACGATTAAATGTCCTTCTGATCAACTGTTTGATCTCTAGCCGTGGCCTACATTAACCCAGGCTGCATAGGCTCCTTATTCGTATACTTAAATTTCCCTATTTTGTATATTGACTTAATATGTTCTATATCTTTTTTTTTCTTGTATTTAAATGAATGTAGACATAGGCATATTATGTATTTTTGTGTTAAAAATTAGATTTTTATCAGTTGAAGGAAACAGTGACCTGGAGTCTTCGGTGCACTCTACCTTTAGTAAATGAGCATTTTGTAATCCCTTGAGAATCCATGAACTATGTAAACTTTTCATTGATCACACTGAGCCTCCTATTAATATTAGTCAGTGATTATAAAGGGTAGGTATTTGTATTATAGAAGATATAGACTTTCAGTCAGGATGGCAGCATAGGTAAACATGGTACTCGCCTTCTCTCACAACCACATCAAAATTACAACTAAACTACAACACAACCATCATCCAGAACTGCCTGACATCAAGCTGAATGGAAGTCCTACAACTACAAAATTAAAGAAGCAGAAGCAGCCACATCGAGACTGGTAGGAGGGGTAGAGGCACGGATTGGCTGGTCCCTCACCCACGTGTGGCAGATAAAAATCAGGCTATTTCAGCTGGGAAGGTCCTCCCTGAGGAATGAGGGGTCCCTGTCCCACATCAGACTCCCAGCTCAGGGTTTCAGTGCCAGGAAGAGAAGTCCCTATCACTTCGGGCTGGAAAACCCAGCGAGAACTGAGGCTGAGGGAGGCTGAGGCTTCTGGAGCCCCAGGCAACTCCTCTTAAAAGGCCCACACACAAACTTACTCGAATGAGCTCCCTGTAAGTTTGGAGAGGAGGCAGCTTGAGGGTTGCCAGAGACATACAGGGAAGAACTGAGCTGTTTGGTCTCAGGGCAAGGGCTGGAGAGGAGGCTTTCTCAGGTTCCTTTGGTGAGCCCTTCCCTGGGGCAGAAAACGGCCACCATAACTGGGACTCCAGGAACCTGGCTCACACTGTTTGTCCTTCCCTGGTGATTCCCTGAGGCTCTGCCCCACCCAACTTTCGGGCCCACCCAAGCTGTTTCCAAGGGTTTTACCATAGGATTGGCCTGTCTTGGATCCTGCTTCAGAGTTTCCTAAAATCTCTCAAACAAGCAGCATCTGGTCTCAGCAAGCCCCATACTTCTTGTTAAGTGGCCCCAGGTCTGGCACTAAAAGCAGCCAGCCTTGGTTCACAACTTGGCTTTTCCTGAGTACTTCCAAGCCCAGCTGAGGTACCACAAGAAGTGAGTACCACAAGAAGCAGCTGTCTGCAGATCACTTTGTAGCTTAAGCCCAGATAGAATACAGGCAGTGGCTGACCTTGCCCCAGAGCCAGCACACCCAGTAGACAGCTCCAGACCACATTGAAGACCACCACCCAGCCACCTCCACAAGTGAGTGGACTCAGTGGGTACCAGAACCCTGATGAAGTAAGTCTTCCTCTGTGTGGTGGGCCCCTGCACAGCTGATTCTCCAAGGTAGTCAGAGGCCAGAGGTCAGAGGGCACAGCCAGTCCTTGCAGCTGATCAGCCTGAGTAAATCTCTCCCATTGATGTGCCAACAGTAATCAAGACTCAATTACAACAGAAGGGTGTACAGTCCACACTAGGTGTGCACCTCAAGAGCCCAGCTGGTGTGATCAGGGAGGCTGTGCCACTGGATCCTACAGGACACCTGCAATAATAGGCCACCCTATTATTATTATTACGAAGCCTAGGAGACATAGCAACTCTACGTAATACATAGAAACAATCACAGGGAAGCAGCCAAAATGAGGTGACAAAGAAACATGTCCCAAAACACCAGAAAAAGAATTAAACAAAATGGAGATAAGCAATCAATCAGATGCAGAGTTCAGAAAACAGGTTATAAGGTTACTCAAGAAACGTGGTGAGACATTCAAGGAACTTAGTGAGACCTTCAAGGAATTTAAGGAGCCCTCCAAGGAACTTAGTGAGAACATCAACAACATAAAGAAGGACCAGTCAGAAATGAAGGAAGCACTAACTGAAATAAAGAATCATTTACAGGGAATCAATAGTAGAGTAGGTAAAGCCAAGAAGCAAACCATCAATTTGGAATATAAGAAAGCAAAAATGCCCAATCAGAACAGCAAAAAACAAAAACGAAAAAAGAATCCCCCCAAAATGAGGAGTGTAAGGAGCCTCTGGGACAATTTTAGGCATGCCAACATTCACATCATGGGGTCCAGAAGGAGAAGAGAGAATAAGAAGTTGAAAACTTATTTGAAACAATAATGACAGAAAACTTCCTTAACTTGGTGAAGGAAACAGACATACAAGTCCAGGAACCACAGAGTCCCAAACAAGATGAACCCAAAGAGGACCACACCAAGACAATCATCATCAAAATGCCAAAGGTTAAATACAAAGAGAGAATCTTAAAGGCAGCAAGAGAAAAGCAGTCTGTAACCTACAAAGGAGCTCCCATAAGACTGTCAGCCGATTTCTCGAAAGAAACTTTGCAGGCCAGAAAGGAGTGGCAAGAGAGATTCAAGGTGATGAAAAGCAGTGACCTACAACCAAGACTACTCTATCCTGAAAAGCTATCATTTAGAATTGATGGACATATCAAGAGTTTCCCAGACAAGAAAAAGCTAAAGGAGTTCATCACCACCAAACCAGTGTTATGTGAAATGTTGAAGGGTCTTCTTGAAGGAAAAGAAGAACAAAAATATGAACAATAAAATGACAATTAATACATATCTATCAACAATTGAATCTACAAACAAAATGAGCAAGCAGAACAGAAACAGACTCCTAGATACAGAGAACTTTTTTTGCTTGCCGGATGGGTGGAGACTGGGGGGATGGGTGAAAAAGATGAAGGAATTAAGAAGTACAAATTGGTTTTTAGACTGATAAACCTCAAAGGGATGGGGGGAGGGGGGTGAGATAAAGCAAAGAATTTCTATGCATATATGCATAAACAATGGACACCGACAATAGTGTGGGGAAGGCTGGAGGGGGGTGGGATTGGGGAGGAGGGGGTTAATGGGGAAAAAAGGGGGAACATCTGTAATATATTCAACAATAAAGTCGAGTTAGAAAAAAAGAAGATATGAGGCTATCAGGAATAGAGTGAACATTTCAACCTTGCTACTATGAATCATATAGTCCATAAAATCTTTTTCTGTTGGAATATTAATACGTATAGAAAACTCTAAGTAAACTTTTCTGCCATTAATTAATTGGTTTATTGCAGGCAATTATTTTCCAAAACTCCATTTGCAAGGCTGAGACAACTTTCTCTTCAACCACTGCCTCACCTATCCAAATATTTACTGAACTTTAATAACTTACAAAGACATGAGCTTGATGAGGAAAATATAGCAACAACAACAACAAAACTGATTGAGGCTTTGCTCTGCACCTGTGCACACTATGCACAGTGTTTTACATGCATTATCATTTACTCTTCATAAAAGAATGGTATACTCTTAATTCTGCACATCCTATTTGAGAAATTAAACAGCTTATTGTGTATACACTATTTGTAAACTTGTTTAAAAGCAGGCACATATTTGACTTCCATTTCAACAAGAGCATCAGCATATTCCCAAGGACCTAGTATGATGAGGTAGGAAAGAAGGATGTGTATACATTTATGAGCATAAAGGTGTTATATAATGCAGTTAATTAAGTCACACAAATACAAACACACAAACATTACTGGGCACCTTAATAGTACTATATGTATAGTTAGTGGAGGAATTAAAAAAGAAGGAAACATGCATATAGAATTAGGTAATTTGCTTGGCTGTCCTTACTAACTTGAACTGAGCCCAGAATGTGGTACTTAAATTATAAAGCTGCAACCTGGTTGAGGCCTTGCTTCAGCAATAGAAGTAAAACATGCACACAGCTCACTTTTATTTCTAATCTCAAAAGCATACTTTTCACCCAGCCTATGTGGCTCAGGGTTTGAGCATTGACCTATGCACCAGGAGGTCCCCACTTTGATTCCTGGTCAGGGCATGTTTGATCCCCAGTAGGGGGCATGCAGGAGGCAGCCAATAGATGTTTCCCTCATCATTGATGTTTCTATCTCCCCCTCTCCTTTCCTCTCTCTGAATTAAAAAAAAAAAAAAAATCAACCCAAAAATATATTTAAAAAAAAACCCAAAAAACAAAGCATAGTTTTCATCCTACCAGGCTTGTTTTAGAATTCAGACAGAAGCCGAAGAGCAGAAAGAGTCCAGGTGGCAAGTGTGCTTCTAACTGTTGACAGGGAGGAAAAAGCAACAAGAATTTCATTTTCCTGCATAAACATGAATCAGCTGCTCTTTGCAGTAACAGCATTGACTTCTGTAGACCATTATATGCAGTGTGCATTGTGCTGGAGGCTGAAGTTCTGAACTTTATGATTGTGTGTGTGTGTGTGTGTGTGTGTGTGTGTGTGTGTGTGTGTGTGTGGTGTATTTCTCCAATCAGCCTCCTTGCTGCATGACTCACCCATGGAGTTGTCATGGGGAAAAGATGGATGAATCAGATAAACCAGCTCCTTTAAGAACCTGTATTTCCACCCACAAATATGCCAGTTATGATGATTCTCCTTTCTCAAAGCTTTTTCTTTTGGAAGGAATCCACCCTCCTCTGCAGCAGCACATGGCACTAACGACAAGGCAGAGTTTTGAAGAGAACTTTCAAGCCTGGACTTTCCATGTTTGCATGGGAGATAAGGGGATGTTACTGACAGAGTGACAGGATGGAATGAAAGAATGGTTCCTTGCCCCTACGGTTAGACGGATTCAAATGTCAGTCAAGCAGAGGGTTGAAAACTAGTTAGTATCCTGAAATTATTGTTGCTAAGTAAGCAAACAATTTTTCTTTTAAGTTTTTATATTCTCTTGCTTCATAGTTATTTGATGTATTATGGTAAATGAAAATGTTTTCTCCAATCTTAATATATAATAAATTTTCTGATTACTAAATTTTATTTTATTTATTTAGTGTTTTTTTATTATATTATTATATTACCCAGCAGAAATCAGCGAAACCCTACTAGTTAGATAATAAAAATTATGTAAGTTTAATTTTGTAATAAACGATAACATAAGAATGTGATTTCTCCTTATAAACTAGTCTCAAACCTAGCTGTTGTAGAAGATACATATTATATATTACATGATATATAATAAACATACATTATATTTAAAGATCTGAGTAGCTCTTACAAACTCCCAGATTGCTAACTTGGAGTCCATGAATCATCTGTAAAATTTTGTGTATATATATTTTTTGAAAATTAGATCCAGAATTTTTGTCATCTGCTTCAAATAATCTGTGTTTCAAAAAAGATTATGACCCTGGCTGGTTTGGCTCAGCGGTTAGAGCGTCGGCCTGCGGTACTGAGAGACCCAGGTTCGGTTCCCGGCCCTGGTTGGTTGTGCGGGTGGCAGCCACTCGATGTGTTCCTTTCACATCGATGTTTCTCTCTCTCTCTGTTCCTCTCTCTCCCTCCCACTCTACCTGAACAAAAAATGGAAAAATGTCCTCGGGTGAGGATAAAAGAAAAGATTATGAATTACTATATTAAATAAATAAGTGGTTTATGTTTTGACAAATAGTATTTAAATGCCTTCAGACCTACTAAATGATGCTTACAGGAATTATCTTAATTAAGAAAAAGAATGTTTTCTTGTTAATAAAACAAAAGTGTCTTTCTCCAAAGTCTGTGTTGTAATGAGCTTATACAATGAAAATATTGTTGGACATTTTCATCTTTTTTCTTCTTGCAGTTATAATACTTATTTGTACTTATGATGTTTGCTTACATTTTATAGATTAGAACTTGGAGTTTTATGGCTCAGTAATTAATATAAAATAGACCATACATACATTTCATACTTTTGAGTCTATAATTTTATGGTAGATTCCTTATTACTTAACTGTATTAGTGATAGATTGCTGAAAAAGTTATCAGAGTGTGTATGCAATTTATCTGGGTCTATCCTTAACATTGCCAATAATGTATGACTGGCCATTTTTTCCTCAAAATAAATTTTGTCAACATATAAACTATAGAAGTTATTTTTATAAAAACATTTTATCCAAGGTAGGTTTTTTTTTTTTTTTTTGAGAATAGATATTTATAGACGACCCTGATCAATTCTGACATTTAAAAGTGGTCATAAGGAAGTAAAATTTCTCCATTTCAAAATATTGAAAGACTCAGACAGTTGTTCAAAATTCAAGTTCCAGTGTATTGCTGGGCACTGTATATCTAGACTAGTGAAACTCTGAGGCATCACAGTCCACATGACTCACTTTATACATAAAGAAACGAAGACTGTTCTTGATGGCTCCTAAGTAGCCAAAAGCATCAGAGACAACTTATTCTGGTTCTCTTTAGTCAACTCTCATGCCGCAGTAGATTATAGACTCATACTAAGGCACTTACAGAACAAGGAAAAATGACCCAAACGTTCTGCGTGGTGGATAACAGTGGAAGTGGCACCAGCCGTGCAATCCTGTGTTTTCCAATCCTTTGTCATAAAGCAGGGACTCTCATTTCCCAGGCATTCTTCCCCTTTTTAGGGCCCTTCCCCACAGCACGTGCTGGGCCACGATCAACATCTCCCTCCACCTTGCCCGACTGTGACTCAAGTAACAGTGAAGTAGAATCTTTTAAAGACTTAAAATACTGTTGTTTGTGCATTGAGAGTACTGGTTACTAGAGTTCCTAAATTTAAGCTCGACGAAAGATCAAAACATATGCCTATATAGTTAAAGATGGTAGGAAGCTTACTGTGGAAAACATTTATGGTTATTAAATTTGTACCTCACCTCTTTTAAAACTGAAACCTGAAGACAATTGTCTCATGTAATAAACTACTTGGCTTACTACCATGGGAAGGAAGGAAGCATCTCTGATAGGAAACAGCAAAGTTTTGGAGTTGCTCAGAAGTGGATTTAATCTATTTAGCAGCTGTTTTAAATCGCATAATCTACCCGAACCTTAGTTTCTTCATCTTTTAAACAAGAAATTGTGGGGATGAGTAGTATTTATATCAAATGGCTCCTGTGAGTATCAGATTATTACATGGTATTTAGAAGTAATACAGCTCATGGTGGGCATGCAATGCATAATCATTGCATCCCATTCCACATGGTCACACCCAAATGGCCACAGCTTTTTCTAGGATAAGAAAAAAAAAAATCTTTTAGAAATGCATATGACATAAATCAAAATCAAAACTGGAAAGACAAAGCAGAGAACTGGATTGATACTTTAATAATATTTAAGAAGCTCATTTAAAGTAATACATAGACTGGACATCATTGAAAATATATCTTTCTGGCTTATTTAGGTTAATTTAGATTTTTCTGTCCTGCTTGAAACTGAAAAATAATAAAGCAGTAAAAAAAAGTCATTGTTTGTTTTGGGAGTCATGAATATAAATGTCATTGTACAACTTTTGAGATGTAAACAAAATGAGCCAGTAAATGAAACATTTGCAGCTAACGTAAATATTAAAGAAAAAAAAAATCTAAACATACTATGAAAGTAAATTGCATAAATATGTCTGGAAAACAAGGGCAGTAGCTTCTGGTGCCCTAAAATCTAGTAAAATGCTGCCAGTCAGCATTTACTAAATTGTGTTATGTTTGTTTTCTAGTAGGAAAACTCATAGCAAGTTTAACTAGTTATGTGACTAGTGACAATAAATAATTGACCTTATTCTGTCTGAATTCTGTCTAATCATGTCTAACTCATATTTTCTTGTTTTTTTATTTTTTTAAAATTATTTCTAAAACTCATTTTTAAAAATCCAGTAGGAATTGTTGGGATTTACTAAAAATATGAGCTCTGTTTCGTTATCATTCAACCTTGCTCCTCTTCTTTCTCTTCCTCCTTTCTTTTCTCTCTTTTTTCACCCCAGTTCATTTTACTTCCCCTCCCATCTCTCCCTTTCCAATCTCCCTGTCCCCCTCCTTCTCCTGTTCCTCCTTTTTATCATTATTATCCTAATAATCTAATATTATTCAAGACAGGCAACTTCATGCAATTAAATTTGTACCTAGATTCTATCTTTCTAAAATGTAGCAGTCTGAATTGATTCTACTACAACGCGCAGTTGGTAAACACTAGTTGACGACTAATAAGAATAAAGAGATAGAACCTTAACCTTGATTGAAAATATGTGTATTTTCCTTTTCAATTGACATTTAGCTACACTACCTCAGGTGAGCTAACAGAGAAATAAGTCTGAGGGTGGGTTTCAAAGATAAGTGGCCAGTGGACCTTGCACTCAGAAGAGCCCTGTACTTGGGGTAAAATGTTCTGTAATTTTATCTTTGAATTTGTGTCCTGTAAGTGAAGTCCAGTGGGACAAAGGAACATGTGCCAGGGGCTTGGAGCCTGGCCTCAATGTGGTTCTGCTTCCTTTGCCTCCTTCCCTCTTCCTAGTATGGGTTCTTGCCTCCCTGGTGCCTAGGGTTCCCCTGCCCTGCACCGCTGCCACTCTTAGTCTAGATAACAACTGACTGGGTCCTGTGGTGGGGAAGAAACCCCCATTCTGCCACCACCCTCTGCCTGGATGGGGGCCTGGTTTAGGGCACCTGGATGGGTGATATCAGGCACATGCTGGGAATCTCAGGGTGCAGCCAGCAGCACCTGGTGCTCTGGCCCATCTCCTTCCAGGTATCTCTCACCCCAATACAGGTCCTGGGAAGAGGGTGCAATCTCTGAGAACAGGTGATCCACTGTGGGTTGGGGCAGGTAGTCTGGTAAGAAGAGGAGATTAATTCCCCAGTCCAGTTGGGACTCTGAGTTTTCACTGTGCACTGGATCTGGCAAAGGATATAGCTAGCTTTGGTTTTAGTGTAATTATTAATGTAATTCTTGCTGAGTATTCTGGTTACACAGAGACATCTCTGTACTAAACCATTAAGAAACTAAGAGTATTAAAAATTATGTTTCCAATAAATACTTAATATCTAGCTAAGCATTAAGTAACACACTCTTTGGCTAGATATTGATTCCTAATATTAAGAGAGTATACTGGAAGAGTTGAAAAATATTTTTTTAAGTTTGACTGCTTTCATTTCTTATCAGTTGTAAGTACTACTTGACCTTGACTACCAATATTTTTGTGACCCAAAGGTATCTATCTGTTATCTTTACAAAGCATTGTTAAATTGAAAAATACATGGGATCAAGTGAACTTAAAGGTGAGGAGACCAAAGAAAAGAAAGAGAAGGAAGTACAAAGCTACTGGAAATTGAGGATGAAGAAATATCAGCAGGATGTTGGAACAGGAGTTTCTAGCCTTAGATCCCCACAGAAGCAGGTCTAAGCAGGTTGGAAGGTGGAGAGTAGCTGGAGGTATGAGTACTACTAACAACCAGATCTATTGAGGGCTTAGTATGTGTCTGGCACATAGATACATAACATGCATGAACCAATTTAATGCTCATCAGAACCCTGTGAGGAAGATGCCATTATTATCCTTATTTTGTGGTAGAGGAAACTGAGGCTCAGGAAGGTCTGATGTATTCTAGGCCACACACTGAGGAGGATGCTGAATAAGAACCCAATCCAGGCAGCTGGTCTGAAGGCCATGTTCCTAATCAGAACAACATAGATGAATTGTGCTTGGAATCTGGGTTTGGAGTTTTACATTAAATTTTAAGCTGCTCATGTGCAAATGGTGAAATCACAGCGAGTAACTTAGTCATAATAGAAACATTTTAGTTTTTATTCCACTTACTGACAGAAAAATAGGTGGAGGATCCAGGGGGAAAGTATGGAATAAAAATATGGAAGAAATTTTGATGTAATAGTATCTTATATCTGTACATAACATTTCATATTTTTCAAAGTGTTTTCATGAGTATTATTGCATTTATTTTGCAAAATGATTTGGCAAGACAAGCATTATTATCCCCATTTTACACAGATGAAGAAATTGAAGCTTGGAAACAATAAGTGATCTCCAAGGCCAAATAGCTTATTAAATTGGGATTCCAGCCCTTGACTTCTTTATACTAAGGATTATTAGAAAATTGTGAAGAATCAAATATTTTCTAATCTCAGTTGAAAGAGTTAATTACAGATAGTTTTCTTCTCATTGAAATCACTTTCAAGTGGCTCCTGTGTCATGTTTACTTTATTAATCAAAATTATAACCAGGCAAAATAATGAAAAATTGCCGTATGTAAGAAGGAGGCTCATAGATTTTTAGACATGATTTAATCCAATTTATTAATCATAAAAGCCATCTGGACATTAGTGCTCATTATTTTATTTCTTCCTTGGGCAGATATTGCTAAATTGACTTTAAACAATTGTCTCTCAGTGTATTTTGTTCTTGAGTCGACATTTTAAAATTTAACTATTTGAGAGTGGACTATGGCGTTGAAATATAAAAAGGGAGTATGGAGGAGGCAAAAAGGCTGACTCACTTTTTAGAATTATACATGTTGAAGAGAGCAGCACCTCGGAGTGTGATGCTTCTGACATTGACAGTGAATGCTGAAGGTCAGGAGTCATGGTGGTGCACATTGGCCGCAATGGTCACTTTCATTTTTTCACTGGCTAGAGATTGGCTCTTTTTGCTCTTAATTTCTGCCAAGGTTATACTTTTGTGGCCTATAAACTCTCAATAAGCACGTATGGAACAATATACAGAGATTCAGTGTTGGTATTTGTTTTTCTGAAAGCTCTAGAAAGTAGGATAGAATTAGGATAGATTACAAAGTTGAAGCCAACCAGGTGGTGAAGTTAATACCATGTTTTTTTTCTCTGTCAACATGAAGCTGAACACCCTATCATCATAGATTTGTAGAATGTTTAAATGGCATGGATCTTAGCTGATAAAAACAATGAATTACTTAATAAGCCATTTAATGTACCTTGCTTGGTGTAGAAAACAAGAGAAAAGCAACACTTATCCACATGAAGTTTACAGCTTAATGGAAAAGATACATAAACAAGGAAGTACCTGTCTAGCATGCCTAACCCCTAGTTACCCAACCTACTCATTATCCCATGCAGTGACCAGACAACTCTCAATGTATAGTACTGTGGTATAAGGGCTAAAATTAAGGACCAATAAAACAGACGCATTGCCCTGGCCAGTTTGGCTCAGTGGTTAGAGCGTCGGCCTGCAGACCAGAGAAGCCCGGGTTCAGTTCCCGCTAACGGCACTGTACCTCAGTTGCAGTTTGTCCTTTCTCACATCGATGTTTCTCTCTTTTTTTCTCTTCCTCCCTCTCTCCCTCCTGCTCTATCTGAAGATAAATGCAAAAGTGTCCTCAAGTGAGGATTTAAAAAAACCCCAAAAAACACATGCATTGACATTTGGTGAAAACTAGGAGGGCCTTGATTGGCCTCACTGCAAGTTCTCCTACCCACTCTGCTCCCAAGAATAGGGTCCCCTAGCCAAACAGCTGTCCTTATCACAGGGACTGGGCACAGAGCACATTTATCCCTGAGTAGTAGGCTTTTGTTCCCGGGCACCCCACGAATTTTCAAACCAGCCAATTGCATTGTTCCCCAGGAAACATCTCAACTTCTTGTTACTGCAAAGCTTGCCTCCCGAAGCCTCTGGTTGTTCACTCTGTCCCAGAGTACAACCCCATGTGGCCCGATATGGCACTGTGTCCTTTCTCCTGGGCTGTGAGTATGTGTGACCAATAAACTGTCAATCACATCTGTCCAGGGTTGAATGTTGTGTGTTTGGCTACAACCCTGGGGTGAGAATCCCTCCCTCCAATGGAGTTTAGAGGAGGAAAAAAAATACTTTAGACATTGGGTTAAACTTCAATTTCTTATTGTGTTCACTTACTGCAGAGAGTTGAGAAGTGAATGGGAATTCAGAAATGGTGGAGATGAATGTAGACCACTCTTTGAAGTCATTGAACACCAAACATAAAATGATGAAAACTTAATGTTGCTACACATTGTTCCTCAAAACCTTATTTTCATGAACTCAGAAATGGCTCAAAAATAATAAAACTTTTGTTGTCAATTAGTGTTCTTTATCTTAGCTATAAACTGAGAGAAGAATTTAGACTTTAAAGAGGCATGCCTCTTTCAAGATTGAAATTTCATTTTGTTCGGTTCAAATGTTTGACTTACTTGGGAGGTTCAATTTTTCACCTGTCAGTTTTCAATCCTAACCTTGATTTAACAAGTCTTGCAGAAAATTATTCATCTTCATGTGAGAAATCTACTAAGAATGGCTGACACACACTTATAATGCATTTCAGTATAAAAATGAGGTGGTTATGGGTGTAGCAATACTACCACTTGTTTTCCTGAAGCAATAATTCCCTGACTAAGGACAGAGTCATTCATTACTTATCATCTAATCCTTTTTTTTTTTTAAAAAATATATTTTTATTTTTAGAGAGAGAGAAAGAGATAGGGAGAGGGAAAAACATTGGTTGGCTGCCTCCTGCTTGCCCCCTACCAGGGATGGAGCCCACAACCAGGGCACGTGCCCTGACCTGGAGTTGAACTAGCAATATTTTGGTGCGTGGGATGTTATCATGAGATGCCCTGACCTGGAGTTGAACTAACAACCTTTTGGTGCATGGGGTGATGTCATGAGATTCCCTGACCTGGAGTTGAACTAACAACCTTTTGGTGCATGGGGTGATGCCATGAGATGATGCCCAACCAACTGAGCCACACTGGCTAGGGCTCATCTAATCATCTAATTAGGAAATACTAAGAGGACCCTTCATCTCCAGCGTATCTTACTCATGGAGCCCATGCAGTATGAAATTCTACTTAGAAAAGAGTAACTTTCTACCCTGTCCTGGTATTTTTAATTTTGAGGGTATTAGATTACTATTTTATTAAGAAGGTAGATGGGGAGATAAGGAAGGAAAGGAGAATCTCAAATGGAAAAACAGGATGATGGCAAGGGCAAGGAGGCTCTAAGGTCAAATTTTACTCATTTGAACAGTCTGGAAACACTCTAGGTAAAAGAATGAAACGAAAGGGCAGACAAGAAGGCATTTTGGAATTCTAAAGAAGACAATAGTTTTAGGTACCACTGACTGAAAGTCTGCCGAGAGATAGGCAGTGTACTAGATATTTATATAGCACAATAGGGTTCTTATACTTCGCTGTACACTGGAATCACCTGGGGAGCTTAACAAAGAATACTGATTCCTGGGTCCTCTTCCAGAGATTCTGATTTTATTGGTCTAGGGCAGCAATTTTCAACCAGTACCGCAAGATTTTTTAAAATATGCAATACCTGATTGTTTAGTCAGGGACACTGACCCTTTCTTTCTCTCTTAGATTGTCAAATAAAAAAATGACAACAGCCAACACAAAAATAGCCATTGGTGTGAATAAATAAAAATCATACCTATTTTTTTTGTCAGATCAGTAAAAAATATATATTTTGGTGTGCTGCGGAATTTTAGTGATGAGTTGATGTGTGCCATGAGATGAAAAAGTTTAAAAATCGCTGGTCTAGGGTGAGATTTGAGCATCTGGGTTTTAAAAAGCTGCCCAGGTGATGCTAATGTGCAGTAAAGTTTGAGAAACACTCAATTTAGTTCTCCCCATAACCTTAGCAGTGGTTCTCAACCTGTGGGTCACGACCCCTTTGGGGGTTGAACGACCCTTTCACAGGGGTCGCCTAAGACCATCGGAAAACAAATATTTCCGGTGGTCTTAAGAATCGAGACACGGCTCCTCTATCCATCTCCAGGTGGGTCCGCCCACGTGCAGATACATCCACATACAACATGAGGAGCTGTATTAAAGGGTTGCGGCATCAGGAAGGTTGAGAACCACTGCCTTAGAGGGTACATATGAGTCCAAGTTTAATAGTGGCTCTAGTAATATTCAGAAGATAAATAAATTATCCAAAGTCATGCAGCCAATAAATGTCAAAGCAGGGACTGGGACACTGCTCTCCCTGACTCCAGGTGTGCTTTTCCTCAGGCTAATTTGCTGCTCTGATGAAATGTGTTGGAGAGCAGGGTATGGAGAGGTAGGAGAACCCGCCCTAGGTAAATGAGAGTGGATGATATAGCTTTATTTTTCATCTTTTGTATCAGAAATGGAGTGTACATTTGAAAACTGGGACTGCAGCAGCTAAAAAAAAGTTCTGCTAACATTTTACAGCTCCATATCCCTCCATTAAACGGATTTTCTTTATTTAGAGACATTGGAGCTGAGGTTGGTTCTCTGTGCTCCTTGACTGAAAAAAAAGAAAGGTTATATCAGAATTGTGCTTCAAAGATTGAAATCAGTTCTCTCTGTTTTATGAATGAATTGCAGTGAATACATTTGGCATTGTATGATTTTTCTTACCACTCCTATTATCTTTTTTTCTAGCTCACTTTTCAAATGACAGAGTGATTTATTGACTGTCTTTAAAAGTTCCATTTCACTGAACAAATGGTGAATATAAAAATCTGCCACTTGACCTAACACTGACTCACATATTCAAAAGCCTCATTTGATTAAAAAGAACTCATGGAAGTGGAGGCCAATAACTGTTAGATTAAGAAAACTGAGAAAAATCCCAAGATTTGTTCTTTTTAAAATCAGCAGGAAGCAATTCAAATTACATTTTCTTTTAGGGTGATCAGAGGCTGGGTTTGCTTTCTATTTATAAATTACATGTTTTATGCCACATTTGTCTGCCATTGACTTCAGTCATCTACACCTAATGAAACCAAAATGTATCAGTATATTTCAGGAAACAGTCTCAATAAACATATTCTTTATTTTTTCTGACAAAACCCGTACATAGCAGGTTATGCACAGGGGACCTGCAAGTCTAAAACATGCATATATTGGAAGAAAAAAAACCACAAACCCAAATTAAACTTCTAGAAAGGGACAAATGAACAAACAAAACAAACAAAAAAATTACATACACAGGAAACAGTATGGTGGTTACTAGAGGGGAAGGGGGTAGAGGGATATAGAAGAGTCAAGGGGATCAAATACATGGTGATGGAAGGAGACTTAACTTTGAGCAATGAACACACAATGCAATATACAGGTGATGTATTATAGAATTGTACACTTGAAAGTTATATAATCTTATTAACCAATGTCACCCCAATATGTTTAATAAAATGAAAAATATTAAGTTTCTATATTTTTTTTAGGAATTATTTAGTTATGGAAGGTATGATAATTCCTTATAAAAGCAAAAGACTGGAAATAACCCAAATGATCCTCAATGGAGAACTGATTGAAAAACTGAAAAATCCTTACTATGTAGCCTATATTGTATTAATTTTTTTAGGTATGATAATTGTATTGTGCTTATGTGATATAATATCCTTATGATTAGTGATAAATATTGAAATATTTAGTGTTGAATGATGTCACATCTATGCTTTTCTTGAAAATTCTTTAGCTTAAAAAACAACATCCCATTTCAAAAAACAAACAAGAAAACCTCAAAAAGGTTAAATTAAATATGATAAAAATTTTGATAAATTCTTAACTGAGTGGTGAGTATATGGGGCTTTACTATACTATTCTCTCTACTTTTATTCATGTGTGAAAATGTTCAAAATAGAAACATTTAAACATTGGTAGAATCTAGAAATTACCAACCTGCCTCTTGCCCTGGTTGAGGGAAATATAACCAAACATTCACATTCTTTATCTATGCTTCAGTATAACTTATGTAATGAAAAGCATTGTTATAGACATGGAAATAGGCCACCTATTATAGTACCCAAGTTTGCCTAACTTATTGTGCATGGAAATATCTCATAGACCAGGATAAGTAGCTGTGACCTCACAGAAAAGTTGGGCTACAAAGCTCACAAATGGAGAATGTTCTAGTTCCTGATGGTCTTAGGGAGTACAACTTACAGCATTTACTGCTTGAAGTAGTCAAGTCACTGTTTAACTGACATGACTCAGTTTAGACTAGCCGGGATTCTAGCAAAACAAGATCTTGTTATTTAAACATTATTAATATTAACAAGGTTGGAAAGGAGTCTTTGAAATGTCTGAAAGATGACAGAAAGGACTTTTTCCAGGGGTGGCTTTAGGTAAAATATGAAAGAAGTTACTTAGTTTGTCTCTGGAACTTTCCTTTCATTCCCAAGCTAGAACAGTTTCCATGCTCAACCCTCATGTTTATTTTCTTATTCTGCCTCTTCCTGTGCTGGCTTCAATGCTCATCCTGGGGGCCCCATCTGGGTCTCTCTCTTTGTTAGTGTCATGCCACAGTCCCAAGCCACTCAGGACTTGGCTCCACTCTTCCCATTTCACTCCTCTTGCTTATAGTTATCTTCTTTTAATCAGGATACTGAGATGTAAAATAAGTACAATTTGGGGATATTGAATTTGAGTCCAGAATTATCTTGGGAACACTAGAAGGAGGTAAAAGAGCTTCAAGCAGGCAATACTCCTGGCTCTTAGAAGAAACAAATGCAAATCCTTCCTGAGGGAAATAATGTTTAGTTATGGCTTCTAGTGTCCCCACAGATTAGGCTCAAACAAGTATGAGCTCATAGTAAAAAAATCATCGAACACACAAGGAAATAAATCACCATGAATGAAATTCAACAGAAAATATAAATTGAATTAGGACTCCAATATTGTAGACATTGGCTTAATCAGATACAGAACATAAAATACCAATATATAAAATGTTTAACAAAATAAAGGGGAACACTTAAAAAAAACAAAAAGAGATTATCCAAAATGATTATATATATATATAAATATAATGTTGTATGATCATACAACATTACCGAATTAGTTTAATCTCACAAATGCAACGTAAAATGTATGGACATACTATGGAAAGTAGTTTGGGTATTTCTTATAAAACCAAATATATGCTTACAACACAACCAAACAATTGCACTCTTGGGCTTTTACCCCAGGGAAATGAAAAATTCTGTTCACACATAAACATGTATAAGAATGCTTATAGCAGATTAATTCATAATAGTCCCAGACTAGAACAATTAAAATGTCCTTCAATGATTGAATAGTTAAACATATGTACTATTTGTTCCATCATATGATGGAACGAATCAGCAACAAGAAAGAAGAAACTATTGACACATGCAACAACTTGGACAGATCTCAAAGAAATCATGGTGAGTCAGAAGATCAATCCCTAAATGTTGCATTCTTCATAATTTTATTCAGATAACATTCTGAACCTCACTTTTTAGAGAGGGAGAACAAGCTAATGGTTGCCAGGGGTTAGGGAGGGTTGGGGAATGGGGAGACTGACATGACTATAAAAAAATAGCATGAGGATTCTCGAGGTGATAGAATTGACTCTCTCCTGAATGTGGTGGTGGTCATATGAATCTATAAATGTGACACAATTTCATAGAACTAATACACAGACACACAGACTCTCCCTCCCACACATACCTACATGTAAAACTGACAAAATCTGAATAAGACGTGTGGATTTTTAATATTAATTTCCTGGTTGTGCTATTGTGCAATAGTTGTGCAAGATGTAGTTACCACTGGGGGAAACTAGGTGAAGAGTATACAATATTTCTCTGTATTATTTCTTTCAACTGCATGTGGATTTACAGTTATCTCCAAATTAAAAGTTTAATTAAAAAATAAACAAAATACAGCCCGGCCGGTGTGGCTCTGTGGTTGAGCATCGACCCATGAACCAAGAGGTTGCCGGTTTGATTCCTGGTCAGGGCACATACCCAGGTTATGGGCCAAATCCCCAGTGGGGGGCATGCAGGAGGCGGCCAATCAATGTTCTAGCTCATCTATCTCTCTCTCCCTCTTCCTTCCTCTCTCTCTAAAATCAATAAAGAAAATAAAATTAAAAAACAAACAAACAAAATACAGATGCCATTTTTAAAGCAATAAAAATGTTAAATACATTGGCATAAATTTAACAAAATTCATACATGAACTATATGGACAAAGTTATTAAACTGTATTAGGAGATATTAGAGAAGATCAGAATAAATGAAGAGACAATTCACCTTCATGGATTGAAATACTTAACATTATAAAGATATTAACAGAGAGGAGGGTGTCTATGGAGGAAAAGGGAGAAACATCTGTAACAAACATAAATTAATTAATACAAAAAATAAATAAAGATATGAATGGAGCTATAAATACAATAGAAATCCCAAGGGAATTTGTCAAAGAAGTTGACAAGCTGATTCTGAAATTTATAAATGCAAGAATATTTAATGTACCTTTAAAGAAAAATAAGATGGAAGAGCTTGCTCTACCAAATTTGAAGACTTTCTATAAAGCCATGTTAATTAGTATTTTGTACTTCTGGTCAAGCACAGTCAAATTGCCTAGAAAAAAAAAATCCATGTATCTATGGAAATTTCTTTTCTTTTTTTTAATCTTCACTCGAGGACATTCTTGCATTCATCTTCAGACAAGGCGAGAGGGAGAGAGGGAGGAAGAGAGAGAAACATCATCGATGTGAGAGAGACACATCAACTGACTGCCATCTATACGACCCTAACCAGGGCCAGAGACAAACTCTAACCAAGGTACATGTCTTTAGCGGGAACCAAACCTGGGACACTCTGGTCCACAGGCCGATGCTCTAACCCAGCGGTTCTCAACCTGTGGGTCATGACCTTTTTGGGGGTTGAACGACCCTTTCATAGGGGTCTCCTAGGACCATCGGAAAACACATATTTCTGATGGCAATTCATAACAGTAGTGAAATTACAGTTATGAAGTAGCAATGAAAATAATTTTATGGTTGGGGGTCACCACAACATGAGGAACTGTATTATAGGGTCGTGGCATTAGGAAGGGTGAGAACTACTGCTCTAACTGCTAAGCCAAACTGGCCAGGGCTATGAAAATTTCTTTATAATAGTCCAAGCATTTTGGATTGGTAGGGAAGAATTTAACTATTAATAAATTGTGTTCGACACTTAATTATTTAAATAAAACTCAAATTGAATTACTACTTTATATCTTCCATAAAATTACTTAAATATAAAAACTTTTAGAAGAAAATATAGGAAAATCTTTTTACAACATAGGGATAGGGAAAAATTTCTTAAACATGATACAAAAAGTATCAATGTAGAAGAAAAGATTGATAAACTTGACAAAATTAAAATTAAGAGCTTCAGCTCACCAAGACACTATTAAAAATATAAAATTTAAAGCTCAAACTAAAAGAAAATATTTGTAATGTATAAAATTATTAAAAAGTTACTAATCAGGATGCTCATAAACTGTAAACCAATGAGAAAATGTCACTCAGTAGAAAATTTAGCAACACACATTAATAGACATTATACAAAAAAGCAAATACGAATGTCTAAAATCTTATAAAAAGTTCAATTTTATGAGGAATCAGACAATGCCAATTAAAATAACAATGTGACAATTTTATATCACTAATTGTGGAAAGCAAAAATTCTGTTAATGTATCATAGTGAGGGAGTGGAAGAATGAGCGATTTTTATACACTACTGGTATAAAAAAGTGTAAATTGCTATAATCGCTTTAGAATGCAATTAAGTCCTATCTGGTAAAGTTAAATATTCAGAGAGCCTATGTAAGAGCAATTCCATTTTTTTAGACTACATTCTAGAGAAACTATTGGCCATGTGTCAGGAGATGTGCATACACATTCTTTTTATAACATTGTTTGCAGTATCAAAAATTGAAGTCAACAGCCCGGCCGGTGTGGCTCACTGGTTGAGTGTTGACCCACACATCAAGAGGTTGCTGGTTTGATTCCTGGTCAGGGCACATGCCCGGGTTGTGGGCCAGATACCCATTGGGGAGCATGCAGGAGGTGGCAAATCGATGTTCCTTCCCATCGATTTTGTGTCTCTCTCCCCCTTTCCCTTCCTCTCTCTCTAAAAAATCAATAAAGAAAAAACATTTTTTTAAAAGTTAAAAAAAAATTGAAGTCAACATACATAGTCATCGATAGGCAAAATAATAAACTTTTATAATTTTATGCAGTGAAATAGTACACAGCAGAGAAAATGAATAAAATAGATTCACACTGAAAAATTTTAATGAATCTTAAAAATTATATAAAGTGAAAAAAGCAACCTGTGCTATACAACCTTAAATATATCAGTATTTTTATAAATCTTTAAGAAAAACAAAATTAAATGATACATTCTAGTCATTATATAGTATTAAATTAGTTTTTAAAGCAGACATAAATACACAACGCAGGGTCATGATCACCTTTGAGTGAAGTGTTGGCACAGGCACATGCAAGAGATACAAGGAAATAGCAGAAGGAGGGAGGATCACGTATTGGAGACACAAGCTTCTTGGCAGCACTCTGAGTTTAGAGTGATTCATTTTAATATTTTGCTTCATAAATTACATATGTGTCACATAGTTTTCATGTTTCAGGTATTAAATAATACATTTCAGATAGAAAAAAAATGCCCATTATTGATTCAAAGAGTCAAGTTCAAACATCAATAAAACTTCATGTGTCTCCCCCAGGCGGTGTGGCTCAGTGGATTGAGCATCGTCCTCCAGACGCAGAGGTCCTGGTTCAATTCCCGGTCAGGACACATGCTCAGGTTGTGGGCTGGATCCCCAGTGGGAGATGTGCAGGAGGCAACCAATCAATGTTTCTCTCTCACATCGATGTTTCTATGTCTCTCTAAAAAATCAATAAAAACATATATTTAAAAATGCATGTCTCCCAAGTGAATGAAAAGGCAAGGCACTGACTGGGAAAAATATTTTCAAAAGATACATCTGATAAACAGCTTGTAAAGAATAAAGAACTTGTAAAACTTAATAATAAAAAAATAAACAACCAGACTGAGCCAAAGACCTTGACACCTCACCAAAGAAGACATACAGATGGCAACTAAACATATGAAAAGATAACACACCTATTAAAATGGCCAAAATCCAGAACACTGACAATACCAAATACTGGCAAGGATGTGGAACAATAGGAACTCTGATTCATTGCTGCTGAGAATGCAGAATGGTACAACCACTTTGGAAGACAGCTTGGTGATTTCTTATAAAACTACACATACTCTTACCATATGATCTAGCAATCACACTCCCTGGTAAGTTGAAAACTTATGTCTGTACAAACACCTGTACACAGATATTTATAGTAGTTTTATTTATAATAAGTGAATGGATACATAAACTGTGGTACATCCAGACAAAGGAATATTATCCAGCACTAAAAGAGCCATAAAGTTATAAAAAGATATGAAGGGGCCCTGACCAGTGTGGCTCAGTTGGTTGGAGCTTTGTCCTATACACCAAAATGTGGTCAGTTCAATTCCCAGTCAGGGCACATTCCCAGGTTATGGGTTTGATTCCCGGTTGGGCACATACCCAGGTTTCAGTTCAATCCTTGAATGTGGCATGAGTGTGATGCAGTGAATAGGTGTGTTTCTCTCTCACATTGATGTTTCTTCCTCTCCCTCTCTCTCTCTTAAGAAATCAATACAATTTTGAAAAAATGATAGGAAGGAAACTTAAATGCATAAGTGAAAGAAAACAATCTGAAAAGGCTATATACTGTATGATTCCAAATACATGACAGCTTCAGAAAAAGCAAAACAATGAATACAGTAAAAAACAACAACAGTTGTCTCTAGGGATTAGAGAGGAAGGATGAATAGGCAAAGCACAGAGTAGTTTTAGTGCAGTGACACTATCTTCTACAATACTAAATGGTGGGTACAAGTCATTTGTCATTATACATTTGTCAAAACCCATGGAATGTACAACACCAGAAGTGAGGCCTAAAATAAACTATGGACTTAGGGTAATAATGATGTGTCCATGTAGGCTTATGGATTGTAATGAGTGTGCCCCTCTGGTGGGCAATGTTGACTGTAGGGGAGGCAGTGCATGTGTTTGGGGACAGGGTGCATAAGAACTCTGTACCTTCTTCCATTTTTGCTGTGAACCTAAAACTACCCTAAAAAGCAAAGCAGTGATGTATCAAATGTTAATTTCCAAATTGAATTGTGGATTTATAAGAAAACATCCTTATTTATAGAAAGAAAATATACCCTAAATATACAGTAGCAAAAGGGTCAGTAACAGACTCGTAAATACTCCAGGGGAAAAAATTGTATTTAGAATTTTTCTTTTAGTGTGAAATTGCTATAAAATTAAAAATAATTTTAATGAAGCCAATCATTATTAATGTTCTCAATGGGGAATTCCAGTGTTCAGTTTTCTGTCGGCTATTCTTGTTTCCCCAGATTAGAGGTCCGTAGACATCTAGTCATTTTGAAATTCTGTGAGGCCTCAGGGGAGCAATTATTCTCAATCTGGTGTTCACTTCAGATGGCCCTGTTTTCTTCAGGGCTGACTCAGGTTGCTGACCCAGTGAGTAAGAGTCTCCCCCAGGAGACAAGTTATAAAAGGCCATCTGCAGGGTTGCACTTTTTGTTCTCTTCTTTTCATAAAGGTTTCCATCTCTGTTCTAAAATATAGGGATGTCAGATACGGGCACGAGGGCATGTGGGACCATTCCCAGGCAGGCAAAATAACGGAGAGTCTCACGCCTCTTCATCCTGTTGTGCAACTTCCTTCCCTGCCCCAACAACACAATTTTGGCATTTTCCTACCACCCCCTGCCCCTTTCCTGTCAGGATCCCCTGTCTGCCACTTCCCTCCAAGGGCCCAACTCGGACAGCCCACCCTTAGTAGCCAGGCCCTATGGATTGCATTTTAAAAAAATTCTCTGCGTTTCTTTTCTTCATCAAGATTTGTCTGTAAATAGAAACTGAGTTTAATATAAGCTGAATGAAATAAACTGGATTTAAATCTAGAAATATCTCTAGTGTAGGATCGAGTGGCCTTCTACCTGGTGAGAGAGCCTGAAGGAGAGAGATCAGGGAAGACTGGTTGGCCTTAGGGCCCTGGCTCTTTTAAGAGTAGTGGCGAGCAGAAGTCTGTTCTTCCTGTCATCTCTCAAGCCTTCAGGAAAGAGTTGCTGAACTTCATGGTTGAAGCTTAGGCTCATTTTGATTCGTTAATGGATGTAATTGTGTTTGAGCAAAAAGAGCTCTTTGTGGCAAAATTAGGGGTGCAACAGAAAGGAAAGTTGGTCATAGAGGGAAACTGATCATTTGTTATGGTTTCTAAATTTTCTGCGACATGCCCTGCTTGGTTTGGCTCAGCGGTAGAGTATAGGCCCACAGACCAATGAGTCTTGGGTTCTATTCTGGTCAAGGGCATGTACCTTGGTTGTGGATCGTCCCCGGCCCTGGTCGGGGTCATGTGGGAGGCAACCAGTTGATGTGTCTCTTTCACATCGATGTTTCTCTCTCTTTCCCTTTCTCTCCCTCCCACTCTATCTGAAGATAAATAGAAAAATATCCTCGGGTGAGGATTAAAAAAAATAGTAATGAAAAAATAAATTTTCTGCAATGTGTATGTATTACTATTATAGTCAAGAATATAATAATACAAATGCACAGTGACTGGATAGATATATGTCCCAATAATGAATTGAATAGTGATCAGGTCATATGGAATCCCATAGGAAAGCTACTCTGGAAGTGCATCTGCTGTTCTCTTTTTTTCTCTAATTTTTTATCTTCTGTAAGTATACTAGACATATAAGCATTTCTTGCTTTTGAAAAATTAATCTAACATGTTACATTAGTAATAATGTCAATATTAAAAGCATGATTGACAATGAAAAAGTAAGTTCAATTTAGATTTAATGGTAACTTTATGAGAAATTATGTTATTTACTGTAGATGTCATTACTATATCAATAATGTAGTGTAACACTACCAAATTTTCTTCATAGGGTATGTTGTATTCATTACTAAATATATAAACAAGTTATTTTGAATGAATTTTGCAGCACTTTTATTTCATAGTTTTTTCTTTTTCTTTAAGGTGGTCAAACATTAATTGTATTGTTCAACTAGAACATTACTATTGCATAAGAAGACAAGGCATTTTGAAAACCTAAAGATAGTTTAAATGTAACTCTTGTTTTGGCAGGAGACTTATTATAAATTTAGAGGCTTTTTGAGTTTTTGGATTGAAGTCTTCATCATTGTTTAAAATGTATCACTTAGTAATTCTTTCAGTCACTCATTATTTATTCATCAAACTTATCTGGGGTCTCTGCTAAGGGCAGCATATTCCTCGGTAAACAAGAATTGGTGCTTGTTTTCAGAGAGGTTACAGTCTAATGCAGGAGCCAAGATGCACATGGGGAATACTATAAAAATAAGCAATTGATAAGTCCAGCAAGAATTAAGATAGGTTAAGTGGTGGTAGTCTAGTGAGTGTGCTTGGGAAGGAGGTGGTGAGGCCATTCTTTGGGGAAGGAAGAGCATGGCAAAGAAAGAAGGCAAGAACTCAAGGCATGATGTGGAAACAGTGAGTAGAGGCTACTGTTTATATAGGAAACTGCTCTTGGCCTCTAACCATTGTGGTTATACAAAGTGAATGATAGGTTTGTGTGATTTACGGTTCCTGTTCCACAATAACCTCAAACTCATTATAGGTGTCAGGCAGATTTCTGTGTGGCAGAGTAGACAGATACTAAAAGGCAGCCATTTCACTTTGACGGGGAGCAGGCTTAATCTGTTTCATCATAAAGTTATCTCACTCTTAGTCACTGGTGTAGCCGGGTCCTCTTTTGTGATCTTCACACCTATGATGGTCAGTTTTACATATCATCTTAACTAGGCCATCATCCCAATTATTCAATCAAAGATTAATCTAGGTGTTGCTGTGAAGGTATTTACTAGATGTAAAGTCCATAACTAGTTGATTCTAAATATGAGACATTATCCTGACCTAGATAATAATCTGAGTGGCCTGATTCAATCAGTTACAACTGAGGCTTCCCTAAACGATTCTGCCTGTGCCCTTCTTGACAGCCTGTCCCATGGATTTTGGATTTGCCTACCCAGCTCTCTAATTACAGAAATTACAGAAGCCAATCCCTCTCAATAAATATTTATGTCCTTCTGGTCTTGCTTCTCTGGTTGAATTCTGACTAATACAATATCCAGCACAAAGATTATATATATATATATATATATATATATATATATATATATATTAGTTCCCTTTATTGAAATTTTCTCTTTCTTAGTGGTTTGATAAATGTCAAGTTCTCTTTTTCTTTACCCAGGATTTATTAGTTATTTTATACTGTTAACTCATAAACTCATGATTTGCTTTTTAACAGGTTCTTTTTACTCTATTCTTTGCTACCTAGTAATTGTTGGCTCTAATATTTATTTTCTCTCTCTCATATCCATCAGTTCCTGTTTTGCCTCTAGAATGTAAGTTTCACAGGAGCAAAGGTCTTTGATTGGTTCATTGATGTTGATTGGTTCACTAAGTACAGTGTCTGGCACATAGGAGATACTCATTAGCTGCTTATATAATGAATTATATTTCTTTGAAAATATCCCTCTTTACATCTACACATTGCTTACACAATAATTTCATCATCACATAAAACATTTATCTCTGCCCTTACTGTGGGGTTTGTTGGTGGGAGGCAGCTATTTTGGTAAGTGTATCTGTTTTGAAGATCCAAACTCTCCATTGGGTTTGTAATCACAAGATCTATACATGGGGTCAAGTATAAGGTACCGAAATACTGGCTGTAGATATGAACTATTCCCTCCAGTTTAGCTTTACCAATAATAGGTAATTTAATCTCTATTCATCAGATGCTTGCATTTATCTCTCAATCAGCTTCAAACTCAAATGTAGTTCGAGAGGTATATTAATTATATCCCCAAACCCTGCAGCATGCGCTTATGGAACAAATCTATTTTTAGTCTTTTCTGAGAATAAAATGCTTTTTTGGGGGAAGAAAAATCTCATCTCTACTTGAAATTTTTTTCTAGCGGAATCTGCCAGTCATATAGTATTCAGTCTTTCTGTCCTCAAAGATGAGTGTGTGAGCCAAGCCAGAGTTTTTCCCAGGGATTTTTTAAAAAATTGGGACTAAGGAAAGTGAGCCGACCCTTCTCTGGTATCATTCTGATATGTTTTACCTTTTTTTTTTCTCTTCATAACAGTGTAAGTTAATAATATGGCTATCTTTCTGAAAAGTTGGTTATATATTTTGAAAAGGCCTCTAAAGGAAACGATGGAGGCAGTTGACTAAGGGCTCCATTGGGCCTGTATTGACATCAATTGAAATAATTCTTTCAAAAAGTCCCCAATACACATTTAAAATTTTTTTCTTTATTGATTTTAGAGAGAGAAGAAGGGAGAGAAAGAGAGATAGAAACACTGATAAGAGAGAACATTGATTGGCTGCGTCCTGCATGCCCTCCACTGGGGATTTGGCCCACAATCTGGGCATGTGCCCTGACCAGGAATCGAACCGGTGACCTCCTGGTGCATGGGTTGATGCTCAACCACTGAGCCATACCAGTCGAGCCCTAATACACATTCTTACAGAATTATCTTTAATAATGCCAAAAGTGTATAAAAGTAGGAAAGGAAACTGTGGGATGAACTAGTTAAATTTAACTTTCTAAGTGGTTCAGGTAGTAGGTAGTAGGATGTCATTTATCTTGGATTGTTGAAAATAGATTCACACAATAGAAATTTGAGTTATAGCAGCCACTGCTTCCTGTGTTTCAAACACACCTACTTTCTTGGTAAAAATTCATTGCTTACTGTCCTCAGAAGCTTCCCTAAAATTTCCCAACCTGGCGCTACATTGGGTATTCCCTTATAGCTTCTTCTCTTGGTTCATGAACTGAATCTGGCATCTATTCAATGTTTCTTTAATATCAACTTCTCCAAACCATAAACCCTGCAGGGTACAATAATATCCAAGTTCTTTTACCAGACATAATATTACTTAGTCTCTTTTGTAGTTTAAATCTTTCAAATTGTTCTCTTGTAATAAAATAGGAATGTATCTTCGTTTGGAAGAACATAAAGATTCTTTTGAAATATTGGGCTTGTCTCACTTTCATTTAATACAACATTTATCACTTTTGGTCATTAGAACAGAATGTTTATCTCAAAGAAAGTCAATACTTTTATATGCCTGTGAACACGGGGTGCTGTTAGATTCTAAAACTGATTCAGTAGACAATAGAGTGACTAAGCAATGGATTTTGCCTCTTATTTGAAAATCTCCCATTTGTAGAAATTTATGATTTATGAGCCAAGCGGAAAATGTTTATTAATCTCTCTTGTAATCAAGTAATGATAGCAAAGTGTTTCTTAGAAATTAGCACAGAGATATTTGAATTCAAATGTAGGGTAAAATCAAAATAAACAAAATAAAACATTAAAACCTCTCAGATATACACATGTAATAAAACCCATTTGTTTAGAAGTAGAAGCATAAAAGCATCCCTTTCCCCCCAGCTTGGTCTCTACTACCCCTCTGTTCTTTTAACCCTGGCATACCTTTTGCCAAATCATTGTCAAGGCAACATCATGCCTCACTTATTGCATGTCTATTGCTTGCCAGGCCTTGTGCCAGGTGTTCTATTGAATATAAATGTGAGTAAAAATAATTTTGATGGTAAAATAATCTCCTGAGGGAGACAGACATGTGCAAGGTGTGTAAGACAGACCTCATGAATGTTGTCTGTATCCACCTAGAGGAACGTGCTACCCATGCCTCACACAGTTGAGGGGGTCTGAGCCTGTTGGGGCTGCTGGAAGTGGACCAGGAGAAAGGATAAGGGGTTAAGGGTTAAGCGAAAATGGCTACAGTTAAAGAGTGAGAGCTGGTTTCAGTGTGGGAGGTTAAATGAGAGGCTGAACTGGCGAATGCTGGAACGTGATGGGGCATGAGCAAGTCATCAGGAAGAAGGCAGGGATTTATACACAGGGCCATGATGAGCATTCAGGTACAGAGGTTTTTTGTTTTTTCCTTTTCTTCACTTACTTTTTAAAACTTTTCATTGAAATATTACATACATAGAGAATACACAAATTATAAAATGTACTTTAATGAGTTACTATACACATATAACCACGAACAAGGTCAGACAAAAGAACATTACCAACTTTTCAGAAGCACCCCCTCTACCACCACCCTGCCATCCCTTTCAGTTATTCCCAATGTCCCCCTGCTCACTATTCCCATATTTGCCTGGTTTTTACATGTATATAAGTGGAAACACACAGTCTATGTTCTTTTATGTCTGGCCTATTTCCCTCAACATTATGATTTTAGTACCTATCCTGTTGTTGCATTAGCAGGATTTCACTCTTTTTCATTAATGCAAAAATTTCCATCATGTGAATGCACAGTTACTTATCTCTATTTCCTACTGTTGGAGAACATTTGGATTATTTTCAGTTTGGGGACTAATACAAATGATGCTACAATAAACATTTTGTACATTTGTTGTAGTATATCAGCATGCGTTTCTATTGGATATACACCAAGTATGCCATTGATGAATCATAAAGGTATGTGTATAGCAACTTTAGTAGTATATTTTTTCATAGTTTTCCAAAAAGCTTGTATCAAGTTACACTCCTCACACTGATTGTATATTTCCACAACCTTGCCAACACATGAGATTGTCAGATCTTTTATTTTTAGCACAGTGTGTGTGCTGTGTTACAGTGATTTTAATTTGCACTTCCATACTTATTAATTGGCATTGTCTGATTCTTCATGATTTTTCTATTGGACTATTTTTTTTCTTTTTTACATTTCTTATTTTTTCTTTTTAAAATTTATCTTTATTGCTGAATGTATTACAGAAGAGGATTTCCTGGGTCATATGGTAACTCTATTCTTTTTTTTAGTTAAAAAAATTGTTCTTTATTGATTTTAGAGAGAGAGGAAGAGAGAGATAGAAACATTGATGAGAGAGAACATCAATTGGCCGCCTCCTGCATGCCCCCCACTAGGGATTTGGCCCACAACCTGGGCATGTGCCCTGACTGGGAATTGAACCAGTGAGCTCTTGGTGCATGGGTGGATACAGGTGGTATCTCATTGTAGTTTTGATTTGCATTTCCCTAATAGCTAATAAAGTTAAGCATATTTTCATATATCTGTTAGCCAGTTATATATCTTTTTGGGAGAGTTTCTGTTCTGGTCTTCTGTCCATTTTTTAATTAGATTGTTTGTTTCATTGTTGTTGAGTTGTGTGAGTTCTTTTTTAAAATATGTTTTTATTGATTTGAGAGAGAGAGAAAGAGAAACATTGATATAAAACAAAACAAAACACATCAACTGACTGCCTCCTGCAGGCTCCGCACAAAAGATCAAGACCACAACCGGGCAAGTGTCCTGACAAGGAATTGAATCGGTTACCTTTTGTGGCATGGGATGACACTCAACCAACTGAGCCACACCAGCCAGGGCTATGAGTTCTTTATGTATTTTGGATATTAACCTCTTATTAGAGGTGAAGTTTGCAAATGTCTTCTCCCATTCGGATGGTGGCCATTTTGTTTTTTTAATGGTTTCTGTTGCTGTGCAGCAACTTTTTAGTTTGATATAGCCTTATTCATTTATTTTTGCTTTTACTTCCATTGCCTTTGAGCTCAAATTCATAAAATTCTAAGACCAAGATTCATAAGTTTTTAAATGGTATTTTGCTTATAACCAATACATTTGAGTACATTTGACCATTTACATAACCTCTTTTATAAAGTACCATTTAAGCCTTTTGCTTCCTGGCCCCCTTTTTAAAAATTACGTTTTCCATGTTTTTTTTCTTATTAATTTGTGTGTATTTTAAAATGCATATTCTGGATCTGAGTCCATTGGTTATTTGTTGGATACATGCATTGCAAATATTTTCTCTCACTATATGAGTTGTCTTGAACTCTGTTAATTATTCTTTTTGATGAGCAAAAGTTCTTCATTTTCATATAATCAAATTTTTATTTTTCTCTTTTTGTGTTGTATTTAAGAATTACTGCCTACACTGAAGTCATGAAGATATCTTCGGATATTTTTGCCTAAAACTTTACTACTTTACCTGTCACATTTAAATCTGAAATGTGGAGATACATTTATCTTTTATGTGTATTCAGTTGACCCAGCACAATTGATTGAAAGGATCATCCTTTCCCCTCTACATAATGTCATAAAGCAGGTGGCTGCATATGTGTGGTTCTATTTTAGACTCTCTATTTTATTCCATAAGTCAGTTTGTCTATTTTTGTACCAATTCCATAGTGTTTTACTTTTATATCTTTATACTAGCTCTTAATATGCGTTAGTATAAGTTGTTCAGCTTTGTTCTTTAAATTTGCTTTTTCTATATTTGGCACATTGTATTCCCATATAAATTTTAGAATCAAATAATCAAGTTCAATAAATAAAATCCTACTAGATTTTGCTTGAATCTATTGTATTAGTTGTATATTTGATGCCTAACAAAATACAAATATCCCAAACTTAAACTTAACATTTATTATCTCATAGTTTCTGTGGGTCAGAATTGTGAGCATGCCTTAGCTGGGTCCTTTGGTTAAGGACCTTTGGTTAAGGGTCTCTCATAGGTTTCAATGAAGGTATTAGCTGGGACTATAGTCATTTCAAAGCTCAACTGGGGAAGAATCTACTTTTAACCTTTCTCATGATTATTTGCCATGTGGGCCTCTCCAATATGGCAGCTTATTTAATCAAAGAATGCAAGCTGAGAAGGCAACAGAAAGAAAATAACAGCAAGATAAAAGTTATTGTCTTTTTTGACCTGATGGAAGTGACATCTCATCACTTTTTAATAGAACATTTTAATTTTGCTGTGGTAAAAAGACACATAGAATTTATCAGCCTAATCATCATAAGTGTACCATTCAGTAATGTTAAACATATTCATATTGTTATGCAACAGATCTCTAGAACTTTTTTATCTTACAACACTGAAACTTGATCGCCGTTAAACACCAATTCTCCAGCTCTCAGTAATCATCTATTTTCTATTTCTTAGATTTTGACTATGCTACACATTTAATATGAGTAGAATCATACAGTATTTGTTCTTTTGTGATGCTTATATTGCTTTACCATGTAATATTTATTGGACACAAATTAGTAGGCCAACCCCACGATCAAAAGGAGGATATCAAACAAGAGTGGACTGAGTAGGAGATGGCAATCATTGGGATCAGTGTTGTTGAGTTGTAGCATTTTTGTTTTTTTACATATTCTGAATTCTAGACCCTTGTCATATGTATGATTGGCAAATATTTTATCCCATTATGTGTAATATCGTTTCCATTTCCTTTTACTCTTCTTTTATGCACAAAAGTTTTTAATTTTGATGAAGTGCAATTGATCTGTTTTCTTTTGTTGCTTGTGCATTTGATATCATATCTAAGAATCCATTGCAAATCCAAGGTCATAAAAAATTACCCTTATGTTTTCTTCTAACCCTAAGGAGGGTCTTTGATTTAATTTGGTATATACCCTTTATAATTTCTTAGGTATGCCTATCTATCCTAAAGAATTTAGCATTCGCCAAATTAGCCTAACAATCATTTTTTTAAAAATTAAAAATGGTAATGTTTAATTAATATTAAATTTACCCTGGCCAGTTTGGCTCAGCGGTTGAGCATCAGCCTGAGGACCAGAGTGTCCCGGGTTCGGTTCCCGCTAGGGACACGTACCACAAAAAAAAAAAAAAAAAAAAAAAATTAAATTTAATAACATTCTAAATAATTTCTAAGTGGAACTTTTTCCTATTGAACAAAGATGAATATAAACAAGTCTTAATTTAACCCTACATGTTGGGATTAGTATCAAACTTGGGATAGCCATCAGATATGTGGGCATCCAAATGCTCTATAAACAGCAACAAACATTTTTTTTTTTTTTTATCCTCACCCGAGGATATTTTTCCTTTTTTTTTGTACAGATAGAGTGGGAGGGAGAGAGAGGAAGGAAGAGAGAGAGAGAGAAACATCGACGTGAAGGGACACATCGAGTGGCTGCCACCCACATGACCAACCAGGGCCGGGGACAAACTGCAACCAAAGTACGTGCCCTTAGCGGGAACCGAACCCCGGTCTCTCCGGACCGCAGGCCGATGCTCTAACCGCTGAGCCAAACCGGCCAGGGCAACAAACATTTTTTTAAAAAAGGAAATGGAAGAAAAATTAAAGAGAACACTAGCAATTGAATATTTAAATATAAATTTTAGTCCTAATTATAAATGTTCTGTAGATATGTTGTACTTTGCTGCATCAGGAATTTAGAAATAAATAGACAAAGCTGGCTGAGCCCTGCCCTTAAGCATTAGATATAGGGATGTCTATTAAAACCTTCCATTATTAAACTACAATAATGAAGTACAAAATTCACGAAGTGATGGGTGCCAGCTGTTATAGAAAATATGTCACTTATATGAGAAAAGAGAGGGTAGATGGATTTGCTTATAATTATTACTACTGGTAAAAACAACTTTGCTTTGTCCTAATAGTGAGTTATTATTCCTGTTTTCCTATATAAGAGATAACACTTTATTTTCCCCCCACTAGTTCTGCTGCAAACTTTTTGAACAACCGCTGATATGATCTAGTGACTTACTGATATTTTGTGTCAACAAAATAATGACAGTATATGTCAGCTTCTGAACATTTGTTGTTCAAACTATTTTAAAAACCTTAATGAAAAGAAAAATTTAAAAAGTCTTAAAAAGATTTTGTTGTGACTTTATGATTAAAGTTTTAAAAATATTTAGAATAGGGCAGAATTCCCAAAATTTATTTATGAGTTTGGTTATTAGTAGAAAATAAAAGGGGTTTCTATGGTCAAATGAGTTTCAGAAACTTTGGGAATTCAACCAAAGTAGTCTGATTTCTTTGCTTCAAGACATGGCAAACTCTGTAATGTGGTAATGCCCATTGTGAGTCTCCAGGAAAGTGAGTTTGGGTTAGAATTTATTAAGTATCAGTTCCCAGAATCCCAGAATATATTTCTCAACTCCCTTTCTTTGGAACACTTAGGAGGTGAGAAATTTAAATTAGCAATCATTCACAAATGTTTCCACTTATAATTTTTTTTTGTCCTAATGTTCTGGCAAATATGTTATTTAGCTATTTTAATTTAATACAGTTGTTTTTTGGAAACTCACATCTCAGGATCAGTATAGTAAGAATTCTGACATCAATACATGATGAATGATGTCTTAGCTGAGTTGGCATGCTAAAACAAAATACTGTAGACTGGGTGGCTTAAACATCAGAAATTCATTTCCCAGAGTCCTAAGAGGCTTGGAAGTCCAAGATCAAGGTGCTGGCTGAGTCCTTTTCTGGTGTGAGCCCTCGTCCTGGCTTGCAGATGGCTGGATGTCTTGCTGAGTTCCTACATGGTGGAGATCTATCTCTCTGTTTCTCTCTCTCTCTGTTTCTCTCTCTCTCTCTCTCTCTCTCTCTCTCTCTCTCTCTCTCAGATTTCTTCTTATAAGAATTCTAATCCCATCTTGAGGGCTCCATTATCATGACCTAATTGCATCAGATTGGGCTTTAGGGCATCAACATATGAATTTTGGGAGAATTTGATCCAGTCCCTAGCAAACAATATGCAGAAAAAGTCTTTTTAGTGATTATATTAGTTATAACTTTTTTGATTGCAAGTTACAAAAATCAATGTGAGCTATATTAGAGAGAAAAAAAGGCATTTATTACAATAATAACAAAGCTATCATCTAGACCCTAAGAATAAGAAAATAGCCAGGTGTCAGGAATGTCTAGAACAGTGACATCTAATAGAAAAATAATGTGTTATGAATGTAGGACAAATTTGTCATTTTAATCTTTCTAATAGCCACATTAAAAAAGTAAACAGAAACAGATAAATTTAATTTAATAATTTGTTTAATGAAACATATAAAATGTTATTGTTTTAATATGTAATCAGCACAGGCACATTAATGGGATGTTTTTTATTACTTTTTTGTACTAAGTATTTGAAATCAAATGTGTATTTTACTCTTTAAAAAAATGTTTTTTTAATTGATTTTATAGAGAGAGGAAGGGAGAGAGAGAGAGAGAAAGAGAGCTAGAAACAACAATGAGAGAGAATCAAAGACTGGCTGCCTCCTGAAGGGCCCCTACTGGGGATCGAGCCTGAAACCCGGCATGTGCCCTGACCAGGAATCCAACTGGCGACCTCTTGGTGCATGGGGCGATGCTCAACCAACTGAGCCACACCAGCCGGGCTGTATTTTACTCTTATAGTACATCTTAATTTGAACTAGCCACATTTCATGTGCTCAAAAAAAAAGCCCCAAGTGGCTAGTGGTGACTATACTGGACAGTTCAAATCTAGGGCAAAGAATGATTAGGATTTAGGGAACTCATGTAGTTCTCTCTCAGTATTCAAATTTCAGAGCAATTTATTTTAGTAAAAACATTTTAAACTTATCTAAAACCTACTAGAGAGACAAGGAGCGTCAAATGAAGTTTAAAAATAAATTCATCAATATGTTGTTTGCAGAAGTTGCACTTAGAATAGAAAGACAAAGTTTTGAAAATAAACACATAAAAAAAGATGTATCAAGTAAATACTAATAAAACAAAAACAAGTTAGAATATAAAATGAATCAGCCTGTAAGGAATAAAGTGCTCAATTTAATGCTAACATTTTCAACTCACCAAAAGATATAACAATCCCAAACTATGTCCATAATACAGCCTCAAAACATATAGGATGAAAATGAGTAGAATCAGAAAATTTACAAAACACAGTGGTCCCTTGCCACTTCGCGCTTTACTCTATCACGTTTTTTTCCAAATACAGCATATAGTATTTATGTGTTTAAATAAAGGATCCTACTTTGTGAAAATTCATTTATCGCGGTACAGTGTGGAACTGATTAACTGTGCTCAACGAGGGCTGACTGCAATTGTTTTACTGGAATATTTTAAAATACTTCTCATAGTGATAGCTATATGAAGCAAAAAAATTAAGAGGGATACAGAATATTTAAATAAGGCAGTCAATAAACAATTTTAATCCAATAGACATATATAGAACTTTGTGCTCAACAACCAGAGAATGCATTTTTTCAAACACATAGCATATTTATAAAAAGAAACTGTACTATGCCATAGGCCAAATCTCACTGCACTATAACTTTAAAAGTGTTATTATACAGAATATATTCCCTTACTTCAATGCAATTCAGAAAAAAAAGTAACAAAAATAACTAAGAAGCACTATGCATTAGAAAATATAAATGTGCAGTTTTAAGTAACATGTTCAAAACAGACATTTTAATGATAATTAGAAGTCATTTAGAATTATAATAAACATACCACACATAACTTCTTTGATGCAATTAAAACACTACTTAATAGGAAATTTATATCCTTAAATTCTTATATACATAAAGAAGAAGGTATGAAAATTAATAAGGTCCAAATTAAGGAAAAAAAACAAAAAAACAAAAACCACCAGAAGAGAATCCACTTAGAAGAGTCTATTTCCTTTTTTTTTTTTTTCATATCCATTTGTCAGTTAGCACTGCTAATTCCACTTTGTATCTCTAAATCTATCTTTCCTTCTCTTTTTCTAATGTAGGTTCAGCCTTCCTCATTTTTCCTTATTTCACTGGCATTTTAAAAGTCTTCTCTATCACTTTTGTCCCCCTTAGTGTTTTTTTTCTTTTATTCAATTTTTTAATTTATTTTTTTGTTACAGATGTTTCTCCTTTTTTACCCCATTGGCACCCCCTCCCCACCCCACCCCCGCCCCGTCCCCGGCTTTGTTGTCCATGTCCATTGGTCATGCGTACATGCATATAACTTCTGTGGTTTATCTCTTCCCACCCCCCCACCCCCTCTTCTGAGAGTTCTGTGCCCTACTTCCATGTTTCTGGGTCTACCGTATTCCTCAGACTGTTATGTTCATTATATTCTGTATATAAGTGAGATCATGTGGTATTTGTCTTTTTCTGCTTGGCTTATTGTGTTTTTGATTCTACTGTAAGTGAGATTGTTTTCTTTATTTTTTTCACCTAGGTTGTTGTTAGTGTATAGAAATGCAGCTAATTTCTATTATGTCGATTTTGTAGCCAGATTTTACTGAATGTCTTTATTAGTTCTAACACTCTTTAGAGTGTACACCGAGAAATGAGATTAGTGGACCACATGGTTGGTAGTGCTATCACTAGTTTTTCAGGAACCACCATATTGTTTTCCACTGTGTTGGCTCATCTCTACCGAGAGAGCACAGGGGTTCCAATTTCTGGCCATCCTCTCCAATACTTATTCTTGTCTGTGTTCTTCATCTATATTGTTGTTAGGTGAGATCCAGGTTAGAAAGCCTTCTTTTTTCAGTAGAAATATTAACATTTAGGGCATGCAAAAGTAGACCCAGAGTTTCACAGTGAGTGAAGAATGACTTCATTTAAATTTCCAGGTAAGAGAAGCAGAGTCCAAAAGGTAGGGAGTACAGGAGACAGAAAGATAGAGAGGGGAGAAGCCTGGGGATGGAGTGGTCAGAGAAGGCCAAGAAGCCACAGCATGGTTGGAGTCCCATAGTTGATGCATAATCTGAGGAACAGGAAGGTAATTTAGATAACAGGAATGTTTAATCCCCAGTTTTAAGTTGATTTTATTCCTGTACCACAAGCCTTTCTTTTGCCCTCCCATTTTTAGCAAACGACTCCATCCACAAAGCACTACATGGATTGTTTGGGGGAAAGTAAAAGAAGAGGTTGTGTTTTCTATGTGGATCAACACAGGGATAAGAGAACAGCCACACTAGAAGAGTTCAGGTAGGATGGAACTTCAGTAACAGCAAAGTTGGACATGAAGACGGACTTCCAGACACCTCTAGGGGACAAAGTAATCAGAAACTCAGCCAAGCAGCCTCCACTGACATCTAAACTACCTAGGGAATGCTGACACCCAAGATGTATTAGCTTAATGCCTTTCCACTTTTGTAGAGTGATGAAATTCTGTGTCTAGTTCATGGTGAAGAAGTTTATAGTATATGTGCTATGTCAACTAAGATTTTTAAAAAATTATTTATTTTTAAGAGAGAGGAAGTGAGAGATAGAAAGATCAATGAGAGAACATTGATGGATTGGCTCCCTCCTGCACACCCCCGACTGGGTTTTGAGCCTACAACCCTGGCATGTGCCCTGAAGGGCAATCGAACTTTTGAGGCATGGGATGACGATGCTCAATCCACTGAGCCACAACTGGGCAACTGAGATTTTCTGAAGCCTTGTGTTATTGTTTATATTATCAACAATTCTGATTTACATAAACAGTGATCTCCTGAGTGTACTTCAGTAGTTGAGTTTCACTCTTCATGTAGCAGTTTGTGCAACCAGATATTCAAACAAAGATAAACCTCTGAGCCCTGGGGGTGACGGTTAGAGACTGAAAGCAGCTGTGACACATTTACAAAGAAATCAGAAGAGTGTTCTCAGGGAAATTCCAAGTCTAGTAAAAAAACAAAAACAAAGAAACACAGAAACATCAGTCCTTCCTGGAAGTAAGAGAATAGTTAGACACAGAGGGTTTCTGTGGCCCTACCTTGCAAATTCAGGTATTCTATGTATCGATAGGTATCAAATTCTTTGATTTCCACAACTGGAGCACCTCCTTTATTTGAATGTAGCCAATCGAGTTCCTTTTTGCTTGTCTTCCACTTTCTGCCCTGAAACTCTCTGCGAGTCAGGGAGTGTTTCATTGATTTCCTTAACTTTCTCTCTAGCAAGTAACTTTCAAAGCACAGGTTGCCACACATGAAGTTGTCCGTGCGCAGGAAACACTGTATTTGCCAGAACTCCTCACAATGTGTGCTTCAAACACACACTCAAGTGTTCCTGGTTGAGGCCATCTGCTAGTTTTGAAGACCGGATTTCAGCACGTTGGTGACTGGACTCGTGCACATTCTGTCGTCTTTTGCAGCTCCTCTCACAGCAGAGACTCTTCCTCTCGGAATTTAGAAACAAGTCCAAGACTTTTGTGCCCTATTATTTGGAAGCTGGCTCAGCTTTGCCTGCATTTCTTTTGTTTCACATGCAGCTGTCTCCCGGTCTAGGCAGCGAGGTGGACTGACCCTTGCCTATCCCCTTTCATGCCCTGTACCTCAGGATCTATTCAGAGAATGAGTGGAATGAGTTCAGGGTGGCATTCGGCTGGGAGGAAGAGGAATACATGTCTGTCCTAGATGAGGTCCTCTTTCCTTTGAGGCTCCTGAGTGCAATACATGCAGAGAAACTTGCCCAGAAAAGGCCATTCTTTTACTCTGAGACTAGACCCTAAGTCCCTATGTATGACTTCCTCAGTGCCGCCTGGATAATGTGACAATCCCGTTTGGTTAGGCTAGTCACAAGCCTGTGAATTATAACTAAATTTCTTATTTTTTCCCTATAAAATGACACTCAAGTCAGTAAGGAGTAATGGTTAGGTTTATGGATTCTGAAGCCACGCTTACTTGGGTTTGAATTCTGTCGCTGAAAACAGCAAGTTCTGTTAGGTATTATAATTATTATTGAGCTTGGGAACTTCTCACTAGAACGTGAGCCAGAGCAACAATGAACAAAGCAACACAAAAATAATGCTGGAGAACAAACGCTGATTCCTGGATAGTGCTGTGTGCGGCCCTCGAGAAAGCCCGTCCTAGAAACCACAGCCAATGAGTGCAGCTCTTTCCTACCCTCTTAGTGTATATCTGGACTTATCCTTGGTGAAGACCAATGTGGGCTTGGCTGGGTGAGCAATGAGAATAAAAAACAAAAAACGGTATGTGGTTTCTGCTCAAGACTTCAGTATTGATCTAGAAAATAATTTGCTGAGAATAAATCAAGTTCCTATATGCATGGTGGTAATTCTTTGTTACAAGCATGGTCAGCCAGTGACAAGGTTTTCCCATCACCATGCTCTATCAGGGTCCCTGGCAATAAATATCATTAGATTACCTCTGGTGGAATACATCGGGGACTCAGTAATTAATGGTGACAAAGCCTTGAGAAAATGCAAATGTAATACTGAATTAATAAATATGCCTTTTTGTGATGGTACAAACCTTTGTTTTCTGACTTTTTAATGCAAGATTCCCAAATCCCCAAAGAAATATTTCCACCTCGAGATTTCTTAATGATGTGAAACGATGCCAGGCCAAGGTGACATCATTAAAAGAAAAAGCTTGTTTCAGGTAGCATCAAATACATCTTTTACCCTCTCTAAATCAATGGCTACCAAACATTTTTTTAACAGCAGCAGAACCCGTTCGTCGATATTGAGTAAAATCCTATAAGCCACATGCATTGCATGAGTATATAAAACAGATAAAAGCAGAGCTTTCCTAACTGCATTGCTCTGGCATAGGTGTGGACTACATTCTCAGCGGCAGGACTCTAGAAGCTCCCGAAGCAGTTCCAAGTACTCTGGGGCTGCACTGAACTAACCGAATGGTTCCCAGCATTTTCACTACCCAGAATCCTTTATTATTAATATTATTTCCTCCACAGATTCTAAAATTTCCCCCCATGTGATCAAAAGTGAATTACCTAAACTAGACAATCACCTTTAATCTTTTCAAACACTTTATTAGGTAAGTACAAATGTTCCTATTTTACAGATGAAAAAATCATGTAACTTGCCCAACGTCACACAGAAATTATGAAACTGGTTCCTGGACCCAGATTTTTCCTTTGCAAAAGTCTTGGGCTACTGTGTTACCATATATCCTTATACAATCCCATCTCAGAGCAAAGGAGTGATTTGTCACGCTCAGAAAAAAAAAACCTTGTCATGGGCATATATATGATTGATATTAGGATTTTTTTGGAATTCTGAAAAGAATTGATAACCCTAGTTACAATAGTTGGAGATCTCAATGTGACACTATTATTTTCCCCCTATTCTAGTTGTTGGTAATCTGAACTTGTAAGACGAGTTAGTTTCCTAAGTCTACTTTTATTTCAAAGTAATAAAATAATGCTTAAAATAAATGATTATGAGTTTATTGTTAATTCTTGTTCTGCTTTTGAGCTTAATTCTCCATTCTCATGAGTTGAGTGTATTCTTTCCCTTCCCGTATCTCTAGATTTCTTATTGTTGGGTTAACCCCACATGTAAGGAATGTGAAATTCAGGAGTTTGGGGATTTCTTGTAGGTAATAGTCTTGTGCAAAGATCTAGAGTTTCCCCTAATATCCCAGTTTGGACATATGGTTCTGCAACTTCCAGTCTCACCCAGGACCTATTATATGATCATTTATGAGAAAGTCAATCTCTTCCCATACAAAGAGGTATTAATAAATACCTTAGCTATAGAAAAGGCCACTGTGAAGTGGGTAGAAAGTGTTAGAATCAATATATAAAGAATTCTTAGGATATTTTATTCAGTGTTGAAGATGTGTAAGTCTAATATACCATAAACTGTATGCTTAATGTTGTTACTTCGTGTTGAATTCTCACGCCATCTCCTTGTGACTCCCAAGAGTCTGGTTTTGTTTTGCTGTTATTGTTGCTTGCTTGTTAGTTGAATTTTATACTTCCAAGTTCGTAGCTCTTAATTGTCAAGTCATTCACAGGGCTATGTTCTGAGATGTGATCTTTGACTAGATAGCTCTGAAATGAACTGGAATGATGGAACTTGAGGTGACTATTTAGTCCAATAATTCTAAAAGTGATAACAATCACTTTCACGTATATCATACTTATGCTGTATAAAGCATTGCTCTAAGATCTACAGATATTAAACACATTTATCTTCATGATAATTCTTGCAGTTTGCTACTATTATTGTGGAAACAGGCACACACAGAGTGTTTAAATAACTTATCCTAGGTCAGCCAGCTGGTAAATAGTAAAACTTGGATTTGATTCCAGTAAGGGTAATTGGACTAAAAAACGTTGATCTATCTAGAAAAAAAAATCTATTTTTTTTCTTTTTAAAAAATCTATTATTTTCTTTAGTACAGCATTAATAAAGAGAGTCTAAGCTAGGCCACCATCAAACAACTGCAAAATCTCAGCAGCTTAAAATAAAAACGGTTTATTTCTCACTTATATATCCACCATGGGATGGTTGGGAGCTCTGCTCTGTATTGTCTCCATTCCAGATCCTGGTCACTATACGGAACATTGCTGGTCCCTGTGCCAGTGGGGAAAAGAGTCGTGGCAATTGCACAGAGCACTGAAAGTTTCTGACTGCAAGTAGCATAGTCATTGTCTAAAGCAGGTCCCAGGATCATGCCTGACTTCAAGCTAGGTGCCCAGGAAAGGGGAAGAACTGGAAATACTTTGTGAACAGCACTGCTGACCTTCACAGGTACCTCGATTCAATTTTCAAAGGTAAACTACTGGTGGAAAATAAGGGAACATTTTAAACTTACAAGAAAACATCTTTCAGATACAGGTTGTGAAAATTGAAGCAGGATCATTCTAGTGGATGGCGAGGAGGCACTTAGTGAGACAAGGTTAAACTGGACTATTGTTAAACTCAGGTCAGATCTGGCTTGCAAAATGAAACGGGTTTCTGGATTTTTGTCCTTTGGCCATTCCCATCAATCACCCTGCCAATAGTAACCAAGCTTGCAGTTAGCAATTGGTGCTTCCCTTGGAGCCCTGCTCTATTATACAATACTGCCTCTCTTCCAAGTAATAGCTAAGTACTAAGTGAATGACACTAACCAGTTCATTCATTTATTCTCTCACGCATCAGTTTGCTTTAGGAACAAACATTTTTTTAAGTACTGTGCCACTGATATGCTAAACTCTGGAGATATAAAGATATGTGAAACATGGATTACTGCTCTCTGAAATTTTGCAGTCTACAAGGGCAGACAAAATGTAACTAATTTATCCTGCACCCATAGATTTTATCACAATAGGCAGAAGGAGAAAGTTAGTAAATCTTCTGGTGATCACCAAACTACAGTTTACTACTTCCTAGTGATTATAGCTAACATCACCTTTAAATTACTGTAACATCTCTCTTTCCTTCAGCATTTGCTATTCAAAGTCTGAAGTCTAACCGTTCTAGCTATACAACAATTTCTCAACAAGGAATATTTAGCAAAAGGCTTTGTGTTATTATGCTTCATATACCATATACTCTAAGGAAGAGACAATAAAAGTTTTCAGGCAGAGTTGTAAGATTAAGAAAATAATTCTATTAAAAGTATAGAGGATGGATTAGAAATAAAAGGGAATTGTGGATGTAGAAATCCTTTGAAAGCTATTGCAGAAGGCTGAGTTTGGAGGAGGTAGTAGGGGTTTGGACTGGGGCTTCCTCACAAACTAGTTAACTGGGTCCTTGGGGTCCCTGCCATTTTGAGGTCCACGCACTTCAGACATGGACGTGGGCATCTTGTGGCTGTCATCAAAGGCAAAAGCAGCCTGAGCAGGTGCTGATCCAGGTACTCAAATGGTTGCCTGCTGTGGTCCAAGGGGGATGGGCAGAGGTGGAATCAATGCATTTTTTCTTTCTTTCTTTTTTCTTTTTTGGTACGTGCCCCTAGCAGGAACTGAACCCGGGATTCTTTGGTCCACAGGCCGACACTCCAACCGCTGAGCCAAACTGGCCAGGGTGCATCAATGCATTTCTATTCCCTTCTAAATGGTCTTGTATAAAACTAGATCTAATGTGGCAGTTTAGGCAGATATAATATGGCAGACAGCCCCCCTCCATGAGCAAGAGAGGCAGAAAGGACCATGGATTCTGCCATTCCACAATGCCTGGGCTGTGCCTTCTGCCTCATCGGTGCAACCCACCTGCTGCTGGCACACAAAGGCCAGAACGCTCCTATTTTTGATAATGTTTAAAATGTTTCTCTTGGTATTTGTCAAGCAGTGCTGCCCAACAAATACAATGCAAACCATTAAATTACTTTAAATTATCTTGCAGCCACATTAATAAAAGTAAAATGAAGAGGTAAAAATAATTTTAACAATATTTTATTTAACCCTTTATTAAAAGATATTTTTCAAGTTATAATCAATATAAAATATGATTAAAATTTTTTTCTTTATTAATTTTAGAGACAGAGGAAAGGAGAGGGAGAGAGAGAGAAAAATCAATGAAAGAGAACATCAATTGCTGCATCCTGCATGCCCCCCACTGGGGATTGGGCCCATAACATGGGCATGTGCCCTGACCAGAATCAAACCGGCAACCTCTTGGTGCATGGGTTGACACTTAGCCACTGAGCCACACCGGCTGGGCTAAAATATGATTACTGATGTATTTTATATTCCCTTTTCAGACTGCATTTTTGAAGCCTGGTTGGTATGTCCCACTTATAGCACATCTCAAATTTGCATTAGTCACATTTCCAGTGGTCACTAGACACGTGGCTATTTACTTGTCTTGAAGCTGTTACTTTTTTTTTTTTTAAATTTTATTTTTTAATTTAATTTAATTTTTTTATTATTTTATGAATTTTTATTTATTTTTTTGTTACAGATATTTTACCTTTTTACCCCATTGGCACCCCCCACCCCAACCCCCCTCCACCCTGTCCCCGGCTTAGTTGTCCATGTCCATTGGTCATGCGTACATGCATATAAGTTCTGTGGTTTATCTCTTCCCACCCCCCCACCCCCCATCCCCTCTTCTGAGGGATGTCAGTCTGTGCCCTACTTCCATGTGTCTGGGTCTACTGTATTCCTCAGACTGTCATGTTCATTATATTCCGTATATAAGTGAGATCATGTGGTATTTGTCTTTTTCTGGTGAAGCTGTTACTTTTAAATTTTTATTTAAAAAAGTTTTTTTAATTGACTTTTGTAAGGAAGAGGGTGGGGGGGGAGAGAGAGAGAGAGAGAGAGAGAGAGAGAGAGAGAGAGAGAGAGAAACATTTATGTGAACATTGATTAGCCCTGGATTGAACCCACAATCCAGGGCATGCTGACCAGGAATCGAACTCGCAACCTTTCCATGGGACAATGCTCAACCAACTGAGTCACACCAGTCAGGACTTGAAGTTGTTATTTTAAAATAATATTTTATGGAATGACAGTAGGACAGAAATGAAGGCAAACTGTATTACTCAAAACATTTGCAATTTACCATAAAAAGATAAACAATAATTCTAATCTTGCCTGATATTTCTCTCCCATATTTAATCTTGAGTTAATGCATAGAAATGTCTATATCTCTATGATATTTTTAAATTTCATGTTTTAATTACAGTCTACAGTCAATGTTATTTTGTAGTAGTTTCAGGTGCACAGCAAAGTGGTTAGACAATCGTATACTTTACAAAGTGATCTCCCTGATATTTCAAGTACCCACCTGGCAACATACATAGTTATTACATTATTATTGACTATATTCCTAATACTTTGCTTTACATCCCAATGACTATTTTGTAACTATCAATTTGTACTTCTTAATCTCGTCACCTTTTACACACAACTCCCCCCTCCCCCTCCCCTCTGGCAACCATCAGTCTGTTTTCTGGTTCTAATGAGTCTGTTTCAATTTTGTTTGTTTATTTTGCTCTTTAGATGCCACATATAAGAGAGATCATATTGCATCTGTCTTTCTCTGTCTGACTTATTTCACTTGGCATAATACCCTCTAGTTCATCTATGGTGTTGCAAATGCTAAGATTTCATTCTTTTTTATGGCTGAGGAATATTCCACTGTATATATATGTACCATCACTTTTTCTAAATGTATTTTTAATTAATTAATTTTTATTATTGACAGTATTAAAGATGTCCCCCTCTTTCCTCCATTGACCCCCCCTTCCCATTCCCACCCCCTCCTGCCTTCTCCAGCCTGTGTCACAACTTTTTAAAAAATTTAATTTATGTATTTCTTTTCTTTTTAAAAATTTTTTGACAGTTTTACAGATGTCCCCTATTCATTCCCTGCTTTTTCTCCTATCCACCCAGCTTCTGCCCCACCCCAGGCCTTCACCACACCATTGTCTGTGTGCATAGGCACAGGCTATGCCTATATGCATAAATGTTCTTATTTTTATTTTTATTTATTGTTGAAAGCATCACAGATGTTCCTCCTACTTTCCCCCATTGACACCCTCCTTCCCACCCCTGCCACCCCCTGCCTTCACCACGCTGTTGTCTGTGTCCAGTGGTTGTGTATCATGCATACAGTTTCTTTGGTTTATTCTTCCGGTCCCCACCCCTCTTCCCTCTGAGGTTTGTCAATCTGCTCCCTACTTCCATGTCTCTGGATCTATTTTGTTCGTCAGCTTATTTTGCTCATTATATTCCATGTATAAGTGAGATCATGTGTACCACAACTTTTTTACCCGCTTGCCTATTGATGGGCGCTTGGGTTGCTTCCATAGCTTGGCTATTGTAAATGCTGCAATGAACATAGGCGTGTACAAATCCTTTCGAATTAGCATTTTGGGTTTCTTCAGATATTTACCCAGAAGTGGAACTGCTGGCTCATAAGGCAGTTCTATTTTTAATTTTTTGAGGAACGGCCATCCTCTTTTCCGTAGTGGCTGCACCAGTCTCCATTTCACCAACAGTGCACATCCTCACGAACATATTGTGTGTTGATTTATTTATGTATATCCCTATGATTTATATATTTTCCATAAAATACTCATATCATATAGTTTTCCTAAAATAATAATTAGTTGGCTTTTATTGCCAACTGATTTTTTTTTTTTTTACCAAGTTTCTAAGTGCATGATTTGTTAAATGGGTCAGACAGGGAGAACCGTTGCAAATTTAGCTAATACATGTCGGAGACTATTTTCCTCTGGAGATGTTTTTTGATTTGGGGTGTGGGCTGAGGCTTGGGCTTGGTCCAGGTAGAGACCTCTGCTGGGAGGAGAAACTCAGTGAAGCTTTTAGCAGTAATACTGGTCTGGATTGACAAATTGGAAACATGGGGGCAGGGGCTCAAACACATGGATCTAGGACCCTTGCTGAGTCTGGGCCATGTGAGAGGCTGTATAAGAGGCAGCAGAGAGCTCCTATCCTATTCATTGTATTTACCAACTAGTTCTACCATAAAGGCAGGAGGACCACTATCTAAAATTGGGGTAAAGTCGAATCTAGATCAAGTCTTACCAAGACTGCAATCCAGCTCCAACCCACCCCAATTCTTGATGGGCCTGAGGTGATCAATGCTTCACCCTACACTATACCTAACATAGGAAAAGAGGATCTTCTCTGGTAAAATACACCACCATCTAGAGACTCTGAACTTACTTATACACAATGTTGGACATACAATAAAAGAATTACTAGATAGGAAGAAAGAAAGGGTTATATGAGATTAAACAAAAGCAAAAGATTATTATCATTTTCTCGTTAAGAGAAATAAAAATTAACAGATTCATATTGACCTAGATGTGAGAGTTAGCAGAGTTGGTAGATTCAAAGCTGAGAAGAGTGAACTGGACCAGGACAGAGATGTGGGAGGCATCAGCATATGCTGGATCAGATCCCCCAGGACAAGAAAGAAGAACAGGCAGAGAGCAGAGGGTGGATTCCAATGCCTGCAGGCCAAGTAGAGGAAGAGAACATGGTTCAGGGTCTGAAAAAGATGGATAAATAGGAGGACAGCTAGGGTTGTGTAGAGTTGTGATGACAAAGCAAGAGAGTATTTTGGGGAGGAGGAAGAGAGCAACATTGTGGACTACTGCAAAGAGGTCAAGTAAGGTGGTGAGAAGAGCTGTTTGAAGAGACAGTTAAGTTTGGGCAGCTTGTGGGAAGCAGAGACTTGCTGATGTCAGCATGCAAGTTGATTGGTGCAAGTTGTCATGCTCTATTTAATCATTAAACTCCAAATAGCTGAGTGTTACCCACCAAACTGTTCAGACCATCCACAGAGCATACTATGTTTCTTTAACTTTAGATATTACTATAGATATTTTCTTGAGCTAACATTTCTTTTAATTAGTGTACATACCTCTTTCTCAGAAATCATGTCTTACCCCTTACGAACTAAAATAATAGTTTCACTATTTGATTCTCACAGCATAAAATAAAAATTTAAACATGCAACAAGATCATCACTTTGAACAAGCTAAATTTAAGCTTTCTCTCCATGTTTCTGAAATATATCGTGTTGCTTTAGTAGATAATTGCTGCCCAGCATTACCCTTTGTATGAGCGTTCAGCAAACTTTTTTGTTTAGAGGGTCACATAGTGAATATTTTAGGCTTTGAAGCATACATATGGTTTCCTATTCATTTTCTCCTGTTCTTAAAACCTGTCAAAAATGTAAAAACAAGTACTTAGCTTGCAGACTCTACAAAACAGACTGTCTGCCAAATTTGGTTCTTGGATCATAGTTTGCAAACTCCTATTTTGACCTTGAAATACTTTATGTTATCTTAAGTGCTTTATTTTATTTGTAGTAGTCTTTCCTGTTATTATAGATATGTGTATGTTAATGCAGCATCACTATATTTAGCATAAATTGTTTCTATCAAAAGCTATTATTATGGTATCTTTATAAAAGATTATGGTTTCTCAGAATGTTTTTTCTTTTTCTCTTCAGGAGTTGATCAAGATTATCCAAGCAAAACTGTAGAGTTGTAGGAGAGTATTCTCTCTCTTTTTTTAAAATCCTTACCCGAGGATATTTTTCTATTTTTCTTCAGATAGAGTGGGAGGGAAGGAGAGAGGAAGAGAGAGAGAAACATTGAAGTCAGAGGGACACATCAACTAGCTGCCTCCCGCACGACCCTGACCAGGGCTGGGACAAACCCACAACTCTTTTATTTTATTTTATATTTTTTTCCCACCTGAGGACATTTTTCCATTTTTTGTTCAGATAGAGTGGGAGGGAGAGAGAGGAAGAGACAGAGAGAAACATCGACATGAAAGGGACACATCGAGTGGCTGCCTCCTGCACCACCCAACCAGGGCCGGGGACAAACTGCAACCGAGGTACATGCCCTTAGCGGGAACCGAACCCGGGTCTCTCTGGACGGCAGGCCAACACTCTAACCGCTGAGCCAAACTGGCCAGGGTATAGAAGAGTATTCTTTACATTAAAGGGGGGCAGAATATGCCACCCCAAATATGCCAAGAACAACCAGAATGTGGTCAAGAGGACTGGAAGCCCTGCCTCCGCCCCTCCTCTTTCTCTTTCTCGCAGGTTCACCGCTCCCTCCACACATTATGCTGTAGGGGAATAAGAGAGAAGACGAAGCCCTAACTCATGGGATGGTAGCTGAAATTACTTCGAGAAAGCCATAAAGTAGTGCTATTACTTAATTTCATTTAAAAAATTTTTGTTTTATAGTGAAGACAGTTTGAACCTGAATGACCTATAAGCAATTTATAATTCTTAGCATATCTCACGATTGCTTTTCCTCTTTTTGAAAACTTTAAACTCATAGAACTTGTGAATCAAGAAAGATACTTTTGCATATAAATTGCAAAAAATTATGTTGTCAGATTACCTTAGTGCAAGATTTTTTTTCAATTTTTAATAATTTATTTTTGTTACAGATGTTTCTCCTCCCCCCTAGAACCCCTCTTCCCCATCTTGTCCCCCCACCCCTCTAGCATTGTTGTGTATGTCCAGTGGTTATGGATACATGCATATAAGTTCTTTGGTTCATCTCATCCATCTCCCCCACCCCCTTACTCTGAGGTCTGTTAGTCTGAACTTTCCATGTCTCCGGGTCTATTTTGTTCATCAGCCCACCTTGTTCATTATATTTCACAAATAAGTGAGATCATGTGGTATTTGTCTTTCTCTGATTGGCTTATTTAGCTCAGCATAATACTCTTGAGGTCCCTCCATGTTGTCTCAAAGGATAAGAGATCTTACTTTCTTATAGCTACATAGTATTCCATTGTGTGTGTGTGTATACACACACACACACACAAAGCTTTTTTATCCACTCATCTATTGATGGACACTTGGGCTGTTTCCAGATCTTGGCGATTATAGATAGTGCTGCCATGAACATAAGGGTACATATATTCTTTCTGATTGGTGTTTCAGGCTTCTTAGGGTATATTCCTAGAAGTGGATCACTGGGTCAAATGGCAATTCAGTTTTCAATTTTCTGAGGAAACACCATAGTGTTTTCCATAGTGGCTGCACCAGTCTGCATTCCCCCCAGCAGTGTACTAGAGTCCCCTTTTCTCCACACCCTCACCAACACTTGTTGTTTGATGATTTGTTGATGGCCGCCATTCTGACAGGTGTGAGGTGATACCTCATTGTTGTTTTAATTTGCATCTCTCTGATGATTAGTGGTGTTGAGCATTTCTTCATATGTCTCTTCATATGTATGTCCTGTTTTGTTTTTTTTTTTTTTTTTTTTAATCCTCACCCGAGGATATTTTTCCATTTTTTGTACAGATAGAGTGGGAGGGAGAGAGAGAGAGAAACATCGATGTGAAGGGACACATCGAGTGGCTGCCACCCGCACGACCAACCAGGGCCGGGGACAAACTGCAACCAAAGTATGTGCCCTTAGCGGGAACCAAACCCGGGTCTCTCCGGACCGCAGGCTGACGCTCTAACCGCTGAGCCAAACTGGCCAGGGCTTGTATGTCCTGTTTTGAGAGGTGTCTATTTAGCTCCTCTACCCATTTTTTAATTGGATTCTTTGTCTTCCTTTTGTTGAGTTGTATGAGTACTCTATATATTTTGGAAATTAACCCCCTATCTGAAGTATCATTGGCAATTATGCTCTCCCATATAGTGGGTTCCCTTTCCATTTTGATGGTTGTTTCTTTTGCTGTGCAGAAGCTTTTGAGTTTGATGTAGTCCCATGTATTCATTTTTTCCTTTGTTTGTATCAAAGGTGATGTATTAGTGAAAATTCTGCTGCATATGATGTCCAAAATTTTGTTGCCTACAGTTTCTCCTAGGATTTGTATGGATTCACGAGTCACATTTAAGTCTTTTATCCATTTTGAGTTTATTTTTTTGGATGGTTTAAGTTGATGGTCTAATTTATTTATTTATTTATTTATTTTGCATGTAGCTGCACCATTTATTAAAGAGGCTGTCTTTACTCCATTGTATGCTCTTGCCACCTTTGTCAAATATTAATTGAGCATAAAGTTTTGGGTCTATTTCTGGGTTCTCTGTTCTATTCCATTGATCTATGTACCTGTTCTTGTGCCAATACCAGACTGTTTTGATTACAGTAGCTTTGTAGTATAACCTGATATCCGGTATTGTGATCACTCCTACTTTGTCCTTCTTTTTCAAGATTGCTGTGGCTATTCGGGGTCTTTTTTGGTTCCATATAAGTTTTGAAGTATTTGTTCTAGTTTTGTGAAGTATATCATTGGTATTTTGATGGGGATTGCATTGAATTTATAGATTGCTTTGGGTAATAGGGACATTTTAATGATGTTAATTCTTCCAATCCATGAACAAGGTATGTGCTTCCACTTTTTTATATCTTCCTCTATTTCTCTTTTCAATTTCTGCAATTTCTTTTCAATTTCTTTTCCTGTAATTTTCTGCAAATAGGTCCTTTATTTCTTTGGTTAAGTTTATTCCTAGGTGTCTTAATTTTTTTTGCCATGATGGTAAATGGGATTGTTTTTTTAGTTTCTCTTTCTGTGACTTTGTCATTGGTGTATAAGAATGCCGTTGGTTTCTTGACATTAATTTTGTATCCTGCTACATTGCCAAATTCATTTACTGTATTAAGTCTAGTAGATTTTTGATGGAGTCTTTAAGGTTTTCTATGTATAATATCATGTCATCTGCAAATAATGACAGTTTCACTTCCTCCTTTCCAATTTGGATCTCTTTTATTTTTACTTCATGTCTGATTGTTGTGGCTAAGACTTCCAGTACTATGTTAAATAAGAGTGGTGAAAGTGGGCATCCCTAACTTGTTCCTGTTTTTAAGGGAAATGTTTTTAGTTTTTGCCCATTGAGTATGATGTTGGCTGTAGGTCTTTCATATATGGCTTTTATTATGTTGAGATATGATCCCTCTCTTCCCACATTGCTAAGCATTTTTATCAGAAATGGGTGATGAATTTTGTTGAATGCTTTTTTAGCATCTGTTGACATGATCATATGGTTTTGATCTTTCATTTTGTTTATGTGGTGTATCACATTTTTTGATTTGTGAATATTGTACCAGCCTTGCCTTCCTGGGATGAATCCCACTTGGTCATGGTAAATAATTTTTTTAGTGTATTGCTGGATCTGATTTACTAACATTTTGTTAAGGATTTTGGTATTTATGTTCATCAGGGATATTGGCCTATAGTTTTTCTTTCTGTGTAGTGTCTTTTTCTGGTTTTGGAATTAGAATTATGCTGGCTTCATAAAACAAGTTTGGAAGTTTTCCTTCTTCTTGAATTTTTTGAAATAGTTTGAGGAGAATGGGTGTTAGTTCTTCTTTGAATATTTAGCAAAACTCCTCCGTGAAGCCTTCCAGGCCTGGGCTTTGGTTTGCGGGGAAAGTCTTGATTACCTCTTCAATTTCCTTAGTTGTTATTGGTCTGTTCAAGTTTTCTATCTCTTCCCCGTTCAGTTTTGGGAGACTGTGTTTCTAGAAATTTGTCCATTTTACTTAGATTGTCTAATTTGTTGCTGTTTAATTGTTTATAATATTTGTTAGCAATCCTTTGTATTTCTGTGGTGTCAGTTGTTACTTCTCTTTCATTTCTGATTTTGTGTATTTGGATTCTCTCTCTTTGTTTCTTGGTGAGTCTAGCTAAGGGTCCAACAATCTTGTTTATCTTTTTGAAAAATCAGCTCTTTTTTTTATTGATCCTTTGAATGGGTTTTTTTTTTTTGGGGGGGGGGGAGGTCTCTATGTCATTGATTTCTGCACTGATCTTTACTCTTTCCTTCATTCTACTTGCTCTGGGGTTTTCTTTTTGTTTGCTTTGTAGTTCTTTAAGTTGTGAGGTTAGATGCCAATTGGGATTTTTTGTTTGTTTGTTTCTTGAGGTAGGCCTGTAATGCTATGAACTTCCCTCACAGAACTGCTTTCGCTGCATCCCATAGATTTTCTGTTGTTGTGTGTCAATTTTTATTGGTTTCCAGGAAGTTTTTAATTTCTTCCTTGATCTCCTTGGTAACCCATTTATTATTTAATAACATGTATTTAGCCTCCATGTGCTCAAATGTCTTGGCATCTTCTTGTTGCAATTAATTTCTAGTTTTATGCCATTGTGATCTGAGAAGATGCTTGATATGATTTCAATCTTCTTGAACTTGTAGAGACTTAGTTTGTACCCTCACATGTGGTCTGTCTTTGAGAATGTCCCATGTGCACTTGAAAAGAATGTGAATTCTGCAGTTTTGGGGTGTAATTCTCTGTAGATAGCTATTAAATCCATTTGGTCTAATGCTTCATTTAAAGTCTCTGTTTCCTTGTTAATTTTTTTAGTCTAGAGGATCTATCCAGTGATGTCAGTGGAGTGTTGAAGTTCCCTGCTATGACTGTGTTGTTGTCGATTTCTCCTTTGAAGTCCTCCAGAAGATTTTTAATATATGTTGGTGCTCCTATATTGTGTACATATATGTTTACCAAGTTTATATTTTCCTGTTGAATAGATTTTTTCAATATTATGTAGTGGCCTTCTTTGTCTCTAGAATGGCCTTCATTTTGAAATCTATTTGATCAGATATGAATACTGCTACCCCAGCTTTTTTTTCCTTTCCATTAGCTTGGGAGAATTTTTTCTATCCCTTTACTTTCAGCCTATGTTGTGAGGTGGTTCTCTTGTAAACAACATAGATATGTGTCATACATTCTTATCCAATTGGCCACTCTGTGTCTTTTTATTGGAGGGTTCAATCCATTTACATTTAAGGTGATTATTAATATGTACTTATTTATTGCCATTTTTGTTTAGTGTGGTTCTAGTTTTCTTCCTATGTCTTCTACTAATTACAGCAGTCCTTTTAACATTTCTTGCAGTGCTGGTTTGGTGCTAATATATTCCCTTAGATTTTTTTTTGGTCTGGGAAGCTCTTTATTTGACCTTCTATTTTGAATGATAGCCTTATTGGATAGAGTAGTCTTGGATTCAGATTCTTGTTTTTTTATGACCTTGATTACCTTATGACATTCCCTTCTGGCCTGTAGTGTTTCTGTGGAGATGTCAACTGAGAGCCTTATGGGGGTTCCTTTGTAGGTAACCTGTTGCTTATCTCTTGCTGCCTTTAGGATTCTCTCTTTGTCTTTAATTTTTGGCATTTTAATTACTATGTTTCTTGGTGTGGGCCTGTTTGGGTTCTTCTTACTTGGGGCTCTCTGTGCTTCTTGAACTTGAATGCCTTCTTTCTTCACCAAGTTAGGGAAGTTTTCTGTCACTATTTCTTCAAATATATTCTCTAATCCTTGGTCATTTTCTTCTTTGGGGATTTCTATGATGTGAATGTTGTTATGTTTGCAGTTGTCCCACAGTTCTCTTAAGCTGTCTTACTGTTTTAAATGGTTTTTTCCTTTTGGTTTTCTGATTGGTTGATTTTTTTTTACCCTGTCTTCTAATTCACTGATCCGGTCCTCGGCTCCTCAGCTTCCTCTACTTTGCTGTTTATTTCTTCCATTGTGTTCTTTTCTTTTATTTTTTAGCCTCACCCAAGGACATTTTTCCATTTTTTGTACAGACACAGTGGGAGGGAGAGAGAGGAAGAGGGGGAGCTAGAGAAACATCGATGTGAAAGGGACACACCAAATGGCTGCCACCTGCACAACCCAACCAGGGCCGGGGACAAACTGCAATCAAGGCATGCACCCTTAGCGGGAACCGAACCCGGGTCTCTCTGGACTGCAGGTCAACACTCTAACCGCTGAGCCAAACCGACCAGGACCCATTGTGTTCTTTATTTCTACTATGTCATTCTTCATTTCCACTTGGTTGGTTTGCAATGTTTCTATATCTTTACTCACGGTGTTGAGGTCCTTACTCATGCTGTTGAGCTTCCCCAAGATCATGACTCAGATCTCTATCTCTGATAACTTTCTTAACTGCATTTCATTGATCTCATCTTCAGTAGAGTTCTCTTGTTCTTTCATTTGGGATTTGTTTCACCATTTTGGCTATCTCAGTGGGCTTCGAAGCCTGCCAAATTTTCCCTGTAGGTGTTGGTGTTCTGCTGTTTTAGGCTTTTTCTACTGGATTTGGATGAGTGTGGGAGGACCCATGTTAAACATCACTGTCAAGTCTTACTTTCCTGGGTAGATTTGCAAGCTCAGGAAAGGTTCAGTTATCGTCTAGCTTTTTGCCTGGAGGCTATTATTAGTCTCAGTTACTTGATGAGCCTTGGGTTGTAGCCCTCAGCTGAATCCTTAATTTCATTTTTAAAAGGCTGTGCCTAATGAAGATATCAGAATATGCCCCCTAAAAAACTGCTTTAAAAAATCATGTAGGATGCATCATTGAGATTTTTGCATCTGCTTTGCATCTGTTTTAGTGCCTGTATGAATCCCACATTAATGCATATATACATATGTGAAAACTGTATATAATATATAATCCTTGTTAAATCACATATAACACGAGGTTTTATGTACTCTCTTTCCACTTGATGTTATTCTTTCAGCAACCTGTAATGCCGTCGAAATTCACTGAAGGCTACATTTTTAACAACTGCCAAATATTTTCTAATATAAATTTACATTTATTTAATCATCTTCCTCTCACGTGGCTTGATCCAAACTTGTTATTGTTGTAAACAATTTAGGGATGTGGCCAATTTTAATCTTGAATTGTTACTCTTATCCTGCCGGCCAAAACATCAACTCAAGATGTCCCGAGAAGAAGAGATAGAATGTGAACAATGCAGCATGGGACCCAATGACTATAATGATCACACTGAACTTATGCCTCATCTGCATTGGTAGATACAGGAGGGGCAGATGGTTTACAAAGTGTGTCCAAGGTCACACAGCTAATCAATGGAAGAATTGTGATTTGAACCCAAGTCGACTTCACCAAAATTCACACTTTTTCTTTACAGTGTTTGTGCTTGTTCTGACTTAATGAAGATTTATTGTGTACCTCCATAGGGGCACCTGAGTATCATGGATATTGCACAGTAAGACTTGTCTTACAGCTGCACTTACCTGTTTTACCAATGGTAAATGCAATTATGTCTTTTTTATTCCTCAAATTAAATGAGAAATAAAATTTCTCTCCCCATCTTTGAAGGTCTTCCTTCCTTGCTCCTGACATTTTAAGCCTATCAACACCCATGCCTAGAGCACACATGCATACACATACATGTGATAGGTGTAAGAATATGAGGAGCTTTCTCAACTGAAGGGTCAATGGTCTTAGTCAATCGATACTAAATAGTGTCAGAGAAAAAACCACAAGTCTAATGGTCTTAGGCTGGCCCTGTAGCTGTTGCTGCCACATGGTGTCACTGTTGAAACACAGGCAGACCAGCTGCCCCCGTGCTGTCTCCTTTGTCTCCAAAACTGGGCTTGAGTTTTCCAACCTCAACCTTTCCTCCCTGAATGACCTGCTTACCTGAAAGTCTGATGCAATCCCTGGCTACTGTCTGGCTTTGCTCCTCCACTCAGACACTTCTTTCCAATGAGCTGAGTCACCATCATTCATTATACATACACACATACATACATGATACACAGACACTTGATTTACCTGCCTCAGGTGTACAAACACAGCTCACAGATTCTTGAGCCTTACATATCAGTGATCTGGGTTCAACTCTACTCATTGGTAATGCAGTTTATTGTGTGTAGACATGTAGTAGGGGTAATCTGATAGGGATAATTCTATGTATTTTTTTCCTTTCAGCCAAACAAAATTTTTGACCCCTCTTTCTTACCTTGAGTGTTCATGTGCATGAAAGGCATGCAGCCTTGCACAGCTCTGCTCACAGGTAAGAACCACTGGTAACATTCATAGTGGCCAAAAAAAAGAAAAGAAAAGAAACTGGGAACAAGTAACACACTGAGGAGGATATAGACCTGCTCAGCCTAGAGTTTGTTGGTTCAGTGTGTCATTATTAATTCATTGGGAATAATTAGTATGCATAGTAAATTATATGCCATTTTCAACAGATCCTTGTGGCATTTTAGCAAAATACCTCCTTCCTGTAAGGCCAGTCCCAACACCCACTCTCGGGCTCCAGCTGCTTCTGACACTTCTCTTCATTAATAACTCTCTCTCTTCTGTGTCTTCAACCCCTCGCTTTGTCTTGATTTCTGTTTCATCAGCTTTTAAACACGTTTCAGTATCTTTTATCTTAAGAAAACTTTCTATCAACTTGCCAAATTTTTGTATTCTGAGAATAATGTCCTTCATCTGAAACTGGACCACTGACCAAAGCTTACAGGGATGACCTTGCCCTATTGCCTGCCAAAAAATCTCATGATCTTAGTGACCAATTGCAATATCAACAATTGAAATATTTTGGGTCATAATGCAATGCTAGGACCCCAAACCCATTTATTTCTAATCCTACGTGCCTTGATTCCATTTGCTTCGGTTACCCCCAGAAGTCCAAACAGTTGCACACATTTACTATCACCTGAAATCTCCCTATGTTCTTCTCTGAAGATCACTAATCTGTCCCAGTCTGCAAACTTCTCTATTCACATCACTGCCCTCTGGAATTCCTGCACTGTGACTGGCCACCTCTCCTTTGTCATAGCTCAGGACAACTTAAAACAGTTCTGGAGGCTGGGAAATCCAAGATCAAGATGCTGGAAGATTTTGTTTGCAGTGGGAACTCTCTTTCTGGCTGTGAACATCTGCCTTCTCACTCTGTCCTCACATAGAGGAGAAAATGAGCTCCAGTCTCTTCCTCTTATAAGACTACTAGTCTGGTCATGGGGGCCCCACCTTCACAACCTCACCTAAACCTAATTACCTACCAAAGACCACACCTCCAAATATCATCACATTGGGGATTAGGACTTCAACATGAATTTTGGAGTGACTCAAACATTCAGCCCATATATTTTGTTACTGGGCTCCCAAAATTTAAGTTATCTTCCCATACAAAATATATCACTCTTATTCCAATAACCCCAAAAGTCCTAACTCATTTCAGCATCGACACTAAAGTGTAAATTCCAAAGTCTAAATAGTATCTAAATCATAAATGGATAAGACTCAAGCTATGATTCATCTTGAGACAAAATTTATCTTTAGCTATGAACATGTGTAACCAGGTAAGGCAAACACATCCAAAATACAATGGTATGCAGACTGTTATTTCACGTAAATAGTAAAGTAATCAACTAGAAATTTCTTCATCTTCTCATTTCTAAGTCCAGAAACCTCTCTGCATCTAAACCCAAGTCACTTTTTCCTCCAAAAGGAGGGAGTTCATTTTATACAAGGTCAAAGCCTCTATCTCCTTCATTTGAGCTCTGCATCCCATCCCTGTCAGCCTCCTCACACTATTTGTTTAAAAAAATTTTTTTTTCTTTATTGAATTTTAGAGAGCTTGAAAGGGAGAGGGAGAGAGAGAGAGAAACATCGATGAGAGAGAACATCGATTGGCCGCCTCCTGCATGCCCCCGACTGGGGATTGGGTTCACAACCTGGGCATGTGCCCTCACCAGGAATCGAACCAGCAACCTCCTGGTGCATGGGTCAACGCTCAACCACTGAGCCACACGGGCTGGGCCTCATACTCTTTGATAGTTCACTCTCCAACTTTACTTGTTTCTCTTTTAATTGGACCTTTTTTTTTTTTTTTTGGTGAGGAGATAGAGTTAGTTTGTTTTGTCAGTTTTTCAAAGCTTATTGATCCTCTTTAGTTTATTTTTATATCAAATTTTATTTTATTCTTCTCTTTTTATTGCCATCCCAAATTATTTGGGCAATTTGTTGTTTTGTATTATTATGTTTTTGTTGTTGACTCAGTTCATTAAAATTTCAGACTTTGTTCTTTTCCAATGCAAATATTTTAGACTGAAAACTTTCCTCTAATGACTGTTTTAGCTGTCTGCCATATATTTTATAATTTATTTTATTATCATTTGTTGGATATTTTAATTTCCATTTTGATTTCTCCTTTCATTATGGGTCACTTAAATGTGTATTTCTTAATTCTAATATATGCAGATTATATTTATGTTTTGTAATTTATTACTAGATTCACTACAGTGTGATTAGAGGATATACCCTGTACTATTTTATACCTGAAATTTGTTAAGACCTTCTTTGTACCCCAACATAAGGCCACATTTTATAAATATTTCATACTTGCTTGAAAAGAAGATGTATTCTCCACTGCTGGGTGCAGGATTATACATTTATATATCTATTAGTTAATGTTAATTATGCTATTTAAATATTTTATATGTTTATTGATATTTTTGTCTGCTTATTTTATTGAGTATTAATATTTTTCATTATGATTGTGTGTTTCTCTACATTGACTTGTATATTTTAAATATTTTTGGTGCCACATTAGTATGTGCACACAAATGTAAAATTTGCTTTATGTTTTTTATAAACTGTATCATTTATTATTATGAAAATAAACTTTTATATAATGTCTACATGGTACTTTTATTTTTTAATCCTCACCTGAGGACATTTTTGCATTTATCTTCAAATAGAGCAGGAGGGAGAGAGGGAGGAAGAAAGAGAGAGAAACATCAATGTGAGAGAGACACATCAACTGGTTGCCACCCACACAAACCCAACCAGGCCCAGGGACAAACTACAACTGAGGTACATGCCCTTAACGGGAACGAAACCCGGGTCTCTCTGGTCTGCAGGCCGATGCTCTAACCTCTGAGCCAAACTGGCCAGAGCTGCATGGTACATTTTTTATTACTATTACTTTTTATTTATGATTTCTTATGTTACAAGTGTATCTCTCATAAACAACATATAATTGTTATTTTATTTTTTTTTATCCAATCTGAAAGTCTTTCTTTATCTGATTTTTTTTTCATTCACTTACACTTAACACAGGGTGGGGCAAAAGTAAGTTTATAGTTGTGAATATGCAAAACACAGTTTATTCTTTTATTTTTAAAAAATAGTTTTGTTTTTTTTTTAAATTATATACGTCACATTGAGAGCTTCAGAAAATATAATTACAATGATTTCAAATGCAATCCCTGGATTCAATAAATAGCCTCTATAATTACTTTCAATCAATGTTTAGAAATGTATGTAGACACTAAGTCAGCTAACAAATAAAAAAAGTAAAATAACTATAGAAACTATAAATCTCAGGAATGAGGAACATGCATGATCAGTTAAGTCATGTTGCCACTGTGTTTTTTAAAAAAACATGATTCACATTGTTTCAATCAAATATATCTCTACTTCAAGAGTTAAATTAGACTGCTGATGCTAAAATTTAAAACTATGATCTTTGTTACCTTAAACTAAATTTAGTTTAATACAAAGAAATTCAAGAAAATTTCAAGACCCTTGATCAGAGGCTTTTGCTACTTGTATTACACTGGTATACACGTAGGTTCAGGTAAGGCTAAGAGGAGTGTTATCCATTGAAGACTTGATCAAAGAAACAGGTGAACTAAGCAGTCTGTAAACTAGCTAGCCATCAAGAAATTACCAATAAAGAACTCATGTTAGTAACTAACCATGTTTAAAAAGCCGTAGCCAATGTTATAAAAACAAAACATTTAGAATAATATTTATGAATACAAGCATACTTTATTTTTTGCCTTCTATACATAATCATCTTTGAAATGCTAAAAGTGAGCTCCAACTGTGGTGCTTTTGAGAAGCTGCAGGTGCGCATGGTAAATCTACTGATTTACCTTCTCAAAGTATTCTTTGGAAGCAGTTGGATGTGGCTTGATTGTAGGAGAATCCGGGTTCCAGTTTGTTGGGCAGACTTCTCCTTGGACTTCCACAAACTGGAATGCCTTCACCAGGCCGAGGGTCTCTTCCACGCTTTGATCCACTGGTAGATCATTGACACTCAAATGATTGATGACTCCATTGGGGTCAATTATGAAGAGACCTCTTAGTGCAAGACCAGGGCCTTCTAACAGCACGCCGTAGTCTCCAAAGTCTGTTTGGCCAAATCTGACAACACACAAAGGTGTCTGGCCCAAACCGCCATTCTTCCTCGGTGTGTTGATCCAGGCGAGATGGCTGAATCCATGGAAACTGAGACAACTTCACAGATCACACCATGAAACTCACGGGCTTTGTCACTAAAAGCAGTAATTTCTGTAGGACACACAAAGATGCAATCCAAAGAATAGAAAAAGAGCACCAAATATTCCCCCTTAAAGTCATCAAGGCTTAATTTTTTGAACTCTCGTTTGACAACTGCTGTACCCTTAAAATAGGGTGTGTGCTGGTGACAGCTGGAACATGGTATGAGGAACTGGTGCTAAAGGCACATTTTGCTTAACTGGCAGCAGATCACAGTACACTTGTCAAACATATTCTTTGAGAAGCAGTAGGCCTAAGGGCTGCAGAGGGAGAGATGCCCCAGGGAATGGTGCTCACACAATGGGCAACCGTAACCCAGAGCAGCCTTCCCAGTGCGCCCCAATCTTCAGTGCAGGAGAATGACAGGGAGGACCCAGAATCAAAGAGGGCAGGGTCTGTGGGGGTAGGCCGGAAAAGCTATTCTATTATTATTTATTAATTATTGTGTGTGTGTGTGTGTGTGTTTTGTGGTATGTGCCCCTAGCAGGAACCCAACCCGGGATTCTATGGTCCACAGGCCAACGCTCAACCGCTGAGCCAAACTGGCCAGGGCTAATTATTGTATTATTTTCATGCAAACTGTAAACCTACTTTTGCCCCACCCTGTATAATTAGCAATATATTTAAGTTAAAAGTCTCTATCTTAAGTATATTCTATTTGTTGAACCTATTTCGTTTTTTGTTTTGTTCTTTCTTACCTACTTTTGGATCAATAATTTCTATGGTCACATTTTCCCATTATTTGGGAAGTTATATACTATTTTTATTATTTGTTACTCTGGAAATTACAACATGTATTCTTAACTTATCAAAGTCTAATATTAATTGAGATGTTTTTTCTCTCCTGCCAGGAAATGTAAGGAGATAAGAAGACTTTTTCTCCATTTATCTCTTACTTGCTCAATTACTGTGGCTATTATATATTTTATTTCTCTTTTTATAGAAAATAAACCCCATAGACCTTATTGTTACTGTTTAAGAGTCAACATTTATTTAGATAAACTTTTTATGCTTTTTACTTCATTTACTCTTCATTCATTCCTGCATCTCTGACCTTCCATTTTGTGATCATTCTATTTCTTCTTGCAGAATACCATTTACTGCTTCCTTTAATATAGTTTTGTGAATGGAGAATTCATAGCATACTCTATGATTCTCAGCTATGTCTTTGTCTTTCTACATAGCATGCTGCATAGGTTGTTTTTTTCAGCTCACATATTGTGTCTTACACCTGGCTTGTTGTACTCATAGACGTCCCTCTAGTTCTTAATTTCAGTTGTATTTTTAATTCTAGAATCTTGCATATCTACTTCTATTTGTACTTCCTGTGTTGTTTTTCATATTTTTCAATTTGCTAATAAAATTTTCAAGCTTGGCTTGTCTCTCTTTTACTAATAATAAATATAGTTCTTTTACTTGATATATTTTAATGATAGATTCTAACATTTTACACCAACATCTAGCTCTGCTTCCTGCCTTAGGATTATATCTAGCTCTGCTTCTTGCCTTAGAAGTATATGTAGCGACCACGTTGAAGTCAAAGGTGTGTGAACTTGGGAGCAGAAGTGAGGTGTGTCATTTTTAGGCAGAAGCTTGAAGAGTCAGTACATGCTTCACCATGCTCTTCTTTCCTTTCGCTGTGGTTATTGGTAATATTTCAGAGAGTGACTCGTCTATCAGCCTGCAACCCAGAGTAAAAACAGGAATAATGGGGGTGAGTGCCACCATTCTACTTGTGATGGACGTAAAATGTGAGATAAAAATAAAACAAAACATTTGCTGTTTTAAGCACTGAAATTCTTGAGTTGTTTATTACTGCAGTAGAACTAGATCTATCTGATTGAAATAGATATTAAAATTAAGATTGCAGTGCTATTGTAACAAACAACCTAAAATATGGGGCTTTGGTTTATGAGATGGGCATTAGTTTGCAAGGAAATTGGTAATAAAGACTAGAAGAATGGTAACCAGGTTATGTAGTGGCAAAGTACTTAGTAAAACTGTCATCCACATTAACTTAGAAGGCAAATTATGTACCCAATAATTTTTTAGTTTTATAGACTTTTATTAGCATGTGTTGGCTGCTATGGGCTTGATTTGAAAGTTTATTACAAGAAAGAGACATGAGCAGAACAATATTGTCTGATATGCAAACAAGAATGAAAAATAATAGATAGTCTATAAATTCAGGGGCTTATAGGTTGAAAGAAATGCTTCTCAAATTCAAACACTAAAAGATAAAATCGAGGAATTATTAGAATGTCAAAGGCTAATTAAAATCAGTCTTGAGGCAAGGATCAAATGAAGAGTATGGTTGTCACATCGGTTATTAAAATTTTTGAATAGACTAAGATACTGCCAGTAAATACTTTTAGTTGGACCAAAGAGCTCAGGAAAAAGAGACTAAGTGTGTGGCTCTCCCAACAATAGTTTACAAACACAAGATAGCTGTAGCTATGCCTCTGTGTGGGACATGAGACAAAAACAAAACAAAACAAAAAACTGGTTCTAAAAAATAGATAATAAACTGCCTACATTTTTCAGAGAATTGTATTGTACAAAGAGCCAGCAGCTTGGACTTAATGAGATTGTGACTAATACTTAAGAAGCCAGTTAGACACCTGCTGTACACTGAATGTTTGTGTCCTCCCAAAATTCATGTGTTGAAACCTAATTCCCAACATGATGGTATTTGATGTAGGGGCCGTTCGAAGGTGATTAGAACAGAGACCTCATAAGTGGTGTTAGTGTTCTAATAAAAGAGACTCCAGAGAGATCCCTGATCCTCCTGCCATATGATGATATAGTGAAAAGATGGCCATCTAAGAACTGGGAAGTGGGTTCTCAAGACACCAAATCTGCTGCTGTCTTGACCTTGGAATTCCAGTCTCCAGAAGTGTGAGAAGTTAATTTCTGTTGTTTGTAAGCTATACCGGCTATAATGTTATGTCATAACAGCCTGAACAGACTAAGACGACATCCATATTTCCACCAGAAGGATGCTGGCTGAGAAGTTCAGCCCTCAAGAAAGGTCTAGTCTTCAATGCTCTTTCAAGTTGTGGTCTAGGATAAGGGAGAAAAGAAGCCTCTAGAGAGCTGAGCCAAGCAGTATGGAGAACAATGAGCTGGGGGAGGTACTTTCAGAAAAAGAGCACATCCCACCCCCAGAGTATAAAGTCTTTTGTAGCATCTGCTCAGCCTGATTTTGAAATTGCTATTACTAGGGACTTTTGTATGTCTCACATTTTTGGTCTTTCAGTGTAGGAGAGTGTACTGGTATTCTATCCCACTGACTTTTGGGAGTGTGAGGAGCAGACTATTTCTTTAGTTCCCAAGTCTCCAGATCAAAAGCCACATCTAGATCTGACATAGAAAGTATAATGAGTTACTCAGATTCTAGTTTTGAGCAGTGATGGGATGAAAATTTTGGACATTTCTCTTGAGCACTGGTTGAATGTGCTCTTCACTGCGAAAGGAGAGGGAAACTAATATTTTATCTTTAGCAGGGCAGGATCTGAAAAATTATATTACTAATTACCAATTTCTGGTTTCTCATCCTGTAGGAGGATTCCCAACTCTATCAAACACAGTCATGTGAGTTGCAATAAGCAATGAAATATGAGAGAACTGATGTGTGTCACTTCTAAGAAGAAGGTTTTAAAATGAGTACATGCTTTTACTGTCACAGTTACTGAAGATATTCTAGACAGCAACTACCTTGTCATACAAGGCTTCTAACTAAAGACGTAGGTGACAAAATTATTTGTAAAAATATTTTTAAAGATAGGGTAATATTATCTTCCTCTGTAGAAAATATTTTCTTTCCTCTGGGGCACTAACAACAAGGATGTTTTTAATACAGTTCCAAAATTTGAGACTATCTGTCCTCCCAGTTGACCCAAAGCTGGACTTCTATCATAATGTCCTTGAAGTCACCCTTTTTCCTGGGGTAGAGTCCATTAGGCTCCAGCCCTTGGCTGGTTCTAAACTCTCCGACTGTTGCTCCCATAGCTCTGGAATGTTGTCCCAAGTATAATTCAGTCTTTTAGTTGTTAGTTCCTAATTGATAAATGCCCCTAGGATAGAAGCAGTGCTATAGACGGAGCTAAAATCTCCTAATGCTTTTTGCATCCAAGATCTTGGCATAGCAATTTCATATTATAATATATTAATGATATATTATTTTTAAGAGGAATATGTCTTAAGCTGGAGTGTTAGAACAAATAGTCTTTCATTACCATTAGCTATAGTATTTTTTTTTTTTAATCCTCACCCAAGGACATTCTTTCCATTTTTTGTTCAGATAGAGTGGGAGGGAGAGAGAGGGAGAGACACATCGATGTGAAAGGGACACATTGAGTGGCTGCCACTGGCATGACCCAACCAGGGCCGGGGACCAACTGCAACCGAGGTAGGTGCCCTTAGCGGGAACCGAACCTGGGTCTCTCTGGACCGCAGGCCGATGCTCTAACCGCTAAGCCAAACCGGCCAGGGCTCTAGTAAGTTTTTATTCCCCATCTTTCCAGGTTCTCATGGAGGCACTCACTGTGTATTTCAGGTACTGACTACATTTTATTTCTTTGATGATTTGATATGCTTCATTATTTACTATAATGAAATATTTCTAAAAATCATGTTTTCTTTTTGTCCTGACTGCCTGAGAATTCAAATTTGAAGCTTAAACATAATGATGAGATTGAATTTAGGTTGATTTTATACTTAATTTGTTGCCCTATATTCTTGCAAGTATCTTTTAATAGGCTACTTTGTTACATACAATGTGGAAAGAGGCAGGCACAAATAACTCACATCAAACACAAAGCACAAATAAAAATATAGTCTTTTATTATGAGAGAGCAGGATTCTAAATCACACACATTTTGAGTGTGTGGAATATAGCTCTAAAAATGTCAGAGATCACTAACCATATTCCAGAACTTACTCAATGTAATGTTTATCTGAATAATTGCCTGTCTGCATTTCTTCTTAATTTTTTGAAAGAATATAAGGGAGTTTCCGATAACACTTTATTAATCTTCCCATAACCTAAAGAAATGACTCACTAGCTATATAATTATTGCTGACGTTTTAGTCTAGATAGCCTGACACTTCTATAATTCATTGTCCTATTTTGTCTCTGAGTCAATAATTCAGTACCAGCCTGGCTGATGTCAGTTCCTCCATTGGTTCCAATGACTTTTTAAGCAGTTAATTGCCTAAATTACATTCTTAATGTAATTCAAATTTGAAGCTTAAGCACATTGATCAGATCGAGACTTGGTTGATTGGAGTGATTGAAAGAGAGTGATTTTTCTTCCCTGAATCAAATACAGACTGATATAATATCTGTTTCCTGTGAGTTCCAATATAATCTTTACTTTTCATGACTAAAAGACACGATGGTTTCAAGTATATATGTCTATGATACGTGATCAGTATATTGCATCGTGTGCCCACCACCCAAAGTCAAATTATCTTCCATTACTATATATTTGGTCTCCTTTACCTACATAACCTTATTAACCAATGTCATCCCAATAAATTTAATAACAGTTACTTGAAAAAAAAGCCACAATGGAAATCTTTTTTCTTGCCTGACAAGATCAGTGCCCTCCCATTTTATCCATGTGGTTTGAATGAATGCTGCCATGTTATTATATACTCTATACTCATGACCACGTTAGTTGGTGCAAAGATGATAAACTGACCCAAGATGAATCAATCAGAATATTTTCTTGGAATTTCCAAACTTGGGTCTAAGGAACAAGTCTCAAACCTTCTCTGGTGCTGAAGCTGAGAGATGGAAGATCAAGTTGCTTCCAGGAGTAATTTTCCCCAAACTTTAGGGGCAAGCTGCTCTGATAGAATAAAATTGACAACACCAAGAGAAATACAGACAATAGACAGAAAACCTGTTTTCCTTTCATCATTGGGGGTCAGTAAAATTTTTGCTTTTCTCATACTTAATGGAGTCAATAGTTGGAGTTGTGTTTCTATCACAGCCAAAGAAATCTTGAATACTAAAAAAAGATTTTAGACCAAGTAAAACTGCTCAGTGGCAATGGCTAGCCTGCTGTTGACCATACAGAGGTCAGAGCCTTAGGGAAAAAAGTTTATAATGTCAGAGGGATAACTAAAAGAAGTGGGCAGTAGAGAAGTAAAGGTTGATATCTCCCATATTAATCAGAAAAAAGTAGATGCCCATCCCTTGCTTTTCCCTCCATTTAATCTTTGTTAATAAAAGACATGATTAGTTGGTGATATGTAGACAGTTAATACGCATAGCACATTAAGTTTGCATCTTAAGTTGCCTGTTCTACTCCAATCACATGGCAGTGATGGATATAATATACAAACCAGAAACAAAAATTACATAGCTAAGGTAAAAAATCAAGATTGCCATTTAAAAAAAAGATTTTTTACTGATTTTTTTTTAAGAGGGAGAAATATTGATGTGAGAGTGAGACATCCATTGGCTGCCTCCTGTATACGCCCTACCAGGGATGGGGCCCACAACCTGGGCATGTACCCTGACCAGAAGCAAACCAGTAACGTTTTGGTGTGCTGGATGATGCCCAACCAACTGAGCCACATGGGCCAGGGCAGGATTGGTATTTTCATGGACCAGAAATTGAATAGAAGCTCCCAGCAGAGGTGGAGGCTGAAGCCATAGTGAATCTCAGATGGGGCAGAAGTAGCTGAGAGTTTGGTTCTTGATGGGTAATGGGATCTGGAGGTTAGGGGCCGGATGGGGCTCCCTGTCTCTCAATGGGCTCTGAAACACAGTTGTTCTTGCTACCACCTGAGACTCGGGCAGTTATGAGCTCAGGGCTGAGGGAGGATAAAGAGAGTCCTCATGGTCAAGTACTAGTCTTGGGGATTTAATATATCATATCCTCCGTGTCACTGAAGCTTACGAGTACCAGCAATGTCGTCAGCTCTGGTCTGGCTGTGGGCTTGGAAGTGCTGGATGGAGGCAACCATTAGGCAGAGTGACGGAGAACAGGGAGGAGAGAAAAACAAAAATCGAAACAAGAATCTTGCCCACCTTCTAAAATAGCCAAAATTCCAACGTACTTTTGAATTGTATGCTAAGAAAAACCACTAACAGAATCAATAATCAGAAGGTGAGTGAGTTCAATCCATGTTACATTTACTTCAAAGAACAAATATGACAGAATTTATAATATGAATATGTTTAAGATGCTTCAATAGAGAAATAAAAACACAACTTGCATCAAGTATGATCAAGAAATCATGAACCAAAGACATAATGTAAGAAGGGATCAATAGTTCTGTATTAAAAATTTCAGGGAAAGAGAAAGGAGAGAATGGCAAAGAATAAATATCTCAAAAAGTAATACCTGAATATTCTGGAATTGAAGAGTATACACTGCATAGAATGTAGGCTCAATAAAGATAAATCCACCAATAAGTACCCCATTGAGAAACTGCAGATCATCAAAGAGAAAGAAAAATCGTAAGAGTTACCAGGAAGTAGAAATTAACCATGTACCAGGCCCTCTGGAAGTCTCAACACACCATGTTCTCAGAGCACACTTATAAATGAGAACAACAATAAAAAGAAAATAATATAGGAATCAAAGGCAAGAAGATAAAAATAAATCATAATAGATAAATAATTAAAAGACAGAACTTATAATTTATTGTGAAGACCAGCTTAAAAGGAAAATAAACTTTATGATGTTTTTCTACAAATTTGTCTAATTTTAGATATACAAATGTAACATTGGACAGTACAAAGTATTAATGAGGCATTTTGATTGTGACTTGGTGGGGTAACTTGCTCATTTTCAGTAATTCCAATGAGGATGGAGGTGGTGGAGAGGAGGGAAGAGAAATGTGTTGGCCTTGGAAAAACTTTTTTTGTTTGTTTTTTTTAAATCCTCAGCCGAGGACATTTTTGCATTTATCTTCAGATAGAGCAGGAGGGAGAGAGGGGAGAAGAGAGAAAGAGAGAAACATCGGCGTGAGAGAGTCACATCAACTGGCTGCCACCCACAGGACTCCAAACAGGGTCGGGGACAAACTGCAACTGAGGTACGTACCCTTAGCAGAAACCAAATCCAGCACTCTCTGGTCCGCAGGCCGGCGCATCAACCGCTGAGCCAAACTGGCCAGATCTGGAAAAACTTTTTACAGGCCACGTCTCAGCTCTGTTTTGTAGACATGGTTAAAACCTGTACCACATTCTTATGTCCCAAAAGTCAGCTTTATTTTATTTTTAAATGTTTGTATTGCTTTTAATAGAGACAAAGCAAGTGAGAGAGAGATGAAATATGGATGTGAGAGAGAAACATTGATCAGCTGCCTCCTGCATGCCCCCTACCAGGGATGAACTGGGAATTGAACCAGGACATCTCAGTTCATGGGATGACATTCAATCCACTGAGCAACACTGGCTGGGCAAAGACAGTGTTTTTAACATTTATTTATTTATTATTATTTTTAAAAAATATTGTCTATATTTTTCTTTTTTCCCCTCAACTTTTATTGATTTATTTTTGTTACAGATGTTTCTCCCCCCCGCTCAGACACCCTCCTCCCCATCCCACCCCCCAACCCCCCTAGCATTGTTGTCTATGTCCATTGGTTATGCATACATGCATATAAGTTCTTTGGTTCATCTCATCTATCCCCCCGCCCCCTACTCTGAGGTTTGTCAGTCTGAACCATACTCCTTTCTATGTCTCTGGGTCTATTTTGTTCATCAGCCCATCTTGTTCACTCTATTCCACAAATAAGTGAGATCACGAAAGCCAGCATTTTAGAAGAACCACCCACAAAAGCCCCTTCTGCAGGCAGCACCATGTCTCTTAGTTCTCTTTTAAAACATGACAAAAAAATCAATGGTCAGTTTAGGAAAAATTAAGTTCAAATAGCTGTATTTATGTGTGTGCCCATGCACGTTATGTGTTAGAGACCAAGGGGGGGGGGGTGAGAGAGGAATTAGAGAGGTTAGTGAGAGGGAGAGAGAGAATTAACAAAGATGGCCTGAATTTTTAAAAAGTTTCATTGGTTGGTCTCACGTAGAAAAAACTGCAATCTTCTAGAGACTCAGGAACAGCTATTCGAACAATCCCAGAGGCTGGCCAAATTTCTAATGCATTGTCTGGCTTCACGATGGAGACACAATCAGGCACATGTGATACAGATTTGCAGATACCTATTAAATAAACAGACTATTAATCCTCAAATATGTTAGATACAGACCAGCAGTCCACTTTGCTTCTGGTTGAGTACCATTCATTGCTGACTTTTGTATGTTTGAGATAAATATTCTTTATGTGCAGAAATTGACATATAGTAGGTTGGAGAGACTTGGTGCTTGACAACAGACTATGGTACAAAGAATTTTAATTTGTCCAGTGATTAACACTCAGGTTTTGAGGGATGACACATAATTTATTTGGAATATCATCAGGTACATTATTCTCTGGGCTGATCAATTAGAAAAAGATAGAAAATGAGCCACAATTTGAATCTCAAAGTTTGTATTGTATTCAAAATGTACTATTCCTTCTGAATCTGAGTCTATGTTCTTTGATCAGTCTTACGTGTCTGAACACTCTCTTTTCTTGATATGGGTTTCCTTGGTCTTACTGATACTTCTCATGGGTGTCCTTGGTGCATGGTACATAGGCGGGAAGTGCTGTATGCAAATCAAAACATACCTCTGGACTGACCAATTAGAAAAAAGGCACTACATCTGGAGAACCAGTGAGAAAAAGGCAGTTCCAGGGTAAACCAATTAGAAGAAGATACCCTTTCTAGTCTAGGCTAATGCCTAGTCTCTGGCTTAATGCAGCACAGCTTGCATTTTAGTCTGGACTGCCACCTTCTTGGTTAGCTGCCTTTGAAATTTCAGTGTTCAAGAATTAAATGATCCTGTTTTGGTGCAAAGTAGTGGCTCTTTTTCCCCCCCTCACATTGTAGGAAATAAAATAAACACTATTGATTTTTTTCCCCCTAATTTTATATTTTCTTTCAAAATTGACTTGAGATTTTGGTGCCTGTTGCTAATGTTTGTATTGTAAGCTAATACAGATGATAGAAGTATTATCATAAAATTATGTTTAGTAACATTAAGTTTGCTATAACAATATTTCATGGGCTGTGCACCATGAACACCATCGCTTCCCGCCTTCCACCATCTGAATACATTTGAAATTCTTGCATTAAATTATCCCTAATGGAATAACATCAGTAGCATCATCAACTTACTAATGGAGCTATAAAATGAGCACATCCAAAAACTTGAAAATACCTATATAAAGTATGTGCTTATTTAAAAAGTTAAAATAAAAAAAATATATATATTCTAGTGCGTATCAGAACTTGAGTAATGGCTTTTGATTAAAGGAAAGTGGTTGATTTTGAAATTAAAATATGATTTCTTGTATATTTTTATATTAATTTTATCTGAATTATAAAGTTCTTTTTTTATTTTTTATTTCTGTTACAGATGTTTCTCCTTTTTTACCCCATTGACACCCTCCTCCCCATCTCCCCCGCCCCGTCCCCGGTTTTGTTGTCCATGTCCATTGGTTTGAATGATAAAGTTCTTAAATATAACCCAAAATATTGACCTGGATAGTTATGTATTATTTATTTCATGTTTACTTTTAAAAAACAACTTTAATGCTAAGTAATAATTATCTTGAGCCGTTATACATATGTGTGTATTCTATTGTTTATCTCATTCAGACAAGTAATAAAGTGAAAGTGCATTATTGTCCAGATGCCAATAATACATTACACAAATCAATGTTCAAACACAACATTTTAGACATTTTTACACCTGCATGGACAGCAATTCAATTATGTGCACTTAAATCTACAATACTGTAGATGTTCATGAGGATGTTTGTTGAAGTGAGCAAATAAATGGCATTTTTTCCTTCACAATGTAACCTTCAAAATCTAAATGTATGTGGAAAATACAGTTCAAGACATGAGTAATTAAATGTGCATACATCTGAGATTATTAGGGTGATGTGTTAAGCAAGTTAAATAGCTTTAATTTTTGACCTCTAGATATTTATGCTCCAACAAACTTGTGACATTTATTTTTTGGAAGGTAAATTTTCTCTGAGTTGGCATTTTTCTTTATTTACTTTGTAACTTAAATGTTAGAAATAAAGATCCATTTTTTATTATAATTTTTATATTACTTTTGATAAATTACTTTATGAATGACACATTTTAACTTAATGACAGGAATGTTGGTTTACAAGTAAAATAATTCCATGCATTTTCTTTTGTGAGAATCAAATTTGATTTTATAAACCTCTTTTTTGAGGAACTATAAGAAATAGCCCAACCAAGTCTTTTTCATTTAATTAAAAATAAAAAGTCCACAGACTCAACTTGATTTTCTCTAAAAAAGTGGCCTGCTAGTCTACGCTGGGTGGAATAATCAGCAAACACGTATAAGGAGGAAATAATCTCCGTTCATACATTTAATAGGTATGATGAAACCTGTGGATTCTGGATTGTCATACTGAATGTTTAGTTATCAAGTAAACCACCACAAACTCAAAGAGAATTGTTTATCAGTGAGGTACAGGTAACCTGTGATGGCTTGGAATCTAGGCTAAAAAACAGTGTATTCATTCGAGAAAAGCCATTTGATGTATTCTGGTTTCAAAATGTCTTAATATAGGAATTGGGGACTTAGAACTGTTCAAAAAGCTGGGAATGAAAGTCAGGCCCTGTATTATCCATAATTTCAGCCTGAAGCATTGAAAATGGTCACTCTCAAGAGTTGATTGAGATGTTTCTGTGATTGTCAGGAGAGCTTCGGTTCTCAAAGACGCATCAGGAATCCACTGTGAATCTCACATTGACCAGCGGTTACCCTCAGAGAATGGACTTTTTCATTTCTTCTGCCTTCCAAATCTATTTGAGGGGCCCTCACTAGAGAGAGCTAACCTGGAACCACATAGAAAGGGTACCCTGGCTTCTTCAGGCAGCTTGGAATGGGGCAGTGGTGGTGCTAATTTGACCAAAGGCAATTCATCATACAGAGGAACATACCTCTTCTATTTAGCACATATTCAATAATGTTATATTTATTCCTCAGTTATCCAAATTTTAGAAAGTGAATTATTGTCCAGGGTAAATAATAATCTAAATTTTGGAATATATGAACTTCTCCCCATATTTAAAAAGTTCAGTGGACAATTTTCTTCACTGTAAGTTAAAATAATGAATTTAAAATGATATATCCAAATCTGTCCTACTCAGTAGTTATAATTCTGTTTACAGGCAGTGAAGTTTCCCTTTAGAACTCTTCAAACCGTGGACAAAAATACTTTTCAACTGGGGACATACTTCCCTAGAATTAGGCATAACAAAATCTGGGATGAATGGGGAGAAAGTAGAGCGTAATTTGAAGTAGTCCATAAAATGTTACCATTGTTTTGATTTGGTTTTAGCCAACATATTTAACTCATATTAAAATTTAAATCACATCAAAGAAGGCTTAATATGTTTTATTAATAGGACACATGCATTACAAGGTCTAGAGGAATTGATAAAATGGGTCACACTGCATTAAGTCCTCAGATTGTTTAGAGCCAATCCTATTTGTTTAAGGTTAACTCACACCTGCATCAGAGGATGCAAATAAAGGTCCTCTGGACTCTTACTGGAGCTGCTCAGAGAGTTGGAGCTTTACTGTCAGGTATATCTATATAGTTTGAGATAAAGTTCCTTTAGGTGTGAAAGGAAGCCTTGTGGCATTTTGTCAAGAGAAGCTCATATTTCTGAGGCCTCGAGGGAATTCACCTATTTTTGCCTGTGTCTCTTGGCAGGTTCCTCACTGTTTTATTACTATATTTGTTGAACATAATAGGAACAAAGAGGGTTTTTCTCTTATATTATTTTCCAGTATTTGGGGTCTTAGGACATGATAATTAATTCTGCATCTTCTTCTCCCACTACTTCTGAGTTCAAATGCAATTAAGAAATAGGACTACATGAGTTAGAAAGATGGGAATAATAAAAATATTAGTTTTTATTACTGATAAGGTTGTTTTAGGAAATAATTTGACCCATGGACAAGAATTGGTCTCCCTATATACTTCCCTCACATCTGGAAATTGCAATAATCACTCAAGGAAGAGTTTTAATCTGGAGAGCATGCACATTTGCCCAGAACCTCTGCCTTCCTTCTTGAACCCTGTTTTTGTTTGAGTTTCCATGGAAGATAAAGGTTCTAGTACAAGTAGTTTATTTGGGAGAGAAGATAGTAGGTGAATGGGGAATGGATATAGGAAAGGGGAGAGGGCCAATAGTGTGTTGATAAACCAGCTATCTTGGAGGGAGACTATTATTCCACAAGGAAAATCTAGGAAAGGATGTAAAATACATGCTTCATCATTATCCCTCCCACGGGGTAAGGGAGCCGTGGTGTTTAGTCATGGAAACATTCTTTGAGAAAGTGTTAATTCCCATGCTTTTCGGCGAGTGCCTGGACAGAGGGGCCTTCTGTAGCTTGGACAAAAATCCCTCAGGTTCAGAGATGGAGATGCTGGAAGCTGGAAACCAACCAGAGCACACTGATAAGGCAGGATGAAAAGGATCAATGTGAGGCACTGAGGATGCCTGTAGCAAACCCCCATACAGAGAGCAGCGAAAGACTGGTCTCTAGACTTGTTTCTAGAAGACAGACTGTAGTCTTCAATGCCTTTTTTTAAAATTTTTTCTTTTCTTTTTTTGTTCAGGTAGAGTGAGAGGGAGAGAGAGGAACAGAGAGAGAGAGAGAGAAACATCGATGTGAAAGGAACACATCGAGTGGCTGCCACCCGCACGACCGACCAGGGCCGGGGACAAACTGCAACCGAGGTACATGCCCTTAGCGGGAACCGAACCCGGGTCTCTCAGGACCGCAGGCCGACGCTCTAACCGCTGAGCCAAACCGGCCAGGGCTTTTTTAAATTTTTTCAATCCTCACCAGAGGACATGTTCACTGACTTCCCCCACCCCTCAATATCTGACTTTTATTTTATTTTTCCTTTATTTACTTTTATTTTTTTTTATTAATTTAATTTTGTTATAGATGTTTCTCCCTTTTCACTTTTTGACACCCTTCTCCGAATCCTGCTCCTCCCCCCCAGCATTGTTATCTGGTCCATTGGTTATGCATATATGCATATAAGTTCTTTGGTTTATCTCCCCCCCTTCTAAAGTTCGTCAGTCTGTACCCTACTTCTATGTCTCTGAATCTATTTTGTTCATCAGCTTATTTTGTTCATTATATTCCACAAATAAGTGAGATCATGTGATATTTGTCTTTCTCTGATTGGCTTATTTTGCTTAGCATAATACTCTCCAGGTTCCTCCATGTCATCTCAAAGGATAAGAGATCTTTCTTTTGTTTATATTTTTTAAAAAGTTTTTTTCTTTATTGATTTTAGAGAGAAAGAAAGGGAGAGAGAGAGAGATAGAAACATCAATGTGAGAGAGAAACACCAATCAGCCGCCTCCTGCACACCCCCACTGGGGATCGGGCCCACAACCTGGGCATGTGTCCTGACCAGGAATCAAACCGGGACGTCTCAGTCTATGGGATGATGCTCAATCCACTGAGCCATACCAGCCGGATGAGATCTTTCTTTCTTATAGCTACATGGTATTCCATTGTATATATGTACCAAAGCTTTTTTATCCAGTCATCTATTGATGGACACTGGGCTGTTTCCAGATCTTAGTGATTGTAAATAGTGCTGCTATGAGCATATTCTTTCTGATTGGTGTTTCAGGTTTCTTAGGGTATATTCCTAGAAGTGGATCACTGGGTCAAATGGCAGATCAATTTTTAATTTTTTGAGGAAACACCATATTGTTTTCCACAGTGGCTGCACCAGTCTATATTCCCATCAGCAGTGTTCTAGAGTTCCCTTTTCTCAACACCCTCGCCATCACTTGTTGTGTGATGATTTGTTGATAGCAGTCATTCTGATAGGTGTGAGGTGATACCTCATATGTTCACTGACTTTTAGAGAGAGGAAAAGAGAGAGGAAGAAAGGGAGAGAGAGAGACATCGATCAGTTACCTTTCATTTGTACCCCAACTGGGCACTGAACCCACAACCTAAGTATGCGCCCTGACCAGGAATCGAACCCACAACCTATTAATGTCTGGGATGACACTCTAGACAACTGAGCCACACTGTCTGGTGCTGACCCAATGCTTTTTGCAGAGGCGAAGTGAAGCAGAGGAGTCTGAAAATGCTTTTGCAGAGGGTCAGGTCCAAAGAGACAGAGAAAAGAAGAGGCTGGGCCACTTACATCATTCCTTCTTCATTGAGAAACTGGGAGAGTGCAGAGGGAAGGCCTGGAGTTCCCTTTCCAGGCTGTTGCCTCCAGGAGGAAGGATCAGAGGTTTTCTATTCCATGAGTCAATGTAAGAACAGGGGGAGAAGAAGAAAATGCTACTAAGGAGGAGTAGAATTATTCCTTAAAAAGTGATAATTGGTTTTTAAATTATTTTTAAACTAATTATCTTTCATTTTTTTAAATTTATTGATTTGAGAGAGAGAGAGAGAGAAAGACAGAGAGAGAAAAAGAAACATCAGCTTATTTCATTTATTTATGCACTTATACGTGCCTTAACCAGATATTGAACCTGCAACCTTGGCATATCAGGACAATGTTCTAACCAACTGAGCTATCAGCTGGGACAAAAGTGATAATAATTGTTAACACACACAATACAGAAGAAATAAGTCATGCAAAAAACCAAGGCACCATCTTTTCAGACAAATTTTACAAGGTTAATATAGATACTGAGGCCTATTTACACATTGGTCTTCTTTTTCTCTTTCTGATCAACTCTTTCTTCCAATCACGTTTCCTCTGTCTTTCTTCCACCATTAGTTATCAGGGCTTCATTGTCATGGCCACAGCTCTAAACTGTCATGGGTTACATCTGATGAGCAGGAATGTAGTCACATGACCATACTTAACTGCACTGGAGGCTGGGAATTACATTTTCTATCTGGGTACCCATGTGCCCTTCCAAAACTGTGGTGGAGGTGGTGTTTTTTACTAAAAGGAATTAGAAAAAGCATGCCAAGACAGTCACAAAGATTTTTGATAATCTCATAGAAAGCCACATGTCCTACATTAAAATAAAATGTACATTTTATTGTGACCTAAAATTCTGGTCATTACATTTACTTTTAAGTCTCTTTAGTATGATATGGCTGAAGGTAAGTTTCAATTTTAAATGAACTCGATGATAAATACTGGGTATATCTTTTTAAAAAAAAATTTTTTTTCTTTATTGAATTTTTAGAGAGAGAGGAAGGAAGAGGGAGAGAGAGATAGAAATATCAATGAGAGAGAACATCGATTGGCTTCCTCCTGCATGACCCCACTAGGGACCGGGCCCACAACCTGGGCATGTGCCCTGACTGGGAATTGAACTGGTGACCTCTTGGTGCATGGGTCGATGCTCAACCACTGAGCCACACTGGCCGGGAGTACTGGTTTATCTTATTTCAGCCTTATGTAAATAGTTTTAAGATTTTTCTACCTACATATACTACAGATTTTAGTGTTCATCCTTACAGTTACCATGAAGTTTTCCTTATCCTTTCTTTACTCACATGCATTCTAATACTTACATTTACTTTTTAATAGCTTTAATTTTTTTGTCATCTAATATTGATTTGACTGTAATATGGCAAAGGGTAAGTAAATATTTTGATATCTCCAAAAAAAGAAAAATAACATGCACAGCTTAAATAATGATCTGAACTCAGGTCAGTGTAAATATTTTTGGATCATCCTTAAACTGGAGGTGCCCAGAAACCTGGGTTGACTCTTGGACCACTCTTGGTCTTCTTTATTGTGCAACTGAAAACCCGTTTTAACTTTGTGCGTTAGCATGCAATATGGAGTTTTGTGCAGTTATTTTCACAGGTTAGATGCTCAATAAATATTGGTTGGATAATTCAATTCTGTCAAGCAGAGCTCACTAGAAATAGCTAGTACTTTGGACCAAGGGTAATCTGAATCAGTGTTAGGTCATCTTTCTTAACCAAAAAAAAGTTTGGTATTTTTGGTTTATTTAATAATGAGAATAATAGCCTATGTTAACTAAGTAAATATAGAAAAGAATTATAGAAATTTCATACATTGTTGTACAAGATTTCTCCTTCCTTTAAACAGCATTAAAGATGAGAAGCAACTAGCACAGTGCCTGGAATAATAGCATCTCAATAAATAGTAGTCACAGTTAATTACCTTTTATGTTGGTCACAGGACAAAAAAGTAGTCAGTTTTCCACCAATATATAGCAAAACATTCCATAGCTTTCTGGCAGTCATTCTTTATTGTAATAGGGATCAAATTCACTGTTACAATGTGAAAAGAAAGTCCAGTTTGAAAACCGCAAGAAAAGCTGGTTTGAGAAATACTCTCTTTATACAAACTTAGCATACGAAAAGATCCAATAATTACAGCACATCTCCCCAGATTTTACTCTATTCGTGAAATATCCCAGGGAACTCAACAAGCTTTTAGGGGAATTTAGAGGTGTTGGAGTTCAAAAGATGTATATGAAGAGTATTTTTTATCCAGTTGTTTCTCTGGCATAGTTCCAGTGGTAATAGATCAGGATATTCCTGACCGCACCCCCCCACCCAACAGGACACCAAAATGTGATAGAAGCTGCCTGTGCTTTCTGTCCCTGATTGATTGATATAGAAAAAAAATCTTAATTATTTGGAAATGCTATGCCAGTTTTACTCTTAAAAAAAAAGAAATAATTCTAGCCTTCATGTTTTTTCAACCTGCTTTTCCTAAGTCCTTTCTCTTAGTATTTCCTCCTTCTTTACTTCCCAAATTTTATTTAGACTCCAGTTAATCATAGTAATTTTTTAAAGCTATAATATTCTTTTGGCACATTGAGGCTATCACTATTTAACTTTCTGGTTTCTTTACTTTAATAGAATTTAGTTTTAAATTCCTTTTCTATCTGACTGATGTTTCCCCAAAGGGTTCCAGATACTGGATGTAAATTTTGGCATCTCAAGATGACTCCTAAATATTAGAAAACTCTAACAGGGGGGAAGTTGTCTACTACCTTTTCATTTTTTTGGTAATTGAGGAGTTAATTTTCTTTAAAATCAATTTTTTAAAATTTATCATCAGCAACATTAATCTATATTTATTTATAAGCTACTTTGAAATCCCATGCAGTAGTTTTAATTTTTTTAATTAAAATCGAGCTTCTAAATATATATTTTATGTCACTTTTTCTATAAAAAATGAAAGTAAGGGGAAATAATTTTAATTCATTTACCTAACAAGAGTGAGAGTGGTCAATTTTAGTTTTCCAAACTCCTCAGTTCACAGATATGATGCAATGTTAACATGTACTAATGTGGAGTGGTGAGTACACTGGAGCTTGTTATTTATTCTTTGTAACAGTTTTTTACTATTTTTGTACATAGCATTGTTTCCCCAAATAAGATAAAATAAAATAACAGCTCTGTCCTAAATCTTTTGATTTTTCTGGGAAAGTAGGGAGCTGGTTTATATCTTGATGAAATAGAAAATGTACCCATTTTGTTCATATAGATTGTGGTGACTGGTGACAAGGTTGTATATTAGTGTAGATTAGAAAAGAATAGGGTGAATTTAATGTTCAATTAATGGTTACAGAAACGAGCAATGCATTAGGGTGTGATTTAAGCAGAGGGCTTGCTGTACAAAAAATTATTTGATGATAATGAATTGTCTGTCTAGAAAAGGCATAAATTTTCCCTGTGCATATGACTTTCCCTACCAAAATATATTTTGCTACCTAGATTTTAGTGGTTGCCCTTTTAACAGGCTGTTCCTGCAAGTACATATTTGTCATACGCCTAGCTTATATTTTCCAAACAGTACTTTAAGTAGGATTCCAATAATATGAACTAAAACAACTTGAGTTTTCCTTAATGGTGTAGATGCTGCTTTTGAAAATATAAGGTGGATCTAATGTTGGCGGTGAAGAGTGGTATTAAATCACTGTTTCTCTTTAACCTCCCCCTTCCTCCCCCAGTATGTTTTAAGGTTTACTAATTATAATTGTTAAGTTTTCTTTTGCAAATCCACTTTTAACATAAGGCTCTGTTAGATGGCTCCAAGAGCAATCAGCAAGCCAGCTCGTGCTGGGCAGAGAGGGGAGAGGGTCCAGAGCTGGGGCCAGGGGCTGGCGATGGGGGACTTCAAGAGGGGAACCAGCGGAGAGACTGCAGTGACACTGCCCTCCCCGGGCGGGTTGAAGCATCTCACTGGTGACGGGTCTGAAAGCACGTGGCTACGTCATGGAAAGCCAGTCTTTTCAATGCAAACTTCAACTCCTCCTCCTCCTCCCTCTAATGCCTGTAACTCACATCCGAGGCTGGGCGAGGAATCCGGAGGGGAGATTTTCCTCATGCTCACCGTTGTTGGAAACTGGGAGAGTGAGAGGAAGGAGGAAGGGGATCTGTGGCGCTCTCTACCTACTACCGGCCTGACCAGGGGAGGGGGCACCTAGATTTGCATCTTTTCTTCGAGGAGATTGAGAACTGCAGGTTCAATCCGATCCCACTGGGCACTGGCGATTGATTATTTAAAAAATCGACACTGAGAAGGGAGGCTGTGTCTTCGGCTGTCAGACTCGATCTCGGAGGTGGTATTGGTGTGCGAGTGTGTGTGCTGGTGTTTTTTTTTTTTTTTTCTTTTTTCTTTTTTTCTTTCTTTCTTTTTCTTTTTTTCCTTCTCTCCTAGGGGCTACACAATGGCAGTCTTCTCTCACTGAGATGAATCCTGCTTCGCCTTCTGCAGACCCACCCATGCTCATAGCGATCAAGTAAAAGGCTATGGTTTTCTCTTTGGGGATCTTTTGTGCATTACTGTTCTCCCTGATTAGTTCTGATCTCAGTTGGGATTTCTTTGCTTTTTTGTTTGGCTTCATGCTGAAAAAGGATTTTCCCCCCAACCCTTTGGTAATAATCCAGTGGTGATCAAGAGGGATAAATCATTCACCCTGGCCGAAAAAAAACAATCACTGAGAAGTCTCAAAGAAATATACCACGTGAGGGGAAAAAACTGGGAGAAGATTCGGAATATTATCGTTTTTCCTATGGTAAAACCGGTGCCCCTCTTCAGGAGAACTGATTTCAAATTATTATTATGCAACCACAAGGATCTCTTCTTTCTCAGGGTGTCTAAGCTGCTGGATTGCTTTTCGCCCAAATCAATGTGGTTTCTTTGGAACATTTTCAGCAAAGGAACGCATATGCTGCAGTGTCTTTGTGGCAAGAGTCTTAAGAAAAACAAGAACCCAACTGGTAAGCAAAACATGCATCATGTTATGTTTTTCCTCATAATAACCTGTCTGTTGCTCATTGAACTAGATCTGCAGTCCTGCTATGCAGGAAGGCAAGGGAAACAGAAAAGGAACCAGGACAGTGTTGCATGTAGAGGTGTTGCATGGATAAACAAGTAACAGCTGGATCGGCGTCTGTGAGCCAGAAAACCATTATCAGCTTCTCTTGGCTGTGGCACAATCTATCAGTAGGAGGGAGGAGGAAACTTTTTTTTTTTTTTTTTTAATGTATTTGGTTGCCGATGTTTGGTAGAATACTGAAGGACTGTGGCTTCAGGTTTTGCCCGAGGCAGGCGAAGATTCGGTAGTTGCCAGGAAAAAGAATCGCGAGCTCTCCTTACTTCTGCTGCAGGTTCGGGGACGTAGCTCGGTGCCGAGAACCTGCTCTAGACTTTCTGATTAGCTTGCACAATATTTGCCACCCCATCACCTCTACTCAAAGTAAAAGATGCCCCCTCCCTCGCGGCCCCGCTTCTCCGTCAGCCCCCGCCTCCCTCCCCCGTCTGCTCCCGGCACCCGAGTGTTAACTCATTCCCGGGTCTGCCTCTGATACCTCCTGCTACTGGGGATACTAGAGCAGGGCTTATACGGCTGGGGAGGAACTCCAGACCGAGAAGACAAGCTCCGGTCCCCCTATTTTATGTAATTAAACCCCCCTTTAAAAAGTAGTATCACAGCCCCGCGTCCGGATCCCACCGGTGGGATCAAGTAGGCCGTGAGTCCCTGTTTCAGACTCCTGGTGATCTTGCGCCCCCATTCTAAAGGGCTCCAACCGGGAAACTTGCAGTACATTACATAAGAAATGCAAATGCAGGTGATGAGCAGTTGGGTACCCGGGTTCACTTTCAGGTATTTCTGTGTGAGGTGTTTGGGGGCGGCCGCGGAGCTGTAGGAGAGTAGCACAGGGAAGCCAGGCCGGAGGGCTGCGTGGTGGCGGTGGCGCGCCGGCGGGAAGGCTGGGCGCAGCGGGTCCGGGAGAGGTGCGCGCTGGCATAAAGGGTGTGTGGCGTCACCAGTTCGGTTCAGGATGGGGAGGAATCAGGGGTCCAGTGCTTATGTCTGGGGCGGCACTGGGGGTGAGGGTGGAGGCCGGTCCCTCCTTCAATGACCACCCGGGCGCTGGAGGCCACTGAAGCTGGCACTGCGGTGTAGTAGATCATGGCTCCCCACAGCCGCCCTGACATCCTGAACTCCACACCGGGGCCACGCTGGCACCCGATCCCCAGTCGCTGGGAAGCAAGTGATCGCTGCCTCCCTGCCTCCGGAACCTTGCAAATACAGTGTAGCAGGGGCGGCGCGCTCCGAGGGGGCTGAGCCTGCGGGTGCTTGGTGCGAGAGGAGGACGAGGAGGCAGTGTGGGTAGGAGGGGGTGCAGACGGTGGGTGTGGAGGCCGTACACCCTGTGCTGCTCCTACTGCTGCGGCAGAAGGGAAACTGCGAGTTGTTAGACGGTCCCAAAAGGCAGATGCTCCGGTGCTGGGGAAGGTGCCTGGGCAGTTTTGGCCCCAGCTGGGACGTTCGGGAGGTTGTCGAGGCTCTGGGAGTGGTAGCCTCTGGCTGCCCGCGGGCGTGGTGCTGCAGTGGGCTCTACACGCCTGTCCTGGAATTCTCATCCTTGTGCTCCAGCTCTACCCTGTTTCTCTCCGTTCCCCTGTTCCTGCCTCCTCCTATTCCTCCCTGTCCTGTCCTTTTACTGTTCTTTTTCAACTCCTCAAAGTTTAGCAACACTGAAATGATACCACCATTCTGAACATTACCCAAGGAGAAAGCAGTGTTGTCAGGTTGCTATCCACATTTCCAGTTCAGCTGTGAGGTGTACCCCAACCCTGTATCAAGCCCAACACTTGTTGATGCCTTGATCATTCCTAGATTTGCAACACTATCTTACAGGTTAATGTGAACATTCTTTTTGCAAGACTTCCCAAAGTGGGACAAGCCAAGGGCTGTACTTGGGAGGGGAGAGAAGGGGCTACTCCTTCATACAGTAAAAATAGTGGTTTTTGAAGCGGTTGTGTGTCCTCTGAAAAGATTTAGCCCCCATCTGAGAAAGGAATACTGCAAAAGCCTTTTTTTTGGTTTTTGTTCTTTTTTTTTTTAAGACTCAACCATTTGTCGAGGGACCTTGAACTCAGTCCCTCTATAGTACTGGACAGTGGAAAATAATTCAGCACAGAATAGTAAGTTTCCTTACTGGCCTTTATAACTTTTTTTAAATACAGTTTCACTGGAAACACTCATTTCCTCCAACACAAGATGCAAGATCTTTTCATTACACCTTCCTTAGCTCCTCCACTTTCATCTCTCTGGAATAAAGTAGATATTTTTTTCTTCCAAAGTGCTTTGGAAGGTGTCAAACAAATGACAAATTATTTTTAGAGCAATTTATTTAGAAACTTATGAATGCTAAAGTACTTGGGTGTGAATTGATGAGTTAACTCAAAACGTGCTAACAGTGTCACCAACTATTCTATCAGGATAGTTTAGTCTTAGATTGACAAGAGTTAACTTTCCAACCAGGGAGTTGGAGCATTTGTAAATCATTTTAATAATGGAACATTAATGTGTCACACTATCAATCTCACCTTCTAAAAGTTTTTGCTTTTTGAGCTGGAATCAAATTCATGCCTAGTCATTCCCTTTCAGTATTGTAGTTGGCAAGTTCCATTCTCTTTCTGCTATTAACATTAAGCCTAAAATCATTTGCAGGTTTTTGATCCCAAGATAGCAGTACAACTAAGAAGTTAATTGGGTAATTAAAGTAAAACAAAGACTAAAATCCTCTTGACTGTTAAAACCAAAAAGAACAGATTGACTACTACCTATTATGTTATCTTAAATATAAAATGAAGACAATTAACTGGTTTCAAACTAAGAAGCTTGGCAGAATACCACAAAATACTAGTACTAGAATAATGAACTTGGTGCAAAGAATTCTCTCCCCCCCCCCCTTTATTGAATTTAGAGAAAGAGGGAGGGAGAGGAAGAGAAAGATAGAAACATCGACTGGCTGCCTCCTGTATACCCCCACTGGGTATTGGCCCACAACCCAGGCAGGTACCCTGACCGGGAATTGAACTGGCTACCTCTTGGTGCCTGGGTCAACACTCAACTACTGAGACACACTGGCTGGGCAAAGAATTCTTGTTAGATTAATTTTTCTTCCCAATATTTGCAAGTTATAAAACAATATACCAATTATTCCCAATTTTTTAAATTGTCTACTAATACAGGTAGTTTAGTCAAGGGTTACTAGGAGGAATTGATGTGAAAATAAGCAGATAATAGAGTCATGAACTTAAGGGCAAAGTTATTCATTTACCCAAGTTATTAATTAGTATTTTAAATAAGAAGTGTTAATTAAATAGTTTTTATAGTTGTTTTTACATAAAACATGAAGAATATATTTGTACAATATGTCCTTTTATTTTTTTATCCTCACCCGAGGACACTTTTTTGCATTTATTTTCAGATAGAGCAGAAGGGAGAGAGGGAGAAAGAGAGAGAGAGAAACATCGGTGTGAGAGAGACACATCGACTGGTTGCCATCCACGTGACCCCAACCAGGGCCGGGGACAAACTGCAACCGAGGTACGTGACCTTAGCGGGAACCGAACCCGGGCCTCTCCAGTCCACGGGCAGATGCTCTATCTGCTGAGCCAAACCGGCCAGGGTAAACATGTCCTTTAAAAAATAAATGGTAATAGCTTATAAATCCTGAATATATATTTACTATCTTAACAAAAATGAACAAAATCTCACAACACAACTATTATCAGAGAACACACACACACACACACACACACACACACTTCAATGTCCTACTTCCCCTACTTTCCTAGGAAAGCAATGGCTATCTCTTTAGAATAAATGTTACCTGCTTCAATTTTCACTGTGTGTCATGCAAGGTGACTGTATTTCAGGCAAATCACTAAATAGGAATAATAAATCCAAGGTGCTTATTTTGCCTAGAGGAGCACTTGATATGTTTCTTAAACCAGTAATGATAGTTTGGAGTGGTCAATGTGTATCACAGACCAGTTTGAAAAATAATCTGGGTCATTGGACTTCGAGCCACGGCTGCTAAGGAAATAAATGTCACTGCAGAAAAAAATAAAATAAAATAAAAAGTCCACAGTAAAAATAAATACTAAGGTCATGTCATGAATATCTCTTCAGACACATAATACACAACAAGCAAAGGAAGCCACATATTCTTAAATACATACACCCAACTCAACCACACTCACGAGAACCCTAAACATCCATGGGATGATAGGATTTTAGAAAGCACAGGTTTTAAGATAAATTGTAATTGAAGTTAATTTTATTGAATACTAGTGTTAGTGGCGAGGAGGGTAGGAAGCACATGCCCTAGATCTACGTTAGAGAAGATAGAACTCCCCCCCCCCCACTTGAGGCCCTGAGTGTGTCCTTTCCTGAACTCAGTTTCCCTCTCTGCCCTGTAACAAGTAGGGCTTGGTAGAATTTATTGGCATTGTCTATTTCCTACTTGTTTTGGTGTCTTTCCGCTGTGCTTTTGCCTTTCTCTAAGCTGTTTTAGGTGGCAAAAAACCTGGTATGTCCCTGTTACTCATTTAAAAATATGCATTCTTTTAAAGTTATTTCCCTTACATTTAGGGTTGGTATAGTGGTTAGAGGTGAGAAAATAGGGAGAGAGGGAAGAAAAACGAGTAAGCTTTTTTTAATCCTTCTCCTTCTCAGCCTGCCGACTCATCCTGGTTTCCTGTAGAGCTGGGTGAGCCACAAATGGGCCACAAATCTGAATTTCTAAACACTGAGCATGTATCAGATGGAGACATTAAACTCAGACTGCATGGCTGGAACACCATACAGGTGTAAGGTTCTTGTTCTTCTCACATGCTTGTCTTTAGAGTGGGATTTTGTGTGATATGAGTTGGGCTTGAACTCCATCCAGGAAGCTTTAGTTACCAGAGTAGCTAAAAGAGTTCTGCAGAGCAGTGCCACTCCATGAACCAAAGAATGGCATTTTAGATAGGATTCCAAGTACTGACTTGTTGAGAGAGTGGATTTTTCTTATTTGAAATTATATCCAAGCTAACAAGTGTAAAATCCAATGGGTGATCATCTAAACTTGGTTTTAATGATGAAGATGATTTTAGCTGTACTCATTTCCAGCCTGTTCTCATCTTAGACAGCCTTTGTAACTGACATCGTTTCAAATGATGCATTGCTTTCAGACGGGGCTATAGCTAATTCTATACTATATTTCCCTTTCCCCACAGGGAATCATTTCTTTAAAAATGTTCAAACCCAGTCTTCCATGTTTTAGCAACACAAACATTGGGAACTTTTATGAAGTGTTGTTATACATATGGTAGCAAGAACAACAACCAAAGTTTTCTCTCCTTTGCACATTTTGGCATCATAACGCATTCAATTGACTCATAGCTTTCTATAAATACTGCGTAGATGTCTCAAAATGGAAGCATTTATTCAAAATAGTTTCCTATGCCTTAGGGGAAACAGTTGGGATGTTTGAATGGTATATTTGAAACACTGCACTGTGCCTACATTATTAATAAAACCTTTGAGCCCAAGCGAAGTACCATCTCCAGGAGGGACTGTGGGTTAGGGAAATTCCCCCTGACACATCTACTTGCCCAGGGCCACAGTCTGGGTGATGTTTCTTAGGGTTTCAGTTTGTGTACCATACCAGATTTAGCTGTAAGAGTCGAATCTTAGCAGTGAAGGGCAGGTAATTTTCTGAGGGAGATTTCTCAGTTCCTCCATATGCCTTTAAAGATACACTAATGTTTTTGCTATTCTGCCTTTTAAGGACCAATTATATCCTGATGATTTGTTGTTGTTGTTGTTGTTGTATATTTCTCTAGTTGCTACAAACTAATTTTCTGCTTTGGTCAGAATGTAAAAGGTAGGATGATGAAGGCAAGGGAATTTGAAAGGAAGAATTCTTAGGGACTTCTTAAAAACAAAACGGCAAAAAGAGGTACAATGCAGACATGTTTTATAGGGAACATGGAAGTTTTGTTTATATCCTCTACTAAAACCATCTAGGAAAGTCACCCAACAATTGTTGGGCACTATTGCCTTTATCATCATTGTCCCTTGACAATACTCTGGTTATGACACATAGAAGGTTTAATACATTTTTATTAAATAAATTAATAATGAAAAATAGGGTTCTCTGAGAAAGTAAACTTCTCCCTTTCTGGCTCACTCAACTTTTAAACAGCAAAGTTAGGGCAACATTAGTTTTCCTGTGCAAGAGGGAAAAAAAAACATTCATTTTCTTTTCTATTCTTTGCTTTTCTTCTCCATTAAAAGGAACACATTCTGCAAAAACAGTTGTCTTCCTCTTTTCTTTTATGAACTCCTTTCTCTGATGATGGTAACTGGGACCCTCTTCTGTTCTTGAAAGGGCTGCACCTCAAGAGTCTCTAGTTCCAGTTGTTTGGGAAGGAGGTAACCTGCTCTTTTAATATCTTGCTTTTTTGTTTTAAAGCAGTTATCTTCATACTTGGTAGCTCCCCGCACTTCCCACCACCACGGATCTGTTTAGCTTCCTCCTTTCCGGAGCCACTGTCAAAGGTGGAGGGCGCTGGGCCTCTGGGCTAGGACTAGAGGCGCGGAGTTTGTGTCAGGGGCGAAGTCTGGCAGAACGCGTGGCGTGGGGCAGAGCCCAAGCTTTCCAGAGCAGTGGTGAGAATGTGTTTTCTGCAAGCCCAAGGCCGGCACCTCTGCGGCTTGGCTCTCCTTCCAGGAGTCGGGCCCCTGGGTGATCTGGTCCAAGCCGAGTTCGGAGTCGGCCTCACTGAGCCCTGAGAGGAGGAATGGGAAGGCCAGGCGCACCCTCCCTCGGGTGTGACCCGCGGCCAGAGCCCCCAGGACCTTCCACCACGCGCTCCTCGCCTTGTAGTGCCGGGGACTCCGCTGCGCAATGCGGCGGAAGCGGTCTGTCCCGGCTGCCGTAGCGCGGGAAATTTGTGTTGCCAAAGAGATGACCTCTAAACTTGGGGTCCTCTGAGGCTAGGGGAGCATAGCAGCGGGCTCAGCGTTGCTATGGAAACCACGTTGCCGGAAGCCTTGGTGCTGGTGCGACCCGGCGCGCGGACTTGGCCCGCGAGGCTCCTCTGTCGCTGCGCATGTTTGCGGTCCACAAGCCCCGTGTCCACGCAGGGGCGCTCCCGTGCGTCACGAGGCCGAAGGGCTGCAAGAGAGTTTAGTCCCAGCCCACAGGTGGCCGCCCTCCAATCTGCTCTAGGGTTTAGCGGAAAAGGGATTAGACCAGAGGAAGGCTGTCTTCACCCAAGCTCAGGACAGGAAGAGGATGAGCAAGTGTGGTCAATTTCTCTACCAGCTACTGGAGACCAGGGCTGGCTGCTGAAGTTCTGTGGGCCCCAGTACGCATGGCTTTGATTGCAATAACCTCAGGTCGACCCTAGCTCTCTTGTTCTAGGCTTCGGGAACTTTCCGCCCAATTTGGACTATAAGTGACCCCCCCCCACCCACACACACACTGTATCTCTTCTGGACTTTGTTGAATACATATAAGTAGTGTTAGAAAATCAAAGACTATCAGAGATAGAGGACCACCTCAGGGATTATGAACGAACTCCTTTCAGAGGCGTGTCAACTCCTTCACAGTGGAGGAAGTGACTGTTCCAAGAGCTAATTTTGAATTGTAGACACAAACACAGCAGCTTTGAACCTTGGAAGAAGAAACAGGTGGTATTTTACAGGTGACACCACCAAGAGCTCTTCATGCAGTTTACAGAGTTGAGTGGCTGAAACAGATGGCATTCTATTAAATCCAGTATATTCCCCAGATTAAAAAAAAATCTCTGAACATTTTGTGGGGAGAGGAGTATATCTACACTGGCTTATTTTTCCTTCTAGTATCTTTGGGCTACCAGGGGAAAAATATCACAGGCGTTTAAAATCTTTGTAAAAAAAAAAACAACTTTATTGTAAATTTAGAAATTGAAGACGACTATTTTGAGGGCACGATGATGCAAAACTCAGTAGTTTATAAAAGAACAGCTGGATCCAAATTGTGTTTCTGGCAGATGGAATAAATTAAGGTTACCTGCACAGGCAGCTTTAAACTTTTAAAAGATTTTTTTCGTTGGCCTAGTTTCCACATAGCCTTTCCTTCTGATAAGAATTACCTCCCTGAAGTTTGTACTTCAAAGAGATGGCCTGCAGTTCTTATAGAAGAGTGGGTAGAACATTTACATCGCAAAGGCCTGGGGAAAGAATGTAAGTTCCTCCAAGAAGGGTTTTTGTTTCCTAAACCCAAATTTTGACAAAGCCTGCAAGTTTTTGCAGATGAATACAGATGGTGTTAAAATTGGTAAAAAGGATAGATAGGCTTTGAATTGCTTCTAGAGCTACGTTTCTCTTCGTGTAAGGACTCAGTTTATGAAACAAGGACAGTTGTTTCTAATCCTACAAAGAATTGTGTAGCAACTTGTATGACATCAAAGGACCTGCACCCATTCAGCTTCATTATTTTCTATTTGCTTCTTTAGATCAGGGAGATCTTTCACTAAGTAGGAAATCAAAAGATTCCTGTCTGCTAGACTTCTTTCCCTCTGTGTACATAGCTTTATTCTCTCAGAGAAGGCCTCAAAAATATTCTTATCAAGCTCTGAATATCAGTTTCCAATTTGACTCAACTCTTAACCATAGAACTATTTAAAAAATGTCCATTCAAATATTTTGTCAGGTTTTATTTGGGACAAACAGTAAATATTTCTGGTATTATTGAACAACCCTTTGAATGCAATAGGTGTTCCCAAAGAAGGTGCAAAAGCATCCACCCTCCCAAGATCTAGAGCTACTCCCAAAGATAACCAAAAAGAAGGTTGAGACAGTTCCCCTGAGGTCTGGCAACAATCATTAAGGCAGTAGCCAAAAATGGAGTACAACCCACTTTTCTGTATATCTATATCTATCTGCAAATGGAGTGAAGCCCACATTTCTTTCTGGCCATATTTTGGGGCCCCCCAACCTGACAGTTGCTAAGCCAAGTTCTCAGGACCCAAAACGAGACAAACAAAAAGGCATTAGTTGTCCCTGGAGAGAAAGGATCAATAACTAACAGGATTTGGAAAGGAAGGGACAACGTGAAATTTTACCTTCTCCTCTTGACTGGTCACTCACTATAGACAGATCCAGGACAGCTGACTCTGGTGAGAATTCTCAACCTTTGCTCACTTCTGCCTCATTTTTTAGGATCCCATCTGTAGGCTTTGGAGCTAGTGATGTTTAAGGTAGAGAGTTTAACCTCTGTATCTACCAGAACTTGGTAAAGTTTTAGTTTTAGTTTCCCCTTGGTTGTTTAGGTAGCAGTTTACTGGAGAATCCCTTAGAGTCCTATCAATTCCGAGAGAGGCCTATATGGGGCCACTCCTTTGAGGGTAGATATTGGGGCATCTGTAAGTCCATTTCTGATAGAAGATTAGTAAACTGTGAATACTGAAGTAAAGAAGGATAGAGGGGAGTAGTAGACATCACATCAGCCTCGATAGTCTTTGTTTTAGTTTTAGGTACCACTTATATCCTCAGTCTTTCTTTAGCTTTTGCAATTGATCTTTCAATGAAGCTATTTTGGAATCATTATGCCTTTTGTAGGATTTTATGCCAATTAAAAAATAGGTATCCCATTCTGTTTGTTTGACTTGGGAATCCTTATTTTCAAGTGCACTTATTAAATAATCTTGTCTAATTGAAAACGTTCCCCATAAAGACCATTATAATTCTAGGCTGGCTTAGTAAGATTTTTGCCATTTTTGTAGGTACAGCTTCTAGACCCATAGTTCTCAGATATAAACTAAGCACGTGGCATGCTTAATTCTTTGAAACTTGAGGATACTATTTCTTTCGCTAAGCCTTGGGTCTTTTGGGGCCAAATAAATAACTATGAGGGATATGTTACTGGGTTGGGACTTTTGTGGTGTTTTACAGCATACTTCATTGCATGGAATTTTTCTTGAGGTTGGTGGGTGATTTAGTATTGATGTAACTTCTTTCATGACCAACTTATTATAGTCTTGGAGTTAGGTGGTGAGTATTCTAACAGCTTTTAAGACTCAGCCTCTTGCCCACCAATTTTGTGACATTGGTGTCTGAGATTCTCATTAGCAATAGATCTGTTCCTTTCATGAGAAGCTTTCTTTATAGTGGCAGATGTCTTATTGGCTTTTAATAATCCAACTGTGCCTACTTAGATTTTGATGTATTGTTGGTCAGAAAAGTCTGAGTTTCTTGTCTTACTTTATTTCCCTAGTGCCCCCACTGTTTATGCTGTGGGCTAACTTTGAGACTTAGTGAGTCCCCTAACAGCTGCCACCTTGCTTTCCTTAGCAAGGATTGAGGGGCACCCATTGTTTTCTCTTGAAAATAATTCTCCCTAATTCAACCAGGTTGAATTTATGGCTGCTCGTGCACAGTCCCGAGACCTGTAAGGACCACCCAAAGGTGTTTACCTTATAAATGAAATTGGCCACAAACCCAAATGTTGTGGCTTGCTAAGTCTCACAAGGAAAATCTGGAGTCCCTCACACCACAATTTCCCACCAGGAAGGATTAAAACATACAAACTTGAAGAGTTTAGGACACCAAATAAGCAGAGCCCAGAGATGTAAGGTTACTGGAGATCCCTGAGAGGGGCCAAAGAAGCAGCACACTAAAAGACCTCTGTGGATACCCTCACCTGCATTTAGGAGCTGTTCCTGAGCTATCTTCAGCAGCTGTCTGGGTCCCATCTTGTTGCCAGAACTACAAAAGTAAAACAGTTTAGTAACAAGTTTGATGTCCTTGATTCAAGTGAAAACAAGTCATGGATGGGGGAGTATAGTGCCTCACAAGCTCTGAAGCACTCTTCCTGAGAGATTATGGGTAAGAGTGAGTCTTATGGAGTGTGTTAGAAGAGGTAATGTGGAAACAGTGCATGATTGTCTAAGATGCTGTGATTTTCTTATAAGGCTAGCAGGTGCTATTTTCCAGGTAATCCAGCCAAAGCTGAGTTGGAGGATTGTGATTGGTGTATATTAGATTTCCTTGACAAGTATTTCCCATAAGTGCAAGCTGACTTAGGTTAAAATTTATGACATGGGCCAGGCCAGTGGGGTGGCCTCCATCCTGTGGGTCTATCAGGTATGAATTAACTTTTCAGTAGTTAAGAACAGGTCATGTGTTCTGTGTGATCGTCAGATTTACACTGACAGTCATTATGGCTACAGTGTGGAAAATAGCTTTGAGTGGGGCAAGACTGATGGTAGAAAGGCCACAGAGGAAGCAATCGAAGTAGAACTGGTAAAGTCCAAAATAAGGCAGTGACACGGGTTGGAGAAGAATTGGGGTCCAAATATCTCTGTGGTTTTGACCACAGATTTTTATTTCAACACCTCCTGTTGATCCTGATCCAATGACCATTTGCCAGTAGAACAGCCCCATCTCCTTGAAACAGGGAGTAGAAATTTGGCTCTCTCCAGACTGCTCACATTCAGGGGGCTGTGGCAGGTTTCAAGAAGCAGAAAACATTAACAAGTTTCTCTTTCTAGATCAAAATTGAAATAGGCAGCTCTAGGAGTTGCTCTGGGACAAAGAGTTCATTTTCTTGACTTCAAACCTGGAGGCACTTAGAGATGGAAAATAGGCTTTATAACAAAGTCTAAAAGTTCTTTTCATGATAATATATAATTTTTGTCAATGGCGTATGTTTTTGTACACAGTACTTTATTTAGTTTGAGGATTCAAGTAGAGTACTTCAAAAGCCAAGTTTTCAGATTTACTATTCACGTCAGGGAAGAAAAGAGAAGGAAGTGTGAACTTTATTGAATTTACATATGTAAGTGTGTGCACCTGCTTTTTAGATAGAAATGAATGTAGTTGTAATTAAAATGCCGTTTCCCCCCATATAACATTTTGCTGTCTGCACAATTATAGTGGCTCACTGAAGTATGTGGAACCTTTTCCCTGTAACTCTGCCTCTTAGATAAAGTGCAGTTTGGGAGGGATTGTAATCACTATTCTTTCCAATTCCTCTGTGGGGCACATGATATACTACTGTTGTGCTTTGCAAAAGAAGAAACATGAAAATAAGAAGACTGAAAGACTACAGCGATTGTAGGGTTTATATTAAAAAAACAAACAAAACAGAGCCACTGTTTCAAAGTCTGAAACTCATCTTCTTTGGCTGTGGTACTGTTGTAATTCTTAAGCAAAGAAAGGACTTTTCTAGGACTCCTGAGTCAGTTTCCTAATTAAACACTCGGTAGTCATCATCAGTTTGCCTCGACTTTTCTGGTGGGGCAGATTGAAATAATAACTCAGGCCCTTTCATTATTAAAAAGTATGTTAAACAAATATTTTATTAAGAATTAAAACATCCGCCCTGGCCGGTTTGGCTCAGCGGTTAGAGCGTCGGCCTGCGGTCCTGAGAGACCCGGGTTCGGTTCCCGCTAAGGGCGCGTACCTCGGTTGCAGTTTGTCCCCGGCCCTGGTCGGTTGTGCGGGTGGCAGCCACTCGATGTGTCCCTTTCACGTCGATGTTTCTCTCTCTCTCCCTCTCTGTTCCTCTCTCTCCCTCCCACTCTACCTAAACAAAAAATGGAAAAATGTCCTCCGGTGAGGATAAAAAAAAAAAAAAAAAAAAGAAATAGTAACTCAGTATGCTCTTTCCCCCTTTATTATACAATCACTTGACTTGTTTCCTAGGAATTTACATTTCTTATTGGTGTAATTATTTTTTTTTCTTTTATATTTAAATTGTCTACTGACATGCCAGTTAAGTGACATAAAGTTACTCATATGTCAGACATATAATAATGGATATATAAAATATTGGAAGTACTAGATGTTAGAAATATTTTAATAACACAGGAATAAAAATAAAAAATTAAAAAGGATAGAAAATTTAGATCATTATTGCTTTTCTAAGTATATTCCTTTTTAACATCTTGGGGATAATCTTAGAGAACCCAGTGCTGAGGTGATTCTGGTACATCTGGTGCACATGCCTGTTTATGGGGACGTTAACCAGGGACAAACATGCTAAAGATAGATCTTCAGAGCCATGAAGTCTGGTCAGCTCTGTTCTGACCTCTTGCCCTTTGCTTTAGCAAGGAACCTTTCCATCGCTGAGAAGTCGCCCCTGTCCCACTCTCCTCCTATTACTGTTGTATCCCAGACCTCGTCCTTTTACACGTTTCCTTTAGTCGAGTGTTTCAAAAGTGTTGTCATCAATTTACTCTTCAGGCAGTGTTGGGATTAGAATTCATCCGGATTTTCAACGTTCACATGCATTATATTAGGGTAAAAAGGCAAAAAGAAATGCTAACAGTACAGTTGTTAGACAATAAATGAGACACATCTGTCTGAACTTGAGACATTTACCCAGAGGAGCATTTATTTGACTTCATTTATTTCTTTTCATGCTTCAAATAGCATGTGAAAAACTGTGATGTGAAACTATTGCCTTATTGGATTATATAATGAAATGATTTTGGAGTATTATTATAAGTAAATATTTCACCAGCTATTCCCTCTAATGAATGCACATTCAACTTCCTAGATTTAAAAAGCACGTTACTCATCCACTTTAACAGAAACATTGAATTGTTTTGAATCCTGTTTTATCATTATCTATGCTCTAAATAAATAAATAATAACAACCATTTTTAGAGAACCCTTTCTAAGTACTAGGTGCTTTATCTATATTAGTCCTCAAGGCTACAGGTAGGAACTTTTGTTATACTTATGTTAAAGCATGCAGCCTAGGATGAAGAGGTTAAGGAAGCTGCCTGATGGCATTTAGCTAGTACTTGAAATATCTGGGTACAAACCTAAACAATCTTACTCCCTAGTGCATACTCTTAAATCCCTGCATTGCAGCTACCTCTCCAAAGAACTTGTTCAAAGAAAGTTTGTGAAGGTGGCCAGTACTGTCTTTGTGTTTCTGTGAATTACCATATTCTGAAACTAAAAGGGATTGTAACGTAGTCACTGTTAAGATATTCAACACTTGTAATGCTTTCTTACTGAACATAATTTGCATATATTGAAACACACACTTCTTCAGTGTGGCATTTGATGTCTTTTGAATACCATGTGTATCTCAGTAACTGATCCTCTCCCCGCTGCAACCCTAATCAAGATATAGAACATTCCCTTCACTCTAGGAAACTCCCTCTTGGTTCTCTTTGGTTCACATCCAGTGCCTCCTCTAAGAAGCAACCACCATTGTGAGGTCTCTCCCTCCTCTGTAGCCTGTAGAAGAACCTCATGTTATTAAATCATGGAGTCCTCATACTTTTGAGTTCGCTTCTTTCATTTAACATTGTTTTTGAGATTCACCCATGTTATTGCATGTTAGATGTATGGAATTTGAGGTGGCAGCTTTGGCTTTTTGTTTGTTTGTTTGTTTGCTTTTTTGTAAACTAAAAACTCCTCATTGAACAGACTTCCTTTTACCTAATATCTAGAAATTGTCCCAAACTACAAAGATTGTGACAGTTGACCTAGCTTGTAGGCTAACAAGTTAGCCAGCTTTAGTTACACGGATGCTTGCTAGAGACAGGAGACTTCGGGGTCAGAGATGAAGGATTTGGTTGCTCAGGGCACAGCAGGCTGCATGAGCTTTATGTTTTCATTAGTTCTCCTCGTCCCCAAATACCAGAGGCCATGCTGATTTGGCACAAGTGGATGGGTGCGTGCAGTGGGTTTGTTTCACAGCGGAGGCTCTCTGAGCTTAGGCTGTCCCCATCTTTTAAGGAGTTTCTAGCAAAGCCTACTGTGAGGCATTATCTTGAGGGAGGCACTATCCTGGTCAGGAAACAAATCTGTGATTTAGAAGGAGGCCATGTTCCCAGATTCTAAGGTTACAATACCCTTGCAAAGATAGTCTGAGACGAAAGTAGTTATAAGACACACAGAAATCCCACAGATATGTCATCACTTAAATCTATTTCTGCAAAGCAACCTTTTCGTCCCTTTCTATTTTTCTCAGGACTGACATTCTTATTGTTCCAAAGATGAACTTAATATATTGAGAAATGACTGTTATTTGGAAATGAAAAAAATGATCCTGAGGTTTTGAGAAGATAGACAATATATAATCCAATATGATAAAAACAACTACTGGCAGGTGTTTACAACGTTCTGCAAAGATTTGCTTTTTGGCCCATACATGTTTAAGCTAAATGTACAGAGACTACTGGGAGTGAAAAGAGTCCTGAGGCTAACTGGAGTGCTGTGGACCCATCTGGGGTGCAAGGGGAAGAAAGAGGAGTCTCTTAGAGAAGTGTGACCTGAGCTGACTCTTGAATGCATGTTTCAGTTGGCAGGAGAGATAAGTATATTTTTGACAAGGGGAGTAAAGTGAGTGAAAGTCAAAGGCTGAGTGAAAGGTACATGTTTGAGGATTTGGGGGAATGTTAATGGAATCTCATTTTGAAGGATTGGGGGGATCAACATTTGAAGTCCGAAAGCCTGGCCGAGGAGTCAAGACTGAATGTGGTAAAAATGAATTAGAGAACATTTCCAAAATGGGGAGTGAAATGCTTGAGAGCCGCTTTATTACAATTAGAAAGTGTAACTGGTGTAACTGATCGTGGGAGGGGTAGTGCTGGGAGGTGGGAGAGATTTTGTAATACGAACTCAATCAAGTGAAAATGTCCTTTTGTTAGTTGGGGATGGAAAACAGGAACTAGGATGAAAGGAGGGTTCTCCTAAGTGTGACAGAATGTGGGCAGGCCAGAAACTGCCCAGCAGTTGGGAAGGGATAAACCAAAGGCACCTAAAAAAGTCATGGAGCAGGAAGGGAACTGCTGCTTCTGAATTTTGAAGGATGGCTGAAATAAAGGTGTAAATGAGAGTTGTGAGGCGATTGTTGAAGCTCATGGGAAGGTGGCTTCATTCTACTCCTTGAAGTCATAGATGATTTGTTGAGAGAATGTGACAGGAATGTAGCTATATGCTGTTGATAGTTACTAGTTAGGTGAGTATACACACACACACACACACACACACACACACACACACACATTTTAAATATATAATTATATAATTTGCGGCCACTTCATGGTTTAAATTCTGTTGTTCTCGTGCCTTTATTGGCTTTCTGAATAGGGGAGAATGGTGTTTAATACTTGCTTCAAGGTACAGTACTAAACGTCTTCATAGTACTTAGGTACTTGTAGCAGCAGCTTATTTCCTTGCAAGATGATGTTTTCTTGTGAAATTCCACAGCTGGGAGGGGCTAAAAAATATCACAAAGTATTTAGAACTTTGACACCTTGGACCACATTTTTTTCCTATAACAATCCTAATATGGTGTTCTGGCTCTAGTTGGGACATATGTTTTAGTAAGTCTTGATGACCATTAGTGGATAAAGGGTTAGTGGAGAGTTTCATTAAAGAATAGTTTGTTAAAAACCCAACTTTTGGGATTAAATTTTTATTTTTAACTTCTTTGTGTTATAAAATTTGAATTGTTTTTTAGGGGGTCAGTATCTGTCTCTTGGATGTCTAAATGTTTAAGAAAGCCACAAGATTCATAAATATAATTTTTGTTAAACCCAAATAACATATTTAATTATTAATTTCTATTCCAACTTTACAAAATGTAACTAATAATACCTTATAAGTAGTGGTTTCATTTCTTTGACTTAAAGCTAAGATTTTTCTTAGACATCACAGTTTATAAGACTGATATAAGGAAGGAGTTCATTTTAGGTGGTGATAATAGTAGTAGACACACTGTGTTCAGAGCCAATTGGCAGCATAAACCTGAATTCTGTCATTTCAGTGGGTAAGAAAGCAATTTTTTTTTTTAATCCTCACCCGAGGACATTTTTTTGTTTTTTGTTCAGATAAAGTGGAAGGGAGAGAGAGGAAGAGAGAGAGAGAAACATCGATGTGAAAGGGACACATCGAGTGACTGCCACCTGCACGACCAACCAGGGCCGGGGACAAACTGCAACCAAGGTACGTGCCCTTAGCGGGAACTGAACCCAGGTCTCTCTGGACCATGGGCTGACGCTCTCACCGCTGAGCCAAACTGGCCAGGGCTAAGTAAGCAATTTAATGAAACACTTTGCAAATTAGGATAAAGGCAATAGATGGCTGCACAATACAAAAAGTCTGGATACTGTAGAGTTAAGTAGAGGGTCACAATGTGTTGCATTAGCATAACTTTGAATAAAAAATTAAAATGTGTACCATTTGCATATACAGACGCCTCTTCAGAATCGCAATCCATGCTGTGTCAGATGGACTAGCACAGATATGTGCACTGTTTTAATCCAGTCTCTCTGATGCCCACTAACATGTATTTGTGAGAGCCACGAGAAGAGGAAATTAGGGTCCTTCAACTCACTCTGTGAATCATAATCTTTCTGTCTTATTTTTATTATCCAAAGCCAGAAGAAGCTGTTTTCTCTGAATCTTGGTAACAGTTTTTTCCTAACTGCTCTCCCTTTCATTATTATAGTTAAATATGTTCTTTTTTTAAAAGTTGATTTTTAGACAGAGGAAGGGAGAGAGAGATAGAAACATCGATGTGAGAGAGAAATTGAATGAATGCGTACATAAATGGAACAACAAAGGATGTTTTTCTTAAGTCAATAAATAAAAATATTAAAAAATCTCATGAGACATAGATCTCATTTTGAATTAATATATAACCAAAAGACAGACCTCTTTAACATTGTTAATTTATTATTATTAAAAATATTTTTCCTTTATTGACTTTAGAGAGAGAGAAAAGAAGAGGGAGAGAGAGAGAAACATTGGTGAGAGAGAACATCGATTGGCTGACTCCTGCATGCCCTTCACTGGTAATTTAGCCCCTAATCTGGGCATGTGCCCTGACCAGGAATTGAACCGGTGACCTCTTGGTGCATGGGTCGCCACTGAGCCACACCAGCTGGGTTATTATTATTATTTTACAAGAGAACAATTAAAAAATGTCATGGTATTTCATAATAATAAATTATGTTGTATATTACATGAAACTAGAATAGGGACATCATGAAAATTTTTAGTAGCAATGCGTGCCTACTCTTTCTGTAGTTTAGCTTTTAAGCACTTTAGAAAAGTTAATACCCTCGTGAAACTTATAAACCCTTTTAAGAAATTAATACCCCTATGAAGTAGAATACTTACACTATTTGTACATATATGATTGACCAATTAAAAAAAAATCATCACCCCAGGATATTTTTTCATTTTTGTTTAGATAGAGTGTGAGGGAGCGTGAGAGAGGGAGACAGAGAGTAACATCCAAGTGAGAGACACATTGACTGGCTGCCTCCCACATGACCCCGACCAGGGTCAGAGACGAACCACAACCAAGGTATGTGCCCTTGATTGGGATCAAACCTGCGACTCACTGGTCAGAGGGCCGATGATCTAAACATTAAGCAAAACAACCCAGGGCTGTATTGAACAATTTTTATATATGTATCATGAATTAAAAATTGCCCTGACTTATCTATTTTTATTTTCAAAGTATGGGAATTTAATTAATGTACTGACAATATGACACTATATTCACATTTTATATGTCTACTTGGCTTTGATGTTAATGCAGTGAAGGTCAAAATTCACTGTGAGATATGAATTACATTTCTTTTATTTAAATTATTCTGGTTCACTTCTTAAATAGCTCATGCAGAACTTTTCTTTGATATGAATGTCATCTAAAGTTGCAACAGAACAAACCCTTCTGTTACAGTTTATTGTGCTTGTATAAAAAAAACACAACTCTCTATTTTCCAGTAGATTAAAGCCCTGCCATTGTAAATAGGCAGAGCCTCTCCTAAAGCAGGTAGACATTCTCAGGGTCAATCATCTGAGGAAAGGTTCAGCCATGAACTTGAACCCTGAAAGTGGGAGTAACTACATAGGAAAATAAACTTCATGTTCTCTTTAATACTTCTCTTGGGTTTAGATAGTAGGTTGTTAGATGTAATTAGGCATTTTGGGCAGATAAGGAGCTGAGTAGGGAGGCATACATGCACTGAACTCTAAACTGAAACAGATAAACCATAGGTTAGATTATCTAGTTCCATAACATATTCTATGTTGATTTCCTTTGTGTTATATGCAAAGATTTAATTACTTTATAATTAAATATTGCAGCCTTGCTTAGCTGTACACTGAGGAATTAGAGAAGGCCATTTACCGTTGCTTGAATCAGAGTATTCAGTCCAGAGTAGTGCCAATGTTCTCTCTCTGGAAGCCATCATTAGTCAGATACCCAAAGCGGAGGTGAAGCTCAGGAGACATACATAAGGCTACCAGAGACCCAGGGGCTTTCCAGTGAAAACTTTGGAAGCACTTTATTTTGTTTTCTTAAGGAATATGACAGTTATTCTCTCAAAAGGTACATTTTTTCTTTTCTGATGCCAAAAAGTGTTTTATTTTCAATTACATTGCTAGGGAAGTATGCAATTATATGAGATAACTTTTGCTTCACCTTTCTGACTTGTTTTACTTGGCCCTCTAAACTTTGGAACAAAGTAGAATTGTTAATATCAGCATGTTAGCATGCTGATTTTTTTTTTTTTTGGCTTAATCTAAATGTACATTTAATACACACACACACATATATATATAAATAAATATATATCCACATTACCTACATGTACAGGTAATTACAAAGGAATGACTCATAGGGATATATATTTGATGTAGCCTTATCTCCAGTGTCAAATATAGTGCCTAACACCTAGTGGGTTTGCTCAGTGAATGCTGGCTAGAATAAGTGGTTTTTTGGTGATATTTTTCTTAATGCACTTGAGTTAGATATATCCAACCTCAATTTGAGAGTGGAGCTCTTAGTAAAAACAACCCCTTTAGTAGTGGTTTTTGATGATGTTATTATAATGCTAAAAATGAAATATTTAAAAATCTGGATTTTGATTTTTGTAGGTATTTCACTATAATAGGAAGCATAAAAAAACCTAGATCTTTTATGTCCTTCTCCATATTATAGAAGAATCTTTTGATATATGTTCAAGGCAGATGATTTTATCTTCTTTTGGATTTTGCTGGCCAAGATGGCCCTAGTCTGTTGATCTAGAGGGGCTAGTTTTGTGTAATCCCTGTCTAAAATCCACTCAGTGTCTCTCTGTTCTGTGTTCTTATTGTCTTCCTTTGACAATTACTGTTGGACAGTTGTGTATTTTAAAAATAATTTTTTTTCTCCCTCCCCTCCCCTCCCCTCCCCTCCCCTCCCCTCCCCTCCCCTCCCCTCCCCTCCCCTCCCCTCCCCTCCCCTCCCCTCCCCTCCCCTCCCCTCCCCTCCCCTCCCCTCCCCTCCCCTCCCCTTTCCTCTCTTTTTAACCAATAAAGATAGTAGTATAAGTTTGAGAACGTTGGAGGCAGATGAAGATTGGATTTCTAGCTGTAATTTTTTTGCACCTCAAATTGGTTTTGTTTGTTAGCTTGTTTTGTTTTTGGTAGTAGAAAGAGAATATCCTCGCCTGGCCAGTGTGGCTCAGTGGATTGAGCATTGTCCCATGGACTGAGAGGTCCCAGTTCGATTCCAGGTCAGGACACATGCCCAGGTTGCAGGCTCAATCCCAGTCGGAGGCATGAAGGAGACAGCCAATTGATGTTTCTCTCTCACATGGATGTTTCTATCTCTCCTTTCCTCCCTCTCCAAAAATAAATAAGTTATTTAATTTAAATAAAGAAGGGGAATACCCTCTTTATATGTTTGTACTGACTAAAAGAGAATATATAAGTGAAGTACCTAACATAATACCTAGCACATAGACATTTATTTATTAGCTTCTTCCTACCTATTTCCTTGTCAGGTACATATTTTTCCCCCCTACATATTCCAGTGGGTGAACTATGATACAGTTATTATTTTTATTAATTAATATAATAGTTTAAGGCATTTACAGCTAATGCTTTAGGGTACATAAATAAAAATGTAAAAAGTATCCAAGTAAAGCTTGAAGCATGGCCTAGTAGAATTCATGTTCTCATTAAACCTCCTTTTGTACTTCATGGGCCTAACCAGTTCTTTACTTGTAAGCCTTCAGGGCCTAAAGGAGCTTGGGATATTTTTATTTTGCCCAGAGTAGGACTGGCTGCATACAGATACTTTCGAAGCCCGTGCATTGTTCTTGAGCTAAAGAAGCTTGTCAGATATCTGTGCTAGAATATTACAAAATATGTTTTTCCTTTATATCTTGTAGAGTTGTCTTAATCATTGATATATACCAAAATGGATATGTTAAAATATTTTATAGCTTTTCTAAATGTATATTTTACTTCATTCCGATTATCTTCCTTAATTGTTTATATGTAACGATAATTACCTAAAAAATATTGCGGTAAATTCTATGGGTTGTTCCTCTGATGTCTTTTGCCCTAGTTATAAACGAATGAGCACATGCCAAAGCCGCCGTTTCCTGTCATTGTTCTGCTGTCTAAGAGACTCTAGGCCCAGCTATTCTTTCGCTTCTTCGGATTTAAAAATCTCATTTGCAGCTTTGAACTCTTTATTTTGCTACTGGGCTTTTATTTCTTTTTACTACTTCAACTCCTCCTCCCACCCCCATTGTGTATTTAAGTCTTAGTTTTGCTATTGTCCATGCTCCTTACACCCTGAACACTATACACGCCTATTCTGTCAATTTTGTATTAATCATGAAAACTGTAGCCTTTTCTTTGTTCCTACCTGTCTACTTTAGGACCTGTCATTTGTTTATTTTTTCAAGAAAAAAAAACCACCTAGACATTTAAAGTCTAGCTTGAATTTGCCTCTTCCTGGGCCTGGTAGGAAAAGCTCCGCCTCATAAATGAGAATCTGACTTGGGTGGGAGAGAGGTGGGACCCAGTGACACACTTCTTACTTTAGGATTCAGGTGACAGGGGTTGTTTCTAATACCTGGCACCACTGGGCTTCTGATGGCTACTCTTTTCGTGGGAGTGACAATGAGTAACAGACTTCTCTTTTTCTTGTAACACCATTGGAAAACACGAAATGTAAATGTTCTGAGAAAATATCATTTAGAGAACCTAGGAAGTGAAGATAACCTGATTCAAAATGGCAATCAACTAATTATATAATTGACTTCCTATTGCATAATAAATATGGTACCAGGAACAACGAAGATACTTCCTTTGATATATACTTTATTTTAGTCAGAATTATACAGTAGTGGGATTTCTTTCCCAGAGAGGTGATGAGTGAGGAAACTATATCTTTAAGAGCATTGCCGACTCCAGGCAGTTGTATCTGACACTCAGAAGACAGGCCTGGGGTGCCCAGAGATATGCTGGCATTGTCAGTGTATAGATGATAACTAGAAACGTAGGAGTGAATGAGAGTACAGAGGACACACAGAGTGAAAGGAGAAGACTGGGTCCTTACAGACTTCAGTAGTTAATGAAATAATAAGCCAGTGAGGCCTTTTTATTCACAGCGGAATCCACTGACTAAAATTTCAATATCAATGTGAGAAACGGACTCTAGATACTACAGCTTCAGAATTAATAGAGTTTTTCATTTCAGTCAAGTTTGAACTCAATAAAGAAAGAAGATACATTAGGATGCCCTGTTCTTTTGGTTATGTTTTTTGGATTTATGTGTATGGTTTTTAATCTGTTGATCTTTTTTAGGAGAAGGGCTGAAAATTAAAAAAACACATACGAGGTGGAGGACTGCTATTGATATTTTATAGGCTGAACTGAGGTTGGGTTTTCTTTAAGCTAAGAATTGTTTCTTGTATGGAAAAAAAATCTCACATGAATGTTTTTCATTTCTGAAATTCAGAGGACGGAGTCCTAAAATAGAAACAAAAGTTCATACACAGTATTTCAAAATGCAGCTTCCCACATAAGCAGTCTTACCTTCTGAACTTCACATCTTTTTCTTTGATTAATTCTTATCCAAGAATATTTTTTCCATTGATTTTTTTTTTCAGAGAGAGTAGAAGGAAGGGGGAGAGAGAAAGATAGAAAGATATATGGAAAAAGAGAGAGAGAGAGAGAGACATTGATGTGAGAGAGACACATCGATCGGTTGCCTCTTGCATGTGCCATATACCCCAACCAGGCTGGGTATTAAACCTTGCAACCAAGGTACATACCCATGACCATAAACCGAACCCTCGATCCTTCAATGCACGGGTCAGTGCTCCAACCACTGAACTTCATGTTTTTAATTGACTTCACTCAGAAGGTGGATTTTATATGATAGAATTAATTTGGTTTTTCTACAAAATTGATAAAACCTTGTTTAGTCTTCTGCATCATGATCATTAAGGAATTATAATTTGTGTCAAAGAGTTGATTTTCCAATCATTCATATACTCCAGTCTTATGCCTTCAGCTAACACATATTATTTGTATCACACTGCTGGTTCCGGTTTGACCACAGGTGTGATATGTACACTATGCTGGAATTAGGGGACAAGGAACACAGTTTGCTCCTGGCTCCTGCAGAGCACTTGCCCCTAGATTGATCCTGCATCTACTAGTAAAGACTAACTAAGACCACATATGGATATGGATTTCATTTCTGGGATGAAATTATGGTAGCAGAGGCATTACTTCTTTATCAGAGTAAGTGACCTTTTTTACCACTCTCTGAATTTTCAGTTCCATTTCGGTACAGCCAGCTGAATTGATATTAGAATTTATTTAGCCAAAATTTTCCTTTATACATTAAATTGCCTTTCTACATTCTGGTTTGTGTAAGTTTAGTTGTCTGAAATAAAATTCAGCAAATGTTTGTTAATTGATATTTTCTCTTCTCTCAAGTATTCTTTATACTGTGAAATCAGCATAATTCACTAACAAGCTTGTCTTTTAAGGAAATCGTTTCAACTTATTGAGAATTTAAAATTTGCATAAACTGCCAATATATCTTGAGTCGCTTTAGAAGATTTCACTTTAGCCCTTTATTGGAAAAATCTTTGGAAGGGATTGATTTGGTTTTGCAAAAAACAGCTCCTTTCAACAAATGTTTAGTGAGGAGAAAGAGTCTGACACATCTGCTTTTTGATATGCACACAATCTGACCTACAACTTTAAATGGGAACATCTGCAATACTTTCAACAATAAAGATAAAAAATAAATTTGAAATAATTAAAAAATAAATTTTACTTTGATATTTATTCTTCTTCAATCAAACATATAAAGTATGGATTTTTGTGCTGTTGAGAAAATGCTTCTGCCTGCTTGACCTCTTCTTCACAACTGGATGTAATCTCTTAAATGACCACTATGCACTTAGACTTAAAACATACCTTAATTTTCTAATTCAGCCACTTGTGCCTATTAAATTGTAAGTTTCCATAAGATCCAAGACTCTGGCTAACTCATTATTGAATGGTCAATATGTAGAGGAGAGTCCTCAGAGTAGATGCTCAGTGGATATGTAATAATTGAATTGATTGAATTGTTGTTTTAATATCTCTTCAATGTATAACATGGAGAAGATTGGATACTGAAAGAGGAGGTGTAAATAATAATAGGATCCTCTTTGTATTTTGAAACTACACCAAAGAAACAGTATTACTGAAACAAGTATTTCAATTTGTACATCCAAAGAAACTTCAGATCTAGTGTAGAACTATGTTATAGAATGGGCATATGATTAGAATGGACTCTCATAGTTGGAAGGGTCCTAACATGTCATCCATTCCAACTTTCATCCAACGACTGAGTTCCTTCTGTAGCAGTGGTTGTCACCCTTGACCCTATTTGAATGAAGTGAGAAGCTTTAAAAATCCCAGTGCTCTAGGCTCACTTCAGTCCAATTGTATAAGAATCTTTCTGGGTGGGATTTAGGCATCAGTATTTTTTAAAGCTAAGGGGATTCCAATGTGCAGTTTAGGTTCAGAGCCATTATTCTCTAAACTACCTATTCATTATTTTTCCAGTGTGATTGAAGTCCTCTGGAGATAAGCAACCTCATTACCAAAATTAAGTCTTGTGTTTATTCCATTTATTCAAATAACGACTTATTTATTTATTTTTCTTTATTTTGTTATGTTTTTCCATCACGATTTATTTCCCCTATACATTCCTCTACTTCCATCCCCCAGGAAACTGCCCCCTCCCCAGATGTCAGCCTGTTCTCTATCTATGAGTCTATCTTTATTTTGCTTGTTAGTTAATTTCGTTCATTAGATTCCACCTGTGAGTGAAATCACATGGTACTACTGTCTTTCTCTGACTGGCTTATTTCACTTAGCATAGTGTTCTCCAGGTCCATTCATCCTGTCGCAAAGGGTAAACTTTCCTTCTTCTTTTTTTTTTTTTTTTGTGTGTGTGTATGGCTGGATAGTATCATTGTGTAAATGTACCACAGCTTTTTTATCCACTCATCTATTGATGGACACTTGGGCTGCTTCCAAATCTTGGCTATTGTAAATAACACTGCGATGAACATAGGGGTGAATATATTCTTTTGAATTAGTGTTTTGGGTTTCTTTGGATAGATTCTCTGAAGTGGACTTACTGAGTCATAAGGCATTTCCATTTTTAATTTTTTGAGGTGACTCTATACTGCTTTCCACAGTGGCTATACCAATTGGTATTCCCACCAAGAGGGTTCTCTTTTCTCCACATCCTCGCCAACACTTGTTAGTTGATTTATTAATGATAGCCATTCTGACAGTTGTGGGGTGGTATCTCATTGTGGTTTTAATTTGCATTTCTCTGATGATTAGTGACCTTAAAGCATTTTTTCATATGTCTATTGGCCATATGTATGTCCTCTTTGGAGAAGTGTCTATTCAGGTCCTTTGCTCATTTTTCAATTGGGTGGTCTTTTGTTTTTATTTTTTGATGTTGAGTTTCATAAGTTTTTCATAAGTTTTGGGTATTAAGCCCTTATCATATATATCAGTGAATATGTTCTCCCATTCAGTGGGCTGCCTTTTCATTTTGCTGATAGTTTCCTTTGCTGTGCAAAAACTTTTTAGGTTGATGTAGACCCATTTGTGTATTTTTTCTTTTGTTTCCTTTGCCTGAGGAGATATATCAGAAAAAATACTGCAATGAGGAATGTCCAAGATTTCACTGCCTATGTTCCCTTGTAGAATTTTTATGATTTTGAGTCTAACATTTAAGTCTTTAATTTATTTTGAGTTTATTCTTGTGTATGGTGTAAGAAGGTGGTCCAGTTTCATTTCTTTGCATGTATCTGTCCAATTTTCCAACACCATTTACTGAATAGACTGTCTTTACAGCATGTTTTTGCCTCCTTTGTCAAATATTGACTATAAAGGTGTAGATTTATTTATGAGTTCTCTATTCTGTTCCATTGATTATATACATATATGTGTGTGTGTGTGTGTGTGTGTATTTATATATATATTTATGCTTGTTTTTATGCCAGTACTGTGCTGTTTTCATTAGTATGGCCTTGTGGTATAATTTGATATCAGGTAACGTGATTCCTCCAACTTTGTTCTTCTTTCTCAAGATCACTGTTGCTTTTTGGGGTCTTTTGTGGCTCTATATAAATTTTTGGAATATTTGTTCTAGTTCTGTGAAATATGCCATCAAATAGTGACTTCTGTAAGAGTGTTAGAATTATATAACATAAATCAAGCTTACCATTTGAATATGCAACTGTTGATAACACTAAAGAGACAGTGACATTTAAATTTGAATTATTTTCTTTGAAGTAGTATTGCAGTACTTTTGAATGACTCTTAAAAGGCTGATCATAAACATTACTTAAGTCATTTTCAAATTTTACTTTAGTATTAATCAAGTTACTTGGTATGACTGAGATGAACATTCTGCTCTACTTTAGAGCATTATAAAAATTTTACTTTTTGTACTTGGGGAAACAGCAAAGTGATGGGCAGATTATTTTTGTACTTACCTGCCTGTACCTCACTGATTTAATACACAGTGTTTATAGTTGAAAGTGAGGCAGGCCCTCTTGGAAATGTGCTATTTTCTCAGGATGGTAATATATCAAATAGGAAACTTCAAATATGCTGAAAGAGGAATAGCAAAGATTTGGTTTTATAAATCTCTTTGATTTCAGAGAAGAATTTTTTAAAGAAAGCTATATGTGACTACACAGAGATATGCATACACACTTGTATTATTGCTTAGGAACTTATCTATCCTGAGAATGTTTACCTATATATCAACTCATCTGAGCACTTTTGCATTTCCTTTAAAAGAATATGGGCACTAAAAGTCAGTATATGATATCAGTATTAAATATTCAAGAAGTTTTGGAGTGAAACATACCTGGATTTTAGCCTCATCTTTATCCTTCCTCACTGTGTTGCCTATGGCAAATTATTATTTTATTTCAGCCTTAGTCTCTCTATTTATAGGATAATGACACATATCCCACAGGGATGTTGTGAGTATTAATAGTAATGATGCATATAAAGTCTCACAATACCCCCTGGGATATAGGGAGTACTCATTAGCTAAATTTTTATACCACTTTATTGAGATATGATTGACATATAAAATGCTGTACATAATGTAAATAACTGAATTCATTTGGGGATAAATATGTACCTGTTACCATCACCATTAAGGCCATAGACATATCCATTGCTTCCCAAAGTGTCCTCTAGCCATCATGATGATGTTAGCTATAGACACTGTATGTATAATAGATCTCAGAACTTACATATCTTGCATAATTGAAATTTTGTACCCTTTGACCATCACCTCCCCATTCCCCTCCCTCTTCCCTTGGCAATCACCATTCTGTTCTCTGCTTCTATGAGTTTGAGTATTTTGATTCCACATATAAGTGATGTCATACATTATTTGTCTTTCTGTGTCTGCCTTATTTCACTTAGTATAATGTCCTCTGGATTCATGTTGTCATAAATGGCAGGGTTTCTTTCTCTTTTTTTCTTTTTTTTTATCCTCACCCGAGGATACTTTTCCATTTTTTATACAGATAGAGTGGGAGGGAGAGAGAGGAACAGAGAGAGAGAAACATCGACGTGAAGAGACACATCGAGTGGCTGCCACCCGCACGACCAACCAGGGCCGGGGACAAACTTGCAACCGAAGTACGCGCCCTTAGCGGGAACCGAATCCGGGTCTCTCCGGACCGCAGGCCGACGCTCTAACCGCTGAGCCAAACTGGCCAGGGCTCTTTCTCTTTTTTAGACTGAATGTTATTTATTTGAATGTATACACCAAATTTTCAATTTCCATTCATCCATTGATGGGCATTTAAACTATTTCCGTACATTGGGTCTTGTGGGTAATAAACATGGGAATGCAGGTATATCTTAGAAATCTTGATTTCTATTCCTTTGGATAAATACCCAGAAGTAGGATTGCTATATCATATGGGTAGTTTTATTTTTAATTTTTGGAGGCACCTCCATATTGTTTTTTTATAATGGTTATATCAATTTATATTCTCACTGTCCATGTTATCAGAGTTCTCTTTTCTCCATATGGCCAACACTTACTATGTTTTTTTAAAAAATAATAGCCATCCTGACAGGTGTCATGTTATATTTTATTGTAGTTTTGATTTGCATTCCATGATGATTAGTGATGTTGAACACCTTTTTATATAGCTGTTGGTCTTTTGCATGTCATCAGTATTACATGAGCAGATTATAACAGTTGTAAAATAAGATCTTTTAAGATAGTAACAGAATGAATTCATGAGTTCAGTTCTATAGAGAGCATCATCTTTATTCTCCTTTATTAAAAAAAACTACCCTCAGACATGATCTTGGATTGCGCCTTCACCAAACTGAATTTCCTAATGAGAGCCTTAATGCTACAACTCATGAGTGAGGATAGATCTCTTTAAGGCCATAGAATATAGGGGATGGTTGAGGTCTTTAGGTTTCCTCTGGGCACCAGAAAGCTAGTCTTTCTATGGTACTCTTTGGTCAGCCAAGACGCTCCTCTCATCGATTTGTTCCTAGGCTGCTTGTCTGCTACATGTGGAGACATCAGATAAAATAAAGGTCACCCATTTAAATTTGAATTTCAGATAAATAACTTGTTATTTTTTAGTATGGTATACCCAAAATATTGCATGGGACATATTTATAGTAAAAAATTATTCATTATGTATATGAAATTCAAAGTCAACTGGGCATCCTGTAGGTTTCTTATTTTTACTATTTCTGAGTTTGGTAATCCTACCTACATGCTATATAAGAATATTTTGGGTTAGATATTGGACAGATTTTATCCTAAAGTAAAATGGTTGTATTTCTGAATGAAGTAGAGAGAAATACTGCTTAAATAAGTGAAAAGGCTAAATTGTATAATTAAAATGGCTTTATTTATAGAAATACTATAAATACAATTGCTGCAGATTAATACTAATAAATAAAATAACAGAATGATGATGCAAATAGGAGCAGGTCTTCCTACTTCTCTAATCTCCCAAATTTAAATGAATTTGAACCCAAGACTCTTCCAACTATATACTTACAGCATATTAAAGAACATTTATGATAGTATACATGTATCCTATTTCTGAAGTTAAGAAGGGTTGAAGAATGATTATTCATGCTTCTGAATATTCCCTACTTTATTTAGTACATTTAGAATGTTACGTACAAACATTTTATTTACAAATATTTTATTTTATTATTATTATTTTTTAATTAATTAATTTATTTTTGTTACAGATGTTCTTCCCCCCACTGCCCCCCCCCCCCGTCCCAAGCTTTGTTGTCCATGTCCATTGTTCATGCACACATGCATATAAGTTCTGTGGTTTGTCTCGCCCTCACCACCCCCTCTTCTGGGGATTGTCAGTCTGTACCTCATTTCCATGTCTCTGGGACTACCCCATTCCTCAGACTGTTATGTTCATTATATTCCACAAATAAGTGAGATCCTATGATACTTGTCTTTCTCTGTTTGGCTTGTTTCGCTTAGGATGATACTTTCCAGGTCCCTCCATGTCATCTTGAAGGATAAGAGATCTTTCTTTCTTACAGCTGCATAGTACTCCATTGTATTCACACATATTTTAATGTGCGATTCCTGATCACACCAGAACAAGTTGAATTCTTTATTTTGTAAACTTTTAAAGCACTTATTTGATATTCATTTATTTATTCAATATGACTAAGGGTCTTCTATTTATGAAGAACTGTGCTTGGTGCTGGGCTATAAAAATAAACACGGCAGTGTCACTGCCCATGTGGAGCTCACAGCATAACTTTGGAAAGAGAGGTAATATTGACATTATAATGCAATGTGACAAGTTTTATAACAATGAAGTCAATTATTTCTAGAGTCACAAAAAGTAGTTTTATGAAGGCTTCACTAAATGGGTGACATTGAAATTTGGTTTTCAAGGGTGGGTAAAAGTTTGTTGGACAGAAAGAGAGTTAAGGCCATTAGAGACAGAACTGGAAAAAAAAAAACCTCAAAAAACAAACAACCCCCCCCCCCCAACAACCCAGCCTTTGAAAGAACCTGGCAGAATTTGTTAATTTTAAAAAGATGAAGATGGCAGGGGGAGGGAGTAGTCAGTAGTATAAATGAAGTTGGTGATTAGGTGTGAAGACAGCTGAGATGTGTTGCTGAAGAGCATTTCATATTAGGTTATGAGTTTTTATTTTATTTTCTAGTCAACAAGGAATTACCTAAAGTTTTAACACAGTAACACCCAATTGCTTGTGTTTCAGGGGTATATACCTGGAATATAAAAATACAGGTGGTTAGTTGTTGTAATAGTTTATGGGCATGACATGATGATATAGGAACAAAGTAGTTGTAGGAGTTGAGAGAATTTCAGTGGGAAACGTTTCTAAGAATCATTAGGATTTTAACAATTATTCTGGTTTTTATTTTTAATTTTATTTATTTTTGGTGTAGGGGCAGAAGGTTTGAGGAAAAAAGATGGGAATAAGTCACGCGCGCGCATGTGTGTGTGATTTCCCCAAGGCCTTAGGTTATTAGAGGCAGGGATACACTCCTAACATTTTTGTTTGTTTCTTCCTGGCCCATTAAACAATGCTTAATAAATTCTTGTTACATTTAAACAAGAAAAACAAAATATATAAGATGGGGCATGTTTATATATCTGTACTTTATTATTATATGAGCCTATTGAATATTGTAGGAATAACCTAGGATGCATAGTGCAAAATTCATTCTTCATTCCATTCAGTTAAATAAAATAATCCAGGTATCTGATAACATAGTGCATTTATTAAAATTAATCTTTGTGTGGAATAATGTCTTCTGCCTTGTAATTGTCACCGTTTATTTTAAAACGTTATGCCTATAATCCTTTTAACTTCTTGATGTGTCAATAAAATTGTTTTTCCCATCTTACAGTTAAAGAATTCTGCTAGGGAAGTATGAGACAGACTAAATTATGAGCTGTGAATTTGTGATTGTTTTATAGCTCAATGCTTAAATCACAAATCCTGAGATAAAGGAGCAATAAGCAGTGATGCTAATAGAAGGGCTTTCATGTTCCAAGAAAGTTATTAGTTTATACACAAAAACAATTAATGTGCTATTTAAATATTATTACATTATTTCCTCTTTCAAATTTATCTTTATTGCTGAAAGTATTACAGATGTCCCTCCTTTTCCCCCTATTGGACTCCCCCCCCCCGTTTCTACCTGTTCCTCCCCCCTCCTGCCTTCCCCACACTATTCTCTGTGTCCATTGGTTATGCATATATGCACATAAGTTCTTTGGTTTATCTCTTCCTGCCCTCCCTCTCCCATTCCCTTTGAGATTTGTCAGTCTAACAACAAATTTGTACTTCTAAATCCCTTCACCTTTTCAACCATTTCCCCAACCTCTCTCCCATCTGGCAACCATCAAAAAGTTCTCTGTATCTGTGAGTCTGTTTCTGTTCTGCTTGTTCATTTTGGTTGTAGATTCAATTGTTGATAGATGAGTATTTATTGCCATTTTATTGTTCATATTTTTTACCTTCTTTTTCTTCAAGAAGACCCTTCAACATTTCATATAATACTGGTTTGGTGGTGATGAAATCCTTTTACTTTTTCTCATCTAAGAAATTTTTTATATGTCCATTGATTCTAAATGAAAGCTTTTTAGGATAGAGTAATCTTGGTTGTAGGTCATTGCTTTTCATCACCATGAATATCTCTTGCCACTCCTTTCTGGCCTGCAAAGTTTCCTTTGAGAAATCAACTGACAGCCTTATAAGAGCTCCCGTATAGGTAACTAACTGCTTTTCTTTTAAAATTCTTTCTTTGTCTTTAACCTTTTGCATTTTGATTATGATGTGTCTTGGTGTAGGCCTCTTGGGGTTCATCTTGTTTGGGACTCTCTGTGCTTCCTGAACTTGTATGTCTGTTTCCTTCACCAAATTAGGGAAGTTTTTTTGTCATTATTTTTTCAAATAGATTTTCAATTTCTTGCTCTCTCTATTCTCCTTCTGGCACCCCCATGATGCAAATGTTGGTACGCTTGAAATTGTCCCAGAGGCTCCTTACACTGTCCTCATTTTTTCTGGATTCTTTTTTCTTTTTTGCTGTTCTAATTGGGTGTTTCTTTTGCTTCCTTATATTCCAAATTGATGGTTTGCTTCTTGGCTTTACCTACTCTACTATTGAATCTGTGTAAATTATTCTTTATTTCAGTTAGTGCCTCCTTCATTTCTGATTGTGCAGCCTTCATTTCTGATTGGTCCTTTCTTTATGCTCTTGAGGCCCTCACTAAGTTTATTGGGCATCCTTATAACCAGTGTTTTGAATTCTGCATCTGTTCGATTGCTTATCTCCATTTCATTTAGTTCTTTTCCTGAAATTTTGTTCTGTTGTTTCATTTGGGACCTGTTTCTTTGTCTCCTCATTTTGGCTGCCTCCCTGTATTTTTTTCTATGTATTAGGTACAGTTGCTATGTCTCCTGGGCTTCCTAGGGTGTCCAATTTAGTAAGTGTCCTGTAGGGTCCAGTGGCACAGCCTCCCTGATCACCCAAGTTGTGCCCTCATGGTGCACCCCTTGTGTGGACTGTACACCCTTCTGTTGTAATTGAGTCTTGATTGCTATTGACACATCAATGGGAGGGATTTACTCAGGCTGATCAGCTGCAAGGACTGGCTGTGCCCACTGCCCACTGGCCTCTAACTATCTTGGAGGACCAACTGAGCAGGGGCCCACCACTCAGAGCAAGACTTACTTCAGCAGGGTAAATCCACTCCTTGAGTGTGTTGCTTGTGGAGGTCTTTGGTTGGTGGTACTTTGCCATAGTTTGAAGCTGTCCATTGGGTGTGCTGTCTGTGGGGCAAGGTCAGCCACTGCCTGTGTTCTACCCGGGGCCACCAGGCATAAACTACAAAGTGATCTTTTGATGTCTGCTTCTTGTGCTGGGCTTGGAGATGCCCAGGCAAAGCCAAGTTGTGAATCAAGGCCAGCTGCTCCTAGTGCCAGTCCTGGGGCCACTTAGTGAGAGGTATGGGGCTTGCTGAGGCCAAATGCTGCTTATTTGAGAGAACGTAGGAAACTCTGAAGCAGGATCAAAGACAGGCCAATCCTATGGTAAAGCCATTGGAAACAGCTTGGGTGGGCCAGAAAGTTGGGTGGGGCAGGGTCTCAGGGAATCACCAGCATGGGGCAAACAATGTGAAGCAAGTTGCTGGAGTCACAGATATGGCAGCCATCTGCTGGCCCATGGAGGAAGGGCTCACCAAAGAAACGATGGTCTCCAACAGCACTTCTGTCCAGGAGAAAGCTGCCCCTCCAGTTCTCGCCCCTATGCCAAACAACTCAGTTCTTCCACATATGTCTCTGGTGCCTTTCAAGTTGCCTCCCTTATGCTGGAGCCTGGAGGGAGCGAGTCTGAGTAAGTCCATGTGTGGGCCCTGGGGCTCCCTCAGCCTCCCTTAGCCTCAGTTCCTGCTGGTTTTTACAGCCAGAAGTGATGGGGACTTTTCTTTCTGGCACTGGAACCCTGAGCTGGGCGCCTGGTGTGGGATGGGGACCCCTCACTCCTCTGGGAGGACTTTCCCAAATGAGGTATCCTCCTGATTTTTATCTACCACACGTGGGTGTGGGACCAGCCCATCCACCTCCGCCCTTCCTACCAGTCTCGATATGTCTTCTTCTTTAATTTTGTAGTTGTAGGACTTCCATTCAGCTTGATTTCAGGCCATTCTGAATGATGGTTGTTCTCTAGTTTGTTGTAATTTTGATGTGGTTGTGGGAGGAGGTGATACCGCATTTACCTGCGCCGCCATCTTCACCAGAAGTCCTACATGTTATTCTTATACTTTATTTTTTTGTGTAAACTTTCCTTTTCTTTCTTTCTTTTTTAAATAACTTAGATGACATCTAATGATGTTTGATTGTCAGTTTATTTTACATGGGTGCACTAAGGTAGCACAACAGTTGAGGAGGTCTTGTGTGAGGTCTTCAAACACCCATACTCTAAGGCAGCAATGCTTAACCTTGGACAGGTAAAGAGCTACATGGCCACGGAGTAGGAAAGAGTGTGACCTTGTAACAACTCATTTGTTAATGTCTTCTGCAAGATACTGTGTCACCATGACTCAGCACCACTCACACATTGATTCCGCAGCACAGGGAACACACAGAAGAGCAAAGCTGGTCTGTCAGATTGAGATTAGTTTGAGACACAGCACCTGAATTTTCAACCATGCATCTCTCATTGCCCTGTGACTTTGGCTACTATGGAGGAAAGCAGAATGGGTCTCACTTCTGTTGAGAGGGAGAGCAAGAGAATGCATGCTGTTCTACCTTTTCTATGCTGCAGTGGGCATCTGGCTGTTGTAGGCTTGCAGTGAAGGACAGTGACAGAAGAACAACAAAGTGTCTCTGTTGCTGGTGAAAATGGGTTCTTGCAGTCTCATGGGAAAGGAATTTCAAAGGGCACACATGTGACAGAATTTTAAGCCTAGTGGCAAGATTTATTGGGGTGAAGGGAAGTAATATGCTTTTGTGGATGTAGAGGGCAGGCAGGCTCTAGTAGCAACTGCTCCCAGATTGCTAATAATCCTCCATATATTTTCGTGGTTTTCAGGAAACGAGAAGGCTTTCTTTCAAACCATCTAGTCTCTCACCTAATCCTTCATGGGCTTGTGTTGGGTTCTCCCCCTGTCCACTCCTTTTCCTAGATTTTCTGGGGTTTCATGCCTCATTCATTCCAATCCTTTTCCCAGGTGAAACACCTCCCCTTTATGGTTTCCATCTTGGCTTCTACTGTGTATGCCTCAAAGTTTTGCCTCCTCCTCTGGTTTTTACTGTGCATGCTCTTACCTCACCCTGCATCATCTTGGCTTCTACTGGGCATGTGCCCAGCAGAGGAATTTCCCCTACTGCTTTTGTTCTTCCCTAAGTAACCTCAGCTATTGACCAGTAGCTGATTCTTCCTGCCCAGTTTGGGGATTAAGTCCCTTGGTGGAGGTTGTGGCTGTCTCCTGGGGAGCCTGTGAATCCTGTGGCTTCCTAGTTAATCAGGCTTATTGTCTGATTCGGCTCCCTAGTTTATGAGGTTTAATGTCTGATTCCATTTGCTCCCTTCCTTTCTTAATAACTAGCTAGCTACCTACACTAACATCTGGAGTTTCCATGTGGCTGAAAAGCCACATTCCAATGACACCAGCACTCAGTGATAGGCTGTGTGACCTTAGCACAGAAGAGATAGGTCAGTGATCATATGGCTTACATCACAAAGACACATGTGATTAGTTTTTAGTGAGAAAACAGATGAGTTCTACTAGTCCGTTGATTGAGAGCTGACAATATATTCTTGATAAAACCTCTCTGGATTAAATCCTGTGAAATGGTGTGATGACTGTTGGCACACAAATGGCTGGATTCTCTTAAATAAGATAATTATTCTTATTGTTTCTTATTATATTTATTTAGGGTCAGTGGTTCCAATTATACTTAAGCTTTTTATGTTACTGAACTTAGAGATGACAGAGGTCAAGTCACTTTTTACATAGTTCTCTTGGTGGGACAAAAGTCCTGAAAGGTGGCATTTATGGGCCATTACTATCAACGTTAAAGATGTTAATTGCATTTTCTTTGAATAAGAAGATAATGACTAAGTTGGAGTAATTCTGAAATGAAGTAATTGTATTTGTTGTCAGGATTGTGAAATCTTTTAAACTGTTATCATTTATTTTATGCATTTCATGTCTTAATAGAAAACATGATGTTTTTGTTAGAACTATGAAATAAGCTCAGTATGTTAGCTTTCCAAGGACTCTGAGGCTTTGAATGTGAGGAAGGCAAGTTTACATGGGAAGAAAAAGACCTTTTGAATCGCTTCTGATAACAATTTAGAGGAAAAAAGGAAAAAATAACAACCTAATGTTTATTATCTCATTTCTATGTGGTAATCTTTTTTTCTTTATTGATTTTAGAGAGAGGAAGGGAGAGGGAGAGAGAGATGGAAACATTGATGAGAGAGAACATTGATGAGAGAGAACATCGATTGGCCGCCTCCTGCATGCCCCCCACTGGGGACTTGGCCCACAACCTGGGCATGTGCCCTGACTGGGAATCAAACTGGTGACCTCTTGGTGCATGGATGGACGCTCAACTACTGAGCCACACCGGCTGGGCCTGTATGTGGTGAATTTTTTCATGTATTTTATTTCTTTTAATTATGAAAGCAGTAGAATAAGATACATATTCCTTTCTGTTTTTGCTAAATAGTGCGATACATATTCCTTTTTTGTTAACATACTCCTTTTTATGATATATATTCCTTTTTCATTGCTAATTATGAAAGCAATAGTGGGAGATACATATTCCTTTTATTTATATATTTTTTAAAATCCTCACTCGAGGATTTTTTCCATTTATCTTCAGATAGAGTATGAGGGAGGGAGAGAAAGAGAGAGAGAGAGAGATTGAGAAAGAGAGAGAGAGATCAATTGGTTGCCTTCTGCATGACCCCGACCAGGGCCAGGGACCAAACTGCAAATGGGGAATATGCCCTTGACTGGAATCAAACCCGCTACTCTTTGGTCTGTGGGCTGATGTTCTAACTGCCCAGCCAAACCAGCCAGGACCCTTTTCTTTTTTTTCTTTTTCTGTTTTTTTTTTTTTGCTAACAAACTCAGAGTTAAGAAGGTGATGGAGAAATGACATGTAAAACCACCTATCGTGTTATATACTGCGTTAGAAACTTAACAGCTATTTTTGTCAGTTAATTCTCAAGATCAATTTCATTCTTGTAGGTTTGTCAATTAGAATAGGCTAGATTATATGTGATCTCAAACAGACCCCACATATCAGTGACCCAATAACGTAACATTAATTTTTGCTCATACCACATACAGCATGGTGCTAGGTGACTTTCCAAGGCAGTTCCTCCTTGACACATATTCTAGAACCCGTGGCAGCTGAGAGAAGCACCATCACCCTGCAGTTATACTCCCTGAGTGAGACCTCCTTGGTCATTGTGGCAGGGGAAAGTGATAGGAAACTCATGCATGGCTCTTTAAGCCTCACTCTGAAAGGTGCGTACATTACTTTCTTTTACAGTTTATTGGCTAGAGTTAGTCACATGGTCCCACCTCATTGTAAGGAGGATGGGAAATGTAAAGAGGCAAATGGATAGTGGTAAATATTACTGGGTCAGCCACAGTAGTGTAACCTTGTTTTAAAAATCAGAAGACTGAAGTTCAAAGATCACATTTCCAATCACACGCTTAGTAATTAGTAGACCTAGTTCTTGGAACTACGTCTCTCTCAGTCCAAGGAGATTTTTTATGCCCTCTACCTCCACCCTTCCACATACCGAGTCTTTTGGTTTAGAGTTGTGTTTATGTGCTTGGTGTTAACCAGCCTCCAAGGTAACTTGCCTCCTGGTATTCATGCCCTTGTGTAGTTTCCACCCTCAGTGAATAGTGCTGACCTGTGCAACAAATATGGTATTACAGAAATGACAAAATGTGACTTTTGTGACTAGGTCATAAAAGACATGGTTCCCTCCTTACTCTCTGTTTGATCCCTTGCACTGGGAAAAGCCAGGTGACATAAAGTGAGGACACTGGAGCAGCGCCATGGAGTTCCCATGTGGCCAGCACCTGAGGCCTCCGTCCAATCCCAGAACCAGTTGGCCATCCATGAGAGTGAGCCACCTTGAAAGTGGATGCATCCTCCCATCAGCCCTCAGATGACTAAGCTCAGGGCAGCATCTGGGCAGCAGCCCCATGAGAAACCCTGAGCTAGGACCGCTCAGCTAAGATGTTCCCAGGTAATTCTTGTCCCACAGAAACTGTGTGAAATGACAACTGTTTACTGTTGTTTTAAGTTGCTAGCATTTGGGGGTCATTCTTTATACAACAGTAGATAATAATAGACCTTTTAGAATTATTCCTTTCGTTGGGTTTTTGCAACTCTGGGATTCTTCCTACTTATGACAGTGAGTTTTTAATTAGCTGAATTATGAAGTAGTACATTTCACAATGATTGTTACACAATAGTATGTTAGGAAATTTTAGTTGAATAAGTCTTATTATTCAATCTAGTAGTTCTAAGCAAATTTAGTGTAAAGATCTGTACTAAAAAATGATACACCATGCTAGTTCAGAAGAGAATTTTTACAATTTATTTTCCAACAAATGTCTATTTTCTGTTTAAGGTATTAGCTATTGGAGATTACTTTGTATTTAAATCACATCGTGAAGTTTTGAGAAAGAATAAACTAAAGATGTTTTTCTGAACAGTTTATTGTAGGGAGGAGGACAATGTAGAATTAACTGCTTGTTTCTTGGCAAAGTGTTTTCAGTCAGTACTGTACTGTTTGGGTGGAAGGAGGCTAGGATTTATAAAATGCAGAATCCTGCAGTGGAGGGCAGAGAGCCACGCATGGACCTTATTATTACTGGCAGCACTGATGAACCAAAATGTTTACCAAATTCAAATGTGGATCACAGATTTAATTATGTCCTGGATGCCATGCCTTACTTTTTTTTTTTTTTTGTTAATCCTCACCTGAAGATATTTTTATTTTAAAATAATTTTTTAAATTGATTTTTAGGTAGATAGAAGGGAGGGAGAGAGAGAGATCAATGTGAGAGAGACTCGTCGATTGGCTGCCTCCCGCACGACCCTGACCGAGGCTGGAGATTGAACCTGCAACCCAGGTACATGCCCTTGACTGGGAATCAAACCTGTGACCCTTTGGTCGGTAGGCAGATGCGCTAACTGCCAGGGCTGCCTTAACATTTTTATGTTATTATACATGGTTAATTCTTAGATTATTAATCAAGGAACATGCTATTCTTACAAATATAATGATTTTCAGAAATATATAATCTCAAACACCAGTATGACATGTATTATCTTATGCCTCCAAATTTTTTCATTGCTTATATTTTACTGTTGAATGTTCAAAATCTTTTAGAAATGGGCTCTAAGCTTGGAGTCCCACAGTTCCCCATGGTACCAGGGGAGGAAGAAGATTGGATATGAATCAGCTCTTGCCAGAGTCTAGTCTGTGAACTCCTGTAAAAGGCAACAGGGTGCTATTCTATTCCACTTAACATTTTCTTAATGTCTCTGATTCAAAATTTTTGTTCTGTTGGATGAGATGAAATTTTCTTAGCAAAAACCTCTTTGTTGGCTATTCATTTCCATAGACTCGCACCCCCATTCATACATACTGTATATATGCTCTAAATTTTCCATCTTGGATTACTTTGTGCCAGTATATCATTTAGGTCAAACAACACATTATTGTTGAAACATGGTTATCACATCAGAACATAGCCAAGTCAGAGAGATAAATGAGTATATTTTGCATTTACATATAAAATTTTAGATGTTTACATAGATACAGACATTATATATGTATATTTATATATTTTTATTCATATAAGGCAATGCATACATATAATAACTGTGAAGCAGAAATTGAGGTTCAAACATAAGGACCTGACTAGGGTGCGTGGGCCGATGCGAGATGCATTCACAGAACATCTAACAGATTTTATGAGACAAACGAAAACAAAGACTCAAAGATAACTTCAAAGTTTCTAACTGAAAGACATACTTTAACCTACACACTGATATATAATTATGGTATTTTGATGTACATAACACATTTTATTGATAGAACTCAGAGAAGTGATAATTGCAAGAATTGTTATCACCATTTTGTAAATGAGAAAAGAGTGGCTCAAATATCTTTAATTGGCCTGGCCAGAACATCCACCCATGTGACTGACTCCTGGCCAAGGGCATGCACCTGGGTTGCAGGTTCGATCCCCAGCCCTGATCAGGGTTGTGCAGGAGGTAACCAATCAATGTGTCTCTCTCACATTGTTGTTTCTGCCCCCCCCCCCATCTAAAAATCAATGAAAAAATATTCTCAGGTGAGGATTAACAAAAAAAATATTTTAATTGACTTGCTTAAAGTCTTACAGTTAGGGACAAAACTGGAATTTGAATCTGGGGGTTCTGTCTTTAGATATGCTCAGGGATCTTTCAATTTCCAGAGATTCCTCAGCCTGCGGGCCATGGAGTGGTAAAATGGCACATACATTTGAGTGTGTGTTTTTTTGGTTGGGGGAACCAGACATTAAGATCCTCAAAGAGGTCATGACTCAACAGAGTGTAAGAACTCTGTTTCTCCCTGGTTACTATCTGACCAGCCCCTGGACTAGAATGATGAAGTAGGAGGGATGGCCCTACTTAATTATCAGATCCTGGAAAAGTGTATTTCCAGGATAGAGGCACCTAGAGTGAAGACTCCCCAGTGTGGAATGAAGAGAAAAAAGTGTCGTAATTCAGTGAACTTTTAAAGGAAAACTTTCTCGGGGCTGAGGTATCTCTGGGTTCCAATTAGAAAAACAGGTCAAACGTAAGAGCTTAGGCCACATAAATTTTGTGACAAAGCACAGGACTTACTTTCACTCACCAGTGTGCATGGGATTTCTCATCTCTTCTGGCATTTCTATGGACAGTGGATTTTGCACTCCGCTGCATGCTGATCAGCTGCAGGGGAAATGAATGGGGAAGTCTGGGGAGACTGTGGTTTCTGACCAGTCAGTGTGGTGCTGCGGATGGTTCCAGTGAGGAGTGAGTGTCTTTTGTTGAAAACAAGCTTAGATTTTGTAGTCAAGGGCCTGTCTCTGCCATTTTATCACCTAAAGTCCAACAGATCTGTTTACACTCCTTACGTAAAATTTTAGGATAAATTGGCAATATATAGAAATGTCTATTGAGAAGTCCTCCCTTTTTCTTAGGAGTAGAGAACATTGTTCAGGGTTAAACAGTGAAGAACTGCAGTGGTGGAGCTGGAAAGTGAAACTGCATGAACAAATGTAGCTTACAGAATACTTCAGTTGTTATTGCAATTATGCTAGGGACTTTCTAACATTGAATCGAGCCCACTGTGAGGTTTCAGCTTGTTATATAAAATTCGAAACCATAAGAGCAAATGGGCATGAAAGTGGTGTTAGGGTAAAACATCCCAGATTGCTCTTAACCTCAAGCATGGCCCCTGAAATACGGTTTACAGCACAACTGTTTTTGATTGTTTGAGTATTTACTAAGAAAATCAGCACTATTATATTAATATGGATGCACACATTTGTGCTGTTGGCAGCTAATTTAAAAAGCTTACAGCAAAATCTACTGGCACTTACAGCATCTTCCTTGTAATAAAAACAGCAATAACATAATTTCCTTCAGATCCACTACCATGAACCAGGCTGTCCAGATGATCTAAAATTGTTTCTTTAGCTCTGCTTCCGTCTCAGGTAGAGACAAGAGAGTTGAAAGTATGTTTGAGCACTAAGATACTCAAATATGGCTAACCCACAGTCAAGACCTTCAAGAAAAGGTCCATGGAGAGTCTCTTGTCAGAATGCTGCAGGACCATGAGTCCCATGCCCCTGAAAGATTGAAATATCTCTCTGTTCAGTGTGAAATATAAGGGTAAAGGATCTTGGCTGTAAATCTGTGGGGATGGAAAGAGAGGAAGTCAAACTATTCAAAATGGCAACAGGACAAATAAAGAGCTCCCAACAGCTGTGACAAACAGATAAGAGACATCATATTAAAAAATAATATATATTTTCTTCAGTTCAAGGAAATGCCTTTGTTTTTCCTTTTGGAATAACAATTCATTCATTTTAATGGCAGTATTATGCTATGGGAAAAAGAGTCTTTTGTAACATGATTTAGATGAAGTGAATTTGAACACAGTATTCTAATTGAGCATTATAGAACCTACATTTTTGTAGCTCTTTATGGTTTTTGAAGCTCTTTTAACATTTATTATCTTATTGAATAGGCTAGAGTCCTATTTCTAATTTCCCAGTTGACCTACCATGTGAAATGCAAAAATTGCTATACCTCTCCCAGAATCACTTTCTTTCTGTTGCACAATGAGAAAGTTAATGCCATCTTAAACGAGTGGTTTACTTTTTCATATAAATTAATAAGAGGATGTTTTCCCTATAAATAAATTAGCAACTACAATAATTGAAGGTAACAATCAAATGATCTAAGTGTTAAGTCAGTTACTCATTTGAGTATTAGAGTATGTTAATTTTACATATGATTAGAAGAGGTTGGCATAGAATTCCATCTTAATATCTGAATGTTTTCCTTTCACATGTATATATCTCTTAAATAACCATTTTTGTTGTATTTCATGTGATAATAATAAAGTATTATTTAAATTAAATTAATCTATAGTAGATTAAGAAGTATTATGCCTTCATGGTTTAGTTTTCTTAACATATTCATTATTTTTTCCTATGGAAGGTAAATCATTTTCTTTTTCAATACCTCAAAAAAGTAATTTTTTCCACTTGAATTTAGTGAGCATGAAATTTTTTTCCCTCTCATAATATGGCTAAAGATAACTATGTTATTTTAATCTTTTAAAAAAAATTTTACACTGCAATATAGTTATTTAAAGTTCAGCATTTTTCTTATACTTGTACAAATGGGTGTCAAGATGAAACCATTTTTATTTCATTTGGTGATGAATAAAATAGTGGTGTGCATATTATGGTTTCTATTTCTAACAAACTCATAATTTAGTGAAGAAGACAGATATAAACATATTTATTGAACATACACATAGTACATTAACCAAGTGATATTGCATATAGACTCAGAATAACTGGTTTTGCCCAAAGCCAAGATTAAATGCCCCCATATAATTCTGTTCATATTGCAGTTATCCTGTTGATGATGTTTTATTATAATGAGAAAAGTTTCCATCTCATATGCTAACTATTTAACCTCTGAGGACAAGAAGCACTCTTATTTATCTCAGTATCTCTAGTTCTTACCTTTCTTTATGCTCATTAAATATTTATTGAATTTAGTTTGGTGGACAGAAGTTGGGAGAGTTCATAGAGGAGATAACATTTAGCAAATGAGATACTATTCAAAGTGGGCCTTAAAGAATGATGGAGCAGAACAAAGACAGACTAGAGGTGAGGAGGGCAACTCAGTTCCAGCAAAATCCGGAAGGAAGGAAAGTTTGTGAAGTGTTAGGAGAAAGTGATTTCGTGTGAGAGACTGGCTAGAAATGGAGATGAAATGGTAAACCCTAGCCATAATTTGAAGAGCCTTCACTATCATGGTAATTAATTTATACTCTTCTAGAACTGATCAGATCAGATCAGTTTCTAGAGAAGTGAGAAAGCTTCCAGAAGCAGTGATACCAAAAAGAAGGCCACCCCAACCGTCCCGACAAGAGAAGACCAAGTGCTGAATGAAGGAAGTGGCCATGGAATGGAGAAGAGCACACAGATTTAAGAGACAAAGAAGCCTGAAGGAGCCTGAACTCATGACATTGTGATATATTTGATAGATTAAAAAAAAAAAAAGAAAAGTCTGTTGAGTTTAAGCTGATGCTGTTTGGGGTCTCTTATATCAGTCAAAACAAGCTAATACAAGGAATGCAACCAGTGGGCTCAGTTGGGGAAATGTTGCATCTGAAGTCGTTTTAAGCATCTAGAGTTCAAAATAGTAATCAAAGAAGCCATGAGAGTGAGTGAGATTGTGAAGGAAGAACATGTTGGGCTGGAAGGGAGAGAACCAAATGATGGGGGAACGTCAGCATTGACAGGAAAGGCAAACCGAGAGGGAGCAGCAGAAGGTGCAGAGAAAGAGCAGTCACGGTTCTGGAGGCAAAGAGCCACAGTTCTAGGAGTATGTGGCCCTCGGTGTAAAGTGCTGCAGAGAATTCGAGAAGCCATGGGATTGCGAAGAGGTCACTGGATTTGGGAACCAGAGAACATGACCAATCTTGCAGGCAGTAGTTTGAGTCAAATAAGTTGCTGTAAATAGGAAGTAAGAGGTTTGACGGCAAAGAGAAAAAGTGTTGTAATATCACAGTTTGTAGACTAAAGCCGTGATTTTCAACCTTTTTTTTATTTCATGGCACACATAAACTCCTAAAATTCTGTGGCACACTAAAAAGTAAACTTTTTGCCAATCTGACCAAAAAATAGGTATAATTTTGATTCATTCACATTGGATAGCTACTGTTGTAATTTTTAAATTTTATTTGACAGTCTAAGGAAAAGAGGTCCATGCCCCTGACTGAATTGTCAGGTATTGCCTGTTTAAAAAGTTCTTGTGGCACACTGGTTGAAAATCGCTGGGTTAAAGGAAAATTCAGGGACATAGCAACAAGATGCAATGTGAAATCTTAGATTGGATTCTGGTTTGAACAAGCCAGCTATAAAAGACATTTCAGGGAAATTAGAATATGGACAAGGCATCAGACGATATCACCCCCTTTCTTCCCTTATATGGTCCAAGTGGGCTCTTGGACAGTTCGAGCCAGTGTGCTAGCATGCAGATGTACCACAATCAGGGTACAGTGAGGTTCAGGGTCTCCTAGAGGTCAGATTCAATGCCATCTTGGGTCAGGTAGGCTCTGGTCAGTTTTTGTTATTCTAGCCTTCTTCCCCTCACTCTTTTTCCTTCCTAAAACTGAAATGGAAAGATAAGTACACAAGGTTTCAACAGCCAGGGACCTAGAGCCATGGTGACAACTCAAGACACCTTCTTTTCCTTCAGGACAGGAGAGAGAGAAAAAGGGAATGGGAAGAAGGTGGGAATTAGAACAATGTGTTATAAAAGAGGATGTTTTGAGAAGAAAACTTTTATCTCCTAAAGGCACATTGTTCTTTTACAAACTATTTTAAAAAAGTACTTAGATTATGTGATCACTGGAGACTAACTAACAAAGGACTTGTGCTAGTGTTTGAGTAAATGTAGATAAGGTTTATGAGCTATTAAAACAACTTGTCCCCTTAGTCAGAATTTCTCCCATATTTTCATTGGTGAGTCACCTAATCCTGTTATTTACTGTAGAACCCTACGGGTAATTTCAAATTAAATTGTTGGAGTCAACTGTCGGAGATGTGTGTATGTGTGTGTATAGATATAGATATCCTGATTGTTTGGGTATTTTATAATGGAGAAAAGTATAACCTTGGAGCTTTCAACAAGTTTAAAAGTCTCAATAACACATTATGATATTTGGCAACTTCCTGCCCATGTAGTCACACAACATGCGGTACATTCCCCTTACACAAACTCTTTTAAGCATATGCCTGCAGGTAGATTACAGCACATATTTCCCCAATGAAAATAATGTCATAAGTGGGACTTGGACTCAAGCCTTGCCCACAGAGGTGGTTTGAAATACGTCCAGAAATTCTTTGACACTCATTTCCAGCCTCGGAGCCTAATTCTTTTCCTTGTGGTGTGGTCTGGAGTTAATGACTTTCTTCTAAGGAACGGGCAAAAAGCAGATGTGTCAGCCTGTGACTTCAGAGACTAGGTTAAAAAAGGCAACCTGGCTCCCCTTTCTCCCTCTCTCCTGGGTCACTTGCACTGAGGGAAGCCAGCTGCCTCTGGACACGCAGGTGGCCTATGGAAAGGCCCACATAGTGAGGAAGGGGGCTTCCTTCCAACAGCCCGTGAGTGCTCCATCATGGAAATGCACCCTCTAGTTCCTGTCTTGCCTTGAGACAACCACAGCCCTGGTTGTTAATCCAAGTACAACCTCATAAGAGACTCAGCTAGAACCATCCAGCTAAACCTCTCTCTGACTGCTGACCAACTGTCAGATAATAAGTGTTTGTGTTTTAAGCCACTACATTTTATAATAATATGTTGTCCATAACTAATAAACCTATAAAAACCCGTTTAATCAGCTGAAACGCTCTATGATTTCCAGTGAAGCACTATTTTAAAATATGATTTTAAGCAAAGTAAACAGTGTGTAAAGAATATGATTTGAATACATTTTTGTAAGGGAAAAAGTACATTAAATTAGAGAAAGATGAGGAAGGAGATGGGCTTTCTTGTTTTAAGATTCTAAGTGGGAAGTTGATATCTTTCAGAGTTCTTTCATATGTATATTTATTTTTTAAAAATATGTTTTTTTTTTAGAGAGGAAGGGAGAGAGAGATAGAAACATCAATGTGAGAGAGAAACATTGGTTGGCCACCTCCTGCGCACCCCCTACTGGAGATCGAGCCCGTAACCCAGGCATGTGCCCTGACCGGGAATGAAACTGGAACCTCCCAGTCTATGGGACGATACTCAACCCTCTGGGGCACATGGGCTGAGCTCTTTCATATTTTTAAATTGGATATAATTGTATTATTTTTATGACTGTACTTTTATGAAATTTAAAAAAAAGTCTTTTTTTTTTTTTTTTTTACACATATATTGAAGAATTATAATGTAGGACTGAGAAGTGAGAGAGGAAGACTTTTTCTAAGGCAGGATCTGGAAGAGCTATGTGAAGGAAGAAGGGGGTAGAAGAGAAGTATGAGAAAGAAGTGGAAGCCATATGGCAGCCCGTGAGGAGAAGCAGAAGAGTGAGAACACAGTGCACGCAAGTCCACTTGAAAAGAACAGAGGTGGTGTTAATACAGAGCTTCTGCTCTAGCAGGAGGAGAGGCCACTGCTCCCCGAGGCAAGTGAGGTTGGAACCACCTCTAGTTCCATGTGGTGAGAGGGAGGCAGTAGCCACTGACTATTCATATGTGGACACCTTACTTATGCAATATGGGTGATTCTTATACCACCCCTTACTTCAGTGTAAATTTCGTTATCCTACCTAGCTTCCTTTGAATTTTCATATTATTGTTTTATACCTGATACCTGAATTGTCAGTAAATGTTTGTCAGTTGACTGATTGCCTCCTTCATGTGTTCTGTATTAAAAGCCAGCTTGGTTTTTGCCAAGTACAAAGAGGACTTTCTCGTCCCAATACATTCAAAGGAAGATATTTAAGTTAACTAGTCGGTATAGGAAGACATCACAATTTCTGCCTAGACTGGAGATGCAGAGATGAATATGCCTTGCTCCAAGTGAGCTCAAAGGATTATTTCTGTAACACCCATTGCTTCTTTTTTTAAAGCCCTTTGGAGAGGTGAATTTTTTATTTTTATTTTTTAATCCTCAACCAAGAATATTTTTTCCATTTATCTTCAGATAGAGTGGGAGAGTGGGAAAGAGGGTGAGAGGGAGAGAGAGGGAAATATTGACATGAGAGGGACACATCTACTGGTTGCCTCCTGCACAACCCCAACCAGGGCTGAGGATGAACTTCAACCAAGGTACGTGGCCTTAACCGGAATCGAACCTGTGAGTCATTGGTCCATGGGCTGACATTCTACTGCTGAGCCAAACTGGCCAGGGCTGGAGAAGTGAATTTTTGTAGATGGTTCTGGCAGCATTTTGGGGCAACCTCTGTGCTCAGATGACAATGACTGCTGACAAGTTAAAGTTCCTGCTGCATACGCTATCATACAGGGCTTTGGTAAATGTGGTATCGATTCATTGCTAATGGATATTTACACAAACATGATTCTAATAGGTCACCCATAGTCCATATTCATTCTTGTCTCCATTCTTAGGTTTGTATCTGAAAACATCAGATCATAATTCAGTAGACACACACACATTTCCTTAATATCACTTAATATTCACTCTGATGGAGAAAAATAGGATTTGTCACTTCCATGAACTGGTGATCTCTAAAATACTTTCTAGATTTATTGCATCATAGAGAACATAGAGAAATTCTAATTTCCCATAGAATACTCAGAATTTATCCTACTTTGACCTAAATTAGTGGGTTCATATTTTTATATTTAGGTAAAACCAAGAATGCAAATATGTTCAGGTTTTTTAAAAAACCTTGCTCCTAGAATAATTCAACTCCTAGATTCCTGGCTTTGAAGTTTTTGTTAAAAAAAATTAAAACAGTTTCTGTAGAGATATGCATTTTGTATTTTATAGAATGAAAATTTGCAGATTTTTGTGGTTCCCCACAAAGTGGCATTATGGAAACCATCTTTTTATGTTTATACAACATGTTCAAGTCAGAAAAGATGTAGAGCGAATAGCATGACATCGGGTCTCTTTTGGGAGTTTTAAGTGATAGAATGAGTGTTGACATAGGGGGTGTATCTAAGAGGGTTGCGTCACCTGAGAAAAGCCTGATATAATTAAGGTGAGCAGATGGAAGGCAGACATAAAAGTTTGAGTATAAATGGGGAATTGACCATATACATGGAACCAGGATTATACAAGTTTTAGTGAAACCAATTTAGATTGGAGGAATGGAGGAACACATTAGTTGATGTTTGGTATGAATTTAGTTCCCAGGGCAACTGATCTACACAGAGTCTCTCAACAGCAGTACTAATGTTTTGGGATAGACAGTTCTTTTTTGTGGGGAATGTTTTGTGTATTGTAGAATGTTTAGCAGCATCCCTGGCCTTTACCCCGTAGTTGCCAGTAGCACCACTCCATCCTCTAATTTTGAAAACCAGAAATGTCTCACTTTGCAGTATGTTTCCTGAGAGTCAAAATGGCCCGAGCTGAGAACCACTGGTTTAGATATACCTGTAGGAAGCATTGTATTAGTATAGAAACTTGTGTTTAAAGTTGCAATGAGGAGATTGCTGAGAAAGAAGGATCTTTTCAAGGCAAGTCAAAGGCCCTTTGATGGGATGAGGCCACCTACAAACTCAGCTTCCCAGGCAGCAACCTAGACCTGGGGGCCTTTCCTTAAACTTCATGGTCTCTTCCTGGCTATTAGCTTCTAGAGTAGTGCTTTCCAAATTTGACTGTTCATCAGACTCACACGGAGGGCTTGTTAAATCACAGATTATTTGGCCTCCAGAGTTTCCGAGTCAATAGATCTCATTCAGTTTATCTAAGAGCCTGAGAGAAGCTTTGCATTTTTAACCGGTTCCCTGATGAAGCTGTGGCATCACAGAGACCAGCTTTTCTAGAGTCAATAGCCTTTGGCTGTAAGTGGTGTTAGATCTGTCTTGATTACCTTCGTGACTTTCTTTATGCACAGGCTTGCTACCTGTAGATTTTCTTGCTCACATTTGCTCCATCAATCTTTGCATTGTTTACCTCTCATGGTTCTTAATTGTCTCCCTTAATTCACAGTCTTAATTCACTAATGGAGGATGGGAAAATGCCTCCTCTTTCTTTTACTTCTTTCACTGGGTATTTTATTTATTTGATTCAAATCATAAGAGACGCACTTTCCCTCATGCTGCATCCCGTACCATCTCCTGTGGTTACCTGTCTTTCAGGACACCACAGTTGTCAAAAATCTGGGGTCTCTTAGCATTTGGTGTGCTATTTTGACTGTAGTCACACATTTTCAGAAAATATCTGACTTTTAGATCCTTTACACTGCTGTAACTGATTTCTTGGGACGCATCTTTCTATAAGGGACCTTTGAATTATTTTGCATAAATGTATAAATTTACACTTTCCCACATTAAAGCTTATCTGTGAATTTCCTGCCCACTCAAATATCCTTAAAGGATGTCCCTATCATATTACATTTTATTACTCATTACATATTACTTAGTGTCATATGCATTCATCGAGATATTACTCTAGTCTATCCTTTCTTAGTTATCAAAATGGTGTGTGTGTGTGTGTGTGTGTAAATATTGTGTTGGGGAGGAGGAAATTACCCCTTCTTCTCCACTTTAGTTCTTATGGCTAGATTAAAAATAACAATGACAAAAGACCAGATTCACAGGAGAAAAACAATTGCGTGCACATGGCATATCATGACTGATGCTCAGAGAAATAGAAGCTGGCAGCGACTTATACTTTGTAGACAAAAAAAATATATACATTTATGAAGAATTAAAGGATCAAGAAATTTAGGTTTGGATGTTCATTAGTGATGAATCTAAGCAAAGTTTGGGCTTGTGTAGTAAATTAGTAAAGGAGTAATAAGGTTTGTTTATACAGGCTTTTTGACCCTGGATTCCTGACCCCTGGTGATAAGGGTGTTTCTTTCAGCCTCACCGCTGGAGCCAGAGAAGCACCTTTCACAGGAGAGATTTACTTATTTCCCGCATTCAAGGATACAATGGGGGGGTCAGTGTGCCCTTCTTGCACTGGCTGCTTGTCAAGTAACTTTAATTCTGATTAATCAATCCGCCATTGCAGGGTATTTCGGGGCAGCCTACCCTGGGGTCCTCAGGAGATCACCACTGTTTATGTTGTTATGTGTCAATTCCCTTTGCTGCATGTTGATAATGAACTCCTAATACATGACAAAAGAGAATCACAGGACCCTGTAGGAGAGGAGAAATTATTTTTCTCTATTCTTCTGAGAGTTCTTAGCTGAGACCCCTATCATAAAAGACAGATTAACAAAATAAAACAAACAAGTTTATTAACTTGTATATCTCATGTATACATAAGGAGACAGAAAAAAAATGAGTAACTCCCAGAGGTGGATTAGAATTCAGACTTAAATGCCATTTCAATAGGAAAAGGGGAGAGGAGATGTAGGCTTCTCAGGGGAAACTAAGTGATTTTTTTTGTGTGTGTGCTGTGCGTTTTTTTTATTTTTTATTTTTATTTTTAATTTTTAAAACATTTTTCATAATTAGTTTTGTTACAGATGTTTCTCCTTTTGTTCCCCAATGACAGCCTCCTCCCCACCCCCCTGACAGAGACTAAGTGATTCTTAGCAAAGATGAATGGGCCTTGAGAAGAATGCGTGGGAGGTATGGTAGTGATCAAGTTTGCCTTCCTGTAGTATTGACTTCTAGTCTCCTGTCCTGTGACAAGCATCAATCCTCTGAGGTTGGTGAAACTCCAGGGAAGCGGATTTATGACAAATAATTTCCTTTAGGAAAATCTGCCTTTAAGTAGAAAACTTCTCTCTGCATTTGCTGTTTTACAAGTTCAAAATGATCCATGTATCCAAGTGACATATTTTGGGGTGGCATATTCTGCTACTCTTCAATCCCATTTCAATTTGGGGTCAGAAGTAGACTATTTCCTCTCTAGCACCACATGGTGTTCCTAGACTTGATTCAATTTAAAGAGCTGACCCCAGTGAATCACCCACCATAAGCTGACAGTTCTATCTCTCTGGATCTTGCAATTTGCTTATATTAGGTGTGTTTCATGGCTTGGACAATTTGGACTGCAAGCACCATTTGAAACGATTGCTCTTTAAGCAGCAGTTAGAGAGCACTTTATTTGATTTCTGCAATAGGCCCTCCTCGCTCCCACCTCTGCGTGTTCTCCAAAGTTGCCTTCTACTTTGACAATTTTCTGCACAGCCCCCTCCCCCCATCAGGCTAACTCCTGGTCATCCTTCAGGTGTCAGCTTGCACATGACAACCTCACTTTTCAGAAGGGTCTTCCATGACACCCTGCCATTTCCTCCTAGAGCACCTGGTCTTGTTTTTCATAAAACTTTGCACAGTGTAATTATTTAACTATAGTGATACCTCGGTTCTCGAACATAATTCGTTCCAGGAGGACGGTCGAGAACCGAATTGTTCGAGAACCGAAGCAATGAAACCCAATAGGAAAGCGGACTCCACAAAGCGTGACTCTCTCTCTGCACTCACACTGAGGACGCAAGCAAGGCGCGCTGGGCCGAATGAACGCCATTCGGCTCAACTCGGCTCATCTCGGAAGTTCGAGTTCCAAATATTTGTTCGGATTCCGAGACAAAAGTTTCTCGAATCTCCTGGTCGAATACCGATTTGGTCGAAAACCGAGGCGTTCGAGAACCAAGGTATCACTGTACCTGTAATAATATGATGAATAACTCACTTGCCTGTGAATTTTCTAAGGGTCATGCCTGTTTTTCGGGTTACTGTAAATTCCTGTTGCTTAGGGCCAGGTGCCTAGAAGCACCCCTGTATTTAATGAGTAGTGAGTTAGTGGGTTTATTCATTCTGTTCACTCTCTGGCATAACACTGAAACAAAACAAATTTACCCCTGTTTCTGAGTTCCCATTTGATTCTCCATGATCACATCTTCTTTTATTTTTCCCTCTTGTTTTCATTCTCAGAGAGCAAAGTTCCTTAACCTTTTTTCCCCTGTACATGTGGTCTCCAGACCTCCTGCCATCCTGGCTACCCACTTGTGGATGTTCAGTTAAACATAGTGTTCTGGGTGTCAGCAAAAACACATGAAAGTGTTCTTTTCCTCTGTTCGAGCTTGGTCCTTCTCTAAAACACATCAGGACTGCTTTAATGATTTTAGCACCTGAGTCACACTGCTGACTAATGCTCAACTTCTAATCACTGCAGTGTCTCAGCTATTCCCATGATGCATTTTAATAATATAAGCAATATGTGACCACTATAAAAAACCAGAAAGTTAGATGAAAAAGAACAGTAATTTAAAATCACCAGATAATGCTGTCACCTAGAAACATCCAGTGACAAAATTTTATAACCTTAAAGATTTTCCCATGAGCTCTTTATGTTGCTATAAGTACATAAACATATATGTACGTATATACATTTACATAGCTGTGTATATATGAGTATGCATGTATAAATGTATATGTTTGTATATTATGAGTTCATGTTCGTTTTATATTATGATGTCTCTGCATGTCAGTAAATATACTTATGTTCTGCCTTGGGAATCAATGTGCTTAGTGATTAAGAATCCAGGAACTGAACGCTGGCCTGTGTGGCTCAGTTGGTTGGAGTATTGTCCTGTACATCAAAGGTTAAGGGTTTGATTCCCATTCAGGGCATATAGTCAGTTTGCATGTTTGATCCTGTATATGGAGTGTATATGGGAGGCAACCCATCAATGTTTCTCTCTCACACCAATGTTTCTCTTTCTTTCTTTCCCTCTCCCTCCTCTCTCTCTAAAATCAATAAAAGCATATTATTAGGTGAGGATTAAAAAAAAAAAAGGATCCAGGAATTGAATTCAGATTGACCTGGGCTCTACATTCTGCTACCACTTATTTGCTATATGAACTTGGGTGGGTTGCTTATCATTTTTAAATTTCAGTTATATAGTTATATAACATATTAAATTTATAAGCACTATATAGTTTATATAGCTAACAGCATTACATTTTATGGATATACCAATTTACAGCATCTTTACATTAAGTCTCCCCCATACTACAATTTAATTTTGATTTCCAAAGCTGGATTTCATATTATTAAACTTTGTTTGGTTGATTTCAACCCAATTTTTCAGATTTTGGAATAATTTTAAAGTACTTTTTAATCTTTATATCTTGGATCTGTAAAGTTGTAGCATTACATACATACAAATCAAAGCTGCCCATACTTGCTATAAACTGTATATGTTTACTATTTATTTACCTGGGGTGGCTATGCATAATGATAATAATTATTAAGATAGCATAAAACTTTTTTTTTTTTTTCATCCTCACCCGAGGACATTTTTCCATTTTTTGTACAGATAGAGTGGGAGGGAGAGAGAGAAAGAGAGAGAGAGGGAAACATCGATGTGAAAGGGACACATCGAGTGTCTGCCACCCACACGACCAACCAGGGCCGGGGACAAACTGCAACCGAGGTACATGCCCTTAGCGGGAACCGAACCCGGGTCTCTCCGGACCGCAGGTGGACACTCTAACCGCTGAGCCAAACCGGCCAGAGCTAAAATAGCATAAAACTTTTAAATAATATTGTGGTTATGCTCTCCAAGTACTCCTATTATTATTATTTTTTTAGTTTTTTAATATACCTCAGTAGGTTGGTAAGGGTATCACTCAAAAGGGAAAAGAGACATAGAAAGACTAAGTGATATTTCCCCAGAGCGTCAGAGTAAGTTATTAGTAGAATTAAGACCATAGACAAGAAGTTATATTAGAAGGATCTTCTAGAATTCAGTAAAATGTCCTCTCCTTTTATTCTGGGAGTTAGCCAACTCAAATAGTTGTTTCTAGAAGACTGTCAGGATCCGGCTCCCACCTGCTTCCACGGCCTAGTCTCCCACGGCTCCCCATTCTGTGTCTCACGTTCAGGAACTCCTCAAGCTAGCAGTGTCCCCCACACCAGTGCTGCTTCATGCCTTTTGGGCTACGTAGATCCATCGAAATAAAGCGCCCTCCACACCTTTCCTCACCTGCGGTGTTCTTCCTTTAAGTCTTTCCTTCAGGAAACCTTCTCTGAACTTCCAGGTAGGGCTCGCGCATGGTTGTCCGAACACATGACATTGCAGTGATGTCTTCATATACCTCTCCTCTACTTTATTGTAATTTCTGTGCACATCCAGAGCCTAACATGTAGTGAGTGCTCCATATGTTAAAGTGGACTAAACGGACAAACTGGCGATACCAAATAGGATATGAGAGTAAATCCAAATCAATCAATCAATCAATACTCTTAGACCATATTCTATTTAGAAAGAAATTCAGTTTGATTTTTGAAATTATTATTTTCAAATGATTATTTCAGCAATATCTATTGTTTGTGTTACACATCTAATGAGCAATTTGCCCAAGTGGGCAAATACAGGTATTTTTTTCTCCAGAAGCAACATGTGTTACAATCTCAGTGGCTAATGGGTTTAGTAAGGCTCTCTAAGGAAACAGTTGTTTTAATTCAGATTCCTTAAGAGGTTAGAGGAATCTTTACCAGAAATTGTAGCATTTTGGACAATATCTGTCTTTTAAACCATTCTGACACCCAAGTGATTTGATTAATTTAGTTTTTAACAGGTATGAGGGAATTTAAAAATATTATATACACAGGATAATTTATTCATGGAGGATCATTTTATGTAATAAATTTCATTCTCCCTTTTCTGAAAGAAATAGAAGAAAAGTGTGTGTATTATAGCTCCTGACTTAATAATTTTACTTATAACCAAGAATGGAACAGATCTTGCCATAAATAACATAATCAGTTTAAAAAGCACTTCATATTCTTTCTTTGACAGAGTATGAAAAACACAAGGCAGAGTATATGGTTATTAGATTATTATTTTTTTTCCTGCAAAAGCTTAACCACATTGTATTGAATAGTATAGACAGAGGAAGATTGGGTTAAAATGATCAAAACAGCCATTCAAGGAATATATCTTTTTTTCTTCTTCTTGTGAATTTTTAGAGAGAGGAAGGGGAAGAGATAGAATCATCGATGTGAGACGGAAACATCCAACTACTGCCTCCCATACACCCCCCACTGGGGATTGAGCCTGTAACCTGGGCACATGCCCTGACCAGAATCAAACCAGAACCCCTCAGTCCCTGGGACAGTGTTCAGTCCACTGAGCCACACTGGCTAGGCTCAGCCCTTCATTCATGGCCCAGATTTTCTGGTCCTAAGATGGGGTTCATATTGCTGTGAAGGGTGGGATGGGTTGCTGGAGGGGAGTGTCAGGGTCCGAACCCCAGTTCCTGGCACAGGGTCTGCGCTTAATAACTGGTGACTGTTGTTGCTGCAGGATGGGGCCTCGCACTTAGTTGTATTCAGGTCAGTTTGCATTTGGCGTGTTAATTTTAGAATCAGAAAAAAGAAAAAGAAAAAAGAAAAAAAAAAAACACGTCCTGAAGCAAAGAAAGGTGAGGACTGATAGGTGACGAAGGATCTCAGGGCACGAAGGGCAGAGAGAGAGATGCTCTGTAAAGAATGTGTCTTAATGTCAGCATTAGAGTAGCTTTTCTTTTTTCTGCTAAGGAAATCTAACAGGATATTAAAAAACATATTAACTTTCAAAATGTGTTTGGATTCTGCTTTGCTGCTCAAGAGGATATATGAGAATATGAGAGCTATGTTTAGTATAAGGTTTGACCCATAGAATTTATAGAAAGGGGTCACTTAAATTTAGTTTGACAGCCAACAGTCTTGCATATCACACCCCTCCAATCCATTCTCCATGCAGCTGGTATAGTTATCTCTCTAAAGGCAAATGTGATTATGTGATTCATCTGTTTAAAGCCCTTTCATGTGGAATCTGGATGCCTTGGCAGACTAGGTCCTCTCCCAAAACGACTTGCAGTAACTGCCCTTGAAATCCACACTTGAGCTATAAGGAGCAATTCTCTGTACCCAGAACACCTCAGCTATTGGCTACTTCTTACTGTTCAGCAACCATCTCTGTCTGCCTGAAATGTGTGACCTCTGTCCGTTTTCCCAGGGGAACTGACCACTCCCTCCTTTGCATTTGTAATCTACTTCTACACTACTGTTCTTTCAAGCCTCTTTTAACATTTGGTGTAGGCAATTACCCTTCTCTCTTAGACTCTAAGCTCTTATTATCTCTGTGAGGCACTTGGTTGAATAGATTTATGAATGGACTCACTGATACCTGAGAGACATTTGAATGTGCCTGGTCTTAAAAACAGTATCTTTCATGGAAATTTTGCTATTTCAAAATTAATTGTCTCCAGCTTGGGATGTTTCCCTGAGCCTTTATTATTACACTTACTGATTTTGTTTTTATATTGTAGTAGAAAACATTAGACATAGGTAGCTTTGTTTTACAATTTTGACTCTTATTCAAATACTTACATTCCTATAGAAGACAATACTTCAGGCTAAGAAAACTAGTATAGTCAGCGAAATTCTTAATTTTGATCTTTTCTTTTTCCGCCATGCAAGTTTGTTTAAAAAAAATGTGTCCTTTGACCCATTTTGCCCTCCACTGCTGTTTTTGGATGGGTTTAGGATATTGTGGAGAGAAAATATGGGAAAGCTGTCACCATTTTTAGTTAAATTTCTATGTAGAATAATTCTGTGTTATGACCATAGAGTGAATCTATGTTATTTTTTTCTTGAGTTATTGCTATTCTTGATTATTGGATTATGCTATGTCTGAATTATTTTAAATTATGTAAAATAATAGATTAGCATGTTAGGTGTTATGTCTGTTAGTCATAGACATAGTCATTGCCATTGTCTGCAGGTTTAAAAGTAAGTTCGGATGTAGACAGCATCACTGGGGCATAGGTAGAGTCATAGAATACTGAATTAATTTTGTCCAGCTTCCATTTATTTATTATAGATTTTTAAATTGTTTTCTTAGAAAGAGGGGAAGGGAAAGGAAGAGAGGGAGAGAGAGAGAAAAATCTATGTGAAAGAGAAACTTTAGTTGGCTGCCTTCTACACGCCCATAACTTGGGATTGAGCCCGCAACCCTGGCATGTGCCCTGACTGGGAATTGAACCAGTAATTTTTCAGTGCACAGGATGATACCCAATCAACCAAACCACACCAGCTAGGGCTCCATTTGTTTTTAAAGTTGAGAAAGCTGAAGCCCAGAATCTTAAGGGACTTCCCTTGAACTTCATGACATATTCAGAGAGGCACTGAGTTCTGTGCGAAGTGTTTTCAAAATGCCTCCCCTGCCTTTTGTATTTGAAAATCATCCCAGTGGAAAAAGAAAAGGTCAAATTAAGAATTTCCCCGACTATACTCGTTCTCTCAGCCTAAAGTATTTTCTTCTGTAGGAATATAAGTATTTGAATAATAAGTATCATCCCAGTGCCACTGGGGTGCAGGGACTGTTCAGGAGGTACCAGCCTTGAAGCTGGGAGTTACACTATAGCTGATTTCCATTGATTTTTTTTTTTTTTTTTTTTACTGTACCCTTGTAGAAGAGTGTTACATAAATAATTCATCCTTCAATAAAGAGATTGAAACACAAAACTGCTTTGTAAGTTCTGGCTTTATCAGAATGGCTATATACTTTTAGGTGATATCTTAAAAGTATCTGAAACACTGATTTTCTGCTTGAATGAGCAGAAACTTTGGCTAGTGAGTGAAGTTCTCAATGGTAATTACTTCTGTTAACAAATGGGCCTGTTGCTTCCCGGTAGGTTATGAGACTCCATATTGAGCAGGGTCAGCTTGGGTGGCAAGGTGGAGCGATGGATTAGTTAATGACTGAGGCAAGGGAGAGAAAACAGCTTCAGAAACAAATGGTTTGGGGAGTCCTTTCTAAATGTATCTTCACCCCAGTCTCGCCTGTCACTTAACTGGCATTCTTCCTCAGTAGGTCAACTCTGGTTGCTAGGTGGCTTTAATCATTTTGCAACTTAAACAAATAAACAAACAAAAGACCAGAGCTTTGTTTCAGCTTCCTGCCTTTTATTCATAGTAAGAAGGACATAAAAAGTTCTTGGAAAATGTCCCTTCTTGGAAACCTCGCAGGAAGGTAGCCATTTCAATCATAAACATATTTCAAATAGCAGCTTTGTGAGCCTTCTTGCTTTGAGCTGTTAGGGACAACAGGTGGGTTGTAAGAGGGGGATAGGAGGTAACTTGTAATTATACATCAAGGGCATCTTGAGGTAAGAAACTGCATTTTTTAAAATTGTCTAAATCCTCCTATAGTGCTAGACACACAATATGTACTTTAAAGTGTTTGTGGAATGAGTGGATGGCTATATTGGATGGATGATGGATGGGTAAATGGGTGGATATTTTACATCTACTCGGTGTAATTTTTAGTGACATAGGATCTCTAAAATAAATCTGTTTCCTCATAATGGAACACTTTTTCTTCCTTTTTTATTTGCATAAATAAAAGCATTATCCTCTTATTCTTCTCTAGTCTCCTATGAAAAAACGTTCGCTTCTCTGTAAAGCTATCCACCTTTTCTTTTTCCTGGATTTCATCCCACCCTACTTTGGGATCCAACCCCTTAATTATCTCCCTAGCTTTCCTCATGTCTGTGCCTTCAAAAGGGCCCTGTGCTACACCATCTCTTCTTGCTTGATGTTCAGCCCCTTACAGGTGTGGCACTTACCTACTGCTCTCCCTCCCAATGACTCCTTAATTCTCTACAACTCGGCTCACACTCTTTGAGGATGAATATCCCTAAGGTTTAAAATGGAAACAATAATACTCTCTGACAAGTGATTTTTAATATTTGTCTGGACAATTGATAAGTGGTTTCTCTATAATTATTTCGGTCCTCAATTCTCACAAACAAAAGACTTTTTCTCCCCCTTCCCCCCTTAATTATGCCTCCAAAGTGCAGCTCCAGCAGCAGCTCCTCCCTAAAGCTTCTCTTCGGTTATTCTACTTTGCTCCTGCCTCTTCTGGATGCTTAGTTTTCTTATGATAATTACATGTGGCAATGTGATAGCATGTATTTTACTTAAAAAAATCAATGCTGAGCAAGTAATTAGTAGGTCATTAGTAAACACTTCTCAATTGACTAAACTATTACAGACATATGGGAAACTCTTACTATTTTGAGTAAATTGATTGTCATTTTATTAAGGACTCTGAATGCCTACAATAGTACATTCATCATGATAATTTAATTGATTGCCTTTTCTTTTTGCAAGAGTTTAGCTATTACAGTAAGAATCCCTTTGCATCTTTACTACTGTCTTCTTGATCCATATATTGATTTTAAGGTTTGGTGGACACTTTACTGTTCTCCTTTCCATATATAAAAGGCTGTCCTAATTATGAGTTATTGTTTCAGAATCAGGAAACATGGTTGATAGACAAAAGGACTGGCAAGAAACAGAGCATCTCTGATGGTGAACTAAAAGGTATTTGGGGATGCATAACAAGAATTCAGAGTAAAAGACTTGTAAATGTTGTGGACCTTCTAGAATTGATTAAAACTCTTTGGAGTGTGTGTGTGCGCGTGCTCTGAGGCAAGGATGTGAGGACAAAGAATCACTAATAGTCCTTATGTAACTAGAAGGACAGTCAAGGTTATAACTAGTATTACTGGTATGCTTTTCTTTCTCAGTTTTTCACAAAGAAAATACTTTTGATATGGAATGCAGTTGCTTCCAATTCCAAACTATATGGCTCCCCTGGAGGGATTTGTCAAAATGCCAAAAGATGATGGGGGTAGGATAAATTTGAATATAAAAACAATACAGTTGGAAAAAAATCCAGAGCTATGCTCCATTAGACAAAATTATAAATGAATTGAATTTGGCTGAATTTTTATAAGTCTACCAGAAATTTGAAGATACTGTTGTTTTGTTTTTTAGTAAGCGCAATTGATCAAAGTGCCTTTGAAATTCTGTTAACCTTTTATCCAAACCCAAGTGGACATCTTTCTTAATTAGTGTGTCATCAATCCCACTTTAACCTTCATTGCCTCCTACCAAACTAGTAAAAATGGAAGATGACTTGTGATAGATGCTCAACAAACTTCATGTGTTGTGTTTCTTTTTTATTCTTGTTTACTTGAGTTATGTAGTCCATGCTATCATTTTGGAAATTTTCTTAAACTCTTTTTATGTACAACATTCTATTGCTAGGATCTTTTATCGCCCTTCACTATAGTGATTTCTTGAGAAAGGAAAAATATGTGATATTGCATATCTAAAAGTGACTTCATTCTACCTTCACACTGGACGGGTAATTTTCTAAGTTCATGCTTTTAGAATAAAAATTATTTTTCCTTAGAATTTTGCAGGCATAACTTCCACTGTCTTCTAGCTTCCAAAGTTAATGTTGAGAATCTGATGTCGCTTTTTTTTTTTTTTTTGGTATGTGCCCCTAGCAGGAACTGAACCTGGGACTCTCTGGTCCACAGGCCTATGCTCCAACTGCTGAGCCAAACTGGCCAGGGCACTTTTTCCTAATTCTTTACAAAGGATCTTCTTTTTCACTCTATTTCCTGGATTTTTGAAGTATGTGATATGGCTCTTTATTGATTTTTACTGGACATTTGCAAGGATTTGTCAATTTGGAGACCCACATCATTTAGTGTGAGAAATGTTCTTTTATTATTTCAATGATAATATATATTTTTATTATTCTCTTCTTCTTTATTGATTTTTAGAGATAGAGAAAGAGAGAGGGAGAGAGAGAGAGAAACATCAATGAGAGAGAACATCAATTGGCCACCTCCTTCATGCCCCCCACTGGGGATCAAGTCCATAATCAGGGCATGTGCCCTGACTGGGAATCAACCTCTTGGTGCACGGGATGATGCTCAATCACTGAGCCACACTGGCCATGCTCATTTTTGGACCACATGGATTTTCTAATTCACTCCTCCCTTTTTTGTTTGTTTATAGGCCTTTTCTTTGTATTTTTCTTCCTCTTAGAAACAATCCCTTTATTGGATTAAAATATTTTACTTTTATATTTTTAATTTCAAGGACTTCTTTTTTAATTCTTCTTTATGACTTCTTATTTTTAATTCATCGATGCTAAATTTTATGTCAATCACCAATTATTTGACTATGACCCTCCTATTTTATTCTCTGTCTTTCAGTTGGAGACTTTTTTCAATGTTTGGGAATACTTGCGTGTCTTCTCATGTTCATGCTTGAACACTGATACAAGCTTTGGGAGACAGTTGGGTTTATTCACTGATTAGCTTTTCTGTGATTAGTCAGATCATTTTTGGTTGGGGACCACTAAAAATTAGCATATGTATATCTTTTCACAGTTTCTCTAGAGCAGGATCTTCTTATCTCCTTTTAAAGAAGCACAAACCTGGCTGTTGACCTTCTAGATCTGTTCAGAAGGAAGGGTTGGATGTCTCAGTGTTTTCTCAGCCCACCATCCACTGTCTCTGATGTCCTGAGTTCTGAGATTCTCAGGCTCAGTTTCTCTGTAAAATATTTCTCAACACTTGTGGAATGAGGGATAGTTTAGTGTATGATAGGTTGTGTTGGAGATGGGGACACAGGAAAATATATGTTTCTTATAGAGATTTTCAAACCTTCTTTTAAAATTGTTTTTATTATGCAAATATTTTCTCCCTGTCCATAGTTTTCTAACTTATAAAATGAATTCTTAGAGTAGTCTTCAGCATAAGACATTAAACAGTCTTTTCAGTATGTTTGTTATTATAATTTGCTCAGGTGAGATAACAAAATAACTCATATAAATATAGAACTAGGGAAATCTAAAGTATTTTGTTTTTATTTATTTATTTTTCTTTTTATTGAATTTATTGGGATGACACTGGTTAACAAAATTATACAGGTTTCAGGTGCACATTTCTATAACACATCATTGTGTGTTCACCACCCCAAGTCAGGTTTCTATCCATCACCATTTATCCCCCCATACCCTCTTTACTCTTCTCTTACATTCTACTTGGTGCTTCCAACTCCTAGGCTCTGCATGGTAAAGTGGAGTACATCTCATGGGTGTCTTACTTTAGTAGGAACTTGTATTTTACTCCCTCTTTTCTACTAAAAATTGGCTGTATTTCATTTCTTGGTGGGAATAAGTACGTCAGCTAAAATTACTTGATCTTAACCAAATACTGGCCTTATTGAGAAGACTGGTATATAAAACAGAGTAATAAACTGGAAATAATTTAGAAAATCCATAAGGTCCAAAATCTAAGCAATGGAAGTCTCAGCAGGAAGGACCAAACAAAGTCGTCTAGATGGGAAAATTATCAAAGAAGGGTGATATGAAGGCTAACATTATGATACTTTAGTGGAGCTGTGATGATGTTATCCTCTCTTTGCACAGTAGCTTTAGAGATTGGGCTTTATAAAACAGGGAGTCTACTTGGAAATGCAGATGTATAAGCTGAGAAGTATAAAGTATGAACATGTCATCATGAATTACTTCTCCTCTAGTGAGAAATACGAAGGTCCCTGTAAGAATGGGGGATATACATAGATGGGAGGGTAGTTTAGATGGAAGGGTTGTGAAGAGGAAAAAAAGTAGAAGATATGGTGATTATTCTAACATTGTGGCTTCTAGTCAGACATGATGTTGCTTGGTAGTTTCAGGAGTCAGTGTGGATTGAAAACAAGTGCTTTCTTGGGGTTGGAGGGGTGCCACCAACACCGCTGCTGAAGTGGCCCTAGATTCTAGAAGTTGGTTCCCTTGTTTTCATATGGGTTATTTTGAAAAATCTAGGACATCCTTTCCATGATCATGTCCAAGATAACTAAAAAAGTGAGACACATTTTAGGGCACAGAAGTAAAATTTAAAATATCTTAGATGACTAAATTATTTCCAGTAGAGTTCATAAGTACTGTGCATGAAACACAGAATTCTAATCACAAAAACCTAATACCAATGTATTCTTTTATCTCAATCTAATCTGTAGTGATTGGCAGTTCTTTTCAATAGATCATGAATCTTTGTGCAACAGAGTGATGTTGAGGGAAGAGAGAATATTTTGTTTGCTTTTATTTTACCAAATAGAGCTACATGACACTGCTTTTTCTGAAGAGTAGCCATCACCTGCATGCTGCAAACAGACTTTCTGGTTGCAGTAATTTAGAGGCATCTGAGAGCTGAAGATATAGGGGTCCACCATCAGGCAAGTACTGAGCATAAGGTCCTCTGAGGCAGGTTTCATTTTGTAGGTTGTGTGCAAGGTGCATTTCTACTGATTCACTGGATCTTCCTACCTATGAGATAGGGCTGAACCAGATATGTTCCAATCAACTGAACATTTGTTTGGCAAATCAACTTAAAAATAATTGTTTCAGCCCAAATCTATGACTTAATTGGACCTGACTGCTGAGGTAGAAATGAAGTGGGTGGGTTGCTCAGCCCGGGTCTTCTAGTTTACCTGTCGTAGCTCATTAGCAGGCCTCGAGCACACCCTTTTTTGACATCATCTTTCGGTGTGTGTTTGGAGAGGCTGGGACCTAACAGATGGCCTTGAGATAGGCTCCCATGACTACCAGGCATGCCAAGCAGGCAGATGAGTGATCTGGCTTGTTCCTTCTCTTTTAAATTGCTGTCAGCCAGGGAAAAGTGGCAAAAATAAATCAGTGGCTCCCTCCTCCAGACCCAGCATGTACCTTTCAGGCATCAAAATAAGAAACATCCTGTGAGGACTGTTGGGTGACTTCTCTGATCGGAAGAGCCCTTCACAAACTGGAGATTAACATAACAAATGATCCAGGTAGTGCTCAGAAAAGACATTTTTTTTGTCAGGGATCAAACGTTGGCACCAAATGGACAGCAGCAAGTTTGGAGGGAGCATTGTTTATTCACTCCCAGACGCTTTGGGTCCTTTGTGACTGCGCTCAGCATTTTTGGTAACTGGTTGGTAACTGTTTATATCTCCCATCGTCAGACCACAGGAAATCATAAACAGGAGTCATGCTGAATGTCTCTGGCAGTGCCTTTGTGTTCTCACTGTACTGAAAGCTGAGGGGCCTCTTCCTGTGCAGCATCCATATTTTTGACTCTTCATTGAGTCCAAGGGAAACTGTATAGCAAGGGACTCAAGACTTAAGTTTTAACTCTTGTTTAATCTTCCAATATTTACAAGTTGACCCTGACCTAGGTAACTTTTTTGAGTCACATGTGAAAAAATTGGTCCGGGATCAGGAGAGTGTAGGGTCTTTTATTTGTTAAGCTTTGAGATATCATTGTATTAATTGTTAATCATTAATATATTAACCAGTTGACCCTAAACTAGGCTCTTTTATGGCCAAGTTTCTCTTTAGTTGGAATAAAGACACACCCCTCCCCCCACCTTGCTTGCCAATCTCTGAGTCATATTCTCACAGATGCCAAATGACTTTATGGTTATAAATCAAGGACATTGATGTGTTTTCAAACAATAGACATTTCCCATATGTGAGAGCCTTGTTGGGTTAAGGTATAAAGGAAGTTTTATTTTTTGGAATGAATATGCTATATATGTATGAGGCTTTTCAATTTTGAAAGCTTCATATGGCCTGTGGGTGGCATGTTGGATACCCCAAGACTTACTTAGTGCAGTATGATAATCTAGTTCTCAAATTTTACATAGCTTGACACATAGAACTGGTAATGTTTCTAGAAATACCATAAATAGAAATATCTTCATAAGACCTTTATGTTGTGATCTGCTTCAAGTTGTGTCACTAGTTAACCAGAAACATTTGGGAATTATTAGGTCAGAGAATTAAAAGTGGGACTTCTGGCCTTATTTATGATTTGATTATAATACCTATTTCTTGAGAAATATCTCTTATGTCTCTTCACTGCTACTTAAAAATATATATGTGAAATCTGTCTTAGCTTGCAAGGCTTTTTTTGGGGGGGATTCCTTTATAAATGTTAAGAAACTTCTATGTAAAAATTATTATTAATGACTGAAATACTTACAACTGTCAAAAGGATGGCACTGTTTCAACCAGCCCTTGAGAGGAGACAGGTCTGCTGTGAGTTAGTCATCATCTCTGGATGATGTATTTAAGGACATGATGCACAGCAGTTGAATTTATAAAAAAGAAAAAATGTTGGTAAAGCTCTTTCTGAAAAAGTCATGGATTGCATCCTCAAATTCTGGGAAAATGGAATTTTCCCTTAGCTTTACAAATGTGGCAGAAGGGATTCTCACTGTTTTGTATTAGTAGATGCTCATTTATGTTCCGTGCGCGCGCATGCACACACACACACACATACACACACACACACACACACACTGAATAAAAATGCTATCATAGCCCTGGCGAGTTTGGCTCAGAGGTTAGAGCGTCGGCCTGCGGTCCAGAGAGACCCTGGTTCGGTTCCCGCTAAGGGCGCGTACCTTGGTTGCAGTTTGTCCCCGGCCCTGGTTGGTCGTGCGGGTGGCAGCCACTTGATGTGTCCCTTTCACGTTGATGTTCTTCTCTCTCTTCCTCTCTCTCCCTCCCACTCTATCTGAACAAAAAATGGAAAAATGTCTTCAGGTGAGGATAAAAAAAAATGCTATCATAGGTGTAAGATATATTTAAAAATATTAATATTTAATGGCATCTTAGATTAATTAGTGTTTTACTTTGATACTTTATTTATGCATTTTCTTTGGGAAAATAGGCAGTCAACTATTTGTTCATTCTTACCCTTTTGTTAAAATGTACATTTTCTGTTTATTGAAATTAAATGTGACTTTTGGACCTTGATATCCCAGAACAGCTCTATGAGTCTTAGCACAAAAAAATTTCTCTTCTTGTCCTAGCAAGATAGCTAGTTGATTGGAACGTTGTTTCACTATGCCAAGTTGTGGGTTTGATTGCTGGTCAGGAATCAGCCAATGAATGCATAAATAAGTGGAACAGCAAATCTCTCTTTCTCTCTCTAAAAATCAATAAAAAATTAAGTCCCTCTTCTCCTTTTTTCCAAACCTGAAAATTACAATCGGCCCCCTAAACATGTCCTTAAGTTGGTAGAACCTACCAACTCTATTGTTAGCACAAAGAAGAGAGAGAGAGAGAGAAAAAGAAAGAGGTGAAGTAACTTATTTAAGGGAGAGTTTAGGCAGAGCTGTAACCCAAATTCAGGTCATTTTACTCTTAGTTCAGCTCTTGCACAAATATTTATTGCACTGAGTGCTGTGCTGGTTGCTATTTCTGTGCCTTTTCTATTTAATTATGCTCTCTGCCTGTCTCTGCTATGGGTGATTTGCTCTCTAGAAGTTACTTTTCTTTCCATGGGGAAGCATTTTTACCATGCCCATTCTCTTCATATTAACTCAGCAGACTTTCTCAGTCTCCTCATTTATTTTTTAAACTTATTTTTAATTATAGTTGACATACAGTGTTATATTAGTTTTAGGTGTATAACATAGTGGTTCAACATTTATATATCTTTCGAAGTAATCACCACAGTAAGTCTACTAACCATCTGTCACCATACATAGTTATTATGATATTATTGACTGTATTCCCTGTGCTGTACATTGCTCAGTTTCATTCTTTATAAAATGAGAATGCTGTACCATCAACCCCAAACTGTTTTGATTCTATCATTCTTGTATCAGTTATACACAAAAATGCATTTGAACCCTGAATGTCCTTCACTGTGCATTTTATGTTACTTGTGCTTGCCATATTCCATTTTACTTATTTTTATTTCACCTTGTTCTTAAAGATGGCATCAACAATAATGCTGTAATGCTCTTTGGTGATAACAGTACACAAAGAGTTTTAAACAGATGATTACATTTTTGCTAGGTCCCATGATGTGAACAAACCAGGTTTTGTATCACTGTTGTGATTTTCTATGCCTTTTCATATAATGGGTGTAGACACACAGTAGCAGTATCATGAGCTATTGTCTTCAGGGTCTAGTAAGATGTGAATGTAAGATAATGAAGCAAAAGTTTAGCTAATAAAAGAAAACTAATGATTCACGTATGTGATGGAGTAGAACAACGTTTCCATGTTGGGCCCATGGTATTAGGATTATACTAATATCTATGTTAAATTGTATAAATGGAACTATGTCTTCTGGGACCTTGGGATAGTGGAATATTAGATAATGGAGCAGTTTCAGAACATGAGCATTCAAACTGCTTTGTACATTTTTATCTGGGATAATGTAAAAGTGGTCATTCATTTGTTGGTTGCTTACTGAATTTTGAGGATTTTGCTGACTGCTTTACATATAGCATTTTGTTTAATTATTTTAATAATTTGGTGTCATAATTTGTTATACATATTTTAAAGAAACAGGAAATGAGTTGTAGAAAGGTTAAATGACATGCCTAAGGACTCAAAGCTTCTATTCAATTTGAGGACTATCTGATTTAAAAACCATACTGTTTATCACTGTGCTATAATTCTAAAACTATTTATAAATTAACCACATTTTTCTGGGCACGTTACTGTTTGGGATGCCAGGAAAACAGAGAATAAAATAGACAAATGATTTTGAACGAATGGAACTGTTATTCTTATAGGCAAGATGCTAAGAGTAGAAATGGTTAAAATATAGAAGATGTCATGTGATAATGGAGCCCTTGGAGAACAATAAAGCAGAGAAGCCAGTAGAGAGTGATGAGCAAAGGCCTGGGGCTTTAGTTTTTAGTACAGTGGTCAGGAAGGCCTTGCTGAAGAAGTCAGACTAGAACAAAGCCATGAGCAAAGATGTAATTGAAGTGGGAGAGGACTAAAAAGAAACTGAGAGGAGAGAGAATAGGAGAGAGCAAGAATAGAGACAACTCTTTAGAATCACATGTCAAAAAGTTGGTCCTGCATAAGGAGAATATGGGGTCTTTTATTTTTAAAGATTTGTGATATTGCATGATTATGTGCTAAGTGTTAAATAAGGGTCCAGTAGAAATGGAAAGTAGATTGATGATGCAGGAGAGAAGCATGAGAATTGCTACTGCGATGTTCCAGAGTAGGTGAAATGGGATGGGACCTAGCACAGAAGTGGAGGGCTTGATCGTAGGAACATGGAAAATGGTTTTATAATGATAGGAGGGAAGGCAGAGGATAGGCGCATGGTACTGGTAGGTGATGATATGTGGGAATTGAAGGCATTCTATTCTGATTGTTCCTATTTTCTCATTGAAAAAGCAAAATCAAATCTTGAGCTGAGGGTGCAAATGGGAGAAGCTGTTTTGAAAATCTGAGGAAAGAGCAGTGCAGAATTATCCTCCAGAGGAGTGGTAGAGTGACCAGACCACCCCTCCACGGTTTCATTGTCCACCAGCATTAAGGATCCACTTAGGGTTAGTGTTCATGAGTTCAGAGTAAGAATGATCATTGTGACTGTGAATTCAAATTGTGGGGAGTGAAGATGCTTCTCAAGCTAGATCAGGACCAACAGAGTGAGTGGAAAGTTGAGTTAAACTGTGGTTAACATTTTACAATAAGAATATAATAAAGAGATAATTATAAAATTTATGCTGGGAAGGTGGGAAGTGAGGACATATGGAGGTGGTAGGGACATGAACAGGGTGATCAGATCAATGGATTTTAAGTCTTGCTAGGGTCCAAGAGCAAGGGACTCAGATAGAAAACAGGAGGTTGTGGTCTGAGAGTGGGGTGCTTGATAATGAGGTTACTCGGGGGATTAAGTCTTCTGTCTATAACCATTTGTCTGAGTACCTGAAGTGGGGCAGAGTACAAGATCATTGGAGGAAAGGTGCAAGGACCTGAAAGACATCGTTAACTGGAAAAGGAAATTACCAAGAACTTTTTCAGATTTTCTTCTAGAGATTGATGGTGAGGTAAAAGCTAAAGAACTGCAAAAAGGGAGCAGTTGTGGCCAGGGGTCAGTGATGATTGCAAGAAGCAGCAAATTGTTGATAGGGTTTAACGGGTGGAGAATGGTCTGCTCATAGTGAGTATTGATCATTAACAGTCTCGAGGAGCTGTGGGTCTTTTAGGAAGAGAATCGTTTGGCAAAGAGGAGAAGAACACCAACCTAGTTTTTGGCACTGTTGTTAGGATAGTGTGGAAAAGAAAGCAGCCTTCACTCACAGGGCTAAGAAGAAGATGAGTCCTCCAAGAAGAGCCAGGTGTCAGTCTGGAGCGGAAGCTCAAGGAGAGAGTCAAGAGAAGGGCTTGAGCAAGGAGGGGATTTGTACTCATGATAATGAGTTTTGGTGGACACCGTAGAACTTCAGGAGTTGAGGCATGGTGGATAGGGCCAGAGAAGAAGATGTAAGAGCCCTTATGGGATGGAAAGAAGAAATAAACTAAAAATCCTGAGCTACTTTTCTTAAAAATGGAAAATCAAGGTAACTCCAGTGGTCTCTAGGAAGATAGTGGTGGTGAGGCTGGGTGTGATGAGTGGAGAGAAGGGAGGGAGGTTTATCAAAAGCATATAAGGTTTTGAGATTATCCTGTTCCTGAAAATGATGGTGTAGAGGCTTGGAGAGTGTCAGTTTTACCTGGAGCACCAAGATTTCTGGAATCCTCTTCTAACTCCTAGAATATTAGCAGTGTTAGGTTGCACTCTTAATTTATACTGGGTGTTTATACTAAGAAACTGATTTTCTTCATTGCTCAGCTAGGGCACTATGGATCGCACCCCCCCCCCCCCCTTGTTTTAGCAGTCCATACCATTGCTCCTCCAGGGTGTCTTACACAATACTGTTATTCTAAGCATACATAATGTACCGGGCACTGCCCTTGTGTTTTCAGTGAGGGCGTAGGTGGGAGCTACATGAATGGATAGAGTCCTTGCTTTGAGGAGTTTACAGTCCTGAGGGCAGACAGGTATATTAACAAATAACCACAAAGACAATAGACACCTGTGATCTATGCAGGGAGATAGACGAGGTGCACTTAGATGTTAAATGTTAGTTTTCCTAGAAATATGGAAGATAGAACATCTTATCTAGAGGACAAATTTCATCCAATTTTGTCAGACCATTAACAGAATTTTGCAGCCACCTGCAAAGAATTTGATTTCTAGGAAGTTACATAGTACTTAGCACAATGTTTATATGTAGTATGTGTTCAAAATATTTTTGATAAATGAATATATGGATGGATGGATAAATAGTAAATGCACTTATGAAGAGCTTCAACCTTTAAGATTATTAGCTTGAATTAGTTGCAAATATTTCTTGTTTATATTAAAATCTGAGTACAAAATGAAACAGTTGGACTTTATTGCCTTTAACTCCAAAAGGGAGAATGAAGGAGAGGAGACCATTTGTACTCTGATTTGAGATAATTAAATTTAGTCTTCTTTCTTTATGTTTTTACCCATGATAGTGTAGAGTAGCTATTCCTGGGTCATGGATCCTTAGATCACACTCTGGAATTTTTTCTAAATGTTTTTGTTGATCCTTCCAATTCTATTTATGCTGCCTTTTGCTTATGAAGTTTTTTTTTTTTTTTTTTTTAACGACGCTATTCTCTGTTTTCAGGATAAGTACAGTTGTCTTTCATCAGATAAAAGAGATTTATAGTTGTGATTTGACCACCTGGACATATTTATTTGAATTCAAAGAATCATTGGAAAGGGAGACAAGTCTTGGTAATGGAAGGGATATTTTGCCCTAGATCATAGATTGATACAAGAGCTTATGTGAGACAGCCATAATTACTAGTTTTGGTTTTTAAGTGCTTTTATTTTGTTCTGTGCTGGCTCCTCTCTTTCTCTCTCTCCTCTCAAGTATTCTGAACCTTTAGATCCTAACAGATGTATCAAGATGTATCACAAGGCAACCAAATGTAAGGAGCTGTATGTACGATTTTATATCAATGTCAATGTTACCGAATGCAAAAATAGGTGCTGAAATCGTTCATGTAGTGTTGTAGAACCAGAAAGCCTTTTCTAAGCTGGCATGCAATTACCTGGCATTCTTTAACTTTATTTTGAAGCTTGAAATGTGGGCACAGATGCTGAGAAGCTAATTGTCCACTTAGTTTTTTTCAATTTGAGTTTTCAGAATTTTGCTGCACTAGTCCTATACTAGATTGAATTGTTATTCTGGCTTAACATATGGACTTAACAGATCCTGCCCTGCAGTCCGCCTTCTTTGGGGGGATAATTGGGATTGTTAACTTGACTTTTTGTTCTATTCATATCTGCATAGATGATCTAATTTAGTCTTTATGGCCCTTCTTTTTCAGTTACAATCTCCAGAACCCTGGACCATTCACTTCTTTACATGTATTTTATTTTGTGTTTTGCCTTTTCCCCTTTTATTTATTTTAAAATGTAGGGTTCATGTAGCATATCAGATTTTACAACACATTTTAATCATTTTGAGCTGTTATGTGCCTGTTCCTCCTGTCATCTCAACCCTGTTTCATAACCAGTTTGATGAGTATGTTTTCCTGCTGTCAGTGATGAGGAAATGGCATTAGAGGTGCTACTCACTATTTATTTACTAATCCTTAATTTTCCCAAAAGTAATTTACAAGGCTAAGCAAATCATTAGAAGAGAATTAATTGATTTAAATTGAACTTACACTATGGAATTCTTTGCTAAGTATGGCCTGATTATATGCTAGGTTTTTGTTTTTTCTTTTTTGCATTGTATGGTTTGTGGCTTTAACATACTAAGTGACCTTAAAAAAATGTTGGCTGACATAGTTTTAGTGGAGAAATTAATTTTCTCTAGTTGTTTGCATTCGATGTTTTGATTATTATACCTGGGCTTCTGGGTCATTCTTTGCATTTTGCATTTAGTTGTTGTTTGAGATTATGCTTTAAAAAATATTTGGAATGATTGTGATTCATCTCACATTTCAGTGACTTAAATCATAGTATTAGACTCTTAAGAACGCCCAACCAGAAGCACAAGGGCTCTTCTGTTTTGTTTTGCTTTTAAGCATCAGATGTGTCCATTGGAGCAAGTGTGAAAAGAATAATTGGCATTTTAAATGTATTTAACATTTTTTTGTTTGTTTATACTGGATGCTGTTCGGTACATCAATGAACAGATGGACAAAGACAAAAAAATCTGTACCTTTATTGAGCTTATATTCAGTTTGGGGTAGGTGGGGGGAAAGAGACAAAACAGAAAACAAGCCCAGGTAGATAAGTGTGGTATACAGTGTTACAGAGGGTGGTAGTGGTGTGAAAAATGGAAAGTAGGGTAGGTGGGATGAGGAATGCTGTGGTGGAGGTGAGTTGCCAATTTACATGTTAAATAGTAAGGGCAGGGTAGGTGTCCTCAAGGAGGGAGGGCATTGGCCATGGCACCGTCTGGAACATGGCATTCCGGCGGAGGAAGCAGCCTGGGAGTGTCTCGCTGCGCATTGACACACTGCGCGGCCGCCAGAATGGCAGAGTGAGGTGAACGCGCGGGAACGCGATGGGGACATTATTACAAAAATGCTCAGCAAAGTGAATAATCTGGCTGGGAATGGCCCAAAACAGCATTGGAAGGACTGTTGATATTGTTTCTTGTCAACAAAAAAGAGAAAAGTAATTTTGTAGTAATATTTTTCTAAAATTTTTTTTTCTTCCTTTGATAACGTTGATCTAATTAAAGGTTAATCGGCTCCTTTTAAAAAATTCTTTGGAAAAAATAATTACAGCTATAATTAAAAATCAATATAATATTTTCATCTTTCCCCTGTGTTCTTGGTTCCTTGTTTCTGCAGGGTGATATTTGAGAGTTGTTTCTGGAAATCTGGCCCCATCAGTTCTTGCTGGGTTCCTTCTATTCCTTTGAGCGTTTTTCTCTTTGATATACTTTGAATTCAAAGATACACATATTTTAAATATGACTGTGCTATTTATTTGTGTGTGTGCATGTGTGTTTATGATAGTGGACTGAGAATTACAGTAAAGTTTCTAAAAATCACTTTTAACATTTCTAAAATGTATCAAGAGAAGTAACAAATATCAGTTAATGGCTAGCAGACAATCTGGTCGCATGAGAGAAGATGGTGGGTTTTAGAAAGTTATATAAATGCCCTGGCTGGTTTGGGTCAGTGGTTAGAGTGTTGGTCCGTGCCCCTGAAAAGTCTCAGGCTTGATTCGGGTCAAGGGCACGTACCTCGGTTGTGGTTCAGTCCCTGGCCCTGGTACCGGTCATGCAGGAGGCAACCAATCAATGTATCTCTCTTTTACATCGATGTTTCTCTCCCTCCCACTCTGTCTGAAAATAAATGAAAAAATATACTCAGGTGAGGATTAAAAAAAGTTATATAAATACAGTAATATTTGTAATGTGCCAACACAGAAAATTTCTCACATAAGAGTGTAAAATCTATCTTTAAAAGAGGAAAAAAAAAGGAACTATGAATAGGTAAGACCATTTTCCTCACTTGCCTCAGTTTTCTCACATGTAAAACAGGTAATAACTATTTTGCTCAGTTGTTTTAAAGGCTAGAGATCATGTGTATAAGTGTCTTGCATGGTGTCTAGTGCCCTGTAATAATAATAATAATCCTATCAACTGACGTTTTTATTGAAGACCTGCTCTGCTTCAGCCACATGGCTAAAGGCTTTGCACCCATGGCTTGATCTCGTCCTTCCACTGACCACTGGAATGAGAGCTACACAACGAAAGAAATCTCATGTGTGTGGTTATATATCTGGTGTAGAGAATAGTGCTTGGCATATATTAGACACTGTATACATGTTTTGAATGAATAAAAAGAATGCCCATTTTATAAATGAAAAAACCAAAGTATGGTGAGATTATATAAATGACATATCAATGGCCCAAGGGGACATTGAGTAAATAGTGGAGCCAGAATTTCAACCTGGACAGACTGACCCCAGAGCCCTAGCTCTTCACAAGCAGGCTCTTATGAGTCTTGGGTGTAGGTAAGAGAGAGAGGTTTTTCTTCTTCCTTTCTATTAAGTTCACAGCTTCTCCTTACTAGTTTTATTTTAGAATGGAGACATGTATTAGGTACACTAAATTTAATAGCTATGACTATTGTCCTTGAGTGTAAAATTATTATGTCTCTCTGTGTTTCTCTCTTTTCCCCATAACATAAGCCACAGATGAATCTGGTAATGTCTCCAATGTGCAAGTGCTCACATACAACAATGGAGGCGGAGAACACACAGGCGCACGCCAGGGTCCTCTGAAGATGCCTGTGTTAGGTAACTCTGTTCAGCAGTAGTTCAAAGGCTCAGGGGAATAATCACTGATAGGGACTACATTTGTTTGCCTTAGTTGTATGTTACAAATGGAAGAGCAGCCAATAAATCTCAAAACCTGAATTTAAATTCCAATAGGCAAGACATTTTACTGCTACTATGAAGTTAACTTTATTATCAACTTTAAAAAAATGATTGCTAGGATATCAGTTACTATAGGTCACGTATCTTTTTTAATTCTCAAAGGTTAAAAAAATCAAGGGGAGTCTGATAAGACCTTAAGACTTATATTAACAAAGCAGCTGGTAAAGTTTTTTTTTTTAAAGAAAAGACTTTTGCTAAACTTAATATAGATTACTGTACAAAATAATATGATTTCACTTTGATTCTGAGATAGGTTTTCATTCTTACCGATATCATATCAATACTTTTTGAATGGTTAAACCATATTTTTCAGTATTTATTTGAAGGTTAACTAAGGTATTTATATGAAGGTTATGAAAAGATCCTTTAATGGTATTCAGTTAGAGTACTTCATCAATAATAAAGACAAGAAATAAAACAAAAGGGGCAGTTTAATGAGACAGAGAAAACACAAACATGTAAATCCTTTATAACTACATATGATCCTTTTTTTCATTTGAAGACTCAGAATTCCAGGTATTCTTAGAGAAATCTGTGAATAATACAGCTTAAAAGGAGTCAAACTGACATGCAGCTATTTTTTGCAGTATTTCCTATACACTGGAATGTGTCAAATGCTGACTGCTGACTCAGTGTTAACAATAATTTATAAATTGACCTTGCAGTAACTCTTTAAACCTTATACTTGAGCAAAAAAGAAAAAGAAAAAGAAAAAAATTCACTGGAGTCAATACTAACAAAATTTATGCTATAGCAGAAACCACCAGGGTTTTTTCCCCCACCTTTGTGCTGTTTGTCAGTTTAAGAAATGCTGGTATAAGGATCAGTTTGTGAGAAAAGCAAGAAGAGGTCAAAGTAGAATATTTTGCTAATTTTTGTTTTGTTTTTAATATCATGTTGAAAAAAATTTTTAGCTTGGAGATAAACTGGGAAGAGGTAGGGATTGGACAAAAAGAGAAAGGATGTTTATTTATTTGTTTATTAGGTATGTGGGATTAGAACACATAACAATGTTTGTTTTAGGAATGTTTTTATATGCTCTAGTATGAAACAACAAACACATTAATCTTCTGCAATTACAAAAGTTCCATGGAGGCTTTTGTTTCACATTATTTTTGCAATGTTAATAATGACAATTTGCCTAAAGGAAATCATGTAGGGGCCAGGGAAGGAGATATTTTGGATAATCTTTTAAAAAAATATGTGCATCTGAAGAGTCCGATTGATAGTCACTGAAGCACTCCATCTTCACAAATGCCCATGACCCACCACCATGAAAACCATGGCAGTCATGGTATCTACAGAGCTCAGGGAGACATTATATGTTGGCATTGTGATGGACAGGCCTAATAGGTTTTTCACAATCATAATAAATGTGTTTCTGTACTCCAGAGTATATTTTATTGATTCCCTCCATTACCATGATAAGGCCTCAATCTTGGTAGGAAAGCATGTTTCAGGCAATTATAGTTTAAGTTTATTAAATTACAATATTAAGCCACTGATTTAATTGCTCAAATACTTCATGGCAATACTCTGCGCATCTTGGCATGACATTTTGAAAGCAATATGTAGGTGTGTTTAGAAAAGTAATGCTTAAGCTCTTCCTAGATGATGTATCTCCAGCCTATTAGCTGTTCATTCTAGTGAATGCTGGAAAGGAAAGTGCTTGGTGAGCCACCCTGTGTTCTAGCGCTCAGACACCTCTCTCAGATCCTGATACTCCTGGGATCAGTGTAACTCTCTCTGGGTCAGACCATCCTGGCCTGGATCTGCCTTGGGAAATCTGGTCGGTTCTTAGGGCAGTTTGGGTTGAATTAAAAATTTTATTTTATTTTTTTTTTTGGAAATTTAAAGTCACTTTGAACCTTGGGGTTTAAAGATAATTAAAATGTAAGGTGGGAGGGGATGTTAGTTAATTTGAACAATTAATAAGGATGAACCCTGCTCAGCAGGTGTGGCTCAGTGGACTGAGTGTTGTCCCATGAACTGAGAGGTCCTGGTTTGATTCCCGGTCAGGGCACATGTCTGGGTTGTGGGCTTGATCCCCAGTGAGGAGACAACAGATCGATGCTTCTCTCTCACATCAATGTTTCTCTATATAAAATAAAAATAAAAATATATTAAAAAAAGGATGAACCCTGATTTTTTACTGGTTCCAGAATCACAAAGTACTGGAATGCTGCTTTTAATAAAGCGGATTTGGAGTCCAATTTTGTTGTATTTAGTATACTGTGTCCAAATTTAGAAAACACATTGAGGTCCAATCAAAATTAGTGAAATATAAGCATGTTTTGGCAGTAGTCCAAATGTTCAGTTACCTTCACCTGTAATAATTTTATGTGCTCACATACACTTTACAAAGTAAAGTGTAGAAAAGTCTAAAAAGAATTTATCAAAAACTTTATTAACTAGTGCTTCAAGGTTCACTATTAATTAAAAATGTGTGATAATAGCCCTGGCCGGTTTGGCTCAGCGGTTAGAGCGTCGGCCTGCGGTCCTGAGAGACCCGGGTTCGGTTCCCGCTAAGGTCACGTACCTCGGTTGCAGTTTGTCCCCGGCCCTGTTCGGTCATGTGGGTGGCAGCCACTCGATGTGTTCCTTTCACATTGATGTTTCTCTCTCTCTCTCTGTTCCTCTCTCTCCCTCCCACTCTACATGAACAAAAAAATGGGAAAATGTCCTCGGGTGAGGATAAAAAAAAAAAAAAAAAAAAAAAAATGTGATAATAACGACCCTGGGAGATACTATATTTCAAATTCATATTTATAAACTGAAAAAATTATATTCTTTGTAGTTACATTGTTAATACATATTTTTGCCTTGTGATTCCTTGAAAATTTTTATTAGTTAAATGATAACTCCAAGTTTATCAAAATACCATACCATCTCATTTATTTATACTATGAGCTGCCTCCAGCGTGTTAAGTAATTTATCTTTACTTTTGAAATTAAAATAGCCCATATAACTTGCATTTCCAGCCATTCATATATATGATTCAGTACTTTTTAACACTGAATCAAGGAATAGTAGAGCTATAAATTTTAATTCAGTCATTTTATCAGTAAAGAATGGGACCCATAGCAGTCAAGGGGTTTTCCAAGGTCATCAGCTGTTTGGCAGCCAGGGAGAGACTGCACTCTGGCCTCCTGACTTGCAGATTGGGGCCCTTCCTCCAGCCTGTCATGCTGAAATCAGAAATTTTAACACTTTGAATGACCTAAAGTTTCTCTGTGTTTGAACTGGATCAACTACCCAGATTATGAACTGAGGCCATATTTGATAAAGGCTATTTAGAGTAGAGCAGTACTGGTTCTATAGGAAATCTTTCATATGTAGAGTTGGCTAAGAATTTCGGTGGGCAGTGCGAAGGGAATAGGAAATTAGGCCTCGTTCCTGTAGGGATTCATAATAAACATGCATCATGGCTTCATCTTACGTCAAACTGCTGTTTTCCAGAGTTCAGCCCCCTTCACGGGGATGTGATTATGTAGGGGTGGGGCATGTGAGCGAGTAAACAGAAGCTGGGCAGCATTTCTCCCTGTGTGCTTCCAGGCTTGTCTTTGCTGATTCTCTTTCAGAGAGCACGTGCTCCAAGCAGAAATACTGCCTTGACTCCAGCTTCTTATTTTGAACAAGCAAACCCAATCCCTTTCCTCTCAGACTGAGAAAATAAGTCTCCCAAAAAGAGTGAATGGGCATGAAAAGGCTAAGTGTAGACATTGAAGAGAAACTCGGCCTCGTCATCACTGTCCCTAGGATAACTCTGGTCCCATGGTACAGGCTCAGGATGAAACCATGTGGCCTCGCCAGTGCATCACCAACGGAATGCATGCTGGTGACGTGTTCACACGTGTCAGGAAGCGTCGGTCGTTCATGTCTCCACCTCGATGAATGAATACGAGGTTGCCTGAGACTGTCACCACATGATTCTCATCTTTGCTGATCTGTGAGACGCATGAGTATTGTTTTATTTTATTTCACTTTTTGTAGTTTATTAGGCTTTCACATGATTTCATTTCATGATCACAGTTTGAGTAATGAAAATTATTCATTTTTCATTAGTGGCAGGACTGGGACTCAAACTTAGAACTCCTGATTAACTTTGCAGTACCCTACAGCTGCTTTGGGAGGACACACACACACACACACACACATGCACATTTTTTGAATATTAAAACCATACAGATGTCTATCTGATACACTTTGCTAGGCATCCTCAGAATAAACACTGAAAATATGCTTCAGAAACGTAGAAGATATAGCTTGATGGCAATTTGGGGATATCAGCACTGTGACTTTCATCAGTTTGCCTGTCTGTCTCTCTCCTCTCTGTACACTCCCCACACACAGTGCTTAGCACATATCTATGTCTATATATCAATCACTATCCTTAACTAGTATCCTCCGAAAAATGTGCAGTGGCCATCAGCATAAGACTGTAGAGCTAATTGTTTCAGAGTTGATGGATGGACCCAGCAGCCTGTCGTTGGAATTGAGTGCATGGAAAGCTTCATACATCCAGAAGGACTTTTCTGACAGTGCTTGTATTTAAGTAGCAATCACACACAATAGCAGCTCTTTGGCTTGTAGCAATGACAACAACAATGTTTTTCCTCTCTATTCATGATAGCTATGGTCACAGGTTACACCTCACCACAGAACTGCCATGCTGTGTAATAGCTGCACTGTGTGCTGGGAGAGCTAGTCCCAGAGAGACAGAGTGACATCACCAAGGCTCTGAGGCTGGAGGCTGAGTACAGCCAGGACCATATTCCAGGGTTTTCTCTTTCACATTAACAGCCGGCATGGTCTTGAATGAGGTGACTGATGTCATCCGAGCACCTGAGCAGAGCGGAAGTCATGCTCCTGGGTCCAAGCATACAGTTTCTAACCTTTGCCAGCTATGATTAGACATGTAATTGTGCATCTAAATTTAGTCTACCATTTGCATATGTAATTAATTATAATATAGCTATTTCTCTCTGGTCTCCTTTTTCTATAAATCGAATTACTCAGAGACTTTTATCTGACACTAAGATCTTCTTTATAACTATATTTGACATTTTGAAGGGTAATCTTAACTGCTATTTACAGCACTCTAACATTGAATTCAGAGCCGCCTTCTGTGATCAGACAGCTGAGTCCCTTAGTTTTTTTAGGAAACAGTCTTAGCAACTTCTCTCTTCAGTAGTGTTCAGTGTTCAGTAATGATCATTAAACCACATCACCCCAAACCAGAAACTTCTTTTTCACCTCAAACCAGGTGAATAATCCTTACTCAGTAAGTCTTTGCACTTGGCAAGGATTATGCATTTAGGTCTTCATTTATTTAGCACACATTTATTGTATATCCTCTGTGTACTAGGCCCTGTCTCAGCTAGCCCACAGGTAGTGATAATATCATCCTTGTTTTTATGGGTTGAACTGTATCCCCCCCCAAATTATTATGCTATAGTCTAATCCCCCAGTACCTCAGAATGAACCTGATGTGGAAATAGGGTTGTTGCAGATGCAATTAACTGAGATGAGACCATAATGCTGGAGGGTAGGCCCTTTGTCTAATATGACTGGTGTCCTTACACAAAGAGCACATTTATACAGAGACCTGCATGCAGTGAGTGTCATGTGATGATGAAGGCAGAGATCGGGGTGATGCTGCTATAAGCCAAGGAATGACAAAGATGGCCAGTAAACCACCAGAAGCTAGGAGAGAGGCGAGGAACAGATTTTCCTTGATAACCCACCGAAGGACCAACCCTACCGACACCTCGGTCTTGGACTTCTGGCCTCCAGAGGTGAGACAATCAGTTTCAGTTGGTTAAGCCCTCTAGTTTATCATAGGAACTTTGTTACAGCAGCCCTGGCAAACTAATATAGCTGGGTACCCTCTGCTGCTGGCAGCTCACACAGCTCCCTTTGTGGATAGAGGCCATACTGGATCCCCGGAGCTGAAATTCCCCCTCCTCCCCCCATGCTCCTCCCCCTGTTGTCTTGAAGGGCCTGTAGGAGAGCTGAAGTATTCATCCTCTGAGCCCTCAAGGTGACTGGGAAGGACCTAGGGTTGCTTGAGCCTTAAGCCTCCTCCATTTCCTGAGAGTGAAAATACTATGATTGGTTTTTATGTGAGGCATGATGGCAAAAAAAAAAAAAAAAAAGACAAAAACCAGTCTAAACCACCAAACATAAAAAGTAAAGTATGCCTGCGGTCCAGAGAGACCCGGTTCGGTTCCCGCTAAGGGCGCGTACCTCGGTTGCAGTTTGTCCCCAGCCCTGGTTGGGTCATGCGGGTGGCAGCCACTCGATGTGTTCCTTTCACTTTGATGTTTCTCTCTCTCTGTCTCTCTGTCTCTCTCTCTTTCTCCCTTCCTCTCTCTCCCTCCCACTCTTTCTGAACAAAAAATGGAAAAATGTCCTCAGGTGAGGATAAATAAATAAATAAAAGTAAAGTATGACTGGGGTGAGTTTTGATTTCCAAGAATCTAGAGTGAAGGCCAAGGTACATCGTAGCATTAGACTTTTATGTTGCAGGGATTTGTAATCTTGCAATTGTTGTAGGAAGCTAAACTGGGGAAAGGGAGGATGTATCTGAGTTGAGGAAAGATACTGTAAAAAGGGCAATTTATTGAAAGGGCCTGGCAGAAACTAAGCAAGGGTTTCCACTTGGTCAAGCTGGAATTCAGAACCTGGCTGCCACCCAGCCGGAGTGTGGGAGCAGGACTAGAACTCAGGCGCTGGGTGGAAGCCAGCCAGGCAGGTAGTGGCAGTGGGCAGAGGGCAGATGGAGTGGGATGCTCCCTCCCCAGTAGTGAATGAAGGGCAGGTCTGGCCTGGCAGGGAGGTCGTCTGCAGCTATCAAGCTTCCTGTGCTGGCTCAAGTCTTCCAAGCACATTGAGAGTTTGGGCTAACATTTTGGAAAGTGTGTAGTAGGAAGAAAGCTTTAGAAACCAAAACATCTCACAGCTATACAGAAAAAAAATGATTCAAATGGAGTAAAAATGCATCCCTACTAGAGGCAGGCATACTGACATCAGCAAGATATCCTCTCTATACTGAATGTCTGAAAAGTCAGTTGAATGAATGAATATGGAATGACCCACAAAAACAATGACAAGCAGCCAGCTGACCTAAAGAAGTATAATGCTGTGGACCCACTTCACACTGGTGAGTCATGCCACATCTCAGTCATGCCAAAGACGTCAGTGTATGTTATTGATGATGGTAATGATTATTCTGAGAGAGGATTAGATTATTTTTACTATAATCTTTCACATGTCTCAGAGGTTATCTGATTAGCCTTAGAAAAAATAGTATCTAAATTAGAAAGTAAATCCAGGATCTTAAAGAGGTCTACTTGAAGTTTTGTACAAAAAAAAATGAAGTTCTATAATATCATGGCTAAAAAATGGTATCAACATTTATAATGTTACACACACACACACACACACACACACACACACGTGAGAGCTACTTCAGGCAATCTATAAACGTATTTTGTTTAATTTTCCCAAGTGTTTCTCCATGTTTAGAAGCATTTCATTTCATAGTGAACTTGCATGGCGCATGGCATTGTCTTTTGATGCTCAGTTCTTGATGTGCTCATAAAAGTCTAATCTCCTCTCTTGCATCAAGAAAACCTATTGGAGTGCAGGTGACAGTAATGATGGTGGAGAGGCAATTTTGAACCTGCTTTAATTTATTAAAATTACATTAACGTCCATATTTTAAATATTTTTGATAACATTGTTTTTGATATGCCACAATTGATTGTCTCTCATAGAATGACATGAAAACTTTGTTGAGTGCTGTGCCTGAAGGGTCAGGAGTTTAGGATTTAAGAAAGTTAAATTCTTCCCCAGGGTTACCCTTCTGTCAATTTCTGGTTTTCTAGTTTAGGCCTTTGCATCCGGGCAGGGCCTTTTCCCCCTTAATTAGATGGCACTGGCCAAATGCTTGATTCTTCCCTGAACAGTGCTACTGTGGGATTGCAAAGTACTTACTGTGCATTAAGGTAGTTTCTGCTTTTTCACATTCATGAAAGAGTGTAATGTGATATATAACAGTTTAAAAAAATATTCTGGGATATTGTAAAAGGGAGTAATTTGCTAGAAATATAAGAAGAGAGAAATAAAGCTTTAAAAAATCTGTGTTAGGCCCACTGCCTGGCTGTATTTGAGGTCTTACCTAGTTTATTCCAGGCCTGGGGTTCTCCCTAAGGTACATAAGGCCGAAGCTAATATATTTTAGAGGCATAATATTTGGGACAGAAATATCCAACTCTGGTTTTATGATATTCTGGGGGATCTTCAGCTATTTCAAAGGGGATTATAAAATATCTCAAAAGAAAATGAATCTTAAATTTACTTTAATTTAATAAACCAATATATACATTGAATTCTCTTTGCTGCACGGGTGGGGTCTGACCTGCACTGTGCTGTGCACCAGGGACTTAAAGATAAATGGTTCACAGTGCCAGCCCTCGGGAAGCTTAGTCAAATAAAACAGACCTGCACAGAAGGCAGTGAAATGTTACAGGTTCTGCTTACAGGGGAGGGGGTTCATGTGACAGTTTTTGAACTTAAAGTAGAAATTTAGAGGATTGCTCGAGTCTTCTCTGCTCTGTCAGGATGTGGGCTGGGAGGCACAGTGGAAGTGTGCTCTCTGATGTCCATCTAAGTGCCACTGATCTAGAGCAATCTGTGTTTTATTGAAACGGTCCTGAAAATTTGTAAAAAGGGAGAATAGCAGGTGTAATGATATTCTCTCTTCACCACTGATTTCATTGACCTATTTATTATAGAAGGCTTAAGTGTGTGCACTTATATATATGTATGTACAGTAGTCCTTCCTTATTTGTGGTTTTGGTGACTCCTACTCAACCACTGTTTGAAAATATTAAATGGAAAATTCCAGAAATGAACAATTTTTATGTTTTAAATTGCACATTGTCTGGGTGGTATGATGAAATCTCGAGTTGTCCCTCTCCGCTAGCCAGGGACGTGAATCATCCCTTTGTCCAGTGTATCCACACTGTAGATGCTACCCACCTTGTTCACTTAGCAGCCATTTCAGTTACCAGCTCAACTGTAGCAGCATCATATAGCTTGTGTTCAGGTAACATGTATTTTACTTAATAATGGCCCTAAAGCACTAGAGGAGTGATGCTGGCCATTCGGGTATGCCAAAGAAAAGCCATAGTGTGTTTGCTTTAGGTGAAAAGGTGAGTATAGTACAATAAAATATTTTGAGAGAGAGAGAGAGACCATAGTCATATATCTTGTATTATTGTATATTGTTATAATCGTTCTATTTTATTATTAGTTATCGTTACTGATCTCTTTGCTGATTTATAAATCAGACTATCATAGGCTTGTATGTATAGGAAGAAACAGTAGACAGAGGGTTTGGTACTATTTGTGGCTTCAGGCATTCACTGGGGGTTTTGGAATGTATCCCCTGTAGATAAGGGGGACCTACTGTGTAAGTTTGTATGTGTATGCATGTATGTGTATTGTTTGGTGTTATATGTTATGTAATAGCTAGTAATGTATAAATTATATATAAAAATAATTTTTCAGCTAAAACTAATAGAAATGTGATCAACAAAACATTCTTATTTCAGTGTTGACAAACACCAAATTCTCCTGGCAGGTGTGGCCCAGTGCAGGGCTTGGTTTCGAGTCTAGTGGGAAATCTGAGTCCATATACTCGGAATCATTTTTTTTTTTTTTTTGACAGCAGAACTGAACTTTCAGAGTAAAAACAACAACTCTGCTGTTGTCAATATTTTTTAAATAGCGACCAGCCTTTATTTACTTGTGTGTTCATCCACCCATTTATTTACCGAGTACTTCTTGAGTGTTGACTATGAATAATATTTGTGAGTTACTGGGATAATTAAACAAGGCTGCCAACTCACTCAGGGAAGGAATAGTTTTTTATTAACTGTTGGATCCTTGATCCTAGTACAGACTCTTGGAATGGAGATATTCAAGATGTGTTTGGCTGGTTCGAATGATCTGTACCGTGAAGAGTTGTGGACATGGCCTCTTCATTTCAGAAATGGATATGGCACAACTGAGGATGCGCTCAGCAGAAATGAATAATAAGTGTTTGATCAGTATAGGATGTGCCCTGCTTGATTTTTGTCTCTGATGCATGTTTTGCAAAGTCTGTGGAAAAAGAGACAGTTTCATTTGAGTAAAATATGATGATTCACAAATGGAGATGTTGATAACTTCAATGTGTAGGATCACCATGCCAGGCAAACCGTAATGCTGCTAATCGACTTTGACTCAAGATAGATTCTCTATTATTGTTCAAGCAGTAGAAAGATATTTCACTCCCCCCCGCCTCCACCCCCAGTTGACCTCTCAGAAGATGAGCCATTTCCCTTTAATAAGGGATTCTTCATGCCAGTGGCCTGCATGGCACATGGAATATTTCCTTAAATGGGACAAACATCTTGGTATGTGCATGTTGGCTGTGTCTTTCTGCCTCAATCTGGCAAAGCTGTTATGTAATTGCTGCATTTTTCTTGCTTGAGTGGTGGTGGAAACCAGGTTTGGTGGGTTTCAGAGAAAAGAACTGGCATTCAATAAATCCTTGTTTTTTATGTCTTTTAAAGCTTATTCTATTTATCCAGCTTGAACGGTCATGTGTTATTTTGTGGAGGCATTTAGGAAATGGTTGGACTAATCTTGTTACTCTTCCATTTGTACTGTTGAAGAAACCACAGGAGTGACGACCATGGGCTGATTTTCCATAATTTAACCTGAACGGTTTTGGTGAATATCTCCTTTAATCCAAAGAAAAAAAAATATATATTTCTCTTTGTGTTGGTGATGGAAATAGACATTTCAAATGCCATTCTGTTATCAATTTAAAAATAAATTAGAACTAAGAATTTGAAGTGTTTTGACTCTCCCTCCCCTTTGAAATATAACTGAGGCATTTCTGAGAGAACTGCCACAGAATTTCTTGTTTGGACCAACAACTACAATTCTAACACTGAACTCACTATTTCTGTAAATCTGGGCTCTTTCTTAAATGTCAATATTTATTCGCATGTACCTTTCCCTGTGAGTGGAACACCTGTCCCTCAACGCTGATGATAAACTTTCACTCATCTTTCAAGATTAAGATCAAATGTTACCTTCCAGGTCTCAGACAGTTTCTTAGTTCTCTGCTTCTGTTGTAATTTTAAACAGACCAAGCACATACCTGTAATTTGACTACTTACACGCTGGCCTCCTCTGCCTGCTAATTCTTTCAGGTTCAGGTGTGTGTTTTATGCTGGCTCATACCTTCAAGGCTTAGTGCCCTGTACACAGTTGAGGTTCAATACATTGTCGAATGTGTTGCTGGTTAGATCCATTGGAGCCTTGCTTGATATTTCCTTTCTCCTTTCTCCTTGGAGAACCGTAAGACTATCAGTATTCTGAAGGTGCTCTATTGTCCTTGAACTAAATCTAAATTTGCTTCTGTAGCTATGGCCCAGGAAGGGACAGGCAGTCATATGGCCAAAAAGAGGGACTCCCTTGTCTTTCTCAGGTTTCATCTCCTCTCTACTCAAGTACCATCTTTTTATCTTATTTATTTATTTGTTTATTTGAGACAGTGGAAGGGAGGGAAGGAGCATGAGAGAAAGAGAGAGAGAGAGAGAGAGAGAGAGAGAGAGAGAGAGAGAGAGAAACATCAATGTGAGAGAAACACATTGATTGTTTGCCTCCCACGCAACCCCAACTGGGGCCGGGGATGGAACCTGCAACCCAGGCACATGCCCTTGACTGAGAATTGAACCTGTGACCCTTTGGTCCTCGGGCCAATGGGCCAGTGCTCTACCGGCTGAGCCAAACCAGCCAGGGCAAGCTACCATCTTCTTAATGAGCCCTGAAGGGCTGTATTCAGAGACCAGAGCCAGCCCTTTTATGTAAGGGCTAATTTTTTATTCTCTATATGTTTCTGAGGACATTGTTTCCCCCAAAAAATCAACAATGGCTTTCTGCTATCAACCTGTGCCTGAAAGGGAAACTATACACCTTTGAGTATAAATAACCATGGCTATATTATTCCCAGGGCCAGCACTGAGTGTCTTTATTGGTTTCAAGTATTGAGAAGGTAGTTAGAACATCTAAGAGCACTGAGATTAATAGTGAAATGACAAACTTCTGGCAATTAGTGTTTGTGGGAGATAGTTTTTGGTGGGTTTGATTTGTTAAGGAATATGCAGACATTGGAAATCATTGGGCTGAATTTCAGTATTATATATTCTTTTAAATAAGATATTTTTGGTGATTTTGGGTAACTACTGAATTTCTCCATTGGTAAACAGTGATGAATATTAGTCTACAAAGTTTGTTGTAAGAATTGAATGAGACTATGACGCCTCTTTGAAAACAAAATATTAGTAGCTTGCTATTATAACTTCTCTCCCATTTAAGATATTTTTTTCTCTCTTTCATTATAAAGAATGGACAATTGGAGTTTACCTTGTCTTGTACATTGTTTGTTATATAATACAGTGGAAGTTTGAGGAGTACTAAAAAGAGGGCAGTCATCATTCTCTAAATCACAGGCAACCTCAGAGGGGACAGAGGCCTGTATTTAGCAGATGAGGAACAGAAACTCAGAGGCTGTAACTAAGCCAAACAGCCTTTAGCAGCACAACTAAACGAAAACTCAGGTCACTTGGTTCCTGATTCAAATTTCATTAACCCATAAATATGAAATGGTAAAATATGGTTCAGACTTTGCAATATAGAAGTGAAAGCCCCCCCCCTTCTCAGTGAAAGCTATCTTGTGTGAGCAATATTAAACACATCTTGAAAAATATCAGACCCTATTTATACTTAAACCTTGTTTCTGTTTGGTTTACCTCAATACATGGAAGAAAGTTTTTAGCACACAGTACAGTTTCTGCTTATTCTTATGTTTTATTTGAGAAATGTGATATATATATGTTATGTTTTTCTAAGAAATAGGAAGAGAAAGGGATACCTTGTTCTGCTGTCATCTTTGATCACAGATAGCTGAGAAGAGTATTTGTAGCTGTGCTTTAGAATGGCCCAGGCTTTTTTCATTTTAAATAGAATGTGTCATACACGTTTAAATGCTTTGCTTTGCCTACGCCGGAGTTTCTTTTGCTTACCCTACCCCCCAACCCTCTCCTTTCTACAGCTTTATTTTTGGTTATTGGTAGTTTAACAGTACTTCTGAATTGTAATGATGGTGTTTTTCCATACCTCCAACCTGTCCCAAATTCATGAGGTGACTTTTAAATTGGCCAGATTCAGCTGTGGGAAAGTACGGACACTTGCCAGCAGGGGCATTGTAGTTCAAAACACGTTTTTTTGTTTTTTGTTTTTTGTTTCTGGGAAGAATGATTGACAAACCTTAGTTTTGCTTTAAGAGCTCACATAGAAAAGATTTTTCTTCAGCATTAATCAGATAACTGTACCTAGTAGATCATAAAGCTCAACTCTCCAGGGCCCAGAAACCAGGGCAAGAGAAACTCCTAATGCAAAGTGATCTGTTCATGACCTTCTTAGAAAAGAACATCTCAGTTCTCCCTAAGGGGTGCATTTTCAAATGCATCTCTCCTCATGCCCTTAAGAATTAACCTCATCCCTTGGACCACACCACGTAATGAATGGGAGACACTGAATGAAGATACAATTAGAGCAGCTAGCCTTTTTAAATGGCTGACCAAATCTTTTCTGAAGTGTGTGTGTGTGTGTGTGTGTGTGTGTGTGTGTGTACAAGTGAACAGAAGTGGGCCATATGGGACACAGCTGGTAATATCAATAGAGGTAATGCTGGCAGAGTAGAAGGACATAGACTTGAATTAGGTCATGCCCTGGATGCAGCTCTCAGCTCCTGAAGATGGGACGCTGGCAGTCACTTCCTGCCCCTGAGGGAGAACAATCTGGTCTAGCATCTGGCCCAGAATGATTGGTTAACTCCTGAGAGAAGGAACTTCAGGTCTGGTGGAGGCCAAGCTTCCTTTACCAGGATTTCAGGGCTTGTTAATTCACATATAGAGGAAGGGGGCATTTTTTTTTTTTAAACATTTAAAACAACAATGATAACAAAAAAAGAAGGGAGGTTTTACTTCTCATGTTAATCTATCTCCTGGCCTAAAAAGATACTTTTCTGTCCCTTGTGGGCACAGACTCTGAAGGCATATGCAACAAAGATACATGTGGAGCACAGCTCATACTCAGAGAGAAAGACTCCACAGTAATTTTAAAAAGTAAACTCTCTTCGCCTTTAATATTTATCAGCTCCTCAAGGTCACATCTGTCTTTAATGTTCTAGGAATTTGTCCATTAGGATTTTTTACTTTTTGTAGTTGGTAATCCAAATAAAGACTATAAATCAAAAATAGACTCTGAGGAAAGGGAAAGGGTGTATGTGTGTGTGTGTGTGTGTGTGTGTGTGTGTGTGTGTGTTTCACTTTAACCAAGACCAAACTGGGCACAAATAGAACTATGTGCCATTTATCCTTCTTTTTATCTTTTGGGCTTGTTAGAGTTAAAGCCCTTCAAGGTCTTATCAATTAAAAGTTATGCCATTTAAAGGTAAACTGATTCCAGACTCACAGAGCTAGAATGAAGCAAACTTCTTATTTCGTAGGGTAAGAAAATTAGTCCTAAATTGTGGGCAGTGAGTACCTTTTATATTTTGTGAGAGATATTTATGCATGGGTTAAAAAGTGAAAGGTCAGGGAGACCTTATCAATGGTTTTCACTGAATGCTAGATTCAGATTTCAATGGTTCAAGAATTACTGAGATTCAAAGTCTAAACTAAATTCATGCTGAAGATTCAGAGGACCCTGACATCATATATAAAGTAGAGCAGGGAATGAACTGAGATATGTGCTCTGAGAAGATTGTTATTATTTAATTCTGCATAATTTTTATAATCCCCTTTATAGATGAATATGCAGTTGCAGCATCTCTTGCATTATTGTAATAGACAGCATGAGTTTTAGCATTCTGTTTAGTAAACCTGTCAGTGCTCTCTCTATTTCTGCAGTTTACTATTGAATTTACTTTCTTATGACTCTGTGCTTTGTGCCCAAACTGCATGATTCTTCTGTACAAGAAAAAATTACTCATGGGTATTAAAATGCAAGTTTCTCCCTCTCTTTGATTTATTCCTAGCAAGACCTGGGCAGAATCCCCTTTCCTCTCTGGTATTGCAGAGTGGGCTCTGAAACTGCCTTTCCCAGGGCTGCCAAGTACAGGCAGATAGTCCTGTCTTTTCAACTGGTTAAGCGAATGCCTTTACCTAGCTGATCAAAGCATCGGGTTTGGAAGAGTTCCAGGGCCTCCTTTGTGCTTGTAGGAAACCGTGGTAGCGTTTCCAGGAGCGCCGTGTGTTCAGTGAGTTTGGTGCAGTGCAGCAAGCTTGTGTAACAGCTCCCTGATGAAGCTGGGGCCAGCTCATCACTCCACTCGAGAGAGTGGGAAGCACTCATTTCTGTGCGAGGGGATGCGTGTGTATTATATGTATGTATGCATTTGTGTGGGTGCATGTTTACTTTTCTTTAAATCCCATTAACCAAGTGTCAAGTACATCTGCGGTTACTTACTTAGCAAGGTTACTATTTTTGGTGTCCCATTTTTATTCAGGTCTTGGAAAATTCACTATATTTTTGCTGATACTTCGGAGTGCTCTCCTTTTCCAGGATCTTTAAAAAAAATATATTAGAAACCTTCTTAGTTCATATATGAGTGGCTCTGGGGTTTGGATATCTGCCATCTTCTATCCCTGGTACCACCCCTGGTACTTCAGTCTGCTGTTTAGCGCACTGCCTGACTCTAGATTTTCTTCTTGCACAAGGACAAAAATTAGAACTAGGAAGATATTTGATATTTTGCAGATCTATCTTTGATTTTACAAATGAGGACATAGAGGTTACAAGTGAAATGACTTGTTCAAGGTCACTCAGGTATAACTCAGACCTGCTGACTTACTGCAGTTCAGTTTGTTTGTTTTTTTCGGACATAATTGCATTTAATTTTTCTAGAAGAGTATGAGAAGTTGATTGAATTTCCCTACATATGTTCTACAAATTTTGTTAGGGTCATAGCTATTAAGCAACAGATCACTGAAGCTCTTTTAACTTCTTTTGAATTATAAGGTGGAAATCAGTATACTCAGGTAAATTATACCTGTTTGGATGTTCTTTAATGCTCATTATATTGATTTGCACATCATAGGTACTCGGGAGATGTTCATTAATCATTTTGTAATCATGTGGGGAGGTGACTGAAGTTTTTGTTGTTGTTGTTAAATACACAAATATTCTCAATTGTTGACTTGGGATATGTAAAGCGCACCCTCAACTAAAAACAGGGAGGATCTCAAATGTCCTCTGGGAGAGATCTGTCTTGATTCAACTGTTTGGAAAGCTTTTAACTAAAATACTCTGCTGATGATTATTCAGAAAAAGACATCCTCAAGAAACTACTGGCCCCACCTTCCTGGGTTTCTCCAGAACACATTGGATGATTAAGAGGGTCTGTTCTGGGGTCAGTTCCAACTTTAGCTGTGTGTTTGTTGTGAGACACTGAACAAGTTATTGAGCCTTTGTAAGTCACAGGTTTCTTATCTGTAAAATGAAGTGCTGTTGGGACAGTAGTGATCAAATGAATGGAAATGCTTGGCCACGGATCTGGAACACAGCGTGCTCCTGGTAAATGCTTGCTCCTATTAGACAGATGCTATGGGAATTAAGTGATTGCTGTGTGTGTGACCTTAGCACATTACTTACATTCTTTGTGCCTCAGTTCCCTCATCTGTAAAATGGGGATGGTGACAGTAGCTACCTTGTAAGGTTGTTGTGAAGATTAATCAGTACACATGACATGCTTAGGATAATGCCTATCACCTACTAATGTACATATACATATGCTAAAAATATTAGTGATCACTACTGCTATGTAAAGCACTTAATGTGCTAACTAGTATATAGTGTTTATTAAGTAAACAGCAGCTCTTCTTATTATTTACTCTTTCTTCCCTTTTAGAAGAACTGGTCTATAAAAAATAACTGGGATCATTGTAACAACATTTTTGGAACTTGAACAGTATTTATTTTTATAAAACTAAGCTATAAGCCTGTATTTATAACTCAACTTTTAAGTTAAAAATAGAATGTGTTGGTGTGTTAGTTTTTTATTACTACTGTAACATAGTACCACAAATTTAGTCATATATAACAAAATAAATTTACTATCTTATAATTCAGTGCCATGTGGGTCTCATATGGCTAAAATTAAGGTGTCAACCCACCGGAATCCTATTTTTTGGTAGGTGCCCCTAGCAGGAACCGAACCAAGGGCTCTCTGGTCCGCAGGCCTATGCTCCAACTGCTGAGCCAAACTGGCCTGGGCTGGAATCCTTTCTTAAGGCTCATTTAGATGTTGGCAGAATTCAATTCCATGTAGTTGTAGGATCCTTCATTTGACTATCAGCCTAGGGCCTCCATTGGCATCTGGTGGCCTCTCTCTGGCCCTTGCATATCGACCCCTACCTCTCAGAACCAGTTACAGGGACCAAATCCATCCCATGACCATAGCTAGGATATGTTATCTGCCTTTAATGACACATGTGATTAAATTGGAGCCATAAGGATCATCCAGGCTATCGTCCCTAACCTCAAGGTTCTTAACCGTTATCACATGTGCACAGGTTCTGGAGATAAGGATTTGGATGTCTTTGGGAGGAGGCATTATTTTGCATATCCCAGTTAGAATACAAAAAGTGGCTCTGGCCTATGAACCTGATTAGTTGTGGATAGTTCAAAATATACATACTGTGAGCTCCAAATTTCATTGTTCAAAAGGTGAAAAAGCCTGAACACCTTGATAGAAGATGTGTTGATTTCTCTCTTCTTTCTTTTGGTCTTATGGGCCCTTAGGGAGACATGTTTATTTGCTGATTACTATTTTAGAAGTATTTCTGGCAAACAGTGTGTCTTATTTTGTAGAAGCTTCAGATTTGTGGCATAGGGTCCACTCTTGCCTTGTTGAAAGGCGACTGTCCTTTCCACTTACAGATCTAGCTCAAATGTCATTGTTTTTTGTCATGCCACATTTTCTGTTCAGTCATTCTATCCCCTACATTTTCCAGAATTTAAGATTCTTTTCTTTGTTTTTCCCACCATCATTTGTCTTTTCTCGGTCATGACGTGTTTTCTTTGCTCTGTGGTTGTCTATGTACATGCCTGGGTCCCCTGCTGCACTGTCAGCTCCTTCACAGCCAGCATTGTTCCTTCAACTGCTTTGTATCCTTAGCACCTAATACAGTGCCTTATAGAGATAAACAAGCACTGTGTGTTGGTTGTATTTCAGTGCGCTGATTGGAAGACCAGTATTTGTCTAATCTGTCACTTAACAGTTATCTATTGGCCAAACACAGGATGCAAAACTTGGGACCAGAGGCAGAGCCATAAATAGACACAATTCTAGTAACCTAGGGGTTTGTAGCCTAATTTCCAGGGAAGCATCAAAGTGGTACATCTTTGATAAGATGAGTTGTACATCCACCATGAAGAGATGAATGCTAAAAGCTTTATTTGAGGTCAAGAAAGGCCATTGAAATGATTTAACTTTTGTCTCCTAGATGCTTTTCCAGAACTTCAAAACAGAGACCAAATATTATTTCAGGCATTCTATCTTCAGTTTCATATTTATAAAGCTTTTATTTCTGTATCATGTGATATGTCAAGACCTGGGTAAATAATGGCAATATTAGATGCCTCTACTTGAATATCTTATATTGATTGCAATTGGCAATTTGAATTTATTTGGCTCAGGTTGCTCTCTTTAACATCCATCCAAGGAGAATCAATCTTGTACCTCAGACAACAGAAGGATCAGTTGAGAGTGACTGATGTTCAGATTTCTAATTAGTTACCTAAAGCAAACTTATATAAGACAGTACAATAAGTATACAGATCTAACTGCAATGCCATTCTGGTATTAATGCCAAGCTTTTAACCTTAAGGAGAATGTTTCTGTCTTGTTCCTGATCTTGATATTTTCTTTTTCGTCATGGCCTGGCATTGTCTTTGATCTTCTGTTTCTGTCCTAGACAATCGACATTTGATTGGTTATTATTATAGTTTAAATCAAGGTTAGTGCATTAACAGCAGAAAATTATGTTTCTTAATGTTTCTCAGAGTTTAGAGTTTAAAGTTCAAAGTCTTTGGAGCTCTATATTCTGTAATTTAAGCTATTTGTGCTATTACATAAATTTATTGAAATGCTGACATTTAGGGCTCTACTGAAGGTCAGGAAAAGTTGGCTAATACTCTATTTTAAACTCATAATCAAAACTCTAAGCTCTGTAAAAAGACAAATTCATATTTTATTTTTTTAAGGTATCACATACATTTCAACACTGAGTTGTTCTAGGGCTCATGACTTTTTTAGTTTACTTTCCTTTTCAAATAGATTTTGCATGCATGTTGTTTTAGTTATCTTTTGCTGTATAACACATTATCCTAAAACTCAGCAACTTCAATCAAGAATAAACATTTATCATTTTACATAGTTTCTGTGGGTCAGGAATTAGGGAGGGTGTTAGCTGTATAGTTCTAGCTCAGGGTCTTTCATGAGGTAGCAGTTAAGATGTTGGCTGAGGATGCAGTCATCTGAAGACTGACTGGGGCTGGGGAATCTTTTTCCAAATACATGGATAGCAAGTTAGTGCTGTCTGTTGGCAGGAGGCCTGAGTTCCTTCTACCTGGACTTCTACATAGGGCTGTTCTCATGAGATGATCTCTGACTTCCTCCAGTTTGAATGATCTGAGAGTATAAGGCAAACCCCACAATGTCCTTTAAGACAGCCTCCGCCGCACAGGTCTGCTCTATTCAACATGGGAGGCAGCTATGAGAATGCAAATACCCAGAGGCAAGAATCACTGGAGGCCTTTTGGAGGCAGGCTATCACACACCTGTTTCTCTTTCTTTTTCTTTAAGCCTAACTAGCTGTGTAACTGCTGATTTTGCATATGTAGAAAATGTAATATAAATTTATTAGGCTTGAATAGAGAACCCATGTCAGGTAAAACATCAAGAGCTAGTAAGAACATTGGGTTATCAGTATTTGAGAGTAGGGCTGGATTCAGAATTAGAGTAGCAGTAGGAATCTGGGTCAGGAAGACAAGTTCAGAAAAGAGTAGGTATTAAACAAAGCATACCTCAGGGTAAATGCCTCCTTTGATCAAGGGAGTTTGTGGAGTGAGATAGGAAGACAGGACTCTGGGGAACAGATTCCAGAGAGGAGGGCAAAGAACACACTTTGCTATAATGTCCTTAGAGAGGATATTTAATCGAGTGAGTTTTTCTAGTTTGTGCATATGGTGATGGTGAATAGGATTCAGTAGTGTCTTTGCAAATAGATTTCAACAGCTTGAGCAAACAAAGACCAACTAGCTTTTTGGAGCTAAACTGAAGGTGTGCTAATTCCAAAATTACAGCAGTGGTCCCTCCATTCAGCAAGGTAGGAAATGAAGTTATACTCAATGTCTAAAATCTCTGTTGGAAAATGTGGTGCCTAGCAGTCAACACAGATTTTGGAATTTGATGTCATTTAGTGTTTTGCCTACTGTGTGGAGTTTTATTTTAATGACACTAATTGCTGATGTTTATTAAGTGTTTAATGCACACTAAGAATTTATCCAAGCAACACAGCTAAGAGATGTTCAGAGTCAATTTAGAAAAGTAATGGGCTGTGATATGAAACAAGCTTGAATATTAGTCTCAAGTCCTCTACGTACTGGCTCTGGGACTTTGGGTGAGTTACTCGACCTTCCTAAGCCTTAATTTCCTCATCTGTAAAATTGGGGATTAAAAAGACCTCAAACAAAGATTGTTGTGAAGGTTAGTAAGACAATACATGTGAAGCATTTAATATGCCTGACAGTGAACACTCAGTAATGTTAATTCTTATTATTTACATAAATATCCTTTCACAAAATTTAATTCATTTGTTTATTCAACAATTATTTATTGAATTTCTTTTATATGGATTCTGGGGAACAGTAATGAATAAAACAGTTAAGATCCCTATCATCATGGTATTGTGCATATAGCCATAAAGTAGGCACAAAAGTATAAATCATTTAAGTTCATGATAAATTCTGTAAAGAAAATAAAACTGAGAGGGATAAAAGAAAGTGCTATATTTTGGAACAGGATGCTATTTTATATAGTGTTATCAAGGGAATCCTCACTGACATTTTCCAGGAGGACTAAACTAAGTGAGAGAGAGTTATGCAGGTATCTGAGAAGACATTTTAAGCAAAAGGAGCTGCAGGTGCAAAGATCCTCAGGTGGGGGCATGCCTGGCATGCTGATAACATCAAAGATGCCAGGAGGAGGGAGGGTGTGGTATGGGATGATATCAGAGAGGCAGTGGAAGGTCAACTCATTTAGGATTCTGTGAGTCCTAGTAAGGAGTTTGCCTTTAACTCCTAGAGGATAGGAAGACATTGGAGGGTTTTGACTTACATTTTATCGGGATCACTCTAGCTATTGTTTTGGAATAGACTTCAGGGGCCAGAGTTAAAATCTGATATTATGAAATGGTCCAGGCACACAATAATGGTTGCTTGGACCAGGGGATTCTTGGCAGAGGTGTTCGAAAAGAGGTCAGATTTCTGTGCATTACTGAAAGTAGTGTTGAGGAGAAGTCCCAAGTTTGTTGGCCTGAGCACCTGGAAAGATGGAGGTATCTATTGGGATGGGGGAATTTGGGAGAGGATGTTGGGGCACTCGGATTTGAAGTCTGGTTTCAGACATGCTAGGTTGAGAAGCATTTTACAGACATTGAAGTGGAAATGGCAAGTAGAAAATTGGAGTGAGTCTGGAATTCAGGGGACAGGGTGGCAAGTTGGAGGCTTAAATTTGGGAGATGTAAGTGGTTGGTTACTTAAAACAGTGCAGATGGAGAAGAGGAATGGTGTGAGGATGAGCCAATGTTTATAGAACACATCTGAGGAAGAACCTCTGTTCTGAGGACTAAGAAAGCAGAATCCCTGAAGACATAGGAAAGAAGAGTTTCAAGAAAGAGAGAGAGAGATCAGTTATATGCGAGGATGCTAATATATCAAGTGAGATAATAGCTCAGAATTAACCATTAAGATATCTGCAGCATGGTGAATGGTCACTCCATTTGATCCTATGCAAAAACCATGAAAAATTCTGGATATACTATTCTGAAAGCTTTTTGAATTCTCCATGAGCTGGCAAGAAAGCAAAGATTACTCAGGAGAAAAACAGCTCTGGAATGCTCTTGAGTAGTCAGCATGGGAGGGGGTCTGGGGTATAAATGGAGGAGGCTTTATATAAAAGTTTGGACGTTTCAGCAGAAGTAACAGGAAGGAATATAGCCTGCCTGGGCACAGATGTAGGTGGTTAGAAGATGTAGTTGGAACGTGTAGTCCTCCTCTGATAATTTCCTTTTTCTCAGTGACATCTGCAGCGAAGCCATCAGCCGAGAGTCAAGGTGGAGGAGAGTACTGGAGTTTCGAGAATAAAGGAAGTATAAAATAATCTCTGGAGAATATTGAAAAATGGACTCGCAGCATTCACCACCCAGCATTAACTTGATAGCAGTCATGAATTTTAAGGGTAGTGTGCCATGGAAACCGTGTTTTTCTGCAGTTATATTCAGCTGCATGGGTACAGGTGTGGAGTAGGTTTTACTGGTAAGTCAAAGTGAAAAGTATCAAGGTAGGGAGGGGTGATTATGATGATGCACCATGAACTCTAAAGGGGTAGGGTGAGAGGAGAGGCAGAAAGAAGATGAGGGAAGCATAAAACTCAAAGCCTTCAGTTTTTTTTATTTTGCCATTGATTAGGATCTACCTCGTTTATTACTGTATATTTCTCTCTCCCTCCACCAGTTGCTTACAAGCCCAATGTCTCATTCTTTGATGTTTCCAGCATACTCTGTAGCAGTTTCTTTTTCTCCAAAACGTGAAATCCATATCAGTCAATTGAATTTTCATATTTTTCTTGGTCATTATACATCAGTTATATTATGTGAACTTTTATTGAAAACTCTTTTTAACAAGTCAAGTCTATATGAATATTTATAAGGAACCATTCTGCTCCGAAGTGCTACTTTTGATTATAGATGTAACAGCACATCTAAGGTAAATTAGATTTTGGACAATATGGTCAATTTTGTCATTATGTAGATGGATGAAACTGAATATTTTAATAAAGTATTTGGCCTGAACCATTTGGTTTGACCCACATACATTTAATCAAATTGACCTAACACTTGCCAGTTCCCATGTTATTTTTAGGAGAGCTTAGAAGATGGGGGAAAAAAGGCCATTACTTAAACAAATCTTTATAATGGTTATCAATTTGAAATTTTATTAGGGGTGTGTGTGTGTGTGTGTGTGTGTGTGTGTGTGTGTGTATTGCTAGGAGGTTGTTAGGACTGGGAAGAGAACATGGGATGTGTGTGATTACACTTAATATAAAAGACTAACACAAGTATTGTCTCGAGGTATTATACTCTATAACTTTAGTCAATGAATTTGCATTGTATATCTTCTTGTATGTGGTGCTATGCTAGGTGCTGGGGTTACAGTAATTAAAACAGACAAATAAAAAATTAAGATTCTTACTATCATGGGGTTCAAAATCCAGTTTGACTGTAAACTAGAATCCTTGTGGAGATAGAATGGGCAGATTTTGGTAACTGACTAAACCTAGGGGCATGGGGGAGAAGGTTATGGAAGGTCATACAGAAATCCTGATCTTGAGAAGGTGGTGACAGCTTTTTTAGGGAATATAAGAAGACCGGGGAAAGATGTTTACTTGGAGGATGCATGCTTTGTTGAAGGGTCCATGTGGACATTTGTATGGAACTGTCCATTGGGAATTAGGTGAAAAGGGAGAAAACATGCATGATACTGCTACAGTGTTTAGGTGGAGAGGAGGAAAATTTTGAGGAAGCAAAAATCAGGTTGTAAAGAAAAGGATGCTCATTGTTGCTGCATCTATTAAACAAGCAGCTCTGATATGCTTTATGTATATAGTTAATTTTATTTGAATATGAGGTTTGTATTTTCTTCTCAAAGCAGATTGAAATTACATGAAAATGTAGCAGGAAAGAGAAGTATATTAGGTAGCTTTAAAAATATCAGTGAAATAAAATTTAATTTCAAACATCTGAAATATGCAATACATGTACAAACAGATGTTTGTTCAAGGATAAGATAAATGAGCTTTTAAAGTTTGACTAGATTTTTGTGTTTTGTTTACGTGTTTGTTTTTCTCCCTGATGTTCCTAAAATATTACTGGGGGACGCTCACATTTTGTGTTACCCAAGTTGATGATTCTCAAAATCTGACCTTCCTTTGCCTAGGAAACTTCTGCTGTGCTGCCCAAGTCATCCTGCTACTTTCCTCATGTTGTGCTGTTAGTCTCAAGGTTAATTCTTGTGGGAAGCAGGGAAGGGGAAAGGGACTAGGAACTGTTGTCTTGCTGAGACCTTGCTTTCTGGACCTTCCCCTTCACTCGCCCCCAATCTTTCTTCTCTCATTTCCCACTCTCCTCCCCTAAGCTGGGAGAGCTGGGAGATGCCAAAACCAAGGTCATGGGTAAGAATGCAGTCAGCCCCAGCAGTTCTTTCCTTGTTTGATTTTCTTCTCCATCTCTTGCCTGCTTGCCAGCTAGTATTTCTGGCAATGGTGTGCTCATAATGGAAATATAAAAAGTCCAGCCAAACCGTGTACATGCTGAAAGTTCTATCTTTTAAATGTGCCCGTTGCTCAATCCTATCCCTAAAGGAGAGTTAGAATCCATTTAGACTCTCTTCGATTTGTTTCTCCGGTATATTTTTATAAATTCCCCATTTTTACAATTATTCCTCCAAAGCATCTTCTGGTCAAAACTACACTCATTTCTAAAAGAATGTTTGTGGTTGGGTAACTGATTTTGTAAATAGTCATTTAATTTAATTTTAGTTTTTGAATCCTTAGAGCATCTTGCTGTTCTTTTGCTTGCTTTGACTAGAATGTATTTTCTACGAATGCATGAAGAAACAGCCTTTTCACCATCTTTAAGAAAGATAGATAGATTCTATTGGGAAAGGTAAAGTATGTCTCAGTGATCTTGCTTTCAGCGTGATGTAAGAAACAGATTCACATCTAGTGTAATTGTCTGGTGCAGAATTTATTGCCTGGAAAGCAAGAGAGGAGCACATCACATTTATTCAGTTCTCATTTTCACTCTACTTAGAGTTCTTTGAAAATAGACCCACTTAATTTTCAGAAAATGATATTGTTTTCTAAGACATTGAATTAAAACAAAAACATTTTAAACTGTTTTTTTTCCTTGGGGATTTTTTCTCCAGCTTTCACATGTGCTTATCAATGTTCATCTAAGAAGGCACTTTATCAAATTTGTTTTTTAGGAGCAGCACAGTATAATTAGGCAATCACCCTTGTGTCTAGAGTCCACCAGGGACAGAAGGAGTCAGAATTACACAATGGGCTTATTATAAAATGGTGCAAAATAAAAACATGAATTTACCAGTTAAAGGAAAGACAGTCAAAATGTACTGTGAAATGTTAATGCAGGAAGGATGAAAGTAAATTGTCTTCAGTAGAATGTCTTGGTTGGTCAATTGGGATTAGAAGTAATTGGGTAATTGAAAAGATAAAATAATGATAAAGACATTAAACAGGGCAATTATTAAAAATGATACAAATGTGCCCTAAACATTTTACTTTATATTAAATATACACATGTTCATTCACAAGTACTTTGAGATATCCCTGTCATGTTTTCTATTTTTTTTTTTTATCCTCACCCGAGGATATTTTTCCATTTTTTGTACAGATAGAGGGGGAGGGAGAGAGAGAGAGAGAGTGAGAAACATCGACGTGAAGGGACACATCGAGTGGCTGCCACCCGCATGACCAACCAGGGCCGGGGACAAACTGCAACCGAAGTATGTGCCCTTAGCGGGAACTGAACCCGGGTCTCTCCGGACCGCAGGCCGACGCTCTAACCGCTGAGCCAAACTGGCCAGGGCTGTTTTCTTTGATTATGGTTGAACTCATACAAGTTTCTGCAGAAATCACACCCATGATTTATGATTTCTAATTTTGGTGTCTTTAAGTGGAGCAGAACATGAAGGATATAAGCAACCTGAGTACAGAATTCTTCTTGATTTTCATGACATTTTCCCTTAATCTTTCATGCTATAAGAACACATATTCAAAGAAGTATTTTCAGGCATTTGCCTGTATCAGGTTTTTTTTCAAATCATCCAATCTATTTTTTAATGGAAATAATAACTCTTCTTTGCAATTATACTTGTGATTTTGAAAACAATTAAATTACATAATTAAAATAATAAGTCCAACTTGTATAAATAAGATTGGAGTCCTGTGTTGGTGAGAACTGAACTGCAGCCTGGACAATCTCAGTGCATCAGGCCACGTTGTCGGCTTCCCACGGGCATTCATTGCATTCCTCTGGGAAACAGAAGACGTTTTTAAAAAGTTGGTTAACACAATTATTCTGATCCAGAGATATCAGTAAAATGAAAAGAATAGCTTTTTTTTTTTCAGTTTTAAGAAAACTTTTATTTCAGAATAGTTTTAGATTTACAGAAGATTTGCAGAGACAGTATACCTCACACCAGTTTTCCCTTAGTTAGCATCTCACATTAGTATGGTTCATTTGTTACAAGTGATGAACTAATATTGATACATTATTATTAGCAAAGTCTACATTTATTAAGATAGCATTTGTTTTTACCTTCTTTTCTGGGATCCCATCTAAGATACCATGTTATATTTAATAGTCATGTCTCTTTAGGCTTCTTTAGACTGACAGTTTTGCAAACTTTCCTTCTTTTTCATGACTCTGACAGTTTGAGGAACACTGGTAAAGTATTTTGTAGAATGTTCCTCAGTCTAGGTTTGTCTGACGTTCACCTCATGTTTAGCCTGAGATTATAGGTTTTATGAGGAAGATCCCAGAAGTGAAGTATCATTTTTATCACATCATATAAAGGGCACCTATCAATAGTATTAATATGACTTATCACTGTTGATATTGCCTTTGATCACCTGGCCCAGGTAGTTAGTAAGATTTCTCCTCTGCTGCATTTGTGTGACTTTTCTACATAAATAGTTTACTGCACTGAAATGGGAACATGTGCAGATAGGTGAATTCTTTCAACCATGTTATCTTCATGACCGAATTAGAGAATTTGGACTCTTTATGAAGAGTTGAAAGAAGTGTACTAAATTTTATCTTTGCATTCCTACTGGATTCCAGTTTTGCTGTCTTGTTTCATGTTTCTTGAGCTTTAGCCTCCAAATGAAGGAAACACAGGCTCCAGAGATGCTTTTTGGCTGTGATTTGGGTGAACAATGAAGCACTATGGTTGCACAATTATGCTTCTGCAGTTGCATTATTCAGGATTTCAAGCTCAAGACCAAATATATCATTTCTTAGTTCAGTTTTATTTGAATCTGTAGCTAGCATTTATGGCAATTAAAAACTTTTCTTACTGCTCTTGAATGCAGTTAGGAAAAATGTACTTGATAATCAGTTGGCCTTGCAGCATATCACTGGACGACCAAGGCTAATTAAGCATTGATTGACAAGTTCATTGCCCTATCTGCAGATCGGGCCTAAGATGAGAGTGGTTTCAGTGTGGTGTAAAGAGAATTTTGTGCCATTGACCTAAGCTACAAGCCGCAATGGCTCATATCTCGTACTTTATAGAAGTTGCACAAAACCTGAGAAACAATCTTTTAATAAGGAATCAGACTCCTACACTATGTCAATCTATTGAAAACATTTTAAAATAGAACACTAAGAGATCTCGAAAGCTCAGAGACCATCTGTTGCCTTTGAAGGCCTGGAGATACCATGAGGACATTACGTAAACTTTCTTTTACCTAAGTTTCTGTGACAAGAATGTGAAAACATTTCTTTTTAGAATGAAAATTCATTTACCTTGCCTAAATAACAGTGGTTTCCCAACCCTCAAAAAAAAGAACAAAAACTGGTCCTGGCCATTTAAACTTAGTCCTACATTATCAATATATATGGAAAATAGAACTGGGGTCAAATCTTTTAAAGACATCTTCTTCTGTAGCCCAAAGGCCTTTATTTTTAACTCTATCTTGTCCAGATGTGGAATTCATACATCTGTTTTCCCAATGTTTCCATCACATAGATAGTTTCAGTGTGAACTTAACCTTAGGCTGCGGAATGATGTGAAAAGCTTACTGCCCATTCAGTCATAACCGCACTGTTTCTACGTGGTTGTCTTGGTTCTCTGCTCAGTGAAGGACTATTTGCTTCCACTGATATGAGAAGCAGATGATACAAAAAATAAAAAATATGTAAAAACAGAACATATTATAGAAATTGGAAACTGGACAACAAGATTTTTAGGGTTCGTCCTGTATTTAAAAAACTTTAGATGGTTAACTTAAAAGTCAATTTTTAAAATTAATGTCATCCAGAGACTAATGGTGAAAAAACAAAACAAAAATATTTAAAAATATTTAAAAATATTTTGAATAATAATGTGTTCACATTTAAATTACTTCAGCTTTCAAGATGAGAACATTAACACAGAGCTCACTGTATGCCAGGCATTGTTCCAGGTGCTACCCCAACTCATCAATATTCCCTGACCTTAGGAGGCAGAAAAGGAACTGTGTTACAGAAAGAAGACATGATGTGATTGAGGTCATATAGCAGGGACTGAGGGAGCAGGACTTAGAACAGGCAGTCTAATGATAAACATTAAACACAATTAAATTGGGAAGGTGTCACTAATGGACTCAGGGGAAAAGAAATTGCTGTTTTGCAATTGGAAAAATAGCGGAAATCAAAAGGAGGAATGGCAAACACAGACTGACAGTACCAGTAACTACTCAAACAGGGAGCAGAGCTGATGCCTTCAAGATGTGGGAATGCCATGGCAATGAATGAATGTCCTTGAAATCAACATTTGCAATGTATTTATTTTTTAAAGTAAATATATAATTCATTGCTCATATTTAAACATATTTTTTTATAAGGCAGTCTGTAATAATCATATTCAGGATATAGAACTGATTTAAAAAAAAAAAATCTGCCTTGGAAGAAAGACCAGTGGAAGACAAAGATTAAGCAGTAGAAAAACACATTATTTTAAGAAAAGTAATTGTAAAACATTAATAGGAAAAGCATTTGGTCATATTTGATCAAATAAATAAATATATTTTCTCATCGACTTAAGTACTTTAGTTGTACCAAATCATTCATAGATTTATGCCATGATTTTTACCCAAAGAAACCACTTGTGTTATGATTACATAAAAATTGTTGTTTCCATTTGCTAATAAATATTTTTCCTGGTATTTGTGGATTTGAGTGTGTGTGTTTTTCATATTTCAGTTTTTAGGTTTCTTCTTCTATACTTCTCTCTGAATTGCTGTACCTATGACAGGTTGCATGCCCCCCCCCCCCCCCGTGAACTCTATTTGTGTATTATTGTATCCTGTGACATTTTGAATCAAATTCTGCTAACACCAAGCTGCTATCAGCAGCTGATGCCAAAAATATTCATTATAACACTTCTCAGCATGCAAGTGAGAGTACTTCAAATCGCACAGACAGTCTCCAGCTATTGTTCTTTTCTTCTTTGCATATTATACAGCAAAAAGAATGCAAAACAAAGGGATATTTATTAGAAAATGATGTCTTGGTAAACTGTTGTAAAACATGCGATTCTTTGTGAAGGTCATGTGAATTTCAGTAATGCATTATAAATAACATCTCAGAGGCCTTGTTCTCCTTCTCCTCTCTTTTCCCAAATGGTTTTCAAGTAGTATCTTTTTTTCAATCTTTGATTACATTAAGGGGAAAACTGTTTACACACCTGGCAATAAGTAATACTGTCAGCAGAGAACCATGAAATGAGATGTGCAACTTACATTTGCGTTAGATACAGAGCCCCTTTGAGTTAAAATGTTGGTCAGGACAAATGCAGTGCTTATGGTAGCTACAAGGGGGAATCAAAGGCTTTCTTCTCTAAAGGAAGACAGAAACCAAATTCATTAAATAAGATTTGTCATTTTCTAATATTGAGAGTGCCGAGCCTGAAACTATCAGTGAATTTCTCATAAGTTAATTCGTTTTGCAAGGGAATGCTGAGACTTGGTAGCCAACTGATGAGATGCCAGGATATGTCATGGCTAAGGGGAAAGAGCCTACAGTGGCATTTTTGAACACCTGACCTCCCACTTTCTGGAAGAAGAAACATCGAGGCCTGTTGACTGGGGGTAAAGAGGAGGGTAAAGAGCCCTGGCCGGTTTGGCTCAGTGGTTAGAACATCGGCCTATGGTCCCGAGAGACCTAGGTTCGGTTCCCGCTAAGGGCGTGTACCTCGGTTGCAATTTGTCCCTGACCCTGGTTGGTCGTGCGGGTGGCAGCCACTCGATGTGTCCCTTTCATGTCGATGTTTCTCTCTTTCTCTCCCTCCCACTCTATCTGAACAAAAAGTGGAAGAATGTCCTCGGGTGAAGATAAAAAAAAAAAAAGAGGAGGGGAAAGAGGGAGGCAGGGTGGTTACCAGAGATGGGAAGTTGGGGTTCTCAAGGGGACCGCAATTTCCTGATTCTTTTTCTACTGCTTGAAAAACAGGGGGATGGGGGAAGTGATAATCTTACTCCCCTTCTTCACTGACCCAGAGAGAACACTAGCAAAGGTTTAGAATTGGGTAAAGCTAATTTTCATCTCAGCTTGATGAATACATGTAAAGTGCTCCTTAAATTCATGGTTCCTGCCCTGAGTGTTGTGACTTCAGTTTAACAGAGAGGGTCAAATGTCACATGTATCAATTGGAAAGAAATCAGGGCCACTGCTATGGTCTACTGCATTCCAAAGAGAAGCCAAAACCACCCCTTGGCTCTTACTTGTCCTGCTGTTCATTATGTGGGTTAACTCCACATTTAAAAAAAACACACCAAAAATAAAACAACAATCAACAAAAACTTACTAATATAAAGATGTTTCTTATCGTGCTAAGTCTCAAGCCCATTGTTGTAGGTGAACTGATTTTTTTGGTCTAGTGTATAATGTTTTGCTGACTTTTGACCTGGACATCACAAAGTCTTATAAAACCTTAAGGGAAGAGCTAAGAATTGATGCCTATTGAGTATTTGAGTATTTGGTAGTTGTCTGATGTTGTAGTAAATACTTTTACTGATGTGCTGCCTCTTTTAAAAATAATAATCTAGTCTTGTCTGTGGAAGTTGTTTAGGATACTGATCTCACATTTTATTATTATATTCATGTTTAGGATACTGATCTCACATTTTATTATTACATTTGAAATTCTGGAAGATAATAACATGAAGGATTTACCCTCAAGAAGAATAGCACATTTAAATATCTTGCTTTGAAAATACTAAGAAATTTCCATATTTATTTTGCTCTGGAATGTATATTAGGAGATGTTTGGCAGGTAAAATGTGACTTCTTTTAAACCCTGTGAGATTTTGTCAATTCATTTAAATTCATGAAAAGCAGCGCTTTTATTAACAATAAAAAAGCCCCACAAAACGTGGACTTCCATTAGTGGAATATGATCAAGCCATTTTCAAAAATCTATTAGCAAATTTCTGGCGTGAGGAAAGAATTAAGAATGGGAGGGCTAGTTTAATATTGATCGTTGATTTGTGGTAAATCATTAAATGCAAAACAGAGGAACACATTTGCACTGGCTCTGGTCAGATGGCCATTTTGTAGCATTTGGGATTGAGCACCAGGGTTCCAAGGTCACAAGCCAGGCTGGCTGGACATCATACAACGGTGGAGTCAGCGTTAATATGCTGACTCACTGGAGTGCCTCTGAAACATTTCTCTCTGCTTTTAAGTGTTTCCAAGTTGTATTCAGAGAAGGCTGAGTGGGCTTCATGTGCGCAAACAGGAGGGGTGGCCTGGGGCCTTCTAATCCCATAGTGGTTGTCAAAACCAGAGTAAGGGAGGAGACCTGCCCAGGGACCTGTTGAATCCTTCAAAGTGCCCTGTAGCTTCTGGCTTCTGGGCTCTGTCTCTTTTGCCAGCCTCATTCTTGGGATCGTGTTTTATTCAGATTATGTCCTTGAAATTTTGCCCTCAGTCTCTCCAGTGTGGCTTGATATCATGTGGGTCCCTTAGCTTGGTGAATGATGATTATTTGTTTCTAAGAAGTTTTACTTCTCAATCCTTTTTAAAATTTATGTTTATGTATTTATTTATTTACTTTGATGAATGGATAACAAATTCTCGAGACAGGGAAGAAATAAGCTTCTTTAAGCTAATCTTAGCACCACAGTGCAACCTTCCAGACTTTTTCTGAGCATACTAACAAGTTCCTTTCTTTGCATTCACTGAGAACTCTAAATACAGTTTCTCTCCTATGAAGGGTAGGGTTAAGCCAGTGTATGAAATGTGCAAGGTGGTATTTAAAATTTGTAAATTGGAAAAGAAGAAAATGTTTAATTTGAAATTTCAATGATAGTTCACATAAGCATGTAGAAAATTCATACGGTTATTTTGAGTTACTTGGTACTTAAATAATTTCAACAGTTTATATAGCTAAATACTTAAGAGAGTCTATGTTAATTACTCTTTTCAGCAAAAGTATCTTTTTATTGCTTTTAGAGTTATGCACAAGAACACATGCAGCTAAAATAAATATTGTGCTTAATTCAATGATCTCCTTTGTCTTGCTTTTTAAAAATTTCATGTTAAAGTTATACAAAGTGAAAAAGAATAACATTGTTTTCTAAAATATTACTGGTTATATAGCATATTTGATTTCTGTAGTGTTGTATGTTCCACTAAAGGACAATTGCAAACTACATAGGTTTGCACAGGGCTGTCAAACATCCAGCTGTCACCAAGACAGGGTTATTCTCTGCTGCTGATGTGCTGTCTCTAGGGTACTGTTGCTCTGGCAAGAGCTGGTGACATCTGCACAGGTGAAACAATTGTGTGATATAAAGAAGGATGTAGAAGGACAAGGCAGTAACACTGCTAGGCAAGGGTGACTTGGCCTTGGATCTAGCTCAAGGTTGTACCCTTATCACTCACTCAGACATAGTTCAAGACTACAGCCAGGTTTTGTATTTGCAGAGGGACACAGTGCTACATCGAGGCTGGGCTCAGGCACAGCACAATAATTTAATGGAAAAATTGGTTGTTGGCATCAGAACAAAGTAGATCAGGTCCAGAGGGCCTAAGATGAGGTGTTCCTCTGAGCTTTAAGGGTGGTTGACTATTGCATCCAGAGGCTGGGCTGGGAAGGGAGCAGCTGTTACAATTTTAATAACGTATCATGTGGCCTATTACCATTTTACTTATTTAACTGAACCTCCCTTTGACAATTAAGTCACTTTTTAAATATCCTGAACTTAATGGAAATTAAGACTAGCATATTCTGACCAAGAGAGAGAGAGAGAGAGAGAGAGAGAGAGAGAGAGAGAGAGAAAATAAAAGGGTACAAAAAATTCTCTCACGCATAAATGTTAGCCATGATGTTAAGAGAACTATAAATTATTCAGCAGTGATTTATCCAAGGAACATGTGTTGAGCATCTGCAGTGCACAGAGAATGGTTTAAAGCTTGCACCTATGTTGGCAAATGAAAGGTGACCCAGAATCTGTCCTTATGGGTCTTCTCATCTAATGTAGGGTCAGCAAATTGTAACCCATGGGTTAAATCAACTGTCAGCTGTTTGTTGTACCACTCACAAGCTAAGACTGAAAAAATACACATAAAAAGAAACTAGTAATTTGCGATATGTGAAAAATGATGTAAATTCAAATTTAGGATATTAAAATAAAGTCCACTGGGACATAGTCACCCTCATTCATTTACGTATTGCTTGTGGCAGTTTTCACATTGCAGTGACCAGCTTGAGTAATCCGGGAGCTTTTGGCCCATGAAGCTTAAAATATTTAATGTCTGACTGTTTACCAAAAAGAATTTGTTAATGGGTTTTCTAATCGGTTAGAAAGACATCACAAAAAGATGATCACACCATTAAAATAGTTATGTAATGAATGCTGGGCAAGAAGGGTGTATAAACACCTGAATGTCTTCTAATGTGATATAGAAATGATGCTAGGCAGCCCCACATTGACATCAATGTCTTCCTCACTTTTTGTTTAATTCTTTTTTTTAATTTTTTTTTATTTTTATTTTTTATCCTCACCCGAGGACATTTTTCCATTTTTTGTACAGATAGAGAGGGAGGGAGAGAGAGGAAGGGAGAGAGAGAGAGAAACATCGACGTGAAGGGACACATCCAGTGGCTGCCATCCGCACGACCAACCAGGGCCGGGGACAAACTGCAACCGAAGTACGTGCCCCTGAGAACCGAACCTGGGTCTCTCCGGACCGCAGGCCGACGCTCTAACCTCTGAGCCAAACCGGCCAGGGCTTGTTTAATTCTTTATCGGGTTCAAAAGAGACCACACACACTGAAGGTGTGGTGAACAAATTGTAATTGGTAACGCAATTCTAGTAATACTAGGTGTTCTGGAGTTTTTGACTGAATCTCTTTTGGTGTTTAAGATTTGTAAGGCAAAAGGGCCAGAAATAACTTTATTAACATTCTGTAATGCTTAGATGTTCATTGGCTAACTTTGGCACTAATTGGCACTGCAATTGAAAAAGAAAAGTGAAAAATTCAGAGCACAGAAAAAATGTACAAGGATACACATTTTTCCAAATGAGAAAAGATACCACTTGTACAGATATATGAAATGATAAAAATCTATTTTTACTCCATAAATAAGCAAAAAGTTCTCATTTTTGTGTTATTAAGTGACTATTTAAATTTTATGAGAATACTTTTTTTCTGAGGGATTCACAGTACTTTTATTTGTTTTTGTTGTTAATTTTCACCCAAGGATATTTTTCCATTGATTTTTTAGATAGAGTGAGTGTAAGGAAGGGAGGGATGAGGAGAGAGCTAGAAAGAAACATCAATGAGAGAGACACATTGAATGGTTGCCTCCTGCATGACCCCTACCAGGGCCGGGGATCAAACCTGCAACCCAGGTATGTGCCCTTGACTGGTCAAACCCTCGACCTTCCTGTCCTTGGGCTGATGCTGTAACCGGTGAGGCAAACTGGCCATGGCCAATACATTTTTTTTAATTAAAAAAATTTATTGATTGATTTTAAAAAGAGAGAAAGGAAGGGAGAAAGAGTACGAGTGTGCACAAGAGAAGATTTGATTTGTTGTTCCGATTCTTTATGCATTCATATGCCCTGACTGGAGATTGAACCTGCAACTATGGCATATTGGGATTCTTCTCTAACCAATTGTTCTATCTGGCAAGGGCCTCAAAGTACTTAAAATTAAAAAAAAATATTGAATTTATTGGGGTTACATTGGTTAAATAGGTTTCAAGTGTATAATTCTTTAACACATCATCTATGCATTGTTTTGTGTGTTCACCCCTCATAGTCTGGTCTCCTTCCCTCACCATTTGTCCTTCTTCTACCTTCCCCAACCCCCTTCTCTTTGGTAATCATTATACTGATGTCTGTGTCTATGAGTTTTTATTTTCTGCTTACTCCTTTCAACTGTTTCACCCAGTCCCTCAACCCTACCCTCCAACAGCTGTCAGTCTGTTCTCTGTATCTATGAGTCTGTTTGTATTTTGTTTGTTTATTTTGTTCAGATTCCACATGTAAGTGCAATCATGTGGTATTTGTCTTTCTCTGACAGGATTATTTCTCTTAGCATAATACATTTTAGGTCCATCCATGCTGTCTCGAGTAAGATTTCCTTTATTTTTTTATGGCTGAGTAGTATTCTATTGTGTAAATGTACCACAGCTTGTTTATCCATTCACCTACTGATGGGCACTTGGGCTACTTCCAAATCTGGGCTATTGTAAAAAGTGCGGCAATAAACATAGGGTGCATGCATTCTTGAATCAGTGTTTTAGGTTTCTTCAGATATATTCCTAGAAGTGGAGTTGCTTGGTCATAAGTCAGTTCCGTTTTTAATTTTTAAAATTGATTTTAGAGAGGAAGAGAGAGGGAGAGAGAGATAGAAACATTGATAAGAGAGAACATCAACTGGCTGCCTCCTGTATGACCCCCACTGGGGATCTGGCCCACAACCTGGGCATGTGCCCTGACCGGGAATGGAACTGGCGACTTCTTGGTGCATGGCTCAATGGTCAACCACTGAGCCACACCAGCCAGGCCCATTTTTAATTTTTTGAGGAAACTTCATACTGTTTTCCACAGTGGCTGCACCAATCTGCATTCTCACAAACAGTGCACGAGGGTTCTCTTTTCTTCACATCCTCATCAATACTTGTTTTTGATTTATTGGTGATAGCCATTCTGACAGGTATGAGGTGATATTTCATTGTGGTTTTAATTTGCATTTCTCTGGTGGTTAGTGGTCACTGAACATCTTTGCATATGTCTGTTGGCTATCTGTATGTCCTCTTTGTAGAAATGTCTATTCAGGTCATTTGCCCATTTTTAAATTGGATTGTGTGTGTGTATGTGTGTGTGTGTGTTGAGTTCTTTATAAATTTTGGAGATCAACACCTTATCAGATATATCATTGGCAGATATGTTCTCCCATTCAGTGGGTTGTCTTTTCCTTTGTTAATGGTTTCCTTTGCTGTGCAAAAACTTTCTAGTGTGATGTAGTCCCATTTGTTTATTTTTTCTTTTGTTTCTCTTGCTTGAGGAGATATATTAAAAAATATATTGCTATGAGAAATGTTACGAAATTTTACTGCCTGTGTTTTCTTCTAAGACTTTTATGGTTTTGAATTTTCCATTTAAGTATTTAATCCATTTTTGAGTTTATTCTTGTGTATGGTGTAAGTTGGTGGTCTAATTTCATTTTTTTTGCATGTCTTTTGTCCAATTTTTCCAACACCGTTTATTGAATAGACTGTCTTTACCTCACTGTATGTTCTTGCCTCCTTTGTCAAATATTAACTGACCATAAAGGTATGGGTTTATTTCTGGGGTCTGTATTCTGTTTCATTGATATTTAGTTCTGCTTTTATGCCAGTACTGTGTTGTTTTGATTACTACGGCTTTGTAGTACAGTTTGATATCAGGTAGTGTGACACCTTCTTTGTTCTTCTATCTCAAGATTTCTGAGGCTTTTCAGAGTCTTTTGTGATTCCATATACATATTTGGAATTTTTGTTTTAGTTCTGTGAAATATACCATTGGTATCTTGATAGGCATTGCATTAAATCTATAGATTGCTTTGGGTAGCATGGATATTTTAATGATGTTAATTCTGTCAGTCCATGAACACGGTATAGGCTTCCATCTATTTGTGTCTTCTTCAGTTTACTTCTTCAGTGCTTATAATTTTCAGAGTACAGGTTCTTTACCTCTTTGGTTAAGTTTATTCCTTGGTACCTTATTTTTTGTTGTTGTTGCAACTGTATATGTGATTGTTTTCTTAGTTTCTCTTTCTGAGAGTTCATTTGTTTTTATTCACTATTACTATGGAACAATAAAAAAAAGCTAAGTAAACATCTTAGTCTACATTTCCAAATTAGTAAAAAGCTGAATCAATTTGAATTCAGCTTTGAACTTTGAATAAGTTTTCCTGTTAATTGTTGAGAATATGAGGATATGTGAGAATAAAGCTGTTCTCCTAATTATGGCAGATCGTCTTCATGAGTTTGCAGTAGGCTCCAGTTTTCAGGCTTACATTTATGCAAACCACTTTATTAGTCTTTTCCAATCATACTTGGGATAAATAAAGCTAAATAAAATAAAATCCTTGTTTCAAAGTGGCAGTGATATAAAACAAATTGCCAGGGTGATGTGGAAAAACCTTTGAATTTTTAGATTCTTAGATAGATTCAACTTCAAAGATGGTTTTATTCTCTGATGGAAAATTTTTTTTTTAAAAAATCATTCATCCTCAAAAGATTTTAGTTAATTTGTGTAGCTTCAAAAGTTCTCATTCATTCATTGATCAAACAATTATTAAATGCCTGCAGTGTGCCAGGCATTGTGTCTGACACTTGAATTAGCAAGAGAATTTAAAGGATGCTCAAGTAGTGGAAAGACAAAGGTAAAGTTGGAATTCCAATGACTAATAATTATCCTCCTAAAGATAAGTCTTTCAGTTAGGTGAGTGGTTTAATGGGTAAGTAAAGGGAGTAATATTTTATGCCTGAAAATAATAATTTTACGAGGCTTTTATTTTTAAAATTCCAGTTGACATATTTTCATGTCTTCTTGAGTCATTTATATTAAAAGCAGGAACATTTGGAAAATTAAACATTTAGTATTAGTTATATGACCAACCAAGACTTTTTTTATTATAAATATTTATATTGTTATGTGATCCGCCCTACAGTTCTAGTCTAAAATTTAAATAATTACAAATAGAAAGTATCTGGGGAGAAGGAAAGAAAGACATGACATCAGTAGAGATGTTTTCACAAAGAATTACCCAAAATTTTGCAAGTCTTCTTTTAAAACAGTTCCTGTGAAGCAGATATGTTAATAGTGATTATATCCCCAAAAGTGTCATAAACTAAGGTGGCTTAGGTATCTAGGCTCCAGTCACATTTAATTTTACACTCTTAGTCTAATGCCAAACAGAACACATTGCAAACATGCTGCATCCATATCCCAACATTTCAGAAAGCTCAAAGCAAACCGAAAATGTACTTACGCAAAGGAATTGTAAGCCTTAGGTTACTATCACTATTAAAAGTCAAAATTCTCAACTGTTTTCAACTTTGTGTCAGAGAAAGGTAGGACTTATCAGGAACAAAATGTATGCCGTGTGTTTCCCAGTCACGAAAGAAGGAAGAGCATGTTTGCCTTCTTCAGAAATGAGTCCCAGGAATAGTGCTCATAGTATGGCTTCTGTGGAATTATACAAAGTGCCCTAGGTACTTTATATTATTAAAAATTATTCATTTAAAATAACAAGTGCTAGAGTATAATCATAGTCTTTTGTTATACCACAAGTGATTTCTTCACTCAACAGTGAAATAATTAATTAATCCATAAAGATTTACTGAGCACTTTTTGTGCAACACAAATGAATGGCTTGATGGAAAAAGCAGGATACCCATAAATTAAGACATCCATTCATTTAACACATATCCACTAGGCATTTTGTATAAGCAATGCACACTGATGAGCATTATGAGCGATAGAAATAATCCCACATGGTCATTGGCCACAGAGAATTGCCAGGCGAAATGCTCATGCATAAAAACAAAACATTTTGATACAATATATGACTGAGTATAATATAAAGATAATAAATACTGTGGTTATTTTAGCCTTTAAAAGGAGAAGAGGAATTTTATGGAAGAGGTGGGACTCAATCAGCTTCTGTGTGATGGGGAAGCTTTGAGAGGCAGAGAATTTCTTTCAAACTACAACAAATGAGCAGTGGTGGAGAAAATGGAATAAGCAAAGGTGGTGTCAGGGAGTAAATGCTCATAATGCATTCAGGAGAGAGGATGTGGGCATGTGGTGAGAGTGTTCAGTGATTGTCTGGGACCCTTGGTCCCCCACGTTAAAGCATCCACTGATGATATGGATTACACTGTCTATAAGATTAGAGCTTGCCCTAAACAGTGAGGCCTATTTTGCCCTCATTCAGAGAAGTTTCTAGAAATCTCAGAACAACAGTTCGGAGACACACTATCAGGTTGTTCCCCCTCCCCCCCCGCCTTTTGCTGCTGCTTTGCTGTTGAGCCCTGTTCCATGAAGGGCACCTTCTTTTTGCTCCCTGTTATTAACTCCCTACCTTGTGTTACACTTTCTGCAATTACATCTCCCTTTGCCTGGAAGTATCTGCCTTGGCTTCATGCCCTGGGTTACTGGTTATTTTAACTCTGGACAAATTACTCACCCTGTTTTGCCTTGCATTTTTATTGTTTTTAAAGTGGGAATAAAAGTACTATATACCTTATTAGAAGTTACAAGTTTTAAGAACATTTAGAACAGTGCCTGGGACTTATTAGATGCTAACAAGTATTAAAAAGTAAGCATTATTTTGGATAGTTTATAAAGATCCAGTTTATCCAGACATTTATTAAACACACTTTAATAACAAAACAGCTTAAGAGAAAATTTCAGGGCAAAAGGTTGTGTGGTATTAATTCTTAGTGTAACTTTCCAGGTTGTTCAGAAACCAGATTTATTGTTGGTTGTGATGACATGCCAACTAGCATTTGTCCCACCTGCTAATTCATCCTGCTTCTTGAAATTTACATATGTAAATCATTCCAAGAAAGTTAGTTTTCTAAACTTTTTGTTATCTCCAGAAAAAGTTACCCTGAATATATTTCATATTACTCTGTGTGTGTGTGAGTGTATGTGTGTGTGTGCGTGTGTGTGTGTGTGTGTGTGAGAGAGAGAGAGAGAGAACACACAGTAAAGATCCATAAAAATTTTTGCAATAAGAAACAATGATTAAATTATTTAGGTCTTCTGTACTTATCAGTTATTGAGAAATGTATTTAAAAATTAAAGTAGGATAAAGGAGAAAGCACACATTTACTACAGTTTCAGAACCAGTGTTATTTCTGCAGCACCTCTGTGCCCTTGATTATTTTGCATCATAGAAACATAATATTAAAGATAATCTAGTTATACACATAGTGTTTGCAGGTGAAAGTAACTAGCAACAGTTATTGACTGTCTACTGTATTCTGGTACTTTATATGCATTATTCCTTTTAAATCCCACAATGATACTGCAACATGCTTATATTAGCTTCACTTCATAGCGGAAAAATTTAGACTTGAAAAGGTTAACTAACTCATCCAAGGTTACACTCCTAGTGAGTGGCAGTCTTGAATTTGAAGATTAGGGAATGAAATAAATTAATGCCACTTAATGTCTCCTTTAGACATTAGAGAAATGTCAGTACCTTAGAGAAAAGTAATTTTGATTACATCTTTTTAAGGTAGGATGCTTGAAGTAGATAACAAGTTGAGAAAAATATTTTAATGCAAATCTTTGAAAACATTTATATTTCCTTAAAATGTTTCAAATCTACACCAAACTGGAAAGATATAGAAAAATAAAATCTATGGCAAAGAATTATTTTTTAGTGTGAAGTTTTGGAAGTGTTTAATGATGTTAGTAAAATGCTTCCTTCTAGTTTGGTTGATATATGTTTCCCATAATTTCATTCACATTCATGAGATTTTTAAGTCAACAAGTCCTAAAATAGGTTCTGTAGATATTGTAGCAAAAACTACTAGTTCTTCTCCACCCTCTATTCTTCCCTTCTTCTGTAGCAGTAGAGGTTTTAGCTGAGCATGTGGCTGCATATGTGTTCATAAAGACTGTATTTCTCAGGCTCCTTTGTGGCTAGTTGTGGTCATATGGTCAAGCCATGATGACTGGGATAGGAGTGAAAATAGTGTGAACAATTTCTATGCCACTCTCTTAAAATAGAAGGAATAGGTTGCCCGTTTCTCTTCTTTCCATTGGATGGAGTGTGAATTGACGGCAGGAGCCCGAGTAGTCATCTTAGGGCATGGAGTGAAAGCTGCCTGTTGCAGACAGCAGAGCAGCAAGATAGGTGGAGCCTGGTCCCTTATACCTTGGACCCACCGAAGCAGCTTCGGACAGCTCAGAGGAAGGGATGAGCTGCTGCGTTGTTGAAGCCATTACCACTATTTTTACACAAGACAATCTGTATCCTAATGATATTCAGATATGAATAAATATAATTTAAAGAAAGGTATCCATAGACAAGGATATTTGGCAAATGTTTACCTAAACAAGATTAGAAAAGTTTTTTGTTTTTTCAATTGCAAAATTTTTTTTTCAGAGCTTTTATTGTCCAAGTGTTTGGCAAGAATCTTCAAGAGGTGAGATGTGGCATCCTAATATTTTTCACTATGAAAATAATTTTTAACATGGGGCATCTTGAAGATGTATGGATTATGTATGTGGAATGCATTTGGAGAACTTGTAACTTTAGGAAGCTATTAGTGGCTGAACTTCAGATAAATACTGAGGGTGGAACATTATGCATAGATGTGGGTACGAGGAAGTTTTGGTCTAGAGAGCCATTAAACATATTGTTAGGGAGTAGTAAGTGTTCTGGAGGCAAAGATACATTTCTTTGGAAGGAAAAGAAAATCAATCACTGTTACAGATATTCAGCTAACTATGATATTAAGACAGATGAAATAATTTCTAAATAAGAGGTGGCTCAGATTTCTTATATGATGACCTATAAGAAGATAGGGTTAGGAGGAGGAGCATGGTTAGGATCCATGTCATCTCCTGAATTTATATATGGATGGGGCCTGTTGGTTATTATATGGCATTTACATGGCAAATACATGATTTTGTTTCTTTGGTATAGTTGTGAGAGGTGCCTGATGGAGAAAGCATAAATCCTGACCAGGTCATCCCTTGTTGCCTCCACCGGTTGGGACAGACAGATAATGAGATATTTTGTGGGGTATCTAGATGCTCATGTGCAGCATGCTTGCTGGGTTTGAAGCTGGGAGAGATGAGAAATGTGGGTAAGTATAGGGGTCATTTGCAGTGAGAGCTGAAGTATGGACTGTCTGCATATTAAACGGACAGTCAGAAGGTGGGATCTGGGAGAAACGCACCACTTGAGGCACTTGTGGAGGAAGAGGAGCGGTAGGATGAGAAGTTAGGGACAGAGTGGTAACGGGAGGGATAGGGAAAACACAGTCAAGGATTCCACGGTGGGGCAGATCTTTTTATGACAAACAAGGCTATTAATGTTCTAGTACTGAGGAACAGAGGAATAGCATGGGGACAAAGGGAATATTGTTAGTTTAGGTAATTAGGAAGTTGTTGGTGGCTGTGTTGGAGTAGGTCAAGTCAGAAGAGTAGAAAGGGTGGACATTTGGTTGCTCTGCTCTGAAGAATGGATGACTGTGAGGAGAGAGATGAGGCGGGACCACAATAGTCTAAGCACATGCTCGCTTTACGGGACTGCTAAATAGGGTTTTCAGGGAGAGGGCCACTGGACATTTCTAAATCCATAAAAGTGTTCAAGGAAGAGTGGCTGTACCACTGGGCACCACTTACTGCCTTCCGAGCACCCTCAGAGCCTACACCCAGGAAACTCAGTTTGATACTACTCCACCTACAGCCAATTAAAGGACTGCCTTACTTTTCATCAAAAACAATGGTTTGATTTTATTTTGAATGCTTTTCCACTTATAGTTACCTTTGTGAAGATATTACTTTTGACAACTCAAATATTTGGAAAAAATAATAGAAAGTTCTAGCAGAAATAAATGAAATTCTAATTCCGTTTTCCAAGCACCTTGGAATGGGTCTTTTTGTCCTGTTCCTTTTATGCTTGTAGACTGAAGATGGCTTTTAGTCATTCATGTAACCCTGGTGTTAGGTCCCTTTGAAATTTATACAGAGTTGACTCAAACTCTATACTCCATACTTCCTGTTACTTTCCAGGGGTTCATGTGTGCTGTTCACCCTAGATCTGTTTTCATAGTTCTTTTGAGCTCTAGACCTCATTTTAATTTTAGCTCCTGAAGCTATTCTAGTTTCTCTGTCTCATACATAATTAGGAACAAAACCAAAACCACCATTCAAACAAGGCATTGGTATGTATAATGGCTTTACTAAAGGTTTGCAGTAATAAGGGAAATTTACCTTGCAGAACCAAACTTGGACATAGTTAATAACAGTGACCTGAATCCTATGTCACTTGATTTTTTGTTTTTGTTTTTACCAATTTTCTTTTCTGCCTGATCAAACCTTCCACTATGTTGCTGTCCACTGTCCCCCCAACTCTCGTCTCTAGATGCTTCCTCCACCCTCCAGATTCTGGGGACATCTTATGGAGTAGTCATGCTATCACTTGGTTTTGCTGTTTTCACATAAAGCATTCCTTTGGGTCATACTTCCCTGCTTAAAATAGTGTACTCAATATTTTTCTAAACAAAAACACTTCTCCTTCTTAGGGGAACTCTGGTGCCAGCTGTTAAAATGACATTTTTTTTCAACCTGCCTTATAATTTTTTATATATAAATATATTATTTATTCTTCAGTGGCTGACATGTCTGGATACTACTGAAATAATTGCCTATTTTTCCTGCAGCATGTTGTCTAAGTTGGGACTGTTATTTGAACAGAGTGAACAAAGGAAATAATAGTAATTATTTAATATGCGTGGAACTGCATCCACAGTACACTCAGATGAAGCTTGCAGTTGTTCTTTTACCACGTAGAGAGAGAGAGCTAGCTTCCTCCCTGGTAAGTTAAATCATGCACTGAGTTTAGCTTAGGCTCATTCCCTATGCATTATGTCCCCAAGTGCATCTGTTTCTAGTGGATGTAAACTGCAAACAGTCAGTGTAACATACTGGAGTGGACTCTGAAGGCATCCCGTGCACTCAGCAGGGAGAAGGGGTGGCTGGGTATTTTTCAGTGGAGCTTAAGTATGTTTCAAATAGAGTTCCCAAAAGATGTTATTCTCAACAAGGTGTTAATGATTATATTATAAAAGCTTAGACTTTTAAACAGTGTTGTTTCCAAGAGGGGTTTTATTTTATTTTATCTTTTTGAGGGAAGCAAGGCAGATGGAAGAAAAAAAAAAATTCTTAATATACTTTGGCCAGTGTGCCAGCTGCTTTATGTAGGACATTTGATTTCATCTTCATAATAATACTGAGAGGTCAACATTCCTGTTTAAAGAATAAAAATGTGGCACTAAAAGAGGTAAGTATATCCTCTGTGGTTGAATTTAGAAGAGTATTCAACTCAATTCCAATTTGCCAGGATAGTTCTGAATATTGAAATCACAATTCTCCATCATTCACTTCTTGAACTTTTTTGTACTTCTATTTTTTCTCTTGAAAAATATGAGCACAGCACTTTGTAATTCTACAAGAAAAGGAGTAAGAAAAAGATCATTTCTGGGGAGAATAAAGCTGTTTTAGTAAAGGAGTGAGTCACTCTGTCCATTTTCCTTTGTATAATTTTTTCTTCTACAACTGTTCATTATCCAAATACATCAATATTCTCACTCTTATGTGCTACTTTGAAAAGTGGGAAATATGTTTAAATATTATGCTCAATAAAATGCTCTTTAGCGAGATGGTATACTTACACGACTCAGATCGGGGTTCAGGAGCCCAAACTCTTGGATTCAAGTGCCCAATCAATCCCATGTTAGCTGTGTGACCTTAGGCTAGTTAGAAGGTTCTCTCAGTGTCTTACTTCCCTCTTCTCTTTAAAGAGGATAAAATAATGTAATACTTCTATCTCATAAGGCTCTTCTGGAGATTCAAATATGCAAATATATGGAAAGTTATTAGAACAGTGTGTGGTATACAGTAAAGAATGAATGTTTGTTAGTATTATAAGTTGATGAGGTATAACAGACAAAAGTAATAAAGACACTCACATAATACATAATTCACAGTTGGCACATTAAGGAGAAGACCCGGCAACTGAACTGATTAAATGTAACATCTACATTTTTTTCAAATATTGCTATTGCAGTATTATTTTAACAGCCAAAAGCTGGAAACAAGCTGAACCTGAGCAATGGAGAAATAGTTAAACAGATAAGCTTACACATGGCGGTAGCTACCAAAATATCATGTTTTCCACATAGCATGTTTCTATATATATATATATTTTTTCCCCCACATAAATATATTATGTGGAGAAAGAATGAAAACATTTCACAAATGAACTCTCCACATATCCATCCATGTATCATCGCTCTGCTCACACACACACACAGAAAGGACACGCGGCTGTGTGACCCATCTGTAACAGACTCCTGATAAGTGACCATGGGTAATTTAGTTTTTCCTCAATTTTCTCCCACAAGTTTCCAATATTTTATAGTCATGAAATAAAATAAAAGAATTAACGCAGCCAGTATATAAGCCACAAAATATATAATATGTATTGTCACATTATCTTTCCTTATTAGACACCTTGTGCAAGGTGTCCTCAGGAGGGGCTTCAGATGGGCCCTCTGTGTACGGGTGGGCTCACAGCGCGTGTCATCATCACTCCTTAGAACAGGTGGCACTAGGCCTTCTGTATCTGGTGCAGTGTGATTCCTTCTTTCACAACTGTTGTTTGCTTTCCACCATTTAGCTTAAAATGCACAAATAAACATTATGATAGCAGCAGAGGGGGATTTGCAGAGTAATACATACAATGGAGTTCAAGGAAAGTATTTTTACACTAAGTATATGTGAAGTGAAGCTTACTTTGGGGTTCATGCATCTAAAATTCTGCATTTTAGAGCATCTTGATTTTATTTTCTGAAAGAAGGATGCATTTTGAGCCTATGTTCAGTCACCCCCTGTTTAATCTACCCAGTCTGCTGATTAAATGCATTAGCTTATAAAAGAATAACTTTAGAAATGCTTAGAAGCTGATGTCAATATATTTTGCTGTTTTGCTCACTCTTATCTTACCTCACTTTTCTAGAATTTTTAACTTGTCCACTGCTCATTCTCCGATGGAGAAACCCTTGAGACTCAGGAGATGACTGCTCATTTGCTCTATAATTTTGCACAAACTATTTGAGCTTTCAGGCCTCTATTTCTTCCCCTGTGAAGAAACGGGCTCTTCAGAACCCTTAGCCTGTGACCAAGAAGCCTCTTTTAATGGACTACAGACGTGGTATATCTAAGTGGGACTTAAGCTGCATTTGTACTATTTCATCAGACTTTATTTATGGAATATGGTGGCAGAGACACTTAAGCTGAATGATAGGTAGGCTCCCATTTTGACTGCAGTTCTTGAAAAGGGCTCTTCAAAGACAGCTGTCAGCCCCAGAGAAGCATTTATTCTAAGGGTCACATTTGTGTGTTGGTCAATCACTTTGCAAAGTGAATTGAGCAGACATGATCCCAGCTGTGTATCACTTGCAGTCTAATGCAGATACTAATGACCTGGACAGGGGCAGTAAGGATGTAAATTTAAAAAAAAACAACATGTATTAAATTAGATCAGTTCTATAAGTAGGCTAAGAAGTTACTGTGTGCAGGAGCACTGCTCTGGGTTCACATTAGCAGATGAAAACACGTGTCAGAGAAGAAAATTAGCAAAAAAAGGATATTCAGCATTTGGCTATCTTCCTTTGGTAAGATCTGGTAAATGATTGAAGTTATGAAAAGTCTTCCCTCTCCAGCAGGAGAGTGGAAAGCAATAGAGCAGAGCCTGGGGCTGGCTTCTTGATCCTGCCTAGAGCTACCCCACCCCGGGAAATGCAAGAGTGAGTCTGCAGGCCACACTTTAGACTGGTGAGTTAAATTAGTTAAATTTAAGAAGAATCTTCTAAATGACTCCAGTGGGCATGGCCTGGGACCAACATGATGCTCTCGCATGTGATGCAGGGCACTGAGTCTACTGGGTATTCCTCAGAGGAGGGAGGGGAGTTTGAGACGGAAAGTTCATAGTGGGACAACCTCTCCTGTGTGATAACAAATGGATTGTGTTTCCAAGTTTTGAATAACTTTCAACTTAAACACGACTTTAGAATCAAAATGGAATGTATAAATGTAAGGCGAAGAGCCATTGTGGTTGTTTAAAATGGGAATATAAAGTCAGTAATGATCTCTAAAGTAGATTTTCTGGACAGTCATTCTAAAATAGAATTTCATCAGCCATAATCTCTCTGTTGTCTAGCATCTGTTTAAAAATAAGGTTGGTAAATTGGCCATATCTGGTAATATGGCAATTGATAAAATTAATCTACAAAAAAAAATACCTGCACAGGTAAAATAATTGACTTTAGAAATAAATAAAAAAGACAGGCAAATTATTATCCCTTGCATCATCTTTCCAGGATGATAGGCCCTCCCTTAGCAAGCGTCTTTGGATTCATAATTGATACTTCTTAGCTTCCATTAATTTTATAGGGGTGACCATTTAGCACAGATACCCACAAACACTCTACCAAACTATTCAAAATCATATTCTCCCATTATTAATGGGAACACTAAAGTCTTGCAACCTCTAATTCTATGCATCATTTACTGTCAACTTTAAATGTCGTGTTAGTAACAAAATACATCATTCTTGTGTTTCTAGTTGCTTATATAAGACATTGCTTAAATAAAATGTTTTATAAAATCATTAAGGGCTAAGAACATAGATATCTTTGCAGTATTTCAGAAAAAAGACTGTGTATGCCATGACAGTGATGCATTTTTTTTAAGCAACTTGAATAATGCACCAAATCTTAAAAAATCTTCTCAAAAGAATAAAGAATTCTTTGAACTCACAGTGAGCAGTTTTTATAGAGCTGTAGAACTTTTGTTTGATGGCCTGCAGTAAATATAATAGACTATCAGAAAGGCTCCATAGTCTAACTATGTCAGTAGTTTGGTGGAAATTCTAAGAGATCTTTGCTGAAGTGCTTTTGATTTAGTGATGATGAACTATATATACAACCAGAAAGGCCTGGTTGGTATAACTCAAGAGTTAAGGTAAAGCACAATTATTGAGACCTCATCTATGCAGTGGTGTTCACTTATATCATCCCATGCAATCCTCAGGACAACCCAAAGTTTCCATGTTACCAATGGAAAAACTAAATTTCAGAATGAATAATTCACTAAAAACGATTTCATGAAGTCTGACTTTAAAGCTCAGAGTCATTTCATATCCAGCAGCGCCTCTCAATATTAGCATATTCCACTTTCATCTTTGCACAGTAGTAAGATAGTAGCTCAAGATATGTGTATGATGCAAGTTAGTTTTTACTGTTTATTTCTCTTCAGTCCAACCTGATATTATGTTGCTTTTCTACAGGGACCATCAGTGGTCTCATTCTGTCATTCTTACTGTCCCAGTCCAGGTCATCATTATCTGTGAGACAGCAAATGATACACAGCTGGGATCTTATCTACTCAATTCACTTTGCAAAGTGAATTTAGAACAGTTGGAATTAAATATACAAACATTATTTAAAATAATTCTTCCCTTTTATTTGTCTTGGGAAGATTTTAGAGGACGTTAAATCGGAGGCAGAGTAGTTTCCTGGGCTAAGCAGAGGTAGAAATTGGTAATGGAACTCTCCTTTGAAGATCCATCACAGGACAGGACTTTAGAAGTAACATTTCTGTTTTAAAATCTAGGCCTTGCCCTGGCCGGTTTGGCTCAGCGGTTGGAACATCGGCCTGTGGACCAGAGTCCTGGGTTTGGTTCTCGCGAGAAGCACGTACCAAAAAAAATAAAATAAAATAAAATAAAATCTAGGCCTTCATCAGTCACAAGTCTGAGACCTAAATTCTATATCTGATGTTCTTTGCAGGAATACTTGTCTCTGTAAGCCATGGAAATTATTGGCAGTTACTCCAATGAAGTGCCTTCATGGCTGAGTGTTTAGCTCATTACTCTCAAATTCATGTTTGTCTTCTTTACTTTTCAAATATTTTAAATGTTATTTTAAATGTAATCATTAGGGAAACAGTCTAGTTTTAAGTGAAACATTTTCAGAGATTGTGGGAAAATAAAAGACCATAATACCTCCTACTCCAGATATCATGATTTAAATTCTTCATTTGGTAGTATATTTTTGCATATTTTCTAATTTAAAAAATACCGAGGATGAACCATTTGTAATTTTAGAGTGACCAAAGAGAGAGGTGTCAAAGGCAGATGGGTGGCTTCAGAATACCATGGGAAGCATCACCTATAGGTCAGAACGTGAAGAAAAGAATTAATCTTTGTAATTTGATAGGAAGACAAGGACATGACTAAAAGCACTCAGGATAAAATGCTTCAAATATATGCTAAGATTCTGTGGTAGGCAACATATAATCTTGATGTGTTATTGTGTATTTGATTATTATGGATTTTACAGATATTTATGAGTTGAATCTTATCACTATTTTCTAAATAATTTATTGAATAATGATGAGTGAAAACAAAACAAAAAACTCCACATTGGATACAAAGCGTATAGGAATGTTTCCTACACTCTGTAGATGAGAATCAAAGGTGAAATTCAGCAAGTCAGACATAATAAGGACATGGTTAAATTAGTTGTTTTCAACATGTTCTCCACAAGAGCTGTGTGTGTGTGTGTGTGTGTGTGTGTGAAATAAATAGTTCAACCGATAAAATTCCAGACCCACTTGAAAGAAACTTGGGGGTTTTAGTTGTCGTATGTAAGGTTTCACATATAAATGTGGCATTTCTGCAGAATTAAAAAGAAATGTTTTTGAATCCCAGAGGTACAAGAATCCTAAGGTGAGATTTACTGTGTTAAAACAATTATATTTTCGGAGGTGTTATTGTATTAAGTACCCAAAAAGAATGTTTTCAGGAGAATGCATGAGAAAGGGAATTGCAGCATGAAATGGGGTCGCCACCATGTGGACCCGTGTGGACAATGGCAACCATCGCAGATGCAGTTTTGAGCCCTCATCTCTGTGCCAGATGCTTTTCACAAACTATTTACCCTTCTTACCAAAATCCCAGGAGGTAAGTCTAGTTTTCACCACTTTTCATATGAGGAAAACGAAGCCTGAGCAATTGGCTAATTTTCTTCAGGTCATGTAACGGTTAGAAGTGGTGGGCACTGGGGTTGGGATCTAATTCACATCGCCCCTTGACTGGATGGAGTTCTCAGAAATAAATGAGAGAACCAAGAAGGGGAGAAAGGAGCAGATAACGAAACATTTAGTTGAAAGAGGTGTTGAAAATGGACCTGCACAAAAAGAAAGGAAAGTTGAAGAATTTTAAGATGAGTAAGGCATTTACTGTGGGCTGGGAATACAGCTCGTTTATAAATAAAGCATTAAAAATCACTACTTTTTGCAGATTAAATTTCAGATGTTCTAAATTAGTACACACAAAATATCTGTTACTAAAATTAAGAGATTGAGAATTGAGACTGTAACTAGTCTTTAACTGCGTTCTTTAGATAACAGAATTTACCTTTCAGCAAACGCAATGTTTATTTTTATCGTGTGGTATAAATGAATGCCTTTAGTCATTTTGGCGGTAGGCCATTCTGAATCTTATGAACGGCACATCTGAACAGGTGGTGAATCTTCAGATTTCCGCTGAAGGCTATGAACAGAGAAGGAAATTACATGTTGTGGATTAATTCTGTCTCATGCTGCTATTTCTTTTTTTCGTGAATTCTGTTTCCTATAAACACCATTAGTTGAAGGATCAGTGACTTGCTATTATTAGCCCGGTTAGGTATATTTTATAGTGTTTCTGTCCAAAAGTTACTCAGCATGGGTTTGAACTACACCATATGTCCAGTGTTGCTACATTTTTGTCAAGACAGTAAAATGCAGTGAGGTCCCACGTAGTCCCTTCAGCGAAGGGGAAAGAAAGTCTGCCGTTTTCGAAGGATAGACATTGGATTTAGCTCCCATGTCTTTGTTTTTTGTTTGTCTCATGACAGGCCCTAAGATATGATTAATACAATGACAAGCTAATCTGCTTTATTTTTTTAAATGTAATTCTTTGGACTCAGATATATTTTTTATTAAGTCAAAATAGATGCAAATTAGAGTATAAAAATGTTTCAGATGAATTTTGTCCTTTATTTAAAATAAGATGCAAACAGTGCAATGGTTGAGAGACATAGTTTGTATTCTGGCTGTAGCACTCAATATCTGTGTGACATTGGGCTATTATTTAACATTTCTGTTCCTCGGTTTTCACATCTCTAAAATGTGGATAATGACAGTGACTACCATTTCCTCTGCATGGTTTTGTGTGTGTATGTGTTTTTGTGTAAAATAAATGACTTAACACAGAGAGTATTTAGAATAGTACTTTGTGTGTAGTGCCATTCAACAAATGTTCGCTAACCTGGAGATTATTATGCTAAGGAAATAAGCCAGTTAGAGAAAGAAAAATATTTTATCACTTATATGTGGAATGTAATGAACAAAATAAACTAGAGGCATGGGTACATGGAACAGACTAACAGATGTCAGAGGGGAGGGAGGTGAAGGGAGTGGATGAAGGAAAGTGAAGGGATTAGCCAAAGAACATATATGCATAACCCATGGACACAGACAACATTGCGGTGAAGGTCAGAGGCAGGGGGAGGCTGGTGGAGGTGGGCAAAGGAGGGAAACTTAGGGGATATCTGTAAAATAATGTCAGCAATAACAAAATAAACAATGATCTTAAACATACTTTTAATATATACACAATTAGGAATATTTACTGTGTATCTAGTTTGTGGCAAGCACTAGGCTTACAATCATAAAAAAACCTTATAGACAAGGTCTCTGTTGTTCTAGAGCTTACATTCTACATGGGAGACGTGAGTGATAAGCAAGACTATATAAGAAAAAAATATCAAGTAAGCAAACAATAGGAAATGCATGGGTTAACATGAGGTGATATGATTGAAAGATGGGAGTACTTTAGACAGAATGGCCCAGCAAGGCCTCTGAATCTGTGACATTTCAAATCTTTGTAATAATAACAATCAAGCCAAGAAGATGTTAGTGGGAAAAATACTATAGGGGAAGGAATGGCTGGAGGGGGTAGGCAAAGGGGAGAGAGGCAAAAAGTTTGGTCAGGGTCAGCGCATGGAGAACTGTTGGGTCAGGATAAGGAATCTGGATTTCACTTTATATGCAACGGGTAGCTGTTGGAGAAGAGAGACTGATCACATATATGACTTTAAAATGACTCTTATGAGTTCTGACTGGAGAATAGACCATTGGGTTGGACAACTGAGGAATCACAGACCATGTCGGAGGTTACCAGCCTGGGCCAGGTGAGACGTGATGGTAGCCTGATCTAAGGAGGCGGGAGTAAAAATGGAAAGAAAAGGAAAGATTTCAATTAAATTGTTGGAGTTAATTTTTATGCCATTCCCTTAACTTGACCACGTATCAGGAGGACACCCAAAAGTACCTGATGAAGGCCCATATTTATTGAACACCCAGACATTGTACTAATTTTGGGGGGTCTGAACTTTAGTCTGGCAGAAAAAAATGGACACCTTACAACTATTATGATGCAATATGATAATGATTCCAGTGAGTGTAAATACACAGCACTGGCACTCACAGGAACTCACTTGGAGTTTGCCATGTTGACAAATGGGCAGAAATGCCTTCTGGGTGGAGAATAGAGAAGCATGACCAGGAGTTATGGACATTCATGATATATTTGTACATCCGCTGATGTGACTGTAATGTAGCCAATGGACAAGAGTGAGAGTTGTAAAGAGAAGTATGTGTATTAGCTTTATTTTGTGTATTAGCTCTAGAAAGAGAGAGAGTCCTGGGGAACTGGCCTACATGAGATAGTAAAAAAAAAAAAAAAAAACTTTCACAAAGATTCAGAATTTAATCTGAGAAATAAATGATCAGATATCAATAAATATATATCTTAATTTTAATTCTGAGAAGGATTTGCCACACAAACAAGGATAGTTGTCCAAATCGCTCTCCTATAGAATAAGATAAGACTAATATTTCTCAGAACATGTAGAGTTAATTTATTAATATAAATACAGAAATTTTGTTCATTATAAATTATGCTGACTACTTATTGTATAAGACTTTATTCACTCATTTCTTTTAGCAAACAGCATAGCAAGGAAGCAATACTTTAATGTATTTATTTAGTGGTAACAACAATAATACTGGCATTATATGAAATTTATCCATCAGGAAAAATTTGAACACACTTTACATAAAATATATACACAAACATTAATTGCTACAAATATGACAGAGGACTAATATATTTATTGTATCATGAATTCACAAAAATAAATAAGAAAAACATTAAGACACAAATGAGCAAAGAGCTTGAACAGAAAATTCGGAAAGAAGGAAAAACAAATGGCTAAGACATAATGCAATGTAATTATACATATGATATATACACATATAGACATATATAAATATTTGTATGTATAAAATATATGTCTATATATTTAATTTTTATTTGAAAGTGTATAAATTAAAATTCAACTTAAATTATTAATCAAATTATCATCTGAGGAACCAATTTGACAATATGTCCAAAGAACCTCAAAAGTTATATGTATTTGCTATAACTCTGTTTCTAAGAATCTATCCTAAGAAAATAAATCTAAGTAGGAAAACATTTATGTATAATAATTATTTTTTAGCTATAATGAATTGAAAACAACTTAAATTTCCAAGTATTGGGAAATGTTTTAGGAATCAATGTTAAAGTCACTTTATGTAATATGATTTTGAAATAACGATTTGTGAAAAATGTGTAATAACATGAGAAATGCTCTGACATAAAACAAAAAATCAGAGTAAAGTTACATTCAGGTTTAAAATATATGAAATACCTTAGGCAGAGAGAGAGAGAGAGAGTAAAATGAATGACATTTTCGTACATAGTTGTTAGATGAAAGGATATGGGGTATTATTTTTTCCTGAATGTTCCATATTTTTTTGAAGTAGCTAAAAACATACTATTTTATTTGAAATTTTATTCTTCTCATATTGATGACAGATTAAATGTATTTTAAATTTGTAGGAATTTAACACCAGAGAAATTATTTTTCACTCGTCCAGGTACAGTGTTAGGTGCTTGTGGCCAGTGATGGAGAAAATCTGAGCTCCCAGATTCAGGTGCCGTCAGCTTCAAAGTCTCTGACTGGGCCTTCGGCTCATAGATATTATTATAACAGAAAAAATACGGCTCCCAAATTTTATACCCAACTATGATTTTGAGTCATGAAAATATGCAAAAGACAAGAATGTTTAAACATTCAAGGGCATAAGGAATCTATAGGAAATTCTTTAAAAATGTATATATCATACATATATTATATATTACACATATATATTTCCAACCAAGTAATACATCAAAATAATGTGTACTATATGAAGGATTAGTACTGAATCAATATAAATGAAAAAAATAGATCTAAATAAATATAGGAATTATTGTTACAGAACAGAATGAAAATATTATAATCCTTAATAATGTAAAATAATAATGCAAAACACTAAAGTTAGGAACTAAAAAATATATAAACTTAACACTTCTTTCTTTTTCCAAGACAAGCAAAAATTATATAATCAAGAAATGGTTATTTAAATGTATTATATGAGAATATTAAGCAAACTACTAAAAGAAACTGGTTAGGTGAGCTGACATTTTTTATGCCTCCCAAAGCACAAAAAAAATACAATTTCACTAAAAATAGATTAGAAGAGAAGCAATAAATCATGAAATACAACATTTCAGGGCATCAGAATAGGGTCAAACACATGTAGGAAATCAGTAAATGTAAATGGAATAAAATTATCAAAAGAGAAAATGTAGTGGTGAAAAAAATGAAAGCAATATAAATGCACATCCTTAAGGGCACAAAACTGTGAGCACTTTGAACAGAGACCTACCTATTTATCTTATTGATTACTGCACCCTTAGCATCCAGCATAGGTCCAGGCACATTGATCATTGACTAACCCAATGGTTAGTGGAATAACCACTGAGTAATTCAATGGTAAGTGGAATAACACATAATCATCCATACAATGGAATAATGTGTAACTTTGAAAAACAGCCAGTTCTAAAAATAACTAGTATGAAAATCATAGTATGATGTTTTATGTCAAAAGAAAACACCTGTCTCATTTGTATAAAAACAAGCTATATAGATTCTATATATACGTTATGTGAGTAACATTACATTATATATATAATGTTGTTTATACAGGAAAATGCCTAGAATAATATATACGAATATATATGCAAATCTCAATGGCGATTCCGATGAAGAAAGCAGAATGATGGCAGAAGGAGAAGAATTTTTTGCCTTTTCATTTCTGACCTGTCTATTGTTCTAACTTTTTTGCAATGAACATGTTAATTTTATAATTTAAATAATTTAGATTTAAAACAAAGACTACAAATGCAATCTGAAAATTTCTATCACTAATTTCTTTCACTGAGATCACTAAAGTATTTGGGAGACAACACACTATATTTTCAAATAGAGACAAATTGACAAAAATTGTTCCATCATAAGCCTGACTAATCTTATGGTAAGTGTAATGATAAACTCACCCTAGCATCCAATTTTATTCCTTCAATAACAAGAAGATGGTTTACTAGGTCACCAAAAAGATAGAGATGTCATTTATGCTGATGAGATAAGCTTTAGATTTTTATGCCATATCACCTAATAGAACAATCTGGAGAAACAGAACCTTCTCATGAAGTGTACAATAACATTCGCCCAAGAGAAACATAATTTAAGTCTAATATTGGTTCATACAGAAAAGGTGGTCTAAAACAGGCAGTAAAAGAATTCTTAGGCACACATATGCATAAAAATGAAAAGATGATTAATTAGGAAAAGCAAAAGCCCCAAAGTGCTAAATAGAGTTCAAGTGGATACATGTGAACTCAACGGTTAAGGCAATTTTGTGAGTATATCACAACCTGCATGAATCAGCATGCCGACTACAGGTGTGAAATAAAATCCTTTTAATTAGCTCTAAAAATGTCTCTCATGTGGGTGGTATGAGCAGGTTATTTTGGAAAAACAACAGAGAATGTAATTCCACTTTTTATAGTAGGCAGGTTAGTCTATAGAAAATGACAGTCAACTTTTCATCTTATGAAGACAGCATTAGGAAAAAATAGTTTAAACTATATACTAGGGAATGTTATTCAGGCATAAGTTGAGAGATGCGGAGTTTCTTGGGTAAATCAAAGGACCACCCTGACCATCTTTAAAGCAAGTGGGTGGATACCGTCTGTTTAGAACTCCTAGGTTATAATAATAACAGGCAATTGTAGGCAATTTTTCACTGTATTGCGCATTGAAAGTTGGTGTGAAAATGTTTAAGTCTTGTGTGACATACTCAGTACTTGCTTTTCCTATATTACACTGTGCTAAGCAGAGTGTCAGGTTTTGAAGGTACAAGTATGGAAAAAAATCCCAGACTCTTTCATTGAGAAGTGCCAAGACCAGGGCGTGGTTAGGTTCCAAATCAGTTTTCTGGTTTATGGGCATTATTACAAACCAGTAGATTGGATAGAAAGCTTGCCTTTTGCCTTGAGGTTTAGTAACTTCTCCAGAGTATTAAATGTTAATATTACAGCATAATTTATTGTAAATACAGCATAACCATTTAATTTAAAGTCACCCTTTATTTTAAAAAAGATTTCTTGCCCTGGTCAGGTGACTCTGTTCATTGGAGCATTGTCCCTTACACCAAAAGGTTGAGGGCTTGATCTCCACTTGGGGCACACACCTCAGTTGTGGGTTACCTCCCCTGTCCTGGCACGTAAGGGAGGAAACAGACTGATGTTTCTCACTCTCTCTCCCCACCTTCCTCTCTCTCTAAATTTCAATAAAAACTTATCCTCAGAAGAGAATAAAAAAAGAAAGATGGTTAAATCTTTGAATTTGTTCTGTTTCATTTTTTATTCTTTTCAGTAATATCAATTTTGCACATTTGAATGTTTTTATCTTATGTAGCTGTTATTTTATCTTCAGTGAGTTTACACTTTTATTCTTTTATTTGTGTTTTGTGTGATTTGCTCTTCAAGCTTGCCATTTATGTTTTGGACTGTTCAACAATATATATTCTGTTCGTTGCTGTTTCAAATGTAGATTTCTACTGAAAAACGGCAGTACTGATATTTTCAATGTTCTTTTCTGAAATCGGTCAGTTCACTTCTTATCTTTGTTACCTTTTATTTCTTTGATATCTTTTAAACATTCTTTGCCCAGAATTCACATTCTTTAAGAATATCATCTGATTTAAATTTACTTATGCTTTGGGGAAAGTCTTTTCTGAAATGTAATATTTATGTGACCTTTGATGTGCACCCTCTCTCTCGTCTAAGTTCTCTCTTTGGAATGAGCAAATCATCCACACAGAACAGTAAGTTTGTTGTTATTAAACATTCAAATCACATGCCTTTTATTTGGTGTTTGCTTATCAGTCATTTGCTGAATCTGGTCAGCAACTCCAGAGGGGTCATCCTCTCTCGTCTGCCCTCCCAACTCCATCTTGAGCAGTTTCTTGGTGTTAAGAGTTTTAATGGGAAAAAAATCTCAATTGCCAATGTGTATAATACTTGTTTAGTCCAGCTTCTTCTGCTTTTCTGGGGAGTGGAGGTTGACCTTAGCCTTTCTCAAATAAAGGATCACTAATTAGGTCTTTGTGAACTTATGACTTATGAATTATTTTTAAGAAATTGTCATCTTATGGAGTACTATGTGGCTGTAAGAAAGAAAGATCTCTTATCCTTTGAGAGGACATGGAGGGACCTGGAAAGTATTATTCAAAGTGAAACAAGCCAAGCAGAAAAAGACAAATATCATATGCTCTCACTTAATTTGTGGAATATAATGAACATAACAGTCTGAAGAACAGGGTAGTCCCAGAGACGTGGAAGTAAGGTGCAGACTGACAATCCCCAGAAGAGGGGGTGCGGGGGGAGATAAACCACAGAACTTATATGCATGTGTGCATAACCAATGGACATGGACAATAAAGCTGGGGACAGGGCGAGGAGGGCAGGGGAGGAGGGCATCAATGAGAGAAAAAGGAGAAACATCTGTAACAAAAAAAAAAGAAATTGTCATCTTTATCAAGACCTAGAAAAACGAATTGCCCACCATTTATTCTCTCATATTATCCAAATTCTATTGTAGTTTGCAATAAGCTTCTTAGTCTTTCCTATAGGGTTCTCATAGCTTCCTAATTTTGTTGCAATTACAATTGTATCTTATTTTTGTTTTTATTAATTTTTGTAAGTGACAATGCAGGGAGTAAATAAATATTTTTGTTCTCATATTTTCCCAGAACTCTCCATTGTTATTCTTTAGAAAAGGCAGTTGAAGTATTTATATTGATTTAGAACTTTCTCTCTCTCTCTCTCTCTATATATATATATATATACATATTTATATATTTCCAGCCAAACAATAAATCAAAATGATATGTGCTATATAAAGGATTGGTGCTGAATCAATATAAATAAACAGCTAGAGCCCTGGCCAGTTTGGCTCAGCGGTTGGAGTGTCGGCCTGCGGACTAGAGAGTCCTGGGTTTGGTTCCCACTAGGGGCACGTACCAAAAAAACAAAACAAAAACCAGACCTGGGTAAATATGATAATGTGTGTGTGTGTGTGTGCACGTGCACACGCATGTGCATGTTTGTGTGTTTGTGTGTATGCACATAGTTATTAGGGACAAACATATTATACATTTATTTATTTTCTGGATTCTACTTTTGATTCTCCTTTTACCAGCTGTGATTCTTCTGTTTATTTACTTAACTCTTCCTAGTCTTAAGAGGATAAAAATTCCTAATTACTTTATAGGACTATTTTGTGAGAAATAGAATAAGGCATGAAAGTTTGGAAGCTACCAATTCCTATGCGTGTATGAGATACAGTCAATATTTATATTACATATGGAAACCTTTTCCATTTTACATATGAAAAAAATCTAAGTCATGGCTTACAGAGGACAATAATAGCTTTTTTTTTTGCTTGAGTTGTTTCCAAATGAGCTCCTATTTTTTTAGCTAAGCGTTATAAACAGAAGTACTTGCCAACATGTTAGTGCTTGCCGTTATTCTCCCTTTAACCTCACCTTCCTCTGTGCTTATGAAAGAGACAGTGAACCTGCCAATTCTGTTTCTAAACAGTTACAAAGCAGAAATGCTGATGGAGAAAACTGAAATGGGTTTGAAGAGTTTGTATCAGAAAGAGCCAATATTTATTTACCGGGAAAACTAATAAAGAAATACAAGGTAGCAAGGACTTCATTTTGCAGGGTTTTTTTTCATCAAATCATACCATGTAATTTTTCACTGTTTATGCTTCATTGCCTCATCTTGTGAATGAAGATAAATCTACTTTACTTAACCTCAAAGGAATATCTATCAAATCTGCTACCTAAAAATAAATAACATTACTAAGAGGATATGGTATGAAAACAGATACAGTACAGGTAAAAATAAACTATTGGGAGCTCATAAAAAATCTGAATACCAATGAAAATATGTTATTTCTGAGTGTTTGATACCTAATACATGCCTACCTCTTAGTAGGTGCTAAATATTGGCTATAATTGGCTATATTGGATCATTTTTACATGATGTAATAAAAGAGCTACAGTCACACAGAGCTACATTCACACAGAACTATCAGAAGTAATCCCCTAGGAATTTTAGGAAGACAATCTAAATAAACAACTGCCTATCCAGAAATAGTAAGGCTGAAAGATTCTCAGCGACAGGGATTATAGCACCATTTTTCAATATAGAGCTTCTCGTAGGGACAGAATGAGCAAAGACTAAGAAGTAAAACTTTTTTGAGTTTCATCACTTGGAAGAGAGTTCTAAGCAATAATAGGTATAAATAATGCTTTTGAATTTTTGTTTCTATTTTAGGTGGCAAATTACTGCTTCTGAAAAGTTTTAGTGGGTTTAACCTAAATATTTCATCTCTAACATTTTAATAGTTTATTGGTTGTTTAATGTAAAAACCTTAAAATGTTCTATCTCAAGCATTTAAAATATTAGAAACAGTGCAAGCACTTTGTGCACTATCCACGAGGAGCCGTTTCCCCCAACTTTGTGATACTGAAGATTAGCATCTGCTTCACAATGTTCAGATCTATTTGTCCAATGAAATTTACCCAGGCCTCAGCCTCAGCCGGTACCAAGTGAACACATGGGCCAACTGCTTCTCGGGATGATCAAGCAGCTGATCACCAGGGGACTGAAATGGACATCAACCCTCCCTGACTCCTGCTACGGCTCACTAGTAAAGCCATTTGTCTCATCTGTGAATCATGTTGGACGATCATACCAAAGAAGCTAAGAGCAGAAAGACTCCTCCAGATCCCTCACTCAACAAAACCTGTTAGTTACCTTCTATTTTTAGGGTAATAATCTCCTCTTTATTTTGAAGTTCTACAGGAAAATCCATGTTCCCGCTAAAGCACTGTAAAAATCCTTGAGAATCGACTAAGTGTAATTTGAATTCTAGGAATATGCTTTCAGATTTCTTTATGTGTGATGTATTTATAGAAAATATTGGACATCCTAAGTGGATAGCCACCCTTGTTATTAAAGAACCATTTAGTTTTTATTTTTGAGACCTGCTGTCATCTTCCTTCCTCAGTTTGGGGAAAAGAGGGTAGTGTAACGGGTTATTTTGGAATATGCAAGACATACGCTGATGAGCTATAATTACATAGTGACATCTTGGGAACTTCTCTTTGGATGCTGTTTCCAGCTAATTTATTATTCTTTAAAGATGTTACATTCATCTTGGTTTTCATTTACTCTTATTTTTTTCCCATTTCTTTATAACTGGTTACACTGCTACTAGTTTAAACATCTCAAAGACTTTTATGCACAACTTGCAGCCAAGCTGAATTAAAAGTTGTTAAACTAGCCAAGGACAAAGCTCCTTAAGTATTTCTCAGAATCCTCTAATTGCCTCAGGAAGGACTTTTGCTTCATTTTTGGTGCTTACTTGTGTTCTGTTGTATCACTGTCCCTATGGATGGATCTTACAGGGATTTCATTGTCCTTTTTCTGATGGGTGATGCTATTTTCCCCAGACGGTGATCTAAAATAAAATTACATGAATTTTATATGTTAAAACAGTCTAAATTATCCATTTTTAAAGGTATTTTTGAGTGTCTGTTATGAACACAGTCTCTGCACTGAGTAGCTGATAATGTATTGGGAGAAAGACCTGGAAAACAGGGAATTATAGTAGTGGGTGCTATGGAGCAGCCAGGAGGGGCCTGTCACTCTTTAGAGGAATGAGGATAGGCTTCCCGGGGAAGCAACTTCTCTGCAGAGATGTGGGATAAAATAGGTGTTATTCAGAGATGGGCACGGGACAAGGAAAAGTGCTGTAAGCAGAGGGATCAGCACCTCTAACCACCAGACAAGGAGAAAGGACAGGATGCCCTGGGAATACTGCAAGTCTCTGGGTAAGCGCCAGGCTATTTACAGAATGTCTTCAAATATGGCCAGTTATTTACCTCTCAGTTCCGGTGTTCATTTCATTTCTTGGCATCTTTCAATGCAATGAGCATTAGTCAGTGTGGAAGAGGGGAAAAAACATTTTTGTTTTTCCTTGCCCTATTAGTATGCTGCAGTGAATTGGAGAAGAGAAACAACTGAGAGCTTGCAGAGGGAATGAAAACATGCAGTGTTGGTGATACTCCCTTTGGAACTATCATTAGAGCTATGAGCAAAGTAGCTCAGGACAGCCCAGCGAACTGGCGTAGGGCCATCCCACTGCCCATTAGGATATCACTTTGCTCTACACTCGCTCAATCTTCATTTGATGCCCAAACTTTCTGTTTTCCAGAAAGTATGGCTGAGTTACCATGATCAAATGGTGACCCAAGTTATTTCGTACTTGAGATTTAGCTTTTACTTGACATACAAATGACTGAGGATTTGAGTGCCAATTACCCACACAAAAGGTAATTGGGCTTCAACTGATGTCTTAAAAATAAGTTCCCTAAAATTATTCTCTCTTCTGCTTTCCTCTCCTCTTCTGGCTCCTCCCTCTCTTCTTCCCCTCATCTCTTCTGCTCCTTTTCCTCCCACCTCTCTCTTCCTTCCTCTGTCTGCTCTCTTCTCCTCCTTCTCCTCCTCCTTCTTCTACTCTCTCGGTCTCTCTCTCTAACACACCTCACCCACAGTGAAGGAAGATCTAGAGCTTCTCTAGTAAAGAACTCATACTTAACCAATTTTTAAATTACAGAGCCCCTGAAAGGGATCAGGCAGAAAGTAATCCTTGTCAAGAAGGTGAGAAATAGTTCCCTCTGCCTGGTGAAGTGTGAGGAGGCAATCAAAACATTTATATTTTTAAAAGAAGCAGAAAAAATGCTCCTGATCTTTTTCCCCCCTAGAGCAAAGACATAAAGCAATGGGACACAATAGAAATACCATTGGAATCAGAGGCCATTTCCTAGTCCTGGCTCTGTTACAAACGAGATACATGACATATTGGGTGAGCTGTTTCATCTGTAAAATATATTTATATAAGATGTTCAGTGTTTAATCATTGATCATCTGTAATTAAAATTTTATTTATTCTTTCATTCATATAACAAACATTTGTGGAGAACCTAGAATGTTCTGGGAGCTCTGCTACGTCTGGAGATTGTGAAGGCAGAAAAGTTCCACCTTCAAAGAGCTGGGTTCAGGGATCGGGATTCCACATGAGGGGAATATCCAGAGATAAGCAAATATACATTAACAATGGGATGGGATATGTGCTCTGAGAGAGGTGTACACATGTTGCTATAAAACAAGGCAGAGTGTTATCTAATAGACACTGGAACATTGAGGCCATAGTCAGGGGACTTTTTACAAATGAAGTTATGCTACCTACATGAGCCTACATTGACTCATTAAAGTTGCCTAGGTGGATGCGGGACAGTTGTGCTTACATAGGGAAGTATGGTATATTCAGGAACTGTGAGTGTTCAGTCTGTTTACAAAGAGTACGTATGTTGACGAGTGGTGGTATGGACCTGGAGAGGTGGGCTAAGGCCAGGTCCCCAGGCAGGCCAAGTATGTCATGCTTTGAACTTTACCTGGAGAGTGTTGGGGAGCTCCTGAAATCTTTCAAATAGGGGGTGAGATAATTATATTTTAATTTCATGATAATCTCTTTATGCCTTGGAGGCAACATTTATTAAATGAGCAGATGAATGAGGAAAATTTTTTCTAGCTTTCAGATCATGCTCTGTTTTGAGAATGTTAAAATTATCTCCAGAAAAATAAATTTACAGGTAAAACTATAGGAGGTACCTATAAAGTGTACCCATAGATCATAGGTGGTTAAACTCCCAGCATTAACATTTTATGTTTAGTTTTCTTACTACTTTTATTTCAATAGGATTTTTCCCAAACCTGCGTAACTGAATATGACATCTTTACATTATTGTTCACATCCTCCATCCAGTTAATATGACCAAGAGCAACTCTCTCACATGTTCATGTGTAGGTTCTCTGACATTATCCACAGCAGACAATAGGTGAGATAAATACTTCACTGAGACAGCTGTCACTCTAGGGGCTCAGACTCAGGGCACACTGAACTCATCAGTCTGCTGCCCTATTCTGCCCACATGCTCCAGTCCTCCGACGACAGGTACAAGGTGGCAGGACCTGGCTATTGAAGTAAGGGTTTGCCAAGCAGTAGGCAAGCTGTTAGAGTCCTAGGCTAGCAGGCCAGTGTTTAGGGTGAGGGCACAGTCCTAAAAGGGAGCTAAGACAGAGGAACTGAGATGAGAGTGGTATGAGGAAGACGGCAGCAATTGGGGCAGGCAGGAGGGGTGAGAGGCACTCTGAATCCATAGCCGCCCTGCCTCCTGACCCCTCCCCTGGGGATGGTACAGGAGAAATGTGTTATCTCCTTCCTGCCCCATCAGTGGGCTGAGATTGCAACTGGGCTCCCAGCTATCGGCATAACTGGCTGAAGAGCTGGAGCAGGGAGGGACATCAGTGAACCTGGTTGGAAGAGCTGGGAGGAGAAAAAGAAATGTAAAGACGAAAAGCGATCCCTCCAGAAACTGCAAACTAGTAGCCTCGTCAAAATTCTTTATTTCTTGCGTGAAGCTCTACCTTTCCTGGTGGCCTAATGGAAGTAATTATGAAAAAATGCAAATATAGATGGAAAAAAAATACACATTTTCACAAGATAGGTAATTGGAGACTCTATTGATTAGATATGCACATAAACATAAAAAGAAAAAAAGATGACCTTAAAGCCCTCAGTAAACTATTGAAATAGTTTGTTTCCAGTAAGCATTGAAAGAATCTACTTCTAGAAAAATGTCGTTATTCTGAAGACTTACTCTTGGGCATGATGAATTTCTATCTGGTGTCGAGTATTTTTTCCCCAGTGACAAATTGTATATATCTACCATCATTTACTCTGATGCTATTGTCATGAAAAATGTATCAACTTTAAGCCAGCCAATGCTTAATTTTGCAAAATCTTACTGTATGTATTATGCCAATTAGTATATAAGCCAATCCTCCCTTTTTCATATATGCCAGAAAACAAGTTCAAAGCAAACCACTAAATTCAGATAGAGATGTGTTAATCTCATTTAAAAAGTTAAGGCAAATAAATGTTACTTCACTGGAAAAAAATAACATTTATCTTTTTAACAAATTTGAAGTTCAAGCCACCAAAATTTAATTTATAAAACTGCTATTGTGTAATACATAACTTACAATCAAATTATGTTCTATAGAGACAAATTTTATTGTATTATCAGTTTTAACTCTTAATTGTGAGTCAGGCCTTGCCACCCATTTATGAAGCTTCCCTAATGCTCTAGCATGAGCAATGCTAGTAAGTTCTATAATAATTTAGAGTGGATCTTGTGGAGGAAGTATGTTCTGCTGAAGATGTGGGAAATTCTAAGAGACGTGTTAATTTTTTAGAGCATCTAATATAGTAGCTCTCAAGATAAGTTTAGGAAACAGTCCAGCAAAATGTGATGGGTTGCTGGCACCTCTATTTAGGCTTTTCTTTTACCTGTTCTTAAAAAACCTCTTGGATATGTGTGATCTGGGTCCTCAACTTTCTTTTTATTTTTTTTCTCTCTTTTATCAACTCATACCATTTCTTCACGCTCTCAAATCAGAATATTAATCAGTACTAATTTGGAGTTTAGGGGAGTGCCTTGCCCAACCTGAGTCCTAGGTGGCAACTGAATGGTCTTGATACTTTTTTCATCAGTGAGTATATATTTTTTATCATTGTCAAATTCCAGTTTTATCTTCTGAAGCCAATCGTCTCTACCAGAATCTGTCCTGAATAGGTATGCCTTGTAAGTGTGGCAAAAGTAAGGGGAAGTGTGCATTGATGTACTAAGATTATAGTTGGGGATAAGAGCTCAGTCACAAGATTAGCCCTTTAGAAACTTGGTGATGGTGGGTGGTATTTTCCTCTCTGCGGAGATATGGTTTAAACCCAAGGAGATGCATACTAAGTCATTTGGTAGTAGCCTTGAGTCTCCCAGAAGAAGTTCCTGAGACAGATGAAAGGCTGTTTCTTTATCCAATTACTCTCCAGAAGCTGAATTTCTTGATGAGATAATTATTTAAAACTTATCCAGGAAATTACATTACTTTGTAATCTTGCCTCATTTACTAGCAAGGGTAAATCTTCTTCCATCACAGACCTTACTGATGATATCTCTGTCCATGGGTTAGAAAGACAAACTGACTGTGCATGATAGTCTGTTTACTTTCCTGTTTTAGAATTATAATTTACTTCCTTAAATGGATTGATTCCCTTCCAGCCCTGCTTTATTTCATTTCTCTTTGTTGTTGTTGTGTTTGTTTAATTGAATGTAGCTCAGTGTAGTTTTCCCATCACTTTGGATTCCAAAGTGGCCCTTGGTCTGAAACAAGAATTCAAATTCTAACCCTTTGTATACTGGTCATTGTTCTCGGTGCTGTTTCCATCAATTAAAAGGGAATCATTCTGTCTTTTTCAATCAAAATACAACATAGGCCTCCTCAGAATGTTCCTCTTTCATCGCTGCCTTCCTCAGATAGCCAATGATTCCCTTATAACCTGTAAGTCCTCTGGCCATTTCTTCTGATAAGATTTGAGCAAAATTTGAGCTTGAAAAAGGTTGATTGGAAGACCAGGATCCATAGCAAATACAAATATCCTCCTTTTGGCAGCTGCCACTTAACTCCCTGAAATGGTGGGGAGTAGGTGAGAGGCTGGGTAAGGTAGGTGTGGCTTTGGTGTTGCTTTTCTCTCATCTTGGGCCCCTGCTAAAGCTCACTCTTCTCTCCTGGTGGTGCTTTCGTAGGCTTCCTCCTCAGCTTAATTGATGGGGAACACATGCTTCTTTATGACCAGAGGTGGTCTCCTCCCAAACCCTGGACTATAGTACCTCCTACCTCATTTCACTGAGGTCTCCTCTTGTTCCAGGAGACTATGTGGATGGGACCAAGGCCTGCTTGCTCTCTTTCCTGGCTTGGATCTGGTTTTAGGGAAGCACTTGTGCATGCTGAATTTGAGAATTCCGATTGCCCTGGGTGTGCCTTTAAAAAGCATGGTTGACCCTTCACCCAGCCCACGGTATTTAATTCTAGAATCACTTCAGTTTTCTCATGAGGAGGAAGAAGGAAATGGTACTGTGTTCAAACACTGAAGAAATTATTTTTGTATCTTTAGTCTCACCAAAGAGTTCAAGAGATGTGGAAAAGATTCCCGAGATCATTCTGTTCCTAAATACAGCTTAGAAATCGGGAGGTAGGGAGAGTGCACTCTGTCCTTGCTCATGTGGTTATCTGAGCACTACCAGTTTGGTGACTTGGTTGAAATAGACTCAGGTAGAAATCACTCCAACATTTGGGGCCATATATTCCACCACAGAAGACACCCACCCACCCGCACACATACTGTTTCAGTATCATACTTTAATTTTCTTAATTGTTGGTGATTTTCATGTTCAGTCTTCATTCTTCACTGTCTACTATATTCTTGGGCCTCGGCTACCACTACCGTCGTTCTGCAAAACTGCCACCTCCAAGACCATCCGCTGTTTTCTCATGTGTGATCCACTTACCTTTCAGTGCTCATGCTCTGACCATCTCAAATTTTCTCTTGATTGTAACAACAGTATGCCATCAAGGTTCTTTCTGTTTTTCTAACCAGTTCTTGATTGCATCTTCTTTTCTTTGTTTCCACATAAGGAAATAACACAAATATAAAGACTCTTTGTGAGTCTTCCTACCATTCTTGGAAATCTTCTCCGTTGCAATAGATACTCTTATCTTAGGCCTTGGCATTGCTTCTAGCTTCCACTTACAGGTGCCATCTACTGTCTCCCATGGACAGGACTTGTTTCTACATAGATCCTCTGCTGTACCTAGAACTCCGTACACCCAAAACTAAATTAACTGTTTCTTTCCCAGGATGTTTCTTCCTGGGCTCCCTTAATCTTTAATTGGTATTGTTTCCTCTCTGATTCATTTAGGTTTTAAACTTTGGTGTTTGATTTCTGTTCTTTGCTTTATATATAACCAGTTATCAAGTCTCAACAATTCTTTTCTTTTGCTACTTTTCCCCTCTCTTTCACTACCATCTTGTTCAGTAATTATTTTATAAATAGTTTTCTCTGCTTTCAGGTTTCTTTCTGCATGTAATGTGGGTTTTGTTTATTTCACCTGAAGCCATCCTAAAACACAGTTTGATTCTCATAATTTCAGGTTTGAAACAGAAATACAACAATTTTCTGGCATATTAATTTTAAACCTCGCATGGAATCTGAAGCTGTCTGTAATCTGGCCTGACCTTCCTCTTCACCTCCACACACCACTTATTCCTTTACATAGATACTGCTTCAGTCAGTAAAGAAGTACACATGACTCCAATCGGGCCGGGGATGAACCACAACCGAGGTACATGCCCTTAGTGGGTACCAAACCTGGGACTCTCATGTCCACGGGCCGATGCTCTAACTGCTGAGCCAAACTGGAAGGGGCTCTACTCTTTTACATATCTCATAATATATCCCATACATGAAGTATATACTAATTTAATCTTAATTGATTGAAATTTAATTGAGCCAGTCATAAATTGTCTGACAAGCCTGGATATGAGTTTCTCACTTTTCCCCCACGATAACTGGGATTTGTGTTTTTCTGTATCCAAATTTGCTTTGCCGTTTCTTCCAGTACCAATGCCACCTCTTTCAAGTGCTTTTCGCATGTGTGGATTAGCGTGTTCACCAGCACATCTTGATTTAAAAAAGTGAAGACAGATGCATTTGTGCAGCATTACTTTCCTTTGGTAGTTCAACATTTGAGGACTAATTGATATTTGAAAATCTTAACATTATCATAACGGCAAGGTAGTGTAACATAGATGATCATTTGTTTTCTAAACTTTTATATAAGTATGATCATTATTAATTTACTTGAGAGGGCAGCAAAAATAGTGGTTTAGAAATTAAGGAGAAATCAATTCTGGTAATAAATCTCCCTTTAGCCTGCTAGACATTGTTGCCAAGTTATTTGACCTTTCTGTGCTTCCTTTCTTTCCTAAGACAAAGGAAAATGATCACTCACCTATTACATAATCTGTTTTAAAAAGAAAGGGCAAAAAACGTATTTATAGTGTTTTATGCATTGTGTTCAATTGCAGGTAAAGTTTTCAAGTAGTTAAGTAAAAAATATGATGGCATATAGTACTTGGGTTTGTCCTTTAGTATTGAACAAAAACAAATTTTAGACATCAATTAACAATTTAAATCCATATCTCAATTCCCATATTTATTATTTGAAGATAAAAGAAGCCCCCAACACAAGCAGTTCTGATTATTAAATGAGATAATGCTACCAGGTGTTTATCTAGTAGAATGGATAGTGTGTTAATAAATAATAAATGTTATCTATTATTACCATATTATAAATTATTAAAAAATTTTTATGAAGGACCCATAAAAGCTAGAAGAGATTATATAGAAATGTTTATGGTAGCTGAGTTAGAGATTATGGGTAGTGTTTTTATAATTTCAAGATGTTACTACTTATTTAATTAATTCATCCTTTCATTTAGAAACTGTTGTATTGAATGCCTACTGTATTGCAGGCACATTGCTAAACCATACTCATCCAAACATGGGTAACATCAGCACGGTCCCTTCCCTAGCGTAACCACTCGTTAGAAAAACTTTAAAGCAAGTTTCAATTATTGTTCTCTGTGTTTTCTATGTAACAGATTCTTCTTCTAAATTTTATTTTGTTGTGGTGAGAATATTAGAGAGATCTCCTCTCTTAACAAATCTTTTAAGTATACAATACATTATTGTTGACTATAGGTATGGTATTGTACAGAAGATCTCTTGCTAATCAATGGACATCAAGTTTCAGTTAAACAAGATGAGTAAGTTCTACCTAACAGAGTCTAATAGAAGTGCTTATACTTACATATTGCTGTAAGCTTGGCAAGTCATATCTATATTACTCTTCTGTAGTGATTACTACAGTAACCTTTAAGAGAGATGGTTCAAATAGTATCATGTCTGGTTTTTTTAAAAAAGAGAACCAGTCTCCCCCCCTCCCTTTTTTTCCCCTTTATTGATTTTAGAGAGAGGGGAAAGGAGAGGAAGAGATAGAAACATTGATGAGATCAAACTTCGATTGGCCGCCTCCTGCATGCCCCTCACTGGGGATTGGGCCCACAACCTGGACAAGTGCCCTGATTGGGAATCGAACCGGTGACATCTTGGTGCATGAGTTGACACTCAACCACTGAGCCACACTGGCTGGGCATATCATGTCTGTTTTTTAGACTTGATTATAACTCACCCACGTTCAGGTGAGCAGTAGAAGGCATATGGATCAGTTAAAAAAGAGATGCACACCCAAGGCTGACTTGCCTACTGATTGAGATTTCTGAAGAAAAGATGAATAAATATTTCTGGTGCCAGTCCCTAAATGGTGACCAACAGCTCTACTTTTCTTTCCTTTTGACATTGATTAGAGAAAGTTGGTAGTTTCTACATTTTGTGCAGTGAGAACAAATTGGTGGTTTTCTACCATGTTTTGAAGGGCTATCATTGTGTAGTTATTTCATTTTTTTTTTTTTTTTGGTTCAGACACAATTTTTTTTTGTCTTGTGCACTTAGGTATATTCACAGAAACGTATCTGTTTCTTCTTCAGAAAGAGAACTTAGGATATTCATAAAAATGGTGCAGTCCATCCAGCTTCTGTTGGGATTGAGGCACAGTCTCTTTCACTATGCCAGATCAGGCACTTTTCACTATTATTTTCAATATTCTTTATTTGAGGAGATATATTTGCTTTACAAAAGCAGTTGTGATCAGATAATGAATGAGTGCTCAAATGACACCTTCATTTGCACGCGATTAAAATATTTAGCTTGTGGTATGACATAGCATGAAAAGTCTGAAGGACTCAAGGAAATTCATGTAGATTCACCTGATATTTTTACACACAGCTCTCTCATTTATTGTTCTATAAAATACTTCAACACTTTTTAGTTTAGAAATAATTTAATTTTAAGGGAAAATCATTTTTCATTTAAAATTCTGTTTTAAAAATTTTTTTATTTTATTTATCTCACACAATTGTACTTGTGAATTGGCCAAAGACTAGAATTCTGATAAACCAGAGAGGATGTTGAATATGCATAGGAAAAACCATTGCCTTTCGATTTCTGTTCATTGGGGATGAAGTTTTCATTTTCCCCTCACACCCAACTTGCAAGTTACACTGTTCAATAAAAGAAGAACTTAGGACCAAATACAGAACCCAAAATGCAGAAGAATTTAAATTCAGTGCCTCTTCATAGCACTCCACAAACCCCAAGAAAATTCAGTCTCAACATAATAAATACCAGTTTAGATTTTTATTGGACACATAGAGGAAGCAAACCTCCTTCGCAGTACTCTTGTTAAACACTTAGAATTTAGGGGAAACTCTGAAGCAATTGCAAATAGCATTTTCTAAATATAGTGTTGAGGGGCTTCCACAGGGAAGAAAACATCCCAGTGCGAACATGGGAAGACAATAAGGAGAGATACTTAAGAGGGTCAGCCGAATGTAGACAATCCAAGAAGAAGAAGCAGAATGGTATTTGAAACGAAAGAGTTGTCATTAACATAGCTGTCAAAGGAGTTTTACCAGTGTTTCAGTGAGAGGAACTGTTCTTTATAGCTGTTGTAGATACATATGCTCATTAATTAAAGGACTACTGCTAGTAGCTACACTCTTGCTGACTGCCTACTACTTGCCATTCCCAAACTAAAGATTTATTATAATCTCACATGCTGGATTGTGTAATCCAACTGTAACATACATTACATTAGAGCTGAAAGAAATTAAGTAACATATCAAAATTTATACCACTAATGTTTGTGAGATCCTGAATTTAAACCACGGCTTGCCTTCCACCTATCCATTTTGCCATACTTTTACCACACTGATACCCCAAACTATTTTATAATAATAATTGGAAATTGGTCCTTTTTCTTCCTTAATCAGTTTTAGTTAAATAATTCAATCAGGTATTACCATAAATAAATGTCAGGCCTAGACATTTGACTTGGATTTATAAAAATGAGATAATTTATTTTGGACTTAAAATATTTTTTTATTGTTAGAAGTCCATATTCATTGGCAGTTAATGTTGGAAAAGGTAGCATTCCAAACAGTAGACTTTGCACAAACTGATTTCTTCTGCATCTGTTAAGGTAAAGGCTAAACTTCTATGACAAAGAGACCCCAGATGACAGTCACTTAAAGAAGATAGAAATTTATTTTTCTATTGTATAATAACTTACTCAATTTAGTCTGACAGGTTAGCTCCACTTTGGGAGGGCATTCAGAGACCCAGGTTCTTTCCATGTTGTTGCTCTGTTTCCTTTTGCCTTTGTCCTCATCTTCATGGTTATAACTGGATCACTGTTCTAGCTTGTGGGAAATGGGAAAAAAATGGTAGAGTGCATACCCTGGGTTTTATGGCCAAGATTTGGAAGTAGCATATATTTCCGCTCACTTCCACTGACAAGAACTTAGTCACAATAAGCCAAACAGCAAAGGAGGCTGGGAAATAGAAACTCTAGCTGTGCAACCAGGTGCCTAGGGCAAGAGTAGAGAAAAAATTTGAGGGAAAGCTAGCAGTCTGCCACACATTGGAAGGAATAGTACTCTAAAAACATAGAATTAATTGCACAAATAGATTTCCAAGCAAAATACTGGGAAAAAGACAAAGGGTAAATTTGCAAAATGGTATGCCTAGAAGAGATGCTACCATGTCACTTTATGGTATGGCTAGAGTTTGACTCTTCCTGCCTGCTGGTTCTTTGTGTCAAAATTAAAAATTTGATATGCATTTTAATATTTAATATGTTTAATATGTTATTAAAAATTTAAATATTACCTTTAAATATTTTTTATATTTAATATTTTTATATAATATTTTTTATACTGCCTGAAGAATACTAGAGAAAAGGGAAATGGGAGTAGGATTGGCTAGAACCTCTGTGAGCTCAAAACTTATCTATGTAGTTTACAAATCATTTACATGTATTTGATTTGATTTTTGACCCCCAAACTAGGTTATTCTGATAATGCTCATTAGAGAAATGCTTTATACTTGAAATTCAGGGCAATGAGAGGAAGGAACAAGGATATAGTTTCCCATAGTAAAAAAACCACCACACCATACCATGCATTACTTCACTTGGGGGGTCTTAAAGCCGGAAGAGAGCATTTAGTTTATTTTTTATTTTCAGGTTACAGGAACAAAGATTCTTTAAAACTTAAATACAAAGCAAGCAAAACTCGCATGGCTTGTAGAAAATTATTTCCTAACTAAAAATAAGACTTCCTGGCAGGAGCTATTTGCTGGATCAGATCTTTAGGGCTTCTCATTGGCAAAAGCTTGTCTCCAGTGGTTTGTCTATCCTCCCTGAACTCTAAACAAACACTTTCCTTCTTCATTAAGTGGATTGTTCTGTAGGTAATGGGAGGACAGGTTGGCTGCTACTCATGGAAAAAATTTTTTTAATAATGGAAAAAATAGACTATCTTGATGTTGAAGTTCTTGAGCTCAAATTAGCAAAGCAGGTGGACAGATCATATTTTCTCTATAGCATAACTCCAGGGGGATTCTCTGCTGTGTTTGTTAGTTGTCCCAGTTCCTTTTGACTGATACTCAATAAAGAAATCGGCATCTTTTAACTTGGCTGCTGTTTCTTCTAAAGCATATTTTTATGGTTGGGAAAGAACAGGGCTACCATGTTGAGCTATATGGGTATAATTCCTGTGTAGGACAACCAACCCTGGTGAAGTGAAGGTATCAAGTGATTTCTATAATTTCTTGATTACTAGGGTAAAGGTATATGGAATTTAGAATTATGCTTTCTTTTTTGCAGAGTAACTCACACATATATGTAGTGTCCTTTCCTTTTGCAAAGGTGAAAAACAGGCATCGGATTGAGAGATAGAATCTTTTAGCCCAGATATGCAAGAATGTCTCTTTCTCTACATCCAACCATAGGTTACTATCAATCTAGTGGGAAATATAAATTTCATTTTTTCAATGTTTATCTTCCTGATTATAGTTAAGATTGAAAATCTTTACTCATGTTTGAGGGACCTTTGCATTTCTTTTTATCCCCCCTGGAAATTATCTTTTCAGAACCCTTGCCCATTTTTATATTGGGTTTTTAATGATTTTTAAAAGTGTTTTTCCTGTTACAGCACTTAAACATCTCACTACTATATATTTTATAGCATTTCCCTCAATAAGAGTATAAAATAATTATCTTGTATTGTTTCTTCTAATTTTACACATTTTTTCCATTGATGCTTGAATCTTCAGTCCTTCTGGAATTCACATATATTATTCTGTGGTAAGGGTTTATGTTCCTTTTTCATCTGCCCTCCCTTCCCCAACAAAGCCAATTGCCCAGCAACACTTACTGAATGGTTCCTTGTTGGGAAGGACTGGGTTACTGCTGCTAGATTTAAAAGCTGTGTGTTTCCTTGATGCTACTCTGTGAATAAAAAGGGAATAAAGGAACCAGATGTCATGGGAAACATAGAAAATAAGTTTATTGTTTCTAAAAAATGCAAATATCCACTCTCAAACTTGCTGGAAAGATTAATTCTAGTTGGGCAATGTTACAGGACAGGTAGGCAGGGAAAGTCTGCTTTTCAGAGTGAAGGCAAGCCCTTAGTACATAATGTGTGAGCTGGGAAAGCATGATTTTATGGAGCAGGGAATAGCAGGGATAACAGAATGACTGCCTTTGGTTGGCCATATGCTTTCTGTTATGTCTTGAATTAAGATCGCCATACATAGAGGTATTTTATCTATAACCTCTGAGTGCCTGTTCATAATCTTGCTGAGAATTGTGTGTGTTAAGTATAAGAAGTATGTTCTCCCTATGAAGTTGATAAAAAAAATAATAATAGTGCAGGTGCAAGGAGACAGCCAGAATTTTTAGTAATATCCTTGAGATAGGCTGTGGTATGAAGTGGTAAACGCATTGTGTTAAAGTTCCCATTGAAAAATAGCACATTTTGGGAGTGTATTTTTTAAAGAAAGGTTTTTTTTTGTTTGTTTTTTTGTTTTCTAATCAGAATAAGATACAAATATATCCTTTGTGTTTTCCTTGTGAAATTACATTCTAGACTTTTTGATCCTAATGGTGTGTGCTTTTGAAAGACTTTCCTACTACCATTGACATTTTTTTAAAGGTGTATTTTCTTAAACTTTGTGTTGGATGAGAGCTATTTCTTTTCCTACTTTTGGAAGGTAGCTTATCCTGAGGGGGTGAAGAATAAAAATAATTTAAAAAATGTTAGAGGGTTGCAGTAAGAAAAGTAAGTACTAAGTTTTAGAACCCAGTAAAACTGTGTTCAGATTGTCTTGGTCATTTAGTGGCTCCTTTCATTTGTTGTAGTTCCAGAAGCCAAAGGAACCCCGTTTGGATAAGGACCACATTCCATAAATTTCATCTGTTTTTTTTTTAGCTTGCAGGTGATTGCCAAATGTGTAGCTAATGCTGTGAATGCATATGAAATTACCAGTTTAGTCAACCTCATTCAAATCCCAAAGCAGAACTTGGTCGTAGTTTCCGTAGCCTGGCTGCTCTGTGTGGTCCCTGGACCAGCAGCATCAGCATCACCTGGGAGCTTGCTAGCTGTGCTCCACCCCCAGACCTAGTGAATCCAAATCTGCATTCTTTTTACAAGGTTCATGTATGAGAAACACTCTTCTACAGCACTAACTGAGCAAACAGAGCTTGTATCAATTTCCGTTATCTTTAGCTCATCTGATAAAGATATTTCTTTGAACAGGGGGAAAAAAAAGCCCAACTTGGCTAGAGTAGGATGAAAGGAAAATATCTACAGTAACCAGGCAATGGAAGTTTATTCAGTGTTAGTGACTAGCTCAGGGCGTTGTAGTCTGGCAGACCTGGGAAGGAATCCTGGTTTTGAGATTTATCAGTTTTGTTACCAGTTAAATTATTTAACTTTTCCTCCATCCTCAGCTGAAATGAAGTGTTCTGACTCCCAATTCTATCATCTTTTGACTCAACCATGCTTTCCACTACAGTAAGCTGATGAAATTGTTCATAGGTGTATGGAGCTATACTCAGGGTATTCTTTTCAATAAGTTACCTTTTATTCTCTATAGTATTTTTACACAGATTTTCCCTTACCCCTAACTCAGTTATACTTCTGCATGTCTGGTTTATGTCTCTGCCTTTCCAAGGTTATTTTAATAGTTTAAATTACATTAATATATTTCCAACTAAATATTCTGCTAATTTGGTCTAAAATGAATCAGACCCTGGCTGTCAGCTGTATCACGCATTTCTATTTCTAACCTGACTTTCTGGCTGTAATATTTTGGGGAAACTTCTGGTGTAGATATGATGCTCTGACTCACTGACAATTTTAAATATTTACAGTAGTATGAACTATACTCATAAATACATCATAAAGAAAGGCAAGGGGAGTTTTAGCTTCTCTCTGAAATACCATCTGATTTAGATATGAGATATGTAAATGGGTTTTCATTGGAAAAGATAGAGTGCCAGGCATGCCAGTGAAATGTATATCTCTTGTAATTTACAATCACATCTCAGAGTGAAAATAAGTCTGTGACTTATGTGGGGTAGAAAGACAAGATACACAAGATAATACAGAAGATGGAAACATTCTTTATGTTCTATACATTTTAAATTGTCTCTAGAAGAGTGCCTGCAACCTGTTTTATTTTGCGTTGTTCTTGGCATTTGTTAATCATTGGATTAACCTTTATCTCATCTCTTAAAACTCTTGAATATATTTCAGAATATTTTGACTTGGTGCAGCTTTTACAATATGAATTTCTTACGTCCCAATTATTTCCTTTAGAAAGAATGTCAATTTAGTCAAGAAATTTTTTTTTTTTTTTTTTTAATCCTCACCCGAGGACATTTTTCCATTTTTTTTTTTTTGTTCAGGTAGAGTGGGAGGGAGAGAGAGGAACAGAGAGAGAGAGAAACATCGATGTGAAAGGGACACATCGAGTGGCTGCCACCCGCACGACCAACCAGGGCCGGGGACAAACTGCAACCGAGGTACGTGCCCTTAGCGGGAACCGAACCCGGGTCTCTCCAGACCGCAGGCCGACGCTCTAACCGCTGAGCCAAACCGGCCAGGGCAATTTAGTCAAGAAATTTAATGATGATAAAAAATGTTGCCTATTATGTGAAAGCTGGGCATATAAATGATAATTAATTATATCTGGGAGGAGTATAAATAGCTGCATAATTAATATTTGAGTAGATCTTAAAAACACAATTATTCGGGTAATGTGTGTCCCTAATACTAGCTTAGAGTGGATGCCAAAACACTGATGTTTCAACATATGTGCTCCAAAAATCTGCGTATGAAGCCATAATTATCAATCAATCACTTTGCTATTGAATTCAACACTTTAAGAAATCTTTTAGATTTGATTTTTTGGTGGTTGTTAATTTGCAGATTAGAGTTTTCAGGTGTTCTACGCCGTGAAATCTTTACCGTGAAAGCCTAAAGATAATTTAAAAATATATGTAATTTATGGCTTAGGTGACTCGAACATTCTCAGTAATATTAAAAATGTTTTCTTTGCTTGACTTGAGCCAGGTTACAACCCTTCTTTCTAAGAGGGGAAAATGCCAGATGGTTTAGAAACTGAGTGCAAATACTGGTTCTGCTGAAATAGAGTTCGCACCAGCTGGTTGTCCCTCCCTTTCAACATAAGCTCCATTGTGACACTCTCCAGTTCTCAAGGGGATGGCTGTGCCCTGCTCTCATCCAGTTCGTATAAAAGCCATTATTCCCTTGACTGGTTCTGTTGTAGAGACTCTCTGGGGCTTTTCCTAGCACTCGAGAAAGGCGTGCCAGGTCCCATTCTCACTCCTCTGCAGGGAACGGGTGTCTGTTCATGTTTTATTGCCTGGATGATGGGAGCCCACTGCATTTTTTTTTTTTTTTTTTTTAATGTGCTTAGAGAGAGATCAACATGAGTCTCTAGGGTTCCAAACCATAGGTAAATAAGCCTGTGCACGAAGGTCTCAGGTGAGCAACTGAGTATGAGACACAGCCTGACCAGAAAAATGTTCCTCACAGTGGGCTGAGCAAACAACAGGACATTAGGCTGTCCTGCTCCCTGCACCATTCCTTCCTCTAGTGCTTGTCCTTCCTCTAGGACTTGTGAGGTGAAATCAGGCAGGAGGATCACAATTATGGGAGCAAACACAGGAAGTGGAACATAGGCCACCAGCCCTGTGCACCTGTGCTCCTCGCCCTGCCTTGCACCCCTCCAGAAGGAAGGGCCCAGTCAGTGGGGGACCCTGTGAGTGCTCAGTGCACACCAGCCCAGGCGTCTCTCATTTCTCTGATAGACTCGGCTCAGCACAAGTGAAGGTAATCTCCCTGTGCCAGTTCCAAACTGGTGGTTCAAACAAGGTTCCAGATCCTCTCTCCATCTTGACTTACTACACACCCACTGATACCAATAGACTGAAAGAAAATGTTCATACTCTTTACCTTTTGTACTTTTTGCTCAGTTTATGGCCTTTGAATCCAGGCACCCTTCTAACTCTTAGTCATGGAGTTTCTTGCTCAGAGGGTGCCTAGCACTGGAGGGCACATGTGACCTGGTTGCTGTGGACACCATGGAGGGATGTTGGGGGAGCCCAGGCAGGGTCAGAAATAGTGTCTTCTTTTCATGCCCCCAATAGAGCTCTACTTACTTTCAAGTTTTCCGAGTTCTCTTTGGCTTCCCAGGGCCATGTATTTTATGGTATTCTTGATATAAATTGTTACTCCTTAATTTTTTTGTATACTTACCATGAGGATGGGAAAAGAAGCTGTTTACTGGGAGAGTTGTCAGTCTAACTGGTCAACTGGTAGCAAGCATTGGTGAGTTATTTACTGTATGCAGAATTCTTCCTGAGGCTGTTGTAGCATTTTCTTTGGGAAGAGAACTGTATTTTTAGGCCATTTCTAATTACTTTTTCCTATTTTTATCCCTGACCTGATGATCCCAAAGCTTAAAGGTATGAATCTTGTGTCAAAATATTTTGTTGTACTGAAGAGACTCATTTTACCCTGGAAAGTATATTTTACCAGATACGAAATAGAGTTTAAGATATCATCAAAATAACACATGTTTCTTTGATTTGGTTCACCTGTGACCATTAATTTGGAAAAGAGACCAATTTTAAAAATCAAATTGTATTGTATATATTTATATATCTCTAGGGCAGTCTTTCTTAAGCTTTAAAGTGCACACAAATCTTCTGAGGTTCCTGTCAAAGGAGGTCTTGGGGGAACCTGAGATTCAGCACATCTAATACTCACGTCACCTGGGTGCAGCTGGCCTGTGGACCAAACTTAGAGTAACAAAGTTAGAGAATTTTTAGTGAATAATTATGTTTGACTATATTGCATGATGAGTGGCGATTACATTTATGAATTATTTATGATTTTTAATTTATTCATTTGTAAAAATTTAATGACATAATAGAATTTCAAAATGATCATACATGATTAATTAATCTTATTATTTAGCATTATTAAACATTACAGAAATGTATGAATAAGTCCCCAAAAATTTTTGCAAAGGAATAAATACTGCAAAATGATTTTATGATCTGTGTCAGAAATTCACTGGGCATATAAACCAAATTTATGAATCAGATAACTCAAATGATACATTGATTTGACCAGACAAGAGAGATCTCACTTTTTGGGACTCTTTCAGTATGAGTGTGCACATTATCTTCTGTGTGTAAACCTTAGCCACAGATACACATGAAATGGGATTCATGTTTCTCTGAGAACCAGAGACTTGACTTCTCCCACTCAAACAGTTTTTTTTTAAGGCTTCATCTAACTTTAAGTCTTTTTTATATACTATTTGACTACCTATAGGAAGTAAGTGGGATTACAAATTCCTATGTACCATAGCTTGTGTCCAACACTGAGGAAATAGCAAAGCTTTCATTTTTATAAGTTCAGATATAATTAATGAATAATAAGCATTTATTGTTTGACATGCATATATATGTGTACACATCAAAAATATGTACAGAACTTGAGCCAATAATTCCTAACTCTTTGAAGATAGTGATGTAATAACATCTAGGCATTTCAGAAAAAAATGTTGAAAACTGCCTATTAATTTTTAAATTTATATTTTATTTTTAGTTGTGATAAAATTCACCTACAATAAAATTTACCGTCTTAAGCATTTCCAACGTGCAGTTCCATGGTATTAAGTGTAATCACATTGTTGTGAAACTGTCACCACCATCCATTTCCAGAAATTGTTCATCTTGCAGAACTGAAACTCTGTATTCATTAAACAAGAGCTCCCCTTGCCTCCTCTTCCCAGCCCCTGGCTACCACCATTCTACTGCCTGTCTCTATGAATTTGACTACTCTAGGTACTTCATATAAGTGGAAAATTGTGTACTGTTTTGCAGTTAACATGGAAGAGCATAGTTTATTTACTAGTTGAAGATAGATGTTTAGAACTTGATAGGAAACCAATTAGAAGCACATTCAAAGTCAGCATAATGCAAATGCAAGGATGCAAGATCCCAGTTCTCATGGACTTCATTCTTTTGTGTGTCAACAACATTAAGCATGGTGTTGAAGTTGCTAGACTTCCTACTAAAGCATGTAAGCAGAATGCTGTAGTAGAAGACTCGCACATCTGCCTCAGCCTAGGAGGACTTAGGTATTTCATCTACAAAATTAGGGGTTTGAATCCGAGATGACCTTCCAAGTTCACTCATTTGTTCAGCAATTTAATTTGAGTTTTTTCTTTTGCCAGGCTCTGTTATAGATGCTGGGGGTATTGCTGTAAGGCGAACAGATTCAAAATCCCTACCCTCAGGGAATTTTCATTCTAGTAGGGGGGAAGCTAGGCAAAAAGTAAGCTAAATTTTAAAAATGATATCATACGTTAGGTGGTGATGAATGCTCTGGTAAAAAGTGAAGCAGGAAAGGGGGATGGGATGGTGTGAAGTAAAACCAGGGAAGGTGAGGATACACCTTAGGGCGAGGAAGATGGGAACTGTGCGGGTGTCTCCTGCAGAGAGAACAGCTGTGTTTAAGCTATGAGGTGAGTTAGCCTGGCCCACTCCAGGAACAGCAAGGCCAATACTGTGGTCAGAGTTTAGAGTGAGGGGGAGAGTGGGAGGTGATGAGATTGGAGAGAAAGCAGAAGGCCAGAGAAGTTAGGCCCTCTTAGTCAATTATATAGACTTTGGCTGTTATTTGAAATGAGATGGTCTTCGAGCAGAGTTATCACTTGATCTGATTTGTTTTGGAGGAGTCACTCTGGCCGATGATAGGAGCAAGAGCAGATGTAGGAGTGATGGTCAGGGGACTGCTGCAGAAATTCAGTTGATCTATACTCAGTGGCTGGACCAGGATGGTAGCAAGAGAAGGGGTGAACTGTGATTTGAAGGTAGAGACAGCAGGGTTTGCCTAAAGACTAGAAAGGCTACATCTGCAGTTTTTGTCCTGAACAATTGGAAGGATAGACCTGCCAGTAAAATGTGAAAGTTGCAGAAGAGCAGGCATGAGAGGAAAGGTGCAGAGTTTTGTTAAATGTAGTAAGCCTGCTGGTCATCCAGGTAGAGATGAGGGTCAAGCAGGCAGTTGGTCCAGAGAATGAATCTGATGTTTTCAGGAGACAGACTGGCATCAAGTCTGAAGAGTATTTCAGTCTACCAGACTGGAAGAGATCACTGGGAAGGGAGTAATTGTCAATAGAAAACAGAAGTGGTCAAGGACTGAGCTCTAGGGCACTGGGACTTAATGAGGTGGGGGGAGTGTGCATTGATGAAGAGGGATCAGCAAAGGATGAGAGGAGAGTGAAGAAGGAGACTGGGAGCATATGGCACCCTAGAAGCCAATCGAAGAGTGTTTTGTCTTAATTCTAGACATAACCATTGATTAGTTCTACATGTTACCTTCAGAAAAGTGGGTTCTGAGTCCTGAGTATGGCATCCCTTACTCATAGGGACAAACACGCAAGCCTGTCTCTTCAATCCAGTGCTGCTCTGGAGGAATTCATAGATAGAGTCTCTCAAGTTTTCAGAGTCAATGATCCTTTTACACTAACATATGATTTGGTTAAAGCCTCCTTCATTTCCTTTTTTTCTTTTTATCCTCACCCGAGGACATTTTCCCATTTTTTTGTTCAGGTAGAGTGGGAGGGAGAGAGAGGAACAGAGAGAGAGAGAGAAACATCGACGTGAAGGGACACATCGAGTGGCTGCCACCCGCACGCCCGACCAGGGCCGGGGACAAACTGCAACCGAAGTACGCGCCCTTAGCGGGAACCGAACCCGGGTCTCTCAGGACCGCAGGTCGACGCTCTAACTGCTGAGCCAAACCAGCCAGGGCTCCTTTTTTTCTTTAATTATCTTTATTATTGAGAGGATTACAGATGTACTCATTTTTCCCCCCATTGACCCCCTCCACCCTTCTCCCATCCCCCACCCAAGCCTTCACCACACTACTGTCTGTGTCCATTGCTTATGCATATATACATATACATATACATACACATTCTTTGGTTTATCTCTTCCCACCATCCCCCCCCCCCCCCCACTTCTTCGGAGGTTTGTCAGTCTGTCCCCTGCTTTCATGTCTTTGGATCTATTTTGTTCGTCAGCTTATTTTGTTAATTAGATTCCACATGTAAGTGAGATCATGTTATGCTTGTCTTTCTCTGATTCTCTTATTTCCCTTAGTATAATACTCTTTAGGTCCTTTCATGCTGTCTCCAAGGTTAAGAGAACCTTCTTTTTTATAGCTGCATAATATTCCATTTTTTATCCACTCATCTACTGAAGGACTCCTGGGCTGTTTCCAGACCTTGGCTATTGTAAATAATGCTGCTATGAACATAGGGGTAAATATTCTTTCTGATTGATGTTTCAGGCTTCTTAGGATATATTCATTTCACTTAGCATATGATACACATTTATTATTATTATTATTATTATTATTATTATTTTTTTTTTCATTTCTTTTTGTTTAGATAGAGTGGGAGGAAGAGAGAGAGAGAGAAACATCAACGTGAAAGGGACACATCGAGTGGCTGCCACCCACACAACCCAACCAGGGCCGGGGACAAACTGCAACCGAGGTACATGCCCTTAGCGGGAACCGAACCTGGGTCTCTCTGTACCTCAGGCCGATGCTCTAACCGCTGAGCCAAACTGGCCAGGGCTATTATTATTATTTTTGTTAACCCTCATCAGAGGATACTTTTCCATTGATTTTTAGATAGAATGAAAGGGAAAGAGAGAGAGAAAGAGAGGAACATTGATATGAGAGAGACACATGGATTGGTTATCTCCCACATGAGCTGGGGATTGACCCTGCAACCCAGGCACATACCCTTGACCAGGAATTGAACCCATGACCCTTTGGTCCAAAGGCCGACATTCTAACTGCTGAGCTAAACCAGCCAGGGCTGATACATACATTTTAAAATAAAACAATTACTTTCATTACTATCAAATATAAAAGTTTTTTTTTTATTCAGTGATTCCTAATATTTATTTATGAGGGCAATTTTTGACTTTCCCCTATCTAACATGAGGCGCATGCTGATTACATTTGAAGTGATTGTAAAACAGAAGTGTGACTTAAAAATTTTAAAAGGACATGGCATCTTATTCATTTTTGTGACTAAATATATGTTAAAATACAGATTGAATGTATTAGGGAATCAAAAGTAGCTCAAAATTGCTCTCATGACTTGGAATTTAGAATTCTTATGTAAAGAAATTAATTTGTTCATTATTTATAATTTTATGTTCTATTTCTATATGTCAGTATAACTATGTGTGGTGCCAGGTGGGTACTGGATTTATCAGGGGGAGCACTTTGTAAAGTACATGATTGTCTAACTACTATGCTGTACACCTGAAGTAATACAAAATAATATTGAATGTAAACTGTAATTGAAAAAAATAAAGTGTTAACTGTAGTTAGCTTTATTCAGTTTATTTGTAATATATGACTTATCGAAATGTAGATGTAAAATTATGGGTTTCATTTATTCAATCTTATATTGATAGTAGTCTGCCTCTCTTGATTGATTAATGAGAGGAGGTGAAAGGATTCGGACAAAAATTGATGAAATCCCTATACACACTGCAGTGCACTTCAGTTAGATATAGTTTGCACATTAGTTTCAAGGCATTGTTTTTCAATCACAATTAGTAACAACTAATCATGATAATAATGTCTATTGAACGTTTATGTGCCAGTATTTTTGCATGCATTCTTTTATTTAGTCCTTGCAATTATTTACTCTGTGAGTTAGCAATTACTGTCATGCTTACTGCCTTGCAGATGGAGAAAGAGTTAGATAGAGGTTAGATAATTTGCTCAGTGTCTTCCAGCCAGAAAGAGGTGGAGTCTGTAACTGAATTTAGAGTCTGTCCTCTTAACCTCCTACTCCACGCTTTTTCTCTAGAAGGTTCTCATGAGTTATGAAATAGCCCTTGGACTGAGCATAGCAGGGGGAAGGACATAACAATGTTTTCTTTGGCTGGATTGTTAATGAATTCTTAAGAAGCAATGTAATGGCAAAGCATCATAATTAGAGTATCTGTGTTATAAATGGCAAGCATTATGCTGAATAATTCTTTACTTCTGTCTATGGTGATATCAACCCCACCCTCCCACCTCAGTGCCTTCTGCTCTGGCTTTATTTCCTTATATTCCACAATATATTAAACATGTATCTGACAGAGAGAGGGAGAAAGAGAAAAATACATTTAGTGACAACTTCATTCACTGGATTGGCTAACATTAAAGTATGGTATTACAGAAGAAAAGAAGAAGGGAAACAACTTAGCAAAAAACATATATTTTGAACCAAGATGCCCAAGGTCAGATTCCAGCCTCTTCACTTAATGCCTCTGAGACTTTGAGGATGTCACTTTATCTCTTTAAGTCTGTTTCTTCACCAGGTGACTGGGTATCATCCTCCCAACACACACACGCGTGCACACACACACACACACACACACGCTTGCTTTGAATATTAGGAAGACGTTTATAAAATCTGGCTTTAGCCATCTCTAACTATACATTTACACAATAAGCTTCAGCTTACATTATTGCATTTTTGTCAATGCTCTCTATAAGTATTATGGCAGATTGCAAATAAATGCACTAATTGCTTCCATCTGCTCACTCATAACGTAGAAGTTAGAGGCTTTCCAGAATAACCAATGTAACTTCTTTTTGGAATAATTTACACAATAATAGAAATAGTAACCAAGTGCATGCACACCGCCTTCTTCTTGAATGCCCATCACCACTTCCGCCTGTTACTGCCTACAAGATCCCTTTGAATCACCTCTCCCAGGAACCCTGCTGAGACCTACTTCCCACCAGTGGGGTTTGACTGGCTGGGACCCGGGAGTCCATGTAACTTAACCACCTTTCCTTTCTGCCCCCATTATACCTTCTTGAGAACTCTGTTATTTTGATTTGCAATTATGTGTTTACTAGATTCTAGCCTCTGTTAGACTGTGAGGTTTTTTATGTCTCAATGATCTTGATTTATCAGTGATTAGTAAAATCCTTGGAATAGTTAAATAAATACTATTGGATAACTGAAGGCTATTCAATATTTTTATCACGTGATAAAGACATTGATAGCATATTCAATCAATTCACACCAAGCTTACCTGTCCCTGTCAGAACCCAAGTTTCATCTGCAAATTGGGAATTAATTATCAACTCTTTATTTAGCCCTGAGTCTCCTATCATAGCTGTTAGTAACCACACATACAGGTGTAGAAAGTGCAGAGCCTCTTTTATTACACTGGAACCATGTCCTGAGAAGCCCTGAATAAAAAAAGAGAATCCAGAAAAGGAGTCTGAGAAGGATGACAAAAGAGAACAGGAGCACGGGTGGAATGGTGTCTTCCAAGCCAAGAGAGCAGCATGTTTTCAGAAAAAGACAGTGGCCTGTCAATATATGCTGATTAATCACAGTTTTAGACTCTTATACCTACCATTTTCAAGATATAGTGGAAGGAAGGAATACTAGACAGGAATAAAAAAAATATAAGTTAACATCCTTTTTACATCATTACCTTTCTTAGCCTCACTTCACCTATGAAATGGGGATAATAGTCATTTCTAAGTCATTAGCTTGTCTTGGGGATGAAGTTGTAAAATTATGTGGAATTCCCTGCATATTGTCAGTGCTAAATAAACATTAGTACCAATACTATTGTTGATTATGTGATCCAAATAAAATGAGCAAAATAAAATTTGATACCATCATGTCAGATTTTTGTCTTTAACAAACAAAGAACATCCATAAAATCCACTAAGCTTGCTGGGAATGAAAACTTGCAAACAGAATCTGTTCTTGGGTCTTCTAGGTGTGAGGACAAGTTGGACTCTGAAATCCTCACCTGGGATTCATAACCAACCATTCAAGGTGCAACTAAGAAAAAAAAGCAGTTTTTTTTTCTCCCTCCAAATAGAAGTAAGGTTAGGACACAAAGGTATATGAGTTGTTTTACTTGGCCTGATAGTCTCAAGGTCTATCCATGTTGTCCCAAAAGGCAGTATTTCATCTCTTTCTATGGCTGAGTAGTATTCTATTGTGCAGGGTGGGGCAAAAGTAGATTTACAGTTGTATGTGAAACACAGAATGTATTCTTGTATTATTATTTTTAATTATTGATTTATTTTTCATATAAATAACTGTAAACTTACTTTTGCCCCACCCTGTATATAGGTACCACATCTTCTTTATTTAATCACTTATTGAAGGACTTTTTGATTGTTCCCATGTCTTGGCCACTGTGAATAATGCTGCGATAAACACAGAGATGCGTATATCTTTGTGAAAAAGTGTTTTCAAAAATTTCAGGTAGATACCCAGAAGTGGGCTTGCAAAGTCATATGTACATCTTTCTTATTTTTTGAGGAACCAGCATATTGTTTTCCACAGTGGCTATTATCAGTTTGTAGTCCCACCAGCAGTGAATAAGGGTTCCTTTTTCTTCACAACCTCTCCAACACTTGTTATTACTTGTCTTGTTGATAATAGCTATTCTAACAGGTGTGGGGTGGTATCTCATTGTAGTTTTGATTTGCATTTCGTTTCTTTTTTCAAATTTATGACAGAGAGAGTGAGACATTGATCACGCATTCTGTCCCAACTGGGAATTGAACCCGCCCTCCACATTTTGGTGTATGAAATGATGCTCCAACTAACTGAGTTCCATTGGCCAGGGTGATTTGCATTTCTATAATAGCTAATGAAGTTGAGCATCTTTTCACATATCTGTTGGTCATTTGTATGTTTTCTTGGGAGAAGTGTCTATTCAGGTCCTCTGCCCATTTTTTATTTGAATTGTTTGTTTATTTGGTGTTGAATTGCATGAGTTCTTTATATCTTTTGGATATGAACCCTTTGTCAGAGCTGTTTGCAAAAATCTTCTTCCATTCAGTTGGTTGCATTTTGTTTTGTTGTTGGTTTCTTTTTGCTGTGTAGAAGCTTTTTAGTTTGTTACAGCGCCATTCATTTATTTTTGCTTTTACTTTCCTTGCCATTGGGGTCAAATTCATAAAAATATTCTCTAAGACCAAGGTCCATATGTTTAATACCTATTTTTTTTCTAAGTTATTGTTTCAGGTTTTATATTTAGGTCTTGATCCACTTTGAGTTAATTTTTGTATATGGGGAATGACAGTAGTCTAGTTTCATTTTTTTTGCATGTAGCTTTCAATTTTCCCAGCACCATTTATTGAAGAGGCTTTCTTTTCTCCATTGTATATTTTTGGTTCCTTTGTCAAAAATTATTTGCTCATATACACCTGGGTTTATTTATGGGTGCTCAAGTCTGTTCTATTAGTCTGTGTGTCTGTTTTTCTGCCAATACTATGCTGTTTTGATTATCGTCGCTTTGTAGTATATTCTGAAGTCATGGTGTGTGATATCTCCAGTGTTATTCTTTTTTTTCTCAGGACTGCTTTGCCTAGTCAGAGTCCTTTGTGGTTTCATACAAATCTGAGAATTGTTTGTCCAATTTCTTTTAAAAATGTTATTGGGATTTTGATGGGGTTTGCATTAAGTCTGTATATTCCTTTAGGTAGCATGAACATTTTAACTATTTTAATTCCTCCACAATTCAATATACAGATCATGTATCATATAAATGTGCACTAGAAATCTATATAATCTTATCATCAGTATCAGCCTGATGAATTTAATTTTTTTTTAAAAAAGAAAATGAGAAAGAAGTCATTGAAGAAGAGATCAAATTCAGTATCAAATTTTTGAGAATATAATGTTTTAAAGCAGCCCAAGATATATTTGAGACTGTTTTTAAAAATATACTTAATGATAGAGGAGGAGGTTTTGTATTTTAATATTCAGCTTGCATAGGACAGAGGTATGCTATGTTTAGAAGGCAGCAGAGCAGAACTGTCAAGAGCAAAGTAAAACCAGAGATAACATCCCAACACTAGCAATATTTATTGTATAGTCATAGGAGGCTTCTTGTCCAATCTTAGTTTTCTTATCTGTAAGATGGGAGTTATAATAGCTAATTTTCTGGGTTAATTTAAGGATGAAATTGGATAATATTAACAAAAAACTTAGCAGAGGGCCTGGTGCATAAAGAAGAATCAATCAATATAGATATTCTTAGGATGATAGAATATGATGTATGGATTAGTGGATAGTTACACAGATAGGTAGATAGATACTGCAATCCCAGCAGAATAGATATTAAGCACTAATTAGGCAATTTTAGTCTTAACCTTCTTTAATCGCATAAATCATTCAGTAAATACCTCTGAGTAAATTTAACTACCATCAGAGTCAGGGTAGAAGGGAAGATATTTAGACTGAGTGGCTTAGAATTCTACTTGTATTACCTTCACCGTTTCCTAAGTGGTGCCACTGCCAGATGGATTAGAATCTTAATATTTAAGCTCCTGATGAACAACTAGAAAACACATTTGTGTTGGTAAAGAAGTAAAACTGTCCAACATACCTGAGGATAAATATAGTAGAATAAAGTTAACATCACACATATCCAGTGAAAACAAATCTTTGAAATAGGAAAAACTGCCATGAGGAAGCAACAACAACAACAAAAAACATGTTTCCATTTTGTTGTTTTACAGTTAGGAAACACGAAAATGAATGTTGGTCAACATAAACACTCAATAAAAAAAGTTGGCTCTTACTCAATGAGCAATGGAGAATGTCACATGCAGCTTCCCTTGTGAACATATTTCAAATAAAGAAATCTGGAAGTGTCTGTGAGTCAAAAATGTGGTGCATGTTATATATGATGTAAAACACAGGCGGTGGTTCACATAGCTCAGCTGCCACATGGTATGTATGTTTGAGTGAATGGCACGGAAGAGGAGACAGCACCCACCTGTTTCTCTGAGAACACAGTGGGCAGAATCCTAGATTCTCACATCCCCTTCATTGATGACTTTTAGTTTTCTTTTAATTTTCTTTTTCAATTATAGTTTGCATTCAACATTGTTTTATATTAGTTTCAGGTGTACAGCATAGTGGTTAGGTAACCATATACTTTACAAAGTGGTCTCTAGGTATTTCAGGTACCCACCTGGTACTATATATAGTTATTCCAATACTGTTGACTGTATTCCTTATGCTTTATTTTACATCCCTGTCACTATTTTGTAACTACCAATTAGTACTCCTAATCCCTTCATCTTTTTCACCTACCCTCTAAGCTCCTCTCCTCTCTGACATCCATCAGTCTATTTTCTGTGTCTAGATTCATTTGTTGTTGTTGTTGTTGTTGTTAACCCTCACCTGATGATAATTTTTTACTAATTTTTAGATAGAGTGAAAACGAGGAGTGAGGGACAGAGAGAAACATCGATGTGAGAGAGACTCATTGATTGCTTGCCTTCCTAATGACCCTGACTGGGGTTGGGGATTGAACTTGCAACCCTGGTACATGACTTTGAATAGAATCAAATCCATGACCTTTCAGACCTTGGGCCAATGCTCTACCCTCTGAGCCAAACTAGCTAGGGCTTAAATGTTTTTAATACTTAATGTTTCTATATTACCTGTATCTATAATTCCAGGTTGGAGAAGTCCTTTTGGGAAGGCAGAGTATAAATACTTTTATAAATAGACAGTGATTAGTAAAACTTTTGAGTAAGAAGCAAATGTCTGACTGCCATTGGATAGATTTGTGTGATGCAGACTGCTATTTATAGACAAATGAATGATTGTTATTGTAATTAATACAACTACATGTCAGACATTGTGATATAGCTACTGGTGTAGCAATGAAGGAGAGACAAAACATTTGATATTACTCCTGCTCTCAAAAAGATTGCAAGGTAGTAGATGAAGACACAGAAGATACAGTAAATAACAAACACCCAACTCTTTGTGATTAATTTTGGCTGGAGGAGAGGTTTATTGAACACCAGACATTTGAACAGTACATTGAAGAATGATTAGGCAGATTTCCCCTCGCAGTTAGGTAGATAAACGTGTCTGTCTGGGACAGCTGTCTCAAGTTACTAGACATAATTTATAAATTCTGTAACCAAACAGATGCTGACCTGTAAGAAAAAAAATTATAAACTTTTTGAGATCAGTTTTTTAATCAGTAATTTACCCCTATCTTTAGTGTACACACACAGACAGACTAATGTTATCTAGTTAGAGGTAATTTAAAAAGTGCAAAATGAAAGGCAGTTCTAAAATAGCTAACATTAATATAGGTGTAGTGCATGAAATAAATCTTTTATTTTGAGCTGACAGAGAGGCATGCAGTTTGAATTAACAGAGAACTATTATCACTACAGATTATGAAATAAAAGATAATAAAATAATGGTTTGACAGGGCTTGAAAAATTATTAGCTGGTCCAGGGTGCCCACATGTCTGGTCTGTCCTTGAATGAATATACAGTTAAAAATGTAAGTAGCGGTTACTGTATCTAGAAATGTAACATTGAACAGATGGATATTGAAGTACTGGGGACTTAGAGGAAAGGCAGGGTTGAAGGAAGATGCTTGAGCATTGAAGGTCTTGTTCAAGGCTGAGAAAGGCTTTCTGAGCCAAGAGGAAAGGCAGGTTGAGTTATTAGGAAGTGTGCTATTGTGGAAGAAAAGCTGCTACATTTAGAAGGGCTTCTCTGTCCTCAGGGAGGTAAGAGACAGATCTGCTGGGAATCGAAGACTGAATTTAGACTTGGGAGCAAGAAGAGGTTTGAAACATTTCTGTGAAGAAAGGGAATCAATAAGAGAGTCAGTGTTTGCTGCTCAGCATTAAGGACCAAGTTGAAGTTCTAAAGCACTAACTTAGATGAAATACTTTAAATAAATTTTTACTTTTTTTTTTTTTAAATGGACACTGGGAGAGTGGAAAACAATGGAATGTATAAATGATCAATTATTAGCAACTGAAGACATTGGTCATACCACAAGTCTCTAGGAGATGGAAAACCTGCCAATATTGAGCTAAAACATTTCCTCTCTAAGACATCTTTTAAGATAGCCATAATTGATCATCAAATTATTTACTCAAGGGATATAACTACAGCTAATGTGTGAGTAATTGTATCATGTGTTATATTTGATAGTTAGGCTTAGAGGTGTGAAGATTCTTAAAGCAGCTTATCTAATAATTTAAAATCTACTAAATACATAATACAAGCTACTATCTAGAAATGCTGCCTGCAGCAATATTTGGTGCTTTAAAATTTATTATTTATTATTATTATTATTATCATTATCATCTAAGTTTAAGTTGGAAAGGACCCTGAATGTTGCCTTCTCTTTGTTCTAGGACAACCTGTGAAAATGATAAATGAGATCTATTAATTCACCATAGCAACCAATGAATATCATATAATATTGCAGAAAAGAGTACTCTGATAACCCTCAATACAGTACAATTAAAATAATCTCTTATTTAGAAAAAGAGATTCCCTATGGAGATATCATCACAGGAGTGATTCTGGAATAATATTTTCATAATACTAAAAACCTTCAATCTGAAGTTTCTTTGCAAGCTGTCTAGAGTCTGTCAATATGATGTGGGAGAGAACATCTTTCAATCTAAGACATGTTTGAATGTGCACAAATGCGTGAGAACATTTCTGGAGATATCTTTTCTATATTCCATTTTTTTCTGATGGGGGAACTTACAAGGTGGAAATAATTTTGAAAACATTTTCTTAGTTTTAATTTGATTATATATGAAAAGAAAAGCCATGTGACGAAATCCAACTGCCCTTGCAGAGGCTGTGGAAACTCACTTCTCATTATCTTAACAGCTGTAGCTCAATGCAAGTTCTCCTTACCATTATATTATTCTATCATTTAAAACAGAAAGAAAACTTTACATATAATATATCCCAAAGGAGTATATTTCATATGTTTTGTTGGTTAACCAAAGGAGAAAATGTAGGGTAGATATTGATGGAGACTGAACCAGAATATATGTAAATTATGACAGTAGATTAAAAAGATTGGGTAAGACCCTGGTGATTTGAAAATGTTTTAAAAATAGGGTAAAACTCTTTTGAAAGCAGTGGACCATAAAAGATGACTGTGAAGAGAAAAAAGCAGAGTAAAATTATCGTATCAAATTTAGATAGGTTATAAAAACATTCTAGTACTTTTTAAATAATATGTAAACAACAAAACTGTCAAGAGTATATGCTGTGGTCCCAGGGATAGCACTGAGAGTAGGTTTAATTTGGAAGATGTAAAAGTTACTGATAATTAGAGTCTCTTTTGTATCTCCAGTAGCTATGACAATTGTCACTCTTGCTTTGACAAGCTCCCATCTCTGTGCACTGCCCTCTTTCCCAGCCAAATACCGTCTCCAGATCTATTCACTGATGGTGCTTGCAATGAATCACACACCACACCTTTTAGTAAAGTGGTCTTGTATACACCCTTACCACCACCCATACCAAATTTTGGTAAAGCTGTGAATGTGTGGAATTAGCATTTTTCTAGGGTGGTTTTCTCCAGATAATTTGAAACCTATATTTGGAAATGTAGAAAATGAGGTTTCAAAGTGGAAGCGAGCATATTCTAGGATAGTTTAATTGACCCAGATTGCACCCTGATAGATGATGAGAAGAAGACTGTTGAAAGCTGATTTCTAAATAGTCTCTTAAAATGTGGTTTAAATCTATTTCCTTCATTTTTATCCTAAGCAGGGTCTTGGGTTGCATTAACGGAGGACTTGTGCCTGGATCTTGGTATGTAATCAGTATCTTTTAGGGGACTGTGTACCTATCTGATGCTGAATTTCAAGGACATAGATTGGAGGAGTGTTTGGAGAGAATGACTAAGCTGGTCATTGATCCAGAGACCACATACCACAAGGACTACTCAAGGAAAGCAGTACGCTTACCCTGGGGAAGAAACATCCTGAACGAGACAGGATTGCTGACCTATATTTCCAAAGAACATCTGCTAGAAGTAGAAGAACAAGCTAGTCACTTTTTTTTTTAAAATAAAGAGTTAGAACCAGAGGCAAGAGATACAGGGAAAATGCTTTTAGCTAAGGAGAGAGTTCTCTGAACACCAGGGATTCTCTGTGTAACAACCCGGCCTGTCTCAGGAGGTTATGATTGCTGGAGGTCTTGAAGCTGGAGATGGCAAACCTTTGGTCAGAATTTCTTAACTGGGTAGATCGCTTTTAAACAATGCTTTTTACATTCGAAATTGCATACTTTGTTGAAAAAGTATTTGTTGACTGTGTGTATACCAGACACTGTCCTAGTGCTATGAAATGCAGTGCTGAATATAACACAAACCCTGGCCAAAGGTCTAGCATTCTAATTGGAGGAAATGGCATGTCTAACATCGAGTATTATGTGGTATAAATGGTATAACAGTGGAAAAGTCCTAGAGGGATCCAGGAATAGCAGCAAATGCATTCAGCAAATATTACACACTTTCCATGTTACAAGCATTTCACTATGTTTTATGCTCAGATTGTAACTGAGCTTCATATTCCTAAAGTCTTGTTGGTGGTGCCGAGCGAGGAGGGCTGAAAGTCTACAAATAAGCTATCATTGTACCAGTTGTTGTTGCGTAGCAAAAGTGTTATTCCTTAAGATAAAGACAAACCATTTCTGGCTCTTAATCGTCTCCAAATCAGTGATAAAAATTTCTACTACCTACACAATTAAGTGGTTAAGGTAGACAATTAGTCAACCGTTATTTATTTGATGCCAAATACATTCTAGTTAGTAGTGGGGATGTAAAAATAAAGGACAAACATTCTACCTTCCAGGAACTTGTAGTCTAATTGGGAAAGTTAGAAGATAAATAATAATTTAAAATTTTAACAATTCTTTACTACAGCATAATTCTGTATTTGCAGTTGAACTTCAGATATGACTAACTTCCACTCCAACTCTGAAAATTATCTGTTAAGTCAAAGAATGTGTGGTCACATTTTTTCCGTAAGATATCATCCCCATCAATCCAGCACTAAAGTGCATGTTCTGGATGCTCTTGTGTAAGTTTTTGTGATGTTCAGTCTTCTTTTGACTCAGGGGTAGATTTTGTGCCCATCCTTTTTAGATTCTCAGCTCCTTCAGGACATGAATCTTGTTTGTTCTTTGGGATTCTTTCAGTGCTTTGAGCAGTGGTAGGCACTGGGTTTAGAGTTAACTTCTTAACAAACTTACTTCTTATTTGTTCTCAGTGTTCTTAAAAACCTAATTTTTATGAGTTTAATATTCCTCCTTTGTATTGGTGGGTTTGGGTTCATTAGATCTTTGCAAGTTCTGATTTTCTTAATATAATTTCTATCTGAAAAAAATTACTTTATCTCCAAATTTAGTTCTCTTCCAATAGTAATTCCTCCATAATGCAATTTGCTTAAAATCACAGGGATGTGTTTGTAAAAGTTTTGTTGTTTAACTATTTTCCCTGCTGGGACAAATAGTTAAAGAGTTCGTTGGATGTTGAAGACTAAGGACTCATAAGAAAAACTGTTCCGTAGAATCAATCGTATGTCTGTTCTCCTTCTGGTATGATGAATGTTAATGCTGCCATAACCAATTTACAAAGTCCCCTTAAACTGTCTTCACTTTTATAGCTGTCTCAACACCCATGTGCAATGCATTTACTTATTTTATAGAAGGAGAGAAGAGTGTCGGGAGATTGAATGATTTATCCAAGATTATATGGCTTAAGAGGGGCTGAGCTGAGACTAGCATGCGGCTTTTGGCTTTGAGCTCTTTCTTTTTCATGCAGAAATTATGATGTTAACATGTATATTCTCATGCTGTGGAATGTGCACATGCCGTGAATTCAATAGGGAAACACATTAGTACATCTTAGCTGCGAACATTGTGTGAAGTGCCTTTTGGTGCCAAGTTACAGCAACCATCAAAATGTGCTTTTGAAAAACATTATAATAACTTGAAAAATTCTGCTGTGTTTTAGAAAAACATGATCAAGTATTTTACTCTTGTGTATTAGGCAGGGATAGCTATAAAGTAGGAGTATACTAATGTATTAACCATATCTGATGGCTTGAATTGTATTTTGGCAAATATCATAAGTAAAAATATGTCTTGAAACTTCTACATAATTAACTCTCTACTTTAAATTTCTGCATCTGTTTTAGTAATGACTACCTAAAATGTCCAATGTGAAACTTTATAGATCTAGATTTAATCCTGCTGATAATGGAAAGTGAGATTCATTTAGAATTCTTTTCTTCAGAAATGACCTGGATTCTAAATTGTTTATAAAACATCTTTATTTACCTTCTAAATTACCTTCTTCATTTTTGTTAGGAGAATTATTAAAATAAGATTAAACTTAAGTGCTTTTTCTCAGATAAAAGCATCTTTATGCAGAGCTGGGTCATATGATTTTAAAAGTTTAAAATGAAAAAAGACTAAATATGAAGAAAATTTATAATTTGATTCTCATCCAACTTTAAGATTTTATGAAAGAGAAAATGAAAACCCAGAAATGTAAGGTAGCTTGCCAGAAGCTATGTATTTATAGTTTACATATGATAATTATTTGTATTAATATATTGTTGACAAGATTAAATTAAGATATACTCAAACTATAAAGTACAAGTATTATCCCAGGGTCAGGTTTGGTGAATAAAGATTTCTTGAGAAGCTCTGAATGTAACTCAGGTTTAGCTAAATGGAAATGTTTTGCTTTTTAATTGCTGTTATTGATTCTATTCTGATCATTATGTTGGAGATAGTTTATAGAATTCAGAGCTGGGAGTTAGGGATTGAGATATATAAATTGAGGACATTTTACTATCACTTTCAACAGCTGAGTATCACTCACCAAAAGGGTAATTCAGCCTTCCAGTTCCAGGAGGAAGTTAAAAAGTAAACATTATGAATTATCACCTGAAGCATATTATGTTTCCTTTTATGATTGGAACATTATATATTTTCAAGTTCCAAACCAATCTCCACAAGAAGTTCGGAAGGTTTACCTTCACACACAACTTTAATAAGATTTGAAATGGGAGAATCTCAGAGGAGAGAGAAACCTAGGAGAGCATGTCAATACATAGGGTCCCATGTTAAGAAATCGTCCTCTGTCTCTGGGAGAGCCAGTGCAGGGCGGGAGCAGCCCCAGGAGTGACGGTGAGGGAATGTGTGTCCATGGAAATGGGCAATGAGAAGACTGCCCAGGTGCTGGGATTGGACGGTCTGTAAAGCAACACAACAACAAGCACAATACAGAAAATGGGCTTTTATCTAATCAGCATTCCTCCTTTGAAACAAGGGAGAATTCAGAAAGAAAATGAACTGGAATATTATGCAGCCATGACAAATAATGAGTTAATCATGAATTTACTCTTAATTGTAAAGGTCAATTCATAACCTTAGGTTTGGAAAATAAAGATAAAAAACATTCTACAGTACACGTTGATGTTTCTACATACTCATATACACACTTATATGTACGTATAGTGCCACTATATTATTTTATGAACAAATATAAAAGTGTGGATGAAAACCCAACAAGATGGCTATATTGGAGGCAGGGAAGCAGGTAGTAAAATTGCACTCTAACCTCTAATTCTAATTCACATGGCCAAATATTCTCTACCAAGCACTGCAGGTCAGATGTGGGCTTGGTGGCCCTCTTGTTCCTTGGTCAAAGGCCATTCTGATGTGGCCAGCTCTAGCTCTCTGTTATACTTGCTGAACAAATCAACGGAAAGAAATCCCTGCTTTGTGGTCTGTGTATTTTATTCCAGCAGAGCTCTGGCATTGAGGAGAAAAATAAGGACTTGATGAAAGACCTTACTTCATGTGGGGATTGATTTCCTCCAGGAATCAATACTGCATTTGCAGAGTTGGGCAAAGCTGGGGTTGACGAGGGTCCACAGGCAGACTGTGCTACTAAAAAATGGGACACAGGGATGTCAGAAAAGACTCTCTCTTGAAACAGGATCAGAATTTTGCTCCTGAGAAGCATTTTCTAAACCTTGTTAAGTGTTCATTTTTAGACATTATAATTTATTCTGCAATATTGACTTGCTCTTCATAATTATGATTATGGTCCTGAGCCTTATAGTCAGTCCTCCTGGTTTTCACAGGTTTCTCTAATGAGTGTGGTTCTCCATGTCCACCAGCCACAGGTCACTAGTTGTGGCACATCTGAGGCTGTCCCAACTTGTAAGGTTTTGCCAGTAGGACCTTGAATTTTCTGGGGCTGGTTGCTCTGTCTGTGGAGCTGTGTAAGAGAGGGCGGATGACTTCTGACTTATGAATTCTCTTTATTTTTCTAAGTCAATATTTCTTTCCCTGATTTCCATGTTTGCCACGATTCCAGAAACTTAAATTCTCATTTCAACACACAGAATAGGCTTTTATTTGATACTTGCTGATAGAAGAAAATCTTATTTCCTGAGTATTGAAATGTCTACTTATCTCATTTTAAGCAAATATTTCTTATCACATAAAATAATTTTGGGCTAGTAATAAATTGAGGTATTCTCTGCATACTGAATGGAATACCGGTGCTGGGCTTGGAAATTTCTGCGGAAGACTCCTGTTTCCTTTAGAACAGAAATATTCTGCTATGGAGATTTTAAGAGCGCTTTGTTTTTCTCCCCTGGAAAGAAAATAGCAATAAAACAGTTATTTTTTCAATCTTAGAATTTTAGTGCTTTAAAGTTGTCTTCAAAGACCAACAAGTTTTTCCTTCTGGGAATTAATGGTTAGCCCATAAAGTTTTAAATTGCCATTGGCTTAAGAATGTTTATAATCCAGTTTTGCATCCCTAATACTAAAATGTTTTCTCTGTATAGTGTGATGATAAAACCCTCCACATAACATTTTCTAATGCATTCAGTTCTTTACCTATATTACCTCAGCCCTGTTATGTAATTATGACTGTCCCCATTTCAAAGATGAGGAAATAGGTTACGGAGAGATTTAAGTAACTTGTTTGAGGTCATCCAACTGAAAGGTGGTGCAGCCCTCATTCTGTTAAATTCAATGGTTACTGTTTTCCTCAGCTGCATCGTACTTTCCCTACGAGCTATGCTGAGAGCCCAGGATGAGGCACAGCGCAGATGTGGGCTTTGTATGGAGAGATTGACATAGCACCTGAGAACACTGTGTATCTCCAAGCGACGTGAATATCCCTTTCTTCTCCTGTCAAGCTTGCATAGGTTTTATGGTTTCTCTTCCTCCTACCACTTAACTTTATGCTCCATTTAGTCTCTTGGCTCCTTTCTGTAAACATTCTTCTGCTCAGCTCATCACTTGTTGCACTTTAAGTTCACAAGTCTGGGCCTACAAGGAACCGACACCTCCATCTCTGACGTTTATTCCTCTTTCCAACCGTTCGAGGCACTTGAATGTTACAGTGTCAATTCAAACTCAAACCACAAATAAGAACAGTGCTTTAAGAAGAAGAGGAGGGCCCAGGCCGGTTTGGCTCAGCGGTTAGAGCGTCGGCCTGAGGTCCAGAGAGACCCGGGTTCGGTTCCTGCTAAGGGCACGTACCTCCCTTGCAGTTTGTCCCTGGACCAACGGCCCTGGTTGGTCATGCCGGTGGCAGCCACTCGATGTGTCCCTTTCACATCGATGTTTCTCTCTTTCTCTCTATTCCTCTCTCCCTCCCACTCTATCTGAACAAAAAATGGAAAAAATGTCCTCGGGTGAGGATAAAAAAAAAAAAAAAAAAAAAGAGGAGGCATGTAGCTAAAATGATGTACTTAGCCTCCCTATTCCCTTTCTACTCAGAAATAAAATTTATTAACCGACATGTGTTGAGTATTGTATATATAACCCTGTGTTTGAAAAAGCAGAGTTTGAGATGATTCAAAAATTCACAGTTTGCTTTTGAAAAGCTTATCATCTCAAGGAGGATACAAAATGTTCTAATCAGAATTATATAAATGGCCTATATATACACAAATGGCAGCATGGATGATAAACATGTTTCTGGCCATGGGGAAAGGTCTCAGGGCTAATGGAAATGTGTGATGGTTTAATCTGGATGTTGGGGTCAAATATCACGTAGCTAGAAAGGCCCGATGCGGCCATGGGCACTGGAGATGATTTTTATTTGAGAACACTGGCTGACTAGGAGAGTTCTTTTTTACCTTTTCAGAGTTCTGAGCCAATTTGCCTGAAATATATGTTGCATTTATATTTTATTTTTAAGAAGTACAAAGGAAAAAATGCAGGAGTAACAGCAGTGTTAGCTTCTTCTTAAAAGATGATTTTAAAAAGCTGGAACCAAATCAGTAAATGTCAAGTGTATGTGTTATATTATCAGTCTGCCTAACCCAACACTCAAGGGACACTGATGCACCCAGGCACACAGAGCAGGCTGGCCCTGTCTGATGCCCTTTCCTGCTCTGTAATCCCTCAGCATTAGCTTTGTGCAGCTGAACCAGAGGAGTAAGAACAATTAACGTGTCAGTGCCTTTTATTTTTAGTGAATTATAATTTGCATGTGAACCAAAAAGAAATAAATTATAAAATTTCAACTTAATTTTCCTAGAAGAGTGAATTGTGATATGCTTTTCTTTCACAGAATGTGGGTAGTGACTTTCATTCCCCCCCAAAAGAGTGTATCTGTTTCCCACTTATTTATTTATAGGTGAGTCTTTCAGGCTGATGAATAAAATAGTCTTTCCCCACCAGATATGAACAAGGCATTCAGGAGCATATATCTAGAATGTTTGGACCAGGTAATTTTCAGGGGAGAGCTGTCCTGTGCATTGTAGGATGTGTCACAGCATCACTGGTCTCTATCCACCATGCCATTAGCAGTCCCTAAGTTGTGATAATCAAAAGTGTGTTCACCTGTAGCCAAATGTTCTTTGGGGGCAAGAGGGCAAGGACACTTCCAGCTGAGAACCTCTAACATAAAAGTATGAACTATTAATAATGAACTTATTGACAATGTTGTGGGAGCAGACCATTCCAGTTGATAACCTGACTTCCACAGGGAATCCTGAAGGCTGGAACTAAGTGATATTCAGGGAAAGGGACTCTGAAGAGTGAATCTAGTTAACTTAGTGGCTGTTTTTTGTCATGTTTACTGTGTGATGACCAATTTGCTCCCATGTTTCAGAGAAGACTAAATCCATCTTGAGGCTACCCAATGACATACCCAAGAAAGAAGATGTAATATTTTAAAAAATTTTTTTTCTTTATTGATTTTAGAGAGAGAGGAATGGAGAGAAGGAGAGAGAGATAGAAACATCCATGAGAGAGAACATCGATTGGCCGCCTCCTGCATGCTCCCCACTGGAGATTGGGCCCACACCCTGGGCATGTGCCCTGACCGGGAATTGAACTGGCGACCTGCTGGTGCATGGGTTGACACTCAACAACTGAGTCACACAGTCTGGGCAAAAATGTATCATTTTTTAAGCTTTGAATCTTAATTGGTGGGTCAGATCCTCAAATTAAAAATAAAAAGGAAGGGTATTAAGAAGTACAAACTTAAAATTGCCAAGTAACTCATGGGATGTATTGTAGAGCATAGGAATGTAATCAATAATATCATAATAACTGTATGGTGACAGATGGTTACTAGACTTATGGTGATTATTGCATAAAATATATAAATGTTGAATCACTAAGTTGTATACCTGAAGCTAATATAACATTGTATGTCAACTATAATTAAAAAGAAACTTAAGTCCGGCTGGTGTGGCTCAGTGGTTGAATGTTGACCCACGCATCAAGAGGTCGCTGGTTGTGGGCCTGATCCCCAGTGGAGGGCATGCAGAAGGCAGCCAATTGATTTTCTCTCTTATTGATGTTTCTATCTCTCTCCCCCCCTTACTTCCTCTCTCTCTCAAATCAATAAAACAACTTAAAAAACAACTTAATTAAAAAAAAATTAAAAAACAACTTAAAATATAATTTTTAAAAAGACCATGAAAAGGCTCACAAAGCATTGCTTCTTTGCTAATGGCAGTACCTTATTATTTGATTATAAATAATTTATGGAAAAGAAAGGGAACTAATGAGCAAATGGAGAAAGTGGGAGTGTCTTCCCAAGGAGACAATGACAGGACAATATTGTTAATATTGCTGAGGGCAACTAGGTAAACATTTAGAAGTTAGGCAGTGCAGTTCAAGACAGTGAAAACAAACATTAGGTCAATGCTAAAGACTATTCTTTAGTTATAGACTCAATGCTTGTTTCCCAAAAGGTCAGTCACTTTGGGAGAGGGGCATCTTCTTTTATAAAACCTGACTCTTGAGTAATGATTTGAAATCTCACCTGCAGGCTTTCCAGGCAAAGAGCAGCATCACTTTTCCCTCATTTTGAGGCAGGGCCATTCTAAACCATCTATACTGGGACCATAGACTGAAATCCCTTCTCATTAGAGGAGATGGGAAGAACTGTGGGCTACTCTTCATTAGTACAGTCTAAAGAAACTCAGCTACCTTCAGATTTATTTGGTGCCTGGAATAGAGAGAAGAGTGTTCTCCCAGTTGGCTTGACTGTCTGGCAGTCAAAAACAGATACTGTTGAAGTTGCTTGTTGAGGAAGGAGAATAAAGAATGAATCTATTTACATTGTTGAGTCTATTTCTTCTAAATCATCAATGCCATCCTTCTAATTTTTGCTTTTTATTAACATTGACAATAACATTAATTATTAAAATGTATAATATTTCAGAGTTTCTCAAGAATTTTCTCCCTTGGTCCTTGAGTTTTTGGCAGTTACTCCAACATATTCTTTTTATTATTTGTTCTTTATTAAGTTTATTGTGACATTGGTTAATAAAATCATATGGGTTTCTATTGTACAATTCCACAACACATCATCTGGTCAATGGGTTAACAATGACATCAAGGTTAACAATGAGATCAAGGAAGAAATCAAAAGATACCTTGAAAGAAATGAAAATGATAACGATAATACAACAACCTAAAAATCTATGGTACACAGTAAAAACAGTCCTAAGAGGGAAATTGATAGCATCACAGGCCTACCTCAAGAAACAAGAAAAATCTCAACTTAAAAATTTAATTTTACACTTAAAGTTACTAAAAAGAACAACAAACAAAGCTCAAAGCAAGTAGAAGGAAATAGTAAAAATTAGAGAGAAATAAACAGAATAGAGTCCAAAAAAATACAAAAGATCAATGAAAACAAGAGCTGGTTCTTTGAAAAGATAAACAAGATGGACAAACCTTTAACCCAATGTATTCTTAACTTCAAAGTCACTAGATGAATCTATTGACATACCCCTAAAACATCAACTTGATATATATGCTCCAGGACATTTGTTTTACCTACATTTAAATCTTTTGATCCTATTCCCAGCCCTGCTACTAGTTGGAGAAATGCAAAGTGATTTGAAATCTACAAGTGAAAGGAACATTCTAGGGAGAATGATGTTATTTTCTAAGCACAAGGTTCTAAGCACTTTCACTGTGAATTACTGTATTAACACGTAGCGTCCTTTAATTGAAAAGAAGTAAAGCTCTGTTAATATTTATGCTGTTTGTTTAAAAAGGTGATGTCAGAATTCCCTGGGCAGCTCACTTCATTTAATGTACACAGATCCTTAAACTGCGGAGCAGGCTGGGTGGACACCGGCTGCAGGCATGAATCGCCAGCCTAGCAGGCTGCTTTCAAGTTCTTTTCTCAGAAGTCTCCATCTTTGTCACTGTTTCCTTCAAGGTGTTGAATAATTTAAAAGTGGCAGGTGCAACAGTATATTGAAAAAAGATGACAGCTGGAGGCATTCAGCTTACTTTTCTGTCCCTTTCATCGAAAGCTACCAGTGTTTTGCACTGTGTGGGGGACAGAGTTTCAGACTCTATTTGGATTTAGTCTCAGCAGACTGCCTGGTTATAATAAAGACTCCTACCTGAGAACAGCGTGCAAAAAGCTTTGCTCCACAGTACTGGTGCAAGCCCGTCTTCCTTCAACTACACTAATATGTGTTGAGATACCCATACTTTTCAGGGTACCTGTTCATTTTCAAGGGAAGATAGTTTTGGCACACTGAAATAACCTCAAATCAGGTGCCACTCAGGGAGTGCATAGCTCTGGGAGGTGGGGTAGGGTAGAGGGATCCAGGCTCAGGGATGCTTTAAGCTCCCTTTGGTAGGTTTTGGGGTATTGCATTTCAGATTGACTGTGTGCAGTGAATTTGCATGATGCCCTACGTTGAGAATCTTCCTCCTTCGTGTCTGGCCTATATTAGAAGTTTAAGAGAAATGCGTAATATTAAATAAACAACACCAAAAGTTTGGGAGGAGACCTGAAGTTGCTGAGAAGAAAGTCAGTGAAAACTGGTATGCAATAAAATGCACAAAAGCTGATTCTTTGGGAAGGCACATTATGGAACCCGGGTCCCCTAATGGATAAGGGATTAAAATTGGGGCCATCTGCTCACTCCCTAATATCCTCTAATAAGAGAAAATCTGTGAATAAAGGAACTCTAACTACTCTCTGAGAAAACATTTGAGCAATTGTGAAAGGGAAATGTAACCAAATCAGAGCATTTGATTTAGCAGAACAGAAATTTAGACTTGAAATAGGAAAAATAGGGCAAAATTACATGCACATCAAATTGAACTAAGAAACAGTAATAACAAAAGTTAGTCTGAAAATTGAAGTCCTTTTTATGAAAATCAGCCTAAAGTGCACCCCTCACTGCTGGCCCCCTGGGCTGCTTCTCTTCCAGGTCCTCAGGTCGGTTTGGTAAATTATTCTGGGGTAAGAATAGAGTTTTGTGTAGCATTGCTGATCTTCAGCTTAAAAGAGGAATGACATTTCTCTGAAAAATGCTTGAACAAAATTAAATTTTAAAGTGGACTTCTGAGCCGTACTCTGTCTGGGCTCAGCAGGTGCCTGGCACACAGGACTCTGACAAGTTTGCTGCATCCAAGTGGCAAAAGAGGTACTAAGTGGGGCAAACTTTCCCATGGGGGTGTGTGTGTGTGTGTGTGTGTGTGTGTGTGTGTGTGTTTCTAATTCTAACTTCCAAGATTTTCATATTAGAATGAGGGAAACAAACAGATTTGCAAAAAGGCAAGGCATCTCAAAAAATGTTTGATTAGCTAAGGCTGGGTGGGGTGAGTCACATACACACTGTTTATATGTAATTATTTTTTTAGGAATAGATATAAGGATCTAAGAGACTTATCAGGGTATGTTATTATTTTACCCTTTCTTCCTATAAAGTTATTTTGGCCAATCTGTCTCTCCTGTTAACAAAATAATGAGTGATTTTCACATTGCTCATTTTCATTATAAACATAACATTTTCTTTCTCTTTCTCTTTCTCTCTCTCTCTCTCTCTCTCTCTTTTTTTTTTTTCACCAAGATGAGGTCTTCAAGAGAATTAGAGATAGAGATAGGAAAGAAGGTAGGGAGGGAGGAAGAAAAAGGGAAGAGGAGGAGGGGAAGAGGAGACAGAGGAGAGGAGGAGAAAATAAAGGGAGGAAGGACAGTAAAAAAAATATTAAATAAACAAAGGTAGCCATGGTGGGAGGTTGCATTTACTCATGGTGAGATCAATTAGAGGGGTCTTACCTCTGTCCCTAGAAGTTCTTCTAAGGCAAGAGTTGTCTGACTACAATTAAAACACTGAATTAGGATTATATTATGGTTGAGAAGATGAGTATGATTGTTTTGTCTCTACACATTGCACCGCTTTGGCCTTGATTTCTTCCAGTTGGATTTCCCTCCACCTTGCATAGCCCTCATTTTCCAGGGACAGTCTCTCCTAGATTGCTTTGAATGCAATCCGTTCTCACTCCTTTACCGTGCTGAGTAGGATTCTTAAGATGCTTCCTTGAAATTTAATTAAACATGTTTCTGTTGGTAGTTCTGAGGTGCTATGTAGGCAATAGTTTCAGGACCTTGGGGAAATACACAGTTTATAATTATGAGTAGATAAAAGTTGGGAGGGACTTTAAAATAGATGTTCTTTAAATCCATTGCTTTCCAACTGCTCACCATAAAAAAGTTTTGAAACTCTGTTGCTTGCACATTTGACAATGAAACCTAAATTTTATGTCGTAGTTGCAAAGCATGTAATTTTAATGTATTTTTAGTATTTTCATATTAAAATAGAAGTATAACATTTCTTTTTTCAGAGTAATCATCATATCTGGAAGCTACAGTTATTTGTTAATCACCTTTTCCATTTTAAAAAGTACATGACAAGTTCTTCCTTGACTTATGAACATTTTTCATCAATTTCTTTCCTCCACGAATTCCTAGTTCCATTTAACTTTTCTCACAGAATTTAAAGTAATATATCTATTGATGAAAGTCTTTAAAAATTTTTTTTTCTTTATTAACTTTTAGAGAGAGAGGAAGGGAGAGGGAGAGAGAAATAGAAACATTGATGAGAGAGAACATTGATTGGCTGCTTCTTGCATGTCCTCCACTGGGGACCGGGCCCACAACCTGGGCATGTGCCCTGACTGGGAATTAGACTGACGACCTGTTGGTGCATGGGTCAATGCTCAACCACTGAGCCACACTGGCTGGGTGAAAGTTGTTTATTAATCATCCTTTTATATCTCTCTGTAATAAAATATTTATATAACTATAAGTATTTTTTATAAATTGAGTTCTCTTAAGTATCATTGATCAAAACAGTATAATTTATAGATTTGATGATTAGTAAACATAAAGATGAAAATTATATTAAAATGCAAGTCAATAAAATGTATGATGATTTAAAAAAGCTTAATTAGTTCATGTATCTTAGAGTATTACTAGTGCTGGAATGAGAAAAGGTTCAGTATAAATTCTATTTTAGTTTTTATAGTTTTAAGTGCTGAGAACACATTCATGTAAATGAGTTGATAAAAATTTTATCCTTGCTCTCTTTTATGTATTTAATTTAAAAAGTGTTTATTCTCTTTTGTTTAGTAGATGCTTGTTTTTCATTGACTAGGCATCCTGAAAGAGTATCACAGGTTTTAAAGTTTGAGTCAGTATTACTATGGTTTGAAATTTGACTTGGTAGTGCTTACTACAATGAAAAATCTACTTTGTAGACAATGCTGTACTATTCTTTCTAGATCTCTCCTTCAGGTCAGAAGTACCAACTCCAGGAAATTCTGGCAGCTTGGGCCACTGATGGCCCCCCACTGTACCCTTCACTGGCAATTGCCCTCAGCTACTGGGAACTGCCGGGCCCAAGGTTAAGTGGGCAGTGCTGTGGCCAGTGTCTGGCTGGTGCAGAGATGCAAAGCCTGCTTCAGTGAGGATAAATCTGCAGGATCATCTGAGCTCCAGAGCTCCCTGTGGAATTTGCCTGAGGCTTGCTTTTCGTTCTGTCCAGTCCTGCCTTCCTCACATCCTTCCTTGCAGGTGTATTCCTGGGGACTTAAGCCCCTCCTGCCTTTCTCTCCCTTGAATCTGCTCCCAGGAATCCCACTGCGAAACATTCATTATCTCGCACTTCAAATTGTGATTCTGCAGAAGGAAGTAAAAAAAAAAATCGCTCTATTTTGGGTTGAAATGATATAGCGAATTTATTTCACTTACAGTGATTATTTTTGGTGGTGTCTTTTTGTGTTATTTGTAATGTGAGATAGCTATATCCAGTGGAGGACAGCTGTTGAAAATATGGCCCACCCTTAAAAACACTCTCTTTGATATTTTCTGAATGAGCTAAAAATATTTTGGCTATGCCTCCTGAATGATCTTTTTTCCATTCTGCTGTGAGAGGTAGGGTAAAATACTCAAATTTAATTTAATAATCCTCAAATATGAAATGACTCAATAAAAACTATGTTGTCAAAGACTTGGTTTCCAATAGGAAACACACACACACACACACACACACACACACACACACACTTTTCTCAGCAGCATGGAGCCTAGGGAAAAGCTAACTGCAGTTCATGAATAATGCAGAATTTTGCTGTTTTTGCCATTTCCATCTGTTGTGTACATGATATTTATGATATTCACAAGATAAACTGATAGAAGTGTGTGATCTGCTAATATGTATATTTTTAAAAGCTTTAATTACTGTTTTTATGCAAGAATGATGTCATGTACTCTGACGCCAGGGGTATGAGAATTAGGAAATAAAATAGCAACACAAACAGCACAGACACTTTTGAACAACCAGGCATTTTACTTTTAATGAACAATACTTGATTGAGGTGTTATCCCATTCCAGGATCTCAGTGTATTTGCCAGTATTGGTTTCTGATTGCACGTTAGATGACAACAGAGAACTGTCTGGGTGCAGTGATTCTGTCTTTCCCCTGCTGATTCCCACCAGCACCACTTCTCAACGGATGTGTGTTGACTCAGCTGAATGAGTAGGGATTACTTTTTTTTAAACTTTAATTTAATTTAATCTTATTTTATTTTATTTCATTTTATTGTTGAGAGCATTACAGATGTCCCCCATTTCCTCCCTTTGCTCTCTTCCACCCATCTCCCACCTCACCCCAGGTCTTCACCTATTTTCTGTACCCATGGGCTATGCATATATGCATGTAAGTTATTTGATTCATCTCTTCCCACCTTCCCTCCCACCTTCCCTATGAGATCTGTCAGTCTGTTCCATTCTTTCATGTCTGTGATCCTATTTTGTTCATCAGTTTATTTTGTTCATTAGATTTTTACATATAAGTGAGATCATGTGATATTTGTGTTTCTCTAATTGCTTATTTCACCTAACATAATAATCTCCAGGTCCATCCATACTGTCTCAAAGGATAAGAGATCCTTCTCTTTTACAGCTGCATAGTACTCCATTGTGTATATGTACCACAGCTTTTTTATCCACTCATCTACTGATGGGCACTTGGGTTGTTTCCAGATCTTAGCTATTGTAAATAGTGCTGCTATGAATATAGGGGTGCATATATTCTTTCTGATTGGTGTTTCAGGCTTCTTAGAATATATTGCTAGAAGTTGTATCATGGGTCAAATGGCAGTTCCATTTTTAATTTTTTTAGTAAACTCCATGCTGTTTTCCATATCTCACACCTGCGAGAATGGTTACCATCAACAAATCAACAAACGACAAGTGCTGGTGAGGATGTGAAGAAAAGGGAACCCTAGTGCACTAAAGTGAGAATTACTTTTTGGTTTTTAAATATTGTGTTAACCTTGGAACTGATCTTGGCAATTAAAGTTTTAATGAATTGAGACTCCCCAGATAAACAACACAAAAACACATTTTTCTTCTTCATAAACCAAAAGCACAAACCGCCCCAACGTCCCCCAGAAAATGTATAATCTATAGATTTTCTGAGTCAATGCAGTTTAGTGGAAAGTAGTCTTGATGGAACAACCAGCTTGTCCTTACACAGTGTAAGAAAACCACCAATTCACCATGTGGCTATGAGGAGTCATAAAAACCTCTTTGAATGTCGCCATTGTAATTAGAGAAATGCAAGGTTTGGGGTAGGTGATTTCAACCATTGTTTCAACACAAACATTTTTAAGAATCTTATATATACTTGATTTTCACCTTAAAAACATTTATTTGAGAGTCCTTCTAGATTCATAAACACTATTTAATTTTTACAACAGCTGGCTGGCCTTTCTTTCTTAAGGAGCAATGTTGTAAGTTTTTTTTTTAATGCCCTTGTTATTTTTTTCAAGCCCAAATGTTTTCCGGGTATTTTGATTCTCTCTCTTTTTTTTAGGGGTGAGGTGGGGCGGTTAGTAAAATAACTTGGAAGCTGCCTCACCCCATTTTTTAGATAATTGTGGTAGTCCAGAAAGAGGTCAATTGGCTTATTTTTAAATCTGGCTTGATTTGGTGACTGTTATCTGACAATTTTCGTGAGTTTAGACATTTAGAGGCATGCGAGGGCATCTTAGAAGTGTTCACATGAACTGAAGTGGGAAAATAAAATTCCAGGTGTTGGAGGGGAAGATTTGTTTCTGAGTATTTTGTGGAAGTAGCTTGTCATGAATTGTTGACATTAAAGTAGTGGGTGGTAGATCGAAGATAAAACAATGCCCCAAATATTTCTTCCACACTGACAGAAGTGACAACAAATATTAATTCTTTTGGTCTAGCAATATCCTCTTTGAAAAAGTAAACCTCATATAGTCATGTGTGTAGGGTTGTGTGCATGTGTTTTGAAATTTTGAAATTTTACTGGTGTGAATTGGTTGAATGCTTTATTTTTATTCCAACGTTTAAATGAGTTTATTCTGTAACCTTTGTAGCCGCCACAGGAAGGTTCTTTAGTTACTTTCTAGGAGAAGAGAAGTCCATGGGAGACATCCATGTATCTTCAGCTGGTGGGGGATAATCCCCACAGCCTCCCACATAAGTGTGCTAGTCACTGCCCTCGATATACCCACTTCCTGCTTCCTTTTTTGGATGTGCTCCATCAGTTATTTGAAGACACACTGAATTACAATAGAAATGTAGACAGTTTGTTTCTGAACGATTCCTGATGTTTCTCAATGCTTACTTGGAGGAGAGAAGGCGATACGCTGTCATATTTCTCTCCCTTTCTGAAGACCATCTGTATACTTACCAATCCAGTGTCCTCCATTCTGGGGGACTGTTTCCCTATGAAAATCAAGTCCAGGTCACTAGTTTCTTCCTGTGACTTAGAAATTTTCCCCTTTCCCAACCTTTGAAGATAAATATTGATATTAGGGACCATATATTATATTTTGTATCTCCCACAGTTTATATATATATCTATATATATATATATATATCATATATAATACCTAACATCTAGGTACTTTTCATTAACTATTATAACAATAGTTTCTATTGAGAGTTTTTATTTTTTTGTGTGCCTGTTTTTTATTAAGCATTTCACATGTATCATCTCATTTAGTCCTTTCAATTCTATAAGGTCACTGTTAAAAATAATTCCCATTTTATAGATGAAAAAATCAAGACTCATAGAGGTTAAATAGCACACTTGAGTTAACACGCATGCACTTGTGTGCACACAAACATGCACATACACCATTGCTTCATGCCCAAGCTCTTCTCTCAGTTTCTGTCGACTCCATAAACAGGAGAGAAGAAAGCTATCTGTTCCTGTCTTCATGATGGGGCTGGACTAAGTGTCTGCAGAGAAGGTAAATGCTTTCAATCTGATTTGCATCAGGTTTTTTCTGAAGTACAAAATCAACCTACTATATTCCTACACTTTCCTGACCACTAGAGTGAGATGTGTGGCACAGAGAGGTGGTAGAGGTGAGAGTGTTCATTTCATCCAGCACAGATCTTAACTGAGATATTTGAGATGAGTGGACGCAGGGGGGGGGGGGGGAGGGCGTGGAGCATGTCTCCTGGGAAAATGGAACTAAGTGTGCTAAGAAAGAGCTAGTTTTGCACAACCATGAGGTAGTGTGACAACTTGGCTGAAGCAAGTCAGAGGGGCCAAGTGCTGAGCTACCTGCCTCCCAACTCTACCTTGGTCCTATGGATCCTGGCTGAATTTGAAAATTGAGTCATCAAGCTTTTGGTTATTGTTGCCATGGATTCAGTTTTCCCTGTACTAATGGAAAAGTTTTAAGTGGAGCACACTATGGAAAGTCATGTTCTTCAAGACTGGAAACCTTACCTGTTTACAGTACCTGACTATGTGGCCTTTTCCACTGAATGTGGTTAAGCTAGTTGTTCTTATAGAAGTCACTTATCTAATTAAGTGAAAAGTGCACAGTAGGTAAAAATGAAAGCCGTTTCCATTTGTACAAACTTGAATGCGGAGGAAGAGAAAATGACCTCACTGAGTTAAACTGTATTTGCAAATTGGTGTCAAAACTGTGTTAATTGGGAGAAAAAAATAAGAAATTGCAACTACTTCCACAAGAAAGAATTAGACTCCATGAAGTTAACTTAAAAGCAAAGTGGAAAATTGTTTAAAATTAACCATTTCAATAGAATTTTAAAAAATATATAAGCATCCCAGACTTGAGACTTCCAGATTCTAATTATAATAAATATAATTTAATTCCACTAATGTTCTTACATTAGTCTCATTCTTTATAAAAAATAAATTATGTTATATATTTTCAAAGATTTAATAGGTGCATGTTACTAAATTATAATTCAAATATATGAAAAGAGAGAACCATCCAATGCCTCTCTCCAAAGAGAATGACAGAGTTGCTTTCATATTTTCTCAAAAGTATTCAAGACTTTATTTTTCCTTATAAAAATAGTGCCAAAATTTGCATTGTATACATCATCCAATTTGAAATTTGTAAATATATATTTAAAAAAGCAGACTCTTTATGGTCACCACTCAACCCTTTGTGGGGTTACCTCACTGCATTAGTTTTTGATATGTACTTGGAAAATGCAAACTTATTTATTATAGTATTTGCTTAAGCAAAATCTAATTCAGGAGGCAAATCTAGTATAATCAAAACCAAGGAAAACACATGCCATATTATAATGTCAAACTGAAGTACAATTTGCCCCATGCTTGGGTTATTTTGGTCACAGCTCTTCATAACTATGCTGGAATAGGGCCTCCTATCTTACCTGTTCTATCCCTGTCTTGGTCTCACTGAGGGAACTCTTTATCTGGTTGTTAGTTATCTGTACTGAGATGGAAGGTATTTTAGGGGGGCCAGTGGTAACACTTGAGTCAGTACTGCATCTGGCTCTGATAAAGAGACCTGTGAATTTCTTTCCTCTACCTCTGAGATGATTTAGGACAAAGCATGAAAAAAACATCAGCATTGCAGCATTCCAACTCTGAGCCCTTTTGTTGCTGTGGTCAGAGTAATGACATGAGTTTAGAAATGGAGATTTTGTCAAATTGTCTATAGCTTAAGGATAGCACATCTCTGCAAATGTTTTTGAGGGCCTGGAATTAAGAGTGAAAAACAGTAACTCTGAAAACACCAGGGTCAGACCTTTACTAACATGAGTTTGCCCTCACTAGGAAGCGTATAAAATCAGCAATAGCCATACTGCTAGGACGATAATGTTTAATTCTGAAAAACAGCTAAAAATTATTTCTTTTCCCGATACAGCAGAATGCAGTCTGACAAAGAAAAGACTGTTTTACATGTAATATTAATAACAGGCTAATGATGATTCAAGTCTTGTAATTCCTCCCTCTGCCCTCTGGCCATCACCCTCCTCATCTCCATTGCTCATTCCAGAACCCTAGGATATGAAGTATCACTTTGCTTTTTGCTAATAACACTCCTGTTCTTGCAGGAGAATGAGAACAAGTGTTATCAGCTTCAGCACTGGCCCTGCTAGTTCGTGTAAGCATACATACAGGCTCTTTGGACCGACTGAGTGTTGTAGGCACCATGATAACTTTACCCATGACAGTAAAAGAGAAATGCTACTCTTCAGTTTTCAATCTTTCCCTCTCCTGGACATTTGTCCCTCAGAATTCTCTTCAGTTTCAAGATCACAACTGTGACAGCTTAATATTTTTTAAAAACAATTTCTCTCACTATCTGCTCTACTCTGTCGTACGTATCATGCTCAGTCATTCGTCATTCAACCTCTGGACCATCCATGATTTAGCATCCTATAAACTCTTACTAAAGAATCAGATGCATGTGTTCCAAAGAGATTTCATTGTCTGCCCTGTAAAGGGTGTTCAATAATACAATAGAAGAATTAAGATCACAGTGTTATGCCTCAGATAATTTTTTCAGTTAAACCTTATTCTTAAGGAATTTGTAAATCTTTGGGAGGTTTATGACAAAGATGGTAGCTGCTTTTTTTGGGGTGTAATTAGGTTATTTTCTTTTTTTCTCATGTACTGTATATGTTCACTGATACAGTTTACTAATCCATTAGGTATGTTTCTTATTCTCTTCCAACCGTCTCTATGTCCTCTATGACTGTCAAATCAGAGGATTGTGAAGTAGAGATGGATTCAAAGGTTTCTAAATAATATTTACTAGCATGGAGAGATTGTCTACCAGACCTTAAATTTCACCATTTATGTTTTAAACTTGATAAAGAAGAAATTTGTCACTATTGAAAAAAAAAACATGTGGTCTTCTCAGTGCTGTTGCTTATGTCTGCCTACAATTTCAAGTTCTCAGTGTTGTTTTGACTTGCAGACACCATCCAACTGTAGTTGACACTCCACCCACTCATTACTAACCACTAACAATGAGTATATTCTCTGAATGTCATTAGTAAAATTAAGTCCAATTCATCAAATAAAAAGTTGACAGAACAGCCTGGTTCAGACAAAAATCTCCAGTGATAATGAGATATGCATTTGCTGTAGACTAGTTGCCTGGTCACTGATGTGTTTCTCTACCCTTCACATTTTTCTAATGAATAGTCTGGGAATAATGAATTTTCCTTAGGGGTCTTGGAAAAATTCTTATTCAAGTATTTGCTGAGTATCTTTTATGATATATAGCACTATGCTGGAACCTGAGAAGGAAGTCAATAAAAAAAGTTGCTAATCTCTAGGAATCCAAGATCTAGTTGAGGAAATATATACCAGTTAAGACACAGTAATACTTTTTTACCTGTTAAGAGCATTTTATACTTTTCAAAGTTATTACATGTGTGTGTACAAAATCACACACACACATATAACTGTAAATATTGTTTAAGGATTAAATGAAACGTACATGTATGAAATTATTTATATATAAGCATACATATATACATACGTATATACACATATATGTGTGCATGTATAATTTTATTTAATCCTTATTTAATTAACCCTGTGAGACAGAGTAATGACTTCACATCATAGATGAAAACCCTGAGGCTATATAATATTAAGTAAAATTGCAAGTAAAACGACCATTTTAGTACAGATCTCTGGATTCTGAGCCCTGTGGTCTTTCTATTGAAGCATAAATTCTTTTCTTAAACTAGTGTAAGGATGAGTCCCCAAAGCATAATGTAACAGGTAAATGCTGTGGAAGGCTTGCTTGGAGGAAGTGGGGCTTGAAGAGAACCTTGGACAGTGGAGAAGGAGAGGGCGTATCAGAGAGAGGAGCGTGCAGTAAAGTTTGGAAGGCCACATATGTGAAAGAAGAAAGAATTTTACTCAGTGTTTTGAATGAAAGTAGTAAGATCCATTGTTTCCGTACATGTGCCTGAATGTGGAGGGTGTATGCGTTTGGATTTTTTTTTTAAGGATTGGACTACATGAGTCAATATAGCACAGTACAGGATGAAATCAACACTTTGGGAAGCTTGGGGGGATATATGTGGGCATGGAGTCAGAGAGGTGCATTATAGGACTTTAGCAGCAATGAGAAGAGGTGGAAAAAAAAAGTCAGGATAAGGACTCCTTTGAAGGACTTTGTAATCTATCAGCCAATCTAGTGTTATGGATTGGGATTCTAGCTCTACCACTATCTAGTTTTGTGACCTGGACAAGTTGTTTATCTTCCCCAAGTCGTAATTGTTCTTGCTTGATTGGTTTGTTTTGGAGATAAATAAAATAGTCCACATAAAGTTAATCTTAACCCTGTACCTAGCATTTAGTAAACATTCATTAACTGTTAGATATGTATTTGTAAAAAGAGGGAGAGAGAAAGAGAGAGAGAGAGAGAGAGAGAGACATCAATTTGTTGCTCCAACTATCTATGCATCATTGGTTGATTCTTGTGTGTGCCCTGACTGCATGGATCAAACCCACAACCTTGGTGTATCAGGATGACACTCTAACCTACTGAGCTACCGGGGCAGAGTAGGAGGTAAGATTTTTAAAAGATAACATATCACATGAGAATGTTTTAATTCCTTAAAGGAACAATGCTCTCTTAAACCAAGGCACTGTACTGTTCTTTAAATAAGCAACCAATACCTACCTTCTCTGCGGACAAACATTTTTTAAATTTAGATGAACAGTTTTTACCATGATGCAATATTAGTGACTCATGACAAAGATAATAAAACTGAGAACCACCTACACATCTTACACATCTTTAGAGGTACGGTGTAGTAGAATAATAGTGTTTCATGTTTTTGAGCCAGTTCCTTCAGTTGGGATTCACAAGATGTTTGTCATTGTTGCAACATTTAGACTTAGGAGGATAATTTGGGCCTTTACGGAGGTGACTTCAGATTCAGAGTTTGGCAAAGAGTAAGTGCCTTCCATTTACTCAATGCACATAAATGTTGAAGCCCTGTGGAGTAGTTGAGGATGTCTGTTAAGTGTGTCATAGACTGTATGAGGACAGCGTTAAATAAAAGTAGGAAGGCTTCTCTCATTCCACAGGGTCAGGATTTTAATGATTCTTAAAGGATTTGAATAATCAAATCACTGTGGCAGATTTTCTTCTCAATATTTAAATGACAGTCAATTCTAGGAGCAAACTTAAAAGTCTAAAAGGATATAGGATTTGTCAGGTGGAGCAGAAATCTTCTCTGGTCTTCAGTAGGAGGAACTAAAATTACCATCCCCACCCTCATCGCCCACTCAGAAATGTGCTTTATTCAATTTTAGCATGAATAGCCTGGCTGCATTTTAGAGTTCATTCTCCTATGGCTTCCCAAAGGCAATTCAAGGAATAGGCAGCTACCAATAGAATATAAAGTTGGTGAAAGCAGAAAGGCCTAGATGCTTGAAATATTCTCTCTTCAAATTATGAAGAATAATTGGGTCACCCTCTCTAGAAGAAATGCATGTGTTATATTTTGTGTAGGTATAGATTGATTTGTCCTAGAATTATATAATCAGAAGATACCCTGACGTATCATTGTGGTCTAATTTTCTCTTCCGGTTGGGATAGCAGACCCTGAGCTTTGGAAGGCTGTGTTCATTGCTTTGCTCTTGTCTAGCACTGAGCCTTGGCTCTTGTGGGTACCTAAAGAAAGCATCATAGTTTGCTACTGCTGCTGCTGCTGCTGTCACCACAGTCTCCCTTGAATGGTACAGAAAAATCTCACTGGCAAGGAATGTGACTGAGAATCAGAGGGAGATGACTGACTACTCTGAGTCAGGTTGTGCGGGTGGAGGAGAAAGGAGGGAATAATTGGTGTCCAATACAAAGAGGGCTACGCTAGAGAATGGGAGGCAACAACTTCACTGATTTCACATGATGTCTGAGGCCATTTCTATTATGACAGTATGTTTCAAAATGTTGGTTCCTTTCCGTGGGGAGGGTTTCCACGGATCAATACCACCCCAGAATCAGGAGAGGGCTGCTGTGGATCATCAGGCTTTCTGTCTTCTGATTCTGAGAAACCTAAAATAATTTTGTACTGACCTAAAACTACTTTGGATGGACTGTTTAGAGACTATTTGTAAACATCCTAAGATAATATATTTTGCTTAAATAGTATATCTATGTGTGTGCTATGCTATATATGTATGTATAATTACAAATAAATTTATATTACTCATTATATACAAATATATACTTTTACTATATGCAGCAGTGGGGAAAAGTCGGTTTATAGTTGTGAGTATAAAAAACACAGCATTTTATGTATTATTATGTATGAATTATTGTATTATACATTTGTATTACAACAGTAAACCTATTTTTGCCCACCCCTGCGTATAGTAAAAATATATAAAGAGACATACATTTCTCTATAAATATATAGTTATATATTATTTATCTATTTATTTTAAAGGAAGAGAAATATTTATTTCATATGAGAAAGGCATCTAAAAAATCACAGAATTTTAAAGGTACACGTTTACTTTCCTTCTTTTACAGATGAGTAGAGTGACTTCGCTAAGGTCTTAGGAAAAGGCATAACCCCACCTGAAACACCTGTTGCTTTCTCGAAGCCAGGATGCCCTCTGATACACACTTGAAGCTAGAATAGTGGCTCCCGGTGCTGGTGGAGGGATGAGGCTGTTGGTCTTGACGTTGTACCCTTAGGGTAATTCTGAAATGTCCCACCTCTAACTCTGACTTGATGTTCACTGTAGAAGGACCAAATAGAGGAATGTGAAGAAGCAACTGGCTTAGAGGATGCAATACAACTTCAGTGGGAAAATTACACAAAGTTAATTTGCCATTAAATGCAAATGAATACATGGTCTTACAGTCCTATACCCATAACTGTGATCCTGAAGAACTACCCTCCTGGTTCCCATTCACAGAAGTGGGTCTTTACCTTCTGTAGTTTTACTATTAATTGAAGCATTCAGTCTCTGCCGTGCTTTAAGGTTTTGTTGTAAGGGCAGGAGAAACAGAGCCCATGCTCAGTTGTGGACTCTTTTCAAAGATAAACCCCTAGTCATCCCTTCACCAGAGGCGGTGTATGGGACGCCCTCCACCACAGGCCATCTGAGCACGCTGCTGTTGGGATAACATTGCTGTGCACAAAGCTTCTTTTTTCTTCCTTAAATCTTTTTGCTTGAATCCAGGTTTCTTCACAACTGACTCATTTTTTTCCCCTCCTGCCTTTGCTCCCTCCTGTGAGCTGTTCTGGGGAAAACAGCAAATGAGTTTAACATTTGCAGCCAGTGGCTGGAGGTCACAAGACCAGGACACTTAACTTAATATGATACGGTTAGCTTTGTTTCAAATTAAAATTGGACCCAGTAATGTCTTAATTCTCTTGTCTAGACAATTGTCACGGCTGTAAATTACCATCATCATAACTATTGAATGGTTTATAATGACCTTACCAAAACATTATTTGCCAATCCTATAAACTTTCTGAACATGCTATTTAGTTTATCATAATTAATCTATTAAGAGACGACATACACATCCTACATTCTCTCTCCAAAGTGACATTTGTGGATTCAATTCTTTTCTCATTGTTAATGCTACGCTGTGAACTCACTGCTGATCTAATTCAGTCCTCTGTCTGTCTGCAACAAATTTAATCAAAAAATCATTATCTAAATGTGATATTCTTCTTTCTCTATTCGAGACAGTGGCCTCTGTACGTTCTTGGTGCTGTTCCTCTTATGTGATTAACACTGTTTACACCTATTTTGTTCAGGGTAGAGATGGTAGTATAATGCACAGGCTACTAATAATTGTGTGCAAAATGAATTCAAATGAACTCTCTTCAAACAAGAGCTTGAAGAGTTTGATGTTCAGGAGATAGACTTATGTACCTAAAGGCTTGTGTTCAAATATAGAAGCACAGCCTTTACACCAATCTAAGTAACAAACCAGTCCACCTTAGAAGTGTAGGCCAGCTAATTATACAGTCACAAGCTCAGCTAACATCTAAACTGCCTATGCCATGCTCTTGTGTGTGGTGGTGATGGTGGTGGTGGGTGTTACAGGAGATTAAGGTAGTAGAGAGGGAGGGCAGATGCCAAAGGGCATTAAGAACATGTCTGAAATCCTAGTAGCAGTACTTCAGTTCCTCTAGGCATCTGCAAGGGATGTTCTTGTCCTTTATGCCTGGGGAACTCTGAATCATCCTTTGTGTTGCTCCCCTTTCTTTACCAAAGCACCTTGCATATAGCTCTCTCCATTGAAACTTCTGTTGTTTGATGATTACTATATGTCTGCATGTCTGTTTATACCAGTAAAATGTTATCTCAAGGGTAGGGGCATTATCACTGCCAGGGGCCAAGAAATAAAGGATTTGGGATTGAATTTTATTTTTGCTGCTTTTTTTCCTGTTGGGGTAATTTTCTTTGCCACCCTAGGCGTGATTTTCTTCATCTGAAAATCAGAGGTAAAAATAGCATCTGCTTTGAAGGATTTTTGTAAAGGTTACACAATATTAACTATGATCACTACTATTATTATTATTCATGTTCATGTTTCTATAGTCATTATAAAACATTTTCTTCAACAAAACACTACTTTTTTTCTCTTATCAGTCAATCTTTTAGTTCCTCCTATTTTTTTAACTAATATGTAAATTACATAACCATAAATTCGCTTTCAAAAGTATACAATTCAGTGGCATTTACTGTGTCCCCAGAGCTATGCAAACATCTTAATTGCAGAAAATTTTTATCATTCCAAAGAGAAACTCTCTCTTCATTAGCAGTCACTCTTTTGTCCCTTGTTTGGCCCACCAGCTCATGTCAACCATGAATGCTACTTTCTGACTGCATTCACCTACAGGGGGCATTGCATGTTAATGCAATCATGCCATATGTGGTCTTTTCTGTCTGATTTCTTTCACTTAGCATAATGTTTTCAAGGTTCGTCCATATTGTGGCATGTATAAATATTCCATTCCTTTTCATGGCTGAGTAGTTTTGTATTGTGTGGATACTACCTTTTGTTTAGCTATTCACCAATGGATGGACATTGGAGTTTTTTCTGTATTTATCTATTATGAATAATGACACTATAGATATTTGTACACAACTTTTGTGTGGACATATTTTTAATTAATTTATTTTTGTTACAGATGATTCTCCTTTTCCCCTCATTGACACCCTCCCACCCCCATGGACATATATTTTTAATAATCTTGGGCGTAAACTTGGAGTACAATTGGTGAGACATATGAGTAACTCCATGTTAATGATTTAGAATTGCCAAACTGTTTTCTAAAGTGGCTGCCCCACTTTTATACTCCCACCAGCAGAGAATGAAGATTTCTGTTTCTCCACATTCTTGCTAACAATTGTTTCTGTTTGCCTTTTTTATTATAGATACCCTAGTGGTGTAAAGTAGTATCTCCCTGTGGTTTTGGTTTGCAATTGCCTAATACCTAATCATGTTGAGCATTTTTTCATGTGTTATTGATAATTTCTGTATCTTCCTTGGAGAAATGTCTATTTAAATATTTTCCTATTTATTACATAGGTCATTTGTCTTTTTATTGTTGTGGTATAAGTGTTCTTCATATATTCTTTATTACATGACCATTGCCAATACAGAACTTGCAAATATGTTCTTCTAGTCCATAGAAGACATGGTTTTTATTTTGGTTTTCACTTTCAGGATGGTGTCCTTTGAAGCATAAAGGTTTATGCAGTTCAACTTATTTTTTTTCTCAAAAGATAACGCTTTTTGGGTATCATATCTAAGAAAGTATTGCTCAATCGTAGGTCATAAAAAGAAACCTTCTATGTTTTCTTTCAAGAGATTCATAGTTTTAGCTCTTACATTTATGTCTTTCATGAATTTTGAGTTAATTTTTGGATATGGTGTGAGGTGGGGGAGGGAGGTCCAATTAATTCTTCTGCATATGGATATCAGTTATCTAAGGACCATATATTGAAACAACTGTTCATTCTCCTTTAAATTTTCTTGGTACCCCTGTCAAAATCAATTGAACATAAATGTTAAGATTATTTTTTTCTGGACTCTCAATTATATTTCGCTGATAGATGGAATATGTCTGTTTTTATGCCAGTACCACAATATCATAATTACTTTAGCTTTGTAGTAAATTTTGAAATTGAGAAAGATAAAGTCCTCCAACTATGTGTGTCTTTTACAAAACTGTGTTGGCTCTTTTTGAGTCTGAATTTCATATGATTTTAGAATCAGCCTCTCAATTTATGCAAGGAAACCAGGTAGGATTTTGTTAAGATTGTGTTGAATCTGTAGATCAGTTTGTGAAGTATTGCAATCTTATATTAAGTTTGATTCTTGGAAGTGAAATATCTTTCTATTTATTGTCTTCTTTAATTTCTTTCAATCATGTAGATTTTAGTATGCAAGTCATACACTTCATTTGTTAGCTATATTCCTAAGTAGTTTATTGCTTTTGATGCTATTATAAATTATATTATATTGTTAATTTAATTTTTTGTAGTGTTCATTGATAGTGTGTAGAATCACATTTGATTTTTTATGTGTTTCCTGCAACCATGCTGAATTTGTTAATTCATTTTTATCAATTTTTAATTGAGTGTTTATGATATTCTATGTATAAGATCATGTCATCTGTGAATAGAAATAGTTTTCTTCTTTTTAATTTAATACCATGAAAAATTTTTTTTTCTTTATTGATTTTAGAGAGACAGGAAGGGAAAGGGAGAGTGAGATAGAAACATCGATGAGAGAGAACATCAATTGACCATGTCTTGCATGCCCCCCACTGGGGACCTGGCCCACACCCTAAGCACATGCCCTGACAGGGAATTGAACTGGCGACCTCTTGGCACATGGGTTGATGTTCGACCACTGAACCATACAGGCCAGGCTGATCTAATGCCTTTTATTTCTTTCTAGATGGTGCCTAACTGCACTATCTAGAACCTCCACTACAATGCTGAATAGAATCGGTGAGGGTAGATATCCTTCTCTTGTTCCTCGCCTTTGGTGAAAAGCTTTCAGTCTGTCACAATTAACTATGACATTGATTGTGGCTTTTTCGTAGATGTCTTTTATTGGGTTGGGGAAGTTTCTTTCTATTAATAATTCATAAGGTATATTGGTTTGTAATTTAATTTCTTGTGTTGCCTTTTTTGTTTTGTTTTGCTATTGGAGTAACACTAAATTCATAGGATGAATTGGGAAGTTTTCTACTATATTTTTACATTCTCTACTATATTTTTGGAAGTATTTGTAAAAGATTTATCTTAATTCTTCTTGAAATACAGGGTGTCCCTCCAAAAATGTATACAGGGTGTCTGTAGATTCTATTACATTTTGAAAATGAAATGTATTTTAATAACCACTGGCTTTACAATTATTCAAAGTTGTATATACATTTTTGGGGGGGTACACCCTATATTTAGTGTACTTCACCAGAGAAGTCATTTGAGCCTGGGATTCTTTGTGGACAGTTTTTTGATTATCAATTCAATTAAGTACTTGTTCATTTTGGTGCATTCTGCTTTTCTTTCTTTTTGAGTCAGTTTTAGTAGTTTGTATCTTTTTAGGATTTGCCTATTCCATCTAAGTTAATGAATTGTTAGCATACAAATGTTCATAGTATTCCCTTAATGCATTTTGTTTCTGTAAGGTTAGTAGTGTTACCCTTTCTTTCATTAATGATTATAGTAACTTGAGTCTTTCCCTTTCTCTCTCTCGCTCTCTCTAATGGTTTTTCAAAAAACCAACTTTGGTTTTGTCAATTTTCTCTGTTGTTTCTACTCTCTGTTTTATGCTTTGTTATTTATTTCTTCTTGTCTTTCTTTTTATAGTTTCTTACAGTAGAAGATTAGGTTTTTGCTCTGAGGTGTTTCTTTATTTTAATACGGGCATTTACAGGTAAAAATTTCAATGTAATCATTTATTTAGCTAAATCTCATAAGCTTTTTATACTTATTTTCATTTTCAATTATCTAAAATTATTTTCTAATTTGTAATTTCTTTTTTGATTCAATGGAATGTGTTTTTAAATTTCTACATATTTGTGATTTCCAAAATTCCTTCTGTTATTAATTTCTAACTTCATTCCATTGTGGTGAGATAACACACTTTATATAATTTCAATCCTTTCAAATGTATTAAAACTTGTTTTATGGCCTAATAGATGGTCTCTCCTGGGAAATGTTCCATGTGCACTCGAGTTCTATTCAAATCAGAAAGTCTAGGATTCTATTCTGTGAAAATCTTTTCAAAATATATGGTGGGGTAAAAGTAGACTTACAGTTGTTTTTATGGAAAATAATACAATAATTAATACATAATAATACAAGAATAAACTCTGTTTTGCATACTCACAACTGTAAACCTATTTTTGCCCTACCCTGTATTTAGACATACGTCATCATTTAGATGTTAGTGTTCCTCAACCAGGAATGTATAAACATTTTCCCAGCGTCTCTGTGTTCCCTAAAATAATGATCCATTTTATAATTCCATTTTGACTATAGTCTAAAGAAGAATGATATAAGAATAATACAACCCTCAGAATAATAAAGCATGTTCCGAGGCTCTTAATGGAATATGGTCATGCAATTTCAGTACCCACATTTTTTAATTGGATTGATCATATAATTAGCATGAAGGAGTGCTATCTGTTTATCCTAGGTTAATGAGAAAAGACTAGAGTTCTCCTCTATATGTAACCCAAGCGTATGTCTGCCTGTTTCATATGTACACTGCAGGAATTACTATGCCAGTGGAGATTCCAAGGAAGTTTGAATAGAGAAAGATGTTGAGAATATTGTCAAACTTTAAATGTGCATGCATACTATTATATTCAAATTGAAAACAGTTATTTAATTTTGGCAAAACAATATAGTCTTTCATATTACTGTTATTATTTTTTTGTATTTTTTTTTTTGTAGTTTGCTTTTAATTTATAAAGTAAATTTTAGTTTTATAGGTGTAAGTGAACCATAAGGACAGAGCAGGCATATTATACCTAGTTTTATATTGAATATTGTTATAAAATAACTTGTCAACATTGGCCCTTAATGAGACAATGTTTTCTTTTAAAAGGGATATTCACATTACTGAAATTTGAAAGACACTGTACCATTCTGTTTTGAAGGGCATGTAAGACTTACCTGTTGACTCCAATGAGCTATTTTAGAGAAAATAATGTTTATGTTACCCAGAGAAATATTAAACTATTTAATGACAATACTCCATTTACTGTTACAGTAGTTGCTGTTTCTCTGTTTTGTAACCTTAAGTTACTGAATCATAATTTATTTTACCTAGAAAAAAATTACACCATGTTAATACTGGTAAATTTTTGAGGCTATATTCAAGGTAATATGCCCAGGCTAAGAACTTTTTTTCAGAGTGGGTCACCAAAGTTTACTTTTAAGCTTTTCTTATTTGAATAAATATAACATGTTGAGTGAAGAAGCCTTATCAAAGCCTTTTTCTCCTGTTGGGATGAAGTAGTTAAAATTATAACTTCACAAACTATACTCACTTCCATGTCTATTATCTTATATCATCACAGCAATTCTGTGAGGAACTTATAATTTCCATTCAACAGATGACAAATGTGTGGGTCAAGGGGTCAAATGAATTGTCCCTATCACAAACCTGGAGGATCTAGCTCTGATTACAGGTGTTCTGGCTTCAAACCCTGGGCTTCTTTTACCTATCATGTGGTTTCTCAAAATAAAATTTAAATTAATTTTCAGATAGAAATGGAAATATCTAGGGAAGGTATAATATTAACTCCTAATTGAAATCTTTAAAAGATAAACTAATTCTATATTTGATATGGTTTAGTATTATTGTTATCATTTTTGCTGCATATATATTTTTATTGAGATATAATTGACATTTGACATTACTTTCAGATGTAGAATAATAATTTGATATGTGTATATATTGTGAAATGGCATAATATATCCAGTCAACATCTTTATTATTATGACTACTGTTATTTTTTATTATAGGCTTATTTAAAAATTTTTAATTACAGTTGACATTTAGTATTATATTAGTTTCAGGTATGCAATATAGTGGTTAGACATTTATATAATTTAGGAAATGATTCTCCTGATAAGTCTAGTACCCACCTGTACTATACATAGTTATTACAATGTTATGGTTATATTCACTATGCTGAACTTTATATCCCATGACTATTTTATAACTACCGATTTTACTTACTAATCCTTTTATCTTATCCCTTCAACCCTATTATTATTTAAAAATATATATTTCTTCTATATTACCAAAAAGGATTTAGATAAAACACAGTAATATACTGCTGATCCTTTAACTCAACTTAAAATACAAGAGTCAAGTAATTGAGGAAAAAGATAAGGAAGTAATAAAATTTGTGAAAGGTTTGTGTTAAGCCCTGGCTGGTGTGGCTCAGTTAGTTGGAGTATCGTTGCATACAATAAAGGGTGGTGGGTTCAATCCCCAGTTGGGGCACGAGGCAACCGATCAATGCTTCTTCTGTCTCACAGGGATGTTTCTCTCTCTCTCTCTACCTCTTCTCTATAAAATCAATTTAAAAAAAAAAAGGTTTGTGTTGAAAAACTTAAAAGACCACATCATAAAATTTTACTCTTAACTTACCAGATGTTAAGAGCAAAATATTTCTAGTCTAATGCAATGGAACTTTTAAAACTTTTTTCGAACATATTTTCCCCCTAACTTCTAAGAAACTTATTGGAGGTAAAATTCTTTAGGAAGAATCTTTGGAAGAGAACATAGTCTAGGTATACACTAAAATTTTTACCAACTATGCATTTAAAATAAGTCCAGAAAATGAAAATGAAAAATGCCACATTTTGTGGCATGTTCTTTGTGGAGAATTTTAGGAAGTTTCTTCTTATAGAAATGATTCCTTCTACAAGAATTTAAGCTGCCACCTCTTAATTTCTTCTCCCACTGTCTCATGGTCTTGCTGCAGTCAATAAATAACATAATTTTTCCACTGAGCATCTTCTTAGACATAAGTCCTCAGAACTATGAAAGAAAACAGAGGAGAATAGTTTTATCTTTTGTTTTTCTTATTAAGGTAATTCATTTAAGTTTAGGTCCTTTCTGAGTTTGAAGATAATGCATGTGCTTTTAGAAAATTTGGGAAAATATAAAGAATCATGAAATGTGTGCTCATAATTCCAGCAATCGTAGTTTCTTGGTATATATACTCAATACATTTTTAGCTTATGTGAGAACATATGATTTCTTTATTTGACATTTTTAATGGTATTTAATTCCCTTATGTTATTGAAACACTTTCATTTTTAATGACTACAAAATATTCCACCATCTGGATATAATCTGGCTTTTTTAAAAAAAACCACATCCTAATATTGAACACTTGGGAGATTTTCAGTTTCTCAATGTTGTACCACACTCTTATACATATATTTTTGTGGGCACTTTAGCTTATCTTCTTATAACTACCTTATAGTGGTAGTTTCTAAGAAAAAGTAAAAGGTCCAACATAATAAACATTCTAAATTATTTTGATAAGTATCACCAATTGCTTTTTAGATTCATACCAATTAATACTTCTGTCAGCAATGTCTGACTGCATCTAATTTATTGGGCTCTCATCTGTATTAACATTCTTGTTAATTCTGTGTTCATTTGATAGGCAAACATTATATTGCATTGATTTAATTTGCATTATTAAAAAGATGGACCATTTATTTTGCTCATATTTTTAAAATTATCTTTATTGTTGAAAGTATTACAGATGTCCCCCCTTTTTGCTCATATTTACAAGTCATTAGTCTTCTCCATATGAGAACTGTCTAAATCACCTTCTTACCTTCTCCATCATTATTTATCACCATTCTAACTCAAGAAAATAGAATTATAGAATTATTCTAATCATTGCCTAATTGAGTATAATTCAACCTCTAACTATACCTAAGAGTCTAGATGGATGTGTAGCCACTCACTCGATATGTAGGTATAGAGACTGGACTGTGATGTCTTGGATACTTAGTGGCGTGTGCCCACATGCTTCCTGCCTGTTTTTATTGCTCCTCTTACCCTTCCTTTTACTTGTTCCCTCCCTTTCTCCCATCTATTTTTCTCTCCATTTTGTTCTCTCCTCAATGTAAAAATTTTGATATCCTTGTAGTATACTGGAATTGGTAGGCTTGCATGTGTCTTTGGAAATAGACACATGCAAGCCTACTCTTCTTGGCTCCAGGCTGTCTAATGTGCCTATCTGACCTTCCCTTCCATGTTTTCACCACCCACGACAGTTTCACCGTGGGTACATATAAGATGCCTCTTGAGACAGAAACCTACTTAGAGAAAAAGAGTCCTACACAACTGTGCAAAGAAGCATTGTTATTATTATATATTTCTTATATATTATATATTTCTCACATTTACTTTAACTCCTTCAAGGACATTGCTGGTGGTTACATTTTACTGAACACCTTCTGTTGTAAGCCAACTGGGCTTCCGTGTGCTTTCGCAGTTAGTCCTCAAAGCAACACCATAGAAATGCTATGCTCCTTATTTCATCTCTGAGCTCTGAAAAACCGTGGCCCTCTTGTGTCAGACTACTTTCCCCCGTCACATAGCTAAGAAGGAGGTGGATTCGAATCTAAGTCTCACTGCTTCTGATGTCCAACAGAATGTATTTCTTGAACTATCTGGCAGTGGGTGGGGACGTCTCAGCTTGTGCTCAGCTAAAGTGGTGCTCAGACCAACTTGTGGGGTGGGTTTGGATGGGGTGAAGAGAGACCTCTGTGCTGCCAGCAAATGGCTGAGTTCATTGAGGAGCAGGGGTAAGTCTGGGTTTCCTGTTCCCAGCACATGGTAGGTACTAACAACTGTTTGTTACTACTGAATGAAAGAGGCTTTTCTCTAGCTTACCATCTTCTCTCAAATGAAAGCAGGGTTGACTAGTCTGTGGGCAGGGACAAACTGGCAGTCCTTATCAACCCTTTCTTAATGACTCAGCCTGTCTTCAGCAATCTGTTTATGCCTTCTTAATTTCTCGTTATTCAAAATGAGGCTAGCAAGCTCCAAATAATGTGATTAAGATAAATACATTTTGAACTCTTCGAATAGATGATTAATGTGTAAAAATAGTGTTTTATTTAACTTGACTGATTATCTAATTCGTAATTTCTGAATTTTGAAGCAATCTTTAGGGAATGAATTATGAACATATCATAGGTGAGTCTCATTATTCAAATAGGAAAATATTTGTTGTTTCTCCAGTCTTGCACATTCCTACAAAACACATGGCTTTTGTATAATGTTCATGTAGTGCCAGTGCTATAAAACTACCTGCGGGCAGGAATGGTGTGCTCTATCCTTCCCTCCAGGTCAGATGGGCTTGCAAGTGTCTCTGGAAAGAGAAGTGAGTTCTCTGACACTTTACTCACGTTTGCTGTGCCAACTGCTCAATGGTGGCACATTACACACTGCACAAATGAATTTTGAAAATGAATAACTACAGTAACTGTGAATATGTTTCTTTTCATTCTTTTTGAGGTCTATAGTTATACAACTCTATACAATAAATCTGCATCTCTTATGAGATGTTCAGTACGTTAGTCAGCAAGAAATATTGAGAAATAAAAGATCTATATTTTATTTACCTTTTAAGAAACTTGAAACTTGCTAACACTGAAAACTAGGGGTCAGCAAACTTTGTACAGAACCAGATAGAGAATATATTTGTGGACCATGGTGATAAATTGAAGACATTATGTAGGCACTACATAACAAGAGAGAACACAAAGTTTCACAAAATTTTATGAAATTCAAATGATAATAATGATAATTGAGAACATTTTTTAAAATAATACGATGTTATTGTATTAGTTTTCTAGTGAAACTATATCAAATTATTAAAAGCTGTGGTTGCTTAAGCAACACAAATTTATTATCCTACTATTCTGGAGGTCAGAAGTCTAACATAGGTCTCACTGGGCTGAAACCAAGGTGATGGCAGGGCTGTGTTCCATTTGGAGGGTCTACTGTAGAATCTGTTTTCTTACCTTTTCCAGTTCTAGAGATTGCCTACATTCTTTAGCCCATGGCCCCCTTCCTGCATCTCCAACACCAGCAGCATAGCATATCTCTAACCCTGCTTCCATCACCAATTTTTTTCTTCTTACCACAGCCTGGAAAGATTTTCCACTGTAAAAATCTATGTGATTATGTTGAGTTCACCTGAATAATGCAAGATCATCTTCCCATCCTAGGTCCATGAATTCGTTCCCTGTGGTTGCTGTAACAATGTGTCATGAATGGGTGGTTAAAAACAACAAATGTATTCTCTCAGTAGTGGAGGCTAAAATTTCAAAATCAAGTCATCAGTGACGCCATGTTCTCTTTGAGCCTCTACACAGAATCCTTGCCTCTTCCTAGCTTCTGGTGATAGCCATCTGTCCTTGGTGTTCCTTGGTGTATAGCTGCATCATCTCGATATCTGCTTCTCTCATCAGACAGTGTGGTCCCTGTGTCTCCATCTCGTCTGTCTTCTAAGGACACTAGTTATGTTGGATTATATCTCACTCTAATGAACATGTCTTCACTTGATTACATCTACAAAGGCCCTATTTCCAAATAAGGTTACATTTATAGTTAATGAGGATTAAAACTTCAACTTATCTTTTGGGGGACATGATTCAACCCATAGCAGTCCATAACCTTAATTACATCTGCTAAGTCCTTTTTACTTTGTAAAGAAAAATATTCATAGTTTCTGTAATTAAGGCATGGACATTTTGGGGGATCATTTTTCTGCCTACCATGCCTACTGATAAGAACATTAAAATTCTTTTCCTTGGGAGATAACATTTGGTTTAATTGGGATTTTAAACTTAGTGTTTTGTATCATCAAATTGATTGCAAATCTGGAAAAATCATTCTGAGCTATGAGTCATACAAAAATACATAGAGAGTTGCATTTGGATAGCAGGCTCTAGTTTGCTGACTCTTACTTGAAACAAAATATTATTTAGACCAAAAGCCGAGAGTGTTACTAACAATACCATTTAGTGTAATGATAAACTTGATTTGAAAAACATATTAGAAATTCTAGTCCTAGTTTAGCTGGAATATATATGTGAGAGTGACCACATAGTAAAACACCCTTCTGAGTGGTTTGAACAAACTTTCCAAATTTAGGATGCTTAATATTTATAATTTATTTATTTCAAAGGGATGCTAATATCTAACCACCTGTGAATACAGGGGTGGGCAATAGTAGTTTAATAAAAATAATAAGTACAATGATAAATAAATAAATAATAATACAAAAATAAACTGTGTTTTGCGTACTCACAATTGTACACCTACTTTACCAACCCCTGTATTTCTATAGGCTAATATGTATAATTCAGCAAAGAATATTATATATTACATACATTCTTCCCAGGCAATTAATAGTAAACAAAATATGACTGGGCTTCTCACTTAGAAAAAAGACTACCTAATTCATAAAAGCATATATACCTTATATAAATTAGATCATTGTAATTGTCATTGAAAATGTCAATATTTGAGGAGAATTACAGCATGGAAGTGATGATGAGCAATCCTAATTAATGTGCATACTGTCAAAAGAAAAGCACCATCCCTCTCCAAACAGGACATACAAATGGCCAAGAGACATATGAAGAAATGCTCAACATCACTAATCATCAGAGAAATGCAAATTAAAACAACAATGAGGTATCATCTCACACCTGTCAGAATGGCCGCCATCAACAAATCATCAAACAACAAGTGTTGGCGAGGGTGTGGAGAAAAGGGGACTCTAATACACTGCTGGTGGGAATGCAGACTGGTGCAGCCGCTATGGAAAACAATATGGCGCTACCTCAAAAAATTAAAAATTGAACTTCCATTTGACCCAGTGATCCCACTGCTGGGAATATACCCTAAGAAGCCTGAAACACCAATCAGGAAGAATATATGTACCCCCATGTTCATAGCAGCACTATTTACAATAGCTAAGATCTGGAAACAGCCCAAGTGTCCACCAGTAGACGAATGGATAAAAAAGCTGTGGTACATATACACAATGGAGTACTATGCAGCGGTAAGAAAGAAAGATCTCTTATCCTTTGAGATGACATGGAGGGACCTGGAAAGTATTATCCTAAGTGAAAGAAGCCAAGCAGAAAAAGACAAATACCACATGATCTCACTTATATATGGAATATAATGAACATAACAGTCTGAGGAATACAGTAGACCCAGACACATGGAAGTAGGGCACAGACTGACATCCCTCAGAAGAGGGGATGGGGGGGGGGAGAGATAAACCACAGAACTTATATGCATGTATGCATGACCAATGGACATGGACAACTAAGCCGGGGACAGGGTGGGGGGGGGGGGGGGGGTGCCAATGGGGTAAAAAGGTAAAATATCTGTAACAAAAAAATAAATAAAAATTCATAAAAAAAAAAAAAAAAAAAGAAAAGCACCATCAATTTCAAATAGTGTGTTTTTCAAAAAAGAAAATTACTATATCTGTTGACATTTAACCAGCTAGCACTTGGTTATGCCTTGGAAGTCAATGTTAAATAACCTTTCTTTGACTAGATTTTCATGGAAATTATATAACCTTTTACTAAAATCACATTTGTTGTTTTATTTGCATTAGTAATAAAATGTGAAGTAAGGGAGATGTAATTTGGATGGAAAATATTAGGTAAAGATGTGGAATGATCATATTTATAAATATATTTTAGAATCCACATGACATAAAGAACTGAACTGATCTGATTCATAAATCTTTCTTGAGGGAGGAATTATATTCTTCAAAAATCTAGTTTTATATTTGGACTCTTAAACTTATGATTTAGTTTTACTCTTATAAATTATCACAGAAGATAAAGAACATGATCTTTGTAGTCAGACTGTGTGGGTTTAAATCTGAGATCTACTGTTTCCAAGCAGGCCACTTAACCTCTTTAAGTCTTGATTTACTTCTCTGTCAAATGGATATAAAGCTAGTACGTAGGGCCCTGGCCGGTTTGGCTCAGCGGTTAGAGCGTCGGCCTGCGGTCCCGAGAGACCCGGGTTCGGTTCCCGCTAAGGGCACGTACCTCGGTTGCAGTTTGTCCCCGGCCCTGGTTGGTCGTGCGGGTGGCAGCCACTCGATGTGTCCCTTTCACATCGATGTTTCTCTCTCTCTTCCTCTCTCCCCCTCCCACTCTACCTGAACAAAAAATGGAAAAATGTCCTCAGGTGAGGATAAAGCTAGTACGTAGGTCCCAGCTGGTATAGTTCAGTGGATTGAGCCACATGCATCAAGAGGCCACTGTTTCTAATCCTGGTCAGGGCATATGCCCAGGTTTCGGGCTCGATCCCCAGTAGGGGGTGTGCAGGAAGCAACCAATTGATATTTCTCTCTCATCAGTGTTTCTAACTCTCTCTCTCTCTTCCTCTCTAAGAATCAATAAAAACATTTTTAAAAAGATAGTATGCAGGTATAAAGTGTTTAGGAGAGTGCCTGGCATATAATAAACATATAAGTGCCCCTTGCTTGATTATTATTTTTAATTGTGGTAGTTTAATAGTAGTAATAGTTGTAGTAGTGTTGTTGGTGGTGGTGATACTAGTACAGTGCCCTTTATTAAAGAACAGATATGTTAAGAAACGTGACAGCCGAAGGCTATCTTAAGATCACACAGTCCCCAAATCATTGAGCATACACTGGGAAGCTTGAGAGACCCTGTCCTATCACGGAAACACTGTGCCAGTTCTGAACAAAGCCTGCTGGAGAACAGGGGCAGGTTGTCGTGGGGACCAGACGCACGCTGGGTGGCAGGAGACGCAGAGATCGGGAATCCCCGGCAGTCACTGGGACAGCATAGATTTCTGGGGCAAAGTGGGTATTTGTCCGTGGTATCCCTATTTCTTTAGCACTTACTATAGACAAAAAGAGAGTAGGGTTTCATGTCACAGACCCTCCGCTCTGCTGTTTCTCGTGTGTCTGCATGGTTGCCATAAGCTGCATTACTGAGTTCCGTTCTTCAGGCCGCATTTGGGATTTCTTTCAACTTTTCTTCCTTCTTTATTTCTTTTTAAATGTCCTTCTCTAACATGGTTTCCTTGATCTCTCTTCCTCATCACTGCTTGTCGTTGACACAATATCTGGTCCCCAAGGGATGCATAGCTCCATGATTATAAAAAGTGAATTAAATAAAATGTTTACGTTTGAGTTTAAACTAAAATGGTCAATGCAATTTAAAATTAAAGTTAAAATAAATAATGGGTGAGTATTCAGTGGTTATATTGGAGAATTAGGGGTTTCAGTGACGTTGATAACTGAAATCCACAAGTCAGTTTTCAGTGGCCATTGGGGCAATGTTTCACACTCTTATGATTCAGTTTGAAGAGTTTGGGTTTTCCAACCTTCTGATTTATTATAGTGTCTCTGTAATACCAACTGGCAGTTGCTACCTTTCCACAGTCCTCACTTTACTCTCTCACTAACCTAAGCAAAGCAGTGGCACTGGGCTTCGGACTCTGGACGAGGGAAGGGACTGAGTCAGTCAAATTACCAGGGGAGCCAGAGAAGCTGGTCAAGGAGGCTCTCAGCCTATATTTGTGCTGGAGACGAGGGTGTTTTATTGAGGGTTTAATGATTTAGGACATCCGTGTGAGGTGCGATGTGTACTGTCAGGGGAGGCACAAGGCAAGAGTTGAAAGACAGGTGCTGTGTGCTGGAAGTGATGGACCAATATCATGGCTTGTGTTATTTTCGCATAGGTTTATTGGAAATATGATTAAATACTTACCTATTTTCTTTAATAACAAATTTAAAGGAGTACAGTAATATCAACTTTCATGTAGACATTATGAAATGAAAGGCACCTGTTTTCTAAAATGGCAGTTTATTTTTCTTTATAATGTCTTCTGTGTCATACTTGCCTTGAATAGCTCTTGGTGACAGACTTTTCTTTGCACAAATGTGGGATTTCAGTGAACCATAAGGTTCCTGAGAAATCACTCAAGCAGACATTGTGAATTTTGCATTTTTTTTTCCTGCAAATAACTGCTGACAAAACAGGTTAGGATGTATTCGGTACACAAACATCAGCTGATGCACAATTGGAAAGAAGAGGCAATGCAGAAAAGGAGTGATATTTCAGAAAAGTAAAGTCCCTGTGGCACATATTAATTAAAAAAGCTAATGATTTTCCTTGAGAACAAAAAGAGGTGCTCTGTGCATTACTCTTTCAGTAAGCAAGGAGCTTGCAGTCTAGAGAATGACAGACACACCGGGAACCCAGAGAAAGGACACTAGGACTAAAACCATTTGCCATCATTCAAATGTCCTATCAGACAGTGCAGAGCTTTCTAAGGGACCCAGCTGCCTAGACTCAAGCCCTTGCTGTGTTTTCTATACTGTCGATGAATGGACACTACATCCGTTTTATGGAAAACCTGAATCTTTCAAATTAATTTGTTTTATTATTGAACTCTAAGCTCCATAAAGACTTATTTCCCACTGGACCACTCCCCTTAGTAAGAATCAATGGGCATGCTTTGGGTTTGAGTTAAGTAGATCCAGGTACCTATACATGCTTCATCATGCGATCATTCATTCCTTGACTCCGTTACCGTTCCACTGCAGTTCTCATGAAGCACTAGAGGCCCTTCTCACAGCCGACTTCCTCTTCTAAGACTGAAACAGAAACAGCACATGGTAAACGCTGATTTTAAAAGGAGGGGACAATTAATACATTATAGATTTATGCAAGTATTTAAAAACTCTATGTCCACATTGCCTCAAATATTATGTTTTTATTCCCAAATTATGTTTATATTTGAGCTATGGGATGCTTTGGATTAAGGAGATTCAAGTTGATAAAACATTTCCCAGGGCTCATGTGTAGCTGATCTGCTCCAGTTTGACTGTCCTGGTTCTTCACAGCCAGTAGAAGGTCTGTTTGATTTCTGGGTCTGCCTGTCGGTAAATATATTAAGTATCACCCGTGCTCGATGACCGACCTGACAAAGGCCAAGAAACTTGCCTGATGGTACTTCCACATTAGATGCTATGTCACTTAGGTGTGCCTCTCTAATTTCACAAGGTGGTTTCTAGTTCCGGGCAGAAAGCACAAGTGTATTGGTGGAGAAAATGTCTACTTTGTGCGGACAAATAAGGGCCTGTCGGACTGACACTGTCCAGTGTGGGGGAAACACACGGAGAGGTGAGAAGAGAAGCCACACTAGCCGGGCAGCAGCCACAGAGCGGCCTTAAGGCACGAGGAGGTTCAAGGGCAGAGTGTCAGGAAGACTAAACCAAGTCCTATCAGGAGGCTTTGCGACAGTTTTTCAGAACCACTGACCGATGTTCTCCAGCTTATTCAGATTCAGGTACCAGGGGAGTGTGAATGTCTGTCATCATGTTACTGAACTAGACACTAAGCTACCCTCAACTCTCCTGTTTTTCTTTATCAAAATGTAATTTTATCTTAAAATTTAACCTTCCTATTCTGGTGCCTGCCACATCCCACCTCCAAAAACCTTCTAAGGGTCTATAATCATGGACACCCTAATAAAAACAGTATTGAAGGAAAATCATTCCAAGCTAGAATGGGGAGAGGCTGTATTATGTGAGTAAAACATACATGTTTAAAATCATTTGTAAGAATTGAATTAATATTTACATTCCCTCCCTGAAATTTGATATAAGTATTTTATTATAATGTTTTAGAAACATATAAGTTTAAGTACAAAAGGTAAATACACAATTATAGTTTTTTGCAAAATTTATTTTGAAATCTTTTGAAATATATAGTACAGCAAAACAACGAAAAATTGAGAAAACTGAGAGCTTGTGTTTTTATTTACTAAAGAATAATTGGAGGGTAGACAATGTTTAGTCATCAATATATGGGGGTATCTTGTGGTGCTTTTGAAGAGGATAACTCTCATCAAAGACTGTCATTAAAAATGTTTTACTACTAACTGGCAACATAAATCATTTTCAACGTGGAATTTATTTATTCAGCATCACATAATGCTATTCAGAATAAAATAAGCAGCTTTCTTTTGAAAACTACTTGTTGCTTGCAATGATTTTATACAACTAATTAAATATTTTTCAGGCAGGTTAAAATGAGAAATGAAAGACATTAAGGTTCACTGTTTTTATTTTCTTCTCTTTATTCATATGCTAAAAATGATGTTTAGATTTTTGGTCTCTCCTTAGAAAGATTTTACAAATAAGAAAAAGTTCATTTAAAGTAAGAGGCTTCCTTTTATACCTGGATAAAGAGTCTGATAATAAAATCTACATTATTATTGGCATTTCTGATTAAGTTAAGTGGTTAATTGTCTGATTTTCCTGAAGACACTATTAGATCTCTTTCTTGAATGCCTCACTATGCATCATTCATTCATCAGCTCAATCATTGCTCCCTTGCTGTTCCTGGGAGGTAGTGTTTTGCTTAAAGCTGATTTTACCTCTTCTTGGCTTGGACAAAATTTACTCCATTAGATTACTTTTGATTGGTGCTTAAAAGCAGCGTTCGATCAGTTAATAGGAAACAAGAAAAGCATAGCTATTTTAATAATATATAAACAAGAAATATATTAAAAAACATATGTATTTTTTAAAATATACATTTTAATTATATATGTTTAAAATACATATTTAATATGTATATATTTTATTATAACTATACATATATATTTTTTATTTGAACATCTTTGAGCAGCAGTGTGAATTTGTAAATTTGGTCATAAAACTTTTAAGGATTGACTTTTTTCCCCACAGTGGGGCTTTGGTTATTACTTTTGCTTTCTGGAATGTCTAATGGAATGATGCTAATGATGAGAGCCTCTCCTTTTATAACTTTTCATTTGCAGATTATTATTTTCTTTGCACTTGTTTCAGTTAAGAAACACATGTAAAACTTGGCTTGATGATCTGGGCCAAGTTCTGTCCTCAGGGGCCTGAGTGAAACTGGCTGCCGGACCAAGGAAGGTGTGGCCGAGAGGCTGGGGTGGCCAGGTGCTGGGTAGCAGGAGCCACTGGGAGACTGGAAACAGAGTAGTAAGCAAGAGTTCTTGGACTGAAGATGTTAGGAAAATATTGTGAAGCGAAAATAAGGGCAAAGTCGCCTTTTACAAATGAAGTGGTGAAAGAGCCAGGCCAGTGAATGAGAGCAGGCTTGCTGCTCACAGCATTGCTAGTGTAATGTAGTTACCTGAACATTATACATCTTTCTTAAATCCGAAGATAGGACCTGGAATGAATGATAGAGCAATACTCTCCGTCTTGGAGAAGTTTAGAGAGTAACCTGGGAATGTGTATTTTTTCTTCCCCTCTCTGCGTTGTTCCAGGTACAATTGAGCATCTAATTGGCTCTAAATCCCTGTTACTCTCCCAACTATTTTCTGGTAGCTTAAACTCAAGGATCAGAGCTTACACTTCTCTGAGTCTTCCTTAGCACAGGGTAAATCTTTAGTATGTGTTTGTTGACTGAAATAGCCCAGGAAAGGAGTAGATATTTGTTCAGGGCTACTCTCCCCTGGGAAACACCTCCATTTCTTTCCAGAGGTTCTCTGACATGTATTCAGTGGGTTTGATTGACCTCCCTTTGTTCATCCTGAAATCCCCTTACCCTGGCTCAGCTGTAGAGAGCAAGGGTCTGTCCTAAGCAAATATGTGATCTTTCTGATGCCCTCAGCCATTGTCAGAAGTCAAGACAGGGTATCCTGACAGCCTCAGGTCTAAGGGAAAAATAGCTCAAGATCCCATCCCTCTGGGTTCTTCTTTTAAAAACTGCCGAACTGACTCCCCTCCTCAAGAACATTGTCATGGTCTGAGAACAATAAGCAGGGGGTGAGAAGACCCTGCCTAAATCAGTTTTAAGGCAGATTACTCCAGAAATGACATGTCAATGTATTTTAAAGAAATGACATTTGTATCTATGGTTTATAAGAAGGCCAAAATAAGGAATAAAGTTATTATCATGCTATGAGCATTGGATTCAAACAACTGTTGAAAAGTATTTTTCAGTTCCTACAGGCTGTTTTGCCACATTAATCAAAGGGTAGCTGTGCTTTCAAACCCACCATTTAGTTCCAAGAAAGGGATTGATTGCATTGATGCTGTATGTTTTCTCACACTTTGGAGGGCATATCAAATATGTGCTCATTGCTTCTAAAAATAATAAAAGGAAAGCAGTTTCTGGCTCCCTTTTATGCAGTTCTCTCTCTCTCTTTCTCTTTGGTGTGATAAAGAAGGCAGATGCTTTTTCTCCATGAGAGCAAATAGATTTCATTTTTCTTTTTTCCTGTCACTCATCTGGGCTATCTTTGAGCACCAGTAGGGTGATAACTGTTCATTATGCAGGTTGATTTTCAGTTATGAATGTTTCTACTGCCAGATTAAACACTTTGATTCTGAACGTGTCCCATTGGGCACAGTATAATTCTCATAGGAGAGAACAGCATTGATTGTTAGAGCTGAAGCCTCTAATTCAGCATTTAAAGGGATGGTCTCCAGAAAAGGAAAAATAGTATGCTAAGGAAAATTGGGTCACATGAAAAAGAAGAAAGAAAAACAAAACAAAACCACCTTATCTTGACTCAAAGCAGAGCCAAGCTGTGTCAAAATTAGCAGTAACGTCAAAGGTAAGGACATATGAATGCAATTCCCTGAGAATTGCAATTGAAGGGGGAGAGGACCAGCTTAATCTGTAACATATGTGCTAATAGTTTATATCTTAAAGTATCAGGTCTGTACACTTGAAAATGTGGCATATATAATTAAAATATTATAATTGAATAGGAGACAGATGATTTCTTTTTAAATTTAATTTTATTAAAAAAATTTTTTTTTTATCTATACCCAAGGACACTTTTCCATATTTTGTTCAGAAAGAGTGGGAGGGAGAGAGAGAGAGAGTGAGAAACATCGATGTGAAAGGGACACATCGAGTGGCTGCCACCTGCATGACCGACCAGGGCCGGGGACAAACTGCAACCTAGGCATGTGCCCTTAGCAGGAACTGAACCCGGGTCTCTCTGGACCGCAGGCCAACACTCTAGCCATTGACCCAAACCAGCCAGGGCTCTTTTTTTATTTTAAATTTATCTTTATTGTTGAAAGGATTATAGATGTCCCTCCTTTTTCCCCCCATTGAACCCTTCCTCCCTGCTCCTGCCACCTTCACCATAGTCTGTGTCCATTGGTTTTGCATATATGCATAAAGTTCTTTGGTTTATCGCTTCTTCCTTCCCCTTCTCCCCACTTCCCTCTGAGGTTCATAATCTCACTTATATGTGGAGTCCACTGAACAAAATAAACTGACAAACAAAATAGATCCAGAAACATGGAAATAGGGAATAGATCATTTCTTTTTAAGTATGATATATAGAAGATTCTTAGCTTTTGGGGAATTAAATTTATGACTGCCATGCATTTTGAATGTGACTTCAAAAATTCTATGATATATGGTAACTTGTGTCTTTGTTGAGACCCAAATTTGAATCTTGAGTACTTCTAGCCTGGTACATAACAACAAGTCTCTTAGTTCTAAGTGACTACCGTGCCTCATCTTCTCAATTTGCTTTACTGTTTTGCTACACTAGTTAATATACCTCTTCAGTACCTAAAATCTGGGGATCAAATCTGAAACTCTCCAGTTCATGGGCTGATGCTCTAACCACTGAGAGAAACCAGCTAGGGTCACACCTACATTTCTTAATGTGGGTGTTCAACAAAGTTCCAGGAGACAGCTGTTATAGATACACATGTCTGCACAATTTACTGGAAGTGATCCCAGCAAGCTGTGAGTGACATGGTGATGGGCCAATCAACACAGATCTTGAAGAATGACTGCAATTTGACAAGATACTGGAGATTTGAAATCTTTGCCCCACTTCCATGTCCACTTTTTTTCTTCATTCACCAGGAATTATTTGCATTGTAAAAGTGCACATTTTCTGTCAATACTAGAATCAGCAACACTATGCAAACATAAACTTTCATGTTTAATGAAAAGCAGTGGTAGTTTTAAGGACAGACTGTCCGTGATTTCGCTTCATATCTTGACTCATGGTCTATGTAAAAAAAATGAAATTTTCGGTTCAGGGTTTCTAAAACTATAATTTTATTGAAAGGCAACAATATTAACATTTTTTGAAGGATGCATAATAACCTGGCTCTTTTGTTTATTTCATTTTATTGACCCATCACCTGAATGATTACAATTCAAGGTTTTTTTCTTTTACAAATTGATTTCTACTTAAATATGTTTGCCATCTTCCAAACCATATTTTGAAAAAAAAAAATCTGATATTTTAGTTTTAAATATTTTAATGAAGATTCTTTAGTGGATATTTCAAGGCTTTTTGGAATTAAAGTCCCACATGTATATAGTTGTAAAGTCAACGAGTTCAGTGTATCACTGACTTTTCGCTAACTCTTCAGGTGGAGGAATAGAATGAAATGAATCCAGGTGGAATAATCCATAGGGAGCCAGATGCTAGAACTCCCAGGCCCAGTGTTTTTGTTTGCTTGTTTAAAAAGCTTAAAAGGTAAACTATTAAAAGTATTGCTTGTATTTTCAGTAGAAGTAGATTTAAAGAAAATAGTCTGAGTGGCATGCTGGAAATCTAGTTATGAGTGACTTTAGAAAAAAAAAAAAGATACCTTATTTAATGACTACTGATTAATTAACATTGAACTCAGGGGCTCATGAGCAACAGTACTATAACTCTGCAATTTTCAACTGGTGTGCTGCAAGAATTTTTAAACATGCATTACCTGACTATTTAGTCAGGGGCACTGGCCTCTTTTCCCTTAAGATGATCAAACAAACAAACAAATGACAACAGCCACCACAACAGCAGCCATCTGGTGTGACTGAATTAGATTACATCAATTTTTTTTATGTCAGATAGGCAAAATATGTATTTTTGGGTGTGCCACAGAATTTTAGTAATTGCTTCGTGTGTGCCATGAGATGGAAGGGTGGAAAATAGCTGCTCTAACTTGTAACGGAACCCAGCTTATCTAACACAGCTATTTTCTCTGGGAAGTACAGCACAGCTTTCTCTCACTCAGGGACACTGCACAGCACTTCAGAACTGCACTGGGGGGCCATTTGAAACAGTGAATCACCAATAAAAGAACAAAAATGCAGAAAACATGACACTACGTAGACCACAGAAAGGACACTTGCTCACAGGCTGAGCTGAAACGGGAACGCAGAGCCGTCTCCGCTGGGAATGTGCACAGCCGGGGGGAGACTCAACTTCTCTCCTCTCTGCACACGTCTCCCAATAACCACGAAAGTGAAGTGCGTGTTGATTTGGGGGTTACAAATAACTTTAGTGAGGAGTTAGATTTGTATACACAGATTGGCAAATATTGAGAATCAGCTGTGTTCATTCTCTCCTTTCATACCCTCGCATTGTGGTCTAGGTCCCGGCTTTGCGCTTCTGGGTTGCTGCAAAAACCCCTCACTGTTCTCTCTCTCTCCAGCCTTGTCTCGTATGTATCCTCCTGTCTTGCTACCGTTAGATTAATCGTTTCAATTATTTTTATATTGTCGCTGCCCTTTTCAAATGAAATAAAATATGATTTATTGCTGTTCGAGGACTCTCTGGTTCTGTATTTTCTCATTTTATATTTTACTTCCCCTGGGCCAGCGCTGTCCAGTGGAACTTTCAGTGACGATAGACATGTGCTGTGTTGGCAGGGAACTGGAGACAGGTGACGACTGAGCCCTCGAACCCTGGCTGGTGCAGCTGAGGGACTGACAAAGTGCTGCAGCTGCACTCCAGCACCAAGCAGTGTACCGACATCAAGTATCATCAGTTATTAGGAGTGGTCTGCTTCTTCCGTCCCAAAGATGACTGACAAATTTTCTCTCTTGCCTTTGCCCATATAATTGCACCCTCTCCCTGTTGCCCACGCTGGTGTTTACGGCCTGCTGTCATCATTGTTTCCAATTCACTCACATTCCACCCCCAGGGAAACCAACCACCCATGACCCACCCCATCTAGGTGGGAGGGATTTCCAAGCTTTCTGAATTCCCAAAGATATTGCTTTGTTTACAGTCAATTCTTCCTGTCATGATTGCAAACTCTCTGAAGTTGAAAACTGGTCAGCAGTAAACACAGTGTATAACAGTCAAGTAGATTTCCAATAAATATTTATTGATAAATTTTCAGCAGTGCTTTACAGCATAAAAATATAAGAAAAATAAAATGCCTGCTGTGTGGGAGTTGAACAGTCAGAGTGCGCTAGGAGTAAAAAGACCCCCAGATCTCAGCAGCATGCAAAGACAGAGATTTACTTCTTGTCCGGGCTCTGTGCTCGTTGTGACCTGGCCATGGCTCCATCCAGGGCCTCGGCTGCTGGTCAGTCTCTTGAAATGTCTGCTTGTAAGTGACAAGGGGCATTTAATTGTCCAAAGCAAATCATTTGGCTACTGCGAGGGTCAACAGGGAGGAAACGTATGATCCTGCTGCATGGAGGACATCAGAAGAGTGGGTGAAAAGTAATACAATCTGGATTAGCAATCAGGTGTTTGCTAGGCTTCCACCATCTCCTCTGTATTTCTGGAATCACTTTATTAACACACCTCTCGCATTTCTCCCTGCTCCACCCTGTCTTTTAAGTAGTCTCTAGAATGCGTTTTGGGGTACACAAATCTGATTACTCCCTTACCCTTTGTAAAAGCCTTTTAAGGCTCCATATTTTGAATACAAAAATTCTAAACTCTTAAGCTTGGTACTTGTGAATCTTCACAATCCAGCCTTGGTCGTGTTCCTACCATATACTTTATGATTTTGTGCCTCCAATTGCCACTCTTTGGAACCAACTAAATCACCTACTAGAATACTTATCCCTGATAACCACCCTGCAGAGAGCTAGCCCAAAAATGAACCCTGGGAATTATGGCCAGCAGCCCTGCAGAGGGATTTGCACCCTCACTGGTGCTCCCATAAGACACCATCACCTCCTGTTAGATAGCATTTCTTAAACTGGTGGTATTCATGGGTTTACACAGTCTCCTCCCACTTGCTCTAAGTCCCTCAGACACAGAGCCTTGACACTCCTCATATTCATAAGCTTGGTGCCCAGTATGGTGTCTTCACAACAGATGCTTAGTATATGCTTCCTCTAAGGAAGGTGAACAGCAAAATTTCTTATCTGCCAAACATGGCACATTACACAAGCTTTTTCACTTTATGTGTAATATCTCTGTGTTAGAGATAACTTATAAAGTTAAAGCAGAATGGGTATAAAAAAACATAAGCTACCCAGGATGCTCTTATTTGTTATCACAGATAGAATTTATCTGTAAAGGTTATTTGTAGCATTAAGCAGAAAAACATTTAAAAGTATTTACATTTATTGGGAATTTTGGTTGTGTGTTTGGCACTTAATGAGCTTTGATAAAAAGAGAAAATCAAATGTTTCACATATTCAGGGAAACGTTTATGAATCCCTCCATATGAAATACGTGGATGTATGTTAGTTAACAATCTAGTTATTTATTTAGAGGTGTTTTCAAAGCAGATACGTTTTTCCCAAGAATCAGAAATATCATTCATCTTCTCTTCATTGTCTTTATCACTAACCTACATATCAATGAGAGGGGCACTGCTAACCATTGCTACTGACCAGGGAAAAATTGCCCACACTTATAATGTCCTCCTAGAAAAGTTTTACTGAACATACAATAGAAAGAAGCAGGGCAGCGTCTCACACGTAAGGTTGGGCACAAACAGTTCACACAGTTTTCACAACTTTCTACCCACAAGAGAACCCAGGGAACCATAGCTCTCGTCCCAGTAATCACTCCCTATTGTTTCCATTTTAGATCAAACTTCACTCTCAATGAACACATAACAGAGTCTCATGTTACACTGGGGACGCTAGAAACTTTATTGGTTATATTCCAAGATCGGGGCATCTGTCCAGTAATACATGGTATTATTAATACTTGATAAACTCTTTTGGTTTCAGCCTTTGTGATACTTTTAATGATGCAAAGTGCTCATAAGAGTAGATATTAGTCTCTCTTGTCTTGCATTTCACATAAAAGAATTGATTTTTGAATGTAATGTTCATTTATATTAATTGCTTTGGAAATTTGCTTTATGGGCTTCCTAATGCCAAAAACCAGAATAGCTCACGTCTGCTTTCGCCAAAAATCTGTTTATCTAAAAGATTTTTCTTCAGTTGCTTTTCAGTAAATGTAGTCTTGTGATCCATTCTTATAATTTATCACGAAATGCCTAAAATAGCAGGCTTTGTTCAGCCTCTGCCCAAGAGATTCTGTGCTTGCTGAAACTTGAGTTGCCATTTAAACTACACTGTTTGAATGTGCTACTAACTAGCTTTCGCTTAGCTCCAAGATAACAAACCTGCAACTGATTCTAAGTCCCTTCTCTTAGTATCTTTTAAAAGTCACAACATAACATACCTAAAGTAGCCTGTAACTAAGATGCCTTGCATGTGTTGGATTGTCATTGTTCCATTTTGCTTTTGCATTTAGATTCTACGTTATAGGTAGTATTAACATATCAGGAATACTCTTAGAGGTGTTTTGTGAAACATAAAAATTGACCTTTAAGATGAAAGAATAATGCAAAAATGTGCCTTTTCTTGATAAGAAAATAAAAATCAGTGTCCAGAGTGAGCAATATCATTCACTCATTCATTCATTTCCAGGCTGACGGTCCTGGGAGTGAACTGGGTAGTGTAGCATGTAGTGGGGCTTGAGCACCTTGCTATGACAGCACCCAGGGGGCTGTCCTGAGGAGAAGAGATGATAGCATCAAGAAAGAGTGGGTGAACCATACGTGGCAGGATATGCAGAAGAGTGGAGGGTACTGGAAGGCACCGGTACTCCCACATCAGGGAGTTGTGCCTGGGGAGCCTCCCAGAAGAGCTCGCACATGTGTTGCCTTTCCCCATCTGCAAGGGGTGATACGGAGAAAAGCAAACGTGCCCATTCCTCCTTCCCCTCTTGGAGCCCAAGCTTTGGAGCCCAAAGAGGGATGAGGAAGAGGCTGTACCTGCAGAGCATCCTGTGCAGGGAGAGGAAAACTTTGATTGGAGATGAAACTTAAGTTTTAAATTGGCCTGGACTAAGTTTTAATGACCAAATATTCTACCCAGTAGGAAAGGAAGATTTGACATAGCATTTTTTAGGAGTATTGATAAGGACAATATAAACTCTTTTAAGGATATATACCTCATTGAGATGACACAGTTCAATAAACTGGTGACAAACGCTAATTTTCTTAGTGCCTGACAGAGAAAACTTCTAATTGTAAGATTTCTTACAGTACAAATGTAAAAGAGGAAATAAAGTCTTAATAGAAATTCAGCCAATATTGAGTATATACAACAGTTGGCATTTAATTTATCAAATATGTATTAAATTATACCGTGTCAGGTACCCTGTAGGGTGCTTGGTGTACAAAAATAAATAAATTAAGATTTCATAAAACAATAAGCATGTAGCATGCTACAGTTTGATGGGTGCCATAGGAGAGAAAAGAAAAAAATAAGCTATAACTTTGATTTTATTGCTGATATGTCTTCTGAAGACCTAACATTTCATTGTAAGCTTGGTTTTCTGAGAACCTGTTTAAGAATAGTGGAGGAGAGTTGTAACTTTCTTTTGGGGACTATCTAAGCTATAATTACTGAGGAATTATATCAACCATCTCTCAGCTCTGTACTCTGTACTGACGTCATGTTCTTCCTGTTACTCTACTCCTTGTCCCCATTTGGAGAAAATCTATTTCTCATTTGAGTCCCAGCTAAAATATCAGTACCAGGAAGTTTTCCTTGATGATGTTAGTCTATTAATGTCTTGATAATGCTTTGTTAATATCACTAATTATTACATTTACCATATTCTATTCCATATTATGTTTAGTTTTTCATATGTTCATGTGAAAACTTATGTGTGAACTCCATGAATTTTGTTTATAATGGGAAATAATACAAATTTGATTGATATTAAATAATTTACAATAGTTTCACAGTCTACTAGCTCTGATTCACAATATAAAAATTGTCAATCTGCAGATTCTCAAAAGCAATTTTAGAATTCTTAAAATGGAGACATTGTTGGAGCTCAATGATTTCACTATTAATAATAAGAATAACATTCTTGCTATTCTTCATGGACACCATGTAGCCCAGGAGCTAAGAGCAGGGATGCTGAGGTAAGACAAAGTCTGCTTTTCACTGTTGTTACCGCTTTAAACATTAGTTTTGTTTTTTTCAGAGCTAGAAAAGGGAGAAGAACAATGCCTACCTCAAAGGATTTTTGTGAGGATTAAATAAGGTAGTTTATATGTATATTTTTTAATACAGTGCCTGGACATAGTAAAAAGTTATTAAGCATTAGTTTTTATGGTTCCTTGTAAGATTATTTATGATTTTTCTCTCTCATTCTCTGAGATTAGATGAATTTCCAACTAAAGGAAGGAGAAATAGGTTATGCTTTGGTTACAGTTGTGTTAATGCCCCTTGCCCACCCCCACACTGTCCCAGTGTCCTCAGTGGAGAAGAAAGATGGAAACTTCACAAGATTGAAAACCCTAATCTACACAGTGATAAATTTGTTCCTTAAAAGATTACCAGATATACCTAACATTCTCTTTGAAGACACAAGCTTCATTTAAACTTTAGCCCACATTTGGAGTCAGGCAAATGGTTGCAATGTTGTGGTATATGTTTAAATCCTTACAATGGAATTTGTATTCAAGAAAATAAGTAGAAAGTTGTAGAATATGAACTCTTTATAGAAATATATTACTAACAAAAATCTCAGAATGATGAGAGCTTACATAACCATGTCACATACTCTACACAAAACCTGTAACGTAGGCAGTACTGTGATTGTTAACCACTTTACTGTATATGAAGAAGTAGATCTGAAAGAGGTTAGTAATTTGCCCAAGGACATGCAAAAAGCATATGACAGATTTGGGCATAGAATCCAGATTTAATGACCCAAGCATCAAGTTCCTTCTATGTCTGTAATGTGCTGTTATTGTGTATATCGACTGACATCATCTTTTTTTTCTCCCCAGAGAAAAACAGATATGTCTGTTAGTGCAATTTACATATAATAGTCTAGTTCTTTTTTATTATCCATCAATAGAGGGGCACTGTTCCCTTTTGTATGTTGTTCTTTTTCTCTCTTCCAGCCTCTCTCAAAATTTGAGAAAATGTTAGGTCAGGTATGTTTTGAAGAGCTTTGTCTTATTTGAGATAATTCCAAATTCAGTTAATCACTTCATTATATAGAAGAACTTCAGGTTAATGTACCTAGGAAAAGGGGGAACAGGGACTTCTCTGCTCACCGCAGCTCCCACTAAAGGCGGCGTTAGGAAGGACCTGGGGCTACACCAGTGAAAGTGTAGGAGGAGAGTGAAGTCACATAAAAAGTCAAAAGGTGGTTTCCCAAGCAGCCAAAAACAGACCTCTTGAACAACCCCCTCACATCTTTCAAATTTAAATGTTCAGCAGAACTTGAAGCATTAGTAGATTAACATGTCAATACATTTTCCACATCACTGCACAAAACTAAGCTCTGAGAATGAAGGGCACTGTTTAGGTATTTTTCAACTGATTAAAACAATTATAGGTGAGAGCAGAACATGGCATAACTCTGAAAAGTTCTATTTTGGAATTGAGGTTTTAGCTATTCTTGGAACCCAGATCTAAGCTCTAAAGAAATTCCGTGGCACAGTGTTATGGGCTGAATTGTGTTCCCCCCCAACTCATATGTTGAATTCCTAAACTCTGGTGCCTCAAGATGTGACTGTATTTGGAGGAAATTTCTTTAAAGAGAAATTAAATCAAAATGAGGTAATTAGGGCAGGTCCTAATTCAGCATGACTGGTTTCCTTATACTAAAAGCAGAGCAGGACACCCACACGCAAAGGGGAGAGAGTGTGAAGACACAGGGAGAAGATGACCCACTACAAACCAAGGAATGAGGCCTCAGAAGACACCAACACTGCCGACACCTTGACCTTGCACTTTTGGCCTCTTGATTGTAAAAAAATAAACTTCTGTTGTGTAAGCCTGTGGTACTTTGTTATGGCAGCTCTGGCAAACTAAGTAAGACAACTAGTGATCGGAGCCTTGACCATGGTGTTTAGGAGCTTGGCCAGATCTTAAAGTTCCAATGACATGATGATGAAAGGTTGTCAGCAGTCACCCTAACCTAGCTTTGGTGTCCCCGAGTATGGAGTATGATAGAATATTGTAAATACTATCAGCTCTCTCATGGTTTATGCTGGGCATTGTGAGAAAGTAGCCACTCAGGAATCAGAATTCGTTCAAAGACTCCATGAGCTGTGTGAACTTAAACTTCCTGGATGTTTCCCCACTAGTAAAATGGGCCAATAATGTGAGATCGTTGTGAGAAATAGGCGAGCTAATGGCTATGAACAGCACCATGTAAACGGCAGAGTTATATCAGTAAATGTTATATAAGTGTTACATAACAATGTGAGTCATTACTTCACGCAGACCCTTCAGTTGAAGGTAAAAGTGGAACTGGAGGACTTTTAAGCTCAGCTCATCTTCAGCATATTGTTTAACATTAGTACGGATGTTAAATTCCTAATCTTTTCTTTGACTTTTCAAATGAGGCTTAAGATGGTGGGAGGGTCCTAGCACAGGTGAGGGAAAATGGAGTTCACAGCCTTGCTTTGGATGAACTGAGCCCCCAGAAGCCCACAGCCCCCACTTTCATTTGGATTTAGAGATCGGTCCATGAGTTACAGCTCATCACCGTGGAAAAGCATCAAAGAGCTTGGAAATTAGCCTCATGGTGACCTGACTGTTGGTGCTCTATTATTTTAAAAAACCCTCAAAAGCGAAGGAGTTTTTCAATAGCATTTCTTTTTCTGCTTTACCACATAGCAGGGAAGAAACTAAAAGTAATATGAGTTCATTGAAACATATTTTCAGATGCAAAAGATCTCAAGTAATAATAATAATAATAAAAAAGGCTAATACTCACAATTCTGTTACCTACTGCTGATGTGCCCTTTTCCCTTATTCTCAACCAAAAGCAAACCTCGACTAGGCGGAGTTTCTCAGCCTTGTCACTCCTGACACTTGGAGCTGGATAATTATTTTTTGGGGGGGCTGTCCTATTATTATTATTATTTTTTATGAATTTTTATTTATTTTTTTTGTTACAGATATTTTACCTTTTTACCCCATTGGCACCCCCCCCCTCCACCCTGTCCCCGGCTTAGTTGTCCATGTCCATTGGTCATGCATACATGCATATAAGTTCTGTGGTTTATCTCTTCCCACCCCCACCCCCCATCCTCCATCCCCTCTTCTGAGGGATGTCAGTCTGTGCCCTACTTCCATGTGTCTGGGTCTACTGTATTCCTCAGACTGTTATGTTCATTATATTCTGTATATAAGTGAGATCATGTGGTATTTGTCTTTTTCTGCTTGGCTTCTTTCACTTAGGATAATACTTTCCAGGTCCCTCCATGTCGTCTCAAAGGATAAGAGATCTTTCTTTCTTACCGCTGCATAGTACTCCATGGTGTATATGTACCACAGCTTTTTTATCCATTCGTCTACTGGTGGACACTTGGGCTGTTTCCAGATCTTAGCTATTGTAAATAGTGCTGCTATGAACATGGGGGTACATATATTCTTCCTGATTGGTGTTTCAGGCTTCTTAGGGTATATTCCCAGCAGTGGGATCACTGGGTCAAATGGAAGTTCAATTTTTAATTTTTTGAGGTAACACCATAGTGTTCTCCATAGCGGCTGCACCAGTCTGCATTCCCACCAGCAGTGTATTAGAGTCCCCTTTTCTCCACACCCTCGCCAACACTTGTTGTTTGATGATTTGTTGATGGCGGCCATTCTGACAGGTGTGAGGTGATACCTCATTGTTGTTTTAATTTGTATCTCTCTGATGATTAGTGATGTTGAGCATTTCTTCATATGTCTCTTGGCCATTTGTATGTCCTGTTTGGAGAGGTGTCTAGATAATTATTTTTTGGGGGGGCTGTCCTATGCTTTGCAGGGTGGTTAGCAACATCCCTGGTCTCTACGTACAAGATGCCAGTAGTATCTCTTTCCCCCATCTGTGACAACCAAAAGTGTCTCCAGACACTGTTGAATGTTCCCTGCTGGGAAAAATTGCCCACAGTTGAAAACCACTGGTCTAGATGAAGGAAATTATCTTTCAGGATTCTCAGAGAAGAATGTGAAAATGAGATGAGCAGGCTGAAGCCAAGATAAGAAAAAAAAAACAAAAACTATATTTGTTCTTCAGCCCCTTCCCCACTCAGGTCTGTCAGTCTTCCTTACTGCCACATTCCTTGACTTGTCATGTTCAAGGGCGGCAAGAAGAATTGGGAGTGATGGGGCAGATATGACCACAGAGCATGGAGGAAGAGTGTGACTTGGAAGGCTATAAATGAGAATGGGCACATGGAGAAACCAGTGTACAAGTCGCCCTCTGTAAGAGAAATAGTAGAACAAATTACAATGTATTCTTAATCTCTTACATGGTAGCACGTCTTCCAGGTAGGTATTCTCTTCTGTACTTTATTCTGAAATCTTTACTGTTGCTGTTTGAAAAACAAGGAAACAATGCGCTCTACAAAACACAGACTCGTGGGATGGATGCCATAAGACAGTTGACCATCCAGCCACATTTCTCCCTTTTTCTGATGAGCCCAGTGAGGTTCCGTGATGTTAAGGGACTTGCCTGCAGTTACCCAGAAGGTTGAATCAAGACCAGAACAAATTTCTCCATTCCCTGGTTACTGCTCTTTCCACCATCTTATGCTGCTTAAACCAGGACAGCTTTTCCCCTTTAATTCACATTCTAAGACATACGAGTGCATGCATCTCAATGAGACTGATTCTTTTACAAGTGTATAACTATAATGATTTTGTCTCTGACTCAGTTTGTAAACTCATTTTTAGTAAAGAGGCCTCTGCTTTTCATCATGACTAAGTAGAGGCTGTAGAAAGGGGTCTGTGGCCCTGGCCGGTTTGGCTCAGCGGTTAGAGTGTTGGCCTACAGACCAATGAGTCACAGGTTTGATTCTGGCCATGGGCACGTGCCTGGGTTGAGATCCATCCCCGGCCCTGGTTGGGGTCATGTGGGAGGCAACCACTCAATGTGTTCCTTTCTTGTCGATGTTTCTCTCTCTCTCTCTTCCTCCCACTTTATCTGAACAAAATGGAAAAATGTCCTCGGGTGAGGATATAAAAAAAGAAAGGGGTCTATGATTTTCTATTATCCCCAGTATAGGAAAGAGGAGCAAGCATAACAGAGTAGGGCTCTCTTTATTACTTCATTCCTTAACTTGGTTTACAAGGCCTTTTCAGATGGACCTTGTCTGCTTTTGCCTTCTCATCTCCATCTAGCTACCTCTTCCTGCCTGACAACTTGTTATTCCACCGACTCCATCATTCCCCCCTCTTCCCATCAGACACAGTGAAAGTCTCCTTTTAAACAAATTTCAAAGCTGCTGTCCTTCTAGAGCTTGTCTCTCCCACCTGAACTGAGACAATGTTGCACTTTGTGTGTCTGTATTAATGTTTCACACAGTGTCCTCTGCAGAACACCATGTTGGCAAGATGCTCTACACTATAGGGTACGCCTCTGCATGGGCATGGGAGCCAGGATCTGCTACGTCTGTCTTGCAGAGTTCCACATGTAGTGCAATAAGAGCTTTAAGAAGTGCTATGGTAAAAAACATGCATTTGACTTACTTTACCTTATCCTTTCCTAAACTTATTTGCCATCTGTTTAGTCAGTGTTCTTTTAATGTGAACTATTAGGCTATATATAGATGTATAAGAGGAAATTTATTATGGGAATTGGCTCATGCAGTAGGAGACTGAGAAATCCCACCATATATTGTCTGCAAGCTAGAGAAGAAGGAAAGCAGTGGTATAAATTAGTCTGAAACTGGAGGTCCGAGAACCAGGAGAGGCAATGGTATGGGGTTGGGAAGGGGAGAGGTTGGGGGTGGGGGGGGGCTGGTATAAGTCATAGAATTAAATGCCTGAGAACCAGGAACTCTGATGGCCCAAAGGCTGGAGAAGAGGGATGACCCTGCTCAAGACGAGACAGAGAATTCTCCCTCCCTTTTCCTTTCTGTTCTATTTGGGGCCTGCAGTGATGCAGCCCATATTGGTAAGGATAGAATGCTTTGCTCAGTCTACTGACTCAAATGCTAATCTCTTCTGGGAATACCTTCATGCCCCCCTTCAGAAATAATGCTTTATCAGCTTGCTGGGTGTCTTTTGGCCCAAACTGACAGATACAATTAATCAGCATTGTGTGTGTGTGTGTGTGTGTGTGTGTGTGTGTGTGTGTTTAATGATACTTATTAATAGTCAAAGAAACTAGTGTTTCTTAGAATCAACTATAGGAGACATTATTCTATATCAATACATCTTTGAAACATTTATTTGAAAATCAGTTATTTTAATTAATGACATGATGTCTTAGACATTTCTATTTTGACCAAATTCCATTTTTATAAGCAGTGAGATAATTCAGGTAAAGCATTGAATACATAGTCTGACACATAGTAGCTACTCAGTAAATTTGAGCAATTTTTGGTCATTATCTGAATTTTTCTGTATCTCTGCACTCAAGGTATGTGCCTGTCAGTGCAGATGAAGGGTCTCTCCATCTCGATTCCAAGTTAGAATCAATTCAAAATGACTAATAAGTATTTATTTGTTCAAAGTATTATTATGAAATGGAATGAATAGCATATAGAGCAAATTGTGCCTTATGAAACTTTTCTTTAAACCTCTATTTCTAACACAAATTTGAGCCCCCACTGTGTATGTTATTAAGATTCTTTCATTTTTAAGAGTAGTAGTAATCCAAGTTATAAGTACATTAAAAACTATATAGTATAATATGAAAAATCAGATTTAAAAAATCTTATTTATAATCAGTATGAGAATTAAAGTTTTATAATATTTTTTTACAAAAATAACTGATTGTTCTACCAGATTATCTCTTTGAAGTTTTAAAATGACTTGTTTTTCCCCTCAAAATTATGTTGACTTAATATATAAGATTTTAGAAAGTAACTGGACAGAAGATAAACGAGCATTTGATATAGAGTAAAACTCTCATTTTTGATGCAGGGACCATTGACACATTATCCATTTTAGCTTTGGAGGCTCTGTGCTTGGGAAAACACTTCAGTTCCGATTTATTAAATAAAGATTTTGCTAAACATCACACACCTAGGTACGGCAGAACCGCTGCACGTTGGGTACTTGCCACCGTTTGAAGAGTAATTATTACCTGCATTGTGCGTGTGCACAGCAGTTCTCTGAAACACGGGCTCGCAAGCAGAATAGACTCACACAGGCTCAGTTTTCTCTCTGTTCCACAAGAAGCAGCGTTGGCAAACCCTCCCTCCTGGGTGGGCACAGGATCACTGACAGTAAGGTCCTCAGTGAAGTTTGTCTTCATTTTTGTCTTTTCGGCAGCTTTCCGACCCCCGCCCTTTCAGGGAACCATGCAGAGGAGTCACTCTCAGCCAAGACTCTGAGATTTTGTGCTGAAACGTTTGCATTTTAAAAGTCTTAAGTAGGTAGACCAATGATTATTATGAAAGAGTGACATTTTTGATAATGATACATATATATTTTTTTATTCCTCACTCGAGGATGTCTTCCCATTTATCATCAGGTAAAGTGGGAGGGAGGGAGAGAGACAGAGACAAAGAGAAACATCGGTGAGAGAGCCACATCGACTGGTTGCCTCCTGCACAACCTGACCAGGGCCGGGGATGAACCGCAACCGAGCTACGTGCCCTTGATGGGAATCGAACCCACGATCATTAGTCTGTAAGCCAGATGTTCTAACTGCTGAGCCAAACCAGCCAGGGCCAATAATGATATTTTTGATGAGTACAAGGAGAGGTGGTTTTTAAAAGTTGTCCTGTTTGTAATTTTTCAAATTACTGCACTGTCATAGTACTTACCACATGATATGAAATGTCTATGTGTCTTTTTCCCTTTGTCACAGAAGCTCCTTGAAAGTAGGCCCTGTCTTATTCATCTTTATATCACACACCCTAACCAGTGTCTGGCACGTGTAAACGCTGAATAAATAGCTTGCACTATAAGTATTGCACCTGCATATTCATAAGGCCTGTCCTGCCTTCGCAACAAGCCTGTGCATCTTACCCGGTCAAACACGGGGCAGAAGGAAATATGACCTAGAGTTCATCAAACCCAAATTCAAGTCCTATTGGTTATTCCCTGGTTTGCACTGGGTCAGTCTCTTCACACTGATTCTTATTTTCTCCATCTGCTAGTAAACAGTGTTAACTAGACACAAGTAAGTTTTTTAAAATAAATATTTATCTAAGTATTTTCAATAAATACTTGCCTCAGTGTGATCTAAAATAATTCAACAAAATAGGGCCACTATGTTATATCATAACTCATTCTAGGGAGTTGCTATGGGTGCTATTCATTTGTCAACTCAGCTTTGGAATTTGGTAACTCTTGATGTCAGAATACCAGCCACAACCCACTGGCGGAAGTGAAAAGGAAGCCAAGGACGGAAAATTAAGTTTTGTAGCACTTTGGACTTTGTTCTTTCCCCTCATGGCTGCTGTTATTTTATGTGATGGTCTTCCCTGCATTTTGTACATCCATTTTCATTAATGCTCTTTGTGAACGAGTTGGATCATTAGGACTGGTTTGAAGAATACTTTATTCTCTTGATTTGAAGCTCATGCCCTTGCTGGTGTGTGAACATAGGCTGTGATTTGGAGGATTGCCATTATTGTGTAAGCATCGAGGTGTGGCTGGAAGCAGAGGCCCGGCGGTGAGAGTCTTACAGTGGAGTTCTGACGCTGCCCTTCAGCGCTGTGCATATGGAAATGACCTCACGGCATTGGGTCTCCATCTACTACAATAGTCTTCTTTTACAATCCTGCCATAGAGGCATCTCTAAAGTACTGTTGATTGAATTAGGAAACTAACAAAATATCACTGCATTAATGAAATATCACGGTATTTGAGCACTCTAGCACATGGCACGCATAGAAAAAGGGGCCACTTTTTTAATGAGTTAAAGAGCATTTAGTACTATCAAGCCATATTTATGTTTTTTTTTTTTTCTTATTGATTTTAGAGAGAGAGAAAGGGAGAAGGAGAGAGATAAAAACATCAATTGTCTGCCTCCTTCATGCCCCGCACTGGTGATCAGGCACACAACCTGGGCATGTGCCCGACCGGGAATCAAACCGGTGACCTCTTGGTGCGTGAGTCAATGCTCAACCACTGGGCCACACTGGTCAGGCCATATTTATGTTTATTTTAGAATTAATATTACTTTGGTGCTCAGCCCACAAAATTCCTTGGCAATCAACAAAATCAACACTCACCTTATTAGGTTGTTAATTCTTCAAAGCCTTATCAAGAACTACTAAATCAATCTAAGCTACCATGTACTGCATATAAATTACTTACTACACTGTAAAGGGTAAGATAAAACAGAAAAAAAAAAAAACAAAAAACTCCTCTTTTTCCCCATTGACACTGATAGTCAATGTGAAGTGACCTTGGACAAGCAACCAGAATTTTTGTGACTCACCAAAACAAGATTTGCAGAATGTAAAAGGTCTTGAGTAATCGAATTCAGTAATTTGCTTTACTTATCAGGGTGCTAGGTTGGACTTATTCTTTTATGATATACTCACTGTTTTTTCCTGATGCAGAATCTCTGAAGTCTAAGTAGAACATTATTAAAAAATAAATAGGAATGAGTTTTGCAGGGATGTTTTCTGGTTTGTTTCTTTCACTGTAAATGGATTTTATATCTCTTGCACTCAAATAAAATAATGTTCATATACTTCTCTAAATACTCTCTCCCTTTTGGCAGAATTTCTTGTTCTAAAATGCATTAGAGTAACCAAATACAAAGGTCAATTTTATTAATGTACCAATGACTCCTGGGGTGGTTTCAGGCCTTCTGTGGCTTTTAGGAGAAGGTATATCACTTCTGCCATTCATGAGGACCATGAAAAAAACTGCAGTGACTCTGAAGCATGTAACTGTTATCAACAGTTATAATGATCCATTGAAGGAAAGTGCAGTTTTGGAATATACATGGGTCATGTGATTAACCATATTTTCAAAATGAAAAATCAGAAAACCCAACTAAAATTGACTTAAATATAAATAAGTCTGGAGGTACAGAAAGACTAGGCTTGGTTAATTCACCAGCCCAATGACATTTCAACTAGGATCTATTTTCTCCATTTTTCCACTCTGCCACCACGGATGCCACTGTTTTCCCACCGTTTCTCCTTCATGATGGTAAGACCCCTGCAGCAGATCTAGATGTCACCTAACAGTGTTCAAAGCACCCCCCCAATCCCTAGTAGAACTTATATAGTACTTTGACCAGAACTGTGTCTTTTGCATATTCCTAAATCACTCATTGTCAAGGAAAAGCAATTATCAGAATTGTCTTAACTTAATTAGGATCCATGTAGTAAAACAAGGAAGGGGTCACTTTCCTCTGGTGGCACAATTCATACTTCTACCCACAATACCTTGAACGAAATTGAGGTTCTGTTAGAATTGAAGAAAGGAGATAATTGCCGTTGGCAACCAAGATCATCAGTCACACTTAGATAAATAACATAAAATCCAAAAATGTTAATTTTGGAATGTTTGTATCATGTATTATTGGAGAGTCACTTGGTAGTCACATATTCATTTTACTTAAAATAGGTGATAGGTTGACGTTCATCATTAAAATGATGTAATTTTTCTGATTTAGATATTTTTAGAATCTGGGTTTCTTTTATAGTTGTGTGATGCTCATTTAGATGAAAACTGTTTGAAGTGCATGTACTTTTGATGTTGGTTACTTAAGCTTTCAGTTGCATAATATCAAGAGTCGAGGACAAACTGTGATGGATTGAGAATTGCACTCAAGTTAGAAAGTGTTATTGGGATTTATTGATGAATGCTGCACTTACAAATACATGTGGCTTAGCTGAGATACTTAGATGGCCAGAGAATAGTGGAAATGGAAATTGATATCATTTTATCTTGACCATCCAACAACCACAAAAGCCATTACTTATAATGTAACCCATTCAAATTATGCTTCAAGAAATACAATTCTAGCCCTGGCTAGTTTGGCTCAGCGGTTGGAGTGTCGACCTGCAGACCAGAGAGTCCCGGGTTCGGTTCCCACTAGGGGCATGTACCAAAAAAAAAGAAATACAATTCTGAAGAGATGTTTTGGAGAGTCTACTAATACTGTATTTTAATTTATTTTGAAACATATCTTAAAAATCTATTGAAAACTATAATAAATATCACACACTGATGTCTAATAGTCTCCAATTTTAACATATCAGAGACTACCAACTTATGCAGACACAAGTTATTTTGAGGGCAAAACTCTTAAAAAATGACACCAGACATAACTGCATATAATTGATTTTGTGATAGATTGTAATTAAAGAAGTTGTGGTTCTACACTGATCTCTCTCGCTTTGACTTAGGCTTACACATGTTACATGTGTAAAATGGTACAACTGCTGTGATAGTATATGTATACCTTCCTTAATCAAATGCCAAACAAAGCTTAGCACTTAGTGTCAGATGGCTGTGCATGTTTACGGTTTTAGATACTTGTCTTTTGTCTTTACGATGATTTATCAGTCTACTAGGAATTCTATAACAAAATACCATAGACTTAGTGGCTTAAACAAGATAATTTTATTTTTTCATAGTTGTGGTGGCTGGCAGTCTGAGGTCAGGATGCCAACATGGTTGGATCCTGGTGAGGGCACATTTCCTGGTTTGCAGAGCTGATGGCTGGCTTCTCACTGTGTGCTCACCTGGCAGGAAGAGAGAGAGAGAGAGGGAGGGGGAGGAAGGGAGAGGGTGTGTGTGTGTGTGTGTGTGTGTGTGTGTGAGAGAGAGAGAGAGAGAGAGAGAGAGAGAGAGAGAGAGGAAGGGAGAGAAAGAACAACATTCTAGTGTTTTTTTTATAAAGGCACTAATCCCATCAGGAGGGCTTCACCCTCATGACTCCATTTAACTCCAATTGCCTCCCAAAGGCCTTGAAATATCACCATATGACATTTGAGGTGACACAAACCTTCAGTCGATAGCAGATGATAAAGAATTATACCAAATGATAGATATTATAGTTGCTCAATTTTTAGATTGAAATGTTTCTATCAGTCTTCTCAGAGGCTTCTGGATCAGTATGATTAAAGACTATTCTGTTTACCAGGCAAATTGTTAAAAAATAAATAAAAAAACTATTAGAATTTACAACTGCTTGAATGATTCAGGATTTTTCCAATTATCTACAGCTAGAATACAATACAGAAATAAACTGAAGAAATAGACAGAAGACAGACTAGTTATTTCAATTTTTTTTTTTTTTTTGGTAAATATGGAACTTGTTCTCATTTACCTACTTTTTACATGGCTATCATAAGATGTATAGATACAATACATTTATAGTAATAAAATTCCACTTTGATAATTTTATATACTAGGCTTTTTCTTATGTCGTTTTTGAAAAGAACAACAAACCAGTTCAATGCAGAAAAATATGTATCCTGATCTACTCAAGTGTTGTAGAAAGGATATCATGGAGAATGATGGATACAACAGAACCCTTTAGAGACTAAGTTGTAACATACGTTGCATTCATATTATTTTGTTTCTTAATGACAAATTGCATGATTATTTGGGTTTTAAGACTTGAGGGCATTTCTCAGGTTTACCACTTCTTCTGTAGGAAACTATTTAATAATAAACATTGCTGTTTTAGAGGACCTAGTTAATTCTATGAAGCTTATAAATTCAGAAGCCCCAGGTATGACAGCCAAGGCAGAGTTGGTGCAGACCCAAGGCTCTGGAAGGAATCATGCTGCCCCACTAGCCAGATTTCCCATGGGCATCTCTCCTGTCTATCAGAAGTCCTCAAGCCTCATTTTTTTTCCTTGCTATGAGAATTGTGCCATACCCTCACTGTTTCTCTTGAAAGTTTGTTGATGTTAAATACATATAGATATAGATATAGATAGATATAGGTATAGACATAGATATAGTAGATATATATTAACATATGTGTTATATTTATATATATAATGCATTATTAATATTATAGGGGTGTGTGTGTGTGTGTGTGTGTGTGTGTATAAAATGGCAAATATAAAAGGCTGTATAGGAGGAATAATAGTTCTTTTGTCACAAAGAAACAGGTTGTGCCCCTCTCCCCATACCTCTGTAAATCATCAATACAAACAAAATCCTATAGGAAAAGGCATTTGAAAGCATTTAGTGAGGAAACTCTACCCTGAGGCTCAAATTTGTAGATAATCTGTTTCTGGAAAAGCATACATAGTCCTATGTGGATGCCCATCAGTGGGTGGACAAATGGGTATCTGTCCTAATCACCACTTCCCATGGACCTGTTCCTGTTAGATATGAACTATTGTGGAACCTAAAGTTGGCATCCAGAGGAAGGTGACAAAATCTGGAGCAGAAAAGGAAACAGGGTTTGACTAGAGGAAAACATTCACACAGCTTTAATTCTGTGGCTTGTGGCATGGAATATTAGAAAGACTATGCTCTTTAAAAAGGCAACATCAAGAGGGACTAAACAGTGATTCTATGAAAACCTGTAACTCCTCATTTATAACCCTTAACATCTGAGTTGTAGGTAAATTCCAATAAGAGGAAGATAACCTATATTTTGATACATTCTCAATGAGTTAGAGGTTTGAAACATTATCAAGGGAAAATCAAGATGTAAAAGGCATAGAAACTACCAACCTGTTACTTTTATCCAATTCACTGCGGCATTTATTTCCATCACTGAATTCAAAGCAGTATGCCATTCACTTTCCTACCCTTTTTCCACCTTAAAGGCATCTCAGTAAACTTGGTGCCCAGTTTGTTCTGTTTTTATTTTCAGCAGAATGATGGGTTCCAGAAAATCCTTCTTCCTTGTAGAACACCCAAAACAAAGCATGGGAGGCATCAAAATTAACCATAGTTATTAGAACTTGTCGAGCACCTAGGGTGACAAGATTCAGGAGTATTCGCTTTTTCTGAAGTTTTTCTTTCTTTGTCTAAGGAGTAAGCAGCTGGTGGAGAAGGAAGGTATTCTACAAGTGTGACTCACGCGTATTATTGTGTGAAGATAGCAACCAAATCATATCCCATGTTCCCCACGGTGTTGCATTTGCTAAGAAGAGATGTAATATATACCTGATAGTTACAAGATTTAGAATCAGTTTTGTGAACTGTGATGTTCTTGATTTTAGGGGAGAATTATTCTCAAGATTCTAAGTGTGGTTTAAACAACTATGAATAGTTTCGCCAATCTGTGGCATGTTTGCCATGTTGCTGTTAACAGTCTTTTTTTGTTAGTTTATTCTTTTAAAATCATTTTACTTCCATAACTTTGTGCGTCTAAAATGTTATGAACCATTGATATTATTCTCCTCATATATGCTTGCTTGCTTGCTTGCTTGCTTGCTTGCTTGCTTGATTTATTTATTTATTTATTTATTTATTTATTTATTTATTTATTTATTTATTTTTGAGAGGGAGGGAGAGAACAGAACAAAATGGTTCATGGTTAAATGTATGTTTTGATTTTTCTCTTCAGATTTAAAGAAAACATGCAATATCTACATATCTTAATTCAGTTACTGTTCCAAATAATGGAATTTTGTCATTTTCAAAGCTCCTTTTCCCAGAAAACAGCCTTATTTGTGCCCTCTAGTGGTAGATGCAGAAATTTTTGCATAAGTTTGAGAAAGCTGACTACCTGCCCCCCCACTTTGGGTGCATAATGATTCAGCATCTAAATAACTAAATAATGCTACCCCATACACATACTTAGAGAAAAATCTTATGTAATTAAGCTTGATATATTTTCAAAATGCTTCAAAATTATGTATTGAAGAAATGAACCACCATTTAGTTAGAGAAAGTTCTTAGATCACAAAAGTATATTTTCTCATGATTTTTATGGTTCATTTGTCCAGCCAAATGCTGTGATTCATTGAGGAAAGAAAGGTAAGCACATTTTCCAAATACATTTCCTCTTAGAATTCACTTTATGAAAACTCTACTAAATTGTTGCATTAATCCATATCCTGTTCTTATTCTTGTATTGATGCCTATCTTGAAAAAACTGCATGGAAAAAGAAACTGGTTTGTTAACACAGCAACATGGACTCTGATGGAAAATACCCACAGACAAGTAGATCCTTGGGTCTCTGCTAGACTTCTATCAGATTGATACCCTGTTTTTGTTTGTTTGTTTGTTTTTTACTCTTCCTGAAACTGCCACTGCCTTCATCTGAAACATCCATTTTCTTACCTGCCCGAAGTTGACTGTTACAGGAATGGACTCTTTATCCAAACCAAGCCAACGGGAAACCTCTCCTGGGGGTTTTGAAACTAGCACTGAGAATGACGGTTAGTGTGTGTCTAGTGTAGGAAACCCTACAACATGTGGAAAATGGTGGTGGTCATGTTAACTGCCAGATTTTAGTACGAGATGGTAAATCAAAGATGGGAAAGTTTCGGTGACATTTATATCCCTGATTTCTACTTCTACTGGGACCCAGCTTTCTGCCCTTTCCATATCCCTATAACTTTTTTCCTGTTCTTCAATCTATCCTCGGATTTTGTAATCTAATGCATTCTTAGTTATGCTTATATAAATTTAAGTTTGGTTTCTATCACTTTTCACAAAACTAATATAATACTACAGGGTATGATGTTAGTTTTTCTTCTCAAGTTTTCTCATAACCCATTTTACAGATTGAGCATTAAGAGAGAAATTGGAGGCAGCTTCTTCCAAAGTAGGAGGTGGTAACCTTCACAAAATTATGATGTGTTACATGTTCATTGTAGAGGTTTATAAAGTCCAATTTCTGCTCCTTTATTCGTAATTAAGACACCCCCTCTCTTCTTTAAAGACCCATGGTATTCATATTTTCTCACTTTCCCATACTAAGACTACATAGCACTAAATTACGAGCACATGGGAGTTCATTCATAGCAATGTGTTACCTCTTGCAGGTAATTTTTATTTTTAGCCTTTTATCTCAAAAATTGTGGGATGATAAACTTTGTCTTTTTTTTCAAGTAATTTTAGAAAGTAGAGGAGGGGAAGTATAAAAATCTTTGGGTTGGTTGAAGACATACTTCTTTAATCTCTGAAATGATCCAACACTGAGCGTGTGTCTTGTACATAGAACACTGATAAGTTTTAGTGAAACATATTAGTGATGTTTATTGTGTACTATATGCCTGATGCTATATGATCATTTTGTTTATAATAAATTTTAGTTTTCACAACGTTTCAAGGCCTCCTTATTATTCTCATTATAAATGAGCGAAGTTGGAGAGCTTACCCAAGATCATACAGCTGATACAAAGCTAAACTGGCCCTGGCCTGTTTGGTTCAGAGGTTAGAGCATTGGCCGACAGACCAAAGAGTCACAGGTTCAATTCCAGTCAAGGGCATGTACCTAGGTTGCATTTTGGTCCCCGGCCCTGGTTGGGGTCATGTGGGAGGCAACAAGTCAATATGTCTCTCTCAAATTGATGTTTCTCTCTCTCCCTTTCTCTCTCTCTCTCTCTCTCTCTCTCTCTCTCTCTCTCTCTCCATCCCTTCCTCCCTCCCTCCCACTCTATCTGAGAATGGATAGAAAAACATCCTTGGATGAGGATTAAAGAAAAAAAACCTAAACTGTTTTTAAATATTTCTACTCTGTCACAGTTTTCTACCAAAGCACCAAACCTGGATGAGTGACAGTGGTTCTCAACCTTCCTAGTGTCACGACCCTTTAATATAGTTCCTCATGTCGTGGTGAACCCCAACCATAAAATTATTTTTGTTGCTACTTCATAACTGTAATTTTGCTACTGTTATGTCTTAGGCGACCCCTGTGAAAGGGTTGTTCAACTCCTCCAAAAGGGTCACGACCCACAGGTTGAGAACTGCTGGTTTAGAGGGATCTTGAGGATTTTGGCTTAAAGCTACCACCATAAAGTTGATGTTGCTTTAAGATATGTATGTAATAAACTTTGTGTGAAAATATCACTCCACTGAGTTTAATACAAGGCAATTACAGTAGAATGAAACTATTACGCTTATTGCACACTCTTGGAAGGTATGCCATCCTTAGCCAGGACTTGGTTTTTAGCAGGCTATCAGGCTGAAAGATTGATGGATGAGTTCGTTCCAATAGCTGGCAGGTTCTGAACATCAGCCTGTTGTGGAAAGCTTTGTGGCACAGAGACTTCCCAGTCTATCCTCCTGTAACTGACCGGGTTTGATTGTCTCACAGCTCTGCCCAAGTACCATCCGACTCTAAAAATTAAGAGTCTATTCTGCATTCTATGCTTTCGTTCTTAACTGGGATTCTTTTGCCTCCCCTTACAGTAATCAAGCTGTCATCCATAGGGCATAGCTCCTGGGACATACCATATGATGATGAGGACAACTTCTCTGGCTTAGCAATATAACCTTATCATTTGCTAATCACTTTACTAAGCACTTAACATATTTGATCACTAATCTTTGTACCAACTTTACAAGGTAGGTGTTTTTCCCATTTCATAGATGAGGAAACTGAGACTCAGAGGAGTTATAAGCTTTTGAACTTCTCCAAGTTCCAAGTGGAAGAACCAAAATTCAAAATCTAATGTGTTGACCCCAGGGACTTTCTATCTTGACAGCAGTAACTGCCTCTGCTCGCAAAAAAGGCCACAGGGGACATTTAAATGCATTACACAGAGCGAGCTTAATGTAATGACAGCATTACATAGGCTGTCAAAGGGAATTAATTCTACACACTACTGGGCAATAAAAACCATGATTTTTGTCTTACAGTGTAAGACAAAATTTTATAATTAAAAAGCACATGGTATTCAGGAAGGTTGTGAGTTTTAAATTTAATCACAGATCCTGGAACAATGACAAAGTAAGAATTGAAAAACTAAAAAATGGTTTAGCTATATAAAAACAATGCCAATTATAGCCATTCACGTAAGCTGCTTACCGTTTGTGAATAGTTCCCATGTTTCACAATAACTATGCTTCCTAGAGTGGCACAAGCCATTCTTGGATTTATTGCTAGAAATTAGTTTCCACTGAAGTGTGTCCCACTACTCTACTCAGGGACAAATGTCCGGCGTCCTTTCCCTTGGTCCTGCCCAGGCCACTAGAGGGCTGCCTCAGGTAATGAATCACTGGAGGGTTTGATGCCTCAGGAAGTACCTAGTCCTCCACTGTGGCTGCTGCTGCTGCTGCTACTCTGGCCTTGGATGGCAGGTATCAAGCTCTGCACTGTTTTGGGAATGTGAACATGTTGGCTCTTTCCTTAATTCCCACATTGCAACTAGCAATGAGAAACTATGGACATTTCTTGCAATAATGAGGACAGCTTTTGTTTTATCAGGTTTTCTTTCTCACCATTGGACTTGCCTCCATGTGCGGGGGTGGCGTGGGGTTGGGGGCAGTTTCCTGTCTACCATATTGAGTTCTCAATACTTCAGTGTCTGGGTCAACCTGAAATATGAATTCCAGGTCAAGTATGTTTCTCCTTTATCACCCTAGCTTAAAGCTCACCTCCTGTGTCAGCATGTCTTATCCCAGGACTCATACTTTTCATTGATTGACAATGACACCATCCATTCCTTTTCAACAAAGACTCAACCCACCTGATGGGTGGTACCAACCAATGACCCTAACAAGACATAACATCATTGTAAAATATTGCACAATTTTTAAGGTTTGTGTCATCAGACTTCCAGGGTACTGATGTATGATGATTATGCAATTCATTCACCAAATCAAGATATTTGAGAGCGAATAAGGAGCTATTGACAACTATGTCAGAAGAGTAAACAACTGGGATAAAGGTATCCTTCTACAAATTTAGGGTGTTGAAAGTCCAGAACAAATGGGGTTATACTCAACTTCAGTCCATTTCTTCCCAAGAACTTATCCAGGACACATCAAGCATATGAACAAATACCTTGGTTGCATATTATTTATTTTGATGCAAAAATCCAAATTCTAGACATCTTTGTGCATGTAGCCTCCAGATATTCTTGCTCACATAATTTGTTTATCAGAGTATGTCTCTAGAGGATACAGTGGCAATTAATTTGTGAAGACAGAAAACAGGGTTTGGTAATGCATTTTGACTTTTAACCTTTGGCAATTATCTTGATTTGGTTGCCAAGGAAGATAGATGTCGGAAATGAGTTTGCTTCAACATAAATACATTGTAACCACTGGAAAAACAATTTAAAAATCTAGTTTATTCAAGAGTGTCAGATAGACAATGGGTGTTGGAAGAATGATTGTATGGCTGTGTAACAGCTCAGAGAAACAATAGCACCACACTAGCATTCATTAGTTTGTTTTAGCAAGAATAAACCAAATATATATGAACTCATTAAGATAATAATTATGGAGAAGGATATGCTACCTTTTTTTTTTTTTAAACAGGGCATAGTAAATTTTCATGTTAATATTAGTCATTTCTACTTTGGATTATTTTATGTGCTCAATCTCAGCTTTTTTTTTTTTTTTTCTTAAAATTTATTTATTTAATCTGTGGGCCACTTTAAAGCTAGGCTTGCTGCCTATATTGATCCTAGGAGAGCTACTTCTTCCAGCAGGACCATTCTGGTTGCTATAGTGCTTTTAGCAATTAAAGCTTTTTGGATAAAAGGGCTCATTTTCAAAGCAATGGAGTGGGTGTATTGGAACTGATTATATTCTGTGTTGGGGGGGGGGAGGTTGTTTGTTAATATGGGAGGCAAACTAGTTGGTGTAACAATCATGAGATCAAACTTGTAATGAGATTACCTGAGTTCAGCCTTCAGCTCTGCCACTGAATGTGACCTTGGCTATGCTACCTGAACTTTCTGTAACTCAATTTCCACATCTATAAAATAGAGATAGCGATGATTATAATAGTTCCTACTTCATAGGTTTGTTCTGAGCATTGCATGATCTAAAACTCAAAAAATGATTACATCTGTACTTGGAGTCTAATAAATATCAGTTATCAGAGTCTGCATTCCAGATATGAGTATGTTTTTATTGTTAAAATGTAAACTGATTTAGAATGGAGTGTTATGAGACTATTGTTGGCTAGAGATGTGGGTCGTAATGTGGCGTATTTCTCTGTTGGAAATCTTCTTTTGGGGAACACAGCTCTGAAAAGCAAATGCATTGAGATATGTAAAGTAAAAGAAAAAGCATTAGAGCCCAAATGTTATTTAAATTTCCGCTGGAATGGAGCTTCAAATCCCATGCAGAGAAGTACTCCTTACAGTTTTCTAAATATCACAGATTTCGTTATGGAACTGTTATCCAAAGTTCTGGTATCTTATCCCTTTTAAAAACTCTTTATGCTACTTTTAATTAAAACACAACAACCAGTTAAAGGAAGTTTTAATGAAAATTAAGAATATAACTCAGATAAAGTTTGCTTGTAAGTGCTTTCCTGCAAACATGCTATTTGTCTATATGACATGTAGAAACTGAATGCCGTTGAGGGCAAGTGGACTTCGTTTTAGGTAAGTGGCTTCATACCAGGTCTCTGCTGGGTCCGATGGAAGCAAAGGTTCTAACAGGAAACAATCGTCACATCTTTTAGCCTGTGTAGAAAGTTTCTAGGAAATTTTGTCTGTGATTGTTAGTTCAGAGAAACTTGGCCTGCAGATTCATTGAAATGCTTTGCACTTTCGAATTTAGATATATCCAGAAAACATTGGTAACAACAGAGATCTTTTTTCATTTAATTTAAAATTCCTTAATTTAAACAACTTTGTGAAAAGATAGCCACAAATCATAAATTCCGAGTTCCTTCATTTCAGTCATTGTCAAGGGGTATTCTTGACTTTATATCGTTGCGTATCAGCATGGTTCCCCCAACAGCCACTATTAATTAGACCAGCTTGTCATTTGAGAGGAAACCTCTTTGCCAGGTTATGCTGTCAGTTTGTTCTCACAATTTCTACACCAAGGGGATTAAGATTATTACCTCTGTCAGGTGCAAAGGCATAAATCCTAAAAGAGGTTAGATAATATTTGATGCCCATAATTACTTTAGTTACTGAGTTGCATGGGAGTATTTATGTGTGCCTGTGTGGAAATGCCAGTGCAAGGCACCACTTTTCCATCCACTCTACTTAATTATCTTCGGGGGCAGATCTGTGTCTGCGTCATTCTCTTGAGCACATTCCGGACACTTTCCACTGATCTGGTCAAGTGATGCTGGCTGGGGACCTTCCCACTGGAAATATTAAAGTGTCATGGAAAACAGGGCTGAAATAATCCAGAGCTTGATTAATTCATTGTTTTGGTTTTTTTTAATGCTTCAGACACTTGCTAATTGTGCATTTTTTGGGGAAAGAAATCAAGGAAAGCATGGTATTTTTGTTATCCCATAATAGATAGTAAGGAAACTTGTAAACAGTCCACTCCCTGTGCACATTGGCCAGACTATCCTGTGTTCATGACACAGATATTAACTTGTACATGGCAGAAATCAGGGAATTCTAAATAAGAGAGCCAGAAGCTAAAAACATGCTTTTAATGAGCCCAAATGAAACTGTTAACTAATTAAGACTGCCTCCCTTAAATCAATTATCAGTTAACAAGTAATTGGTTAAGAAATTATGAAACTGTTTTATCTAGATTTTTAACTCAATAAATCATGGTTGATAGATTAGAATAATTTTTTTTTCTCTTTTTTGGGAAGTATTCTCTCAATTTCTATTACCATCTAAGTCTCTTAATTTATATATTAGTTTCTATAGAAGAATAATATACACCATATATATTACTACATATAGTCTTCCATAGTGTAGTGTGTGTGTATATATATTTCTATTGATATACTTCAATATATATACACATACATGTGTGTGAATATATACATGTATATATACACACACATACTGATTTGATGTAGTCTAAATTATAGTCCATTTTAGTAAGACCTTGTAAATCTGATTCTTTTTTATTCCTTAAATGTAAACAAACTTTTCTATACATATTTGACTAATTAATAGAAACAATTCCAAAGTGGTCATGTTATTATAAATATTATATAATAACATTGAGATATTTGGAATAGTTTGTCAGATTAAAAGCAGTTTAGATATAGAACCACAAATAAAAGCAATTATTTTAAAATAACTCTTTCATTAAAATATTGAAGTGCTATACTTATGGGAAATTGTTGATGGAAACAAATGTGTTGAGGATGGAAAGTAATGGTCAGCAATTCATTTCAATGTAATTGTAGGACACGGAATAGAAAAGGCCTTCTCTTTTGATGGTTTTGGTAGCAGATGCTTCAAAGCTCCCTGCTGGCTATATTTTCAGGGATAAATGCAACAGCTCAAATAGAAATGTATTTGGGTCAACAAACACCTGAAAGTCTTTTTCAACAGTTCTACAAAAGGTTTCATTGGTCACTTTTAGATTCAAATAAAGGTAATAAATGTTATCTTTAATAAAAAATAGACCATCTTAGTAGACAGACAACTACTTAAGTCTTTTAAATAAAGAAGTCCTGAAGTCTGTGTATCTGTCTGTCTGCCATCAGCTTCTTTGATTTGGACCTCAGATTGAGTTAATCAGGCTTCTAATGTAATGGCTCTATATTAGAAATTGTATTGGTAAGGTCATCTCTCTCTCTCTCTATTTATCTAATATATCTAATTTATATATCTACCATCCATCTATCTAATTTATCTAATCTACCTATCATCTACTTATTATTTTCTGCTAATATACAGATTAAATGTTCTGAAATACACCAATATGTAATTTTTGTCTGTATATGTTTTACATTTATAATAGTAGTATTGTGCTATATAATTTTTTGTCTTTTTTCTTTCAATGTTCTGTGTTTAATATCTAATCATGTTGCTTCTCTCTGCTGTATACTATTCTAAAGTGGGCTTGTAGTATATTCTACTTTTCTACCTGCAAGTCCTCATTACTGGGATATGGACCCAAAAATAAGATTGCTGTATCTTAAAGCAAATAAACTCTTTCAGAAAATTTTTTTTCTTTATTGATTTTTAGAGAGAGAGGAAGGGAGTAAGAGAGAGAGATAGAAACATTGATGAGAGAGAACACCAATTGGCCACCTTCTGCATGCCCTCTACTGGGGATTTGGCCCACAACCTGGACATGTGCCCTGACGAGGAATCAAACCGGTGACCTCTTGGTACATGGGTTGACGCTCAACCCCTGAGCCACACCAGCCAGGCCAAATACATTTTTAATTTCATAAATTCTTCCAATTTGATTTCCAGAATGGCTGTACCACTTTACATTCAAAGAGTTCTAGATGCCTGATATTTTTACTAACAATTGATAATACTGACTTTTCTAAATTCTATCATTTCTGTTGTTATGTTTCTGTGACTACTAGTGAGCTTCACCATTTAATTCTGTCTTAAGTACTGAGAGAAATACAAAACAAGATGTGGGATTACAATATGTTTAAAAATCAGAAAAAAACAATAACATACGAATAATTAACAATCTGTGACCTAAATACCATAGGAATTTGGAATATGAGATTAATGTGTGTCACAGTATTTGAACAAGGCTTCATACAGAAAATGGAATCTGGATATTGTGATAGTTTTGAGAAAATGAACTAATTAAAAGCCATATAACATAAGCAAGATCAGGAAAGTGAGAATGAATTGACCATATGTCTGAGAAGGTGAGCAGATCAGACAGGGGAGAATAATGATGATCCATCTCTTACATTCTGCTGAAATGAGTCCTTCTGATTAATTATGGATTGTCCTCTTGGTTAATAATGAAAGCTATATTGAATATAAATGAAATAATTTAAATTAATTTATTATTTATGTTTATTAAGCTCTACAATAAGCACAATGCTATGCTGCATGAAAGAACCCAGAGAAAAGACCTCAATCCATGTTCTCAAAAAGCCTCCGTCCTGGGTAGAGACCGTCAAGTCAACAGTAGTAGGGATAGATTCAGGCTACTAGAGCACCAATCTCTAGGCCGTGGCTGTCAGAGGAGCTTTGTCTGACTACAGATCTTAAGGATGCTATTTTATGAAAAATTATGCCAAACTACAGATCTTGAGGGCAGATCCTAGAGCCAGAATGGTTAATGTCCAGTGGCTGATGGAGACACTCATGTATCAACGGGTATTATGAGTCAACATTTTCTTTCTACATACAGTAATTCAAGGGCTAATTTTCACACATCAATAAGTGAAGGGTTTTGTCGATCACTTTTTGAGAAGTACTGCTCTGATTCTTAATAATGATGCACAACAGAATGTTAACTATGGCTATCTGTAAGATGAGAAATTGTAAGTGACTTTCTTACAGTTTTCTAACATTTCCTCAATGAGTATGCATTATTTTTATACTATGAATACACATGTTACAAGAAAAGTTGATAAGGCTTTGCAGTCTGGCAAAAAAAAATCAATTGACTAATGAACTGAAGAATTAGCTTGACAACCTTGGCAAAAGAAGTTATTAGAAATGCAACATGAGAAAAGTCTGATCAAGATCATATATCAAACAATAATGTATGAGAGTTCAGTTTACCAAAAGAAGAAGCAGTCAATAGTTTAAGATTTTAAAAAGAGATAAACTGAAAACAATATCAACATCTATAAAAAACATTGCTATTTTATTCTACTTTGAATTATTGAGCAGTTTGCTGAACGTCAGAAACATAACCTGGAGAAGCTGAGACATGTTCTGAATACTAAGGTAGTAAAATAGTATTTCTAAGAGTAAAGGGTAAAGAAATTATTATTTTTAAATATAGAGGGAAAAAAAAGCTAAAGGTAACATTATTTACCATCATAAATTTTTTATGGATGCCTAAAATAGATGTCAAAGGATTTTTTTTATCTATAAGCACATATAAATACAGAAAACATGCAAAAACAAATGAGCTAAAAGAAAAGAAACGCCAGAGAAAGTAGAAAAGGACAAAAGGTAAATATTGGAAACCTAGGATTGGTGTAAGTAAGGAACGCACTAGCCCTGCAACTCTGGGATGAGAAGAGACAAGTCTTTCCAGCACATCAGAGGACTGAACAAGTGACCAACTCAGAGTGCTTCTAGATCTGACTTTATGCTAGTCTGCTCTGAGTGATAGAGGAGTCTGGTTTCCCGTTTGCTCTCAATCTTTTTTAAATTTCAACAAATATCCCCCAAATTAGTAGTATAGAAAATTGCCCTACCCCTATATTTTGATAGCTGAATGTTCCATTGTCCTCTACTTTTGCTATAACAGAACCCAAAATGGTTATACCTCAACATTATCTCCATCTTAATGTTATCTTTAATAACGCCATCTAATTTTTTTGCTCTATAAATTACATTTTTCTATACCATCTTTTGTTCCAGATCCTCATTTCAGTCTACAGTAAATTTTCAGGTTTATTTTTTAGTAACCCAGTTAATACTTTCAAATGGGACAGCTTTTTAATTGTTAGTGATTGTTAACTAATACTATTCTCTAGTCTTCCCTCTTTTTTATAGAACATACCTTGTTCCCTAGAATTTACCTGAGATGAACAGTTCTCATTCTTGCTTTTTACCCTCATATCCTTTTCATGTCATAATTCTTCTTCTCCCTGCCCCACTGCTATTCCTTGGATTCCGGAGAAGAAAGCCACAAATCTTTATCCACATGTAAATCTTCCTAACTTTGAATGTACTTTGTGTTCTGGAGAAGTCTTGAATGATCTTAAACATAGCAGTATTCCTATCAACTAAGGTCACTTATGTGTATGTTTTTAGGTCCAAGAAAATTTCTGCTTTAAAATATTTAATTCACACAAATGATTGTTGTTATTGTTCTTGTTTCATGCCTCTTAAGTGCATAGACTTGCAGGAGCTCTTTAAAAATAAATCCAACACCACCCGTCTCAGCATGCAAAGAGCGTAAAATCTGGTTGGGTGTGGGGTGGGGGATCAGACATCAAAAACCACTTACCTTTAAAGCCATTGGTGACATTAACCACATTAGTTCAAAAACTCCTTAAAGAATCAGAGTGATATGAAAATAAAAAAGTAATGGGGATGGAGGGAAAATAGGAGGGCCATATCTAGGGACTTTGAAAGCTCATACTGTTTGAATTTGGAAAATTAAGCAAAGCTTTGATCATCTGGGTTTAAAAAAAATCATTATCATTCATTTTTTTGTCCACTCTTGATATGCTGAATATTGGTGTCTCTCAAGAAAAATAGATTTTACCTAGTCTTCCTCTCTGGACTGAATTTCTATATCAGTAGTATTGTATGCATTTTATTCATTGCTTGAATGCTTTTCTCTAATATCTTATGCTTAAGCAAAAGTTCATTTTCTACCTTTATTTAATTATTGATTAACCGTTCATTCTTCCTCCTACCATCTTTGTCATTTTACTTAAAGGAAAGTTCTTAAAAAACAAATGCAGCTTATTCTCAGTCATGGTCGGCTGCATACGACCTAGAACATTCTGTTACAGATTTGATTTTATGAACTTAACAAGTTCTTTAATCTTTCTGTTTTTTGTTTCAGTACACTTACTGGTAAGCTTCTTGACATGGAGGTGTCTTCTTAATTAATTCATTTTTACCAGACTTGCCCCCTTTCTCTCTTTCTTTCTTCCTCCCAGTCTCCCTCCCTCCTTCCCTTCTCCTTATTTCCTTTCTTTATCCTCCTCCTCCTCTTTCTTCTTCACCTTCATCATCTTCTGTATACATTTTTTTTTAATGCTGCGCACTTTAGAACCAATTCTCAATTAATCTAATTACTTGGTGGCATGTAGCATTCTGATCAAGTGAATTTCGTGGTGATTCAGCATCATTTGGTGGGTAGGAAGACAGGCTCTGGGGTTAGGCCGCCTGAATTTGAACACTTGCTGCCTCTATGGACTTAAGCAGCTTAATAAAACTTTCTCTTTAACTTATGTAAAATCAAAAAAAATATTAATACATCTCTCACACAGTTGTTTAGGGGTCGAATACATTAATAAATATAAAATATTTAAAAGAGGCCTTGGAGCCTGGCTCAGTGGTTGAGTGTCAACCCATGCACCAAGGTTCGATCCCTAGTAGGGGGTGTGCAGGAGGCAGCCTATCGATATTTCTCTTTCACATCAATGTTTCTATTTCTCTCTCCATTTCCCTTTCACTCTTTCTAAAAATCAACATATATATTTATATCTATAAATAAAAGAGACCCTGGAACATTTAAATCCTTAATGTTTGCTGTTATTATTATTTAAAATATTTAATTCAAAATAATTTTAATAATCTTTCTAAAACCAAATTGTTCACTCTCTTGCCAGAGTAGATATAACTAAATCTTTCTATTATGATCATGTACTTATAAAAAGTTGTTTTGATTTTCAGCAATGTAAAATGCTACCTAAAAATAGTCAAGGTTCATAAGGACTAAAAGATATCTATTGGATCTGACAAAGTGCAGACTGGAAATCTTGGAAGGAGGTTGGTTAAAAGGTAAAAGGGGCTTTTCCTAGTGAACATGTGGAAAGATTTACCACAGAAGGCGAGATACTCCTGCCATCATGATATCTGTAAAAATGGAGAAAGTGGGTGCGGACAAAGGAGATCTAAAGGTTTATTTTCAGAAATATCTGAGAGAAAAGGTCAAGGGAAGGGATGTGATGAGACTGTCAAGAGAATCAAGGAAGTTTGGAGAGCCATAATGGGTAACAGGAGTGAACGCCCACCAGGATCAGAAATCCCACTATTCATGTATGGGCTGAGTGCAAAGATAACACCCTGATATACTTTTGGGAAACTAGAAAATTTAAGAATAAAGAAGAAGTCCTCAGAGTGTTGGATGAGATTTTGCTTGGGTGAGTTTGTGAATGGAATATATTGCTTTTAAATCTGTTGCTTTTAAATGCAAAAGTATCCCGGGAGAACAAAACTTATGACTTTATGGAGCTTGTTGAATGCTTGTAATTACAAACAATATTTTAGTCATTAATGGTTTCCCATTTTATCTTGGTCAATATACTTCCTTAGCTGTGTTAGTGGTTCCCTTACATTCCCATACTCAATTCAAAGACATACTCCTAAGTTCTATAGCAATATTTGGGTATGTACAATTTATATGCTTAAGAAAATTTTCAGAGAAAAATACAAGAGTGTATATAGATTATTACAAGCAAACATGTCTATCCAAATACTCAATAGCCTATAGCATATAGTACATAACAAAATATGATTATAAATGAAAACTAAATATAACAAATTTTCGGGGGTGGGCGACAAGAGTCCAAGGATTAAAATTTTACTCTGCACTGGGCTCTCATTACAATTATTGGTAGTAAACAATGAATCAATGAATTCCTTTTTTAAAATTTTTGGTAATTACCAATGAATAGAATTTTTTGGTACATAGAAAGACTAAATGTTTTAGATATCCATATCTTCTTGAGATGGATGGGGTGGAAATGGATAAAGGAGACTTTGATAACACCACTATTTTTTAATATGTTTTTATTGATTATTTTTAGAGAAAGAGGAAGGGAGAGAGAGATGGAAATATCAATGTGAGAGAGAAACATCGATCGGCTACTTCCTGCACGCCCCCTACTGAGGATCGAGCCCACAACCTGGGCATGTGCCCTAATCTGGTATCTAACTGGGACCTCTCAGTCCATGAGATGATGCTGATCCACTGATCCACTCCTGGTGGCCAACACCACTATTTTTAATCTCCTCTTGACCAGGTTTTCTCCTGTCGGGCAATGCACCACAGTAAGATTCCTGGTGCGAGGTATGCTTGTCCTCTGTGCAGTGGAGGAAGCCCATATGTGGGAGAGGATGGTAGGCAAATGGGTGGGAATGAGACCTCCAAGACTGGCTCAGGCTTCTAGAAGAATTTTATGAGTTCCCATTGACGCCAAGGATTTGGAGTCTGATTCCCTTCAACTATCCATGCCGAAGTACCTTGGAAAGTGTTTGTGCATGCCCCGGGGTACACATCACCTGATTTATAGATCACTTCTCTATGGAATGTACCTACAAGGTAATGCCATGTTGTACTGTCAATTCTCTTACAGGTTTTAGACTCGTAACCAATTTTTGAAGAGCTTTGTTTCACCAAATTCAAGTTCGAAAGTGGATATATAAATCTGCCAGAGTTCCAAAATTATGGGTTACAAGGCATGGTAGAGCTTAATCAAGAGAGAAAATCAAAAGGACATTAATGTGTTTGCTTACATTCTGAAACAGTCCACACCTAAGTTTCTTAAAATGTCTGTGTGCAGGCATGGGCCACCCATTCACTTGCCTCACTCATGACTAGTATTTACTTTAACAGAATATGTTTTTAGTATAAATAAAGATGAAATCAGTATATAGTTAACTATTTTACTTATTAACAAAACCATAATGTATTTTCTCTTTCTTCTCAAGAAATCACATCCTGTAAGCGTATTTTCTCTTAAACCAGCCCTGTTGGAGCTATGTGAAGCTATTACTTATAAACACAAATAGAAATGTTTACATACAACTATCGACTTAGTGATCATGTTCTTTAGGGATAAAGATTTTTTTCAGTTATTAAGAGTGATTTAATATTAGATCTTTTATAATCATAGTAGTATGTGTAAATTGGTTTATCTTGGTATGTATCACTCCACACTACATTGGTTTGCTGAACAGACAAATATTCAAGCTACATGTTTCTTATAAAGGAAGTTGTATTTCTCTAGAAAATATATATTTTTGAAGCTGAACCATTATTTTTGAGCTGCTTCTTAGCAGTAATCTTGTGATCCAGTGTAAAATCTGGTCATCTGTTTGAATGTAAAATACTATATGTAGAGACCCTGTAATCAGTGTATTTACATTCTGGTACTTATCACTATCTTTAATGAGTGCTTACTGAATATGCAAAATATTGGTTATAATATGTGTCAATGTATGTTGGCACTTAACAATTGTTAAATGATAACATTGATCATTTAAAATTAAATACATTCAGTGTTTAATACAGTATCTCATGATTTCCTGACTACTTAACCTATCTGGTTGTGTGTACTGAAATGCTCTGAAAAATCAGTGTACAAAATGACAAGCAGTTCTCCTTTAATATTTTCCACTTAAAAAACTACTGGTTCTGGATCATTGAATGTATTGCAAGAACATTGTCAGCCAAGCCCTGTTGGAAAAACAAAATAAATGAAATAGTTTTCATGTCCCAGTTAGCTGTATTTAACACTGTAATATTTCACACTTTAAGAAATCTGCTCTCTAATAATGCAGAAAAACTCTCCATCGAAGCCAGTGATTATCAGTGTCTGGAAATGTTTTAGAATTTTTAGCAATTAGGGATTTATAAACACTTATAATCAAACTAGATTTTTTTCACCATCTTGTCAAATATTGAGAGGCATGTAGATGAAATAAAATAGGTCAGTGGTTCCTCTTTAAAAAATTTTAATTGCCTCCCATAAAGGTCAATCATGGTCAGTTAAATGATCAGGGGAAAATGCCTAATTATTTCTCTAGACCTACTTAATACTGGCAGAAATTTTCTTCTTTTCTTTTGGAAAAAAAAGCAAAGACTTTGCCTTAAGCAATGGAAAAATACTTCATTTGAGTGAAAATGTGGAATTCTAACCTTCAGCAGCATATCATAGTACACCGCCTTCAGGATTCAGTCATTACTTAACTGGCATTAAGAAATGAGCCAACTAGCCTCATTTTCCTAAGTTACTTAGCAAATGTCCTCTCAATCAAAACAGCATGGTGACAGTTGGGTGAAGTAGAACCTTCTTACAGTAGAAAATTGATATTTTTCTTGCATAAATTATATCTTGCTACACACCCTGGACTTGGATTTTAAACACAATCCTTGCTTGTAACTTTATTTGGATTCTGGAAATGTGTTTTACTCTTGATTTAACCCTACCTTTCCCTTTGTGTTTGCAAATAGGGCACTTTTTCAGAGCTTGTGCTTTCGGGGGCCACAGTAGGCCCTTGTGCTGGTGGCTGCTGAAACTTCATCCTTTAAGGGTTTTAAAGTTGATAGACTGCAAGTGCCTTTGGAAAAGAGAGCTCTTAAATTACCAGTCACTTCAAGCCAGGGATAGTTGAACAAATGCTACTAATTGTGTGACCCAGGGCAAGTTACTGCAGTTTTACCTTCAGTATTTCTGCTTAGAAAATGTAGGAAGGATGAAATTCGCTATTATTGTGAATGATGACTATGGAGATATTGTGAGGATTAAATAATTAAGAGTGCTTAGCTCAGTGCCTGGCAAGTAATGCTTGTTTCATATATGTTGGTTGCTATTACTTCCATTGTTATCAGAACTGCTTTGCCACCTCAGTACAAGGCCAGAGCTTAGCTCATAATGAAATCTTGGTGCGTATAACAATGATAATGCTACTGATGACTGGTGTAGGGGAAATAATGGAACCAAAGGAATCCTGGTGCTTGGGTCTACTAAACATAAACGTATCGTCCTACAGTCTTAACTTTGGTCATCCTTGCTTGAAGATTTTTATTTTGGGGAAGGAAGCTCAGTGTGAGGACGAGAGTTGTAGGGATGGCAAACAATAAAAATAACGTGATAAATGGGAAGCACCCTGCAATAGGGAGTTGGAGAAATGACACTGAATCTCATCCTCTGTCACTGACTTGCTGGATGACCAGGGCAAATGTCCCTGGATCCTGGTAATCCAGAAGGACTTTGTGGAAATAGTAATCTTTGATTCCAAGGTGGTCAGTGACTTCTGAATTGTCCTATGGCTGAGAATGGGAGAAAGAGCCTACGGCAGGGCAGGTGAGAACCTAAAATTCCTCCAAAACAGTGCTTCTCCAACTTTAAGTGCATATAGGCCACCCAGAGACCTGGTAAACATGTAGATTCTTCTCGAGCAGGTCAGGGTGGGGACCGTGATTTCCATTTCTGGTAAGTTCCCAGCTGATGTTGATGCTGTTTCTGTGAGGACCATGACTCTGAGTGTCTGTGCCTAAAAACACGGATTATTTGTTATCAGAAGCACATCAAGTCTGGAAGGGAGTGGAAACAGGATTTTACTCATCACTTGAGACACTTTGAACCCCTCAACAAAAATAGCCTGGATTCAGTTTACAATATACAAAACCTTATTCATATCCTCACAGTGTTTCTGAGTACCAGCATGCAACAAATATTCAACGGCCCAGTTAGCTTTTTCCTCCCACTGTGTAAAGTGTGTGATCTAAAACTATGTTATTTGCATTACCCCATGAGAAAGTGAATGTCTCTTTGCTCCTAGAACGTTAATTTTCTTCCAGGACAGAGACATTTTTAGCAGTTCTTGAGCTGTGAGCCTGTGATTTAGCACTAGCATTCATTCTCTTGCTTGGAAACTTGACAGAGAGCTGAAACAGAGATCTTTACTTCTTCTTCCTGTCATTGTCTTGTTTCTGTCCTCTCCCCCTCCACAAACTTCATCAGAATTTTAGGGATGGCTAATAGACCTTCCATGTCATCTCTGAAAAGTGGATTTTTGAAGGAATAATATTTTGTCAGGCAGATTTCATGGCGATTTCCATGTGATTTAAGATCTCTTTTTGCATTTATTTCCTCTTGGCAGTGCACTAGAATGAGGACTTGCTGGCTTGGGAGCTGGCCTGTGTCCCCAAACCCTGAGGATACTGTGAAGAGAAAGGTTACTACTATCCTTGAGATTTTGTGGAGGCAGTGTTCTGGGAAGAGCAGTTGATGAGGTTGGGAACATGGGAAGAGACCTAGATGTGAGTCCCTTCTCTAGTACAGTGTGACTCTCTAAGCATCAGTTGCCCCATCTGTAAAATGGGGTAATAATACCTGTTTTACCTACAGAGATTTAGAAGGGTAACATGAAGCATGCATAGGAAAGTTTGTCATTCATATCTATAAAAGTCAATTAGTAGTAGTATTTGAGTTTCATGGGAGTCTTTGTCACTCACTGGCTTGTCTGAATTATTTTGATATTCATTGGTAGAGCAGGGGTCCATGTGGTCTTGATTGATTGTCAAGGCTGAACAAGTCATCAGCAAAACAGTGGTCTTCTGCCTCTGAATGTTTTTCCTGATGAGAAGTCTGGGCAATAGCCCCTGCCTCCCAACTTTTCTGCATACAATAAATAAGCACAAAGTTATCCCATTTTTAGTAGCAAGTGGACAATAGTTCTCAACAACGAGGACTTTTAGTTTTTGACTTCCATTATGATTGCTTGTTGGAAGTCATTTGTCAGGCATCGACTTAGCAGCCACTTCAGAATGGTAAGGAACCCACTTCTTTTTTTTTTGTTAGAGAGGGAGAGAGAAACATCAATGAGACAGAACATCGATTGGCCACCTCCTGCATGCCCCCTGCTCCAGGAATTGAGCCCACAACCTGGACATGTGCCCTGACCAGAAATCGAACCAGCAACCTCTTGGTGCATGGGTTGACATTCAACCACTGAACCACACTAGCTGGACAGGAGCCCACTTCTAATAACTTCAAGCATCTGCAATCTTCTACCTGACTCACCACTGCGGTGGATTCGGTGGCCTTGGCGCTGAGTCTGGCTTATTATGCCACACTTTAATGATGAATTCTCTTTCATGGGATTAAGAAAAGTTAGCTTTTGTCTTCCCTCCCTCAGGTCCCCCCAATTTATCAGCATGTCTATATATGCCCAAGACTTAACCTAAGATATGAGTTGCTGTGATAATAGTGATTTTGTAAGAAATCACTTCACTTCTATCAAAATTGAGATGAAACAGTTTTCTGTCCTTTACCTCTTAATGTGGGTTTAAGTCTGTTTCCTACCCTCCAGGTATTTAAGTTTAATGTGGTGTAAAAGGTTTAACCCTTGTTAAATAATTTTAGGCATCTGGTTCATTGAAGGTGACCTGGGCATCAAGATAGCCTTTCTGCCTAAAAGCACACTAATCAATGTCTACCCGTAGGCCAGCTCCAGAGCGAGGGAGTGAAGGGCACTCCCTGAGCACGCAGACCTCAGGAATTAGCTCACCCTGTGTCTCATCTCCTTTCATCTTAGTCATTTTTAATAACAGCAACATTCTTAACATCTTCTTTCTGAACAAACTCTTGCATGTGTCACAGTTCAATATCTAAATCTAATCAAGCTAATTATCATGCACAGTGTAATTACATAACTATTTGAATAGAATGTAGCAAGAGCAAGTTATTAATTGCTGTGAATGGAACATATTTCTGAACTGTCACATACTACCTTAGCATAAAAATACAAATGTTATGTGTAAATTGCCAGAAAAATCCACACATAATTTTGAAGAATTTGTTCAGGAAAAAACATGATGGATCCTTTGTAAGAAACAAATCCTGGGAGATTACAGGTATTCCCTGCTTTGCAGAAGTTTGCTTTAGGCCACTTCCCTTGTATGAAAGATCTGCATTAGTATCTGTTTTTGCTAACTGAAAGAAATCCAAAGAAAAGTTTTACTTTTATGAAAAAAGGCGAGACGCAAAAATAGCATTCAGTGTTTGTTTTGTAGAGGGCCCTTGTAGAGGCAATGAGCCAGCGCGGCCCTGCCAACCTCCTTCCCTGCGAAGCCACTTAAGCATCCCAGCATCAAGCCACCGTATCTCTGAATGGTGTCTGCGAGCATCTGTGCTTTATCTCGATCCTTGCATCTATAGCACGATGTGCACCAAGGCAATTGCCTCTTCACTTTACACCGTTTTGGCTTAGGAGAGGTTTCATAGGAATGCTCTAGTCTTGGATAGCTGAAGAAACATGTATTTAGATGTTACTTGTGGATATGTGTCATATTATCATTCGAAGTATGAATGTCCAGACACATGCCTTTCCAGAAATGAGTTATTAAATAAAGAAACAAATTGGTGATGATCTACTTGTTTTCTGCATGGTGACCCCTGGGTGGGTGATGCAGAAAGGAAGCTCTTATTTGTTGCTGATGATGGTACATAGAGCTAGCTAGTGGGGTTTTGAGGCAGTTTCATCAAATGTGCAGAATTAGGGCAGGTCCATTTACAGAAGTACAGGCAATGCTGGAGATGGGTGTCAGACTCTGTCCTAAAGACAGAAGGCAACACATGACTCCAAGATGCAATTCTGGGTGGACTGGGCGCTGTAGTGCATTCCAGGAAGTGGCTGGTCTCTCAGACTTGGGCTAATGTTCAGCAGTTTTCTTTTGGGCAATTGCTCTTTGTGACAATGGGGAGCAGACCTCAGAGCTTAAGGCTGAGGACACAGACCTTAGTGAGTAGTGAGCTTTACCCGCACGGCAGTGGTTATTCACCCATCGGCTCTGCTCTGTGCACACAGTGGCTTCGAACACTCCTTGGAGTATCATTTGACAGATGCTCTCTAAGACAAGCACAGTTCCCCCGTGAAGGAAGTGGGGCTGGTGATTTGGAAATGGGAAGATGCTAAACCCTTTCCATCAGTTTACATACCACAGGGAGATTTTGATGTCAACAGCTGGGCCCTCAGCTCTAAAGTTACCTGTGGGCATCTGATTGCTATTAGGTTGGCTTAAGATATTGGGTTCTTGGTGTCTTGGATCATAAAAAAAATATGACACAGTATCAGCCAAGTCTGTTTTGTTGCTTACTCAAAGAAGACATGATAAATATCTCTGATTTGCCACTATGATCAAGTAGACACAAGTATTTATTAAACTCACTGTAAAATTGTCTAGAAGCATATTGGAAAATTATTCATCCTAGACAGATTCACCAAATGATACTTTGTTTCTCAGTCTCTGACCGTCAATGGAAATTTAGAAAAATGCTCAATTCTGAGTCTTTCTGAACTAAAACACATGACTATCTTTTGAAATGCGTATGCTGACCATCTACAGTTTAATATAGTCAAAATTGCAAAACAGCGAGTTTGTCTAAGGCATTTTGCCACAACTACCCAGGATTTTGGGATTCCACATGGGAGGAATCTTTTCAAGAACACAACTCTTTTTGTTGTTGTTATAACCTAGTCCCATAGTCAGTGGAAAAAACTATGCCTTCTGGTTGTTCGCCTGGGGCAGTTAGAAGCCCTTCACTTGCAGGAATGGGGGTTTTTGTGAAAACAGACTATGTGCTCAAATGTAATCCCCTCTGCACAAAAAGGCCATTACAGGCACTGGCAGTGGACATAAATCAGTCTGTATCTTGTGGATGATTTCTTAATTTTTGAAGTTTCTCATTATTCAGACAAGGTCCTGGCTTATCTTTGATCCAGTTTCTTCACTTCCTGGCTGCCTAAGAAGTCCTGTATTTTCTGATTAGTTCTCTTTTGCTCCCACCCTTTGCTCAAAATTACTGGTCCAGGCTTGTTAAGTGGCAATTTAAAGTCTCATTGCTGTGGGCTGGGATCCTGCTTCTGACAGGTGCAAACTGCATATCCTTGGAAAAGTCAGGTACCCTCTCTGAGTCTCTCAGAGTCCCGAGATGTAAAACAAGGCAAATACACCTCCTTGCTTGGTTGTTCCAATAACTAAATAAAATTACAGATGGAAACCTGGGAGTATAATCCGTGGCTCTTACTAGATTTTAAATGAATATTACTTGTTCTTATCAAATTTAATTCTTTTAAGTGTTTCAACAAGGTGGTGACCATTATCAAAGTCTGTGTTTTCTGGTTTGTTTGTTTTGTTGCTGTTTTTAGAATGAAAATTAATAAACACCAGGATGACAGGCATAAATCAGGGGTGTTCTTTGCATATGAGGACGTTGATTACCATTCTTCAGGGAGGTCTAATCTTCAATTCTGATCTCTAAATTAAGTTAGAACATTACCATTGGTTATCTCTACTGGTAATCTGGATAGAAGTTTAACCTTTTATAATTTTCTTTTTTTTCATTTGACTACCCCTCCTCTATAACTTGTCATTCATTACTGGATTTGCAGATATTTCTTGAGCTAACCTTTGCTACAATTCATTGCTTTCTACTTTAACCTAATAACTCCTCTTTGATATATTTGATATACTGGATATACAAAGTGATATATCCCAACTCTAACTATGTTAAGTAAGATATACAAAAGACAGTAATCATTCATGCCAAAGAAGAAAAAATATGTTTGTAATTTGTACTCAATATGTATATATCTGTGTCCACACTAATAGATTTCCACAGTGAAAATAGACTGTGCACTGAATGTATGTGCACATGTGTGCCTTCACCTAACTCCACCTGAATATTTAGGTCTCCCTAACTTAGCCTTCTGCTTTCATACTGCCCCCTTATCCATAATACTTTTGCTGTATAACATCCATGCTAAGATTCTGAACTATTATTATCACCTTTCTTTTCCCTTTTTCTTCTCAAACCATCATGACCTTCCTGGTCTGGTGAGTCACATTCGCTCTCAATCCAATGTAGCTGTGCCAAGCATTTATATGTTACACAGTGTTATGTTAACATTGTGTATTAGTCTTTCGTTCTTTTAAAATTGACATAGTGATTTAAAAATATATCTGTAGGTAGTAAATAATGTATTTTAGTGTGTTATTCCTCCTAGAAAAACTCTTTATGTCAACTCAGACTTTTGTCAAGTGGGAAGAAACGTGAGCAGAGGTTCTGTCCGTGTGCAAGGACACTGGGGTGACTTACCCTTTACTCACTTGTCCACAGATGTGCTATTATTCCCAGAGGTGCTTGTAGAGGTTGTGGGCAGTTTTGGGAGAAGCACAGTGGCGGTGAGCGTTCAGGAGTCGGAGAGGTTAGAAGTGCAGCAATGCATGACTGTGCTTTGCCACATCTCGGATGACTACATTTCACATAGAAACACCAAGTGTCCTTTCACCATTTTAATGAAAATGCTGAACTTCCCAGGAATAAACTGCACTATGAATCGGGAAGCGAGGGGGACCGTCGTCTGTTTTGCTCCCTGGTTCTCTCCATTTTGGAATCTGGCATCATCAATAACAATGCTGCTGGCGGCTCTCCAAGCAGCACCGGGCCATCCTCACCCAGTATCAGTCGCAGTTGTATTTATGATAATTTTATGTGTACATAAAAACATACTTTTTTCCTCCTTATTTTAAATATTCAAATAAAAAAGATTATCTTAATCTTCAGTAGATGTCAGAGTCAAGTCAGGAGAGAGAAACGACATTATTTATTTGCACTGAGAAACTTCAAAGAACCTTGGCCGGTTTGGCTCATCGGTTGGAGCGTCAGCCTGCGGACCAGAGAGTCCTGGGTTCGGTTCCCACTAGGGGCACATACCAAAAGAAAAAAAATAAAAATAAACTTCAAAAAATTCATAGTTAGTAATAAACTTTCAGCTTATAACTTAAAAAATTACAAAAGCGTGGAACCCTAAGGTATCACGCAAGTAGCAGCTTCAGGAAGCAGCTACCACCACTACAATTGAGGGAACAATGGGAAACAGAAACTTGAGGGCAGCTCGAACCCAGATCTCTCAGACTTTCAGGGAGGAAGGCAGGGTGGCTGGTGCTGGGGTGTCTGAGCTCAGAGGAGGGGCCTGAGTGGGATCCAGATCTCTGACGGAGAAACAATGGCTGGCTGGCATCAGGGAGGCACAGCCTGGTGAAGCTGCTTTTCCAAGTGTTGGACAAAACTGCAAACTGTATTCAAATGCCGCCAGGAAAAGGATCTGTTGCTGCCAGGTGATGAAGCATTGCAGGCTGAGGCTCACAGGAACCAGAGGCAGCCAAGAGGATCCCTGCAGGTGGAGGGATAGAGGAAGTTTCCTCTTCCTCCTCCCTCTTCGAAGTCTCCAGTGCCCCTAGTGGCAGATCCAAACAGGGAGAAACTTGGCAAAACAGAAATGAGCTTTGCAGGGTCCTAGGCGCAGCATCAGGAAGCTGAGTATGGGAGAGGGCAAGCTGGGAGCTGAGAGGCAATGAATAAATAACTGGCACATTTTCTTAAATCCAAACTTATATAACTAGCGTACTTATACCTGGCCATTTTCTTATTATAAAGCATGTCAGTCTATGTAAATATAAATATATATATAACACTATAGTGCATGTAATATATGTAAATTTAAATACATATATTTTATGTGTTAGTTTTTCACTATTATTTTTTATTACAATTAATGCATTACATTGATTTATAATTATGTTTAGAGGGAGTTAATTTTATTTCCAAATAGCAAAAGGAGACGTTACAAAATATTTGTTGTAAAAAGTGAATTTTGAGTCTGATAGTAGTAAAAGCCCCTGACTTGGTTCAGGTGGTATAATACACATTTAGACTTTTGACTGTCGGCTCCTCACCAACTCAGAGTGGCAGTGATTTCAGCCACAGGCTTGAAAATGAAAGGACCTCATGTGCTTTTAGAATTTGACTACATCTCACAGTTGGCATACATTGATCTTATTTTTTTGGAGTTGGGGCATACATTCATGGGAATGGGAATCCCAGCGGCCATTCTGCTCGTCCCCAGCTTTTTAGTGCTACTTCTAAAGGCCATGCAGGTCCATGGGGGAGATAACATACCCTACTGCCGCTGATAAGTCATTTTAGTGGTAGAATCTGAGTGTGCTTTGCAGGCAGGACCTGGGTTTTTTATGAAAATCATATTCAAAAGCAATAGTTGCCAGTTGTTGATTTTCTACAGCAGATAGACACTCTATTAGGAGTTACTGACACAATATACTTACCCACAACAATTTCTGAGTAGTAAATACCATGCTTTGTAGATGTAGAAACTGACCATAAAGACATGGGATTGTCTAAGACCACACAGCTAGTAAGTGAGAGAACCCAGGATCACTTTGCCTATTATAATTTCTAATTATACTTTCCACTGTGCCTTCCAGTAGTAAGATAGGACACCAAAAAAATCATTATTTGTGAGGGGTTATTTTTGCAAGCAGTACAATTACTCATCAGACTAATAGACAGTAATTAATTGAAAGATTCAATAAATCCAAAATATGAATGTCTGACATGTTAGAATATCAATAAATATATGTTGAATATATATGAATATCTTGATAAAAATTTTTGTTGGAATAATGATTTTCAAGTTGATCCACTTTGACCTTGAGCGCATTGTCTATTTCAAAAAGGTGAGGCGTACATAGTGAAGCTAATCACCCAACACTAGAAGATGATTCTTTAACAGACTCTCCTGTCATTTTATTTTATTTTATTTTCCCATTTTTTGTTCAGATAGAGTGGGAGGGAGAGAGAGAGAGAGAGAAACATCAATGTGAAAGGGACACATCAAGTGGTCGCCACCCGCACTACCCAACCAGGGCCAAGGGCAAACTGCAACCGAGGTATGTGCCCTTAGCGGGAACCGAACCCCGGTGTCTCTGGACCGCAGGCTGACGCTCTAACCTCTGAGCCAAATCGGCAAGGGCTCTCCTGTCATTTTAGTTTCAAGTGTGGCAAATGGAATTTCACAAGACCAGAGAAAATGAGACAAGGCCATTAGAATGACAGTTATTCCCAGAGAGTTTTGAAGCACAAACCTTGGACACAAAGAAGAATACTTTCATATCTGTACAGTGTAGAAAAGAATTACTTAGAAGACAAAGCCAGTAATTAAAATGAACTGAAGCAATTATGTGTCTCAGCCACTCAGGAAATCAGACTGATCAAAACTACCATTATTTTCTAGTTCTGTGTCTTCTAGGCTTCAATAAAGCAGAATCTTTTTTGTTTTGAATACTCATCTGAGGACATTTTTGCATTCATCCTCAGATAAAGCAGGAGGGAGAGTGGGAGGAATAGAGAGAGAGAAACATTGAGGAGAGAGAGATACATTGAGTGGTCGCCACCCATACAACCCCAACAGGGGCTGGGGACAAACTGCAACCCAAGTACATGTCCTTTGTGGGAACTGAACCCGGACTCTCTGGTCCGTGGGCCGATGCTCTAACTGCTGAACCAAATGGGCCAGGGCTAGCAGAATCATTTTTAAGACAGTATCATGATGAACATTTGTTCATAGCTACCTTACATAATACTGTGTGATTGTGGACAGAAGGACTTTTGTAACTGAATGCTAAATGTAAACTTCCTTAAAAGTAAAACTGGGGGAAAATGTGGACTGTGCAGGCATTAACCCTGGCTAGGATCACATTCTTATGCTGGCTGGTAAATTTGCTAGCAGCTGATGCTACTACTGTCAGTTTTTGAAACCTCATTTTAATCAGCTATATCAATGTTCCTTAGAGTCGCATTGCAGGGCATGAAAGGAAGCACATCTTGCTGAAATATGCATTTATTATATTTGAGCTTTGCTTTCCTCATCTCAAAATATCAGATGTTGGGCTGAATGTCTGCCAGTGCCCTCTTCTGGACAGAATTTAATACATTTACAGAAGTTATCTGCTGTTTTTACATATAGGCTCAACAATTTCTCCTTCACCTCGGAGAATGGAAACAATTGATAATAGTTTGGTTTTGTTGTGACCATAAAGAATATACAGCATGCTCACTAGACTCAAAGGAATGTGAACGAATATTTAAAATATATTACCTTGGCACTCAGTTTTCCCCACATTCTCACAAACTTCATTCTAAAAGTAAGATCATATTCTGAATTCTCTATTAAGAAGTTTAAACGAAAGAGATTTGACCATTAACCTGCTATGGTAGCCTAATATTTGAGGTCATGCTGATTTGAGTCCAAATTTTGGTTAAACCTCGGTTTCTAAGCTGGAAAACTTAATGGACAAACACTTGTATTGGCTTGATAGGGTAATTGTGAAGGTTATATGAATTTATGCATGCAGTGCTTATCTTTTCTACCTGGTCTAAAGTAAGACTTTTCTACAATATCTGCTATAAAAGCCTCTCTTTTAACATACAGTGTCCAAATTTGAAAAATTTTTAATTAAGATATATGTCTAAATGTTTATTTTTCCAATAAACCCACATTTATATTATCGGATTAAATATGTCAAATACCTCATGGACTGACTTTGCTTTCTCAAGAAAGATAGTGAAATATCGTTACCATAAAGAGTGAAAATGTGCATTTATGATCTAAATATTACTTCATGCTTTGAGAAATAAAAGAATACTTCTTTCAAACTACTTGATTTCTTTAACTTTTAAGTTATAAAAGTTGTACATTTTAACACTAACATGGTTTCAGTTTCATGGTACATGTATATGCCACACTTTGAGATCCATTTTTATTAATCAAATTCTGATGATCAAATTTACCATTTTGGTTGTTTCTCCTAACTTGGCAGTAAGTGGGACCTTTATTAACATATAGCATTTTTTTTTTTTTTTTTTTAATCCTCACCTGAGGACATTTTTCTATTTTTTGTTCAGGTAGAGTGGGAGAGAGAGAGAGAAACAGAGAGAGAGAAACATCAATGTGAAGGGACACATTGAGTGGTTGCCACCCGCACAACCGATCAGGGCCGGGGACAAACTGCAAAGGAGGTACATACCCTCAGCGGGAACTGAACCCGGGTCTCTCAGGACCGCAGGCCGACGCTCCAACCGCTGAGCCAAACCGGCCAGGGCAACATATAGCATTTTAAAAAATTGACAAAATATCATAAGAAACTTATCTCTGGCTCATTTCAGGCTATCAGTTGAGTACCTGTATTAGCTGTGGTCATAAAGAAAGGAAACCGAACAAGAATGAAAACTTACGCACTAAAGTATGACATTGGGCATATAATCCAATCTCTCTGTACCTTAGCACCTCTTATGTAAAATGGGAATAATAGTTTCATATATGTAAGAAAGATAATAAAAAGTAATTGCTCAGTGTAAGTTAATTATCAATATTATTATTACTATTTTTAAGTATGTTTTTATTTACTTTTGTTTAGAGAGAGAGGAAGAGAGAGAGAGATAAAAACATTATTGAGAGAAAAACACAGAGCAGCTACCTCCTGCACGCCCCCTACTGGAGATTTTGCCCAAAACCTGGGCATGTGCCCTGCCTGGAATCCATCTGGGGCCTGTCAGTCCATGGGACAATGCTCAATCCACTGAGCCACAGGGGCCAGGCTCAATATTATTTTCGCACACACATGGAGAAGTAGAAAAGCCATGGGCTTTGAAATCAGACAAACGTCTGTATCTATATCATCTTCTACACTTGTTTCTAAAATATACATTCCCACCTGTAAGATGGTTGTTGTTGTGCCCTGGCTGGTTTGGAGCTGTTGGAGCGTTGGCCTGCGGTCCAGAGAGACCCAGGTTTGGTCCGCTAAGGGTGCATACCTCGCCTGCAGTTTGTCCCCGGCCCTGGCTGGGTCGTGCGGGTGGGGGCCACTCAATGTTTCCCTTTCACGTCCATTTCTCTCTCTCTCTCTCTCTCTCTCTCTCTCTCTCTCTCTTCCTCTCTCTCCCTCCCACTCTATCTGAACAAAAAATGGAAAAAATGTCCTCAGGTCAGGATGAAAAACGGAAAAAGATGGTTGTTGTATTAAATGAATTGTGTGTAAAACTTTATGTAGTATCTGGTGCAGAGAAGGTGCAGAGCAGATACAACAATGACAACTTCTAATACATTTTTGCATTCTAGCTGCTTTGTGTCAGGCCCTGGGTTAGAATTGCAATCTTTAATTCTCACTATGACCAGGCAAAGAAGACATGAGGAAAAACGCCCCAAGTCGCATTGCTAGAAAGCCCATAAATTACATTAGCTCTTCTCGTCCTTCTTTGATGCTTCACTTATTCATGGCTGCAAGCTACTTGCAGGCACACCGGTCTCTGCACTTTAGGACCCATCACAGTATATCATCCCCAGGCACAGTGACTGGTCCCAGCTCCAATCCCATCAAGTTGTACCAGCCTTGTGTCCTATTTCCTGAGCTGACTAATCTGATGAATTAAATTATGGCAGGGCTATTTTTGGATCCCTGTGCTTATCCTGAAAATGGTACATTTGCTTCCTAAAGACTGGTTTCTTCTGCCACAGATCCTATAAGTTAGGCTTATAGAGGAACTTTCTGGTAACTCAGAAGGTAAGCACCAGAAGTCTTTGGGGAGTGCTGGAATTCTCGGCTCACCCCATATCATCAGACCACCTTCAGTCTAAGCTGTCTTTACTCCCCCTATGTAACTCCGGAAACTTAAAAAACTTAATGCATAGCTTTATGTATTTCAGCCCATCTTTGAAGGTAATTACAATTGTACATGTTGAATTTCAATCAAACGGGATCAATTATTTGGGCCTGAAATCAGAATAGGAAAATAAGGAAAGGAAAAGCTATACAGCAATATTAGCATATGTGATCTTCAAAGTCTGAGATTTTGAAAAATATACATTTGCTTTTTGTGGTTTAATTTTCTTGAGAAATTCACATCCTCATCTGTAAAAGGAAGAGATTTGATTAAATAAGGTCTGAGGTACCTTGGAACTCTACGTCTATATTTAATTTTAGTTGAATTTAACTAGCAAATTACATTTAAAGTTGACATCAACCACAGCCCATGAAAATTAGGTTTAAGAAAAACATCGTCTGCTTTTAATCAAACTTGTCATTTAGCATAACTTCATAGTCAGAACCTTTCTAACTGTTGATTAAGCTTTAAATGGGTTTTTAAAACAGCAGCCTGTCCTTCTGTCTGTTTTAGAGAACTTCGATAGTAAACAACCATTTCCTTTACACTATAATTTAATAAAATTGTGAGAATATCAGAGGCTAGATTTTCAAAACAGCTATTAAAAGAAAATTTTAAGAATAGAAACTTAAGATGCATTCCTATCTCTGTTTTTACCACGTCTTAAGTTTTTCCTCCATATGTGAGGCAGAGTGACTTCCAAGATTTTCAACCTTAAGGTTCAAGTTGATTGGAGGAAATTATCTTTTATTATCATTGACCTTCCAGTAGCCAAAGAGAAAGTTAGGTGATTGGTCTCACCGCACAGGTCTCTGGGTAACTAAGTTTTCATTCCACCTGAGGGTATTTCCTCTCATCTTAGTAAAAATAAATTATGAATTCTCCAGGTTTATAAATTGTCAGAGAAACTAGTGAACTCACTTTTGTATTTTGGATCTTAAATTACAAAATTGTCAGTCTTCCATTCCTAAATATTGTCCTAGTCACTGTTAATTCCATCAGAGTTATCCTGTTAATAACTAAGTAGACAATGGACTGGCACCACCCCCATTGTTTCTATCAGAAACAGCGAGGTGGTTTAGAAAAATAAACGTAACATTGTAAATGGCAAAACTTAGACCAAATTATTTCTCTAGCACTAATCGGTAAAAGGATTGAGGGCAAAGGAACCTCCATTTTAGGATTGTTTTCAGATGAAATGAGATTGGATTAAGCACAGTGCCTAGTACATACAGGGAGCTTGATAAATGGTAGCTCAGCTATTTAATTGATCAAAAAATGTTTATAGAGACTGTAGGACACAGAGTGTGCAGGGGAAATGTGATGGAGGTTAAGGCCAATTATACTACTTCTTAATTTCCTTTGTTAAACTTTGCTTTGTTTCATATTTGGTCAGTGGTATTTCTTACAAGAATTTCAAGTGAAGAATAAATATTGGGAGCTTGTGATAGTAATTGTGATAAATTATGATAGTAAGAGGCATTGATAATCAATCTTGAGTGTTTTAGGGAGCCATTTCTGACAATTCAGCTCTTTGTAGTAAGGAGTATCATAATTATTTTACTTAAAAAGCAATCCATTTAGCATGCTAATGAGAGAACTTATACCTGAGCAAGTAGGCTTTCCTGTAAAATACATTTTTCTTATGCTTATTTTGATTGTAAGTTATCTGGGGAATACATCTTCAAAGCCCTTCCTGTTGCCATTTTTTTTCCTGTGATTGCCTCAAAAACTTCCTGCATCCTTTGATTACATATAGCTCATACTATTATTATGATAATATTTATCTTTCAGTTTTAGAGCCAGCCTTAATTTTATGCCCTGTCTTAAAATGACCAGCAGTTAACACAGGTCATTTTAATTACCAGTTTACAAATTTTTTCTCCCTGAGTGTCTGTTAGAAAATACAAGGGATATATGAAACTAAGAATGCCTTGTTAGGAGGAAAGTTAAATAGAAGAAAGAAAAAAGATGTTCTTTCATTCATTGATTTTTCTTTTTTAACAAATACTTGCTGACAACTAATTCTTTGTGCTGAGGATATATCTGTAAACCCAAACAGACCAAAACATCTAATGGGGCAAGAATAATCACAATAAATAAGAAAAGTATAGAGTATTTTAGCAAACATGAAGAATGCAAAGGGAAAAAAAGAGGAACAGAACAAGTGTTGGGGAATGTGTGGGGAAGCGGCAGGTGAAACTTTGGAGGTCCTGAGGGCGTTAGTTCCTCCTGTGGGCAGAGGAAAGAGAATTCTGGGATGAGTGGAGGTCTGAGCCTTGGCTGCCCATCTCTGTTCAAGGTGGGGCATGAGTTATATGAAAAACTCAGGGTAATCATGAGAGTAGAGAGAGGTAGAGAAGTAGGAAATGAGCTCTAGGAGGTTAGAGAGAATAATCGTACAGGACCTGTGAGGCCATTATAGGAACTGGCTTTTATCCTGTGGGACTGGAAATATGTGTCATCTGTTTCGTGGTTTTGCACAAAGGAATGACAATCTCTATAGTGGTTAAAAGGCTGCACAAGGTGGGACTAGGAAGTCTTTTGGGTAATACAAGTAAAAGATGATGGGAACGTGGACCAGAGTGCTGGCAATGGGGTTGGCAATAAGTAGCCCTGATATATTTGAAGGCAGAGGAGACAAACGTTGCTGATGAATTAGGTGCAGCACTCAGATAGAAAGGCATCAAGAATGAACTCAAGTTTTTTGGCGTTAATCAATGGAAGGTTATTGAGACTGAATAAAGAAACCAAGTCCATTGGTTTTATAGAAACGTGGATTCACTAAAACTATTACTTAAGTTCCTGGGGTATATTCCAAGAGGTCAACCAGTAACTTAAGTTTAGACTATTTTACTTTTCAAGGCACAAGGACTTATCTATCTTCATGTTTAACGTTGACCTCATTTTAATGTTTCCTGTATCTTTGAGATTTGGATTGAGCAGGTTCAGAGCCTGTCACTGAAGCAGCTGTCTATCCACTTCTGTGGCAGCTGCTGATTTTCTAGTTGTGACTCTAGTTCCTGAAATTAATGAGAACTGGTCTTTGGGAAGATAGATTAGAGTCATTTGGCAAATGCCAGTTTTATTTTGTCTCTTATCACAGCTTTCTCTTTTACGATGAACACAGGTTAACGAGAGAAGACTAGGCTTCAGGGTTCTTTGTTTTTCAATAATGCTAAGGAATAGCTTCACGAGAGAGCTTGCTGAATCCCAATGGAACCAAAGGACACTTTATTAATGTTTTTCCTTTTAAGCACCTTTTATGAGATAATAGCAGTTTACATTATTTGTTCACATTTATCAGTATTACAATCTCTTTGGAGTGCTGTTGACAAAATGTTATGGTCTTAATTTTGCTTTTTTCTTTTCCATTTTGGACTCACACCATAAATTTATTGGTGATCATTTAAATATAGTCCCTGTGTAGTGATAACAGAATAGGAAAATTCAAACATCCAGATATGAAATTTTTGGTTTCTCTGTTTTTGTTGCTTAAATAATTATACCTACCTTAAAAAACAACAATTGTTATTTTAGAGATTTCAGTTGAAATAAAATACTACTGTATACATGATTCAATTTATAGGTACTAAATCTGAAATATTATAATTTTACAGTTGGAAACTTATTCTAGTTTTGCTTTCATAATTTTTAACATTCATGTTTACAATTAATATGTAAGTCTATATAACATTACCTCAGACTTTTGGCACATTTTAGCAGTCAGATACTACCCCTACATATAAAGAGTTTATAGTTTCACATGGAAGACAAAGGCATGTATTCATAATAATGTAAATAAATAACCATCTATAAGATATATAGATAACATATGATAATTACATGAGAATGTTAAAGCAATAAAAATTAGAACTTGAGCATATATTCAAATTAATAGTTAGGTCATAAAGGAAAGGGAACAAAAGGTGCAAAGTTGCGTTCAGTGAAAGATGGTAGAAAATAACACTGGGAATATTTCCAGACAATGTCAGTGGGATTCTTGGGATGAGCAATCACATAGAGCTGAAGAATGTTGAGTTGAGATGATCAAAACATAACAGCCCGAGTGAAGGTCAAGTAAAATGTAAGATGCCTAGAGATTCCCTGGTATTCTTTTAGAGAGTCCTAAAATTTCTCTTCATTGGTTAATGCCTAAATTTTAGAATCAGAGTTTTATTATTTTACCTGATGCCTACTTAATCATGTCAGGCTTCTATATTAAGAGATTCAGAGAATCCACGGACCTCTAACGGTACCAAAAAGCAAGACGAAGCAATTATCTTTTTTGACTGGTTAAGGATTGTGCTTTGGCTGAATGATGGGGAAGAGAAGCAACAACCTGATTTTAGCTAAAATGTGTAATGAGGTCACACACATATTTACCGATACTCCTTATCTTACATTAATTTATTTGGATGTTTACCTTTTAAACAATTTAGAATGTTTGTGTGTGTGTAAAAGGTTTGAGGCAAGGTGTAGCCTTAACTTTTGTTTTCACTGGTGGCCTTTTAAAAACAATCTTACACAAAATGTGTTTCACACTACTGACCGGTAATTGGGGCCTGCTATTTAGAATGTTGGAACAATTATGTCATTAATTCAAATCAGCATGTTCTAAAAGAAAATGACGTGACCACATATTAACTGACCAGATTAGAATGTTGTTAATTTTATTGTATTTTTTAAATGCATTATAATTTTAATATTAGTGGAGCTATACAGCTCTTTTATTCTGCACAATTTGAGATTCATCCCATGTTGTAGCTGACATAACAAGATTATTATTATTTTTTTATTAATTTATTTTTGTTACAGATGTTTCTCCTTTTCCCCCCGCTGACTCTCTCTTCCCCATCCCCACCCCGTCCCGTCCCCAGCTTTGTTGTCTAGGTCCATCAGTTATCGTACATGCATATAAGTACTGTGGTTTATCTCTTCCCTACCCCCCTCCTCTTCTGAGGCTTGTCCGTCTGTACACTACTTCTGTGACTCTTGGTTTATCTTGTTCATCAGTTTGTTTAGTTCATTATATTCCAGAAATAAGTGAGATCACGTGATATTTATCTTTCTCTGCTTGGCTTGTTTTGCTTAAGTTAATACTTTGCAGGTCCCTCCGTGTCGTTTCAAAGAATAAGAGATCTCTCTTTCTTACAGCTGCTTAGTACTTCATTGTGTATATGTACCACAGCTTTTTTATCCACTCATCTACTGATGGACACTTGGGCTGTTTCCAGATCTTAGCTATTGTAAATAGTGCTGCTATGAACATGGGGGTACATATATTCTTTCTGATTGGTGTTTCAGGCTTCTTAGGGTATATTCCTAGAAATGGGATCACTGGGTTAAATGGCAGTTCAATTTTTAATTTTTTGAGGTAACACCATAGTGTTTTCCATAGTGGCTGCCCAGTCTGCATTCCCACCAGCAGTGTACTAGAGTCCCCTTTTCTCCACACCCTCACCAGCACTTGCTGTTTGATTATTTGTTAATGGCGGCCATTCTGGCAGGTGTGAAGTGATACCTCATTGTTGTTTGAATTTGCATCTCTCTGATGATTAGTGATGCTGAGCATTTTTTCATATGTCTCTTGGCCATTTGTATGTCCTGTTTGGAGAAGTGTCTCTTTAGGTCCTCTGCTCATTTTTTAATTGGGTTTTTTGTCTTCCCTTTGTTGAGTTGTGTGAGTACTCTATATATTTTGGAAATGAACCCCTTATCTATTTTATTGTATTTTATAATAAATTATTATAAATAATATAAATATCCATTTAAAAGTAATCCATATTTATTGCCAAAATTGTAGATCATTATAAATTTTAATTTGCTTTATACAGTAGAAAGCACAATGTAGAAAAATTTGAGTACAGATATATTAATATGAAAATAATTCAGAATTTTATAAAATATTTTTCTGTATTTTTTAATCTTTTTTTCTTAAGTTTTATAGAGTTCAAGCTCAACTGTTAATACAGATTTTGAAATATGATTAATGCAGCCCTGTCCAGTTTAGCTCAGGGGTTAGAGTGTTGGCCTGTGAACCAAACAGTCTCAGGTTCAATTCCGGCCAAGGGCACATACCTCAGTTGTGGTTGGTCCCTGGCCCTGGTCTGGGTTGTGGGGGAGGCAACCAGTCGATGTGTCTCTCTCACAACAATGTTTCTCTCTCTCTCTCTCTCTCTCTCTCTCTCTCTCTCTCTCTCTCCCCCTCTCTTCCACTCTATCTGAAAATAAATGGAAAAATATCCTCGGGTGAGGATAAAAATAAACAAATGATTAATGCAGATATAATCAGATCTTTGATATAAACCATTACACAACTAGACAAATCTTAAACTTGACAGTTAATACTTTTTTTCCAATTAGCATGAAATACTTAGCCAATTAATTTATGGTTTAAGGAACCAGTGAATCTCTGATCTTAAATGTATTGCAAAAATTACTTGCGATAAAGATTGGCAATGTTTCCATGCAGCTTAAAAAGATGAAAAATATGTCTTGTTGGGTCAATTTAAGTTTCTTGGCAGCGTGTCCCAATCATGTATCCATGTTAGGCTTTGATAACTAGTACTGGAATAAAACAAAATTTGTGTTTTAACTATCTTGAAAGGTGGTACCAAATTCCTCATGAACTATATGGTAAAGTGGTGTGATACATCCTGACAGGGTAAGTGAATAGGTGGGGACTGGAGAAAACACTGGAAATGCTGTGAGGCCTAGCGTTGCTCATCACCTACCTGATAATCCAAACAAACTGCTAATTTAGAGATGTGAGCCCACCAAGGGAAAACAGGATTGTGTTTTCCTATCAGAGGTCAAAAATCTCTGGTGCTCCTCTGGCCGGAAGGAGGCAGTGGATGTATTTTCAGCATTTGCATTTCAGTGACTTTAGATGGGGCTTAAAATTTCCAGTTTACCACAAATATGATTCCTTTGTATTGCCTTGTGTCAACCAATTTGCACATTTTTATGACTAGTCCTTCTCCTGTAAGACATTTGCTTCTGAGACTTCAATTTACAATATTTATTTCCCTATCCTTAAGTTCTTTAAAATTTTTTTATCATCTGAGTGGAGTTTCAGGTAATTTTTTTTCAAGAAGTGTAAATGAATATGTTGCCCAGTCTTTGCTTATCTAAAAATGTCTTTCTGTTTTCCTCACACATTGAAGCAGCTCAGCTGTGAGTAAAATTATTCATACAAGCTTTGCTTCAAAACTCTGTACACTGTTGCTTTATTGTTCTGAGGTAGTTGATTGACAATTCTGGCAAGATTTGGGAGGGAGATATTATCCATTTTTTTTATAACTTATAGAGCCCCATGTATAAATAACTTCTGCTCGTTAGGAAATATTTCTTTCATTAGGCTTTTAATTTGCTTCTGTTCTTGATGAATCCTTGGCAATCCTGTAATCCTGAGAGGGGCATCTTGTTCTTCATCCTTTGATTTTTAATCACCTTAAGCATTATTGTTTACAAATCAATTTTTCTTTTTCTAATAAATTCTAGGAATGGATCTGTAGATTGTCCACTACATCAGTGATTCAACTTACCCCAAGAGTAAATGCTATTCTTTGCTGCCTCCTGTGAGGATGACAGTCCTGTGTCCTGAAATTCAAGCTTCTTCCCTTCTATCTGTGCATGTGCTCACGATGCCTCTGTTCTCCACCTTTGCCTGCCTTGTGGTTTTCTGTTCTTCCACAGACACTACATTTGTTTGCATCCTTAGGAGAGGGCTCAGAGCTCTGCCTCATGATTTTCCTCTTTTCATGATTTTCCTCTTTATTTTGTAGTAGTTTACTTGGAGACTGTGATATTTATATTTTCCACTTACTTTCTGTGTGTGGTGAGGAGTGGTTCTAGACCCATTCACATTTTTTTCAATAGTAAGTCTGTTTACAAGCATGTAATTCCCACAACAAGTTTTTATCTATTGTCGTTTTTCAGCACTGAAATTGGACTTCCCCCATTCCCATTGTCCAGACCTCTCTCATTCATGTTTCACTTCAGCGATGAAACACGGAAACTCTAGTATTTACCTAGTAGGTATCTTTGAAGGCGGGATGAAGAATAGAGAAAGATTGGAGGTGTCTGTATCTAGTTATCTATTATTGCTGTACAATGATGAGATGCAGAAAGGGGAAATAAATTGATCTCTTTATCAAGAAGGTGGAAAAGTGAGACAAATTGTTTTAAAAACAGAGGGAGACCAGTAGAAAGTAAATAAGAAGGCAAGTAATAAGTCAGATCACTTCAGTAATTTCAACCTGAGTATCCCCTGAAGATAACAGGAACATAAGATCATCAACCCCAAACTATTTTGAAACATGTTTTACTGTGACTTATGTGGATAATGGGAAAAAATTGCTTTGCCAGTTTTCTCTTTGCTTATTCACAAAGACACTGTATCTAAACCAGCCCTCTTGACCAGGTTCTCTCTCTGTTTTGCTGGTCTTTACCTACTATCTGCAGGCAAGAGCTTCCAAGGGTAGGAAATGACTCTTGGCTGTGATTTCTTTTTCTTCTCCTGCAATGTTTACCTATGAGTTAGAGAGGAGCCAGGCTGACTGGTTTTGTTGCTGGTGTAAGCTCTTACTTACTTTGACATTAAAATTGCAAGTTATTTGATCACATATGCTTTTCCCTCAGATTTGCTTAGAGAAGTTGTCATTGATCTGATTTTATTGTTGTTGTTGTTTGTTTGTTTGTTTTTCTGGCCAATAATTGTGCAGTTCTTAGAGAACTAACTACCAATTGGAGTAAACATTTTTGTGTTGTTTTGTCTTCATGGCATTATTTACAAAAATAAGATATAAATCTAGGTCTGTATGTCATATACCACAGAAGAAAAACTAAATCCTGTTTAAGAAACATATTTTATTTAAATAGATATTGCATAGTTGTCTTATGTTTCATGGAAACCCACTGGTATAATTCAATTATTTTGTCAAAATGTCGCTCTTATTGCTAAATGGAAATGTTTTCTATGTAATAGCTCAAATATGTGGATTTAGGGTTGAGAGAACAGGGTCTCAACAGTTTCCCAGTGGGCAATGAAAGGATGTCATTACATCTTATTCATCACCATTATCAAGATTATTTGCATAATATGACGTGAGCAAAAATGAGCTATCTTGGAAAAAGAATTCTGGTACTGATTTGCCAGAATCTGGCTGGATGGCAATGTACAAGTTATTTAATTATCTTACACTGCAAATCAATATTTGTATTTATAATGTGAGAGAACTGAACCATCCAATTTCCTGATGGCCTTTTCAGCATGAAAATGTGCTGATTCTACAGTTTGGAATATATCCAAACTTCACATACATATTGCTTGCTTTGTGTAAACTTTTGTTGGAGACCTGAGGAGACATGTGACTTCAAAGTAGGCCGAGGTAGGCTCAGGAGGCCGTCTCAGGGGTGCAGTGGGGGACAAGAGCTTTAGCTGGGAAATGGTGGGAGATATGGCGAGCAGGTAAGTTCACGTCAGATTGTGGAAAACTTTGAATATATATACACATTTTTTCCCCTGCAAGTCATAGGGACCCATGTAGCTTTTGAGCAGGCATATTGCATGTTTGGGCATGAACCTAGGGGCGGTGTGGATGGGGAGGAACAAGACAGGCACAGAGGCCTGAAGGTTCATGTAGTAGTCCGGACACAAAGCGATAAGCACTTGGACCATTAGAAGACAGGTATTCTGCAGATTTAAGAGAGATTTAATGAAAATATAGCTAGGATTCAGTAATAATTAGAGCATAATTAGTGAAAGACACTAGAACTCATAAGAATAAAAAAGAAATGTGTGTGAAGGGGGTTATTTTCTTCTAGAAACATTGGAACTGTGTCATTTGGAAATTTAGAAGCATATTGGAAGGCATAAGCATTGTATTATTCATTTGGCCTCATAAACTTTTTTGATGGCACTTTTGTAAACATGAACTTAAAAGAGTAAAATATATTTGATGGTGAAAAATGTGTCTGTCAGTGTCGTTATTGCTCACTGTCTTTGGTAAAATATCTCTGTAATTACTAAGGTAATTTCAATGGTTCTTCTATTTTTGAGTATCTAATTGGTTCCTAGTTGAAATTGGGAACCTGTTTCAAACCAGATGTCAGAAAAAACAATAGCTTTCTAAGATTTTCTCAAATCATATATTACAGTACCATTGATAAAGAACTTTAGGTGCATGGTAAGACACTTATTAGACATCAAGCTAAGGTTAATTTTTAAAAACTAAAATTAACTCTTATGACTTAGTCTCCTATTTAAAATTCCAAGCATTCTACCATGATAATTAGGACGGATTTGTAATATACAATAACACTCTGCTAAAAATCAGGGTATATTTTAAACCAAATGTTATCACTAATTTATTACTTACGTGTATTCTTGTGCACTGACATTCCTAACTAGTTACATCTGAAATCTAGTTAAGTAGAGTTAAGAGCTACATTCTTCTACTCAATATCTATATCAGAAAAATAACTTTCAATATTTTGAATACTAAACTGCCCAAGAGCTCTTTAGATTAGATGTCCCTAGATAATTATTAAAAATCATTGATAGTTACTTCATCATTAAGCCACTTGATGATTCCTGGTCAAATTAGAGTAAGTAATGCCTTAGTTCAGATTTTACTCTTACTTCTGATAAGATGTAGTAATTTTTCTTGAGCACATCCTATTTTGGGTTAACAGCTGGTGGAACCTTAGTCATTTTCTGAGATCCATCTTTAATATCAGTTATTCTCTAATGCCATCATGTATTCAAATACTATAATTCTTCAATATTCATTGCTAGTCTGGGCACTTGGTTAAATTAAATGTCCTTTGCTGAGATAGTTAACTCTAGAAAAGAAGAATGACTTCTAGTTTTGGACATGCTTATTTGTATAAGGTTCTACCACATCAAGCAGTGAAGATGTTTAATAAGTACTTGTATATATTTGAATGTGTCATCAGTACACAGATGTTATCTAAAGTTAAGTATTCAGAAAAGGCCATATAATGTATATAGTTAGATAAGTAGAACATAAAGGAAGGGCCCATAGATTGTCTATAATTAAGGGTAAAATTATTGGCTATACCATAGGGTAAAGCTAAAATATGTATATTAATAAAAATGAAGTAAAAAATCTGATTTTACTGATAGCGTATGCTCCTTTTTGAAAATAGAAGTACAGAAAGGCATGAAGAACAAAATTAGAATCACATAACTTTATGGATTAGATCACTATTAATTTTATTTCCTGTAATTTTAAAATTTGTATTTGAAATAGAAACTTATAATTATAACAATTATAATTTCCTAATCTTTTTTTTACTTAAATGCTAATATATCTAAATTCTTCTTCTTTTTTTTTTTTATCCTTACCCGAGGACATTTTTCCATTTTTTGTTCAGATAGATTGGGAGGGAGAGAGAGGAAGAAAGAGAGAGAAACATCGACGTGAAAGGGATACATCAAGTGGCTGCTACCCGCACGACCAACCAGGGCCAGGGACAAACTGCAACCGAGGTACATTCCCTTAGCAGGAACCAAACCCAGGCCTCTCTGGACCACAGGCCGACGCTCTAACCGCTAAGTCAAACCAGCCAGAGCAGAATATCTAAATTCTTAAAAAACATTATTTCTAGTGTCTGAATTTTAATCCATCACATCAATATGCCAGCTTAATTGTTGGTAATATATATTAATTCTATTGGTTTTTGGGAAGTATATAGGTATAACATCTGCAAATTCTGATCAGTTTATCCCTCCGTTCAGATAATATGTACATCTTACTCATATCTCTTGTGTTATTACACTGCTTTGACCTTTAGATAAAAATAAAATAATTCTGATAGTAGACTTTAAAAAATTATCTTAATTGTATTGTGTGTAATGTTTTAACATTAAGAGTGATGTTGCTTGTTTAGAACAAAAGTACCTATTCTCAGTATAATGTTTTAGATGTTATGCATAGAAATATAGCAATATTAACTTCTTGAGTTTGACATATTTCCATCTATGTTTAAAGTAAAGTTGATTTATAACTTTTCCTAAACTGTGTCCTACAGCCACTTAGTCTGCTGTTTTATAGCACATTAATAATATTCTGGGAGTTAAAGCATTTTATAGAAAGGAAGGTTTAGAAAACACTGATTTCTATACTCTTGGAAATTCATGGCTCATATTATTGTATCATAGACTCAGAAGTTCTTTAGTTCAATAACAACAAAAACCTTTAAAGCAAATATCTCAAATTGTTTCTTCTTGAGTGTAATGCAGATTATATTATTTTATTAATTTTTTAGATTTTGCCTTTTTGTAATTTGGGGGGAAGGGAGGGAGAGGATTTATCAGTAGCTAGGATTTATCAGTAGCTATAAGTGGTTTTCTATTTTTAAATACAACCTGAATGTCTTTTCCAGTTGATAAGGAGTGTTTAGACCATTTATTTATATTTGTAAAAACTGTATTATTTGTTTTTGATTTATGGTTTTGCGCTTTCTGTAGTTTAGTTTCTCTTCTGCTTCTTATCCATTTTATTTTATGCAGAGACTCTTTGTTAGCTGTTAATGATCTGTTGCTGCATAACACACCACCACAAACATTGTAGAATGACACACAAGGACTATTGATTAACATTATGTCTGGCAAACCTGGGAGTTGACTCCTCTCAGCTCCGAGGTTGCGGCTTTGGGTAATTCAGAAGGCTGCAGTCAGATAGTGGCTAAGTCTAGCGGTTTCCCAAATGCTTCTTCCTTTCTATGTCTGGCAGTAGGTACTGGATGTTAGGTGGATCACATCAGGGCATTCAGCCAGAACACCGATGTATGACCTCTCTTTGTGGCCTGGGGTTTTTCACAGAGTAGTGGCTGTTCCAAGAACAAGTGTCTCAAGAGAGAGACTGGTAGGACCATGCAGTATTGCCTGTTGACTAGCACTGAAGTGACACAGCACCACATCCATCTTATTCTTTTAGCTGAGACAATCACAAAAACCCATGAGGTTCTAGAAGAGCATGTAGGAACTATTGTTGTGACCCTGTTTGGAAAATACAATCTGCCATGATAGGAATTAGATAATTACTAATAGCTATGAAGGTTTTCAGAGACATTCTTAAACATAGATTATCCATTTTATAAAATTAACTAAAATCCACTAATATTTTTTGTCTTCTTTTTGGAATATCAGGGATTTTTGCTGATTTTTCTTGCTCATTTCTTCTTATTAATTTATTTTAAAGCTACAAAAACTTTTTTGTTTAAGTAATTGATAGTCTCTATCAAAATATTGTGAGACATTAGTTCTGTAGCACTGTTTAGAACATTTTTAGAAATTTTTTCTCTATATTTAACTGTTTTCATGTTTCCCACCAATCCTTGATGACTTGATTTCTTCATTATTTTTTTTATTGAACCTATTTTTTGTTATTCTGATAGAGAAAATGAAGTAGTTAAGAGGCATTCTTGCCCTGGCCGGTTAGAGCATCGGCCTGTGGTCCAGAGAGACCCGGGTTTGGTTCCCGCCCAAGGGCACGTACCTTGGTTGCAGTTTGTGCCCAGCCCTGGTTGGTCATGCAGGTGGCAGCCACTTGATGTATCCCTTTCACGACAATGTTTCTCTCTCTCTCTCTCTCTCTCTCTCTCTTCCTCTCTCTCCCTCCCACTTTATCTGAACAAAAATGGAAAAATGTCCTCAGGTGAGGATTAAAAAAAAAAAAAAAAAAAAGAGGCATTCTTAGGAGGTGCATTTTCTAAGTCATTGAGTATTCTTGAGTGTTTGTTGTTTACTACCTTCCTGTATATCAATTTGGCTTCTGTGTAATCTTTGAGCCTCAGTATTTTCCCTTCATAGATTCATGCCCTGCTCTCTGCTTGATGTGGGCACTGGTGGCAGAAGTGAGCCCTCTGTCCTCCAGTGTATTTGGTGACCTCTAAAGGTTACTGGTCTACAGTTGCAGAAGAGATGCCAGACTCCAAACTGGATGCCACACTGTGCTGAGGACTATCCCTGTCTGCTCCAGTAGATTGTAGGGCCATGACATCGTTCTAGACATTATAGATAGACTCTCAGAGGGCATTTTCCTCCTTCAGCCTCCTTCAATCCATCCCAAGTTTAGAAGACATTCTTTATTGGTTCGGGCATGTAAAGTAGCATCCCTCAGTAAGTTTTGAGAACATATAGAACCCTTACTCCATTTTGGGAAATCCTGTTGTTTGTTTCATCAGGAATTTGATGGAATGGAGTTATATGCTTGTGGTCACATAGTTATTAATCTTCATAAATCCCTATTTTTTTCCAAGTTAAGAGAGAAGAACTCTCTGGTCCCTTTAGCAATTTAATGTCATAAGAAATGTGATAATTCTAGATTAAAGCACTTAAGAATCATGGTCACTGGACACCATGTGTGGTCCTGCATTGGATCCTGATTCAAACAAGCCAGCAGGAATAGAAATGTTGGGCCAAATTGAAATTTTAAGTAGGATTGGGCATTAGATGCCATGAGATTTATTGAAAATGGGATATAGACATCCTTAATTGAAAAAAATTACGAAACCTATGTATCCTATTATTTTGAAAAAAATGCATACGTGTATGTGTATTAGAAATGATATTCTGAGATGTAATAGTGGCAAATCTCTAAATGGAAGGTGATAGTTTTATTTTCTATGCTTTCTGTATCTTTACTTTCTCTAACACACGTATACTACTTTTTAAGTAATAAGATGCTGATTTTATTTTTTAAAGAAAGAATTATACACTTTTTATAACTTAATGAGTTAATGTAAAATCTACTGATGAAAATTGAAGCAGTTAATTTTCCTCTAAGAAGGAAGAACAATATGTAGACAAAATTTTGGTCTGTTACCTGATAAAAAATGAGTTGGAGTTACTGAGATAATAAATACAGATATCTTATAAGTGAAGGGAGTTTGTCTAGATTTTATTGTCATGTTATTCAGTTTCCATGTATTTTTCAAAAATGTTCTTAGAAAGTCAGGAAATTGTTAACAAAGTAGTTCCCTTTCTGCACTGCACTAAAATGTCTAAGTGTGTTGGTAGCACCCAGACTCACTTAAGCATGGTTTGTGTTGCAGTGGCTATGGCTGTCAGGATGCTGCAGCTTCTCTGCAGTATTGTTTGATTATAGAGCTCATGTCCTCTGATGTGAGTGCTAATAAAAATAATAAAAGCTTCACAGATTTCATGTCCATCTGCTTCGAACATTTTCTTGGCAAATGACATTATGAGCTGGTGGCTGAGACACAACAATAATAAAGTTATATGATTGTCAACAGAGGATTTTTATGGGCTTGTACAAATTAACTCAAAAATATGTTTCATAGTGGAAGAGAGTGATTCCAAGATTCAGCACATGGAGAAACTAAAGTTCTGAAAAAATTAACCCAACATCTAAAATACCTTATTAACTGAATTGGGAATATACTCCTTACAACTAATGAATTTGTTAGATCATTTATCTATTTATTTATTCCTTCATTCATTCAATAAGAATTTTTGAATCAGCAATGAATTAAGAGCTTGTTGTCAACCAAGAGAAAAAGCATAACCACAGATAATCACAATATGCTATTCACGCTACAAATAGGAAATAACAGATATTTATGCTCCAATGTTGCAAATATTGTATTGGTTACTGTGAATACAGTGTTAAAAGATGGATTTAAGATCCCTATTCTCATATCAATTATATTCTACCCGGAGGAGTCAGACATCAGGCTAATCAATTAATAAAGAGATATTAGCCCTGGCTGGTTTGGCTCAGCGGTTGGAACATCATCCCGTGGACCACAAAAAGATATTAGGTTGCCATGGATGCCATGAGGAAAACAAGACAGATTGATGTGCTAGGGGATCTAGGGAACCCCTGTAGGTTGTTGGTCCAGGAAGCTGAGATCTGAATATCATGTAAGACCAGCCTCAAGAATATCCACACCTCTGGAAGAGGTAACAGCAGTGCAAACGCTCCAAGGGAGAAGCAGTTAGGAGTATGGCAGGAACCTAGGGAGCAGGTTCAGAAGTGGGCAGGGGCCAGCCACTGAGCCCGTAGGCAGGCCCACCCATTCTATGGACACCTATGTGCCACGGGTCTAAAGAGCTAACATTATTGATCAAACTCACTAGTTGTGACTGAACTACTCTTCTTTCCTCTACCATGACAAATATATCTTCACAAAGACAAGATTTAAAAAATACTCATAAAACTATAAGATGTATGATTAAATGTTAGCAAAAGATTCAAAATGACCGAATTTCCTCATTGTTTATTTTTGGATGTTCTGTAAATAGGTCAGTGCTCTTGTTTTCATAAGATAATAAAAACACCCACAATTTAATAAACAATTATTAGTACTCTTTAAATTTTATTTTTCTTGCTTTCATGTTAGCAAAATCAATACTTAAGCTTAAACAAAACGATAACATTTTACTGGCAACAATGATATAAAGGACAAAGAAATAAAAGGTAATTGTATTTAAAGTGTACAAAATTTAAAATATGTCACCAAAAATGCAAGTCAAGGTAAATGAAAACAGTTTAAAAATTGTTTATATGTATATTTTCAAAAACAGTTGATTTTCTAAAATTTTCCTAATTATCAATTACAGTAAAAAGGAAAATACTGATGTAATATATACATGTCAAAATTTAATTCTATTATATATATAAAATTATGTTCATTTTTGTTTTACAACTATATTATATTTTATAAATACAATAAAATACTGGTATTTAGTGTTGAATAGTTATGAAGGTAAAGAATTAGGATCATGCTTCATGTGTTTTATTTATATATGTCTTTATATATATAGGCCAATTTACATATATATATTTAAGACAAAAACAAGTATTTTATTTTATTTATTTAAATTTTTTCAAATTAATTAATTTATTTTTGTTACAGATGTTTCTCCTTTTTCCTCCACTGATTCCCCTCTCCCCCTCCCTCCCCGCCCTGTCCCCAGTTTTGTTGTCCATGTCCATTGTTCATGCACACATGCATATAAGTTCTGTGGTTTATCTCTCCCCCACCACCCCCTCTTCTGGGGATTGTCAGCCTATACCTCACTTCCATGTCTCTGGGACTACCCCGTTCCTCAGACTGTTATGCTAATTATATTCCACAAATAAGTGAAATCATACGATACTTGTCTTTCTCTGTTAGGCTTGTTTCGCTTAGGATAATACTTTCCAGGTCCCTCCATGTTGTCTCAAAGGATAAAAGATCTTTCTTTCTTATAGCTGCATAGTACTCCATTGTGTATATGTACCACAGCTTTTTTATCCATTCGTCTACTGATGGACATTTGGGCTGTTTCCAGATCTTAGCTATTGTAAATAGTGCTGCTACAAACATTGGGGTACATATATTCTTTCTGATTGGCACAACAAGTATTTTAATATTACAAAATGTTTCTTGGCTGCCACGTATGACTGTTACATACAATGTGCTAAATTGTGAGTAACTCTGGAACCACAAATGAGAATATGGAGAGAAGTAAATGGACACTTAGCACTTTAAGGAAATACTATTTGTTATTTAAGTATCTATTGCATCTATATTCTGTTAGTCATACAATTTGACAAGGTAATTAATGTTTCTTCTTATATCTAACATGCTCAAATCTCCTGTCACCCAAGGAAGTGCCCATCACTGATGTTGGTGGTGGCATAACCTACAGAACTCTGCATCACTTGGACAAAAAAATAGCCTTTATTTTGAAGACAAATGTCAATACATATTGAGTTGTTGTTTCTTTGGACCTGAACGTTGGTAGTCACACGAGCATGTGCTCAGAGTTACAGACTGTGCCAGAGGCTGGCAAATTTTTCTGTAGAGGGCCAAATACTTCCGCTTTCTGAGCCATGGAATTTGAAACAGCTAGCCAACCAATGCTCTAGCTGTAGTGCAAAAGAAACTTTAGACAATCTGTAAATGAATGAATGTGGCTGTGTTCCAATAAAGTTTTATTTGCAAAAGTAGGTAGGCTGGATCTGTCCTTTGAACTGTGGTTGGCCACACCTAGGGTGTGCTATGCCATCACTAAACTGCAGATCCCAAGTAACAGAGGCAGCCTTGTGTTCTTTAATAAATGTATTATCATCACTGGTGTGCTTTGGATGTGCTGAATGATGGGGCCCAAGGTAGAGGCCTCACTGCTCCATTCTAAGAGAAACTCCATAGTGGGACTGGAGGAGTTTAGATTTTATTCTAAGCTGGATAAAGAGCTATTGCAGAGTGTTCAACAGGAATATGTTGTAATCAACTGTTTCAAAATGATCCCACTGAGTGCTCTTTGTAAAATGAATGAAGTGCTGTGAAAGCTCATAAAGATGAGAGAGAGAGAGAGAGAGAGAGAGAGAGAGAGAGAGAGAGATTAGTGCTTCCAGGGCAAATCAATAAGCATTTCACAGAGCAGACAACATTTGATCAAGGTCACAAAGAGTAAGTAACATTTTGTCAGACACAGAGGCAGGCAGAGGCAGTTCAGGCACAAGGAAAAGTATGTGCAAATATGGAAAATCAAAAAAGATTCAGCATATAATGGAGATCATTTAAAAAAAAACAAAATGACTAGAAAAGCATGCACATAAGAGGTAGGAGATAAAACTGAAAAATGAGGTTGGCTTCTTTTATGCTACAAATGGGGCATTGACCTGTGAGAAACAGAAAAAGGAACTAGCAGAATCTTTAAGTGGGTAAGGTCAGATTTTATTTTTAGGCAGAAAACTGGGACTGTAGTGTGGATAGGGGACTGGGACAGGAGAAACATACCTGGTTGTGCAGTAATCCAAGTAGAAGATGAAGAGAACCGAAAACGAAGGTGGGTTTGTGAGAACTGAAAGAGAAGCCATAGTTTTAGAAGATACTTTGGAAGTGACACTGATGGGCTTGGTGGTTGGTTTTCTGTTGGGATGAGTTAAAAAGAGGGATGAATGATGACTATCTAGGGAGTGTAGAAGGAGTGACACCTCTCTCTGTGGTGGAAAGAGGGGAAGAAACACAGTGATTGATGGTTTGGACACTGAAGTTGAATCTAGGTTGGGACATCCAAGTGCAATGTCTAGCAGGGTGCTGAAGGCAAGGGATGCAGAAATATTTGAGAATTAGCAGAGAGTAGTAGCAGCTGATGCCATCAAAGAGGATGAGAAAGTCCAGGGGAAGTCTGAAGACCAAGAGGAGGACAAATAATGGTTGTCTGACTAGCACTAACCAATGAGGGGTTTTCTGAGAGGAGGACATTAAGAAAATGGACTTTTTCTAATCCCGAGAATAATTCTGTGGCTTAGGGGAGATGGCCAAGCTCATGGGTATGAGCCTCTCCCTTACATTACAGAATGGATGGTTTTTAGTTAAGTGAAATTTCAATGTGTAGTCTACAAGCGTTGTCCATTAGAAATGTCCATTATAGGTGTCCATCTAAAATTCCAGGAAAGAAAATCTCTAAGTCCACTGATTTTTAAAAATTTATTTTTGTTAGAAAATTATTAGTATGATATTTCATACCAAAATGGTATGGTAAAAGTTGCAGCCTTCTAATATCACGATTAACTATTATTTCTCAAAATGTAGTCTAACTTTTTAAGTGACATTTTATAAAAGTAACTCAGGCCCTGGCTGGTTTGGCTTAGTGGTTAGAGCGTTGGCCTGCAGACCAAAGAGTCCCAGGTTCAATTCTGCTCAAGGGCACATGCCTTGGTTGTGGTTTGATCTCCAGCCATGGTTGAGGTCATGTGGGAGGCAACCAACGGATGTCTCTCTCTCACATCGATGTTTGTCTCTCTGTCTCTCTCCCTCTCTCTCTCCCTCCCACTCTATCTGAAAATCAATAGATTAAAAAAAAAGTAACTCAGTATTTTCTCCCATAAATGATGACTCATTTAAATTCATTCTGTCTTGCCTTGTTCCAAACAATGTTATAAAAACCATGAGTAAATGTCCATAACTATGAAGATATGTGTATTGGCCATTAAATAAATGTTGCTCACATGCCTGTAGTCTAAAGGCATTTGAGCAGTGAAAGCTCCTTTATTTATTGATTTGAAATTTGTGGAGTGAGCATCATGTGCCAGCTACTGTGTGAAACATTGGGGACAAAATGGTGAGCCTCTGTAGTTAGTCAGAAGCCAAGGGAAGAGAAGACATTCAGGCCGATGGACTCACATGGCCCTCTTAGGGGACTATGAATAGTTCTGTTTAGAAGGCAGATGGAGCAGCAGAGGAGGCTGGAGAGGAAGGCCAGAGCCAGATCCTTATGGGTTGACATGCTGCTTCTCTAGCCAACAGACCAGTCATTCTTGACAGTGGCGGTACCGTCTCTGGAGGATCATTTTGGACATTTGTGGAGCATTTTTGGTTGCTCGAGTGATGGGATGCGGGGATTTACTGAAATTTTAGTAATTGGGGCCACAGATACCAGACTCTGCAATGTGTAATATAAGAATAGTTCCACATAATTAAGAATATATTGTTTTAAAATAGGTATTTACTTTTCTATCTACCCCATTAGGTCATGTATTCCAGGGGAGAAGATTTTTTATCTTGTTAATCTTTGTACTTCAACACTGATGATACATTTTGGATGTCAAATAAATGCCCTGAATTCTGTATGATTTAGAGATACTGAATTCTGGTCTATTGTTAAGTATCCAAATAATAAAAAAAGAGAGAGAGCAAAGCCAAGGATGAAATTGCAGGAAACTTGTTATTCAAGTTGTGAGGACAGGAATTATGAAACACTTTAAAAAGCATAAGTAAAAATAAAAATGATAAAAATAAAAAGCCTGCTTATTTTGTATCACCTAAAAAAAGCTCCATTCTGTGATTTGCAATCTAGTAAAAACAAGGGAAATGGAACATCAGGAAAATAGAATTGAAATTCTGCTTACTTTTGTATGCAGTGATGTAATCCTTGAGAAAAGTCGTGGTAAGGGAGATGTTGTGAAGTGGGGTAACTTGAAGATCTGGGTTCCCAGGTATAATTTTGTAATGTGGCCCCTTTTTGTCTCTTTCCCTGTGATTCACTCTGACTCTCGCCTATGAGGGATATTGATAAGAAAAGTATAAACTTTTGAATCAAATGTATTAATTTCTTTTCTAATCCCAACTCTACAAATTACAAATTCTAGGCCATTTGTATGTGTCGCTTAACTTTTCTGCAGTTTTTCCTCTGGGAAACGAATCTAATGTGTACCTACCTCAGGGCTGTGTGAGGAGTAAATATTTATAAAGCACTGAGCGAGTATCTGAAACTTACAAAGTGCTAGAACAAATATTGGTTCATGGGGAGGGGCGTGGGCTGGGGAGGCTTGCTCTAAACCCCGCAGGGTCATTATGGGTCCTGGTTAAATTTAGTTCAACATTACGTTTTGAATTGATAACCTTATTTTTTAAGTTTATTTGCCTAGGGTGACAGATCATTTCTTCTTATGTGCCAAATGGAATTGCCTAGTTTAGAAGCATTTCCAGGCAATTTCTTGCTCAGAGAGAAAGAATGATGCCTCCCAGGGACAAGGAATAGAGAAGTGAAAGATTTGACATCTCCAGTTTGGTAGTTCATCTTGAATAATCTGTGACATTTGTTATAGCACAGCTTTTCTTTCAGTGGATTTATGTTTTTATGATCTAGATTGGATTAAAAACTATTAATGAATTAAGACTTTTTTTGTGTATGTATGTTAATTTTCTTATTTTTAATTACAGTCTACATTTAATATTATTTTCCAATGTACAGCAAAGTGGTTAGACAATCATATACTTTACAGAGTGGTCTCCTTGATGCAGCAAGTGCCTTATTTTTATTACACAATAGATATCTAATAAGAATTTGTTGGTTAATTTCTTTTATTGGTGTGAGGTGGTCAGTGTTAAAAGAATATAAAATTCATAATCTCTTATCCAAAATCCTTGGGGTAGAAAGATATGTTTCAAAATTTAGATTTAAAAAATTTAGATATCTATCATATTATATCTATATATTACCATATACTATATTATAAATAACCAGAAGAATCTGGGAAGTACTCCCAAACCCACATTAAAAATAATATATATTTTTTTCTTTATTGATTTTTAGAGAGGAAGGGAGAGGGAGAGAGAGAGATAGAAACATTGAGAGAGAACATTGATTGGCTGCCTCCTGCATGCCCCCCACTGGGGATCAGGCCCATAACCTGGGCATGTGCCTTGACCAGGAATCGAACCAGCGACCTCTTGGTGCATGGGCCGATGCTCAGCCACTGAGCCACATTGGCCAGGCCCAAACCTACATTTTAATATATCTGAAGGAAAGCTATGATTGTTCATACTAAGTGGGTTATGGTGATTGCAGGTATGATGACCACGAAGTGTGGTTCAAAAACTACATAGTTTTGTTTCTTTGCTTATGAGAGCGAGCTTCCTTTAACCCCCTAAGCAGTTTGATATATATGATCCAGAAAACCTTTACTTTTATAAATTTCTTTTTTTTTCTTTATTGATATTAAAGACACAGAAAGGAAGGGAGAGGGAGAGAGAAATGAAAACATCGATGAGAGAGAACATCAGTTGGCTGCCTCCTGCATCCCGTCCACTGGGGACCAGGCCCACAACCTGGGCATGTGCCTTGACCAGGAATTGAACTGTGGGCCTCTTGGAGCATGGGTCAATGCTCAACCACTGAGCCACACCAGCCGGGCTACTTTTATAAATTTCTTAATCCTTTGAGTTATATTGGCTCTTGATGCAGAAGGAAAAATAAGGATGCCCTAGAGATTTCTCATGTATTTTCCTTTTAACACATTTGAATCATCCCCTTAACCTTGAAAAAAAAAATACACTACATTGGACTTGCCTTGGTTTTTCCATATATTTTTATAGCTTTTTAACAGAATACCAAGTCCTGGGAGCAATTTCCTGAGACATCCTTCTTGTGCAAGTTTACTAGGGGAGCTGTCCTAACAAAGTATCACTGAGAGTCCTGAGCAACAGAAACCTATGTTCTTGCAGCTCTGGAGGCTGGAAGTCCAAGACATTTGTGTTGGTAGGGTTGGTTCCTTCTGAGGTTGTGAGAGAAAATGTGTGCTATGTCTATTCCAGTTTCTTGGGGTTTGACTTGTAGGTGCCTCTTCCCATCTCTCACTTCATGTTTACATGGCATTCTTACTATGTGTGTATCTGTATCCAAATGTCTTCTTTCTATAGATACCAGTCACATTGGATTAGGGGCCTACCCTCCTCCAGTATGACCCTATCTTAATTACATCTGCCACAACCCAATTTCCAAATAAGGTCACATTCTGAAGTGTTGGGGGTTAAGACCTCAACATATGACTCAGGGGGTGTGGCAGAATTCAAGGCACAGCACTCAGGCAGGCGCACAGTGGATGTGAATGATGATTTGGACTTTTAAATAAATGATTTGTATCTTCTAAAGAAGATTAAAATGTATTCAGCCTATTCAAAACAGAAAGAAGGGTTTAGTGACAATGCGGTCCTATGATGATGTGTCTAGTCTGGGCACTCTGTCCTGAACAATGATTCCAAGAAGAAATTAGAGTTTTTGATTTATTTAAATGGAGAAAGAGCATATTTATTGATTCATTAAGCTCAAGAATATGGAAGTAACAAAGGAAAGAGAATTGGATTGTGCAAGTCGAAGTTTGTGCCTTTTATTGTAAATTATATATGATCTATAGGGACTTCCTGGCATGTTTTAGATTAATATTTACTCCAATATGTATATATTGCATTTTTCTTGCAAAAAATGTCTTTAATATTGTTGACTAAGTTGGTTTTGCTATTGATTTTTATGTTGTTTTCTCAGGAGACATAGGTTTTAATTTTTTATTTTGTATCTCAATTTTTTGCCTTTTCTTTGAGTCCAACTATTTTCTCTTATTATCAGCTGAAACACAGCAATTTCAAAGATTGCTGTTTTAGGGGAGGAAGTTATTCAGATTTAAATAATTAGTGTTAGAGTAGCTGAGGAATCAAATTGGACTTCACAGCAGTTTATAGGAAAAACCTGCTTTTCCTCCATAGTACAGCAAAGCACAATTAACATTATACATGTGCCTGAGGATGACCGCAGTGCTAGAGTTGGACCTAAGCTCTGGTTACTGTGAGTTTCCAGTGGCCAGTGCCACCATCCCTGGCAGTGTCTTCCCATTGGGTGAGTTACTAAATGACATGCCCCCCCACATAGATGCACATCATTGTCCCTGGCTATCACCCACCTGGTGTAAAGTGTGGCCCAGGCAGGTGGAGTCTGAGAAAGCGTGGCTGGAGCTGGGATCAGAAGACTTGCAGAGGAGTCCTATGTGACAGTAGGAAAGTCACTGAACATCTAAGCTTTAAATGACTCACTCGAATGTGGAGACTATGTTCCGTCTCCCAGTACTGTGAGCATGAAGTGTGGGTAAAGCATGGGAAACCGCACTGCAAGAGAAAACAAAGTGGCAGTTACCGTGTACTAATCCACAATGTATCAGACAATCTGCCAATTGCTCATAATATTTTCGCAGCAACTATGCAATGTAGATATTTGTTATTGTCCCCATTTCTCAGAAGAGAAAATTAAGGCAAAATTTTTTTAAGGTCACAACAGCTTCTACGTGGAAAAGCCAGAGTATGACATAAGAATCTTACTTTCCCATATTATTAAACAGCTGGTACTAGGCCATTTAAGAAAAACAAAAAAACCCGATTACGTGAGCCTACACTAAGTCATTTCATGGACTAGAAACTCTGTTCATTCATGGTAAACTTTGCTTAAGAAGAAAAACTTTATATCAGTTGCTGCTTCTTTTCACAACCAAAATAATAAACCTGATTTAAGAAAGTCTCATTTCAAAGGAATGTACACCATACTGACTAAGGCGATGCATTCTTTTTTTCTTATGAAAAAAAATATTTTTGCTTCTAAATAAAAGACAGAAAAAGAATGGGTTGAATTTCCTTTTTTGAAAGGCTGACAAAAAAAATACTTGGAAAGATGAAGATGTTTAAAACATTTTAATCCTTGTCCTGTCCTCAACAGACTAGTGATAAAAAATGAATATCCCTAAATATCTCTCAAGAGAAGAAATGATTACGAGGAGAATCTTTCAGGCTTGCCTCATCATCTGAATTCTTCCTAAAATAACCCCAAAGTTATAACTACCAAGATATATTCGTGTGTGTGTGTGTGTGTGTGTGTGTGTGTGTGTGAGAGAGAGAGAGAGAGAGAGAGAGAGAGAGAAAGTGGTTTTGGGGAGTATGACCTGGTTAATTTTGTTCAATAAAGCAAAAATAACCAAATAACCTTTGGATGATGATCTTTGGATGATGATCATTCAGAATTGTAGATGTTATTTCATTTTTTAAATTTTGCATTCAAATGTCATCTTATCTCGTTTAGGCTACAAACAAGAAGAATACATGATACTTAACTGTTTTGATACATGAGTTTTGCATCCTGAACATAGTTCTCTGATTCATATCTGGAGTTGCATGGGTTTGGTTCTCAGAATGCTATAAAGCAGCAATTTTCAACTGGTGTGCTGCAAGAATTTTTAAAGAATGCAGACCTGACGGTTTAATCAGGGCACTGACTCCTTTTCCCTTGGGTTGTCAAATAAAAAAATGATGACAGTCCTGGCTGGTTGAGTCCCAGTCAGGGCATGTGCCCAGGTTGTGGGCTAAAAAAATGACAACAGTCAATGCAACAATAGCTGTCTGTAGGATAAATGAATCAAAATTATTCACCACTCCCCTTTTTTTGGTCAGATCGGCTGCAGAATTTTAGTAATTAATTTGTGTGCCACAAGATGAAAAAGGGTGAAAATCACTGCTATATAGCAACATGTTTTTACTGGTTTTATGCTAAAATGTAACACTGACCTGACACCACCTGAAAAGATCCATCTGATAAGATGGTTTGGTGGCCCAATTAAAAATCTTTTTCCAAAGTAAATATGGCAATATCGATCATAGGTAAATGGAATTGGTAGGATATTTATTTTGAACAAATTTATTGATGTGAAAATCATATTTTCAGTCCAGTAAATCCACACATTTACATTTTTAAAAAATCCTTACTTAGTGATGGTAAAAAAGAAATGAAGGCTTTCAATGTATTAACACAAATATTGTGCTTTTCAACAACTGTCTGAAGGTGAGATCAATTAAGTTTAATAAACCTTTTCAGAATATTTCTCCTTTAATTAGATATAAAAAATAGTACTTGCAATTTGTTAATGTGCCATTTGAGAAAGGACCAAGGAAAGCAAAATGGTAGTTTAACACAACAACGAGTAAGATTGTCAAATAAAACTTGATGACTAGGACTCCAAGTTTAAGCCTGAGCATCTGTGCTAATTTTTCATATATGCTGCATTATCGTTCTCCTACTCGTTGTGTTTCTTCATCTTTAATTTATATTTCTATAAAATAATAATAATTTGGTGCTCCTTATATTAATAAAAGTGAGAAATATTTCCTGGCAATATGCATTCAATTTTCTCACTCACTATGGACAGATTTTAATGTTTGTTCGTGGGTATAGTTAAACACAATCTATTTGTGTTTATAATTCTATTATGTGGATGCATCTTTTTCATGTTAATAATTTTATTCTGAATATCTTTGTGAACATCAGCGGGAGATTAGAGAGAAGCTTTGGAAGAAGGAGTTAAGGGTTGGATAAATGGACAATCATAGTGTTTTGATTGGGGCAAGGATAAAAGGCACTTCTTTTTCTCATGGGTGGAGTGGTGGTTGTAGCGTTGACATTGACACATAAACAGAGGCCCTTGGTGGGAAGGGAAAAGACTGGTTACTCACTGATTTCTATGTGATTGTGCTGATGAGGACACACTAAAAGGGAAGCTAGGTGTTCAGCTCATCTTCTTACCCGTATCAAGATCACTGTCAGACTCTGGACCCTTCTGCATGAATGACTATCTTTACATTATAATAGCTTCCACATAGCTACCAGGCAGTCTATCCTAGAGTTCAAGGAGCAAAGGTTTTCATATTGGATTAAAGTGCTCGAATCATGCAGTTTATTAGTTCGATTTAAAACATACCACCAGAATCAAGGGGGAAGAGACATACACATTGCACTGCTCTACATTGTATAGTAGCATGATTACTAATCAGGCACATACAATTTGTGGTTCTTCCTTTTAGTGGGTCCCTATGAACAATATAATGTGTTTTATATTCCCACAATCTTGCCCCTGCATGCTTCTTTCTATTCTTTTGTAGCTTTTTAAGAAATTTTCATGACAGAGGTCACAGTGCCGCATAGTAATCAACATCAGAAACATGAGTTGTGCTGATGGTTTCTTTATATCTTAAGTGAGTCCTCCTATCTCAGTCTCGTGTGCCATTTTGCTATTTTCATCACTCTTTCTGAAATTTAAAAAATTTAATGTTTGTGGGAGAGATCAAGCAATCCTTTTTCAGGCATCCCGTGAGAATCAAAACTTCTGTGTGTATTTGCATATATATATATATGTATATTTTTATTAATTTATTTTTGTTACAGATGTTTCTCCTTTTTTTCCCTAGTGACACCGTCCTCCCCATCCCCCCCACTCCGTAACCGGCTTTGTTGTCCATGTACATATATTTAGGTCTGTGTAACAGCCTTTCTTTGATCGGCACCACAGTTTTCCCTTGATCATTCCTAAAGAATGTATGCTTAGTTGATGTGACATTCTTAGGCCACCAGTGCACTCGCCCAGGTGCTTGATTGGAAACATCTGAAATGATTCTTGAAATTTCATCCTCCAGTGTACATGGTAGCTACTCAAATTGAATATCAAAATTATCAGATGAACAAAAGCTCAGATAACCTCACACTCTGAGGACAGCTTAATTGACATGGATGTGGAATGTCAGTGAGGTTACAGCTACATATTGTGGTCACTACTGCTGTTCTATTCTTGTGCAAGGATGACGATAAGAAGGCATCCCTACTTGCAGGCCACTGTGGGGAGTCAGAGCACATCAATGACATTTCTCCAATAGACCTGGGATATTTTGCTTGATATGTCTCATCAATATTTTCATTAAACTGAAAGAAATCCACTTATACCTGCTCAAGTGATGTATTTGGCATTTGATATCAGGGAGCTAACAATATATTTCTTTGCTCTTCTTGAACGGTGGAGTGTAATCTGAAGTTACATTCTCCACCTAAAAGTGCCTTATGCAACAATGAAATAACTTTGAGGGGTCATGGGTTTGGAAATAATTCACGTTATAGTCAATTTAAAATAGCACGTTTAAGCCCTGGCCGGTTTGGCTCAGCGGTTAGAGCATCGGCCTGCGGTCCTGAGAGACCCGGGTTCGGTTTCCGCTAAGGGCATGTACCTCGGTTGCGGTTTGTCCCCGGCCCTGGTCGGTTGTGCGGGTGGCAACCACTCGATGTGTCTCTTCACATCGATGTTTCTCTCTCTCTCTCTGTTCCTCTCTCTCCCTCCCACTCTACCTGAACAAAAAATGGAAAAATGTCCTCGGGTGAGGATAAAAAAAAAATAAATAAATAAAATAAAGTAGCACGTTTAAAACTGGTTGAACTCAGTGCTTCAGAGTATCCCTGTGTCACCTGAAAGTGGTGACAATATTGGGTGCATATGTATTTTGTTGTTAAGGAAGAGGAGTCTTTTACTTCTTAATAGGACCAGCGATCTGAAAAGTAATTGCCGCTCCATCCATGATGAACATGCAGCTCAGGTTTCTGTGGACTACTGTCAGTTTATTTACGTTTTCTTCTTTCCAGAAGTAGAGTATTAATTTACTTAATAAAAGCAGCTTTCATAATTTCTATCTTTTTTTTCTTTTGCATTGGGGAAAGGATCAAAAAGAGGGAATCTTGTCTTGGATAATTAGCAATTAGGGCCGAGTCTGACAGGAAGGGGAGAGCACCTGGGTAAATGGAGAATCCAATTAGAGGTGTCTTCAGTTGCAGCTCCCCACGGAGTCACAAGGGATATCAGTTGGCCTTCCAGATCTTGACCCCAGGTGAGACTCTGGGGAAAGCACAGTTGTTCTGGAGGTGTCCCCTGTGCAAATATGTTTCAGGATCAATTAGCACAGCTGGCTGAGCCACTCAGCCTTGAATTTAGGTTTTCACATTACACTGTCATTTTTATGCAACCCACTCATAGCATCCAGAGTCAGGCTTAACAAAGCTTGAGTCTGTGAGCTTGGCGATCCTTCTGGTTGCCTTGCTTTGGTGCAAGGACAGTGCAACAGCAGTGATGATGCCCAGCAGATAGGTAACGTGTGAGAAGTGCACATCCCAAATCCATGTTCTGTTTGCCTTGGGGTGTGAAATAATCTGAAGGGGACCCAAAAAGATGAATTCACGTGCTCAAGATCAACACTTAAGTAGTGGAACAACTGGAAGGAGAAGCCAGCGTTCTAGTTCCTGATCCAGTTTCACGTGTCTCCCGTGGGTCACTCAGTTGGTCAAGTGTTTGTTTTTATCCTGCTTTGAACTCCTCCTCCTTTCCTCTATCTGGTAAACTCATATTCTTTCACCAATGTTTCTATTCTGGAGGAATCTCTGTCTCCAGACATTTTTGGTGGTTACAACTGGACGCCTACTACTGGTATGCACTGTGGAGAAGTGAGGGATGACCCTAAACCTTCTCTAATCCACAAAACAGCCCCTTGCAACAAAGAATTGTCCAGCCCCAAATGTCAGCAGTGCTGAGGGTAAGACACCCTGCTTTAGTTTGAATAAAACGTTATTGTGCCTCTTAACCTACAGGAAATATTAGTACTCTGCTTTTGACATTATCGTAGGAAAATATACAAACACGTATTGGCATACACGTCACTAATACGAGCTTATTTCCCCAGCTGTCTGGGAGTTTCATAAGGGCAGGGAGGTTTTCTTTTTCTTTTTGTTTTTACCTTTTTTGTTTATCACCAGGCTTCACACATATTGGACACAATATTCATTTATTTATTCATCCATCCCAAACTTTTTTAAAAAGCATCTATTATATGTCAGGCCCCCTTCTAGATTCTGGAATGTATTACCAGAGAGACAAAAATGACAATAGTCATGGCCCATTGGAATTTATTGTAGTGAGTGAAGAGTTCTTACTATGAAACATTCCTCTTAGAGTTCATAGTAAGAATAGACAAGGTCACAAAGGAGCAACTTCTAAATTCACTAAGCTAGGCTACAGTGACTAACAGGTGAGAAAGAGATGAGTAACTTATGCTAATTCGTTGGCAATGAGATGAATTGGCACCTTTTTACAGTTCAGTGTCACGCATGGAGGTGCGTGTTCTACTAAATGCTACCATATTTTAATCTGCATTGGTGTTAGCTGCCAGGCAGAGGTGAACTAACTCATCATCATCCTTTATTTGACATATTGGCTCTTACCGTGTCCTAGGTAGTGTGTGAACCAGAGCCCACACATGAAAATTGGTATGGTAATTGAGAAAAATGGTTTATGCCAAAGGAAATGACTCGTGAAGAGAAGTTTGCTATTCTTGCATATGTTCATTTTATATCATAAATTTTGTTGGGTTGGATATCCAGATGATTTCCCCAGTTGAGCTGTGGTTGGACAGTCAGGTTATTAAGATCTACATGCTCAAGTAATAGGGTTTTAGGAGAAATGCGAAGAAAATTAGCGGCTTGTATTGTGGGTGTGGATGAAAAGTTACGGAATCATGTCAAAAACAACACTCTGAAGAAACTTTCACTTAGGTTGCTGATTCTCTGTTGGGGGCACTGCCACCCCCAGGGGAGGTCTGCACACTGGTGGAGGAAAACTAGAATGTGTTCTGGCCTTTAGCAGGATTAAGGATCTAACTCCCCCCAAACTGTCCCTTGAAGTGGAAGACAGCTCTGCACACTGAATAATCAATTGCTCTTTGTATACTGATTTTCAGGTTTCCTGTTATACTGCAAACAGGGTAAAGACTTATTAATAAAAATAAAGCCTAACTTTACAATAGACTTTGTATTTTTAGAGCATTTTTAGGTTTACAGCAAAATTGAGAGGAAGGTACAGAGATTTCCCATATACTCTTGCCTAACACCGCCACCACTAGCGACATCCCCTACCAGAGTAGTACAGTTGTTACAACCTATGAGCCTATACTGACATATCATACTCATTCAAAGTCCATAGCTTACATTAGGTTCAATCTTGGTGTTACATGTTCTACGAATTTAAAGAAATGTAACCCCCATTGTGGTATCATATAGCTTATTTTCACTGCCCTAAAAATCTGTGCTCTTACTGTTCCTCCATTCTTCCTCCTTCACCCCTGGCAAACTGACCTTTTTACTGTTTCCATAGTCTTGCCTTCCCCAGAGTGCTATATAGTTAGAATCTAACAGTGTTTAACTTTTTAGATTAGCTTCTTTCACTTAGTAGTATGCATTTAAGATTCCTTCATGTCTTTTCATGGTATGATAATTCATTTATTTTTATTGTTAAGTTATTCCATTTTTTGGATGTACTACTGTTTACTTATCCATTCATCTACTGAAGAACAGTTTGGTAGTTTACAAGTTTTGGCAATTATGAATAAGTCTTTTATAAACATCTGTGTGCAGGTTGTTGTGTGGACATAAGTTTGCAACTTCTTTGGATAAGTACCAAAGAACAAGATTGTTGGAACATATGGTAAGATTATTTTAATTCCATAAAAAAGTGCCTTTCTGTCTTTCAACGTGAACGTAACATCTTGCATTCCCACCAGCAATGGATGAGGGTTCTTTCTGTTTCAGATCTTTGTCAGCATTTGGTATTGTCAGTTACTAGATTTAGGCCATTCTAATAGGTGTGTAGTTATATCTTATTGTTGGTTAAGTTTATGTTTCCCTGATAACATATGATATGGAGCATCTTTTTATTGGCTTATGTGTCATCTGTATACTTTTTTTTTTTTTTGATGATGAGGCATTTGCTAAGGTCTTTCCACTGCCCTTTTTAAAAAATCGTGCTGTTTGACCTGGCCGGTTTGGCTCAGCGGTTGGAGCGTTGGCCTGCGGACCAGAGAGTCCCGGGTTCGGTTCCCGCTAGGGGCACGTACCAAAAAAAAAAAAAAAATTGTGCTGTTTGAGCAAATAGATATAGGAAAAGATGCTCAACCTCACTAGCTATTAGGGAAATACAGATCAAAACTACAATGAGATACTACCTCACACCTGTTAGTATGGCTATTATCAACAAGATAAGTAATAGCAAGTGTTGCGGAGGTTGTAGAGAAAAGGGAACCCCCATTCACTGCTGGTGGGAATGTAGATAGGTACAGCTGCTATGAAAAACAGACTGGCAATTCCTCAAAAAATTAAGACTAGAGCTACCATATGACCCAGAAATCTCTCTCCTGGGTATATACCCAAAAAACTTGAAAATATGTATTTGCAAAGATATATGCACCCCTATGTTCATTGCAGCATAATTCACAGTGGCCAAGACATGGAAACAACCAAAGCGTCCTGCAATAGAGGACTGGATAAAGAAGATGTGATCCATGCACACAGTGGAACACTACTCAGCCATAAGGATGGGATGCTTCTATTTGTGACAATATGGATGCACCTTGAGAATATTATGCTAAGTGACATCAGTCAGGAAGAAGAAGTTAAAAGCCATATGATTTCACTTATATGTGGGATATAAAACTGAAACTCATGGACACAAATAGCACTGTGGGGGTTGCCAGAAGAAAGGGGGTGGAGGAGTGGGGGTTGAAGGGGACCTAATGTATGGTGACGGAAGATGATTTGACTTTGGGTGGTGGGCACACAGTGCAATATACAGATCTTGTAACATAGAAACTCACACCTGAAACCTATATGATCATATTAACCAATGTCACCCCAATACATTTAATAAAAAAATAAAAATAAAGACCCACTCTTGCCCTGGCCGGATTGGCTCAGCGGTTAGAGCGTCAGCCTGTGGTCCGGAGATTCCCGGGTTCGGTTCCCGCTAAGCGCATGTGCCTCGGTTGCAGTTTGTCCCCGACCCTGGTTGGATGTGCGGGTGGCAAACACTGGATGTGTCCCTTTCATGTTGATGTTTCTCTCTCTCTCCCTCCCTCCCACTCTATCTGAACAAAATATCAAAAAAAAAAAAAAAAAAAGACCCACTCTTATAAGACATGGGTCCAATCTGCATATAATAAATAAATAAGGCTGTTTGTTCTTTTTTTTCTTAGACATATATACACAACATATTTTTGCATGGTTTTAACATGTGCTGATTTTTTCAGGAACGCACCTGCCATGTACATCAGAAGATCATTATACTTTTTTTGTTGAGAACTTTACAAAAGGTCATTTACTATTATAAAGAATCTCATCACAAAATGACAATGCAAATGAAACATAAATGTGTCAGCTTAAATTTGTGTCTGTTGTAGTCACAGTGACTCTCTAAGTAGGTTAGAATCCTCATTTCACTCCCCATTTTCTGAAGTCAGCTCTCTTACTTCGGACACACATCTTAAGAGGTTTCTTATTCTTCATCATTTCTTCTAGAATAGTCATGCTTAATCATTTCTGTATTGAGATACATGCGTTTTCATTTGAAATAATTATCCTATTGCTTTTTTATATTATATTGAAGGCATTATATTAAACTTTTACAATTTTGTGTCAGGGAAATTATATAAATTTTATTTCAGGTTCACAAATATGAACAATATAAAATATTTGTTTTTAAAAGGAGGTACTGAAGCTGCTGGTGAGGCATCATAGACTTTGATAAAGAGATTCAATTCAGTTCATAATTTACCTCTGGGGAACGTAGTGTGGTTAGTAAACATTGTCTCCACCATACCAATCCAGTATGGGAAATAATGTTACCTCCTGATACAAGGTAAAGGAGGTTGTAATACCACGAATGGTAGCTGGCCTTAAATCCTAATGAGGAGCCAGCTACCTCAGAGTCTTTATGGAATGAATTGGAGAGTAAGTTAACAATGTGATGAGCCGGTGACTCCTGCATAAACAGGGACAAGAACTATGACTTTCTCAGGTACATCCAGATTGATTGCCCAGAAAAAAAGATGAAGTAACCAAAGTGCACTCTGTAGCTTTTCATTGATATACCTCTGTCAAGACTCGAGAATTTTCCACTTTAACAAACTGAAGCAGAATCAGGAAATTAACACGCTGACAGCCAACAACTATTTATTCAATATTTACCTCAAAATGTCAAGACAAATGAAATATAAATGTGCAGTATATTCTATGGAGAAATTGTACCAACATTTCACCTGATATTTGTGACATCAATGTGCAGTAGTTTTGTTATCTACATTTTACGTATGTGAAAGTCAGGGTTCAAAAATAGAAAGTGACTACAGATTCTTCATTACTCTTCCAATAGCAACTATCTTTGTAGAAATCGAAAATTTTCTGAAATTCCTGACATATCTATCTGTCAACTGGTCCAACATTTAATTAGCACCTTCTATGTGAAAGGTATCATATATCAGGACATATAAGAGATGCAAAGACAAACTTGACTGCTCATTTCCCCCTTGAATAGTAAAATATAAGACAGTAAAGGGGCGAAGACAAAACAAAACTTGATCATGGAAATTTTAGGTCAGAGCAGAAAAAGTTCAACACCACCAAGAAAATAATACACCAGGAAGCAGAGGGGCAAAACAGAAAATTTTAGGATAAGAGATTACAATTTCAAAGATCTTGAAGAATGGATAGGGTTTTGAAAATGCTGAGGCAACAACTCACAGGTCAAATTTTCAGGGAGGGCAGTAGTTTGGTTGGACTTTGGAAATTCAGGAACGATAGTCAAGCCAGACGACGAAGCAGATCCTTGGTGAAGGCTTTGAGCCGCGGAGCGATGCACATTAGAGCAGCCGTATAGCAGGAGGATTTTAGTCTATGCGGAGGAAGGATTTCTGGGGTTGGGGAAGCCACCAAGAGGGGAAAAACCGAAAAGAACTTCATTGTTTTTTTCACCCAGGGAGTAAGAAACTGCTATGGGTTAAATTGTGTCCCTTAAAAAAAATTATGATGAAGTCCTAACCTTTTGTCCCTGTAAATGTAACCTTATTTGGAAATTGGGTCTTTGCAGATGCAATCAAGTTAAGCTGATGTAATATGGTTGGGCCTTAATCCAACTTGATTGGTGTCCTTAAAGAAGAGGGACATTTGGGCACAGACATATTGCAAACACGGTGATGGCAGAGACAGAAATAGTAGGGAGAATGCAGAAGCCAAGGGTCACCTACCTGAAGCCAGGAGAATCATGGAACAGCTCCTCCCTGAGGCCTCATAAGCAACCACCCCGGCTGACACCTGGATTTCAGACTTCCAAACTGCATAACTGTGAGAGGGTACATTTCTGTTGTCCAAGCCTCCCAGTGTTCTAGGAAACCAGTGTAGAAACTGTGGGCATTCTCTCCTCCCAGGTTAAGATACCACTCCATGAATTCAATTTCTTTCTTCTGCCTTGTCAAAGGAAAAGGAAGTTGTATTGAAACAGGAGAACTAGAAAGACAATAGGAGAGGCTCTGAAAGCTTCCCTTCAATTAGTAAGAACAACCAAAACAGAGTGAAAATATTGTAATGTGTGGGTCAGAGGATGGACTTTGCAATCTGACAGACTTGAATTCAACCTCCAGCTTTGCTACTTTACCACATTAGGGACATTCAGTGTCCTTGGTCTGAGTCTCAGATCCTTTATTTGTTAGATCATAAAGATAACAGCTCCTATTTCAAGTAGCTGCTGCGAGAATTAGAGGCGACCATGTTAACACTAGCACAACCCCGACATGGTCCTCAACCGCTGTCAGGCAGCAGTGCTGTGGTAGCATTTTTACTACCTGAAAAAGTGTTTATGAGACCAGAAAGGTTTTCCTCATGAAAGCAACAGGACCTTAAACAGATATACTATCCTGGATGGTTTTATTGAAAGTCTAAATACCAGGTTGAGGCACCATTTCCTGCTAGAAAGTGCCTTCAGACTCTCATCCTTCCGTCTCCTTCTCCACCTGGTTTTGGTCAGTGTCATTGGCCTTGGCAGGGGCGGGTGATGAACTTCTGGGCGGGTTCATTGTTTCTGTGATTCTCTTCTACAGACGTTTAGGCTAGAATGTATTACCTCAATTCGCTCTGCCTCTGACAGCCTCATTGCGTGTGATGGAATTCTCAGTCTTCCACCCATTTTTATGTGGGTTCCCATCTCTTATCAATCACTCCTTCCTGTCTGGTTGCTTTGACTTCTGGGCCCAATCTAAGAATGCACACATGAAAGTATGAGAGATTGAATACACTCTTTACAGTCACCAAGACTTGTGCGTGGTTAAGTGCTGGGGGCATTGGAGAATGGACTTTGGCCTCCCCTCTTCTGCTGTACCCAGAACTCAGGAGCCCAAATTGGATCTCAACCATCTCAGCCCTGTGCTCAGAAACCCCAACTGATGCCCAGATGGAGAGAGGCTTGGCAGTGTTTTTCTAAGTGTAGAGTGGCAATTTGGGAACCAATTACTCTTTATTTGGAAGTGTTTATAAGAAGCTCCAGGCAGTTCTGGAGAAATTACACTTCCAAGAAAAATAGCTACTTTTGATCCTGTCCCCTACCCACAGTATGATTTCCCAAGAGTTTTTCCTGGCATGCACAAATATTTTATTTTTTAAATCCTCACCTGAAGAAATTTTTCCATTTATCTTTAGACAGAGCGGGAGGGAGGGAGAGAGAGAAACATCAATGTGAGAGAGACACATCGATTGTTTGCCTCCCGTACGACCCTGACCAGGGCCAAAATGTAACTGAGGTGCATGACCTTGACAAGAATCAAACCTGCAACTCTCTTTGATCCAGGGGCCTATGCTCTAACCACTGAGCAAAACTGGCCAAGGGGAGCACAAATATTTTAATTATGCAAGTTGCTTCATGGAGATGGGTTGCCTCCATGAATCTTACTTCCCACCTGGCTACATTCAGAGAATTTTGGCCACATCATAAGGAAGCTTTTCTATGGCCCATATGGCTTAAATTTACAGAAGGAGGTAGAATAACTTGGCAACCTCAGATTCTCTCTGGTTTCTGCTTTTAGGCTGGAAAACTTTGCTGGCCAGGCAGCGCACTAGGTCTGAACTATAGGAGCAATATCTAAAGCAACTTCTAACACCACAGTGATAAGACAATAGGAAATGCCACGGTGATTGTGGGCTTCTCAGGGAGAAGAAGGGGAAGGACCTGGAAGAGGGAGTCTGATCCCACTGTAGACAGAGCTCCTATAGATCTCTCGGCCTAATCGGCAGCTCTGGGGGACTGAGTTCTCACAAAACCTCCAGGTGACTCTGATGTTCCTGCAAGTTCAAGAATCACTGATACACACTAATACTGGCAGAGAAACGATAAATTTAATCCTCAAGGCACGAGAAAAAATAATGAAGTATTAGGTGTCACCCTTTGTGATATCAGATACAAAAGGACTGCATTCCCATATTTCTATGTGCTGCTGGTCTGGTCTGGTGATCACCCATTGAGAAGATTAGCTATGTAGTCGATCCATGTTGTTGTTTTCCAAGTTGCAAATACCAGGATCAAAGGGTTTACAGGAACACAAATCAGTCCATGTGAACATTTTGTTTAAACTATATCGCTGGAAAGAAATTACTTGAAAATTTAAAGACATTATAAATCAGACCTCTATGAATGTAATATTTTAAAAGATCACTTTATTTCTTAAAACAAGTATTAATATATAAAATTATGAAATAATAAAATGTATATCTTACTTAGTCACTTGGAGATGTAGTATTAACATTTTCCTGCTGGGATAAAATATGTTGCCTTTGCTTTATAAATGACATGGGGAGACCTGCAGATCTGCTTATCTTTCAGTCACTGCTGTGAAGGGATATAAAACTAGTATATATACCAAAAAAGTCAACTAACGATTAATAGGATAAAGAATAAATCAAATTAGGAAAAAAATCACGTGCATGCTTGGGGGCACCCCAACTCCCTACTTAATAAATTTGTTGAACATAGGTTACCTTTGATGAATAAAATTAAAATTTATGGTTCACATTATTATAATTAATAATTTAAAATACCAAGGAAATTGCCCTGGCTTGTGTTGCTCAGTGGTTAGTGCTTTGGCCCACAGACCCAAAGGGGTCCTTTGCAAGGGCATGAACCTGGGTTGCAGGTTCCATCCCTGGCCTAGGTTGGGGCGCATGTGGGAGGTAATCAACTGATCTCTTTCTCTCTCTTCCTCTCACTCCCTCTGAAAATCAGTGGAAAAAAATATCCTCACATGAGGATTAACAACCACCACCACCAAAAAAATCATGAAAATTAAAAAGAGAAAAAATGGTTGATATAACTGTTCTCAACTGCTCACTGGGAAGTGTCTTTCATATTGATTTTTCCAGTTTTGCATGAACTAGGAGTAGGGCTTAAGTTAATCTGCTCTACTTTTGTATGGATAATCCTAGTGTAGAGCAACCTAATGATTTCTCATAATGGCTGTGCTTGCTACAAACATACATTCCGAAACAGACTGGCACACTGGGTACTATGATCCCTTCTGTGTTTTGAAATGAAAGAAGTTAAAAAATCTTTCAGTGGTGGTTAAACCAAACACACTGGTATTTGCCTTTAGTACGAATTTATGATCATACAGTTCAAAACGGGCACTTCTATTATACCATGTCATGCAAAACAATGAAGGTGCACTGTGGTTCTCCAGCCCAGAAGTTCTCAGTCCTCTACGTAGCTTCTGAGTCATCTCCCCTACCCTGGATTACGGCTGTCCACACCTCACTCTTCTGGGACTGGTGCAGAAAATTGGTTCTACTCATTTTTCTGCCTCATGTGCATTTGTTTTTTCTTCACTGATATAAAAGAATATTCCTTCCATCCGGATATAAATAAAGAGATATTCATACTAGTCAGGGAGTGACTTGCTGTGCAGTAGACGAACAGGAATGAGTTTCAGCACTGAGGACACAAATGCATCAGTAAGCTCTCATCTAGATATTGGTTTATAACGTGCGGCCGACTTTCTGTAGTTAGTTTTTATGTAGTCATTTTAGAACGAGTCTTTATTCTAAATAAGTTCACAAAGTGAATGACCTTTGACTAGGAGAAATTTGGACATACACTAGCTACTTACTCAGTATTGGTAATTATAGCAGTTATTACAATCTTTTCCATATTCCCTTATTCTGCCCTATTTCTTACTGAATGCTCTCCCTTTACCCTTCACATTTTTAACTTCAAGATACAATTCTTGAAGAAGTTTTAATTTTAAATATTCTGGGGTGGGGTTTTAAAGCATTTTACTCATATTACAGATAATGCTTAACCAAATATTTCATCTATTATGAATAACAGCAGATCTATGTGGTCAGTAGAATACCCCGTCCCTCACCTACAAAGGTATCCAGCCCTAATCTCTGGAACCTGTGAACTTGTGGATATTACCTCCCATGGCAAAAAGAATTTTGCAGATTTAGTTAAGGACTTTGACATAGAGAGATTATCCTATATCATTCACGTGGCTCAACCCAATCATACGGGTCTTTACAAGTGGACAAGTTTCCTGACTGTGGTCAGAGAGCAAAGTGTGACTTTGGAATAAAGACCACAGAAAGATGCAATGTTTCTGGATTCAGTGATAGAGGAAGGAGGCACGAGCCAAAGACTGTGGGTGACTATAAGAAGCTGGAGAGGGCAAGGAAACAGATGCTCCTGGAGCCTCCAGAGAGGAACACAGCACCGCCAACACCTTGATTTTAGCCCGGTTGAGACCTGTCAATTTTAGACATATAGAACTGTGAGATGATAAATTTGTGTTGTTGAAAACCACTAAGGTTGTGGTAATTTATTATAGCAACAACAGAACATTAATACAATAAAGTAAAACCATAAGGCATATTTTAATAATGAAAATGAGTGAAGAGTTTTAGAGCCTTTCTTGGATCCACAGTAATAATAAATCACCAACAAACTCTTAAGGACCCAGGACATGATTTTTCCAAAATGCTGCCTGATCATCATAGTCACCCATCAGAGTGAAGAGTGTGTAGAATTCAGACAGTAAGCTCCCCTGGAAATTTGTTTCTCTGTGCATGTTGCTGTGTTTGGTCTCAAATTTTGTGATTGGTAAGAATGTCTCCTTTTCTTCCTCCATCTCATCTGCTCAAGTTTATTCAATTTGAGAGGAAACATTGGCAATCTTTTTTTTTTCCTCTAAGTTAATATTCTTCATTGCCCTCAAATATGTTTGTGATAGAGAATTCTGCAGTTCCCAGTTCAAGGTACAAGTTCGTAACTTTGATCCAAGGCATAATGTATTTATATTGGTTGCTGCTCAGTATAGAATCATGAGAACATAGTTTTCTTCTTCTCTGTCCTCTTTTTGATCCAGACTTTTAATTTCCTCTTGTGTCTGTCTTGCTCTAAAAATTTGTGATAAATCCGTAAGTTATAACACAGCATCAGAAAATGCTACCAGTAGTGTGATGATGTTTTCAGAATTGCTTCTTCTCACCACAGTCGACCTAAACTGAGCCTGAGCCCCTTCCCTTCCTCTCACTTCAAGGGTACCCTCAAGTAATTAGAGGTAAATTCTATCCCTTTTGGCTGCAGAGTCTTAAACCAGGATAGGTCAGTAGTTCTGCATCCACTCAGCATAACAGTAGGAGGCGCACCAAGCTTACCAAGTTCCCAGGGACATCTGTGAAATGCTTGTGCAGATTGTCCGTCGCCTTTCCATTTGCCAAGAACTCTTATTATACTCTTAATTTTTCTTAAAGCTCCCTGACTTCCTAATGCAAGTAATTTAATGGAAATTTCTTCTTAAAAGGCATTGGTGCTATGCTAGAGCCCAGTGGTTTTCAAACTTTAGTGAGCATTGGAATCATCTGAACAGCTTGTTAAAACACATTTTTTTGTGTCTGTATTATCTAGAATAGCCTCCCTCTATTTACCTGACGCCACACCTCCTGCCCAGGTTACAGCCTGGCAGCTGTTCCCCCTCTGCTTCTGTTAAAAATTAACCTCTTCACCAAATTTATAACATATGAAATGATTTCTCTTAAACTAGTCTCTTCTGTGGGCCATTCTCTGATTTATCTCCCCTTTATGTGCTCTAATTTTTGCTTCTGCTATGTTTGTCTTTAGTATATCTTCCTAGAAAATAAACATGGAACTTTAGAGCTAGAAGACCTATTGGCAACTCTCAGGTTAGATGTTGCAAATTTCCATATATAAAGCAACTTCCTTTTTACCTAGGACACTAATAGGGAACAGAATATTCCTTCTCTTACTCAATAGAAAGATACTGGCATGAATGAACTTAAATAATTATAAAAAGGTAAAAAAAAAAAAGTCAAGATGTTATAACAAAGATCTGACTTCTTTCTCCATTCAATGAGAGCATCTAAGAATAGCTCTAGTAGTTAGAAATGAGTTAGCAATGCAACGTATGTAAAAATGTTAGTCACAGGTCCAGGAACTGCTATTTGATTTATTGATTATCTAGGGTCAACCAGTGGGCTTGGTGCAGTGGCCCTTGGACACAAGCCATAAGATTGGCAGCCTCTGGTAGCACTGCTCACATCTGTTACTGAGCCACATGGAGCTCTTCAACTACACACATTGTAGAATCCAAGAGTCAGCCTAGTAGAGAACTAGATGGGGAATTGCCGATCTGTGTTAGAAAGTGTTTCAGGACACTGGAACAAGGGATGAGAGACTATCCTGGAAATTTAATGTTAAATAAAGCTACCTGGTTTTTATGAACAGTCTCCATCCAGATACATTGCTGCAAAAGAAAAAAAAAGTAAACAAATACCAAAAGGGACCCATGCATTCTCCTCCATTTTTTCTTCTTGTGCCCAGCTCAGATTTCACCCTGAGTATGCTGAGAACCTCATTTCTGACATGAATTTTGCTGACAGGGCTCATATACTGGGACACAGGGCTCTTTCTTTGGGTTGGGGAGTAACTCAGTTGTTGAACTATCAACTCAGGCATCAGAGTGGCCCATCTGGCCTGTCTGTATTATTTTAAGTCTTTAGAACACATCAAACAAATTTTAGTACAAGTTTCATTATTAGTGGATAATGGCATGATAGGGTGGAAAGAACACAGGAGGTGGAGTTGGACACCCAAGGTTCAAATTCTAGCCCAGATACAAGACTTATGAGAACCTTAATTCCAATATCTGCAAAATGAAGCAATAATGGTGACCTCAAAAGGTTACAAAGATTAAATGGGGTATTGTTTATAAAGGGTCCTGTAGGTATCAACATGGACCTAAGTCGGTGCTCAAGGGTAATAGTATTTTTATTTGTAGAACTGGTATATCCATCATTTAATACTTTCAATAGCCCTCTGAAGAGCAGGATCAGGACTAAGGTGAGGCAGGTGAGTTGAGTGATGCAAAAATGGGATCATATTCTGTTTTAATATAAAATGTGGTATTTTGTTGATTATGGATATTTTTGCATTGATTTTTATTTTAAAATGTTATATTAAAATATTATTTTGGTTCCGAGTATTTCGGCACCTTCTGAGGTGTGGTGCCCAAGGCTAATGCCTCGCTTGCTGATCCTCATTCCTGCCGTGAGAGGAATAGACAGGAGAAAGGAAGGGTGTTTTTCTTATTACACAGAAAGTCTAGATGCAATGACTAATGCTGCCGCTGTCATCCTTGATTGCCTAACCAGCCAGTATTATGAAGGAGTCATCTGTACAAATCACCTGCCTCATAGCTATGCTTCCAACTCTTAAGAGCCTTCTAATTCATTGTTCTGTCCTCGGCAACCAGGAAACACTGTGATTCCATCAGAGGTCCCAGCTGACTTGTAATGTGATAACTTGTCACAGTCTATTGAGCCAGCTCTATCTCATTCTGTCGGGTTCTGGAGTCCTGGGCTTCTGGAGGGTACAGTCTCTAGGGAAAGTGAGTTTTGGCCTCTGCAGTAACATCCTCCCCTTTTCTATCTGCTGCCACATTACGTAATCACCTCCTTTCCTGCTGCTAGATAAAAAGTATGCATGGATTCCAGAATGAAGGGAGGCACAGCTGTTGAAATCACAGCAAAAACAAAGCTTGCATTTTCCTCTGATGTAAGGGAAAAGTTCCTCACTTTTCTAGGCTTGTTCTCCTGAGATGCAGCATTTTGCTTCTTAGGCAGATGACACAGAGTCACCCAGCAATATATGGGCCCCACCTCCTCATACTGTACATCTCAACAGGGGTGAGCAGAGCTGATAAAAATGGTGATGTCGAGTGCTTTGCAATGTAATTTTAAAAGCATTTTAATACCTGTTTTTGCTAAAATCAAATGATTCCTTGCATATAAGCCTTCAAATTAAACTATCAGTGCCTTAGAAACCAGTGAGAGTTGTTGTTGAGTAAACATTGCATCCTAATACAGCCTAAGGGCCAGGCTCCCCTTCCCTTTCTTGAGCATATATTTTAGCCCTGGCAGTTCAGAACTTGCCCTGAAAGGGATTTTACAAATCAAGAGAAGGTACTGTTGAAGTGACAAGTCTAGGTGTATAGGCCTCTTAAGTCCCCTTTGGGTTTCATGGTGGCTCTCTGTATGCATGTGTGAGAGAGAGAGAGTGTGTGTGTGTGTGTGTGTGTGTGTGTGTGTGTGTGTGTGTAGGTAGGCTGTAATACTAATTTGAATGAGTCTGTTAAACTGAGTATGCTGTTAAAATATCCAATGCTCTTTTTCCTCCTAGAATTCAGTTCAATCTAAACCTTCCTTGTTAAGTGCCCCACTAACTAGTCATTTCCTCATGATGATCCTGTTATAGGACTAGTTTATTTCTTTTGTATTCTGCTATGTGGTCTTGCTACTGTTTGGCACACTTTATGATTGTATCTGGTTAGTTATAGTCAGATGTGGTTACATATATTTTATAAATATTCAGAACATACTTGAAATGCAATGAAAAAGTAACAATGATCAGGAAGGTACGATGAAGACTAGCATTTGTTTTCATGGAAACAAATTCTAGATTTTAAGATCTATGATTAGAGGCTTCAAGGATTTTCTGATTGCAAGGCATTGTTTTCTAGGGTATGACAATATTCTAGGAAGCAAATACATAGTTGCGATCAAGTGAAGTTTTGAATGGTGGCATTAAGTTTTTTCCTTCTGAAGAATCTTGGACCAAAGTTGGCCTGAGAACAATTATTCACTGTTCATCTTCAGGTAGATTTCATAAAGAACACTCCCAGGGGACCAAACCTTGGCTGGCGGAAGGTGAAAGTCCAGGAGAAGATGTAAAGGACACATCTGGGATCACTGCTGTCTTCCCTTGGGGCTTTTTTCGCAGATCCCTGCCTCAGTCTGCTGTGGGGCAGCCACAGCACCTCTGCAGGACGGTGCTGTCTCTGGAGAGTCTGTCCCGGTGCCTGGCTCCACCACAGCCTGCTCACAGCCTGCCCATAGCCCACCTAGCGCAGCTTTAGAAGGATGTAAACATTAAGGACCACAGCGGTTGAAAAGTAAACATATTTCATATTAATGCAAGATCTGGACTGGAATCTCTCAAATACCATGAAGGGAATAAACACATAGTTTCTCAAAATACCTTAAGGTCTTACATGTTTTCTTCCTCACTGACTGCCTTCATTCACTGTGGCTGCTCTTTCTTTTTTCTTTCGAGTTTCTTCTCCTTCTCCTTCTCCTTCTCCTTCTCCTTCTCCTTCTCCTTCTCCTTCTCCTTCTCCTTCTCCTTCTCCTTCTCCTTCTCCTTCTCCTTCTCCTTCTCCTTCTCCTTCTCCTTCTCCTTCTCCTTCTCCTTCTCCTTCTCCTTCTCCTTCTCCTTCTCCTTCTCCTTCTCCTTCTCCTTCTCCTTCTCCTTCTCCTTCTCCTTCTCCTTCTCCTTCTCCTTCTCCTTCTCCTCCTCCTCCTCCTCCTCCTCCTCCTCCTCCTCCTCCTCCTCCTCCTCCTCCTCCTCCTCTTTTCTGTAACATGTCACCTGTCCTCATCTTTTGGCCCATCTTGTTCTCTTTTTCTTTGATGTTCAATCAGAGCGCCCAGCAACTAGGCAGATGAACCAGGGCCCTCCTTGGAAGGGAGCAGAAGGAAGAGGCTGAATAAAGCCTGACAGATGCCATATCCAGTGAGCAGGGGAGAGGGGAGGCTGAAACAGTTACATTTCACGAGTTTTATTTCTATCCTGAATACAAGCGCTGGGTGGCAGGGTCCTTGCACTGCCAGCTGCCTAGAGTGAAGGGAATGTGGAGCTGTGTGCGCCCGGGAGCCTCGGAGTCAGGCACGCATCGTCTTGTTTAGAATACCAGGAGTCGCAGATGTATTACCTTTATATGGACCATCTGAATTCAAGTGCCCCCACCCTATCATTTTCATAATTCTGTTCCAAGAAAGTGAATTAACAGGTTTGTAATTTTAGAAATGTACGTCAAACTATGCTAATTTTATTGTTACTCTTAAGAAACCCTGATAAATAAGTGAATGGAAACCACATCATCCTGATTCTTGAATGTTTCATTCCTTTACAAGATGTTTCATTCAATATCCACGTGAACAGATTCAGCTATAGATATCTGACATTCATCGTAGGCTATATATATGCATTTTGTCTTAAGGAAATAAGCTCTAAATCTCCTTTGAGACCCATTTATGGATTCCACACTATTCAAAATTCCCAAATAGAGAGTACTGGCATCACTATGCATTTTTCTTTCTGTTTCGCACTTTCATTGTATCTTTATTGGGATTTTAGCCATACTTCAATCCAATAAAAAAGTATAGATTTTTCAGTTTTTTTATCTGGAGGAATATTTGCACTACTAACTTTATAACAAGAGCTGAATGTGCCAAAATTTATCGAATTATGAATAAATTAGGAGTAACAACTTTTAGTGAAGTGAATGTGGGCTTCATAGTAACTCAGATCTATGTTCTAATCCCAGAACTAGCTATACAAATGTGGGCTGGTTACTTAGCATTTCTGAGCCTTAAGTATCATCACTGCATAAAAATTTTCATCTTATTGTGAGGAATAAATGATGATTAATGCATTGCTTAACTACAAGCTATGTCTACCTTGTTTGAATGCAGCACAATTTAAATTTTTTGCTATAGAAAAATATTCTATGCTTAAGTGCTTTTCACAATCAGGCCCCACAGGTATAAAAGATGTAAACAAATGTATAGAAGAGTTGAAAATTAACCAATTTATGTACTCTTTGGGGGTGGTTACATAATATGACAAGGATAACTGCTTGGTAAGCCATAAATTAAAGCATGAATATTTTTGCTACTTCTGATTTTTATGTAACTATATGGCAGGCATGGAAACCAATTTTATTTCGACTTATAAAGCTGTTGCCAAATACCCTGTGCTTAAGTCATGTATCACATGGGGATAGTAATATCTGGTGCATTTCTGTATAATGTGGATCTTAATTTCCCCCCTGTAATGCCAGAATTGCAATGTGATTCCCTTGGAAATTCAAACCGACTGTTCACTTATAAGATATTTTCAATTGAGACTAACCTCAGGAGCATGGAGTGTACAGAAGAAAGGCAAGAAAGTTACTGTGCCAGCAAAGAAATGATAGGAGAGTTGGAAGGAATTTTATTTCTGCTATTAACATAGTCACCTTCCCTCCAGGCTGCCTCAAAGTCCCCAGCATTTAAACTGACTGGTGACATTAGTGAGATAGGGATCAACCAAATACCCTCTTAAAGTTGGATGCCTGAGCTCTCCTTGAAATGCACTCTGACAGTTCAAAATTTTGCAAAGAAAAGGATCAGAAACTATCTTAAGGACCCTTTGCGGTCTGGAATCACAAAGTTTAGGTTAATCTTTCCCTAATGCATTAGTTTCAGCCCTGTCTCATTGCCTGGTGACCTTCCTTAGCTAACTGCTCTTCTGTGCTTGGACAGCCCTTTCTGTTAAGACTGGTTGGTTGGTTGCAGTAATTTCACAGTGATGATGTTCAGAGCCATGTTTACACAAACTGCCCCCTTGGCTCCTAGCCTCCTCTTTGAAGGTATGCGGTGTGTGTCTTCCCTGGGACACTGATCTCTGAAACCCAGGCATATTGATTAGGTTAGCACACTGATTTTTACTATTCGGTAGACTTTACGAAGTCAAAGTGTATTTTTCTTTCTTGGCTTCCAGTAAGTTTGTCTGAAAACAAATTATTCATAGACAAAGACATATTCTTTTTATTACATTATATTATTTTTTTCTTAAGGATTTGGGGCTCAATAAATGGTAGTATGAATGAAAATTTCTCATATAGTTGACCTAGTATTGCTAAAAATCCTATTGTGTACTTGACATACAATCCCTCTTTCTCACCTTCTAACAAGGAGAGTTCATAATGTGTGTGTGTGTGTGTGTGTGTGTGTGTGTATTCCTTTATTGACTTCCTTCCACACAATATAATAAGCTTTATGAAGATAAAAATAATTTCTCTTTTGTTTACACCTATATTTTCAGCATTTATCATTTAGCCTAAAACATAACAGAGGCTTAATATATGATAAATAATCTAATGAATTGAACAATCCAAAGCCTTTTCCCATCATTATTATTAAATAGTTGTGACTCCCACAGAAAATATTAGTTGTTTTTATTGTGGCCATTGTTTGATATGGATAAATGATGAGAGTGGAGAGAACATAATTTTATTCCATAAATTATACTATTCTAAAATTTTCCAATTTTTTTTCTCTTATAAAATTTTCAAAGTCAGATATTTCTCTAGCTTTCTACTCTGAGTTAGATTGGTTAAGATCATAGCATGAAAAGCTATAATGAGCATTAGAGATTTTTAATGTTGCTTAAGTTCTAAGTTATTTACAATGATGCGGTTCACACCAATCGACATTCATAATGTTATTCATAATGTGGCTTCAGTTGTTTCATTTCTCAAATGCATTTATTTTTTATTTAATTAATCTAGTGTAAGAGAAAATATTTGTGATGTAACTTTATGATCAGTAGGTGAAATCCTCTGTTTCCTGTGTTGCTTCTTCTTCATTCAATTTTTCAAAATGAATATTAAAATGGAGAATATTTCTGTATTTATTTATAGCAATTCATAATGACCTTAAGATTGGATGAGGAATGAATAGACATAAAAACATCCGTTCTAAGTAGACCTGGCCACTCCAAAGAAAGACACACACGGCGGGCAACGTAAGAGCCCAATTCTGCCCTCTTCTTTGAAGTGCTTATTAGTTGTTTGTTGGATAATTTCCCAAGCCAGTGAAGTCACCATGTGTGCTGTGACAATCCTGTCACCACTGTTTGTGTATAAATCAGGCGTGTGTGATTTCTGCGCTGATGAGCTGTGGAATCCTGGCATGCTGGAGAGTGCATTCTACTAAACCTTGTCTCTACGGAAGGTCCTTCCCCTGTGGGGAGAAAAGGCTCCTTGCTGTTCTATAGAACCTAGAACCAGCAAAACAGGAGGCTTGCAAAGCCTAGGAGACCTGGACACTGTGCACAGGATTAACAGAAAGGGTTCCAGGTGAAATGGTTCATTAGATGACATTTGTTTACACCTTAGACTTTCTTGTCATTCAGTCTTCATTTATTTTGAAAGAGAAAGGCATCTTAGTTAAATCTTTAAAAGGGGGGAAAGTCCCCTACTGTGAAGATGGAGAGCCAGGGCAATGGTTCATTTTCTTGCTTGGAGCATTTGATTTCACATAGTAAGCAGCTGATAAGCGCTTGAGGAAGAAAGCAGGGAAGAGAAAACCACATGGACACAGCTGGCTTTGGAAAGACATACTTCTCTTCTTCTTTTCCCCTTAAATCTTTTCTTCCTCTTTTGGGAGTAACCTCACAGAGAGAGTTGGCATAGTTATGTACATCTTAGAGAATAAGTGGAAGAGAAATTTGGGTGTGCTTGGGATCAAGTGATGCCAAATCAAAACTCAGAGCTCTGTTTTGCAAGTAAAGGGTAATGAATAATCAGAGAACATAACTGCTTCTGTTAGTTTTTCTACATTTCTTCTTTGGTAATGTGAAAATAATAAACTTTGAGAGTTGTTTTTATAGAAATATCTATAGCCTGGCCTACAATAAATGCATGTAAGATTCGAGAAGGATGGCCATAAACACACACACACACATCTGAATTGCATCTATATATACATTTCTCTTTTCTCTAAAAGGTTATAGTTGGCACATCAGATTATACTAAATCAAGCAAAAGATGAATAGTTTAACAAATGAGATAGTCATATACTAAAATGTGTCTAAATTTCTAGTATAGTCTTTCACAGATTTAGAAAAATTCACCTGCTATTTTTCACTTACCTTTTTATGTGTGGAATGGTAAAATTTGGGGAATTTAAGATAGTTGCAACCTTTGGAAGATGGTGAGTATGTAAATTAATTTATTTAATGAATAAAGATAAATTAAAGTATTGTTTGTATTTTAAAGCTCAAAAGTGAAAAAAAATATGTCATACTATTATACAAGTATTCATGTATGTGTGTTTGTATATGTATATATGCTATATGTATGTTTGCAGATGTGTATTTTTATTTCTCAAATTGAGCAAATTCTTGTTAATTAGGGCATTGATTTATTAGTTACGTTTATTTAAGTCTGACTTTGGATTCTATCTTGATTTGGGAATTGACAAAAGGGGGGAATTGGAGCAAAGATACAGCCTGCTCCAAACATTAAACACATTGATTGTTTATGGCAAATTTATAGATAAAAAAGTGGATTAGTGGTGTTCAGGAGTAAGGATAGCAGGGAGTGGGGAGTTACTACTATTGAGTATGAGGTTTCTTTTTTTTTTTTTTTAATCTTCACCTGAGGATAAATTTTTCATTGATTCTAGATAGAGAGGAAGAAAGAGGGGAGAAAGAGAGAAACATTGATCATCAATCAGTTGCCTCCTGTGTGCTCCTGTAAACCCACAACTTGGGTTTATTTTTGTAATGCTACAACTTTGTAAAATTATAGAGTGGTTATAGCTGCACAACTCTGAATATACCAAAGTTACCTTAAAAAGGTGAAATTTTTAGTATGTGAATTATATATCAATAAAACTTATTGAAAATTATAAAAATGATTAAGAATTTTACATGCCATCTGACATTTTTTTTAATCAAGCAAATTCTTTCCAATATTTAAAGTTAAGGTTTGGTAGCAAAATACAGTGAAAGGAAGATCAAATTTGACTTTAAGTTCAAATTTTAGTTGTTTCTCACCAAGTATACAGTATAACCTGGAGAATTAATTCATTTATTGAATTAAATGAGTTGTAAAGGGCTGATACTAGAATTAAATCGGAATATCTACCTGTCTGTTTATCATCTATCTATCATCTATTTATCTATCTATCTATCTTCTTGGGACACAGTTGCTACTAAGTAAAAAGTAATTAGTTAATTAGTATACAGTCAAACCTCAGTTCCCGAATGTCTCCAAACTTGAACAATTCAGCTCTAGACCAAGTTATTCATGGAAACAATGTCTCAATTATTGGACAAAATTTCAGTTCTAAACCTGCAACCCTTTCATGCTAATATATCGGCATGACAAACAAACAAGAGAGTGGTGGGAGTCAGTTTACCGTTAAATGTGAACATTTCAGAAAATTGTGCTGTGAATATTTTTGTGACTTTTTTTTTTTTGCTTTTGTTGCTGGTCAAATGGACAATTAGCATAAGTTTAAAACATAAAGGGCCATCAGGAGTGCTAATGTATCTAAGGGTATGAAAGAAACTGATCACAGGCAACTGAAAAGGTAGAAAAACTGTTGTAGAAAAGCAGTCAGCTGGTGACAGCATTTCGGAGGCAGTGACAGTGAAAAAGCAAAGATGCTGCACACTGACCTCCTGAAAGACACTTTTGGAAGGAGTGCTGGAAGCGGCCCATTTAAGGCTAGTAGGGTGGTTTGATAAGTTTAAGGCATGTTTGTGCATTGATTAAACAGTACAGTAGACATGTACTGTATATAAGGAAGGTTAAAATAGAATCATTTAGGGGTCTGGAACGGATTAACTCAATTTACATAATATCTAATGGGAAAACAAGATTGGTTTTCAAACAAAGTGCTTCTCGAACAGCCTTCTGGAATGGATCAAGGTCAAGAACCAAGGTTTCACTGTACTTATTTCAAATCTTTTTCTAAGAACTCCTCTCACCAACTTGACCTATTCTATCTCTGAAGTATCACTCGCTTCTCTTTACTAGTCAGCTGGAGATTAGCTAAGCACTATCTGGTGATGTTACTTTGTTCCTTATTCTGTGTGGGTATATGTATGTATGTGTGCGTGTTTGAAAACATTTTAGCACATGTGTATAGTTTCCCCACCAGGCTGTAAATTACTTTAGATCACAGGCCCTGACTTGTACTCCTCCTGTGTGCTAGGAAGTCCAGCACTAGGCTTCACACAACACGGCTGCCTTGGTTCGTTCACAGATGAAAAATTTGTTTCAAATGCTGTGGTGGAAACAGGTAATATTGAATGTACACATAGTGCTAGGTAAAGCATTTATGTTGAATCTGAAATTAATATCCAAATTTTTATCCAAGGATTTACTCTCTTTTTTAAAAAAAATTTGAAATGAAGCTTAACATGTATTTACTTGAATACATTTTACTATGATATACTTCTTAGCATTTCGAGCATTTAAAATATATTAAATTAAAGACTTCTTTGCCTTTCACTTGGGTATTAAACTGAGTAAAGGCAGAATTATTGGCTATCTGAGACTGTGTCACTTATCTATCTTCTCTGAATTTCCTCCCATTTATTTTGAATTTTCTAGCAGTCTTCATGCCAATCCAAGACTTGGTTCCTCTGAGCAGATGCTATTACTGTCTGTTTGAGAGAATTTAGTGCCTCATTTCAGTTTGGTGGAACGCCTCGCTCTTATGATCTAGAGTCTATCTTATATTTGTGGGCTTTTTTAAAAGGCTTACTTGGAATCTAATCTCTCTCACCCTCCAACCATGCTTCTTTTTATTTAAAGAGATTATTTCTGGCACTAGAAAAAAGTGATGCCCTTTTGTCATTTTTTTAGCATGCCAAGAGAGGCAACCTTCTAGGTCCTCTAAATAATAAAAGGGTTTCTCCAGCCCATAATACAAATCAGGCTCTATTTGACTGTGCGACAAGACCATTAAGTGAGAAGGGCCCCCTCCCAACGGGACTATGAATGTTTGTGGGAAGGAACCCATGGGGTAGGTAGAATTCAGCCAGGGTGGGTGCCAAAGTGGAAGTTAAGTAGATGTGGTTGGTCTATTCTGGACTCCCAGTGAATCATAAATGGTGTCATTGGTTCATTGGTCCGGAGAACTGTAAAGGTTACTTGTGATCATCTAGTCAGTTATCACTCATTGAGGAGTTTGCAAATTTAAGTGGTTACTCAAGCTCTGACAATGAGTAGAAGAACCATCAATAGAAACCATAGTTCTGGGTTCTTCCCTTTGTGGAACCTGAAGATAACACCCTGCCTCCTGTATCAGATGAGTGTTAGTCTGTGAGGGTGATAGGCTCAGGGAAACAGTTTGGCATTTCTGGCAGAGGGTATGAATGAAATCATCTGTGGATTCTTAGACAAGGAAATGCCACAGTAAATATCTCTTGAATTTAATTGATCAACAGTCCCACTTGATTGGTCCACTTGTTCTGTCGATTGTTCTTCCCTTAGCTTCAACTATGCCAGGATATCTAGCATCTCTGTTCTGTGACTCAGGGCTGCCGCTGAGTAAGACACAGCCTAGAGATACACACATAAGGCCTGAAGCATGAGAATGAGATTTAGAAAACCCGAGTTCTCCTGCAGTTCTCTCAAGGGGTTCTTCCTCTCTCCACCACACTTCCTCAAAATCAGGAGGTGAGTTGACTTCTGTCTTGAACTCCCCTGACACCAGTCCATTACTACCTTAATCTCTTTAAAAATCTTTGCTTCTTCAAGAATGTTGCTCTTTAACTGTATTATTATTCCCCCCTACTGTTCACAGACCTATAGACTACCCATTTTCTTCTCTTCAATTATCCAGACTCGCAGTCTTCTAGTCTAAATCCTGCTTCATTTTTAATGATGTATAATCCAAGGTACTCTTGGCCTTCCGTTCTTTGACTTCCTTATCTCCAATGTCTTCATGCCACTTAAACCACACACACCGTATGGTCATACCCTAGGAACTGTGGTCATTGAAAAATATCCATTTCCAAAACCACATATTCAAATATCATGTGTTCTGTCCACAGTATTCTCCCTCCAGCTTTTGTTTATCTTCTCCCACAGGGACCATTATTCAACTTCATTTGAAGCCCCACATTCCTTGACACCTCATTTCTCATTCTCTTCCTATGCACCATTTCAATGGTTCTTATGCCAAAGCCCTAAACTCTTTGGACTCTGAGTACTCATTTTTCTTGTCAGGTGACATTCCAACTGTGGAGCGACCCAATTGTCGTGTCTACCTGTACTCCAGTTGCTAAATGCTACTAAAGAAAGTCACAAACTCTGAGAAAATATAAATTCAATATGACCAACCACAGCTGCACCCTCAGCGATACCCAAAATCCGTCTCCCATTTCTCTAATTATCTTTCTTTTCTACTCTTTAAAGATCGGACCTTTCTGTTATTCTCTGACATACACTCCTACTCCCAGAGAAAAATTAATAAGTAGATGCCTTCAACATTTCACTATTGAATCTAAAAATCTAGCCATATCTGCATCAATTCTTTAAAAAATTTGTTTTAATTTATTGATTTTATAGAGTGTGAGGGGGGAGGGAGAGAGAAACATCAATTTTTTGTTCCACTTATTTACACATTCATTGGTTCTTGTATGTTCCCTGACCAGGGATCAAACCCACAACCTTAGTGTATCAGGAGGATGCTCTAACCAGCTGCCTGGCTAGGGCTCTGTATCCGTTCTTATATCCTTTCCTCTGATAGCACCATTCTCTCCATACTTCCCCTAGATTCCATTGCTTTCACAGAAAACTTACATTGCTATGCTTACACTACTCATCATCAACTTCATAATCATTAGATGATACTTTCTATAAATTAATAAGAAGATTACATGTGTATGAATCCCCTAAATATTTTTATGTAATGTGGTCTTTCGTGCTGTTATTTATTTTGCTGTAGGCAAGCATCTGACAAAAATGAAATTGCTTTCTTTTTTTTTTTTTAACTAAATATCATCTCTGACTGAAGATATCTGCAATGCTCACACCTGTGCTGAATTGGGATGACCTTCCTTCTGGGCAATAATACAAGTCTAGCTCTTATCCTTTATAGCAGAAGAAAAATTCTGCCTCTCCCAGCTCTGGCATTTAAAGTATCCAGTTCTCACATAAACAAACAAAAGAGCATATCTGCAGTAAAAAGTACAACAAGGAGAACATTTAATTGTGATTGTCTTAGGATTCAGCACCTGCCACTGGCTTATTTAAAACAGCTCATTTTTGAGACAAGTATCTAATCAGTATACTGTGAAAGTAGGAAGAGTATGACCTTTAGAATCAGAGACCTGAATTTGAATACCTGCTTTACAACTTACTATGTATGATAATTCAAGCAAGTTGTAACTTCTCCAAGGGAGAGGCAGAACTATTAGGGAAAATGGAATATTATCTTTCATGGGAATCAGGGTTGACTGGCACAAGGCTAGCACAAAAGACTCTGTGGAATCGAACCCAGGTTCCTGAAAATTTTGACCAATAGAGGACGGTAGGTAATCAGGCACATGGAATGTTGTGGTCACGCCTGGAAGGAGGGTCAGCAGAACCAGATTCTTTAGATCATACAGCAGCAGAAATAATTTATCCACCCTACTGAGTGGTAATGCAAGAGCGAGTTACTGATGTCCTTTTCTGAGGCAGGTTGGATGGTTTCTTGGAGCTCAAGATGAAGCACTGGAGGTGTTAGGATATGAAGAGAGGGCTTCACCTACTAACTATATTCTCAAAATTGTCACGACTGTGTCAGATTGGCTCATTCCAAAGCTAGGCTCATTGTTCTAATGCCTTGCAAAATGTCTTCACTGAGTCAGAACTGAGTTTTATTCTCTTAACATCTTGCATTTATAGAGGATTGGTACATAAGGAAGTGTGTTGAATGCGGTAAATTATAATGATACATATCCTATGCTTTGAGCATAAAACATCATGAATATTTGTAAAATGTGCATGTTTAAGCTCTATACTTGGAGGCTCTGATTCAGCAGATCTGGAATGTCACCTGGGAGTCTGTAATTATAAATTCCACAGTTGATTCAGATGTACCACATTTAAAAGGAGCCACCATTTTTGAAAATATTATTCTCTATGTTATCTGGTTCCAAAACCTGTTCGAACAGGTTGTGCTATATTTAGGCCTATGGGTTTGTATAGATTTCGGTCCCAGGGTGAAAAGTCCTAGGAAAATAAACTGTGGCAGTTAACTCATCTCAGTTCTCTCACGTGCTCCCTCTTTCTTCTAGGTGGCCTTGCTCAACTCGTTAATTTTAAAACGCTCATTTTGCATTACATTTAAAATATCAAAGCCTTTTAAAATTATCCTAATAGCGGGTTAATTAAAATGTCTAAATATGTGTAGTCATATACATGCTGATGTGGGAAACAAGAATAGTGAGTTTTTCTTAGCCCCCCTAAACCTCATTTTCTCAACTTTAAAATTGGAACTATATGAATTGAACTACCGTATAGAGTCATTTTTATGAATAAATAAATTTATTTAAAATACTTAAACTTAACTTCCATCGGCCACTCAAATCATGGTTGTTATTCATGACAATAATATATCTTATTTTGATTTCTTGAGAGAAAGATACTATTTATGCTGAAACCATATAACTGTCTTCCAAAGGGAGCTGTGGAATAAGGACTAATAGTTCTATTTTCTAACTGCTCCATTTTGAGGATTAATGAAGTATAAAATTTGAGGGAATATTTCCATTTGTTTTGGTAATTGTTTTGAAAAGATGACACTCTACTTGCTGAGATTGCTATTGAAGCTGAAAAAATAAACTTGACCTAAGACTATTTTCAGAATCGATTGGGGGAGAAAGACAAATGGTGTTTTTTAGTCAAATTTGTTTTCATTCAGGCAATAGCATGCATTGAGTGTTTAATTTTATTAAGAATGCTGCTTCAGGTTGGAAAATAGTACAGATTTAGGAGGTGCTATTTTTAAGACACCATACCCCAGGCCCTCATGCCACAGGGAGTTCACAATGGACATATATTGCTTCCACGTTTGATGTGCACAAAAGAAACCTGTGATAATCAGTGAAAATTGAATCTCTAGGGTCAAAAACTTAGAAACAGCCTGTTAAAAATTCCTCTCAAAAATTTTTATTTTAAATGCCTTCTTTGCATAAGAACAATGACAGAGAAGACCAATCAGTGTATAATTGGTGATACCTATTTTTATTGACAGTCTTAAAGCAAATTGTTTTTTGAACTTATTCTTTCAGTATGAGTCTTCTGGAAGCCAAATGTTTGTAATTACTGGGTCTGTGATAATGGCCATACATTAGTGGGTTAAAAATATTATTGGGGTGATAGCAAAGAAGCCTTTACTATTTATCACAAAGTAGAGAATGAGTAAATATTTGATGAAAAAAAAGTAGTTGGAAATGTAAACCAAAATTTAGATTTTGCTGTGGCTTCTTATGAACTTAGCAGAAAAAAGTAGCATTGTTTTTTTTTAATCCTCACCTGAGGATATTTTTTCATTGATTTTCGGATAGAGTGGGAAGGAGAGAGAGAGAAAGAAACATTGATGTGAGAGAGACACATCAATTGGTTGCCTCCCACACAACTCCAACCAGGGCCAGGGATCAAACTGCAACCAAGGTAGGTGCCCTTGACTGGAATCGAAACCTTGACTTTTTGGTTCATGTGCCAATGCTCTAATTGCTGAGCCAAACTGGCCAGGGCAAAAGTAACATCTTTTTGAGTGGATATGAATTTCAACCATATTTTACACACAATAGCTTTTCTTAATTCTAACTCTTCTTTCTATTCTTTTGTTACAATGAGTCATAGCAATGACAATTTTTTGAAAAAGATTGTTTTATTTTAGTTATTATATTCTTTAGCTGTTCTATATTATGACATAATCATTACCTCTTAAAATGAATTAATATATAAGAAAAAATGAGGACTTATATTTTTGAATCATCAACAACCATTTTATGTATTTTTAAGATTCAAATCATATGGAGTGAGAAACAAAGGTGACAAATACAGCTTTTCCTTTAATTAAATATAAACTAATTTTTGATGATCTGTCCCTCTGCGTTGCTCATAATTTTTGTTTGCTGTAGTTGATCTGAAATCCAGATCAGTGCATTTGCCGTAATATATATGATATGGACACAACCTTCATGACGTCTTCGTTAGTTTTCAGACTTAGCTAGTTAGATATACCTTTCCGTCAGAGCATTCATTGCTAATGAAGGGATATGGTTCCCAGAGGGACCATGATTTTAAGTTTGGGAAATTCCGTGCACATCTCTCTCTCTTATGTTCCCTCCCTTCTTCTCATTCTCTCCTCCTCCACCTCCTCCTCTGTCTCTGATTCACAATGCATATTAACATATTAAAGAGTTCGCAAACACCTGTAATTTATAAACATTGACTTATTTTTTGTTTAAAGTATTATATTTTCAGTAATTCGAAGTTTTATACTTTTTGTGTAAATGATGGATTTTGTGTTTATACATTTCTTCCTAATTCATGATTTATTTAGAATTTAATACATGAATAGACAAGGTAACTATAACTTCTGATCTGATTTCTAGTCTAGAAGAACAACTTTATTGGAGAGATAACTACATATCCAACTCTTCTGTTAGTGCTGGTCTTTATTCCCTGTATTGGTGAAAATGCTGAGAACATTCTAGAGACCAGCTTAATACTTAAAACAACATATTTTTATTGCATAGTATAGTTTTCAAAGTGCATTTGAATATATGATCTTATTTTCTTCTCTGAATAGCTTATGACATCATGATTCCCACTTTATAGACCATAACACTCATGCTCAGAGGAGGAGGTGGCATTAGCAAGGGCACACAGCTCTTGAGCACTTGTACGAGCTGGAACATAGCACTTTCCTGCCCAGTGATTCTCACAAGGTATGTTTACAAAGAGCACGTCTTGCCATTGAATCCCATAGCTCCTCTCTTTCCTAGCCCCTTGCAGTGTTTAAAAGGACTCTCTCCTAGGACTTTCAAAAACTTTACATGCACCTTTGGACTATGTCTGGTTCTGATCAATCAATATATAACTAAGATTACACTAAATATTATAGAGTTCTTAAATTGGTAAAGAAAATGTTTCATTTAAAAACTGACTAAAAGTTACATTTTTCATTTTACCTATGTGAGCCAACCCTCCAAAATTAAAAAGTCTGAAAAGAGATGAGGAAGTTTGAGATCAGCACAGTACATTTAAATGATTGCTATAGGCTTGTGTTTTCTTCTTTCTACTCATATGTTCAAGCACTGTGTGTAGTGACCCAGGTTCAAATTCTGGCTCCACCATCTAGCTTTTGGAACTTAGTTATGTTTAACTACTCTGTGCCACATATTCTTAACATTTGCAATAGAACTTTTGTAAATGCTTAATAAAATAGTGGTGAAGGTTAAGTTCAATATTATAGTAAAAGTACTCGACACATAGAAACCACTCAGTAAATATTAGCTGTTGATCTTCTGTTGTGCCCTTTCTGTTGTGAGATCTTCTCTCTAAACCTTGTTAAGTTGTTAGACTCTAAGCAAGTCCCTTAAGGTCTTGACCTGGCACCGCTGTCCCAAGGACAAAGTAAAATGATGCGTATGACAGTTCCTGGTGTGTAGTAGGAAGCTTTGAACAAAGAGATGTCAAAAATAAATCCTTGCAAGGAACCTGTGTCTCTGCAGGGCGACTAGGGAGGGAAGATGGCTAAGTTTAAGAAACTGCTCGTTGTATTTAAGTTGTCAAATTGTGTCAGTAAATGGATTCTGTAATTCAAAAGTTGCACAATTCTTTTGGGTTTAAGAACCTGTTTATTTACAGATTCATTTTTCAGTGGAATATTTCAAACAGCCTCATAGCAGATAGTTTGTCAGCATCTCAAAATCTGTGACAGGGACTTTACCATTTGAAAATGTTCCTTTCCAAGAAGATGATTCTTAGAAAAACTGTAATACGTTCTGTCAGTAATATTTCTTAAAATCATTGTGATTTAGACATTTTTTTCTAATGATTTTCTCAGGAAAGCTAATGATCAGTGGTTTAAAAAAAAATTAAAGCTTAGCACACCTAAGTAGGAAATTCTAGGTAAGGAGGGCTAATAATGACTTTAATTTTTTTCATCTTTTCTTTCTCTTTCTTCCTCTTCACCTTTTCTTCTCCTCCTCCTTCCCTGTTTATGATTCTGTTTTTTAAAAGTTATTTTTTAATTAAGAATTTATCTTTTTTAAAAAATATTTTATTGATTGATTTTATTATTATTTTTAAAAATGTTTTTTTCCTTTTGATTTTAGAGAGAAAGGAAGTGAGAGGGAGAGAGAGGGCTAGAAACATCAATGAGAGAGAACATCGATAGGCCGCCTCCTGCATGCCCCTTCTAAGGATTGGGCCCATAACCTGGGCTTGTGTGCTGATCAGGAATCGAACCAGCGACCTCTTGGTGCATGGATTGATGCTCAACCACTGAGCCACATCAGCCAGACTAAGAATTTATCTTTTTACATAAGTTTTAGGTTCACAGAAAAAAATGAGAAGGAGGTACAGTGATTGCTTGGAGACCCCTGGGCCTCGTCCATGCATAACCTCCCCCATTATCAGCACCTCCCACCACAATAGTATGTTTGTTGCAACTGATGAGCTGACATAGACACATCATCATCATCCAGAGGCCATAGTTTGCATTAAGGTTGACTTTTGGTTGGTATACTCCGTGGGTTGGGACAAATGATATGTATTATACAGAGTGTTTTCACTGCCCTAAAAATCCTCTGTGCTGTATTGTTCATCCTTCCCTCCCATAGCCCCTGGCAACAACTGATCTTTTTATTGTCTCTACAGTTTTGTCTTTTTCCAGAATTTCATATAATTGGAATCACATAGTATGTCACCTTTTAGATTGGCTTCTTTTATTTAGTATTATGCATGTAAGTTTTCTCCATATCTGTTCTTGGTTTAATAGCTCATTTTTTTAGTGTTGAATAATATTCTATTGTCTGGATCTACTACAGTTTATTTGTTCGTTCGCCTACTAAAGGACATATTACTTGCTTCCAAGTTTTGGTAATAAAGTTGCTATATATCCACACGCAGGTTTTTGTGCAAGGATTTTTTTTTTTTTTTTAGTGATTCTATATTACTATCTGTATTCTTCCTCTGCAAAGAATGATAAAATACTTTAATAATTCACCACACCATTATTATTCATTAATACATCAACTAATCAGAAATCAATAGTTGATTATGTGGCATCACTTTGTGAAAATAAGCAGAGAGGGCTAATAAGAGGTGTGGGGCATCTAGAAGAGACATTATGCAGGTGCCAGAATGAGGTCCCTGGATGGAGAGACTGGAAATAGAGAGGTAGGCGGTGCCACAGATGAACTTCTCATTATCCTCATAAATACCAGCTTTGTCAAGTTCTGAAAACCCAGGCTATCATGTTACTACATGACTTTATTTATAATCGATGTAACTTTTATTTTATTTGCTCCTAAGACAATTTTATTTCACTGTAAACACCAGTCTACTGTGAAATACCATGCTCAAATGTCCTGCCTGTCTTTTATTAACTGCTTCTTGTTTGTCTTGCAACATCCTGCCAGTGACTACAAGTATTTCTTCATATCACTAGCTTTGGCAGAAAGGTGTGTATGAATCCTCCACATACAGTCAAAATAATCTAGAGAAAAGTCCCACAGAGGCCCCGAGTAACAGTCTTAAGAAGAGACATAAATTATTATGAGAGTAACTACTTTTTATGTTAGCATTAAAGACCTCAGTTTCTTTTTCCAAACCCAAGTACAAAGGCTGAGAAATACTATGGTTATAGAGCAATTCTAATTTTATAATGTTCAAGGCACTGTGTACCTGATGTCATAGTCTTTTTCTGTACACCCTTCCCCCTTTTCTTGTCTCCTATCCAGTTATATAGGGAATTGTCAGGTCACTAGATCCACAAACGGATGAATTAATAAAAAGGGTAAAGACTGTTCAAAGCTTAATGCAACACATCTCCTCATAGCAGCATAAGGGATAATTTATTTTACCCCTGTTCTTGGTTTGGTTTCAGAGCTAAACCTAGAAAAATCCCAATACATAATATTTGTTTTTGGTGGCAAGAAAATATTAAATACATTGCCATGAATTATTATTCATGAGCAATGGGGATGACTGCTGAAGATGGATGATTTGCTCCATCCATTTTTCAGTGAGTCAGTTCTCTATTTAACTCAGGTGCAGGAAAAATATTTCCTTGGCTGATGAGCAAACTGGAGATGCGTGTTTATAGAATTAGAGTGCCCAGTCACATCACCACTGAAAATGCTCTGTAAGACCAGCAGCCAAAGACTTTGCACTCAGTGGTCTTTACAGAAACACTTTCCCATGGATTGCTACTATCTATATGGCAAAACATCTTTTAAAAATCGTCCTGAAGTAACCTTGCCCATGTTTTTTTGGCCTGCTCCTTAAATTCTGTAGCTCAGCTAAATACTTATGCAGCACAAGAAAACTACACTGAAGTCTTGTCTTTTTGGGGGGGGATGTTGAGAAGCTAAGAAGAGGGAAGGAATGTGGTTTGTAAGTGAAGGTGTTTTTATGTGTTAGACGAATTCTATTGGAAACTTCTTAAGAGAAAGATCAAGGTACGACACCATAATAATTCTCTCTGTGCAGTATTTAGGAGAATATAATGAATAATTAGGCAATGAATAAAATGTTTTTTGTAATAATGACATTCTAAATGATTCCCAAATGAGTGCATTATAACAAAGACAATGTCTGCAAGCTTTTAAACTATATTCCCATGGAGATAGGACTAACTTCTCATAAAGGGCACATCACTAAAATAATACCCTAAAATGAACATTGACATTGTTAAACACAGAAAACTTAGTCTAAGTATATTCACTTAAATTTAGCATATTCTGATTTATATATGCAGTGTTAAGAGAACAAAAACCCACTTAGATTTTCTTAAGTGTACTTTTCTCTACATTCTCTTACCCTTCATCTCTGCCCACGGATGACTGAAACTGAGCGAGTGATTGTCACTTTAATATGCTGCCTCTACCTTTCACCATTCTACCCTGTGTTGAGTGTATTATCTACAATACAGTAATTCTGCAAGGAAAGAATTATCATCATGTTTATTTTGCTAAACAGAAAGCTGAAATTGAGAGAATTTAACATATGCAAGTATTATGATTGGTAAGTGGTGAAACCAAATTTTGGACTTAAGTCTCCTTAATTTTAAAACCTTGCTTTTTCCAGATACTGAGCTATGATTGCCCCCTCAGGATCCCACTCTGCACTGTCAATGTAAAAAGTGTTTAATAAATGCCTATCATGTAAATAAATAAATGAATAAAACCCTGTCTTTATAAAAGGTATACACACTATTCATTTCTTCTCCGTGTTTACACCTAAGAACAGGAAGTAGATTTTGGACCAAGCACTTGCTGATTAGGCCCAGTTGGGTTATGTCTGTGGAATAAGTAGATCTCCGGGCTCTGAAATGTGGGTTGACCTAGGATGAAGTTGTCCTGGTCTGCAGGGCTCCTTCCCCTCTTCATAGGAACAGCCTCTGCCTTCATGCCTGGTGCCATCTGCTGCCATTTTAACTGTTTGGTTTAATGGCTTCACATCAATTTTATTTTCTGTTTTAAACCTGTTATATAATATAAATCCACTGTGAAAGAATGTTCTGTTTCTAAACTAAAGTGAGGAGTTTATGCTATTTCCACCATGTACTTAGTAAAAAGAGCTGGTTCATTTAAAGTGTGAAAGTAACTAAATAGGGTCCTGAGGTAGCAGCCAGACCATCTTCATTTGCTCGGCTCTACTGCTGCTTCCTTTTAGAATGACTTGACTCTTTCCCCCATTTCAGTCAGGGTGTACTTTACTCATCATTCAAAATTCAAGAGCTTTTGGATCATGAAATTTTGTGGTCAATTTTGGCAACATATCTATAAAGAACTGGAAAGGACCAATGTTCTTTGTATCATTATCGTCTGGCTTTGACAAACTTGACTAAGGAACTTTATCTTATACAGTGTGTGTATCAGGAAAGGAGGAGAAAAGAGAAGAGAGAGTACTTACTTCTTTAGACTATTTCCCTTAGGAATGTGCTAATCAATGCATATACACTTAATTTCAAACAAGTTAAATCTTTTATTAAAATTATTAATGCATTAGATGTTAAAACAAGACATAAATAGAATTTTAAAAGCTTCTATGTTGATGTAGATATATGAATTGGTAGAGACTTCTTAAAGGAAAAATTTGAAATCTCTATACAAATATTTAAAAGAACATCTATTTGACACAAATTTTCTATTTTCCAGATTATATCACAAAGAAATGATTTGAAACATATATACAAATATGTTTTACTGTAAGGTCCAGTGAAACCATAAACTCATGAACATCAAATTCATAAAGCACATATTTCAACTAATTCACAATAGCTAATTGGCTAGAAAAGTTACCAATAGGATAGAATAGTATAGTATTGAGCCTACAAAAATAATGTCTGTCTATCTATCTATTATCTATCTATCTATCTATCTATCTATCTATCTATCTATCTATCTATCTATATCTATCTATCATCTATGTATCTATCATCCTTCTATCTATCTAATCTGTTTACATAGAAAGATGCTTATAAATTAAAAAGGGGTTACAATAGGTGATGTTCAATATGATCTTATGCAAACACATAAGTCCATATGGTACAGGTGTGAAAGAATGTAAAACAAGGTGTTAAAATGTAACATGTATGAAACTATGAGATTTTTTCTCAATATATTTTTTCCATTTTTATTTCAAAGAACACATGCTTTTTTATTAAGGGAGAACCTTTTATTTTTATTTTATTTTGTAATTTCCTCTCTATAATCAACACATATTCAAACTGGCCTAAATTTTAATCATTTTTCTGCAAATCAGGTTGGATATACATGATTCTCATTGATGAGATAATATAGAAGTAAAATTCTAGACCCTAGAGCAGAGATAACTGATAAATGACTCAATCTTTCCCCTCAGCTATTGAATTAGGTTTTGATTGCATTTAGTTTCACTGGTCTTAAATCTCCCTATTGAAAATGTGTTTAATTTATATTAAATAGGTTAGCTCCCAAATCAAACTCAAGAGAACATCTGTTGACCTTCTCTAAAACACTAACATTTACATCCACATTCATATTCTTTTTATTCAACAAAACAATCAAATCATCACATGCCAAGAACTGATAAATATACCAGTCATTTTGCTGTTTAAAGACAGTCTATTGTCCTAGTGTGTGAACCTAAAGGCAATGGACTTAAATGATTTAGCGTCAGCATCATTATACTTTCCCAGTGTAAGGTATCAGGCTTTTCTAGCGCCTGCTCTATTACATGCACAGGTTAACAGCACGACTTATGTAACTCAAAGAATACAAAAATGCCTAAGGAAGTTCAGAATGGCACCATTCAGTACTGAGGGCTATTCATCACATGGACATTCAGCAGAAATGAGTTTAATAACAATAAAGTGATTTGGAGAGGCCTTCCTTCACTTGGGAAATAATAAGAAATTCGGTAACTCTGGGCAATGAAAAATGGATCAATATGTTTTCAAGGCAGATAGATCAGCAGGCTATTCCACAGCTGGCAATATAGAAGACCTGTGCCAGGGTCCCCAGCACCTGGTGCCTACACAGCACATAGGCACCAATGAGATGGTATTTGGTGATATAGTTTCCTTGTATTTTTCTCTTGATGGTCATAAAAATATTGTATAGTAAGATGGAATTAGAAAATCTCTAAACTTCCAGAAGATAGATTTTCTTTATTTTTTGTGGTAATTTCTACATAAATTATGAGTACAGATGCATTGAGATAGAATGACTCACTTGTGTCCTGTATTCTGAACTGTTGTCTCCCGTGATCTCATGAGATCCAAGGCTCATCATTTTATACCCCCATTGCATGATTTCTTTCTTCTGCTGCTCTAGTTTATTCTAACAGATAATAAAATGTCTTGGAAATGCAGTAGGCCTTCATTATAGCTTTCTCATTATTATATTAGCTCAAATATATCACCAGGAGGATCATGTCCTTAGGATAGAAAAATATGATGTAAAAGATCAATACTGCCTGTCATTATGAAAAGAATCACAAAATTACAGGCATTTCGACAATTCTCCCCTCTTCAGAAATGTGTTCTCACAGAGCAGAGATGGACTCTTTGGCATTTCACCACAGCACAATTTGATTGATAGGAAGAGTTTGATTAATGCTGCTTGGAAGATAAAGGAATAGTCACGGAGTCATTGAATGTCACTCAGTGCTGGACACGGTCAGAGCAGTGACGGCATTCCTCTCTCTCCATTCCATCGTGATAAGTGCCTATTATTTTTTCACTGTAAGTTCAGAAACATGCTCATAGTCTTGCATGTTTCCCATTTTTATTTTTTTCTCATTTTTTTTACATCTATATTGCATTATAAATGCATTTGTGGCTTCTGATTATTGGGCACATTTGCCATAAAGTGAAATGTGTTCGTAACCACTCAGATTTACCTGAACACATCTCTGTGCACTGTGCATCCAGTGCAGACCATCCTGAGATTCAGAGTCACTGAAACCTGAGCCATCATCATTCACGGGACCCTACTTCCTTTTCTTTCTTTTTCTTTCCTCTAAAACAAATTCTAAGGGTTGTGCTAACTTAAAAAAAAAAAAACTGCATGGGGATAATAGTTAGAAACTTGTTGTGTAAGTGTCATACCCTTAGTTTTCTGGGAAATTAATTTTTTTTTTGAGATATTGGTATTTGTCTACCTCTCAGAGTGAGATTTTGTGACTCATGTTTCAGACCTTGCCATTTTCCAAGGCTTTTGATTTATTTGGGCTTATTTCAGGTGTTAAAAGACCTGCCTGTTGCAAAATTCAGTTTGGCTACATGTAGTTCATTTGTTTTTATGTTTGGGTAGAATGAAGAGGAGCTGCCTTTTATAGAAGGTGGGGAACTTTTATAAAATTTGTATGGTAACTTGTGATATCTGTAAAACCAGTTTTCTTTCACAGTTTCACTAGATAATTACATGGATTGAAAACGGGTGGCCTCACATGGTGATGTTTTGAAACTTTTCTGTAAACCTGAATTTTTCCAAAGTAAAAGCTGTTCCAAATCGCTTATTCCAAAATAAGAGCCTACCACGTGGGTTAACTGGCTGGCCTGAGCTTCTCTATCACCCACCATTAATACAATTGGTTTAACCATTAAGTAGAACCACCTTCTATTAACCTTCTTCAGCTATCTTTATGTTTTATCTCTCTCTCTTTTTTAATCCTCACCTGAGGACATGCTTAGGGGGTGGGGTGGACATCCATGTGAGAAAGAAACATCAATTGATTGCCCTCCATTTGCTCCCCAGCTGGGATCAAACCCGCAGCCCAGGTACGTACTCTGACCAGAATCCAACTGGCAATGTTTTGGTGCACTGAACAATGCTTAGCCCATTGAGCCACTCCGGCTGGGCTGTCCTGTCTCTTTATAATTGTGTAGTATAATATTTTCTTTCCCCAATAAAATTATTTAAAATAAACTTTTAATTTGGAAAAAATTCAAGGTTACAGAAAGGTCACAAAGATGGCACAGAGAACACCTGTATATGCTTTCCTCGGCTTCCCCCCTTGCTCACATTTTTCCTAGTCAGACTTAAACTGCCTGTTGACAGAGGATATGTACCACTCATCTTTGGAGTGCCTCGTAGTACTAATAAATACCTTGTACCTAGTACTTACTGGGTTTCAATTGATTGAGGGTAACTAGATCATTGGAGATGCACATTTTAGCTGATTTATATTTTATAGATAAATAAGAGTGACTGTTGTAATTATTTCAAATATTATACAAACATTCAATGTAACTGCAAGTTCAGGAACAAGCTGTTATTTGTGTAAAAGTTTCTTATGTCTTTTTTAGGTGATAAATATGATGGCTTTGGTTATACAAAGGTTTTACCTAAAACTTTTATTAGAAAGTTAAAAGATCCATTTCTCTAAAGTAATTACAAACAATAACAGGAATAATCTTTTAGGAAAGATTGACATTGATTTTAAATATTATATCTGATTTATGTATTTTACAAGCTGGTTTTATAAGATTACATCACCAGAATTTTCTAAGTTTGATTCGTGATGCGACGCCATCAAAAGGTGTGTTTGTTACCTGATGTCCTTTCCAGCTGGGTTTGGAACTCTTAGTTAGGGGTCATCTTTGTAAATGTTGTTTATAACCAAGTCAGCTAGAGAGGGCAGGTTCTGATGTGCACTACCTTCAAAAACCAATCAGAAAAACACATATAGCATGTTAGAAAGATCAGCAGACTGATATTGCTCCTAAGTGTAAAGAAAAAGATGAAAAGCAATAAAACCTTGAAGCCAAGGCCAGCCACGTTAAGGTATTGTGTATGGTGCTGGCATTGAGCAGGGAAAGTTCTGTGCAGAGTTAAAAGCTACTATTTGCATAAAGAATGCCATAATTCAATAGCAAAATCGATATTTCTTAGGTTTATTTGCATTACATATCTATTCACTTGATTACATATTATTTACTTGATTACATATCTATGTGGGGATTTTTCTAACAACATCACCAAATGGGAATAAGAATGAATAAGAAATTCTCTCTGTGGAAAGTAGCGAGTGAAGTAAAGCTTGCACACATTTTTTTTTTTTTTAAATTTTGGATTGCTTCCTTAGAATTCATTCCATGGACAGATTAAATCAAATGTCTAAAACTCCAAAACGTCATTTGCTGCCTGACATTCTATCACAGTCTCTTCTTTGGAAAGGAATGGATGCCTTTATATAAATGCTTATTTCTCCAAGGGCAATCAGCCAGGATCATTACTGAGGAATGAGATAACCTCAGGTTCATGAGTTAATCGGGTTAATCAATGGTGGCAGGGGCCATGACTCAAGATAGATACCTTCTCATGGAGGAAACCATCACTAAAGAGGACAGGCATTCTGCTGTAGATTAGGGAATACCTTGGATGAAGTGTCAGTAGTTCCAAAAGGAGGCTCCGGGTCAAACTTCTGCTTATGCCAGACCTTGGTTTGTAGGATGGTAAGCCTGACATGTTCACATCTGACCTGATGAAACAACTATTTTCTATGCCCACGTTGAATCATATCAACATAAAATTCTAAAGTGACTCATCTTTTTTCTTTCTCTGAACATAACCTGATTTATAGAAAATGTCTGGAATAATCAAGCCTATTAGTAATTCCCCTTCTCCTTGCCGAAGACCCTGGATGCTTTATCTCTTACAACTTGATGAGCAAATAACTTTTTTTACATAATAATGCCAGTCACTGCAAAGCAAGTGCTACGATTCCCTGATGAAATCTGAGACTCAGCTGCACTTGAGCCAGCTTAGTGGCGCTTCTGTCAATGGGGATAAAATACATGTCACTCTCTAGAGAAAAGAATCAGAGCACAGGGGCCACATCTTGGGGCACAAGCAGCAGACAGTTGAAAGGCTGAGCTCTATTCTCCACTTGCTCAATAACAGGATGGTGACTTCAGTTTTCTTGTTGAATGTAATGTCTGTTTTAACTTTACACATGGGCATTAGAAGCATCTAACAACTCCATTAGTCCCAGCTAGAGGTTACCATTTTTGAAACAAGAAGAAAACCGGCAAAGGAAAAGGCATGCATTGTTCCTTCAGGTGTTTTTTTTTTTAGCACTACAGTGTGTTTTCTGGATAAATTCCTCCCAGGCCCACATTAACAAAAGAAAGCTAACCCTTTGCAGCAGCAACAACAACAAAAAGAGCCCCTTGCTTATAACATCATTGCTATAACTAGCTAAGCTTAAATTGCGGCTCATAGTCTCAAAATGTAAATGTTCTCAGCATCATATTTCCACAGAAACAGGCACAGGATTCCCAAGTCAACTCATCCCTTCATTCAGCACGCCAGCTCACTGCCAACTTCCCTTGAGTCCCTCACAGGGAGTACGCTTCCCACCCTCTGAGCCTGCGGGAAAAGGAGCCAGCTCCTTTTCCTCCTTCGCTTGGCAAACCCATCCATTGGTTTTTAGCTTAGATGTTATTTCCTTGGCAGTCATTTCCTGACATTCCTAAAATGGATCAGGCCTCCTTTATTTATTTATTTATTTATTTATTTATTTATTTATTTATTTATTTATTTATTTATTTATTTTCATTGTTGAAAGTATTTCAGATGCCCTCTCCTCTTCGCATATATGCATATAAGTTCTTTGGTTTATCTCTGTCCAACCCACCCACTCCCTCTTCCCTCTGAGGTTTGTCAGTCTGTTCCCCACTTCCATGTTTCTGGATCTATTTTGACCCACAGCTTATTTTGTTCGTGATATTCCATAAACAAGTGAGATCATGTGGTACTTGTCTTTCTCTGACTGGCTTATTTCGTTGCACATAATACACTCCTTTAAATGGTTCTGCAATCCCTTCTGATGTCCCTAACCTGGGACGTAGGCCCCTACAATGTTACAGAATATCTATTTATCTGCATTCTCTACACCAAAGTTATTCTTATGGGAGTGGGATATACCCGGGTGCTTAGAATGAGTTGCAGTTGTGTGGGTCACTGGGTCCCTTAGCTTCAGGGGCAGTTGGGTAGCAGAGGGGGTCAACATCAGCTCCACACAGTCTCATCTCTTTACTCTAGGACAAATATCATTTTTTTCTGGGCACCCAGATGTGAAAATATTCAGGGAGGACTATGATAATAGACTGTAAGTTCTTCGAGGGTAGGGTTCATGCTGTTTTAGTTTGTCACTGTCCCCCAGAACCAGGTACAGTGCCTGACAGATAATTTACAAGAAGCTAATAAATTCGTTGAATGAAAAAAGAATATCTTTACAGGGAGATTGAGTTTTTTTCTGCTAGACAGCATCTCACATCTATTTCACAGAAACAATAACTAATGATAATAAAAAGTTTAACTTTCAGTCTCATGTTTTAGGAAAGCTATTTGTGACTTTAGTTTATGACTAAAAACATAATTTGTATGATCAGTTTACTTGCATGTGAATGACGGACAAAGACTTTGTGTTGTTGTGAGGCACCTGTCGGGTAACCTATGAGCATCACCTTTGAAGCCAGACTATGTGAAAAAACTCTGGTGCTTTTGTTCCTGGCTCTGTGACCCTGAAAGAGTTGTTTAAACTTTCTCCCCTCAGGTTTTACAGATGGAGGTGATGGTAGGACCTAGCTCATAGGGTTGTGTGAGAATTAAATGAGTCATGTATGTATGTTTAAAACAGCTCTTGACACATAAGGAGCACTCATCAAATGTTGGCATGATTATTATTGTGGTTCTAATAGAAAGGCTGCCTTTAATGCTCTAGGTGTTCTCTGTGGGAATTTAGAGATTAATACGAATACCGGCCAAAGAATAATCTTTGCATGCATGACTTAAAGTCACAGCCCTTCTACATGGACCAAGTTATAATAAAATTACAAGAGAAAAAATTTATTTGTAGCAATAAATTACTGAATTAATTTAAATTCCAATTTTTTTAAAAATGCATCTCAATCTTAACAGGAAAAAAATTGCTTTAACTACCTTCCATAATTAACCACTCTTTCATTGTCGAGGTAAAATAGAAAAGGTGAAAAAAAGGGAAAAGGCACAAATAGAAAAAGGGAAAGAACTTGCTGTATCCCCATGTAGTATGAAGACTGGGAGGACACCGTGGTTCAAAATAAACAAGGATAGCTCAGTACCATCGTGATAGTAATACTTTCAGCAATCTGGGGGCCCTTCAACAGAGGCGGATAGAGAAGACTAGAGGACTATCTTCTGTTACCCCAAGACTGTTCTTACGAAGTGTCTGGCATTAGAATCTCTGTGGCCCACCACATGATTTCCAAACTGAGGCTGATGCTTGCTGGTTTTTCTGTCATAAGTGTCCTTGATAACCATCATCACATCTAAATTTCCTTCCTGGATTTATCCCTCCTCTAAGACCAGGTTTTATGATTATAATAATTTCCTAGTTCTAGTAATTAAAGACAACATATGGAAATTTTTCAGTGTGCGCTCTCACAGAATGACTTTCTATGTCCTTAAATGATTAAAATAATGTCCTTTGAAATGTTTTCAACTTACTCTTTAATTGTCCTGGTTCTGCTACTCCACATAGATAAACAGCACTCCATATTCTTGATCTTTCTTCTTGGTTTCCATGACATCGCTTTTCGTGGATTTTTCTCTTTGTTTCCTGACCTTGTCCTTCATCCCAACCACAAACAGTAGCTCTCTCCCTACACTGCAGCCTGGAACATCTGTTCTAGTCTCTCAGCGCTCTAAGGATTTCTTGGCTTCTGCTCTTGGCTTTTGCTATTCTCTGTATGTAGACGACTTCTCAACCTGCTTCTCCAGCGGCAGCCTCTCATTCTTAGTTTCAGTTGATTCGAAGACATTGCCCGTGGAGTGTTCTAGCACAGCCGAATCATAAGAGTACATAACAGAGCTCCACGCTCCTCTGAGATCAGGGGTACAGGTTGTGAGTAAGCTGAAGGCGAATATGAAGGCTTTACATTCCAAAACATTGAGAGCAGTTACAAGGGGACTTGGTGATGAAAACTGTGGGGAAAAGTGGAGTGAGGGAGAAAGGGAGCAAGCTAAGAACAAAGGATCAGAAAAAGCTCAGGATCTTCATTTACAGCAATATTTACGTGCTATCAGCTGTTTCATTTTTCTCTTTTATTCCAAAAATAATATATGTTCTTGAAGAAAATATGGAAATCATAGAAAGCTATATAAAATTTTAAAAAGGCACTAAATGTGCCTGCCATATCAACACCTAGGGTTAATGGTTGTTGAGATTTTGGTGTATAGCCTTCCACACGCTCCCAGTTACATTTACAAATACATCATATTGTCACCACCTTTAGTAACTGCTTTTTAAACAAAATACCATAAACATCATCACATGCTGTGAAATATTCTAGAGTACGACTTTTTTATGGTTTAAATATTAGGCCTGCCCTGGCCAGTTTGGCTAGAGGTTGAGCGTCAGCCTGTGGACCAGAGAGTCTCGGGTTCGGTTCCTGCCAGGGGCACGTACCACAATAAATAAATAAATAAATAAATAAATAAATAAATAAAATAAAATAAAATTTAGGCTTGAGATAATTTATTTACCAAATACCCTATTGTTGGGTGTCTAGGCTTTTAAGAGGGAAGTAAGCATTATAGGGACCCGTGGAGACATGGGTCGAACTTTACTGGCTGACGCGCAGGAGTGTAGTCCACTGAAAGGGCTGCAGCGCCGGGAGCCTGAGGACGATGCTCTTCCAGGCCTGGCATTTCACTGAGCATCTCTGTGACCTTGGGTACATCACTGCACATCTCTGGGCGCTTTGTCTATACAATTAGGGTCTTGGCTTAGTTTACCGCTCAGATTCTTTCAGTTCTGACATTTTAAAATTCAAAGTGATTGAAGATAATATATGAAGAAGAGTTGGCTGTGTAGCATGGGATGCTGATGGAATCCCAGAAATATGGAACGTGAGACAAAGCTCTTGGAATGAGGATAAAGCCGGTTCCACTTACAAAGTGACCCACTGATGAGTTCTGCTGTCCTCCCCGTCCCTCACCCAGTCTTTAACAGGCAGGGGCTTCCACCAAGAAGACCCACTTTGAAGATTATCTGCACTGTTAGAGAGTCTATGTGTTAATAGAGGCCTGAAATAAAGAAGACATAAAAGAGCAGAAAGAACTTATGTTAGGTGACACTGTGGCTCCCTGGCTTTTTTGCTAGGTTTTATGACAAATTATGAAATAAATATCGTGACTGCTTAGTAACAAAGTTGATGGATTCTCATTGTTTGCTTTCTAAATCATGCCCAATCTATTTCTCCCCACGCCTCCCCTTGTTTTCTCACCGAGTCTGAGAAGCACAGCTGAAGTCATTTACTGGAGTTATAAATTATATGAATGTCTCAGAAAAGTGAGGATAAATGTTTGCCTTATGTACATTTTGGAAAAGGAAAATGAGTGAATGTTTACTAGGCATGGGCTTTATAGTGAGTAGGCCCTCTCCAGGAGGTTCATGCTGTCCATGTAGATAATTCTGTGAGGTGGGTAATACTATTCATCATTTACCCTTCGGGAAACAAAGGTGCAGAGAGACCCAGGGCCACCCAGCAGAACTGGAATACACACCGTATTTTGCCCAACTCCAAAGTCCTTTCTGTTGCACCATGATTATGTGCCTACACCGAACAGGAACCTCTAACCTGTGTGCACACCTGAAGATTTGCAGAGTGAGAGTGTGAAGGGGAAGACTTTTTGAAGGTCTTGCATAGCAACTGTAAATGAATTTCAGAAATCCTTCAACATGGTAAAACAAAAACCAACCGAAAACACTCTCATTATCCAAATTTCATTTAATACAATTTCCTCACTTACCTAGGATTATTTAACACCTTGCAAAAGTCTTGTTTGATAGTTATTAACCCAGTGAAATGAATAGCACCCCATTCTTTCTCAAAAGTCTCTTGGTTTCTCCAGGCTGGTGTGGCTCAGTGGTTGAGCACTGACCATCAAGAGGTCGCCAGTTCTATTCCCAGTCAGGGCACATGCCCAGGTTGGGGGCCCGATTCCCAGTGGGGGTATGCAGGAGGCAGCCGATCAATGTTCTTTCTCATCAATGTTTCTATCTCTCTCTCCCTCTCCCTTCCTCTCTCTCTAAAAATCAGTAAAAAAAAAATTGTCTTGGTTTCTATAATACATAATGTGATCCTTCTATTTATATTTATCTGTAATCCTTAAAATCCATATGGCCTTAGGTCAGAAATCAATAAAAACCCAAGAGATCACATCAGAGAAGAAATCTTCGGGTTGCGTAGTGTACAATTGCACCAAGACGACTTCCCACAGTCTTTGATGCTATCCTCCTGTGGTCTTAATAACAACCAGAGGTCATGTGGTGCATTCGGCTTCTAATGATAACTTTCATTGTTTCCTATTACATCTTCAGTGCTTTATGCATGTGAATTTAGTTCTTTTGAGCAGCATAATGCAACTAAATGAAATGGAGCTTAACATTTTAATCCAATTAGAAATGCAAAAGGGGTTTCTAGGTGTTTTTAAAGTAGGTTAGAAAGCTGTAAGCTTTGCAAACAGAGGGGCAGCCATCTGTTCCCCTTGGGACCTACTCTTCCAGCACTAAAACATTGACACATCTCAATTTCCTGACTGTGTAGACTTCTCTTGTGCTTCTGTTGGAACTATGTTATTATTGGTAATGTAGTGCTTCTCAAGTGTGCCCCCCCCCCACCAGAAATATCACTTGGGAGCTTATTGGATTTACTCCAGATCCATTGAATCAGAATGTCTATGGCTGAGACCAGCAATCTGCTTCAACAATCAGTTCTGAGGCATGCTCACGTCTGAACGCCATCCCTGTAATGCCAAACACGTTTCTGTCAGCTGCCTGCATGAGTGAAATAGTAGTAGTATGCATACTAAAATAATTTTATTTATTTTTAATCTTTATTAATTTATTTTTCTCACAGATTTTTCTCCTTTTCCTCATACCCCCAGCATTGTTGTCTATGTCCATTAGTCGTGCATAGATGCATATAAGTTCTTTGGTTCATCACATCCACCGCCACCGCCCACCCTGCCCCGAGGTTTGTCAGTCGGAACCATACTCCTTTCTATGTCTCTGGGTCTATTTCATTCATCATCCCACCTTGTTCATTATATTCCTCAGATAAGTAAGATCATGTGGTATTTGTCTTTCTCTGATTGACTTATTTCGCTTAGGATAATACTCTCCAGGTCCCTCCATGTCGTCTCAAAGGATAAGAGATCTTTCTTACTTACAGCTGCATAGTATATAACTGAGAAAGGACATAGTTGCCTTATGAAATGTGCAGTTGGTTGAGAATTGCACATGTAGTAACTAGTCATCTTGAGAGATCTGAAACTAGGGTGTCTAATAGCTCCTAGGCCAGAGCAAAAGCAGCACTCATTCAGTTTCTATTTAGGACCCACTGCATAATGAGCATGGTTCTAGAAGCGGAGGGGCAAAACAAAAGTCCAGCTCTCGTGGAACACAGACAATAAACAGATATCAAACTAATATGTCTTGAGTAGTGTGTAGTGTTAAGATTAGTGGTGAGAAGTGTTAGGAAGTGCTGTGAATATGATCAAAAGGATAAATAGTGCTTGGTGGAGAACTGCTAACTCAGCTGGCTTCATAAGCTCTCTGAACAGAAGGCCTTATAAGAGCTCACGTGTGGGGGAGCTCTGTGCAGTTACCCGGTTGTTCCTGGGCAGGGAACTACAGGTGCCAATGCCTAGAGGCAGGGATGTGCTGGGCATCAGAAAACACATGTACCATGTTGTTTAATAATTAGGGTGCTGGTGGGTTCTATTGGTTTGTGTTTGGGAGGTGGAAGAAATTGTTCCACGCAATAGTAATTTTGTAAACCAGCTTTCTTTTTGTCATTCATACATTTGAAAAGAAACCTAAGGTCACCTGGAGCATCAGGAGTGCCTATAATTTATTGAACACTGATCCCTAATCAACATGTGGAGGGTGGCTATAATAAGAATTTAGAAAACTCAGTTCTTTATTCTCATATCTGCTCCTCTCTGTATTCTCTTTCAGGGGCAAGATTTCAACCAAGGTATCTCAGATCATCTTTAATCTCATCTTTTTTCTTCATCCCCTTTTCCTCCAGTCTAGCCTGAGTGTGTCAGTTGTACCTCTTGGACGCTTCTATGACCATCTCCTCTCTTTTTCTTTCCTCAATATTTTCACTTAGAGCATTCTAACTACCCTCTAACCAGAGTCCCTGCCTCCAGCCACTGTCTACTCCAGTCCAGCATATACTTTTTCACTGAAGCTGGATTCCAAAAACGTGGTCATTAATGACAATCCTCCTCAGAAAGTTTTTCCATTGACACAATGCTCTAGTTCAGTCTATTCAGCTCTCAGATCAAGACCCTCCATAATCTGTCCCAAACTACTTTTTTTCAAACTCATTTCCCACATCCCCTACCATTTATACAAGTTCAATACCCATATAAGCCATCTCTCCTTTCTAGTCCAGTTTTCAAATCAAAGTGTAATGCAAATGCTAACTCCTCCATGCAGGATTCCCTGATTTTCCAGCTAAAGTGGTTGCCTTTCTGTGGTCTACTGTGGCAAGTTAGTTTTACTTCTATTTAGTACTTTGTACTGCAGTTAGGTGTTGACTTCTCTGTTATCCCTCATCAGATTATGACCTATTTTAGAGTGAGGAAACAATTTTAGTCGGTTTTATGTCACTTCAGTTCTTAGAACTTGTTAAATTGAATTTAATTAAGCATTGGAAGTTGGTATGATATATGTTATAAAACAAAAACATGATTTAGCTCTACCTTGAGCAGAATATTTGACTTATGCCACACTCCTGGGCCACCGAAACTGAAAAACAATTATCATCTTCTTCTTGCATCACACTGCATTTATATTTCTATGTTTCTACTCACCGAGAACTTGTTTCTGTCCCTTAAAATATGACTCTTTCTGATTTAGGGTCATGCTGTTTAGAGAAATTCCTGACATATCCATCTTTTTTTGAGTGGCATACATATAACTCTCACAAGTAAATGTATTTTTTTCCTAAGGATAATAGAAAAGCAAAAAGCTAAATTAGGCTTTCAATGAATTTTTAGAAAATTACAGCCCTTCAGATATTTGTATGACCACTTACACATGACAGCTGATAACAGACATTATTATCCTTACTTTAAGTAACAGATGTCTTCTTTAAATTGCTGTAATTATATTCTTTTATCTTGTGGTTAAGATACCAGCACAAAGAATTTAAAGTAGAAAGATAGGTGTTTATAAGAGCCTTGCAGACTGCTGAAACATATATTAATGTGTCATGTCTAATTATATAACACAATTCATGGTAGTGCTGTAACAGGTCTTTTAATCATTGTGAGGATGTACAATAGAATACAGGGCATCTTTTAAATAAATAGAATATTGACTCAGGGACAATATGTTTCTTCAATTAGCAGTATAATTGCAAATTTAGCAAAATGTATTTATTAGCTCATTTTGGATTTCACATACTAAACTTGATTTCCTGTAATTCCTGTAAAGCTCAGCTTACTTCTCATTGCACACTTACATTATATTACTTCAAAGGCAAAATAAAAATTATACAACTTGTAATTTATGGATTTAAGTAAACCAGTAGCTAATGATTTGGTAATCTCTTGTGGCCAAAACCAATTTCTCTGGAAATTAGAGGGAAAATATGCAGCAGCATCACACACAAAAGATTTTGTTATTTGTAAATTTAGAGAACAAAAAGCATTGAGCTCTCAATATTATGTTTTTTGCCTTGGTATTCTTCAAAGACACCTTAAAAATTAAAATGTGGATTTTTATTAAGAATTTTGCTGTAAAGCCTACTCTAGAATAAATATAAGAAATATATATTGACATTAACTAATCCATTTATTCATTTTTTCCATTCACTAAATAATTTTTAATCATTTTCTGAATACTAGGAAGGTTGAAGGGACTGTACATTAAGTGCCATGTAACCAGCACCAAGATTCATTCCACAGTTGTTAGAACTTCCTTCTATTTTCTTTACTTCTTTTTTTTTGTATACACACACCCATGCACACACACACACACACAAACACTTGCTGAATCATTTGAAAGTAAATTTTCCACGTAATGACATTTTATTTTTAAATACATGGTTAGTATCTTCTTAGAATAAGGCCAATTCCTAGGTAACCACAATATCTTTATTATATATAAGAAATTAAATAATTCCTTACTATCATCTAACATCTAGCCTATTATTGATATTTCCCCAACTGTTACAAAAATATCTTTCATAGATTTATTTTCTTTTTATTTCCCTTCCACTCTTACTGTCTTCTGTTGTTTGATTTATTTATTTTTATTTTAAGTTCTCACTAGAGGATATGTTTATTGATTTTAGAGAGAGGGGAAGAGAGAGAGAGAGAAACATTGATTGGTTGCCTCCCATGTGCGCCCTGACCAGGGACTGAACCCGCAACCTAGGTGTGTGCCCTGACCAGGAATTGAACCTGTGACTTTTCCGTGTTCAGGATGATGCTCCAACCAACCGAGCCACACCAACCAAAACTGTCATCTGCGGTTTTAATTGAGCATTTTATAAAAATTAATTTTATTTCCTTTCTTTGATTATCAATTATAATTCTGTTTTAGAAATTTTTTTGTAGTTGCCCAGGAGTTTGCTGTGTACATTTACAATTCATGTAAATCCACTTCAAATAACGCTATGCTACTTCATGGGCAGTACAGGTAACTGAAAGTATTCCCGTTTGTCTCCTTCCTGTCCATTATTACATTGCTCTCACTCATGTCACTAAAATTCACAAGCTGTAGTCACCTCAAATATTGTTGCTAACAATATTTGAACAAACTTATATCTATTAGATAAATTAAGGTACAAAAAAAGTTAGAGTTACTTTTACCTTCACTTATTACTTTTTCAACTCCCTTAATTTATGTAGATCTGGGTTTCTCACCTATATTATTTTCTTTCTTTCTAAAGAAGTTCTTTTAGCATGCATTACAAGACATAGCTGTGAATAGGCATTTAATTAGAACAAAAACTAGAGTAAACATATAAGAGTTTTAATATTCACCTATTCTAACTTAATGTTGAAAAGGTATTATCCTCAGTGGAATATCAGTCAGAGAAAGACAAATACTTTATAATTTCACTTATATGTAGACTCTAAAGAACAATATGGAGGGACCTGAAGAGTATTATGCTTGGAAAAATAAGTCAATCGGAGAAAGACAAATATCACATGATTTCTGTTATTTGTGGACTATAATGGACAAAATAAGCTGATGAACAAAATAGATCCCTAGACATGGAAGTAGGGAACAGATTGACAAACCTGGGGTACAGGGCTGGCAGGAAGAGATAAAGCAAAGAACTGATGTGCATATATGTACAACCAATAGACTCAGACAACATTACAGTGAAGGCAGAGGAGGTGGGCGGGAACAAGGAGGAAGGTGTCAAAGGGGGAAAACGGAGGAACAGCTGTAAAAAAAATAATATATTAAGTATTAAAAAATAATATTTTACAATTTTAATATGTCGATGATACCTCAATAAAGCTAAAAAATGTAATGTTAAAAATAAAAAGAAGATCATATTGAATGTAAAACATAAATAAAGAACAAAATAAATGAACAAACAAAATTGAAACAGACTCATAGACACAGAGAGTGAACCTGTGGTTGCCCGAGGGGAGGCATGTTGGGGGACTGGGTGAAAGCGGTGATGGGATTAAGAAGTACAAACTGGTGCTTACAAGATAGTCCAGGGGATGTGAAGCACAGCACAGGAGGATATAAAGCACAGCACACGGAATAGTGTCAATAACTATGTAGGGTGCCAGCTGGGTAGCGGAAATATCTGAGGGGACACTTCGTGAAGTGTATGATTATCTAACCACTCCATACACCTGAAACTAATACGAAATAATGCTCAAAGTAAACTATAATGGAAAAATAAAAGTAAAAATTAAAAAAGGGATGTCCTTTCTTGCTCTCATAGGCCAGGGCCACAAAGCTCTAAATCGATGTGCTAGCTCAAGGATAGCAAGTAGGACTCACCTTGTGTGTGAACCGATCCAATCAACTGTCCTGTGGTTCTATGTGAAGAAGACTTTGAGGCCAGAAAAAGTTTCTGTTACTGGATTATGTCTGCATATTAGGAAGAGGCACAGTTAGGCTCTAGCTTTGCCAGCCTTACTCTGACTGAGGCCCCATTTGTGAAATGTAGACATAGATTCAATTGAGTGTTTCTTCTTTGTGTTCTGAGCTCTGACTCATAGTATTTTATGAGCACCACAGCTCATATGAATTTGAAAAGTTATTCTCAAATAAAAAGTTGACAAAATATGTTTGAGAAAACACTTGAGACAGAGGGGTTTTAGGGACTAAATTGTTAATCTTACAATAAATCTAGCTTGTGTTTGGGATGACTAATAGAACTTGGCAAGAATTTATAGTTAGAATTTTCAGTGAAATAATTTCAGGATGATGTTCAAAAAGATGAAAAACAATAGGTGCAGTTCAATATCTAATGAGCTTTTATAGGAGGCTCCCTATTAAAAAACCCAAGTAAAGTTCATAAAGGTTATCATGGGAAAATTCTAAGGCTTTCTTACCTGTTTGCCAAGCAGCTTAAGACTAAAACATTTAGCCCTGGCTGGTTTGGCTCAGCGGTTGGAGTGTCGGCCTGCGGTACAGAGAGACCCGGGTTTGGTTCCCGCTAAGGGCACGTACCTCGGTTGCAGTTTGTCCCAGGCCCTGGTTGGTCGTGCGGGTGGCAGCCACTCGATGTGTCCCTTCACATCGATGTTTCTCTCTCTCTCTCTCATCCTCTCTCTCCCTCCCGCTTTATCTGAACAAAAAATGGAAAAATGTCCTCGGGTGAGGATTAAAAAAAAAAAAAGACTAAAACATTTATAAAATTGAAAAATATCACTGAACCCATGAAAAATGTACCAAATGGATGCATTTTTTAGCTTTAAACCAACAATCATATATTTATACATGCATATTTAGCTGGGTTCAAAAGCTGTAGAATTTCATCAGAATGTTTACTCATGGACTTAGAAAATAGTCACCATGAAATTGACTAAGTATTTATGAAGTGGAAGAAACAAAGTAGGAAATCAAATGTATATCACCCTTCATCATCTACATAGATTTTTCTGTAATCTTTTAGAAAAGTGAAAACCCTTGAAGAATTGTTTTGTAGGTAGAACGTAATAATGGAAGACATAAAAATCCACTTGACAATTTCATTTTTGAATTGGAACTTTCAATAATTATAAATTAAAATGTTCAAACTTTTATATATTTAATACAGTGAAATTTACAAATAACAATATTCTAGAGAGGACTGTAAAGTCTTTGATTATTTTAAAGCCCATTGACTCTTTCAAGTAGATACAGTTCTTTTGAAAAGTATGTTTGAAGTGGTTAAGTGATTATGGAAAGATTCTTTTTAAGTCACGGTAGAGTCAGAGCAGTCCAAGGACTAAGACTGGAAGAGTCCTGTGAGAGGTGCTTCTCAAGCAATCCATGAAACCCAAGGTTTGCCTGACACTGAGGAGTCAGATTCAAGGCACATCTACACAATATAATACTTACTCGCCTGTGAGAAAGAAAATCTTACCTTTTGCAACAGCATGGATGGACCTGGAGATATTAAGTTAAATGAAATAAACTAGTCAGAGAAAGACAAAGACCATGTAATCTCACTTATATGTAGAATCTAATAAGCAAAATAAAGTGACAAACAAAATAGAAACAGAGGCATGGATACATGGAACAGACTGACAGCTGTCAGAGAAGTGGGTTGGGAGGCTGGTTGAAAGAAAATGAAGGGATTAAGCACACACACACACACACACACACACACACACACACACCAAGTAGACACAAACAGTGTGGTGATAGCCATAGCACAAGGGGGTGGGGTAGGTGGGGGTGGGGGTAGGTGGAGGTGGGCAAAGGGAGGATAAAGAGGGACAAAAAGAGATTTTGCTTTGGGCGATGGATGCAGGATGCAGAGTGCAAATGAGGGTTGTTGAGGTGTACACTTGAAACCTTCATGGTGTTGTGAACCAATGTCACCTCAACAAATTCAATAAAAAATAAATAAATAATAGAGGAAAAAAGCAATAAAGTTTTATTTCAGGGATGAAAGCTTCAGGTACAAGTTATCTCTCTGGATGAAAAGAATTTACTTGTGTTGGTTTGAACTTACTGGAAAATGTCAGTTTGTTTAGTGCTATGCATGGCATTAATTAGTTGTTCCCGCTTCATTTTTTCTTTGTGAGCTCTTTTGGCTAATCAGTCCCTAGCTTGTGCTCCACCTTGCTTACTTCTACGTGTCTTTCTGGCTGTGGTTGCCACCTCTGCAGTTGTACTTGTCCCTTAGTTATTTTGTTCATCATGCCAGGGCTAACTTCTGCTGATTTGATCACCATTGCTTTCCATGTCGGCTACTACCATCTAAGATCCTGATTCATCACTTATCTTTGCTAATGGCTCAGGATCCTTCTTACCTTCCCTATTCTAAATTGTTGTATTTTCCCATCTAAATTTAAGTGTCTCTAACAGATGGCTTCCTATGAAAGCAATATTGTAAGAATTTCATTTATGGTTCTAGAGTAGGAATGAAACTAAATCAAAGATGTTCCCTCAACACTTAACAAATGTGCCGGAATCAGGCACTAGCAACATAACAAAAAGGATAAAGTTCATTCCTATCCTAATGGATCTTATGGTCTAATGGAGAGAGATGATCATTTAACCAGCAACTCAGGTCATGTCTCTTGTGACTTTGTCTTAAAAAAAAACAAAAAAAAAAAACAACAAAAAACTAATGATAATAGATTTGTCTTCTTAGATATTAAATATTTTATTCACATAGGTTAATTCAGTAAATATTTACTGAACGTTCATGTGCAAAGCACTGCTCTAGGTACTGAGGATTATTCGGGGGGAACACAAATCAAATCATTCTGTTATGGAGCTAAGATTCTAGTAGAGAAAAAAAATAAAAGTAATTTAAAAGGATCAATCTGTAAAATTAAATGTTAACAATTGCTATGAAAAAATTAAAGCAGGGAAGAGGGAAGAGAATGATGTAACCATGGGCTCAAGTAAAAGTGGGGTGCCTTGCTCATCCCTGCAGACGCACATGGTGAAAAGGCCAGTGCCAAAGTAGCTCTTTTGACAAAACTTTGCAGAAAATTAAAGCCTGACACACCATTTTCTTCTATTTTAAATATTTAAGCTGTGTCAAAGACCTGTGCTTAGTCAGCTTATAGTTTGAGTAATATTTATTGTGAACTGAATAGTAATACCTGTTCAAAAATCTATGCATAGCATTTTACAGGATGTCACTTCAAGCTGTAAAAAGTGCCAGAGATAGAGATGGAAAAACACATATTTTCAGATTTCTTCATCTGAACCATGGATTTTTTTTTCCCAACAAAGAAAGAGCTATTTCCCTGGGAGGTGTTCTCACACCATGAAGGGCAGCACGAATGCATTAGGAATATGTCATCTGTGATTAATGCTGATGATTCAGTGAAACACAGCAAGGTACCGAATTAATGGGATTCTGCTGCATTTTAGAAATATAATCACTGTAACACTTGGTTCACGAGATATTTTTATGGGTGTGTTAATTTTTTTATTTCTAAAACTTATTTACCAAGAGAATTAGTTGTATAAAAATAATAAAACACATATAACTATAACTCTTCTTTTTCTAAATATAAATCACATGCACACATGGAAATTAAGGTAACTTAAAAATTGCTAGTATATTTGGGAACTCCCTTCATAGCTTAATCATCTACTCAGGGTTAAATCTTTTTAGAAGTTGATGCAAAATAACCTGGTAATCTGCTCTATAGGAACCAGAAAAGCTACTTTCTAAAGCAAATCCTAAAATAATTTTGTTGTTGTACAAAACTCTTGAATTCATGTGGTTCTTAGACACTCATAATTACTAAAGTGGCTTATTGATGCAGTTATTTATTCACATTTTAAGTGTTTGTCTTTGTAGTCTATAAAATTACAAAGTTAAATCCATAACCCAACAGAATTTTATAAACGTTTATATTTTTAGGAATAGTTGTGTGTTTTCATTGTTATAGATTATCCAGATTCTGTGATGCTATCTGCATAGACATAATTGTAATATTTTCACAACCCAAGCCTGTTTGCCCAAAACATTACTTTTTTTTCTTTCTTGTTCTTTTTTTTTTTTTTTTTTCAATTGATTTTTAAAGAGAAGAGGGGAGAGGGAGAGAGAGATAGAAATTCTGATGAGAGAGACACATAGATTGACTGCCTCTTGCAGGCCCCCCACTGCGTTGAGCCTGCAACCTAGGCACATGCCCTGACTGGTAATTGAACCTTGAACCGGTGATCTCTTGGTCCATGGGTCAATGCTCAACTACTGAGCCATACTGGCTGGGCCAAAACATTACTTTTCTTAGAAATTTGTGAACACATCTTCAGTGCATTTTGGTTGTCATGATTTGTTTCTCAATTCGTGTGTGTACCTTTCGGGAATATGGATCCTGATGCCTCCGGCAATAGGCTCCTGCCAGGAGACTGCTACGTTTCACAGGAGCTGGTGGTTCTGATGGTCTGAAAGTCCAATGTAGGTTAGCATTAGTTAAATCATAATGAACTAACGTAGAGTTGAATGAATCCCTGCAGCTGGAAATGAGTTTTAGTAAAATCCATTTTAGTCATTTATATCTGAATGACTTTCAAAGAACAGCAATTTCATGGGAGTCGCCATCTAAATGAAGAGAGTGAAATCAGGAACTAGATAGATGGGTAAAAAGTTTTTTTTAAACATGGTTTACCTATATTTTTTAATGTTCATCGTGACAGTAGATGACAGATTGAATTAGAAAATTTATGACTACTAAAATGGCTTATAGATATAGTTATTTTCTTCCACGTTTTAGGTGTGAAATGCTTAGGAGAAAAATACAAAACTGAAAAGCATCAGTGCGCATCCTTGGATATATTTACCAGGCCTTTTATGAAATCAACATAAGAAACGGTCATGTATATATTTGAGGGCTTGTTACTTTACATGCATTATCTCATTTAATTTTCATAGTGATGCCATGAGGAGGATGAAATTATCTTTATTATATCAACAGATAAACAGAGATGCTAATTTATCTGCTTTCACAGGAATAGCAGGTGGCAATAATAATTCTGATATCTCTGATTCCAAAGTGTGGATGGTCAAGTGTGTCCAAGCAATGAACCCAGATATCGGGAAATGCCATCATTTGAGTGGCCACCTGCCCTAAAGCTCTGGTCTTACAGAGACCGCAGCTGGTGAGGTGATGTCATGTTGGTGGGGAACAGGTGGACAATGGCAGGGCCCAATTCTTATTTAAGCCCAAAACTGTGTCTTATTTTCCAGGTAACTGATGTCTGCCCAGAAATCCTTAACACAGCTCTGGGGTTGAGTCTTATAAAATATTACTATCAGTGTTGCCTCAGGGCCAACTGGAGGAAATAGGAGGCTCAGCTTCTTGGATCACAGAAATGATGTATTCTAACCAATGAGGAATCGAGGGCCAGGAAACCTGTAAAATGTTCATAGACAACGTAGTTAACTGGACCTGCTATATCTACCTTTTTGGGTGAATCCAGACTTAATAATGAAAGACACGAAAATGTGATTTTTAAAATTCACTGATTAAATTATATTATCCTATTCCTTTTAAGGATCATATTTAGTTTAAGTGATTGAAATCACCTTTCAATTACTGTTTGAGAACTGGCCAAAGGTTTGAATTACAATGACATAGTATTAGAAATATTTTAATAGTAAATGAATGTCATATGCCTCAAAGATAGTTCAATATTTAGTTGGATGTTTTATAATTTTGGTATAAAGCCATAGAACTAACCTTTTGCTATAGGTTAATTCCTTTTTCAGGATTACTGCATGATGGTGCTGGTTTGGAAGGATTTGGGGGTACAATTGATTCTGGGTAATAAATAGCTGCAAAAAGTTTATTTATGTCCTAACTAGTTAGTTCTGAAAGGCTCTATAACATATTTATAACTCCAAAGAGACACTACAAGCAACCAGTCATATAAACTGTTGGCAGTAATCAGCTGATATGCTTCTGTGGGGCATCTGGGTTGATTGTGCCCACTATTTTTAGGTACAAAGTTCATGCATAGGGGGCTTCTGCATTGTATTATTGCATCCAAACAATTCAGGTATGCAATGTCTCTTAAGTAATGCAGGTTTATACAGGAAAACATTTTTTTCCAGTTTTTCCATCTACATGCTGGAAGATTAACCAGCATATGATACGTAGATCAGACAATAAGTAAAATTTTACTTGATTCAGTTTCGCTTTCCGTTCTTGGGGCAAGTAGGCCAACTATATGCACAGTGCATCTCAAGGAGCATGAGTAATAGGCTTTTTGTCTCTATGATATATTCCTTAGGTTTCTCTGAGATCCATCATGTTTAGTTCTCAAACATATTTAAAATGCAAATTTGCACTCTTAGATAATATAGAAATTGTTGTGATATATTCTTTAGAGAATATTCAACATTAGATATCCATATAAAAGATGCTACCTTTTAACTCAACACTTTCAGGGTGGCAGGGTGTATATAATCTTATTCTGACATACTGCAGTATTCAAACCTTGTTGGAAATTTTCTTTTGTAATTCTGCCTTTCACTGCAGCACATTTTAAAAAGGTTTCATAGTGCCAAACATTAATATTTTGAAGATGAATTTAATTTGGAAAACAAATACTTTTAGATAGAAACCTACTGTGTAAAATGAAAAGACGCAATTTGAAAACTATGTATTAATTAGAAAGACATATTTGATGTGTTCTCTAACTATGGTAGAACAAAACTGAATCAAATAAGCATTGGAATTAGAAGGGTTAATCTAATTTGTTTATATCTGTTGTCCCGTCATAATCCTTAATAACAACACTTCTCAAAAGGGTTCTCTCTGAAAGCCAAACTTTATGGTCACCCTACTATCTGGTAAAATTAGAGAAATTGAGTGTTTTTCACCCATCTTTCATCCAGCAACTACAATGGACACATAAGGAAACCCATCATACCTGAGGTCCCACTGTTGTTGTTTTTTTGTTCCCCCAACCATCTTTTCTTCTCTGAGATTCCCCCAAGTAGGAAGTAAAAGTGACCATAGTAGCTAAGTCTGTGGAACTTAAGTCTGTGGAACAAAGGTTGGCTTTGCTAACTTGACCTAATGCCTTTCACCAGCACATCTCTTGCTACTATGGCTGGCTAACAGAGGGGCTACTTTGTTCCATCTCTGTCCTTCTTGGCTCCTTTGCCAGAATTCTGAGACGTTTGTATTTCTTTTGAAGATTCTGCCTAATTTTCAGTGGACCCCTAATGAGCCCAACTTGAACTAAGCTTGAAAATCAGTTGCTTTATATTCTCACTCCCCAACCTACCATGATTTTGACTTTTTCTATTTCATTATTGCAACTTTTTCTCCTGTGCTTTTCATCTTCTGATCTTTATCAAACCTATAGTCTTTGTACAGTTCTTGCTTTACCAGTGTGTTGGGTAGACCCCATCTGAATTTTTCATTTCTGTCACATGTCCTGAATAAGTTTTTTTTTTTTTTTTATCCTCACCCGAGGACATTTTCCCATTTTTTGTTCAGGTAGAGTGGGAGGGAGAGAGAGGAACAGAGAGAGAGAGAGAGAAACATCAATGTGAAAGGAACACATCGAGTGGCTGCCACCCGCACGACCAACCAGGGCCGGGGACAAACTGCAACCGAGGTACGCGCCCTTAGTGGGAACCGAACCCGGGACTCTCTGGACCGCAGGTCGACGCTCTAACCGCTGAGCCAAACTGGCCAGGGCCTGAATAAGTTTTATCTTTGCCCCATTTCTTCTGACTACTGCCCTGTGTTTGAAACTTAGATGTAACATTAGGGCTTATAGACTGTTTTCAACTACTCCGGTTGTTTGTTGACGCTCGAAAGGGGAGGGGGTTTTTCTTTATATGATGACTTGATCCACTGCAACAAATGTATTTGAATATTTTGGAGCTCATAAGAGAAATTTCTGAGAAGACAACTATTTCTTCTAAGACCCTGAAATTTTTTGACAAATCAATTGTAATCCACATAGAAATTATTCCATTATCAACTGCTTTCCAAAAAATCAAAATCATTATGATTGTGTAGTTTTAGTTTTATTATTATCCACTTTCAATGAATGTCTTTTACTTTCTCATATATCCAGAGACTTTCAAATACATTCAGATGCTATAAAACCTTAGGGTGTCTTCTAGTTCTGTTTTTTGTTCTGAGAAATATGACAAAACTAATCCCTAAATCCATATGAGTCAGAATGAAAATACTAGCCTTTATTCCAGCTATACTTTTTAAGTAACTTCAATTATTAGAAATAGCTAACTTGTTTTTTTTTTTCCAATTTATTTAATTAAATAGGACTTTTTTGCACATTTATCTATTTATGAAACAACAGGGCCTTTTTTTTTCCCCTGCAGCTTGCCAGAAGTTATGTGCTGACTTTACTTATAATTAATCCTTTCATTCTTTATAAATAGAAGCAATAACGCTATGAGTCTTGGCACTTCTAAGTAGTAAAACGTCCTTTCAAATGGCATTGGTTGACTTACTACTGATGGTGGGCAGCTGCTTTCTCTGCAGCCAACAATTAAAAGTTGACTGACAGTTTAGACTGGAATCTGGCCGTCTGCACTTCTGGTGCTTTTCCTAGTTCCTTGTCGCCCTTAGCTTGTTCATGGCTTCGCATTATCATCTAAGTGAATTTCTGTATTGTTTTCTTTTTGGTATCTCTTTTTCATCATCAACTAGTTCTATGTAAAGCTACTTTCTTTGTTATTCTATGGGGCATCCTAATTTGTGCCCCCCCAAATGAGAGACTATCCCCTATTGCCTCCAACCTATTTAGTATTTTCCTCTATCTGCTTTATTTTGTTCACCCTCTATTTCAAAATCAGGTCTTCACCATCCTACTCCAACTTCTACATATAATGTGCAATGCAAAAGGATACAAACAAACAAACAAACAAACAACACATCAGCTTTTGGAGCCATGGAGACCCGGATGCAAATTTGAGTACACTGGGGAGAGTTATTTAAGCTCTCTGATCCTCATTTTTCTCTTCTGTTAAACAGTAATAATAATACCTACTGTGAAATTTGTTAAGGGGACTTAAATGAGATAGAGGACGTGAAATACCTGTTTCACTAAATCAATTCAACATATTTTCATTCCTTTTCTCTATGTGGGAGCAAAAAATACAGTAAAACTGTAGTAAACAGTCATAGTAAATGTTAGTCCAGTATTTAAATTTATTTATTTACCAAACACATATGTAATACTTAATAGTATAATATGCAATTTACAAATATGAATTTATTTTATTTTCATAACTACCCCACAAAATGTTATTTTCCTTTTATTTTCCCAATTTTTTCTCTTTTTAAAAATACGAATCAAGTTACATTTATTCCCTTGTGGTCAATTGTAACCCATCCCCCAAGAAGATATGATATGCTTTCACATGTACACATCTGTAATCCCCATTTTTATTCTCGAGAAGACTTAACCACTAAACAGTTAAGTATCTTGTGGAAGGCCATAGAGTTATTGATCCTTCCAGGTAGGATTTGAGCTGGGAGGTCTGGCTACGGGAGGTTGTGGTCACAACCACATCACGGCCCCTTCTTGCTGGTCATGCTTTCTCTGTATTTTGCTCAAGAAAACAGGATTTAAGGTGCGATGTTTTCTTATATGAGGAGTTGCTGGTGGCTGTTACTTTAGCTGTAGTCCTGCCCTTTCAACTTAGTGTCTGCTTCTACCATGAAGAAGTTCATCACACTGATTGCTGTTTCTCCAGGAGAATCACCACATCATTTTGGGACAAGTGCTAGCCTTTGGAAAACCAGAGGAAGTAGTGTTCTCAAAGGAGGGCTGGTCCATTAGAGTTGCTGTCTTGCTTCTAGTACCATAGTACTACCCCTTAGTGGTCTCACAGAGGTAATTTATTTATTCAACAGAGATACACTGAGACTAGATCAGGCATTTACTAAAATCATCATTGTTTTCTACAAATGCCTAATGAATTCAGGTGATATTATCAGTCAAATAATTTAAGAGATGTCTCCTACTCTGGTTTTGCACTTATCCTATTTCAGTGCTTAAAAAAAACCATTTAGTATTTAAGTCATCCTTTATTTTTTTCACGTATGCAAATGACCTCTTTTTTTCCCCCCAAGAAAAATATAGTTTGCTTTGGCCTTTTAAAACATTGGGAAATGCCTTTGATAACAGTGTTTTCTGAATGCTGTTAGTGACACTTCTGGCTTCATAGAATTTGATTAAAATTAGAAACTAGGATGAGACATCAGTTCTACTCTGCAGATGAGGCAGACATAATTAAAGAATGTGATTGTAGTAGAACAGAAATGTCAAGGAAATGCCATATTAAAATCCCCATTCTACACAGATTACAGGTAAGTGGAAAACTCCATTAGCAAGATAAGGACAGCAAAGGGTTTTTGCTTTGAAAATGCAACTCTATTAAAAGAGGATATTTGTCTATAGAGCAGGAAGATGGCAGTTTACAGAATAAGTTAAACCCATCAAAATGCACCCCCCTTTTTTTAACCTATTTATATCACCCTTTTTGCGAGAGGGATGAGTGAAGGGTTAATGTTTTTTGCCCTAGTAAAATAAAGAAGTTATAGAAAAAGCTGGCTTAGCAAATGAAAATTTTAATTCATTAGCATTTTTTTTCTATAAGAAAAATTATATTCTAGTTTTTCCACATTGAGAACTGGGTTGTTACTAAAGTTCTAGTTAGCTGATCTTATGATTTGGTAAATATGTAAGTTAAAGGAAACTCCAACTCAATTTGACTTATAAAAAAATAGGAATTTATTGGCTCACATAAATGTAAAGTCCACTCATGACTCAGTGGCTCTAAGATGATAGAAAATATGTTTTACTTTTGTTTACTGGTTTTTCTTTTTCCCAGTCTGTTCCAAGGCTAGTTGAGTTTCCATTTGCAAGATTACTGTCAGAAGCTTCTGGGGTCAACGGGCTTTCTTATTCAGCTCAGAGAGAGTATCACATTCAAAAGAAAGAATGAAGAAAGAAAGAAAGAAAGAAAGAAAGAAAGAAAGAAAGAAAGAAAGAAAGAAAGAAAGAAAGAAAGAGAGAGAGAGAGAGAAAGAAAGAAAGAAAGAGAGAGAGAGAGAGAAAGAGAGAGAGAGAAAGAGAGAGAAGGAGGTAGGAAGGTAGAAAAGAGAAGAAAAGGAAAGAAGAAGGGAAGGAGGGAAGAAAATTTGGGGACTTTTCTTTGATAGGATTCTTAGTTCACTTTTCACCTTGACCAGGGTTTGTGATGAGGTGATGTGTTGAGGTATAAAGTAAGAGGTTCAGCACTCAGCATTTGGGCCTATTTGGGATCAGTGCTTATAACTGCTTCACAAGACGGGGGAAATGGAGAAAATGATGAAGCAGCAACCATATTGTTTACTAAAACATAAAAATGGCTCGTTTCAAAAAAAAGTACTGTGTATTCATAAAAAAGCAAATCACATCTTTGGCTTTACAAGGCAGGATAGTAATTACCTTTGGGGAGGAGGAGAGCAACGCCTGGATATGGGGCGTGAGGGAGTTTCATGAGGTGGTGTTAGTGTTCTACTCCTTAATCTGGGTGGAGGCTACATGGATGTGTTTACTTTCTGAAAATTCATTTAGCTGTATATTCATTATTTATATATCTTCCCGTATTAACTATGTTTTCATACATAAATTAAATATAAACCTAACCTGGATATAAAACAGATTGTAAAGTTATTTATGAAATAATGTGAAATGTAACAATCATACTGATATACAATGGTATATAATGATCACATAAAATAATTCCCAAATTATCACTAAGACCCCAGGGTGTCATGGCAAACACAGAGTGCTGCCATGGGTTATTTCAAATATTTGAATGAAACAAAGCAACATGTAACAAATTTTAATTGAACACTATCAACTACCAACTTGGGGTAGTTAAGAGCTTCCATATTAGATCATGCTATTGTGAGGACTAAAAAATAGTTTTTCTCCCACTTTCTAAGTTTATCTGGCTGGGCTAATAATCAGATTAGCCCAGGCAGAGTAGCAGGAGAAAATGTCCAAAGTTTATTACATGAATACACATTCAGGGGTGCCATAATGAGATGCAAGAACAGATTGGGATGTTGAGGCTTATGTGCCATCTTGAGCTAAGGAGAAAGGGGGGTTGCAGTTTGAGACTTCAAAGGACAGAAAGGCAATTCACATGGAGATAGGAAAGTAAATGTTTGATAATGTTTGTTGGACCATCTTTAATAACGGAATACAGAGAGGACTTAGAACAAATGGGCCTTAGTAGTTTCTGCTCTGTGATGATCTCTCCTTCCTGGAGTACGTCCTCTATCTAAATTCCTGTAGGTAGGTAAAGGGTGAGGGTCAAAGTTTCCTTCTGAATCATTCGTTTCTTAATTCCAGTTTACAATCAATCTCAAGTCTTCTTGGGCTTGCCCAGGTTTGGGAATGCCATGATCCCAGACTCCTGAGCCTCTGCAGTGCTCTCTTCTCAAATTAGAAGCCAAGACAGCCCACAGGGTTCTTCACAGTCTCCTTTTCTCCTCTCCGAAACACTTTCACTAAGATTAGCAACCAGATTAGCATTGACTGTGTCCTCCTTAAAATTCATACATTGAAGTCCTCACCCACAGTACCTCAGAAAGGGACTTTATTTGGAGATAGGGTCTTTACAAAGATAAGCAAGTTAAAGTTAGATCATTTGCTGTCCTTATAAAAATGATAAATTCAGACACAGAGACACATACAAGGGAGGACGAGGTGTAGGCACAGGGAGAAGACAGTCATTTACACGCGGAGGAGAGAGGCCTGGCACAGATCCTTCCCATGCTGACTTCGGAGAGAACCAACCCTGCTGATGCCTTCATCTTGGACTTCTAGTCTCCTGAACCGTGACACATTACATTTCTGTATTGTTTAGGCCACCCAGTCTGTGGTACTTTATTGCAGCACCTCTAACAAACTAGTACATTTAGCCTAAGGAAACGTGGTTATATTAATTTTTCTTTAGGCCAAGTGTATATCCGTGGCTAGCCCTAACTTAACTGTTGCAAAGCTAGAAAATATAAAAACAATAAACTGTTATTTTCCTCCAGAAAAAAATAAATAAAATAAAATAAATCTCAAAAAGGAATATTTTTAGGCTGGCAAAACTTTGGTTCCTTCATTATTTTCATTTCGATAACGTTCCTTCTTTGAAAACCTGGTTTGTTGAAAGTTCTTTTGATAAAAAGCAAGTACTGCGTGAGAAATCAAAGAGGAACAGGACTAGAGGGTGGCACAGTATCAAATCTAATTCCAAGGTTTAAGAAGTCATGTAGTGCTCAATAGGAGCACGCATACCATTAGTCATTACGGCTATCAAAGAGTGAAGTAAAAATATGATTGTATTACTTTTTATAATTGACTACTAAATTGACTACCTCAATGCTTATTAAGTTGTTTAGACTTAATTACTTAATAAATGCAACTGTTAGGTAGTCCTTTTGGCCTCGAGTATAGTAAAAAAAATTACTGAGACACCTAAGAGTGTTATGAATTAAGAAAGTTTATGAATCAGTGTGTTCTACTATTTTGGGACTGGCCAATTGGCATCCACTCAGTTTAGCAAATTAATGGATTATGAAAATCAGTGCTATATTGTGTAATTCTCTGACTTCTAAGGTAAAGCATGGTTAATAGATGAAACATTTTTATAATAGCCCAGGTTCATCATTCTAAACACCAGTCATTACCCAGATCTTTAATACAGGTTCCAAATGCATCACCACAACCAGACTGTATGTGGTAGGCTTTAGGATCCAAATGTGGCTTTGGGGTGGGGAGGATAATGACACGTATATATTTTATGCTAACATTAGCAGTTTTCTACTTCACTTAACTGGCTTTTGTTCCCCCATCAGAAAAACAAGATAAAGGAGTGGCAGGGTTCAGGACTTTTGACAGGCCTGTGCTAGGAGTCTGGTTCTAACACTAGCCTTTGATTTTAGTAAGATGCCTCTGTAAAGTTCAGCACATTCACTGTAAAAGGAGGCCAAGAAGGACGATGTTTCATATGAAAGGTGTTGCATGTAGCCTGGCATGTGACAGGCATTTAAGACATAGCTGACAGTATAAGTAGATGTAAAATAGCTACCATGTGTCTGACCTGTGCTCCCTCATGTGGAGGCTAAAACCATGATTAGGACACAACCCTGTCTTTAAGATGCTAAAACATGTAATAAAAGGAGCTGGGATGTGGTTAAATGATTAAGGCAGGAAGTGGAAGGTGGTTGGATAGGGGTTTTAAGTGTCTTGAGGACAAAGAGGAACACAGAATCCTTTCTTAATGAAAGTGATAGATAACACTCCTTGGAGGAGATGGTATCTACTGTACGTTTGAGACATGAGTGGATTTCACCAGGCCAAAGTGAAGTTGAAACCAACTGAGATGCAGGGAAGAGGTTTTGCAATGGTTCATAGCTAAGGGACAGCAGGTCTGAAAATCAGGGCAAGACAATGTGGCTGAAGCAGCAGGTGTGGGTAGCAATTGAAGCAGAGAGGAGGTAGGAAGGTGGGACGATGAACTTGAAATGAGGCTGAGAGTACAGTTGGCGCAAGATGGGGTAAATATTAATTGTATTTTCTAAAGGTTGTGTTTAATTGTGTAATTGAGAATTTTAAGCAGAGCTGGGGAAGGTTTCAGTAGTCTTTTGGAGGGAAAAGGCAGACAGGAAGCGAGACATGTCAATAAACTGGTCCCTCTATTCTCTCCATCCTTTAGGCTTATTATGAACATCTCACTTTTCTCGCTCTCAGTCTTACTCTCTCTTCTGTGGTATTTAGGCCTGTTTTCCTGACACTTCTGTTACATTTCTCTGCTTTTACCTCAAGAAATTTGACCTATTTTTCTATCACCACTCAATCAGAAATATGTTACTTGTGATCTAATCCTGGACACACATCCATTCAACAAGAATTTATTGAATACCTGTGGAATGAACCGTCTGGGTCCTTGACTTGAGAAATATCTAAACGAAATTAAGTTTTGTGGTATGGTTTGCTGTTCATTTTTTCCCCACTGCCCATGGGATTGTGTTTTAACCAGTTTGTCAGGAAGACTTTATCTTCGGGGCTGTCATAGATGACTGTGCGAGGTGTGGAATGCATTTCTCCAAGTCATCATTCCTGTGGAATATAGTTGATTGGTGCCCCCTGGAGTCATGCACTGAGGCAGCTCTGTCTCAGATAGCTGAGGTGTATTGTTTAAGGGTAGTTGATGTTAAAAATATTGTTATTCATCATTGCAGTTTTTTATGTGGAGTTGCCAGTCACTAAAGTTACTTAATTATATTGATACACTTTAAATGCTTGGTGTATTTGATTGCAATCTCATATTAGAGGCATGCTGCATAGTACACTTCTGAGTCAAACAGTCCTGGGGGGGGTTCTGGCTCTGACACTTGTCAGCCATGTGACCTTGAACAAGTTACTTAACTTTTCTGAGCCTCAACATCCTCTATTACAAAATAGAGAAAATAATACTCAATTCTGAAAGTTCTTGTAAAGATTATGAACCATATGTGAGTCCTGAGGGTATGCCTCTACAGCCTAGGGATATATTCCCTCTTGGTTAAATAGTAGATGCTACAACAAATTAAAATGGATTAACAAGGCACAGATGATTTATTAACTAGACTTTAGGGTTGTCAGTAGTACACTATTTAATGAATGGAATGAATGATATTGAATGAGATATTTTTTTATATTTAAAAGTAAAAGTAAAAAATTAGATTTTAGTGGAATAGATAAGGAAGCAAGGATGCCAGCAATTAGCAAATGAACCAAGCAACCACCACCGCCAAATTGGGATTTCTTTATCACATATACAAGAGAAAGTAAAATAATTACTGTGGCAAAGGAGAATATTTCCAAGCCAACTAGCATTTTTTCTTTGTAAATGATGTTGCAGATTTTCTTTGAAAAAAATGGCTATATTTTACTTAAAGATATTAGAAGGTTTCCATGACTACAACCTTTGAAGGAAGGGGCTAACTTTTTTTAAACATGTGTGTGTATTATTCAGTTTACATTATGTACCAAGCCAGCTGGTTAAATGCTTCCTCAAGAACTTTAAAAACAGAAATAAGAAAGGTAAAATTAAGGGAATTTTCTGATGTGTCCCATCAACTAAAAAGAGTATGTACGAGAAAACTGAAGATAGTTTTCCATCTTAAAGGTAGAGAAATTACAATACTAAAGAGTTATTTTTGTGATTCTCCTACCAAGTAAAAAACATTTCTGAAAATAAATCTCAGATCTCCAGTTTATCATTTTCTTTGTCAAATCTGCTCTTTCTCAATACAATTGAAATGCTCCTCTAGCAAAGGGATCCCTATGCCATTATTTTGGACTTGGGTTATGCACCCAAAAGAAAAACTCAAAAAACTTTGAAGGAAAGACTTTATCAATAAGATTGCTCTGATTGTATATATGTACCATGTCTTCTTTATCCAATCATCTAGCAAAGGATACTTTGGTTGTTTCCATGTCTTGGCCACCACGAATAATGTTGCAATGAATATAAGGGTGCATGTTTTCAAATTTTGGGGGTAGATCCAGAAGAGGTATTGTTGGATAATATGGTAACTCTATTCTTAAATTTTTCTGAAATCTCCTTTTCTTTTCCATAGTGGCTGTAATCGTTTACATTTCTACCAGCAATAAATGAGGATTCCTTTTCATCCACCACCTCTCCAACACTTGTTATTACTTCTCTTGTTGATTATAGCTGTTTTAACAGGTGTGAGGTGGTATCTCATTGTAGTTCTGAGTGTCTTTTTAAAAATCTGTTGACCACTTTTATGTCTTCTTGGGAGAAGTGTCTGTTCAGGTCTCCTGCCCATTTTTTAATTGTATTGTTTCTTTGTTTGTTGTTGAATTGTATGTGTTTTTTATATATTTCGGATATTAACCCCTTATCAGAGGCATTGTTTGAAGTATCTTCTCCTGTTTGGTTAGTTTCATTTTTGTTTTGTTGATGGTTATTTTTGTTGTTCAGAAGCTTTTTAGTTTGATATAGTTCCATTCATTTATTTTTGCCTTTACTTCCCTTGCCTTTGAGGTCAAATTAATAAAATTCTATCTAAAACCAAGGTCCATAACTTTAGTACCTATGTTTTCTTCTATGTAATTTATTGCTTCAGGTATATATTTATCTCTTTGATCCATTTTAAGTTAATTTTTGTACATGGGGACAAACAGTAATCTAGATTCATTCTTTTGCATGTGGCTTACCAATTTTTCCATAACCATTTATTGAAGAGGCTTTCTTTTCTCCACTGTATGTTTTTGGTTTCTTTGTAGAAAATTATTTGCCCATATGGATGTGACCTTATTTCTGGGTTCCAAAGTTTGTTCCATTGGTCTGTGTGTCTGTTTTTCTGCCAATACCATGCTGTTTTGATTATTCTCACTTTGTAGTATAATCTGAAGTCAGAGAGAGTGATACCTAAGCTTTGGTCTTTTTTTCTCAGATTGCTTTGGCTAGTCAGGGTCTTTTGTGGTACCACAGAGATTTGATAACATTTTTTTCTATTTATTTTTTAAAATGTCATGGGATTTTGATGGGGATTGCATTAAATCTGTATATTGCTTTGGGTAATATGGCCATTTTAACTATATTGTTTCTTCCAATCCATGAACATGAAGTATCTTTTCATTTCTTTTTGTCTTTTTTGATCTATTTTTTATCTATTTTAATTATATTTTGTAGTTTTCAGTGTATAGGCCTTTCACATTCTTTGTTAGTTTTATTCCTAGCTTTTTGTGTGTGTGTGTGGTACGTGCTCCTAGCAGGAACTGAACCTGGGACTCTCTGGTCTGCAGGCTGACACTCAACCGCTGAGCCAAATTGGCCAGGGCTATTCCTAGCTTTTTTATTCTTTTTGTTATAGTTACAAAAAGAATTGTTTTTTCATTTATTTTTTCTAAAATTTTATTGTTAGTATATAGGAATGCAATGGATTTTTATACATTGATTTTGTATCCTACAACTTTATTATATCTGTTTATTGTTTCTAAGAGTTTTTTGTTTGTTTGTTTTTGGTGGAGTCTTTAGGGTTTTCTATACAAAAAATTATACCATCTGCAAAAACTGACAATTTTACTTCTTTCTTCCCAGTTTGGATCTCTTTTATTTTTTTATCTTGCTTGATTGCTCTGGCTAGGACTTCCAGTACTATGCTGAATAAGAGTAGTAAGAGTGAACATGCTTATCTTGTTCCTGATCTTAGACAAAAAACTTTCAGTATTCTTACCATTGAGTATGATATTATCTGAAGGTTTGTCATATGTGGCCTTTTTATGTTGAGGTACTTTCCTTCTATACCCATTTTTTATTGAGTGTTTTAATAATAAGTAGATGTTGTATACTGTCAAATGTTTTTCTGCATCTGTTGATTTCTATCCTTTATTTTGTTAATGTGGTGTGTTACATTGATCGATTTGTATATGTTGAACCATTCTTATGCCCCTGGAATGAACCTACTTAGCCATAAGAAAAGGTGAAATACTGTCATTTGCAACAAAATAGATGGATCCTGAGAATATCATGCTAAGCAAAATAAAAAAGTCAACAATCATGTGATAGCGCTCATATGTGGGATATAAAACTGAAAGCAACCAATGAACAAACAAACAAAAACTTGTAGACACAGACAACAGTATGGTGGTTACCAGAGGGAAGGATGGTAAGGATATAGTAAAGGGGAAAGGGATCAAATATATGGTGGTAAAAAATGATTTGACTTTGTGTATGAGTACACAATACAATACACAGATGATGTATCATAGAATTGCACACCTGAAACCTATATAATTTTATTAACCAATGTCACCTCAATAAATTTAATTTAAAAAAAGAAACATTTGTAACAAAAATACATTAATTAATAAAAAAAAGGATTTCTATGATTAATGAGGGTGAAAGGAGAAATTTTTTTAATTTGGAATTAATGGGAAAAAAAGCTAATTTAATTACCTCTTAGGACACTTACACACCAAACAATTTGGAAATTAGAGAAAAATTTTAAGGGAGTCAATCATGTAGATGAGTCAATAGTTTCTAAGTTCTATCTTCTCTATACAAGAATGTTGCAGCTTCAAGCAAAAACAGCCATGAAATAGTTGTCAATTTTCACATAACTAAAGAGTGAGACCTTTGGATTTTCTTTAAATAATTCCAATTGGTTGTTTTGAAATAGCCTGGGCCAGGTAGGTATGCACAGGAACTCATGAATAGCTACCACTGTGCCAGCAACTTTGGAGTTGGGAGTTCAGGTAAGACAAGACAGAAGAAATCTACATGCTATGCTCACAAAAGAACAGTCAGAGCACCATTGAAAGCATGCCTTTTATTTGAAGCATATAATTTTTTATTCATCTGTCATTATATTGAGTTTTATTAATAAGGGAATTTTACTGGAAGCTTAAAGTAATATTGCTAGAGGAGTGAATCTTGCCTCCCCACCCCTCGTGTCTCTAAGTGTGAAACTCCCATTTTGGATCCCTATCCCCATGGAAAATGCAAAGGTAGAACATGTGACTAGTTGACCTACTGTATTTAATAAATACTTTTATGTATTTGCTGCACTACAAAATTTAAAATGTTTATGCATTTGGTATATTATCACTGACCTGATCTTATAAGAGAAGCCACCTTGTCATGGAAAGGACTTTTGTGTTAGACTACCTTGACAAAAAAGAAAGTCATTTCTCCTAGCCTGAAAGTGCTATTAAAGGAGCTTGAAAAACACTTAACTAAATTAAAATTTAATTTTGCATATAGAATTTCTGCATGCCCCATTAGGTGACGGGAGACACCACCACAGAAAATTATAAAATCAACATTTTGTAGTTTCTCTCATCTAGCATTCCTGTATCTGCATATTTGATTGATCTGAAATCCTTAAAAGTCACAAAAGATCCTCTAGGCAAAGAAAATTATAAGAGAATCTCAAAAATGTTTTTGCATGAGGGGTCATATGTGAAGCATAAAATGTATAGTATACAGGGGAAATTACTTTCAAAATATACTGGGAACAAACTGAATTGAAGAAATGTTTTCTGGTTGTGCTGAAGATCTCCCATGTATTGCCACGGTAAGAGTTGACAAATACGTAGTGTCTATTTGCCTCAGTTTCCTCATCTTCAAAATATGAGACCCAAATGTGGTCCCTCAGAATTGACAGACAAGAGAGACTATTAGAAAAAGCTACTAGAATACATTCATTTTAAAAAGAGCAAAAGACAGTCTGGCCAGTGTGACTCAGTGGTTGAGTGTCGATTTATGTACCAAGAGGTCACTGGTTTGATTCCTGCTCAGGACACATGTCCAGGTTGTGGACCCAGTCCCCAGGTGGGGGTGGGGGCATGCAGGAGGCAGCCAATCGATGTTCTCTCTCATCAATGTCTCTCTCATCAATGTCTCTCTCATCTATGTTTATCTCTGTCTCTCTGAAATCAATAAAGAAAAAAATAAATAAAAAGAACAAAAGACAGTCAAAAGTAATCAAGAGATTGGTAAGAGAGAAATAACAATTAAACCAGAAAAAGCATTCAAAGTGTTTTGATCAACAAACAATGAGTATTTGCTACAGGGATGGAAAAAAAAAAAAGACAAAGAAGAACACTTTATTTTGGTCCTTTGAAGTCACTCCTTGTCGGGATGAGAGGTATTTTCTTGTCGGGATGAGGTATTTTGTGCACTAGAAAAAGGAACAACCTTCTGGCCAACCATACTTCCAGTCATCACAACTGTACCTTATCAAATAAGGTTTTTTTTTCTTCTTCTTCTTTTGTTTTTTTGGTATGTGCCTAATCGAATACTGCTTTTCTACTCTAGGAAGCACGTCTTTTATATAAAAACAAGATTTATTTCTCTCTTTTTTTCTTTCTTTGTATGTATCTAATCGAATGCTGCTTTTCTACTCTAGCCAACAAGTCTTAACAAAACAAAAAAACAAAACAAAAACTAACATGAGCCAAAATTTAAAATAAGTGCAACTATCCAGTTTTGAGTTTAATTTGGAGTGAAAAATAGACATACAAACAGTTATGTAGACTTTGTGTAGGGATGTGAGATTTGGAGAGCGGGTAGCATGAGCCTTTTGCCCAGCTTCCACATTGACCCATTTGCTCTGCCCCCTTCACTGCTTTGAAAAAGAATGTCTGCAAACATCAGAGAACTTCAAACGCAGGGATTTCCACCTATGACTGTCCAAGTGAGGGCAGCCAGAAATGCTAAGGTATACCATTTCTTATCCTTCAACCAGAGTCACAGGACCAGATTAATTTTAATTATTTGTTAATTTACCAATTATGAGGGCTTACTATGAGCTAAGTAGTGGGAAAGTTAGTTAAGAAGACTGAGGCAGTCCATCCCTTTACAAAGAATGTTCCCTGGATGTCTCCAAACATGGAGTCCATTGATCAAATGCCCTCCACCCTCTCTTCTATCAGCATTTATTTTACCTGTCATTGGTGGGTCTGTGATAACTTCATGCTTGGCATGTCCTTCTTTTCTGTCCAGACCAAGGGAATCCTAAAATGAAATTGTAGATGGAAAGCAACCTGACTGTAGAAATTGATCTTCCTGAAAGCACCCCCTGATTTTCAAATTCCCAGCTCTGCACAGCTCAGACATTGCTCAGATCAAAAGTAGTCTGCTGATGGGACAAATGACTGATTAAAGAATGAATAAGAGAGATAAAGAGCCTTGGGGAAAACTTGGTGTAGCAGCAGTATTCTCTGACTTTTTTGCCATTGGATATTCTTTTTTCAACTTTTATTTCTTTATTGAATTTAGATAGAGAGGAAGGGAGATGGAGAGAGAGAGAAACATCGATGAGAGAGAACATCGACTGGCCAGCTCCTGCATGCCCCCGCTGGAGATGGGGCCCACAACCTGTGCACGTGCTCTGACTGGGAGTCGAAACAGCGACCTCTTGGTGCATGGGTAGATGCTCAACCACTGAGCCACACCAGCCAGGCCCACTGGATATTCTTAATTATAAAATATTAGAAATCTTGAGCTGTGGGGCCTTCTTAAATATTTTCTTCTTTTTTATTTAAAAAAACCAAAACCAAAAAACATTGTGTCCAGTAGTTGCTATAAGAAAACAGGATTTTATACAGCCAACAGTTAAAATGTTAAGTTACAGTTTGGTAGGTTGGAAAAAAATTTAAAGAAATGTTTTTCATGCTTTTTGTCAGATTTATGACACTGCTACTAATAAAGTAGGCATAGCCATTACATTACAATTTCACCTTTACTCACTTATATTCATTTATCATTTTTCAGACAATATTTATCTACTTAGTGTTACACTTTCACTTGTCTGAGAAACAGAAATTGGTTGTAGTATGTAATCAATTACAGCTTTCCCTCCAGGTCATCAGTCTTAGCTAATAAAATGCAGACAATTGGCAGAAAGTTACAAATTCAAATGACTATTAGCCAAGTGACTCATCCTCACTACAGTAGTAGGTGAGCTTCAAATTCAGAAAAAGATAATGTTATCTCCTGTGGCCAGTGTATCCCAAGTCAACACCCCATTTTTATTCTAAGAATATATATTAGATTTCCCTTCTAATTAGGCAGCAAGTATTTATTGGACTCTTAATGTGTCCAACAGCTTTTAATGTGACACGTAATAGATTTTGTGGAGGATTCAAAGGAGATACAAAAACATCACAAGCAAGCCATGGTCCCAGTCCTCAAAGATAACATCATAGAGAAGTACAGACGCATAAACAAGTCCAAGTGTAGGGTTTTTAAAGAAACACCTTTGATTTAGACAGGTTATGAAAGAAGAACATTTAAGGAACAAATTTGCTTACTTGTGACTTCTAGCGTTTCCATTGTTTTTCTTGCAGTTTTAGGTATTCATGAGAAGGAATAAGTAGAAGTTCCTCCCACACAAAATAAAAGTTGTCACCACATGACCTGGAAATGGTCATGCTTTGCCTATTCTTCAAAAACTTATATTGGCACACATTTACCTCAACAATTTTACCTTTAGCATAGCCTAAAGGGAATTATTATGAAAACAGTCATGGAAAATATAGAACAGTCGTTCTCAAACCTAATATGTCCAAGGATTATCTGAAAGTAATTAAAAATGCCTGGCCCTTGACACATAGCTCAGTTGGTTATGGGTTGGATCCCACATCAGGGCACATACAAGAAACAACCAATGAATGTACAAGTAAGTGGAACGATAAATCAGTGTTTCTCTCTCTCTCTTTCTCTCTTTCCTCCTTCCCCTCCTTCCTCTTTCTCTCTAAAAATCAAAAAATTTACTTTTTGTTTTCTTATCCTCAACTGATGACATTTTTGCATTTGTCTTCAGAATAGGAGGGAGAGAAGAAGAAAGAGAGGGAGAAATATCAATGTGAGAGAGATACAACATCGAGTGGTTGCCATCCACATGACCCCAAACGGGGCCAGGGACAAACTGCAACTGAGGTACATGCCCTTAGCGGAACTGAACCCAGGTCTCTCTGGTCCAAGGGCTGATGCTCTAACCGCTGAGCCAAACCATCCAGGGCTAAAAAACAATAAATTAACAATAATTTTAAATACCTTTTGGCATTTTGATTCAATAGACCCCACTCTCACACATTCTTCTTCAATAGAAGAGGTTCAGATAGTCTGTCTGATTCAGTAGGTCTGGAATACACATTGGAAATACGAATTTTAAGTGTGACTTTGTTGCAGGAAGCCCAAGGCCACATGCCAAGATGTTCTGTTGTTGAATAACCTAATGAATGTCACAGAAATGCTGGCTTGGTGCTATTTTTCAAAAAGAATTGTGTTGATGCTTGGTGTTCTTATTCTAAGACTGGGTTAGTTAGCTATCGGTGTGAGTTTAAATTGACTATCCAAACTTTTACAGTCCTAGAATGATTTTCTTAGTCAGTCCTTGTGTGACAGACACCAGAGAGGTGATATGGGACAGCCCCCTGTGTCAGAGGGGGAGGGCTGTCCCCACCTTGATTCTTGTCATGCTCACTGGAAAGAATTCAAATGAGTGACTCCAGATAATATTTGTGTTGTGTTAAGGTAAATTAATTTTTAAAAAATTAAAGAAAGTGAATTATTAAAAAATTAAAACATGCACATTTATTAAAGAAGCAAGGTAAGCAAATCTATACATCTGACCTATGAAGTGCAGATGGGCTCTCAGCTAATCTGAAGAGTGAGTGGGTGGGGGGTTCAAAGCATTGTATACTCTCAGTCGATGACCTTTTTTTTTTTTTAATTCCTATGCTTGATATCCTGGTATAGATTAACTCTGAAATTCTCACTTTTTCTATGTTATGGCTTTTCCACAATTTACTAGAAGCACCTGGCAATGAAAGCCCTAGACTGAGGAATTGCTGTTTAATCAGGGGGATGAGCTAAGACTGTGCTCTTCTTCCCCTCCTCCCTGCTGTTTCAAGAGATGATCTGCACTAAGTACTCTCTGGTTGTGAGACATTGAATTAGGGTTCTTTCTCCTCTTCTTCCTCCAACCTCCTCTCCTGCATTCTTTTGTGAGAAAGAGGTTTTAACCCTTTGTTCTCAAGATAAGACCCTGTTATAAGCAACCTGCAAAGCTTTTTGGCTTTGTTTAATTTTCCTGTCTCTGTTTCCCTGTTCCTCCTGCCATGAAATTTTCCTGTCTTCTTACTATCCCATAACACTTCAATCCTCTTCAATTTTAAAATTTCATTTTCTTTATTTATTCCACCTTTATTAAAGCATTATGACATATACCATATGTAAGTTTAAGGTCTGTAACATGATGGTTTGCTACATGTATGTATTGTGAAATGATCACCACAATAAGGAAAGTTAACATCTCTAAACCATCACATAATTATCATTTTTAAATTTGTGTGGTGATAGCATTTAGGATCTACTCTCTTGATCCAGCAATCTCACTTCTGAGTATATATCCAAGGAAAATTAAGTTATTATCTGGAAGGGATATCTGTACTCCCATGTTCATTGCAACATTATTCACAATAGCCAAGATGTAGAAACAAACTTTCTGTTGATGCATGAACGGAAAAAGAAAATGTAGCTACACAATGGAATATCATTCAGCCTTAAAAACTAAGGAAATCCTGTCATTCATAATACCATGGATGGAACTTGAAGGCAGTATGCTAAGTGAAATAAGCCAGACAGAAAAAGACAAGTATTTCATGGCATTGCTTATATGTAGAATTGAACCCCCCCAAAAAACAAAACAAAACAAAACAAAACAAAAAAACCCATCAAACTCATAGAAGCAGAACAGAAAAGTAGATTCCAGAAGCTGGGTAGGGGAAGTTGGGGGAGGTTAAGTAAAAAGATACAAACTTTCAATTATAAAAACAGTAAGTTCTGTGCATCTAATGTATAGCCTGGTGATTATTATTGATAACACTGTATCATTAATTAAAATTTGCTAAGAGAATAGAACAGTAAATGTTCACACCCAAAACAAAAATTATATGAGGTGTGGATGTGTTAATTAACTAGAGGGGGAGAATATGTTCACAATGTATATGTTTATCAAATCATCACCTATACACTTTAAATATCTTACAATTTTATTCATCAGTTACCTTAATAAATCTGGGGAAAAGAATACCTCTACTCTCTTAACAACTTTGAAGTACAGAGTACTTTATAGTCATTATAGTCTTGAAGCTCTACTTTAGACCCCCAGAATTTATTCATTTTATAGCTGGAAGTGTGTATCCTTTGGCCAACATCTGGCCATTTCGCCTACCCCTCAACCCCTGGCAACCAACATTCTTTCTTTTGAGTTCCTAAAATGCTTGATCAGATCAGGCTTCCAGATACAATTTGCAAACAATAACTAACTGTCTCATAATCCTTCTGTATTTATTCCCTAGAGTTTCCCTAGTACAGTATCACAGTCTGGGTTGCTTAAACAACACATATTTATTCTCTCACATTTCTGGAGGCCAGAGATTCAAAACCAAGGTATTGGCAGGGCTAATCTCCTTCCTTTAGGGAAGAATTCTTCCATGTCTTTTCTGACAGTAGTTTCTGGAAGTAATTGTTGATCCTTGGCAACCCTTGGCAGCCCCTGTCTTGTGAATTACCACCCTAATCTCTGTCTTCATTTCAGGTGATGTTCTGGTTGTGTGCATGCCTGTCTCTATGTGCAAATTTCCCCTTTTTATAAGGATGCCAACTGAGATTCTTAAATGAACTTTTATTTGGCTCTCTGAATTTTTACCTTTAACTCAGATATTTGAATTTTGATTATAAGTCCAATACAGTGAATATTTATTAAAATTGTAGTATATACCAGGAAGAGAGCTGGAAAATCAGAAGGGAAGAGACAATGGATGAGGCATGATTAGAATGCTCAAAGAACTTCCAAATTTAGTGAAGAAGAAAAGTTCATAAGCAACTACTGTGCAAGGTAGAGTAAATGTCAAAAATGAAATATAAACAAAACACGAGAAGAAAGTGATATGTCTTGACTGGAAAAATCGGAGAAAATTGTTTGTGGAATTTAGCCTGGGCTTTGAAAGATAAACAGGGTTTCAGTGGCTGGAAGTTAGAGGAAGGAAACTACAAGATGAAATAACAGCTCAGCACATACCGAGCTGGGAAAATACAGTGCCTGCTGAGGAGAAGTGCAATGAGATAAATATAAGACTGGAAAAGTACTAAACCCCAAGTCGGGGAGGGCATTCAGCATTACACTGAAATTGCAGTGCATTTTAGCCAAAGACTCCCAGAAATGCACCTGTAGATAAACAAGTTGCATTATTTTTATTTTTTTTTTTTAAAGGCTCTATCTAGTACAGAGCCTAGCAGCTTTTTTTTTTTATTTTTTTTTTTTATTTTATCCTCACCCGAGGATATTTTTCCATTTTTTGTACAGATAGAGTGGGAGGGAGAGAAAGGAAGAGAGAGAGAGAGAGAAACCTCGACGTGAAGGGACACATCGAGTGGCTGCCACCGGATGACCAACCAGGGCCGAGGACAAACTGCAACCGAAGTACATGCCCCTAGCGGGAACCGAACCCGGGTCTCTCCGGACCGCAGGCCGACGCTCTAACCGCTGAGCCAAACTGGCCAGGGCAACAAGTTGCATTATTACCCATTGCACTGAGAGAGAACACACACTGGAAAATTATGGGCCATCTTGGTAGAAGGACACTAGAATAAACCTATCATAAGATCAGGACTTTAATTGGTTGATTTGGTGGAGGCTCTAAGCAATTCTGGGTGTGCTATAGATCGGATGCTGTCAGGAAGTGGGGGCACGTCTCTGGTTCGGTATCTCAATTAGTCCTTTTTATTTCTTATTTGTTTTTTAACTTTATTTTTTCTTGTTGACACTATTACAGATGTCCCCATTTATGCCCCTCCTTTGCCCACCTCCACCCAGCTCCTGCCCCCCAGCCCCCCTTCCCTCTGGCCATCACCACACTGTTTTCTATGTCTATGGGTTATGCATATATGTTCTTTGGCTAATCACTTCACCTTCTTTCATCCAGTCTCCCACACCCCGACCACTGTCAGACTGTTCCATGTGTTAATGCTTCTGTTTCTATTTTGTTCATCAGTTTATTTTGTTCACTAGATTCCACATAAGTGAGATCATGTGGTATTTGTCTTTCTCTGACTGGCATATTTTGCAAAATAATCTCCAGGTCCATTCGTGCTGTTGCAGAAAGTTAGATTTCTTTTAAAAAAATTTTTTATGGCCACATAGTATTCCACTGCATAAGAGTACCACAGCTTTTATTATCCACTCATCTACTGATGGGCACTTGGGGTGTTTCCAGATCTTGGCTATTATAAATAATGCTACAGTGAACATGGAGATGAGTATATTTTTTTGATTGGTGTTTCTGGATTCTTAAGACATGTTCCCAGAAGTGGGATCGCTGGGTCAAAAGGCAGCATTTTAAATTTTTTGCGGAAACTTTATACTGTTTTCCACAGTGGCTGCACCAATCTGCATCCCCACCAACAGTGCAGTGTTTTTTATCCTTGCCAGCACTTGTTGTTTGTTGATTTATTGATTTATTAGTCTTACCTATAGGGAGAGGAGACTAGAATGAGGATAGAGCTGTGATCGGTAAAGCAGAAGCAGTAGTACTTGCTCATTCTGGCCAAGAGAGGGCGGGTTTGGTATTTGGGGGTTGGGTCTTGTTTTCTTCAGTGCTTAGGCAAAATTCTGAAGTACATTATATTTGTCTCACTTCATTATGGTGTCTGCAGTTGGTGTCCTGTGAGATTGTCAATGCACAGAGAACATTACGGCTTAGCTCTGAGTGCCAGCTGGCTTATAAGTGCCAGGAATGTTCTTTTTTCTTTGTTAAGACTTGTAATCATTGTCCTGAAGTTATATTTGCACCCCTATGTTCACTGCAGCATCATTTACAATAGGCAAGACATGCAAACAACCTGTGATATATATACCTAGAGGTGGTAAATATGGGGGTTGGGATAAAATGGGTGAAGGTAGTTAAAAGATACAAACTTCCACTTATAAGAAAGTAAGTTCTGGAGATTTAATGTACAGTATGTTGACTATAGTTAACAATATTGTGTTGAATATCTGAAAGTTGCTAGATATTAAAAGTTCTCATCACAACAAAAAAATTAGTAACTACATGAGGTGATGCATGTTAATTACATTTATAGCAGCAATCGTTTTACAATGTACCACATAGCAATCGTGTTGTATATGTTAATCTAATGCAATGTTATATGTCAATTATATCTCAATAAAGAAAAAGTTAGGCCCTGACCGGTTTGGCTCGGTAGTTGGAGCATCGGCCTGAGGACCAAAGAGTCCTGGGTTTGGTTCCCGCTAGGGGAACAGACCAAAAAAATAAAAACTAAAAACATTAAAATGAAAAAAGTTGAAAGTTAGAAAGGAAGTTATTACATGGGAACCTTCTATAATTTCTTATTTTTTTTTTTTTTTTGGCTTTCAAGATTATAGATTTAAAAACCTAATTAAAATAACAATAAAAACAATAGTAATTTGCTGCCTTTTAAAAAATGGCCACTCATTAAAAAATTTCCAGGTCATTAAAAAAATTACATAATAACATTCTGTAGGTACTGAGAGTTATTGAAGACTGTGAGCTAAGAATTAATACCTGCTGGCCTCATTTGCCCTTGGATAGCAGCAAGTGAAGTATGGAAAGAATGGAGGCCAGGGGACCAGTTGCAATAATCTGGACAAGAAATGAGACGGCCCAAACCAGACTGAATGTACAACAGGACCAGTGTAGTGCAGGAGGACATGCAGGACCTTGGACTCAGAAGTGGGACAGGAAGAAGAAAAGGCCAAGTTAAGGGGCAGAATTATTACTTCCACACTTTGATCAGGAACTAGCATTTCCACATGCTTCACATCCGAAAATTTCTGCCAACATTAGGAGCTGCCAATCAAGGATTAATGTCTCTCCTCTAAACTCATTCTGAGCGTTGCTTCTGAAGCAATAGAAACACCTTATTTTATAGATTGCCAACCTTACAGGTGAGAGTGGTTTTCTGATGTTAACAGGTCTGTCATAGGTGTGGGGTTATTTATTACAGTTAAATTCATGATTTTGGACCCATCTAATACTTTCATTCAATGCCCTTTGCCATTTCTTTTTTCTTGTCATAGTCAGATGGACGGAGGGGAAATGAACCCCCATGAACACACATATAGTCATATATGATAGATAGGACATTAAGGGATTGAAAATGATTTCCTTAAGCTATACCACACATCCTGCTTTGGAATTTTGTCTCATATGTGTTTGCAGGTAAACAGTTGTAGGCCTGGGTAAATGCATAAAGATTGCCTATGGGGAACAGTTATCTGTTAGGAGACAATGTGACAGAAAAGGCGGCGCTCTAAATTATAGCAAGTAAAAAGAAAAGCTCTGATGTAATGCTTCTCACATGAGAGCCTGCATAGGAGTCACCTAGAGATCTTGTTACAATGTAGATTCTGGTTTGGTATGTGGGATGATGTCAAGCTACTGTGTTTCTAACAGGTACCACGTGATGTCAGTGCTGCTGGCCTGGGGACCACACACTGTGTAGCAAGGTTCAGTTTGCCTCAGCTCTCATTCAGTTTTCCTAGGGTTCTGTGTTTTCCTTCTTTCCTCATTTCGCCTTTCTCTAACACGTGTGGTCTCTCTTTATTCCTTTCTTTCACTCTCACCTCTGCTTTATTTGTCCAAAAAGGGTAACCATAGTAAATCCATTTACACTGGCGCTCCATTGAAATAGCAAACTTAAGTTTTGAAATGAGACGTTTATGGGATAATGATTCATATCTCTTCTGTTTACATTTTGTTTTGGGTTTTACTTCTCATATCTAAATGCAAATTTGAGTACCTGAACAGAAACACTGGGCATACGGGCCCTCCTTGGGGTTGCACATCTTTATAGCTTGGAACCATCAGTATTCATGATGCGGAGTCCTGATTATAGTCCTACGTATTATCTCAATTATCTTGAATATATTGATTACATTTAACTATGGTCTCATTAGTCTCCCAATTAAATATGTCATTGTAGCAAGAGTTTAATTTTCTACCTCTAAAATGAAATAATGAGATCTATAACACTGAGAAAGACCACAGGACAGAGGAAGAATATTTTATCTCTTTCCCTCTCTCCTTTTTGGGAAGCATCTCAGCTGCCCATTTCTTTTCTTTTTTGTTTTTAATTCTCACCTGAGGATATTTTTCCATTTGTCTTCAGATAGAGTGGGAGGAAGGAGGGTAGGGAGGAAGAGAAGGAGGGGGGAGGGGGGACATCAATGTGAGACAGACACATTGATGGGCTGCCTCCCGCACGACCCCCACCAGGGCTGGGGACAAACTGCTGCCAAGGTACGTGCCCTTGGCTGAAATCAAACCTGTGGCTCTTTGGTCTGTTGGCCGATGCTCTAACCGCTGAGCTAAACCGGCCAAGGCTCAGCTGCTTATTTATTATCTTGAAGATTGCTGTTAAAATACCTTTTTTTTTCTGTCTTACTTTTTTGGGGTGGGTGGTAAACTGAATAACATTTAAAGTGCATCAGGGATCTTTGCTTTTAAAGACCACCAACCGTGGTTCCAATAATAGTTATAATAGCTACTCTATATGATATTATTTGGGAGCAAAAGGTCTTGATTCTGAAGCAATAGTTTCAGAAATGCATGTGCCATCAAAGTAATTCTTACCATAGAAAATGCTACTAAATTAATTGTCCACATAGTTTCTGCTCAATGTTGGTGACTCATGTCTTGTCCTTCTTTTCAAGAGACTTGAATTTGAAGGTGGTGTGTAATGCACATTTCACACTGTCATTAGAGCACATGTAACTAAAATCTAAATATGTACATATTTTATAACATTTTAAATCATTTTTCATTTTATTGACATGAAGCAGTGGAATAAATCCTTTTACAGGTAATTTTTGTGTCTTAATGGTTTCCTTACTTCAAGAATTGTATTTCTTTGTCTTTCACAAGAAGGCAGCTTATCCGTGGCTGAGAGAGCAAGCAATAAGGTGGAGTCACAGTCAAGAGGACGGTGTCGACCTGTTACCCATGAGGACCACTGGAGCCACATTAAATGAGCATTTTAGAAGCTAATACATTTGCACTGTACACTGGTTCCTAGGCAGTTACCTAGTAGTTCAAGCACATGCCTGAAAGGTGTAGAAAACAACTTTGAAATATTGCTGCACTTTAAAAATATTTTTTTTCCTTCTATTGATTTTAGAGAGAGAGGAAGTGAGAGGGAGAGAGAAATAGAAAGATCAATGAGAGAGAACATTGATTGGCTACCTCCTGCATGCCCCCCACTGGGGATTGGACACACAACCTGGGCATGTGCCCTGACCGGGAATAGAACTGGCGACCTCTTGGTGCATGGATCAACACTCAACCGCTGAGCCACACTGGCCAGACTATTGCTGCACTTTTTAGACATCCAAAATGAAAGTGATCTAGGTTCAGTGAGCTCTGAGCTTGCTAGTCTGGTTTGCTAGATCTACCCAGTATCTATCCAGTCTCCAACTAGAAATGCCTTAATCAGCACTATCTAAGAGAGAGCTAGTGGCCTCAGGACAAGTGGCAGTTTTGTCCAAATCAAAGAACTGAGCCATGTTAGCTTCATGGTTGACAAAGGCCATAGCCAAAGTGTCTCTCTAATTTTTATTTTGGAAACAATCCTTATTTCACATTTAATTTGGAGAGTCAAGGGTGATTAGTCAGTAGGGACCAAATTGACTAACTCTAGTCCTCTTGCATTAGCACTCTTCTTTCGGGCTGAAGGGATTTGAATCCTAAGTGTTTTTTTCCAGACTCTGGCCAAATGTTATGTTACTGAGAAGCCGAAGCCCGACAGCTACTCTCAGTACTTATTTCCTCCAGCTTCTGAAGTTCCACAGCTGTTAGAATTTGTACCACTGTTTTGTTACACTTAAAATTTGCTTGTCTTATGGACTATGCATGTGCAAACACACCCGTGCATTGGAGCACACACATAGTTTCATTCAATTCTAAACTGTTCTGACAAGTCCCCACAGGGCATGGGAGCATAGCTCAGAGTATCTGTTTTACATGTTAGACTCTTGATAACCACTTTTTGAAGAAAGTGGTCTATAGTTAATAGAAGTGTGGAAACCATTAGCGTCTCACATCCTCATGTTTAGTTTCATGCAACTTTAAATTATAACATAAATTTTTTTCTACTGTGACCCCCTCCTCAATGCCTCATACATTGTTGATGCTCCATCAATACTTACAGACTGACTAGTGCTACTAAGTAAAGCAACTCATGGTCAGGCTGAGCCACGGTCCGGTCCGTCAGGTGTTTCCATGGTACTGTTGGGAATGAGAAAACTTTCCCCTTCGCCATTAAGTTCTTCTGAATGGTAGAATTATTAAAATGACAGAAGGAAGATTAACAGGAGAAAATAAAGCTCAATAAAGCTTATAATAGCTTAATAAGAGAGCAGGGGAGAATCACAATGTGATGCCCAGATTATAAAATGAGGTTCAAAGAAGTTTTTGAATTAGGAACATTTTAATACATTTTTAGACGAAGAAACAGTAGATTTGTGAGAAATTGACAAGACAAAGGAAGTTAGTGCTCATTTGAAAGGAATCTAAGCAAGTTTTGGGTGCTTATTTGTGAGGATTCAAAACAAAGTTTGGGCTTGGATAGTAAATTAGTAAAGGTGTTACCAGGTTTGCTGATACATGCTTCAGATTTTATAAAGCTTGTGATAAGGTTGTCTCTCAGTCCTTCAGAAGTAGGGAGTGCACCTGCCATGCTGATTTTAGGGGAACAGAAGAGAGTGAGAAAGTGCTTCCTGTTCCCCCTGCTTCTCAGGTGATTTTAGTTGCAAATAATCAATACCTTTGCAGAGTATCTTGGAGAAGCTTGCCCCAGGTCCTGACAGTACTAAGAGATTGTGTCTGATATCATCTGATTCCCTAATCATTAGATGACACATTCAGTTCTATAGGAATGCTGTCAGTACTCAAGACTGAGCAGTCAGACCTCATCTAGCCTTGCCTTTATCTGCTTCTTCAAGAAATTAGGAGAGGCTGTCTTCCAACGAGCCCACAATACTATAATGGAAAGAACTTTGAACCACAGAAATTACCAGAGTAATCTCTAGTTATTCACTCAAACTCAGTTAGACTTTACTGGTTGAGCCACAAACAGAGGTAATTGATGTCTTGATCTTAAATTCATAGTAATAAATGGGTAAGATCTAGCAAGCTAGTAGTTTGCTAAGCAACATCTCATGGCATCTGTAGCAGTGAAAGGAGCATTTGGATAAGGGAATTCAGGAGTAAATATGACATCACATAACTGGAGCTCAAGAGTGTGCTCATCCATCATTTTGCTGTCAAGTTCATTCACCTCTGCTTGACCAGGATGGCGCCCAGATTTCTTGTTGGGTTAAACAGGCACTCAGCATGCTCAGTTGATCATCCTGATTGAGTAGAGAGGGTTGACAACTGTGTGTAGGTAGTGGAATGAATCAAAAATAAAAAGTAAATAAAAAAATGTCAGGAGAATATAAAACTCTTTGTGTACAGATGAATCTGAAAAAAGGTTAGTTTTCAATCTAAGGGAACATGGCAGGTAAAGGTAGGAAAAAGGAGTTCTGAGATGATGACAAGCTTCTGAAAATGACTTGGAACACTGTTACATTGATTCTTCTGCATGTTTTAATTAAGATTCTTCTACCTACTCCACTGAGAACCTTTTATTTGTGTGTATTGTACAAATCTCCAGGATCCAAAATCTAGCAGAGGCTATGAGAATCCTGTCTACTTCAAGAAGTTTGGGAGATTTTTGACATGTCAGGAACTAAGAGACAGATAGAGCAACACGGAGGCAGGTACTCAACACAATAACATGTTTAACTGCTATGGAAACAATTATGAAATTTACTTTTGCCAATTATGTCATTTTATAATTGAAATGTATTACTCTTATACCATAGACCAATCAACCTAGAACAAAGCTTATTTTTTGCTTTTACTTAGTTCTTTCAGACGATGGAGGCAGAAAAGAAAGGAGAATGAAAACAAGAGGTACAGTGCTGGTTATGAAGACAAGAAGAGTAACGTATTAGAGAATAATCTAGAGAAACCCTGCCTTTAAAATCTACCTTCATGGTGTACAACCAGGGGACACATCTGGTGATCATCTAGTATGGCAAACAATCTAACATTGAATTTGCAGTGAAAAGCTTGTCTCAACTTTACTATGTACAAGTTATTTTCTCATTCTTAGTCTTCTTGTCTGTAAAGTGGGACAATAATATATAGTTTGCATGCTTAATTTAAGGATAAAATAAAAACATGCACAAAATATCATGCAATGCTCAACAGAGTAGGCACCTTATAAATGTTGACTGAGTTTAATCAAATAAATTGTATCAAATTTGTGAATCACAGTTATCAACAAGTTTGAGCATTTATAAAATGGTGATTAAATTTTGACATTCATCTCTTTTAAGGAAACAGGATATTCATCTTCTTGGAAAATATAAGCTGAGTCTCATTCTTCTATTTTATTCCTTAATGTTCCTAAGTTTCTAGCCTCTATTTAATGTATACAAAGTGATGATTTTATTATTAATATAATTTCTAAAATTGTATAATTAAAGATTATGAGTACCAGGAAAACAGAAAATTAAATTCTTTCTTTTCCTATTTCCACTGCCCTGGTCTATGCTTGGACTAGATTCATTCTTCTGAGACTGGTAAAGCCTCATAATTTGCACTCCATATCGTTGATGATAACTCTTTACTTGTGTAATTATGTTTTACAACATGCATCAGATCAGCTTAACATAATATTTTGGCCACAAACCTTAGGCAGTTTTGCATTTATTTTTCTTAATAAAGAACCATGTTCTTTGCATGAACTATAAGTATTTCTGTGACATCACCTCAAAGAGCTGTTTATCCTACTATACTTCCTTTGTATCATGTATTTTGTCCAAAATCCTTGCTGTCGCTCTAGCTATTCTCTTCAGTTAGAGTCCTTATTCTTCAGACAGACTAACTGGATTAGATGTGTTTTACACAATTGAAAACCTACTTAATTTTCAAAGCAGAGCTCAATGTTTTTCTCAGTCAAAATAACCCCTTTCTCTTTCTGCAATTATGCCATTCTTCAGTTTGGCCATTTTATCCCATCATTTTCTTTCGAACTATGCAGATCTGTTCTTCTCCCACTGGCTTGAAAATTCTTTAAAAGAAAGACCTATGTCTATTTAATCTTATCATCAAATGTACTTTTAAAGTTGAATTGTGCATTCAAGAACAAAACCTGCTGAAAGAAAAGACATTGCTTAACTAGCATTTCCTTTTGAGCTAAAAAGTATTTTGAGGTTGTGACTGCATAAAACGATATTACTTAGTAATACAAAGTCGTCTGACATTACTGGGTTAATAGTTCCTCAAAGTTTAATTGAGTGTTTCTTAAGCACCTCACTCTATATTTAGTGTTTATCAATAGCATGTTAAAGACAGTAAAAAGCATGCTTTTGACCACTAAGGACAAACGGAAAAGATTCAATGGCACAAGTCAACACAGGTTAATACAACGTTTCTATTCCTGGGATAGAGTCCCTCTAAGTTAAGTCCCTCTAAGAATAGCTGATGTTGTTAACTTGTAATTTTACTCAGACTTAGAAAATACCTGAGTGTATCAGTTAGGATGTATTCAGATATAAGTAACTTCATCTATAATAAATATATATACTTTTAAATCAGAATATATGAAGGGAGGTCAATAAAGGCTTATTTAGTGCTTCATTACTGACTTAGAAACTCAGCTTTTCCTATTTTTATTGGGCACCTCATAGCTACAAGATGACTCCCAGAGCTCCAGTCATCTCTTACCTATCCTTATGTCCCCAACAGAAAGGAAAGGGCAAAGCAAAATAGATTGTCATTGTATCAAGGAGGAAAAAGACAAAAATCTTTCCTAGCACCCCTTTGATCATACCCCTCTCTCCCCATAGAAGAATTCGTTTACATCTCACTGGTCAGGAACAGGGTCCCATGGCTGCAGATTTTCAAAAGAAAGCTAGGGAGATAAGTTTCTAGAAAGGGGAAGTGAACTTAGCCACAGTTGGCTTAGAGCAACTGTGTTTCATTCCTTGGCATTGAGGAAGTTGTTCCAGTGAACAAAATTGAAATACTATGGACAAAAAGGGGTGGGAAGCTGCTAGGTGAAAATTAGTGGCTTCCATACCAACCAACACAAAATCTCTTACTAGCTCTTCTTTAGTTTTTTTGGGGTTTTTTTTTTTTTTTGATAAATTAACATCCTAGGGGAAAATTTAGGCACTTGGGAAAATTCATGAGCCCTAAACTCCCATAGTATGATAACTAAAGTACATTCATTAAAGTACATTCATTTATAAGAATCAATGTGCCTTTACTGAATTTATTTTCTGTTTACTTTTCAGTATGTATTAGACTTATTGCATGGAACATTGAGTAAAAAATGAAAAATGTGTTGCGAAGTTGGAGGAAAATTGTCTGTATTTCAAAAATTCAGGGCAAATTAGAGCTGATATATTCCCTATTTAAGAATGTCTGGTGATTGTATTAGTTATGAAAACTATGGGGATATGAAAATCTTGTGTCAAACTTCTTTTTTTTTTTTAAAGAGAGAAAAACCCTCTAATATTTGTTTCTTTGTCATTAATAACTTTTGTGCATCGGTAACTCATTAGTGAATTCATTTAAATATCTGCATTTTTTTATTAAGCTGCCTATATTAGAAAAAATCTAGAAGATCTAGAAGTTTGTCCCTTTGATAGTGAAAATGTTATGCTATATTAACCATATTAGAACCCCACCCCCTCTCTGTCACACTTTTCTCTTTCTCAGTCATCCCCATAGAATTGTTTAACAACATTAATTCTCAGTGTGCATTTGGCATACTATATATTGGGTAATGAGACCTGCGATACTTTAAAATTAATTTGGTGACTAATAAGTTAATTGCTGATAATAAAAAATAATCTCAAATAGTAATATATAATTGCTCTCCAAAGATATGACCACATGTCTTTGCTTCATCTTGACTTTTACACTACATCATTGCCAAATTTTAGCATATTTAAAAGAGCTCTTTAATACAATGCTTAGAATTGAGGAAAGACAAAATAGTATCCGAAGTTTGTATCAGTGATGTACTTGGACATTATATACTCTGAACAAAGTTTCCTTCCTTTAAAAGTAAAGTTTTAAAGGTTTATTTGAATTAATACCATTTAATTGACCTGGGAGAAGTCCTATTTTTAAGAGGCTTTTTTTCCCCACCATTAAATTGCCAGATTACTACCTTTTAAGAGTTACTCTTATTTTTAGAGACAACTCATTTTAAAGAAAGATTATTTCTAGGATTACATCATTAGAGAATTTCACCATTAAGTAAGTAAAAACTTTGGGAACTAAAGAGTTTTTCCTCTAATTATAATATGTAATAACTCATTAGGTTTAATGTAAAAAGTATTTGTAAAAGTCAACTGTCCAGATAATATAGTAGTATTTTAACAACCATAAATGACATTATTATGATATCTATGGGAGGTAATATATAGAACAGATTTTTATCAGATCTGTATTTTATATGAATGCAGCTAAGTTGACATTTATTATTTCCTATTTCTAATATTGTGTAGCAGTTTATTTCCCAGGGAAATAAATAAAACTCCAAATAGAACCAACACTCTAGTGTGATACCTATATAAAAAACATACAGTTTTAAAACACAAAATTAAAATGTAAACTAATCATCAGAAATATACAGTTCAACCATCTTTAAAAGATTCACTCTAAGTCACCATTCTGAATTTCAGGGATCCGAAGGATGGTGAAACTCATCAGCAGTTCCTGGTAGTATTCATGCACTTTCTATTTGACACCTTCAGCAGGCTTAGACAATCATTTAAACATATAGTAACAAAAAGGTAAAAACAACAACAACAACAAAAACCCTTTATTAACTTATTCATTTATTAAATAAAGATTGTACAAGTAGTTTGTGCTAGGCAAGGTTCTTGAGAATTAAGGAAAGCTTTCTTAGAGGAAGTGATGCATTTGAAATTGAGCAACGGCCATTGGTGATATTTAGAGAGGCAGAGAGAAGTGTGTATGGGTGGGATTGTGGCTGTTATAGATGGTGTTCCGTGGAGCTACTACTTTATCTTTCCAGGTGATTGGAAACTATGGAATTTTTCAAAGTAGGTTGATGAAGTAGAATTTACATTCTATTTTTTTTTTCCATTACAGTTTGCAGAAAGCATGTGGTCTCTGCTATAACTACTATGCTCTGCACTTAATAAGAAAGCAGCCTAGATAATATGTAAAATAATGGGCATAGCCTTTTTCTAATAAAACTTTATATATAAAACAGACATTAGATCCCATTCAGCTTGAGGGTCATAGTTTGCCGACCTCTGATTTAGACAATCAAATATGCATTAAAGATTAAAAACTGATTGCTATATTAAAGCTTGCTATTTACATCCATGTTTAGAACAGCATTCACAACAGCCAAAAAATGTGGAGGCAATTCAAGTGTCCATTGACTGATGAGTGGGTACAGAAAAAAGTGTATATACATACAATGGAATAATATTCAGTTTTAAAAAGGAAGTTCTTACACATGCCACAACATGAATGAACCTTGAGGACACTGTGCTAAGTAAAATAAGCCAGTCACAACAGGACAAATACTATATGATTCCACTTATATAGGGTACCTAGAGGTCAAAATCTTAGAGGCAGAAAGTACAATAGTGGTTGCCTGAACTTGGGGGAGGGGGAATGGAGAGTTTAATGGACCCAGTTTCAGTTTTGCAGGATGAAAAGTTCTACAGATGGATGCTGGTGATGTTTGGACAACAGTGTGAATATGCTTAATGCTATTGAACTATACACTTAAAAGTGGTTAAAGTGGTAAATTTTATGCGATGTCTATTTTACCACAATTAAATACAAACAAATGATTGAGTAAAAGAGCAAAAAGCCATTCATTATTGCTTTATTCCATTTCCATTATATAATGACTATGAGACCAGGTGGCGACACAGAATAATCCCAGGGACTGGCGTGAGACCTGTATAGTGGCGGTGATGCACGTGAACTGTGGCATGGAGGCAGGGCCCAGGCTCCATTTACATTAGTTTGGATGATTTTTGACTGCAGGTTACAGAAATTCTGAATCAAACTGGATTAAACACAAAGAACATTTATTTTTCAACATTGCAATGAGTCCAAAGTAAATGCAGTCCACACGGCTGACTCAGTAGTTCAACTATTTCTCAAATTCCATCCTTCAGATCTGCCCATTTCCCTGTTCTGTCATTTGTGGAATTGATAGCAAAATGTCTACAGCAGTTCCTGGCTCCACAAACAGAAGCAACTTCCAGGGGGAAAATGAGATCGTGTCTTCCTAGGACAACTTAGAAACGTAAACCAGGTTCTCAAAGTCTTCTGAGTTTATTGACCAAAACTAGGTTGCATGGCTGACGCTAATTCTGCCACTTGTGAAGTGCTTTGGATTGACCTTGGCTCAAGTCAGTGGAGACTCATTTCTGAATGTGGGGGATACGGTCATTTCCTGGAGCACTTGGCTGCCTAAAGTAAGGATAGATACCTAAACAATTTGGATTTGGTTTAGAAAGGAAGGAATGTGGTTTGTAGTAGTTTGCATACTAGACAGACAAAAAAATATATATATACACATATTTACTTTCAAGAGTGGAAATGAACACATTTAGGGTTATATGATGTGTCAAATATGATGAGAGAATCTTTGCATTGCCTCATTTAATCCCGAGGAAACTGTGTACAGTAGAAATTCCCACCCCCTCTTTTAAAAAAATAGATGAAGAGAACTGGGGCTTGGGGGTTGGTTTAAAAGCTCATGCCACTTTGACTCTAAGACCTCTGTTTTTTTTTTTTTACTATATGGCACTGTCTTTGAAAATAGATGAATAACTTCTCAGTTGAAAAGCATTCAGTCCTTCCCACAACCATAATTGTCAGTTAGATGGTTTTTGTTGTTTGTTGTATATACTTTTTAAGGGAGTAGACTGAGAGGTTCTGGGAGCTGAAGCAAATGGCTCATTTCATACCACTGGTAAGTGGCCAAGCTTCTCTTACTCTAGAGTAGTGTTTCCCAACCTTGATACCATTGACATTTTGAGCAGGGTAGTTCTTCGATGTGAGGGGCTCTCCTGAGCTTTACAGAATGCCTGGCAGCATCCCTGCCTTCTATCCACTAGATCTTGGTAGCACATCTTCCATGGTGACAACCACAAATATCTCCAGATATTGCTAAATGTCCCTTGGGTGTGGGGAATCACCCAGAGTTGAGAACCACTGGTCTTTTCACCAGGCTCTTATTTTTTATCCCTAAGCAATTCACAGTCTAGTAGAAGGGCATATGAAGAGTATTGTACAGAGAGTCAGGATGAAACCTGGAAAAGTAGAATCTAGCCATTTTAATGGCATAGACTTTCCAGTTAAACTGCCTTGATTCAAGAGTCAGATCCAGCACTTACTACCTGTTATCTGTGGAGTAGCTATTAATCTTCTGTGCCTCAGTTTTCTCATCTATAAAATGGGAATAATAATAATACCCTGTACAAAGGAAATATTAGTACAAAGTAACCTCTCTGATGCGGCAAGATGCTCTCCTTGCTGTGCAGGGTAGGACAAGGAGAGGAAGTGGCTTTCTATTTTGAGCCCACTGCCTGATTTTTATTAGCTCTGCAAGTTTGTTTCCATTATGCTTGCCCTGGGGGCCGGAGCTTATGCTTCTGGCCTCATTACAGAAGGGATAGCTGCTTTATAAAGGCATTTTCTTCTGGATAGAGATTAAACAAATAGCACTTATATCTGATTATGCAAGTGTAGCTAGGGCTTTTTGCTCCGTTTGTACTGAGAGTCAGAGAAGCAGGCATCAGTGTAGGAGTTCTTGGAAATTTGCTGTTTTAGGACATTTCTTTATAGGCAGGAGATGACCAGGATCAGGAAGGACTGATGACCTGCCTAGGGTCACAGATAGTTTCTGGGAATCCAGGTCTGGGACTGGGACCACTAATTATCTAGTTGGTATATTTATTATTTTTATTTATTTTCAGTTGCAGTTCAGTATATTTCTTAACACCAATTGTCAACGTGTCCTAGAAGAGATCTTTTGTAGACACTTAAGATACGCTTGAGAGTGATGATGAATGGATATTCTGCAGCTAATAGCTATGTTCATATATCAAAAAAAACATCAAATAGGAACCACATTTTTTAATACAAATATTTATTTGTTAATAATTCTTGGGTGTCCAAGAATAACACTGATTTTTTAATATAATTTATTTTATCATTTTTCCAGAATAATTACCAATGTTACTGACTCCTGCTCTATTTAAGGGAATAAAGAGCAGACATTCCCTGAGATATTAAGCAGGCTTTTCCCTAGTCACTCTGTGGTGATAACTAGAGTAACAGTGTCCACTGCTGGCAAATCAGATAATTGCACATTCTTTGCACAGTTACTGTACGTGAGGAATAGCATTTTACCTTCATCAGGGTGCATTTTCACATAAGGGCTTTAAGTCATATGTCCGGAAAGGATACCACTGTGATTTAAAAATATATTTGTTTGTTTTTTATTAGTTCAATAATCAATTAATGATTCACCTCTATAAATTGAAGAATACATAGTAACAGCTCTTATTTAAAGTTAAATGAGGTTTCTATTATAAGAGAATAGAAAATAAAATTTAACACAAAGATGATTATATTTATAGTGTAATCAAATAAGCAAAATCAGTTACCATTTCAATGTAACTGATATTTTTTGGTTATTTAAAACAATAATTCACCAAAAATTTACTTGAATTTTTTCTTTTCAGGACATTTATTATAGTTTTGGAAGAGGACAACTGAAGAGAAATATTTTCCTTAAGTTATACAAAATAGTTAGAACAGTCTAGTTTGCTAAACCTTTGAAGAACTTTTTGTCATCTAAGAATTTAATTTGTTTAACCGGGCAATTGGACAAAAACTTAACTAGGAATGGCCTCTTTTCGAAGACTTCTATGTGCTTTAGAAAAGCTTCTTATGTTTCAATGCCAAACACAGACAGCAGAGGGCTCAGCACATTTTCACGATCAGGAGACTTTGTAAAACTGAAGACAGATTTTTGCTCCTTTTAAAATTTCTCCTTAAAATCTGTGGTAAAAGGTAGAAGGTGTTTGTTATTGTTTTTGTTTTATCATTATTTTTTTTTTTTTGCTATAGGAAAGAAATTAGGATGTATGGATAAAATGGTCTTATCATGTTGGTATATTTATGGAAATCAGCAAATAGTAATTTATTCTAGTTACAGAAATCTAGCTTGGATATTAAAGAGCTACTGTAGAATTTGAATGTTTATTAGCTTTGAGGATGAGTAGTTACAGCTATTACAAGGAGCATATGTCCTATGTGAAGGCTATGCATATTGATAAAGGTTGTTCAATTACCTGCTTTATTTGTTCTTGTTTTGTGATGAATTCCAGTTTTTGAGATTTCAAGCTGTTTACCTCTTGGCACCTGGACTGGGTAGGCTGACAATATCAATCTGTCCACAATTTTGCTGCTTTCAGTTCACAGGGTTATTCTGTCATGATTCTCCCGGTCTCGATCTGCAGAGTCAAGCTCTGTCTCCTTCCTAGTCTTACAGGTACCTCCTACGGGCAGTCTTCTCTCTCTAAGGATTTATCTGTTCTGATCATATTCTGTTTCCATTTTCTATCTTTTAGATCCCCCACCTCACATTTTATTTGTAGCATTTCTTATGCATTTATTCATTCAACAAATATTACTGAATGTTCCTTTGTACCAGGGGTGGGGAACAGAGCAATGAACAAGACCTATAAGGCCTCTGTTCTCATGGAGGGAGAAACATCACAGGTGCCGAGAAACAAACACTGAGATGAGATATCATACTGAAAAAAGATCTTAGCAGACAACAACAACAAAAGGATGAGATTGAAGGTAGTTGCTTTGAATTACATGGGAAAGGAAGGTCTCTCTGAAGAGGTGATCATTGGAAAGGAAACTTAAATGTAGAGGACAGGGCCAGCCCTACCACATAGTTCAGATGGAAGAAAATCAGTTTGTGTAGATGCCTCAAGGTGAACACAAGCTTTGCTTGTTGGAGGAAGACAAAGTAAGCAATCCTACCTCCCTCTACTGTTTCCATTTCCCCTTGGAAAGGAGAGGTGAGCACAGGGAAGACCTTACTCATTCATCTCCCCCTGGAGGAAAATGACTCAATTGGAGGCCTGTGCCTCCCTTCCTCGCTCCTTCACCACTGTCTCCCTACATAGTTCCAGAGGAAGAGGTGGCCATGTTTCACCCTCCCAAGCACTCTTGGAATCAGCTCTTCTACACTTTAGCCTATATGTGAAAACCTGCTTATTTAGACACACTGATTACTGAGTTTCTTGCTAGCCAACCCAAGGCACAGATAGAACTAGATATTAACTTTAATCAAGGTCATCCAAGCTAAGTCCTCTATTTTGCAGGTTATTTTGCAGTTCCCTAGAGAGGTGAAGAAACTTGGCCAAGGCCTTTTTGCCAACTTAAGGAGGAAAAGAACCCAAGAATTTTGCATTCTACTCCAGAGCTCTTTGAATCACCTTGTTCTGTTTGCTATACTACATTTCTATGCACTGCTGTTTCTCACCCCCACCACCTTCCCCCCTCTTCTCTTAGATCTCACGGTTCAGAGCTGTGCTGGTGTTTTCCTCTGTCTCTATTTAATGGGAGTGTTTGGTGACCTTTGGACCCAACAGCTTTTTTTCTCCATGAATTCAAAGAGTAGAGCCACACACACAATGAAATCTCCTCACAGGGAGACTATTTCAGATCAGTGTTGCAGCTGTACAAAATCGATTGGCATTTGCAGCCTACTGATCGGGAACAAGGAAGAAGATGAAGTGCATGGTGAGGAGAATGTCACAAAGCTGTAATACTCAAGATGCAAATCTGACAATGGCTAGTGGTTTATTTTATATCCCATGTTAACTCCCTGGGCCTTCCTGGCCTAATTCTAACTTCTTCACTCATCCTTACTCAAGGCGAGAGTTGGGCTTACAGTCAAGGATCACGTACAGAAGGGATGTGCCTTCACTCTTGGAATCATGGGAAGTCAGACAAAAATAAAGGAGGTGATGGACTAAGATTTTTTAGTAAGTCAGCCACAGCTTCAAGTCGTTTCTAATTGTCATTCAGCGAGTATGTATTGCCAATAATTTGAAAGCTATTTCCAGGAGGACTGGAGCAACTTTGCCACCAATAATCAGAGAAAAAGAGGCCAAAGCCAAGATGTCTGTGAAATGCACAGAATTGTATTAAGTGATTGTCTAGAACTTGAAAGTATAACATGGGAAAAGTTAGAGATCCATGGAAAACCTGAAACTCATCAGACTTCACTCTTTTTTTAAATTTTTTATCCTCACCTGAGGACATTTTTCCATTTTTTGTTCAGATAGAGTGGGAGGGAGAGAGAGGAAGAGAAAGAGAGGGAGAAACATTGATGTAAAAGGGACACATGGAGTGGCTGCCACCCACACGACCCAACCAGGGCAGAGGTACATGCCCTTAGCGGGAACTGAACCCAGTCTCTCTGAACCGCAGGCTGACGCTCTAACCACTGAGCCAAACTGGCCAGGGCCAGACTTCACTCTTTCCTCAAATAGTCTTTGTTCAACCATGGCCTTACCAAGAGTTTCTAATGCTGACTATATGCTAGCTCTAAGGCAGGGCTGTTCAACCTTGGCACTATTGGCATTTTAGGTGGATACTTTGTTCTGTGGGAAGTAATGTAGGATGTTTAGCAGAATCACTGGCCTCTATCCACTAAATGCCAATAGCACCCATCAGCCTCAGTAAAAGTGTCTCAGACTGCCAAATATGCCCTGGGGGGTAAAATCATCCCAGTAGAGAACCAGTGCTGCTTTTTTTTTTTTTTTCAGAAGGATAATTATTATTCATTATTTATGTCCTATCTGATTCCAGAAAAAGGATTTGAAAAAACTCATGGGGAAAATTATTGTTTGGCATATTTATTAGTTTAATGACTAAAGATGAAATGATATAAAATCATTTAGGGAGAGACATACCAGAAATCTAGGCCAAAGAGGCCAATTATATAAGAAGAATACATTAAGCTTTGAGATTCCAGTGGGACAAATTTAAAGGGAAAATAAGTTAAATGATTTTGATTGACCAATAAAAAATGAATATAGTTTTATTTGAGTGAGGTTTTCTTTTTGGCTTTATTTAATTAGTAGAAACATGCCATGATGTTATGTTAGTAGTAATTTTATTAGGAATTAAATAAATGTTCTTCCTATGTTCATATCTATTATCAACCCAAGAGGTAAGAGCAGAGGGAGTAATTGTAAACGTCAATATCAGGAATACATTTCTTACTAGATGTTCATCCGAATTAACTTTAGCAGTTCTTGGTTAAGAAAAATCATTCCTGGTACATACACATGATGGGCCTCTCTCTATGCTAGTGCATTTCATTGTATGCATTCAGCAAATAACTGAAAGTGGTCTCTGGCTCCATGGGGATGATGCTTTATATTCACAGATAGATGTAGCTCTCAAGACTAGACTTGGAAATCACAAAGGAAAACCCGACGAGTTGATTATTCTCACACCCAGGGATATCATCACAGTGGTACCTGCAGCAGAGACAGCAAAGGATCCGCCTCAGTGGCACCTTGTCCGAAAGCTTGTATAAAGCAGTTGCTAATCTAAGCAATGTCACCAGTGTGAAAGCTGCCTTCATGACTTCAGGGTTTTTTCTCTTTACAAAAGAGTAAGTTAGTTTTCAAATAGTGTAGTAGTTTCCTAGGGCTTCCACAACAAAGTGGCACAGACTGGATGACTTCAACCACAGACATGTATCTTCTCACAGTGCTAGAGGGCAGGAATCCAATATCAAGGTATTGGTAAATTTGGTTTCTTCGGAAGCCTCTCTCCTTGACTTGCAGATGGCCACCTTCTCACTCTATCCTCACATGGTCTCTCCTCTGGGCAAAATCCCCTGGCATCTCTCTGTGTGTCCAAAATTTATCTCTTTACAAGAACACCAGTCATACTGGGTTAGGGCCCACCCTAAGAGCCTGATTTTATGTTTCAATTTTTTTTTCCATTACTGATTTTAGAGAGACAGAATGGAGAGGGAGAGAGAAATAGAAACATCGATGAGACAGAATATTGATTGGCTGCCTCCTGCATGCCCCCCACTGGGAATTTGGCCCACAACTTGGACATGTGCCCTAACCAGGAATCAAACCGGTGACCTCTTGGTACATGGGTCGGCATGCAACCACTTAGCCACGCTGGCCAGGCTAAGAGCCTGATTTTAGTTTAATCACCTCTTTAAAGACCTTATCGTCAAATACAGTCACATCCTGAGGTACTATGTGTTATGGCTTCAATATATGGTTCTTGGCTGAACCCAGTTCAGTCTATAATAAAGGGCGTGCTTGTTAATGTCATATAATTGAGGAATTATTCTAATACATTTACTGTCCTCACCTGGTTCTGTTAATCTATTCAAGGAGGAAGATGCAAAGAGAGAATTTTATCCATAGTGACAGAGGATTTCAAAGCTTCACAAATGTCTTTTAGGGCTGAGGCAGGCTTGTGACAAATCTGTGTCATCTTTTTTAACAAGGAGGATTTATATTTCAAGTTGTATAAAATAGTCTTCACTATGTTGGAATTCCAGGAACCCTCATCTTCACCCTTTAATCTGACCCTTCTGAGCTGATTTACTCCTGTATACTCACAAATTTTCCCTGTCTAGAAAAAGAACATGTATTTGTAAACATCCCATAGAGGATGAATTAAGGCTTTTGTAGCCACTAATTTAACCATGTATTCTGGGCATATTCATTCTTATTCGATCTTTCATTTATTCTTCCAACAAATATTATGGACAATCTACTGCATATGCTGAGTATTGGGAGATGGTGGTAAACAAAAAGTATGACTCACTTTGCTCTGGAAAACAGGAGAACTATAGGAATGGTGCAGTTAAACTCCCCGAGAATAGATTTCTGGTGCTAACTTGGCATGTTGGCCCTAGATTCTTTTGGATCAGACACTAATTAAAATATTTTATTCCATGATTTGTACATGGTGGTAGAAATGTCCCCAAAATGCTTACATTTTGCTGCCTCTCATATTTTAAAGGATGATACTGGGTTCTGGAAATCATATGACTGGATTACTCAGCGCTGTGTCGGAAAATGGGATGTGGCCTGAAACACGGCCTTTGGGGATACTGAAAGATTAGTGCATCCCTCCAAACTCAACTCTGGTCAGTAAATAACTGCTATAAGTGTCAACCCAAGAGACAAATACACTGTGAGGTTCTTTTTATTTCCTGACCACGTACATCCCTTATGGTTTGGAAATGTAGTAGCTGTTTTGATTGGGTCTCAGAAGACTACAAATGCTCTGACCCCACAGCATACTTGCTTTCCCCATCTGGCTAATGGAAAGCAATCGCTCCTTCATAAGGTTGTTTCAAGGATTAAAAGAGATAATGTCTGTTAAGAGTCTGATACTGTGGTGCTCAATAAATCTTAGTTTATACAAGATGAGAGGCCGAAAGACACTTTCTACCACCACCATCAGCCTTCAAAATCTCCCCATTCATTAATCTGCCTTCTTCTTTCAGTATTAAAAAGTATGTTAAACAAATCTTTTATTAAGAATTAAAACATCCAATCAGTGAAGAGAATGCATAATTGGTCACAATTGTTAGATGACAACTTAGAAGCCCTGTGGGGAAAAGAGATGATTTCCTGGACAGATGACTGTATACATTCTGGATTTTGTATATGTTGCATGCATATTGGGGTGTAGTTGGGGGCAGCTAGGGTAGCAGACACAGCAGGTCTGTTGGGAGGGTATGAGGGGTCAGCTTTGCCCAGTTAATGAGCTCTCAATAGCAGATATTAGGAGCCCAAGAGGCTGCTGGATGTAACCCTGAAATGGTTGAAAGGAGAAAATTGGTCTCACATCAACTCAGTTACAATTTACCTAAAACTAATTGTAGAAAACGATGAGCTTCTGTTATCATTTTCACTGTAGTAGAAAATGTTTTATTAAAATTTATTCTTGGGTCTTAGCAAGATGGTTCAGTTAGTTGGAGTGTCATCTCATACACCAAAAGTTTGTGAGTTCAATGTCCAGTTAGGGCACATACTTAGGTTCCTGGTTTGATCCATACTTGGGGTGCATACAGGAGGCAACTGATCAATGTTTCACACTGATGTCTCTCTCTCTCTCTCTCTTTCTCTCTCTCCCATTGTCTTTCCCCTCTCTAAACACATATCCTTGAATGAGGATTAAAAAATATGTTCTTGGGAATAATTGCCTTTTCTTTTCTTCTCTTCAACTCTAATGTACTGTATCTGTAGCTCTGTTGATGAGTCTAAAACAAATCTAGAACTGAGTTTTCTTTGTTACAGTTTGGACTGTGGAACTAATCCAACCACCCGACAGGGTGCAGCAGGAAAACGTTAGATCATCCAAATCCCAATGGTGATGACGGAGAAGTGATGTGAAGGTGACTTAGGGTGCAGTGAGAAAGTTCAGCTTATGGGGCAGTATGAACTACCAGAGAATCCACCTGTGCTATAATTGTGCACAGGGCTCTAGGCTCATTTGTGTAGCAGCTTTTGCTATTGTTGTTTTCTTCTAATAGTTCTTTATTTAAATATAATGCGAGTTATACACTGTTGAATCAGCTCTGACTCCTGGCGACCCTGTGAATGAGTGATGTCCACAATGTCTTGCCCTTAAGAGCCCTGCTCAAGCTTATGGCTTCTTTTGTGGAGTCAATTGTGTGACACTTGGTCTTCCTCTTTTCTTTCTACCTTCTATTTTTCCCAGAATTACTATCTTCCAAAAAATCCTGCCTGCTCATGATGTACCCAAAGTAGGACAGCTTCAGTTTTGTCATTTTTGCCTCCAGCGATGTTTCAGGCTTAATTTGCTCTAGGACTCATTTTCTCAACTTTCTGGAAGTGCAGGATATCCGTAGAGCATTCCTCCAACACCATCTTTCAAATGAATCAGGTTTTTTTTTTTTCCCTATCAGCCTTCTTCACTGTCCAACTTTCACCCCCGTACATAGTAATTGGGAATACAAGGGTGTGGGTGATCTTAACCTTGGTCTCTAATGACACATCTTTGCTCTTGGTCATCTTTCTTGATTCTGCCATTGCTACCCTTCCAACTCTCAGCCTTCTGTTGATTTCTTAGCTGCAGTGTCCCTTTGAATTGATGACTGAACCTAGGTAAGCAATATCTTTAACAATTTCAATGACTTCATTGTCTATATTAAAGTTGTGTATTGCTTTTGCAGTCATGATTTTTGTCTTCTTGATATTCAAATGCAGTCCTACTTTGGCACTTTCTTCTATCATTTTTATCAGAAGTCATTTCAAATCATTGCTACTTTCTGCCAGTAAGATGATGTCATCTGTCTATCTTGTTATTGATATTTATTCCACCAATTTTCATTCCTCCTTCCTCTAAGTCTAGCCTAGGTTTTTACATGATATGTTCTGTATACAGATTAAACAATAGAAAGATAAAATGCACCCTTGTCTGACACCTTTGCCTGTAGGAAACCATTCTGTCTCTCCATATTCTGTCCTGACAGTGGCTTCCTGTCCACAATACAAATTAAAAACCAGGACGATAGAGTGCTGAGGCATGCCCAGTGTTTTCAGAACAGCCCATAGCTCTTCATGATCCATGCAGTCAAAGGCTTCTCTGTAGTCTATAAAATATAGACTATCCTTCTGACATTCTTTGAAGCACTCCAATAACGAGCAAACGCTCTCAATTGCCTCTTCCTTTTCTGAATCCAGCTTGTCCATCTCACTTCTTGCTTCATAGAAGGTGGAACCTTTATTTTATTACCTTCAGCATCACTTCACTTGTGTGGGAAGTTAGAGCAATGGTCCTAAATGTACTGAGCTCCTTGGCATCTCCTTTCTTGAATATTGGAATACATATTGAACATTTCCAATATGTGTATCACTGACTTATTCAAGGTTTATTTCCTCGCCTTGGTGATTAAGCTAATTAGAAGTTTGAAACTAGCAAGTACTTAAAATGTTTCTTATCTTTCCTGTTAGAAAAGTCAAGTTATATACGGAAGTTTATAGTTTCACACTCTGTTAACATTACAATCTAAAGTGAATTAGTTGTAAAATTAAAATGTGTTTTTTATTCTGAGTCATACTTGTAAAAAGCAAATAGAATTGTGTATATATTTATTTATTTATTAGGGATATTGTGTATATAATTATATGTGTAATATGTATATTTGTGTACATAGAAATGTGTATATATTTATATGTGTAATAAGCAGTTAATTAAATTGCAGAGATTAGTACAATAATATGTAAAGTTAAATTCACAAATTAATTCGGTAAATATACCAATAGGTAATTAATAACATTAATTAAATCTAATTCAAGAAACATATTCACGAAAGAGAACCTTGTAATGAACAATTATTTATCGCTATTACAGCATTTGTTTTATGACTAGCAGGAAGTCAGAGACAGAAAGATGGGGGATCTAATAACAACATAAAAATTGTGTTTAAAGAAAAAAAAATATCTAATTTTGGTTAGTTTTAATCTATTTTCTGAACATGTTTTGGGGGATAACCATAATTCAACTCTGCTTTTAAAATGGCAATAAGAAAATACTTAAAATATCCCCCATGTTATTAATGATAATTCAGCCATTTCTATATTGTGATCAATTAGGAGAGATAGGGATAGAGTTAAAAATTAAGGCTAAAAAAAAGATTTTTATAAAAGGAGAAAAGAAATAGAAGTAAGGAAAACAAGACTTAAGGTGTCACTGTAGCTGGTTGGCTGCTGCATCTTCCCTTGGCCTCTGTCTTCTGTCTCACCAAATTCGACCTCAAAGGTATTCGATTGTTTTTTTTTCCTTCCCTATAAATGTGTTCCCCTATGTTTAACAATGAGGCAAAATAAATACTAAATAAATAATACAAAATAAAATGTCTTGCCAGGCCCGTTTTGCTCAGTGGTTAGAGCATTGGTCTGCGGTCCAGAGAGACCTGGGTTCGGTTCCCGCTAAGAGTACGTACCTTGGTTGCATTTTGTCCCCGGCTCTGGTTGGGTCGTGCAGGTGGCAGCCACTTGATGTTTCCCTTTCACGTTGATGTTTCTCTCTCTCTCTCCTCCTTCCACTCTATGTCCCATTCTATCTGAACAAAAAATGGAAAAAATAAAATAAAATAAAATGTCTTGACCTGGAATTTTAGAACCTACTCTTAGGAATTCTTCCTAAGTGTTTTATTAAGAAAAATATATATACATTTACTGTAACTGAAGGAAAGAAAAAAGAGACTTAGCAAAAGTAAGGACAACCGATTGATGAATAACTTCCTTTATTTAGAAAAATATATTTTAGAAAACTCACCAATGGCCTAATTCAACTCAACTAGTAATTACATGAGACCCAAGAACCAAAGTTTCCCCATACCCATTCTCATAAAATTCTGTAATAATATTGTCTATTTTATGCTTTTAAAAATAATGATGAAAATAACAACATTTCTGTTTTTTCAAATGGGCTCAAAATAAGGGCCAGACTATCTTCTATTAAAAGATTTTATTTTCAATATGCTATGAGAAAAATTACAGAGCAAGACTACAAGTTGGCACACTAAATTATATGTTTCCACAATATCTTTGAATAGCTATACTCTTAATTTTAATGGAATTTTCTGATCATTGCCATAATATCTTATTATTTGAAATTGATCTTAGAGAGCTTTTAGAGAAGGTTCTCATACTTAGTACATGCCTATCCCCAGAAATTCTTTATAAAAGTTGTGATTTTCACAAGCAGCAGCTGTGGAGCTCGACTAGACTAAAATAATAGTCTAATTCACAATAGGGAATAATGTGAAGAAGACTTAGTATGCAATGGCAAAGTTCAGGATGAGTCAACCGTGTTCTTCAGCCATTTGGCCCAGTGATGGTTAAATACTCATTCAGATATTTACACAATTTGTCTCTACAGTGTGAAAGTCTGATTTGAGGGTTTAACATGACCATCAATACCCTGTCCAGCTTGCCCAAAGGAATTCAACCTTCCAAAGTTATGCAATAACCATTCACTGCATTACTTCTGGAGCCAAGGGTGATGCTAAGCTCCGGGGCATATCCTATGAACTGTGAACAAAATAGACACATTTCCTGAGTTAGTGAAGCTGAAAATCTCCCTCATCTTTCTAACATTTTAAAGGAGGAGCAAGATGAACAGCCTGTCCAAAGGTTTTAAGAGAATTAAAATAAATGCAGCTTCATTTTGACATCTCAATGTTTGTGACTAAACAGAGCATCCAAATGTGTGGTCTGAGACAATGTGTGGTGGGACTTAAGGACTTAGGAAGGCAAGGGGAAGGGAGAAGAGAAGCCAAGAGTGAGAGGGCTCTTTTGAAATCTATAAACAAGCAGAAAATGTCCACAGACAAGCGTAAAAGAAGCCCATAGATTTTGTGTGACCTTGTTGATAGCTCTCATGGATGAGTCAGTGTCATTTACAGATATTGAAATTAGAGGGCAGAAATAGAGGGGTATATGTTGTAATAAAATACTTAAAGTCTACTATGTCAAAGAGGGAAACATTTTGTTTCAGTGGGTATTAACAAAGTCAGACTTTGGGCCCAATCATGGGAGGATCCTTCTAAAATTAGAGCCATCTGAAAAAGGGGAGGGTGACTCTGGGCCTGTTGGGACATAAATTATTGGATAATTCAAGAGTAAATCAGGCATCCTCTTAACAGCATTGTTAGAACAAAACAGGACTATCTAGATGATTATAAGGCCCCTTCCTATGGAAATTCTGAGCAGAAGAGTAATTGTGTGTTTAACAAACTGGTCTCTGGGACTCTCTGTGGAAGCAGTTATTTTTCTTTTTCTTGACAGACCCAGAGGGTTTAGCAATGTTTATTTAGCTGTGTGTGTGTTAATCTAGACTGAATGTCCAAGGACTGTCACAGTATGAAATAATTCTGTGAAGAAAATGAAATTGAACTGTTCATCCCAGCTAGTCAGGACAATTGAAGGAGAAAACTCTAGAGGTGACTAAGTTTTTCTAAGGTAAAAAGAATCTGTGTGGTTGCATAGCCACACAGAGAGTATCATGAGAATTGAGTATCCCAGAGATAGAGATAATTTATGTGGTTATCAGTGCACCACTAAAACTGGAATATGGGAACGAGTGCATTATAAATAAAGTCAGGTCATTAACCTAGGAGCCAGGATATGGCCATAAAGAGAGCAATACTGTATTGCAGGAAATTAATTTGCTCTTTATGCCACCAACCTTTTAAATACTCTCAACTCATAAATTATATTACCTATATCCAAAAAGCTATATTGAAGTTTGTCTAAAAGATTGCAACCTTGACTTTTCTCAAAGAAAAAAAATGTTATTGTTTTTTTTTTTTTTTTATTGAAGTGATTTTTATTAGAACAGTAATATATGACATCTCTATGCAGAAAGGGAAAGGAATACATTTTGATATTTATGAATTCTAAATGCAAGGCTTTTAATGCCACATACATAAATATGCTCTCATGTTAAAAGGTGTAACAGGATTATATGAAATTCAGAAAAAAGAATATTTTAATCAGGTAATGGATATCCACAGCTCGCGCCTCAGCTTAACATAAAGACTTTCTTCTTTATATATACATGTTTTCCCCATTTTTTCTAACTCAACTTCTCTGTTAAAAAAAAGAAACAACCTTTTATGATTATGAAGGTAGCATATACTCCTTGTAAAAAATTGAAGGAAAAGTACAAATATATATACATATCACACATGTATTTTATTTTGTGTTCATTTTAACTCCAATGACCCTACACCTCAGGTTAATAAAACAATAAGGGCGAGGGTGGGGTGGGAGGGAAGAGATAAACCAAAGAACTTATGCGTATAAGCATAACCAATGTACATAGACAGCAATCCTGGGGGGTGGGGGTGGGAGGAGAGTATCAATAGGGGAAAAAGGAGAAACATCTGTTGCAAAAATAAATTAGTTAAATTAAAAATAAAAGTATGGGGAAAAGGCAGTATAAAAATAGTGAGATGACATGAAAACACCCAGGTAAGTAGGTCATATAGCACACCTGTATGGGAAAACATGTCTCCATGAATTATTACACAATATTTATTTGAAGAACCTGGTTCTCAAGCTAGTGCAAATTTCTCCAATGACATATGATTCCTAATATGGTCACCAGTTGAACCTATTTGTGCTTTTTTCCCATACAAATTGGTTGCTTCCGGCAACAAAATGCGTTCACTTACCTTCACACACATTAAGCTGAGTCTTAACTTGGGGTTTCTCTCATTTGACATTTTCCCTCTGGTATTCCCTCTGGTCTACCTGGTAAAAACTTCCCATCTTTCAAATCTCAGCTTGATGTGTTACTGTTTCCAGGATACCCTTTCTGCCTCTCACCAGGTAGAACTGACTCCCCTTTCCACTCTCCAGCCAGCTTTGCACCCACACCTGAAACACTTTAGTTCCATATACATATGCAGCCCTCTTCCCTATACTCTGAGCTGCTTGAGGGTAGAATTGCTTTCCAATGTCTGCATACTGGGTCAAGCATGATGATGGAGAGTTAGTGCTCAATAGATGTGTTAACTGAGTGAATTAATGGTTGAATTGATGGAGGTTGGTCATGTAAACTAAATATATGCCTCTATGAAAATTGTCTTTTTATGAATATATTAACCAAAAGAAGCCTGTTTTCCAAATGTCAGAAGCAATAATTCATAGACAAGTTAGGTTATTTAAAAACAGTGTGTATTACTGCATAGAAAAAGAAAAGGGCTATGCTAAACGAGAAGGGAATGAGGAAAGTTGTGGTCCAGAAGGGCTGCGGAGACAAGGCGATGGTTTAGCTCCGCTCTTGTAAGAAGTAGAGAGGTGTAATCAGGAGGCCCTTGTACAAACATCAGCAGATGTGGGATTCAGGTCTGGAGCTGCTTTCTGTTAGCTTATTAATTAACTTAGTAAATTAATTAATATCCTTGGGGTTGAGTTTATTGATCAGTAAAATGTGCTTATTAGATTAGATCATCTTTAAGGTTACTAGTTGTTCTGATTTTTAAAGATAGGGAATAATGATATAGTGTAACAAATTAAGATTTCAGTTCAAATGCATAAATAATTAGAATTGAGGAATGAAATATGATTCTTATGAGTATATTAGTAATTTTTCTTTTATTGATTAGCCAAAATCAGGGGATCTGAAAACCCCCATCCCCTCACCCCCTCCACACAAGCCTCTTCCTCTGGGCCCCTTTTGTTGCTTCAAGGGTAAGAGCAGCTTCTTTCCCAGGAGGTATTGTTTTCACATCCTTTGACAAGTTACAGTGTTACCTGGGAAATAGGACCAAGGGTAGGTAGGCTTTACTGTTGGGTGAAGAATTAAAGAGATTAGAACCCAGGCTGTTCCTTTCTTATTCTCTTCCTTCCTTCCGCAACCACTAATTGATAGTATGCTGTGTCAGCATGCACCAGGTGCTGACGCAGCTGGGAGTGCTTAGGGGCCAAACACATCATCCCAGGGGAGCTTGAGAAGCTAGGAGTAGGTGGACATGAATTCACGGAGGGAGGGAGGCTAAAATGTCCGTCCAAAGGGTGAGTAAAGCCCTGTCGCTTCACAGTCACGAAATAGAAGCTACAACAAAGGTCTGGAAATCAGGACACCTGGTTTATCTCTCTCTGCCTAAGGGGGCCTGAAAGGTTAAAAAAAAAAAAAAAGCACCATTTGAATATCTGCTCTGATTCCTGTAGCAAGACAAGGGCTAAACTTGAAACCTTATAGTATTCATAATGTGCTGTCTCTTGTTTGCACTCAAGAATCCCTGACATAAACTACCTCTGAGGCTTGTCCTGCTAGAACTAAATCTCTTGAGAGGATCACTAAGCCCATTTAATGGAGAGATGAACAAAAGCCTATGAGCGTGGCCAGAACTACCCTCTCCTTGGCCAAGCTTACTGCATCAACCAAGTTCTGGGGGAAGAATAATTCTGTTTGGACAGTTTATTCCTGCCAATTGGAGGGAGATTTATGTACTGAAAATATTGGTGTTTCAAATTTATATATCTATATATTTATGCCTATATATCTATCTCCGTATCTCTGTGCAAAGTAGAATACTTGCTATTCTTGAATCACGGCCAAAGATTTTTTTTGCAACCATTGGGTACTCTCATCTCTGGAAACTGGTTTCAAATCTCTGCAGGAACCCAGAGGAAGGTAAAGTAAGTGATAAACATAAAAGGGCAAAAGGGGCAAAGGAGTGAGCAAAGAAACATTTAGGGACCATGGCCCTAAAATTTGTTTATGTAAAACTCTCCATGCTGTTCTGCCTGAGATTATTCTCTTTCTGACATTCCTCCTCTTCTGGTCACATCAAACTGTGAAAAATATTTCTGAGTCCTTTAAAATATTTGACTTGAATGACGTCTTTCATTTGTGGTTAGTGTTAAATCTACAGTTAAGGCAAATTCTTACTTAAGGAGCTAGTCTACATTTCAAAAAGAAAACAGCCATTATCTACTGCCCCTACTGTTACATAAGAATGAAAATGGAATGGGAAAAAAAAGACTTTCAGAATTTATTTCCCTCATTTGGTAATAGCCTTAGGCCTAAAATCTCATCTTGTAGAACATCACCTGTCTAGCTTTAGTTTTAGTCAGCTCAATTCTATGGCCATACATTTCATGAAAAGCATGTTATAAACTCAAGAAATTAAATTCTCCACGGATTTATGTGGGATTCAGAAAATGCATCCCCACAACCCACAGGGGAGCAAAATGGCTCTGTTTCCACAACTACTGAGAATCACTGTGCATTTCTTTCTGAGAGATGCAATAATTAAAGTCAAGAAATTTAGGTAAGCAGGCAATATCAGAGAAACCCAGCCAATAATAAGACATCATTCTGAGCAGGGAGTAAAACAATGAGAGTACAGGAGCAGGCAGTCATCAGAGATTCAATCAAGTAAGCAGCTAGTGTTAAATTATATTTGCAAGAAACAGGATTCTAAAAAAAAAAAAAAAAAGACATTTCTGGAGCAATTATTCTGTCCATTATAGTTGGGTTGGGTGGGTGATTGCTGAATGCTAGACAAGGCTATATTTCCAAGTGTTTTAGATATAGGGTAGGTATGAAAGACTGTATGAAAGACTGTATAATAGCCTCCTAAGATGCCCAAGTTCTAATCCATGCAGCCTGCGAATATGTTAGATGACATGGTGAAAGAGATTCTGCGAATGTGGTTAAATTAGGGATTTTGAGATAGGGAGATTATCCAAAATTATCTGGGTGGTCCCAATGTAATCACCAGAGTTCATATTAGTAGGGAGGCAGGAAGATCAGAATCGGTAGTAGGAGATGTGATATCAGAAGCAAGAGTTTGGAATGATGCAAAGAAGAAACCAGCAGCCATGGAATGAAGCTGGCTTCTAGAAAAAGAAAAAGCAAGCTTATTCTTTCCTCAGAGTTTCCAGAAGGAGTCAACTATGCAGATATCTTGACTAGAACCCGGTGAGATTTACTTGGGACTTCCTACCTCCAGAACTGTAAGAGAATAAATGTATTGTGTTAAACAACTACATTTGTGGTGATTTGTTACAGAAGCAATGGGAAAAATCATGTAGGTTCCGGGGACTCAGGGGGATAGTTAAGTGTCTAATTTTCCGTTCTTACCTACAAAGTATGGGCTAGGTTCAGGAATATGACATCAATTTACAATAACATTTCTTAAGTGCATTGCTCTTTGGAAATTACTTTCACGTACATCTTTTAGAAGTAAATTACAAGATCAGAAACTTTTCCAGAACCCTAAGGTTTAAGGTATTTAGCTAGATTTCCTCAACTCTGAACACTAAGACAAGGATTGGTCCCACAGTTTAGAGGGAAGTGATCTCTGAGTTGTAAAGAGTTTTTGGAAGTGTGTAGAATATGATAGTTTCGGATGGACTTCCAGGTCATATACTTCAAGGATATTATTATAAATTGAAGTCATCTTCATGAGCCTAGGACCACTTTGTGTGTAAGAACTGAAAAATTAGATCCTTGAGTTATTTCCCTGAGTCTCAGAGGCCTAAAATCTTAGGCAGTAATGAAAATAGTTTTCTAAGAGTATTGACTTAGAAGTCTTTCTAAGAGACTTGAATTGCAAATCATTTTTCTTTGGAAGTCTCTAATGTGTCACAATTATCTTCACTAGATTCAAAAATTTAGTTAAGTGTTTTGTGCATGAATGTGTGTATATGAGTATATGTGTGCATGTGTATGCAGTTTATATGCATGTTTAACCCATATATACTAAATACAAAGAAAATAATCAATCTAGAACAATGAATTGTTATGCAAGTGGTCATTCTAGTAATCATTGACTAGAAATGGCTCACAATGTTAAATATTGATAAGATTGTATCATGTGCACACAGAACCTTTGCATGAAAATCATAAATGAACATTTATTTTTCAAATATTTTTTGGAAATTGAGTAAAATTTTGTTGTTGAGATATTCAATAGTCATTTTGGACAACTAATTCACTGATATATCATTAAAATTCATGTTATCATCTCCCACTACTGATACAGAGTAAAAAAATATAAGTTAATATTTACAGTTCTGAAATGGATGTTATGCATATTTTGGGTTCATCCAAATATAGGAGGCTGAAAGCCACTGAAAATATTTTTCCAACATATTAGCTAGATTAAAAAATACTAGATTTGTAAAGCTAAGCCATCTGCTATTATCAATCTGGTATTGCTTCTATAGGGAAGAGTGTTCACAAGTGTTCAGTACCAATAATTTTTACTTTTTCTTTATTGAATCAAACTATTAAGCAACAATAAAATTCCTTCCAGAATTAAAAAAAAAAATACAGATTGAAATCTGCTGCTTATTAGAAATAAATATATTCATCAAAATTAATTAACAAGACAAAATTAATATAATCACTTCTTTAAAAACTAATTTAAAGTACTTAAACATATATTTAGACTATCCTTTGAATAATACTATCACAGAAAATTATAAAATATTATTTTGAATTTGAATTGTAATGAGTAGAGAGGCATTCAATCTTAATTAACTAGCTGAAATTTTCTCCCAAGTGCAATTTAACATTTCTTTGTGATGTTCTCCCAAATGAATGAAAAATAAGAAGGGACATCAGTATTCCCTACATTCCCAGATTATCCACTTTCAAATAGAACCCATTTATCCAGAATAAACAATAAAAACATAAATGCCCAAATATCCCAAAACCCTACTCTAGCTCATACCAAATTTGTCTATAATAATTTTTTTTGTGAAAAAAAATGTTGTACACTCATATTTTATCCTTAATTTAGTAGATGCTTAAAATGTTCAAAAGTGACTTACAAAGGAGACCCTATCACAAAATGGTCTGAGTCCCTCAATGTATGGAAATGATTAAGTAGGTACATAAGAAACATTTGGGGAATATGTGTTTCCACCCTATGTATGTCTCCAATTTAGAGACACTTGGAGATAAATAAATGAAAACAGAAACAAAACTAAAGATGTTTTAGAATTCAGATGCTCTGAGGCACTTAATATAATTTTTAATCAAAAGATGTATGATGTCCTAACAAAATAAGGTAAAACAGTTAATAAGAGTACAATTCCCACTTACAGTCTTATAGAATCCTATTGTACCATATTTCATTCATTCTAAGATGCAAATACATGTTATGTATAAACGTCTCTGAAATTGGTATACATTTTATAATCTATGGTATGACATAATTTAGTAAAATGTTTGGGTTTTTTTCCTGTCCTTGTCATACCTGAAATAATGATGCATCTTAAATAGTTTCTTATATTTGATGAGTTTGGTTAAGTTTAAATAATGTCTGTGGCAATGGCAGAAATAAAAGTAAAATAGGCAGATTGTTACTTTGTGAAGAATAAAAAGTGATAACATTTAATATAAACATTAATGTCCCAAAATGTGTTCTCTGGACTTTTTGTTTACTTGAAGTTGAAATAAACACAAAATTATACACTTGTTTTTGGTAAGTCATGCAGAAACTTATCTATTTGGAACTTAAGTAATCTATGCAACAAAGTCCACTAGAGCATAACAAAAACACAGAAGGCAATGGGAAAATAGCTTCTTTAGTAATTAAAACAGTTTCAATAAGGCTGTATTTGTTTATATACTCTCTTCCTTTAGACTTTATTTTCTTTTATATTTATAGATAATTCTAATGACTATGTTCATCTAGTTTCCAATTTATGATGGGTCAATGTAACAAATTTGAAAAGGGGCATATTGTCCACTGAAAACCTGAAAGCAAGGGAGAAAACAGGGTGTGGATAGCTGAGTCACAAAGATCAGTAATATAGTTCTGTCCAGTTGAAGTGGAATCAGTCACACATCCTTCAGGAAGTCCATAGGACAGTGATTTTCAGCCTGTGTACCACAAGAATTTTTAAAACATGTAATACCCAACTATTTAGTCAGGGGCACTAACCTCTTTTCCCTCAGACTGTCAAACAAACAAACAAAAAACACAACAACGAACACAATAATAGCCATCTGGTGTGAAATTAATCAAAATTATATCTATTTTTCATCAAATCAGCAAAAATTATATTTTTTGGTAAGCCACAGAATTTCAGTAATTAGTTTATATGTACTATGAGATGAAAAAGGTTGAAAATCACGGCCCTAGGGTATCACTGTTGGAATTCAGAACTCAAACTGAATGTCATGTTAAGTGAGCCTAAGTCATTAAACAAAGTCTAAAGTACTCTCTGTATACCTTATTTATGAGGTTGAATTTGAATGTGAGCAACACAGAATTTTAGATGTCTTAGTGCCTAAGAAGATTGAACACCATCAGGTAATTCATCCTTGAAAGACTTGGCTAAGCAGGATTTTCTGTTCCTCTTATTTGGTATTAACTGTCTGTATGTCTATGTATCCAGCTTATTATTGCTTTCAATACGCTAATATTTATTGAGCACCTACTAGGCCTGGCACCATTTTAAACACTGGATATGTGGCAGTAGACAAATGAGACAAAATATGTTTCCCCAAAGGCTTATATTTTAAGAGACCAAGATAGTCCAAATAAATAAAGTAAATGTACAGAACTTCAAAAGTTGGAAGTGCTAAGTAGAACCAGAAAGCAGGGAAGGGAGAAAGGATTGACTGTGTTTGGAAGTTGCAATTTTCAATAGATTTGTTAGAAAAGATCTTTACAGAGAAGATAATATGTGAGCAAAGAACTAAAGGAGGTGACAGAGTCTGGTGGAAGATCAAGTATAAATGTCCTGCCATAGGAATACACCAGGTGATGTGAGGAAGAGATATCAGATACCAGATAATGGCACATGTAAAATACCTATTATATTGGGCATTGTAGGCACTGCGAGGTCTTAGATTTCTATTGAGATATAGGATTTTGAGCAGTGGTGTGATATAACCTAATTTATACCTTCAACACATTAGCCACAGTTTTGAGGGTATATCAAAGAAAAGCAAGGTTGGATCCTAAGAGACCAATTAGCTATTGTGATAGTCCAAATGATGGTGGTGGAGGGTAGCAGTGGAGATAGTGAGAAATAATCATATTTTAAATAAATTTTGAAGATAAGAGTGAATAGATTTTGTTGAATTACATATGGCATATTAAAGAAAGAAATGAGATTAGTACATTGTCAAAGTTTTAAGCCTGAGGAACAAGAGGAACAGAGTTGTCATTCCAGAGATGAGGAAGACTGAAGAAGACCAGGTTTGAGAAAGAAGCATGAGAATTCAGTTTTGGCTATGTTATGTACGAGATACTCACTAGACATGTTCAGAGAGATGTCAATGAAGGAATTGGTCATTGAAAAACTGAAGACTTGAGTGATGAGAAGTTAAGTGAAAACCAGTAGCTACCATCTATTGAATTAGCACTATGTGGTAGGCATTGCTTTAAGTGTTTTACGTACATGTTCTCATTTAATCTTCATAATAGCCTTATTAAATTATTATGATAGTTTTACAGAAGAGGAAATTGAGACTTATGTTTAAATAAATTGCTCAAAGACACATAGTCAAGCCTATGTTTACCTTACTCCAATTGTGGTTTTAGCCAGTTGTATATTACCAAGAGGTGTATGGAAAAGGGGCACCAAAAATTTCCAGGCAGGGGGAACAACATATGCAAAGTAGAGGGGCCAATGGGACCATGCCCTCTTAGGAAAACTGAAAGCACAGAGAAGTAGTCAAATAATCAGCTTCCAATGAACTAATTCTTTTTTGGCACCTTATAATTTAGACCCGTTTTCTCATAGATATGCATGTTAATCCCTGCAAGAAAGGAAAATGTTTTTATTATCAGTATTCAATGAGCAGGGAAATAGACTTACAGAACTGAGTTCACAAATTTAGTCAATTACAAACTAAGGTTTGAAAGTGAACTTCTTTCACCAAAACAAAGTAATTTTTACATTTCTAATTGTTTTAAATTTTGCCATGTACCCACTTAGGAGGTGAAAAAATATACATGAGAATACATATATTTTGATTGTGAAAAAACATGAAAATTGGAAAAGAATTTACGAGGCAAAATGGGTGATGTGGAAGATAATTAAAATAATAGCTGTCGTTTTTTGAGTACTTAGGATGTACAAGACACACAGCAGTTGAAAAGGAGATTCTATTAGGATCTAAATATTAGGATGAGGACATTGAAGCTGAGAAAGAATAAAGAAACTTGCTGGAGTTGCTTTATTTTGTAGCCAGGTAGAAACAGAATCAAGTCATGAACCAAGACTGTGTGAAATCAGAGTTCAGACGCCTAACAAGTTGGTCCACCTGGGTGGTACTTCATTTGTTGTTTTTACAAAGTCAAAGGTGAAATTCACAATTGTGAGGAGCTTCTCATGAGTGAGAAATTATTTTCGAAATCACAGTTAAGTGTGGATTTGTGTTCACCCGCCCTGAACGGCTTTTCACTCTAGTTTTGCACACGCTTGTATCACAGCTTAAGACAGCAGATGGCCCTCTTGCGTTTTCTTTCGCTTACCTCTGTCTGTAAACAACTAAACAGGGTTTGGGGGAGGTAAAAGGGAAACGCAAGGATTAAGCTAAAAAACCTTGATTATCCCGATGCTTCCCCTCATGCCAAGCTCTTTTAAAAACAGGAAACCACATAAAATAGAAACGACTGCTCAAGGCTTGTGAAATTCACAGCCTGAATATTAACCCCGAGACTGAGGAGTGCGCTATTTCAGCGCTGCGCCAGGGGTCGGAATGCATCAGGAAAGAGTATTTATCGGTTATCAAAAAGCTGAAAGGCTTTATGCTCCAAGGTGTGTGTTATTAATGTCAGTGGAAGCTGTGAGGATTAATTTCCTTTCCACCTGAAAAAGAAAGAACAAAGATAAAAAGCGCTTTAAAGGGAGGACAATACCAGAGACTCACAGACAGCGCTCCTACACTCTGGGGAACTTGCGTCGGCCCTGAGAGCTGCGGCTGGGGCGGGATCCCTGTCCGCGGTGCTGAATCTCAGTCTAGTCTGTAGGTTGCCAGAACAATAAAGGAGCCAAAAAAACCGACCTCCCCAATTATCCAAACCAAGGGAAAAGACTGCAGTATAAGAAAATGTCTGGAAATAAAATAATTAACACAGCTATAATAATACGAAGCTTAATCTCACTCTGTTCAAATTAATATAATAGACACATATAAAGACAAAAAGAAAAAACCTTGCAAAGCAGACTAGGATACGTTGATTGAGAGAATTGTACTATATTTAAAAGGCCACCACACTTACCATTTTGCTTCTTTGAAAAATTCACTAGTAGCTTTAGGTAAATACGTTTGTTTTAATTGTGAAGTCATTTGGATCTTCCAAGCTATAATATCTGAAATGTCCAAATGGCCCATCTTTGATAATGGAAGGTAGGAGTAGCTAGCTACTTTTTATGTTCAATAGTACTTATTTTAGTGAATTTTTAAAAAGACATACTTTAATAGCCTTTTGTTAGATGTATTAAGCTCTGAAGATAGTCTTACCTTTTTAAGCATGAGCATGGCAACACAACATTAACACACACTTAGTAGAAATGAAAGAACAAAGATATATAAAACAGACAATAAAGTGCCAGAGATAGAGAAAAATAGTTAACACAACCCCTTTTCTCACTTTTATAATCTCATGGGTGATTAGCGGTTGTAAATTTCTGGAAAAATTAATTACTCCTACCTATTCCTTTTAATATTGTGGTTATTTTGTAGTTATAATATAGCAAGGTAGGGAAAATAAACTAACAGAGTATGTACTTTAATGTTAAGTATGATATGTATTGTCCTAACTGCTATGGACCCAAATCTACACACTCCCTTTACTTTAAATTCTCTTCCTCAAGAAAAAAGGTGTGTGTGTGGGGGGGGCATCTGTAATTCTTTTAATAATAAAGATAATTTTTAAAAGTTTTTCCCCCAAAAGAGACTTGTTAGCAAATATGGAGTGAATAGAACAAATAACAGCTGAGCAGTAATTGCTTACATGAAGAAATTGTGGAAAAGTTCTGCAGAGAAGAAGGTGTCTAGCCTTTCTGTAATCAGCCCTTGGCTGAACTTCTCCCATTGGCCTGATTGCAAGTCTTTGTAGTACTTTACTGCTTATTCATGAAACAAAGAGAAAGAGTGTGTTGGTTCAGAACTCCTCCCAGGGTTGCTTTTAGAGTGTGTCTCTTCTTTCCGGCTCTGAAGCGGTCACCAGAGAAGTGATGGTTACCAGTTTCTGATTACCAAATGAGTCCTCTTTCCTTCATTCTTCACTCTGGATTGTGAGAAGTCTAATTTGGGCATTTCTTTTCTTTACCTTCCTGTAATAGTAAACAAAACAGCTAAAAGAGAAAAGGAAAAGGTAAGAAGCCACAATAGCAAAAGCCACAGTCCCTCTGTCACTCGGAGTGTATCCTAGAAACCACAGATCTGTATCATCCAAGCAAAAAGTGATTTCTCCCCCCGCCCAGCCTCCTTTCCTAGGGTGCTCCCCACTTGATCCCTCCCTCTAAGGCCTTCATATTTTCACTTATCCAAGACAGAACACTGTCAGGGACGCAGGCAGGAAATCAAGGAGAGGAGGCAGCACTGTTGTACTTGAATTTCAGACACAGTTCATATGGCTTTGCCCTCTGACAGAACTTCTCTACCCAGGGACGCTAAAGTCGGTATCTCAGTTTGGACTGTCCCTCAGTCTGGTTGCTTTTTGTTGTCATTTGAATACTGTGATACCCTCCCCCAACCTTAATATTTCTACTGTGACTTCTTCAATTTTCCATTGGGTGTTTATCCTATCCAGCTGCTGTTTTGTAGCAGCTACAACGGCTGTATCTCCTCCTCCAATTGCTAGAGAGCAAATTTGGGAAGGGGATCTTCCTAAGTCACATTGCCGTATCTTCTCACCTCCCCTTCCTCCCTCCTTTTTGCTCTGTGTTGCCTTTTCAAATGACTAGCCTATACCCTTCCTGGCAGCAGAAGGGAGTCCAGCAAGTTTGGGTGGACTAAGTAAGGACTGGAGGCGCCTCCCTCCTCAGGGCACACTCCTCCTTCCCAGCCTCCATCCTACCTCCTCCTCCTTCCCAGGGTAGGGTGGCTTTGGTGCCAAAGGAATTATTGGGGAGGGCAGAAACCACCTCACCCTCCAAGCCGCAGCTTAGAGTTTTTGTGAACCGGGAGACACGTTAAGATCCAGAAGCCCCAGCTAGGCCGCGGAAACCTCGGAAGCCTGAGTTTCATCTAAGAAAAAGCGCAGCGTTATTCCTCAATTCCATCTGCTTTGGTTCAACCTCTTAGCACCCCACCCCTTGCAATCCATTTAGCTGTCTTTATTATTTTTAATAATATTTTAAAGTTATTTTTATATATATACATACATTTCTTTTTTCTTTTTGAAGAGAGACAGAGGAAGGATACTTGGGGGGGGGGGGGTGGAAACGAAGCGCTTTGATTAGAGATCTCCAAGGAGAAGATTGCTCTCTCCAGATGCTGATTTCCAAAGCACTTGACAATCACCGGCAGAACCCAAGAGCAGGCGGCAGCGGCGGCAGAGGCGGCGGCGGCAGCCGCCGGGCAGCTTCAGCCAGGCGCTGAGTCCTGCCCAACGCACACTGGTCAGACCGACTCGCGGGGTCCCGGCCGGGACCTGTCCTCCATCCAGTGCCCTGGAAGAAGGCGGCCAATTCTACCGCCTGCCGAGAAGGCGGGCAGGGCAAAAAGGCAGCACGAGTGGTGGTGGCGGCCCCGGAGAAGGCTCTGGCGTCGCGTGGTGACCAGCGGCGCCCGCGGCCCCAACCCCACTCCCTGCTCCGACGCGTCCAGAAGCCAGCGGACACGACCTCGGGCTCTGGGTGCTCGCCCTGCCGCGCCCAGGGCGCATCTGCGCACCTGGCCCCGCGATCCGCGGAGAGGACGATGGGTCCCAGTCGGGACTAAGCGCCCCTACCCCTCTTCCCCAACCCCTCCGGCGTCCCCCATCCGCCTGCCCCAAGGCGAGCAGCGGTCTCGCCGACTCTTTCCTCTCCAGTGCCCCCAGCTCCCTTCCCCCTGTCCTCGACCTCCCCGGGACCCATTCCCGGGCCACCATGGCCGCGGCCATCGCCAGTGGCTTGATCCGCCAGAAGCGGCAGGCGCGGGAGCAGCATTGGGACCGGCCGTCTGCCAGCAGGAGGCGGAGCAGCCCCAGCAAGAACCGCGGGCTCTGCAACAGCAACCTGGTGGATATCTTCTCTAAAGTACGCATCTTCGGTCTCAAGAAGCGCAGATTGCGGCGCCAAGGTCTGTGTGGGTCACTTTTGGGAGTTGCACCCTCGGATCTCCCCATCTCCCGTCTGCATGGACCTTTTTGGGTTCCCCCTTTCCTCCCTCAGTCTTCCAGTCACCCCCCCCCCCCCCAAGAGGCTCCATTAGGAGCGCTCCGAGCGCCTTCCGACCGCTGGAGCTGGGAACCTGCTTTCAGGCAACCTGTAGCCCCTGAAAACTCAACCCTGCCAGAAGCCGGCAAGTTGGCCCGGTTCTGCCGGCTGCCTCTTGGCTCTTGAGTCTCATGCGGGCTAGGTTCCAGAGAAAATGTTTCTACCCGGAGGGTCTTGCCCCCCACCCGCTCGAATACTGGGCAAAGATCTCCTCAACACCTCGGAGTCGCGCTGGCTGCTTCCAGTCTGATTGGAGGTGTCAGGAATTTCTTTGTGTCTGGCATCACTTGGCCTCCCAGGTCGTCTGGAAACCTCCTTGGCTCCTAGACCTCGGTGAAATGTGGTGATCCCCACAGTGCCTTCAGCAGGGGCTGGTGTAAGAGAAGTGTGTGGAGGATGTGTGTGTGAACTAAGGGTTAGTTCAATTGAGATTTAGGGACAGCTGCTTAGCCTGCAGCCTTGAGCACGATGCAGAAAGGAGCTCAGACTAAGGAACAATGAGTCTTAATTGGGGGTTTGGTGAAGTATACATCCCCAATACGTATCAATTTTATTCAAGGACTCGCGAGTTACATGAGGCAAACCAAGCAGTTACTACATACAGATGACTAGAGTAGCTGCCTTACTACATACATTTAATGTATATATAAACAACTAGTTCCCAGCATGACCTTCTTTTGCTACCTTTGAAATATCAGGGTTTGAGAAAGCAACTCACTAAGGAGCCAGAGCCCCGAGGCTTTTGTTCATCTCTGCTTGTCTCCACATCCAGTTGCTAAGGGCGGTTGCTTCCAGAGCATGTGGGGTGTTCTGTGGGAGAAATGGGGATTGCTTGCTTTTGATAACTATGTGGGCTTGTCAGGAAACATCAAAGGGTATATTTACGTTAATAGGAGTATATGTTTGCCCAGCACACTGTATTCTCAGTTCCCAGCTGTATTTGTTTTAAATGTCCTGTTGTTCCAAAGACAGGAGAGAGAAGCATATGCTATACATGTGAATCTATGTGAGTGTTCCACACATTTACAGATTTATGACCAAAAGTTTTAATGCTCATTAAAAAAAAAGGCTAATACTAAATATTTTAAAAGGACAATAGCTTATTGTCACAATTAGAAATTGGAGATTACTTGCTCTTAGAATCAAGCTTAAAAGGAAAATGTCTGAGAAAAATCAGAGCAGCTGTTTTAAGGGAGATAAAATTATAAAAATATAATATTTATTATGAAGTATTTGGGGATAATGATATTTTCAGAACAGTGTGGAAGCCATTATGGAAATAGGTTTTCAAATTTTCACTTTAGCCTGGAACTTTATCCAGCAAACCGTTGTATTAGAAGACCAACTTGACTGTTTTAAATATTGTTGATCTATGGAGGGTCACATTATCGTGACTTAAAGTGTCTGCTCTCCATTTATTTCATCAGATTATCTTTTAGAACACAGCTTTCACCAGGTAGAGCTACAAATTTGCCATCTACTTGAAGTAAATAAACATATTATCTTCTAGAAAAGATTATTTTAATATAAACAATAATTAAAACTTATTTTGTATTTTTTTAAAATACACAACCAGTATATTATTTTATAAATATGTACAGGAAATGTTTTGTGTCATATTGGGTAATGAAGGAAGGTTTGCTTTACACTTTTGATTTTAAAATGGGGTTATACTTTTTTCCCAGATATAGAAAGACACCTGAACTCCCTAATAGTCTGTTTCACTATTTCAAACCTGACTGCCCTCTTGGTATTCATGAGTTCAAAGTGATATGCATGCCTCAATGATCTGTAAGAAAATATATTTGAGGTCGCTTTTGCAATCTTATTTTTGATGGGAGAATGGAAAAGAAGATAGTCTAGAAGGAAATTTCATCAGAACCTCTTCTTTTATCCTCTTTATATTTCTTATACATAAAGAACTATATTATTTAGTGAAGAAAAAATATAGTTATATTTTTGAGTATCAGAAAGAAATTAATTTATTATTAATGTAAGCAAAATAAATATTAAAACTTTATAGTATGTAAATTATATATTAATATAATATGCATTTATGTTATATATAATGATGTATAATTATTTCAATGTTTCATTAAATACTCTTGTAGGAGGTATTTTTATTCATATTTGCCCTTGCCTCCAATGCTCATTCTTTGCATAAGAATAGCCTCCAGTATATGTCTTCATATTTGAAAATCATTAATTTGACAAATAGTTATTTAATCTTTATGATATGTCAGGTTCTGCTTCAGGTATTTTATGTAGAGCAGTGAATAGAATGGATAAAGTCCTTCCCATCATGGAGTTTACAAATATGGGGTAGAAAGTTATTGCTTATGGAAAGGAAGAAATTACAAAACTCAAAGTCCTGTAAAGCATAAAGAGGGCTGAGATAGGGATCCATGGGGAGAGAGACTGAATTAGAACAGGTAGTTAGAGTGGGCCATTCTGAGAGCTACAGGTTGAGGGCTGACCTCTGAGAAAAATGCAAAGATTTAGAGTAATGTATGTGTGTAAAGACCCTGATGTGGGAAGAAATTTAACCTGTTAGGAAAAACAAAGAAGGTGTGGAAACTAAGTACACTTTCGTTATATTATCATAGTCTATTTTGGCTGAAGTTCACATTTTGACATGTAAATATAAACACATTTGACATGGCAAACATAATAAAAATAACTTCATATTTTGTGACTTTGGAAAGGTTAATATACATTTCCTAAGTGTATAGTTTCTTTTTCCTTTTAATGCTTCTTTAAGTAGTATTTAATTTAATGTGAAGAGTATGACATATTCACTTATGCTCTTTTGGGTAGAGCCCTATCTCCCACTCTGATCACGCCTGACCCCTATAGAAGAATGCTTTTTGCACTCGTTGTACCATTTTGTCTTCTTATAAAGGACAGGTTTTTGCAAGGTGTCATTTTGTGGTTGTGTGGCACCATTCCAGACAACCTTTCCAGATTCTGTCCCACCTTTCCAGATTCACCCCCCTTGATCCTTCCCCTACCTCTACAGACTCCAAGCACCATTCAGAGTTCCCCAAATTAGCTACATGGTTTGAAATCCCTGTGCTTTAGTCTGTGCATAGAGTCTTCTGTCTTCCATCTCCACCTGTTGAAATTATTTACATTTCTTAAAGCTTGGAGAAAACGTCATCTCTTCTGAGAAGTATGTCCTCATTGAAGATAAGTAAAAATAATATTTCTGTGGCATTTTATTAAAAAATTTTTTTCTTTATTAATTTTTAGAGAGAGAGGAAGGGAGAGGGAAAGAGAGATAAAAACATCCATGAGAGAGAACATCGATTGGCCGCCTCCTGCATGCTCCCCACTGGGGATTGGGCCCACAACCTGGGCATCTGCCCTGACTGGGAATTGAACCAGCGACCTTTTGGTGTATGGGTGGATGCTCAAGCATTGAGCCACACAGGCTGGGCTCCTGTGGCATTTTATACCTCACTAGTGCTGTTTAATCCAGCACACATATTCAATAGGTTGTAGTTAGGAGCAAAATCTATGTTGTCTGCACTTTATAGACTCTCAAATATTGCTAGAGTATCTGGGTACTCATCATTGACCTTGAATTGAAGTGAAATAAGAAAGGTCAACAGGTCTAAAACTAAAAAACATGTCCTTGAACCACAGTGCTCTAAGACATATTAGAAATATATTTTAGAACTTTTATATCTTTTTACTTCCCCTAAATATATACATATAATTTATCCCACTTTTATTTTTAATTTTTTTTCTTTATTGATTTTAGAGAGAGAGGAAGGGAGAGGGAGAGAGAGAAATAGAAACATCAGTGAGAGAGAACATCAACTGGCCACCTCCTGCATGCCCCCATCTGGGGATTGGGCCCATAACCAGGGCATGTGCCCTGACCAGGAATCAAACCAGCAACCTCTTGGTGCATGGGTCGACGCTCAGCCACTGTGCCACACCAGCCAGGCCTATCCCACTTTTAAAGAATTAGAAAGTGATTATGTATTTGTTAATTATTTTCAAAAATGCAAAAATATAACCAACCTCATTTTAAGGCTTAATTAATTCATAATAATATATATTTAGCTATCTGATAATTGAGCTAAAGAAAGAAGGCATGAAGCAACAAACAATTTGTAAATGATTTTATTATTTGAATAAAATAGAAACTTCATGTAATGATGTATAATGCACATGTTACCCTGAAAATGTTACATTTTTATTTGAGTTTTTAAACCAAACAAGAACCTTGATTGCTTTTAGGATAATAACTTTTCAAAATATTCGGTATATCTAATGTAGTTGCTTCTTGCAGTCTACTTTTTTTGGCTACTGTCATAGGAACCATGGTATCATGTGTCATATATGTTTAATCAGTAACTGCGTAGGTTTCTCACTAACACATTGTACCTAAAATAAATTACAGGATGTCATAAGAAGTAAGGAATGAAAAAAATGAGCCACCTAAAATTTGTTTTTAAGTTATTGTGTATTATAAAAAGCATCAGTGTTCGTGCACCAATAAAAACAAAACTGCTTTGCTCCAGTATGTAAGTGAATCCATCAGCTATCCTAAGAAAGGTGGTCTTCCTTCCTATAAGGCACTGTATGAGGAAAGACTTGTCCACCCTCTCAGAGAATAATCAACAGCAAAGAGTCTTCAAAAGACCACCTGTCTTTGTGCTACTGCTTCAGAGCCATTACCATGTAAAAGTACAAAGACCACCTGCTTATTTCGGTTGTTTAGGTCAAAATAAACAGGATAATACGTTTTCCCAAAGGATCATCCTTCTTTACTTTTGGAAGTGTAATTTTTTTAGTTTTCTAAGGCCAATTTGTGAGAGTCTATTTAAGACCTTTTGATAATACCTGTTACTAACTTATTGATAAACAGAGTTCTATTATTTGTTAGTAGTATTAAAGTAAAACAAAATTATAGTTTTTCTAAATTGCAATGTCCAATTTTTTAATAAGGGTATTTTGTTAAATGGAAGATTTCTAAATGAGAGACCTTATGGGAATACTGGTAAATAAAATAATGTTAGAGTTTTTAAAAAATGTTAACCTTGTTTTTTTATGTATTTTTTATGAGGCTTAATTTTTATGATTAATGAATATTTTTATGATTAAAACAGTCCACATTTTCTGTAGGCTTCTGAAAATGGTTAATGCCACAATGGTGCAATAACCTCAGAAATGGTGCGATAAAGTGTATCTTTAGGGTAGGGTAGTAGGTTAGGTACAATGTCAGTCAGGTTAAGTAAGATGGTTTGCTTTAGGTTGTGTTAGATTCAAAGATTGAATTGAGTTTACATATACTGAGAAAATAGTATTGTTGGCTGGTGAAGATGTCCTTTGCCATTTTTTAATATAATATTTTAGGAGCACCAACTTCCCTCCCCGCCAAACCACCATCCTGGTTACCAGTATCAGTTACAGATTTCACTTTACATTTCAAATTAAAAGAAGTATTAGTATAATTCTGTGTTTGGTCCCCAAATTCTGTTTTTCTTTTAATTACTTTATTCCATATAATGTTACCATAGAAAAAATTTTCTAATACACACAGGTCTTTCTCTCTTCAATGTAAGATGATGTATTCTAAATTTTATTTACTGAATTTAAAAATACTAACAGAAACTAACAGGAAAATGTAGATGAAATATTTTTTAGCCTGATTTATCCATTTAGTTATGAAAATCTAGGTTTCTTTCTAGTTATATTTTATATTAATTTCTCCACAAATGGTGAGAAATGTTAGCCAAAAATGACTGTGTGTTTTGATAATACCAATTGTATATGCTGTTTTATGTGCTGGCATTGTAGCACTTAAGAGCATAAAGCACAGAAACCAAAACATAATGGTAAACTCAGACACCTAAGACACTATTTTAGGGAGGGTTGATACCATTTAAAGTCAGTCACATGTGTTGGCATGACTAAAAAATAGCTAATTTAGAATTTTATTTATGATGATTTCAGTGTTCATTTTAAGACTCCCAGATTATATTAATGTCACAATTTTCTGTTTACTCGGGGTGAGAGGATAGCAGTAGGAATCTAAAATTTAAAAAATATATCATCTCATGGTAGTTACTACTTTGACATTCCGGGAAAAGACTCTTTTCATAAAGCTATAATGTCTGAAATGTGTGTGGGTTTTTTTTGTGTATGTGTGTAATATGTGTTTCATAATATACTTTTATAGTTCTCTAATATCAGGGACCCATATGGTATGACAATGGGGAACAGCCACTTAAAAGACAGTGTCTCACTAGGGCCTGGCTTGTAACTAACACTCCACAAGCATTTAGTGAGTGAAGAAAAACTCCTGTATTTTTTAGGATTTATGAGTAAAAGTTGTAAAAGTGGTATAGATTGACTGTTGAGATCAGTGTGCACATTGCCTTGGCAGTCACTGACTACTTATCACTGTGTTTAACGACTAATCTATATGGCACTGTGTGTCAGCCTCTTGCCATTGAGGATTCTTTATTCCTCACAACAAACCTACGTAGTAGGTACACTACACTACCCATCCACTGATACAATAAGTTAACTATTAATGGGTGATACACTAATATTCTCCATCCATCCATTTTATAAACTAGGAATCTGAACCCTCCTCCCCCACCAAGCTGAATAAATTGTTGAAGTCCATAGAACTTTAAGGAATGGGGCTGGGATTAAAACCCGGTATGCCAGGCTGACTCCAGAGTCCCTGCTCTTAATAAAAGCCACTTCTCAGTTGCTACATTTAAAAAATAATCTCAATTAGTTGAGATTCATCACTATTTTGTATTAAAAGAAACTGAGGCTCAAGAAGTTTATGTTTTTCCAGAAGACTTAAACCTAGCAAGTGATTCAACCAGATTTCAAAACTGTCTGTTCTTAAATTTTGTTTTCTCCACTACTTCACACTCTTTCAATTCTTCATGACATGGTAAACTCATCATTAATGGAAACATGTTACCTGAAGGCAAGTAGATGTTCAATATATTTCTGTTGATTAGATGCATGTAGTAGTGTACTTTAGTTTTTTGTTTTTTTAATTGAGAGTATAAGAAGGTTTGTCTTGAAGTAGGGACATTTTTGTGGACTTTGGCAGAAGAGACCAAAAAATGCTGAACTTTACCAAGCCTTTTATGACAGGAATGTCATTTTGGAGTTCCAACAAGTGTTTGGATGTGACACATGTTGACATTACCTCCTTGATGACTGCAACATTGACCTGGAAATCTGAAAAGGATTAATTTAGAGTGCTTTCATTAGCATTTAATGAATTTCATATTAAGTCTTTCATTAACTTTTCATGACTATGTATTTTAGACATTTCTTTTTTCTAATAAGGTGTCTTCTTGTTTACATTCATTATTGGCTATAGTGGACAAGCAAACCATCAACATTATACATTAATCATGAAAATTACAGACTTAGAAATCTAGATACTGTGAGTTGTGTGCTGCTTTTGATTTAACACATTCATTCAGGGTCCTTTTCTAATCAGTTCTTAGATTTTGTTCTTAATACTGATATCAGAAAACATAATGTAGTCAAATCTAAGTTGTTTGTAAATTGTGTTATATACACTTTGTAGAAATTGCACACAGATGAATTTTTAACTCTGGGACAGCCTCACAAATCTAATTATGTATTATTTGAATATTTTATTGACTTACCTGGCTTTTATTTTTTTTGTTACCTTACATGATAAAACTAATTGGTTAGTGCAAGTGCTAACCTACTTTGTGCCTTCACCTAAACAGCTGATTTTGGCTGAAGAAAAAATACACGTGCTCATGAATTGAATCTAATTTAAATTCATAATCAATAACATCAAGTGGACCCTTGGTATATTTTTTAAAAATATATTTCCACTTAAGTAAATTATATATTTTTTTTACTTTCTTTCTCTTCAAACCTCTTCTACCTTATCTCCCATACCTGTTCTCAAGTATGTCCTTACTTCTATTTCTCTGAGAAAACAGAAATAATCAAAAATAAATTGTCACATACTCCACAACTGCTTTTAAAAGCCTATCTGCAGATCTATCTATCTATATATTTTTACTCTTTTTTTTCCTCTTGAGCTTAGGAATAAGCTCTTAGTGCTACTATGTAAGGTCAAAACTTCCTCAAATTGAAAAATAGATCCTTCTCCTACTCAGTAACATTAATGCAATGGTTTTCTTTTCTGAATCATATAACTTCTATATCCTACTGTATTATTCTAATGAACATACAAATATGTTGTAATATATCCCATCTTAAAAAAGTTATCTCCTCTGGATTATCCACTGCCCTCTATTAAACCACTTGTCTTTTATTGGCAAAACTTGAAAAAGAAATATCCAACTTCCCTTGTCTTGTCCTCCTTTGAACCTTTTGAAATCAGATTTTTCCCCCAACAATAAACTGCTCTTGTCAAGGTCACCAATGACCTTCAAGTGGTCAAATCCCTATTCTCAGCCCTTATCCTACTTGTACAGCATTTGGAATTCAACTTTTCACAATTAGCTTGTAATTTTTACTTAATGTGCATAACATTTCCATCAAAATAATTGTAACATAATGTTTTCCCCTCTAAAACTACTCAGGTGATTTTTTTTATATTTATGATATATCTGGCTTTCTGAGTATGTTAATGTTAACTATTGCCATCGTGCGACATGTTGCTCTGCCAAACAATATTAGTACTCTGGCATTGTGGCTCAGTGGGTTGAGCATCATCCCATGCACTGAGAGGTCAGCAGTAACGGCTAGATTCTCAGAAGGAGACAGGCAGGAAGCAGGAAGTGTGTGCACTCTCTCCCTCTTCCTCGCTCTCTAAAATAATCAATTTTTAAAAAGGCAATGCGTGGTATTTCCATACTTGGGAAGAATATTCTTTTTATTGCACATATTTGTATTGGGGATAAGTAACTTGTCTCTACAAAATAAAAAAATTTGAATGGTCTTTATGGAGTTAATTTTTAAATTTTTTATCTTTATAGTCAAATATAATAGGTGTGTGATAAATAATTACTGTTTTTGAACTCTTTAATTATAAAGAGCACAGCCAATAATAATTGTCAAATTAAAATATTTTATTTATTTGCTTAATGAACAACATCAACCAAATTCAAGCATTACATAAAAAGGAATCATCATAAATGTAAAAAGGACGATTTAACATAGCTGATTTTCTTAATTTGGAAAATTTCACTGTATATTTCTTCTCTAATTTGTTCTTTTATGTATGTGCCATTACTAGGTACCTAGTAATGAATGCTGGTGACAAACTTAACTTTTTCACATTTGCATTTTTAATTTTTTTAAATCACCAGTCACAATGACAACGAGCTTCTGAGGGATGACAAATGGCAAAGTGCTAGCAGTTGGAGTTTAGGAATAAATTTATAAACAGAGTTCTGTTATCTTCTCTGATTAGGTTCTCCAGGGTGATATGCAACCACAAGGTTCAGTGGCTAATCCATGAACATGGTCTTTTTTTTCTCAGGAATATCTTGAATTTTTGATGGCAATTATTTATTTTCTTCAGAGTCCAATAATTTTCTTCCTTATGAAAAGGTCTTCAAAATAGTAAAAATCTAATTGCTTAATGTCTTTTTATTCCACCACATGCCTCTTTACATCTCTTTAAATTTCTGTAAATAACTGCTGCCCAGCCGTAGCTACGTTGTGCCCTTTAAATATTTGTTCATGGCTTCTTATCCTCTTTACCATTTGGCTAACTTAGAGTTGTTTAACCCTATTTATCTTTCTGCATAAGTAAATGCCACCAGGTCCTTAATAATTTCTGTGGCTTAGATTGTTTAATAATTACTTCATCCTTATTCCATCAGATGAGTTATCTGCTGCTGAGAAGTACTGTTTTCATGAAGATAATTTTATGCGGAGGCCAACCTTGGTGTAGAAGGCTGACCGCATCTGCGGTATCCCTCCTCTCCAGGGGTGGGGTTGGACTTGAATGGAGGAATGAGGAAATTGGACAAGTCTATGCAACACAGAAACATTTGTCTTGGCTTCATGCCTGACAAATAAAAGGAAAATGTAGGGAAAAGAAGTAAACATTTTCACTGCATCTTCTAGGATTGTAGGCATTGTATGCCACATCTCTTACTTCTGCCAATCATAGGAAATAGGTGGTATTATTTTCATTTTCAGAGAGGAGAGGAAATGAAGTAATTTTCCCAGTGATTTGCACATGGCAGAAGTAGTATTTGATTGCAGGTCTGATACAGGATGTACATCTTTAAAGTTAACTCAGTGGATCCTAAATAATAATAAAATTCAGCACCGTATACCAGTGTCTTTCTGGGTTCATCCCTGGGGTGGGCTAAAATATCAACCACAAGGTTTGCTTCTGTTCATTCTTGCAGCCTCTGTACGAGAGAACAAGGGTGTTTCAGCAGCCACTGTGGCCAGCAGTGTAGCACATATGAACCACCTCACGTAGAAGAGATGTCCACGGCTATGCATGCACTTTTCCACTTCTGCCCAAGGCTTTGGATGCAGTGTCACTAAGCCGTATGGAATGGCAGAACCCAGTCATGATCATTCCATCATCTCTTGGAGTAAGCCATTGCAGAGTGTGTGGCAATGTTGAAGTTTTCTTGTAAGACTTGGAGTATTTTATGTTTATGGAACTTTCATTTTCTTTATCCCATTGCATTTTGGAAAATTATAAAAGTAATAAAAATTGCTGAAGTTTCAAGAATGTAGCAATAATAAGCAAATCTTTCCTCTTTTCATGTTACTGCTGCTGACCCGATACAATTTTTATCATTAGAAATGTCCCTGGTATCCAAATGCTCCCTTGGCTGTTATCATTTTTACTTTCTTAATAGTTTACTGTTGTACAGTCAAGTAAAACTGAGACTTGTAGTACAATGTTAAGCACTTTTTGCAACTTCTACACCAACAAATCAGCCTAAAGGTAAGATTTTCATATCTGTGTGGGTTTTCTTTTGTCCCTTGATAATAGTAGCAAGAGATTATTACAGCACAATCTCCCTAGGTATACTAATTTATAACATAAAATATTCTTATTGGTTCACATTTTAAAAAAAGGAAACAACAGCACTTTGCAACATCTTTTTTGTTTGTTTTGTTTTTGTTGCAATCAAAGCTTTTTAACATTAACCGAAATGTCATCATGGTTGGCTGGCTTCATACTGCTGTTCCTTTTTATCTATTTCCCATTACAAATGTTCATTGTCTTCTGAGGTTGTCCTATTGATTTTGTTCCTTAAAACGTGAATGAAAGGAAATACCCAAAACTCACCTACACTTCCTCTCTCACACAAGCAACACCCGCCCTCCACGGTGTGCTGGGGTAATGGTGAGAGTGTGGATTCACACAGTAGAAACCCAATGCCTCACTATGCCACCTACTGGCTGAGTTCTCAATGGCTGAGCAAATTCCAGCATGTTTATTACTACATGGAGACCTATATTCCATGAGCAGGTTGGATAAGACGATTTGGAAGAACCTTTTAGTTTTAAATGCTTCTTTTGCTCACTTGTTTAGAAGCCCACATGGATAGGCCTTAGACAAATCAAGACAGAGCTACATTTCTTTGCCTCAGAGATTACATTTAAATTAAAAGTCCTTCCATCTACAGAGCAGAATTTTCCTCTCAATGGTCTGTTCTCAGTGTCTGTCTCCTTGTCCCCCTGCTCCAGAATCCCATCTCCTAATGCTTCTTGAACCCCTGTGCTTTTGGATTTACTCTGGTTCCATGCTTTCCTGCTGGCTGCTCACTGTATACAGTCTAACAGTAGTTGGTTAATTATTCCTGTATATTGCATATATTCTACTACTTATGAATTATAATAAAGTAATTACAATCTTGTCTATTTAAGTTTGAGATAATAGTAGCTAAAAGTGTTTCTCTCTTTCTCTGTGTGTGTGTGTATGTGGGAAAGAGAACATATGGTATGTGTGTGTATAAATAAAAAGATTAATGTGAAGCATACTATATGTTTCAGATGCAACAACTGAGGCATAGAAATGTACTAAGTATGTTCAATTTAAAATTTATATATATTTTTGCCCTGGCTGGTTTGGCTCAGAGGTTAGCATGTCAGCCTGTGGACCAAAGTTTTGTGGGTTTGATTCCCGGTCAAGGGCATGTACCTGGGTTGCAGGTTTGATCCCTGGTCCCGACTGGGGTTGTGCAAGAGGCAACCAATCAAAGTGTCTCTCTCACACTGATTTTTTTTTTCTCTCTCTCTCTCCCTCCCTCCTTTCCACTATCTGAAAATCAATGAAAAAATATCCTAGGGTGAGGATTAAAGAAAATAAAATAAAATTTATATATATATTTGAAATTGGTGTGCTCAGTCCCCAACTTCCACTCCTGTAAGTCTCCAGCTCCATCTTTATGCAGATAAAAGCTACAATTTCCCTATATTCACAGATGTGAATACTGAGAGAGAAAATAAAAAAGAAGCTTACTCAGGTCTCTACTAAAAGTCAGTTGAAAAAAAAAGTCAGTATTTCTAGAACTCAATTTTTTTAGACACTTTCATTTTTTATTTAATTTTTTGCCTTAACAAACCTCATTATATTTTTCTAGGGTATCTGCACAGAATTTTATTTTAAAAACTACAGCTTTGATTCATCTGACCCAATCACATTAGGTACTAAACTAAAACCCATATGAAAGGAATAAAGCTTCAAAGAGAGAATATGAAAACAATGACAAGCCTAGAAAAAAAGGTATAACTGAAATGAATGGTACACACACACACACACACACACACACACCACGCAACCTTCTGCAATTTAAATGAATGTCAAGGTGCCCACAGAAATTTCAATCTTCAACTTTAAGTTCTACTAAGTAGTTTTGAACACATTCCTCAAGAACAGCATACCATGCCCCTAAATAGCACCTAGAATGCATTTAAAGAGAGTGATAAAGAAAAGAAAATCAAATAGAAAACTGGGAAAAGTAATCTAATGGCAGCAGTTGAAGAACTAGAAAAATAAGACAACTAGATATTAACCAGTTAAATAGAAGCATCAAGCTCTACTTTTGGAAGAGATGGAGGGTCACTAAATGAGTGAAGTTCTCAATTTTAAAAAGTTGAATTAATTAAACATAGAATTAAAGCTATTGGATTTATATGAAAAGTGTTGATTTTGAAACTAGGCTAAACTAATGTGCCTCTGACTAGTGATCAGCCAATGAAAATGTAGATTCTCAAAAACCATGATAAGGTTTGGAACAAGAGAAACAACCTTTGGTTAAAATCTTAGTAAATAGTAATTTTCCAGGTGAAGAAAATAATTATAAGTCAAGAGGATTCTTTTATTCTTCAGGGAGATGGTTATTCTGTGGTTATTAGTACTTATATCCAAAGTGATTCCATTTAAAGAGTGCATTAGACACAAGTGGTTTGATTAAACATTGTGGCTTAACAGTTGTTGTATTGGCTGCAAGCATCTTGTCTCATGAGGAAAAATGTGGATGGTCCATATACTGCATATCCTAATATGGGATTTAAAGTTGAAGTTAAGAAACTATGTCACACAAAGAGGAATTTTTGATTCTTGCCTGTTGGGTATATTCTTAAGAAATATATGAGCTTCTTTCATTCAAATATTTCTGAATTTCCCCTCTCCAAAAAACAACAACAACTTAAATTGAAACACCATCAGGCAGCTAAAAAGAGGATGGAACAAAAGGATAATAATTATATATATGGAAAGAGAGAGAGAAACACATAAAAGGTAGAAGTTGTAGTCTGCAAGCAGAATTCTAAAGGTTGGGACCTTGTACACTCTTGTATGTACTGCCCTGGCCAAGTGGCTGTACATATCTTGTCCTCTTTAAGCACCTATTGACTTTGAATAATCTAATGGAGTTGCTAAACTGATAATCCTGAGATATTTTCATTGTTGCCAGTAAATATGAATCAACAGATATCTTAGCTGATCAAACTTTACTGTTATCTGCATTGAAATCTCATGGAAACTCTTTAAAGCAGACAACATCATGGCTCTTTTTCACATGAAAGAATGGAAATTTATGGATACTAGTAATTTTTTCTGGGTCATTTATCTATACTAGAAGAGTAGAAGGATTAGCAACCTTGTATTTTTGGACTTCTAGCACGAGGGCTGCTCTCTTATGATATAACTACCTTCTTCCCTGAAGTTTTCTTGATAAAGCATAAGAAAAATGTGCAGAGAACATTCATTCTTCCCAATCAGGGAAGAAGTTGCAAGTGGAGAGAAAATGTTTCCCATTCGGGGTTGGACGTCTGCCCTCTGGAAGTCGGGGGGAGATGATAAGCACAGCTCTAGTTCACCTTTTCCCACCTCTTTTCCTCTCACACGCTTCTGTAATTATGAACAATTCCACTCCATTTTTCTCAGGCTTTCTTCATTTCTGTTGCTTCATAAACTTTTCAAGGCTACAAAATCCAGGAGACAAACGAACAGAATAAATATTCTTCCCCAATTTTTGGGAAACATTATAATTCTTCTTTTTGTCCATTCCTAGCTTTCATTTTTTAAAAAGGGGTTGTTCTTCTGTGAATTAGAAAATCCTCTGAGTATTTCTCAGGCAAGACTACAGTTGCATATGTAAAAATTTCCTAGAATGAAACACTTCAGAAGGTTTATTAAATGACCTATAAGTTGAAGGCGATTTGTATGCCATCTAAGACTGTTTCAGAAATTAAATCGCAGTTTTTACATTCAATATGCTACCTCAATTTGAAGATAAATATTTTTGAAATACAACATGCACAGTGAAATGTGCACAAATCACATACAACTTGCTTTTTCATAAGATAAAAACACTTGTGTAAAGACCACCTGGATCACTGTTAATGCTTTCCAATCAATGAACCCTAAAGGTAGGCAGTATCTTGACTTCTAACACAATGCATTAGTTTTGCCTATTTCAAAATTTTATATAAATGATATCATACAGCATGTGTTTTTTTGTGTCTGGCTTCTTTTACTTAACACTATATTTGGAGATACATTACAGAGGTAGTGTTAACCCTGGGAGTATTTAGAAACATCTGTAGCAATAACCCCCATTTTCCTGATGTTGATCATCTGTGCCTCTTCTCTTTTTTTCTTGAACAGTTTTGTTAACATATATTGTTTTATTAGTCTTTTTCAAAGAGCCACATTTGGCTTCATTGATGTTTTCTATTGTATATTTTTGTAATTTTAGTAATTTCTATTCTTTATTTCCTTCTATTTTCTTTAGACTAAATTTGCAATGTTTTAAACTTCTTGGGAATGTAAATTTTAAGCTTATTAAGTTGAAGTCTTTGAAGAATTTAAGCATACATTTAAGAATATAAATTTATCTGTAAGCATGTTACCTGTAAGCATTCACATTTAGCTACACTGAGTAAGTTGTGTTAGGCTCTATATTATTATTACTCATGATTATTCAAAAGTGCTTGTTTTATTTTCTAATATTTAGAGATTGTCTAATTATCTTTTTATAAAAATGAATCACAAATTTCCTAGGTTAAATCAGAGAACTAAGAATTATGTGAATTGACAACAACATTGTTTTTCAGTTGCCAGGTACAACGTTTTATGTATATTAATTATCTCAAATTTATTGATTGTGTAGTTCAAATTTTCTCTGTTAGAAATTGATTCACATGTCTCCACATTTGTCAGTTACCGAGATATCTGTGTTAAAAATCTCCTATATGATCATGGATTTTTTCACATCTTCAGATCTGTCAGTTTTTGCCATTGGTTAATATGAAATTATTATATCTTACTCGAACATATGCCTTTTTTCATAATGCCTTGCATTTTGCTTTAATGTTAACTTTGTTCACTTTTAGTATAAGTACACCAGCTTTCTTTGGCTTAGTATTTGCATAATTTTAACTTTTCTATATCCTTATACTTAAGGTGGACATCCTGTAAGCATGGATTTATTGGGTTTTGCTTTACCTTTTGTTTTAAACATCAACTGGCGTTCCCTGACTTTTATTTGGAGTTACAGTCTATTTACATTTAATGAAACTTTGATACACTTGAGTTCAATTATATCTCTTAACATTTGTTTTCCATTTGTCCAACCTATTCTATTTTCCTTTTTGTTTTCTTATGTTCTTTTTCCATGTGTCAATATTTTTTATTACTCCACTTTCTACTAATTTTAGCCTGAGGCTTATAAATCTATTACAATATATTAGTGATTATCCTGGTATCAACACATTTAATGTTGACTTAATAAAATATAATATAAATTTGAATATTTACCACTTTTAATATAATATGAGAACCTTAATATAATTTGTCATTTAGTCTGTCTAGTCTTTTATTCCTTATTGTGACGCTTTTACTTCTGTATATATTTAAAACATAAATTATTGTTGTTGCTAAATAGATTCAATATTTACTTAGATATTTTCCTTTTAATTGCTTTTTATTTCTTTCAACATTTTTGTGTTTTTATATGTGATATTTTTCCTCTGCCTAAAAGTTTTATTTTTATTACTATTGTTATTGTTATTTTAATTCAATCTACTTGTCATGAATTCTGTCAGTTTTGTTTGCTTAAAATTTTATTTTGTTTTTATCTTTGAATGTATTTTTACTGAGTGTAGAATTCTAGATTGGATATTATTTTCTTCCATCATTTTAATGATATCATTCTATTGTCTTCTGGCCTCCATTATGTCCTGCTGAAAATTCAGCTGTCATCTTTTCATTTCTCATTTGAAGAGAATAAGCATTCACTTTTTTCTGGATGCTTTTAAGATTTATTTTCTTGTTTTTTTAGTTCAGCAATTTCATCATGATGTGCCTTGCTGTCAGTTTATCTGTATTTATCTTGGATGAGGTTTACAGTAGATTCTGAAAAGATATAAGGTTTTATGTCAGTTTCAGATTTTTAAAAATTATATTCAAATATTACTTTAACCTTTTCTAATTTATGTTTTTCTAGGATTTTAGTTACATTTATTTTAGTTTTTTTTTTCATTATGTTTTTACTCTCTTTTCTTGATTGTATACATTATTATGGCCTGTGCTTTAGTTTAGATATTTTCATTTGAGTTACTTTTCAATTATTTAATTCTTTCCTTTTTTTCCTGTTAAAGTCATTTATTGATATTATTCTTCCAATTATTATTTATTTATTTTTTTCCATTTTAGAATATCCATTTTATTATTTTAGCTCTTTGGTTAGAGCTTCATCATTTCTTCTATTTTCTTAAACATATCATTCAGTTATTTTAAAGTCTGTTTCTGTTAACTATAATATCTGAACAACTTAAGTATCTGTTTTAATTTCTCTTTTTCTCTTCAATCTTTTTGTACTTTCTTTGGTAATTTTGGCCATTTTTATTTAGTGTTGAACATTTTGGATAGAAAACCATGGAGGCTATCTTTGATTTTATCTTCCTTATAGAAGATTGGGAAGGAGAGCAGGTAATTAGAGTAGGGGCAGAAAACCCCAAATTATTCTAATATGAACAATATTTGAAGCTTGACCAGTGTGGCTCAGTGGTTGAGAGTAGACACATACACCAAGAGGTCGCTGGTTTGATTCCCAGTCAGGGCACATGACTTGTGCCCTGGTTGTGGACCAAATCCCCGGTGGGGGGCATGCAGGAGGCAGCCAATCGATGTTCTCTTTCATCGATGTTTCTATCTCTCCCTCTCCCTTCCACTTTCTCTACATTAATCAAAAAAGTATTTTTGAAGATTATTTTCTTTTTTATCTTCACCCAAGGACATTTTTTTATATTTTGTTCAGATAGAGTGGGAGGGAGAGAGGGAGAGAGAAACATCGACGTGAAAGGGATACATCGAATGGTCGCCACCCACACGACCCAACCAGGGCCGGGGACAAACTGCAACCGAGATCCCGTGCCCTTAGGGGGAACTGAACCTGGGTCTCTCCAGACCGCAGGCTGACGTTCTAACTGCTGAGCCAAATCAGCCAGGGCATTGAAGATTATTTTCAAGTGTGTGTATATGTGTATGTGTGTGTTAGCTTGTCTATTTCTAGTTTGTTTGTTTGTTTTTGCTAAAGTATGCCTTTAAAGGGGTTACAGTTGAAGGCCTGATATTTACTAAGACCGCTACTACTCACTGGCAAGCATGAGGTCCAATTTTTGGCTCTGTAGCATTGTCGGTGGCCAAAATCTTTGCTTTGATTTTCAGCCTTTTTCCTTCTTCCACTTCTGTAACAGCAAATTATTTACAGACAGAATGATGTTAATTCTGTGCTTACCACCCATGTTTTCCTTTTCTTTGAGGTGTTGGCCCCTCAAGTCCTGGTTGCACGGAAGCTCTCTAGGGCCTTTGATAACATTTACATCTAGCTTTCATATTTGGTGGGAGAGTTGATTTTATACTGGTTACTTGTTTATAACTAACAGTGAAATTGTTTCTAATTTTAAATACTAACCTTCAGAGAAACTGGCAATTAGAAATTATTATCTCCCTTTTTGGTTTCTAGTTCTTGGATATAGAAAGAAAATCCGTATTGTGAGAAAAATTAAGAGAGGTTTTGTGATTAATAAGTATGATAAACTCTTCAGTACCAAATTTTCTTGTAAGTCATTTGGATTTGTTGGAAGACAAAACTCTCGACCAGTTTTTTAATTTGATTTGATCTTTTAAAATGTTACCAACTGATTGAATTCATTTTCAGTTCTAATTTCTAATAAAATCTGGGGCAAAGGTGGACATTTTTGTCAGTGATTGTTTCTGGATTTACATCTTTTGTATATTATATCTGCCATGCTACTACACCGCTAATATTGTTAGCAGGAGTTATTTTTAAGCCTTTTGTATTTCATTGTAAAAATTGGGTTATTCTCTCGTTCTCCAGATTTATTCTCTGATAGTTGTTAACAGCAACAAAGTTGTAGATTATCAAACTACTTTCCATAATGTAAACAAACAAACAAACAAACTTGTGGGTTTACCTCATAAAGAGTAATATAAAGTTTTGGGACGTTCTAATTTGTGGGTGTCTAATAACAAGAAAGATGAAATGGCAGATCCCATGCTCCAGGCCATTATTAATACTCTGGGGAACAGTTATTTTCTTACTCACAAACTCTCTAGAGAAAGTGGAGTACTTCCTGACCAGAAATCTGAATATTCCTGCTTGAATTCTGGGGCACATGTTGATGCTGGTGCTAGTTCAGGCCCCACCCAAACTGCTTGGTCTGCCAGAGCTCTTTCGGGTTAGAAACGATGCATTCTTACCTCTACATTTTGTTTGCTTACGTTACTTCTCTTGTACATCTGTGTTTGCATCTTTGTGCCCTTTCCAGTGAGAGTAATTGTTTTTTGTCTGGCTTTTTGTTGTTGTTAATCCTCACCCGAGGATATTTTTCCATTGATTCTAGAGAAAGTGGAAGGGAGGGAGGGAGAGACAAAGAGAGGGAGAGAGAACATCAGTGTGAGGGAGACACAGCTATTGCTTGCCTCCCGAGCAGCACTGACCGGGGCTGCAGTTGAACCCGCAACCCAGGTTTGTGCCCTTGACCAGAACTGAACCTGAGCCCCTCCAGTCCACAGGTTGACATTCCAACTGCTGAGCCAAACCAGCCAGGTTAAAAGGTTTGCCTTTAAAAGGTTTCACAAATTTGAATGATTCTTTGCCTAAAGTGAAAGATTATGTCATGTTTACCTCCAGTATAAGAACAAGGCATTTGTACTGTGCAAAACCAGCTTTGAATGGACGAATGAGGGAGAAAAATAAAGGGGGAAATGGAGAAGAAATGCATAAAATGCTTCACCGAATAGAATTATGTACTAAAATGGATGACCTTACTTTGTGTTTGTAAAGGACGCAATGTATTTAAAAGTAAATTAAATGATCAAACTTCAGAATGTTGAAAATCCAATGGATTTAAAAATATATATATAACAATATACATTAGAAAAGTAAAAGGATCCTTCCCATACAGTTGTTATGAAATTAATGGTATGAGTTCTCTGTAACCTATTCCCACATAAAAACTATGACAATAGGAAGTATGTTTAGACCTTGATTTAAGGAAGTCCAGAGGTAGGTATTAATATTAACTGAGTCTGAAAAGTTGAATTATCATAGCTATAGTAAGGAAATAATTTGTTTTAAAAGTCCCAGATTAAATGATTTGGGAAAATAAAAAAGGATTTATAATGGATAAATCAATATTATCTATGTGTCTCTTAAAAGGGAAAAATAATTTTTATTATTTATTTTACTTTATTGTTTTAGGTTACAGTAGAGTTAATATTTTACTTTTTCCATTCTAGGCTCTCAATGATAAAAATACAAATTGTGTTGGAAATGCAAAATTGAAAGGTGACAAGCATTGCCATGGCTAGATGGCTCAGTGAGTTGGAATGTCATCCTGTACATCAAAAGGTTACAGCTTCAATTGCCAGTCAGGGCACATATTAGAGGCAAGCAATTGATGTTTCTCTCTCACATCAATGTTTCTCTCTCTCTTCCCCTTCCTCTCCCTAAAATCAATAAAAACTTATATTCAGGTGAGGATTTAAAAAAAGGTGACGCCCTGGCCGATTTGACTCAGCGGTTGGAGCTTCTGCCTGTGGACCAGAGAGTCCAGGGTTTGGTTCCTGCTGGGGGCACGTACCAAAAAAAAAAAAAGGTGACTAGGACTAGAATAAAGAAGCGCAAATATAGCCCTGGCCAGTTTGGCTCAGCGGTTAGAGCGTCGGCCTTGGTCCGGAGAGACCCGGGTTCGGTTCCCGCTAAGGGCACGTACTTCGGTTGCGGTTTGTCCCCGGCCCTGGTTGGTCGTGCGGGTAGCAGCCACTCGATGTGTTCCTTCACGTCGATGTTTCTCACTCTCTCTCCCTTCCTCTCTCTCCCTCCCACTCTATCTGTACAAAAAATGGAAAAATATCCTCAGGTGAGGATAAAAAAAAAAAAAAAAAAAAAAAAAAAGAAGCGCAAATATAAATTCAACGGTCTTGATAACACCATTGTTACGGAGTAGAATTCTTCCTCATTTCCTACCTTCTTTTTCTAATCTTAAAGTGAAGAAAAAACTTATTAAATATCCAAAAGCATTTTAGGAAGTTTGAGGACCTCAGTTTCCCATCTGATTCCTACTCTAAATTAATTAATAACAGTTTGCTGATCAGTATATGTGAGCAATATAATGTGTCAGAAACAGCATTTTGGCACAGGCAGTAAATGAAAGTGAACATTTCTTACAGCTTCATAGTAATAGCTCTGAGTAGGGGGCAGGACTTTGCTTCTGATCCTACTTCCTCTTATTGTAGACAAAGATGGGTCTCAATTAGTTCCCATAAAAACTGTGGGGTTCACTGTGCTAATACATAATCCCTAAGATATTGTCTACAATGACTATTTTTTCTATGGCCCACACAGGTGGTGTTTCTTTAATTAGCAGTACCAGCGAACAAAACAAATTATCATTGCAATAATCACACAAGAGCAAATATAAAGTTTTTCTACTCTCATGGAGCATTTTCATTTTCTACATTCTCTTTTGTATTTGTACATTATTTTAATTATAATGTGGATACAATCCAGTCTCAGCTGAAGTTAGCCAATCTCAATTGAGTTAAGGTTTATGAAAGCACCTTTTGAACTTTACAGGATCATTTTAAATGCAAAGGAAACCTGTTATTTGCACTCTTCTTATATGTCTTTGCTTGTCTCTACAAAGGGAAACATGCTTTAAAACAGGACAGGAAAGGTTGGGAGAGGCTGGGTGTTCAGTGAAAGTGCTTTCACAAGCACGGAGCTACCTGTTCGATGCCTTTGGGAGTCAAAGATATAGCTCCTTCCTGGAGCTGCTAAAGACACCACCAATATGTTATTGTATAGTTCTGGAGGTTAGCATTCTGACAGGGCTCTTACTAGGCTAAAATCAAGGTGTCAGTAGGGCTGCATTCCTTTCTGGAAGCTCTAGAGGAGAATCCATGTCTTTGCCATTTCAACTTCCGGAGGCCATCTGGATTCCTTGGCACATGGCCTTTCCTCCATCCTCAGAGCCAGCGATGGTGCATCTGTCCGATAATTACTCCACAGTCACATCTCTCTCACACTTCCTTTTCTTTTGAGAACTCTTGTGATTGCACTGGATCCACCCATACAATCCAGCATAATCTCACTGTAGTTAAGACCCTTAATTTAACCGTAAATGCAAAGGCTCTTTTACCATTTAACGTAACATATTCACAGGTTTCAGGGGAAAAGATGTGGACATCTTTGGGGAACCATTATCTTGTTGACCACAGCAAGACAGTCTCATGAACAGATATCGCTGTACAATACAGTCAGGCAACCTCAGCACTTGGTATTGTGAGCACATAATGCAAGCTGACTTTGTGCAGTTCTGTGTGCACTGGGTAGGAATGACCAGAGAAAGGAGGTACTGGGTGGAGAGGTGATCACAAAATAAGTAAGAAATAGCCATTTGAAAAGGTGCAGAGGCTGACTTTAAACAGCAGACAGCCAATGCAGAGAACAAGACTCCATTAAAATTCACCTTACCATTCCTACCTCCTACACAGCTCTTACATCCGTGCACTCGTCACCACCCCACTGCTCCCACCTCTGAGAAAGGCTCTGCCATCTGCAGCGTGGTCACAGGGATAGTATTTTAACTACATGCATCACATCCAACTGTCCAGTGACCGGTCAGTACTTTAAGCATCTCCATGGGATCTTGTCATTTGCCTGCTCTAATGCATTGACCTACTGCAGTCTCAGGATAAAAGTCATTTTAACGTTATCAACCCGACTACTTAAGATTTGGACAGTGAGTTACCCACCATTTCAGCCTCATGCCTTGATTTTGTTCCTTCTCTAAAATAAGGTATGAGATGCATATAGTGAAATTGGTTGGCCAAGTATTTTTATGTCCACTTTACAGAGAGATTTAGGAGGCTATGACTGACCTCAAACCACACAGCCAACAAATGGGTGGTGCCCCAGTGTTCTGCCCAACAGTGTGGTACGGCCAGGCCACTGTCATGCTGCAGGTTTGTTCCTGGTGGGGTTCAGGGATTCGAGGACAAACTGCCTCATTGTTTTCTGAAAATTCATTTTCAGAAAATGAATATGAAACCAGATAATGCTGGGATTGGGGTTTTTTGGGGGCACTGTAGTGAGTCATAACAAGTTTAATTCCTTTTACTTCACATGTTCAATGGCCCACATAATTGCAAAGCACAGGCACTTCCTCTCTGCTGTTAAGAGAATTATCCCGTTAAGAATGTCTCGATCTTAATTAGCTTTTACTAAGCCTGTTCTGATGTCCAAATAATATATGTGGCTAACTGGTAAACAATTAAGGTGAGGACTATTTTCCTTTGTTTCTAAAGCACTTTTTAAAGAATTTACAAAGAGAACTTATATGGAAATCTTCATATCAAAAGTCTTTATGTAATATATGATACTTTTCTTTCAGGGAAAATTATGAGTTTTAAAAAGGGACACATTATTATTTTTTTTTTAAAGCAAAGAAATGTAAAAGGGGACTTGTTTCCTTTGCATTGTTGTATTTACTATGCACAGTACATTTCCTTATTACTTTCTTTTCTCTGCTATGCAAACTCTGGATGTCTTAAACTTTAACCATTGATAACTACTGAGTACTATGCTGTACGTCATATGAAACAGCTGGGTAACTTTTCCTTGTCTACTCTGACACACACACTCTTGGGCGCAGCACTGACCTATAGCTCTCCTCCGCATCTTTCCCCCTTTTTCTAATATGACCCACCAGAAGCATTAATGAGAAGATTTCTTTATGACTGGTGGAATAAATGAAAACTCTGTAATTATTTACTACTGCGTCCAGCGGCTCTGAAAACTGAGATTGGAGCCTCGATTTACAACTTACACTGTGAACACCGTCAATTCTTTGTTTAGTTAAATCTCAAATGTGTATTTAAATAAATAAAATTAGAGTGATACTAATTGATTTGTATAGTTTTCTAAGGATTATGTCAAGTAATGCTTATACAATTCTTAGTATTGTGCTTGACACGTACTAAATAATGACTAAATGACGGTTGTTCTTATTACTGTCGTTCCTATTAGCATCTCAGCAAGGATTACATTGGGAGGATATGGAGCAGGGCACGAGGACCATTCTCTCTGTGGATCATAGGGGAATGAGTGGAGAGAAGGGTGCATGCTGCTATTTAGACAAGAGGGTGCTTGTTGAAAGTAGGCTGCTATGAACTGTCCCTTTGGGATGCTCCTCTCTGAACTCTGGGAGACAAGGGGGCCATCTCCACAAGGAGCAACTAGAATAGGGTTATTTTCCACATAGCTGGAGGGGAGGGGTGAAGTGTCTTGGGTGTGGTGACCACAGGGCTCTTGTAGAGGAAGAAGCACACTCGGAGGCCAGAGAGTCTCCCAGACCATCTATCCGCCTCACTGAATTATTGTTTCCAATTTGACCTCAGATTTGGAGATTAGGGATTCTAATTTAAATTCATGTAAAAGGAGCCGTGAAAATAAATGGTACAAGGTGGTGGTGGGGGCGGTTTACCTCTGCTTGGCCTCTCCTAAGGGCCAGCTATAGTCCTCACACCCGTACATACCTGATCTCATTAGTGGTCCTGCTTTGATGAGTAGACATTACTCCACTGGGCTTCTTACAGATGCCAAAACAGGCTCTGAAAGGTTAGACACATATCAGACAGACCAATCTGAAGAAAGAATACCTGAGTCCATCCACCTTTGCCCTCAATCCAGGGATTTTCCCTCCACCGCAAATCCCATTCTATCAAGAGTGAGACCTGCAGGTGTCTGAGCAGAGGGCCAGAGAATGTGCTTGGATCTCTCTTGTGCTGTGCAAGGCGTGACCAGGGAAGCACGGGGTTCCAGGGTCCCCCATTGCTCCGGTCTGCTTTCACGAATGCACAGACACGAAAACTCTGCTCTCTGACTGGGAAGCATTTTGTTCCAGCCTGTCACCTGCGTGGAAGCAGAGCACTGTTGTTACAACCCATATTGTTATAACCTATTCTATGCTGTCCTCGCTGAGATTTGAGGGTTCTTTTTTTAAGTTCCAATTTTATTTAAAGCTTTGCCTTTCTGGGCTGACCTTATGAACTACAGCTCTTATTTGAATGGAGGGACTTATATGAGCAGCAGTCAGTAAATGGCTCTCCCTGGTACACCGCAGAGCAGAGCAGACGTAAAGGTTTCACAGAGGAGTCCTGAGAAGTCGGCATTAGTCCATTCAGAAGATCAGTGTTTTCTCAGGTCAGCCAGGGAATGCTTTTTGCAAATGGAACTTACTGGTGTTCCACAGATGGAAGCGGATGAGGACGGAAACCAAGCCACTGTACCACAATGCCCCAAACCACACCCAAGAACGGCACCGAAATCTGCACATCAGCACTTCTCACCTGTTTTCAGGCCTTGGCACAAATCAAGATTTACATCAGAACTCAACTATAACACTTTTCACTATGGAAAGGTTATGTTTTTGTTCTTTTTCTCTTTGTAGTGTCTAAATAAATTGAGCTTTAAAAGTCAACAAAGATGGTTTAGTAAAATAACTAATCCATGAAACAAAGACTGGTTCCCCACGGGGAGGCTAAAAGTACATTTCGTAAACAGTGGCAAGTATCTAAGTGAGGCTTTGCTGCAGGGCAGTGTTCCGACAGTGTAAAGGCAGAGGAAACAGCTTGGATGGAGATGAGTATAGTACATATGTGCAGGCAAAGCAGCACCACAGAGCAACGGCCCCGCACCTGCCGGGCGGAGAACCACTCGCTCTCTCACTAGCTGGGCAGGAGCAGGCAGTAATGTATGTTCTCAGATGCAAGATTTCTTCATGTATTACATGGTTCGGGCTAAAGACTGACAAAAGAAATGTTCATTGAACGTTTCTAGGTCAAGCCCGGATCAGTGTGGCTCTGGATAGACCAAAGGGTTGCAAGGGCATGTGCTGGAGGCAACTGATTGATGTGTCTTTCTCACTCTCTCACATCAGTGTTTCTCTCTCCCTCCCTCCCTCCCTTCCACTCTCTAAAATCCTTGGGTGAGGATTAACAACAACAACAAAAAGTTTCTAGGTTAAATAAACATATATTAAAGCTCTATTTCCCTTTCTTTTGCCTAATTAAGCATCAAGTTGCCATTTTGCTTTTGAACCGTGGTTTGTCATTTACTTCCCAACATGGAAATGAATAGATTTCTTCAAGTGTGGTTTTGTAAACATGTTCAGTTGTGTCTCTTCTATTTACTTATGCATCCTTGATTAAATTTGGGGGGCATAAGGTAACCCTATAATTTCTTTAAACTTTAAATTCTGGAGAATACATTATATAACTGATATTGAGACACACCATTTACATCAAATTCATTTCTTCTAATATGTTTGTACACAAAAAAAGACAACAGCTCTCCAGGGAGGTGAAAATTGTAGCTCAGATTTTTCCTGTCTGTTTCTATACTAATTCAGTAATCATTAGGATTAAACTTTATTTTTTAATTGCTACTCTCTTTGAAGCTTTCACATGATTGTACATAAGTAAGATAAATCTCTTAAGAAGTGTTAACCTAAAAATAAAAGGCCTTTCAAAGTGAGAGGCAATAAGCATTCGTCCGAGATCAAAGAGAATAGCTATGTGTACACACTGACTGATTTGGCCAGAAGCCCAAATAGTGTTCTGATTGGGAGACAAAGGCAAGGTGTGTTAATGAGAAAGGGACAGGGAATGACTTCATCAACTAAAGGAAGACATTTCTATTGGTGCAGATAGCATAACTTAGTGATGTTTATTTATTTATGGTTTTGAACATGTTTTATTTTTAGAGAGAGAGGAAGGGAGAGGGAGAGAGAGAGGGAGAAGCATTGAGGTGAGAGAGATGGGTTGCCTTATGTACGCATCCTGACTAGGGACCAAACCAACAACCTGGACATATGCCCTGACCAGGAATTGAACCAATCACCTTTTGGTGCACAGGGCAACACTCAACCAACTAAGCCACGCCAGCCAGGGTGTGGTGATGTTTATTTTAAAGCGTATTTTTAATGTTCAATGTGGTAGCCATCAGTCCAGTAGTCATAATGCCTGATTGTTGTTACCCCGTAAACAGTTCTTTGGGATACTGTTGCTTTAGGCCCAGGCCAGAGTTTGCTCGCCCCGTCCTGACATTCCAAAGGTTTGAGCCATACGTGCAACGCAGCTCCTCTGCGACGGCAGCTCCAGCTCCTTCTTAAAGTGGTTCTGTTTATGTCACTTTCACAGAAGTATGTTTTTGGTTGCTGTTTTTCATCAGAAGGTAACCTCAAAAAGAAGACATGGCCTTTTCAAGTTGTTTTCCTTTAAGCTGCTCAGGGAGATACTAATTTGTTTAGCTGTATGAGCGCATTTCAGAAAAATGTTGATAGGAACTTAAAGCTTTTTCACCCCCTTCATAAAACAACAGAGTAAGCTACTTCAATATTATTTAAATTAATCTCTGGTGGAAATGACAGTTTGAATGATCTTGAATCACTTGAAGTCACAGCATTTAAAAAGTCTTCCAGTACCAGACTGCATCTAGTCTTTAAATTTCATCACACACACACACACACACACACACACACCACTAAAATTCTGTGCAACAAAGATTAAATATTAGATTTGGAAATTCAGAAACACAAATGAATTTCTCAGGTTAAAATGTTAAATTGATTTTAGCCGGCATTCATTGTGTGTAGAGTAACAGTTTGCAGTTTATAATGTTCTCAAAAATGTCACACCATCAGATCACTTCTCAGTTAATACAGGAAAACAGAGAAAACACGCTTCCTATTAGTCCCTGTTTAATATACCAACCGCTGAGTTTGACTTTCATGTATTCCCTGAGCCACCTACACAGCCTTAGCTACCATCACCCCTGACCCCTCTAACCCATCCTGTCCGTCAAAATACCTTCAGAAATGACTTCCTCCATGAGGACGTTCCCCTTACCTGTAAATACTTCCTTGTTCCATCATCCACATCCTGTCTCTGACTGGGCTCACATTTCACTTTCTCTCTGAAGCCGTCCGTTAACCACCTGGATTGGAATGGCCAGCTCTTACCACACGCATACATCCACACCATGCATTTTTCAGTTAGTTTTGACGGATGGCCATCTTTTTTGGCCACTGGCATTCTATCAATGAAGGCTTAAGCCTTTTATTACTGTAGATCTGTTTTTGTTCCAATCCAACTTGAAGTTCACATAAAACTGTAAATTCCTTAAGGAAGAAAACACACCTCCTGGTAGATTTGGGTCTCAACACCATCTTTCACACAGAGTTGGATTTAAAAGAAGTTTTAAATGTGTTTTATACACACGTGCTGAAGGATTGAACTGAGGTTTTTAAATTGGTAAAAATACTGGAACTTCTATGACCTACCAAGGTATATTATAAAAGAAAAGGAAAGGACAGGCATGGACCTGACCACAGTTAAGTGATGTTTCTGAGAGTAGTTTTTTCAAGTTTTGCTTTTCCATTTTCTCTTGCCATTTTTGTCCTTTGAAACCAGGCTCACTGAGGTGTGATTGCAACCCTTCCAGACACTGTCCTCCTCTGTGACTCCAGGGCACCCTGGCCTCTCTGCTTCTTCTCCAGGACACTGTGATATTTTTTTCAGTACTAGATTAGTTACAGGTCAGAAACAATTTTGGGTCCAGAAGAGCTTAATGCGTGGAACAGAGCTGCAGGGTGGATGGGAGTGTGGATGCTGGGGGATAAGGAGTAAGCAGTTCTTTTTGCCGTTTCTGAAGGAGTGTGCCACCGTGAGCTCTCTGCACAGTGCCACGAAACACAGCTCCCGTTCTAGCAAAGGAAACCAAGACTCAGGACATAAGTGTACATTCCGAACAGGTGGGGTAGTGCAGGAGAATCTCATTCTTAATTAAGTCCCCCACTTCTCTTCCTCCCATCGCCCTGCACCCTGAAAACTTGCTTATTAAGTTAGCACACCGTGTCTACGTGACTACATCTGAGAAATAGTTAAAATAAAGTAAAAAATTGAAATACAGAAAAACCAAAAATCAAATACATAATCGCTGCACATTTTCTCGTAGACCTGAGGAGATCTAACTCCCTTTAAAATATGCTTTGTCTACAGCTCCACACCCCAGTTTACTTTAAGAAGTATGGAAACTTCTCAATCTTTCAATTGCTGTAGATTCCTTCTAAACCTTTGCCTACTAAGAAAGGTCTGTGTTTTCCTTTAACAACTGAGTAAGAAATAGTTTCCCTTTGTCCTCCCTGCTCCCTGGTTTCTGCCCACTCTTCCTAATAGTTCATGTCTCCGCCCACAGGGAGAGGGAAGGGACAGTACATGCTGCACTTCCCCAGGTGTGAGGGGAGGGACAGTGGTCCTAAACCAGTCCTTTATTTACAAATGGTACTAGACTTTCACGTTTTTCTTGTTTTATATATAAAGTTGGCTTTTTTATCATATTTGTTTGGTATCTTCAGATAATTTTTTCAAAGCAACCTTGAAATTAGAGCAAAAAGCAACATTTTTTTCCCCCCGGTTCTCTTCATTAATAACCATCCAATGTCTTCTTGAACACTTTCAGTGCTGAGGAACCCATGGCTTTGGTGGGAGATTTGATTGCCTCTTTCACTGGACAGCTAAGAGTGTAGGAAACGTTCCTGTCCTTGTTAATTCATGCATTCATACATTAGTCATTTATGTATTGAGGGCCTGGACTATGACAGGCTCTGTTCTGGGCTCCTGGAATACAGTAGTGACCAAAGAGATGACAATTGCTGCCTTTACTGATGTTCCATACTGGTGTCACTTTAGTTATTTGTTCTATTTCTGTATTGCAAAGCAAAGTCAAATAATTCAACTCCCTGTTTTCACAACTGCCTCACAAATATTGGAAATAAATACATTTTACCTTCTTTAGATTAAATATTCTTTAACACAATTTTACCAGGACCTATTGTGTCAATGACTCTCCTCTTATCTGGCTGTGTCCCTCATTGTGCACTTTTAATGATCACTGTGACCTCTGTGTGGTCCGAGCGCACTGAAGTCCTCAGCTAGAGCTGGTCTAGTGGCACGTGGAGTGCCTGGGAGGTCTGACTCCAGGGGCATGAATTCAAGCTCCATCATGTCCTCCTTGTGTTACACTGGACAAGTGACATACCACTCAGTTTCCTCGTGTGTAAAGAGAGAATAATAATGCCACCTACCTCAAAAAGTTGCTCTAATTAAATGAGTTAATATAAATAAAAAACTTAGAGGCATTTCTGGCCCAAAGTATATGCTCAAGAAATGACAGTTGTTATTCTTACTATTGTTATCATTGGTATTGGATATTACATTTGTGTTTATGTAGCCTTGAGGTTCTAGGACCCATGTCATACCATCGGCCTCTGGTGCTGGGAATGGTGGACAACAATCTGACTTGGTTCTAAATTTCTCTCAGCTCTTAGCAAGGAGCCTGGGACAAAGTACATGTTTAAGAAATGCTTGCTAAATAGGAAATTTAAGTAAAATATTCTTAAAATATTTTGAAAATATTCTTCAACAGAACATGGGAATTTTCCCTCCTATTTTCCTTGAAATAATCTATTCTTGTAGCTGTATTGTTGAATTTCTGTGATTAAAGTGCCATTAAGAATTTTTTTTTTAGGAAATTGTTATGTTCTGCCATTCATTTTAAACTTTAAATAAAAAAAAATGGTGGAGAGGCATCATTTCCTGGTGATAAAATATATAGAAAATTTGGGTTTTCAATATGCATGTATGTGGTCACAACTGAACTCTGACTTAGAGACTAAATTTTACATCATCCTTTATGGAACTTCCATATCGATATCCAGGAGGTTTTCTTTTTCTTTTTTCTTTTCATAACCTCTCGCTTAAATGTTTTACCCCTGTAGTTGAAAGTGTCCGTGTCCACTATGATAAACATGTACCCCTTAATGCCTTTTCTTCCTGCTCCTGCCCCAGCTGCTCTGGAGGTCCTAGAGGAGAGACATCGTCAATGAAATAGTTTATGACTCTCGTCTCTCCCTAGCAGCATGTAGAAGACAAGTGTCTGAGATAGAAACCTAGAATGGAACACCTTCTTTAAATGGAAGTAGCCTTAAAGAATGTGTCACTATCACTTTCAACTATGTACACAGCCAACTCTGCCCATGGGTGGAGGGCTCTGTGCAGTTCTAGAAGTGAACTGGCAAATGGGTTTTACACTCGCTCTGAAAAACACTATTTCTCAAATGTATGAGCCTCGACTTTGGAGACTGTATTGATTAGTCCTTGTTACATGGCATTAGTTTCTTAATTTTGCCCACCATCTTGTTGATTCTTTTGGTATGATACCTCTAAGGAAATGCTTCCTGACCCTAAAACAAATGTGTGCTAGAAAAATGGAAAGTACTTTTTTCTTTTTTTTAAATGCAAATTTACCAGTATACTGCTCTACAATTTTTGTTATGAAAATGAATTAAAATACATATCCATTATAATTCTTTTCTTCATGCAATATGATATAGCCTGATTATAAGTTTCTCTCAAAGGCCTTGCATGCTGGATTTTATTTAAAATAATGCACTTTAATTTTAACAGACACCCTTGATTTTTTTTGACATGATACTTTTTGTCTAATCTTCAACTTCAGATAATGTAATAACAGCTGGAGAGCAGATGATGCGGCCTGTGAGGGGCTGGCTGGCTGTGCAGAGTCTATGCATGAGTCACAGCAGTTGTTTCTTGGATCCCTCACATTTCGGGAATGCCATCTCTAGTTCCTGAACGAAGAAGTGACTCATAACTTTGTAGCAATTTGACTATGTTAAATTTAACATGTAATGCTCCAAGCCTTGACTTTTTATCTATATCCTGACTGATTTTCTATTTGTTATATCATTCTTTGAGAGTTGAGATATTTAACTATAATTTTAGATTGTCCTATTTTCCCCTGAAGTTCTATCAGTTTTTGCTTCATGCTTTTCAAGCTCTGTCAGTAGGTGCACAGACATCTAGGGTTGTTACGTATTTTATTTATTTATGTATTTATGTATTTATTTATTTAATTTTTAATCCTCACCGGAGGACATTTTTGCATTCATGTTCAGATAGAGTGAGAGGGAGAGAGGAAGGAAGAGAGAGAGAGAGAAACATCTATGTGAGAAAAACATCAAGCCGCTGCCTCCTACATACCCCCTACTGGAGACTGAGCCTGCAGCCCAGGCATGTGCCCTGACCTGGAATCCAGCTGGGACCTCTCAATCCATGGGACAACGCTCAATCCACTGAGCCACACCAGCCATGCTGTTCTGTATTCTTAATAAATAGACTCTTTTATCATTATAAATGATCTCTCTTTATCTATCTTTAAATCCTCTGCTCAGAAATCTATTTTGTCCTTTATTAATGTTGATTGATTATTAGCATTGTTTATTATCCCTTTACTTTTATTTTTAATAGCTCCACTGAGGTGTAATTGTCATGAAATAGTCTGTACATATTTAAAGTGTACAATTTTAGGAGTTTTTACATAAGAAACCATCATCACACTCAAGATTATAATATTTCCTTCACTGCAAAAGTTTCCTGTGCTCTTTGGTACTCCTAACCTCAGGTTTCTTCTTCTTCTTCTTCTTTTTTTAACTTATTTTAATTTTATTTTTTATCTTTAATTTTTAGAGTATTACAGATGTCCCCTCTCTTTTCCCCCATTGCCCCTCCCCTTGGTTTCTGCCCCACCCCCACCCCCAGGCCTTCACTATCCTATCCTCTGGGTACAGTGGGCATTGCTTATATGCATGTAAGCTCTTTGGTTAATTCCTTACCCCTTCCTCCTTCCCTCTGAGATTTATCAGTTTCCACGCCTCTGGACTGCTTCTTGTTCATTCACCAATCTCCAAGCAGTCACAGATCTTGTTTTTATAATTATATATTTATTTACACTTGATAGAATATTATACACATGGAAAACAATAGTGGATATGGCTTTCATTCAGCACAATTGTTTTTGAATTTATCCATTTTGCTTCATCTGTCAGTAGTTTCTTCTCTCTCTCTCTCTCTTTCCTGAGTAGTATTCCATTGTATAGATATGCAACATTTTATCCATTCATCTGTTGAATGGATGTTTGGGTTTAGAATATTACAAATAAAGCTACTGTGAACATTCTGGTACATGGTTTTGTGTGGACTTATGCTTTTTTTTTTCTTGTTTCTATTGGGTAAATGTCTAGGTGTGGAATGGTTAGATTATGTTGACAGGATTATGTCAAATATTTTATAAGAACTTTTGAACAGTTTTCTAAAGTGGTTGGAGCATTTTTCTTTCTCCCATTAGTTTGAGTTTCAGTTTATCCACATTCATGCTAACAATCTGTATGGTATTCTTTTAAATTTTACTCTTCTGATGTGTGTAACTTTATCCCGCTGTGGTTTTGATTTTTATTCCCCCAATGATTAGTGATTTTGAGCAACCTTCCATGAATTTTTTTTTCATCTGTTAGTATTCTCTGGTATAAAGTGCTATATTGTTTTACCCATTTGTTTTATTGCAATATTTATTTTCTTGTTATTGAGTTTAAAGTCTTTATATATTTGTGGATACTAGCTTTTAATCAGAAAGAAAATAAGCAAATATTTTCACCTAGTCTGTGATTTGTCCTTATAGTCTCAACAATGTCTTTTGAAGATAGGTTTTGAATTTTTATGAAGTTCAATTTACCAATTATTTTTCAATGGATCATCCCTTGAGTTTTATGTTTAAGAACAAGATCAGGTATATAAAAATCCAGGGGACAAGGGCAAAATGAAAATGCGGGTTCTTTTGTTGAAAATTATCAAGAATTTCAGGATAGTGTCAGCAGAACCTTAAACTAAGTGTGGGGCCTTGCTAACACCATATATAGGATGTACTCGAGTACATGTAATATTCCATTCAGCCCCGCTATTATTTATTGCCAAACATTTTACATATTTTATAGTTATAGAACGCCACATTACAAAGTTATAGTTTTTGTTTATACAGTCAATTGCCTTTTAAAGATGTATAAATAACAACAACAAAAAGTATGTTTTGACATATGTACTTAGCACCTCCAGGGTTCTTTATTCCTTAGTTTAAATCCATATTTTATCTGATATCATTTTCTTATTTCCTGAAGGACTTCCTTTAACATTTCTTGTAGTGAAGGTCCTCTGATGATAGACTTTTTATTTCTGTGTGTCTTAAAACAGCTTTATTTTATCTTTGGTTTTGAAAGGTATGTTCACTTTTTTAGAATATTATTTTTCTCTCACTACACTGATATTGCTTCATTTGTTACAAACAAGATATCAGCTGTCCCATCTCTGTTCTTCTGTATATACTGTGCTTTGCCTGGTTTAAGGGAGAGAAGAGATTATCTCTTTATCACTGATTTTGAGCATGATTTTGATTATGATGTGTCTTGATGTAGTTTTCTTCATGTTCCCTTTATGTGGAGTTAAAATATTGTTGGATCTTTGTTTTTTTTTAGTGTTCACCAATTTGGAAATTTTTCAGTCACTATTTTTTCAAATATTTTTCTTTTCTTGCCCTCTTGACTCTCTCTGGAGACTCCAATTAAGTATATATCCAGTCACTTTAAGTTATTACACAGGTCACTGAGGCTCTTATTAGTTTTTAAAATTTTCTCTTTTCTGTGGGATTCATTTAGAACCATTTCTATTACTGTCTTCAAATTTACCGCTTGCATTTTTCAATTCTTAATCAGCAATAGTTCTCATCGAATGTATCTTTTTCATTTAACAAATTGCGATTTTCATCTATAAAATTTGATTTGGGGCCTTCTTTATATTATCTATGTCTGTACTTAACTTTTTTGTTGTTGTTGTTCAGATAGAGTGGGAGGGAGAGAGAGAGAGAAACATCAATGTGAAAGGGACACATCAAGTGGCTGCCACCTGCACAACCAACCAGGGCCGGGGCCAAACTGCAACTGAGGTACGTGCCCTTAGCGGGAACTGAACCTGGGTCTCTCTGGACTGCAGGGTGACTCTCTAACCGCTGAGCCAAACCAGCCAGGGCTGTACTTAACTTTTTGATTGCATAGGGTACAGTTCTTATGACTGCTTGCATGTCCTTATCTAATATGCTAGTATCTGAGTCAGTTCTAGGTCAGTTTTGACTCACTGATTCTTCTCCATGTTATAGGTCCCATCTTCCTGCTTCTTTTCATGTCTAACATTATTTATTAGATTCAAAATATTTTGAATTTTACTTTGTTGGGTGCTTGGTGTTTTGGTATTCCTATAAGTATTCCAGAGTTTATTCTGGGATGCAGTTAACTAACTTGGAAACAGTATACATACTCTTTTTAGTTCTTTCAGAATTTGTTAGGTGAGACTGCATCAGTGATCAGACTAAGGCTAAGTATTTCCCACTACTGACGCAAGAATCTAATTTGCACTCTGTTGTCCCATGAATTATGAATTTCTTTAGTCTTACCAGTGAGGACAGGTACTACTTCAAGTCCTGTGTGTATTGAGGCAGTGCCAGCTCTGAACTTTGATCCTCTCAGATGGTTCTCCTGCTTGGAGTGGTTTCCTCACATGACACTGCTGATCAGTGCACAGCTGAGTCCTTGAGGGAATCTCCTGCAGACCCTGGAAGCTCTCTGTCTGCAGCTCTCTCTTCTCCAGTACTCTGCACTGTCTACCTTGGTCTCCGGGGGACCCTCAGCTGTATCGTCTCAACTCAGAGAGCTCGCTGGTGTGCCCTCCTTCACATGTCTTGCGGTCTCTGGCCAGGCTTTGCACTCAGGCAATAATAGTAGGGCTCACCTCATTTCCTTCCCTTTTCTCGGAGACGACCACCCTTCATTTGCTGATGTCAAATGTCCTGAAAAATTTAATTTGTCAATTTTTAAAACTGTTTTATGTGAGAGGGCCCTCTGGTCTCTGTTACTCTATCTTTGTTTGAAGAAGTCATTTAGGCTTTTAAAGACAGTTTACATAATTACTAAGCTCTCAGATTATGGTGTATGACTCTTGTAACACTCACATTCTTTTTTCAGTCATATTTCCAGCATCAAAATGTGCTCATTATGGTAGTATGTGACTACAAAATATTAGCAAATGGTAATAATGCTCTTAGCCCTTTATTCCTCAAGCCATTCAGTTACATGTGATTGGTCTCACACGAAGAATCTAATGAGAAGCATGATTGATATATAATATGGAGTTATAGTTTGTACTATAATTAGTATAAGATGACTTTTGTGTTGAGCAGTAAGAAATTAAAATTATTGTCTTTTTTATTTTTATATTAAATTTATTGGGGTGACATTGGTTAATATGATTATATAGGTTTCAAGGGTACATTTTTATGATACATGATCTATATATTGCATTGTGTGCCCATCACCCAAAGTCAAGTCTTTTGTCCCCATATGTTTGACCCCCTTTATTCTTTCCCACACCTCCCCCACCTCCCTTCCCTCTGGTAGCCGCCATGCTGTTGTCTGTGTCTATGAGTTTTTGTTTTCTTGTTTGTTCATTTGTTGCTTTAAGTTTTATATCCCATATGTGAGTGAAACCATATGATTCTTAACTTTTTCTCTCTGACTTATTTCTCTTAGTATAATATTCTCAAGGTCCATTATGTTGTCACAAATGACAGTATTTCATCTTTTCTTATGGCTGTGTAGTATTCTGTCATTTATATGTAGGTCTATTAATATAAAAGGATGTAATTTTAGTCATTTATATGGCAAAGTAAAACCTTTGTCTTCATCTTTGTTATTTGTTTATATATATATGTGTGTGTGTGTGTGTGTGTGTGTGTCTAATGTGACAAGGTGACACAGGTTAAACATAGAACTTGTGAGTGTTTTAAGATGGTTCAGTTTTCTGTCAGAATCAGTTATTCCAAAAGAGGTCTGCAATATTATTGCCATAGTGGCTTCCTTAGTTAAAAAATACTGTAATAGTCAATAGAAAGAAGATTGCTACTAAACATTTAGAGACTGACTAAATAAGCATGGAATATTCTGGTAATTTCATATTTAGTTATATATGTGTTTATTTGCAATAAAAACAACATTAGGAACACAAATACCAAAATGTGTATCTATAGTTAAGGAATAATAATATGTAGATAGCAATTACACTAAAGTATCTCAGATTCCACTCTTTCTATGGTAATAGCATTTGAAAAATTAAGTAAAATGCTCAGTTATTTGCTTAGCAATCTAGGAAATATTATGCTCTTTTTCAGCTGGCTGTATAGTCCTTCTTACTATTTATGCTAATACAAAGAACAAGATATAAAATGTCTCCAAGTAATATTGTTTCTTTTTAATACTTTGTGTCAGTGACACATTAACAAGGAGTCTGCAGGTGAGTAATGTGCTCGTATTTCTCAGTGCCGCCGAGGCTGTGCAGAGTGTCACGTCAGCACACTGGACGAGACGGAGGGCTGCTGCGTTGCTATGCACTCATGTGCTCTGACAAGGAGCAAGTAAAGTCATTCATAAATTAGGAGGCCCTGACACAGGAGATTATCAGGAAAGCTTTCTCTAATAATGCATTGACTTGGATCTCAAATGTCATCACTAAAGGACACATATTTTTCTTATTTAAATATCCACAAGAATTTTGTATATTACCTTTGCAATCATATTCTTAACATTTATAATTTAATTTTTAAAATAATTAAAATTGAGATGGAATAAGTTAGTGGAATGAAGCACACAACGTTTTATGATATCATTATTCACCTTTGTAACTGAGGAATAAATAAGGTAGAACAATAGAGCCAACATTTGGGGCATTTTATTGTCCAGTTCTCAATTATGTTGAGACTATAGTGTCTTTAATATGTTAGAATCTTGCAATTAGAGAACCTTGTTGAAAAGTATTATTGAAAAGAGGTGCTTTTCTAACCGAACTCCAAAGGTTTACTTACTTCTGGAGCTTGTAGATCTTGAATATGTATTCAAAAACTAGCGAGAGTGCAACCTGTGCTAGGAACCCCAAGATACCACTCCGAGGTCTGCCTGCTCCTTGGAACTTGTGTCAGATATTAAGCAGCGTCTTTCCTGCCTTCCTTCCTTATAGTGATCTTCTCAAACGTTTTCCCCAAGAAGAGACTTTACTCACTTTTGTTTTCTTAACATACTTTGCCTGGAGGGATTTTTTTCTTTTTTTGGCCAATATAGAAGAAAAAATATTTAAAAGTATTGGTGTTTCTATTTCAAAACCCACATTTATCTTTATCTTAGCCTGCTCAGCTTCTCCAGTTCTTGTGAGATTTTAAAAAATGCATTTTGCCTTGAATGCCTTTTATGGCTTATATATAGACTCTTTGAAAAACTAAAAGAAAATGAATTTATTTCAATAAGTATTTGTTGAGCATCTGCTTTGTGCAAGGAATAATGATAGGTTATTTGGAATAATATGTGATGCAGATTATCAAAGGATTTATAATGCATTTGAAAGGAAGGAAGGTGTGTAAACCCAGTAATTTAACACATGGTTAATTGGCATAAAGCCATACCATAGGTTCACAGTTTCTCCCAACCTTTCCTCAATAGACAGCAAGCTATTTGAGGGCAAGAACTGTTCTTTTGTGTTTTGTGTTTTGTGTTTGTTTGTTTGTTTGTTTTTTAATGCCAGATCTATCCTTAGTACCTAAAGACATAGAATTTTGGTAGGCAAAGGTGGAGAGACTATTCTAGGCTGAAGAATCAGCAATTAAATTTAACAGGCACAATAATGCAGTGACTTGAGGTGGTGGGTTGGGCAACCACTTTGAAATGGCTGAACCAACTTCCCTGGACAGAGGGGGCTCTCAAGATAGCATGGGGTTAATCCCAAGAAGAAACTAAATGCCATCCTAAGGAATTAACAAAAGATATAGCAAATTTCCTTGTACCTTCAGTTTTATTTATCATTTTCCTAAGTGCTCCAACCTACCCTTTTCCCCCTCAGCCTAAGAGTTCCTGTGATGGTTTATTTTTGTGATTGAATATGATAATTTATGGCTTTGAGTAAATTGTTTACCATACTGTCTTCTGCTACTTAAGACTGCCAAAATCTAATTAGATCTACCACAAAATGTATATTCCATAAGTTGCTTTCTGCCCAGTAAAAAAACGTGATTTTTCCATGGGTGACAAAGAAGTGACATTCAAGAACCTATACTGGTAACCAATTAAGACCAAGATTTAGTATTTGGGGTGTGTGTGTGTGTGTGTGTGTAGTATATAGTATATAAAAATGCATGCATATTGTACTTTTTTCAATTTAAATAATGATTGAAATGTATACGTCATTCTATGGGTTATCCTGATTTCTCTTTTGTCAGTCTTGCACATTGGATGAAAACAATTTGTGACAGTGATGGACTTAAAAGAACCCACTTCTGAGAGTGTGATTGTTTTAATTAAAGATGTTGGGTATCTTCTTCCCCTGTATCTGAAGGCAGTTGGACTGATTTACATTTGTTTCAGTTCTGAGTGTTGAGGTTAATATATTATGAAACATCCTTTTTTTTTTTTTCCTTAGTATACATGCACATTAGCTTTTATTATTTTTAATTTAATTAAAATCAGAGATCATAGAACAGAATTTTACACAAACAGTATCCTTAAAATATTTGAGGCACAGAAAATAAAAAAGAAAAGAAAAAACAGAAGAGAAAATTGGATTAAGACAACCTAAGTTTTCTTATTTTCTTAAGCGAAGTGGATATAGTGAATGCATAAGGGTTTTGGAAGAGAATAGAGTACTCTAGCAATTTCATGAATTGAAAAATATTTTGCAGTTTTACATGGCTAACTCAAATTGGGTGTGGCACTTCAAATATTTATTCACTCTCCAATTACTACTTGAAAGTCTGAGTTGTAGAAGTTTGGAATATGTCAGTATGTTGAATACAAAATATTTTTCTTGTAAAGCTTATTTTTAACATTCATCAGAAGAATGTCACCAAACCTTCTTACCCCATCAATTTAATGAAAACAGTGATCATATACTTCAATTTAAATTTGTTTTGCACATGTAATATTTCACTGTTTTATATATCAAGGCATAATATTTATTTAGGGTGATGTTCCATTTGTATCATAGTAGTTGTGTTTCAGATTGTCTCTTAACATTCATACTCTTTTGATTGACTTCATGTTAGATCCGACTAGATCATCATTGTTTTGTTACTTATTTTGTGTACTTGTTTTTAAATATAATCACTTTCCCATTTTTATATTCATTGTTGAAGTGATAAAATTTTCATTTGTATTTTTTTAAAGATTTTTACTCAACTTATTGGAGTGACATTGGTTAATAAAATTGTATAGGTTTCAAGGGTACAATTCTATTATATATCATCTGTATATTGTATTGTGTGTTCGGCCCCCAAAGTCAAGTCTCCTTTCATCACCATTTCCCCCCTTTACATAAACCTCTTCTACCCACCAACACCCCCTTTCTCTCTGGTATTCACCATACTGTTATACTGATATCTGTATCTATGAGGCTTTTTTCTCTCCTTAATCTTGTCATCCTTTTCACCCAAAATATCATTTTTTAAAAGCCGTATGGTTGTTGATTTTTTCTGAACACAATTAAGAAACTCTAAATACCAATACAGTAATTCAGGCTAAATGACAAAACAGTCTCTTTTGATAACTCTCAAAGAACATTTTGGAAAGGCCAGAAGTAATTCCGAGGAGTAAACACACTGGAGAGGTGAACAAGTAGCGCCTCGAACACTGTGCTTGGCACCAGAATGCTCAGGAATGTTCTTCCACTTTCCTTACCAGGAAGAGATCTGCAGGGAGACTCCTGTGTTAAGTCCACAATCCCCCATAGTGCTACCCAGCAGGGAAGTTTGCCGGTTTGCTGAGGGCTGAAGACCCGGCTCCCATACTGTCTGGCTGCTGGTTTGTAGCTGCCCCACCTCCACTCCTGTTTCACTTGGCTATTTTAGTAGCACTTTGATTTGCCTTTTGGGAGCCACTCTTCTCTGATGCTTAGCCTTTGAAACTCCGGTGGCTGGTGCCAGGGTGGACCTATGCCTGGCTAAGGAGCATCTTCAAACAAAATGACTCTTATCTGATCATACCAAAGCTTATCTGCCCTTGGACTTACTGATAATGTGATTTTATAAATTTCATTTCTTAATAATCAAAGACTTGTGTGTACTTATTCTTAACCATAAATCCTTGCAGAAGATATTTTATAAACAAAGATATCATCTTAGTCATATTCTTGGTGTTAGCTTTTGCTTTTTGCCCCAGCATCACCTATATTTTATTTATTTTTGTTTAGTTTTTTTATTTTTTATAATTTATTTATTTTTTATTTATTTATCTTTTTGGAAAGCAAGATGTTTATTTTCCAAGATTCAAACATTAGTTCTTGCTGTTTCAGTTCTTTGCATTTGAATAATTGCTGTGGTTTTTATTTTTTTAATTAATTAATTTTTGTTACAGATGTTTCTTCTTATTGTTGAAAATATTATAGATGTTCCTCCCTTTTTTCCCCCATTGACCCCCTCCATCCTTCACCCCCTCCCCATTCCCCACCTTCAGGGCACTATTGTCTGGGTTCATGTGTTATGCATATATGCATATAAATTCTTTGGCTAGTCTCTTCCTGCCCCACCCCTTCAGCTTTAATCCATATTATCTCTGTGAGATGTTTTTTTCCCTAAACCATAATAACTTTAGTTAAGCTAAATAATGTAACTTGTATGTTTACTTAATCAAGACCACATAAACTTCAACATGTTGCAAAGCACTCATTGAGAGCCAGGGGCACTGTGTCAGCCCCTCAGATTTACAGTGTGACCCAAACTGCCTCAGTACTGCAAGGTCAGAGTGTGACATGTGACCCTGAAAATGTCGAGGTGTGTTAAATATTAGCAAAGCTCAGCTTCTTTCCTATTTTTGGAGATAATAAACAAACAGGATTCTAATGCTGGGTCTTCGCACAGTGCAAGGCATCTCTGTTGCTTTGCAAGTATGTGCTCTTATTGCAACTGCCCAGTCTGGTTCCTGTCTATCCTGACATTTGTGTGAGATTTTCCTTGTCCCTTTCTGTCAGCTTTTCTGGGGTCAGGAGATAATACATGTAAGTGAGCTGTCTAGACATATTAGACTGGAGATGATGCTTACTGTACAGTGACAAAATGAAATGCTGTATCCTTCTCTACATGGTAGAGCTAGAAGCTTACTTATACCTTTGCTTTGCCTGACTGCACAGAACTGATGTTGTTTTCTCAGTAAAATAGTTTTTGTCTTTTACTACTATTATTTGATTGCATATTTTTGGCCTTGGGGGAAAGTTTTGTATTTTTTTCTTTTGTTTCACTTTTTTGAAAGAGTCACCTTCAGGAATAAGCAGTCATATTGCATAATGGCCACATTTATAAATAATAAAGTGGCATAGTGCAGGTTTCATGGATTGTGACTATGCACAAAAAGAAACTAATAAATATAATTTTTGGAAATTTGGGGCAACCAGTTAATCTACAAAAATAATATAAGTTTAGGTTATCTACATATATGTATGCAATATTATTTGCAATTATGTATGAAATGATATTTTTACTCATTTCTTATAAAAAATCATTTATAAATTTTCATTAAAATTTCTACATTTGCATTATAAAATTAGCTTGCCATCACTATAGAACATTTTGCAAAGAAAAGTTTGAAAAATAAATGTTGCAATAACTATCAAAATACAGTTGTATTTAACATTTTGGTGTCTTCTCTCCCATATAATTTTATCTATGGATAGTATTTTTTACATAATCATGCTCATCTTATGTACATGTATATTATTCCATAAAACTTTTTAACACTGAGGATTTATTTATTTATTTATTTATTCATTTATTTATTATCCTCACCCGAGGACATTTTTCCATCTTTTTGTTCAGATAAAGTGGGAAGGAGAGAGAGAAACATCGATGTGAAAGGGACACATCGAGTGGCTGCCACCCACATGACCAACCAGGGCCGGGGACAAACTGCAACCGAGGTACGTACCCTTAGGGGGAACCGAACCCGGGTCTCTCTGGTGCAGGCCAAACCGGCCAGGGCTGAGGATTTATTTTTAAGTAAGAAGTCTGGGAGGTACAAGTACCTGGTCAAAAATCATGAACACTTTTTTTTTAATTTTAGTTTTTTAATTTATTGATTTTAGAGAGAGGAAGGGAGAAAGAGAAACAGTGATTTGTTGTTCCACTTATTTATGCATTCATTGGTTGCTTCTTGTATGTGCCTTGACCGGAGATCGAAAGATTGAAATCACAACCTTGGCATATCAGGACGACACTCTAACCAACCGAGCTACCTGGCCAGGGCAAAATAGTGAACATTTTTAAGGCTTTTGTGTGGCCACCATCTTGGTTTCCAGGTTGTTCCAGTAACATATGAAATTACAAATTATTTTCTTATCAGAATTGATCTACAAAATATATATTTCATGGCTCCTATTTATCTAGACCCTGGAGATGTAATGGTGAGCAATATCATACATTTCCATTTTTTTCTTGAAACCTACAGTCCAGTTTGGAGACAGACATCAATCATATAATTGTACAAATAAATGTGGAACTAAAATTGTAAATTATAAAACAAAATATTAACATCTATTTAATTTTATTGAGGGGTAGATAGATGTACGTTGCATTGTTTTTTGCACCTTGTAATATATAAAGAAATATTTCAAAATGAAATAATTTTGATGTTTAAAAAATAAGTTATACCTATGAAAAATGTTGCCATGAAAGCACTTAAGGAGGGCCTTGGCTAGTGTGGCTCAGTTGACTGGGTGCTCCTGTGCACCGGTCACTGGTTTGATTCCTGGTCAGGAGCACATGCCCAAGTTGCAGGCTTAATCATGGGAGGCATGCACGAGGCAGCCTATAGATGTTACTCTCTCACATTGATGGTTCTATCTTTCTCCCCCTCTCCTGTCCTCTGTCTTGAAAATCAGTAAAAAAAAAAAAAAATCTAAGGAGGAATCTAACTTTTCCTGAGGTGTTAGGAAACTGTGCTAGAGGAAGTGTTGATGGAGCTTAACTTGGGAAAGAGGAAAAGAAGTTGACTATGCAAAGATATATGCATGTGGGAGGGTGTGCACAGATGTTCAAGGGCCAACTTTATGCAGATGAGTATATTTGAGACAGCTAAGGTTAAAGGAACAGGATGAATGTGAGATAATGTAATATTCGTAGGCAGCCCACAGTGACCCAAGTTGGGCTACAAGCAAGGGATGTCATGGGAACAGCAGAAAACAAGTCCGGGCAGAAGAGATGGGGCCCATGACTGCAAGGTGTTTGAGTAATTGAGCTGGCAGCAAATAGTTGCTGTGTGTTTCTGGATCTGATGGATTGGAACAGGCACAGTGCAGATAGGAAGATCACCTAGGAGAGGCCCCGGAGTGCTTAACTACTGCTAGCAGTGAAAATGGAAAAAGGGAAAAGAATGAGGGAGATTAGGAAGACAGCATCCGTAGGAATAGGGCACTCATTAGGTGGAATTGAACAGGCAAGCACAGTGTTGATCTTTAAGGGACAGATTATATTAATATAAGTAGTCATGTCAGGGTAGAAATACCTTTTAGATGGAATTGATGGAGATGGGAGACTTGACATGAAAATTATACTGGAGGAAGTTGAAAGTTAACAGTATTCTATTTCATGAGTAGGGAGATTTATTGGAAATGTAGCCAATGGCAAAGTAGGGTGGATCTTAGACTAGGTTTTCAAGAACTTTGATCCTTTTTCACTTCCTGTGGGTGCTTTATATCACAGATTTAGCTGCAAGTATGCAGGATTTGGGTTTAGATGAAGATGTAGCTGATCTTTAAAAACCTAGTTTAAGAAAACAAACCAGATTGGTTTGTTTGAGTTTTATTTTAAGTTTTCAAAATGGTTTATTTCAATTGTTCAATTTATAGAAGCCACGCAGGGTGGTAGTAGTAAAGTGGACAGGATCATGTTAAACCCCAGTTTTTCCTTATTAGTTATGGGCTCTTTGTCAAGTTACTTACTTGCCTTGTGTCCTCATCTTCAGACAGGGCTACCTTTTCAGTAGTTTGTGGTGATGGTGCAATGAGGTAGTCCTATGATGTGCTGGGAACAGTGTTTGGCACCTGAGAAGAACACAATCAATGTTGTTATGGTTTCTAAGAAGAAAATGCCAAATAATGTAAAACTAGATAAATAAAAATAAATTTTTGTTTCCTTGAAATAAAATGAGAACTCAAAAACACAATTTCATGTTTTACTTATAATTGCTTATTAGAAATGAGGTGTGGTCAAGTGAGGCTCTTAGCATGATGTCCTCCAGGTTCATGTATGTTGTCACAAATGGCGGGATTTCTCATTTTTAAAGTGGAATAATATTTCATTGTGTGTGTGTGTGTGTGTGTGTGTGTGTGTATTTTCTTTATTGATTTACTTAATAGACACAAGTTGTTTCCATATCTTGCATATTGTGAATAATGATGAAATTCGTGAGCATGGATATACAGATATCTCTTTGAGATCCTGACTTAATTTCCTTCAGGTAAATAACCAGAAGTGGTATTACTAGATTGTATAATAGTTCAACTTTTAATTTTTTGAGGAATCTCCATAATTTTTTCCACAGTGGCTGTACCAATTTACATTTCCACCAAAAGTGCCTGAGGGTTCCCTTTTCTCCGCATTCTCATCAATATTTGTTACTTCTTTTTTTTCTGATGATAGAAAAATTATAAAAGAAGGGCTCTCTTTGTGTAAGTGTGAGGGAGCTGGTGTCTTCTTACTGCTTTGCCTGCCTACTTAATTCAAGCTCAGAAGATAAGGTAGCTAAAATATGTGATTATTTAAAATCAGTGATTCAGAACATAAAGGTTTTGTAGAAAAATTGTCAATCTCTAAAATTCTCTATGTTTTCATGGCAATTAAAAATTCATTTCCCTTCCCTTGCCTTTTTACCTTTGTTTTCTTTTTTTCTGTGCTATATTTTCAATAATGAGCAAAAATCTGATGCAACAAACCTCAGTAAAGAAGTCCTTAGTATAGCCCTTGCCGGTTTGGCTCAGCGGTTAGAGCGTCGGCCTGCGGTCCCGAGAGACCCGGGTTCGGTTCCCGCTAAGGGCATGTACCTCGGTTGCAGTTTGTCCCCGACCCTGGTTGGGTCGTGCGGGTGGTAGCCACTCGATGTGTCCCTTCACGTCGATGTTTCTCTCTTTCTCTGTTCCTCTCTCCCCCTCCTACTCTACCTGAACAAAAAATGGAAAAATGTCCTCGGGTGAGGATAAAAAAAAAAAAAAAGTCCTTAGTACATAGAGGGTTGATTGCCCAGTCAAACCTTAGTGAGTGAGGGGCAGACTAAGGTGCAAGAATAATTTTTTTTCACTAATGCATATCTTGGAGTGATGTGATGTTTAAGGTCCTATACTATAGAATAAGGAATATATGTAACACAATCTAATAACCACTTAGATTTAAAAATTTTTTTTATTACTTATTTAAAATTTCTTTTTCTTTATTGATTCAGAGAGAGAGGAAGGGGGAGTGAGAGAGAGATAGAAACATCAATGAGAGAGAACATCGATTGGCCACCTGTTGCATGCCCCCCACTAGGGATTAGACCTACAACCTGGGCATGTGCCCTGACCAGGAATGAAACCGATGACCTCTTGGTGCATGGGTTGATGCTCAACCACTGAGCCACAGGGGCAGGGCTTTAATTTACTTCTATTGTTGAAAGTTTTGCAGATGTCCTTCCCAGGTGTTTCTTTATAAAATCCTAGTCTTCTAAAAGCATCTATATTATACTATGTTTAATCACGCTGATGTGGTGCCATAGTGTCCATACATTATTTTTCAGGTTTTCCATGACATACTACCTTTGAAGAAAATCTGTGTACCACAGTGTCATTTTTCAAGTTACTGGTTTTATCAGATGCATGTTTAAACGGATATTGGCATTTTTAACTTCTTGAGGACTAAACCAAAGGCAAACTATCCTGGTTTTGAATAACTTTTTTTGTTTTTGTTTTTGTTTTTTGTATGTGTGCATTTTGTGTTCACCTTTTTGTAAGTCCACATTTTTTCTTTTTTTTTAACCTGTAATATAGGAAGAGTTGTTATTATTTTTATTGAATTTATTGGGGTAACATTGGTTAATAAAATTGTATAGGTTTCAGATGCACAATTCTATAATACATCATCTGTATATTGACTGCAGTGGGAGGAGACTGGACTTGGAGAGGTGATCACAATTTTTCTGTCTATTACAAGATGCCAGGTTTCATCATTCTGTAACATCCTATTGTTTTGACAGCATGATCCTATTTGCACACCCCTGTTCAATTGCTGAGGCAAGGATTATGATATCCCACATCAAATCCAGTCATGATTTGGGGATGGCCTTTAAAAATCCGCATGCAAATATTTATTTTCAAAGGTGCAAAGGGCTATTCGTGAAGCACTGGATCACTAGAGGGGTCATCTTTTCAATAATCATTAAATGAGAAGTTTGTTACAATACAATTTCCCTTTTTGTTTTAATAAACTTCCATCGTCCTCTACCTCAAGACCTTTTGACCAAGAATTAAAATCTATATTGATAATTTTACTCTCATTTTTAGTTCTATAAATGAGTAGGATTATCAATTTAATTTGTCTGATGTGTCCAGATTGTGGCCATAGCTGACCTCACAACATAGGTTTATTATTGGGTCTCACCCTGAGTTCAGAAGTCGATTTTTTCATTTTCTTATGGCACATGCATAAGAATCATAGATCTGCCCATGCAAGTTAGTGTGACCCTTTAGACATCAAGGAGACATTCTCCATATTGGGGCTTTTTCTAAGAATGTATATCAAAATGTTAGTATGATTTATTTTTAATTTTTAAAATTTATTGATTTGAGTAGAGACAGATTTATTGTTTCAATAATTTGTGTATTCTCTGGTTGACTCTTGTGTGCACACAACCTTGGCGTATCTGGATGCTGCTCTAACCAACGAAGCTACCCTGCCAGGGCCAGTGTGATTTTATTTAATCCAGGTTTTCACATTTGGGGATGACTTGTTAAATTAAGTTTAAAAATCCATTTAAAAGCCTTTAATGTGGTTTGTTTGAGCCAGAACTTTATAAAACTCTAGTACTGCCATCCTGAATGATATCAGCTTAAACTATTTAATTAATTGGTTTAGGACTTAACTAATAACTGAACTAATAGATTAAGTAGTTTGATTGTTTGAACTGATAATTTAAATACAAGCGTATTAGTTTCATAAAATGACCTATTTTCTGCAGCTGAAAAATACAGCTTGTGACAGCATTTTCTTCACCTTCTAGGCTTAGTATACCCCATGTTTGATAAATAGGAAAATCTTGGAGACACAAAATATAAGATGCTACTTCTATAAAATGTCTTCTTATTTCTTAAAAAGAAAGAAAAAAAGCAGAGAAAATTATATTGTGACACCTGTGAGGCTTATGATAACTATGTTTGCCTTTCAGATCCCCAGCTCAAGGGTATAGTGACCAGATTATATTGCAGGCAAGGCTACTACTTGCAAATGCACCCCGATGGAGCTCTCGACGGAACCAAGGATGACAGCACTAATTCTAGTAAGTGACAACCTCAGGCCACCAGTTAACACGGTTGGTAGAAGGTACACTGCTAAATGACTTTTTATGGTTATGTTGGCTCATTTTTACAATGTTTCACACTAGAATGACATTTACAATTTTACTTGGACCAAATGGATAAAAATCTTAATAAGAAAAGACAACTGTTACTTTAAGATAATTCTATGAACATTTTAAGTTTTTTTCAAACAATTGTGATAACTTGCATATTATTGTTACTTTTAACCTTATTGTCATAAAGGTCAGGTTAAGTACACTAAGGCATTCAGATAGAAGTTGATTGCATGTTTCCTTTGGCAGTGTTATTTTTACCAGGCCTGTAACTTATTAATGATAATTGTGGAAACTTAAGAGCTACAAATTGCTTTAATAATAAAAATTCCATTTTTCAAACTTTTTACATTCAACAAGAAAAGATATATTTATAGAGAGGACTTGAAGGCCATGTCCCTCTCAACACATTGTATACAATATTTAACTACTTTATAGAATTGGGTCTGTGATAACATTTTTTAGTAAAAAGCCACACACTTCTTATTGTCTTCATTTTGTTATTTATATATAATGTTTCTTTGTGTTTTTATTCTGGTGTCCTTTCCCATTTCCTGTTTACATGGGCATCTGATTTCTTTTAATTTAACACATCAGTTCTAAAATAAACACACTTTCTATTGCTCAGGAAAATTAGTGGAAAACAAAAACTGATTTTATTAGAAATATTTAATTATATATTCCCAGTGGATTGGGAATGGATCTGAATCTTTTTATCTATTTATCATTTATTCTTTATGGAACTTCATTCCATGCAAAGAAGGGAGGATTTTAATGCATGTAAACAAATTATTAGCATTTTCTGTTTTAAATTCCAGCAATAAAATTTTCAATTAACACTGATTCTGAGAGCACCTAATAATACAAGATAGAGTATTTTTGCAATTGGTGTTACTATGTGAAATATCAATATTTTACAGCCATTGTGTTTATGTTTTTAAACTTTGGATATTACTTATTTTTATTTTAAGAGTTTTCTTTGTTTATCTACACTTTTTCCTTTATCAATTTCTAATCTTTTCCCCTTTTTTGTGTCTATTGTATTATCCTTTGCATTTTTAAACTTTTCCCTATCATTTTTGTTCATTGGTTTATCTTGCTTTTATTTCCTTTTTTGATTTAAGAAAAGAGAAGGTAAATTAATTCAGAGACAGGGAAGAAAGAGGAGGCATTTTTACTATAAGACCAACACCATAGTTTACTTATTGTGATTTTTATATTAGGTTGAACCTTTTAAAATTATCAGTACTTGACCATCTTTGATTTATAAAAAATGTCAGTTTCTTCTAGTTAAAATTCACACATTATCTACTTTTTTTATTTTTATTTTTTTCTATCTTTAATTCCTTATTCATTTTTTTTTCATATAACGTGTTCTTATTTTCTTGTGTCTTACAGTTGTGGGGGTTATGAACTTTGGAGATTAGTAAGTTCTGAGGTCTTCAGTGTTCTCTTATTTCCTTTGACCAGAGTCTAGCAGAGCAAGGGACATAGTTTTCCATAACTCTGATCACTACAAAAGCTATGACATTGATTTATCAGACTAGAGGCTGTTGTCATGTATTAGGACAAAGGTTTTTGAAAAAGGAAATACTAAATACCTGTATGAAAATGCAGCGTAGTTGGCCTTCTTGGAAAAACAATTTTCTTCCAATAAAAGTTTTATGATATTTTCCTTACCTTCTCCTTTGGTTTTTATAATGCCAAATGAGTTGATTCCTTTTAATTATGAGAATCAATATCAAACTCAGAATGGTCAAGTAGACTTCATTTAAAAGCATTAATCCTTCAGAATTAAAGAAGTGGCACACTGTTTTCTAAATTGTAAAGTGCAGGATGTAGACATTGTATACATTCATGCATAATTATATCTGGTTGTCTGAATAATATTAAACACTGAACTGGAAAGTTCAGATACTAAAAGATACTTGACCTTCTGATATACTATTCTCTAAATGTGTGGGGCTTCTTCCCTCCTGTTGTATAACTGCATTAGAAGAAACAGAATCTCTTGCTAACTCCTGAAATCACTTCTTATCTCCCTAAATGTTGGCAAGGAACAATTCTGGGCATGAAGCAGGACCAGGAGCCTCTGTATAAAAGCAACTCAGAACCAAATCGTAGTGCCCACACTCCAGAGACTTAAATCCCTATGCAAATATCTGGTCCTTAGTTTCTTTTCTTACAAGTTACATTGCATTTTTATGTACTTTAAGCCAGTTAGGTTAGTTTTGTTATCATTTCAACATTTGCAGCCCTCGCCTGTTTTCTCAGTGGTTAGAGCATCGGCCTGCGAACCAAGGAGTCACGGGTTCAATTCTGGCCAAGAGCGAGTACCTCAGTTGCGATTTGGTCCCCGGCTCTGGTTGGGGTCATGTGGGAGGCAACCAATCGATATGCCTCTCTCACATCAATGTTTTTTCCCCCCTCTCTCTCTCTCTCCCCCGCTCCCACTCTGTCTGAAGATAAATAGAAAAATATCCTCCAGTGAGGATTAAAAAATAAAATAAAAACATTTGCAAAGACATAGCAAAGCAGTATAAAGCAGGATGAGATACAGGTTCTCTCCTCAAAGGCAATAAAAATTGCACAACTATGAAATTTAATAAAACTTGGCAGAATTATAGCAGCTTTATAAAAGCAATAAGAATAACTAATTAACTACTTGTATGTATTGTCAGCTTTTCAATTGAAATATATAGTTCTTATGATGAATTTTGATATCTTTTATTTTCTCTGGTTCACTTCCGTAGCCTTATGCATCTTAAGAAAATTCCTAGCACAGAAAGGTGTTCTTTAAATGAGAGCATGAGTTGGAGAGAGGTCTTGATTAGAGCACTGTCCTTTTGGTTTGAGAAAGGGTGTCATATAACTATTCACCAACGTGTTTTGGTTTTTTGATAATTCTCTGAACACAAAGCAAGGACTAGTAGGAAGAATAAGGAGAAATAACCTGAAAATTGCCCTAATGCCACCCAAAAGTTACCAAATAACAAACCTGAGGCTTAAACCTTCAATCTTCATGATTTCAGTTCAACACATATCCCACTACTAAAAATGAAATTATTTAGAACGAGATAAAGTTGCCTTGGAAGTTGCATTTGTGAACATTTTTAGATAAGCCAAGAAGAGGAAAAAGACCAGCAGACAGGTGAATCTGATACTTATGTCCTCCCAGGGTTTCCAGCCTGAGATGTAGAAATCTCTGGGAGGAAAATGGCAAGAAATGGTGGATTATGGATAATTGTCCTAACAGAGAGGATTCTGTAACAACTTGACTATTGAGCTTTGGCTTCTGTATGCCCTAGAAAGATTGTTCGCAAGGTGAAGTGAACAGCCAGGTTACTTCATGACCACACTCATTTTCAGGGGGTACTTTTCTAACATTCTTAGTACTTTCTTTCTACCTACTAGACATCAGCATTACCATGAACTATGGTATTTGATTAGAGAGTGGTTTTCTTCCCCTCAGTTTGCTTTTGGGGATGCCATGGAATTTTCCTGGCTGCTAAACTTCATTGTTTTAGTTACCAGACTTACACTCAAACAGAACAGGACTGTCGAAATACCAGTATGCTAGTAACTACAGCAGTGTCAAAACCTCATACAAACCAATCCCTCTCTCCTAGAAATTCTCAGCATAATACCTGGATGTGTAAAAATTGCCAAATTGACATTCATACCACGATCCTTAGGGTGGTGGTTCTCATCTTGGCTGTACATTAGGGTCATTTGAGGAGCTTTCAAAAAATCATTTCTTTTTTCCCCAATTTTTATTAACTTATTTTTGTTACAGATGTTTCTCTTTCTGCCCCCAAGACAACTTCCTCCCCATCCCGGTCCTCCCCCCAGCATTGTTGTCTATGTCCATTGGTTAAGCATTACATGCATAAATAAATATTTCTTGTGTCCTAAACCCACTTCCTGAGATTCTGATTTAGTATGGGCTTGGACATGGCCAACCTAAAGTACAGCCAGGGTTGAAAATCACTGTTATGTGGAGAGCTAGATATTCCACAGAATAAACACAATAGCATGAACGTCCTCATATTCTTACTCCCCTAAACTTTGTGACATTGCTTTATAATTGTGTAAAATAAAAAATAAAAAAAAATAAAACAATGTCTCAGTTAATGTGGGGAATCTTTGGTTTTAATTGGCACCATGTATCCAAGGTCATCTCCGAATGATCTTCCACATTACAGTAATTATTGGATTCACTTTTTTTAAAGGAGATTTATATTTTTTAAAGTTTTTTGTTTCTTTATTGATTTTTTAGAGAGAGAGGGAGAAAGAGAGAGAGACAGAAAGAAACATCGATTGGCCACCTCCTGCATGTTCCCTCTTGGGGATTTTGCCCACAACCTGGGCATGTGCCCTGACCTGGAATTGAACTGATTTCTTGGTGCATAGGTCGATGCTCAACCACTGAGCCACACCAGTCAGGCTGGATTCACTTTTTATTATTATTTTATATTTATATTCATATTTATTTATATTTATATTTCTAAATTCAGTTCCAAAAGAAAATCCTGCAAGAAAAACTCAGTATTATTTTTAGTACGGTCATTTTAGATTATCGTTTATAATTTTTATCTTTCCCATACCTCATTATTTTGGTGAGTTCATGGTGCACTTACTTTCTAGAATTATAGTATCTGGTCTATACCAAATATATGGAACCTACAAATATCATTGGGGGGGTGTAAAGTTTAAAATAATTACATTTAAATTGATTAGGTTAGGGTAGTTCGCATGGACAGGCATACAAATATGTTTTCCCCAAAAATCTTTTGCACATAAATCAGTAATTATCCTGGTATCCATCCTTTCAAAGTATGAGGAAGGTGGAACAATTCAGATGTTCCAGAAAAGAATGAAAGTGGCCAGTGGTCTTCTTCTACAAAGAAGGAGTACTGTGAGTTACAATGACACAAATACCTCAGAGTACTCACCAACTCCACACTCATGTTTAATATTAAATGGTAGAAATAAGCAAACATAAGCCTTATTCCTCCTTAGGGATAGTCCAATGTTAGTCTGCATCGTTAAAGTTAATTATTCACCCAACCATATATGCCCTGAGAATTCTTCTAGGGTTAATCACCTACAGCCATGGCCTGTCATTTTCCTGTTACCAGTTGTGTAGCACAGACATCTTTGCATTTTGGGATCAGTCACATGTAATAGCTGGAAGAGAAGGAGTAACTTTCTGTACCCTATTCAAAGAAAATATATGCCTCCAAATTAAATAGAACACAATATATAAAGTCCATGTTTTGCTACTGAATAGACCCATAGATTGAAGTCAAAATTGCCCTCATTTTTCAAATTATTTGTATTTCATGGAATACAGTTGATAACTTAACCCTGAAAATATTTTATTTATACATTTACTTCAACATTTTTGTTCTACATTGCCTATTCTGTCCTGGTCCTATTGCTTAGAATTAGATGTGAATTAAAAGGAACTTGAATGAGAACAGACAACCTCCCTGTAAATAACTAATAGTTCTCATATAAATGTAACTGTAATAAAATCTCCCAAATCATCTAGTCACTACTAAAAATGATGCTGGAATACCCACTAAATAGTCAATATGCGACACTGGCATGGAAATGTGTTAAAAAGATGTTAAGATGTCTTAAAATAACCAATATAACATTGCTATCTGCACTATGTGGAAAAGAAATGAAAACACTCCTTTGTCAATAAGGGAAGAAGCACAACATGGAAACAAATTTTTATCTCTAAGGCAGGAAAATTGAGCAGTTTTCTCCTTTTTATTTTAGTTTTCACTTACAGTTTTATGAAGCATTAATAAAGAAAATTGTCTTTCTAAAATTTGCATTGTGTTCAGTTTGATTAGTTCTTCCTAATTTTAGCACATTATCAGATGCACATCTTTTCTGGGCTCTGCTGTCATATCCTGTTGGTTCAGCAACAGTAATTGTTTGGAATTACCTTTTTAACTCTGGCCTGTCCTACATTGCAATGACTATGCACACCTTCTGCATGGAAGACCAGAATAAACAGTCAACTTGGACTTTAAAAATTCTCCTCTTTGAGAATCTTCACAGCTGATTACTTTGGTATCAAGTAGTGTCAGAGACTGCGATACTAGAAGCATAATTACAGGCTTGATTTTGTTCATTTTCTCACCAGCTCTTCAAAATGCTATAGGCAGACTGCTAAGATCTACATACTGAAGTTCAAGTGCTTATTTTATTCCTAGCAGAAACTTCTTAATGAGAAAGAGAAATAAAAGTTAGTTAACTGGAAATTCTCAGGAGGCTGTAACAAAGACGATGTTGCTTAAATAAAATAAATGAAAATGATAGCAGTGCTTTGCTTCTTTCTGCTCGTTGTGACAGACCACGTTTCTCTTTCCAGCACTGTTCAACCTCATACCAGTGGGACTGCGTGTCGTGGCCATCCAGGGAGTGAAGACAGGGTTGTACATAGCCATGAATGGAGAAGGTTACCTCTACCCATCAGTAAGTGACATGCCGAAGCTATTAGTCCTTCATTCAATGTTTACAAAATAACAGTAGCAACGATAACAAAATGAGAAAGTTCTGTGTCTATTGACTCTGCCATTTTTTAATCTTTACTACAGTGTTGTAGGAGCTGTTTATTCATTATTCATTAGTTTTTGGTAATATCAGCATATCAAGCAGAAGAGTGATAATACCTCGTAAAATTGTGCATCTACATATTTTAGAAGGTGACCCAGCTGATAGAAAACTGAACAATTTTGAAAGAGTTGCTGTTAATATAATCTTTTTATTTCTATTTGGGAATGTACTTGTCTTTGAAAGTGTCTTGTAAAGTATTATTTTATAAAAAGAAACAATTAATGTGAGTTCTAAAAAGAAAAAAAATTTTAAAGGGAGTACTTCTCTCGAAAGTAAGAATTCAAAATGTATAAGCATTTTACTGGGAAAATACTTCTAATATCAAAATGTATATTGCTTTTAACTGTAAGCAAGTCCTTTGTTATGTGTTCACGTAGGTCAGAAGTTGAGCACTTTTCCAGCCATATAACCTCTTGTGGAATATTTAATATTTACAAATATAATTTGCGTTCTGATGTGTGTATACATACATTATAATCCTTATAGAATTCATTTCTGCCATAGGTTCAGCAATAGAAACTTAGATGAAAGTATTTTCTACTGTCTTTCAATAGATTGAAGTCATGGTGCCTCAAAGAAAAATGCTTTCATTTGGGCGTGCATGCCATTTTCATCTATATTATTTAAAACTCTGTCATTGTTAAATACCATCATCAAAAACACCACATGTAAACATGCATCCGAACATTACACACAGGCATACACACATGCACAAAGAAATTAAGAAGAAACATTTTCTGGAACCTCCCATAAAATTTGATACATTTTCTTTAGCAAATCTGGGAAATCCTGTCAAAGAAAATAAAATGTGAGTTGTGGATTCCTTTTGTGGTGAGCCGGAACTTTCTTCTGCATTCCCTGGAGGTGCTCTGGCATGCAGTTCTGGGCCCCTCAGTATGCAAATTGGGTTTTGTTGCATAAGATGAATATTCAACATACTGGGAGCAAGATCAATCTAGAACTCCCTATTCCTCCTTGAGAGAAAATTCAGTTCAGATAAAGATCATTTTCTAAAGATGCTTTATTTCAGATATAAATCAATTTTATTGATTTGACATTTATTCTGTTATTTTTGTTTCTCTTCCCCCAAGTAATCTTTGAGATGCCTAAAAATGATTAGATTCAGTGTGTGCCATAACCTGTGGTCCTTAGTTTCTGTGGATGATTCAATCACGTTGTTATGCTCTGGTAGATGTGTTGATGTCGGGAGAAATTAAAATGTTTGTTTTACTTTTGCTACTGGGAGAGACGCTTTAGATACATATTTTGTGTGATGAGGTTGAACAAGTGTGCCATTTTATTAAAGGTAGGAGTATGTGCATTAACCTAAAATGCAAGTCAGTACTGGTTACATTCAGTGCAATCTAAGCAGTGCAGCAGGAATAGAAGTGAGGAAGACACCAACCACTGGTCTAGTCTTCAGCATCCTGACCGGGCCTCCCTGCCCAGGAGTCAGACCTGCCAGCAGCAGCACCTGCCCTGGGGTTTGTCCCAGTGAAGACTTCATGCATATTCTCCAACGCAGTGATTTCTATTCTCTCCCCCATGATTCTCCCTGATTACTTGGTTTCTGGTCTACCCATTTGGTGGCTTGATACTCTGATTTGTAGATCTTGGTTTTCACCCCTGCCTATCTTTGACTCTCTACTCTGAACCCAGATTCTGGTAACAGACACTCAATTCGCCCAGTCCCTAACCTAAGAGATACCCTCTGCCCAGGCTAGGCCCTTGGAATCCTCAGCCATCTTTCAGGAAAAGGATTTAAATAAAAATCAAATGTAATTTCCAGTGTTTACTAATACTCCATAGTTAAAGTGTTCTGTTTATTTCAATGTAATAGAAATCAAACATCAAATATTTCAGTAAAGAGTGTTTTTCCACATTCAATCATTTATTCCATAGTTATGGAGAGCCTACTAAATAATAATATAGCAACACAATGTAACAATTATTATACTATGTAATAATAGATCTACTTATAAAATAATAATAATGATAGTAGCTCTATTTATATAGTACACTCTGCCTAGCACTGTTTTAAGCACTTTATAGATTAGCTCATTTAATCCTTGAAGCAGCCTATTAAGGAAATACTGTTAAAATGATGAGACTGATATATAAAAAGTTTAAGAATCTGTGCAAAGTCACCAAAGTGGAATATAGAGAAGACAAGATTTGAGCACTATTAGTCTGACTCATACTTACAATTTTTTTTTAAAATCTTCACCAGAGGATATTATTCCATTGATTTTTAGATAGAGTGCAAGGAAGGGAGGGAGAGAGAGGAAAAAATTTGAGAGGGACACATCAATTGGTTGCCTCCAGTACCACCCCAGCCAGGGCCAGGGCCAGGGCCAGGAATCCAACCTGAAATTCAGGTATGTACCCTTGACCAGGAATTGAACCTGACACTCTTTCGTCCTCAAGCGGAGGCTCTAACTGCTGAGCCAAACTGGCCAGGGCTTTTTTTTTTTTTTTTTTTTAACTGTTTCACTATACAGTATTGCATCCATGCACCAGACATTTTCATAACATGGTCTGGCATCTTCTAATAACAACTTATAAACACATGATGAAATAATGAAAACATTCAGAGATTTGATACTTAGGGAAGGTACTTTGTTTTAATTATTAAAAAGTGTAATTTGAAACAATCTGTTTTCTTCAGAGATTCTCAAATAAAACAATGAACATCATAAAAATTTTATTTATGCAGGAAATGCTTGATATTAACTAGTGGGTGTTAAATATTCTTAAAGTTTATTCCATGTAATGTTTGAGCTTTCTATTTAAAGCCAGGATGGCTAACCCAACTAAAGTTTTGAACTCGGTTGAGTAATTTTTTTTTTTTATCCTCACCCAAGGACATTTTTCTATTTTTTGTTCAGATAGAGTGGGAGAGAGAGAGAGAGAGAGAGAGAGAGAAACATCGACGTGAAAGGGACACATCAAGTGGCTGCCACCTGCACAACCCAACCAGGGCCGGGCACAAACTGCAACCAAGATACATACCCTTAGCGGGAACCGAACCTGGGTCTCTCTGGACCACAGGCCAATGCTCTAATCGCTGAGCCAAACCAGCCAGGGCACCTCAAAATTTTTTAAAAGAAGCCTCCAACCCTGGCTGGTTTTCTCAGTGGTTAGAGCGTCGGCCCTGGTCAGGGTCATGTGGGAGGCAACCAATCAATTGGTTTCTCTCACATTGATGATGTCTCCCTCTCTCTCTCTCCCTCCTTCCGTCCCTCCCACTCTATCTGAAAATCAATGGAAAAATATCCTCAGGTGAAGATTAAAAATAAAAAGGAGAACTCCAGTGAAGCTCAGGTTTAAAGAAAATAGTTAATAAAGATTAAAGTCTAAGAAATGAAAGAAGCTGTTTTTAGCTTATGCCCACTTTAAACGATAGACCTGATATTTGTGCAGTGTAAACCAGTGTCTAATATGTGACCAATTTTATTGAGAATGTAGGCAATAAAATACTCAGATCAAGGTGAAGTCTGTTAAATAAAAATCACACTAGTGATTTAACTCAAGGTATATATATTCCTTTGTTTGTGTTTCAGGAAGTCACTCGTAATCCCTTGCCATCCAAATAAAGATATTTAATTTGTCGGAGAATTCTACCTCACAGGGACAAAAAGTGATCTTGACTGAGATGTAAATAATCGCATTTCTTATGCTGAAGCTGCTTGTTCTTTATGGCATTTTCTCTTTAACATGACGGTAGTGATTTCATTTGTGGTCATAATGCTCATAATGTTACTTAAAGTTGTATCTCAAGAGATTTAGTGACAGATATAACCAGTTTGCTTGCAAGTAGGATGCAGGCTGCAACGCTGCAGAACAGCAACTGACAAGGAAATACTTTGTTAAAAAATTAGTGTGGAATGGTGTTTAGGATCGAAATATATTTTGATCTCCTGTAAACTATTGATAGTGCTGTGAGGAACAGTCAAGATTTTTTCCCCTCTTCCAAACAAACTATGACTTAGACTAAGAAAAGCCTCTAACGTAAATACTGAAGGAAAGCACGGCATGAAAACAAATATGTATCATTCATTCTTTAAACAGAGAGAGAGAATAGTTGAAATCGCACTGTGTTTCTGATAGAAGAAAAGGAGGAGGGTAAGGGAGAAGGGAGGAAAGAGACTGATGATACCCTGGAGAAAGCCCTGGCCCTTTTCAGAATGCCTGGATCTTAGACCTGAAGGCCAATACTGTGTCACCATGTCCCAGACTCTCTTGTTCTCAGTCTTCTCATCTGTAAGATTAAAGGGCTTCCCTGGGTGCTTTAAGTTAATATTGAGGTTGAAAATTCTGGCTTTAGCTTGATTGATTTTTCTGAATGATGTGGTAAGAAATGTACATCAAATATATAAAGATTTATTATTGCTGTCTTACCACCAGCTGACATTTATGAGAATATAAGTTTCCAAATGGTGCTCTACATGTTTCTATTACCTAGATGCTGGCATCTGGGAGGCAGTAAGCCCTGGTGTTCTCCTGAAAGTATTATTTCATCTGAGTCTTATAACCAAGCGATACAAGTGGAGAGGAAGACAATCCCTTTCCATGTAGGTTTTTATAATGATTCAAGAGAATGCTTTGCTACTGTGTTTCGCAAGCATTAAGTCTCATAAGAATCACTTGAAGAGAGTAGGAAAACATGGATTCCTTGGATCGACCCCTAGCTATGTCAATTCAGTAAGTCTGGTGGGAGGCCCAAGAATCTACAGTTTGTTAAGGATCCCCCTACCTCTCCCTCCTGCCCACTGGTGGGTGATTCTGCAGCTCAGCAATCAACAACCACACAACAAGCATTGTTGCAATGGCCAGTGAAGGCGGTGATAGCTTTAGACCAAGTGGTGAGAATAGAGTAGGGGACAGTGGTAGACGAACTAACCAGGCTCAGAAACCAACATTGAGCAAAATAAAACATTTGGTTTTCCTAACATTACCACTACGTTTAGGTTTACAGAAATTCTGCATTCTTCTTAACTGATTCAGCAACCCAAAGCCTTGGGGCACCTGGATGCTATCATGTCTGGATGCTGGGATCAATCCGCCGAATAATATACAATGAATGTATGCATAGGGATGAAATATTCTTTAGGGCAAAAAAAAAAAAAAGATAAATGTAAATGCTGGGTATTATGCAAAAAGCATTTTCAAGGACTTCAAAGTCTTATCTACTTTATCGGAGACAGTTTTTTAATATCACAATCACATTTGAGAGATATATTCATGAGCCTCTTTTACAAAGATGGTTCTACCTTCCCTCTTCTGTGCCAGCAGGCATCGCTTACTAACGCATCTTGATTTGTGTTGCTCTCCATCCTCAGTTTTTCAAAGCCTCCCAGATAGAAAGGGCTTAGAGCTCCTCATTCTACCATCAATTGTACATCTCCCTGCTGAGTTCATAACTGTAGCCAAATGAGATGGAACAATGTCATTTCCTCTTGACATTTGTTCTTGTGCTCATTGTTCAAGTTTGGGCCATAGAAATAGAACTGCTTTTTTTTTTTTAATGGTTTGGTACCTAATTTCCCTCAACATATTTCTATTCTTCCCTGAGAGTTATGAATACAAAGGCATACACTATCACACACCTGTGTTTCTATGCTCATGGAGTATTATGTGTGTTCTTTGCCCATCTCCGGTACCCATTTTATCTCTGAAAAACATCTATGGACACCATCTTCAGGAAACTACTCACTATTTATTCCAGTGCAGGTAGGCACATCTCATCCATGCCTCCTGGTGTTTTATTTTTCCCTTTAGGTAACAGGCAGTGCATGGGGTCAATCAAATGATCTGAGCTACAGTGACCATCACTAGTCATTGGTGTTCATTGTAGGGGACCATGGGCATTTGAGGACTACTATAACCAAGCAGGATTTCAGGTTTCTCTGGGTACAAAGAGGTACCCCTATCAGAATGAAAATTTTTTATCTTTTTTTCTTCATTTCTCTGAATGGTCCGTTTCTTTATCCTAAAAAGTATATGAAATTTGAGATGATTAATAATATCTCTCTTATTCTAATAGTCTATGACTCTAGGTGCATGGGTCGATGCTCAACCAGTGAGTCATGCTGGCTGGGCTAATCTATGACTCTACATGCATGTTTTTCTGCAGAAACAATATCTAACACCTTTTGAGTGTATGTATGTATACACACACACACACAGAACACGAGTGCACAGTATATATTGAGTAGTTCCCTGAGGATGGAGCCCATAGATGTTTTTCAGAGACAGGATAGGTACCAGAGATGGTCAAAACACACATATAATACACTATGAACATATAAATACAGGTGTGTGATAGTGTATGGCTTTGTATTCATAACTCTCAGGGAAGAATAGAAATATTTTGAGGGAAATTAGGTACCACACACCATGTATACAGACACACACACACACACACACACACACACAATTTATGTATATATTTGTGTACTTCATTGGAATTATACAAGGGCTTAAATATATACACATTTATTCACATAATTGTACTTCTAGTCAGAGTGCTTTATTTTTATTTTATAAATGTTAAAGAATAGTTTTGAGCCCTGGCCGGTTTGGCTCAGCGGTTAGAGCATCGGCCTGCGGTCCGGAGAGACCCGGGTTCGGTTCCCGCTAAGGGCATGTACCTCGGTTGCAGTTTGTCCCCGGCCCTGGTTGGTCGTGCGGGTGGCAGCCACTCGATGTGTCTCTTTCACATCGATGTTTTTCTCTCTCTCTCCCTCCCACTCTATCTGTGCAAAAAATGGAAAAATGTCCTCGGGTGAGGATAAAAAAAAAGAATAGTTTTGAGATTTACAATATGTTAAAGCTTTACTTGCTATGCTTAGAAATATTTTTTATTGTTTTCCTATGGTTTCTCTCATATTATTACTAATTGGATATATCTCCCAGGTGAAAATGTCTATTATCTGTTTCTGGTATTTTGGCTAAGATAATTTCTAGTAATAAAGAAGCAAATATTTTCTTCAGTTAATTTTCCCCTAATACCCATACAATTCCTACAACACTGGACACCAGTGCACAGTATATAGCTGATTATGACAAAGGAAAGAAGGCTGCCATTCTACTTAGGCTAACTTACCAGAAAGAGATGCAATTGAGAAACAAATGGAAATGATAGGCTAAATATAACTAAATTTAAGTAGCCTTTTGGACAAAAGAAGAATATGAAACATCCCTTTTTTTGTTGTTGTTGTTAGGTCGATAATAGGAAATACAGGAAAGGGCAAAGTAGGTTTACAGTTATAAGTACATGAAGCAGAGTTTATTCTTGTATTTTTATTGATTGATTATTGTATTATTTTCCCTATGAGCACTGTAAGCCTATTTTGCTCAACCTGGTATAAAGCAATAAATGTACTGTTTTAGGCTATCCAAGTTCAAGTGCCATTTGATGAAGTTTGAAGGGAGGACGTGGGACGGAGGTAGAAAAGATACTGAGAGCTTAAGAGGGAAAAAGAGAAATACAAAGGAGGTAATAAATCAGCAGTAGGAAACCATGTTAGGCAGCACTGGGAAAAGGGGAGAGGAAAGAAAGAGAAAGAAGAGAGGATGGGGGATGGGAGGAGGAGACAGCAAAGGGACAGGCGTGGGAGGAGAGAGCAGAGAGGGCCCATGTCTTCTGCTCACGCCATCATGTCACTGGAACCCCCGACCCGTGGTTCCAGCCTCCTGTTCTGAGGTGGAAAGAACAGAATCCGCACTCTTGAAACCTAGTTTGGAGTTTGCGGCCTATTCCACCATACTTTCCTGGTCTAGCTCCATACCACTTCCAACGATTTCTTTTAACATCCTCTCTCAGAATGGTAGCTATGCTTGCTTATTGTTGTTCTCTACGCAAGGAGACAATGTGGCCATATTTAACTTCCAGAGGATTGTACCTGTGACAGTGAGAATTAGTGAAAATAGATCAGTGCCAGTGGGGAAAACATTGCAATCAATAGTCCAGATGAGGCATGCTGAGTATACATGGTGGAGCAAAGGAGGTTTGCAGTTGTTGGTATAGAAAATAATACAAGAGTGAATAAATAATAATACAAGAATAAACTCTGTGTTTTGTATACTCACAACTGTAAATCCTACTTTGCCCACTCCTGTATACAATGGAATATTCTTCTTTTTTTTTAAAGAAGGAGATTCTGCCATTTGCAACAACATGGATAAACCTGGAGGACATTGTAAAGTAAAATAAGCAAGATATATATATATATATGTGTGTGTGTGTGTATATATATATATATATATATATGTGTATATATATATATATATAATAACTGCATGAACTTTCTTGTTCAATCTGAGCAGATAAAATACATAAAAGCAGATAACTGAACCATGGTTGTCAGGGCCAGGAAGATAGGAGAAATGGAGGGATAAAAGAAAAAGAGAATAAAGAAGAGTGAACTAAATAGGGTTTGCAAACTGCAAACACTTGTTTTGTTTGGAGTGTGTGTGTGTGTGAGAGAGAGAGAGAGACAGAGAGAGAGAGAGAGAGAGAGAGAGAGAGACTAAAAGAGAGAGAGAGAGAGAGAGAGAGAGAGAGAGAGAGAGATCTGAATGCCTTTAGGTGAGGCATGAACTCTATTAGTTGTCCACAATGACAACTAATTCTTACATTTGGAAAGGAGGACACCACACACATGTTAACTTTTGTTTCTGGGCCTGGAGACATTGGTGTTGGCAACCCCTTGGTGAAGGGACTGGAAAGGATGAGAGACATTGGAAGGTGGTTGCTGAGGAGTTAGGAAAAGAACTCTGAGGTTGTCTGGGTATGGGAGGGACAGGGCCACAGCTCACTGTGGTATTATGAACTGAGGACCTGGTAAGCCGTGGTGCTTTTCCCTGAGAAAACAGCACCAGATGAGGAGGGGACTGACATGGGAAGTGCACTGTACTCAGTTTTATCCAAGTAGGTTATAATCTCACTGAATGACTACTGCACAAAGACCAAGCTTATTTATCACAAAGGAAACAAGTCTAAGGGCTGTCTGAAGAATGGTGTGCAAATAAAGAGTTGTCCTGTAATGGATCGTGATTGTCTCTCCCCCCCCCCCCCCAAATATGAGTCAAAGATGAAGAATGGGGTAAACAACATCTGCATGGGTAAAGTTAAGTATTAGAAAGAAGTTTATTAACATAACTTCTTGTAAAGTTTCCTAATATATTTTACTTGATTCCAAATTATACATAATGGACAGAGGTAATTTTGGACACTGGGTATAGAGGAGAGACTAGCTGAGTTAAATTTATAACTTGTGTCTTTATAAAAATTGATGATAATAATATGGCAACAAAATATTAGGCCTTCAGATACTCTCATAGAAGATAAGACTTATTCTGATAACACCGTAAATATCAGAACATTAACCTAAAAGAGGTCAATTCAGTATGCCTCAAGAATCAGAATTGTGAATACGTTGCCCAGGCATCTCTAGTGCAGGTGCCTAAAGGAGTGTACATGGATAAACACAGCATACGTCACAGTCTCATGAACCATGACTTCAATATTACATTATTTTATATCTACCATTTATCATAAAGTTGTTGATGATGATGATAATGATGAGAAATTTATGGTCCAGTTGAAGCCCGTTGAATAAACAGAATGAAGTGACCACAAGTAGTGCTCACCTGTACATTGGCCAAGTGAGCTGGCCTTTGAGGAAGTGCAAGGAGAAAAGTGCTGGCTGATCTCTCTGCTCAGGCTGGAAAGAATAGAACAAGAAATGTGTTCTTGAGCGTTAAGATAATATAGAGAAAGACGGGAATTTTGCTGGGACTTGAGTAAATGATATAAGCGAAAAAGAGAAACAAAGTAAGATATTGAATTTCAAACCAATAATGGCTGATTTGCAATCCTGAAAAAGAGTGGTGGTTTTTATCACGTAGAGCTTAGGGGAGAAATCAGCCTAGAATCAGCATGGGGCCATGGGGCACCTGCTGAATGGAAGGCTGTGAGTTAGGACAAGGGCATCCTGTCAGGGCAGGTTTCTCATGACCACGAATCTGGGTTGCTTCAGAAGTAAAGGCTTTTTGGATTTAAAAAAAAAAAATACTAATGAAATACATGCAGGAGTGGTCAAAATTAGACTTATAGTTGTAATACAAATAAATAATACAAGAATTAATAAATAATAATACAAGAATAAACTCTGTTTTCTGTACTCACAACTGTACACTTACTTTTGCCCACCCTTGTATATCTATATTTAATACATTGCTCATTTTTCCTAATCCTCTATTTTCTCTGATATAATTTTGTTTTCCTGTAAGTGAGGATTTCCCACACAGGTCCCATTTTGAGAACAGAGGAGACTTCTTGCTCCTCTAGGTGATCAGCAGGACCCTGTGATTGGCTCACCTTTGAGCTTCTTTTCTGGGTTTTATAGAGAGAGTGGATTGATCCTATATGAGCCCATCATTATACAAATTTCTTAACTGTGCCACAGCCCATATCTACTTAAAAATTTAAACACATGTATCTGATAGCAAAAGGGTTTGCCTGAAATGCACAGAAGACCATTTCTACTCCATATTATTATTCAGCTCTTAAATAAAGGCTGATGAACGAGTCCAGTACTTGGTATGGATGAGTGTAGCAATGAACTTTGCATTCATTCAACAAACATTGCTGTACACCTTTCAGTGGCAGCTGTTGTGCTGTAGGTGCTGGGGCTTCAAAGATACATAAAAAGGTCTTGATTTAAAAATGAACAAACAAACTAAAACCCTTGAAATCTAATAGCTAGAAGGAAATCATTTGCAATCCATCTTGACTAGATGGATTCTATCTTTTCTCAGAATCTGTGATTCCATGATTATATTTGTACATTTCCTGTCACTTCTTTAATAGTGATGGAAATGTAGGAAGTATTCAGTCTGAAATTCTTGATTGATCGTTGTTAAGGTGGAATTAATTTTACCAGCATATTTTATTAATTTATTCCTCAAGTGCCCTCCTGTTCACGATCTTTATTATGCATGTCACTCATCCTTTCCCCCACTGAAAAACGTTGGTATTGGCAAAGAAGATATGTCTGTTTATCTCTCAAGTCAGAGTTGCAGAAAAGCACTTATTTACACATTCCTTTCCTAAAAGAGCATAAAACACTTGCAGAGACAGAACTTGAACATGCATTGTCTGCTTTCTAATGTGGCCATATTTACATTAATAAAGTGAGTGGTAATGTTTTCACCTCAGTAGAGAATCTCAGGGCATAAACAACAACAAATACACACACACACAAAACTTGAATTCTAATAAATATTCTACTACTTAAATGTGGACATTTTAAAGCAAGTGAATGAATAATGATAGAGAAAAGGCTTTATTATTTCTATATGTTCATAAAATGATATAAAATACTATGGTTTTATATTTCCTTTTGGTGTCAAAATTATTATTGCAGTTTTCAATTTTGTCCTGATTTTTTTAGGTTTAAAACATAAAATATTATAAATAGCAACAAAATTAGCTTTGATCAGAATGCTTCAATTTCTAAAGATCTGTATTTGTAGAAATGGATGGTGAGTGGTAGATGATGAAAGATATATTTATTTTTTTAAATTGATTTTAGAAAGAGAGGAAGGGAGAGGGAGAGAGAGATGGAAATATCGATAAGAGAGAACATCGACTGGCCGCCTCCTGCATGCCCCCCACTGAGGATCAGGCCCACAACCTGGGCGTGTGTCCTGACCAGGAATCGAACCTGCGACCTCTTGGTACAAGGGTCTGTGCTCAACCAGTGAGCCATACTGGTCAGGCTGAAAGAAATTTTTATATGTGAGATTTAAAACTAACCAAAAGATTAAGTCCTAAAACAATAGATGAACAATATTTGAGAATGACCATCTTTTTGTTTTCATTTTTAAATCATGGAAAAAATATTACAATCAACTAAAGAAATGCTAAGAAGGTCAATATACCATATAGTGAATGACAAACCAAATTTAATATGAAAGCAACAGTTATTAGCTACTAAAGTGGGGGTGGGGAAAATTCTACCTATTTAAAAATTTTGCCTCATGATTAAAATTGCTATACACCATTCACTCAAAATGGGTTTTATTTCTGATTATCTTTAGTTTTAGAGAATTATTTCTCTTCCTACTTCTGGCAAAGTGCACTACCTACCAGGGACTCTGAAAACCCATGAATCGTGAATTTATGGTAGCTCTGAAAAGGAATTGGGTGTTTTTCTCAGTTCCCTCAATGTAGCCCCAATTATTTAAATCCCATTTCTAGTAACTTGGGGATTATAAAGAAAAATAATTTATGAAATAATTCATAAAGATATGAAAAACTTTTTTTTTTTTCCTGAGAAATAATTATAACAACCTCTATTAAAAAATCAAATTGACTGTTCTCCTTTATATGGTATATATTAAACACTGGCAAAATTCTTCTTTTGGTGATAATCTTCATTGCTTCTTCTTCTTTATGCTTTGTTTGTCTCCACTGGTTTTGTAATTATATTAATATTGAATGAATGATAGCCATTTATTTGACTGAAAATATTGGCCACATTTCCATTCTAATATTACTTGTCACCCAAAATTGATGCAACACATGCTAGAACCCAGAGAAATAATAGTGAAAAGTGAGCATGCATGGCCCCTGGCCTCACGGAACTTAGTTTCCATGATGTTAGTTCCATGCACAATGCATTCTAACTTTGAATGACTTCTCTACCTATGGAAGGTCGTTTTGTGCTCTGAGCTACTTAGCCTATCACTGAAGGCTGATGTTGATTGTCTTATAGTAATGTATTCAGTTTGGAGTCCAAGTTCATGGAAGGGCACATGCACTTCTGAGCAAGGATGTGGTAGATTTCTTAAGAGTTTTATTTGAAGGTAGATGTGAGCTTTAAGATCTGACTACTCTATGAAATAGAGATGAGTCACTTGTTAATGGGCATGTCCCAGCCCATGCATACACATAATAATTGTTAGCTATTTGCTGCCAAAGTTGGAGACTGAGTGGAAACAAGATATTTTTGTGAGGCTTTGGAACTGTTACATCTCTGACAAGGTGGAGATATTTTATTTGGTTATTTATCCTGGATCCAGGCCACTGTTTAGGAGAAATAGTTATGTGGGCAAACAGGAAACATTGTCCTACTTTACTTTTAACCTGTTACAATTAATTAGTACTTAAAGGGACAAACCTGACAAATGAGAGCAGAAGCTTTTACTGATGTTATGTAATAAATTGACCATGAGTGCCCTTGATGAGGGCATAACAACAAAGGTTGAACCTAAACAACTCTCCATTAACGTAAACTTCTCCAATTAACTCACCTGTCTTTCAAATATGAGGCCTTTATTACATTGTTTCCACTATTTAAACCTTGACTCAGTGCAATCCTTGCCATGACAAATTATTTTCTATGGTGAGCAATACTCTGTTATGGTTCAAGGGTGTTGGTTTCTTGACTTGTCTTTCAGACATAGCTTTGAAGAAATATGTGTCTTCTAAGGTAATATATCAATATTTATTGTGGTAAGAGAAACAACTGTTTTTATTGAAAGGCACATTAAATACTCACAATCAGCATTTATTTCCATATACTTCTTCTGTAATAAAAATATATTATCATTGCTATTATGTTAAACGCTAAAATGATTGATAAAAAATTGTCACTTTGGAAGATACCATGTTATCTCCTATATTATTATTTAAATATTTACATTTGCTTTCTATCCTGTAACCCTAAACTAATGATATCAATAGAGGAAATGAAAAAATATATATTTTTATTCAGAATTTGCAATTTTAATAAATCTCCTTACCATTTAATGGTGACTATGCTGAACTTCATTGTTTTTATTCAAACATTAATTAGAATCTATATTTCAAGCAATATTAATAACAGAAAAGTCAATGTTTAAACTTTTCAAAGATCTCTAGGCAACTCTTACCTGGAGTCAATATATGAGGCATTCTCTTAATGTCCATGAAGTAATAAATTTTAAGGTGAAATATCATATTAAAATAAAGGAAGAAGCTATTAAGAAATTGTCCCACAGGTGCCATAAATGGGTTAGCTATTTTCCTAATGCAGTTGGAGTCCTTTGAAAGACTGTTTTATTGACTTAGCAAAGCCAAATGTCTGCCCAGGAGAAATAGCAGTGAGCCTTTATTTAATTTAAAATTTCATTGCATGAGAGGGCTCACACGCTGAAATGGGCAGACAGAAGAATAGCCTTGGGCAATAGTTCCCCTGTGTTTATATAAAAAAAATCAAATAATACCTTGTAGGAATTTGAATGCAGACAAAGTTCTTATCAATTTTTGTGCATTGCTTCTCCAACAACTATATATATATAGAGAGATATATATTATATATGGAACACCTGATTATTTCAAAGCACAGGGTGTTCGGTCATACCTTGATCTCTGAGCTACAAAAACCAGTCCTGATTTTCTATATTTTTTCTGATGATCAGTCTTTGGGGCTAATTAGAAATTCCCCAGAATCATTAAGCCATCAACTACCATCACCCAAATACAAAGTTCTTTAAAATGCTTTATGAATAATAATTCCAGTAGACATTATGCTCCTTGTATAATTAAGGAAGACTATGGAATGTCGCACATTGTAGTATTTAATTTCAATTATCCAATATTTCAATCATTTTTTTAAAATAAAAAACTTGCCCAAGGGTGTGCTAAATTCTGTTCAATACCTAATTGTGTTTTCTAGTGATGATAGTGTTCTACCTAGAAGCATTTGAAATAATTTTTTACTCTGAAAAAAGAAAAAGTGATAGTTTGATAGTTTGCACCATCAGTTACTCCAGGTGATTGTACATTTGGGGTGGAGATGGTGAGAATAGTAAGGTGAAGGGGAAGAAACATAATGCCCACATTCTGCAAATGTAGGGAATGCAAAACCCCAGAGTCATTTTTTAATGCATTCCTGAATTATGTTGTTAATTCTAATTCAAAGTGAGTTTGTAAAGGGTCATTCAATAGCCCAAAGAGGTAAATGCAGACCACATAGGTATGTTACCACTGAGGAAAAGTAGAATTATTGTACTAGGGCACTGAGTGGGGTCTGAGCATTTGTGTATAATTATTCTACAACCATAAATGATTAAGGAATATTCTTTATTATACAATGAAAAGGACACATGTAGCAATTAAGATTCTGATATGTAGAGGTAGATATTTTTCTCTTTGTTATCATTTAGGGATTTTTCTGCATACTCATTTGTGAAGTACTATGAAAATAAAGTCCATCTTTTTATTGTGTAGGATATATATATATTTCACAACTCCAATTATTTTTAATTCTTCAAAGGTAAATTCCTTATATAATTCACATCTTAGATGGACTGCAGAGTGGAATTGATAGGTGGGCAGGTATAATGAAGGAGGAAACACCCATCGGAGAAGACTAAATGAAAACTGGCAATGTCACCAGCACTCATTTAAGCATTTGGGTGACCTTGAGAATTCTCAATGACTTTTTATAACATGATGATGACATTTGAAATGCTTTCCAAACAATAAAAGAAATACTCAGTTACGTTTTCTTTAATACCGTATTTAGATATTGTGATTATGTCTAGCAGAATGATGGCAATTAATTGCACGAGGTCAGCAAACATTGCCATGCCTGTCACACACACATTAAGAACAGGTTAGAATTTCTCCAGCTGTGCAGTTGGCCTGGTCAGCACAGTGCCAGGAGCTGTACTCTGTTCTCCCAGGCATGTCTTCTGCTACAGAGAGATCCCAGTGCTAAAACATGGGCTAGCGGGGGATGTGTGGGTGTTATTCCTCATTTCTGCTTATCTATCCCAGGATCCCACTTCAAAATCGTAAGAAGACTAAAATTATGATATCCCCAAAGGGTTTCTAAGTTTCGTAAAGTCAAATGAGTTCTGGAGAAAAATGCAATAGCCTTTCTTACTTAGCACACTAATTATTAACACAACAAGCCCATAGGAAAGACAGTCTGGAGCTTTGGGGTCAAAAATTCTTTCTTTCTTTTTAAGTTTTTTATTGAGTTCATTGAGGTGGTATTGATTACTAACACTATATAATTTTCGAGTGTACAATTCTACAATACATCGTAAGTATATCGTATTGTGTGTTCACCACTCCAAGTCAAGTTGCCTTCCATCACCATTTATCCCCCCTTTACCCTCTTCCATCTCCCCCACCCGCCTTTCCCTCTGGTAATCACCACACTGTTGTCTGTGTCTATGAGTTTCTTTTTCTTTGCTTAATCCCTTTACCTTTTTCACCCAGTCCCCCAACATCCCTCCCATCTGACAGTTATTGATCTCTTATCTATGAGTAGGCTTCTATTTGGTTTGTTAGTTTATTTTGCTCATTAGATTCCACGTATAAGTGAAATCATATGTCTTTCTCTGACTGGCTTATTTCAGTTATAATGCTCTCCAGATCATTCAGGAGAGAGCGACCCAAGAAGATGGTGGAGTCGAGTCTAAAAACCACCTTACCTTCTCTGGTTAAGCCGGTGGCTTTTATAAGGAGAGTGAAGGGAAGTGGAGATGTGTAGGCAGTGTTCTTGCTGGTTCCAACAAAGATCTTGGTGTCAGCATGTTGAATCCTTCGGTGTCAGCTGAATTCCTGTGGTCAGTCATCTCCTGTCTGGACAGGGCCTGGAACTGCTGGTCCCTGCAATGCACTAACATAGAGGCTAAAATAGAGGTTGTTAGCATAAAATCTGCTTTCTGCGTTTGTTCCGACAGACTTGTTAGTTTGCTCGTTGGTACATTTAATTTTGGTTAGCACAATATTTTATAAAGTGTATATGCTTTTCGTTCTCTGTTACACATGCTGTCGCAAAAGGTAAGATTTCCTTCTTTTTAAAAAACTGATTTACAACTGAGTTCATCTCACTGGTAGACCTGGGGCTTTCTCTATCTCATGACTACACTTGTTATTGCTCTCTTTCAGTTAATGTCAAATTGCTTTCACTCTGTCACTGAAATGACCTAGAAAAATTTCTGTGAAAGTAGACACCATAAAATAAATGTCCATGTTATTTGTTTCTGTCCTAAAACGAGACAGAATGTCAATATCATATAAGTAATTGTGAAATAAAACTACAAAGTTTATGAATACTTTTAAGGGCTACTTGTTACAGATATTAAATTTATTTACTTGAAAACTAGTTAAATAGATTCAATATGTGGTTTTAAAGATTTTAAAGAAAATATGGCTTTGTTTTGATGATTATTTTAGTAAAACTTTTATTTCAACTTACAGTAACATGTATATGCCATTTTATCACTTCACATGAAGAAGACTGACTTATTTTAATGAAAAGATATGTGTATTTTTATTACATTGGTGATTTTTAAAACATAATTTATTTAATTTTGATATATTTCTGGATCTTCCTGACAGCGGTGATTTGTTAAAAACCATATTTCTATTCTTATTTGCATGAGAGAAACAATGTTTCAAAGAAAATAATAGTATTTAAGTTGCTGGTATGTATGTAGTATGAGAAAAGTATTTTATTCATATTTATTATGAGGCTGGTTTCAGAATGTTTTCCATTTAATAATTGTGATTTTATTATAAACAGGGAGAATAAACTTATTTCCATCCTTTTTAATGTATATGTAACAATCAGGGAATTCTCTGGGTATCCAGATTGCCAAACTGAAAAAAATGAAGGGAGAAAAACACCTGCTTAAGGTTCAGCTCGACTCCCTATAAATTTAAAGGGGAGTGGGGAGGAAGCCCAGATGATATTTTGAACTGTTTTTATTTTCTTTCCTGCTAATACCCTTTATGAGGTTACTTGTTATACACTTAATCTTTGTGCAATTTTCTACTTTTATATCCTTTGTTAGTGATTCTCTAGAGCAGCGGTTCTCAACCTATGGATCATGACCCCTTTGGGGGTCGAACAACCCTTTCAGAGGGGTCACCTAAGACATCACAGTAGCAAAATTACAGTTATGAAGTAGCAACAAAAATAATTTTATGGCTGGGGTCACCACAACATGAGGAACTGTATTAAAGGGTCATAGCATTGGGAAGGTTGAGAACTACTGCTCTAGAGTCTGATCAATTTTCAAAATTATCAGATTATATAGTTTTGTATTATTCTTCTTAGCCATTCGTTTATTTTTAGCAATCTGTTTCAGTATTTCTGTCTCAGGTGCCATGCTAGCACTGCTAATGAGTTGTATCTACTAGGCAAATAAATTGGATACAACTCCTGTTACAGTTGCAGTCCACATGATTTCAAGTGAACTGCACAGAGCAGTGGGGGAAATGTTGGAAATGCGGGGATAGTTGTATACTGACCAGATGGTTGGCACTGAACAGATATGTTCACTATCCACGATATCACACTTATACAGGGACCTCTGCCACTAGCACCGCCCACTGTGAAGGACAGCTGAGACTCCTTGCCCTGAAAGTCAAGGCTGTCTGCCAGCCTAATCCACGAAGCCTTCCTGATCTATTGCCCTTCCTTCTTCCACATCCCAAAGCAGGGAGAAACCTTTCAACACCCACATGTTATTTGTTCCTCATTAAGGTCCTCGATGCCATTCTTTCTTTGCTTACAGACATTTATGAACCTCAGATTCTTTCTCAAGTTACCCTTCTTCATGGTCACCTTCTCTTTTCCACTCTTGATTTTCTTCCTGTCTCCCTCAGCATGCCTGTAATGTGGTTTCTCTGTTTCCCTGTGACCTTCACCACTGCCCCCAAGTCATAATTAGTTTCTGTCACTGGATGTTTTCAAGTTAATCATTCACCTTCACATGTACCTTTGTAATGGCCATTTTAGCAGTCTGCTCTCTTCCGTGCCCGCAGCAATGCTTACTATCCAGCTGTTATAATTAGAGGAATGGCTCCCCAAGTTTTCACATCAGATTAGAGCTGTCATTTGTTGTTTTGCAAGTTATGTGCAAATAAAGACTTATTAAGCCAAACATTTAAGGTCTTGGATTTAGCAATGCTTCCAACATGCAACAGGCTGTGAAAGCTGTTGTGATGATAATTGAAAAATCCAACACATCTAAATTTCAACTAACATTAAATTATTAAAGAAACTTTGCTTTTAGCAAGTAAGGTTGTGTTAGTTACAAATGTCAAAATAATTTCTCTTATCTCAGACATTTAAAAATATCACTAAACCATGAAATATATTTATTATTGCTTAAGGATTTTTATTGTAAATGTACTGTGTTTTCTATTTTCCGTGCTGCTGTCATTACATGCCATTTACAAAGTACTAGCTGATGCATGATGAAAAATGCCTCATAAGCCAAATCCTTCAAGGCTGGGACGTCACATTTTAAGTAGACCATGAGGCTTTATCATTGCTCTACCAAACACCAGAGAGATTTTCCCTGATCTAAATTCATTTAAATATTTTTTTTTCTTTTATAAATTTTAAAGAGAGAGGAAGGGAGAGGGAGAGAGAGATAGAAACATTGATGAGAAAGAACATCGATTGGCCACCTCCTGCATGCCCCCCACTGGGGATTGGGCCCACAACCTGGGCATGTGCCTTGACTGGGAATCAAACCTGCAACCTCTTGATGCATGGGTCCATGCTCAACCACTGAGCCACACCAGCTGGGCTAAATTCATTTCTGTAAATTTCTGCAATGTTAGGGGAGGTGGGAGTGTTGGTCTCTGGCACTTGCAATACTTTTCAATTTCCAACATCATAACTCTGTACGCTGAGAAAATTGTTTTGGATTTGTCAAGTGTGTTCAAGTATATATGTGTACCTATGTGGACATATCTCCCAGACAAATAGCTGCACATGAAATAGGCAACTTATATTCTTCTTAAATCAGAAGTGAATGAGAATGCTCAGTGAGAATACATGTAATGATTGCAGTTTATCACTTAATGTTTGGGAATTATAAAAGAGAAGTACAAGTGCTCTGCTTATGCTAATCTCAGAGTAATATGTATTATAAAATAGACAATTCTGTTCTGCCATCATACAAAGAATAAAAAGTAACTTTGCCGTATTGTAAGAAAGCAGAACTGTGAAATGTGTTAAATACAAGACTTAGAGCCTATAAACATGTGGTTATTATGATAAATAGGCTTTAAATATATGTCCTTTAGTCACAAAGCAAAAAGGTTTCAGTGGAAGACAATGATGTTCTCATGCAAGGTCTTTAAGCTAATTTCCAGGAATGATGCTTTTTAGTGAGTATGAGAGTGCAGTGAACATGTTTGGGGACACTGACTCTATATATAGGTAATATAATGACAGAAATCACTGATAACACTGGTCTTGCCCTGTATCCAGCATTCTTAGTTTTAGTAAATCCCCAAATGTCAGGAATTCAGGGATCTTCTTTCTGTGACTTATTTGGCATGATTTTAAGAATATTTTATATTAATGGCTTCAATTTGTGTCCTGATGTTTGTCATAATAGATAGACTGTAAAGACATGCAAAATTATCTTCATAGTTGAAAAGACTTATACCTTTAAAACTAACTCTGTCCCTTCACACTAATTTAATATAAATTATGTTCTTATCTTGTCCACTACAGATTAATTTTATAAGTCTCCTATTAGGGTCTTTTCTTTCCCATGATAATTTAAAAATTATAGATATCAATAACTGACATTATTTACTTTATTTGTAATGTCTGATGTTTTTATTACAAGTCATAGATTTTTAGAGAGCTCTTTTTTTATTTGAAATTTACTCTCTCTTAATATACTTTGCTTCTCTTCTCCAAGCCATCATTCACCTGCTCTGTTAGGAAAACATCCATTCATTGGTCACAGATTGGGACAAAGGTCACATTTGCTGATCCCCCTAAAGCCAATTCAGTCATTATTTCTTCCATACTCGGTTATGTCTAGATAAGTAATTGCTTTGTTCACTGTATTTCATAGTAAAGGTTCAATTGCAGTGCCTTACCCTCTTATAGTTAGATAGAGTTGAGCCACTGAAGCTCACTATATATTGTTCTACTTTGTGAATAGTATCAAATCATAATAAACTTAAGCGAAGTCCCCCATGCTTACCTACTTGGAAACTAACGTGTGTGCATGGCCCCAGAGTGAATGTAGATGAGGGGTGTTGGTCCGTTTTCCTTCCATCTGAATCAGCTCTGTGAACTCTCACAATGTATCTGCACAGGGACTATAATTACTGTGTACAATATATGTAACAATGTGAAACTACATTATGCATTGCTTCCTAAATGCAAGCTGCCTGGTTCATAGTGGGGCGAGAGGAGGAATGACCGGTTTTTAGCGTGGAGAAAAATGGGCTCTACTGAATATATATCCAAATGTTATATTAATCTCCAAAAATGTTATGGTCCTAAGAAGTACTTAAGAATAATTTTGACTAAATTTTGCCTTACTTGCTAATTTTAGAATCTGATCACCCTTAATGCCAGATTCAGCTCTATTGTATAGCAGTATATTACAGATTGTAATACGTATTTGTGTTGAAAGCCTCAATTATATGTGTGTCTCCATGTAGATGAATAATAATTAAAGTAATCATTTGTTTTAGTTTTCCCAGTGTGGTTCTGGTTCACACAAGTTGTCCTGGTAAAAACATTAATAGTGCCCTCTTTTTTACATTTGCCTGAGTTTGGAGGATCCAATATATGGTCACCCTAAGTATAATCATATGTGAAGTTGTTTTATAATTAATTTGAGTATTGACATGAATGACATAGTGGAAATAAACTATGCTTCAGTCAAAATACTAAACTATGATAAGACTTGCTTAGTGATGCTTGTTACAGTTCAAACCACAATGGTCAAGATCTGCCTACTTGACCTCTGTTCTCTTCTTCTCGACCTCTCCTTTTCCTTACTTGGTGTAGATATGAACACCATTTTTTTTTTTTTTTACACTGAAATAATTATTTTTTAAGTCCTTTTCTTTCTACAGAGGACTTTCAACATTTCCTACTCAGTCATCCAGTAACAATTACCCTTTGGCTTCCTGGACATGTTCTGGTGTTTTTTTCACCCACCCACTTTTCTGGGTCTGAATTTGACCTATTTAGTTATCAGCACTCCTGCCCTGTGGGGCTCTGCGTGGAGGAGCATCTTTTTGCTCCATTTACCATTTGTAAGACTAATATTTCACAGATAATAACACTGAAAAGTGAAGCTCAGCTTATAAAAAGAATTGCTAATGTGCTGATAAGCCAGAAGGGAGTCAAGTCCCTGATGTGTTATTAAGAAGAAGAGAGTTGAGAAAGAGAGAAGAGACACAAAGATGAAAGCAGGGTGTGCAACAACCGTGTTGCCTGTTTCCTGAGGGCAGAGAGGACTATTGGCAGGGGATGGGAAACATTTAGCATTGTGTAGAGTTTAAGTACTTTTTTAAAAATCACTGAGCACCCAAGGTTCCTCAAAAAGAGGTTAGATGTAAGACTGAAAATACATGAAAAGAGCAATATAATACTCTTTTTTAAATTGATTATTATAGAGAGAGAGAAGAAGGGAAAGAGAGAGAGAAACATTGATCGGCTGCCTCCTGCATGCCCCCTGCTGGGGATCGAGACCACAACCCAACCTGGGCACATGCTCTGATCAGAATTGAACCGGACCTCTCAGTCCATGGAGCGACGCCCAATCCACTTAGCCACACTGGCCAGGTGCAATACGGTACTCTATAACTGGGTTACCATAAGCAGATAGATATCCAAAAAAACTTGAAATATTTAAAAATTGATATATATTTAGTTATATGTACATTTAGTTATATTCTGCCCAGTAATCACATGGTTTACATAAATGAGTACAGTGAATAGGAATAGTTTTTCCACTATGCAAAAAGTGCGTTTCTGGGGTGGCTGTAGAAAAGGTGGGAGGAACAGAGCAGATCTTGAAGAAGCGGACATTCTTGCATTTGTCAGTCTGGGGCCCTCAGATGATCAAAGCATCGCTAGTCCAACAGAAAGTCTGAGGCGTGAGTTAGAGAGAGAACTGAAAAAAATGGCAGTTTGTGTCCTGCAGGTGGAGGAGTCGTGAGAACCTGGCCGCCGTATAACTGCTGTAGGGTCACTATCGATTTCCTAGCTACTAATTCTACTGACAGCCTTCACCATTCCCATGTTTAGTAAATACTGGCAATTGCCTTTCTTCTCTGAACTTTTGTCGTGTATTAGGTTTCATGACTTCATGGGAAAGATGCTTAATTTGTTTGCATTTAACATCATGGGATTTAAATAGCATAGATGCTTAATAGTAAATTACATTAAAAAACAAATCTATTAGCTGACATCTAATTTAAAGTGAACTAACTCATACATTCTTTGACCTGGAAAGCAATTTAGATTCTATAAAAACATCCATAGAGATCTGTGATTTCTTTGAACTAGTCTGAACATACAGATGGAATTATCTCTTTTAGTTCAGTCAGTGGCCCATGGGAATGTTTCCCGGTAAATTACTGTCCCCATATACATTCTCACAGAGTATTCTAATCGCATAACATCATGTGAAGGTTCCAAAAGATGAAATAAGCAATGTAAACCCTCCTTTGTTATTGGTCTCTATTGTATGTGCCACATAAGATTGTTTTTTAAATCAAAAAGGTAACTATTACAGTGACAAAGACACCAGTTTGCATCCCACATATCAACGGGGTGCATTCTCTTTACAAATTATTGGGATTTTCCTGATTTCATAGTGTCCATACACTATGTCCATATAATCCATGGTATTTCCCAATAAGGATTTCCGCTTGAGCCCTACCCTTGAAATCATAAACAGCCCCACACTTAAAAAGGTAAACTCCTTATTATAAGGAGATTCAGAGGTAAACGCCCTATATTTTTGTATGACTCAATCTTTTCTCTAGAGACAATAATTTTAAAACTACTAAACTATGGTAAAAACATTTATTAAAACATATAAGCACATATTCTTGATTGTCTCTGGATACAGATAGGTTTGAATAGTTAAGATTATGGTAACAGTATGTATAGCCATTTTAGAAAAACATGCTCTGTTGCATGTATGTAATTACTTGTGTATTTTATCTACTTGGTTGTTATACATGTACAAAACACTACTTTTGCTGCTATGATTGAAAGATTTAAATACACGTGGCAGATTCTTTTACTTAAATCCCTGATGTTTTTCAGTATTATTTCAATAATATCCTTCTGTGTATCTTTTGATTATCAATTTATGAATGTACATCATGTAAATCAAATTTACTTAATGGAGTTGGTCACATTACTAGAAAATATATCATTATATTAGTCTATAAGAGAGATATTTCTTATCACTGGAATGACATTCATAAATATTTTTAAACAGCAAGGAAAATAAAATAATTGACACTTAAGATACTTAAGATTTTAAGTAATGAGAAATAAAGAAAAATCTTCAAGCAATAAAATGAGCTATAAGAAATTGGGAATCACTTTTTCATAACGTGTTTTAAATGACGTATATAAAATGACCACATTAATTTTTGTTAATTGAATAGAAGAATAGACTAGAGGAACTGCACATTATTTCACAATTTACAATATTAGAATCCCATTTTAAATAAATATAGTCAATACTTCTCTAAGTGGATATGACAGATCAGCATGTATCCACTTTACATTGAAATTAATTGAACTGGTATTTACATTTTAGGACTTTTTTTTTCTCATTTTCCAAGAAGAGAGTGAGATTTGGTTTGGTTTCAATAATGTCTTCATTGAGCATTGAATCTCAGGTATTTATTAAGCTACCCGTGTTAATGGCACACAAAAACATATTAGCTGTTATTCTCAAGAAGAATTGATTTTATTTTCTTTTTCAGATGTCTAGAAAGAGCAGGTTCTTATCTAATTTCTTTAGATAAAAGCATCTCTGGAGTAAAGAAGGACTATATGCTGTTTTGTTTTTTTGTTTATTTTTCTGTATTGATTTTAGAGAGAGGAAGGGAAAAGAAGAGAGAGATAGAAATACTCCTGCATGCCCCTCACTGGGGATCGGGCCCACAACCTGGGCATGTGCCCTGACCGGGAATCAAAACAGCGACCTCCTGGTGCATGGGTCGATGCTCAACCACTGAACCACACCGGCCGGGTGAGGGTTTTCCCAGCATAGAAGCAACATTACGTTTTCTTCATTTGGGGTCTGTGTACATGGAGTAATATTCTAAATTATGTGTCATATTCCTGGGACTTTCTTTAAGATTCTGTGAACTATTATTCAGATTAAACAATAAAATAGAACAATTGGGAAAACACAGTAAACAAAATCTATACTGAAGTTTTATATCCAAATTATGTTTTTTGAGATTACCCTGAATTCATCATTCACGTTGTTGTGGCCTTTCTTAAGCTGGTGTCACTGATAGTTGAATTTTACCTTTTTTGGAGTGTCATAATTTTACCTTTCTTTTTATTTCTAAATATCTTCTTCATATACTGAAATTTCATTTTCTTTACAGTAAAAATAAAAACAAACAAACAAACAAAAAAACAAGGCTTTTCTCTAGATCACATTCATCTGTGGGCTGCAAATTAAATTTCAGGGGCCATTATTGCTAGAATGAACCAAAGAGAACCTAACTTTGCATTCAGCTTAAAGTTCATAATGTGTTTGAAGTACTATATTAAAATTGTAGATTTCATTGGGTACTGCAAAGTGCAGAGAGATAGAGAAACATTAAAGTGCTTATATTCTGTTTATTAATAGATATGCACCATTTATTAATATAATCATATCTTTCATGTTAATTTAAAATATTGGATTTCAGCCTTCGCTGCACCTTTGACAACTTTTAAAATATATCAGTACCTGGCTGCATTGCCTGAGAATCTTATATCATTGTTCTGGGAAGAGATATGAGTAACTGTAGACAATTTTCAAAGCTTCCTAGAATATACAAATAGATACTCCAGGTTTTATCTGCATTCTTTTTTTTCCCCAAGATTTAATTTATTTTTATTTTCTTGTGTGTGTGTGTGTGTGTGTGTGTGTGTGTGTAATGCCTTTCTTTTCTTTTTTTTTTTTTAATTAAAAAATTTAGTGTTGACATTGTTGTGGACAACATCTCCCTTGCCCTCCTCCACATCTCCCCACCTCCCCATTGCTTGGCCTTCACCACAGTACTGTCTGTATCCCTTTGATGTGCATAAACGTTTTTTAGTAAGTCCCTTCACCTTCTTTATCCAGTCACCCCCACAGCCCTCCCCTCTGAGGCCTGCCAGTCTGTTCCATGTGTCCATGCTTCTGGTTCCATTTTGTTCATCAGTTTATTTTGTTCATTAGATTCCAATATTAGTGACATCATATGGCATTTGTCTTTCTCTGACTGGCTTATTTTGCTTAGCATAATGTAATGCACACTCTTTTTTTTTTTTTATCCTCACCCGAGGACATTTTTTTTCCATTTTTTGTTCAGATAGAGTGGGAGGGAGAGAGGAAGAGAAAGAAAGGGACACATCGAGTGGCTGCCACCTGCACGACCAACCAGGGACAGGGACAAACTGCAACCAAGGTACGTGCCCTTAGCGGGAAACGGACCCGGGTCTCTCTGGACTGCAGGCTGATGCTCTAACCACTGAGCCAAACCCGCCAGGGCTAATGCACACTCTTTATCTATCAACTTTCTCATTATTTGGGAGTATTAGTCAGGTAAAAATCTTTTGCACTACTTGCTGCTTCTTTTGAAACACTTTTTTCTTTGTTGCCTACTTAGTTTAAGCTCATGTTATGCCACTGTGTATTTGTGTGAAGGCTATACTTTTGGTCTGCTTTGCACAGCACCACAACTTCTTGCCTGTTTACTTTAGAACCTTATAAAAGCAGAGGGTAAAAATACTTTTACCTCAAGGCCATGTTTTGAAGGTGATATGATTACCATGCGACTAAAATTCATTGCATAAGCACTCATTAGTGATATCACTGTTTCTCTTTCAAATAACAACTTTAATCTTCCAATAGTGATTTCCATGCACAATTTGGCTTCCAGCTCCAGGATGAATCATTGCCTGGAGCAAAATCTTTGTCAAGGAAGGAGCAGAGCATCCAGGAGACAACCAGGAATCACCAGGGACCTCTCTGGCTCCAGGTTTCCTCTTGGAGAAGTAGAACATCATCTAACTCCCAAGAACTGAGAGAAGTTACAGGGCAAGGTCATGGATTTGTCCCTCCCTCCCTCCCTCCCTCCCTCCCTCCCTCCCTCCCTCCCTCCCTCCCTCCCTTCCTTCCTTCCTTCCTTCCTTCCTTCCTTCCTTCCTTCCTTCCTTCCTTTTTATTTTGGAATATAAACAGACTTAGTATGAAGTTTCTGTTGAGGACAATTAGAACATATTTCAAAATGTATACATCTAAAATACTTATTCTGAGTTAATCCATGAGAAAAATACTTTTAAAAATTCTGATGTATGGCTCCTACCTTGACACTCTGATTTAATTGCTCTGGAGTTTAGCATGGACATTGGGATTTTAAAAGCAACCCAGGTAATCCTCAAATATAGAAAAATGTGGGCACAACTAATTTAAATCTTATCCAAACCAGTTGAATCAGAATCTCCACGTGGGTGTAAAATCTTGTAGTTTGTATTTTAAGAAATGCTTCAGCTGATACTTGCTAAAGTTTGATAACTATTGGTTTTACCAGGTGATATTTTCTTCCAAGAAATTTTGACTCTATCATTAGATTATTTTGCCCTTGCTTCCATGAGTTATATTTATATGTATGGTACTGTTTGTTTTCCTTATTTAACCACTATCTGTGTTTATTTAGTATGTGTAGGTTGAAGCACATACTAGGGATTCTTGTTTCCACCGACTCCTCCATTTGGGTTAAGTTAATGTGAAAGAATAGAAATGTTTTGTAATTTTACATATGCTACTGACTAGCTTGCCAGTGTTTAACTGAGGTGTAGGGTTAAACTTCTTAAACTCTATCTCAGAAAGTTTATGTTACAGTATGAAGTCTAAAGCTTAACAAGTACTCTCTGGCTAGGTTTCTCATGGAGGTCATGAGGTGTAGGGTTACTGAGGTGTAGGGTTAAACTTCTTAAACTCTATCTCAGAAAGTTTATGTTACAGTATGAAGTCTAAAGCTTAACAAGTACTCTCTGGCTAGGTTTCTCATGGAGGTCTGTACTGACCTTCATTGCATGCTTTTAAATATGAAGTGTTGATTTTTTATTGATAAAGAATGTGAGTTCAGAAGTTTTATATTATCACAAAGAAATCAATGAACCAAAAAGATAAGATTTGTTGGTGTTTTATGAGTTCTTCTGGTTTAAATATGAGATTAGTGGTAGTTTTAATATTTTTTCTTTATTGACTGTAGAGGGAGAGGCAGGGAGAGGGAGAGAGAGATAGAAACACTGATGAGAGAGAACATTGATTGGCCACCTCCTGCATGCCCCACACTGGGGATCTGGCCCACAACCTGGGCATGTACCCTGAGTGGAATTGAACCAGCAACCTCTTGGTGCATGGGTTGGCGCTCAACCACTGAGCCACACCAGCTGGGCTGAAATGGTAGTTTTAATACCTGTCTCTTAGGTTTGCCATCTGAATAAGCAACAATACTTGCTAGTCCTCTAATTTGTGAAGTGCTATGAAAATTTTAGGTGACACTGTGTTTTTTGCAAAATGAGGATCTTTTATGTATAAGGTCATTTCCATTACAAAAATGTATGATTTTTCACTTGCATGTTTCCAACACATTATTTTTATACCTCCAAACAATTTATGTGTAGATGGTGCTTGAAAGAGTTTTTTTTGATTGGTTTTATAGTTTAGAGTGAATAAATAATTCAGGAAAATAATAAAACGATATTTTGAAATCAAGAGAATAATTTAGTGTACATCCTTGATTCAGCATTAGGAATTTTATATTTTCTTCTGTTTTCTTATAGTGTGTGCCGGGGGGGGGGGGGGGGGGGGTGTTGTTGCTGGTTTGTTTTGGTGATGAGAGTGAGGAGATTTTTAAAATTCTTTCACCTTTCTGAAAATTATGTCATTTGAGTGTTACAGTTGGGAAATTGTTAGAAGACTATTTTGAAAGCACTGCTGTTTTAAAACAATTTCTATTAAAAAAGTATTTCTAAAACAAAAAGGATATTTGGTTAAATGAGATAATTTGGATCATATGTATTTTATATAATATTACTGTTTATATTTTATTTTCAAATATGTAACAAAATAACCTGTGTGTTTTTTTTTGTTGTTGTTTTTTAATATGGTAAAGAGCTCTATTATTTTCTCAAAGAACATTGGCAGGCTATAGCTGAACATTTTGCTGCAAACTTTCCTGAAATGCAAGGCTGATACATGTTTAGAACTTAAAGATTTTATTGGTCTCAGTGGGCAGTAATCGAGGAATATTCCTTAGATCTCTAATTAACTTTGGTAGTATATATAGTGTACTCATGGAGGTCTGTATTGACCTTCATTGCATGCTTTTAAAAATGAAGTATTGATTTTTTATTGATAAAGAATATGAATTCAGATGTTTTATCTTGTCATGAAGAAATCAATGAACCAAAAAGATAAGATTTGTTGGTGTTTTATGAGTTCTTCTGGTTTAAATATGAGATTATTTTTCTTGTTATAAAACATATAAAAGTTCATACAGTCCTCATAAATGCAACCTTTTAATATTTTACATAAAAGCAATTTGATGTACCAGATTTATTCAATCAGAATAGTTAGATAGAGAGAATCAGGTTATCTGTCATTGAATTTTAAACTTAGACCTGAATAGATACTTCTCCAAACAGGGCATACAAATGGCCAGGAGACATATGAAAAAAATGCTTAACATCTCCAATCATCAGAGAGATGCCAATTAAAATGACTATGAGATATTACCTCACATCTGCCAGAATGGCTGCCATTAACAAATCCTCAAACAACAAGTGCTGGCGAGGGTGTGGAGAAAAGGGGACTCTAGTACACTGCTGGTGGGAATGCAGACTGGTGCAGCCACTATGGAAAACACTATGGTGTTTCCTTAAAAAATTAAATATGGAACTGCCATTTGACCCAGTGATCCCACTTCTAGGAATATATCCTAAGAAGCCTGAAACACCAGTCAAAAAGAATATATGTACCCCCATGTTCATAGCAGCACTATTTACAGTTCCAGTTCTGCAATTTTGTATCTTTCAACCTGTGTGTCATACTCTCACTTAGAGGTAATTGTTTGATTACTAGGGGAATATATTATTGGTTTGATAAATATATTAGCTATGGTTTTCTCTTTTGAATACATATAAGTTTGGACTGTGATCTTGTTTAGGAGAATATTTCATTAAATTTCTTGGATTTATATCAAAATATAACAAAGTGCTTTAATCAGCTTAGGAGGTTAGCTAACTTCTATATTCAGCATACGTTTAGTTACCCAAGTCTACAATTAAGTAACAATACACAACAGGATTTGAATTTTAATGGCAATTGGCAAGATGCTGAATTGTAATTAAACCAGTGGTAATGAAGAATTCTTTACACATTTAAACAATGTGCAGACTCACCAACATAAAACAAATAGCCTACGGTTTCCTCTACTGACATATGTGCATACAGATGCATGTATTACATATTGTTATGTGGTATGTAGAGTCAATGCCACATTTTGGTCGATGATGGCCCCGCGCAGTATGATGGTGGTTCTGTAAGATTATAATGGCGCTGAAGTATTTGTATCTCCTATTGACATTGCATTGTCATAGTGCAATGCATTACTCACACAACTGTGGTAACAAACCTACCACACTGCCAGTCATATAAAATTATAATGCATACAATTACAACAGTAGGCTGTACCATTTAGGTTTGTGTAAGTACACTCTCAAATGTTCCAAAAATGATTAAATCACCTAACGGTGCATTTCTCAGGATATAGCCCTATTGATAAGTGGCACACGACTACATGTATGTATATATGTATGTATGTATAGAAACATATATAATTTACGTGTATAGATACATATTTAGCAATATTTATATACAATTCTCTTTAAAAATGCAAGCATCTCATGTTTTTGAACAACTTGCAAGAGACTGTCTTCTAATCCTCTAGCTATAAATAACCAAACTTATAGACCATATATTATTTCTGGAGAACAAGAACCCTACTTCCTCATCTCTGTGCCCCGAGCAGTCAATAGTGTATGACTGTAGAAACCATTTGATTAATACAGTTGATGTTTCTTAAATGGGAATCCAGCTTCTTAAATAGGAATCTTGCTTATTTTCCCCCCTCACAAGTTAAAAGGGAAGTATATGTAAAACAGCAGTGGACTTGCTAAATATCTGTCTTTTTATGGGCATTTGTTACAAAATACTTCCATTCTGAAAAGTATTTTTGTATAAAAATAGTTCAGAGTCATGGCTTCGTTTATGCTTTAGAAACAAGTAAGTTTTATTGTTTTTTCCTCTTTGGTAATGAAGGAGGATTTTTTTAAAAAGTATCTTTATCGTTGAAACTATTACAGTTGTCCCCCCTTATATCCCCATTGACCACCTCCCCCTCACTCCCGCTCCCCTCCAGGCCTCCACCGCACTATTGCCTGTGTCCATGGGTCATGAATACATGCATATTAGTTTTTTTGTGAGTTTTGAATACCACGCCTACTTTAGAAAGTGTAAGAAAAAGATCTGTGTACTGTGTGGAAGGGTTCTACCTCCTACCCAAACTGGCTTTGACGCAGCTGTCCCAAGGAGGCGCAAGGATGGGAAACCCACCCCTGTGATAGGTTACTAGGCTAGACTCCTGCTCTGAGGACGGAACTGCTGTGTTCCTGGTCCCTGGTCCCTGGTCCCATTCTGGCAGTGGTGCCAATGAGATTAGGCAAAGTAATAATCCGTGTACTTACACAGAGAGGACCAGAGTTTGTGAGAAAACCATAGGGAAACAGTCACACTGTTTAAGAAATTCTGTATAAGAATATAGAATAGCTTTTATGAATAGCTCCAATATTTCTTCTCTATCTTAATTTTTGTGACATAAACTCATCCCACGCCACTACAACATTCGCTCAGGAACTCTTGTGGCTCCATATCTTACTGTTTATTTGAAAGTGCGTGCACTTTTCTCTCCATAAGGTCATTATCATGGAGCATGTCCACAAACCTTAAAACAACAGACATTTATTGTCTCACAGCCTAGAAGTCAGAAGTGGGATATAAGTTCTAGTGAACCACAGCAAGTATTCACAGGGCCATGGTCTTCTGGAGGATCCATTGTTCCTTGCCTCCTCTGATTTGGGGTGGTTGCCTGCATCCCAGTGGCCACATCACTTCCATTTTTGCTTCCATAGTTACATTGGCCCCTCCTCTTTGTGTGTCATGTCTGCCTCTGTCTCTCTTTTATAGGAGGCATATGGTAGAACTTAGGTCATACCCAGATGATACAGGGTGATCTTGTCATGTCAGGATCCTTGACTTAATCACATCTGCAAAGTCCCCTTTTCCTTCTAAAGTGACATAAGCATAGAACTAACTTCACATAGATTCCATCAAAGTTGGTATCTCCCTGCTCCTTGAAACCTGCATTTTTTGTTGTTATTGTTAATCTTCACCTAAGGATATATTTTCCACTGAATTTTAGAGAGAGTGAAAGGGAGGGAGGAGGAGAAGAGAGAGAGAGAAAAAAATAGCAATATGAAAGAAACACATCGATTGGTTGTCTCTGGCACGTAGCCCAACTGGTCAGAAATCAAACCTGCAACCCAGGTATGTGCCCTTGGCCAGAAATCAAACCCATGATCCTTTGGTATGTGAGCTGACACTCTAACTACTGAGCCACATTAGCCAGGGCTGAAACCTGAATTTTAAAGGTGCTTCCCTTACAGGGACGTAGAATCTATCTGCCAAGCTGCAAGTTAGCTGGTTCTTTTTTCAACTTACCTTGTGCTTTCAATGAAGAGTTTTAGATGGTAATAATATTATTTCTGATTCTTCTTTTTTGACCCTGGATATCAATACTCACCTGCAATTAGATCTATGTCTCTGCCCAGGGATAAATAGCAAAGGTTTGAATTTCAAAGCACCATTTCAGACCCTGAAGGACAGAGACTACAAATAAGTTTTCTGACCTTGACTTAGTTTGCCATCAGGAGTTCATATTGCCCAGTGTGACACAGGTAATGAGTTTCAATGAGAACACAGGAAAAGTATGAGAGAACCAGGGTGGCACTGCTCTTGGCTTTCTCTTGCTGAACATGTGTGTAAAAATAAATGCAACAAGAGCAAATCAATAGAGGTTTCTTTAAATGCATTCCTTCTGTTTTAAAGTCAGATATTTTTATCTCAACCCAATAAGCATAATTGGAATAAAATTAGAGCATGTAAGGAATTCAATTAATCCATGGATTTAACCAATCCATTTGGGATAGCATGGTTATTATGGATCTAATCTAAAAGTCAGTGTTGGCCATGTGGTTGTGTAGAACTCAGTGCACTGTGCTGCATCCTAAGACTTCCAGATACCCTTTCAGTCCTCAATGTGGAAACTTCATGATAACATTGATTACCAGGTGAACTCAGAAGCAGCTATTACGAGGTATGCGTTCTTTTATCTCTTTGCCAAAAATATGTTTATTTTATTGTTAGAGTCTTTAAAATCACTCCAGGAATTGTTCAACAATTAATGAGTGGCTTATAGTGGCAGAAACAGGTAGCAGGGATGAGTATGTTAATTTCAAATGGCTTGGAGGAGCCATTAAGGATAGTCCATGCTCGATGAGCAGTTTCAAAATCAGTCTTAATGAAATGATGTGCTATACTGGGCTTGAATCAGCCTTATGGAAGCAGTGGCATTGTGGACACAATGGGGTTTGCAAATTGACTTGTAGCAAGTAATGCAACTACTGCATTAATACAATTGAAAATCACCTTATCATGACCTTTATTTCTTTCAAAATATTCAGAATAATATATAATAAAATATATGTGTATGTATACATATATATGTGTATATATACATATATATGTTTTATGTGTATATATACGTATATTATACAGTGTCGAGATAATATATGTATCGTATGTAGTATATATACTATGTAATATGTGTGTATATATAGTAGGTTTTTCTTTGTAATATATGATTATTTGAATGAGATAGACTTGGGATGGGAGAATAAAGGAAGAGATTTCACAATAATTCAGATATGACACTGAAATCTGTATCTTGACATTCACAGCACAACACCATACTACATAATTTTAGTAATTATCAAAATTTGCAGGTGATTATTCAGATTAATATCTCTAAGTAGTCAAAAGTATCTTATAATAGTAAAGATCTATATTGTCTTAATTCAATCAGTGAAGCTAAAGTGAAACATTATTTCTTCATGTTACTTTAAATGAGCAGTAATTACTGGTCGGTTTGGCTCAGCAGTTAGAGCGTCGGCCTGCGGTCCCGAGAGACCCGGGTTCGGTTCCCACTAAGGGCATATACCTCAGTTGCAGTTTGTCCCCAGCCCTGGTGGGTCATGCGGGTGGCAGCCACTCGATGTGTTCCTTTCACATCGATGTTTCTCCATCTCTCTCTGTTCCTCTCTCTTCCTCCCACTCTGCCTGAACAAAAAATGGAAAAAATGTCCTCGGGTGAGGATAAAAAAAAAACAAGAAAAAAAAATAAATGAGGAGTAATTAGTAATTTTGTGTTTAATAATTATGGTTACTATGAATTATTTTACACTCATAAACAACCTATGTGATAAGAACTTAGATTAAAATATACTCTTTTCTATTTTTTAATTAATTTATTTTTATTATAGATGTTTCTCCTTTTCCCCCCACTGATTCTCCTTCCCCCTCCCTCCCCGCCCTGTCCCCAGCTTTGTTGTCCATGTCCATTGTTCATGCACACATGCATATAAGTTCTGTGGTTTATCTCTCCCCCACCACCTCCTCTTCTGGGGATTGTCAGTCCGTACCCCACTTCCACATCTCTGGGACTACCCCATTACTCAGACTGTCATATTCATTTAAAATATACTCAGTTCATTGTCCAATAATAAATTTTAGTTCATATTATCACAGATAGTTTTCATATATATATCTTATGAAGAGATTTACTCTTTCTGAAGACTATAAAAGTATAGAAAACACTTATAAGAGAGTTTATAGGAAACATATCTTAGATACCTATTGATAAGAATTATATCACACACACACACACACACACACACACACACACACACATAACATTTGATTTGGAATGCCAAATTACTGGAACAACTGGAAGTTGATATAAACTGTTATTATACTTAATTAATTAAGAGTTGAATATTTGTTGATATTTGTATTACTGCTGGTAACTGTTTTGTCATTAATACCAAGCTATGTGTATTTTAAATGAAAAGGACATTTTCTAGTGCTATACGAAACCTATTTTTAAAAGAGGACATGTAGCCCGGCCGGTTTGGCTCAGCGGTTGGAGCGTCGGCCTGCGGTACAGAGAGACCCAGGTTCGGTTCCCGCTAAGGGCACGTACCTCGGTTGCAGTTTGTCCCCGGCCCTGGTTGGTCGTGCGGGTGGCAGCCACTCGATGTGTCCCTTCACATCGATGTTTCTCTCTCTCTCTTCTTCTCTCTCCCTCCCGCTCTATCTGAACAAAAAAATGGAAAAATGTCCTCGGGTGAGGATAAAAAAATAAAATAAAATAAAAAGAAAAAGAAAAGAGGACATGTATTATCAGTCATTCTCAAAAAGCTAGCACTTGAAACTTAGACACTTGTATGTATTATTTTATTATATATTGACAGAAAAAAATAAAAATGCTTTCTCTTCTAACCACAGAAAAATATAAATTACTTAAAAATATAAAGTGTTATTTGCTTAAGAATATAAATTGCCATATAAATATTTTACTTTTTATAAGTAGACTTTACTATTTTGATAAATGTTCATAAGTTAGATTACCACTATACCTAAAACATCTTTAAATGGGAGTTATTGCTATAAATACTGAGGCAATAAGTTGTTTCATAAGCTAAATTCTTATGAAGTGATTCATGTCAGAAAAGTTAGTATTACTCCACATTAACCAGTTAAAAATTTCATTAAATTAAAGATATATATGTTGCATAAATATTTGAAGATGATTCAGTTACCAAAATTTTTTATATTTGCTTTTAAATGTAGACTAAATCAGAATAATTAAAAATTATTCATTCATCAATTATCAGGCTTATTTTTATGTCATCAAATTATGTACATAACTTGATTTAAGACTATCAGTTAATAGATTTTACCACATGAGCAAATGAGACATTCCTACTTATTTTAATTTGAAACAAATATAAGATGATTCTATGTTCTTTCTATTCCACATACTATATTTTCATTAAAAAACTTTTGAGAGCCTTGCATATAGGATATGGGAAGTTTGAGATGATGAATTCACTTGATCAAACATTAATGAACCAATAAAAGCCTGTAATTTAAATAAGGGAACTATTTTATAGCTTATCTGTTTATGACCTGGCTGCTCAGAATTTGATTCATGTAAATACAGATATTTAGCAATAGAATGAGATAAATTAATCAAATTAGAGGCAGCCCAAGTAAATTTTTATTGAATGTGCCTCAGGATAAAGCTTTATTGTCAGGTATTGCTGTGGGAGAGGGGGAAGAATTCAGTGATAAAAGAATATTAAAGTATTGGAACAATGAGAGAATGACAGAAAGAAAATGGCTGAAAAATGAATATAGGGTGGGACAAAAATAGGTTTACAGTTGTTCATATGGAAAATAATACAATAAATAATAATACAAGAATAAACTCTGTGTTTCATATACACACGACTGTAAACCTACTTTTGCCCCACCCTGAATATCTATGCAGTATGTTTTAACTGTGAAAAAGAAAATGTCTTTCTAAATTTTTACATATATAATGTCTATTCTACTTTATTTCCAAAGAAAATAGAAGCAGAGTTAAATGATAGGTATGATTTACAAAATATTTATATGCACACTGGATTATGACTTGATAAACAGGATATGTCTTACAAATATATGATATCATAAATTGAATACAGTGGCCTTATCAACCACTTGTTAGAAGACTTCTCATATTGCCCTTTGTATATGCAATACAATTCTTATTTTTAGAATTTTATCTTTGTTTCAAAAAACGTTTAACCCCTCTTGTTCAACCACCTTGCAGTCCTCATGGGATATTTCTAGTGTGATTGATTTCTTGGATAATATTATCTCAAGTTAAGTTAATGACCACCTTACAAATAGTTCGTGACACTTGCATCATACCTTCTCAAAGTATTTTAAAGCATCTGTCCCATCTACTTTAGGTTCCTTGGGTAAGTAATGCATTCTGATGATATTCGTGCTTCAAAATCTGATTCAGAATACATACTCATACTACAGCGAATTTTCCTGCAGCATTAACTGTAGTGATGGGTATTATATCATGATATGTAGTCCAAGATTTCAATTGTAGAGACAAAATTGGTGTTGTTTTTTTTTTTTTAATGGATTCCCCATTTTGAAAGTAACAAGGTACAGATTCAGAATTGTTTAAATCCTAAATTTATTTTATGATTTTAATATCAAAATGATCATTTACTGCAGAAGAAGATGGCATATTAACTTAAAAACCAAACAAAATAATTAGTGTCATCATCTCAAGAAAGGAAAGAAAGAATGGAGAGGTGATAATTGCAAAGAACATAGCTGAGCATTTTCCAAAACCTGCGGAAAAGCAATATCAGATACAAGAAGTTTTGCTATATAAGACGTTCAGAGTCCCTTGTCTGGCTGGTGTGGCTGTGGTTGAGCGTCGACCCATGCACCAAGAGGTCATAGGTCAGGATACATGCCCAGGTTGTGGGTCTGATCCCAAGTGAGGGGCAAGAAGGAGGTGGCCAGTCAATGTTTCTATCTCTCTCTCCCTTCCTCTCTCTCTAAAATAAATAAAGGAGAAAAAAATTAACAAAAAAAGAGTTTCAGAGTCCCAAGAAAGATAAGTACAAAAAAAAAAAGAAGAAAGGAAGGAAGGAAGGAAGGAAGGAAGGAAGGAAGGAAGGAAGGAAGGAAGGAAGGAAGGAAGAAAGAAAGAAAGAAAGAAAGAAAGAAAGAAAGAAAGAAAGAAAGAAAGAAGAAAGTTTTGACTTCTCAATAGAAAGCGTGGAAATGAGAAGAAAAATAATTTATGACAGGTTGAAAGTCAATCTAGAATTATATAATGAGCAAAAATATACTTAAAATAAATTGAAATACTTTTTTGGACAAATAATACCTGAGTGAATTCTTTACCCACAAAGACCCACTGCAAAGTTTATTATAGGAAATTCTTGAAGATGAAATCATCACCAATAGGAAAGGACAGAAAAGGAGAGAGGTATGAAGAACAGCAAAGAATTATTAAGAACACCAACTATGTTAAATATATATGCATGTAATGCAATATTGATTATTTAAAATAAGAGTAATGATATTTCATGAGATTTATATTTATCATTATTATTATTATTAAATCCTCACCCAAGGATATTTCTCTATTGATTTTCAGATAGAGTGGGAGGAAAGGTGGGAGAGGGAGAGAAACATCTAAGTAAGAGAGACACATCGATTCGTTGCCTACCTCACAACCCGACCAGGGCCAGGGATGACACCTGCAACTGAGGCACATGCTGTTGATTGGGAATCAAACCCACAGCTCTGTACTCCACTAGCAAACACTCTAACCAGTGAGCCAAACCAGCTAGGGCTCATGAGATTTATATTTAGAATATATATGTCAACATATAAGGACAATAGCAGAAAGAGCACACTCTTTGAAAACAGAAAGCAGTTCTTCAAATGATTAAATATGAAGTAACCATATAACTCAGCAATTTCACATATAGCCACACAAAAGGCTTCACACAAATGTTTATAACAGCATTATTCATAATACCCAAAAGGTGGAAACAGCCCAAATGTCCATCTGTAATGAATGGATTAAAAAAAAATGTAGTCTATTTATACAATGAAATATTATCCAGCCTTACTAATACATGCTACAGGATGAACCTTGAAAAACTACATTGTGTGAAAGAAGACACTCACAAAGGACATATGATTCCACTCACATGAAAACAGAAGGTAGATTAGGTGAGAGACTGAGGGAAGGTATCTGCAATACTTATATCTGATAAAATTTTTGTGCAGAATATATAAAGAATTCTTATGAAACAATGAGAACATGACTGGTAAGTTACTTAAAAATGGGCAAATAAAGTGAAATCAGCTTTCACAAGGGAGGATATTCCAAATAGCCAATGATTATGGAAAGCTTCTCAGCGTCATTACTATTAGAGCAATGTAAATTAAAGTGATGTCTGATCACAATGGCTAAAATGAAAGTAAATGAGAATACCTGGTGTTGACAATGATGTAGAGCAAAGAAACAAACAAACAAAACAAAACAAAAAGCAAAAAAGAAAAGAAGAAAAAAAATGCCACTTTTGTATATTACTACTGGGAAGCTGTCTGGTACAACCATTTAGAAAAACTTTTTGACATGATCTACTAATTTAAACGTCCATATATCTTAAAGAATTCCATTCCTGGGTATATTGCTAGGAGAAATTAGTATTTATTTGTACTAAAAGGACATGTATAAGGATATTAATAGCAGCATTATTAATAGTAGCCCCAAATTAGAGCAACCTAAATGTCTGTCAATAATCGAATGAATAAATAAGTTACAATATTATGGAATACCACACAGCAATGAAACGGAATATACTAGAATATGGACAGATCTCACAAAAATAAGAAGAAACAAAGGAAGCAGCCAGACATTAAAGGGTGCATGCTAACTGATTAAAAATCTATGAAATTGTAAAAGAGGCAATCTAGTCTTTAACGATTCATGTCACAATGGTGATCACCTCTGGGGAGAGATTGCTAATAGGAGAAGGCACAAGTGAGACTACCGAGAAGTTAAAAATGCTTTATATTGCCTGGCTGGTTTGCCTCAGCAGTTAGAGCATCAGCCCACAAACCAATGAGTCGTGAGTTTGATTCCCGGTCAAGGGCACGTACCTCAGTTTGTCCCCGACCCAACCCAGGAGGCAACCAGTCAATGTGGCTCTATTAAGTCGATGTTTCTCTCTCTCTCTCTGTCTCTATCTCTCTCTCTCTCCCTTCCTCCCACTCTATCTGATGATTTAAAAAAAAAAAAAGCTTTATATCTTGATCTAAATATAGATGTGTGTGTGTGTGCATGCACATATGTTTGAATGTATGTGTATGTGTGTATGTGTAGATATGTGTATATGTATTTGTGTATGTATATAATGTCGCTGTAGATATAAACAATATTTGGATGCTTTAATATATGTTATACTTTAATAGACCAGAAAAAAGAAGGTATAATCATGACCTAGAAAGCACTTTCAATGTTCCTTTTTACAATCACCATAGATATCATTTATATGAAAAAACTGACATGGCTATATTTTAATACATTTTTGGTATGGGAACCCCAACATGTTTTTTCAAAATTCAAATTTAACTTTACTTCTTAAATGTTAATTTTAACTTTGCTGTAATAATTCAACTCAAAAGCACAAACTCAACATGAAAGCTTAACCTTCCCCTTGGGTATGTTAATTTTGGTCTGATTTCATAATTTTAACTTTATTAATCAATGTTCATTTTATTTTAATATTTTTTATTATTTTATTAAAAATTAAACAAAGATAGTAAAATTATATAGGACTCATTTATTTACCATTGGTGCTATACATAAAGAAACTTGGTTTTAAATAGTGTATCTGCTGAAAGTGTTGTTTTTTTATCTTATACAATCATATTACAGAACACACACCTTTTATTGACATAATGTGTTTTGTCAAGCACCAAAAACATCCGTTTATTGATATATTGCTGCTGCCGTTTTCCTACCATTTTATATCCTTTGGGGCCAATGAGCTCTCTTGTCCCTTGCTCGCTTGATAATGGTGTAGTTAATTCTCATCTTAAATCTTTCACCTGCTGTCAGCCAAGAAATAGCTAGGGAAAGCTGATTTGCCGAGAGCTCTGGCTCTTAGATGACAAAAATGATGAGTGTAGTGTTGAGCCTCAAGTGCACTTCTTTTTTCTAATTATACAGCCTGTGCCCTGTACATGCATCAAGGAGGATCCTCCCCATCAGAGGGAGAGATGAGCTTACAGAAATGTGAATTTAAAATCCCCAGATAGAAGATATAAAGGCATGTTTTCTTTCTTATCATAAAACCTGTAGTTGATCTATCGTGTATCTTCACAAAAATTTTAAAAATCCATTATTATGATAGTTTGAGAATGAATGGGGCAACAATACTAGGAAAAAATACAGATTTCTGCATCATTTTTAATGCCACAATTAAAATTAAGCAGATAATTGGTGACGCAATTATAACTTGAAGTAGTCAATTTCACTTTCTTATTTTAACCAGAATTATACAATATTATTTCTTTCCTATTTATCAGCAATATAGGTAAATTTTTAAGTTATTGATATGTTAAATATAATAAGAAGGTACTTATTTCTTTACTAGAACATTGATGTCTCTCCTTTTCATCCTGAGTCCTTAGACCCAATTTTGATGCAAACCTTTCCACACATGGCTCATAATAGACCTCTGGCCTTAGTCATACCACCCTTCTGAGTCTTTCAGTTGAGTCTATTTTATTTCTTATAAGAAAAAGAACTGCCTGTAAAGGAAGGATCTTACTGTTTCTCTATCTCTTCTTGTTGCTCTTCTTTAAACAATTTAATTTGCCACTCAATTGATGTAAGAACTCTGTGGTACTAGATGGGCATCTAACTCTCTAAGCTGTGGTTGCTTCTCCTCTCAATTTGGAACATTTACTAATTTATAAGCTTTATATTATGAGGAATACATGCGTATGGTGCACTTGGCATACGTTAAATGCTCAACAAATGGCTATCACTTTTTGTTATTTTTTGAAATTTTAGTTAACTGCTCAAGACTAGCTGGGGTGAGGGTAAGCCTCACAGAAAGGGAGCTGAAGAAATGGATAAAGAAGTTATTTTTGACCTGGAATAACAGATGGATAATGCCTAGACAAGCCAAAGTTGGGATTGATAGGTAGACTGGAAATCCTATTAATAAAAATAAATCAGGTAAACTTAGTGTTACAGAGATTATTACATTTGAAAGGTTCCTTTTTCACTTCCTTTAGTAAAATAGATTTTTGTTCATCATAAATTGATTAAGTTGTTTTACTCTCTGAAAGATTATAAACTATTCTGAAATGGTTAGAAATACAATTTATTGGGAAATACTATTGATTTATTGCAATTCTGCTTAAGATGCTTATTAATAAGTATTTATAAAACTCTCTAGCCTGGCCAGTTTAGCTCAGTGGTTAGAGTGTCGTCCCGTGGACCAAAGAATCTCAGGTTTGATTCCAGCCAAGGGCACAGACATTGGTTACGGTTTGTCCCCGGCCCTGGTCGGGGTGGTGTGGGAGGCAACCAGTTGATGGTCCCTCTCACATTGATATATTTCTTTCTTTCTCTCTCTTTCCCCTCCTCCCACTCTATCTGAAGATATTTTTAAAAATGTCCTCAGGTGAGGATTAAAAAACAAACAAAAAAACTCTAAAGTATCCAAACATTTTAGAGTATAGTTGTAATAACCAAAAGAAGCCAAGAAGATTTTAAATTAGTGTTACAGTTGTGGCATGGATTTTTCATTAGTTTTATTTTTGTTTGAGTTGATTGTAGCATATTTGTATTGTTGATTGTAGATTGTAACATATATATATATATATATATATATTTTTTTTTTTTTTTTTTTTTTTTCTTCTTCAATGCCTCTTCAATGCCTTTTCACCATTATGGGAAAGCTGGAGGATTAACAGAAGCTAGGGTGGAGAGTAATGTCCAAAGTATCCTGTGTAGCAAAGGAAAGACCCTGCTTTGGCAGGCATCCAATCTCATCCATTTTGGAAGAGCCAAAATGGACAAAGAAATGAATCATGTGGTTGGGAAATAATTGTTGAGTTTGGGCTTGGTCCAGGAATATTACCTCTAAAGAAGTTTCAAAATGCCAATAGCATATTTCACAGATCTAGAACAAATATTCCAAAAAATGTATATGGAACCAAAAAAAGACCCCGAATATCTTCAGCAATCTTGAGAAAGAAGAACAAATTTGGAGGTGTCATAATACCTGATATCAAACTACGCTACAAGGCCACTGCAATCAAAACAGTCTGGTATTGGCATAAAAACAGGCATATAGATCAGTGGAACAGAAGAGAGGGTGCAGAAGTAAACCCACATCTTTATGGTCAATTAATATTTGACAAAGGAGGCAGGAGCATCAAATGGAGTAAAGACAGTTTCTGATAAATGTGTATAGAATTCCAAATAAGTATCAAGTACTTTCATGTTAGAGAATATATATATATATTTTTTTGATCCTCACCCGAGGACATTTTTCCATTTTTTTGTTCAGGTAGAGTGGGAGGGAGAGACAGGAACACAGAGAGAGAGAGAAACATCGATGTGAAAGGAACACATTGAGTGGCTGCCACCCGCACAACCAACCAGGGCCGGGGACAAACTGCAACCGAGGTACATGCCCTTAGCGGGAACCGAACCCGGGTCTCTCAGGACCGCAGGCCGACGCTCTAACCGCTGAGCCAAACCGGCCAGGGCGAGAATATTTTATATTTAAAGTTTAGTGTGTTTTTTTTTTCTTTGTTTCAGATACTTCAAAGCTTTTTTGGTTGGTTAATTGATTAATTAATAACTTTACATTCATTTATTAAAGGGAAGAGCCAGAGAAACAGGGTAGAATGAGGAGAGGGAGAAACTGTATTAGTACATGAAGTAAGGGTGGCTTGAATATCGACCACATTCCGGGAGACCACTGAGCAGTCAGGCCCTGTGATCCTGAGAGAAGACTATAGCCTAGATAAACTCATGGGCATTTTTGGAAATAGCATCTTACTGAAGGAATAGTCTAACAGAATGCTTGATTTTTCCTCTTACACAATTCTTTAAAGATGAAAGGAAGAGAAAAGTGAGATACGGTATTCAACATGTTTTGTTTTAAAGAAGATAAAATGGTTTAACATAGTTTAAAAAACTTGTCCATTCAGCGCTGGCCGGTTTGACTCAGTGGTTAAAGCGTCAGCCCGTGGACCAGAGAGTCTCAGGTTTGGTTCCCACTAAGGGCACGTACCTTGGTTGCGGTTTGTCCCCGGCTCCTGTTGGAGTCATGTGGGTGGCAACCACTTGATGTGTCTCTCTCACATCGATATTTCTCTCTCTCTCTCTTCTTCCCTCTCTCCCTCCCACTCTATCTGAGGATAAACGCAAAAATGTCCTCGGGTAAGGATTTTTTTAAAAAATTAAAAAAATAAATAAATAAAATAAAAAACCTGCCCTTTAGTCAAAACTGATAAAGAAGTTGAATTTAGCAAAATAACAATTATGTTTCACATTACAATACAGAAAATTTCCCCATGTTAACAGTGTTTATCTTATAGGAATAAGGATGCTTTTAAAATATGCTTCCTATGCATGAATATGTATGTCTTATTTTATGATAAAAAAGAATATTATAAATTATATGTTAGATTTCCCTGTTTTAACCTAGAGTTTTATAATTAGACATCTATATAATAGACTATCACTTATGCATGAGGGTATAAGAAGGTTACTAAAGTACAAAAATAACATTTTTCTTTACTTAAAATATGTAAAAATCATGCTGAGATAAACTAAATTTTATTCCAGTAAAATTAAAGTACTGTTTATGCTCTGTAATTTTTTTCAGATCTCTATAGTGGTAGGTTTTTTGGTTTTTTTTTAAACATAATTTTGTTTTAATAAATGACAGATCAAGATGGTGACCCAGGTAATTATATTTTAGAGACTAAATTGAAATTATGTTATTTATTAGTCAATTATATTGTTTCATTTTCAGGTGAATTTTTAATCCCTCTTTTCATCGCATTAGGTAGGGGAGAGAGAACAAGATGTTCCCAAAGTCAAAGAAGTAAATGTTAAATAAAACTTTTAAACTTCAAATCTCTTTTTAGATTTAAGGCAAGCCAACTTTTTTATAACCTTCACAGTAATGCCAGAATAATCAGTGTCTGAATTCGCCTGTGTTAAATTTGAAGAAACTGTTCTTGTCTGTAGCTAAGAGAGCCTATTCCTTTTCTTGCTAATAACCCACCTGTCAGCCCTCTACTCCTTAGTCATCCTTGACTTTTGCACACTCAGGCATGTGGAACCTTTTCATCCCACATCTCACACCTACCTCCTTATTCAAAACATGCTTAGGAGAAATATACATAAGGGGGTGTAACTCCAGTGGCTACATCTCCTCTTCCTCCAGCTGCAGTGAGTGTCTTGGGTAAGCTGACTGGCACATTTCCCTTTTAAATCAATGAAGGGAGGGGATTAACAATGTGATGTCCCTTACTTGGCCTCATTTATATGCTTTTGCCAAAGTGTCTCCATTCTGGTCTTCTCTTGTCTCTAGTGCTTCTTAAAATACAAAGTACGAGAAGCATCAAGTGCCGTGAATCACTGCCCTAGTAGATGTAGTTTCATGATAGATTCCCAAATGAGTATCTGTGAACTGATGGAAGTTCTGTATAATCAGCCCTCTGGAAATGCCATATCGTACAGTCAATGAGCATTCTTTAAAGACCTAAGACTTGGATACTCTTCATAAACCTACCTTTGATCTTAAAATCCTGAGTGCTTTTTCTTTTTTAAAATGTTGATTTTTTAGGAAGAGAGAGAGAAAAACATCTATGAGAGAGAAACACAGATTGGCTGCCTCCTGCATGCCCCCTACTGGGGATCAAACCCGCAACCCTGGCATGTGCCCTGACCGGGAATTTAACCTGCAACCTCTTTGTGCATGGGACAACACTCAACCCACTGAGCCACACCGGCCAAGCCTGGATGCTTTTTTTTCTATTGTCTTTCACAAATAAGTCATGTGTTTCTCAGACTTAAAATTCAGCCCGCCCTTTTGCTTTCTCATCACATCAATCTAGTTATTGGACTTTCCCACAGAGATGGTTGTTTAATGTAGGTTCTCACTTTTCCCTCCTTTCCACCAGCCTAAATATCAGGACTCAGATCTAGCAGCAAAGTCAGTCTTCCTCTAACTCCATTCTTTCCTCCACTTGACAGTGTGGGGTTCTCTTTCCGTGTGAGGAGATAACCATTTCATTGGCACAAATTGTTTACTATTGTATGAATAACTGTCAAGGAGACTAATAAGTCTATTTGGATCTTTTATTATTTTGTTTTTACTTTCATATTACTTTTAAATTGGATTGCTAATTGATAGTTATCAAAACCATTGTGGAGACACAAAGACATATATGCAAATGTTCATTGCATTATACTAAGCTCCAAACAGGAAACAACATAAATATTCTTCAACTGGTAAATGGATAAACAAAATGTAGTGTATCCATATAGGGGAGTGGTATTCAATAATAAAAAGTAACATATTATTATTTTTTAAAAATATGTTTTTATTGATTTTTTTGGAGAGAGAGGAAGGGAGAAAGAGAGAGAAACATTGATGTGAGAAAGGAACATTGATTGGCTGCCTCCTGCATGCCCCCTAGTGGGGATCACACCCGCAACTTGGACATATGTCCTGAATGAGAATTGAACCAGGACCTCTCAGTCCATGGGACAATACTCAATCCACTGAACCACACTGGCCAGGCAAAAAAAAAAAAGAATATATTATTGAATATCATAGGTGAACCTTGAAAACATCCTGCTTGTGAAAGAAGTGAGACCAAAAATCCTAAGTATTGTATGACCCATTTATATGGAATTTCTACAAAAGACAACATTATAACCACTGAAAGCAGGTAAGTAGTTACCTAGGAGCAGGGGTGGAAGAGAGGATTGATTGCAAAGAGGCATGAGGGAACTTTGGGGATGATGAAACTATTCTAAAACTAAGTCGTGTTTATGTAAGGGCATGATTGTAGAAATTTACTGAAACTCGTTGAATTGTACCCTTAATGGGTGAATTTTATGGTACATAGATTTTACTTCAAAAAAGCTGTTGAAAATGTGAAGATATATTTTTTAAAGTCCCCAAAACTATGCTTTTACATAGTTCTGTTTTGCATTTTTTTTTCCCTGTTAAGTATCCTTCCTCCCTCCCTTCCTTTTTTCTCAGCTCCAGTGTACTTTGGATAATGGTTCTTAAACTTTAATGTGCACATGAGTCACCCAGGGAGCTTGTTGAAATGTGATTCTGGTTCAGTGGTTCTGGGTGGAAGCTGAGATTCTGCATTTTCTACCAGTTCCCAGGTGATGCCCATGTCTATACTCTGGGAAAACATTTTTTAGAAAGTATTTTGTTGTCTCTCCATTTGTTTGGCCTGTAAAGGTTACTAGTCTTCCATTATAAATAAGTGGAAACATTCCTAGTTTCATTCGACATAGTTTATAATACGCATATGTATAGTTTGATGAATAATTATTTTAAAAATATTTTTTTCTTTATTGATTTTAGAGAGGGAGGAAGGGAGAGAGAGAGAATGATATAAATATTGATGAGAGAGAACATCGATTGGCCACCTCCTACATGCCCCCCACTCAGGATCGGGCCCACAACCTGGGCATGTGCCCCGACTAGGAAATGAACCAGTGACCTCTTGGTTCATGGGTTGACGCTCAACCACTGAGCCAGCCAGGCTGATAAATAATTTCTTTAGCTATTTCAGTACTAGGTCCTTTGACCTTTAAAATATTTGTTGCTGCCTTGGACTCCTCTCAGTTACCGTTTAAATTAAGCCCAATGATTGTTTTAGCACTTCTGATTCCTCATCAAAGTTCTGTTAATACTGTTTTAGGAACTAGTGTCTCTGAGAATACCTACCTGCATTTTTCCACTACAGGAAATATAACTCAAATACCTGAAACCATTATTTAATTTAAAATAAATCTGTTTCTATAAGACTTCATGCAGGGTCAGTTTGAAATGCTTTTTTTCTTGCCTAAATAGTGTTTAAGTTTCAAAGTTCAAGGGCACTATAATGGGGACTTAGTGCAAAGACATGGCACATGGGAGAAAGGACTACCTAGTCTGCCATTCAGGAGATCTGGGTGCAGGCAGAGGTTCAGCAGCTGCCTGTATGTACTGCTGTGTAGATGTTAGTGCATCTTTCTTCACTGGTAAATTAGAAATGTTTTTGCTATGGACCTCTCTCCTTTGGCAGTCTGTTGAAACCTATGGACCCCTTCTAAGGAAAAACATTCTGAAATGCACAGATAGAAGTTCACAGGATTGCTCAGAAATGCCATTATATTGAAACAATTTTCAAAATATAAAAAATGATATAGTGATAGGGTGGAGCAAAATAGATTTATTGTTGTGAGTATGTAAAATACAGAGTTTATTCTTGTATTAATATTTATTAATTATTGTATGATTTTTCATATAAACAACGGTAAACCCACTTTTGCCACACCCTGTATGGGCTTCTTTAAATTAATATATTAAATAAGGTCTAGTGGCAAATCTAAGTAATAATGTGTATAAATATTTTGAGATATCTGCAAAAACTAAACATAATATGAAAGTACTTATAATACCTAAAATTTCTATCAATAACAAAATATTGGATATTGATAGTACTACTGTGGTTTGCTACTTATGTTCATAATAGAAAGAAATACTAAAGTTCAGTAACAGGCTAGTGAAACGAAATGCATTATTTTTCATTTTAGTTTGAAAATCCTCTGAATTCTGTTCACTAATTGCTTGGGAGTCTTTGGTACTCAGTTTAAGAATACCTGCTTTAGAAGATCTACAAGATCTAAAATTTATCAGATTTGAATAGTAATTTAAAGTCTTTGTCCTATAATATTGTTAAATAATTTAAAATGCTATTATATATTTTTCAGAGAACAACCCTACTGGGGAAATAGGGTGTCTTTTAATGACTTTTATTGTAGAAGAGGGAACTTAAATGAAGTCAAAGTGGTTTAGCACAAGTCATATAACTGGTTAGTGATAAATCCTTTGGAACCTGATCTGACAGTGTCTAGGACCCTGTTCATATCGTCCTTTCATTTAGGAAATTAAACCACTGGAATTTGCTTGTTCATTTTTTCCCACATAATTCAAAATTAACAAAATTATTTGATAGAGACCTTCAAACTTTAGACCTAAAAAACAGGCTGAAATATTTAAAGCAATGCTTTGATTTTATGAATGAAAACATGCAGACCATAGAGATTAAGTGTCATGCCCAAGGCCATACAGTTAGAAGGTGGCCCAGGCTCTTCCAATGTTGCCCTCCAGTATCTCATCACAGAAAGGACAAGATTCAGAGATCTCTCTGAAAATTCAAGAAGGTTAGAAGTAGTTAAGAACAGGATATTTTGAAAACTATAAAATAAGCCTTTATGTCTGTAGGACTAGACTGTGAACCAGCCTAAAGAAATATCCCTTTTGAGGGTACATTAGTGATGTTCACATTCTAAGAATGTGAAATGTGAGGAGAAGGTGGTAAGACAGAGACTGACAGAGTGAGGGTGAGAGAGGGCTGAAGTGACGTGGATGCTTGCCAAGGAGAGAATGATGGGTCTGGCTGAGTTGGAGATTTCCAAACTAGAGGGCCCTGGACAACGGTGTGGGCATCAGTGTTGTTAGATAGCTGAGCTGACTCTTTATCTAATGCAAGAAATAGTGTGCAATGAGAATTGTGGTATTGTCCACTTGAAATGAATTTTGGGAAGGACAGAGCTGTGACTATCATAATGTAAACATTTGGGAGGTAATGATGAAGTGGGATTTTTGAAATTGTGTCTTAGTAAAATTGTGTATGATGACCAAAGGCCTACTAATTTTTAAATACAATAAGAATACAAAAATGATTAATATGTAAATTCTATTCTCAAGAAATTTACAATCTCAAGTAGTTAAGAGATCAAACTCTTGATTCAAATACAAGCTCAGCCAGTTCCCTAGCTGAATAACTAACTAGTTGTGTTGACTTAGGTATTCTCTTCCTTTACAAAATATGGATTACAACAAAGTGCCTTAAGGAGCTATTGTCAGGAATAAATAGTTAGTTAGATAGCAGCCCCATTTGATGGATTGACAGCTATCAATCAACACCAGGACTGATTTAGCCAAGAATTAACCCACACAGTCTTTAGGAACTGCAAATCTTAGAGTCCTAGAAAATTCTGGATGAACTTTTCATGTTCTATTACATTAAAATCTTTTATATACCATACACTTTGAATGAATCTTTTACCCTAGATCCAGAGTGTGGAGTTTTTATGAATTGTTATGTTTTTCTATTAGTCTCTTTGCCTGTTTAGTTTCACTAGTTCAGGTGATCTCAACTTTAACAGCCCCTATGCTCATTTGTAGGATAATTGTGAATAAGAGTACACAATGAATTCCTGTTTCACTATTGCATGTTTTGTTGGTTTTACATGTTATGATAAGCTCTTCATAGCCTGCACCTGGGACAGCCAGGTGTATGCAGTGACTTCTACAAATATGACATGAGGCTGTTGACTGCTGTGGTGGTAGCTGGCCATCTGTAAAAAGGAATACGGTTAAAGATTTTTCATCATCTTTTTTGAAAATAAAAATAAAATCCTAGAATCCAAACTAAGTTGTTTTTCTATATGAAGTATTTTTCTAGATATGTACACTTTCATCAATTTATCTTGACATATTATTTCACTGTGAAACATATAAAATAGATAAAAGATTTGCCTGAATTGTGAAAATATAGGTGTCACTGCCACACTTTTAATACAGGGCATATACTCAAGTAAAATAGCACTAAATAAATACCCCAACTTATTGAAAGCAGAGAACTCCAGGGAATTTTAACATATGCATCAGATGTCAACACTCTGGTTACTAATCAGAGTGGAAGAGAGTATGACGAGTTGATGAGAAGAGTATCTAAGAATTATATGCAAGGACCAAAAATAGTGTTTTCAAGTGATATAGGAAAAGAAGAAATGGTGAATTACATCATGCACCAAATTCCTCTATTTTATGGATGTTTGCCCTATGTTAATAATAAAACATTAAAGCATAATGTAAGTTTTTATTTGTCTAGTTAATAGTCAGACCAACCTCAGTATACGTTCAAAACCTTTACATGGAAAAGTTTCTAAAACAGTAAGTTAGGTCAATGTCTTATCTATTTAGATACCTACCACCCAGTAGGTATTTCAATTAATAGTGTGTTACAGAATCATGCCCTTCAACAAGGGAATGATGTCAAGTTATAGCCACCATGCCATGTTTTCATTGCTAATAGTTCATTCTGGTTCTGTTAGTAAAAGCTGATTTATCATACTCAAGATTTGGGTAGAGCCAGATTTCTTATAATTATTAAGGAACATGAAGTTAATTTCTTATTGTAAGTTCTAAAGACATAGAAAGCATTAAATTAAAAGCTTTGTAAAAGTAAGGACTAATGCACAAAAAGTGGTGTGCTGTCTGAAGAAAATTTAAAATGAGGTCATGGAGCATCTTTTTATTTTCATATTGGTTTTTTTTCAACATTCCTTCTATTTTTATTTTTTTCTTTTAAACTTCCCTGCCTCTTCCTCTTTCTGAATTTAGAGGGATATGTTAAGCTCAGGTAGAAAACTATAAATGGTATTTTATTCCAAAGAAAGAAAAATCAGCTTAAGAGGGTGAATTTGTCTGTGTGTCTGTGTGTGTGTGTGTGTGTATGTGTGTGTGTGTGTTTAATCTACACGGATGTCCCATGGGGTATCAAACAGTTGTGTTGGAGGCACAATAATTCCTTCTTGTAGTTTGGCACTATCTCAGTATCTGAGGCATAGCACTCATGACCCCAATATACTACACGCCAGCAGCACTTACCTTTACACACCAACAAATTTTTAAAGTGACTCTAGGATTCAATACTATTCATCTTTATTACCATTGTTATAATAGATATACTTCATTTCATCATGCTCTATCTACTCTATCACCTACTTTAATCTGGCTTCTACTCTCTATTTACCTACTCAGCACAAACTCAAAAGACAGTATTAAAACTATCCTTACTAAAGTTCGTACAGACTTCAATTTGCTTAGTGCTCATCATATTTGGTATTTCAGTGGCCTTAAATATAAATCATACATTCCCTGCCTGAACCACTTCAATGACCTCCACAGTATCATACCCATATGCTCCTCCCTCCTCTTTGGTTTAAACTTTATATATTATGGTTTCTTAGGGCTTGATCTTAGACTTGTTCTAATTTTACTCATCTATTGCCATGGTTGAAATTTGCATCTAAATGCCAATGGTTTCTATGTTTATATTTCTAGTTTAGATCTCTCTTCTGAACTCCAAACTTGTAAGTTAATTCAACTGCTTACTCAAAAGTCCCACATCAATGCCTCACATGCATCTGAAATGCAATATGTGTTAGATTGAATTAATGTTCTTCTGCCCCAAACCTGGCTTTCTTCAGTGTTTCCTGGCACAGTAGATGCAACAACATCTGCCCAATTTCTCATACCAGAGCCTGGGTGCAATCCAGAATACATCTACCAGATTGCATAGTCAGTTGGTTACCAGATTTTATATACATAATCTACCACCTACATTGCTCTTAAATTCATCAACTATTCTCCATTTCCATCATCAACAAGGCAACCTGTCCAAGTCAACCTCTACTCTTGCTGGGGTCTCTATTGCAAATTAGTCCTCAACTGTTTTCTCAAGTGCTCTTACCTCTTCTAATTACCCTACTAAAACAAGTCAGTCAGAGCAAGCTTCCAAGAATATCCAAATCTCATCATATTGCACCGCTTTATTTCTTTGATATACATTAGAGCAGGGCTTAGCGAGATGTGATCCTCTGGCCATTCAGAAGGTCAGGTTTTTGAAATAAAGTTCTGTTGGAAAACAGCCACACTCATTTGCTTGTGTATTATTTATCAATGGCTGCTTTCATGTTACAGAAGCAAAGTTGAGAAGTTGTGAAATAGGCTTTATGTCCCATAAAGCCCAAAGTATTTACTATACAACACTTTATAGAAAAATTTGCATTCAGCACATATCAAACATGCAATAAGTATTTAATAAATTATTGTATTTTCTATGCTCTGAATAGAGCATAAGACTTCTTGCTATATGAATTCAACATGATTATTTATAATTTTTCTTGTAGACAAAGACCTCATGTTCAGTTCAGACTTTGTGTTCTGTTCAGACCTCAACCATACTGAAGAAAAGAATTATGCCATTAGCGGCAATGATAACAGAGTCCAACAAACAGTTATTTGAAGTAGCTTTTAGATATGTGCTCTTTGAGAGTCATCCTCTGTCTGTCTATTATAAACTGAATGTTTGTGTCCTCCTAAAATTTGTATGGTAATCCTAACATCATCCCCAATGTGATGTTATTTATAAGTAAGGCCTTTTGAGAGATAATTAGGCCAGGAGGGTGGAGCCCTCGTGAATGGGATTGGTACTCTTACAGAAGAGACCCTAAAATATCCCCTTGCCCCTTCCACCAAGTGAGGACACAGCAAGAAGATAGCAGTCTGTGAAACAGAAAGCCCTCACTAGACACCAAATCTGCCCACACCTTGATCTTGGACTTCACAGCCTCCAGAACTGTGAGAAATAAATGCCTGTTATTTATAAGCCACTCAGTCTATGGGGTTTGGTTATAGCTGCTGGAATGGACTAAGATACTAACTCTTACTGAGACCCTGGCACCTTGTTTTGATGTATCTTTTAAGGGAATTATGTCAGGGTATTATGTCAGATTTTCTAACACTGTTTAATAGCCCATCTTCCAGGTATTTTCTTCACTGAGTAAATATTTGTGAAAGCTCAGGATGTTCTGTCTTTTGATTATGATTGTAAAAGATGCCCTACTAAGGAGCTGACTCCTATATCCAAAGCTCTCTAGAAGGAGGTGGAAGATTATACACTATACAGTGGAGCTGCTCTTTGTCAAATTATTTTGCCATCTGCAGCACCAAAATATACCAGTTGGAACTGCATACAGGGTATAGAGATTGTTGATAAATTCGAATTAATTTTGGTGAAGTAGTTATCATTTTACAGATGGAAGCATTTTTTGTATTATAGTCACAAGAAGTTTTATGATTAATTACTGACCTAATTAAGGGATAGTTGTGTCTCAGATTTTTTACACTAATGCAAGCAACAGTTGGCTAAGTATCTTTAGGTTTGGATATACTTTCGGATTATTATAATATACAGTTGTTGTTATAACTATATACTACATTATTACATTATTTCATACATAAATTATAATAATTTTTATATTTAGCAGTTAAATTAGATGAATAGTTGATTGTTATCAATTTTTGTGTTTTATATTTCTGAATCATTTTTGAGAAGGTGAAATACCCTTTCTAGCCTGGCCAATAGGGCTCAGTGGATTGAGGGTCATCCCATGACTGAGAGGTCTCAGTTCTATTCTCAGTCAGGGCATATGACCGGGTTTCGGGCTCGATCCCCAGTAGGGGTGTGCGAAGGCAGCCAATCAATGTTTCTCTCTCACATCAATGTTTCTATCTCTCTCCCCCTTCCTCTCTCTCTAAAAAATAAATAAAAAATAAAAATAAATAAACAAATGTATTTTCTGTCTGCAAACCCTAAGATACTAATTCATTAAAATAAAAGCCTATTACCTCATGGCACTGTTTTAATGTCTCTGTGGAGACAACATCCTGAAAAAATAGACATTTATTCTCAAGTTTACCTAAAAGGCAATACACTTATCTGCACTAGATACTAAGGCTGATAATACCCATAAGCATACTTCTATATATGTTATCATATAATTCCCATTGTAACGTCCATGAAATGAGTACTGTTGACCATTCTGAAGACCATGTTTAGGTGAGCTATTCTCTAAGGATTTTTATAAAGGTCTTATTCTCAAAAGCTCTATTATATCATTTGCCCTCTAACATTTCTTCTTGCTTTGTATGGACTTCCTGTTACCCTAAAAATAGTTCACTTTGGGAAGGGAGTGGGCAGTGGTCTGCCAGGTGGAACAGAATCAAAACTCTGAGATCACAACCATGAGGAAAAGTAATGATTATTATTGAATAATACATACATACTATATATTTATTAATTTTCTCCCAAACATTTGACTGCTTGGTGTTTCTGTCTCAGTTACACATTATTCAAATGAACCTACAGCCATGTTTCTTTGCTCCATATCTTTTTACCCATCTCAGCAGCAAACTACAAAAAGATATGTTTTGCTGTAGTCAGTTGCCTCAGGTTCACGCGCCTTCGCTGCTTGCAAGCATCCCTTTGCCTATCAAGAGAACAACAGCTGAGTCTGGAAAGAAAGAAGGAAGGCTTAGGAGAATTCACATCAATGTCACATCAAGGCATTGATGTGACTTCTCTATCCTGTGGGCTCTTACATCCTAAGAAACTTCAGATTTGAAAGACAAAGGGGATATCAGAGGGAACAGCTTGAATGTGAAATGAGAAAGTTCAGACAAGGGAAAGAAATGTCTTCAACCTTCCATCCCCAAATGGACTTGAGTTAAAGAAGGAGGCAAACAGCACTGAGGTTTGAGTAGATGTGTGCCAACACTGTACACTCACTTTGCATTAAAAAATCAATAGAAGTCTTTTGTATACAGTAAATAGTGATTTGTGATTACTATATCTGTACAGGGCAATCTTTGCCTGAGATCAACTCTTTGCCAAGTGATTAATGCTCTAATTAACAATTCCTCTCTCTAATAGCAGACTATTATAACTTGTTTTAGGAAATAATACTTCAAAATTAAAGTTAGCACAAAATTTTACAAATGTCATTCCAAGGTCATTGGTTATGCTGATTTCCTTTCTATTTACTCCAAACCACACAGTCATAAGTCTAAAACACACACACACACCTCTACCCAATCCCATATTTCAATTATTTGTATAGGCACATATCTGAACAGCCCTTCCTTAGACACAGGAAACACAACCCTTAAGTATTCCCATACAACACTTAAAATGACAACATGCAAGGTGTATATGATTTACATTTTGTATTAGCCTATTCCTAACAAGATTGTTTATTGTCCTATAGGTATATTCAATTTTGACCACTATTTTCTCCCTCCAAAAGACCTACTAAACATCTGAGATGTAGAATAGTATTATTCAAACTTCAGTTTAGATTTTTTTCTCATCTGTTAATTTCTGAACAAATTATCATAAGAGTTACAATGTCAATAAAGTCAACTATTTGTAAATAAACATAATTAAATTATTTTAATGTCAAACTATTTTATCATAGGATATTTTTCAGAGCAGAGGATGAGATTCAAACCGGAAAGTTTGTCATAACTTTTTTAGAGTACATATCACTAATTTAAAAGACTAATACTTACCTCCTTATTTGTTGGCTTCACATCACAGCAAAACATCTGTGTAAAGTTAAATTGTTCACTACATGCTCTTGCTATGTTTAATTAATTAATTAATTAATTTTTTTTTAATTTTTTAATTTTTTTTTATTCTCACCCAAGGACATTTTCCCATTTTTTGTTCAGGTAGAGTGGGAGGGAGAGAGAGGAACAGAGAGAGAGAGAGAAACATCGATGTGAAAGGAACACATCAAGTGGCTGCCACCCGCACGACCGACCAGGACCGGGGACCAGCTGCAACCGAGGTACGTGCCCTTAGAGGGAACCGAACTCGGGTCTCTCAGGACCGCAGGTCGATGCTCTAACTGCTGAGCCAAACCGGCCAGGGCTGTTTAATTTATTTTTGAAAATGTGTTTCATTGATTTCTAGAGAGAGAGGAAGGGAGAGGGAGGAACAGACTGAAACATCGATGTGAGAGAGAAACATTGATCAGTTGCTTTCTGCACATACCCCAACTGGGGATCGAACCTGCAACCCAGGCATGTGCCCTGACTGAGAATTCAATCAGCCACCTTTTGGTGCACACGACAACACTGAACCTACCAACCAGAGCTATGTGGGTTTTTTTAAAAATTATTATTACTCTAGGGAAAATATGAAAGATATATTCAGATTGGGATTTGCTTGTTTGTTTTCTTTCATTAGAAAAAAATATTGATTCAAATTTGGGGTTTTTGTGGGGTATTTTTTGTATAACAATGCAGAGGTCCTTAATAACCAAGTCTTAAAATAAATGAAGAAACAAAAACCAAACAAAGAAATAAATTCCTTTTAAAGTATTGAGAAGAGATGAAAGGAATAAATTTCAGACTAGCTTATCTAAGGACAGATACTTTAGCAGATACTTTCATATTTAAAAACAATCTTACCATCTACTGATAACTATTATGAATTTTGTAGTTCCACCTTTCCTTGTGGGAGGGAGTATGGTGAGGGAGAGTAAATAAAGGAGACACAGATGAAGCAAGGAAAGAAGTTGAGTCATAATAATGACAGAATGAATGTGGTCAGAGGCAGATTATGCCCATTTCCAAGAAGATAACTGTGTGGGTTGCTGATATGACATTGGAGGTGTGTGTGTGTGTGTGTGTGTGTGTGTGTGTGTGTGACCCAGGGAGCATTCCAATTCTCACTCAGTGAATGTGGTCAGAGGCAGATTATACCCATTTCCAAGAAGATACTATGTGGGTTGCTGATATGACATTGGAGGGTTGTGTGTGTGTGCGTGTGTGTGTGACCCAGGGAGCATTCCAATTCATGTATCTCTATACATCTTCTCAAGAAGCATTATCACCTAAGGTCAACAGAGCTACTAACATTAGCATTCCACTAGTAAGTGCGGTTACTCGATCATTTCAATAATCAAATGCAGAGGCAGTGAATCACAAAACAATCCTATCTGTGGTTTAGCAAAGGATCTCAGACTCACATGTCTATGAGCTCAGGCAGATAAATCAATGAGTTGGTCTGCGTGTAGAAAGCGATAGACGATGGGGGCAACAGAAGCAGCTTCTATTCAGCTCCCTCTGGTTGTGTGTCAAAGGCATATGAGCCTGTGCTGCAAAATCTTCTGATTTTTTCACGAGAAGCTAGGAATCTCGATTTCATGTCAGTTCTCCTGATTTTAAATGTAGGTCCAATTGGTTTTAAAAAGCAGTATAGGAGCAAAGAAAACATTTGTGCACCAAGCTTTGTTTTATGATGTTAGACTTACTATAACAACAAGCCTGATTTTTTTATAGCCTTCTTGCAATAGCAGTCTGGGGCACACATTAATAACTGCTTTCTGTGACTTTCTTTCCTTCACAAAAATGACTTTGATCTTAGCTCATCTCATGAAATAGGATTTCACAGGGCTGTTCGTTTTTTGCAGGAAACTTCCAAGGCCCATATGTGCAAGATAGGCAGTGATGAGTTGTGACATGTGTCTTGTATGTCAGTTGTCAACCCGAGTGCCACCAAAATGAAAAGCTGTCATTTTGTACCAGAAACTTTTTTGCTTTCTTTCCTGTAGTTTCATTCATCCAGAGGGATGGTGGTGTCTGGGTGTGGATCAGGGCTCTTTACCTTCGATCTGAGGATTTCATCTAACAAAGGAAAATAACTTCCAGTTCACTGTCCTTGTTCATCTTTATATCACCCTGACCAACTGTTTTCTGTTTTTCTTTCTTTTTACTATTCTGCCTGAATTCTCCTTACACTTTGTTTTGTTAGTAAGAGGGTTCCTGGTTTTCATAGTCTTTGTGACAATTCCAGATAGTTTTACTGTAACAGTTTTGATATACAGTTTATTTTCTCATTTGTCACAAAGGCCAGGTACAGCCTCAACAAACTTTCCTATTTACTTACAGTGGGTGCTGTAATTAATCACACTCACTCTATAAGTAAAGCTAGTACTGGGTTAGTTTTATTTTTTAAATTCTGATACATGAACACATCTAGTTTGTTATTTGACAGCTAGGAAAATTTATTTTTGAAATTATTGAGTCAGACTCGGTTACCTTTTTTTCATAAAGCACAGAAATCCTAAATTTTTAGTCACCTTTTTACACTGTGGGTTTCAGTGAACATTTATAAACTTTACTTGAAATACACCATAAAAGTGTTAAATGTAATACTAATGTGTAGATGACGAGTAATAAGGTTGAGGCACTTGACTGGAACCCAGGTTTTTAGAAAATTGCCATTCTACTTTCTTTGATCTTTTGCAGAGGTCATGATAGACTCACTAATAATAATCCTCTTTCTGATAAGGATGCATTGGAGAAAGGGTTTGAAAATAATATTAGCAAAAAGATATTTACTAAAGTATAGCTATGCTTGTAAAATTACTCACTCGAAACATTTATTGAACCCTGTTCTCTATAGACTGCTATATTTTGGAGAGTGCCAAAGGAGTAAGACGAGGTTTCTGTACTTACAAAAGTTTTAATTTAAATTGGGGTGGAAGGGAGGTTGTAGAAATAAAGGAGAGTAGAATTATGAGTTCCTTAAGGCTGGAGCATCTCACATACTATATTAAGTCTCACAGTGCTCATACCCAAACATGAATGCCACAACAACCCATTGAGATAAGTGGCGACATCCCCATATTACAGTCACAGGGGAAGTCAGTTTAGAGAGGTCTTGTTGTTCCTCAAAGACCACACAGCCAGGGAGAGAGAGGGCCAGAACTGGGGGAAGGGTTTCTTCGCACACCTGACACTTCCTCATAACCACCCTCAGGAATCTCTAGCCTGTGTGTTCATTACAGAAAATGTTTTCCATCAGCACTGCCAAGCCTTCACTTCATTTTGCTTATTGACTGAGCAAAAGGGAAAAAGAGCATGTGCTTTCAAATACCAAAAAAAACAAACAAACCTAGAAGGATTTTTTTGGCACAAAAATCCATACCAAATACACATTGTAGTTGGTATAACAAAAACAAATATGACGGATTGCTGATACTATAAAGATGTACCACTAATGGTTCCTTTCTATCTTTCTTTTTTTTTTTTTTTTGGCACGGGCCCCTAGTGGGAACTGAACCAGGGACTCTCTGGTCCGCAGGCTGACGCTCCAACCGCTGAGCCAAACTGGCCAGGGCCCTTTCTATCTTTTATCAATGTTTATTATAATATGATCCAAAGTCAAGTTTCATCAAAATCACGTTGAATCCTTATTTAAAATATTGATGTCCAAGCATAAGCCCCAAACTTTTAACCAGTATCTCTGTGGTGGGACCCAGGGAGTAGCCTTTAACACTTTTTCAAAAGGTACAACGAGGCACACCGAAGTCAGAAATACAGCTAGCCCATAGAATTTAGTGTTTCATGGGGTAGGCATGATATTATGGTTATTCTGGAGAAATAAGGATATTTAAAAGAAAATTAATGAAGTCAGCCAGTAATGTTACCCAAGTTTTAGTTCCCCTCGCTCAAATGTAGTTGACTGTACTCTCTAGAAATTCACAGCAGATTAGTTACTACATATTTTTTTAAAAACTCTTATTGGATATGACTAGAAAAAGGAAGGAACTACTGGGTTACAAATAGAAAAAGAGAGGTAGCCCTGGCTAGCATGGTTTAGTGGTTAGTGCTTCAGCCTGCACACGGAAGGGTTGCAGGTTTGATCTCTGGTCATGGGCATGTACCTGGGTTGCAGGTTCACTCCTAACCCCAGTAGGGGCATGCATGGGAAGCAACCAATCAATGTGTCTCTCTCACAATGATGTCTCTCTCTCTCTCTCCCCACCTCCCCCTTCCCATCCACTCTTTCTAAAAATATACTCTGGTGAGGATTAACCCCCCCCCCCAAAAAAAAGGTAGAGAGGACAACAGAGAGTGAGAGGAGGCCATTCTAAACTACATACATACATACATACATACATAAATATTTATAAAGATGAGATTTGGGGAAAATGTTAGAAATAGACCAACATCCAGGAGCAGTTTTAAGAATAGATGGTGGAGATGGGGCCCAGGAGGCAGAATGTAAGGGTCGTAAAATCAGAGTGACATTTAACATCTGGTTGAAGTCCGAAAGCAGGAAGGGGGAGCTTCTTACAGTGTATATTATTTGCAATGAAGCCTTTCCCCCAAAAAATTAGAGACATTTCATTGAAACATTAACAGAAAGTTTAAAGAAGAGTATCTGGTGATTAAAGGATGATAAATCCTTTAAAATAGAGAGCTCCTTTATTGTTATTATTATTACATATAAAATGCCATTGATATTGTTTTCATTTAATATAATCTTTATTATCCCATTTTAGGAAATTAATAATATCTATAAGAATGGCCATAAGTTGATTGCAAAAATTAGTCTTTTCACTCTAGTTGTCCGTAGGATCTTAAGTTCCTATGATCCTTAGAAATTTACTATAATCTTCTAAAACTGGAGAACACGTGAATCTCAAGTGACTGATAGTTGGTGCTTTAAATTTGCAAGTGATCCAAATGACTAAAGAAGAGTTTAGAATATACACATATGTATTCTATATATATTCTATATATATATATTCATCTCGACTTCGTATTGGCTGGGAAAACTGTGAATGGGATGAAGAAGAGAGAGTCACATTTGATGGAGAGTGAAGAGTGTGGTTTTCTAGGAAGGTCATAAGTTACAATTTAAGGTGGGAAATGAAGACAGAGTCTTCTTACAAGACTAACATGGAGATCGGAAACTAGGGCATGAGGGCACCTGTGGAACTCCCAAAAGCTGATCATGTTAAGAAAGCAATAATATTTGGTGCTTGGTGCCTGTTGAGGTCAGGAGCAAGGCAAGTAGAAAAAAACTCCCAATAGATCCCAGAATTATAAGCCTGGAGATGCGGAAAGGCAATGAGAATGTTGGGAAGCATAAAAATTAGGAGGAATGATTTCGTAAAGAAGAGCTTCATTCCAGACACACTGAATTCTAGCTACTGAAACATTAGGATGGAGAAAGTGCTGAGCATGATCAACTACACCACAATGACAAAGAAACAGCAAGTTCTGAAATCAGAGATATTTGTGAGTCATGTTGATTGAAAATGTGATAGTGAATAAACCCCTAAAAAGAGTGTGTATAGAAAAGCAAATCAAACCATGGGTCTTTCTAAAGGAAGGAAGAAAAATATCTTAAGATTTATATAGATATATATAATTTATAGTAAAAAATGTGGCACAGAGAACAATGAAAGAGTGAGGATTTCCCTCAAAGCAGGGAGCACCCTGGAGGGGGAAAAATGTGAAGAAATATCCAAAACTCTATACATATGGGGCTGTTGATATTTCTAGAACTTAAAACAAATCTTTCTAGTTGATATTACAAATACATAATAGGGAAAATGCACTTTGAAAATGCACTGAAGTGTTTACATCTCTTTCTCTTTGTATTTGATTTTAAAACGTTGTCACATTCAAAGTAAGCAAAAAAGGCAAGCATGTAATGTCCAAATCACGTTAAAAGAATTGATTAGGTCTCTCTGATAAGTACAAGCTTTGGGTTCATAATAACTTAATTAAGCATTCCATCTCAAGACTGCTGCTTTTTATTATACCAACAGATATTTCAGAATTTTCCTCAGTGCTTATGTACATGTGTAGAGTTCCTGGAGAAAGGATGGTGATTACAGCCCCAAATTAATTTTCCTATTCAGAGTCCTAATTACTAGTTAATTGCTCTAATCTGACAGCAGCAGCCTGGGTGGGAAAACCAAAAGGCAGATATTTCAGCAGTCTCAAATTAACTGAGTGTCTTTTCAAAATTGTCGAGGCACCTACACCAGTGTGCCTGCACCTTGCCTGTTCTGCATGCCAGCAGAACTGCCCAGGTGATTTTAGGGGTAAAACATAATTGAACTGAAAAGAACCAGACGTTTCTGTGTGATTTAATCTTTTCAGTGGGCAGAGGTGAACAAAGGGGTGCAAACACCAAAACTACTTACCGTGCCACACACTGTTCATAACAATGTGAGAGTGTTGGAAGTGTGCCTAGACAATCATTGTGGATGGATGGAGGCCCTGAGCTGTCTGAGAAGGAGGAAGGAAAGAGTACAGGACGTGTGTTACCCAGAATGAAAATCAGACTGACGTGCTGTGAAGAGATGCAGTCAGTAGAAAGTACATCGAGTTTCTACTGAGAATCACATAAGGTTATGCATTGAAGAAGCAGATTTGCTTGTAGACATGGTTCTTTTATTTGGAGGTTTATAATTCAGAGGGAAAACAGATGAGTGAACTTAATTAAAATATAATATAGTGGACACTGTAAAAAGGGTAAATCGAGAGAACTATGGGAATACATGGGAAGAGCACCTAGTTGAATTTGAGGTATAGAAACAGTAGGTCATCCATTCGCTGATGCAATAATCATCACAAAAAAGGATAATAATAGCTATCCAATACAGTGCTTGAATAGTGCTTTGTGGTTTTCAAAAGGCATTCATATCGATTCTAACTTTGTTAGAACAGTATTAGTATTAGAAAGTTAGGGAAAGTTTTGTGGCTTAGTTTTACAATATACTCTTGGACGATATGATCAAGGATACACCATTAATTAGTAATATGGCATGTCACATTTTCTAAATTATAGCTTAGTGATTTTCCACAATGTTTATTCTGTTTTTAATATTCGCTTAAAGTATAGAGTAGCATTAGCCCTGGATTCTGGCTTTGAGATTGTATACAACATAATGTAACTGAGAATACAAAACCATTTGTATATCGGCAGGTGTAACAGGATTAAATGACATGACTTGAGCTATCAGTGTTGACCTCTCCATCATGGAGACAGCTGATTTTTTTAAAAGTATCTTAAAAGGAACATCATCAGCCTTCTAGCAACATATATACATGCTTTTTGGTTTAAACTCAGTAACCTTAGGAAGAAACAAACAAACCAAAGACAGACCAACTGGGAAAGGAAAAGCATAATGGGCTGAATTGTGTCCTATCAAAAATTCATGTGTTAAAGTCCTAACCCCCACTACCTCAAAACATGACTGTATCTTAAGATAGCACTTTTAAAGAAGTAATTAAGTCAAAATGAGGTCATTAGGTAAGCCCTTGTCCAATATGACTGCTGTTTTCATGTAATGAGATGATTAGGACGCGGAAAGAAGAGAAATGACCATATGAAGACACAGGGAGAAGATGGCCATCCATTAGCCAAGGAGAGAGATTTCAGAAAACAAAACACCTTACAGATGTCTTGATTTTGGATATCAGAACTGTGAGGAAATCGATTTTGGTTGTTTAAGCCACCCAGTTTGTGGTACTTGATCACAGCCCTAGAAAATTCATAGAAAAAGGGACTTCTCTTCACAGTAAGGATCAGTGAAAGTGTCTATGCACAAATTGTTAAATCTTTGCCCAGGTAAAAGCCCTATTCTTACAGATAAATGGGTAAACCAAATAGAAATAGACAGATCAGGGTACTTAGTAAATACTAGTGCTTTCATAATTCTATGAAATGAGGTAAAAGATATTGCCTGAGTCATGAGGCAATGCCTTGGTACCAGGATGCCAGGCCAGTGATGGGCAGACACACTGATGGCAGTTATTCCAGCCAGTCCTGTCCCCTTGATGTGGAATAATAGTGACATCCAGTGGCTGTTTATTAGCCAGGCTCTGGTACATCAACTCAGGGAATGTACCAGATGGCCAAGAAGTGTCTGTAGGAACACTGATCATATTTGTCCAGTATAGTTCTATGGCTGGTAATAATGAAACATGAGCAAAAGTTGCAGTTGGTCTATGTCCTCAAGCATGCACAGTAGGATTTTCAAGATGTTAATATTAGAATATGAGGATCATGCTGATAGCCAAATAAAAAGCACTATAAATTAACTTATTCTTTTACACTCAATTCTTTCTACCACTTAGAAAAGACCTAGAAACAATTTATGAAAAGAAGAAGGTCTTTAACACATATATTACTATCAAGCCAAGCAACATGATAATTGACTAGAGTTTCAATTTATAAATTCTTTACGTTTAAAAATTGGGATGTTTAATTACAGTGCCCTGCTACTAAACTAAGGTCAAGAATGGCTTGCAACGACATTTCAAGCTGCAAAAAAACTGTACATCAAATTGCCCAGCATTCAGAAATAGTATTATTTTACTTTATATTTTTTGACTGATTATTCTTTCTTTTAGCCTATGAGGGAAGCCGGCCTTTGAAACTTTGAATATCATAAGCTAGCATTGCTGACCCCATTGCAAATGTGTCTTCCAAAACGGAGAGAAGTTATGCTCCCAGACTTGGAGTAGTTTGCATATCTATACGTAATTCAAAAAATTTAAAGTAAAGGTATGTGACTGTCACAACCATGTGCACATTGCATATATGTATTGGGGGAGAGGTGTATTTTTATGTGGAGGATGTAACAACTGCACTTGTCATTCTGCTCAAACAGAAAGAGCATTTAGGAGGTGATGAGGAAAATGGACAAATAGTCTGTCATTCCCTGGGGAACGGTATGAGTAAAGCTAGAGAAGCTCCTGAGGGCTATTCATGAAATAGATGGCTGAGGCCTTCACGACCCCACCTGCCCACTGCTCAGCTCCTCTATAATCAGCCACACCTCCCTCACAGGGCTTGGTCTGATAGTGTGCATGCATTAATGTACAATGATGTCAGAGGTGCCTTCCTTTCATGCCAAATCAAAGATCAGCCTGGTCTGTTTAACACTGTATACCCATTGCCTTAAGCAATCCAAGACAAGAAGTAGGTGTTTAATAAATACATGCTGACCCCTAAAAACCAGGGCAGGACTTGACAAGTGGAAGAAGGGAAAGACTAGATAGGAATGGACAAATAGATGGGAAATGGAGAGATTATATTCAGGATGTGATACAATTCAAGCATTGAAATGATTAAAGAATCATCAGAATGACATTAAATGTTACATAATATCAAAGGCTATAGGGAAGAAAAGCTAATGTCCAAGAATGGAAAAGAAATGTGCAGAGCACAAATATGCTATTGATATCTCCTGGAGTTGAGTCATGTGGCAACCCAATCGGAAAAGTCTTCATGACAGTAGGTCATAAGCTGAGCCTTGATGGATCTGAACAAATGGAGAGAAGAAGGAACTGCATTCCAAAAAATAGCCAGAGTGTGAAAAATGTTCTGCCAACAAAAATGAATAGGGCATATTTAGAAGATTTTCCTGAACTGGAGGATATTAAGGGATAGTTAAGAGTTAGGATGAATTCACATACTGGGACCACATTGTAGATGGCTGCTTCCAAGCTACAGTGTGCAAACTAATTGTAGACAGCGGTGTTTTTTTGTTTTTTGTTTTTTCAGAAAATGTTAAGGGATAGTAATTTGCAGTGATGTACAGAATGAATTCCAATAGGGAGACACAGGAAACAGAGAAATCAATTAAGGAGCTATTTGATAATCCATGTGAGTCCATATAGATTTGAAATATCATATCAGCAGTTAAATAGTAACGATGAGATAAATACAAGGTATAGACATAATTCAAATGACAATTGATTAAATATGCCTCCTTTTTGCTTAAGCAGTTAAATAGGGCTAAGCCTTAGTGATCGGACATGGAGAAAAATTGACTTTGTTTGAAGACATGATGGTTAGAACCTGAAGTGAGAATGTTCACCAGATATTAGAAGATAGGGCTGGAGTTCAGTAGGAAATTGTCATAGAAATACAGAATTAAGGTTGTGAAGCCATAAAAAAAAGAGAATGAATTCTCCAAAGGAAAACTATAGATGGAAAAGAATACGTATTGAATCTTAAGGGATACCTACATTCAAGAGAAATTGGGAAGAAGTAAAGCCAGAGAAGAATGAGAAATATTAGGTTTTATTGACTCACTTGCTAGTTTGGGTCTTTCCTTATATAAACATTCATTTCATTCTTTTTCCTCTCATTCAAGCTTCTGAGTTAATGTTATCTTGTAATGCTAACCACTTAACTAAAAATTAATAAAGTCTGCTAATCTCTCCAAGTTTCTTTAAAATATAGACAAAATGATCAAATTTGGAATCTAAAAGCCATGAGTTTTTTTGTTTGTCTGTTTTGTTTGTTTGTTTTACTTGGTCCCTTTACCTATTTCACTGAGGACTCAAATTCTGGTGGTCACTTGCTAAGTGTAGGCCCTAGGGAAATTCCCTTAAATTCTAAAATCTGAGGCTCTAAAATGAGGATGAAAGATGATTATTTATGTACAGAAAATTAAATGTTAGTTCCTGACTTTTTCTTACTTTCTTATAAAATGCAATATTAAAAGGCTACTATTCAATGTTTATGTACAACATTCATTCATTCATTCATTCATTCATTCAATTTTAGAGTTTCTATCATGATCAGCCATGTTTCAGATGCTGACTATACATCAGAAGGAGAGAGATGCATTCTAGTCTCCTTGATGTTCACAGAGTAGTGGAAGAAAAAAAAAACAACAAATAAATGGAATATATATATATCACTTTAGGTAGTGATAAGCTCTTAAAATAAAACCATGTAAGAGAATGACAAGATTTGTGTGGGAGTGGCTTTATTTTCCATGCAACAATCAAGGGACAGAGAGGGGAGGGGAGGCTTTGGGATGATGAAGAGGGAGAAATGCGTGTAGAATGATGGCCAGTGTAAGGTCCATGGGGTGGCACCCAGAGGCAACTAGAAGGATCAGCAAGAAGGCAGGCCCTGCGGCTGGAGTGGCACAGGCAAGGGGTAGAGGTCAGAGCTGTCATCAACATTAAGATCATGTAGGTTCTCTGAGCTGGACTGGAGAGTTTGCGTTTTTTTTCTAAGGGTGATGAGAAGGCAGTGGGGATTTGATAACAAGAGGATAACATTATCTTCTATTGGAGGAAAATTAGAGTTCTTACATTCAGTTAAAGAAAAGCGTACTAGCCCTGGCCGGTTTGGCTCAGCGGTTAGAGTGTCCACCTGCGGTCCGGAGAGACCCGGGTTCGGTTCCCGCTAAGGGCATGTACCTCGGTTGCAGTTTGTCCCCGGCCCTGGTTGGTCGTGCGGGTAGCAGCCACTCGATGTGTCCCTTTCACATCGATGTTTCCCTCTCTCTCTCTTCCTCTCTCTCCCTCCCCTCCCACTCTATCTGTACAAAAAATGGAAAAATGTCCTCGAATGAGGATAAAAAAAAAAAAAGAAAAGCGTACTAAATCTTTAAATTGTGCTTCTCCAAGCCTCTTATTTCCTCCCCTAGCCCATGGCCTGTGTATCAATGCTATATTAGTGTGTTCTGATCTTGGTGAACTGCAGCAAAGGCCCTTCCATGTCTGAAGGGAGAAAAAAAGAGCCACATTATTTAACAGGCTTTAGGAAGGCTTAATAAAAGAAAAAGCAAATTTCCAGGGTACCATATCTTTCCCTTATGCTACTTCAAACAAACCCACAAGCAAAAATAAAAATCTCAGTGTATGTCATTATATACAATTTTATTATTTACACAAAGACACCAGTTACTGTAAGTTAATGATGGAGACTTTGACTTTGTGTTTAAGAAAAGTACCAAAGACTTTAAGTTGCAGATTGACATTCACATAATAAGACTTTAAAAAAAAAATGTTGCAAGAATTTCTTAAAAAAAAAAATAAAGCATATGCTGTTTCGCAAGTGCCTGCTGGAAACCCACAAAATCAGCAGCAATATTTCTGGCTGCTGAGATGCTGTGACGATGATTTCCCAAGACAGAGGGTAACAAAGGAAGCCAGGGCACCTTCAGAACTCCACACAGTTTGTGGCATTTTACAGCTTGTTTCCCTTTAGCTTGTAGAGGTAATAATTCTTTCTATCAAATGGCTGGGGCAACTTACTAATAATTATTTATCTTAGCTTTATCTTAACTTTAAATAGTAGATATTGAGCCAACACTACCTTATTCACTCCAGGTACAAAAACTGATGCTCCAGGATATGAAGTGAATTGTCCAGTGCCATTCAGTTAATAAACAGCTGTGCCAACCACTGGGGTCCGAAGTCTGTGCCCTTTATATATTACCATAGAACAGCAGAGTGGGGAGGTTTTCTAGAGAATTATACTTTTTGAAAATAAAGAGATGCTACTTACTTTTTTTTTATACCTCTTTGTATTTTTTCCCCTTTTTATTGCACTTTTAAAGAGATACTACTTTAAATTTGCCCCCCCCCCTCCATTTTTTAATTAGTGAAACACATAGTTCAAGTAATTTGTCACTGTTCCTCCTTAACATTACTGTTGGCTATAAAAGAACACCACAGCTTGTTATTTTTATATAAATATAATAGTCAAATCAAATTACTATGGGAACACTTTAAATTATATTAGAAATTAAGTGAGCATATTAAGATGATAATGATAAGTGTGTTTTCAATGGTATATTCAGATCAATAGTTTAAACCCCAAATATTTATAACTTCATATTAGATATATGCAAGTGCATAGATTTTTATGCCATTTATATTTAGGTTTTTTTTTTACCATTATGATGATAAACTCTTAAGAAATATTTCCAAATGGAATTAATATTACTTTAAGTCCAATTTTTAATCTAAAATTATTTTTGAGGCACATTACTCCCTCAATGGCTATGTCTTTAAAAGTATTATTGGTTTTGAAATAGATTAAAACTATGAGAAATTGAACCTCTCTGTGGTTTTGAGTATTAGGTTTAATGTTGTGTTTTTGATTGTAGTGAAGCAATGTTCTGATTTCTAAATTAGGAGGAACATTTATTGTTGATATGTACAAATGACATCACTGTCTACCCGACTTCCGGTCCCCGCGGCAGTTTCTAGCCCTTTTAAAGGATTCTTTCATGTCACATAAGGATAAGGGGGTGAGCTAACTAAGGGAGGTACTTCAAAATTAGGAGACTAGGCAAAAGGAGATGATACTTTGACATCTTCTATGACTTTTTAGTCATTTATGTTTGTTAATTGGCAGTGGAATAGAATGAATCAATGGTGTTGGGCATGTTTGATGAGCGCAGAGGAATTTACAAATTGGTCTCAGATTGTTTGGAAGAAACAGAAGAAGTAGAGGCCACTTCAAGAAATTACAACCTGTGTCTGTCTATCTAAGGATACACATTTACTCACACATGTATCCAAGCACACACAACCATATTCAAAACCCATAATACAGTCGATAAACGCTTTACAGGGAAGGGGGGGCTTTGTGGGAGCCAAAAGAGCTATGGTTCCTCGATGGAGTAGAACTTGAACTGGACCTTGGGAATGATGAGCATTTGATAATGGAAAGCAGGGGAGAAGGAAGGTGCTCTGGTCAGGCAACGTAGCATAGTAGATACAAGTCAATGAGAATCAATGTAAATGTCAGTGAATCAGCAAGGAGGTCTGCCTACCTGTAGCAAAGGCTGCCTGCAGGAATGGTGCAAAGGAGTATTGGCTGAAAGCTTAGGCTATGAGCTGAAGGCTTAGGCTTCTTCTTTTAGGTGGACTGTTTGCACAAGGAGAACCATGCTGGAAGTGATATAATGTTCACATGGTGTGGGTAGTTTGGCAAGAGGTAGATGAAGATAGTTTGTCTTAGCTGATGGCAATGGACATCACTAGAGAGTGAGATTTCAAAGGAAGGACCAAGAGAATTTAACTATATTTGAGTATTAAGCTCATGTAGGTGGACAATTGCTATTGGGTAGAATAATATTTTACAGCCACTTCTTAGGTAAATAATTTGGCAGGCTGGACTTTGCTTTGTCTGATTTATCAAATCCAGAATCATAGCCATTTGATTTATCAGCTACCTCACAATGAAGCTCAAGGGTATTCTTCCCTTCACATGTCTAATCACAATTTCATTACAGTGTGCATATAGAGTTTTCCCCTCTGGGGTATTAAAGGGCATTTGGGGTTTAGAGAAAGTTTCAAATCTCTCCCTCTAACCTTGAGATTAAATTAATGTTACTTTAGACTCAAAGCCTTCTCCTGCACATAGTAGATCATTAATGTAATTGAAAGAGATTTGAATCCCAGATGTTTATGCATTTGCGATTCCAAAGGCTTCCCTCAGGGAGTCATTCTCCTTTGCAGTTAGAGACACAATGGGAAGTCAGCCTCAAAGCAAGCAGTGTCACTTATATTCAGATGTCAACCTGGTTCTTTGGTGACAGGCCTTGCTTGTAACATGGTTACGCTAGGTCTCACATCAATTTCTGAATTTTGCCAATTATGATATTACAAAGACTGCCTAACAAAGACTGGCACCTTAACAAATGACCACTCTTAATAACTATTCCTCTTTTATTCGCCAGTGTAGAAAAACAGGCTTTTTGTAGCAAAGCAGGTTTCCGCTGACAATCATCTGAGAAGACTCAGTGGAAAAGGGGCACAAAGCAGCAGTGCTGTGCTCTAGGAAGTGAGGAGTTAGATGAATAGATGAGAAGCATATGGGGGAAAGGAGTTTGCAGGGCTGGGCTCTGCTAAGGTGAGTTGAATGGAGTTCACCATCAGTGACTCCCCCTTCAGAAATAAAGATGTTTGCTTGATTCTGCTGTAGGTCATCAGAATCATTTAGCCAGCTTGTTGTATTGAAGTAATTGTGGCAAATGGTGACTCATGACCAGTACAAACACATTTTCCTTTTTGTATCACTTTTTTTCTCCAAGCTTGGCTGACTCTCTCTGATAGTCTGTAGACGGGAAGGGCCATCCAAGTTCTCTGGGCAGAATTCAGACCCATGAGAATATTCTGAAAGACTTGCAGTGACCTGGGCTCTGAGCTGTGCTGGGGAAGAACTTGGAGGTCTACTGCTTTGTCACTGGCCTTTGTTCTTTGGCCTCTAATGACGGATATTTCAATAGGAGGAGTGTTGTACCTTCTGAGGCTTTGTATAGCACAGGAATGACCAAGGGGTGGTAGTGCATGGAGGTCCCAGAAGCATAGCTCTAGGGTGCATCCCGTGTGATCAGAGCTTGACACAGGGATGTGATTTGAAGAAGTGTGGGTTTTGTTCAGCGGCCAGCACTTCCTTCAGCTCTGACCAGCTTTCAGTGACTGTATTGGGAGCTGTGGCTTTCTACATTCTGAAGAGGTCAACTTGAAAGCTGCCTTTTGCCAGCTGAGCTCTGACACTGATCTGTAGAAATTGGTAGGGGATTAAGTGTATTGCCCTGAACTGAAAACGGAGTCCCTAAATGGCAATCTTCAGGAGAAAATAAACTCCGATTCTTATCTGTGTGCTCCCTAGACACTACCCTTGAGAAACGCATCCTAATTGTGGCTGCAAGTTAAGATGGCCGTAACAACACCAAGCAATTTTCCTTTTGGTGTTTCACAGAACAGCCACCTTTCGGGAGCCCTGTTTTAAATTTTAATGTCTTCATGTTCTGAATGGTTAACCAACAAATGCAGTTAAATAACAAGCTTTCACTCAGAGAGAGAAATCATGTAGAAAGAAAACTGCCCTCTGATAGTCCCACTGATAATAATGAGAAGAGCTGAAAGCCAGAGACATCGTTCCTGGAGACATCTTTCCATCTATATTAATGGAACTGTTAAATGTGTCATGCGAATAAGAAAATGGAACTGCAGAAGGTAGTCTCTATTGACCAGGCTGGTTTTTAATTTCAGGGAGTGATATATTGCTTTCATGAACTTTCCTTGATTTTGGAAAAATATTTCCATGTGATATAATTTATAATCACTCTTCGAAATACAGCGTTTCTAATTGAGAAGTCTGTGTATGTGGATTGAACATTCTAGCTTGTATGTATAATTGGTAGCAATAAATAATTATAAAGGATAAAGATGATTTTCCACCTTGGTTCAGCGACTATTAATATCAAATGAAAGCACATACTGGCATCAAGGGGAACATAGCCTCTTTGCCTTTCCAATTTCACTTTACATTACCATCAACTTCCATGAAAACTTTAAGCATAATTGCACTTTTTCCCAAGTACCATCATTCTCCCTTAAGACTTCACTCTTTGCTGTACTAATCTATACCGGTAAAAGAAAATAAGTCCAAATGCATCACCCCCCACCTCCCAAGATATGTTTCTGAAATGTAAGAGAAAACTACTTGGCAACTCTAACTCTTCTCCCCCTCCCCCCAGCTTCTCAGAATTTCTCAGCTCTTCCCAAGAGTGTTTTCTCCTTATGGAGAAGTTGATTTGGTTCTATTTATAAAAATAGTAGCTATTTAAATGGGAAACGCTTTCTTTATAACATCTTTGGGCCAAATGTTTTTCTAAAAACATACACTTTTTTTTCTTTTTCTTCTAGCAGAGAAAGATTCTAAATGGATTCAAAGTTCATCAATACCCAAAGAGTTTCCTGAGGGTTAATGTATTTGACAACTAAGTTCACATAATTGTAAAAATAAAATACGTGAATTATAAAACTCTTCTATGTAATTGCATTATGTGTGTGTGTATGTATATATATTATATATGCAAACTGTCAGATTTATATAGTAATACATAATTATGTTTATCTCCTATTTAGAATTTTATATGTAGATTTTTTTTTAAAGGTGGGCGATGTAGTCAATATAAATTGTTTCTTAAACTCTTTTCCCTACTATAAGGAAGCAAAAAGAGAAACTCGCATCCCTTCTTTTCAGTTCTTTTTAAGCTCCTTTATTCATTACCATCTCCAAAAATTGTAGTTTCTTCAGCTTATATCCAAAGACTTGCTGTTGGATGTGACCTTGAAATTTAAAGGTTCACTTTCTAGCAGTACAAGATTCACTTTATCATTTATATTAGCTTCTGTTAAAAACTGTCCATCAATGGTCAGAGTGTGGACAGGGATAGGAGTGGGGGTGTGGGTAGGCAGGAATTCAGAACAAACATCCTTTCCTCCAGCCCCTTGGACCACAGTAACTACGTGTAAAAGCCAAATAAAACATTGAGCTTACTATGTAATGGACTGAGCTTGTTTCAAGTTGAATCTCTCACCTTCTCCCTCCCCCCATCACCTGGGTGCTCTACCCCTTAAGCCCCTACATTAAAAAATTTTGAAGTCTCAATCAATTTCCAGTGATAGAGAATTGTAGTATACATTCTAGTTAGTACCAATTGTTCTTATATTAAGGCATATCTGCCTGGCTAATTGGCCCCCAGTATTCTCCTCTGGTGCAATATACAAAAGTGGGTCCAATCTCTTTTTAATACACTACTTCAAATGTTTGGAGACAACTGTAACATTCCACTAATCTTAGATTTTCCAGGATACATTGTTTTAGTTTCTTTTATTTTTTTAAGGATATTTTTCTATTTATCTTCAGAAAGAGTAGGAGAGAGGGGGAGAGAGAGAGAAAGATCAATGTGAGAGAGACACATCAACTGGCTACCTCTTGCATGACCCCAACCAGGACTGGGGATGAACCACAACCAAGGTATGTGCCTTTGACCAAATTGAACCTGCGACTCATTTGTCCAGAGGCCAAACCAGCCAGGGCTTCAAGTATCGTTGGTAGCATTTATCAATAATAGTAGCAATTGCTTACATACCTCTAGTACTTTGAAATTTCCCAAAACTCTCATTTACTTTCTTATTTTACACCCACAGCAACAACTTTAGATTCTTAATTTTTCAAATGGGGAAACTAAGGCTTAGAGAAGATCAACCACATACCTAATCATCAATTCAACAAATATGACCTGCATGTCTACTGTGTGGAAGGCACAGTTCAAACTCTTAGGATATAGGAGGGAATTAACAAGTATGGTGCCACCGTCAAAGCTCTCACAACCTAGTGGGGATGGCATACATGTATAAAATTATAACGTGTACTCAAATCATAGTCCCACCTGTAAAAGAGTTCAAACTTTAGCCCAAGTCGTCTGCCTCCAAAACAGATTCAGTAGGACCATCGCCTTCACTGACGTGAACATTCACTTGAATTAATGATGTTCAATTATACTAGCCTTTTTGCCAATCATTCGTTTTGGCTTGAACCCTTCTTAAGATTGACCTTCTGCCTCAGGTCACTGCTGACTTGTGTGGGCTCTCTATGTGCATGGTCAGCTGAGAGGAGAACTGCACATAGATTTCTACTAAATTTGATTTTGGCATTTTCTTCCCATTACCCTAACTTGCCAACATTTTTTAAAACTTTTTTTTGATCCTCTCTAACATATTAGTTCTTTCTCTCGGTTTCTGTTTATCTGCAAATTTGATGAAATTGTGTTCAGCCATATCACCGGCAAAAAAAAAAGTCCACAAGTGTTTGGTGTGAAAGAAAGAACATACACTTATCATTAGTTGCAAATTAGTTTTTCTATTAGCTAAGTGACCTTGGGCAGATAGCCTCCTCTCCCGGAGCCTCTGACTACTCATCTGTGAAATGAAAGAAACCGGGCTGAAATGTTTAAGGGATTTCCATGCATTAAAAATTTTATGATCCAATATGTATTAAAACGATATGCTGAATTTTAAAACTCTTTTCTTCTGGGTGTGGAAAGGAGGAAATGCAGACTATACACTGACGTGAGCTGATGAGCATCACACCCCCCTCCACTAATGGAAGGAAGCAAATTAGCAAACAGTGATCCCAAAACCATACAGAATGGACAATTAAAGTATAATAATTGTCCAGCTTGCCTTAATCTTAGACAATAGACCCATGAAGTCCCAAAAAGTCTCTTTAGCTATTTTTTTTTTTTTAAAAAAAACAATACCTAGAAACTAACAGTGGATAAACTGATTATACATAATTAAGCCAAATTAGTTATTTATAAAAAATCTATAATTTGGGGTTTTTTGTGATTCCCCTTTTCTCCTATGTATAGGAAAAGTATTGTTGATTCTACAGGTGATAGTCCTCACAGGCCTCTCTCAAACATCAGCCTAGTAAAAGTTAGTTCTTATTTTCTAACTTTCATTTAATGCTGCAATTAATTTATATCTTTGGACAGGAATGATTTGTGGATTGTTATTTTCTTAATAGTGCTTCATTAAGTCACATAATGTATTTGTTTTACATCAACCCTGTTTTGGTTGCAATATGTGCTATAATTTATTTCTGTTGCAATATATGCTGCAATTTATTCCTGTCATTGTCCTAGGCTTACCAGTTAGAGAGAACTGAAATTTAATTAATAGAAAACTTCACACACTTTCAACTAAATGGGAAGTAATTATAGAATCCAAAGCCTGTCTATCCCGAGAGAAGAGAAAATAAAGGACATAAAATGTGATGCGGAGTCTCTTTACATGGAAAGTTCTGTCCTGATACTGTGGTTTAAAGACAGACCACTCAGAATGCACATCTATAAAGAGGAATATTGGAAATATTTTATTTCTTCATTTAAAGATGACTTTGTATTAATTATATGAAGTCATGGTGTATTAATTAACAAATAACAATGAACTAGCTTTTAGATTTTGCAGTTAAAAATATTTTTGTCACTTTTTAGTTTCTTAGTACTTTGATGGCTTCTCAGAATGCTGCCAGACTGTCTCTGGGCCAGGGGGCTGCCCCAGTGCTCTTGGCAACACAGTAACCCACACCCAATTCCAACAATGCCATTCCAACAATGCCATTCCAACAATGCCATTCTTTCTTGGGCATATGAATGCTGCTGTATTTGACTATTTTATTTTTTATTCACTGTATTTTATTGTACTGTATCAAAGGCAGGCATCAAATAACACCTGTTCAAGGGCATTACTTTTTAAATTAATGTATATGCAAAGGCAAAGTGGTACAAGTATTTAACAATTTAAGAGTATTTTAAAGTTGGTTTCCTTTAAGCTATGTATATTTTTATTTTGAAAATCATCAAAATGTGTTTGGGAAAAAAAAGTTAAAACCAAATACACAGATTCCTGGAATTCCACAAAACTCCAGGTGAAAAACTTGAGAGTTTTACTTGAAAATGTTCTGCCAGCCAATTCATTAAATTTATAGATTAGAGAATTGGGTTATATGTTATTTTGGGGACCAGATAAATACTCAATACCACAACAACTCCCACTGACTAAAAAGCCAGACATCTGTTTTTTTCAAGTTCAAAATTCTAAGTAAGTATAATTTCATTGAGGCTCTCTATGTCGTTAAAAGTCTGCATTTGGTTGGCATGAAAAGACTTACTGCATAGTAAAATTGGTTCACAAATATTGTAATTATCTACTAATGCTTTTATGTTGATTTTTAGCCTACCCACAAGGAGAAGAAATTGCTTATCTCAGGTCAATACTTGGAAAAAAATAAAGGGAGCTATTTCTCACATCAAATAATTAAAGTCTTGCAACATGCTCAATTAACCTTTCATCATGTGTCTTGTTAGCCTCAGTGCATTTGCTGAGGCTTTCTGAAACCTCTTCGTGTGTTGCGCATGTAGAGAAAGCATGCTAATGAAATACATTATCAACTGAGCGTAAGTCTGTAGAGGCTTGAGTCTTTTCACATAGTGGGGAAATATGAACATCCATGCTAATTCATGCTAAAATATTCTTATATATATTCATATATATATGAAGATACCATTGATGCATTCTTTTAATTTAATTTTCCATGTGGTTTTAAATGTGTCTACTTCTTATTGTTTAAGGTATATTTTCTCAGTAAGTTTCTTGATAGTCAATTCTATGTCATTTTTTATCCCAAATAATGTTCTTGGTACACTGCAATATATATCTGAATATTATTAATTGGGTTTAGAAATGCAGTGCATTCTATCCATTTTCTCCAAAATAAAAAGAATATTTTTTTTAAAGCATCAGGTTTAATATCCAACCATAACATTAAACCATTTTAGTATTTTTAAGCTTCTTATTTGGTATTTTAGACTATGCTATTTTACAGTAATTACTTATTGATACAATATATGGTTTACGTATTTTTATTGTAGTTACAAACATTTTATACAAGAAAATAATTAGAAGATATGTTTTGTTTTCCTAATAAATACTCAACTCCAAGGTTAGGCAATAGGACTACCATGAGTATTTCAGGCTAATTCTTTTTTTTAATGTAATACCTATTTTATTAATTATATCTGCCATGTATTATTCAAAAATTTGTTTTAATAAGTCCCACTTAACAACACTTAATATTCTACTTAAAATATTTGAGTACCCTTATGTTAAGTTTTACTAGTATGCACTGTGATGAGATAGAGATGCAAACATATAGCAAAGCTGAGGAAATTTCTAATATTCTGAATGGGTCAACACACTAGTCTGTGGCAAATAGTTTGTACAAAAATTATGGTCAGATTCAACCGCTCACAAATGGTTGCCACCATGAATGGATAAAAACCTTGATGTAAATGTACTTTTAAAAACATCTTCCTAATATTTTATATGGATATCCATCACATTTTTTATGCTTGATTCAGCCTTTTTGGAATAAAATGATTTTTAAGAATGTATGGTTCAAGAGTAACACACATTTGTCTGGCTGGTGTGGCTCGGTGGTTGAGCATCAACCTATGCACCAAATGGTTGCCGGTTTCATTCTCAGGTGGGACACATGCCCAGGTTGTGGGCCAAATCCCCAAATGCAGGAGGTGGCCAATGTTCTCTCTCATTGATATTTCCATTTCTCTCTCCCTCTCCCTTTCTCTCTCTAAAATCAATAAAGGAAAACATTTTTTAAAAGTAATACATATTTTAGCTTATATGTCGTTAGAGACTTCCCTCTTCACACCAAAAGGTCTACAAGTTGTTGACTTTTATGGTTCACTTTATGTCCATTTTAGAAATGAGTGTTTTCTTCTTACTTTTGTAAGCAACAAAATGTAAATGTGGGCATCAAAGAGGAAAATAAGGAAGATGTTTTAGGCTGACAGGATAGACTCTCAATTTTGTATCCAAAAGTATCTCATTTGTGTAGCACAATAATTAAATTTGAATCCACACTGGTAAATGTAAAACCCAATATAATCATTGTTATAACACATTTGGTAACAAAAGTAACATTTTCCCCCCTTTTGTTTCGTTGCTTTTTCTGAAGTGTTTTGTCCCAAAAGGTGACAAAAGTTTTATTTTTCCCACCCCCTTTTTTCTGCTACTCTGGGAGGACTATTCTCTCTACCCTCACCTTGTGGTCAGTCCTGCCCCAAGCCAATGAGATGCTGTCTCGCTGATTCAGGTCACATTTCATGATCTTTTACTTACCCCAGATTCTACTGAAATCATATCAAGTTAAAATATCGCGTGAGTTTATAATAATAGAGACTTAGTAAAACATAAACACAAATTGAGAGCTTATTCTTTGATTTTATTCGTATTTTCAATTTAGTGCCTCCAGGAAGTCATTTAACATTCTCAGCTTCTAGTAAAGCCTTGCTATGTATCCATAGTTTTCAACCTAAGCTACACTTCTAAAATCCTGGGGAATTTAAAAAAATTTTTTTAAAGTATGATCTGGTGTCTTACCAGACCAATTAAATCAGGACCTCTAGGGGCCAGGATTCTGGTTTCAGTATTTAAAACAGCTTTTCTGGTGATTCTTAAATGCAATGATGGTAGCAAACCATGGCTCCATACAATAGAACAGGCTGTGTCCTTATAAATATTAATCATAGTCTATATTAATTCATCATCACATAGGTAGATAGGAAAAAAATTGGAAGAAAGGAATAATTAAAGGCCTGCAATATTTTAGGCTACTTGGGGACAGCTATTATTTTACCTCCTGTCAATATAAATTGAGAGGATTGGCAGACAAAATTCCAGGAGAGTGATAAATTGCATTTCCAGCTTAGTAAAGTAAGGACTGTCATGTATAATAGAGGGAAATTCTTTTACTGATAATACTACTTTACAGAATGACTAGAGAGAAAGTCATCTTAGTCCTTATATTAGTTTCCTATGTCTTGTGTAAAATATTACCACAAATTTGGAGGCTGAAAACAACAGGAATTCGTCTTCTCAACGTTCTGGAGGACAGAAATCTGAACTCAAGGTTGGTTCTTTCTGCTGCAATTTGCTTGACAATTATAAAACATTGTCTCACCCATTATCACACTGGATCTTCACAATTCTCTGAGTAGTAGAAGCAGGTACTGAAATTGTCTTATGCAAATTAGAGAACTGAAGCTTAGAGACCCTCTGAGGGGGTGCAGCACGGTCAGTGGCGGCAGCCCCTGAGTTCAGACAAGAGAGTGCATTGTCCGTAGAGAATTAAAAAATAGTAATATGAATCCAACTGAAATTTATTCTGCTTTGTATTGATTACCATTCCAAACAATGTCAGTGATGAAATACTATTTCCCATGTGACAGAGCTCCAACCTCTTATCTTGGTCTGCCATTACTTTGGGAGGTTAAGTATCTTACTCCAAATCAAAACTAGAGACGAAATGGGAACTCATAAATATGCGGTCAAATTTCACATCTGTGTCTCTACATGCCCTCAAAGCTCCTTCACCATCCCAGTCTAAATTTCATAATGAAAGTAGTATACCTTTTTAGAGAAAGAAGACACAGCCCCGTAAACTGCTGTTAAATCTAATAGGTTTGGCAGGTTACATATTAATAGTGGTCACTGGGTCCAGTTGGATCAACCAACCTTTTCATACCCATCTGTGACACAGAAAGCTCTTCTTGTCTTTCTGCTGGCCTTGCCACTGCTGGGGACAACTGGCTGGGGATTTTATGGGTCATTTATTTTGTGACAGGTAAAATAATGTTTTACTACTGTAATTATAGGTCCTTGTTCTGTGCCTTCCATCTCCTTGCTCTTGAGTCTCTCAACTTCTAACCTAACCAAACTCATTAGGCCAAACACTTTTACTGCTGTGCATTTTGCAAACTTTCAACATACTCAATGCCCTATATTTGACTTTCCATTTGATGAGAAGGAGAAATGGCAGTTGGTAGTCTGAAAGACAGCCCCTGACCTTTTCACGATGGGACGGAAGGCTAAAGGCTGGATTCAGGGGGTGTGTTTGGCGTAGCACTAAAAGATATTCCCTATGGCTATGTCGGCAGCCTGCCAACATATCACTCCTTGACTAGCATGAAAATATTCCTCAGGGCAAGAGAAAAAATATGACAAAGCAGGAGGTAGGATTTGACATGATACAGATCTGGGAAAATTAAATGTGACAATTGCTAATTCCATGCAGTTTAATGAAAACTGGCATATTTCAGATTCCCAACAGATATTTTTGTATATAGAAAGTGTATAGGTATTAAAGTGTAAAGAAAAGTATTGAACTTAAAATTATTTTGATGGCACTATGGTTATTTCCATTTAACTAGGGGAGCGTCATTTACAACAGTGCCTTTTGGGCCAGCTGCTTTCGGTTTTAACGTTTTTTAATTTCTTCACTCGTGTTACATAATGACACAGGTACAAAACAGCTGCTTGAATTGGTATTATATTTATAATTCTTACTTAAGTTTATATTTCTCATTAGTCTTTAAATGAATAGCTTAAGGCATATGGAGTAAAAGGGCAACGATGCCTGTATTTGCTTGCATGTAACAAAAGCTCTTCTGGTATAAAAAAATTAGTGAGTTTATTATTTAGGACCTCCAATTTAATCTGGAAATCTGGATTTTCCACTGTGGGGTTAGAAGGTTTCACTGGAAAATTTATCCAACTGAAGGCAAATGTCACCGATTTTGTATTAGGGCATGCTATTTCAAAACACTGTATTCCTGGGTAGATTTTATGCAGCACTCTGCAAAGTTACCCTCTTTCAACTAAGCACACATCTCCATAAGCTTTTTCAAAGTAAGTTTAAGAGTGTAATTAGGAATTGGACAATTATAGTTTAATATACTATAACATGAACACAAAAATTAAAATGTAATACTATTTTTAATTACTGAAAAATTAAATAGGTGTAAATCTAACAAAACATGTATGCGATTTATATATTGAAAACTACAAGATGCTGATGAAGAATATCAAAAAAAGGTCTAAATAAACGGAGAGACATACTTGTTCATGAAGTAGAAAATTTAACAGACTGAAGATGTCAATTCTCTCAATGTTATATACAGGTTCAATGCAATTCCTATCAAAATGAGATGGAAGACTTTAATTGTGTCTTTGGATTGTGAACTGAATATTTGCAGAGAAATGCTAACTCCTTTACAGCCAATGAAAAATAATGATGTTTTCACTGCTATGAACCTGACCGGGAAACCTAAATAAAAGTTATCTGCCATCGGACTTCCTACAGGGTTCAGAACCATAAAAGGACTATTGATAGAGAGAACCCATGGTCAAGTTTTGATCTCTTCCCTGGCTGGACAAGTGACAAGTACTAGTCATTTGGCTTTTTAAATAACCTGAAATACGACATATATCATGCAATGACTTTGTTTAGAGTTTTTTAATTAGCTAGAAAATCTATATGTCATCTTGTTTTTTCTCATTTTTAATTTTTTTTAATCCTCACCTGAGGATATGTTTTTATTTATTTTAGAAAGAGAGAAAGGGAGAGAGAAAGACAGAGAGAGGGGGAGAGAGAGAGAGAGAGAGAGAGAGAGAGAGAGAGAGAAACACATTGATGTAATAGAGAAACATCCACTGATTGCCGAGAGAGAGAGAGAGAGAGAGAGAGAGAGAGAGAAACACATTGATGTAATAGAGAAACATCCACTGATTGCCATGGGTTGAACCCACAATCTAGTATATGCACTGACTGGGAATCAAACCCTCAACTTTTTGGGGTATGGGACAATACAACATGGCCAGGACATGTTTTGGTTTTTTTTTTTCTCATTTTAAAGCATTACTTAAAGTAGAGTGAGGAGTTTGGTTTATATTTTCCCCTATATGATCTATTTGGAGATTTACAAAATGTATTATTTGAGTAAAAAATTATTTTTATATAAATTAAACACAGAATCACACAGCATTATTTGGTTGTTTGTATATAATAAATGTTTCTAATTTAAGGTCTTTGTACTTATAGTCTACGTTAATAAATAGTATTGGAGAAGGAATGTGCCATATTAGTACATTAGAATTTTATTCAAAGAATTTAATGGGGGGTTGGGTAAACTAATATTATTTTTTTTTCTTATCATTTTATACAATAATTTAGTCTACAAACTATCAAGCATGTTGACTTTGAATTTTTTAAACACATTTAAAATAATTCAACAAATGCTCCTTGAATGCTTAGTATATACTAAGGATTGTTCTAGGTGCTGAGGATACTAGTGAATAAATCAGTCAGTGCTCTCTTGAAGTTTAAATTCTAGTGGAAGAAGACAGATACTAAACAAATAGATTAAAAACACACACACAGAGTAGTATTAGGGGGAGGAAAATAAAGCCATATGAGCAAGATAGGGCATATCAGGGGTAAGCAGAGGGGTCTGTTTTATGAAGGGTGATTCTGAGAACCTCTCTAATAAGGGGACATTGGAGCAGAAACATGAAGAAACTGAGGGAGAAATGTGGGTCATAGATATGAGGGCTAGAGCATTCTGGGGAGAGGAAATACCAAATCCAGAGGAACTGTGGTGGGGAAGTCTTTAGAATGGATGGCAAGGTACAAAGACATCTTTGGGTTCTGGAGGCCAACCTGAGTTAAATAAGGAGGATTTGGTTCAATGTGAAGTCAGAGATCACTTAGAACCTTGTATTAATTCCTAGTTAATTGAATTTAATGAATTTTTTGGCAGTTGAAGTAAAATAAAGCTTACAAAATAGTATTTTGTTGAAATAGATTACTATAATGCAATTGAAACATTAACATTTAGCAATGAAATAAATTAAATTATAATAACATTTTGTTAACATAGGCATGTCTTTGCTTCTGTTCATATTAAAATGACAGAGTCATCAAAGAGAGCCCAAAGACCACTTGTCTTAGCTCAGGCTGCTATAACAAAGTACCATAGATTAGATGGGTTAAACATCAGAATGTTTCTCACTTTTCCCCAGTGCATGTGCATGGAGATAGTTCTCATGTCTCTTTTCTTATATTAAGGGCACTAATCCCATCACGAGCTTCCTGGCCACACGACCTCATCTAAACCTAATTACTTCTCAAAGGCTTTGCCCTCACATACATCACCACATTGGAAATTAGGATGTCAGTGCATGAATTTGGGGAAGATGCAAGCAGTCAGCCCATAATACGACTTACAACAACCATCCATGAAATGATTTACCTCACTTTGCTAACACATTAATGACACATGGTTTTCTCCTTTCCAATGATGAACTTCCATGACTACATGTTCTGTTTCAGACAGAATATTCTTCCTCATATTAGGTCAAAATATGTTACATGATGAGTTTTATTCAATGGTCCCTGCTGTGAAAGCTGTTTGGGACTGTATGAAATGAGTAGACATGTTAGTCTCTCTTGTAGACATGTTAGTTTCATATCACCTATTGTCTTCTCAGAGTGAGGAACTAAGAACTGAAAGCAACAGGAAAGACGCAGACTATACCTACTGGTAAAGAGTTGAATGGAATTATTCTTTTAACATATGCTTAAATACTGATAAGATACATGTAGATTACATTACCCATTGAACAAAAACATCATTAATTACAAATTTATGTTTCATTCTTCTCATTGAACTCTGTCATTGCCTAAGAAGTCATGAATTGAGTGAGGAACAACTTTAACTATATTTCTTTTATTTTTTTCTATGATGTAAACAGTTGTTAGGTAGCATATTTTTAAGGAATTTTATTTTATTTAAGGCTCTGTATTCTTTTGTGTGAGAAGAACCCAGAGAGGGTTCATGTTTAGTTTAAAGTGTATATCCCTTACCTAGTCACAACTCTGTTATTTTATCTCAATACAGACATTTTACAGGGTTAATCAAATTAACTTTTCACTAAAAACTTTTTTTACAAAAAAAAAGAAATAATTTCTGAGTCAGGCAGGCTCAGCCAACATGGCAGGTGCCAATCTACCTCCCAAGTAGGTCATCTAGTTAGTGAATACTCAGAGAATTGCTGTCTTAACAGTATGTATTACCAGTAGAGAATAAGGTTGAATTTTGTTGACTTGGCAGTCATATCCCTCAGTTAAGTCATTGAGCCGACTCTCAACTACATACCTCTAATGTTTTTCAGATCTACTACTCCATGAATATGCCATCAGGTACTTGTGAAGAGTGAACTTGGACCCAAGGGCAGAACCTCACTTTATCCTTATTGAATCTCATTTTATTATATCTAAACTATCACTTCAAATTCTTAGAATTGTTTAGGTCTAGATTCTATCATTCAATGCAGGTTTGAGCAAAAGTAGGTTTACAGTTGTTTGCATTGAAAATAATACAATGATTAATACATAACAACACAAGAATAAATGGTGTTTTGCATATTCACAACTCTAAGTCTATTTTGGCCCCATCCTGTATGCTGAACTTCTTAGCCTTATGATATCTTCAATTTGTTTAATATCTCATATTTACTAAGAAAAGTTTTAATTAAGTTTGGATCAAAGATGAAAGCTTAGGGTAGATCATTATCAATCTCGCTCAGGTTGACAGAGATTCAAAATTATTTAGATATAACTGTGCAAGCTGTTGTTGATGTTCTCTAGTCAAATGTCTCATACTTTACCTGTTTCATGATTCTTATTCACAATTTGGTAATCCTCTGGAAGGAAATTTGAGAGTCTGAAATTATTTCTTCTAGTATACACATTCCAGGTTTTAGGGATGTTGACTGTTTCCATTTACTCACAAACCATTTCTTTTAAAAATCAATACTAGATTCTTGCTCAGATTATACATTGAAATAACTGGCATATAGTTAAGTTACAAGATCTGTTTTTTTCTCATTTTGAAATATAAAACTACCTTGATTTTCCAGTGCTGTCATTGATTTCCACAAATCCACAATGATCAGTATTGGCATATAACTTGTTCTTCTGGTAAACCAGAAAACTATTTTTTTTTTTATTTTTTATCCTCACCCGAGGACATTTTTTTCCATTTTTTGTTCAGATAGAGCGGGAGGGAGAGAGAGGAAGAGAGAGGAGAGAGAAACATCAATGTGAAGGGACACATCGAGTGGCTGCCACCCACATGACCAACCAGGGCCGGGGACAAACTGCAACCGAGATACATGCCCTTAGCGGGAACCGAACCCGGGTCTCTCTGTACCGCAGGCCGATGCTCCAACCGCTGAGCCAAAACGGCCAGGGCCAGAAAACTATTAATAAAACACTAGTATTTGCTGGATTTCAATTTTTCCCCAGGTAACCTTTAAAATTTAATATTAAAAAATTAGGAGTTGTATAATTAAAATACTAAATAAAATTTAACATAATATTGTCACTTGCTATTTATTGTTATTAGAAATTTTAAGGGAGGTTTTAAAGTTTGTTCAAGCAACTGTTTTGAACAAAAAAATTTAGTAGTATGGTCTTGGTTTTCTGTGATCCTGATTTTTAGTGTTTCTTTTTAACGAGTGTAATATGCCATCTATACTTTAATGGATAGTGTCATAACTTTCCTAAATGCATTTTTAGGACTTAGGTTTATACTTTTGATACCACATTTATTTTAATAAAAGATAAGAAATTAGAAGACATGGCTATATTGTGTTTATCAAAGGCCTTACAAAGAGAAATTACAAAATTGGTTATAGGGTTACAATTTTTATAATTCTTTCCTTAATTTCAATGGAAATTATTTTTCAAGATAACTAGTAATGAAATTAATTGCAAGCTACCATATGCAAGTTCTAGACATTCCTTTTAAAAACAGAGTTTGTAATCTAGATTTAAAGATAAAACATATATACTAGTAAATAAGATACAACTCAGAAAATGGCCAGTATTTTTCCTCTGATAAAACCACATCTTAAAATTACTTTTTAAATTTTTTATTGAATTTATTGAGGTGCCATTGGTTAATAAAACTATGTAGTTTTCAGGCGTACAATTCTATACTACATCATCTGTATGTTGTATTATTTGTTTACCACCCAAAGTCAAGTCTCCTTCTATAACCCCCCTTACCTTCTTTTACTTCCCCCCATACCCCTTTCTTCTGGTAATCACCATACTGTTGTCTGTGTCTATGAGTTGTTTTTGTTGTTGTTGTGTTTGTTTGTTTTGCTTAGTTCATTCACTTTTTCACCCAGTCTCCAACCCATTAATGTAATACAATGATAAGACCAACCCATTATTATAATACAATTATGAGACCACCATCAGGGAAAAATTGAGAATTATTCATTACAATTTAGACATTGTAGAGGGATTCATGGAATAAGTGGCATGATCTGAGTCTTGGATGACTGCCATTGTTGAAGGTAAAACGAATGAAAGGATGTTTCAGGTGGAAGGAAACGAGGTAATGAGAAAACGCCACTTTGCTGGAGTGTGAGCTATATGTTAGAAAGAATTAAAGAAAAATAGTATTATTAGGCAATGAACACACAGAAGTGTTCAGTAGCTACTTGTTAGTTATTTGAATAGATACATGGATGGATGAAATGGTTGGTTAAGGCAATTTCATTGCATCACATGCCAAAAGATGTTTAGATTTTTATACTTTTTTAATAATTTTTTAAATTGCGGGGAGCCACTGATGGCTTTTGATCAAGGGAATGGCATGAGCAGAGCTTTGAGCATCTGAAATGCTGGAAAGCCACTTTTAAAAGTGCACCTTGTGCTTCTTTCTTATGGATTCTGTTGCCACTTTAACTCTCCTGTAACAGTCTTTGTGAATCTGGGAATTATGTGGATAGACAACAATAGGTGTTGATAGGGTATTAAGTCACCAAACAACCTGAGGTTTTAGACGGTCTTCTTAATGGAGGGTAGAAACTATGCAAGAAGCAGCAAACACAGAGTAAGCCTCAAATAGATTTATTTTATTTCCCAGAATCCAGGAACTGAAATAGTCCCAAAGAATTTAATTAGAATAATCTTGTCTTTCATTCTCGAAACTGCTTCATATTTCACTCAGTTTTATTTCTGTTAAAAAATAGTTTTGCCCTGGCTGGTTTGGCTCAGCGGTTAGAGCGTTGGCCTGCGGTCCTGAGAGACCCGGGTACGGTTCCTGCTAAGGGCGCGTACCTCGGTTGCAGTTTGTCCCCGGCCCTGGTCGGTTGTGCGGGTGGCAGCCACTCGATGTGTTCCTTTCACATCGATGTTTCTCTCTCTCTCTCTGTTCCTCTCTCTCTCTCCCACTCTACCTGAACAAAAAATGGAAAAATGTCCTTGGGTGAGGATAAAAACAAACAAACAAACAAAAAAAATAGTTTCATCTGAGGGCAGTTTGTCATACTACCTGGACAAAAAAAAAGATTTTCTGTTGAGCTGCCAGTGTTGTATATGTAAAAACAACAACAACAACAAATCCAAAAACCACTGGAGTCACCCCTAGTTTTGTGTTAAATGAAGGGACATAAGATTTCTCTGTCAGTTGGGAACTCCTTTTTCGTTTTAGGAGTTTATTAGGTTATTTAGCTGCCACTAAATTTAGCGTGTAAGAGAAGAGAGCAACCTCTGAAGCTTCCAGGCTGATCCTTTCATTTATCTAAATTCCATTTCTATTTCTTCAGAAGAGAACTACATACTAAATCTGATTCTCTTTCCTCCACAGTAATGGTTCCCCCCACAGGCATTCATGCGAAGGCTAAATAGGATGGAACCTGAGGACTGGGAAATGCCTTAGAGATCATTGAGTCCTGCCTCTTTTTTATTTACAGTTGAGCAAACTGAGACCCAAAAGATTAAATTATTTCCTCCAAAGTAACGCCAATAGAAAGGCCCTATGTAAAATTGAAATAGATGAGAAAATTATTCACTCAGTGATGTCAACCTGCCACTTCAACCTAGGGATCAGAGGCTCAGAATTATAGAAATGTATTGGCAGCACACTGGGCACTCCCAGGTATGCTGGATAACCGCACTTCGATGGGAGCCAGGAGAAGCTCTGCCCAGCCAGAAGCATTGTGCATATGATTTCCCACTGACGCCATTTCCACTGACCCCTTACTTCCCATCGATGATACCTACCATGGTCCTTAGCTGCCCCGGTCATAATCACACCCTGATTCATGATTTCATTGTCTACTCTACTCAGGCTTCTTAACACACTAGGTATGTGTTTTATTCCCACCAGATTCAGACTCCATGTGAGAACATCTGACTGGCCACCTTAGAATACATGCAGTGCCCTAGTTGTTAGGAGTGGCAGAAGAGGTGTGAAGGGGGAGTAGTTGGGTCCCGATCACTTGCTTATCTTGAGATTCACCCCATGTTTGGAGTAGTCAATGTGACCAGTACCCAGTATACCTCCATATACTTCTGCATGTAACTCTGTTTTGCACTTGACTCCTAAAGTTCTAGGGCTTGGGTAGAGCATGGTCAGGTAGCTTGAACCAAGATTTGGCTCAAAACTGCAGCCCTGATAGAAAAGGCACTTTTGTGATCATTGTTGTTGTTATTGTTGTGGCAGAAGCAATCAGACATCTGTTAAATCTATAAAGCAGAGCATTTCCAAGTATGTTGGAATACTGCCTGCATCAGAATCATCTGCTTATTAAAGCAGATACCTCATCCCACCTCAGAACTGCTGAGTCAAAATTTGTGGGGCTTAGGTACAGATGCATACTGAATTGAGAAGCACTGATCTATACTCAGGTCGAATATCTACATTCTAATAGGGCATTACATCCTTTTACTAACTCTCCCAATTTGTTGCCAGTCACATAGAGAACAAGAAGTTTGACAACCAGATACAGAAATGAGGAAAAATGTTAGCTTTAGAATCCTGTGTGCAAAGCCCCTGCAATTTCATTACTTTTCTTGTGGTATTATATCTTTATAGTTCCTATGTATTTCATGGTTAGCAAGGGAAGAAAGCTAAAATTATTAAACTCCTACTATACACTTATCATAACTATGTTGAAGGAAATGCCTTTGCAGAAGTCATTATGTATTCTAAATCAGTGCAGTGACTTTCTAAGTGCGGTCCGAGGCAAGCGGCATCGGTGTCACCTGAGAACATGTTAGAAATGCTAATTCTTGTCTGCACCTACCCCTGACCTATGTATTAACTAGCTATCGAGGTGGTTCTGATACATGCCAATGTTTGAGACTGCTGCTCTAAGCTTTCTTTTCTGTAATATAATAATAACGATAATAATAATAATAATGCATACCACATAGTTATTTTTCATACTATTTTCTAATGTTATTAAACTAAGCAAATGGACCAAAAGCACTTGGCCCAAGATAAGTGTTCAATACACAGTCAGAATTTCATTGTGTCTATATTTAATTTTTTAAAGTTGCTTCAATTTTTGATTGCATAATATCAGGTGAATCCATAGGTTGCCTATCATATTAGCAGTCATGTTACAAGTTTTATATAAAGATTATAAAAGAGATCTAGATATTGTAAAATTGTGGTACTTAGCAAGGAAAATGAGGTTGTTGTTTATTTTTATTCCCCATTTAAAAAATTAGAACCAGGCTATCTCTTTTTCTACTGTCATTTTAAGACATTTATAGGTTACTCTGACATGGCATTCATAGGCTTAGTGGGTCTTGCAATGTCTTTCTCCCAGGTCGGACTAGTTTCTTGGGGCTAAGTACACTAATCTCCACCTCTTCATCTTGGACATTTAGTTAAAAATTCCTGAATCTGAATTTGACTATCATTTTCAGAATCAATCATTTTTTTCAACTCAAGTGGATGTTAAGTAATATTTCTTCTCCAAGATTGAGGATTGAGATAGAAATATGTGCCACCCCCACTAGAGGGTGACCTTTATCTAAGTCAGGGTGCAGATATACTAAGGGCATCCTCTGCAGTCACCTCAAGATCAGATTGTGCTGCTATTTATTCCTGGTGAGGGAGAATCCAAAGGTACCTCTCAGGCCAACTCAGACCTGAATTACCGACCTTTTCTGACTAATCTAGTAGTCTCATGGGGACATTTAAAACTGAGCCGTCACATAATCTCAGTTTGCATTTTAGCGTAAGATTCCTTAATAAATGCAAGTCTGAATTTAAAATTTTTTTATCTTTTTCAATTCTGCTTCTCAAATGTCCCTCCCTACCCCCTAGAAAAAAAAAACACACAACTGAAAATATGATAAAAGAGAACTCTCTCACTTTGATTTATAAAAACAAAATAAAACCAAAGGCTGCAGGATATTGTTCAGTTCCATTTTGTGATTTAAAAGTAAAACAAACAAATTCTCAAAAAACAAGGGCACAATCAGGATGTTCAGACCATAATGAAAGAGTTCAGTTTCAACCAAACCTTAAGAAATTAATATTGAAAACTGGATTTGGTTTCCTTTTCAGAGTTTCGATTCAAGAAGTAAAATATTTGTAAATGTTAAAATAACTGTGCTAAAAATCTCTCAGTAGGACATCAGAATTCAATGTTATTTAAAAAACCATCTTAGTAAATACATTTTGTACAATTAACATTTTGCAGCATGAAGAACTCAAGTAATATTTATGTATTCTATATGGTTTAGATACTAGATTTTTTTCTACTTTGATTTTAATAATTTTTAACATAAAAGAAAGCTTAGCATAGGATAGTGTTAATTCTATTAATACATGTAGGTTATACTGATATTGGCTTCTTTTCTCAGAGTACTGTAAAGAAAGTTTCTGGAACATTCTAGCTATCCTGCCAAAAAGAAAATCAATTAATCTCATGGAAAAGAAGACTACAGTAATTAAACTTGGATTCTCATATACAGTACAGATTTTCATTTTAGAAACCAAAAAAATATTGACTTATAAAATGCATATCTATTATAATATAAAAAAAGATTTTCTGTGGAGTGAATTAGATTTTTTCCTCTTTATTTTATTTTTTCTTTTTCCATCACATTTATTCCCCATATACCCTCTTCTACCTCCCCCTACTCCCCTCCCCCTATTGTCACCACACTATTGTTTGTGTCTATGAATTCTTTCTCTCTCTTTTTTTTTTTTGGCTCAATCCCTTCACCGCCCCAATACCACTACCAGAGCTGTCTGCCTGCTCCCTATCTGTGAGTCTGTCTCTATTTCCCTTGGTAGTTCAGTTTGTTAATTAGATTCCACAAATGAATTACATTATGTGGTATTTGTCTTTCTCTGACTGACTTATTTCTGTTAGCATAATGTTCTCCAGGTCCATCCAAGCTGTCATAAATGGTAAAATTTGGTTCCTTTTTACAGCCCAGTGGTATTCCATTGTGTAAATGTACCACAGCTGTTTTATCCACTCATCTACTGGTGGACACTTGGGCTGCTTTCAAATCTTCGCTATTGCAAATAGCATTGCAGTGAACATAGGGGTGAATATATATTTTTTGACTTAGTGTTGCTGGTTTCTTCAGGTAATTACCAAATGTGGGATTTCTGGGTCATAAGACAGTTCCATTTTTTAATTTTTGAGGTGACGCCATACTGCTTTCCACAGGGGTGCACAAATTTGCATTTACCAGCAGTGCACAATGTTTCCATTTTCTCCATATCCTTGACAACATTTGTTGCTTGTTGATTTATCGATGATAGCCATTGTGACAGGTGTGAGGTGATAGCTCACTGTGGTTTTAATTTGCGTTTATCTGATGATTAGTAACATTGGGTATCTTTCATATGTCTTTTGGCCATCGGTATGTCCTCTTTGGAGAAGTGCCTATTCATGTCCTTTGCCTATTTTGGAATTCGATTGTTTGCTTTTTTGGTGTTGAGTTTGATAAGTTCTTTATAAATTTTGGATATTCACCCCTTATCAGATGTATCAGTGAATATGTTCTCCCCATTCAGTAGGCTGTCTTTTCATTTTGTTGATGTTTTTCTTTGCTTTGTGAAAACTTTTTAGTTTGGTACAGTCCATTTGTATATATATTTTGTTTCCATTGACTGAGAGAGATATCAGAAAATAATATTGCTATGAAAAATATTCAAGATTTTACTGTCTATGTTTTTTTCTAAGATTTTCATGGTTTCAAGTCTAACATTTAAGTCATTAATCCATTTTGAATTTATTCTTGTGTGATATAAGAACTTAATCTGTTTTTTTTGTTTGTTTGTTTGTTTTTTTCACAAGTATCTGTCCAATTTGCCCAGTACCATTTATTGAATAGACTATCTTTAGCCCATTGTATGATTTGCTTCCTTGGTCAGATATTAATTGACTATAAGGTGTGGGTTTATTTCTGGGCTGTCTATTCTGTTCCATTGATCTATATCTCTTTTTTTATTATGTCAGTACCATGCTGTTTTGATTACTATGGCCTTGTAGTATAATTTGATATTAGGTAGCATGATTCCTTCAACTTTGTTCTTCTTTTTCAAGATCACTGTTGCTATTCAAAATCTTTTGTAGTTCCATATAAACGTTTGTAATATTTATTCCAGTTCTGTGAAATATACCATTGGTATCTTCATAGGAATTGCATTGAATCTGTTGATTGCTTTGGGTAGTATGGACATATTAATGATGTTAATTCTTCCTATCTATGAACATGGTATATGTTTTCACTTATTTGTACCTTCTTTAATTTTTTTCTTCAGTGTCTTGTAATTTTCCAAATACAGGTCTTTTACATCCTTGAATACATTTATTCCTAGGTATTTTATTCTTTTTGAAGCAATTATATGTGGGATTGTTTTTTAGTTTCCCCTTTTGATAGTTCTTTATTGGTGTATAAAACTGCAACTGATTTCTGAATATTTATTTTGTATTCTGCTACTTTTCTATATTCACTTATCAGTTGTAGTAGTTTTTTGTTTGTTTGTTTGTTTTATGGGAACTTTAGAGTTCTCTATATACAGTATCATGTCATCTGCAAATATTGAGTTTTACTTCTTCCTTTCCAATTTGAATGCCTTTTATTTATTCTTCTTTTCTGATTGCTGTGGCTAGAGTATTCAGTACTATGTTGAATAAGAGTGGTGAAAGTGGATGTCCTCGTCTTATTTCCAATCTTAAGGGATACACTTGTAGTTTTGCCCATTGAGTATGATGTTGGCTGTGGGACTTGTCATATATAGCCTTTATTATGTTGAGGTATGTTTCCTCTATTCCTACTTTGGTGAGTGTTTTTATCATAAATGGGCCCTGGATTCTATCAAATTCTTTCTCTGCCTCAATTGATATGATCATGTGGTTACTATCTTTCGTTTTATTTATGTGGTGTATCACGGTTATTATTTTTCAGATATTGTATCAATTTTGCATCCCCAGAATAAATCCCACTTGATCATGGTGTATGATGTTTTTAATAATTTGCTAGACTTGGGCTGCTATTTTGTTGAGAATTTTAGCGTCTATGTTCATCAGGGTATTGGTCTAAAATTTTCTTTCTTTGTCATGTTTTTATTTGGTTTTAAAATTAAGATAACACTGGCCTCTTAAAATGAGCTTGGGAGTCTTCCCTCCTCTAGAATTTTTTGGAATAGTTTGAGAAGGATAGGTTTTAGTTCTTCTTTGAATATTTGGTAAAATTCACCTATAAAACCATTCGATCCATGACTTTTATTTGTTGGGAGTTTGTTGTTTTTTTTATTACTGCTTTAATTTGACTTGTTGGGTGGTTCCCTTTATCATTATGTAATGTCCTTCTTTGTCTCTTACTATAATCTTTGTTTTAAAGTCTATTTTCTTAGAATTCAGTATTGCTACCCAGCTTTTTTTCCCCTTTCCATTTGCATGAAATATCTTTTTCTATCTCTTTACTTTTAGTGTGTGTGTATCTTTTGTTCTCAGGTGGGTATTTTGAAGACAGCATATACATGGGTCTTGTTTTTTTTATCCATTGACTTATGTCTTTTAATTAGAACATTAAAGCCATTTACATTTAAAGTGGTTATTGATAGGTGTATATTTATTGCATTTATTTTTTTATCTATGTTCCTCTGTTTTTCTTCTTCCCTTCCCCACCTCTTCCTCTTCCTCCTCCTCCTTCTCCTCTTCCTCTTCTTCTTTTTCTTCTTTAAGCAAGCCCTTTAATATTAACAAACCCCTTTTGCTTTTTCTTGTCTGGGAAGCTCTTTACCTAGAAAAACTATCATTTAAAATTGAAGGAGAAATAAAGTATGAATTAATTTTTTTTTCATCCTCACTCGAGGACATTTTTTTTCCCATTTTTTGTTCAGATAAAGTGAGAGGGAGAGAGAGGAAGAGAGAGAGAGAAACATCGACATGAAAGCGACACATCGAGTGGCTGCCACCTGCACGACCAATCAGGGCCTGGGACAAACTACAACCAAGGTACGTGCCCTTAGCGGGAACTGAACCCGGGTCTCTCAGGATGGCAGGCCGACACTCTAACCACTGAGAAAACCAGCCAGGGTGTGAATTAATTTTTAACATACATATATGTTCATGGTGAGAGAAAGCCTTTGCAAAGAAGTAAGTCTTTCTTTGAAAGATGGGTGGTTTTACCATTGTTGTATTTTTGTTTGTTTGTTTGTTTGTTTTTTGGTATATGCCCCTGGCGGTAACCAAACCCGGTACTCTCTGGTCCGCAGGCCAATGCTCCAACCACTGAGCCAAACCGGCCAGGACTCATTGTTGTATTCTTGAGGGAACAAATAGCAGCCTATATTGAAACCTTTCTTCCTGAAAAAAAATAAGCTTGCTGTGAATTCACATTAAAATAGAGTCTATGTACTGTTGCATGTGTTTTTACATAGAATTGCAAAGAAGTACTGTGATAAATTTGCAATTCTCTCTCACTAATACATTATTTATCTGCTATCGTTTACATAGAATTGCAAAAAACTACAGTAATAAATTTGCAATTCTCTCAGTAATACATTATTTATCTGCTATCTTTTATTTCTATGTTCGAAATTAGATATTTTTCCATCAAGTAATTCTCATTTTAAAACTATAGAAGACATTCTTGAAAATTATGTGAAGTTATGTATAAGCATGCACTCTTTTTATTTTATTAAACTTATTGGGGTGACATTGGTTAATAGGGTCATATAAGTTTCAAGTGAACATTTCTATGATGCATGACCTATATACTACATTGTGTGTCCACCATCCAAAGTCAAATCATATTCCATCACCATATATTTGGCCCCTTTACCCTTTACTACCTCCCACCCCCTTTCCTCTGGTAATCACCATACTATTGTCTGTCTGAAGCTTACCCTTTTATAACCACTGCAGCCTACAGATGATATAGAGTTAAACTCTCATTTGTAAATCAGAGTTAGAAGAGAATCATGCAATTTAATTACTTCATGATGATGACACTCAGACTTTCCTTCCAATTGTAAACTGTGACTAAACTATATGACTAATATGACTAATTGTCTATCACTTGCTAAGATTTGACAGTTCCTGTGCATATGGAGAACAACTATTCAGGCAGGATCTTCAGTTCTCTCCCCAATTTACGCTTAGATTGTCTCATTTTATGCAAATTCCTTGAAAGTTTAAGGTTTCATTTATTTATGTTTAGCCAACTGTTTTTATTCTTCATTTTTAAGATAGAGTTTAAGGGGCAATTGATAGATATAGAGAAAGCTAATTAGAAGGGAATAGAAGAGTATTAGGAGGGGAATAGTGTGGAGTGAGGATTGCCAAGTATCATTTTATTCTTATTTTGTTCATCTTTGGAAGAAAATGTAGATACATTTATTTTAAATATTACTAGAATGCCTCCTGTGTATTCCTTGTGAACAAAAATAAAAAATAATTTCAACCGTTTGAAATTCTAGATATTTTTAAATGATTTCTATAAGTAGTAATAGTTCTATACTATTTAGTTATGTATAGACATGTATATATACTTAGATATTTACTTTTCCCTGTTATTTCCAGCAATGTTGATGTGGTATATACAATTTCTTCTTACCTAAGTACTTTAACTTCCATTTCTCTTGGGAAGGGCATTCCACTTAGCATTTAACCCTAGTTTATAGTTAAGTGAGGAGAATTAGTTACTGATATTTCTCCAGGTTTAAGACCTACTATCTTCCTCTTTATCATTACTAGTGGAATTTGGGGTTTTCAGCTTCTCAATTTCTAAAATTAAAGTCATAGGCAATGTCAGATTTTTTGTAAAAAAAAAAAAAAAGGCAACCTAATTTTTATCCTCAGAATAAAGTTGTACACTAACTGTGTGGCTCACAAGCATTAAAAACACTAAAAATGAGAGAGATGCCCTCTAGGAAGAACTCGGTTACAACTCTCGGCAACAAAGCAGCATAAGGTTTTTCTCTGCTCATTTATTTTACCTGCTGCATGGCTACCTTGAGGCAAGAGGAGGTGTGTACCTTGCGTGTGTCTCCAGTCATCTGCACTGAAATGCAGACCCTCCGGAAGGCAGCAGCCTGGAGCAGTTGGTGCCACCCCCAGAGCGTGAGTGAGGTCCTTGGTCCCGAGGTCTTGCAGCTCCAGGAGGCAGAGGAATGTCTTAGGAGGTATATAACCTATCTCTAAGCTGGGATGACCATAGCATTCATCATCAAACTGAAACTTCTCTTTTTCTTAATGTTTCTATTTACTTTTTAGAGAGAGAGGAAGGGAGAAATAGAAACATCGATGTGAGAGAAAAATATCGATCAGCTGCTTCCTGTGCACCCACCCACCAGGGTTGGAGCTCACAACCTGGGCATGTGCCCTGACTGGGAATCCACGTACCCTCTCAGTCCATGGGGCAATGCTCAATACACTGAGCCACAACGGCTGGGCCATATTTTGTTTTTTTTTAATCCTCACCCAAAGACATTTTTCCATTGGTTTTTTTAGGTAGAGTGGTAGGGAAGGTGGGAGAGAGAAAAAGAGAAACATCTATGTGAGAGAGACAAATAGATTGGTTGCCGCCTGCACAATCCTGACTGGGGTCTGGGATTAAACCCACAATCGAGGTATGTGCCCTTGACCAGGAATCAAACCCGTGACTCCTTGGTCCATGGGCCAATGCTCTAATCTCTGAGCCACACTGACCAGGGCAAGCTGGGACATTTTTAACAGTAAAAGTAAAAATCTAACTGGTACAAAAGTAAAAGAAACAGGATTATTCCAGGCATTGCAATGTATGGTCACCATACTCTGTACTGTTCTTCAAACATAGGTCTTCCAACCACACTCCCTGCCTGATGTTTGCAGGGATGTTTTTGGAGCTCTTACTGTGTGCTAGGAGCTCTTCTATATACCTGCGATATGTCAGGGAATGAAACAAAGATCCTTTGCTTTATGAAGGTTCCATTACAGTGAAAATTGAGTAAAAAATATAAAGACAGAAAAAGGAATGAGGAGAGCAGGGTAAGAGTTTGAAGAGTTTGGGGTGTACTGAGGAAGATTTAAGTGGGTTGCAACATTAAATAGAGTGGTGAGGGGTCAGCAAGCTTCTCTTGTACTAGAAAATTATCAATAGGTGTGGATTACCCCATGAATTCCAAACCTAAATTATTGACAAATTAGGTCCTACTGATATGAAACACCTGGATGAGGGGTTGGCAAACCATGGCCCTCTCTCTGTTTTGTACAGCCTAAGAGCTAGGAGTAGTTTCTAAATTTTTCAATGGTTGTAAAAAGCACATGAAGAATAATGCTGTTTGATACATGATATGATATAAAATTCAAATTTTGGTGTCCGTAAATAAAATTTCCTTAGAACACAGCCACACCTCTTCATTGAGTATTGTCTATGACAGCTTTCATGTTATAACTAAGAGCTGAGTAGTTCCAGCAAAGACCATATGGTCCACAAAGGCTGAAATATTTACTACCCAGCCCTTTCCAGAGAAAAGTTGGCCAACCCCTAACCTGAATGATCTAAGTAACCTTCCTTAATTTTTGTTCTAGGTCTCTAAATATCTAGTTTATTAATATCTACTATCCTGATGAATTCTATGTATTGTATAATGGCATTATCTTTCAATAAATATTGGAAAAATGAAATCCATTTAATAACAATGCACCAATTAAATTGTTTATTTTAAAAGAGTCTACCCAAGAACTCTGAAAAGGAGAGTAAGTAAATATTTCCATTCTTAACTCTGGCTGCTACAATAAAGTACCATAGAGTGGGTGGTTTATAAACAATAGAAATCTATTTCTTACAGTTTTGAAAGCTGGAAGGCCAGATCAGGAAGCCAGCATGGTGGGCTTCTAGTGAGAGCCCTCTTCTGGGATGCAGACCACTGCCTTATTCTTCTATTTTCAAATGGCAGAAAGACAGTAAGCTAACTCTCTGGCCTCTTCTTATAAGGACACAAATCCCACTCACGAGGGCTTCACCCTCATGACCTAAATTGCCTCCTAAAGGCATCACCTCCAAATATCATACTGGGGATAGACTTCAACATAGGCATTTGAAGTAGAGTAGGGACACAAACAAATAGTTCAGTCCATCCAAATAGCAACTGCATGACCAAAGCTGACCACCATGGAAGTGTGTTTTATTTTTTTCAGTTAATGACACTTTTGTTAAACTACGTGAATGTTTCTGGTTATAACTTTGTAATAGAACTTTTCCTGTTATATCTTTTATGTGACTAGAACTAAGCATACTATTTGGAAAGAGTATTTTATGTTGTCAAATTGCACAGAATGTCTTAAGAATTAGCATTCTTTAAACCACTGTTAAAAATTATTTTTAAAATTAAATTTTCAATGATAAATATTTGCAAACCACAAAATTGAAGGGAATAGAAGTGATATTTAAAATAAAATGCTTTAAGATTTTAAGTTGAGAAGTTAAAAATAAAATGGAATTTATGCCCTCCTTTATCACAGTTCAAATTATAGACCCTACATATAATCTCACAGATGTGCATGTGCAAATACATATGGTGTGTGTGTGTGTATATATATATGTTTGCACATGTATAAGACATGGTATTACTGAGTTGTGTTTGCATGTCATTTGTTTAAAATGGGGTTAGATATAATAAAATCATGCCATTAAACATGTATCACTAATATATTTAAAATATTATAAAAGAAAGATAGAGTTTAGTTTACTATAACGTTATTTAAATTCCAAAGTAACCTTTTTTCCCTCAGTAGCAGAATTCCAGAGTTATTTGCATAGCATATGCTCTAATCCAGGAATTAGTAATGCTTGATTTAAGGCTTAAACTTTACACACATATCACAGAAGCCCCATTGAATTTAACCAGCCATTATTCTAGGTATTTCTATGTGTACCTATTCTGACCAATAAAATAAATAATAAGCTCTATCAGAGACCCTCTGAGAAAATATTTCCTCCCTCAAAAAAGAAAGAAAGAGAAAAAACTCTTCCCTTCCCCCTCAATCTTAATTGCAATACTATTCTGTGAAATGTGATGGTTGGAGCTACAAGAACTATTTTGTGAGAGAAAATTGCCAAAATACTTAGATGCAGAAAGGAAAGGTAAAGAGAGAACATTAGTCCTTGGTGAGATCAGAGGCACTAGATGCAGCTTTGTAGGCACTGACCTCTGGGGACTTTTACATGAGAAATAAATTCAAATTCTACTATTTAAGCCCCTACAATTTAGACAGTCCATTCCTTGTAGATGCAAGCATTCTAAAATAACACAGACAGCTGCCCTGACTGGTTTTGCTCAGTGGTTAGAGCATCGGCCTATGGACTAAAAAGCCATGGGTTCGATTCTGGTCAAGGGCACATACTTAGTTGTAGTTCGTCCCCAGCCCTGGTCAGGGTCGCGCAAGTCGCAACCAGTCCATATTTCTCTCTCTTTCCTTCTTCTCCCTCTCTGTCCCTCCCTCCCACTCTATCTGAAGATAAATAGAAAAATATCCTTGAGTGAGGATTAAAAAATAAAAATAATAAAATAATACAGACAGCAACTCTACCAAGTACTTTTATTTTATTAGGAGAAAGATTGTATTTGCTATTAAATATATATATAATATATATATATATAATATATATATAAGCATAATGTCAAAGACAAGGAAAATATTGATGAACAATACAAATGTCTCATAGTCACAATATGTGATTATCATACAGTCACAATAATATTTGCACTGCAGTAATTATCTTCAGCTTATCCTTTGTTATTCTTAACTTCATGGGATCAGAAAAGCAAATACCTTATTATATTCACTGTCTGTGCAGCAGTGTGGTATAATGGACTAACAGCCAGAGCAGCAGAGCTGTGAAATCTGTTTTTCATCTGTGCTTGTTTATAAAAATAGGAAAATAAGACCCACTTGAAGGACTGTGAATGTTCAAATATATTTATGTAAAGCAGCTGGCTGAAGCTATACCCATGTATTCTCAAAAGATAACCCATAGCAGGTATTACTTAATTGAAAGCTTTGGTAATTGGACATTTTGGTTCAAATTTAAAATTACCACCATTGATTCATTGAACAGTTAGGTATATATCTTTATAAGTGTTCAGAAAATATATTTATATTTATACATTGTTTTAGATATCTCACTGCAATAACTCCAGGAACCAGAATGAGTTTCTGAATATCTGAGAATTTTTGTAAATAGTTCCACTCTACTTTGAATAACGAGAAATTTTTTTATTGTTGAAAGTATTACAGATGCCGCTCTTTTTTTCCCCCATTGACCCCCTCCTCCCATCTCCCACCCTGTCTTGCTTTTCCCAACCTAATGTCTGTGTCCATTGGTTGTGCATATATGCACATGAGTTCTTTGGTTTATCTCTTTCCACCCCCCAGCCCCCCATCCAACTGAGGTTTGTCAGTCTGAGTCCTACTTCCATGTCACTGGATCTATTTTGTTCATCAGCTTATTTTGTTCATTACATTCCACAAATAAGTGAGATCATGTCATATTTATCTTTCTCCAATTGGCTTATTTCACTTAGTATAATACTCTCCAGGTGCCTCCATGTCATCTGAAAGGGCAAGAAATCTTTCTTTTTATAGCTGCATAGTGTTCCATTGTAGGTTTTTCATATATGGTTTTTATTATGTTGAGATAAGATCCTTCTATTTCCACTATGCTAAACATTTTTATCAGAAATGTGTGCCAGACTTTGTCAAATGCTTTTTCAGTGTCTATTGATATGATCATATGATTTTTATATTTTATTTTGTTTATGTGGTATATCACACTTATTATGTGGTATATCACATTTATTGATTTTCAAATATTGTACCAGCCTTGCAACTGTGGAATGAATCCCACTTGGTCATGGTGAATAATTTTTTTAATGTATTGTTGGATTGATTTCCTAATATTTTGTTGAGGATTTTGGCATCTATGTTCATCAGGGATATTGACCTGTAGTTTTTTTTCTTTGTAGCATCTGCATCTGGTTTTGGAATTAGGAGTATGCTGACTTCATAAAAAAGAGCTTAGAAGTCTTTCTTCCTCTTGAATATTTTGTAATAGTTTGAGCAGAATGGGTATTAGCTCTTCTTTGAATGTTCAGTAAAAATCCCCTGTGAGGCTATCCAGACCCAAACTTTTGTTTGCTGGGAGTTTATTGATTACAGCTTCAATTCCCTTAGTTGTTATTCGTTTGTTCAAGTTTTCTGACTCTTCCTGGTTCAGAATTGGGAGACTGTGATTCTACAAATTTGTCCATTTTGCCTAGGTTGTTCAGTTTGTTGGTGTATAATAGTTCATAGTATTTTCTAACAATCCGTTGTATTTCTGTGGTGTCAGTTGTTACTTTTCCTCTTTCATTTCTGAATTTGCTTATTTGGGTTCTCTCTCTTTGTTTCTTGGTGAGTCTGGCTGAAGGTTCATCAACCTTGTTTATCTTTTCAAGGAACCAGCTCTTTGTTTCATGTTCTTTTGAATTTTTGTTGTTGTTGTTTTTATTTTGTTTTGTTTTTAGTCTCTATGCCATTTATTTCCTCTCTGACCTTTTGTTTCCTTCTCCTTGCTCTAGGTTTTTCTTTTTGTTTACTATCTGGTTCTTTAAATTGTAAGGTTAGATAGCTTATTAGAAATTTTTCTTGTTTCTTGAGGTAGGCCTGTAATGTTATGAACTTTCCTCTCAAGACTGCTTTGACTGTGCCCCATAGATTTTGTGTTGTTATGTATTTATTTTCATGAAATTTTTTATTTCTTCCTTGATCTTCTTGGTAACCAATTCATTGTTTAATAACATGCTATTTAGCCTCCATGTATTTAAATAATTTTGAGTGTTTTTATTGTAATTAATTCACTTGTGATCTGAGAAGATGTTTGATATGATTTCAATCATCTTGAACTTGCAGAGACTTGGTTTGTTTCGTAACATTGGTCTAACTTTGAGAATGTCCCATGTGACCTTGACAAAAATGTATATTCTTCAGCTTTAGGGCAAAATGTTCTATTAATGTCGATTAAATTCAGCTGATCTAGTGCATTGTTTAGGGTCTCTGTTTCCTTATTTAGTTTTTGTCTAGAAGATCTATCCAGTGGTGTCAGAGGGGTGTTAAAGTTCCCTACTATGATTCTACTGCTGTCAATCTCTCCCTTGAAGTCCTCCAGAAAATTTTAATGTATTTAGGTGTTCCTCTACCAAGTACTTTTAATTTTTCATATCTCATCACTTTTATATCATTATTCATAACAATAAGACTAGTTTGGTATTTTATACATGAAGATTACTTTTTTCCTTCTTATAGCTTATGTAACTGAATACAATTTTGTATTAACTATTTTTAAATTATTTCTATAAAATTTTAATTATTTTATTTTTACTTCTCTGATCAATATTGCATGAGACCATTGAGAGGATAAACATAATATAAATCTGTCTGTTTTACAAATATTGTTTCTGGTTAGGCAAATACAAATGCTTAGATTTTTTAAAAAAAATTACTGATGCTTCTTTAATTACAGATTTCATTAGAAATGTGCCTCTGAATTTATTAATAAGAAATAAAGTGTATCCATGTGATGATTAAAGTAGAAATAAAATATATGATGTAGAATGCTACTCAATCTGTTTCATAATTGGGCTATTTAATTAATTTGCATAAACACCCCTATAAATCTCCAGAATCACATCTCCAAATCTCAGATTTTCTCAGAGGGCTCTATACACAGATGATAGTCTTTCTTTCCTTCTTTCCTTCTTTCCTCCTTTCTTTCTTTCTTTCCTCCTTTCTTTCTTCCTTCCTTCCTTCCTTCCTTCCTTCCTTCCTTCCTTCTCTCTCTCTCTCTCTCTCTCTCTCTCTCTCTCTCTCTCTCTCTCCCCCTGAGAATGTTTCTGGATCTCAAAATTATTTATTCTAAAATGAGAGAATCCCATGAAAACTATATTCAGCCAGCCCTGATTCAGAGTCTAGTGCAGGGATTGGCCAACTTTTTCTATGAAGGGCCAGATGAAAGTTTAAGTTTTGTAAGTCATATGATCTCAATTGCTAGTAATTAATTGCTATTATAGCTCAAAAGCAACCATAGGCAGTATGTCGATTAATGGGTTTGGCTATGTTCCAATATAACTTTATTTACATAAACTGTTGACAGACTAGATTTGGCCTGCAGGCTATAGTTTGCTCATCCATAATCTAGAGGTTTAATTTCTGCCTCACTAGCCTGGCCTTTCAAATATCGTTCTTCAGAAGTGTTAATGATATGTATATTTCTTAATGCATAACTACTGAGAACTCATCCTGTGGAATTTATTAAGACATTAATGGGGGGACCTATGCAAAGCCTGCAACATCTCTGCCTCTGGACTAAAATCCTCCTCTAAACTGAGTCCATTTTTTTTGTTTTATTTTTAATTAATAGGATTATTAATTAAAAAATAGACTTCCATTTTTTTTTTAGTAGTTTTAAGTTTACAGAAAAATTGAGCAGAAAGTAGAGAGTAGAGAGAGTTTGCATATGTCCCTTTGACACCATTACCCTCCTCTATTTCCCTTTTATTAACATCTTACATTAGTGTGGTGCAAATGTCACAATTGTTGAGCCAATGTTGATACACTATTATTAACTAAAGTCCATAGTTTACATTAGAGTTCATTCATTGTGTTGTACATTTTATGGGTTTTGACAAATATAGAAATATATAAGAACATGTATCTACCACAACAGTACTGTACAGATAGTTTCATTGCCCTAAATCTCCTGTGCTCCACCTATCTACTCTTCTCCCTACAGCTTCTTTCAGCCACTGATCTGTTTACTCTCTCCATAATTTTGCTTTTCAAGAATGTCATAGAATTGTCAAGAATGTCATAAAATTGGAATCATACAGTATGTAAACTTTTTGAATTGGCATCTTTCACTTATTAATATGCATATAAGGTTCCCCATGGCTTGATAATTTATCTTTTTATTGCTGAGTAATATTTCATTGTATGAATTTACCACAGTTATTTTTATACATTCATCTACTGAAAACTACCTTGGTTGTTCCCAGTTTTTGGCAGTTATGAATGAAGTCGTTTTAAACTTTGATATGCAATTTTTTGTGAGGATGTAAATTTTCAACTCATTTGGATAAATAACAAGGAGCATGATTGCTAGATCATATGATCGGTTATCTTTTAAAACACAATCTCAACACATTATTCTTTTGCTTAAAATCTGTGGGGCTCATCTTTGCTTATTTGATAGTCACAACTCTATGGCATGGCCAATACATCTGTATTCCATCTTCAGTTGACCACTTCTAACCACTCCTACCTCAGAGTGCAATTCTTTTTCTTCCAAATGAAATGTCTTACTCTTTCTCCTTCACATCACAAACTGCAATTTACCTTTCAAACCCTAGCTAAATACCATCATATCTAAATTTCAGTTTCAGATGATGAAAAAGTTCTGGACATGGGTGATGCTGATGGTTACGCGAGCAATGTGAAAGTACTTGATGCTAGTGAACTGTACACTTAAAAATGACCGAAATGATAAATTTTATGTTATTTGTATTTTCTCACAATAAAATACCAAAAAATTTAAAAACCAAAAAAAATTTTTTTTAAATAAAACTTGTTTTCCATTCCCCTAGGCAGACACAGCTATTCCCTCCTCTAGACTCTTATTCCAATGTCTCCAGCATAGCACTGGAAGCTCTGTATTGTAATTGCTAATTGGATATTGATTTGGTTTACTAAAATGAAACTGAAAGTCTTAGTGGACAGGGACTACATGTTCCCTATTTTCCTCCCAGAAACTAGTAACATGATTGGCACAGAGTAGATCCTCAAATATTTGTCAAATAAATGAATGAATTGGCTAGCACTGGAAAAACAGAAACAAAAATAGGTCCTTTGGTATTATTATAAGTTTCATTCTCCATAGATTACTCAAAGCTTGTTTCATATTCAGTATCTTCATCTTGCATATGCTATAACGACACTGCCGAGCTGACCCACATTCTGCTTTGATGCTACCACACAAACCGTTCCATTGCCATACTGGCACAACAAAAAATCTTTTCCATCTCTGTCATACAAAATGACAGCCTTAAGCTAGGATTATTATGGAATAGAAGCATTAAATTAATGTTATAAAATCAAAATTGCAAAAAAACTTAAACACAAATGTGGTCTTTGCCTCATTAACTGAAATTGTGATCCCCAATCATAGACTGCAGTTTCCCCCTCAAAGGTCATTTATACTCCCCTCTGCCAACCTCTCCATCCACCCTCCTCTAGCGTGAAATCTGAAACAGAGGCCACATCTGGTCAGTTTCTCAGTAGTATCCTCAGATGCCATTTGCAAGTGCTCTTGACAAAGTATTTTTTATAATCTTTATGACATCCTCTTTTGAAACATATCCCCTCCAGCATTCACCAATTCTATCCAATAATTCTTACGTGTTAATACTCCCTCTTGGCAGTTTCTGCTGGTGACTCCACTTCCCCTGGTCCCCTGTCACTCCCACTCATTGTTTCCATTCACTTCTTCTTTGTATTGTTCCTATAAATAGAATTCCATGATTGATAAACAGATTTGAATTCTCTTTATTTGATGAATACAGTAAGTAGTATTGTAGAATCTGCTTATATAATTTCTTTATTTTTGTGAATACTGTTAGACATTATTACAATTCTCTTCATCCTTAGTCTTTCATAAGAACAATAGCTAATATTTACAGAATGCACTTCGCACCAAAAACTCTGGTTCAATCCAATACTTCCATGGAAATAAATATTTTATTTTGAAGGTTAAGTGACTCATCCAAGCTCATTATTATTAGTAAGAGGCCAGAATGGGGTGCAAACCCATGTCTATTCAATTTCCAAATCCTCAACCTTAACTCCTTCACTGCACTTAGGGTGAGCTGTACTCAATGATCTCTGGTTCCATCTGTAATTTTCTCTCTTGGTGAGTTTAATGCAACCACATTCATGTTTATTGATCTCCACATTTCAACCACTTCCTGGCCCTGGATTGATTTTAGTTGTCTTTCTCCAAATTGTAGTGCCTCAGGGAGCACACAGTTCTCCAAGAGCTGGCTCTTTGGCACTTTGTAACAAGGTGTGGTGATACTTGCTGCTTTGTTTTCAGTTTTCCTCCTCAGAGGGCCTAACTTTTAGTGGGTCTCTTTAGTTACAAAAGGAAATTGGACCCATCAAATGAATAAAAGAACTTATCTGTGAAACTAGACCTGAAAGTTTGCACAAATGTGGGAAGTAAGGTACGAAGTGCAAAGATTAATACAGAGAAGAGGGATGGAATTTGTGTTGTTTACCAGTAATACAACATGAAAGTGAAAATTATTTTTTAAAGTGTTAGATGAATTCATGAGTGATGGATAAATAACATATATTAAGGAAACAAATAGGAGCCTAACTCTAACCCCTTGCTCTGTCATCAGTACGAATAACTATGTTTCATATTATTCTGTAAATGTCACAAAATTTACTTCTTTCATCAATGTTTTTGGATCAGTCTTATGCATTTAACTGCACTGACTGGGAATAGAACAATTTCCTATTGTATTAAACTTATAAGATAAACCTTTTGCAATTTTCTGCCCTCAGTGGGGAAATCCATAGTGGACATCTTCCTCTGATGTTTTAGTGGTGAGCCGGGAATCACTTTGTTTACTAAGTGGGACTTAAAACACACACACACACACACACACACACACACACACACACACACACAAAGGAATTCAAGAAGCTATTTCCACCAAATTCTACTTTTTTTTCTCTTCCAACTTTATTTGCTCTGCAACTAATATTGTTCCTCAACTGTGATTTGTTTTTGTTCTAGGAATGAATACATTTTTAAAAGTAATCAGGAATTGAAAATACACACACACACACAACAGGCTACTTCAGGATAAAATTGAAAATACAATAATGTGGAAAATTACCCTATGGATATTTGAAATAATATTTTATAAAAAGGACAGAAAGCACTACGTAAACTTATGTTACACATGTAAGCTTATTTTGCCCAAGAATACAAAACTGCAGTAATTGACCTTTCAGAAACAGCAGTAAACACATGCGAAATGTCATCCCGTTCCACCAGCAAGAAACCTGCACACTGTGCTGAACACTCATCCCTTAGCTGACATATACACACAGCACTGACTGTTTGACTTCCTAAATGTTTCTCCAATCTGCCCTTTTTTCTCTATTTCTACTCCCAATGCTCTTGCCCAGTACTGCAATCATTAAACCATGTTCTTGTATCCAAACTGATTCTTATTTTCCCTTCTTCATACTTTAGGCAAAGTGGTCTTTCCAGATGTTTTCCTGATTATGACATGCTCTTGCATAAACTCTTTTGATGTTTTCCCATTGCCTTTAAAAAGACCAAAGCCGTTTGATGATTTGTTGATGGCGGCCATTCTGACAGGTGTGAGGTGATACCTCATTGTTGGTGAAGGGGTGGAGAAAAGGGGACTCTAATACACTGTTGGTGGGAATGCAGACTGGTGCAGCCACTATGGAAAACACTATGGTGTTACCTCAAAAAATTAAAAATTGAACTTCCATTCGACCCAGTGATCCTGCTTCTAGGAATATACCCTAAGAAGCCTGAAACACCAATCAGGAAGAATATATGTACCCCCATGTTCATAGCAGCACTATTTACAATGGCTAAGATCTGGAAACAGCCCAAGTGTTCATCAGTAGACGAATGGATAAAAAAGTGGTGGTACATATACACAATGGAGTACTACGCAGCTGTAAGAATGAAAGATCTCTTATCCTTTGAGACGATATGGAGGGACCTGGAAAGTATTATCCTAAGTTAAATAAGCCAAGCAGAAAAAGACAAATACCATATGATCTCACTTATATACGGAATGTAATGAACATAACAGTCTGAGGAATATGGTAGACCCAGAAACATGGGAGTAGGGCACAGACTGACATCCCTAAGAAGAGGGGGTGGGAGGAGCTAAACCACAGAACTTATATGCATGTATGCATGACCAATGGACATGGACAACAAAGCCGGGGACAGGGCGGGGGTGGGGTGGGGAGGAGGGTGCCAATGGGGTAAAAAAGGAGAAACATCTGTAACAAAAAAATAAATAAATAATTAAAAAAATAAATAAATAAAAATAAAATAAAACAAAAGAAAAAAATAAAATAAAAAATTAAAAGACCAAAGCCTTTAACTTGACAACCTGTTTTGGCTCATACCTAACACCCAAATCTCTCTTTCACACGCTGCATTTTAATGTCACTGTTTCCTTTTTGTCCTTCAAATGATCTGTATCTGCTCCTGCCCCAGAGACTTTGCACATGATATCATCCTTTCTAGGAATATCCATCTTGCTCTAAGCCCAGTTAACTCATACTGATCTCAGATCAAAGATTAGCATTTTTCCTTGCAAATCCAGATTTGGTCACATTTGTTTGTTGTGTTTTCTCATAGAAATCATTCCTTTTCCTGTAAGAGCTTGTCTTATTTTGTAATGATATGATCATTTATGTAAATATCTTGCTCTCCTACTGTATACTCCAAGAGAGGACAGGCTATACCGTTTTTTGCTAATTGTAATAACTCAAGATTAAAAAGAGTGACTGGCAATGGAGTTACCTCAAAAAATTAAAATGGAACTGCCTTATGACCCAGTAATTCCATTTCTGGGAATTATCTGAAGAAACCTGAAACACTAATTCGAAAGAATATATTCACCCTTATGTTCATTGCAGCATTATTTACAATAGCCAAGATTTGGACGCAACCCAAGTGCCCATGAGTAGATAAATAGATAAAAAAGCTGTGGTACATTGACACAATGGAATACTATGTAGCTATAAAAAAGAAGGGGCTCTTATCTTTTGTGACAGCATGGATAGACCAGGAGAGTATTATGCTAAGTGAACTAAGCCAGTCAGAGAAAGACAAATACTATTTGAGCTCACTTATATGTGGAATCTAATAAACAAAATAAACTAAAAACAAAATAGAAACTCATAGCTGTCAAAGGGGAGGGGGTAGGGGGGCTGGGTGAAAAAGATGAAGGGAATAAACAACCTTCATAGACAGACAACAGTATGGTAATTACCAGAGGGACATGGGGGTGAGGGGAGGTCGGAGAGGGTAAAGGAGGGGATAAATGGTGATGGAAAGAGACATAGCTTGGGGTGTTGAACACACAATACAATATACAGATGATGTATTACAGAACTGTATACCTTAAACGTATATAATTTTATTAACCAATGTAACCCCTGTAAATTACATTAAAAAAAAAAAAGAAGAAGAACAGCGACTGGCAAACACTAGAAACTTGCTAAATATTTATTAGTTAAATGAATGCAGGAATTTTAGACTCTATTACTTATTTTAAAAAGTAAAAAATTGTTTCCATGTGCTCATAATATCCAAATTAAAAAATTTATGATCTAATATCTGGGACAGAAAATTTAGTATTTGTAATGGTAGGATTTTTTAAACCAATTTTAAATAAAATAATTCTTCCTATTTCATGTTATATTCTCAACCAACAACCTAGAGAGACAATATCTTCTTTAATGCCCGTAATATTTTATAATATAACATTAAAATAATTCAGAGGTAATTTAGAGAGAAGTAAGTCCACAGCAGAAATTGACATTAGGGACCTCAGCTTCACCTAGTTAGAGCCATTTAGCAAACAGGTGACACTTTTCTCTCCTCACTGCTCTTCTTCCAGGGAGGGTATTGCTATTGCCTCTCTCCTTACTTTCCTAGTCTTCTCTTCAGGATTCAATGTTTGTCCTTGTGTGTTAGCCTTTGGAATTACTGAATAAATTGTTACTAGAATCTGGGAGATCATGGCCAATGTGTTTCTAGCTAATAAAGCAAAACTCAAGAAAACATAATCCTCAGGTGTTAATTTTAGCACAATGTGTGTTTCTCTGTGTCCCCCACATTTAGCATTGGTGAGTCGTATCCGATGCTGATTTTTCTCTTATTCCAGTAAGATGATTACTTTGCTGTTTGTTGTTGTTGTTTTTTTAATAAATCTTTTTCATTTGGCCCATATATTTCAACAGTGTTATAACTAATGAATATGTGCTAAGGAAGCAGCATAGTGTAGGTAAAATATCACAAGCATAGAAATAAAAGTCTCTTAACCCATTGCTTCTTAGGCCTTGTGCTCTCTGAGACTAAAAGTCATCATCTATGACATGGGGTAATGCTATTTTTCTTTTGAAAGTATTTTTAACATCATTATTGAATCAAGCAAAACGTGAATAATCTGAAAATAATAAAGCTCCATGCAAACAAATATTATTCAATGAATATTGTATTGTAGGAGTACTACAGAATCTGCTTATATAGCTTCCTTCAATTTTCTTTGGAAGCTTGCATTTTAAAGTTTGGATAAGTAGATGCTTTTGATCTGTTTGATTTGGTTTGATTTTTTTATGTAAGTACATGGTTTTGATTGGGTATGCTTTATTAGGAAACATCTCTAACACATAAGTTTAATACAAAAAAAAAATCTTGAATGTCTAATTTAGAATGGGGTTTAAAGAAAGGAGAATAGATGCCTGTCTGGTGTGGCTCAGTGATTGGGATTCGACCCATGTACCAAGAGGCCACTGGTTTGATTCCCAGTCAGGGCACATGCCCAGGTTGTAGGGGGCATGCAGGAGGCAGCCAATCCATGTTTCTCTCATTGATATTTCTATCTCTATCCCTCTCCCTTCCTCTCTCTAAAAGCAATAAAGAAAAAATATTAAAAAAAAAAAAAAGAAAGAAAGAAAGGAGAGTAGAAAAAGCTTGAAGATACACATAGAAATATGCCTCAGGAGAGAAGTATATAGAATTGTAGAAACAGTATCAAAATACAGTTCAAAGATTTAAATGGAAGAGAAAAACTGATTTAAAAAAACAGGTAAACAGGTACATGTTTACTCATAGAATTTAGCAGAGTTAAAGTCACAGTCAAATACTGATCATTTCATATTCAGTTACTTAAGATAAAGCAGCTAGAGTAGGTTTTGGTAGGACATGACAAGACACTGAATTAATCTATTCTAACTACATTAACTATAAAAACTGAATTTTTGCACAGTAAGTTTTGCTCTTGTTTTAGCTAACAACAACAACAAAAAAGTGCAATCAATTGAAAATGTTTGCTAGCACAAGTGATATCTTTGTGTAGTTAGCTACAAAAAGGGTGAATATCTTCCGCAGCATTTGTTTCCTTCAGGAACGTCTTTGTTACACTTCTTCCCAGCTCCACTCCACCCTCACCCCCACCCCCATCATTAGAACCATGACTCGGAACACAGATTTTTGTTGTTGTTTTCCCTGAATGCCTTGGGATCCCTTAATTATGTACTCATTTCTTAAATGATATCTCTGTATTTTTTCTATTTCTGGTACATGTAATGTCTGATAGAATTAGACCAGGTAGACCATCACACCAGACCAAGTCCGGTTACAAATTTGACACTCAGGAAATATTAGAGAAAATTAATGAAATAAGGGTAAGGAATAAAATAACTGCTAAGACATACTTTTTTAGATAATTTATCCAAATGGATTTGATAATCTTTTTCACTCTTAAATTATTTATTAAAGCAGAAATTTTGTTTTCGAACGAATTTAACTTCCCTTGTGGTTGCCTCAGCTGTTGTAAAGTCACATTTCTCTTTTTGGTTCTTTTTTAGAACAGATTGAGTTGACTAGAGGGATAACTAGTGATTAAGAGTTCAGGCCATAGACTTAGATAGCCTTAGATCAAAACCCAACTCTGCCACTTATTAACTATATAAACTCTCATCAAGATAATGAAACAGACTTCCGGTCAAGATGGCAGCGTAGGTAAAGGAGGTATCGCATCCTCCCACAACCACATCAAAGTTACAACTAAACTACAGAACAACCATCATTCAAAACCGCCTGAAATCAAGCTGAATGGAAGTCCTACAACTACGGAATTAAAGCAGCAGCCACATCAGACTGGTAGGAGGGGTGGAGGTGCGAGGGGCGGTGGTGGAGGCGGCAGGGCGGAGGCGGACGGGCTGGTCCCACACCCACGTGTGGCAGATAAAAATCAGGAGGACACCTTGGCTGGGAAGGTCCTTCCTGAGGACTGAGGGGTACCCGTCCCACACCAGGTGCCCCACTCAGGGTTCCAGTGCCAGGAAGAGAATCCCCGTAACTTCTGGATGGAAAAACCAGCAGGAACTGAGGCTCAGGGAGGCTGACGCGGCTGGAGCCCCAGGCAGCTCCTTAAAGGGCCCGCCCATGAACTTATCTGACTCTCTCCCTCTAAGCTTGGAGGGGAGGCAGCTCAAGAGGCACCAGAGACATACAGGGAAGAACTGAGCTGTTTGGCACTGGAGCGAGGGATGGAGAGGGGGCTTTCTCCGGGACAAACCTGCTGTCCGAGGCCTTTGTTCCTTTGGTGAGCCCTTCCCTGGGACGGCAGACAGAAGCCATATCTGGGACTCCAGCAACCTGGCTCACACTGGTAGCCCTGCCCTGGTGATTCCCTGAGGTCCTGCGCCACCCCACCCAACTTTCAGGCCCACCCAAGCTGTTGCCATTTGCTTAACCATAGGATTGGCCTGTCTTGGATCCTGCTTCAAGTTTTTCCTAAATTCTTTCAAATGAGCAGCATCTGGTCTCAGCGAGCCCCATGCTTCTCGTTAAGTAATACACTGAAACAAACACAGGGAGGCAGCCAAAATGAGGAGACAAAGAAACAGGTCCCAAATGAAAGAACAGAACAAAACCTCAAGAAAAGAACTAAGCGAAATGGAGATAAGTAACCTAACAGATGCTGAGTTCAAAATACTGCTTATAAGGATGCTCAATGAACTTAGTGAGAACCTCGGTGAACTTAAGGAGGGCCTGAAGAGCATAAAAAAGGACCAGTCAGAAATCATGGATGCACAGTCAGAATTGAAGGAGGCATTAACTGAAATAAAGAATAATTTACCCAGCTTTAATAGTAGAGTACGTAAATCCAAGAAGCAAACCATCGATTTGGAATATAAGAAAGCAAAAAATGCCCAATCAGAACAGCAAAAAGAAAAAAGAATCCACAATAATGAGGATAATGTAAGGAGCCTCTGGGACAACTCCAAGCGTGCCAACATTCGCATCTTGGGGGTGCCAGAAGAAGAAGAGCGAGAACAAGTAATCGAAAACCTGTTTGAAACAATAATGGCAGAAAACTTTCCTAACTTGGTGAAGGAAACCAGACATACAAGTCCAGGAAGCACAGAGAGTCCCAAACAAGATGAACCCCAAGAGGCCCACACCAAGACACATCATCATCAAAATGCAAAAGTTCAAGACAAAGAGAGAATCTTAAAAGCAGCAAGAGAAAGGCAGCTAGTTACCTACAAGGGCGCTCCCATAAGGCTGTCAGCTGATTTCTCAAAAGAAACTTTGCAGGCCAGAAGGGAGTGGCAAGAATTATTCAGAGTGATGAAAACCAAGAACCTCCAACCAAGATTACTCTATCCCGCAAAGCTGTTATTTAGAATCAATGGCCATATAAAGACTTTCCCAGACAAGAAAAAGTTAAAGGAGTTCATCACTACCAAACCATTATTATATGAAATGATGAAGGGTCTTTTTGAAGAAAAAGATAAAATATATGAACAAACAAAATGGCAATGAATACATATCTATCAACAATGGAATCTACAAACAAAATGAACAGGTAGAACAGAAACATTCTCACAGATACAGAGAACACTTTGTTGGTTGCCAGATGGGAGGGGGGTTGGGGGAATGGGTGAAAAAGTTGAAGAGATTAAGAAGTACAAATTCATTGCTAGACTGACAAACCTCAAAGGGAAAGGGGTTGGGGGGGTGGGAAGAAATAAACCAAAGAACTTACATGCATAACCAATGGACACAGACAATAGTGTGGGAAAAGGCGGGAGGGGGCAAGAGTGGGGAGGAGGGGGTCAATGGGGGAAAAATGTGGAACATCTGTGATACATTTTACATTCATCAATAAAGATTTTTAAAAAATATCACCCTAAAAATAAAAAATAACAAAAGATACTTAAACATCACGAACTGTCAAAAAGAATAAAATGAGATGGTGCATGTAAAATCTTTATTATGTGACAGGCTTACATTGATAAATAAGTGTTAATTATTATGAATTCTCACTTTAATTAGATTTATATTTATACCTGTATATAACAGAGCAGTGTTCCCTAGACTGTCTGTGGTGAAGGACAGTAATTTTTTAATTTCTAATTTTTTGCACAAAAATATTTTTTTTTTGACATTTCATTATGAAATCTTTATTAAGCACACATTTACAGAGATGATTTCTCTAACATTTATACATGAATTCCATTTATATTGCTTTTGTTTGCCCTACCAAATTGGTGTTGTTTTTTTTTTAATTAATTAATTTTTGTTACAGATGTTTCTCCTTTTCCCCCACTGATTCCCCTCTCCCCCTCCCTCCCTCCCTGCCCTTTCCCCAGTTTGTTGTCCATGTCTACTGTTCATGCATACATGCACATAAGTTCTGTGGTTTATCTCTTCCCCACCACCCCCCTATTTAGGGGATTGTCAGTCTGTATCCCATTTCTGCATCTCTGGGACTACCCCCTTCCTCAGACTGTTATGTTCATTATATTCCACAAATAAGTGAGATCATATGAAACTTGTCTTTCTCTGTTTGGCTTGTTTCACTTAGGATGATACTTTCCAGGTCCCTCCATGTAGTCTCAAAGGATAAGAGGTCTTTCTTTCTTACAGCTGTGTAGTACTCCATTGTGTATATGTACCACAGCTTTTTTATCCATTCGTCTACTGATGAACACTTGGGCTGTTCCCAGATCTTAGCTATTGTAAATAGTGCTGCTACAAACATGGGGGTACATATATTCTTTCTGATTGGTGTTTCAGGCTTCTTAGGGTATATTCCTAGAAGAGGGATCACTGGGTCAAATGGCAATTCAATTTTTAATTTTTTGAGGTAACACCATATTGTTTTCCATAGTGGCTGAATATAATAAAATTAAATAACTAGAAAAGTATTATTAAAAATACAAAATAGCCCAGCTGGTGTGAGTAAGTGGATTGAGCATCATCCCATGTACTGAGATGTCCAAGTTTGATTTCTGGTCAGGGCACATGCCTGAATTTCGGGCTTGATCCCCAAGGGGGTGTGCAGGAGGCAGCCAATCGATGCTTCTCTCCCTCATCAATATTTCTATCTCTCTAAAAAATAAAAGTCAATAAAAACATATTATCAAAATAAATAAAAATACAAAGTAAATCCCATATTTTAAATTTTTATATTAAATACACATAAAATATTTTTAAATTGCTATAGACATTTATAAATGTTTTTGCTCAATTTATGCACTTGATTCATTGAAGACAGAAAAGGAATATTTTGTAAATAGACCCAGGTTCATGGGGCATTCATCAAATAGTACTATAATGAAGATTTATGTAATATATTTTATTATTTACCTCTTGAGTGAGATAATCTCATTTATAAAGTGTTGAAATTTTCACTGATATTGTCATGGTTAAAGTATGTATAAATATAAAATTGACTAAATGTGATTTTTATGCTGTAACAAAAATACAAATCACTAACAATCTAAAAAACCTTAAAATTAAGGATGAGGCAATGCAGACAATCTGACTTGAAGACATTGCTAATCTCTACTTTGATGAAGTTTCTGAGTATTTGTCAGACCAAGAAACTCTGTATATCACTGTGTGTATCTGTTATATGATGACATTATTCACTCGAATCATCTAGAAAACTTTAAAAAACTAATGACAGCAGCACTGTTTCTGGATTTTATTACATATATTCCATCTGATTACTTTCCCATAAAGCACTAGCACTATGGATGTTGCATTTCCCCTTAAAGCAAATTTCCATCTGGTTAATAAATAACCCTGCCTGTGATGGAGATGTATACTATTGGGAAGCTGATGTGTGATGAAATACCACAGCACATTTGATCTGAGAGCTCAGATCTTACTCACAATACCACCTGCTATGACCCCTTCATCTCATTCCAACCCTTCCCTGGGCAACTGATGACAACAATGAGATGCTTTTCTTGGGGATGTTTGGCAACAAATGCAGCCAACACAATTTCTGTTTTTGTTCACTATATCTTTAATGGATCAATGGGTAGAAGGTATGAAGAGGTTGGGTGAAGGGAGAGGAAATTTATTTGGAGTACCCATGTGTTATCTTGTTTCTTTTTTTTTTTTTTTTTGAACACTTTTGAGAATCTATTTTCCCCTTAAGAATTATATTCTAAGTTGTTTCAATTCCAATATGATAAGATATATTATTCATTACTGTTTTCTATGATGTATATTTTTTCCATATGTAGGCATCGATGCAGATAAAAAGCAGCAGTATAAGGTACAGATTTTTTTTTGTTTGTTTTAGTTGAGTGAGTAATTCAGTTGACTTTTATCTCAGTTATCAATTGCCTTAATGATACCATGTAACAAGCAACCCCAAAAGCTCATGTGACATATAACTGTAAGTGTATAGTGTTTGCGCACCTAAGGTCAGATGGAGCCTGGCTAGGCAGCACTAGCTCTGTAGATATTGGCAGGATTTGATTACATGTCTGGGAATAGGCTAGTTTTGGTTGGGGCATCTTGGTTATGTGCCTCATCTCTTCTCCAGCAGGCTAGCTCACGCATATGTTCATGGCAGTGGAGGAGGCAGAGACAGGGCAAACCCAATAGCACAAGTGCTTGTCAAGCCTCTACTTTCTTCACCTTAGCTCATGGTGGGAAGTCACACCAAACTGCATGCTGAAGAGCATTGGGACAAGGGAGGGTGAAGAATTTGGGCCATTTTTGCAATTGATCACATATCCAAAAATAAGTGTTTTCAGTTGAATAACATGAGAAATAGGAGAAATGAGTAGGACTAGTTAAATATATTTATCTTGATGAAAATAAATATATTGGGAGAGTTACTAAACTCCTCTGTGCTCAGTTTCTTCATTTTTAAAATAGAGGTAATACCAGTACTAATCCCATAGGATTACAGTGAAGATTAAGTTAGTTGATTATGTAAAGTGCTTAGAACACTGGCTGCTACAGAAGTATGCACAAGTTAAGTGTTAGCTATAATTATTAACACTATGATTATGATTATTAATATGACTCTGCTTTTGAAGCATTCACTGTTGAGCTCTGGCATGTATGAAGATGGTATATGGGTATCAATACTTTCTTAAATGTATTTCTTTTGTGGTGTTTCTTCCTAATATTTATAGCACAGGTACCATCTGTTCATGTGACAAGCATTATTATTTTAGGAATTTATACATGTCTGCATTCTAGAGAAAACAGATTTAACATTATAGAGCCAGTTGGCACATGTTTTTATTTATAATCTTAAAATTTCTGAAGTATGTGCTGTAAATACTTTACATTTTTGTTTCCATTTTCTTACTTTAATACATTCGATGCCAATGTTAAGAAATGGTAGCAAGCTTATGGATAACACCAATTTAGTTGTTATTTCCAAAAATTCTGTGATCATTTACTAATTTGTTCTGTGTGGTAACAGAAACATGTTCCAATGCTTCCCAAACTATAATGTGCATACAAGTCCCCTGGGGTGTGTTAAGGGTGCAAATTCTGTTTCAGTAGGTCTGTGATGGGGCCTGGGATTCCGCATCTCTAACAAGTGACCACGTGAAGAACTTGATATCAATCCCTGAATAAATTATGTATATTTAAAATTTTTATATATTTTTGTATATGTGGTATGTATTAAAATCTATAAAATACATTGTTATAGTAAATAAAATAAATTACTTAATATTTAATCATTCTAATAAATAATGTTCTTGCCACAATTTTTAAAAGCCATGTCAGTAAGTCATAAAAAGAAAATAAGTATTAAATATCATGTAATAAATTTAAAATATATTTAATATATAAAATAATGCCTAAAGATATATGTGTATTTATTTATTTATTCATACATATACAATATCTTTAAATGTCAAATAATATCTTTATTGGCAAAATAAAAGTGATCATTAAAATTTTTGTTTCCCTAGAAACTAGTGAAATAACAGCTTCTAGCCCTTTAAAAATAAGTACTGTGGAAACTGCTTTGTCAGTGGGAAATAGTTAAAATTACTGAGTCCTATAATTAAAAAAAAAAACTATCTCCTAAACACATATATAATTATGCTTTATTTTGAAATATATAAACAATTTACTATTGTTTCTCCCTGTGGGCATTATTTACTCCCCAATATTACAAATATTTGATTATGTAGAATTTCAGATAAGTAAAACACGTAACTCAACTAAGTGTTCTGCTTTTGAGTGTTAAGTACAAACTCTTCTTTATTTCATAGTTTATAAGTATAAAATGTTCTAAAAGGTCAGAATTTTCTTTCCTTTATATGCAATCTTAAGAATGCTCTGTATTTTTTGAAGACCTGGGTAGTGTCATAACAGCATCATTAAAAAGATATTATTGATTTTGAAAACTATGAAAGATTAGGGAAAGTAGGATACTTCTCTGCTGATTTTAGGAGACCACATTTCCAAAAAGTAGAAAAAGAAGAAAAAACTGGGAATATGAGTTAGGTGGATGGTTGGGGTTCCCACCTAAAGGTATGTCTAATTAAATTGAACCCTGATAAGAAAATTAAGTAACTACTAACCAGGTCAGGATAATAATTAATATTTGATTGGTACTTTTTTATTCAATTCATAGTTTATGAATATAGCCATAGTTTACAACTCAACTTATACCTTGCAAATCATTTTGCACCTCTATTATTTTATATAATATGTGCAAAAATTCTTTGTTATCCTCTAAATAAGAACTTGGAATTTGAAGATCTTTCTTCTTCTCAGTTTAAGCCTGGGGAGAAATATTCATAAGAAGTCCAGGGTCAAGGTCATTACTGATGATGAAAAAGGACTGAATTTTTGGATGAATCTGGAATATAGATGTTAATAGACTGTTAATAAGTATTACTTATTGTGGATTTATTTTATTTGCTATGATATCTCTAATACTATTTCTCAGTGCTCTCTTTTTAATTTATTTTGCAATTACCTTGTATTCTAACAAATGCTGTAAATTTTTCTGGAATGCCTGTTTTTTGTTTTCCCTTTCAAACAGTGGTGCTGGTCCTGGTGTTAAGCACACATTAACCAAACAAAATTTTTATTTAGTCACAGATAACTGAAGATGATGCCGTGACTACATACATGGAATTTGTGGGATGTCACTTGCATGTTCTTACCGGAAGCTCAGGCTTGTAAAGACTTTTCCAGGGATGAAACTCTGCTGAAAATTCTGATTCAAATTGCATCCATATGAATAAATGAGAATGAGTGCAATCCAAGTTTAATGTGGGAATTCTTAGCTCATTAGATTCACAGCCCCTCCCTCTACCTAGGTTGACAGTCCTCAAAATGTACCTTATCAACAGGGTTTACATGCTTTTTGGCAAAGGATCATACAGTAACCATTTTAGGTTTTGCAAGCCATACAGTCTTTGTCTCAACAACTCACTTCTGATCTTTTTGGTATGAATTTACAAAAACAGGTGGCAGGTGCATTTGGCCCACGGGCTGCAGTTTGCCGATCACTAAGTTAGATTCTCAAGGTAACTTTTAGTTCTTTGGTTATGGTTATGCTGAATATCTGGGTTTATGGTTAATTCATTGGTTATAAATTAAGAAACTTGGGCCTTCTCTTCCCTCCACCCTCTCCTTTTATCCTGAAACCAGAAACCTAGCTGTGTACATGCTAATGGCTCATCGGGGTATTTTCCTAAACAAAGGCATTTCCCTTAGAAGAGGAATTGTGCTGCTACTGTTATGACAGTAAGTACACCACAGATGGTGCTTTCATTTCAAAAACAACCACAACATAAAGGAGATATGAAATTTTTGTTTAGTTGTTGTTTTCCTATTCTATGGCTTGATGATTTAGTTTGGCAAGGCTACAAATTAATATTTAAGCTTCTGCTGAAACTCAACTGTTGTTGATTTTGTTGTTTTTGTGTTGGTGGTTCTAAATATAGGCAGGAAAGATGAGAAAAAAAACACATCAAACTCCTTATCTATTTCTTTTTGGCAGTTTCAAAGAGTTTATATTTAAGTTTAAATTTAAATAAGCAGTCTCATATTGTTACTACCTGCTTTGGAGTGTTTTGCTGGCACAGTCATCATAGTACTCAAATGTATAGAAACCATAAGTGAGGTCAGGGATGCGTTTATAAGCCACCCGGGGTCCCTTCTTTTAATACTTTTCTTCCCACGCTACCTTAGAGGTCTCACTGGAGGCTCACAGGCCCCATCTCAGACCCCTGGTCCACGCTTTATTGAAACACAAAAACAAGAACCAAGAAATAGCTGTCACCGTTAAAAGGAGATGTTACCTAGAAACCTGGATTTATTACTTCCTTTGAAAAATCAGTTCTGCTAAAGATCTAAGGTTTTTATTTTCACATAATAGCTGTCCTTTCTACTATTCTCTCTGTCTCTTCCACAGAGCCTGAGTAAGGGGACATTTATCCTCATCAGGGTACTATGATTATACTGGCTTGCTTCAACTCTTGTTTCTGCCTGGTCAGTATAGGAATTTGAGTTTATAGCCTCTGCTATGTGCATGATCCCTGGGGATCTCATCAATTACAATGATTTCAAGTCCTGCCTATGGGACTTTTCACTTCAACTATTTCCTAAAGCATATTGTAGGACTCATACACAAACCTAAAGTCATTAATAAAGTCATTAATTGTACAATTACTATCAAGAGCATGTTTTGTTTATTTTGGTCAATGTCACTTATTTCTTATAAGGAAATGCCTTTTGGAAGTTAGTGCCAAGTAAAAGAAAAGATTTTCTCTCTTCCATAATTTTTTATAACATATAGCCTTTCTCTTTTTGTCTTGGCTACCAGAAAGTTCAGAACTCAATTTGTGTGTCATAATTCTGGTTGTATTTCCCCCTTACTTTATGCATCCTTGACTATTATATTAATACTCATTACTAAGATGAGCACACACTTATACATGTTCTACAATTTTCAAGCCTGTTTTGCAAGATATTTGGCTTTAACACATCAGTGTATATATGATATGTACCTTAATTTCTCAAAATCATCCTCCAGGTTGACAACCGATTGGTATTTATAAAATACAAATTAAGCTATGCCATTATTCCCTTGCTTATTTACGAACCTTTGTGTCTACCTCTTGCTTATAAGATGTCTAACCTGTTTATCAGAGTGTCCAAGATCCTTTGTCACATTTATCCACTGACCTTCCTATTCACTTCTGTCCGCACAGTCACAATAATGAACTAATCATAGTTCTCCAAATGTACCATAGCATGTCTCACCACTGTCCTTCACAATACCATTTTTATAAGTTCATTTTGGTGTATCTGATACTCAGCCCAATATTTAATGTAAAAATGTACTCATTGACTAATTATTTACCTAAATTTTGGTTTGCTGAAATATTGATGTAATTGAAATAACTGATACAGGTGTATTTTAGATTAAACGTAATGGGGATTTTTTAAATTTTAGAATAGTAGTGAGTACTTAACTATATGCTACATTCTCTTCTCAATATATAACATGCATTAATTTACTCAGTCCTTTCAACCACTCTATTTTCCTATGGTTTTGTACACATTTTAGAGAGGCAGAAACTGAAGGCCAGACATTAAGGAATTTCCCCAAAGACACAGCTGATAAGAAGTAGGGCCAGGTTGAGCCCAAGAGATCTGGTTTCACAGATGGTGTTCACAGTAACCTTACTCCACTACCTCCCATTTATGTGTTAAAGGTATATTTGTCCCTTATGACACCCAATAAAAAGTCATTAATCTTAACTTTCATTAGTCCTATCAGTACTCCTGGGAATGTAAGGATTCTTTCTGTGCTCCAATATTTGATGAGTTGATTAAATTCTTGAGAAGTCTAGGTAAGTCTATCAAAATTTATTAGGTAATAGTGCCTTTGAATAGAGAATGTTTGTGCATATTAATTATTTAACCAAGAATAAAGAAGATTGAAAATGTGCTGACCAGTCTTGACCATCACAAGCAACTGAGGACAATGGCTTTCACTGAAGAAGACAGAAAGAATCACCTATCTGTGATGCCTCTGGAACAGCTCACAGACAAGAGCCGTGACATTGGCTTCCTTAGAATCCTACGATGCAGCATTTTATCTAAAAAGACTTGATGTCAGATGGCCTTAAGATTTACTCTGAGAATGAGTGATTTCTTTAACATCAAGGGTCTCTCTTCTCTTTCGTATTGGACTTAGTCAGTTTATAGTAGGGACAATACATTTCTAATTTGCTAATGGTAATGAAGCCGTGTCCTCCACGTTTCTTACACTATGGCAGAGGGGATTAGGTAAGAATAGGATTGACTGCCCTATGGACTTGAATTTCCAAAGCTGGCTGCCCTGGTTCTCTAGATAAAGATCAGTCATCAGCTATCCTATCAATAAGGTGAACAAGGCTTTGGGCAGAGACCTGGTGTCCTAGAAGGCAGGTGCCAGCTCCTCTGACCCCCAAGTGACCTCAGTTTGCATTAGCTTTTACCACCCCCACTCCAGCTAGATTTGAGATAGGTTTTAACTAATAAGTAATATACTTGGATGCCTTGGTATACCTCAATAAAAAGATAAGTCTCATCTATTTGTCCTAGAAGGTGCACTTCAACCAATATGTTATATTTATTAGTCTTTTGAGGATAAGCCAGATTTACAGCATTTCATTTTATTTTCCTCACCACAGATGTATGAACAAGTATCCTTTTATTAGTCTTTTCTGAGGCAGGTCAGGAGATTGACTCACTAGGTCTGTTACTTATTAGTGAAAGAACTAATGGAGAATATTTAGAGAAGAACTTAGTGGAGGGCCAGAACATTTATTTTGACAAGATTGTCATCAAGCCTGAGATAGAATTATCTAGAAGAAATGAAGGTCTACATAAATTCCTTTCAGAAGAGGCTAAGTTCATCTTTTGGCTTTTCTAATATCATTAATAATTAGATCTGTCATTTTTGTCATGAAAAGTATCTGCCTTGAACAAAACTTGTTCCTTTTAGAAAGTTGTTAGCTTTCAGATAATTAATTTAAGGTATGGGGTACTCTGAATAAATTATAACCTGCAAGAGACACTATTTGATAGTTTATACTCTCATGGGAAATAGTAAAAGAAAATTTCTATTGGCAATAATGTCACATTCCTTATCATGGTTAGCATAACTTTAACTCTTAAAAGTTTTCATTTTTAGATCCTAAAGGGTATGTTTTCAGGATGTGTATAGAAAATTATTTTTTAAAAAATAAATAAATGTTATTTTTCTTGTAGTCATAAAAATCTATTAAGGTAAATTTTTTTCAAGTACAGTGATATTTTTAAAGCTCTCTTTGCATCCATATTTCATACCTATAAAATAGTACAGTGTTCAGCCTATTTAAAATAGCCATTAAAACAAGTTAAAGGGCTTCCAAGGCCTACAACTAGAGAGGTTGAATTTTTAAATTAATTTTAATAGAAGTTTATCAGAAATGCTTTTGTAGGTTAAATCTCAGAAGTATGTAAAAGTCATCTATGAAGATTTGGTTATTAATGATAATCATAAAGTAGTAAAGCTTTGTGCTACTCATCAATCAATATAGATCATGCCATTGAGAGTCATAACTCATTGTTCTCTTTTTAAAAATGCTGGGTGGATTACAGTTAGGGTAGCTTTCTTCAAGAATTCCAATGGGGCTCTAAACTATGGAATTAGGTCATTATTTTCAGCTTCTGTCACTATGACCAGCTAACAACACCAGGCCTCAGCTCCAGGGGCTAGTTGATAGTTGATGTGCAGCTAATTATCATGGTTTTAGTTTGGGGCTTCCATCTGTCTCTTTGTAGGTGAATGAATCACCCTATAATGCTAGTGATCTAATGAACAACTGGCAACTGTTAGGGCATCATATACTATTCCTATAGAAATATTGAAAATGGATTAGCAAATAGCTTAAATATATATTTGATTTTTATTTAGTGTGTTGTGAATATGATACTACTTTGTGGTGCTCTTTCTGGTTATACCTTGATTGCATTTTTTTATTTTAAATAAAAAGATTTTGAATTTGCTCGTCTCTATTTTCTTGTTAAATAACATCTATACTTTTGCCTATACATATATTTCCCATTAAAAGCAGATTTTATATTCATCGTATATTGCAAAAAGGTGTATGGACACTTAGTGCATGCAGGAAGAGGTGAGTCTGGTCGTCCCTGCCCAAGAGTTCACTCCTTCATCTTGGTGGACAAGCTACTGGAGGAAGGAAGAGGAACCACAGTGAAACTCCTGTTCTTTCCTCTAACTTTCTTTTATTCCTTTTCTCTCAACAGGAACTTTTTACCCCTGAATGCAAGTTTAAGGAATCTGTTTTTGAAAACTATTATGTAATCTACTCATCTATGCTGTACAGACAACAGGAATCTGGTAGAGCCTGGTTTTTGGGATTGAATAAAGAAGGGCAAGTTATGAAAGGAAACAGAGTAAAGAAAACCAAACCAGCAGCTCATTTTCTACCCAAGCCATTGGAAGGTGAGTGCTATATGTGCTTTATCCTTATCAGATTTATCACACATTTATTTTTCAGACTGATAACTCTGCTGTGGCCACAAGGAACTCTCCTGGAGTCCTGGGAATATTTTTTATCTTGACCTGAGTGGTGGTTGCACAGGTGTCTACTTAAGTTGTACATTTAAGATTTGTACACTTTACTGTATACATGTATACCTGTGTCTATATATGTATACACACACACACACACATACATATATACACAAATTTATAGACTATACACACATATATATTCCATTAATTTAAAAAATGCCAGCAAAACTCCCTCTCTGTCCATTTTTAATGTCTCAAATCTTCACTGCCCCAACCTCTCTAGTCCCTAGGAATTTTTGATTAACTAACTTTAAAATTTGCAATGACATTACAAATCTGTGACTGTGACAATAAGTATATTAGAAAAACTTAATTTTGAATCTTATGGAATAAATGTATTTGCCCATTTCGATGTTATCTAGGTTAAAGTAAAATCATTTATTTGTGAATTATTATAATTACAGAAAGTGAAGAGTCAATAACTTGTCCTTCAAATAACTTGTTAATTTACATATCTTCCTTCCAAATTGCATAGTTGTTTAGTATTCTTCATTGTGGCATCACCGTCTTTTACATTTACTTGTAAACGGTGAAGTCATGAACTTTGATCAAATTCTCGGCGTGCAAGCTATAAACTTTCCTTAGTTAATCAGAAATATCGGCACCCTTCTCATCAAGAATTCTGCCAGAAGTGTCATTTACATTTACCTATGTAAATTTGTTTGACAACTACCAAAAAAAAATTGATTTTGAGGTTTTTCAAAAGTGTTTTCTATTTAAATACTTTTGTTTACTTTTCACAGATAATCAGATCTACAATAAACACTTTATGCTGGTTTAGACAGCTTGATCTTCTTTTTGGTTTTTATTCCCATAGGAAAGCTTTAACCATCAAGAAAAAAATCCACATAGGTTTTATAATCCATATTCTCTACATAGGAATAAGATATTTGAAATATTGAAAGTTAAATATTAATTATATGTGAATGTATAATTGAGCTTTCAGTTTACCTAAGTTTGGAAAACCACTCTTGTTGATTAATTCCATCTTTATCATTTCAATGCTATTGACTTCCTGTCACCCTTAACTAAATTTGTCTCTAGAACAGGTCATTAAAACCCAAATGATTAATCACCAGGGCTTGTCTAGGAAATGCAAAATTATATCACAGTCTAAAATATGAGTACATTATTCTGAGTATATGATAAATCATAAAGAAAGTTAGAGGAGTAATAAGGAATTAGAGAGTTTTTTCCTTCTAAAATAACACCTCTCTGATTTGTTTTACCCTTTTAAAATAAATTCTGAAACCATCAGATTCACAAATACTCAAATGCAAGTGAAAATTTTCAAAACTAAATCAATAGAAAGTTTGCTTTGTCTCTTTACATTAATTTTTTCAATGTGGACAGTTAAGAATTGACTAAATTTCTAAAACTTTGTCTCTTAGCTGCATAAATGTAATGAAAACCAAAAAGACCTTTATGTCTCTCTTAACTGAAGCAAAATCTGGAAACCAGCTTTTTGGTATAACCAACAAGAAATGTCTGACTCTAAAGGCATGGGGTAATAATATCACTTGGTATTTCAGTCACACATTGAACTGTTGTTGTATATATGTGTTGTGTATATGTATGTATGAGAAAGAGAGAAACAGTATTTTCAAATAATTAGCAGATAGAAGTAATCTAAAAAAATAACAATTAAGGATATATTATAATGACAGAGTTTATCACATAGTGCAATTAATAGAGGACATTAATTTCAAGCTTTCAAGACCTGTACAGGATATAAATTATATCACTGGAAATTTTAGGAAAAATTAGCTACTTGATTGACCACTGATGCTCTGGGACGTTCCTATCTTCTATACAACTTCATGCTAGACAGTCAAGGTTAATGCACCGATGCTGTTGTCTCCTAATTGAAGTGGTAGGCGGAGTAAGCAATGGGTAATTGCTTCAAGGATATGGAGTAATCTCTCCTACCACATTGCCGAGTCATTCAATATAGGGCTGATGTATACAAGCACTTTCAAATATATGTGCTGCTGAAAAATCACGATTCATTGATGCAAAAGGTAAAATTCTACCACCTTGAACACGGAGACTGTATATGATGGTTCATCCTAACTAAACATAAGTTCTCTTCATAAAGTACTGTTAGACCTCCTTTCACGTTATCTATTAATGAAGCCAAGTTTAAGCTAATCGCTATAAATAAGAGTTAAGTTCCTAATGAATAGTTCTGGCCACAAAAATATCACCAAATTTCTTCTAAACAAAGACCTATTACATTTTTAAGTTAAACAATGAAATAAATGTGAGCTATACACACATTTAAGAAAGATAAATAAAAACAAGTAAGAGAATTATTTTCCAACCTGCTTAATCCAGTTCAGGGTTGAGGGTGGTGGAGCCTATCCCGGCAGCTCAGGACCCAGAGTGGGACCCCTCCCCCTTCCCTCACAGGGCACACTCACACACACCCGCTCTCTCAGACTGGGACAATGTGGACACGCCAATTCACCCAGTGTGCACATATTTGGGCTGCAGGAGGAACCAGATCTCCTGGGAGAAACCCAGGATGTGGGGAGGGTGGGACAGTGGCCCCAGCTGGGAGTCATTTCTTCATTCATCAACCTTATAATGAAATGAACTTGAACCAAATAACATTATTCGAGGACCTGCTGTATCATAAACTTTCAAAAGCCTAAAAAGCAGGTTGGGCAGGTCTAATACACTTGTGTTTCTGATGGCAGATGATGTTAACTCACCTAGTTTTCCTCAAACATCAGTCACTCTTAAATGTTTTCCCCAGGGTTCCTGAGGATCATTTTCTAAAAAACCACGTGAACTCTTATGGTTAATTATGTGGCCAGACTCTATTCAGGCAATTTCTCAGAGTTCACCAGATGTCAGTCCCACTTGCTGTCTTGCCATTCTGCCTTGTATGACATCAATTATTAGATGTTTAATAATATATCAGAAAATGAGGCATAAATAAAAAAGAAAATGCCACACAGTTGCCTTCAGTTATTTAAGGGTCTCTTTTCATTATCATGGCAGAGGAAATCTCAGCAGTGATCTTTGAAGGCCCTGGCTTAGGGAAAGGGAGTTTTTTGTTATTGCTTTGAAGTTAACACCAGTGTGACTAGGTTGCTTTTGAACCACTCAAGAGAAAAATAATTCAATGATCTAGGGTGTGAATCCTTAAAAAGATGAATAGGAATGAGTGGTTCGAGTGCTGAGGTGTACAGTGCAAAGGAAGTCTGAGTTTTCCTTGCTGTACCAAGACAGTTAGGTTTAAGTTTGCCATTCTCCTATACTTGGTGTGTGTGCGTCTGCGTGTATTTTATAGCTTAGGCCCTCAAAGCCTTTAAGCATTCTTTCCTAGAAAAACATCCATTCACAGCAATGTACATATTTAGTTATATAAACCAGAGAGCGTGAAGGAAGTAATGTCTTCTGTTTGGGGGCAGGAAATTACTGCATTGGAACAGGAATCCCTCTCAGTGGGATTGCTTTTACTTCAGGGAAACAGGACAGGGCAAACTGCTGAGGTCTGTGTGTGCACTGATTCTGGAACTGAACTAGGTAACATTTCCTTTTCCTCCTTTCTTCATGCCCTCCTCCCTGTCCCTAGTTGCCATGTACCGAGAACCATCTTTGCATGATGTTGGAGAAACAGTCCCGAAGGCCGGGGTGACGCCAAGTAAAAGCACAAGTGCGTCTGCAATAATGAATGGAGGCAAACCAGTCAACAAAAGTAAGACAACATAGCCAGATCCTCACAGGTGTTGTGACTTACTGGTCCCGAGCACAGTTGAGTGATTTATCCTTGCCAGACATTTCTGCTCCCATGGCTGAGGAGCAGCTGGAAGTAAGCGGATACTTGCTCTTTGCTCTCGAACTTCTTGGTTGCAAGTGGATAAATCTCAACATGTTGCACCCCCCACAAGAAGAAGACACCTGGATAACCAGCTAAACTCAGACCATGGAATGCCCTACCAGATATGGAATGCCTTTTTAATATCTTTTCTGTGACTGTGACACTTCATGTGAATGACATACTTCACAAGTACACTCGATACCTTGCCTGCTGACAGCTACCCATAATCCTTTTTGAGTCCTGTTTCAGCAAAATCCATGTGTTTCAGTTCAATTTTGTAGCACACAAATACTATTGAGTAATTTCTAGTTAGAAGCTGTAAACCTGTGCTATTATGGATTTCTCTCCCCGTTTTTACAGGGCTGCTCGCTCCACTGTCTGTGACCTTTTGCGGGGATTGTGTTCCTCTAAATCTTAAATGTTGCAGTTGGCTTAGTTCGGAGAGCGATCAGGGATTCAGGAAGCCTTCTAAACCTATTATTACAAATTGCATCATAAAGATTAAGAGTGTTATCTCTGGCTCACTATCAATTAAACACACATATACGCTCTGTTCAGTGGCAGGTACTGTGCTCCTGAGGTCGGCGTTGCCCAGGTGAGAAATGGGTCAAACACGGTCCATGGGAAGTTCTCCACGGCATGTGTTTGACATCCCCCTGTAGTTTCTGTGTGTGTATGTGTGTGTTTTATACATATCACAAGCTTACTGGTAATGGTAACATTTGCCTTGCCCAGCGAGCAAGACCCACTGGTTTTTGAGAAAGTGGGTCCAAAGAACTCTGTAGGCCTTGTAGGCCTGATTAAGGTTCATTTTTCATCTATGAATCCTCATCATTTGGGAAAAAAGGAAAAAAAAAACAACAACAACCCAATAATTACAACCTATAAGAGTTGCGCTACCTAAATCCATTTCAGATAGAATCCTTCCTATTTTTAATGAACCGAACTTCACGCCATCCCGGGTTCTGGCTGCATCTCACTCACACTCGGCAGAGCATGGGCAAGGCGGCTGTTGTGTTCTTTTCTGCAGCAGCAATGCAAACCTTAGTTATAAATTAGACTTTAATATTTTTTTGGTGTTTAATGACAAGTTTTTAAACTGGACACAATAGGAAAAAATTTTTTTAGCTCAGCATGCTGAGTCAGGTACTGTGTATTTCACCAGTCCATACCGCTAACCCAGCTTGTCAGGGCCCAGGTGCCCAGTGGCTGGGATAGAGGTGCCTTGCCATGATCTCAGAATGCAGTTTATTGAATTATTCTACATAAAATTAAAGGCAGACCAACATGTTCAAACATCAGGTTTTTTGGTCCAGCTGACCGATTTGCTTTTGTTTTATTTGCTTTCTCAATTTCCTTTTAAATAGCTCTGAGCTTAGGGAAGACAACTACCAGGAAAGGCCATGAATAGTTGACGACACAGTGAAGAAACCATGCAAAATGTCCAATACTGGAGTTTCAAAATGTTTAATACTAACCTGTTTGGAAATATATTTGTTAACTCTCTGTATCCTTAATAAAATTCCATGTTTTGTTCTCAGAAGAGTTCATTGAGACCAAATTGAACCTCATTTATGGAAACTATATGTGAGATCCTTATCTTGGCCTCTTGTTATTTTCATGTGGAAGGATGACCCGGTCGCCACTTGCCCCCATTTGCTCTGTATTTACTGGGAAATTATTTTGTCACTGCTTTTTCTAAGTCTCCATGACAACCCTTGCCCAGCATTTAAAAATATTGGCCTGCTTAGCTTATTAAAGATTTAGTATAAATTTAACTGTTTATGCTTATTTCATTTTCATATTGGATTCCATTTTAATAAATAAAAAGTTAGCATAATGTTTGAGTAGATTTATTGTTGATAATGCTAAGGTACAAATACAACAAAATGGTTCCTTGGACCATTCTTGATTTCTTGTTGCATCATTTCAAAGCCTATTGCTTTTAACAGGATAAGTTAAAATACATTAGGTGAATTTCATTACTAATTATTTAAGGAAGACATATAATCCGTAACATGTGGCACACTATGAATAATTTAACTTGAAATTTTAATTAGATGGGTTTATAGACACTACTTATGCTCCCCCAAACCCCCAACACACACACACACACACCTCAAACATCCCCACAAATTTGCTTTTGGTAATCAGACCTATTTGCTGGTTTCTTTCTTCCCCCTGCAAACCTGTTTATTGGTTAAAATTAAGACAAGATTTATTTTTATAAATGACTGAGATTTATGTAAATGTGCACCTGTTTTGTTTTTTATATAAGTTGTCTATCAGGGCATTTACCCTATGAATGGATGCCAAGATACTTTCTTCTAATATGTGTTTAGACATATTGCAGAGGGGTTTTTGTTGTTTGTAAATTAGTCTGACCACTTTCTTTGTGTCTGGTCTCATCTGTTGCTTGGGACAGAGGGCAGCACAGTTGGACTGCATAGAGTAGGGCCTGGGTATCAAGAACTATTGGTATGTATTACTCAATTTACATACAAAGAGTGTGTCTGCATTGTACAGTTTCTGTGTTTAATATCATTTGTTATATTCACAAATACAAAACATTGAATAAAATGTTTATATGAAGGCATATTATAAAACATCAAACAACTTTATGTAATGAAATGGCATTGCATCACCCACAAATATAGAGACATGTCATGTAAATAAGTTGGTAAACTCAATTTTCCCCTTTACAGTGCCAAAGAAAATTTTAGCTCTTTGATGATACCTCTCTTGCTATTTTTTCCGGGATAAGATTCTCTCCCTTTTTCCCCCCTCAAAAATCAAGTTTGATGTTATTAAGTAAGTGCAATCTGTCACCATTGATGTTCTGTATAGTAAACCTGATGGAATTCATTTGTATTTACAGATCGTGTGTTTTGTACCTACATGTACATATGTTGATTGTATCAAGTCTGATAGCACATTCCATTTGCATGCATACCTGGTGTGGGAGGGTTATTTCTATTGATTTGTTGTGGTAGCTGATTGATTGCTTTACCCATCTCTCAGCAATGCTTGGGAATGTTAACAGTTTTGATATTTCAAGTGATACTATTTTTATTTTCTAATGAGTTTGCTTTCTAAAATGTTTTGCTAAAACTTTACTTGGAAAAATTATAGAATAGATGCAAATGGTCCACCCTATGTAAAGAGTAAATTGGTACTAAGTATCACTTCATTATAAATCCTGGAGAATTTAGGAATTGTTGCTCTAAATGTTTACTTGCCCTATATTGGTGTAGCGGGTGGCTTCAGAAGCCCCACGGTAAGTTCATAGATTCCTGCTACAGTCCTTCTGATTGCCTCTTGCACACCTGTCTGGTTGCTTAATTAATGCCTACAGCACTAAAATGGCCAGATGTTTTCAGATGACCAATATTAGATTAAGTTCTCTTTAAAAAACAACTGACTTCTTGTTCTTTATGTTAGATATGTATAACTTCATTTAAAGTTTCTCCCTAGTATTATAAGGAGAATTAACATTTTGAGACCAGATTGATTAACAGATCTACTTTAGAAGAAAGTGAAAATTATGTTCAAGTTCATTTCAGAACAGGACTATGTCCAGTGAAAGCAACTGAGCTAAATGCAGGTATATCAAAATCCAGATGTGAACCGTGTGACTTTGAAGAAAATGCATTTCATAGCCTAAGTTCCCTAGCTTACAAGGTGGTACAGAGGGCCTGTTGATGCCTGAATGCTGAATAGGGTTTCAAAGTTCTAATAACAAGTCTGTAAACAAAGGCTAAATTATGTGGGGTTTTTTCATCTGTTTTTCTATACCATTTAGTCTAATCTTGATGTTTGCTGGCAGAGACTGCGTTTGCACTTGAGGTGGTGAGGTCATTCCTTTCAATGTGTTGAAAGGATCTAGATTAGCTCAAGGAATCCAGGGAGAAAACGGGGTAGAATGATTTTCCTCTTAGATCTCAGGACCTTAGTCAAATTTTATGGAGAAGTCCTTCTGGAAGGATTCCTCAGTGACAGTTTGCCAAGAAGCAGGGTTTGGCCAGCATCGCTTGTTGCATCCTTCTCAATGGACATTAATCCCACGGTAAACTTGGGACAACTTTGCACAAGCCAATGAGATTTGCACATTTCCCTCCTCTTACAAGTTTGTTCTTGCCTTGCCTCTTTTTAAGTGGGAGTTTCTATCTTAGTAATGAATTCAAAAGTCAAAGTACAAAATCACATTTAAGAAGGGTAGAATATATATCTTTACATGTAACTTTGTTTATTTTATTTTTTCCAATTTAAACATGGAAATGAAATCACTTTTTAATAGATCTATCGATGTTTGCAAGCTAGAGTCAAAAATCACAAATACACACAAGAAATATGAAAAGTTTCAGTTCAATAATTTGTAGTTAAATGAACTCAGAATATAACCGACTGCCATATATTTTCAGGTTGTCAAAAATTTTGGATAAAACACATTCTGAACTTCGTAATAAACATTTCTCATATCCAAACTTTTTCTTTAAACACATAAGTGCTGAGGACATTTTTCTTATATTAAATTTTAAGAAGGGAAATGCTTTTGTTGTAAATAAAAAGGGATAACAAGTGTAGAGAATTACAAGAAAAATAAGATATATTTGGGGTTATGTGAGGAAACAGGAAATTAAGGGCAGTTCCATCAGAACACAGGTTGGCCACCTACGCCTCAGCGGTGAGTGAAAACCAACTTGCAATTGGTTTTTGATTGGTCCAGGAGCTCAGAATGAGTGCTTTGTTTTGTTTTTCTTTTTACAGTTTTAAACAAACAAAGAAGAATATGCAACACAAATATATGTGTCCCACAAAGTCTAAAATATTTACTCTCTGGTCCCAGAGCTCTGCAACAGGGAATCTGGGTGTCATTTATACTGTGGTAATGTAGTGAATTCCAATGTGTCCATCATCAAATCAGTCATGTTGAAATTACTACTGAATAATCAAAACAGGTTTGTTTGAGGCTTACAATGCTTAGCTAGAGAAGAGGAAAGGATATTATATGTATGTTATTTCTTAACTGCATACATTTCTGTCATTTTACAAAACTGATATCTATCTCAATTGATGTACTCAACAATCAAGATACAACTAATATGGTTGCACTCCTTAATCTCAGGATAGAGATAACAATTTTATAAATCATTGAAGTAGAAGAACACTGTTAGTATTATAAAAATCAGTATCAATTAAATTTCCTCTTAAATCATTTTCAATATACATTTTAAGCAACTTAGCAGATACATATTTTCCTCACTTTTGGTGATTTGACTTATAAAGTCCAAGTCATGGCTCTAGAATATTTACAGCATTAAGTCCAATTTCCAAGTAAAAGTTTTCCTCTTAAACAATATGAAAATTTTATTACATTATTGCAGAATTTTACAAAATATAATTCACATTTAGAAAATATATGGGTCTTTTTGAGCTCTAAATAATTAAAGGTTGCCCAAATTAATGTGTGTAAGTAGATTTAATTGCAAATATGTAAGGGAAGTACAAATTATTGTACATTTTCATAATTCGATGTGAATTTCATACAGAGCAAGATTTCAGCATTACGAAAATAAACATTTTGTTCCTATCACCGAGTGAATATTTGTAATTTCTATTTAAGTCATTTCTAGATTTTTCTTTAAATCTTCATCTTCTGAGCTTCTGAGACTGGTAGCATTTTATCATAGTATCTCTTCTTGACTTCTATGCATGACCCTACTTTTCCAGTGAGTAATGTATCCTTAGAAATTAGAGAGCCTTTTAAGAGAAATGAATGTATATTTCAGGCCCATCATAAAGCTAACTAGATATTGTCTTTTTAAAAGGCAAGTTACCATTTTTAACTAGTGAAAAATCAGATTCATTGTACGTGTAACCCATGCCCAGTTTTTAAAATGTTCTAGTAACAGAAAATGGATACCCTTGAATAACAATTCATTTTTGTTGTTGTTGTTGTTAGCCATCAGTTGGTAATATACATATTGACACAGAGTATAAAATACTTATGTCGCTATTTATTAAAAGTATTAAATTGTACATTTTTCATAATTTCTCCCTTCATCTTAAGAGAATCTTCTTTTGTGAGTTTAAAGTGAGACTAGACAAATGACTTAATGACTAAAAATGACCAGTGTTTTCTCTAAAGCACTGGTGATCTGTCCTCTGCCCCCACCCCTATCCAACAATGTACTTCCTGTGTGTTTGTCTTCATTGTTCCCATATGGAAATGCAGAGTGATACAGAATCCTGGCAAAGTCTGAACTTTGGGTTTATGTGAGAATGTGTCTTTTCCTCAGATTCTAAAATGGCCTTTCTTGTCTAGGGATGTGCATTTCTAACAACCACGTCATTCAGCATTTCTCAACGCACACTATTGACATTGTGGAGGACTGTCCTGCGCACTGTAGGGTGTTTAACAGCCTCCCCGGCCTGAACCACACCCTCCCACCCCACCCAGTGTGACAATGAAAATTGTCTGTAGACATTGCCTAATATTTTCTGGGTGGCAAAGTCTCCCTTGTTGAGAACCACTGATGTAAATGTGGAAGAAAATTTCTTTCTGATGTTATTTACATCAGAGTTTGCTTAACTTATTTTTAATGGGTATCCAGATTTCATTCAGGCTTTCAGACATAGAAAAACATACAACAGTCTGTTTGACCTGTCCTCGTGGTGACTATACATGGTTTCTTCTGCCTTTATATGCTCTAATGGCCTAGAAAAACCCGCATCTAGTCCTCTCCCATCGAATTGTTAAGGATATTCTGTGCCGAGCCAGATTTCACATGCATTTCCATTCCATCCATCCCAGCACTCACAGTTTCCACAGCTACAGATTCCATTTCCTGCAATTAAATACACAGGAGAATCACTATCATGATAGAATGTACCAAGTTAATACATGCTATTATCAACCATGACTGTTCATAAGCAAAGCCATTCCATGCATCCTCTGAAAATGTTCTTATTGTGCAACCAGCTTATTATCTTATTAAGCAGCTATAAGAAATTTGATTTTTCAAACAATTAATGGCATCTACTTGGTGCTACTATCAAGTTAGTATCAACCTAATGGTGACCTTCAGTTTCACTCCAGCTGGGATTCCATGTCGTAATTTTGTTTTTATGTAGAGAGCAGGTTATGTGTAATTTATGAACAAATGCTAAAGAATGTGCAGCTCCTTGACATAGGATGGGGTAGGCTGAATAGCCAGCTTCTAGCTGGAGCCTTGTGTAGAAGGGATAGACAGAAGGGAATGTCTAACTTATTGACACACAAATACTCATCTTTTACCTTTAATTAGAAACAAGGAGAACAAATGTACATATCTCTATTTCCCCTGTGACTTGTTTAAGAACATGTATTTTATAACTAATTACAGTAACTCAGGATAGCAGTATCTATTATACTAAGTTGTTTTCATATTCCCATCTCCCCAGCACACACATATTCCATTCCCTAAAAACAACCAACACATCAACCAGCCTTGGTACCTGGGTCCTGTTTAAACTAATATTCCATTCTCCACATCATGCTCAAAGTGAAACAGTTGTCAAGAGAATTATTTTCTTTTTGCAATATATAAAACTGCATATATGTAAGTTGGGGGAAGTTACTTTGTGGAATCTCCCCCCAAATCATATAATTTGGGTGCACTCTTTTCATGCCTGGGAATAATGACAGTGCTTATTCACCAAAGCCCCCCACCTCCCGTTGCATACTTTATCTTGCTAGTTGGCCCTTGAGTACGTGGAAGGTCTCCTACCCAGTGATCTACAGCAATATGGGATGTGTGTCATTCACCTTTACTGCAAAATGTGGCATAGCTCAACTAGAGTAGGTCAGTAATGTACCTGTGCAAATGAGACCATCGTGCTTGTCGCAGTCCCTGTCATCACAGTCGCAGAATTCACCCGAAATATACCATTCTTCAGCAGAACAAATGCACTTTCCACAGTGACAAGAACCTGAAATCACAAAGGATATTATTAATTGTCACCACACAGCTGAAGGTTTCCGTCTAGAATAGAATACCATCGATGTACTGACAATCAGCTCCTAATAGCCTATCTTCCAAAAGTAAAAGTTTATGGAATAGCCAGTTGCTCAGAAGGGAACTTTACTTACAGTAATTCATAAAGGTTATCCAGGAAAGGCTTCATTATGGATCTAGACGGTTGCAATTAGCCTTGAGCAAATGTTCCATGGCTCAGTCTGGTTGAAATGTCAACGAGAGCAGAATGTGGCTGATTTTTTATAGATGGCCTTCCAAAAAGGTGTGCAAAAATAGATGTGATTTTTAAAAAAATAATTGAATCATGTTTTCAAAGTGTCTGTCCTTTAAAAGAATTGAATAATAAGTTCTATTAAGTGAGGGTGCATTTTATAATGAAAACAACTACTAAATTTGTGTTTATCACTTTGGATTTTTGTTTACACGATTTTCTTGAAGTAAGGACACACCTGCATTTTGGGTAGCTCATTAAGGTGTTCACACACACACACACACACACACACACACACAATCACTCATGTATATTTGACTTATCAAATCTCATCCTCAGGATTTCCTGCCATAATCCAGGAAAGCTCTAACCCCCAATGTTCATTTTTATGAGGCTCTTGATCCAACCAACTTTCTCATTACTTCACCCATTTCCCTCTTTTCACTTCCTACCTAATTAAAAACTTCCTCTTTGGTTATTAAAAGTATTTTGGTTTGCTGAGAAACAGTTTTATTAATGGCACACTTAGAAAAAATATATATGAATTAAATGGTGTCAAAGAGAGAAGAAAGTTCTTTCAGCCTAAATGTCTTCAACATGACAGGCTAAAAAGCCTCACGTGGCAAACTTTCTTCTACAACAGCAGTAATGAAACCTTTCAAATTAAAAATAAATACATATAGAAAGGTCTTCCTCTTCCTTCTGTCCTTGGATTGATTCTTCTTTCTAAATGCAATTTCTTTTTACTCAAGATGCCTATCATCTTAAGAGAATGTAAAGTAGAAAAAGGTTTTTTGACGTATTGAACAAAATTCCAGACTTGGTAAATTCAAAATATATTGGGAGGGGACAGGAATCAATCATTAGTGCCTCTATAAAACACAGTGGCTCAAAAGTAAGGTAACCACCTGGTTGATCAAAATGGTTAGAGAATAAAATTTTTATTTATTACTGCTGTCATGAAGGGATTCATATAAATGTGTCCCAGGCATTCAGCATACCATGCTGGTTCCTATTAATGGAAACCGGTATATGAATTTTAGCTGTAAGAATCCCCAACAGCCTAATTAAACTTCTGATATTCTTTGTCACACTTCTCAGGGTAAGGGAGTAGTCAGAATTAGTTACGTGCTGAGAACTGTGTTTACATTTATTACCTTCTTACTTGACTTCAGCATGGTTTCATTTACTTGTTTTACTGAGGGTCTAGGTTGACTTGCATGCTCTTGGGCAACTTAGACAACTTTCCGTCCTAATGGGTGACCAAGTACCCTGGAGCGGTTCCTTAGGACCCATAACCGGGCATCCCAGGCTAGTCTGTGAGAGTTCATAGTCTCATCCAGGTACAGTGTTTCTTTATTTAGAAATTTATTTATTCTAACTTTAAAGACTTTCTGTCAAATTTCTAAGCACAGAAATGTTCAACATTCAACTGTTCACTTTGCAAATGGTTAGAGAAATATAAGAAAACTTGGGGCATTTTATGACTTCATTAACATATCCTCAGAAGATATTAGATTTAGTGCTTTATTTCTGTGCATGGAGGAAGATTATTTGAAGAATTTGAAGAATTTTATTGTTTCTAAAATAGTATCTCCAAAATTTTTTCTACAACAGAAGTAGAAGTAAATGACTTTATATGTCCGTGATATTTATGTATTACACCTAGGATATCTCTCTCTCTCTTTTTTGCTGAAATTCATGAAAAAGTACCACATTTTATCTTTCAACTTGTCTCCTAGCTCCAGAACTATTTCGGTCACGGCTCTTGCTTCTGGAATGCTTAGCTTCAGGCCATAGTACAGTAATTTCCTAAAACTGGTAAGCTCAGCTAGAGTTAATATGGTATACATTGGTAGACCATTTGACAAGTAAATTCCATTTCCAAAAGTCTACTATTCACTAAAATACTTAGAATGAAAAATGGGGATTGATTTTGTATGTGCTATGAAAAACTAGCTTTTTTCTCGGTCAGCATTTTCCCCAGCTGTGTTGTTCCTTCCTGCCTGTCAATTCTCAGTGCATCTTAGAGGTAGAAAACTCTCCTCCTGCTTGTGAAGCTGGGAGTAGCAGAGCATGTAATAACATAGTGTGATCGTTATTAGGACGTCTTATAGCGCCTTTGTTATAGAGTGCTCCGGCTGCTTTCGTCAATAATCAGGGGTCAAATTGCCCATCTCTGGAAAGGGAAAATCTTAGGAAGAGGACTCTGTCAGACAGTATAAGCTACATGACTTCCAAGAGAGGACCAATTATTCATCTCAGCTAGACAGGTACCCACTTAAACCCATGAGACCCAGCCCAGCCATTGGGAGCAGCTGGTCCATCTTGGCAGGAACTCCAGGGTGGTAAATTCATGACCACGACACCACTGATCATTTATTTGTTTTCTCAGTATAAGGACCCTTTAGAATGCTCTGATCATCCTTCTGTGCTTTTTGCTGGCTACCATCCATGGGGAAATCAGCCACATTTTCTCATTTGTCTTCAGCGCATCCATAGGATTTAAGAAGGGAAAGAAATGAAATCCTTCTGCCTTCAAAGAGGAGAAAATGGACGTACAGAGAGAATAAGGGAATTCCCCAGGGCCACCTGGGCAATAAACAACAGTTAACCTAAGATTTCGATCCTGTTCAGTCTACTAGTTTATCTATCTATCTGCCTCTCTGTGATGCCTCCCACCAGAAAAACCTCATATAGTTTCAAAAAGTGAGTCGTGTGTTCCCACTGACAGACATAGTGAGTGAGGCAATTAAAACACTGGTTTAGCTCTGGCCGGTTTGGCTCAGCGGTTGGAGCGTCAGCCTGCGGTCCTGAGAGACCCAGGTTCGGTTCCCGCTAAGGGCACGTACCTCGGTTGCAGTTTGTCCCCGGCCCTGGTTGGTCGTGCGGGTGGCAGCCACTCGATGTGTCCCTTTCACTTCGATGTTTCTCTCTCTCTCTCTCTTCCTCTCTCTCCCTCCCACTCTATCTGAACAAAAAATGAAAAAATGTCCTTGGGTGAGGATAAAAAAACAAACAAACAAAAAAACACTGGTTTAGTCTGGTTTTCGAAGCCTCATTTTTACCTTGTCTCTTTCCACGGATGGAGAATCAGCCAGGGTGGGTGGAAGTTAGGGCTAAGTAGGTGGGTGGGTGGGTGTACCATGGACTTATCCTGGTGATGGGGTACTCCACAGTGTCACTGTGAGTGTACTAGGGAGACATTTCCTGACAGGCAATTACAGCCATCATCGGGAAACATCTTTAAGAATGTTAGAGGTGGTGACCTGGACCTAGGTGGTTACCAAGGTGAAAAAGTTATTATGTACTCTGGGATACAAATAAACATCCAGACAAACAAAAATAAACAAACAGATGAACAAACGGCCGATGAATAATTATATTGTGTATTCAGCAAAGGTAGCTCCACAGAGAGGAGACCTGGCTCCAAGCTCATCTCTCTGGTTATTCACAAAAGCAGTTTGAGTGTAAGGACGAGCACCTTGGTTAGCGGCCCCATTAACAAAGCGGACTTTCTTTTCCATTCATCAAGCCTGACAAAATGCTGCAACCTGACACCCCAGCAGGCAGTTTTCACCATTGTACTAACGACTCCATCAGTTGTGAAGGTCACAACAATGTATCTTGTTTTAAATTTTTCTATGGAGTGATTTATTGTCTTGGCTATAAATTTGTAAAGAAATAAAACGCTATTTCTTCATCGTCTCCTGAGGTGACGGCTTTATTCGCAGCTCAGGGGAGTGCATGTTTCAGATCTGCCTTTCTGGTGGAAACAGTCGGGTACCAGCTACTGGGTGGTGTGTGCCATGGTGGCCTCATGCCCGCTGCGCCTACCTGTCCCCTAAGGGGGGAAAGAAAAAACACTCCAATGTCCTTTGGGTTCTCATTCATAATTTTGAGGAAAAGTGTATGGAATTCTGGCAAGTCCATGAACTCTATTAAGAAATACCTGGTCCCAGCAATGTAAGTTGGAATAAGTTTCTCTTCTCTGATACCATGTCCAATACCGGTAGCCTCTTTCATGAGCTACTTTTTCTGTGGTTCTTTAGGGGGTCGTGGGGAGGGACCCTCCATGGGGACAGAAATAACTGTTGCATCCCCACCATTCCCTGTGCATGGAAGATCACAGTTCCATGGTCTCGGTTAGTCTCTTTCTTCTGTAACCCAGCGCTGATGTCTTCAGAATAAGAGGAGAGAAAGGAGCCTACAGCCAGCTGGAGACAATAGAATGCCCACCACCAAGGCCAGCCTCGAAGCATGCAGCCTTGAGGCAGCTTTTACACTCATTCCCTTTTGAGTTTAAAGACTAAAAACTCTGTATCCACTGAAGGATAAACAAATAGTTTTGAATATACGCTGTCAGCTCTTCACCGATCTGCAGATATAATTCCATCACCTAAAGCAAACAATTTGAAAGAGGCATTAACCAGAGACCTTTTCTTGTTTTATTTTGAGAAAATGCTGCTGGGTTCACCCCTCCCACCCCTTTTTATTTTTATTTCTTAGCATTTTCTACGTTTATGGTGCTGAAAAATAAGAATTCCTCTTCAGAATGTAATGACTTTAATAAAAAAATGTTTATTTCTTGAAAACAAATTACTCCTCTTTTTGCATGGACTTCAGTTTAGGAACCGACACACTGGTATTCACCACACAGGTGAGCATGGCTTTGTGCACCTGTGAATGGATATAACTAGCAGAGACCCACTTATGCATAATGTCAATTACTTCATAGCATGTCTGGTAAACATGCACACACACACATAAAACAGTTGATTTTTTAAATAAGCAAATATAAACAAGCACACCAATGTTACAATACAAGAGTTTCCTCATTCAATGGAGTTTCTATGAAAAGTTAATATCCTTATCCCAAGGATAAGGCCATCATGAAAAAGGATCTAAACGTTAGGGTTCTGTGTTTGAAGCTATACTTGGTCGGGGGTGGAGGTGATCTAATTGAGACAAATTAATCATTCTCAGTACTTTTGTGTACACAGGACACTCCTTTCTGCTCTGATAACATTTCCTTTGTCCTTCCTGCTTCCCCTTTGAAGATTAATTCTATCCCTACCCCCTTTGCTGTTTCTTTGTTAATCTCTTAATCGCTTCCTCAGCAATTCCTTCCCTCTGTCTTCTTTCTTTCTTTATTTATGAATTTATTTATTTATTTATTTATTTATTTATTTTATTTATTGTTAATCCTCATCTGAGAACATTTTCCATTGATTTTTAGGGAGTGGAAGGGAGGGAGGGAGGAAGAGAGAGAAACATCAATGTGATAGAGATACATTAATAGGTTGCTCCTGCACAACTCCACCTGAGGTAGGGAATAGAACCCACAACCCAGGCATGTGCCCTTGACTAGAATTGAACCCAAGACACACTTTGGTCTGCAGGCTGACACTCTAACCACTGAGCCAAGCAGCCAAGGCTGTCTTTTCCTTTCAACCTCTCTTTCCTCCTCCCAACAGAATTTCTTTCTTGCTTTTTTTTTTTAAAGATTTTTTAAATTGATTTTTAGAGAGAGAGGAAGGAAGAAGGAGAGAAAGAAACATCAGTCAGCTGCCTCCAGCATGCCCCCTATCCCAGACCAAACCTGTAACTTGGGCAAGTGCCCTGGCTAGGAATCGAAACAGGGACTTTCAGTGCAAAGGACGACACCCAATCAAGAGCCACAATGACCAGGGCCAGGGCCCAGCAAAACTTCTTGAACCTAAAGCAAGTGTTTCCAGCACCTGAGGTCCCCTGAGAACTGCAATGGTGGGACATTTGTTGGGACATGGAATTAGAATGAACCGTATAGAACAAATGGGAACAAAGTGATTGCTTTAAACCTGTGTGAGTGCTGCTGGCTGCTGCAATGGCATCAGGTGGAAGGCTCGGCCTCCTTGCCAGCACACTGTAAACACCAGCCTCAAACGCAGAGTTCCCGGAAACCAAGGACATGGCTGTCTATTGAAATGAGCATGTTTATATCCATTTTCAACCTTCCTCCTGGCACCATATGTGGTCACAACATCCAACTGATTTTATCTTTCTAATTACGTCAAGATGTCTCTTTCATCCGGATAGCATTGGCTTTGAGTGACAGGTAAAGCAACAGCTGCAGCTAGGGGCACATCCCTGAGGTCAATTCTGCTTCTGAGACCTCCTCAGCCGACTGGCTTTGCTTCACTGTGTCTTCTTCAGAAAGATGTTTACCTGCTCCTCCTGACCCAGGGTAGGTGTTGGAGGGTAAATGCAGCATCAGCTATGAAAGTCTGAAAAGGCAGTGGTTTGTTCTGCAAGGAGGCAACTGAGCCAAAGAGGGGGGGCTGGGAAATGACATCCAGCTCCAGGCAGGGCAGCTCTCTAATGTTTAGTGAGAATGCCACGAGCTGCCAGAGCGTTGTGTGCAGTTCTGGACTCTGCTATGTCACAGGTGAACTCAGTGATTATACTTTTGCCGTTTGAGGGGGGGCCTATTCAGTACCCAGCATATCCTATTGTACTTTCTTCTTTAGACAATTAGTAACTGTATCTCATTCACAATGACGTTGTATACAAGTGGCTTAAGATCTTTTCACATGCAGCCCACCTCACCCAACTTCATTTGCTTGGATGCTGAACTTCACGTAGTTAACATTCAAGCTTCATGTCTGGTACCAGCAGAGGACAGAGTGATTCTCATTCACGCAAAGTGCAGTCTGAAAAAGATGTTTGCTGTGTGCTGCTGTGCAAACCGTGTGTCACCACAGGGATTCAGTCCAAGCTCCGGCAGATACTCACCCTTTCCCGAGCACAAGATGCCATCTGCTGATTCACACAAACTCTTGCTCAGTTCCTCCGTCACGTTGCACTTCCTGGGATGCTGGCAGAGCTTTCCAAACCAGCCTCTCTCACAAACGCAGCGACCACAGGAGCACGTGCCGTGGCCTGCGAAGCAATCACGGGGGGGTGAGAGAAGGAGAGGGGTAAATATCTGGCTGCATCGCAGTTTTTAAGGAGGAAACATGTAAACCATAGGATCTGGTTTTCTATCCAGCAAACACATTTTCCCTTTATGCTTAGTCAGCTGAGCGTTTAACAGCTTAAAAGAACTTCACAACAAAGTTCTAGCGTCACGTAATGTATTTGAATGTAGCAAAGGAGATGTACTCAAGAGAGAAAGAAATCTTGAAGCAATTTAAAATGGAATTTTACCACCCTTTCTTGATACAAAATATGTCATTTGAGTTTTTATCAGTATGGAGTCTAGATACTTCACTGTGCACATCATGACACCCAGACTAATGGGCAAGGCTAGTCACCGGACCATTGATGCAACATTTATTGATTGTAATCCTACTGTTTATATATAAAAACAAGAGGTTAACTTCCAAAAGAATGGCATTTGGTATTATATTTCTTTGTATACCTTTCTGCTTATTAATAAGAACTGATATAAGAGTAAGTTATCATGTCTCTCTATTATTGTCTAGAAGTTAAAAACAGCATGAGGTTTTAATTCATATCTCAAACTTCCTTTTCCTTTTGTTTCTGTCATTGGCTCCTGGTTTGGGAAATGTTTATCTTTTGGTAATATAAACAACATTGTATTTGTGACAGTTATACATTGGCATGTACATCTGCCTAGTTGCTTGCCACCAACACCCTATGAGATTGTATTATTTTCCATTTTAGTTTTTTGTTTCCAATCAATGCTGTATCCTTTTTCTTATATGTGTATTATCTTATAGCCAGATCACTCCAGACAGACAGACAAACAGCTATTTGTTTGGCAAAATTTTACTGAGCCTCTATTATGAACAGTGCATGTTGGTAAGCACCAGGGTATGCAAAATCAAGTATCAAGGACACAGTTGTCCCTCCAGGGACACATAAAATCATCCCTCACACTGATCAGCCCCTCTGGGCCTGTTGACACCATTCGGCCTTGACCATTTGTCGTGGCAGGACCTTCAAGAGTAAACCTATCCCATCCGCTGCACTCAGCTTTGCACAAGGAGGGATTGGGGGGTCAATGCTTAATTGTTTACAATTCATTGTAATGATTAATTTTACCTAACCTCCCACAAACCCAGGTAAGATTTTTCCATAACACATGATCATCTGGAAGTTTATGGAAAGCAAATGGGAGGCAAACTCAAAAGATACCTGGAATAACAGACCTATTTCCAACGGCCTCCTCTTATCCATACATTGATTTACTAAATTTACCCTCACAGCCCTTTGATTAAGGTATTATCCCCATTGTACAGTCAAGAAATTGAGGTCCAGAGAAACAAACAACTTTACCCCAAAGCACATGGCTCAGCCACACAGAATCAGACCTCAACTTCAATTTCTCCGATTGCAATGTCCACACTTTCTCTACTGTCACCTTGCCACTATAGTTCATTTTGGGAAATGAATGACGATTACCAATTTGAGACAACTAGAAAACGTTTTCTTAATTCCTATCTTCTTTAGCTGCTACATAGTTTGAAGGTATATATTTGACATTCAGGAGCATTTTCTTCTTAAAAAATGTCTCGTGTATTGGTTTTCATGACGTTGGACTCTCCTTACCCTTCCAACTCTCCTCCATTGTCTACTTCTTCAATCACCCTTTATTTCTATACTTTCATGTTTGAAAAATTCATCACATTACAGGATTTCTGCTAATTCAATGATCACAGGACTGTACCACACCTGCGATTCCATATTTTGTGTTCTACTAGACTAGATTCAAAATTGATACTTTTCACCTTGATGGGTTTTGCTCAGTGATTAGAGTGTCAGCCAGTGCACCGAAGGGTCAAAAGTTTCATTCCCGGTCAAGGGCATTCACCTGGGTTGGAGTTTTGACCCCCAGCTCTGGTCCAAGTGTATGTGGGAGGCAACCAATCAATGTGTCTCTTTCACATCGATGTTTCTTTCTCTGTCTCCTTCTCTGTCCCCACCTCTCCCTCCTTTCCACTCTCTAAAAATCAATGGAAAAATAACCTCAGCTGAGGATTAAAAAAAAAAAAAGAAGTATACTTCTCAATCTGCACATATAATTTTCCTTCTAAAAACTGTTCTGTGTTGTCCATTTATTTTAAGGATACAGTTTTCCTTCCGACCAGTTCAAAATGTTTTCAATCACATTTGAATCCCTGCTAATCCCCGCATGTAAACTGTTGCCAAGTCCTGGTGCAACTACTCAAAATACCCACTCATATCTCATCATAACCCTTTGAGAAACCTTCCTATCATGTCTTTCTCCAATATTCTTGCTCACACCTCATATTACATCACTCTGCTCACATCACAGCCTTGAGATCTCATGCTGTATGACTCTAATGTTTAGGAGATGAAGTTCACCCACTTTAGCCTTCCTTATGTTTTAGATTCCTGAAATAGAGTCCCAAGCTACATGTCCAGCCTTACAATCTCTCCTCCTCTCCACTTGCATAGAACTCTTGATTTTACCAAATGGACCTAGTTCTTCTCTATAACATTCCTTGAGCTTTTCTGACTTTGTGCCATTGTTTCGATAAAAATACTGTCCCCCTACTAAACACATCAGGTCCTGCTTAGTTTTCAAACCTCTGTGAAGACTTTTCTAATATCCCCAAGTGAAATTCATTTTCTCCTCTGAATTCCTATACTACCTTATTCTTCAACTCTATTGTGGAACTTTTTGACTTCCACCTTGTGGTATGTAGTTATCAATAAAATAAACCCATTCCTTGACTGTGAATGCCTTGAGACCGGGAGTCCCTTCTGACCCGTCGCTGTAACCTTCAGAGTGCCAAACACATTGCTTTTGTCATAGCGGATCCTCAAAATACATTTTTAGATTGAAGTTATGTTTTAAACAACATCTCCTAATTTTAAAAAATAAATCACAATCAAGAAATGTAAAATGAATCCAGGACATGTTTACAGATCATCTGGTTAAAGAATTGTCCTTCAAGACCAGTGGACCATTCTTAGATGACTATTTTATTTCTACATTCTGCAAAGTGAACTTAGAGAATTAGTGTCCCCTAACAGCTACACATTCAGTCAATAGTTATTAAATTGACTATATCTTGACTTCTCCAATAAAACAAAAGTCCACTTAAAGTGAGGTCTACTTAAGAAGTTAAAAAAAGTTGTCCATCTTTGGGGGCAGATAATCTGAGGTACAAAATAAGTAAGAAAGCAATAGAGAGCTTCTAGTACCATATCCTTTCCAAATGTCCATGTTTTTTACTGACTCGGGTTAGTAAGAATTATAATCAATTTACATAATTAGACTTACTAAATCTTTATTGCAGAGAACAGCATTCTACCTCTGACTCAGAATATCATTGATAATCTCAATGCAAGGATAGGCAATTGTTAGTTCATTTATCACATCTTTCTACATTAGGTTGGCATCTAGCCCAGACAATAGTAAAAATGCATTGGTAGTTACATGTTTTGATTTGACATTTACATAGTTTCCCTTTAGTTAGAAACATTTTTAAATGTTTTAAATAACACTTCTGTATAAACTCTAATAATTTTAGTCATACATTCAAGAGCTGTTTATTGTGCACCAGGCCTCATACTAGACCCATCCTTATGGTGCGTTCAGTTCACTAGGGGAGAAAACAAGTAGCAACAAGTGAACAAATGCACTTGAGCTATAAAATAATTAAAAATGGTGCCAGGATATTCAACAGTGAGAACACTGTTTACTGGAATTGTCAGGGAATGGCTTGTGATACCCAAAGGATGAGAAGCGGCCATAGAAGCAATATTCCAAGAAAGCTAATGAAAGTTCTTGGAATAAGAAAGAACTTGGCATGTTGCAGGCAGAGATGGAAGGCCAGTGTGTTTGTAGAAAAAAATGAGTAAGAAAAATTGAATAACTAATAAGTTGCAGAATATAACAAACTGTTTATTCTTGGTAAGGAATCTAAATTTTATTCTAATAGAAACAGAAAATCATAGAAGAGCATTAAGCAAGAGTGATGTGATAGAATTTACAATTTGTACATTTATTTTGACAGCTAAGTGTGAGAAATTAAGGTATGTTGGGAAGAAGTGAGTATGGGAAAATGAGAGACTATTGTAATAGTCCAAGTAAAAAGTGATAGAGGCTTAAAGTAGGATGGGGCAGGACAAGTGGAGAGAAGTGGATGGAGATCTACTATGGTGGTGATGCCAATAACACTTGTTGTTGAGCTGGTTGTGGCAGGTGAAAGAAAGAGAGAATTCATTTTCTGACTAGAAAATATGTTGAATAGTGATGCTATTGATTAGCTATGGAAGCTGTAGGAGGGAGAGATTGAGAGTAGCAAATCGGCTCTGTTTTGAGCCTCATCTATTGACTTAAAGTTGTTTTTCTCTGTAGGAATTTTTTTATTGAGCAATTTACCTAAGAGTGGAAATCTGGGGTCTTAGAGTACGTGTAAGTCCATCTTGACGAGATACTACCAACGAGTTTCTGAAAGTGGTTATGACAAGCGCACCTGCTATGAAAGTGTGGAAGTCCAGTCGCTCTCCACCTTCATCAGAGGCACTGTCTGCAGGTTTATGTTGTCATTTATTCACGTTTTGTTTTCCCTTTACTATTTTACATGCGATATCCTCAAAACAACCTCTTGGAAAGTAAAGGAAGTGATTGACACAAGCCTGGCGTTGAGGACGGGTTAGGGCTAGCTGTGTACATGCTGCACTCTCTGAGAGTAGATGGCACTTAAAGCTCTGGGAGTCAATGAGCCACCAAGGGAGAAACTCCAGTGTTTAGGGATAAGGTAGAGGGTGAAGCCAGGCAAGTATGAACATTTAGGATAGGAGGAGAAAAATGAGATGATTGTATTGTCTCATAAAATGACAAAGAAGGCCATTAAGAAAGCCTACCAAATGGAATGATCCTGAAAATTGGTGTTAAGAAAATAAGACCGTGACAGTGGTTTCAGTCAGCTTTTGCTGGACCAATCCTGCTCTGTTGCCACCTAGGCCCCTGAGTAGATCTCCTAGGGTATGCAGAACTATCATAGAACCATATATACATTATATACATATATTATTCAGTGAGAACACTGTCTCTGTGGTAGACTGCACTTAGAAGATAAGTTATCTTTTTTATTTATTTTTCTCTTGATTGATTCTAGAGAGAGAAAGGGACAGGGAAAGAGAGATGAAACATCGATGAGAGAAAACATCAATTGGCCACCTCCTGCATGCCCTCCAGTGGGATTTGTGCCCACAACCTGGGCATGTGCCCTGACTGGGAATCAAACCAGCGACCTCTTGGTGCGTGGGTCGACGCTCAACCACTGAGCCACACTGGCCGGGAGATAAGCTATCTTCTTATAAGTGGACAATAATAAATCATTCTCGAACAAACATGAAGAAAGAGCCAGCCTAATGAACCACTTGAAGTATACTACATGTGCCTTCACCTGACTTCCCAGGTGTCCCCACAGGAGAGGAGTTTTCCGTTCTGTCTCCGTGCCAGCATCATTCATCCTGTCCCAAATGCTTACCCCCATCAGTGCCTCCCGTTCCTAGTCCTGTTTCCTCCCCCACACCAAAATATTCGAGCATGCTCTAGACCTGTGCTGTCCAATTTAAATTTATTACGTAAAATTTAGAATTCAGTTTCCCAGTTTCACTGGTAACATTTGAAGTGCTCAGTTGCCACATATGACCAATGGCGACTGTGTTGAATAATTGTCATCTGTTTTTTTTTTTTTTCTTTTTACTCCTCAACCAAGGATATTTTTATATTTATCATCAGATAGAGTGGGAGGAAAGAGGGAGAGAGAAACATCGATGTGAGAGAGACACATCTCACATCGACTGGTTGCCTCTCATGGGACCCGAGCAGGGCTGGGGATGAATTGCAACCAAGGTATGTGCCCTTGACCAGAATCGAACCCATGACTCATTGGTCCGCAGGCCGACGCTCTAACCACTGAGCAAAACTGGCCAGGGCAGAACATTTTCATCTTTGAAAGTTCTAATGAACGGTGCTGTCCTAGACATGATTTTTTCCAATGAAATTCACGGCTCAGAGACATTTCCTTAAATACTGCAATGATAGTTCTTAACTGGGAAACTGAGACATGAATGAACACTAATTATATCAGATATGATATTCTGCCTGGCTAATATTCTTCTGAGTGGCTAATATTCTTCTCCCCTTGTTACCATTAAGAGAGCCCCCTTCCAGGGAAATTATAATATGTCCATATGGAAGACGTTTTATTATGCAAGTTCCTTTTGACCTAGAGGTACTCCTAGGAGAAAGCTCTAATAAATGAGATATAAGAGAACACTTTCTGGGCAAGGTTTCCAAGAAAGTGATTGTCTTCCAAAGCAAATAGGACAAACTCAGTCAGCAGGTGTCTTTTGTCCTTTGTCTTTTTTTCTTCCCCTTTCTTCTTTCCTAGAAGATGGACACAGCTGGAGGTTTACCAGGAGCATGATAATAAAAGTCACACTGGAAGGGCAAAGTGTAAAGGAACAGAGGAGGGGTATGAGATGTTGCTGGGTCTCAGGTAGTCACCTCAAGATCCATCTTGGAAGTGACAACGTACTGACTTCTTTGTGTAAATTACCTTCAGCCAACCACAGTCCTAACTGGTACATTTATAAACTGAGGCAAGAGGTTTGTGATTTTAACATGTAATTTGGGAACAATTCCACTACTGACTATATTGCCCAGGTGAAAAAGTCTTGGTCTGAGTGAGTGGTCTGGGGTCTTCCTCCATCTGAGAAGTCCCACGGTGCTGGGCTCCCTGAGCTCACACTCTCAGGCTACACAAGCTCCTTCCAGTTGCAGCTACGAACTAAGAACTCCCTGAAGAAATGTAAACTGATGGTGTAATTAAGAGGTGGCTCTTCATTATCCCCACTTGGTTTTTAAATTGGACTCGTGGGCAACTATTCCAGGAGCACAGAAGGAAGAAAAAAAGCAATAAGCAGTCCATTTCTTATTCCCATCCTGGATAGGAGAGGATAGGAAAGAGGGCTCTGGTTAAGCTTATTTTGGCTAAAAACAAACACACGTGAGTCAACCTGTAGATATATTTTCTTTTGTGAAAATTAAAGTTCTATACCACTAAACAATGAGTCCATCTTAAGGACTATCATTCTGGACAATGCATAATTTTTCAGTAATGACTAATCTGATTTTAAAAATCCATGCATTCATAGGTCATGTAAAATTTTTATTGTTAATAAGATGTTTTGAGAGGGTCCACATATGTCTCTATGATCATTGAACATGACTCTCTAATAAGTTAATTAAATGGAGAATGGTCTTACTTTATACTGACTTTTCTTTTAGCCAGTCATTTTCAGGTTGTAATTTTGGTGTAATCAAACCTGAACTGCTTAGAATTATGCAATTACTTCCACTCACCTTCAGGTACAATAGCTCATTTATCCCAGCCTGTCAGAACTGGTTTAATCATCATCAGTGTTATTGCCAGGAAGGTGGATAAACAATACTAGCTATCAGTTCTCCGGAACCTACTGATTAGGTAGGTTTACAGATGTTTTGGGTTTTACTATTTGTTGTTTGCTGAAATGCTGCTTTGGAGTCAGGGACCTGGATGCTGCTCTGAACACACAGTGGACACACAGGGTTCTAGTTCATCCCTCCAGGTGAAAAGCTACTCGAGTGATGACTCAGTGTCTGGTGGTGAACTGAGAAATTACCCAAGTTAGTGATTCTCAATTTTCTTTTCCTCTGGAGCCACACTAGAAGGATGATGTTGATGAGTTTCACACACTCATAGCAGTAAGATCCATTCACCACTGTCTGCCACATGATGGGAGACTAAAGGCTTTGAACAAAGTAGTTGACGTTCCTTCCCTGACACACGGAAATGCTGACTTACAGGATACCAACCAACTTCCTTCCAAAACACTTTGTAACTAGTGCCTCAAGATATTTTAGACAGATGGATTGTTTTGTCCTGTTATGTAGATGGACACTTCAATCTTTTGCTTTCCATTACACACACAGGGCATTCAGTGATTACCCATGTATCACATAATACCTGGCACTTTTTATTCTTTATGTTTCTTTCTTACCATAAAGCCAATAAGTGGGCGTTATTCTTATTGTACACATGATGAAACCAAGGCAGAGAGACCAAATGGCCCATCCAAGTTATGACAACTAGTAGGAAATAGAGCCAGAGTCCAAATGCTGGTCTTTTTGAATATGAGGTTCATGTTCATTTTGCTGCTGGGCATTGCCTTACATTGCTTAGAAGAAAATGGTTACTTCTGTTCACTCAATTGTCATGTGAAAAATTGTACTCGAGTGTCTGCACACACTAACTGAAGCAACTGAACATACCATAGGATGTGCGCTTTCTCCACACAAATTATCAAAATACCCAAAGAAGTTTCATAAATCTAGATTCAGAAAAAAATTCTACCCCTCAAAAATACAAAACAAAACAAACAAAACAAAAAACCCACCCAGGCTCAGTGGATAGAGCGTCGGTCCATGCACCAAAAGGTCTTAGGTTCGATTCCCTGTCAAGAGTATATATCTGGGTTGCAGGTTCAAGCCCGGGTACCCAGTCAGGTCTTGTGCAGGAGGCAACAAATCAATCTCTCTCTCTCTCAAAATCAATGGAAAAAATATTCTTGAGAAAGGGTTAACAAAAACAAAACAAACAAACAAAAAAACAAAAAAACCACACACACACACGCGTGCACACACACACACAAAACCTAGAAGGAAATACAAAAAAAATTTAGTACTAAAAGTACTATAGGTTCAAACATGTTAAGTAATGGCTTGTCTCTTGTATTTTCCTTACAGAGAATAGGTGAGACATAAAATGCAAGACTATAATAGTCAAGGCTCTTATAATTTCTTTAATGATGCACTGTGCAAAAATTACCTGTGAATTAAAATCATAGTACCTTTACTATCTGTTGTGAAGAAGTCAGAATTTGAGGCCAAGTGCAAAGCTAATGCAGGTGATATTTCCAGTGAGGTTCAAGGTGAGTGACATGAGTCCCCATTATTCGAAGATTCCATGTTTGAGAATTTGTTTACTTACTAAAATGTCTTTGTAGTTCCCAAATAAATACTCATGAAGCTTTCCAGGACATTTGAGAACACAGGCAGAATGGTGAAAAAAATCGAGTTGACTGAGGTTTACATTCCCAGCTAAGGTCAAAGAAGGTCATGCTCTGCCTTCTACTTCAGTTCTCACACTGTAAAATAGTGCCATGCTTTTAACATTTCTGTGCCTTAGTGATTTTGATATTTAAGATAGCTTCTAGCTGTAGTGCTGCAGTGTTATCCAGTGTTCCTAAGTGCAAAAAGGCTGTGAGGTGCCTTACTGAAAAAAATACATGTGTTATGTCATCTTTGTTCAGGCATGAGTTAAACGGCTGTTGGCCATGAGTTCGATGTTAATGAGTCAACGATATATTATGCAAGATGTCTCTGAACAGCAACACACAAAAAGCAAGGTTTTGTATTATTGATCTATTGATGAAAATGCAGTGACCAGAAGCAGGACCTTAGCCCTGTATTTCCCTTAGGAGCAATGATTCAGCAGCATTCACTAATTCAGTGTACACAGTGACGTTATGGACCATAACCACCGTGAATAATAAGAATTGACTGTGTCTTGCGCCTATCTTGTTGAGGAATACTAAGCAGAGTGTCTGTGTGGATTGTAAATTATATGTAGCTTTTCTAGCTTTGTGTTACTCAGGATAAACATGAGCATGAAGATATTGCACCCTCTCCATCCTGCAACTCTTTGTCCAAGCAATAGGACTAACCATCACCAGGAAAGATGAAGAAGTGAATAAAAAGGAAAACAAATAACCACTCAGTGGAATGTGCAAAGGATATGTAGATGTAACTGGTTTCTATAATATCAATCATTTCAACCAAGTCACCAGAGTAGATGGGCAAGGAGACCCATGTGAGGTGACACTGTATGTCAGAGGAGATGACAATGATAATAAGAGAAAAGATGTGCAGATGGCATTCTTCAGGTGCCAGGGAGGGTTTCTATGCAGCACTCAGAATTAAATGAGTCAGGACACATAATGTACTTCACAGAAAGACTCTATTCTGCTTAGATACTTCTGGTAACTAATACCAGTGAAGGGATCATCTAAACTAAAAGTAACATTGGGATAAAGTCAAAACAGTTGAATGTCACTCTGGGGAAAAGTGTGATATAGAGGAAAATTTGTGAACTGTATGTCAGCGTTCAAATCCTGTGTCTACCACTTTTTAGTTACAGGACATCCACGCCTCAAATCTCACTCACTTGGTCTAGGTGGCTGGCATGAGGACTGGGTGAGATACACCACCTGACACAATAGTCTTTACAAAGGGCCTCTGCCTTGGCTGGCAAAGAGGAGAAAGAGGAAAGTTTTGGTCAATGTGCAAATGATTTATAGTTGGTTAGAGAGAACAGATAGATATACATGGATATTGGATAGAGGGTAGTGATAGTGTCCCTGCCTTTCATATGTTGTAACCTCTATTTTGTTTTGTCCCAATAAAGTGCCCAATTGCATTACGATAATTATCTTGAAGAGATACAGCTATATTTGTTTAGTCTGATTCCACATCCAGTTCACCTTAGTTGGACCAGAAACCTGGAAGGAGCTGTAATCAGCATGTATCATCTCTATCAGGTTTTGCAAGACTGAACTGTGAGAAGAATGTTGACTCCCATTCCCTCCCCTGGATGAAGACCAGGTAGACACTATCAACCTCCTACCTCTGAAACTCTCAGTTTTGCTGTGTTACCTCTGCTGACCACATTCTCTCTGTCTCATCCTTTCTTTGCAGTTTCATGCTTTTAGTAATCTCTTCTTTGGGTCTCAGTGCCATCATGGGAACTGATATACTGTGTGTCTCCTGTAATTTTGTAATTAAACTTAGGGAGTTATCTTACTGCTTTTTTTTTTTTCAAGTTTAGAGGTGATACTTCCTTCAGTATTTATGAGTTGAGTAATAAAAAATTACTTTAAATTGCTCAGTGGCAACAAAGCCTTTTACTATCGCTATCGAACTCCATTTAGTTTCAGCCATCCTATGTCAATAGCATACTATGTACTTTCACATGCCCCTAAATCAAGAGTCCAAGAACATAAAGGTCATTGCAAACGTAACTGTATATTGCTTTGAAGTCTAATTGTATATTTGTTTTTGTTGACTTTTTTTTTTCCAACATTGTTTTCAAGGTAAGTAAAATAAGAAAGGCAGGGGAAGCAAGTCGCATGTAGTAGCAAAGGGCTGTTAATTGTTCACCTCCACAGACCACACCGTCGAGGTCTTCACAGCGGCGGTCATCGCACTCGCACGTCTTCCCATACACCCTGCGGTCCCCCGGCGGGTAGCACGTACATTTGCCACATTCACATTTACCTGCCAAATACAAAGGGAGGGCACTTTCACTAGGGGCTCACAGACCCAGCCAGTCTTTCAAAGGAAACAAGCACATTATTAAACCCAGACCTCCTGGACCAGTTTTAGGCAGTGCCTGATTGTAGTCCAGCAAATAACTTTTCTTAACCCCCTCCGGTTAGCTGAAGGCCAAACACAAATGCCAAGGTGGTGGGGTAAACGTGGCAATAGCTGGCTCAGACGTCATTTGCCTGGAGTACTTTCTACCTTTTGTTTCATTCATACTGGAAACCAATTCAGTTGCTAAACTGTCTGCGTATTTCATGTGTTGGATGAACCCATTTAACACAACTGAATGGATTTTACATATTTTGACAAATTTAGCGTAATGTGGTCATTTAAAAATATTTTTATTTTGGGTGTATCTACACATAAAAAATATTTATTGGTACATTGCAACATGACATTTTAGTGATTGTCTGGCATCGGTTTTAAACTTCATAAAACACATTTTGACATGGAGCATGTGTCAAAGCCGTGACCTAAATAGCTATCATTCTGGGCTTAAAAACTCAATGTCTAAACATTTTCTTTGGAATAAGTTTGGTTCATGGTTCAGGTATTCCTTATTATCATTATGACGTTCATCATCATTTCTTGAGCTGTAAATAGGTGTCAAACATTTTAACTCCTCAAAGTCTGCCCAGCGGGTGTGGCTCAGTGGTTGAGCCCTGACCCAAGCACCCAGAGGTCACCGATTCCATTTCCTGTCAGGGCACATGCCCAGGTTGTGGGCCCAATACCCAGTGGGGGGTATGGAGGAGGCAGCCAATCAGTGTTCTCTCTCATTGATGTTTCTATCTCTCTCTTCCTCTCCCTTCCTCTCTCTCTCTCAAAAAAAAAAAAAAATCAATAAAGAAAACATTTTTTAACATATATTATTCTTTAAATTCCATCCTTTTGTTTTCATAATGCCACACACTGACTAGCATTAGCACTATCATTTTACTAAAACAGGAAACGGAGAGATACTGAGGTGTAGTTACTTTCAATGGTGACCCAGCTTGTAATTTATATCCATTCTCATTAATTTTACAGTGTGAACACTTAACCATTAAACCATGCTGCACCTTAATGTACTCATAACACAGCACCAGATGATGGTATGAAAAAGTAAATTCCTTTTGTTTGAGGAATTTGTACTGGTTTGCCAAAATTTCAGCTGGGTAACTACTTTGAGACATCTGTTCCTCTCTGTCGTTAGCCAGCCATCATAATTACACACCCACTGAAATGATCATGAGATGCTTCGGGGCTGACCCCACAATGTTGTTAGTCATTCTGTTGCTGCGTTTGTATCTTGTTAAAGAAATTCTGAGTTGGTACATGATAGAAGAAAGAAAATTAGTATTTAGAATCATGTAATTTCAGAGCTGTAATTAAAGATAATCTAATGCAATGATTCATAATCTTTTGAGGCAGAAGTGTTGGGGTCATAATCCCTTTGAGAAGTTGGTGAAAGACATGGCAATAGATACTCTTGTTCTGGCTGCCCTTCAACCAGTCTGTCTTTCTACTTGGAGGCCGTCCCAAGTTCAGCAGAAGACAGAGCCCCTGTCCTGGCCCAGTGCAATTCCCTCTGCCTGTGCCCTGGTGGGCAGAACAGGGACACACCAGACACTCTCAGCAGGACTTTGACTTTTGAAGGTGACTGCAAAGGCACAGGGTCTGTGCAACAGCACAGTCAGGAGTGTCCAGGAGCAGTGTGTTTGGCACATAGCTGCTGGAGTTCCAAAGTGGTGGCAGCAGGGTCTGGTTCTTGGCAGTGCCTTGCTTCCCTGGAGTGCTGCATGAGCTGATTGTCCAAGATTGCATTCTGAGCCTAACCGCTTCCAATAAAACCCCTTTTCATTCCAGTTCATGAAGTCGGTTTCTGTTGTTTGCTATCAAGAACTCAAACTGGTAGCCCTCGGATCTCTCCCTGGAAAAATATACCATCCCACACTTATTTATTTATTTTTAATGCCAAGAAGATCCATGATTTAATAGATGAGGGCATTCAAACATGCTGAGGCTAAATGGTTTGCCTAAGACCAGCGAAGGAGACATTAGCAGTGTTCTTGCTAGAACCCAGATCTTCTGAGTCCCAGTAATTCTTCTGGTGTGCATAAACATGCTAGCCCTCACCATGGGTGGATGTGTGAATGACAATAATTATCCGGACTGTGAAGACAAACAAACTATAAGACCACCAGTAGCATGGCGGGGTACAGTTAATTAGTCTTGCATGGACAGACGTCAGAAACATCAATCACCTTACTCCTAAGAGGCAATACAGTTCCAGTAACCAAAACAACATCAATTTTTTAATGTTATGGCATATGTATTTGTGGTGACAATTTTACTAACATTTTAAGGCATATAGGAAGTTTCCTGATATGCATTACTGGTTTCTGTGCTTCTCTGGAAAGTATGAACTAAATACTGGCATATGTGTTTAAATATCTACATTTCATTGTTTTCACAATGGATAGTTTCTGTCCTGTATTTCTTCTATAGAGTTGGAGAGTGTTAATATTCAGTCCGAGGTACAGTTTTTCCAGATAAATAGCAATTCATGTATTTTTTTTTTTTTCAGATATCAGAGCATGATTAACCATTGTGCAATTCCTGTTTTTTGTAGTAGTTGTAAAAAAGACAAATTAAGACAACTAATAGCTGAATTAACTTTATGGATGTAGCTGTGATATAGTTTATAGGATATGGTAGATTCTGATGGAAAAGCAAAGTATCATAAGTAAAGAAAAGATTATTTATTGCAGAAAGAAAGGTAAAGACAAGTAAATTCTTCATGCAGTCCACACTTTAAAGTGCACTATTTTGCTGTTTCAGTTCACATCTTCAGTCCAGTCACTACTAAGACATACATCTGCCAGGTAAGTCTCCATTCATTCTTCAAGATCCAAAGTAAATTTCGTCAAATCCATGACAATTTCACCCTCCTACTCCTGAAGCTTCACAAATGCAGAAGAATTAACTGCATGTCTCATGTGTCCTCGTAATGTCTGAATCAATATTATTGATGAAGGCACTAAACAATAATCACCTGTAAATAGTTTGGTTACATTCACACAACCCATGAATTTTGATAGTAGAACTTGAATTTAGAATAGGATATCTCTCCCCAGTACATAAACATTTCCAGTTTCTTGAAAACCTTCATTTGTGTTTCCCATGGTTAGGTCAATGGAATATGTCCCATAGCAAATCCATCATCTTTAATCGCAAACCTACTCCTCTTCCCCAGTCCTTTTATCCAGGAGAAGATCACCATCATCTAATCTGTCACCGAGACTTAAAAAACTTGATGACACTTTTGATTTTTTCCTTTTGTTAACTATTCTTCTTTCAATTTAAAAAAAATCCACTTTTTAAAAACATACCAAGATTATGTAATTCCCTTTCATATGAAGGTCAAATGTGATCTTCAAGATAGAAATCAAATTCCTAAATTTACTCTAGGCTGACTGCCCATCCCTTCTACATTTTAATAGAGTAGATAATTATTAAGCACATACAGAGTGTAGTAATATCATTTTATAAAGGATTGTAACCCTTATAAATTGTATTTTAAGGATGGTTTTATACTAGCAAAGATGAGTAATGAAATAAAGCAGATATCTAGATATTCCAGTCAATAGATTTTACTTAAATATTTCAAATTTGACACTTGTATAAAATACAGAAAAACTCTAAATCTATACATTTACCAAAGGCACAGTTTGTATTTCTATGCCCAATTAATCATTTTAACAAATAAGATATATCTCACTTAATTTAAACCTTTACAATTTAAATTTTCTCACAATTATTAAGATAACTAAATATCTTTCAAAGATGTGTATGTATTTGCCACAAACACTAGATTAAAATTTAAAATCCTGATATACTTACTCCAAAATATTTGTTATAGGAAATTCAACAATCTGTTTTGTGTGAGCATTTGATTAAGTATGAGAATATAATTAATATTCAACAAAAATATGTAGTCTGTAATTTCTGCTATTCTGTATAATTTCTTATTTAATTTTACTAAGTATTAACTTCAATAAAAATGTTAGAGAATTATATTTACAAGTATCAAAATCTTATTTGTTTTCAGCAAAATTACTGACTTCTTTTTATAATAAAAAGTTAATATCAGCCTGGCCAGTGTGGCTCAGTGGTTGAGCGTCAACCCATGCACCAAGAGGTCACTGGTTTGATTCCCGCTCAGGGCACATGTCCAGGTTGTGGGCCCAATCCACATGCAGAAGGCAGTCAATCGATGTTCTCTCTCATCGATGTTTCTATGTCTCTCTCCCTCTCCCTTCCTCTCTCTCTAAAAATCAATAAAAAAAAATTAGTATGATATAATGTTATGTTATTTAAAGGTTAAAATTTTTCAATAAATTCACATGGTCACTAGACATATATAAAGATTCTCTCCTCTTAATCTTATGAGAAATGTAAACTAAAACTACAATGAAATTCTATTCCAAACCCATCTGATTAACAAATATTTAAGAACTGACCGAAACAAGTTTGGCAGTGGTTTGGAAATAGAAAGCATGTTTGTTTGTTTTTACAGCTGGTGGAAGTAAAAATTAGTAGAATATTTTAGGAGAATATTCAGCATTATCTGGTAAAGTCAGTATGTTTAATATATAAATTAGAAACTTAATTTTTGGTTATATTCCCTGAGGAAAAGTATACACATTTGTACCAGGAGATGTTCCAGACCAATCACAATAAGACTATTCATAACAGTTTCAAAGGAGAAATATCCCAGATGTTCATCAACTATAGAATAGATAAATATTAGTTATATTCTTAAACAGAACACCATACAACAATTAAAATGAAGGATGCACCACTACTTGCACATCATACTTGAATTTTAAAAATGTAGAGTTTAAGAAGTCAGGCACAAATAATAAATATTGATAGATGACAAAACTTCAAAACAGGAAAGGCTAAACACCTTAGTGTTTAGGAATATATACTTAGCTGAAAAACTAAAGACAGGTACAGAGATGATTACCATGAAAGTGAGAATAATGGTCATCTTTACAGGGGAGGGTGTATGTGGTATTTGGGGAGAGATGAGAGGTTGCTCTTGGGATTCTGGCATTACTCCACTTCTGCACATCAGTCATAGTTTGGTGTGTGATTACTTTACAAGGATTCATAATGCTATAATTAATATGCCATAGACTTTTCTGGACATAATGGATTATTCAAGAAATAAGGTATAACTGGTGGGCCATGTTGCAAAATTAATCAGTCCTTTTACTTAACTCTTTACAACTAATAGAGTCCCAATCAATTCAACATTTAAATGTAAAAGTTTAAAACATAAAATACTATACAGGAATATAGGTGAGAGTTCTCATAACCTTCAGATGGGAAAGACTATTCTAAACATGACAACAAACCAGAAACATAAATTTAACCATAAAACATATGATATTTAAATTACTTAAAGCAACAAGTAACATAAGACTAAAATATAAACAAAGAACTGAGACAAAACATTTATACAAATAAAACAGATAAGTAAATATTACTATAATGAAAGAGCTCATATGTAAATAACAAATGATGTACACCTGCAAGAAAAATTGACCAAGAATAAAAATGGATCATTCACAATGGAAATAATACATAATGATGATTATCAACAGTGCATTATTTATATCTCTTAATAAATGCCAAGGAAATAAGCCACAAATTTAAAATAATTATGCTTTGTTGATAAGTCACCTGGCTTTTTAAAATATTTAAAATTTCTGAAATCTTTTAAGTTAATAAGATTTTACCTGATTTAGCCTGGAAGAAACCCTCCTTTATTGTTTCTTGGATTTTGCCCACAAGATGCTGCAAGGCATACGCCAAAAAAATTTTAATACTAAAATAAGAAGCAAAGCTTTCATTCTACATATAGGATAATTCATATGTAAATTATAAGATGAGGTTTAAAAAAAGAGGTACTTGATACCTTTATACAATGTAGATTGCCTCATTTTCATTTTTCGAAATTAAAAGATCAAAAATTTATTGAGTAATTTCACTAGTGTTCATCCTTATTAATCACTAGAGTGCAGTTACAGTTACAGTAGAAATGATAATTTAATTATTTTACAAAATTGGAGACTGGTAGAGATGGAAAAGTCCATTTACAAGGGGAAAAAGCCCTACAATTTACAGAAGAGAAAAAATGAAGCTCTGAGCATAAGATAATCTGTGTCTTGCTGGAGATCACACTGCAAAAACAAGGGATCCAAAGGTCATCTCTCAAGGTCACAGAGCAAATAAGGGGTGCTCCTCAATAATTTCTATATCAATTGTTTTTTTCCTTCTTTTTTCTTTTGATTTTCTACTCCCTCCCTTTGTCTTCCCAACCAATCTCCTCCATCCATCTCTCTCTCTCTCTCTCTCTCTCTCACACACACACCACACACGTGCACACACACACACACACACATACACACGTCCACTCCTTTCTTCTTTCTCGTAGATATGTATCTTTCCTTCTTGAATTCTTCTTTTTGCACAGTCTTAACCCATTACACATTTTTCAGTCTTTAGACTTTGCTTCTCCTTCCTGCATTCTCTTCCAACTTCTCTTTTTAATGTCTCATTTCCATAGGGCAGAACCTTTGAATCAGCAATGACAATATGCTCGATGGGGAGATACGGAGATAAACAAAAGGGACAGTGCATCCTTATCTCAGGGATTAACAGTTAGGAGAGAATCCTCTGATTGACTAATTGGATAAATCCATACATCATTAAATGTTAACAACCAATTCAATCTTCTCTTCTTTACCACTACTAATACCATTGAACATTTGTAAAGTAGTAAAAATCTAGAATATTCAGACTCCACATGGTAGATGTGTGGACCTGAACAATGACTGTTAAAGGCTAAAATTAGCTCCAGAATCCATAACTGAAACACACACACACACACACACACACACACACACTCACTCACTCACAAATCAATTCTATCTTATATACTCACATTTGAGGTGTGGAAAATGATTTTAACCTCCTCCAAATGACACCACAGAGAACACACACATGTTCTTACTCAAAAATACATTTAATCAGGCTCATCAACCTTGAAAACCTGCATTGATTTGATAACTCCCTCCAGCCATTCACGCAACAAACACTTTTTGAATATAAACTAGGGGGTAAATATTGTGCTAGATGCTGAAGATACAAAATTAAGTGAGACATTAAAAATTTTTAATAGAGAAAAAAAGTAAAATACATGAGCACATACACCCTGTAGCATTAGAGAAATTTCCTGGCAAAGGTGACCTGGGAGTGAGTCTTGAAGTGTCTTTTAAATGTCAGTCTGGCAAAGAGGAAGGGAAATAGATTTTACAGCACAGATAACAGCTAAAAGCATGAGGTCTGATTTTAAATAAATCTGGATTTTAATCTTGGTTACATCCACTGTTAAATGGTTTTCCTTGGAAGAGTAAGTTAAACCTCATTTATCATAGTTGCATGATGGGAATATAATAATAATGATGACATAAGACTATTGTGCAGGCTGATTTTTGTAATGCATATAAAGTATACAGGGCAGGGCCTGACACATAGTATTGTTTAATTAATTATAGATATTATTTATATTTTTATAATAAAAATATGTTGGGAGGCTTGGATTCCAATTGTTCACATAAAATTCATACCTCTCCTTCCTCATTGCATTTGTCTAAAAAACAACTGTATTTCTTGATCCCAAATGAGCTTGTTTAAGAAGAGCACTATATCATCAAAAGTCCCTGCCAGCCTGGAAACAGCAGACCCACTCTCCATGACCTTATTATCTTTCACATTTAAAATGACAGAAACCACACTTGCAGTGCATGTTCAATAGTTGGAGAGTAATTAGAGTCTCACATAAAACAGAAAAGAGATTAGCACTTTACTAACACAGTCCTCCTTGCCTAAAATAATGGGTTTACCATAGCAACCTGATTGCGCTAGAAAAAGCTCTTGCCAAATGCATTCTAAGTTCCGTTGAAATTTCTAGGAGAAGGAATTCAACATTTGAGAATTATAATGTTCTATACCATTTCATATAAGTCCCAATATTTTTTGGTGTGAGAATCAAGTCATCTTCCATCAGACATTTGAAAGTGAAGAGGCACCTTTCACCTTCCATTTCAAAATGGGCAGTGAGACTTATAATTTGAGCCACATTGACATTATAATTGCTAGCCAAGGAAGAATTGCTCATGACTTTTAAAAACACAGATAAATGTCAATCCTTCTGTTTGTGCTTTCTTAGTACAAAAGGATTAAAGTAATCAATCATGAACTGTTTGAGAAAAAAAAGAAAGACATTTAGGCAAAAGTTGTACTAATATAATTTTCTGTTGTCTGCCCTAGAATGTCTAAAATTGAACATGAGAAATGGGAGCACCAGGTCTCATTTTTCCCTAAAGGTTTCCCAAGTTTTCGAACAAAATAGCACACAGAAGGCCTATTAGACCTTAAATTAGATTATCTCATTATTTCAAACTTCAGATAGTTTCTAAAATAAAAAATGAAATTATTTAATTCATTTTCTCTAACTATAAATTAGGTAAATACAGTTAGAAATATTTAAACTATAAATAGGTAGCAATAAAATTGGGTAGCAATATCACATTCATTTACCAGTTAACTCAGAAACTATGTGACAGGTCCAAGGTTAAAAAGTCAATGTGACTAAAGCAGAAAATGGGGAGCTTAAGTATTTAATCAATATGGCCTGTCATGAAGTGGCCAAGATCAATTAGAATAAGAATCTCCTTCCTGGCTTGTAAACCTATTTCCTGGACAGTAGGCAGTACTGTGCTTCAGAAACAAGGTCTTGGGATTCTGCAAAATTAATTGTGTCACACATGAACCTATCCTTGGTATTGACTTTAATGAATCCACTGTAGATCATAAATATACACATATGCAACTGTAATTCCCCTGAAAGTCTCTAAGGGGTAAATGCCAAAGGACAGACACAGAAAACAAATGCTATTCACCAGTGAAAGACAGTGTGCTGTGTGATATAATTAGAGAAATGGTTCTATAAAAAGTTTCCTAAAAATGAACTTTATTTGGGGTGGAATCAGGCCCTAGTCACGTTTAAATTCTTGGTTTTTGCTATTTTAAAAAAATTCAAAAGTATGAGTGAATATATCATACTTTTTTAAACAAGTGTGGGTTTTCTTCCTGCATCAGGGATAATTAGTAAATACATTTTTAAAAATTGAACAATGAGTCTGGGCCGGTTTGGCTCAGCGGTTAGAGCGTCGGCCTGTGGACCAGAGAGACCCGGGTTCGGTTCCTGCTAAGGGCATGTACCTCGGTTGCAGTTTGTCCCCAGCCCTGGTTGGGTCATGCGGGTGGCAACCACTCAATGTGTTCCTTTCACGTCGATGTTTCTCTCTCTCTCTCTCTCTTCCTTTCTTTCCCTCCCTCAGGTGAGGATTAAAAAAAATTTTTTTTTAATTGAACAATGAAATCCATATAACAGTAAATAATATATATTTCCATCAGTAAACTAATCTTCTACAATTAAGAAAAATTATTCTATTAAGCAATTTTTCCACTGATTATTTATTATTCTTTGTTTCTAAATTTACTAATATTGATTTTCTCAAATCATAAAACATTGGAAAGAACATTGTGTATATATATAACTCTATACATACATGAGAATTTAAGTACATATATACATTTAAATTAGAGGATGGTAAAACTCCCTGTGAGCAACTTATCCTCAAATTATTCATGTATAAGAAGTTCTTTATATTATTTTGAAGTCTTCTAAGTTTAAAATTATTTCAAAATAAACATTTTAAAATTATAAAATATATACTTATATCTCTAGACATAATTTATCTATATGTAGCTAGATATTTTAAAAAGATAAAGTCTTAGCAATAAATATATATATATAACTACCTACACATTTTACATTCAATTTTAGAAAACATTGTTTAACATCATATTTAGGATTTATGCCAATAAAGTTGTGTCAGACATATGCAGAGCTTGGTATTGTACAGATGAAAATGACAGAAATTCAATAAACTTAAAATTTAAGGATATAGCTAACTTGCTTTAATGTTGCCATTTTATAGCACAGTTAGCATAATCAGGATTAATAGGTAAGAGTTACAGAGAAAAAGTTTAATATATTGTAATAAATAACATCCTATCCATTAGAGTAGTTCATAAGGGAAGGTACTGCTATGGTAGGAAGTAAGCCCCCATCACTGCGAGGAAATTGAAATCAAGAAGGCAGTCTTTGAACCAGTGGACACAGACAATAGTGGGGGGAAGGTGGGAGGGGATTGGAAGGTATGGGGAGGAGGGGGTTACTGGGGGGAAAAGGGGTAGAACATCTGTAATACTTACAATGATAAAGATATTTTTAAAAGTTAGTCTTTAATAATAACAGTTAAGAGTTTGTGTTCTGGACTCAGAAAGAAACAAAAAAGTATGTAATATCTATCACTTATAGGCTCTGTAATTGTAGGAAACAAACTTCTCCATTTAAAAGTTTTCAAAATTGGGAATGTTTACTTAATAAGAACCTTAAAAAAACTGCAATAAAAACGTATATTTTAAGTATTACTCTTTGGATTTCCTAAGTACCACTGTGATAAAACCAGTTGTGGCACAGTGTTTAAACATTTTTAAAAATTAAGTAAGTATATAACTTAAAGGCAAAAGGTAGACCCACATATAATTTTATATATTTTTTTATATAATTGGAAGTAGTATATCATTTTTTCACAACAAATGTGTTTCTCTTTTAATATGAACGCCCACTTTATTTTTATTTTTCTGCCAACATATGCTTCAGATAATTTATGGTTTCTACATTAAGTAATGCTATTTTTTAAGGGGTATTTTATACTGACATTATTTTTCAATAAACTCCTATTGCACCTGAAAGTTCTATCTCCATTTTGTCTCTAGCCTCAGCGAAAATATTTCACTAGCAAAAAGTCAATGTAGAAGATTAAGTCAAAGGATCTTAAGGCAGCCAGGGTTTAAGTGGCCAAGATCCTAGAGAAAAAGGAAGTATAGGAAAATGATTTCTACCCTGTGTGCAAATAATACCTTTATGTATTTGTCATGTCTCAAACTTTTCAGGGCAAGAGGTTGAAACATCAAGCAGAAAGCAACATCTAAAAGATTAATAAACTAAACAAAGTTTTTTGTTTTCCATCTGGTTGGAAAGACAGTAATTGCAATTACAGGACCTTTGAGAAGGAGGACATTGATAAACATCACATAAACAATTCAGGTTTTCACTTTAGAAATCATCTCAACCCCTGATTGGATTAAGGTTTTCTGTCTACCAAAAAAAAAAAAAAAAAAGAGGAAATTATTTCTTTAAGGAAGATAACATTGTTCATAAAATTCTACCAATTTTATTAAACAATACTTATATTTAATAAAAAAATAACAAGTATGTCCAGAGACAGGCAGAATAACTAAAAATAAAAGAGAAAATTAGATAATAAAAAGAGATCCAAGAAAGATACAGTTGTGAATGATGAATTAAAAAATAACTGAGTAATAAAGAGATTCAGTGGTAGATAAGACATAGGAAAAGAAAAGATTAGTAAACTAGAAGATAGGTCAGTAAAAAATATCCAGATTGAAACATGGATAACAAAAAGATTGATAGAGGGTGGGAAGAGCATAAGAGATAGACTGACATAAAATAATAACTCATCTTTTATAATTAGATTCCCAGAATAAAAGATAGAATGAGGAAGAAGTAATATTTTAAAGGATAATAGATAAGGCACTACTGACAGAATTTAATTTATTTAGAATTTAACACAGAGAATCAAGAAGCTTCATAAAGCTTAAGTAGAATTAAATAAAAAGAAAAACACAGAGCATAGTTGAGACACAGCCAAGTCAATTGCTGAAAGACAAAAAGAAAATCTTAAAAGTAGTCAGAGAAAGATGTATTAACTTTAAAAGAAAAAAACAAGAAGATTGACAATTGGATTGCATAAATTCTTACACCAGATGAAAATGAAATTACACCTTTAAAATCCTGAAAGAAACTGTTAAATTAGAATTCTATGCCTAGTAACATATCTTTCCCATTTTGATTATAAAATGAGAAATTTTATAAATGAAAACTAAAAGATGTGAAAGAAGACCCTTATCAGAAAAAATATTAAAGAAAAAAATTATTTACACAGAAGAAAATCATCCAAAACATAAACACTAAAATAAAAAAATGAAAAAATAAGTAATTATAGGGTAAATATAAATAAAAACAGTCCATAGAATTAAAATTAAATCTTGCAAATGTCAAACTAAGTCTAGAATTTAAATGCATGATGATAAGATAACCTGTACAACAAAATCACACAAGAAAATTAAGGAAAATGATGTTACAAAACCCCTCACGAACTTTGGATCCAGTAATTTGCAAAAAGAATCATATCCAAATGGGTTTGGTCCAGGATTAAAATATTGGTTTACATTTAAAAATCAATCAAACTATTTCATGACATGAAGAGAAAAAAAGTATTATCATCTTTTATTTTGATGAAGGTAATCTAAAATAAATCTATAGATTTAGAGTGAAATATTGAACACATTTTACCCCTGACTGAAAGCAAGACAAGAAGGTCAATTATCTCTATTGTTGATCAAAATTGTACAGCCATCACCTTGGCCAGTGTGACTCAATGATTAGAGTGTCAGCACACCCACCAAAAGGTCTCAGTTTGATTCCTGGTCAAGGGCACTTGCCTCTGTTGAAGGTTCCATCCCCGGCCCTGCTGAGGGTGGGTGGAGGAGGCAACCAATTGATATTTCTCTCTCATATTGATCTCTCTCTCTCTCTCCATCCTCTCTGCCTTCCACTCTCTCTAAAAATCAATGGAAAAAAAAAAATCTTTGGGTGAGGATTAATAAACAAAAATTGTACAGACATCTTATCTAGTGTCCTAAGGTAAAATAAAGAAATAAAAAGCAAAAATAAAGGAGGAAATAATACTGGCATTATTTACATATGGCATGATTGTTAGTAGAAAATCCAAAAACCCTACATATAAACCATTAAAATTAAGAAATAAACTTAGCGAGATTGTAAGACACAATTGATTAATATTAAAAATTTAGTTGTAGTTTTATACAGCAGAAACAAACAAATATGACTTTTTAAAGAGTTTTAATAACATAAAAATAAAATAGAAATACTCATGAAAGTTGTCAAGACCTATATATAGAAAATTATAAATTATTAAGTGAAATTAATATATAAATAGAAGGGAGGGCATACCATGTTTACAAATTAGAACATTAATACTGATAATTCCCCAACAATTGATTTATAGATTTAACGCATTTCTAGGTAGTCAGGTACTATTAATGTTATGTAAATGTAAAGGAATAAAAATAGCTAAAGCATTGCAAGACTATTAATATGCAATGCACATTTTTAAATCATACTAATTTATAAAACTTATATTTAAATATAAAAATTGTTGCCTTCTATTTCAAATAAAAAGCCAACTACTTATAGTTCCCTTCAAATCAATTTCTTTTCTATAAAAACCAAGATAGAGAAATATTTTCTACCATTGGCTACAAAGGTTAAGTATAGAAATACAGTTTCAAGTAATGGGACTTACTGGGACCATAGTGATCCAGATCTAGAGAAACATATCCTCAAATTATATACTAATGAATGTTGCTTGCAAAGGAGATAGAGTGTAGTTAAAAGTCATAGAAAAGTTCAGAGACTGTGGGAAGACATATGAGAAAAATTCCTTGACCATCTTTTTTACTATTTCAAGATAATTAAATCCTTAGTCATAGGAGTTACCATGGCTAAACTTAGCTAACTATACAAACTGTGTGATGACTGAATAAATGAGGGTCCTCTACATTCCTTGGACACTACCAGATAAGAGAAAAACTTTTGTTTTAGTAAGAATATCAGAGGCGTAATGTAGTGAAGGAGAAAGAGGAAAATATGTTTTCAGTTAAGGAAAAGAAAAGGGGGTATTGAAAGAAAAAGAACACTCCAATACATGTGGTCATCTGTATTGGAATTGGAGAAAAATGTCAGAAAATAAAGGTCATTTTTGCAAGCCTTCACATCTCCTTGACTATAGAAAATGTAGGACAGCCCAGCCAGAGTGGCTCAGTTGGTTGAGCGTCGTCCTATGCACAGAAAGGTTGGCAGTTTGATTCCTCTTCAGGGCGCATACCTGGGTTGTGTGTTTGATCCCCAGTCACGGAGCTTACAGAAGACAACCAATCAATGTCTCTCTCTCACATCCATGTTTCTCTCTCTCTCCCTTCCTCTTTCTGTGTATGTCCTTGGGTAAGGATTAAAGAAAAAGAAAAGAAAATGTAGGATAAATAATCACTTGTTTGAAATAGAACCTGAGCTTACTTTGGATCCCTTTATATTGTAAGTTAAATTGTGCTTATGTGTCTCTCTCATTCAAATCTTGGATAAAATCAAAGAAGTGAATACAGAACATAAAACAAAACAAAACAAAATCACTTGTAATTGCTAATTGTCAAAAACATTCCTGCCATTATTTGAAAAGCAATGTCTTCTCTGAAGTAACAGGAAATTGCAGTATCAGCTCTGCAATGAAATGACTTTTGCTTTCACCTGATGTATCAAAAGAAATAAACTACTCAATCAATCCTAGCAATAATAGTTAACATTACTACTGCAAAAGCTATTCAGGGAATGAAATGAGGTAATAAAAGAGAATAAAAAAGGCTAAGCGATTAGATGTTTTAAACAATGATATGCTTTACATCACACAAAAGGCAGTGTTAGAGGACCCTGATTACTTTTGTTTTGAGTTATCTTTGACTTAAATACATCTGATTGCCTGAGAGTCCAAAGGATTGATTGCTTGTCCATGATGTGTTATGTAATGAGACACTACATTAATTCTACTGGGAATTTTAATTTGCTTTTTTTTTTTAAGCTAGAAAATGACAACTTTTTTTGTGGGAAATATAGAAGGAAGGGTACACCATATTTATAAATTAGAACCTTAAAAGTGTTACTTCTCCAACAATTGATTTATTGATTGAATGCATCCCTCGGTATTCAGATGCCATTCATGTGAATGTGAGCCAAAGCACTGTGGAAGGAAAATGGGTGCAGAAATTAGAATACCAGATTTGAGTTTAGTTAGTAAACATTCTAACCTTTTTCTCTCTCCCAAATCTAAGTTTCTTGTGTATCTCCACTTACTTTTCAATTTTATTTATTGGTGGGACTATGTGATTTTTAATGTTTTCATTAACTTTCACTTTCACGTACAAAACATGTATCCCAATGACGTACACTTTATGTGGGATTTAGCTTCCAGCAGTATGAAGAGCAAATAACATACTGGACCTAAAATAAAGTGTTGTTCCATTCCTGGGCTTATGGGAAGAAATGCAATTATCCAAATACCCAAAAACAAAAACTATGAGCTAGAACAAGAGGAATTACCATAAGCTCCCGTGAAAGTGGTCCTGAGGGTACTTTAAAAAATGAAATAGAAAAATTGCAAAGAGGACTTAAAGACGTCCAAGACCAGTAATCCTGTGAGAAACTAACACAAATACTCCTAGGAGGAAAGTGTCCTGAATTTAGGCTTCAAGATTTCCCAGAGTTTAGGACACACCATGTATAAGCTCACCATGGACGATCAACACACACGCTCACTTTGGCAGCACATGTCCTGAAGACCGACACACGCACACGTAAGGAAACAAATAATCATGAGCAAAAAAAACCTTTTTTTTTTTTTTTAGCTCTGTGCTATATACTGGATATGGTCTAAGTAACTATCTTGCCACTTTTTTTCTTGAATATATTTGTCATATTATTCTAATATCTGTATCTGATAATCCAAATAATTGGGTCATATATGTATCTGTTTCTATTGTCTGGTGTTATTTCCTTGGTCCTGATTCTTATTTTTATATTGAATGACAAAAATAGCATATAAAAAATTACAAAAAAAAAAAAAAACCCAGCCAGTGTGGCTCAGTGGTTGAGGGTTGACCCAGGCACCAAGAGGTCACCAGTTCAATTCCCAGTCAGGGTACATGCCCAGATTGTGGGCCCAATCCCCAACAGGGGGCATGCAGGAGGTGGCCAATTGATGTTCTCTCTCACTGATGTTTTTATCCCTCTCTCCTTCTCCCTTTCTCTCTCTCTAAAATCAATAAAGAAAAAGAAAAATAGATTACAGAGCCTTTGGGTGGTAGTCTTTTCCCCAGAAATGGTTTACCTCTTGTAAGCAGATTGAGAACAATGTGTCTCATCCTGGGGATATTTTGACCCTGGGCACATTTGGCAATGTCTGGAGACACTTTTTAATGTAGTGATGGGTTGGAGGTGCTACAGGCTTCTAGTGAGTAGGAGCCAGGGATGCTGCTAAACATCCTACAAAACACAGCACAGACTCCAGCCCAAAATGTTAAGAGTGCTGCTATTGAGAAATCCTAAAATAAGTGAGGACAGATCCAAAAAGCAAGTGAGCTTACCAGAGGCTGAATTGCATTTATCTCTTGTTTACCCTCCTCCTCTCAAGAAGTCCAAAAACACTGGCATCTGAGCTCATGCACACACATATATATGCACATATACATGCTCACATGAAAATGGCTTCCACCGAAGTCTACACTCCATCCTTTAAGACTGATCATTTTCACTCCTCTCAGAAGTACTGGCTGCCACTCCCTCAACCCACACACTCAATCACCACTTAAGGTTTGAATAGTATCATTATGATGTTTAAAATAGAATCTTGGTACTGCTTTAACAGATATTGATTGGTCTGAAATGTGCTCCATAGTGTTGAAGTCTGTTACATAATTTTTAAAATCTAAACTGTTCATTTGCATCTTGCATCCTGTGCTTATCAAAATTAGCATTTTATGCCATTTTCTAAGACTTCCAATCACTGTATTTTTAATGTACAGCTCCATTATCTCCTAGTAAAAATCACTTCCTTACTTTCATATCAAGATTTTAAAATATATGTAAACACACATATACATGTACTAAAATACTGTGTCTTTTAGTTTTTAAATTATGATTTCACTGATTAAAATATATTATCATATAAAGCAATACCTAAATAATCATAAATCTGTAAATATAGTTAGACCAATGTAAATAAAAAGAAAATACGTATGTTTAAGGCAAAAATTCCCTGTTAAACTCAGCTCCAGGAACAATTACTGTTAATGTTACAATGAATTGCATTCTAGTCTTTTATCTAGTCTTTCATCTACACCTATTTTTACATATGTGAGTAAACAATGCAGTATAATTTTATCTAAATATAACATAAGTATTTTAATTAGGAGCACTTTGAAGAACATTCTTTTTAATTAAGGTCATAGTTGTCCCTTTCATGATCTAAACTGTAGCTGGACTTAATCCTAGAATATGTATTATGTTTTGAAGGGAGCAGATAGTATATGATACCAGCCGTGCCCTCTGCTGCACACATCTGAATTCCTCCTGCTGACAGAATTTCAAGTGTAGATTAATTTACTGAGAGCTTGACTAATTGGCTATTCACTCCCAGAGAGAGAGAATGCTGATTTAGTCACTTAAATCAGTAAGTAGGTTATCTCTAGGAGGAAGAAAAAAAAAATCTTTCTACACCACTCTTAAAATTGCCCATGAACTCACAAATAAGCTTCTTTGCCTTGTGTGTTACCCAAGAATAAGCAGAACTGTAAGGGTCACAGAAATTCTTTTCTTGGTCTCTTTATTCAGGATTGTTTTAATTTAGATTATTAATAGAGAACTATAGGTTCTTGGCTTTTTATCTGCTGAGACAACCATTAATATTCAACCATGTGGAGAGCAGTCTAGGTACTGTATAGAACACAGAAAGAGAATGTCTAAAATCTAAAACCAGTAAGTCTGTGAAGATTAATGACCCCAAGGAAGAGAAAGTTACCCTTCAATATGGATTCCAATTTCCACAGAAAGAAAACTGACCTCCAAATATTTTCTATCTATAAAGAAAACCTCTATTATGAGTTGAGCAGGTTTAGCTAATGTGTAAGGGGTATCATATACAATAAAATAAATCAAAATGAAAGAAAGAGACCCAAAGTAAAATGCACAATGGGGATAACAATGTATCATACAACTCATAAAATTTTTTGTTGTTGTTTATGTGTGATGGGCAAGTGAAGGGGATAGTAGAATTATAACCTTGGTGTATGTTTTAGACTTTCTTTGTAGAGTTTGGTATATGTGTTAGATTAGACTGTCTGCCCAGGACCAATATAACATCAGCTCAGCAGATAGGGAACATGGTTGATAAAGGTTTAAAATAAAAAAATTAAGTAAAATGTTAACAATAAATACTTTTATTAAGAAACAAAATAATAAATTTTTATGCAACTTGAATGAAAATTAATATAAATAAGGAAAAACATTATTTAAAAAGTTCACTAATACAATAAAATGTCACAATTAATTCCATATTCAAATTTAAAACACAATGAACACTAGAACAGCTTCATTATGTTTAAGACCAAGTCTAGGCACTATTCTTTCTGCATTTGGGCAAGTTTTGCATCAGAAAAAATACTGGGAACACAGTCTAATCCACTTAACACTACCTGAACTAAAAGGGAGCCTGAAGATATATCTACCATGTATTTTAATGACAAAAAGAAAAAGAAGTAGTAAGGAAGATGTAAAAATAGATTATGTCAACTTGAAGTTGCAATAAAAATGTTAAACTACTCTCAAAGAACATGTTCAGTAAGGGTGAGGATTATTCACAAAGGAAAAGGAAATATTGCCAACTATTACAAATAAATTAGAATATACATTTTGAAAAGTTGGGTGTTATGCCCTGGCCAGGTGGCCTAGTTGGATGGAGTATAGTCCGGTAAACCAAAAAGGTTGAGAGTCCCATCCCCAGTCAGGGTGTGTATGCAATGGTTCTCTCTCACACTGATGTTTCTCTCTCTCTCTCTCTCCCTTCCTCTCTTTCTAAAAATTAATGAAAGCATATCCTTGGGTGAAGATTAAAAAAAAAGGAAAGTAGGGTGTTAAAATGGTGAGTATATATGACTATATATCATATTCTCTAAATATGCAGGCTTGCAACAGCTAATTTTTTTTTCTTTTTTTTTTGTCTTCACTCGAGGACATTTTTCCATATTTTGTTCAGATAGAGTGGAAGGTAGAGAGAGAAACATCGACATGAAAGGGACACATCAAGTGGTTGCCACCTACATGACCCAACCAGGGCTGGGGCAAACTGCAACCGAGGTACATGCCCTTAGCGGGAACTGAATCCAGGTCTCTCGGGACAGCAGGTCAATGCTCTAACTGCTGAGCCAAACTGGCTAGGGCCCAACTGCTAATTTTAAGGGCATCACCAATGATCACTTGTGGTAATTGGAAAAAGGCATTGCCACTATGACACGAACTGCCACCAAACTAGTCAGCTCATATACCACTCAATGTGGCACATCACATCAGTGGGAGGTTGTGGCCATCTGATTTAACAGTGGAGAAGTAAATAAATTTTAAAGGTAATAGTAGATATTTGAAATGAAGGCAAAGACATAAGATCTAGTGATTAGCTTCATAGGAAGGGGAAATGAAAATTGGGTTTACAGATATGGAAATATTAATTAAGAAGCAGAAGAAAGAGGAACTTAAAAATACAATTTTCAACGCTTTTCTTTTATACCAGTTGCTCTCATTCCAGTTATCTAGTTTCCTTGCAACACCAGTAGTTTAATTACCACAGGGGATTGCATTTTCTCAGGATAAATTATTAGTGCATTAATTTGACTAAATTTATCTCATCTACCACTTCACTTTTTGCTACATTTAAATATGCATGTCTAGCAAGTGTTTTTAGCAATATGTCCATTCCTCCCACATGAGAAAACAGATGAGATAAACCAAGCACCTATTCTATGCCATCAATCAAAGTGGTAATTGGTGTATCCATTTCCTTTTCATGCATTCTATGTGTTTCTGAGAGTTACATTTCCACTTTTTCTCATCTAGAAGCTGATATGTTTAAATAACTATAAGAAACCACTTATAATTAGTCTACTTACAGTCACTGAGAACTTCATTGTCCTTACACAATAAATTTGTGTTTTCCACATATCAGTTCTGAGGCTGAAAACTGCCTATTACAGTTATACAACTGTGATCATTCAACAATTTTCCCAGCGTTGTACTAAATACTCCCCATTCATTGTTTGATTTCTTTTCCACTGTGACCCCATGGATGAAGGTCCTGATTTTATCCCCATTTTGCAGACGAGGTATATAAACTGATAGGGTTTAGGTAAATGACTCAAAGTGAGGAAGTCAGTAAATGGTGGAGCCAGGATTCAATCCAATATCTGGTTTAGTCAAGAACACATGTTTTAAATCACTAGGTTATATTTGTTCTTTATTTTAGACAAATGCCAAAGATAAGTAATTAACATGATCAGTTAGCATAAAATGTATTTCTTGCTTTTCAAAATAAATATGGATCATAATAGAAAAGTTGTTCTGAATATAAGAGGAGGTGCTGGGAAATGTCTCATGCAAAAATCCAATATCTACTGTCAGGTATAGGGAAAAAAAACCCACAAACCTTTATATCATCTCCTTACAAACACATTTGCAAACCGGTTTGGGTCATTTGAAAAACAAACTAACCTATTGTTTCTTCATAAAGGAAAGAAAATGAGGCATATCTTCTAAAGCTATTAGTATACAGTACAACTGACAAAATCTAAAACCACAATGTGGGGCATCAACTATATTTGCCTCAGTAAAAAAACTCTGAGGCATTTGAGGATATGATGAGAAAATTAGGACCCAATAGCACAGTGAACCTAAGAGAGCCATGCGTTTTTAAGAAAACAGCCAATAGTATCTCTGTTTCTCTCTTCCTCTCATTCTTATTCTCACTACTCCTCAGATATCTTACATTCTATGGGGCAGAACAGACAAAGAAGCCTATATATTATAGCACAATATTATAAGAATGTGACAAATGTCGTCAGGAGAACACAGAGATTTGGGCAGCTTCTTGAAAATCGTGATACCTGCAGTGAGTTCTAAAGTTTTCCTAAGTGGGTGTTGGGGAGGAAAGGTGTCTAGACTTTCCCTAAAGGCTTAATACACTTTAAGCTAGAAAATTAGAAAGTCAAAATTGAATTGTGGCAAGATTACCTTGACAGCAGTATGGAAAAAACAGAAATCAAAGTGCACAAGACAAATAATAAAGGAACCAGGTGACGGGTTCTTAGAGTAATACACTAAGAAATGATGACCTATGCTAAGGTTGTAACAGAGGTGTGGAGAGAATCTGATATTTCTTCATTTGACTGAAAAGAGAATATCTAAACAAGTATAAAATTTCCATAAGAAATATTGTCATCCACAGGATCAGTATCTTAAAATATTTTAAAATCTATATCTTTATTCTTCTTTCTTCATTTAATTTTAATTTAAGTATAGTTGGTATACAATATTAGTTTCAAATGTACACTATAGTGATTTGACATTTATATCACTTATGATGTGATCGCCACACTAACTCTAGTAATTATCTATTACCATGCAAAGTTATCACAATAACCATTTTATTTTTTTCCCAATCATTTATTTAGGGACCCTCTTATATTCTAATTGAGAAAGACTGAAATATACAAGTAGAAAAGTACATATCTAATATAAATTTCCACATAAACAAGACCACCATACAAATTGCTGATTTTAAGACTTTATTGTGTACTTCTTCCCCGTGAATAATATGAGGACACATCCCTGTGTTTTGAATGATTTCTTGGTTCACAATTGTCTCATTTCAGAGTTCACCATAAAAATATGAATCAGAGAAACAGATGTGTTTTCACATTTGAATTTCAATAAAAATTAAAAACCTGTGAATAACAAAAATGAGCAGATGTTCAAAAGCCAAGAAGATTCTAAAACTAAAATGATCTTCTTGATCTGTATGCATATGCTTCTTTATTAAGAGAAAAAATATGATAATCATAGTTTTAATTATGGCACTTATTTCAATCTTTAAAATCTTGCATAGGTGTCTCCTATTTGTAGTGTATTAATTTTAATGTCATTATAATCTCCATACAGAAAAGTGCACAAACCATGACTGTATGACTCAAAAAATCTTCATTAAGTGAACAGATGTATGTAACACACAGAGTGAAGAAATATAAAGTTATCTGCACCTCCAGATGTTTCTCCTCTGCCCTACTCATCAGCCCCAGACACAACCACTAATCCAGCTTCTATTACTTAGATCAGTTTTTGAAAGTTATATAAATGGAATCGTACAGAGTATACACTCTTTTGTGTCTAGCATTGTTGTTGGGATAAAAATTACACAAACAATTTTTTTGTACATTCTTGTTTTTTAGAAACTTTACTAATTCATTTAATAAATTTAGTGGTTTGCTTGAGATTCTTTTGGATATCTGTATCTAGATAGATAGACAGACAAACAGATAGATTCATGTCATAGGTTAATAGTGATAGTTTTATTTATTTTTTCCATTACTATATCTTTTTATAATTGTCTTGCCTTTATGTACTATCTAGGTTCACCAAAACAATGATAAATACAAGTGGTACTATCAGGAATCCTTGTATTGTTCCCAATCTCAGGGTGAAAAGCTTCAAACATTTCACCATTAAATATGTTTTTCATTCTTTTTGACTAATACTCTCTTCTGTTACACCCAATCTGCTGTGAAATACACCATTTGAGCTCTCAATATTAGTTACGTTAATTCACAGTAGTATTCTTTTATTGGTTAGAAACATATGTTGAAATTCTGCAATTTGTCATTTCTATTCTTTTTTTTTTTTTTTTTTTTTTTTATCCTCACCCGAGGATATTTTTCCATTTTTTGTACAGATAGAGTGGGAGGGAGAGAGAGAGAGAGAAACATCGATGTGAAGGGACACATCGAGTGGCTGCCACCTGCACGACCAACCAGGGCCGGGGACAAACTGCAACCGAAGTACGTGCCCTTAGCGGGAACCGAACCCACGTCTCTCCGGACCGCAGGCCGACGCTCTAACCGCTGAGCCAAACTGGCCAGGGCGTCATTTCTATTCTTAAACTTAGATCTCGTAGACCTGATATTCCAGCATCACCTATGGATCTGTTTCTACTGTCTTTATTTCCAAATGGTGCTAGTTGGTTGTTGGGTTTTTTTATTATTATTATTATTTGTTTTGTTTTCTTGAATATATTTGTATTGCAAGCAGGACACTGGCTCTGAATGATGTAATTATCTTGGGATAATTTATCTTTTTCTCTAGCAGGCATCAAAATCAGAGGTAGATCTCCTCAATCCAATAAGGGACTGAGCTGTCTCGAAATAGGCTATAGTTCCTGCTAGGTCTGATGTGTCTCTGATTCAACAACACTTCTCCAAGTTTCTATGAGAATAAGGAATCCATGTTCTTAGTGGGGTTCAGCTTCAATGTTTGTTTTCCCAAACACCACATAACTCCATGAAGTTCTAGTCAGCTGGTTAGTCGCTTTCTTCTTGGAGTCTTAGTCTCCAACTGTTCACTGTTTGTGAACTGGCAAATACCTTGGAGAGAAATCTAGGGTAAAATATTGGCTCACTTTTCTTAAAGTCCCTTACCTTCAAGATCATGACCTTTCATTCAAATCCTGGCTGTCTTGGTAGCTTCAACATTACATATTTTATTGCCACTCTTTAGGATTCCAGAAAGTTTTACTATCTTCTCTTCTTATATCTAAGCCCTCTGCTGGCTTCTTACCCTCTTCCCTGCACAAGACAAAAATCAGCAAATGATCTGAGAAGAAAGCATTGCACAGAATACCAGGTTCACACCAAAATCAGCTTCTCTTCTCTTTGAGGTGTTGGCTTCTCAAGCCCTGGCTGGCTCAAGAGCATTCTCATTCCTTCACCTAGATTTTTTGGGGTATATTTCCAGCTTTTCTTGTCTTTGGCCATAGCATTGGTTTATTAAAACTATTCATCATAGTCAGAAATAGAACCACTTGTTAATTCTTAAAATACATTGATAGTGAAATTTTGCCACATAATCTTATATTTTATTACAAGTAAATTATAGACAAATATTTTTTCATCACAGAGGATTTTGAAAATGGAAAATATTAATTTGTGTAACTATCTGAATCACTTGCTTGATGTTAATTGATTTCTTTAATTTGGGCAAATAAAGGTGTCAAAAACTATTCTCAGATCACATACCATTTTTGCTAGCATTTGTCTTAGAATTAATTTCAAATAGTTCGGTGAAAAATAAATATCATTTTAACCAGAATATTTAATCATACTTTAATGACTGAATGAATATAAATTTGGAAAATAAAATAAAGTAATTTATAAATTTACCATTTAGAGTTTATTACTTTCACATCTTTTGCCTTTTTGTTTCTATTCTTTCAAGCATATTATATGCATAATATAATATTATGAAACTTCAGGATGTATTTTTAATCTTGCTTATTTTACTTATATCATAACCACTGTCCATGTTTTTCAATTATCTTTTGAAAACTTTTTTTTTTTTAGTGTGGTTCTGCATTGTATTGTATTTAATCATTTAATGTTATTATTAAATTTATAGGTAGTTTTCTCCCCCCCCCCCACTATTCACTATTTAAATAAAATTGCAAAGACTAATTTTATACATACAAATCTTTGCACTTCAAACAAGTTGCTTAGGTAAAGTCTTAGAAATAACACTTTGGGGCCAATGGGCATAGATTTTTAAGGCTCTTTAATTCACATTGGCAAATTACTCTAAGAAAATTTAAGCCAAAGCCTGTTCCTCATATTGAATCCTTATCAACACTAAATATCACACTGTTGTGGATGTAAGGAAATAGGGGGTTAAAGCCAATGAAATCACATCAATCTAATGGACAGTTGAAGGCAATATCCAACAGTTCTGTTCCTCCCACTGAGCACATACTCATTAGCATTAATCATTATTAGCTACATTCTTCATTAGGCGGAGACAGCATTATATTGCTCCTGCAGCAAAATTAGAGACTGCTTCTGGAATCAGGTGGAAGAGAAGTTCAGCTGGAGGAAAAGAAAAAACTCTAATATCAAAACTTTAATATTAGGCTTTCCTCCTACTTAAATTAAAAAAAAAATGTAAAGAGAGTCTCAGAAGATGGCTGCAGGCAGGACTGAAGGGAGGGTGAGTGTGTGAGAGAGTGAGCGAGTGTGTGAGAGAGTGTGAGTGGACATAAAGGTGGACGACCAAACCCGAGCAGGGCAGAGCCGCAGAGCAGAAGGTTCCTGTGCTGTGGACGGAGCAGCCGGCTACCGCGGTCAGCAGCTCTTCAGGGCGCTTCTCCCTGCGCCGCGGGGAGGTCCCACCATTTTGGAAGATCCCGGGTCTTCCCTGGGAGGAGGCAGTGGGAGCGGCTAGGGCCCAGCATCCTGAGCCCACCAGCGCGCCTGGCACCATGGGACCAGTGGACACTCTGTGTCAGCACAGACCGGTGCACAGTAGTGGAGCTCCCAAGGTGCCAGTAGGGGAAGCCGCGGACAGCCAGAGCCCAGCACCATCCCCCACAGTAGCAGCCCGATCAGAGTCAAGATATACCCCCAGCAACAGAGGCTGGGGAGCAGACATCCATCCCCAGGCAACAGAAGCACAGACCAGCAGCTGGGACCCATCTCCAAAATCTACAGCAAAAGCTGAGCAGGAGTTGAGCCCCACGGGGCAGCAGCACTCCCCAGCCATCAGCAGCGGGACCTGGGACTCCACAGAGGCCTGTGCGGTCTAGCAGCTCACAAGTGCAGTGGGAAGCCGGAGCCCTGGAGGAACTGGTGCGATCCAGCTGTCCACTTTCAGGACCTACAGGGTGCGAAGCACCAGAGAGGCCTCTGTGACCCAGTAGCCCACAAGAGTGGTGGGAAGCCTGAGCCTGAGTGGGGCTGGTGCGATCCAGCTGCCTGCCCATGGGACCTGCAGGATGCAGGTGCACCAGAGAGGCCTGTGTGATCCAGCTGCACACAAGATAGGCTTAGAGAATGTGAAAATGGAGGCAGAGTGAATGGAAGCTACACAGATGATCTTCCAGGACCAAACAAGAATTATAATTAAAATAAAGACAAATCCTTCGAAAAAGGCAACAGAAAAACAACAGGACAGGATCATATAACCAGAGACACTGGTAGGATCTGCGGAGGTGCAACAAGGTGGCCAGCTAGGAGCCCACAGACAGCAGCAATCGTAGCTGTGAGCAGCACCCTTGGGGAATAAAGACCAAGCCTGCTCCACAGCCCAGAGAGCCGGGACAGAGCACTAAAATAGCCACAGCCACTCACCTGGGGGCTATGGCAGAGGGAGGGAACACTGGGCTGGAACTCTGTGGGGACACCCGGGATTTGGAGAGTACTCAGAGTTTTTGCTGAGTTGTGGCCACAAAGGACGGTGGCCAGTGTGCTTTTTCCCAGAGCTGTGGGGAAAAGCAGCAGCACCCCCCACCCCCACCAAGATTCAGCATTTCCCAGGTGAAGCAAAGAAATAAAATTTGAGGCTCGTTAACAACCAGCATCTATCCCACTCTCAGGAAATCTTATGCAGAACACCAGGGCTACATTCCAAGGCACTGAGTAAATGAGACTACTAGCCTCCAGGAAAATCTAGAATAACTGAACCTTTCCTGGGCTTGCAAATCTACCCAGGAAAGTAAGACTTGACAGTGGTATTTAATGTGAGCCCATCCAGGCTCATACAAACTCAGGAGAGGTAGCCACAAACAGCAGAACACCAACACCCACAGGGAAAATCTGGCAGGCTCCAAAACCCACTGAGATAGCCAAAATAGGGAAACAAAGAAACAAATCCCAAATGAAAGAACAAGAGAACTCTATTGAAGATGAAATCAATGAAATGCCATTAAGCAAATTATCAGAGGTAGAGTTCAGAGCCATGATCTTGAGGGAGCTCAACAGCATGAGTAAGGACATCAGCACCATGAGTAAAGATATAGAAACATTGAAAACCAACCAAGTGGAAATGAAGAATGACATAGCAGAATAAAGTACACATTGGAAGGACTAACCAGCAGAGTAGAGGAAGCTGAGGACCAGATCAGTGAATTAGAACACAGGGTAGAAAAAAATCAACCAATCAGAAAACTGAAAGGAAAAAACAATTAAAATACAGGAAGACAGCTTAAGAGAACTGTGAGAAACTGGAAATGTAATAACATTCACATCATAGGAGTCCCCGAAGAAGAAGAAAATGGGCAAGGGTTAGAGAATTTATTTAAAGAAATAGTGAGAGAAAACGTTCCTAACTTGGTGAAGGAAGAAGGCATTCAAGTTCAAGAGCACAGAGAGACCCAAGTAAGAAGAACTTAAACAAAACAGGCCCACACCAAGACACATAGTAATTAAAATGCCAAAAATTAAAGACAAAGAGAGAATCCAAAAGGCAGCAAGACATAAGCAACAGGTTATTTACAAAGGAAACCCCATAAGGCTCTCAGCTGACTTCTCAACGGAAACACTACAGGCCAGAAGGAAGTGGAATGAAGTACAAGGTCATGAAAAACAAGAATCTGAATCCAAGACTATCCAGCAAGGCTATCATTCAAAATAGAAGGTCAAATAAAGAGCTTCCCAGACAAAAAAAGGCTAAGGGAATATATTAACACCAAACCAGCACTGCAAGATATGCTAAAAGGACTGCTGTAATAAGTAGAAGAAATAGGAAGAAAACTATAACCACACTAAACAAAAATGGCAATAAATAAGTACACATCAATTATCACCTTAAATGTGAATGGTTTGAATACTCTGATAAAAAGACACAGAGTAGCTGACTGGATAAGAAAGCATGACTCACATATATGTTTTTTACAAGCGACCCAACTCACAACAAAAGATTCACATAGGTTGAAAGTGAAGGGATGGAAAAAATCTTTCAAGCAAATGGAAAGAAAAAAAAGCTGGCGTAGCACTACTCATAGCTGATAAAGTAGATTTAAAAATGAAAACCACAACTAGAGACAAAGAAGGCCGTTACATAATATAGAAAGGATCTATCCAACAGGAAGATATAACCTTGGCAAATATATATGCACCCAATATAGGAGCACCAACATATATTAAAAATCTTCTGGAGGACTTCAAAGGAGAAATTGACAGCAATACAATCATAGCAGGAAACTTCAACACCCTGCTGATATCACTGGATAGATCATCTATGCGAAAAAAATTAACAAGGAAACACAGACTCTAAATGAAGCACTAGATGAAATGGATTTCATAGATATCTACAGAGAATTACACCCCAAAACTACAGAATTCACATTCTTCTCAAGTGCACATGGGACATTCTCAATGATAAACCACGTGTTAGGGCACAAACTAAGTCTCTACATGTTCAAGAAAATTGAAATCATATCAAGCATTTTCTCAGTTCACAATGGCATGAAACTAGAAATCAATTGCAACAAGAACATGCAAAGACATTTGAACACATGGAGGCTAAATAGCATGTTATTGAACAATGAATGGGTTACCATGGAGATCAACGAAAAAATTAAAAACTTCCTGGAAACCAATGAAAATGAACACACAACAACACAAAATCTATGGGATGCAGCGAAAGCAGTTCTAAGAGGGAAGTTCATAGCACTACAGACCTACCTCAAGAAACAAGAGAAATTTCTAATAGACTATCTAACCTCACAACTTAAAGAACTAGAAAACAAACTAAAAGGAAACCCCAGAGCAAGTAGAAAGAATAAAATAGTAAAGATCAGAGCAGAAATAAATGACCTGGAGACCAAAAAAACAATTCAAAGGATCAATGAAACAAAGAGCTGGTTCTTTGAAAAGATAAACAAGATTCATGGACCCTTAGCCAGATTCACCAAGAAACAAAGAGAGAGAACCCAAATACACAAAATCAGAAATGAAAGAGGAAAAATAACAACTGACAAAACAGAAATACAAAGGATTGTTAACAAATATTATGAACAATTACACGGCAACACATTCAACAATCTAAGCGACATGGACAAATTCCTAGAAACACAGTTGCCCAAAACTGAACCAGGAGGAGATAAAAAAATTTGAACAGACCAATAACAACAAAAGAAATTGAAGATGTAATCAAGACTCTCCCAGCAAACAAAAGCCCAGGTCCAGAAGGCTTCATGGGGAAATTTTACCGAACATTCGAAGAAGAAATAATACCCATTCTCCTCCAACTATTTCAAAAAATTCAAGAAGAAGGAAGACTTCCAAACTCGTTTTATGAGACCAGTGTAATTCTAATTCCAAAACCAGAAAAAGACACTACAAAGAAAAAAAACTACAGGCCAATATTCCTGAGGAATATAAATGCCAAAATCCTGAACAAAATACTAGCAAATCAAATCCAGCAATACATCAAAAAAATTATTCACCATGACCAAGTGGGATTCATCCCAGGGATGCAAGGCTGGTACCATATTTGCAAATCAATAAATGTGATACACCACATAAACAAAATGAAAGATAAAAATCATATGATCATATCAATACACGCTAAAAAGCAGTCAACAAAATCAAGCACCTATTTCTGATAAAAATGCTCAGCAATGTGGGAATAGAGGGATCATATCTTGACATAATAAAGACCATATATGAAAGACCTACAGCCAACATCATATTCAACGGGCAAAAACTAAAAGCAATTCCCTTAAGACCAAGAATGCCCACTTTTGCCACTCTTATTTAACATAGTACTGGAAGTTTTAGCCACAGCAATCAGACAGGAAGAAAAAATAAAAGGAATCCAAATTGGAAAGGAGGAAGTTAAACTGTCATTATTCGCAGGTGACATGATACTATCTGCAGAAAACCCCAAAGACTCCATCAAAAATCTACTAGACTTACTAAATGAATTTGGCAAAGTAGCAGGATACAAAATTAATGTCAAGAAATCGATGGCATTCTTATAGACCAATGATGAACTCACAGAAAGAGAAATTTTTAAAAATCCCATTTACAATTTCAGCAAAAAAATTAAGGTACCTAGGAATGAACTTAACCAAAGATGAAGGACCTATTCACAGAAAACTACAGGACATTGAAAAAAGAAATAGAGGAAGATATAAAAAAGTGGAAGCACATATCTTGTTCATGGTTTGGAAGAATTAACATCATTAAAATGTCCATACTACCCAAAGCAATCTACAGATTCAATGCAATCCCCATCAAAATACCAACAACATACTTCATGGAACTAGAACAAATACTTCGAAAGTTCATATGGAACCAAAAATGACCCCAAATAGCCAGAGCAATCTTGAAAAAGAAGAACAAAGTTAGAGGGATCGCATTACCAGATTTCAGGGTATACTACAATGCGACTATAACCAAAACAGCCTGGTACTGGCACAAGATCAGGCACATAGATCAATGGAACAGAAATGGTTAAAAGACTTAAATGTTACTCATGAATTCATAAAAATCCTAGAAGAAACTGTAGGCAACAAAATTTTAGACATCATAAGCAGCAGAATTTTCACTGATACATCACCTAAGGCAACAGAAACAAAGGAGAAAATGAACACATGGGACTACATCAAACTAAAAAGCTTCTGCACAGCAAAAGAAACAACCACCAAAATGTAAAGGCAACCCACTCTATGGCAGAGCATAATTGCCAATGATCTATAAGATAAGGGGTTAATTTCCAATATATACAGCCTGCTCTCGTACAGCTCAACAAAAGGAAGACAATGAACCCAATTCAAAAATGGGCAGAGGAACTAAATAGACACTTCTCCAAACAGGACATACAAATGGCTAAGAGACATATGAAGAAATGCTCAACATCACTAATCATCAGAGAGATGCAAATTAAAACAACAATGAGGTATTACCTCACACCTGTCAGAATGGTCGCATCAACAAATCATCAAACATGAAGTGTTGGCGAGGGTGTGGAGAAAAGTGGGCTCTAGTACACTACTGGTGGGAATGCAGACTGGTGTAGCCACTATGAAAAACAATATGGTGTTACCTCAAAAAATTAAAAATTGAACTTCCATTTGACCCAGTGATCCCACTGCTGGGAATATACCCTAAGAAGCCTGAAACACCAATCAGAAAGAATATAGGCACCCCCATGTTCATAGCAGCACTATTTACAATAGCTAAGATCAGGAAACAGCCCAAATGTCCATCAGTAGACAAGTAGATAAAAAAGCTGTGGTACATATACATGATGGAGTACTATGCAGCTGTAAGAAAGAAAGATCTCTTATCCTTTTAGACTACATGGAGGGACCTGGAGAGTATTATCCTAAGCAAAACAAGCCATCCAGAGAAAGACAAATATCACATGATCTCACTTATTTGTGGGATATAATGAACATAACAGTCTGAGTAATGGGGTAGTCCCAGTGATGTGGAAGTGGAGTACAGACCGACAATCCCCAGAAGAGGGGGTGGGCTCAGAGAGACAAACCACAGAACTTATATGCATGTATGCATGAACAATGAACATGGACAACAAAGCTGGGGACAGGGCCGGGAGGGAGGGGGAGGAGGGTATCAGTGGGGGGGAGGGTAAGGAGAAACATCTGTAACAAAAATTAATTTAAAAAAATGTAAAGAAACTTCCAGCAAATAAAAGATGGGAAATGAATGATTCACTTATAAAACACACTGAAATTCACTGTCCTCATACACATGTCAGAAAAAACCACTCATGATGCAGTCCCACGATCTAAACCTTGAAGTGGCTGTACTATAACCCATCCCTGAGCTACTCACCTTCTTTTCTAAGGGCGTGTGTCCAGATTCTGATTCTATCACTTCACAATTGCTAGGTTCAAACCAGGTAAGTTTCTTGAAGAGACTGTCAACTATGCATCAAGATATTATTACACTTACATTAATTTTTCTGAATGAGAGAAATGTGACATAATGCTCTTGGTCTATCCTATAGTGGTCCCCTAATGTCTTACTGACAAATTTCCTATTTTATTCATGTTTGCATTGTGACTAAATAAAAAGTTCATTTGCCAAGGCTCACTTGTAGCTAGGCATGGCTAGTATCTTGTCTAAAGAAATATAAAACATGGGAATATAATACGAATGAGATTATAAGCAGATCCCACTGAATAAGGTCCTGAGAAAACACCTCTAAGGAAGTTAAGTTGCAATCAACTTTTTTTGCCCTCAGCATTTCACGCTCATCCTTCCTGAGACATGGCATGATATCTGCAGTCTCAACAGGTATCTTGAAAGTGTAAGGGCAAGGGTGGTCCCGCCCTAAGAACCAAAGCAAGCCTGGGTCCCTGATGACATTAAACAGTTGCTATATTGGATAGTGTCATACTGGATACACTGCCTACACTCAGACTTCTTTAAAATGAGACCTTCTCCAACATTTGTTTAAGCTACTGTTCGATTGGGAGGAAGGGTATCTGTTAATCAGAACCAAAAGTTATCCCTGACTGATGCAATTATCTAAGTACTCATTCAACCCAACTCTGTTTTCCTCTGCTGCCTTTTCACTTTGATTACATTTTTATTCTAATAGCCATTCCTCTGCAACTGACTAAACTGTCTTTCTCCAAATCTAGTGCTTAAAGGATCATATGAATTAGAAATCCTTTGACTTAAGCAGTCTAATATTTTCATCAGATACTTCACATCACCCAACTGGTTCTTTTATTTGTCAATTGAGTTCCTGAATTTTTATTAAACAAAAAATCAGAGCCATGATTAATTCAGAAATGGGGGAGGAAAAACACATGTAGAATATATTGGCTTTATAATTAGGAAGATATTTAGAAGATAATAGTAACTGAGACTTTTATAAATTATTAGGTTGTGTCTACCTGCTACTAACAATTCACATACAAAGTTGATGTTGCTTTCTAAGTACAGTAACTGCTAAATCCCTAAAAAAGAAATTTGAATCTTTATCTGGCAAATACTGTTTAAACATTTTTTTTTAATGTGGGCTTGGTGAATTTTATTTTTCCTGATGCAATCTCATTCAAGGTGTAGAGAAGTTAGAAATTTAAAGGTATCCTACTTAATACCTTTGATGCTACATCAGTATCTATATATGTGACAATCATTTGTTATTACTATTATCTGTAGTAAATATCAGACACTACCTCTAATATTTCACCTCTTTATTGTCCTTTCCATAAATATCATTCAGTCTCCAAATGCAGTGAAAGCAAGAGAATTAAACTTGACCATTTCCTTCTAGTTTACACATAAAACTCCACTGTATTGCACTCTGGTGGGGAAAGAACCAGTTCAAATATCCACAGTAACCAAGTCTGTGCATTGAGTGAAGACGCAGAGGTCGTATTTTATTCTCCTCTTGGCTTTACTAAACAAATATGAAGACATCTGGCAGCCACCACTAAGGTTTAGGTGAGAAAGCATCAGGGCCAACGGGGGAGGCATGGGACCTCCCACAGGGCCATACGTGGTTGAGGTGATGTGGCCAGTCAGGGAGCTGGGCCAGTGGTGCCAGATTTTCCACTTTTTCAGAAATTTCCAGAAATCTAGACGTTGATCCTAATTTTGAAATGGAGCTATCACTGTGTGGACCAATCTGAAGAATAACTGGGTTATAACCCCAGAAGGAGGATAAAGAACTTGGTATTTATTGAGTTATAGCTCTTCTCACTGAAAAACCGCAAGACGTGATGAACAATTAATGTCAGGGTTAGAGCCCGAGGGCCACCCAGACTACACACAGGGAAGAGTGCAGCTGCCAGGGACCCTTGGCCAGACCCCGAAGGCACGAGGCTGATCAACTTCAAAGCCCATGAGACGACTCAAGCCCTGGGCTCAGAGCTCCTCTGCAGACTGTGTGAAGCCTTAGAATTTGCCTGGTATCTGAGGTACATTTCTTTAATTATTTGTACTTATTTATCACTTAATTTGTAAATGTGTGCTTTAAAAATTTTGTGTAGTTTTGCTGAGTTATAAACTAAATGTTTATTTTTATAAATAGGCATTTATTTCCATTTTATTTTAATTTATAAATTATTTTAATATGGAAAACAGAGTTTTGGTTATTTTCTGTAGTATCGTGTTATATCAGCCATTTATTTTATATGTATTATCTTCAATATGTACAATATAATGTATAATGATAATGATATGATTATGTATAATATATAATATATTGTGAATATATAAATAGATAGAAAAAACAGAAAGAAATGGCCCAATGGGAAATGTTAAGACTAGTCATTAATGTAAGAAAGGAAAGTTGGATTATTTTCTCTAGATTTCTTTAACTGTATACAATGAGAAAAAACTGGCTTCCTGCAAAACTCTTAGGTACCTAACTGAAGTACGCGAGAATTCTATCTTCCCACATTCAAAGCTATCTAATTCATTTTGAAATATATACATGCATCAGTACTTATTTCTTTACACAATTATTCATCATTGGATATTGAATATTCTGTAGAAACACACAAATCTATACATTTTAAGAAGGAAAAAATAAGTGGAAAGAGAATTTATTGTTAATGAAGTACTATTCTAAATATTTTGTAATATTATGCTATTTAATTTAATCATTACAATATCCTGCCAAAAAGACAGGCTGCATAATTTGCAAATCCCAGTAAAAAATAAAAACATAAGGTCTATTGTTAAAAAATGTAGTAAGAATTTCAGGGCAGCGATAGTAGACTGCTAAACCAAGCACACTCTTCTGAGCATACGGAAGTGGGAGACTGCACAGGCCGCCGGCCCATGAAGTCAGCCCTACCTCCACAGTGGACATCTATGTCTCTGATTTCAGGTGAAGGAACAGAGGCCTGAAGAGATCGTGTGATTCTCTCAAGCCATACGGTAGAACTAGCTGCATCTCAAAGGGCCCTCGGTGACCCTGTAAAAATACAGGGGAAAGAAAGTCCATTCTCACCGGTGACTAAAAATCATATGTGAGAAAATGAGGCCTTAGAGTTTAACAACATGGTAATGGGATGGAGAAATACACATAAAGTTATGAAGGAGTTCTTTGCAGAACTGAGAATAAAAACCTTAATTACATTAATAGATGACTGAAAAAATTGGAGGGGAGTTGCAAAATCATCTATTTTAACTCCTTTCATATACAAAGAGGAAATAAAGAAAACTATACAAAAAATGAAAAATATATATTCTTTTATGAATTAACATATGCATATGTGTGTATATATATGTATATACACACAGAAGAGAGCATTACCTTATTCGTGAATAGTCTGGCTATTTTTTAACTAAAGCATTTATTCAACAACCATCATTTGACACCCATCAGGTACCCAGACATATACCATATACTACTCATTAAGCTCCTAATCTATGTCAGACATTACAGGACTCATAAGATGAAGATATTGTAAATTCCTGCCTTTGGCATGTTTCCACTCTGATTGAGAAGTTTCATATGTAAATATATGAAGTTTCATATGTAAATATATATATTTACATGCAGAAAACAGACATAAGAAAATACACTGACTGACAAAAATCCATGGTGAAGTCCTGCAGTAACGATTTCAAAACCTTTAGTAACAGATGCTGTGTATAAAAAATACTTGGGAGCAAGATCTACACTCTTACTAAATAAACAAAGTAAGGGATTTTTCATTGACTTAGTCTGTCAGTCAGTCAGTCACCAGCTCTTTATTGGGACACCATAGTTCTTGATATGTCATGTACTAGTGTAGGGCTAAAGACCGGAGAGGTAAGAAAAATATGCACCTTTCTGTAATTTTACTCTAATAGGTGAAATAGACTTCTAGAAGTTAACACAAAATTATATGACTTCAGGTAGTAAAAAGGCTGTGAAAAAATCTATGCCAGGGTAAAGGTTAAACAGTGAGCAGGCTTGGTGCTCCATATAGATTAGCTTGAGTGAGCCGGATCTTGTATATTTCTTCCAATGTGAAAATAATGTTTTCTACCAAATGGACTCCCAAATTTTTGAGTCAGCTTTACCCTTAGAACATTTACATATAAGTAAATGCAAGGTGTTATCACAACTATATAGATTTCATATATTTTATTCTTTATATAAAATAAGTAATAAGTTTAATCCTTATACACTAAATGCTTTGTTCTCTGAGGTAAGTACTTTCTCAAAAGCAATAGAGTGCAACCCATTTTTATGGGGTTGTTGACTTTTAGAAAGTTGATTCAAAAATTAGTGTGTAAAGTTCCTGCTTTTAAGTATAATCATTTTCACTAGTGAATATGAGCAAGGAAGATTATAAGTTGTCAAGAATTTCCAGAGCTTCTGCCCATGACAGAATGATGGGTCCACATGCTGTATTGAAACCCCAGCTGAATGGATAAAAATAGTATTTAACTTTCATAGTCATTATGAGCCGAAGCAATTTATTGAACCCTTTAATCAGGAGAGGAAATAAAAGACGGGAAATGGGTGAATGACTCATTTCTTCATGTGTTGTCTACATAGTGCTATTCTGATAATTAGATGATCTGAAGTTTAAATAAAATTGCTTTAATGTATTTTAGGAAGGATGCGACCACAAAATATTTCAAAAACAAAAACAAAATGCTGTGAAAGACGGAAAGAATCCAATGTCTTGTAATTAGAAACACACAAAGTGTGTGCCTAAAATCTGGATGAATAAAGTTATAATTAAATAAATTCTAAAATAAAAAGCCAGAGAGAAAAACCCTCCTTTTACCTTTAAAAAACAAAACAAAACAAAACAGCCCTGGCTGGTTTTGCTCAGTGGTTAGAGTGTCAGCCCGCAGACCGGGGTTCAGTTCCCGCTAAGGGCATATGTCTCGGTTGCAGTTTGTCCCCAGGCCCAGTTGGGGTTGTGTGGGTGGTGGCCAGTCGATGATCTCTCTCACGTTGATGTTTCTCTCTCTCTCTCTTCCTCCCTCTCTCCCTCCTGTTCTATCTGAGGATAAATACAAAAATGTCCTTGAGTGAGGATAAAAAAAAAATCCCAAATTGAAATCTTACATCTATTCAGTGTAGTGAAATATTTTCTTTCAGAATAAATATTAATAGTAAATATTTATTTTCATTTTAAATATATTGAAAGGATAGCAATTTCACCAAATCTGTAGACTATACTTTAAATAATTGACTTGATCTATGTAATGTGAAGTAATTTGAAGACAACCAAGTGCCAGTGACAATGACATATGTGAATTTTTGCTTCTTGTGAAACTCATCAGTACCCTCACATATTATTTATTTGAGCTATTTTATGCCATGCATCTCAGAACAAAAGAAAATTTTGTTTTAGGAAAACATTGGCCATGAGTTAAATATGGCATAGAAAATTTATGAGATATATGAACTTAGAAAAACATGTTTCTGTTTTTCATTTCTAGATAAGGTCTTTAAAACAGAATACTTATAATACTACCCTCCAAATGTAAACAGCTATTTTAGATTGTGATTTCAGGAAGGAAGGGTTGATCTTTTTGGATGTGGGCTCCTAGTGGTGGGTTCTCAGATGGGAGACAGGGGCTGGGCCCTCGTGGAGAAACATGCTGTGAACCGATCATCTACTTGAATATAGCACTGTGTTAACTTCTTTTTTTTCCCTAGTTGGTTATGTTTTTTTAATGCTTCTAAATAATTAATAAATGCACACAGTTAAGTAAAATATGCAACACGCTATGTTCAAGATTGAAAGACAAAATTACCTTTTAACTACAAAAGAAATTACTGTGAAAGATTTTCAGTTTTATCTCATTTTTCATTTCATAATGATTATTCCAAAAAATGCTAATGTTTGTGAGTAATAAAATAAACAGATATTGAAAGCCAAATACACGTCAAGCAATGTGCCAGTTCATTTAATCCTCAAATCACACTAAGACGGGACAGTATTCTCTTCTCTTTGTACTTCAAATGCTGTGCTTTGAGGGCAACAGCAACCTATAAAATACACATTATGTAGCAATTGCAAATATGATTCTTTTACTTTTATATGGCATTAAGTTACATTTTATATTTACCAAACATTCTATAAAATAATGCCACTACTTTCTTTGAAGCAGGGGAGTTGAACTTCCAAAGATGGGCAGTACGCTTTCATCAATCTCTGAAAACATTCTTTTTTTTATCCTCACCCGAGGACATTTTTGTTCAGGTAGAGTGGGAGGGTGAGAGAGGAACAGAGAGAGAGAGAGAAACATCGACGTGAAAGGGACACATCGAGTGGCTACCACCCGCACAACCGACCAGGGCCGGGGACATACTGCAACCGAGGTACGCGCCCTTAGCGGGAACCGAACCCGGGTCTCAAGGGACCGCAGGCCAATGCTCTAACCGCTGAGCCAAACCGGCCAGGGCTGAAAACATTCTTAAATTGTGTATTTCAGGTAAAAATCCTTCTTGAATATATTTTTCTTTCTTTCTTTCTTTCTTTCTTTCTTTCTTTCTTTCTTTCTTTCTTTCTTTCTTTCTTTCTTTCTTTCTTTCTTTCTTTCTTTCTTTCTTTCTTTCTTTCTTTTTTTTTTTTTTACATGCCCCTAGCAGGAACCGAACCCGGGACTCTCTGGTCTGCAGGCCGATGCTCCAACCGCTGAGGCAAACCGGCCAGGGCTTGAATATGTTTTTCATTTCAGATCCTTCCTTTCTTCTAACCTCACATTAATGTTTGGTAATATAGTCTGTGGTTTACTAGGAATATTCTTTTTAAAAAGGGCTTTATTTTATTTTAATGAGTTTTTGTTCAGTAATAATTCAATGGGGCAACACAAGTAAGTGAGGATTAGTTGTTGTTATAGAACTAAGTCCACCTGCATAAATCAACTCAACTCAGTCATTAGCTGCCAAAGGACGACAGATCAATTTAAGTGCTAGCAGTGTTTGACTATGGAAAGGTGTACTAGCGATTCCCTGGGAAACATACTTCTCTATAGCCAGATATGGGACTTCCATGTAATCTAAGGTTAGAAGAGGTACTTGGTATATAGGAATGGGAGTATTTTTGTTGATGCAGCCAATATAACAATAATTGATTTTGACTGTTTCCCACATCACTGATTTGGTTTAAAAGCCAATGCATGTACACACACATATGCATACATATATATGGTATCTTAGTGTATGAATACAATACATGTTGAATTGAAGTGTTTTTAAAATATTTTATTTAAAATATCAACAACTATAAATCATTGAAAATGTTGACATATACCAAAAATTCAGCTTTAGCAATACCTGCTTTATTATTTTTTTTTTTAATTTTTTTTTCTTTATTGATTTTGGGGGGGAGGGAGAGAGAAACATTGATGAGACAGAACATTGATTGGCTGCCTCCTCCATGTCCCCCACTAGGGATTTGGCCCACAACCTGGGCATGTGCCCTGACTGGGAATTGAACCAGCAACCTCTTGGTGCATGGGTCGATGCTCAATCACTGAGCTACACTGGCCGAACAGAAATACCTGCTTTAAAAAACTTCTGATGTCTCTTCTTATGTTGTTATTTTTGGTGATGAACACATAAAACTCTTTGTGACTATGAAAAAGAAGTTTTTAATTAGTACCCATGGAATTGTCTAGACTCGGTAGATTCAAAACACAGCCTCAGTGAAGAATTAATTGCAGAATTAAGTTGGATGTGGTTATTTAATTATATCACATATAAAATTACTCTAATTCAATTCTTTCAAAAAACATATTTGTTGTAATGAGCTAGGAAAAAATTTACCAAGGCAGTAGGCTGAAACTTTGACATCCAAACAAATAACATGACATGATATTTCTAGAACAAGGTATAGCTATATCAAGACTAGAAAATTCAGAAATGCTGGAACACACTAAAGTATTAAAAATTGACATGCCCAGTTTATTACCCAGTAGAAGTGAAGAATAACTATCTGCAAATGTTTGTCCTCCCCACCTCTGCAGAGCACAAGCCAAAGCTATTTTTAAGTAGTTCAATGCACTCTGTTCACTTAGGACTAGAACTCAGTGTCTCCAAAGAAAGTCAATGAAAAGGTTCCAATTAATATTTAGTTTCTTCTTATAAAGAAAATAATGAGGAAATATAAGTAATATATTTACTAGTCTGTCATCTATAAATGTTTGAACATTTATAGTGTAATCTAATTAAATATGGATACTCTATATTTATGTACTAGTTCCTCTGGTAGACCTTCATTAAACAACAGATCATGCAAGTATTTGATTCACTCAGCTTGAAGATGAATCATAAGATTAAATAATAATAAACTAAGATACCTTTCCCACTAACAAGATACATGATTGATGACTAGAAGATCGGGTGGATTTGCCCCTGGCTAATTAGACAGTGGTCTATCTCCCTGAAAAGAAAATCATTTGCAAGAGGTTTCTGATGCTCCAAACTAGATTTCTGGATTTAAATGTTCTTCTACTCTGAATTGCCATTGGGAATCATGTGGCTAGATTGGGGGCAAGTTAAAAATGAAGCACATTGTGAAATTGTAAAATGTATTACATAAAAGAATAAAATGGAAGGAAATTATCAAAACATGGTCTCTTACCCATTGGAAAAAATATTCAATCTTATCACTGAGTAAATAATTAATTTTTAGAGTTCCAGATGTGCTATATTTTCTAATAGTTTGTTGGGAAATATGTCATTTAAAACAAAAATGGCTCTGTGTTTGGGTGCTGATGGTTAGAGGAACAATAATTATTCCCTCTCAGTTTTCTTTAGATACTGGTGAATTATGCCAAAATTAAGCTATGATGAATATAAATGATGAAGTGTTTTATAGTTTGAATTTCCTTCAGTTCATATCCTCATATAAGAGTAGAAAATTAATTTAGGGACTGTTTCAAGTATTCGGAAAAGCTTAACATGTTCATCTTTATTCATATATAATCGTTATCTCCATATAGTTCAGTTAACATTAGCTGTTGGACCTAGCTCAAATACATAAAGAACTGTGCTCATATTCTCCTCTAGCTGAGTGCATTCAGATTAAGAGATGTGTCTTCTGTCCCCTCTATGAGCACTAGTGAAGTATTCATACAACAGCACTAATTGAAATGGGGCCACATTTTACGTCATTCTAATCCTTTGAGCAAATGACACAATTATGCTCTTTTTAATAAGCTTTGAAATTGATTTATTTTACTGTATACAGCTATATAATACAGAATAATGTTGTTGTGACTAACAAAAGTAATTTACTTATGACTAAATTGGAGTTGCTTTCAAAGAGATGCTATTATTGCTTATTCTATTGAAATAGTTGTTATTTGGGTGCTTTTTGTTTGTTTGTTTTTGGGGGGGGTTTGGTTTGTTTTCTTTTTTTCTGTAATTTTATTTTTGTTACAGATGTTTCTCCTTTTTTACCCCATTGATACCCTCCTCCCCCTCCCCCCATCCCCTGCTTTGTTGTCCATGTCCATTGGTTATACCTATATGCATATAAGTGCTGTGGTTTATCTCTTCCCACCCCGTACCACCCCCTCTTCTGAGGGCTGTCAGTCTGTACCCTATTTCTGTGTTTATGGGTCTACCCTATTCCTCAGACTGTTATATTCATTATATTCCATATATAAATGAGATCATGTGGTATTTGTCTTTTTCTGCTTGGCTTGTTTCACTTAGGATAATACTTTACAGGTCCCTCCATGTTGTCTCAAAGGATGAGAGATCTTTCTTTCTTATAGCTGCGTAGTACTCCATTGTGTATATGTACGACTGCTTTTTTATCCATTCATCTACTGATGGACATTTGGGCTGTTTCCAGATCTTAGCTATTGTAAATAGTGCTGCTATGAACATGGGGGTGCATATATTCTTTCTGATTGGTGTTTCAGGCTTCTTAGGGTATATTCCTAGAAGTGGGATCACTGGGTCAAATGGAAGTTCAATTTTTAATTTTTTGAGGTAACACCATATTGTTTTTCATAGTGACTGCACCAGTCTGCATTTCCACCAGCAGTGTACTAGAGTCCCCTTTTCTCCACACCCTCGCCAACACTTCATGTTTGATGATTTGTTGATGCGACCATTCTGACAGGTGTGAGGTGATACCTCATTGTTGTTTTAATTTGCATCTCTCTGATGATTAGTGATGTTGAGCATTTCTTCATATGTCTCTTCGCATTTGTATGTCCTGTTTGGAGAGGTGTCTATTCAGCTCCTCTGCTCATTTTTTAATTGGGTTCTTTGTCTTCCTTTTGTTGAGTTGTATGAGTACCCTATATATTTTGGAAATTAACCCCTTATCTGATAGATCATTGGCAACGATGTTCTCCCATACAGTGGGTTGCCTTTCCATTTTGATGGTTGTTTCTTTTGCTGTGCAGAAGCTTTTTAGTTTGATGTAGTCCCATGTGTTCATTTTCTCCTTTGTTTCTGTTGCCTTAGGTGATGTATCAGTGAAAATTCTGCTGCGTATGATGTCTGAAATTTTGTTGCCTACATTTTCTTCTAGAATTTTTATGGATCACAGGACACATTTAAGTCTTTTATTCATTTTGAGTTTATTTTTGTGTATGGTGTAAGTTGATGGTCTACTTTCATTTTTTTTGCATGTAGCTCTCCAATTTTCCCAACACCATTTATTAAAGAGGCTGTCTTTACTCCACTGTATGCTCTTGCCACCTTTGTCAAATATTAATTGAGCATGTTTCCTTGGGTCCATTTCTGGGTTCTCTATTCAGTTCCACAGGTCTATATGCCTGTTCTTGTGCCAGTACCAGGCTGTTTTGATTACAGTCACTTTGTAGTATAACCTGATATATGCCATTGTGATACCACCTACTTTATCCTTCTTTTTCAAGATTGCTGTGGCTATTTGGGGTCATTTTTGGTTTCATATAAACTTTTGAAGTATTTGTTCTAGTTCTGTGAAATATGTCGTTGGTATTTTGATAGGGATTGCATTGAATCTATAGATTGCTTTGGGTAGTATGGACATTTTAATGATGTTAATTTTTCCAATCCATGAACAAGGTATGGGCTTCCACATCTTTTTTATATCTTCCTCTATTTCTTTTTTCAATGTGTTGTAGTTTTCTGCAAATAGGTCTTTCACTTCTTTGGTTAAGTTTATTCCTAGGTATCTTAATTTTTTGCCACGATTGTAAATGGGATTGTTTTTCAGTTTCTCTTTCTGTGAGTTCATCATTGGTGTATAAGAATGCCGTCGATTTCTTGATGTTAATTTTGTATCCTGCTACTTTGCCAAATTCATTTAGCAAGTCTAGTAGAGTTTTGATGGAGTCTTTAGGGTTTTCTATGTATATTATCATGTCATCTGCAAATAATGACAGTTTCACTTCCTCCTTTCCAGTTTGGATCCCTTTTATTTTTTCTTCCTGTCTGATTGCTGTGGCTAAGACTTCCAGTACAATGTTAAATAAGAGTGGTGAAAGTAGACATCCCTGTTGGTTCCTGTTCTTAAGGGAAATGTCTTTAGTTTCTGCTCATTGAGTATGATATTGGCTGTAGGTCTTTCATATATGGCCTTTATTATGTCGAGATATGATCCCTCTATTCCCACATTGCTGAGCGTTTTTATCAGAAATTGATGCTGGATTTTGTCAAATGTTTTGTCAGCATCTATTGATATGATCATGTGGTTTTTATTCTTCATTTTGTTTATGTGGTGTATCACATTTATTGATTTGCGAATATTGTAGCAGTCTTGCATCCCTGGGATGAATCCCAGTTGGTCATGGTGAATAATTTTTTTGATGTATTGTTGGATCCGATTTGCCAGTATTTTGTTCAGGATTTTGGCATGTATGTTCATCAGGGATATTGGCCTGTAGTTTTCTTTCTTTGTTGTGTCTTTTTCTGGTTTTGGAATTAGAATTACGCTGGCCTCATAAAACGAGTTTGGAAGTCTTCCTTCTTCTTGTATTTTTTGAAATAGTTTGACGAGAATGGGTGTTAATTCTTTTTTGAATGTTCGGTAAAACTCCCCCGTGAAGCCATTGGGGCCTGGCCTTTTGTTTGCTGAGAGAGTCTTAATTACCTCTTCAATTTCCTTAGTTGTTATTGGTCTGTTCAAATTTTCTATGTCTTCCCAGTGCAGTTTTGGGAGACTGTGTGTTTCTAGAAATTTGTCCATTTTGCTTAGATTGTCAAATTTGTTGCCATATAGTTGTTCATAGTAGCTGTTAACAATCTTTTGCATTTCTATGGTGTCAGTTGCTACTTCTCCTCTTTCATTTCTGATTTTGTGCATTCGGGTTGTCTCTCTTTGTTCCTTGGTGAGTCTAGCTAAGGGTCCATGAATCTTGTTTATCTTTTCGATAAACCAGCTCTGTTTCATTGATCCTTTGAATTGGTTTTTTTTGGTCTCTATGTCATTCATTTCTGCTCTGATCTTTACTATTTCCTTCCTTCTACTTGCTCTGGGGTTTTCTTTTTGTTTACTTTTTAATTCTTTAAGTTGTGAGGTTAGATAGTCAATACAAATTTTTCTTTTTCTCGAGGTAGGCCTGTAGTGCTATGAACTTCCCTCTCAGAACTGCTTTCGCTGCATCCCATAGATTTTGTGTTGTTGTGTGTTCATTTTGATTGGTTTCCAGGAAGTTTTTAATTTCTTCCTTGATCTCCTTGGTAACCCATTCATTGTTTAATAACATGCTATTTAGCCTCCATGTGTTGAAATGTCTTTTCATGTTTTTGTTGCAATTGATATCTAGTTTCATGCCACTGTGATATGAGAAGATGCTTGATATGATTTCAGTCTTCTTGAACTTGTAGAGATTTAGTTTGTGTCTTATCATGTGGTCTATCTTTGAGAATTTCCCATGTGCACTTGAGAAGAATGTGAATTCTGTAGTTTTGGGGTGTAATTCTCTGTAGATATCTATTAAATCCATTTAGTCTAGTGCTACATTTAGAGTCTCTGTTTCCTTGCTAAGTTTTTGTCTAGAGGATCTATCCAGTGGTGTCAACGGGGTGTTGAAGTCTCCTGCTATGATTGTATTGCTGTCAATTTCTCCTTTGAAGTCCTCCAGAAGATTTTTAATATATGTTGATGCTCCTATATTAGGTGCATTTATGTTTATCAAGGTTATATTTTCCTGTTGGATAGATTCTTTCAATATTATGTAGTGCCCTTCTTTGTCTCTAATTATGGTCTTCATTTTGAAATCTATTTGATCAGATATGAGTATTGCTACTCCAGCTTTTTTTTTTTGCTTTCTGTTTGCCTGGAAAAATTTTTTCCATCCCTTCACTTTCAACCTATGTGAGTCTTTTGTTGTGAGGTGAGGTGGGTCTCTTGTAAACAACATATAGATGAGTCATGCTTTCTTATATAATCAGCTACTCTGTTTTTTTTTTTAATCCTCACCTGAGGACATTTTTCCATTTTTTGTTCAGATAGAGCGGGAGGGAGAGAGAAGTAGAGAGAGAGAGAGAAACATCGATGTGAAGGGACACATCGAGTGGCTGCCACCCGCATGACCAACCAGGGCCAGGGACAAACTGCATCCGAGGTACGTGCCCTTAGCGGAAACCAAACCCAGGTCTCTCTGTACCGCAGGCCGACGCTCCAACCGCTGAGCCAAACCGGCCAGGACTACTCTGTGTCTTTTTATGAGAGCATACAGTCCATTTACATTTAAGGTGATTATTGATATGTATTTATTTATTGCCATTTTTGTTTAGTTTGGTTATATTTTTCTTTCTATTTCTTCTACTAATTACAGTAGTCCATTTAACATTTCTTTCAGTGCTGGTTTGGTGCTAATGTATCTCCTTTGCCTTTTTTTTGTCTGGGAAGCTTTTATTTGACCTTCTATTTTTAATGACAGTCTTGCTGGGTAGAGTAGTCTTGGATTCAGATCCTTGTTTTTCATGACTTTGATTACTTCATGCAATTCTCTTCTGGCCTGTAGTGTTTCTTGTGAGAAGTCAGCTGAGAGCCTTATGGGGTTTCCTTTACAGGTAACCTGTTGCTTATCTCTTGCTGCTTTTAGGATTCTCTCTCTGTCTTTAATTTATGGCATTTTAATTACTATATGTCTTGGTGTGGGCCTGTTTGGGTTCTTCTTACTTGGGGCTTTCTATGCTTCTTGAACTTGAATGCCTTTTGCCTTCACCAAATTAGGGAAGTTTTCTGTCACTATTTCTTTGAATATATTCTCCTAACTTTTGGTCATTTTCTTCTTCTTCGGGGACTCCTATGATGTGAATATTATTACGTTTCCAGTTGTCCCACAGTTCTCTTAAACTGTCTTCCTGTTTTTTAATCGTTTTCTCCTTTCGGTTTTCTGATTGGTTGATTTTCCCTACCCTGTCTTCTAATTTGCTGATCTGGTCCTCAGCTTCCTCTACTCTGCTCTTTAGCCCTTTCAATGTGTTCTTTTTTTCTGCTATATCACTCTTGATCTCTTCTTGGTGGTTTTTAATTTCCAGTTGGTTTATTTTCAGCATCTTTATGTCCTTACTCATGCTGTTGAGCTTCCTCAGGATCATGGCTCTGAATTCTAGCTCTGTTAACTTGCCTAACTGCTCCACATTGATCTCATCTTCGGTGGAGGTCTCTTGTTCTTTCATTTGGCTTTTGTTTCCATGTTTCACCATTTTGGCTATCACAGTGGGCTTTGGAACCTGCCAAGTTTTCCCTGTGGGTATTGGTGTTCTGCTGTTTGTGGCTCCCTCTCTTGGGTTTAGATTAGCGAGGGAGGACCCACGTTGAACACCACTGTCAAGTCTTACTTTCCTGGTTAGAGTTGCTAACCCAGGAATGGTACTGTTATCCTCTAGCTTTTTGCCTAGAGGATAGCAGTCAAGGTTACTTGAAGAGTTTTGGGTTGTCAGTTGATTGAAAACCTCCCTCGGGTGCTCAGCATAAGGGTATTTCCTGAGGGTGGGGCAGATGCTGGTTGTTAGTAAGCCTCAATTAGCATTTCAATGGCCCACAATGTGGGATTGGATCTCCGAGGGAAGGGCTGCTGCCTCCCCAGAGCCCTGGGAAGCAGCAATATGGCCACCATCCTGCGTGGCTGCAACTCAGCAAAAGCTCTGAGCGCCCTCCAAATCCCAAGTGTTCCCACACAGTTCCAGTCCAGTTTGTCCTCCCTCTGCCAGAGCCCAAGATGAGTGGCTGTGGCTATTTTAGCCTCTGTCCTGGCTCTGCACTGTGGAGCCGCTTGGGAGTTTAACCCCAGGCCGCTGCTCACAGCTAAGGCCACTGCGGAGCTGCCAACCGTGGGCTCCCAGCTCCTGTCTCGCACAATCCTACCAGGATCGAGTCAGTGTCCCTGGTTATATGGTCCTCGCAAGCTGCTTTTCTGTTGCTTTTTCCCATCGATTTGTCTATGTTTTAGTTGTAATTCCAGTTTGATCCTGGGAGACGGTCTGTGTATCTTCCATTCACTCCGCCGCCATTTTGGAATTCTATTTGGGGTTTTTTAATTTGGTTTATTTATCTAGATATTTAACATATATTTTATTTTCTTTGGTTTGAGGTTGTGTGTGTGTGTGTGTTTACATATATTTTATTTTCTTTGGTTTGAGGTTTTGTGTGTGTGTGTGTGTGTGTGTGTGTGTGTGTGTGTGTGTTTTGGAGCAGGATTATGGGTGGGAATAGTCCAGTGACTAAATCCATAGAATATATGGGGCTACATTACACAAAAGGTTAAGAAATTTGTATTTGCAGAGGCAGTGCAGATAATTTAAACAATAAAAAATAATTTCAAACAGTTTGTATGAATGATATGCAACTTGCCAGATAATTGTGCAGTTTTATTTTCTTTCTGACTATATGATATATAATTTAACATGTTCCCCATATAGCTGTAACAGTTAAAACATGCCCATGAAGCTAAAAAATAAAGTAAAAAGAAATCAAACTAGAAATTGAGCAGAACTGCCTGTGAAAATAATTATTTAAAAGGAGCCTAACAATGGAAACACACACACAAACACTTATATTCAAAAGGCTATATATAGTATCTATATCTATATATTCTTTTAAATGTAGGAACACTAGCCTTGGTGATATTACGGAACATGAAGACCTCACTGATGCTTAAGGCAATTTCCCCTTGCTTGTACCATGCCAGGAATAGTCTCCTTCCAAACTTTTCCCTAGCTAGCTTTCTTCATTCATTCAAGTTTCAATTCAAACATCAGGTTCTCCTCAGTATCCTTTCCGGCTCACCCAAGCCACCCCTCCTGCAAATACCACCTACCAGCAAATAGTCACACTCAATTCAGTCTTCCTTTATCATTCTCTTCATCAGATTTATTATTTCCAAAAGATTATTGCTTCTTTTGTTTCCCCAACCAGAATGTAAAAGGTCTGTGAGAGCATGTTTATTTCCTTTTCATTGCATGTAACCCACATCTAGCACATAGCACACTTGGCAGAGAGCAGGTGAATTATAAACACTTATTTAAAGAAAGCTAGCCCTACATCACAGTGGATTCTCTAATCTTTCCTCATAAAACATCTTTCCACCTTAATGGAAAACTACCTTACCATGTATATCCCTAAGCTTAGACTCTTCATTACACAGGTCCCCTAAGCACAAACCTTGAATCCCAGGGCCGTCATCATCTCTCCTTTGAATTCCTCCTTGACTGCCTCACTGACAACCAATCTTTCAATGATCTATTAAGTTATCATGTTTATTTACGCAACTAAATTTTTCTTAAGTAGGCTAATGTTATCTCCTCATTTATTCATCTTATTGGAATCTTCCATTTTCAACATCAAAACCTTAGGCCGTTCTGATATTAGCCTATCTACTCCCTTAAAACACACACACACACACACACACACACACACACCAAAACAATTAAATTATACTTAGAGTTTTAAAGAGCAAATATTTTTAACTGAAGATTTTTGCTCTAAGTGGTTAAAAATATATTTAACTATCTCTGAATGAAAGAAAAACAATTCTGGTGGAGAAGATTCTGCTATTTTCTGTGGTTGCATTAACTCTACACATTGATTAAGATATTTGGATTAGAAAGGATAAACTAATAGTATTTTCTAATAAGTTTTAGTTTTTTGGTATAATCTTATTTACTTATATATCACCATTTTATGCATTACTACACTATGTATAATTAAAAGAAATATCTTGCCAATTAGTGTGGTCAACTCTATGTTAACCTTATTTTCTCTAAAAGTTGAGTAAGGATATCTAACTAATAGGATTATTGTGGTAACTAAAACTAAAATACTATACAAAATCAGCCTGGCCTAATACCTGGCATCATGTAGGAGGTAATTCAACAATTTTCTCTACATTTTGCTACAATAGTAGTTCCCAAATCTCACTGACATATAATAATAAATATTCATTTCTTGCTTAGATAACATTGGCTACAACTCTTGTGCACATATTTTTCTCATTCTAGCCAAGGAGTAGACACTATTTGTGACATACCGTTCTTCTGGCCAAGGGGGAAAAACAGTTGAAAAATCACAGAACTTCAAATCAGAACTGTACATTCCACTCACTTTTTGTTGGCCACGACAACGCATGTCTAAGCTTTGGTCAGGTGGAAGAATATCCTTTCCCATGTCCCCATCCCATGCAGCAACTTAAGTCATATGGCAACATGCATGGAAGAAAAAATTGGGCTCAGTAATAAAATCTACCACACTATCTCACCCCTCTTAATAAATCAATGACATAGCTTAATAACCTTTCATTATTGCTATTTCTTAGGTCAAGTGGATATGAAAACAGTAAATTTTGACCCAAAGTAGACACATTCATTATGAATGTGCCTTAAGTGGCTTAAAGAACCCAAACAATAGTCAGACCACTGATATACCTTGAAAGACAGGACTCAGCAGGTGCTTCCACCATATTCTGATATCCATGTATTGTTTAAAATACAAATTTAGAAGTTAACTATTCTTCTCAGCTCTTCAGCTGTTACCAAGAGAAGCCATTATCCAGTATTAGCATCACCTGGAAACTTATTAAAAATAAAAATTCTCCTTTTTTTCTACACACCAATAACAAACAATCAGAAAAAGGAATTAATAAAAGAATACCATTTACAATTGCATCGAAAGCATAAAATAACTAGGAATAGATTAAAACAACAAGGTGAAAGACCTGTACTCTGAAAACAGTAAGACACTGAAGAAAGAAATTCAACAAGATACAAATAAATGGAAGTATATATTTTACTCATGGAATGGAAGTATTAATATTGTTCAAATGTCCTTATTACCTAAAGAAATATAAAGATTAAATGCAATTCCATTTAAAATATCAGGGAACATTCTTCTCAGAATTAGAACTAATCCTAAAATTTATATGGAACCACTAAAGAACCCAAATAATCAAAAATTTTTTTAGAAAAAACAAAGTGAGAGATACCATGTTCCCTGATATAAAACTATCCCACAAAGTCTGGCCGGTGTGGCTCAGTGGTTGAGCGTTGACCCATGCATAGAGAGGTCGCCGGTTTGATTCTCGGTCAGGACACATGCGCCCAGGTTGTGGGCCCGATCCCCAGTGGGGGGGCGTACAGGAGGCGGCCAGTTGATGTTCTCTCTCATTGATGTTTCTATCTCTCCTTCTCCCTTCCTCTCTCTTTAAATTCAATAAAGGGAAAAAAAATTTTTTTAAACTATCCCATAAAACAACAGTCATCAAAATAGTACGATATTAGCATGAAAACAAACATATAGATCAATAGAATAGAATAGAGAGCCCATAAATAAATCCTCACTTATACGTTCAATCTACAACAAAAGAGGCAAGGATATACAATGGAGTAAAAGATAGTCTCTTCAATAAATGGTGTTGGCAAAATTGGACAGATACATGCAAAAAAAAAACCAAAAACAACAACAAGAAGAAGAAATTGAATCACTCTCTTATACCATATACAAAAATAAACTCAAAATGAATTAAAGACTTAAATGTTAAGATCTGAAACCATAAAACTCCTAGAAAAAAAACACGAGCAGTAAACTCTATGACATTGCTCTTAGCAATATCTTTTTGGATATGTCTTCTTGGGCCCGGGCAACAAAATAAAAAATAAACAAATGAGGCAACATCAAACTAAAAAGTTTGAACACTAAAAGAAACATCAGCAAACAACAATACAACTTACTGAATGGGGGAAGATATTTATAAATGATACATGTGATAAGGGGTTAAAATAAATTATAACAACTCATACAACTTAACACCAACTTCACCCCCAAAACAACCCAATTTAAAAATGGGCAGAGGACTCGAATAGACAGTTCTTCAAAAAGGATATAGAGATGGCCAACAGCTATATTAAAAGATGCTCACCAGCCCTGGCCGGTTTGGCTCAGTGGTTGGAGCGATGGCCTGCAGTCCAGAGAGTCCCAGGTTCAGTTCCCGCTAGGGGCACGTATCTCGGTTGCAGTTTGTCTCCGGCCCTGGTTGGTGGTGCGGGTGGCAGCCACTCGATGTGTCCCTTTCATGTCAATGTTTCTCTCTCTCTCTCTCTCTCTCTTCCTCTCTCTCCCTCCCACTCTATCTGAACAAAAAAAGGAAAAAAATGTCCTCGGGTGAGGATAAAAATAATAAATAAATAATAAAAGATGCTCACCACCACTAATCATCAAGGAAATGCAAATTAAAATCACAATAAAATATCACCTCACACTTGTCAGAGGGCTATCATCAATAAATCTACAAATAAAAATCTGTGGCAAGGATATGGAGAAAAGAAAACCCTCATATACTGTTGGTGGTTATGTAAATTAGTGTAGCCACTATGGAAAACAATACGGAAATTCTTTAAAAAATTAAATATATAGCTGCCATATGAACCAGCAATTCTTTGGCATTTATCCAAAAATCAAATTTTTTTAATTAACCAAAGAAAACAAAAACACCATTTTTAATATGCACTCCTATGTTCATTTTAGCATTACTTTTAATAGTCAAGATATGGGGCCAACCTAGATATTCATCAATGGATGAGTGGATAAAGAAGATGTGAAATATACATACAATGGAATATTATTAAGCAACAAAAAAAGAAAAAAATGTTGTCATTTCGAACAACATGGCTGGATCTAAGTGAAATAAATCAGACAGAGGGAGACAAATACCATATAATTTCACTTATACATGGAATGTAAAAAAGCAAATCAAATGAATAAACAAAACAAAATAGAAACAGACACATAAATACAAGGAACAAGTTGATTGTTGCCAAAGAACATGAGGAAGGGGAAAGGAATTTTTGAAATGATGATGGACAAAAATATTTTTTAATAATAAACAAAATTATGTATTTATTTATAACACAAATAAAACTGAAAGACAAATCTCCTTCTAATAGTCTTCATTTAAATTCAGACCTATTAAAAATTTTTTATAAGCAAATGTGATAATAGAATGTTTCCCACTAAAAAAAAAAGACAAAAGAAAATGATCAGTCTTTGCTCCAGACCTGCTAAATTTGAAACTCCAGGTGATTGTGATGTGCATTAAGGTTTGAGAACCACTGCTTTGGTATTAACTGTAATTATCAGATAAAAGGAATATTACCAGGTGAGATTAAACCGAGTGCTGAGCTATGTCTGGGACTCAGGAGTTCCTCTCTTTTGACTTGATGATTTTATAAAAGTGCATTCTTACTTCCAAACTTGAAAACCCCCATAGTCTCTTTTAAGACAAGTTCAGTTAAAGAAAGAAAACAATGTACCTTCTTCTCAAAAGTATTTTGTTATTGCTGTTGAGTGGAGATAAATATAACCTATACAAATAGATCTATATTACTGAGTATATCATCCATAGAATCCATATTTTGGGGTATATTGTATATTCCCTTTTACTGAGTGGTATTTTATTTTATTAATGACCATAATTTACTTACAACTATTTTTTTGTTGCAAACATTTATCTTGGGTTAATACCTATATGGCATTGCTGAGTCAAAGAATATAGCATAATTTTTCCAAAGTTGGTGTTGCATTTGATACTTCCAACAACAATGTATGAGAATTCTGGGGTTCATATCCTCACCAAAATCTGATGTTTCTAGTCTCTTTAATTTTTTCCATTTTAGTGGTTGTGTAGGAATAACACACTGGGGTTTTTATTTATTTTTCCCTGACACTGAGTAGCTTTTCATATGGTTATGTCAAACGTGTCTTGTTTTGTGAAGCCTAATTAAGTCTTTTTCAGATGCAGTTGGGTTGTTTATCTTTTCATTACTGAGTAATAAAAATAGTTTGTGTATTATAGGTACAAGTTATTGTCATAAATATATATGAGATAGAGAGACAATTTTATTATATGTGTAATTTTCTTTTTCATTTTATTAATAATGCCTTTTGATAACTAGAATTTATTGTTTTTATTATGAGGCAGTTTAATTTATCAATAAATTTTGTGTTTCTTGTGTCTCCTATAAAAGTCTTGGCCTAACCCAAGGTCATGAAATATTGCCTCATGCTTTCTTCTAGAAATGTTATTATCTAACTTTTACATTGGGTTACAGCTGGTGTATAGTAGTGGTCCATTCATTTATTTTATTGTTCTAGCACCATTTGTGGAAGAGGTTTCCTGTCCTCATTGACTTGTCTTGGTGTAGTTGTAGTTCTCTCCTTATTTTCATTTTTTATATACTTTTGAGCAAACATCTTTCATATTCTATGTAGATATGATACACAAAAAAATAAGGTACTTTGAGATGTCCCATCCCCAGACAAAGAATCCTCCAACTGGAACAAAGTTAAGCAAAGACACGAGTTCACATCCTGTAATTAGTTGTTTTGACAACTTGTGCCATTCGTTTGCAATAAATGTGATCTATGCTAGTATGACTTTTAGTGTGATAAATTTTGCATTTTTTTTCTGCAGTTTCTCTGTGTGGGTGTCTATAAAAGTTTCATAAAATTATTTTCCTCCTCATTTAAAGAATTAGAAGGTATCTATTTAACATCTACATATTTTTACATAACAAGAAAAAGCATTGGGAAACTGCATCACTCTCTTTTCTTTTGGAAAGACGCTGCTAACTAACTATAAAACTATAATAAATTACCCTTAAAGGGAAAACGAGTAATAATTGATAATTATAGCAATATTTCTCATGTTTATAGATTATAAAATGACCTATTTTTAGCTGTTTATGGTCAAATATAATTTCATGAAACACTTGCTCTGTGAGGTGTTTCACCAGGAGAAAAGATCTAAGATCCATTAATTTTAGGAGACATTGGTTTGGACAGAGTTAAAGAGTTTTCTTACTGTGGGATGTATCAGTCAGTATCTATAACAAACCGATGGGCATTGCGTATTTCCAAGGATAGGACAGAATAACCAACATAGGGAGGGTAAGAGTATAGAACAAGGAAAACAAGTCCAAGTCAAGAAAAATACATGTCTAAAAACTTTTAACACCAAAAGAAAACTTTGTTTTGTTTCTGTTCATTTAAATAAAAACACATAGTTTCAATTTAAAAAAGAAAAGCCATACAGGAGTGAAAATGAAGAGTAAAAGGGAGCAGCAGGAGAAAGAGAAGAAAGAAAGTAAAGCATATTTGTAACATTAAACTGTCCTAAGAAAACAATCAGGAGCAGCACTTACAAGAAGGGGCCGATTTAATCAGTGATTTGGAAAACAAACGTAACAATATATGCAAAAATGCAGTGAAAATGAATCAAGACAAAATTATTGGAAGATGATTTCAGATTTAGAACAATCCAATTTAGAATCACAGCTCTTCTTTAGAAAGAATCAAGCACAACAGACCAAAAGTGATATTGAAGAAATCATTAAAGAATACATTGGGTACCTAAAACCATATCTGAGAATGAAGCTAAAAACAATTTGTTATGCTCCATAGAAAGACCAATGAAAAGAAATTCACATAATGATAGATGTAAGTATATATGTGGAAAATGAGCATAGATCACCTATAAGAGATAAAATTTTATGATAATTAAAGCATCAAAAAAAATGAAGCATATAGAAGTCAAATACTATCATTCAAGGTATTGCTTCCCAAAGGTAAATCAATGTTCAGGTTCAGGAACTACAGAAAAAATAGTTATCTAATCAAAATTTTGGAAAATAAATTTTCCAAATCAAATTCTTTGAAAATTTACTCCAAAATGCAAAATACAGAAATGTGCATAAGCGCACTCAAAAGTATGAGAGCAGTAGAAATCATTACCTACCGTAGTTAGCTTTAATAGTTAATGAAAATGTCAAAAACAGTGCTTGAAACAGAAGAACTAAAAAATAGTCATAGTTTAATTTAGTTTATCTAGTTCTCAAATACAAAGTTACATTAATAATTCCAGTGACTAAAGAAAGATAAGAGGAAAATAAAGAGATGTCAAATCTTTCATTTTAAAATAAAGACAAATGGTGTCATTTAATTTGAGATCTTGATACTTGCAAAAATTAATACTAACAATATTTTTTAAATAATATAAAGTAATGGAGAAATAAAAACATAATTTATTTACAAAGCATAAGAGATTAAAACTTACAGAATGTGTTTCATATAGGAATAGAAACAAAACAGAAAATAAAAAATGGCATAAAGAAAGGATAAATCAAGTTGGCAAGAATAAAATCAAGCACATCAGTTATGATAATAAACTCAAATAGCTTAATGCCCACCCTCTTAGGAAAAGAGTCACAGATTAGATAAAGAATAAACAAAATCATGAATCCAAATGTGTGATGTTCACAAGAGACAAATTTGACTCAAAAGAATGAAGAAGAATAAAAGTAACAGGACTAGCAAAGATTTTTCAAGAATATAGAATAAAACAGATGGTAACATAAATTTTAGACTCAAAACAATAAAACTAAAGAAAGTAATATGATTTGTTTCTTTTATAATTTCAGTGCTAATGAATATGTGAAGTTATGAATTGTTTTTGTCCATATCATGCATTTTCAATATATATGATGTAATAACTGCTAGAAACAAAATGAGAAATTGATGATTGCTATGGGGAAATTTAGTACTCCCTTCCAGTCTTGGATAAACTAAAGCAAAATAAGATCATACATGATCTGAACAAAGTAATCAGTAGGGCTAATTTATTAAATGGCGACTTTCTCTAAACTATCCATAGAACATTTACCAAAATTATAGACATCACATTAAAAAAATCTCTGAAGTATTCTAAACATGAATAAGCTATATTCTGTGATCAGAATACCATAAAGCTAGAAAGTGATAACCAAAAACAAGTGTAACTGAAAGAGAAATCCTATACTTTGAGAAACAGTGAAAATAAAAGTAAAACATAAAGGTTGTCGCAGAGATTAGAAAAATAGAAAACTCCACAAAGTAATCCTTACTTAAGCATAACAAAAGTTTTGTTCCTATTTGCAGACAGGATAAAGGAGATTCAGAAAGGTTAAGTGATCACTGCAGTCACACAGCTTGAAAGTGGCTGACACGGGACTTCAACCTAGATTTTGTACCTTATTCCAGAGCCATTTTCAAAATACCCCATGGGCTCTCTATTGAATAACTAAGGTCGTAACTGGAAAGCATTTAAGTGCTGACCCTTAATTCTAAAATATTGCTTTTATATCTTAAGTTTTTTGAAATTAGGATGAATCAAAACTATTTAAAATAATAATAATAATAATGCACTCTTGTCCGGCCGATGTGGCTCAGTGGTTGAGTGTTGACCCATATAGCAAGAGGTAGCCAGTTTGATTCCCAGTCAGGACACAGGCTTAGGTTGTGGGTCCAGTCCCCAGTGGGGAGCATGCAGAAGGCAGCCAATCGATATTCTCCCTCATCGATGTTTCTATCTCCCTCTCCCTCTCACTTCCTCTCTCTCTAAAATCAATAAAGGAAATAAAAATATTTTTAAAAATGATGCACACTCATTGCCTGAGAACAGGCAAATTAACATCAATAGAAAATACATACTGATTAGATTTTCTCTTCGACTGAATTATGAACTTAATAAAAAGGTGTGCGATGGGATTTTAATTTCAATTCAAGTCTTTCATTTGTATTTAAGGTATCTTTACAAAGCACTGAAACACAAGAAAGTTATTGTACCTGCAAAAAACTATCATAGGCAAAGCAAAAAATATAAGGCACTTTCAAGGTGATAGACAGTGCCAGGTTTCCTGGAGCAGATGGTACCATATATAAAGCTGGGCGAGAGAGAGGTGAGCGATTCTTCAAAAGAACCATCACTCAAGTACTAACTCCAATCAGTGAAAAGCTACGCTTTTAAAAACTTGAAATGCCCACGGAACTGTTATTCTCTTTTGTGCCTTGAAATTATAGTGTCATTTTCAAAATGTTTTCTAGATCGAGGATTATAGGAAAGGCTATGAAAATATATGAGCCAAAGTGATGCATGTTTTAAAATAGCAAAAAAAAAAAAAAAAAAAAAAGTTTTCTGAAGAATCTGTAGTCACTGTCTATAAAGAAGGCTTAGATTAAAATTTATATTATTGGAAATAATAATAGATATTTGCTATTTTCAATTATTTTAATGTAGACATTTTATATAGCGTTCCTACGCCTGAAACTGTTATTCAAGTACTACTAATCATCAGTATGCTTTATCATTGAATGTCTTACATCTAGAAAATAGGTTAGGCTAGGTTATTGGGATGTTGCTGCACCTCTCCTAGATGGTAGTATTGAAGCTGACAAGCATCTAAAGCCTGAGATATCAGTTTTGTTTCTATTTTAATTATACTTGAAATAATTGAAATTAACAACAAAAGTAATATAATGGAATATGATAATAGTAATTAGGCTTATTTTTCAGGCTTTGCACTCACCACTTTTCCTTTCTAATTTAAAACCATGCACTATTATGTTTCTTCTTGGGCCTATTTGAAACAATGAATTGAAATAGTATCAGAAAGGAAAATCCTTGAAAGTATATTTTCTGTCCTTCCTAATGATTAATGCAATCTTTCAAAATAAAAAAGTAACTTCCCTTTTAAATATCAATTTGTCAAATGCTTAAATATCAACCTCACTATGTTGCATGTTGAGAAGGCATTTCGGAGCTGTAACAGTTAAGCATATTACAATGTACAGGGATGGGCAAACGTAGGTTTACAGTTGTAAGTACGAGAAACACAGAGTTTATTCTTGTATTATTATAATCATAACCCTCATGCCTTTTTCCATACAGACAACTGTAAACCTACTTTTACCCATTCCTGTATTTAATTTAGTTTTCAAATTTCTGTAAAAATTTGCCATTTAGTTTGGAAGGGTCAAGCACTTCCTCAAGGGGATATTTGGCTTCCTCAGGCCTAAGTGTCAGGCCCTCATGATGATCTTACAAGTGTGATTCCAGTGGGGTCCAGGACAGTGCTAGGACATGAAGTGAAGTAATTAAGAATCAAAAGATTTCATGTGGGGCCATAAGAGAAAATGATTTTTAAAATATGCTTAGGTACGTCAAAATCTCTTTCTGAATTTACCCGTATTTTCTTTTAGGATTTCATCGAGATACTACTGCCCAGGGCACTCTTTTGCCTCTTGTCATTAAAACTCAAAAGCATCGTATTCTCCATCATGTTCAGAGAAAAGTCTCAAACTCTAGGCACTGCTATGATTCTCACACACCCTCCACAAAAGTCATCATCACCCACCCAGGAACTCAAAACTCTTACTCTCCAAAACAGATGCAAAATATGCTGGCAAACATGTAACAAAGAATGGTCCTTATTAAACCTCCTGGTAAAAACCAGTCGCCCAGGATGGCACCAGAATGAGGATTCTGATTAAGTGGTCAGGTGTGAGGTCTGAAGTTCTGCATTTCTAATGAGCTCCCAGATGATGTACTGCTGATACCACTACACCAAGGACCCGACTTTGAATAGCAAAGGCACAGTGGCTAAGACAGGTATTGGCGTTCAGTTCAGCTGAGTCAAAGTCCCATTAGCTATGAAATCCTGCACAAGCCATTCCCCTGAGTTCTAATTTCTTTCTGGGTAAAATGAGAATATCCACCACGTGTTCTTCTTCTTCAGTGAATAACCACTCTTTTCCGTTTGCTTATTAACTCACTCTTGGCTTCTTTCTTTATTTCATAGTTCTTTCAGGTTCTGTCAGGAAATCCTATTGGTATTATATTCAGGAAAATATCCCGAACCCAGCACTTCCTCATCGCCCCAAATGCCATAACTAATTTCAAGCCATAGTTATCTCTATCTTGGAATGTCGTAATACGTAGTTCCTAACTGGCACCCTCGTCCTCCCTTTGCCTTTCTTCTGTGTTTTGTCTACACAGCAGCCAGTGTGGACGCTAAAACTGACTACATATCATTCATGTGCACAACCTTTAAATGGCTACTCGAGTCATTCGATACAAGCAAAGATCCTTCGCAGGACCTAGGCCTGCATGATCTATTTCTCATTACATCACTGACCATGGGGCCAAATTTTCCCAATGCATTTGACCCGCATTAAAAAAAATGGATATTTTTTTTTAATATTATGAGATTAATGAAAATTTTATGTGAAATTCTTAGAACAGTGTCTAACATATTGTAAGTACTCAATAAAAGTTCGCTATTATTACTGGGTGTAAATACAGAGTTGGGCCAGATGAGTTCTTGCAGCATAATGTAGTCATAGAACAATCTAGCCACTAGACCCAACCCTCAAGCTACAGATGAAACACTGTCATCCCTAAAATCAAATTAAATGTGTCATCTCCTATGTCACTGGCTAGCTGACTTTTCATTGACAATGCAAAGTCATAGTGAGTCTTAAATAGTAGAATATAACTGATTTTAATTTTAGAAGATGCATAATTAAGAATGTACCCACTTATAACTAAATAGGCCTTCAGTTGGCTAAAGCCTATGCCAAAAAGTGTTTACTAAGTCAGTCTGCACACAACAGGCTCTTGTCACCGGGCTTACTTCTATCACTTTGTGACACCAGTCCTCCATCAAGCATGATGATTAAATCCACAACCTTTCATCTGGTAAAGAGGAACGGTCATCACAAGGGCTGCAATTGTGTCACCGACAAAATGTCTCTTGCTTTAAAAATAAGCACACTGCCTTTGCCTCTATATTTATCTACCTGCAGGGGACCATTATGTGGTGACAACATTTTGTTCCAGAAGCATTATCTCTGAGTAAGTACCTGCTTCTTCTCTCCATGGACTGCTGTACCAGCAGAAGCTCTTTTAATCTGATATATGGCAGGATTTGCAGATTGCACCTTATTACTATTTAAAAATACCATTTCCATCCCCTACAAAAATGAGGGTAAACATTAGTCCTTTCATGAACTGGGTTGCAGTTCAGTTCATTTGCAGCCTGCTGATGGGAAGGATTTCCCTAACCTTCCTAAACCACTTAGCAACAAAGGGAATCTGCATCTGGCTCCAGCAGGTAGGTTGCAGGGACCAGGTTTGAAGGGAGAGGTGATCCTTGATGCTGGGTTCTCCTGCTTGTTTCTCAGTAAACTTACTGATGTAACAGGAATAAAATTCAGAGCAGCTGAGAGCCATGTGTCAGTACTGGACAAAGAGAAAGCACAAATGCTCATTCTTCTCCTTTTGATTTTATTCTACCTCGGCTTTGCTTTCAGTTTCAATTCTTGACCAAGCCCAGGTAAATCTGTAATCCTGAGCCCTCCCCACTGCTACCCCTTCCAGGGACACTTACTGCATTTTCTTTTGGAGCAACAGGGTAAATGCTTTCCAGTGAACGCTTAAAGTCTCATAACAGGGAAAATTAAAAGTATTGTAGTTATTAGAACACAGAAGGTAAATGTTTGCCTTGAGTGGAGATGTGATTTGGGAAGAAAGGGTGTCAAAGCAAAGTTTTCACGTTTGAGCTGCCAAGAAGTAGACACCAGCAGAAACATTTTGTTCCAAATGAAGGCATGAGAAGATCCTTGCTAAATAAAACATATATAAGTGAAACTGGCCTGGAAGAAGCGAGGGGTAGTGTGGGCAAAGTGCAATAGACCCAGATTTTTCTCTCTCCCAGGTAACCTCTGGAGAATACCTCTCAGAATCCCGGAGGGTCTGGGTCACCCTGCATACATCCCAATTCTGAATGAATACAAGGCACTGCATCTATTTTAAATAGATTGCCAGGGGCAGGTTTAACTGGTCTAATGGAATTTTTATGAAATTTGTTCCTTTAGTTGTTTTATGCAGTGGGAAATTTTAAAAAGACTTAAAACAGTCTCAAAAGGCTAGAGTGAGTGTATAGTCAAAAAAATATTTTGTTCCTTTAAAACGGGGAGGGCAGCCCTGGCCGGTTTGGCTCAGCGGTTAGAGCGTCGGCCTGCCGTCCTGGGAGACCCCGGTTCGGTTCCCGCTAAGGCCACGTACCTCGGTTGCAGTTTGTCCCCGGCCCTGGTCGGTTGTGCGGGTGGCAGCCACTCGATGTTCCTTTCACATCGATGTTTCTTTCTCTCTCTCTGTTCCTCTCTCTCCCTCCCACTCTACCTGAACAAAAAATGGAAAAATGTCCTCGGGTGAGGATAAAAAAAAAAAAAATTTAAAACGGGGAGGGCAGTGACCTTTATTCTGCCAAGGGTCATCTGGATATTTATAACATCATTCTCGGGCCATACAAAATTATCAACTTAAAAATTAGCCTGCTATATTTGGTCAGGCTAATTTGGTGAGGTGAGTGATGCTGGCTGGTATTGATTTCGTGGGTCACATAGGGCCAGCAGGCTGGATGTCCCCCACCCCTGCTTTAAAGTGATCTCAGTGTGAAGGAGAAAGTTCTCATGTTAATTGTCAATTTTTAAACTTGCATCTCCCCCTCAACTCCACGTGGAGGTTAAGTGCGATGGTGAGAGAGATCTTCACATCTTCAGAACTAACTGCAATGACTCACAGGTAACCTCATTACCTGTCCTCAGATGCAAGTCAACAGGAGACCTGAGTTTTATAGTTTTATAGAATCATCATCTCAAGAATCTGTATGGAACCAGAAGTGAAGGAGAAAGTACATGAATTTGTATGCCCTTTATAAAAATGATGACATAATGTTTCTGTATATGGAATAAGAAATAAAAGAAAACTGTGGAGCAGGTATTGGGTAGAAATAAAACAATTTCAGTATAAAAAATATGAGGCTTGATTCATTTAACAAACTATTTTTTTTTAACTTTTAGTGAAACAGTAGTTATCACCCTTATTAGAATAACCTAACAGGTAACTTCTAAACCTTTCTTACAGGTTGTTGATCACATATTAAATATTAGATCGCTTTATCACAGGATTGAGCTAAATTAATAGTTTGTATTACTGGATTAATTTTTAAAGTGTTCTTTAAATTTGTAGTGAATTATTTTTAATAAAAAGATTAAAATAATTTAAATGGAGACTAAAATCCATTTAACGTTAACAAATGTCAGTGATTTGTAGAAATTACATGTTATCAATGGATTAAAATTTTGTTCATCTGTGTGCAAAATATAAATGTAGTCTAAACTCAATTAGAGAAAAGAAAAAGCATAGATAATGGAAAATCCCATACTTTTGCTAACTGAATTAAGTCATAAGTATAGGAAAATATACACACGTACACACACATCCCAAGTTCACTCCAGATTCGATGTTCATTTTCCCTCCCAGATCACTGCTAGGAAATATAGAATTAAACCCATGCCCTGTGTTCACTGAAATCAAGATTTTCCTGTTATGAGTCTCTGACTACTTAGGAATCCATGCTTAGAAACAGTTCTCTAATTACTTGTGCATGATCATTTATTTAAAAGAGGAAGTAACTGGAATCACATGTTATTATGCATCCACTTAATCATTTACTTCACAGTCATGGCTCTTTACTCTCAGCCAAGTGCCTGCTCAATGTGAGAATCTAGAAATACAAATACCAGCGCTCATGGAACCAGGAATAAGAGAGACCATTAAACAAATAATTATAGTAAAGTAGTATATATGCAAAAATAAAGGTGTCCATGGGTTTACCTGTAACATGGACAAAAATGATTGCATTTATATGTGAAGTTTGATTTACTCCAGGATACAAGGTCTCCGTGGATATCCTAGGTAGGAGAAGGACATGCAAGAACCTGGACTAGAACAGTATCTTTGCAAACAGAAACAACAGAAGTTACATAGGCAGAAAAAGAGACATGTTGTTATTAGCTGTGTAGAGATAATCCTGATACCACCATCATGAGATCATGAGAATACTAAGTGAGATACGTATATCAAGCACTGAGCACATAATAAGTACTCATTAAATGTCCACTATCAGTCACCCAATCTTAAAACTAATATTAGAAGTACTGCATAAGAACAGAAGTTAAATCACACAGATTTTGCATACAGAGAAAGGTTAATTCAATCAACAGTTAAGCCTCTAGTACCTTTGTAAAGACTATTCAGACAAAGGACAAAGAGAAATAGAGAACATAATCTCTGCCAGCAAAAGCCCTGCTTATATATAAACCGCTGTCTTCACTCTACTAAGGCATTTCCTCTTATTTCTTTTTGTTCTGTACCATCATTTTGCTCCCCACCAGCCCAGGCCCTTCACCTGAAGGCACTTAAATCTGTGCTGCCTATGGTTTATTTTCTTGTCTGATCCAGGCTTTGGAGATAATCTGCCAAATCTTTCAACTTCCTTATTTTAATTATCCCCTCAAACCTTCATTCGTCATGCCAACAGTTTTATACTCTTTTGAAGAAGATGAAGGTCTGTTTTTTCCCCAAGAGATGTAGAAAATAAAAAAAGTTTTGAAAAATCTTCTTTCTGTATTATCTTCATATCATTAAAACCCTGAAAATCTCCTGTCTCCAAAGTTTTGTGAAGAGATGGACAAGAGCATTTGAAAAGGTAGAATAAGGACTCCAGAGTGTGGGAACACTTCCAATGAGCATGCAAAGCTCGTTTTAAGCTTAGCATCAATCTGAGGTGGATCAGCTTCCTTAGCTCTTTTTAAGTGAGGGCTCCAACTCTGATTTCTATCACTAAAAATATCTAGCATTTTGTGGACCATGACACTAAGACTTGAGGTCACATTACATTTAGGTGGAAGTGCTTAATGTCCGCAAGGGGTTTGGGTGAGAAGTGACATCCTGTATAATAAATAAACAAAAACAGAAACATTGATGCTCCAGACTATATACTTTCAGTTTTAAAAAATGATTTGGAAGCTAATTGTTTGACAAATATTTCTAATTCCTCACATGTCCAGGGAAGGAAGGATGCCTGGGCTGGAGGCACCGACATGTAACAAAACTCTAAACAGATGCTTTCCTGTTACTAGTTCAGAAGAATGTTTATAATATTATTCTGAAACAGATAGCTGCCAGCCTACAAAGGTGTCAGCAGTCCCCGTGGGGGAGCATCACAGGGTTATGGACAGCCCAGGCTGGTTTGGTTCAGCTGTTAGAGCGTTAGCTCACATACCAGAGAGGCCCGAGGTTGGTTCCCACTAAGGGCATGTACCTGGGTTGCAGTTTGTCCTCGGCCCCAGTTGGGGTTGTGTGGGTGGCAACCAGTCGATGTATCTCTCTCACATCGATGTTTCTCTCTCTCTCTTCCTCCCTCTCTCTCTCCTGTTCTATCTGAATATAAATGTAAAAATGTCCTCAGGTGAAGATAAAAAAAAAAAAGTTATAGACAGTCTTCACTTTTTATAGTGATATCAAGAAGGACTGAAACCACATCAAGTATTTCACCATTGCAAATGATATGCTTATTCTTCTTTTGAAGAGGGAAGCATAGAAAGTCAATGTCAGGTTGCAGAAACTCAGTGTTCTCTACTTTGGGTACAGCCCCAAGCGCAGTTCTTCAGTGTCAGTCATGAAAGAGTCAGACCACCTTGACCATGGAGCTCAAGGCAATGAATCCTCACATTTCTTCACTGTGGCAATTCCTTCCACAGTGCTGGGGAAGACCCTGGCAATAGGTGACATATATTTTGGAAAATTTTGAAAAATAGGAAATTTTAACTGAATCCATCATGGCCACTCTCTCTTTCTGTCCCAACTTCCACTCAGCTGCACTATCTCTCAGCTCAAGTGGCACTGGAATGGCTCCAGGCACTTTGGGGATTCAGCCAAAGAAAAGTTGAATTGAGGATGCATTTACTTGGGACTAGTTGGGGTACAGTCACGTCCACAGTTTTTTCAGAGTGTAGGAATGGCTTCTAAAAATACCTCTAAAGCTCCCTTGGTCACAACAATGTAAGGACAGACATCAATTCATATTATTGAATGCTCAGCCCACACTTCAGAAGTTGAAAAGAAGCAAGTTTTGAAGTACACAGACCCATAAAATTATAATTACAACCTGGCCAGTGTGGCTCAGTGGTTGAGTGTCAACCCATGCACCAAGAGGTTATCGGTTCTATTCCCAGTCAGAGCACATGAGCAGCTTGTAAGCCCAGTCCCCAGTGGAGACCATGCAGGAGGCAGCCAATCTATGTTCTCTCTCATTGATGTTTCTATCTCTCCCTCTCCCTTCTTCTCTAATATCAATAAAGAAAAAAAATTATAATTACATCATATTCTGAATGTTGTGATGTCTGTGGTATTTACCTGTTTTAAAAATCTAATTTGTGTTGATTTACTATCTAATCCTAAATATATAATATTCACATCAACTAATTTTGTACTTGCAATTTTGAATTTATTTTATTAAAAAGAGCTGCAAAAATGTAGGTCCTGAAAAACTTGAATCTACTTATCTATCTAGATAATAGTATACCCAAAATTACAGAGCAGAATTACAACGAGGAAACAGGAAAAAATTCAAATCAGGGTATTAAACTCTTATAATTGTATTCATTGGTCATTTAAATAGAATAATGGATTAAATCATGGAACAGAATTGTCTATTATGCTTGGTCAAAACACCAAAATATAGTATTAACCATTAGAAACAATGTATTCAGAATATATTACAACATAGAATAAATTGTAAGATCTCATATAAATGCAAAAAGCAGGATATAAAGCTGTCCTTGAAAACTAGTTTCCATTATTTTAAAATGATGCAAGGGGAAAGTCAACAAGGAAATTATGGCTTAGCTAGTATCTTTATGTTTATGCCGCTAGTTAAAGTACTAGAAGTAAAAGAAAAGCATTTTAACAGTGGTCTTTTTTAGATTATCTGTAAAAAGATTTTAATAATTGACAGAAATTCATAATTCACTCAGAAACATATTTTGATGTAATTCTAGTGATTATGTCAAAAAATACTTTGATAGATCACTGTATAGTTTCTTATTGCTACTATACCAAATTACCACACATTTTGTGGCTAAAAACAACACAAATATATTACTTTATAGTTCTGGAGATCAGAAGTCTAAATGGATTTCACAAAGCTGAAATCAAGGTGTCAGTAGGACTGTACTCCTTCTTGAGGCTCCAGGAGCAATCTATTTCCTTGTCTTTTCAAGTTTCCAGAGGCTAAATGCATTCTTTAGCTCTTGACCCTATTCTTACATCATCAAGGTCAGCAACACAAAGTTAAGTCCTTCTCATAGTGAATCTCTCTGATCCTGACTTCTCTTCTGTCCCCTTTTCTACTTGTAAGGACCCTTGTGGTTACATCAGTCTCATCCAAATAATCCACTGTACTTTTCTGATTAGTAATCTTAAATTCCATGGGCAACTTCTCTCCCTTTGCCAAGTAATCTAACATAGTCATGGGTTCCAGGAATGTCTTTGAGAGCCATTATTTTGCATATAACCATTAATGAATTGTCTTGTCCGGTGGTGGTGTCCTTTGGTTATAATCTGAACATAGGCTATATATCATCCTTACTGCACTAAGAAGGCTCTACATGTAATCAAAGGTTCTCAAGATTAATACCAACCTCAAAGGCAGCTGTGGTCAGTAAAAATTGTTTTGTCTGCTCATAAGGACTCTTTTAAGTCTTATAATCTTACATCTCACTACTCCAGCACTGCCCCCAAGGGGGGCCAAGTTTAATATTCTACCATCCCTCTGCTTGGACAGTGATTAGTTCCAAATTGATCATTGTTCCAAGCTAAGCCAATCAGAGTTTTTCCTCAGAGTTTTTTTTTTTTCCTCCTTCCTTGAACTTCCAGAGATGGAAGAGTCTCTCATCTTCTTTGGTCAGGTTACAATAAAAATATAACTTTAAATGGTGCTAAAATCCACGTTCCTTCTGGATGGAGGAAAATCACTCTGCAGTGGACAATATTAAGAACAGAAATGTGTGTGCTGGGGGCAGGTGAGTGTGGACATGAATGTGTGCACTAGTGCGCGTGTACGTGTGTGTGTGATAGAGAGAAAGAATAAGGAAGACTGTTGTGAGTTTGTCCAAGTCCCTTTTCCATTCATCCTAAAGGTTATCTTTATCCCCTGTCTTTCTTGGTTATGTGAGCACATAACTCATTTGTTTATTCTGATTGAATTGGGATTCTGCCACTGGCATCCAAGTGACTCTTAATTAAAATAGATGCTGTGTAATTTTGTTATATCCTCAGCACTGTAATTAATGACAAAGAAATTAAAAACATAATCAAGAAAGTTCTATTTCTTCCAGGACATAAAAAATAAACAACTCTTTACATGTCCCAAGCTGGGGGTTGCTGTGAAGCGGGGTCGGGTGGCAGTAATGCTGCTCCTTTGTGTTGCTGAGAATCTTTGATCCACAGACGGCATCAGCCACGGTCTCCTGAATACCTTATAAATTTACACTGAATAAGTAATAGCACACATTCTCATTAAACATCATTTCCCTCAGTGTGGCCAGTTTATCACATAGAAATAAATCCCTTGGATTCAACCAGATGCTGAAGCAACCTCAGAAAAGTAAAATAACAGCTACCCCAATTATTCTATTAGAGTAAATATTATGGAGATTCCTTGTCATATTATATTGCCAATGTAATTAATTGAATTGGAAAAAAATAAATAAATGGATGCATAATGAACAAACAATGATGAACCCAAGATGTAGGCACTGGATCACTCAATGTTAGTAACCAACAGTAGCAGCTACTTCATGACCTGTTTGTCTTCTCTACTGTTGCCTCAGGTTATGTTCTCTGTCACATTGCTTGAAATGTTCTTGGATAATTTAGCTCTATCCCACACATTTCCAAGATTTATAGGAACATTACCTAGCCACAATTAAAACTGGAATGATAGGGCTGAATGTTGATTAGAAATAACTTTGTAGTTAAATCTTAGTTAGGAGCCATATAAGAATTACAAAACACCTATTTTATTTCCTTATTAAATTTTTATATTTTTTATAAAAGACTATTTTCACATAATGAGACAGGTCTCCTTAAAACAATTCCAAATGAAACTTGATCAGCATACAAATTAAATTTCCTTCTGTTCTTGTTCCTATACACCTGTTATTTCTAGAATGCCAGGTTGAACTGTTACAAGCATTGAACATTTATTAATCAGAATGGACACCTCTCGTGGGTACAGATTAAAATCTAAAGCATTACAGAAGAAATGTCATTCTGTTCTGAGAGAAAAACATGAATGGAATTTTTTTTCTATCCTAATAAGAATCGTCAATGACAAATTCTCATGACTTTGAATAAAATGGTTTTGGGCTTGGTCCATCTTTTCATTCCAAATTTGAAGCTTGTGAACACATTAAAAAAAAAAAAAAGCCAAATCATAAGTTCCATATACAACTAGATATTACAAAGTATTTATATATTTAGTCTCTAATGAAATATTTACTAATTTAATTATTGAACTATTCAGTGTACAGTTAAGGCACATCTAGTTCAAAATGTGTTCCTTAATAATCTGCTGTCACGCTTCTCTTATAGTGCTTGGGTTTTATACAGTGGTTTCTAAATTGCTGTCACCTTTAGTCAATATCATGTAGTCCTTTTAGAATTTGGTAAAAAACAAAAAACAATGGACTCTCTCTTCATAAAAATATACACAGAAAGGTACATACAATATATTTATGCCATTTTAAGAGATTCTTATTGCCCTGATATTCAAGCAAAACCCTCCAGGGTTGCGTAAATCTCAGGTTAAGAATCCCTGGATATAAAATTCTAAGAACACTCATTATAATACAAATTATTCTGGCCGAAGAAACACATCACAGATTAGTTCTCAGAAACTATGAAAGTTGAGAGCAGGTGCAAGTCTTCCGAACAACTAAAGACCATGGAAGGATATTTTTGTGAAAGCGATATACCCCCAGCATTCACACCCAAATGCTTCATAATCACACTGGAGATCTATTTAAAAATACAGATTTTCACTCCCACCTCAAATACATAAAACCTGCAATGGAACAATTCCCTGAACAAACATACCATATTCTTTCTTATTTCTGTGCTTCCTGACACAATTTCCTGTTTTGGAAACTATTGTATGCCCTTTTCCAAGAGCATACCTTCCCCCAAGCCCCCATTCCTGCCTTTTCGCATTCCCACATATTCAACAGAGGATCAGGAAAAGATCCCACAAGGCAGTAATTTTTCTGCAACTCTTAAGCACTCCCTGAAGCCCTGTTTGCTCTGTGGGAAGTAAGGCAAAAGCAAGTGTCTTCTGCTTAGTCCTTTCTGCTGCACAACTGTGCCCATTAGACAACCTTGCGGAGCAGTGATTCCTAACGTGGCTGCAGGGTGGAAGCACTGGGGAGTTTCTAAAATCCCTGATGCCGAGGCCACCTCGCAGACAAATTAAATTGGGTGGAAGCTCAGCATTGGTATTTTAAAGATACTTCTTCAACACGCTCTAAGTCTCCTCTATAGTCTCTTGAAGGACAAAGGTTACCTGACTGGGAAACCTTCATCACCCGAGTCTGAAATTTTGTGTAACCCATTTTTTTCCCCCTGATTTTTTCCAGCTATTTTTCTTCAGTTCTCATTCGGTCCCCTTTCAATACACAGATCTGAACAAACAGGACCTCCTCAGAGAGGGTACCTGACCACCTCATCTGGAGCAGCCCCCAGACCTCTGGAGAGTCCAGCTAAGCAACTCTAAGGTGATATCTTGATTTCGTTCTCCTAGCACTAATCACAAGTATTTGTTTTTGTTTTTTTAACTTCTCCAACCAAACTTCTAGAATCTCGATGATATCCCTGACATTGGTTGCCTTATTTATTACTCTGTCCTTAGCATCTGGACTAGTGCTAGGCACATAGTAGGATCCCAATAAATACATGTTGAATGTATGAATGAATGGATGAGTGAGTGAATGAATGAATGAATATTGGTCACGTTTTCTCTTTTAAACTCTATGCACCTGTGGTCATCTACTTAAAGCCTTGTAATCCTTTACAATTGCATATTAGTTTTTAAGTTAATAAAACAATTTCCTATGTAGTATCTCAATTTGCCTCAACAACAACATTTTAGAAGAACCAGAACAGTTATAATACTGCTTTTATGAATAACAAAAGTGAGGGTCCATTGAGCTATAAAAATTACTTTTACAGGGGCACAGTAACAGTGAATGATGTGAGCACATCTGCTCTATAGGGATGGCACAGGCCAGGTGGCCATCTCTTTAACTGTGTCCCCTCAAAGGCATATGCCCTCACAATGGGAGTAGCTGGCTGGTGGAGGGTCTAGAAGCTGAACGGACAGGAGCACAATACTGGCAGAGTGTAAGAGCCTCTCTACCCCAGCAGCAAAGTGATGCCTGTTGATAGTTTTCCCAGAGATCATACAAGTAAAAGGAGTAACATTTGGGAAGAAGGTTGACCGATGTGAGCATGTACCAGCCCTGTCACATCTTTGTGTAGCTGTAAGACCTCAGGACTCATAACACATCCAAGAACTCATTAATAATTTCTCTAGATTTCTACCTTTATATAGTGCAATCATCCGGAACAGTAGATCTAGAATTGACATGCATTACACCACTGGGGTTTGGCTACTACTTCATTACAATTAAAATGAACTACATTCACAAGTATAAGTTCTGTGATTCTGTCCTGCCAATTCAACATAATTCTATAGTAACATTAACCATACCCAGACTTCCAACAAATCAATCAGATGAAACAAGAGGCCTTCCCAGTCGCTATGTACTCTGCATTTGCTTGCAGTTTTTATACTTTATAAAAGCTTCTTCAGTTAACCATTGTGCAATAATGGGCCTTAGGAAGAAATCTAGAGAAAGAAATCCTGGCAAAGGATGTGCATCCTTATAAAGGACTTTCCTATGACCTCAAATAGTTGCTATTTCATCTTTGGGACCATTCAAACCTTAAACGGCTCACAACTGTACTATGCCAGACCATTTGGTACTATTTACAAGCATCCACATGTCATGGATATTTTAAGCATTAAATAGGCCAAAATTATTTAGACTTAAAGAAGCCAAAGAATCCTGGTTTTCCTCTTGTATCCAAATAAAAGGCATCACATGAGAAATAAATATTTATGGAGAACAAAAACTCATCCATCTCAACTGTTATATTCCAAATGAAAGGATGCCATAACTGAAAAAATTTATTACTCTGTACCCAAAACATTCACTTGGTAGGAAGCAGAATCAAGAAGGACAGCTTGCCTAGTGACCTGATTCTCCTGAGTAGTCAGTTCTCTCTATGTCTCATTAACTATGCAAAAATAGACACATAGACTATCATGGAAGTAAGTTGGAAATAAAAGACATGAAGCCCATGAGAGCAAACACAAAATCTAGGGGTCCAAATGAGTTGGAACATAGAGTCAAGTTCACATACTGCAGAGAAAAGTAAGGTGGGAAAGTAGCCTGACGAAACTAAGTCCAAAGTCACCATTAGGGTTTTGCTGTTATTTTAGCCTGTGACTAGTTGGCTCACAAACATAACAGAGCCCAGACTAAGCCTAGAGTCTCTCGCTCCCATACCAATAACTCCCTATCTTACCTCACTGTAACGTGATTTCCCTTTGTCATTTAAAATATGTAGTTATGTGTATACATACCCAATACAAATAATGTGACCTTCATGTACTAATCTAATTGCTAAACTGTTACCATTTTACTACTTTGCTTATATGATTGACTTTTAATAAAACAGCCACTTTATATTTGCATTTGTCTTCTCATATGCTGTCAGTAAATAAGTAAGCATGATTTGAGGTGCAAGAAAGAGGAACAAAGGTGCATGAGGGGATGTTAATGCTTTTATCTGGTTCATGGAAAGATTTGGACTGTGGTTAACTTTAGTTACATTAAACATGGTATTTTAGCAATGATAATGGAGTGGGCATTAAGCAAGGTTAACCTGGCATTTCTATTATATCATTTTAGTGTATTTACAATCCATACTTCCAATGTGTATCCTTCTTAATAACAATTGACCTCATAAGACAATTATGAGAACAAGAGTTCTCAAAGAAGTTGCTTCTTCTATCCCAAATCTATCACAATATGGGGAAGGATAATGGGGGATGGGAAAGATGACCTTTGTCCCTAGGCTGTCTCCCACCACTTTCTTATTCTTGATATATCATCAAAAGTGAATTTGTTTCCTGTTTCCTGTGAAAGTTATTTCCTTGTTAACTCAATGTACATCTCTCTGCTGCTCCCTCCACCTGGAATGCACTTTTTATTTAAATCATTATCTGTCTATTGCAACTCATCCCTACAGACTTAATCCTAGCTTCACTAAGTCATATTTTTCTACCCAAATTTATTTATAAAATGTTACCTTTCTCTTCTTATTCTTAAGACACTTAATCCTGTTTCCTACCACAATTTTCACATTTATCACAAATGCTTAGCACAGGGGTCAGCAAACGTTTTATGTAAAGGACTGGATAGTGAATATTTTAGGCTCTGTGTGCCATACACTCTCTGTGGCAAATATTCAACTGTGCCATTTTAGCAAGAAAGCTGTCATATGTAAACAAATAAATATGTGTTCTAATAAATCTTTATTTATAAAAACAGAATGCATGCCTCCTCATCTTAGTTTCTTGGCCCCTTGCTTAGTAAAGAGATACGTGGTAGGGTGGTCAATAAAAATTAGATGAATTACATTTGATCAACAATATCACTAATGAAAATATGGCACATGAGTTGGCTCTATGCTATAGTATAATTATATATTAAATACATTGTGCAAATATAGCACAATGGCTAGCCCTATCTATTTTTATTAGTGTCTTATGTATCCCAGAGGGGAATCATAAAGTTCTGATCAGCTATATGACCCTAAATTCTCATCAAAATAATGATAGTCTGCCTCACTGATTTTCTATTAAAGAGGAAATCTGTAGCACTTATGGTTCCATGCAGATTACGGCTAATAGCCAGACCACATTGTTTCCCAGTAAAAGAGGAATCTGGTTTGCTTGTTGTTTATACTAAGTAGAATCAGGCAAATAACCACTAGAGCCCCACAGTATATCCTTCACTGCCTTTAGTGCTTTAATAGAAATAAATACATAATTGTGGTAACAAAGTTGTTACAGTTGTCCCACATTTCATTTTCAGCTCACTTAAAAAAATTAGGATTGAATTTGTATCCAGTTTTCTATTTTCATTTCAAATAGATTTTGACAGTATTTGTTGCAGCCTTTATGAGGACATCTTCTTGGCCATAGAGTTTCACAGTTTTTCAATTTACATTATGCAAAATGTAATAAAATCATCTATTAATTTGGATAGATTCCTATTTTTGACACAAAATGTTCTGTTGCCATAGATAAAGCATTTAAACAAGCTCATTGAATGGAATACACAAAACAAAATACTATCTTGAGAGTGATACAGTTTTTTGGACTATGGATTAGAGAAACCTTGGGTAATTTAAAAAATACTATTTTTATTATTTTTTATAGAAATAGTTTCTACCACCCTTAAAAGGATACACAAAATTATCAAATCCAGCTTCTGGATTTTTTCTCCTGTCTGTTTTATTGAATTAAAAATAACATTTAGAAGGGCAAGATAAAATATAGATGAAGAAATAAGAAACATGGATAATTATTTATCCACTGGAAAGAGGAAATAATCACCTTGCATGAGACCTTCTTTGTTTAACTTGGCTCTTTTTAATTCTTTTTCATCATTCCCTTCAATATATGCAAATCATGGTTTTAGTTTAGTAAATGCTACTTCTTCATATGAATGAGACATTTAATACTGAATTTAATCAGGACATTCCAGTAAACAACCACATCTGGGCCTCTGCACCACTGGCCTCCTCATGAAGATAGAAAATATCCCAGCACACAGGAGTCCAAGCACATCATGAAAGCAGAGAAATGATGTTGGAGGCACCATATTTAGTTCTCCCTAAAAAATCGTTTTGTCTCCATATTGTCTTTAATAAAGTCATAATAAATAACACTTTCATTTCTGAAGTTTTTGTGAAATATAAGATGCATATATAGTTTATGACATTCTAATGAGTTTTTCTGAGTCCAAAGAAAGCAAATAATAAACAGGCTTTTTTTCTCTTCCTCGGTACCATATTACTACTGCAGGTTATTCCATGATAGTAGAACATACACAGGACATAACAGAGAAGGAACACTGTAAGTTGAACGTGTGCCGAGAGAGCCAGGGAAGACTCTCTGGGGATGCACTCATTTCTCATCATTTAATGGCCCCAATATGACAAAGTGCGAACTTTTGCTTTGGACATGATCGAGCAATTCACTGATATTTTCCCCATTTAGTGCAGCACTAAAAGCAGGACCACTGCTTCTGGAAATGGCAGTGTAAAGAACTAATTGTACAGGGTCGTTTCTTCTTTCTGGTCGTGGCCCTTCACGGCAGTTTGAAATTCCACAATTTAGTGCATGGCTGCTGGAGCCCTTGAGCACGGGCAGACGCAGGGGCTCAACCACCCTGCACACTCCGAATAGAACTAACCTGAATCCCTTTCACTGCCTCGAAACACTACTGAAATCACACGCTGGGGTTCCTGGCCACTTGAAAACTCTGTGCCTTTCCCACTGCAATTAACTTACAATACGATATTTAATTAGGCCACTGAGAATTTTAAAAATATAATCAAAATCACAGTAGGTGGTCTGGTACTTAATTTAAAACATTTGGAGGTCAATCCTCTCGACAAATGTTTACGTTCACAATATTGTATTGTTAACTCTGGGCACTATGTTGTACAGCAGATCTCCAGAACGTATTCGTCTTGTATGGCTGAACTTTAGACCCGCTGAATAACCACTCCCCATTTCCACCTCTCTCTGTTCCCTGGCAACCACTGTTCTGTTTTCTGCTTCTGAGTTTGAGTATTTTAGGTGCCTCTCATGTTAAGCATCCTTTACACACACACACACACACACACACACACACACACACACACAAGCAAAGGTACACAAGGACATATTTGGAGGCAATGGGTATGTTTATTATCTTGACTGTGGTGGGCATCATGGGTGCATGTCCAAACTCATCAAACTGCATACATTAAATAAGTGTGGGTTTTCTTTGTATATCAATTATAACTTAATAAAGCTGTAAAAAATGTTTAATAAAAAATAAAAATTATCTCCCCCAAATTAAAAATATATATGGAAGACTATATTTTTAAAACGTTTTCGTCAGTTCCAAATAATAACATCTCTGTATACATGCGTAAGAAAAATAATTATTCACTTGTAAAACAACACATAGAGTAACTAACACGAAGGATAAAAACAATACATGCATCAGGGAAACTTCTCTGATAAATAAAAGCAAGAAACTTCAAAGATGTTCTTTGGCAGTAAGAAAGAGAGAGAAAGTATGGCTTAAACTGAAAAACACTCCAGATGGTATGGATTTGGCACACTATTATTCTTTAAAAGTGTGCTCCTAGGTAAGAGAATTGAACCAACTTGCTTAATTCATTAATTAAAACATACTAATTAATAAAAATGAGTACATGGTTTCTCTTTTTTAGAAGCTATAATATTAAATAATCAGCTTCAATTTATCATTTTTGCTCCATTTCCCACCTTCCCTTGTGGGGGTGTATGGTTATGTGTGTGTTAAAGGACTGAAACACATGTAATACCTCTTAGAACAAGTCTAATAAAAAAATTTTTTTTTTTAAGAGGCACAGAGAATAGGCAATGAAAACAAATGGGATTTCAGTACTAAACAAAAATATGATTTAGGCACAAGGACAGACAATAATTAAAGAAGGCAAAAGCCTCAAACACAAGCCTCTGAATAATAATGCCTGCAGATGAATCATTCTCTTTGACGGTTACAGGAGTCGATAAAAGGAGCTTGATAAATGGTAAAAGTGTATAACACTAAAAGTAAAATACATTGAGAAGAGCTAAATTATTATTTAAATTGTTAGTATTAGGAGGTAAAGGGAACCCCTATTGTGCTCCTGGTCGGAGAGTATACTGTCACAACTTTTTTAGAGAATATAAATTGTTGGGGCAATTTTTTAATTGAAAAGCTTTAGATCAATGCATTCCCCATGTCAGAATACTAAGAAAATGTGCAAATTTTAGGCTATAAGAATGTAAAGCATAATATCTAGAATGTGAATAAAATCAGACAATTTAGATGTCTAGTAAAAGAAAGTTGTTTCTTTTGTTACAACCGCATTATGGAATACTATACAGTCATATCAATGATTTTGCATAAGAATATTTGTAACAAGGAAGTAAAATATATTCATTGCATTCTATTCAGCAAATTGGTATGATAAAAGAACCAGTAAATCACCCTGGCCGGTTTGGCTCAGCAGTTAGAGCATTGACCCTCGAACCATGTAGTCCTGGGTTCAGTTCCCGCTAAGGGCACCTATCTAGGTTGTGGTTTGTCCCTGGTCCTGCTTGGGGTCGTGTGGGTGGCAACCACTCAATGTTTCTCCTCTTTCTTCCTCCAGCTCTATCTCAGAATAAATGCAAAAATGACCTAGGGTGAGGATTAAAAAAAAAAGAACCAGTAAATCATCTAAATGACAGCTCTGGAGTCAAAAGCCTGCAAGTTTTTTTGTATAAAAACGTGCCCTTCATCTAGCTGGTGTGGCTCAGTGGCTTGAGCATTGTCCCATGGACTGAGAGGTTCTGGTTCGATTCCCAGTCAGGGCACATGCCTGGGTTGTGGGCTTGATCCCAGTAGGGGGCGTGCAGGAGGCAGCTGCTCAGTGTTTCTCTCTCACATCCATGTTTCCATCTCTCTCTATCTTCTTCTCTCTCTAAAAAGAAAAAAAAAAAAAAACATATATATATATAAACCTTGCACCTCTGGCACTTACATGTAAGATGGTAAACTTTTCAAATTTCCCATTTATTTTTCTGTAAAAAGAAGAATAATTGTTCTTCATCCTACCTCACAGTATTTGGGGGGATATTAAAAAAGACAATACTTTCAATGTTCTCAGCATTTTACCTGTTGAGTAGTGCACATAACATACTGTGATAGAATAGCATAAATACATCATCTGTAAAATAAGTACATGTTTATATTTAGATATTGATATTGATAAGATATATACATATAGTAATAACCTCAACTGTTTTTTGCTTATTTCTATGGGTCAAAGTGTGATTTTTGTTGTGTTTGCTTTGGTTTAACTGAGTTCTCTAAATTTTTTACCTGGAAGAGAGTATAAGTCAGGAGTTCTGCTGCAATAACAAACAACACTGATATCAACCCGAGAACAACATAGGTTTATTTCTCACTCCTGTTACAAGTCCCTTGGTGGTATCAGCAGAGGTTTCTGCTAATCATCCACATTCAGTGACCGGAGCTAAGGAATCAGTCACCATCTCAAACACTCCAAATCCCAGGCCAGAGAGAAAAGGAGATGACAAATCTCTCACTGCCTCTTAAATTCGGCTCTGAAGTGAACACATTACTTTTGCTCACATGTCTTTTTTACCTAAGCCAGACACAGACCCAGGAATAGAACCTCGACAGGAACAATAGAAATGCATTTCTTGCCTTGGCCGGTTTGGCTCAGCAGTTGGAGCTTCGGCCCGCGGACCAGAGAGACCCGGGTTTGGTTCCCGCTAAGGGCGCGTACCTAGGTTGCAGTTTGTCCCCGGCCCTGGATGGTCGTGCGGGTGGCAGCTACTCAATGTGTCCCTTTCACATCGATGTTTCTCTCTCTCACTCCCTCCCTCCCACTCTATCTGAACAAAAAATGGATAAATGTCCTCTGGTGAGGATAAAAAAAAAAAATTAGAAATGCATTTCTAAGTCAAGAAGAGTTTAAAACTAATGTGTAGCCTTTTATAAGCCATTTTTAGTTTTTGAGCAGAACACTGGTGTGAAAATAAAGTTGCCTGCCATGCCCAACTCTTGGGAGCAGAAATGAGGATGAATAACTGTTATCCATATTGACTATATGAGAGTCATCTAAATTAAATGAAAAGATATTCATAGGCAATAAGAAATCTAGGAGTCAAAGAATAAATAGAGAATGTAAGAGATCACTAAATTATTCCCTTATCTTTGAGTCATAATGATCACATTTAGTCATTACCAACAGAAGTACGTAATCTAATTTGATTTCCAGTGGAAAAATACCTTCACCTGGCTCCTGAGTGGACTGGACTGAGGAACTTCAGGACATTCTTCCAGGAGAATATATCTTTTTCTTGGTCCCAGCTGGTAAGCTGAAAGACTTGAGAACCGATGGGCCTTAAATTGCTTTCCTCACTCATGTAACCACTGATACAACTGTCATTCATACGTTACAAAACAAATCCTTTGAAAGTTTTCATATTAGCTATTTGCTTTGAAACACCCGATGCCAATGAGTTTGCAGATGTAGCATTATGAGATAGGAAGGGTCTCTGATCATTGGTCCGAGCACTAGACTGGCTCTCATAATCTTTGGTCTTCAGTCTCAAAATCCTCATATTTTTGTTATGACTTCCTAGGAAATCACTTTACTCATCAATAGCTCCACTTCTCCATGAGGGAACTAGAAAAGCTTATTATTTATCTGTAAACTTTTTCAAAAGGCTTAAATGAATTATAAAAAGTTAAAAAAGTCATAATTTCATACATATATTTAACACCATTTTAATAATAAACTTTAAATATATTCTATTGCTTTAAAGTGGTAGCTAAATTAATTAGTTAATCTCTAGAAAGGTAAGACACAAATATGTATTTATCAGAGTTTATTAAAATGTTATATACAAAGCCCATTAGGATCTTCTTGCACTAACAGTATATTAAAAATGTCAGAGACAAATGAAAAACACCTGGTAAATACACACACACACACACACACACACACACACACACACATATTTTTTAGGGTGATTTTTATGTTTGAGAAATATTTTGTATGCTTTTGTTTCTTTTCCATTATATAATTTATTTTTAGCAATAAATGAATGAATGTGTGAGTGAATAAATAAATAACAGTAGTCTCAGGAATGCTAACTTTTAATCTTTGTTGCTTTAAAAGCATGATAGACTTACTCAAGCACTACAATAACAATATCATATTAATGCAGGTAGAACATCGAATATTGTCTGGGGTTATCGGTGAAAGATGGGGTAAGTCAGAAATGATTGTGAAAAAAAAATCCTTCTACCCATTTCTTATCTTCCTACTTATAATTGTTAGAAATAAATATCAGAGTATAAAAAAATACCTATGATACAAGTAATTGTGGAGACTTTGGGAGTTTTCTACATAAAGAAAACTATAAGCAATTTTTTTTAAAAGGCAGATGATAAATAATGGCAAGAATGTGAGGAAACTGTAACCTTTGCAAATTGCTGGTGAGAATGTAACATGGTGTAGCCATCTTAAAGACAGTACCTCAAAAAGTAATCATAGAGTTATCAAATGACCCACCTACGAGTATAAACCCAAGAGATATTAAAACATAATTCACACAAAAACTTACACATGAATGTTTCCAGAATATTACTCATGATGGTTGAAAAGTAGAAACCATCCAAATGTCCATTAAGAGATAAATGGATAAATAAATGTGGTCAATTCATAAACACGAATATTATTCAGCCATAAAAAGGAATGAAGTTCATGCTACAAAATGGATAAAGCTTGAAAACATTATCCTAAGTGAAAACAAAGCCAGAAACAAAAAGACCACATATTTTATAATTTACACGAAATATCCAGATTAGGTAAATTCATAGGAATGGGAAGTCGATAATGGTTTCTAGGGTTTAGGGGAGAGGTGAACGGAGCATGACTGGTAAGAGGTACAGAGATTCTTTCTGTGGTGATGAAAATGTCCTAGAATGAGATAGTGGTGATAGTTGCATAATTCTGCTAATATACTAAAATCCACCGAGTTGTACACTTTAAAAGTGAATTTTGTGGGTTTGAATTATATCTCAATAAAAATTTATTTTTCAAAAAGAAAACTGTAGCATAAAATTAAATTTCTAACATCCAGAAACAAAAATGTTTCTTCTTTTCCTCTCTCATGACTAAAATTTGTAATAACTTCAATTACAAGTTCCTCTGAAAGCATACTTCATATTAACTTTGCCATTTTCATGTTAGAGGTGAAATTGTATTTCTTATTTTGATAAATCAAAAAGAATGGAAGCAGCTTTCCTCCAGATGAGTTCTTCCCTCTCCAATTTGTACTGACCTGGTCCCAAGAGCACACCTGAGACACATGCCTTCTGAACCAACAAAGGCCTATTCAGAGCGATCTGTTCATGCCACGCTCTTCCGAAAGCCAGCACTCTCCTCCATACACAATGCTACCGAGCTTCAGAAATGTCAGCGAGCAATTAGATGGTCTCATTCAGGAAGTTTTGAGCAAACATCCAAACATGTTTCTTTTCTTTTTAAGTAGCATTGAACTGAATTGAACGGAACTGAAATTGAACAAACCTCAGAGTTACGGTGGACTGATGGCATGTGAGTGTATGTGGGTGAGCAAGGGAGCCAGAAAGGGAAAGGGAGATATTTCTCCGTGTACTTTCGTTCATGGAACTTGGATTTCTCATTAAATGTATTGGGGTGACATTGGTTAATGAGATTATATAAATTTCAAGTGTATAATTCTATGATATATCATCTGTATGTTTTATTAGTTCTTGGAAGAGATTAACCAAAGACTTTTATATGCATAGCCCACGGACACAGACAATAGTGAGGTGAAGGCCCGAGGTGGAGCAGGAACCCGGTGGAGGGGGGCAAAAAGGGGGAAGTGGTGACATCTGTAATCTTCTCAACAATAAAACAGAATAAATTAATTAAAAACAGACTAATCTCTCGTCAGGAATCTTTGCTAGGTTTTAAATAAGATACATGTGAAGTGAATTCGTTTGACTCGGGATTAGGAGGTGGTGGCAAGGCTGAGAGCCTGCACTTACCCCTTCCAGAGCAGGGCAGGTCAGAGCCTCCTTGGCACTTCCTGATGCTCTCCTCAGCCGACAGTGGGCAGGAACGGGGGTGCTCACACTTCTTCCCATGCCAGCCTGCTTTGCAGTCACAGCGTCCACAGTTACATTGTCCATGACCTTCACAGTGAGATTCATAAACATTATACGTTCATATCCATGTGAAAAATGTATTAAAGTCATAATTTATTTCAACAGGGAACGTCACAAACGAAACAGGATCTTAATTAACAATAGAAAACATTAAGGCAAAGGTAGATGTTTCTCAAGTTCTTAAATACCTAATTTATATTAATTGCTCATGAGGGGTAAAGAAAAGCAACATCTCCAGGTATGATAAACAGACTCATAGGGCTATAAACTTGACTTTATCAAAATCTATATGCATGTGATTATATTGGCCTGCTGGGGCCTAAATGGAGTATTTGATGAATCTGGCAATTAATTTATGTGGAGGAGAGAATTAGGAATGAAAAACAATTTGTTTTTGAAGCAGGGTCTCACCTTTTGGAGTCACCTGCACTTTATTTTCATTACTTTTTTACCACACACTATATGCTGAGCCTTAAAACCAGTAGCCTGTGTGGAGTTCACAATCCTTAAAGACCCATTTAACACATATGAAAGAGGTCAGGAAAGATATTAAATTTCTTTACACATAGACACAAAGCCTGTAAAGAACTGTCTGTGATAATTAGTAGTATGGGATAGCAAAAAATAAAAATAAAAAAGGCCTATGTTATCAATCAAATAATTGGGTTCAAATCCTGATCCTGCTACTTACAGATTGGGCTGGTCAAATGACAACCACATCACAGTTTAGTTTCTTCATTTGTAAATGGGATAATGCATTATTTATCCACATTTATCAAGGAGTACATGATATATCTTAAAATGCTTCAGAAAAGTGAGGTGCTATTATTTTTTTTTATTTGAGCCCACATATGTAACCAAGTAGGACTAGAAAGGAAAGAAAGATGACTTCAGCTGAGCTTTTCCTAACATCTAGGAAACATTCAGATACTCATTACAGTTGCAGAACAACGTGGATTTCTACAATTGCTGCAAAAATGCATTAAGGATTTTAAAGGAAGTGAAATTACACTTTCTTTAAGTAAATCACATGTAATGCTAATGGATGAAAATCCATGGTATTTTGTCATTGGCATCTGATATTAATATGTATCATACAATATGAAAATTGACCTTCAACAAAGAGTAGTCTTTTTTATCATGAGGTTTAATATTTAATAGTAGTACATAAGGTTTAGGGGTAGATGTCTATCTTTTGAGTTTGAAGAATTGAACTATCCACATCTAAAGAATCTTTTCACCATCAATTAACCTGATTCTTCATGAAACAAATCATAAAATCATAGGTCAAAGTGAGGTAAGATATTAGGGATCACTGAATACAAATCTTTCATTTTTAACACTAAATTCCATTTAAAAAATTATTGAGTACTCATTATGTAACAGTGTAAACAACAAATTGCTGTTTTCATTAATACTCTGCCTTAGAGCTCATAATTTTAAAGAGAAAGATAATTGTGATTACTGGTAAATATGTAAAACATGTAATAGGATCATTTAGAACTTCAAATATGAGAATTTTTGTTATAATAGTTTAATCTATTAGCAATTAGCTTTCATATGTTGTTAGGTTCTGTGGCTTTTGCCATTTATACCAGCTTAAGAAATTCCTACTCTTCTTCTCAACCCTTGTGTAATTTAGAGCAAAATCTGCAGACAGAGCTGTACTGCAAATGCATAGGAAACAACAGTTTTTAAAATAAAATCTTTAACATTTAAAGTACAATTGATTCTGCAATTTCATAGGGGCCAATGGCTTTAAAATTCTTGAAGACAAGATGTTTCATCTCAAGAGCAGTTAGATCTGCCACAAGGATACTAGGCAAAGTACAGAACATGCTGCCATTTGCAGAAGACCAGTTGACACTTTAACAAAAAAACAAAAAAAAATTGAACAAGAGAGTTAGATTGAAAGGGGAAAAGCCTTACTCTTGAAAGTTTAAAATAGCTGTAAAAGTAGAACAAAACATCCAGCAGGTTTAAGATGCCAGGAAATCCCTATCTACCCAGGAGGATGCCACCTGCTGCTGCCGTTGCCTGAAATTCAGACGCAGCAACCCTTGCCCAGAGCGAGGGTCCCAATAACTAGGCACCTGAAATGAAGCAGGAGCCTATTTGGGGAACACCTGTGACTGGGGGGAGGACAGTCTCAAGTTTAATTAGTAGAAATACAGATTTAAGAGCAGTTATTATTGTCTCTCTGAGGATTATCTACATGTCAATATTTTTAAAATCGTGGTAGAATGAAACAAATTCATAAGGACAGAAATTATAAATAAGATATTTTTAGAGTTAAAATCTGGTCCAGGAAATATCAAAAGACGTCAGATTAATTGTGGATGCATTAATAAATTATGGGGAAAATGCAGCTGCTGTAGAAAAAAACAGCGCTGTTATTATTGCAGCTTCATTTCTTTCATCTTTTGCTGTTTCTGTGCTCTGCTAGAACAGGAGGGGAAGACGTCACCTATAATAACATGCACTTCTATTTCCTGTGCGTTTGATGCAGTATCATGGACCATCGCAAGGATGACTCCTATAAATGTATGTTTCACCTCCAGTCATCGTAAACTCCAAGCAAAGTTGGGAACAACATATATAATGTGTCCTCACTTTTGTCATGTGTGTGATGACCCCTAACTTACTGTGCCTTCTGCCTCAGCTTCAGTCTTCACCTAATCAAAATGCCCTCTCAATAACCCAGCTACACTGGAGTGCTTACACACTGGAATTAATTAATGAGATAGGATCATTGCTGTGATTGGTTTTGGGTCTCTAAACAGGAAAGTATCAGAGTGGGAGAATAAGGTCTAGTTCAGAATGGCCACTGCTCCTCCTCAAATCATCCACTTGTGAATCTTCTAGACTTTGCCCTCAAAAGTCAACATAACATCAATTGAACAAGTTCAAGCTGAGGAAAAGGGGTTATTAAAATATGAGTGACCTAAGTAAATGATGCATAGTGAATAAAATTCCCAAGAGTCAGTGAAAAGCATATGGCAACAAGTTTAATGATGAAATAGGGCATGGAGGAATTTTTTGAAGGTTGCCTTGTTTGGGGAAAATAGAATACCTGAATCTAAAATTCCAATAAAGATCGTGGAAGAAGCAAATGCAAAAGCAATAGAGAAAATATTTAACTAATTCTAGTCTAATATGATAATACATAGCACTGATAATGTTTATTGGAGATTAATGAACAAGTTAAAACATAAACATAAATTTACTTTCACAATAAGAAAAATTTATATCCCACATTTTTCAGTAACACTAAGTCACATGCTGGCAAATATATTTTAGAACATTATGGATCCCAATTTAAATGAAATTGTAGCTTTTCTATAAAGTCGATGGACTTAGGAAATCACTTAGAAATGTAAGGTATTGATATCAGATTCTGAAGTAGGTTTGAGCCTTTCAGACAAGACACGGAATCATAAAATAAAACGGTAATTTTTCTTCTGGAGTTCCTAATCTCTCAATTCTAGTATAAAAGTTATGCCAAAGAGAGAAAGAAGGAATCATTTTATAAGGATAAAATGAAGAAAGTAAACATTCATGGTTTTGATATACAAAGAAAAGTTTAGAAAAGGTAAAATCTATTAAGCATCAACTTTAGACTGCCATAACATTCTCTATTAGATTGTTTTATAAACAAATAGTGGAAAGGGCATAAACTAAACTAGGATACCCGTGCCCCTGATTCAACGTGTCAATGGTGCATCTTTCTGGGCCACATCTCACTGGACTTTATCTTTCAAAGTGAAACAACCACCCCTGGCTGGTTTGGCTCAGCAGTTAGAGCATTGACCCATGGACCAAAGTCTTGGGTTTGATTCCAGTCAAGGGCACATACCTCAGTTGCGGTTCATCCCCTGCCCTGATAGGGTCATGTGGGAGGCAACCAATTGATGTGGCTCTATCACATCAATGTTTCTCTCTGAGTCTCTCTCTCTCCCTCCCTCCCACTCTATCAAATGATAAATAGAAAAATATCCTTGGGTGAGGAATAAAAAAATAAATAAACAAACAAATAAATAAATAAAAGTGAGAAAAGCAGAGATGCAAAATTTACCATCCTGAACTGAAATTTAATGTTTCCATGCTAGTTTGTCAAACATATAGATTATGTCTGCAGGAGTTAATTGCATTGCTTCTAACAAGAAGCAATTGCTTTAAATTCTGCAAGCAGATGATAACAAAATAGAGATGAAAGACATAGCATGTTATTATTTATTCCTGGTATCAAATATGAAGAGAATTCACATTAGAGAATTGCTTTCAAAAGCTCTATAAATACATTAAAGACACACACACATACACAACAATGGAAAAACAACCTGGTGTTAGTGTCAGTGTGTAAATGAGATCACAACCCAACCTGTACCATACGGGCAGGGAGTTGGCAGGAAGACCAGACATCAAGCAGCACCATGGTCATTACAGTAGAGATTGTTGACACCAAAACTAATTTTTTCTTTGCAATCCTTTGAGTTAAGCTATTTAAATTCAGAAATATTAGTGCAGGGCAAATCCAATTTCATTCACTCTAGACAAGCATTCTTCTGCTATAGAGGATATTACTTTTTTTTTAAATGATTAAAAATGCTCATGAATCGGAATCTGATGTTTACAAGTAGCTTCTTACAAATTAACATGAAGACCATCAATAAGGATATGTTTGGGGAATAAATTAGATCTAACCCACACTTGTTATTCTTTTTTAAATTTCATTCAATATATTGATTTGCCTTCAAGACAATGTGAACTGAATATATTTAATAAGTTCCTTCAGTTTCTTTCCTTAATGTTTTGGTAATCTATAATGATAAATTTCTCCACTTACTCTGCTTCTTTCAAATGATTCCATTTCCCAAATTAATGGTACTGTAATCCAGGACTAACTTTCTATTTTCATTATTTTGGTAAGTAGGATAAGCTGAAAGATAGAGTTTAATGTCACATTGCAGCATATTTTTTCAATTATGGGAATTTGAGAAATAGACCAAAGTGGTAAGCAGCCTTCATAAGAGTTATTTCAGAAACAGAAAGTAAATTCAGTGGAGCAGCTCATGGAACTGAAGGAACAAATAAAGCAGTTTGTATAGTTTAGGATTACCAGTCACCTAAATGACCACATTTTAGGCACACTCAAACTGTATTAATAGTATCATCTTTGAGGTGTGTGTGTGTGTGTGTGTGTGTGTGTGTATCTGTGTATGAGTCATGTTTGTGTATGACTAAATACACACACATACAACACACGTGGATGATGAACAACATATAGGAATAAAAGAAAAAATAAATAAAGCAAGTTTATTTGGAAGCAGAGATTGTGTTTTAAAATATCTGTATATTCTATACCCATGATAGAGTAAGCACAAAATATCTACATTTAAGTGCATTATTTAATAGATGGACAGAGTGAGAGTGAATGAATAAAATGAGCATGTCAATTAAGAGAGCCAACTTAAACTATTCCATCAGGAGATTTCCTTTGGATTTAAATAAGACCAGTACTCTCAGGGTGGCAAGAATAGGAGCTAAAAATAAAGCTGCATTTCATCTAAACCTTAATACACTTCAGCCGTGCATAAATCACCAGAGAATGTCGATGTAGTTGGCTTACTTTTGTCTCATAAAACTAAGCTATTAACATACTCAATAATCAACTGCATGGCACCCTTCCTATGGTGCAACTTAGGCAATTAGGAACATTGTAAAGACTAATAATTCACTAAGCATAATATATAAAATTACACAGATTTAGTAAGAATAAAGAAATGCTACTGAGATTGATGCCTGCCCAAGATCATAATTATGTTCAGAGAAGCTTAGTTTTATAAGAATTTTGAGCACCAAGAGGACAGTTATTCTTTACCAAAATAACTTGAAGAATTTTATTTTCATTACTGGAGATTAAATTACATGAGTACTTGGGTTATATGTGTTTTCAGATGACACTTAAAGGCAGTGTGAACTTTTTCAAGTTACTTAGTTTCTTTGAACCTGTTTCCTCTTCTGTTAAAATATAGATAATCAAGTCTCCCTCTCTGAGTTAGTGTGAACATAAAATGGAATGAAATGTGTAAATGAACTTGGTTAAGTGTCTATCAGAGCAGGAGCTCTGTTAATGTTTCTTCTTTCCCAAATTCTTCTCAAGTGTAAGAGGGAGGCAGTGGAGAACTTGACACATTCAGTTCACTCACAGAATGGAAAATAAAATCACAATTACAGAGTTTATGTCTCATTGTCTTACATCTTATTGTTCAAACAACAGCCTATTATCTTAACACTTTTGCTACCCCTACCTGTCAACTCCCACAGCATGAAAACCACACATGAAGGGTTAATCATTACCTTTTAAATGCCTCCCATGAGAAACTCCACTTGCTTAACATTCTTGTCTGAGATCTCATAGGACAGGGAAGAATGAAAAATGAGAGAAAGAGAAAAATAGGGTAGAAGGAAGAAGGGAGGGAATAAATGAAGTGCAAAACTTCAGATTCCAAGTTCTTCTTCTTAATGGCTTTCACCTGCCCAACCCACAGTATTAATGCTGAGCCTAAGAACATGCAACAGCAACTGCAAACTTATAAAAGAATGGAAGTATCAACTGAAGTGTCAATGCTCATCTTCCCCTCATGGTCCTAATCTCTCACAATGAGATAGACCAGTTCGCATGATCCTGAATTACCACTATAAGGTATTTATTTTGAATTTTTCAAACCCACTCCAAATCAGAGTCATGGGTTAAACAAGGAGGAGTGCATCTGGGTACACTATGGTTTAAAAAACTGGTATATAAGAAAGCCACACAATTATATATATATGTAATCGAGTATCTCCTTTTATTTTCTATTTTAAATTGTATGAATTCATGTTTTATCTCACAATCTTTTTGTTGTTGTTGTTAATCCTCTCCCAAGGATATTTTTCCATTGACTTTTAGAGTGGGAGGGAGAAAGAGAGAGAGAAAAACATAGATGTGAGAGAGACACATTGATTAGTTGCTTCCCACACCACCCTGACCAGGGATGCGGATAGAACTTGCAGTCCAGGTATGTGACCTTGACCAGGAATCAAACCCATGGCCCTTTGGTCTACAGGCCAACACTCTAACCACTGAGCCGAACTGGCCAGGGCTTATCTCACAATCTTAAAATGGCATTTTTAAATGGTGTTCTCTGAGCCTCAGTATAGTTTTCATTACCAACTCTGTGCTTATGACTAAATTTTCACATTCAGTCCTAATCCCTTAGACCCACATATTCCATAGGCTGAAAATAGACAGTATCAATTTTAGGTTGCCATCTTTCCTTTATAATCAATATATCTAGAAACAAATGGACAAATTCCTTCTCTATTCCTCATTTCAGTAAATGGCACCAACCAGACAACCAAACTAGAAACCTGTGGCTACAGCACTCCACTGCCTAGAACTCCTCATTGCCTTTACAATAAGAGTCAAGTTCTCATTACACTAATAAATATGATAATAAAAAACATTCATAATAATGACTAATAGAAAAATCTGAAAAGAGCATCATCCCCTCAGGAGAACGGGGTTTATGAAATGTTTAGGAAATCCTCCTGAACACAAGAGCTAATCAGAGGAGGAAACCCTTATGTAGTGGGCAGTTTAAGCGACAGGTTCCCCTCAACCAGGCCAGACAAGTCTTTGCAGTTGCATAATCATAATTAGATAGCTCTTTGACCTCCCTTTGCTGGCAAACTTTCAGGAGATCCGTGGCATTTCCTATCTATGCACACCAATCAAAAAGTCAAGCTTAAAGAGATGTATGTGCATATGTCTCTGCCTTCTGTTGTATCAAACATAATGGGGCTGAAAACCCATAATCTGTTTTTGCTAAATGACACTTTGTCATAGAGATCTGATTGTTGTTGTTTTTTAATCCTTTGAACCATTAAAAATTCTGGAAGGTCATACATTTCCCTTGGCATTTAGAATTCAAGCTCCATAAAGTCAAGAATCATGTTTGTCTCCCTCACTGCTGGACCTAGAAGCCCAGATGAACTCCAGACCCTGGCAAATACTATCTCCTTCATAAATATTTATAAAACAAAATTTTTGAATCCACTATTTGATATTCAATTCTAAATTAATTTGCATAATAATTTTAGTATATAAATTATACCAAAGAATTAATGCATTAAAATATCCATGAGAATTGTATTATCCTAAGTTTTGCAATATATTAATATAGCTTGACATAACGGTACCTATCCTATTCATTGTCATCAGATCTGCCAGTTTTGTATTCTCAGAGTTGTGCAATAGATATCTAGAGCTAATGGTTCTCCTTGGTAAAGAATTAGACTAATTTTAAGAGAGTGGGTGCATTTTCATCTCTAGTCTTTGCCCATTGTGTGGTTTCCAAATGACTAATAGGAACGTTGAAGATACCCAATGTTTTAGAATGCACATTCAGTTCATTTATAGTTTCTGTGAGAATCAGAATAAATTTTCAAAACAATAAAATGAATATTTTTATTTAAACTAGGAATTTGGAGAGCAATTACCTGAACAGAAGTCATCAGAATACCTGTCGTAGACAGCTCTACAGTCCCTTTCATCACATTCACAGGTGTCTCCATGAATATCTCCCCAGTCTCCAGTAGGGTCAACATCATGGCAAGAACATTCGCCACACACACAAGTACCTACATGGGAAAAAAAAAAACTTTATATGGTTCTAGTGAGGGAAATTCATGTAAGAAAGCAGCGTATACATTGCTTTTTAAAAATCTCTTGCTTACTTTGAAATATACAAGTACTCATAAAAAATATTTTACAAAAGAAAAACTCCATCTAAAGTTGATAATAGAGATTCTTTAATAAACCAAAGTTATTATCTATGACAATGATTATATGGGATTGTGGCATATGTCATTAGCACAGTGTTGGTTTGCCTTAAAGATAATACCCAAACAATTAAAACAGCATAAGGTAAAATCCTTGCACTCAAAAAGTTTACAATCTACTTGACAAAAAGAAAGCTAATAAAAGAAAAATTAACAAACAATAAATGTGTGAGTACTAGTATTTTGTATACTAGGACATAAATACTGTGAGAAATATTGTAAGAGTTTAGAAAAAAAGAAGTCAATGCCAGCTGGAGTAATTAGGGTAGATGGTCCTGGATATGCAGGGAAATGGGGAAGTGTTCTAGGATGGGTTGGAGGTAGAACAAATCAAGAAAAGTCAAGAAAGCAAGAATAAGCAAAGGAAGGTAGATATGGGTGTGAGGATCCTAAAGAGTTCTGCATTACTGAAGCAGAAGGTACATGTTAAGGAAACCTGAGAATAAGGTTTGCTAGATCAGATGAGCTCCGGTTATAGAACTCGAGTTGGAGATCGGGTAGATAAATACAACCTTGATCACATGGAGCTTTTTGAAGGGGTAGTGCCCCGTTGCAGATCATATTTACTTTGTGTGGATTATCAGTTATCATCTTAAGAACAATCAGCTAATCATTTGTGAGAAAGATAAAGTTAAATCACTTTACCTCTCACATCAAAATAAATCTTACTTAGATTGAAGATTTTAAAATATAAACTAAAACCATAAAATTTAAATAAATCTCTTCTATTCAAAATCCCCAAAGCAAATTACTAAAAAGAAAAACAGAAATAATGTAAAATTTTGGTTGGAAGCAAAACACCAATAACAAACAGAAAAACTAAGATAGTTGTAATAACCTAGTCGTATGTGAGGAAAAGACCAAGAGCTACTTTCACAAACAGAAACTATTCTTAGGAATCAATATGTTAAAGACAAATAAGCCTAAAGCCAAATGAACAAAAGCAAAGAACATCAATCAAAGATTTTGTAGAGATTTATGATGATAGATAAACATGAAAAATGTTTGCCACCTATTATTACTGAGGGGTTGGGGCAGGGGATCTGTAACACAACAGCAGGTTAGAATTATTTTGGATGTCAAATTAGCAGAGGTGAAAAGATTGCTAGGATCAAGGTTTGGTGAAGGTGTGAAGTACAAAATGGTACAACTCTAGATGTACCATTTTTTTCACAAAATGTACTTTGAAAATGTGGCTAATATTTAGCATAAGAGTCTACTTCAATTAATATATCCAAAGGAAAAAAAGGACACAAAAGTACATGCTCAGGAATATTAAACATAGTGTCCTTTATGTTATTGAAAAACAACCAGTGACATAAATATCAATCAATAAGAAATTAGTACAATGGGTAGCTTGGCGTACCAAGCAGTCATTAAAAGTAAAAATTAGGTTTTTGCTCTCCAAGCATCAAAAGATACTCAAAATAGCCCAGCTGGTGTGGCTCAGTGGTAGAGCATTGACCCATGTATCAGAGATTGCCGGTTCGATTCCCAGTCAAAGCACATGCCCAGGTTGTGGGCCAAGTCCCTAGTGGGGGGCATGCAGGAGGCAGCCAATAGATGTGCTCTCTCATCGATGTTTCTATCTCTCTCTCCCTCTCCCTTTCTCTCTCTCTAAAATCAATAAAGAAAAAAAAGATATTCAAAATATATGATTAAATTTTAAAAAATTACATATTAGTATAATTCAATTTTTGTATTAAATGAGAATACCTGTCAGAGAGTATACAGGTGATGAATTCTTAAAAATAAATAATAAAAACAGACCAAAAGATTATGTACCAAAATTTAAAAGTAGGCTATATCTGCATGTTAAGATTATGGATCATTTTCTACCTTACTATCTGCATTTTTTAAAGATGAATATGTATTGCTTTTATAATAATATAAATGATGTGGAGGACGAGCATGTGTTAAATTAGATCCAATGTGAAATTGTGATTAAACCAAAGTGGGCAACAAAGGACATTTTTTTCTATCACCCATTAGCTGTGTGCATAACATTGGATTTTTGACCCCTGAAGATGGGCTAAAAGTGAAAATAAGGTAGGTATGTGCTGGATTAATGTCTCTCTCCTACCTAGGAAACCATGATCAGGAGAGTTCTAGGATAGACGTGAGCAGTCCCCTCTGATAAAAGGAACTCATTGCAGTGCCTGCCCCTGGCCTGCCTTCACATACCCCTGAATCTCACTAGCTACCAGCTTCATTCAGACATGCTGCTTCCTGCTCTGCCTCTGCCAGGTCTCGAATCAGAAAACTTCGAGCACCATGAAGAGGGAAGGCAGGAGATGAGACATGGAGAAGTGGCAAGTAATGCATGTTTCTAAAGGACGTCTGTCTCAAAGAGCCCACAGTCCCTGCAGAACCAGGACCTGATCCACAGCCCAATCGGTGCCACTTTTCTCTTCTCTCTGTGAACATCCAAATGGTGATTTCCCACAGTAACACAGTTCAGGCTTTGTTCACTGACATCCTTATGGTTGACTCCTGACCCTACTGAATAAAAGAGCTGAAGTAGAAACATATCCTCATATATTAAAGACAAACATAACGTGAGCTAGTATGATATACAGTCAAATCTATTCTGTATAAATTAAAGAGATAAATTTTTTAAATGATTTTTGTTCCAACGTCAGGTCTTTGTCGTTTCTCTATGTACACATATGTGGCACATTGTACTTTTCTATGTCAATCTTTAAAAGGATAACATTAGTTGTGTGTTAATGTTTTCCATGGAAGCATTATCTATTAAAATGCATCATCCATTTATAGAAATGAAAAAAGATATTTTTCAGCTTTCTAGATTTTTATATTTTTAAAGAAGGAAATATGGCCACTTATTTATATCATCAGGTAGGCAAAGAACAATACAGTATGACTCTCTATTCACCAACCAGTACAGCTGACAAAGAAACATAAACGAGTGCTTTTAAAAAAATTTAAGAAGTGTTTTGAACTGTTAGATTTTATATCAACAGTTAACTCACTTTAAATTATATTTTTGGCAATAGCAATATATTTCTAAAATTTTTGTCTAAGGCCAGCTTAAATTTTGTATGGCTTTTGGTACAGTTTTCAAATATATTGTGTTCAATATGACATTTTTAGTATTGTATATAAAGTTAAATGACTCTATATCAATTTTGCATTTCAACCAAGCCTTCAATTTACTCATAATTAAGATGAGAGTTGTTGTTTTTTTTAATGCTCTCTGGATAATTATATGTTCATGCTGTAGATGGTTCTGTTAGGCGAGAGACATTTAACAGAAGTATCTACAAGGATTGCCGTTTAGCTGCACTATGCTATTTCTGGATGGCCGCCAAAGAAATTACAGTCCCTATGTTAACTATTTGTTCAGTGAAGCTTAATGAATGACAGCAACTTTCTTATTTTTCTGCTCAATAAAAAACAAGAAGGAGAAAATTGTTGGTATAGTCAATGCTGATTTTCATCAAAGTCAATGACTATCCAAGATGACTTCCTCCCACACGGAAGGAAATACAGAGAAAAGGAGTGTTAACAATTAAGAGTTTTGTTTGCCTCCCAATTACATAGTAATGTGTATGAAGGACACACCTCTGTTACTGCAGATTTTGCCATCTGGAGATGTGCATCTTCGCTTGCTCTCCCAGGGGGTGATATCGCACTGGAATTCACATTTATCTCCATGCCAACCAGCCTCACAGTAACAGTTTCCACAGTAACACTTTCCATGGCCTTTACCCAAAATGAATTTTATACAGTGAGGAAAAAAGCAACTTTAAAAGCAGAATTAACTTTCTATTCCTTTATGACCATTTTTGCTTTCTGAAATAATACACCTGCTTCACACTCATTGCTTAAAAGAATCAAATCAGGTAGCTTGTCCCCAAAACATTATAGTTATGTTTATACTTACATAATATACATATTAAGCAAGTTAAAGTGTTCTCTAATTTTTCCCAGCCAGGTAGCTTATTAAAAGGAATGGATTTTAGCCCTGGCCAGTTTGGCTCAGCGGTTAGAGTGTCGGCCTGCGGTCCGAAGAGACCCGGGTTGGGTTCCTGCTAAGGGCACGTACCTCCGTTGCAGTTTGTCCCCGGCCCTGGTTGGGTTGTGTGGGTGGCAACCACTTGATATGTCCCTTTCACGTCGATGTTTCTATCTCTCTCCCTCCCACTCTATCTGAACAAAATATCAAAAAATGTCCTCGGAGGAGGATAAAAAAATAAATAAAATAAAAATAATAAAAGGAATGGATTTTAAAGAAATGCTATGAAAGACTGTGAAAGCCTATTAAATTCCAATCGCAAATGTATGCATAAAACTCAAAGGTATTTAAGCATTTACTCTAAGAGCACTTCTTGAATTAGTAATTAAAATGTTTTATTTGAAATCAACGACTGAGAAACCAATAGTGAATATTTACTGGGATGCATATTATTAATGACTGAACTGTTTCTTAAACCAGAAGAAATGTTTCATCTTTTCATTCAACCGTATCCCACAAGCTGTTGTGTTCCATCACGTGGAAAAGAGGTTCTCAGCTAAATCAATATTTCGAAATCATTTAGACCAATGAAATATCATGGACCCTGGGTCTCATAAATTCCCATTGTATTTGTGAAGGGTACACAACTGATAGGTAAAGGTACCCCATCATTTTGTGTCTGGATATCACCACACTCTTTCAAACTGTTACCCTACTTGTTTGTTCTTTTGACTAAGAAGTCTGTAATGAATCAGTACTTCATCACTTCCTGCACCCATTTCTAGCAATCTTTCTACAATATTCCTAACAGATGGCAATTCTATTTAACTCAAAATCCCTTTTTATGCTCTCCCTTTTTGTAGTTATGCCATCCAAACATGAAGGTATATTTCTTGTTCTTGTGAATATGACAGAAAACCAGGGTCACCCGAGACTTTGTTTTTAGTCTATTTTTTTTCTGTAGTATAGGAGTTTATGTTTTATCAGAGTCTATGGCTAAAGTCTATGTACTTCTCTCTTTGTTCTCCTACAACCATTATCCCAGAGGATTCATGGGAAACTGGTTGTGAAGCTATTGTTCTTTCTCAGCACTATGGCGTTCCTGGCCAATGGCAAGAGCATCAGCAGGATCTCTTAGGCTTCTCGTCCATCAGGTGAGACTTCCTTCAAGCTGACACACATCAGAAAGATAAAAAAGAACAAGAGATGAAGAGAAACAGTGATCTAACGAGTTATAGAGAAAGAGTCCCATGTATACAATGTCATGTTGTCTGTCTAAATGAGTTATAATTGGGAAATTCATAAAAAAAAAACTTCTTCTTAACTTAACATGACCATTTTTACAACAATTTAATTTTAATTTATTCACTTAGGCAAATATAAAGGCTATCAAGCTTTACATTTATATGTATAATTCCATATTATAATTATAATATATGTATGTATGACACATTTTATTTATGAACTTAAAAATATCTCTGCATGTACACACATGCCAAATATTACATTACCGTGCTGTATCACAAGCCTCAGAAATGTGAGGATTACCCTGGAAAAAAACAAGACAACCGTGTACTAAAAGCTTTTCCTATGAGTCAGTTTTTTAAAAAATTTGATTTATTTCTTTTATTTTTTTTAATCCTCACCCGAGGACATTTTCACATTTATCTTCAGATAGAGCAAGAGGGAGAGAGGGAGAAAGAGAGAGAAACATCGATGTGAGAGAGACACATCGACTGGTTGCCACCCACACAACCCCAACCAGAGCCGGGGACAAACTGCAACCGAGGTATGTGCCCTTAGAGGGAACCAAACCCGGGACTCTCTGGTCTGGAGGCCGATGCTCTAACCACAGAGCTAAACTGGCCAGGGCTAATTTACTTCTTTATCAAGAATTTATTTCCTCTGTAATTTCAGGAAATTTATGTAAGCTGCTATATATGTAAGAATTACCTTGATATTAACAAATGATAAATCTACATTTTTTCACACCCAAAATGTTTGTTTATTTATAAAATTTAGTATTCAATTAGAGTTTTACTAAAAAAAAAAAAAATCACTGAGGTAGAGGTAAAAAAATCATGTAAAGCTAAACCTTTATGCACATATGGAAAATTAATCAGATATTCTTATAACTCAAATAAAAGTACTGTAACAATAAATATCTGAATAATTGTGATTAAATATGATTTTCAGGACAATATACATTCCAGGCAATAAACATCATTGTTTGCTTTGTGTAAACTGATCGAGCAAGAAAATCTCATTTTGAATTGCTTCACTGATGGGCTGTAGAATCACCCCAAACAGAGACTGGTTTCCTGTGAATGACCAGTGGAAAGATCTACAAGCCCAGTCAATGTCACCCACAGAGGATGTTTACCAGAGAACTGGGGTCTGTGGTTAGAGACCTGGCACCATGAAATTGCTTAAGCCTCAAACAAATGGAAATTTAAGTGAAAGGTTGAGAGTTAAACATTTCCTGTTGTGTTCTTTCAAAATTAAATATTTATATTTACACATGCAAATAGACTTTGCTTTGGTGGTCTTCATCAGAACACCCTGGGCCCAAGTACTTTCCCGTTCCCTTCCTCTTTTGATCTGAAATAATTGGAAATGAAACTCCAGGAGGACAAATATATCATATTGGTGGGTGTATTTATCTAATTGTTCTAATTGTTTTGAACTGAACTCTTTAGCAGAATTGTTTGAGCAGTAACTAGCTCAGGTCACTGGCTTGAAAAAAGGAGGCTTTTATATTTATTTGTTTTATCCTGTTGGGTTGTTTAGCAAAGAAACCAGAGAAAAAGAATTGAGCAGACCTAAAATATGAGTATCTGGATATAATTTGTTTTTGTAAACAAAGAGACAGTTTGTCATATGTTATTGACACTTTCTCTATGGTCCTCTGTTTCCTCCTGGCTCCATTTGCCCCTGATCCTTCCAAGAAAATACTCTTGGAATCACCCATTCTGCTTATAGGATAGTATTCCATGGACTGGAATCTTGTCAGAGATAAATGAAATAAGCAAGCTTATCAATAGGAAGATAATTTCACATTAAAATAAACTATAAACAGCAGAGAAGCGTTCACCTAAACTAAAGATATTCTCACTGCTCTCTACTTTTCTCTCCTGTGTCAGTCACTGTTGCAAATTGAAACTCTGGGAACATGCTTGCAGATAGGTAAGGAGAAAAGAAGAACAAAATGGGAGGTGAGGAGATCTTCTCATGAAGATCCACACTCCTGGGCACTGATGCAGTTGTCTTTGGTGTTAGACAGACAGGAACCTGTGCATTCCACTCAAATTGCTGGAATGAACCTGGGTAAGTCACCTAATGAATGTGAAGTACTTATTGCAGTGCTTGGCACTAGCAGGCATGCAATCACTGGCACAACAGAAAAAAACGATTTGAGTAATGGTTGGTGGTACGTAGAAAAGATCATGAAAAATGTTATCTAAGTATGTGTGTGTTGGGGTAGATAAATTCTAGGCTAATAATCCTATTGTCCTCATGTCCCCAGTGATTTAGAAAGGAAAAGAGAATAAAATTAAAACATGCAATTGAAAGACTGGGAGAAAAGGGACAATAAAAGCAGCTAAAGTGAACAGAAAAGATGAAGTCCAATTAGGACCACTTCAGAACTATGTAGTTGGCCTGTTTGGCTTAAGATCTGCCTCTCCTCCGGCAATAATCTGATTTTGCATTGAAAAAGTACAAGTTATTTTGAATGCCTTAACCTAACTTTCCTTATATAAAATGTTTCCCAAATAAACATAGGTTCGTACTAAACTAGTATACTTAGTGAAGAAATTTATAGAGAGACAAAAGTACAATGAAACAAAAAATCAAGTACTTTATTAATTTCTGCAAAGTTAATATACATACCTCCACATATTTCTTCTGTTTCATCATCTATGCATTCTCTATCATCACACTCACAAAATTTACCATAAACGAGTCCATTTCCATCTGAATTATCACACTTACACCTGCCACAATGACATGTACCTAAACCATTAAAACAAAGCAAAAATTAATTTTCAAATGCATACAAGTTATAATTAATGAATTTTAACCTCTTTCACAGAGATAGAAAATTCAAATCAATTTAATATTCAAATTATGTACTTTTTGTGGGTATAAGATAGATAACAAGATATTCTTTTGTTAGATTATTGTACTACAAAAATTCTATTTTCTACTACCACTATTATGATTGACTTCTAATAGTTTAATGAAATTAAATGTGACCTGCTAAGTGCAAAGCTGCCTTGTACATGTCCATCCAATCAATGCATGAATGAATTCTTTCTGATTACACTTGGGTCTGAAGTGAACTAAAGCAGAAAATTCTAAGCTTTGTGAGGGAAATAACCTGCTTATCTGTCTCCCCAGTATTTACTCAATGCTTTGCACAATATTTGAGCATACTATTTATTAACATTTGTGAAATTCATTATCAAATACATAAATGAAAAATGTAGATGCCCTTAATAATTTCACATCCACAGTGTTAAACTGATATGCATATTCTAATGACAAAGGATCAAAGTGGGCTTTCTTAGGCATAGCAACCTATAATCTCACCACAGGGTAAGCAGTTTAGGATGACAGAGGTATTAGAGTCATCTGGTATACCACTAACACATACTCAGCCAAATTTGAGGATTTGACTGCAACCCCTGAGAGTGATTTCACTGAGAGTAAAACAGCATTCAAATGCTATTGAAAAGTAGACTGTCCATTTAAAGAAGTTCCTTTTTAATATTTATTGTTCAATATTTATTATTTTTTTATTTTTTTATCGTTACCCAAGGACGTTTTTTTTTCCATTTTTTGTTCAGATAGAGTGGGAGAGAGACACACAGAGAGAAATATTGACGTGAAAGGAACACATCGAGTGGCTGCCACCAACACAACCAATCAGGGCCGGGTACAAACTGCAACCGAGGTACGCACCCTTAGCAGGAACCGAACCCAGGTCTCTCTGGACCGTAGGCCGACACTCTAACCGCTGAGCCAAACCGGCCAGGGTTATTGTTCAATTTTTAATTGATCATCACAACATTCAACATGAATGAGATTTTACCACTCAACAGACAACACCCTAGACTCTAGAAATAAAACTCAGCTAAATCCTCTGCTCTGAGTTTTATATGAGCAGAACTCAATGTGATAAAATAAATGAAGAAGTGCAAAGTGTTGCAAAAGCAAATAGCAAAGGGATTTAACTGAGAGCTGGAGGTCAAAGATAGGGTCCCTGGAGAAGTAGCTCTTATTTAAGCTGAGACCTGACAACCAAGAGGGAAAAAAAAAAAGCTAAGAGAAATGAGAGATAGTGAAAGGCCCACTTTCCGCAAGAGACAACAGCAGCTTGGCAGGTGTGGCTCAGGGGATTGAGCATTGTCCCAGGCATCAAGAGGTCACAGGTTTGATTTCTGGTCAGGACACATGCCCAGGTTGCGGGCTTAGTCCCTAGTGGGGGGTGTGCAGGAGGCAGCTGATTGATGTTTCTCTCTCACATAGATGTTTCTATCTCTCCTCCTTCCTTCTTTTCTCTCTAAACAATCAATAGAAACATATTTAAAAATATTTTTTAAAAAGAGACAATAGTGCCCTGGCCAGTTTGGCTCAGCAGTTAGAGCGTCAGCCTGCGGTCTGGAGAGACCTGGGTTCGGTTCCCGCTAAGGGCATGTACCTCGGTTGCAGTTTGTTCCCGGCCCTGGTTGGGTCATGTGGGTGGCAACCACTCGATGTGTCCCTTTCACATCGATGTTTCTCTCTCTCTCTCTCTCTCTCTCTCTCTCTCTCCCCCTCCCACTCTATCTGAACAAAATATCTAAAACTGTCCTCGGGTGAGGATAAAAAAAAAAAAAAAAAGAGAGACAACAGCAAAGGCTCTTTGATGACAGAGGAAATAGGATAAAAAAATCAAATACAGCTTGAGTAGAGGCAATAATTTGAAAAGTGGCATAAAAAGAATAAGGCAACTAAAGGTGCAGTTTATAGATGTCTTATAGGTCATGTTAAAAATTTCCAATTATAATCCAAGAATAATGAGAAGCCATACAAATATTTTCAGCAATGAAGTCATGTGATCATTTATTGATTTTTATCAGATTACTCTAGTTGTTGTATGAAGAATAAACTGAAATGAGGAAAAAGTGGATGTGAGGAAAGAATTATTGCATTTGTCTGCATGGAAGAAGGTAGAGGCTGACCAGGGTGATGGGCAGTGAGTTTAGAAAGAATACACCTATTTTTCAGAATAGAGAGAACTTGATGACTAATTAAACATGACTTGGTGAAGGACAGGGAGAAACTAAAGATGATATTGATAATTGACTTGAGCTACTAGATATTAAAAATTTATATGTGACCTACTTGAACGATCATGGATTTAGGACTAAGGCAGACATGTAGCCAAATCCAGGTTTTAATCACCACTAGCTATACCTTTTTGAGGTCAGGACGTTCATTATAACACTCAGATTCCTAATCTACAAATAATATGTACCTCATAGAGCTGCCATGAAGACCAAATGATAAATATCATCCAGTCATCTTTCTAAAAACACTGCTGTGTCTAGTATATAGTAGGCTTTCAGAAAACTTTGGGTTCTTCCTCTTCCCCCACTAAGATACCTAGTATATTTCTCCTGATACACTTTATATTTATGAACCCCTGTTTTCAAACTCTCTGCATGATTCTGTTACTCTAGTCTCTTCAAATTTGCTATTATCTATAAAACTCTTTTTCTCTTACAGTCACATATAAATGGATGATTTTGCAAATTTGAGCTTATTAGTTTTCCTCCCTGAGAATGCACATGTGAATTTTACTTTTATTAAACTTCATTGTCTCATGTTTTCTTCTGAAAACTATTTTAATTTATAAATTTTATTTCAAATCTAATTTTATAATTCATGATATTGCTTCACCTCAATTTTTCCTTTAATTATCACTTTTCTTTTTCATTTTCATATTTATTAATGCTGTCTTTCAACCACTCACATATGCATTCATTTAGTATTCTTGTTACTTATTATATTATTGGCAAACTAGTAGGTGCTATAGGAGATAATAAGATGAATAAAATTAAATCTAAGTAAATCATAGACCAGGAAGGAAGAACTAGATGATCAATAATTTATACAGGGGTGGGCAAGAGTAGTTTTACAGTTGTAATATAAATAAATAATAAGATAAGAAATAATAATGCAAGAATAAAGCATTTCACATACTCACAACTCTCTCTCTCTATATATATATATGCATCCAAAGACATTTGCAGTAGATTTGTGACAAATGCTTTATAGAAAGTATTAACTTAAATCTTCGTCTGGCTTTGTGATGGAGGAAAGGCAAAATAAAGGAGTTCTAGAGTTGGCACTTGACACATGGATAGAATTTCAACAAGTGGAGATGAAGAAAAGACTTGAGATATTGAGGAGAGAGTGTGAGCTAAGGAATCTGAATGGATAATTAAAGAACAGTGAAGCATCTGGTCTATGTTTGGAGGAAAGGGTAAATTGAAGGCAGATAGTAGAGGATTGAGACTATTGGTAAAAAATGTTAGAACTTGATCTGTTGGAATTCCTGGATGCTTCATGGTTTGGGAGTGAGGTATAACATAGGATTATGTGCAGTGGTTATTTTCAGGAAAGATGGGAAGGAACAGTCTCTTCCTATGAATTCTGCAACTTCTCACTGACATCCACACATCAGAACCATTCCTGGCTGATGTGGGAAGTTTACAACAGCTCAGACACTTCCTATCTCACCTACTAAGTAGAATTCACAATCAAGGCTCCGAGATACAGCATATGGAAGACCAGTCAAAAGTGCCAGACTCCTGTGTTCAAGCTATGTCATACTTCTCCTCTTTTTTTGGTTGCCATTTAATTCCATTTCTAGGATTGGTCTTCTCCTTTATGCTAGATTATTTTAGCTCAGATTTATCAATTTAATATAGCCGTTTCTCTTTAAGATGACTTCCTAGTCTTGGACATTAGCCTATATACCCTTCTGCAATGGCATCACGCTTCACTTCTCCCTGCAGACTGTGCTTGCCTTTCTGGGCCCCAACAGAGTCAGAGGAATCCATTAGTCCCCACCTCCATCTTATGCCCAGCTCCATTTACCTCCATTCCCCCTTCTGCTCCAAGCTACTTCAGGAAAGAGAACTCACGAGCTAATGCAGTTTGGGGGGAGTGGTCCTGATCTACGTTGGTAGACATAATCATTAAAAGAAAGACAGGTGAGAATGAGATTGTCAAAGTAAACTTGAAAGGCTTAGATACTGAAAGAAGAGTAAGAAAGAAAGAAAAGATTAAGTGTAATACAGAACATGAATTTACCCTGTGGCCCAGCAAGTGTAAATTTTAGTAATTTACACTGAAGATAAACATCCAAAGATATGAAAGTATATATGCACCAGTTCATTTTTGTATCAATATTTGTAATTTCAAAATAGTGGAAACTGCCTAACTGCCCAAGTATAGATTTATTATGTCACCTGTATAGAACTGAGCCCTATGCATTTGGAAAAAAATGAGTATGTTTTCTCTCTACTAATATGGAGTCAATTCTATGATATAATGTTGAGTGACAAAGGTACAAAAGAACACTTATAGCATGCTATCTTTGACATGGGAAAAAGGAATTTTTTTTAATTACCAAAAATAAATACATACACAGATAAAGTAGAAAGCAATAAAAATAATGAAAGGTTTAAGGAAGAGAGTAATGATTCACTAAGTAAACTTTTTTGCAAAGTTTTGACTTGGAAACATGTTTATTTTCCATATATTATAAAATAAAATGAAATCAGTAGAGATAGGAAAAGAAAAAAAACAACACACCTAAAACTGAAAGCAATCTCATATAAGTAAGCTCAATTATATTTCAAATGAGTACACAACTACACTGAAGGGGGCGGGGAGAATTCAAGTAACTTGTGAATACAGAATTTGACTATATACGTCTTGGGCATAATTGGGGTGGGGTGGAGGTGAGAGAGGGGGTGGTTTGCAAATCCTGAGAATATTTTGGTAGATCTTTTTTTGTATAGAGGTGTGTATGACTCAATTTCAAAATCAATTTTAGATGTAGTATAGGATTGAGCAAATGAGTAAATTGATGTTGAAGATAGAGTTCTCACTGTGGAAAATGAGACATCCAAATACAAAAGGGAATAAACAAGAAGTAATCTTGTGGGGATAGACAGGAGTTCGATATATTGGTGTGAATTCATTATTTTAAAATATGCTTATGTGTGTGTATGTACATGCATATGTATATGCACGTTTGTATGTGCATTTGTCTGTATGTATATATGTTCATGCATGTATTCACGAGCCTCTTGGCAGAAAAGGCCAAGAAGCAAATACACCCCGGTTGCAATAAGCATCTCTAGTGCTCACAACTTTTATTCTTATATCATTCTTCGCGAAAAGAAACCAGGCTCTTTGGGACAATGGTTGATTCCAAAGCTGTTGCAGGATAGGACCGATATGACTATGAAATATTTTTATGGCAGAAAGTACAGAAGTGCTAAAACAAAGCACAATCCAATAATGGAGGCACGCCACCAGGACTGAGAAGCTTGTTTGAAGGGGCACCAGTAGTCTAATCTGGGGTCATGTGAACACCGGAATAATTACATACAGTAATGAATAAGGAACCACCGAAATAATGGGAACTGTGATCCTAGTCTGATAATAAATCAATAAGCAAACAAATAATTGGTAGATGAGACAAGACTCTCATTTGTGGTAGAATACTGACTGCCAATTGGTAAATATGGAGGGAAGGTTAGAGTTTGGAAATCATCATTCTTCAATCATCATTATAAATACTGAATCAGGTGAGAGTTGCCCATGGATAGTGAATTGGGATATCTTATTGGCACTGTTATAATAACCCAGTTATTAATTAACAGGAAAGGAGTAAAGGGGAGACTAGATAATATAGGCATGCCATTTGTGCCAGAAGGCTGCAATTTAGATGTAAGCCCAGGAAGGTCTGGGTAATGTGGGAAGGTGCTTGCCTGTCAGTCATACCTGGGAACAGGGCAGTGGCCAGAGTAGGCCTATGGACACAGCCACTGAAAACATGGTTAGATTTGATATTTAAACTCCTAAACAAAGAGAGTTCTCTCTTGGCTCTCTCTCTTGCTTACTCGTGCTCCTGGCTCTCTTGTTGCAGGAGGAGCATTCCCCTGTATTCGCCCACATGGCCCACAGCCATGTGGACTCCACTCAGTGGACTAATGGACTATGACTAGCCTGATGCCTAATGCTATACTGGACTCAATTCCACCATGGAACAGAAGCTTGGGACATGGCTTGCTTCTAGCTCTGCTGAATTCCCAGAATTCCCAGAAGCTACCCTTCTTCCAGGACTGGACTAAGGAAAATGGGACTTTGTAAACTGACAGATATAACTCTACATAAATAAAAATTACTCATTTTCCTGTGGGAGTCTTAGAAAATTTTTTTTTCTCAAGGCATCACAAGAAACCTACCCCAACTAGCAACGAAGAAATTCCGCCACTACAATTCTCTGGTAACATCATGAATTGGGATATCTTATAATTTCAAAGTGTTTCCTTACAGACTACTCATTTCTGACAACAGTAAAATCAGTCATTACAGAGCTGAGACATCAGACAACACCTTGACCAGGTGATCAAAATTAACCTCACTAGGGAGAGTAGATGGACATTTTGTACTTCCAGGTAACACATCTTGAGAACACATAATCATCTATTTAGTATTTCAGCTAAGGATGTATAATACGAACCTAATCATGAGGACTCAACAGAAACTCTATTTAAAAAGAAGTTGGGGACAATTTTCTTCAAAATCGTCAATGCTACAATGCCATTATCTGTGGACCTGGTCCAGTTTAAAGGAGGCTAAAGAGAGATGACCACTCAATGTAACAGTGCCCCTAGACTGAATCCTATACAGGGGTAGGGGGGACTATAAAGGAAATTGTTGGCTTAACCGAAAAAAAATGGAACATGAATGGTAGGTTACATAAAAATATATCAATGTTAAAAAATATAGGGGTACAAATATCTGAGAAATGTGTTTTGTGCCTTATTAACTGTTTTTTATCTGTTAAAATAATTCTGTAAGTTTTCTTCTTAAAGATAATGTAGTGAATCACATGTTTAGATTTTTTTCTGTTCAAACATCTTTGGATTCCTGCTCTAACATCTACTTGTCATTAATGTATTATTAAAAAGAAAATAATCATACCCTGAATTTAATTTGAAAACAAAATAAACAAATCCAAAAAATGACGAACAAAGAAACAAACAAAATTCAAGTCTTACTACTTAAAGAAGTTTGGAAAGCATGAAGTTTTCAAAACAAAGAGGCTGTGTGGGGGCGGGAAGGGAGGAGTGTGTGGGTGTGCACACATTTGAAGGAATGGGTGTTATGAGCTGAAAGTAGAGAAATCCTACTGAGAGGAAAGAAAAGACTGAAGTACTGAAAGAAGTAAGAATATCAGTACATACAGAAAGTAACCTGACAGCTGAGACCATTTGTCCTGGTCCTTGATTGGTCCACTCACACCTTGCATTGGGTATGGACCTGATTCCTACAAGCAAAACAACCTCACTGCACTTAGTCTGCACAGAGCAATTTGTCACAATCAAACATTGTGGAAAGGTTTTAGCTGATTGCAGGACTTCACCTGAGCTTCAGGAGGGAAGATATTCATTCATGTAGTAAAATCCTTGCCTATAACAGAAGAGCAGTGGCTCAGAAGACTGGATCTATATAAGAATTACACAAGAGCTTTAAAAACCAACTGTAATTCAGATCATACCCTAAGACAACTGAACCACAGCTTCTAGTTTAGGACAAAGGCATTCTCAAGTTCAACCAGATTGAGAAAAGCTGACTTTGAGGCTCCATGTGCCCCAATGTTAAAAAGAGTATTTAAGTATAGTAATACTGGCTGAAAACCATTGAAACGGAAACTGTAATTGTGTGTGTTGTTTTTTAATCCTCACCCGAGGATATTTTTCTATTTCTCTTCAGATACAGTGTGAGGGTGGTGGGGAGAGAGAGAGAAGGAGAGAGAGAAACATCGATGTAAGAGAGACACATCGACTGGTTGCTCACACATGACCTTGACCAGGGCTGGGGACGAACCACAACAGAGGTATGTGCCCTTGACCTGAATCAAACCCACGACTCTTTGGTCTGTGGGCCGACGCTCTAACTACTAAGCCAAACTGGCCAGGGCTGTTGTGTGTTTTTTTAATAGGGTTTTGGTAATTAATTTTAACAGCTTCTCTGTGAATTTCAAAAAATATTTTAAAATAATTTCTGTGAAATATAAAACTATTTTGGTCAAATGAGGAATCTTGCTGTCACTATATTCTTCAGTGAATTTCACATCGTGCATCTGAAACTTCTATTTAATTAAAAAGGTTTGCTTCTATTTGATGTTAAGGTATAAATTCAAAGCACCCTTGATCTGTAACAGAAAATAATTAAGTCAGTTTATATAATTCCTTTTTCAAAGATTAAATTCAGCATTCAAAATCAGGGCTGACAATTTACATCAATTATTATTGAGGTGTTGTTTCCAATGAATATCCTACTTGAACGAGGCATTTGGAACAGCTGGAGAATATCGAACATGCCAGTCTCAGCAAGAAAACATTTTGTTTCTATTGATTTATCTGAATTTCATTTCTAAAAAGTATACTCAAAAGTGATTCATTCAGAGGATCAACACTTCTCAATGCCTACGTACTTCCATTAAAAACCCAAATTTTATTATTTCACATAACAATTTTCGTAAGATAAAATTCTTACCTGCATTAGAGCAGATGATGTCTTGAGAATTCTTACACATTTGATTACTTTTTTTCTTTGTCAGGTCACAATTAGTCGGGTACTGGCAAGCATCACCAGACCATCCTTTGTCACATTTGCACTTTCCACAGTCACACTTACCGTGGCCTGAGGATTTAACAACATCCAGTTATACTCAAATTGTTTTCCAAAAAAAAAATCACTGTAACTCAAAGACTTAAGAATAATGTTGGTTCACAACTGAGCTATAATGAATTCAAACACATATATATTACAGTGACTAAAAGGTAATGTGATTATATACAGTGTAATGAAGTATGCAAATTTTATTTAAATAATCAATTTTGATAAATCAGGCTAAAACGTTCATTTATAAGTTATATTTATCAGGATAGATAATAAACCAGAAGTGTAATAAATCACATTAGAAAATTAGCATAGAAAAAAATATTCACTTTGTACCTCCACATTGTGAAGACAAAAGCCTAATATAAATTATTTTCATGTAAGTACATTTTATAACATACAAAACTACAGAGTCTAAGTAAGGAATCTTACATGAATCTCCACTAAACTGAACTTTGGCTATACATATACACACCACACACACACACACACACATATATATATATATATAGAGAGAGAGATACAGATATAGATATAGATATGAACAGAGATAGAAATGATAGAGCTAGAGCTGGAGCTAGAGCTAGAGAGAGAGAGAGAGAGAGAGAGATCACGTTGGGTAAGATTGACATGAAAGTTAAGTATATATCTTATTTCTCAATGAGGAAACTTGGTTCAAGAATCAAAAGTATATGACCCATATTCATCTATTGCCATGAAAATTTCTCAACATTTCATGCTCTTAAATTAGCGTTCTGCTGTTTTTATTACTAAGATCATTAACTTCATTAAAGTCTGCTTGATGAAGCCTACTAATGTTTTAATTGACTACATATTAGTCTGGCCAAAGTTCACAATATGTATGTACAATCTTTGGTCCTTGTCCTCAAATAATTTATAAATTCAAAGTTGAGACTGATATACTAAGAGAATAATTTGTTTAACCTTGTGTTAAGTTGAGCGATACAGTCTAGGACTTATAGAAATAAAAAGGGAGAGACTTTCTGAACTTCCTTTACCTTTAAATAGGCTTTGAAAGGTGAGGAGAGCTTGAATGGTTTGCAGGGAGATTATTCTTATATTACTTAAGATAATAATAGTATGTCTTAAGGCCTGAAATTCATAGACCACAATGGAATGAAATCATTGATTTGGTGCCAACAGTTATTCAATGTAGCAGCCAAAATCCACATGATGAGGTCCAGATGGTCACTCAGAATGAATGGCTCAAAGGCGTACCATTTGGGCATATTCAGCAGAGCCTGAATCATTGATTGGCTGTGACTTTAAAACTCCTCTGTGTGTGACCCAGTCCATGTAAATGTTTCTATTCCTGTTGCATTTTTCAAATTAATTATTCTATTTCACAAACAAAACCTTGCATGCACCCTAATTGCAATTCACTTCATCCAGTGCACATTACTCTGTCAAATTGATTGTATCATTTTGCATTCCTGTCTGGCCCCACATGATAATGTTAATCTCGGCCAACTTGTTATCATTCACAAACATAAGTGATTTCTCCTGCCAACCATCCAGTCTATTTATAAAAGTATTAAGCCAAATTCTTGAAGGAGCTAAGCCTCTTTGGTAAATAACGTGTCTTGGTAACTATAAGGACTTTTAAACAATATTAGTGTATTAGATTGAACCACATGAAATTGTTACTTTTATTAGTTGAATATCAGGTATTTCTTATGGTTCATGCCAATTCAAAGCTTCATATCAACAAAACTGATAATAGAAATGATTTAGAAGTTAAAGGAATATGGTAGTAATGATTTGCTAAATCTGGAATAAAAGAATACTCAATGTTTGTTTTATATAGATGGGACACCTTATCTGGAGATAAATATATACTTTTTTTTAAAACAAAATAATCTTCAGACCATTTTAACTCTTCATCCACAGTTAATAAGAGCTTTGGCAGACCTCAGGGAATACGGTTGCTTTATTGTTGTAGCAATCTTCATTAAAGTGTCAATAACATGGCTTTGAAAGAGATCCCATTTTTCAAAATAATTTATCTATTGTGTATTAGCTTTCTGGGGCTTCACACAAAGTACCACAAACTGAATGGCTTAAAAAACAGAAATAACTCTCTCACAGTTCTGTAGCCCAGAAACCCGAAAACCAAGCGTTAGCAAACGGTTCCTTCTAGAGGATCTTGGGAAGAACTCTTGCACAGTTTTCTCCTAGATACTGGTCTTTTCCTACAAATTTGGGGTTTATTGGTTTCTGATAGTTTAATTTCAATCTCTATTTCTGTCTTCACATGGCGTTTTGATCTCTGGGTGTGTGCCTCTGCATTTTTCTACTTACAAGTGCAGTCATTGGATTTAGAGCCCATCCTACTCCAGTATGACCTCATATAAACTAAATTACATCTTCAAGGACCCTATTTTCAAATGTCACAATCACAGGCTTCAGGTGTTAGGACTTCACATATCTTTTAGGAGAACATAGTTCAACCCACAATAGTTGCAAATAATATATCCTAATTATTTTCTTTTCTAAGTTAAATTCATGTAAAAGATGGGGCAATTTTTCCTCCTATACATAACAAATTGGTTAGGGCCGGCAGCAAGCCACCTCTCCTCCCCACTTCTATCCTGCCCTGGGAGAGGCCTGAAATTTCTACAGACACCTGGGGTTAAATTCACATTTGGTTCCATAGCTCTGCCAGTCCCTCCCCCACGCAGTTCCTCCCACAGTAGTTGCTCCTTAACCACCAACCCAGCCTAAAGACAACTGAACTGCCATAGATCAGAAGGGAAACACAACAGGCTCTCAAAGAGAGTTGGGGGCTTTTGGGGTGAAGAGTCCCAGGTCCCAGACACCTCAGTCAAGGAGAGCAAAGATGGAAAGCACCAGAGTTCCAGGTGGCCACCTCCCCTTGGCTTCTCAGACATACTACACCATCCTGACCTTGAGAATAAATGGCCAAGAAGAGGTAGAGCAAAACCCCTAAATCATGAGGTCCAGAACAAGATTTCAATTGCACAGGCCAAAGGATAGCCCTTGACCAGAGGTACGTGAAATCCTAACCAGTAAAGCATTCACCATTCCTGGATGCCTAGACCAGCGACTTTCAACCTTTTTTATCTCATGGTACACGTAAACTAATTACCAAAATTCTGCAGCACACCAAAAAATATATCATATTTTTTGCCAGTCTGACAAAAGAATAGATATAATTATGATTCATTCACACCAGAAGGCTATTTTTGTATTCTCTGCTGTCATTTTTTTATTTGGCAACTGGAGGATAAAGAGGTCACGGCCCCTGACTAAATGTCCGGTATTGAATATTTAAAATTTCATGTCACACCGGTTGAAAATCACTGGTCTACACCATTCCCGTTCTGATTCTTCTCCAGAGAAGTCAATTTCCACAACTACAAAATGCAGTCTTAAAATAAACAATTCAACATGCTTGACAATAAATCTGCTGCCCTTCAAATAAGTTCCTAAGGAATTAAAAAACAAACAAACAAAAAACACACACACACAAAAAAACCAACAACACAAAAAATAAGAGTGTCAGAGAAATGCCAAAACAACTCCCTGCCAAAATAATGAAGATGGAAAAGTAAAAGGCAATTGTTTCCAGGGCTGGCAGTGGTGTAGGGAAGACAAACCACAGCAGAGAGCAAAATTCAATAGTTTAGTCTCCTTTTTAGGTAAGAATTCGGAGGCCTGGCTGGCTTTCTCCAGTATTTCCCACTAAGCCGGGGCCTTTCATCTCCACAGATGAAGGAAAAGCATTCCAACAAACACTGAATAAAAAATTGTAATTTTTTTTAAACAATGCAGCAACAGCGTCACCATTTTTTCATGGTCCCTTTAACCCAGGTAATGCAAAAGCAGTGGTGATGAACTCAATAAAGTACGTTTATGCACAATGGAGGAGAGTTGGCGGTATTTATTTTTAAATGAAAACAAGCTGTTTTAAAATGGAAAAAAAGACTTTACCAGTACTGAAGAACTTTTAAAAATCAATCAGCCATTTCTAAATACCAGTGAAAAATAATTATACTTTTCTTTGGCAAATATACGGAAGAAAAAATAAAGATGGGGGAGACAGCCCTCATCTTGCTTTTTCAAGTTTACTGACATTTTGGATGGAAATAAACTGTCCAAATGAATGTGTTTATTGGATTAGCTATATGTCTTTGGTTTCAGTCCTCTTGAAGTCTTAAAAAGGTAAAAAGTAGATAGATGATGATAGATAGATAGATAGATAGATAGATAGATAGATAGATAGATAGATAGATAATAGATAGATGATGATAGATGATAGATAGATAGATAGATAGATAGATAGATAGATAGATAGATAGATAGATATAGATAGATAGATAAGGAATAGGATGAATGGATAAAAAAGATGTGAATATTATTCAGCCATGAGAAAGAAGAAAATTCTGCCTTTTGGGACAACGTAGATAAATTTTGAGGGCATTATGCTAAATGAGGTGTCAGAAAGACAAAAACTGTGTGATCTCACTTAGGTATAGAATCTAAAAAACAAACAACAACAACATAAAGCAAACTCATAGAAAAAAATATCAGATTTGTGGAAACTAGAGGCAAAAATTGAGGAGTACGTGAAATGGGTGAAGGGGATCAAAAGGTACCAACTTCCTGCGATAAGTAAGTGCTGAGGTATAATAAACAACACATTGTCTGTAGTTAGCACTGCTATGTGGTATATTTGAATGTTGTTAAGAGAGTAAATCCTTAACATGGATGAAGAGTTCTCATCACAAGGAAAATAATATTTTCTTTTTTTTTCTTTGTACCTACATTAAATAATAATTTTTAATCATTATTCATTACTATTGACAATAATTTTATCATATAGAAGACAGAATGGATGTTTCAAAAATGATTCTGGGTGTCAAATTAGCTAGGTATACCACTGATGAGGCCTCATGGTAACTGAAATTTAAACACCCAGCTGAACCTGCAAATCTATTTGCTTTGGTCAAATATGTACATTCCAAAGACCTGACTTGTGTATTATTTTTCAGTATTTCAAACATGCTCACTTAATAACAGACACACTAAATTTTTCTCCTATTCTTTCCGAGCTACTATAGATTCCCCAACCTTTCCCAGGTACAAAAAACAAAAGAACTAACTATGCCACATCTAAAGTTCTATGAAAAGATTGTAAAAGGATCCCTTACTTATGATAGTATTACAATTATCATGGTTTTGAGATAGAAACTTGACAATTTTCAAGATGGGGCACAGTGTCTTGCTTCTCAGGATAACAAAAAACAACTTAGGTATATCTGCTTCCCAATCCTGAGAGCATTCCAATGTGAACAATGGAAGAATTCAGTGTGAAAGAGACCTTTGCCCTAGAAATTAAAAGGTCTGGACTCTCTTCCTGTCTGGACACTAATCAGCCCTGTGACCTTGGCCAGGAAAATGGAAACTAAGAAAAGGAAACCAATAATAACAGGCTACTAGGTACCATGATAGTTCTTTATACAGGCTAGTCTATTTAATTTCCATAAGGAGCCAGAGAGAGAGATTTTGTTTGCAGGTTTTACAAATACGAGGACTAAAGTATAATTAGCTTGCTCAATGCCACATAGTTTGTAAACTGAAACGCTGTGTTTTCCCGTTACACCCAGCATTATCTGTTTAGTGGCACTACAACAGACTGGAGAGGATCCTTTTGTTCTAGGGAAGGCGGTGCCAGCAAAAGCTGTGGCCTGGTGGCTTGAAGGCTCTGCTTTAGCTTTTGCTGTTTCCTTTCGGGACTCACAGGCACAGCACTGGAGTAGTCATCACACCCGGTGAAAGAACGCTAACGGTAAAATGAAAAGACTTTATTATTTAAAATGAAAGAATGCTGGAGCTGACAGATAGAAGAATTCAGGAATCTACGCCTCAGGGGGCTCATCTGCAAAAGTAAGAGTTGGACTAGCTAACCCCAAGATTCCTTTCATCTTGAAAATTCCATAAATAATTGTGACCTCAATTATTTTCTTTGTCTCCTAACAAAGCAAAGTGGTTCCCCCAAATGGGCATGCAACATATTAATACAAGATAATGGCACTAGACATTAATTGTTGCCAAATCTTATTTGCTACTGAAAACAACCATGAACAGTTAAAATCCTATTTGCTTTTAAAAGCACCCTTTAAAATATTGTAGGTCATCCTGATATGTTTATTTTTAAAGTGAGTTTGGCATGAATACTGCTAAAATTAAGAGATTTTTAAATTAGAATTCTGGTAACCTGAGATTGAAGAATAAAATATAAATTATAGCCAATAAGACAATATTTTGGCTGAATCTTAGGTAGTAAATTTTATAAAGCCAAACATATAATTATATATCAAGTTCATGCAAGAATCACACCACACACACACACACACACACACACACACACTAGCTTGTGGATTCAAGAAACCTAGTTGTTAGGATAAATTCTTTCAAAACTGGCTTTGTCACCTTCAACAGAGTAGTTAGTTTTTTAACTCTTTGAACTTTACTAGTCTTACTTTTTTTGGTCAGCTAAGTTAAAAATGTACATCTCTCAGTATTTCTTGAAGGATGCAGGATATATCTCTTTAAGGGGGCATTATTAGACCTGTCTCTCCCACCCTGTTTCATCCACTTTTCCCAAGAAACTGGTGCTCCCTTCTGTATCTGAAAATCCATGGTACTCAGAGCCTAAGCTGTATTTCTCAGGTGTCTTGAAAAGGGAATGAGAACGAGAAATGACCACTGGACCAGATGACAGAAGTGCTCAATTTTCTTTTCCTCTTTCTAGTTTCTAGTTGTAAGATTTTATTCATTGGAAAGCTTCTTTTGTGTGCAATTAAAAAAAAATTATGTATATAATTATATATATAATTTTAGTTTCTGCCTTGGTCTTTTGTCCTCTGTTGGGTTATTGATACAGGAGTGTCTGTATCCACTGACAGAAGCCATTTAAGCCTTAAAAACTTAATATCCACCAATGATATTTCTTAGTCGGTGGAAATGAACAGAATCAAACTGGAATCCAAGAATCTCAGAATATTGTAACCAGAGCAGGGGACCTTGGACTAGTGAATCTCCTCAGTTGTACTGGGGAAATAAAAGGAATATTACTCAGCCATAAAAAAGAATGAAATCTTACCATTTGTGACAGCATGAATGGACTTGGTAGATATTATGCTAAGTAATATAAGCTAGAGAAAAATACCATGTGATATCATTTATATGTGGAATCAAAAGAACAAAATAAATGAACAAAATTTTAAAAAGTAAAGCCCCACCCTTACCATTAACTTCTTCTACATTATAAATTGGACATTATATTGGATAAATATTAAAAATATTCTTTACCAATTTATGTTAACCCTTTTCACTGCAAGTTCTACTGGTTGTCCACAGAGAAACTCTGTATATGGCCTTGTTCCTACAGCATTGACGAAATGTGCATCAAAACGGAGACAACTATCTCCTCCATGAGGCTGTGTAACGCAGGGCCTCAGTGCGTGGGCTCCAGAGACAGGTTGCATAGGTCCTACCACTTACTAGCTGGTTAACATTGGGTTAATATTTAATTAGTTTCTTAGAGCTGCCTTAACAAAGCACCACAAACTGGGTGACTCCAAACAACAGAAACTAATTCTTTCACAGTTCTGCAGGCTAGAAGTTCTAAACCCAGGTGTCAGCGGGATCATGGCTGCTTGAGACTCGAAGTAGAAGCCTTCCTTGCCTTGCCCTAGCTTTTAGTGGGAGCCAGCAATCCTTGGAGATCCATACTTTGCAGCTACATTACTCCAGTCTCTGCCTCTGCTGTCACATGATCACCTATCATGTGTCTGTATGTGTCTCTTCTCAACTTACAAGAATAACAGTCATATTGAATTCTGGACCACCCTACTCCAGTGTAAATTCATCTGAACTCTTTACATTTGCAATGACCCTATTTCCAAACAAGGTCACATTCTAAGGTACTGGGGGTTAGGATTTTTCAACATTATATTTTTAAAGGACACAAATTAATCTATAACACCTCTCATGAGCTCTGCTTCGTCTGTAAATTGTGGACAAAATACTAACACCTATCTCACAGGGTTGTTATGGAATCAAAATAATTCATGCCCATAAATCACTTAAACCACTGCCCACCCTTATTATTACAATCTATACTGAAGGTACTGGGGGAGCAGGTCACCCTAACACAACTGTCATGATAATCATAATCCTAAACTTAAGTGCAGAGTAAAAAGTGAATATTAAGGGAAAATTCTGACTCATGCTTCCCCCTCTCCCACACTGCACAGAAAAATCCCTGATTCAGTACTAATAGTGCATCTAGGCTACAGGGATAACAATGTTTCCTGGAGGAGTGCACTTAAATACATACTTATTTATATGTGTGTGTATCTGTGTATTTTATATATTTTTTGTTAATCCTCACCCAAGGATATTTTTTCCATTGATTTTAGAGAGAGTGGAAGAGAGAGAGAGAAGGAGGGAGGTAGAGAGAGAAAGAGAGAAAGAGAAACATTGATGTGAGAGAGACACATTGATTGGTTGCCTCCTGCACACACCCTGACTGGTGCCAAAAATGGAACCTGCAACCCAGGTACATGTCCCTGACTGAGAATTGAATCTGTGACCCTTCAGTGTGCGGGCCAACGCTCTAACCACTGAGAACACCGACCAGGCCTGCGTATTTCTTCTTTTTATGGTTCCTTAAAATTCCCCACATTCCTACTAGACTTTGGCATTAGATGCCTTTGGGAAAGCACCAAAAATACTTAAAGCAGCAAAAATGTTGATCTTTTTTATTTTGAGCCAAGGTCCTGACAAATTGGTAGTTTCCAAAATGTGGTGGTGATCATTTAGGGTGTGCACAAGAAGTTATTTTGGATGCAAGAAGAAAAGGGGGGAAAAAAAAACTAGAATTAATAATTATGCTTATTTTTATTTTGTCTTTAAGAATTATTATTTTAACTATTTTATATATGCAATTTATATGATATACATCCATATGAACTATAAATGAGTACACATATACATGGATAAATAAATTTTTTAAATATATGATCAGAGTTTTGACACAAGTGATTTAAGAAATAGATTTGTAAAGTTATGAGGAAAATTCTATTTCTTAAGCTAGGTGGTAGAGAACAATATTGTTTGTTGTTGTTGTTACCTTTTACATTTCTGATACTTTTCCACCCAAAAATTTTAAAAAGAAAAACACATCTGTCAGAATCAATACTCCTATAAGTAATGATGTTTAAGAATTTCATTTTGGGACTTCAGTGACATTTAGGAGATGTCACAATTGTGAATTATATCCATAAGATACTGCATGGGACAGACAGAGTAATATATATATTTACTGCCTGAGGGTCTGTGAAGAACTGGATAGAACGTACTTGATTGTTTGAATGGAAGGACACTATTATTCAGAAAAATAGATGCTGTAAGCCAGTTGCTCGGAACTGAACTATGTGGGTCTCCTGGAAAGGGGCCCATCCCCTGTCCTCTCTAGTGGGGGTAGAGTATACAAGGTTGGAGATCTGACTGCATATCTCTGGAGGAGCTGTGAAAAGTTTGTCTGGACCAGCTTGGAAGAGTTTCAACAGAACAGAAAAGGTTGTGAAGTCCGTAAGATTCTGACACAGGCCTTAAAGGGTCTTACAGACCCAGCATGGAACGGGAAGGCAGGTCACATGCCGGAGAGAAATGTGATTAAAATAAACTCCATTGCATTACTAAATTCTAGTGGATTTATAAAGCTCAAGATATGCCTGAGACTTTTTAGAAAGTCTACTTTTTGTAAAATATACATTTAACAAAGAACTCTTTTATTGCTTCTTAATTTAGTCTATGCGATGGCTAAACTGAGCATCATCTATGATCATCTCATGATCTTCAAATATTATGATCAAGCAAATCTTTGGAACCCTATTTTCTCGTATTCCAACTAAAAAGGAACAGATGGCAATGATTTATTTTTTTATTTCTTTCTCACTTATTTTAAAAATTAACAAACATTTTTATGTTCAGTTAACTTTATTGTAAATCTCCTCTAATTGCAATGACTTTTCTATTAACTAAGTAATTCCCTAGGGTTTTCTGCTCTAAGCTGTTCCAACGTGGGCAGTCAAGAAAAGTTGTTGACAGTTTGGTTGACTTGACTGGAAAAAATAAAATAATTCCCTTACAAGCAGGTAAAAGTACTTTAAGTCATAACATTTTCTACAATACAAAGATCAGTCACCTGAAGTAGCACTCTTACTGAAATCATGTGTATTGTTGAGGAGAGCCAAACCATGTGGGGGTGTGTATTTAGGTGATGGAAAAAAGAAAGAAAAGTTTCCTTAACAGCCAATGCACCCAGGTGTCTTCAAACCATTTGGAGACTGATGGTGGTCATTGCTCCAAAGAGAAGGAACAGCTTCATGTGAAGATATGATCAGTTCAAAACTTACCAACCCCTGTCCAGGATGTACTCCCTGTTCTGGACTCATGAGCTATATCATTCTCCATTCTGAAAGTCGATAGTTATTATAATTCATGATAAATAAGCTTCACCTACCATTAAATTTAAAAAGGTCACCAATTTTTAATCATTCTAGATAATGCATCTTGTTTTTCTTTTTGCATTGGCCTACAGATATTTACATTGGTAAATAGGGTTACCAAGCTCCACTATAATGCATAAAATAACATACATTAAACTTCTGAGTTACAAATAATATTTATTTCATATTATCTTATTTGAATAACTAAATGACATAAAAATAGGAAACAAGTATTACCATTCTCACTTACAGAAGAGGAAATTCTTGGTAATGTCTTTCAATGATTAAAATCATTTAAATTTTTTAGCCAAGCTCCCAAGTCATCTACTTGGCCTGGGTACCCTCAAACTCAGGAGAAAGAATGAAATCCCCAACTTTCTGTCCTTCCTTCCTCTTCCTTTACGCTCATCCACTTTGCATCTTTCTCTCCAGCTCCAGAGGTACATCAAGGTCCACCCCTTTCAAGGAGCTTTGACTTCTTCGCCATATGGTTCTTTTAGGGCCTTACTGTCTCTCTCTCCTCTGTTTCAAGCTAAGCTTCATTATTAGCACCTTCCCCTTATACCATAAAATTCAACAAGTGCCTCCTGGTACTTACAAAATATAATCAATACTTCCTTTATTTAACACATGTCCCTATTTTTAGTCTCTATTCCAAGTCAGTTCTCCCTTTTTTATTCAAATTTCCAAAAAGGGAGTTTTCATTCCCAGTTTCACCTTTTCTCTACAATTGGATTTCAATCCCACCATTCTATTGAGGTGTTTCTGACTAAGATGACTAACATGCTTTTTATTCCTTAATTCAATTGACAGTTAAGTCCTAACCTTATTGTTTGCTTCTCTGTTCTTTGACATCTCCTTTTTCTCCCACCCCTGTCCTTACCCTTCTCTGGCTCCTTGGCCTCCTCCATCATACCTAAAGATATGGTATCAATAAAATCCATATTCTCCAATGCATCTTAGAAAAGATAAAGCAAATAAGAGGAATAAAAAGACTGGAGCATTTACTCCAAAGAGAATGAATTAAAACAAAGATAATCCTTGCGTTACTGAATCATATTAGGTTATAAGCAAGCTTGAACTGTTATGTTTTATTGTTTTGTTTGGTTTAATTTTTTCCCCTGGCATTTAGTGAGCAGTTGGAGAAAAAAAGAAAGCTCATAAGGAACATCAGAGAAAATAATAAGAAATTTAAAAGCAAAATTTCCTTTGCATATCCAAATATCTAAGTTTCAAGATCATGTAAAGTTCAATCTGCCACATAGACATACTTATCAGTTTTATTAAACTAGCAATATGCCACACATGGTGTTCTTAGACTTAATTATTTTTTCACCTAAGGTATATCTTGGAGAACTTTTGTTAAGAACTGTGAAATGGGGCTGAGATAAGATTTCCCCTTATATGAAACTAATAAATTAACCTGCCACAGTTCCATGGTTCCTGGCAGAAGATATAAGACTCTTCAGTGAGAGTCGAAGGACTTTATTACTCGCATCAATAGCAGTAACTGAAATATCGATTTGAGTCAGTTATGTAAGCCCAGTTCTCACAGGACAACATAACAAGGGCCAGGTGATACACATGCGGTGGGTTGTTACAGGAAAGGAACCCCTAGGATAGGGATCCTGACTGTTGTCTAATGAACAGTAAAATGCCTGAATGTATCCCAGAAGGAAACATTACTATATTTTACTCTATTATAAACAAATGTTTTTTTGCTCTAGAGGGAAGCACCAGGTCCATCTTCTAAGGCTACTCTCTATAAAAACATCTATGAAAAGGCATTTTGGAAGAAAAAAATATCAGTTCCTGTGTTGAAAATAATTACAGAAACAGAAGAGACCTATGGAGAATTATCTCCTAACACCTCTTCAAAGAGGAACATTTCTGTTCCAACCAACAAATAACATTCCATAATATATATATCCACAATAACTTAGCCATCCTTTATTGGTGCACACTTAACTAGTTTTGATCATTTGCCCCTACAAATAATGTGATCAAAATTGTTCTTCCTTACACATGTATCTTTGTGTAGAAGTGTGAATAGATTTGGGGAATTATTATTATGTGGATTTTCTGGATGTAAGAATATGTACATCATTAAAATTTATATAGATATTGACAGATTTGTTTCCAAAACTATGCTAAATACACTCCCACCAACAACGTGTGAGGATATATTTGCCAACACATAAATCAGGATATTATAAAATAATCTATGTCAATCTGAGCATTAAAAATTACACTGTATATTTTGATAGTATGTGTCAACTATGGGTGAGGTTCAACATCTTTCCATTGTTTTACAAATCATTTTTGTTTTATAAAATGATAATTTTTGTCTAATTTCCTTAGAAATTTATGTTTATGTATTTTGCCTTTTTTTATTGGTTTGTTGGACATTTTCATGGTTTTTATGAGCACTAGGTTTTATATGTTAAAAAATTTAGTCTTTTGACTGCCATTATATTGCAAATATTTTTATGACATAGTTTCTCATAATCCTAAATAATATGATCAAATTCTCTCATGCTTTTTTTCTTGAATGTTTGATTTTATGTATAAAAGTGGAATTCTTTTATTGTTAGAAGGTAAGTGCCTGTATTTTTTTTTTTTAATTTTTTTTTTCTTTATTGATTTTAGAGAGAGGAAGGGAGAGGGAGAGAGAGACAGAAACATCGATGGGAGAGAACATTGATTGGCTGCCTCCTGCATGCCCCTTGCTGGGGATTCGACCCGCAACCTGGGCATGTGCCCTGACCAGAAATCAAACCAGCAACCTCCCAGTGCATGGGTCGACACTCAACCACTGAGCCACACTGGCCGGGCAATTTTTATACATAGCGATCTGTGTTTTCCAACACCACTAATAAACAGTTTATTCTTTTCCCATTGATTTACAACGTCACCTTTATCAATACTACATATCTTTTTCTCAACTCTATATAATGTTATATTTATATCTTTATTAATTCATGTATGAATGACAAATGATTTTTTCATGATTGATTGTAATAATGTATTTTTAAAAACCTTTAGTAGGTCTGGTCTCTCTTTTGTATCCTTGGTTTTCATTACTTGTCTTTAGACTCAGTTTAAATTCAAAAATAATTTTTTGCAACTTTTGGGAGAGAGATATTAATCACATTAAATATAAATATTAATTTAGGATAAATTCACAGATATACACTAATGTATAAGGTAAAAAATCTGTCAATTTCAACATAACACCCAAGAATGAATGCCTTTGTACCCACCACCCGGATAATAGAGAATAAGATCACAGTGAGTACTGAGCCCCTTGTCTGCAACTGCAACTGCACAAACTACTCTGAATTTTATGATTCTCTTGCTTTTCTTTATATTTTATTGCATTTGGATACATGCATAAACTACATCAATATTTGTATACATGTATACATTATATCAATATTCTGTCACTCAATGTTATATTTAATTTTATAACAAGGTTTTACTCAATATTATGTTTGCAAGAGTCATTCAACCTGTCACATGTAGTTGTACTTCATTCATTTTCATTTAATATATCTCACTGAATTATTATTTTTGAAAATTAGGCTGTCATATACTGTTGGACTTTGGGTTTGTTCCCAGTGGTTGTCAATACTAACAGTGTGACTATAAGTAGGAGAAATACGGGAAATACTTAACAACTAGGAATAACACATCTGAACATAGCCCAGTCTAGAAGCTCCCAACAAGCCTCTGCCTTAACCCTCTAGTTGTGGGGTCATAGATAGTTCCATGGTCCCAGGTGAAAGCCTGAAGTGAACAGAATGGCTGGAGGACCTTAGGAGCCAAGGGGCCACATCTTTTTACCAACTGTTATAGTAGTATTTCAATATTAACAACTATTATAATTTAATCAGCACATAACAGCTGGATACCACCCTGACTATAAATATTCCTGAACATACTCTAGAATTTCTCTTCTACGATTTATTTTTCTCTATACCATTATATAATCAGAATGTTGGCTCAATGAAAACCAAGATAGTCTTGTCTTAATCATTACTATATCCAAAGTACCTAGGAAAGGAGTTTACCAAACATTCTTATCTCTTGCTTCCTTGACAGAAATTTTTCTCTGGATGATTCTTCAAAAAATGCTATGAGTATACATATTCTCTCACTTCTTGCACATTTGAAAATATGTCTTTTGCAAGCATATCTAAATGCTGGTTGTTATATAAATGTCTTTAAACAAGTTGACTTTGGTTTTCTTGTTTGTATTTAGTCTGGTTCTCTCACAGGATTCTTTTCCTTTCAATTCAATAACTTCACCACATTATATTTTCCTGCTTGTTGATCTGTATGTTTCTCTGGGACATGATGTTCCCGTACTAAATATTAAAGTCAACATATAGTTTTTTAAACAGAATCTCTTTTTATTTTTATTTATTTATTTATTTTTTATTTTAGAGAGAGAGAGAAAGAAAGAGGTAGAGAGAGATAGAAACATTGATGAGAGAGAACATCGATTGGCTGCCTCCTGCATGCCCCCCACTGGGGATTGGGCCCACCACCTGGGCATGAGCCCTGACCAGGAATCAAACTGGCGACCTCTTGGTGCATAGGTCGATGCTCACTGAGCCACACCAGCCGGGCTAAAGTAAATATATTTTAAACTGAGTAATCCTGAATTATATCTTTAAAGTCATTCAGTTCCATGTTATTGTTTTTTTTTCTATATGTACACCATTCTCTTGTACACCAATTATGGTTATGTTGGATTTCCTTTTTCTCCTTCATATGCCAAAAGTCTAAACATTGGTATAAAAGTTGGTTATTTTTCATTTTATTCCTAATAGTCTTGAGTCTGTGTTTCTTGTTCCTGATTGACCTAAGAAGTGTCTATTCTTCTTCACTCTGCCTTCATTCCTGTGATTTTTTTCCACTCTTATAAACCTCTCGACACACACCAGTTTATTCTACTTTTCTATAGGCAGCACAGCATAAAGCGGAAAGTCACATTCTATAACTGTACTGGGGATGTACAAAATCTCACTACATTGCTTTGCTGTGTGAACTTGAGCAAGTTTTTAATCTCAGAATGCTCATCTGTAAAATGAGAACAATAGCAGTATTTACATAAAAGTGTTATTATAAGGATTAATTTAGATAACAATTATAAAGTGCTTAAGACAGTGACTGTCACATAATAAACACTATATAAGTATTTATTAAATTATTGTAAGAAGTCTCTCTTTTCCTGTAATTTCCTCCTTGAGTACCTGCATCTCTCCTTTTAATTCTTATTTCCTGAAAGCAATATATACATTAGCTGCTTATAAAATTTTTAAAAAATTTTTATAACATCAAATATGATTAATAATTTTTATCTGCTCCATAGGAAGATCTTTCAGGTGTTGATTTATTACCTGAGTTTTATTTGTTTTGTTCATGTTCTATATTTTTTACTTGTGTTATATCTTCCATAGGTCTCATGCTAATTTGCTAATTATTATTCATCACAAATGAAAGGTATTTATCCTGGAACAATTATTTTTGAAAGGATAATGTAGAGAGAAAAAAGAGAAATGAGCTTTTCTATGGACATTAGTTTGCATATATGTGCAAATGTTTTATTATTAATTTCTAAAGGTAAATTTGATAAGTTAAATATTATATGTATATGTAAGTTTAATAACTATGGCCATAATGTTCTCTAAAATAGCTGATGTTCATTTCTGCCAATAATTGCAAATTGTCAATACTTTTTTTAATTAATCCTCACCTGAGGATACGTTTTTCATTGATCCTTTTTTTAGAGAGAGTGGAAGGGAGGGAGGGAGGTGCAGAGTGGGGGAGAGACATCAATATGAGAGAGACACATCGACTGGTTGCCTCCTGCACATGCCCCGACCAGGGTGGTGATCGAACCTGCAACCAAAGTATTTGTCCTTGACCAGAAATTGAACCTGTGACCCCTTCAGTGAGCAGGGCGGTGCTCTAACCACTGAGAAACACTAGCCATGGCAGAAGTCAATACTTCTTGACTTACATTGTTTATGATTTTCCTTGTGCTTAAAATGCTACCATAGCTCACCTAAAACCTACATGATTTTATTAACCAGCGTCATCCCCAATAAATTCAATAAAAAATAAAATAAAACAAAATGCTACCTGACTCTCAACTGAGAGAAGAACCTTTTCCAGGCTCCAATTATACCATGTATGTATCGATTATGTCACTAACACTTAATAAGCTCTTTACATGGCTCTCTTCCTCACTGAACTATTAAATTCTTTAAGATCAAGACTGTGTCATCTTAATTTTATAGGTTTGGTTCATATCCAATTTTATGGCAAAGAATAATTGTTCCCCCCAAATGTTTGATAAATACATAAATGATAAAGAAAACATAAAATTACTGTCCATGGGTACAACATTGGTAAATAGTAAAAGTAGATTATGAATCCAGTTTTTCTTCCTATAAATAATATTTTTTCACTAGGATGTTCCAAATTTATATCAATATATATCAAAGAACTTGCATCTAGGTCCAAAACCTGTTCTACATACTTCTTCTTCAAATGACTTGCAAATGATTCTTATTCATTCTAATACTAATAAAATTATGGTGTATGGTTTGCATAGACATTAATAATATGTTTTAATTAATATTGGATTTTAAAGCTTGGTCCAAATATAGTTTCTATCTATGTAACCAGAGTTTGACATAAAATTAATAAAGCCTCATAAATTACTTCATAATTCAATTTTGATAAAGCTGCAACTAACAACTATAGATATTTGTGAATAAAACTCAATTGCTCCTCATGCAAACAGTCTTATAGAATCCTGTTTTGCATTTTCAAGTGAAAATATCAACTGCATTTAAAGTCTTTTCTATGATAAAATGTCTGAGAATTGATTATAGGGATTTAATTAGTTGTGATCTATGTCACAACTTTAATACTCTAGGAAATGAGACAAAGACTTTTGATTTATATTAAAAATGTATGTGCTTTAAAAGTAATAGTTTTGCTAATTTAGGATTATTGAATCAACATTGAATCTAGGAAATTCAGTGAGATTATCATAGTGTTGTGTGTTGAATGAAACAAATTGCCCAGGTGTCAATATTTATACTTTTATTTCAACTTATTTTTGCCAAAGTTACACCACAGCATCTCCAAATTGATGCATTTTTGTCAGTTCTAATGGCTGAAGTCAAATTTATTTAAAACTTTTATTTATATACAGCTTTAGCTTAAACTGTTGTTAATATTTGATGTATAATTCCTAAAGGTCGTATGAAAAACATTTAGCTTCAACTTTTAATAGAATGATTATGAAGAAAGATCTTGCATTGGGAAATTTTGCAAGGAAATGTTTTGTAGCCCTCTCTACCAAAGTTTCAAGAAATCAAATTGTCTTTGAAGATCTAAAAGACAGCCTCGTCGTTAGTAGTGGTAGTGTCTGTCAAGATTATGACAATTAGTGTCTACTTGTCTTCAGTTCTGGACAGATCTCAAGTGCTTAGAAGAACCCTCAACTTATTCTTAAGGAATGAGTCAGAACCTAGAGCAAGTTTAGATAAAGTTTCCACAGAGGCATGCTCTGAAACATAAGAAATTCCAATAAGTGAAAGAAAGTGAGAAAAATTTCTTCAGTCATGATTTTCATAGGGGTTTGAAGATGCTAAAAGTTCAGACTAAACTTTAATCAGATATCTTAAAATTTGACCACTAAATCTTTAAATGCTAAAATTAATATAATTTTTGGGGGGGAGAGCAAACGTTTTGTACAAGTAGCAGTTTTAAAAATGTAACTTTTTTCTACTATCAAGTACACATTAACATACACACACTAATTGAAAACATGCTACAAGCCATGTCTTGAAAAGCAGTTCGACATTTCCTACATGGATTTTCCCTCACATTCACTGTAGAATGTAGCTGTTAATACTACACAAGTACAATTAAGCAATGTTTAATTACTTTTAAACAAAGATAAAGGGATTTTCTCCCTCAAAACCAGTTTTAAACGTCAAAACCTATACCTATAAAAATTTAAAACTTTCAGCAGTCTAAATATTTCTAATGAAAACCATTACAAACTTCTCAAATGTTCTTTATATTCCAGGTATGTCAACCTAGTTATCTAGCGCAGAATCCTTCAGAGATACTTCAGTCTCTCTCTCTTCACTGGATGGCTTTTTCTTAGTGCTGGTCTCATCTTTGCTTTCTTCATTGCTGTCTCCATTATGCTGTGGTTGATTACTGTCGTGAGCATCAGGTCCTCCATTGAGAGTCTTCGAACCTGCTTGTTCCTCTTCTAGCTTCTTGTTTGGCCCTTTCTTCCCTTGATCTTTGGTTTTATTTGCTTCCTCATGCTGTCTTTGTTCAGCAAGAGATTTATTCAGCACTTGTGTGATTACAGAATCTCCTTCACCAACCAAAAACATGTTCTTAAACTTGTTTTACAACATAGTAGACTTTTCCATTATAATCTGACTCACTTTGAATCGCCGTATTTTCTGCAGTGTTGTAATCATCTCTGTATGTTTCTGAGCTTGTTGCATTGTGACCTGAAGGGAAGCTTGTTCATCCAAGGCCTCAATACATAATTGAACTATTAGTCTACTTTCAGATTTATTCCTGTAATTCTACAAGTTTGTTCTTTGATGATGGTCTTCAGCTTTAGCTTAAACTCAGGCGAATGCTGACATGAACACACAGCCATTGAGAATATGATATTGTTCATATCTACTATGTATTGTTAATATTGCTTCCAACAGTTTTTTATTTTCTATCTCAAATAATCTTAGGTTGGTTTAATTATATGTTATTAAATAACCATGCAATAAAAATTGGACCCAATGTTAGGAGTTAGGGACTAATGTTTCTAAGCTAAGCTTCCACTGATAACTATAATCATCCTCATGATAGTGAAAGGCCATTATTCAGATTCATTATTTCAATTAATCTTTTTGTTCTTAAAACAATGTTACAGAAAACAAAAATTTTGCAATCTAACAGTTTAAGATTGTTTTGCATTTTTACATCCTCACTTTATAACTTCATGTTCAGAGAAGAATTTTATATGCTCACCTGCTTTCCTTTTCTCTTTCTAAGCTTAAGTGCCAGAGTGAAAAGAACTTCACTGGAAGAAAGAATACTTTGAAAATGTTTAATAGAGATGCTGTTTATAATCCACAGAACTTAAAATTTTAAAAGAGAAATTAATAGACAATTAGCATCTAAATATGCTTATACTGAATTCCAAAAATATACATTAACATATATTTGGACTTTGGTAAAATATATATAAGCATCTTTTAAGCAGAACAATTATGAAATTGATTTTTAATTTGCAATGAATAAACACATCACTTATCAGATAGTGTACTGAATATTTATTCTCTGTATAGAAAATAGAAATTAGCTTTTTAGATAAGCAGAGAATTACAGCAAGTAGTTTTTTGTATGTATTTACTGTTTGCTTGTAAAAATGCACTTAATGGTCTCCGAAGATTATTTTATAAAATTAACATCTTTTCAAACAAACAGCTTACTTGAGAGGAATAATTTGGAAAGATTAGTTCTTTAAATAGATCTGTATACCTTATTGTAAAATGTACACCTTATTTGTCTCGAATGTTTGAGAGCAAACTAAAAAACATGAAACCATCAAGAAATGTCCACCTCACTGATGAAGCACCAAAATTACTGAGTGGATAGGGTATATTCTCAACAAAACTACAAAACAAAGGGTGTAGCATGTTCAGACCCTGGCAGTCCCTGTTTTCATTTCACAGGTCACCTTTTTAGTTCTCTGAAAACCCACTCAATGAGCTTGACTTCACATGATATTAATGGCTAATTTGTATCCCTTCCAGAGTCTTGTTTTAAAACTTCCCAATATATAACTTAAATGAAATATGAGTATCTAGATAATACTTAACAATTGAATAAGTAAATGAACATTAACGATTATGAAAAGCTTAAATCAAACTTGAAGCTACAAGAAGGAATTTTAGTCCACTGGCAAAGTAGCAGAAAGATCAGAGCACAGAGCTCCTCATGTAAGCCATGTTTCTATTTCCTATTCAGCAACTCTCTTAGTAACTTTTTCATTACATGAAGCAATAATAAAAATACTAGATGTGAACTAAATATATGGTTTAGATACTTCAGTTGAATTTAATGAACTTGGCCATCATTTAAATTTTATCCCATATACCTCCAGAAGTTTTGAAAATCAAGAGGGTATTCTTGGAAAATGTTTTCCTAGAATAAATAGCAGTTCCAATTCCCCCCTTTTATTGTTGACAGTATTACAGGTGTCCCCTAATTTTCCCCACTTTTACCCTTCTCTTTCTAGCCCCTGCTCCACATCAGGCCTTCACCACACTATTGTCCAATCCACATTTTTTTAAAAGAAGGGAAAAAGAGAAAGAAAATAAAAAAGAAAAATTAACTCTAGGGTACTTTCAAATATGTGCCTTTAAGTTCTTAGCCCCCCCCCATTTATTTTTACATTAGTGCTGTCAGACACTCTACTCTACACAATACTATATTCTATTTTTGAATAGTAAAGCCTACACATCAACATATTTCAGATCAATAAAAGAAAAAGCTTTCTAATCGCCAAAACTATTTAAAATGCATTGGGTATCCTTGTGGAGAAAGGTTTACTCTTTTTGCTAAAGGTGCTCAAAATTGTTTAGACAACCCCTTTAAAAAGAAACTGCACAAAACTCTAGTAATAGGTAAGTAGTTGATTCACTTATTCTTTTTAAAAAAATTTTTTCTTTATCGATTTTAGAGAGAGAGGAAGGGAGATTGAGAGATAGAAACATAGATGAGAGAGAACATCGATTGGCTGCCTCCTGCATGCCCCACACTGGGGATCGGGCCCACAAAACAGGCATGTGCCCTGACTGGAAATCGAACCAGTGACCTCTTGGTGCATGGGTCAATGCTCAACCACTGAACCACACTGACCGGGCGATTCACTCATACTTTAACTCAACATTCAAATGGAGTGTTGACTCTGGGTCAAGGGCTGTGTTAGGTACTAAGGGCCAAGGGCTGTATTAGGTTCTCTGTAAATAGTGATAAGCCTGCACATCTATGACTCCTGTCTTCATATTCCTTATCCATGGGTCGAGGATGTAAAATTACATTAGTGATGATAGCTATATTAATAAATCAGTTGGCCTAATGACCATTCATATTCTTTGCAAATGTAACATGGGTTCAATTTTTGACAGTCCTTACTTTAGATATTAAGCTCTAGTGTTATATTTTACATTTTTGATTCAAGAGTAACTGCAAAAAAGATGAGTGAGAAAACATTGAGTTCTACAATCTAACTCTCACCAATAAAAGAATTGAATCATCTACATAAATTACAAAAATGGTCATGTGAGAGGATTGTTTTTAATCTGAAACATATCATCAATGGTATTAATTATTTTTTGAAAGGAGGACTATACTTTTAATTGAAAGAATTTTCAACAAGAAAATCATTGTTCCCTTCTATATAACTTTGACAAAATATGTTGCTAAATTCACAGAATAGAGGAGAGCTGGCAAAAAAGAAAAAAAGAAAATAGTTTATTTTTCCTTAGTCTCATTAGGAAGGCATTAATCACCTTTAACTGCAGTGAAATGATTCTGTCACCTTCTCTTTCTCACCCACATTAGACCAAGGAGTGACAACTCATTTGGTCACAGTCCATAGTTCTCAGCCATCATGTTTAGCTTCTACTACAACAGACTTGGTCTGAGGAGCAATGAGTGAAGCTTTTGGTAAAGTCACCATGGTCCATGTGGCAATTGCTCGTGACAGTGTGCTGGCCCTCCCACAAGCTGGTTCTGAATCATGGAAGTGACGCACACTGGGTCTAGGGCAAAATCAAAGATTACTATGGTGGAGCAACACGTGAGTACGTGTTTCTATTTTCTTTTAATAGTCACGGGTACTCTAAACATTTTCTCACATGCTTCCATTTTAAGTTCAGAGTGTTGCCAAGAGAATAAAAAATAAGTGACCCTGAATGTGAACAACATAGTGTTTCATTTTTGACATTTTGGAAGTCACCTGCATTAAGAACACGTCTATAGTTTCTAATGTGAAAAACAAGCAGTCTTGAGTTATCATTAATCCAGAGCAGAAGGCTCGTTGTCAATAAATGTACACAATACCTTTGTCAAAACATACTTTCTAGATAGTAAAACCTCACTCATCTGACATTCAGCTAGCAAAAACACTCATAGCTTCCAATACAGTGTGTGATAAGCTGTGGGCTCCAGGACACCTCTAAGCCAACTGCAATGGCCAGGAAGTCAGAGAGCTGGGCTCTCCACAAAGAGGGCTGAGTTGGTTTGCCAAGGACAGGAAGTCATGAGAAGAATGAAAAGGCTACTTTGTTTGCCACCGGCCCTGGCCTTCTCCTCTTATAAATAGGTAATGTAGGGGTATTCACAGATTACTGAAACCCTTCCAACAATAAAATTAATTTCCTAAGAAATCTTGGATCTAGGATCAAATATTTATTTCAGGAACAAAGAAACTGAGATGGCCAATCACTTTTTTTTTTTTTAAATGAAACTGATATGTTCTAGAAAAGGTAGTTAAAGAGTGACTTTGATTTTTAAAATATGTTTTTATTGGTTTTTTGGAGAGAGAGGAAGGGAGAGATAGAAACATCAATCGGCTGCTTCCTGCATGCCCCTTACTGGGGATGAAGCTTGAAACCCGGACACGTGCCCTATCCAGGAATCGAACTGGGACCTCTCAGTCCCTGGTACGAGGCTCAATCCACTGAGCCATACCGGCTGGGCTAAAGAATGACTTTTCATAAAGCAACATTGTTTCCATTTAGTTTGCACTTTGAATTTACACAAAGGGAAGAACAAATCCCTGCATAATGTAAAGTGAAATCTTTGAATGAGAAATGAACGCAGAAGGAGATGTCTGTCCACTGGTACTATTTCGCCTTTACCTGGATAACCAACCACTCTCCTGACCTTGGAAGATATTGCTTCATTTTCCTACCTTTGAGACTTTATGCCATTGTTACTTTTTGCTCTTGCTCTTTGATATTTGTCTGCCTAATTTTAAAAATATATCTTCCTGTGTCTGGGTTGAAAATTTGACTTTTCATTATTTTCATTAAATGTAAATACCACCAGTGCAAGGAGCCTTGACTTGTCCCTGGCACCTAGAACCAGGCAGATGGGACATAGTAGATACTAGCACATGGTAGACACTCAGTAAATATTTGCTGACTAATAAATCTTCCTCAATGTCCCAGTTAAGAGCTTAATCATATTTTTCTCAGAGTACTCAAAAAATTAGTGGATCCGTCTCCCTATTATGAATGTTTCTGCCTCCCACAAAGCAGTTGTCTGCATTTATTTTCCTAAATTATGGTTCTAACAAAGCTCTTTATCTTTTCACTTCTGAGTGAGTTTTAACAGCATCACCTAGCTCAACTCGAATTCCTCCCTGGTATGTGTTAGGAGTAAGAGAAACCATAACCTCCATGGCTGGGACTATGGAGGTAAATTGCATGGTATAGTAGGTGTGTCTTTCATCTTGTTTTCTTTCTTTCTTTCTTTCTTTCTCTCTTTCTCTCTTTCTCTCTTTCTCTCTCTCTATCTTTTTTTTTTTAAATGTAGTTGTCTGAATAAAAAATAACTAGAAGGACAGAGGTAATCAGCACAGTGTTTTGAATATGATTTAACTTGTGCTCATTGTGGATGAATAATATGTTGGGAAAAGGAAAGGGAAGCTATTCTGCATTGTTAGGAGGAAGAAGGCCTTGCTGATGCTTCTGTGGGTGATGGAGCAGTCATCCTCTGTCCAGGACTTCTGGTGTAGGTCTGTGAGTCTACCATATCCCCTGTTCCCACTCACTCCTCCTCTGACTGTACCTCCTACTCCTCTGGCCTCCTTCCCTCCATTCCAGCCGCACAGGTCTCCTTTCTGTGACTTGAATACAAAGGCAAGTTTTGTCACATCTGCAGGCCTTTCTGGCCATCTTATTTAAAATCACAGCTTTCCTCAGCCCAACAGTCCCTACTCCCTTTCCTTATCGAATTTCTCTGTACTATTTATCATCATCTAATATATTTTATTTTTTGCTTATTTTGTTCTTATTGTGTTTTCCCCATATTACAATGAAAACTGTATATGGGCAGACATTTTTATCAGCTTTTATTTTCCGTATTTTCTGCTATATTTCCCAATTCTAGAACAGTCCTAGGAAACAAATGAAAAAGTGAAAGAATGAATGAATAAATGAGGCTTCTACTTCTGTCTCGAGCCCTTGCCACTGGTGTTTGATTGGAAGCACATTCTGGCCTGTCACTTTCTGCATTCCCTTCCCCAGCACCATAGATGTGCCATGTGCCCAGAAATCCTCTGGTTTCACTCTACTTGCTTTGGCATCTCAGCAATTCCCTTGCAATTCCAGCTTAAACATCTCCTTTCCTGCCACTTGCTAAATCCCTGGGTTCCAGTGAGCCAGCCTTAAAAACACGATGAGTTATGCCAACTCCTCCATTGAGTTATGACAGCAGTGGAAGATGGATGTTGATACATGCATTGGCACGTTTTCTGGCTAAAAGATTACTTCTTTGATTTTCATCCCCTAAGAACACTGGATTTCCACTACCACTCACCACTACTGCACTCATTTCAAGTGGCTGAAACTTTCCAAATGCAGGATTAAACAAAATGGATACTGCCCTCTACAAAACAGTGCTAGTGGTCTGTTTAAAAAGTGAAGACAACCTGGCCTGTGTGGCTCAGTGGTTGAGCATCAATCCTTGCACCAAGAGGTTGCTGGTTCAATTCTTGGTCAGGGCACATGCCCAGGTTGTGGGCCCAATACCCAGTGGGGGGCATGCAGGAGGTGGCCAATCGATGTTCTCTCTCCTGGATGTTTCTATCTCTCTCTCTTTGTCCCTTCTTCTCTCTCTAAAATCAACAAAGAAAAAATTTTTTTAAAAAGCAAAGACATTTGAAAAATAATTTCATCTGGAATTTTGATCATACTAAACATTCTAATACATTTTTATTTTATTTTATACCAAAAGGCTTTAATGAAGTCTCACAAGTATTTATATTTTTCATTGCACCTTAGAGTCTTTATATTATTATTTTTAAGAGGCAATCTGATAGTGCAGAAAGAGAAGTAGACAGAAACAGAAGATGGAAATTTGAGTGCAAATTCTATGTGACCTACCACAAATTTTCCTCTTTCTAGGTTTTGATGTTATCACGAACGATATAAGCCTAATATTTCAACCTTTACCTCAAAAGAACATGTACATGATCATGGGTAATAAATTGCTCCATACTCATAAACCACACATGGCATTGTAAACATGTGAAATGTCACTATGTTAACGAGGAAATACATGACTCAGTATGAGACACTAATATATAGAAATGAGGACTTTCTTTCATCTCATTTGACCATTAGCATCTGCATCACCATCATCATCATCATCATCATTGTCATCATCATCGTCATCATCATCGTCATCATCAACAGGTTATCATTTATAGCAGGAACCTTACTGGATGCTTCATATAGATGATCTCATTAATCCTCAAAATAGTCATATAAGTAGGTGTTATTATTTAACGTTTGCATTTAGGAGGGGGAAATCAATTACTTACTCATATTATTCTTAGGAATTAAACTTTTGTCTCTCTGACTTCATACTTTGCACATATTCCTTTTATTCAAGAGGGAAAAAAGGGGGGAAAACGTACAGTGAAGGTTAGCCTGCATTTCCCAAGACAGCAGACACTATCCACATATGGCTACTTAAATTTAAGTTAAGCCCTGGCCAGTTTGGCTCAGCGGTTAGAGCGTTGGCCTGCGGTCTGGAGAGACCCGGGTTCGGTTCCCGCTAAGGGCATGTACTTCGGTTGCAGTTTGTCCTCGGCCCTGGTTGGTCGTGCGGGTGGCAACCACTCGATGTGTCCCTTTCACATCGATGTTTCTCACTCTCTCTCTCCCTTCCTCTCTCTCCCTCCCACTCGATCTGTACAAAAAATGGAAAAATATCCTCAGGTGAGGATGAAAAAAAAAAAAAAAAAAAAAAAAATTTAAGTTAAGATCAAATAAGATTTGGGGTCTTTCTCACCAACTACTTAAACAAAGGATCCTGCCACACCTTCACCCCTCTCCACCCAGCAATTACTAAATGGCAACTTCAACCCGCCTTTACACAAAGAGGGCCACATGCGGGACATTGTCCCAAGGGTCTTGTTGATGTTGTTGTTGTTTGTATGTTTTAATCAATAACCCTCTTGTTTCAGATTTGATAAGGCAGCCTTCTGTTTTCCTTTCAAATTTTTATCTCTGATAGTAGTGTCCACTACATTTTTAAATGAAATAACATTAAAAATTCAGTTTATTATGTTCACTAGCCTTATTTTCAGTACTCAATAAGCTATCATATTAGACAGTATGAATAAAGAACATTTCCATCATGAAGTTCTATCAGATGGTTCTGGGTCAGATCACGGTCCCCTTGGCACAATACCCTGCATCAGACATGAGTATCAAGACACTTTTTGTGGAATATTATCATATAACTTTCAAAAGGTTTAATCCCCAAATATTTCCAAGCTTCCCTTAATATTCCATTATGAATCTGGACATATTTATTTTCAGTGCATACCACTAACTTTATTTTCTTAGTTTAGTACCTATTAGAAAAAGGAATATTTTATTGTGTATGTGTGTGTTTAAAATAATCAGTTTCAAACATCAAGAACCACCTTTAATTTTTGTGTCTAAGTATAATGGAAAGAGCACAAAGCAAGTTCTAACTGCAATTAACAAGGTGAGTGAACTTGGAGATTTGACTTGAACAGTTCCTTCATCTGTGAAATGGAGATTGTCCAATTAAACATGGCAATGTTTATATGGAATGAGCATGGTTTCCAACACATAATAAGCACACTATTAATGATATTGTTGTTACAATGATTGTAATATAAAGGCTATGCATTTTACTTGGACTTTGTCAGGAAGAATCGCATTTTCTTTAGGCCAAGTAATACAGAAGTGGAGTTTCCCTAAGGTAGACAAACTCAGAACGTGTACTCAGTATCGGTACTAACCATAAAATGTTCTTCTTCTCTCCTTGAGTCACTAGAATAAAGTAATTAATTCAAATCAATAATTAAGGAGAGGTTCTGAATGACAAGACAGACAGCACCAATAAGACCGAGACAAGTCAGCCTGTTCTGCTGGAGGTGGCACCAGTTGGAACAATTATAAGGATGATTCATGCTGTTTAGGCAGATGACAAAAGTAGCTGAGGAAGACAGACACAAGTTAGATTTATCTAGCAAAACAGTTTTGAATTGAATATTTATATTAATATACCTTTAAAGAATAATTTTTTAATTATTTTTATTAATTTGTTTTTGTTATAGATGTTTCTCTTTTTTCCCCCATTGACACCCTCCTCCCTATCTTCCTTGCCCCTTCCCCAGCTTTGTAGTCTATGCCCATTGGTTATGCGTACATGCATATAAGTTCTGTGGTTTATCCCCCTCCAACACCCCCTCTTCTAGGGTTTGTCAGTCTGTACCCTACCTCTGTATCTCTGGGTCAATTTTGTTCATCAGTTTGTTTAGTTCATTATATTCCACAAATAAGTGAGATCATGTGACATTTGTCTTTCTCTGCTTGGCTTGTTTCGCTTAGCATAATACCCTCCAGGTCCTTCCATGTCATCTCAAATGATAAGAGATCTTTCTTTCTTATAGCTGCATAGTATTCCATTGTGTATGTGTACCATAGCTTTTTTTATCCACTCATCTACTAATGGAAACTTGGTTGTTTCCAGATCTTAGCTATTATAAATAGTGCTGCTATGAACATAGGGGTACATATATTCCTTCTGATTGATGTTTCAGGCATCTTAGGGTATATTCCTAAAAGTGGGATCACTGGGTCAGATGGCAGTTCAATTAACTTTCTGAGGTAACACCATAGTGTGTTTTTCACAGTGGCTGGACCAGTGTGCATTCCCACCAAGGAATAATTTTTTTTTTAATCCTCACCCAAGGATACTTTTTCATTTATCTTCAGATAGAGTGGGAGGAAGAGGGGGGAGAGAGAGAGAGAGAGAGAGAGAGAGAGAGAGAGAGAGAGAGAGAGATCAATGTGAAAGATTTACATCGATTGGTTGTCTTCTGCATGACCCCAACTAGGGCCAGGGACTAAACCATAACTGAAGTACATGCCCTTGACCAGAATCAAACTCAGGACTCTTTGGTCTGCAGGCTGATGTTCTAACCACTGAGCCAAACCAGCCAGGGCTAAATAATAATTTTTTTTTTTTTTATTGATTAATTTTTGTTACAAATGATTCTCCTTTTTTCCCCCAGTGGTTCCCCCCTCCCCCTTCCCTCCCCGCCCCTTCCCCCGATTGTTGTCCATGTCCACTGTTCATGCCTATATGCATATAAATTCTGTTGTTCATCCCTCTCTCAGCTCCCCACTCCTTAGGGGATTGTCCTCAAACTGTTATGTTCATTATATTCCAGAAATCAGTGAGATCATATGAAATTTGTCTTTCTCTGCTTGGCTTGTTTCACTCAGGATGATACTTTCCAGGTCCCTCCATGTAGTCTCAAAGGACAAGAGATCTTTCTTTCTTACCGCTGCGTAGTACTCCATTGTGTATATGTACCACAGCTTTTTAATCCATTCGTCTACTGATGGGCACTTGGGCTGTTTCCAGATCTTAGCGATTGTAAATAGTGCTGCTACAAAGATGGGGGTACATATATTCTTTCTGATTGGTGTTTCAGGCTTCTTAGGGTATATTCCTAGAAGTGGGATCACTGGGTCAAATGGGAGTTCAATTTTTAATTTTTTGAGGTGACACCATATTGTTTTCCATAGTGGCTGCACCAGTCTGCATTCCCACCAACAGTGTACTAGAGTCCCCTTTTCTCCACACCCTCGCCAACACTTGTTGTTTGATGATTTGTTGATGGCGGCCATTCTGACCGGTGTGAGGTGATACCTCATTGTTGTTTTGATTTGCATCTCTCTGATGATTAGTGATGATGAACATTTCTTCATATGTCTCTTAGCCATTTGTATGTCCTGTTTGGAGAGGTGTCTATTTAGTTCCTCTGCCCATTTTTTAATTGGATTCTTTGTCTTCCTTTTGTGGAGTTGTGTGAGCACTCTATATGTATTGGAAATTAACCCCTTATCTGATATATCATTGGCAATTATGCTCTCCCATACAGTGGGTAGCCTTTCCGTTTTGATGATTGTATCTTTCGCTGTGCAGAAGCTTTTGAGTTTGATGTAGTCCCATGTGTTCATTTTCTCCTTTGTTTCTATTGCCTTAGGTGATGTGTCAGTAAAAATTCTGCTGCGTATGATGTCTGAGATTTTGTTGCCCACAGTCTCCTCTAGGATTTTTATGGATTCATGGGTTACATTTAAGTCTTTTATCCATTTTGAGTTTATTTTGGTGTAGGGTGTAAGTTGATGGTCTAGTTTCATTTTTCGGCAAGTAGCTGTCCAATTTTCCCAGCACCATTTATTAAAGAGGCTGTCCTTACTCCACTGTATGCTCTTGCCACCTTTGTCAAATATTAATTGAGCATATTGCCTAGGGTCCATTTCTGGGTTCTCTATTCTGTTCCACTGGTCTATATACCTGTTCTTGTGCCAGTACCAGGCTGTTTTGATTATGGTGGCTTTGTAGTATAACCTGAAATCTGGTATTGTGATCCCTCCAACTTTGTTCTTCCTTTTCAAGATTGCTGTGGCTATTCGAGGCCTTTTTTGGTTCCATATGAACTTTTGAAGTAATTGTTCTAATTCTTTGAAGTATGCCGTTGGTATTTTGATGGGGATTGCGTTGAATCTATAGATTGCTTTGGGTAATATGGACATTTTAATGATGTTAATTCTCCCAATCCATGAACAGGGTATGTTCTTCCACTTTTTTACATCTTGCTCTATTTCATTTTTCAAAGATCTGTAGTTTTCTGCGAATAGGTCCTTTATCTCTTTGGTTAAGTTTATTCCTAGGTATCTTAATTTTTTTGCCGCAATGGTAAATGGGATTGTTTGCCTAGTTTCTCTTTCTGTGAGTTCATCATTGGTGTATAAGAATGCCATCGATTTCTTGACGTTAATTTTGTATCCTGCTACTTTGCCAAATTCATTTATTAAGTCTAGTAAGCTTTTGGTGGAGTCTTTGGGATTTTCTATGTACAGTATCATGTCATCTGCAAATAATGACACTTTCACTTCCTCCTTTCCAATTTGGATCCCTTTTATTTTTTCTTCCTGTCTGATTGCTGTGGCTAAGACTTCCAGTACTATGTTAAATAGGAGTGGCGAAAGTGGGCATCCTTGCCTTGTTCCTGTTCTTAAGGGAAATGCTTTTAGTTTTTGCCCATTGAGTATGATGTTGGCTGTAGGTCTTTCATATATGGCCTTTATTATGTCTAGGTATGATCCCTCAATTCCCACACTGGTGAGCGTTTTTATCAGAAATGGATGCTGGATTTTGTCAAAGGCTTTTTCAGCATCTATTGATATGATCATGTGGTTTTTATTCTTCAATTTATTTATGTGGTGTATCACATTTATGGATTTGTGAATATTGTACCAGCCTTGCATCCCTGGGATGAATCCCACCTGGTCATGGTGGATAATTTTTCTGGTGTATTGCTGGATTCGATTTGCTAGTATTTTGTTCAGGATTTTGGCATCTATGTTCATCAGGGATATTGGCCTGTAGTTTTCTTTCTTTGTTGTGTCTTTTTCTGGTTTTGGAATTAGAGTTATGCTGGCTTCATAAAACGAGTTTGGCAGTCTTCCTTCTTCTTGAATTTTTTGAAATAGTTTGAGGAGAATGGGTATTAGTTCTTCTTTGAATGTTCGGTAAAACTCCCCTGTGAAGCCATCTGGGCCTGGGCTTTTGTTTGCTGGAAGAGTCTTGATTACATCTTCAATTTCCTCTGTTGTTATTGGTCTGTTCAAGTTTTCAATCTCTATCTGATCCAATTTTGGGAGGCTATGTGTTTCTAAAAATTTGTCCATTTCGCTTAGATTTTCGAATTTGTTGCCGTATAATTTTTCATAGTAGTTGTTAACGATCTTTTGTATTTCTGTAGGGTCAGTTGTTATCTCTCCTGTTTCATTTCTGATTTTATGTATTTGGGTTCTCTCTCTTTGTTTCTTGGTGAGTCTAGCTAAGGGTCCATCAATCTTGTTTATCTTTTCAAAAAACCAGCTCTTTGTTTTATTGATCCTCTGGATTGTTTTTTTGGTCTCTATGTCGTTTATTTCTGCTCTGATCCTTACTATTTCTTTTCTTCTGCTTGCTCTGGGGTTTTCTTTTTGTTTACTCTCTAGTTCTTTAAGTTGTGAGGTTAGGTAGTCTATTAGAGATTTTTCTTCTTTTTTGAGGTAGGCCTGTAGTGCTATAAACTTCCCTCTCAGAACTGCTTTTGCTGCATCCCATAGATTTTGTATTGTTGTGTCCTCATTTTCATTGGTTTCCAGGAAGTTTTTGATTTCTTCCTTGATTTCCTCGGTGACCCATTCATTGTTTAATAACATTCTATTTAGCTTCCCTGTGTTAAAATGTCTTTGTATGTTCTTCTTGCAATTGATTTCTAGTTTCATACCATTGTGGTCTGAGAAGATGCTTGTTATAATTTCAATCTTCTTGAACTTGTAGAGACTTAGTTTGTGCCCTAACATGTGGTCTATCTTTGAGAATGTTCCATGTGCACTTGAGAAGAATGTGAATTCTGTAGTTTTGGGGTGTAGTTCTCTGTAGATATCTATTAAATCCATTTGGTCTAGTGCTTCATTTATAGTCTCTGTTTCCTTGCTAATTTTTTGTCTAGAGGATCTATCCAGTGATGTGAGCGGGGTGTTGAAGTCCCCTGTTATGATTGTATTGCTATCGATTTCTCCTTTGAAGTCCTCCAGAAGATTTTTAATATATTTTGGTGCTCCTATATTGGGTGCTAAATAATAATTTTTAATCGAACAATCTCATGGTAAAAAAAGTTGTTTCAAGACAAGAGGCATAATCGTATGGCTCCTTATAAACTGAGTAGGAATTCACAGACTTTTGCCTAAAGAAGAAATAATGGTTTTGCTGAAAAAAGCTCCAGTGTAATATCGGTCCATTTTTTAATATTTTCATTCAACATCTCACTAAATCTCTTAGAAACAGCAAATGCATAGACATTTTCTCAAGTGTGGGGAGGAGGGGGAAGAGAAACTGTTGATGGTGCTACAGGTAGACTGGGGTCAGCTCACTTCAGTGCCTCACACCATGACTTGGCATGGGAGAAGGAAGGGCCCTTCCATTCAGGTGAGATGGACCTGGGTAGAAGACAGTGCTGTGGGGACCCAGAGGACCACTGACCCATCATGGGACAGACCCACTGGTGTGCATTTCAGCAGCTAGCACAGATAAGTAACAATCTAAGATAGAGCCTTCTGCAGTCCTACCTAAAATCATTTTAGTATCATGGAAACACCTTGGAATCCACATGCAATCTTAGAGAAAGAAAGAATCCTAAATTGGTTGAGATCAACTCTCTACCACACTGGCTGGATTACAAAAGCTAGAGTGTACAACTAACTCATAACCGAAATTAAATTAAGTTATATAAGAAATAATCTGTATTTTTGGAATATCTGGACCTGTAGACTAAGATCCTCATCCCCTATGCAGGTCAGGATATATGATTGTGATATCTTTGGGGAGTGTTGGTTTATTCAACAGTGGTTTTAGAACTTGGTTTCAGAACTTGGTTTCACTTGGAGACTTAAGAAAACTGATGCCTGGTTCCAACCATAGGCATTCTGATTTAGCTGGTCTGTGATGCAGCCTGAGCATTGCTAATTAAAAAGTATTCCCAGGTGACAGCTGTGTGCAGCCAAGATTGAGCACCAGTATTCTAAGATAATGTTTACGTTTTCTTTTTTGTTAAAGAGATCCCAAAATTTTTGGAAAAGAATAATATGCATCAACGACTTGAGAAAGGAAGGTCTCTAGGTACCACTAGTGGCTTTAGGAATAGGTACCTATATAGGTTTTAAGAGCTGAGCAATGCAGGGTCTCTCCCTGATCACTGTCTACCTGCTCTGGGAATTCAGATTTTTGGTCTTTTGCCTGAAATGCATTTCTAGGGGCAGAAATCAAGGTTGGCACATCCTCAAGTAGTACCTTTATTCTCATACCCAGAATGAGTGAAGAGAAAAATCACATTTCTCCCTGGTGGCCAACAAGGCTTAATAGCGACTCCATAACAGGACTTTTGGCTATAGAATCCTTTGCAAAGAAGCTTTTGAGCCAGTTTACTTTATACCAATTAGATTTTACATAGTCAAGATTGAGAGAAAAAAATTCTTTCTAAATGGTAAATACATAAAATTAAAGCAGTATCTAAACATGCTAAATTTCAGAATTGAAGTAATTATTCAGGAAACCTAGGAACCAATCACTTTACATGAAATCGTTTGGATATATTAATTTAAGATTTTCTGATATTTTTATTACTAAATAATAGAAACTTAGATGTGGTATGGCAATTAGCAGAGACCTTCCTGAACAAAATCTATTTAACCCAGAAATTTTCCTTGATTTTTAACTCAAAGACTTTCATGAAAAACATAAAACACAATTAGCTATGAGCTAGGTGATATTATAGTCACTATCACATTTTTTAACCTTCTCTTTCGCTTGTGCATATTTTGAACCAGAGGTTAGCAATGATCTTAAACAGCAGTTAATTACCAGTTGCAATATTGTGAGTTTCCCTGAGTAGAAATGAAGTCAAATCTACATTTGTTGAGTCATAGGGACAAGCTGGACTAGATTTGTTCCTCTGTGGTTGTAAATATAACTAACTGTACTTGAACTTCCAAAGTAGATTTTATACATTGATAATTTCATATCTATGTTTCACTTAGAAATGGTCATCTAAACCTAAGGATTAGAGTGTTTTCTAAATTACCATTGTCTCACAGAGAAAAAGCAATGGTTGAAATGGAGGAGGATTCAGAGAAAGCTTGCATTAAGAAACAGCCTTTCAGAAAAAAAAAAAAAAAAAGATTAAAACAGAATTTATAACACTGCTATAAAACTATTTCAAAAAGTGCAAGATAAACCAAAATTAGCTCTATTTTTAAATCCTCTTTCTCTAAAGAAAACTCAAAACAATTATTAGACTAGAACATAATGGATAAAAGGAGGAACAGATTGTTTTATTTTCTTCTGTAACAAAATATTTCAGTCTTACAGTAAAAAAGACAGCACCTAGGTGTGGGTGTATAATTGAGTTAATCAGGCCTTCCATGTTGTCATTTTCTTTGATGCACATTTAAGTGCAGTAATAATAACTAATGTATTCTAGAAAAAAAAGTAATTGAAAAAGGTAGAATGGTTAAATAGCATTTTCAGTTACTGACAATAAATGAATTGTGGTTTAAACACGTCACAGAGAAGATCAATCTGATGACTCATTTGAAGTGTTTCACCTGGATCCAAAGAGTTCCTGAAGATGCTGTTTCCAAAGTTTGTTCTTCTGTGAATTACAACATCTCCATTAACAGCTGCCTATGTTCTGTGTCACGGCGGAAATGTCCCTGCATACATAAACTCTAAGGACAGCACCTGGGTTAGCCAAGCCAGACAAATGACCAGAAATAAAAGGAAGGAGAAATAGCAAATGCCTCTGCTGCTTCTAGAAACCCTAAGAGTTACCCTGATAAGCCTCAGCTTTGGGGACCGGTTTTCAGCTAACATAACTCAGTAAGAACCAAAAGAAAGACCCACAAAGGAAGCAATATTTTCCTTCCTTTCAAGTGCAAATATCCATAGCTTATGACATGATTCCTCTTACCACTAACACCCACCCCCCAAAATAACCTCACCATCTTGTTCTGTAAAACTTTGTATCATATCCAAAGCTGAGCTAATAAAAATACCCAAAGTTTTATTTCAGGATAATCTATATAGCGAGCTTGTGATTAATAACAGTACTCCAATGGCTAGAATCAGTTATATTTAACATAATTCATAAATATATAATGAATTTATACCAAAATTAATTAATGTCAATAGTTTTTGAATGAAGTCACCAAGTATTAAGTGCTATAAGTCTATGCCAAGGCCTCCAGAAACAAAAACAAAATCAACCACACAATTCAATCACTTTGTTTTAATAGAAGTGTTTAGTTTCTCAAGTTTGTCCATTAAAAGCATTTTGTATAAGAACACAGTGGATTTGGAACGTTTTCCCCCTATTGATCACTATATCTTACATTCATACAATACTTTTTATTTGATGAACTTTATGTTAATTGTACTATGTATTTTGATACTTGGATGGAAGGAATATGGGAGCCCTCTGGTGGTCAATATTCAAGTGCTTGTTAGTACTGGCCTAGGGACTTCAGGAGCAAGATTGGAAGGAACTGAAGTCATCCAAGTTCAGACAAGGGAGGGTGTGCACACACCACATTCACAGGTCTTCAAGTTTTTAAGATAATATTTAGTGGTTGTTTCAAACTCAAGGTTAAACTTGTGTATAAAAAGACATCAGAGAAACTGACATTCAGATGTTAAATGGAGGGGATTTTGACAACAGCTACAGGGAAAATGAAAAATTCATAATGTTAATAGATATAATTAATTTGATTTTATATTTATTATCACTTATAAATATTTATCTCTCACTATATGAATAAAGAGGCAGGGGGGTGAGAGAGGGTGGAGTATGTCAATGGGGAAAAAGATGTATATAGCACCCTCATGACCTTGAAGAGTTAATGTGCTAACAGTGATAGATATTTTTCCAAGGGAGGCATTTATTCACTGGAGGATATTAAGTCATGTCAATGTTGAAATTTAACAAGTTTTACATAAATGCCAACATTTAACCACTTATAGATGCATGTTTCCCTTTTTCTTCAATCCAGAAATAAATGTATACTTCTTAAGTTTGTATAAACCAATCAATATACTTCATATAATGAATGAAGGGGATATGTAGGATGGAATATTTATATGTAGGCCATTTTACTTCTAATTTCAGAATGTGTCCTTATATGTGTGTGTGTGTGTGTGTGTGTGTGTGTGTGTATTTCACCACATGAAAACACAACATATGTTAAAAAGAAATGTTTAAAATCTCATGACACAAAGCAGTAATTAACAATGCAGAAAGTATTATATTAATGTAGGTAATGTAATTCAATTCAAACAGACAAATAAATGCTATATATGTACATCTATATATGCTCAGGGCAAGTATCTCATTCCCAGTTATCACAGAAAAATAGAAGTAATGATACATTATTAACTTGTGCTTTGAGATCAGGAAATATTACTTGTGAGATATTTTCTAAGATCTTTTTAATCTAAAATATTATTAGTCCAAAATAATTACTGTAGATGTATATAATACATTCTTATTAAAAATTCATTACTTGTAGGTCAATTTCAGAACTTGATTTCACAGGGTCAATGGTTCTCTATTAATCTGAAGTATAATTATGAAAGACCATGTAAAAAGCTTTAGACTTACAAGTACAAGAGAATTATAAAGGCACAGGACTTCTAGCCCTAACCCAAAAGCTAATTTTGATTAATGAAAATAGTTGTGAAGGGTATATGATTTCCCTTTCACATTATAATGTTTTCTTAAAGACATAATAAGACATTGGGAAAATTTTTGGTATTTTATCTTATCATCAACACTGACATTATTTTGCCACCATATAATAATGTTCTTAAACTTTAGCATGCATAAGAATCACATGGGATGCTTTTTGGATCCTCAAGCTCTATACTCAGAAATGTTCCCAAAAGATTTAGTAAATTTCACCATGTACTACCTTATGCCACATGTGAACTGACCTAGTATCAATGTCACCTTCCCAGTATATTTTATATTTGTTAATTTTCAGAGGGCTATCGTTATACCCTCCATAGCTCTCTGCATACTCCCTTGAAATCATAATTACTCAATACATGTTTCTTGAGAAAAAGAATGCAAGATCTTTTAGTGAAGGAAGAAGTCCTAGACAAATGAATTCACCAGAACAAATAAAAGTATTTCCTACCACACAAATGGGCAGGACACCAAGCCACTGCTATGTCCTGGTGTAGAAAACACCCAAGCAATCCTGATAATATGTTCTGTTATAATATTTCTGAATCCAGCTTCTGAGAGAATGAGGCACAGATGCAGGAACTGAGGGAGATCTTGGTACATAGACTGGCTTAAGGGAAGGTAATCAATCTCAGCTGAGAAGCCACATTGCTCAGAGCATTCAGGACCAAAAAAAAAAAAAAAAAAGGGCCGTCTTTGTTTAGGCGATTGTAGCAGAATACCACAGACTGAGTGCCTTATAAAGAATAAAAACTTATTTCTTACACTTCTGGAGGTTGGCAAGTCCAAGATCAAGATTTGAGCAGATTTAGTACCTGGTAAGGATCCACTGCCTGGTTCATACATGGCTTTCCTCTCACTACGTCCTCAGGTAGCACAAGGGGCAAGTTTGCTCTGTGGGGTGGGTCTCTTACATGAGAATACCAATTTCATTCATGAGGGCTCTACCTTCATGACTTGATCATTTCCCAAAAGCCCAACCCTCAAATATATTGGAGATTAGGATTTGGGCATTTGAATAGTGGGGACACAAACATTCAGTCTATAGCAGATGTCCTCTGGTAAAAAAAATAGTCAATTTTTTCTGCAATGCTTCTGGCTCTCAAGGGATCATACATCCACTGGGAATGGTCTTCGTGTTCACTAACTGCCTTTGAATAGTAGTTCCACAATTCTAGAGCTCAAGTTAAATGTTTATATGTGATGTATTCAATGTTGACAAAAAACCTCATGCTCATCCAAAGTTGCATATCCATTTGTTCACTTTTTCTCAAGGAAAATTAACACGAATCTTACAAAGGAATACGTTTAAACTCCGTATTTCCAAATTTGAACCTTGTCAAGCAGAAAATGGAAATTCTTCAGTGAAGGGAAATCTTAAGGAGAAAATTTCAAGACAGAAATTTCTTGGATGCAGAGTGGCATGGGTGGTCAGGAGTGGACCCAGAACGAGAATGGAAAGAGGAGTGCAAGCTGAATGAGCACCTTGACCCCACAGAAGTAAGGCGGAAATGCAGAATCACCTGCAAAGACAAGGCACAAATAACATGGGGAAGAAGAGATCAGGAAATCAGACACAATGACAAATGGAAGAGGAGTGTCCACTTGAACTTAGAAGTAAAAGAACTTAAATGAAAATACAAAATACACAAAAGTGAAAGAGTAGTAGAATTGTATGGGAACTCAAAATCCATAGGAATAAGTAATACTATTTGAGGGAGTATTATTTCAAGAATACTACCTTTGGGATTTTTTATCAACATCTCTAAATAAAAATAGTCTACATAGGAAGAAGTAGAGAGTATAACCAGTTCTTCAGCATTGATGTAATTTCAAATTAGAGTGGCAACATTCAAATTAAGCTGCAAACCTAAAGAGAAATTGCACATTTTCGTGTGTCTGAGAGAAGACATCCTTTAGCTGATGCCATCAAAGAAACTTTTAGTTTTAGTTTTTTGTTACAACATAATAAATAACCACAAATTGAGAGGCTTAAAACTACACCTTTTATTATCTCACAGTCTCTGTCGATCAAAAGTCTGAACACACTTAGCTGGGTTCACTGATCAAAGTTTCAGAAGGCAGGTACGAAGGTGTATGTCTGGCTGCATTCTCAGCTGGCAGCTCAAATAGGGAAGGGTCCACCTGCAAGTTCACTCAGGTTGTTGGTGAAATTCATCTCCTTGTGGCTGAAGGACCTATGACAGCTTCTTCTTCAAAGCCAGCAAAGGAGGGAGAGAACTCTGCTGCTTTGAATCTCTAACTTCAAGGAAAGCGTGGACCTTACTTTAAAGTTCTTATTTGATAAGCTCAATTCTATTTAGTATGATCTTCCTTCTCATTAGCTTGAAGACAGCAAGCACACTAGGCACTAATGACATCAGCAAATCTTTCACCTTTGTCATATACGTTAATATAATGACTGTAGTGACATCCCATCCCTCTTGCAATATTCTACTGGTGAAAGGCAACTCCCAGGATCCACTCAAGGGGAATAGTTATATAAGAGTGTGACTCATTGGGTGGTCCCTGCAAGGTGTATCTGCCACACTACATTACATTCAATCACTCTTCCTCTGCACTCAGTTCTGAACTTGTTTCACAGTGCTCATTTATAGTGCCAAAATAAGCAAACCCATAGTTTCTGCAGTTAAAATTACCTCCCATTCTATTTTGTTTTGTTGTTGTTATTGTGCAAAATAGAGTACAAGAAAATGATTATTTAAAAAATAAATAAATAAATGAGGAAAACTAAGAAATCAATATATGGCAGATTTAATTTGTCTAATATTCTTTGTTCTTTCAAGGTCATTTCTTAATCTATGTCTAGACAGGCACACTGTTAAATTAAATTAATTATTATAGTAACTAATCACAATTATAAAGCATTGGTAATTTAAATTTTGACCTGAAATTAGCATCAGAACATTTGAGAAGAGATCTTTTCAAAGATATTAGTCCAAGGGCTTCAGCTGATAGGTTAGCACTTTAAGAGAATTACAGGAGTGCGTGTTATTTCCATTCACTCTGGAGTCAGACACTGGCTCCCTGCACTGCTAAAATCAAATTTCTCTCTCTGTCACTTATGGGAAGTCACTGTGAGCAGTTTCAAATCTACTACAATTAAGTTAATGTGCAAAACTTGCCATCTTATAATAATGTCATCCAATAATAATTAATATTGAAACAATCAAAACATTGTGCAAACCAGATTTGATGGCATCATTCCACTTAGAACAAGGACATAATATTAATTTATATTTGTGAATATAGCTAAAATGAGGGATGAGTGTGATTTTTCTGAGTTGCTTAATCCTGATAGAAGAATAGACAAATATATGTGATATAAACACTTCAGTTTTATGGTCTTTCTTTATTGTCTGTGATTTATGTTCAGTGTCTGAACCATGTTTTGTATCATCTACTATTATGATCCTGTTTCAAATTTGATAAAGACAATAAAAAGCAGTTAAAATATAGTTTGTGAAAATAAAGCTGACAAAGGAATTATCTCAAAAATCTAAATATTAAAAACATCAAAGAATTTAAAAAGGAATATTTATCAGGTCTCTGCATGAAGGCTTTCTTAACAATAAAAGAAATTACAAAGGAAAAAATCAATTGGTTTGACTACACAGATGTTTAATACTTCTAGCATAGAACACAAGTACATTTTACTTTAAAAATATGAAGTAAATATTCATAATATACTAAAACTTGGTAAGCAATTATATTTTGAAAATACCTCTAAATTTCAGTGGGAAAAGATTAGCAAGAGTTTAAAGATGAAAATATTCAGCTCCAGTGGTGAAGTGATAAGATGGGAGCGTTCACATATTGCTGGCAGGAAAGTGAACCGAAACAGTATTCTCATAAAGCCAACTCGAAACATGTGAGATGTTCCAAACCTGACCATCCAATAGCTCCTATCCTGTTAATCAATCTAAGGAAATTGTCAGAAGTGTGGACAAAGTATTTTGTGCAAAGATGCTCATCACTGCAGTTCTTATGTTGGTAAATTGAAAATAAACAGAAGATACAAGTTTGGGTGAATCCATCCCACAACAAATGTGTGTAAAAACATGTAAAGCCCTGACAAAGTGTTAGGTACTGTGAGTGTAGTAGTGAGTGGAACAAAGCCCCTGCCTTCTTGGAGCTTACAGCCTAGTGGAGGAGAGAGACAAGAGGCTCAAAGAACAATTACAGATTGTCAGAAATGCTACAAAGAAAATGAACCAGGTGGTGGGACAGAGAAAATGAGAGGGGTCACGTGTGAGTCACTGGGCAGGTGAGGTCTCTCTGCAATGGAGACTTTGAACTGAAACTTGAAATATGTCAATGGGTCAGTTTTGTGAATAACATCAAGAAGAGCATTCTAGGCAAGTGGAATAAAAGTACAAGGACCAACACACAGGAAAGAGTTCGGTGTGATAAAACTGTATTTTCCAGGATCCCTTGAAAGCCGTATCTACACAGGATCTCCGTTTTATGAAGCAGATTTGGAAAGATAATAGATCAATGAGAAGTTATTTCCAAAAGCTTAATTAAGCCAATGATTCTGTGAGCTGGTTACATCCATTTCCCCTTGAAGCACTAGCTAGGGTTGACTAGGAATGATGCCATAGTTAACGTAAAGCTATATAACAACATATAGAAAGATGACTATACAGAGTATATAAAAACTAATGGTTTTCTAAGGCAGATGAAATTGTGCTTTCCCTGCCTCACATTGTCCTGTTTTAAAAATATTGAATAATTGTTATATTTTTAAAGGAAAAAAAAAAACTTTAAAAGCATATGTACTAGAAAATAGATGTTATTAAAAGTAGAACGATGAATAAGAAAAACATAGTTTATTTGTTCAATACAATCATAAATTTTTTTTAAATTATTTGTTTAACAAGTATTCTCTGGGTGTCCACTCTATGACAAGCACTATCCTTGGTGTTGGGGTTAAAGCAGATACTAAAACAGACCATCCTTCTTCCGTCATGGAACTTCCAGAATAGAAAAGAAGAAAATAAACAAACAGTTCTGACTTCACAACAGATTGATGAGAAACCAATGTCCTCCTAAGATGTCATGAGGTTAGAATAAAACAGGTTATGCTGGGGTACATTCTGTGGGAAGATGACTGGGGCATGCAGAGGGAGGACTTTTTAAATGTATTCCTTTATTTCCTCTTCTCCCACCCAGGCAGCCTCCTCCTCTCCCAGATCCTCCCCAGCTTCTTTATGTCTCCTTTCTTCATGCAAAAAAGCTTAGTTCTCCCAATTACACCTTCACACCCACGATCTCTATTAGAACAAACAAATGACTCTCTTTAAAGTCCACAATCCTTAGAAACTGCAAGCCTATCATTTTTCTCATGTGACACTGGGAATCATTAAGAGTCAAAAGAGATCTCAGGAGACAATAATCCCACATGGAATGTAAGTCAAAGCAAAAAAGAAATCAAGTGCAAGTCATCGGCAAAGAAAAAAGTAAAAGGAGGCCTTGAAGCTAAAGCAAACTTTATCTCCGTTAGAAAGTCTCCTGTGTTTCCTCTCAAGTCAGGAACACCTCTTGGTTTGGGATGTTTTGGGGAGCCAACAGGTAGAGGGTGGGTACGAGCATGAGGGAATAGCAGTGACTCTTTGGCACTGCCTATCTGAACTTGCCTTGTTTGCCTACTAATGCACCTGCTACTTCTCCCTGAATATTTGGCAGATCTTCCGAGTGTCCCAATATCCTGTTGTATGTGGTCTTTCGCGGTTGCTATGGAAAAATTTCCTATCACCAAAACCCTATTGTTATTCTGACACATAACTCTAGAAATCTATCCCAGAATAAACAAAATGAAAAAAAAAATATGGCATTGTGGTTGACATATTTTATTTTTGTCTTTAACAATCAAATACATGTAACATTTCTTTTCTCTTCTATGTCACAGATGCTACATAAAAGCAGAAAGATATGCCTCCTGGTATTTTGTCTTGAATCAAACCAAGGAATAAAACTGAACACATCAGGAATGGCTTGTTGAGCTCAGCAATGCATTATCACATCTTAGGACATCTGAAGTATTCTCAAATGTCCCTAGGTTAGTCCCACATCGAGCACATTGCAGCAGGCTCCTCATCAAAAGGATATTCACTTGGCAGGAAAACCCATCTCTTCAGAAGTAGTTGAGCCTCTTGGTAACAGAGCTCTCTCATGTCGCTACTATACTGTCATCCTGGGGCTGACATGAGGCCAAAAAAAGAAACTTGGATGCTGGTGCTCTGCTGTCAAAACAACTTTCAAATTGAGTGACCTAGTCCCAGCAAGTCCAATTTCTTTTTTGTCAGTTTAATAGTTTCTGAAGAACTGGAAATCTGCCACCCCAAATTGTCCTTGTCCATCTGTGCAGTAGTTGGGTAAGGCAACGCTATAACTGCTTCTGTGAGTGTTAGCAAGCAGGAAGAGGATGGTAAAGTCAGCTATGGATTGTTATTCTGGCCCAGAGAAAGCCCTGAGATCACACTTTTTGTTGGTATCACAGATGGTTTGGGGAGGTAATAGGGAATTAAGAACATGGTTACTGCTGTTGAATCTGGGGACACTGGGGGCACTCTCACTTTTTTTCTTTCTATATTAATGCATTTTGTTTTATAAGAATGATCTATTTTGTTGTATGTAAAAGAAATACAAGAAAATATTTTATACATTAATATTTTCAATTAATTGTATAATTTTGTTCATCATCTTTTACTGAGAATTGGCAAAGAAGCAGTTCATTTCTCTGATCACATTTGCCCTGCTCATCAGGGCAAAGGGCAAGATAGAAATGCCACCCTAGCACTCAAAGGTTTAAACTTCTCAGTTTGGGTACATAAGTGCCTGCCAGATATTTCCTGCATCTCTTGTGGCCTAACATACATACTAACAAATTAGTATACAGTGAGATCCATGGTGTTAAATTATTATGAATTGAAAACAAAAGTGGGAAAAATTAAACTCTGAATTTAAAGAGTAATATAAAACATAACACAAAGCCTTAGTAAAAGCACAGGAAGAAAATATAAATATAAAAAAAGTGATGAAAATTAGTACAGTTGATCAATAAGTTCCATAGTGTATTTTTAAAAAATCTAATCAAAGGAAGGATAAAACACATATTTATGAAGAAAAAAAAAACAAAAACAAAAACCTAAGGTCCATGAAATAATAAAACTACTGTTTTAAAAAAAAATACAAATTTAAAAAATTTTTCACTAATAATCAAGACTTATATAGTAATTAAATGGTAATATAATTTGAAAGTTTTACTATAACAAGTAATTTTAAGATAAAATATAAATTAGTGAGATTTACCCAAGAAGTAGAAAATATGAATTCACACTTGTATACCCAGCATCCACCTGGACCCACACTGCAATGCCCCACAAGATTTGTGGAGCAAGAGTAATTTATATGAATATAAAATTTAGGCTGCCAGCTGTGGCATGAGTAGTAAGTAAAGTGCTTTGTCTCTGACCCAGGAATCCCATGTCTTCTGTCAGGACCCATGAAACTGCCAGACTAACTTGTTAGCTTGCAAGGAGGGTAAAAGTCTCAGACCCTTTATGTTCTAGACACAGTTGTTGTTTTATCATCAGTGTCTTCCCTGCACCAAATACCATGCCTGACATACAGAAAAACACTCAATAAAAATTGAATAAAGTTATGAATATTATAAAATGTCATTTTTAAAATAGTCATTATTTTAGTTATTGTTATTCCCCTAAATCCTCTACCAGCAGTTCTCAACCTGTGGATCGCGACCCCTTTGGGGGTCTAACAACCGTTTCACAGGGGTCGCCTAAGACATAACAGTAGCAAAAGTACAGTTATGAATTAGCAACAAAAATAATTTTATTTGGCGGTAACCAAAACATGAGGAACTGTATTAATGGGTCGCGGCATTAGAAAGGTTGAGAACCACTAGAGTCTAGACAGAGTTAGCCACAATCAACCCAGGGTTTTCAGGGCACAAAGAACTCCTTTCCCTCAAATATTTCTTCACATGGTACAGTAAGTATTTATTCACTCTTTTATACCTTCTGCTAGACTATGAACTCTTCAAACACCTATACATCCAGCACATAGCAGACACTTAAAAAGTGTTCATGAAATTGATTTTTTTTTAAATGACATTTATGTGCACATTCCTACGATGGCAATCTTCGTATTTTTGATTGTCAAAGCAAACAACTTGGAAAGAAGCACAGCATCATTTTAGACAATTCTACTGACAACCCATCTAACAGTAGAGAAGTCTCATTCAAATACATTTTCTTAGTGTGAATGCACTCACTATTAATTTTGGCCTTTTGTGAAGGTCTCGGGTTTAAATGTTTATAATAAATAAGTAGGCAAGCTTGAGAGTTGGTAACAGCTTAAAGCACAGCATGGGCACCAAAAAGGTCTCAGTATTAAACACTTCATGGAGAGATTACCTGCTGGACATTCTATTTCACTTTCACCTTCTTCCACTTATGTAGAATTATTCCTAATTGTACAAAAAGGCTGTACAATACTGATTTTTCTTTGACATTATGTGGAGATGTCATTTTCTCTAAGTATAGTGCAATACACATTACGGAAATTTGCCAGGTATATTTTCCCTTTAAACATAGACAAGATGGAAGCAGCAGCTCCAAAGCAAGTTAAAGCAATGAGTCAGCTAGCCAGCTATCATTTGCCATGTACTACTTTGGCTTCTTTAAATTAGCTTCCTACAAAATAGGTACAAAGGGATCCTGACTAAGATGGACTGCTTATGCAATGTTTCTTATTTCAGCATTGATTTTATTAATATTCTGCTCTCACATAAAATGTAGGTCCAGGACATGTTTAGATTTTGTATATCTGAAGGGAACTTGTGAAAATATTGATCGCAAACACTAGTGATATAAGCATAATAGCATTTGATGTTCTTGATGACTACATTGATATTTAAGGAAATGCACAGAACAGCTGCTTTATTAGTTAATAGTATTTTGCTCAACCTGTATCGCATTATATGAAGTAACAATACATTCCTATTGCCTTATTTAATCTTCAAAACAAACCTGCGATGTAATGTAAAATAGTAAAGATACTGGGCTCGGAAGTCAGATTGTCATGTTCACATCCCTCAATGGACTGTGACTCCAGGTGAGGACATGATTCCTTCCATCCACATTGTCTCTCCAGTAGGTCACACCAGAAATGGAAGGGATGAGCAGTTTTATAACAAAAATAGATGTTTAGATATTTTCATTAAAAAAAAAAAAAGAATCTATCTTAACTGTAGTGCTTTAAGCATCAATCCTGGAAATACGCCTTTACAAATCAAATATTTTTAAATTCTTCCAACATTTAGCAAAAATCTGTTTTCTTTTAAAGTCAGGTGCTTTTTTAAAAGTTGGGTTTATCTTTTAAAGATTAAAGGACAAGTCATTATTTCAGCTACAATCTGAGTTTTTCATGCAATACTTGCTTTACCAGGTCACATTAAGCTAAAATGACCACCAAAATTACAGTAATGTATTCAGGATTTGCAGCTATCCAGACTTGAATACTCCTCTTCCCATTGACTAACCTCCATGACATAGCACCTGCTGTTGTTTAGGCATTAATTGCTCTGATGCCCAAATAATCTACTTAGTCACCTTAAACCGCCAAAGAGGACAGTCTTAGCATTGTCACTTATCACCTACCTATGGGTTTAGTTGTTAAGGCTAAGGGAGAATTTTTTCCTACCAGGAACTAAAGCCTCCCCAAAAGAAACCAGTTCTTTCAGTCTAATGATGCCTCATTTTTGAGGAATGTGAGATGCACTCCCCCAGGGGCCCTGTTGGAGGTAATCTTGAAGCCTCTTGTCAGTTCAAAGCCTTGTTCTCCATTAACCATGAAAAACATGGTGCATCTGTTCAGCTACAGGGTCCTTGATCCCAGCCTCCATGGTAGGAGCATGATGTGTCTTCCTTCATTATTTCAGAATAGTATCTTCCATTCCCTGATGCTTAATCATTAGCTCAAATTCTTGTCACCATTTCTTCATAGGTGCAGCAGCCCTTTTGGGGAGAAGATGCCCAATAAACGCCTATTATATCCCATAGTGTCTAAAGAGGTCATACAGATGTAGACCCTGACTACAAATAGTCTCAAAAATTGTGAGTTCACATATTTGGGTGGAAAATGCATGTGGCTAACCACACAATTTTATTTCTTCTGGTGTTCTGGACCCTTCTGCCTGAATCCTGAGTTTCACATCCCCTAAATTTCACATTATAGAAAGACCCTGGAGTCTCTAAAATTGATTATCCCACATTTATTTTTACCAAATAAGACATCTGGATGGTTTAAAATAGCACTTGCTTCAAATTTTGTGCCAGTTTAAACAAACTGCTATCAGATTAATGCTGTTTTATTGGGTACATATAAAACAAGTTCCCAGGAGCACTGCATTTAAATTGGAGGAAGGAAATTGTTAGAGGATATAATCTGTAGTTGGGAGAGGTATAATTGAAGGAGACTGAGGAACAATCCAATTCATCTTGTCTTATTCTCTCCTCTCCCAGGGAATGGCTAGTGGGGAGAAGAAATAGCCCAAATCATTTCTCTTCGTCCTTCTATCTCAGATGCTATAACCAGGCATATGAGAATTTAGGGGCAAAGAACCTCTGATTTTTTTTAACTAGTAACCTTTCTTTTATATCATGTCTGCTGTCCTTACTGTATCAGTATTATAAAAACAAATACTGTGATTGATTCATATCTCCTTCATAATTGCCAACATAATGTGTTAAATATTAAAAGTTACCAATATAAGTATATTTAATTAGTAACTCTGTGAACCAGCCTCTCAATGCCCAAGTAATCAGAGCAGACATGTAAATAGCAGTTTTTGAGAATAAATTTGTAGGCCAGGATAATCACATTTATTTAGAACTACATCTTATATATCTAAAATGCCATTCCAAATGTTTGAGATGAAAAAGGAAAGGCTGATATATGTCAGGCACTCTGTAGATGCTTGTTGAATAATAAATCAATAAACAAAATGAGCACCAAGACAATGATTAGTCTTGAAGGGAGAGAGTGAAGTCAGATTTGGGATGGGACAGAAGGTTTCTGGCATGGCTGCAGATTTTAATTACTTGGCCTGAGTGTTTGACCTTCTAATAACTTGTTATGTCATACATGGTTTTATGTGGATTTCTTAACCTGTGTATTATTTAACAATACATTATTTTTAAATTAAATTTAAAAATACTAATTTACATAAAAATTAAGGATTGTTAATAGCTTAAAGTGTTTTGTTTTTTACTCACATAATGGTATATGTCAAAGAGCATCAGGTTCTGTTTTTTCAAGTGTGTGCTTATGCCCATAAAATCCATTTGGTTCTTAAATTGAGGTTTCTTCTTGAGGACCAGTGCACATTCTCATTGTTTTGCCTGCATCCATTCCTTCTGCTAATGGGGCTAATCCAAGTAGCCCTTTCTGGTCAGACTAATCACTGGAGTCCTTGGGGAGAGGAATCTATGAAGGTGAAGGAGAACAAATATGGCTTACATTTGATCCTCTGGTCCTCAGTTTCTTCATCAGGGATTTCAAAAATTAGGTCATGAGCCACCCCCCTCAAAGCCATAGTTTGCTTATTACTGGTCCACAAACTTATCCATGGGACAAACCTTGAAGAAAATCTTGACCTCATGGGAGCCAAACCATGAAAAGTACAATATGTCTAATGAAAGAAATTGACTCCCCCGAAGGACAGAGCCTAAAGCCACTTACAGATTTTTCAACTAAAAATCTTAAGGTGAGTGACTTTAAGGGCCATTGCGGGGCACTACAATTCTCTGAAGCACTGTGGTTTCCTTGCTCGCTAGCATCTAAGAGTCATCTGTCTTTTCACATGATTTCAGTTCGGTCTACTGCAGTCAATATTTCGAGTGAGGGTATCAGTGTCAGGCAGCTGGACTCTCCATGGGAAAGTTCTTCCTTGGTTTTGCCTGGAAACTAAATCACTAGAAGAGTGACAGGAAAATGCATGCCACGCTGTCATGCTCCATCAGGACCCTGAGAACTGGAGCGTGAGCCGGCCAGTGCCGTTGGCAGGACTAGCAGCAGATGGCAGGGACAACCCGACAACTCACCACGCCATGGTCAACCACTGCTGTGAGTGTTCAGGACAGGAGTGTGATTCAGGAGTTTCCGGAAGGTTGGACTGTCACAGAAAGACCAGGAATCGTGGAAGAACTTCCTACTCCCTCCCTATTTCACCCTCTTTCCCTCCAGAAGAGTAATTGTATCCAGGCTACTTGAATTCTTCCTAGAACGGATTCCAGAACCTACTAAACAAGCCAGGCAGAACAGGCCACAGACATCAAGAAAACAGCAGGAGGCATGAGGTGAACCCAAATCAAACCAAATACCATCTCCACTGTGAAACAGAACAGGTGGCGCCTGGTAATAATCATAGGGAATAACCACTGAAATACATATACCACTTTGCTGTTTAAAAATAACGTTTCATTATTTTTTTTTAACTGTCATGAGGAAGCAGTCAGAGCAATTAGAGTAGATAAATTGTAAGTGATTTCAGCTGGTGTAGGATCTAAACTTTATTTTTTTGTCCTGAAAAGTCCAAGGCACTTCCGGATGGGATATTGGAGTCCATTCAAATCCCTCTGCTAGACATAGCCTTTCCAGAGAACTTATACTTGTGCCTGTGTAGTTTTGATTTTTATTTGTCTGGAAAAAGCTATTTGAAGGCTATAAAGTGCCATTTCCCACCAGGATGCATCTTCGGCATCTATGACCACTTACATAAAAGATGAGTGTGGGAAATGCAATGACCAACACAGCCCTGGAAAAGGGAGGCCCCCTTCCTCAATGGGTAAATCGCTTCAGCTCCCCCTACGCCTAAGAGATTTGGAAGGATTAATTAGTAAATGATTTTTAAATTTTATGTCACTTGGAAGAATAATAATCTGGCAGCTGTTTAATGTTCAGAGAGAATATGACACTCCTCAGAAGAAAAGATTCATACAAATATAATAGTATAGCATAATGAACCTCATTGACAAAGAACCACATGACATTTCTAACTCAGCAGTGTTTTAACTGCGTCCTTATAAATGAAACTTTCATTTCCAGTATTAGTCAGGAGGAATTTAACTACATTGAACGCAGTTACAAATAGGAATTCAATAGAAATAAACTCTGTTCATAACTATAAAAAAAACAATTCGTAAAGAGACACTTCATGATACATCTTACTGGACTTCCTGCTAGTTAGCTGAAGCTTGCAGACCTTGATCAAAAAGTATCCTAACCACAACCAATCAAACAAAGGCTATTCTGAATTTACTGTCTTTTTCTTTATGGTTTTATCCTGAGAGACCCCACAAAATGGGAGTGTCTAGTGGGCCACTTTCGGTGAGTGTCACAGACGCTGCGGGGTAATAGCCCACAGAAGCAGGAGAGGGCCCGCGAGGAAAGCAGAGGCTACTGGGAGAGCCACCCTGAGGGGAGGACGTGTAAGAGCAGTGGAGGAAAGCTGACACAGCAGAATCGGGCATGTGTTCCAGGCTCAGGGTTCCTTCTGAGGAGTAAGACAGAAGACACAGTCACCTAAGTCCTGATCTACATCTCGTTTCTTCTCAGATATTGTCATAAAAAATTTCAAACACATAGAAATTTTGTTTTCTTTTTTAGGGTCATCCATTCACAACCCCTATGGGGGCATCTGGTTACAAGTAGAAAACTCAATGGTCCAAGTCTGTTTATTTATATGTGGCTCACATTAAGGGGACAGGGACAGCGTGAAGACTTTATTGTCCAAGCCAGTGGCAACTCTAGACAACTTTTCTTACTCTCTTTGATCCAGTTCCAAAACTAAGTCAGGGCATTTATAGTGCAAGTTAAAAGGAAGATATGAACATAAAGAACAAAGAGAAAAGAATATGTCAGTGCTAGCAAACAGTCTTCCTTTGTCCTCCAGATAAAATCGTAAAATATTGTGACTGTCCACTGTAGAGCAATCGCCATTGCAGCCATATGTGTTATTGATACATTTTGCATCCAGTGCCTCTGTACAACTGTAAGTGCAGCAACACGAGGTCGGGGTTGATGGGACTAAGAGAAAGTAGGAACCACAGGCAAATACCCAGCAGCAGTATGGCTGTGCGGCTGTACATCAGAACAAAAGAATATGGGGTAAGTACAGAAGGAGTCAGAAGGGATTTTTTTTAAACAAATAGTCAAGAAATGACCAGAAAAAAGTTAAAGACACAGATAATGCAAAGCAAAATTGGCTGGAAGAGGACATTTGTGAAACCCCATCTTGGACCAGCCATGCTACTAAAGGAGGAAGAACTGACATACATATAAACTGACATACATATATCATACTCATGGATAGAAGTATACATCTAAATAAATTATTTAGGTCACCTGCATAATAATTTTTAAACTGGATGATGTTTCATCTCTTCCTTTTTTTTTTGGTTAATCCTCACCCAAGGATATTTTTCCATTGGTTTTTTGGGTTTTTTTTGTTTTTGTTTTTTTTTAGGTAGAGTAGAAGGAAGGGAAGGAGAAACATCCATGTGAGAGAGATACATCGATTGGTTGCCTCCTTCGTGACCCCGACCAGGGCCAAGGATTGAACCTGCAATTGAGGTATGTGCCCCTGACCAGGAATCGAACCCAAGACCCTTCGGTCCAGGCGCCAATGTTCTAACCGCTGAACCAAAGTGGCCAGGGCATGTTTCATCTCTTCTTAACTAATTATTTAAAATCCTAAAGCCTTGATGAACCCAAATTACTTGAATCCCCAAATGAATCACATGAACACTTTGCTATTGAACTCTAGACATAAGCCAATACTGATAGCACTTGTTCCTAAATATCCCGGGGAAGAAAAACAATTTATAACGATATTTCTCAGGTATTAAATGATACAATATGATTGTGATATCTATCTCTATAGAAAAATATGCTGGCCCAGCTGGTGAGGTTCAGTGTTTGAGTGTAGACCCATGGACCAAGAGGTCGCTAGTTCAATTCCCAGTCAGGGCACATGCCCTGCCCGGGTTGCAGGCTCGATCCCCAGTGGGGGTTATGCAGGAGGCAGTCTCTCTCACATCAATGTTTCTATCTCTCTCTCCCTCTCCCTTCTTCTCTCTCTAAATATCAATAAAAATATTTTTTTTTAATGAAAAATATGCTGCACATTTCTACCTTAAAGCACATTGTTACAAATTATAATTTTCTGTTAATTCTCACCCAAGGATATGTTTTTTTTTTACTTGAGAGAGAGAAAAATGAGAAAGAAACATCCATGAGTTGCCTCACGTACGTGCCCTGACCGGGAAGCAAATCTGCAACCTTTTTTAGTGTACAGGAAGACAATCCAACTGATTACACCACTCGGCCAGGGCATTGTTACAGATCATTTGAACAGTCTTGGCTACACATCTTATTTGAGAAGTTTAAAAGTATGCTCACATCTGCAAGGGAAATACAATGACCAGCGTTATATGAGAGACTTCACATCAGTACATTTGGAAACTAAGACCAGCCAGTGAAATTTCAAAGGAAATGTAAGTTGAATGTAAAAAGACCACACCCAATGGAAATCATATGAGGTCTCAAGGGAAGAACACTTTTTTCATTATCAAATTAAAAGAAAAAAAGTGCAACAAAATTTTTAAGTGATGGGTCAGATATATTAAATTAGGATGTACATACCAGGAAGCACCAAATCATATGACCGAACAGAAACCTTACTGACTGAAATCCTACCATAGGACCAAACACTACTAATGGAAAAACATCCCAAACAGAGGTTGACATCAAACCTCCCTCTCCTCTACTGAAACTGTCAAAGAATTAAACTCTACATAAGGAACATACATCTTTGAATAATGACAGCAAGGAATTTTGTACCTGCATGAAAGGAAAATATATCTTAGCTGAATTACTTAGAAAGAAGAGACAAATGCTTTTTCTCTCAAGGACTCCTTAGCATCAACATCAATTTCCAGGTCATTTCTCTACAGAACACTTGTCCTCATTCAAAGGGGCTGCCCTGGAAGGGAGCTACGGGGTCACAGGGCAGGAGGGGCATGACATGTTTCCAGCTCAAGAAGACAAGTACTAGCCAGGCCGCGAGGGACATGGACCACCTTTGCTCAGGACTCCCATGTAGCCAGTTTAAACTGAAATATGCCAAGTGGAATCAAAGCTTTTTCTTTTTATTTGCAGTTTTACTTGTTGACTAGTTTGTCCAGTTATATAGGACTTCCAGAGTCTCTGTGCCTACCTAAGTGTCCTTGCCCAACTCAACAAGAAAAATCAGTATGGGAATGACATTTCGGGAACCAGAGTAGGTACTATGAGGTAAGTAGGAAAGGAAAGAAAATATCTTCCCCTTGTTTATAAAACAACAATTTTCTAAAGCTGGTACTGTTACCTGCTGCCCATGTGACTGATCTCAAGTTTCCCAAACTCTCTAGGCTTTGGACCTTGATCTATGATGCAGGGGTGGGGAACCTTTTTCTTCCAAGGGCCATTTGGATATTCATAACATCATTCGCAGGCCATACAAAATTATCAACTTAGAAATTGGCCTGCTATATTTGGTCAGGCTAATTTGGTGAGGTGTGTGATGTTAGCTGGTGTTGATTTCATGGACCTTATATGGCCCAAGGGCCAGACATTCCCCACTCCTGATAGCAATTTAAAAAGCATTTAGTAATAAAGGGAGGAATAAAATAATAAGTACCTTTCAAGTACTTATCATAGTGCCTTGCACATTTGTAGTGCTCAGTTAATGTTTGTTAAAATAATGAATATGATGCTTGTCAAGTAAATTTACTTACAGAGCCAGAAGGCTACTTTTGGTGCCTCGATTCTAGCTTCTCCCATCCTGTCAGGCCACCTCTCCTCTCTTTCCCTCTGACTTCAGAAGACAGGCTCCAGAGCTTTCCCCCCTGTGGGGGTTGCTCTCTACCATGTTCCTGGCCATGGTGTTCCAGGCGTTTGCTACTCCAAACCTCAGAATGTCCACAGTCTCCTGTTCTTAGTTCCTCCATGCTCATCTCTGGGTGTTTAAAGACACCTTTGTCAGGATGGAGCAGGAAGTTACCACCAAAGTCTCTTCATGGAATGAAAACAAAGACATGGGAGAGCACCACCCTCCCACAGAGTCAGAAGAAGAAAAATTCAGCAGTGTGGAAATAATATTCAACATAATAGTCCTTAACATATGTGTCCATGTATGATCACAAGGACTATAATGATAAGAAAACAATAGAGAGAAGGAAGTTGAGGATGATAATGATAAAAGGGTGCAAGGTTTCCAAAGAGAAGCAAAGTCCATTATACTGATTATTGATATGGGAAAAAAACAATCAAATGGGAAGAGGAAAGACTTAAAAATAGATTTGTTCTCTGTAGATTAGAACTAATTACAGCCATTCATGTGAGCCATTTATCTTCATGCCTAATTATCACGCAACGCAAGCACAATTATGAGTATTGTTAAGTATTAAAGTATTAAGTATTAAAATCATAGAACCAGAATTTTTAAGTTTGAAGAGGCTTCTGAGACCACATAGGTCAAGCCACTGCTCTCACAGACAGGGAGTTTGAAATGTAAAAAGTTAAATGATTTATTGGATCACAGAGCTGTTCTCGTGCAGGAGAAACCCCAGCCCAGGTTTTCTGACTCCCAGCCCAGAGCTGGGTCCTTGCTGGTCACTGGGCTACATGGGAACTTATCTACCTTTGGAGTAAATGATATTTGATTACAGTGTGAAATTCTATACTGAGTACCATCTGTTGTTTTGCAATATGTTAATTTTCAAATATTTGCAAATCTCTCAAGTAGAAAGTTTTGCAAGGAATAGTAACTCTGGCGGAATACAGGCTGAGAAAGGTAGATCTGGGGCAGGGGCATCCACCTGCAGATTACAGAAATAGGCTCACAGGAAAATTAGAGTATTGACAAAACTGACACAACACAAAGCTTTTAAAAATTTACCTCTTAATCATGAAATACATACTGTAAGACATAAGACGTTAACTTTCATCTCAATGAATTCCTTTCCCCTAGAATCACTGTCTCAGGATAAAGAGAAACTGCCAGTTGCGTAAACTATGTAAATTACCTACCCAATGGGAAAACTCATTCCTAATGATGTCCCAGAGAGACAGGTGAAACCCCACACATCTCTGGTCGCTCCAAGTGAAGACCCTTTTAATTATCATCCTCCTCCTAGATCTGGGTCCACCCTAGGTGAGGGAGGCCCTTCATACAGTATGGTTTGAGAAATACCAAAATTTGTTTCTTGAAAAAAATCTTCCCTCTGCTAGTTACTAGTTTATACAAAAAAAGTGTGTAGCCAGAAGATGTCTATATAAACAGCAATACCTGTGTGCAGCAGGGCCACTCATGCATGGATTAAGTCCTGAGGTCTTTGAGAAGATGGGGTTAGAACAGGTATATTTTGATAAGAGGACTCTAGGATGAGAAAAGAAAATTAAGCCCGGAGAAGAGGTGATTATTTTTATGTCTGTTGGACAGAGATAGGGCATTATCTGTTTAGGGGTTAGAAACAAATATGGACTATTTTGTGGATATACCAATGGCTAGCTCAGTTCCTAATATCCCACACATTTCTAAGTAACGAACATCAGGGTTTTGTCTCAGTCATCATTCCTGATACATATTTTGGAGCCTCTTTAGAGGCAACAGTTTTCTAAGAAATGCATTTATCTGAAATATATAGTTAAAAATTTGAAAATAGCACCTTCCATGCTGTCTTGATCAATTTAATTTAGGGACTCAAAGGTTCAACTGAAGATTCAAAACCTTCTCTGACTGGTTAGGAATATTGGTCACAGGTACCAGAGAAGCACAACACTTTTGTTATATCATTGTAATCTCTCTTCAACTGATATTATGTATCAAACTATTGTAATCATGTTGCATTATAAACCTATATTAAATTATAGAAAAATTTATAAGTAGAGAAAAAGCACTTACAATTTTACCACCACCACCCTGTTAGTAGTTCACAGAATTTTACCATGTGTCTGCAGGCATACATACTTTTCCCATAGTTGAAGGTGAGTGGACATACAATAGTGTCTTTGGCTTTTTCAACTTGAGTGTATATCATATGTGCACATACAAAATCTTCTTACTTATCATCTTAATGAGTATAAATTATCACATTAGGTTAATGTACGATAATTTATTTTATACTATTGGATGAATAATTTTTAATCTTTATTATTGAGAGTATTATTGGATGTATAATTTGCCTACAACTTTTTGCTATTATAGGCATCAATGCATTAAGCATCTTCATAGCATTTTACTTCTGAATTATTTCTTTAGGATAAATTTCTAGAACAGCTTATTGACTCTTAGAATGTTGTATGTAGGAAAGTATATAGGAAGCATAGGTTATATCATAGCATAAAACATAACATAATACAGAATATCTAAATACTATACTTAGTTGAAGAGAGAGCCTAATCATATATTCTGACCACAGTGTTGTCATAATTTTAGATTCAGTTTTACTAGAAAATGATTTTTAAATAATTTTACTAGAAAATGATTCTCTAGCAAATGATTTTACTAGAAAAAAAACTTTTAAAAGAATCACTTATTAATCAAGGAATCAAACAAAATCTGAGAAGAAAATGGTCACCAATCTTCAGTGTTATAGTTGATTTAGAACTTGAAGGCATTTTTCATCTGAAACATGAGCTAATTTTGAGACTTTGACTGGAAGCCACATAAACTCTCTGGGTTTCTATTTTCTCATTAATAAAAATAAATATGTAAATCCCCTGCTTGCTTTTTGGCTCCATATTCATATGCATTATTATTTTATAACTATCAAATAGATATATGTTATGTATTATGTCCTATCACAATAGATGCCAGGTAATTACTATGTCCAACACCCCCCCCCCAATGGAAGAATTATAGGATAGTTAGGTAATGATAATGAAAAGACAAACCAAAATATGTGCTTTTGAGTTAAGTACAATAAAATACAATTAGCTAAAACGTGTATATAAATCTGACTTGGCATATCTCTTAAATGGATCTGAGATTAGAAACTAGCAACAGATGGCAACATACTTTTCACAAAGCCAATTTCTCTATAACCTTGACATTCTGAAAAGTCCCCAAAGAAGAAAAATCAGATAGGCTCTTAGCTGGGATTGTCCTCAAGACAGATGAAGCTAATGGACTTGTGTCAAAGAAAGAAGATGAGATCGATGTTCTACGGGCTTCCATCCCCCAGGTACAAGGACAGTTTGCCATCAGGCATCTAGAATAAATCTTCAAGTGACTAGGAGGACAGATGTGGAAAATATATTGGCAGAATGAACAGGCGATGAAGGCCCAACTCACATGTCACTCGAGAAGAGAGTTCTTTTTTATTTTTTCACTTTTTATTTTGTGTGTGTGTGTTATGTGCCCCTAGCGGGAACCGAACCCGGGACTCTCTGGTCCACAGACCAATGCTCAACCGCTGAGCCAAACTGGCCAGGGCAAGAGGAGAGTTCTTGTGTGGTTAAAGCATGTCCCGGACAAAGAGGAGCTGGATTCCACTGTCATTTCCGCACCCACAGATCACAGCCTCTCCAGACCACGTAAGTGAATGCAAAATGTTTTAGTCAGATTCTCAAAACACAATTTACTGCACTATTGAGAATCATAATAAAGAGCACATGATATGAGGAGCATTAAAATGATTTAATAGGACATAGCTTTTTTTTATTTCAAAAAGTAGGTGAAACTTGATACCATCTTAAAGTTTCTCAGCGCTCCTTAGGTTCATCATCCTTCATCAAATTGTCAGAATACAAGGTAAAGATCAAAAGGCATGAACTCCATATTTACTAGGTAAGAAGTTAGAGAATTCAAATAACCCTTTATTGATGAACTATGAGAGGTTTCCTTAGCTCAAAATATCGACTCTTATGAGTCAAATTTTTTAAATTCTGCGGATGATTTGACATCTACTTGTTTCACAAAACCTGTCAGTTCCACATCCCCTTTCACCCATTTACCTATTTATTTATTTATTTATTTATTTACTTATTTGTGCAATAAAATTTATAGACCATCTACTATGTGCTTAGCAAAGGATTTACTCCCAGAAAATGGCTGCTTAGAGGAATTACTGTTCTCTTTATCGATGCATTTATCCTTAGGCAGCCTGAGGCCTCTCCATTTGAACTTGGAGGGTGAAAGAGAGTGAGAAGTTGAGGATTATTACTTAGCTTCTGACACTCAAAAGAGGATTGTATGGCAAGACAATCGACATGTGAGCCAGGCTCTGTGAAGAGAGGATTTCCTAAACTCTTTCTAATTGATTAACATTTGAGGCTGGGAACTTAATCCTAGTAGTTTACATAATGGGTTTTCCAGGAGCACAGGAAGGGGAAGTAAAATAAAATCTCATCCTTTCAAGATCTGAGGAATTCTGGGAAAAGAAAGACCAAGAAACAGGGGACCAGAGTAGAGAAGGCAAAGGAAGTATAGCTGTAGGGATGAATCTGGACCACGCCTCTCAGGGTGCTGTCCCAGCCGGGGCCTCCTCCTTTTCTGACTCAATAGGAGCTTCCTTAGGAAATCTGAGCAGGAAATTAGTATCCACTGTAAATTACAAAGAGGCCCTGAGACCTGCAATAAGGTGTGTCAGCTCCATCCAGCCAAATGGCTTTCTGGGCTCTAAAAGCAACCCCATTTATTCCATTTCCCTTTTTTCCAAAAATAGCAAAACCTCCTACTAAATGTGTAACTGCTGAGCATGAGCACAAATACAGCCCTACATTTGACGTGTGAACTTCAAAAAGAAGGTGCTGAATACATTCCCTATTGTCCTGTAGAAAAACAATGTTCATCCAGGTGACTCAGATTTTGTCTTCTTATTTGTTAGTTTAAAACCAAGTGAAATACTTAAAACCATCAGGGAATGTGTGCTGTAAGGAAACGGCAAAGCGTCGTGGAGGGGACGGTGTGAGAACGAGTGTGGACACACGGTCCCTCTATTGGTTTGTCTATTCTTAAAATCCCTTCCAACGTGACAATACGAATAAAAATTCATGGCTTCTACCTGCTTCTGTCAACTTTCACAGGGTGAGAAGGAAAACCGTGGGTTAATTTGGAAGCAATCAGCTTTACAAGGTAAGTTGTGATGGGGAAGGAAGATGATTTAAGGAAACTGTCAGAAGGAGAGGTTGGCCCTGACAGACTCGGCCATCTGCTGACCTGGAAGAGGAGACTGTGGCTGAAAAGGAGACTAGAGCATTTTGTTTACAACCTTTAAGCAGAGACAGAGAACAAGATAGTTTCATTAAGAACAAAATTCAAGCGCATTTAACTCATAGTAATTTACATGGTTGTAAATTGGAGATACTGGCACTTACAAATTACAGAACAGAAGAGTTATTAAAACTTTTTTTAAAAAAGTTATTCCTACTGACTTTTTAGCCAAATGTTTCACCTAGAAACCTAGTAAGATCTTACACACACAATATGCTGGTATACTACTTATTAACAATGAAGCCAGTATGAAGAAGAAATTTTAGGGGTCTTTCCTAAATGTCAATAAATGTCTTTGGCATTTGTGCAACACTGATGCTGGGAACACTAAGGGATTCCCAGCTCATCAACCAAAAACCTTAATATTCAATGATGATTTCTTCAATGATTAAAGAAACTCTGCTCCTTCTCTCTGCAAATCTGTTAGACTAAATCCTGAAACAAGGGGAAAAATAGAGCCAGAGCTATTGCATTTGGGTTGGCCTACATTTCTTAGCTTTGGCATATTTTTTCAATACATTTATTTGCAGTTTAGCCTCTTCTCTGTACTCATTTATAACTTTTTACCCCCTCTAAAGCTATCACACCTCAAGGATACAAATCCCTCTCATCCTTCAGGACCCAGCTCAAAGGGCACCTCCTGCATGATTAATGACTCCTCACAGTGTACATGAACAACAAATTACTCATACCTCTGTCTATATATTATTTTAATTACTCTTGACTTCATTGGTTTCAGGGTTGGACGGGTCTGTTATGTTTAAGGGGACTCTGTGCATAGTAGCTGCTCATTAAGTGTGTCTTAGCTCAGGCTGCTATGATAAAATACATCAACTGGGTGGCGTAAACAAAAGACATTTATTTCTCAAAGTTGTACAGGCTAAAAAGTCCAAGAGGCAGATCTGGTTCTTGGGAAGAGCCCACTTCCTGGCATAGAAACAGCTGCTTCCATCTTCTTACATAGCAGAGAAAGAGAGAGCTCTCTTGTCTCTTCCTCTTCTAAGGGCACTATTCCCATCAGTAACCCTATTCACCTCCCAAGGGCCCCGCCTCCAAATACCACCTTATTTGGGGGTAGGGCTTCAACATATAAATTTAGGGGAGAGAACCCAAGCTTTCGGTCCACTACAAAGTGCTAACTAACTTTAATAAAAAACAATGACCCTTATTGTATGCATCCATCACTTGCAAGTAGGCTCTTGAGTCAAAGTTTAAAATGAAAACATTTTGTTTTTCACTTGTTCTAAAACCTAGCAATTCTCACACCTAGACCTTTAGTCCACCTCTCAATGTTTTTATTTTTTCATAAATGAACTCTGTTTTATCAGCATGTTTTATCACTCATGTTTTATCAGTATTTCAGTGTCCTTTGATGTCAGTGACCTCATCCCCAGCAGTGTGAAAAAAATTAAAAGTTCATTAACTTCTTTTACTCAGAATGGATCTTATCACGTTACACAAAAACATGCTATTCTAACATTATTTACATTCACATTTTTCAGAAAACAAACCTCATTCTTTTTTCCACAGAGGTGATGATACAGACTGGCATTTACATAGAATTATTCTACACGATGTCATTCAAATGTGATATTTCATTTAAAATATTATCTAATTTTTGAGCATCCTGTAAGAGGTCACCTTACATTATTTGATTTAAGGATACTATGAGATGGCTCTCATTCTTCCAATGAGAAGGAGACTCAGAAGAGGTGAAATAAGCTGTTCAGTGTTACCCAACCAATCCAAGACAGAGAAGATTCTATGCAATATTTTTCTATCTTTGAAGCCCATATATATTCATCTACACCATCTGATCTTTTCAAGTCACTTGCCTAAGCATGGAAGGGGAACTAAAATATATTGAGAACCTCCTATATGTCATGTGTTTAGTAGATGAGAAAGGGTTCCATAAAAGTTTAATGGGTGGAATTTGGGGGGAAAAGTCTATCATTTCAAAGCTGTGTAAGTTTATGTCTCCAAACAAGTAGAATTTGATTCCCTACTTCAAAACATGATTTTTATTTATTTGTTTTTTAATGTCTCTAATCTCATTGATTACTTACAAAAATCCTGTAAGAAAGATGCATCATTATTGTTATTGTCAAAACACAATAATGCTTATCTCAAAATGTTGTAGTGGGAATACTATGAATAATATACAGGATATACCTAGCACAATGCATAGGCACACACGATATATGCTCAGTAAATAACATCTTTATTAAATCAATTCATGTTTTCTCCAATATCTCATCCTTGACTTTTGCCTTCTTTGCAGTGACATACTTCTCGCTCTATCTCTTTAAAAGAGATTTGACTACAAGAAAAATATATTGTATATATTGACCGACTATAGTTACCATTTCTAGTTCTCTTCATTTCTTTGTGTAGATCTAGATTTCTCTCTGATATTAAACACTCAACTAGAGGTGAAATCATTTCTCTTGTCCATTGGACAGGGTGCTGTGTCAACAGGTATCTAAAGCTGTCAATGGCCACTATGTGAAGCGTGGAGATGGAGCTATTTCAGGAATAGCAGAGCCCACATTTATATCCTGGTGGTATTCTTTGAGCCCTAAATTGAGTTGCACCCAAAGATAGATTTAATCCTGGATCACTGATGCTCAAATTTTTCTATGCATCAGAACAACCTGGAGGGTTTGTTAAAGCGGATGGCTGAGCCCCACAGTCAGACATTCTGGTTCAGTAAATCTGGGTTGGGGCCTCTCCATTTGCATTTCTAATAAGTCCCCAGTTGATGCTGGCTCAAGAACCACATTTTGGAAACCACTGGCCTATTTTAATTAAGTGACCAGTAAACAGTGATTTTTTTTTTTTTTCTTAAGCATGTTTGGGTAGGTTTTTCTATTACTTGGGCCCTATAAAAGTGTCCCACCCAATACACCTAAGAATCTGAAAGATACTTACCCCTCAAATAAGCCTGAATTACTCCATTTTATTTATTGATTATACATTTAAAAGTATATGAAGAGAAGTCAGGAGGAAATTATTATATAGAATAGATAGATTTCATAGTATATTTAGGGTTTTTTCCTACTTCATAATATACTATAATTAAGTTTCATAGCATCTTGTAATTAAATATTGGAGGTACACAATGTGATCTTAAATATTGCATTAATCTTTCTCAAGCTCAGGTCTTTAGAATGGCAAGATGACCTACTCAGTAGGTTTACTGTGAGAATTTAACACTACACAAGAGGCATATAGCAAATCCTAAATAAATATTAAGAGTATTATCATTACTATATTTCAATTTCACAATAACACTATGGGATACATTATTGTAATTAAACAAAAAATGTTAAGTGTATCCCAAGGAATTTTTTTTTCTATTGCTATTGCTATTCTCCTTCAAATACCCCATACATATTATTTGCTAGTTGTTCTCTGAACTCATGCTGGGTTGACTAGTTAACTTGTCCATGGAGAGGGTAGCAAAGACTATAATTTTTGATACCTACACACTCGGGGTGGATTTCAGGAAACACACAAATATTATTTTATTGTACTCCAATAAGCTGTGTGCAGATAGTGGAAATTAAACAAACGCCAAATCCACTATACAATATTAATGCTTATATTACAATACCACGCAAGCATTGAGCACTCATTAATTAATAACTTATGGAAGTGACAATTCTTACAATTCTCAAAGAAAGAGGAGCTTTCGAGGTAAGCTAAAGGGAACAGGTCTCTTCTCTTTACTGGCCACCTGTGGGAGAGGACAATCTCCCCCCTTTCTCAAATCTGCGGCCTCACTGGGTTCGGCTCCTGCTTCTTTCTGATGATTCCAGTTCTCTGCCATCGATGCCCTGTCCTCCTCTAGATGCCTTTTTGGAAATATTTAATAAATGTTTGCTCAATTTAATAACCAAGGCTCAGAGAAGTTAAGTGACTTGCTCAAGGTCACACAGAAGTAATGTGAGTGGAGATAAAAGTTTGTTTTGTTTTTAATTCCAATTCCCAAGCATTTTTTAGAGCTCCCTGCCCCCCAATTCCCATCCTCTCCAAACCTGCTCTCTAAGCCTTCTCAAATAAAAGATTGCTAAATTCAATAAAGACTATATTAATAACAGATCGAGCATTGCCACTCATGATTCTTAAAATCCTACATCTGGCATAGTAATGGGAATAAAATTTGGAAGTGGCAGAATCTCAGAAATCCCAGATTGATGAGTGACATTTGTAGGATGTCCCCAAAAGCCTTCATGTCATGACCCAAAGATTGACATACCCATCTTCAAGGCACAAAGTAAACTTTTGTGATGATCCAATCAAATTGTTCAGTTTTCTATAGACACCTTTCTTCCCTCACCATGTATTTCTAATTCATATCTCTTTGTTCTCTAAAAGGCTATACATACATTTAAAATCACATGTATTTGAATTTCTAGATTTCATATTACAGATACTTTAATTTCATAAGTGCAAGGATAATCTCTAATGTGATTTATTTATAATGGCCAAATAGTAATACATAAAGTAACACCAGTTAATATCCATGATATTAACAAATGTATATATTCAACTCTCCTATCTAACTTTCCTTTCACTTTTGTAGACAAGGAAAACCAAAGGTTATGGAAGAGTTGCTCCCACTGCTAACCCCAAAGAACCCTTATTTGAATAATAGTTGGTGCTAAATGATATCACTCTAAGAATTTCAATTACTGCAGAGAGAAATGCTCCTTGTTGGTATGACAAGTAATTTAAGTCCCAGTGACTTCTGTTACCTGGATTTCTTTTGATGCTAAATGAATAAGGTGTTATGCCCACCTTTTGAGCTTTGAGGTATACTTCTCTGACATTATACAGAAATGAGGGCCCAAATCTACTTTTCCATGAAAAAAAAAAAAATCAACAGAATGTATATCTTTAAATGTAAAAATCAGGTTCCTAAAATTATGTTCTCATTTTAGGACTTCAAATTTATGAAAATATCTTTCCTGAGTATGTGGTTTTTGGAACAACTTTAATGAAGCCATCTAATTATTTCTTCTCAGTTACTTAGTATGATAGGTGGAGAATAATAACTTGACTACCCCTTAAAAGTTATATAAAAACTGAACAAAGTCATGTGTACAAACAGTTTCCAGCAAAGCATACTCAAATCTAAGTAGATATTGTCCCATGATTTTTTGTATTACCAATGCAGCATTAATTTTAAGGTTCACATCCATACAAGCAGCAATTGAGAGAAGTCTATTCAGTACATAGCTAATAGGTCAAATATTTTCTTTCTTAAAACAAATGAATTATTTTCACATTGACCAAGAGGGAAGAAAAAAAGTCTGTAACTTGTCTTTTGTGTTTTGAAGAGGAAAAATACTTAAAAGGCCAAGTCACTTTATTTAGAAAAATAACTAGTTTTCTCTAACTACTTTGCACAGCAGAAAATGATAGCTTTGAAAAAGCAGTAGTGGCCAATTAGGAAATACATTTACCATGTTTTAATTTTCTGATGTTGGCTCCTTACCACCCAATTGACTAAATCACAAATTTACAGTTAGTGCCTTGCCATAAGAGAAATTTCTAAGCGATACCAAAACTCATTGACCTCTTTTTAAAGACATTTTTTAGCCTGCCATTCCCTAGGAAGTATGAAGATACAAGAGTGAAACAGGAAAGTAGAGTAACTATTCACTTGGAATAACTTGATATTGGAACTAGTCTCTGCACAATCAGGATGATAGGGCTCTTGGCGGAGAAAGTTACCTTAGCTCACAAGCTGGGACTGGGGTAACACAAGGCCAAGCCAATAAGCCTCCTTATAAAAGGTCTTATTATTCTTGCCCCTTTATAAAGCCGTCATTCTTCTACCCAGGCTTAAGTAAGTAAGATGATTTAGAGCAGACAGGAGAATGAGTTCTATTACAAAATATAGTTTCTTATTTTCCAGGAAATGTGATCCTTGAAAAGACAAAACACTCTTTTCCAAAGAAAATGAGATTTGCAACCTTCTTGCAGCTCTCTATCCTTATCAATTTAAGAGTTAATGGAAAATATCTTGAGAATTTACCTGTGTGGAGGCCTAAAAAATGCCATGGAAAATCCCTCTGGTACACTCAGCACCAGCAACGCTACCCTTCTCCCCTTCTCAGATGTGACTCTTGACCTTGAATCCCACACCAGGCTTGGAATCTAAATTTCCCTAAGGCAAAGGGCGTCAGATCTCTTAGTTCCACCTGATTTGAAGTTTCCCTTTGCTGAGATCAACAACATTTAAAGGCATCTTTACTAACACTTCTCCCTTTCTGGTGCCTTGGAACCCAACTTCCTCGGGTGGAAATGTTTCTGTAGAGGTGCAAGAGCCAGAGCACTAGACAGTTGTGTGCATGCATGTGTACAAATGAGTGTGTACAAATATGTGTGTACAAAGTTAAATTGGCATTTAAAAATACTATTTAAAGACCCATGTCAAAAAACAAAACACAAAACAATAATAAAAACCATAAACAACCAGAGTGTTCAGTAATACTCAAATAGTTTAACAGTAATACATTCCTACTATAGAACATCATATGCTGATTAAAATTTTCATTATACATATTATTAAGCTAGAATGAAGGCCATGACATAGTCTTTTTTTTTTTTTTAATCCTCACCCGAGGACATTTTTCCATGTTTTATTCAGACACAGCAGGAGGGAGAGAGAGGAAGAGAGAGAGGAAGAGAGAGAGAGAGAGAGAGAGAGAGAGAGAGAGAGAGAGAGAGAGAAACATCAACGTGAAAGGGACACATCGAATGGCTGCCACCCGCACGACCCAACCAGGGCTGGGACAAACTGCAACCGAAGTACAAGCCCTTAGCGGGAACCAAACCCGGGTCTCTCTGGACCACAGGCTGACGCTCTAACCACTGAGCAAAACCGGCCAGGGCCATGACATATTCTCAAAGAAAAAAAAGCAAAACCAAGAGAAACATGCCTCTGTGTGTGTGTGTGTGTGTGTGTTTATAACACACATTTTTATGTAACCATTGGAAATATAAAGTATACATCCTAAATTTAATATTGATTGACTCTAAAGGCTATAATCAAGATGAATACTAAAGAGGATTCCCCACACACACATATTTAACCTACTTGAATTCAATTATATGAGCTCAGGCATTTCACATATATATTTGGCAACAAAGGGAGGTGGAATAATAATTTTAATAGTGTAGAGGTTCTGTCATTCCATTCAGTGAGCAGAGGCCCCAAGTGGGTATGAAATGGGAGTGTGGAAGGACTGTTACTTCCGAGGGGGTTGGGCAGAGGTTCTTTGTGTATGTCTCCTAGTTTAAGTATCTCACCAGCATCTCATCAAAGAACAATCCAGTTAATACCCATCTTATACCCAGCCCCAAACCAAAACTGTCTTCCAGCCGTGGAGTAAACACAAATTTCCTGGTGTTTGCTGTGTTAGATAAACTGAGGGATGGTGTAATGAACTCAAACACAGGGCCTTCCTTAGAGATTTGTCAGGGCAACATTTAAACTTCAAATGTGTAATCTTTGTGCTGAGGTAAAATCTGTTTCCTGCATAAAATACAACCACACTGTATCAAATTTTATTCATACACATAGATATTGTTTGACTTTTTGTAGCAAACATTATGTATTAATAATTTTTAAATATATAGATAAATAAACTTTAAAAATTTAAGCATTTACATACATAAATAATTTTTATGTTCTCTCTGGTTGTTTAATTTCTGGTCGCCAGATTTTTAAATATTATACCACCTTTTTCTAGAAATAATAATCTCCTAAAAACTGCTAGGTAAAAAACTAGTTTATATTGAACATATTGAAAGGTACAGGACTTGGCTGATGTGATTAAGATTATGGATCTTCAGAGGGGAGATTATATTTAATTATCTGGTTGGGCCATATCTAATCATGAGTCCTCAAAAGTGGTAAGAGAGGATATAACAATGGAAGAAGCTCAGAGAGATGGCATTATGAGAAGAACCTGACACTCTGTTGCTGGTTCTGAGATGTAGGGGTGTGATTGCAAGGACCCAAGAGAGGCATCAGAAGATCAAGGAGACCCCCCAGCTGACAGCCAGCAGAAAACAGGGACCTCAGTCCTATAACCACATGAAACTATGTTCTCTCAACATTGAATGACCATGAAATGGATTCTCTCTGAGAACCTCCAGAAAGGAACAGAGCTTGCCAATATCTTAGCTATGGAAGACCCCCATGGGACATCTGACATGCAAAACTATAAGAAAATACATTTGAGTTGTTTAGCCACAAGGTCTGTGGTAATTTGTTACAGCAGCAATAAAAACTAATACAATGGTGGGAGATAAGACCTAGGCAAATGTCTTGTCTCACTTCATAACTCATTCTTCAGACAAAGGACCATATCTGGGATCTCGGTTTCTATGGCATTGATTGCCCACCTCCAAACCCTGAGTGTCACAAGTCACAGGTCAGATCTAACAGTCTGTGTCTGAGGCCCGGAGAGCTGAACAGTTTCCTGAGGGGGTTATGATACCAGGAGACATGTCAGTTTTAGCATCATGTCTCAAAATATGTTGAAGAATTTTGAGAACCCTATTAAGGAGGTTTATGCTTTGCAAATTTAAAACTTGTAATACAAATAATGTTGCTCCCATATGTTCCTCTCTCTTTCCAAAGAAATTTTACTATAAAAGTAACTGCTGAACTTGTCACACTGACATGATTGACCTAACCATAATATTGTAACTGTGCTCCTCTACATTATCAAAGTGTGGGGAAGACCTGGCCCAAAGCCAGTGTATTTTTGGTCTCTATGGTGGAGCTGCAGAGTGGTGTCCAAATAAAGCAGTACAGTTGAGAAAAACTGGTGTGTAGGTCTGGAAACCTTTAACTCTTCTGTGTCACTTGGTGTAAGACAAGATACATTTATCCAAAATGGATGAACCAAGGGGAGTGGAGCTCAAACAAAGGCCTTGTATAAAGTAGGTGAGTGAGCTAGTCGTGAGGAACTCCTGAATGTGTTCTCTAAAACTACGGAAGCCCAAGTTAGGTGGCTCAGTTGGTTGGAGTGTCATCTCATACACCAAAATGTTTGCAGATTCAGTTCCCAGTCAAGGCACATACTTAGGTTGTGAGTTCAATCCCCGGTCGGGACGTGTACAGCAGGCAATCGATCAATGTGTCTCAAATCGATATTCCTCTGTCTCTCTCTCTCCCATCATCTCTCTCTAAAATAAAAAAATATATCCTCAGGTGAGGATTAAAAATAAATAAATAAATATAAACTACAGGATCCCTGGCCAGTTTGGCTCAGCAGTTAGCGTGTTGGTCTGTAGACTGAAGGGTCGAGGGTTTGATTCCCGGCCCCAGTCCGGGTGGTGTGGGAGACAACCAATTGATGTGTTTCTCTCACACTAATGTTTCTCTATCTATCCATCCCTCCCTTTTACACTATCTAAAAAAGCAATGGAAAAAAAAAATATCCTCGGGTGAGAATTAACAACAAAAACAAAACTGTAGGAGATATTAGGGCCACAAGGAAAACATATGAAAGGAGTCAACACATTCCTTTACTGGAGAGGGTATTGAAGAGTAGGTTTCAAAAGAGTTTAAATTTACTAGAATTCTAAACGTATTCTCTCTGCACTGGACTATAACTTAAATGGCATCTAAACTGAATTAGTCCCTATTGAGTGTCTACCCCAGCCTGCCGTGCTCTCAGGCAACATATCGGTTTTTTTTTATTTCTATGTTCAACTACTTCATGGCTCCCATATACTATTTAACTGAAGACAAACTTCACATCCAGGTTCAAAGTCCTCTACAACATGTCCATCTGTAACTCTCAGTCATCTTTCACTATTTTCCCCACAGCCCTACAATCCAACCAAGCCAAACCCAGAATCCCTCACTGGTCCCCAAACACACCCACATACTTTCCTGCTTCTAAACCATTGTTTGAATATTTCTTCACTCAAAATTCCAACAATCCACCTTTTGGACTAAAATCCTCCCTAAACTTAACAATGTGGGTGTTACCACATTCTCAAGAACTTCTAACCAAAATACCACAACATTCAATTTCTGCCTTAAAGGAACCCTCGTAGAAATTTGTAAAAATGATATTCTGCATTGCATTATAGGAATTTGGTATTTCTCTTGACCTTCCTACTCAATCTCTTCATCTTTATATCAACAGCAAACAGAGATATTGCAGCACACACACACACACACACACACACAGGGTGGGGCAAAAGTAGGTTTATATTTGTTCATATGAAAACTAATAATTAAAAATAATACAAGAATAAACTGTGTTTCACATAGTCACAACTGACTATAGATCTACTTATACCAAAAGTGATTAGAAAAGATTTTTAAGAAACCAATTATTTTATTTAAGTGTAATCATAGTTGTTCAGGAGGGTTTCCAGGGATGCCTTAAAATTTTAAATAAAAGTTTGTGGGGTTTTTTGTTTGTTTGTTTTTTAAATCCTCACCCAAGAATATTTTTCTATTTATCTTCAGATAGAGTGGAAGAGAAGCGGGGAGAGAGAAAGATAGAAATATCAGTGTGTCTCACATTGACTGGTTGCCTCCTGCATGACCCCGACCAGGGCCGGGGACGAACTGCAACTGAGGTACATGCCCTTGATGGAAATAGAACCCATGACTCATTGGTCCATGGGCCGACACTCTAACCACTGAGCCAAACTGGCCAGGGCTGAAAGTTTGCTTTTATGTAACCAAACATTTTATTATTCTCCAAGACATACGTTACCAAAATTAGGTTGGTCCATATTAGAACACAGCACCCACAGGACCAGTCACTGGGCCAGGCTTTATGGTACTAAAGTCTAAGGAAGATGCATGTGGAAGGAACAAGTGGACATGGAAGAAACAGGCCACTTGTGATCTTGTAAACATAATCACTTTTAACCCGCTCAAACTAAAATAATTGTGTTTCTTGTGATTCACGGTATTAGAATCCCAATGGACCCAATTTTAAAAGGGCATGGTGTAGCTGATACAGCTGCTGTGAGGCTGGGCCAAAATAGCTATCCTTGCTCGACCTTTTGAGCTTTGGATCAATAACAACAGGCCCAGATTACACTAAGAAAACTAAATTGCTTTTACCAAGTCAATTGTCCAACAAATACAAAGCCAGGCTATCCATCTATCCATCCATCCATTCATTCATCTATCTGTCTGTCTGTCTATGTATCTATTCACACTAGTTCATCTTTTATGCATTGCTGTTATATACATAGACACATATTACTATGTACTGAGTACTGACTTTGTGCAAAACACCATTCTAAGTGTTTTAAATATGTAAATCTCCCAACAATTCAATAATGTAAGCACTGCTATTATCCCATTTGATAGATAATGAAATCGAGTTTAAGTAACTGCCCAAGTTCGTACAGCTGATTTAAATGCTGAAAAATTTCCGCCAGATGCCAAAGCCTTAGCCACTCTATGATACAGAATTTTGTTTTCTTCACAGAGGTTGCGGAGGTCTCTGGAAGCTACTCTATTTCTAGAAAGTACCTACAGGTGCTTATGTAGAGGTGAAGACCCAGGTTCACATAACATAAAAGGCAACCTGGTATGTTTCTATAACACTAGCTATAATATTGGAACTACTTCTTGAAGATGAAATTGAGAAGTTAAATTTAAAGCACAGAACAGGCGCCTAGCTAGCAAGGCAGTCCAATGGGTGTGGGTAAGGATTTCCTCATTGGCCAGGAAAAACAGTCCGAGCGTTAGCAGGGGAAGATTCTGCACCAGGCGCTGTAGCATAGGCCTCGAAGGGCATCAGTCAGAATGGCGAGAATGGAAAATGAATACAGTTACTTCATCAGGCTTTGGAATGAAGAGAGGCAGTTTTCTTTCTACAGGAATGAACACACAAGCAAACAAAACCATGGGTGACTCAGTACTGCATTTTGTATCAGCGAGGAAGGAATGCAGTGACCAAGATGTTATGGTTAAACAACAAATGACTTTCCATGGGAGATAAACAAGAGTACTGAATACCACAGCATCCCCTCTGCATACTTTTAAAGAAAGGAACCGGAGAAGCTTCAATGGGGGTTTTATCTGATGACCCGATGAGTAGTTTCACTGGTTGAAGACTGCATCTTACTTTTTCTTTTCCAATGAAAGAACAATACAAAATGCCCTTAAAAAAAATGTATTCAGAACTCATGATATTGAAGAGGCCTTGCCAGAGGCAATAAAATCCAGAGAAGCGAGGTAGAAGTTGAATTTGGAATGAAATATTAGACAATACTTAGCTTTCATTCCAAAGGGCTGCCCTTAATAATACTGAAGCTTATGGGACTAACAAAGTTAGAATAAGAAGTAGTGGCATTCACTATTTCTAAAGGGCTGAGCTATAGCCTTCACAGAGTAAACAAGCCACATGGAAGCACCTGTGCCCATCTGAATTACTTATATGGCTACTTTTTCCACTGCCAAACAGCCTGCATGTTAAGTATTCTCTCTATGCTCTCCTGGGCCAGGTGCCAAGAAAAAAACATTTTGCTATAAACTCATTCTTGATCTCTGTGTGTTAGTGTTGGACTCTTTATTCTTAGCTACACTGTGGGTAAATAAGTTGTGATTTTTTTTCCTACAAATATGCCAAACCCTGGCTGGAATGCATTGTGTTGTCCTTTTACTGAAGGAGTGCTTGTATCATTCACAATGACCTACTTGAGGTTCTTGGCCTTAAGTAAATGTCATATTTAGGTGAAACTGGTAGAGGTCGGCGTATACTCTATAAAGAAATACTTTGACCCTTTCCAAAATCAGGCCCAAATCACTCCTTAAAAATGTGCAAGGAAATGAACTTATGTTTACTCCACCCTTACAAAATACCAAGTTTCACTACAGCTAAAAACGTCAAGCAGCTAAAACAATAGAAGAGGGATCCTTCTAAGTAAATATGGACCTACTTATGTTTTCCTTGTCACAGTTCCGGATAGGCACTTACATCTGTGAACTATATCCTAAGTAGGAGAGGGCAAATCAGAAATCAAAGATACAACCTGCCCCCTTGGAGTTTAGGAAAATAACGTTTCCCTGTGTTGCCTTAGTAAAAATAAAACACAGGCTTATGTTCTGCAAATATTATGATTAACGTTAGTATTTGGGGTAGGGGAACCCAGCAAAATAACTCAATTTGTGAGGAATTTGGGAGGTTTAGTCTGTAATAAGAAACTAAGAGACAAATGAGATTTATCATTAAGAGAATGAATTTTACAAATATTATTTCCAATTACGTTTGAACCCTAGAGCGGAGGAAAGTGTTATAATAAGGGATTTCAGAATTAACTAGCAAAAGAATAGCTTCGTGGATGGCAGCGACTTCCTGGGCTATGAGCAGAGGTCCCTCCCTCCCCTCTCCTGGGAAATGGCAGAAACCCCAGAAGGAAGTGTGTCTCTGCTCCCGCGTGTGCTGGTGTGTCACGGAGAGAGAGACAGTGTCCTCCCTTACCTGCACAGGTCTTCCCGTCGTAGGTCTCGCACACCCACTCGTGGCATTCACACAAGGGCCCGAAGTACACGCCTGGCTCGTTCACGTGACAGATGCAGACCCCGCAGTCACACCGGCCCCGGCCGTGGCACAGAGCGCCCCCTGGGGGCTGCCCCGGCGCCCGGCACCGTCGCTCGGACTCAGCCCGGGACAGCCGGCACGTGGCACCTGGCCCGCTTCTGCATAGGGCGACAAACACAGCAGGGCCCTGGTCAAACACGGACACTGCTCCTACTGCGCGGAGCCCACGTTTCCTCCCAATGTCCACCCAGATGGAGACATAGAACCCCTGATGCCCCACATTTCTCTGGAGGCCAAGGTCCCTCTAGAAATGCTGTGTTATTCCAGGCAAGAGTCACCACCCATAGGCTATCACCTGAGGCATGACCATGACCCAGAATGTCTAAGCGATGACCTACCCACCTAGGAATAAGACCACCCTCCAGTTGGACAGAGTGATCCAGTCCTGCCTTTTGAAGTTTGTCCCCGAATCTTATATGCACAGTTAGATAAAATACACATCAATCCCAAGTATGACACTTAGCTGACTTTCCAGTTTTGTTTGGAAAAGTTCCATTATTGCCTGATGGCCAGAGACAGTTATTTTATAAAAAAGAAGAAATGAATGTATAGAAAGTGCTATACATGTTATGATAGCATAGGGCAAAATGCTTTCTAACGTTGCAGTGAGCGGCGATTATAAACTATACTTTTAAAAAATTTAGCTTTGCAATGGGCCTCAACATCTCTTACAAAATATAATACAGACCCATGAAACAATTCAGCCTTATAGGCTATGAAAACTTGTAGATACACATAGATAGAACTACCTTTAACTCATAGCAGAAATTCCTCCTGGTATACGTTGCATAGGAGGGACTTAATTACTTATTCAGTGATTCTGTTTTTCCCAAGTAAAAGCAAAAGGACAGAGGAGAAGCAACGCACAGCATGGATCTAAAGAAAGGAACAGGAGCAGGTTGAAAACAGTTCATCCTGTGTCCAACCTCCTTAACTGCTGTTGGCGTAGGGCAGCCATCCTGCATGCTTGAGCCCTGCCACACAAAGCAGGGCAGGTCTGCCTTGAATAACAAACCAAACTTACCTCAGAGATGGCGAGAAGTTTTGAGGAACAGCTGACAGCCCCGCGAGGAGGAAGGGGCACGCCAGCAGCAAGAAGTTCCCGAAGCCTGCGGGAGGCATGCTGAGCGCCTGGGCTGCGGCAGAGAGCGGTGCTTCTGCAAGGTGGGGCTCTCGGGGAGGCTGCCCCGAGGGCGAGGTGCCACCAGCAGCCGGCAGGGCAGGCGGACCCAGGGACGCTCGGGCGCGCAGGTCCCGGGCTCTGCCTGGAGCTGAAAGTGCATTGATGAGCCGCCTGCCTGCGAGGATTTGGGCAGCGGCACCGCTCTGGGCGGGGTGCTGGTGCCAAACCCCTCAAGTGGAGAGTCTAGGCAGGAAAGTAATTAGAAACAGTTGTACAAGCAGATGGTTTATTTTGACATTAAAAAAGAAATGTCCTGTTCACAGATTTGAGAAATCATTTCTTTCTTCAAGTATAGGCCCCAGAAATATTTGACAGGAGGATATTTGGGCTGGCTGATATCGAAGGGACAGATCAAAGCAGCTCCAAGATGTGAGGGTAAAAGGGAGGCTGGGGGTGTCGGTGCGAACACTTGGGTGGGGAGTTAGTCACCACATGCCTTTTAAGAAGATGCACTATTTCTGGCATGAGTTGTGAGGGGTAAACAAAAGTTTTTGACAAAAAACCTTTTTCTTGTACTTTTTCCCTTTGTTTTAAATTGTGGGTTTCATTTCTTAAGCCTTTAAAAAGTGTATCACGATTCTCGTTGTTCCAGCCAGTAGTTTATCGCAGCACTTTTTTTTTTTTTTTGAGTTGGACAGTTCAAATTGTGGTTGTCCCAAATTCACCCCATTCTCCTCCATGAATCAAGTATGAGGAAACAAGATACAGTGTCTAACTGCAATCCCTATTGTACTGAAACTCACCACTGTCATTTATTAAGCACCTACAATATGCCAGTAACTTAGCATATTTTATCTCTAATTGTGACAATAACCACACATTTGTTTATTCATTGAGCAAACATGGATTTAGCATCTATTAGGTAAGAGGCTCTGTGCCAGACAGACAGGGCATAAAAGGGAATTAAGGAGACGTGATCCCTGCTCTTGGACTCCAGTGGGTTAGTGGACATTACAGAACAAGAACACAAATATAAAAGGACAAAGCATTGCAAATGCCATGGGGAAGAGTGCAGTTATGTCTGGGTTACCAGAGGCACCTGATCTAATCAACTAGTGGCACTTGAGCTGATGGGTGAAGGATACATGGGAGTACGCTGGCTGAAAATGCGGAAGAGGTGAAAGAGGGGGAAGCATCCATATTCCCATTTTAAAGATCAAGAAACCAAGGGCAACGAATTACCTCTTGTTCAAAAGTGACTGACTTGCTCAAAATCACACAGGAAGAAGTTAAAGAGAGATTTCAGCTAAAATATGTGGAACCTCAAACACCACACACTGTGCCCTACACTGTGTGGTCATTTGGGAAAACTGCTGTAGACGGTTGTATGGAAGGGAAGAAAACATTCATCTTTTGCTCTAAAAAGAGCACTTTGGATGCAATGGTTCCTCGTGAATAGAACCATCCGAGCTGTGATTCTGTGACCCTAAAATCAGGATGAGCTGTAACAGGATGGGATTTCTCCCTGTCATTTATATCAGCAGATATAAGACCACCCCCAGTATGTGTCTGCAAGAAGGCAAATGAAGGTCCTCAGAACAGAGACCAACCCTTTCCTCTGGCTTCCTCAGTTTCCATCTGCATCAGAAGAGCTCTGCCTGGGGCCCCTCCCGGGCCACACTGCCAAGCCTCCTGCAAATGACGTGTGTCAGCCCTCAGGCACAAACACAGACCTGCTGATGGCTGGATCTGTCATGGGGCAGATGGAAGGGAGGGAATACTGGGATGAGGTGGGCATAGCCAGAGAGTGTTTGGAGAGGCTCTGGTTTGGCAAGTTCCCTGGATCACATGAACTACTCATCTAGTGGGAGGGATACCCCCACTAGAGTAAAGATAGAGGGAGGAAAGACAGAGGGAGCCACTAAACTAATCATTCTCAAAGTGGGATCTGTGAACCAGCAGCAGCAGTACCTGGGAACTTGTTAGAAATACAAGTTCTCACCCTGGCCAGTTTGGCTCAGCCATTAGAGCATCAGCCCATGGACCAGAGAGTCCCTGGTTCAGTTCCCGCTAAGGGCACATACCTCGGTTGCAGTTTGTCCCCAGCTCTGGTTGGGTCGTGCGGGTGGCAACCACTCGATGTGTCTCTCTCACATCAATGTCTCTCTCTCTCTTTCTTCCCCCTTCTCTCCCTCCTGCTCTACCTGAAGATAAATGCAAAAGTGTCCATGGATGCCTGGATCTAAGGGTAGTGCTTATACTCACTCCAGTTCAAGTTCTGACATTATATTTATTCCTAGCCACGTGTAACTCTGAGGACCTAGGACCAGGCTCTCCTGCCAAAATCTAAAAAACCTTGGTGACTCAGAGAAGATGGGAATGGTATAAAGGAAGCATCCATTCCAAAGCCTCACTAGGAATTGAACCGAAATCATGAGATTTTTACTAAATGAGTCATGTATTCCTTTTTTGCATATTTTCTGAGGGGAAAAAAGAATCATTGTGAAATTGGGACCTGATGTGTGAACACTTCTTTCATGAATTAAAAGAAACATTTTAACCTGTGGTATTTTCATAGTGTGGTGTGCAATGAGGAATATTATCATTAAGAATGTGCTGCTGTGAAGTTAAGATAGTATGTACTGGTGACTGAAAGCATTTAAATGTTCTGATCATTATATTACTGTGACTCAAAATAATATTCCCAGTAAGTTCAAATAGTTTTATTTTGGCTGACTCAGTAGAAAGTCTTGGATACTCAAACACTCTGTCAAAATAAAAGAATTAACTTAAAATTTTCTCCTTTTAGCAAATTTTTTGTTTGTGTTTTTGTTTTTCTGCCAAAGTACTAAATGCCTTGGAAATATCTACTCTCTCTCATCTCCCAGTTTGTAGAAACTTCAAGGACACACATTCTGGTGAGAGCAGATGTAGAGCTCAGTCACTGGATGGAAGGCCCTGAGTTTATCGCTGACCCTGCAGACACTGTGAGAGCTCTGGAGAAAAGCCAGAGTGGCTGGATGCACAATGGAGGGAGCCTGGGAGGACCCCCAGTTCAAACTCAAATGAACTGAGAACATCTTAGTTTTTGAATGTAGTCCTTGACTCCTCAGGTCACAAATCATAGAATCTAAGGAAGGGTTCAAAGGATATTTTTTATTTACTTATTTATTTTTTTCTTTATTAATTTTTAAAGAAAGGGGAAGGGAGAGGGAGTGAGAGATAGAAATACCAATGAGAGAGAACATCTATTGGCTGCCTCCTGCATGCCCCCCAATGAGAATTGGGTTCATAACTTGGGCATGTGCTCTGACCGGGAATTGAACCAACGACTTCTTGGTGCATGGGTTGATGCTCAACCACTGAGCCACACCAGCTAGGCAAGGGATATTTTTTAAAGGTCGTCTAATAGCCCTGACCAGGTAGCTCAGTTGGTTAGAGCAGCGTCCCAATATGCCAACGTTACAGGTTCTATCGCCAGTCAAGGCACATACAAGAATCAACCAATGAATGTGTAAAGAATCAGAATAACAAATCAATGTTTCTCTCTCTCTCCAAACAAAAAAAATCAATAAATTAAAAAAATAAAATTAAAGGTCAGCTAATCCAAAACTAAATTTGTTGACAATATACAATGCAACTGCCAAATGAGTAGGTAGACTCATTAACATTCAGAAGAATACAGCCCTGAAGTTTTTCACCCCTTGGTCTCAGATCTACTCCAAGAGGTCATTTAATAAAATAGCCTGGCCATGGCCTTGCTGACAATATTTTAAGTTATTATATGTGTGTATCCCAGTCCCATTATACTCCCCAAATAATTCTACACTTGTCAAAAGACACATTCTCATTTTTATCATCACTTCCTCGTGTATTGCAACTTCAAGCCTTCAATACTCTGATTTTCTGAGTGTTTTTGCTTTGTCTGGTATGGATGCTTCTCTAAAGTGTAATATGCACAACTGAGAGCATTAAGTAGGGGTGGTCTAATGTGCGTGTGGAATTGTTCTTCTGTAAACTGGCTCCTGTACACAGAGTGTAAGGAGAGCCCAAAGAAAGAGACCACTCCAGATGCATAGGTGGCAGTTTAATAACAGAATTGAGGCTTGATTTGGGTCATTGCTATAAGACAAGTAGCTCTCTGCACCCACATGCTAGAATCTTAAAAGTTTATATAGAGGCCTTTACTGAGTTCAGTTACATACACCATCCAGATGGTCTCAACAACACATTGCTCTCTCAAGGCTATATCCTTGAAAATTGTTCCCACTGTGGTAACACTGGGCAGAAGTTATATACCAAAGACAAGGAAGGGAGGGAGGAGCCTCCTATTGCCTGGGTCTAATTCATAGGTTGGTACTTTCAGCACTCAGTTCATATACTGTGTTTCTACTAATACATTGATGATCGAGTTAACTTTTTGACGGTCTTATTACTCCAGTCGTGGACTTTTACAAGTATATTTCCCCCCAAATAAAAGTTGTTATTATCTATGTTCAATTTTATGTATGTTCAACTAGTTTATTCAGATAGTCAAAATTATTATAGATACTGTTTTCATATTTCTTTCACCCTTCAAAAAATAATTATGATGAGTACATTTTATCCAAATTATTGATAACATGGTTGAAAAAAATATGGCTGAGGACAAAGCTTAGGTGGGAACTTTCTTAAGACAATAGCAATTCCTTAATCAAACACACTGAATAGGCAATCCAACCACTTACCAGGTTTCTGAGTTGCCTGCAATGTCTTCAATATGTTCACAATAATCCTATGAAAGATCCCAATAGTTGCTTCAGTAATCTTAGTTTACCAGGTAAACTTGGACTTTCATACTTTTTCTGCCAATACCCACAATTGTGCCCCACAGATATTATATACTTAACACATATTTTGGGCATGAATAAATTCATTGGAAATGATGCACTACTTGAATAATAGATCTTTATGTAAACCAACAAAAAATTTAGATGACACAATGGATTCTGGATAATTTGTCAGATGGCATTTGTAAACTTTAGTATCCTCCTGATATCATGTAGCTACAACATGAATGTATATAACACCAGATCCTTTTTCTATATTCTCAATTTTTGTTGATTATAACATTTTTACCTAATTACTATAGCCATAATCCTGAGAGTTATCTTTGGTTTGGCTCTACAATTTACCTAAATTATCTACTAAATGCCTGAATCATGTCGATCCCTTTTCTTAGTAATCTAGCCTCCCACTTCAACATCTTTATTTTATTTGTACACCACTGCTATAGACTCCCAACTGGCCTCACTACATTTGGTCTCATCCTTTTGTGTCTACCCTTACCCTTATCCATTTCCTATTGAAACATATTTTAATAGTTTTCCATTGTTTATAACATAAAGCTCAAGTCCTCTATAATTTCATACAAGACACTTTATGTTTGGACTCTGTCTCCATAGTGCATGCTCCACCCAGATCGCCTCTCCAGGGCCCATGCACCCATTCCCCTGGCTCATGGCAGTGCCAGCTGCTGATGCCTCACAGCTGCACCCTTCACCAGGAATTGCCCTGTGTGTCAGGAGCAGCTTCCTCCAAGGCTGATCATTCAGATGCAGGACAGTTCCCTCATCCCCATTTGCAACAGTACTGACATCTTTCCATCCCCTTCTACATGGAAATTGTAGAGCTGGACAGCTTCATCTCTGTGCTTTACGTCAAGCAAGAAAGACACAAATTAAAGGCAACAAGATGTGTGAGGTGTGAGGCTAAACAAGAAGCTTTTTTAGAATTATTTATTTTAAGTATTTTTTCCTTCCTCCTTTTTTCTCCTCCCTTCCTTCCTCTGTCTGAAGTTGCTCCTCTGAAGCACTTTTAATCTGTTTTATTTTCTTGGCAACTCTGATTAGGGTCTAAGATTATGTTTTTTCATTTATTTTACCTACTGTGTATAATCAATCATTCCCCATTTAAATGCAAATTCCATGAGCTCAGGGACCTTTGCTCTCTTGTGCTTTGCTGTAAGTCCAGTACCAGGCACAGAGTAGAATCTAACAAATATTTGCTTAGAGAATAACTGAATGAATGAAGGACTTTTAAAAGTTTGATACCTTTGATAAAATTCAACAATGTGAACTAAAGGACATTACTTCAGGTAAAATGGAAGAAAAGAATTAGCACACTCACTGTATTGAGATGAATTTAGGCTACTAAAATATAAAAAATCATCATGAAAATCATATTTGTCATGAAAAAAATAACAAGAAAGGGTATCTAGAAACTCTTATGAAACTCTTCATATGTGAGGCACAGGAACTGTTCAATCACTCAGAGTCAAGTTTGAAGTAAAAAAAAAAAAAAATCCTGATTTCACTCAAAACCCACTTGGATAATATTTTCAGTGAAAAGGAGGCTTCCAGGTTTTCAAATAGTAAAAGGTACACCAAAGCTTTCAGGAAGGCTAAATATTCCCAGGCCGCAATAAAAATAAGTTTAAATTTCCAAGAAAAAGAACTTTTCAGCTGGGCCAGAGCTGTGGAATAAAAAGGTGTTTAGTTAACATCTTTTCCAGACGTTAGCGCAGAACCAGAAGGCATTTTTTCCTCCCACGTAGTAAAAACACCTGGAAATATTAGGAGCCTCTGGGATAAGAAATAATCTTTCAGTCTTCTGAGTATTTTTGCAGTTCTGGTTGACGCTGAAGGGAAATTTTAGGAAAACAGTCTAGAAGTTGTTTTCATTGACTTCAGGGAAAAAGACATTGATCATTTCAATATTATTTTATCCTAACTAATAAACTCTTAATTTGTAAAGTGATGTTCAGCTGTTAATCAGTTTATAACAACTGAGAGGATATTATCAGAAACAGACAAGTGGAGAGAACACCGAACTATTTGTTACAAGGAGGGTTTCTGATGCTGGCTGCGTCATCCCAGAGCTGCCTGAGCTTGGCTGAATACCTCAACCTGCTGAATTTCAGTTTCCAAAGCGGCATGGTTGAGGGGAACATTGGTTCTCTCCAACTTTAATTTCTGTGTTTATATTTTCTCTAAGAAGATGTTTGTACAACGTCTTCCTGTAATAAAGGGGAAAACAGGAGTGTGTGTGTGTGTGTATATATATATGTTTACATTTGCACATACATTAGGGAGGAAATAGTGAAAATTAGTAGTTTTCTGGTAATAGACATTTATATTGAGCTATTTTATATAGCAAACATGTTCAGAAGTTAAAAATTATTTCATTCATGTACGTTTTCATTTGAACTCTCTGGGGGGCCTTTCCCACTACACAGGCTGGTCTCTGAAGCTTTTTGTACTCCGTAGCCTCTCAGCCTCCTCCTCGCTGCAGCACCATCCCGGCTCTTTTTGCAGTGCATACCATTCACTACTATGTCCATTATTTTCAGTCTTATTCCAACATGAGTAGGATCAGTTCTCCATGCATCGAGGGAGCAGGGGCACCAGACGAAAGAGAGATCATCTAGGTGAAGAGGGAAGCTTGGCGGCTCACGTACTGTTGCCTGGGTCAGGAGCCTCACCCTGACTGTGTTGTTGAGACACGGAGAAGTGTGATGGGAATAATAGTGGTATAGAAGCCCATATCAAAGCTAAGCATTTTCCCACAGCAATATGCAATTTACAAAACTGAAATTATAGGTATAAAAGATACCATACAAATTTGGTGCAATTTATTTGACTAAGCAACTAGTAAAAATTTTGTCTAGATAATTGTCAGCAAAACTTTATTCTTATAAACAATGAAGAAATTCCATCACATTTTATTTGACATAAACCTGTTAATTAATCTAGATAAATTAGTGTAAATGGGATATGAATTGAATTGCCTGAGGAAAAGTGAGAGGGGAAATGAGGCCAGTAACCAAAAGGAAAAATAACCGAGTAGCTGACGGAGAACTGTAATCATGCAGCCAGTTTTTGAAAAGACAGCAGCTCATTTTCTCGTCTGTGAGTAACTCGGTCGATGACCTCTTCCTTCACCTTCTGCTTCCCTCTTGACCACCGCAACATCCGAAATTACACTCACCTCTCAAGCTCTGGTTTAAACAGTCAAACAACTTGCTAAAGGAAGGGTATGGAGATGCTCCAATATTTAAGTTGAATGAAAGAACACCTAGTTACCTGAAAACAAGTAGCAGGAAAGGAGAAAGGAGTAACTGAAATGGAAAAAGGAGGGGTGCAGGACAAATTTTGCGAGGTCTGCCCCTAAATCAGTTGCGTTAGCATTGTAGAGACAAATGGAGCTTCGTTTCAACAATTCCTAAAAATTCAAATGTCTTTAATAGTTCCTGGTGTACTCAAAGAGTATTGAACACATTGGAAAAATTGAGTCCACTGTTTCATAATTGCCTTTTTTTTTCCTCATTAAACTTTGTTTTAATAGTTCTCAAAATTCTGTGACAGATATTTGGTCAAGTTGTTTCCATTAAAAAGCACTAATTAAAAAAATAAATAACTTAAACACTGGCACACACACCAATTAACTCTCTTCCTAGGGCTATTTACAATTGATTGGACATAATTGTGGATAGAAAGAGACAATATATATTTCTTTTAGTTAATGATAAGACTATAAAATAGAACAAGAAGATATTAATCAAATGAGTTAACTTGTATATTTTTATTTTCATTGTGTCAGTTCTTCCAAAGAATTACTGCAATGACTTAAATACCTAAATTTTCTAAGATTTGTGAAATAACAAATAATTGAAAAATCAATCCATCCCCTTTCATTGAGAACCTATCATTTCAGTCGCTTCCCATACTGTATTTCATTAAATGCAAGGTACTTTTCACTGTAAAACTCACCATCATTTTATATACCACTGAGAAAGAAATAATGCAGCCAAATTAAAATCTAACAGATGTTCTTATCGGTTAGATTTTTTTAATTTCATACTTATTGAAAGAGATCTTTTAGGTTTTATTACAAGTGCATTTATCTTTCTTATATCTGTGTATTCTATAAGGGAAAGAACAAGTGAAATAAGTTGGTTGAGATGTTCCTAAAACTTTGCAAAATCTAACATTCACTATTCCACTTAAAAGTATGTGACTGTGTTTTTTATATCACATAATCTTCTGTGTCAATAAGTGTTGATGATGCAGTTTCACTTAAAACAACCCATAGAAAAGTCAAACCTTTTGCACTGAGTTACTAGCATATTTGTAGAGTGAGCCAAATTTTGGTTTCAACTGCTAGAATTTTGCTAAACTCATCTAAATCACCATGATCAACACTTGGTCACCACCCTCGTGGGTTCCAGGATTGCTCTGCTAGTGTCTCCCGGGTATTATTTCAAGAGGCTGACACCACTTTTGCAAGTTTCAAGATTAGGGCTTTGAACCTTTGTCATCATCAGACTGCTGGGCCAACAGACATAGCAAGATGTCAGCAATTGTTATTGATCTAATTTCAGATTTGTTAAAATTGTGAACAAAATAATTGCCTCTGAGTATCAACAAGATGTCATTTTTTAAAATTTATCTCTATTGGTGAAAGTATTATAGATGCCCCTCCCTCTTTTTTCTTACTTAATCCTTATAAATGCATGAGGTGGAATGGATTTTGCTTACAAAAGTCAAGCAAATAAACCAAGATTAAAGTACCAATAAATTAAAGATAAAGCATATGTGCATAAAGTTAAATTTTGGAACAGAACTGCTCTTAGGTTAAATGACAAAGAAGGCAAAATTTGTCCTGCACCCCTCCTTTTTCCATTTCAGTTACTCCTTTCTCCTTTCCTGCTACTTGTTTTCAGGTAACTAGGTGTTCTTTCATTCAACTTAAATATTGGAGCATCTCCATACCCTTCCTTTAGCAACAGTGACCTGCCTGCAATCATTCAGCTATTGATTCAAAAAACATTTCATGTTTATCTGTGAATGCCATCAAGGATACTAGGTTTGAGATACAAAAAAAAAAAAAAAAAAATCCAAGGACAGCACAAGAAATATCTTACACAATCTCTAACATTTATCATTTAAAAAGTGGTTCATATTCCATTCCTGCAGTCAGGGATATTGTGCCATTTGCTTCATAATTTTTTTTTTACAATATCTTATTTTATTTGTTTCCATCACCATGTTTCCCCCCATATCCTCTTCTACCTCCACTCACCACCCTCCCCCTACAATCACCACACTGTTGTCCATGCCCATGAGTTCTTTCTCTCTCTTTTTAAAAATGTTTTTATTGATCTTTTAGAGAGAGAGAGAGAGAGAAACATCAATCAGCTGCCTCCTATATACCCCCTACTGAGGATCAACCCCCACAACCCAGGCATGTGCCCTGCCAGAAATTAAATCAGTGACCCTTTGGTGCATGGGATGATACTCAGTCAACTGAGCTACACAGGCAGGGGTGAGTTATTTATATTTTTTTCTTTTTTTACTCAGGTCCTCTACCCCTCCCCAAACACCTCCTACTTCACCAAAGCTATCTGCCTGCTTTCTATAAGTCTGTCCCTATTTTGCTTATTAGTTAAGTTTGTTCATTAGATTCCATATATGCGTGAAATCACATAGTACTTGTCTTTCTCTGGCTGGCTTATTTCACTTAGCATAATGGTCTCCAAGTGCATCTATATTGTGGCAAAGGGTAAATTTTTCTTCTTATTTATAGCTGAGTAGTATTCCATTGTCTAAATGTACCATAACTGTTTTATCCACTTATCTACTGATGGACACTTGGGCAGCTTCCAAGTCTTGGCTATTGTGAATAATGCTGCAATGAACATAGAGGTGCATATATTCTTTTGAATTAGTGTTTCAGGTTACATGCTTCCATAATGTATGACATCTTTCATTTAGTCACAAGTACAGAAATGAAATACATTACATAGAACCCCGTTACAGAAGAGAGTAGTTAACCAGATGGGAGGAACATGATCTTTTGAAAATTTCAATTTGTTGGCCCCTTCAGAGACTTTTTTTTTTAGCTTTTTACCACAGATCAAGCTCTCCTCAGGACAGCCTACCATTGTTAGGTTAAAGACAGTGGTATAAGAGCCCAGCCATTTTTGCTCATTGTGGTATCTTCTAAGGGGCAATTACTGTGCAAGAGTGACCCAGGGGCTGGCACAGAGCAATGCCAGGTCAGCACAGCAGTATGATGACTTCCTTTGCCCAATCATGCTTTCTCCTTTTTCTCTGATCAGTGTTACTACCCTATCCCAAATCTGCTGTACTCTTAATTCCTTCTCAACATTTGCTTCCCAACATGCATATTTTTGCTTTTCCATCCACTTGAAAGACTCTTTTCTCCTCCATGCAGTTTAATCTTTGAGTTTTAAAGATCTACTTTAGTTTGTTTATTTTTCTTTTTTTGTTCATTTGTTGCTCTTAGTATATATCCCATATATGAGAGAGTCATATGTACACTTGAAAGCTATATAATCTTATTAACCAGTGTCACCCCAATAAATTAATTTTAAAAAATGATCTACTTTAGTTCAATGCCTTCCACAAGCCTGTTCATTCAGCCTTCTTCAACCCATAAGAATAATCTTGACTGTCTCAACTTTTGTTAGACTTATGGTTACCATTTTAAACTACTTTCTGCATTGTAATATAACTGCCTTATATGCCTTATGTTGTTGCATTTTCTCAGTATCTTCAAGGCATCTAGGTGACAGACAAAATTGGTGCCCTGTGCAGGCTGCCTCGGATTCACAATTTCTGAAGGTGTAAGAGAAGTTTCTTTGGTGTACTTACATAGACCAGCACCTGCATACCTTCTTCAGGGCACTGCCCTCTGACTATCTGGCCACTTTGTCAACAAGTGTGGAATCAAAAGTACCTAGATGTTTAATTTTACCCCCTCACCCTCTCCCCTCCTCACCTGTCTCTTTCCCTCTTGAAGCCAAGAACCAATGACTGTTGGTTGAAAACCCAGGAAATTTGCCTAAATTTTGACAACTCTTGAGGTGTAAATTATAATCCAGCATTCCCCAATGTAATTCTGGTAAATCCTATTCTCCACGGCAAAAGTCATCTGCCTAAAATTGTGCCTAAAGGTGCACAATTGAATATATCTTCTTCTTCTCCCTGTCTTGCATCCTCCCCTTCCATGTCCGTCTCCTCTCTAGGCACTTGTTTTAAAATTAATTGGGCACAAAAATTTGCTTCTGGAAAAATCAAACTAAAAAAAAAACATATATCTTTTCTGTGTACTGCATGTAGCAACTAGTATTGTGTAGGATATGTTAGTTTGAACCATATAAGGTTGCTGTTATTCAAATATTTATGACCAATAAACATGATCAGTTCTAATGATCTAGTAGTTGTGGCTCAATATTGAATGATTGATCAAGAGAAAGTGAGTTTCGTAATTTAGAGGAAAAGTGGTTAGGCTAGATTCAGCAACTGCCATTGTAAATAATGATTATATAAGCACATACACAAATACATGGTAAAATTCATGATGAGCAATCATTTTATTGCACTTGTAATCTGACAAGAGCAGGAAATAAACTTAAGTCAAAGAAGAATATTTTTGGTGACTATTTGGAAAAATTAATATACTCTTGGCCTTTGAAAACAAGAAAACCATTTCCTGAGTACACAAATTTAGACCAAGATTCATTACATCATGGCTTAGTGTTACATAAGCACAACAACTAGATTATGTTCATAATGCATAATTTTGTGTTATATAATATCAAAATTTACAGCTAGAACATTTGTATGAAAGTTTTCACTGAACATTTTAATGTAAAAAGGACAGAGTAATTTTTTATACAATTTAATTATCATCCTGCCTACATGTAGATGCTAAATCCAATGACATTTGAAGGCTTTTTCCAGTTCTTCAATGTGAGACTCTTTTGAAGACTAATGAGGACATTATTATTCAACATCATCCTCTATTTTATTTTCACACTTAAATAGGAAACTTTAGTTCCCTGGTGGCTTAGTAATTAGACATTATCACGGCTGTGTTTTGAGATTGATTTCTGGTCAAGGAATGGAAAATTTTCAGTTCCCAATACACGAATATTTGTCTCACCCAAAATACCTATTAGATCAAAGAAAAAATTATTCACACAAAACATTTAAATTTTTAACAAATAAATTTGTGAACTAATTGGTATTTAGTTAAAATTAACTAAATACCGATTAAGTAACCTATGAGGTAAAAAAGTAGTAGACAAAGCAAAATAAGGATGCAAAGGTTTATAAGTTCAAGTTACTCTCTTTTAAAATCTAAATAAGAATAATTCCCATAATTCTTTTTTTAATTTATCAATTTATCTTTATTGTTGAAAGTATTACAGGTGCACCCCCCCCCTTTTTTTTCCTTTATTGACCCCCCCTTCAACTGATGACTATTCTGTAACAATCAATTTGTGCTTAATTCCTTAATTTTTTTTTACTCATCCCTCTATTCTTTCTTCCTTCTGGCAACCAACAACAAGTTCTCTGTATCTATGAGTCTGTTTTTGTTCTGCTTGTTCATTTTGTTTGTGGATTCCATTGTTGATAGATATGCATTCATTGCCATTTTTATTGTTCATATTTTTTATCTTTTTTTCTTCAAGAAGACCCTTTAACATTTCATATAATACTGATTTGGTGGTGATGAACTCTTTTACCCTTTTCTTGTCTGGGAAGTTCTTCATATGTTCATCAATTCTAAATGATAGCTTTGCAGAATAGAATGATCTTGGATGCAGGTCCTTGCTTTTCATCACATTGAATATTTCTTGCACTCCCTTCTGGCCTGCAAAGTGTCTTTTGAGAAGTCAGCTGACAGTCTTATGAGAGCTCACATCTAGGTAATTAACTGCTTTTCTATTGCTGCTTTTAAGATTCTCTCTTTGTCTTTAAACTTTTGCATTTTAAATAGGATGTGTCTTGGTGTGGACCTTTTTGGGTTAATCATATTTGGGACTCTCTGTGCTTCCAGGACCTGTATGTCTGTTTCTTTCACTATGTTAGGGAAGTTTTATGTCATTATTTTTTCAAATAGGTTTTCAATTTCTTGGTATGCTTGAAGTTAACCCAGAGGTTCCTTACACTATCCTCATTTTTTCTTTCTTTTTTTTTTTCTTTTTGTTGTTCTAATTGGGTGTTTTTGCTTCCTTGAATTCCAAATTGATGATTTAATTCTTGGCTTCACTTACTTTACTGTTGAGTTCCTGTAAATTATTCTTTAGTTCAGCTAGTGCAATCCTCATTTCTGACTGGTTCTATTTTATGCTCTTGAGGACCTCACTAAGTTCCTTGAGCATCCTTATAATCAGTATTTTGAACTCTGCATCAAGTAGATTGCTTATCTCCATTTTGTTTAGTTCTTTTTCTGGAGTTTTGTTCTGTTCTTACATTTGGAATATGTTTCTTTGTATCCTCATTTTGGCTGCCACCCTGTGTTTGTTTCCATGTTAGGTAGAGCTGCTGTGTCTCCTAGGCTTGGTAGAGTGGCTCAATTTCATAGGTGTCCTGTTGGGTCCAGTGGCACAGCCTCCCTGATGTGGGCTGTATACCCTCCTATTGTAATTGAGTCTATATTACTGTTGGCAGGTCAAAAGGAGTTTACTCAGGCTGATCAGCTGCAAGTACTGGCTGTGACCACTGACCACCAACCTCCAACCACCTTGGAGGATCAGCTGTGCAGGGGCCCTCCACACAGCAAGAATTACTTCAGCAGGGCTCTGGTACACACTGAGTCCACCCATTGAGTGTGTTGCTTGTGGAGGTGGTTGGGTGGTGGTGCTTCGACATGGTCTGGCTGCACTAGCCCTGAGGCAGCCCTGGAATTATAGGCCAAGGTTAGCCACTACCTTTATTCTACCCAGGGCCAACAGGAAAAAGCTACAAAGCATCTGCAGATGGCTGCTGCTTGTGCTGGGCTTGGAGATGCCCAGGCAAGGCCAAGCTGTGAACCAAGGCTGACTGCTGCTAGTGATGGGCTTAGGGACACTTAGAAAGAGGTATGGAGCTCACTGACGCCAGATGCTGCTTGTTTGAGAGATTTCAGGAAAATGTGAAGCATGAGCCAAGACAGGCCATTCCTATGGTAAAGCCATCTGAAACAATTTGGGTGGGCTCGAAAGTAGGGTGGAACAAGGTCTCAGGGTGAGCCAGGATGATGGAGTCTCAGTTATGGCACTGTCTGCTGGATCCATGGGGGTGGGCTCATCAAAGGAACAATATCCTCTGCCAGTACTTCTGTCTGGGAGAAAGCTGCCCCTCCAGCACCTGTCCTGATGCCAAACAATTCAGTTTCTCCCTATATGTCTCTTGTACTTTTCAAGTTGTGGCTCCTGTGCTAAAGAAGCTCAGAGAGAGGGAGTCCTAGTAAGTCTGTGCACAGGCCCTTTAAGAGAAGCTACCTGGGATTCCAGAAGCCTCAGTCTCCCTCATCCTTAATTCCCATGGGGTTTTACAGCCAGAAGTTGTGGGGACTTCTCTTCCTGAAACTGGAACCCTGAGCTGAGGGGCCTGGTGTGGGACTGGGACCCCTTGTTCCTAAGGGGAAACTTCCATAGTTGAGACATTCCTCCTAATTTTTATTTGCCACATGTGTGTGTGGGACCAGCCCTTCTGCATCTTCAACCCTCCTACCAGCGTCAGTCGATGTGTCTTCTTCTTCTTTAATTTCATAGTTATAGAACTTCCATTCAGTTATATTTCAGGTGGTTCTGAATGATGGTTTTTCTATAGTTTAGTTGTAATTTTGATGTGGTTGTGGAAAGAGGCAGGTACTGTGTTTACCTATGCCACCATCTTGACCAGAAGTCCTACTGTAATTCTGAATATAAATAATTACCATGAAAGACAGTATAAAAATAAGAAAGGCTTCCATGTATCCATTGGAAAATATTAACATACAATAATATATCAGGTGAATATATTTCCCATATTTTCCTCAACTACTCATACTATTTAAGAAATAGTTGTGATTCTGATAGCTTTCATCTGTAAACATCTCAAAGTAAATTTTTCAGCTTACCATTGGGGTGAGTGAGGTTAAGTAGTTTTGGAGATGAACCGCAATGCATATTTCTTAAAACTTCTTTTTATTTATTTAACATGGTCTAAATGACTTCATTGTTTATTTTTTTGTTTCCCTTTGATAATATATTTTCTCAGTTTCCTTCTTTCTCTATAGATATCATCCATGAACAGAAGGACTATCAAGGTCTAAGAAATCTGTTAGTGTAAGATTTACTGGCTTCAGAAAGTAACATACATCTGATCTTCACTTATTAAACTCTTTTGAGTTTTTTTTAAGCCCAGATGGGTACACATACTTTAGTACCTGCAGAAATAATATGATGTGAAATCAATTAAATTTCACAAAGGGCCTTGCTACCATTGTACTGGGCTCAAAGATATTGTATTACTTGCCAGGCTAAACTACAAACCTTGGAAAAACAGATTGCAGTCATTACCTTCACTCACACAAGTAAACACAGAAAAATATACGTCTCAAATTACATTCATAATTAATAATCTCAAGTAGGTCCATAAGATTGCTAGTAATCATACTATTTTTTTCTAGCCCAGCCATTCCTCCACTCTTCTAGTTAATAATTATACAATTTATTTTTTCTCAAACCTCCAAGTCTTTTCTCTATCCTCACCCTCACTTGATGAGTTTCTTCCTATTTCACTGAAATAATAATAAAACCAATTAGAAGATAATTTCCACAAGCACATGCCCCCAAACCAATCAGGTCCTGCATATAGACCCTACATTCCACCTTCTTGTGTGTTAATGTGAATGAATGGATGAATCATCTCCGCTTCTAGGTCAGGCTAGCCGTCCTTTGTGTACCGAATCCCATCCCACTCTTCATCAGGGACACGCTGTATTGATTCCCTGTCTTCCTTGCATCATCAAGTTTTTCCTATCCACTAGATAAGCATAAAACACGTTTCTCATCTTTAACAAAGAAGGTCTTTACTCCACTTTCTCCTTCAGTTCCCACCCAATTTCTCTCCTTCAGTTTAAAACAAAATTTCTTGAAAGAGTTGTCTATGCATAATGTCTGCATTCTCTCTCCCTGGCCTCTAAATGATTGTGTGTACCAGGCTTAGTCCTGATCCCCTTCTCTTTTATGTTTACACATAAAAACAAAAACAAAAACAAAAGCCTCCTAAATTATTTCATCCAGTCTCTTGATTTAAATACCATCTCTATACTGAACACTCCCAGATTTATAACTCTAGCTCCTTCTCTGCTCCCAGAAATGGTCATAAATATACAAAATACACAAATGCTTGGCCATATATAGATATACCTATGTCTGTTTGTACATATATGGCACACATGCCTACTCAGAGTATTCTCTCTGATGTCTAATAGGCACATAAAATGTTACCTGTCTAACACCAAGCTCTTGTTATTTCCCTACCTCACCTTGAACTTAAACCTGCTCCTCGTACAGTCCTGTTCATCTCAATAAGTGGTAAATCCATTCTTCCAGAAGCTCAGGCCCCAAACCTCAAGGTTATCCTTACCTCCACTATTTCTCTCATAGCCCATTAGTGAATTCTGTCAGACACTTCAAAAAAGATTCAGAATCTGAGCACGTCTCACTGTCTCTACTGCTATCACTCCAACTCAAGCCAACATCTTCTCTCACCTGAACTGAGGAAGTCACCTAATCAGGTCTTTCTGCTTCTGCTTTTATTCCCCTTGGGTCTATTCTTAACAACCTAGCAAGAACAGTCTAAAGGATAATTAGATTACAACACTCCTTTGCTGAAAACCATTTCATTACTGGGGGAAATATAAAAGCCTTTACACGACCTGCACCCCACCCACTTACCTTTATGCTCACCTTGTTCTAGTTGCATTGAGCACTTTAATCTTCCAAATTGCCTGTTGTACCATCACTTCTGGCCCTTTGCACTCTATGTCCTCCCCATCTGCAATATTCTTTCTCCAAATGTCTGAAGAATCCCTCTATTTAAAAAAATATAAAGTTCTTATTTACTTTAAAAGAACATAAAAACAATAAACATATAAAACAAGACTGAAAATGTCTTTACTATTAATACAGTAGACAGGGACTATTTATTTCATTTACATTTATGTGCACTTTTAAATATCATTTGTACCCATTGGTTCATGGGATGCTTTCAACTGCCCATAATTGGAAGCCTAGTAAAAGGTGGTATGAACATTAATTCACAAAATTTCACATTAATTTCAGCAGCTCACCAATGACATCAGGGACCAGGTTCTTCTTTTCTTTCTGCTCCATCTCCTTCACACTGTTGGCTTTGGTCTTGTCTCTTCATAGCAACCAGATGGCTACATCAAGTCCAAATCTCAGCAACTCACACAACTACCCAGAATATCTTCAGGGAGTAAAGCATATCTCTGACTTATGTTCCTCTTTTAAGAGTGAAAAATCATTATCAAAAACTTCCAGAAGTTTACCTCATACATTGCATTGTCCAGAAATATGTCATATGCTTATGTCTAAAGCAAATACTGGAGATGAAAATGGAATTGACATGTTTGTTCATTGGAATTGGTGACTGGCTTCTGCCCTAAGTACATGGCCAAGAAGAGAGGGAACTAATTGGTCAGCCAACAAATAGCATCTGCTAGTATGTGTTTAGAAGAAATGTTTATAGAAATAAAAAGAACTTTTGCTAGAAAATTTTGGATAAGACTCACTCCAAAATCTATTAATTGTCAGTATCAGATTTTTTTTTTTTCTATTGACAAATGCATTTCTTCAATTTTTTTTTTCAACAGCAATCAACATATATTCGTTGAGTGCTATCATTCACTAGTCTTATTGTAAGTCCTGGAAACACAGAACAAAATAGGTCAAACGCCTACCTTAAAATAGCTGACATAAGTTGAAAATTTTTACTCAAGTATTTACCTCTGGTAATCTTTATATGTAATAGGGTTGAAAACTCCATGAAATGTGGAAGCATTTCTCCATAACTCGGTCTCTGGTGTCCAATGGTTGAATTGATGATGCACAAGGAGTTCTAAATAAATTTCCTATCAATTGTTCAATATTCTCTGGGGTACATGCAAACCTCAGGTAATTCTATGGTTTTAGAAATAATTTTTCACTAAAGTATACTAATGTTAACCCTCCCCACCCAAATAGTGTATTCTTCTGTGTACCACATTAAACTTAGTAAAATAATAGCAACCGATATGAATTCAGAAGAAACTGAGTACTTCCAAAATTCAGATAGAGTTCAGAACTGTAGCTATTTACATGATAAACTTACAAGACCAGTTACCTTTACTAGGTAAAAAAAAATAACAAATCTGGATATATAATGGGGAAGATCACAAAGCCAATGGTTATCCAAATATTAAAAATTTCTAACAATGACGTCTGCATAAAATGTATGAAACCCATAAAGGGAAAATACATAAACTTGATGTCAACTATCAAATTAGACATCATTGAAAAGAGAAGTGTGCTGTCTTCCTGGATGGAATGACAGTATTACAAAGATATCAGCTCTGGCTGATTTTGCTCAGTGGTTAGAGCGTTGACCCACAGGCCAAAGATTCGCAGATTTGATTTTGGTCAAGGGCACATACCTTGGTTGTAGTTGGGTCCTCAGCACTGGTCGGGGTCATGTGGGAATGTGGGAGGTAAGCAATCAATGTCTCTCTCTCTTTCTCTCTCTCACTCACTCTCCCTCACACTCTGAAAATAAATAGAAAATTATCCTCTGGTGAGGATTTAAAAAAAGAGATCAGATTAGTCTCAAAGTAACTCAAGTGCATAATGAAACACCACTCAAAATCTTAATTTGTTACTTTTTTGGACAACAATGGTTCCTAAGTTAATTTACAGAAGTAATTATAATATAGTTAAGAAAGTATATAAAAGTATTGTAATAATTAGATTTGGCAAATGGACTTTTCCTTCCAACTATTAAACGTGTTTTACAGGGGAAAGACTCAAATGGAACAAATTTTGTTCAAGTGTAGACATATACATCAAAACAAAGACATGATATCTCAAAATCAGACCTTAATTCTAAATTCAGTAAATTTTAATGGTGATGATGAAATAATTACTAACTTTTAAAAAATAAAACAAAATGACTTAATTCTTTGCCTTTTTCAGTTGCTAGTGGGAGTGGGGTTCTTGGGATCCCACTAGAATAAGCATTTCCAGAGGCCCTCACAAGAGGATGAGATGTGGTACAAAGCTTTATTTGCATGGAGTTACATCCCTGTGTGTGCAAAGTCCCATTTCCCTTCAATCAATCCTGGAAGAGGTGCAGCTGGGGATTCAGCAGAGCTAAAAACAAAGACATTGTCCAGCATTTCCCTTCCATGGTGGAGTTGAGACTGGCACAACATCAGGCTATTTCCAGCCCATCAGCTCATTGTGGGGTCTACATGGCTGTGGGCCACTTGGACGAGTGCAGGGAAATGCGCTCCCTGCAACAAGAGAGCCAGGAGCCCAGCACACAAGAGAGGGAATTCATTTGTTCAAGAGCTTAAATATAAAATCTCCCCACGCTTGCAGTTGCCATAAATTCTGGGCAATGACCCATTCCTAGGTGTGACTGAGAGGCAGGCATCCTGCCCTGTGTCACCCACACTTTACTGGGCATGCATCTAAATGGAAGCTTCCCTTCACTCCTTTCCTGTCATTAATAACTAGGTTATTACAACAGTATCATTATAAGAACAATGTGAAAAATCACAAAGAAAAAGGCTAATAGAGTTCATTGCACTTTCGATACATCACTAACAAAAGTAGAAATCATACCAAACCAGGGAAATATTTACAAACTTTATGAAAACGTTCACTGGCAATCCCTAACTTAAGAGAAACTTTTACAAATTGATAAGAAAAAGTTATCTTTTCAATCAAATGGGCAAATAATTGCAAAAGACAAGTCATAAAAATAGAAAGTTCATAAAAGAGTAGTTTAAAAGTACAAGCTCTGGCCCGGCCGATGTGGCTCACTGGTTGAGCATCAACCCATGCACTAAGAGGTTCCCAGTTCGATTCCTGGTCAGGACACATGCCTAGGTTGTGAGCTCAGTCCTCAGTGGGGGGCGTGCAGGAGGCGGCCAGTCGATGTTCTCTCTCATTGATGTTTCTATCTCTCTCTCCCTTTCCCTTCCTCTCTCTAAAATCAATAAAGAAAAAAAAATTATAAAATAAATAAATAAATAGAAAGTACAAGCTCACTAGTTGAGGCAAAAAATATAAAATTGTTTTGTGCTGGGTTCAGCCTATCAATAACCATTGTTGTGGCTATACCAGCCCTTGTGGTTCTTATTATGATTGCAAAATGCCCTTCAACAGTAACTATCAGGAAACTTGGAAAAGATACAGGTTTATTACTTACAAGACCTGGGAATTACACAGCGCTCCAGGGGCCACAAAACAAATTCACTGGCAGAGAGAGAGAGTACAAGTGACTGAGGTTCTGCTTTTGTTGGGGTTGATGTGAGGTCCTAGGGTTTCTCAGGCTCACTCTTTATGGTGAAAACACATAAAAGTAGGAATTCAGAGCATGAAAAGTAAAAACAAACAAGTAGCCCAAATGATCACTTACTAAAATTAACCATGCTCTCCAAAACAAAGAAGCTTCAGGGGGAAGACACGGCCTAGCTCTTTATCTAGTCCTGTGTCTCTATTCAAGATAGCCCTCCTTGAAACAGATGTCTGGACAATCAAAGCTAAGTCCAGTGCTTGTATTACAAAAATAAAAATAAGATTAAAAAATCAAGGCTTACACTATAAAAATAAAACGATGAGTTATGATTTTTCATCATTTAAATTGGAAAAGACTTTGTAGACAATGATGGTGGACATTCAAACTGACACATTTGGGAAAGCAGTTCACACTCAAGTTCACCGCATGTTATTGTGAGGCTGTGTCCTGCACAGAGGCAGGGCAGGAGTGGGGGCTGAAATCCAGGCCTCACTCCATTTACCCCAAGCCATGATCCCTGCCATGCATTGAGTCATCCCATAAAAAGGAGTGTTTTTTTTTGTTTTTTTTTTACACACAGGCTAGACTAGTAGTGGCTTCATCCAAATATGCACAGATCATACCTTTTGCCACAATCAGTGACTTATAGAGAATTATTCTGAGAGACACATATACACAAGAACATTTATTTCAGCCGCAGTTTTTGTATTGACATCAGACTGCACTTCTCCATACACATTGCTGGTGAAGGTTTAATTCCAGGTGGCCCACCTAGATAGCCAGCTAAATCATGGGTTTCTCCTGACCAGCTCACAAAAGGATTTATTAAGTAAACCATGATAATATTAGCATCATAATCATACTCACAATTTACCTGACAACATCAATATTCTTACCATTTATTCAACAAATATTTGCCATAGAAAAGCTCTGTTCTCAGGCTTGGGGTTCAGCAGTGAACTAAACTAACAGAAGTTCTTTCAAAGAGCATATATTTGATATTTTGAAAATTAAAGATCTATGAAAGTAGGGAGTAAGTCCTTGAAATAAAACATTTTTGTGTGGTTTATGTTTTCTTCTTCCAATACAAGGTACAATCTCTCCTCCGACTGACTTGGTTGATTGGTTGCTATTCTGTATAACTCTTTACAAAAGCACTTATGTGCAAGCTCGAAGCTTAGCAAAGCATTTGATTTTAGCTCTAATTCAACTTTGTTATTTCCAAATTGTCATAATGACCACAATTTTACTAAATCAATCACGTGTATTTCTATAATCAATTATACTATTCTATTTCTATAAAAGGTAGGATCCAGGACTGCATATATTTCTTTATTCAATCAACAAATATTTAAGAGGTACCCAGTATGTGCTAAGCTCTGTTTCAGGTGCTGAGGATGGAGCAATAGCTAAACAGATAAAGTCCCTGCTCTCTTGAGCTTCTGTTTCAGAGGTGTAGACAATGAGCAAGATAAATTAATAAACTATAACTTAAAAAAAATTTTTTTTAAACTTAAAAAAAACTATGGAGAAAAGATTAAAAACAAGAATGTAAATAAGAAATATTGGCATAAAAACACTAAAATTTTAGATTGAGTAGACAGGGGAGGTTTCACTGAGAAGATGATATGTAAGAAACGAGGGAGTGAGAGAGGCAAAAAGATTTCTGAGGGAAAAATGCCCCAGACAGGAAAGAGCAAGTGCAGTTACCCTGAGGTAGAAGCATGCCAGATGACTCAAGGGGCAGCAAGGAGGTGAATGTTACCAGAGAGAAATTCCTGAAGGAGGAGTTCAGTAGGAGGAGAGGTCAGAGTGGCCACATCACATGGAACGGGGTAAGTGAGAAGACCTGGAATTTCACTCTGAGTGTAGTAAGGCAGGTCTCACAATGTGTTGAGGAGCAATTAGTTTTGTTTATTTCTCTGGTTGGCTGTGCTGAGAATAAACTGCAGGGGTAAGGAGAGGAGGTAGAAGATAAAAAAGAAATCCTGTCAAGTGTAGGAAGAAGAATGAGAGCAGGAAATGGTAAAACTCTGGTTATAGTTTCCTGAGAAGTTTATTATGAAAAATTTCAAACCTAAGAAAAATTGAAAAAATTATTCAGTATCCTCACCACCTTGATGCCACCATTAACAGCTTCCAGCACCTGCTGTATCACCTACCCACCCATTCAACTTTCTTCTATCCATCCCTCAATCCATCTTAGTGTTTAATCTATTTCAAGTAAATTGCAGACATCCATACATTTTTTTTTTGCCTAATTCAGCATGCATATCGACTATAGTTCAATATATTTTAGTCTTTTCTTTTATATGAAATTTGCATAAAATAGAAAACCCGTTAAAGGTATAGAACATTCTCATTGCTTTTGCAAAACCACCCTCATGCCCCTTCCCAGACAACCCTTTCTACACCCCAGAATCACACTCTTCCGATATTTTTCCACCACTATTTTTCCCTATTTTTGAAATTTATATTGATGAAACCTGACCTAACTCAATAATTACAGAGAAATATCATTCATTTCCAGATTCGGTTACTCAAGCTAGCCTATACAAGTAGGTCATTGTGTTAAACAAACAAAACAAAAAAAAACAACAACACTGTGTTTAAAAATATATTGTGGTATCCTGGAGCAGCTGACATTGGTGAAATAAATAGTCCAGGTTTGTAACATGATTAACGTATATCCCTTTTGTGTCTTATACAATAAAGATTACCACAAAATGTATTAAAACCATGGCTTTGTATTCTCCTTCTGTGACCTAGTGATAATTATTTTCATAAATTTATTGTTGTTTGTTTTCAAAGTTCTTGAAGGAATAGGATCTAGGTAACCGAGGTAACCGTGGGGCCTGGTATATGTTCTGGTTTGCAAACTTGGTGGTTCCCCAGGTGAGAGCTGAACCTGGTTTTCCTACTCAGAAGGTAAGGCACACCGAAGAAAGAGGCAGACCACTCCCGATGGGTAGGCACCAGGTTTAATAAGCAAGGGAACATACTTATTAGGCTTTTCTTAGGTGGACCCAAGATGAATAGATCCCAGCACCTGCCCACCAGCATCTTAAAAGTTTACATAAAGGCCCAAAGTTCGGTCACATATTCAGTCCAGATGGTCTCAACACCTCACCCCCTGAAGGCTGTGTACTTGAAAATGGGTCCCTCTGTGGGAATGGTGGGCAGAAATACGTTCCTCGGACAGAGCAAGAGGTGAGGAGCTTCTGGCTGCTGGGTCCAGCTTGCAGGTCCACCAGTGGTCATGTCCTCTCAGTGACCTCCCCCGACAGTATGAAGTCTTGTCCTTGCCCAGCTCTCTAAACACAGAAGTACAATAAATCGTTTTATATACCTTCGGCTGTGAATGATAGAAAATTATATTTGAAATGAGCCAACACTTTTATTTAGAAGATGATTTCAACATTAAGAGAGATTAAGTATGTGTAAAAGCACAGATGCTTTTCTAATTTTTCGGCAAATGCTGTGCTATGTGTACTATAAGCATGTTCTAGTGAATTAGTTGAGTCAAGAGCAGAGAGCAAATACCCTGATTTCACATTCCATAATGGCAACCCCACGGTGTGTGAAGTAGCAGCTTTGAGCTATAACACAGAGTAGCTTGAAAGTGCTACAGAGGAAAACCACCTATTTCAAATTGTTTTCTGATGTCCCCAAATGGAATGTGTTACCTGAATGTAAAGGCTTTGTTTCAGGTGACTGTTGTCTCCACCTGATAATGACTATTAATCATCTAATCAGAAGAGTTTACTCTGAAACAAAAAGGTATACTATCTTGTTCTGATCCAGATATAAAGTAGCTAGTCATTGTAAATAACTTTTTTCTAGTTGTCTGTTTGCTCCGGTTGTTTGTGCTGTCACTGGAGACCATAACTTAAGAGAACACTAAAGATCTTTTGATGTTATCATTCACAGCATTGACCGGTTGAAGGAGAAATAGCATGTTTATCTCCATAGATGTAGAAAAAAGCCATTCAACATTTAAAAAAATAACTCTTAGTAAGCTAAAAATAAAAATAACCTAAACTAAAATATTACCAATCAAGAAACAAATAGAAAATATTATACATCATGTTAAGTATTCAAAGCTATCCCTTTGGGATCCAGACGATCTTCCGTATCCAGTATCTCCAAGGTGGCCAACAGAGAAAGGCAAAAAAAATAAATAAAAATAAATAAATGTGTAAGTTTGAAAAGGGAAAGAAAAACAGTGATTTTTCCAGAGATCAGATAATTATGTATGCAGAAAACCTAAAAAGAACCCACATTACATCTTTATAATCCTCAGGACTAAAATTTTGCAAGGTTTCTGGACACATAGACAACTAGTAAAAGAATGAAATTACTAACTCCTATGACAATAACATGCAAAATAGAAAGTTGTCTTAGATTAGCTTCCTAGAAGCAGGGTCTAAGTCAAGGATTCAGGGGCATATGATTTATTCAAAGGGCACTTTCAGGAGAGAGGGAGTGAAGGTAGTAGGAGAGAACAGGAGAAGGAGCCAAGAAGGGATGCTGTTGGAGTCTACCTTCAGCTGGGGTGACTGAGAACTCTAGAGATGAAATACACTAAAGTTGGTCCACCTTTATGCAGAAACACCAGCTTGTCCATTTCTCATTGGTTTCAGACTATCACTTTCCCCATGGTGGGAGTGGGGTTATATCTTCTAAAATGAGGCATCTCTCATTCTGAAAAAGGGGACTAACATTAACCCTAACAGCAGCTGGGAAATGGAACTGGTAAAGAACCTCTGGGTATGGCACCAACAGTAACCAACACTGTCTACCCCTTCTCAGTGCTACTGAGATTTACTTGTTTCTCCCACAGTTTACTCCACTCAGGCACAGGATTCTGGCTGGTCCCAATTTCTGGGCAATTTACAAGGGGAGAATTAGTGATGTGAACAACACCCCCCAGTGCTGGCCCCACACTGATGAGTGATCATCACACTTCTTCTCTATCACTCATTCTGGAACCCTTTTCTCCTCAGCTAGCACTTTTGAGTGGGTTGCCTTGTGGTGTACCCCATTTCACCAACCTTGGGGGGGGGGTCTCAGCCCTTGGTTATTATGAACTTGAGATATTTTATATAATAAATGAGATCTTCAAGGTTATTTTCAAAACTCAAATATTTACTGCTATCTGGGAGAAGCTTTTTTTTTTTTAAAAAAATAGTCAAAACCTGCATCACTTGATTACTGACTGACTCTCTTAAAACACGATCTTTATTTTCAGAAGTCCACCCGTTCCTTTGAGACATCAGCTCAGCTGCTTCTCAGTACAATGCGACCTCTGTTTTGCTCCCAGCACGAGTACTTAATTGATATTATTGTTTATTCCTGATATCACAGTCTTCCTTTTTTTTCCCCTTCTAGAGTCTAGCTTATTATGAAAATATAATGTAAAGTAGAGAGAATGGTGAACTAAGAACTTGTTCAACTAACCTGTAAAGTATGCATAGTTGGGGAGTGCCATACTAACTTAGACACCATGTGTTTTTCCAAGTCATGCTTGTCCTCTGGCATCCTTCCCATATCATTAAGCCATTAATTATTCAATATGAGAAATCAATTGCATTTCTTGCCCCAATATATTTCTTCCCATTTAAATATTCGTAGCTTCTGTTTAAAGCGTGTATCATCTTTTTTTCCTTTATCTGCTGTTGAAGCCTATTTCCTATGACTGATTTAAATGCAAATAGGAACTAGGTGAAACATTAAATAGCCATGTGACAACCTTGCAAAGACCTTACATTTCACTCAGCAGATGGTATTTTACCACCTAGTTGCACTCACAGATTTTTAGTGCTTCAGATTATACAGCTACAACATAAGTGCAGGGTCTACTGGGATTCCAAAACTGCTCCAGGGTTCATATGATGATGGAGGTGCATAGGACTTATAGGAGAGGGAGGAGAGCGGGCAAATCTACTCTGTTCCATTAGGAAAGAAATGCTTGTGAATCGGTACCAACCCCTGGAACTGTGTTGCTCAAAAGGATACCTGTTTAATTAAGAGAGATTCTCTATAGTTGCATATCTCACTCTAGAGATACTTAGAATCTTCACAAAAATATTTAAGATCACCCATGTGATCCTTATTGTCAGGAAAACTTTGGAAAGATTGCCTTAAGGAAATGATAAGATGTAAGGTGTCTTCCAGAACCATGTAATATTTAAGTGATGAATGAATGCTTCATGGTTGCCTGGAAAGCCTGTTCATGAGAAGACAAGGACACCTCAGAGACATTCAGTATCATGCATCCTGCTGGGAGGTGTAGGAAACAAACTGTGTTAAACCTTCCCCAGGCCCTCCATCATCGAAATGTATCTGCTCTGCATAGACTGAATTCTGCTCATGCTAATCCATGCAAGCAGTGGATGTCTCCTGGTTGGCCTGTTCATATTTTTTAAGTAGGTTTTCTAGACCTTCATTTTTCCCTGTTCAAAATGTCTCTAACAGAGGAAATTCAATCATAGCCATATTTGGTGGCAAGTGGGCCATATGTGAGCCTTGAAATCACACAATATTAACAAATGTGTACAGATTAAAATCAATCTTAACAAGAGTCTTTAAAAAATTAGAGCATCTTGAGTAGTTACCTCAGTGTAATCTACCCATAAATCTAACAGAATTCTTCTGGAATCAAATCAGGTTTTATATTTCCATAGAGTACATGGTATTTCCCCCTAAGGATTTTAGATTTACTTTTTTAGCATTTTTATAGTGTTCTCAGCTGCTCACTATGGGTCCATTGAAATACCAATTTTAGGTGGAAATAATCAGTAGGGACAGATGAGTTAGCGAGGAACAAATATCCCATTTTCATCAAATTCTTATTATATTGCATTTCATAGTTACTTCCATTCCAAAGCACTTGTCAGATTATACATGTAATTTTCTCTAATTCATAATTTACTGCCCTGGTTGTAGATTGGCTTAGCTTTACTTTCTGTATTGTAAAATTTCTTGTATTTGATTGTTTCTCTCTGTTTGACAGTGCTCCTTCCCCATACTATTAAATACATATTTAGCTGTAGGGGCTCACTCCCTCAAATGCCTTCTGGAGCTGGGCATTGAAGTGGGTTTGGAGCAGGGACAAAAGGGAAGAATACGTCTTTCTAAGGGAGACACAAGATGCCTTTAACTGTTCTTTGCCATGTGGAAATGCAAATCTGACTTGGCCGGATGTTCTTATTTTTTTTTTTATATTAAACTAAAAATCTCATAGTTTTCAAGAAATGTTGGTAATTGATCTTCATGTGTCAAAAAAATATTTTGCTAGCCAAACAAAACACACCTCTGAATTATATTGAACCCATAGGGCAGTCATTCACTTTCATTAGATTATAGCAATGAGCATAGTTACAGGTCCCACTGAACCTGGAAAAGATGCTTGTCCATTGTCCCTAATTTTACTGATAAGAAAATAGAATAATGATGAGCAGGTAGAAGGAGTTAGGTGATATTTGGGACATAAGTATCTGTCTTTGAGGATGATTGTCAAATCATGGATACAGTGAGTTGCTACAGATTCCAGGATGGATGTACTGAGCTTCTCCGGGGCTGCTTCACTGAAGCCCACGAATTCCCCATGACTTCCTCCACTATCCATGAGATTGTTTGGTTCCTACATCTGAATTACAGATACTTACATAGCAGTAGTTCAAGGGGCAGAGGAGGGTCTGAAAGGCCTGATTGGTGAAGAGTGGTGCTGAGATCGGGAAATCTGTTGCCTTTATCACTTGATTCAAAAATGTATAAATATCTTGGCTTTACTTATTTCATTAATATGATTTTCTAATGAATAATTCTATCTTGAATTCCAAAGAATGATACACAGCTATATATTTTTAAGATACAAACTGAAATAAACTAGCATTTAGATCAAATAATTGTAGCAGTAACTTAAGATGATTAAGTTGGTAGTTTTTCTCTACACATTTTTTATAAGTTTACCATTGTTTAAATTACTTTCTATTGTCTGTTATTTAAACAGTTCCATAGGATTTATTTCATCATTTGTGTAACACAACTTTTTATATAGTTGGTCTTTCTGAAATCTTTGGAAATTTGAAAAAAATTATTCACATGTATTTTATGAAATGCTGATATTTTTCAATTTTCTTTAAATTATAAAAACTGCTAATATGGATAATAAAATAGCTCTAATATTGGCTTGAAGCGAATGACTTGGAAATAAGATATTTTAGATGTTAACTTAAATAAACATAACCAGAAAATACATCTTAAAAATGTGTCTGAGAGAGAGAGAGACTTGAGACTTGACTTCCTTCATCCCTTGGGCTACATCATTTTGTGATATGGAGCTGTTCTTTCTTTAGGAGTTCAGATTTTTCTTTTAAAGGGAGCTTCATTCAGTTTTCTCTCTCCTTCTCTACGTGCCTGCGTATGTATGATGTCTAAACCACAGGCAAGGGTTTCTTGGTAGACTGATATCTGACTACGAGGCAAGATGCCAGCCCCAGAGTAAACTTTCCAGGGAGCAAATAAGAGGATGATGTCCCTTGGGCCTGGACGTGGTACTCAAGATTTCAGGATCTCCCTAAACCTGTCCTGCATGGAGCCCAGGAAACAATTCAGGTATATTTACAGTGCAGTTTTTGAACGGACATCCAGCCTTATCCACATAACAAAACATTTTAATTTTAAGGAAAAATGTTAACATGTTTAGAAGACCCACGGTAAGTGTCGCTGATGCACTCCTTATGTAGCAATATCATACTCAAGGGTGAAATACTCAGATACTTTATCCAGTAAGACAAGACCCCACACACGCGCACAACATACGCACATGGACCGTGCTCACTTCTACACGGTGGCCTTGCGTGTGCCCCGTGAGTGTCTGTCTGGAGTGCACACGGCCGTGCTCAGTGAGCACGACAGTGACCACGAGAGGAGCTGGCAGAGGAGAGCCCAGCTGTTGCTGTGAGGCAGCCAGAGAAGGAACCTGCTTAGCACAGACCCTCCTGCTCCCCACCAACTGCAGCGCAGCCTCCTCTGCCGCTTCCTCCTTTCAGCCCACGGCAGCGCATGCGGCAAAGTCAACACTGATTTAAAAGAGGAAAAAGCCCTAGCCCCCTACCTCCGCGCGCCCAGGCCCCGCCACCCCGGTGGCAGCAGCGCGCGCCAGCACGCCGAGCGCCGAGCCGCCGCACCGGCCGGGCGGCGCGCACCGAGGGAGTCGCGGAGGTGAGGGGCCGAGTCCCCGCGCGGTGGGCGCCTCCCTGCCCGCTGCCGCCGCCGCCGCCGCCGCCGCCGCTGCACCCGCGGCACCATGACCGCTCTGAGCACTAGGGTTACAGGTTGGTCACGGCCTCCCGAAGCCCGGGTGCGCGTCGTCACCCTCGCCCGGGCAGGGCCCAGGAGGGCATGGTCGGGTGGGGGTGAGGGCCCGACACCGGGGGCGGAAGGGGCACCCCAACCTCGGCGGGAACGGGCGCGAGCCGCCGAGATGCGCATCCCTGCCCACGCAATGGGCAACGCCTTCCCTGGCCTCCGAAGCGCGCGGGTGGGGGCTGGAAGCCCGGGGCCCGCAGACCTCGGCCTTCTCCGCTTGGCATCGCAGGGGCAGGTGGTTGGAGATGTGGTGGATTCCTGGGGCTCTCCGCCCCTGAGGACGAATGCGCCGTGGTGGGAGCAGACCTGCTCCAGCAGGTTTCAGAAAGGGCCGGGGGCCTTGCCCACCCCACCCGCTTGCTCCTGCGGATTGCTCTAGGCGTCGTATCAGTCATTTTATTAATTGCCCTTGCTGAGCAGCTATCATTAGGGTGCCCACGCAGCAAACAACAAGCAAAACGGTGACCTGCCAAAGCAACACCGTTTTGTCATTAAGCCCTTAAGAAATTGGTGTAGATCTCCAGGCTCGAATCTCAAAGCAGGCCCAGAACCCTAACCAGTGGAGGAATTGCCCTTCTGACTCGAATTTTCCTCTCAGAATGGTTGAAAACTCTGAACTCAGATCCTGATAAATTCTTGAGATATCATAGGATGACTCCTAGTTCCAGGCATAGTTTTGCAAGGAATATATTATTAAAGGATCTGCATTTATACACACCCGGGGTCAGGTCTCTGGGTAATAGTCTTAATTTTGTGTTTGTCATCAGTAGGCCCACATTTTCTTGGTGGTGAAATGGGAGGTGGGTACCCGTGTCTGTTGTGTATAAGAAGGTCAAGGTTGGAGAAGACAAACCTGTAATTAAGTGGATAAACAGGTGGCTTTTTTTCTTATTTATTTATGAATCATGTTTTCCTAGCTACAACTGTGATTTGATTGAAATTAAGTAGAAGAAGAAAGAGTGGATTTATGGCCACTATCATTGAGGCAGACATACAACAGGAGTGCCTTTTTACATTCAGAGATTCAATGTCGTCAGTTTTAAATAAAAATCATGGCTTCTCAAATCTCTACAACAAAGATGTGTTTTCTCACTGGTTGGTTTTTAAGCTGTGGACCTTTTTGTGTTAGATTTCTCATTAGTCTATAGTGTATTTTAAGCCACCTATTGCTAAAACAGTAGAGTGAAGGAAAAATCAGGCTTGGGAGAAAAATTTTCAAACGAATAGGCTCATGACCTTTTTAGGTGTTCATAGAAGACTTGAGGTCTTGACAGAACATATGTGCTGCCACTGATAAGGACTATACTAGAAGCTCTATAGAAGTTGAAAAGGAGTCACATTTTGTGAGCTGGTGGTAATATAGTTATAACTTTGGATATGATTTGTAAGATATTCAAAAGAGGAAGAAAATGTTATACTTTTAACAGAAGACCTGTTCCAAATAGTATCATTTGCTTGCAGTTCAGAGAGCAGAAGATTTGAGTAGCATTTTCTTCTTCTTTTGGTATGGTATTTCTTTAAAATGTTCTCCATTTGCTTCTCTTTTTTGCATACGTTATGAGTGTGTGAGCGCACACACGCACATTTGGGCATAGGCCATTGTATCAGCATCATTGATAAATGATAAAATAAATGATATTTATCAATGATGCTGAGATAATTTTCGAATCTTCATGGCTATGCAAATTTATCCCAGGGGAAAGGAGTCACGTGTGGATTTATAGTTTGTGAAGAAAAAAATCATATTAACCCACAGCACTATATCTTCATTTTAAGCCAGACACTGGGCCAGGAGCTGGGAATTCAATGAGGAAATAGATAAACCCACACCCTAAGTATCTGTCTGGAAAGACAAACCTGTAATTAAGTGGATAAACAGTGAGATATCTTATATTCTATTTTTGATTTGTAAAATATGAAATTCAGCTTAAAGAATTTATGAATTACCCCTCAAAAATGGTGTCAGCATTTTAGAGTTTCACTATTATTATATGAATCTTACCTGTCTCAAGGATTTGTGCAAGACGTTTTTGCACCTTCAAAACTCTTTGTGTACAAACACTTAATATTTAATTTATCCTTTGAATTTTAAAATAACTGGACATGATAGAAATGACAGATTGTAGAGAGAAGAGAATAAACACCCATCGTTCTAACAAGCTAACCAGATGATTGTAATAATTGTGTATTTCAGCGGTTCTCAACCTGTGGGTCGTGACCCCTTTGGGGGTGGAATGACCCTTTCACAGGGGTCACCTAAAACAAAACAGTAGCAAAATTACAGTTATGAAGTAGCAACAAAAATAATTTTATGGTTGGGCGGTCACCACAACATGAGGAACTGTATTAAAGGGTGGCAGCATTAGGAAGGTTGAGATCCACTGGTGTATTTGCTGTGGCCTTTTTAAGACGGTGTGCTTTGTGTCATTATAAATAATGTCTTGATAGATTTTTTACAGTATATAGATTTATTTCCAGTAGATGTTATGTTTCTCATGATAAATTCAAAATTAATATTTCTTGAAAAATTGGTTATTTAAATTATTACAGATATATAATATATAAATTTATATATATCATATACTTTATATCTTATGGATATGTATACATATATTCAAGTTGGTTTCCTAAAGATTATAATTTTGTATGAAATGTTTTATATGCTCCCTGAGGTAGATCTGCTTTCTTCTGAGTATTTGTGGATCACTTTCCCTCTTTTATAGGAATGAAAGAAGATAAAGTAATAGCTTAGCTTAGACTAATGACCTTTGCACTATATAAAGACTTGTCCTTTAAAAATTCACCTGAAATCCAGATGATAAAATGCACCTCTAGAGTAAAACCAAAATAAGAATGATATAAAAGTGGTAAGCTGGAAAAAAAAAAAAAAAAGTAAATGCAAGTTCTTTCACGAAAGAGGAGTTTTGATCTCTAGAGTGTAATTATGCCTTTTGCTTTTCTGCTCAGATGTCAAATAAATGATCAAAATAACTGAGATGGTGAAAAACTTGCAGCCCACAGGTACAGGGAGAAGAATTCTGTTCGCTCCTAGGCTGTAGACTCCAAGGCATTTCTCATAGATTCAGTACAGATGAAACTGGACTGATGGAAAATAATGGGCAAAACTAAGGTTCGGGTCACAAATCTCTTTCTAAGAGAGTTGTACAAAAAAAATAAGGAACTACTTCTGGCAGAACCCCTTACTTTGAAGTAGTAAAGGCTAAAATTGGGAGCATTCTATAGCTAAGACAGAATTACTTGACTTCTGAAGCAATTTCTCTGTAAGAAGCCAGGGCAAGCAGGGCCACACCAAATGGAAAATGCTCGGATGACAGGGACTGAGTCCGCGAGTCCAGAGATGAGTAAGAGTGGGGTTCCGTGGAGGGAGCCCAGGAGAACTGGAAGATGAAAGGCTGGAACACTGCAGCCAAGGGGATCTCTGATGTGGAGATCAAGAGTAAGACGAATCCCAATTATGCAAAGGGAAGAAATGAAGAGAGGACGGCCAGGATGATGTGTATGGAAGACAGCCAACAGAGACACACAAATAAATGCTCTTTCTGACAGGAAGATCAAAGCCAATGAACACTAGTCATGTTCTAAGTGAAATACAATAATTATTTTCTTTCAGATGAAAAAAAAAAACCCAAATATGCAGATGAAGATAAGTTATCGTGGACCAGGAAAAATTAACAGAAAGTAGCCAACCTCTAGATATAGCTTGGTGAACACAGAATTTGAAAGAAAAAATTTAAAGAAAAATATCTCATCAGTATTCTGGTCAAGTAAAAAAAAAAATTGCCTATCCCCAAAGGGAAAATTTAGACTGGCTTGATATACCCTCTCCAAAATAAAATGTCAACAAGCAGTAAAATAATATCCTGAAAGTGTAAAATTCTGAAATATACAAGAAGACAGTTCTTCTATGATACTAATATTGGTTAAAAGGGGAATATAAGCAAATGCTACAAAAAATAAAAAAAAAGTGAAGTAGAAGTATGTAAATACCAGAACAATGGTTCAAAAGTAATTAAATGAGAAAAATTAAATAGAAGTTACTGTCTTTAAGATAATTATAATTACAAGCCTCTAATACTATGAATAGCTGAAAGTATTCTTGTGTGTATTTATTGGAAGACATGGTTCATAGATACAGTGTTTCTGCAAAGGGTTCTATGACCTAAGATGGGATAAGAACTCGTTTTAGCTTAGAAAGTAAACAACAAAATAGAACTAGAGAGGAAAAGAAAGAAGGTAAAAATGTGAATGGATTCATTAAAAATTAGGAAAGCTTAAGATCTGGTAGAAAAAAACTGAGAGCCACAACATTGTGATCTTTAAGGCATGTTAGTTTACAGCTATCTATAGGATGCATTAACATGCTGACAAGTAAGAATGAAGTCACAAATAGGTAAAAAAAAAAAAAAAAAAAGAATGGCAGTCAGTGAAGGAAGATGTTGAAGAAATTGGGGATATAATTCTTAGGATGAGTAACTGGAATCAGGTTACCATGATGGAAATGGAGAAGTGAATGGTAGAGATTTACTAACCGAACAAATGTTAACAGATCTTGGTGACCAAACTAAAGAATGAATGGGAAGGATTGATAACGAGTAGTCCAGGACTTCAAGCTTGGGTGATTGTGGGTACTTTAGTTCTTATTTTGCTATGCTTAAATAAAACAACTAATTACTTCTTTATCATTCAGTTAGTTAGCTGTAAATCTTTTGCTTCATTATTTTTTAAAATCTATTCTCCTTTATTATTTTTATGAAACCCATACATCAGAGTTTCCCATATTACTTCTGGAACAGAGGAAGGATTTAGAAAAAAATACTTCTTATTGTTGAAAATATATATCATGGGAGCCTGTATCAGACAAGATACAAATCTGTATCAGATAAGCTACAAATCACTGATGGCTGAAAATACTATTGAATATATTACAAAATTCGTCTGAGGTTTAAAAATATCATAGATAATGTAAAACTGGGATGGGAATTTTTCAAGCATGGAAACTTGCTTAACTGTTTTTCCCAAGAGCTATAGCACAGAGATTAAGGTAAACATTGTAAATAAGAGATGTAAATTTTCAGATATAGGGTTTGCTTGATTTGGAAACACCTTTCCTTGAATTATTCTTTCCATATCTCTCAATTCAACATATGTCAATATTTTACAGAGTAAAAAAATATTAAACTCTGGAGAGCCTAAAAACAACTTTCTACATTTTAGTAAATAAAAAATTAAAACATTTTTAGAACTGACTCAGTGGAACTAGGCAACTTTTTTTTTTTGCTTCCCTTCTTTCAATCAATGAATAGTATTTTATTTTTTTTTCTTTTAATTAACTGATTTTTTATTAATTAATTTTTGTTACAGACGTTTCTCCTTTTCCCCCCACCGATTCCCCCCTCCTCCTCCCTCCCTGCCCTTTCCCCAGTTTGTTGTCCATGTCCACTGTTCATGCATACATGCATATAAATTCTGTGGTTCATCTCTTCCCCGCCACCCCCCTATTTAGGGGATTGTCAGTCTGTATCCCACTTCCGCGTCTCTGGGACTACCCCCTTCCTCAGACTGTTATGTTCATTATATTCCACAAATAAGTGAGATCATATGAAACTTGTCTTTCTCTGTTTGGCTTGTTTCACTTAGGATGATACTTTCCAGGTCCCTCCATGTAGTCTCAAATGATAAGAGGTCTTTCTTTCTTACAGCTGCATAGTACTCCATTGTGTATATGTACCACTGCTTTTTTATCCATTCGTCTACTGATGGACACTTGGGCTGTTTCCAGATCTTAGCTATTGTAAATAGTGCTGCTACAAACATGGGGGTACATGTATTCATTCTGGTTGGTGTTTCAGGCTTCTTAGGATATATTCCTAGAAGTGGGATCACTGGGTCAAATGGAAGTTAAATTTTTAATTTTTTGAGGTAACACCATATTGTTTACCATAGTGGCTGCACCAGTCTGCATTCCCACCAGCAGTGTACTAGAGTCCCCTTTTCTCCACACCCTCACCAACACTTGTTTGATGATTTATTGATGGCGGCCATTCTGACAGGTGTGAGGTGATACCTCATTGTTGTTTTAATTTGCATCTCTCTGATGATTAGTGATGATGAGCCTTTCTTCATATGTTTCTTAGCCATTTGTATGTCCTGTTTGGAGAGGTGTCTATTCAGTTCCTCTGTCCATTTTTTTTTATTTTTTTATCTTCATCCGAGGACATTTTTCCATTTTTTGTACAGACAGAGTGGGAGGGAGAGAGAGGAAGAGAGAGAGAGAGAAACATCGACGTGAAAGGGACACATCGAGTGGCTGGCACCCGCACGACCAACCAGGGCCGGGGACAAACTGCAACCGAGGTACATGCCCTTAGCGAGAACCGAACCCGGGTCTCTCCGGACCGCAGGCGGACGCTCCAACCGCTGAGCCAAACCGGCCAGGGCCCTCTGTCCATTTTTTAATTGGATTCTTTGTCTTCCTTTTGTGGAGTTGTATGACCACTCTATATGTATTGGAAATTAACCCCTTGCCTGATATATCATTGGCAATTATGCTCTCCCATACAGTGGGTAGCCTTTCCGTTTTGATGATTGTATCTTTCGCTGTGCAGAAGCTTTTGAGTTTGATGTAGTCCCATGTGTTCATTTTCTCCTTTGTTTCTATTGCCTTAGGTGATGTGTCAGTAAAAATTCTGCTGCGTATGATGTCTGAAATTTTGTTGCCTACATTCTCTTCTAGGATTTTTATGGATTCATGAGTTACATTTAAGGGTGTAAGTTGATGGTCTAGTTTCATTTTTCTGCAAGTAGCTGTCCAATTTTCCCAGTACCATTTATTAAAGAGGCTGTCCTTACTCCACTGTATGCTCTTGCCACCTTTGTCAAATATTAATTGAGCATATTGCCTTGGGTCCATTTCTGGGTTCTCAGTTCTGTTCCACTGGTCTATATGCCTGTTCTTGTGCCAATACCAGGCTGTTTTGATTACAGTGGCTTTGTAGTATAACCTGAAATCTGGTATTGTGATCCCTCCAACTTTGTTCTTCCTTTTCAAGATTGCTGTGGCTATTCGAGGCCTTTTTTGGTTCCATATTAACTTTTGAAATCATTGTTCTAATTCTGTGAAGTATGCCTTTGGTATTTTGATGGGGACTGCGTTGAATCTATAGATTGCTTTGGGTAATATGGACATTTTAATGATGTTAATTCTCCCAATCCATGAACAAGGTAAGTGCTTCCACTTTTTTATATCGTCCTCTATTTCTTTCTTCAATGACCTGTAGTTTTCTGCTAATAGGTCCTTTATTTCTTTGGTTAAGTTTATTCCTAGGTATCTTAATTTTTTTGCCGCAATGGTAAATGGGATTTTTTGCTTAGTTTCTCTTTCTGTGAGTTAATCATTGGTGTATGGGAATGCCATCGATTTCTTGACGTTAATTTTGTATCCTGCTACTTTGCCAAATTCATTTATTAAGTCTAGTAAACTTTTGATGGAGTCTTTAGGGTCTTCTATGTACAGTATCATGTCATCTGCAAACAATGACAATTTCACTTCCTCGTTTCCAATTTGGATCCCTTTTATTTTTCTTCCTGTCTGATTGCTGTGGCTAAGACTTTTAGTACTATGTTAAATAGGAGTGGCGAAAGTGGGCATCCTTGCCTTGTTCCTGTTCTTAAGGGAAATGCTTTTAGTTTTTGCCCATTGAGTATGATGTTGGCTGTAGGTCTTTCATATATGGCCTTTATTATGTCTAGATATGATCCCTCTATTCCCACACTGCTGAGCATTTTTATCAGAAATGGATGCTGGATTTTGTCGAATGCTTTTTCAGCATCTATTGATATTATCATGTGGTTTTTATTCTTCATTTTATTTATGTGGTGTATCACGTTTATGGATTGCAAATATTGTACCAGCCTTGCATCCCTGGGATGAATCCCACTTGGTCATGGTGGATAATTTTTTTGGTGTATTGCTGGATCCGATTTGCTAGTATTTTGTTTAGGATTTTGGCATCTATGTTCATCAGGGATATTGGCCTGTAGTTTTCTTTCTTTGTTGCGTCTTTTTCTGGTTTTGGAATTAGAATTATGCTAGCTTCATAAAAGGAGTTTGGAAGTCTTCCTTCTTCTTGAATTTTTTGAAATAGTTTGAGGAGAATGGGTATTAGTTCTTCTTTGAATGTTCGGTAAAACTCCCCCATGAAGCCATCCGGGCCTGGGCTTTTGTTTGCTGGGAGAGTCTTGATTACATCTTCAATTTCTTCTGTTGTTATTGGTCTGTTCAAGTTTTCTATCTCTTCCTGATCTAGTTTTGGGAGACTATGTGTTTCTAGAAATTTGTCCATTTCGCTTAGATTGTCGAATTTGTTGCCATATAATTGTTCATAGTAGTTGTTAACAATCTTTTGTATTTCTGTGGTGTCAGTTGTTATCTTTCCTCTTTCATTCTTGATTGTGTGTATTTGGGTTCTCTCTCTTTGTTTCTTGGTGAGTCTAGCTAAGGGTCCATCAATCTTGTTTATCTTTTCGAAAAAACTGCTCTTTGTTTTATTGATCCTTTGAATTGTTTTTTTGGTCTCTATGTCATTTATTTCTGCTCTGATCTTTACTATTTCCTTCCTTCTACTTGCTCTGGGGTTTTCTTTTTGTTTGCTCTCTAGTTCTTTAAGTTGTGCAGTTAGATAGTCTATTAGAGATTTTTCTTCTTTTTTGAGGTAGGCCTGTAGTGCTATGAACTTCCCTCTCAGAACTGCTTTCACTGCATCCCATAGATTTTGTGTTGTTGTGTCTTCATTTTCATTGGTTTCCAGGAATTTTTTGATTTCTTCCTTGATCTCCTCGGTGACCCATTCATTGTTTAATAACATGCTATTTAGCTTCCATGTGTTCGAATGTCTTTGTATGTTCTTCTTGCAATTGATTTCTAGTTTGAATAGTATTTTAAAGGTGTATTCTAGACTAGAAAATTATAGAATAGTCAAGAAAAAAAACAAATTTTTTAGTAATTTCTTAAGACAAAAATTTTTTCTTGTATGTAAAATAGATTCTATTTAATTTTTAAAAGAAATTTCCGAAATTCTCAAGGAAATTTAAAAATAAAATATACTGTATATCCATAGTTTTATATAAAAATTTTTGTCTCAGATTTCTATTTTTCTGTGTTACTTATAACTAGTCTACCTAATTTCTCCCCCAACTAGTCGTGATTATGAGCAGTAAACTCTATAGGTGTTAAAATGCTCTCCTGAGCATCTGACCCAGTGATCTCATCACTGGTTGGGACCACTGCTGAGAGAGTGTGTAAGAATCACCTGGGGAGAGTTTTTTAAATATACCACTTCCTGTATTTCACCCTGGGAGGTTCTAATTTAGTATGTCTGAGGTGCAAGATGCATGGGGTTGAGAATGGTCAAAAACCCTTCGGTGGTTGCAATGTGAAATAACCTTTGGAAACTATTATTTTTTTATATTATAAACTCTGTTTTACACATTAAAAATTTTTTAAATGTTATGTTAGTTTCAGGTGTATAGTATAGTGGTTAGACATTTATATGACTTATGAAGTGATCCCCCCAGGTCCCCCAATAATTCTAGTACTCATTGCTGACTACATTTCCAATACTGTACTTTACATCCTCATAACTATTTTGTAACAGCCAATTTGTACTTTTTAATTCCTTCACCCTTTTCACCCAGCCCTCCAAACCCCTCCCACCTAGAAACCATCAGTTTGTTCTCGGGATCTATGAGTCTCTTTCGATTTTGTTTATTCATTTATTTTGTTTTTTAGTTTCTACATATAAGTTACATTGTATGGTATTTGTCTTTCTCTGTTTGACTTATTTCATTTGGCATAATACCATCTAGGTCCATGGAAACTACTATTTTAAACCATTTTCTTTCTTTGTGCAAACTTTGTGGATTCATATTACAGAATTAAGCAACCACACACATAAAAATAGATAACTCCTTTCAGTTTTTCGAATTATTTAAGTACAGTATGAAAAAGTTTTAAAAACCACTGTGTTAAACCACCCACCTTCTTTGTTCAACCTTTGTAGATCTATTACAAGGGTAAGCAACCACAACAAAAACAGGTAATCTCCTTTTCTGATTTTCATAATTTTTAAATGACAGTAGCCATTTATCAAAATAAAATGTCTTTCACTGAACTATTGGATGATGAGAATCAGTGAAGGCTTTGCTGCTCCCTGGAGGGTGGGAGAGCCTTGTAGGGACTACTCTGAGATTATCATATGATCAACCTGTGGCAATTTTTAATTCTGACATTTTTCTTTTAAATTTTTCTTACAGCACATTGTACCCAGAAATAACTCACAAAATTATAAATGTACACTATCCTTTTTAAACATGTAGTGAAAGCTAAGGGCTTGTTAAGTATATTTTCTGGATTTTCTGAGTAAAGGCTGGGGAAATGCTGCTCAGCTTCCGTGCGCAAACAATGGCCTCTGTTTGTGATCAATACTACAGTAATTTAGGTGACACAGATACAACTTCATTCCGTCTCCTACTGCTGGGATGCTTTAGTTTGGCACGCAGGGCGTAACAACAAACAGATGCTGGGCCACCATAGTCTATCCTGAATTCCTTTACCAAATCCAACAATTTTTAAAGGTCAAAGAAAATTCAATTTTCACAGTTAAAATAATGAAATCCTTGGCGAAGTAATGACACTGTTTTGAGGTATTTGTAGAAAGAACCAGAAAAAAATAATATGCTGCTTTTGGGGGTGGGAGGGATTTAGTAAGCAGATTCAATATAAAAAGAAGAACACTGTTTTTAATCAGTGTGTTGACAAAAGGAAAAGGGAAAAGAAGAACCTGTGTTTGGAGATGGTTTTGAAACATTTGGCTTCCTTTGTTCAGTAGCCCATCTTGGGTGGCCCTTGAAGAGCTGCTGAGACTGGACCATGGGTGTGACACTATTTTTGCTGGGCCACGTCCTGATTCAATAAGGGCCAAAACATGAATGAAGCACCCAGATGAAAAGTGCATTTGGAGAGAGAGAGAGTTGGTTGCTGTGACCCCAGGGGTCAAAATTTCAGTGATGTCTTAGTTCTCCTGCTAAAATGATCTGCTCTGCTACATCACTGGGCAGATATGGAACTCGGGCTGTTTAAGAGAAAAAACAACCCAGCTGCCTTTCCTCCAAACAGAAGCCTGGTTAGAGAGAAGGAAAGATGCATCTAGCCCATGGAGGTTCATGAGCAAATGGGACTAGTGAGAGGCTTGCTTGAGAGTGGCTTGGAAGGACTGTCATTGTAGTTCTAGGGGCAGTCGTGCTCTCATTTAATTTCATTATTTAGACTTCAGAGAAGCAAGAATTGAAAGACTCCTGTCTCTGACCCCTGCGAAAGAAGGTTCTGTTCATAAAGCTATGGAGAGATCAGACTGAAAGACGTGGACAACTGACTGTCACAGGGATAAAGGTCAGAAAGTGACCTCAGGCAGGGCACCTACTTTCTCTGAACCTTAGTTTTATCTGTGAAATGGGAATAATAGAACATCTGTCTCACTGGGGCAGGGCAAAAACGTAGAGGAGGTAATCCACTCAAAACTCTTAGTTTCACACATCATAAATTCCCAAGAGACATTAGATATGATTTGTTTAAGATTAAAAATGAATGATTTTCAGATTTTACTTGTCTTAAAGAATTATAAATGAAATTTATCATTGTTGCAAAACATTTTAATTTTACGAAAGTTCTTGAGGTTCAAAAATAAGAATCAAGTTATCCGCCTGTTCTCTCCCTGACTTACCTAGCTTTGTTCTCCCAACAAAACAGACTCCCTGGGTTCTAAGCTTGCTTCCAGCTCATGTGGATGTGGGCAAGTTTGCCTCAGACTTTCAATCTGTACAATGGGGATAATACTAAAAACTTCAGAGACGTATAAAGGCCTTGGAATAGTGCCTGGCACAGAGTTAGCTTTCAATAAATGTTTGTTTTCATCTTTCAAATGAAAACAAAAAAGAATATATAATGTTAAACTTGATTCTTTTCTAAAATTGAATATAGTAGTTGATGGACCACCATCCTACCCCAAGAATTGATAAAATGCATAAAATTAGGAGCAGTTTCAAAAGTGTGATAACTTTTACCATGGGAAGTTTTTTGGGATGTAATTTCTTGTAAACTTTCAGACAGTCCAGAAGTCTTTTCTTGAAACTCCATGATACGTAGTCATTCTCTCTGAGAATATTCAGAAAGGAACCTCTCCAGATAGCCCAACACATTATTGGACGCTTTTAGATTAAACACTTCTTTTCATTGCGTAAATAGCTACCACGTGCTAACTTCCATTGATAACGTCCATTTAGTCCAGATTTTCCTTGCTGGGAGAGCAAACATACAAAACAAAATCACCCCCTTGCTATGTGCTGAACTTTGGGTTATTAGTGTGACAGGACTTCCCTCAACACATGCCTTCTTTCTGCTCTAGTACATTCTCTGCAGAAAGCATACTATCTTTTATCCATGTGTGATAAGTGGGGTCTGTTTTCTTGTTTTCACATTCTCAGCATATGCAGTCAAGACTTTATGAGATTAAATTAACTCTAGGAAACTAAGAAATCTGTCATATTTAGGAAATTAAGACAACTTTCTCTTTACTTCGTGATACAAGATTGGAGTTAAATGCTTTTTTTTTTCTCATTTTTTTTCAAAATTCATAATAAAGATAAAAGCATAATAGAATATGTTTAGGATTCACCTTCAAGGAAAAAGGCCAGATGAATAAATAATGAAAGTGATATTGAAATAGATTTGATGAGAAATTTGATCATTACTTGCCAAAAAATATTGACACCTTTTTATAAATGTGTGGCTGGAAAAACCATAAAATAAATCACGTAGTAAAAATTAGAGTTTAAGAGAAGAGAAATGTTTGTACTGTTTTCACAAATGATAACTAATGCAAGAGACTTCATAATCACCAGGTTGAATGATAAGAATACAGTGAAAAAGTGGTTTTCTTTTTAATATCTATGTGATAATACAATGAAATTTCAATTGAGTGGTTCTGTAAACCACTTTGCTTGGTTCATGTCCTGTCTCACTTCTGTGCCTAAGTTTCCTCATCTGTGAAACGGAACAAGTAAGAACTGAATGACGTGATGTTTGACATGCTTAGAACCAGAGAACAGGCCTAGCACATGACAAGCCCTCAGTAAACATGTCTGTTGGATGAGTCTGTTTTTACGTAGCAATCAACAGAATTTGGGGGACTATCAACTGATGAGCTCACTGTTTTACCATGGGAATGAACTTACTTTCCAAAGCATTTCATCGTCTTTCTGTGGGATTTGTGGTATGCCTCTCTCTCTCTCTCTCTCTCTCTCTCTCTCTCTCTCTCTGAGGATTGTTTTCCTTTTTATAACGTAGTCACATTCGAAATATCTATTCAGTTTTACATCACATTTTATCTTTAACACTGTCCCTTAAATGCTTTTGCTTGTTAAGATCAAAGGCAATTATTGAGCACCACTAAGCGAGAGACAACAGGCTTGCGGAGTCCAGTGTGGACTGCAGAGGCCGCGAGGTGAGCTCTGGAAAGAGGTGCAGAGTGCTGGGAGAACATGACATGGTCCTCATGCCTTAGCAGGGAACCGAGATGATCTGGCCTTGAAGAATGAGGGGGACTTCAGCCATTCAAGAAGGAGTGAGTGTCCACTTTTCCAGATAAAGGCCTGGAAGTAGAATTGCTGGGCTGTACGATAGATAGTTCTATTTTTAACAAGACTGTTTCCCATAGTGGCTGAACCCTTTTATTCGTGAAGGCCTCAGAGTTTGTGCACATATGTGACCAGAAGAACAGTTGTTGATTTTGATGTGCTGCCAATTGTAGTGACAGCTAGTGATTAAAAATAAATGAGAAAAAAGGTATATAGGGAATAAATGGTGATGGGAAAATAATGAAATAAGGAAAAAAAATTACTTCTGAAAAAAATAAATCACTGACTTATGTCTTTTTTGGAGCCTTTTTAGAATCAAATATATGTTGTGAGTCTACTATAAGTTTCTCTTATTCACACTTTTATTCCCAAACATTAAATCTTTCATTTATAACAAATGAATCACACCCAGAGACAAACCTCTTCACAAATTAAGTTAGGGACTAGGAAGGACTGATGTGGGATTGGCAGCAGACGACAAAGAGGACATGGCTGGGATCAAGGAGCTGCAGTGGTTGGGAACAGTTGGAGGACGATGGGAAATGTATGTTCCAGCCAGTTCAAGTGGAGCATGTGGGTATACGTATGAAAGGAAGCACAAGTAAACTCAGTGGGATTGCGTCCTTGAAACACCAGGTTAAATAAAGCAGGCAGTTTGTAAGCTCCACAAATGCCTTTGCTGTTCCATGCTGTGTATTCATCACTTATCACAGTACCTGATGCCATATGGATGCAAATATTTTCTTTTTTTTGTTTTGTTTTATCCTCACCCGAGGACATTTTTTGATATTTTGTTCAGATAGAGTGGGAGGGAGAGAGAGAGAGAGAAACATCGACGTGAAAGGGACACATCGAGTAGTTGCCACCCGCACAACCCAACCAGGGCCGGGGACACACTGCAACCGAGGTACGTGCCCTTAGCGGGAACCAAACCCGGGTCTCTCGGGACCGCAGGCTGACGCTGTAACCGCTGAGCCAAACCGGCCAGGGCTGGATGCAAATATTTTCTTGCAAATGAATGAATGAATGAGTAAAAGAGGATAAGCTGAGGTTTTCTGGAAAGACCATATCATTGTATTGGGAAGTTGATTTCTAATATAAAGGACGGGGCATATTTAAAAGGTTAACATTTGTAGCAGTCCAGATCTGAGGTCCCATGGCTTAGAAAGGGCTCAAGCAATGGGGATAAAGTAAAAGAAGACTTGTACATCAATGGAATTAGGAATAATCAAAGAAATCACCAGTGAAAATCTGTGAAGAGAAAATGTGCAGTTCTTCTTTACATGTAGGTCCCTCATACGGGTCCTAAAAAGCTCAGGGCACTGGAATCTGGGGATTGAAACTGACATCAAGTTGTCCTGTTGATTTTTAAGTGATGGTGGTGTTGGCATGGTCTGTATCTAAGGGAGAAGCAGTATGGATACATGATTCAGTAGTAGTAGCTGGACACCAACAGATGGTGATGGAAAGTGTAAGAACAGATGCTCTTTTAAGGGGTTGAGTATAGAGGACACATGGGACAGCAAAGAAGGGACATTTTGTAAACCATAATTTAGACGACAGAAGATTCAAAACAGTTTAATGCAAACCCAAAAGGGTTACAAGGAGAAGAAATGACCAATAGTGTCACAACACCTCACGGTTGAAGAAAATGAAATTTATTTCCTCTAATTTGGTCAAGAGAGAGCTGGAATGACCTAAGAAAAGTATATACCAATAGAAGTAAAATATAACTATCAAAGAATATAAAACTGATTTTAATCACTTAAAAGAGAGCAAATGAACCACAGTACTTTTTCTGCCTTGAGTTGCCATTAGCTGTTTCTCAGTAAAAGATTTATCAATGAACATATTGTAACTGTGCAGCCTCCTCATACTATTGAACTATTTAAATACCAACTACTTATAATAAGTGTGAAAAGGCTACTGGAAGCCATGGTTTTTAATTTAGTACAGTGCTTGATAAATCACACTTCTGCAAACAGGAAAAATGTTGGGTTATAAATACATAGTGGTGATAAGGCCAAGATACACAGAAGCAATTTCTTATCAAAATAATAAGCTTACCTAGGATACTTAAATATGCCTGCTATTCTTTATCAGGGGAATAACAGGTTTGTTGCATTCTGTTATATTGATTCAACATAAATGATTGTGTAAAACAATATTTCTGTATGTAAAGGAAAATTATTGCAATCTATTGCTTCACATTAATTTGAGACTCTTTATATGTTTGTAACTCGAACTTATTTTGCTACTTGCATGCTTTAAATACTATTTAATAATATTAAATTAGCCAAAATTTCTGTGATTCAGGAGCTAATTAGTTGTTGAGTCTTAATATATCTGTGGATTAAACAGGCTCCAGCAGAGTTTGGACAGATACTTGTCTTGGGCAGGTCAATTGGGTGGCACTTTTGCAGGAGGTAAAATGAGGTGAAAGTGGATGACAATGCCATTCATTATAGTTGCACTATTTTGGTGGACCAAATAACAGCCAACATGGAGACATTTTAAAAATAAAGTCAGATGTCTACTTTTAGATAAGTAAATCCATAATCACTGTTTTTTTTGGGGGGGGGGATATTTATAATAAAAGGTCATGGCATCCATATGTGAAGGTGTCGCATTTATGCATCAAATATTTTTCAGATCGCAACTTAGATCCAAGTTATAAGAACAATAAATGGCCATTCATAAGTCATCTCCACTGGCTCAGTGAAAATGGTATTAAAGCTAGTGGCTTGGTTTATAAAATGTTCTCGTATCACTTTTGAACATTGTGAAGCCACTTTTTATTTCCTCCTTTGCATTGTGAAATCTTGAAGAATTTCTAAAAGATTCTGTATTCAGTCCATAAGAGACTGTCATTCAAGAAGCATCCCAAATTGAGGCCAGCAGATGTTTTCCCCCACAGTAAATCAGAGAATAAGTATAATTTGAATATTTTGCATACATTTACATATCGATGTCAAGAGTCCCTAACTCCAATTATGTAAAATAAAATTAATTAGTGCAGCCTACTGCAAAGCCCACATTCAAATTCAATATTCAGGACAAGACAACCTGGAAATATTTAGCACATCTTAAAGCAAATTAGTTTGATTTCTTCTGGGAACAAGAGGGTTAGGCAGACTAGGTGCATCAAGGAGAACATAGATGTAGGTAGAGGTAGGTGTTCAAACACAGGGAATCAGATTCAAAGCCCATTTGTCTGGAGCTTCTGTGTTCTCTTTCCCAGTGAAAATTGCAATTGCACATACTGTAAACACATTGTTTTCGTCTTCTGCTTCCTCCAGGGTTGAGAGGCACTCATTGTCCTTGGTTAGGACTCTTTCTCTAGCTCCAAGGAACAGCTGATAAAAGAACCAGTGTATCTTCCTGGTGTTAAAACGACTGCAATTTTTTTTTTTTTTTACTTGGCGTCTTCATGGCTTTGAGCTGCCTGGAGGACCTGTTCCCTCCCTTATCTGCTTTTAGAAAGTCTCCTAATCAGTGTTTAACGTAAGTGTGGTCAATGATAAGCACTGTAGGTTTTGTAGTCAAACAGATCTTTTAAATCTCAAGTTTGCTTGAGTGGCCTTGGTCAAATTATTAGCTGCCCCAAGGCTGGAGTTTCCAGTGTTCATAAAAAGATAAGGTATTTCCTCTCTTCTGCTAGTTGTAAAGAATAAATAAAATCGCATTGCAAAGTGCTCAAAACATAGTATATACCACAAAACATTCACTCCTTTTCTTCCTCTAAGACTCAATCCAGGTGTTAATCAAATGAGAAATCTCTCTGTATACACAGGGTCATCAGGCACCATCTGCCTATACAACATCTCTTGCACTTGCTCATTTTTTGTGTCCTAAAAGCCTGACTTACAGTAGACCTCCCTTCAAGGGCTGCTGGATTGTGGAGGGTGGTAGCAATGGCTAAAGGGAGATGACATATAGCAAAATGTAGATGACTCAGAATTGTGGAAATTTAAGTGCAAGCAGGCATGTCATCTCCCTCTTCAATGTGATGTGTGTTTACCTTCAGAGTAGCTGGAAGAGACAGTATAATCACAGAATTTATAAAAGAAAAAACAACTCCGTTTACAATAGGTTCTGCCCTATGCTCTCTTGTCCACATCCTTTATGGCAAGGACAAAATCGGGAGTCATTGGAACTGTCATTGGAAGTAGATATCTGTGAATTTCACATTAAATGAACCGGAGGGCAGATCCAGGGAAGCATCTGAATAGTTCCCCTGGATTGGTGAGCTGTTCTCTGGTGAGACCACCTTTAAGTGGAGACTGCTCTAGATGTGTGAACATAGACTTCAAAATTTTTCTACTAATATGTGTACACTTACTAAGCTATTTTACCCCAGTTCATCTAGACCAGTGGTCTCTAATTGGCATGTAAACTGTTAGGAAGTGCGTGAGATGATCTATTGGGTTGAGAGAAAAAAAAATTCAAGCTTTTATTGATATTAATTTTGATTTCATTCTTTAAAAATGTCTATTTGCATGTGTTTATCATACACTGTATAAAGAAACGTGTATAATTAACATATAAGTAGGCATATATTGGGCACTCATTTTTTGTGATCAGGGGAAAGACAGTTCAGCTCACTAACACAGCTTTCTCTTTGTTGCCCCAGACTTCCGTTTTGTACGTACTCACCAGAGCTAACTTCAGCATGCTCAAAAGGAAGCAGAGTTCCAGGGTGGAGGCCCAGCCAGTTACCGACTTTGGTCCTGATGAATCTTTGTCAGACAATGCTGACATACTCTGGATTAACAAGCCAGTAAGTTTCTTTTTTGAAGTGTGGAGGAGAACATGCTGATTTAAAGGCAATTTGATTCATATACTTAAAAATCATGTGCCTTCAGCTTTGAAATGTGCATTTGAGCTGCAGTAGAATATAGATGAGTCTAGGAGTCAGGAAATTAAGGACAAATGAGATGAAATAATGAGGTTCCTCTCTGAGTTGCTCAAGTAGGAAGGTATGGTAGGTAGTCTCTCCTCCATGCATGCTGTCCTCAGAGTCACCCAGTGTAGAGATAATACTTCACAGGTCGATCCAAAGCTGGAGAACCACATGAGTGATCTCTTCTACCAAGCTTTCTTTACTTATAGTTCTCAACGTGCATGAATCTGTGAGGCAATAATCAAATGTTTGGAATTAAGGGTCTCTTTCTGTCTTGCAAATTTGGAGTAAAAGTAAAGGTTAATGAGATAGTGTCTCTGAAGAACTTTGTCACCTTCTCTGTCTAATTAAGCTGATAGGAACTTCAGGGGAAAGATCTGCAATACCAAGTATCACTGTGTATTAGACAGGCTAGCAGCCAGAGCTAAGGTGGAATGGCATACTCGTGGGTCTTTGGAACCCAGCAATATGAGCCCGAACAGGGTCAACTCCCTTATGTGTCAGAAATTATGCTGGCCTCAGAGGACACAAAAATAAAAACAACACGTTTCTAACTCACCACCACTTTGCAGTCTGATATGTATAACATATATTTTATTTATGTCCAATACACATTTAAAGTTATATACAAATGTAAAGTAGGATCAGTGGGAGCTGAGATAAGGAAGTCAACCGTTACTCTCGTGGTGCCTGTCTTTCCCTTGACCATGATAGAGAGCATCTGCCTTGGTCTCCCTGACCTTTCCAGCCTTTCGTCATCTCATCTACCCTCCAGACTACTTCTCCAGGCTGTTCACATTTTCTTTTGTGTTTTCATTTTTTGTTCACACAACCCTCCTGCTCTATGATCATGGAAACATCCTTGTTCACATCGCAAAGTAAAATGCCTCACTATTACAGTCCAGGCTCTTTATGTTCTGCCTCCAACTTGTCCATCAACTGTCCTTCCCTAGATCTATTCACTGTCCACTTGAGCCGCATCAGTGGCTTCCTGCTCCTCCAGTGTATCTGCCCGTTCACATGGTTTCCCTTGCCCAGAGGCCCCTTCCTTGCAACTCTGATGAGTCAAGACCCCCTCATTCACCAGGGCAAGGCGGTCTCAGATGTCACCCCTGCCCCCTTTCACTCTGAAAGTTTCCTCACTTGACCTTCTCCATCACAGACAGAATGATTTTGTATTTGTATAGAAATATAAATGTATGTTGTATATAAATAAAATAGATCCATTATGCATATCATACTGCAAAGTCAGAACCCTCTTGTTTCCATTTTTGTGTCCTCTGCATAATTTCTGACACACAGTAGGTCTTCTGTTCATGTTTAAATAATTGACAGAATAGAGAATAAAACACTCGCTACTTTTTCTTAACGTCCACCACATACAGAGCTTTCTGAGAACTTCGAACAAAGGTAGTATTCTAGATGTAGCCTCGGAAGCACTAATTAAAATAATTAATATTTAACTAAAATCCGTACTTTAAATTTGAAACAGATTTGTTGTGAAAGAACCCTTCTTTTAAAGCTCTTTTGTGTAATTAGATCCTTTGTGTTGGAAGTCCAGATGGGGCTAAATTCACACGCTGATGTTTATTGAAGCATTTCCAAATTGCATGAAAAGTACATCAACCCTTAAAATAAATTTAATCATCAGTGACTTATATGGTATGAAATTAGTGGCATTGCATGTTCTTCATGCAAATATTATAATTGTCGGATTAATATTAAAACCCACTCTCCAGCCTACAAGTGTCTGAGTCTTTTCAAAGTTGACAGAATTTTTTTTTAATCTCGTGTGCTTGCTAGCTTGCATAGCTGCAGAATCCTTCCACTACAAAACTAAAACAACCTTTTTTCAGGGGGAGTATTATATTAAAGGATTAATATGACTGTATATATACCCAGAATAGTCAATACATAACATTTAAATTATATTTAAGAATTATATATTAATTAATTAACTAGTGATATTTACTGTGTGGGTTTAGCATGAAGATGCAACCAACATTTTTTATCCCAGGTATTAGTTTTCATAATAAAATAGTGTATGTGAGTAATCATATGTCCTAAACATATACACAAGTACACACATACACACACACATTTATCTTTTTTAATTTTATTTTTTTATTTATTGAATTTATTAAGGTACAGATTTCAAGTGTACAACTCAATAAAACAGTATCTTCACACTTCATCACCCCAAGTTTTTTTCCATCTCCATTTTCCCCACCCATTGCCCACCTCCACCTAGTCCCCACCTCTCTTTCCCCAGCTATCACCACACTGTTATCTGTGTCTGTGTGTTTTATATATATGTCTTTTTGCTCTACCTTCTTTCATCCAGTCTCCCAACCCCCTCCCCTCTGATAGCTACCAATTTGTTCCATGTATCCATGCCTCTGTTTCTATTTCATTCGTCAGTTTATTTTATTAATTAGATACTATATACATATAAGTGAGATCATATGGTAGTTGTCTATCTCTGACTGGCTTATTTCACTTAGCATAATAATCTCCAGGTCTGTTCATGCTGCCACAAAAGGTAAGATTTCCTTCTTTTTTATGGCTACATAGTATTCCATTGTGTAAATGTACCACAGCTTTTTTATTCACTCATCTACTGATGGACCCATTGGGCTGTTTTCAGATATTGGCTATTGTCAATAACACTGCAATGAACATAGGGATGCATATATTCTTTCAAATTAGTGTTTTGGGTTTCTTTGGGTAAATCCCCAGAGGTGGGATCGCTGGGTCATAAAGCAGTTCCATTTTTAATTTTTTGAGGATACTCCATACTGTTTTCCACAGTGGCTACATCAGTCTGCACTCCCACCAACAGTGTACTAGGTTTCCCTTTTCTTCACATCCCTGCCAACACTTGTTTGTTGATTTATTGATGATAGCCATTCTGACCGGTGTGAGGTGATATCTCATTGTGGTTTTAATTTGTATCTGTCTGGTGAGTAGTGATGTTGAACATTTTTTCATATGTCTATTGGCTATCTGAATGTCCTTGTTGGAGAAGTGTCCATTCAGGTCCTTTGCCCATTTTTTAATTGGATTGTTCATCATCCTGGTGCTGAGTTGTATAAGTACTTTATATATTTTGGATATTAACTCATTATCAGGTATGTCTTTGAAAAATATGTTCTCCTATACAGGAGGTTCCCTTCTCTTTTTATTGATGGGTTTTTTTGCTGTGTAAAAGCTTTTTAGTTTGAAATAGTCCCATTTGTTTATTTTTTCCTTTGTTTTCCTTCCCAAGGAGATATATCAGAAAAAATATTGCCATGAGAAATGTTTGAAATTTTACTGCCTATGTTTTAGTCTAGGATTTTCATGGTTTCGACACATTTATTTTTTTTATTTCTACTTCTTTATGTTGGGGTTAAAGAAAATCTTCACATAACACATGCACTGCCAGAATGAATTATACAGAAACTTATTTTTTTGGAATTTTTGAAATTATATCTGGGCTAAATTTGTATAAAACATGTTCTCCAAACTAAAGAGAAAAGTCTATTTATTATCTTTTGAAAATGTAAGATGATATCAGATTTTTAAAAATATTTTTATACAAAGATCTTACATCTAAGATACATATGGAAAGAAACCCCCACACATGGGAAGTGTTATGCATCAATTCATTTTAAAAAGCATTTGTGACTTGCAAGGATAGGCCATTACACTAGATACCAGTAAATCTGGTCTCTATTTTAGGTCATTATAGTACATTAAAAAGTATAAAAATAACAGTGTGTCAAATTTCTAAGTGAAATAAAGTTACTAACATTTTAATTGAATCAGAATCTCCCTGTATCATGGCCTGATGCCCTGGACAGTATCAAAGGAGTTGGGGTAGCCTGAGCAGGTTCATACCTAAGGTTTGGCTCTTATTAATGCATGGCCGTAGAAAAGTTTCTCACCCTTTCTGACTCTTACTGTGTTGATGTGGAAATTAGGCTGATTTGAGAATTAAATGATGTAAAATATGTGAAATGTTTTATGTACACTTAACAGACATTAGCTTCCTTCTTCTTCATACTGGTGAAATATTTTAATCTCAGTATTATGTTTTCCAAATGGTGTGGTTCATAATACAAATTTAAGATATCATTTGATGGTGTTGAATAACAACCTTGGACCATTTTTGCAGTGGGTTCACTCTTTGCTGCGCATCTGTGCCATCATCAGTGTCATTTCTGTCTGTATGAACACGCCCATGACGTTCGAACACTATCCTCCTCTTCAGTATGTGACCTTTACTCTGGATACTTTACTGATGTTTCTCTACACAGCAGAGATGATAGCAAAAATGCACATCCGGGGGATTGTCAAGGTGAGCCTTTCCATGTTATTTAAGCTAAAAACCAAAATGTAATGAAAATCTAAAGCAAAATAATATTAATTTCAGTAAAGCAAAACATCTCTTTATCTACATTGAAGTCTTTTTAAATAAGGTTTCATTCCAAAGATTGGTAAAAATATGATGAACAAGAATATTTGAAAAGTTGAATGAATTGTGTAAAACACAAAGTCTTAGAATACTGGGAAGGAGCTAGGTGGCCCAACCACCAGCTTTGTGAAGGCCAGCGTAGGGTCTAGAATGCTACCTATGGATGACCTAGCCCCAAACAAGGCACCTGTTGATTTATGGAATGTTGAATAATGTTACCTGATAAATATTACAGACTGATAATATTCAGCATCATGTCATTAACTTGAAGCATTTTAAGGGCTTGAGATGGAAAAAAAAAAAAAAGAATATGTAGCATGAAATCACCACCAATGGGGGAAAAAAAGTAAATAAAAGAAAAAGAGAAGGAAGGACACTTCATGTAATATCTCTTCCTTTTGTAATACTAACCTTCATAGAGGTTAAATAAGTAGATGACAGTCTTATTAAGTATTTCACATTGTACAATGGATGCTCCTGACAGGAGAGATGAAGGACAGGATTGAGTTTGGAAATTCATCTCCAGATACATTTATTAATCACCCCAGTGCTGCTCTCAAATAGTTTGTTACTGTCTGATTTTCCTTTTTTTATTTTATTGTCGGACTGGGGTTTCTATCAGTTTCCTAGTTCTTCAATAATAAATGACCACAATCCTGGTGGCTTGAAACAATAGAAATGTATTCTCTCACAGTTCTGGAGGCCACAAATTCAAAACAAGATCTCAATAGAGCAGTCTGTCTAAAGGTTCTAGGAAGAAAGCCCTTCCTTGCCTCTTCCTAGCTTTTGGTGGCTCCTGGCAATCCTTGGACTTCCTTAGTTTATCATTGCATCACTCCAGTCTCTGCTCCTGTATTCACATGTTCTTCTCTCTGTGTATCTCTTTGTGCCTTCTCTTCTTCTTTTAAGTCATTGGATTTAGGGCCCACCTTAATCTAGTATGACCCTCTCTTAACTAATTACATCTTTGAAAGACCTTATTTCCAAATAAGGTTACATACTGAGTTTCTGAATGGGCATAGTTTAGGAAAACACTATTCACCTCACTACACAGTTAGTTCCAGCTCATCACTTGAACAGATAGCTGCTTGCAATTATAAATAGATTTGAAAAAGGTTTTCTGAAGTTTTTTGGGTGACTCCCAGAAACTGAAGTAGTAATACAAAAGAAGCAATTCAACTCAGTATAAGAATTTAAGTTGAAAGGAACCATCAAAGCCACAACAATCCTGATGCAATTACCAAGAAACCAGTAAACTCAGAGACTCCCCATGAGGCAGTCATGAATGCAGTAAGTATGGGCCCTAGGAAGTGCAGTGTGGCTCTGCACATGATACATAACCCGCTGAAAAAAGTGTTGATTTGTGGGAACAGTGGGCACCTGCCATGCCCCAACCAATGGATTTCAGCATGATTTCAAAATTGTCTGGGTCTTCCACAGTGGTAGGTTAGTTATTCTCAGCCTTAGGTTTAGATATGCCTATGTTTCAAAGATTGATAGCTAAATCAAGAGGTTGCCTTGGGGGAAATTTGGTCTTGTGAGTGCTAGAGGTATCTGTTAAGCAACTCTAACTTTACTTTCCAGCACAGTCTAGACTATTTTGAATACTCTGATTCCCAGAGGACCTTGGATGACCTTGGCATTTGTGTATGTTGGTCATTCAGGCAGTGGCCATCTCTGAATGTTCTGGGTAGAGAAATTTGGGATTGAAATACCATGTGTTGACTTTTATGAGATTCCAACTTGAATGAACAAAAGCATGACATTTTCCTGGAATAGAAGTTTTGTTTCTTAAGTTATTTCATAAATTAAGACTTGGATTTCACATCATGGAAATGACAGTAGGCATTGCTTTAATTGTCATAGTCAATGATGAAAAGAGCAGAGGCGGACTTCATAGAAAAATTATGTATTCATTCCAAGTGAAAAGAGCACTGAATGAACAGAGGTTTTAATAGTTTCAGTATTAGAAGTCAAACTACTTAAGAGGAAAAAACTTGGTTTATGACCAGGTTGTTTCTGAAATGTTGTCAATGAGCCATTTTCAGAATTTTCTGACTTTCACCAACATTTAAATGATTTATATACTAAAACTGAATTTTGTTTTATTTTCAATCTGTAAGAATTGAAAATTAATATTAGACGTGATTTTTGTTTGTCATTTAATCATGATTGGATTAAATACAAACAATGCAGATACTAACAAGATGACATTGCTCACATTATCTTGAAGTAATCAGCACAGTTTCATATCTCATTGAAACTGGTATTCAATGGGAGGGAGAGAGAGGAAGAGAGGGAAAGAGAGAGATACATTGATATGAGAGGTACACATCTCCCACACGACCCCCACCAGGGCCGGGGACGAACCACAACCGAGGTACATGCTCTTGACCGGAATCGAACCTGTGACTCATTGGTCCACAGGTGGGCACTCTAATCGTTGAGCCAAACTGACCAGGAAGAAGTACTTCTATTTTTAATTTTAGGAAGCTTCTCACCAACAGCGTCCAAGGGTTCCCTTTTCTCCACATCCTTGCCACTGCTTATTACCTTTTGTCTAACAGGTGTCAGGTGATATCTCATTTTGTTTTTTATTCTGTTTGCCTGATGATTAGTGAAGTTGAGCATATTCTTTTCATATACTTGTTGACCATTTGTATTTCTTCTTTTGAGAAATCTATTCAGGTCTTTTAGCCATTATAATTGGATTATTTATTGATTGATTTTTTATATAGAGTTATATATGTATATCAAATTGTCAAGTTGTGCACCTTAAATGTATACAGTTTTAATTATCAATTATACAAGAAAGCTGAGGAAAAATCCTAAACTTTTCATCAGACTTAGTTTTAACAACAACAAAATCATCTGTCATAGCCAATTTAAATGTTATTGGCTTTGTATCTTTGTATTTATAAATTTGTTTTGGTTTTACAATTTCATGAGAAATAATGTATATGTGTAGATGTTTAACTTACAATGTAGTAAAACTCGTATAGGGTCTCTATGATAATTTTTTAGTGGACCTCATGTTACTCAAGATTGAGTTACTATGCCTTTATCACTTAACCTTAGTCTAAGAGTCTTAAACTTTATTTTCTTCTTTATTGATTTTAGAGAGAGAGGAAGGGAGAGGGAGAGAGAGAGGAAGGGAGAGGGAGAGAGAGATAGAAACATCTATAAGAGAGAACATCCATTGGCCTCCTCCTGCATGCCCCCCACTGGAGACCGGACCCACAACCTGGGCATGTGCCCTGACTGGGAATGGAACTGGCGACCTTTTGGTGTATGGGTCATCGCTCAACCACTGAGCCACACCTGCTGGGCATAGTCTAAGAGTTTCAAACCTTTATTTAACACCTGGCTGCTAAAAAGCCTTTTTTTTTAGATATTTTTATGTGTTTCTACCTTCATTCATTTGCCAGCAGCACTGAATTTTTTACCTCTCAATTTTGTATCCTCATTACTGAGAATAATTTGTAAATATGTGCTGTGTTTGTTCACTTATATGACATACTTTTTTTTACATCTGTAACATCATTATGAATATATAGGTGTATAGTATTCTATTTTAAGCATCAGGCTACTCTTAATATGTTTCACATTGTTTGGAACAGAGCTGTATATTTTAGCTGTCAAAATAGTAAATGTTTAATATACATGGGTGGGCATATTTTTTTACAGTTGTTCGAATGGAAAATAATACAATAAAAAGTAATAATACAAGAATAAACTCTCTTTTATGTATTCACAATTGTAAACCTACTTTTGCCCACCCTGTACACAGGTTTTTTTTTAACTAAAATATTTCTAAGTAACAGTCAGGTTTAATTATTAAGCAAGTAACTCCAGTAAGTCATATGTCTTCTGTGAGAGTATGTGTGAGTCAATGTTCACATATGTCACAGGTTTAAGAAATGCTGAGATTTTATTTTTGAAAGAATTTTATTACCACGGATAAAACTATATTGTTCCATAATAAAATATTTATAGAAGCAAACCAGTGTATTGTTGCCCATGCAGCATATACAACTCTTTAAAAGTGTAACTAGCTTGTTATGGTAGTGTTATGGTACATGTAAAATTCATTCCTAATGCTTAAGGTAATGTGATCTAATAATACCTATTTTATAAAATTATCTGCAACATGCCAAACCTAGAAGCTTTATTTTTCAAAACAAAAGTATTGTCACTGTGATTTTCTAGTATTGCCCACTAATTTGATTAACCTAGTGGTTTGCCATATATATTAAACTATAAATTTAAATTTTAGACGTTAAAAATTTAATACATTGAAGATATAAATATAATATAAATATAAGAGAAAGTTCTTTCTTTTTTTTTTTTCTTTTTTTATCCTCACCTGAGGACAGTTTCCATTTTTTGTTCAGATAGTGTGGGAGGGAGAGAGAGGAAGAGAGAGAGAGAGAAAGAGAGAGAGAGAAACATCAACGTGAAAGGGACACATCGAGTGGCTGCCACCTGCACAACCCAACCAGGGCCAGGGACAAACTGTAACCGAGATACGTGCCCTTAGTGGGAACCAAACCCAGGTCTCTCTGGACCGCAGGCTGATGCTTTAACCGCTGAGCCAAACTGGCCAGGGCAAAAGTTCTATTTTTAAACCCAACCACAGTTTCCAGTGATTCAATAAACATTGAACACTTACATGATCTCCTAAGTGCCCCAGGAGAAAAGACAAAACAGAGCAGAGCCCCTGTCCTCAGAGAATGCCTGGCCCCCTTTGTGGAACTGGCTTGTTAAGCACATGGAGGCAATTCTCACTTTCTGCATTCAGTCTATTCCTGAAATTATGTTGGATAGTATATTTTCAGAAAACAAGAGCCTATATTCCATTATGTTAAATGGAAAAACTAATGCATTCCAGCAGCCCCAACCAATATCTCTAAATATCACTAAATCACTCTCTAACATAGATAACTATCTACCTGCATATTTTGTATAATAAACAGCACTTAAACCCCCATGGCTCAATTATTTATACTTATTGAATTCAGTAGTGGATGTTTTCTGTGCACCCTATCAGTACAGCAACATGTGCTCTTATATAAATAAGAAAAGAAATAATAAGTTAAAGTATTATATATCATATCTCATTGAATCAATGAGGTCATCAATTGTAAGAAGAGGTATCACTTAAGAAAGAAAAAAATGATTCTAATTGCACTTTGTAGACTGTAAGATTGTAATTGATGCATCAATTATAAGATGCATTCTAAATTCAGAAACGTTAAATTGTGTTTGGACAAAGGGAGAGTGTATCTGAAAGTGGTGAAATGAACAAACTGACTGCAGTTGATTGATGCAGGTCTTGACCCCTGTGAAAGGCTATATATCAAGGGGAAGAGGAAAGTAGTAATGCACTTAAATTTCACTTATCCACTGGTGAGCAATGCCAGATGAGATTTAGCCCCAAAGAGTGACAGGGCTTTACCTGCACACCTTCCTGCAGGGTTCATGGACGATTTAAATGTTTCCAGTGGCACAGTGAAGATTCATTATAGTGGTTCCAGATACATAGTGACTTGGGGGCAAATATTTTTGTGACTATAAATAGTGATTATTTGTATAGTGAGAATTCAGATAGTGAGAGATAAACCTTTAGTGTTTTGTGAAAATGCGATAATGGTGAGTAAAAGGAATGTGGGAAGGAAGCACAAAAATATAATGAAAAATTCTGCTTGGGGATATTATAAAAGTCTTGAAGAAAGAGTACTATGCATGTCTTGAAGAATGAGTAAATGTGGTCTGTGACACAGGCGATGGGTCACGGAAGTATAGGATTTCAGAGAGAGAGAAGGAATACTGCGAGACACAAAGGCGTGGAGCAGCCTGGTGCTTTGGAGACCTCTGAGTAGTCAGGGAGCAGATGGGAGGTGTGCAGGGAGCAGCTGGAGGGGAATCTGTGAAGGCAGGCCTGGCTGCACAGCAGAGAGCCTTGCGTGCCCTGCAAAGAGCTCAGACTTCACTCTGTGGATAGTAAAGATGCGTGGGGGATTCAAATCCAAGAGTGATACAATCTGATTTTCTTTGAAACGTTCATTGTGGAGATAGCATGCTTGATGCACAACAGGAGAGAGAAATTGAAGCAGAAAGTCCTTCTGTCAAGAAATGTGTTTAAAATTTTTTATTAGAGGAATCTATTTTTTTTAAGGATTTTGCATATTTTATAATGTTTTTCAAGCTTGAAGGTACCTTCTAATTAATTCCCACTCTCCAATAATTTGTTTCTGATTGCCACCCCCACTAATTTCTACTCTGGGAAACACTCTAGCACCCCAAATCTCTTAGAGAGGCAAAAATGAACCATTTGGGAGATACATGTTTGTGATGCTGCAGAGAATCCGATGTATTGCAGACTGTGAATTTTTCAAACAATTCTCATTTGTCTATTTTCCATCTGGCAAGAGACCTAAGTAAAAGTAACATGCATCTTCAGAGCATGGTTGAAGTAATAAATAATAATGCTAAGACAGAGTGACAGATGGGCCCTAAGAACTCAGAACCATAAATCATGTGCTCATGAAACGATACCAGTACATATCATTTTGTAAACTGCAAACTATACCCTTATACATTTCTTCAGGTAGGTGTGTTTGTTTCTCTGTTTGTTAAATACTTGCATGGCAATTTAAGTTGCTCTCTTATACTATATAACTGGCAGCTTCTGAGTGTTTGCCTCTGTAAAAATTGAGGGGCAGCTCTTGAATAGCTCATGTCCCCAGCACCAGCGTGCTGATTTCTGCCCGTAGCTCAGGCACTCTTGGCCCTCCATTTCCTGTTGATACAACAACAAATTAAAACCTTTCATAGTCAAGGTGTTAAAATTTCTCTAGTACCACTGGGCATTCATGTGTGTTATTCTGATCGCATATTTTGGAAGAGGTGGAAAGGACAGTTTATTATTTGCAAATATTATAACTCAGGCATTGAGACAGTAGGCTTTTAAAAAGATCTGGACAGAATTATAAATTGAATCACAGCAACCTTTAACCAGTTACGGGCAAGAGTCCTTAAACATGCAAACTGAAAAATAGACAATTTGATGAATATGTCAGACACAAAATGTAATATGAAGTTATATCTCATAGTACCAGGTTTAAAAGTCTGTATTCTATTTATTAAAAATGTATTTTGGAGTTATGGAACCTTAGTGATTATGTATAATGTTTAATATGATATCAATTTCAAAGCAATCACATTTATAATGACGATATAATGCATAAAACTTGACCTGATTCCTATTTGCATGGCATGCAGTCTCTGCTCATTCAAACTATAGTAATCCAGGAAATATTCAAAAGTTATGTCATTATTTTATGTGATCTTTCATGATCATGTAGGAAAAGGAGTTTAACTGTGAGATACTAAAGGTAGTTCGAACATCATTCTCTTTTTGCCAGGAGTCAAAGAATCTTTTTTTTATGAAACAATACCAGAAGTTTTAGTTAATGGATGGATGAATGGGTGCCTTCATAAAGAATATGAATTGACTTCTTACTCTATGCCTTGTAATCTATAGAACCTCTCTAAGGCATGGCTCATGAACTTACCTGTAATTCATTTACTATCTGCTATATGTCGTATGCTGTGAATACTTCCAGAAATTGTCAATTTAAGGTCTCAAGGTACTACTAATTTTTAAAACAGACTGAAATATTTACAATAAAAGATAGACTTTTTAAAAATGTTACACCAAAAAAAAAATGTTTAGATGAAATTTAAGTAGGAAACTCAAACTTCACAATTACATAGATAAATTGAAGTGACTAAAATGTAAATTAATTAAGGCACCAAATGAGGATTACAAAGGACCGTTCTGTAAATTATACAATAATGACATTATTCATTTACATGAGCTGAGTTGCCATTGTTACATGATGTGGGAATTAAAGCATTGATCATAGTAGGCTGTGGTCAGATCAGAGTCTAGAGGAAAAATTTGACACAGACTTGGGAGAATTTTTCAGGAAGATAAACAATGAATACTAAAGAGCAAAAGGTTGTAAAATAGATGGGGAAAATGTGAGTGTTACCGGTCTTTGTATTCCAGGACTAAAACACTGCTTATTAAAAGTTTTTATAAATATTGGATGACTCTTGGGAACATGAACCCGAAAGTGATATAGAAATGCATGCTCAGTGGATTATGTAACATATTTTACCAAACAAGTAAGAAAAAGAAGTTCTACTTGACCATTATATATCATGTAGTGTGTGGTGGTCTTGTTGGCTACAGGTAAATGCCACTATGAATATCTAGAAAGTCTAAATGAGAAAACACTTTGAACAAAACAACTAAAATTATTTCCTAACTCAAAAATAGTTTTCTATGTTATAAAGCAGAAGTTTTGCTAAGCCAGTTTTCATAACATGAGGTCATTTGAAATTAGATGTGTTTGCATGCTTTGTTTTATTCAACAGTCCCATCAAATTAACACTTAACTATTCCCTCCATAGATATTTTTTGAAATTATTCCTTTTGCCTGATAGTGTCATGTGAAATTTATTTTTAGGGGGATACTTCCTACTTGAAAGATCGTTGGTGTGTTTTTGATGGATTTATGGTGTTTTGCCTTTGGGTTTCATTGGTGTTGCAGGTAATTAAAAACTTTTCAATTACAAGGGGTATTTTCCAAAATTTACATTGAAAATCTAGCTAGATATGTTAAAGAATATATATCAAATGTCACTGTGTACTTTTCTACAACATTATGTTATTTCAAATATTTATTAATAAAAAAAAAAAACCTTACATTTTATTCATTGTCAGTCACATTTGTGAATTATTTCTCAATCAGAAATGAAAAGCAGTGCTATAGGAAAATGCTTTTTATTGAACAGGTATAAAATATAGATCCATAAAAACATGGGGTGAGATTTCAGTATTTGTGGAATAAAAAAATTAAATTTAAAAATTACAATTCCAATATTTTATGTTATTGAATCTTCACTAAAAATATATACAAATACATTGGGATACATCTTAGTCAACATAAAATACCATATTGAAAATAAAAAATGTCTTACTATGGGAAATGAGGCACATATATTTAAAAGGCCTAAAGGAGGAGTTTTGATGGAAAATGGTAGAATTCATTCCCATGCATTCAATCAGTCTTAATTTTACATTAATTCAGGTAAAGTTATGATATTCTTCCTGAAAACATTCAGAATAAAATAAATTCACAGTTCATTCTGCAAACTTATCATAGTGTTTATTGATAAGCTGTCTTTATTTTCATAAAGCTCACCTCTCCAACAGTCCAACTTATCCTGCACAGTAATGTGTTCTTTTTTTCATTTAATAACTATTGCATGATTGACAAACATTATCTAAAAATTCCTTTGCCTCTTAGTAAATGGTACAATTGTTTTTCACATTTTTTATAATTTTTAAAAAATCCTCACCCAAGGGTGTTTTTCCATTGATTTTCAGATAGAGTGAGGAGGGAGGGAGAGAGAGAGAAACATCGATGTATGAAAGACACATCAATTGTTTGCCTCCCGCAGGACCCCAACCGGGGCTGGGGATGGAATCGCAACTGAGGTATGTGCCCTTGAGCAGAATCAAACCCATGACTCTTTGGTCCAAGGGCCGATGCTCTAACTGCTGAGCCAAACCAGCCAGACACATTTTTTATAATAATTTTAACCCTGTCTCCATTACTTCATTTTCTAGATATTTAAAAAGTTCCACCAAAGAACATACTTAATTAAAAAGACTTAGCACACTTTTTCTATATTCTAAGTTGGCATTTGTTTTTGTAATAAAAACTGTGCTTTGATGAATTATACAAGATTAAGGAAATGAACAAGATTAATGGCGCTTTCACTAGTTTATGTATTTGTTGCTCCAAAGAGAGTTATAGCTTCAAACTGTACTCAAGAGAAAATTGATTTCAGTGGAAAATAATTTAGGGCAAAGTTCAGGGGGCAGATTGCATCTCCTGATGCTGTCTATATATGCCACCACTACAAACCACGATAAGAGAAAGTTTAAGCTTATTTATTCACCTTTAAATTTACAGGTGTTTGAAATTGCTGATATAGTTGATCAGATGTCACCATGGGGCATGTTGCGGATCCCAAGGCCACTAATTATGATCCGAGCATTCCGAATTTATTTCCGATTTGAACTACCGAGAACCAGAATTACAAATATTTTAAAGTAAGCACAGCTTTTACATATGTTAAGGGGGGAGAGTTTATGACTTTTGAAAAAAAATAAGTTTTACCTTTTTTTTCCCCCCCTTAGGCGATCAGGAGAACAAATATGGAGTGTTTCAATTTTCCTACTTTTTTTCCTGCTTCTTTATGGAATTTTAGGAGTGCAGATGTTTGGAACATTTACCTATCACTGTGTAGTAAATGATACGAAACCAGGGTAAGTTTGTATACTAACTGCGTTTTAATCTAGGCGATTAACAAGGATGTTTTTGCAATTCTCATGAGTTATTTTGTCCAATATTTTTAAGACAAGTATTCAAGACAAACCAGACTAAAAAATGTAACCCCTTGGGAAAATAGATTAAGCAAATTTAAAGTGTACTTTTAGAAATGTTCCTCAGTATGGCAGAATGGAGAGTGTGCTAATATAATTCCATTAGAGTAAAATAAGATGGGAATGGAAAATGGTATAACTACCTCAAAAAACAGTTGGGCAGTTTCTTAAAAGTTGAACATATACCTACCATATATCCTATTCATTCCATTCTAAACAAATTGTGCTATATCCATGTAATGAATACAGTTTAGCAATAAGTAGCATGAGATATTATTATAAAAAAACATCTTGGAGGAATCTCAAAATAATTTTACTGAGTGAATGAAGCCAGATGAAAAAGATTGCATATTCTGTGATTTTTATTTCATTTATATAAAATTTTAGAAAATGTAAGCTTATCTATAATGATAGAAAGGAAACCAGTGGTTGCCTGGGTAGAAGGGTTGGGGTAGAAAAAGGGATCACCAAGGGGCAGAAGCAAACCTTTGGGGTTCATCAGTATGCTCATTACCTTGATTATGTTCTGTATATAAGTCAAAATTTATCAAACTGTACATTTTAATACTGCCTGGGACAAAAGTAGGTTTACAGTTGTTTATATGGAAAGTAATACAATAACTAATAATGGTGATTCAAGGATAAACTCTGTTTTGTGTGTTCACAACTGTATACCTACTTTTGCTCCACCCCATATGTGCAGCTAATTATATGTTCAGTAGACCTTACTAAAACTGTTTGGAAATGTTTTAGTGTGAAGTAGAAATCAAAGTTTCTTCATCTGGTTAAGTCGGTGGTCTTAGCACTATTTATTGTGTGTTAATTACTCGCTGACTTTGATGCTACCTTTCTAATTTACAAATACCCTGTCTATATTTGGGTCTGTACCTATGGCTGCTGTTTTGCTTGATTGATCTATCTACCTCTTGACCAATATCACCCTCTGGTACTCATCAACATGACAACCTGGCTTTATGCAGGGGGTGACACTTCCAGTTCCCAGCCTTGCATAGGCTCAGGCCCCTGTCTTCTGCCTCGTACGCCGTGAAAATCCAAGCTCCTAGATACTGGATAATTAGCCCTCATTCATAACATTATTTTGCCAACGCATGTACTTTCCTCCCTCTAGTTTTTAGTTCCCTCTTATGTTTTGACGTTTTGGAATGTATTTTTCTTTCTTGTGAGCCTAGACATTTTTAAATGTTATCATTTATCCAGCAGCTCTAGTTGTTTGTAGTGGGAGGCGTGGAATTTAACGTAGCCCATCTTGCCAGAACTGTCACACTGGCACCAAAGCAATTTTTTTTTTCTGTTTTCCTCCTTACACTGTGAGGTCCTTGAGGACACATACGGCCAAGAATGGAGAATATTCATTTTTCTCATTGTCAGTACCTAGTATGCTAGCACAGAGGAAGTAGTTGGTAGCTATGTACTGAAGGCACGGTTGATGATGTATTACACTTAGACAAATAATAATAGTATGACACACTGATAAAGAAGAGGAGATTTTAGAAAAGGAACAGAGGAAGAAAAGCAAGTTGCTAAAGGGAAAAAGGAGAACCGGTTAAAATATTGAAAAACAATGTTAAAACTGGAGAAAAGCGATGGATGCTCCACACGGGGTGGGGAGTGGAGGAAGTGTAAGGGAGTCGAGTGTGTGGGTGACAGAAGAGACAAGTGCATGAACAAAACCTGTAGGCAGTTTCTTCTTTTAAGTCTATGTGGGCTGTGGAATATGTCTAGATTGTTCCATGAATGACTATGAAGATGGAAAAGATGTTGTGTGGGCGGCAGACAATTGATGTAAAGGTGAAGAGCAGAGAACTTCTGTGATAGCGGCAGTGGGTACAGGGGGCTGGTTTCAAGTTACCATTTCGTTGAAAACCGAGTCAGACTGCGAGAATTCTGAAACCTGCCAGCACAGCTAGAAGGTAGGCATCATGCTGGCGCACAAAGTGTAGTGCCGGTTGGGAAGACATCCACACTACCTTCTGAACTCACAGTCCGTGAATCACTCGAGGTAAGTTCTCGTCACCTGCTGCATACTCAACTCAGTACGCAGAAATAAATGTCTTTGAAGAAAACATTAAAAGACCTTTTGTATTCTGAATATTAGTTCCAGTTCATTACTTTATCCTAAAAGTGGAGTTCACTTTGAAATTTTTCATAAATGTTGGCAGAATTTTCAGTTATTTGAGACATAGTACTTATGAGGGAATGTCTGCATTTTCTCTCTCATTTGTAAAATCTGCCCAGTAACATTATGTACAGACACATATATTTTGCCTTCTCTTTATGTGATTCTTAGTTTACTATTTGAGGAAAAAAATACATAATCAGCCACATGGTAGTGATGTTGCTCATTAAAAAAAAATTTTTTTTCATTAAGTTTGATGGTTTATTTTGAGGACCAATCATTGACACCATTTTTCTTTTAATTTTCAGTTCAGTTGTAGCTGAGTTTTGAAGTTCCACTCATAAGCAGGAAAATTGTTGATAGCATTATACCATTATTTCCAGCCCAGACATTAATTTAATTATTTTTGAAAGACTCAAAAAACTTTTAAAGTTGCAAAGACTAGTGTCCTGTGGCAGAAACAGGTGTGCAAAATATCAAAAATAATGGCAGAAATCTCCCTGTAGCTTAAAGAAGGTAGAAAAATAAGCCAGTAGGTGAAATAGAAAAGATAAAGACTTGCCTGCTACATTACTATTCCTTAGAAAGGAGAGAAATTTATTCATAGCTGAGAATCAAATAATGAAATCGTATTCCCAAGAGTGAGCTCATGAGAACTTTAAAGTAAGTAATCGTTTATTATATAAAAGTGTGTATAGTATACTTCAATACTTTTAGTGTAGTATAATATATATAAAATTTTACTGTACAGAGAGCAGGATTCAACCAGAAGTTCAGGTGAATATTTGTGATGGCTGGACCATCAGCTTTAAGACCCAGAGGTATGGGACCATATATCAGAGATGCCCAGAATAATCCTGATGTAACCTTGTTGTCTCAAAGGAATTGTTTCCTTTTTCATCTCGGGAGAGTCTCCCTATAGACAAAACGTTCTATGGTCACCCTGCCCAGGGGTGGCTTATAGGGCTTTTTGTAATTTTATAAAATCACTAACACGTACACTAGAGACAATATAAAGTAGGATTTTTAGCCATTTTCTTTTTCTCATCCAAATAAAACTTAAGTTTACCATTAGGATAATCAGAAAATAAATAAATTATTGTCTTATAAATCATGTTTACAAAATAATGAGTTTTTTTAACGAAAAGGCCAGAAGAATTAAAAATAGAAACAGTGGACCATAGAATATCAGATTTTAATTGATAGACATTATCAAGAAAGGATTTTGTAGAAAATGTAAAATTTTAAGTGATTCAAATTCATGCACAGGTCTGTGAAATCTTGATTCACATTTAAACTTCCTTTGAACTGCAAAGAGCTACTGCTACATCTAACTTCAGGATTCTTGCAGATATATCTGCCAAGTAGGAGACATAAGAGCAAGTTTGGAGAAATGCATATTAGGAACATTTTCTTTAAAATATTTAAGTAAGAAATCAAAATACTCAGATGGTGCATGTAGATTTCTAATGAAATTAATAGCAACATTTGTGGAGAAACTATTGTATCTCAGAAGTTTTGCTTTATAACTGATTTTTAGAATAATCTAAAAGGAATTATTTCTCTTATTTTTTATGTGAGGACACAGTCCCAAAGAGGTTAAATAATATGGCAGTGTGATAAGTGAGAGAGCTGGGATTTGAACTCATACCTAATTTCCGAGTCCATATTTGTTCCACCATTTGAGCAATTTTTTCAATAATCTGATCCCAAATTTATAAATTTATATACACATACATGCATATACATAAATTTTTTATATGCGTCATAGAGAAAATTAATATGCATATCACATCTGGTATTATTAATATGCATGCAAATGGGATATTCCAGGGGATTCAGTCTCATCTGAATTTATGAAGTAGTAATGTGTGTATATGTGTATTACTCCATGTCTGTTTTTAAAAATTGTTGTGCATATCCATCCCAGATATGTAGACCACATGCATACCAGTTAAATTAGCCTTTCAATGTGATAATTAAAAAAATATTAAACATAAAATGTTTCAGAATAATCTGAATTCCATATGAAAATTAATACCAGCTTGATTTCCACCAAAATAGCAAAAACATTTTATTCTTAAGTATAATAAAAGGAAACCCTACAGTTTGAAAAAGGTTCTAAAGGTGATTTAAAAAAATAAATTACAATATAACACTTCCTTAGATACTATGTTTACGTCCCCACAAAAGAATAATGTAATAAGATAGGTCATAAGTCTCTCGTTCATTATAAGTGGAAAATAACCTCTATAGAACAATTAATATAGGTTATTCTCATATTTAATACTTATAAAAACCTGATAATTTATGTTCTCTCTTTACACTCTTATCATACAACCAAACTAACTGAAGCTCAGTAAGGTTAAACTAGATGTCCAAGATGAAACAGCTTCTAAGTGGCAGAAGCAGAATTTAAGCCCAGTTCTCTATGTCATCAATTTCTAGGCTTTTAAATATTCAGTTGTAATTTGGTCAAACTATATGAAATGATCTTCAACATGGGTATTCAAAATATTTGAAAAAATGTTCAGTTACAAGGAGCACACTGTTAGGAGACAAGGTCTAAATGGGCACATGAGCTAGCGGTTAAGGTTGCTCATTTTAGGACTGGATTCTGAAATATGGACTGGCACTTCCGAACGTACTATGTGAATGTGAAGTGGGGAGCCCTGCCCACTTGGCCCTCACAGTAGAGGTTGCTGTAGTTGTCCTGTAGAGATCATCTGTAGAATCATTTTGACATTTCAGCTGGACCAGCCTGCTCCACCCCAACCCTGCTCCTTCATAGAAACCAGTGACATTCAAAGACTATAGCAGCACTAGCAGCACGTTTGGGGAATTTATTTCTAGGATGAGATCTCTCTGACAGAGAAAATCACCTGGGAAACTTGGTAAATATGCTGACCCAAAGCCCCATCTGTGGATTCATATTTATGGGACTGAATTTGTCAGAATCTGACCTGCTTGGTAATCAATTATGCAGCTGTGAAAAAAAAAGATCTCTTACCCTTTGAGACAGCATGAAGGGACCTGGACAGTATTAGGCTAAGCTAAATAAGCCATTCAGAGAAAGATTAGTATCACATGATCTCATTTATATGTCAGATTTAATATACAAAATAAACTGGCAAACAAAATAGATCCTGAGATATGGAAGTATGGAACAGACTGATGAATCTCAGAGGGAGGAGGTGGGAGTGGGAAGAGATAAACCCAATAACTTATAAGCATACATGCATAAGCCAAGGGGTGGGAAGTGGGATTCAATGGGGAAAAAAGAGGGGACATCTGTAATACTTTTAACAATAAAGATAATTTTAAAAAATTTTTTCTTTATTGATTTTAGAGAGAGAGGAAAGGAGAGGAAGAGAGAGATAGAAACATCAGTGAGAGACAACAACAACTGGCCACCTCCTGCATGCCCCGCACTGAGGATTGGGCCCACAACCTGGGCATGTGCCCTGACCAGGAATTGAACAGGCGACTTCTTGGTGCATGGGTCCATGCTCAACCACTGAGCCACACCAGCCGGGCAATAAATATGATTATTTTTTTTTTTAAAAGAAACACAGTAATGGTGGGTTTTGCTCAGCGGTTAGAGCTTCGACCTGCAACCCAGAGTCCCCGGTCCGGTTCCCGTTAAGGGCATGCACCTCAATTGCAGTTTGTCCCCGGCCCTGGTTGGAGTCCTGTGGGTGGCAGCCATGCGATGTGTCTCTCTCACGTGGATGTTTCTCTCTCTCTCTTCCTCCTGCTCTCCCTCCTGCTCCATTTGAAGATAAATGCAAAAAAATAAAAATAAAAGAAATACAAATGTCTGATCAACATAACAAAAGAAAATAAAGTCCCAAATTTAGAAGCACAAAAATAAATAAAACCTTCGTTTCACAATAAAATTCTCAAAGATATGTTATAGAGTAGAATACAATATTTGCATGGCTTTAAAAAAGATAAATCTTGAGTCTTCAAAGAAATGTTAAGCTTTTAGCTCTCTGCTGTAGCTCTACCTGAGGGTGACTTGAATTTCCTCTTCCCTTAAGATTATTTCCCTGGAAAAGTCTAAGAAGCACAGAGGTAATTAAGTTCTCTTGTCATTCTAGCAAAGAAACAGGTTGTTCCTGTGTCCTGGGAACTGCAGGGCAATCTTCTCAGTTACATTCATTTAATGACTCACATGTTTTTAGGTCCAGTGATTGCATTGGATAAGTACACTTCATGGTTGAGGACGTCCGGAACAGGAAATTTGGAGCTTTCTAAATTCTTCCCTGGCCTTTACTTTTTTTTATTTTTTTACCTTTTATTTTACTTTTCAACTACAGTTTACATTCAATATTATTTTGTATTAGTTTCAGCTGTACAGCATAAATAAACAAAATTGAAACAGACTCATAGATAAAAAGAACAAACTGATGGCTGCTAGAAGGGAGGGGGTGGGAGGTTGGGTGAAAAAGGTGAAGGGATTAAGAAGTACAGATTGGCAGTTACAAAATACTCAAGGGGATGTTAGGTACACCATCGGAAATACAGTCAATAATATTGTAATAACTATGTATGGTACCAGGTGGGTATTTGAAAGGTGGGGGCAACACTCTGTAAAGCATGTGATTGTCTGGCCTTCACTTTTATTGTAGCTACATGTTCTTACCATTACAGAGCCCATGGTTTCAGCTGGCCATCCCAAAAGGGTGGAAGCCTGCTGGGGTGGGAAAAATTGCAGCTCTTTGGCCATGCACTCAGCCAAAGCACATCCAAAAAGCACAAATATATTTTGAGGTCTTAATATGTATGAGGCACTTTATATTCATAATTGCTCTTTCATAAAGTGATCTCAAACACTGGGTGTTCTGATCCTCATGAGAGAGGAGAAGAAATAATTTCCTGCCACACATTAATTAATTGGTGAAATCACCCACTACAGTCCTACATGCTTTGCCTCATATTCTGGTGGCTATTCTCCATCATGCCAGCTCGCTCCTTATAGATGACTCAGCCCTGGATCTTCTAGTTCCCGAAGCAAAAAGAGAAGAGTTATTGCTTGAGAAGCTCTTGACCTAGATTTGAAATGTCGAGGGTGGTAGATTTGTATTAAAACCTCAAAACAGTTTTCACATTTTCAGTTTGGAACTGATCAGTGTTTCCTCTGTGTCCTGATAGTTTACTTTTCTGATACTCCTTTTGAATACATTCTTTGTCCCATCCTGCCTCAGATGCCAGTCTCCTGGCTCCTGTCATGTGGGTTGTCTCTTAGCCATGTTGGCAAAATGGTGAATGATATAGTTAAGGTGGTAAACTTGGGGAAAATATATAATTAAAAAGACTGTACAGATATAACAAAGTGAAATGACTGTTTAAATACTTTAAAAAATAAAATAGCATGTCATTCAGATTTGGTTCATGATGAATTCAGTTCTTTATGGGAAAAAATAAAAATAATATTAAAATAGTTTAATAGTAAGGGGAAATTTATTCTTCGAAAATGTGCCAGATTTACTTGTTTATAAAAAGAGGTGTCATGTCAATATTATTTTCTGCCTCAGACTATTTATCTTGTCTTGTAGTCCCTCTAAAAGTCCAGGCAGAGTAATTAAAAGTTTTCAAAAATCAATAAATAGTTTTATCCCTGAAAATTCCAAGGTGAACTTAGTTTCCCAAAGCACCCACCATTAGAAGTAACCAGATCAAGTCATCGGAGTTTTTAATTAATCCTGAAAGAGGAGGAGGCCAAATAGGAGTGAGAACAAAGCCAGGTGATTCTCTGGAGTAAACCTGAAAGGTGGGGAACAGCCTGGAAGTTCACTGCCAGCATGAGAACGAGAGGGCCAGTCCATGCCCACCACTCGCCGTGGGGCAAGCCACGACCTAAGGTGTCAAAGGGCATATTCACTGCTCTCCCAGGTGTGAAGATGGTGTGCATGTCCTTGTCTTCTCCCCAAATGTTCAGATCTCTGCGTGCGTAGTTTAAACATTGTTTGGTATGGTAAAAGCTGCTTCTTTACACCCCCTGAGGAAAATGCTGTGAATAGCTCACCCACCAAGGAAGGAGTAGAAATGTTCTTCTTCTCTTCCGGCCCCCTCTCTTTCTCTGTCTCCAGAGCACACACGGCTTTGACATTTCCACTTTCCAGAATGCTGTTGTGTATCCAGAATCTGCTGTTCCAGGCCTAGTGTCTGCTGGCCCTTTCACAGTCACGCCCAGCATCACCCATATCGGAAGGTTATCCCACTAGTGCTCCCCATTCACCACCAGCAGCTATACGTTCCGTTTCTGCCATGAGCATAGAGCTAGATTTTAAAGCATTCATCAGCCTCTTCTGTGGGCATTATTTTTCTGTTCTCTCTCTCACACTAGACAGTAAAGTCTCCGAGTCTGGAGTATCTTCTTAGTCATCATCTCCATTTCTAGCGCGTTGTGTGGCATAAAACAAACCTGTCAAACATACTTATTTTGAATGAACGACCAGACAAAGAAATAAAGTTATGCCACTAAGAATACGGAAAAAACAATTTCTGAAAGGGGCTGCATGATAATAAGTGTAGTTATGATCATAAGTGACAGTAATTGCAAAAGGCCAGTAACACTGAACACGTTGCAATGAACAGTGACAGCAGTTTGATATCCATGGAGAAAGGCCATGTCATGAGTGATGAGAAGAATTTGAACATAACATGTAGAGCTATTTCATTTGACATTGGGGAGTCTTAGGGATAGATGAGGACAGAACCCAGAAGGGCACATGTTTTCACTCTAACCATCTACCTTTTCTTTTCCATGAATGTGTTATGGGGTCATTCTGGGAATTGTGTTTTAAACGACTGCTCAAATGGCTAAAGTGAATTCCCTGAGGTAATTAAGCTGGTTGATCACTGACGTGAGATCCCAACGTGCCGTCAGGAATACAAGGAACTTAAAACCATAAAACTCCAATGTACTAAGCAGTTCTTTGGAGATGTTATTAAACAATTTTAGCAACAATGTGAGAAAATATTTTCTTAGATATCAAACTTCTACATGTGTTATTTATAAATAGATAATTGGTTAGGAATTACTATAGATGATAGATACAGATATAGAGATAGAGATAGAGATATAGATGATAGATATAGATATAGATAGATATAGATATAGATATAGATATAGATATAGATATAGATATAGATATAGATATAGATATAGATATAGATATAGATATAGATATAGATATAGATGCCAGATAGATAATTAAAGCCTTTAAAAAAACAACTGCTCCCAGGGACTCCAGCATTGGTTTTGAAACACAGAAACTACCAAAGCCAGCATTTAAAAAACAAAAAACAAACCAAAAAAAAACACTGAAGCCCTGGCCGGTTTGGCTTAGTGGTTAGAGTGTCGGCCCATGGACCAGAGAGGCCCGAGTTCGGTTCCTGCTAAGGGCACGTACCTCGGTTGCAGTTTGTCCCCGGCCCTGATTGGGGTTGTGTGGGTGGCAGCCACTCGATGTGTCTCTCACACGTCGATTTCTCTCTCTCTCTCTCTCTCTCTCTCTCTCTCTCCTCCCTCCCTCCCTCCTCACTCTCTCAAGATAAATGCAAATAAATGTCCTCAGGTGAGGAAGATTAAAAAAAAAAAACACAAAACTTAAAAAGTATGGTTAATTTTAGATATCACAAGAAAAAAAATTGTATAAAAACACCAGGATCCAATTGTTGAAGAATTTCTCCTGTAGTTACTTTACAAATAATTCACCATAGATGTAAATAATGGTGAAAAGAAAGACATTCATTCATTCATTTACTCAGAAAATAATTATTAACCATTTACTAGGTATTAGGGGGTTTTTTTTTAGAGAAACAGAATCAATGAAGTGTATATATAAAGTAAAAGAGATTTATTTTGAGAAATTGTCTCATGAGCTTGTGTGGCTCATGAACCTCTAGTCTGATTTTTGACCAAATAATTGGGCACCACAGTCTAGCTAAGTTCACACCTAAGGTTAACCCTCACAGACTATGTGTCAGGGTCTTTATGGAATTGGAGGTTACATCCAAAGACAAAGTGACCAGACAAACATGGTTTACACATGTCCCAGGTGCCAGACAAGAAAAGTGTGGGTACTTTGAGAAGTTATAGCAGGAAAACCTAACCCAGTCTGAGGGACCTGGGGCAACATTCAGGTTGAGAAAGTAATGTTCAGACTGGGTCTGAAGGCTAAAACACGTGGTTAACTAAGAGAAGATGGGGGAGGGGATTTACAAGCAGAGGAAAAGGCCCCCAATGTAGAAGGAGCACACCAAGAGCTGAGTGAAGGCCAGCATGATTGGACACCAGGGCACTTGGGAGAAGGGGCGGAGCCAGACCCTTTAGTGTCTTGTGAATGATATTAAAGATTTGCCACTGACGGACTTAATGTAAGACAGTGATGATGAAAAGTCTCTATATGCTCTGTGGCAGATGGATGAGAAAAGCTGAGATAGGAGGCCAGATAGGGTGCATGTGAGAGGTGGAGATGGAGAGAGTCGAGTCGACTCAAAAGACGTTTTGGAAGATATTCAGGGCAACATAATGATTTCTTATGAGGGTTGATGGAGAAGTAGGTATCAGGGGTGATTCCAGTATTTCAAACTTGCTCAACCCTGGATGATGGTGCTAATGCAACTTGACACGAGAGGGAATGTTGTTGAAAGGGTCAGAGTTCAGTATGGGGTAGAGTTATTGGTACTTCTGCTGTAGCCAGATGGAGAGTTCTAATAGGCAGTTGGACAGGTAGCTCTGAGATTCTACAATGACATCTAGGATGAAGTGAAACAATGGAAGTGGATCTGATTGCATAGGGAGAGAACATCATGAAAAAGAGAGGAAGGCCAAGGACTGAGGTCAGAACAACTCAGTATCTAAAGATCCATTATAGGATGAGTAGATGGAAAAGGAAAATCATCTGAGAAATGGGGACAGAGCTAGCATCTTCAAAGCCAGCATCTCAGTGCATCTCTCTGAGCCTTCTTTCCATAGCTACATCTCTCTCTACCCACAACTGGAAAAGGTTTTCTATTTTTAAGGATCATATTGGACCCACCTAGGTAATCCAGGGTAATCACCCAAGCTTGAGATTTTCAGTCCTGCTCACATTCATAATTTTAATCCCCTTTTGCCGTGTAACATAAAATATTCACAGGAGATTGGAATGTGGCCATCGTTAGGGCTTATTATTTGGCCCACGATGAAAGCAACTACGCGAACATTGCTGAGAGGTCACAGAAGATAAAAACTAAAAATTTTCTAATTGGATGCAGCACACAGAAATAAACAAGAGCAACTCCAGTGGATTAGAGAAAATGGTCTGAAAATTAAATGAGCGAGATGGAAAGTAGGTAGTTTTTTTAAGAAATCTGACTGTGAGCAAGAAATGCAGGTCTTAAAACCCACTTATTTATTATGACTGGGAGGATCATTGTCTATTTTAGAATTTGGCTGATTGGAACCAGAATCCTACCCCCTAATTCCTGAAAGCTTCTTGTTCTGTCGTGAATATCTGAGGGAAAATGAACAAGGGAATAATTAACATTAACAAATAAAAATAAAATCTGGAAGATTTCTTGTTAACTGATAAAATGAAACTAAGATAAATACTATATATTCCGAAACTCTTGATGTTCATTTTCATTTTTTAAAAGGTTTATTATTATGTGGTTTTACATACATGTGTTCCAGAAAAATTAATCATCTAATAAACGTGTCTCTAAGAAGCATTTGCTAATAGCTTGATGTTGGCAAAAATAATGTTTCACATCTGCTGCCCATGGAACCCAAAGATTTCAAAACAATATGTGTGCTACAGAGGACTGTGCTTAAAGTGAGAATTGGTGCCCTGGCTGCTTTGGCCCAGTGGTTGGAGTCACAGCCCGAGGACCAAAGAGTCACAGGTTTGATTCTAGTCAAGGGCATGTACCTTGGTTGTGATTCAGTTCCTGCCCCTGGTTGAGGTCCTATGAGAGGCAACCAATTGGTCTCTCTCTCTCTCTGTCTCTCTCTCTCTCTTTGTCTCTCTCTCTCTCTCTCTCTCTCTCTGTCTCTCTCTCTCTCTCTCTCTCTGCTTTCTCCCTACCTCCCTCCTTAACCATGATAGTCGACAATTATTGACTGATGAACTTAGTCCCAGCAATATTCTGAGAGTTGTGCATAATCATTAAAACACCCCTACAACCCTGGCTGGTGTGGCTCAGTTGGTTGGAGCATTGTTCCATAGACTTAAAGGTTCGCGTTTGATTCCTGATCAGGGCACATGCCTAGGTTGCGGATTCAATCCCTGTTCGGGGCTTCCACAGGAGACAACTGATCAGTGTTTCTCACATTGATGTTTCCTCCTCCCTCTCCCTCTCTCTCCCCCTCCTTCTCTTTCCCTTCCCTTCTTCTCTTTCTGAAAATTAATGAAATATGTACAAAGTAGATGCAGTTGTGGAAACTGAGGCAGTGCACACCAGGGCTACAGCCTTAATCTAGGCAGCTTACCAGTATCAAACTATCAACAACAATAGGTAAAACCTAGCACTTGTTGTCTATCCAGTACTTATTTTTAAGTACTTTACAAATGTAAATCATTACATTTTCACCACAGCCTAATGAGGCATTTTCCTGCCTCTCACAGACGGGGAAACTGAGGCGCAGATAGGTGAAGTCACACATGTAACAAAGTGACTGAACTAGAATTCACATGGCTCCGGAGTCCAATCTCCTATCCAAATAGTAGCTGAAAGACGATGTTTTCTGAAACTTTTTCATGTAGACAGAGGTTTCTCAGACATTGTTGCTATTGTCATCTTTAAAGTACTGGCAGTGAAAACAATATTAATTTTGATGGGCTAGTAAAATGTCCCCTCTCTGAATTTCACCTTACCTTCCTCAAGTATAAATAAAGTATTGAGGAGTCTACAAAGTTTCTTTCAGCTGTGTAATTCTGGGAACAAAACGCTTTCAGTGTCATATCAGGATTTATGCTAAATTTTATTGTAATGATTAATAGTTATTTATAATAAGCATTTACTGAGCACTTGCAACATGCTAAGTGCTATGCTGAGTGCATTACTTGGTGTCTTTTTTTTTTTTTTTTTAATCCTCATACACGCTTCCCTTTTAATTATGATTACTTTGCCTATTTCACCAGTGAGGAAACTGAGCTTGGAAGCATTTAGCATTTTAACCAAGTCACACAACCAGTAAATGGCAGAGCTTGGGATCCAATGCAGAAAGCCATACTCTGAAACTCTGAAGCCCAGTCTCCTTACCACTGTGTCCTCACGCGTGAGGTGTGGGCACGGAGTCAGAGACAGAGTCAGATTAGGCTTGAGCCCAAATGGATCACTTGACCTACATGTGGAAGTGTGAAATGAGAAGTGAATGACGTGTCTGACAGGAGTCATAGGTTTCAGACAAAACAAAGTTGTAATTTTCACAATTAGAGCCTTTCCCTTGGGGCTTGCATGTGGAGTCCAAAGGAGCAGCGTAAAATGAGACTAGAGGGAGCAGTTATTTAAACACTTACGCCCTGAGGTGTGTAGACCTGTTTCCTCTCTTGCAACTAACAGATTCTGAAGGAATGAGCACCAGGGTGTCTGAGATGTGGGCGAGGCTTTTAGAGCTTTGTTTATGACTGAGACAGAACTGGGCAAGGTATCACCAGGCATCACGAGGTGTGTGTGTGTGTGTGTGTGTGTGTGTGTGTGTGTGTGTGTGTGTGTGACACTGAATATGTATATGTGTGGTGGCCTCAAGCAGCTAAGGGACTGCACAGAGTTTGTGTGTCAGACTCCAGAGAAAGCCTGTTACAGAAGCCAATGGAAGATAAGGAGGTATTAAGGAACAGAAATATGACCCAACAAGTCTGTCTCAATTTGGCCATAAAGTGTGGGAACTGAGAGTATCCTAAGGTTGATCCCTAGAAACATTGATGTACTGGGAAATGGCTTATAATAAAATCAGAGGTTTACAAGGCTTCTGAAATCATCTAGCCCAAACTTTGGCCTCCACACAGTCCATGTGAATTGCATCTGATAGCAGCCATTTGGGGCCCATTTTTAAGGTCAGCCCAGAATGAGATTCCATAATTGCCATTCCAGTGATTACCTGTACCCAATACCAAGAAAGCCAAGAAATCCTTCTACATCAACTTAATCTCCTGCTTGTCCTCCAGAAAGGTGAAAAATGATTATTAACACCATCCATCTTAGAAAAAAAAACAACTTAATAGTCCTGGAGCTACCACTAAATCACCCCATAATCTCTCTGTTTCCAATGTGATACCTTTAGTTCTTTCAGTCTCATCTCATTTGTCTGGTTTCCTTTCCAAGCTGCACATCTGCCAACACAGCAGAAGGCCAGTGTCATTTATGAGACTCATAGTATTTGTGCAATATGACAAATGACTGCCATTTAATATTGCTTAGAAATAGAGAAGTAAAGTTTATGCCCACAGTAGGGTAAGGATTTTGTGAATAACAAATAAATTAACATTTCTTGAAAATCAATAGAAAAATTTCTTCCTTTGCTTATCTGAGTCTTGAACTTTAAAGACAAAAAAAGAATGGTAATAATAGTCTTATAAAGACCTATTGTCGGGATGAATCAGGTATCATTTGAGAATTTTTAATGTGATGAATACCATTTAAGAATCATGAGTCTTAAATCTGTGTCCATAGACAGCAGTTATTAATGAAGAGTGATTACATTATTCATTTTAATCATCATTTATAATTGTTGAAATTGTCTAACCCTTTCATGTGTCATTCACAGAAATGTGACCTGGAATAGCTTAGCTATCCCAGATACACACTGCTCACCAGAGCTGGAAGAAGGCTACCAGTGCCCACCAGGATTTAAATGCATGGACCTGGAAGATCTGGGACTTAGCAGGCAAGAGCTGGGCTACAGTGGCTTTAATGAGATAGGTCTGTCTTACTGGTAAAACGCATTTTCAGTTTCTATTTTATAATGTCATAAAATGGATATTTCATGTTAAGACTGGCTGTCGTATTTAAGAAACACAACTGCAAGTTTTAACTAACTTGTAATATATTCTGCCTTACAATCTGTAATATACAGTCTGTGTTTATGTATAGTCAGCAATGTCCGTTGAGAGTTAAATCTCTCATTTCAGACTATTTTTGATTCTTAATTACAGCATTTAAAAGTGTTTGTTTGTTGAGCAAGATTTAGGGGTTGTTGCCTCAAAGATAAATAAGATGTGGTTTTCCTTCACATTTTAACTATACCCAAGTGGTCAAGGTAAGTCTTAAATGACTGGAATAATAGCATTGATGAGTACATGAGAGCTGATGAGTACGCGAGAGAGGAATCCTGGAACAGAAGACAACTAACCAAATACTTAATGACTATGCATCAACTATGTGATGGATATATGAGAAACGCTTGTATGTGAATATAATGTGCTAAAATGTATAGATTTATTTGTAGCTTGTCCTATTAAGTCCTGAAATGCACCATTTACAACAGTAATGAAAGAACTTAGTAGCTATCATTTAGTTGATATCATTGCATTTATGATAATTATATGCAAATTGCACATATTGTTTTATTGAAGGAAAAACATAGAACTCTAAACAATTACTTTATGCCTTGAGAATTTGTCTTAGCTCAGGCTGCCATAAAAAAAAAAGTACCATAGGCTGGGTAGTATAAGCAACATAGATGTATTTCTCTCCAGTCTGGAGGCTGGAGATCAGGGTGCCAGCATGGCAGGGTTCTGGGGAGGCATCCTCCTCTTCCTAGCTAGCAGATGGCCGCTTTTTGCTGTGTTCTTACATGGATGGGGTAGGAGTTGGGGGGAGAGAGAGAGAGAGAGAGGGACAGAGAAAGCTCTCTGGTCTCATTTTATAAGAGCACAAATCCCGTCATGAGAACCAAACCCTTATGACCTCATCTAAACAAAATCACCTCTGAAAGGACCCATCTCTAACCATCACGGTGGGAGTAGGACTTCAACATGTGGTTGGTGGGGAGGCACAAACATTTCGTCCATAACAAAATTGTCATTGGAATCATTTAAAAATAAAAACAATTGCTTTTTCCTTAAAGTTTCAAGACCCAGGTACATATAAGGGAGTTCTCGACACTTTTACACAGGGCCTGAAAGAAAAATCCTTTCAATGTATAACAAGACAGTGGTTGTGCTCTTTTGGAAGCCAAATGAATTTCCTGACATTTGATGCAGTTTCACGTCTCGGTGGGCCTGCCGAACGATGGGGGATTTCAGTCGTAGCAGAGGAGGAGAGCAGCAACCCCCTCAACCCTGGATGGCAACAGCTACAAACCCAGCCAATCAACCTTTACCGTCAAAAAAAAGTGGCCCATAAATCCTAATGCAACTTTGGTCTTCAGTCGGAGCAGTTTCTGGATGGTGTTATGCAGGGTGACTTAATGAACTCTGGGCTAGGTATTGGAATTTGAGAAAAAATATGTAAAGATGTGTTTTGTTTTGTTTTATCCTCACTAGAGGACATTTTTTCATTTTATGTTCAGATAGAGTGGGGGGCGGGAGGGGAGAGAAAAAGAAACATCGACATGAAGGAACACATCGAGTGTCTGCCACCTGCACTACTCAACCAGGGCCGGAACAAACCACAATCGAGGTACGTGCCCTTAGCAGGAACCGAACCTGGGTCTCTCTGGACCGCAGGCTGACGCTCTAACCGCTGAGCCAAACCAGCCAGGGCAAGATGTGGTGTTTTTTTTAAGTGAAGTTTGTAGATAACATCTCTAAATTTTTATTCATATATTTTAATATGCCCTCATAGTGGATTTCCAGTGTTGTAGTCAGACCTCTTTTGGCCAATGACACAGTTTCCTATTTCACAAAAATTTAGAAACCAGAAACATTTCAATTTACTGTATGCTCTTAGACTTACCTGCTTCAGAACCAATCTTACATCCGTCCGGGTGTCAAAAGTCTGAGGACTCTTATGGGTTATACTAATGCCTTTCAGGATGAGCAGAAAATCGCAGGTGTGGTACGGGACATGAGATGTACAGATTTGGTAAACTGTGTGGAACAAGCTTCAGGAGTCCTGGCAGCTGGGACACACTCAAATGCATGGCTCATTTTTAGTGGCTGACAGAATGTACCCATCTCTTGTATGGAAAGTGAGTAGCATTCAGGTATTAGGGTACCCTTGTACAAGAATCATCCACTCCTTTAAAATTAAATCACACCTTGACCATTTAAAATGCAGCCTAAACTCAAAGTGTTGCATTATATCTAAGTTGATTCATCTTTCTTCCTTCACTATGACTTACACTGGCTACAATCTCTCTTGAAGGCAGAAAGTCTCCTTATAAAGTGCATTGCCTGAGCAGCCTGATTCTAGGAGGGGAGTGCCCTGGGGGCTGTAGGCCCCCACTAAGGCAATAATCTTACTGTAACTCTACTGTTTATTTGCACATTTCTCTTTCAAGGATTTAAGCTTCTTGAAAACAGGAAGCACGTCTTTTCATCTTCATGTCTCCAGGGCCTAGGGCCATGCTTGCCTCATGGAGAGCCCTCTATAAATATTTACTAATGGACTGAACAAAGTATATGTCTTTTTTAATTTGCTGGTAACTAGTCATGTTTGTGTTAGGATATAAAGCCATATGAGAGAATTAAGTTGTTTTCTTGTTGTTCTTTTCTCTGACTTTGTCTGTTTTGGTTGGCAATATTCTCTGTTCCTCATAATTTCCCTTTCTAAACAAGCTTAATTGTTTAGACTTTTTCTCAGACTATGATTGAATTCAGTTTCATTGTGTGACTAATGGTTAGCTAATGTTGATTTTGTACTATCGTCAGAAAATGTTAAGTAGTCACTAAAGTTTAGATTGAAATTGACAACTAGTTCTTGATATTCTGTATCTATGTAGATGCACAAACTGTAGTGTTTTAAGAGATTTTTGAAGTTCTTATGGGAACGAAAGATAGTATTTTCTCCAAAATGAGGAAAATAAATTATTTTATTAGACACATACGATCATTTCTTTCTGCATACAGTTGATTTTAAACCATAATTAGCTGCCTAATTATGCATATAAATTTGATCCACATACTTTATGTGTAAGTAATCGTGATTAATTTAAAAAGAGCACATTTTTTTTCTCATTCGTCAAATTATCATACAATACATTGACTTTCAACTCATTTATATAATTTCATTTATAAGTAGTTTTATGTCTCATTGAAATTTAATACTGATGTTGAAAAATGCAATTTTTAAAATATATTAAAAGCCAGAGTCATTAACTAGAAAAAATGATACAGAGCTCTTATTGTAAGATTGCAGAGTAAAGATACCTTTGCATCTCTAAAATCATCCAAACATCAAAGAGACAAAGAAACAGAAATGCAATTTCTATATTTAAGGACTCTGAAAAAACGTTAACTCTAAACCACTCAGAGGGCCAGGTGACTAACAGAAAACCCCCTGCAAGGACTCTGGCCACTGAAGCTCTCGGATAGAGCCAGCAGGGTGCTCACATCCTGAAATAGCAATGTTCCCGGAGGAGCAGCACAGTCCTCTGAGTCAGGGTCAGTGTGTAGCTGGCTAGGGGAGCTTTCTGGGACGCCATGAGGTATCACAAAGCAGAGGCCCTTGTTTCTGCAAGCATTTGGGAGAGAGAGAAGAGAATAGACACTCCATTGCCAGCCACCCAGTGCTGCTGATCTGTGTTGACTAGAACAAGGGACAGACTCAACTTAAGGTTTGTAAATCTGGCTATACCTTAGAGTGAGCTGGGGAGCCTTTGATACTCATCAATTCCCAACCACTATTTCCAGGACAAGTAAATTAAAATTTTAGAGTGATCCAAGGTAGAGATGGCTTTAAAATGTTCTCCAGGGGATTCTAATGTGCAGAGTTGTGAACCACTGGACTGAAACAACAATGACACACACATACCCACCTATGTCATAGAAAGCTTCATTTCTATCTCGTAACATTGCCTCACCCCTCCTTTACATGATACAGTGGCAAATATCGGGTCTGTAAAAATTAATGTCAAGGTGAGTAATACAAAAAAGAATCAGGATCATAGCTATAAAAATGTACCTTTAGGTGCACTTAAAACTGAAAAAAGTATTCAAGATATATAACTAAAAAAAAAAACCACAAAAAACTGTAGAAAAAGGAGACCTGAATATACAGATTAAAAAAGTACCATTTGTCACAGTAAATGAACATAAAATAATCAATGCTAAAGTATACGCCATCAGAGAGGCCTGAAACTTCACACTCTAGGATATAATGACACAATGTTTACAAAGTCCTTAGGGAAACAATGTGTTGAACTTTCTTATTATTTGTAAGAGTCAAGAACTCAGAGACTATTTTACATGTAATCTTGAAGTCATTTAGCTAATCAGGAATGACAGGTCATCGGCCTAGTCTCTAGTATCTATTCACTGATACAACTGTAGGATTTATGAAATGTATATAAATATCACAAACTATGATTGTGTAGAAGAGAGGAGAAGATAAATGGGGGAGATAATATAATGATGTTGGTGTCCTTAACATTTATACATAGCAGTAAAAACAAGTATCATTTTATACATTATTGGATCTTATCATGGAAGTGTATGTACACTTGCCATGAGAATGCAATACAAAGTCAAAAATTACTTTAGAAAAAATCCAAAACTCAAAATAGTAGCCCTGAGGGTAGTGTGGTGACCTTGGGAAAGTAATTACCCCTTCTTGCCTCATTTTCCTCATCTGTGAAACAGGCCAGTTGTCTACATTGTAGGGTTAATGTGAGGAGTAACTGAGAAACTTCACTTGTACTAGAGAGCAATCACACAATGAGCTAGAAATTAGAGACCCAGTAGCAAAGTATAAAAGCATTTCTGTGTTGTTTGAAGGAAAATTACAACTTAATAAAGGAGGGCAGGACATAGATGCTTTCAGATTAACACTCTGGTGTCTGATATCACTCTATTTTGTTTGCAACAGCTTGCTACTCAGATTGTTCAAGGAGAAAAGGAGGGAAGGGATGGGGACAAGGTATTCTTAAAGTCGCATTATGCCCCTATTACCTAGTACCTCAAATTTCAGCTCATTCTAATTAATGTATAGAATCCTAGAGGGCCAGTATTTGGTGGTGTTCCATTTTCCTTAATCAGTGTGTCTCCCTTGCCACTCTCAAAACAGGTGTCCCTATTGTGCTTCATCTGCCTCTTTAGAATCTCTTCAGAATCTTTAGAATTGTATTCATATTTAGCCTGTGCCATTGAGTTTCCTATAGTTTCATTAAGCCGCACACATATAATTTTATATATCCCTCTACATTTGAATCTGTGCCCCCTCCCCCCCCCGGATCCGAACCACTCCCTGTCTTTGGCAGCCTTTCAACAGATGCTCCTTCTAAAACCCTAAGGAAAGCACCCATTGAAGCACCCAACAGAAGCCCCAGCCATGCTGCTTCCAGTACTCAGTGGTCTATTTCCTCTCCTCCCCTACATCTGTGTCAAATCATGACTGAATCGTGGTTGCTTCTCTGTCACTGTTCTATTTAAATGCCTTTCCATCTTTCTTTCAGGGTACCTTTTCTACAGGTCACTCTTAAGAACCCTCAACTAACACATCGTCTCTAAGATGTTAGCCTAGGACATCATACACTCCCCATATTCCAGGCCCACTGAGGAATGCACATTATCAAAAGGACATGATCGAAGTGAGTGTGTGGGGTTGTGTGTAGTAAGCACACAGTGGAAGGTTTGGGGACAGACCACACTATACTACAGAAGTGAAACCCAAAAAATCCTATCAACTTATGCTACTTGTATTTTCTGAGTTCTTACCCTGACTTTTAACCCTTCCCTTCCTCTGTTTCCTATCAACCCTGTAGGAAATAAAATCTGAGACATAAAAGAGGAGACATTGCAAAATTTTGTAACAGCCCTGAACATGAAATTAGGAATTTTGAGCTCAGAAGGATAATGAAGTCATGTAGTTTACTTACTAGACAGTTTCACAGATGAGGAAAATGAGCATCAGAGCAAGTGAGATCAGAGTGCGTGAACTCCATGCAGAGGTGGGGCTAAACTAATTTCTCAGGATTCGAAGACTCTGCTAATTTACTGTCTCTCCCAAAGCTTTTTACATTTCAGATTAGTGTTTCATTAAGAAGAAAACTCAAGAAGTACCTTGCAAAGTTCAGTTGTACTCTTAATTTTGTAGTAGAAGGATAGCATGCTGGTGGAGAAGAGAGCTAGCCACATAGATGTGATATGCTAGTTAGAAAAAAAAGCAACAATTCTATCACATGTGGGAAGGAAAGCAAAGCAAACACCATTAAACTGGCAATTTACTTGTCACAATATTTCAAAAGGAGGTAAGAAATTGGGTAGAGAAGATGTGGACAAAACTCGAGATGGTGGTTTGAAGTCTCCATTCATTGTATAAGTCAGGTAAAAACACAGCATATTCCATTTAGATAGAACAACCCAAAGAATGTCATTTAATGATAAAATCCACCCTGGGAAGTCACTTAGGAGCTAACAGATATCAAATTTTGTCATTGGTCTTCCGAATCATATAAACAAAGACACAAGCCCCATTTTTAAAAATCCACAATAAACTAAACCTGATTGAAACAATTTATATTGGATAAAGGAAGCACATAAGCAAGACCAAACTATAAACAGGACACTAAAAATAACTAATAGAAAAGACTTTTAAATTACACGTTGTTATTGCGACATGGACTATACATAGTGCACTCTTTTCTCTATTCTTTATATTCAGTAATCAAAGGTAAAGCCAGGAAATAACAAACACTATGCGCTTATGGTGACAAATTGTCCAACAGACAGTCTTGATTATTGTGATTACTATCATTACTTATGAGAACTACTGCTGCCATTTCTCCATTGCGCATTTGTGTTTGGCACCAGGCAAAGGTTTTCCATCTATTGTGTTTTTCGTCCTCAAAATAAAGCCATAAGGTGTCATTATCCCCAATTGATAAGTGAGGAGAAGGAGAGGAGAAAGAATTGATTTGCCCAAAGCTACACACTGGTCACAGTTGGAACCAAGGCTTGCTGCCTGTGTACTGAGTTCAACGCCCGTGTTCTCAGCTGCGAACTCAGCCTGTCTATGAAGTCAGGAGGCCACAAGTAACTGCCATTCTTTGCAGCTTGTGAGGACAGCTGGTCCATTTTAGAGTCTCATTAGGATGGAGGAGGAGACATGTCCCCCAACATAGCAATCTACCAGATGTCTTGCCTTCTCCTTTCGTCCCCAAGCCTCTAGGACAAAGGGATGAGTGCAAAGAAGAGTGATGTCCACTGCAAACTGAGGGCTCCTCGGGGCCTTTCAATCTAGCCCTTCACAAGAAGAATTGGCACACTCTATGTGTTAGCTGTATAAAAGAACCTCAATTGAAAACATTACCTGGGAAGCAATGCAGTTTTCTTTTAATCTTCATCCAAGAATATTTCTTGTGTGTTTGCTTTGTTTCGTTTTACCGAGAAAGGAAGGGAGAGGGAGGCAATGCAATTTTACAAGATAAATTATCGAGCTGTGGACATTTGCCCAAGGATTAGAAGCAGTGGCAGCAAAAGTGATAAATATGCTTTTGATATAAACTGAGTTGGTAAACAAATAGGCTAGAGATGTAGGAGAGAATGTTGAAAGCAACAAAAAAAAAATGTTATTTAGTATATTGTAGTCAAGCTCACACTTATTTGAATTAAAATTTAAAAATCCCATTATGATACATGCATTCATTATATGTAATTTATAGCTATATGCATTAATTTCTCCTGTGTATTTTAATTTACTTTCTCTTCCCCTTTGAGATTTGAGTATATAAGTTTGCTTTTTATTTTTATGTTTTTATTTTTTTAAACCATTTTGTTTATTGATTTTAGAGAGAGAGGAAGGGAGAATGAGAGAGAGGTAGAAACATCGATGAGAGAAAACATCGATTGGCTGCCCCCTACATGCACTGCAGTGGGGATCGGGCCCACAACCTGGGCATGTGCCCTGACGGGGAATCAAACCAGCACATCTTGGTGCATGGGTCTACACTCAACCACTGAGCCATACCGGCTGGGCTTAAGTTTGCCTTTTAAATACTGCAAATTAACCAACAATTTTATTTAAGGTGATATTGAAAATGCATATTAATTATTTTTTATTAGAGGTAGGACATAAAGAATATTTACCTTATCAGTTATCTTTATTAAAAAATTGTAAAGCTTTCCTTATAAGCTCTCCTTAAAATATTAGGTAGATAAACTATAGATCATAAGTATCACTGAAGTTAAAATGTACATTTGGATGCAAATTTTTGTAAATTTTTTCTCCCAACTATAAAATAATTGGACCTTTCAAGAAAGTGAAAAAAATTTAAGTAGGGTAGTCTGTAGCCAGCTAGATTCTCATATATTTCTAAGTCCTTTCTGAAGGCTATTACAGGAATTGAAACTTGGGAGTGGTATTTTTTTCCAAAGGATCATATATTTTAGCTATTTACTTTTGTGGTATTTTTCTCATTTGACTTTCAGTCATATTGACTACAAGCTACAGACTCACTTCCCTGTGTGAGTCATAAATCAATTTTGTCAATATAGATAAGAAACATCAGTGGTTATTTTCATCACTGGTAGTATTCTATGTTTGAAACTGCTCCCACATTTTGCTAAATAGGATTGACTGACTCCACCTACACAGTCTGATGTTTCAGTTTTAATACAGCCTTTGCTTTACTTTAAAATTCTTCCCTATGTTTTTTTTCTATTGGCAGTCTATTATTTTTATAATTTGTCTCTTATTACATCTGATAATAAATATAAACATAAAATGTGATGAAAGAAAATTCTTTTTATCCAGTTAATAGAATGAAAATTGAACTTTGTTTATGCTGCTGCAAACAATTGACTCATCAGATAAATGACATTAGGCCATATTTCATGCTGCTCTATATAATATCATATGCAAACTTTATAAATAAATAGAAAATTATTATCTATAACTATGATTTATTGCAGAATGTACATTTTTATTTCAGTTGCAAAAAAAAAAAAAAAACCCACAGTAAAGACTAATTTGTAAAATATGTAATTGAGATTTATAGTACTTTGTGAAAAGCCCTGAAGGGTTGTTTTCCCTGCATTCATCTTCATGTTTAGCCTTGCTACTGGGATTACTTATTGATTTTTATGAAGACACATATAGTAGAGAGAAATAGAGCAGTACATTTCAGCCAAAAGTGCTTACTTTAGTCCTCAGTAATTCTATACTTGCTCTCTGAAGGAATTCCTTTAGACTGGGATAAGGAAAACCTGACATATTTTTGTTAAATGAAGGACAAGATCACGAAACTTCAACAAGGGGAATAATTGTGAGAGTCAAATGCAGGAATCTTATCTCAGAGTCCAGGCATCAGTCAAGGACCTTAGGCTGCGTGCAAATGTGTGTCACTGAGAATTTCTAAAGGAACCAAGTCTTGACGTTTTATTAGATTCTCAAACAGGGTCACAAACTTATTTAAACTTAAATTAGATGTGCAGATATTCATCATATTAGGAAGAAAGGAGGGTTAAAGGTAGAAATTGCAGCCATGATTTTTAAAAAGGACATCTACTGCCTGGCGTGCAGCGTATGCTCTGAGTTCTTGTTGAATGGATTAGAAAAGGCAGCTGCTAGGGAGACTTCATCAGACAATGAAAGAAGGAATTTTAAAAGTAGATTTCTGAAGGCATGAAGTGATTTTTTTTTTCATATCTCACTGGAGCTATCTAGTATTTCTAAGAAATTGGTTTGTTAATTATTGCATTTTAAGTATTTGTAGATTATGAAAATAATATTTCAAATAACATGAGATTTAATGAAGAAAGTAGTACATTCTGTCAGATATAATTTGCTCTCTCCTTTCCTTTCTCTTTTCATCTTTATCAGTTTCATGATATCTAATAAAATGCTTTTGACTATTTTCCTACCAATGGACATTTAAGTGATTTTCAGTGTTTTACTACAAGAAATAATACTGTGTATTTAATAAGTCATATATATATATATATATATATATATGTACACACACACACACACACACACATATCCTGTAAGGATTCTTTAAAATAGATTTCTAGAACAATTTCTGGGTCAAAGGGTATGCTCATTTTCATATAATAGATGTAATAGATGACTGGTGCTTTATTTGTCTCAAAAAGATAATTAAAAACTTATAGTGCTGCCCATATTGTGTGAGTCTTAAAAAGTATACATTATTCTTTCTCGATATGCAAATATTGAAGTAAAAACTGATGCCCTGGCCGGTTTGGCTCAGCGGTTGGAGCGTCGACCTGCAGTCGGGAGAGACCCGGGTTCGGTTCCCGCTAAGGGCGCGTACCTCAGTTGGTTGCAGTTTGTCCCCGGTCCTGGCTGGGTTGTGTGGGTGGCAACCACTTGATGAGTCCCTTTTACGTAGATGTTTCTCTCTCTCTCTCTCTCTCTCTCTCTCTCTCTCTCACTCTCTCTCTCTCTCTCCCCCCCTCTATCTGAACAAAATATCGAAAAAATGTCCTCGGGTGAGGATAAAAAAAAAACTGATAAACACCAGTAGCTCATTCTCTTCTCCTTGAATTCTCTTATGCTATTCTTCCTGGAATGTCTCCCTCCTATTCATCACTATGTGACCCCACTTCTGGGCCCACTTCAGTAGCTGCCCCTATCTCTGCTCCACCAGCACCTGTCTCCCTCTGTCTGAACTGAGACACCAAGGTTTGTGCACGAAAGTTAGCACTTCGTTCTGTTTCCCACTGTCAGGTGTGGGTGTGTTCCACCCTTGTCTTCACAATTAGCTCATTAGATCCTCAGTGCCCGAGTAGCAGTCTAGCTTCCTGTTCTCCCTGTGATGTCCTTTCTGGCTCTGAGCTCATGACACACTTGAGGACTGGTTGACCATGTTTAGGAGACTTTTATATTAGTTAGATTGCCTTTTAGAATCATCATTCTTTGGAAATTTGGGGATTGAAAACTTAGGCAAAATGCAAATACAGCGCTAGCCTGTAAATACACTGTTCATTTGAAACAGTGATTTCCACGTTACTTCAGACGTATGAAACAAATGTGAACGGACTTGCCGAGAAGTCTTGCATTGACAGTCGAGGAAACTTTTCCTGCCGGCAATGGCAGGCAGTGCAGCATAATTCCCTTGAGCCTTATGAGATTAAATTGATTTCACCACTTAGTCATTTGAAGTGAAAAGGAATCATGTCATTTAGCAAAGCCCTAACACCGAGACCAATGAGGCCTTCGGAGGGCCAACACCTACCTCTCCTGGGCTGCAGGTGCTATGATGTGAGCCCAGCTGAGCCTCACTGTGAGGAGCTGCAGAGCCTCTTCCTTGGTGGGAAAACTCTCTGGCCCTTCCAAACAGGTTTCCAGCCTGAGCCACACAGGCTTGTGTGGTACAAGATGCCATCCACCCCGAACAGACATTGGACAGTGGGAGATCTTTAGATGTTATCTTTTTATATCATATTATCTTCTCCGTTCACCCTATTCTTTGTTTTCTGCAATACTAATTAGATATCTGTCGGACCTTTTTATTCTTTCCTCCGTCTCCTGGATTTGTGTTGACCATAATTCCAGGGGTATCATCTGTTCTCTATGAATCTTCATGTTTACTTTGTGGCTTGGGGAGGAGAGGTCCTCGAATTCTATGTACTGTAGAGAACCATGTAAATTTAGACTATACAGTTTGGTTGGCTCAGATCTGGGGTTCTAGTTTCTCTTAGGAGACTCTTGTGTCCCTCGTGGACTGGACAGAAGTCCGGCAACTTCCTGTTTTCCTGGGCTGAAGGTCAGAGTTCCTCCAATCTCCACTTAAAATGCAGAGCAGGCCCTGGCCGGTTTTGCTCAACAGAGCATCGGCTCGTGAACCAGAGAGTCCTGGGTTCGGTTCCCGCTAAGGGTGCATACCTCGGTTGCAGTTTGTCCCTGGCCCTGGTTGGCATTGTGTGGGTGGCAACCACTCGATGTGTCTCTCTCACATCAATGTTTATCTCTCTCTCTCTTTCTCCCTCCCGCTCTATCTGAAGATAGATGCAAAAATGTCCTCGGGTGAGGATAAAAAAATTAAAATAAAAAAATAAAATGCAGAGCAGCCTTTGTGAATCTCCCCACTTCGCAGACACACCTGAGCTGAGAGTCTGCCTTCTGCCCTGTGTAAAAGTGCACCCCAGCTCTTCCCTGACCCTGGGCAACAGATTCCAGTCCCTGCCCTTAAGGTTTCTATTGACTCTGAATATATTTGGGAGACCCTTACCCTCAGCTTCTGCTCGCAGCTCTCATTCTATATTCTCTCATGCTCTCACTGCTGAATATTTCACTCAATTTTAGGCCAGTTTAAACATTCAAACATTATTCTCCTTTATCCATTTCCTTTTGTTGGTTGGGTGTGAGGTGGAAAGGATAAAGGAAGTCTCTAAGTAATCATCCATCAGACTGACCTAAAGCCTTATATTTTTAAATATAGTTTTAGAATTTTTATATAAAAGTTCAATTTTCCTTTCTTTGAGACCTACCTATCATTTTATAGTAAAATATATATATATACACTTTTTTGCATTTTCAATGTTAATCTTAAATTTTGGTAAGTATATATTTTTATTTTTACAAAGATTTTATTTCAGGATTATTATTCTTATTTTTTTTTAATTTTTGCTGTTTATTCTCTTGGCCTCTGTGCAAACTGATAAGCAGTTATTTTTTGTAAAGACAGAGAGAGAGACTGCAAATGAGCAATGACAGTTACTGAGCACCGAGAACAATTCTGATGGATTAAGACTTTAGCTTCTCAATCTTCTTAATATTAGTTTCAACAAATGTTCAAGTGCTTTCATTCTCCATTTAAGCACTTTGGCAGACAAGCCAAGAAATAAAAATAAATAAAAACTCTAATCAGGAATTCCCTAAACATAAAGCAAATAAATGTTCTTAGGCAATCCTTTATTTTGTGTGTCCAATAAAAATGATTTATACTTGCACATGGATATGTATTATTTTATTTGAAAACTAGCAGACCTTGACACCAGGTTGAAGAGAAAGTAAAGGAGACTTCTGAGTAAGGATCACTGGGGAGCCAGCTGTTTCATGGAATGAATGTCACCTCAGCGTCACATCCACCCCAGGTGTGGCATGGCATTAACTCCACCTCACTGTAAAAATGCTGAGATGCAAGGAAGGGAAGCAACTCCTGGGGAACAGGGGCAGGTCTGAGTGATGATTGTATCTCAGCGTCTCCAGGGTAGAACTACAGTAACGACTCTTCTGTGGGTGCTCAAGTCTGGATAAGAGAAGGACTTACTTTCAGTATGCAGCCTGTGTCTCACCAGTGGGTGACATAGGACACATTACTTAACCTCTCTGTGCCTGTGAAACCAGAATAAAAATTGTACATTTATTAGAGGGTGGTAGGAAGTTTATGTTAGATTATCTCACTCCCATGCTAATGAGTCCTCAATAAAATTTAACTTATGATCATGATTTTTATTAGATATATAATTGTCAAGTAAATGAATGAAAGAATTATAGGTAAAACTATGTATTCTAAGGTCACACAGAAAGTTGGAGAAACAGGTGCCAAAATCATTCAATATCTATATTCTTTCAATGGCACAAGCTTACCTCCTTTTAGTCTTGGCAAAACATTTATGATCATACAACATAAATGAACAATGTACTCACGTTTTTTTGTGCTAGTATATGCTACATTCACTGGTGCAGTCTCTCCTCCATATACACAGTCATTGGGAACAAAATGTTAAAAAACATTTCCCTGCTTTGACATGGGCCAGCGAAGCCATTTCTGAGCAGAGATACTTTGTTGTTGTAAGGCTTCTAAAGAGTTGAAGCAATGCTGAAGTTGCGTATTTATAACTGATTAGAGCAGGGATCAGCAAACCATGGCTACTGGGCCAAATCCTGCTTACGGCCAGTTTTAGTAAATAAAGTTTTATTGCAACTCCAAGCCAATTTGTTTATCTCTGGTCCATGGCTGCTTTCTGACACTGCAGCAGATTTCCACAGCGCCAACAGAAACCCTGCGTCCCACAGAGCCTACGTAGTTGTATCTGGTTCTTTGCATAATAAGTTTGCCAACCCCTCGACTAAAGCAAAGGTAGGAAAAACCACTCAGCTCATGTTTCTTCTCGTTATGTCCTTCCACGGCTATCGAGAATCTTTGGCAATCTTCCTTTTCACCTCTAATGCCCCTTGGATTTAGAAACTTCATAGGCCACAACACATCTCTCATTTTGTCTAGATTTGTGAGACTTTGATTCTGGCCCCTTTCGCTGAGTCCAAAGTTCCTTAAACTTTAAAAATTAAATTCAGAAAGAAAAAAAAGTTATCCTAGATTAACACACCCCTGACAGTCACCTTCTTTCTGGATCTCTCACAAATACTCAGGCTATATTTCTTGAATCTGTCACTGATTTTAAATAAGGGATTTTGAAGAATGGGTGATAGGCTAGGCTTAGAATCCAATGACTCTTGATTAGATTTAATCAAATGGATATTCTTTATTACGAGGGGTAGAAATCTCAACAGTTAAAGAAACTGCTTAGGAAATAAGAATCAAAATATTAAATATTGTTACTAGTGCCTTGTTTTAGCCAGAAGACATTGCTGAAAATAAGTAAAAGAAGGGGAAAAGATAGTCACATTTACAAAAAACTAATAAAAAATAAAATACCATTTACAGCCTCTGAAAAACCTTGTTTTATTTAACATTTAGATAACTCATTAATTACTCCTTCTAGCGGATTATTTGCAAGGGTGGAGTCATATCCTACCTTCCCTGGACACACACACGATTTGCCTTGTGCCTTGGCCACATGTGTGTTTCCATCAACAGGTGGAGTCTTTCTTCTCCCCTTGAATCTGCTTTGTAGGAATGTCATTGCCCAAGAGAATGTGAAGACATGACAGTGGGTAAGTTTTGGAGGCAAGGCCTTCAAATATCCCAAAAGCTGCTTGTTTAGTCCATTGGGTTGATGCTTTATGATGACAAGAACAAGTAGCCTACAGGAGGAGGAGAGGCCACAGGCAGGAGAACGGAGGCCCCCACTCAACAGTCAGCCCCAAGCCAACATGTGAGTGAAGCCCTCTTAGAGTCTATGACCCCGGGTGTCATGCTACATTACAGTCATGTGAGTGACCCAGGTGAAATCAGAATCACCTTTCTGGCCCTAGCCCAGTTGCTTCCCACAGAATCATGAACCAATAAGCAGTGGTTGTTTAAATGCACTACAGTTTGTGATGGTCTATTATACAGCAACATATAATTGAAAAACCTTCATTTTACCAAAGAGGAAGTGGGGTCATGATATTGAGCAACATACCTAAGCCCACATAGCATATGGCACATCAGGGATTCAGATTCAAGTCAATCCAACTAAAATTTCATCCTCTAAACTACTCTTCCACACTAAATTCAGTATTTCTCCCAAACTAAAAGATTATATAACCAGCATTTCTGAAGACAGATGTAGATGTGATGTAATTTGTTCACGATTATATTGCACATATTGGAACTTTTGAAGTCAGCAGTGTTATGGAAAACCTGAGAGGACTGTGACCATCTCTGAACAATGATTTAAGTGAGGGTTACACTAGTCCTCTAATCTGCATTCACTCGTTCTTTTATTCACTCAGCACATATTTATTGAGAACCTACTATATGCTGAGCAATGTTTTCAGCACTGGACAGCACTAGGAAAGTGCTAATACAGAACCAGATAGATGGCATCATGTTTTCTTTTCATTAGGAATTCGTTCTAGTTTATAAGTTGATTTCTTTATTTAGGGCTGCCTTCTTCAGGCTTCGGAATTCTAATTATGTACTTGAATTTTTTGGCAATCCTAAGCATAAAGACAGATTTCAGTAAATAAATTTTCAAACAGGATTTTTCATTGAGTTTTTTAAAAGGAAACGTGTATGTAAAAATACAGTCTGAACTATGAAAATTAATATGAAAAGGTCAGTTAGGTATCAGCAGAGTTTGATCAAACTCTCGAGTTTTAAATAAGTTGCTAAAACAGAGAACTATTTTCATCTCTTAATCACTTTAAAAGGAATGTCTTATGTTCATTTCTGTTGGTAGTAGGAAACTGAATTTTATAAAGCTCTGTAGAATGAGACCAGAATAAACAGAAATTGAGTCAAAATAATGGATGGTTCCTCTTAAACAGTCTTACCATCTTGTGCCCTGACTGTGCCACAGTTTAACCTAAGGGGCAACACCTGGAGGCGTTCATTAGCTTGCAGCTGTCTGTGATTAGTCTGCAAAGGCTAAAAACAAAATCATCCACAAGAAAACAGCTAGCAGTGGCCTGGAAGCTGAACAAAGGAAATGAGCAGCTGGTGGTGAGAGCGCATATGGCTGCAGCCCTTACAGAGGGGTCCAGAGGGCCCAGGGTACTGGGTATGGAACCTGGGAGGAAAGTCTAGGTGGCAGACAGCCTGGAGTCAAGGGGTAGCAGCTGGCTGTTTTGTGTAGGGATTAAGATGCAAGAGGGCTTATGAGCTGTTATGTTGTATAGTGACCACTAACCATGTTAGTAAGGGAAGAGAAATTCGCGTTTATTCAGTGGCTTCATTATGCCAAGCACCAAAAGAGAGAGATGTTCTCACCTGAGACACCTAACCTGGCATGCAAAGCAACACCAGTGTGTTAGCTCCTACTGCTCAAGTGCAGCTTGACAAGTATGAGCACTTTTGTCATCTCTGTTTATATATTTGCTTGAGATATTTCCTAAAATTTACCTATTTGTTTATTTCTTGTATGTAGCCTATACTGTTTCATGTAGAAAATGCATGAGTTTATAATATTCCAAATTAGCAATCACATACGGCCACCATGAAGCTATCGATAGACAGGTGAGGTGTTGGTGTTGCCAGGGACCAGCTATACAGAAGCTCAATCCTTTGAAAGAAAGGATAGTAAGCACAATGGCAACTGTCAAAGAAAAAAATGCTGCCGAAGAACAAAATGTGTTTAGTACAAAACTTGGTAAAATATTTTAAATTCTGGGTGTTACTAAGTTTTAAATGTTTTTTTCTTAAAAGGAAGCTATTAGAATGTTACTCATTATTACTCATTGATATGTTATTTACCTTTATCAGAGTTCAATATTTGTTGCAGGGTAGTATGAGTTCTCTGTTTATCATATACTCCTCTACAGCTGGTGAAGATGTGTTATGAATAGTCAAATTATTTGAATTGATGTTGACCAAAAGTTACAGAATTATGAAAAACATTTTATTTCCAGCAGTAAAATTTTTATCCTCTGGCTGCATAATTAAATACAATTATATTGATAATGCATATTTCCAAAATGTTAATATCATATGAAATTAACAGGTTGAGTTTCACTACCCTTGGTTTGCTGGGTGATGGATCATTTTGAAGGATTCAACATTACAATGTTTATACACTGCAACCATATGCCTCTCTATATATAATAGAGAGCCTGTCTCAGGAACTTCTTTATCATTTACAGCAAAATGACAGAACACGAAGTTAGGGATGTGGGAAAATACCATTTTGCAAACACAATCTTCAGACAGTATGTAGATAGACCATTCACAAAGCCAGTATCCTAGGGAAAAGATTACATGCGGATAAATAGATACATTATTTGCATAGAGTACATGTGACTACTCCCCTCTCTGTTCCCCCCTGAAATGGAAAGTCAGGAGACCTGTTTCCTTCCCTACTAGATACCATCATAGAAACACTGCTTTTATAGGTTACGGATTCTAACCAACAATTAAACTGACTCTATTGAGTCTATAGGTAGAGGATAAGACTTACATGTGAAACATTATGTTCTATTCTTTCCAACTAAGCTAATATTTTTAGGTGTTATTTTTTAGTTTTTAATTTTTAAAGCAATTTTCCCACTTTGTTAAGATTTAATTGATATATAACATTGTGTAAGTTTTAGGTGTACAAAGTGATGATTTGATACACATATATTATAAAATGATTACCACATAATGTGTATTAAAATATATGCACTTTAAAACAATCATCATGTACTAATGAAATATAATCTTAAAAATAAATTTTGAAAAAGATGGATTGATAACAGAGAGGAGGCTATGGAAATAGAATCCAAGAACATTGTGCATTTGCTGAATTAGTAAAGTTGCATTGCATTGTTCACATTGAAAATTGTTGAGTGTAGATTGGTTAGTGATGTCAACAGATTATGCCAATAATTAGATCATCAATTCCAACCTTCTGCTAAAACACATTCGACTTCAAATAAAGGTACAATGAACATTAAACAGATGACTGATTTCTTTGGCAGTCTATTTAAAGATAATGAATTAATGGACTGAAAACAGTTTTAAAATTACTGTTCTTTTTTTTTATCCTCACTCGAGGACATTTTTCCATTTTTTGTTCAGATAGAGTAGGAGGGAGAGAGAGAGAGAGAAACATCAACATGAAAGGGATACATCAAGTGGTTGCCACCCACACGACCCAACCAGGGCCCGGGACAAACTGCAACCGAGGTACGTGTCCTTAGCAGGAACCGAACCCCGGTCTCTCTTGACCGCAGCCCAACACTCTAACCACTGAGCCAAACCGGCCAGGGCTAAAATTACTGTTCTTTAGGGATTGGTATAAAACCATACCTTAAGGAATTTAGTACTGATGCTGATTAAGTTATATATTATTTAGCCTAGCATTTGTAACTATATTACATGCTTTAAAATGTATGTTATGCAATGTCAAGTAATTTATACACTATCATTGGTACATTTTTATTATTTGCATTGTTTTATTTTATATAGTGTATATTTGTACATTGTCCATCAATTTGCATATTAAGGAGAATCAAATTTTATAATTATGAATCCATTTCTGTGGATCGCTTATATTTTACATGCAAGCATGCACTTGTATACATACACAAACATACTCCATGAAACTAGATCTAGTTAATGGATACAAAGAAAATACTATTTAAAAGATAAATTCATTGAAAAAAATCCCATAAGTATATAGTTTGTCCTGATAGTAAATTATAATTTATGAATCGCTATTATATTTTTCTAGGTGTTTGATCTGTAAAGAATTTATTTAAAACTTTAGTGTAATGAATGTCTGCCTTACAATCCACATGTTTCATGAATTAAAAAATAATTCAATCATAAAGAAATAATTTTATTCTCTTTGTTGAAACAAATTATTTTTTAATCCTCATCAGAGGATATGTTTTCATTAATTTTTTAGAGAGGAAGGAAAGGAGAGAGAGAGTGCAAGAGAGAGGGAGGAAGAAACATTGATGTGAGAGAAACATCCATCGGCTGCCTCCTTCACATGCCCAGACCTGGGACTGAATCCACAACTTAGGTATATGCCCTAAATGGGAATCGAACCCACAGCCCTTTGGTGTACAGGACAATGCTCCAACCTACCGAACCACCTGGCCAGGGCAGTAATTTTTGTGTGTGTGTGACTAAATCCAATCTCGTTCCCTCTCCAGTATTTCCAAGGTAACGCTATTATGAGTTTGATTTGTGTCTTTTCAGACTTTAAACTCTCTGCATATGGATATTTATCTGTACTTTTATATAGACTATATGTAGTACTTTTTACATATTATTTCCGTGAATATATATGCATCTGCTTCATTTACTTTTGCAGCTATATAATCTTTTACTCTATGACTATCACATTTTGTTTGGTCATTTTCTAATCAATGGACATCCTTTTATTTTTATATGTTATTACTAATATTGGAGTTTTAAATATTCTTGCATGATCCTCCTTGTGCAGTGTAAATGATTCTCTATAACAGATACCTGGAAATGCAAGGGCTGAGTATGCACATTTCAAGTTGCTCCTATGTACTCTCACTAGCATTTTGAGTGTATCTGCTTTCCTTTCAGGGTGTCAATATTTGATATTATTACACTTTAACATTTTAGCCAATCGAATGGGTGTGAAAAGGTATTTCTATGCTTTTCGTAAAACTAGCATGGTTTTTAATCAATTTAAGCATCTTTTGAATATGTTTATTTGCCAATCAGAGTATTTTCTTCTGTAAATTGCCAGTTCATATACTTTGTCTATTTGTCTCCTGGATTTCATTTATTGTATTTATATATATGTTCTTGATACATACATTTTGTCTGTTGTTTGTTTTCAAGCTGTAGTATTTCAGGGTCAATGAAAGTATAAAGTGCTAGCAGCCTCAAACTCAGACATGTACATGGGATTCTAAGCAGAAGCCATGTTTCAAATAAGGAATTGACTTTGAGTAAGAAAGAATAAAAGAGAGTGGGGAGTGTCATGAATGAGGGGCTGAGCCCACATGGGCAATGCAGAGTCAGAAATGACTTTGTCATAGTGTGGACACCATGGAATGACATCACGATCTCGAAATCAACAGTACTGCTCTGTAGACTAGAAAATCTCATGACCCTTTCTTCCAGCCTGGGGAAAGTATTACCAGAGTGGATTAAAAATATATACGTATGTAACAAGGGATGGTATTAAGAGGGTGTTAGAGTAAAAAAAAAAAAAAAAAAAAAAAGAGGTCTAGATTTAACAAGAGAGGCAATTTGATAGCTGTCTTCATTCCAAAATAAAAAACACATAATAATGGGCATCCTGGGCATCTGTGAGGAGTGAGGATGGAGCTCTGAAAGCTGACTGCAGACAGTAACAAAAAGCCTTTGAGACCGATGCTAAGAACCTGAAAGACTAGTAATGGGCCATTTCTTACAATCAGTGTCTGAAAGGCAGTTCAACCATCTAATGGGATACAAAAATAGAACCATTTTTCTTCCCCACCCTAATATTCTCCCATAAAAAAAAAAAAACTAACTTTATACTGCACTGGAAATAATAGCACGCAGCAAGAACTGTACTTTGTGGCATTATTGAGCATCTCAGGTGTCTGAAAGGTACAAAGCTAAAAGCCAAATGACTTCAGCATGGAAAATGTCCCAGAATTTGTGATTTTACTTTTAAAACAAAAATGCTGGTGAAGGGGTGGGGGAACAACTTTAATTTAAAATCAAACCTAAAATGACAACAAGTTTGTCCCATATATTTTATTTAGGAATGTTGAGAACTCGTAATTTCCTCACTTTTTATTAATTTTAATGAGCTGTAATTTGAGGAAACTGGGAAAGTCTTGTAAAAGTCTTCAGAGCTGAGAGGTAGTCACATAATACGTGTAAGACTTGCTTTGTTGTCATTGCAGTAAGTTGAATACCTGAAGGTAGATTTATTATACTGAATAACTTAGTGTGCAATCGTTACTAATAAGCAGAAAAATATGGAAAATAGATCTTACTGGGATGCCAAGAAATGTTCTCATCACATAGGAGTGAGAAATGAGATGGGCAGAAAGAAAATGAGCCAGTGACTGTCATGAGAAACAAAAAGAATTTGGTTTTAGGGATTATGTGCTGAAGATCTATTTCAAAAGAAAACTACCTGGTACAAATCCACAAATGCTTAGGGACTATAACAACTTTTTATGAAATTGTAAATTTTGTATTGATAAATTTTCATAACAGTGGACTCTGCACTTAATATAAAAGCAGTTATAATTAAATATATTTTATGATATTAGAAGAGTTTACATTTTAAATGGCATCTAAATTTAGCCTCGTTTGTTTTGAAATATACAATGCAAATTTTTTTCAACACAACAAATGGGTATTTTCTGAGTGCTAGCATGTGTGTAAAATATACATGGATGCTTGATTTAAAAAATTTTGTCTCATTACAAAGGTAAAACACATGCATTCTATGTAAAATTATGTAACAAAAAATCATTCCGAAAACATAATTTATATATAGGGTGGGGGAAAAGGTTTATAGCTGTGTGTATGGGAAAAAATACAATAATTAATAAATAATATAAGCATGAACTCTGTGTTTTGCATACTCACAATTGTAAACCTACTCTTACCTCGCCTTGCATTTTTCGAAAATGAAATAAAATAAACATCACAGCAGTATTCTGAACACCACTAAATCTCTCTGATTTAGAGGGTAAAATATTTTCTGAGCATTTCACTTACTTACAGAATGCTTCTATTCCAGACCAGAAGTATGACACCTGTCTGGACGGTCTAGATGATTGAGTCAGATCAGGCCTAATACCATTGTTGGTCTGGCACAGGATGAAGCAAAAGTCAAACTAGAGGGGCCCAAGAGGGACAGGCAGGAGAGGCTGGAGGAACTGGGAGACCCTGATGATGAGGGGCCCTGAATAGCGCAGGTAAGGACTGCAAAGCCCAATTGCCAGCAGATTCTGAACACTTCATTTATCTGGTTGCCTTTGGGGGTTCCTTTTACTTGCCTGCTAAGAGACACTGCTGATGGTACTGTTTCCCGTTCGTGTTCAGCTTGAGGTGCATTTGATCTGCATCTAGTTCCCTTCTAATTATACCCAGTTTATGACTCCCAATCTATGTAACTCATAGCAGCCTCCAGCAGCACATCACCCACGGATGGGTGTTCATTAGGTTCCCACTGAATTGTATTTTCCTTTACTTCAGTCCAGGTTTATTGAGGCAGAGACTCTTTTTTTATGGGTCATTTATCAGCTTTGATGAAGTCCTGCCCCTGGGAGAACGTTCTTGCCAATGTCATGGTCATCTACGACTGCATTATGTTTAATTGTACCCACAAAACTTTTGAAAATGTAATCATTATTTTTGAATTTTAGAGCTCTCTTGAGTTATTGAAAACTGGAATGTTTTCTTGAAAGTTTCTCTAGTTTGGACTTCCTTAGTTGCATATAATTCTTTTTTTTTTTTTTATGAATTTTTATTTATTTTTTTGTTACAGATATTTTACCTTTTTACCCCATTGGCACCCCCTCCCCACCCCCCCTCCACCCTGTCCCCGGCTTAGTTGTCCATGTCCATTGGTCATGCATACATGCATATAAGTTCTGTGGTTTATCTCTTCCCACCCCCCCACCCCCCATCCCTCTTCTGAGGGATGTCAGTCTGTGCCCTACTTCCATGTGTCTGGGTCTACTGTATTCCTCAGACTGTTATGTTCATTATATTCCGTATATAAGTGAGATCATGTGGTATTTGTCTTTTTCTGCTTGGCTTCTTTCACTTAGGATAATACTTTCCAGGTCCCTCCATGTCGTCTCAAAGGATAAGAGATCTTTCTTTCTTACCGCTGCATAGTACTCCATTGTGTATATGTACCACAGCTTTTTTATCCATTCGTCTACTGGTGGACACTTGGGCTGTTTCCAGGTCTTAGCTATTGTAAATAGTGCTGCTATGAACAATGTGGAGCAATTAGGCATGTTAACAGAGCTAGAATTCAGAGACATATAATTCTTATCACTTTATCTTACTAAGGGTAAAAGAGATATCAAGTACATAGATTCGGATTTAATTGCATTTTTGTGCTTAGGAGCCAAGTCATTTTTTAAAATGATGTCAGATAGATTTCCCTAGCTATGAGTGCTAGATGCTTCTTCACACAGATTTCCCTGATCAGAAACATTATTTTACAGTGACAATAAAAAATACCAAATGCAGAAGCTTCACTGTGTTCTGACAATATTTATGCTTAGGGACCCTTAACTTTTCAGAAAAAGAAAACTGAGCAATAGAGTAATCATTTTCTTTTGTTGATGCCAATATAATCTCATCTTGGTCTTCATGTACTAAACTGTCTGAGAATACAGTCTCACAGTCACCTCTTAATTGATCAGACATAGACTGAGCAATGCGTGCAAGGTGCTGTTCTAGGGATGGGAAGAGGGGGAGGAATGGGGTAGAGAAGACTAAGGAGTTTAAAATCTTGTTTGGCAGATAGATTTGTAAATAATGTACTTCTAAATACTACAGAAGCACAAAGAAGAGTACCTTTTTTCCCTCAAGTATTACAGAATCATTCCAGAAGAATTAACATTTTAGTAAGCATCAATAAAGTGAGTAGGAATTCTTTTAGTTTGTTTTTTTTTTAACGGAATAATTTGCCCTGGGCAGTTGGCTAAGTGGTTAGAGCTTCAGCCTGAAGACCAAAGGGTAAAGGGTTCAATTCCCAGTCGAGGGTATGTACCTGGGTTGCAGGTTCTATCTTTGGCACTGGTCAGGGTGCATGTAGTAGGCAACTAGAAAATATGTCTCTCCCACATCTATCTCTCTCTCTCTCTCTCTCTCTCTCTCTCTCTCTTTCTCTCTCTCTCTCTTCCCCACTCTCCCTTCCTGCTTTCCTCCCTTCTTCTCTCTCTAAAAATCAATGGAAAAATATCTTCAGGTAAGTATTAAGAACAACAACAAAAAAAAAGAAACAGGAATAATTCACATATATAAAAAGAATAAACATGAGCAACATTTATGTATGCTGTGTAAACATAAAAGTAAAACAAATGTTCTTTAGCTCACCCACCAACTTAAAATGCAACTTCCCTAAAACCCTGAGGTTTCCAGGATAGTACCCGGGCCCTCTAGAGGTAGCCTCTCCGGGAAAGAGTGAGCCAGAGAAATGAAATAAAATGAATTCCATGTTTCAGAAATCATACAACCACAGAAATTAAATTGCAGAACTCTTTAAGTAATCAATTTGATCAATTTAGTATAGGGCATTTTGAGTGATACAGGAGGATGTAGCAGACCAGCTGAGGCAGATCATGGAGCATCAGGCTGAGTAGTAAAATAACCAATGAATCAGGCAGTCGCTGGTTGTCAGAGCTAACCAGACCATATCACATCTGGGTTTATCACATGGGCTTAAATCCATGGTGCTCACATGGGAGAAGTCAGGTTTTTCTGGACGGTGGCCCTGATGCTCATTTGTCACGGGTAGATTGGTGAGCCACTGCCTAGCACTCACTCTACAGCATCTCCAGAGGGTATCTATTTCCTGATTAAAATTTCCTGCCATCATCATCTCATAAAATTATTTCTAGTGCATCTTACAAAAATTTTCCATATCAAACATTAGACACCCCGCGGGGGAGTGTCAGCCCACCGACCAGAGTCTCAGGTTTGATTCCTGTCAAGGGCACGTACCTCGATTGTGGTTCGGTCCCCAGCCCTGTTCAGGGTCGTGAGGGAGGCAGCCAACCAATGTATCTCTCTCACACTGATGTTTCTCTCTCTTTCTCCCACTCTATCTGAAAATAAATGAAAAAAATATCCTCAGGTGAGGATTTTTAAAAAGTTATTCATATCAATAATTATGTTTTCTTAAAAAGACTTTTTAGCCCTGCCCAGGTTGTTCAATTGGTTGGAGCATTGTCATCTTAGGCACCAGAAAGTTGTCCGTTCAATTCTCGGTCAGGACACATTCTTAGGTTGTGGGTTCGATCCCCAGTTGGGACACCTATGGTAGGCAACTGATCAATGTCTCTCTTTCATATTGATGTTTCTCTCTCTCACTCTCTCTTTTCTCTTTTCTCTCTCTAAAATTAATAAACATGTTATAGGTGAAGAATTTTTTATAAAAAGACTTTTTAATAAAAGAAATGGAAACAGTCCAGCCAGTGTGGCTCAGTGGACTGAGAGTCGTCCCATGAACTGAGAGGTTCGGTTCGATTCCCGGTCAGGGCCTGTGCCTGGGCTTTAGACTCGGTTCTCAGTTGGGGGCGTGCAGTAGTCAGCCAATAGATGTTTCTCTCTCACATCAATGTTTCTCTCTCTCTAAAAAATCAATAAAAACATATTTTTAAAAAATAGTGGAAACTAAAAGACCAGAATAACCTTAAAATATTTGACTAAACAATTTCAGAAGGTAATAAGAAGCCCTTGAAGTTACCCTAACTACATTTGACTTTGGTTAATTTATGGAAAACCTGAAAGTCTAACTAAAAGGAGGAAGCTCATTGAATATTGTGCATTTCAATTAAATGTTTAAGAATAACTGAAACATTTAGATTAATTATGCTCGGTAGTTATAACAGTTTATTTTCAAATGGAAGGACGTTAAACAATTATATAAAATATCAAATTTTTATATTTAGCCTCAAAAATAAATTATCTTTGAAGCAATTTTTATTTATTTTCTCTTTATTTATTGATATAATCTATTCTATTTTATCTATTCTGTGGTAATCTACAGAATTACATAATTATAAAATTAGTAAAACTACCATGGTCACCTAATCCCAAACTTTGAGGTCTTTAGAAGGGGAATGTATAAACTTAATGTTGTTTTTTCTCTTGCAATATATGCAAAAATTTAAGACAAGAATTTTCCAGGGTACAGGTATAAAAGGGCAAACTCTTTACAAGAAAGCATAGTGCTGACAGATGGTTAAAATTGCTTTCCAAGGAAAATTTAGTGTTTGAACTTAAGAAAATGGAAACTTTCTTTGCTGGACCTCACATAATATTCCCAATGCTTATTGAAAGTCAGGAAAGATGAATGTGAAAATAAGATGTTCTTGAAAACATGGCTAAATAGGTAACTTTGAGAAATCACCAAAATGTACCTGTCCAGTTAACCATGGTAGGCCGTGCCTGAATTCTGTGTAGATGAAGAATAAGTCTGGAATCCTTGGAAGCCACTCTCATGAAAGCGTCTCTCTCACTGGTTCATGTGAAATGCCTGGGTGCTTCCTTAAGAGCTCCTTAAGCAATCTACACAGTTCAATTAGATTAAGTGTCTTTTGGATTTGGTGGGATAGTATGTAATGTGATCTGTTTGCTAGTTAGTATGATGAATTATACCATTATCATCTATTGCTGTGTAGGAGAGGAAAAGGATAAGACATGTAAGTTCTGATAAGAGAAAAATTAGTCTAAACTAAGTTTAATTCAAGAATTCATATCAAAGCAATAGCTATAACTTGAGTATTGGATGGCTAGGGTTATCCTCCAATTCGCACACACTGCATGACATGGAGAGAAGACAAGGAAGAAGGTAATAAATCCTGTTCCATCCATCCATTATTTCAGGGGAGATGTGGGACTTAGCATAAATCAGTGGCATATTAGATGAAAGGAAAAACAGTATGGGCAGCTTCAAAAGAAGGGGGCAGCTCTCGCCAATCCTGAGTACTCACCTCTGCAGTGATTGCTGAATTTTCCCCTTAGAAAGAATCTGCATGTGGAAATTCCAAGTATGCTTTCTAGTCTCTGTGTTTTCTTAAAATATGTTTTTATTGATTTTTAGAGAGAGAGGAAGGGAGGAGGAAAGAGAGAGAGAGAGAGAGATCAATTGGCTGCCTCCTGCACACCCCATACTGTGGCTTGAGTCCAAAACCCAGGCGTGTGCCCTGACCGGGAATCAAACTAGGGAACTCTAGTTGCATGAGACGATGCTCAACCAACTGAGCCACACTGGCCAGGGCATCTCTGTGTTTTCATATTTAAGAAATATTATCATAGATTAAATGATATTAACAATTACTTAATATTAATTATTATTAGATTAATTAATATTAACCATATTAGTGATTAATCATTACCACTAGAAATCAATTTAAAATAGTAAATTAATTTTCTTAATGGATTTTTGAGAGATTATGTTTATAAGGTGATATGCAAATTCTTATTAGAACTACTTTCCTCTGTTTATTTTTAATTAATGTAGAATTTTTTCTTTAATATCTGCATAGAAACTTACTATAGATTATTCTGTCATCTGTGAATTCAGTAGCCCTACTATCATTTGGGACAAATTTTGCATCTCTTGTGAAGGATAAAATATGAAATATGTTGTTGAAATTAAGTGTTACCAGATATACTCTTCTAGTAATTCTATCAACAATTGACCAGTCACTAAATACCTACATCAAAATTTTTAAAATGAAAGTAAACTAGATTGGAATCGATGCCTTCCTAGTGAGATTTTTTGGCTTTGGCCAGTTTCTACTTTCTTTTCTAAAGGTCTACAAAGTATCTAGGTTTTCTAAGATTGACGATTAATTTATAATACTGACAATTTTTCTTTCTCAAAATCAAGGCTGCATTGACTTCTTGCTGGCTTAGTAATAGTTCTCGTTTTTACCAATTTTTCTCAAGGCTTATGGCTTATTTACTAATAATTTATTTGATGCCTATTACGTAGAGCTCTTGATCTTCTGTGAGTGGGATACCTTACCCACCTTCTCTTTCTGTTATGAAAGAAATTCATCATTCCCTGCCAGCCCTCTTGACGGTGTCCCATCCAGTTTAACAATTATCTTCCTCAGCGCATTAGATCAGTCACTCCCTAGTTTATCCTCATGCTCCACATTGCCAAGAATCATTATCTGTTAGAAATTTTGTGAATTTCAGCCTCATTTTAGTCCTGGCCTTCTTGACACATTCCATACAAAGGCCTGCCAACCAAATGTATTTGTTTTTTGTTATATCCCCAGCCTTTTGCCTTTTGTACATGTATTTTGTTTTGTTTTGATGAAATGGGTGTTTTACAGAGAGTCTCTGTTAGTTGTGTTGGTTTCTTTAAGAATTTTTCCATCTTCTTCCTTGGCGTTATTTGTTTTTGTATTGACTGAGTGTTACTCTTAAAGCCTCTCTCTGTCTTTCACCCTTTTTCCTTTTCATTTGAAAACGGTTCCTTCCCATTTCGAAAGCTCTCAGGTGTTCATTGGAGGCGGTTTCTGAGAAGCGTTACTTTCACCTTTACCCATCGCTGTCCTCCACCCATCAGTGAGAAGCGTAACTAATAGATGTTCCCTCGGAGAAGTACATGAGTGCAGACACTCTAGCAGACCTCAGGGCGTTCAGATGACATATTAACTGCAAAGCTTCGCTTGCCCGCCTTTGTATGGAATCCTGCTGCTCAGGGTTTTAATGGAACATGAAGGGTGGGTGCAAACCGTATTAGTGGATCTGTGACTTACGAAATTCACTTTGATCTGTATAATCTGTAATTTGTATTCAGTTGAAAAATTCTTCTGTACATTTGTTCAAAAAGAGAAAACAGAGATCTGGGTGATGCCTGGGCATATGTGGGTGATGGAGGAATAGGATATGCTCTAAGAATGTAGCTACCCTCTGGAGGCGGTTGTATTTTACTGGAAGCTAGAGAGCTCACAGTAATGAAACTGCAGGCTGCAAAGTATACACACCATCTGCCATAGGAAAAAACACCACACCTATCCTGGGTTTGTTTGTTTGTTTCACTATTTCTGATTCATGCAATTAGCTAATGACAGTGAGATTATTACACATTCCATCCATTAATATCCTATTATCTGATTCACTTTTGATTTTAATTTCTTTCTAGTGCATGTGCATGTGTTTCTTTACTGTTTTGCTATGCATTCCCTTCTTGGCCAATCAATTATTTGGGGAATTATTTTTATTTATTCAACATTCAACAAGTTATTTATTAAGGGCCTGCTACAATATACTGAACAAAACAATATTTGCCCTCATGGAGCTTACCAATTCTATTAAGAGTAGACAGGCTATCATCAAGATAGGTGAAATAAACATTTTCTTATGTGGTGAAAAGCCTTAAGAAGAAAAGGAAAGCAGGCAGTGAGGGAGGGAAAGCTGTGAGCAGGGATTGTGATTTTAATTTTTTTTTTTTCTTTTTTCTTTATTGATTTGAGAGAGAGAGGAAGGAGAGGGAGAGAGAGATAGAAACATCGATGAGAGAGAACATCGATTGGCCGCCTCCTGCTTACCCCGCACCAAGGGATGTGGCTCACAACCTGGGCAAATGTCCTGACGGGGAATCGAACTGGAGACCTCCTGATGCATGGGTCGACACTCAACTGCTGAGCCACACCGCCGGACAGGGATTGTGATTTTAGATAGGGTCGCCATGAAGGCTTTCTTTAAATAAGTAGGTGACAGACGTGCGGAACGAGCCACGCGGCTCTGGGGGAAGAATGTGCAGAGCAGAGGGAACCTCCAGTGCAAAGACCCTGAGTTAGGGAGAGCCCTGGATACTGTCCTCTGAAACGAGGAGGTGCATGCTTTTATTCTTTTTTTATCCTCACCCGAGGACATTTTTGCATTTATCCTCAGAGAGAACAGGAGGGAGAGATGGGGAAAGAGAGGAAGAAAAACATGGATGTGAGAGAGACATCACCTGGTTGGCACCCACATGACCCAAACCAGGGCGGGGACAAACCACAACCAAGGCACATGCCCTTAGCGGGAACCGAAACCTCTCCAGTCCACAGGCCGATGCTCTAACCGCTGAGCCAAACTGGCCAAGGCGGAGGTGCATGTTTTTAGAGTAAAAGGGAAAGTCTGTAAGGCAACAAGGGGCAGATCATGGAAAGCATTACAAGTCAGTGTAATGACTTTGGCTTTTACTCTTACGTGGGATGGAAGCCACAGAGCCATTTTGAGGAGAGGCACAGCAAGACTGATCAGGAAAACCCTGCTTGCTGTGTTAAGAACAGACTGAAGGAAAACAACAGCAAAGGAACGGGACCAGTTAGGAGATCAATCTAATAATCCATACAAGAAATAGTGAAGGCTTGGACTAAGGGGATAGTAGTGGGGATGGGAGGAATATTTTAAAAACAATGTGAATGTTGAGTTAATGGGATTTACTGATGGATTAAGTGTTTAAAAAGATGGGAGACATCTGTAGTAGTGTCAACAATAAAAAAGTAAAAATAAGGAAATAAATAATAGATAAATAGATGATAGGTAGGTAGGTAGATAGATAGATAGATAGATAGATGATAGAAAGAAAGAGAGAGAGAGAGAGAGAGAGAGAGAGAGAGAGAGAAAGAAAGAAAGAAAGAAAGAAAGAAAGAAAGAAAGAAAGAAAGAAAGAAAGAAAGAAAGAAAGAACACTGCATGTTTTTGGCCTGAGTTTTTACATGAAGTTTCTATTAACTTCCAGCAAAGTGTGTTTGGGGGAGATTATGAGGAACTCAGCTTCGTCACATGTTAAGTTTAAAGAATTGTGATTAGATTGAAAATGCTACAGCTGGTGGCATTTCTTCACTCACCTTTTTATTTTAAAACAGAAAACATGATTGAATAATGAAGAGTACACATGATTAAATTTAGAAAACTTATATTCTTTGACTCAACAATGGGTCAATAAGACCTGTTCAATTTTGACCAAAATATAAAGTCAACAATGACTAAAATGAGAATATTTCCTATAAAATAAAATGGTCAGATTTGTAAAAGCTTGGCGATGTGAATTTCACTTAAACCACATGACATTATTCTAGAGTCTTGCTAAAAATCATCAAACAGCCCTGGCCGGTTTGGCTCAGCAGTTAGAGCATTGGCTTGCAGTCTGGAGAGACCCGGGTTCAGTTCCCGCTAAGGGCATGTACCTCGGTCGCAGTTTGTCCCCGGCCCTGATTGGGTCGTGTGGGTGGCAACCACTCGATGTGTCCCTTTCACGTCGATGTTTTTCTCTCTCTCTCTCTCCTTCCCACTCTATCTGAACAAAATATCGGAAAAATGTCCTCGGGTGAGGATAAAAAAAAAAATCATCAAACATACTGCTTTTGGAATTCAGTGCTAATAGATACAATGAATATAGATTGGTCGATGTGCTGAAGTAGCCAATAAGTATGTCTTGATTGACAGTTAAGGAAATGTATCCCTACATTTCATTAGGCTATGTAGTGTAAGATTTCTATCTCACTGAGATGGCCATTATTATGATCAATTGTGAGTTCAAAGAAATGGGTTGCCAAAATGCTTCCTGTTCCAGTACTAAAGATTTTTCATATTTCTTTGCCTAGAATAACAAAGTTCAGACTGGTAGTTCTTTCCAGAATGTGAATTTCTGTGGGTGTTGAAAATGTTGGATTGTGTGTTGTGTGTGTATATGTGTATTATTATTAGGACTTAGCTATATCCTAACATTTTTCAGTAAGAAATAACACTTGTGGCAAATTTTTTAGAGCATTGAAATGGCATAAATTAAAGTGTAATTCTTATTCTTTTTTTTGAGAAATAATTTATCACTTTATATTGTTAAATCATACCCCATTAGTCATGAAACCCAGACCTGTATTTAAAAAGTAACAGTCTTGTGTTTAAAGTATATTCTTTGAACATTTCAAAGAATCTTAAGCAAGTCTTTATGTGACATTAAATTGTTAATTTTACCTTGTTATTTTAGATCTATGGTCGGAATTCATTCTTTGGGCTGAAAGTATGTGCAGAGTATGCATTCCTACTCAGCATGCCGATAATTTAGGACAAGGTTAATAGAGTGGTTTTTGTGAGGGGAAAAAAGCTGTTTTATGAAAAGCCTTTTAAAACTTTGCCTTATTTTATTCCCCTGAACTGTCAAATATGTTTCAGATATTTGTTGGAAATCCTAAAGTGCCTGCATATTAATTTTTAGATAGCATATTTTTCCAGATTGGCATTCCCCTGGATAACAGCCATTCCTGAGAACAGCATCCCTGGAACATAAGCTACTTTGACTATTAGTCTGTGTAATAGTGGGAGTTAAGTAAGCTTATAAGAGAGAATGTTGAGGAAAAAAAAATCTGGCCATGTAGCTCAGTGGTTGAGCATTGACCCATGTACCAAGAGGTCACCGGTTTGATTCCCGGTCAGGGCACATGCCCAGGTTGTGGGCCAAATCCCCAATGGGGGACATGCAGGAGGTGGCCAGTCGATGTTCTCTCTCATCGATGTTTCCATCTCTCTCTCCCTCTCTCTCTAAAATCAATAAAGAAAAAAAAAACTTTTTTAAGAAAAAAAAGCAAGATACAAATTGGTTTCTTTCCGGAGTTCCGGTCCTGGGTAGGGTGAGTGGGTGAGCTCTGGGCCAGGAAGTCATCCTGACATGTAAGACAGTTCTGCCCTCCTCAACACACGTTCCACGTTTGCCATGGCGTCTCTATTTCTAGGTGAAGGAGAAAGGAAAAATGAGGCGGGGGAAAGGGTTTCTGTCGATGGTGTGGAAGTTGCCCACTCCAGGAGTTGTGTCACAGGGCCACACCCACTTGCAGGAAAGTCCAGGGACTATACTCTCCAGCAGAACATCCGCATGCCCGGGAAGGACAGAGAATGAATCTGGAAGGGCAGCTGGCAGTGTCTGCCATGGGCTTAAACAGCGTAAAACAAACTGCCCAGTCAATTACGTATGTATTCTAAACAACTGTCATTTTTTTGAAGTTGAAAACAAATCCATTTTACATAAATATTTTTTTCTATTTTAGGCTCTACTTATCACATGATTATACTTGTATCACAGAATAGTCATAGAATTTCACTTAGTACCAATGAATGAGCCTAAGACACCCCAGAACCAAACCAGAGTCACTTTTGAACCTTATGTTGTTCTGATTTACCTAACAGATTTTCCCCATAAGTGAAAGTACTTAAAATTTTGCTGTATTTACATTTTTTAACCTGGAGTTAAAACTATCTCCATCTACTTTTGTTAAACGATAATCAGTACCCGGAGAGAAAGCAGATAAATGTTTTTTTCCCCCCAGTCCAAACAGAAATACAAAAGAACCATTGATAATCCAAAGACATAAGAACTTTCACCTCTCCTCCCTTTCCTCCGGCTAGTCTGTTTAATTTTAAAAGCAGAAATCTTGCTTTTACAAAATATACCAGACAGGAATTTGTTCAGATTCCTCAAAACCAAGCCAAGAAAAGTTTCAGAAAGTTCAGACATGTGTGGAAGAGTGGAAAGAACATAGTTTTGGAGGCAAGCACAGATGCGTGGTGATACTGCTCCAGCTCCCTGTATTCTGAGTGTCCTTGGGCAAGTTTCTTAGCCTTGCTGAGCCAGAGTTTCCTCATTTATAAACTAAGAGTGATAACAATTAACTTGCCAGTTTGTTGGTATGGAATAAAACCATATAAAGGGCCTAGCATTAACAGGATGGTTCACTCTATCTGAGTAATCTAAGAGAGTCCCAGGGAGCTCAAGGTTATCATTTCTCTGGCTATGTCGCCAGAAGTAGTCCGTGGTTTCATGGGCAGAAACTGTTGAAAACAACCCAGGCTACCATCCCTCTGTCCAGAACCTAACCCTTCTGAGGCATGAGATTTTTTTTTCCATGAGGCCAAGGGGAACAAAGCACCCACAGATCTCTGTAATGTTGGCAAGAACATGGAGCTGAGACTCTGCTCTGGCTGAGAAGCTCATGGCAATGACGGCCCATGCTTGCTGATTGCCAATAATGTTGATGGAATAGCATGGGCTCCAAGCCTGCCCCATACTTGTCTCTTCCAGAAACTAGAGGTATCTCTTCAAAAGCCTACCTTTTATCTCAGAAATGTCAGTGGATTCTCAAAGGCCAAGAAAGTACACGTCCCCTTTCAAGGAAAGTCTGACGGCAACAGGGCGTGAAGGCATGAGTGGTGGGGCAGGGTCCAACCTACAGTGGCCCCCCCTCTGTAGGAACAAGGCTTGTCCTGTTGGGAAGCACAGCCTCCATGGGCCCTTCCATTTGTTCTCCTTGAGCTGAAATATCCCTCTGGGACAGGAGATGAGTCTTCTACATCCCTTCAGTGTGACGGCCACATAGTCCCACAAAGGAGACATCAGGGTCCAGAGAGAGATGGTATCTCTTCAGGCATCAGAACTGGGACCACCACACCAGAAGCTCCCAGCACATGGCAGCCAGAGCTGTGGAAACAGCAGGAGAAGGAAGCTTCCCTGGGAGGCTGCTGGAGAAGGAAGTAGCAGCAGCAAGATCACTTGGGTCGATCGAGGCAGTAGCAGGACAGCACAGTGGTGACAAGGATGTTCGAAGGACTGTGTCCCCAAATCCTGCCTCTGCTACTTTCTAACCATGCAACCTTGAGCATATGACTTAACTTGCTTCTGCCTCTGTTTCCTCATCTGTAAAATAGAGTTAATAGTACCAGGGCAGCTGTGAGGAGTAAATGAGCTAAAGCCTGACCTGCTCCCTGGCCAGTTTGGCTCAGCAGTTAAGGGTCGGCCCGCGGATCAAAGAAGTCCAGGTTCGGTTCCCGCCAAGGGCACGTACCTCGGTTACAATTTGTCCTCGTGTGAGTGGCCACCACTCAATGTGTCTCTCTCTCTTCCTCCCTCTCTCCACCCTGCTCTATCTGAAGATGAATGCAAAAGGGTGAGGATAAAAAATAAATCGATAAACAACGCCTGACCTGCACCAGCTCATTTCAGGTCTCCACCACTTCGGTGAACAGAGTGTATTATAGTGGGGGATGCTGGCATTTGGCCCGGAGATGCCAGGTGGATGCTGAAGCCACATGAGCAGTGGCTGTAGAGATGAAGCCAGCCTGAGGGATCACCATGGATAGCGTGGGGGCAGGAGACCTGTGAGCTCCAGCACTGAACCTTGAGGATGTGCCGATGCAGAAAGTAAAATAACGGATTTGCCCACCTCAGTGAAGACCTACATGGGGTCACATGAGGCAACAGAATGTGGGTCTGGCAAGGAAGAGAGAGTAAAGCCACCAGGCTAAAGTGATGATCTGGAGAGGGAGGTGGGAATGGGCAGCACTGCAGTCAGGACATGGCTGTGTCTGCCAGTGTGAGAACCATGGGGCATCTCTAGGTGGCCAAGCAGGTCTGATGTGGTGGCATCAGGAGCCCTGGAAGCTGGTATGGGTTGCCAACGGGCCCCAGGCACTAGCTCTTCCTAGAAATTAAGGTGAATAGTCCATGTTTGGAGTCCCTCCAAGATGGCAGATGAGCAGGCTGGCCAGCTTTTGATCTGCTGACCTCTGTAATTGCTACTCTTAATAGACCCTGTTTCCTCTTTGACTGTTTCCATCAGCCCCGCTCTCTGACCTGCTCTCCACTTCACTATTTTCATTTGCTCACTTAACCTATATGTATATGTTTTGCCAGATTGGCTTCTGTTTGCGTGATAAACCAGGCAGTGAACCCTAGGAATATGACAGGGAGCAAGACTGGGCCACTGCTCCTGTGGTGCTGGCAGGTTACACAGGGAGAGAAAATAATAAACTGTAAACTGAAAGTTTTGGCAAACTTTAAAAAGTACTGCATTTTACAGATAAAATAAGATAAATAATGCACTTGAGAGGATTGGTGCATCCCTTAAATCCAAAGCTTTTGGGAAAAAGAAAGCAAGAGATATTGTTGGGTGTGAATTTGCTGTGCAACTAAGATTAAACGTTGAAGATCAGTCTTTTGACTGTCATGTCCTTTTAAAGTAGGAGATAGTCAAGAATGCTAGGTCAAAAGGTGGGGATTAAAAGGCTGGAGAAAGTAAATGGGCCGAATGAAAGAGCCTTCTCACTGAAGTGGCTATGTAGATAATAAAAGTCCTTGTGCTCCTTTAAACTTCAGTAACTTGATGATAGAAGTCCATAAAGGCAATAGCATATTTACTCAAGTTTAAAAGAATTACAAAATACAACTACCATAGTAAGTACTTATTTCCAATCCATCATTAAGCACCATTAATGAGAAGGCAGAGAATGATAGTGTGAGTCAGAAAAGAGATTTGAGTAGAAGATTCAACTCCATTTTTCACCTGCCCTGTCCTCTCATTTATAACCGCAGGGTAGTTGAATGAATCTGTTATGGAGGTTCATGACAACCCTCTGTCAATAAAATAATTCTGAGTTAATAAATGATAATTTTTTCTTAATAATTAGATGTTTTAGATGATTCCTTATGTCTTTAAACTGAGGTTATTAAAGTACAAACAGCTACCTTAGTAGTGATTTGTAAGATGTACATGCACACACACATTACACAAAAACTTAAGAATACCCTACATTGATTGATGAAGAACAATGAATGAGATTATATACCTGCTGAATAATGAATTAAATAAAACACTATTAAAGCTTTAAATAATTGCTCCATATTACAGACAAATTTCTCTCTGTGTTGGGTAGTATTAGGTAGTGTTTCCTGGGATGATCTTTCTATAGTTCTCTTAACAAGGAATAAAATGTTAATATCATCCCATTAGGCACAGTGCAAATGTCTGATTGCTCTCTTAGTGTCACGAGGGATGATTGCTGACCAAATGTGGTCTTGTCTGGTGGAGCAGTCTTGCCAATGTGCCTAATGGGAGTGTGGAGAGAAACTTCATTCCAAACATAAGTAGGCCAGATCATAGCTGTCCAAAGCTCTCTGGCTTTGGTTGTTTGTTGTGCTATTATATAAAGAAATACTTGAAGCATATCCTGTGAATGACTAATTTTTTTCCTTTCTCCTTCTCCACTGTCTTATTATCAACATATTGTCTGTGTCTAATGTTGCCTTAGAGTTTGCTATGAAAATCAAGCTGTAAAAAAAAAAAAAGCAGCTATTAAGGTGTAGAGAAAAAAAGTTATTAGTGAATACAAATGACATATGGCACAGTAAGATTCTGACACAGTGGTTTGGGCCAACCCAAATGGCTTCATTATCACAGTTTAGCCTCACTTTGGGTTAATGATGGTCTCTTTATCCCTGTGTTGTTATTGGTGAGTAGGCCAAACTGTGGCCAAGTAGGCAAGATTATACTGAGCAGAGATCATGCCTTTGTACATATTAAATTAAAACTCTCACTTTAATAAAATGTGCTCATTTATCTGTGCTATTTCTGATCTATATCTTAAATCAGAAAGAAGTTATTTTGGCTTCTTGCTTTTGCTCCTGTTATCAGCAAGATGAAGTTTTTCTAGCTTCTTACTATTTTATAACACTCCAACATGTAAAGAGCTTGGAAGTTGTCAATCCTGTTCTCTCAATATGAAAAAGCTAAACAATTCTGAAATCAATAATGCTGCTTAGATCTAACAGAGAATAGGGTTTACAGGACAAACTGCTGCATTGAAATTCAGAGAGAAAGAAAATCATAGCTTCCCAGGAGCAGAAGTCACTAAAGCCAGGCTGTAATCGACTAATTGCTGGAGGCTCAGCATGGACTAGTTTAAGAGATAAAAATTCTCCAGTCTTAGGGGGACCCCATGCTCTCATGAGTTTTACCTCCAGGAGCCCTACCAGGTTCTTATGATGAAGATCAGAGAAAAATTCCCTTATGCTTCCTGCAGGGGGAAAAGAACATAGACCATTTTAAAATAAGCCCAGAGCGCTTTATTCTTCATTTGAAAAGTCATGCCTTGAAGGAAATCTCTGTTCTCAGAGCCTCATCTGATAAAGGGGAAGGACAGTTAGATGACTAAAGTTCCCTCTGGCCTTCCTCTATCACAAAAGCTAAGAAAAAAGAGCTAAGAAACTGCTGAAGGTTACAACCTAGGACTCAGGCTGACTGAAAAAAAAAAAAAAGAAGAAGAAGAAAAGAAGATTTAATGATAAACTTATAGAACAGTTTCCCTCCCTAGTACGTTATCATCACATTAGCAGGGCTCCAAAATAATAGCTGAATTTTAACTCCAAAAGCTGCAACACAGAGATTCCATTTAGTAGGAATTTCTAGGGAAACCTAAATATAGCAGGAGAGAGAGAAACTGGGACACTAGAGGAAACTGAAGCCTCTGACGTCTCTGTCCAAGATGCATTACATTCAGCCTAGCCCTTAGTCAGAAGAACATAAAACCTCACATTAAAGACCTACCTACCTCAGTTACTATCACCTAATACATCATGTCCAGCTTTCAACCAAAATTTACAAGACATGGTAAAAGGCAAATAAAAACACAGTCTGAAAAGACAAAGGAAGCATTAGAACCAGACTCAGATATGACAAGGATTTTGTAATTAGTAAATAATTTGGAATTACTTTGGAATTTAAAATACTTTGTTTACTATGCTAAAGGTTGTGAAGGAAAAGGTGACCGCAGGTAGGAACAGATGGATAATGTAAGCAGAAAGGTGTAAGCTATGAGAGAGAAAGGAAATGTTACACATAAACAAAAACACTGTAACAGAAATGAAGAATGTCTTTAGTGGGCTTAATAGTAGACTAGACACAGACAAGGAAACAAACACGGAGATTGAAAAGATGTCGATAGAAACTTCACAAACTGAAATACAAAGAGGAAAAAGAAACTGAATGCTAAAAAATGGTGGGGCAATGATGAAAAGTCTAACCAATATGTAATGAAGATACCAGAAGGAGGAGAAGAAAAAGAAAGGAGCAGAAGAAATATTGGAAGTTATACTGGCTGAGAATTTTCAGAAATTAATGACAGACACAAAACTACAAATGCAGGGATCTTGGAGAACAAGCAGAATAAGAACCAAAATATCTACACCAGGGCATGTCATATTAAAACTCCAGAAAAACAATGAGAAAAATCTTGAAAAGAGGTGAGGGATAAGGTGGGGAAGTAACACCTTACATATAGAGGAACAGAGATAAGAACTATGTTGGTCTTCTCTTTAGAAGCCATGTAACCAAGAAGAGAGTAAAGTGTAATTTATAATTAGTTTTTTCTTTATTGATTTTAGTGAGTGAGGAAGGGAGAAGGAGATAGAAGCATCAGTGAGAGAGAACACCAATTGGCCACCTCCTGCATGCCCCCCACTGGGGATTTGGCCCACAACCTGGGCGTGTGCTCTCACCAGGAATCGAACTGGTGACCTTTTGGTGCATGGGTCGACACTCATCCACTGAGCCACACCAGTCAGACTACTTTTCTTCTTTTTAACTGATCTCATATGTAACTGTTCAAAATAATAGCAGTAGTGTATTAGGTGATTATAGCTTACGGATAGGTGAGATGAATAATAAAAGCAATGTTATAAAGCAGAAGAGGAAGGGACAAGGAGTACTTTATTATAAGGTAGGTACACTCTCTATTAGGTGGTACAGTGTTATTTGAAAGTGGATTTTGATTCATTTTAAATGTATATTGTAAACTCTAAGACAACCGCTAATCTTTTTTTCTTCAAAGATTGTGTGTTTCATTTTTTTGGACTACATTTTTGTTGTTGTTGTTAAATTTATTGCGGAGACATTGGTCAATAAATTATGTGGAGTTCAAGTGTAAAATTCTATAATAAATTATCTGTAAGTATAATTAATATAAGTGAGGAGTAAAAATGAAATCATATAAAATACTCAAAACCAAAGGAGACAAAAAAGAAAGAACTACTAGCGCACTGAAAGAAAACAGTTATAAATATAGCAAATATTAACTCAATATTGATATATATGTATATAAATAATCACTTTAAGTGTGAATGATATAAATATAACAATTAAAAGACAGAGACTAAAAGAGTGGATAAAACAGATAAGGGGAATGGGGATAATGAAGGGTAAAGGAGGGACAGTATATGATTCTGGAACAAGATTTAACTTTGGGTAGTAAACACAATACAATATACAAATGATGTATCACAGAATTGTATACATAAAATCTCTACAATTTTATTAACCAATGTCAGCTCAATACATTTTTTTAAAAAAAGAAGTCCCCAACCATATGTTTTCTATAAAAATCCATTTAAATTATAAAGACACCGGATGGTTAAAAGTAAAGATATACTATGATAGCACTAAAGAAAACTGGAATAGCTATATAAATTTTAGATAAAGTTGAATTCAGAACAAAAACAAAAATTATCATGAAGAGGAGCATTACATAATTACACAGAAGTTAATTCTCCAAGAAAACATAATAAACCTTAACATGTATGCGTCTAACAACAGAGCATCAAAAATATTAGTTCTTGCCCTGCCAGTATGGCTCAGTGGATTAAGCATTGTCCCATGAACTGAGAGGTCCTGGTTCGATTCTCGGTCAGGGCACATGCCTGTTCTGCAACTGATAGATGTTTCTCTCACATCGATGTTTCTCTCTCTCTCTCCCTTCCTTTCTCTCAAATAAATAAACAAGCAAACATATTTTTTTTAAAAGATAGCAGTTCTTCTCCAGTTGATATATAGATTCAACATATTCCCAATCAACATCTCAGAAATTTTTTATTGGTATCAACAAACTGAATTTCATATGTTATGTGGAAAGGCAAAAGTACTTGTCAACATTATACTGATGAAGAACGAAGTTGGAGGATTGACACTACTTGAATTCAAGACATAATGCTATAGTATCAAAGAAGAGTGATATTGGTCAAAAACAGAAAATAGATCAATAGAATAGAACAACCCAAAACAGTCCCACAAAGGAACAAAGGGAATTCAGTGGAGAAAGGGTGGATTTTCAACAAGTGATGCTGAACTACTGGACATCCACATGCAAACAAATGAATCTAGACACATCTATACCTTTCACAAAAATCAACTCAAATGACTTACAAACCTAAATGTAAAATGCCAAACTATAAAATTTTAGAAGATAACATAGGAGAAAAATCTAGGTGACCTTGAGTTTAGCAATGATTTTGGTTTTGGCAACACCAAAAGCATGGAACATGAAAAAGAAAATTGATAAGTTGCACTTCATTAAAATTAATATTTTTTTCTGTACAAAGGACACTTAGGAGGATACAAAGACAAGACACAGACTGAAGAAAATATTTGAATAACACATACCTGATAAAAGACTTGTATTCAAAATATATACACAACTCTTAAAACTTGACAATAAAGAAACACACCACCCTATTAAAACATGAGAAAAATATCTGAACAGACATCTTACCAAAGAAGATGTACCCATGGCAAATAAGCATATGAAAATATATTCAACATCATATGTAATTAGAGAATTGCAAAGTGAAACAAAAAGGTACCACTACATACCTATCAGAAAGGACAAAATCCAGCACACGCATAACACCAAATGCTGGCAAGAACGTGAGCAACAGGAGTTCTCATTCACTGCTGATGGGAGGAGAACAATGGTACAGACACTTTACAAGACATTTTGTCAAGTTTTTGTTGTTGTTTTTTTTACAAAGCTAAGTCTTACTATGAGATATATTTTGCTTGATTTTTGAGAAAATAACATTTATTTAGTGCGTTAATGTTTGCCAGCAAGTATCATCATTGCCCTAGTCTATCCATGGGAAGCTGAGGCCCACGATGGTTAACTGGCTGACCCAATGTCATATAGCTAAGAGGTAGTGGACAGTTTATTAAGGAAGGTAATAGAAAGCTAATTGTGGCTAAGTGCAGGTTTTGTTGTGTTTTGTTTTGTTTTTTAAGTCAACTAACTGAAAATAGATTTCCAAGAAACTTTTTTGATATGAAATCATGTCTCCTCAAAGGTAGAAGGTAGCAGTTATCTGTCATGACCTCTCTTTTGCTACCCTACACCCAGTTTACATGGAGATCGCCCTGCCAGGGGCAGGGAGTGTTTTCATTGGCACGTGGGCTCAGCGTCCTTGGAGCTGTTCTGCTTTAATACCTAAGCTTCCCTGCCAATGTCAGCATCCGGCCTTGTCGACACTCTTTTTTCCATTTGTGAACACTATAGTTAAATCTTTAACCTCATCTTTTGTAGAAGTATTTTATGTTGAGAACTTGCAAGTTTAGAAATTTTCTACATCTAAAGAAATAGGTTTCAACTAAGAATCTTTATTATTTATTTTTTAAAAGTGTAACATAGAAATATAAACATATATATGTTTTTTCTATATGGCCTTTGATTTCACAAGTGAGGGAAGGTCGTGCCAAAGAGTGTTTAACTGTGAAAACGAAAAAAAAAAGAATTAAGCTAAGTTTCAGCTCAAAAACATAAGGTTTATGAATGCATTTTAAAGTGCTCAGAAGAAAAGAAGTCCTTTTTGTTTGTTCCAAGTTCTGGAATAGCAAATAAAAAATAAAAAAAAACACTTTGCTTTGTTATTTCAAAGGCCACATGGCAATACTCAGGCTGAATGTGTATGGATCATTGGCTGCGCATGTGAATGAATTGTGTAATGATTATTATAATCATTAGGTTATCTCACAGCCTATTAGGGGAAATACTTGCTCTAATTATCTTGGAAATATATTTTAGTAAAATTAAACATGATTTCAAAGCATAGAAAACATTTTTCATAAATATTTTATTCTTTAGAAACTGACATCATCCCAGGTCATTTAAAACTAGCTGCTTTATTGTTCAATAAACCTCTGTAATTCAGAATAGGCTTTTGCTGCTAATGCTGATCTACGGACTTTATTCGTATCTCATGTGTGTGAATACACTCAGCCTTAGTGACAAAAGTTTACTATGTTGAATCCAGATGTCCACTTTATGAATACATGTCTCTTATTGGTGTTTGTTTTTATTGTCTCATGACAACCAGATGTATTTTATAATAACCATTGTTGGGTAAAATTTACCACCACAGATCCAACTTTTGGGATCTGAAAGTACAGTTCATATGAAAAGTTCATGGTGAGGAGGTGTGGGCAAGTTTGGTGGGAGAAAAACATTTTAGAAAATTGCAGTGAGCCTGGCTGGCGTGGCTCAATGGTTCAGCGTTGACCCATGCACCACGAGGTCACCAGTTCAATTCCCGGCCAGGACACATGCCCAGGTTGTGGGCCTAATCCCCAGTGGGGGGTATGCAGGAGGTGGCCAATTGATGTTCTCTCTCATTGATGTTTCTCTCTCTCTCTTCTTCTCCCTTTTTCTCTCTCTAAAAATCAAAACAGAAAAAAAAAGTTGCAATAAATCTCACAACTAACCATTGGGCTCAAATATTTTAAATACATGGTTAAAATCTATATAAGAGATTTTATACCAGGGAACAGGGAAATTACCAGACAGTGGAAGAAACTGAGAGTTCACCAAAACAAAAAGAAAGAATTTCAATATAGATTTTGTTTTCCAAAGGTGACCTCGAGCTAAAAGCCATAGTTGAATCTGAGAAACCACCATGCTGTTTGAAATGTGGTTGCTGCTGTTTAGATTCCATTGTTGAGACTACACCTACCTATGTCGTAAGCCGTTCAACAGATTTCTATTTAACACCCTGCTTCATGGTCCCGACAGAACCAGAGTCATGAACATGGACTACAGATGAGTCCATTTTCTTCTGTTTGTCCATGAATCCATAGGTTGCCTCAACTTGATTTAGACAAAAGTCCTGAAAAGCTTGCAAAATGTGCATTTGTGGTTTGCCTTGGAATAATTCAGAAAGTACCACTATAATTTTTTGGTGAGGAAAAATGCCATTTATTTCATTCAAAATATGTGATCCTTTCTTTTTAAAACTTAGTTACTATACTTGTAATAACTCATTCTGAAAACTAAGATTTCCCCTCGGGATACATGTGTGTACAAACAGTCATTTTATAAAATTGCGGGAAGTGAAAAAGAAATTAGATTTTTTTTCTTCCAATGTGTAGTGGTTGAAACTAAAAACTAATACATTTTAATGTAATGGTACTATTGAGCTATGTAACAAATACTTTATGTTAACAAATGATGTGTCTTAGGATCTAGACTTTTAGCCTTCAGAAATCTTTAATGATGAATAAAAATTCAAATTCAAATGTAAGCTATTGTAAATATGGCCCAAAAATACATTTTAGGTCTCTCCTTTGATTCAAACAGTTTCTAATAAGCCAAAGCAGAAATTTTTATAAATCTCACAAAATAATTTGCATGGCCTTGAGCTAGGCACTGTAAGGCATAAGCTACAGTATCAGAAAGACTGTCAAGTTAGAGGAGTGGTCCTTAACCAGGGCAGTGTTCCCCACCGGGGATACTGGGCCATGTCTACAAGCATTTTTGGTTGTCACAACTGAGGGATGTTGTTGGACTCTAGTGGACAGAGGTCAGGGATGCTGCAATGCACAGGACAGGCCCCCACAACCAGGCATTATCCAGCCCCAAGTGCCTCTAGTGTCGAATCTAAGGAACTCTTGTTTAAAGTGTCAACTAAGTCAGTGGTGCCTCTTTGATGGGTAAATTTATGTCCATTGATACTTCAGGATTTAAATAAAACAAATTCTATCTGAATTCAGACCTACAGTACAACTTACCTTTGAGTGGATTCAGCAAGTTTCCCTTTAAACTAGACCAAGCTCTTCTTTTCTATTCATTCTGTGGTTTAACAAGAATGTTGCTCTATGGAGCAGTCTTAGAGTTTACAAATAAAATTTCGGTGGGGAACAAGTCATATGTATGCAAGCATAGCCTAACAAATGAAAAATAAGGAAGCCCACCCACCCCATCTTGAACAGGTTGTATTTCTAATGATGGAAATGTGCAAAGATCAAGCTCTTTATGTGTTCTCTTAATGGGCCACATTTCAGAATTGACTGTTTAGTCATTGCAACTTTTTCTGAGAAAATAATCATCTATTTGGAGTTTAGGATGGGGATTATATCCTTCCACAATTAAATCTACTGGTTAAATTTATTGAGGTACCAATAGATCACAGATATTCATGTGCGGTGGTGGACGAACGTGTAAGTTTCTTTTCTTTCCAACTGAAGGAAATATTCAAACTGGAATGTAATAAGTGTAAAGTCAACCAGCTGAGCTTTGAAAAGGGTGAGATTGAATCAGAGTCAGCTTGGAGGAACAGAAAGAACAACTTAGAAAAGTTTGAGGGAAACTGATGTTCTTGAGTGACAAGAATGATGTCATTGTGCACTCCACAAATGAGATTTTTTTCCCCAGGCAAGAAATGAAGCCAGACAATCAGTTCAGTCTCATAAGAAATATAACAGGCTAGAAAGGTTTAAAGAGCAGATAACAAGATAAGTATCGGTAGCAGGATGACCCAGGTAAAATCAAGGTCATTCACTTAGAGGTGTTGTAGGGACTTCTTCCACACTCCTGTAGCTTGCTGTGCTTTGCAAAGCCAAGGATAGATTTCAAAGGGACGGAATGTTAGCCAGCATTCAGTGCGATGAGTTCTGGCCTGACCTGGGATTGGGCTGCCTCAGAAGGTGGTGTGTTCTATATCATGAGTAATTAAAATTCAAGAATGTTGCCCCGAGAGTCCAAATATTGAGAGAGAGGAAGAACTGGATGGTCCTAAAAGGATCCCTCCTAGTTCTATTAGGAATTCTGAGTGTTGGATGAAGCTTATTGTTCCAACTAGGGCCTGGTGTGCTTACTCATTCTTATTCACAACAATGCAGGCTATTTCACTAACTCTAACTTCTCAAGTTCTTTTGCAAAAGATCAGGCATCACTCTCATGAGAATAGCACTGAAGATATTTTGTGTTTGAAGAGGAGTTTAATGGTGGAACCTCAGGTTAATAGCTTATTAGTTATCACCACAATTTTGTGGCCCTGTCATTTGAAATTTGAATGGCTCAGTGGTATTATGTTACCTATGACTAGGAGAAACAATGGGGAATATTCCCAGGACACAGTCAATTTTTCACTTTTTTTTCCATGAAAAAAAGAGGCAGAAGATAGCTAAGCAGTAAAAATAATCCTTAAGATAGACAAAAATAAAAAAATAAAATAAAAGCCCTGGCCGGTCTGGCTCAGCGGTTAGAGCGTCGGCCTGCGGTCCAGAGAGACCCGGGTTCGGTTCCCGCTAAGGGCATGTACCTCGGTTACGGTTTGTCCCCAGCCCTGGTTGGTCATGCAGGTGGCGGCCACTTGATGTGTCCCTTTCAAATTGATGTTTCTCTCTCTCTCTCTTCCTCTCTCTCCCTCCCACTCTATCTGAACAAAAAAATGGAAAAATGTCCTCGGGTGAGGATAAAAAAAAACAAAAAAGATGGGGATAAAATTTTGTTCAGAACTATAAAAAAAAGTCCTCTACTATATCTCAATACATGCAGTCTGTAGAAATTTCCAAGGTTAATTCTTTTTTTAAATGTAGGCTTGTGGGTCTTCTTATCCAAGTAATTCAAACCATCAATGGAAGATGTCAAGAAGAATTAATGAAATTAGGGAACTTGATGAGCTAAGTATCAATGTTGTGATTTTGTTTCTTATACAACTCGAATTTGTGCTTTGAGAGCTTGGGAGTCAGAAAATAATGCTATGCAAGGAGCTTCCTAAATATATTTTTTGGAACAGGTGTCATTGTTCTCTCGTGAGAGAATGAATTTCTATTCCTAGGCACTATTGTAGAATCATTATTCATTTAACAAAAATAATGTGGTCTTTTCAGCTAGAAATTTTAGTTTCATAATTAAGATGGACTAAATGTGTACTGTAGTGTATCTAGAAAAAATATTTTGTACGTATTAATGTAATATTTTCTAGAAATTTTCCACGATCAATCAAACAATAGAGGAACACTTTGCTGTTTACTGTATATGTAGCATGGACTTTTTAATTTATATATGTGTATGTGTTTTAAGTGAATTTTGAAAATCAGCAAAACATAAAGTCAGTTACAAAATAACTTTTTTTGTTTCCAAATATATAATTAAGTAGTATTTATGGTCAGAAAGAATTGATAAGAAAGCAAATATGCCCTGGCCGATTTGGCTCAGTGGTTAGAGCATTGGCCTGTGGTCCAGAGAGACCCGGGTTCGGTTCCCCCTAAGGGCACATATCTCGGTTGCAGTTTGTCCCCTGTCCTGGTTGGGTCGTGTGGGAGGCAGCCACTCGATGTGTCCCTTTCACATCCATGTTTCTCTCTCTCTCCCTCCCACTCTATCTGAACAAAAAATGGGAAAATGTCCTCAAGTGAGGATAAAAAAAAAAGCAAATGTGTCTTAATAGCATAATAATTGTTTAATTTGTCAACAGTTCTTGAGTGCTTCTCAATGCCAGACTAGAAGTGAATGATAGTTTTATCTGAGAGTGCTCATACCCAGTGAGGGAGGGAGACATGTTACAATTCAGTGTGATAAGTAACGTGATACTGTTATCAGTGGAAGTGGGGTATCCCTTTCCCCACTGAGTGTTGGGTGTCAGGTCCTTAGGATAACTTGAGAAAAAGAATTTTCTAAGACTCGCACAGGAGATTGAGTGATTTTTATTTGTGTGGAATCACATCCCTGCGTGTCTAAACCATTTCCCTGAAACCAGTCCTGGAAAAGGTGCTGCTGGGGATGCAGCAGAGCTAAAAGCAAAGCCAGGATCCAAAGTTTTCTTCCCATGGTGAAGATGTTTCCAGCACAGCATCAGGCTAGTTCCAGCCTATCAGTCTATTGTGTGGGGTCCACATGGCCGTGAGCCTTGTGGGCGAAAGTAGGGGAGTGTGTCCCCTTCAACAAGAGAGCCAGGAGCCCAGCTCGAAAGAGAGAGGGAACTCCTTTGTTTAGGAGTTTAAATATCTGAAATCTTTCCACGCTTGCTGTGGCCACACCTACTCTGGCCAGTGACCTGTTCCAGGTGTTTCTGACAGGCATGTACCTTCCCTAAGTCACCCAGACTTTACTGGGCATGCCTATGATATTTGCCTTCCCTTTGCTCCTTTCCTGTTAATTAATAACCAGATTTATTACAGTAGTATCAGTACAGGTGATCTCAGGGCTCTCCAGAAGGACTGAGAACAGGCACCTAGTGTGGACTGTGGGCAGAGGAGGTGAGCTGGGCTGGATAGCCACAGAGTAGTCAGCTGAGAGGAACAGAGAGGAGCACAGGGGCGGGGGAGCAGGTAGAGAGACTGGGATGTGCAAAGTAAGTTTGAGCAGCTACAGATTCTTTCGCAGCTTGTCCACTCTCAAAGACTGTCATAAATTTCATTTTTGTCAGTTTAAATATTGCTCAACAATTGGAAAGTCTTCAAAATTGATTTTATTTTCATACACTGCAAAGTCAGGAGTAGAAAACTGATGAGGAAAGACTGCCTTACTCAATTGCCTTTGCTGCAACTCAGGAAAATCTTCAAAGCTTTTGACCCAGTGTCGTTCATACATATGGGAAACACTTTCTTCAGCCGTCAGCATTTTCCTGGGGAGGCTTTTGGTTGCATTTTTATAAAATCGCATCTCTCTGTATCAACAAACCCTGCTCTTTGAGCCACACGGTGTATTCCTACTTCTCCCTTTTTTGTGTCATGTTAGAAAAAATAGAGTAAAAAGTTTCAAGATTAGAGCAGACTGTTTCACTTACTTACAAATAGTATCTTCCTTGTAGAAGTAATAAAGAGAGATCTGGGCAAGCAGAGGAAGGATAATTTCAGTGTTCCTCTCAAATTTATTCTTATATTGACAAGCCCCTTATTTTACCTGTATGTGCTCTATTGGTAAAGCTATTAAACTTTAATGGTAATTCATAATGGATTTTTGTTGCCACACTTCTGCTTTAGTTCAAATAAGGAGAAGAAAATAAAGGATATAAATTTCTTGTTTTTTGTTAAAATTGCCCTTCATATTCAGCCCACAAGGGCAAAAATGTTGTACGTGTTTAGTACATACAAATCACTAATGGAGTCACTTCTCTTTCCTGTTAACACTTTATTTTTTGTCCATGTTGTTCTTTCTCTTAAAAGTCATCTTCTTGCTTGAGTTCCTCAATATACTATAAACTTAGCCACCAAAGACCCTCAGAAAAAAATTAACTTTATTCAAATTAAAGTTAATAAGAGAAAATATGCTGTTTTTGAAGTCTCAGTCTTAAGTAGGAGAATATCCAGGTAACATAGTAAAGAAAAAGAGTTTAAGACCTAGACTTGTTGATGTGGGTTCGATATCTGGTTCTATCACTTTCTATCTCAGACAAATTCATTAACTACTGACCCTAACTTTCCATTCCTATAAAGTATGATTGAGCCCTGACCGTGTGGCTCAGTTGATTGGCCATTGTCCAGTGCATGAAAAGGTCGCAGGTTCAATGCCCAGTCAAGGGAGCATGCCCGGGTTGTGGGCTCCATCACTGGTGGTGGGCATGCAGAAGGCAAGCCTGTCAATGTTGTGCTGTCACATTGATGTTTCTCTCCCTCTCCCTCTCCCTTCCTCTCTCTAAAAATCAATAGACTCTTCTTCAAAGAAAAAAAAAATGTGCTTGATATCTTCCCTTTTACCCATCTACTTACCTATCTGACAAATTAAACAGAGATTTCTTTAACATTTAAGTATGTAAAAGAGCCTTGAAACTGTTTTATAAATACCAGTTGTTATGGCAAAGACAATCAGTGTATAAAACATGATTCTTAAAATGAGAGACAGTATGTATATGAAGTTATATTTTATACAAAGTTGCTTAACACAGATTAGTGCATAATAAGCATTTACAAAATTGGATTATGCTTGCTTTCTGTCTCTCAGCTTTCCTTTCAAGTATATTTCCCATTTGTTCCCATTTACTGCTCACGTTTTCTGCTGTTCTGCATGTGTTGGTGTTCACTGATGCTCTGATTACTCTTCCTGCATGCACAGGCCCAGAGAGACAGCCAGTCCTCAGCCAACTTCAGTGACCCCCTTCTTGGTTACATTTAATCATGTGCATATTCTAGTTTTCAGTATCTGTGTGGTTAGAGCATATATAGGTGGAGATTGTGGGGTTTTTTAATGTGTTTTTATTGATTTTTTTAGAGAGAAAGGAGGAGAAAGGGAGAGATAGAAACACTGATGAGAGAGAAACATGGATTGGCTGCCTCCTGCACACCCCTTACTGGGGATCGAACCTGTAACCCAAGCATGTGCCCTGACCAGGAATTGAACCAGCGACCTCTTGGTATGTGGGACAATGCTCAACCAACTGAGCCACACAGCCTGGCTGGAGATCAGTTTTATATCCTATAATAATTTAACTCATAAATTTATAGCAGTGGGATTTATTGAAGAACTAATTTTACCAGTTTTATGAATAATAACATATATCATATTTGTCTTATAAACAACTCTAATTTAGTATTATTTCTGTTTTATCATAAAATAATATCAAGCAATAATTTTTTATTTTTATAATAATAGTACTAAAATTTATTAAGTACACACCATATGCCAGCCCTTTAAATAAACAAAATCATTTAATCTATATAACACTTGAGGTATGTGTTATTTTTTTCCCCATTTTACGGATGAGAAAACTAATCCTGTCAGGAGGCAGGATATCATCACAGTTAAATATGTACACCTTTTTTCCCTTAGACAAATTACTTACCTTATTTCCCATCTGTGAAATGGGAAAATAACGCATCTCTCATAATGTGACAATTAAACACTGTCTTCTCTGAATGTCACTTTAGGTTCTCTTTACTATATGTTCAAAAATCTGCCTACATTTTTATTGTTTATTTTCTTTCTTTTCATTATCACCAGTATTTTCTCTTTTTTTAAGTGTATGTGTATTGTTTACACTATTACAGATGCCCCCATTATTCCCCCTTTGGCCACCTCTAGTCAGCCCAGGACCCCTGTCCTCTGGCCATCACCACACTGTCACCTGTGTCTGTGTGTCAAGCATATATGTTCTTTGGCTAATCTCTTCACCTTCTTTCATCCAGTCTTCCCCACCTGCCTTCCTTCTGACAGCTGTCAGTCTGTTCTGTTCTCTGGTTTGATTTTGTTTATCAGTTTATATTAGTAGTATTTTCAATGAGAAAATTCTGTCAGAAAATACAAGGTACTATTTGATGATTTAGTACCTTACATTTTGGTGTTTAATAAACACCATGGAATCCAAAGACAGGCTCCAACATTTTAATTTTTGGAGCCTAACATACTTTAGTCTTTCAATGAGAAAGTGATTTCCAGTAAAACCCAGTTCCCAAATGGATTACATTTTGGTTAAAACTATAGCAAGTGCTTTTCGGCACTCTGCATGTGTTAACCCGGGTGGCAAGCTTACGTGGTAGACACTCCTTTTTATTGTATCGTTACTTGGTTTGAATGTTCATTTCCTTTTCCACGGTGTTAAATGCACTTAACAGCTATTGATACAACATAAAGTTATTGTATTGCTAGATCTATTAAAATTGTCCTAGCTTGAAGTCAGAAGCAACTTTATTAAAATACTAAGAATAAGAACAATAAACTGCATGATTTTAGTTCTTTTAGAAGGGCTTTGCCATTGAGAAAATGAGCATGGATCAGTATTGATTGTGTTTTGAAAAATGATTTTTGGTATCAAAAGTCCACCATAATTCAGCCTGCTCTCCTCTCTCCTGCTAGGCACCAGCATCTTCACAGTGTATGAGGCTGCCTCCCAGGAAGGCTGGGTGTTCCTCATGTACAGAGCAATCGACAGCTTCCCACGCTGGCGTTCCTACTTCTATTTCATCACACTCATATTCTTCCTTGCGTGGCTTGTGAAGGTACTGTAGCAATTCGGCCTTCTAAAATCTGTGTTTTCCAACCGTTTCTGCAGACCTCTTGTTTGTTTTCGACTGCACTCTCTCATTCCCAATCTTTGGTAAATGGGGTTTGTAATTTTCTTTCAGAATGTGTTTATCGCTGTCATCATTGAAACATTTGCAGAAATCAGGGTACAGTTTCAACAAATGTGGGGATCGAGAAGCAGTACTACTTCAACAGCCACCACCCAGGTACAGTATCAGGAGACGACGTTACAACCCGCTCGAACGAGGATGTTTCCGCCTTCACCATCGGTGGGACTTGTTGGAACTTGAGGGAGGCCTGTATAATGGCCTTCTACAGTCAGACTCACTGAGGGACTCATTAAAAAATAGAAGTGCAAGTGTAAGTTCCATTTTTATAAATATTTATTCATGTAATTAAAAAACATACAATGGCCCTTATGTATAGAATTAAAATTTTTGGAATGAAAAATATATTTCATTCAGAATGCGCCAATAGGAGTATAGCAAATTATGAAGAACACCATTCAACACCAAATTTTTGAGGAATCACTACATATTTGGAAGGGTTCCCCTGTGCTCCCAAGAAGTGCCCTAGAATTTGACTTAAAGCATTAGGGCAATTATTACATAAGAGGGCAATTCATGTTCAATGACTTTGCTTTTATTTTTGGGTTTGTTTGTTTTTGGTGTTTAGAAAGAGGAATGACAGGTTTATATATCTTCTATTATGAATCTTTATAAAAGAGATAAAAATAAATAAAAATTCCGGAATTGAGGATGAAATGATTTTAATGTCCTATAACTATTATTTATCAGTCTGTAAATATTTATACAAGTCTATTGGTATAAAGGTATTTGTGAAAGATCCAAGGTACAAATTTTATTTTGAAAATGTCCAAACTGGACTTTTAATAATTATATGCTAAAATGCCAGTAAACATGCTAATATTGGGGGAGGCTTTTATGCAGCATCTTCATGGTACTGTGAACGTTTGGATAGTCTAGCCAATTTATTACACCTGAAACAGTATTGATATTATTCAATTTTGACAAACAACTATTCAGACTTCCATGGAAAATTTTTTTAAAATATTATGTATGTTATTTCACAGGTGGCATGTAGGAAAACCTTCAGAGTCAACCACATCTAGCTCCCATTTGCTCTCTCTTCTCTTTTAGTAAACTTTGAGAAATAATAGAGTTCCAAGTTCATTCTGACATGACTCTTAAGTAGGGTGACAACCTCTCGCAGGCGTGTTTCTGCTATGTCTGTACGTGTAGGGAGACCTTAATGGAACACAGAACTATGAACTCAGCACAGAATGTACATCAGTGTTCCTGAGAGATGACCTAACATGTTTTCAAAACCATGTTGTGCTTATTAAGTAAATCTTATTTATAAAACCACAGCTGGAAAAGTAGTGTTTAGAAGTGCCACCAAATCAGCCAGTGATTATAATAGAAAGTGAAATATGAAGAGATTACTACCATAGTTGTTTTGGTGCAAAATTGTACATAATCTGGAGGAATAAGTTGGTAAGTCAGAGCTCTGTCAGATATGCATCTAGATATTCAGCAAAGGTAATCACACAGAGAACTGTGAAAACCCTTCATTAAGAAAAATGCTGTGGCTGAGGACCCGGTTGCTAAGCAACTGAAGCTCCTGCTGCAGCACTTGGCAAAACACCACTTGGGCTGCCTGGAAACAGGCCCAGGCCCCGCCCAGCCCCTCCCAGCCAGTCTGCTAGTGGCCCAGATGCTTTCCTGTGTGCGTGTATGTGTGTGTGCGTGCGCATGTGTGTAAAGGGAGGAGAGAGACATCATATGCCGTGATTCTGTTCACATTTGTAAAAATCTGACAGAACTCTGTGCAGAAGAAATTCTCATTCAATGGTTTAAAACACAAAATCACAAGTTTCTAATTCTAATAAAACAGACTTTAAGAAAAGAAAATAAAGACAGTTGGTGTAAAGCACACAGCTGTTCAGAAACGAAGTTTGTTCTCACCTTTCTCTAATATGTGGGACATTTGCTGGTTTTCTGTATGTTATCTTCATAGAAGTGTTAAGAGGGTCCCGGGGTTGATGCACTTGTGATATCTAATCAACGGATTTCCCCGAGGGGCTGTGTGTATAGAAGGAAAATTATACACATCAGCCTAGCTGGTGTGGCTTAGTGGATTGAGTGTCATCCCATGGACTAAGAGGTCCTGGTTTGATTCCTGGTCAGGGCACATGCCTGGGTTGTGGGCTTGATTCCCAGTAGGGGGCATACAGGAGGCAGCCAATTGATATAGATTTATTTCTTTCACATCGATGTTTCTATCTCTCTCCCCCTTCCTCTCTCTCTAAAAAAATAATTTTTTCTTAAAAAAAGAAAGAAAATTATACACATAAACAAGATAGGCAAGGGGCTTTCTGATATCTTAGGCAGTTCAATAGAAACTGGCTCTGATACGGACTTTTCTGAGGCAAAAGAGAATCCCTGGTGAGAACTGGTTTTTGTTTTGTTTTGTTTGTTTTGTTTTGTTTTGTTTTGTCTTATTTTTGAGTAGGAGGAGGCAACCTGCCTGTGAGTCACAACACAGAGACAAATTACAGAAAAATTAATGCCAGGGGGGTCTTGTGGAGGCCGTACTACAAAATGGAACAGGAAAAAGATGTGGAAATTTTCAGATTAATAATCATGAATTTGCCTGAACTCTGATGACTTTCACACCTGCATAATTATAGACATGGCTTACTGTGGCCACGTGTGCAGTTGTGTGTTGGGCTAACATACACGAGACTCTGACAGCCATGATAGAAGGGCCCCCTGTGGTGTCCCTCAACAATAGGACTACCATACCACACGTTTCTAAGAGTACTGCTCCAGAACTGATGTTGGGGTGTGCAGATGTACTATTAGAAATCATACTGGACAGCCCTGGCCAGTGTGGCTCTGCTGGTAAGAGCATCGTCCCTTACACCGAAAGGTCACAGGTTCAACTCCCACTCAGGACACATACCTAAGTTTCAGGTTCAATCCCCTTCCCTGGCCAGGGCATATGGAGGAGGCAATTGATCAACATTTCTCTCATATCCATGTTTCTCTCTCTCTCTTCCTTTCCTTATCTCTAAAAATCAATGAAAATGTCCTCAGATGAGAATTTTAAAAATAAATGATTATAGACATAGTATCTCTCTAGTCCGGTCTTTCATGCTCATTCCTCATAGGTTTGCTGCTGCAGTCAGGTGGTCTTCTGATCAAGACTGATTCATGGTAAAGATGAGCTTCTCTTACTTTGCCTGGAGAAGAATGGAAAGAACTGTCCTTTGGGGCCACACAGGCTACTTTTTTATGTATAGTGATAAGAGCCAGAATATTGATTGTTCTGGCAATCGATGCATACCTAACTTTTATATGTGAATCATGGTCCAATAGGGTCATATTATGAGACTGGTAAATAAATATTCTGATTGTCTAAAGAGAATAACAATTTCTGGGTCTGTCATGATCTCTGATTCAGCACTCTTGCTAGCCTATGTTTTCTGAATTTATATTCCCTAATTAAGATGGAAGACAGCTAAGGATAGAGTTGATGTAGGGTAAAAGGACACTTAGGAGTTCTTTCTTTGCAGTTCCTTGAACATTCTTAGAATATGAATACCTACAATACCTAAACAACTTCTGTATGAACACACAGTGCTTGGTAAAAGCAGAAATGCATACATGAAAAGACACGTGATCAAAAACAGAAATAATTTATTCTCCAAAAAAAACTATGCACAATAGTTTAATAAAAATGTGTTTATTATATTCTAAGACCATTGCTTTCCACATGACTATACATCTTTAAAATAAGTGAGAAAGCAATTTAATGAAAGCAGCTTTCTGGGGAGAACTATTCTCGCATGGCACAATGGTGATTCTAATAAGAAACCATGGTGATGGAATGATGCACTCCTCATAGGAAGCTATATGTAAGCGTTAAATTTTGCGAGGCTTAGTCATTGAATATATCATTTATTAATTAAATCAAGTGTCCAAACTTATTATTTGATGTATAGTGATTATTACTTTTTTTTTTTAAAAAAATGACTTTGAAAGAATCCAAATTGAATAAGAATTGCAAAATAAATTTTGGATTTTCTCTGCATTAATGTATGTGTGTATGCACATGTGTAGTATTTGTGAGCTACAAGGGACAGAAAGCCCCAAATAAGTGGCTTATGGAAAATAGAGTCCCTTCCTCATGTGAAGTTGCCGGGGGTCATTTGGAGATGGTATGGTGGTCGGCATTGCCATGGATCCTGACTCCTTGCACCTTTTGCTCCACCTTCCATAACCTCCATTCCTAAAGTAGCCTCTTGGACTAAGTTGGCTGTTATAGCTCCAACCCTCACATACATATTCCAAAAAGCAGGAAGGAAAAAAAATAGGAAGTTTCTGCTTATAGCTCATGGACCAGTATGTAACTACATGGTCAAGATAAGCTTCAAAAAAGAAAAAGAACTAGTCTTTTTTGTTTGTTTTGTTTTTTATTTTGGTGGCCTAGCAGTCCCATAAAATTTTTCATATTTTGGAAGACAGGGAAAAGAGATATGCAGGGACAACTGGCAGCTCCTGCCTCTGCTGTACTCCTCTAAGGCCCTGAGTCCTTGGGATCCCCGTTTTCAGATACCCCATTGTCTATGTCGCGTAGCTACAGTTGCATTAACCAAGCTGCATGTTGTTTCATAATTCAGGGGACTCGAGAGAAATGGATCATGTTTGCATTTCCTTCACTTTATTTCATACAAAGAAGTGACCCTGAGAGAACACTTTCATAAAAATTAAATAGATTCATTTGATTTTGGTCTGCTGAAAAATAGTAATTTAACAGAGAAAATCAGTCTGCTACTGATCAAAGCAAATATATGCTCCAGGGATCGTCGTGCCATGACCAGAGAGTACAGGATGCCTGTACAGAGGGTTTTTAGCTAGTGACTGGCAGGATTGCTTTTGTCCTTTTCTTTTGTCTTTTGTCTTTTTCTCCTTAAAAGGAGGCTCCTGGAATTTTGACAGGAACCTTAAAAGGCACTTTAACAGGTTTGCATTTCAACCAATATATGTATGCCCAGAATGAGCCTATTCATGATGGATATGCGTCATTCTACCACTAAGAATACCTTTTAAATTTTGTTCTATAGGGAATCCGAATCCCATAAATGGACACCTGTGAAAAACAATTCGTAACTGGCATCTTTGATCAAAGAATCTTTGCGTAAATGTGCACCTCCATTTTATCATTTTAAAAATACATTGATGGCCTGTGGACTTGGGCCCTTGTCCCTCACCACCCCCTCACTTATTTTACAGAGGGCAAGTTTTCTTTCTGCAAACTATCCACTACCTCTACTATCGGGAGTTTGAAATTATGGTTATAAGTCCTAGGTAATGAGATCTTCGTTTCATCTTATATCTCCATCAACAATTCCTTTTTTGGACACACAGTCAGACTAACATGAGGACATAAGTATGGCAAAGCTGTTTACTTACATGTATGAAACAGTAGCCCTGCGCAGGAATAAAATAGCGAGTGCTTATAGGGTCCTTTCTTAGAAAAATAAAAATTCTTAGTTCCACATAATCCCACTACCACACACACACACCACCAAGGAATTGGAAAGAAAATATATTAATGGGAAATGTCTTCCAGCTGGGTGTAATTTTGAGAGAGTAGAATATACAGTAAGATAATAACCTAGAAATGCAACAACCTAAATATCCAATTCAATGGATGTCAGATTTTAGTATCTTATACTATAGTATCCTATCTTAAATTCCATCACTTATGTATTTTAAGCCAGAAGAAACTACTGTTATTAATATGTACATAAAATTTCTGCTTAACTGATTAATTTGGCCTAGTTAAAATAATTTTACAAAGTCGTTTAAGTGACATGTTCATCTCCTGTCATTAAAACAACACCAACCTCTATCCTTTGCCACATATACAATTCTTATATTATTTATCCTGAGAATATACTTCCATTGACTCAGTGAAAAATGTCCGTTAAATAAAGCTAAAAATTTGCCATTTCTAGTAACAACACATCAGACACAATGCTTTGGAATTCTAATTTTCATTTTCTTTCAGATAATATGTAATAGTCAATAATAAATGCAACAGTGGTAAAATGCCTACTTTAAAGTTTTGTGGAGAAGAATATTTGGGCAGTTATATGTAAAACATAGGTAAGGCAGAAAGGACCTGATACTTAGCAAGTGCTTAATAAATGCAAGCTATTACCATTATTCTTGTTACCATTATTCATTTACGTTTTCAGAGTTAAATTGAACGTAATGGAAACTACTCGAGTTTTAAATTTAAATCCACAAGAAAACAAATCTTTGATAACAAAAAATATAAAAATTTGGAGACATAATGTTACAATTCTCAGTGTTTCTTTTTTTTTTTAATCTTCACCAGAGAATATTTTTCTATTTATCTTCCGATAGAGTGGGAGGAAGCGGGGGGGGGGGGCAGGTATCAATGTGAGAGAGACACATTGACTGGTTGCCTCCCGCATGACCCAACCGGGGCTGGGCCAGCGATGAATCGCTACCAAGGTACATGCCCTTGACTGGAATAAAATCTGAGACTCTTTGGTACGCAGGATGACACTCTGACTGCTGAGCCAAACCAGCCAGGGCCTCACTGTTTCTTATTAAGTGTCTCTGACTCATCTACCTCTTTGTCTTGAAGATGTTTCACGAAGACTCTGCTGGTGGATGGCAGCTGGTAGCTGTGGATGTCAACAAGCCCCAGGGACGCGCCCCAGCCTGCCTCCAGGTACTGTATAATGCCACTTTTAAAACTCTCTAAGCAAAGGTCTTTCAGTTTTATTTTATACAAGGAAATCCACAGCTCTCTAAGCTCTAGATCTGCCCAAATTTATGGTCCTGGAGTTAGGCACAGTGTTTCACTCCATCCTGTATTCCCAGGACCTACCATTTTTTAGGTGCACATTACCGACTTGGTAGCTATTGAATAAATCCACACAGGTAATAGCATGTCATAAGTATTGAATCAGTGGAAAATTTTGTTTCAGAATAAATCTTATAAAAATATACTTCTGCAAAAGCCTGGATTATTTGGGGGTGGTGGTCATGATCACAGTTTACATAATTGAGTACCTGGGAAGGAATATCTGTAATAGGCAGTGAATTGTTTTGCATCTGCAAGCTCTCTGAACAAGCTGATATAATAAAGGAGTTTCCATAACAAAATACACCTGCAGCAAATACAAGGGGCTGGGATTGCAGGTGGGCTCCCAGCATCCTGGGAAGCGGCCAGGGGATGGGCCATCAGGTCTCTGGCTTGTGGACTTTCTGGACTTAATCATCTGCTCTGAGCTTCCCGTGAAGCCCAATAAATGTCTTCTCTTCTTTGGTCATTCACACTGGCATCTTTTCTTGCTTTGTTTCCCTTTCTGGCCCCCAAATATCAGTGATGCTTATTTAAAACCATGTCACGTTCCCAAGAATAGCTCTCCTACCACTCCACAGCATTTCACAATTCCCAGTAACCTCCTCTTTACGGGTGGAAAGTCAAGCAGCTGCATCATGGGAACAGAGAACTGACCCTTCCTCCTGGAGAATTTTACTTTCTTCACTCCCTTTTGTTTTTAGTTATAAATCCTCTTCTCACAGTGCTGCTCTGTGTAGTTCTTCATATCCCTCCCCATAATTTGGGGAAGGGTTTTTTATTTACTTCAGGATGAGAACACACCTTTCTTTCTTTTTTAGATCTTTCTCCAGGTGAGGACTCACTTTGCATTTCAAGGATTGGTACCTAAGCAGCAAATATTATATACTCTGAACCATTACTATGAGCTATAGTTGTATGGCCATCTAGTCATGTATTTTGTTCCTAAGTTAAAAGGCTGGAGGGGAAAAACAAGAAGTGTTTTCAATGAATAGTGATAATATTTAATATTTTGTGGCTCTTTCTGTTGTGTATTTGATGGTGACAATGCTGCTAATGATTCAACTACTACAACTGTCTCTACTACTGCAGTTCTACTAATAGTAATAATAACAACAATTGTAGTTGTAGCGTCTTGCTTAAAAAGCATTTTTACTTGCGTTATTCAGTAGCCTATCAAGTGATGTTTATTGACAGTAAGATTGTCCTGTACAAGACAAGCAGAGCCTCTACCCACATGGAGCCTACAAGGAACTTCGAGGTGGAAGGAGAAAACTCAACACTGAACTAGCAGCACAAAAATAATGGGGAGGTGGAAAAAAGTACTGCAGGATGCTATGGGAATATACATTTTGGAGTTTGCTCTCCTCATCTGAGAGGTCGGAGAGGGTATTTAAATTGAGATTAAGAGAAGGAGGGAGGGAATGACTAAGGATGAGACTCAGTGTAGCCCTGTGAGGTAGGAAGACTGATATGCTCTACCTGACTTTATAGACGAGCAAGTGGAGACCCAGAGGACCTGGGTGAGTCTCCTCAGGAAGTTACAACTATATCTCAACCAAATTGAGAAGCCGGGACTTGTACCTAGATCCTCTGGTTCCTAGTCCTATGCTTTTTTCAATTAAAAAAGAAATATACTAGGGAAACAGGTTTATAATATAAGTAAATCATCAGACCTGCTGTGAATACCAAATCAGAGTTCTACTGGACCCTGAATACATTGCTAAAAAAATCTATTAAATGTGTGTTAATAGATACCTCAAGGTTGCAATCTGGCATTAGGATGTTAGCCTCCTCAACTCAAAGATTTGAAATATCAAGAGATAAATGGCAAGGAGGGTGTAATGGAAGGGACAGCACTGAGCAGGGATATAGGAAAATAAAGATTGGGGATAAGAGGCTTGAAGTGTGTAAATGGGCATCTGAGAGACTTGCATGTTACACGTGAGTGGTGAATACAGCAGCATGCTGGATACATTTTATCAATGGCGACACATATGGTTTGAAACAAGGGGAGAAGGAAGTCAGACAATTCAGTGTGCACGAAGTTCCAGCTTCACAGGTTTGGTCCTAAGGCATGCTTTCCAGAAAGATCCAATTGGAAAGAGTACAGGTGAAAAGTAGGATGGCCAAGAGATCATCTGTTTGTAGTAGATATGAGTTGTGGAGTGAGAGAGTACATTTTCGTGTCTGCCTGAAAAATTAATTAATTAAAAGATAAAGAAAATAATTAAGTAAAGCAAAAATATTTAAAATAAAACGGTATGAAATACTCACTGGCTTTTACTAATGATTAATGCCATCCAAAACTAAGAAACAGGAAAATGTTATCTGAATCATCCACTCATTGTCTAGGATTCTAATGATTTCTCACCCTGAAAGACAAGGTTAAGGTTAAGAGCTTATCCTTCTAAGACCCTTTACTCTTTATTTACATATTATATCTCTTGTAAAACAGCATTTTGGCCTCATAGAGACACTGTCATGTATATACATACTTATTTTTTAATGCAGAAATAACTCTATTAGGATTTCATAAATTGTAGTGATTAGAATCTGAGCAATATTTTTTATTGTTTTCCTATATTCCTACATGCTCACGTGCATGCACGCGCACGCATACACACACATTTTACCTTATTTCAAATGTTGCAAACATTGTGGTGCTTCCTTTTTGACATATATTGGTTATAGAGCTATCGAATGAATCAGGACACTAGGGATCTTCTTACTCTTCTACAGAATAAGAGGCTCTATAGAGCCATTTGTAAAGGAAAAGAATTATGTTCCTTTGGTCTACATTTTGAAAGTCTACAAATTCCATTCTCTGTTCTGAAACACAAATTTTAAGTACATACATAGCTATAATTATAACCAAAATGGGAGTCATAGACAGACATGCAGGGGAATGATTCAGTTTGATTCCCTTAGGGTGGTCTTTTCTGTTTTTAAAATAAGTGAAAATACACGTACTCTAGAATGTAATTGCAACACTGGAAGTTCAGAGCAGGAGGAAAGCCGAACCGGATCGTTCCTGCAGTGTAGTAAGTGTGCAAGGGTTAGTTCCCCGCCACTCCCTCTCTGATACATTTTGCTGCAAAGTTAGTACTCCCATTTTCTGAAAATGTATAAAATCAATGTTTTTCTCATGCTCTCATATGATTCTAAAACTAAATACAGGTCCTGGCAAGTGTGGCTTAGTTGGTTGAGCGTCATCCCACGCACCAAGAGGTCACTGGTTCGATTCCCAGTCAGGGTATGATCCCCAGTAGGCGGTGTGCAGGAGGCAGCTGATCGATGTTTCTATCTCTCTCTCCCTCACTCTCCCTCTTTCTCTAAAAATCAATAAGAACATATTTTTTAAAAACAATCAATAAAAGAACAAATATTTAAAAAAAACAAAAACAAATGGATTGCCGACCTGGGATGTTACATGTGGTGAACTTTCGGATGACATTTGTTGAAATTTTATTTAATTAACTTAATGAAGTTAATTTTGCTAGCACATTTTTCATGTTTATACAATTATTAATGAAATCATACCATGTTTAATTAGGAACTCAGCCATGGTAAGTCTATGTAATTCTTAATAAATGCATTCTTAAGTCAAGGACAAATAAGTCAAATGTCTTATAGCTCCTGAAATACCCCTTCCCACCCTCTGTCCTACCTGGAATGTCTTTCTGTTTCTGTCCCCACTTCCCTGTGCACTGCTGATGGTCTGGGGGCCCCACTCCTTCCTGAATTTGGTCTTTACTACAGGAAAAGGATGGCTGGGGACGACAGGGTAAAGCCTGAGATGGGGGATAAGGCAAGCCCTAGACCCAGTTACTTTTCTTTTTGTGCCACAACTGCCTTTGACATATGTCTCCTAGCAGGTCTTCATTCCTTTTCACACCTACTTCCCCAGCCATAGACATCCTTCCTTCATTCGATGAAGTAATACCCAATACAGCATCTTTCCTGAGGGAGTCTACACCACCCTATTGTAGACTCTTAAAAAATAGGCTCTGGAGATAGATATATTTCAGCTATGCTTCTTATTAGTATGGCCTTGAGCATATTTTTGTAAAATGAAGATAATAACTCCATCCTCTATGTGAGAACTGAGGATTTATGCCCTAATCAAGAATTATTTGTTGCAAAGAACAGACCTATGCTCACAGGGAACATTTGTCGCCAGTATAATCAGGCCTGCCAGGTGACTGCGCTTTCTCTGACTTCCTCTCCCTCCCTGTTTGGGCCCCACGAGTTCTCCTCTTAGTTTCTGTCTATGCATCTGCCCCTATTTTTCCTCCTTGAAGACTAGCTTTATTCTGTCTCTTGCATATTACCCAAATATAGCAGATTGTAACTGATTTTAGCAGCCTCCCATTCAAGAGGCTCACCAATAATGTCCAAAGATGAGTGTAAAACTGGGGAAAATAGTTTCATAGTAGGCCACCCAAAAGGAGAGATTGGTCAGAGGCAGTAGGTCATGGGAATTGAATGGAAGTAGCAGTTCCAGTTAAGCAAAGTATTGAATTTGCCTACAGTATGAAGTCAAAGTAATTTTCTCTTCTTAACTTTCTCTGAATACCTCGTTCTGTCTCCGTCTATTGGAGCTACCGCTCAACTCCTCATGCACTTCATGGAGCAGGTGAAGAAGGAATGTAACTCTGATCATATGGGTACTGGGACTTGACCTCAGGAGTTATTACTTAGGGACAGTTTTCCCTATTAAACTTTTAAGTTTTACAGGACTTGAGAAGTCTATTAAGGGCTAAATAGGCTATTATGGTCTGACCTAAAGCTCAAATCATCTTGTGTAAAATAGTTTCTTTGTAGAAATGCCACATAGTTTCTGTGTAGTTACAAATGAATACTTTGTAATACAGAGCCGTTTTACAATATAATATTCAATCATTTACTTGCATTCGAAATATATTATGAAATAATATAGAAACACAAGGAGGAAGAATACCTATGTGTCCACTATTAGAAATAATGATAGCTAACATTGATTGACCGCTCACTAGGTGTCAGGCTTAAAATACTGTTACTAGTGGTGCTATTGTGGCATCTGTTTACAAATGAAAGAGGAAAGCACAGAGAGCTTAAGCAGTTTAATGAATGTCACACATAGCTAGCTACTGACTGGAAATTTCATCACAAGCAGTCTACCTTATATTTTCAACCATTTAATTTTCATCACTGTATATTATCCTATTATAAGAATATAACCCAAATTGTTCATTCATTCAGTTATTTTCCTATTGATAGATATTCAGGGCTGTTTTGTTTTCTTTTATAATCCTCACCTGAGGATATTTGTCCATTTATCTTCAGATAGAGTGGGAGGGAGGGAGAGAGAGAAACATCAATGTAAGAGGGACACATAGATTGGTTGCCTCCCACAGGACCCCGACCAGGGCCGGAGACGAACTGCAACCAAGGTGCATGCCCTTCAATGGAATCAAACCCATGACTTATTGGTCCACAGGCCGACGCTCTAACCACTGAGCCAAACCAGCCAGGGCTTGATGTTGTTTTTTATATTATTTTGCTATTGCAAACATTCTAGCCCCCTCTTGGCCACGCCTTTTTGTGCACATGTGTAAGAATTATTTGAGCATATATAGCTAGGAAAGTAGCTGGTGAATTAAAAGCTATGAATGCCTTAGGTTAATGAGATAGTCTCTAATGGCGACCCAAAGAATAGCAACTTGTAAATGTTTTCATTGTTTCACATCCTTGTCCACACTTGATGTTGTCAGATTTTACACCCAATGGCATGAAACTATATATCATAATGTTAAATTAGATCTCTCTGATTATAGTCTATGGATATTGAGTATGCTTTTATATAATCATAGGCCACTTATATTGTCTGTAGATTGACTATTCATGTCTGTTGCCCATTGATCTGTTGATTTTTCCAAATGATTTTCAGAAATTCTGTGCAACTCTGAAAGGCATATCACTTTGGTCTGAGAAGACATTAAAATACTAGAGAAAAGCAAAAATTCAAAATATTTATGTCTCTATCATCTTCAGGCAATAATGCAATTCTTTTATGTAGTGATCCCAAAACCATTTAGAAAGTTTCTTCAGTGTTTGCTTAAGTGTGAGACTCGGAAAAGTGAAAAGTTATAATTGACTCTTTAGCACCAACCAGTCACTTAGCTGTTTAAAGTCTATCTTTGCATAAGCAGCAGCTGTGTGAAGAGGTCACCCTAATGCATGATGAATAGAATTCTGTTGCACTGGAACCTCATTGCTCAGCTGCTGCTGTGATAAGCTGCTTTCCTCCTGCCTCAGACAGGAGTCTCCACCTCTTGACAGTTTGACAGATGTGGCTGCACAGTTTTGAGCCATCTTCCAACACACACCCAGTGATCTATTATTGTGAAGACAGTCACTGACAAAAAATGAAAGTATGCGTGAGACCTGGCTTTCTCAAGTTCAGTTTCTATCTGGGAACATCCCATCACATGTCTCCTTCTGTAAAGAACAGTGATAATAGGCTCTTACCATAAGTAGGTCAATTGTAGCAAAATTATTGCTATGGTGTTTTAATGCTTCCTGAGAAAAATGTCCATTGAGGGTGAAGACAAGAGGGAGGTGGACTGTGTGATATGTGTATTTCAAGTGATGAAGTGCCATCCCAGGCACATCTTAAACATCTGTCTTCTTAATGAACCTTCCCACGAACTGGCAGATAATTTCAAAAATTGATTGAGTCCATGGGAATTTAAATTCCAACTACAAGCCAACCTCTTTCATACTCAGAGACCAATGTGTGGTCCAGCTAAGACAGTGTGACCAGGAGAACCTGGATGATTTTCTAAATCTCCCAGAGCCTCAGTTTCATGACCTGAAAAATGGGGATAACATCTCTCAGGGGTTTGTAAGACTTAGAAATGATGCTCCTAAGATACTTAGTGCAGTGTGTGGGTTGCAAGGGGGTCACTTAGTCTGCAGAAACGATTATCCTTATTATTAGCATACTCTTCTAGCTGTTCACTCTTAGAGTATTCTGTTCACTTCCAAAAAGTCAGCTCTCATGCACAGCCATAGTCCAGTGACTACACAGCCTTTAGTTCCAGCCCTGCTTTCTGAATCTTAGATGTGTATTTCTAAGTGTCCAGCAGCCATGTCCCAGGTGTTCTCACAGATACATCACCTCTCTCATATCGAAAACCAAATGCACCTCTCCCCCACCCATTCCCACATAGAAACCAGCCTTTTCGTGCATCTCCAGAAAACTGTACACCAACCTATTTAGCACCTGTCTTGGTCCTCCCAAAATATGATCTGTTTTCAATTCTGTCATTAATTCAGTCTTTGGAATTGTTTTGAATCAACCCCTTCACCCCATCTTAATGTCCCTACCCTCAAAATCAGATCAGACAAAGCTTCCTTAACACATTGATCTCTGAGTCCTTGATTATATTTGATCATTTTCTTCTCTACTTCCAGTTTCTTCCATTACAGCTTTCACATGGTCAGCACTTAGCACATAATTGGGGAATTTTATGTGAATGTGTATGTATGTGTGTGTATATATATACACTCTCCTGTATAGAACCACACAGTCTCACACACAGTAAACACAAATTCTTACTCCTCCTTTGTGCAGATGCCAAGAATCGCTCCCACAAATATTTTCAGGCACACACTCTCATCTTCAGTTTCTAACAGAAAAACCTAAAACTGGCTTGGAAGAAAAGTTTTTGGGGGTGGAAAGAGAATTTAAAAATTATATAATAACCTTGAATGAAAATTAAGACCCGGAAGAATAAAATAGCTATAGGCAAAACAGCACAAACAAAATGTGTAAAAAAAGTAGCTAAACGGTTAATTGAAAAAGACTTATTGTGGTCTTGAAACCAGTTATGGCCAAATCAACTAGAGAGTATTTGGGTAAATTCTCAGTTCAAAATATTTCTTATATATCTATTTAAAGATATACTCTATATATGTATATATAATGTATATTTCAAATAATAATTATATTCAGAGTAGATACCAGAAGACCAGACATAATAAAAAGTGAGATAAAATTATTACTGCTTTTTAAAATTTATCTACCATTGATTAAATGGTTTTGCTTCTTTGATTTTTGAGCCTCATTGAAAGAAAGCAATATTCAGAACATCTTATTTGCACTTCAGATTATCACAAACTAAATTTCTATATCCTTGTATATTGTCGTCTTTCAGTCTTAATAAGTCCTATAACTCTTCAGTGTGTACATTCATATTAATCGGGAGACATTTACTAACTTATGCCAGGCATCCGTAAGACAGTCCTTGGAGACAAATTTTTACCAAATATTTGTCACATTGTCACCTTTAGTGAAAAAAAAGGATGTGTCATTTTTCATGCAAGTCTTGATATCTGGGGTTAAATATGCAACACTCTTTAACAACTACATCTAGGGTTTAAAATTGTCATGCAGCCCAGCCAGTGTGGCTCAGTGGTTGAGCGTCGACCCATGCACCAAGCGGTCGCCAGTTCTATTCCTGGTCAGGACACATGCCCAGGTTGTGGGCCCGATCCCCAGTGGGGGGCATGCAGGAGGTGGCCAATCAATGTTCTCTCTCATCCATATTTCTATCTCTCTCTCCTTCTCCCTTCCTTTCTCTCTAAAATCAATAAAGGGAACATTTTTTTTAAATGGTCATGTATTTTCTTAGTGGTCAACACGGTGTTGCACTCATGGCCCCTGAAGGCAGCGCCACTCCTGCCAGGCCCCAAGGCTGACGGCAGGTCTGCACTTGGTAAAACATCAGTCATTTTATATTTGGTATATTTTTAAAATTCTTTAAATTTGTTCTTCTGTCTTTCCTAAATTCTATATCTCAAAATGAGTCTTCCACTTCAAGATTCCATATCGCTCACAGTTTTTATTTATTTCTGCACCCATCAAGTGTAATGATCCAAGTCCTTCTTTGCATTAGATATACAATTTACAAGGACAGCTATTTAATTTTACTTTTTAATTTTCCTCTTGAATTTAAAACAAGTTTTATATTCACCTGCCCACCACTTAATACTGAAAATAAAAATAAACTTATAAAAGTACATTTCAGGTGACTCTATACATTTCTATTAAGTATGGGAATGTCAATTAAAGTGTCTTCAAAGATCTTAGAACCATCATGGTTAAAGTGTTCCCTGTCTAGCAGCCCTGTTGCAAACCTTACTAACTTCTCACTAATGTACTCATGAAGACAAAGAAACAAGAAAAACAACAATACTGATAACTAAGACTAAGAAAGCACTTTTTGTCAAAATCTGGCAAGACTATACAGTTGGTAGACCTCTAGTGAGAAAATTATAAAATATTAGTGCCTGCACTCTGGCACTTCACTTGTACTTGATTACTAAGTCAGAATCAGAGGGTCATGAGGAAGGGATGGCCCAGGTGACAGAGGCTTATTGCAGGAATGTGTGTAGCAGCTGTCTCGGTTGACCCTCTCACTCCTGGTTCTGTTGTTCCCAAGGCTGAACAGGGCAGCTTCTTGGCATATGTAAATGGAAGATTGTATTACTTGAAACAGCATGATTGTATTACTTAAACTTAGGTGTCCTAATTTGTTTTACCCACTTTACATTAATACATCTGAAAAATAATGTCAAGATGAGAGGATCTTCAGGTCAACACCCAATTTGGAGCATCCCTCTTATCAGAGACCTTGCCAAGCCCCCTGGAGGGAAGCTCGGACTGTGTCCCAACCAGCTGTATCCAGAGCACCACTGTAGCTTTCATTTAACATGGGAGATAGAAAAAAACACAGAAAGGATCCCCTTGAGCCTACTTTCTTTAGAAAGAAGCAGAAAATGCTTTTTGACTAATCCAGTAGGGAAATCAAGTCACGTCAAACAGTATTGCTAGACCTACTCTGCATCCAATATTGCAGGAACTCGGGGTTGAAGTCTATAGGAACATGAAGCTATTCATAATACTAGTGTTTAATTTCCCTCTTATGTTACTCTTCTTCTAGACATCAGGGAACATGAGAAGAAATTATTATAGATGAACTACTACTTTGATTTTTATTATTATCCATGTCCAGGAAAGTAAGCAAGGTCAACACTTCGTTGTTGGAAAGCAAAAATTTTAATATTTTCATTCTTGATATTTTTTTCAAATGTCAAAAGAAAGATCTCTTATCCTTTGAGACGACATGGAGGGCCCTGGAAAGTATTATCCTAAGTGAAATAAGCCAAGCAGAAAAAGACAAATATCACATGATCTCACTTATATACGGAATATAATGAACATAACAGGCTGAGGAATACGGTAGACCCAGAAACATGGAAGTAGGGCACAGACTGACATCCCTCAGAAGAGGGGGTGGGAAGAGATAAACCACAGAACTTATATGCATGTATGCATGACCAATGGACATGGACAACAAAGCCGGGGACAGGGTGGAGGTGGGGTGGGGAGGGGGGGTGCCAATGGGGTAAAAAAGGAGAAACATCTGTAACAAAAAAATAAATTAAAAAATTTAATAAAAAAATAAAAATGAAGTCTTGTAGGGGCATTGACTTCTTAATCCTTAAATTATAGTTTAGCTAATTAAAAGGTTTTGTACATGTCTTCATTTACTTCTCCTTTCTCCCACAAATCCATAAATGTATGGCCACAAAGTGTGAGGAAACAGGAGATATGACGTAGTTTTCTGTAAGATATTTCAATTTGTGAATACTCATTATGGCATTGTACATGTAGTACTTAATTGAAGCTTTAACAAACAAAATACATTGTGGTTTAAATCAATTCAAGACAAACAATTATATTAGACAGGTAACAGAAAAAACTCCATTTTTATTATTCCTTCAACGGACATATCTAGATCCCTGTAGTCTTTTTATTTAATATACTTTTCATTTTATTTTATTTTTTTCATTACCATTTATTCCCTCATCCCCTCTTTCACTTCCAACCCCCCCCCCCTGCTGTCACCACACTGTTGTCTGTGTCCATGAGCTCCTAATGACAGTCTTCCAATGCTTCAAAAGTTTCTTTTTGTATGATTTATAAAGTGTTTACTAGGCATCATATCTATCTATGTAGGTGAGTGTCCGGTATCATGGGTTGTGATGACTTTAAGTATCATAATGGGGTGAAAGGATGAAATACATCTATAGCTATGGATCTGTACCTATATCCATATCATATCCATATCTATCTATCTATCTATCTATCTATCTATCTATCTATCTATCTATCTATCATCTATAGCCCAGCCTAGAGTAACAAGGGAAAATACCTTGACAAGCCCATTAAATGATCTGTCCTTCCCACAGGGTGATTAGAACATGGATTTTTAAATAACACACAGCAGATTACTGTTCCAAGGAGATGCTAGAGGGCCAGGATAGTTGGGGGGCAGGGGCAGTGGTGTGCTTGCAAATGTGTAAAATGTTTAACAATCATCTTAAAGTGGGGGAGTTGTGATTGAGAGCATTTGCTAATTTTCATGGTGCAAATGCTCCTCCCATGGCCAATTTCAGTTTAACATGACTTGACTAAACATGAAACTGGAGAAAACCGCACACAATTGCAGCTGCAGCATACCACAAGTGGGCCAGCTGTTTTTCCCACCACCTTCAGTCAGAGATGACACATACACACACACGTGCACACACATACACACGTACACACACACACACATGCATATACATACACACACACACACACATACATGCATATTGTAAAATTTTCCTTGCAAAAATTGTTATCTTTTGATGACCCCATCTGAAACACACAGTCTCAAAAGTTGCTTTAGAGGGAGAAAGAGAGCTGGCTTGGAGAAGGCACACGCCCTTTCTTAGTTGCCCTTTCCAAAGTGACACATCACTTCTTTTCCATCTCAGAGATGAGAACCACTGATATTACCCCACTTCCATGTGAATAGGCTGAGTAATGTCATTTAGCTATGTGTCCAGGATGAGGACATATACTGGGGGGGGGGGGGTAGGGGTACATTAGTTACCTTTTGCTAAACAACAAGCCACCCTCAAACTTATGACTGATAAAACAGACTCTAATTTTTGCTCATGAATTTGTGGGTCAGCTGACTAATCCTGCTAGTTCAAGCCAACCTCAGCTGCTCAGGGCCAGGCTCACTCTTGCATGCACAGTCAGCTAGCATCACTAGCTAGCTCTTCAGCCCGCATCTGTGCTGCTGGCTGGCTGTGGGAGTAAAGGGGTTGACAGGGTCTGTGACCACGACACAGCAGACCAGGCAGGGTGTTTAATATGGTGGCTCAGGGTTCCAAAAGCTGCAAGAGTAAGATGCAATTCACAAGCTTTCTCCAAGTCTTTGCTTACAGAACCTTTGCTATTGTCTCACTGACCAAAACAAGTCACATGGTTAAGTCCAGAGTCGGAGTAGGAGGGTACTGCCAAGGCTGTGGATACAGGGAGGTGGGTTCAGTTTCGGGCAGTTTTAGGCTCTGCCACACATGCTAAAAGTAATTTGAAAATCACTAGCTTAGAATAATAATCAATTCTTCCTAGCAGCATTTCTTTTCTGCTAGGCATGTATTTCTTCTCATGAAAATCTAGTATGTGTTGTAGAATCAGGAGTTGATGATTGAAAAATATTAATAACAGTAATAAATATTTGTGTGACAGTTTATAATGTAACATTTAGTCTTATTCTTACAGAGTAGAGTCAAAGATATACTAACAGTAATAAATATTTGTGTGACAATTTACAATTTAACATCTGGCGTTATTCTTGCAGAGTTAAAGATATATGCACGCTGGTCAAAAGATGAAAGTGTCTTACTAAACCCCTCTTCCTTCTTTCTACAATTTGACTTCCACATGTTTGTTACTCCCTTACTCTGATTACTGTCCAGGAAAGAGAGCAAACCAATTAGGACTTCACAGCGGCAGGGTCTTTGCGGGGGCCATAAACTCTCAGTGCCTTTATGGGAAGTTGCTCGTGGATTCCCTTCTATCGGCTGGCTCCCTAAGGACACGCCAGGTGCAGGCAGATTAGAAGGCAGAGTTTCTAAAGACATCTGTTGGTCCTGTTTCCAGTATTGATATAAATAGGTTTCCTTTTTAATGCAAATTAATTCTAGTGCACAGAATTATTTTGTATGGTGATTATAGAAGCACTGCTATCCAGATGTTTTCTAATAAGGGAAGTGAAAGAATCACCACTTGCGAACGGGAGCCTTGCTTTAGGCTCACGCACTTGGTCTTGACACGATTTTGTTCTTATGTGCACGGCTCACATGCAAGGTGATTTCTAGGAGTTTCATCTTGTAATTGTATTGTTCTCCAAATAAGTTTATTTCGAAATCTAATTAAAGCACACATTTTGGTACATGTCTGATACAATGTCCAGTGCATGAAATTTTTTTTACCAAGGTAAGACATTTTATTCACTCAGGCACCAATTTAAAGAAAGACTGGATTTCTGTGCTATTCTCTTCATTATCTTAATTTATCCTTCTTGTGGCCTCCAAGGCCACAATTTTGATTTGTGGAATGTTTGCCTGTAGTCTTTATTATCTCCAAGGCACTGTTTTATATACTGAACAAATTAATATAAATAATTCCTATGAAGAAATTAAGTATGTATACCACTAAAAATGAGATTGCTTAAGACCTTTTAGATTAGAAAGTCTATAAATTTTCATGCTCCCTCTCAAGATTAGTTATCTCTTCCACTTGATTTCTCCTGTTATACCTTTTTCATAAGCAACTGATGCATCTCTGCCTTTCAATGCTAAGAGTGTTTTCAAATACACTAATAATAGGAGTGGTGGAGCACAGCGTGCCTGCTATGGGCTAGATTGTGCTAACTAGTCTCATTTATCATCATGTTACAACCTAGAGATATAGATATTATCACAGCCATTTCCCATATAAGAAAACTGAGTCTCAAAGAGGTTACATCATGCACAAAGTCAAGATTTGAACTCAGCTCAGCCTGTCTTCAAAATTGATGTTCTTTCACACCCTGGCGATCTTAGACCCTTTGTAAGAAACAGATCGTCTTCAGCTTTCAAATAGAGGGTTTGCGAACTTATGCCCTCTATTTAATTACAGACACTTGGCAAGGGAGCTGCTTCTCATTCCTCTTTGAAATGTAGAGCAGAGCCATGCATTTTTACTGCCCAGGAGAAGGCTAGAAAGACCCTGCTTTGGAATAAAAACATTTGGAACTACTTTTTAACTCTATGAGCTTGGAATGCTACTTATTCTTACCTGTTTCTCCATATGTGAAAGGGGATAACAAAAGCATCTATTTCACAGGGTTGTAGAGGGTGAAATGAAATTTTACATCAGCAGTATGCTTGGAATGAAGCATGGCACAAACCAAACACTCAAATATTAGTTCTTATTTTGATCACATGTCTTGTTGGTGTCGATTTGCTCTTAGTGAGGATCCTTATCCATGTTTGTCATAGACTCTATCATCTCTTAACACTCCTTTCACGGTGGGACTCAGAACTAACATAAAGAAAAGTGACTTCATTGTTCTGCTTGAGGTTGGGTCCAGTACCACTGCTGCAGACCCATCGTCTCATTACATGTTCTGAAATAAAGTATGATGAAAACTCTGGTCTTAGAGGGCACCTTCATTCATAGGCTTCATGAAGGAGTCTGTGATGGTGTCTTCATAATACCCCCAAAACAATTGAAAAACCAATTATGTCTTTAGAAAACCAAGCCAAACTGGTTAATTGATTTTTTACCTTGGAATTGGAGATGGGGGGAAGGTAGGCATCCATTTTTGTGTTGGTGTGTCCTGATATGTTACTATTGTATTCTAGCCAGTGTTTGTTATATTCTATTCAGTGATTATAGACTTTTTATTATTATGAAATTGTGAATTTGTAAAAAAAAATTTGTATAGGTGATCCAGTTTAACCTGCTACTCAAGGAATGCCTATTACAACATAGACTCTCAATCTTTGATATGCAAATTAATCACTGGGGACCTTGTTAAAGATGCAGATCTGATTCAGTAGGTATAGGAGGGGCCTGAGAACCCTGCATTTTCAATATGCGCCAGGAAACTGATGGTCCAGGGATCAAGTTTGAGTAGCAAGGCTCCCGAGCATTTTTTGACAAATATTGCTGCATTTAGGATGATTCTGTTATAATCTCTTCTTCGTATTTGGTAATTACAACTGTCACATACAGAAATCAGTCATTCTTGGATCAAAGCCAAACTAAACATATGCAAAACTTTTAAAACCTATTTTAAAATGTATATAAATCAAAAGGATATGGTAATAGAAAGGAAATTTTAAAATTTAAATGCAGGATCTGGAGAGATATTTATGCTAAATATCTATATATAAATATGTAGATATATACACATATGTTTATATATACAGATATATGTGCACATGTATTTTTTATCTCTATATAAGTTTTTTATCCATGCTAAATAATACAGTTTGAAAAATCTCAAGTTATATACTATTTTATGGCACTGACTCAACTTTAACATTTCCCTCTATATTAATTTTTACAAGAAAATAAAAAAAGGGTATACATTTGGACTGTCTTATGGCTACAAGCATGAGTTTGAATGTAGTATCCCTGCACTTCTACAGTAAGGAAGCTGATAGCCAGTTTCACACAGTGGTTGAGTTGAATTGAGTTGAAGTGGTCCATGACACTAGCTTTAACTAAGCTCAAGTTATTGGTTTTAATAGTTTAATTTAATGACTGCACATACTTATCACCTTTATTCTTATTTAATATTTGAAAGTTATTACTTTAGGAAAAGCTAAGCAGTGGTGATTCTAGTGTATCAAAATCCATTGTAGGTGATTATTTTAATGACTCTGTACCAACAGGGACAGGTAGACATTCCTACAAAAAAATATAAAAAACGAATTATAATCATAGCACCAAAGTGAAGCTATGACAGTTACAAAACCAATTTTAAAGTTTTTTGACAGCCATGCCTAAAAGCTTTGTTTGGATCTTTCAGTAATAACAGTTTACTTAAGACATAAATCCATAGCTAAGGAAAACAGAAAGAGAAATTTATGGCTTTTCTGTCATGCAGATAAAGTGGAAATCAGGTGAAATGTTTTTAATAGAACATTATTTTGAAAAGAGTATAGAAAAGGAATAATAGTTATGGAATTTGAGTCTCACAATGCAAGAAAGACTAACAATGACAATTCTAAGGAGAATAGAAACTTGCCAAATGATTTGCTTATCTATGTTATGAAGGTCAGTAGTTTATGCAAATAAATTGATGTGCATTTAAATATGTTGATTGGCAGTTCTGGAATTTGATTTTGTATTACCTCTAAAATAAAATCAAAGGCAAATGAATATAGTAATGCATCAGTAGTCATGGTGACACAAAACCTTACTAAATACCTGCTTTTCCAATGGCTCTGTCACCGTTCAAAGTATTAGACCTTAAGGCTTTTATTTATCTCGATTGGTTGTGGACTCCATCAAATATACACCATAATTAATTCTTTGACCTTGGCCTAATAATTTCTCATTTCTGAATAGAAAAATACCTGATTCACAGAAAGGCACTTATTTTTACTGCATATTTTTATAAAACACTTGTAATATGCAAGCACTATTCTAAATGCTTTACAAATATTTACTTATTTAAAATTGACAACAACCTTTGGAGTAGCCAGTATTATCTTCACTTTACTGATGAGAAAACTGAGGCACAGAGAGGTTTAAGTGACTTGCCCAGGGGCCCAGAGCTTGTAAGTGGAAGAGTTTCATGCAGTGTGTCTTACGCCCACGTTGTTAATGACCGCCGCAGGGTAATGAAGCCACTGAGCGTCATGAATGTGGACTCAGAGAGACAGAGCGCAGAGGCAGTCCTTTCTTTCTTTTCCCATTCCCAGGTTTCGCTTTAGTTAGCTTCTTTTGGTTGCAAAGACTAAATAATTCTCAGGTCAGATCAAAGGGTAAAGACACATGCTCCTAAGTACTGAGAAGAAACCAGGGATCAGGAGGGAGTTGCATGGTGGGTCCCCCGGCAGTGGGCAGGGAGGGATGTAATGCAGTGGTTTGCGGTGTGCTCAGCTTCTTTCCACAGATCACTTCTCTCCTGCAGATGCCCAGGTCCCTCAGCCCCTGCTCTCTCTTTGTGTACCCCACAGCGGGTAGTTAGTCCCAGAATGGACATTTTTCTAAAAACATTTATTTATATATTGTAATTAATTTTGATCTTTCTCTACATTATACTAAAGGTGTAATTAAAATAATATTCATCTTTAAGATAGTTTTAGATCCCAAAGCGTAATTTATCCTGAAAAACATGTGCCTTATCTAGCTACCTACTGTTTAAGTGTGTTCAATTACAGCTTTCAGTATTAGGGTCAGCATAGTGATTAGACAGTCATGTACTTTACAGAGTGGTTTCCCAATATAGTTATCCCATAGTTATTACAATGTTATTGACTATGTATTCCGGCCCCATACATAGTCATTTCAATATTGTTGACTTTATTTTCTATACTGTAATGGACTTGAAACAGACTTGGGTACAGAGTCCGTCTCTGCTGTTACTTGTTGCGTGACCTCAGACAAATGACTTAATCTCTTGGAATTCACTGGAAAAAAATGAGCAATATATCCTGCCATGGAAGGGCTATGGTGGAGATAAACAAGATAAAATAAATAACATAATTGTAGTATGGCTTGGAGCATAGTAAGCATGCAATACATATTAGCCATTATAATAATAGTCATTAGTTTTGAATGCCTAACTATCTCACTTCAATGTAAGCAGTAGACTTGGACCAGACCTGAGTGCAAATTATGTTTCCACCCTCAATACTTGTGTGACAGTGAAAAAGTCATTTAACTTCTCTGAGACTCAGTTTTCTTCTCTAAAATAAGAGTAACTTCCTGGTGCTATTATGGCATTAAATGAGTTAATGTATGTATAGCACCTACAACAACTTCAGGCACATAGTAAGTATAAATATAAATGTCTGTTATTATTAACTGTAGTATAATTCTTAATAAATTATTTATACAAAATTTCAGTTATTTAAGATAAATAAGTTCTATACAGCATAGTATCAATGGCTAAATATACTGTATTGTATGCTTAAAACTTGCTAAGAGAATAGATCTTATGTTAAGTGTTCTTACAAATAGTAATAATAATAATAGTAATAATAAAGGAGGTGGGAGAAAACTTTGGGAGGCTGACAGATATGTTTATGGTCTTGACGGTGGTGATTTCATGGGTGTACATTATCCCCAAACTCATTGAGTTGTATACATTCAATATGTACTTCTTTTTTATTTTGTCAATCACACCTCAATAAAATGGTTGAAAAAAATTTTAAATAATGCCTGGCCGGTTTGGCTCAGAGGTTAGAGTGTCTGCCTGCGGTCCTGAGAGACCCGGGTTTGGTTCCCGCTAGGGGCACATACCTCGGTTGCAGTTTGTCCCCGGCCCTGGTTGGTTGTGTGGGTGGCAGCCACTCGATGTGTTCCTTTCGCATCGATGTCTCTCTCTCTCTCTCTGTTCCTCTCTCTCCCTCCCACTCTACCTGAACAAAAAATGGAAAAATGTCCTCGGGTGAGGATTAAAAAAAAAAAAATTTTTAAATAATAATTTAAATAAACAATTTATAGAAGTAATAAAGTAAAAAATAGATCTCAGGTTTCTCCCACTTATCCCGTTTTATGATTATATCTAAAATATTTTCATCTTCAGTAGCTTTTTTTTTTAACATAATAAAGCAATAGTTGTTTTGTGGTATCAGTTTCCTAAAAATCATTTCTCCATACTGTCAGTATTAAGGATAAAAATTACCTAACTCACTAATGAAAATAAAGATACGGGCTATGCACAAGTTAAATGAAAGATGTTTTTCGCTTTTTTTTTTTTTTTTTTAAATCCTCACCCAAGGACATTCCTGCATTTATCTTCATATAGAGTGGGAGGGAGACGGCGGCGAGGGTGAGGGTGGGGGAGGGCATTGACTGGTCACCTCCTGCACAGCCCCAACCAGGGCCAGGGACTAACTGCAACCGAGTTACATGCCCTTGACCAGAATCAAACCCACAACTTATTGGTCTGCAGGCCAGCACTCCATCGCTGAGCCAAACTGGCCAGGGCTGTTTTCCACTTTTAACTTAAAGTCCCCAAAACTATCTCCTTAGTCATTTTTGAGCTGCCTGAAGACAGATTCCTTTGCTAAAACTATTTAGCAGAAATTGACATTCATCAGGTTATCTTAGAAGCACTGTTCTGCACAGGAGCATGTCACAAAGAGGTTGCATGTCCAGGTCTAGTCACAGAATTATGTTTAATCGCAAGGTTCATTTCTTTGTTAAGAGTTCATCTGTCTTTCCCCCTCAGCAAATGATGCGGTCCTCAGTATTCCACATGTTCATCCTGAGCATGGTGACTGTGGATGTGATCGTAGCCGCTAGCAACTATCACAAAGGAGAAAGCTTCCGAAGGCAATACGATGAGTTCTATCTTGCAGAGGTAAGCTGCTCACGGGGATAAAGACCTTTTATAAATGTGAAAATTAATTTCAATTTGTTGTTAACTTAGGTTCAACCAAAGCTGCTTTGTAAGTGTTTCCCTTGGTCACTATGTTGCCTGATTTATTTCCTGTCTTTATGGGCCTAAGTATCTTCCCCACAGTGTGCTGCATTACCAAGGTAACCCTTGCCATCTTGCTGTGTTCCTATCCACCTCTCATATTCTCTCCCTTTTGCACTTTGCATTAGTCTGTTTCCTACTCAGTGTAAACAAGCACAGAGTCAGAAGGTTGTAAATATGAAGTCAGCGCAATAGTACCAAGGACGGGGCTGGAGGGAAATTAAGCAGTACAATAAGGTTCGTGTTAGAGACCGAGCTGTTCCAACCCACACTAAAGATATCAAGCGGGAAGCAGATAGGTTTAGTGATTTAATAAATACTGTCTAGCACCCTGCATACCAGCCAGAGCTTAGAATAGCACTCGTTTCTGATTCAGTAACTTTGTTAATATTTGATTCTCACACATTTTTAATGATTTCCAGAGGCTATTGTGTTTTGTCACTGTGAGAAATTATTTCTAAAATATATTTCAGAATTCAGTGATTATATATTTATGGAAAAACTGATTGACACCTAAATCATTAGAAACCCATTCATCATATAAGTGAGGAATACACATACTAAATCCAATATATGAAGAAGTACACTTAAAAAGGCAGAAAAATTGCCATTTATTTGTATTACAAAAAGCATTTTTCACAAAGAAAATTAATTTGCCATAAAGTTGAGTTCTCTTGGATATCAAGAATTATCCCAGTGCATTTAAAAATTGATTTGGTCAGTAAAAAATTCAAACCACTCACAGGAAAAGTGTTGATTGGTATACACCTATTGAATATAAACATGTATGTGGTATCAAGAAAATGTTCAGAAGTCACTTATACATTTCCCTCTCCATGGAGGCGTGTTTTCTGTAAGAGTTACCGTTGGCACTAAACGTTCACTGGAGAAGAGTCTCTGTGATGTGACACTGCCTAAGTGTTGTGGGGTGTGTGGATCTTACAGTTTAGCAAGAAAAACAGACAGTAAATAAGTTTTTTATGCTGTGGAGAACCAATGAGAGGGCTCATGAAGAAATTGTATGACTGGGTAAAGCAGATGTGGTCCATATGTCAATGGAATATTACTCAGCCATAAGAAAAGATGAAATGCTGCCATTTGTGGTATCACGGATGGATCTTGAGAATATCATGCTAAGTGAAATAAGTCAGATGGAAAAAAAATTATATGATTTTATTCATATGTAGAATATAAAACTGAAAACAACAAACAAAACTTTTAGACACAGACAATATAATGATTACCAGAGGGGAAGGGGGCTGGGGGAATAGAAAAGGATAAAGAGGGTCAAATATATGGTTACAGAAGGGACTTGACTTTGTAAGGTGGTGAGCACACAATGCAGTATACGGATATTGTATTATAGAACTGTATACTTGAAACCTATATAGTTTTATTAGACAATGTCTTTTTTAAAAAAGGCAATTATATTCAGTACCTCATATAATTTGCTAGGAAACCAGCACACAAAGAATGCATTGTCACTAAAAGCTGAGGGTAAATATAGACCAGTAGTAATATTTACAGGTACATTTCTAATGCAAGGATTGGATATTGGAGAAGTTCAGAAGTTCAGAAGTTAGCAAGAAAAACAGACAGTAAATAAGTTTTTTATGCTGTGGAGAACCAATGAGAGGGATCATGAAGAAATTGTATGACTGGGTAAAGCAGATGTGGTCCATATGTCAATGGAATATTACTCAGCCATAAGAAAAGATGAAATGCTGCCATTTGTGGTATCACGGATGGATCTTGAGAATATCATGCTAAGTGAAATAAGTCAGTGATTGTTATTTGTCCTGCGAGTCAGAAGCAAGGTCTACATCCAACCTGATAACGAGACAAAAGCAGGAAGGTGGTAGAGAAAGGAGAGAGGAAGTAGATTCTCTGGAGAATACAAAAGAGCTAACAAAAGCCACATTAAATGCAATGTTGAAGATCTAGCTGAATTTTGAGACCACAGCTTTATAGTGATACCAATTTAGACAGGTCTGTGACTTTTTTGGCCTTGCAAAAAGGGGAGCAATGCAACATTTAGACTGATTCAACTTTAGAGTTTTTTCAGGCTGATACAGCTGAAAGACAAGGGATCAGGAACTTTGGGTGGCTGGCAAAGGAGTTGAAGTGATGACTCTGTGGTCTAGGTCGGATGTGAAAAAAAGTAAAAATAAGAAGAAAATGAAAGAACAAAATAAAGTAGAAAGGGTCTTTAAATGGTCAAAGAAAGAACCTTTGTAGTTGAAGTGATGGAATAAGAGCTAGAAAGAAGGTAAGATTTTGTTTGCAGAGTGGGATCCAAGATTTAGAATTTTAGAATAATTCTGGGTGAGTACAAAATCTAGGGATTTATATGAATGTGGGTGGCTTAAACATAATGATGGAATTGAAACAAAAATAACAAGGAACTACCAATCTAAGGTGATGGTTGAATCTTTACAGTGACATTGAAGTCATTCAGCCTGAGGCCAGTTCTTAGGGAAAGAAATATAGGCAGGGGCATGTGGCAGTGACAGATCAACAGAGGGCAGCCCCCAGGGAGAGTGTGGTAAGAGAAGGATGTTTTATCATGATGGAATACACATCAAAGGGGCATTGCGGAATATGGATGCATCTTTTCCTCATTCACATATTATCCTACGTGGGACATTGGAGCATGGTCATCCTCTCCTCAAAAGGACTCCGAGGGAAGCTATGCATTTGAGACAGGACCAGCTAGATCAAGGACAGAGGAAGCTGGATTATGTGAGTGCAGGTTGAACCGCAGAAGAAATTGGTCAACATGGAACAAGACACCCACCAGTCGGTTCAAAGCTCAGGTGGAATGAGGTGGGAAGATAACTGAGGTGGAAGAATTATACAGTAGTATTAGAACCAGAGGTTAAAAGGGGCTAATGCCAAAAATACCTGGGAATAAAAAACAGAAATGGAAACATGATTGATATTATGCCAATCTCGCTAGAAGGAGTAATCTGTACCTGCTCCTAAGGGAGTCCTGGATATTAGAGATTACATTAACATTTCTTCTGTAACCCAGCCCAGGGTGGATAACCAGTCACAATAAACCAGTTCTGTAGAATAAATACATACGCCATTCACTGGAAATGGAATGCTCCAGTAAATTGTACCTAATTTTTTTCACATACAAAATTGGTTTGTTTTCTAATGTGTTTTTATGTGTGTTGGCTGACTTATTATTATGCTTTAAAAAATTCCACCCAAATTTTAAATAATTTAATGTTATAGAGTTCATTGGTACTATTTAAGTTGGATTGGTAGAGTCTAGCAGTAGTTGATAAATCCTTGTCATTTTTCTTTTTTATATATAATATTAGAATTGTTTTCTACTTTAAAACAACAGAAGTATAAGATTGTATAGCAGAATCTATAGTATATTATGTGTCTATTAATTGCTGCCCCCTTCTCAAACCACTGAAAGTGAATTGGATTTTAATAATCTAGGTAGTGAAGATTTGGTTTGCTTAATTATATAGACATCACTATATTCTTGAACTACTGAAACAGTCAGTATTTGTCCTACTTTGGTTGATTGATGCTGGGTATCTGAGTTTTCCAACGTATATTTGGTCTTCATTCAAATTACATTATCACTTCTTTTTGTGCTTAAGTAAAAGTGGTTTGTTTCACATGAGTGTAGAAGTCATTTTTATCATGCTTCATTTTTTATAAAATACTCTTTTATTGTAAAGTTTATAATGGTGGTTTGAGTTTAAGACATGGGTGACCAAACTTTTTCTGAAGAGCCAGATAGTAAACATTTTAGGTTTTCCAGGCCACACACTCTCTGTCTCACTGCACTCGACCACCACTGTCAAAAAGTGAGTGTGGTCTCAGAATGTTCCAGTAATACCTTACTTGCAAAAATAAGCAAGTGAGCTCAATGTTTTGGTTTAAGCTATAGAAACACAGAGCAGGTCAGCTAACACTCTCTTGTATTAAAATCAAATACAATAATGCTGTACGTGTACCACAGCTTTTTTATCCACTCATCTACTGATGGATACTTGGGCTATTTCCAGATCTTAGCTATTGTAAATAGTGCTGCTGTGAACATAGGGGTGCATATATTCTTTCTGAGTGGTGTTTCAGGCTTCTCAGGATATATTTCCAGAAATGGAATCACTGGGTCAAATGGCAGTTCCATTTTTAATTTTTTGAAGAAGCACAATATTGTTTTCCATAGTGGCTGCACCAGTCTGCATTCCAACCAGCAGTGTACTGAAATGGAATACTATGCAGCTGTACGAAAGAAAGATCTCTTACCCTTTGAGATGACATGGAGGGACCTGGAGAGAAAGATAAATATTACATGATCTTACTTATTTATGGAATATAATGAACAAAATAAGCTGATAAACAAAATAGATCTAAAGACATGGAAATAGGGAACAGATTGATAAACCTCAGAGGGAAGAAGGATGGGAGGGCAGGAAGAGATGAACCAAAGAATTTATATGCATATATGCATAACCAATGGACACAGACAACAGTGCAGTGAAGGTGGGATGGGGAGGAGTAGGGAGGAGGCTGTCAATGGGGGAAAAAGGAGGAACATCTATAATGAAAAATAAATAAATTAATTAATATACAGTAATGCTAATGAAAATAATGTCCACCCATTTTTTGGAGTTTTTATTATGTTGCCAAGTGCTTTAAAGGAATTTATTTTTTTATTCCTCAAAAAGGCTATAATAACAGTTCAAGTTTATGGACTATAATGATACTATATTTAAGGTAATTGCATTTTGTAATGTTTTGGAAAGTTTATTTTTAAAGTAGATCACAAAAGGCCATGAGCTTTTAAAGAAATAATTTTTGAGTTCCCACATATTCCAGAATAAATTATTTTGAAAATCCAAAATAAACCACTCAACCCATTAAGAGTCAACTTGCAGTATAAAAACATTCTTTAAGCATAAATCAAGCTGCTTGGCTTCTGTTGTGAAGCTGGGGACTTTTGTTACTTTGGATTAATTAACCTAAATTTAGAATTAGTTAAGAAACAGGAAAAACTTTCCTTTGTTTTCTAGGCTATGCATAAATATAAAAAGGTAAAGATTTATATTTTTTGTAAAAGTTTTCATTTTGATCTAAGATAAAACATGTTTATTAATATACATAAAATCACATTTTATAAGGAATATAATCGTATTCTAAAATGTGTATTCTCATTTTCTTAATAAGTAAGAAAACTTGAACAATACTTTTCTCTTGTTATGTAAAAATGTACAAATATATCTGTAGACTAGACTGTACATTTAACAGAAATTTACCAGCACAGTGTTATGCACAGATTAACATTTTTGACAAAATTTCTCTTTTAAGAAACTCACTAATTGATGGGTGAGATAGATCATGAAGCAAGCAGTTCTAATAGTATGTTTCTGTTGTATTTCTTGTCAAGAGAGAAGTTTGCTGCCTGGCCTATGTGGCTCAGTGGACTGAGCATTGTCCCATGGACTGAGAGGTCCTGGTTCAATTTCCTGTCAGGGAACATGCCCGGGTTGCAAGCTCCATCCCCAGTGGGGGGCGTGCAGGAGGCAGCCAATTGATGTTTCTCTCTCACATCAATGTTTCTATCTCCCTCTCCCTTCCTTTCTCTCTCTCTGAAAAAAAATCAATAAAAACATATAATAAAAAAAAAGAGAGAGAGAAAGGTTTACCTTGCTTAGGACTCCAGGATGTCTCTTTGGTTTCCTGTTTGTGACTGCTACGTGTTTGAAGCAGAAACACTTTCAGACAGTATGGACTCATTTTTCCATCTTGTAGGAAGTCATCTTTTCTAGAAAAGTAATTTCTGTGATCACCTGAAGACATTTGGTTTTATGATATTTGTTAAAATGAAATTAAATAAAAGAGCCATTTATTTTAGTTCAAACGAAATCTGATGACCATAGTTCAGCTCATTGATCACAAAAAATGACAAAATTAAGAAAGTAACTCATTTTGCCATAGCAGTGGTCTTTCATGTTACCATTAAGTTTAATTTTTCATTTTCTGGGAAACTTTAATAAAATAAGTTTCTTCTGCCAATAACTATTTTGTGTGTTTCTAAAGGATTTGGGCAGTATCTTGTTAGGTGAAAAATAATAAAATAGTGACATTTTTTACTATTCAGTAAGCTGTCTCAAAAGTTTGCTCTTTGTGTAGAATACTAAAGGTACACTATAAACTAAGAGTAGATGATTTAAAGACACCTCTAGAATGATGCAGATAATCATTTATTTCTGTGTTATTTAATCTGGATTTTGTTTAAGAGAACAGGATTATCTGGATTGAGTTTCTTGTGAGTTTTGTTCTATAATCTTCTTTTGTGATAAATATGCATTCATTTTATCATGAATATCCATATTGAAATTATGAAATAGAGATGGCAACACATACCTTGAATAATATGTTTCAAATATCTTTTCACATATGGGCTTCTCAGACCTGCATAGCACAACCAGCTCATTTATCATTTTTTACCTATAAATGTGCATACATTATCCATTGAATTAAAAGGACAGAACAGTTTCCATTCTTTTATTTATATTAAGCATGTCATTTCCATTTGGCTGTTTTTCTCCTTACTTTAAAAATTTGGAAATCAGTTTTAAAAAAAAAAAAAAATGGTGATCATCTTGTTTTACCTTCTAGTCTCACAAAACTAATTATAAGTTCTTTCGGAAAACAAGCATTTTAAACTAATTTCTTGCACTTTTCAGTTGTGTGTTGTTTTAGAACAAATATACTTTTTCTTAGAACTATAAGTTTTACTTTTAAAAATCTGCATTTTATTATTGATATTTTCTTGGCAAGACAGTTGGTTATAGTATATATTAAATAGCATATGTATTATTATAAAATAAAAATTTGGAAAAGAAATAATAAAATGTGGTAATTAATAAATTCATAAGACTGCCTGCTTAAAATATTAGTTAAACTCTGCTATGGGGACATCAAACCTGATATATCTGTCGAGTATGCACTCTTAACAGGAGACAAAAACACCTGTATGGGATAGAAATTGGGTCTTGAAGACAAAAAAATAAATCTACTCCATCTGTATATAAAGCAGGGATAGATACGCGGAGTGCATAAATAGATATATCACATATCTGTGGTTTTAAAGTGACATATGGTATGATTATTAGGAACAAAATATCTAAAAATACTCAAGGGTGAGGTGATATTTAAGAAGATTGAAAAACACTTATTTAGGAAAATAGTAAGAATAAAGATTATGCTTTTTTATATATCTCAAAGATGAAATATTTTTTATTTTATTTAAGCAATTCCAGATCATACAATGGAAAACTCCGTAAATTTGATAAAACTAGCATAAGCCTAACGAAAACCTGATATGATAGTGTAAGTAAAATTATAGACCAATTTCATATATGACAGTAGCTATACAAAATTATAAAGAAAATATTATCCAGTAAAATCCAGCAGATTGGCATCACTATTTAGGGCTTGTTCCAGGAATATGCAAATGGTTAACATCAAGGGCTCTTGTGATACATTCCACTACCTCAACAAACTGAAGGCTAAAATTCTCTAAGTAGAGTGGGAAAAGAAGAAAAGCCCTTAAACATAGGAGAGATTATCAAAACCCACTGCAACCATTATGTATGAATGCTGAAGAAACTTCCATTGAAAATAAGGAAGATGGTTTCCTCTTATTCTCACTTCATTATTTAGTATATTACTATACAACTGCACCATTATAGCTAGTAAATTAATCTCACTAACTGTAAAATCAATCATGAAAAAAATCTACTCATCTTTTGGAAATGAAATGTACATATTTTTACAAAACCCAGGAGATCCTGTTAAAAAGATTAGATTTAATAGAAGAATCTAGTGAGGTTGTTAAAGAAAATAAAAATAGATAAATCAATAAGTTTTCTCTTCACTGGATCTATGTGAAATGGTAAAAAAATAAGTAAAAATTTAAAAGGTAAAAAATGCATTCATATCCGTGACTGGAATATTGAAATCATAGAAATAAATTTAACAAGAAACAATAACATCCTTATGGGAAGGAACAAACTGATGAATCTCTGAGGGAAGGGGGTGGACGGGAAGAGATTAACTAAAGAATTTATATGCGTATACATATAACCCATGGACACAGACAATGGTGCAGTGAAGGCCTGGGGTGGGGTGGGAGTAGAGTGGAGGGTGTCAACGGGGATAAAAATGGGGACATCTGTAATACCTTCAACAATAAAGACAAATTTAAAAATATATACAGTACAAATAAATAGAAAAACATTGTGTGATCCTCCATATGAAAACTTGATATTAGACCTATTTTGTATGTAGTAGAGAAAAAGAAATTATAAAGATAGAAATATGTGACCAGGTAAAATTTAAAGTTCTTATAGAGTGAATGGCACCAAAGTTTAAAGTCAAACTATTGGCTAGGAAAAAATATTTGCAGTTCATATAGAGGACAGAGATCACTGTTCTTAATATCAACAACCCCGAGAACTGATTTAAAAAAAGAGAGAGACTTCTGGTCAAGATGGCGGCATAGGTAATGTGGCATCGCGTCCTCCCACAACCACATCAAAATTAAAACTAAACTACAGAACAACCATCATTCAGAACCACCTGAAATCCAGCTGAAAAGAAGTCCTACAACTAGGACATTAAAGAAGCAGCCACATCGAGACTGGTAGGAAAGGCAGAGGCGGATGGGATAAAAATCAAGAGGGACACTTTGGCTGGATAGGTCCTCCCTGAGGAGTGAGGGGTCCTTGTCCCACCCCAGGCGCCCAGCTCAGGGTTCCAGTGCCAGGAAGAGAAGTCCCCATAACTTTTGGCTGGAAAACCCAAGGGGAACTGAGGCAGAGGGAGGCTGACGGGGCTGTGAGAGCCCCAGGCAGCTCCTCTTAAAGGGCTCATGCACGGATTTACTCAGACTTAATCCCTCTGAGCTCAGAGGGGAGGCAGCTTGAGGGGTGCCGGAGACATACAGGGAAGCTGTTTAGCCTCAGGAGGAGGGCTGGAGGGGAAGCTTTCTCCTAGACAGGGGTGCTGTCAGAGGCCATTGTTCCTTTGGTGAGCCCTTCCCTGGGGTGGCAGACATATCTGGGACTTCAGCAACCTGGCTCACACTGTTTGCCCTGCCCTGGTGATTCCCTGAGGCCCTGCCCCACCCAACTTTCAGGCCCACCCAAGCTGTTTCCAAAGGCTTTGCCATAGGATTGACCTGTCAAAGATTCTGCTTCAGAGTTTCCTAAAATCTCTCAAACAAGCAGCATCTGGTCTCAGCAAACCATATACCTCTCATTAAGTGGCCCCAGGCCTGGCACTGGAAGCAGCCAGCCTTGGTTCACAACTTGCCTTTTCCTGGACACCTCCAAGCCCAGCACAAGGGTCAGCCATGTGCAGATCACTTCGTAGCTTATGCCTGGTGGCCCTGGATAGAGCACAGGCAGTGGCTGACCTCGCCCAGAGCCAGCACACCCAGTGCACAGCTTCAGACCAAATCAAAACACCACCACCCAACCACCCCCAAAAATGACACACTCAATGAGTGGACTCAGTGGGTACCAGAGCCCTACTGAAGTAAGTCTTGCTCTGTGTGGTGGGCCCCTACACAGTTGATCTTCCAAGGTAGTCAGAGGCCAGTGGCTAGTGGGCACAGCCACTCCTTGCAGCTAATCAGCCTGAGTAAATAAATCCCTCCCATTGATGTGCCAACAGCAATCAAGACTCAATTACAACAGAAGGGTGTACAGTTCACACTAGGGGTGCACCTTGAGGGCCCAGCTGGGCTAATCAGGGAGGCTGTGCCACTGGATCCTACAGGACACCTACAACAATAGGCCACCCTACAAAGCCTAGGAGACATAGCAACTCTACCTAATACATAGAAACAAACACAAGGAAGCAGCCAAAATGAGGGGACAAAGAAACATGTCAAAATGAAAGAAAAGAACAAAACTCCAGGAAAAGAACTAAACAAAATGGAGATCAGCAATCAATCAGATGCAGAGTTCAAAACACAGGTTATATCGTTGCTCAAGGAACTTGATGAGACATTCAAGGGACTTAGTGAGACCTTAAAGGAATTTAAGTAGACCTCCAGAGAACTTAGTGAGAACATCAACAACATAATAAAGGACCAGTCAAGAATGAAGGACACACTAACTGAAGTAAAGAATAATTTACAGGGAATCAATACTACAGTAGCTAAAACCAAGAAGCAAATCATCGATTTGGAATATAAGGAAGCAGAAAACACCCGATCAGAAAAGTAAAAGACAAAAGAATCCAAAAAAAATGAGAATAGTGTAAGGAGCCTCTAGGAAAACTTCAAGCATGCCAACATTTACACCATAAGGGTGCCAGAAGGAGAAGAGAGAGACTAAGAAATTGAAAAATTATTTGAAACAATAAGAACAGAAAACTTCCCTAACTTGGTGAAGGAAACAGACATACAAGTCCAAGAAGCACAGAGACTCCCAAACAAGTTGAACCCAAAGAGGTCCACAGCAAGACACGTCATCATCAAAATGCCAAAGGTTAAACACAAAGAAGAATCTTAAAAGGAGCAAGACAAGAGAAAAGCAGTCCATACCTACCAAGGAGCTCCCATAAGACTGTCAGCTGATTTCTTAAAAGAAACTTTGCAGGCCAGAAAGGAGTGGCAAGAGATATTCAAGGTGATGAAAAGCAACAACCTATAACCAAGATTATTCTGTCCTGCTATCATTTAAAATCGATGGACATATAGGAGTTTACCAGACAAGGAAAAATTACCAGTATTGTATGAAATGTTGAAGGGTCTTCTTGAAGGAGAAGAAAAACAAAAATATGAACAATAAAATGGCAATTAATTTATATCTATCAATAATTGAATCTACAAACAAAATAAGCAAGCAGAACAGAAACAGAGGCCTAGATACAGAGAACTTTTTGTTGCTTGCCAGATGGGTGGGGGCTGGGGGAATGGGTGAAAAAGATGAAGGAATTAAGAAGTACAAATTTGTTGTTAAACTGATGAACCTCAAAGGGAAGGGGGGAGGGAGGGTGGGATGAGATAAACCAAAGAACTTCCATGCATATATGCACAACCAATGGACACCAACAATAGTGTGGGGAAAGCAGGAGGGGGGTGGGATTGGGCAGGAGGGCGTCAATGGGGGGAAAAAAGTGGAACATCTATAATACATTCAACAATAAAGATGAGAAAAAAAAAAAAAAAAAAGACCAAACATCGCCATAAAAAATTGGCAAGGTTATGAATAGAAAAATTGTTTTGAAAAGAAAATAAATCTAAATGATCAATACATATATGAACAGATAGGCAAGAGCTTGATTAAGTTCACATCTGGTGAGGTACAGATGTAGGACAGCAGCACTTTCCTACCTTGCTGGAAGGCAAGTGATTTACCATAACATTCTGAATGCAACTCATTAATACTTTTTAAAATTTAAAGCTCCACAAACCTTTCCTTTGCCCCAACAATACCAGATTGGAGACTCTATTTATAGATATGAACATTCAGGAAATATACATATTCCATAAGGATGGTTAATGTAGTCTTGTTATTGAAGCAGCAAAATGCTTAACGTTTTTCTTGATGATCCCTTATCAAGGAAATCCCATTCTTCAATGAGTCATCAGGGAGACTGCTGAATTAAATAAACATTGAATACTACGGGAAATTATGCAATTGATAAAAAGAATAATTAGGACTTAAATCTCTTATCCCAGGGGGAGGTCTGTGATGGTTACTGAGTGAGAAAAGCAAGTTGCAGAGTGACATGTAAAATGCAAGCCCCCTTATGTGATTGATTTTACAGTACATGCTTGGATGAGGTAGGAGGTGTTTGAGGAGGAAACATACAAAGTGGTTCACATCAACCACCTGAGAAAGGTGGGCAAGGGATTTTGTTAATACTTTGTATTTAGGATTATTTCACAGTTAAAATGTATTACTCTTTCACATTTTTAAAAGAAACATGCCAATTTAAATTAAAAAGCAACTTGAGTCTACAGAAGTGTAGATTGAGAAGTAATGTTAATTTCTTCCTGGCATCTAAATTAACCACCTGCAATGCTTTTAGTGTTTTATTCCTAATAATGTATCGAAACTCCGTTTTTCTCCCCATTTTTCAAATGTAAGTGAAAGAAAGTCCCTTCTGATATTCTATGTTGGCCTAGAAAAAGAAAAGTGAACTTTCTTTATTCCTATCTTCCAATAAATTTTCTGGGATCGCCTCAGAGGGATATGTTATGACTAATTCCAACACTTACTCGTGTGCTCTTCAATTAGGAGTTAATCTGATATTGCACATTTTAATTTCAGTTGTAAACTTCTTTATAAAATGAGTTTTCTTACCCATAGGACAAGTAATCAAGTAATATATGCTATATTTACATGTGTATTTTATAACATTGATGATTGTAACAACAAATTCATAGAATTAATGAGATATGTTAAAAGAGTGGGCTAATTTATTAATTTAGTAATATTGATGATTAGTCATTTTAACAATTAATGATATGGACATATATTGTACTAATATGCTAATTTATGTGTGCGTACACACACACATAAATTGCTTAGTATAGAATCCACCTTTCTCTGTTTATGTGGCCCAAGGCATAATAATAGTTTTCTGATTGCTTAAGATATATTTGGTCTGCTATGTTCTGCTTGGTGTGATTCAAGCTATTTTTTTTATCCTCACCCGAGGACATTTTTCCATTTTTTGTTCAGACAGAGTGGGAGGGTGAGAGAGGAAGAGAGAGAGAGAGAAACATAGATGTGAAAGGGACACATGGAGTGGCCACCTCCTGCATGACCCAACTAGGGCTGGGGACAAACTGCAATTGAGGTACATGCCATTAGGGGAAACCAAACCTGGGACTCTGGCCCGCAGGCCGATGCTCCAACTGCTGAGCCAAACCAGCCAGGGCTCAAGCTACTTTTTAATAAAATGTCATTTTAGACTATTGTGGGCTTCTCATTCTATATGATAGTGAAAATTTATAAAATATTTTGAAATAAATTATAGTTTTAGATTTCAATTCCACTGTCTCTTTGTTCCCCTAGGTGGCTTTTACCGTACTTTTTGATTTGGAAGCACTTCTGAAGATATGGTGTTTGGGATTTACTGGATATATTAGCTCATCTCTCCACAAATTTGAGCTACTGCTTGTGATTGGAACTACTCTTCATGTATATCCAGATCTTTATCATTCTCAATTCACATACTTTCAGGTAATACAAATAATGCCTATTTGTCTTTAGAGGTTTTATTGTTTGCTTCTTTTATTCCCGAGAAAATACTGGTCACATTATAATAACTATATATGTTTATATATAACAATTATGTATAATTATTAAATACAAACTTAAGATAGGTCTGATGATATCTTTACCCAAAATATTGTGCCCCTAAACTGTAACATTGTTTTTAAAACTTCTGCAAATTCACAGTAATAAATGGATATGTTTTAAATACAATTCATAAATTAGCACAATGTGAAGATATACATATTTATATATACATTGATATTATACATCTATGTATATATCAAACTTTAAACTACATAAGATGTTGTCCAGACAGTGTGGCTCAGTCGTTGAGCATCGACCCATGCAGTAAGAGGTCGCCGGTTCGATTCCTGGTCAGGACACATGCCCAGGTTGTGGGCCTGATCCTCAGTGGGGGACAGGCAGGAGGCGGTCAGTCGATGTTCTCTCTCATTGATGTTTCTCTCTCTCTCTCTCTCTCTCTCTCTCTCTCTCTCTCCCTCTCATTTCTCTCTCTCTCTCTGTAAAATCAATAAAGGGAAAACAAAATTAAACTACATAAGATGTTGACACACTTTAAAGAATAGGAAATAAGAATTTAATTTCAAATGGAGGTCTGCATTTTCAATAAGCCAACATATGTTTCCTCAACAATGACTTACAATTAAAATAAGAAATAAAACTGACCTTAAAAGATTATAATTAGTCAAACTTTATTATTTATAAATGCCTATTACTTTCTTTGTGATTAAATAATAATACCTTTAATTCTTTATAATAGTTGGATATCTACTTTTTCAAATGTGATATCTTAAAATATATTACTTTACAATTATCACTAAACAAAAGTAGTTATTATGTTAAATATGTCTTTTGTAATTGTTGAATAATAGCAATGTACTTATTGTTCTTTTGAATACTTGGTCAAAATGATAAAGCATATATATGGGATATCTTAATTTTTAAAATCTCAAATACAGTCATCTTCTGACTAAAAATTGGTCATCTATATAATTTACCATGGAAATATCATAATGTGTATTATTTTTTTAATAGGTATTTTTAAATCATTGGAGAACAAAGTAGCAGTAGAGTTTTAAAGAAGTAATTCAGAGAAACAAGGTTTCAATTCCTTGGAAGAAAGGAAATGCATTCCAACTTTATTGATTTTATTTATTGGTAATACCAAAGCTGTCATTTTCAGGCCAGTATTAACTTAAGGTGCCATATCATAACCTGCAACTCAATATTTCAGTTACCTGGAGAAAAGGACATGGAAATATAATTCACAAAATTGAAAAACACCCCCCAACATGAAAAGTTGATCTTCTAGTAATTATGGCCAAGCATATTGAAATCATAGAGGGTTATCATGGTTCAAACTTTTAGTATTGTCAGTATCTTTGGACATTAATCCCTTACCCTCTATTGGGTTGTGTCCTTGGGCTTGGTTATCATAAGTGAGATGGTTTGGGCAAGAGACATACACATGTTTAAAACTCTTGATACAAAATGGGCTTCCCAATCATTCATGCATTCTAGGCTCTTGGACACTGCTGTCTAGATTCACAAAATCGACATTAGCATGTAGTACCTACATTAGAGAACTATTGTAGATAATTATAGAAAATATGCCTGATGGTCAAAGCTACATGATACTTTAATATAAACCTGTCAAATCAGCCAAATGTAAAAAATATCAATGCCTATTTCAACAAGTATATAGTGCAAAATATATTCAGGGTTTGAAACGTCTTATAGATTCCCACAGATAATTTTTTAGTGAAAAGTTAGAAATAGATCAAAATTAATGAACAGAATAAGCTGATGAACAGAATAGACCCAGAGACATAGAAAGGAATACGGTTCAGACTGACAAACCTCAGAGGAGGGGGATGGGTGGGATGGAAGAGATAAACCAAAGAACTTCTATGCATGTATGCGTAACCAATGGACATAGAGGCTGTCTAGGGGGGAAAAAGGAGAAACACATGTAACAAAATAAATTAATAAAAATTACAAAAAAAAATGGAAACTGTGTAAATGGTAAACATTTAAGGAATAGCTTAGCAAGTCATATGCGAATTTGACCATAAAATTAATAACCATGATGAATTTGCAATAATGAAGAGATGTGGTTGTTTTATTTAAATGCAAAGCAGTATAAAATTATATAACATTTTTAAGTGACTGGAAAAAAATAAACCAAAGTGTTATAAATAATTAATAGTCATTGTCTCTAGTGTTTTTCTACTAGTCTGGTTTTACAAAATATCTAGAATTTGTATTCATGGTTCTAATAATTTTATGTAGATATCAATATAAATTTAGTCACATATGCAATCATTGAAATTTGCCATTTTACTTGTGTCTTTAATTCTGGATTATAATTTCCAATAGTTTATATTAATAGTTAAGTGATTTTCATCTGTATCTCTCTATACATGGTCATGGGTATATTTTTCTAATGAAATAATTCAAAACTATTTCAGTTATTTTATGGCTAAAACAAGAAATCTCTCAAGAAGGTTAGGTGTCATGGATATTTGCAAATTCGCAGATGGAGAATCCATTGTACTGAACAGATTGGCTCCTTGTGGGTCCACTTTCATCTCTCATGTTGGTCCTCACACTTCTCACTTAAATGTGTTGGCAACAAGTCTTCCTTTAGTAAATTTATTATTTTTTATATTTAAATGAAGTCAACAGTTTCATAGAAAATGACTCCCTTTAAAATATGTTATCTCTAAGATTAATTATTGGAGTTGTTTATCTATTTATTTAAATAATATTAACTGAGCACCTAGTGTGTGCCAGGAATTGTTCCAGATACTGAGGGGAGAAAGGTGAAGAAGGCAGTGGAGTTTCCCAACTCAGTAAGCTTACATTCTAGGGGACAAACAGTTCACACAAAAGTACACAACAAAATGTAGAATACGACTACCAGAAATGGTATAAAGAAGAAATAAGCAGGGTAGAAATTATAGAGGTTGCGGATGGGGTATTTTAGATGTGTTGTCATGGAAGCTTCCTCTGAAGAGGTGACATTTGAGCAGGAGCGAGAAGCCAAACATGAGAGGCTCTGGGAGGAAGCGTTGCAGGTACCGAGTCATTTGCACCTGTCCTGAGATGCAAATGTACTTGGTTGGTTCAAGGAGCAGCACAAAGGCCAGTGTGGCTGGGCTGGGATGAACATAGTGCAGCATTGTCCTATGGGAATTTTAAAAAGTGTTTAAAATTTCTATGGTTCTGACATACTGAGATAATCATGACATCAGCTGGTATTTATTGTGCATTTACTATGTGCCAGCCACTGTGCTGAGTATATTGTTTCATTTATTTCTCATAACAATTCTGTGAGCTAGACAGTGTACATGTAAACTGAGGTGCCAAGAGATTAATAACTTGCCCAAGTTATTAACTAGGCAAGTTAACTACCATTTCCTAGTTAACCACATAACTAGGAAATGGTAGAAACTCATCCCCAACAAGTTTAATTCCACAGCTCATATTCTTAATCAGACAGTTGCTACAGTGTCTTACTACTAGTCAACTGAATGGTCTCTAAGAGAGACTTTGAAATGTGACCAGGAAAATGTGATTTGGATACAAAATGTTCTACTGAGCTGATTTTTGAAAGTATGGTTTACTTTATTTTGCAACGGTAGGAACACAAAATCAAAATATTGAGTAGACAAAATAAAAATCTTACTTCTCCCCAAATAAATGAAAAGGCATAATTATAAGGATTTTGGCTTTCCTGGGATGCAAGACTAATCCTTTGAAATTGCTGATCAAATCGCCACCGTGGGAGTCGTGTTAAGTTTTGTTTCTTCCAGCTAATAAAATATTAATTTATCAAAATTGCACATATGTGCATAGGTTGTTTTTATTCGAATTTGGGAAAGGACTCAAGATTATATAGGAAACCTTTTAAATGTGATTTTAACACAAGTGGGGAAACCATGTAGAACTAAGTTTGAGCTTAAACCAATTAAAGTGTTTCTGTAAACTTGCCTATATTTAGATGTTAACAACTGGTCATTTATGTCTGAGAATAAACAAATCTGATAAAAATGTGAAATCTTTCCACATTAGTATTCTGGGTATTAATATGAATATGAATATTTTAATAGTTTTTGTGATAAAGCTGTTTGCTTGTTATTTAGAAAGATAACCTGAGAGTAGTATGTTCTGATTTCAGAATGTATATAAAGTGTTATAGCAGGAAAAAGTGGTAAGTTAACCATACATGTGATATAATGCTTAATTTGAACAACATGGCTTCTACGTTTTCTTCTTTAAGTATTGGATTAAGGATTTTAAATTAACATGAAGGAAATATACATTTTCTTGACTTCTTTAAACATTTGTCTATTTGTTTAGTAGACATGTGGCTAGAAACCATACCATTTGTGTTCTGCAGAGGGAATCTCTCTTATAGGTCCAACAAATGTTCTGATGACCCAAGTAACTGTGCATGCTCTGGCCAGGCCTGGAAGGTGGGGAGGTGGGGTTCCCCTTGGGGACCTCATGGACTAACAGTAAGGTAGTAATGATTTGTCAAAGGAAAATCAGGAGCAGAGAAAGCTAGGGATGCAGGAAAGGAAAATCCAAACATGTCTTATTTTGTATGTGTAAAACTTAAAATCTAGGTTTTTTAAAGCATTTCCTGTTTCTTGCTGTATTTTAAATAAACTGTTCATCTTTCTTAAGAAGCCTTCACAGACAGCTCAAGCTCTTATTGATATTGAATCATTTCGGACTACGATCCTACTTATCATATTTTATTTCTGCCAAGACAACAACTTTCCTATTTTAATATCTCTACATTTGGAATCTGTCTTATACCATTGGTGTGTTACACTTTAATTGGCAACATTTCTTTTTTATTTCTCAGAGGTACATAAAAAAATTGATAACATCTTAAACTGGATGAAAAATGCTATTTTCCCATATTTTATTCTTCAACTTGTAATTATATCCTAATTTATATTTTAATGATATAGATATGCCCTTAAGAGCTGTGTCTTTGTTTTATACTCCCTTTGTAAAAGTAGCCATTGAATATATTTGTCCAACACAATGTTTGGCACATAACAATCAACCAGTATATGATAAATGAATGACAAAATTAACTTATTAATTAGTTATGGGTGTATATATTAGTTATAGGTGCATATATATACATGCAAAACTTCTAAACATGTGTGTGTTTCCATAACAAGCTAAGCAAATATAACAATGATCTAAAAATACAAGGTTTGCATTAAGATAGAAGTTTGTTTCTTTGCAGTAGTTGGTGGGTGTCCAGGGCAAGGAGATGGCTGTGCTCTGTACGGTCATCCAGGAAGTTGGTATCTTGTGTGGGATTGGATTCATCATCTTCTGTTCAAGGCTTCTATTTTTGGTCCAAAGCAGATGTCCCATTGTTTCCATTTCCCTGCCAAAGAATGGTATAAAAAAAAGTATACAAGGCAGGTTAATTTAATTTAATTTATGCTAAAAGTTGCAAAAATCCTTTTACATTCCACAGGATTTAACCTAGTCTACTGGCCACACCTACTTACAAGTGAGGCTGGAAAATGTAGTCTGTCGCTCTAAAGAGCCCCTTGCTAAGATACATTTCAGAAAGTTCTGTTAATTAAAGGATGAAGAGAATGGATATTAGGGTATCAGTCTCAGGCATTAGTAAAGGCTCTGTGATGGAAGATTTTTAAAAAATCATTTTGCATGTACAATAACACCTAGGAAGTTTTATGAGACAGTGAGTATTGCTACTATTGAACTAAATGTTTTCTTCAATAGTTGAACATTAGAAAATACTAATTTTATTTCAACAACAGTCATTAGTTAAACCCATTTTTAAAAATATGTTAAAATACTTTGTTGACACCATTTCTCTTCATACATTCATTTGGTATTTATTAAGTTCTTGCTATAGAATAGGCAGAGAGTTAGACTGATATCTTAGTTATTACATTGTGAATTTTCATCTCTAGATGCGCAAATGGAAAAGTGCAATCATATAAAGTGCTATGAAAAATGTGATTTTAGTATGAACTTATTTAAGACTCTGTGTAAATAAATGATCAAATATGTATGTTTTTTTTCTCCCACAATAGGTTCTTCGTGTGGTTCGACTTATTAAGATTTCACCTGCATTAGAAGACTTCGTGTACAAGATATTTGGTCCCGGAAAAAAACTTGGGAGTTTGGTTGTATTTACTGCCAGCCTCTTGATTGTTATGTCAGCAATTAGTTTGCAGATGTTCTGCTTTGTTGAAGAACTGGACAGATTTACAACGTTTCCAAGGGTAAGAACAACAACAAAAAAAGCAATTTAATTCATAATTCTTATTTTAATTATAATGACTAACATAAAAATAATTTCACTTTAACGGTGGTTTAAAAATATTGTCAAACTTTTGATAACTTGGAGTAACAGTGTTAATATTTAAAATGGCCTCTTCTGCAGGGTGTAGGCATCTGAGCACATTTGCAGATTATGCATTAATTCTAAAATTCTGGGAATAATCTAAAAGAATGAGATGTTGAAACCAGTAAAGATTGAATGTGATTTCTTAGCGCCTATAAATGAAAATACATTAGAATTTTAAAATAAAGTTTGCTTTTTTGTGATTGTGAGAGTTAACATTTTAAAATCTGTTTTATAGTTTATATATTTTTGTGTCAGGTATAATCTAGAAGGATGCTTTTGATATTTACACTCACAAACGCTTCTAAAGATTTGAAGCGTGTTTAGATCTTCAGCACATGCCTCAGCATTGTCATTAGATTTCTCTTAGGCTAAAAAAGAAGTTCAAAAAAATTGATCAATTTTCGAGTAGAACTCATGTAGAAGATTTGGGCCCTAACCAGAGTGGTCCTGATAATTAACTCCATGTGGATTTAGAAACATTAAACATTTAATAAATAAGATAAAATAATGTATATATTTTCACCATAAGCTGACACAGTAAGGCCTGTAATATAGGAAAAATTATCTTGGCATAAAAATAGCATTTTTTTAAAAAATTAAGATTTGAGGGCAAACATACCTGTATTCATAACAGATAGACTAAGTACCCTGGGTTATTTTTTTTTTTTTTAACCTGGTGCTAAATTTGTTACTCATCACCAAGCATTTGTTGAGTGCCTATGAAGAGCCAGGCAATCTGGTGACCCTGGGATATAAACACAGTTATGTCCTCATCCCTCAAGAAATTCTTGATTGAGTGGGTAACCAGTAAGTAACCATAAAGCTTTGATAAAGTCAAAGGCACTGTGGGAACCCAGAAGTAAGATCCATAACCAGGAATGGAAAAACCCTAGAAGCTTCTTGGGACAGGAGGTTCCTGAAGACCAGTTAGATGTAGCCACATGAAGTGTAAGAGTGCAGTGTTCCAGGTTGTGGGGACAGCAGGTTCTAAAGGGCTGGGGTGAGCCATTTCTTTTTCTAGAACTTAAAGGAGAAAGAATGGTTAGTGGCAAGGGAAGAACATAAGGCCAACAAACTTTTAAATGGGATGAACGTGTGATATTGTTTAAACGCTGATGAGAGCGAGGTCAAGGTCAAAGATGTATGGGATAAAGAGGGCCTTAGAAAAAGGTCCCTGAAGGTAGCATGCAGAGCACTGGATCCAAGGTTGGTCCTAGACAGGTGCTGAGCGGTCAGGTGTTGCAGTGGTCATGCCGAACAACAAGCCAACCAAAAGTGACAACAAGCTTTTGTTCACTTACTGCTGCAGTGCAAACAACAGGCAGAAATGGGCACTGGCTCTTCGGTGTTCCATTCTTCCCTGAGCAGCACTGGGGGAGAGTCAAGTGGACCAGCACAGACATGGTAGAAAGGGAGGGATCTTTGCATTGCAAACCTTGTCATTGCCTGTGGTCAGGCCACATAGGATACCTAGAGCCAACAACAGGGTCAGCTCTTTCTCCAGAGCTGAAAGATGCAAGCAAAGATCACAATGATGTCATTAAGCCCACCTTCTCTTAGTCTGCCCCCCCACTGCCTCCTCACTGGGCAAATACAATTTGCAGATCATCATCATTCACAGTAACACTGGAACTGTTATCAAGGTCCATCTCTCAGGCCAGTTGAATTCAACAAACAGCGTTGAAGGCCCACTTCAACAAGACCGTGGTGCCAGCCATTGTGGTAGGCACGGGGGATACCAACAGGAAAACAAACCTCAGTTCCATTCTTTACTTACACAGTCTTATCTTAATTTTGTATCTTATCTTCATCTGTAGCCAATTCCTCTAATCTCACCTCACTGCTTTTATATCCCTTACCCTAAACCTCTTTGAACCAGATGGTTTTTGGAGTTTAGAATATTCCACATACCATAAAGATGATATCACCCTCTAAAGCTGTCTAAATCCACGCCCTGTAATCAACACAGTAATGCTGTAGCAAAACATCAACTTTCAGACAAAGAAGGATAAATAAAGACAATAAGTAAATCTTTGGTGAGGTCAGATTTTTGCCACAACACAGGCTACAGAAGACAGCACTGCAGATAAGACTCCGGACGTTTCGTTCAACACGTCTGATTTCCTTCCCATCACCGCTTCCCTTTTTAGCTATGTGACACTGGACAAGTCATTCTTTAAGCTTTTATTTCCACATCTAAAATATAGGTTAATGTAGCATTTTTCTCATAACATTATGTGTACTGGATAAAAACACACCTACAAAAACAACACAACTTTGGGCTTAGAAAGCATTAAAAAAAAAAAAAAAGTTACGTGTAGTGTAGTGTATTTGAAGTTGGTGTATTAGCCTCTGTGTAAAAGACACGGCTGCTTTCGATCTGTCCCTGACCGAGCCCCTTGGGCTTTGCTCTATTGTGCAGACATGATAGTAATCAAGTAGCGTTACATTTTCGTATCCCCACTCACTCAGTTGTGCCTTCCTGCCTGGTTACGGGGACCACTCCGTGACAGCAGCCAGCAATAGGGAGGCGTCTCATCCGCCCTCCAGCAGCGGGCTGTGCATCAGCCTGACCGTGAGAAGTGACGAGGAGTAGGTTTTGTCTTGCACGGGAACATAATTAAATTAAATACCTGAAAAATAATCTTATAAAAATGTTAAAAATATTATAGTGACAAAAAGTAGTCATTATCATTCCCCTTCAACTACAGCACCATCCGTTGGTGGAACTTGCCTGGTAGGAAATCATCAGGAAAGACTGTTGAACACACTTTCCAGCCTGTGTCCGATTTCTGTTCAGACACTCACTGGTCCGTGGGTCTTAAGCCCCTCCCTTCCCCTGCGGCATCTCCCTGGTTATCCAGTGCTTGGGTGTTGAGGTAGTTGGTTAATTACAGTATGTGCCAAAGCACAACATTAGGAGAAGTCATTTTCTGTAAGAAAAAAAATTACACGATACCTTTAAAAGTAAGCTAGGCACTTTAAACATCAGCAGTAGTTTATATTATCTGGGGTTCAGGCCATCTTGAAGGCTGACTGCCACCAGCCTACGTGGGGCTGCAGGAGCAGTTCTGAGACTCTGAGAGAGAGCCAGCCATGAGCAAAGGAGGAGTTTGTAAGGGCAGGACAGATGAGCCTGGCCTAGCAGAGGGGACTCAGCGTTTGGGCCAGAGAAATACTTTTTCTCTAGTTGCTTCTCAAACCTGCTCTTGACCCAGCGATGCAGGTTGCGTATTCTCTCTAGGAAACAGAACTAGATGTCAAACTAAACGCTGGTTTGATTGGACTGTATTGTATCTTGGGCCCCAGTAATCTGCCATCAACCCTTCTAAGAGGACCGGATGTAGACGTGTGGATGTGGTTTCCCCATCCAAATTCCAAAAAGAGAATCCTGGAGGGGCAGGAGGACAGCAGAGAAAATAGCAGCCCAGACACACTAAGTGACTATCCAGTGCTATGACCCTCTGCTGGAGCTCAGCCCGCTGAAATACCCTAGAAAGTTCCCAAAATACTGGCAAGTGGAGGGCATCCTGCAGGATCTCTCACGTGCATTCCACGGGTTCCCCGATGGGCCTCCCTGCCTCAGTTGGGCTCTTCAATCCATTTTCCATTTGCAGTAAAAAATGATCCTTCTAAGATATAAAGTGTCTCATCACACTCTCTTGTTCAAAACACTTCAAGGTTCTCCTTTCCCTCGAGATGACAAACCTTTAAATATGGTTCTCAATATCTTTTCATCTCTGACCCTGTTTACCTCTTCAGGCTCATATTCCAGGATTTTCCCCACCACACCTTTCAAAGGCAGAGATGGTGTCTGTCTTGCTCACTAAATCCTCCCTGCCTAGCATAACACTTGCCACAAGGCAGCTATAAATAAGTTTCTGAGTGAAGAATGAGTAACAATGCTGGACCAACACAAGGCCAACAGGCCAGAGTCTTTCTTCCACTGATGCCCACTGCTCCAGGACCCCCTTAGTGTCATCACTTCCCTCACCTTCTATCCCACCTGAAATGTCTGCATAATTCTGACAACACCGTGGCTCCAAGTAGCAGAAAACCTGACTCCAATCGACTTAAACAATTAGAAAATATATCTCACGCAATTCAAGAGATTGGACAGACTTCAGGAAGCCAGGGCTCTGGATCTTCCACCGAAATTCTCCCAGGTGTTGCCACGGGTTGAATTATGTGCCTCGGAAGCTATGTTGATGGCTGAACCCCCAGAACCTCAAAATGGGACCTTCTTTGGAAATAGAGGTCATAAAATTAAAATGGAGTTCTGAGGGTGGGTCCTAATCCAATATGACTGATATTATATGAAAAGGAGAGATTTGGACACAGACGTGCACAGAGGGAAGATCGTGGGAAGACACACGTGGAGAAGATGGCCATGTGATTGGAGTGGCATCTACCAGCAAAGGACCTCCAAAGGTTGCTGGCCAACACTCAGGACTAAAGAGGTCTCCAGAGGGAGCCTTCAGAGGGAGCATGGACCTACAAGCACCTTGATTTCAGACTGCTAGCCTCCAGAACTTTGAAATAATAAATCCCCATTGTTTTAAGCCCCAGGCTTTGGTATTTAGTTATCAGTCCCTAGCAAACTAACGCAGTTTGCTTTTCCATGTATTGTCTTTATGTTGACAAAACGATACATTTCCCAGCTCATGATAAAATCTAGAGGGAAAAAGGAGTCATCTCTGCCTGGGGCTCCTTGGAAACAAGGAAACCTTTCCCAGTACCATCCCCTCTTCCCTCAGCAAAGTTGCTCTCCTCTCTTATCGGTAAGATTGGGTAACTCGGTCATTCCTAAGTGAATCATTGGTAATATGACTGAAATCAAAATGGTAGGCTTAGATTAATCATATGGGAAGAGATGAATATTTTGAAGACAACCACAAAAACCACTATAATGGTCAGAACCAAAACCTGGATAAGATTTCTCTCTTTTACCTCCATGTCAGAGCTCTTGTACGTCCAGAGCAAAAAAAAAAATAGGTGTGTAAATAGACATGCAGTAGGAAGAATGGCTGGTGTTTAATTTCTTTCACTGGAAACATCTGGGCCTCAACTCCTTCCCAAGATGCCCACATAGTACCTGCAAAGCAGCCAGCGCAGGGCCTGGCACTTAGTAGATTTCTGGTCTCTTTTTTTTTTTTTTTAGGTAATTGTCACTTTCTATCACACACTATTGACATTTATGCACAGATCGTATTGCCTCTACTGAACCTCAAGTGTCTTGAGATGGGCAGCTCTCTCCTGTCCTGATACCTCCCAAAGTGCTTAACTACCACTGTGCTCTGGGATCTGTAGCATCGGGAAGGACAGTTGGGGCAGAAACAGCTGGGACAGCCTCAGCATGAGATGGAGAAAGGGTGCTTGAATTTTTTCAATGGGGAAAAAAAGGACCTATTGATAAAACACAATAAGACAACTTTGTCACCTCCAGCCAATAACTTTCTTTTCTAATTTGGACCAAACAGACACACTGCTAAGTAGAATTAACAAGAAAGAGCAAGTCCTGCTGAGAGGCACTTGCAGTTCCTGTCCTGCAGTTCCTGTTTTGTTGGAACTAGTAGGTTGTTTAAAAGAAGAACAATTCAGATTAACTGTTCAAGGTGGAACGGCCCGTACAGTTCTTAAGACTGGTTGGAATAGGCAAGAGCCGCCCATTTTTCTTTAATAAAGACAAGACTGCATGTTTTCCATAGTTGCCTGGCAAGGATCATACATGCAGTTCACTAAGGTCTTGTTCAGTTTATTCTTCCACAAACTGTACAGCAACCAGCCTCCATGTTACTAAAATACATGCAGTAAAAATCCACTGTACATCTTTACCCAGCTCAGTATCTTTATTTCTTTCAATTTTCCACTAAAATAAACGTACTATCAGGCCTCATTTGTGTTGCAGTTCTACAAATGCGGACCATTTTTATTCATAAATAGTACACTACCTTCCATAACATGAGGTAGTTGAGTTTTAATATTATTTATTTGGCATGTTTCTTAATTTGCATTCTCTAAATGTTAACTACTTGCTCTATTGAATTTTCACTTATAAAATTATGTCCAAAGCAGTTATACAGTATTAGTGGTAAATGCTATAAAATACTTAATTACAAATTAATTTTCCTGTTCCCTCTCCACCAAAATGGCTGATTGTGCTTTTAGTTGTGCTAAAAGAATTACTGAGAAATTTGAAGAAATGCATGTTCCTTGATTTTTTCCATTATTTGCTAGATGTTGTTAGAGTTTGACTATATTTTTAATAAATTCAAGGTTTATTTTACCTTCAGAAGTATGATTACTTCAATTAGTATTGCTGAAAACTTTATTAATTTTTGTCCTATTGTTCTCTCATGCATTTTTAAAAATTTTGTTCATGAAGTATTTCAGATATGCAAAGAGATATTAAGAATAATAAAATGTATCTTTCAGCTTAACATACACTTTAAGTGAATCTGAAGTCCCGTAGTCCCCTACCTTTTCCCATGGAGAACCACATTTCCGAAATGTGATAGTTATGCTTTTTGTACATCCCTTTAAGCTTTTAGAGCATGTATAGACATCAACTGAAAATCACATATTGATTTGTATAATTTACACCTGCCTTATATGGTTTCATACTACATTGTTTTTTCTGCTAAATGTACTTTTTTTTTTTTTTGCTCACGCAATGCTTGTGAGATTTGCCAAATTGAGTACATACAGTTATATTTTATTTATTTTTCTTGTGGTATAATATGTAACTATGTATTGCACTATATGGGACACACTATTTACATAAAAACTGCACAATTATTTTCCCATTCTCCTATGTGGTAGACAAATTATAAATGGGCCTTCAAGATATCTGACCCACTGCATAATCCCTTTCCCTTGGGTTTGGGAAGGACTTGTGAATATGACTGGATTTCATTCCTCTGAATGGTTTGTTAATCACTTAATTTGGAATCGATCAAAAAGTAGATAATTTTGAGTGGGCCTGACCTGATCCGAGGGTCTGGCCCTTCCTAAAGAGAGAGATTCAAAGCAAGAGAGTCTCCTGTTGACAATGAAGAAGTAAGCTGTCATTTCGAAGGGCCATGTGCCTAGGACTGAGGGTGACCTTTAGGGGTCATGAGCAACCCCCCAGGAATTTGCAATCAAGAGAGTAGGAACCCCGAGTCTTATAACCATAGGAACTGAATTCTGGTAAGAACCTGAAGGAGATCCCAACCTCATCATGAGACCACAGCCCAACTTATTCCTTGATTTCAGCCTATAGACCCTGAGCATAGAACCTACCAATACCATACCACACCTCTGACCTATAGAACTGAGATAAGAAGTTAGTGTTGTTCAAAGATGCTAACTTTGTGATAATTTGTAACACAAGTATAGAAAGCTAATGCATCAAGTTTTGAATATTTTTTTTACTCCAAAGAGTGCTGCTCTGAACCTTGCACATTAACTTATGTACATGTAAAATTCTGCACATGTGAACATTCCTTTAAGGTATGTAGCTGGGAATAGAATTGCTGAGTCTTAAAATAAAGATGTCTTCAACTTTAATAGTTCCAAAGTACTTATTTTAAATATGTTTTTATTGATTTTTTTAGAGCGAGAAGAAGGGAGAGAGCGATAGAAACATCGATTGGCCACCTCCTACATGCCCTCCCGCCCCCACCAGGGATCAAGCCCTGGCATGTGCTCTGACTAGGAATCGAACTGGGACCTCTCAGTACAAGGGATGATACTCAATCCACTAAGCCACATTGGCTGGGCCCAAAGTACTCTTACCAACTTATCTATTGGTAGCAATATATGAGAATGTTCTATACTTTACAACTAAGCAACACTTGGTCTTGTTAGGCTTTGTCTTACTTTAGATATTTAGTTCTTCATTAAATTCAAACTGATTTTTGCAACTGCTGTGATAGGAAATAATCTTACTTTATTTCATTTTGGATAAACACTTGCCGCAGTACCACTATTGACTAGTCTGTCCACACCCCACAGTTCTGAGTACCAGCTGTAATATGATTCTGTGTGTGTGTGCCCAGGTCAGAATACACAAATTCCCTTTTCACTTCCTTTTGCCATTGAATTTGTTTCTGGTCAACCTCCTCTAGGAAAGCCCAATAAGTATCTAACTTTTCTCAAATATCTCAGCCATCTCCACCTTTCAAGCCTCCACGACTTTGCCCCTTCATGCCTGATACATTACAAACCAAAGTCTAGCAGAGATCATAAATCTCCTAGGATTGCCTTTCTTTGACTCAAGCTACTTAGTTTTTGGTCCTGGGGTTTCCATTTCCTTGAAATCTTAACTAGGCCTTTAAAAGAATATTTGTTGCATTTTGTCCAGAATTTCCTGGGGTTTGTAATTTTTTTAAATATATGATGAGACACTGATAAAATTTTGAGAAAGAAAAAAAAAAACACTCTGATGACTATCTTCGAGGGAGAGATTGATTTCATTTTTATAGGCACAGCCTGAGGCCAGGCCACTCATCTGCCTTCACCATCTGCATCGTCACATTTCTTTGCATTTCTTTGCTTCATGGATATTGTCTTTCTTTATTCTCACATCCTCATTACACTCCCTAAGCTGCTACACCTTTGAAATCCATTTTTCACAAAATATCCGATACCTCTATTTACAATGAAGACTAAAGCATGTACCTGTTCTATTGTTGTTTGTAATTTAGTCAACAGTCTTTATGTGATGAAACCTTGAGGTGTGCACACATCAGCAAATGTACTAGCTGCCTTCTTTAACTTATAACATAGTTGAGAATATATGGAAGAAGTCAATTTATCCAATAGTAGACATAAGAAAGAGCCAGCCAGTGTGGCCCAGTGGTTGAGCATCGACCCATGCACCAAGACGTCTCAAGTTCAATTCCCAGTCAGGGCACATGCCCAGGTGGTGGGCTCAATCCCCAATGAAGGGCATGCAGGAGGCAGCCAATTGATGTTCTCTCTCATCGATATTTCTATCTCTCTCTTTCTCTCCCTCTCCCTTCCTTTCTCTCTAAAATCAATAAAGAAAAAATATTTTTTTTAAACGAAAGAACTCAAGCCAGAAGATGAGGTATGATATCAAAAATATCCGGGAGAGTATTTAAAAATTCTGGTGCTAAGCACTGTGTTTTCAAATATCTCATTTTAATAAGAGGAAGAGATTGCTTCCAGTGAAGGAGGTCTGCCAAGTTTTGTGAGGGGTTTTGATTTAAGGGTGCGTATGATTTCAACAGGTGAGGATGTGGGTGATGGCATTAGATGAGAGTATTCCATAGAAGGAATACAGAATGCGTACATCAGAGATGCTGAGAGTCACAGGGCACAGGACAAAGGAACTGCAGTGTCTGTCTGGAGCCAGATGACAGAGCGTCTCCAGAGGTTGGGATAGTGACACCGGGGAGCTATGGAAGAGTTTCTACTCTTTCTTTCATATTTTTGTTTCGTGGAGAATATCAGAAGAGCTATTTTAAGGAAGGTTACACTGGAAGAAATGTTATTTCTCTGAGGAAGTACTTTTATTGAACAAAATTTATTTTTATTGATCAAAGACAAACATTTATGATCATTTGAGGAATTTGGGGCATCTTTAGGGCAGGAGGAACAGTAATGTTTTTATCTATGGCTGCTACTGTGTCAAACCTTCCACAGTCTCGTAAAGTCAATTCCATCTGAGGCTTGAGACCAATTTGTCATCCATACCTGGATATAGCTCTGCAAAAAAACTATCAATTCTCTTTAAATTTTTAAGTAATCTAATGATATGCTTGATATAACCATCTTCCTCCACAAAAGCTATAAAATTATCTTTGTTTCCTTTCTGCTATAATATCAGAGGGGTTTTTTGTTTCTATTAGAATTTATTTTTGTGGTGTAATTCATCAGTGGTATAGTGAAAATATATTATACTGTGAACTTTCTTTTAAAGGATGATTTTAATGCAGCATGAATCACACAGAGATGGCCATCTTTTCCTGTTATTGTGTGCTGGTATTATTGCAGTTATTGGAATTATTACATTCTTTAAAGAAAGCGTCTTTATATTCCAATCCCAAGCATGCACTCCTTTTGGGAGACCTTTTTCCACCTCAACATATTTTGGTAGATTTCTACCAATCATCTTATTTGCAGTTTTTCAACTGTTAATTACCATATTCTACTAATATTACTTTAATAATAATCAATCTACTCCATTTCACCAACTTCAAAGATAAATGAGAGCCATTAATGAGGAATAATTGTCTCAGGCCATTAAGATGGGCTTCTCTAAGCCTATTTTCACTAATGAAAAGGTGACCATATTATTAAATAATTTCTTGAGTCTTGCCTACCAAAAACTACAATCTGTAGCCAAACATTTCAACTATTCTCTCTCGGCTCCATACAATTCCCTATTAATAAAAACAAAATAATAGTACATCTTTTAGAGGATGATTAGGATGGTTAAAAGATATAAAATATATAAACAAGTTAACACGGTACATTCAATGTAGCAGGCAATCAACGAGTAGTAACAGCTAATATTGTTCTTAAATGGCATGAAAATACAACTTAGCATGACACGCTGAATTCCAAGCAATAATCAGAGAGCCCAACACACAAGGGTCCCTCAGTAAATCCTTGGAGCACTAACTCAACAGTAAATATTCAGTTTTCTGTATTGCATGAAAGTTAAAAAATAGACCCCAATTCTAGTTTAGAATATTTGTTTTCATTACACCTATGCAACTTTCCACAAGAATGCAAGAAGTAAAACATTATATTACAGAGAAAAAAGACCAACTGCCAAATTACAGCCAGAATCTACGATAGCTTATCATTAACTGTTCCATACATGGGACTAAGCACAGACCATTAATGATTTATTCTTTCCCCACTGCCCACCCCTTGGGCATAACACTCAGTGAACTATAACTGAGCTGCCTACTTCCGCAGAGGGCTCTCTCCAGCATCTTGAACATCTTCTCTATAAATCAATTTTAAAAACGGAATTTCCAGGAAACATGATGGGATAAAGTATATGTGTGCACGTGAGTACATCAGTGTGCACACGGAGGGGAAAGGGTCAGAGGAGCTGTAGAAGGCAAATGGAAGTGAATTGGTGCGTGCTATAATCTTGAATTGTGCAACACAAAAGGGGAAAAACAGTACAGGCAGGGACTAGTTTATAGAAAGAACCCTGGTAGTTAGTTCAGACCTAGGTCTGTCTGTTGCTCCTTCTGTTGTTTTAGTTTTTCTCATGCCATTAATTCAATTCATGGTCCTGGGAAAAAGGCAGCCGGCAAAGAAAAAAAAATTCCTTCTCGCAAAATTCCTTCTCACTCAAACATAAATGTTCTGGATACATTTCTGTAGGGAGAACTCTAGAATTTTTCAATAGAGTATGCATATTAATATGAATGATCAGAAGAGAAAGTCACTAACAATGTAGACAAATATCACATTTCCTATTTTGGAGAAACATACTTTCTTTCAAGATGAGTAAAAAGAGAAGTAGAATTTGAATTTTCAAACAAGCAAAAAATAACCACCACAAATACTTTTTTAAAACAAAAGATAGCCCTAGCGGGCTGGCTCAGTTGGTTGGAGAGTTGTCTCATACACCAAAAGGTTTCGGGTTTGATACCTAGTCAGGGCACATACCTAGGTTTCCGGTTCAATACCCCCCGACAATTCCAGTTGGGGCCCCCATTGATTCCTGGTTGGAGCACATAAGGGAGGCAACCAATCAATGTTTCTCTCTCATATGGATATTTCTTTCTCTCCTCTGTCTCTCCCTCACTCACTCTCTCTCTCTCTCTCCCTTTCTCAAATCAATAAACATGTCCTCTGGCCAGGATTGAAAAAAACGATGAAGATACAACCTTAATTTATATACAACCTTAGTTTATAATGCTTAACAATGAGAAAAAGGACAAGGTTTGCTCATTATTTGGGTGGGTGGAGCATTAATGATGTGCATTGCTGGCAGGAAAACCTTTGCATAACTTTTCTGGGGATTATCTTTTCATTATATATCATATCACATATTTTACTCTTTGCTCTAGTAATTACATTTATAGAAATTTACCCCAAGAAAATATCTATAAATGCACTCAAAGATTGATCTTCAAAAAGTGCTCTTTGTAGCCTTATTTGACATTGTAAAAATTTTGAAACAACATCAATGTCCAAGCATAATGGAATGTTTAAGTAAATTTTAAATATGGTGGCATATTATACAGTTATCAAAACTATATTTTTGCCCTGGCCGGTTTGGCTCAGCGGTTAGAGCGTAGTAGGCCTGCGGTCCAGAGAGACCCAGGTTCGGTTCCCGCTGGGGGCGTGTACCTCGGTTGCAGTTTGGCCCTGGCCCTGGTTGGGTCGTGCAGGTGGCAGCCACTCGATGTGTCTCTTTCGCGTCAATGTTTCTCTCTCTCCCTCCCTCCCACTCTATCTGAACAAAAAAAAAAAAAAAACTATATTTTTACAGATTAATTGAGTTAATTCATCAGTGACATAAATGATGATGATAAAAAAATTAAACAAAAAAGCATAGTACAGCACTATATTTGCAGCTGAATTCAATTTTGTTTCTAGTTCATACATACGCCTAGAAAAAAATGGTAGAATTTTTAAATTCTATTTATTTTTATTTTTTTTATCCTCACCCGAGGACATTTTTTCATTTTTTGTTCAGGTAGAGTGGGAGAGAGAGAGAGAGAAACATCGATGTGAAAGGAACACATCGAGTGGCTGCCACCCTCACGACTGACCAGGGCCGGGGACAAACTGCAACCGAGGTACGCGCCCTTAGCGGGAACCGAACCCGGGTCTCTCAGGACCGCAGGCCGACGCTCTAACCACTGAGCCAAACCGGCCAGGGCAAATTTTTTAATTCTAAAACAAACTTAAAAAATATATATACAACCTGTTGTTTGAATCATCCTAAGTAACTTATTTTATTATTTATACCATTTGATATTTTCTAATTTTGTACAATAAATGGCTTCTTGTTTAAAAAATGGAGATAGGTAGGTAGCTAAATGATTACATAAATAGATATAAAACCTTAATTTAAAATTACACATAAGAAAAAATAATTATCTCATATTTTTAAAATGGCAAGGACATGAACAGGTAAAATTTTTAAAAAAGAAAAGTAGATATAGATCTATATAGATAGTATATATTATTAAATAAATCATATTATATATCTATATGCCTATATAAATATATACTCTTAACAGATATGCAAGTATTATAGTAAGACTAACTTTAGTATATGATGTGTAAAATCAACTTTATTAACATCAAATCATTTCAAATAAATATTTATTTGGAAATAACTATCAATGTATTCTCTCAGTATTAGCACTAGCAAAATCCAAGCAAGGCTTTGAAGTTTATGTTTACAATAGAAAAGAGCAGGTGATGTAATTTGCAATAAAGATCCTTGCAAACTTGGTGCAATAAGAATTCAAAAACAATTGAAAGAGAGCAAACAGTAAATAAGCTGTTTCAAATCTGAAGTATAGTATTTTTGAAATGCAAAATTTTAAAAGCATTTCTTGACTAAAACGGCTTTCTATTTGAAGTCAAGTAGAAAAACCTTGTCCTAAGTATACTTATACAAATGGATTGTAAGAAAACATTGTGAAATTGGCTGTGCAGACTTTGTGGGATTTTAGTTACAGAAGTTTTCTTAATAAATCCTCAGTATAGGATATACACCTGTGTTTTTAGGAACTCAGTCTATTTTGTACATGTTACTAAATTTTTATTGCACCAAAAGTAAAGTAACAACTTTCATATGCAATTTCATAGCACATATTTGCGTATGAAACGCATCACTTACATTATGAAATTTTAATATGATTGACATTAGCAAAGTTGCTAATTAAGAAATAGGGCATAAATACTTCAAGAAACTTGACAGTCTGTTCTATGAAGAAAATTAATTCAGAAGTCTCCTATTTGCATAAATCTCCAGGTCTCATTTCCACAGCTGTTTGTTCTGTCAGCTAAATGGTTGCATTTCAATATTATCTTAACATAATTGGTGGGAAGTATACCTTTCAACTAAAAATATCATGCTCTGCAAAGAAGATTGTTAGGGGAGAAAAATAAGTTTGTTCAGTTCATCTTGATATTTTTTCCTTAAAATTGGTGTTTCTAATATAGGAACTTTAACATTTCAGCCTTTATTAAAATATTTGTATTATTAAAATACATTCTGTAATTTCAGACTCTCATGAAAATGAAAGGTTATGTCCTTTTCATATGGAAAATGTTAATGGTGGAGCTTATTTTAGGAAAGTATGGAAAATGTTGGCAATATCTATTTTTCATTATTCAGTCCAGCATAATATTGCGTTTCAGATGTGTACCCAGTACTGGGCTACACAAAGGAGGTAAAAAAAAAAAATTGTAAATATTACTTCGACTGGGCTTGTATATGGTTTGTTTTGGTACTTTAGATAATGAAAGGAGATCGGCAAGTATTATATCTCAAGATGTCTTGTACCCGTAAAGTCCAAAAGGACAGCAGGAATTTGAAGTCAACAGATTCCAGCCTAGAGACTTGGCAACACCATTTGCTACCTGTGAACCGCAGTTAATCATCTAAGGCTTCTGCATTTAAATATAGGTTCTACTATAATAGGAGCTGCAGTATGTACAGTGACTGGTTCATAGGGTTATTGCTAATATTATTCTAAATAATAAAACAATGAATTGCTTAGGGAGCTGTAGAGCACCATATAAGTACTAGTCATGGCTCAGTGTCTCTTATATCATTATTACTGTACCCTGAAAGAAGTCCTAGGATACCGTACGAATCCATGATTTTGTCTACATTGTCATTTATAGTGTTATATGTCAACGTTAACGAAAGAATGGCTAACATTTAAAAGAAAAGAGACAGATACACCTACACACACTTTTATAACTAGAAAAAGATTCACTGGTTTTTGCAAATGAGCTTCTTCCATCTTTCCTTTTACTCTTGAAATTATATTTAAGTGTAGACTCTACTCAGAGTAATTTGCTGCTGGAATAGGCATACTGTTTTGATGTCTGCTTTGCTTCTAATTATGTTCAAGCTCATTTTGACCTTTAAGGCCAATTACATTAGTCTAGATTCAGTAAAACTTTTCCATAAATTTGACCAATAAACAGTCCTCTCCCTCTCTCTTTGTATTCATTTAAATGGAATGCTTAGCAACAAGCATATTTTAGGAATCATGAAAACAAATAATGTGGGTTCATTTTGAAAAAAAGCAAAGAACGGTTTGGCCTTTCTTGCCAGAGTAAAAGGCAGTCACAGAATTCATTGAAACCACCAGTTTCAACTTTATTTTTTCCTAAGCCACAGAGAAGGCATAGAATAATCATTTTACAGAGATTAATATTTTAAATATTTCCCTTACGAACTACCAAGGTAATTGATTTCAAAAGATCTCAAATTCCAAAGAGTCCACGTGTAGAGACATACATGGCACCAAAAACTTTTTCATTTAAAAGTCACTCATAAGTAAACTCTCCAGAATAGGTCCTACAACAAAATTCAGTCAGTGTTTCGTTGTGTTTTAAGATTGCAGTATAGGAATCACTGAAGACAGAGCACAGCACCTAATTTACTTAGCTCCCTATTTTTAGTCCACTTGCTAACATCACAGTTTTTGCTATTTATTAAATAAATACTATGATGAGTTGATGGTACCAAAAGACACTATAAAGGCAGTTTATAGCATCTATTAGTAACAAAGCCTTCACTGTTGCCTTTTTGTAGGTAACATAGTCTGGGAAGATGGACTGGAAAGTACATCATATATAAACAAAGTTTTTCATTTAGTTGCTAGTACTGATGAATAGATCACAGAACAGTAGACACTTGTAGCTAGAAGGTATCTCAGGAATTATTTAGTTCAAATAAATAAAATGATGTCATCATAAACATTGTCACGCTTTCAAAATTATGTATTTAGAGGAAATATCTTCTTAACATATAAATGGTTTATTCTATATAATTTTATACTTTATAAAAATGGAATCACAGTGTATTTGACATAAAACATTTTCTTTTAAAAATATATAGGAATTTTAAAAATGTTTACTTGTATAATAGAAGTTGTTTTTGCTTGGGATAATTTCTTTAAGACTTTTTAATTGTTAAAAATATTATTTGTTTATTGCTTCAATGTTTACAAAATACTCACACATACTTTATTTTAATTCTCATTAGTCTTCAAAGAGTCATGATATGATCACTCATTTGAGAAAGATTGGTATCATCTGCATCAAAGATAGGTGTTTAATGTACCTAGAGCCAATAACTCAATCAGTGCTTTATTCTCAAACTCATCCTTGTGACTGCAGAACTGAAGGCTTGGTTCTTTGTCTCTCTGCTCTTAGACTCAAGAGGGTCATGGTCTTTATTCTCAACCCATTCAACCTCTATCTTTTTTTTTTTTTTTTAATATTTATTGTTGAGAGTATTACAGTATTTTCCCCACTGACCCCCTCCTCCTCATTCCCACCCACCCCCTTGCCTTTCCCACATTATTTTCTGTGTCCACTGGTTATGCATATATGCATAGAAGTTCTTTAGTTTGTCTCTTCCTACCCAACCCCATACCCCTTCCCTCTGAAATTCGTCAGCCTACTCCGTGTCTCTGGATCTATTTTGGTTATCAGTTTATTTGTTCATTATATTCCAAAAATAAGTGAGATCATGTGGTACTTGTCTTTCTCTGACTGGCTTATAGTGCTTAGCATAATATTCTCCAGGTCCCTCCATGTCATCTCAGAGGGTAAGAGATCTTTCTTATAGCCACATAGTATTCTGCAGCCTTTCCGCTGTTCCTCCTAAGAATGTCGTCTCTTGAGACTGAGGGCAGAGATGAGGTGGCCAAAGTTAAATCAGGTGAAGAAGTTTTGAAAAGCTTGTGGCTGATAGTGCATTCACCAAAGACAGCCAAGAGGCTCGCCAGGCAGTGCCCTGAGGCCCCTTTGGAGGCTGTGGCGGAGAGGAGCCCATTTCCCTGTGGTAACTTCTCCACAGCAGCACAGCTGGGTGGGTAGGTGCAGCCTTGGAGAATTAGATTCACCTAGGAGTCGGCACTTTTCCTGAGAGCTTGGCAAACAAGACAGAGAAATGGAGCTTGGAGAATTGAAAAGAGTGTAATTGAATTGGTGGACCACGGAGTTTCATCTAAACCAGAGAAGGAGGAATTTCAAGTCAAGAAATGGCTACTGTTGATGGCTTTAACATTATACTCTTATGTTCTCACTCCAACTTTTCAAATCCACAGAATTTTTATTTATAGACAACTTAGTTTGGCCACATAAGTGATGGCTCTTAGACCTTTTATTCATTGTGGATCTTTAAACACAGTTAATGCCATTTATATTCTTTTTTCACAAGCCCTAATTCTCTGTAAGAGATTATGATTTTGCCAATCAATGCACTTTTTAGAAATTTAACTTCAACACTAGGTAGGTCCAACATTTATTATGTATTAAAGTCATGTTAAATATTGGGAAAGCTTTGAATGGTTGAGTAAGTTTTAAATAAAATGAGCTATACAAAAAAATATTAAAGAATTATGAGGTCACAGAGTTTTTCAGAAGATAAAACTCCTCTAGATATTATTGCTATTTGAGTGGGAAAAAAGAAACAAGGAGGTTGAGCAGGTAAATAACTAAAGCAATTAAAATCAAAAGTGTTGTCACTTTTGCAAGTTTTTTGTTTTAGCACCGATTGGTACGCAGCAAGGAAACACTCAGTGAAAAGGTTGAGCTACTATGTAAGTTGTCAAGTAGATTTCATTTTGAAAGAAAATCTGTTAAAGAGGAAGAATTTTTAAAGCTAGCTAAAAATAAATAAAATATATGTAAATGATATAAAATTGAAGTTATATGTCCATGATATCAGTTGTATTCTTCACCACATTTAATAACTTTTAATGTATATATTTTTAAAGTACAAAAAGCCTATGTTTTACATGTATCTTAATACAAACAGTAAAAACATATGAAGTAAAAAGTAATTTACAAAAACGTATGTACACACAAAAACCCGTACATGAATGTTCATAGCAAATTATTTATAATAGCTAAAAAGCAAAATCAACCCAAATTTTTATGAACTGATAAACAGCTAAAATGTAGCATTTCCATGTAGTAGAATATTATTTGGCAATAAAAGGGAATGAAGGGCTGATGCATACTACAACATGGGTGATCCAGGATCACATATTGTAAGATTCCTTGTTTTTTTAATAGAAAATGTCTAGAACAGGAAAATCCATAGAGACAGAATGTATATTATTGGTTGCTAAATCTGGAGGAGAGAGGATTGGGGAGTGACCGCAAATGGGCCAAGAGTTTTTTGGGAGAGATGATGAAAATGTTCTCAAATTAGTTGGTCAAAATACTTGCACAACTCTGTGGATAAATTAAAAACCATTTAATTATACACTTTAAAAAGAGAATTTTATGATACATAAAATATATTTTGGTAAAGCTTTTACTTTGAAACTTCAATAAAAGAGTATTTACTCCCTTATTTCCTCAGACCTTCCTATTTTATTTTTCCAAGTTTATTGTATAGGTTTTCAAGCATTAAAAAAAAAAAAAAGTTTTTATTGATAGTATAGAGAGAGGAGAAGGGAGAGAGAAACATCAGTGAGAGAGAAACTTGGATTGTTGACTCCTGTACACAACCCTACTGAGGATCGAACTTGCAACTTGTGTATGTGCCCTGACTGGGAATCGAACCAATGACCTTTTGGTGCACAGGATGAGTCTCAACCAACTGAGCTACACCAGCCAGGACTCAAAAATTTTTATACACACAAAAAATATATCTAGATATGTAATTACAAATAAAATCATACTGTATATTCCACCCACTATACAGTGACCAAAACTTAACGTGTTTACCCATTCTACTTTAAAAACAATCTAACTGTTTTTAAACTAAATTGATATCTACACATACTAAAAACCTAAAACATGCATTGGATCATCAGGTTATCGAGTACGTTCATGATATATTTTTTAAAGGGTTAAAAACTACTTCGCAAAAATCTGGATAAACACTATTTCAGCCTGTATTTCAGCATAGGAAAACACACTTGCTTTGCCTTCTCCTAACTCTATGAAGGTCTATCAGAAAGAGATCTGTGGTCAAAAATGGATCCTTGGGACCATGAGAGAGAAAAGGGTGTCCTGTCACTGATGAGCCTGTCTCTGCCTCCAATACTATGTCAAGTCCCTCGGTGGCTTGATAGAAGTGTGATCTAGGAGACATTGTTCACCCCACCTGTGATTGACATCCAAGGGTTGTTAGTTCGAATAAAAGAGAAGTCATGCAAATACTTCTTTATTCCCTTTTCTTCCCTTTTTGGTGATCTTATTTTAATTCAAGTCTCCCAATCCTGATTTGTGACCAGAAAGTACACCAAAATGTAGGGCTACTTAGGGATGAACTATTAACCGTGTTAGTAGTATTATCAAGGAATACTGAGGATAAATGTGGAACTGAGACCATGAATCAGGGTTGGATTCAGCAGGTTTTTCTGACATATTGGATGTAGGATGTGAAGGAATGAGAAAGTCCAAAGATGTCTGCGAGTCCTTTGGCCTCGGTAACTTAAAAAATGGACTTACATTTTCTAAGCTGGAAAGAAGTGCGGGAAGAACAGGTTTGGGGGGTGAGGCATGAAGAGTTTAATATGGGACATGTAATGCTTGAGATTCCTGTTAAACATCCAAGGGGAGATGTGGAGTTGATTCTGGACATTTGTATGGGGTTAGACATGCAAATGTGGGCATCATCAGTATAGAGATTGCATTTAAAGGCATGAGAATAGTTGAGATTGATAGTGAGTGTTGAGAGGTAAAAAATAAAATAAAAATAAAATCCGAGAATTGAGTCTTGAAGCTCTGTAACACTTAGAGATTAGGAAATTGAAGAGAAGCCAACAAAGGAAGCTGAGAAGGGTTGGCAGTGATATTTGTGCCTCTAGACTGCAGTGCTCGGGCCCCATCAGTGACCCAAAGACCCTGTTCTCTGCTCTTAGTTCTGTTTTCTCCTGTATCATCCCTGTAACAGCTCACTTCCTCACATTTTTATCTTGTGGCTTTTACTCTCTACTCTGGTTCTCACCCCTTGAATGTTCACACATACCCAAGGAATATGATACTCACCAAGCTAATGATTTTCAATATCTTGCTTCTCCATTTGGTGAACGTCATTGCAGTCTCTTTATTCAATGCATTTTCTTTCCCATGTAACTTTGCTTCTTCATTCAGAGATGCTGCTCCCTTGGAATATCAATACACTTATAACTGACTGTGTAATGATTCCTCCATTGTTCCTACTCAACTATATAGGAACTAGACCCTACTGCTAACAATGTGATTTTTTGTTGTTGTTGTTGCAGCTTCCATTGGAAATTCATTAGAGATGTTTTAAGTTCATTTGGTTCTTCCTTGGTGGGGCAGAGTTGCTTGTTCCAAATGACCTCATATGCAACTAACCCATTCTCAGGTTAACTGTGTGTCCTTGATTCATTTAGCTAGAGCGAGGCACCTGAAATATGAACAGGGCCTGACCTGGACAGTGATGTTTAATATGTGATCATGTCATTAGAAATAAAAAAGGAAAAGCACTTCAAACAAAGTTGTTTACTCCTATTTATAGCTATTGGTTTGGACTTGAGAGTAAAGAAACAAACTGGAGTGAAATTACACAGGAAAAATAGAAAAAAAAATGAGATATATCCCTAAAACTTAAGGAAATAAGTATAATAATCAATTTTGAGCCTGAAAAAGTTACACCAGCAATAACATCCCATCCCATTATTTTTTAATACAGCAGGTGCTAGAAAAGAGGGGGAAGCGGGAGAGCAAATACTCTAGTCTCATACCTTAAGCCTGTCTTCCAGAAGAAGTTGAGAAGAAATTAACTTGGAAAGACAAATCATGAAGCATGTAGTCACACCCCTCAACGTGAGGAAACGTGGGCTTCAGGGTCATGCAGAGTCCTGGAAAAAGACAACAAGAACCCTCAAGTGTGGGACTCACTTGTCCCAGCTCATTTTCCTAGAAGCAAGATGAACTGCTACATCTCACCATTCGTATTCTTCCAACTAGGAAGAAAGCTTGAGAGTGAAAGCAAGATAATCATAATTTCTGAAAACAAATTCTCTCCTATACCAAACAAACATTTAGCATAATGAAAGTATGAAGGAGAAAGAGGAAAAGAGAAGCCACAAGAGGACAGGAGGCCTAGGGGAGGAGAGAGGAGAGCCCCAGTTGTCAGCACCCACAACACAGGACCAAAACCAGCAGAATCAATCTGTCTTTGCCCTCAGTGCAGTGAGAACATGATGGCTGGAGAGAAGCCTGTGGACACATGGGAAGGGACACCTGGCACGGAGTGGCTGTGGCAGCAGTAAAAATTTCTGGAATGTACCTGAATTGGAAAAATATCGGAAGCCTGATATTTCTAATATAACTGCCCATAGCCTCAGCTATACTTCTCTCTCTGCAAATTTCTCTCTTCATTCTGAAGTAACAGGACTCTAATGACTTGGGGATGAAATTTTGGAATTATTTTCTGACACTAGATTGGAGAGAATGAAAGACCTAGATTAGAAAGTTAAAAATGAAAATTTTGACAACTGTGCAACAGGTCAAGAAAGTAATTAGTCTAAATTAAAACAGATAGTGAGAAGACTCCAAGAAAAATATCTATGAAAAGAATCAAATGCTTTCTGGATAACTGAAGGCAAAAATATTATGAATGATAGGAAAAAAATCCATTAAACATATATGACAGGTTCAAAGTTAATCTTCTCAATTTATAAACAGCTAGTAGGGGGGAAAAGTCAACAGGGTAGGGAAATAGCATAGCAAAGGGAAAAGTAGTTCAAAGAAACAAGTTCCTCTAGGTCTTTGTTCATCACCTTCTTTTCCACCATTTAAATCCTACTCATCTTCGTCATGAAAGCCTATTTCCGTCATGTTCTCAAACCTGCTCTTGACTTATCTAAGAGAAATACATTGGTCCTTCTAATTTGTTTCTTGATAGCTTTACCATATTTCTCCTACACACATAATCTATTTTTTATTTTCTTAGAGCTGATCATATTCATCTTTTTCTTCCACCCTTGATTATAAATTTCTTAAGAGAGCAAATCATGTCTTCCTCATCTCAATCCCCAACACATCAAACCTTCAATAACCACGAATAACCTTGTTTGAGTAAATAAACTAAGCAGGTTTTTCAAGGAACACAGATCTTGCAGATAATATGTCAGTAAGTGTACTTGATTCACAGCCTCAAACAAACTATCATTTGGATTTAAATTTCTGGGTAAAAATCTCAGCAAAACTGATAAGGCACCCTTCCTACAGGACTCAAATAAATCCCCAGCCTATAATGAAATTATTTCACGACACTCCCTTTTGCTGGTTTATTCATGTAAGCAGCAATAAACACATGAATATCGTTGTACAGAAAGCCTTGCTGTCAAATATAATTCACAGCATCTCACAATATGAACTTTCAGGTGGCTGAGCTGTGCGAAAATTAGACTTTTTTTTTCTTCTGAGGCTCTCAAAAGAGTAGAGGATAACCCCAATGTTCTTGCCCACATTGCTTATCTCACAGCAACAGGTTATAGTCCCACAGCTCCATAGTCCTGAACTTTTTCTGAATGCTTAATAGCTGAGTGTTCTCAAAAGCTAATGCAGTAGATGGAAATAAATTAAATTGGTCTGTGCCCAAGGCAGCTGAAATGTGTACCTAAATTGTTGGTCTGGGTGCCAAAAATAAATCTGTTGAGCTTAATCATAAACGTTTCTGTTACTTTGGGGGGGGAATATTATGTCCAGCAAAATACCTTTTGTACTAGTGGGTATTTTGACTCTTTCTCTATTGCTAATTGAGTCTTTAGGACGAACACACACATTCATGCTGGGGACATCTCCATTGAAGAAAATACAGCAATCTGATTTTTGTTGTTGTTGTTAATCCTCACCTGAGGATATTGTTTTTCATTGATTTGTAGAGAGAATGGGAGGGAGGGAGAGAGAGAGAGAGAAATGGTAATGTGAGAGAGACACAGCTGATGGTTGCCTACCACACAAACCCTGACTGGGGCTGGGAATAGAACCTGCAATCCAGGTATGTGCCCTTGATTGGGAATTAAACCTGAGATTGGTACACGGGCCAACACACTAACCATTGAGCTACACTGGCCAGGGCAACAACCTGATATTTTTATGTGAATCATCTTTGGAACTTGTGTTCCTTGCCTTCGGTGGTAATACATATTGAACAGATATCAAACAATACAGGGAAAAAAATACTTCTTTTCAAGGATAAGTCCTGGCACACTTATGAGGTTAAATGATAATGAAAATTCTCTCAAGCATTTTTCTGATGAGTTAAAACTAACATTCTCTTAAGCACCTGGCAAGGAAAGTATTATTTTGTTACGTGGTGATCCTGAGTTCAAGTTTAAATAGCAACGTTTTTTATACTTTGATGAACAGAAGATTTTGTAGGGTAATGAGACTGTAGAAAAATTAACTTAAGAAGTGTTTTACACATGGACAAAGCATAAGAGGAAAAACGTATCTCTTGCTTCAAAATTTATCAAATAGTTTCTCCTTTGTTCAAATGGGCCTTTGGGCATTGAACACCTTACTTCTAAAAAAAAGTTAATTATCTCTAGTAAAGGAAACTATGCTGAGAAAGCTTACTGTATGAGTAGGCCTGGGAAGCCATAGATTCGAGACTTCACTGAACACAGAACTCAATACTCAAAAAAGTACTTACTTTGGAGCCAGAACACCTGAGTAATACTTCTGTTAGTACCACACATTAGTAGAGTAACTTTGGACTAATCACCTGTCAACTTAAACCTTATTTTCCTTATCTTCAAAAAAAAAAAAAGAGTTAGATTAGATTATCTGTAAGGTCCTTTTTGGCCTAAGATTTTAATTGGTTTAACAGAGCTTTTATTTTGGGATCAGTTCACCTTTGGACTATAATGGACTTTATTTCTTGGAGTCTCAATACCTGAGTATTCAACTTAAGTCTTCATTGTACCATGGTCTATAAAGACATTTTTAAAGAGTCACTAGAATTCAATTGTCAGCTTTCCCAGACATCATCTTAATTCTCATCAAGAGGCATTTACTGACTGCTAATGTGTACAGAATGCATGAATTAGAGATGTATATATAATTATATAATTAATAAGAAAAATATGTAAGAATGAAACTAACCAAAGATCTTTGCAGAGTGTCCTTTAGCTTGGCTGGCTTTTGTTGAAATGCTCTGTATTTTTTAATCTTGGCTTCGTCCATGGTCTTGGCTCAGCTGGAAAAAAACAATTATGAAAAATGTATTTGTCTTTATTAAGTTGCTCAGCATGGGAATATTATTTAGAAATATTTCTTTTTTTAAAGAGTCTCATGTTTTTAATATAACATGGTTTGACAGATGGGTACTATAAAAGTAAAATAAGTTATTCTCCTTTGTCTTTAGATGTAACAAATTATACAAACAAGTTGTACTTAGCAACAAAAATAAAAATACAGTAATTATTGGAAATGTTAAATAATGAGCTTACTTAGAAGAGGAAAAAAGGGCAAGTGAGCTAAGGTCCTGAATTTTTTCTAATTTTTCTCAACAGTATTTGCCACCAACACGGTTAGTTTTAATTCAGGACCATTGTTTTCGTTTTTCAGGCTTTTAGGATCTTCAGTTCTCAGCCTTTTCCCATCTGTTGAATTAAGGCTGTTCTTCCCCTGAGCAATCAGATAAAAATCAATAATACCGAGATAAATATCCTCAAACACCATATCCTAATTTTAAATTGCATGCAAGCCTATAGCTGGTGTTAATGCCTCCATTCTTTCCCTCTGTAGGCATTTATGTCCATGTTCCAGATCCTTACCCAGGAAGGATGGGTAGACGTAATGGACCAAACCCTAAACGCTGTGGGACACATGTGGGCGCCCGTGGTTGCCATCTATTTCATTCTCTATCATCTTTTTGCCACTCTGGTGAGTTTAGCACTTTTTTCATTTCTGTCTTAGAATTCATAAAGGGATGAGTATCAACAGATTTTTGGCCTACTTTCTATTTCAGAATGAGAGCCAGAGAACCAATGTAGAGTAGTCTGGTTGAATGAGGTCCCTTCCATTTTAAATTTCTAGGAACCAACGAACTCCTTGAGGAACTAGACTTCAGATTTAAGTAAGAAGTTATCACGATCAGGTACAAGTGTTTGCAAGAAGGAAAACAAGACAAAACACAATAGAAATCTTATGTTTGCCACCGATTTAAACATCTCTAATTATTCACACCCTAGGTGATCTACAGATCAAACCAGAATTATGTTGTTGTTGTTGTTGTTGTTGTTGTTATCTTTAATCCTGTAGAGACACTCCCTTCTATTTTACTTCATCTTCTTCACAACTGTAATTAAACTGAAAATAGAAACTGGAGACCTCAGGGTGCAGTCAGTCAGTTAGAAATCAGCTCAGTGTTTTCATCCTATGTGTGACAGAAAGAAATATATGGGAGAAAAAAATAAAACACAGAGCTGAAAATATTTTAAAAGCACAGTAAAAACTGGATACCAAGTCTAAGAAAAAGTTGAATTCTGTCACACAGAGTTTTGTCTTCAATGTATTTTTTTATTAAAAAGAAAGAAAAAAAAGATGTTATGAAATGTGGCCTATGACATACAAAGGGATGTAATTCTCAGGTCTTTCTCATGTGAAATATACATCTCTATATAATAAATTGGTGTATATTTAAGAGGCAAACTTAAGATCTACTCTTATGTTAAAAGTTCCAAGCTAAGGTCCCAAAATGTTACCCTTTATTCGGAACATATGAAATAAAAATAACCACTACTACTTATTGAGAAGTAAAATGTTTCACAATTTATTTCTAATATTTGGAGCAGCCAAGTTAGGTAATATTCCCACTTTACAGATGATGAAACTGAGGCTCAGAGGAATTAAGTAATTTTCCCAATGTCACATAGAGTATAAATGTTAAAGTCAGAACATTTCCAGGTCAGCCTGGTCTCAAAGCCTATGGTCTTGTAAACTACGTATTGCTCCTTCCCTACTTTATGAAACTCACTATTGTCATTGAAAATGTCTGCATCAAATCAAACCTCTGCCCAAGAGTCACTAAAATAAAGCAACTTAACATATGAGCTCTAAGGTCCCTTCCAATTCTAAATATCTATGAATCAAACTAGTGCTTGAGACACTCAATGTTATATTAGAGGTTGCATTTGCCATAGGTAAAGACTTTGAAAACTAAGATGTTTATCAAAAAGTATATGGGGATGAATTGTTACATGGTGTAAAGTCTTGGGTTCAAACAGAAGAATCACAAAGAAATAGTTTGGGCATTTTTTTATACAGGGTAGCTTTAAAAATATTTACAAAACAAAAGAACACTGAGTAGTGGCAATGGAGGCCTGGCTTCCGCAGCCAATTCTGACTATGCTGGTGTTCATAGCATACTTGGCCCTGAGGTCATTGCATACTCCCTTCCAGGACATTTAAGTCTGTGTCTGTCATTCATTTATTCACTCACCATTAATTCACTCACTCATGAATTCAACTAATGTTTATTAGGCACCTACTGTGTGTGTATGTTCCTTTGAAACTATGGAGTAGCTTGGAGAGTATTGATCATGGGTTAAATGCAGGACAGACGTGATTAAAATCATGGATGTATGGGAATAACCTATGTAATTGTTTTTCTATTAAAACAATATAATTGCTTGCTAACCTCACTGCAGATTTAAAAAAAAAAAAAACTATCAAGCCAAGTAAGTTATTTGACAAAGTGAATTTGTTCAAGTGAACTTGTACAGGGATTGATAATATAATAAAATATCATAGTAAATCTGTTACACTGACTTCTTGGGTGGTCTAGATTTTCCTTATTGGTCCCAGAACACGCCAATGATTGTGGAGCACGGGAGCATTTCTGAGGATTCCTGAGATTCACCGGAGCCTTTGGGAATCCACAGAGCGTAGCTTGAAAACCCATACCTAATTCCATCCCTTCATTCTACTGCTCTAAGTATCAACTCAAAACACTTATCATAATGTTATTGTTATTTTCAAAAGATAGGTTTTGGTTAAAACTGAAGATTGAAATTGTTCTTTTATCCATAATTGTTTCCGCTCTGCAAAGCAATTGAAAATTGAAAAGTCACTGAGGGAGGTCTAGAAAATATGGTCGAGTACAAGAGTATGGAGTCGGCGTTCAAAATCTAGATTCAGGTTCTAGCTCTGCTGGTCAATAGACTTGTTACTTGGAAGACTCAGACAACTTCCTTGATCTCTATGTCATGTTATAGCTGAAATTGAGGATAATAATGCCCAAACCTCGTGCCCAAGTTTGCCATCTTCGTGTGAGTTGAGCTTGTGTTTTGGAGATTTTAACCATGAAATAAGTGGATGATTGTAACTATCACCAACATGGAGTGCCGTAGGTCTAAATAAGATTGTGTGCGCATTTAAAGCTGTGTATTAACAAATGCTAAAATATTATGTTAGTTCAGATGTTTTTAATTTAAAGATGTAAACTATTATTGATCAGCTTAAAATGGCATTTATGATTCTTCCTGGACCATGCTTCTCTCCCCTCCTCCTTCTTTCCCCACACAGTGATCATTGCCTCCCAAACAGTGACTATGATGAATTCGGTGAATCCGTCTTCCAGTTTTAAATCACATTTCACTAAATTTAACATACTATCAACTATAAAAAGACTCTTATTTTGTGTAACATTAACAGAAAAACCAACAACTAAACTATACACATAGATGATAAGGTGCATCCCAAGTTCAGAGGTGTTAAAATGTGAAAATAAATGTACATGTTAAAATCAATAAAAATAGGGAAGTTTCCACACACATATATGTGTATCCATTTAAAATATATAGTGCTTTTAATTTAAGGTTATCACCTACAAACACTTTATACTATTCCTTTTCAACATAAATATTAATGTTTTAGTCTGAGAAGCATGGCTGCAGTGCACCTGGTGGACGCCTGGTGTGCACAGTTCTCTGCAGTGATGACCATACACCATTCTGAGGTCAAGTTATAGTTGATTTTGAGCTTCCTTCCTTACAAATCACTGGTAGCAGCAATGTTCGGAATAAGTAGTATCAAACTCGATATATGTTGTCAGTTGAACTTTTGACTAAATATTGCTCTTGAAATATTTTTATCTTAATATACATAAAGCTCATTTGGCATATATAGTCATGAATATATGAAATATGACTGAGTATGCCATTTTTGTTTATCAGTTCCCTTTACAGTGAATATTTGGATTCTTTTACTGTTACAATATTGCAACTAATACGTTTGTACATTGTGTCCACTTGTATGAGAGTTTCTCTGGGATACATGCCAGAAAGTAGACTCCAGGGCCCGGAAGACTATCCAAATGTAGCACGGGTCTGCAAGCCCTTAGCAAATCTGGTCCACAGGCTTTATTTATGTAGCCTGTGAGCCAATACTGGTTTGTGCATTATCAAATGACTATGGCAGTACCTATATAATATCCTTAGTGTTTCCTCTTGGCCCTCAAAACCTCAAATATTTACTCTCTGTACCTTTCATTTACAGACTCCTGTTCTATAAGAAAGCTGCCCTGACTTACCCTCCCAGGTGCAGTGGTTGAGAATCCCCGTGGGCATTGGTAGACTTTTAAGATTTTGACAGTCTTGTGAGTTAAATGGTGGTATTACTTTTTCTTAAATTATGTACTTACAGTTCTATAATTACTAGTAAGGGAACACTTCTTCATATATTGATTTGCCATCTTCTTTGTGACTCGCCCAATCATATGCTTTACCTATTTTTCCAAAATCTAGTTTGTCTTTTTTAAATGTGTTTGTTGGAGTAGTACATATATTCTGGATATTAATCCCTTGACTACTATAATACATATCCTTTCTTAGGCAGCATTTTGGTATTTCAATTTGTGATCTCTCTTTGCTATTGTCGTAATTAGCTAGCTAATATTAATAAAAGGAAAGGAGGAAAGGGGAGGCCAAACATTGTCAGCATGGTCATCTGGGCAGCTTTGCCAGGAAGCTGCAACCTCATGCTCCCCAGGGGACTGCTGGCCCATTCCCTGCAGAACACTGGGGGAAGGGCCCAAACAAAGGGGTGAATGGACACATGCTCAGTGAAGTTGAGGTGTAGTAGGGAAGATGCTTACCTGGCAGTCTAATCTGGAAAAAAGATGACTGGCTAGAGGGTGGAGCACGGCAAGTGCAGGGAATCTGGAAGGTTCAAATTCCCAGACCAAGAATTCTTTCTCTTGCTTCTCTCCTGCTCCCTTGCCCTGTGACCCACACTCGCCCACACCCCTCCATAGCCATGAGGCCTTAAGCAGCCACGTGGCCCAAGCCCATGGATCCCACACACAATGGTCTGCAACTGGGAACACAAGCTAAACTAGCCAGATGCTGGACTGGACGGTGTTTTAATATGGAGCAAAAACTCTGGGCAGTGGCTTTAATCCTAGCCCTGCTGAAGATAAGGTTGGACTTTTTCCATGGCAGGACTAAGAAAAATGGGACCGTGGTAGAATATTGCATCAACAGTAAAGCTTTCCACAATACTTCACCTCCCATGGGGCCTCAGGAAATTCTTTGCCCAGCAGCACCATGGGAATTTTTCACAGAGGGCACCCCACCAATAACGTTTTGACATTATATTTTGTTGTGGTCAATCTATCAGTTTTTTACTTGTGGTCAATATCTATTTTGGACTCACACTTAAGATATTCTTTCCCACCCTGAGGTAATAAAAATAGTATCCACTATCTTCTTATAATTGTTTTAAACTTTTGCCTTTTCCCTTTAGGTTTTAATGCATCTCAACTTACTGTTTATATGTGGTATAAGTTAGACAAAATAAAACTGCTTTAATAAAACTCAAATTGACTTTTCTCAAACACATTTATGTTAAAGTTTTAAAGCTTTCAGATATTTAGTTGACTTCTCTGATTATGAACCTAAAACAAAAAGGTCAGCTATTCAAATAGATGTGATATTTTTAAATGAGAACTAATTAATTCAGTTAAAGAGAACACTCTATAACTAAACTAAAACTGCGAGTGTTACTTCTATGCTATCCAAAACACCTAGGGACTGAAGTCATTACCCTGGAAATTTTGTTCAAAGTATGATCAGCAATTGCTTTCTTTTCCTGCGTATCCTCAGACTGGCAATCACTGTAATGGCTGATTAAGTTAGCTTAATTTGATTCTGCACAGTTTTATTAAATCTCAACTGCTATATGTGAATACTACCCTACATCCTAAACAAAGTGGAGAAGAGCTTAATCCCTGTCCTCCTTGGGCCTAAACTAGTACATAAATAGGACTAGTAAGCAAAACAAACCAACAAATAAAACCTGTGATTCGGGGCCTAATCACACAGGTGATGACCTGGCCGGGCTGGGAGAGCATGCTGTTGTTGCTGGCCATGTGATCGGTGTCCACACAATAAACTGCTTCCCAGTCATTCCAGCTCTACCTCATCTGAAACAGTGTTTCAAATATTGATAGTGAAACAGCCAGACATTGTCTGTGAACCAACATGTAAATATGCACATGGAGGAGGTGATAGGCCTGTGCTAATATGTGTACCACATTGTCTTAAAAACTGAACATTTGATAAGTTAAAAACCTCTATTCCATAAGCCTGCCTTTAGGCTTGAACTTACCTTAAAATGAGCTTTTTTTTTTTTTTTTTTTTTTTTTTGGCATAATACTACAAAGCATTGCAACCCAAATGAAAAAAAAAAAAAAAAGTCCACATAAATATACAAGCTCTGTTTGATTTTGGTCCATGCTGGCCAGTGGTGCCACATGACTCGGGACTTTTTGATTTAGTCTTTCCAGGGACAGGCATGTACCAAGCAGCAAACAAAAAATAATGTTGCACTGCAGTTTGTTCCAGCATAAAAAAACAGCAGGCTATTCCATCACCCCCTGGGGACACCAATTTTCCAGCTCACAATGAAAATCAAGCTTAAGTGTTTAGCAAATGCATATTCATAACCATTACCTATTATCCCTTTAAAATGTCTCTCTCATCTGCCAGGTAGTGTTGTGTATTTTTGTCCTAACTGCAGTGTGCCAAATGCTTGAGAAATTCATCTTTTCCCTCATTTTTGCCAATGATTTGGGGATTAAGGGCTGTGGAAGACTTAACCAACTGAAAGACTCTATTTTTTTATTCTCGGTGTTTCTCCCTTTCTTATTGTTTCAAAGGAAAGCCCTGTGATGTGAATGCTGAAAGAGAGAAAATGTAATTAAGCATCCATTGTGGGTAGTCCTTTTGTTACCTTTGAAGTGCTTAAATTAACATAGTAATCTCTTGATTTTGCTTCTGCAGGGGCAGCTTTCTGAGAATAGTCATATTTTGCTGACAAAAATGGGCATTCCGAAGTGTAAATGAAATAATTTGATTTTATAGAATTCATTTAAAAGTGTATCTGTGGCGAACATTTCCCATTTTACATTGCTCTGATTGCATTTGACTTCTTGTTGACCTATATAAAAAATGAGAGTGTTTCCAACCACAGCCTGCAAGATGGTTTAGGTAGCGTGATTATAAATGGTAAGAAGGAAAAGAAAAACGCAAGATTATGGAGTGTTGATCAGATAGATACCTGCTGTGCATCTATTGCATATTTTTTAATGTTTTTTTTAAAATACAAATTATTAATAGAGTTCATAGTAGAGAAAGAAGTGAGATTAAAGGTGACATTTCAGCTAAAGGATTATCTTTAATCTACATAAAAAGGAAAATAAAATAGTAAAAATAAACTTCAGAAAAGAAATGAAATTAAAAAGGGAAAAATACATAAAGCAAGAGTGTGAATATAGAGAACGTTAGGAAGAATGCAAACTAGGCTATGTAGCCACAGAGACAGAAATTCTCAATCAAAATCACCCATTCTAAAAGGGGAAGGCCACCCTCTTGTAAATCAACTGTAACTGTCAGGAGTTTGAATCAGGACGACCAAAGAGTGAGTCTTAGATAAAGGATGTTGGACAGAATGGTCTGTGTCTGAATAAAGTTGGAGGAAATAATGAAATGATACCAGGAATACAACTTCTGTTGTTTATTGAATTCTGCTGAAATGTTCTGTGGATAAATGCAAGAAAACAAGGTTGTGTGTGCTTGAATGTACACAAATTAAAACATGGTAAACACTATTGAACCCTTAGCTCAAGTGAGGTTGGCTTATTTCAGAAGCATGTAAAACGTGAGAGTAGTTAGAAAAAAAAAAAAGAGCCCTGGCCGGTATGGCTCAGTGGTTGGAGCGTCGGCCTGCAGTCCGGAGAGACCCAGGTTCGGTTCCCGCTAAGGGCATGTACCTTGGTTGCAGTTTGTCCCCGGCCCTGGTTGGGTCGTGTGGGTGGCAACCACTCGATGTGTCCCTTTCACATTGATGTTTCTCTCTCTCTCTCTCTCTCTCTCTCTCTCTCTCTCTCTCTCTCTCCCTCCCTCCTTCCCTCCCTCCCACTCTATCTGAACAAAATATCGAAAAATGTCCTCGGGTGAAGATAAAAAAAAGAGAGAGAGATCATAAGGATTTAGTGTAGCTGAACACCTGTTGAGACTCTGGAATAGTATGCTTTGAAATCCACTAAGCTAGAAGGTCAACATCCCACCAAGATGTTGCTATATCATTCATAAAAATTCTAAAGAGGATACTTGCCAGGTTTCCGGGGACTGGATATGTGGCATTTTCTACACTGAATGCACTGCCAGTGCTAAAAAATATCTTGAGAATGGGCATCATAAACTGAGGAAAATAAAGAATCAGATACCTGGAAAATTTTAATAGCTATTCTCCACTTTTTCATTGACATTGATGATTCATAAGGACATGACTATTACATCAGTTGTATATTTCATGGTAGAATACCTGTGTTGTATACGTATTCCATCACATGGAATGTTAGAGACCTGTTGAAAGTGGCAAGTAGCCAATGCATGAATATACACACAAGAATTTCTTTTTTGAAAGCATTGCACAAATGAAATATTGCTGTGTTGAAAGTATATACCACTGGTGCTTTAACAAAGCTCAAGAGGAAATGAAAGGAAATTTATTCCCCTGGAAATTATATCATTAAAAAGATAGTAATATAGATTCAGTGCCACATTACAACTTAAATACGATATAAATCTAAATATTAAAAACTAGAGCAGAGTAGGTTGTTTGCATAATAAAGAACTGGCAAAGTCTAAAGGGGTTTCATGCAAATGATGAAGTTTTTTGATTCAAAGTGGCCAGTCCCCATAAAATCTTTTTATAAGATAAATAACATTTTAATGTAAACCTGTGGATCACATTTAGTGGCTATGGGAAACCTTCCGGCACTGCACACATGGCTGGTGTCAGTGGGTCAACATTGATGGAAATAAGTTTGAGACATTACTGTAATGGGTTCAGACTGTTAGTGAGCATTACCTCAGCTTCTATCAAAACAGAACAAACAAATAAAAAACCAGCACAGGAAGAATGGTTCTTGCTTTCAGAAGAGGATTCATCCCCCACTCCCAGGACTGCCGATACCACGCATTGGGAGGTGGTCGCACCCACATCAGCCCACGCCCTCAGTGCAGTTTCACACAGCATTGGGATTGTAGGAAAAGAATATGTCTTATTGACTGTGTAAATTAAAAATGATGGGAACCAAGCTGCCACCCTCCCTTCATTTGTACTTCTTTATCATAGTGGCGATTGTCACCTTGTTAGAGTCTGAGACAAGAACTCCGAAGCAATTCTCACCTCCTCACAGCAGCTGCAGACTGACCCTGCCTCTCCTGAGTCACCTCTCTCTATGCCAAAGACGGTCAGAGCCAGATGCCGGCATCTCTCACCCTGCGCGCCCAGGCGTCCGTCACCTACCCTTAGGAACGTGGCCACGAGGACCAAGCTAAAAGCCCGCTTGCAAATAGGTTCAGGAGGAAACTCAAGTTCCACATAGATTTTTTAAGTCTCTGGATTTGCCATCACATTGTCATGCTAATTAAGCAGCTATGCTGAAACATTCAAGGGCATTTGTTGAATGAACTTGGGTTGAAAGACAGTTTAAAGCAAGCTCTAAACTTCCTCTTATATAACTCTTAGCTCTGTCCCAGCATCCCTCCCCACAGCTGGCCTCAGTTCTGTAGGCATCAGGCTTTCTGACAGTGTCCCCAAAGACACCGCAGCTTCCCTTTTCCAGTCCCACTCTCTCTGGACCACAAAAATCAAACTCATCTGCACGACAAGGAGAAAGTGCAGCTAGCATCTCAGGTCTGTCTCTCGGTCCTTCTGCTATGAGGGTAGCTATTTTTTTCTCCGAGTACATTTTTAAAACATACTTTCAAAATAAATAAATAAAATGCTATATATTTAATAACCTTTTGTCAAACTGCACTTTGCACTGCCTAGTTACCATTTCAGCCAAGATCGGGCGCGTTCAGGGTAGTATGGCCATAGACATCCTAGTTACCATTTCAGTGATCCAGTATGAAATAACGACATTACATGCACTTGGAAAAAAAAAAAAAGCAACAACAACATCTGAACGAAAAAAATTAATAGAGAAGAAACTAATGTCATCATGTTGTAACCCAGGAGATCGACCAAACTCAGACGCCAAGATGGGGTTTAACAAAAGGAGTTTATTGAGCTAAGTCCGCAGGCACCTGCAGTATGTCCCACACAGGAGTAACTGCGGCCCCGGAGAGCTAAAATGGCTCCTTTTTATAGGATTTTGTAAGGGGGGTTGCTACATGTAAGCAAGCATGTTACAGAAGCGGAATTTAGCAGTTAGTTAATTACCTGTTACTCAGTTTCCCAGACATCTCAAAGGTCAAGATGTTTTCAATAGATTATCCCTGGTGCCGACCCCAGGATTACTCAAGGGTTAGTTATTACCCCAGGGTTAGCGATTACTTAGGGATTAGTTAGTGAAGAATGTTCTTCAGTAAATGAGTAAATTGACAACCCCTTTGGTTGTCGTGAAGGCCTCTGGGAGTTTGGGTCAATGGCACTGAGTTAGAACAATCACTTGGTCATTATTACAATACCTCCCTCTCCAGCCTCTCCCGGCCTCCTCCCAAGCTCCTCCCTGGAAGCCATGAGCTGGTGGCCTTTGCTGCTCACCAAGCCCCTAATTAGCCACATGCTCCCAAAGCCCTGTCTTTGCTCATACCAAAGCAAGACTTTCTCACAATTCTCTTTCTGCCAAAAGCATCCTTCTCCTTGATGTCTGGATGTCTTGGTGCCTCACAATCCTAAATAAGCGGTGTTGAGAAGACGAACCAGACCCATTTACCCAGATCAGCTCTCAGATCTAAATGCTCAGATGGCACAGAACTAAATGTGTGACCCTCTGCTTGGGTTTAGTTTCTGTTCGTCAGTCTTCACACTGTGTAGTCCCCCTACAAACCCCCATTCCAGTCTTCCTTCACATTCCTGCTTCCTGAAAGGCAAGAAGAATGTTTTCTGGGATGGAGCATGAAGGAGGCAGAAATCTCTGGATAGAGTCAGGGAAGTAAAGCATATTTTGGTGGTAGGGAGACACGCCATACTCAAGGGCCACAACGGGACTAGTACCAACCTGGGTGTGCTTTGACGTTCAAGATTTGTCTTGTATTTACTTCTTGTCTGAACTTGAGGGTGGATAGCCTTGCTGGGGGTGGATAGCCCCTTATGGACAAGGGGCAGCCTGCACCAAGTTGGGAGCTGCCTGAGAGATGTAGGTCAAGAGAAGACCCAAAAGATTTCCTAAGACCAAGTGTGACATAATTTCTGCTTAGAATGGTAGGACTTCCAAACTCCTTGGGAGCTGAGAGTCAGTGTACAGGAACAACACCATTGAAGGAACTACTGTCTAAGCCAGAGACCAGATTGAGAGACAAAGGGATTGGGGGGCGGGGGCAAAAAGATATGTCTGTGTCCTAACTCTAGAACCTTTGGTTGTAATCTTATTTGCAAAAAGGATATTCGCAGATGCAATTAAATTAAGGATCTTAAGATGAGATCATCCTGAATTATCCAGGTGGGCCCTAAATATAGTGACAGGTGTCCTTATAATAGGTAGATGAGAACAAGATACGGAGAGAAAGAGAAGGCCATGTAAAGACAGGCAGGGATCGGAGTGATGCAGCCACAAGCCAAGGAACACCTGGGGCGGCCAAAAGCTGGAAGAAGTAAGAAAGAGCCTGCCCTCGAGCCTTGGGAAGGAGTATTGTAACCCAGGAGATCGACCAAACTCAGACGCCGAGATGGGGTTTAATAAAAGGAGTTTATTGAGCTAAGTCCGCAGGCACCTGCAGTATGTCCCACACAGGAGTAACTGCGGCCCTGGAGAGCTAAAATGGCTCCTTTTTATAGGATTTTGTAAGGGGGTTGCTACATGTAAGCAAGCATGTTACAGAAGCAGAATTTAGCAGTTAGTTAATTACCTGTTACTCAGTTTCCCAGACATCTCAAAGGTCAAGATGTTTTCAATAGATTATCCCTGGTGCCGACCCCAGGATTACTCAAGGGTTAGTTATTGCCCCAGGGTTAGCGATTACTTAGGGATTAGTTAGTGAAGAATGTTCTTCAGTAAATGAGTAAACTGACAACCCCTTTGGTTGTCGTGAAGGCCTCTGGGAGTTTGGGTCAATGGCACTGAGTTATAACAGGAGCATGCCCAGCTGACAACTTGATTTCGGACTTCTGGTCTCCAGAACTCTCGTAGAATACATTTATGTTGCTTCAGTCCACCGAGCTTCTGAAATTTGCTACAGCAGCCTGAGGAAACTCACACAGAGGGTCACTGGGAATCAGAGATCCTAGCAGGGCCTACAGGAGCTGAGGTGGTGACTGAGTAGGGAGAAAGCCCAGGGTCCCAAAAACAAGCACCATGACCACCCCTGAAGTGTGACAGTGGAAAGGTCTAATGGCCACAGTGGACCAGATACTAATGATATTCACATCCTCAACTTTAAAACAGCCCTAGAAAGAAAAGGGGCATCTATTTAAATGTCACTGAGTTTTAAAGGACAAAATGGGATTGATCTAGCAGGATTCAGTTTTCAGCCATCAAAGCAAATGGAGAGCTTATGGACTAAATTAATTCATTTGTAGCAATAACAAGAAAATTATTTGAGTTTTCCATATCGAAGTTTATGTCTGTATACTTTCATATAGGTTATACCATACACCAGGGTTGTTAGGGGAGGGTCAAATGCATATATGACTGCTGGAATTTGTTGAACTATTATTATTATAGCTGTAATATTTTACAAATGAGGGCACTGAAAGTCGCAGTGGCTCGTGGTTGCCACGCAGTCCATGACTGGCAGAGCCTATTCGCCAACCGGGTCTCCAACCACCATGCTCTTTTCTGCCACGCTGCCAGCCCACGTGGGCCTGATTCCATCGTGAACGCTAGCGTGGTGAGTGCAATATTGTTTTATGTCCCTGGCCAGGCAGTGTCTGACACATCAGTGGAGTCCAATCAACTGCTTGTAGAATTTAATCGAATAACCTAACCTCACTGTCCTTAAGGAACCTGCCATCTGTCTGGTGTTGGGGAAATGATTAAAAATAAAATCTGCCAACCCAGGAAACCTCTCAGCCTAGGCAGACAAGAAAGAAAACAGTGTTATTGGATAAGCACTAAACCCATCTGCAATGGGCATCACCGGCAACCTGCTAAGAGACTGCAGAGATGGAAGATAACTCGTCCTTTAGATTCATCCTCACATTACATCCATGTTCTCAAGGTGGAAACAACTAGTCTTCAAGTAAAAAGACTTGACAGCACCATTTGTTAAATATAGTTCCCCGTAAATTAACCTGGTGATGGAGATGGCCATCTGTGGTAGCTAATTGCCTTTATCCAAAGGAAAAATAAAACTCACATCTCTATGACAAGTAGGTAGTTTTGCAAGGAGTGGGGCCAAGTGGCTAAATTACATATCCACCGGCCCCTGGAGAAGTGGACAGAGGGCTCTTCCTAGGTTGTAAAACAAAAGAGGCTTATTTAGAGCTTTTAAAAAGATTTACATACATTTCAAAGGGACAGGAGAAGAATTTAACAAGGACAAAGCTTTCTAAGGAAATGCTCTAAGAAAAGAGAGGGGAACAGTTTCCCTTTTTTCATTAGGGAATTTTTTTAGATTTTTGTTTTCCCTTTCACTGGAAAGATAGGAAACTTGGTTAAATTAGAACAGAGCCTGCACAGGTGCCAGTGAGTGACAGAAGTGGTGTGAGACAGCCCTCATTTGCAAGAGACCTTCAGGTGCACTTCTCTGAATCTGGGGTGAGGTTGCCAGGAAAGGTAGACTCCTCCTCTGATGTTACTTTTGATGATACCATCAAGATGAACATCAAGGTCATGGGAAGGGGGCTAAACTTGGAGCGAACTTTATAATGCCCTGTTTTGAGTGTACTAGCTGGTTTAGAGTCAGCCTGAATATATCTGCGCCCACATGCCAGTGGTGTGGCAGACATGGGGGCTTCAGTCAAGAGCTATGGTCTACATCAACTTACACCCTACACAAGAATAAACTAAAAATGGATAAAACACTTAAATGTGACCCATGAATCCATAAAAATCCTCGAAGAAAATGTAGGCAACAAAATTTTGGACATCATACACATAGACGTTTCACTGATACATCACCTAAGGCAACAGAAACACAGGAGAAAATGATCACATGGGACTACATCAAACTAAAAAGCGTCTGCATAGCAAAAGATACAATCATCAAAATGGAAAGGCAACCCACTGTATGGGAGAGCATAACTGACAATAATATATCAGATAAGGGGTTAATTTCCAAAATATATAGAGTACTCATACAACTCAACAAAAGAAAGACAAAGAACTCAATTAAAAAATGGGCAGAGGAGCTAAATAGACACATCTCCAAACGGGACATACAAATGGCCAAGAGACATATGAAGAAATGCTCAACATCACTAATCATCAGAGAGATGCAAATTACAACAACAATGAGGTATCACCTCACACCTGTCAGAATGGCTACCTTCAACAAATCATCAAATGACAAGTGTTGGCCAGGGCGTGGAGAAAAGGGGACTCTAGTACAATGCTGGTGGGAATGCAGACTGGTGCAGCCACTATGGAAAACAATATGGTGTTACCTCAAAAAATTAAACTTTGAATTGCCATTTGATCCAGTGATCCCACGTCTAGGAATATACCCTAAGAAGCCTGAAACACTAATCAGAAAGAATATATGTACCCCCATGTTTGTAGCAGCACTATTTACAATAGCTAAGATCTGGAAACAGCCCAAGTGTCCATCAGTAGACGAGTGGATAAAAAAGCAGTGGTACATATACACAATGGAGTACTACGCAGCTGCAAGAAAAAAAGATCTCTTATCCTTTGAGACAACATGGAGGGACCTGGAAAGTATTATCCTAAGCAAAACAAGCCAAACAGAGAAAGACAAATACCACATGATCTCACTTATTTGTGGAATATAATGAACATAACAGTCTGAGGAATTGGGTTGACCCAGAGACGCGGAAGTAGGGTACAGACTGACAACCCTCAAAAGAGGGGATGGTGGGGGGAGGGAAGAGATAAACCACAGAACTTATATGCATATACGCATAACAGACAACAAAGCCTGGTATGGGGTGGAGGGTATGGGGAGGAGTGTGTCAATGGGGAAAAAAAGGAGAAACATCTGTAACAAAAATTAATAAAAATAAAAAAAAAAAAAAAGCTATGATCTAGACCATTTCTGTATCTTTTCCAAGTTCTGGTAAAACCCCGAAGGACATGGCTATAGAAAAAGGAAGGGTACTGGAACTTGATCCAAGCCAAGTATATCCTGTCAAAATGTAATGATATGTAGAGGCATTTTTTTTCTTGTTATATTCTCCTTAAACTTAGAAAGAGCTAGCCATTAACTTATACATAATAATCTCTCTGGTACTTAAATTACGTCAACTTTCTTACCTTCCTGCTTAACTGTCTGTTATTAACAAATGGAGTAATTTGTTAAGAGGGAAATTAAAAGGAGAAATATAAATTAGAACTGAAAAAAGATGATTAAATGAATGTGGAACTTTAGAGAATTCAAAGTTGAAAAGGGACTATTAAAATATTTTTAAATTCTTCATTTTTTGTTGTTGTTTTAACCTTATTTACCCATTCCAAAAGAAGTATATGGCTCCCCCCACCCCTTCTTTTTTTGGGAAAATATGATGAAATACAAAGAAAAAGAAAAAACTGTATTTTTTATAAAGGCGGGCACCATTGACATTTTAAAAGAACCTCCTTCTAGCCTTTCCTCTATTATTCCTTTTTGTACATGGTTGCACTTCTATCATATATACTCTTATCTAGTATTCTAGTGGGAGCATTTTTTCAATACTAGTTAAAATATGAGTGCATTACTTATCTATTGCTATATAACGAATTATGAACAACCTAAGAGCTTACACCACAGTAAGCATTTATGATCTCACACAGTTTCTGCAGGTCAGCAATCTGAGACAGGTTGAGCTGGTGTTTCTAATTTAGAGTGTCTGACATGTCTCTAGTTAAGATATTGGCTGGGGCTGCAGGCTTTCCTGGGGCTGGAGTATCCACTTGTGAGATGAGACAAGGCTGTAGGCAGGAGGCCTCAGCTCACCACCTCGTGGCCTCTCCATAGAGCCCCTTGAGTGTCTTCATGACATGGCACTTGGCTTCCACCAGAGCTGGTGAGAGAGAGAGAGAACAAGGTGAAAGCCACAATGTCTCTGATCACACACGATCATTTCCGTGTCCTGCTACTTACACAAACCAGCGATATTCATCATGGTGGGGCCTCAGAAGAGTGTGAACACCAGAGACTCACACAAGTGTAAACACGAGGAGGACTTCTGCAAAACTAGCAACCACAAGTAGAATTTTTATGGCTGCATGAATTTTATAATAGAGGTCTCTGTTAACTGTATTATTTATATAAGGTTAGATATTATTTTCTGTATTTTATTATTACAAATAACTCTATCAAGCACCTTTGCATATAAAAATGTCATCAATACCTCAGATTATTTTCGTTGGATATGGTTTCAGAAGTGAGATTATTGAATTACAAAAAAAAAACAACTTTTCCTTAATTTCCATTTTAAATTGGCTTCATAAGCAAATCAACATTTATGTTGCTTATTTCAGTTAACATATGCATTTCCTTCAATATATTTGGGATAAATACCTTAAAATACATATGTAGAGATTCACAACTACATATTTATATTTCATTTAATGCATTCTATATGGTATATATTTCAAGAAGATATTTTATATCATATATATAAAATTTTATACTTACAGCATGTGAGTTTTTTCACTGTTATTTAACCATTTTATAGATCCTCCTGAGTTTGTTTGTTGCTGTTATTTTGGACAACTTAGAACTTGATGAAGATCTAAAGAAGCTTAAACAAGTAAGTAATGTGCGGGGGGTCCTTAAAACATGTGCCTACAGGTAATGTTAAAGCAGTTCAAATTTCAGAGTAAAAAAACTACTTTAATAAATTACGGCAGTCTAAGTTGGCAAACTATTTTTTGTTTAACTCTTATTTATTATCAGCAAAGAAAATTTTGTATTGCTCTATAATTATCCTAGGAATATTTTTGCATAATTATTATTATTATGAGTAAAGGTAAGATTGATATAGTAGTATAGTAAGTTGGACTTGAAGACTATTCTCCTTTGGCCATTAAATGAAGGTTGTCTGAAAATGAAATGTCACAGAGCCAAATTGCCATTTTGTATAATTATATGTGATACTCTTGGTCATCATAAAAATATTAAGCATCAACTTACCTAACCTGTAGACACTAAAAGAAAATTTAGTCTGGGTACCTATGGTGATGATAAGAAATGGAGTTGCATGAACAATCACTGTACCCAGTTACGTATGAAAACGTATTGGCAATGAAAATTATATCCAAGAAAATGAAAATATATGAAGGTTATGTTATTGATGGCAGAAAGATTATAGATATGATCAATAATTCTCAGAATTTCTGTGACATGGAGGATACTTGGCTTGAATATTTGGCTCTATCAAAGAGTATAGACCCTTTCAGAAGGAGAGTTGGTGGGAAAGAAGGACACTGGAAATGATCTTGGATCATCCTCCCCAGCACTGCAAGAATAATAGGGATGTTACCAAAGATAACCAAGGCTCTAAAACAAATCCTATGTGGTTTCTAGGAGGCCCCACACCTTCAGAATTTTCTAACTGCATTTGAGTTGTCTGTTTTAACGAAGCAAAGACATAACCTATTTAAATTGTTTTGCTGTCACTTTCACATCTGAAAGTTAGTTTACGCATTTCATCTTATCAGTCTTGTTTATCCCCAAAACCTATGTTTTAACTAAGGGTTGTCAATAAAGAAAAAAAAATTGATGTAAAGATGCCCATTTAAATAAACTATATGGCACTTTGCTTTGAGTATATATCACTAGCTATAAAATGTCTTTTATTTAATCACTCACTGGATATTAGTGATACTTTGTTTTCTGGAAATTCTGTACATCAAAGCTGATTATCCAATTGTGCTAGTCTACAATTTGGAGTATCTTCTTCGAGTATTTAGAGATATTTGAGCACTGAAAATCCAAGTTATGAGTAAAAAAGCAAAATCGATTTTTATGAGTCCTTCTCACATTGTTTTTAGCCGTAATCGGACTGAAACTACATTTCTATTAAATCCATCTATTAATTTCATATTTGAAACTCATGAAAATGTTATGGACCAATTATTATTATAGTAAGCTAAAATGTTCCTGGTTCACTTTCTTCCATTATTATAGAAGAGTGCTTTGTGTTTTTATTAGTTTATAACCATTATGTCATTTTTTATATCCATGGTTTTTCTTATTTTATTTGACCTTGGCCTGACGTAGGCCCATTCACATAATTCAATACTACATTCACACACCCACACTCACACGTCCACACGAATCCACTTTTATGCACACATGCACGTAATGATTCTGATCCCTGAAACTTTAAACTGCCTTTTATGGCTTTATCTAGTTAGTTAGTTAGTTAGTTAGTTAGTTAGTTAGTTAGTTAATCCTCACATGAGGATATTTTTCCATTGATTTTTTTTTTTTTAGATAGGGTGGAAGAGAGGGAGGGATGAAGAGAGAGAGAAAAAGAAACATCAATATGAGAGAGACACATCGATTGATTGCCTCCCACACGACCCAGACCGGGGCCAGGGATCGATCCTGCAACCCAGGTGTTTGCCCTTTACCGGAATCAAAGCTGTGACCCTTCAGTCCTCAGGCTAATGCTCTAACCACCGAGAAAACTGGTCAGAGCTATGGCTTCTTTTAGATCTCCAATGAAAATGTTACCTGAAATATTTGTTTAGTTTTTCATGTGCAGGCCCAGCCCTTAAGGATTTAAATTTATATACTCTATCTTTATTATTCCCAGATAGAAAATAGAAAGAAAAAATGTGTGGGGTGGGGGGAAGCACTTGATTTTCTTAATATTTGTGATTTCAGAAAGCACTATGTATTCCAAAGCCTCTCTGTTCAGTTCAAACTTTTTGTTCATCTTTTACTCTTCCTGTCATCTAATCCACAGCTTCTCACAGCTACCATAACATTTGGTGAGCACTCAGTGCTAATAAGTGGCAGAGTTAGCATTTGAACCCAGTCAGTTTTGACCAAAAGCCCAGACTCTTAGCCTCCACACTAGACCGAGTTGAGCTAAAGCCTTATAGGTGTCAGTCAGGAGTCATGCCTTATGTGAAAGCTCACTCACAGGACTTTTAATTACCTATTTATAAATAATGATATTTTAGATGACAGAGACATCATCATATTAATGAAATAGCTGTTGATGTAAGGGTCAGTTTTCTGAGGAATGAATGTGAATTAAGCAACCCAGTCATTAAAACTATCCCAAATAGTTCTTTGTTTTCCCCTTGAAAATCGGATGATCTAATCAGAGCCCCTGGAAGCTAGGACTGTGGCAGACGGTAGGAGCTAAAATGCTTACCATTCACTTCACTCCACGTAATGGCAGATGCTGCCCAAGGCAGCGCTCTCTCCGTGACCTTCAGGAGCAAGCATACTCCTTAGGCACAGACAGCAAATGCCTGCAGCATATTAACATTTTAGCCAGGCCTCTAAAGATTTCATATATTTTATTGTGATCGTGGCAAAGACAATTGTGTTAAATTAGACATGTTGGTTCATACACATTTTTCAGGAGTAATAGAAACCAGTACCTCTAAAATGGAGAAGTTAAAAATGAAACAATAAACAGAGCCGTTAGAAAGAGAAAATCAGTTCTCCCACTTGGGGGAGGTAATAGGGCCCTAAAGATGGGCAAAATCATGGCAGAAAGCTAAAAGGCACAGTGAAGGAATAAGAATGAAAAAGAAGAAATAAGTGAAGAAACTATGGAAACATGTCAGATAGGAAATTAAGGGAAGGAGCATGGATTGTGATTCACTGTGACACAGTGATAAATTGGGAGGAATGTGACTGAAGCCAGAGTCAGGAAAATGATAGTCAGGTGATCAAACGTCAGAGGACACCAGACCTTTCAGGGAGAAGTTCGCTGAGGGCAAGGACCATCTACATGATCCGTTGTTGGAACTGTGAAATAATATTCTCCTCAAGTAGAAACAGGGAACTATATGTATTTTCCCCTTCTTTTCTGACGTTACCTCCTTACTCTTTGAGGCCGTGGTTTCCAACCAGGGACTGCTGACCTCTAGGGCTTTTCAGGAGAAACTGTAGCACCAGCAGCCTTTGGTACCACTACAGGAGGCCGAAGGGGAATCGTGCATTTACCTGGTGTAAGACCAGGTGTGCTCACTGAAATGCCAGCTGTAATCCTTTTAGCTGGAATCCTGCAAATTCCATGTGGCAACTCTGCTTCCCTGCGCGGAAGCTCTGACGTCTCTTCATTTATGCTTTCCTTTCAGGAAGCAACACTGAGTTACTGATTACTTAATAAAGGCATTTTTATATAGAAAAAAATGTCTAATGGGATTCAGAGGGGAAAATAAAAGAGCTCTTTGGGCATGAATTTTGAAAGGTTCTGACATAGTAGCTATTCCCAACACACCCCTCTCCAAGGTATCACCAGGATTGTGCCTTAACGGTCACTGGCGTAGCTTTTCCTTTGCCACTCTTCAAAATAAATAATATTTGTGTAAAATTTACCTATTTATTTCTCAGTGTGTTGCACCTAAGATGCAGTTGATTCTTTGTAGCAATAATATGCAGCAGTAGCAATCATTTCATAGTGGCCATAATTTACATGACCTCATATCTAATTAAATAGAGACCATGCTTCTCTATTCAGCATCCCCAAAACTCATACTGGACTTGGAGATTATAGATAGATGATAGATAGATAGATAGATAGATAGATAGATAGATAGATAGATAGATAGATAATTTAATGGTTTTCTACATAAGATCAGAACATTGGCTAAGAATGAGATTATATGTGAATTTGTAATTGGCTGTCAAGAAGCCGAATCAGTTTGCACAGAAGCTAAAGAAAATTCCGTTGACTTACTACTATTCTCTGGACAGTAGGAGGAGATGATGACTTTGATGTTCTGTGGTGTAGAAATAACACTGTAGGAATGTAGGTGGAGTTTTGCAAACTTTGAAAATGAAGAGAATACTTGCAGCTTTAATGATTTTTATAAATTCAGTGCAAGACAGATATAAAGAGCTTTCTTTTAAGCCTTATGAAATTCATTCAACTGTGAGAGGAAAAAACCCACAGAAAAACCTCAGGGGAAGATGATTGAAAAGGGAACTATAGATAGTCTGTTTAGATTATATTCAAAGCTCTGAAATTAAAACTGTATTGATTTGAGTTCTGGTTTAAATTAGATGTTTGCCCTTTGATGCTGTCCACTGCGTATTGATGGGGTAAGGGGAATGTAAAGAAGTTTCTCTCTCTTATTGACTGATTCTATTAACAAAAACAATAAAAATTGTATATTCGTTTTTAAAATATGAGCTCCAGATTAATGTTTCTCTCTAGCCTTACCTAGGAGCTTACGTGTTCATCTCTGTCTTATCTGCTGCACCAAAGCCCTTCCAGATTTAGGGCAAGAGCAGGGAGGAAGGGTGTTACCAGAGTATACCATCCGGCTAAGCACTGGCTGCCATCTCCTGATCTGAGACGAGCTTTCATTATTCTCAGTACTTCCTCCATCTCTCATGAGTGAACTCCAACTAATGTAACAGAAGAAAGAGTGATGTAACTGCGACAATAATAAATATTACCTACTGAAAACCACCTTATGCGAGGCATTTCATATTACATTATTGAACTTAATTCTAAATATTAAAGACACAGAAACTAACATTTAGGGAAGCAAACTCCCTGCCCAAATTCACATGACTTGTAAGTGCCTACATTGGGATAACATGGGCTATCAAACTCTAAACCAGTGTCCTCACCAAAAGATACCACACTACCTGACCAGAGAACCAGTTCATTCATTCATTATAAAATGCATGGCTTTTGCTTAATGACTTGGAATAGGTCTATTTTAGACTTCAAAGGAAACAAAGGGTCTTTGAGTCATCTCTTCATTAACTCCCTCTCAGTCTCTTCCTTCTACTTGCCCTGGATTCTGTATTGCTCTGTCCCTCTCCTCTCTTTCCCTTCTTAGCTCTTGGCTTCCGTTCCATGCAGCACACAGTAAGGCTGCCTGCTGCTAAGCAGTCAGATAAGTGAGTACCTCCGCAGCCTTTCTCCTTTTCAAGAGCGTATAATACCATCCTGGCCAAATTTGCCTCAGCTTCCCTCATCATTCAGCCTTCTGGGTCAGTTGCTGTCTCTTCTTGCCTTGATGTCCCATGCGATTCCATTGCACTGAGGTCTCATGAAGTTTTCTAACTTTTTGTTGTCGGTGGTGAACTGTTTTATTATCAAATACATGTATATATCCTAAAATATTTTTAAATGCATGTCTAGAAAGTAGTGGATGAGATGCTTACATTTGTGAATCAACATATCCCCTCTTTGTGGTTGTATAGACTGGAGGCCAAATTCTGATCAAAATATAGCTTAGTGAGCCAGGAATTAGTGTGAGGTGTGGGGGAGGAGGGTTGAATGTACAAATATGTAATGGCATGAGGCTGAGCTTGTCTGAAGTATCCCTTTTAGAGTTGTTATATTACTACCCATTCTGTAATCCTCGAGTCTGAGTACTCATGTACTGTGTTAGGGGCAAGGGACATAATGATGACCACGACATTGTTTCTGCCTTCAAATAGTTTGGAGCTGGTGGGAGAAAGCGACAAGTAAACAGATACTACAAGAGGTTTGGAGAGCTCATAAGAGACACATCTAACACAGAGTATGAAATCAGAGGTGTTTTCTCACAAGTACAGTAGTGTAGACTGAAATCTGAAGGTTGAGTAATGCCTATGCAAGTGAAGGGGGTTGGAAGAAGGTGGTATAAGGAAACGTACTTAAGATGAAAGGAACAACAAGCCTTTTCTTTAGGCAAGAAAAAGCAGTGACTTTTTTAGAGGCCACTGGAATTTCATTGTGGGTCAAGTGTAGAGCAAAGGAGAAAAAGGTGAGCTGGAGAAAAGAGCAAGGACCAGCAGATGAAACAGTGTGAGCAGTTCTAAGCATTCAGATATTATGCTGAGGGCATTTAAGCCAAAGAGTGACATAGTCTCCCCTACATTCTAGCTTCAGTGTGTAAAATGAACTGAAGGGTGCCCAGGCTGGTGGTGGGAGAAGGACCAGTTCTGAGGCAGACAGTGATCACAGCCTCACTAGTGGAAACAGAGGAGAAGGAACATAAAAGAGAGAAAACAGCGGGTACATTTGGTGACTAATTAGATGTAGGAGATGAGAAAAGGCAGGAGACAAGCATGTTACCCAGGTTTCCAGATTGCCCTCAGTGTGCCATATTTTCCATGGGATAGATGCCTGGGAGCCTTCTAGGAGATGATGTCTTCAGGTAGATGGACGGTTTAAAGTTTAGGTGAAATATCTGGGCTTAAATAGATATTGGAGAGGAACAAAAGGCAACATGCAGGTGATAATGTAAGCCCTTAGAAACCATGAGTCTACCAAAGGAAGACTGGTTCCCTGAATCACAGACGCCAATGAGAAAGCCTGAAATGTGAATGAGAAGTCACAGCCCACGAGGGAGGAAGAAAGTCTGTAGAATGTGTTTGTCATCAAATACAAAAGGTTAAAGTGTTTGAAGAAGGAGGTTGTAGTCAACAGTCTCAAAGACTTTAAAAAGGTCAAAAATTGTCACTTTAGGAAAAAATTCTATTTACAATAACGTCAGGAAGAATAAAATACTTAGGAATAAACTTAACCGAGTTGGTGAAAGAATTGTACACTAAAAACTTTAAAACATTGATGAAAGAAATCTCAGCAGACACAAATAAATGAGAAGACAGACATCCAGTGTTTGTGGACAGGAAGACTTAGTATTGTTAAAATGCGCATGCTGTCCAAAGCAGTCGACAGATTCATTGCAGTCTCTATCAAAATCTCAATGTACTTTTTGCAGTTATAGAAAAAATGTTCTAAAATTCATATGGACTCTCAAGGGACTCCAAACAGCCAAAACAATCCTAAGAAAACATACTGTGTTGAATGCCTCACACTTCTTGATCTCAAAACATTTTGCAAAGCTACAGAAATCAAAATGACATGGTACTGAAATAAAGACAGACATGTGGATCAATGGAACAGCAAGAGAGCTCAGAAATAAACCCTGGCATATATGGTCAAACAGTCTTTGACAAAGGTGTCAAAACCACATAAAAGAGAAACGACCATCTTTTTTAACAAATGATGCAGAGAAAACTAGAAAGCCACATACAAAAGAAAGATTTTGGACTCTTACCTTACACCATACACAAAAATTAAGTCAAAATAGATTGAAGACCTTAACATAAGATCTAAAACTATAAAAATCCCTGAAGAAAACATTACGGAAAGCTTCGTGACATTGGAATTGGCATTGATTTCTTACATATGACACCAAAAACACAGGCAACAAAAGCAAAATGACAAATTGGACTACAGCAAACTCAAAAACTTTCATGTATCAAAAGGAATAATTGGCTGAGTGAAAAGACAATTTGTGAAAAAATATTTGCAAATCATGTATCTGTTAAGGGGTTAATATTCAGAATATATAAAGAATTTCTACAACTTAACAACAACAAATACAAATAACCCAATTTAAAATATGGCAAAGGACTTGAATACATATTTCTCTAAAGAAGATATTATTGGCCAACAAACATATGAAAAGATGCTCAACATCACTAATCATCAGAGAAATACAAATAAAAAAATTGATGTCCTCCTATTAAAAGTTATTTTAGCCCTGACTGGTTTGGCTCAGCAGTTAGAAGCGTCGGCCTGAGAACCAGAGAATCCCAGGTTTGTTTCCTGCTGAGGGCACATACCTCAGTTGCGGTTTGTCCCCACCCCGGTTGGAGTGGTGTGGGTGGCAACCACTCGATGTGTCTCTCTCACATCGATGACATCGATGTTTCTCTCTCTCTTCCCCTCTCTCCCTCCTGCTCTGTCTGAAGATAAATGTAAAAAATATCCTCAAGTAAGGATAAAAAAAAAAAAAAAGATGTTTTATGTTTCTCAAAATACAGGGGTGGGCAAACATAGGTTTACAGTTGTGAGTACACAAAACAGAATTTATTCTTGCATTATTATTTATTAATCATTATATAATTTCTTTGTATTATTTGTCTTCTTGTTATTATTTTATATCCTTATTCATAATTTATCTTTTAGGTAATGATGGCTGGTAATTTAAACTACTTTGCCCACCCCTGTATATACTGATACCCTAACTCCCAGGACCTGTGAATGTGACCTTACTTAGAAATAGGTTATTTGTAGATGAAATCAAGTGAAGATGAGGTCATTAGGTGAGCCCTAATCCAATATGACTGGTGTCCTTATTTGAAAAGGACAAAAGACACAGACAGACATCCAGGAAGAACACCATGTGGTACAGAGACAGAGACAGAGACTGGAAGGAGGTGTCTATAAGCTAAGGAACAGCAAGGATTGTTGACTGTCCCCAGAAGCTGGGAGAGAATCCTCGAGCAGACCCTTCCTCAGAACCTGCGGAAGGAACCAAGCCCCCAGACACCTTAATTTTGGACTTCCAGCAGCCACAACTGTGAGGCAGTACATTTTTGTTATTGTGATCCACTCAGCTTTTGGCGCTTCGTTACCGCAGCCCTCAGCAACTAATACACCGCCACAGCCCTGTTCTCTGGCCACAAGGAGAAGTGATTCCTTTCTGACACTGGGAAGTATGCAACCGAGAGCACAGCGGGCGGGGGCCACGGTGCACTCTCAGAATGCTGGACAAGCTCTCACCACCAACGACAGCCTTCTCAGCAGGCGGGGTCATTTTTCTTTTGCCCCTAATCAAACAAGTCCTATAAAAGTAACTTTATAAATTTGGGACTTGCTTAGAAGAACGGGTTCTCTAAGCCCTTCCTAAATTTCATTTCACGTGTGACCCCCAAACCAGATCACTTTGAAAGGATTGTTTTCAGAACCGTGATCTTTGCTTCATCCACTGGCACTCGGGACTTTTTCTAAGGTAGCTTAAGTCTCTCTTGCCGGTCCACAGATATAAAATGACTTGCCAAGACTGTTTGTTTACTGAGTTGTTGGTGTGTCATTCTATAATGTGCTCATTTATAATTACAGTTTTTATAGCACATTGCAGGATAACTTCTCAATTTTTTTTACGTGCCCAAACGCAGGCGAGAAACTCACACTTTAGCTCTGCCCGAACTCAGCATGCTGGACCCTCAGCTGTGGGCACACTGTTTTGCTTCCTTTAATCAAGTGAACAGAAATTTTAAAAATAAACAGTGCTCTGTTCTCCTCAGATCCTGTCACAGGCGATGGGAAACTGCATCGTCATGGTTCTAAGAAAACAGCGTGAAAATTGGTTTTTAGTTTTATGCAGCTTCTTGCAGTTGTTGAATTACAAACCTTCAGTGACTTAGCTGTGCTAGGACTTGTTATAAGGAGTTGCGGAGGTTTACCCTGTGTGTATCTAAACAGGAAACATAAACAGAATACACTGAAGATGTTGTCGTCGTCTTCACTGATGCCGTTTTAGGGTCCAAGTTGCACACACAACTTTGTTCTGACAATGTTTTGAAGGGGTGTTAGTTTTCTAAGGTTGCTGTAACAAAAATATAAAATCTGGGTGGCCTAAAACAATAGAAATTCATTGTCTCACAGTTCCATATACTTTTGCATTCTTCCCAAAGCTTTTTTTTATTATTATTATTATCTATCTGTTTGTTCATTCATTTTTCAAACCTTTAAGTCCCTACCATGTGCAAGACACTGGGCCAGATAGTGAGGAGATAAGAATAAACAAATACATTTTCTGCTCTCATGGAACTTATGGTCTAAAGGAGGAGCTGGACATAAATCAAATAAACAAATCAAGTAATAAATATTTCCAAATTGAGATGAACTTTCTTTAGAAAAGAACAGCATTTGAGAGAGAAGTTAATAAAATACCCTGACCCAGACGAGGGTCAGGGAGGAGAGGAAGGAGAAAGGAACACAGGAGCTAAGTTTTGAAGAATGAGCTGCAGCGAACCTCACGGAGGTGTTGGTAGAGGGGAGAAGGAAAAGCCTTCAGCACAACCAGAATTCAGAAGCCCAGAGTAAGGTGGTATAAAGTGAGCCTAGAAAAGTAAGCAGGGTATGGACCCTGAAGCTGCTTGAAAACCATGTTAAGAGCTTTATTATTATTATATTTTTTCTTGGTTAATCCTCACCCAAGGACATTTTTCTATTGATTTTTAGATAGAGTGGAATGTGGGGAAGAGAGGAGAGAAAAGATCTATGTGAGAGAGACACTTTGGTTGCCTCCCACACAACCCTGACTGGGGCCAGGGATGGAACCTGCAACCCAGGTTGCAACCCAGATATGGGCCCTTGACCAGGAATTGAACCCGAGACCCTTCAGTCCACCGGCCAATGCTCTAACCCTGAGCCAAACCAGCAGGGCTTAAGAGCTTTTTCACCTTTGACCTAAGAGTAATAGGAAGCCACTGAAGGCTTTAAGATGGGAGACAGTGGTGAATTAAAGGGCTACTTGGGAAGGAAAATCAACAGGGACATGGTGATCATTTGGATTTAAGGACATAAGGGAGAAAATCTCAAAACCGACTCTTTGTTTCAGGTTTGTTTGGATGGATAATGATGACATTCGCTGAACCAGGAAACAACAGCATAGAACCGTATTTGAGGGGAAAGATCAACCCAGTCTTGGGCATGTTGAATTTGTAATGAGTTTGAAGTTCTGAGCACAGATGCCTAATATTTGGTTGCATGTGTACGTCTATATAGTTTAAAGATGAGGGCTGGCTGGCTAGAGATAAAAATATGATTACTCAATGTCATTCTTAATTATTTATCCAGTGCCTACTGTGTTCCAGGCACTACTCTAGGCTTCTGGGATAAGTCACTGAAACATCAGACAAGTTCCTGCCTGTCCTCTTTGAGTCTTTTGTCCTAGGGTTGGTCTCTGTATTTGCATAATAATGGAGATGAGGTAGGATAGGGTGGGAAGAAAAGAGATACTGGCACCTTGAGGAAAAACAACCTTTAATAACTGCAGGTGCTCTTTGCTCTTGGAGTAATACAAATAATGTCTGTTTTGCTCCATGTAAAATTTGACTTTTGGTTCTGTTACCAATAATGAACCCTTTCTCTGTCTCAAGTTCTATCGCCTCAGGAGAGAAGAGCGGATTGGTCCAGTTAGTCTGCATCACTCCTTTTAGGACAGACTCATACTTCTGACCGCTTCACAGTGCCAGCAAGCCGTACAAAAAGCCATCAGCTTTGAACGGGTCTAGATCCAGGCCAAACCCCAAAAAGGGCCACCCTGAAATCTGTCTGGCTTCCTAAGACAATCCTTTCTTCTCTTAACTCTGAAACCTGGCCTTCACTCTGGAGGAGCTAGACGAAAAAAAAAGAAGATATGTGGCCACCACATAATTTTATACAAGAAAAATAAAGTGAATTTCGCCTGTTAAAGAAAAACATGGAGATATGGAATAATGACGGAAAAGACCATAAACCTTCCCCAGTTCTTGGCCAGATTTCACTTTGTAGCTCAGTGGGCTGGGGGTTTAGAGGAGGTTTATATCAGATAAGACACTAGATTGCACTAGACTGATTTTTAATAATTAAAGGTGGTCGGAAAGCTATGGAATATATCTAATAACAGCAACTGGTCTGTTTTTCTTTATTCACAATTTTGTTTCCCTGTTCTTGAGGGTCAGTGATTTCAGCGTTGACCTTTCCTTTTACTCTGCTCCTAGCACTTGCTCAGCAGTAGGCACGGTGGGGGATGGGGCTTGCCTGGCACTCCTGCACATAGCCATATGACTGCTGAATATTTTTTACTCTGATATTGACAAAAGAATGACTTAGCTTATTTCTAGGAAACAAGAAATATATATGCATGTTATTTTGTTTGATGTTAGTCCTATTTCTGTGGTGTTTTGCATAAAATATGTTGATTAATGTGAATTTTCATAGTGCATCTAATAAGCTCTTTTTATCAAAGTATGCAAAATTGAACAACTCTACAATCTACCACAAGCATACTCAGGAATGAGATTTGGAAAATGCATGATTGCTGCCTGAAAGGGAATACTTAAAGGGAGAGGGCACAGCTGTCCCCTTAAGTTCAAGACCCCAGGGTGGAGACTTCAGTACCAAATATGTGTCTTTCATACCTCTAATTTAAAGTGTGGTATTTATTTTAGGATAAATGCCATCAATGATACTTAGTTATCTGTATACTAAGGTGGAACAAATAAAAAAATTTACTGTAGATAATGAGAGCCATATCTTACATTGTCAGAGAAAGAAGTTACAAATAAGCAAAGGGGAGATGCCAGAGTAAAGCTGGTGGTGCTGGATTGAAGTAGGAGTATCAATGTGAATTCAGTTTATTTTTTATTTTGAAATAAATAGATACATAGGTAATAGATACATAGATATGTATGTAGTTACATAAATATGTAGGTAATACATGGATACAGATGTATATAGATACAAAAATGCATGGATAAATACATATTCATATTCATATATGTAAATAGACACATGGATGGATACAGTTCTAAGGTTATAAGATACATACATACATAGGTACTAAATATAGATATGTGTGTACACATGGGTTTCTATGCATACATATACTTCCTAGCTGTTTCCTTTGAGAGAGCCTAAAAGCCGTGACTTACTAGTAACAGCAAGCAAACCATACCGTTTCCCAATAAGACAAGTCAACACTCTTTGGAGAAATGCCTAATTCTAGAGCTGAGTCAGGAAAGACTCAAGATGAGACTCAAGTGTTTTGTGGATCCAGAAAGTAAAGAAGAGCTTTAAAAGAGAAAAGATAAGGCTGTATCAAAGGTTTCAAAGGCCCAAATAAAAGAACTCCCAATGTCCCACACAGGAATAATTTGATCAATAAAATAAATAATAATAGTATTGGATTATAACTCAAAGAATAAAATAACCAAAAACATACTTATGTATACATTAAAAAATTGAATTAAAAATGTAGGAGAAGGGAGAGCTCTTTGTCACAGAATAATGTCTAATCATAAATGTAGAGAAATAAAAATAATATAATAACAAATGAGGGAAATAGAAAATCACCATTAGAACTGTTGACATAAAAAATGCCCAAACCTGTAGAGAATTCTTAGAAGAATTTATTTGAGCCAAACGGGCAACATGTGCCAGGGAGCAGGATCTCAGATACTCCAGCATATAATAGTTTTGCAGCTTCCTTTATGTGTCTGAAATTGAGGAGATGTAAGAAGGATCGGAAAAAGCAAAGTGGGGATTGGATTACAAGATAGTTAACAAGATTAAATGCTCTCTTGAGGGTAAATACTAGCCTTTTCTTCCAGGGTTATTACTTCTGGTATTTCAAAGGTGTCTAAATGTAGATGCACAAGAACAATGGACAGGGCTGGCTTAAAACCTTTTACTAAAGAATTATAGGCCTCATACGGCATGACTACCCAAGATGACCTGCTCAGTTAGGAATTGTGATCAGATCACCTTGTGAGGTTACTTTGCATAGAACCCCTTTTTATGTCCACAGGACTATGCAGTTATAATTGTACAGGCAAGATCTACTAATGAATGCTCAAATTAGTATGTGAAATTTTAAGGAGAAATAGGGTATTTGTATGGCCTGAACGTATCTCCCCTACAAAAATCTTTTTTTTTTTTTTTTAATTATTGTGATGGTTTTAACATGTGTCTATAAATTCTTTGGTAATCTTCCTCCTACGAGATAAAACTTAACTCTTCATTCCTTGAGTGTTGTCCAGGTTAGTGACTTGCTTCTAATTTATAGTGTAAGAAAAAGGGAAACATTGTAACTTTATATTGAAGAAAAGTAGCAGACACACCTTACCCTAGTGAGTGTGGTTAACATAACCAATATTAAGGCATATTTATGTCATGTACCTTGTGGTTTGATGAGATAAGCATATCACCTTTATAGCATTTGTTCAGAAAATCCATAATCTCAGTTTAATCACGAGAAAACATCAGACAACCCCTAATTGAGGGGTGCCCTACAAATTACCTGTCCAGTACCCTGTGAAACTGTCAAGCTCGTTTAAAACAAGGGAAATTTGAGAAACTGTCACAGCCTAAGAAGACATAGCAATGAAATATAATGTGGTATCCTGGATGGGATCCTGAAACAGAAAAAAAGACATTCATTCAGAAACCTGGGAATTCCAAATAACTTCTACACTTTAGTTAAAAGCATTGACCAAGGTTAGTTTCTTAGTTTGTATAAATGTTCTGTGGTTATGTTAGATACGAACATAGGAAAAAGCTGGGTCAAGAGTATATTGAAACTCTGGACTATCTTTGCAGCTCTTATGCAAAGTTAAGAATTTTTCAAAATAAAGGGTTTTTTTTAATGGGATAAGAATTTTCTCCAATGGTAAGCTCTAATAACACAACATATAAACACATACATTGGCTGTTGTGTTGCTTTCTTCAAAGGCTCATACATCAGTGAAGCTTTATACCATGAATATATCGTATGGAATTTATAGCTGATTATGCTTTTGTGATCTTGAAAAGTTGGGACATATACTTCATTGGGAGGCAAATCAAAAGCTTTTTATGATTTTCTTTCTAACAGAAAAATGTGATGTGATGTGTCATTTCTCCTCTTCATCTTTATAAGTAACATAACTCATCTGAATTTGGAGGGATTTGTTGTGCTGGTTAATATGGCTGATGCAACACTGTAAAAAAAAAAAAAAAAAAAAAAAAAAAAAAAAAAACTTAGAAAAGAACAGTGGGTTCATGAGAAATATCACAAATGGGTCACTTCAGCTTGTTTATAGAACATCACTGATGTTGCATTTTTTTTGGTCTTCATCTCATCACCATTGTGTTATCATTGTCTTATGTGTAAAAATGCACAGTGTGAGGCCATGAGGTACTAAGAGTCCTGCCCTTTGTCGAAAATGTGTCGTCTTACTAGGGGAAAGATACAAGCAGCGTAGGGGAAGATGTGCCTAACTCAGAGGGGAGGCAGAGACATGTCTAAAAATGATGTATAAAATTTTACTAGTAAAGTGGGAGAAAATATCCCATATAAAAGAAATAGCGGGTACAAAGTTGTAGGAGTAAAAGTCCGTTGACTGCTTGAAAATGTTTTGATGAGGTAGGTGGTAGACAACAGTGTTTGTAACTCAAGCTATGGAGTATGACAAACTGTGGTCAAGTCTCAATGCTACCACTTCTAGCTGCATGACTTAGATAGCTCATATAAGCTTCTTGGACTTCAATTTCCTCACCTGTCACCTGCTAGAATATGGAGCTAATTACGGTACCTACATCAGGGAGCTATTTTGAGGATTAAATAATATTAGCAATGCAAAGTGTTCAGCATAGTATGTAGCACACATATTTACTACTTCGACTATGAGTATTTTTTATTCTGAGAAATTTTCCTAGAGGAGAGGATTTTTAAAGAATGTGTAAGAGTTAATCAAGGGTAGAAGGAAAGTATATTGCAGGCAAGGGAACAGTATTTCAAAGGCACAAACATGTGAAACAGACTGTGTGGGAAGGATGCACAAACCTGTAGTGTTAGAGTCCAAAGGGCAAGGCACTAGAGGTTACTGTATGCCCGCTAAGAAGACTAGCATTTTCTATACACAACTAACCATGCTTAAATTACTTTGAGGAACAGGAAAATGATGATGTTTCTTTTAAGGGTGTTCTGAAAAGATGAATTTGAAGAGACAAGATTAAAATGGAAATCCCATTAGGAGGGTTTGAGGAAAATCTGCATGACCAAGTGACCATGAGATTCAGCAACGTGGGAAATGTTGGGAACTGGCACGAGCAGACCCCTGAGGTGGTGGGAGAGACCTGAGACCCGAGGGGGCGGGACACTAGTGTAGATACATAGTGTCGATGGTGAACACAGGCAGGTCTTTCAAGCAGCAAGTTTGAAAAGAAGAGAATAGAGAAGGACACACAATCGGGAGAAATGTTTGCCTCCCTCTATTTTCATTTTCATTGTTTAAATCAAGAGACTTGAGAAAATAAATCAACACAGTGAAGGGGAAGAAATGGGGAAGACTGGGAAACGATGAGGTGGTCCCAGACTAGATGAAGGAGAAGGAGGTCACAGCACAGACAGGGTGAGGCAAAAGTAGGTTTACAGTTGTGAGTGTGCAGAACAGAGTTTCTTCTTCTATTATATTTACTCAGTATTGTGTTATTTCCCACACAAACAACTGTAAACTTACCTTTGCCCCGCCTGTGTGTCCTGTCCTCCTCTCACTGAGATGAGATCATTTTCACAGAGAGCTGCCAGGACTATGGCACAGGGGTAGTCGTGGTTTTCATAGCACATTTCCCTCGAGTAATTCAGGTTGCAGGCAATATGCTATCTCACTTATATATCTGGCATTTATATAAAAGAGCGAAGATTCTCGTTTTTTATTTGAGATCATTGAAATCCAGAGTGGTTGAGCGATTATAAAGCTGAACCAAAATTTAAATCCACATCTTACTTTTTTACTGTTTTTACTTAGAGTGGGCTGTCTCCTATGCTTTCTAAATCAAAACACAGAGGACAGTTATATTACAGCACTGTATATATTCTGAATTCCCTTTGGTATGGGCTTTTTCCCATTAGTTACTAAATATTCATCTTATAACAGGAACCAAGCATCTAGTTTACATGAAACTCTAATTTCATCTGAAGTGAAGCAAAAAAAAAACAAAAAAAAAACCTGCATTTTTTATCATAATGAATGTTTCTATGACTCAGTTAATTCCCTAATGGGAACAATTGTGTTTCAGTCGAATAACACAAGAGAGATATAATATAACATAAAGGTTTTTAGACCTAGAAAAAAAAAACATACAAAAACAAAACTATTCATTACTAGTGTCTCTAAGAAACCATTAATTTCGTTAATGGGATTTTAAGGGACAATAATATAAGGAAAACTTATCCCTTCAACGTAATTTGGCATTCTAGTTTTTCAATAGGTTTCTTTTCCTCTCTAACTTGTTAGCATTTTCTGCTAACCTAGCCTTGTGGCAAATATTATTTACCTTGGTGCACAAAGTCCCCTTCTGAAGGACATTTAAAGCCTGTCAGAGCTTAGGTTTAAACAAGATCTTACAAGAGCATGAAAGTGAACATTTCGGGTACTTCTTAGGGATGTCAGAAGTTGGTGTAAATGCAACAGTTGGTAAGTGCCCTGGAGCCTCCCAAACCAGGAAGCACCAAGCGGCCATTCACTCCCCCAGAGTCCGGCTCCTTCCAAGAACATCCCTCCTGCCCCCATTTCCTGCACGGGCTGTAAAGATGCTTGAGTGACAACTCTTGAATCTCTTGAGAGATGTAGAAAATGAAACACCACATGCCATTAATCAGCTGAAGTTAGGAAATTACTTTGCACATTTTGGGGCGCCAGCTGTCATATAAAAATACAGCTTTTATGGCCTGTATGCAAACCCAGAAATGAGCCCTCCAATTTACATGTCTACAACCCCAATTTGACCTTGGAAGTACTGGATTTATTAAAAATGTTTGTAGAAGGGTGAAAAAGTCAGACTTAAACATTTTTTTTTTATTGTTGAAAGTATTACAGATGCCTCCCTTTTTCCCCCCATTGGCCCCCTCCTTTCTGCCCCCACCCCCTTCCTGCCTTCCCCAGCCTAGTGTCCATGTCGATGGGTTGTGCATATATGCGTATAAGTTCTTTGGTTTATCATTTCCCACTCCTTCCACCACCACCCCGCCCCATCCCTCTGAGGTTTGTCAATTTGTTCCCTACTTCCATGATTCTGGATCTTTTTTTTGTGGTACATTTACACAATGGAAGATAAACATTTTTGAAAGGAAACATTTTTAAAGGATACTGAATTGCTGTCTTGCAAGCAATCATGAGGCTGAACGGGATTTTGCCCAGAACAAAAGAAGAAAAAGTCCTCCCTCCAAGAAACTCTTTATGAGATTCAACAGGCTAGTAAGGGATATTGTTTCTATTTGTATATCAAGGTTTTATAGCAACACTGGGATATTAATAAAAATCAACATCTTTGATCATTTCTCTAGATAGTTCATCTGTTTTAACCCAGAAGCCCTGCAATTCGGGTTGTAAAATCACAGAGGCAAAATAGTAAGAGGAACTGTCTTGAAAAACAGTCATTTATGCTTTAAGAAGAGACTCGATTCTGAATCACTGTGTTGTGTAGGTCCAGAAAGAAACAGCAAAGCCATCCTGCAAAGAAGCTAAGAGAATTCTGCCTTAATTTACTCTGGTGACCAAGAGGAGCTCCTTTCTCCAGTCGAATGTAATGTGATTGTCTTCACATGCTGAACAGTCAACAAATACTTGTCAGTAGCATTCACCCACAGACCTGTGCACATTTTTCAGACTAGTAGGGACTGGATTTTAAAATGAGAACTCTTGCCCTGGTTGATTTGGCTGAGCGGTTAGAGTTTCGGCCTGCGGTCCAGAGAGACCCAGGTTCGGTTCCTTCTAAGGGCACGTACCTCAGTTGCAGTTTGTCCCTGCCCCTGGTTGCGTCGTGCGGGTGGCAACCACTCTATGTGGGCCTTTCACGTCGATGTTTCTCTCTCTCTCTCTCTCTCTCTCTCTCTCTCCCCCCCCCCCACTCTATCTGAACAACAAAAAAAGAGGAAAAATGTCCTCGGGTGAGGATAAAAAAATAAAATAAAATAAAATTAGAACTCTTCCCCAAGTCTGAATGCTTTTTACATTGTTTTCTTTTAGAACAACCACCCCAAAAATTACAAAATTTTTTATTTAATGTGATTCTTCAGGTTAGTTCTTTGTTCCAGCATTCAAAAAGGAGCTGAAACTGAATACTGTTTGAATATTTTAACAGAAGAGAGCACAGGCTAAAATATGACGATTTAAGCGATGAGGCAGAACAGGGGTGTCACGCGGAGCAATTACACCCAGCTCGGGCGAAGCTCAAGGGGAGCACAGGCTTTCAGCGCCCAATGGGTAATGATATCTGAGGAAGACAGATGCTGAGCCAGAGAACAGCACTGAGCTTAGATGATTTATAGTTCTTAAAGCTCAAGGTTTGAAAATTTCTTCTTCAATTCCAGTTTCTTTTTTGAAAATGTGTGGTTTAGCCATGTGAGTCTAACACTTCTTCCTTTGTACTGTCCTTTACATTTGTTTTTGTTTTGTTTTTTCAGCATAAAAAATAAAATCTTGGGGTTCTCTGTATTATGTCCCCTCCATTCAAGAATCATGATCTTTGAATTAGATTTGCAATTAAGATTGCTATATGACATGTCTGCTTTTGTGGTATAGTATAAAGGTCTTAAATTATTATCCAGTCCTTAAAGTCCATATTATTCACTCATTGCCATCAAGGTAAATTTAATCTTGGAAAATCTCTGCTTACACTCAAGGAGGGGAAAGAATTTGGATGAAAAGTAGAATACCATTTTATCACATATTAAAGAAACTTTAGAGTGACTTCAAAATACCCTGTTTGAGTCAACCTCCTCAGACCTTCCACCTCCTACCGCCTACACACACACACACACACACACACACCCACACACGCACATCTTGTTTTTTTCCTCTTTTTATATCTTAATTATAATCATGAAATAGGGAAGGAGAAATGATCAAGGTCATGGTGATTAATAGCGGTGAAGTAAGGATTAAATGTTTTAGCTCAACTGCATTATCTGCCCTTTTTGAAAAAAAATTACTGTATTATAATAAGCACATAGAGACATTATGGTTAATTTTTACAAACTGAACACAAGCAGCACACAGATCACAAAATACAGAAGCCCGCTTAGAAGTCCCTTCTCCACACACCCTCCCAGTTATTACGCTTTACCCCCATCCCTAACTAAGCAGCACAGAAACTATTGCCTGTTTTTTAACTTTTGTAGAAATGGAACCTTCCAGAATGTACTCTTTTGTTTTGTCTGGTTTCCTTCACTTAACATTATGTTATGAAATTCACAACTTCTGTTCAGAAAGGGGCTCCCTTCCTGCTTGTGGAAGATTCTACTTAGTGGCTTAGTAGAGAGATCTGGTCTATTGACCATTTGAGTAGGCATGCACCTTGCTGTATTGTAAGTGGCTCTTCTGCATATCTATGGAGCAGCGATGCCTCTTGCTCAGGAAGACAGTGCGCAGGGTCCTGAAGAACCTTCAGAGTCATCTAAAAGAGCTTCTCGTTTGCTCTTTGCTCGTTTACCATGCAATGACCAACTCTGTGCTGAATTCTAATGTATTCATTCACAAACAGTTCTTGTGTTTTTACTCTCTAGATTCTAGAGTCTAGAAGGTGCTATAAAAGTAAATTAAAAAAATGGAATCTGGCCCCTACGGTGCTTACAAGCTTTGGGGAATATAAGTAACTCTAATACAAATTAGAATAACTTATATGGTGATTATTTTTTTATACTGGTAACCTATATATGTTAAACATTATATTCTGAGGTATTTGATTAATATTATAAAACTTTATGTCTGAATTTATTCTAGGCATTGCATCAGTGAGGTCATCAATAGCAGACATATGTTCAGATTAAATGCCATACACTTAAATTTTATTCTCTTCTGTAAATCTCGGGACACCTGTGCCTCACACAAACATATTTATCTAATTAATAAATAGATATTTCCTGCTTGTCTCTCCACCCTTCAGGATACAGTATGCGTAAAATCCTTTCTTTCACTTCCTAGTCATCTGCTGGAGAGTTTAGTTCTGCCACCTGATCAGTACAATTATTTATTCAGCTAACATTTGTTCAGCTTACTTTGTGTCAAATATTGTGGCAGGCCCTGCATATGAAAGGCCCCTACACTATTCTTGTCCTCCTAGAGTTTAAAGTCTCAGGAAAGAGATACAGTCTTTAAGTGGTCACATGCTATAATTTCAAATAATGCTATATGTAGCAAATTTAATAGTGTCCCCCCAAAACTCATGTCCACCCAGAACCTCAGAATGGGATCTTTTTTAGAAATCAGATTTTTGCAGGTAGAGTCAGTTAAGATCACGCTGGTTTAGGGAGAGCCCTAATTTCAGTGTTTGGTGCTTTTGTAAGAGAACAGAGAGAGACTCAGAAAGAGAGACAGAAACACACAGGCAAGAAGGCGTTGTGATGACAGGGGCAGATATTGAAGTGATGCAGCCGCAAGCCAAGAAACACCAAAGATCGCCGAGAAGCTTGGTAAAATCAAGGCAGGATTCTTCCCGAGAGCCTTCAGAGAGAGCATGGCCTTTCTGGTGCTTTGATTTAGGAACTCTAGCCCCCAGAACACTGAGAGAATAAATTTCTGTTGTTTTAAGATACAAATCTTATAGTAATTTGTTACAGCAGTCCTAGGAACCTAATACAATATGTATTAGATTGAATCATAAGAAATTGCCTATTTTTGACTACTTTGACTTACATAAATAGCAATATGGTCCGACCCAATATGCCCTGAGAAAACCTTGTTGGTCAGAGAAAGCTGCTCTGAAGAACTGCTAATGGAACTAAAATCAGAACAGTAGACGTTAATGAAGAATAAGAAAGAGGAAGAGAGGAGCTCCGAACAGAGGGCCTGGCATGTGCAAACCTTCTGAGGCAGAGGGTCCAGACAACTTTGAGGAACTGGACAAAGATGATGTATCTGGAATATAGTGTAAGCATAAGGACAGGTGAGGCTGGAAAAGTAGGGAGTAGCCGAATCGGGTGTTAATTAGAAAGACTGAGAATTTTATTTTAAGAGCAATGGAACACCATTGAAGGATTTAAGCCAGAAGGTGAGACTATTCTTAGGACCTATAACAGGGTGAGACTATAACAGGGTGGAGAACAGATCGGAAGGAGCCAAACCAGAGGGGAGACCCTGGAAGGGAGTACGGGAGCCGGGTGGTATCTGACTGGGGAAGCCCTGGTGGGCATGGACAGAATGGACAAGCATGGACGGTTTTAGAAAAGAGCCTCCGGTTTTTGTTTTGATGACATGTCCTGATTAATATACCAGTTGCTCTTGTGTCTTTTGAAGATATTTAATTCTCATAAAATATGCATACCAGTCTTGGAATCTCTAGGACCCCAATGTTGACTAACAGAGTCAAGTGTCACCATTCTGCTGCCCACGATGTCTCTGAAAGTAGAAGTAACACCGTCACTTCTTTCTTATTTCTCTCTTTGCTCCTCACCTTGTGCTCCCAGCACTTTGTTTCCATCTTGGCTCGGGTAGACTGGAACAGAGCTATTCTGTTTCATTGTCATTATCTGTTTATATGACCATCTATTTGTTAGAGTGTGGACTCCGCCAGGACAAATGCTATGTCTTAGTTATTTTTCTATCCCCAGAACTTAACAACAAACCTGGCATATGGGATTTGATTTATAAGTGATTGCATCAATGTATAAATAAATGTGTCAGCAAATGCATGAACTAAACACCTTATTTCTGCTCTATCTTCTCAGCCTGTCATTGGCCTTATGTAGTTGTCTCTCTTTCTGGTCTGACTTAACTTATTAACTGGTTTTTCCTTTTCTGTATACTCTGCTTACCCTGACACATATTTTCTCCTAGCTTTGTGAATGAATTTTTGGAAAATAAGTATCTTCTTCATGACTATCTTTGTTTATGTATGGAACCCTTTTTCTAATTGACTGCATCTCAGGGACATGCTAATCATTTTTGTTTTGTGCCTCTGGGAGCTAATTCTTTATCACTGTCATCATCGTAACCATCAAATTACTGGGAATGTGCTGTGCTCAGTGTTCCACTCAGGGAGGGAGGCGATGAGCAGCAGCGGTCATTTCCCTAAATGAGATTACTTCCTACGACAGAAAACCGAAGACAAGCCACAGAATTAAATAAGACATACAGATGGCTTAGGTAAAATGTTGATATTATATAAAACAAAAATGTTACAATGAGAGAACAGTTTTGTAATAGAATGCAGGAAAAAAGGCACATTTCTCTGAACTAGAAATGAGGCAAATAATCTCACTCTGAGCTCACGACCAGTTGGACAACTGAGCCATATATTGTATTAAAATTGGGGTGTCCCCCCAAAATGCAGCCTCATGTTTTCTCTGGTCAGTTGGGATAGTGGGTACAAGACAAGAGTCATCACTGTCTTCCTGTTATAAGAACTCTCATGCTGATCTTTCCACAAACACAAGACAAATTGTAATTATAGAGGAAAAGCTTCCTCAACAAGGGATAAGAAGCTGATGGCTTTGAGACCGTCTTCCCTAACCCCACTAAAAGACTTCCATAATTAGATGTGGTTATCGAAAAGGTGCAGTGTGTGGATCAGGAGAGGAGGGCTGGGGGTGGGCATGGAGAGGTCAGGGAGGGGGAACAGTCGAGAGAAGTGAGGAGGGCTTCCAGAGACACCAGCGGTGGGGCGGGAAAGTGTAGAAGCCACTACCTCATTGTTCAGGTGGGAACTCTGCAGCCAATTCCATCCGTACGGTGTCTCCTGAGCTCAGCATTGTTTCCAGTCTGTGATGTTAAAACCTCTTCCTTGAAACCCCACCTGATAGGAAAATACAAGCACACACACATCCATCCATACCATTTGCTTATCATTTCTTACAAAGATGACTTCTAACAGCACGTAATATAATAATTCCCAAACATCTTTACAACCACGTAGAAAGCTTTCCTGTGTTGTTTCCATTTTGAGCTTTTCTTCTTAATCTGCTGCAATAAATGACCAATTTTCTTGACATTTTCCCTCTTTTCAAATATTACCACTTAGGATTTTCACTTATTTCTTTATTCTTTTAATTTTTCATTCTAGCACACTTTTATAAAACAAATGTTATTGTAAAACTATGCTAGTGATAAATAAGTCAACAATAAAAAATGTTTGGTATAAAAGGGGGTTACATTTGGGAATAAAATCACATACTTTTTTTTTCTAATTTGGGGTGGGGGTAGTTTTTTGTCTAGTTGAGTTTGGGTTTTCCTGGTGCTCAGTTTGAGCTCAGAGAGCAATGCAGGGCAGGGGACAGAGTGTACTTGGTAGTTCTTTGCTGCCATCTACTGTTTCTTCATGTAACAACTCATTGTTTCTATGATTCAAAAATATAATCATCTATGACACATACTATAGTTTCCCCCTTTTTTTCTTCTTTCTATTTTGTCTTTAGTTAAAGCAAAGTGAAGCGAATGCAGACACCAAAGAAAAGCTCCCTCTACGCCTTCGCATCTTTGAGAAATTTCCAAACAGACCGCAAATGGTGAAAATCTCAAAGCTTCCTTCAGATTTCACAGTTCCTAAAATCAGGTATTCAAGTATTTCTTTGTTTATCTCAAATGCACTCATCTTAAATCTGACTCAGCCCCTCTTCCAAACTCATGTGGATGTGGCCTGTTTTATTTTTCAACTTTTCCTGTATGTGTGTACTCTTTCTACCTCTGTTTTATAAACCACTGACCCCTTTGAGCAGCACAGTCAGAGCCATGTCCTCTGACAAATGTATTAGCCTAGACAGGAAGGCCTCTACCCCCACACACATACCCCCAATCCCTCCCCCACACCCCGCTTCTCCCTGAGGTGCTTCTCAGCGCTTTGACTTCCTAGGCAACCGGTGAAGGTACAGAGATTGCAGAGATGCCAGATAGACATAGACCTCTGACCATCAACCGTGTAAGGATAACATTTTTAAGTCAACAGAGAAACGCCACTGGCTGGGTTTCCGTACTATGGTAACAGTGTTTGTTTAGAATGCCATGTCTGATTACAATGTAATTTGCCTTCCACATTTTGAAAGAAAAAATGTAGCATTACCCACTCACACCAATTTGAGGTTCTACCACTTTGCCCTCCAGATAAGCACTTGCTTAGAAGATGCTTTAAAACACTTATTTTTAAAATATAGAAATCAAATTTATCCTGTTATAGCTCAAAAATTACAACCAGAATACTATGAAACATGACATTCTTATGTAACTAGTTTTTAAAACAATTCTATGGGGCAGTTATAAAAGTATGAGACTAGATATGGTGCAATATTATTTAAAGTTCAAATAAAAATATATTTGCATTTCTGATTTTTAAATCATTTAAAACCTGAAAATATGGAGTATAAAAGATGTAAATTAAATTCAAGATTAATGGTTACTTGAAAAGATGTTATTTGAATTATGGCCATCAAGTCTTAGAAGGGGGACAAGTATCTTATTACCATAATAAGATTCCAAAATACTATGAATTGCTGAACATTATTACTTAAAAGTTATCTCAGGGACATTACTTGTTTTTAAGCAGGAACAACTAAGATTTAGGAACTTTCTCTAAACTCACTACTTTGGCAGTGAATCTCCACACCACTCCTGGTGTGACATATCTTGTTGACCACAAACATCGACAGTGCGTTCTTGTAGCTTAAGCACACACATCGCTGCAAAATGCCATTAGTTGCTCCATTTCATGAGTCATGCTTGATGTATGTATACTTCCTTTGCAAAGGGAAAGTTTTATGAAGCAGTTTATTGATCGCCAGCAGCAGGACACTTGTTGCCTCTTGAGAAGCCTCCCATCGGCCTCTTCCTCGTCCTGTGATCACTCCAAACGGTCTGCCATCGAGGACAACAAATACATTGACCAAAAAGTAAGGACCACTGTCTCAAATAACCAAATCTCTAAGCATGTATGTTAGAGAACAAAACTCCATAACTGTGGAGTTTGCATATCGAATGTCTCAGGAGAATAATGAATAATGAAGACAATTTTATCTGTAGAAGAAATCGTTACGCCTAACACTTTTAAATTTATAAACGTAACTTTTGGATTTCTACAAGTGGCCTTTTGAGCCATGCCAGGCATGTGACTCCGAATATGCCAAGACCTTCCTCGCACCTGCATGTGCTCTCATGCAGAAGGAAGAGCGCTCACCTCTCAGGCTCAGCCCAGGGTTCACGCTCACCTGTGTGTTGTCTCTGCAGGAAACCATGCTGATTTCAGTTGTTCTACTCCAGGGAGAATGACCAGAGCAGGTTTCTTTAAAATCGGTCAGAATAACTACCAGTTACTGAGAGCTTAGTCAGTGGCAGGAATTTTCCCTGGACACATTATTTTACTCAGGCTCTGATTTACCTGTTTCTTTGTCACTTGAAAAGTGATAGGGAATTTTTTTTTCTCATATTCCACTGTTAGAAAAAGAAAGATCAATGATGAAAGGAGATGAAAGATTAGAGTTTACAAAGGCATTTAATTTACTTGCAAGTATTTCCCTTGGTCCTAATTATTTTTTATTCTTTTAAATCATCACTGCCCTTTTTCTACTGCTTATAATCAAATAGATATTTCTCTATCATCATGTGTAAATAAAATATCTACTCTTTCATCCTTCAAAATTCTGTATTTCTCCCTTCTTATCCCCCTACCCCATAAGGTTATATTTTCAGAGTACCTTTGCTTTTCTCCTCTCCTTCCTTTCCACCATCCCCTCCCCAAACTTGAATTTCTTCCCCTTATCCACCCCCTACCAATTCCCCTGTTCTCTGCTTTAGATTAGTGATCTTGTTCTCAATTATTATCATCATAATTTGCTTTATAATATGTCTGCTCTTGTTCAAGGATTTTTATTTGTTCATTTTCTTTTAATCATTAACTGATATTGGTCTTCTATGTTATCGATTCCAAGATTGTAGATGGCAAATCTGAGGCCAATGTCTTCTTTTTTCCCCACTTATAATTAGGTGTTTTTGTTCTTGTTGTTGGATGGTTGGTTAGAGTTCAGAATCTTTACTGGGATATACTTTGTATGTCTTTTATCACTTTAACTGTCCAAACTGGGGAGTCTTTTCAGTTTGCAGACTAAGATATTTGTCAGGAAATTTTTCATTTATTATTTGTTCAATTATTGCTTTTCCACCTACTCTTTTTCTTCCCCTCCTCGTTTTCCCTTATGACTGGCATCTCTCTATTTTTTTTTTCTATGCTTTGAACTATGTGTTCAGCTTGATCTCCAAGGTCACTGATTTAGTCTCAACTAAGATCACCATTTACTTCTAAATTTTGAGTGAAATGTTATGATGTGTGTGTGCACACACATGCACACCAATATCCTCAACTCACCTTAAAGACTTAAACTCTTTATTATTATTATTATTATTATTATTATTATTATATATACCACCTTTATTTTCCACAGTTATATTTCACTCAATAATGTATACCAGGCATGGACACAAAAGTTCCTATGTCAGCCAATAACTGGGTGAGAGGGTAAATCAAAGGCCTGATTTTGTGCAATCAATCTGAAATTACATTTTACATAGTAGGAACACGTGTTTATTTTCTAAAATTCGTTTTAAAAGACTTTGAACCAGTGTGCAGTGAACCCCCAGGCTGGCCGCGCAGTGACCAGCTCTCTCCAGGAAGAGTGTGGACAGCTGATAGCATTTATGCCCAAAGTGGCAAATGCAGAACATGCTTTCTTAAGTCACTGGAGACATTTTCCTGCTGGAAACACAAAATTAAAGCATAGTCTGGGAAAATTTATTTTCTCTCTAAGAGGAAACATGATGCTTCTCAGATTTTTGAACATCGTATTTTGAACTAGGTGAGGAAGACCATTTAAAGATTCTTGGCAGCTGTGGGGGTGGGGGTGAAGCCCAAGGAGAATTCGGGCGCCCTCCGCGTGCCCGCCATCCCCCCTCCCAGGTGCTCTCCGAGAACTTGGAATGCCATCCTGATTTCTTTATGTCCTTATGGTTTTGTGGTTTTTTATTTTAATCTTCTCACTTATCAGTTCTATTTAAGTAACCAAAAGGAGGATGGCACAGTTGTATTCTGTAATCTTTCGCTTGAACCTCCCTCATGATCTCCTAAAGTACAGTGAACTAGCAATACACTGCTCCTCCGTGGTGTCCACGTCACCCAGCACCTGCAAGAAACTAAAATTGTTGAAAGCTGCCAGCAGTCCCCAAGGCCAGGTGACTGAAACACGCAGTACATGATCTAACACGAGGAAAATGATCAGGGATGGTTAGGCGGCCCTTCATTCCCATGTGAGCCTCGTTGGCCCACGTGTAGATTTAACTGCAGATGGAGTAATACTGTTTGTCCCTCACAGCATCCATGATCTGGCTGAATGCCCCAGGGCAGAGAGTGAGATGTGGAGAACATGTGTTCTCTTCATCTCGGCGGCCGCTACCCTGTCATGGCAGCCGCAAGAAGACGTCCCCCAGTGGCCACCCATTCTTTGACTTTATTTAGGTCACCAGAAAAGTAAACTTAACAGTCTCTTTCAGGATCCACTGTTTCTGCTTCAGCTCCCACCAGTTCCTGGGTTTCTTCATAAATGCTTAGGACTCTGCATCCTTGAGTACTCTTGGCCGGGGAACCCAACACAGACGATCCCACCCAGTGAACTTCAGTGGTGAGGAGTCCCAGGAAGCAGAAGTCAAGGACAACGTAGTCTGGTATTTGTATTTTTAATATGGCAAGCCTTTTTTACTTTTACTAAGAAACCTTTTGGCTGCTTAAAAGCAAAAATATATGAACACCAACAAAAATCCTGAACAAAGATTAGCTCCTTTGATAAAGAATCAGGAGGTGTCCACTGCAATCCCTGTTGTTTTTTTGGAAATGCCAGTCATTGTCAGATGGACACATGGATGGCACAGTACTTCACTTTATGTGAAAAAATTCTTCCAGCACCATGCAATACCAATGGAGGCTGTTTTCCCTCCAAGAGTGGTAAGAAATAAAAAGAAAATGAGAGCCTGGCTTCTCAGTGATTCTTAATATGACAAAGGAACAATAAAATAAAGCTTTTCCCTTAATAACTGCCGGTAAGAGGAAACTCCACTACACTAGAGGGAAGCACTTTTCTCTTGCCAGGGAGAACACTGAGTCCCAGAAACCCGAAGATCACAAGTTAAGCTGGGGGGTGGGGGGAGTGCATGAGCAATGCAGGGAACACAAAAGCACATGTTAGGCAAGGTTTTCTCAGAGTAATTACCCTGGGTTTGAACAACCATAAGCAATTCCCATGGCAAACTCACTTTGCAGAGACCATGCTTTTAAAAATAGCCCTGTTCGATTAGCTTTATCACATGGTTTAAAATACCTGTCCTTCGCTCTGTAAACAATAAGCAAACAAAAATGTAAAATCCCTAAGCCATTGTTGTGACCTGTCTAGATCCTAAAGAAAGGATAAACTTGCATATCTTGAGAGGAGTTTTTCTAGTTTCTAGGCAGGAGGAAATCAGTCAATGGTTTTCTACCTATTTTTTCTCCTTACTATTGAAGGTAAGCCCTCAGTTTCTTAGGTAGAGTGCTTGCTGATAGACTGTGGTGTGAACTTGGCTTTCCAATAATTCTAGTTAACATAAGCAGCCCAGTCAGTCCTCAGGAATGAATCATCTCATCCAAGTCAAGATCTCTACCCTTGCTGGATCTAGGCACTGACAATGTTCTTTAGCTGAGCTAAGTGATCTTTCTGTCCTGCTGCCCTGGATGATGTGCCATTTCTGGGGTCAGAATCCACAATGGTCTGAAGAACATGAGTAAACCTCAGAGCTGTATCAGCCTGAGACAGATGGACAGATGAGGGCTTCCCCAGCCAACTCCTATATAGTACCGGAACCCGCATGTTTAAGAAGAGTGAATATTTCTCAAATATTCTGTTCTCTCTCCCTTATTATTAGTGGACATTTGGTCCATGGGCAAAGTTCCATGAAATTTGGTCCTGTCCAAAATCTCCATAGAGACATTTGATCCATACAGTTAATATGAATCTCACTATTCTGCAACATTCGAATCCTGACCCGTCTACCGAACCCTATGTGCTATTACCAGCTAGGCTACCAAAGCAAGTTATTATCGACAAAACAACCACAGCACAATTATTGGAACAATAAAACATGATAGTATCTTTATGGATAAATCCTGTAAACCAAAAGTATAAGTAAACCTTATATTTGAACCCAGTAACATTTCTCTAAGTGTGGACATTTTGACAGGATCAAATATTAAGGACCATTTGGCGTGGACCAAATGTCTCCTTGGCCATTTTGCACAGGACCAGATGTCCTGCAAAGCTCTCTTACCTGCCTCCTTTCTAGGAAGCATACAGCACATTCCAGATTAAGTCTTCACAATTAATAGCTCTGCATGAAAAAAAGTAAGGAGGAACATGAAAAAAAGGAATTACTGTATTTTGTTTACCCTTTTCATTTGCATGTGTCTTCGGTAGTCACTGAGTCATTCAACAAACATTTACAGAGTGCCTGTTACTCATCTTGCACTCTTCCGGGCTGTGGGATTCAACGGTGGCCTCTAAAAGCGTAGAATCTGATGGGGAGAAACACATGTAAACGGATGAAAGTGAGAAGTATGCGAGGAGCCAGGCACCTGTAAGTCTTGAGGAGAAAGGACAAGGAGCGGTACAGGAGGAAGGTGCTCCAGGCAGAGAGGGGGGCATGTGGAAAGACACGAAAGCACAATATGCTGGACATAACTGATTGTGAGAAGCAGAGTAGAATAATGATGAAGTGATGTAGCTTCCAATCCCCACCTATAAAATAGAAATAATTCTCATTTTAAGGGTTTTTTATTAGAATTAAATACTATATGGTAAATGCTTAACATCACACTGGCATAGCATGTTATGTGCCCATCATACCAGGTAAGAAAGGTTACTGATATTAAATCATACCATGAAGTCAGACTCAGCAAATAGACTTATATGAATCAATCAAGACAAATAACCTTACTTGAACAAATTAACCTTCAGCTGTATGACAGTCTAGTTGAGCACAATATATTAAGTTCGGATTTATTTTCCTTATTGTCCATGAGTCTGATTTTTTTTTTTAAGTCTACTCTTTAGTGATATTTTGGTTACTGCCCCCATTGCCTATCTAGTGTCTTAGACTCTCAAAAAAGTAAATTAAATTGTTCTGGAAAGATTTATTCTTCACAAAGCCTTGTTGATTGCCATTCAGCACTTTGTAATTTTCTATGTGATTATAGAGTATTTGATGATTTGTTCCAGTAACTCCACACACAGAAAGTTATTCAGCCTGGTCTGTAATTTCCAGGGTAAACGTTTACTTACTGGAAAAAAAAAAAAGAGAGAGAGAGAGAGAGAGAGAGAAAACAGCCTGTTTTTATCTTTAGAGCTTTTGCTCTTCTGAAAGAATTTTCTAAAGTAATAGCTTAGCATCTCTGCAATGCCATTCAGGACATTTCTCTGGGAGAAGAGTGGGGGGTTATGTGATACGACCACCTACCCAGGGCCTGCGAAGATATGATGTAGTGTGGTCCCGGGGAGGGAAGAAGTGGTGTCCCTCAGACCAAATATGAAAAACCTACGTATGCACTTCTCTCTTTAGTATAAAAATGTTTTAGTATTTAATTGATCGCCCATTTATTTACAATAATGGAGGGGAAATTAAAAAAAAACAAAAACATAATATAAGTGAATTTTTTTTTTTCATTTTTATTGATCTTTGCACTGTGCTTTTGAGCTCAGATTAAGAGACGGCTGCATTAGTGTGCACATTCTTTCACCCGACAGCCGTTTACTGAGGACCTTGAAGTGGAACCGTGTGCTGGGTCCTGGGTGAAAAAACACATTTTGCTGCTTTTAACTAACATGAAAGTAGGGATTCCCTATCAGTGATTTTTTTAATTTTATTTTTGCAAAATAGTTAATTGTGTAATCATTTCTAATCTGTGCTTGTATGTAATTTCCTTGCATTCTTTAGATGTATATTCACTGAGGGTCAAAAGTAAATCAGTCTAAGATTACATATTTTTTGTAGGAAATATGGAAGACTTTTACCAGTAGTTTTGGTACTGTATCCAAAAACAGGTGTCAGAGAGCTGAGGGTGCAGCTAAACCTATCTTTGAAATTTACATTCATTTGTACTTGAGTATAGTTTTACCTGTAAGTAAGTCCTATCTTCCAATAAGTGATGTGCCGACTTCACCATGTTGTAGTTTCTGCTGCTGCTGATTGATGTTCTTGTCATTGGGACCTGAAGTTCACATACAACTGAATCACAAGCTAGATGTGTTTAATATCCAGTGCTTATGGGCTCTCTTGCACCAGACTGCCCTGGACTTTAAATTCCCAAACAGCTGCATGGATAAGAGCAACTGTCATTTTCTCCCAGAATCATAAAATATTGCACATTAAAAAAAAACTCTGCAGATTTTCAATCTTGGTCTTTCTGTTTATATGAGCTATAACCATAAAGTCATTTTATCTTTTATTTCTATAATTTAAATTTATCTACCATATGTTATAATTTCTCACCAATAAGCACTGTATGTTAAACACATCTAACTTTTTTCAATAATTGAAGGTATCACCATTCCCTGATTTTTGGTAACGTCAGTATCATAGTACTAGGCTAGCTGACGTAAGGTGCTGGAGATTTGGCCAAATCTACAGTGACAGACTAAAGCTTTGTCGTTATAGTCAAGTGCAAAATAGTCAAGCCAATTAAGTTGCCAGTCATTTAGTTTCCAGTTGTGCAATATTTTTTTATACATCCAGTAAGTTGATACATTTCAAAATATGTAGTCTTCCTTTGTCATTTTATGTGATTCACATTAATTTCAAGGATTCATTTCATAAGAAAAAATAGAACAAAAAAGAGAGTCAGCTTTTAATATGAAGAAATGTATTCATTCTTGAAATATACTTCAAGAACAAACTATGCACAGTGCTGTGCAATGAAGGAAGATACAGTGGATGGGAAGTACAGAGTAGAGACTGGTGTGTGGGGTTCTCTGGAGCCCAAAGAAAGAGTGAAGATGTGTGTGTGTGTGTGTGTGTGTGTGTGTGTGTGTGTGTACACATACACATTTATATTTATATATTTTAACTTCTATCCTGGTGTTTATTCAGGATTTGGAATTTGCAAAGGTTTAAATAACTTCAGATCAGAAATCTTGATCATCATCTAAAACTCCCACTTTACAAAATTCACATTCTAAGACAGATTGCAAAGCTTTATATAAAAAAAAAATGTTGTAATGGTATTTGCCTTTGTGTACATTACAATAGGACTTTTAGTCTTGCTGCCACCTACACCAATCAAATTTTTAAATTTTTTTTCCAAACATAATGTCAATTTTATAAAAAAATTTACAGAAAGATCTTGCTATAGACATGATCTGTCATGTGCACCTTGACACTGATTTTCAGTTCACAGGTGTATGAAAAATTCAAATGCAGACAGATGAGGTACCACCATTAACCTATGTAATTTTAAGTAATTGCTTATTTTTAATTACTATATTTTATGTGGGAAACATTCAGTAAAGAGGCTTATTACAATAATTACACCACACCTTTCCAGCAGAAATTTCATTCATGAAGCCATGATTTTGTGCTTTTGGGTCACAATTGATTTTTAAGATTTTTTATTGATTCTTTTGAGAGAGAAGAAGGGAGGGAAAGAGAGAGAGAGAAACATCAACGAGAGAGCAACACTGATCGACTCCCCCCCCCCCCCCCCCGCCCCACCAGGGATAGAGCCCACAACCTGGGCCTATGCCCCAAGCAGGAATCAAACCAGCAATCCTTCAGAGCACAGAGTGATGCCCAACCAACCAAACCACACTGGCCAGGGCTGTGGAAAAGAAAAATGGGGCCTTACAGTTTTCCCAATTAAAAACAGAAATGTATTTTTTTTTATCCTCACTAGAGGACATTTTTCCATTTTTTGTTCAGATAGAGTGGGAGGGAGAAAGCGGAAGAGAGAGAGAGAGAGAGAGAGAAACATCGACGTGAAAGGGACACATCGAGTGGCCGCCACCCACACGACCAACCAGGGCTGGGTACAAACTGCAACTGAGGTACATGCCCTTAGCGGGAACCGAACCCGGGTCTCTCTGGACCGCAGGCCGACACTCTAACTGCTGAGCCAAACCGGCCAGGGCCAGAAATGTATTTTTAATAACTCCAAATCAAAACATTTAATCAAATACTTATAATGTTTGTTGTTTTCTTCCTCAAATAAATACTAATGGCTTTATTTTAAAGTGAAACTACTGTTCTTTGTGTCTAAGCCCTGCACCACACCAAAGTTATCTAATATTCCCTGATAGCTTTGTGGTTACTCCCAGGTGTTTGAATAAATTGAATTAATACCCTAGTTAATTGAAAGTTGTGATAGAGCCCTGATTTTAAGGAACCAGTAAGTGTATAATATAAATACATATAACCATATTGGCTTTAATGGGTTAGAAAAGTTCTCTGATCTCTTTTAGTGTTTCAGGATTGTTATTCTGAAAATCAATTGTGCATATATAGACTAAAGACAAAATTGGCTAATGTAGAATTTGCAGAAGGATATAGGATAAATAAGAGCTTATATATATGTAAAGCAAATCTTTCAAGTGAAGCAGACAATGTTTTATTACAGTATAGTATGGAAAATGCTTTTTTAATACTGTTAAACCTAGTGATATTTTACATAGACACCATGATGTACTGAAAACATTTTACATGAAGCTATAAAATCCAGACCTCTAATCATAATTCTATAATTTATTATCCTAGTAACCTTAGACAGTCTATTTCTATGAACCTCTAATTTCTCATTTGTAAAAGAGATAATAATACCTACCTATGAGGATTAGTTTTAAAATTAAGTTTAAAATATCTATTTACTACCTTCAATACATGATCAAAGAGCCAAAGAAATTAATAAAGATTTACAGAACATGAAATATACTGTTTACCAGTTTAATGTAATGGTCATTTATACAATTCTTCATTCAATGACCAGAGGTTACACATTCTGATTTAAGAACATATAAATGATTTACAAAACATGACCACTTACTGTGTCACGAAGAAATTTTAAATATAAAACAAATTAATATTCTAAAGAATAAATCATTTGACCAAAATATAATAAAATTAGAAACCAAATAATAACCACAAAAATACCCACATATTTGGTAATTTCAAAACCACTTCTAAATAACTGAGGGAGTGAAGAGAAACTACAATGGAAATAAAAAGTATCTAGAACTTAAAAATAATAGATGTAGTATGTATCAATCTTGTGAGAATTAGCTAAAGGCATTTTCAGAGGAAAAAATTATAGCCTTTCATGCATATTTAGTAAAGGCAGAAAGACTGACACTCTTCCAAGTACTCAAGTATTTAGAATAATATCAACTATGAAAAGAGCAGAAAGAAAGAAATAATAACGATAAAAGCAGATACCAGTCAAGTGAGGGAAAAAGCAATAAATTATATCAATAAAATTAAAATTTTCTTCTTTGAAAAAACTAATAAAAGTGATAAATCTGCATCATATTCAACAAGAAAAATTTAAGGAAAGATGACAGAGTTATTGGCATAGTTTTTTAATCATGAGTTCCCACATGGAAATAAACAATACCAAGATAACAAAACCAAAAATCCATAGACAACATTTATAAAGAGCTGAGTAATCCCCAAACCCTAAATAAAAGCCTGTGCAGACAAACCAATAGCCATGACTTGCATGCTGTCTTAGTCTTTTTGGACTGCTATAACTAAATATCATAGTTTAAATAAACATTTATTTCCCACATTTGGGAAGTCCAAGATCAGGGTGCTGGTGCGGTTCATCCACAGATGGCTGCCTTCTCGCTGTGTCCTCACAGGGCGAAAGGGCTTTGGTCTCTTCCACTCACGTAGACACTAATCCCATTGTGGAGGCTCTGTCCTCATGACTTCATCTAAACTTCCAAGGCTCCGTCTCCTGATACCATCATATGGGGGGTTAGGGCTTCAACATGTGAATTTGGGGGAAACACCAACATTTATTCCTAGTACATGGTATCAGTGCTTATGGGAAGGAACCCAAGATTAGTTACAAGGCATCTAATGTTTCTGAGAACAGGAAAATACCCTATTAGCTCCACACTGAAGAAAAACATTCAGAAGTGAGATCAAAATTGAACATGCCAATGAAAAAAATGATACAGGAAAAATCAGATCCCGATAAAATTGATGGTGTCGGGAAGTAGTGGAGAACAGAGCCAGAAATCACAGAGAGAAAGCTTCCATATTTGATTACTGTATTAAAACGACTGAAGAAAAGGCTCTAGGGTTGAAGAGAAATACTGAACTATTCAAGAAAATTAATTTTGCATAAAAGTGAACCACAGAAAATTATCAAAGTCAAGATTACTACAAAAGTTATAAGAAAAAAATAATAAGAAGAAGAAGACTGCCCATATAGATAGCGAAAGCATGCCATAGAGGCACGGCTGCAGACAGCTCAAACTGCAGCATACTATTGCAAAATGAGTCAAAAGTCATTAAAAATTACATCAGATTAGAATAGCAATGTAAATGAGAATTAGAAAAACATATATAAGGTGCTGGAACTCAGGAAAGAATTATAAATAAAAGCAATGAAGATGGAACTAGAAGGAACATAAACTGATTTCATAATCAGAAGATGCCATAAGAGAAATAGAAATTGAAGAAAAAAAAATTTTAAGAAATCAGAAAGAAATGACTTGAAAGAAAAGGACAAATTGAAGAAAGTCAAAGAAAATCCAACATCTACATTATTGGATCCCCAAAAGAAAAAGGTAAACCTATGTAACAGAACAAGTACCAAACTTTTGTGAAATATAAAAAGATGTGAAACTACTATACATATTGAAAGCATACACCATGTACCAAAAAATATCAACCATAAATGATAAAAAAATAAGACATATTCCAGGCAAATTATAGGGCTTGAAATTTCTTTTAAATGGTATCAAGCTCAAAATGAACACATGATTTATAAAGGAGAGGACATTAGGTACCATCAGACTTTGCAGCAGTAATGCTATATATGTCAGAAGAAATTAGGGTAACATGCAAAGGATAACCCAGGAGACAATATGTGAACCATGTTTTTTATATCCAGGAAAACTGACTTCAAATTTTAAAGTGACCAAAAAAGAGTTGTTATCAAGATGTAAGTATATAATTCATGTGAGATGTTAGTAATATTGTTCTCATTAGCCTTTCCTAAGGAAACTACTAAAAAAATGTGCTTTGGACAACCAAAATAAACTCCAAAAATGACCCTGAGACACTGACATAAGAACTAGTGGTAAGCATTCAAGATATAGTTGTATATAAAACTATGACTACAACCTGCTTGTTGTGGCTTAGTGGTTGAGCGTCGACCCATGCATCAGGAGGTCACCGGTTCGATTCCTAGTTAGGGCACATGCCCAGGTTGTGGGCCAAATCCCCAGTGAGCGGTGTGCAGGAGGCAGCAAGTCGATGTTCTCGCTCATCGATGTTTCTATCTCTCTTTCCCTCTCCCTTTCTCTCTCTCTAAAATCAATAAATAAAAAAAATTCTAATAAAATAAAGAAACTATGACTATGTAAGGATTAAGAGGAAGAGTAAACTATGTAACGGCTACTAGCTCTACTAATATGCATGCAGTACTAGTATACAAATGAGAGGAGAATGAAAAGAATATGTAACGGCTACTAGCTCTACTAATATGCATGCAGTACTAGTATACAAATGAGAGGAGAATGAAAAGAATATATACAAACACTTTTAAAGTAGTCATTAATTTTATTTTCATCTTAGAATAGATATTGTAATTCTGAGACTACTGTCTATGAAATGTGAAATAAAACTAATGAGCAATTATGACATAATCTAATTCTGTCATCCTCTGTGTCCTTGATAATCAAGAGTCTTAATGGAGCAGGAAAGAGATACAAATGTCATATAGAAGAGATTAGGTAAAAACTCTGTGTCCTGAATTTAAATTGAAAATACCAGAATTAACTCAGGCAAAGCCTCAAAACAATGACTATTTCAGCAGGAGTGAGTATCATTGGAGTCTAGATTATGATCTTGAAACACTATTTCTCAATCAATAAACCAGGGCTTTTTAGAGAAAGTTGTTGGTTTGGAATAGGAAGCATGTAAGATGAACTTGGAACAACTTGTCTTACCTGAGAACAAGGAAGCTTTGCCAAAAACTACTAGTCATGTTGAAAGAACCTGTGGGCCAACTTGAAAAAGCTCCCAATGAGCATAACTGGGATCATTTGACCTACAATAGGATATCATTGTAATGGATTTAAACCAATGAAATATGTTTAAATCCTTGAGCTCATAATGACATGTTTACTATACATCAAATGGTCCAGGGTTTTCAACTGTAAAGGGAAAAATGAAGAATCTGGATTTAAAAATGTAAAAGATATTGGAGAAAAAACAGCTACTCTATTCATTGCAGTGTCCTTCAGGTCCAAATTACTGAACCACTAACTCTATGCAAATTGATTTCAACTTCAGGCTCTTGAATTTCAAGTTGAAGTGTACACTTCTGGAAGCTTCTTTTAAATTAGAATTTTAAGACAAAAAAGTTATCACTGTATGTTTTAACATTTAAATTTAATTTATTTTTATAGTTAATTAAGTAAAAGAATAGTTATCTTATGGACTTGAATGTATTAGGCTTACAAACAAAATAAGACCACCAAAAAGAGCTTTTCAATTAATCTTTTTTTTCCATTGCAAACTCTATGTAAACATGTTACCCATACCCTTCTTTTTAAATCCTACATTCCTGACATGTTTACAAATAGAATGAACAACTACTGACACCTTTCATAGCTGTAACTGTACAATTTCAGATCTAAAATTGCTATCATGAAATAGGTTTCTGTATTCGGTGTTCTACTCAGTATTTCAGGTGCCTGTCAGTATCTTTTGGAACCAGGAGAGGGCACTGCAGAGCAGTGTAGCTCTAAGTACTTGTGACTAAGAGTCAAAAAGTGTTATTTGCTAAAAGAAATGTGCAAAGTTATACTACAGAAATAGGAAAAACTAGATAGTCACTATAGGCCTTCATTATTTACTACAAAAAAAGAACAGTTAAAATAGTTAACTAAATACATATCTAGGCTATCAAATAGAGACTATTTCTTCTTTCAAGAACATCTCAAAGCTGAAGGTGAATCTCCTATTGCAATATTTACTCTTTCACTACTTCTGTTGTTAGTTATACCAGTTCTCAAGTACTCCCTTGTACAAATTAATAGTGTAATTTGTTTTTTTAATCAGTTCAAATTTAGGAAAAAGGATATTCAGTAGCCCATTAGCAGTCTTAGGCAGTGCATAAACAATTTTGGAAACAATGTAATAAACATTATCCCCAGTTTCTGCAAAGCTTTTTTCCAAACATAAAAAACACTGTTTTATACATCAGCTGCTTAATTGCAGGGCAGTGGATAGGTGGAGTTCAGACCATCACCTTACACTAGGGAAAGATAACAAAGGCGTGTCGTTGTCCTTTAAAGATGAAATAAGACTAGTGGGACTCTGAGTCTTCTAAAACTTGCCATCTGGGGGTCCCTGTAATCCGGCCTTTCTCATGACGGTGTGTGCGCTTAGGTATTGAAAGAGCAGAAATGCCACCGTGATGGGACTGTTCCGCTGAGTCTTCTGTTTCCACCGTGACTCCAAACAGCACTCCTTAGATACGTGCTGTCTCCACAAGGAAGTTAAATCAATGCCAGAGTCACCTCTTCAGGGGAAGGGGGAAGATTTAAGAAAGTTTCATGATGCATCATGGTAAACAGCCTTTTGTGTGCTACCCTGAAAATGTAATTTCTAAAACAATGACACTCACTCTTCTCTCCTTATCTACACATCAATTTATTCTCCTGAGTGTTCTAGTGAATAATGAAACCAATTCAGTTTTTTATGATTGAAAAAAGCAAGTGCTACTGTTCCTCATGTGAGGGAAATTGCCAATGTGTTCAATGATCCTTCCCTTTATTAGAGATCTGCTGTGAAATATGAAAATTATATTGCTAGTTATGATGTTATCTAGGTTGTCAGTTGTAGCTGAAAAGACCAATTTATGACCACCAGTTGTCTCCAGTTATGGCCACATGGACACATTGGTGGACATAACAGCATTTGTTTATATGTTTGTTTGCAGACTGGAGCTCTGTGACTTTGCACCTCAAGTTACCTAACTCTTGTTTCAAATAAACGGGATAGTCTATTTTTACTGAATCCAGAATTGTTCTGTCTCCTGCTTTTTTTCTTTTTTCCTTCCCTCAACTTTGTTTGAAACACATATGCCTTGCAGTGTTTCTTCCATGTACCTTGTAAAGATCCACTGAGTTCAGCATTTATAGTTTGCACCAAATTAATCTGCCCAATGCATGCATTTCCAACTTCAGTCCTTTATCCACTATCCCCTTGGCCTATAGATTTCTTGACTGTCCTTCAAGGCCCACTACAGCTCCCACTTCTTCACTTAAGTCTTTGTCCACTCTTTCAGGCACACCTATTTGTTCCCCACCCAAAGTCCTACATCCCCCCCCCCATCTTTTCTACTGTACATATCTCCTAGCACCTTACTATCTACTGTATCCCACTTTTTATGCGTTATCTCATGTGTCATAGCCTTGCCTTTGTAAATAGGCATTTTTAAATTCTAGTGAGCAAGAACTCGGATCCCTAGTTACCCTATATCTCTAATAGTCACTAAGCTCATAGTAAGTGCTCAGGAAATCTAATCTAATCAAAATGAACAGGCCATTGTCCAAGTATTATCTTTGATCTGACTCCTGGAGCTACACTTTCTAGTTATTTTTATCAATGATCTTTCTCGGGATGGCATGCTTCCTTGTTCTTTCTCTGCCCTTTTCCTGCCTGCTTGGCTTCTTACACACCTATCACCACCTGCCTGCTGCGGCTGTCTGGGCCGGAGCTGAGTCTGGGGAATGCCGCTTCTGGTGTTTAGTCAGCCTCCAGCAATTTTATTTTTAGTCCTTTGTCCTGGAATAATTTCATCATCATCAACTTGGAAGAAACCTCGAAAACTATTGTTATTTCTCTCCATCCTGATCATTTAGATTAGTATTGGGTCACAGGCCAAAAACCTGAAACAGATGTAGAGTGGATTAGAGAACATTTTACTGAACAGAGACAATAAAGAGTCCGATGTTCATTTCAGTGTTCAATCCTTTGGAAACAGAATAGCCTATCAAGATGTAAGGTGACATTATTACTCGTGGGCATAGCCAATGCATCTCCCCAGTGGCTATGACAAGCTTGTTTGCAGTTCTGCCTAAATAAAAGTAAGAATAGAAAATAAAATTAAAAGATAGACTCAATTATATGATGATGCATTTGTGAAAGATTCATGTTTAATGTTTTAATAGTGTTATCTATTAAATGTTATGCAATGGTTTTGTCATTACATTATCTCTTTATATTATAAAACTAAAGTCATGCTCATAATTTTACAGCTTCGCAAGTCTGTTTTCAGCATCAGAGCAAGGAATCTTCTAGAAAAGGAGACCGCAGTCACTAAAATCTTAAGGTAACAACATTAAATGTTGATACATATTTAAACAGTAACATTATATTAAGCAAAAAATAGCTTTTTAATGAACTAATTTTCTGAGTATTAATATATACTTTGTGCTAGAAAGTAGGTTTGGTTAACTATGTACTTATAAATAATGTCAAATATATAATTAATATCTTTCCTGAAACAGTAATATTTTATTAGCCCTATTGGCCATTTATTTTACTTTCATGTACTTAAACATAAATTATAATTATACACTTTTACAAAAAGATGAAAATAACTTACTTTTATTTCTACAAGTTTTATGTCTTTTGTGATAGCCAAAGGACCATTCACAATCTAAGGGTAAAAGGGTAAGCTTATAACAAGTAATTGTGAATGATTAATTTATTAAGAATACATTTATTTAATATCTACAAGAACCAAAATCATATCCAGATTAGAATGCTTATAAAAACATATAACTTTAATGCTGATTTCTAAAATCTGCCTTGAAGTGAAATACTAGAAAGGAAAATTAAGCTAGCTACTTAAGAGTATGTTACAAGACTATGTTATACTATAAAGTAACATTATAATGTTATAATGTAAAGTAATATAAAAATGCATAAGCATTTGGAATATAATTTATTGGTGCATATCTCACATACGTGTATGTAGATGGCACGGTTAAGCATTGGGAGCTGAAGGTAGAGTGGCTAACAAAGCAAACGGGTAAATCTGTGCTAGAAAACCCTCCTCACGCTTGTGTGAGGGAAGGGAGTTCAAGTCCCTTCTACTCTACCTTCGGTAAAGCCTTTTCCCCAGAACGCGTATCACTATAACTTGGATAACTGTAATGAAGAAACAAGGCAAACAGATGACTTGAGAAACTATTTCCATTTTTTAACAGTACCTGAAATGTATATGCCAAAAACAATCTCACAAATCAAGACAATATTCCATATATTTATTCTTTATATTAGGTGAAGATTGATCACCGAGTTGAGCATGTGTTAAAGTACCTTCTATGAAATGCGAATGTTTCTGGGGCTTCTATATTATCATCACAGGATACGATGAGATGAACCTAAAAGGTCTCGTTGAAATAGAAAAAGGAAAGTTTCTCAGCAAATTTATAATAATCTGTGTCCCAACTTCCGTTTGCTTCCAACTGGCTCAGTTCCGGCACCACCGTCAATAATACCACGAGGTCTCGCCCTGGCCGGTTTGGCTCAGCGGTTAGAGCGTAGGCCTGCGGTCCTGAGAGACCCGGGTTCGGTTCCCGCTAAGGGCGCGTACCTCGGTTGCAGTTTGTCCCCGGCCCTGGTCGGTTGTGCGGGTGGCAGCCACTCGATGTGTCCCTTTCACGTCGATGTTTCTCTCTCTCTCTCTGTTCCTCTCTCTCTCCCTCCCACTCTACCTGAACAAAAAATGGAAAAATGTCCTCGGGTGAGGATAAAAAAAATAATAATAATAATAATAATACCACGAGGTCTTGAACACTACATGGTACTAAGGGCCTTCGTCTACCTGTAACTAGACAAGTTCATGGCTGGGCCCCTCCCTAGGGTCTTGAAGACGCTCCTCCTTCACATGAAATAGAGCATGTGCTGGGCCAGTCCTGCAGGAGTGTCAATACTCATGGGGAGGAGAATTCTGCCTCAAGCAGAAATGGCCCACAAAGGGATTGTAACACTCTGAGCCTGTATTCAGAGTCTGCCTGCCAGGTTAGGAACCAAATGGACCTTATTCACCTGTCCGGAAGAACTGCCTTTCAGCTCGTGTGAATGGCCCTGGGATGCCCAGGGACTTTCAGAGCACAAGCAGACAGCGATCCTTGGAAAGAAGCAATTTCCAGGGCCTCCCTTTCCTAGGAACTCTTTCTTAAATTTGATCATCCACTTTTCTTTTCCACCCCCTTTCCTCATTCACCTCTCTCCCAGTTTACAAAGGAAAAGTGAAACCCTCACTCGGTCACCCAAAAGAGAGGTGAGACTTTGTGCAGTGTCTGGATCTGGAATGCAAAGTCCTCTAGGTTGCCAAACAAAGGGACTGTTCCCACGTGGCTTCCTCCGGGAGGGTCCCACAGGGCGGCACCTTACTGTCTATCCAGGTGACAAATTTCTGGAAAATCTTCTTCCAAGAATTCATCTACCTTAGAGTTAAGCCTTAGAAATACTGTAACACGGTTGTCACAAAGGTATGTGTTAACATTTAATTTGAACTGAAAAATGAAATCAGACTTTTCCTAAGAGATTTAGCTGATTTGATTTGACAACAAAAACTGACTTCATAGGTGCCCGGTGACATAAAATGTAATGCATTGGATGGATGAGATTCTCCAATGAAAAGAGAATTTAGTTGTCAATCTGTAAATATGCATAAGGAGTTTTAGAAAGAAAAAAAAGTATGGAGTACCTGAGCAAAATTTTTAAGATTGTCAGGGATTCGGGACACCCTCAGACTTGCCCAGTGCTTCCATAGTGTGAGGGACACGGAGAGGCAATAGCATTGCACTGCAGCCCAGCACGCTGCAGAATGAGAGAGAGCTCTCCGAACTGCTTAAGCTTTGTCACCCAGTGAATCTCAGGACAAAAGAGGCTACAGTTAGAAAAAAATTAAGCAATTTATTTTAAGAATACATATTCGATCTTTAGAATAGTCATGTCGTTCTTTAGTTTTCTTCATCTCTGCTACACCTAGTTTGTAGCAGAATTAAGAACAAGTGCAAGATGTCAAATGGATAGATTCTTTGGGTGTAGTTATTATTATGTTTTTACTAATAATGATAGCAGCAGTAATAATGATGATGATGATGATGATAATATCATGCCTGCATTATAATGTAACCTGATGATAATATCATGCCTGTAATATAATGTAGACAGGCAAGAATAGATTGAGTCCATGTTTATGAGTTCATGGACATTTTTCTATGCTGTTTTTTCAAGAAACAACAACTAAAAAGAAAAAGAAAGAAGAGAGGAAAAGAGAAATTGAAAAGAAGGAAAAGAAAACCATTTACAGTCACCTCAGGGCAAATGATTCAAAGAGTTCTACACAAAATCGGAAAGGAGGAAAAGTGGCCCCGCTCCCAGTGTCTCCCCACTCTCTCCAGAGCTCCTCCTCCCCTAGGCCCAGGAATGTAAAGGTTGGAGGGGTGCGGTTAGAACAGCCCCCCAGCCCCCTGTTCTAACACAGGATACTTGACTGGTTTCTGGTTCTGCTTCTCAATAACCTTGAGCGATTCATTTATCTGATCCTCCGTTTTCTCAACTACCTTTGCCGTGTGAACTGCCCAAAAATGTCACCTGAATAATCTGTTGATCAAACAAAGTGAAATTGAATAGTTATTACAGTGAAAGAGACCAACATTTGAGCAGTCCTACTATCTCAGAAGGGATAGCTGGAGTGGGTATTTTGAAGATTTGGGGTTTGAATTTAAGTGGCTTTAGGCAGAGAGATCTGACTGAGATTGGGCAGAGAATTCTTACTATGAGTTTAGATCATTTCGTGATATACACAAATATCAAATCATTATATTCATATCATTATGCACCTGAAACTAATAAAATATTATATGTTAGTTATATCTCAATAAAGAAAAAGAGTGTAGGACTCTCCAGGATGCACACAGGTAACAAGTGTCTGTTATGGACAGGTGACCATTACTGCGGGGGGCGGGGCACCACTGTGGGTGGGGGACGAGGAAGAGGTGACATCCTTTACCTCTTTACTGCTGTCCATGCGCTTTCTACCCAGTCTGGTTCACATTTTAGTTACCAGTTATCGGATGGAGTTTACACTTCTGTTTTTCACTCTTCTTTATTTGGGGGTGATTTCTGAGAAGAGGGTAAATAAACGGTGACTTTATGCTTCCATCTTCAAGCTGGAAATCTATTTTACGCCTTTTGAATTTTTAACCATACACATATATTACCTTTAAAAAATAAACACAACTAATTTTTAGAAACAGCATTTAAAAAAAATGTTTCTGATTAGTGGTCCTAGCTGGGCAGGGTCTTGGCCTAAGTCTTGATAAGTACAATTATTTCTAGGTGACTAATTGACCAGTTGAGTGACCTAGTGTCTAGAGCAAGAGGCTGGTTCACTAGTCTGTAGTTCAGATAAATGGGCTTTTGGAAAATCCTGAAGCTAACAATGAAATTACTTATTGGTTAATGGCCTTAAATTCCCGAACAGGCATTTCCTGGAATGAATAGTAAAGTCATGTTGATATAGAGGGTTTAGTTCTTGGTACTGATACTTAAGCTGTCGGGTTGCCAGTGGTCTCAGTCATCAGGGGACCCACATTTCCAAATATCCATCTGCCATTTGAAACAAGTCCACATGATTCCATGTGGAATTTCCTATGAACAGGAAATTCAAGCCCACAAAGGAAAAAGTCTTTCAGAGAAAAGGGGCCCCAGAGTTTGAGATACTTGAATCATTGGTGAAGTCACCCTTTTCTATACATAACCATCTTTCATTTGTGTTCGTCTTTAATTAATTGATGCCTCGAGACATAGAAGTGAATTTCTGGGTATATTTGAGAACTCTCTGATGAGAAACAAAGGGGGGCCATTTGTACGGAACTTGAAAATATTGTCGCATGCCTAAATGCAGGTAATTTACTTGGCACAAACGGGCATCTGTATTGTGTGTGTGTGTGTGTGTGTGTGTGTGTGTGTGTGTGTGTGTGTGTGTTTTCAAGACTTATCTGGAGAGGATTATGAGAGACAGAATGTCCCACCACCTAACTATAAAATCCAAGGTTGTTATTAAATTCACTGTTGTTATGATTTTACTTATATATGGAATCTAATGAACAAAATTAACTAATAAACCAAATAGAAACAGATTTATAAATACGGAGAACACACTGACCGCTGTTAGAAGGGAGGGGATTGGGAGGCTAGGGGGAAAAGGTAAAGAGATTAAGCAAAGAAAATAAACTCATAGACACAGACAATTACCAGATGGCAAGATGGTGAGGAGAGGTAGAAGAAGGTAAAGAGGAGATAAATGGTGATGGAAGGAGACTTGACGTGGGGTGATGAGCACACAACGCAATATACAAGTGATGTATTATAGAAGTGTACACCTGGAACCTATACAACTTTATTAACCAATGTCACCCCAATAAATTCAATAAAATTTTTAAAATTCACTGTTGTTTTGACTTTGACTATACCGTTCAGCTCCACTAAAGAAAACTTCCTTCTAAAGGCAGTAGATGAAATCAAAACAAAGAGCAGTGTGCTTTGCAACACATTGCTATTGCTACTGAGATTTCTCTACTTCAAAGCCTTGAAATAAAGCAAAAATCCATTATCATTCTTGCTAGGCTGAATGCATAGAGAAATATCAGAATCAAATAAACATTTTGCATTATCTTTAAAAGTCCCATTCTTTTCTGGTTTGCCATCAGTACATTAGGACAATACATTCATAACCTTTTAAAAAAATATGTTTTTATTGATTTAGAGAGAGAGGAAGGAAGAGGGATGGAAAGAGAGAGAGAAACATTGATGTGAGAGAGAAACATTTATTGTCTGCCTCCTGCACACACCCTGACTGGGGATTGAGCCCAAAACCTGGGCATGTGCCCTGACCGGGAATTGAGCAATGACCTTTCAGTGCATAGGATAAGGCTCAACCAACTGAGCCACATCGGTCAGGGCTTCATAACCTTCTTGAATGCTCAGTCTGATATGATATTTGCATTCTTATGTTTGGATCTCTGACACATTTTTCCTGGCCATGCACTTGTGTCAATAATTTTTAAAGTCTAAGGAATAGTCTTTAGTTGAATGCCACTTATTACAAAAAATTAAGTTATAGTTAATGGCATATGTAGGGTTACTTTATCTCTTATCATTTTAAGAGAATCATTTTTGTTGACTACAAATACAGTTTATATACTACATAAATATAAATAAAAGCACTACACATTTATTAAGCTATATGTTTTTAAATGGCATTAGCTGGATTTATTCCTGGGGGGAAAAAAGTACCCCTAAGACATTCATTCAAGAATATTTCTGTAGCACCTTCTAAATGCCAGGCATTTTCCTGCATATTGGATACATAGATTATTTCCTCAAGGAGTTCACAATGTTTGCTCTTAGAAAATACTTAGGGCACTAGTTAGATGTAGAAGCATTCACTAATGTCTCTACTTTTCTGAACATAATTGTGACAAGAAAATTTATGCATAGCATAGTCATGGTTCCCTTATTGAGTGACTTCAACAATTAAAATCACTTTCCTAAAATGTACCAAAAAAATAAAGTGAACAACAATCCCAGTTTTGTTGTTTCATACCTTAAATTATATTTTATTATGACATGAAAATGCCTCTTTAACAGGAAGATAGAAGAAGAAGCAAAGGGAGATGTGAAAAGAATGAATAATTAAAGTTTATTGAGATCCTTATAGGACACTAGGCTCTTATGTATATTATCTCATTTAATCTGCATAGCACACCTATATAGAAAAATGTTGTTAGACCTCCATGTAGAGATGACAAGACTGAGTCTTAAAGGGTAATTTTCCCCGAGGTTACATACCATGGAAACAATCTTGGGTAACACATCAATCATCAGCATCAACTAAAACATGATTTCCTAAATACGCAGCTATATTTATGTGTCCCCAAGAACTTATGCAACTAAGTTCTCCCATTTATTGGAAAGTGGCCATATGCCAAATGTTGTGTGCTCTTTCACATGCTCTCTCCCAGTAGGTCCTCTTAACAACCCTGAAGATGAGAATTATTAGCTGTTTTGAGATGAAGAAATTAAGGCTCAGGAAGTTTAGGTGACTTACATGAGGTCACACTTTCTAGTGAATCAGGAAGTCAGAGAGTCAGGATTCAAACCTTGGTCTGTGTGACTCCAAATCCATGTATTAACTACCACGCTATGCTTTTAATATACAGGATTCCCCTCTTCTCATGCTCTGTATTGACAAATTCTAAATCCCTTGATTTTCCTACTGTGACTGCTTCTCAGGGTCCACATACAGGTTATGCATGATACAAAGGTGCCAAATAAAGAAGACAGTTGGGAGCTGAAATCCAGCCTCCACCCCACCTGCTCAAGCATACAACCAAGCAGCATCCCCTGGTATCCCTCAAGAAGAAAGAGCAATCTTTTTCCAATGTATGCAAAGGTGCTGTATGAGCTACTGGCATCTTTGCTCTTTGGGGCAGTTTAAATCTCTAGAGCAGTAACTCTTCAGTATCTTCCTTCTCTCTCCACACCCTCCATGAAACTTGCACGTTAGCTGTGACTTACCTTGGGGTAATAGACAGAAGTGTCTTCGTGGGAGATTTTTTTTTAATATCGATTGCAAATAATATCCCAGACCCTGATGGACAAATCAACTCAGGCAAACTCATTTCTGGACTGGAATTGTGTGGCCTTCGTGACACTGTTTACAAAGGGGACCCTATTCTTGTTCAGGTCCCTACATTTATATAGAATATGCTCTGTCAGTGTAGAAAGAAGATAGGCTTTGCAATCAACCACACTTGTCTGCAAATCCTCTGAGCAGTGGTGAGTCCTTGGGAAATCTCAGTTTCTTCATCTGTTAAGTGGGGATATAAGCAACCTCATGGGAGTAAGTGAGCAGTGTGCCATCAATATATTCACCTAGTATCTCAGTAGCCAAACTTAGTTAGAATCCTGGCTGCATCACTTCATGGATGTTTGACTTTAGGCAAGTTACTTAATCTCTCTACACCTCAGTTTTCTCATCTATTAAATGAGGTTTGTAAATTAATAGACCCTGCCTCATTGGTAAGAGTGAAACAAGTTAGTATCTGTAAAATGCTCTGTAGGTGATTTTCCATTATCAGTAGCAAGCCCAAGAGAGATCCACGGTTGCCCCAAAATGCAAGCAGTTGACAATCACCTTCAAAACACACCTTCAAGGGCTTGCTTTAGAAGTCACCACTGCTGCCCAGCAGAGACAGTATCTGAGGGGCATAAAATTCTTTTGATAAATCAGTGTACCCTTTTCTAGGTTGATCCCAAGTTTCTTGCTCACCCTCTGGAAATAGTCTATCAGATACAGCATTATACTCAGTTGAGCCTGTGCTAGGCATGCGGACATCTTCAAGGTGTTAACATCATCAGATTATTTATTCAAATCATTTGCTGGATAATTATTTGGTGGAGTTACTACCAAACTAAAAACATAGATTCATCAACAGAGGTTGGCACTGCCTGTAACTTTCTGGAAGTTTTGGGCATGGACAACTATGATCTTCTGTAATATCTGAAGTGCAGCCGTGACCTTTTCCACTCTGCTTGGACATGCAGGAAAAAACAGTCCTATAACAGAAGTAAACTTACATGGGCTTTGGTAGGAAGCCTAATCAAATGAGTAAAGACCAGCATCTTTCAGGGACAACTGGCAAATGAGAGGTAAGGGCATAACCAAGGTATTGGTGAAGTTAGGTCCGACTGACTTGGCAGGTGGAAGAGTGATTGTGAGCAAGATACACATCAAGATAGTTGGATAAGAGGGATTGGTGGTCAGGGCATGAGGAACAATTGGAACAGAACCTGTAACAAACATCAGAGGCACCACTAGCTGAAGAACAGTGATCACTATCGCGGAGACAAGCATGAGATTGTCTTCTGTATGGGTTGCAATTGCCGACCTGGAACTCTGAGAGAGCACATCACGACGGATGAGGACTTAGGGAGGGGTGGTCTTTCATGGACTATAGGCTGAGTGAGAGGTATTTCTCTTAGTTTCTGGCCTCTCAACATCCTTGTTTGCCCAGTTGTCTCTCCCCGGATCCAGGGCAGATAGACTGACACCAGGGCTCTTCTCTAGAACATCAGCCTCTAGGTGATATTTCTCTGAAGGACAAGATGAGCCTGATATTGCAGAGACTGAAGAGATAATGGAGTTCTCTAGAAGGAGGAAAAATCAAATTAAATTCCAATGATTCCCTCCAAAGGGTCACCTGCTTGTGCACATCATTAGCTATATAACAAGGGAAATCTGAGGAAAAGAAAAAGAGCTTCATTCTTGTTCTATTCTCTCTTATCTAGACCCTGAAGCTGGCCCAATTAATCAGGAAGTCCAAGGGAGCTTAATCATGCAAAGTATTATTCTTACCCTATTTTCTTTTTCCTATTTGGGAAAAGGTTCTTTTACTTTTTCTCAAATTACAGTTTCATTGGTTAGCCCAGCGACTCAGCACCTTTGGATGAGGTGGTATTAGTTCCCTGCAGCTCCACATTCTGGTCATGACACTCAGCACCACTGAGAAGGCCTGAGTACCTGCAACATCCCATAGACCTTGGTAGACTGCCAACTGCTCAGTAGAATATGAGGGAGAGAAAGGCGCTGGGTGACCCTGCGGATGAGAGGAAGGTGGACAGATACCACTGGAACTGAGTTTGGGTCAGCCTCCTGATACGGCAGCAGTTTTTTGTAACCAACATTTTGCAAGAATAACTTGAGGTTTTAAGAAAAGAAAGTGTTGGGTATTAATATAGCAATGTTGATTACATATTAAATATTAATATATATTTATTAATTTTAATGTATTATAAATAATAGGTACTAATTATTAATGTTGGGTATATTACTGTTAAAAATATATACTAATCAAATATTTAATCTAAATATGAAATATTTACCTGTGATTCTATTAAGGCTGCTTAGTTGTTAGTTTTCATTATTAAGATCTTCATAACACTTGCCCTGGCCGGTTTGCCTCAGTGGTTAGAGCCTTGGCCTGTGGACCAGAGTCCCAGGTTCGGTTCCCACTGAGGGTTCGGTTCCCACTGAGGGCACGTGCCTTAGTTGCAGTTTGTTCCCAGCCCTGGTTGGAGTTGTGTGGGTGGCAGCCTGTCAGTGTTTCTCTCTCACATCAATGTTTCTCTCTCTCTTCCTCCCCTTCTCCCTCCCATTCTATCTGAATATAAATGCAAAAATGTCCTCGGGTGAGGATGAAAAAAAAAAAAGATCTACATAACACTTAAAAACTCTTGTAGATTAGTTGAAAGACCATTTTGAGATACAGAGACTAAGTAGCAAGATGGAAATTAAGCATATTCAAAAAACAATAAACTAAGATCAGATATGTGGGTATGTGCATTTTGTGTATACAACACAAAATAATGAAAAATTTCAAAATGACAAAATATAACTAAATTGAACCAAAATTTTATATACATTTCTCTTCTAACAACCAAACTTCCATTCAACCTTTAAAAAAATTTTTATTGAGAAATAATCGATGTATAAGTTTCAAGTGTACAGATGATTGAGGGGGTATTTATTATGACATGATCACCACAATAAGTCTAGTTAATATCCATTACCATATATAGTAAAATAATAAATTCTGATATGTTTTCCAAGATAGTCCCTGATTTGTGATAACTAACCAAAATATGTTACATTTCATTGAGTTAGTATCTGTTTTATAGATTATGTTTAGATAGGCTCCAAAGTGATTGTAATAATGTTCTGGATTAAGACAGCTGCTGTTCAATTTTTCCTGATGTGGGAAGATATTTTAACAAGGTTTTTTGTCTACTATTTTGTAATTGAAGGGTAAAGTAAGAAGTAATCTAGAAAAGTACATATCTGTGGAAAAATTAGTTCATATGGTTTATGCAACATTTAAAAATTTACATTTTTCTGAGTCAGTAGTTGGGTTGTGAAAGTTGAACTCCAATGTATGATGCGAGGTTTCAGGCATTTTATTTGCTGAATCTTAATAGATACACTAAAGACAGATTTCCCATGAGTTAATTTTCTTTTTTGTTCAAATACCTACATATGAGAAGACATTAAAGGCTTCTTTTATTTTTCAGTCCACACTGAGGTTCTAGTTGCCCCAGACATGTATTCACATGTCTGTACACGAAAACATTTTTGTTAATAATTCGAGACTGGAACTAATCTGCTGTTACTATTAAAGAGCCATATTCATGTACTCAGGACTGGGCTGGTTCACAGAGGAGTGGGGTCTTCAGTAAGAAAAAATGCAGCTCTTCCCTCATCTCAGCAAGAGCCCGTTAGAGAGGAGCTCATCCATGACTATCTGCCGTCGTCTCTACATCGGACAGTCACCTTGTCACTTCAGCAGAGCAGGTACGAACCCATTCCAGGAAGTACTCTATGTTCTTAAACAGTTCTACCATAGCTTTACATAATATCACTGAAGGACTATTTTCCTGTTGTCTGTTGATGTGATTATATTATATTAACCAACATCGGATAATATTTTACAGTGTGCTACCTTGTGGAGCTCAAGATTTGAGTCAAGTTTCTCAAATTTGATGCTCTGCAAAGTTATGTTGCAGTCCCTTGAGATGATAATTGTATTTAATGACAGATAGTATCATGTAATCTAACTTTTCTATAATGAATGAAAATAATTTGAAGACTCATAGATGTCTCTTTATTTTTTATTACAGAATATACAGCCTTTTCCAACACCTTTGTTTTGGATTATTAAGAAAGAAGATGTAGAGAAAGAAGAAAGAAACCAAGGACCCCCTGCTACTGTTTCTATAAACAACTAGTGGTGTTTAAAGGCGAATAAAGCTCCAAAGATCTCTCTTATAACCATAATCTTTGCGCCAATTTAAAAATATTTTAGATGGAGAAATGTCAAGAAAAATAGAGACAATTTCTTAAGACACGATTCTCTTCCCTCAGCCTCCATAAAAGATCATATATATATATATATATATATATATATATATATATATATATATATGGCTGTCATGTAAGGAGCAATTGAACTTCCACAGACAAAGGCAATGCAAAGAAGAAGAAGAAGAAAGAATCAATCTTTCATATGTTTTTTTCAAAGGCTTGGCAAGAAACCAGGGGTAATATTTTTGCAACTGGGAATGTGTGTTTGCTGAAGAACATTCCCACATTTGAATCATCATCAGGGGTCCTAGTCTTGTTTTACTTTCAAAGGTAGAGAGGGCATAACATTAACCCCAACTGGGAAAAGGAAAATGCTTCACTATAATTCTCCTCCAGGGAGCAGGAATAAAGGGATTACATATGTCTGCATAATGGAGAATTTCCTCACTCCGACAAGACAAAAGACTTCATTATTTTTCACCAGACTTTTGAAGCCTTGTGCCGCCCAGTCCCAGAAGCCAAGCAGGCAGACCAGTTTTTTTTTGTTGTTGTTTTTTGGTTTTGTTTGGTTTTGTTTGGTTTGGTTTATATTAAGCCACTAGATGGAGTTTCTAGGAAACTGGCCCTTCTAGTACTTGCCATGATGAAGAGATAGAGAGAAGATGTCAAAGACCTTAATGCCAGGACTCTATCAGTCTTACCCCTAAGAAAAGCGAGACCTTCTCTGAAGATCAGTGTGTGTTTTTCCATACCACTGCCTCTGCTCTTTCTCTAGACAGCGAGTAAATGTACATTTTTTTCCTGAAGACATACTTCTTTTATCTTTATGTGAGACCAAGAGGAATCTAAATTCAAATGAAAAATCTAAAGTGCAAAATATAACTTAATTGAACATTCAAGTACTTCTTCTAAGTACTAAAATATAAGTAAAATATTAAAAGTCTCAAATTCCTTAGTTATTTACCACCCCCCAAATGACTGAATCACACCGAGAACAAAGCTTCACATATATGGCCAAAACTCCAGCCTGTTTTTGAACTGTTTCTAAATTCTCTAGACACGGTGGGGAAGCGTAGGGCAATCTTGAGCCAATGAAGCAAAGGGACTTGCTTCATTCCAGCCATGCTGTTGGAAGGAGAGGTGTCACAGGAGGTTTGCACAGAGACCCACCTGCCTGGGAGTCAGAGGTAGGGGGTCTCAGCAGGATCCGCAGGGGCCAGCAGCAGGCATGGGTATGTTATGCTGACCCCGGTGTGGGAGCATCCTTTAGGCTCTGGAGCCAGGAGATGCAGTGTTAACTCTTCCCCAGCAAGAAAGCCCAGGCAGCCTCCGACCGGACTGCTGGGCAAACACAGCAACCGTGCAAAAACTTTATTTCTGTAGTATGGCCTCTTCTCCTTTCTTTCCTTTTGATTCAAACTGGTCTCATCCAGCACCCTGACTCACCTGCCTCCTTTTCCCTCGCATGTCCACTCCCTCAATCATTGATCCCTCAGGACAGTGAGGTTCTGATCAGCATCAAATAATCTTAGGAGCAAAGTCTTGCGTCTATTGACCATTGAGATAGAGTCTTGGTCAAACTAGATATAACATCTAGGCCTCAGTTGTGTTTCAGCTCCAGGCCCAGGAAAGCAGAGAAACCAGACAAAGTGATGCCATGGCTGATATCACGACCAGATGCACTGATCTAACCACCTCCTACCCCAGCGCCGACCAATCAGTGGAGACCACAACCCTGACCATGACATTAACTCCCCTAGTCACCAAGATTAATGAGTTTCCCCCTATAGAACCCATCCGGTGTAACTCATCAGGGAGCCAGGTATTGGAGCATTAGCTCACCTGTATCCCTGGGCTGGGACTAATTCCTAAAAATGAACCCTCACTTTCTTTGCTGCAAACTCCTCTTTGCCCCTCACTTGGCTTTGATGCGGGCAGGCACACAGACCCTCCAGCAGCCCTTTATCATAGGTAGCTTAAAACCAGGTACATCTTCCACCTCAAACATCACAGGACAGCCAACTCAAATAGGTATGTTATAATCCAGTTGTATGAGAGTCTTGTAACAAAAAGTAAGTTACTAAAACAGTGGCTGCAGATTAAATCTTGACAGTTTATACAAACGGCAGGATTCTGTGTCAGAATAACACCATTGTCCAAATAGATTTTCTCAGGATGGCTTCATACTTTTTAGTTCTTTGTTGGACAAACAATCCTCAGTATACAAAAGATTGTGCTACACCTTTGTCATCACAGCCGATCTTACAAACGTATCTTCCTTTACAACATCATTGTAGTCCTGGAAATAAGCACAGTCTCTGTCTATCACTGTCATAAATCCTTGTTGTTTAATAAAATTTTGACTTGGACTTTATCTCAAAATGTTTCATTGTGCTTATTAAACTAAGAATAGTGATTATTTGAGCATAATTTTCTGTAATGCATTTGCATTCATTGAGTCTGTATGAATTTTTCATAGGTATTCACCGTAATTATCTTCATCAGCATCAAAGGCATTCTTAAGTACTTAAATATACACATGGTATCATAAAAGCTCCTGTTTTAAGTATACTAAGCAGATGCAGATCTTGACTCTGAGACAGACAGCAATGTAATTCAGAGCCAGCCCAGGTAACATGTAAGGAGACATAAATATGAAAGTGTTATGGAAAGCATGACAGTAGTACATGTGTTCAGGTGTTGAACAAACATGGTGTCATAAGATTTTCATATCATAAAATTGTAGTATTTTAAGTCTATGAGTTTTCTTTGAGATCAAGGTCTTCTCCCCATGTTACCCATAAGGGAACAGAGCTGAAAGGCCACTCAGCTAATTCATGACACTGTCACCTCTGAAATACAGCTCTCTTAACCCCTGTATTATTTTATTTTTTTCCTCTTGACTACCACATCAAGGGACTTTCTGTCATTTTCAATTGAAGAGAGCTTTCTGGAGAAGATATTTTGTTCTCTCTCCGAATCATTCACACCACAGGTGTTAAGTCACCCAATTATGAAAAAGAGAACATGTTTCTAAAAGTCTTTGGGGTTTTGTGGCTGCAAAGAAAGTGGTAACGAGTCACCTGTAAGTCACAAGCTTTAGACTGACGTTTCTCTAGGCATTAATTCCAGCTTTAGTTACTTCTCTTTATTGCTAATTTGGGTCTTGATCTAACTTTATGCTTTCCGATTTTCCTAGAGTCCTGCAGAATCTTCCGGGAATACATATTCCATCATCCCAGGGGCCTTGGGTGGACAAATGTTTCCCTAAGGCCTTTTATGGGAAACCTCCTTGTCTAGATTCAAAACCAACATTATGATTAACTGTGGTCAGGCGGTCCCGACTACTTACAGAATCCCCACAGAAGCTCTCCTATTTGGGTGATGGGGAGGGAGAGCACGAGGGTGGTCAGGGGCGGGGGCCCAGGGCTCTTGGTTTGTTTTCAGCCCCTCTTCATAGCTATGGCAGTTCCGCTCTGTAAGTGTTCTTGACACGAAGCCTAAAGCTCCTTTCCTTTATGATTGTGTGTCATTTGCTGTATTTTGCCTTATCGTTACTGTTTCCTTAAAAATAATAAGAGTAATGAGCAGTTATGTATTATTCATCCCAAGTATACAGATCACACGATCACACATTTATCTTGGGTTCCCCCTTTTTTTCCCCTAGAGCTTGCACTCGACAGCGCATGCTGAGCGGCTCATTTGAGGGGCAGCCGGCAAAGGAAAGGTCAATTCTCAGTGTGCAGCATCATATCCGCCAGGAGCGCAGGTAAATGCACCAGGAGACACGGCTGCAGAGAAACTAAGGAAAGGAATATCTCAGAAAGTGGGAAGCGTTCACCGTGCACAGCCCTGGTTAACCGATGGGCATGGGTTCTATCCCTCGATGGTAACAATAATGAAATTCACAATCAGATCCAAAGATTCAAAAGATCTTGCAAAATTTTTTGCCTCGATGACAGCCAAAGGAACATTCTGAATTTTGTTAGCTGGGATCAAAGACATTTGGATAGACTGAAGCTTTAGCTTTTAAAAGAAATAAGCTTGTTGTATTTAAGAAAAGTTGTTGTAGTTGTGTTTTTTTTAAATAATGACCATTGCTTAAGTCCAAATTTGGCCTTGAGATGTATTGACCCGTTGGTTGTGGTTGTTTTAGATCACTCAGACACGGATCAAACAGCCAGAGGATCAGCAGGGGCAAGTCTCTTGAAACTCTGACTCAAGATGTAAGTTCTAAGCAGTGCTTTGGATTTGGGGAAAATGATTAGGAAAACGTATTTAAATGACTGCACAGACAATTCCAGCGCCTGGGTCTTTCTGTCACATTGTCACATCTCCTTAAGACTTTCTACCAGAGGAAGTCAGGAAACTCGGGAAGCAAATTCAATGGCCAGGTACAGAAAAGTGATGGTTAACTACAGAAAATTTCAGACATCCCACAAAGTACACGCCTTCATTAAGATAGCAACACGAAAATGGTATATCAGTTACATTGGACTGAAATGAAAGACAGTCAAAACATTTTATAGGAATGATTCACATTATTCACTTTGAATATTTACTAAATTCCAAATATTCTAGAATCTAGATCCAATGTCCATCATTTCAGGACTTTACAGACTAGGAAATAAAATTTTATTTCTAAAGGAATTTTTATGTCAAAGACTGCATAAGATTTCCCAATAATGTCTTTGCTGTTGGACTCTAGATCATTCACGTATTTGTTTACTGACCCAACTGTATATCAAGTGTTCACTATATGCCAGATTCTTTTCAAAGCGGCAAGGACTAGTGGGAAAGCCAGACATCATCTCTGCCCTGCAGGCTCTCTAGTCTAGCAAAGAGATGATGAGCAAGTAAATAAGTATTTCCGGGTGATTTTTTTACTCCTTTTTTCATTGTTGTGACAGGTTAACTCGGTACTGTAAAGAAAAATAAAATAGTGTGAAGAACTGGAAGGTGGAGATTTGGGGCAGGGAATGTTGGAAGGTGGTCAATGTACACTCTTCCTCATGGGCTAGAGCCCCAGATGAGTGGAGGAGGGAGCCCCGTGGAAATCCTAGGACACTGCCCTGGCCAGTTTGGCTCAGCGGTTGAGCATCGGCCTGCAGACCACAGAGTCCCGGGTTCGGTTCCCGCTAGGGGCCTGTACCACAAAAAAAAGAAAGAAAGAAAGAAATCTGAGGACACCTGAGGAGGCATCCGTCTAACTCCCGGGTTCGACTCGCCAGCAGCTCTGCCGTGCCGCCATCACCGCGAGAGGGGGAAAGCACATGTTAAGTCATTGTCATTAGTGGAGCCTGGATTATAACACAGGTCGTAGGTGGAGTCTGGATAACCTGGCTGAGAAAGCAGTCCTGAATGTTCAGAGCCAAGGACGGCATTTGAGAAAAGAGGTCTAGCAAGAGAAAGTCAGCAAAGCCTTACAGTTTTTCGTTTTTGTCTTTTCCACCACTTACCCCTCATTTCTTAAGAGCTTCTGGAATTGTTTTAGCATACCTCATCTGCTTTCAAGAAACTGCTAGTCAGGAAATTCTCCTTACTGAGTGTTCCTGGTAAAACTGAGAACGGAAGAAGTTGGTGATGAGACATTTGATATTGCCATTACCCAAGGTACATGGTTCTAATTAGTGCAAACATCTGTTACCTCCATGATTGTTTAAGCCAGAGCACTGTCTGATCTGACCCACCATATTGTCAGCATGGAACTGTGATTGGAAGCAACACATGGCCTGTGTACTTACTATAATGTGTGATCAGCCATAATGCGTGGAGAAAATGTCTAGGTGAAAACGCAGAGAGGCAACTTTAGTTCAAAGGGCTTCCCTTTAATGGAATTCAATAGAAAAGCACAGTACACTCCAAAATCAAATTAGAGCAGGGCTTTGAAAATACGTGTTAAACTAAATACAACAAAAGCCTCTGTTTGAATGATCTCCATTGCAGAAGTTTATTTCTCCTTCAAAGATATTTTGTTAGGTTTTCTACATAGATGTGTAACAAAAACCCATCCATCCCCTCCCTGTCTTCTCCGTAGCAAGAAGTCATGAGGGGTTCTGCTGTTTATAAGAAATCTTTCCTAATGTTTTTTCCTCCATAATAGAAGCAATTTAAAATAGAGGGTTTCCTCTTTTTCACTTATTCCAAATGATATCAGAGACGAACAATTCAATCTGGGCACTGCTTTCTAGAAAATGTACCAAGCTATTTGGACAGTGGCGCTCCATCTCCCACAGAGTGAAAAACAGAGTCAATGTCCATCTCGATCTGCTCTCTGGCCACACACCCACCCCTCTGGCCCCTTCTCCTACCCTGTTGCTTGCTCTCCACTCACGATGGCGTCCTGGCTCTTCCGTGCGCAGACCCACGCAGTCCTCAGGGAGAACGTGTTTCCACAAAATGCCAGTGGTCCGCGTTGCCAGTGCTTGCTCGGATATCAGCTTCTAACTGAGGCCTGCTCTGACCTGTCTATTGAAACTTGGAGGCTAGTACTGTATTCCCCTTTGCTTTTTGCCAAAATGCGAAATGTTTTCTTCTTATACTGATTTAATTTGGTCTGTCTCCTTGACTAGAACATTAGCCCCACAAGATCAGGGATCTTGTTGTGTTTTTTTTGTTGTTGTTTTTTCTCTTTTTTTCCTCAGCCCTGGAACAGTACCTGGCATGTAATTGGTTCTCAATAGATGTTTTTATTGAGAAAGAAATCCTTTGGAGTAGAAAATACCCTTACTAACATGACCGTGGCCATTAAGATATATATAAAATAAAGATATTTATTTTAATTTTTTAAAAATGATCATTTTAGGGGGGTCTTCAGAGATATCATCTATTATGATACATCCCTTTTAATTTATTTCTAGCATTCCAATACGGTGAGATATAGAAATGCACAAAGAGAAGACAGTGAAATAAAGATGATCCAAGAAAAAAAGGAGCAAGCAGAAATGAAAAGGTACAAGATGCTACACTGTTTCTCGGTTCTCGCTTTGGAAGGGCGAACGTGCCCTTAACCTTGCTCTCCCATAAATGTCCCCTTCAAGGAAAGTGCAAGAAGAGGAACTCCGAGAGAACCATCCGTACTTCGATAAGCCACTGTTCATAGTAGGACGGGAGCACAGGTTCAGAAACTTCTGCCGGGTGGTGGTCCGGGCACGCTTCAATGTGTGAGTACATCAGCTTCAACCAGGTGTTTGCCCTGAATCTTACAAACAGCAGGTGGGGTTGTCAAGCCAGGAAGAAGGAACGTGTAGTCCTAATGGGGTCACAAAATAAACTGTGGGCTAATTAATCATGCTGCTCCTATTTGCAGAGCGGCCAACCAGGTGGAAAACAAAGGTTGCTAGTAGTTTACATTTATATAAAACTCACGTTTAGAAGGCACTTACCAGCCATTTTTATCTGTTCCTTTTCCCTGTCGCCCAGTATGTTCGTATTGGTGTGATTAACTCCACATTTAATTTGAACACTGAAGCAGAGGGAAACTGAATACCAAGGTGAAGGTTATTGCACACCTTCTTTTTGATTTGTAATTTCTTTGTGATCAAAATACCCCAGAATAATGTAAAGTGGAAAGAAAGTTGACTAGTGTTTCCATTGCCAACTGTTACAAGAAGAAGACCCACTGGCCAGTGTCTCTATTCCTGTTCACATAGAAGAAGCCTGCAAGAAGCTGTCAGTGTGGTCAACCCAGAGGTCACTGCATTTGTGATGACTCAAGCCAATTTTAGCAGCCAGTGGACGAAATGGAATTTTTGTCATGGATGGCTTTAAGTAAATATCCTGAAGCCATTAGGAGGCCTGGAGGAAGTATGAATACCTTCCCATCTGTAGTTGGACCTTCCTTAATGTTATCATTTAAGTAAATTGATCTCCTTTGTTGATAATCAATCAGTGGCATATGATATTCACTATTTGTTACTAGCTGAATTGTGTCCACCCCAAAAAATATTCACATGTGGAAGTACTAACCCCCAGTACTTCTGAATGTAACCAAGATAGGGACTTGAATGAAGTAATTAAATTACAGTGAGGTCATTAGAATGGGCTCTTATCCAATATGACTGCTGTCCTTGTAAGATAAGGACATTTGGACGCAGACACCTAGAGAGGGGAGACTATATGAAGACACAGGGAGAAAATGGCCATCCACAAGCCAGGAGAGGGGACTGAGACAGATCTTTCTCTCAGCCATCAGAAGGAACCAACCCTGCTGACACCTTGAACTTCTAGTCTCCAGAACTGTGAGGAAATAAGGTGCTGTTGTTTAAACTGCTCAATCTGCGGTACTTGTTATAGCAGCCATATGAAACTAATACATTGTCATAATATTTCAAGGCTGGAGGAGACCTCAGCCACCATTTGGTGTCATTTGTATCCACCCTCCTTCAACAGAGGAGAATGATTAGGTCAACAGAAGTTAAGCGCTTAAGGACACCAGCCAGTTTATGGCCCTCTCTGAAGGCCAGTCTATTGTTCTTTCTGCTGTTCTAGAAAGACCTTCACAGCTTCAAGCACCTGAGTAATAATCGTTAAAAACTCCCCTGAGCTGTCACAAAGTAAAGGAAGAAGTTGGCAATTTAGAGTTGATTTGATCAGTTCCAAAGTAGGTTTTTCATCTGGAATTACCCTGTTGTCTGCCTTCATGTTAATATCTAATCATTAATTCTCCACTCGATTTAGTGTGGTATAATTCTCCTGGTCAGCAAAGCAGTCGATACGGACTGAAGGATGGCTTTGTTGTAATAAGAAGTACACATACAAACATCACTGGGGACTTCACTGAAAATTGGTTACCTCAAAGTAAAAGTTAAAAATCCCCTCCTCAAAAAATTCTATGTACATTACTCTACAAAGTCACAGTTTAATACAGGGTGAAGAACTCTACTGAATTTATAGATATTTAATTAATTATGAGGAACATCCTTGAACTGCTAAGGCAAAGATTTTAACTGAGTGCTTTTAAAGAAAAGTCAAAATTTAATTTTGTAACATCCATGTCAGAAATTGTTGAATGTAATCACCAATTCTAAAATTAAATATTTTGAGAAATATAAAACTTTATTTTCATATGTATGGACTGCAAGCTCTTCTGATTTTTCTTTCATCTACTGTTCTCTGCCTTCCAAAGTCACATACAGTTAACATATACTATAATAGACACATTGTAGAGAGTAAAAAAGAGATTTTAGGCAGATGAGATGTTATAAATACTATGCTGTCAAGTTATAACACCATTCTATATTGCAGAAGTTTATATGTTTATTCTCTCTTACAGATCTAAAACAGATCCTGTCACAGGAGCTGTGAAAAATACAAAGTACCATCAACTTTAGTAAGCTTTACAAACTCTGTTTTCCACGCACATTTGAAGTTTCCATGTACTATTTGATGTTGCATAAAAATATAAAAATTCCCTTTGCCCTGGCCAGTTTGGCTCAGGGGTTAGAGCATCAACCTGTGAACTGAAGGGTCACGGGTTCAATTCCCAGTCAGGGGCACGTACTTGGGTTGCAGGTTTGATCCCCAGCCTCAGTTGGGGTCGTGCGAGAGGCACCAATCATCAATGTGTCTCTCTCACATCAGTGTTTCTCTCCCCCCGCCCCCTTTTCTTCCACTCTATGTAAAAATCAATGAAAAAATATCCTTGGGTGAAGATTTACCAAAAAAAAAAATTCCCTTTATTTCCTTGCTATATTGTGCCATGAAATAAACAATTACTGATTCATAAAAAAATACCAGTCACATTATTAGAATCACAGCAGCATCTTCTCTGATTTTAGCAGCCTTTACTGGAGCATTTATGTTTCTCAGTTCTGTTTGATCTTTGGCAGTGATTTGTTGGGATTGGTGACTTACCTGGACTGGGTCATGATCATCGTAACCATCTGCTCCTGCATTTCCATGATGTTCGAATCCCCCTTCCGAAGAGTTATGCATGCACCCACTTTGCAGGTACTGCTGCTGACTCCTAGCTCACAGCTCTGAGGAGATACCCTGACCTGCCGCTTTTCCGTTCATCGTGATCAAACTGCCTTTTGTTCATTTCAGATTGCTGAGTATGTGTTTGTGATATTCATGAGCATTGAGCTTAATCTGAAGATTATGGCAGATGGCTTATTTTTTACTCCAACTGCTGTCATCAGGGACTTTGGTGGAGTAATGGACATATTTATATATCTTGTAAGTCTTTGTTTATTTCCTAAATGTAAAATATAATGGGTTTGTAAAATCTCTCACTTTTCTTGGTGTAAGAGTGAGGTATGTGAGTCAAAAAGGTTTAGATGCCAAAAACTGAGTTTGTAAGTAAGTCCATCGTAGCTGAATAAGAGGCATGCGTATAAAAATCCAAATTAAAAGCTTTAAAAAGATTAATGGATATGGTTGAAATACATCATCCACTTTCATGTATACATTAGGTATATATTAATAAGACCTAAGATAGCACATCTAGTTTGCCCCCCCCAATTCTTGTGGCTCCTATGCTAATAAAAAAAATCAACATCATATAATTGATCGATGAGCCCCTTACTGCTAAAATGGAACTGAAGTGAGAGTGCTTCGACCTTTCTACCAATTCTAAGGCACAAAATACCTGCCCAGGAAAGACCATTCAACCGTTTGGTTAAGCTAATTTGAGAAACCATAGGAAACAACTCAAAGAAATTTCATTTGTTTTCTCTATGTGCAAGATGGCATAAAATCAATGTCTTTTTCAACACAGCAAGGAGAACTGTAACCATCCACTGTAGCATAGTTAGATAGTAAAATAGTATCAGGTCAAACATGAGGTTTAGTATCTTTGATCACAGGAATTTCAACCCTGCTGACATGAGCAGAGCCTCCAGAATGTCCTTAAGAGACAGGGCAGAGTGCACTGGTGTACCCACATGGTGAGCACCTCCATTTCATCCCTCTCCATACTGATGACTTTCCTTCGGGGCTGCTTGGGTCTAGATTGGGTTCATAGTTAAGAGTCAAGAGACTGCACATTCACCAGGTGAATGGTTTTCCCACATAACACGTGGAGTCTCTGCTGAAGGGAAGTTGTGGGCAGTTGGCTCTCAGAAACTGTAGATAGTAGAGGATACATTGAAATAAATATCAGAGATGATTTTTTTTTTCTCTAGGTGAGCTTGATATTTCTTTGTTGGATGCCTCAAAATGTGCCAGCTGAATCGGGGGCTCAGCTTCTCATGGTGCTTCGGTGCCTGAGACCGCTGCGGATATTCAAGCTGGTGCCGCAGATGCGGAAAGTTGTCCGAGAGCTTTTCAGCGGCTTCAAGGAAATTTTTCTGGTATGTCAGTTACCCACGCCTCCCGTGCACGCAGTCTGACTCTGTAATGTAGCTAATGACTGGAGAAAGTAATTCTTGCTTGTCAAGGTTTAATCTACAATTTGGGGTTGTTGGAGTTTTTTTGCCAGAGCATTGCAAAGGCACCACCAGGCACAACACACATTCAGAAACTTTACCCCTGAATGCTTCTGTCTTGTTGTACATTCAATGCAACAAACATTTTTCTCAAACTGAAGAGAAGCACTCTGGAAAGGATGATGAAAGGAGAATCCACAGACATAATGTTTGCTAACACTTCCAGTCCTAACTTGTGACCCTGATTTCCACTCTGGGTTTTAGTCTCCCCAGCTGGAAATTAAGGATAAGAAGATTCAACACCATCCACTTCACAAGTGATATTAGGACTTAACACATTTGGGTTCATAATCTCATTGAATATGCCCCTGAAAGCATAACCCAATAAAATGTGTCTCTGAGCTCTAGAATGTTAACATAAAACAAACTTAAAAAAAAAAAAAAGGAACTTACAAGTGTACCCTACTTTAAGTAATCTAAATGCACAATGATGAATACTTCCAAACGCGGTTGAGGGGATAAACATTCTTTTCAGCTGAGCAAACACTGGTTTAGGGTCTTCTGAGAGCAGGGCTGCAGACAAAATGACGAGTACGGGGCTCCTGGCTTGCAGTCTGTTGCAAAGGCTCTCTGCCTCACAGAGGAGCGATCCGAGGTTCCATCACTGACGAGTTCTGCTCATGCCTGGAAAACATGAATTCATTTACATGAGCCTGTTTTATATCTCGCTTTCTAGAAACACACTTATGGTGAGAGAACAGCTCTCGTTGCATTGATCCTAAGGTATTTTAAAGACAGGTTGGAACGTTAATATAGGTATAGAGTTGCTAACATTTTTTAAACGATGTGTTTAAAATCCCATGTTTTCCTTGCAATAGAGCCTTAAAATGGTGGCTTTCACACACTTAGTATTGAAGGAAAACAGAATATCGCCTGATAGCTAATATATACGTATCTTTGACCCCTGATAGATTTTAGAAGGGAATCTATTTGTGCCTTTCTCCTGATGATGTTTCTGTGCAATTTTAGTATACTTAAGGTATATTTTAGATTATTCAGCCAGTACAGATCAATAGTATTTTACCCTTTGCCACTTCTCTTCGGAGACCAAAGCAGTCATCCAGCAGAGGGAGTCAGTTAACAGATTTGCTTTTTTTAAGGCTGAATTACCTCGAATTCTCTGTGACTGGCACTACCCGCACTCTCATTCTCACAAAAAAGCGAAGCTACCATCTCTCTGACTTACGCTCTATTATAGAGACGTGAACCCATTTTGAAAAAATGGGGAAAGTATAATTATTTAAACAGTTTTCTATTGTTCCACTCAATAAAATAGATTAAAGTGTTGACTTTAAAATCAGAAGTCTAAGTCATTTCAAAAATACCTTAGCCCATTTTCTTACATGAAAGGCATATGTTTTTATTCTAAAAATTCAAAACCTCTTGTTAATTTTCTTCTTTTAACACTCCAGTGAGGCTAATTGAATGACCTGTGGTCAAGAAGTTAAAAGATACCATCAAAGGATCATGAATTTTGCACAGTGTTATTAGAAAAGTCCTGTTCGTGTTGCTGTTCAAACCAAACCTGCTGTTTAATGTTTGACCAGGAGATTTGATTCCGCGCCCATTTCTTTCAGGTCTCCATTCTTTTGCTGACATTAATGCTTGTTTTTGCAAGCTTTGGAGTTCAGCTTTTTGCTGGAAAACTGGCAAAGTGCAATGACCCCAACATTATTAGAAGGGTAAGATATTCCTTTTTATCTTTCGGAATAAAAATTAAGGTAGTCGACCATCTCTTTCTTGGTAAGCATGTGCTGAGGCAACTTTGGGAACCTTCCTGACAAAACTCTTCAGAATTCTGTTGCCATGAACTCCTTTTGTTTGAAGCATGCAGCCTGTCTTTTCTGGCTGCCAAAGCTGTGTAAAGTTAAAAGCACATTTCAGCCCTGGCCGGTTTGGCTCAGCGGTAAAGTGTGAGCCCACGGACCACTGAGTCGCGGGTTCAATTACGGCCAAGGGCATGTACCTCAGTTGTGATTCATCCCCAGCCCTGGTTGGGGTTGTGTGGGAGGCAGCCACTTGATGTGTCCCTTTCACGTCAATGTTTCTCTCTCTCTCCCTCTCTCTCCCTCCCACTCTATCTAAACAAAAATGGAAAAATGTCCTCAGGTGAGGATTAAAAAAAAGCACATTTCAGGGAACTCTGCTGTTCCCTCCTATTCCAGTGTCAATTAGTCACCCAAGATTCCAGATGGTGAACCTCAGAAACTTTCCCTTTGGGTCTTCGTGAACTTAATCCTGCCTCTGTTGTCACATGAGACTCATGTCAACAAACAGCCTCTTCACCCAAAAGTACCAAAGGCAAACTTTGACTTTCCTGTCCCTGTATAATCCTTCTCCACTCCAGCATTCTCCCCATTAGGAAGTCGAGGCCTTGAATTAGCTCTTTGCTGCCTGAATCTTCCCCATTAAGACACCTAACAAAGACCCGGGCTTGAACACTTTGCTACTGCTTTTTCCTTTAGCCAGTGTCAGTAAGAGAAGGCTAGTCCCTGGAACAACCCCAGATTTCAGTAGCTGAATGTAATGAAATGAATACATTGCATCTTGGGGAAGTTGGACAGCTCTCCTCCAAATGAACTCATGGGCACTCAAGTTCCTTCTGTCTTGTGTCCCCACCTTTTGCTGTTTCCAAAGTCTTCTCTGTTTAGCTGGCTTATAAGAACAAAGAGCCATCTCTGTCCGAGAGGGCTGTGGGCTGAGCTAGAAGCATCACACCTCACTTCAACCCACATTCCAGTGTAATGAGCACAACCTCACCAGGCTGGAAGGGAGACTGCAATATGTACTTTAGTGGTGTAGTCTGTGGAATACAAGGGACACCATTCGGTTAACAATTGCCGATCTCTGCTACACTATCCGGTGTCCCATTCTTTTAGGATTCTGCCCTCTATTACAAATAGACTAATGAAGTGAACCAAATAGTGCTGATGTATAAACTAACAAAATATTTCCTCATTCATATAGGTAAAATAACATCCTGAGTCTGTTAAAATGCATGTTTCTGATAGGATTAATAGAGCTGAACTACAATACGTATTTCCAGCAGCTATGGCTATCTCACATAGATTTTATCAGTTCGAAAATTTCTATACTTTCAGGCTTCTAACTATAAAAATTATTAGCTCTCTAATTGTTATAAAATGCAGGTAATGTCTTTGTGCAGTTGATGTACATTATCGATTATATTCATAATGAGGATTTCAGGAAGTGGAGAACAGAAGAAACATACTTAAGGTGGGCAGACCTTACGTCATTTCATGAGGCACACTTAAGTCACTGCTTCCTTCGGTAAACCTGGGACATAACAAAAACCATGGTATAAAAGTAATGGTGTACCAAGTTAGCTAACGAAGGAAGTCGTAAGGAACTGATTCATTTGTCCACAAGCTTACATAGGGAAAGAAGGGTTATTTTAGATCCACACTGAATGGAGGCCAAAAAGATAACAACACTCCAGGATGAAGCCTAGTAGGAATCTTGATGACTCAGTATATTAATAATGGCTTCGGAGCATTGTGATTTTATGTTATCTACTCAGCACCAGCCCAAGCTAAAGATTGATGACTTACTTGGATACGAGACAGAGAGCACACAGTGCATGCAAACACCCAGATATCATGGTGCATTTATCCTCTTTCCCAGAGCAATGAGGCATTGGCAGTAGGCTCATAAAGAAAGCCTAAAAACATGTAGCCATTATAGAGGGCAGAATAGTTGAAAGGAAATTGGCATAGTGAGATGTGGTCTGCGTCTTTACATCAGAACAGGGTTTTGTTTTGTTTTTCCCAGTTCTGATATAGGAGGCCAAGGCCAAGAAGACCATGTGGATGAGGGAACTTCAAGTCTACCTTGGAACTTCTTTCTAAAAGAAGAGACTCAGGGGAAAGGGGAAACTAGATAACCCAATATTTTTATCACACAGCTAATGTTTAAAGATAACATGCTTGAGCTGTTGGTGCCATGTTTTCCAGTTGGGAGAACACGTTATTTTCTTGATGTCTGTCCTCCCTTAGCTCCTTTTTCTTAAAACTTGGCAGCAAAAATCTTGACATCACTTTAGATAGAGATATGGAGCCCACAATTTAGTCACCAAAGCCCAGTAAACAAACTCTGAGGATACCTGTTGACAGATAGTTACTAAATATCAGTTACGTACAAAGTACCATGATCGGTGAAATGAGGGCTAGAAAAATGTGTAAGGCACTGGCCCTGCACTGCAACATTTTCTGTTCAGTCAGAATGTGTGTTCCATGTTTAAGCCACTGTAACATGAAGTCAGAATTTAAAAGAGCACATGAGCAGAGAAAGTAATGTGCAGTCTTTCAGGAATGGGAAGTAGTGCTTCCACCCAGGGGGCTGTGCTGAGAGGGCTTCAAGGAGGAGGCGGGATTTAGCAGGAAAGACCCTTCCAAGCAGAGGAAATGAAGGAAGTAGGTATGGTGACTTGGTCTGATTGCTTAATCCCGCTGAACCTATTTCCCCCTCTATAACTTCTCACACAGTGATATCATAAAGATTAAACTAGTTAACTTGGGTAAAGAACCTAACCTTGCTCCCCCAGTACTTCCCTTCCCTTCCCTGTCAAAAGGAACTGAAAAATAGGCCAGAAATGTAGTTTAGGAAGAGATCCTTGGGAACCTAGAATGCTGGTCCAAGGGGCTCAGAATTTCTTTGATGAGAAATGAGAAGTCATCAAAGGTTTATAGGAAGAGGAAGCAGATACTTATCAGTGCTCACAAAGCACAGGTATTGTCCCAAGAACTACCATTGTTACCCACATTCGACTGAGAAGGAAGAATGATGTACAGAGGTTCAATGACTTGTCCAAGGTCACCTCCCAGTAAGTGGGGAAGCTGAGATCCCCACTAACTGGAAGATACTTTAACTGAAAAAGTAAGCTATGAAAGAATAAAAACTGTACAAATTCATATATGCAGAGGAAAAAACCTGAAAAGATATACACCAAACTGTCCATTATGTTTGTCTTGGGGTAGTTATAGGTAAGCTTATCTATGCTTTATAATTTAAAGGTATATTACTGGTGTAAGTTTTTTTATTTTAAAGAATTTTATTGGTAATCTAAGCAGGTGTAATGTTGGTATTAAATTAATTGAAATAACAATGAAGCCATGGGCCATGTGAATAGGGAAAAGCCACAAGCAACTCTGAGATCTTGATGTCGAGGTGTTGAAGGATGCTGGTCCACAGACAGAAAGGGGGAAGCTAGAAGGTTGCATGTTTTAGGGTAGAAGGTGACTTTCAAGAGGTTAAAATATTAAATTCTGTTGAAATATTCAAGTGTATGCATTTTGCACCCAGAAAGGAGATGTAGGTTTAAATATGACCATCATAATCTAAGAAGCAAAGATAACAAAAGGAAGAATAAAGACAGAAAATTAGTCCAAACCTTCTTACTAATGTTTTACTTTTTAAAATCCATTTTAAACAATTTCATTGAGATATAATTCACATACCACACAATTCACCCACTTTGAATGTACAATTCGATGTTTTATAGCATATTCAGAGTTGTACAACCACAACCACAGTGAATTTTAGAATATTTTTATCACTTCATAAAGAAGCACAGTATCTTTTAACAATCACCCCCTAAAACCTTATTCCCCTGACACCACCATTCCTAAAAAACACTAAGTACGTTATATATCTATAGAGTTCCCTGTTTCGGACTCTTATATTAATGGAATCATGTAATGTTTAGTCTTTGGAGGCTAGCTTTTTAAATTAGCATAGTATTTTCAAGGTGCATCCATGTTGTAGCATGTATTAGTACGCCTGCAAAATATTCAACTGTATGGATATACCACATTTTATTTATATATCTGTCTATTGGTGGGCATGTGGGTGTTTTCTACCTTTTGACTATTATAAATAATGTTATTTATAATAATAGTGATATAAACATTCATGTATAAGTTTCTGTATGTATGTGTTTTGTTTTGTTTTTCATTTCTCTTGGGTAGATTCCTAGGAGTAGAATTTCTCAGTCTTATGGTAACTATTTGTTTGATCATTTGAGAAACTGTCACACTATTTTCTGTTCCCACTAGCAGTGTATGAGGGTTTTAGGAGGAGGATTTCAATTCTGTAAATCCTCCTTGAAGCTTGTTGTTAAATTTTTTTATTATAGCCTTCTTGGTGGGTGTTAATGGTACCCCATTGTGGTTTTGATTTGCATTTCCCTGATGTCTGATGATGCTGAGCATCTTTTCAAGTGCTCATTGACCATTTATATATCTTCCTTTGAGGAATGTCTATTCAAATCTTTTGGCCACTTGACAATGTTTTCAGCATCAAATTTCACCACTCATCTCTCAAGTCTTTGTTACAATTTGCTGGTTAGCTGCCCACATCACTGTTGTCAAATAAAGACCTTTGTTTGTTATTCTATGTAAAATGTATTTCTTATTTTTTATCTTTTCTGAGTTCATTTTCTGACCATGTTTCTTCCCCATCTTTCTCTCTCTCTCTCTCTCTCTCTCTCTCTCTCTCTCTCTCTCTCTTCTCTCTCTTTCTCTCTTTTTTTCTATTTTAGGAAGATTGCAATGGCATATTCAGAATTAATGTAAGTGTTTCCAAGAATCTAAATTTAAAATTAAGACCTGGAGAGAAAAAACCTGGATTTTGGGTGCCCCGTGTTTGGTAAGATATCAGAAATAAATCCCTGAGAATGCTATATTTGTCAGTATAAGGTTTCAAATCAGTATAATATGGCATGAACCTAAGAGTAACACTGATAGAGATTTAAAATGATTTGAAGGCAAAGTACTGAATTGCATACACCAGGACGCAAACCTACAGTGAGTGTGAGAGCAAGTGGTGCTCTGAGTCCCACATTGCTTCACGAAGTAATGAAGTACCAAGGCAGCATTTTTCAAATATTTTAGAAGTTTGTATCTGGATTTACATGGCTTTAAAATTAGTGAGATTTTTTTTCAATCAAATTTAAATTTACTGTTAAAAATTAATTTTAAATACTTTCAAATATTCATTGGATTAAAACTAAATTAATCCTGAGTTTATATCTTTAAGGGAGGATTTGATGTCCTCACAACAGTTGTGAAGAAGCCTACCTAAATCATAAAGCTGTTTCAACTTTAAAACCCATTGACTGAAGGGTTTTCTTTATTGAAACACTTAGAAAGGAATACTCAGTAACATAATTGAGTATATACAACCCTTTAAAATTTGTCTTTCTTGAAAGTGAGTTTTCAGAGCATTTACATCAAAGCTGGAAGTACCTAGCACCTTCTTTCTCGTCCATTTTACTAGTGACCACGAATGGAATATCTCAGTTGCTTCATCCAGGAACTGAGTGCTCCATCAACTGCATTTTAAATCATTACCTGTTTTCTTTTCATTTCATTTTACCTCTTAGAATAAAGAGTGAAGCACATCAACGACTCTGCTTTGGTCACCATTGATATTCTCCACTAAATGTCAGACTCTTTGAAGGGAACAACATGCCACCCATGTGTACCGCTAGGACTCATTGATACTGCTTTGGCCTTTCTCTACCATGAAATTCACTTTTATAAATAATTTAGTCCAATTTATATTGGGTTTTAATTTTTTAAATACTGAGGAATTATGAAAAAATAAATTTATATGTATATAAATGTGTGTGTGTGTATATATATATATATATATATATATATATATATATATATATAAACACATAGGACTGTCCTTATTAACTAGAAAATCAGTCTCTTTTACATTAAAATACAAAATTAAAGAAGCATAAAACATGTATTTTTGTGTGAGGTGAAAACTCATTATTATACCATTAATAATTTATTTTAAATCAGTACATTAAATGGGACTTTTTTCTGCTGTTTTGGAATTTTGGCTAAAGCTTCAAAGCTGAGGTTAATAGGAGATAAAGTATTTAATAGTCTAAAGAGAGCCAGTAGGCAATCCCAGAAGAAGTTAATAAAAAAAAATCTACCTCCATCACCCAAGTCATGCAAAAAACAAAACACTGCCTCACATCTGACATCACAAACTGAATGAGCTCAGTAGAACACTATGGCCCCTGTCCTCCTTTATCATGGAAAAAGGTGCTTCCCGCCCCAGCCACATAAGGCGCCCCAGGAGGACTCGTTGCTCTCAGAGATTGGCAAGGCAAGAAGAGAGGCTTTTGTGGGCAAGCAGGTCTTCACTGTCTGGCAGGGCAGGGTTACCTGCCATTCCCAGAGGGCCGAGCCGTCACTGCTTAGGGCCACCTGATCCCAGCCATCTTGATGGGGTTTTGCTGCAGAGGGCTATGTGCTTGGGGGCGGGTGCCTCTTCCAATAGGGGCCCCTGCTCCCCAGCACATAGCCCTTTGCAGCAGAATTTCATGTGTTTCCAGGAATGGGAGCTGAGAGTCACCTAGAAACCTCTCACAGCAAAAATGGCACAATGGGGCACCCTTGTTCGAAGTGTTTGAAAACAGTGTGTGTTCACGGAAAGTTTGAGGTATAGCAAGGTCAACAGATCAAGAGCCAATTACCATTGAAAAGATAGCTTGTTGCTTACCATTTCCAAGGTTCTGTGGCCATGCCACGCCACAGAGAAACACAGGGAAGTGCTAGGGCTGGTCACAAGGCAGGAGCTAAGGGACTGTGGGCAAGAGCCTTTATTCTGTTTTCCCTGGGAAGGAAGGTGAGGCAGGGCAATCAGGCTGAGGATTGGCCACTGAGATCATTTCATTGGACTCTGGGACACAGGGACTGCCCTCACGCTCTGGGGCCTGGCCCTGGGGAGATTAGGCAGGTATACAGTGGCCTGGCGTGTGAAAGCCTAATAAAGGAGGTGGTTGAGGGTATGGACTCCTGGCTGACTAGTTTGCATTTGAAAAGCACACCCTAGACAGGACTCTTCCCAAGGTTAGGACGAGGGTGATGAGGAAGGAAGGCGGTCACACCAGGGTGACTCAGGCATTTTATCGGGTTGTCCAGAACAAGTACGTCCAGCATATGTATGTAGGACAGGTGATATGTATGTATCACATTAACAGGAGCTAGAAACATGGTTAATGTGTGGAGTGTTTCTTAGGAACGCGTAAATGCACTCCATAAAGAATAACAGCTGCTGTGACCAGAGGACCAATGGCCAGAGTACAGGAGCATAAGCCACACAGACTCTCACTCCATTTCTCTACCTCCAGCCTGAAGGAGTGGAACAGAGTAGCCAGCGCTCTCTTCCCTCCTCAAACCATTGGTCAGGCTGAACTGCTGAAGGGGGATCCTTGACAGCCAGCATTGGATATACACCGGAGGGGACTTTTTATAATGACACTGATCTAAGAAGTTTGGAATCTCCCCAAGATGTCGGGAAGGGAGCTAGGACATACTATAAAACAGCATTTGCAGAAAAGTAAAGTTTTTTCCAATTGTAGCCTATGGTATTCAACCTGTTTCATAACACCAGCTACCTATGATTTAAAAAATCAGAGTTAATTGAAATGTAATGTCTATGTAAGTCATTAGGGGTTTCGAGTTCAATGACACTTTAAAAGCTGAAGTGAGTACAGAAGCATCATTTGAACATCATCACAATAGCTTTTGTCCATTTGTTCAGACAATTGTGACTTGGATTAGTTTTAATGAAATGTAAATCTTCTATCAAATAAATGTCAGCTGTAACCATGATAATTTTTACATTTTCCTTCTTTAGTAACCTTGTCAAGAGTTAGCAGCCGAAAATTTTGTAATTTTATATTGGCTAATTTATGATTAAGAAAATAACTTATATCTGGGAATTGGCCTAGAGGAATGCTTTGATAATTATAATTAGGACATAAATATGCACTATCTAATTCAGGAGACTGTCTGGCTTCTGTATTTTCTCTTCAGATGAATACATTCATTTTCTTTGGAATCACTCAGACTTGATGAGATGAAAATTACCTTGGTAAACAGGATTAAACATGTCATATATTATAAATATTGTGTGTTTTGTTTTAAGCAGAAGTCTTTGACATAGGAAAATGTAATTTGTGAAAGAGAAATCAGCAAAGTACTCAGTTTTATAATGAGTGTATTTATTGAGTGCTTGCTTTTTAGCAGGTATGATGCTGTCACTGGGGACAAGCTGTGGTTCTGACACATAGAGCTGGAAGTCTAGTGGGGAACTGAAAATAAAATCACAAACAATTTAATATAATATGCTAAGGGCTTTGATGCTACATAAATAAGCCCCTAAATGCACAAGAAGCTTACCTCTAGGTAATTTTCAGTTACTCTGTGATACAGTGTAGGTAGAAGATCAAATTTTTGTAAACTCTATATGGCTCCAGCAATTTGGGGACATGCTTTAAGAAAAAGAATATAGCCCTGGCTGGTTTGCTCAGCGGTTAGAATGTCGGCCCTTGGACCAGAGAGTCCCGGGTCTGGTTTCTGCTAATGGCACGTGCCTCGGTTGCAGTTCAACTCTGGCCGGGTTGGGGTTGTGTGGGTAGCAACCAGTCGATGTGTCTCTCTCACATCGATGTCTCTCTCTATGTTCCTCCCTATCTCCCTCCCACTCTATCTGAGGATAAATGCAAAAAAAGTGCCGAATTAGGATAAAAAAGTAAAAGAATATAAAACTACTTTACTCTTGTAAGTTTAATAAAAACATAAGACCATATGAACTCACGGCTGGGCTCCGTCCAGAACCTTGGAAGGAACCCATTCAGGGAAGGGCCTATGGCGTAAGTTTCTATAGCTCCCTGGTAAATCAGCCAGGAAGGAGACAGTAGGCAGCGGGTGCAGGACACACACAGGAGAGGCACCTAACCCAACTATGCCAGGACTGGGGCAAAGGGCCCAGAGGAGAAGACACTCAGTTAACTTCCGAAGGGTGAATAAGACTCAGGCAGCGGAAAGGAGGAGGGGTCATGGATGGGTGAGCAGGAGGGCTGGGCAGAAGAAAGGTGCTGCCAACTGAGGAAACTCCAGTTGCTGTTGCCAAAGTGCAAGGCAAAACCCATGGGCGTATTCTAGGACGTGCAAAAAGGTCCTGATTTCTTTAGACTGGATCGCGGAGATGTAAGATATAGGGTGCCATTTTGGGTAACGTCATTCCGTGGATTTTCACCCAGAAGGGAAGAGGATAGGTTTCTTTCCCCCCCTTCCCAGAGAAAGAGCAATTCTGCTTACCATGACCTTGGGGACCTTGGAGCACTTTCCACTGGGAGCTAAAGGAATGACCAGATTGTGAGCTCTTCATTTTCTGACTTGGACAAGATTATAATCTTTTAAAAGTTAACCAGAAAAGATGATGTTTAAACAGCCTTCCAAATCAAGGAAGAGCTGTAGGTAGAATGATAGTAATGGATTATGTCTGGGATTTATTGTAGTCCTCTCTGGTGCTGGGTAGTTTTAAACTTTCAAATTTTAGGTACATGAACAAAGCATAAATGAACATTTTATATGATTAAAACTGAAAAATACTTATTTTTTTAATGTGATATATTCTTCCAACTGTTTAAGTCTATGATTTCATCTTTTGTGATTTAGCCTTAAGGTATATTTGTAACCTATTCTAACTTCTAAAGGATGTGGGACATAAAAGTAGTTTGGGCTGCTACAAACTCAGCTAAATAAAAGCAGTTTTACATAAAGAAAATTGATGGGATAGAAAGTGCAACATCAGAGCTAAGCTCTGGCCTATCGGTTATTCGAGAAAACGGTGGCATCTGTAAAACGCTTATAGTTTCTATCTGTTGTAAAATATATTAAGTTTAATTGAAACTCCCAAAGAAAAGGTTGTTGGAGACATTCAAGAGAATATGCTTGTACTTTCATACTTAAAAAATATAAATCAGAATCCTCAAATAGTGAATTTCTGGGTAGGGCTTTTGCACTATGTAGAATACATTTCTACCAAATAGCCTTAAACCTTTCTTTAGGAGCAAGTCAGTTTCAGTTTGTTTTCTTAAGTCCTCATCTATTTAGTATTTAAAAAAAAAAAAAAAACTTATAAAGGTATACCCCATAATTGGTCTGTGGTTTAAAAACTATAAAAGGTGATAAAAAATTTCTAAACCAGATTGCTCCCCAGTGAGTTATCTTTTATGAAAGTTAAGTTTTGATAAATGAGCTTGCAAGGGGCAAATATCAAAATATAAAGTAGACAAGCTTCAGTAGGCCTACTCTCTTCAATAATCCCGAGCGTAATACTCCATCAAATTCAGAAAACCTAGTGAGAGTCGTGACTTTCCATTGTGTGGTTGTCTAAATCTAATTACTTACAATAGCCTCTAATAAGTGAAAAAAAAACTTAAATCTTCTATGAGCAACAAAAATGATAGATAAACCTGCAGTGACTATGGGAAATGCAACATTGTAGAAAAGATCACTTTTGTAACTGCGAAGAAAAAAGTGTAAACGTCAGAAAAACAAGTGAGAAACTAGTGAGCCACAGTGTTGAGAAATCAGGAATGCGCTGTGGGTGTGGACAGCACCCGATGCGCTGGGGTCTGCAGGAAGTGTCCACTCAGAACACTCAGCATCGTGAGGGAAAACATCCAAGTGGGCGAGTGATCTGGACACAAAGGCTACGAGCAAACCCATCTTGTCTTCTCCGTGTCATTACTTTACAGCGTGATGTTCACATGAGGACACAGAATAAAATAAAGTGGCCCAATTCTACTCTTTTTACATTTTCTGTACTAATATGGGGAATTATAATGTATGCCTTTCGCAAGATTTTCCATGAAAAAATGATTTCAAAACTCATATGAAGACTCCAAAGCCCCTTTGAGAATCTCCTATACAATTTCCAACTAGAAAGTATATTCCAGTCCTCAGTATAAACAGGGCAAGCCAGAAAACTTGACAAAACCTCTGGGGCTAGAACTCGAGTTGTGTAGCATTTTGTTGTCTTTGAGAGCATCCCATCATTTCTTAATAACGAATTGTATTCATCTATAATACATGAATACAGCATTATGATTTAGCAAATGAATTCCATGCAGCCCACCTAAACATTACCCTGCGCCCAAGATTTGAAAGAGCTACAGGTATCTGCCTTAGGATGCTTCTTATCGGAATTTCACAGAACATTCCTCTTTCTGACTTTCAGGGCAAATCCTCGGAACTTTAATTTCGACAATGTGGGAAATGCTATGCTGGCATTGTTTGAAGTTCTGTCTTTGAAAGGCTGGGTGGAAGTGAGGGATGTTATTATTCATCGTGTGGGGCCGGTAAGCGAGCACATGGAATCCTTTGAACACAATCTTTCAACAGCTGCTTTCACTTGCTTTGATGAATAACCATATTTTTCATTTATACAGATGCATGGAATCTATATCCATGTTTTTGTATTCCTGGGATGCATGATTGGACTGACCCTTTTTGTTGGAGTCGTTATTGCTAATTTCAATGAAAACAAGGTAAGAATTCTTGGTTTCAGTACCGCAGAGTTTATTCTCTTTCAGCCACACACTTAAAGCTCTCTTTTGCATACACGGCATAATGTCGCATTAAACTGTGATGCGACTGGTGTAAATAATCCCTGCAACTATTTCACAAGCTACCTCATTGCTGCCTATCAGGCACGTTATTTAAGAGTAAAACTCTCTTGCTGAATTTCCTCCTTTGGTGACGGTGTCATTCATTCACAGCAACTGAAAGGTGCATCTCCTATTGTTGAAACTGAAAGGATGTGCAACAAGTTATTTAAGTACAATAGCTGAAGCTGATGCAGCGATTGCTGGTAATACTGCTGTCACTAAACTAGATGTAAATTAGATGCTTCTTTGTCAGTCAGTAGGTGAGCTCCGCATTTTCATGGGATGGCAAGGAGAGTACAGCAGAAATTGTAAAATCCTAATTCATAGGCTAAAAAGATTTTCTAATTTCATGTAAAACCTTTGCATGTTTTATGAACTCAAATGGTCAGGACAAGAGCTGACACATGGGAAAAGAGCAAGTGGAGTTTCCAGTCAGAAACACGAGAGTTACGGGGCACATGCTATGTTGTTGTTCTTCTGGACATGGCTGACATGGTCCCTGTTGTGTAAGGGTCAGTCTGCTGATGTCCTGATAATTGAGATCCATGCAGTTCCTGAGCACCGCCTATTCACGAAGGTTTTGCTATGCTACGCTCAATTCTCACAACTCTGAAATGCACAGGTGAAGAGAAGACAGCTTACAGAGGTAAGATAGAGAGCAGATATAGAGGGTCAGAATTCAGAAGTGGTGCCCGTTAGTACAAGAGTCTGTGATTCTTCCGATTCAAGAGTATGGTAATGTCAACTGTGTTCTGCACCGAATGAAAAGCTAGATGTCGCTGCACAGCTCCACGCTGGCCGCGTCACTCACAGCTAGGACTGATTCTCCGTGCACATCAGAGCTCTGGTTTGTGTAGCTGTGCGTGGGACTGTATCATTCACCGTCCCCCAGGTGCCATGTGTGTGATGCCAGTCACTCTGTCAATTGGCGCCTTTGATGTGTGCCAAATGAAGATGTCATTTTGTTCAGACATTCAAAGAGCATGACTTAAAATCCCCCCTTTGGTACCCAACACGACTCTAACCCACAGAAACATGGGATTTTAGAGTAAGAAAGAAGGATAGAGACCATATTGTCCAACCCCCCTATTTAACACATTCATAAATGAGTTTCTTTAAGCCCTACAGTGTGTTCAATTTAATACCAGACTGAAAGAGGAAGATGGGTCTTTTTAGATGCCTTTGAGCCATGTAATGGAGCAGACACTGGGAATTCCGGAATAGGAGCAGAAGCTAATCAGTCAATTAAGACAGTTTAAGCTCTGCTTGCTCAGAACACCGTACAAGGCCCTCTGGAGACACACCTAATTTCAGGAGAATACGGTCCTATGGCAGCTCACAATTCAGCAGCATACATGACATAACATAAAAAGTTGAATAACTGGAGACAGTGTAGTCTTGAACTCAGAGAATGTGGGAAGCAAGCAGAATAAACAGGTCTACTTCCAACACTAGCTATATTTCTATTCTGAAGGAGGAAAGGAACGTCTTTGCCTGGGAAAGGGAAGCATGCATGGAAGCTCAAGTGGGCACTTAGAGAAAGAGGAAAAGGAGAAGAAATCATATTACCAGGCATTACAAACTTGATTAGTTAATAGGAGATATAAATTGTCAAATTATAGATTTCTAAATCGTGAACTTTTTTAAAAAGATTCTTTCTGTTTTTTCAATATCAGCAGTTGAGCCTCTATGTAACAGCATTTATTCATTTATTAAACATTCATCAGATCTTCTTGAGCCTTTACGAGGTTCCAGACACTGCTCTCGACCCCGAGAGCCTAACAAGCTAAATAAATAAACACTAAACACGTAAAGATTTCTGTCTTCATGGAGCTCACATTCTAATGGCCATACCTGAAATTATATAAATAGATTTCCAAATGTATAGGCAACAGAGAGATATGAAGATATGGAAGCCTTGGCCAGGTGGCTCAGTTGGTTGGAGCATGGGACTGAACCCCAAAGGTGGCAAGTTTAATTCCCAGTCAGGTCACATACCGAGGTTTTGGATTAGGGAGGCAACAAATTGATCTTTTTCTCTCACATCAAAGTTTCCCTCTCTCTCTGCCTTCCTTTCTCTCTAAAATCGATAGAAACAACCCTGGCCCATTTTTCTCAGTGGTGAGAGCATTGGCCTGTGGAACAAACAGTCCCAGGTTCTATTCCGGCCAACGGCAGGTACCTCAGTTGCGTTCATCCCTGGCCCCGGTTAGGGTCATGAGGGTGACAACCAACCAATGTGTCTCTCTCACATCGATGTCTCTCTCTCTCTCTCTCCCCCTCCCTCCCTCCCCCCCCCCCCCGCTCTGTCTGAAGATAAATGTAAAAATATCCTCAGGTGAGGATTAAAATAAATAAATAAATAAATAAATAAATAAATAAAAATCATATCCTTGGGTGAGGATTTTTTTTTTTTAAAGTATGGGAAAAAAAGTAAGCTTTGTGGGCAGTTTTCACAATTCGGAATCATGCAATATTATGTCTCCCTTAGAAAATGGAACCCTGTTTAAAAAGGTTAAAGTCTATACCAGTAATATATATATATTAAATTTCCCTAGTATAAGACAGCATGTTTGGTTAATACACTTAATTTAATAATAAAACACTTTTGGAGGTTTTCATACATAAATGATCAGATGATATCACCATGCTTATTATTCTTTTGGATCATTTTGGAGTTCAGTTCTCCAAAATATCTTGCTTTGTATAAAACTGTTTGTTTCCTGTTAATGATAAAAGTGGTTTAGCAATATTAATATTAAAAAAATCAATTTAAGACAAATACTACTATTAAGAATAAATAGTACATATAAATAATTACAAAAGAAATTAAATCCCCAGAAAATAAATAAAGAGCTCCTGAACCTTAAAATGTATGAAATAAAAATGAATCAAATTATTTAAAAAGCTATAACATCTAAAATTATGGTGATGTATATTAATATATTTCTCTAACAAACTCATAAATCAGACAGAAATAAAGAAAAATATATGAAATTTAACACAATACAGTTATTTGATCTACTGAGCATATAAAGAACCCTGACCTCCACAATTTTCAAATGCAAAATGTATCCTCTACAAAGTCATAAAATACTAATTATAAAAATAATTGATAATGTATAAATGGTTCTCCACCATAATAAAAAAGATAGCAAAAAAAAATCCCTCAGAATTTGGAACTTAATATTAAGACAACATTGTAAATAATCTATGAGTTGTAGAAGAAATCAGAATAGAAAATCACAAAATATGTAGATAGATCACTTATTAAAAAAATCATTTATAAAACTTGCAAGATTCAGATCAATAGAGGGAAATTTGTAACTTACAGTGTGTACGTTAGAGAAAAAAATCAAAGATTAATTAGTAATATGTCAAATATAAAAATCAATAAGTTATAATGAAAATAACAGTAAAATGGAAGAAAATAGGAGGGAGGAAGTTATAAAGATATAGAAAGCTAAGTATAGAAAGCCTCAAGAATGACAAAAAAACAGATTCTTTTCAAAAATTAAATTGATAAACCTTTTGCAAGGTTGAGCATGAACAAAAATGTGAAAACGGAAAGTAAACAAGCTTCTAGTAGGTAAAACTGTGCCAGCATGGTTACAGAGATAGAAAGTTAGACTTGCAGAACAGAACAGGAAGCCCCAGGAGGTGTCCATGTATATATGAAACAGGATTCAGCACAACAAATTAGTGGAGATAAGACCATCAAAAAGTGAAGCTGGAATAATTGTCTGGATTGAAGAAAATAAATTTATCTCTACCTCATAGCCTACTCAGAAATGAATTCCAGATGAATGAATGACCTAACTGTGAGTAGCAAAAATATAAACCATTTTTAAACCATGTAGAATTTATTTTTGACCCTGCTGTAGTTGTGGATTTCTTGACATTAACCACAAAGTAAAATTCATAATGACAAAAATAATAATAATTTAGATTACATTAAAATGAAAAATTGTTGAATGATAAATGACACATTGTATCTGAATGATAAAAGTAAAACTCAAGAGAAAGAAAGCTAAGACTAAGAGAAAATATTTACAACTCACATAGCTATAAAAGATTAGTATCCAGAATATATTAAGAATGTCTACAAAACATCAAAAAGTAAATATTCAAATACAAAAATGAGCAAAGAATACGAACAGGCAATTCACAAAGGAAGACACAGGTATCACCACTCACACACATAAAAAAAAATGGTTAATCCCATTAACATTAAAACTAAATTAGATACATTTCACACACATCAAATGGCCAAATCAAAATGTCTAATAATGTCAAGCCTAAACAAGAATATTTTTAAAAATGGGAGGGAGCACTTGGAGATTGCTAGTGGCAAATTTTCTTGCTTATTCCTCTTTGGCCAGCAACTTGGCAACATCTGGGAAATGTAAAGATGCATAAATTCCTAGACCCCAGCAATTTCTTTTCTAGAGATTTACCATGGAGAAAGGCACAAAGGTGTTTAATATGAGGTAGTACACTTGTGTCTTTTGCAGCATTGTTTATAGTCCATAAACTTAAAATGAGTAACTTCTGATATATTGTACAATGGCATACTCTGTGAGCAGTTAAAATAAACCAATTAGATCTAGTATCTAGTTGTGTGAAAAACAGTGTTCAATGAAGATAAAAACAAACTGCACCAATAAGCACATAGTGGATACCATTTAGATACATTTTTAAAATTAAAAATAAATACATTTTTACATATTGAGACATACATAGGAGAATATAGTCCTGAAGGATAGTCCTGAGCTCTGGAGAAAGAAAGGAAGAATGGGAGTTTTTTTCCTAGTCTCTTAAATTATGCTTCTGCTTTTATAATGTATTATAATAAAATGTAACACATTTATGTGTATTTTAATGAAGTACTCTATTATATAATAAAGAAAATCTGATTTCATTTAGCCAGTTGTCACAGCACTAATTACTTAAAGATTCAAATTCTATGGCTTTATACCACTTAAAAATAGTTTTGCGACTGCACATATCAGAATGATTTTGAAAAACATGTTTAAAGACAAAATATGCTCACCCAGAATCAACAGCATTGACAGGCTATAATTTTGCTGCAGCATTTTCTGCTATGAAACGAAAGGAAACTAATCACTATTAGAGTGAGGATCCCTGTTTGAAAATTTAATCATGTAGAAAACCTTCTTCAGATTTCCCCAAACCAGGGAAACGTTCAAAGATGCCAACCGAAGGCTGTTGAGTCTGCTTCAAAACCCGCGGCCGTCCTTTCGGGAAGTCCTCTCAAGCAAGACCAAGTGTGAGAATTCTGACCCTGTTTATCAAACCACCGTGGGGTTGGAAAATATCTTCATTTTAAACCCCCAAATTAGTCCTGTTTTTGTCACCTCCCCATGTGCAATGTCCTTGGCATGGAGTACATGACAAAAGGCCTTTTTCTGCTTTCCTTTGTTTATCAAGGGGACGGCTTTGCTGACCGTAGATCAGAGGAGATGGGAAGATCTGAAGAGCCGACTGAAGATAGCACAGCCCCTTCATCTCCCGCCTCGCCCGGGTATCAAAGATGCTCTGATTTTATTCATGTTGGGCACTAGTGTTCATGATTCCCCAGGAGTCTAAGATTTCAATTAAAATAATAATCGAGAGGCCACTAGGCGGTTGTGCATAAGTTAATATAGAAGCAGGCTCTCCATAGGCTATTAAAATCAACCACCCAAAGGCTGTGCTGCAGTGCTCTCAGGATAAGCCTTAATGAAAAAAATGAATTTTTAAATAAAATATTTGTGCTTGCCTTTTCCACATGTGAGTGAAATGTATGAAACTGACAGAAATGGAAGGATGTGGTTCTCCTTCCGATGAGGACGGCGTCACGCACCGTGGTTTTAAATATTCAGAGCCAGCCAGCCCTGCGAAACACTGCACAGTGCACTGAGCTGTGGGGGTGGAAAAATGTAATGGGTTCGGAGACGGGCATTAAAGAAAACGAAAGACAAGAAAGTGAATGTGACCTAGGTCTAAAATGCCCTTGTCTAAACCTTTCTCTTCCAGATAATGATGGTTTTAGAGCCAAAATGTATGACATAACCCAGCATCCGTTTTTTAAGAGGACAATCGCATTACTTGTCCTGGCCCAGTCGGTGCTGCTCTCTGTCAAGGTATGTCGTTTCACCCCTAGACTCTCAGAATAAATTTCTTGTTCATGGGTGCATCCAAGAATACCCCAAGTGGCCACATCTACTACGATCTGTGTTCTTTAGTATAACATTTTTAAACTCACAATTGTGTTCAAATGGGAGAAAGAGTGGGGGAGTTTTTGTGCCCCATGGACGTGGGCTAAGACGTGTGTGCTCTTTCCTTTACAGTGGGACGTCGAGGACCCGGTGACTGTTCCTTTAGCAACAATGTCCGTTGTTTTCACCTTCATCTTTGTTCTAGAGGTACCGTAATGAGTCGAGGGGTGGGGAGGAGAAGGGGGGGAAGGGAGGGGGGAGGGCCTGGGCACATTTTAAAGTAAAATCGTATTCTCCTTTGATGGACTGCTTGCAGCTCTGTGTCCTAATGCTTTTTTGAAGTCTTTTTTTTTTTTTTTTGAAGGGGAAAGTGTGCTCTTAGAATATTTCCTTTTGAGACTGTCCTGCTTTACTTGAACAAAGACTTCACTTTATATTTTGGATTCTCCTAACTGTAGGAATTGCAAACTGCAGTTAATTGCTGTATCAGAATGATGGCCTGTCTAGTTATCTGAGCTCAAGTTTTTAGAGCACCGCACAAACCACTGTAATTCAGGGACTCAAATTGCAACATGGTGGCAAAGGGAGTTGGTCCAGACAAGATTATTTCAATATATGGTCCATGTCATATTACTTTCCAGGGATATTCTTCTTCCAGCAATCTCTTTGAAATACCATCAGATTCTTACTTCACTCTGTACTAGTTGATGTTTCCCAAAATTTTTTACTTGAGGAAGAAAAATGTCCTGCTATCAAACTAGTCATAAAACAGAGAGAAAATATGGATGTGTTACCTACTCAGCTTTTTTATGTATGTGATACATTCTTCTCTTTGGTTGCTACATCCTTTAAAAAATAATGTGACTCAAGTTAGTATGTTTAAATAGGTACTGAACACTCAGTCTCAACTTACTCTCTGTTGTTTTTCCCAGGTTACAATGAAGATCATAGCAATGTCACCTGCTGGTTTCTGGCAAAGCAGAAGAAATCGATATGACCTGCTGGTGACGTCACTTGGCGTTGTTTGGGTGGTACTTCACTTTGCCCTCCTGGTATGTGCATAATTGTTTATGTTAGTTGATAATTTTATGAGTGTCCTTGACCATGATCTCAAGACCTGTTGTTTAACAGAAGTAAAATGTGGCCATGGATATAATTTTAAAATTTCTAGGGGCCACATTTCAAATACAGAAAAGAAACAAATAACATTAATTTGATGATATATTTTAAACCTACCATATCTAAAATACAAGGTGAGGCAAAGTAGGTTTAGAGTTGTTCATATGGAAAATAATACAGTAATTAATATGTAATAATACAAGAATAAATGCTGTATTTTGTGTACTCACAACTGTAAACCTACTTTTGCCCCACTCTGTATTATCATTTCAATATGTCAGCAATAAAAAAATTATAAAGGAGAGATCTTATATGCTTTCTCTTGTACTAAATCTTTGATTGGATGTGTATTTTATATTTACAGCATGTTTTAATTTAGACTCACTACATTTCAGGTGCCCAATAATAGCATGTAGCTGGTGGTTCCATGTCGGATACTGCTAGGTCCTAGTGTAGGGTCCACCATTTCTCAACCTTGATCAGTTACTTGTCTTCAGTGATATTTTGTTTCCTGCTCTGAACTGAGAATATAATTTCATAATCTACATGTTCCACATGAGCATAATGAAGATCAAGAATGTGAAGTTCTTCTAACTGCAAAGATTATACCAACCCATAATACATTATTATAAATACCTTCTTTTTTTTGTTAGTCTTCCTCATCTCCATCCAAAAGTAATGCTATCAGTTTCTCCCTGTTTTTCTCTATTCATTCTCTCATCCGCTGGAAAAACTCCATAGCACACAGAACCCATTTACACTTCATGAATGCCTTGCTTTGGTATGAAATCGCTGTGCTCAAGAAGACATTGAGTGTCCTTTTAAAGGCAGCTGTCACCTTCAGAGTTAGGGGCTGTGCCAAGCCCAGGTGAGCTCTCAGTCACCCTGATTCATTTCCTCAAACAATAAACAGTTTTGAGCATGGCAGGTGTGCAAGCCACTGTGCTAAGAATTGAGAAGAATGTAGTGAGTAAAACAAAGACAGTCACTGCTTTCATGAACTGCATAGCATGGAATGTTAGGTAGGCATTCGTTGAATGCTCCTAAATTGATGAGAATTATAGCTGTGGTGAGGGAGATGGAGGAGAGACACACATTGCTGTGACAACATAATAGTGCAAGGTGGCCTCATCAGGGAGGTCCTGAAAGGCATCCTGAGGGAGTGATGATTGGCCTGTTCTGTAGGATAAAGAGAAAATATTTCAGGTTGGTATAGAGTGGAACAGTGCAGGAGAATAGTGTGACTGGAAGAGGAACAAGAACAAGGTACAAGATCTGTACGGGTAAGAAGGTGTCAGACCTCTCAGGACCTCATAGTCCAGGCAAAAGATTTGGGTCATCATCCTAGAAGCTTTTGGGTGTTACCACTTCCTGAATGTAAAGCAAAAAAGTATCTACGGTAGGTTTGGAGCTAACATGGAGAGAAGGAGCAGCAAGGCCCATGTTTTTATATTGCTCCAAATTGCGATTGAAAGCTACTCAGTGCAAGCGGAAGAGTAGGGCAAGCTTCCTAATGTTAGATGTCCCCAGAGAGATCTCACACCAAAAGACCAACTTGCCTGTTCTGCCCCACTGCTTTTGTTCTTCTCCAAGGGCCTCTGGTCCTGGCAGCATGCCCATCCCCCAGTCGACTTTGCAGTGGACTGGTGTGGAGAAAGACACCGTCCTTGTTCCCATCCAAAGATAATTCCGTGTAGACACATTCGTTCCCTTGTACCTTACCAAAGATCTCACTGGACCCCCTCCCCAGGTGCCCATCTGCGACTGTTGTCAGTTGCCGAGGCAAGGGTCCTCAAGAAGAATCACGTTTCAGCATCAGCTTAATGCCACAGTTATTATTGCAGTTATAGTCAGTGGGAACTTTCTTAGTCATAAAGCACACCAAGTCATCTCTTGCTACTGATCACACACTGAATGTGTTTCTGAGCAGGGAGGACATCTCTGAAATCATTTTAGACTAATGGACCTGTGGCTGGCTGGTTTCCAGAGGTCTCTAGAGGCCTTTGGAGAGAAGAAACCTGACCTCCAGCAATTTTTTCCAACACCTGAGATCCCTCTGCCAGGACTTCTTTATTTCCTGTCTCACTTGAGTCCCTTGTGTTGCATTGCTCTCCTAGGTTGTTCTTGCTTCTCAAAGAAGCTGGTCACTATTTTATGCAAAAATAAGTTTTAAAATACAGAATTCAGCTGAGCAAAACAGAGTCTTAAGTTTCATTTAAGATTTAATTTTACAGCTAATATTTATTCATGAGTTTTGGCAGTGACCTTTTCAGCACCTTTTTTAGATAAATTTCTTATAGGATTTTTTACATTTTATTAAACTAATTATTCAGTAGACTTCACAGAAGACTCAAAATGAAAAATGGAACTGTAACAAGATCTTTTGTGCAAATTATGAGAGGCTCTCTTCTGTTTAAATTTCAGAATGCGTATACCTACATGATGGGCGCGTGCGTGATTGTCTTTAGGTTTTTCTCGATCTGTGGAAAGCATGTAAGTATACTGTGAAGAATAGCATCAAAGGTTGCGTATAAAGTGAAAACAGAGTGTTGACTATCTTCAACTGATCTTCTGGCCTTCCGTGCTGTAGTTAACAACTTGCTAGACATCATCAGTCCAAATGAGTAAATATTAAATATTAAAATGAATTGGAAGCTTAGTTATCTTGTACTGTGTTTCCTAACATTTATGTTGTTTTATTTACTCTTCATATTTGCTAAGTAAACTCAGTCATCCACTAGAGATAACATACCAGGCATAAAAGCAAAAGCCAGTGGTCTTTCTTAATACTTCTTTATTTATAGTTTTTATTTTTAATAAAGTTATTTTACTGCAAAGAAAAATCATCCTTCATGAACATTTATAATTCTGTGACTCCCTATTTCCTTATATATTTGTTAATGTTTATATACACATTCCACATATATTTTTCATTTTGTAAAGTACTATTTCTTTTTTTAATTCAGACATTGTGTCATATGCAATGCTCATAATCACACAATACATGATGGTATTTCGTATTTTACCATGGTTTAGGTTTGTTTTTATGAACATCTGTTGGTGGAAGAATCCTGAGTCTGCTTGTTACAGCCCAAAAATGTATAGCCCTTATCACAGAGAATCAGAGTGAAGGGAAGAGAAAACAGAAGGTTAAAAATCTTAGAGTGGAATACTTATTAATGTAACTGAAAAGGCTGAACAGTTTGATATACGAGTAGAATTTCTATCTAAGGGCCCTTGAACAACATTCAGTTTTAATAGCTAATAGGAAGCCAGTTTCAAATGATATCCTGAGAGGGTCACTCTATGCCAACCTGCTTAAAAGTTACTTACTGCCCATGTTCTCCGTGGCCTTCTGAAGGGAATACTCCTAGTTTCTCCCTGTCTCTCTCTCCATCCTTATCTCCGTCTCCATCTCCACCCAGGTGACACTGAAGATGCTTCTCCTGACGGTGGTTGTCAGCATGTATAAAAGCTTCTTTATTATTGTGGGGATGTTCCTACTGCTGCTGTGTTACGCTTTTGCTGGAGTTGTTTTATTTGGTACTGTGAAATATGGAGAGAACATTAACAGGTTGGTGTGTATTTATCCATCCATTCATTTACCCAGCAAACTTTTTCAGTAGTGAAGTGACGAATAAACATCTGAATGATTTTTTTTTGTCTATTAAAGATGAAGGGGAAGGGAGACACAATCAGTTAGAAATTAAAACAAACTTTTAAAAGGCAAATTTTAAGTGACATTTTTCTAATTGAAAACAGTGTACATGTTCACTTTAGACACCTTAGAAAACTCAGGAATAAAAGAAAATAAAAACATCTATAATTCCCTACCATGCAGGAATAACTGCTTCCAATAGTCTGGTGAATTCCAGCACTGTTTCTGTCCACACACTGCCAAAAAAGGGTACATTGCTTTTAATTAAATAATTTTGAGATGACATTGGATTTTTCTTTTTTTTTTAGCAAACCAAAGGAAGTTAGAACCCCTCCCCTCCAATGGTTATCAAGTAGGAAAAGCATTTTTCAAAGATTACCTTAAATATTGTGCAAACATCTCATAGAAAAGTCCTTCCACATCCAGTTCTCTACAGATGTGCCTTGTTGCAAAGATGACTTGACACAACACAGCTCCATCTTTTATAGCATAACCCACGTGAAAGAAGGAATTACTTTACATTGTCAGAGCTTGCTCCCTCCATCATTCAAGATGCATGGCAAGACATTGGTGGCACCTTGCTAGAGTTGGGTTATTAAGCCAGCTATACTTGGGGACAAGTATAAATAGCAAACAAATAAGAGGGTGTAACCTTTGGAAATGATTACTTGGCAACCAAATATGCTCTAAAACGCACGTCTTGGTGGTGGTACACCTTACTACTTCATGACCGCTATATTACATACATTCTGTTTTCTTTTTCCTTAAATTAGGCATGCAAATTTCTCTTCAGCTGGCAAAGCTATTACCGTACTGTTCCGAATTGTCACAGGAGAAGACTGGAACAAGATTATGCATGACTGTATGGTAAATATCTCTTCGTCACTAACAGTGCCTCATCTTAGAATCAGATGAAACTCTTTGGCCGTGCACGCTGGCGGTAGCCGCCTTGCTAGCATCAAGACTTTGTGTAAAAAACACATATCCTGGCCTTTTAGTCCATAAGATTGCATTCTTTTACGTTACATTGTATGGTCATACAGGAAGAGTACCCCGTGAACTCAACTTGAAGTGCTGTAGTTCTATTCGATAAATATGCGTTGTATGGGCATTGTTCTTTCCCTTCCACCTTAACATTTTGGCAGTCAAGTACAAACGGGAATTCCACTTCTTTAATTCAATTTGTTCAACAGATACTTGCTGACCCCCTGGTTTGTACTGAGCTCTGCAGTGAGTGCCAGGTCTTCATTGATTCCAAAGCATCTTCACGGAGCTTAGGTCAAGGGCTCTGAGCTATACTCTCTCTTCTCTAGTCTGATTCTTCATCTTTCTTCAGGTATCACTTTAAACATCAGTTCCTTCAGGAATCCTGCCTTATGCTAAGACCCCCGGTTACATGTTTTCACAGCACTCTATATTTCTCTTTTGTAGTGTGCATCACAATGATAGTGAGTTATTGGATTGATTACTTTATTTTACCTCTTTCTCATCCTCCAGATCAATGTTGCCCAACAAAATTTCTACAGTGATGGCCATCTGCACCATCCGATTCAGTAACCACTACCCATGTGTGGTTATTGAGCATTTGAAATGTGACCAGTTAAAATAAGGAACAAAATTTTAAATTATATTTCATTGTGTTTCATGTTAATGAACATAAATTTAAATAGCCACATTAGTTCATGGTTACCTGTTGGACTGCATAGCTCTAGGCTGTCAGCAATATAAAGGAGGGTCAGGGTCTTGCTTGCCAGTCTGCCCTCAATACTGGGCAGAAACCTAGCAAATAATAGGAACTCAAGAACTTTATGCATGAGTTAATGGGGACAAATCAAATATATTACTAAGCAGAATTAAATAAATTCAAAAATAAAGGACAAGCAGAATGCCATGGAAATGTAGAAGAGAGCTAGTCTCTCTGGCTGAAAGAAACCAGGAGGTTCCTGAGAGGTGTTGGCATTTTATTGAGCCAGGAATGTCATAACATCCCATAATGGTGCCCCAGGAATGAGCATCACTGGCTTCTCCTTGCACGATTTTAGTTATACACAATTTGTGTCTAACAAATCCTGCTAAAATCTTATCCCATTAATTAAGTCAGAGAAAAAAAAAATGTTAAAGGTCCTGCTGTTTGATGTTATGCATTACAGTGACAGATTATCTTTTGGGGCTAGTGCAGGTGGCAGACAGAGCACCTCTTAAAGGAAACCGGTTCATTTTCATTATGCTTCTAAAATGGCAATGAACTTGGGATTCCACAAGACTAAGATCATAGTATAAATGAAATTTATTTTATTTTTGCCACAATGTATCCCATGTATGCAGCTTTTGAGAGATTACTTAGAAATTAATTTTATTTTACATGAGTCAGGAATATGTTCATTAACTACAGTCAGTTAACAAAAATGCGTATTCTTCTCTGCTGTCCCTCTCTCCTCTCCCCTCCCACTGCCCCACAGGTCCAGCCACCCTTTTGTACTCCAGATGAATTCACATACTGGGCAACAGACTGCGGAAATTATGCCGGAGCGCTTATGTATTTCTGTTCATTTTATGTCATCATTGCCTACATCATGCTAAATCTACTTGTAGGTAAGTGATGTTCATTGCATATTTTTTAAATCTCTTTAAACCCAGGTACTTAGATAATTATGTATAATTTTCAAGTAATTATCCTGGATTGCTTGAGGTGAGTGTTTTGTGGCATTAATTATAAATTGTGGCCTCTCCATTCAGAAGCTGAAAAGACTTTTGAAAGGCATGCAAATGACAGTTGATTGCAATTTTAAGAGTTGTCCTATTTATTATGATTATTAATCTCAAAAGAGTTCTTCTCATGGATTGAGTTGAACAAATATCGGGGCTGGGGAGTTACCTTTATAGTCTCGAAATGTCACATTTATGTTTTTGAACGATACATGTTGTTCACCCAGCTGTGAGGCCACCCAGAACTCAGTCTGACCTTTAAAAACTGCCCTGGAGCTCCCCGCCACTCGAGTAGCCAGCTGGCGTGAAGGTCTGTACACACGGAATGTGTGTTTATGCTCATGACCCTCATGTTTTGGAAAACCAGGAGCTAGAGAACTGGTTTAGTCCAAGTGTAAAACATGCCAACTTGGAAACCATACTAAAAGAACTGAAAAAAATTTGGCTTATCAAGTAGCGGATAAAATTCGTTATTTACAATAGATGTTTTACATTTTCTAAAAAGTGATTGACTAGCATTAATTGTCCAACTACGCCATTTTTCTTTTTTTCTTCTTCTTTTAGCCATAATTGTGGAGAATTTTTCCTTGTTTTATTCCACTGAAGAGGACCAGCTCTTAAGTTACAATGACCTTCGCCACTTTCAGATCATATGGAATATGGTGGATGACAAACGAGAGGTGGGCGAGTGGATTGCTGCTTCATGCCCCACCCAAAAGAGGCGTATCGCCATGTCTCAAACACGGCTCTGTTGCTGGCAGTGACGTGTATTGAATTTTGAAGGGCCATTGGTGAATGGCAGAAAGCTGTCATTGACAAGCAGCAGAATATGCTAGGAGGGGAGAGGGACAGAAGAGTTCCCCTTCATGTCCTTTCCATCCACCCTCTTCCTTGGCCTTCAGAAAGTCAGCAAGAAAGGAAACCGAGGCAGCTCTGAAGAAACCAGCCCTGGGCTTGAGGCAGAAGGGATGCAGTTCAGATTACCAAAGTGATAGTATCGTACAGATTCATGATCACCTCAACCTCCGGGAGCAATCCTGATTACAAGTACAAAGGAGTTCAGTGATTTCTTGAAGTTATTACTTTTAATTATTTTGGACTTAGTATTTGACCATTTAACCATGAAGTTTACCCAAGATTTACTAGATTTAGCCAAAGCAGCAGCTGCTGCTTTCTCCTCCTTCTCCCCATTCTTCACTGTAGCAAACACTCAGGCATAGCTCTAGGCACGGGTGATATAGCAGTGAGCAAGATGGAAGGGTCTCCTGGTCTAATACAGGATTAAAAATTGAAGTGGAATAATAAGCATTATTATTTCAAAAAGCTATACACACTTTGAAGAAGGTGATAAGGTAGAGGGTGTTTGGAGTTAGGAGAAGACAACTTTAGCAGGGGTGTTCCTGACGACCTGTCTGGGGAGGTGCTATTTGACCCAATATCTAACAAATGAAGAAAGTTCAGCCATGGGAAGATCTAGGGGATGATAGTTTCAGGAAGCACTGACTGAGGGCACAAAGACCAAGAGGCCAGAACAGGCCGAGTAAATGGGGTGTCCTGGCCTAGAGCTTTCTCCACCCCCTTTGCTTGCTCTTTTTTTGGTCCCCTACTCCATCCAGGCACCAGTTTGGGGGGTTTCTTCTAGGACAGCAACCAGCAGTGCAGGTGTCTGACCCAGCTCTCACCGTAGCTGGACCACTGGACTGCCGCCTACAGGGACCTCTTTCCTCTGATCTGCGTATGGAAGACAGCACCACATTCATGGGTTACGATGTTAGCAATTGACAGGAACTCATGGCTCACCCATGTCCTTGCCCCTTGCCCCATGCCTAATTTAAAAACATGGCCAGGCTGGCATGGTAGGTTTTGTTGTCTGGGGAAGAGGGACACATGGAAGATTTTCAGAATCTGGAGCCGCTCTGACCAGGAAGATGGCAGAGCTGGGAACTCAGTTCTGTTTTAGTGGAGAAAGACTGAAAAGGAGTGATCATTTCATAGAACAACTTAATAAACATTTAGAAGTTCCTATTATCCAGACTAAGTGAGAAGAGGACCCCGTACGACGTGTATGCTTCCCTTTTCGTGCCAGCATGATGCTGACCCACTCAGCACGTGTGTTGGAGAAACACACAAGCAGAGGTTGAGTCAGGGGAACAGGCTACGGGGGAAAAGCCCGGTCAAGCCAGTGCCGGGTCCAGGACAGGCAGAGGGAGAGCATCCCGCCCTCCTTGGCTCCCAACGCCGCTGGGTTGTGAAATCCCACAGATCCAGAGGCACACCGACAGAAACTGTGCTCAGCTTTTTTCCCTTTTTTTTTTGAAATTTATTTTTTAATTACAAGACATTCACTATTATATTAGTTTCAGGTATACAACAGGGTTCCTGGACATTACATCCCTTACGGGGCGCTCAGCCTTTACGTCCCTCTGCTCTCGGCGGGCACCCCGTGCAGCCTCCAGGGAGCCCAGCAGCTTCCTTGCCACTCCGGTGCCTAATTTGCCGTCTTTTGAGAAATTGTTTCAGGTGTTTCGGTGAGAAAACAGAACCCCGAGCGAATCGTTATGGCCTGATGATGACTTTGAGTCCCTGTGCTCTGCCGCCAGGGGGTGATTCCGACTTTCCGCGTGAAGTTCCTCCTGCGGCTGCTGCGGGGCCGGCTGGAGGTGGACCTGGACAAAGACAAACTTCTGTTTAAGCACATGTGCTATGAAATGGAGCGGCTGCACAACGGCGGCGACGTCACCTTCCATGACGTCCTAAGGTACGAGGGGTGGTGCCCAGCTCTGTGTCCCAGAGCGGAACCGAGTCTAGAGACTGAAGCTGTGATCATGAAAGGCCTCCTGAGATCCCATTGACAAGCACCCTCATAACCCAAAGTGCCACGTCCACTGTAGCTATAAGACAAGGTCACACTTCTCAGGCTCCAAGTGGCCTTTCTCAGTGAACTTGAATTGGGTTTCAGTGGGTGCCTCACCTCGGCGGGGACGGAAGCAGGGCGGGAGATCCCCAGAAGTGCCCCTTACTGAATGAGAGCTCCTTCAGGGGAGAAGCCCAGGGCCCTCGAAGGCTCGGGCCCGCCCTTCATTGTTCAAGTAAGGAACTGGTCCCGGAGAGTTGAGTGGTTTGCTCACAGTTACCCGCCCTCTGCGGCTAAGCTGGAGATAAAAATCAGATCTTCTCACTTGTGGGACTGAAGGGTTTTCCTGGCGCACTCTGCAATGGGTGCCCCCAGTTGGCTGACAAACCATGTTTTCCAGACATGAGGTGAGTACCCAGACAGGACAGAGGGGCACACTGAGGCCCGACAGGCTCCCGGATGAGTTTGTGTGACTGCTGAAACAGAACACCATACACTGAGCGGTTTGAACAGGTCTCTTCTCACAGCCCTGGAGGCTGGAAGTCCAAGATGAAGGTGTGAGCAGGGTTGGTTCCCTCTGAGGCCTTGAGGGAGAATTTGTTCCACCCTCTCCCTTAGCTCTTGGGGTTTGCCGCCATCTTTGGCATTCCTTGTAAAAGCATCACCTCAGTCTCTACCTTCATCTTCACGTGGCAGTCTCCCTGTGTGTGTGTGTGTCTGTGTCCAAGGTTTTACTTCTATAAGGACGCCACTCCAGTATGATCTCATCTGATCTGAACTAATTATATCTGCGATGGGCTATTTTCAAATAAGACCACATTCTGAGGTACTGAGCGTTAGGATGCCAAAATATTAGGCAGGGGGATGTGGGGTGGGGATGATAATCTCAGAACATCTTCTTAAATAGAAGCCCATGGATAACATTCAGAGCACCATGGACTTGGAAAGGAAAACAATTACATACACTTTGTTTGCACTGATCACTCACTAAAATGCAGCATTCTTGCCCTGGCTGGTTTGGCTCAGTGGTTAAAATGCAGCATTTTTTACAATGATGAATGCAAGCAACAAACCATAGTAGTATTAACAATACACGTGTCACCCTAGTCAGTGTGGCTCAGTTAGATGAATGTCATCCCAGGCACAGAGAGGTTGCTAGATGATTCCTGGTCAGGGCACATGGCCAGATTGCAGGCTCGAGCCCTAGTAGGAGGCGTGCAGGAGGCAGCTGATGGATGTTTCTCTCTATCCTCCTCCCTCTCCCTCCTCTCTCTCTAAAATCAATAAAAACATATTTACAAAAAAAAAAAATGCCCATGTCTTTGTCATCTACAGAAATCATAGCTATTTTTAGGTCACATTGCTGCTGTGGCTAATATCTTAAAATATCCTTAATGCACACCAGTGTACTTATAAGTTATAGTGGTCATTTGACCTCAGCTAAATGTTATTGTTTAATAGAATAATAAAGATGCCCTTATGTTACTATACCACTCCTTTCAAAGAGAATAATTTGAGAACTCTTTTTGATACAGTTGGGGTCCTTTGAAATAATGTGTATTTTATTTTATGCATCTAAAACATTATTCTAAGAAATGTCTCATGGGCTCCACCGCCAAAGGGGCTCACGCCACAGAAAATGGTAAGAACTCCCTGCTCGCACCAGCTGTTTTCATCATGCTGCACGTAACTGACTTGTTCAATGGTGGGTAGTGTGTCACCAGTTTCAGGAGCACTCAGGTGTACAGAAATATGCTTAAGATTGGAATTTGAAAAAATACCAGAAGAGGAAGGATCTGGGGGAGTTCTCTCAAGGTCTCAATGTTACCCCCCTCTCTTCACTTCTTCCAGGAACAAGTGAAAAGGCAGAAAAAGATGGGGCAGAAAGCACACGTGAATAGCAGCAAAGGATGACAGCTCAGAAGGTCACTTCGTCCTTCCTTCCAGTGACAAATAATTTTAGGCTGAAAATATTTGCCACTAGAATGAGGCACCTAGACGTACCACTGTCATTAATAATTAATATTCAGGCTCTTTGGAACACAGTGATGCATCTAATACAGTGACCCCAAACAAGGTCAGTGGTGGCATTGTTGGCCCCTCCGTCTCCCTCTAGCCCAGTGTATGATGAAAACAGTTCAGCAATGATGAGATTCTTAATGAGACCTCGAATAAAGAAAGAACAAATGCACTTTTTTCCTGCATGGTAGGAAAAGTCTTAACAAAGAAGGATAACTGAACCCATGCTGCATGGGAGGGGCCTTTCAAGTGCCCCTGTGCTGGGTATTGGGCTAGGGAGATGGAACTGAGATCCCACTGGGTCCAGGCAGGGACACAGCACTAACTGGGATCCTGCAGCCATACCAGGGAGCGCCAAGCGCCAGAAGGGGTTGTATTGTCCTTTGGCTGCTGACCCCTCAGCCTGAACACATGAGTTGCCTTACTGCCCACGCAACACATTGGCTGTGTTGGTCTTATTTGCCGCCGTCTGGGTCTCTTGTGCCAAGGACTGGTATTGCAACTATCAGAATTAATGAGGAAGATCCAGAGGGACAAATGAGATCAATTGAGAGGGAAATGGTGGGAGGGAGGTGCATGACCCACAGCCAAGCATATTAACCATCACCAATCGGAGCTGACTGAAGAAAATAGAGAGAGAGCAGTTTTCCTTCTACATGGAACGTTCCAGAGTCGCAGCTGATTATCAGGGCGTAGCCTGGATCTTTTGTTTTACAAACACTTATCAGATACTTACTGTTATAAGCACCTAGGAAATATCAATGCACTTAATCATTTAATAATGTGGGTGCCATGACTATCCCCGTTTTACAGGTGAGAGAAGAGAGACAGTGAGGGGACATCACTAGCCCAAGCCATCCATTGTAGTCAGGGTGGCAGCAGAATGCTACCTTGGTTGGATTTAGATCTCTAGGAGTCTAAATCCCAAGTAAATCAGAGCTGCGATCACTGTTGTATCGCCCTCACCAGCATGCTGTCCTACCGGTCGGTGGACATCCGGAAGAGTTTGCAGCTGGAGGAGCTGCTTGCAAGGGAGCAGCTGGAGTACACCATCGAGGAGGAAGTGGCCAAGCAGACCATCCGCATGTGGCTGAAAAAGTGCTTAAAGCGCATCAGAGCCGTGAGTGCATCTGGGATTTTCTTTCCTCCTCAAGAGTTTCATGAACAAGAGGATTAGATCCTTCTGTGATTACCTTTACACCCCTTCAACTGTGTCAACTTCATCCACTTACAATGGTCAGACGATGATTCAGACCTTAACGCTAGTCCAAATTCAGCGGTACCCGCCTGTGCAGAGTCCATAAGAAGCTTCTGTTAAATCCCGTTTTTATAAAACAGTGTGAAAGTTTACGAAGAAGTTTATTGATATTAAAATATTTATGCTGTCCATTTATTAAACTCAGCTATTTAAACTGCCAAGAATCTCTACATATTGACTGGCAGCTGAATTTATGAAACTACTTTTAAATTGTTCCTAAAAAGTCCAACATGTTGATAATTTTGTGTGGTCTTTAATTAAAGACCACCTTTTCTGGGATTTTAATGATCTGTTTGCTCCTTCCTGAACTATAAGCTTGTAAGGTTTTCTAACTCATAAATCAATGAACATTTACTGTGTTCACATACACTGTGTTTACAATGGGCATTTCTATTGGGTAATTAACTTTATGAATGCTTTTGACTTATGCTTTATACACGGTGGGGGATAATCAAATTTATCACTAAACATTTATACATAACAGATTTTTAAAATCCTGTTTCTCAAAGCAACATCAACTGCAGAAATGTATCTTTCTATTAGATGAGAAAAGGGCAACAGAGAAACGAAACACCCCAATCTCCTGTAGCCACGCAGCTGTCACAGCTGGCCCGCCGTAGCTCTGCTACTTCAAGGGACAGAATCTGCCTTCCAGAGGCCCTGCGAGGGCTCAGGGAGCACAGGCCCCCACCGGGCCGCCCGGTCCCCGCGTGAGCCAAGGCAGATGGCCTGCCGCACTGGCCTGCTCCAGTTCCCAACCAAAGACCAGGAGGGTTTCACTTTTCCACCCAAAGCTCTCTGCCTCTTACAATTCAGAGGAAAGGGGCTATCCACACTGGCTTAGTGAGCACAGAATAAAATAAGAAAGGGGAAAAAAAAAATTGGAACACCAACTACATTAGTGATTTAAAAAATTCTATTTTAAATAAAACACAAGCTAGTATCAGTGAACATTACTCCAATTGTTATGCAAATGAAAACGGAAGGCCTAGCAATTCCTAAGCCTCCACGTCTTTCTTTATAGCAATCTGATAATTATCAGGGAAATTACTTACGGGTATTTATTTCAAAGTTCCTTAGAGGTCACCAAGCCTACAGGGCCTTTGGAGAAGAGAGAAGAAAATAAGATGTGACTGGTGGGGCAGAGGGATGTTGGGCTGATTTTTCCATTCCTAAAAGACAATCATATTTCCATAGAAACAGCAGCAGTCATGCAGCATCATCCACAGCCTGAGAGAGAGCCAACAACAGGAGCTGAGTCGGTTTCTGAACCCCCCCAGTATCGAGACGACCCAGCCCAGTGAAGATATGAACGCCAACAGTCAGGATAATAACATGCAACCCGAGGTACGGGCATGAGGTGTCCTTCATTCAAGGATAGTCTGTGCACTTTTAAAGTAAAAGATAAATTGGTTCTGTTCACGTAGCCATTTCAAACAAGGTGACAGTATATCTACTAGGAAGTTTTTACAATGAAAACAACAACAATTGGAACATAATAATCCCGGTTATATGTGTGTCTTTGCCGTCCCTGAATTGGTTGAAGTTATTTCAAAAGATTCTGATTTGAATGGGTACTAAAATAATGTTAATGCCCAGGATTTAATAATTCTCTTGATTTTTTTATTTTTTGGACTAGGGAGTTAACATCACGTCTATAAGGGCTTAATTTGAGTCTGGCAATATTCCATGACTTAGAATATGGTTTGCCTGAAGCCCTGCACTAGTTTTCCCCTACCACGTCATACCAAGTAGCAGTAAAATGAGTGAAAATGTGTGAAATTGGCCCTCAGCCTCCTTAAATAGTCAGACTCATGGAGAATGTGTTCTTCCTCAGCTGGGCATGAGAAGAGCATATGGAGTTTGGGGATGATTAACTTGAGGACCTCCTATTTACTGGGGCACAGCATATTTTCCTTTCCAAACTCACTCTACACGTCCATAAAGACACCACCGAGAGCTGCCAGTCCTGGAGAGCCCTGTGTGTGAGGAGCAGCTGGTGAGAGGTCCTGCCCCTCGTGAGGATGCAGTTATGGACCGGGTGGAGTTGATCCGGGTTCTGAGACGAGCCCCCTGGCAGCGTCCAGCTTCCGACTGCATAGTGACTGTCAGGGACCAGCGATAAACACTGAAGCCTGAGGCTTCCTGGCCCTGTGGGGTGCTTCAGGGAACCCTCTTGTTTATAGCCCAGATTTGAGATTTCATGTTGTTGGCTCCCCAGCCTATAGGAATCATCTGCCACTGATTACAAGGACTTGTTCAGGGGACTGTCAACAAAGGGGGACTCGGAGGCTTCTCCATTGGCCCTGCCACCTGTGTGCCCTGAGGAGGGCTGGCAGTGCCTCAGGAGTGGGGCTGAGATAAGATCAGGATAGTCTGGTGGGGCTGATGAGTCAGGGCTCTTCGGTTTAAGGTTAAAAAAAAAACCCAAAAGGTGCCCAAAACACCAAGAGGAGATATCGAAGCAACAGAAAGGCCAAGGTGCTGATAGGAAAGGGGAGGCAACGGTGAGCCTGAGTTGGTGTGTGGAGAGTCTCGGCATTTCTCTTAGGCTTCAGTCTCTTTTTATTGAATTTATTAGGGAACAGGTTTCACTCGTACCACTCGATACAACATCATCTGCACACTGCACTGTGCGTCCGTCAGCGCAAGCAAAGCCTCTTTATGCCCCCGTTTCCCCTACTTTGCCCCCCTCCCCTACATCCACCTCCTTTCCCCCACCCCCTTTCCCTCTGGCTATCACTGCACAATTGTCTGTCTATATATATACACATATGTGTGTGTGTGTGTGTGTGTGTGTGTATGTGTATACATTTTATTTTGCTTAATCCTGTCACCTTCTTTCATCCAGTCCCCCAACCCCCCTCCCCTCTGACAGCTATCAGTCTGTTCCATGTATCCATGCCTCTGTTTCTGTTTTGTCCACCAGTATATTTTGTTCATTAGATTCCACATGTAAGTGAGTGGCTTTAGTCTTAATTGGTATAAGCTTTGATCTCCTCCAGGGTGTATCACAGCTTTGTCTTTGGAGACTTTCCTTCCTGAAGCTCTAGGCATTGACCTGCAGTTGCAAGAGTATGCCTCGCCCCAAGCAGGCAGTGCCCACGGCCCCGCCTTCCTCCCTGGGATGCCACATTGGTGCTCTGGTGAATGGCTACTGGGTGTGGAGGGAATGTGGCCATGGGTGGAGGGTTCTTGGAGGGGTGTCAAGGAAGAGACACTCCCTAGAGAGTCGGGCCTCCTGTCTTCATGGTGTGCAGTGATGACTCTCACTGTCCTTGACTCTTTTTACCCATTTTCACTTTTCCTTTCCTCATTGTGGACATTATGGGTCCATATTGTTTTTCCTACTTGTTTCCTGTCATGTTTTCTTTCTTTTTTTTCCAATCATAGTTTACATTCAATATTATTCTGTATTAGTTTCAGACATACAGTATAGTGGTTTGACAATCATGTACTTTACAAAGTGTTCCCCCTGATATTCCAGTACCCACCTGGCACCGTACGCAGTCATTACAATATCATTGACTGTATTCCCTGTGCTGTGCTTTACAACCCCTGACCGTTTCATAGCTGCCAATCTGCCCTCCTAATCCCATCACCTCTCTCACCCTCTAGTCCGCCCATGTTGTTGCAAAGGTAAGGTTTCTTTTTAATGGCTTAGTAGTATTCCATTGTGTATATGTGCCGCAACTTTTGTACGCACTTGTCTATTGGTAAGCATGTTTTCTAACTTTCTTAAAATAAAGTGAGGATCCAGGCCAATGCAGAAAGAGGGGGGAGAGCACAGCATTAAAAAGGAACTGCTCCCTTCTCCCCCGTGCAGACAAGCAGCCAGCAGCAGCTCCTGAGCCCCACGCTGTCAGACAGAGGAGGCAGTCGGCAGGACGCAGCGGATGCTGGAAAACCCCAACGGAAGTTCGGGCAGTGGCGTCTGCCCTCCGGTACGTACAGTCCTTTCTCCGTTGACTGAGGCATTTAAAGGTGTTGATACTCTGTGTGTTTGGAATCTTAGATTTCAAAATACAGGTCTGCATATAAAAGTATTTACAGACATGAAAAATATATCTCCTTATCAAAGACATTTCCCTCAAAATAACTTTTCTAAATAGAACTATATTGGCCCTCATGTTCAGCTACTGTGGTTGAAAAGGCAGTACTTATTAACAAAGTGAGAGATCATAGCCAAGATCTAAAAAATAAAAAAAAAGATATAAAGATTTCCAAGGGCTTCCTGTGTGCATTCAATGTGTTCTCAAACACAGGCAAAATTTATTTCATCTAAGAGGAAGTGAACAGATAAAATCATTTAGAAAATGCCGCAGTTCTCAAAGAAGGAACAACCAAACTTATATAGTGCAATATGATATATGATATGATGTGATGTGATGTGATGTGACATGACATGACATGATACAATATGAGATATCAGTGCTGTAGTACCTCCTGTAGCCATTGCACGTGTTCCCTCATTTATCCACACAATCCTATTCCTTCCCACGTTCAGTGAGATAAGGTTTTTCTAGGGGAACACGGGGTTTGGGGGAGCCAGAACAATCCCAGTAAGGACACTCAGACGTGGAGGGGAGCAATGATCTGCACAGCCTGCTGTCCTCCATATGTGGTTTTCTCTGTTAATAACTGAGTCCACAATAAAGTAGGGCTTCCTAATGCTCTTCCATTGTGCCCCTTCTTCAGCCAGTCCAAGTGAGAAGGGGGATGTTGGAAACGCTTGCGCAGCATGTCTGTTCCACAAAGCAGAAGAGAGTATTACTTAGGTTTTGAGGCTGAAAGCTGTTCAGTGGATCTTAACACAAGAAAGGAACATCGTTTTTCATATCCAGGAGTTCACTGTTTAGGGAACAGAGAGAACCTAGCTTCCACCTGGTAAAACAAAGCTGAGAGTGATGGAGAACAAGACTGAGTAGGTGATGGGGTCAGGCCACGAAAAGCTTTAAATTACAGGCTGAATGGTTTCAACTTCATTCCGTAGGTTATTAAGTAAAGGTTTCTAAGCAAGTTGTGAAGGTTAAAATTTGTTCTTTAGGAAGAGTGACTTGGCTGCAGAATAGAGACAATGTTCTACTGCTGAGCCTGGGGGCAGGGTTTTAGGAGCCAGAGGATGATATCGTAGTCTGGCATGAGGTGACAACATGGCCAAAACTGGTAGCAGTGGTCCAGACACTGGAAGGACAACCTAGAAAAAATACACAGCCCTCGGCATTCACGTAGATGGATAAAAGAAAGAATGTTGCTGCCCTGGCCAGTTTGGCTCATTCGTATGTATTGTTGCAATTGAAGAATTTTCTTCTTTCTTAAGGTTGAATAATATTTTCTTTTATACACACACACACACACACACACACACACACACACACACATATATATATAACCATTTCTTTAACCATTCACCCATTGAAGGACACTTAGGTTGTTTCCATATCTTGACTATTATGAATAATAAACATGGAAGTGCAGATATCTCTTCAAGATACTTACTTTATTTCCTTCAAATGTATATATAGCTCCAGAAGTGGAAATTCTGGATTGTATGTAGTTCTACTATGCATTTTCTTAGATCATCTCATTTCATCTATTTTAATTCTCACAATAGTGCAGTGAGGACACTTGCATTCTCTTCCTTTTACAATTGAGGAAAGGGGTTTTAGGACATGAACTTGCCTTTGGCTACAGCTACAGGTGACAGAAATGGGATCCCAAGCCATAACAGTGGATCCCAAAGCCATGAGTGTGTCAACAAAGTCTTCATACTCACTGCTTCAGTCAGAGTGATGGATTGGCAAGGTGAATGCCCTGAGTAATTTTAAACATGTCCCCAATTTATTCTTTTTTCAGTTTATTAAACACACACACACAGTATTTACCCACATTATTCTTTTCATACCTTCTGCATTTCTTCCTTTCCCCTCACTATCGGCTGTACTGTCCTTCTTTTTCCTTTGTTTTTTCTTTATATGTATAATACCAATGAGTAACACCTCACACTTATGACACTTATATTTGCCCAAATTGGAACTTTAACTGATTTTTTTTTCTTTCAGTTTTTGTAATTATCTCAGAGTGCAAGAGGCAAGCAGCATTTTTTAATGGTATTGCTAGTTGTCCATGAACATAATTTTCAAGTCCATTATGAATACAAAGAACCAAGTGCTGGAAAAGTTTCATACTCAACATCTGTGGATAGGACTTGTTCACCAAAAGCACTGGATAGGAATAACATGATTTTTTCAGGAATGACTTGCAGCACAGTAAAACCATGTTGCTCATAGGACTTCTGTTCATTCCACAGCACCCAAACCAATAAGCCACTCGGTGTCTTCCGTGAACTTGCGGTTTGGGGGGCGGACGACAGTGAAATCTGTAGTGTGCAAAATGAACCCCATGACCGACGCGGCTTCCTGTGGCTCTGAAGTGAAGAAGTGGTGGACCCGGCAGCTGACCGTGGAGAGTGATGAAAGTGGAGATGACCTTCTGGATATTTAGGTGGAAATCAAAGCAAGTGGTGGCAGTCTAGTGGTGAAAACTGTTCTCGAATATGTTCCTCCATTGTCCAGTCAGCAATCCATAATTGATACATAATTTAATTCCAATTTGTCCTCCTTAGGAAGGCATAAAAACTGGTCGGTCAGAGCTGTGTATAAATGGGTTATTACCATGTGTTTGAGAAAATCGGCATAATGGCAGTAGAAATATTAGAAACTATTCCAACACCAGATGTAGATCATTCAACAATTCCATTTATTCTGTCTATGTAAATGAAAGTATATACTCATATGTGCTCTTATATATTATCACCACCCCTGAAAGAGTGCTAAGCCCAAAGTGGCTAATATTTATAGTACAGGAGCTATTGCTTTAGTTCACATTTTTCCCACTTCCGCTAGAAATATTTCTCTTGGGAGAATTTATTATTTACAATTGATCTGAAAAGGTCAGCACTGAGCTCATGCTAAAATGATAGTAGTTTTACCAACTACAGATTCTGAATTTTAAAAGTATATTCTTTTTCTCAAGTTATTTTTAAAAATACACACATGATATCTAGAGATCAGAATAAGTCAGATTCTGGCCTCAATCATGCTAATGAAATTGTTGCCTGCTTCCAAGAGAATTGTGTGTGCAGATACTAGGCAAATAATTTGACTCAAGGAACTAACTGATTTCTTTTTTTTTTGTTTTGTTTTGGTTGTGGTACGTGCCCCTAGCAGGAACCGAACCCGGGACTCCCTGGGCCTCAGGCCGAGGCTCAACCGCTGAGCCAAACTGGCCAGGGTGGAACTAACTGATTTCAAACAAACCTTATGGAAATCACTTGAGAGACATAGTTATGTAAAGATGTTTAATTTCTTAAAAAGTATCTTAATAATTGAGTCTAGCAAAAAGAGTAAAACAGTTCAGCTTATATTACAAATAATCTTTGCATGTGTGATCTATCCTTGGCTTTATTTATTTATTTTTTTACCCAGTATATGTCCATTTTGTCATAAGTCAGCAAAGACATTAAGAGTTGATCCCAATGCATCAGTGCTGTCTTTAATTCCAAATGACTCCCCTACTACCAGGATCTCCTATGGAAATAATGGTAACTTTGCAAAACCTTGCTCTGAACTCAGTCTCGGTGCCCATACCCCAACTGTATTTGTGTTCTATGGGAAAATTAAATGCAAAGTGATTACAAAGTACTGTTGGTCCACTTACACTGAGTCCAAGTCAAAGTATGTTTGGGCCTTTAGCTACATTATTCTTGATTGAAGATTTGCTGTTTAGATTATTTCTTTTAATGGAGTGATTATCTCAGTATCCTCTGGACATTGACCCCACCCCAGTTGCTCTATGATTTACTTTTCTTTGTGGAACATTTCTTAAAATAGCCAAATATCACATTTTTTCTGTATAACAATTGTAACAATTATGGTGACAGTCTATTGTTTATATGATCAATTGTGACTGTAAGATAATGGGCAATTAAAGTCGGTGCAGCTGAAAGGATTTTATTTTGTGTTGTGTTCATTTGGCATTTACTTTTTGTACATAATAAAATGAAATAAATACTGAATTTGTAAAAGAATTTTCTCTGAGTTGATTATCTTTTCTAAACCCTTTTCTTTCGTGTATGGGGGAAGGGGGCCAAGTAGCTAAGGGCCACTAGATTGCTGGCACTTTGAAAACTCTGTATCTGAATGTTTTGTCTATAACTAGTTGGCAAAAGTGCTATCCCTGATATTCATTTCAGCTCAGCTCCTAAGCCAGAATGTTCCTTTCACATTTTTGCCCATAAGGCTGAGCAAATACCCTGTACCTTCCAAACCCATAACAAAGCAGACAAGGATCTGACATGGCCAGGGCATGGGTCTTTGCTAGTGCATGAAAATCTTTTTTTTTTCCTCTCTTTTGGCTCATTACACTTTAGCTCAATACAGCTTTATTCTCACAAAACTGCTGAGCCCTTCCTAAAACGTCTGTAATTGATGTTCAGCAGAACATCACTGTTGTTCATTCTGCAGTGAAGCGAGGGGCAGAATAGCAATGCATTTAAAGCCATAGCACCCTACGTTTTCAATGAAGTGAAACAGCCAAACAATTCCACTGTTTTCCTGAAGCTGGTAGAGCAGACAGCAAGCTAAGAGAAAAAACAAAAACAAAAACCTCTCTTTGATTTTTCATAAACATATCAACAGTCCGGTTATGCAGATGGGAAAACTCTGGCCACCATGCACCATGCTCCCTGGTCGTTAGGGAGGCCAGACACTGATACTAATCCTGTCATAATGCTACCCACTGTCTTTAATTAAAGGGTACCGTCGTTTCCAAGGGCACCAAAAAGCATAAGGGAAAGAATTCTTGACACAGAACCCCCAACGGGAACAGACCACACATTCATTGCACATATGGCAATTCAAGGGGACTCAAAGGGAACAAGGATGCAGAGAAGCACCAGACCGATGCTATTCACTCTATTCTCAGTGGTTCGAGAGCAACACTCACTAGCAGTGAGTGGCTGTTTCTGCCCCACCCAGGATAAATAAAACAGGGCCGTAGAAGAAAAACCAGAGTTATAACATGTGAAGCAAAAGCTGTTTCTACAGCCAGATGAATGATGCGTTTGCCTGTTTGTTTGTTGGAAGTGACATACTGCAGATAGGTGGTTTTCAATCCATTGGTTAGCAGTGATACTCTTTTTCAAGCAAAGTCCTTCAAGGAATTCCAAAATATTAACCAGACAGAAGCAGTTGAAATTGGGTAAAGATGAGAACCTCACCCCCTGATATCGATTGTGTCGTGTGTCTCCAAAAGATATGTTGAAATCCCAACCCCTGCTATCTGCGAATGTGATCTTATTTGGGAACAGAGTCTTTATAGATGAAAGAAGTTAAGTTATGGTGAAATCATACTACTAGAGTAGGTGGGCCCTTAATCCAATATGAATAGTGTCCTTAATAAGACTAGAAAGACACAAGGAGAGGAGGAGAAAGCCACATGAAGACACAGACACAAAGGGAAGACAGCCATGTGAAGACAGAGACAGAAATTGGAGTTTTGCTGCCACAGACCAAGGAACATCTGGGGCTACAAGAAACTGCAAGAGGCAGCCCTCCCCTAAGGGCTTCGGAGAGAGCGTGGCCCTGCCAACATCTTGATTTTGAATTTTTGGCCTCCAGAACTGGAACTATGAGATAACAAAGTTCTGTTGGTTTTAGCCACCCAGTTTGTAATGTTTTATTCCAGCAGCCCTAGGAAATTAAGATGCCCCAAACTGTTTCTAACCCCCAAGTATGGCCTGGACCATCCTAGTGCTCCAAAGAACCCAGTTTGAAAAACACTAATATAGATCTTTAAAAAAACACTAATATATATTAAAGATCTTGAGTTTCGAAGTTCAATAGATTTTTCAATTCCTGAATTTACTGGTTACTCCTTGTACAATCTCTGATAAGTTTATACCCTCTCTGAATCAAAATTTGGCTTCTTGCTTCTAAAAAGACAGAAGAGGTGAATTAGTTCACTTTATTTACCAGAGAGGTTCACAAAATCTACTAGATGGGCTTAGTCTCAGCTGATGTACAACAGACCCCAAATCTTAATTAGCTGTCTAACCTTCCAACCAGAATCCCTAGTTGACCAATTGTCACGCAGGTCATTTTTCTGTCTTCCACAACTGTTTCCAGTTTAAATGAAGCCTGAGTTGGTGGAAGAGAAAAGATATGACATTAAATCAAGTTGGACCACTCCAATTTCTGAGTGAGACTATATTTGCTACCTAAGGTAACCATTGAATATTCCTAATCTCTAAGGGTGAGCAGAAAAGTTGTGGACTGCTGGAGTTTATATCTAAGACCAAGGGAACATTACTGAAACATTTTAAAGAGTTGGTAGAAAACTAGAAGTAAGGTCTGTTTTAACTAAGGCATGAGTTGGTTGGGTTTATTTAATATGTCAGCACACATGTTAAATTGAAAATGTCTGTTAGACTTCCAAGAGAAGAATATAGATATGGTGGTTGAATAGAAAGGCTGAAGGTCTACAGAGAGGGATTCATCAGCATAGAAATGGTATTTAAAGCCATGAACTAGATGAGACTATGTAAGGGGTACATACAGAAAAGAGGGAAAGTGTGAGGGTCTGTATTATTTTCCTAGGGTGCCACAACAAAATACCACAGACTGAACACCAAAATTTATTGTCTCACAGTTCTGGAGGCTAGAAGGCCATAGTTAAGTTGTTCGCAGGGTTGGTTTTCTCTAAGGCCTCTCTCCTGGCTAACAGATAGCGGTCTTCTTCCTGTATCTTCACACACCCTTCCCTCTGTGTGTGTGTCTTCATCTCCTCTTCTTATCAATATTGGATGCAGGCCCACCCATATGACGTCATTTTTAATCCCCACCTGAGGATATTTTTTCATTGATTTTCAGCTAGAGTGGAAGGGAGGGAGGGAGGGAGGGAGGGAGAGAGGGAGGGAGGGAGGGAGAGAGAAAGAGAGAGAGAGAGAAGCATCCATGGGAGACAGACACATCAACTGGTTGCTTCCCACACAACCCCAACCAGGACCGGGGATCAAATAGCAACCAAGGTACGTGTCCTTGACTGGAATCAAACCCACAACTTTTTGGTCTGCAGGCCAGTGCTCTAACCACTGAGTCAAACCAACCAGGGCCATATTACCTTTTTTTTTTTTCTTTATTGATTTTAGAGAGAAAGGAAGGGAGAGGGAGAGAGAGATAGAAACATCGATAAGAGAGAACACCAATTGGCTGCCTCCAGCATGCCCCCCACTGGGGGCATGTGCTCTAACTGGGAATCGAACCAGCTACCTCTTAGTTCATGGGTCAGTGCTCAACCACTAAGCCACACAGGCCAAGCCATATTGCCTCATTTTAACTCAGTCACCTCTTTAAAGGCCCTAGTTCCAAATAAAGTCACATTCTGGGGTATTGAGTATTAGGACTTTAACATATGAATTTCAGGGGTCACAATTCAGCCTATACAGTCTGTCTTCCTGACAATGGTGCACATTAGAATAGCTTGTCAAAGGACAAAAATGATGAGCCCTGAGCATGCTCGAACCCTTACCAGGACACTCAACTCTGAGATTTCTCCCTTCCCAGAAGGCCACAAACACACAAGATCCATGTTCCCAGAGTTAGTAGGAAGGTCCCCTTTTCTGACTCAGTATGTGGAAAGAGACAGCCATCAAAACACGGACACCTTTAGTCTCTGTGTGCACCTTCTTCCTTTCATGTAGGACCACTCCCACACCACCACCTCTAAGAATTACATCCCTATCTCACATTCATTGTAATGGCTGTTATCAAGAAAAAAAAATCCTGCAAACAAACAAAAGAGCAGGCATTAGCTAGGATGTAGAGAAATTGGAACCTTTGTGCACTGTTAGTAGGAATGTAAAAGGGTGCAGCTACTATGACAAACAGTATGGAGGTTCTTTGAAAAATTCAAAATTTAAAATAAAATTACTATTTGATCCAGCAATACCACTTCTGGCTATTGATCCCCCCAAAATCGAAATCAGGGTCTTGAAGAAATATTTTTGTATACTCCTATTTATGGCAGTATTATTCACAATGGCCGAAAGGTGAAAAAAAACCAAATCTCCATTGATAAACGAATGAATAAACAAAATGTACATGAACACAATGGACTAAGCATTCATTCTTAAAAAGGAAAGAACTTCTGACTCAGGCTACAGCATGGATGAACTTTCACTATGCTAAGTGAAACAAACCAGTCACAAAATGACAAATTCTGTAGGATTCCACTTATATGAAGTAGCAGGAGTATTAAAAATCTTAGAAATAGAAAGTCAAATGATGGCTTCCAAGGACTGGAGGAAAGGTTATTGTTTTGTTTAATAGGTATAGAATTTCAGTTTCGTAAAATGTGAAAGTTCTTGAAATTCATTGCACAACAATGTGAATATACTTAACACTACTAAACTGTGCATTTAAAAATAGTTCAAATAAATTAGTGTTGTGTGCCTCTTATTAAAATTTTAAAAATTTAAAATACATCCTGTCACCTGATCTCAAAAGCTAGTCACCAAATCACTAGTACATTATATCCTTATGATTTATTTCTTTTATAACTGGAACTTTGTATCTTTTGATCCCCTTTACCCATTTTGCCTACCCCCAGCTCTGGCAACTACCAATTTGTTCTCTGTATCTATGAGCTTGGTTTTTGTTTGCTTATTTGTTTTTAGATTCCACGTGTAAGTGAGATCATGTGGTATGTCTCTTTCTCTGACTTCTTGCACTTAGCACAATGACCTCAGGATCCATCCATGTTGTCACAAATGGCAGTTTACCTGGTTTAAATTTACTGTTTTATTATTATGTCCCAATGCTGTATGTCACCCATTCAAGTTAAAGATTCTCCTGTGACATGCCTAGTAAATACCCAAATCACATTTGAATGTTTAGAGAGCTGGCATCATTGTCCATCAAATTAAGCCACAGATGGTTTATTTAGAGACATTTAAAGTTCTTTCTCATTCTCCCTTCCCAGGCAGCAGTACAAGGTCAATGTCAATTTTCAAGGCTTGGTTACAGAATCAATAACCTACAAGAGGATTTATGTAGCCTCATTGTGTTCCTTTCACAGATTGATATTTGTCACTTCATTTTCTATAGATGTGGTTGGTGATCCCAAAATAACACTAAGTGGAAACACTTGTTTTAATGCATCATTCCTAGTAGTGTTCCTAATGCCTGACTAGCCACTGAGAGGCTTAACATTTAAATGAGATCAAACCCACCTGTGGGTGCAGAAATGGGCTAAGATCCATGGGTTATCTGCAAATAAATACATATTAATGATGGTACCAAGCCATGTCAAAACCATCTAAAATAATAAATCAGCAATTTGACCAGGGTTGGTCAGAGATAGCAGAGTAACGTTTTATAGAAAAATTCTTTTTTAGCCAAGATCTCAAAGAAGAGAGTTGTACACATATATTATATTAAAGAAAGGGAACTTTTTATTTTAATTATCCGTGTACTATTTCATTTCGGCTATGGAGACATAAGAGTATAAAAGTAGGTAACACTCTTGGAGAACAAGAATGTGTTGAAAAGATTCAGATAAGGACAAAAGATAGGGAGGGAAATGGAAGAAAAAATATAGTTTCTACTCTAGCCCTACATTCTTGGAAGTAGATCATGCTTATCTCATGCTTGCAGACAATTAGGCTAGAAACCAATGAGTCTGGCCAAGGAGAACACTTCATCTGGAATAGCAGAATGAGTGTACTAGGGTTCTCCAGAGAATAGAACTAATGGGAGATGATTAGAGAGATTTATTGGCTAATGCAATTGTGGGATATGATGGTGAGTCCAAAATCTATATGGCAGGCCAACAGGCTAGAAAGTCAAGCAAGAGTAGATGTTACAGTCTTGAGTCCAAAATCTGCAATCTAGAAACTCAGGTACGATTCTATGTTTATAATCTTCAGGCAAAATCCCTTCACTTTCTGCAAACCTCAGTTTTTGCTCTTAAGGCTTTCAACTGAGTGAACAGGGCCCACTCACATTATGGAGGGGAACTGGCTTTACTCAAAGCCTCATGATATAAGTGTTAATCACATCTAAAATATACCTTCACAATATCTAAACTAGTGTTTGGCCAAACTGAGCGCCACAGCCTGGCCAAGCTGACATATAAATTTAACCATCACGGCGAGTATCATTTTATTACCTGTAGTTGGTTAGTGCAGCCTGAGATACTGTCACTCATCTACCTACAGAATCCAACCAGCTGTCCTTTGTCCCCAAAACAACAAAGAATTGATTTTATTCTATCAGCTTCTGTCATGACAAGAAGAAAAGGAAGCATACTGAAAAAGAGAAAAGAAACTGACAGTGTTTATTTTTTGTCAAGGCACTAATCCTAATTCACAAACTGTGTCAACAGACTTGACAAATACATCACCTCTCACAGGTGGCATCTTGACCTCCTCTGTCCTAATTGGTCCCAGGAGCATTAAGGACAGTTGTTGTAGGATATATCAGACTCCAGGTATTGTCTTTTCTTTCAGAGTCTGCATTTCACATCAAAAATATCATGTAGGGCCTTACCTAGAGAAACCTTGGAAGCTCAACAACAAAAGAGTCAACTAGGGAAAAGCAAACTGGCCACAGGTTGATAATATATTTCACATATCACAAGGAAAGCTGTCTCAATGAACTCAATTCGTTCCACTTGTGCAAGGAGACATTCAGCGCTGGGCTCTCCCAGGCACAGAGGAGAGAAAAGCCTCTTTCTCTTCCTGTTTAAGTCATGAGACAGGAAGGAGTCTGTGCTCTCTTGACATGCTTGGTGGGACTCACATGTTAACACTGCAAAGAGTGTGTTGGCCTTGTCTCAAAAATCATGTCTTCCTGACCGTTGTGCAGGGCACCAAACTGCCCTGCTCCAGGAGCCTGCCTTTGCCTCCATCCTGGCTCTCCTTCCCGTGGCCGTCACTGGCTGCAGAGATTGCCTCATTTCTGTGTTCTACCAACTGGCCTTCAGAGCCAAACCCATGTAGAATTGCAAATTGGGTATTCTTTTTGAGCCACTGACTCATTTTTCAGAGCAATGAAAATGGGCCTTGTTTAGGGGAATTCTGTGAAGCCCTAATGATCACAGCCTGAAAGTCTCGGCTGTGTTCCCACTTTCGACAACTACCTTGTGTCATCATGTCCCACCACCAGCCCTGGTTCTCTCATCCAGGGGCTGTCCATCCTGGTCAGGGTCTTCGCTCTCCTTCTGCAATTGTGTCACACCCTGATCTAACTGTTAATCAGATGCCTCATTACTTGGCCTGTGTATGAGCTTGGGCCATTTGCTTATTGATCATCTCCTTCGGAATATATTGGACTTTAAGCCACAAAAGCAGGTAATATTGCATGTAGCTCATTGAAAAGATTTCTTCAGAGCAAACTGATGAATATCTAATATGTGAATTTAAAAAGCTACAGAAATATTGGCTTTAAAAGTAATAGATTGTCATTATTATAAAGCAACGCAATAATAAAATTCAGAAATTCTACCTGAAATCCTTCCACCATTGAGGAAAAGAAAAATGTCCGAAGTGGGCCTAAAAGCTATACAGTTGATGAGACCACTGCCCAAGTATCAAAGAGCTGATAGCCCAATTTGGGGGTAATATGGATGCTTGCTTCTCTAATCCAGGTCCTGTATCTAATTCTCCAAAGACCATAAAATCTTTGAGGGCAAGTCTGACCTGTCCATTCCTGTACTTCCAGCATCTCTGAACAGCCTTTTGGCACATGGATGATTTTCAGCACTACTTTTAAGTTGAACAGAATCAAATTGTTTTGCATTATTTTAACTCACCTCTAAATAAGAATGTCTGATATACCAAACGAAATGTCAGCCACTGGAAAGTTCTTATTTTTACAGCCTGAATTCCACTTCCTTTCCTCCCTTTGTGGGAAACAGGTGACTTGTTGCTGGGTCCAGATGAAACACCAGTATAAACAAAGAAACATGAATCTTCCCCAGAGCACCAGATGTCATTTGAAATTGTTCTTTAGTTCTTGTGAAAGAGCTTTATTCCAGAGATCTCAACAGAGTGCAATGTTGCAAGAACACAGAGTGGGCCAGGGGAACTGAGCTTAAAATAAGCAGGGCCTGGGGTGAGGGCCACAGTTCAAACACCCACCGTGGCAGGTGCGATACTCAGACCATGTGGATGAGTATCACACCTGCTTGGTAACAGGAGACCACTTTTGATCTTTAACCTGTGACCTGTCAGATAAAAACCAAACCCTGACTTAGGTAAGGAGGTACCTTATTCAAAAAGACTATGGGAAAAGGAAAGAAATCTGAGTAAAGTTTGACTAAGTCAAGTTAACAGGTATTTTCTGTCAGTTGGTCAAACAGTTCAGCTAATCACTCATGTAGCAAAGAATGGGAACTGGAAGGTCTGTGTCTTGCCTTGACACAGAGAAACAAGGAGGTCATGGATGAGTCATATCTAAGTCATAGGGGAAGGGTGCTTCTTTGCAGAACACAAGAGGGTGGGGAATTTCTTTACCACCACTGTTTTCCAGGACAGATCTGCTGCAGGTCACTTCATCTGTTGGGGCCTCTCTTTTCTCTTCTGTCAAATGAGATTAGAATGATACTTGCTTTACCTGCCTTTTATGGATACTGAGCGAATCAAATAAGATGTATCTGTGAGCATATTTTACAGCGTGTAAAGCACATGTGAATAATGCTTGCTATTATGATCTCTGATAATGGCTACTAGCTCTATGTTCACAAAGGGTTTCAGAGATCACCCTTGTTGTCATTATACTCATAAAATCTCCATTTTTCACAGCCAGATGTAATGAGCTGGCTGCATGGGAGGCAGGGGTGGAGCATCCTCAGAGCCCCACAGTACACCTCAAGATGGAGCGTGATTCCCCTCCGAGCCCATCCAGTCTACAGAGAGTTATGAAGAACTGTAGAAGCTCACAAAGGGCACTGTCTAATACAAAGTGATAGATAAAGCAAACACCTGTGAGAGCCTTTATATCCTCAGAGATCAGAGTTCTTAAATCACTTTCCTTCAAAGATTTTCTGAGCTTCTGACAGAAATTCAGACCACTGTCCAGAGCCCCTACCTAGCAGCAGGTGTCACATCTGCATGGCTGCGGGAGAAGTGTGAATAATGCCTCCCTCTAGCCACATCAAGATGCCTGGGAGCAAAGCTTTCTCAAAAACCCAAGGAAGGAAATCAATGCCCCTGGAAGGGAGAAGGGGAAAATCTATAGGAAAGGGAAATGAGTGATATGTAATGCAATTTGAAGAGTCCTCCCTCATCCCCCTCAAGCAATTGACTCAATAGAGAGTGAAATCTAAAAACCTCTGGTTGAAAAGGTGAAGACTGAACGTGGAAGAACCAGCTGGTTCTCGTATTGACTGGCCACTTATTCCTCGGCTACTGCTGGTGTCCAGGAGAGTTGTTTATTTCTGTTTTTTCCTAATTTATAAAAGTAGAGCTGACATAGATTTTCCAAAATGGGACATCAAGTTTAGCTTTGGAACAAATGTAATGTCAGGTTATTAATTCTTCTCCCTGCTGTATATAAAACCCCCATAAATATGACCATTTTTTCATTTGACCTCATGAAGGAATGTCGGAAACTATATTTCAACAGGGTCTTCACCAATTTACAACTTTCAGAAGAAATTTCACCAAAAATATTGTAGAGAGAATATTAATTTAATGTATTTGTTTAAATAATAACGATGGGTCTGGCTGGTGTAGGTCAGTGGTTAAGTGTCAACCCATGCACCAAGAGGTCACGGGTTTGATTCCCAGTCAGGACACATGCCCAGGTTGTGGGCCCAATCCCCAGTGGGGAACATGCAGGAGGCAGCCAATTGATGTTCTCTCTCATTGATGTTTCTATCTCTCTCTCCCTCTCACTTCCTCTCTCTGTAAAATCAATAAATGCAAATAATAATAATGATAATAATGATGATGATGATGATGGAGGTACATTATGGCCTTCCCTAAATGAACAAATATGGAATATTAATTCTAGAATATTAATCTATTGTTATTATGTTATTGATGCAGTTTTAATTATCTTTGCCACTACTAAGCTTAGACACTTTCATTTTCAGATCATGATATCAGCAGTGCCATTTGTCTACATTGTCTACTGACCACTCTGGCCCACCTTCTATTTCTCTGTCAATATCCATATTGTTCTTATACCTGATTCTTCCTCAAATACATGATTGGAAAAGACCAGATGTTGGCAAACCAATATGAAAAGCACAAAGTGGTTTAGTCCTCTGGCTCTCCTTTATAGTTGCCATGTTTTTCTGCCTGTGGGACTATAGTCGTATATGGAAATGATGAACAGATAGTGCTTTTTGTCCAATATGCTAGAAATATTTTCTTAGGAAAGAATTTAGTGAAAATGGCAGATTCTATGTTAACTATTGTTACTAACATTTGCTGTTAAAATAAGCCACTTCATGAAAAATAAGGGATAAAGCTCTTGTCTAAATAGCTATAAAGAGAGTTTCATATTTGTAACCTGTTTGTGTTTATCATGTCACATCTCTTCAAATCAACTGAATATAGCAACCTCAGAAGTTGTCCAAAAAATAATATGATTTCCCTTTGATATGTTTGTTCACCAACTAGGAATCCTTGAGGTTAACCTTTCTCTTGCAGTCATTGATCCTCCAAGACCTGAAACATTTTAATAAAATTAACCTGACCAAAGCCTAATTTTTTCATAATTTGTTTAAATCATAGACTGCATCCCAGATTGTAACAGATCTTGTACCTATCAATAACAATGACAAGGAAACAAGCCCAAGATTCTATTGAATTTCTAGCTTTTTTTATTTAAACAAATGATTAACTGTTCTTTAAACATAAAATAACTTTGCCCAGCCAGTGTGGCTCAGTGTTTGAGTGTTGACCCATTCACCAACAGGTCGCTGATTCAGTTCCTGGTCAGGGCACATGCCCGGGTTGTGGGCCAAATCCTTAGTGGGGGGCATGCAGGAGGTAGCCAGTCTATGCTCTCTCTCATCGATGTTTCTATCTCTCTTTCCCTCTCCCTTCCTCTCTCTAAAATTAATAAAGAAAAAATGTTTTAATAAAACAAAATAAAAATAAACATAAAATTACTTCTGAACTGGAAGTGTAAGGATAGTTCCACACTAGTTACAACTTTTGACCCAAGAATAGAAGAAAAATGATTAAACTGTTTGGGGACTCAGGTGAGAGATACTCAGCATGCTAGCCTCCTAGTTAGCCATGCTAGTCTAACCATACCCAGTGGCTATTACTCTGATCTCTAAAAGAATCTTAACTTTTTAGTTGTACGGACATGCTTTAATGCCAAATTGTTTGCTATGCATTAGAAATAGGGAATGCATGAAAAGATAGTAATTTGCAGTCGGATATTTCTATGATCACTTTTTAAGCTTTTTCTATGCAAGACTAATTCCTTAATCACAAAGGTGAGATATATTTACACTATTTGCCAAAATCATGCCATTTTTCAAATGTAGTTACTCGACTGACTTGCAATTTATTTGAAAAGATTTCACATCGTGAATTGGTTGTTTTCTACATTATGTTTAAAAAATCACTAATTATCTTCATTAAGAACAGTGATTTTTAAACCTTGAATGGAGTAGTTCTCTGCATTTGGGCAGAATCCATTTCTCAGTTAACAGAACAGGTGATCCCATGTTTCTACACAGGGCCCACTGTAGCATTTAAACATTTGCATAAATTTGTAATTACTCTGCTAGTTTTTTTATTCTATTCCAGTAAGTTTGTTACCCAATTAGACAATAAGAATGATCTAAATAAGAAATTAGGGAATCATGGTGATAAAAAGGGGAAAATATAGAGTCTGGGATCAAGAGAGCTGTTCTTCAGGCCTTAATTTGCTATTTTCTGCCGATAGCATCTTGAACAAGTAATAAACATTCTCAATCCTCAGTCTCATCATCCATAAAAAGGAATAATAGTATCTCGTAAGGAGTTTCTTATAAGGCCAAACAATACAATACATGAGAAAGCCTGTTGATAACTTTAAAGTTCTGCATACCATGTTGTTTTCACCCCTGAGAGGCAAGTTAGAAAACAGTGTTACTATGAGCTTTGGGGTCAGACAAACCCAGATTCAAAATCTGGCTGTAAGACTTATTTGTAAGCTCTGTGCTGTGGGCATGTGATTGGCAGAGTTCTTAAATGACACCCAGATCTTCAGCTCTCACCCCTGAGACTATTACTCTGATAGGATATCACAACCATGGCAAAGGGGATTTTGGAGATGCTGTTACAGTACTAATCAGTTCATGTTGAATTGGTAAATACGGAGATTATGCAGTTGATCTTAATCTAATCATGTGGGGTTTTTTAACAGCAGGGAGTTTTCTCTAGCTGGTAGGACAGGTAAGAGCCTTAGTAATGTAATGCTATTGCTTACAGAGGGTCATCACCATTCCTCTCATCACCAGCAATGGGGCCCTTATCAATGTCTCACTTGAGTAATCCAGCTCTTCCAAGACTGACTCTCTTAGCCTGTTTCCCACAAAGAAGACTGTAAGAACTTTACCGGGGCAGGGGATCCAAGGAGCCAGAGAACAAGCAAAGCAACGAAGGGCAAATCAACATAAAGACATGTTTATAGACTTGGAGGTGGCCACCACAGTAGGCAACCTGTTGCTCAATTCTACAGGACTTTTGTCTGAAGAGAAGAAAAGAAGAAGCATGTAGCATTGGCTGCTGCCTCCCTCTAATCACTGGCTGCTCCATGGAGATGGGGGTGAAGATCACTTCTGTGCACTGAGTTAACTCAGAGAGTGCTGAACAGATCCTTGTGGCTCCTCCACATGCCAGGACAACAGAGAAGTCCAAGGCACAAAGCAAGAGCCATGAGTGCCGTGAGTGCCGTCAGGTTGCACCAGCTGGAAGGTGGCTGGAACTGGTGTGTAACAGGTTGCCCCACCATAGCCAAAATAAAAGACTAGACCTAAAGGAGCTGAGGTGGTGCTCAAGAGATGAGCAGTGTCCCTCCCAACTCCATCATTCTCCATGAGCCAACTACTAGATAAAAGCAGCCAAGGAAAGCTCCCTCCCCAGGTGGGACCCTTAGGGAATTCTTTGGGACTGTGTCCAGAGAAAGCATTCCAAAAATCTTTACCTAGTCCTACCTACTCGAGAATTATAGCCTTCTCAGCAGCTCTGGCCACAGTCGGCCACTCCCTCCTTGAAACTTTTATGCACCCTGGACCTCGAAGTATCTTCTCATTCCTGGTTTTATTCTCACCTTTCTGGCTTCAGCCTTGTTTGACAAGCTCCTTCCCTGAATATGAAATGTTGATGTTCCCCACACATATTTCCTAGGCTCTTTTTCCTTCTCATTTTGAATGTTCTCCCAGGGAAAACTTATACGTATGTTCAAGCTTTAACTACTACCTCTGGACAGACAGTGCTAAACTGTATGTGACCATTTGTCAGACTGCTCGGCCCCTGCTCCTTACCTCCACCTCCTCATCAACAGCATGGTGAAATCATAACTGCACGTATCCGAAAGAATTGGCCTAAAATGACATCAAGAAAACCTGATCAGCCAGTAAATGCTTTCCCCTAATCAATACTGCCCCAGAAGAAAGAGAAATAGAAACATCTTATATTCAATAGTCACTTGGCTCTTTTAACAAATTGTGACCAGGCCAGGTCTATCACTGATGGGGCCACAGCCTCCCCTCGGGTCTCTCCACTGTGAAATGTCCTCTGGGAGGTAGCAAGGAGATCTTTCACAAAAATTATGGGATTTTTCTTTATTCAGGCATGAGCTAATAGAGTTGTGTTGGCCTCCTCTGATCCCAGAAACCATTGAGAAACGGGTAGAAAGATGCATGTGAAAGAAGAATGCGTTTTTGCTTTTACTACCTAGAGAATGGTTTGGAAGTTGGAAAGACTGTGGAAGGAGTACGTGGAAGAAATTGGGGAAAAGAGACAGAACTATTTGAATTGCTATCTAACTTGATAGGAAATAAAGAGACTGTGAAAAAGAAAAAAGGAAAAAGAGGAAAAGCCTTTCAAAATTTATTTTGGAAGAGAAGACACATCTCTCTTATGGGATGAATTAGGTCCCCCCAAATTCATATGTTGAGGCCTAACATCAAGTACCTCAGAATGTGACTATATTTAGAGACAGGGTCATTAAAGTCAAATGAAGTTATGAAGGTGGGCCCTAATCCAATATGACTGGTATCATTATAAAAGGGGATTAGGGCCCTGGCCAGGTAGCTCAGTTGGTTAGAGCATCATCCTGATATGGCAAGGTTGCAGGTTCAATTCCCAGTCAGGGCACATACAAGAAGCAACTAGTGAATGCATAAATAAATAGAATAATAAATCAATATTTCTCTCTCGCTCACTAAAAAAAAAATGAAGAGAGAGAGAAGATTAGAACACCGATACACACTCAGAGGGGAGATCATGGGAAGACCCAAGGAAAAGATAGCCATCTACAAGCCAAGGAGAGAGGCCTCGGAAGAAACCAACTTTGTCGACACATTGATCTTGGACCTTCAGCCTCCAGGACTGTGAGAAAATTAGTTTCTGCTGTTAAAGCTACCTAGTCTGTGGTACATTGTTATAGCAGCCTGTGCAAACTGATACTACACTTTATCGTAGGGTTCCTCAAATTCAGAATTACCTCATTTAAGAGGACATTTCTTTTTTTTTTTTTTTTATTTAATTCATTTATTTTTGTTACAGATGTTTCTCCTTTTTTCCCCATTTACACCCTGCCCACCCCCCAACAGTGTCATTGTCTGTGTCCACTGGTTATGCTTATATGCATAAGTTCTTTGGTTTATCTCTTCCCTTCCTCCTACCCCCTTCCTCTGAGGTTTGTCAGTCTGAACCCTACTTCTATGTCTCTGGGTCTGTTTTGTTCATCAGCTTATTTTGTTCATTATATTCCACAAAAAGTGAGATCATGTGATACTTGTCTTTCTCTAACTGGCTTATTTAACAGGACATTTCTTTGCTAGCGTGTTCATGACAGAAAGAATTTATTTCCCTCTTGAAGGGTTAGCTGAATGGAGTCCCTGGAAAATCTAATACTGAATAATTTCAAATAAGACTGTTCATCCTAGTCCATGACTCCACAACCTCAGGTGAGCTGTCAAGGACTCCTGTCGCCTCTGCAGCCTGGAGAGTGAGACCCTCCCCTCCTGTAGCAGTGGGCAGGCTGAGAGGCTGCTGACCTCCTGGAACGTCCCTGGGTGCAGCTGAGACTTATTATGACTCCTAACCTTAAATATCACTTATTGCCATGGACTTACAGAATCTGAAAACCTAACTCTTTCAATGGAATGGATTAGAAAGGTAATGTGGAAAATGTAACAGCAAATCACCATAAACCCCTCCCCTTTCCTCTTTTGATTTATCCCATTAAATCGGTCAGTTTATACTCAGAATCTTTCAGTTTTTGAAGTGAATTATAAGTGTCTGAAGGTATTGAAGCCCTGGACATTTACAAGCCTGCACGACCTTACGAAAACAGAGGGAATATTGACTTCCCAACCAGGCAACTTAATTTCCCAATTATCTCCCTTAGGCAAATTGTGGATCTAAATATAACATCTTGTCATCTTTGCCATTTTTCCACAGGGCTATGCATCAATGCCTTGAACTCTTGTTTCCTCTCTGCTGCTCATGAAAACAAGGGTGAATGGGGGTGATCTAGATGTTCGTCAAATAAGACATTGCTAAATTAGAAGGGAAACTTGCATGACATTGCCCAGCTAGCAGCAATGAGGGGAAGTGGGAGGGTTTGAACTCCCAATGCCCCAGACACTGGGGAGGAATTAACTAACATTTCTGAGTTTAGACCATTCAGGCAGCATCTCTGAGTGGAGTAACTATGGCTGACTCACAGAAAGTCCAGTGTGTTATTTCAGGGTGACATTGGTTGATAGACAATGGACCTCGATACAACATAATGTTGATGACAGCTGATGAGAGCCCATGAAGCAAATCAGACAGACCCCCACTCTGCTGGGGTGGGAGTTGGATCCAGCAACAACCGGGTGGGGCTGACTTCTATGTCTGTGCTCTTTGGAGGACCCCCCCCCATCTGAACTTAAACCCCCTGACCTCCAACAGCTTCTTGGTAATCTCCAGCTGAAGTCCTAAAGGCCCCTTTCCCTTAACATAATCCTGAGCCATCTAGCTTGGCTCCTCAGCCTTTTATGCTCAAATAGTTCTTGAGCCCCTACAATCACAGAGAATATTTAAGGTCTGTCAAACCTCTCTATGTGGCACTCTAACTCTTGGCACCTCCATCAGGCCCATCACGCACTTTCTTCTCACCTGTCCTGGTGATACATTTTGGTTTTGAACTTACTTTGTCAACGCTGTTTAAATGTACAGTCTAGTCTTTTGCTTCACATTACAGACTGAGTTGTGCACCCCCTCCCCAAATTCATATGCTGAAGTCCTAATCCCTAGGACCTCAGAATGTGACTTTATTTAGAAATATCAGCTTAAAGAGGTAATGAAGATTAAATGTGGTTCTTGAGGTGGGCCTTAATTCAACAAGGTTAAGAAGAGGAGGTTAGGACATAGACACACTCGGTGGGAAGACCATGTGGAGACACAGGGAGAAGGCAGCCATCTATAAGCCAAAGAGAGAGGCCTCAGAAGAAACCAACCCTGCTAACATCTTAATAGAGCCTCCAGAACTATGAGAAAGTAAAATTGTGTTGTCCAAGTCCCCAGCCTGTGGTACTTTATCACAGCAACCACAGCAAACTAATATATCTAGATACCTTTCCAAAACGTCATTTCTCATCTGTGGGACCAGGGGTAATATTCAGAATATTTTAAGCTCTATAACAGAGCATATGGAAGTACAATGGAAACATAATAGAGCAAGTAAAGGCCTAATTGTGAGGGGATATTTGAAATGGATTTTAAAGACAACCTGGGTGCCCTGGCCGGTTTGGTTCAGCGGTTAGAGCGTCGGCCTGTGGTCCTGAGAGACCCGGGTTCGGTTCCCGCTAAGGGCACGTACCTCGGTTGCAGTTTGTCCCCGGCCCTGGTTGGTTGTGCGGGTGGCAGCCACTCGATGTGTTCCTTTCACATCGATGTTTCTCTCTCTCTCTCTCTGTTCCTCTCTCTCCCTCCCACTCTACCTGAACAAAAAAAAAAAAAAAAAAGGAAAAATGTCCTCGGGTGAGGATAAAAAAAAAAAAAAAAAAAATAAAGACAACCTGGGCATTCTCAGGTGGAGAGACCATCATAACAGCCATTTATATCAACAAAATGTTGCAAGAGTGGAGAGAAGAGAAAATATTTTTAGCTGAAGGGCTCGAAAAAAAATCTTCATAGAGAAGTTAAAATTTTGATCTAGCCTATTTTAAGAGGTGAAAAATGAGGTACAGGGGAAGAAAAGGCTAAGGAATGAGAAAAAAAAAAAAAGTACATTCAGGGAAATGCTTGTTTATTGAGAACTGGGACCTTTGAATCAAGCAAGCAATTCTCCCTCTTTTCACTTCCAGAAATAAATATTTGTACTCACTGGTGTGCTTTGCTGAGAAAGTGATCCCAGCTCCTAAAGTGATCAAACCCCTAACATAGGGTCCCCAGTTACCTTAACAGAGGTCTCCTTTTCCAGCACACACAGTGAGTCTAGATGCTGGGTGGGACAGATCTCAAAGCACACCAACATCTCCATGAGCTATGGTCTGAGGCAGAAGTTCTCCACACTGGGGCTTCCCAGCCCCTCTCTCTCCATGGCAAAGTACCACACACACACACATCATCCCATCTGCCTGAAGGATGCCCTGCCATAACCAGTCAATAGTTCTCACTTTAAATTCTATGTAAGCTTACTCTAGTCCCTTGATATGCAGGAGCCATGAAGATAACTATCTTTAATGCTTTTGAAACATGCATTTATATTTATTATCTTTAATAAAAGGCAACAATTGTTTTGTTCTTTGATCTGATCTAGTAGCCTGTAACTGGTATTTTAAATGCTCAGAGGTAAACTGTACCCCAGAAAATCACACTGTAATAAATGAATGAAGTGCATGACCATAGTTTTATATGATGTTCATATGCAAAGAGAAGGCTGGTATGGCTCACTGCTTGAGCGTCAATCCATGCACCAGGAGGTCGCCAGTTTGATTCCTAGTCAGGGCACATGCCCAGATTGTGGGCCAAATCCCCAGTGGGGTGCATGCAGGAGGCAGCCAATTGATGTTCTCTCTCATTGATGTTTCTATCTCTCTCTTACTCTCCCTTCCTCTCTCTCTAAAATCAATAAAGAAAAAAAATTTTTTAATAGGACATTCATGCAAAAATAATAACTTTCTAGAGGAGTACGGAGGATTTTGTCAACAAGGAAAATGCAGGTGGAGGCTGGGAAGAATTTCAGAGGGAGATTTAACTACAAATTGTCAGGGTTGTGGAAAATTGCATATCACCATAGAGATGCACTCTGACTTTCCTTTTTTGCTGGTGTCAAATGACACATCTGATACCTTTTGCAATGTGAAACTGTCAGCAAAAAAAACTTAAGACACTATCAAAGAGCATAAAGTTCACGTTTTTAGTAGATTCATTAAACACAAATACTTATTCCACTCATGGCTTGTCATTCAGTGTTATGAGGGTAAAACAGGTTCACTGAAACAAGATGAGTAGAGACACATACAATATACTCCCTGGTGATTAAGAGGTGAGCTCTTCGTAGGATGTACAACATGAGTGAAGTGTGCTTGAGAGACAATTCTGGTGGAATGTACTCTATTATGTTTGGATCAGCTCTACAAGACAGCGGAGACAATGACAGGTTATTGGCCAGAATGGTGGAGGGGCAAACATAATAAGTGTGACAAGATAATGATGACACTTATAATTTGGAAGCAGATACATGAAAGTTTAAAACATCTGGGATGGAGCCATCTGAATAAGTCTAAGTGAGCGGATAGAGGTAACATCCAAATAAGAAACATTAGCAATGAAATTGAGCTTAGTTCCTATTTTTCATTACCAGATCTGTGATAGCAATGTGAAATTTCAAAACAAAACTAAACCAAAAAACCTATTTGTGTGGCTCTGAGTTTGTCTTTCAAATACTCCAGTTAGGTTTAGTGCCACTGAAAGCATCATGGTGGGATGGAGGTTGTACTCCTCTGTCACGGATGGCTAGGTGACGAGCATGCCAGGGAGGTCTGGTGAGGCCAGTGAGGTACTGAGCTGCACAAGATGCCCATGTTGTACTGCAGGATCCAACACACAGCCTGCCACATGCTTGGCCTTCTACACGGAGACATGTTGCACTGCTTCCTACTGAGATGCTCCATGTCAAATCAACACTTCCTTTATTTTCCACATTCATAATTTAACTCACCACATCCTCAATGGAAGGACTACTATAGTTCATGAAATCTAGCAAAGTTTTTTCCGTGAAGAAATGACTTCGGATGAATCAATCTCTTGAATTCTTCTTTAGCAGTGATTTGTCCAAGTACCTTAAAAAATACATCCAAAAGATTTTTTTATCATTTGTTTTCTTATTAATCAGCTAATGTAAGCCCCTTATAATTTTCATTACAGTAGTAATTAGTATTGAAATTGCTATTTTTATAGCTCCTTAGATCTTTTCAGTGAATCAAATAATTTCCTTACTTTGCCTCCACCTCTTCTTATCAAACCCTTTCCGCAGGCTCCTATTGGTGGAGCTGTTCTAATCATTTCCAGCTGGGTGCTACTGGGTGCTAATTAATCAGGATCAATTTTTACTTAAATAAACTCTTAAAATTTTTACAGGTCTCAGTTTACCTTTTAACAAAAGCAAACTATAGTGGCTTTCCAAATGACTTGAAAACATTTATTTTATCACCTTCTTGCAATGTGAGTCTTTTCTGCCATCTTACTTTACACATTTGCAATACCCAGTCTTAAACAGCTGATGTTATGGTGCAAAGCAAGGAGCTTACCAGATTTAAATATTGAGCATGACATGATAGGAAAAACAAACAAACAAGATTCTAGGTCCTGGCACTGAAGAGTGATAAGTTTTGGGCCGGCTGGTATGGCTCAGCAGCTCAGCATTGACCCATGCACCAAGAGGTCCCGGTCGGATTCCTGCTCAAGGCACATGCCCAGGTTGTGGGCCAAATCCCGAGTGGGGCGGCGCATAGGAGGTGGCCAATCAATGTTCTCTCCCTAAAACCAATAAAGAGAAAACATTTTTTTTAAAAAGAGTGATATGTTTTGGGATACCTTCTTAAATATCCCTGAGCAGCTCTAAAGTAGGCAGAAGATAAATATCTAATCTGAGGCTAAGAGATGCAAAACACCTTGTAAAGTAAGAAGTGCTAACCACTTATGGTTATATAGCTAATGTCTCATATGCCGCTGATCAATAGTGCATTGCACAAGGCTTCATAAATTTTACACATTTTACTCTCCCCTAATTCTTTACAATAACTGTTGGATGAAGGTGGGATGTTTAAGTAAAATAGCAATTACATTAAACTTTGATTCAGATATAACAGGTGACTGGTCCCATCAATCACTTTGGGATGCTTCAAATCCAATTTCATTCTCTTCCAATTTTAGGTAAACAGAGTTTCTATAATGAATTCTTTATAGTCAAAGGAATATTTTAAAGGACTTTATCCTTATTCCATGCAAAATTATTCTTTTGAGCCCTGGCCAGTTTGGCTCAGCAGTTAGGGCTTTGGCCTGAGGACCAAAGGGTCACGGGTTCTACTCCTGGTCAAGGGCAGGTTTCTGGATTGCAGGTTCGATCCCAGGCCCCAGTCAGGGTCGTGCGGGAGGCAACCAATTGATGTGTCTCTCTCACATTGATTTTTCTTTTTCTCTCTCTCCTTCTTTTCCCATCTACTCTATCTAGAAAAATCAATAGAAAAATATCATCTGGGTGAGGATTTAAAAATAATAAGAAATTAAAATTTATTCTTTTGAAAATGACTTTATTTTTATCATGTAATTTGGGTGTTGGACTTTATGGCATGATATTTTGACATATATTTTAAATTTAAAGGAATTATTTCCATCACCATGAAACCTTTCTACACATATTTTATGAGAGGCTCCCTATAGTCATTCATGATATCAGCTCACTGAATGTTTAGAAACCAAGCTTTTACTACCTTGCAATCATTTAATCTTTGCTTGGCTGACAACAAGCCTTTGACTACATATGCTTAAGAAAACAAGAAAGATGGTCTTATTTTTCCTAAAACTTTATTATGGTACTAACCTTTTAGCAATAAATGCCATTTCAGAAATGCCACATGCATTTTAACTCTTGTTCCAGTTACTAATGATAAAAATGACTCATCAAAAAAGGGGGAGGGGGGAGCTTCTTTAACCATGTAATAACTTTAGTCGTTCAGGGTCATGATAACCCTACTTTTCACTCCTCCAAAGTCATTTTATTTGTCCATTCACTCTAAGAAACATTACTTTCTATCACTATCAAAGAATTGAGGTGTCTTGGAAGACTTTAAGTCCTATAAGGATCTCCCTTTCAGTATCTTCCTGTATCTCTTTTCCTAAATTTTGTCTTGTCAGGTTGATCAACAGGAATTGCTTGTGATCATCCATTTCCGAGCCCAAATTGACATACCAGAGAATAAAGAATGAAGGGTTTTTTTTCTACTCCTCACCTACAAACATTTCTTCGAAACATTTTTAGAGATTCTAAAAAGAGAGCAAACCTTCTTGTCTATTTCAGTCTAAAGAACAACCTGTAGGCAAGATCATCCACCCTGTTGGATCATTTAGTTAGGATGGATATAATTAGGGTAACAAGTATAAAAGCCACTTGTTGAATCAGGCACCTTAGCTAAAGCAACCCTGATACTAATTGGATGATAGTTGGATCCTTTTATGTGGTTAACACTTGGAACTGCCAAGGGTTCAAGTTTAAGGTCCTCATTTAAAAAATACTCAAACAAATGCATTCATTTTTTTGCATTCGTTTTTTTGCATTCATCAGATACTAATTGGGACATACATATTTGTGTCAAACATCGCTGTAGGTAGTAGGAATAGCAGTGACCAAGAAACCAAGTCCTTGCCTTTGTGGTGGGGCTCAGAGAGAAATAGAGTCGGGGGCCTTGGGGTACCTGGTGTTAGGGGATGTTGCCATTTTACCAGTGGGAATTAGAGATGTCTTCTTTGATAAAAATGACCATCTTCATCCATATGGGATGCTATAACCAAAATACCATAGACTGGGTGGCCTAAACAACAAACATTTATTTCTCACAGTTCTGGAAGCTGGAAGTCCAAGATCAAGGCCAATTCAGTGTCTAGGGAGGAACCTATCCTGGTTCATAGAGAGCTGTCTTCTCCATGTGCCTTCACCTGAAGAAAAGGGGGCAAAAGAGTTCTCTGGGTCACTCCTATAATCCTACTCATGAGGGTTCCACCCTTACAACCTAATTACCTCCTAAAAGTCCCCTCCTAACACCATCACCTTGGAGATTAGGGTTTCAACATTTGAATCTGGCAGAGGGCACAAATATTCAGTCTTTTGCAGGAATGAAATGAACATTTATTAACTTCCTATGAGATTTAATGCAAAGAACCATGGTAGGTGCTTGACATACATTTCTCAATAGTCATGTGAGATAATGATCCATGGCCCCATTTCATGAGGGAAATATGTCTCAGAGGTGGTAAGCACAACTACTGACTGACAGCTATGACTCAGATGCAAGACTGAGGAACTCCAAAGTTGGTCTTCATCATGCTTTTCCCCCCTAATGACAAAAGAAGAACCACCACAATGACCTCAAGCGAACACGCCCTTATGGACCATACTGCTTCCACTATTGTGCCTCCTGCTTTTTCCACAGAGCAGCCAGTGACCTTTGTAAAGTTTACACATTCGTTTGCATCACTTCCCTGCTCACCATCCTCTAAAGTTCAGAGTTTAAACCCTGTCCCCGTGCTGCAGAATGAAGCCTCAGCTCTTCACCACAGCCAGTGGGCCTGCTCTTCTGGCCCCTCTGGCCACTTCCCCATATGATGTGCTTGCTAACTTCCCTCTTGCCACATTGGGCTTCTTGCTCCTCATGGAGGGAAGAAAGGTAGCCTTTCCTGTCTCCAGACTGCATTACTTTCTGGAACATCTGCCCTTATGCCTTTGTGGGACTCACTCACTCACTGTATTTGGATTTCTACTCATATGCAATCTTCTCCCAAAGGTTTTCCCAAAGACCCTACTTAAAATAGCATCAGCTCTTGCATTGTATGGCGCCTTCCTCTGCTGGTGTTCTCTTCATGCCATTTGCACCATCTGATATCAAATTATATATTTAGTTTTTCATCTGTTTATCTTCTGTCTCATCCAAAAGCATAAGCTCCATGAGGGAAGGGCCTTATTTCTCTCCTTCACAGCTCCCAGAGTAATCAACACATGGATAATAGATGGATGAAGGAGCACACCTCCTAGCCAAGGAAATATAAGAACACTGTTCTGGACTTGTTTACCTCAGAGTTACTTTTGGTTTTCATCCAGGGCTGTTGCTAATCCTTGTACATGTTGCCTAGTTCTTTGGGCTCTAGGAGAAAGCTGGCATCTGCTTCATGTCTTCTCTTTTTCTTGGCCCCGTCATTGCCCACAGAGGCTACCTCTGTGAGCATTTCAAACTTTCACTGAGGCATCACTCTAGAATTCTTTTTCAAGTTCTTTGTGCACTCACAGAGACTTGCTATTTTTGAATCAAGGGGGGAGACATTTTATTGTTTTTGTTTTCTATTATATTTTTATTTTAAATGATACTTGTTTCACAACTAACCTCTTTGAAAAACCAAATAGTAATCATTCCCAGATTAATTATTTACTCCTAAAGATTTTCAGAATGGCACACAAGACCTGAGCAAACCCACAGAATTATCACTTTGTCTTTAAATTGTCATTGTCCTATCTGTATAAAATAGATGGGCACTAGATAAAGAAATAGTTGGGAACATGAGCTCAGAAACCAGACAGCTCAGGAAAGGTTTCTTAACCTCAGCACTTGTGTGCTGGATAATTTCTTGTTGTGGGACTTGTGCATTGTAGCATGCTTAGCAGCAGCCCTGGGCTCTACCCACTAAATGCCAGTAGTACCCTCCCCTGAGTTGTGACAACTAAAAATGTGACCAAATGTCCTCTGGGGAGAGTGGGGGTGGGGGTCACCCTAAGTTGAGAACCAATGGCCTACAGATTTAAATTCCCATTCTACCACTTACCAGCTGAATGATTTCAGACATGATTACTTCACTGTGCCTCAGTTTCTCATTTCTAACACTAGATAATAATACTCCATCCTTGTGTGGTTACTGTAAGGATTTAATGAAATAATACATGCAAAGTGCTTAAAACAGTTCCTGGCTCATTGTAGGCACTCAGTAAATCAGCTAGCTATTCTTTGGAAAGAGAATTCTAAAATATAAAACCAAGCTGACTGGGCTTGTCTAATAAAGAAGTGACTCTCAGTGTAGATTTAAATACAGAATTTTATGTACAGAGTGTATTACACAAAGGAACTTAGCAAATATTAAGTAAAAGAAACATATGATTCTACAAAAAGAATCATAATATTTTTTGAGCGCTTGCTACTTATCAAGTACTATGCTAAGAGCATTACATATATTTTCTCATTTTGTCCTGAAAACAAAGTAGTCCTATGTTAGACCCTTTTTACAGTAGGAGGATTTCGGGCTCATGGGGATCAAGCAACCTGTCCAAGTTCACCCAGATCAAATATGGCAGAGCCAAAACTTGAACTCAAATCTGTCCAATGCCAAAGCCTATACTCTTATATGCTATTTTATAACATTTTAAAGTGAGAGAAAGCAGGTTTTAAGACATGGAACACAAAATGTAGAGAAATTCGTGACTTGCTTGAGTTCCACAGCTCATTAGAGGGCCCAAAGTCAATGGTTGTACTACAGTGATTTATCACCTTGGTCATGTTATTTTCTCATAAATGTTATTTCTCAATATCCACATCCCAATAAATGTGCTAGGGTTCTCTCTTTTAATATACACCTGATGTCTCTCCTCTCTAGAAAGTATCATAGTTGTAGAGCCATCGACTCTAGTGTTCTGTTCATATGCAGGCAATGCCGACAGGCAGAGAGGCCCTATAATTTCTCTCTGGCCATTCACAGTGTAAAGACAAGACTAACTGCCCCCTCTTTTGTGGGGTTCGTCAGTGTCTCCAAAGGGTTTTTAAAAGTGGTACTTCTATGGATCTTGCACAAAAAAATAACAACAACAAAAAGAATGATCTTCAATTCCATTCAATTTTCAGTTCATTTCAAAGAAACCTGTTCAAGTCAAGAATTCAAAGTAGGAAAGAATGGAAAACTACTGCAGTAAGCATTTTGGTTGCTACTTTTGTAAAATTAGCCGTAACAAGCTGTACAAGGCAAGAGTAATTCTGCACATACTAGCTAATGCTGCATTTGTACTTTAAATGTGCTTACATATATCTATGCACTGGAAACTTGTTGGGCAATAATAAAAATCACTAGTCAAATTTCGGAATGCTCGCTCATCAAATTTCTGGAGGTCACCAATGTGTCCTGATATAACATGAACTACTACTAGAAAACTGAGAAGTAATATTTTGCATAATCAGGCTTCAAGAGATCTATGCTATCATAGAAAATATGCATTTGGGCATTGCCTCTAGATCACACATGAGAGGTCAAAGCAAGAACTCGGCTCTGGCACCCTCTACTATTTTCCATTCTAATATCCATTCTTTCTCTTTGTTCTTACTAACAGAATCCCAAATTTGATCTGGTTTGCAGTATGCCCAGATAAAATAAGTTGACACAGGTCTGCTGTGGCTTCAGCTGAGGGATTCTGGAAGGCTTTTGATGATCTGATCTAGGTAACACTCCTCTTCTTTTCTTCTCTTCTTTCTTTTTGCCTGTCTTTCTTTTTGCCTGGAATGCAGACACAATGACTGGAGCAGCAACAGTCACGATGTGTCTGTGAAGACCAAACCAGGCACTAAGAATGTGAGTGTACGACAGTAGGAGACTAATATGAAGGTCAGAAAATCTGACCTGCTGACTATGTTTATACAGCCTACAAGAAAGGTGGTTTTTATACATTTTTTAAAAACTTATTTTTAAATATGTGTATTGATATTTTAGAGATAGAGGAAGGGAGAGAGAGAAACATCCATGTGAGAGACAAACATCTATTGGCTGCCTCCTGCACGCCCCCCACTGGGATCAAGCCGACAATCTGGACATGTGCCCTGACCAGGAATCAAACGGGGACCTCTCAGTCCATGGAATGATGCTCAGTCCACTGAGCCACACTGGCTGGGCAGTTTTTACATTTTTAAATAGTTGGGAGAAAATCAAAAGAAGAATATTTTATGACACATAAAAATTATATGCAAATTCAAATTTCATTCTCAATAAATAAAGTTTTATTGGTAGACAGCCATCCTCTTTTGTTTACATTGTCTATGACTGTTATTTATTTGTTCATTATTTATTTGCCTATTGTCTATGGCTGCTTTCACATTACAAGGGCAGAGTTGAGTGGTTGTAACAGAGTCTATACGACCCTCAAAACCTAAAATACTCTCTGGCCTTTTACAAGGTTTTCCAATGTCTACTTGAATAACATCTGTGACCACCTAACTCTAGACTTTTTACTGTGTGAGAAAAATAAATCTTTTATTATATAATCCACTATTTTTTTCAGATAGTATGTCACTAGCAGCCAAAGGCAATCTAAATGATGCGCAACTAAATGAGACTTGATGAACCGGAAGAACCAAGGGAGAGGTAATGAGGACAAGTGGCTGGAGGACATTCTGCAAATGTCAGGGCTCTTAATCTTTTTTCCTATAATTTCTCAAAAACTTTACATCTTTCCATGGAATAGGCTGTGGCTAAAAGACTAAAGAGGCAGAAAGAGGTGAAAACATTAAAGAAAGATAAATCCCTACAGGACTCAGCAGCCAAGTGAAGGTTCAGAGTCAAGGAGAAGGAGATTGGTCAGTGAAATATCTCACATTTCCTCTAGTTCAGGAACCTGGGCATGGTTCAGCTGGCCTCTCTCCCTCAGGTTCTCGCCCAGACTGAAATTAAGGGGAAAGGGACTGTCGTTAACTCAAGGCTTATCAGAAATAGGATCCACTTCCCAAGCTCATTCACGGGGTTATTGTCAGGAATCAGTTGTTTTTGGCAGGTGGGACTGAGAGTCTCAGCTCCTTGCTGACTGTTCGCCTGAGGCTGCCTAGCTTGGCGGACCTCTCTGCAGGGCAGCTCACAGCATGACAGCTGGCTCCATCAAACAGGCACGTGAGAGGACAAGAGAGGAGTGGGAACAGAAGGGAAGTCACAGCCTTTCACAACCCTCTCCAGAAGACATCCCAGCACTTTCGCTGTATTCTATTCATTAGGACTCACTAAATGCAGCCCACATTCAAGGGGAGGGGATTAAGCAAAGGAATGAATCCCAGGAGAAGGATTATTGGAAGCCCTGTCAGAAGCTGCTCACCTTACTCAACAAAGTTAGTATTCAGAATTTTCATGGACTATTTTCACTTGGGTCACCTTTGCTATTGGTCTTGTGAAAAGACAGGGAAGTGGATCTAGAACCACCATGGAATACATAGGATGGCACTCCCTGTGTTCACGCCCTCAAAAGAAAGTGTTGTTGTTCCCAACTTCTCCAACACATAGGGAACCCATCTCCACCCACCTCCTCCCCACCTTTAGAATTCCTGATCTTAGCCAAAAATAAAATAAGAGAAAAATTCTAACCCTATAATCTAGATCATTTTGGAAAAGTTTCTCCCTGCGGGTAGTAGACCCTGTACCTTTTATCTTAAAAAACATTGGTTGCCTTTTCCACAACCTGAATTCAGGAATGCAGACTAGCATTCTCCTGAGTACCTGCTGCTCATCAAATCAAACCAAGGGTCCTTAGCTCTGTCCCAGTCTTGACTGTGGTCTTTCCCACTCTCTCTCACTTTCCTCCTTAGCTTTCCTCCTCCAAAAGAGGGCTCCCTCACTTCATGTTCCCTCCTCTCAGTGGGAAGCACTTTCTGAAACAAAGAAGCCTTTGCCCAACCCCAAGACTGCTCAAGTGGCCACTTCTGTCCAAATAGGCTTCAAGTTGGTGCTACAACTATCCAAGGGTCTGCGATTTAAACTCCTTAAAATGTGCAACGCTGCTTTGATCTTGGCAGACAACACTCCTAATTTGAATGCCCCCTGCCTCTTCTTCTAAGCAGACACTCAGCTTCTCTTTGCTGAGCCAAACCAAAGAGTTAATCAAACCCCTGAAATGAGCCCCAGGGAGTTGGAAACATGGAAGCATGCCCTGCCTGCCTGTTTTGCAAATTTAAAGACACTGGGCTTCCAAAGAGCTGATACTTGAGGGTCTTTTAAATGTCCAGAATACTAAATGGGTTGGGGTGTTTTCTTTCATTAGCTGAAAGAGGAATATGAGAAGGAAATGAAAAATATTTTTAGTTCCTTATTTTGGCCAGATCCATTTCTGATTTAAAAACAGAATATATCAATAGAATCAAAAAGAAAAATAGTCACACTAATGTTCACAGAGCTTTATCTTAAGTCACCTTTTTCTTATTCTCTCTCTTTTTTTTAACGTAACATATTCTTAGCCACCCAGAAGTGGGTCAAAGGGGGCAGCCACCAATAGACTGGCTTGCATGAGGATGCTATGATCCCCAGGAAAAACAGAAATAGTAAAAAGATTTTGAGGGCTGGTAAGATTAAGACTTTAAGGGGACAAAACTGTAGAGACAACTTTTAACTATAAATCTCTATGGAAAAGGTCCCCCAGAAAGGCAAAGGGACTTGCTCCCAGGTAGGAAGGACACTAAGGGAAGACACCTGTCCTTAGGGACAGGTTTATGATCAGTAGAAAGGGAGGCTTTTTAATATGACTGTGGAAGGGGCTAGTCTTCGGTCTTCTTCCTCAAGGAAGGGGTCTGTTTAGAAAATGTACTCATAAAATAAATAAACAAACAAATGAGAGCCTGAATATTCAAATGAACTATGACAAGAACATTTATACATATAAATCTTTGACCCACAACCTGCAGTAGCCAGCCCAGGAAACCAACTCTCATCTACAATACAGAGTCCGGGAAGCCAGCCTGCTATGGGTCAGCCGTGCAGGTAGCCAGATGGTTCTCTAGTGACAATCCAGGAAGCTAAACAATAACTTCCCTGCAATTGGCCCCAAATGGCCAGGACTTAGTAACTGACAGCTTCCGTGATTTTTCACCTCCTTTCCAAGCACAGAAAGTCAAATATGCACCCCTAATCAATGTCATAGGACACCCCACTCCTACTCAGCTGCCTCCATCTCCCCCAGGTGAACAGCCTCGGAGCAGGGCACACCGGGAGCCCTCCCCTTTTCCTCTGTGAAGCTCTCCCGCTCCTCTGCCTGCCTTTGAGTCTCTGCCAAATGCAAGTAACAGTGGCTGACTCTCTTGCTATAACAAGCTCTGAATAAATTGCCTGTTTTTCTCGTATGGTTAGTCTTTGTTTATTTTTATACAAACAACCTGAAAGGGCTAAGGTATATCTGGGGAGCCTAATAAAAAGGTCTCTAGCAAGAGTGCAAGAGAACCTCCTGGGTGGACCTTGGGTGAGAAACACTGTCACTCTCACTGTAATAGTAACTCACGTCTCTGCCTGTGTCCCCAGGCCTGAGACAGCCTCAGAAGGAAACTGAACCTAACTCAGCTCCATGAGTGAAATTGCTGCTTCTTTGCCTTTATTTAGCCCCCGACTCTTAGTGTGTCTTCAGCAAGTCTCAAGACTCCCCAGCACCTCCTGTAACAATCCTTTTTGAGTTCTTATCATTAACTTACACGGTGTGTATACTTAATTTATTTATCCTTGTTTTCGTGTTTATTATTGTAGTCTTATACATTCATTTGCCTTCCTCAATTAGGGACCCCTCTGACCATCGTCCCCACCCCATACTTTCAAGACTAATTTGCACACTGAGACCTTCTGATCACTAATACTAACTGACTTTTAGAAAAAAGTTGTCTTAACAAGAATTTGAATTGATGACTCTTGTAAGTGTATAGAACTTTATTTTAACAAAAGTGAGTCTAAATTGCTTACCATGATGGGTCAAAATAATGTCAATATGCATTAATTTGGGGCATATGCGGATTTAGAGTTTTAGTTAAGGAATAACCAACTAAAGATGCAACAGCTAAAACCCTAAATCTTAGTGGCTTTAGAGAAGAGATGTTTATTTTGCTCATAGAAATCTTATTTCCAACCAGTGGGCAGATTGCCTCTGAGCAGCGATTCAGGGGCCCAGGCTCCTTCTATGTCTCCATCGTCTTCAGTACCAGGTTCCCCAAATGACCACGTTTTGTCGGCATCAAGCCAGAAGAGAAAAACCATGGAGCCAGGCCTAGAAGCATGAACATGATTTTTAGCACTTTCTGTCAGTCCGATCTCAATCATGTGGCCACGCCCAACCGAAAGCAGAGCTAAAAAATGTGATCTAACTCTGGGCTCAGAGGGAAGAAAAAGTAGGTTTCGTTAAGAGCTAGCCAGTTTCTGCTACATTTATTAGAGCAAAAAATCTCTGCCATGAAGACCTTGCAAATACCCACTCCCCTCTCCTAAATCCCTGGCTTAGTCTCTTGAAAACGTACACGGGCTAAGCTCTAAATTGGATTCTTTATACATCAAAGGATATAGTAAAGCTCCTGATACCTCAGGCTTCTCAGACATGAAGGACAGCTAACGGTGACAGTAGCAACAACGGAAAGTCCTGCCAATTCTCCCTGCTTCTTAAAAAGAGTCTATGCTTTAATTTTATGGCTTCCAGAACCATTACAGCTTTCATGAACCAGTGAACTAGCTAATTGGCTACAGTAACAACTGGGTCTTGGAAGGTGGCACTTAACCAAAGATTAAGAAACCATGACTCTTTCAAGGATGAAGGGTGTGTCATGGTCAATATGACACCATATGTGACAGTTAAGGACAAAAGAGGAAAGGACATTTTAAAGGGAAAAACTGAGAACACTTAGATTTGTCTCACATTGGAAGGCACTAAAACAATAGGTTCTCTACAGCTGACTTTTGGCTACAATTAAAATATATCAAAAGAGATGGATTTTTTGCTCGACATTCTGCATTTGCCCTTTTGTCCCAACTATAAGTATAGCTCAAGCAAACCCAGTGAAAAAAGATATCAAGATTTCAGTTCTAATACAGATCTTGATTTATTTTGACTTATTTGCAAAGTCGAGCAAAATGATCCATGACTTTTTTAAAGAAATGTCACGATGCAATGAATCTTATCCACAGGCGGCACAGCCTACCTCCCAGCCTTTCTTTCAAGGACAGTCAAGATTGGTTCCATTTTATCAGCATGGCATGTGCCACGCCTCATGTCCAGTTCTATAGGAGTAAAAGTTGGGAGCCACACTAAATTCAAAATTTCTTCTGGAGTTCACCAAAAAAATAAGATCTATTTTCAGGTGATTCGTAGAGTAAGTCACAGAATAAAAATAGTACGGCAATTTTTAAGATGAGAAAATGAACATGATATACAAAACTGGCTCAAATACACCAGCCTGTTTTCCACTGTCGTTGGCCACAAATCAGCTCTCAATTTTCTGCTGGTTGTATTCCCTAACACAGCTCTCTGTCTCTGCCAGTGTTCAAGTGTACACTATCCCTGCTCAGTCTTCCTCCACCATCTTCCCTCTTCCATGGCCACAGATGTTTCTAATTGAACTGCAAAATTAGTAGGGCAGATATATATGATATTTATGATATCTCAAAAGCATGTATGCATGTGTTGTCTTTTTGCTACATGTATCTCTTATTATTCACCATCTTTGTTTCCAGGGCCTCTTTGCCCCTCCATCAGCACCGGTAAATTGCATTTGATTATAGTTCAGTTCCTTTTCTAGTGGGTTAAGTGCAGTAAAATGAGCAGAAAAGTAGCAAACAAGGCCTCAGGGTGACATCAACAGCCTATAATGGCTTCTTTTTACCTCCGATATTTTCACAGATGTTTCTGCCTGAAATTCTCTAGTTTGGGGTAATGATGCTAAATGTATAATAAGAGAAATTGGGGTAGAAGCAACTGATGATGATGGTGGTGACATAAGGGTTATGTATGGATAAAAACTCAGCTCTGTGTGGAAGGCTGGTCAGGGGCTAATAACCCAAGTGTTAAAATGAGTCTTGATTCAAGGGTTCCATTAGTAAAAAGATTATGTTTTTAAGTTTACTTTTAAAAAATAAAAATAATACATCTGACAATATATTTAGAAATGAGGGACCTGGCTTCTGGGTTAAGAAATCCATTCTAGCTGCAGCTCTCCAGGGACACAGGGATCTTTCATTTGGAGTCACCAACCTTTATAGGACCCTTCTTTTCTGCATTAGAATATTGGACCAAATAGCGTGGAACTCTTGGGGCTGATGGGACCACCAGGTGCAAGTACATGTTTATACAAGCATGAGAATCACTGCTATAAAACTTAAAGAACTGATCTTTTTATTAAAAAAAAAAATGTTTACCCCAAGTTCTCATTTTATAATGAGCTCTATATAGAGAGATTATGGTCACAATAAAATGTCCACTCTAGGGTGAGGGGAGTAAGAGAGCTGAAATTTAGGAGGGACCTGAAATCGGCAGCATGGGTCACAGAAAGTTTGGCCCAGCATCTCTCCCATTTCCTGCATTGACCAAATACACTGCCTGTCAACCCTAATCTCTAGTCCTTTGGCCCACTCTAGTCTTTAATTTTACATGTTTCATGCTACTTGACCCAATTCCTGCCAATTAGCTCTGGAGAGTACTTTGAGATATTTTATAAAGATCCTTCACAACACCCTGGAATTGCTCACCTGTTAGACATTTACTACGCTCAATTTTGTCTGGGCAACCCTTCTGGCCACTTTCTCCCCCTTTCACCCTGAACTCCAAAGCACTGCACCATAAAACCATGGTAGCATGCCACTGGAGCCCCCTACAGATTCATGCAAAACTTTTACATCGCTCTTATCTCATAAGTATATTCCCTGTTGACATCATTTTTCACTTTTTTCATCTCCATCTCCACATCTACCTCCTACTTTTAATCTTCTAGACTGGACTCAGACACCTACAAGAGCCGCAATTTCCACTCTCCCTGACCTCTTAATTCTATAGAAGAGGAATTGATCCTCTTCTGAAGACCCACACTTTCTACCTTTGTCCCTAATCCCATTCTCACACCATCTCTGAGACTTGGTTTTATCATTTCTCTTCAACCATACCTCAAATTTCTCTCTCCTTGATTCTGTAGGAGACTAGAATGTGCCACCCCAAATATGCTTCTTAGAATAAGGATTATGCTGAGAAAATGGCAGACACAACAGAACCTCTGAAAACTGTTTGAGTCCCTTTTGTAAGAGAAATTTATGAAGGAAATTTCCATTTGCAAGTGTTTCCGTCTCTGTACCAAGAAGATAAGGATGACTGTAAATCACAGGAGAATCTTATCAGTGCAGAAGGACAAGATAATAAGGGTCAGAAGTGATATAAGATGTCTTCCCTTGGAAGATGATGCCTAAACAGAGTCTAGAGGAATTAACAGAGGTTATCTGGGCAGAGTACACGAAAATGTATTTTATAGAGAGGAACCTACACATGCAAAAGTATGGAGAGTATGGCATATACAGCAAAACTAGTTTAGATGGGTTGAGGGCAGGCTGTGAGAGAGAGTAAATCAAAAGATGAGACTGGAAATATACATTGAAGAGATGCTATACATTGTTAGGAAGTAACTGAATCAATACATCAAGGAATCCATGAACGTACCAGGGTAACGCTGCTTAATTTACTGAAAAGATCATAACTGAGTAAGAGATCCTGTTTTAGTATGAAAACTAAAGCAGCCATATGTCCTGGGTTTTGTCAGGACTCTGCTGATTTAAAATATTTTGCCTTATCAGATCATGTGTCAGAACACAACCCACTTTAGGGTTAGAAAAATTTTGTTGCCATAACTTCATTCCATCCCACACACCATATTGTTTTTTTCCAAAATGTGATATTTTTTCTGGTTGGTATCTTATACAGCATAAAATCCCAGTTTGTGAGTTTGCAATTCATACTTATGAATATTCAAATGCACAACTCCAGTTAAAGTCAGAGTTGAAAGTCTGTGCTACAGGCAACAGAAATAATCTTGTAGCAGCTACATTTATTTAATTAACAGGTTGTAGCCTGAAGTCCTAAGTAAAAAGAATTAATGATTTCTTATAAACTTGGGATTTTGCATCTAATTGAGTGAGGTTTAGCCTTTGTTTTGTTTTTAATTTACTGAAGAATTAGGGATTTGCTAATGTAAAAGCAGAGACTTTAGCTATGTCTCCCAATTCAGGGGTAAGCCTTTTTTTATTTTATTTTATTTTTGGCACTATAACAGATGTCTTCTGCTTTTCTCCCCACCACCCAGCCCCTGCCCTCTCTTCCCTCTGCCCATCACCATACTGTTGCCTGTGTCCACAGATTATGCACACATGTTCTTTGGCTAATCCCTTCGCCTTATTTCATCCAGTGCCCACCACTCCTTCCCTTTGACAGCTGTCAGACTGTTGCATGTATCTATGCCCCTGTTTCTATTTTGTTCATTAGATTCTACATATAAGTGAGATCATATTGTTTTTGTCTTTCTCTGACTGGCTTATTTCACTTAGCACAATGGTCTACAGGTCCATCCATGCTGTCTCAAAAGATAAGATTTCCTCCGTTTTTTATGGCCACATAGTATTTCATTGTGTAAATTTACCACAGCTTTTTTATCCACTTATTTACTGATGGGCACTTGGGCTGTTTCCAGATTGTGATTATTGTAAATAACAATATTGCTATGAACATAGGGGTGCATATATTCTTTCGAATTGGTGTGTCGAGATTCTTAGGATATATTCCCAGAAGTTGGCTTGCTGGGTCAAAAGGCAGTTCCATATTTAAATTTTTAAGGAAACTCTATATTGTTTTCTACAGTGGCTGCACCAGTCTGCATTCCCACCAGCACTTGTTTGCTGATTTATTGATGGTGGCCATTCTGGCAGGTGTGAGGTGATAGCTCATTGTGGTTTTAATTTGCATCTCTCTGATGATTAGTTACATTGAGCATTTGTTCATATATCTATTGGCCATCTGTATGTTTTCTTTGGAGAAGTGTCTATTCCAGACCTTTGCACATTTTTTTTTTGGCATTGAAGTTTTGAATTTATTTTTTATTTATTTATTTTTTTATTATGAATTTTTATTTATTTTTTTGTTACAGATATTTTACCTTTTTACCCCATTGGCACCCCCCACCCCACCCCCCCTCCACCCTGTCCCCGGCTTAGTTGTCCATGTCCATTGGTCATGCATACATGCATATAAGTTCTGTGGTTTATCTCTTCCCACCCACCCCCCACCCCCCATCCCCTCTTCTGAGGGATGTCAGTCTGTGCCCTACTTCCATGTGTCTGGGTCTACTGTATTCCTCAGACTGTTATGTTCATTATATTCCGTATATAAGTGAGATCATGTGGTATTTGTCTTTTTCTGCTTGGCTTCTTTCACTTAGGATAATACTTTCCAGGTCCCTCCATGTCGTCTCAAAGGATAAGAGATCTTTCTTTTTTACCGCTGCATAGTACTCCATCGTGTATATGTACCACAGCTTTTTTATCCATTCGTCTACTGGTGGACACTTGGGCTGTTTCCAGATCTTAGCTATTGTAAATAGTGCTGCTATGAACATAGGGGTACATATATTCTTCCTGATTGGTGTTTCAGGCTTCTTAGGGTATATTCCCAGCAGTGGGATCACTGGGTCAAATGGAAGTTCAATTTTTAATTTTTTGAGGTAGCACCATATTGTTTTCCATAGCGGCTGCACCAGTCTGCATTCCCACCAGCAGTGTATTACAGTCCCCTTTTCTCCACACCCTCGCCAACACTTGTTGTTTGCTGGTTTGTTGATGGCGGCCATTCTGACAGGTGTGAGGTGATACCTCATTGTTGTTTTAATTTGCATCTCTCTGATGATTAGTGATGTTGAGCATTTCTTCATATGTCTCTAGGCCATTTGTATGTCCTGTTTGGAGAGGTGTCTATTCAGCTCCTCTGCCCATTTTTTAATTGGGTTCTTTGTCTTCCTTTTGTGGAGTTGTATGAGCACTCTATATATATTGGAAATTAACCCCTTATCTGATACATCATTGGCAATGATGTTCTCCCATACAGTGGGTTGCCTTTCCATTTTGATGATTGTTTCTTTTGCTGTGCAGAAGCTTTTTAGTTTGATGTAGTCCCATGTGTTCATTTTCTCCTTTATTTCTGTTGCCTTAGGTGATGTAGCAGTGAAAATTCTGCTCCGTATGATGTCCGAAATTTTGTTGCCTACATTTTCTTCTAGAATTTTTATGGATTCATGGGTCACATTTAAGTCTTTTATCCATTTTGAGTTTATTTTTGTCTAGGGTGTAAGTTGATGGTCTAGTTTCATTTTTTTTGCATGTAGCTGTCCAATTTTCCCAGCACCATCTATTAAAGAGGCTGTCTTTACTCCACTGTATGCTCTTGCCACCTTTGTCAAATATTAATTGAGCGTATTGCCTTGGGTCCATTTCTGGGTTTTCAGTTCTGTTCCACTGGTCTATATGCCTGTTCTTGTGCCAGTACCAGGCTGTTTTGGTTACAGTCACTTTGTAGTATAACCTGATATCTGGTATTGTGATCCCACCTACTTTGTTCTTCTTTTTCAAGATTGCTGTGGCTATTCGGGGTCTTTTTTGGTTCCATATGAACTTTTGAAGTATTTGTTCTAGTTCTATGAAATATGTCATTGGTATTTTGATGGGGATTGCATTGAATCCATAGATTGCTTTGGGTAGTATGGACATTTTAATGATGTTAATTCTTCCAATCCATGAACAGGGTATGTGCTTCCACTTTTTTATATCTTCCTCTATTTCTTTTTTCAATGACCTGTAGTTTTCTGCAAATAGGTCCTTGACTTCTTTGGTTAAGTTTATTCCTAGGTATCATAATTTTTTTGGCGCGATGGTAAATGGGATTGTTTTTTCAGTTTCTCTTTCTGTGAGTTCATCATTGATGTACAAGAATGCCGTCGATTTCTTGACGTTAATTTTGTATCCTGCTACTTTGCCAAATTCATTTATTAAGTCTAGTAGATTTTTGATGGAGTCTTTAGGGTTTTCTATGTACAATATCATGTCATCTGCAAATAATGACAGTTTCACTTCCTCCTTTCCAATTTGGATCCCTTTTATTTTTTCTTCATGTCTGATTGCTGTGGCTAAGACTTCCAGTACAATGTTAAATAAGAGTGGCGAAAGTGGACATCCCTGTCTTGTTCCTGTTCTTAATGGAAATGCTTTTAGTTTCTGTCCATTGAGTATGATGTTGGCGGTAGGTCTTTCATATATGGCCTTTATTATGTCGAGATATGATCCCTCTATTCCTACATTGCTGAGCGTTTTTATCAGAAATGGATGCTGGATTTTGTCGAATGCTTTTTCAGCATCTATTGATATGATCATGTGGTTTTTATTCTTCATTTTGTTTATGTGGTGTATCACGTTTATTGATTTGGGAATATTGTACCAGCCTTGCATCCCTGGAATGAATCCCACTTGGTCATGGTGAATAATTTTTTTGATGTATTTCTGGATCCGATTTGCTAATATTTTGTTCAGGATTTTGGCGTCTATGTTCATCAGAGATATTGGCCTGTAGTTTTCTTTCTTTGTAGTGTCTTTTTCTGGTTTTGGAATTAGAATTATGCTGGCCTCATAGAATGTGTTTGGAAGTCTTCCTTCTTCTTGAATTTTTTGAAATAGTTTGAGGAGAATGGGTGTTAGTTCTTTTTTGAATGTTCGGTAAAACTCCCCCGTGAAACCATCTGGGCCTGGGCTCTTGTTTGCTGGGAGAGTCTTGATTACCTCTTCAATTTCCTTAGTTGTTATTGGTCTGTTCAAGTTTTCTATCTCTTCCAGGAATAGTTTTGGGAGTCTGTGTGTTTCTAGAAATTTGTCCATTTCGCTTAGATTGTCGAATTTGTTGCCATATAGTTGTTTGTAGTAGTTGTTAACGATCTTTTGTATTTCCATGGTGTTGGTTGTTACTTCTCCTCTTTCACTTCTGATTTTGTGTATTTGGGTTCTCTCTCTTTGTTTCTTGGTGAGTCTAGCTAAGGGTCCATCAATCTTGTTTATCTTTTCGAAAAACCAGCTCTTTGTTTCATTGATCCTTTGAATTGTTTTTTTGGTCTCTATGTCATTTATTTCTGCTCTGATCTTTACTATTTCCTTCCTTCTACTTGCTCTGGGGTTTTCTTTTTGTTTGCTTTCTAATTCTTTAAGTTGTGAGGTTAGACAGTCAATTAAAAATTTTTCTTGTTTTTTGAGGTAGGCCTGTAGTGCTATGAACTTCCCTCTCAGAACTGCTTTCGCTGCATCCCATAGATTTTGTGTTGTTGTGTGTTCATTTTCATTGGTTTCCAGGAAGTTTTTAATTTCTTCCTTGATCTCCTCGATGACCCATTCATTGTTTAACAACATGCTATTTAGCCTCCATGTGTTGAAATGTCTTTGCATGTTCTTGTTGCAATTGATTTCTAGTTTCATGCCATTGTGATCTGAGAAGATGCTTGATATGATTTCAGTCTTCTTGAACTTGTAGAGATTTAGTTTGTGTCCTATCATGTGGTCTATCTTTGAGAATGTCCCATGTGCACTTGAGAAGAATGTGTATTCTGTCGTTTTGGGGTGTAATTCTCTGTAGATATCTATTAAATCCATTTGGTCTAGTGCTTCATTTAGAGTCTCTGTTTCCTTGCTAATTTTTTGCCTAGAGGATCTATCCAGTGCTGTCAACGGGGTGTTGAAGTCCCCTGCTATGATTGTATTGTTGTCGATTTCTCCTTGGAAGTCCTCCAGAAGATTTTTAATATATTTTGGTGCTCCTATATTGGGTGCATATATGTTTATCAAGGTTATATCTTCCTGTTGGATAGATCCTTTCAATATTATGTAGTGGCCGTCTTTGTCTCTAGTTATGGTCTTCATTTTGAAATCTATTTTATCAGATATGAGAATTGCTACCCCAGTTTTTTTTGCTTTCCATTTGCTTGGAAAATTTTTTTCCATCCCTTCACTTTCAACCTATGTGAGTCTTTTGTTGAGAGGTGAGTCTCTTGTAAACAACATATAGATGAGTCATGCTTTCTTATCCAATCAGCTACTCTGTGTCTCTTTATGGGAGCATTCAATCCATTTACGTTTAAGGTGATTATTGATATGTACTTATTTATTGCCATTTTTGTTTAGTGTGGTTCTATTTTTCTTCCCATTTCTACTGCTAATTACAGCAGTCCTTTTAACATTTCTTGCAGTGCTGGTTTGGTGCTAATGTATTCCCTTAGCCTCTTTTTGTCTGGGAAGCTCTTTATTTGATCTTCTATTTTGAATGATAGCCTTGCTGGGTAGAGTAGTCTTGGATTCAGATTCTTGTTTTTCATGATTTTGATTACTTCATGCCATTCTCTTCTGGCCTGTAGTGTTTCTTGTGAGAAGTCAGCTGAGAGCCTTATGGGGTTCCCTTTGTAGGTAACCTGTTGCTTATCTCTTGCTGCTTTTAGGACTCTCTCTTTGTCTTTAATTTGTGGCATTTTAATTACTATGTGTCTTGGTGTGGGCCTGTTTGGGTTCTTCTTACTTGGGACTCTCTGTGCTTCTTGAACTTGAGTGCCTTCTTCCTTCACCAAATTAGGGAAGTTTTCTCTCACTATTGTTTTGAATATATTCTCTATCCCTTGCTCATTTTCTTTTTCTTCGGGGACTCCTATGATGCGAATATTATTACGTTTCCAGTTGTCCCATAGTTCTCTTAAGCTGTCTTCCTGTTTTTTAATAGTTTTTTCCTTTTGTTTTTCTGATTGGTTGATTTTTTCTACCTTGTCTTCTAATTCACTGATCCGGTCCTCAGCTTCCCCTACTCTGCTTTTTAAACCTTCCAATGTGTTTTTCATTTCTGATATGTCATTTTTTATCTCTTCTTGTTGGTTTTTAATTTCCAATTGGCTTATTTTCAGTGTCTCTATGTTCTTACTCATGCTGTTCAGCTTCCTCAAGATCATGGCTCTGAATTCTAGCTCTGTTAACATGCCTAATTGCTCCACATTGATCTCATCTTCAGTGGAGGTGTCTTGCTCTTTCATTTGGCTTCTGTTTCTGTGTTTCACCATTTTGGCTATCACTGTGGGCTTTGGAGCCTGTCAAGTTCTCCCTGTGGGTGTTCTGCTGTTTGTGGCTCCCTCTCCTGTGTTTAGATGAGCGAGGGAGGACCCACGTTGAACACCACTGTCAAGTCTTACTTTCCTGGTTAAAGTTGCCAGCCCAGGAAACGTACTGTTATCCTCTAGCTTTTTGCCTGGAGTCTAGCAGTCTAGGTTAATTGATGAGTTTTGGGTTGTCAGTTGATTGAAAAACTCCCTCTGGTGCTCAGCCAAGGGGCTTTCACGAGGGTGGGGCAGATGCTGGTTGTTAGTGAGCCCCAATTAACACTTCAATGGCCCACAGGGTGGGGTTGGATCTCCGAGGGAGGGGCTGCTGCCTCTCCTCAGAGCCCTGGGAAGGAGGAATGTGGCCACCGTCCTGAATGGCTGCACTCAGCCAAAGCTCTGAGCGCCCTCCAAACCCCGAGTGTCCCGACTCAGTTCCAGTCCAGTCCACCCTCCCTCTGCCGGAGCCCAAGGTGAGTGGCTGTGGCTGTTTCAGCCTCTGTCCCGGCTGCGCTGTGGAGCCGCCTGGGAGTGTAACCCGAGGGCGCCGCTCCCAGCTAAGGCCGCTGCCGAGCTGCCGACCGTGGGCTCCCAGCCCCGTCTCGTGCCTTCGCAAGCCTACCGGGATGGAGTCGGTGTCCCTCGTTGTATGGTCCTCGCAAGCTGCTTTTCTGTTGGTTTTTCCCGTCGATTTGTCTGTGTTATAGTTGTAATTCCAGTTTGGTTCTGGGAGACGGTCTGTGTAGCTCCGTTCACTCCGCCACCATTTTTCGGTTCCCCCTTTGCACATTTTTAATTGGATTGCTTGGCTTCCTGGTTTTGAGTTGTATAAGTTCTTTATATATTTTAGAGATTAATCCCTTATCAGATATATCATTGGGTTCTCTTTTCATTCTGAGTTGATGGTTCCTTTTGCTGTGCAGAAGCTTTTTAGTTTGATGTACTATCAGTGGTTTATTTTATTCTTTGTTTTCCTTGTCCTAGGAGACATGTTGGCAAAAATATTGCTCCAAAAGATGTCTGAGATTTTACTGTTTATGTTTTCTTCTAGGATATTTATGGTTTCATGACTAACATTTAAGTCTTTTATTCATTTTTAGTTTGTTCTTGTGTATGGTGTAAGTTGGTGGTCTAGTTGCATTTTATTTGCATGTACCTGTCCAATTTTTCCCATACCATTTATTGAAGAGGCTGTCTTCACCCATTGTATGTTCTTGCTTCCTTTGTCAGATATTAATTGACATATAGGCATGGGGTGATTTCTAGGCTCCCTTTTCTGATCCACAGATCTATATGCTTGTTCTTTTTTTTTTTTTTTTTTTATCCTCACCCGAGGACACCTTTCCATTCTTTGTTCAGGTAGAGTGGGAGGGAGAGAGAGGAACAGAGAGAGAAACATCGATGCGAAAGGAACACATCGAGTGGAGTGGCTGCCACCCGCACAACCGACCAGGGCCGGGGACAAACTGCAACCGAGGTACGCGTCCCTAGCGGGAACCGAACCCGGATCTCTCAGGACCGCAGGCCGACGCTCTAACCGCTGAGCCAAACCGGCCAGGGCTATATGCTTGTTCTTATACAGCACCAGGCTGTTTTGTTTACAATGGTCTTGTAGCATAGTTTGATATCAGATACTGTGATTCTTCTAACTTTGTTCTTTTTTCTCAAGCTTGTTGAGGCTATTTGGGGTATTTTTGGTTCCATATAAATTTTTTGAATAGTTGTTCTATATCTGTGAAATATGCCTATGGTATTTTAGTAGGAATTGCATTGAATCTACAGATTGCTTTGGGTAGTATAGACAGTTTACTGATGTTATTCTTTCAATCCATGCACATGGTATATGCTTTCTTCCACTTGTTTGTATCTTCCTCAATTTCTTTCTTCAATGTCCTAAAGTTTTCCAAGTACAAGTGTTTCACTTCATTGGCTAAATTTAATCCTAGGTACCTTTTATTTTATTTTATTTATTTATTTTTTTACAATAGTAAATGGGATTGTTTTCTTAGCTTCTCTTTCTGATAGTTCATTGTTGGTTTATAGAAATGCCACCAATTTCTAGGTATTAATTTTGTATCCTGCTACATTGTCAAATTTATTCATCAGTTTAAGTAGCTTTTTAGTGGAATCTTTAGAGGTTTCTATGTACAATATCATGTCATCTGCAAATAATGACAGTTTTACTTCTTCCTTTCCAATTTGCATGCCTTTTATTTCTTCTTGTTGTCTCATTGCTGTGGCTAGGACTTACATGAGGTGTGTGTCTTCTATTCCCACTTTGCTGAGAGTTTTTATAAAAAATCAGTGCTAGATTATATCGCATGCTTTTTCTGCATCTATTAATATGATTATGTGGTTTTTATCCTTCATTTTGTTTATGTGGTGTATCACATCTATTAATATGTGGCTATGGTACCAACCTTGCATCCCTGAAATAGAGCACACTTGATCATGGTGTATGATCTTTTTAATGCATTGCTGAATCCTATTTGCTAATATTTTATTGAGGATTTTAGCATCTATGGTTATCAGAGATATTGGCCTATAATTTTTTAATTTTTTGTTGTGTCTTTTTTTTAACTCCTCTTTATTGTTGAATGTATTACAGGTGTCCCCCCTTTTTTCCCCCATTGACCCCCTCCTCCCGAATCCTGCCTCCCTCCTGCCTTCCCCACACTATTGTCAGTGTCCATTGGTTATGATTATATGCATAGGAGTTCTTTGTTTTATCTCATCGTGCCCTCTCTCCCCCCATCCCCTTGAGGTTCATTAGTCTGACAACCAATTTGTACTTCTTAATTTCTTCATCTTTTTCACCCAACCTCCCAGCCCCCACTCATCTGGCAAACAACAAAAAGTTCTCTTTATCTATGAGTCTGTTTCTGTTCTGCTTGCTCATTTTGTTTGTAAGCAGACAACTTTTGATAGATATGTATTAATTGCTATTTTACATTTCATATTTTTGTTCTTCTCCTTCAAGACACTTCAACATTTCACATAATATTGGTTTGGTGCTAATGAACTTCTTTAGCTTTTTTTTGTCTGGGAAACTCTTAATATGTCCATTGATTCTAAATGATAGCTTTGCAGGATAGAGTAATCTTGGTTGTAGGTTCTTGCTTTTCATCACCTTGAAAATCTCTTGCCACTCTTTTCTGGCCTGCAAAGTTTCTTTTGAGAAATCAGCTGACAGTCTTATGGGAACTCCTTTGTAGGTAACAAACTGCTTTTCTCTTGTTACTTTTAAGATTCTCTTTTTGTATTTAACCTTTGGCATTTTAATGATGATGTGTCTTGGTGTGGACCTCTTCGGGTTCCTCTTGTTTGGGACGCTCTGTGCTTCCTAGACTTGTATGTCTGTTTCCTTCACCAAGTTAGGAAAGTTTTCTGTCATTATTGTTTCAAATAGGTTTTCAATTTCTTATTCGCTCTCTTCTCCTTTTGGTACCCCTATGATGTGGATATTGTTATGCTCCATATTGTCCCAAAGTTCCCTTAAACTATCCTAATTCTTATAAATTGATTTTTCTTTTTGCTGCTCTGATTGGTGTTTTTCTATACCTTGTCTTCCAAATCACTGATTCAATTCTCTGTTTCACCCAACCTACTTTTTTACTCCTTCCAGTGTACTCTCGATGTCAGATATGGTATTCTTCATTTCCAACTGGTTCTTTTCATGGTTTCTATGTTCTTTTTCATGCTGTTGTAGTTCTCACTAAGTTCCTTGAGCATCCTTATAACCATTAATTTGAACTCCATATCTGATAAATTATTTGCCTTCATTTAGGTCTTTTCCTAGAGATCCCTTCATTTCTTTCATTTGGGGCTTATTTCTTTGTCTCCCCCATTTTGGCTGTCTCTTTGTGTTTGTTTCTGTTTGTTTATATGACTCCCAAACTTTGTGGGATGGCCTTATGTAGTAGGTGTCTGCTGTAACTTTTATATATCTATAAATTTCATATTACTCTATCTCCATAGAGAGTCAAATGCCAGGAAATCCAATCCAACAATCAAGAAAAATTTAGGAGGAAGTCTAAACCTCAGGTTTATCTAAGAACAATTAGTAATTCCAACTCACAACCCACAATTGTAACACTTCTAACAAGCTTTCTTCCTCCACATCTCCCTGCATCCTACGACAGCTCCAGTGCCTTTCCCTTGCTAAGTTGCTGACATTCACCTCTTCAGTCCTACCCTAACTCTTTATTATGAACACTGTCTTAGTTCTTGGCTTTATATCTACTTTGCCTATTACTTAAGTACTCCATTACAAAAGGACATCTAGAGCTTAACCAGGCCAGTAGGAAGCCTTTCCACTTTCTTCCCATCATTTGGTTTTTTTTCTCTACTTCATAATTCTCCTACTTCAACTTTAATTTATGCCTGAAAACTGGGAAGGCAGAGGAAATAGTGAAATTTTGTTTGAAAGCTAGTGAGAGTATGACAGTTGCTAAAATAATTAAGAGTAGAATGTCCATATATTCTAGCAATTTTACTTCAGGGTATACATCCAAATGAATCCAAAACAAAAACTCATACAGATATTCATATACCAATGTTCATAGTAGCATTCATCACAATAGCTAAAATAATCCAGTCAGGGCTAGGGTTAAGGTTATGGTTAGGATTAGGATTAGCTATTTTGGTGGAAGCAACCCAGGTGTCTATCAACATATAAATGGATTTTTAAATTGTGATATACAGTGTATCCAAAAAGAAATGTATACATGGTGTCTGTAGATTCTATTATATTTTGATAGTGGAATGTATTTTAACAAACACTGGCTTTGAAATTATTCAGAGTTGTGTGTACATTTTTGTGACACCATATATATAAAATGAAACTGTATTCAGCCATTAAAAGGTATACAATTCTGATGCATGCTGTGAAATGGATGAATCTTAACAACATTATACTAAGTGAAATAAGCCAGACATAAAAGGACAAATATGTGTGATTCCACTTCTATGAGATAACTAAAATAGGCAAATTCATAGAGACAGAAAGTAGGATAGTGATTACTAGGGGATAGGGGAGGAAAGTAATGGGGAGTTATTGTTTAATGAATACAGAGATTCCATTTAGGATGATAAAAATGTTGCGAAGATGTAGTTGCACAATATTATGTACTTAATGCCACTTGAAAACAAATAAAATGGTAAATTCTGTATTATGTACAAAATAAAATAAAATGATTTTAAGAGCTCACAAGAAAGGGAGAATAAAGGCTATTAAGCATTCTCATTAAACAGATATTATAAAATATTTACATAAGTTATTTTAAACTTATGACATGATATAATCTCCTTAATGTATTCCTGACTATTTTCATGTTGGTGTGTTTTAAGATTCTTTTTGTTTATTTTTATAATATGTGTTTCCCAAATATAACATTCTCAAAGAAATTAGAGACGCAATATTAACAGAATATTTTTCATTCATCTCTAGCCATTATTGCAGAAATTCTAGCCACCCAAAAAACATATTCCCACACAGTTCTAGGAGCCCATAAGACTCGCTTTACCTGCACTCACTAGTACCTATGGCCACCATTTTTCTCTTCTTTTATTCTGGCTATTGGGGTGATGTCTTTTATTGCTATAGAAGCTATTGTCCCTGAGTCCATCAGTTTTGTGTGTTCAAGATATCCTTTCCTGTTTCTTTTCTCTCACACATGGAAGATGATTTAGCACATGCATAGTATGTGCTTGGTATAATGATTTTATGATTTACCCATGCAGTTATATATAATAATTATTTGATTCTTTTTATTATTTACTCATTTACCTGTCAATGGGTGTATAGGTTGTTTCCACCACTATATTTGGTACTATTACAAATATAGTCACTATGAAAATTCATGTAAAAGTCTTTGTGTGGAAGTAGTTTTCATTTCTATTGGGTAAATACCATGTAGTATGGGGTTGAGTTATATGTATTGGTGCATGATTAACTTTTTAAGAAACTGTCAAACTATTTTCAACTTGGTTGTACCATTTTATATTTTCATCAACAGCATAGGAGTATTCCAGTTGTTCCACATCCTCGCCAACACTGGGTATCGTCAACTTTTTTTTTATCCTCACTCAAGGACAATTTTGCATTTATCTTCAGATAGAGTGGGAAGGAGAGAGAGAGGAAGAGAGAGAGGGAGAAACATCGATGTGAAAGAGAGACATCGACTGGTTCCCACTTACATGACCCCAACCGGGGCCGGGGACAAATTACAACCGAGGTACGTGCCCTTAGCAGGAACTGAACCCGGGTCTCTCTGGTCCGCAGGCCCTAACCACTGAGCAAACCAGCCAGGGCTTGTCAACCTTTTTAATAATATTCTTTTTAGTGAGCACACAGGGATACCTCTTATGGTTTTCTTTTGGACTTCCGTGATGGTCAACAATGTTGAATATTTTTTTATGTGTTTATTGGTCACTCCCACATCATCTTTTATAAAATATCTGTTCAGATCTTTTGCCAGTTTTGTTTGTTGTTGGGCTGTAGTTATAAGGTTTTTGTTTTGTTTTGTGTATTCTAGATACAGGTCTTTTGTTTAATGTATGCATTACAAATATTTTGTCCCAGATTGAAAACTCTCCCCTTCATAGCTTGGTCATCACCACTGGACTCACTAAATCTTTGCCTTATTTTTTTCAAATCATTCAGTTAGGTAAATAGTTAAAGTAATCACTGGAAGAATGCAAAAAGAACCTAGGATATGTTACCAAACTTGGAAAGAGCTCCAGGTGGTTACAGGTTTAAATAGCATTTGTTGTGTTTTTCGGGCTCAATATATGAAGAACACTTCCTGGAGCTTCAGTAGTGCTGTTGAAAAGAACATTTTCCATGCAGCTATTATAATATCCCCTCTTCTACCCGATAATGGAGATAACATTACTCTTTGACTATATAGGTAGACATGAAAGCTCTAGCAGATGGTTTTGACTCAGTGGTTGTCACTCCAAGGAGACACTGACAAGAGGTGGTATGTAGAAGGTGGAGGTATGTTGATGAATTTATGAAGGGGAGAGTTTTCAAAAGGCGAATAGACTAGAAATTTAGCTCTTCCCTGAAAGAAAGAAAACAAAAATAACGGCAATGATAAAAGCCACAATTGGCGGAGGGAATCAAGCTATCATGATGTCACATGCACATGCACACACACACTCACACATGCACACACACTCACACATACACAAACACCGAAGAGGAGTGAGAACACAAGAAAAAGTGAACTGCACTCTGCTTTATTTTTTTTTTCTACTAAATGTATGTGTATCTTACTGATGTGTTTCAGTATATTCTACAGATTAGAATATACAGCTGACTATTATGCTTTCTTTAAATCCTAAAAAAGCTATGGAAAATGTCCAAGATGAAGACCAGCGGGAAGATAAAAGACACAAAGTGGTCAGAGAGAAATGGACCCAGGAAATCTCACCACATCTTCACCAATATCACTGAAAACAAAAACATTTCTTTCAATGGTGACTTAGGCATACCTAGACATTCTGTGGACTCTGCTCCCCTGTTCACTCAGTGCTCCGGGATAGGCAAGGTAGGTGGATGTCTGCATAGAAAGACCATAAGCTTTAGCATCAGACAGGCCTAGATTCAAATTCTAGACCGAAGGGCTTAAATGAGTCTGAATTTAGTTGAAGTTTTTAAACGTAATTTATTTATTCATAAATGGAAGATATTAGCACATGAGCACATTGTCACAAATAATCTCTTTGATAGAATTGACAACATTAAATAAAATCAAATATGTCCATTCCCTAAAACAGGTATCAATACAAAATAGGCACTCATTAAATTTTAGTTATTACTCCCACCCTGGCTTCTACTTCCTCTTAATCAGAAGGCTGTTTGGAATTTCCATATCTTTTTTGAACATTAAAAAGTATAGGGAGTGCTGTAGCAAGTAGGAAAAGCTTGGCCAGCAAAAAAATTACATTCCATAAAACTTCAGGGATTATTTTATTTAATGTATCCAAATTTTACCTGGCCTTCCAAGAAACTGTAAATTAAAAAGTAAAATCACAGGAACTAGAGAAGCCTGAGATTTTGGTACACTTATTTGTTCTTCTAACCACATGATAACAATAGCTTCTATTTTTTAATCTGTGCCAATGTGCTAGCATCAAATTAAATACTTTAATATAATAACCCCAAGATGTAAGTACGATTGTTATTTCCAGTTTACATAAAAGGGACCGGGACTCAGAAAGGTTAGTTTTCCTATAGATGTCTGACTTCAAAGCCTATTGTTTGTAATATTGCCCCTATTACATAGCTTCTAATTTCTGACTTTTGTTTTTAAAGTGTTATTATCATTTTATCTTTTACTATGTGCTGCTCGAATCATTCAGAAAAGTGGGAATGCTATCAATTATGAATAAATATTTCCAAGACAGGTAAGTTAATCTGAGGCCCATAAATAAAAACTTAAAAAAGCAAACCAGGCAAGCAATGAACTGGACCTCGACAATAAAAACACTAACTTGAAAATACAACCTAGAGGTACAATTCTCAGCCAAATGCTTCATGTTCACTGCAACAGTGGCATTATTTATGAAAATAATTCAGGACCTCTTTTTCTAGGCAAAATAGCATGTAAGGCTCCTATAAAATATCTAGGAATGATATTATAGTAAAGGTGAAATCAATTTTAAAAACTTGAGAAGTGAAGTCAATACACAAAGTCAAGGATTGTCCCCAGATTATGACAGTATTTGGAAAGGCCATCTGCTTTATCTGTCCTTCTACCTTGGCTGGTACCAATAATGATGGTACCTCATTTCTTTAGCTTAAGACCCTGATTCCTGTTAAAATGCAAAGAGTCATGGGAAGGCTAAACGTTCCATCCATCACTGAGAACTTCATGATAATAACATTTCCTCCCTCAAAACAAAAGGTTTCAAAACAGAGGAGCTTGAGACACTGCATGCCTCAGGTAAGGACAGATAAGGAAGAACTACTTCGCAATTTTGCCTGGAGTAATCTCAAGTATACCTTTGGCAGTTTGAGCTGACATCCTCCAGCCCACAAGCCATCCTGGAAAATAAGCCATCTGACAGAGGGCTGAAGGGTTCTTATTTATACAGCAAAATGTTGCAAATAACCTCATATGCAGGTGGCATGAAAACTACTGATTTAGCTTTTTGTCTTTTGTGCTATTTTATGAGAATCTTTGAAGGTTGACTAGAACGCATCATTCTGCAATCATGGCCACAGAGGTTATTGTATCCAGTTATTCTGCTACACCTGATTCAGAAACAAGTTCACTGAATGGCAACATAAATAGGCTTGAGTATGTTTGTTTAAAATTAGTTTTAAATAGACTTTCTGCAAAAAATGATTTCAGGGGTAAAAAGGCAAAAGAAACGCTTGAAAGAGGACAATTTATAGTATGTTAGAAGAATAAAATAATTGGAACACAGTTTCAGGAACTTACACAACTGACTGGTTGATCCATGAGTAGGGGGGTGGGGAATAGTTTGTTGTTTTACATCACTGGGAAATAGTACGGTTGTTTATTACACAGCAGTATTGAAATAAGAACTGACAGATAGAACTCAAAGCATAAAATTATCATGAGTGGGGATTTGTCAGTTAACAAGAGATTTCAATAATTCCTGTGCTATGGGAGCAGATGTAGGTACAGTAACTGATGAACCAAAGTGAAGGAAACTATGGCCCGGAGTACAAGTGGAGGAGGAGCAGACTAACCAGTAAAGCTCTGGAGAGTCCGCACATGCTAGTGACAGCAAAATACAGAGATGAGGCATGGGGCTCAACTAAAGGCACAGATACCACCTTCATTCTCAAGTGCAGAACTAGGTGTCTATTCTCCATGGAGAGAGAAAGAAGAGGAGTAAGAAAGAAAAAGGAAACAAGATGGAAATAAAGAAAAGAAAAGATAAAAGATTAAACCACAAATCTCTTCTTTTAAAAAATTGAATCTGGGGGAAAACAAGACCCTACAGTTGCTTTGAGTGATCCTGTAGCTGGCTCTGCAGGACCAGGTCCTTAAAGGTAGCCATCATGGCTGAAAGTAGTGATGAAAAACAGGCTACTCTGGAGGTCAAAATCTGTCATCAAATTGAGTATTACTTTGGTGATTTCAATTTGCCACCGGACAAATTTTTAAATGAACAAATCAAACTGGATGAAGGCTGCGTACCTTTGGAAATAATGATAAAATTCAATAGGTTAAATTGTCAAACAGACTTAAATGTAATAGAAGAATTGAGCAAATAAAAGGCAGAATTCATGAAAATAAGTGAAGATAAAACTAAAATCAGAAGATCTCCAAACAAAACCCTCCCTGAAGTGACTGATGAGTATAAAACTGATGTAAAGTCCCCATAACTTGACTTTGGGTAATGGACACACAACACAGTGTACAGATGATATGCTGTAGAATTGTGCACCTGAAACCTGTATAATTTTGTTAACTAATGTCATCCCAATAAATTCAATAAAAAGGAAAAAATAAAAATAAGTAAATAAATAAAAATTATGTAAAAACAGATCTGTTGATATTAAAGGCTTCCCTACTGATGCAACCCTTGACAGCATAAAAGAATGGTTTGAAGATAAAGGTCAAATTCTAAATATTCAGATGAGAAAAACATTGCACAAAGCATTTAAGGGATCAATGTGTTGTGTTTAATAGCACTGAATCTACGAAAAAGTTTGTGGAGATTCCTGGGTGAAAGTACAAAAACACAGATCTGGTAATACTTTTTCAGAGAGATTACTCTTCAAAAAAAAAGAGGAGGAGGAGGAGAAAAAAAAAGAAGTAGAAGAATAAGAGGAGGAGGAGGAGGAAGAAGAAGAGGAAGAAAGCAAAGTAAAGTGGAAGCTAAATTACAAGCTAAACAAGAGAAGAAGAAAATTAAAGGTTAGCTAAAAATGCTGAAATGATATCTCTAGAAGAAAAGACTGGTCACTTGTTGAAATATTGGGGGGCCTAGATGCATGTTTTTTTCTCAAATCATGGTGAAATAAAATGGATAGACTTTATCAGAGGAGCAAAAGAAGAAATACTTCTGTTTAAAGAAAAAGCTATGGAGCACTGAATTAAGCCAAAGATGGAAAAAATGGTAATCTATAATTAAGGAACAATGAAGTGACATGGAAAGTACTAGATGAAGAGAAAAAAGGCATTGAAAAAAATCATAGAAGATCATCAGAAATCCCTAAACAAATGGAAGTTTAAAAATTTCTGATTTAAAGGGAAAGAAAAGGGAAATAAAGCTACCCAGACTGGTCTGCTAAAGGAAACATACAGTTTCAGGGCTAGAAAACTAAATGATAGTGATGATGAATGTGATGAAAATGGTGCATCTGGACCAGCAAAAAGAACATAAGAAGAAACAGACAAAGAAGAACCAGCATCAAAATAGCAGAAAACAGAAAATGGTGCTGGAGACTAGCAGTTTAATAAATAAATTTTTTATTCATTTTAATTAGAATTTTAAAAAGAAAAATCAAATTAGATGCACCTCAATATCCACCTGTAAGAAATAAAAAAACTTTTGTTCTTTAATTTGTCTATTCTTGTTACTCAAATAAGGATTCTTTATGTATAGTTCTGTTGTTTCAGATGATCCAAATATTAAAAGAAAGATTCTTATATTAAATCGCCTTTATAATATGAGAATCTATTAGTATAAACTAATAAAATATATACTCTAAAAAAAATAAAAAAATAAATCTGGATAAAGCCAGGGCAAAAATTGTGGGTGTAGGCACCTAAAAGCAAAGCCTCCCACATTCTGTGTTAATGTATGAATATTGAGCCCAATATACTGGTGACTCCTGTCTACTCACCATGAACTGAAGCCTGACAGCTGACGCGACCCAAACATGCCCAATATCTCAAAGCAAACTTGAACATGGCAATATTTTTAAATTAAAAATATGATACTGGTAAAAGCTAGTATAATTGTATTTTTAATTTATAGCTCTTTTGTTTTCATTAATATTTATAACCCAGTTGTATAAAACAATATTTATAAATTATGCTAAGGGCATAAAATGTATACAGATGAAATTTGTGACAATAACATCAAGGAAGTTATAGAACTGGATAGGAGTGGAGTTAATGTATAATATTGATGTTCAGTTGGTATCAATTTAAACTAGATGGTATTAACTTAAGATAGTAACCATCATTTCATTCCTATGGTAACCATAAAGAAAATAGATTTTAGCCCTGGCCAGTTTGGCTCAGCATTTAGAACATTGGCCCGCGGAACAAAGGATTACGAGTTCGATTCCCAGTCAAGGGCACATACCTGGCTTGCAGGTTTGATACCCAGCCCCAGTTGAAGCTGTGTGGGAGGCAATCAATTGATGTGTCTCTCTCACATTGATGTTTCTCTCTCTCTCCCTCTCTCCCTTCCACTCTATCTAAAAAAATCAATGGAGAAATATCCTCTGGTGAGGATTAACCCACCCCCCCCAAATATTTTTTTAATATACAGAAAATAAAATGAAGAGAGAATCAAAATTGTTCACTAGGGAAAAGGCACTACGGAGGAAATAAGGAAGAAATAAGATGTAAGACCTATATAAAACAAATAGCAAAATGGCAGAAGTGAGTCCTGCATCATCAGTTTGAACCAGTGATTCAAAAAACAAATTACTAAGAAAATTAAAAAATACCTTCAGACAAATGAAAATTAAAATACACCATACTAAAATGTATGGAATATAGTGAAAGCAGTACTCAGAGAAAATGCATAACTGTAAACACCTACATTAAACTCACCAGTTAAAAGTCAGAGATGACAAGATAATTTTTTTTAAATGACCAACTGTATGCTGCTTACAAGAGATTTCTGTTTATTTTTTTTATTAATTAATTTTTGTTACAGATGTTTCTCCTTTTTCCCCCACTGATTCCCCCCTCCCTCTCCCTCCCTGCCCTTGCCCCAGTTTGTTGTCCATGTCCACTGTTCATGCATACATGCATATAAGTTCTGTGGTTTATCTCTCCCGCACCACACCCCTCTTTAGGGGATTGTCAGTCTGTACCCCACTTCCGCATCTCTGGGACTACCCCATTCCTCAGACTGTTATGAAACACTAGACCAAATGGATTTAATAGATATCTACAGAGAATTACACCTCAAAACTACAGAATTCACATTCTTCTCAAGTGCACATGGGACATTCTCAAAGTTAGAGCACATGATAGGACACAAACTAAATCTCTACAAGTTCAAGAAGATTGAAATCATATCAAGCATCTTCTCAGATCACAATGCCATGAAAGTAGAAATCAATTGCAACAAGAACATGCAAAGACATTTGAACACATGGAGGCTAAATAGCATGTTATTAAATAATGGATGGGTTACCAAGGAGATCAAGGAAGAAATTAAAAACTTCCTGGAAACCAATGAAAATGAACACACAACAACACAAAATCTATGGGATGCAGCGAAAGCAGTTCTGAGAGGGAAGTTCATAGCACTACAGGCAATGTTACCTCTAGAAACAAGAAAAATCTCTATTAGACTATCTAACCTAACAACTTAAAGAACTAGAGAACAAACAAAAAGAAAACCCAGAGCAAGTATAAGGAAGGAAATTGTAAATATCAGAGCAGAAATGAATGACATAGAGTCCAAAAAATCAATTCAAAGGATCAATGAAACAAAGAGCTGGTTTTTTTAAAAGATAAACAAGATTGAGGGACCATTAGCTCGACTCACCAAGAAACAAAAAGAGAGAACCCAAATACACAAGATCAGAAATGTAACAACTGACACCACAGAAATACAAAAGATCATTAACAACTACTATCAACAATTATATGGCAACAAATTCGACAATCTAAGCAAAATGGACAAATTTCTGGAAACACATAGTCTCCCAAACTGGACCCAGAAGAGATAGAAAACTTGAACAGATCAATAACAGCTAAGAAAATTGAAGAAGTAATCAAGACTCTTCCAGCAAACAAAAGCCCAGGCCAGGGTGGCTTCACGGGGGAGTTTTACCAAACATTCAAAGAAGAACTAACACCTATTCTTCTCAAAATATTTCAAAAAATTCAAGAAGAAGGACTTCCAAACTCGTTTGATGAGTCAGCATAATTCTAATTCGAAAACCAGAAAAAGACATTACAAAGAAAGAAAACTACAGGCCAATATCCCTGATGAACATAGATGCCAAAATCCTGAACAAAATACTAGCAAATCGGATCCAGCAATGCATCAAAAAAATTATTCACCATGACCAAGTGTGATTCATCCCAATGATGCAAGGTTGGTACAAAATTCGCAAATCAATAAATGTGATACACCACATAAATAAAATGAAGAATAAAAACCACATGATCATAGCAATAGATGCCGAAAAAGCCTTCAACAAAATCCAGCATCCATTTCTGATAAAAACACTCAGCAATGTAGGAATAGAGGGATCATATCTCGACATAATAAAGGCCATATATGAAAGACCTACAGCCAACATCATACTCAATGGGCAAAAACTAAAAGCATTTCCCTTAAGAACAGGAACAAGGCAAGGATGCCCACTTTCACCACTCCTATTTAACATAGTACTGGAAGTCTTAGCCACAGCAATCAGACAGGAAGAAAAAATAAAAGAGATCCAAATTGGAAAGGAGGAAGTGAAATTGTCACTATTTGCAGATGACATGATACTATACATAGAAAACCCCAAAGACTCCATCAAAAGTTTACTAGACTTAATAAATGAATTTGGCAAAGTAGCAGGATACAAAATTAATGTCAAGAAATCGATGGCATTCTTATACACCAATGGTGAACTCACAGAAAGAGAAACTAAGAAAATAATCCCATTTACCATTGTGGCAAAAAAATTAAGATACCTAGGAATAAACTTAACCAAAGAAATAAAGAACCTATTCGCGGAAAACTACAGGTCATTGAAAAAAGAAATAGAAGACGATATAAAAAAGTGAACGACATACCCTGTTCATGGATTGGAAGAATTAACATCATTAAAATGTCCATACTACTCAAAGCAATCTATAGATTCAATGCAATCCCCATCAAAATACCAATGACATACTTCACAGCACTAGAACAAATACTTCAAAAGATCATATGGAACTAAAAAGGACCTTGAATAGCCACAGCAATCTTGAAAAAGAAGAACAAAGTAGGAGGGATAACATTACCAGATTTCAGGTTATACTACAAAGCCACTGTAATCCAAACAGCCTGATACTGGCACAAGAACAGGCATATAGACCAGTGGAACAGAACAGACAACCCAGAAATGGACCCAAGGCAATATGCTCAATTAATATTTGACAAAGGTGGCAAGAGCATACAGTGGAGTAAAGACAGCCTCTTTAATAAATGGTGTTGGGAAAAGTGGACAGCTTCATGCAAAAAAATGAAACTAGACTATCAACTTACACCACACACAAAAATAAACTCAAAATGGATGAAAGACTTAAATGTGACTCATGAATCCATAAAAATCCTAGAAGAAACTGTAGGCAACAAAATTTCAGACATCATATGCAGCAGAATTTTTACTGATACATCCCCTAAGGCAACAGAATCAAAGGAGAAAATGAACACATGGGACTACATCAAACTCAAAAGCTTCTGCACAGCAAAAGATTCAATCATCAAAATGGAAAGGCAACCCACTGTATGGGAGAGCATAACTGCCAATGATGTATCAGATAAGGGATTAATTTTCAATATATATAGAGTGCTCATACAACTCAACCAAAGGAAGACAAAGAACCCAAGTAAAAAATGTGCAGAGGAACTAATTATACACCTCTCCAAACAGGACATACGAATGGCTAAGATACATATGAAGAAATGCTCAACGTCACTACTCATCAGAGAGATCTAAATTAAAAAACAATGAGGTATCACCTCACACCTGTCAGAATGGCCGCCATCAACAAATCATCAAACAACAAGTGTTGGCGAGGGTGTGGAGAAAAGGGGACTCTAGTACACTGCTGGTGGAAATGCAGACTGGAGCAGCCACTATGGAAAACACTATGGTGTTACCTCAAAAAATTAAAAATTGAACTTCCATTTGACCCAGTGATCCTACTTCTAGGAATATACCCTAAGAAGCCTGAAACACACATCAGAAATAATATTGTATTCCCATGTTTGTAGCAGCACTATTTACAATAGCTAAGATCTGGAAACAGTCCAAGTGTCCATCAGTAGACGAATGGATAAAAAGGCAGTGGTACATATACGCAATGGAGTATTATGCAGCTGTAAGAAAGAAAGATCTCTTATCCTTTGAGACTACATGGAGGGACCTGGAAAGTGTCATCCTAAGTTAAACAAGCCAAACAGAGAAAGACAAATATCATATGATCTCACTTATTTGTGGAGTATAATGAACATAACAGTCTGAGGAATGGGATAGTCCCAGAGACGTGGAAGTGGGGTACAGACTGACAATCCCCAGAAGGGGTGGTGGTGGTAGAGGAGAGATAAACCACAGAACTTATCTGCATGTATGCATGAACAGTGGACATGGACAACAAAGCTGGGGACAGGGAGGGGAGGTAGAAGAAGAGGGGCATCACTGGCAGAAAAAGAAGAAACATCTGTAACAGAAATAAATAAATTAATCAAATAAAAAAATAAAATAAAATGAAGGCACTGAAAACTGCAATTTAAAAAGAAATGCCATCTACAAAAAATAAATAAAGATCAACCAAATTGATAAACATTTAGCTAGACTAAGAAAAAGGACAGAAGATGAAAATAACTAAAATCATAAACAAAGTGGGGAAATTACTGATCTTACAGAAATTTAAAAGATTATAAGAGAATACTATGAACTATTACATGCCAACAAATTAAAATAATCCAGATGTAATTCCTAGAAATATACAAATTACCAAAACTGACTCAAGAAATAGACAATCTCATCAGATCTAGGGATCTGTTCCTAGGGAACCGAAGAGACAGCCCTTTTTCCACACACATATTGAATAACCACTCTTAAGAAATTGCCAGAGAAGTAAAATCTGAAGTTGACAGTTAGAAGCAGGAGTACATAAACACCACATTGCGAACTGGGCATCAAGATCACTGAGGCCTTTGTCACATGTGACCACTTAGCTCTGGATGCTGAATCCATCATCTTTGGGCTGAGTATGGACCTGTTCCATCAGGTGTTCTCATCTGGTGTCCTTCGAACCTGCTCCAAAAATAATCTCAGTACCTTCTGAATAACACATGAACCATATATCCAATCCACCCAATGACAAGACTCTTCAGTTCTACTTCTAAAATATGCATCCAATGGGTTCTCTTTTCCCCATCTTCACTGCTCACTATTTATGTGTAGACTAGTGCCGAAGCCTCCTAAGTGCTGCCATTCATCCACCCATCCCCACCCTACCTTCAGGTCAGTCTCTACTCATCATACAGAGTGATCCTTTTTAAATGAATAAAATTTAATCATGTCACCATCCTTTTCTTACAAGGTCCTGCATGGTCTGGCATGCTCCAGTTTATTGCCCTTCTTCTTTTTGCTGTGATGCTCTCTATGCATGTTGCTCTTCTTTTCATTCCTTTCTCCCCAGGATCTTCACACATGCTCTCTCATTCATCTGAATGTTCATCCCTCCCACCTCTGTCCTTACCTGGCTGAGTCCTTCAGGTCCCAGGTGAAGGGGCTCTTACCTTGGAAGGTTTTACAACCTCTCTCATCACCAGCCTAAGTCTCCTGCTATCCAGTATCCTATTTTCCCTTAGTAACATTTAGTGCAATTATACCTAAATTGTTTAATTATTTGTTTAATTTATCTCCCTCCCACTTGACTGTACACTCCATGAATAAGGATAGGGACTAGAAGGAATTTCAGGCTACTGTTTCTACATCCCTATATATAGGGTTTGGCACATAGTAGATGTTGAATGAATAAGTGAATGAGCAAAAATCATTTCTCTCCTCTCTAGAAAAAGCCTTGTTTTTGTGGCTGAATATCCACTACTTTTATAAGTAAGTTTTTTTTATTTTATATTTAAGCTTCTTAGAAATTTTAATTAAGACAAATAAAGGCATGTAGCACAATGCATAAAGGTAGAAAACTCATTTAAAATTAAGGCAAACCCTTTAAAACAGGATTCTTAAAATTCTATGTTCCAGTGACTCTGCTTTAATTACAAATCATCAGTTAGAGGAAAATTGCAAGTGATTCTGATGCAAGTATTTTTAATGAAAAATGTATTTAAAATTTTTTTAAACCCCAGGTAACAATATTTTTGAACTTCACAGCACAATCACTTCATTGACACAAGGCTGGACCATAAAATACATAATAATATAAGGTGTGATTTTCAATATTTCAAGTATCTAGCTATATATCATTCTGGCCAGTCACTTTCATAATGCTACACATATAAAGCAAAGTGCAAAGTTTCCATTGCAATGACTTTTTGCCAAGAGTATGTAAACGTTGCTGCTACCTAGTCCTTCCATGGTGCGTTTTTTTCTGTTCAGTAGACTGCAGCTATACATTAGCCCCGAGCTAGAATTTAACAAGACTGTAATGATCAATTTTCAGAGGAGCAATACTGAGAGTGTGGGCTGACAGCCAAAGCAGCTCCGGGGCTGAGCATGAGCCCACTGTGCCATCCATGACCTCTGCAGCATCTGCCCTTTAATCACATTACATCATAGTGAGGTCTATTTTTTGGAATGTTTTCATGAAAATCTGAGAGTCACCCTAAAGTCATGAAGTAGAGGTTGCAGACACTAATCTCTCAATATGTGAAAAAATGACAGACTTCAGGAGATTGAGTGTCTTTCCCAAAGTCTTACAATGTCAAATCCCAGTCAGGAATTAAGACTTTCCAGCTTATTCACTAATTATACCACTGTACAATGAGTGCCTACTATTGCCAGGCACTATTCTGAATTCTTAGGATACACCAGGGTTTTTCTTGTTTGTTTGTTTGTTTGTTTGTTTGTTTGTTTGTTTGTTTAAAGACAATGGTGTCTGCTTTTATGGAGCTTGTATTCTAGTAAAAAATATACAGGTTATAATTTTTTTATTTTTATTTTTTGTCATATTAAATAGGATAGTCAAGATAGTCCTCCTTGAGAAGAAAACATTTGAAGAAAGGTTGGAAAGGAGGTGTGAAAATTAACCACATAAACATCTCTGGGAGACACATCCAGGCAGAGAGAAAAAACAATACAAAACTACAAGGCACTAGTCCAGACACACACAATTTTTTTGGTGGTGGACATGGAGTGGAGATTATTGGCAGTGAAAATGATAAAAAGAGAAACCATTACACATATATTTTGGAAATAAAACTGACTTGTCTCATTGATTAATTAGATGGATGAGTTATGCTTTCTCCAGAAGGCATTGAGATGATTTTTGGAATAGTCTCAAAAGACACTGGAGGAGGACACTTGATGGACCATTAGTAACAAGTCCAGACACAGACCGATATTGAACAGGTTTGGTGGCTGAGGTGAAGAACAAGGAAGTCATTGCAACTCGAGTAGAGGGAGGGAGGAAGGGAGATAGCTGTAACAGAGACCAGAGTGGGAAACAGAGGTAAGACTGTAGAGCCAGGCATGTCACTGGAAGGACTGTGGTGTTTACTCTGAGGGAGATAAGGAGCCAGTAGAGAGCTTTGAAAGAGGAGAAACATTATTTTCTCTTGGTTCTAACAAGGCTGCTAGATTGATAACAGTTTGTCCAGGACAAGGATAAAACAGGAAAGCCAGTAGGCTACTATAATCATCTAGGCTTGAGATGATGGTGGCTTAGACCAAGGTGCTGGCAATGGAAGTGGTGAGAAGTGACTAAAACCTAAATGTATTATGGGGACAAAGTCAACAGAATATGCTGAGGGTTTGGGTATGTGGTGCAAAAGAAAAAGAGAAATTGGAGATAGTTCTAAAGTTTTGTCCAGAGCAGCTGGAAGCATGGTATCACCAAGCACTAAGAGGATAAAACTATGTGGACTGGTACGGGGAAGAGAAACAGAGGGTCGGTTCCAGACAAGTGGAATGTGAGCTGTCCACCTAGGAGGAGATACGGAGAAGGCTGTTGGCTGTACAAGTCTGGACTTAGCAGACATTCATTGGCTAAGATATGACACCTGGTATGGTGCTCATCCCAGCTTGACGTACTTCCTACAGCCATAGCTTGGACTTCTCCAGGATGAGAAACATGGTGGTGAAGTCAAATTCTCGGTACCCCCTGCTGCCCTCAAATCTGCACAGGTCTTATTTCCAAGAAAAAATAACCAGTTATCCTGCATTTTACATAAGGGGACCCTCAATCAAGGAGATCCCTGCCCAACTTCATATGGTTGAAACCCTATTACAGAACTTCAGACACAGTGTGAGATGAAACTTCATAAACTGACTTTGGTAACACTGAATATGGCACCATTTCTCCAATATCTACAGTGTATTTGATCATTTTTTCTGCTTTATCAAAAGGATGCAATTTTGTGTTTTATATCCTTGTAGGAGAATTTTCTGAAAGCCTGGGGAAATCACAAATAGCTGACTGATCCAAAAGCACCACACTCGATGCATCTAAATAACCTTGTCTTTGGTTAACAATAAATCAATGCCAGTGGAATCATCATATTTTAAAACTTTTCCTCTAAATGTGACATATGCATCCCCATGTGTCAGCATAATCTGTGCCGAAACATCTCATTGAATGACAAGTTGATTGGCCCCAATTTGAAAAGCATAGTGTATAAAAACATAATTTTGGGGGTGGCCAACATTATGACAGATTCTATATTCTACACATACAAGACACTGATTTGAATTCTTTAGGGAATTTTGATCGTCTGTGTATGCTTTCAGCAAAGAAAATTGGCCAGATAGGAGAGGGAGGAAAAGGGAAAAAAAATGGAATTAAAAACTGTTGGACAACTATTGTCAGCCAGACATTGTTTGAGTGAAAATGGTGGCGTAAGGGATTGATGAATAATCATTGTTTTTATAACCAGATGAACAGCATGATACAGATGAAAAAAACATCAGCTTTCCAAATGAAGAACTCTAGTGCAAATCCCAGCTTTGTCACTTACTGTGAGATGTCAAACAAATTATGTCACTCCTCTGACCTTCTTCTTTTTTTTTCTTTGCATCCATAAAAGGAGGATAACAATATATACTTTCTAAGTAGTTGTAAGAATTGAACTAGGTTTTACTTTTGTCTACACATACACACACACACACTGACTTGGCTCTCATTTCACTCTAGTACAAATAGTTTATTAGGGAGACTCCAATATGAGTTGGAAAGTATGTGAGCTATTCAGTAAGGTATGAACCTCTGTTTAGACAACCAAGAAAAAAACACAAGCCACTTCTGCTAAAATGTCATAAAGGATCTTAATGATTCAATAGCTTAGAGACTGGGAAGGATAAATGACCCAGTATAGGTTTCTCTCTTCTGTCCACTAGATAATATCAATCACATCGGGACCCTCTCCTGTAGTCTCCTTATTAATTTTAATGTGTTTATGTCAAAAGCTGTGGCCTGGTTGGTTAAAAGCCACCACAAGAAATCCTGATACAAAATAAGATATAGTAGTGATAACATATCCTAATTATTCAGGGAGTAGAGAGCATAAAGAGCCTTTTAAAGAATTTGTCAAGCCCTGGCCAGTTTGGCTCAGCGGTTGGAGCGTCGGCCTGCGGTCCGGAGAGACCCGGGTTCGGTTCCCGCTAAGGGCACATACCTTGGTTGCAGTTTGTCCCCGGCCCTGGTTGGGTAGTGTGGGTGGCAACCACTCAATGTGTCGCTTTCACGTCGATGTTTCTCTCTCTCTCTCTCTCTCCCTCCCACTCTATCTGAACAAAATATCGAAAAATGTCCTCAGGTGAGGATAAAAAAAAAAAAAAAAGAATTTGTCAAGTGAGGGGTGTGGGAGAGGTGATCAGAATTATCTAGGGAGCTATCTCTTAGCAAGAAAGGGGATATGTACTTTTCACCTAGTAAACTAACCACACATCCATTTCTGTGCTTCCCAGATTTTCTACCATAAACATATTATTTTGACATCACAAAACTACAATAAACGTTATAAAAATGAAAAACTAAAATACTTACTCCTCTAATCACAATTTTTCAGATTAGCATCTTTCCTGCTGCCTCCGAGTTTTGAGCCAGTCAACAAATAAATGCCACTCATAGTTCATTGTGTAATATTCATTTATTACCATTGGATTCTGAAGCAGATGAAACCTATCTTAATATTAGCACATCTCTTACTATGAAAAAGTTGAAAGAACCAAATATTTGCTTTTGTTTTTTTCTCTTTAAGTAAATTATGAAAAATATATTTTAATTTAAAGATGTACAAAATGGGTATATACCTCCAAGGCAAGTTCTCAAAGAGATATCTGTACACCCATGTATATAGCAACACTATTTACAATAGCCAAAAAGTGGAAGCAACCCAAATTTCCAACAGCATATTATTGGATAAACAGAATATGGCATGTCCATACAATGGAATAATATTCAGTCTTAAAAGGAACAGAAATTCTGACACATGCCACAACATAGATGAACTTTGAGAATAGTATGTTAAGTGAAATAAGCCAGTAACAAGAAGACAAATACTGTTTGGTTCCAGTTATATGAAGTATCTAGGGCAGTCGAATTCGTGAAGACAACAAGTAAAATGGTGGGTGCCAAAAGCTAGGAGGAGGGGAGGATAGAGAATTATTGTTTAATGTATATAGTACTTCAGTTTTGCAAGATGAAAAACTGTAGATTCATTGCACAACAATGTGAATCTACTTAACACTCATGAACTGTACACTTAGAAATGCTTAAAATGATAAAATTCATGTATATTTTACCACAATTAGAAATAAATAAATAAAATGTACAGAGTATAAGCTATTATTCTGTTAGATGAAAAAGACTTTGGGAAAGTAGTAAAATTTCAGCTGCTAACCCTTGACAAAGAGTGGGGTTAGGGGCTGGAAGTCTTGGAAAGGGATTTAGAGGCAAAGGGAGCAGCACTCAGCAATGTGATCAGAATCCATCAGCTTGCTCCCAGGGGATCCCTGACGTACTGAGGGATGGCACTGGGCATAATGTGAAGGCATTTACAGCAGAATTTTGGATAGGTCTAGACGGTGAGAGACTTGAGAGTGAGGGTCTTGAAGCCAAGAGTACAGCTTTGGGCAGAGATGAATATGAAGGGTAATGGCGAGCCACCATGGGAGTTGAGGAGAGAGGTGATGCTGTCAGAGCAGCAGGTGAGAAAAAAGAATTTGGCAGCTGCATGAAGGATTGACTGCAGGGGAGCAGGCTAGAAGCAGGGAAGCCATTGAGGAATGGGTTGTGATTATTAGTCTTGGAACATAAGCATTTCCTTGCCATTAAATTGATCTTACCACAATGTCACGGTACTTACCCAGTCCTACAATAAAATGGCTCAGTATTTTACAGCAAAAAGCTTCTAAGGAAACCCCAATATTCAAGTCCCAGACACAAAAGGAAATATAATAGAAAGAAAGCCTTAAAAGAGAAAAAGCAGAGGAGAAATAGACAAACAGTCCTGTGATTTGTATTGTAGAACTTGCATTATTTTCTTCAAAAATTAGCTGGACTATTTAACTCTAGCAAAAAGCAGTTTTCATAACATTTCACACATTGATGAGCATTTCTTTCTAAGTCTGTTAAATCACCAAAAATCGTAATGAGACAGAAGAGAATGCACAAAAGAAAAGTATAGGAGAAGGCAACTACCAAACATCTCATGGAACAGTAAGGGTCCCATCCCCAGTGGAGTGTAGGGTATGAATGAGTTAAAGGAAGAGGCGTGTGTGTGTGTGTGTGTGTGTGTGTGTGTGTGTACACATACACACTGGGAAGCATAGAAAAGAACAAAACAGACTCCAGGAGAAAATGATGGTACTAACTTACACATAGACTTTATTATCAAAGATATTTGCTGGCAAAAATGAGCTCATGAAAGAGCATGAATGTGGCTAAAAATAAACCTATATTTAAGCCCCAGTTTTGGACACTTTTTGTGCCTTGGACAAGTAACTCAACTTCATAAAGTTTCAATAAATACATGTGTAAAACAAGATGAACACACGTAATAAAAGTGTGGAGATCAGACATAATATATAGAGTACCTAGAATAATGCCTGACACATAGTAGGCACTGAAAAAAATTAACAGTATAATAAAAATGGGATTGTATTATTTATATATGTATAGATAGATAAATAGATAGATATAGATATATAATATTATTGCTTTAAGCAAGTTTACCTTGTGACATACCTTTACAACAATATACATTTATTGAGCATCTATTGTCTGCCAAATGCTAAGTACTAGAGGGATATAGCAGGGTCTCTGCTCTCCAGAGCCTTGTCTATTGATATCAACGAAGTCACGCGCATAGTTAAAATTCCCGGTTGATAGAAATGGGAGAACCCTGGTAACCATCCACCACAGCACCCAGGCCAGGTGCTGGTCAGCCTGTAGAAGTGCTGCACTGCCCCCTACTGGAAACAGGACTTGATGACCAAGGGGTCTTACATTTCCAGAGTCACAGATGGGCCCCCCAGATTGTTCAGCCATAGTACTTCAGAAAGTTGGAAAGAAGAGAAAAAGTAGCGTGAAGAAGTGAGTCACTTCTTACCACAATGTCACGGTACTTACCCAGTCCTACAATAAAATGGCTCAGTATTTTACAGCAAAAAGCTTCTAAGGAAACCCCAATATTCAAGTCCCAGACACAAAAGGAAATATAATAGAAAGAAAGCCTTAAAAGAGAAAAAGCAGAGGAGAAATAAAGACTAACAGTCCAGTGATTTGTTCATGGGTGGCCCGCTGACCCAGGGAGGGACATCTGCCGGTTCTCCCTTTGTAGGCACAAGCCATATCCCAAACCCACAGGGAAGCCTAGAAAATGCAAAAATCCAGAGAACTGAGGATGCTATTGCCAGAACAAGAGGGTGAATGAGAAGAATGAATGAGCCTCCACACCTTACAGGCCAGCCCACATCACTACTTTGATCTGTTGTAAACAGATGTCCAGCAACCTCCAGTGCCCTCCAACGTGGACCATTTTTCATTTAACCAACAGCGTTCATGCCCTTTAGCTACACATGATCACCTCCAACATGTCAGATGCACCCACCTCCATCAGGAAAGGTAGAGCATAGACACAGAATAACATGTACTGTCACATGGTATTGCTCAAGGGACATCAACATTAGGTGGGTTGTCAAAGGAAGTCATATAAGGATGGTGAGGCTTCGAGTAAGCCTCAACAAGAAAGTACTCTGACAAGGGAGATAAATGAAGGGTCCACAGGAAGACTAGTGGGTTTACGTGGAGGAGTTGGGAGAGCCAGTTCTCAAAGCTATGTAGTGTCAGGCTCACTCTGAGTAGATAATGGATTCTTTATTGAGCTGCGTATTATCACACAGAAAATGGAATTTGAGAAATATTCACTGGCAATTTCAGCTCGATTGATCCTAATGGAATGCTTTTTCTTGTCCCTCCCCATTTCATATACTCTTCTGCTCAGTTCATATCTTCCTTAATAACATCACCACCCACCAGTTACCCTCTATAGAACCATGAAAGTAATCCTTAACTTTTCCTTGTTCCTGATCTTGATATCTATGCAGACACTAAGTCTTGTCTATATTGCCTTCTCTAAATATTTCTCAAAATTCTCTCCTCTCCATCCCTGCTAGCACCTCTATAATTCAGGCCCTCATTATCTGTTGGTCATCTTGTCTCAAATTGAATGCCCTTCATTTTATCTTCTGCATTGCCACTGGTTGCTATCAAATTCAAATATAACTATGGTACCACTTATCACACTAATTCATTAGCTCCCTGTCACTTTCATAAGGAAGTCTTTGTCACATGAGCCACTTTATAATCTAGTACTCACCTACCATTCCCCTTTCTAAATCACTTCAGCTTTAGCCTTATCAAACTACCTACTGTCTCATTTCCAGACTGTTTGACACCTGAGGGTCTTTGTATGTGCTGTTTCAACTTCAATGTGCCAGACTGTTCTAACCTCAGGACCTTTGCATGTGTTTTTCCATCTCGGATCACCATCCTATTTTCTGCATGTCCTTCATCCATCTAGTATTCCTGCAGACAGGAATCCAGGCACAGGCATTACCTCTTATGTGAAGCTCCTCAGGCAGCTCAGGCTGATTTTAAAACTCCTTTGCTCTCTCCATGGTGTACTCTACTACCTTCATTATAGCTCACACCACACAGGATAAACCTTCATTATAGCACACACCACACAGGATAAACCTTCATTATAGCACACATCACACTGGATAACCAACCCTTCATTATAGCACACATCACACTGGATAAACCTTCATTATAGCACACATCACACTGGATAACCCTTCATTATAGCACACACCACGCTGGATAAACCTTCATTACAGCACACACCACACTGGATAAACCGAGGATGTAGATGTCTGGTTTCTGCCACTGAACCATTTCGTGCAGCCCTGTGTCTCCAGCACCTATCAGAGTGCTGGCTTCATTGTAGATTTTTAGTAATTGTGTTGCATTTAATATAAGAAGAATATAAACAAATGAAAAAAAAAATCTGTGCCACACAGAGAGAAAGATTGAAACTCTCAAGATCTTATAACCCGAGCATCCCTCTAAATGGAAACTTCCAAGAGCGAAATGGAGCCATAACCGGATAGAAGTTTCACTGAGGCCAGGTGACATGGCCCATTGTGCACAACCACTGATAGGGTTAGATTATGAAAGTAGAAATACGTATGTGCCCACATATGTGAGTTCACCTTGTTCTGATTGTACTCCATCTTATTGGGTTTAGCATGGCCCCCAAGTATTGTAGTTTGGCACATATGAAAGAACTAAAGTGATCTTGCCAATACCCCAAGATGTCTGCTCAGTATCTTTCATCTGGCCAAATTGGTACCCCATTGAGTCCTCGCTCTCACTTCTGCCACCAAATGCCATTCCCATCCTTGGATGTGGAAGGCACCAGAATGTCAAGACAGATCTCCTATCGGCAGGGCTCTGAGCCATCCTGCTGTTTTACAGAGCCAAAGGGCTCCCTTCATCGCCTCAAGTACTTCCAAATGAACCCAGAAAGACAAGTAGAGGGCAAGCATAACACAAATGTGCACCTGTAAAAATAGCCCTGTAACCACAGCCGCTCATGAGCTCGGTGGGAGCAGTAACAGATGGCTATGTCTCTCTAATTTTCCAGTCCCTAAGGTTGTACTTCTCTGATTCCCTTCCATCTCTTTTCCTGGAACATGGTTTTGGCAGGCAGTGGGTCCCTTGGAATCAATAGTACCCTTCAAAGTCATTCCAGAATGTGACAGCAATCAAGGCCAACCCACATGCTACCCAGAATCAGAAACCCAGAGTAATAAACATGAGTCATGCTCAAAATACCTCAGTAACCTTGTTGGAACGTTCCTGCATTTGAACAAAGCACGTTAGTTGATCAATGTCCCTTTTCAAAGTAAAGACAGAAGAAATTGGGTTCAAATGAAAGTTAATAGATATTTATGCAATGTTATTTACTGATTGCCAGCCACGTGCCTGGCACAGGCAGGCCATGCTGCCCTAATTTCTGCCGCCTGCCCGCCACTATGGCACCACCTATGGCCAATCGGTTTCCTCAGTTAGAAAAGCATCTGGCCTTGGCTGGTTTGGCTCAGAGGTTAACGTATCAGCCCTTGGACCAAAGAGTCGTGTGTTTGATTCTAGTCAAGGGCACGTACTTCAGTTGCAGTTTGTCCCCAGCCCTGGTTGGGATGGTACAAGAGGCAACCAGTTGATGTGTCTCTCTCACATCAATGGTTCTCTCTCTCTCCTCCTCTCTCTCTATCCCTCCTACTCTATCTGAACATAAATAGAAAATGTCCTCGAGTGAGGACTAAAAATATAATAAAATAAGAAAAGCATGTCCGGCCAGTGTGGCTCAGTGGTTGAGCATCGACCCATTCACCAAGAGGTCACCAGTTTGGTTCCCGGTCAGGACACATGCCCAGGTTGTGGGCCTGATCCCCGGTGAGGGGCATGCAGGAGGTGGCCAATCGTTCTCTCTCATCGATGTTTCTCTCTTTCTCTCCCTCTTTCTTCCTCTCTCAAGAATCAATTAAAAAATTTAAAAATATAAATAAATAAGAAAAGCATCTAGAACTTTGGATGAACATTGACTAAAGCTGATCTTTCTCATAAGTGTTTCCCAGAACAGACTCTCAGTGTCCTGGCAGTTATTAATGTTTGTAAATACTTTATAGTGATTTTAAAAGTGTAAAACAATGTTTTTAAAATGACTCAAGCTTCTCTTTGAATTCTATTTTGATAGCATCCTCTGTTAACTTCCTGAGTCTGTAACTAAAAGAGATTATATTTTAAAGTTTTATACAAGTGAAATATTTAATATATTTCTTCATATTTAATTTTTCTTATACAGGATAAAGAAAATGTACATTTTTTTTTCACCAAGCCCCATCTTGATACCCCCAGATCCCCTTCAGGTCTTATTCCATACAGGTATGATCACTGTCTATGAGCAGCAGGAGTGAGCAAATTTCGGAGATAACATGTGAAGAAAATTGGGCTTAATCTGTCAAATACTGTTTGAGCACTTTCTAAACATTATGCTAACCCTCTAGAACAGTGGCTCTCAACCTTCCTAATGCCATGACCCTTTAATACAGTTCCTCATGTTGTGGTGATCCCCAACCATAAAATTATTTTTGTTGCTGCTTCATAACTGTAATTTTGCTACTGTTATGAATCGCCATCGAAAATATGTGTTTTCCGATGGTCTTAAGTGACCCCTGTGAAAGGGTCATTCAACCCCCAAAGGGGTAGTGACCCACAGGTTGAGAACCACTGCTCTAGAAGCATATTATATTGATAAAGTTATCTCTGACCTCACAAAGCTTTCTATTTAAAGAGAGAGTTACCATTAACTCCATTGCCCAGCAGGATGCAAGGGGTGGGTCACTAAATATATGCCAGGAGGTTAATATTCTTCATTTCACTAATCCCCACTACAACCCTTTGATTAAATATTATCACTTTTCCAAAGGTGGAGAAAACTGAGGCTCAGAAAGGTTATATGACTTGCCCAAAGTCACACAGAGTAAATCATTGATAATACATAAGCCCAGGTATGTTTGACTCTATATACCATGTATGGCATGGGTATGACATGCTGTGATACATTTTAGGGAGATCCTTCGAGGGATCTGAATGGAAAACTGACTATGGAGGCAAGAGGAGCAACAGAAAGCTGATTTGTGAGGCTGTATCTGCCCAGAGAAAAGACTATGGTGGACCTGGAAAAGTGCAAGCATGGGAAGTCGTCTGCTCTGGAATATATTTGGGTAGTAGATCCTACCAGTCTTCTGGTCTATTGAAGAAAAATTGTTAAGAACTTAGAATAAGGGATAGAATCAACACACCGGGGATAAAAAGATTGACAGTGTGCCCAGAAGCTCCCTGAAAGAGGGGAGTGACCAGAAGGTTCTGTGGAGGAGTAAAAATTTGCAAGTGACTTGGAGAGTACAAAGGACCACAACCCAAATGAGAGTGTCCACTGGAAAGGGAAGGTTTCAGTGAGAGCCAGGACATTGATGAAGCATCTGTGTCTAGGCTAAGGGTGTATATGATGTTGTTTGCGATTAGCTAGAGGTTCCAAAGAGTATAGTGGAAAAGGTTACGAGAGAAACAATTACATCTGGTTCAGGGAGAAGGAAGCACAGAGCCACAAGGGGATGGGACTTTGAAAAAGATGCTGACTGGAGGAGCATTTTTCAGTTTGGATGAAAAACATAGGTGAATCATAGGGGAAATAACTGGCCTAGACATTTCCACAGAATTGGACCTGGAAGTCTCCAATGGATTGAGGTCACTGATGGATTGAAGGACTTGAACCTCTCTGGAACAAGCCAGCTGCTCCTGGAAATCCTAGATCAGGTAGGCTAGCAATGGGAGTATTTGGTTCCCAGAAACCTCACCAAGCGATGGATATAAAATGATCTGCAGATGGATGGAAGGCCTTTGTGGATGGAATTCTTCACAGCTTGTCTTAACTGTGACTCTGAGGCAATAAAAACAAAAATGGCATCATTGATTTAAAAAATAACTCTTGGTGAGATCTTTGCCGATACTTTCTGTTTCCATTTACTCCACTTACACTTCTCAATCAACAGAGATCTGAGTTCGACCCGTTTCATTCCATCAAAATAGCTCTAGCCAAGTTTACTAGTGATTTGCCTCCATGTTGCTTGATCCAATGGGCATTTCTCAGCCCTTGTCTGACATCCCAGTCCTACTGACCAACTCTTCTTTGAGAAACACTTTCTTCCTTTATTTTTCCACAGTGACACTGCCTCTCTTGGTTATACTCCTACCCCTGTAGCCACTCATTTGCTCTGTCTCTAAAATCCTTTTCTACTTAGCCTTTAAAATGTTGGGGTTGCTTAATCCTTGATTACAGGCCCTTGACACTTCTCATTTTGTCTCCTCTATATAGGCAAGTTTGTTCAGATCTGTGATTTCAACTGCCTGATGAAGTAGTGGCATGTGCAAAATGCTATGGGAGTATTCAGGGGTGCACATGACCAAGGCATGTGAGAGGTTGCTTGAGTTGAGCCATTGCTACCCGAGTGGAAAATGTAGCTTTAGGGTGGATAATGAAGCCCAAGGACAGTATATGTAGAGGGAAAAGAGAGAATCTAAGCTACATAGAACTCGAAAAACTATTCACTGGACTGGAAGATGAATGGGCACCAGTAAGTTAAAGTAATTGCTGCTATCATTCATCATGATTACCATTATTCTACAAGTTAAGTGCTGTCTGTACATTTCAAGACCTGTATTTATTATCTATCCATTAGCTTTTTATTTGCATTTCTACATTCTACCCATCGTCTTTATTCAAAATGTTCATGACTACCTTTCCCTAAGCATATTACCAGGCTTTGGTTCATCAATTAAATCCATCACCAGCAATTCTTATTGATTGCCTCAAGGATCCATGGTGATGTTTAAAGCACTATCATCCATCTTTATCCTCAGAGATTTTGATGGAGTATTGCAATAATTCTACAACTTATTGTTGTCAGCTTTTCCATCAGTGTCTATTAGAAAAGACACAAAGGAACCATATGTTTATCAATTATTTCATCAAAGGAACAAGTATAGAAGATCACTTGCAGTAGTCAACAGTAATTATTGTATGCAAATAAAAAGATTATGTTCTACTTTTTAAAAATCCACAATCTAGCCAACTCTCATGGACACGCAAGGCAGTTATCTGCAGTATATCTCATGGAAACCCTGCTGTTAAACTTATTGATCTGCTCTAATGAATTACCTGCTTTGTTGACATCTGCACTCTCCAATTCCAGAGTTAACCACACGTTTCCTTGATAGCCCACCACTCCATTTTCATTTGTTTTCAGACTATGTGCTAAAACAATCCATTATAAAGAGGGTGACACTCACCTTGGAACCAGAGGCCTGAGTCCAAGCCTTGGCTTGTAATTCATTCAGTCATGCACAAAATCTCATTTTTCTCATCTCTGTTTCTGTGTGAATAATCTTACAGCCCTTCCTCACTGCACCCAAAAAGGCAGGTGGTAAGAATATTATAATTAGGGAAAGCTTTGGAAACTGAAACACAGCCATTACCCTTGCTCAGTGGAAAGTTTAAGAGAGAGTCATCTGTTCTCTGTAACTTTATGGCATGGACTGTGGGAAATGGCCTCACAGAAGCCATCATTAATTTATTACAAGTGTATGTGCAGAATATTATACACACCTAGCTTCAGGTCTACCTGCAGACATCTTCCGTCCAATTAGATCCCCAAAATTGCCCTGGGAGATAAGGAGTGAAGGGGTGATTGTTCCCATTTTGCAAATGAGAAGACTCAAGGCTGAGCAAACTGACCAAAATTAAACAGCTAGAAAGTGCCACACCAGGACTTAATTTCTCAGATTCTCTAATTCCATGTTGCACGCCTTGCAACATCTTTAACAAGATGAAATAAATCCTTTCTCAGTGCAAGGAATGACAATTAAATTGCCTGAGTTAATGCACCTCTTAAAAGGTTCATTTCTCCCCTACCTACACTGAGTCAGGTTTATTCAAAATTCTCAAAAATTTATTTATAAGAATCAGGAGAAGGCGCATAAAGCTTATCTATACAACAAAAATAATAGTATGTAGCATTCACATGTAACTTCACATTTTGTAGATATTGACAATAAACAATAAAGAATTTATTTATTTCCTAGATGGCTATTATAATTATTTTACAACACAAACCACCTAGGCAGGCTTCCTTTTTATTGGACAGAAATGCTTTAAAGATCAATTTAATGACATCATTTCAAACATGCAGAGCTCGAAGCCTCATTCTGACAGGACACATTCTTGAAGTCTTACACATTTAATTTACAATAAGCTTCAATAAATTGTTCTCTTAACAGTCTCACGTTATAGAGGTCATGCACACATGCTGAAGCTTAGCTGTAGGCAGACACTATACACTGCATTCCAGTCATTTCCAGCTTGGGACACAGAAGACGCCAAACTCATGAAAATTAAATGTTGACAATCTCTTTGACCCAGTGAAATGAAACGCTATTGACCCCCGTTTAAATTCTCCTCAAGTTTTCAGGAAGAGAGAGTGATTTCAAAGCAGATTCTATAGGTATTTGTCCGCATGAGTAGGACATTACATAGTCTGTGATGCTTGCAAAGTGAAGGATGTGTTTGAGACAAGACGATTTCGTACATGCAAAGTGGTATGGATCAAGAGAGCCGCACATGTAAGCTCTTTATACATGACCTTGACTTGGCTGCACTAGCTAGTTTTTATGAGAATTCAGTTCATCAATAAATGAAATAGAAGATCCAAGCCCACTTTTTAATTACCAAAAATACTTCTCCCTCCCCCACCATCAGACTTCTACTCATGTCATCACAATTTCTCGTAGCTTGCTTCTGTTTCCGCTTCAATAGATACCCTGTAGATGGGAAGTCACAAAACAGCTTTGCATCCCATCAAGTTGCCTCCACCCCAAAACAGCTGCAATGCTTATCTAATTAAACCTCAGCACCAAACTGTGAGCTTCTGCATCAATCATTAATATTGTATTTTGGATCACTTTAAATTCTGACTGAGGGTACATGGCTCTCCACACACTGGTCTCTAAAGGATATTTTTTTCAGATAATCTTTAAACAGCATTGAAAAAATAAAACAAGCTGCCTGCTGTTTGATGAGCGCTCCACTACCCAGCTGCACCCTGATTAGCTGTTAATACTAATTGAGAGATGAATATTACTTATTCCACAATGCTAAAGAATGTTTTTATTTGTATGAAAAGAAAAATGCAGTTCTCCTTGCCTCAGAAATGTGGCTTCTTGCCCAAATTTTAAATGGCATCAGAAGAATAGTGGTTTCTGGGTCTCTCATCTCCAGTTTGCAGCCATTATACGGAATCACTTTTTCTCTCTGGGGGACCATCCACAAGTTAGTGAACTGTGATCTCCACGTGGGATTTGCACATTCATACCCTATATCTGGAATGTGGAAATGCTCTCACAGAGATCCGATGGCCCAGAAATATTTATGTAAATCTCGGTCCTGCCAAGGCACATGTTGATGCACTTGGGTTCAAGCTCATAAACCAAGAGGAGCGGCTTCCTACATCGCTCTTCTAATAGACTAAAGCCAACAGGCCAAGCCAAATGGGACAATTTAGACAAAGAGAGACTGGCAAAAAACAAATAAATGTCTGCTTCCTTCTAGCATTCGAGGAAAAATACCAAGCAATGGTGCCAAAGCACACTGCTCTTCTTTGTTTGGAAAACCACTGACCTACTCGAAACCAGGGGATGCAGTCAGTGCAAGGTTCAATAAATATGTATGCAAGATAGACGTCCTAAGAACAATCGACCGCAAAAACACAACACACATCTAGCTCAGCATAAACACAGCTTAAAAATCATAAGGAAATAGGACACAGTGTGGGAACCATGAAGTTCTCACTCCCATAAGCAGAGACTGACTGGGCTTTTGCCAGGCTATTGCTGGGCACTCGGCCACATCAGCTATAGAGTGATGGGGAGTCTCGGAGAATACTAATAAGAGAGAGAATATGATTCAAGAGTGGTAAAAATACAAGGAAAAGATAGAAGTCTCGGGGTGGCTTACTGCAGAGAAGACTAAAAGATTCAGGAACAGATTGAAAGCCCATATAAAAGACCCTCGTGAAAAGAATAGTCAGAGGTACCCCCCAAGTCTACTGAACAAGTCAAAAGATCAGGGTGTGGGGATTAGGACTGTGTCAATTTAGCTCGGCTGAAACTCCATTTCCCAGAATTCGTGTGTGTGTGTGTGTGTGTGTGTGTGTGTGTGTGTATGAGTGAGTGATTTTGGGGGGAAGGTAAGCAACATTTTGCAGGGGATAAGAAAGAAGGACATTAAGTAGCAATCATGTTGCCCTGGCCAGTTTGGCTCAGCGGTTAGAGCATCGGCCTACAGTCCAGAGACACTCAGGTTCAGTTCCCACTAAGGGCATGTACCTCAGCTGCAGTTTGTTCCTGGCCCTGGTTGGGTTGTGCAGGTGGCAGCCACTCGATGTGTCCCTTTTGCGTCGGTGTTTCTCTTTCTCTCTCTCCCTCCCACTCTATCTGAACAAAAAATGGAAAAATGTCCTCGGGTGAGGATAAAAAAAAAAGTAGCAGTCATGTTGCTTTTTAGTCTTTGATGGTCAGAGCAGGGCTGGAAGCTCTGTTGCAGCTCCTGACTGTTGTTGATCTGCGTGCTTACCTCCTGACCTGCAGCACCTCTAGCTCCTACTGAGTCCCCTCCTTCAACTTCTGTGACTCCGAGGCCAGGAGTGTGTTCAGCTCGCTCACAAAGGGCGCCAACTGCTCCTGGTGGACACCTCCATCATCAAAGTTGGAGGGCAGAAAGCTACAAGAGACCAACACAGATTCCAGTTCATTTTCCTGGATTGAGCTAGTACCAGTCTATCCTGGCTTATCCTTGCTTTCTCCACTTCACATCCATTTTCCCTCCCAGTCCCTAATCCCATACCCTTTCCTATCAGTGGGGCCACCTTAACCACACTCAGAAGAAAGAACAATTTTCCTTCACCTGTAGTAGTTTAACTACAACATTCTAGATAACACCATGCAGCTCCGTAGGGATTGGGGCTCAGAAATAGGTGCTACAATATTTTGTAATAAACCATCTCTGATCCAGAGACCTCATGTTTTGTTTTTGTTTTCCTGTCAGAGTATATATAGAGAGAGTTATGGCAGGCCAACCTGTTAACTTATAACATAAGGTGAAATCTCACACCTGTTCAGTTTCAGCCTTAGCCCTTTTTACATGGATTCCTATCATTTCCACATCCTTAACTCATTCTTTGATTAGGAGACTTATTCCAGAAGAACAATTTTCCTCTCCTTCGTAAGCAAGGAGAAACAAAAATGTGCAGCAGATTCTCTGTTTTGACTAGAATGAACTTCTCAGAGATGTCTGCAAAATGAATGAGTCCCATCAGTGTTTAATCTTTCGTCTGTGCTATTTCTACAATCCACATGAGGAAAGAACCCTCTGTATTTTTCTTCTAGAAAGTCTTCTGCAGAATAACATCAAGCCTAAGTGTTGTGCATAAATGCAGAGAGTGCCTGGAATGACAATGGATGGATGCTGAATTCCACTTCATCACCTGCCGCCTCAGTCACCTTGAGAAGTCATATACCATTTCTGAGCTCATTTCCTTACATGAAAATTTGAGATAATCATGCTTCCTCTGCCTACCTTACAGGATGTGAGCATCAAATGAAAAGGTATATATGCAAATGATTTATAAATATAAAGGGCTATAGGACCCAACTCACTCCAGTTACTGAAAAAAATCTTTATTTAGTTAAGCAATAAATTGGGAGTCAGTTATTGGTATACCTGGTGTGTGTGTGCCAGCAATGAGCTTCTCAGCTGTGACAGGCCCTGCCCTTTTGCTTCCCCATTTCAAGAGTCTACTTAATTTCTTGTCTAGTACTCTAGTTTTCCCCAACTATAGTTTAGAACATAATCTTGAACCGCAACTAGCATGATGAGGACCTTCAGACCCAACTAGTTCTCAAAAGTCCTTTCTCTAAAGGACAGATTCTGCTCCAAATATCCCCTAGCTACTGCATGAGTTCTTTCCATGAAAAGACAAATTACCCTAAAGCACAACATCACATACTCTCCTTACTTTCACTTTGCTGTCTGGCAATCATGCTGCCCTATGGCTGCATCGGACCCCCACCTTCTCTTCTGATATAAAAAACTATTATCTCTTCAGATTTGGAAAGTTGTATTTGATTCCCAGTTGAACACTGGATGGTGAACCACCCAATTGTCCTTTGTGGGCCAGCATTAGAGGTCATGTTCTTTTTCACTTTCCATCTGTGTATCAATAATGCTAATGACCCTAATTCTTTACCTTTTCTGTATTCTCACCTTTTAGTGGGCAGGATCTAATTCCTCATCCTTGGACTTGACCATGCAATTTACTTAGGCCAATGGGATGCTCGTCAATTTAACACAGAGTCTTGAAAAGCATTTACACAGTGCTTGCTCTCAGGCACTGCCATGACAATGAGAACTTAACTGGGCCAGCCTGCTGGAAAGCAGGAGACGTGGAGCAGGGCCAAGTTGCTCCATTGATCTCAGCCACAGCTATCCTAGAACAGCTGACAGTTAACCTCCAAATATATAAGCCCATCCAAGAAACTAGATACATAAGTAAATAAACACATTATTTAGAGCAGCAGTTCTCAACCTGTGGGTCGGGACCCCTTTGGGGGTTGAATGACCCTTTCACAGGGGTTGCCTAAGACATAACAGTAGCAAAATTATAGTTATAAAGTAGCAACATATTTTATTTTATGGTTGGGGGTCCCCACAACATGAGGAACTGCATTAAAGAGTCATAGCATTAGGAAGGTTGAGAACCACTGATTTAGAGGGAAGTAACAGAGCTTGGGGTTGGTGGTTATGTGGCATTACTGTGGCATAAATAATTGATTCAGAAATTGGTATAGAAGTGTTGCTATAACAAAAATCTAAAGTACATAACATTTGTTTTGTGACTAGATGGTAGGGAGAGCCTAGAAAAATGAAAATGAAACCTGTAGAAACCTATGAAACATGATGAGAAGACTGTTAAAAGAGGATGAGTTGACGATTCACATTATTGTAGTGGCAAATTGTACAATGGAAAATAGAAAATATCACGAATGAAATTCTGAACTTCAGCAAAAAAAATTTCAAGGCAGAATATTGGAAGTGTCCACTGGCTCTAACCAGCTATATATAATATAGTATTACAAGGAAAAGATGAACTCAGAAAATAACTGGACAACTTGCAAGTTGAACTTAGAACATAGAGGTGCCATACTCTGCTAACTTAGAAAATAAAAATGTTTTTAATCTCTAGCCTTTTAAGTCAGTAAAATATTCTCAAATTATGATATGGTCAGTCGTGGGTAAATACCAAATTAAGGGTGTATCTGTGAGACCTTTTGTTAAAACTTCTTGGATCATTAAGGAGGTGCCTTGTAGGCCCACCAAGTTCAATAAAAAGGGACTGTCAACATTCTCAAGGACATTGTCCTACAGCAATATAAAATGCACAAAACGTCAGGGATTAAATATAAAAAGAGAAGCATTATCTCCAAAGAATTGTGGGTTTGGTTTTTGACACATGGACTACCCTGGAATAAAGGAACCATAACTGTTCAAAAATGAAGAGTAGCTCTTCATCCCCAAGAAGCAGGCTGAGAAGGTTGTTCAAAGACTATATCTTCCTAGCCCTCTTCAGAAGTGGCCGAGGAGGAAAAATAAAGACATTGCAGAGGACAGAGATGAGCGTTGTGGAGAATGATGGACCAGAAGCCAATCATGGGAAGTAGAATCTAGGTGTAATCAAGGCACGCTCCCATTCCCAAAGCGAGTTTGGCCTTGTGACCTATTTTGGCCAATGGCATTAGCAGGTATGTAGCAGAGTCCTAAAAAGCACTTGAGCATTGGTGCTTGCTCACTCCTGCCCTCTGCCATCACCATGAGAATATGCCTGGGTCAGCCTGATGAAAAGTAAGAGATGTATGGAGCAGATCAGAGCCTCCCCAGTCATCCAAGCTGAACTCATTCCACACCAGCTGACAGCTAGTCAACCACCCCAAACACAAGAGCAATAAACTCTTACTTTTTTTTAAGCTTTTGAGTCTTGGAGTAGTTTGTCATGCAGCATAATTCTGAAATAAATGACCAATACACCATTCCTCCCTGACCCACTTGCCGTTCATGAAGCCGAAGTCTTAATGTGCCTCCTACCTGCAGTCGCTCTCTTTGTGACTATAATTTTTTCAGCACCCTCACTTCTATCCTCAGAAATGTTATTACAGATGTATACATGTTTCATATATATGCCACCTTCCTATGATTAGAGGTGTTTCCTATAATCGAGGTACACCCCTTCCCATGGCCTCTACCTCTGCCATGACATTCCAAGCGTGTGTCCAGTTCTAGGTAATGGTGGGACCTTGAGCATGTTGGTGAAACTCTCTAGGTCTCATTTTCCTCATCTGTGAAATATGAACATAGCAGTGTACTTAGATACAATTTACACTTACTTAGCACTTTCGACATAAACACGTCAAATGTGTTGTTATATGTCATCTACTGTCCTAAGATACAGTGTGGTAAATGTTGTAATTTCCATTTTAAAGATGAGGAAATATGGGGCACAAACTTTTCCAAAGCTCCCAAAGTCATTAGTAAGTAAAAGAATTAATCTTCTTACCCATCCTAAAAAAATAAAATAAAATAACAGGTAAATGCTTCAATAGAAAGAAGGTTATGTTTACTCTTCTCATAATTAAGGACAATTTGTAATGTTTGGCAATAAGGACTGTAATATGCTTGGAATTTGATAGACTTGGAAGATGTAACAGGAACAGCCTTGTTTGTAAGTGACCATTTTCTGTGAAGCAGGAATTTTGCCTTGGGCATTTTTTCACCACTACAGATAATTGAACCTCCGAAGTTGGCAAACAAGTCCTTTATACCAAGCATTGCTCTTTCACTTGATTGTTCATTCAACACAAATATTTATTGATTATTGTCTATGTGCCAGGCATTGTGTATTCACTCTCCTAGGCAAGTAATTCAGAGCCAGACAGTCTGGTATATGAGCTTTTAAAGCCAAGAATCAAACACTTATGTCCGGCATTTTCTAATCAAGTAAACCATTATTATACAATAATTGCAAGGTCTCGACATACAGTGCAATTGGTGACAAGCTGACTGTACTCAAAGAACATGTTTGATTTCCACATTCAGGCTCTATGAGGGGATGATTCCCAAGTCTAATTTTTTCACTCCTGTGAAGCTGGCCACCAAGCACAATGCCTGGCCCACCATTGGCAGTTGTGTCTCCCCACTTGCTCTGCAGTTGAAACTCCTAAGGAACCCATTAAAAACAGAGGTGACCAACCACCCTCTCCTCCCAGGAGATGCTCATCCAGTGGGTGGGGGGTGGAAGAGAGTTATCTGTAGTTTTTCAAGTCCTGTAGGTGATACTTATGCACAGCCGGGGATAAAAGCCACTCAGAGTGAGCCCTTTCCATATTTTCAATGTATATTAAAAAATGAATGAACAAATATTATTAAAGCAAATGGGTACCACACTTTTTAAACCCATTTGGTACACTGCTAGGTATAAATTCTAAAGTCAAGAGAAGAACAAGAAGAAATATAAGATTGGCATTATGTGTGGGACAACAACATATACTATAGTATATACCGTGATACTGTAATAGGGCAAAATCCTATCAGAAGAGGGAGGAAACACGGAGTCTCTCATTTCTTAAAAAGGAGAACCCTTTTAACATCAAAACATTTCTTAGGCTCTATAAGATAGTATTTATACTTTTATAATCTTTTTACTAAGAAAATACATTTAAAAATAAACCTCTATGAATTTGTTAATACTTTCAAATAAATTGAATTTTGTTCATTTTAAGGGTCCACTTACATTTGAAAATGTAATCCATACATATGCAAGACATTATTATTATTTTTTTTTAATCCTCACTCGAGGACATTTTTTCTTTTTTTTCTTTTTTGTTCAGCTAGAGTGGGAGGGAGAGAGAGGAAGGGAGAGAGAGAGAAACATCGACGTGAAAGGGACACATCGAGTGGCTGCCACCCGCACGACCAACCAGGGGCGGGGACAAACTGCAACCGAGGTACGTGCCCTTAGCGGGAACCGAACCCGGGTCTCTCTGGACTGCAGGCTGACACTCTAACCGCTGAGCCAAAACGGCCGGGGCAAGACATTCTTTATTCAGCCTACGAACAATGTTTATGGGTATGTGGACTCAGGAAGTAACCACTGGAATTCATGGTCTGCAAATTAGGAACCCAATCATCAATAAGACTAGAAGGAAATGTTCACTCAAAAGAGAAAGAGGCAAAATGAGAATAGTGATAAGGAGCATTTTAGATTTCTACATAGTGGCAAAATAATTTATCAGGATCAAACAAAAAATCTTTTGATAAGTTACTATTCCATAGAATAATTAAAGTATATCAAAAAGAAGAAAAAGAAAAAAAGAAATTAGGCCAGGCTCTGAGCAATAAAAAGTGATGAAAAGAATATCTAAGGTAGAACAAGTCTATAATATATTCTCAGAATAGGATCAAATTTGACATAAGAATATCTGGAGGGACATGACCAGGGGGAGAAAAGCCATTTGATCATTCAATTTTTGGAAAAGACACTATTATAAAATAATAGCATTGATTAGGGAAATAATATGGAATGCATAGCTAAAAATAGCACAACACATAAATCCCAAAAGACAAACATTTTTTTTTTAAGTGTCTAATGTCCAGGAGAAAAATGAACACCCAAGATCAATATCAAAAACTGGTTCCTAAATAGAAACCATTTGTGATTCAAAGGCAAAGCAAAGGCGCTGTTGTAGAAAGAGAAAATGCCATCTCATTATTGAATGAATAAGCTGTTGATACATGAAGGTCACAGTAGGTCACGCTGTAAAAACAGAACTGTTGCTTGGACTTGTCTTCCTGCTCTGCCCAGCTCAGAGCTGTCACCAGGAAATTATTAAACTGAAGAAATAGGTGAGGTGGTAAGATTAGAACTCAACAACGCTCAAGGCTCACGGACCATAATTTCACCTGTTTCCACACACACTTCACAATATTTTTGGCCATTTGATGAGAATTACTTCATTTAAGGGGACATATTTGATCTCCTGTAATATATTCCTATTTATAGCAGAATCCAAATCCTCAATTATTCCAACCAACCACAATCATCTTCCTTTTCTATTCAGCAGCATTTCCCAAAGTCCGTTGCTCTGAAGGTCCGTCAAGATTCTCTTCAGAAAAAAAAAAGAAGGCTCTGTGATGAAATAATTAGCATCACAAAGATGCTGAGAAATTTTACATTTACATCTGTTCAGCTTTATCTCCTCATTTCTCAGATTTTTTTTACCCCAGATTTCCTTTATCATGTACTATTTATTTACATTCCATTGAGATAATCTTCCATGACACACAATTTGGAAAACCTTACTGATCATGACCCTAAGATACTTTGAAATCTACCCCTTCGGTCAATGAACACACTGAGCCTCAACTATGTGCCAGGAAACAGTCTAGCGCTGGGGATGGTGCCGTGACGACAAGCACAGTGTCTATCCTCATGGACTTGGGCTTGCTCCAGGGAAGAGACAAGAGGCGTGCAATCCGATAAATCCTCCTGGTCAGTCCAGGTGCTGTTGAGCTGTGGGGGGGGGGGGGGGGCGAGTAAAATTCAGACTGGGAGCTGAGAATGGTTAGAATGGGGGCAGGATGTGACCGTAGATGGGACGGCTGGGGAAGGCTTTTTCTAGAGGTGATGTTTGAGATCAGATCCTAATTATGTTCACTCCGTGTTAACATGAAATGTATTTTTCTCGTTGTTTGAAAATTAGTAATTGAAAAGCTGAAAGGCTAAGTTAGTTTTTTAGTAATTTTCTTTTCGTGAACAAAAGTGGATTAAACACAGCAATGATGCCCCATCCATTCCACTTAAATAAGCATGTATTGCATGTGGGATTCGAAGTTGTGTCTGGCCCGGCCAGTGTGGCTCAGTGGTTGAGCGTTGACCCTTGAACCAAGAGGTCGCCAGCTTGATTCCTGGGCAGGGCACATGCCCAGGTTGTAGGCCCAATCCCCAGTGGGGGGCATGCAGGAGGCAGCCAATCACTGTTCTCCGCCATCGATGTTTCTATCTCTCTCTCCCTCTCCCCTCCTCACTCTCTCTAAAATCAATAAAGAAAAAAAAAAAAGTTTTGTCTGTCAGGGATTTCACATCCAGCTCTCAGAGCAGGTGCTTTGGGAACATCTCTGACTTGAAGCTGTCAGTGGCAAACCAGCATTCGTCACATGACCCAGAAGCCTGGCCCCTCTGTGGGCACTGCAACAATTTTCCCTTTTACCCTTCTCTGAAGCAGGTACACACACACAATCAGACGGCTGGGAACTTCTGCATGGCAAACTGACCGAGGATAATCATCTTAGTGGCTGGTAATTAAGGAGAGCGGTAATGTTGGGAAGGCAAGTGTGGTAGAACTTACATTACCGACTGCTTTTCACTAGCCTCAGTTCCTGCTGGCCGCTCATCAAAACGACTCCCAGGGCAAGATGCAAGCCTGTGGGAGTGCATCTGCATTGTCGAGGTACTCCTTAATGAAATACTTCTCTCCCACAACCACAGGACTTTTCATCCAGGAAAATGCTTTTATAGGTGCTTTTGATAAATAATCTTCATAATGATCATGGTGTTATTTGTTTAAATGGTCTTGAATAACAAAATGTCCCTCCAAAAGAGACTCTAAATGATTTTTTTTAAGGCATTAATTCAAAAGGAGGCTGTTGTTGTTTTTAAGTACAACATGTTTCTGAGAAATCCACTTAAACATTTGCAGTAACAGTAGAAAATCTTTAAGCAGACAAATGAAAATGTTCTTCTCGTAGTCAAATTGCACACAGTATTGTAAAATAAAAGCGCTTTGTTGCTAAGCAATTCTATGAATCATCCCAAATTTGGTTTTAGCCAGATTGATGAAAGTGTTCCCCCTTAATTTATTTATTTTCCACTAGAACACAGCTTTTGCTTGAGCAACAAAACTTATGAATTGGTAATAAGGGAATAGAATTTTCTATAGCAATAAATAAATTTTACCCCAACACTAATATATAATGATATGCATAATTTTTATAATACATGGGAATTAAATATAAGGGATATAAAGCCCAGGTAAGAATTGTCCTTGGCATGATGTTAACATTACAGATAGAAGTATCTCTAAGATCAGCCCAGAAGAAGAAAGAATAGGAAGAATTTGCTTTTAACTGCCTCCAGAAACACCTAGATTCATGGTCCAATGCACCAGCTATTGTGTCTTCCTGATTTCAGAAATTCTCCAAGGAGAACATTGAAGGAGGTAACATGCCGTTGGTATGTAAGTTTTAAAATATTTGTTAAAGGTTAATCATATAATTGATTGTTATATCTGACATTGAGAAACTCATACCCTTTATGTTATTTAATAACAAGTAATCAGATATTTAATTATGCTCAATTCAAAAGAAATAAAGGTGACTCTGAGTGAACTATTATAGGTATGTGTGTACTTATGGACTCTTAGTATTCACCACCTATCTGCAAAGTTCATGTATTTATTTGAGGATGTAGGCATGGGGATTCACACAAACAAAGAGATATACGTTAAAGTCAGACTTCAATCTTTAAACCAAGTATACAGCTCTTATAAATTTAAAGTAGAGCCCTGACTGGTGTGGCTAAGTTTGTTGGGCGTCATCCCATGTACCAGAATGTTGCCATTTGGATTCCCTGTCAGGGCACATGCCCAGGTTACGTGCCCAATCCCCAGTAAGATACGTGATGATTCTCTCTTACCAATTTCTCTCTCTCTCCCTTCCTCTTTCTCTCTGAAATCAATAAAAAACATATTTTAAAAATATTATAGTAGAATAATATTATATAGAATATATTTATATATGTATGTAAATATCTTCAATAAGGGGTTGATGGGTCAGAAGTTCACTTTTGATGAGATTTTGCTTGGCGACAACACAAACGATACAGTGTGGACCACTTAAAATCAACTTTCCTGTGTTTTTCCCCGTGAGAAGTGCCTTTGTAATTATACATGTATCTATCTTAATTAAAATCACATATTCATGTTTTTCATTTTCAGTTGGCTTTATATAATTAAAACTGTACCACATCTGAAGTATTTATTACTATGGCCAAATGGTTATGTTAATGTTCATCTATTTTATGCTTAAAACAACAATAAAACTATAAAGGACAGTCCTTTAAATTGTTTCTTACCAGAAATATAATCTCCAGGTATAAAAATGCAATGACTATGTGTCTTGAAAATTAAATATCTTTGAGATCAACAGTCACAAACACAAACTGCTAAGAAATAATCTATAGAGGGGGAAAAATAAGATGAACTGTAAAAGGTCTAATTAAGGTCTTACAGAAGATCTCTCACTACCCTAAAGGAATTGGAGTATCCATGGTTTTGCTTTCCAAAGTTTCAGTTACCCATTGTCAAATGTGGTCCAAAACTATTAATAGAAAATTTCAGAAATAAACAATTCATAAGTTTTATATTGTGCACTGTTCTGAGTAGCATGATGAAATGTTGTCCCACCCAGGATGTGAATCATCCCTTTGTCAAGGGTATCCACACTGTATATGCTCCCTACCTGTTATTCACTTAGTAGGTGTCTTGGTTATCAAATCAGCTGTTGCAAAATCCCTTATGTCTCTTACTGTGCCTAATGTATAAACTAAACTTTAACATAGGTTATGTGTATAGGAAAAACAGTAGTACCTATAGGGTTTGGTCTAATCCATGGGTTCAGACATCTATTTGCAAGCTTGGAACATGTCCCCCACAGATAAGGGAGAACTACTATTACAGAAGACAATCATTATCTCCTCAGGCTGTAGTCATTGAACCAAATCTTTTCCATTAAAAAATAATTCTTGCTTTATAAGATGTGCTGTCTCTACTGAATGCAAAAACCATAGCCAAATTAAATGCCCGTTATTAAATCTTCACTGAAAAATTCTTTTATAACTTTTTCAATGAAAGAACCACAAAAATAAAAACACTGAGAATGGAAAAGTTTATGTTGAAAATAGTAATGCATGACTTCAGAACTAAGACTTGGTTGTTTGGGATCATTTCAGGTGGGAGATCTTTTTAACAAACATTCAGCACTTAGATATTCTTATGGGTTGAATTGTGTCCTCCAAATATGATATGTACAACTCCTAAACCCTAGAATTTCAGAATGTAACCTTATTTGAAAATAGGGTCATTAAAATATACTTACTTAAATGAAGATGAAATCAAACTGGAATAAGATGGGCCCTTGATCCAATATGATTGGTGTCTTTCTCAGAAGAGGGAAATTTGGACACAGAGACACACAGAAAGAAGGCCATATAAGATGAAGGCAGGTCTTTGAGTGAGGAGTCTACCATCTAAGAAATGCCAGGGTTGCCAGCCACCACCAGAGGCCAGGCAAGAAGCACAGACCAGATTCTCCCTCCAATTCTCCAGGAGGACCCAAGCCTGTTGACATCTCATTCTGACCTCCAGAACTGTGAGAGAATACATTGCTGTTGTTTCGAGCCACTCAGTTGTGGCAATTTGCTAAGGCAGAAAACTAAGGTAGATGTCTATGGAACTTGAAAGCTTATCTTCCCAGAATTTCAACTTGTACACACATGTACAAGCTGCATTAACTAATACTTTGTTTTTTTTATAAATTTAAGCAAGAGGCTTGGGTTCTGGAAACTTTAGAAGTCACCTTGTTTGTTGTTGTTGTTCTCAAAGAAACAGGTAAGAGTAAAATGTTCTCGCTGCAGAGTTTTTTCTGCGGTGCTAAAATCGTGGGTGGTACCTCCCTGAAAGGTCTCAAAGTTTGAACCGCAGGAGCCAAGACCTAGTAGTTGAGACATCAATGGAGCTTATGTTTACTCTCCTTCATGCAGGAGACTATCAGGTACAGCCACTTGACAAGTAATAAACCTAAATGTCTGGTCACCTTTTTAGTCACGCACACCAAGTCTGGGGGAAATTGAACTGGTAAAGAGAACAAAGAAATGAAATCTTTCCAATGAGTAAGATCACAGACATTGATGCAGAAATATGCAGATTAAGAACATAATCTGGAACATAAACCCAACAGAACCACACACATGGCACTTTATTACTATTTACAGATCAACATGCCTATTGCATGGCTGCCCATGAGTACACCTTATTCTCCAATATCCTAGTAATAAATGTTGCACTGTGAGTACACAGAGGGGCTGAGTCTATATTCCAGCACAATCCTAGACAAGGATGCAGATAAAAAGAGGTTTTGAGAAAAGGTGATAAAAATTATAGATTAAATTCTATAGTGCTTTTTATTTTACAAAGCACATTTACATAATTTTTTGTTTAGTTCTCATACCAGCTCTGTTAATCTCACTATTTTAGAGATGTAGATAGTCAGGGAAGTTAAATGACTTGCCCATGGGCACACAGAAAGCGCAACTCACATCAGGTCTTCTAACTCCACATCTTCTGTTACAAATTCACAGGTCAGAGATTGTCATTGACCCAGTTAACCAAGTGTCCACCCTTGTCCAGTTGCTGGAGCAGATTCTGCAGGCACAAGCATGATTTGGGCAAACAAACTGACCAGCACACTCACTACCAGCTTACCTGCTCTTAAATTTTTATGTGGTCCTATTACTATAACACCACTTTTTTTTTCCACTTACTACATCACCAGTTTATTATAAAAAGATATAACTAAGGAACAGCCAGATGGAAGAGATGCATGGACCAAGGTATGTGGGAAGGGGTGCATAGTTTCCACGCCCTCTCCAGGTGTGCCACTCTCCTCAGTTTCCCACGTGGGTACCAACTCAGGAGCTCTGTAACACCACTTTTGATCACAAACTTTGCAGGAAACTTTTTTCATCACCATCATCATCAACAAAGAGTGTTTTATCTTGCTCAAATGAGAAATGTTTATATTTAATTGATGTCTTCTCAAAGCAAAGTTCTAGAGGCCATCTCACAACACTGTTTCCAGAAGAGGGGAATTGGGTTTATGGATGGCCCCAATCCTACCGTGATGCAGATGGGGCACCAGAAACACTAGAGGTTCACATTCTATATTTGACTGTCCTCTGAACCAAGACCATCCTATAAACCAAGAGTCTCACACTTGATTACTTACATACCCGCTAAAATTATTTTTTTTAATTATGTACCTCCTTGCACACTTGTGACATTTAAATGTTTCTTCTTAAGCCTGCAAAGTAGTAGAGAATATGACTTCTGGTAGATTGTAAATGCTGAAATTTAGAAATGAACACAAGAGCATTCTTTTAAGTATATAAAATGAAATCTATGTTGCATAATGGTTGGAAAGCCACCTGCTGGGAGACAGTTACCTCTTCTTGTTGCTTCTGATCCTGGTGAAAAAGATATCTTACAGAAACTGGGCCCTTTGTCACATAGATGAACACACAGACCTGGCCCAGGAGTCAGAGAAGCTAATAGAGGATCCAAGGGAAGGTGGAATACCTGCAGGCCCAGCTGCTGCCTCTTGCTAACAAGGTGAACCAGATCAGAAAATGGGTGAGCCACAAAGTAGCTGCTATGTCTTTTTGTGTGTGCAAATCTCTCACCCTGACCGGAAAGATACAGGAAAGAGAATTCTGGGAGATGTAGTTCAGCTTAGGCAAGTAGACACACTACAAGGCTATCACTCCGAAATCCTTGCCAGACATTGGGGCAAGGCCAAACATGAAGCACATGCTGTCTTCTGTGTGCTAAATAATGGAGTCTTTTGTCTGATCTGGGAAATTCCTGTCTTCTACCAGCATCCATGAAATCATGACAGGCTAACTTACAAGCTTACAAGAAGAATAAAATCTCAGACTTTTTTTTAATTCTTACCAGAACATATGCCTATTGACCAGGAATTGAACCCATGACCTTTAGGTGTATGCGACAATGCACCAACCGAGCCGCACTGGCCAGGGCTAAAACCTCTGACTTTACACTTTCCTTGACCCCTTACCAATTTAACAGTATATCGGCAAGCTTTCTAAATTTTCAGAAGTGTTTACATTTCCTATTCTTTGTTTTATTTGCATTTGTATTACTCTTGCTTTAGATTTGTAATCTAATGTAATCAAGTTTAATGCTTGGAAGTCTTTTATTAACCACACCTTCATTTTTTATTCAACAAAAATATGTTTTTAGAAATTAAGTCTTTAAAATGTTTTATTTCCCATGATTATAATAATGTTCTAAGCATTTAAAAGTCTTCTATAGTGTGTGATAATTAAAATTGCTATTAGTAAATAACCAAACAAAAATATAAATATAGTTTAAATTTCAATAAATAATAATTAGCCCTGGCCAGTTTGGCTCAGCCTGCAGATTGAAGGGTCGCAGACTCAATTAATTCCCAGTCAAGGCACGTACCTGGGTTACAGGTTCAATCCTCTGCCCTTGTCAGGGTCTTGTGGGAGGCAACTAATTGATGTGACTCTCTCACATTGATGTTTCTCTCTCTTCCTCCCTTCCACTCTATCTAAAAATCAACTGAAAAATATCCTTGGGTGAGGATTAACAAAACACAAAAAAATTTTTGAATAATAATCATTACAAAACTTTTCTTGGAAATGAATAACTACTACTAAAATTAATCTATTCAGCAGCTATCACATATAATTTTATGTTAACAATAAGTTGAAAATACTAAATATTTTATAATATTTTATAAAGTAAGATTAAAACAGACTATACCTAGAATAAATATTTTATAATATAATATAAAATAATTTTTAATGATCTAATTGAACAATACATTTGGAACCTAAAAGAAATTGCATAAAACATTCACCCAAGGGTTCTATGTAATGTATCCTAAAAGTTTCAGTAGTTCTAGAAGCATTCCACTTACATTTAAAAGATTCTGCAACCTTTTAGGCTGTTCAAAGGTCTCTTCTCTCCAGCTAGTAAAACAGACTAAGGATGAGTTCTAAGAATAGCTGAAAAGAATTGTTTACAGTTAACATGAAAAGGGTCATTTTTAGCGTCCTATATTTCTTAAAGTGCACTTGCTTTGCTCTCACAGAATCTTACATTCTCTGACACTAAGGAGGAAATGGAAGAGATGAAGTCATTAAACAATAATTGTCATAATTTTTACTGTACTATATCTGAAACAGAACATCTCAACCCAGGTCCAAAACACCTAATTTCACCTTCAGTAGAATAGTGATTAAGACAGAGAAATGCAGGAATCCCTATGGGTTTTTTGAAACATCATTAATATTTAAAGGACGCCTCCTTTTGTTGAAAACTCAAGAGGTTCTCACACTTCCATTCCTTTTGTTGAAAACTCAAGAGGTTTTCACACTTCCATTCCAAGGTGTGGGATGATTAGAGGTCTGCTTTTGGTTTATCAACTGGAAGGACTATTGTTAACTCAAGCATGTTCTTCAAGAATGAGTTGTAGGCCCTGGCCAGTTTGGCTCAGCGGTTAGAGCATCGGTCTGCGGACCAGTGTCCTGGATTGGTTCCTGCTAAGGTCACGTACCTCGGCTGCAGTTTGTCCCCGACCCTGATTGGGTCGTGTGGGTGTCAACCAGTCAATGTGTGTCTCTGACATTGATGTTTCTTTCTTTCTCTTCCCCCCTCTCTCCCTCCTGCTCCATCTGAAGAGAAATGCAAAAATGTCCTCGGGTGAGGATAAACAAATTTAAAAATAAAAAAATAATAATTTAAAAGAAGGGAATGAAAAAAAATGATTGTAGGAAAAAGGACCTATAGAATCTAAGGATATAAACACTGATTCCCTGAAAACTTTCCATGCCCATATACCCCATGAAAAGCACATTTCAGCTGAGACCACTGCTCTAAACCACCTCAACCTTCCACTAAGCTCCACTATGGTGATCCATCACGGGAGAATAGTGGGGTCGAACAGAAGAATAGAGCTAAGCAGGAATGCAGCCATATGAAGGGGTTGGGGCGTGGCTCTCCGCTGGCCAAGGGCAGCTTTGAGCTGTTAGCACCAAGGCTTTTAGCAGCTTGGGGACAGCTGCACCAGCTTGGTAAAGGGGTCTGGGTGGGGTCTCAGCACACCCACTGCACACCCATGCACTTGGCTTAGGACTCTAGGACTGAGAATGCAAACACGAGACCCAGCCATGCTTTCCAGAGGCACTCAAACAAAGGATTTTTTTTTTTTTTTGTAAAACAGTGCTCTTTCTCTCCTGCTTTTTGAGAACAGGGAGCATATCTTTTACTTCATTCAATAAACACTTGTCTGCCCACTGTTAGGCATTCTACTCAGAGCTATAAAAGAATCATAAGGGAAAGCAAATAGAAAATGGAATTAAGACAGCTTTTCTGTCTTGAGGAGTCTTTACCATTCCTCTACAATACCTGGCATGCTATCCATGCCTAATCAACATTTATTAATGCTTGTATGCTTGCTTCCTCTTTTTTTTTTTTTTTTTTTTTATCTGTGTATTTATTATGGTAAAATATACATAACATAAAATTTACCACTTTAACCATTTTAGATGTACAATTCTTGTTTACTCCTTCTAAAAGCAGTGTTCTCTTCTACTAAGAGTTGGACACATAGCATGGTAACGAGAATCAGATGACCCTGCCTCTGGTCTCAGGAGGGAAAATCCTCTAGGCTCCAGAGTCCTTATTGCAGAGCAAGTGTTCTGAAATGCTACCAGTTATGATATTTGGTACAAATATCTCAGGTATTTAGCATGTCCATGCTCAGAAGGGGAAAAATTCAATTGCCCTTATCCAGGCTAATAATCTTGGCACTGTATTTGATCCTCCAATCTCCACACATGCTATCATCACAATGGATGGCAGTTTGTGTGCTGAAAGAATATAAATAATTAAAATCCTGCAGGGAGCAGATTTTTATTTACAGGGCTCCATTGTTGTTCTTGTACCTGGTGGGAGTATGGCAAAATTACATGAGCTTATTAAAAAAACAAAAATTGATGGTTCCAGCTCTGTACCTTTCCCCCATGGAATGAGATCAAATAGCAGCTGCACAGAAGCAAGAACCATCAGTATATAAAGAGCTATCATTGGAGCGAGGAGGGGAGCAAACGAACAGTTGGTGGAATGAGTTCTCAGATGCACGAGCTCCCAATTGTGCCCAGGGCTTCCTGGACACCACCACATCTTGGAGTTCAGATGTTCACACTATGAAATGTTGCCAAGCCCAACCTTAGCCTTTGTTGGATGTTCTGTTTCATCATTCCCTTTTTATTTATGATTCCCCCGCATTTCTTAAGATAAAAGCTTACACTGCAGAAACAGTCTAAAGCATACCCCCTACATACAAGTTGATCTCCAGATTACCAGTGAAATTGCTGCCTTTGTGTACTTATAGACTAACGTGATAACTGAAAATAACTTCCATTAGCACTATAAAAACTCCAGCTGATACCAAATGAATTTCATTTGATACCAGCAGAGAAAAATATTGGCTACTGAGATATTCTTTGTTCATGGTTATTTACAGTTAGCTAGAATCCATGTACAATTCAGCCAGCCAGAAGGCGCCATATGATTTTCTTCACTCCAGCATCTTGCATGGAAAGTCTTCCACAAAAGTCTGGTTCACCTTCATTTACTGAAATACAGGCACTACTCTTGTCGCACTTGGTCCACCATAATATGTGGAAATGTCTAGTAGTTAAATTCTTTAGCGTAAGAAAGATGTAAACAAATGTTTCAGAAATATACAATACTTGGGCTCTGACGTTTTCCCTCCCTTCCCCATCTCCACCCCATCACCATCCTGGTTTGTGAATTTTGGATATTGTCAACTAGATGATCAGGACATCCCCCAAAACTGTGCTTCTGGACATTTTTAAAATGTAAATATTTCAAGTGTTCATGTATCACCACTAAGAATTAAGGTCAACATTTTGCTATGTCCCCTGCAGAACTTTTACTTTTTTGGGAAATATCACAGATACCACTGAGGCCCCCAATTTTGCTTTCTCTCTGGTGAAAACATTATCTTGAAGTTGGTGTGCATCCTGTCCATTCATGTTGTTGTACTTTGAATACATATGCATGTACCACAGACAATTTTACATGTCTTTAAATAGTATATGTACGTATCCTTCTATAAATTGTTTCCACTCAACATTATGTGTTTCTAAACTTCTTATAAATATATATATATGCACTGTACCATTTTAACAATATCAAGTGTACAATTCTGTGTACATTCACAATGCTCTATAATCACATTACCACGATCTAGTTCCAGAACTTTTTATCATCCCAAAGAGAAACTCTGTAACCATTAAGCATTAACTCCCCAGCCCATAACAACCACCATTCTACTTTCCTCCTCTATGAATTCTCCTGTTCCAGGTAGTTTATATACATGGAATTGTGCAATATTTGTTCTTTAGTTTGGTTTATTTTACTTGGCATATCAACACTGTTTCTTATGTCAACCCATACTGACATATACTGATCTATGCTATTCATCTTAAATATTGTATAGTAAGTATTCCAGTGTATTAGAAACATAGCTTATCTATCCATAACTCTATTGATGAACATTTTTTAATGAAAATAATTTATTAAATTAAAGGAAAGGGCATATAAGAATTACATTTTTGAGTAAAATTTAACCATGAATTCAAAACTAGAAACTTTAAATATTAAAAAGTATGTTTTTATTAAGTATCTAAACATTACCCACTTATTTATTATTTTAAAATTCTGTGATTAAGGCAAATATTTAATTATGCATTGAATCCCCAAATAGGTGAAAAGGATACTGAACTAAAGTTTGCTAGTAAAACAAATTAAACTTTTTAATTAAAGAAAAGCTGTTGTAGCCCTGGCCAGTGTGGGTCAGTGGTTAGAGCATCAGCCTGTGGACTAGAGAATCCCAGGTTTGGTTCTCGCTAAGGGCACGTACCTCTGCTGCAGTCTGTCCCTGGCCTCGGTTGGAGTTGTGTGATTGGCAACTAGTCGGTGTGTCTCTGTCACATGGATGTTTCTCTCTCTTCCTTCCTCTCTCCCTCCCACTCTATCTGAAAATAAATGCAAATATGTCCTCAGGTGAGGATTTTAAAAATAATAATAATAATAATAAAATAAAGAAAAGCTGTTCTAGCCCTGGTCGGTGTGGGTCAGTGGTTAGAGTATCAGCCCACACACTGTATGGTTGCAGGTTTGATTCCTAGTCAAGGGCACCTACCTGGGTTGCAGGTTCAATCCCCAGCCCCAGTCAGGGCCCATGTGGGAGGCAAACAATCAATGTGTCTCTCTCTCATTGATAATTTCTCTCCCTGTCCCCCTTCTTTCCCTTCCACCCTCTCTCTGAAAATCAATGGAAAAAACTATTCTCCGGTGAGGATTAAAAAAAACTTTTTTTAAAGAAAGAAAGAAAAACTGTTGCATAATAAGGAAACATTTCTATCAGCTTACGCTTGCCCACCATTTTTAAGAGTCAGTAAAAGATGGAAACAACAGGGACTTTCAAACCAAAGGAGTTTCTGTTGGTACAGGAAGGATTTAGTCCATTGAAAATTTCTGATCCACTTTACTTCATCGATCACTTGAGAAAAGCATATGTTCCATTGACCAAAGAACTTTATGATCCAATAATGTGAGGTAAGACCAAACTTCAAGATCTTTATATATATATATATATATACAGCATTTTCATGTGCTTTTTTAGGAGAGAAGAGGGGGTGGTTCTTCAGTGTGACATAGAGGAAAGAACTGGCATTGGTGGACATTTAAGTTTCGAATGTTTGCAACAACATAAGCAAGGCTGTGGTGAACATGGAGGGATGTCACCTGCAGTGGACACGCCGGGTGTGTGCATCTTCAGCAGTCCATGTGCCAGGTTGCTCTCTAAAGTCATTGACTGATTTATATTCCTCCAGCAGTGGCTCGAGTTCCTGCTTCCCCACATCCTTACTTGGGCTGACAGATTTTCATTTAATTTTTGACAATCTGATAGGTGTGAAATAGCGTGTCAATTTTTTAATTGGCATTTTCCTAATTAGTAGTGAGGCTGAGCATCTTTTCATGTTTATTAACTATTTTATATGTTTCTTTTCATATGAAATGCCTGCTGCACTGTTTTTGTATTTTTTGCATTTTTATTAATTTCTGGATAAGATACACACATATATAGACATATAGATAGCTATTCTGTATAATAGTCATTTGACTGCTATATAAATTTCAGATAACTTTGTTAATCATCTCTATTATTTCTGTTTTCTAGTTCATTAATTTCTAATTCTATCTTTATTACATATCCCCTTCTATCTTGGTTTACTCTGTTTTTCTTTGTCCATTTTTCTGATTTGGACACTTCCTTTTTTTTTTTTTTTTTTTTTTTAATTTTTCTTGTTCTCTCTTTCATGCATAGAAGGCTATAAATTTCTCCCTAAGTAAATGCTTTACCTCACACCACAAGAATTGATAGGTAGAACTTTTTTTGTTGTTGTTAATCCTCACCCAAGGATATTTTTTCAACTGATTTTTAGAGAGTAGAAGGGCAGGAGGGAGGGAGAGAGAGAAACATCAATGTGAGAGAGAAAACAGTTGCCTTCTATAAGCCTTGCCCCTACTGGGGATCGAACCCACAACTTGAGTATGTGCCCTGACCAGGAATGGACATTCTAACCAACTGAGCCACATGGCCAGGGCCATAGGACTTTAATTTAAAAGACTGTGTAATGTCCCTTCTGCTGATGTCATTGTTTGTTAGTTCCTTCAGTGGAGTCTTGGAGATAATAAACTTTTTTTTGCTTTGTAGATCTAGGATTTTGCCTTGACACTTGAATAATCAAGATGCTGTGTGTTCTCTCTCAGCCTCTTGAAAACAGTTTCAGGCACCGCTTGTTGCAGGGGGAAGCCACTGTCAATCCAGTTTCCATGTCTTCTAAGTTACCAGTCTTCCCTCCCAGGTAGAGTGCAAGATGGTATCTTTGTCTTTAATTTTATTTTTAACAGTGTAATTTTGAGGCATTGGGGTACACTTTCTTTTTAACTTTTATTTTTTATTAATTAATTTTGTTACAGATGTTTCTCCTTTTTTCCCCACTGATTCCCCCCTCCCCTTCCCTCCCTGCCCTAAACCCAGCTTTGTTGTCCATGTCCATTGTTCATGCACACATGCATATAAGTTCTGTGGTTTATCTCTCCCCCACCACCCCCTCTTCTGGGGATTGTCAGTCTGTACCGCACTTCCACGTCTCTGGGACTACCCCATTCCTCAGACTAATATGTTCATTATACTCCACAAATAAGTGAGATCATATGATACTTGCCTTTCTCTGTTTGACTTGTTTCACTTAGGATGATACTTTCTAGGTCTTTCCATGTAGTCCCAAAGGATAAGAGATCTTTCTTTCTTACAGCTGCATAGTACTCCATTGTGTATATGTACCACTGCTTTTTTATCCATTTGTCTACTGATGGACACTTTGGCTGTTTCCAGATCTTAGCTATTGTAAATAGTGCTGCTATGAGCATGGGGGTACATATATTCTTTCTGATTGGTGTTTCAGGCTTCTTAGGGTATATTCCTAGAAGTGGAATCACGGACTCAAATGGAAGTTCAATTTTTAACTTTTTGAGGTAACGCCATATTGTTTTCCATAGTGGCTGCTCCAGTCTGCATTCCCATCAGCAGTGTACTAGAGTCCCCTTTTCTCCACACCCTCGTCAACACTTGTTGTTTGATGATTTGTTGATGGCGGCCATTCTGACAGGTGTGAGGTGATACCACATTGTTGTTTTAAATTGCATCTCTCTGATGATTAGTGATGTTTCTTATTTCTTATTTCTTATTTCTTATTTCATCATATATCTCTTAGCCATTTGTATGCCCTGTTTGGAGAGGTGTCTATTTAGTTCCTCTGTCCATTTTTTAATTGGGTTCTTTGTCTTCCTTTGGTTGAGTTGTATGAGCACTCTATATATATGGGAAATTAACCCCTTATCTGATATATCATTGGCAATTATGCTCTCCCATACAGTGGGTAGCCTTTCCATTTTGATGATTGTATCTTTCACTGTGCAGAAGCTTTTGAGTTTGATGTAGTTCCAGGTGTTCATTTTCTCCTTGGTTTCTATTGCCTTAGGTGATGTATCAGTAAAAATTCTACTGCGTATGATGTCCGAAATTTTGTTGCCTACAGTTTCTTCTAGGATTTTTATAAATTCATGAGTCACATTTAAGTCTTTTATCCATTTTGAGTTTATTTTTGTGTAGGGTGTAAGTTGATGGTCTAGTTTCATCTTTCTGCATGTAGCTGTCCATTTTTCTCAACACCATTTATTAAAGAGGCTGTCCTTACTTCACTGTATGCTCTTGCCACCTTTGTCAAATATTAATTGAGCATATAGCCTTGGGTCCATTTCTGGGTTGTCTGTTCTGTTCCACTGGTCTATATGCCTGTTCTTGTGCCAGTATCAGGCTGTTTTGATTACAGTGGCTTTGTAGTATAACCTGAAATCTGATAATGTGATCCCTCCAACTTTGTTCTTCCTTTTCAAGATTGCTGTGGCTACTCGAGGTTTTTTTGGTTCCTTATGAACTTTTGAAGTACTTGTTCTAATTCTGTGAAGTATGCTGTTGGTATTTTGATTTGGATTGCGTTGAATCTATAGATTGCTTTGGGTAATATGGACATTTTAATGATGTTAATTCTTCCAATCCATGAACAGGGTATGTGCTTCCACTTTTTTATATCTTCCTCTATTTCTTTTTTCAATGACCTGTAGTTTTCTGCGAATAGGTCCTTTATTTCTTTGGTTAAGTTTATTCCTAGGTATCTTAATTTTTTTGCAGCAATGGTAAATGGGATTGTTTTCTTAGTTTCTCTTTCTGTGAGTTCATCATTGGTGTATAAGAATGCCATCGATTTCTTGATGTTAATTTTGTATCCTGCTACTTTGCCAAATTCATTTATTAAGTCTAGTAGATTTTTGATGGAGTTTTGGGGGTTTCTATGTTTAGTATCATGTCATCTGAAAATAATGACAGTTTCACTTCCTCCTTTCCAATTTGGATCTCTTTTATCTTTTCTTCCTGTCTGATTGCTGTGGCTAAGTCTTCCAGTACAATGTTAAATAACAGTGGTGAAAGTGGGCATCCTTGCCTTGTTCCTGTTCTTAAGGAAAATGCTTTTAGTTTTTGCCCATTGAGTATGATGTTGGCTGTAGGTCTTTCATATATGGCCTTTATTATGTCAAGACATAATCCCTCTATTCTCACATTGCTGAGCGTTTTTATCAGAAATGGATGCTAGATTTTGTCAAGGGCTTTTTTGGCATCTATTGATATGATCATGTGGTTTTTATTCTTCATTTTATTTATGTGGTGTATCATGTTTATTGATTTGCGAATATTGTACCAGCCTTGCATCCCTGGGATGAATTCCACTTGGTCACGGTGGATAATTTTTTTGGTGTGTTACTGGATCCCATTTGCTAGTATTTTGTTCAGGATTTTGGCATCTATGTTCATCAGGGATATTGGCCTGTAGTTTTCTTTCTTTGTAGTGTCTTTTTCTGGTTTTCAAATTAGAATTATGCTGGCCTCATAGAATGAGGTTGGAATCTTCTTTCTTCTTGAATTTTTTGAAATAGTTTATGGAGAATGGGTATTAGTTCTTCTTTGAATGTTCGGTTAAACTCTCCCGTAAAGAGTCTGGGCTTTTGTTTGCTGGGAGAGTCTTGATTACATCTTCTATTTCTTCTCTTGTTATTGGTGTGTTCAAGTTTTCTATCTCTTCCTGGTCCAGTTTTGGGAGACTATGTATTTCTAGAAATTTGTCCATTTTGCTTAGATTGTCGAATTTGTTGCCCTATATTTGTTCATAGTAGTTGCCCTATATTTGTTCATAGTAGTTGTTAACGATCTTTTGTATTTCTGTAGTGTCAGTTGTTACTTCTCCTCTTTCATTTCTGATTTTGTGTATTTGGGTTCTCTCTCTTTGTTTCTTGGTGAGTCTAGCTAAGGGTTCATCAATCTTGTTTATCTTTTTGAAAAACCAGCTCTCTGTTTCATTAATCCTTTGAATTGTTTTTTGGACTCTATGTCGTTTATTTCTGCTCTGATCTTTACTATTTCCTTCCTTCTACTTGCTCTGGGGTTTTCTTTATGTTTGCTCTCTAGTTCTTTATGTTGTGAGGTTAGATAGTCTATTAGAGATTTTTCTTGTTTTTTGAGGTAGGCCTGTAGTGCTATGAACTTCCCTCTCAGAACTGCTTTCGCTGCATCCCATAGATTTTGTGTTGTTGTGTGTTCATTTTCATTGGTTTCCAGGAAGTTTTTAATTTCTTCCTTGATCTCCTTGGTAACCCATTCATTGTTTAATAACATGCTATTTAGCTTCCATGTGTTCAAATGTCTTTGTATGTTCTTGTTGCAATTGATTTCTAGTTTCATGCCATTGTGATCTGAGAAGATGCTTGATATGATTTCAGTCTTCTTGAACTTGTAGAGGCTTTGTGCCCTAACATGGGGTCTATCTTTGAGAATGTCCCATGTGCACTTGAGAAGAATGTGTATTCTGTAGTTTTGGGGTGTAATTCTCTGTAGATATCTATTAAATCCATTTGGTCTAGTGCTTCATTTAGAGTCTCTGTTTCCTTGCTAATTTTTTGTCTAGAGGATCTATCCAGTGATGTCAGCAGGGTGTTGAGGACCCCTGCTATGACTGTATTGCTATTGATTTCTTCTTTGAAGTCCTCCAGAAGATTTTTAATATATTTTGGTGCTCCTATATTGGGTGCATATATGTTTATCAAGGTTTTATCTTCCTGTTGGATAGATCCTTTCAATATTATGTAGTAGCCGTCTTTGTCTCTAGTTATGGCCTTCATTTTGAAATCTATTTTATCAGATATGAGTATTGCTACCCCAGCTTTTTTTTACTTTTCGTTTGCTTGGAAGATTTTTTTCCATCCCTTCACTTTCAACCTATGTGAGTCTTTTGTTGTGAGGTGGGTCTCTTGTGAACAACATATAGATGAGTTATGCTTTCTTATCCAATCAGCTACTATGTGTCTTTTTATGGGAGCATTCAATCCATTTACATTTAAGGTGATTATTGATATATACTTATTTACTGCCATTTTTGTTTAGTGTGGTTCTATTTTTCTTCCCATTTCTCCTGCTAATTACAGCAGTCCTTTGAACATTTCTTGTAGTTTTGGTCTGGTGCTTATGTATTCCCTTAGCCTTTTTTTGTCTGAGAAGCTCTTTATTTGACCTTCCATTTTGAATGATAGCCTTGCTGGGTAGAGTAGTCTTGGATTTAGATTCTTGTTTTTTATGACCTTGATTACGTCATGCCATTCCCTTCTGGCCTGTAGTGTTTCTGTTGAAAAGTCAGCTGCGAGCCTTATGGGGTTTCCTTTGTAGGTAACCTGTTACTTATCTCTTGCTGCTTTTAGGATTCTCTCTTTGTCTTGAATTTTTGGCACTTTGATTACTATGTGTCTTGGTGTGGGCCTGTTTGGGTTCTCCTTACTTGGGGCTCTCTGTGCTTCTTGAACTTAAATACCTTGTTCCTTCACCAAATTAGGGAAGTTTTCTGTCACTATTTCTTCAAATATGTTCTCTAAATTTTGCTCATTTTCTTCTTCTTCAGGGACTCCTATGATGCGAATGTTATTACGTTTCAGTTGTCCTACAGTTCTCTTAAGCTGTATTCCTGTTTTTTAATTATTTTTTCCTTTTGGTTTTCTGATTGGTTGATTTTTCTAGCCTATCTTCTAATTCACTGATCCGGTCCTCAGCTTCCTCTACTCTGCTATTTAGACTTTCCAATATATTTTTTTTATTTCTGATATGTCATTCTTCATTTCTTCTTGGTGGTTTTTAATTTCCAACTGGTTGATTTTCAACATTTCTATGTCTTTACTCATGGTGCTCATGTCCTTACACATGCTGTTGAGCTTCCTCAAGATCATGGCTCTGAATTCTAGTTCTGTTAACTTGCTTAACTGCACCTCATTTATCTCATCTTTGGTAGAGGTCTCTTGTTCTTTCATTTGGCTTTTTCTGTGTTTCACCATTTTGGCAATCACAGTTGGTTTTGGAGCCTGCCAAATTTTCCCTGTGAGTGTTGGTGTTCTGCTGATTGTGGCTCCCTCTCCTGGGTTTGGATGAGGCAGGGAGGACCCACTTTAAACACCACTGTCAAGTCTTACTTTCCTGGTTTGAGTTGCTAGCCCAGGGAATGGTAGTTATCCTCTAGTTTTTTTGCCTGGAGGCTATTAGTAGTGATCACCTGAAGAACCTTGGTTTCTGAGTTGACTGAAAAACTCCCTCAGGTGCTCAGTGTAAGAGGATTTCCAGAGGGTGGGGCAGATCCTGGTTGTTAATGGGCCTCAATTAGCATTTCAATGGCCACCGGGTGGGGTTGAATCTCTGAGGGAGGGGCTGGCGCCTCTCCCCTGGGCTCTGGGAAGGAGTAAGATGACCACAGTCCTGAGTGGATACACTCAGCGAAAGCTCTGAGCACCATCCAAATCCCGAGTGTCCCCACACAGTACCAGTCCAGTCTGCCCTCCCTCTGCTGGAGCCCAAGGTGAGTGGCTGCTGCCAATTTAGCCTCTGTCCGGGCTCTGTGCTGTGGAGCCACCTGGGACTTTAACCCTAGGGTGCTGCTCCCAGCTAAGGGTGGCTGAGGCTGCGGCAGCTCCCAGCCGAGGGCGTAGCACCCAGCTGAGTTCACAGGACCCAGCCCAGGCTGCCACAGGTCCCAGCCGAGGCCACAGGACCCAGCCGGGGGCGCAGCTTCTGGCCGAGCCCCTGGTCCCTGTCGAGGCCGCAGCAGGTCCCAGCCCAGGCTGCTGTGGACCATGGGTTCCCAGCCCCCTCTCTCATCCTCTCATCCTACCAGGATTACGTCAGTGTCCCTGGCAATGTGGTCTTCCAAGCTACCTTTCAGTTGCCCCTTCCTGACGATTTGTCTTTATTTTCATTGTAATTCCTGTTTGGTCCTGGGAGATGGTCTGTGTAGTTTCCATTCATTCCGCCGCCATTTTTTTCTCACCTGGGGTAAATTTTTTTTTAATCATTATTCCTTTAAAACTTGTGTGTTCCTTCAATTTTATAATTTGTATCTTTTCTCAATATGAATGTTCTCCTCCATTCTTTTTCATTATTATTTATTTTTGTTACAGATGTTTCTCCTTTGTTCCCCATTGACACCCTCCTCCCTATCCCCCAACCCTATCCCCAGCTTTGTGTCTACGTCCATTGGTCATGCATACATGCATATAAGTTCTGTGGTTTATCTCTCCCCCAACCCTTGCTCCTCTGAGGTTTGTCAGTCTGTACCCCACCTCTATGTCTCTGGGTTAATTTTATTCATCAGTTTGTTTAGTTCATTATATTCCACAAATAAGTGAGATCATGTGATATTTGTCTTTTCCTGCCTGGCTTGTTTTTCTTAGCATAATACTCTCCAGGTCCCTCCATGTCATCTCAAAGGATAAGAGATTTTTCTTTCTTACAGCTGCATAGTATTCCATTGTGTACATGTACCACAGCTTTTTTATACACTCATCTACTGATGGACACTTGGGTTGTTTCCAGGTCTTAACTATCGTAAATAGTGCTGCTATGAACATAGGGGTACATAAATTCTTTCTGATTGGTGTTTCAGGTTTCTTGGGGTATATTCCTAGAAGTGGGATCACTGGGTCAAATGGAAGTTCAATTTTTAACTTTTTGAGGTAACACCATAGTGTTTTCCACAGTGGCTGCACCAGTCTGCATTCCCACCAGCAGTGCACTAGAGTCCCCTTTTCTCACACCTTCGCCAACACTTGTTGTTTGATGATTTGTTGATGGCGGCCATTCTGACAGGTGTGAGGTGATACCTCATAGTTGTTTTAATTTGCGTCTCTCTGATGATTAGTGATGTTGAGCATTTTTTCATATGTCTCTTGGCCATTTGTACGTCCTGTTTGGAGAGGTGTCTATTTAGGTCTTCTGCCCATTTTTTAATTGGGTTCTTCATCTTGGTCTCTCTCAATTTACTTTCTTGAATTTTTATTTTTAAAATCTATCTGTTCTTTATTACAATATCAAGTTTCTACTCTGTGATTTCTACTTCTTCCTTTAAATCTTTGATCTTTAAAGTACATTCATTTTTTAAATTATTTTATGTTGTTTTTTCTTCTTGTTTTTGGTCATGAAAATACTCCCTTTATTTTATTTCTTCTCACCATCCCTACATTCGTCATGTAATTCATATTTTTGGCTGAGAATTCACATTCACAGAGGATTTGTTTCCATGGGAGTTCCAAGCCCCAGTTAGGAAGGCAGTTCAGCCTTGTCCCAAACCAATTAAACCATAATCTCTGAGGGTGTGGTTCAGGAATCAGTACTTCATTAAACTCTTCAGGTGATTTCAATGCGCAAGTGAGGTTGAAACCACTGCTTACATGTATGAGCCAGTATCTGCTTTCAGGACCTTCATCAGCTTCCTGCTCCCAAATCTGTCCTTAAATTTGGCACCTGCATGTTTTCCTTTCTTGCTGTCAGTTTGGCTACTTGGTGGGTGGATTATTTTTATTGTGGTAAGACATACATAACAATTTTTTTTCATTTGTACCACTTTAAGCAGACAGTTCAGTCACATTAAGTACTTTTTCCTTTTGTATAAACATCATCACACTCTATTTCCAAAACATTTTCATTATTTCAAACAAAAGCTCAGTGTCCACTAAATTAAAAAATCATAATTTTCCTCTCTTCCCAGCCCCCTGTAAACCTCTATTCCACTTTCTGTTTCTATAAGTGTGAATATTCTAGCTGCCTCATATGAATGGAATCATGCAATATTTGTCCTTTTATGCCTGGCTTATTTCACTTCGCGTAATGTTTTCAAGGTCCATCCATGTTACAGTATTTATCAGAATTTCATTCCTTTTTATGACTGAATAATATTCCATTGTATGAATATACCACATTTTGTTTATCTGTCTTTTGTTAATGAACATTTGGGTTGAATCTACCATTTGGCTATTGTGAATAATATTGTTATAAACACAGGTACACAAGTATCTGTTTGAGTCCCTGTTTTCTATTCTTTTGAAATATACCTAGCAATGGGATTGCTGTGTTTCATGGTAATTTTATGATTAACTCTCTGAGGAATTGCTACGCTGTTTTCCAGAGCAGCTGTATCATTTTACATTCCTACCAGTGATGTACAGAGTTCCACGTCCTCATCAACGCTTGTTATACCCCATTTCCTGATAACTGGGTGTGAAATGTCAAATGGTTGGGCACATTTTTAGTTGTTGTGATTATCGTTGTATCTTAAAAAAATGAATAAGTAGTAAATAGAATGTATTTTTATACTGTGATATATCAGCCCTGATACTAACAAGATAGTACATTCACAACAAGATAATTTGAGGAGGTTTATTTAGAAAAGATATGCCTGGAGGAAGGGAACCACAGGAATAAGACAGTAACCTAAGGTTCATAGCCAGTGCTATGGTAATACCTAGGCCAAAGGGATGAGTGGAAAAAGCAGTTACCTACACCTGGAAGGTGAGCCATGTGTTGAGAAGCCACCTGGATATGAGCAATGACCTTCAATCAACAAACACAGCCAGCCTGAAGTGACCTCACTTTAAGAAACCAGGGGTTTTAAAAATGATTTCATTTTCCTGATCCCTCCAATGTCTTACCAGCATCTCCACTGGTCAGCCCCAGGGGAAGCCAGAGGACAAGAAAGCCCTTGCTATTATTCCTATAGGTCATTTGTCCAGGGCAGAGACCAAGTGGAGAACATATCTGTAGGAACACATGGAAAATACGCATTTAGGGGAGTTATGTTATCCCATGGAAATAAATAAAGCTCCCAATATATGTTTGAAAGTAGCCTATAGTCAGATTACTGATATCTATGGAAATTTAAAGCAAACTGTCATGTCTATATTCTGCATCCCTGAGCATTTACAAACCCAATTCATATCTTACCATTTTAAAAAGATATAGGAAATGCAGTGCTTGGTTGGACCAATTCTCCACTGATCTCAGCAAGCTGTTTCTAAGAGTGTGTTAAGAGACATTTTGAGTAAAAAAGGAGAAACATCTGTCACAAAAAATAAAATAAAAATAAAAAGAGAGACATTTTGAGATTTTGTAGGAGAGCATAGTTGCTGTCCATGAAATTATCTCCAAAATTTAGGACTATGTCCTGCAATCATCCATAGCATGAATAAACTCTTTCTGCAACTCTTGTGTTTTCAAAGATATGTAATAGATTTATTTTTAATAATATATAATCAAGCAATATTTGTTGAACAAATTAATGGATGGATAGTTTAAAATGTCCCGAAATTCTTTTCACTCTTTCTTTTTCTAATGGATCACCCCTGAGTCCCCAGAATTCCCAACATGGCTGTGTAGGAGGAGTAACTCAAGGAACCATAGAAATATATTACTTTATAAAAGGGTTTTGGTTATTATTGTTGCTATTGTGGATGAGAGAAAATTATGGACTAATGTATAGGTTAATGTATGGGATAACATCTTGTGTTACTCTTAGATTTTCTATTCTCCCAAAAAGCAATAACTTTCTCCTCAAAATGTTCTTTCTGGTCTGGTTAGTTGACTTAGGTATCAATATGACTCTAAGAACCTGACCTTGCACCCTTAGAAGCCTTAAATTAATAACTGAGAGATGAGTAAGAAGCTTTTGTTTTCTTGTCATTGTTTCCTCAAAATTGATTATAGTGATATTCTGAAAACTCTGGTTTTGAGATTATGCAATTTGTCTAGTTCCCTAAAGCTATAAAAGTCATCTGTACTTCCAAATCTGCACATATTTAATAGACTACTTGGAACTATAAAATAAAACAGATCATGAATTGGTAGTGAACCTGAGCAAATATACAAAACTGACTCAATAGCTCATCTAAAATGAAGGGAAGAAATTGCAAATAGACAAATGAATTGGGGTAAGAAGCTGAAAGAGGATCTTCGGAGCCTCCTGTTCAGAGAATTTTTAATCTGAACTATTCACACACACAGGATTCCAAGTATATTTGCACAGCAATGCTTTGGATGCAACAGGAGAAAATAAGAAGCATGCCCTGTCCTCAAGAAGCACATCCAGATGGTTAAATAAGACATACAGATGTAGAACACTAATGTAAGCCAGCTGTCCGATGGCACGCAAAGACTGCTGTGGACAAATCTAGCACCACGCAGGGAAGAGAAAGACCCTGGGGGAGGGGAGATAATTGCCAGGAGCAGAGCTGAGGTGAGCCACAGAGTTGAAAATGAGCATGACACTTTGGGAAGCTGAGGAGAAAACCAATGTGATGGAAACAAGAGCTGGTGGACGGAGCTGTAAAATGTCTGCACACACTGGGGCATGGGTCGACGCTCAACCACTGAGCTACACAGGCCGGGTTCAGGTGAGGATTAAAAAAAAAAAAAGACAAACAATCCAATATATTTTGATGGGCAAAGACTTGAACAGGCACATAACACAAGAGATGTATATATAAATGGCCAATGGTCACAGGACAAAGTGTTCAACATCATTAGCCATGAGGGACATTCAAATTAATAGAAAAATGAGGTGTCACTTAGCACCCACAGAAGAGCTCAAATGAGTAAGACTGCCAACACCAAGTGCTGACAAATGTTGTGAAACAACTGGAATCTTCATACATCGCTGATGGGAACAGAAAATGGAAAAACCACTTGAGAAGATAGTTTGGTTGTTCCTTATAAAATTAAATGTGAACTTACTTTGCAACCCAGCTATTCTACTCCTGGGCATTTAGCCCCACCCCACCCCCACTCCGAAATTGAAAACATATGTCCAGAAAAGACTTTTATGCACATATTTGTGGTAACTTTATCAGTAATAACCAAAACCTGAAGAATTTTCATCAACAGGAGAATGAATAGTGGGAATATGTCTACAAAAGGAATACACACAATAAAAAGTAACAACCCCTTGTACAATACAGATGAAGCTCAAATACAGTAGAAGTCCAGAGTAAGCAGTTACTGATATTGTTCAATAGTCCAGATAACTCAGAGACCCAAGCTTTTTCTCTCTCTGCTCCACCACCCTTGCCCTCCTGACTTTAATTCTCTGGTCACAAGATAGCTGTGCAGCTCCAGACATCCCATTCAACCAAAGGCGGGAGAAAGCAGGAAGGCAGCACCAGCGCCATCTGTCCACCTCTCATCAGACTTCCTCTCGGCAATTCTCTTCGCGGACTTTCACATGTTTTACCGGAACTAGGTCACCTAGCAATCCTTATGAAAGCCAAAAACAAAAACAAAAACAAAATGTCAATCTTGATTTAGAGCAATTTGATTTCTCTCCTTAGCGCTAAAACATACTACCTCCCAGAGCAAAATCAGACTACTTTTAGCAAGGCAGACAGGAAGGCAGGGGTATCACACAGACAACTAACAGTGTCAGCCATACAACCTCAATGTCAAAACAAGTCCATCTAAATCCCTTGGGCCTGGGACGAGGAGAACAATGGTCCAAGCTATATTCTTGGCACCCACGAGGAGTCTTGGTACTTTTCTTCAGGCAGACACTAAGAAATTTATTCAATACCAAAGACAGAGAACAAGTGACATGGCCAAATAAATTATTTTGAAATAGCTGCTGAGTAATGAGAAGCCAGGATCGAGATATAGGAAGTCCTAAGGCTATGCATTGGCATTAAGAAGCAATCAGATTAAGGATTTTTTTTTTTTTTTTTTTTTGGTACGTGCCCCTAGCGGGAACCGAACCAGGGACTCTCTGGTCTGCAGGCCGACGCTCCAACCGCTGAGCCAAACTGGCCAGGGTAAAATTAAGGAATTTAAAGAAGGAAACACAAGGGTGTATTAATCAGCTTGAGCTACCATAAGAAAATAATACAGACTGGGCAGTTTAAACAACAGGAGTTTATTTCTCACAGTTCTGCAGACTAGAAGCCCAAGGTCAAGGTAACAGTTGTTGATGAAGGCTCTCTTCCTGGCATCTAGACAGTCGCCTTCTCAAGGTGTCCTCACATGGCAGACAGAGAACTCTTGTTCTCTTCCTCTTCTCACAAGGGCTCCAGCCCTAGAGGATTAGGTCCCCACCCTTATGAACTCATTTAACGTTTATCAGGCCCTGTCTCCAAATGCAGTCACATTGGGAGTTAGGGCTTTAAGCATATGAATTTGGGCAAAGGACACAATCATTCAGTACATAACAAAGGGAAAGCAATGAACTATTTAGGGATGTCCCTTTTTTTTTTATCCTCACCCGAGGACTTTTTGCATTTATCTTCAGTTAAAGTAGGAGGGAGAGAGGGAGGAAGACAGAGAGAGAAAAACATCCATGTGAGCGAGTCACATCGACTGGTTGCCACTCACATGACCCCAACCAGGGCCGGGGACAAACTGCAACCTAGGTACGTGCCCTTAGCGGGAACCAAACCCGGGAGTCTCTGGTCTGCGGGCTGATGCTCTAACCACTGAGAAAAACCAGCCAGGGCGGGATGTCCCATTTTGAATGAACACATGGACATCAGGCCGTTTCTCCTAAATATTTGTCGGATTCTGTTGAGAGGAAAACCCTGACAGCAGCATTTGGATGGAATAAACCCCAAGTTCGGCTTCCCTACTAGTCAACATGCTCATCTGAAAGATGGGCCCCACTTGTCTCAGGTGCTCCGCATGCTCCCCTCTGCCTTAGCCAGCCTGCTGCATACACCACCGCAGCAGAGCTGCTGACGGCCGCCGGAGCAGACGCACTGCTGACCAAGTACACTGGCTTTCATACAGGAGCTGTGATTAAGTTAATGACTCAGTGCTGTTTTAAGATGACAAACATCTGAAACCCACATGTCTTACGTGCTGTTATTTGGTGTGGTAAATGTTGGGGCAGCGGGTGGAAGTGTGCCCTGACACCGGCGTTAAAATGCATGCTCCTAGAGAGCACCGTGCACTTCCAGCTACTCGGATTCTCTCTTCTCTTTCACGTAGGAGACTCAGCTCTGCTGTTCTGAGGCAAAGCCATCAGAACTCAGTCCTCTGTGCTTCATGAGCCATAGTTTGTGTTCCATACAACGAAAAGAACAGAATAACTTCCCCTTTGTGATGGCCTCATCAGAAAGAACATGGAGACATTTGGGCTCTAATCATCTTCAGGCCAGTGGTGTTCAAACTCCTTTTAGCAGCAGAACCCTGTTTTCAAGTAAATATTCCACAAAGCCTCCATAACTAAGAGAGACTAAAGTAATGTCACTTGGCTAAAATACAGATGCAGGCTCTTCTCTCACCCCCTGACCCCCACCCCACCCCCAGAAGGCCCTAAGTCCCAGTACGATGCCCTGGATCTCTAAAGAGCCTGGTTTACAATATATTTCTCTTGTCTGTTTTTGAGATTTCCTGGCCTCTTGTGACTCTTTTTATACATTTGGGAAATAGAATCAGGCCCTTCCTGTCAACCTTCAGAAACCAGACTCTCATAGGGAACATTAGGCAAAGAGAATTAAGGTGAAAATTTTCCCATTACATCTTCACTGAAATAAATTGTGAGCTCTGTGTGCTAGAATGGTTGAAGGAAAAAGTAGAGTCCATCTCTCCCAGGGAGGAGATGAACATTAAAGAGAAAGAAAGAAAGAAAGAAAGAAAGAAAGAAAGAAAGAAAGAAAGAAAGAAAGAAAGAAAGAAGAAAGAGAGAAAGAGAGGGAGGGAGGGAGGGGGGAGGGAGGGAGAGAGAGAGAAAGAAAGAGAGAAAGAAAGAAAAAGAAAGGAGGGAGGGAGGGAGGGAGACAGGAAGGCAGGAAGAGAGAGAGAAAAGGTGGATTGCTGGCTTAGATGAGGCAGGTGTCAAGCCAGGTTTGAATTCAGGGAAGTACCCTGGTTGAAGGCTGGGAGTAAGTGATGGGGCCTCATTCATCTGCCCATTCCCATTCAACAAGAGTGGAAGTCTCAGAAGCACCTCTATAGAAGTTTAAGGCTCCACAGAACACATTTTGAAACCTGTCTTTCAAATTAATGCTCATAATAATAACGGCATAGTAACTTACTAACAGGAAATAATGCTATTAAGCAGGGCTATCCAAGAGAGATCATGACTCAAATCAAGTTGGCCTTCAGCATTCTCCAACCCCTGCTTGTGTCCCTTTGTCCATTCCCCAAACACAAAAGAATCTCTCCTGCTGATAAGAAAAGCTACCACTAAGGTATGGAGAAATCATGGCTCACTCTTTTCATGACAATTCTAGAGAGACCAGAGTAAAGAGAGCAAATCTGAAAATGAGCAAATGAAGAACCAAAAGAGATACTGACATATCAGAATGTGAGGAAATTCACAATTTCCCTCAAATTACAACCTAGAGGAGAAACCTCCTTTACTTAGTGGATAAAGTTTGAGCAGTTGGCATGAAACAGCCTCAGGGAGACTCTATTCAAGCAGATTTTCACGAACTTGTAGTTTAATCAATAACAGTTCAACAAACATTTATTGAGTACCTACTATATGCAAAAAGTACTTCTATGAGCATTGGGGAGACAGAGATTAAGGATACTGGTCCCCACCTTAAATGAATTCAAAAATCTAATAAAATAAATAGACACATACTAGAAGGGAAAAGACCATAAAGACATTTTTAAAAAGGAAGACACTAACTCATTTGGGGAGGGAATAAGATGAGATATGGTTTCACAAAGGAGTACTGTTTAAGGAGAGTTTTAATAATAAATGAAGGTTTCCCACTGAGTAAGAAAGAAAGTTTATACCAGGACCAAAGATATGTGCAACTGGAAAACTTTTGAGAGCCTTAGTGGCATGCAATAATTTACCTAGCGATATTATTCCAGTGGAATGTGAAATATGTATTTGGGGTTGCGGAAGCAAACCAGAGTACAAGAAGCCTGGTAGAAACCATATTTAATAGTACAGGCAACATACATTGGAAGTCTGAACTAAGTCAGGAGCAGAGGAGCGCACTTTAAGATGTATGTAAGACATAAAATGGAAAGAAGTCGATACCAAGAGGGTATGGCTGGAAGAGAAATGCAAAATAACCCATGTGCATCTCCTCCATCTTTCAATCACACCAAAATGGTTTTTTTTCTGTGTCACTATCTTCATTTGTACACTGTCACTCAACCAGTTCCTAACCCAGAAACATAAGAGGCATTTTTAATTATTCTCTTTTCCTTATCCTGACATTCAATCTATCAGCAAACCCTATGAAATTGACTGCTGATTATTTCTTAAACATGTTCACTTTTTTCCAACCCTCTTGACAGTGTTGAATTTTACTTGAGCTCTGTGTTCATGTAAATCAGTGATAATGAAGAAATCCCCTATCCTCTTGTGTTCCTGGAAACAGGTTGCAAAGAATTCCTCTTCCCCATATGTCATAGGCAAGATTCATGGATGACCCCTTGTTTATCTATAACAAATTCCTATCCTTTGCCTCATAAATGATTAGATGAACTGTTTGTCTCCACTGATCAATCAGAATAAGATGACCATTAATATGACTTGATCATATTTTCATTAAGCTTCTCTCCTTCCTCTGGATTCCTGAATTTAGACTCACCCTCAGCCTGAGACAGCATACAGCCTCTGTATAAAGGCCCCTCCCCAAAATAGGCTGACCTCAGCATAAAACATCTGATCTATTGTCCTATCACACCACTCTCTTCCTTCATTCTTCTTGCTCACACCCAGTTCTTTCCAGCCTTGTTTACTCCTCTCTATAAAAGATTTTCTGCCTGACCTTGGAGATGCTTACAGATCTCATGGCCAGAAAATCCTCCCTAATGCAATAGCTCCCTTTTGCCACTAGTTGTAATAAAATCTCTGCGTCCACAATTTGAATTTGTTTTCTTTGGCACAAAGCACCACCCTTGGCCAGGTCATCATTCTCTCTCTCCTGATTTACCACAATGACTCCAAATGATCCTACCACTTCCCTTCTGGGCAGATTCCAATTCACTTTCCACACTCTGCTCACAAGACTCCAGGACTCCTGCCTACCTCTCTAGTCTCATTTCTCACTGCTCTTCTCCTTGGCATGAGAAGCCATGCCAGGCTTCTTTCAACTATTTAATATAACACTCTCTTGTCCTTGGACCTTTGAACATGCTGATTCCTATGTCTGGCTACTCGCTGTGACTGACTAGCTATTACCTAGCCTTTAGATATAAGCTCTGACTTGATTAGAGTCTATTGTTATGTAATGCCTTAACTCACTGACTTGATTAGAGTCTATTGTCATGTAATGCCTTAACTCAATTTAATAATGGTTTATACCCCACTAGATAGCAAGCTATATGAAGCAGGGGGCAGGATTTTAGAATATTCACTTATCTATTCTTTCTCAAACATTGAGCTCAATCAATGTTTGTTAAAAAGATGGAGAAGGAGAAGAATGGAGTATAAGAAAGGGCCATGATGGGAGGGAAGGACTTCATGAGATAAGATGGCCATAGAGAGAGGAGAAAAACAGGAAGCCAAGGTGTATGAGAATTTCAAGGAGAAGGAATTGTTCAACAGCAGGAAATGATGAGAGAACAAGTAGGATAAGAATTGAAAGGAGATAAATTTGAATAGATTAAGATCATTAATGAACTAGGTGAAAGTTGCTTCAGTAGGGCGGTATGGGATAGAAGTCATATGCAATTGGGTTGAGAATTGAATGGGTGATGAATTAGTACAGAAAGCTACCAAATAGAGACTGATCAACCAAAAAGCATGGACAACAAGGCAGTGAGTGGAATAATAGGACGGTCCCTGGAAGAAAAAGCCACTTATTTTCCCCCTGCCCATCCTCACTTACTACTGTCCTGGTGTGTACAGTCCCTGGATAGAGAGACCATGTTTTGGATTGAACATGTCTGAGTATTTAATTCAGCCTTTCTACATATTAGAAAGGAGTCCACACAGCTCCCAGAAGGAAATTTTTGTTGTGCTGCCCCTAACTTAATAACATTTCCATCACCAGAATACTGCAAAACCTGTTTGTCCAGGATTATTAAACATATACTTCCACTCTTTTCCCTATCCAGCAGACTAAACTAATAACACACTGGATATCCACAACAAAAGAAGCATTTTAGCACTGTGTTAGTGCTCCTGACCCAGGTAAGCTGTTGACTTCTAGGAAACCAGTGATAAGGACCCTCCTCTAAGCGATAACAAGGTCAAAATATGAACCTAGACTATTATTTTTTAATTCTCCCAAGTGAAATCACTAAAAGAATAAAACTTACGAAATAGCCCTGGCCGGTTTGGCTCAGCGGTTAGAGCGTCGGCCTGTGGAGCAGAGAGGCCCAGTTTTGGTTCCCGCTAAGGGCATGTACCTCAGTTGCAGTTTGTCCCCGGCCCTGATTGGGGTTGTGTGGGTGGCAACCAGTCAATATGTCTCTCTCACATGGATGTTTCTCTCCTTCCCGCTCTATCTAAAGATAAATGCAAAAAAATGTCTTCAGGTGAGGATTCAAATAAAAAAAAACTTGAGAAATATCTTTTTAAATGAGTTGACATAATAGAAATAATCAACAATGGATGAAAATAAAGTTAAAGGAAGAACCATGGCAGACAAGAAAAGCATTAAGCTAGCTTTTTCAATCTAAGGTTTCTGCTGAACCCTGATTTATTGAGTTTACACTCTAATAATCATTAGGAGACTAAGAGGAGATGAAACCTAGGTCTCACCAAAAAGTGGAGAGGCCAAGAGGAGGCTGCCACATAGACTGGGGCACCAAAGAACTACACCTTGATGGTAAAGGTGAGGAGATATAAACTGGCCCATCAAAAGAAGATATCAAGGAAATTTGTATGTCTTGACATTGGTGCTTCACAGAAGAGGGAAAACATTTCCCATGAGAATTCATAACCAAAAATAATACCCTCTAGTAGGTCTGTGATCTAATCTATATTAACTAAGAGTACAAAAAGAAGTTTTAGTTTGTTTTCAGGTTGATAATTCCAGGTTATCAGTATCTACAAAAAGTAACTTCAAATCCACTCTGAAGGAACAAAGGCTCCTTGGAAAATGGCTAATTCTAGGCAAGGCAAGAATCATACAGGACAAGACTAAAGCATCTTGTAATGTCAGAAGGTAAGAAAGTGTTGAAACAAACAAAAAAATTATAAGGTCATGTCAGCCCAGCCAGTGTTGCTCCTTGGTTGAGCATCGACCCATGCACCAAGAGGTTGCCAGGTTCAATTCCTAATCAGGGCATATGGCCAGGTTGTGGGCCCGATCCCCAGTGAGGGGGCATGCAGGAGGCAGCCAGTTGATGTTCTGTCTCATCAATGATCTCTCTCCCTCTCCCTTCCTCTCTAAAATTAATAAAGAAAAAAAAAATTTTAAGGTCATGTCAAAGGAGCACAGGAGCCAAACTAAAAGAACTCCCAACAGCCAAAGCTGGAATAATTTGAGCAACAAAATAAATAATGTAGTATTGGATTATAAGCCCAGTGTATAAAATAAATATCCATGAATCCAGACATATAAATGATTAAATAAATAAATAAATAAATAAGAAGTGGAAAATAAAAGCTCACTCCTTAAGTGTGAGGTACAGATAGTGACTTCATTCCAAAGAATACAGTATGGAAAGAAAGAAAAAAAGATTAACTTTACAGTGGAGAAACCTGACAAATACTACCTGAGCCCAGTGATCAAAGCTAACATCAACAGTGGTCAATTATGTTCATTTGTACACTGATATGATATGATGAGAATGGTGTTTTACCTCTGTGACCTTCCTCATAGAAGCCCAGAAACCAAGTAAAATCATAAGAAACATAGCTCTCTCCTTTGCTGCCTTCATATCTTTATTTAGATATGAAATTCCAGTTGAAGGACATTCTATAAAATATCTAATCAAAATTCCTGAAAACAGGAAAAATATTAAAAACTGTCAGGCAAGAGGAGCCTAAGAGGCATCACAATTAATTGTAATGTGGTATCCTGAATGGGATCTTAGAATAGAAAAAGGCCATTCAGAATAAACTAAGGAGCCCGGCCGGTGTGGCTTAGTGGTTGCATGTCAACCTATGCACCAAGAGGTTGCCAGTTCAATTCCTGGTCAGGGCACATGCCCAGGTTGTGGGCCAAACCCCCAGTGGGGGGCATGCAACAGGTGGTCAATCAATGTTCTCTCTCATCGATGTTTCTATTTCTCTCTCCCTCTCACTTCCTCTCTCTCTAAAATCAATAAAGAAAAAAAAATTTTTTTTTTAAAGAATGAGCTAAGGAACCCTGGCCGGTTTGGCTCAGCAGTTAGAGCTTCAGCCTATGGACCAAAAAGTCTTGAGTTCAATTCCAGTCAATGGCAGGTACTTTGGCTGTGGTTTGTCCCCAGCCCTGGTCGCGGTCTTGCAGGAGGCAGCCAGTCAATGTGTACCTCTCACATACATGCTTTCTCCTTCTCTCTCTCCCCCCTGCCCCATCTGAAGATAAATAGACAGAACTCCTCCAGTGAGGATTTTAAAAAAAGAAGAAGAAACTAAGGAAATCTAAATAAAGCATATACTTCAGTTGATAATAATGATTCAGTATTAGTTCATTAATTGTAATAAATGTACCATACTATTGTAAGACATTACTAATAGGGGAAATTTATGATATATATAGTAACTCAACTTTTGGTGACTCCAGAATTTTTTTAAAATTAAATGTTTATTGAAATTGAAAAAAACTAACTAAAATTATTTGGAATATAAATCATATACTCTGGGTAAATAAAAATGATGCCTGATGAAAGATCTAAGATGGAAGAAATAATGATGAACAAAAATATAGATAAGTATCTATACAAATAAACATTGTCTATAATAAAATAATATCAAATATGTATGAGGAATAGGATAGAAAATAATAGATACCAATAACAAATTTAGAAGACTAAAATAATTAAAGCATCATAAGACCTTTAATTGTAGAGTACAGTAAATACGTTAATAACTTTAGATTTGATAAGTTGAGTAGGCAAGTTAAAATAGCTACTGTGAGCACGAAGAGAATAAAAGAATAGCCACTGAGCATTACAGTTCTGTCAGCTCTCCAACATTTATCAGAATCTGACCATTTCTCATCACTTCTCCTGTTACCGATTCAGATTCAAAGCATTTCAGTCTCTCACTGGATCATTGTAGCAGCCTCCTAACTGCTCTCCGTGCTTCTACTCCTGCCCTTCTTGAGTTAACTATTCTCACCACAGCCACTCAAGTGGTTCTGTCAAACCATTAAGTCAGATCTTGGTGTCCCTCTGTGCAAAGTTCTGCAGGCTTCTCAGCTCACTTGAAGTAAAGACCAAATTTATCACAGTGATTTTCAAAACCCTGCATTAAATGGTCCCCAGTTACTGCTATAACCTTGTACCCTTTCCTTTCCACCATCCATCATGCACACCCTGCTGAGCCACTAACCATTCTTATGTCTATCTGTCTGGAATGCTCTTCCCCATGATATCAGCATGGCTCGCTCCTTTGCAGCCTTCATGTCTCTCTTCAAATATGAAAACTTCCCTGACTACCCTACTTAAAATGAAATCTCCTCACCATAATTCACTCTCCCTCTTCCCTGTTTAATTTTTCTCCATCACTAGTGAACTTATCACATAATGTAGAGAAATTTTAGACTCTGAAATCATAGACTATCAGACACTTTCCTGTTTGACCTTTTATCCATAAGACTAAAACATTCCACCCCTGCCTAAGAATTTAAGTCACTTTGACAGAGACGCATTCTTGATTCAGTCTATGCAGGGCTTCAGATAAGAAGTTTCTGGACTCAGTATTCCACATCTATCTCAACTGTGTAGGTTCCAAGGAAACGGTCCAGACCTCATGTAGCTTTGAAACTAAACTCCATCCTTCCCTCCAATGCTATAAATCCTCTACCTTCCCCTTTGTTTGGTGAGACACCTAATGATATTTGGTCTGTGGTTTCCCTGACTACAGTGGGCCAATGCAACAGATTTTGTCAGACTACAGATCTCACAGGGAAACTCCAAGGTACTAGTACACAGGTTTTTATTTATTATTATTTTTAATCTGTACATGTATGTTTTATAACATCCACATTGAGGGTTGTTGGTTGTGTAAGTAAACTAGGTTATCTTTATTTACTAAGACAAGTCAAAATTAGCACATATCTGAAGTAGGGATTCAAGTATACTGTGACATATCAAAAACTTTGAATGATTTCATATTTCGCTGTCAATTCACAGAATGTCTGACTCTCCCAAAGAGTCACGTCTCTTCCTTTGCAGACATAGCCTGATGGTGAGTGGCCAAATCAAACCATTCAATTCAGCTACGAGGATGCCAACATCCTCAGACAGTGAGTTCTCTCCTCAATAGAGCTGATAATGATGTTTTGAAAACTTGGCCCCCACCACCTCCCTCCTGTTCCATCGTGTCCTTGCCAGATGTTTCTGCCAGATTGATGGGGTTCCCATTTCTCTTTGTGTCTCATATTCCTTTAGTGGTTATTACACCAACCTGTCTACTGTTTGAGAGGAAAAAAATCTCTACCATTAAGGACCCAGATATTGTATACGTATTAGACACAAAGGTGTCTCAAAGATAAATTGCACACATTAGTTTTTTTCTGTGACTAGTTTATTGAGTCTAGATGAACAATAGTGACAACACAATAGGACAGTCTTTTCAGTGGATCACTAATCTGCTGAACATCTGTTCACTTTTAGTTAGAATTTATCATTTGACACCATAGTGTGTAGTCCATAATCTTTCTTCATGTTTTCACTGGAACTTTTTGACATGTCTCAACTAAAGAATTATAAAGGAAGGGTTTTTTCCTCATGAACTAAAAACTAGTCTCCTTCAAAAAAGAATTGATCCATTTTTCTGTTTTAATATTTTGATTCTTTATGAAAACCTTCCATAGGTCCCTGCTCCCTGGCTGAGATTACTCAGAAATCCTATTTAGAAACCTTATTTAGAAAGTGGTGTTATATGTCTAAGTTCTTTTCAGCAGTAATTAATTATTAGTATACTAATAATGATAATGGGAATACCAAATATTAGTTGTTTATTTACTATGTGCCAGTTAATTTACAAGCCTGTGTGGTTTCATTTAATCTTTATGATAGTCCTGAAAATGGATTATCCTTATCATCGTCTGAGGATGAGGAAATCTTGGCTGAGAGAGACGAGGTGACCTGTTCAAGGGGACAAAGCTGAGTCAGGATTTGGACCCAAGCCTGTCTGACCCAAAGTTTGCAAAGCTTCCACTATACTCAGGCTGCTGTCTTGATGTTCCAGCTAATTAGCTAATAGCTAATTCTTCGTCTTCTATGAAGAACAGGACTCCATTCTCATTTTTCATATCCACCAGTCAGTAGGACATTCTCAAGCATGAGGCGTGCTAGAACTTACAAAGTAAGAGTTAGAATGGAGAGGAAACCAGGAACATGCTGGATGGGGGCGAACAAATTGCCCTGGTGCAAAGAAGACTAACTCTTGTCCGGTGCTCAGTGTCTGACACAGAGGATGAAGGGGAAAGGCCAAAACCAAGTTAGAACAGAAAGTATCCATAGGTGAAATCCCAAAGAGCCATTATGTGTAGTTAGCATCACAAGGCCAGCAGTCCATAACAGTTTAAATCAGATGGCAACATTGGGGTTCAGGACTGCAGCCAGAAGCTGGGAGGCATGAGAGTCGGGAGCCAGTCCCCCAGGGATGCCAACAACTGGAGAACTAGCAGAGAAAGTGAATAGTGTTATGAATAGATCTGGCCAGCAAGAAGCTCTCAATGAGCATCTGGCTCTAACAGGTAAAGTGAGGCTTCTGTTTACACTTCCACTGGTCAGAACTGGCTCATGAAGTAGGCAGGGCCAATGTCACAGATGAAGGACACCTGAGAATTGAACTAGAAGAAAGAGAAAGACTAGAAGATTAGCAATTTTCCCTTTGTTGGGTGGATGGTCAATTCTTTTATTGTTTACCACCTTGGAGAAAAGTTTTTAAAACAGTGCATCAAGAAACCATTTTAGAAAGCAATGGAGGTGGCTTTAACTTCCTTCCTCCCAAGTACAGGAAGTAATGGAGACTGAGAAAACATCGCATCAATTCCAAAGTAAGCAATAGCTCTTCAAATTATTTTTAATCCACAGAATTGGCCATGACAGAGCAAGTCTCCATTGACTCCCTCAATTTTTCCCATCTCCATCTTCTTCCCTCACACACACAAAAAATAAAAATATCAATGAAAATAATTTTTCTCATTTTGATGTGATATAAGTTTTAAGTCTGGAAACAAAAATACAAATATTATAAGACCATCTGGAAGATGTTTCCTGAATGTTCTGTTATTAACAATTACTGATAACTGCATTACACTTGCGCTTTTTTGTGTTCTTTCACATAAAATATTTAATCATCACATTTAATGAATACTCTTTCATTTTACCACCACATATCTGGGGTAGGTTTAATTATTGTTCCTTGTTTACAGATAAGGAAACCCATCTCAAAGTTCACACAACCAGAAAGATCAAGTCTGGATCTAAATCCCATTCTCTGCTTCTATAGCTTATGCCATGCTCTTCTCCACCACACCGTGCTACCTCCACTCTTCAAGAATTGCTCTTCCAACAAAATAGAGGTCAAGCTCTGTGCTCACTCCAAGCCTACTCTCCAAGATGGACTTTTCTGAGATCCATTGAGAAAAAACTGACAAAGCCCTATGGCATGGTTAAGACACACACATGATGTGTTTATGCTATAAGGAGTTCTATGGAGCCTCAGAAAGAAAGGAGAATTTTCTATTTCAATTGTAGCACATTCATTCTGTGATCATGCTCTTCTAGTCTGGTATGTCATCCCTTTTTAATATCCGTATAAATCAGAATGTCACAAAACACAAAAGCTGTGAAATTCTGAGCCTGCCATGGAAATGCAACCTCTGATGCATGTCAAAAGAAATTGGCCAAATCCAGCAGAACTTGTGCCAAGGGAAGCTTTGCCTATTTCAGTCCATTGTTTTCCCTTCCGTAACTGCATTGAGCACAACATTATGGGTTAAATGGTTACTTTTTTTGTATTCACAAAAGAAGCACTATTTAGCAATCTGTGCATAATTCGGGGTAAAAGAAATTACTATATTCAAGATTCTCTATCCAAAAGTCTGTTTCCATCATATGAGATAAACTGTAAAATGTGTCATTTTGTCATGACCATATCATAAAAAATAAATTGTTTTGTTCATGGTTTCCATCTTTCCTTCCAACTTTATAAATAAGATGGACTTTTCCTAGAAATATCAATGGAGTTAGATCACTAGCACAATTTATCATTTTATACCTTTGCCTAAGGAGAAAGGCTAAGATGAGCATGTGACAGTGTTTCCCCTCTTGTTCAGGCATGTTGGCCCAGAGTGAGGAAAAGAGACGTTTGATTTACAAGATACATATCCAGATTCAACCTCAGAGATCTCCAGGAAACTCTAGAAGTTACTGGTCAATTAAAATCAAATGGTTCAAAGAATCAGCCTTTATGTCATCAGAGAGTAGTTTCTCCTCAATGCTACAGTGTAGATCACAGCTATCTCAGTTAGTTATGATGGTTTATTCACACGATGCTTTTGTCTTGCCAGGGGTAGTTCTGGCATGAGACATGGCCCTTACCCTAAAAAGCAATCCATAACTTTCAGTTATTGATCATCAAAAGGTACTGATGTTGAGAGGAGAATCTAGGTTTCTTTCTAAATATTATGATAAATGCTGAAGGTAAATAGTCATTTCTTCCATATCTTTTATTTACAAAATATTTAAAACCAGTTAGAATCTTCATTCTTATCAGTCTAGAACATGAGCTCTTTACTTTTATTTGCAGAGAAAGGACATTTCTTTCAAATTTTACATAGAAAAGAAAAAGGAGAAAAAAAGACCCCAACACCACCCCGAATATTTCCAGCTAAAGGAATACTTACTGACCACTCCTGAGATCAGAAGTCTGGGCTACCGAGAATAGCTGGGGGGAAGGGGTGCGAGTTCATCTCACCTACCAATTTTGTTCCTACGTGTGCCGCAATCTCCCTTCTGGCCTCAGGGCCTTGCGGGCGCCACTCGAGACTCGGGCCTGCAGCCGGGAACCCGCGGAGCAGGCGCCCAGAAAAAAAAATGTTAAAAAAATAGTCTAGGGAGATTCCAAAACGGGGGCAGAGTGAACGGAAGCTACACAGACCGTCTCCCAGAACCAAACTGGAATTACAACTATAACACAGACAAATCAACAGGCAAAAACAACAGAAAAGCAGCTTGCGAGGACCACACAACGAGGGACACTGACTCCATCCTGGTAGGCTTGCGAAGGCGCGAGACGGGGCTGGGAGCCCACGGTCGGCAGCTCGGCAGCGGCCTCAGCTGGGAGCAGCGCCCTCGGGTCACACTCCCAGGCGGCTTCACAGCGCAGAGCCGGGACGGAGGCTAAAAGAGCCACAGCCACTCACCTTGGGCTCCGGCAGAGGGAGGGCAGACTGGACTGGAGCTGTGTCGGGACACTCAGGATTTGAAGAGCATGAAGAGCTTTTCCTGAGTTGCTGCCATGCAGGACGGTGGCCATATTGCTCTTTCCCAGGGCTCTGAGGAGAGGCAGCAGCCCCTCCCTCAGAGATCCAACCCCACCCTGTGAGCCATTGAAGTGCTAATTGAAGCTCATTAACAACCAGCATCTGCCCCACCCTTGTGAAATCACCTTATGCTGAGCACCTGAGATGTTTTCCAATCAACTAACAACCCAAAACCCATCAAGTAACCTCAACTGTTAACCTCCAGGCAAAAAGCTAGAGGATAACAATACCTTTCCTGGGCTAGCAACTTTAACCAGGAAAGTAAGACTTGACAGTGGTGTTGAACGTGGGTCCTCCCTCGCTCATCTAAACACAGGAGAGGGAGCCACAAACAGCAGAACACCAACACCCACAGGGAAAACTTGACAGGCTCCAAAGGCCACTGTGAGAGCCAAAATGGTGAAACACAGAAACAGAAGCCAAATAAAAGAGCAAGAGACCTCCACCGAAGATGAGATCAATGTGGAGCAGTTAGGCATGTTAACAGAGCTAAAATTCAGAGCCATGATCTTGAGAAACCTCAACAGCATGAGTAAGGACATAGAGACACTGAAAATAGGCCAATTGGAAATTAAAAACATCAAGAAGAGATAAAAAAAATTACATATCAGAACTGAAAAACACATCAGAAGGTTTAAAAAGCAGAGTAGAGGAAGCTGAGCACCGGATCAGTGAATTAGAAGACAGGGTAGAAAAAATCAACCAATCAGAAAACCAAAAGGAAAAAAATAATTAAAAAACAGGAATACAGCTTAAGAGAACTGTGGGACAACTGGAAAGGTAATGATATTCACATCATAGGAGTCCCCGAAGAAGAAGAAAACGAGCAAGGGTTAGAGAATATATTCAAAGAAATAGTGAGAGAAAACTTCCCTAATTTGGTGAAGGAAGAAGGCATTCAAGTTCAAGAAGCACAGAGAATCCCAGGTAAGAAGAACCCAAACAGGCCCACACCAAGACACATAGTAATTAAAATGCCAAAAATTCAAGACAAAGAGAAAATCATAAAAGCAGCAAGAGATAAGCAACAGGTTACCTACAAAGGAAACCCCATAAGGCTCTCAGCTGACTTCTCACAAGAAACACTACAGGCCAGAAGGGAATGGCATGAAGTACTCAAGGTCATGAAAAACAAGGATCTGAATCCAAGACTACTCTACCCAGCAAGGCTATCATTCAAAATAGAAGGTCAAATAAAGAGCTTCTCAGACAAAAAAAAAGGCTAAGGGAATACATTAGCACTAAACCAGCACTGCAAGAAATGTTAAAAGGACTGCTGTAATTAGCAGGAGAAATGGGAAGAAAAATAGAACCACATTAAACAAAAATGGCAATAAATAAGTACATATCAATAATCACCTTAAATGTAAATGGATTGAATGTTCCCATAAAAAGACACAGAGTAGCTGATTGGATAAGAAAGCATGACTCATCTATATGTTGTTCACAAGAGACCCACCTAACAACAAAAGACTCACATAGGTTGAAAGTGAAGGGATGGAAAAAAATCTTCCAAGCAAATGGAAAGCAAAAAAAAAAAAGCTGGGGTAGCAATACTCATATCTGATAAAATAGATTTCAAATTGAAGGCCATAACTAGAGACAAAGAAGGTCACTACATAATAATGAAAGGATATATCCAACAGGAAGATATAACCTCGATAAACATATATGCACCTAATATAGGAGCACCAAAATATATTAAAAATCTTCTGGAGGACTTCCAAGGAGAAATCGACAGCAATACAATCATAGTACGGGATCTCAACACCCCGTTGACATCACTGGATAGATCCTCTAGACAAAAAACTAGCAAGGAAACAGAGACTCTAAATGAAGCACTAGACCAAAGGGATTTAATAGATATCTACAGAGAATTACACCCCAAAACTACAGAATTCACATGTTTCTCAAGTGCACATGGGACATTCTCAAAGACAGACCACATGATAGGACACAAACTAAATCTCTACAAGTTCAAGAAGATTGAAATCATATCAAGCATCTTCTCAGATCACAATGGCATGAAACTAGAAATCAATTGCAACAAGAACATGCAAAGACATTTCAACACATGGAGGCTAAATAGCATGTTATTAAACAATGAATGGGTTACTGAGGAGATCAAGGAAGAAATTAAAAACTTCCTGGAAACCAATGAAAATGAACATACAACAACACAAAATCTATGGGATACAGCGAAAGCAGTTCTGACAGGGAAGTTCATAGCACTACAAGCCTACCTAAAGAAACAGGAAAAATTTCTAATTGACTGTCTAACCTCACAACTTAAAGAGTTAGAAAGCAAACAAAAAGAAAACCCCAACTCAAGTAGAAGAAGGGAAATCGTAAAGATCAGAGCAGAAATAAATGACATAGAGACAAAAAAAAACAATTAAAAGGATCAATGAAACAAAGAGCTGGTTTTTCAAAAAGATAACAAGATTGCTGGACCCTTAGCTAGACTCACTAAGAAACAGAGAGAGAACCCAAATACACAAAATCAGAAACAAAAGAGGAGAAGTAACAACCGACACCACAGAAATACAAAAGATTGTTAACAGCTACTATGAACAACTATAGGGCAACAAATTCGACAATCTAAGTGAAATAGACAAATTTCTAGAAACATACAGTCTCCCAAAACTGGACCGGGAAGAGATAGAAAACTTGAACAGACCAATAACAACGAAGGAAATTGAAGAGGTAATCAAGACTCTCCCAGCAAACAAAAGCCCAGGCCCAGATGGCTTCACGGGGGCGTTTTACTGAGCATTCAAAAAATAACTAACACCCATTCTCCACAAACTATTTCAAAAAATTCAAGAAGAAGGAAGACTTCCAAACACGTTCTATGAGGCCAGCATAATTCTAATTCCAAAACCAGAAAAAGACACTACAAAGAAAGAAAACTACAGGCCAATATCCCTGAAGAACATAGACGCCAAAATCCTGAACAAAATACTAGCAAATCGGATCCAGAAATACATCAAAAAAATTATCCACCATGACCAAGTGGGATTCATTCCAGGGATGCAAGGCTGGTACAATATTTGCAAATAAATAAATGTGATACACCACATAAACAAAATGAAGAATAAAAACCACATGATAATATCAATAGGTGCTGAAAAACCATTCGACAAAACCCAGCATCCATTTTTTATAAAAATGCTCAGCAATGTAGGAATAGAGGGATCATATCTCAACATAATAAAGGCCATATATGAAAGACCTACAGCCAACATCATACTCAATGGGCAGAAACTAAAAACATTTCCATTAAGAACAGGAACAAGACAGGGATGTCCACTCTTGCCACTCTTATTTAACATAGTACTGGATGTCTTAGCCACAGCAATCAGACATGAGGAAAAAATAAAAGGGATCCAAATTGGAAAGGAGAAAGTGAAACTGTCATTATTTGCAGATGACATGATATTATACATAGAAAACCCTAAAGACTCCATCAAATATCTACTAGACTTAATAACTGAATTTGGAAAAGTAGCAGGATACAAAATTAACGTCAAGAAACCGACGGCATTCTTATACACCAATGATGAACACACAGAAAGAGAAACTAAGAAAACAATCCCATTTACCATCGCGGCAAAAAAATTAAGATACCTAGGAATAAATTTAACCAAAGAAGTAAAGGACCTATTTGCAGAAAACTACAGGACATTGAAAAAAGAAATAGAGAAAGATATAAAATAGTGGAAGCACATACCTTGTTCATGGATTGGAAGAATTAACATCATTAAAATGTCCATACTACCCAAAGCAATCTATAGATTCAATGCAATCCCCATCAAAGTACCAATGACATATTTCACAGAACTAATACTTCAAAAGTTCATATGGAACCAAAAAAGTCCCAGAATAGCCACAGCAATTTTGAAAAAGAAAGACAAAGTAGGTGGGATCACAATACCAGATATCAGGTTATACTACAAAGCGGCTGTAATCAAAATAGCCTGGTACTGGCACAAGAACAGGCATATAGACCAGTGGAACAGAACAGACAACCCAGAAATGGACCCAAGGCAACATGCTCAATTAATATTTGACAAAGGTGGCAAGAGCATACAGTGGAGTAAAGACAGCCTCTTTAATAGATGGTGTTGGGAAAATTGGACAGCTACATGCAGAAAAAAGAAACTAGACCATCAACTTACACCATACACAAAAATAAACTCAAAATGGATAAAAGACTTAAATGTGACCCATGAATCCATAAAAATCCTAGAAGAAAATGTAGGCAACAAAATTTCGGACATCATACAGAGCAGAATTTTCACTGATACATCACCTAAGGCAACAGAAACAAAGGAAAAAATGAACACATGGGACTACATCAAACTAAAAAGCTTCTGCACAGCTAAAGATTCAATCATCAAAATGGAAAGGCAACCCACTGTATGGGAGAGCATAATTGACAATGATATATCAGATAAGGGGTTAATTTTCAATATATAGAGAGAGTGCACATACAACTCAACAAAAGGAAGACAAAGAACCCAATTAAAAAATGGACAGAGGAGCTGAATAGACACCTCTACAAAATGGACATACAAATGGCCAAGAGACATATGAAAAAATGCTCAACATCACTAATCATCAGAGAGATGCAACTTAAAACAACAATGAGGTATCACCTCACACCTGTCAGAATGGCCGCCATCAACAAATCATCAAACAGCAAGTGTTGGCAAGGGTGTGGAGAAAAGGGGACTCTAATACACTGCTGGTGGGAATGTAGACTGGTGCAGCCACTATGGGAAACACTATGGTGTTACCTCAAAAAATTAAAAATTGAACTGCCATTTGACCCAGTGATCCCGCTTCTAGGAATATACCCTAAGAAGCCTGAAACACCAATCAGAAAGAATATATGTACCCCCATGTTCATAGCAGCACTATTTACAATAGCTAAGATCTGGAAACAGCCCAAGTGTCCATCAGTAGATGAATGGATAAAAAAGCAGCGGTACATATACACAATGGAGTACTATGCATCTGTAAGAAAGGAAGATCTCTTATCCTTTGAGACGACATGGAGGGACCTGAAAGTATTATCCTAAGTGAAATAAGCCAAGCAGAAAAAGACAAATACCACATGATCTCACTTATATACGGAATATAATGAACATAACAGTCTGAGGAATACGGTAGACCCAGAAACATGGAAGTAGGGCACAGAATGACATCCCTCAGAAGAGGTTGTGGGTGGGTGGGAAGAGATAAACCACAGAACTTATATGCATGTATACATAACCAATAGATATGGACAACAAAGCCGGGGATGGGGCAGGTGTGGGGTGGGGAGGGGGGTGCCAATGGGGTAAAAAAGGAGAAACATCTGTAACAAAAAATAAATTAAAAAATTAAAAAAAAAAAAAAAAAGGCATGGGGTCCATGGGCAAAACAAGGATGGCCTCATTTACACAAGGGGTGTGCATCCCTTTTCTCACATGGCTCCTTGAGAACTGCCTGACACATAACAAGAAGCCTGTGAAGGAGTTGGGTGGCCACCCTGGTTGCCAGTCATGGGGATGGGGAGCTTCACCGTGTAAAGGGTGCCTGCAACCCCATTCTGCACAAGCCTTGAGCTATATTGTATGCAACAACAAGATGTTTGGTTTTTTAAAAATATTGCACCTTTTGTTCTATCACAATTTCATTATCCCTGGCTTAAAATAAATTTTCTAAAAAATAAATAAATAAATAAAAACAAAAAAAGAAAAAGGAGAGCCTGCCGATAAAGTGGTTTTCAAAGTCAGAATTTGAATTTGGGGGAACAGTTGCTCATCCACATAATCATAGTCCAGTTTCTCACTGTACCCAGGAGACCCTAAAAATTTCATTAATCTCCACAGTGGTGAAAAATGTAATGGTCAATACCCAGGTGAAAAAGGGACATCGATTGTCTCACTCCTTCTGATTCTACAAATAAGGTGGCTGTGGCCCAGACTGGTGGAAGAGGGTCCTCCTAGCAGGTCTCTGGTCCAGGATTCCTAGGTCTTCCTCAAACCAAGAATTCCAGAGTCATTGCAGGGCTGTTCCAGGTCCTTGGATGCCTTGAATAAAAATGGGAAACAGCCAGAATGACTATATATCCCAGTTTCCTGGGACACCTCAGTGTGCATCTATTGACCTTGCCAAATCATTAATAGCACCCCCGTTAGCTCTCGAAAGTGAATATTGGAAAAATATTTGGGCAATATATTAGTCATATAGTCACCCTACTAATGACAGAAACACTGATTCTATCTGGGTTTACACTACAAGAGATTCAAATTATTTAAGCCATTATAATAATCAGAAAGATCAATCACTGTAACTAAGAAAGTATATGAAATGCTCTGTTTCATGCATTCAACAAATATTTATAAGGCATAATACTTACTTAGCCTTGTGGTGAATATAAAGATGTATAAGACCATGTCTTTGCCCTTGTTATGAATTTAGCATAATTTATCCTAGCTCATAAGATGTCGTTGGTTCGTGTCTGTCCTTCCTGGCTGTCTGTGATGAAGCCTAAACTCCTCTGAATTTGTTTTCATGATTAGGCTTTAGCGTTTCCATATTTTTGTTCATGTGACCTGGTCTCTGCTGTGGCCATCCTGTTCTGTCTTGATATGGTGGGAATCCTCTAACATGCCCCTGATGATCTTTAAGTCTTGGGGAGACTTACCACCTCACCTTTAAAAAAAAAAAAAAAAAATTGGTAGAAGTTAGGGATTATTATTTTGTAAGATCAGGTTACAAAATCACTGACTTCCATCTTGGACTCCTGTCTTGCTCTCTCATTTGCTCATTCTGATGCAGCCAGCTGCTCTATGACGAGGCCCCTGTGGCAAGAAACCAAGGGAAATCTTTGGCCAAAGACAAGCAAGAAACAGGTCCTCAGTTCAACAGCCAATGAGAAACCGAGAGATCCTGCCAGTAATCCCATGTGAGCTTGGAAGCAGATCCCTCTTTAATCAAGCCTTCACGTGAGACTGCAGCCCAGCCGACACCTAGATGGCACCTTTTGGAGAGATCTAAAGGCAGAGACACCCAACGAAGTTGCACCAAGATTCCTGATGCACAGAAATTGTAAAACAGTAAATGTTTGTTTTAAGACATTCAGTTTTGAGATAGCTTTTAACATTGTAATAGATCGTTAATACACTTGATCCTTTGTCTCTTCCTTTACCAAAGTCTCCTCACTATCCCAGCCCTGACCTTATTCTAGTTCTCAAGCCAGTAAACAGGCAGCCCCGCTACTACTCTCTCCTTCAAAAAGAATGGAAATAGGCAAAGGAACTTGCATTGTACAGTAGACTACTGACCATATAACTCTTCCCTGTTTCCAGCAGCAAGGTTCTGGTGCCAGTTCCTGGGCTCAGTCCAGCCTCCAGGGCTGGTGGAACCATATAACAAGTGCCTAGACCATCTCTTTGAGTCCTTTTCTTTCCTAATTTACTTTAATAAAGAACTGGATCTTAAACTAGACTTCTCTGTTCTTTTTAGCATTCTTAAGACAGATGGATGGCCAAATATCTCACATGATCAGAGTTTCAAATTTAATAATTCCCAGCAGCCTTTTAATACTTTTTTCCTGAAGGTTATTAAGTAGTCAAGATGACTGTACAATCCTGCCCTGTCAAAAAAACAAAACCAAGTATGTTAGAAAGATACCATTGTTTTTATTCAGGAGTTAATGTTCTCTTAAATATAAATAAATAAACAAACCCAAGGGCATCCATAACAACAGAACTACAAAGAGACAGCACCTTAGGGAGAATACAAGCTAGAAAGGTGTAGATGTTTATAGTGTGAAAGCTTTAGTGTTGGCAGGTTTCATACTAAAGACTAGACTGACTTCTACGAGAAACAATACATCTTGTTCTTTTACAAGAACAATTCTCCAACCCTGTAAAAGTGTTTCTGTATCTATTAGCGTGTCATTCTGAAAAGCCTATGACAGAGGGAAAAGGCTGAAATCTCATCTCGCCCTGAACGCAGCTGTCTTCGAGATCAGAAAACAAAGATTTCTCTTTATGAGAGCATAAAGGATATAGCGTATATATTCTTCAGTAAGAGAAGACTTGTACCGAGGCAGAATAAGATTTTCTTTTGGGAAATGAATGTCTTTTACTTAACAATCATAAATAATTCTAAACACCCTATCGGGTTCATATCCCATATAAGGCTCAGACAAGTGCCATTTCGAGCCATAAGCAAGAACAAGAAGATTTATACTCTAAAAATAGGATAAAACAGAATGTTCCTCCCTTTACACTGTATCCCCATGGGATAACTAACGTGGTTGTGTCCTCAACAAAGAACTGTGATTATTATATAACCTTTATCAGACACAGTGTGCTTGTGTTTTGAGAACTCAGGAGGGGGATTGAGTGAGTTGCATAGTACTCAGCTTGAGTCCTCTTGAACTCAAGTCCAGTGGGCAGGGCAAAGCTGAGATAGCCACCACTGGGATGTGTGTCTACTTCTAAAACAGATATAGGTGGGCCCCTGGTCACAATATTTTTCAAGACCAGAGACTGGAAAGAAGCATTGGCAAAACATAACTGAGACTCAGAATGTTCCAAAGGTCCATCCTTAGGAAAATGAGGAAAGAAGCCAACTTAAAACATCCATCCTCTGAGAAACTGTCACTGTTCTCAGAGATTTAGATTTAGATTTCTGTTTGAAAAGATCAGCATGGTCAACAAAGAGGGTCTTTGATATTCTTTTAATGAGTTTTCTCCTACATCCCCCACCCAGACTAAGGCTTACTGTTCCTCTTATCATTCATTACCTTTGTGTTCTCAACCTACCCATCTCAAGCACATCCCCCCATGGCACACACACACACAGATGCTCACACACAAATGCCAAAGCCTGTTCTGGGTCCTTTATTCTTTCCATTCAAACCCAATCAAAATAAAATGTTCGCTCCACATGGAGACACAAAAGCATCAATTTATACCAGGTACTGGGAAGAATATGAGTCACTGCCTCCAATTCCCAGCTACCCAATCACATTGCAATTTTTATTCAGTAAATCTCTAAATAAGCCTTCCAGACAGGAAAGAGCAGTGACTCAGTTGATGAACTAAAATACTTAAGTCTATCTTAGACTTAGTCAGTGTATCCTTTGCACACTGACACAAAAGGCAGCCATGATTCCATTCCACGGCCTTCACTACTAGGTGGCACTTCCAAGTTCAGCCTTAAAAAGGTAAAAGCAAATCAGATACAGCTCAAACTCTGACTCAGCTACTGAAATTCCCATCAGAAAGATTCAAATATAGACCATACCTCTAAAGTAAACAATAATGCAACCTCTTAGAAAAACAAAGTGTCTGCTGAATTGTGTCCTCTCTAGAATTCATACATTGAAATCCTAACCTCCATACCTCAAAATGTGACATGTTTGGAGTTGGGGTCTTTATAGAGGTTATTAAGGTCTAATAAATATGACTGGTGTCCTTACGAGAAGAGAAAATTTTGACACAGACACTGTACAGAGGGAAGAGCATGTGAAGACATGGGAAAGTTGGCCACCTACAGGCCAAGGAGAGAGGCCTGGAACTCAACCTTCTTTTACTGTTAGAAGGAACCAACCCTGCCAATACCTTGGTTTTAGACTTCTGACCTCCAGAACTGTGAGATGATAAATTTCTGTTGTGTAAATCTCCCAGTCCACCATGGTATTTTGTAATTGCTGCCCTAGCAAACAAATACAATATCCATTTCCACATTAGGGAGCAGCATGTGTTGGGAATCAGATAAAACTTGGTTGGAATTGCAACGCCATCACTTCCTCACAGTGTTAACTTAGGCAAGGTACTTTACCCTTCTGAATCCAGTTTTTTAATCTGTAAAATGTGAATAATAATGCCTATCTCATAGAGCTGTTATGAAGATTAAAGGAGATAAAGTATGTGAAATGCTGGGCACATGCTAAGTGCTCAATAACAGTGACTCAGCATCAATGGCTTCACAAGTCTTTGAACTTGATAGAGCATAAATATATAAACAACAATGACATTAAGAAAATAATCTCTCTGAATGCTAGAAATGTCAATCTTTGTAGTTTATAAGCAGTTGAACATCAAGGGAGCACTAGTCATCGTGACTTGAAGGTACCTTGGATGAATTATGAATGGTTCTGCTGACAGCCTCGTAAGTTAAATATCATACTTCCAGAAATAAATGCAATGAACTCAGTAAGTTTTTACAACTTTTCTAAGATATGTTAAAAATTGAGAGATAGTGAGCCTTTAATTGCAAACCCATTTAGGTCCTAGCCATTGTTCCTTATTGGATTATGGTTTATGGTTTACTAGATGAAATCAGATTTCTCTTTAGCCTTCTCTACCAAAAATGGAAAATTCTTCTGCCCATCAGAGGAGTTTTTTTCCAAGACTTTTTTTTTTCTTTTTACCGTATGGATTTTCTGATGCTGCCCTCTTTTTATACTTGATCCAGTGCAAAAAAATGTCTGGGCACAAACTCTCTTCAAGTGAGACTACCAGTGGTAAGTGGCCAGTGTCCTGGTGTTCTGATCTGGGATTGCTGGGTCACATCCAGCAGAGAGGAAAGCACCAGGCCTAGTACAGTCTGTCATCACCCCAGATTTCTGGGTTAAGGTTGTCTTAGCTGGTTGTTCCAAACACCCCCTGTTCTTCTGGTTCCTGCTCTTCTTGAGGAGGATGTTTCTTTTTCTCTCTTTATGTCCCTTCACTCACTCATTCATTCACCGAAATCTGTGTTCACTCTGAGAATTAGACAAGGTGAAGCTCTACGGTCTCTGGAACACATCCCAATGCCAAAAGGGGTCCCAAACTGAGCATCTAAATCAGATCTGGGATGAATACCTGAAGGGATGCCTCTTTCCCTTCCTTCCCCTGAAGTCATATCTAATTCTGATTTTTACCTTTGGACCTGACTCTACAGTAATGGTGATTTCTTAACTAAGTATGGGTTTTTTATTGTTTTTGCTTTTTGACTTTTTTTTTTTTTAATCCTCACCCGAGGATATTTTTCCATTTATCTTCAGATAGAGTGGGAGGGAGGGGGAGAGAGAGAGAGAGAAACACTGATGTGAGAGAGACACACCCAATGGCTGCCTCCTGCACAACTCCAACCAGGGCCTGAGGTATGTGTCCTTGACCAGAATCGAACCTGAGACTCTTTGGGATGCTGGCCAATGCTTCCAACCCCTGAGCCAAACTGGCCAGGGCTGACTTTTGACTTCTTTAAAAAACTTTTCCAAAACATTTTTTATTATCATACCCTCTTACTGAATGTGAAGTAGGTAGGACAGAGAAATTAGAGAAGACTGATCTCCTTGAGGTTGCATGGCTTGCGCAAGGTTACATCACCAGGCCTGGGCCTCCCAGCAAGGTTCTCTGGTTGTCCCTCAGAATCACACAGCACCTACCCAAGGCAGTCACGGGACACTGCTGCATTCACATTGCCAGCCCTTATCTTGCTTATGGACCCTTCTACCCCCCAAGAAAGCATTCATTACCCTCATTACCTGCTCACCTATTACTCAGCGATCCCAGAATGAGTTTCTCTCACAACATCTTAATGACACAGTCGGATTTTGGAAGGACATTGTTGAGTCATTTGTAGCCAAAGTGTTATTTATAGCAATCTGCACAAACCAACTTTGATGTTAACTGAAATGACTTCCTTCTGGCACAAAATAAGTAGCAGGCTAATTGTTAGCAGTACCCTTTACAATGGCTCATTGAGTCCATATACATTGCTAATTGTCTCCTCCAAGTTTAACCATCTTTCTACCTTGGACATAATCAGTTCTTTGGCCTCTTCCAAATAGGTTAAATTTTATACAAACTCAGAGAGTGTTCTTTCCAATATAGTTTAAACTAATATTATACATTCTTGGCAAAGGATGGCTATGTGGAAAAAAGAAAATTTTGTAATATTTCCATCAGTGTATTGTCTCTATATGTTGTTTACAATTATCGTACGAACCTCCCTCTAGAGTTTCTCTCATTCCGCTTTGTGCATGGCTTCCTTTCCCTTCATATTATCCTCCTGTTCTCACTAAGTCTTATCTTTCCCATATACCAAACTGCTGTTGACATCCTGGAAGGCAGGACTTACTTCTTATTCTGGAGTTCACATCAAAGTGCCTTGTTGAGGTTTATTTGCCATAGCACAGGTTAAAATCAGCAACAATAGATCCTTGGCATTTTCTATATACTCTGAGTTCTAATTGCACATTGTCTTGCATTTTACCTTTGTATGATTGGATACACAGAGAAACCATAAGCCAAGACACTACCTTATCTTCTATTTATATTATACCCATTAGCCATCATTGAGTCAGTGCCCAAAGAATTGGGTTGAATCACTGTCTTTCTTATTCAGTATACCCAGTTTCCAGTATATAGAAAATAAAACTGCATGATTTTTTCCAAAGGTTTGAATGAAATCTTTCCACACACATGTCCATTTTCTTACTTTGTTTGTCCCTATATGCCAGAGTAAATAGTAGGTTTAAATTTTCTCTCACATTTAACTCTTACTAATAATAAATATCATTAAAATTCTTTTCTTTGAAATTAGGAGATTATAAATAAATACATATTTTACTTGAGATTTCGAACATAGCTAAATGTTTGAAACTCCCATTTCTAAATTTGAGCACAAATACTGTAAAAATTACTCAGTAACAAAGAGAAAAAAATCATTAAAATGAGTTTTTACTTTTAAAGTGGTTTAGATTAATGATTAAATGGAGGTAACACAAAATTTGTAGGATACTACATATGAAATGATATTAATTGTTCTGTAACACACAAACACACATATATGTGCTTGTAAATGCATGGGAAACACTTCTACTTTTCAAATTTTTTTCCTGAAATTTTACACTGACTGTTAACTACCTTTTACACACACACACACACACAAAATACTAATTAAGAAGTCACTAATCTCTTAATATAATTTTCAAGACCTCAGTTTTATCTATGTGGCCAAGGTTAGGTATCTCTGGGTCAGCATGAATGCTTTTTTTATGCCATATGGATTGTATTCCATTGAACACTGGTCTAGACCAGAGTAAACAAACATTTTTTTCTGTAAAGAGCTAGATTGTAAATATTTTAGACTCTGTGGATTCTTCTCCTTTGAACTATACAACTATGCAGATGTAGTTCAAATCAGCTAAAAATAAACAAATGGGCATAGTTACTTTCCAATAAAATTTTCTTTACAAAAATAGGCAACAGGCTGGATTTGACCCATGGATCATAATTTATCAACCCCTGGTCTTGATCAATAGTCTAGCCACTAGCCACATGGCTATTTAAATTTACATGAACTAAAATGGAATACAATTTAAAAATCAGTTTCTCCTCAATGGGGAAAAAAGGAGAAACATCTGTAACAAAAATAAAATAATATAAAAAAAATAAAAATAAAAATCAGTTTCTCAGTAGCACTGGCTGCCTTTCAAGTGCTCAGTGACCACAGGCGGCCAGTGGCTGCCATACTGGACAACACAAATAAGAAACACTTCATCACCACAGAACTCTTAAACTCACCTCTCAGGATACTCAAACTGCACTGGAATTATTTGGATAAGAGTGGAAAAGCCCTGGCCAGTTTGGCTCAGCCTTTAGAGCATCGGCCTGCGGACCAGAAAGACACAGGTTCGGTTTCCGTGAAGGGCACGTACCTCAGTTGCAGTTTGTCCCCAGCCCCGGTTGGGGTCATGTGGGTGGCAACCAATCGATGTGTCCCTCTCACATCGATGTTTCTCTCTCTCTCTCTCTCTCTCTCTCTCTCTCTCTCTCTTCCTCCCTCTCTTCCTCCTGCTCTATCTGAAGATAAATGCAAAAAAAAAAAAATGTCGTTGGGTGAGGATAAAGGAAAAAAAAGAGTGGAAAAAAAGGCATTTTATTCCCTAAACTGCTTAAACCAAGTCATTTTGACACTCACTCAATGTGAATGATTTATAATAGTATCAAGTGGTGTGAAAGCTTCATATTCTGCATAAAATTGCCAGGGTGCAATTTTAAGCAACATTTTAATTTTCACCAGAGATGAAGTGTTAAAAAACATGTTGAAATTTTATTTAGAAGATTTAAGAATGGAAAACCAAAACTATCTACACAATAAGGATTATGGGATTGGCTTTCATAGATTTTTTTTTTTTTTAATCTTAGAAAACTGAAGTCTAAAATACAATAATTTAAAATATACCCCAAAATAATGAGTGGAGATGGGGGGGGGGTGGAACCAGTAAATAGAAAGAAATCTGACATAATCATTCCTAAGAAATGTATCATTCAAAACTACCATCTGTGTCCATAAGTGTTTTAAATTAATTTTTCTTTATTGATTTTTAGAGAGAGAAAGGGAGAGGGGGAGAGAGAGAGAGAGAGAGAAACATCGATGAGAGAGAACATTGATTGGCCACCGCCTGCATGCCCCCACTGGGGATTGGGCCTACAACCTGGGCATGTACCCTGACCGGGAATCAAACCAGCAACCTCTTGGTGCATGGGTCAACACTCAACCACTGAGCCACACCGTCCAGGCTAGAAGTGTTTTAAAGGGAATGTTTCCAAATATTACTTCCCATTACTTCTATCCCAAAAGCTCACATTTATTTCCTTAAGAATCAGAGATAGATGCAAAATGGGACAGGGACACTTCCTTTTTTAAAATCATAAGCTATCAGAGTCTCCAAATGCTGATAAGGTGGCTTGTAAAACTACGCAGTACATGAAGATTCAGGGAAAGGACTTTAAGAGAAAATAGCACCATAGCATTTCCTACCTCCTTAGATTTTCATAAGCTTCCTTTTGTCCCCCCATACATTTCTTGGTGGTTTAGGTGGACACCCTACTGATTCCCCTTGTGTAAATTCCTTTTTTAAAAAAAATTTATTTATATTAGTGGCTGTCTCTGCCTCATTTGGGGTGTCAGTGCCAAGGAGGGGGGAGTGGTAGAATTGGGGGGTATCCTAGCCCTGGCCAATGGAAAGGAGGTGAGAGTGGGAGAACGGGCCCATTAGCAGTCGGAATGGTGGGGGGTGGTCCCCCCAGCTACCTCCCTCTTTTCCTACTGTCTGAGGGCTAGGGCTGTGGCTGCCCTATCTGCCCCCCACCCCTCCCCAACCCATGTGTAATTTCCTTTACAGAGAGCGAGTTCACATGCCAAGAAATCACAACAGCAGAACCAGTGGCCTGAGAGAAGCAGCCCGGTACATCAGCTCACCCAGTGGTAGTGTGTCCCCTCAGCAGCCCATTGGACAGGGAGTGTGTCCGTAGTTGGCCACAGCAGCTGCAATAAAGGTTTGTCTTCAAAAAAAAAAAACAATGACAGCAACTTCAGAAGGGAGGCTCCAGGGTCTGAGAGCAAGGCAGTTTGTTCTCGACGTTGAAGCTCACACCACAAGAGGTCTGAGAGAAACGTGTTCAGTTAAACCCGGCACAGGTGGGGCCGCCAATCTCAATCCAAACTGCATAATTGTATAATTAAAGATCAGAAGTGCCCAAAATAAATAGAACAACGTTAAGCAAGTCTTTAAAATACCAGTGTACAAATCAGTCCCTCTGATTTCAAAGAAACTTCGACAACTTCCAAGGGCATCATCTTGTGCAGATGACACACTGTAGTCTGACTGACCGGCTCGGGTATCAAAAGGCTGATGCGGCTCTATCGAGAATCCTAACCCTACATATCACAAGCTGGGAAACGTCGACAGCAGTCCGAATGTAACTGCAGTCGCATTCTCTATGTGACAGCCATCATCCATCATCAAGCCCCCTTTATTATCTGGCTCAGTTTCCTTTTATAAAAATGGTCAAGCCCGGCTGGTGTGGCTCAGTGACTGAGCGTCAACCCATGCACCAAGAGGTTGCCGGTTCGATTCCCAGTCAGGGCACATGCCTGGGTTGTGGGCCCAATCCCCAGTGGGGGCATGCAGGAGGCTGCCAATCGATGTTCTCTCTCATTGATGTTTCTCTCTCTCTCTCTCTAATCAACAAAGAAAAAAAAATTTTTTAATGGTCTAAGTGTGAGCCTTCTCATGGGAATTTTATCAGATTTGATGTGGTTTCTGAAGACATACTTTGAAGATCAAGGCAGTAAATTTCACATGACCAAGTAAAGAGCTGCATTTCTCTAAAGCAGTGCTTCTCAGATTTTAATGGGAGACACATCACCCCGAGATCCTGTTAAAATTCTGATCAGTAGGCCTGGGTGAGGCCTGAGATTCAGTATTTTTAACTAGTTTCTAGATGATGATAATGGTGATGATGATGGTCTGTGAACCACACGTTGAGTAGTGTGGGAGACCATCTGCATGGCATCCATCTTGTTAAAGTCTGCTCTACTGTCTCTGGCCCCAGGGCGGGGTCTCTCTGCATACAGTGTCTGCATTCTTCTAGATAATTATTTACTCTATTCTTTGCTTATCATTTGTTCCACCTGAGGTATTTACTGGAATTTGCTTCAGGTGGGATACTCATTAACTGTTTCACCTGTTTTTCCCCTAGATATTATGTGAACTCCCCCTGAATAAACGAGACTTGATCAGAATCTTGTCTTGTCTCCATTTCTCGTGTCTCTTGTCCCTCCTCATCCTCACTCCCCCTCTAAAGTCCTCGTTGCTCGACCTGCGGGACGGGTCAGAGTAGCAAGCTAAGTTGCAAGTAAATTGCCATGTTCAAAGAATGGTTTTCAGGCTTGGAGTTGATAGAGGGCATTATTTTTTAAATGCGTAATTAGAAAACATTAGAGTTCTGAGACTGGATCTAGGAGATTGTCTACCACAAACTCTTCATTTTTAAAGAATGCTGAAGGGACACAGAGTAGGGACAGATGCTGGGTCTGGCCTCCTTTAAATAGTCCCAATAGCACAGACCCCAAGTGCCGCGCAGCAGCCCAAGTGCGTGGGCTGTGCCAGGGGAGCAGAGGGGAGCCGAGAAGGGAGAGGAGAGGGAAGTGGGGACTTGTATTTCTCACACAGCTGCACAACTGAGCTAGACAAAGAGCATAGTCCATGACCTTAAGAACCATCGGAAAGAGTTGTTGGGTAGCTAGGTTCCAGTAACATTAGCCAGTCCACAAAAATTGTATCATTTCTATCCACTTCTCCTTGTAAACAATACTATCACCTCTGAAAACCCAGGTAAAGTGCTGTGCTCACTGTCTAGTGGGAGTTTTATTTCTCTCCACTACAAGGAAAGAAACAGATTTTCCATAGCTGCTACCCGCTCTTCTCTGCAATGTCAGGATCCAGCTGTGTTGGAAGATCAGAAAAGGGATGTTTAGACAGTGCATATACAACATATGGTTACTTTTATCATCCCTACATAGGTCTCCTTGTTTTTTAAATCCTTATGATCCTCTAGATATATATGTATATTTGGAGCATAATTTTCACCCAATGCGCAAGAAAACCAATAATGAGGTATTCAAATACTGGGTCCTCATTTTTTGTCTAGATGATATGCCAGTTTCTGAGAAAGGGATATTAAATATCTCTCACTATGAATATAGATTTTCAATGTATTCTTTTGCTTTATTTATATTTCAGAGCTATGATGAAAATTATAAATTGCTTTATGATTCTTCTATCTTCTTGGTAGGTGTTTTATTAATGTATGCATCTTTTTTTTTTTTTTTTTCTTTTTCAATGCTTTTACCCTTGAATTATATTTTGTCATTTTAACATTGTTACTCCTGGTTTCTTTTTATTAACATTTGCTTGGCATATAATTTTCCTTCCCTTTATTTTCAAACGTTCTGCATCATTTGGTTTTATATTTGCCTCTTGAAAACAGCTCATAACTGCATTTTAAAATTCAATTCTGAGAGTCTGTGTCATTCACACAGATTGTGATTCCTGACATGTTTTCCTTTCTGCTATCATGTTTTGGTTTTCTGTATCTTTTTTACCCCTGCTCTCTTGTTGGTAAAATTTTCTTTGTTCCATTTTTTTCCTCTAATTATTTGCACATTATGTATACTGCTGCTCTTCTTTAAATAGCCACCTTTAAATTTTTAACACGCATCTTTAAGCATATTTTCTAAGCCAAAAATTCATTTCTTTGTTTACCCAAGAAATAGTCAATGCCCACCAGAATATAAATTGCATGACATTATTGTCCATTTCCTATTCTACCCTATGTGAGTCACTGTCCAGGTGTTCTGTAGAATAGGAAATGGACAATAATGTCATGCAATTTATATTCTGGTGGGAGTGGAAAGGCAATAAGAACAATAAAACTATCTGTGGTATTTTACAGGACAGCAAAGAGGCCAGTGTGGTTGGAGTGGTGTGAGAGAGAAGGGCAATGGGACATGAGGTCAGTGAGGTTATCAGGGTCAAGTTACATAAGATGGCATGCGTCAGAGTGAGGACCTTAGCCTTTGCACTGAGTGAGTTGGGAGGCATTGAAGGGTTTTGATCAAAGGAGAGAAGCACTCTGACATGGGTTTAAGTAGGGTCACTCTGGATCAGTGGTATGCTTTTCAAATGAAGAAAAGCATAGACAGAAGCAGGAGGCTATTGTGAAAATCAAGTGAAATATAATGGTGGCTTGGATCAGTGTAGTGGCAGGGGTTGGTGAATAGTGATCAAATTCTGGATGTATTTTGGAAGCAGAGCCAAAAATAAAGTTTGCTGGAAAACCAGTTTGTGGTATGAGCAAAAGAGATGACAAAGAGTCTCTCTGTGACCTAACTCAAGTCGGGCTTCTCTGAAACATCAAGGCTCCAACCTTAGGCTCTGTAATGTCCATTCAGTCCAGTTTTAGCAAGACAACTTCTGGGTCAGTTTAGCAAAAAATATGATCAAGTTCTTCATCCCTTATCCTTGAGATTTGTTATGGGCTGAAAGTTTGTGTTCCTTCCAATATTCATATGTTGAAATCTAATCCCCAATGTCATGGTATTAGGAGATGGGGCCTTTGGGGTATAATAAAGACATGAAGGTGAAGCCGTCATGAATGAGATTCATGATTCATGACTTTATAAGCATCGTGAGAGAGTTCGCTTCCTCTTTCTCTTGCCTTTCCACCATGTGAGGATACAAGAAGTTGGCAATCTACAACCCCAAAGAGTGCTCTCGGAAAAAAATGACCACTGTGCCATCGTGATCTCAGACTTCCAGCCTCCAGAACTGAAAGAAATAAAATTTAGTTGTTTATAAGCCACCCAGTCTGTGGTACTTTGTTACAGAAACCCGAACTAAAACAATATCTTATCACCCTGGCCTGACTTGAGCAACAATTCTGTTGAACTAGTCTACCAGGAATCCTAGTCTGGATGCTGCTTCTAGTAATTTTGTATCTACTAACCTCCCACCCTGCTGCTTGGCTCTAAGTTCCTACTTTTTCTTGTTGTGTTCAGAATTGAGCCCAATCTCTCTCCCCTACAGCAAACCCCATTATAGTAGTCCCCTGAGTAAAGTCTGCTCACCATCTTTAACAAATGTCTGAATAATTGTTTTCATTGTTGTTGTTTGGTTAATCTCTTCCCATGCTATCCACCCCCCTTCCATCTGAGATCTGTCATTCTGTTCTATATATCAATGTCTCTGGACTTATTTTGTTTTTTAATACATGGCTTTTATTGCATCTTTAAGATATCACATAGAAGTCTGAGGAACCATCCAGAATCTTGCTGTTTCTATAGCTGGACAACTTAGAGCTTATTTATCAACTTGCTGAATGTTTCTTTTTCAGAAACATGTATACCATCCAAAAATTTTCTGATACTCTTGTTTTTTAACTGTTGTGGCTTGCTGAATAAAAGCAGCAGAATTTGATACAAGTTCAATGCCATTTCCTTGGAGAATAAACTCATGTTTCTGGGCCTGCAATAATGAACAAGCAACACCTGACCTTACTTGAACCCTGCAGATTTATTTTTCACCCAAGAAATTTTTTATTTCAACAAGAGAACCATTTTTCCTGAATAACAGCGTTGATGGGAAAGTGAGCATACACAGACCTCATCTTGTAACGGAAGCCCAGTGTGACATCCTTGATCACGTTCTGTACATGACTGCGAACAGTAGCCAGGTCCTTCCTATTTCCCCACCATTTGTCAACCTGGAGCCTCTTCTTTTTCTTTCCAAGGAGACTGAGTTCTACATTGCTGTGGTTGTCGTCCCTCCACAGAGTGCCTCTAGGGTCCTTCACAATAACTGTGCATCCCTTCAGAGTGGTGTCGACATTTTCTGGAATGTTGACAGTCTGATTGCTGAAAATGGTCTTTATCCTCACAAGAGATGTGGCAAAGAGAGAACCTCCCAGTAATTTCTTTCTTTAATACGAATAACACTAGAATGTTTCATTTGAATGGCTGAATGACTGGATTTGCCATTAAAAGCAGAAAGAACTTGTTACAGAGCAGGTCGGGAAATAACAAGTTTGAAATATGTTAAATTTGAGGTACTTACTCCACACCTAAGCGAGAAGGAAAGTGAGCAGTCATAGAGAAGGGTATGCAAGAGATAAAGACTCAGGAGTTCTCAGTACAGGGATGGTATTTCATGACACAAACTCGGATGCACGTATCAAGGCAAGCAGAGCAAGAAAAGAGAAGGTGCAGCTTACTTATTGGCACTGAGCAGGTTGGAAGAACCCAAACATGTCCACTCACATGAGACTCTCTCCTGCCACACAGAAGCAGGGGCTGAACCATAGTTGCCACGGGACCTTGGGTCTGAAGAACTCTGGGGTGGAGAATTAGTAGATCAGCATGGATTTATGTTCAAATGGAGCTTTTGAATACCTCTACTTGGCTATAGCATTGAGCTAGAGTGAGATCAAAACATTATTTCTTGAAATAAATAGAATGCAGATTTTTCCATATAAAGCTATTGCCATGACAAGAGATTCTGTTCCACAGAGAGGAAACAGAGTTAGCAGTCCTGTTTGGGATTTATATAACTGTTTGCATTTTGAGAGTTCTCACAGACATAATATTATTAAATCCTAATGGTCAACTTCTGATAAGAAGGCTGAGGTTCTGAATGGCCAAGGAAGTCATTGTCACACAGATAATAAGTGAGCGTCTCTCTATATGATGTTGTCTTTTTTGGCTAGCGGTGCGATGGAACTGACCCCAGACACCCATAGGGCTTGCACTGAAAGTCATTTTGCCAGAAGTGCAGATGAACCTCACACTCAGACATTCTATTTCCTTAATGATTAAGGGGACATGTTCTCTAGATAACCGCAGAGCCGGAGACACACACTGTGGCCACTGAACTAAGCAAAATTAACTGGCCCGTGGGAGGGTCAGAGCGCGGTCTCTGCAGGGTGCTCTCTCCAGCTGAGCTCATCAGCCTGGGGAGCCTTCTAATTCTAATTAAAATGAGAGAGGGGGCATTTTTCTTGCTTGTTGTCCATTCCACACAGAATGTAGAAACCATTTCACCGTGTATCATGCCGACTCTGATTAGAGGGCGTGTTGGTTCTGTTGAAACACAGCTCCGGGGTTTATTAGAACAGTAATGAAACAGAAGGGAGTCAGGCATGTCCGAAAGGAGAGACAACTCAACAGGAACATTTCTGTGCAGACACACAGACTTTATTCAGGACTGTGTTTTTCTTGTCTTCTCCAGACTTATAGTAATTGCTAATATGCAATCAGGAGTTTAGTTATTTTCACACGCTCATATTAAGAGGCAGAAAATTCATAAATATTTACCAGATTGTTGCATGTGACATGTAATTTCTTCTCTCCCCATAAATTATAAAATGTGTTCACATTTTATACATCACTGGGCGGGGAGGGGCGGGGGGAACAAGTGCAGGAAGACAATGAACAAAACGGGCAATTGAAATGGCTGGCCCCACTTTGGTGACCTCCCTGACTCTTTTCCCCCACAAAACCCCACTGGAGAGAAAGAGATTCTCAAAGTTCCGAAAGGCAGTAAGCTAAATAAAATATCCACATTCCAAGATGGAGCTGACTAATCCAGGCAGCTTCCTAACTTGGAGTTCTCACAACTAAAAAGGTCCAAAGAATTAACCATTAAATACTGTTTCTTAACATGAGCTTGTAAACTGGACATAATGTCACATTTTCCAGTTTCCCTTCTAATACTCAAGTCCTCACATTCATTTCCTCTCCTTCTCAGTTCTAATGCCCCACATCTCAGACTCAATGAGAAAATAAAAATAATCTCAATAAGAACTAACTATAAAATAATGACTAAAATCTTAGACAATTAAGAATGCATTGCCTAGACAGCACATCAGAAGAGATTAAAGGAACAGAAAATTGGTTAAAAACTGGTAAACCCCTGTTCCAACCTGTCCTGCAAACATGTATTATCTATCCCACAACGTGTTTTAAAAATTTTAGTTGATTACCAAAATTTACAAATTAGATTTCCTACAAATTAGGTTTTATGGCTCAACCTTTAAAATTCAGAAAATCTGTTGATTCTCTTGGGTTTCCACATTGCCGCAGTCCCTGTGACTCCCTATTGTCTTTACACTCAGTGTATTTCACTTTATAATTCATTGAGGTTACAGTCTCTTTCCAAATGCAACCCCTTTTCAAATGCACACCCTTTGATAACAGAAGAACCTCTAAGACATATTGTAAAATCACAGTTTCTTGTTCTGTTTAATTATTCATTGATTAATTCCAACAACAGTATGCCCTAGGCAAACCACGGAGGCTATAAAAATGATGAACACCTTTGAGGATACTATTTTATACATCTAGTGCACTAGCTAACATCAAAAATCTGACAGCCCAACATGCTAACAAGGATGCAGAGCAACAGGGAACTCTCACTCACTCCTGGTGGAAATTCCAAAGGTTACCATCACTTTGGAAGACAGTTTGGGAGTTACTTTTTGTCCCTCCAACATTTGTGCATTGAAACCCTCCTCTCCCTCAATGTGATATTATTAGGAGGTGGGGCTTTGGGAGGCAATTAAGAGTAGATGAGGTCATGTGGATGGACTCCTCATGAATAAGGTTAGTACCCTTATAAGAGTCACAAGAGAGCTTGCCCCTCTCTGCTTTCTGCCATGTGAAAATATATGAGTAGTTAGCAATACAATTCCGAAGAGGGCTCTCAGCAGAACCAGATCCTGCTGGCTCCCTGATCTCCAACTTCAGCCTCCAGATTGTGAATTTCTGTACCCCATATGGTACTTTGTTATAGCAGCCTGCTGATTAAGATATTTGCAATTTCTGTGGCAGCTTTATTCATAATTGCAAAAACTAAAAGCAACCTACATGTCCTTCAATATGGAAGTAGATAAAAAAATGTGGTACACAAATAACATGGAATATTATTCAGTGATAAAAAGGAAAAAGCTATTAATTCACATAACATGAATGAATCTTAAATGCATTTTATTTTGTCAAAAAAAAATAAAAATAAACTAGTCCAAGGGGGTATATATGCATGACATTGTAGAAAAGTAAAAACTCTGAAGGACAGAAGGCAGATCAGTGTTTGCCAGGTGTTTGAAGAGACGGGTGTTTTCACTAGCGGAAGCACAGGGTACTTTCTAGGGTCATGTAACTAACCTATATGGTACAATAATGGCAGCTGCAGATGCTACGCATTGTCAAACCCATAAACTTTACAGCACAAAGGATGAATTTAGTGTAAGCAAATTTAAAAAATGATTTAGGAGGTCAGGACATGACAGGATAGAATGGAGATAAAAAAAAACTCTAACGTATTGCAAATGTGTGAAATAAGGTCACGGTAAGGGATGAGGAAACAGGTGCTGGCCTAAATAACTTTGGGAATGAATGGAAGTCCTAAGACTAAAGGCAAAAGGAACTGACAAAAGTATGGTACTCAAGTTGATAAAGTTTTTTGCCACAGGAGAGAACGGGTTAACAATCTTGAAACCATGATACCTGCATACTAGCACTGAACAATTAAGTAAATGAACAACAGATGGTGAGAGCCAGGTTTCTCAGTACTGGAGCTGGAGGTTACAGGCAAGCCAGGAAGGCTAGAATGAGCAGTGGAGTAATGGACTGGAGTCTGAGACATCATTATGAACTCATGTTTAGCTTAGTATAGCTACAGATGGATACATCTAGAAATATTTATACGTGTGTGTATACACAGATTAGTTTGCACACATATATTTTCTTGCTGTCTCAGCTGAGAGCCAAAAAGCAATGACAACTCAGTCACATGAGCACACCTTGCACCACATTCAACACAAGAAACGAGGGCTCCTGGGAGAAATGGTTGATTCTAGGGCAGGGGCAGGGATTATACAGGATGAGCCAGAAAGTGCTAAGAAACAAACAAACAAAATACATGGAGCATGTAAAAGAGAAACAGAAACTAACCTGAAAGGACCCCCAATGGCCCAAATTGGGACAATTTGAGCACCAAAATAAATAATGTAGTATTGGCTTAGAACACAGATAAGTGTTAATGAATCGATACTGATATAAATGATTGCCTAAATAAATAAAAAGGGAAAAAGAGACAAATCTTCCCCCACACAGAAAAATTCCAAATAATTTGTGTAGATACTCCCCCATTGAGGAGTTGAGGGAATACAGACATGGTATTTGTCTTCATAGAGCTTAGAGTTTGGTCAGGAAAACCATGCTATAAGAGAATGGTTTGAGAATCATTTCGTGACTTCCTTCCAACAAGTAAAGAATGGAAAGTGGGAGAGAAAAAGGTACAGTGAAGAATCTGGTAAATACTGTCTGAGCCAGGTGATGAAGGTTGATATCACCAGTGATAAGTCATGTTGATAGCATGTAATTTGTCCCCTTAATATAATGTGATGAGAATGTCACTTCACCTCTGCTGTCTTCCTCCCAAAAATCAATAACTCTTATCTGACCACTAGAAAAACATCAGACAAAGCCAAAATGAGGGAATTTCTACAAAACACCTGACTAGTACTCCTCAAAACTGCCAAGGTTCCGAGAAACAAGGAAAGTCAGAAACTATCACAGACCAGAGGAGGCTCAAGAGGCATAATGACCACATGTGATGTCATGTCCTGGACTGGAACCCAGAACAGAACACAAGCATTAAGGAAGACTTGTAAAATCTGAATAATGTCTACAGTTTTATTAGTAACACGTGCCAATGTTGATTCTTTATTTGTGACAAATGTACTATAGTAATGTAAGATAATAACATTATCTCTGTACTAGCTTTGCAAATCTATCTCTGTATTATCTATAAATCTAAAACCATTCTAAAATGAAAAGTTTTAAAGCAAATAGACAAGAGAAATCTTGAGGAGCTTCCCAGTGTAGAGGGGACATGTTCCCTTGGCTTAGAACATACACTCCTGGCCAACCCCAATTCTCCTTGAGATCTCAGCCCAAGTGGGACTTCCTCAAAACTGTTCCAAATCCCTAAATCAGGTCCTCTCTTTGTTACTTCTCCTTGCATCTTCCTTATTATTCCCAGCAATTATGTCACTGATTTTATTTAGTCTATTTTCCTGACCATACTCTAAGCTCCATGAGGACATATATCATGTCTGTATTGCTTTCCACTGCATTCGCAACATTTTGCAGATAGTTGATGCACAATATATAGTTTTAGAAAGGAGGGAGGGGGGGAAGGAGAGGGTGGAGGGAAATGAGAGGAAAAGAGAAGGAGAGAAGGCAGAAAGGACGGATGTGCATGACAACAGAGCTAGAATCACAGGATGAGGAAGTGAATGGGACTGAGTAGTGAACAGAGGACACAGAGGGTTTTTAGGGTACCATAAATTCTCCAGTTATAACAAGCACACCAGTCTGGTGGCGGGCGTTGATAGTGGAGAAGACTGGGGTGTGTGAGGTCAGCAGGTGTATGGGAACGCTCTGTTTTTCTGTGAACCTAAAACTGCTCTAGAAAATAAAGTCTATTAAAAAAATACAGTCAGCCCAGCTGGTGTGGCTCAATGGTTGAGCATCGACCCATGCACCAAGAGGTCGCCAGTTTGATTCCCAGTCGGGGCACATGCCCAGGTTGTGGGCCCGATCCCCTGTGGGCGGCGTGCAAGAGGCAGCCAATCAATGTTCTCCCTCATCGATGTTTCTACCTCTCTCTCCCTCTCTCTCTAAAATCAATAAAGAAAAAAAATTAATAAAAAAGACAGTCACCTTTCCAAAATATAAAGTACATGTTTCATAATATTTATACAAATAAACATATGCATTTAACATTTATAGACATGTACACAGAAAACATTTTACAAACATACATAAAACATGTACAAAATCTCCTTTCCAAAAGCTTCCTATTGGACAGGATTTATTTTGCTTCTTTGTTGTCATTTTCTTTTGTTTACTTTTTACCCTCTAAAAAACTGCAAACTCCAGGTCCAATGCTCTGAGGGAATAGTTAGCCTGAAATGCAATCTTTTATTTCAAACATGCCTATTTTTTAATATGTTGCCAATCACTTTACATATTTTCTATGTTTCTCGAAATCCATATTTTATACCACCTTGCAATTAGATCTTCAGCAGATACAGTTCAACAACATTCGGGGGCAGGAAGGGACGCACTGACGCGTAGGCGATAAAAATTCACAGTAAAGCCACAGATGTAGCAGAGTGAGAATTACCGCACCAGCAGGAACTGGAGATAAAAGAGGATTACACATGATGAAATGCAGTAATTGACTAGAAGTCACTGAAAAATACCAGATGGATGTCGCTGCTCTATATAATTCTAATGCACCTGTAGACTTTATTGAGCATCGCTAGAGGTTCACTTTTAGTATTGTCTTGAGTGTAATTGAAGTTTATTGATACGCTATTATCGCCCAGTTTAGATGTGACCATAAAAAAATACAGTTTGATATACTTGTGTCTCCATAGAAATCTTGGGCTTTGCTGCTTAAAATAAAAGTTCATGGTAATAATTGCCATAATATTTATTCCTCTTCCTCCATTAGGGCTTTACATCGAATATGGACAGTAACTGCTCTAGATAGCATTGAAATTGCAGGGATATCTTCAGGAGTGATTGGTGTATAAAAGATCAGACACGCAATTTTGGATACTACCAAGGGAGACTTACAAAGGATTTTTATGTCGAAAGTAAAAGAAAACAAATTTATATGCTGAAATGAGTTGCCATAGGTGGTGCAGTTCCCTATCAGTTATCATAGATTTATTTCCCATTTCGTTTTCAACATAGGAAGGGGACCAAAATAACTGTCTGTCTGAGCTGGAATATTCATCCTGCAAACACAGGAGCCTCAGATAGCAACAAAAGACTTCCCAGTAGTACAAGCAAGGGCCATTTCCCTGCACAACAAACATTTTAAATTAAGCTGGACATAATGGCTGTGAAAACGATTGCTTCTCAGAGCAGACAAGAACACTTTTTGTGGAAATTCCAGGTACAGATCGAATCTTATCACTGACAAGTTAGTATAAACCGATAAGAAGCTGCTCTAAGGCCCAAGTCAAAGGGCCATGCGACTTGATTATATTTTCAGAGGCTGAAAATCAAATTCCATGGTAACAATTTAATTTTGAACTCTGGTGAGCTGTGTGGAGGACAGCCAGGGATGGAGCGTGTGGCCCAGCCATCGGAACCATGGAGTGTGTGGCCCAGCCATCGAAACCAGAGACTTCTCAGAGGAAACAGAGACAAGGAAGGTAAACCCAGGCTGAGGAAGGCCCCTTTCATTTTCCCCACCCCTCTCCTCTCTCTCACTCACAGTCACATACTCTATTCCCACGGGCACACCCCACAGGTCCCGCCCCAGGCACACTTTCTTCCATAGGCTGCCAACGTTGAGAGCAATGGGCTTGTGTGGCTCAAGTCAGGTACCCTCGGCCTATATTCCCACCCCTGGGCAGTGTGTCTCACATTGGTCCACGGACAAGCTGTATGGGAATATCCTGGAGTACTGGTTAAAAGTTCAGAGTCCTGAGCCCCACACCGGACCTAGAGAATCCGAATCTCAGGAATCTACAGAATCTTTGCACTTTTAATAAGTTCCCAGGGGAACCTCATTTTCAGAAAAGTGTAAGAAGTACTGACGTAGAGTTTGCAAACACCTGCTTCTAGACAGAAAGGAAATCCAGTATAGGGAAGAGCAGGTACAACATTATAAGAAGGAAAACTCTTCTAGACGTACAGTGCCTGACCCTATTTGGCAGGTAAGTAGGCCCTCCATATGTCGAATGCATTCATGAATAAATGAATGAAAAAATTCAAATGAATAAAAGATTCACTCCTTTTTGTGGTTATGAATGTATTTTCATAAACGACATCAAATATATTGCACCTACTTCTTAACTATCTGGGGGAAAATAAATTCAGAATTGTAAGCAGTGTGCTATTCTAAGAACAGAATAATCACAGGTTGGCCCAGAAACTCAGCAGAGCTGGCTGGATTGAAACAACCAGCAAGAGCGTGGTCAGAGGGATGCGGGAGAGACTGGCTGAGGCCTTGAGCAACTCAGCAGGCCTGGGGCTGTTTGCGCACAGTGACAATGACAGCAACTCCCAGGGGGGACCATGTCTTCTCTCTTTGTTTTCTACCCACTGATAGAAACAAGACTTCATTATGAAACAAGACTCATATCCTTGGGCACAAGCATTACACGGAGAACAACCACAAGCCATATGCCGTTACTATTATTGCTGTGCACTAGCACACCTTTCCCATCTGGCATATCTGTCTCCTTTTCCTGTTTACCCTCCTCTTCCCGTAGGTACATTTTCAACATGTCATCTGGGTTTCAGTTTGGGACCAGAGGCTAACAAACACCAGATTTGTTTTTGTTTCTGTTTTCCCCTTAAGAATCAGAGCACATTCATTCAACAAAAGGGGCTGATTCTCTGTTAGGCTCTGGAGGCACCAAATTGTGTGAAGCACAGTCCATGCCCTCAAGGGGTCCTTCCTAGTCAAGGGAACTGTTAGGGGCTGAATTGTATGCCCCTAAAATTCATATGTTGAAATCCTAACCCCCAGTACCTCAGAATATATTTGGCGATATGGTATTTAAAGAGATTTTTTAGTTAAAATAAGGTCTTGAGGGTGGGCTTCCATTCAATATGACAGGTGTCCTTATAAGAAAAAGAAATTTGAACACAGACATGCACAGAAGGAAGACCATGTGAAGACACAGGTAGATGGCAGCCTTCTACAAGCCAAGAAACACCCCTTAGGCCATGTTCATCTCAAACTTCTAGCCTCCAGAACTCTGAGGATATGACTGTGTGCTGTTTAAGCCATGTCTGTCTATGGTACCTTGTTACAGCAGCCATCGCAAACTCATACAGGAAATAGCACAAACTCAAGAAACAGAGAGGCTTTTCTTTCATTCCCAACTTCTACTAGCTTAGCAAAGGCCTAAATAAAGAATTGTGCCTTCTTCCTCCTGTGGCCCATTCTGAAAACACCAGAGCGCTCTGTGTAACACCCAAAGGCTTTCAGGGACCGGTTCACCGTCTTAACCAAACCCAAACCTTCAGCTTCGCCTCTGTGAAGCTGGAATTCGAAGTGCTGATTCACTACTGGGTTTGCTCCTTGGATCCTTCTGGGGAGAGGCATTGCTCTTTGCAAACAAGGTTATGAAGAAAAGGCAGAATCTTAGCTGGTGTCCCTACTGTTGATGGTGGCACATGGCATTCCTAGCCTTGGCTGGTGTGAATAGTTTGACACACACATCACGACTATCACAAAAATAAATCTGAAGTACGACTTACTAATGGGGTACTTGGGAGACGAACATCACGTCTGTGAGCTTCAGACCTGACTAAGGGTGTGACTAAAGGAGAAGCCAGTGTGGTTATGCAGACTGCCTTCGCCATAGAAGCATGTCGGATGGGAGCCTAGGACCGCCTTTGGTCAAGTCACTCAGGCAAGGAGCCTGTGCAGTAGTTCGTTCTGGGTTCAGACAAACCCAGGCTCAGATATGCTTGGGAAGAACACCTAATATCTCTGACCCTTACATGTCCTGGTTTGTAAAATGCCACTGTGAAGAGGACCTGGAGAGTTCAGACCTTCAGAATCTCAAAGAAGAGAGCCGAAAAATCACTTCGCGTTGTATTCATTTAATACAGCTGTTGGAACAAAGTACCACAGACTGAGTTGGCTAACACAAGAGAAATGTATTCTCTCACTGTTCTGCAGGCCACAAGTATGGAAACAAGGTGTCAGCAGAGTCACACTCTCTCTGAAACTCTGGGCGGAAATCTCCCTGGTTCTGCTAGGGCCACAGTCCTGGTGTTCCTTGGCTCACAGCCACATCCCTCCAATCCCTGCCACCATCATCACCTGGCACTCTTCCTGCCTATTGTCACACCATCTTCATATAAGGACACCAGTCAGATCCGACTGAGTACCCATTCTACTCCAATGACCTCATCTTAATTAATTACATTTGCAACAACCCTGTGTCCAAATAAGGTCATATTCTGAGATACTGGAGATCAGGACTTAACATATACTTTTGGAGGACACAATTCAGTCTGCAGCGGCTTGTTTTAAACATACCCAGTATGATGAGGCAGCAAGAGAAACTGGGCCCTCGGCGAAACAGTCACTTCAAGCCCAAGTTTTCCTGACTCACATATACAGCAGGTGTCACAGGCTACTGGGAAGATTGTGGAACATCACCTGAGACAGCAGCAACACTGAGCTGAACCCATGCTGCATTTCATTGCTTTCTGGTTGTTCTTCTACAAACAAGTTAATTTAGCATCTCCCTGCATTTTGGACTGATTGTCTGGGGCAATAGAAATGCCTCCCTTTCCGGAGTAACTGGCTGCTTCATTTCATGGCCAGGACAGCAGTGGGCACCACCCATCTGACTCAGTACCTGTACTAACTTCTAGTTTTGAATTAAAAACTAAAAACTAATGAGAACTATTTCAAAACATCATTCTATACGTGGTCTGTCCTAAAGCATAATAGCTGTTCCATGTATTATTTCATTTAACCATCAGACATTTCCATCCAGGGACAGAGGAAGTAAAGTAATATATCCTGCCAAAATTTATATTTTCTAGAAATACTGGTAGAAATTCTAAATATACATTTAGAAATGAAGAAACATGCTGGAAAAGCACAAAAGAAGAGTCATCCTGTTTGCAATAAACCACACTAAAAACTGAAATGGTCTTCAGTCACACCTTCCCTTCACAACATTAGTGCCAATTAACTGTATGAACTTCCCTCTTACTCAAGATAAGTCAGAACCTACTTTGGGTACTTGGAGTCAAGGCTAATAATCCCTAAACATCAGCAGCAATGGCATCAGCCTTTGGATAGCAAGTGGTGGGCTAGCTAGTTAAGACTTAGAAATGGGGGGGGGGGGGTAAAGTGGGCCCACCCAGACAGCAGGACCCACAGTCACCAAAAACAGAATCTTGGAGACCAAAATTCATGTTCCTGGTCCCAAATGCATGGCTCTGCTAGTTGCCATTCTTAAAAATTGTCAAAGGATGTAGAACATGATCGTAATAAAATTATCATTGTTATTATAATCATTTATACCTCTCTTCAGCATCAATTTGTTGCTTAAGGCATGTATTTATTCAATTAGTATTATGGGGCACCTATTATTTTTCAGGGACTGTCATTTGCAAATTTCTCCATTCATCCTGAGGGCAGTGTTATGAAGCACTCAGTACCAGGCACCACGATCTGTGCTGCATGTGTTTTGGGGGTTCGAAGGCATGGCTCCTGTGCTTGTGGGGCTCACAGTCTGTGGGGGAAAGAGGCTTTCCTGCTTCTTATTTCCATGAGAAAACCCTAGGTACCCCAGGCCTCCTGCCCCACTACTAACCCCTCCTCACATGGCGGGATGACTTCCCTGGCTGGTTTGGTTCACAGTCTCCATTGTGTAAAGGTAAATTTTCAAAGATTCAGTGCAGGTGGAGAAATCAGGGTCTGCCTTTTCTCTGTCACCTAGACAGGGTCAAGTGTGAATGCTGTGAGGACTTTCTCCCAAGAGGGATTCCCAAGGGCTAGGCAGGGACAAGGAAGAGGCTCTCCCGTCTGAGTTCAGACATTAACCAGCACCTTCCAGTCTGACACCCTGGCCTCCATCAGTGACAGGATGATACTTCCATTTCCCCGTCTTGACTCTTTCCATCGGATTTTTCAACCAATCCAAAATGTAAATGGACGAGAGATGTGTGTACCAGGTTCCCTCAAAAATACCCAGAGTCTGAATAGAAGAGACTCAAGGGGAAAAAGTAGGCCAGCACCTTATAATATATAGTAGACCCTTGAAAACTACAAGTTTGAACTGCACAGTCCATTTATATGCTACTTTCCTTTTTTTTATTGAGTTTAGAGAAAGAGGAAGAGAGCAGAAGAGAGACAGAGAGAGAGAGATCAATGAGAGAGAATATCGATTGGCTGCCTCCTGCATGTCCCCCACTGGAGATTGGGTCCACCACCTGGGCATGTTCCCTGACTGGGAATCCAACTGGTGACCCCTTGGTGCATGGGTCAACACTCAATCACTGAACCACACTGGCCGAGCATCTTTTTTTTTTTTTTTTTTTTTTTAATAAATACAGTCAGGCCCTGGCCAGTTTGGCTCAGCAGTTAGAGCGTCCAGAGAGACCCGGGTTCGGTTCCCGCTAAGGGCACGTACTTCGGTTGCAGTTTGTCCCCGGCCCTGGTTGGTCGTGTGGGTGGCAGCCACTCGATGTGTCCCTTCACGTCGATGTTTCTCTCTCTCTCTCTCCCTTCCTCTCTCTCCCTCCCACTCTATCTGTACAAAAAATGGAAAAATATCCTCGGGTGAGGATAAAAAATAAATAAATAAATAAATACAGTCAGCCCTTTATACCAGGGGTTTCACAGGTGCAGATTCAACCAATGCGAATAGAAAACAGTATATTTGCATTCGCAACTACAGATTCTCAACTGCAGATTGAAAATACTATTTATCATCAGGGGTTAGTTGAATCTATGAATGCAAAAGGCAGACTATGGAGTCAAAAGTTATATGCATAGCCCTGGCTGGGTAGCTCAGTTGATTAGAGCGTCATCTCAATACAGCAAGGTTGCGGGTTTGATCCCCGATCAGGGCACATACAAGAATCAACCAATGCATGGAACACATGGATGTTTCTCTCTCTCTCTCTCTCTCTCTCTCTCTCTCTCTCTCTCTCTCCCTCAAATCAACAAATAAATAAATAAATTTTTATTTAAGTTATATGTGAAGTCTGTCTTAAGTTCCATGTTGTTCAAGGGTCAACTGTAGTCACAAATTGTATAAAGAAAGCCAGGCATAAACTTTACACAGAATGCAAATTACACCATCAACCCCCTTTTGGTGTGTTTCCTTAGTAATTCCTAGGCGTCTTCTGTGACGTCACTCAAGATTTATAATGATGGAGATGATAGAATAACTCCAAGTTCCATAATGAATCCTGGCCGCATCTCATTTTATCTTGTTTCTTGAGTTAAACAGACGTTTGCTTTGATTATTCCCTGATAATTTGTGTCATAATAGCAATAATTAAAACTTCACAGTTGCAGCTTTTCTCTTCCTCAGCTTTTAACTTCACAGCTTTAAAAAAATGTTTGCAGTTTTTGAGAATTACAGGGAAATGTGCTGCAAAAGCCATAACTATGTGACTTCATGGCAACAAATTGGGGTCCTGAAAAAGAGGGAGAGCTTGAAGCCATAGCACAAAGCAGAAACTAGTATTTAGGAGATCGCAATGTTGACAATTGCTGTAATGAGAATTGTTTTATGTGGACCGTTTAGTGCGTGATGTGTGTGATTTCAGAGCACTCTCTGACCAGACCCTTCTTTCATCAAGGGGAAAACATGCTGGCATAGCTCTCAGAAGCATCTTAGACTCCGCCTGAGAGATCACAACCCTTTTCTGCTCCCTCCTAGCTTGCCAATTCCAGGCACTATATTGTGGTTACAGTACTATTCTCCCAAGTGACTTCTCTGAAGAACATGTAATGTATTTAGAGTTCCCTTGGTTTTAAAAAAATGTGAATCACCAAGACCTCACCATCATGGTCCTGCTTTTCATGACCTTCTGCCTTATAGGAAAATCCCTAGATGGAGTCAATAAGTGTGTCACACTAAAAAGAGGTAGAGGCAGAGATGAGGGCACATGGTGTGGGTGCCATTAACTGTCCTCACAAATTCATAGTCATACTTGTTGCCCTGGCCTGCTCCCACCTGCAGATAAGCATACACACTCACACTGGGTTACATTCCCCCACCCCAGGCCACAGTTGATTGCACTCAGGTAGGTGATTGATCCAGGTTGGGCCAGGGGCCCAAATTGGAATGGAGGGAACCAAAAACTGACAGAAACAGAAACATGCTTTGAGGCTAGATGAGAACTTGGTAGATCCTGGTGGTCTCTGACTCTGCTAGCCCTGTAGACAGCCAGTCTGCCAAGAGAAAAGAATGAAGAACGAACAACAGAGAGATCAAGAGATGGGCAGACTATCCCTTGGGATTGGCCTGGATTCCCAGTAATGATTGTTTTAAATCCCAGCCCCATCCCTGCCCTTACGTTCTATGAAACATACCTACCTGTTGTTAAAAGAAAGTGAGGAATATTAAAATTGTAAGGATTTACTTGAGCAAAACCCTATTAGAATCACGCAGTGCCTAACTAAACGAAGTTGGGAGTATTTCATTGACAGGAGCTAGGAAGAGACATTTTTTGAGAAAAGGCAGGAGCAAAGCAAGAAGTGTGATTGGCTGGAGCTTAAAGCCTACTTGGCTGTGATGAGCTGCCCCTAGTTTTCAATTTAGTAACCTTGAGGCATTTCAAGCTTAGATTTTGCTTTTCTTAAATAGCTATTAAGGCACTAGGGCCACCTTAGTTTAATGACTTCCTTGTTTAATTAACTTAACACTATGCTCTTAAAATAAATTCCCCCTTTCTAAGTTAAGTTGTTCTTGTTACTTGAAACCAAGAGACCAATATACTGCAGAGCTGCTGTAAAAAGTCCTTGGGATTTAATTGTAGCAAAATCATAATGAACAATGAAACCTTGCACATGTCCACATGATGTCACTCTCCCTGTGAATTCTCCTGGACGCGTGAACAGTGCCTGCGTACTATTCATTTTATATCACAGATATTCCACAACCCCTAGTCGAGTGCCCTGGAGCTCCTTCTGGAGACTATGACTGGTTGTCATGGGCTTGGATGCGCCCAGTGTCTTCCACTGCCATCAAAGTAATGGTTGGAACAGTGCATCAGGTGACAAACAAGAAGCCCAGGAGCATCCAGCCCAGAACAAAACACAATGCCCATCGTTGACATCTGTCACAAGTGGCTCCATTGAACAGCATTTTTGAAGAAAGAAAAAAAGAGCATTCATGTTGCTTTATTGAAAAGTATGAAAATATCATTTTTATAACACCGCTTCTGCCTTGAACACTGATCTGCCCACAATGTCGAATGGAGATGCAAAGAGCTAGCAGCAGCCAACAAATGATGCACAAGTGTCTAGAGAGCACCCAGGGGTTCAGTCCTGATTTATTTAAAAGGCTTACAGATTGCAAGCATCCTTTCTTTCTCATTTCCAAAGCCGGGGTTTGCATGTGTGTCCCATGCCACTGTGACTGAGCTGGGTCTCCAGTGCCCTCCTTTAAAGTGTGCACAAAGCAGAGGTGCCCAGAGCTTGCCCAGAGCTCCAGAGCCAGCTGCCACCGTCCTGGAATGCAGGCCGCTGGGGCCGCAGAGCGAGGAAAACCCAGGATCAGACATCGCCAAAGCTTTGATTTGCAAGAACAGCCTGACACCCATAGCAACGTGGCTAACGTGAAAAACACAAGATAAAAACATTCCGTTTAATTAAAAGCCCACAGTTCAATAGTAGTATAATTATTACAAGTGCATTTTATGGCTGTCTGCATTCATTTTGGGTACATAAATTAATATGCAAATTGCCAGCCTCTCTTGCTTTCTTAAGAAGTTCCCCTATCAATCTTTTCTCCGATATGTCAATTGCATAAAGCATGGCTTTTTAAATGCAAAATAAAATTCACATTTATGGTTCTTCTGAAATCTCCCTGTGCTGGTAAGCTTTGTTTTAGATGAAGAGTGTTTAATTAACAGAGCTCACCTCTCTCTGAGGGCCTTTGGACCACAGAGAAGAGGCCAAGACACTCTATGGTCTTTTGGCTAATCAGGATTAGAGACGATTTTCCATCTGAAGGACCACCTATCAAGGTATTTGTAATTCTCCATTCAGCCCATCAAGAACTTTATTGTGGGAAAATATTGTTCAGATTTACAAAAGAGCAAATTCTCAAACCGTAGACAGATGAACTTAATATTATTCACTGGGAAATTCTTTAACAAATTACTTAACAGACGGTTTGTAGGTATTTAAAAAATACTTTACACGCAAGCAGTGGACCCTAAGAAGTGATGTGGCCTCTCTAAGAACAAGATGTGCCCGACTGACCTCATTTCCATCTTTGAGTGCTAAACTGGCTTAAAAGGAGAATTTCATAAATATATCTCACTGTCATTAGGCTTTTGGGAAAATTCGTCATGACTTCTTAGTAAATGAACCAGGTATTTGAACAGGCATGCCCAGAGTTTAATTAGAGTACCAAGGTGTGACTTGTAGGTAAACTCTGACTCCATACTTTGGACTGTTCCATCAATATCTCTAGTGTTGGCCTGAATAAAGTAAATGAAATCTGTATATGTCACCCCAATATATGCTTCTTTGACATAGAATTATTTTGATCTGAAGACAATGAAAGCAGAAAAATCTTCCTACCTTCCTCCTCCTTGCTATATGCAAGACATAAATTTGGAAAAGCATCCCTCCTCCCATTTCTACCAGGAGGGACAGAGGTCAATCACTAGAGACAACATTAGGCCTTCATCAGCCTGGAGATGGCAGGAGAGGAATCCACATCACAAACTTCCAACTAGCCTTCATTCGTGTGTGAGTTTCCTCTGTAGTTGCTCTCACACAATTTGCTGCCCCTAGGGACACACAGTCCTTTTGTTTTCTCTTGTCATTTCTCTAAAAATGTGTTGTTCCTCTGCTAAGATGCTCTGCAAACTCAAGTTCTAATCAAACCTCTCAGTTACCCATCCCTGGGTGCTCCCATGTGTTACATGCATGGTGCACATGTTAATAAACCTCGGTTCGTTTTTCTCTTGTTAATCCGTCTTGTGTCAGTCTAATTTAAAGGGCCCCAGCTGGAGAACCTAAGATAGAGGAAGAGATTTTTCCTCCTCTACAAAAGTCAGAAAATATAATGCTTGAATAATGTATAAATGTTTCAGTGCTAGAATGGACAGCTAATATACTCTTGGTCAGAATTAAAACTCCTGTAATAAAAACATTTCAAGTGACTAACCCAATCCAATAAAAAAAAAAATCAACTTTCTAAGAATGAAAATGACAACAGTTTATTAAAAATCAAAACAAAACCTAGAGGTTTTTGCCCATAAATCCAATAGTGCCTATGAGTTTGACATGAATGCCTAAGTAGTGATAACAGATTTTATTAAAATAAGAATTATAGCCCTGGCCGGTTTGGCTCAGCGGTTAGAGCATTGACCCATGGACCAAAGAGTCCAGGATTCGATTCCTGGTCAAAGGCACATACCTGGGTTGCAAGTTCAATCCCTGGCCCCCATCGAGGTTGTGTGGGAGGCAACCAATCAATGTGTCGCTCTCACACCTATGTTTCTGTCTCCCTCTCCTTCCCTCCCTCCCTCACTCCTCCCAGAAATCAATGAAAGCATATTCTCAGGTGAGGATTAAAAAAAATTTTTTTTAATTTTTAAATTAAAAAAGTAAAAAGAATTATAGACTATAAGCTAAATAACAAGGGAGTGCAACTTTGTCTTATACACTGACAATGCCAAGAATAGTGCCTAGCATGTAGTAGGTACTTAATAAATAGTAATTGGACAAGTAACACAACATACTCTCCATCCACATTTTCAGACCACCAACTTACACCATACACAACAATAAACTCAAAATGGATAAAAGACTTAAATGTAACTTGCGAAACCATAAAAATCCTAGAAGAAACGTAGGCAGAAAAATCACAGACATCAAACGTAGAGGAATTTTCACTGATGCATCCCCTTAGGGCAAGAGAAACAAAGGAAAAATTAATAAATGGGACTACATCAAACTAAAAAACTTGTGCACAGTAAAAGAAACAACCATCAAAATGGAAAAGAAACCCACTCTTTGGGAGAACATATTTGCCAATGATACATTGGATAAGAGGTTAATATTCAAAATATATAGAGTACTCACACAACTCAACAAAAGGAAGACAAACAATCCAATTTTAAAAATGAGCAGAGGACCTAAATAGACACTTCTCCGAACAGGACATACAAATGCTCAACATCTCTAATCATCAGAGAGATGCAAATTAAAACAACTATGAGATGTCACCTCACACCTGCCAGAATGGTGGCCATCAACAAATCCTCAAACAAGTGCTGGTGAGAATGTGGAGAAAAGGAGACTCAAGCACACTACTGGTAGGAATGCAGACTGATACATCCATTATGGAAAACAATATGGTGTTTCCTCAAAAAATTAAAAATGGAACTACTATTTGACCCAGTGATCCCACTTCTTGGAATATATCATAAGAAGCCTGAAACACCAATCAGGAAGAATATTTGCACCCCTATGTTCATAGCAGCACTATTTACAATAGCTAAGATCTGGAAACAGCCCAACTGCCCACCAGTGGATAAAAAAGAGTGGTACATCTACACAATGAAACACTATGCAGCTGTAAGAAAGAAAATCCTCTTGCCCTTTGAGGTGACATGGAGGGACTTGAAGAGTATTATGCTGAGTGAAATAAGCCAGTCAGAGAAAAACAAGTACCACATGATCTCACTTATTCATGGAACATCATGAACGAAATAAGCTGTTAACCAAGAGACTCAGAGTCATGGAAGTAGGGAACAGACTAACAAATCTTAGAGGGATGGGGGTAAGCGTGGTGGCAAGAGATAAACCAAAGAATTTACATGCATTTATGCACAACCAATGGACACAGACATTAGGTTGGGGAAAGCAGGACAGGGGAGGGAGTGGGAAGAAAGAGGTCAACGGGGAAAAAAGGGGGACATCTGTAATACTTTCAACAATAAAAAAATAACGTTAAAAATTATAAATGAAATGTCCATTGATTGTAGAAAGTTTGGAAAGCACAGAAAAGCACAATGAAGAAATCTAAATTACCCTTAGTTCCAAGATAATTTCTATTAATATTTTCTTTCAAGTGTTTTCCCTATGCACATTTAGCATGGTCTAAATAAACAACACTGTATCATAATTTATTTTCGTTATAAAAATTATTTTCTGTATCATCAAAATCATCATAAATGCAATTTACATAACTAATTAATAAAAGAAGGAGGCCATTAGACTGAGGTGGCTCTAATGTCTTAGCAGCTTATATGAGCAAACCTAAGCTTATAAATGCTTCATTGTTCCAAAACCAAAATGCTATGGACCAATCACAGCCAGCTAGGCTGTAAGCTATAGTCAGTCAGTAATTTCCTTGCGTTGCTTCCACCTTTTCTCTATCAAAGTGCTTCCCCGCAACTGTTGGTGGAGCACTCCTAACCACTTCTGGTTTGGTGCTGCCCAAGTCTAATCAATTTTTGCTCCACTAAACTTTAAAACATTTTAACATGCTTTACTTTACCTTTTAGCACTGTGTAACAGTTCATTTTGTGGATGTGCCACCCTATAGTGTTGGCTATTGAGACTGTTTCAAAATGTTTTCTATATTTACATGATGCTGCTGCGAGAAGTATCCCAGTGTCGGAAGCTTTTCCTCCATGTCAGAATGAACAAGAATTTTCTTGCAGCTGGAGACATCCAAAAGTAAAGCGAGTTATGAAAACAGCCAAGAAGCCAAATGCCCTCTTACAATGCAATGCCTGCCAGGAAAGTGACAGAGAAGAGAGTTAAGTTGGGTGAAGCATGAGCTTTGGAGTCATATTTCTGTCTGATTTTTGGCTCTGCTGTGTAGCAGCTCTGAAACAGTATGGGCAAGTTTTCTTGCAGCCAAGACTCAGTTTCCTGTTCTGTACATTAGGAGCAGTAACATGGACTTCGTTAGGTTGCTGTGAGAGAAAATGGGAAATATTGCCTAACAGTGCCTGATGTAATAGCTTAGGACATGGTGACTGTTTGTTTGTTTGTTTATTTTGCATTTATTTTTTTTTATTTAATTAATTATTTATTTTTGTTACAGGTGTTTCTCCTTTTTCTCCCACTGATTTCCTCCTTCCCCACCCTCCCCGCCCTGTCCCCAGCTTTGTTGTCCATGCCCATTGTTCATACATACATGGTGACTGTTGTAATTGCTGTTTCTACTGTTCCTACTACATGATTTTAGCTGTGTTTTTTTGTTTTGTGTTGTTTTTTTTATTTGGACAGGCTTGACCATACAGAGGTGAGTTATATAAACACTAGATGAGGTCGTGCAGGCAGAACAAGTTAAATAATTTGCAGGGCCCAATACAAAATTAACATGCAGGCCCCTTTGTTCTAAACTGATTAAGATTCAAGATGGCAACAGCAGAGCACAGGACCCTTCCAAGCATGGGGGCCCTGTGTGATCATTCAGATTGCACACGCATGAAGCTGGCCCTGTATGGGCTGTACACAGCCTGCACTATGCACACAGCATCCCTGATGGGCTGCCCGCTGGGAGGTTGCTTTACACGGCGAAGGAGGACCTCAGCAATTCCACCTCATCATGTCCTTGTAAACGTGGACGAACAGCTTCAAGAGGCGGCTAATAAAGTTTGTAACTTTGCTCCCTGGAATACATAACCAATCACTGTTGGCCAGGAAGTTCTTCCAAGTCAGTGGAGCAACCAGAAAGGCTTGAAAACAAGCTCAAGTTCTGGAAGACACTACAGAAAGGGCCAATTATGACTCATTGCATCTAAAAATGCCTAAATTCTTCTCCCAATGTGCCTCTTCTAACAGTCTCCCACTGCCTTCCATGTATAGTGTTCCATCCTTATCTTAACATTTTCCAGACGAATCCCAAACATCTGTTAGCAATCTGTACCAGTGGCTAATAATTTCATTCAATCAAAAAAAAAAAAAAGTGGGGTTTTCCTCCTTTCTCTAAGATCTAAACCAACATTGCTGTTGTTTATGTAAACTATAGTGGAGGAAAATAATTTCCTCTTTATCCTTCTGAGTTCTTGGCTGAAACCCCATATAATAAAAGACAGTGTAACAGGAGAAAAATAAACAGAAATTTATTAACAAGTATGTTTCATGTGTACATAGGAGAGACCCAGGAAAACTGGGTAACCAGCCAAGATGGCGCAAGGCATCACCTTAAATACAATCATCTTCAGCTAAAGACAAAAGAAAGAAAGAGGAGTGGGGAATGGAGTCATGGGAGGTTACCAGAAAAAGCACAGTATACAAAGATATGGTTGTTTACAAAGATTTAATTCTAAACCTCTTCCATTGATAATATTCTCTTGTGATTTAGGGCCATCTCTTTCTTCCTGGTACAGAGAGGTATACACCCTTAAAAGAAAAGATTTCCTTTATAAACATAAATTTCTCTCGGCAAAAGGTAATTTCTACCCTCTCCTCAGAGATCCTCTTATATCTATTCTCTCTAAAAAATAGTCAGCTTAAAATAAACTTTATGCCAGAGATCATGGTTTGGAGTGACCTATTCTGCTATCTTTAGACAATCAGTGCTTACTAACATCCAGTAGTGTTGATAAGAATGGCTGATTGCTAACATTCATATCCCTTTCTATGTTCCGAAGGAAAAAAAAATGTATAATACCCTTATATTTTCTGTCCCAAATTTTATTTTCTAAATCTTTCTTTGTGCTCAATGTTTCTTTCCTATAAGTATTTGCTTCACCCATCCAATGATTACGTTAAATAGTGGGTACATTATTTAATGAAGGATCCATCTCCCCTATTTCACAATCCTTCTTATAACCTCGGTCTTAATATAACTGTCCCTATGTGGTAAATTGAATAATGGTCCCCCATACCTGGAACCTTTGAATATTACTTTATATGGCAAAAGGGATGGTGCAGGTGTGATGAAGTTGAGGCTCTTGAGATGGTGGATTATCCTGGATTATGTCATGCCTGTGGGCCCTAGGTAATCACAAGGGTCCTTTAAGAGGGAGGCAAGACTGTCACAAGAGGAAGTAGAGATATGACAACAGTACATGAGGAGCATCATGAGGAAGGGGTCATGCATCAAGGGATGCGGCTTATCCCCTGCCCCAGTTGGGGTTATGGGGGGGCAGCCAGTCGATGTGTCTCTCTCACATCGATGTTTCTCTCTCTTGTTCATTCTCACTCTATCTGAAGATGAATGCAAAAGTGTCCTCAGGTGAAGTTAAAAAATTAAAAATTAAAAAAAAATTTAAAGAAAAAATATATATTTAATATTATAATTATTGCTAATGCATTATTGCAATGAGGTATGTACACATTCAGGATCAGAGCAACATCAAGCAATCATTTATTGGTTCTTTCATGTTTAGCAGCCACATGCCAGGAGTTACTTAATCTAACCTCCATGTCTTTTATATTTGAACTACTATGAATCACTTTTTTCATCCAATGTCTTAGCAAATCTTTTGGCTTATGTTTTAGCACAAATATGATGGTAAATAGAAAAGCAAATGTAGGCCCTGAAATTTCCAGATGATACCCAGTTAAATGATAGTCATGCAGGTCACCCAGCTTGCCATCAAATAAAAAGGGGTGAAAATATAAAGAGTGTAAAGTTTAATAAAACTCATGAACCCTGCAGAATATAACCATAGACCCGAGGGCCAGAAAAACCATTCTGGAAAATTCTAATCAAGCCTTTTCTCATATCCCTGCTTTTTTTCCCTTGTCTACTTCAGTTGTTGTAATTATTTAGTTCCTATGAATTTCATTTCCTTCCCTAAGGTGACCCAATCTGTTTTACTTCTGTCTCTCTTGTCCAATTGCAAATCCCACAGATATTAATCTCCCACCTAGCAATCCTTCCCTCTTTATCTCTGGTGGAGCCCACACCACCTGGATGAGCTGGGGTGTATAATAAGCCAAGGGCTACCTACTAGGTAACTACAAGAGGCTTCATTCCAATTTTCTCTCTTTGCAAATGCATTAATGATACTTCCCTTTTTCACAGTGTTCCTTCCACTTTGGTTTCGTACAGGGTATTTAAATGACTTCAACACCATATTATTAGCTAATCATGTTGTTCTAAATAGAGTGACCCATTGCCAGGGATATCCACTTTGAAATGTTTTTGTAGTCATGACAATGAACATCTGCTAGTCCCCCTACATCAGACGGAGTACCTTCTGAAAGAATCCATGGCTGTGGACAGCGGTTGTGTTATCAGCCCTGGGACATCAGCCTCATGCTCTCTATCTAGATAGATGGTGCTCTATCTACTGCATGAAGCAGCTGGATACGAGGCTGGGATCGTTTTTACTCAACTAATATGATTGCTAATATAGTTGTCCCCAAAAAGAATTTTGAAATTAACCAAATAGTACAAGCATACTGTCACACATTTTAGAACCTGAACAAAACTACTCAATGCTAATTACTCAGAAGCAACATAAATATTCCATTTACTTTAGGTGGAGAAAATGCCAGACTGAATTAATGCATTGCACCTTACGGGTGGGCTGCATTACTGTTTCAACTCTTAACCCCTCCCTGCGTTCTCACTCTTGGTCCTGTGACACTGCAGCTCCTTCTACTGCAGCCAAGTGTATTCTCCATCCATTCAAGCTAGGATTGGCTATGGAATTTGTTTTGGCCAATGGAATGTGGGTGAAAGTCAGAGAGTGCAAGTCCTGAGCCAAGGCCTTAACAGACATTGCATGTCTCTGCTCACCCTTCTGGAAGTTTCCAATTTCTGCCATGAGACAAATATGCCCCAGCAAGTCCTCTTATCCAGGAGACTGAGATATATGGGACATGCCAAGCCCAAATGAGCCCACGTTGAGAGCATATTTCTGTGAGACAGGACAGGGAACTGATGACAGAGAATGTTCGCTGATGCAGTGTGCGTGGCTGCTGTCTTATAATAATCAAGACTGAGTCCTCCGAGTTCAAGTTTCGTAACGGCTTCGTGAGATTCATAGTATTCATCTCGGATACAGTTTTGTTGCAGTAATCAACTCATTATTACATGCTAAGGACTGAATGTTTGTGCCCCTCCCCCCAAATTTCTATGTTGAAGCTCTAGCCCCAATTATGGTATTTTGAGGTGATATCGTTGGGAGGTAATTAGGTTTAGATAGATAGGGTCTTGAGACAGGAGCCCCCAAATGGAATTAACACCCTTATAAAAAGAGGAGGTACCAAGGAGAGGCATGTAAGGACACCACCAGGAAGAGGGGCCTCACTAAGGATCTGACATGCTGGCACCCTGATCTCAGCCTTCCAGCCTCCAGACTGTGAGAAATAAATGTCTGTTGCCGAAGCCAGTTAATACCCAGCCTGTCAATACTATTAATCCCAATTTATACTATTCTGTTATAGTAGCCCAAACTGACAAAGACATTATGTGTGCTAATAACTGACAAGTACAGACTAACAGATAATATGATTATAGTTTATATTTGTACTGAACTGTGAGCAGAGCAGAAAGTAAATGAAATTAAGACAGAGCTATGTTGGGTCATATCTCTATCACCTACTAGCTGCATAACTTTAAAAGTCATTTTGCCTTTCTGAATTTTCAATGCATATCTCAAAATCAGTGTAGGGATACCTGTGTTACCTAGTATTATGCCTGGCCTGGTAAGCACTCAATAGATCAAAGCTTTTACTATTATCCTTGTTATTATTATTTAACTTTGCTCTATAACAGAACTACATAGCTCAAAACATTTAAATGTCTGCTTCCCTGCCAGACTAAAATCTCCTCAAAGTCAGGGACCACTACTCATGTAGTACGTTTTTACTGGACATACGTATGCACCTGCAGTCCCCATAGAAAATGAGAAAACAAGCTGCCACCACTAGGGATAATAAAAAATTCAAAGAATCCACTCGAAGAAATTCCAATTGTGAAAAAAACTTAAAAAACTAATTTTATTTTTTTTATTATTGAAAGTATTATAGATGATCCTCCTTTTTCTCCCATTAACCCCCCTCCTCCCTTACCCTTTACCACTCTATTGTCTGTGTCCACGGGTTATGCATATAAGCATATAAGTTCTCTAGTTAGTCTCTTCCCAACGATCCTCTTCCCTCTGAGATTTGTCTGTCTGTTCCATGCTAATTTTAAAGACTACATCCATCCAAAAGGAATATTTTGCAAGCGGGTAACTAGTTCATTTGGGATAAAAATAAGTTATGTATTGATTTTAGCTAAATAGCTTAGTGACATGTTTCTGAAATTTTTGTTCCCAGGTCACGTTCTCATTTTGGCTAGATGATTGTATTTTCACTAACTTTGCCATGTTCTCAGATGAAAACTAAAAGCTGTGATTAAACTTAAATTTTCTCCATTTTCTTTATGACAGAAAATATCAACATATCTTCCATCTCTACTGAGGTTGTTTTATAAGATTTTTATTACAGTATGGATTCTAAAACTTGTATTTAACATAAGCAATAGCAATAATTAGATGTTTGAAAAGGGTATTGAGGGTTTAACCAGACCATTTCCAGCCTTCAAATTTGTCCTTATTCTTTTCTAAGAAATGGGAAGGGTGGGGAAGAATTCTGCTAACTCTTTCGGTGTCAGGATTTATCCTAAATCTATCATCTGAAAAATAAATTGAGTTCTTTTTATTTGCTGCAATCAAAGTCAGGCATAATACTTAGCAATTAGCATTATTTGGTATAGTTATGCTTTGCTTTCTTATTTATTTGTATTTGTTTCTTGGCAATGTTTATGGAGTTTTTAGTAGTCTCATATTATTTTAGAATTATAGAAGTGATAGATGCTTATTGCCTTCTCTAAAACAGAAAACACAAGAATTTTTAAAGAAAAACATTAGGATCACCCCAACCCACAACCCAGAGTTAACTATAATTAATAATTTGGTTTGTAGCCTAAAAATTAAAAACTGATTTTACAAAAATATAGTCATGCTGCACATGCTGCTTTATGTGTATACACACCTGCTAGAGTGTCTAGTCATGGAATACCTGCCTTTTGTACCCTTAATAATTTGTCATAGGTATCTTTCCCTAACAGTAAATAAAGAATATATCATTATTTTCAATAGTTTTATGGTATTCCACTATATAGACCAGAGATCGGCAAACTGAGGCCTGCAAGCCAACCCTGTTTTCAGCTGCCTGTTTTCATATGGTCCACAGCTACAGATTACTTTTATATATTTCAAATAGTTCCACTTTAACTCATTATCTTAGTGCCTACATAATACCCGCAGTTTTGCCTTTTGATTCTAAAGCCTAAAATATTTTTATCTAGCCCTTAAGAAAAAGTGCTGGCCCCTGGTATAGGTACATGTTAATTTCCTCAGTTCATCCCAGATGAATGGATGTGTTCACCATTTCCAACCTCTCTCTAAGAGGAGCACCATGGCAGTGAATAACCTGTAGGTACACTTTGATCACTGGTCCAAGTTTTCCCCTAGGATAAATTTTATTACTGGAATAGCTGGAGCAAAGTAGCCTCTATGTTAAAGCTTTGATACATATTACCTAATTGTCCTCCAAAAAGCTGGCCAATTTAAGCTCTGTTATGGACTACATGGTTATTTCCCCCTAAAAATTCATATGTTGAAGCCCCAACTCCTAAAGTGATGGAATTAGGAGGTAGAACCTTTGGGAAATGATCAGGTCATGAAAGTGGGGCCTGGTCTAATGGGATTAATTTTCTTAGCAGAAGAGGGAGTCAAGGGACAGGGAGAGAGGGAGAGGGCAATTCTTGAGCAAAACCAGGTAGTGAGCTCAGGATAAGGTTACTTCACTGCATTTCACATTTGGCACCAAGTCCAACAGCTTAAACAGCCCACTCTTCTTACTATAAGGATGAAGTGAAATTCCTCTCATACATCAGACTTAGAAATCTCAGCAAAAGGAAAATTCAAGGGAGATTAGCTGGTATCAGCTGATTTTTATTCTTAGGAACAAGAGTGCTTCTTTTGGGAGTTTTCTTAGATTTCTAGGACAATAAAGCTCTCACTGTCTCTAGCTAGTGAAAGATCTGTATATTCTCCAAATCTCAGAGTTCATTTGAAAACAAATTTCTACATCAAATGATAATATGTGAATGTCTAGATTACTTGATCACTAGTGCTTGTCTGGTGGGGAATTCAGTAGCAACAATTCCCAGATTCTATTGGGAACTGTCAGTGACACCTCCCAAGTATCACGTATTCACAGGACTATTTCCACATTAAATATCTAATCCTGCATATACTACAGGTAGCAGCAAGCAAGCAGATTTCCAATTAAACACACCTATAATATAAAAATGTTGCATTCTGAAAGATCTTGAAAAAGAGCTTATGGAAATCAAAGTAAGCATCACCCCTCCCTAGACTCACTGAGCTTTTCATTTACTCACACTGGGAAAACAAAACCAAAAAAATCAATAGCTAACTAATTAGTAGTCATTACCTGTCTGCTGTGCTTGAAAGACCAACCAGAATTTGGAGGAGAAACACTAGGAGATTTCACAGTGGTACTCTATTTTCAAATGAGGCCACATTCAAGGCTGAGCTATTTTCAGAGCATTAAAGGAAGCTGTACTGGGTTATTGGGGGTTTTTTGTTTGTTTAGTTGATTGGTTTGATTTGTTTGTATCCAGGAAATACATTATTCATTTATTAATTCATTGAACAGATATTTTTTGAGTAACAAGACATGAATAAAAGCCTCTGTCTGCCTCTATAGAAGCCCCTGGAACATCTGTAATTGGTCCCTTCTGCTTCAAAAGCACCCTCCCCACGCTTCTCTCTAGAAACTCTGTAACAGAAGTGTGGTCTCTCTGAAAGACAAAGACAGCTTGGCAATGTTTGGAAATGTAGAAGGAGGAAAGAAAAGAAAAGGCTGGAAAACTGAGAGCCCTCAGTCTCCCCATCTGTAAAATGAGAATGTCTGTACCCATACCTCAGATGTACAGAGGACAAAATGAATTATTATGTGTGGGTACAGAGAACAGTGGCATGTGGTAAGTACTCAGTAAATGTTAGCTATTGTTTTTTGTCAAATTTTGAGTCAGGTACTGTACATGGCACTGGGAAAAATACAAACTCAAGAAGCCACGATTACTGACTCCAGGTTGCTCACAGTATAAAGCAGAGAGACATTCAAATAAATTGCATATTGCATCCCTGTGTGATACCATTCAATAAGAACACTATTATGTCTCAGACTCCATACTAATTGCTTTTATGAATTATCTTACTGACTCGCGTTCAATTAAATTATTATCCCTATTTTATAGATAAGGATGCTGAGCCTCCGGATACACCAATCATGTCAGGAGCAAAACAAAGATGAGAACTAAGGTCTATTTGGACCCAATGCCCACACATGCTCTTTTTTATTTCTTCCAAGCCAAACTTATGACTGCCTTTAAATAGTAAACAAGAAGTAGAGATAGCCCTGGCCAGTTTGGCTCAGCAGTTAGAGCATCAGCCTACGGACCAGAGAGTCCTGGGTTCAGTTTCCTCTAAGGGCACGTACCTTGGTTGCAGTTTGTCCCCGGCCCGGTTGGGGTTGTGTGGGTGGCAACCACTCGATGTGTCTCTCTCACATCGATGTTTCTTCCTCCCTCTCTACCTGAAGATAAATGCAAAAAAAAAAGAGAAGTAAAGATAATAGACATTTAAGAATAGTATGCAAAGTTACATTCAATTTTTTATTGAATAATAATAATTATAAGAAAATAATAATTAGTCAATTCCCTCATTTATTCTAAAGTTATTAACCTCTCTGTATGTTTACCCTAGTTCAGTGCCGTCCATTATCAATAGAACAAGTGTCCTGATCCTACAAGAATCCCAAACCCCCCTCCATACTCCAGATTCCATCCTTTCAAGGTCTGTACTTCTTCAATTATCTTCTCTCCACTGCACCATAAATCTGGTCCTTTCTTCTGGTTAATTTTCACCAGCACACATGCTCTCTAAACACCATACCCTACTTCCTTGAGCAGGTGACAGCGGGTGGGCAGAGTTCTGAGGACATGCATCGTGGGTCTAAATAAGAGAGCGGGGAGAGGACCCCACGGGCAGAGACACCACCATGGGGAGTCCGGAAGGCAGAATTGCTATCTTGCTCTGAGTCAATTCACTAATTAGCAATGGAGGGCTGAAAATATTCTTAAGGAGTTCTTTGAAGTCTACATAGCTAATACCTGTATCTGTACAATAATGATTTTATGTGCTGTGGTGCATTGAGTGTTAGCCAAAAGGTCAGGAGAACAGAATTCTCACCCTGGCTCATTCCCTACTTCCCTCTGTGAACTCCAGCAATTATATCTCCTTGACACCTGGGTGCATCATCTGAGAAGTGAAGAGGCTAGACTAGATGATTTCTAGAATGCCTTCCAGATTTAACTAGATGGTTCTGTGTGGGCAGGATATGTGTTCCACCATTTACCCTTCTGAGTCTACACAGATCTCTTAACTAGGTCTCCTATTAAGGCCCCCGTGCACATGCCCACTCCCAACTCTAGTTACTCTTTGAGCCATTTCATTGGCCATTTCTCTTCTTACTCTGGCCCCTGTATTAGTGTCTTATTGCTGCCACAACAAATAAACACAAACTCTATGGCTTAAAACAACAAATGTTGACTGTCTCACGATTCTGCTGTTCAGAAGCTGAAATGGGTCTCACTGGGCTGAAGCCACGGTGTTAACAGAGCTGCCTCCCTTCACAGAAACTCTAGGGGAAACCATTTCCTTGCCCTTTCAAGCTCCTAGAAGCCACCTACATGCCTTGGTTTCTGTGCTTCTTCCTCTGTGCTCAAAGCCAGCAGCTGCAGCTCGAGTTTTTCTCACATTGCCATCTCTCTGGTTCTCCTCTGCCTTCCTCTTCTCTTTCTAAGGACACTTGTGATTACATTGAGGCCCCTGAATAACCCAGAGTAATAACTCTGGTTTAAGGTCAGCTGATTAGCAAACTTAATTCCAACTGCATTCTTAATTCCTTTTTGCCATGTAACAGGTCCGAGGCCTAGGAAAGAAGACATCTCGGGGACCATCGTTGTGCCTGCCCCAGCTGCTTTATCCTTCAGAGTCTCTGTGTTACTTCAGCCAGTGGTCTGGACAGCACAATAGCAGCTGTGGCAGAGTCCAGGGCTGCATCACCTGTACACCTCAGGTAAGCTGCCATGTCCCTCAGCACCTGGCCCTGAGGTTTAATGCTGTCCTTTAATGGGAGAAAATGAAAGAATTGCCATGCTTTAAGAAGTTTGGGTATTGATGCTTTAAGAAGTTTGGGTATTGAAACTGACAGTCATCCAAGACACAGGCACAGTCCTGGATGCCCACACTCCATGGACTCCTCCTTTACCTTCGCACCCCGAGCTCCAGCACTTTGCTAGGACCCTGTTTCCACAGTGCCTTGCTTTCAAGTAGGCATCATCAAAGCCAGTGTTTGCCTGTGTATGACTAAAGTTTAAACCAAATATGGTAATAAGGGCCCTGGAAAACTAAAACCCCTTTAAGAACCACGGCAGTACATCTAAAATAGACGTTTCACGTAAGGTAGCATTCCTATAGGGTTGCAAAACAAAATGTCCAGTTCAATTTAAATCTCAGGAAAACAATAAATAATGTTCTAGTATTATGTTCCAAAAATGGAATGAGATTTACTTAACGTAAAATAATTATTTGTTGCTTGTCTGAAATTGATATTTGACTGGGTATCATGCATTGTATTATTACCTAACTCTGGAAATCCTATCTGCCTGAACCTCTTCAAAGTACCTCAGCAAGTCCATATTCCTCCTCTCCAAAGGCTAGACATATGTCCAAGGTCCATATAAAGCTAGTCTAATAGAGAACCACATCATACAGGTCCAAAAATTTAATAGTTAGTAGTAGTAGTAATTTTAAAAGCTACTGTGTGGCAATCACTGTTCAAGCACTATCACCACACAAAGGTATTATAATCCTCCAAGAGGTCCTACAAGGAGGAAATTCAGTCTCAGAATAACTTGCCCTTGGTCACCCAGCTCCTAAAATGCAGGCTGAGAATTCAAGCCTCGGTCTATCTGCCTCCAGACACTCACATCATCTCTGACAAGGAGCCACGGCTATGTCATAAGTCTCCTTGGTTTTGCCATCCACACATTTCAATTCTCTTTACCAGGGCTTTCTTTCTCTGACGTTAATAGAGTCATATTTGACTATTGTCAAACTTGAAATAAATGTCCATATGGGCCCCAGGCAGGGAAAGAGGAAAAGCACAACCACACTATAGGAACGAAGTGAAGTCTTCTGCTGTCACAGAGCACAGTGGCTTCGCTCTCTTTGTGTTTGCAGAAATTCCCTAAGCTGTTTTTAAAATCTCAGGCATATCATTCACCAGGCCATCTTGACTAAGTTGACAGGATGAACTTTTATCTAATTCCATTCAATCCTGGATCTGCTCCAAAGGCTATATTTGCTTATCCGAACTAAGGGAAGGTATTGCAAAATGCAAGATAAGGCAAAAATTAAATTTCCCTTCAGAATCTATTTCTGCACTTACGTTCTGTCTAACACTGTGAAGCAGTGAGTCAGAGGCTCCTCTACTTGAATCCTGTCTGGTTCTGCCACACACACGCCCACCAGCCCCTCCTGCTCGCTGCTCCATGAGTCAAAACCTAGACTAAGGACAGCAATGGTATGCTGGGGTCTTCCCCCAAGACTCGGGGATGAGGTAAACATTTGGTCTCCAGAAGGCTGTCCTATTAGGACACGGCTCAAAGTGACAGTTTTATCTCTCAGGACTATAGATCAAGGTCTACTGACAAGTTCAAGTGCCTCCAAGTGATGAATGAAGTATAACTCCCTGACCATCATTGAATTATCAATAAAGACCATTCATCCTTACTAGATTCGCTATAAAGTATCTCTGTCCTCTGGAGACTCATAGCTTGGAAGAGAATTAGAACAAAAATAGAATGTGATATGACTGGATACATACAATGAAATATTTATTTGACCTTTAAAAATAATGAAATTCTGATATACGCTACAACATAGATGAACCTTGAAAACATTATGGTAAATGAAATAAGCCAGACACAAAAGGTTAAATATGGAACAATGCCACTTATGTGAGGTGATTAGAAGAGTCAAATTTATGGAGACAGAAAGCAGAAAGGAGGAGTGGGGAACAGGAAGTTACCGTTTAGTGAGTATGGAGTTTCAGTTCAGGATAATGAAAAAGTGCTGGAAATAAATAGTGGTGATGATTGCACAACACTGTGAATGTACTTAATGCCATTGATTTGTACATTTAAACATTATTAAATTGGTAAATTTTGTTATTTTGTTGCATTAAAACAAAACTCTCACCAAACTGAAAATTAGTGATCTATGTGTTTCTACATTGTACCATCTCAGAATTAATTCATTGGCAAACAACATGTAGAACAATAAACATGACAGTGTAGTTTTCCTTGTGAGACTAGATATAGAACATAAAAATGGTTACTTAATGCCAGTTGGAGTTCGATGTTCACCAGGTGTTGGCTGTAATGAAGGAACTGCCTGTACCAGAGCATTCCCCTTTTCCAGTATTCCTTCACACACCACGTGCAAGATACGGCCTTGTGCCGCATGTCATCGGAACGGTTGTCAATGTCTGTGAAAACAATATTTGCAAATGGTAAGAAAGAATTAGGATTCCTCTCTTTAAAAATATTTTTGAGCATGTTAGTAACAATAGAAGTGTAACTAAACTAAAATGCTGCTTTAAATACCACACAAATAAATGCACATTCTACTCAATACTAAATGTTTGCAAAGCCATGTCAATGTCCCTAGGATATCTGAGAATTGGACAAGATTAACCTTGGTCTCAGTAATTTAGAAACAAAAAAAAGATAAAGGCAGGCCTCCTGGCAAACGCTGCCTGCCTTTTCAGGAATCCACAATATTGTGCATCCCGTCCTTTGATTTTCATTTTGTCATCTTGCCTAAAATCGTTTTCTTATCTGTAACATGTTAAAAGTATTGTCCTATTAGGATTGATTTTATTAAATGTGAGAGACAGAGAAATATAAAGTGATTGATAAAGCTGATTATAAATTGCTTTGCAAAGTATCATAGATTTTTCCAAATAATTAATTCAAAACATTTTACTGAAATGTTAAATGGCACGGAAGAAGCAGCATTTCACTAATCAATAGATGTATACCTTAATCTGAGTTTCACTGAGAGCATTTCATTTCCAACATGAGATATGTAGGTTCAGGTCCCTGGAATGACATCAATCTTAAAATGATTTGATCATTTTTCTGGATTGGGCATCACAGTCTGAGTTTCATTTTGCCTTGTATACTAAAAAGGAGATTTTCACACCAACCATAAGTCATAGAAATACTCTGCTGCTGATAATGCCCAGATTTTCCATATCAATCCATCAAGATTATTTGCTGCAGGCAAGTATTTGTTGCAGAAATGACCTCTGATTTAAGTAAGAACAACATTACTGAAAGAATATTGAGAAACAAAAAATTGCTGGAAGGCTGTAGAATGGCATTGTCCAATAGAATTTTCTGCAACAATTTAACTTGCTTTGTATCTGCACTGTCCAATAGACACACGACTATTCAGTGCTTGAAATATGACTAGTGCACAGTAAACAAAAAGTAATTGTATATAATTTAAATTAATGTAAATAGCCCTGTGGCTTGTTTCTATAATATTGGACAGTGCTGCTGCAAAACCAAGAACCAGGTAGGTAGGCAGTAGGTATCACAGCTAAATCCTTCCCTAAGAGCCACTGCAGTGAGCACTCACTTCCCCCATAACATGACGCAGCACAGGCCATGCAATACAGCCACTGTGCACTCTAGAAACCAATGCTGCTTGCACCAGAATAAGCCATCACACTGCAGTGTCTTTGTACAGGAAGGAGGCATCAGGTGGGTAAACCTTGGGTTAAGAGCTCTATTCCTTATTCCCACTGAAGAAAGCAAGCAAGTATCTGGCATTTTAAGTTTCTATAAAGGAAGGCAACTTGGCAATCCACCGAGATTCATAAGATGAGGGAACTTGCCATGGCTGGTTTGGCTCAGCGGTTAGAGTGTCAGCCCATGGATCAGAGAGACCCGGGTTTGGTTCCTGCTAAGGGCAGGTACCTCGGTTGCAGTTGGTCCCCGGCCCCAGTTGGGGTTGTGTGGGTAGCAACCAGTTGATGTGTCTCACATTGATGTTTCTCAGCTGGGGTCGTGTGGGTCTCTCTCTTGTCGATGTTTCTCTCTCTCTCTTCCTCCCTCTCTCCCTCCCACTCTATCTGAAGATAAATGCAAAAAAAAAAAAAAATGTCCTCAGGTGAGGATTAAAAATAATTTTTTTATTTAAAAAAAAGAACTCCTTAAACATTGGGATTCAGATGCCAAGTTACCAAACAAAAATAACAAATATCTGCTGAGTCACCCTTTTGGTTATCTAAAATCTTTGCATGCCCTTCTTCATTGGTAACATTTGTCGAGTGCTTATCAAGTCTCAAGTTGTTCTAAAAGCTTTACAACAATGAACAAATTTAATTCTCACAACAATCTTATGAGGTAATGCAGTAGGCTGAATAATAGCCACCCCAAAATATCAATCCTAATCCCTGGAACCTGTAAATGTTACCTTATAAGGATAAAAGGGTCTTCATAGATGTGATTAAATTATGGATCTCGGCATGGGGAGATTATCATGGATTACCCTAAATCTAATCATATGTGTCTGTATAAGAGCGAGGCAGAGAGAGACTTCAACACAGAAGGGGAGAGCACAGGATTAGAGGACCCACACATAGGAAGTCCAGCAGCCACCAGAAGCTGAAAGAGGCCTCTGGAGGGAGCATGGTCCTGCTGAGACTGTGGTTTCAGACTTCTGGGTCTGAAGTACAAGGCAAGGGTCAATCAGTTGGAACAAGGACAAGACAGATTCTGCCAGTGATGCCTAGGTTTTATATCACGTGATCCCACCCCTTGCTCCAGCCATGACAACTCTCAGAGATAGGAACCTGACCTAAGGAGAGCCAATCCAGAGATTGGTATGAGACCAATGACACCATCTGAAGTGAAATAATGAGCTGAGACCCTTGAATTTTTCATTTGGGGCATGTGGTTAAGAAACATGGAGATTTGGGGCCAGTTCAGAGGGAGCTAAAGCCACAAGGGAATGATAGAGAGGGCAGAGCAGCCATGGTGAGCACCATTCATGCTGGAGTTAAGAGGAAGCAGAAGATAACCAAGCAGTGACCGCCATGTGATAGAAAGGAGGACGAAGCTGACAGACTAGAGCTCTATGGTACGAGAGTCATATGACAGCTGGTTCTTCAATCTGCCTTCAGTTTGAAACACATCCTTATAATAAACATCCCTTCTCATAGGTCACTCAAGGGAGTCTGCTTCTTAGAACTCAAATTCCCAACTAAAACAGTAGATCCTAATACCAGAAACTCGGTTCTGACCAAAACCTCCTCCTGCCAACCTGTTACGAGGTGTAGAATATGTCTGGGCTGAGGATGGGAGGAACTTGCAGCTAAAAATACAGTGGCCCTAACTTCAAGGTCAGAGTGTTTAAGAAGTTGGGAGTGAAACAGGTACGGTTGTATCTTCAGATTCACCTACTCATTAAAACGTATTTGTAACCCCAAAATTAATACTCGAGGCGCTTTCGTGATCACTTACGGGCAAGCTCAGAGCAGCCGAAATTAGAGTGTGCATTCCCAGCTAAGACAGCACCAAGTGATGTTTTCCCTACTTGTTTCAGCTCTCAGTCTGAAAAGTTGTCCTTTTCATCATACAGTTAATGCCACATTTTTCACAGTTCTGTGCTTTTCCTTAGTCTCGCCATTTAAAATGTCCCCCAACCCTGGCCGTTTTGTTCAGTGGTTAGAGCATCGGCCAACAGACCAAAGAGCCACAGGTTTGATTTCAGCCAAGGGCATGTACCTTGGCAGCAGTTCATCCCCAGCCCTGGTGGGGGTCGTGCGGAAGGCAGCCCATCAATGTGTCTGTCTCACATCGATGTTTCTCCTTCTCTCTCTCTCTCTCTCTCTCTCTCTCTCTCTCTCTCTCTCTCTCCCCTCCTTCCATTCTATCTAAAAACTAATGAAAAAATATTTGGGGGTGAGAATTTAAAAAACAAAATGTCCCCCAAACATAGCATTAAATTTCTGCCTACAGAGAAAATCTGTATGTTTGGCAAACTTTGTTCAGGCATGAGTTATGGGCTTTACATAGAAATACACATTAAACAAGGTTGTTTTGATCGTTCGACATAAGTGTGAACAGAGGCTCACAGGAACCTAACCATGTGTTTCCCCTGGGCACAATGGTTCAGTGTTTACCATTTCAGTGTGTGGTAACTACAGGACAAAACTACTCTGAATATGAAGAATTGACTATATATTCCTTTACTATCTGATGGGGAAAGGACCACATCAGTCCCATTCACATTTGTGTCTTTAGTGTCAAGCACAACCCCTGGTATCCAGTAAGGATGCAGTAAATATTTGTTGAACAAAAGAAAAAAACAAATAAATTTACTCACTAAAGATCAAAGCAACCAGTAGCTTGTGTCAGAAATTTTCTTTACTCTCGCAAATTAGTTTTGAAGCAATGGTGATTAGTATCACCTACATACGGATGCTAGCACTGGGGTTTGTTAATTACTTCCTATTAATTGCTACTACTGCAAAAAAAAAAAAAGTTCCTACTCTGTACTCAGATCTTGCATTTCTAGAGTTGGCCAGTGCTGTGACTTGTCCGTAAATATCGGTGCTTCTAGCAGGAGAAACAGACATGGTGAGTCTACTCTGCTTATCTGGAGTCAGCAGTAACACCAGAGAGCGGATTTGAAGGCCCTGGTGTGTGTCATAACCCTTTAGCCAGTATTCATTTCCTCAAAGTGAAGTCATTTTCCAAGGAGAATTACTTCACATTTCAGTAATTGGAGGTGTCACTATAATCAGAATCGCAATTTTAGTGCTTCTGTGTTGGGGCAATTTGGGACTTAAATTTTACTTTGTTATGTTTCATTATAAATATTTCCACTCTCAAAACAGAGTTGGGTTGGCAGTCTTTGCCCAGAAGCATCTCAGAACTAATTTAGCGTGAGGAATTTAAAGCTGTCTTCCCCCAGCCTCGTTTTCTAGGTCGCCCTGGAAGCCCATGGAACAGGAGGATGGGGAGGGGGCACTGCAGTCAAAGCTCCCAGCCTGCCTTTAAGCTTCTCCCCAATGCAATTATCTTACTAGGCATTGAAAAATCTATTACCCCAATTTATGGCAGCTCTGGTGTCATAAAAAAGCGCAAATTGTTCCCACTTTGATTGGAAAAGATAAATTGCAATCACTTCGGAAGGAAGCTACACATTGGAGGCACTTGTCAAACAAAGTGATTTTCCTTGGGAAAAAAAGCGCTGGTCACAGGGATGGCTGAGGAAGGAACTCTGTTTCTAAGGTATTTTGTCCCTATTACAAGAGAGCCTGTGTGTTCACTTGTGCAGGCTTCGAGGAACAGCTACCCAAATGCAAATTTAGAGAAATTAATGAATGACTCATATATTGCATATCATGTTCATTTCAGGCATAATGGAACAGATTGCAAACAAGGAGTAAAGTGATCAGCACAGTATTTGCAGGCCCAGAGAAGACAGAAATAATATTATAGTTCTCTCTTCGATTTTAAATGTGAGCATTAAGTCAGAGTATAAGCTAATATCTGAAGCACACATTAGCCACTTCCAGAGCCTATGGCTTGGGAGAAGGGGAAGAATAACGAGAGAAGTGCTAAGCGTCTGCAGTTTTATAGGAAGACATTTGAGAGGAAGCAATGCATGCAGCATGGAACAGAAGGAACACTGAACTAAGAACATCAAGACCTACACTTGAGTATTGTCTGCCTATCATAAATGACTGTACCATGTGAGACAAGACACTTCGCTTTTCTGGGGCTCAATCTTGTCATCAGTGGTGTGGGAATGATGAAAAACTTCGCTCTCTATGAAACAGAGTTGTTAGAAAATGTTGTAAAGCCACATACAAGCCCTGGCTGGTTTGGCTCAGCAATTAGAGCATCGGCCCATGGACCGGAGAGTTCCGGGTTCAGTTCCCACTAGCACATACCTCGGTTGCACTTTGTCCCTGGGCCCAGCTGGGGTCGTGTGGGTCTCTCTCTTGTCGATGTTTCTCTCTCTCTTTTCCTCCCTCTCTCCCTCCTGCTCTATCTAAAGATAAATGCAAAAACGTCCTCAGGTGAGGATAAAAAAAAAAGCCACACACAAGGCTTTCAGCCATCTGCACATTTGCTGCATGTGACATGTAAGGGTTGAGGGAAAGTTATCTAAAGTAAATTTAGATTTTTGTAAATGTAAATGTCTAGAAAAGGATTGACTCTGAGGCTATTGTGCAGGCAGAATACATAGTAGAATAACTAGATTCAGAGTCAAGACGCTGAAATTACTTTCTCAGCCCAGCCACTAACTAGCTATAACGTTTGGCCACGTCACAGCCATTTTGGATGTGGATTTATTCATCTGTAAAACGAAGGAGCTGGGCCTTGTGGTTTCTAAGACCCTTCCCAGTTCTACCATTTTAGGGAGGGGATTTTCTATCTGTTCTTCTAACCCCTTCCCGTGTTCAGGGATCTTGTCCATTCTCACTTCACTAGAAATGGCACTGCCCTAAATAGTTTTTGGGCAAAGAGGGTCACTGAGAGAAAAAGAATGAGGATCTTTTCTTCTTCTTTACTGAGGTCCCATTGTAAGTTACAGGAGCTGAAACTGGGGACCATGAAATGTAGGATTCCCAGTTTCTTAATAGGAAGAGAGTACTTGAAAGAAAAGTTGACTTTGCCAAGTGTCACGAACTCCAGAAAGTAATTATATTTGAGTTGAGTGTTTACATGAACCTATGTTCAATAAAAGCACGATTGGGCAAAGTAGTCTTCGAGAGCTGAGAAAGGAGGATGCAGCGATCAGAGAACCAAAGCACCTCAGCCTTCGATAATGTATTGTTAACTGGTGTAATCTTCCGAGAAAGTGCGAGACCTCAAATTAACAGCACTGGATTGAACCCAGTAACGACACTGCACAACATCATATCTACTCCCCCAATCAATACTTAATTTTCTCACACAGCCCTCAGCCTCCTGCAAGCTTTTATTGTATTTTCCAAGAAAAAGCTTTGACCTTGAGGAGTGCCGGTCACCTTCAACCATAATATCCCCAAAGAGCCAAATGTGTCTTAAAATATTCCCAAAACAAATAGAGGCCAAAATCCATACTCAGGAAAAAAGATCTATGATGTTAACTACATGTTATAGTAGATTTGTCAGTCCTTCACCATATGGTAAGTGTAGAGTGATGAATATTTGGAAATCAACCTATGCTTCTAGGAGAAGTAATTTTCAGAGGCTTTGCTCAAGGTCATACAAGTCTAATCAGCAAATTCATCCTCTGAGGCTGCATTTTGCTACCTAAATTTCATAGTCCACAGTCCTGAATCCTTAGTCACTGAAGCTCAGCAAGTCGAAAGGAAAAGTGACTTTTTTCCAATTCAATTAACAAAGATTACTCTGGAGTGTGACGATGAGATTAATTTTGAATCTTTGAGCACTTATTTAAGATTTTATTCCAACATCTCAATGTTCTATACTACCGTAGTGAAGCTTATTTTTTTAAAGAAGGAGGAGCAGTTCCAAAAATAGATTAGCTTTTCTCTATTCGCTCGCTGAATTTATAAATGAAGTGCTGAGCTGACATTTCTTCAAAAGGCAAATATTCTTAAAGAGGCAGCTCAAGTCTCGTCACCTTCTTAACAATGTTCTTTGATTAACTCTATAATGAAATGTTGTCATTCCTAGCATCTGGTTAAACACTGCTTTTAACCTTTCTGTTTTTATTACATTTCTGTTGTTAACATAACAAATTACCACAAAGTTGTCCACATCCAGCAGGAAAATTGATGTATTTTTACCCCAGCATTTACAGAATAATTCTTGAGATTCACTAAGATTAAATTGGCTTAGCTTCCATGATTTCCCTTGAACCAGGGTCAATGGAATATGCTGATGAACTTGACCTAGGTCCATGTTCCTCACCTGGAGCCAGACAGAAAGCAAAGCTCTTTTATCAAAATAAGTTTGAATGCATGTCAGGCAGCAAAATATATTGTGCAATTGTTCATTACATCATTATATTTAAAACTTTTCATCAGCTTCAGCATAAATGGATGAGAATATATTATATTTTAAACTATTACCCCATTGTTGGACATTTTAGGTTATTTCTGATGTCTTGCTATTAAAAAATAGGCACCCAAACAACAACTTGGGCCTAGAATATTTATTTTATCTCAGATAATTTTTCTAAAATATATTTGCAGAAGCAGAATTACTGACTCAAATAAAATGAGCATTTTTAAAGCTCTCGATACATATTGCCAAAGTTTTTTTCCAGCAAGCATATATCAACATACTTCATACTTTTGGTAACATTTTCAAAGAATTTCCTCTTTAAGGACTTCTCTCCAACATGGAGCACATTCATGTTCCTTCATCTTTGCCAATTAAATAGGCTCAAAGAAGACACACAGAGAGAATGATTGAATCTGCGAATCTGATCATGTGATTTTCCTGTGTACAAGATGTCAGTGACTTCCCATGGCCTTGAAGACTGAAGTCAGACTCCCTAGAATGGCTCACAAGGCCCTTGATGATATGGTCCTAATGGTTTCGCCACCTTTCTCTTCTGTTGCTTCTCAACACGCAGCTGGCAAACAATTACTTGGAGTTCCCCAGAGAGCACATCTTGGTTCATCTTTCGGTCTCTACACACACTCTTCCCTTCTCTGCTTGTCATTCTTTTCCATTTCAAGAATTCCCTCTCATAATACCATCTGTTTATCACCTAAATCACACAGTAGTGCACCGATCCTTTACATGATCCTTTCCTATCTAAAATATACTTTGTTTTTCTTTTTTTAGGGTCAGAACAGTGTCTTGTACATCTTTGTATATTTAGACCCTAGCACAGTGTCTGGCACCACAAAAAGGCATAATGAATGGCAGGTGGCAATGGAAAGAGAATGGATATTGACAGATGAGAGTGGCAGGAAAATTGACATTATAAGGAGCAAATCTGAATTTGACCTCGATGATCTTGACAACAGTATTTAACCTCTCTGAGCTTCATTTCATTATGTGACATGAGATTAATGCTTACCATCATATATTCTTTTCTTTTTAAAAAGTTTTTTTTTTGGTACGTGCCCCTAGTGGGAACCAAACCTGGGACTCTCTGGCCCACAGGCCGATGCTCCAACCGCTGAGCCAAACTGGCCAGGGCTCCATCATATATTCTTTTTTTTTTTTTTTTTTTATCCTCACCCGAGGACATTTTTCTCAGGTAGAGTGGGAGGGAGAGAGAGAGAGAAACGGAGAGAGAGAGAAACACCGACGTGAAAGGAACACATCGAGTGGCTGCCACCCGCACGACCGACCAGGGCCAGGGACAAACTGCAACCGAGGTACGCGCCCTTAGCGGGAACCGAACCCGGGTCTCTCAGGACCGCAGGCCGACTCTCTAACCGCTGAGCCAAACCGGCCAGGGCTCCATCATATATTCTTTACACTATTATTTTAAAGATCATATTGAGTGTAACAAAGTTCTATATGACTATCAGGTGATATAATAAATAAGAAAATTAAAGCCCTGGCCAGGTGGCTCAGTTGGTTGGAGCATCATTCCATATACCAAAAAGGTTGTTGGTTAGATTCCTGGTCAGTTCACATACAGGTCTCTCATCTCTCTCTCTTTTTCTCTCTTTCTCTAAAAATTAAATTTAAAAAAATATATCCTCAAGTGAGGATTAAAAAAGAAAATTAAAACATTCTTTAGGATTTAATGAAACCCTGGCTCCGTTACTCTTCATTAGAAGCCTGTCCCAATGTCTTATCACCATAGACTTCAATGAGATGGGTGAGGGGGAAAAATGACAGAAAATGAAAAGCATATAGGAGTAAACTAATCAATCTACTTATGAAATTCCTCCAAAATCCGCTTCTCAGATAATCCCACTTCCTACAGCCAGACAACATTCTGGGGGTCCTAACATGGACTCCAATTCCCCCCCACAGAAAGCAAATGCAGAGTTGCCATGGATAGTGATGCTGGAAGCCATTAGCCTTACACATTGTTAGAGCTGAAATGGCCAAGAGAATGTTTAACACTATCAGGAGCAGAACTGCACAGAAAACAGAACTTATAACTTATAATCCTCAACACAGCAACACATTAATGCTCTCTCCCACCTCACAAAGGAGTAAAACTGGGAAAGAAGCAGAAAACAGCAAGTAAGTCATAATAGGAGCAGAGCCACATCTAAGGCCAACACAAATTCATTTAGAAGGATGAACTGGCTAAAAGTTTCAACGTGCCCTACCTATCCGCAGGCTTGGTTGGCTCCAGCCACATCTGAAGCAGCAGAGCATTACTCGGAAGAATGCATGTGCATTGTGCGTATAGTTGCTGACTGATGGCTTCTTGGCCCTTCAGCTGGCACACACTGGCCTTGGCACTGAAGAGAGGCCGTATTCACAGCTTCTGGGAAAGAGAGGCTGGTTTCGACAGCCGCTGTCACTTTTCATAAGCCGCTCAAGAAGAGCTGCCGAGACGGGCAGCCTGGTTCTCCCCGCAAGAAGGGCCTGGAGTTTGTGGACATTACAGGCAAGTGAGGAGGATTAATTAGACCGTGTCTCCAAAGCACTTTGAGCTCCTTGGAGAGAGGCTTTTAATTATGGTATTGGCCAGGAGCAAGTGAGAAAAGAGACAGAGAAATAATATCAATTTTGTCAGGGGTAGGAAAGCATCATCGCCTTTCAGAGCATTTCCCTGCCTCAAGTCATGCATCTGTGTCTTCCCACCTCCTTATTCTAGAACCTGGGTATTGCTTGAATAAAACACAGTAACCTTATGTCTCTGTTTGCTTCGGGGGAGGGGGGATACTCTGGCTTCTAATTGGTACTGTTATTCACACATATTATTCAACTCATTTTTGAAAATTGCCTTTTAAGACTGAAAGATGCCTCTTTTGTCTGCCTATTTTGAACTGAATAAGAAATGTATATCAAGAGTATATTTACCCTAATTTAGATGCAGGACTTGGTTAGAGATGTAATTTATTTTCTTGTAAATTTATTCCATATTGAGAGATAAATACTAGCTCCTAACCACCAGGAAAGGGCACACAACAGAGTTTAAATTTCTAGGAAATTTAATAGTACTTCGAAATCCAGAGAAGAAATCCAGACAGAGCTTTCTAGTTGTGACACCTTGAGCAGATCCAAGTCCATTTGCACAAAAAGGTGGCTTAAGGACTTCATATGTACACACCATCCACAAAGATGGAAATAATCGGAATTTTCGCTCAGGCAGCAGTTTTCCTGCATATAAGCATTTGCATTTGGGACGTGCAAGTTTGAATTTGTTTCCATTATAATTTTAGGATTAATCAGTTCATTTATAATGTGAAGACGTTATATTCAGTGAACTAGAAATAGATAATTCTCTATAATCTATAGACTTGTATTCTAATTTTAATAAATTGACAAAGAATTTGGATTGGTGGGTCCTGCCCTGGCATGACTGGCCTTAGAATGCAGAAAACAGCGTAGAGTTTCTCTGGGTTGACATACTAAAAGAGTCGGGTTGGAATGACAGGTGCTCACTGGACTGATGAGTTTGTGCAGTGCTTGGCGCAGACATGCCCCTCATTCTTTGCAAACTTTTAAGGCAGGAGAACAAATACGGGCTTCTCCTACCCTGCCCTCCTCCAGGGTAAGTAGGAGCTGAAAGTGAAAAATAAAAGTGGAGTTTGAAAGGAGAGAGAAGCCAAAGATACAGTCACTTCCTTTAACTTTCCAGTTCAAAGGCTGGGAGTCTGAACTCTTGAGTGGAAGATGATCTTCCTGGTAATTACACTGCAGCCAGCTGCCTCCAGGCATTAGACGCCCTTTCCTGTGGTGCCCAGAAGGCCCTGCCTAAGTAGGCATATAACTACCGATGCTTACATGGGGCTTACACCCCAGCCGGCCCCTCTCCAAAGCCAGGTAAGAGCATCCCATCAACATGGTTTCCAATATAAGGTCTGCTTAATGGGTTATTTTCCTAGCACTGTGCAGTAAACATAGAAATACAATGTGCTTATCCTTAATAGAGAATAAGTAACCCTAGCTAAGGAATTTAAATCATTTCACCAATCAAAACAGAAAACTGATTTGCATTTCTCTTATAACTAGTGATGTTGAGCATCTTTTTATATATATGTTGGCCATCTTTATGTCTTCCTTGGGAAAGTGTTCATTCAGGTTCTCTGACCATTCTTTAATTCGATTATTTGTTTTTTTGTTGTTGAGTTATATGTGTTCTTTATATATTTTAGATTTGTTCCTTATTGGAGGTATCATTTGTGAATAATTGTTCCCATTAGGTTGGTTGCCTTTTTGTTTTGTTGATGGTTTTTTTGCTCAGCAGAAGCTTTTTAGTTTGATATAGTCCCATTTATTTACTTTTGCTTTTACTTCCCATGCCTGTTGGAACAAGTTCACACACACACACACACACACACACACACACAACAACAACAACAACAACAGCAACCCTTCGAGACCAAGGTCCATAAGTTTAGTGCTTTTGTTTTCCTCTATGTATTTTATTGTTTCAGGTCTGATATTATATACCAGAGAAGAAGGGGAAGGTGAGGATGAAGAGGACAAAGGGTGTCAAATATGTGGTGACAGGAGGAGACTAGATTTCAGGTGGTGGGCACACAATAGAATACACATATGTCATATTCTAATGTTGTACACCTAAAATTTATACAATGTTATTAACCAATGTTACCGCAATAAATTTACTTATTTTAAAAAGGGGAGAAAAGGAAAACTGAAATCCCCACAGGTCAAGGATTTGGTTGCTTTTGCCTTAATTGTTTCAGTATCAATTCTTCCCTGGAGCTTCCCAGAGTCAATGTCATGGTTATCCTTCCCGCCTGCTTCCCGGGGTCAAGGGCATATAAGACTGGGTTAAATGATTTCCAACAATGGATCATCTGTTTGGCTATTTAGACATGTGGTTTAATTTCTAAGTGTATGGAGATTTTTTTTCAATGTAATCTTCTTACTATTGCTTTCTAACTTAATTGCATTATAGAAAGAGAATGTGGTCTGAATATTACCAGTTCTTTGAAAGTAGTTGATACTGGCCTAACGCCTACTATTCCATCAGTTTTTGTAAATGTTCCATGTGTGCTTCCAAAGAATGCACATAGGAACAGAATTCTCCACATGTTCAATAAATCAAGCATGGTAATTTTGCAAATCTTCTTTACCGTTTTTAAGTCTACTTAGTATATTAATAATTGATTGAGACAGAGTGTTGAAATCTCCCACTATGGTGGTGCTTTTGTCAATTAGTTCTATCTACTATTTTTGTTTTATGTATTTTAAAGATATTTTATTCTGTGAATACACATTGAAAATATTAAATGTTCCTGGTGAATTGAATCTTTCTCATTGAGAAGTGGCCCTCTCATTTTCTAACAATGCTTTTTGTCTTAAAGTCTACTTTTGTTTGATAGTAATCTGGCTGTCCCAGCATTCCTTTTAATAATATTTGATGAGTATATATTTTTCCATCTTCTCTCTTTTATTTTTATTTATTAGAGAGAGAAAGAGGGGAAAGAAAGATGTTTTTCTATCTCCCTTTCTCTCTCTCTATAAAAAATAAATTAAAACATATTTTTAAAAAATTGATATGAGAGAGATACACTGATTGGCTGCCTTCTGCATGCCCACTACTAGGGATCAAGCCCGAAACCTGGGCATGTGCCCTGACCAGGAATCGAACCAGGACCACCATGGGAGGACGCTCAAGCCACTGAGCCTCACAGGCCCCATCTTCCCCAACCTTTCTGTTCTTAACTGTGTGTTTCATGGAAACATCATAGTGCTGAATTTATTTTGTTTTTCCTCTCCAACTGACTGTTTTTGACAATCGCTTTTAAGTTGTAAGTCTAGTTTATTTATTGTTTTGGAGATTAATGATATACTTGAATTTGCTTCTCCCATGCTACTTTTTAATTTATATCTGTCTCTCCTTTTTCTTTATTCTCCTTTCTTAACCTTCAATGGCTGTTTTTTCTTCATTCCTGGTCTTTTTTTAAGTAGACTGTGAGTTTTTGTTTTCATACTACTTTTTTATTTATTCCCTTACTGGCTTAAAATTAAAGCACCCTAAACCTGTACTTTTACTCATTCTTTTGAAATTGTACTATGCATATATTTGCTTTAACGAAGTCTAACAAGAGAGTATATCCTGACCTCTTCACTATAGTACAATGATTTTAGGGCACTTTCACGTAACACTCTCCTTTCCCTAGTACAGCTGAGAAGTGCTTTCATTCTGGGTCTTGTATAAGATTAAAATTAATTATTATTCTTTTATCTATAATCTCTTTGTTTTTAATATATTTTTATCATTTTATTGGCTCATCATTCCTTTTTGCCTCTCACGTCTTCTTTCTATGATCATTTTTCTTTTTCTGCAATATTTTCTTCAGAGGGTGATTTAATGAAAATTTGGTGGTAGTAAATCCTATCCATTTTTCATCTGAAAATGTCTTTATTTCTCTCTCACCTTTTAAAAATAATCTTGCAGAACTCGAATAGAACATTTATTTTCTCTCATGAGGATATTATTCTATTATCTTCCATCTTTTATTGTGGCTACTGAGAAGTCTATCCTTTAATTGTCTTTCTTCATTAGTGATCTGTCTTTTTCTCCGACAACTTTAAAAGCTCCTCTTTAGCTTTGATATTCTGAAGTTTCACTGTGCTGTGTCTAGACATGGAATATATATATTCATGTCTTTCAACATTTGGGGAAATTCTCAGCAATTATTTCTTTAAATATTTCTTGACTTGGTTTACTCTATTTTCTCTTTCTAGACTCACTTAGAATTTTTGTATAACTTTTTATTTTGTGTTTCCTCTCAATTTTTCTGCCATATTTTTAATTTCCTTTATCTATGTGTACTCTGGGTAATATTGCCAAACATATCTTCCAGTCCTTCTCACTTTAGGAGTGATTAATTCACTGCCCTACTGAGGTTTTCTTTTTTTGTTTGTTTGTTTCAACAATTATAGTTTCCATTTTTAGAAGTTCTATCGAATTTTCTTGATGGTTCCTGATATTTCCTATTGCTTGTTTATATCTATAACTCCATCCTCTATGAACTTGTCCAAGGCAGATTCCCTAAGGTTGGCCTTCTAGAAAAGTACTTGGCTGCCTACAAAACTCCATGGAAACCAGCCATGACTCAGTGCTTAAGGCAATCAATCCTAGTCAACTTCAAAGCTTGGCCTGCAGCCCTCTCTGACTATGCCAGGGGATGGCCTGTACTTTCTCATCCAAGAACACTGAGTTGACAGCCCAGCACTGGAGCCAAAGTTCTGCCAATTCATATTGCTACTGCACCTTTCCAAACCATGCAGCTTAAAGCCCACCGGCCCAAGGTCAATGTCCTCTTTGTGATGTCTGGCTTTATGCTACCCTAAATATGTATATTTTACCCAATGAACACTGTTCTAATGAGTCAATGCCAAGTCTTCAGGCCAGCTGCCCTCTAGCTACTGGCCCTCAGTTTAGTACCCATTCATACATTAAGATGCTACTGTTAGCATTTGCTCCCAGGATAACACTTTTCCTCCTGCTGGTTTACTACTCAGGGTCACTCACAGTATGCTCCTTTAGGGAAGGCAGGAAGAGAAAATCCCCTCCATCCTTCAAGTGAAGCAAGTCATCAAGAAGTAAGCTTTATTTACAATCTAATGGTTTTTCAACAGGAGGCCCCCACTCCCACCCCCATCCCAGAGTATCTTAGTCCCATGCTTCCAGAACAGAAGTCTCATCCAGGGAATGTCTTAAAATTCATTCTAATTGTGCCCTGGCCGGTTTTGCTCAGTGGTTACAGCATCGGCCTGCAGTCCAGAGAGACCAGGGTTTGGTTCCCACTAAGAGCATGTACCTCGGTTGCAGTTTGTCCCCAGCCCTGGTTGGTCGTGCGGGAGCCAGCCACTCGATGTGTCCCTTTCACATCGATGTTTTCTCTCTCTCTTTCTCTCTTCCTCTCTCTCCTTCCCACTCTATCTGAACAAAAAAAATGGAAAAAATGTCCTTGGGTGAGGAAAAAAAATTTTATTCTAATTTTGAGGCCTAAAATGCAATGATGTCTCAATATGGCATCCACCCACATGACTTTAGGTCTGTGCTTAGCATACCCACCTTCTCTTCCACATAAACTCTGACATTATAGCAAAACCAACACCAAGGGTTAGCTTTAGCATTCTCCCCTCCATCACTGACGCCCCTTGAGAGAAAGTTTTTCAAGACCTTGGGAAAATGCTGGGATATAAAATGTTGTCTGAAACAGTTATTCTCAACCTACTTGCAGGTTAGAATCATGTAAGGAGCTTTTAACTATTTCAGTGTCCTGGGCAGTACCCCAGATCAATTACATCAGAATTTGTGGGTATGTATTTGGATATAAGTATTGTTATTATAAAAGTATTTGGATGTAAACATAAATAATTCACAATCTTGGTTCTGGATGAGCTCTAGATGACCAGAGGAAGAAACAGATAAACAGGCTATCAAAATAATGTGATATAGGCCATATTAGAGAGTTGAAGGGGATCAGAAATGCCATCTTAAAACAGGCCACTTTGGATTATTTTGAACTGAAGTCAGTTGAGAATAAACAGTTATAGAAAGATGTTCTATATCGGAACATCCTTATCTGTCTGAAAACAGAAATTTCTGAGAAATGAGGACTGCAATAAATCCTGTCTTCCAGGGAAAGTTTATGGCCATGGAGAAAATGGAAAGTTGACACCATGATAAGTCTGCACGAACCAACCTTACCAAAATAACCCTTATCTTCCATTAGTTTCCCCATACATGTACCTTTCCACAATTTACCACACCTAGAAGTCTAAATTCCACTTTCCTTTGTGCAGTCACTTTTCCACAACTTACTGCCCTTTGTTAAAATGGTATATGAGCTTCTGAGTCTATTAACTTCATTGGGTTTTCATGTCTTTCCTGGTGAAACCTTCAGGCATGTAAAAATATTCATGTTAACAAAGAAACATGGGCTTTTTTTTTTTCTGTTACTCTATTCTTTGTCAACTTAATTCACAAGCCCCCAATCACTGAACCTGAAAGAGTAGAAGAAATGGTTTTTCCTTCCCTGCCGAGCTGTGTATATATATTAGGAACAGAAAGAAGGGAATGATTATCTCTCTAGAGGGATGAGGGGAGAAAGGTCAGGGAGAGATTAACAGAGGATGATGCCTATGCTGTTTCTTGAAGATAAAAGGAGCTTGGCCAGGTGGGAAGAATTCCAAGCAGAGGGAACAGCAGGTGCAAAGCACAACAGCATGAGAGAACAGACAGCCTTCAAGCATCAAGAATTTCAATATGGCTAGAGAATGTGGCATGTATTAGAAAGCCTCAGAAAGATATGAAAGTTATGATCAAAGAGCTCAGACTTTATTTGGAAGACAACAGAGAAATATTAATGGATCATAAATAGTAATTAACTTGATTGCATTTGCATTTTAGGAAGATGTAAGGAAATAATGTCCCTGCTACTGTTCATGTTGCTCTTGTTAAGAGGTTGGGCTATGATTTTTGGATCTGTTTTTCATGTTGTGACGGCAGGGCTAGGCCACACCTTTCTGGTGACAGATGTAGTTGCCCCAAAGGGAGTGGAGTCCCAATATTAGCCCTCTTGGAAAGACAGATTCTAGGGCAGGAATTAAGGAGTTAGAGGTTTGTTATGAAATTAAAGGGAAAGGAAGTCTTTAGAGATTGATTCTTAGAGGACTCACTGACTGAAGGGAAAACATGGTCTCTGCCTTAATTCAGGAGCACAGAAGCCAACAGGAAGTATTTGCAGGTCTCCCAAGGTTACTGAACATCCCCAGTAACAAGTACATGGCAGCTTCTTATATTGTCATTCTTATGTTTCTCCATGAGAAAAAGGTTTTTAAAGTGCTTGCATGTCAGTCCTGGTCTCAACATTGAGATCAAAAATTAAACAAAGGGTCCATGTCTTGAAATGACAATGGATGAAAGTGAGGAGAGGTGACAGCCATGACTAACAGCATCTTCAAGGAAAGGCTAAATCTCCGGGAAAAAGAGGAGAAGCATGAGGTCCAGGTAACCCGTCCCTCCCTACCAAGAACCACCTCTACCATCCTTGAGGTGGACTGGGTGTCATTTTATTAAGAGAGCCTGAGGATCTTCAAAGTACAGAAGACAAGAGGCAGAAATACATGCTCAGTTAAGAAATGATGACAACCTAAGAGAGTGGACATGAAGAGGAAAGTGGAGAGACATTTCGGAGAAAGAGTCAACAAAGTATAATTAAGTGAGCCAGATGCTTGGAGCAGGGGGGAGAAAAATGATCTTGCAAAGTAGGATAAGGGCAGCATGCATGGGAAGCAGCAGGAAAAGCTCCTGAAGAGATGGGAAGGGAATGATTGATGCTGGAATGCAGCCTTTTCTGGTCCATAGTACCAACCTTAAAAATTGTGAGGGGTGCAGATTTGGTAGGAAATATAGGAGCCCAGTCCTCTGGACAATGAAGATGAAGGTCATGCCCATCTTCCTATCTGCCAAGGCTTACTTTGCTGCTGAACATGTGTTTAATGAATGAGCAGAAGAAAGGGGAACCTTATATTTATTAGATAATGAAAATATATAAGACCAGAATCAGTGATTCTGTTGTATGATTTGACCCCAAAGCAGAATTGCTCCAAATCCTGTGTTCTTTCCACCACAGCCCTCAATGCAATGCACAAGTTTGTGGCAATTAGTTACAGCAGTGATAGGAAACTAATCCATGAAGGAAGGAAGTTATTGTGCAGTTAGCTGTTCCATGTGCTCTATTTTGCTTCTTAGGACATATACTCAGGTAGACTACAAGCTGTTTTAGAGCAGGGACTATGGCTTACATTTCTATATCCTCTACAAACTTTATTTGCATTTTAGGAAGATGTAAGGAAATAATGTCCCTGCCACTGTTCATGCTGCTCCTCTCCCTTGGAAGAGATCTAGGCATGTAGTTAGTGCTCACTAAGTTTGTTTAATTGACCTTCAGGGTTTCTATGTGAAGTGGTTTATGATAATTAACCCCAGTGACAATATCTATAAAGCTCTAGAAGCATCAGTTGGTTGTGTCCGTGTCATGGCCCAGGGAAATTCTACCAATGCATCAGTCTCTTGGGAAATGCTCCTTGAGGAAGTGCCTGTCCCCTCAGGCCCTCTCTCCTGTCATCCCCACCATCCCCACAGCAGACTGGAGTTCTGGCATGCTACCTCAGAGCAGGTGCCAAGTGCATTGATGATGAGCCAGTTAACATTTATTAAATATCTTGTGAGTGAAAACTATTTAAGTATGTCCAAGAAATAGGACATGCAATCCCTGTCTTCCAAATGTTCAAAATGGAATTAGTGAAATGGAACATGTGTGTTCTGAAGCAACTGAAGAAAATGTTTGTAAAGTGAAGGAGAATGTGTCTAAGCAAAGCCAGGTTTCATGCATTCTACCGATACTGCCTCCTGCATACCCTTTTAAGTCTCGCTTCCCTCCATTCCCATCTCCACATAGGACCCTGATCACACAATATATCACATAATGAGCCATGTGATCTCTCCAAACTAGTCTCCCCACTTCTAGGCTGGCCGCTCTCCAAGACAGTCTCCATACAGCCCTCTCCTGCTTCAGTCTCTTCTCTGGCTCTACCTTCCTTTGGAGAAATTCCAAAATCTTTAACATGGCTGTAAGGTCCTACCTTATCTGACACATCTGATACTCTCAGCCATTATCGTTTACCTCCTCTTTCTCTGTTTCTCTCTACAAGCCCCCTGGAGCCAGTGTGCAGCCACAACAGGTTGTCACTGCTCCACTCTAGGGGACATGGGGCAATCGCAACAACTATGGCACAAAAGCCACCCCCACTGTTATTCAGTACATGACCTACAGAACCATACACAGTGGCCCTATAGCACCAACCATCTAAACTTCTTTTAATGGCATGCTCCCTGAATGGAAGACTACTGTCTATGGAAAATCCTCTCTGATACGAAGTCTGAATGTCAGAGTTTATAGAAGTAGTGTGGGATCCGGCCGGTGTGGCTCAGTGGTTGGGCATAAACCCATGCACCAAGAGGTCACTGGTTTGATTCCCAGTCAGGACACATGCCCAGGTTGTGGGCCGATTCCCAGTGGGGGGCATGCAGGAGGCAGCCAATCGATGTTCTCGCTCATCAATGTTTCTATCTCTCTCTCCCTCTCCCTTCCTCTCTCTCTACAACCAATAAAGAAAAAAATAAAAGAAATAGTGTGGAGACCAAAATAGACCAGAATGCATTGCCCCCTCTCAGAAACCATCACTAAGATGCCAGAATTCTGGAACCAGAGCCACAGGGAGCTTATCTTGGGATGTGAGAAGGTGAAGCAAAGCTGGGATCCAACAAGAAATATACCCTAGTTGGGGTACTGGAAATATTGAGGGGAATGCTATGTAAAGTATATGATTGTCTATCCACTAATCTGTACATCTGAAACCAATAACAAAGTAAAATTGAAAGTAAAAAAAAAAGTTAATTAACTTTTACCCCTTAAAAATAAAACAAATATCTACCTGGCTGATGTGACTCAGTGGTTGAGCATTGACCCATACGCCAAGAGGTGGTTGGTTCGATTCCTGGACAGGGCACATGCCCAGGTTGTGGGCCAAATCTCCAGGGGGGACATGCAGGAGGCGGCCTCTCTCATCGATCTTTCTATCTCTCTCCCTCTCCCTTCCTCTCTCTAAAATCAATAAAGAAAAATTAGTTTTTAAAAAGAACAACACACAAACAGCCTTTCCACCCATGAGACCAGAAGGAGGAAGCAACTATACACATAAATAAATAAGGAATAAGGCAGACTAAGGCTTGGAATTATGGACAAAGGGCGACTAAAAGAAGACCCAAGATGTTCAGGGAAGAAATTGAGGGCTACAGGGCCCTTAAGATCAGATTGCTTTTATACTCCCAACACCCAGCATACTGCCAGGCAGACAGCTTGTTTACTAAGAGTTGAGGGCAGAATGAATGAACTTGTGATCTATAAGTTGCCAGGGACACTTCCTCACAGACACTAGGTCTGGACTTGGCTCTAAGGTCAGGCTCCATTTGAGTAGCTGAGGATGCAGGAGAAACGCAAATAAACAAAGAGAGCAGCACAGGTATGTGGTGATGAGGATATTCCTCCAATTAGGAAGACAACCCCTATCATCAAAACCACCAGCCCTCAGGCCACAAGTTCATTTAGTTCAGCCCTCACAGCAGGCATTTATTATTTCTAATGAGTTGCCAAAGTTAAAAAGTGGATGGTTTCGTGTAAAACTCCAGGCAAGCTGTCAACACATCTCACATTGCCACATAGCAAGAGAAAGCTGGAGAGCAGAGGTTCCCCTCTGTAAGGACTTATCACTCATTGCCCACCTGGCCCACCTGGCCCACCTGGCCCACCTGAACACCTGCCTGGTCCCAGAGGCTTGAGTGGTCAGCACACATATGGGGAAGCCATGGAAGTGGTGGAGGGTGGCCAGGCAACAGAGGCCAAAAATCCAGCCGTGGGTGTTTCAGTCACTCACTGAGTGGTCAGGAGCCACCAGTATTGCCTCTTTGTCCCTATGACCTTTAATAAAATGGAGTTGACAATAAATAAATGGGAGAGGTGTGGAGTAGGAGAGATCTCTGCTCCATAAGTGGCTGAGAGACAGTAAAGGCTTTTGGAAAAAGAGAGCAGTTTACTTGTAGGAGGCTGAGCTGGCCCAGCTCCTCTCATGCTCCAGGCTGAAAGGGACCCAGAAGAGATTTCCGTTTAGTAAAAGAACCAAACGATCCTCCAGTATACACACACATAACAAGTGCTATTATGGGTTGAACTCTGTCCCCAAAATTCATACATTGAAGTCCTAACCCTCATACCTCAGAGTGACTTTATTTGGAAATAGGGTCTTTACAAAAGTAATTAAGTGACAATAAGGTCACTGGAGCAAACCCTAGTCCAATATGACTGATGTCCTTATAAAAGGGAGAATTTGGAGACAGACACATGCAGGGAGACAGCCAGGTGAACACAGAGATGCCCAACTACAAGCCAAGAAGAGATGCCCGAACAGATTCTCCCTCACAGCCTCAGAAGGAACCGACCCTGCCAACATCTGGATCTCAGACATCTAGCCTGCACAACCGTGAGGCAATAGCTTTCTGTGGTTTAGTCACCCCAGTTCGGGGCACTGTGTTTTGGCAGTCCTGGCAGACTGCTGCCCGTGTGCACACACACAAACACAGCCACACAGAGGCCCTGCCTCTGCTCCTGACGCCAGAGAGCTTCAGACCTCTGAGAACTTAGGAACAAGTTTGTGAAGGAAACCAATCTGTGTGGTCCACCTGCCCGCGAACAACAATTCCAAGGTGAAGAGCCGGCAGCACTAGCTGGTAAAGTGGGCATGATGCTCACGGCACAGATCCCCGTGTGCGTGAAGTGTGCCGCTGCTCTTATCTTCTTTGAATGAAGTGAAGGCTGACTCTGAGCCCTTTTCAATCCGGCTGATAGTAAATTCCCCCCAGGTGTGATTAGGACTCTCTCATCTTCTGAGCCCTGGGCCTGGGATAGAAGGAAGCATTTGGGAAGGTCACGGAGGGGCCACTGCTCAAGCCCTGAGACTGCTCTGAGAGTGAGGGGTCCATGGACCTTCACCCCTTTCCTACCTGGAGGAATCACCCCAAGTTCAACATTTCCTCCTCTTTGCAACAGATTGCACAACAGTAGCTCAGTCTTCCTGAAAACCACCGCCTTGGGAGACAGAATATTCAGCAGCTTCTTCTCTCCGCTCTGCAACTCAGACCTGAGGCTGGGGCTCCAGGATCTGGCCGCCTGCAGAAAGGGGACAGAGTGAGCACCAGGCTCTGGCCTCGGCAGGGGCGGTGCAGCACCCACGCAGCAGGTGCCTGCCCCATGGCCTGGCCTTGCTCTCGGTGTCCTAGAAGGACCTCCTAGGTTAGTGATGTCGGTGTGCCCATTTTACAGAGGAAGAAACTGAAGCAGGGAGATGTTCAGTCATTCTGGGAGAACCAGGATTCAGATTGAGGCAGCCTGGCTCCGGTACTCATGTTCATTACCTCTAGCTTTCCACTCTCTTCCACGGCCCCTTCCCAGGCTGTCAAGAGCTGGCAAGCTCCCCAAGCACCAAAGACACACTTTCTAAAAATTCAACAGGACTGTAATAGTCATTAGTGCTGCTCATCGATATTTCTGTCCTCCCTTCCAGGGCACCTGGAGGACTGTACTCCCAGCCCCCTTTGAAGTCGGGGTGACCACATGACTCGATGGAGCTATTGACACAGAAGCAGAGGTTACTTGCATGTTTGTTTCTGGGAGGAAGTGTTCAAGAGCTTGTGCACCTGTACCCATCCCTTTCTCCTGCCTTGGTGGCCTTGAAAACACCTGTTGAGAGTGTCTCTGAGCAGCATAACAATGTAAATGGTCTTAATGCCACTGAACTGTGCACTGTAAAATGGTTAAATGATAAATTTCATCTTATGTTTATTTCGCCACAGTTAAAAACAAAACAACGTAGGACCTCTGTTAACCTGGGTCCCTGTGTCACTACAATCAGCAAAGGCACGAGCTAGAAATACACTTCTGTTGTGTAAAACCACTGAGATTTGGGGGTTGTTTATCATCTTGATGCATTTTATTGAACACAGGGTAGAGAGCTTCCATAATCCCTTTTGAAAACTCTACAGTTAAAACTCTTACTCTTTAACTCTATTTATTGGGTAGTTAGAAATAACATATGAAAGACTGAGAATAACAGGTTTTTATTTCATTTCTTTCTGATAGCATTTTTTTTTTTTTTTTACTTTTAAATCACTCTGACAACAAAAAGTGAAGGTAGAACAGTACTCTAACATCAAGGCTTAAACCTATGCTGCAATCTCATGTTTCCAAAACTCTATTACCTGCATTTGTCATGTGCCCCACTTAACCCCGAGCTAGGAATCATTCCCTGTTATTCCCATCCTAGCGCTAAGAACACTGGGACCAGAGAGACCAGGAAGTGACAGAAGTAGGGCTAGAACTCAAGTTCAAGGGGCCCAGAGCTCCCTACTCCGTGCCTCACTAATAATGAATACTGCGGAGACCACGCTTCCATCTCATTTAAAAACACCAGTGCCCTATAGTTAAGATAATATCACCAATGTAAAAACTAAAAGTGCTTTAACCCAAATTATAGCAATATACTGCAAAGCTTAGCCTAGCATTACAAACAACTCATTGAAACAAGGCAGCTTGTTTGCAGGGTAAGCAAGCAGATTTTCTGCATAATATAGCAGTGCAGCTGGTAATAGAAGCGGCTAAAATAAAGGGTGTGGGGGAGCCTCATTTATGGACAAGTAGTGGACCCTAATGGAATTGCATTTGGGCTCTGTCATCATCCTCCTGAGAAAATGCCCCTCGAGGTTTTCCATTTGAATCCTGGGCATATTTATGAAGATCAAAGCAATGGCTTTTTAAAATTAATTACATGAATTTGTAGCTCAACAACATTGAGCGAAAGGCGGGTGTTGTACCCCATGTCTTGTTACAGCTGTACTTCACCCACATCAAAAGCCCAGGACACTAGCAAGAGCACGTTCCCTGCGACAGCAACCCCCAAGCAGCCACGATGGACGTGGAAAGAGTACAAAAGATCAGCCCCCAAAGTTGTTGTGACAGCTTAATTGTATTATAGTGCTCAGATAATTCCCATTTATTTGGCTTTTTTCCTCAGAGCAAATGCTGCCCCCCAAGCATAGCTATTACCAGGAGAATTAAGATTCACAACTTTGATGGTTCCTCTCGCTCTCTCTAATACCAGCCCTGCTCAAAAGTCCTGCTAATTGTTCCACGAAGATCAGATTTTCCCTAGCCTTCGGCAGGCTGAGACCCAACAGCAGCTAACTAATTGCAATTAAAATCTGCCACGTGAGTGGAAGAGAATAACAAAAATTAATCAGTACATTAGCAGAATTACATGTAAATGTTCAAATGTGCATTCAACATAGTGGGACATTTTAAATGATAAAGCAAAGTACTTCATTAAAGATGCTGATATTTTAATGAGGAAATGTGATGTTTGGTTAAATAGGAGTACAATATAGCGCTGGTCAGTTTTGCTCAGTGGTTAGAGCGTCGGCCTGCGGACCAGAGAGTCCGGGGTTCAGCTCCCACTAAGGGCACGTACCTTGGTTGCAATTTGTCTCCAGCCCCTGTTGGGGTCGTGTGGGTGGCAACCATTCGATGTGACTCTCTCACATCAATGTCTCTCTCTCTCTCTCTTCCTCCCTCTCTCCTTCCCACTCAATCTGAAGAAAAAAAAAAAAAAAAAAAATAGGAGTACAAAATAGGAGTACAATACAATACAAAATAGGAGTACAAAAATAGGAGTACAAAAAAAAAAATAGGAGTTCCTTAAAATTAGCATCAGTGATGAATTTTAATTGAAACGCCAAGTTGTGGGCTATGTAATTCCTGCATATGAATGTGGAAAATCTGCCCAGAGCTGTGGAAACAGTTGAACATCTCGTTCTCTGAAGAATTAATAATTTCAGCTGTACTAACTAGCACTTTATGTAAATTGTCAGATAAATCACAGCAATAAATACAGGTTTTAGAAGAACAGTATGCTTAGCTTTAATTTATTCATTCATTATTCCATGTATACTGAAGCTAAGGGATATGAAAGATGAAACGTACCAGGACAAAAAAAGAAAGGAAAAGAGAACATGTCTTTAATAGCGGCATAGAGAAAGACTCCAAAATAAAAGTCCAGCCAGTGTGGCTCAGTGGTTGAGCAAGAACCCATGCATCAAGAGGTCACCAGTTCAATTCCCAATCAGGGCATATGCCCACATTGTGGGTTTGATCCCTAGTAGGGGGTGTGCAGGAGGCAGCCAATCAATGGTTCTCTCTCACATTGATGTTTCTCTCTCTCTCTCTTCCTTTCTCTCTCTCTAAAAATCAATAAAATATATTTTAAAATTATATTGCATATAAAAATCTGTGATGCATGTAAATATAAGAGACGTGTTATATTTTTTTAAAGTTTGTTTTCAGGGACACACAGTCAAAGCTTAGTAATCAACATAGACACTGGAGTTCTAAAAGTCCCCTTTATAAAATAATTATTTTATTGTATTGTATAAAACAAAAAGTCTATGTAATAACAAATATTTAAAGAGCTGTGTGACAGGTGGTCTTTATACTTTCTGTGTACCACTTGAAGCTTATGATATTGGAGGCACATATTTTAAGAGCTGATAGAAGCTTACCTAGACATGGTTTGCTATTCCTGTCACTGGTTAGAGAGGGCAAGCCCAAAAAGGAGATTTTTGTATTCTTCCGAGTTATGCTCTGATTTCATTAGCTGTGAGATGAGTTCTACAAAATATCAAAGCCAGGGCAGGGCAAGTTTTAACAACTAAGAATACATGCAGAACCACCCCATTTACTCCACACATAAAATAGCGAGTATTTATTTACAAGTACTCGAACAAATTCAGACCAGAAATGAATGCCATAAATCAGCGACACTGAACATAGAACAAATTAAAATGAAAATACAACCTGCCTTCCATGCTACTCATTCTGGGCCTCGAAATCATCCCCCACCCCCCCATCTAAGCCCCACTTCTAATTCTGCATTAAAATCGCCTCATTATGCTTTAGCAGTGAACAGAAGGTCTTGGTCTGCCCCTTTTTTTGGGTTTCGGGAGGGTTTTTCTCCTTCCAAAGCAGTTTTTCCCCCTAGACAAAAGGCTTTCCTGAGTGTAATCAGCCCAGTGGTTGGCTTTCCTTGCAGCGATGTCACCCTGCCTCAGCTGTTTGGAATCCATCTCCTCCCAGGTGAGTCCATGACTTGGCACCCTGCACTTGTAAAGATACCAGTTCACTTATAAGCATAACCACTGGGAGGTGCTGGATTTTACTGCATCCAGTGATGCCAGGACATAGTGGAGGTTAAGGAATCTCATCACTCTCTGTGGCTTACTCGAAGCACCCCCTTCCTCGTGTGACTTAGATATGACTCACAGATGTCCCCCCTCCTCCCCGACCGTTAGCCTATGACAAGGTCAGACACAGACCCTCCAATTCCCATTTTGGGCCTCATAAAAGATAAGCTGAAATGGTTGTGCCTAGTAGTATATCAGTACAAAATTCTCTTAAGCCAAACGTTGGTTAAGCTGCTGCCCTTCCTCCAAGCCCCTGAACTGTGGCCCATCCTCAGCCTGAGCAGCAGACTGAAAACAAACAGGCTCTGACCTGTTATCTCTATTCCCCATACCGGTCCTTCTAACCTTGTTTGCCTCTCCCTACAAAAGAAAAACCCTTTTTGCCTAACTCTTGGGATACGGACCTATGGTTAGTTATGTTCTTTCCTCCTCCCTCTACACACACACACACACACACACACACACATTCCTGCAACAATCTTTTTTTTTATCCTCACTCAGGACATTTTTCCATTTTTTGTTCAGACAGAGCGGGAGGGAGAGAGAGAAAGAAAAAAAATCGATGTGAAAGGGACACATCGAGTGGTTGCCACCCACACACCCAACCAGGGTTGGGGACAAACTGCAACCGAAGCACATGCCCCTAGAGGGAACCAAACCTGGGTCTCTCTGGACCGCAGGCCAGATGCTCTAACCGCTGAGCCAAACCGGCCAGGGCTATAGGTTTGTTTTTATTTGACACCATCAACAGCCAGTAGTGGCTAAGTGCTGCAGCCTAAGCATTAACAGAATCCATGCAAAGACATCTCATTATATGCCGTGTAAATTGAGTACAAAATCCCAGAATGAACTGAGGCTCCTGGAACTTACTACAGACAGCAGATTTTTAAAGATATTATCAGAGTGTGGACAGAAAAAGGGACCGCATACTACACTTGATACGCTCAGGGGAGGCCGGCATGGTGGACTTACAGACTCAGAGACGGAAAGTAACTGCACAGCATGGTCTATACATAAAATTTCTAACTAAAACCAAGTCGTGGTGGGTAGTCAGGTCCTAGGCCTATAGATTCCTTGACAAAAGTCAGTCTTTACCTTAAATGAATCTGTCTATTGTCTTTTTTGCATCTACGATAACAAGCCTTTGAAATGACAGAGTAACCTCCTTTCCCAGACTCCTCAGAGCACAATCTCTGACCAGAGCTCAGACCACAGAACCCCTCATGATTGCCTTGCTGCCCACATACCAACTCTCTGAGCTGTTACCTCTCCTGGCCCCACCAGTGTAATAGAAGGATGTGTCTGTTTTATTTTTTATCCATTCTCAGAGATTCCCCTGCCTTGCTTTCTCCTGCCTCCCTAATCCCCCACCAAAGAATTTCATGTAACCCCATGATATCCCTCCTTTGATTCTAGTGTATAAAATAAGCTGGAAAACTACCATTCTCTGGAGCACTTTCTCAATCCGTTGAGATTTTGCTTCCTGGCAACTGTCATCAGTTTGGATCAAATCAACTCATAAGATTTTCTCTTAGCCTGGACATTCTTTGATCAACAAGACTTAAAAAGCTTATCACTTTGTTGGCCGGCAAACACGGTGGCTAACTAATTACAATTAAGCTGGTCTCCACTCACAGCAGCCTGGGTCTAGTCTGAACAAAAAATTAGTGAGGAGTCAATGCATCTGTCCCTCCAGAGCTTCTGTCAGGATAAAGTAGACACAATAAGGCTTTGAATATTAATATGGCAAAGCTCCAAAGCAGATACAGGAACAATGACAGTTCCAAGAGCTATCAGTTCTTCATGGTCTTAGGTTTATCTATTGAAATGCTGGTTATTAAACTTGCATTTATGTTACATTCATGACACTGTCTATATATTATATACTTATGTTTGCTATATTTTTATGTTCCACAAATATACTCTAAAATACTTTCAAGAAACAAAACAACTGTATTAGTCACATAATTTTCTCAGTCCACTAATTAGAATAGACTATTCCATCTCCTCCAGAAATAGCCAAAACTAAAACCAAAAGGGAATAGAAACCAAAGCCAGGAATGTTTTTCATATAGCAACCTGGGAGTTGGCTGCATCCACTGGCTTGGGCTTGATAATATTATACCATTTTCCCCTGAGACTATTTTTGCTACGAACTCCATTTCTCACCAAGAGCAAGAAATGATATTGAGCAAAGACAAAATAAGTCACAGCAAAATTGAAAACAGATAAGACCCGGTGTAGTTTATCTTTTCTCATCTTTCCAGTAGAACTGTTCTACCACATACACCATTTTAATAATTCAAAACAAAGCCCTGTTTGGTTTAAAAAAAAAAAAAAAAAGGAGAGAGAAAAAGAAAAGAAACAAAGGGAGAAAGACCACTGGCTTCCATTTTCAGGACCCATGGGAACGGCAAAGGGGTACAACTGAAAGCTTCAGAACATAGTGATAAATTGGTTTCCAAGAGTGAAAAACTAGGCAAATCATAAATGAGAACCATATATAAATAGAGCCTTTTTTAAGTGGTGCTGAGTGAAGTGGGAAAACTCTGCTTTAATAACTATTCAAATAGAAATTGGCAAGAACAAGCACTTGAGTTAAGAATGCTCTGAGTGCCCTGGCCGGTTTGGTTCAGCGGTTAGAGCGTCGTCCTGCGGTCCTGAGAGACCCGGGTTTGGTTCCCGCTAAGGGCGTGTACCTCAGTTGCAGTTTGTCCCCGGCCCTGGTCGGTTGTGCGGGTGGCAGCCACTCGATGTGTTCCTTTCACATCGATGTTTCTCTCTCTCTCTCTCTCTCTGTTCCTCTCTCTCCCTCCCACTCTTATCTGAACAAAAAATGGAAAAAATGTCCTCGGGTGAGGATAAAAAAAATAAAAAAAATAATGCTCTGAGGCCTGGCTGGTTGGCTGGGTCGATTGGAGCATTGTCCCAAGCACCAGAAGGTTGTGGGTTCAATTCCTGGTCAGGGCACATATCTAGGTTACTGTTTCAATGCCTGGTAGGGGTGCATGCAGGATGTAGCCAATCGATGTCTCTCTCTCTCTCTCTCTCTCTCTCTCTCTCCCCCCTTCCTCCTTCCTCTCTCTCTAGGAATCAACAGAAACAGCCCTCGGGTGAGAATTGAAAAAAATGAATGCTTTGAAAGTCAAACTGGAGATCCACTACCACTTCCTTTCTTTCAGCTAAACTTGAAAAAACACTGCATTTGTTTGGTTCTGTTCATAACTGAAACATTCTAATGTCAGCGAAAGCATGATATTTTAAATTTTAAAGCCTAAAAAATATAGAATCAGAGGAATTAGGTAATATAATCCAAAATTCTTACAAATGAAGGCAGAAAATAAGACCCTGAGATACTGGGTCTCATAAAAGCTCACAGAACCAAAAGAACACAGAGCAGGGCAGCCGCCAACTACAAGTTCAATGCTATTCCTAATAAGCATGAAAAGGGGACTCAAGAAGGTGACATCAACAAGGTGATAAAACTGGAGATCCCAGCCCTCATACCTTCACAGAAACATCAGTTTTGACAACCATCCATGGATGATACCTCTGTGGGAATCTGGGATTCCAGTGGAAAAGTCCCAGAGCCCCATTCAAGCAACAACAACAAAAAAAAATTACAGAAGTAGAACAAACAATTCTAAAATTCATATGAAACCACAAAAAACTGTGAATGGCCAAAGTCACCTTAAAAAATAAGAACAAAGCTGGAGACATCACACTTACTAATTTTAAATTAAATTATAAAGCTATAGTAGTCAAAATGCTATGGTACTAGTATAAAAACAGAGGTAGAGACCAATGGAACAGAATAGAAATCCTAGAGCTCCTAGAAATAAACCTACACAAAAACAGTCAACTAATCTTTGACATGGGCACCAAAAATACACAATGGGGGGGAAATGATCTCTTCAGTAGGTGATGTTGGGAAAACTGGACAACTACATGCAAAAGAATGAAACTGGACCTTTATCTTATACAACACAAAAATATCAACTCAAAACAAATTTAAGATTTAAACATAAATTTTCAAATAACTCAGCACTATTATGTGAGGTGACCTGTTTACCAAGTCAACAGTATGAGGACTATCAAGTCAAAAAGAGAGATTCAATTCCCCCATATCACTAGGTACAGGTAAAATTATTAGATTGCTAATATGAATTATTTTACCATCATAGACCTATCAGGATGGATAGGAGCAATCACATACTGAAATGTAAAGACTGGGTTATTAACAAACTAATTTTTAGGATTTTTTCCCACTCAATTTAAAATATCTTTGCATTTAAAATATTATTTACTGGTTGGATTAGAAAGTCCTAGAGAATTATCAGTGTCCTTGATGACAAAAATATTTTTACCCTCAGGATATTCAGTCATTACAAAGGAGTTACGTACTAGGGCCCAGTACAAGATTCTACTCACCTCCATTATTTCATTGCTGGTTACTGTGAATTCCCGTGACACCAAGAACTGTTGGAACACTGTACTAAGGGATCTGACCAAACTGCATACCTGTACTACACCATGTCCCTAAAGGTGACCCCAGTCGTTAATGTTGAGTTTTTGCCCAAGAAAACACAATGCTAACTAACCTCAAAACATATTTTGTGCCTGGTTGGTGTAGCTCAGTGGATTGAGCATCATCACATGGACTGAGAGGTCCCAGTTCAATCCCAGTCAGGGCACATGCCCAGGTTGTGGGCTCCATCCCCAGTAAGGGGCATGCAGGAGGCAGTCAATGGATGTCTCTCTCTCACATCAATGTTTCTATTTCTCTCTCCCTTTCTCTCTCTCTAAAGAATCAATAAAAACATTTTTTTTAAGTACATTGTCCCAACTAACATTACCAAACCATTTTCAGTAATTTTCCACTGACTCTCCTTCTACAGTCTTCCATTTCCCCATATTTCTCCTAGTATCTTTTTTGTTCCCTCCTTTTTACTTCTCCATAGCCCCCTTTAATTCCCTCTCTATTCTCTCTTTAAAAACCTCAGCCACCTTTGTCTTAGATGAAGCTGAGCTCAGTGGATACTACTGCAGTCATCTGGATAAATGTTGTCTTGCCATCATCATCAAGGATCCGGTGCTAGTTTTCTTTGACATTACTTTAATAAATTAACCAAAATCATTCAGTCTTATCACCAAAAGGTGGCTCTCTTTTCCTTATGCCTCTACTGCAAGCTACAAATCAGGAACTGAACCTTCTGAAAGAAATATCAAAGGAATGATGGTCTCGGGACAGCACTGTTCCAGATACTCATGATGCTACTATGAGGTGGTATCACCACCTGGCAGACTTTCCCAGGGAATGAAGATAGGATTCCAGGGCTCCTGTGGCCCAGAAGCAGGTGACTTTGTGACAGCCAGTTGCTGACCCAAGAGCCAGCAGAACTGGAATAATTGTGTGGAACCAAATGGAACTGAAAAGGATAATTGTGATTAGTGTTGTGCTGTAGGGAAAAAAAAACAAAAACAAACCTTTAATCTTGAGCTATCTTTTCTTTCTAGAATTTATCAGGCTAATTTGGGCAAACTGCAAGAAAACACTCATTGTATGGTATGTTGCTCTAAATCTTCAGAATTAAGAGGAAATACCCTAGGAGAAATCTTAATATGTTCTAAGCTAATGAATCTACAAGGGAACTTAAGGATAATGAGTCTGTAGAAAACACAATACTGTATATTGATTGGCTTTGCCTGCAAAACTAATTTGAAAAATCAAAGTTCCTTCACTTCGTTATCTTTTTAATTGATTTGAGAGAGAGAGAGAGAAAAAAATGGATTTGTTGTTCCACTTAGTTATGCATTCACTGATTAATTCTCATATGTGCCCTGACCAGGGATCAAACCCCCAACCTTGGGGTCTCAGAATGTTGTTCTAACCAACTGAGCCACATGGCCAGGGCCCTGAGTCCCCTTACTTTTCATGGCAATATAATTATTTGCATAGATTCAATAAGGATCTGTCTTTGTAATGATGTAAGTAAATAGATCAAATTTGTAACCATTCCAGAAATGTCTCATTTAAATCCCATTTAATTGAGTATGACCAACTCATTATTAAGGAACAAGGAATGTACTTCATGTGTGGAAATGATGCTTATAAAATACTCCAGGGAAACTGCCCTAATGCCTGCTTCATGGTTTATGGAATCTCAGCCTTACAGGAAGACAAGACTTGTACTTCCTGGCAGCCTAGGGCAGGCAAACATGCTGTTATAAACAGAATGATTATGTTCATCTCAATTTTATATGTTGAAATCCTAACCCTCAATGTGCTTGTGTTAGAATGTGCTGGGTCTTCAAGAGGTGATGTGTGTGGAGTCCTCATCATGGGATTAGTGTCCTTATAAAACGGGCCCTGGAGAGCTTCCTCCCACTTCCAACAAGACAGCACACTGCGAAAAGATGGCCGTTTGGAGCCAGGAGACAGCACTCACCAGATTCTGAATCTGCAGGCGCATTGATCTTGGCTATCCCAGCCTCCAGAACCGTGAGAAATTTCCGTTGTTTACAACCCATCCAGTCCCTGGTATTTATCAGAGCAGCTGGTACAGTCTAAGACACCTGAGGATCTTGGGGAAAGAAGATAAATCTTACATTACAGGTACTACAGGGGGAAACCTGGAAAGAATTCCTGATTTCTGGACGGAAAATTAGATGAATCAATAAAGGCAATACAGAATAGTTCTAGCATAATAAACGTTGACTTTTTAGCATCAAAAATATGACTCCAAGGGCTTTGTAAAGGAGTGACAGACACAAGTTCTCTCCTTAACTCAAATATCTTAGGACTAAGCTTAGGAAAAATAGGTCTTTCTGCTACTGTCATCACATCTTTTGATGTCTATGTCCATAAATCATCCAAATAGAACAGAACATCAACTTAATGTACTGGATCAGAAAATCTAGAATAGACATATTTTGATCAAATTCATGCCATAAGTGTTGACTATGCTCATAAGAGGACCTGAAAAAAAAGAAAACTGACATTCTTATTCTTAGCTTAGTCCTGTCTGATACAGGAAGATGGCAACCTACCACAGCTCAGTAAAGATTTACATTTTTTAAAACCATGCATGCCCAGAGATAAGCCTTGAATTACAGGGCCATTAGAAAACCTTACCGCCAGAGAGAAGCTGTGATCTTGTTTCCTATTATCAGAGACAAGATTTTAAATCAAAACAGAACTGTCAACTGCCACATAATAATGTGAACTGTAATACAGCCTTCTCTTCATTCTGGGGACCCAGTTGCTCTGAAAGCCGTTTTAGGCATACACAACTCAACTAGATGATCAACATTCGTCTGAGTGGGATTTTTTAAATTTTTGTTGTTGTTGTTGTTGTTAGTCCTCACCTGAGGATGGTTTTTCCATTGCTTTTTAGAGAGAGTGGAAGGGAGAGGGGAATGGAGAGAGAAAGACAGAGAGACAGAGAAAGACAGAGACAGAGATGGATCTGAGAGAGACATGTCGATCGGCTGCTTCCCGCATGCACCCAGACCAGGTTCAGGGATCCAACCTACAACCCAGGTATGTGCCCTTGACCGGTTATAGAACCCAAGACCCTTTGGTCTGCAAGCCAACACTCTAAGTGCTGAGCCACACCAGCCAGGACTGAGTAGGATTTTTTGTGAGAGAGGAAGTGGGAGAGGAAGAACAGATTTATTTAGAAAAGAAACAATAAAAAATGAGTTGGGAGGAATAATAATAATAATTAAAAGAAAAGTATCTGCCCAGTCATCAGCATCAACAACTATAGCCTGGTTGGTAGAACCTCTATTGTAATAGTTAAAGAAAAGCAAAGTTGGACGGTAAAGCAGTAAAAATATTTACTTATTTTTATTTATTTACTCAGAAACTATTGCAAGAGGGAAAAACAAAAATAACTGCAGTATGGAACCAGCTCAATTCTGAGTACAGCATTGGCAAGCAAGATTGTATAGCCAAGGGGCAGGGTGGGGGCCCACAGATGGGAAGTCACTAAGAGGACGCATCAGGGACAGGAGGGTTAAGCTGACCTAACAGGGCTCTTGCTGAAGGCAGGCCAGGAGGCTCAGACATCACCTGGGGGATGGTAGAGGATGAGGAATCCGATCAGCTATCCAGGGAGAGCATGTAAGGAGGATGGGGATTCTCACTAAACTGAATCCGATTCTTGCTACAACTGGGCTCTAGAGCACAAGTCCTAAGGATGGGGCCTCGTGGTAAAAAAGGGCTCAGAGGATCTTGCCTGGAGTCTGGTCAAGGAGAGTGTGCGGTCTTTGTCAGTCACAAAGGAACTTGCTGGCGCTTAAGACTTGTAGAGTCTAGACAAGAGTCACCCTAACAACAAGATCTCCCCCACTTGGGAATTTCCTCTGCCTCGATCGTGGAAGGTCATAAAGATGTCTGTAATTGTCCATGGCTTCCTTCGGCTCTGCAGTGTGGACAGGTAGGCTCGGTCAAGGAAAGGCGATATGTACGGGAAGGGTTGCCAGGACTGGGCAGGGAGGCCCAGCGAGGAGGAACCGGCGCAGGAGTTCAGCAGTCAGGAGGGATGAACGCAATCTGCCAGTGCTTACCTCCTGTCTCACCTTCTCTGCTGTTAAAACTGATCTCAGCAACCCTTAAACCCGAAAGACTGCCTTCTGCAGGGGAGCTTTCTGAGCAGAATCCTCCTTCTCCTAATTCAACAAAACAATTCCAGGAAGAAGGATAACCCCAGGAGGCTAAACCACAGACAGTCTTTCAGCCCCCTCTGTCTGACCTGATTTTGACCTTGAGGGCCAGCTGGACACCATAGAAGTGAATGGTGCTGCCTTGAGCCCAGCAAGGGGCAGACATGCTGTGTGGTTTGCCCCAACCTGGATCCTCAAAGTGCTGGCCTCCAACCTGCAGTGGCTCACCATCAATACCCTGCAGACACCTCAGATGGCTCCAGCCTGGGCAGTACATGCCCCGAGTGCCCCAAAACCAGAACTCAAGAAAAACTAATTTTCTTCCTGAAACAAGCAGGGACCTGAATGGTCAGACATAAAAGACTGAAGGACTGTACACCATCTCTTTTCTGTTGCTTGGGAAACAAAACGTAGCAACTGAAGGCCAGGTGCTTTGGAAAGGCACTCAGACCTGAGGTCTGAGGTCAAGAGCAATTTCTGAGCACAGCGCACACTTTCCACATATAGAAGCTGGTCAGCCCCAGGCTTCCTGGCTTTCTATCATTCAATGTGGATGCTGGTAAAAACTAGCAAACTGGTCCAAAAGACTATTGATAGCTATGAAGGAATGCTTATTAAGTATGGTCAAAGGAAAAACTAACCAGGACTTAGTAGGAGAGACTTTTGTTCAAAAGGATTATTGCAAGGGAGGAAAGAGGACTATTGCAAAAGGTGGAGGGAGAACACTATGACCACAAGGGTTGTATGCATCTTCAAATAAAACAGAAAAGGGGTTTTCTTTTATAGGGTAAACGAGGCCAGCAGAGATAAGCAGAATCTTTGGAAGGCCACCTAGGCCAGCAAGGGGAAAGACCGGTGGGTCTGACCGGAGAAGGGTCTGGCCGTGGTCAGCTGATTCCCAGGGAAACTGAGAAGGGGACAAGGTCCGCTTCTCTGGCTTGGGGGTAAGCAGAGTTCAGAGGCCTGTAGGAAAGAGGGAAGGCTGACTAAAATTTGGTGAAGACAGAGGGGAAGAAATGGGCAATTGTGAGCCCCTGGTCAATACTTACTAAGTGGAGAACACTGTGCTAAAATCCCCATGAAGAAGGTGCTGTTATTTTCCCTGTTTTGCAGGAAAAACAGGTCCTTGAAGTTCAAGCGATTTTCCCAGAGCCACACAACTAGTAAAATCCATGTAACTCTTGTTACCTCAAGGGAAATCATCAGAAATATGTATGATATTTGGATGGTACTGTGGGGTAATTGGACCTTTTCTTTAACTTTACTCTCTAAACAATGTTCAACGAATGTTTTGGGGTGAATATGGGCAGGGAGGGCGTATAATTTTACAAATCCTCCTCACTTAATCTCATTGAGTTCTTTCATTACTGGTGTCATACAACTGATGCTTTTGCTCTTTTTCCAAATCTGAATATACATAGGCTTTAGCTGAGCTCTTTCTCCCCAAGTTGTCTACTAAGGTGCAGCAGGACATCCCAGAACCATCACGGGAATTCGGAGCCAGGGAAATTGACCAAGTCTACATGCCTTTCTTGTGAGCTTTCTTTGGAAGTGAGGACAGGGTAAAGAGCTCCTCCCTGCCAAGTCCACCCTCTAAAGGATTATGCACCCAGACAGCAAATGCCTTGGACATGTAGTTTCCACTGTGGCAACTTTAAACTCCAGATGTGCCTGGCCACTTAGCCAGCTACCCAAGTCACCACCAACATCGCAACATCCTTAGATAGGCACCTCCATCCTCCCCAAACTCTGTCTCAGTGGACTCTAGAGGTCTCTCAGCTGTCTCAAGATCCTCTTGATTCATGACACTGGAACTGAGTACTCCTCCACTCATCTGCGTGGAATAACTACAAAACTCTGTGGAGGGGCTAGCTTCAAGGAAATTTGATGGGATGTCTAAACACACACACAACCTCAGTTCTGCTTCTTGCAAGTCTGGCAGCCAAAAAGGGACAATACCTTTAAACAACTAAATCAGAATTAACAAGCCATATCCCTTAGGTCCTTTAATAAATAACCCCACATTCAAAGGGAGTACTTCCAACAGCCTGCACACAACTTCTAGCACTTTCCAAGCTTCTCCTTGCACAAATCAGCTGTGGAGTTATTCTTTTTTTTTTTTTTTTTATCCTCACCCAAGCACATTTTTCCATTTTTTGTTCAGATAGAGTGGGAGGGAGGGAGAGGAAGAAAGAGAGAGAGAGAGAAAAAAAACATCAACGTGAAAGGAACATATCGAGTGGCTGCCACCCGCACGACCAACCAGGGCTGGGGACAAACTGCAACTGAGGTACATGCCCTTAGCGGGAACCAAACCCAGGCCTCTCTGGACTGCAGGCTGACGCTCCAAGTGCTGAGCCAAACTGGTCAGGGCAGTGGAGTTATTCTTGAGTTACACTTTGGGCTCTGCCATCTCACCTCCACACGATCAGGCAGCTGCATATGAGTGAGGTCTCAGAGACTCTGCCTTACAGATGGATGCTCAGACTTGACTATAAATTCCATGAGGTTGGGATCAGATCCACCTCATTCACCACTGTATCTATAGCACCTCACAATGTGTCAGAGCCCACTACCAATTCGTGTGCATTTGTTGAGTGAATAAAAGAATGAAGAAATAAAGGCATCCTGCCTTACTAGGTTTTCGTTACTACGAAGATCACGTATGATTTATAAATGACACTTTTCTGCAAATAACAACTAAACATAAATTAGGTGTTATTGTTACTCTCAGAGGTCTCTACTCTAAGCATGTTTTATTACACAAATTAAAATGAACCATATTTATTGTAGAAATAATTCCCCAGAAAGAGCACATTTTCTCAAATACTAAAAATTGAAGAAATTCTTTATTTTGAAAGGTTCAATATTTAAGTCGCTTGCCTATCATAAATAAATACATTTTATATTAAAGACATAAATACTATGTGTAAAGAATTAACATGGAAATTAAAAGTACTTTCAATTTTAGAATCTGTGCAGGAAATAAAAATAATAAATATCTTACAAATAGGAGTCTGGCCGTGTTTCTTCTCTGAACAAACTACACAAACACACCACACGTATGAGTAATAAAAGAAAGTCTGTAAGCCATTGTTAGATGCTACAAGCTGGGAAGCTAAATTGTTATTCCAGAATGGCGGGAGAAATTACTAGAAGCAGCAAATGATGGCTACAATTAGCCATCTCCCGGAACGTTCTCAGAAACAAGCCACCCTATGGTGTGTTGGGGAGACAATGTACTGGTGACTTGGGGCGTCCAGAAGCAGTCATTATGAAAGGTAACTAAAGTAAATTAAGCTGTCATCCTGAGTACGATACACAGGGAACGGAGGGCCCTGAAACAGCAAGTTTCTCTAACTCGTAAGAAATGTCATTAAAAAGGAGTGTTGGGGCTTAGCATTTGTCAGCATTCATGCTGCACAGTTCCATGAAGGCAAACACTGTGCCTGACGGGCATTAGGAAGATGACTCTACGGTAGAGAAAGAAAGCCTCACTCAGGAAACAGAATTCTCCACCTCGGTGCATGATTCTGTGCTCAGCAGCAGCGCTCCGGAGAAGTGTTCTCTCCGCCAGGCGCCTTGGCACTGCGGAGTTCTCTGGATTGTTCTTCCTCTATGTTTTCAGGATTTCCTCTAGGGCCATCTGCTTCACGTGACTATTGCATTCATGCTGTCTGTCCTGAACAGACTACATGGCCATTGCCTGGGAGCCAAGGGTGGAGGTTGCTTGCTGGCACTCAGAGAGGGACAACACCCTTAATCAACTAAATCAGAATTATCAAGCCTTATCCCTTAGATCTTTAAAAACCAATCCCACATTCAGAGGGAGTACTTCCCACAGCCTGCATACAATTTTAACACTTTCCGAGCACAAATGCCCTGTGGAGGCATCCTTGAGTTATGCTTCTTCCCAGCCATGCAGACACCCAAATGCTGCTCATTCCTCTTCCTCTACTTCTGGAAGGAGAGTGTCTCCTCTCCACCATTCCTCCTGCCTCAGCTGGTCTAGGAAGCCAGATCTGGGGTTGCTCCCAGATCAAAGGGGTTGCCTGTTGCAACCTTGGGAGTGGGAGGAGTTACGTGTGCCGGTTTCCTCCATTCCTCCTCAGTTGCCAGAACACGGACAAATGCCTCATTTGACTCCTCTGGCAGCTCAGCATTGCTGAGACCACAGCCCGGCATCAGGCTCTATTCAGAACAAAAGAAGATTTCTCTCTGCTAGGCACGTATGCGCCAGGTAGCTTTCTTTGATTACAATAATTTCTTACTTCCAACATATATTCTTTAAACCATAGCAGTAGGCAACATATAGTAGGAAACCTGATTTAGTTTGGAGGGTCTGGCAAATCTCCTGGAATAAGAGATGGTCACTGAGACTTTAATCAGGTAAAGAAAAGGAAAGAAGACTTTTCCAGGCAGCAGAAACATTGTAGACTCGTGGTGGCAGAAACAACGGCGTATTTGAGAAATTAAGAAAAGCAGTTTAGCTGGAGAGATCAGGGTGGAAAATAGCACTAGATGAAGCCATGACCATCTAGGCTTCTGTAGACCATGCTAAAAATTTTGAAATTAGTTCTAAGGGTACCAGGAAACTTTTGGAGTGTGTTCAGGAGGAGAGTAATACAATTGACTTAACATTCTATAAAGATCACTTAGAAGGGGACAGGAGTGGGCTCGTGAAGACTATTTCGGAGGATTAGATTGAGAAGAGTGACTGACCAACTTCTATAAGAAGAATCTTAAGCCCTGGCCGGTTTGGCTCAGCGGTTAGAGCGACGGCCTGCGGTACAGAGAGACCCGGGTTCAGTTCCCGCTAAGGGCACGTACCTCGGTTGCAGTTTGTCCCCGGCCCTGTTGGTCGTGCGGGTGGCAGCCACTCGATGTGTCCCTTCCACATCGATGTTTCTCTCTCTCTCTCTTCCTCTCTCTCCCTCCCGCTCTGTCTGAACAAAAAATGGAAAAATGTCCTCGGGTGAGGATAAAAAAGAATCTTAAAAATAAATTCCTAAAAGATAAAATGCAAATAGGATAACTTTTACAGGGAAAATCAGAGCCCAGAAAAGAAAGAAATATCAAGCTCTGAGCCAAGGATCGGAAAAGTGGGAAGGGCCCTGAGCAACTTTCAGGCAATGGTTAGGGGACAGCAGCTACTCCTGCCCCTCCAGCCTTGGGCAGCTATACCAACAGTTTGTTTTGTTCGCTTGCCAAATCCCTCTAGAAGAGTATCTGCAAAGAGTCTTGGCATCAAGTATTGATGGCATCAAGTACATGTGGCATCGAATACTGATGGATGAATGAGCATAAGCGTGAGGCTGAAAATGCAGGGCACGGCTTCAGGTGGCTACCAGCTCCAAGGGGAACAGGAATGACCCTCAAAGCAAAAGACAAGTCATCCAAATAACACCTGCCACCGCCATTACAATCACCAGGGCAAGCTGAGCAGGGCGGGCAGCCGGACAGTCTCCAAAAGAGTAACAGACACAGAAGGAAAACCAAGCCAGTGAAAAGAGGGCCTGCGCTCGTTGAAAGGAAAACATAATTCTAAAGAAAGAGTAAATAGAGCAAACAGAGACTTTAAACGATGTGTAGTTTAAAACCTCAAAGATTTTTGAGAGGAAATGATGGCCATAACCCAGGACAAGGTGATGGAGGCCTGGTCTAACATGATGGCAGTGGGAAGAGAAGGGGAAGTTGGAAGGTTTGAAACTACTTTGGAGACAGAGCTGATAGGACGTGATAAATAATTGAAAGGGGAAAGTGACAGAGAGGGAGAAGTCTTCGCCAACGAGGGTTCTGCTGGGGAAATTTGGTAGAATATGATACATTTAGTGATACTAGAGGCACCAGTGCTATGGACTGCACGTTTGTGTCCCCCTCAAATTCATATGTTGAAGATGAACAGATCTCAGAGAGGAGGGGGACAGGGTGATGTGAAGAGACTAACCAAAGAATTTATGTGCATGTATGCATAGCCCATGGACACAGACAATAGTGTGGGGAAAGCTTTGAGGTGAGGGTCTGGGTGGAGAAGGGTGTGGGAGAAAATAGGGGACATCCTTAATACTGCCAACAATAAAAAATAAACTAGCCCTGCCGGTTGGGCTCAACAGTTAGAGCGTCGACCTGCGGTCCAGAGAGACCCGGGTTCAGTTCCTGCTAAGGGCGTGTGCCTCAGTTGCAGTTTGTCCCCGGCCCTGGTTGGTCGTGAGGGTGGCAGACACTCAATGTGTCCCTTTCACATCAATGTTTCTCTCTCTCTCTCTCTTCCTCTCTCCTCTCTCGCCCCCACTCTATCTAAACAAAAAATGGAAAAATGGCCCTGGCCGGTTTGGCTCAGTGGTTAGAGCATCGGTCTGCGGTCCAGAGAGACCCGGGTTCGGTTCCCGCTAAGGGCACGTACCTCGGTTGCAGTTTGTCCCCGGCCCTGGTCGGTCGTGCGGGTGGCAGCCACTCGATGTATTCCTTTCACGTTGATGTTTCTCTCTCTCTCTCTCTCTGTTCCCCTCTCTCCCTCCCACTCTACCTGAACAAAAAATGGAAAAATGTCCTCGGGTGAGGATAAAAAACAAACAAAAAACAAAAAAATGGAAAAATGTCCTCGGGTGAGGATAAAAAAATAAACTTAAGCCCGGCCGGTGTGACTCAGTGGTTGAGCACTGACCCATGCACCAAGAGGTCGCTGGTTTTATTTCCAGTCAGGGCACATGTCCAGATTGTGGGCCAAATCCCCAATAAGGGGCATGCAGGATGTGGCCAATTCTCTCATCAAGGTTTCTATATCTCTCTCCCTCTCCCTTAATCTCTCTCTAAAAATCAATAAAAAGACAAAAAACTTTAAAAATATATATATGTTGAAACCTAATGCCCAATGTGATGATATTAGTAAGTGAGGCCTCCAGGAGGTGATCAGGCCGTGAGGATAGAACCCTCATGAATGACATTAGTGCCCTTATACAAGAGACCCCCCAGAGCTTCCTTACCCTTTCTTCATGTGAGGACACGGTGAGAAGGCCATCTGTGAATCAGAAAACAGGCTCTCACCAGACTGTCAGCGCCTTGACCTTGGATTTTCATCCTCCAGAACTGTGAGAAATAAATCTCTGTTGTTTATAAATCACCTTGGGTATGGTATTTGTTACAGAAGCTCGGATGAACTAAAACAACTAGAAAAGCAGACTCCGGAGACGGTCTCGGAAATTCAGTTTGGAGAATGCTCCGTTGTTCGGTAGTACACACTAGACATGTAATGGAGAAGCTAAATGACCTGTCGGCTGTGTGTTTGGTGCTCAGAAGAGAGGGATCAGCTAGCTACAAATTTAAGAATATAAATCTACATAGAGCATAACTGAACTCATGAGCATAAATGAGGTTGTCTGGGGAGTGAGCAGGAAGAGTATGACTGACTGACAGAGGTCATAGAACAGGAATCCTGTTTCCAAGGAAACCATGATGGGGGAAAGTTGTACAGGGAGAAAACAGAGGCTCTATAAAAACCCAAATTGCCTGTAAACTTTCAGTTTTCCTTTTTCTTCGGTGGAGGCATTGGTTCACATAAAACAACTGAAAAGTGGGGATCGGAGCAGTATCAGTCCTAAAGGGTTTGAGAGGAAGATTAAGTGAGATGATGCACAGCGACCACTTAGCTCAGCGGCTGAGGCATAGCAACTGTTCAGTTAATGAATTATATAGTGTCATCAAACACAGTTGACAGACAATAATAATTTTTCTCCTCGGGTTCTCCCAGGATGCATAATATTACTGAAAACTGCTTTTCTCAATATTAGGTTCATTAATATGAGGTTCATTAGGTTTTAAAAATAAAAATACATCAATGCAAGGTTTTTTAATGTATTTGCTTATGTAATAGAAATCTTGTACATGTATTGGGTATTGTATAACTTTTGCTTTGAAAACAAAAAAAACAACAACTTTAAATTAGTCTTGTATGAAATATGATAAACAGAGTATCTGTCTCGGTGAACATTCAGTCGCTTGTCACAACAGTAATTGGTACAAACTGTGTTTTCCATTACCTCTCCTCATGCTCCTCTGAGTGCCTATTTTACTCCAGACGCACTCAATAATGCTTCTCTCACTAACTCAATTACAAAGCCCGTGTCAGAAAATCAAAAGCAACTAGGATTTTTGTTGTTTTCCTGAGAACTGTTTAGCAGAATCCTCTGCTATATGCATTTTTATTTGCAATCAAGATAAACGGAAAATGATATGCATAGCCCATAGACACAGACGATGGTGTGGTGAGGCCTGGGGAGGGGGGTGGGAGAAGGTAGAGGGGGTAAATGGGGAGGAGGGGGGGCATCTGTAATAGTTTCAACAATAAAGATAAATTTAAAAAAAAAAAGATCAAGATAAATAGGAAGCTGAATCAGGAGTCAGGCTCTGAGAACAAAACGGAGACTTCTGCATGGCTATGGGCTATGGCAAGAGCTGCATGATAAAGCCATTTTGCTCCCTCCCATTTCCATACCACAAATCCTGCAGCAAACATTCAAAGGAAAATGTAGTATTAGTTTCAAAGAACGCACGAACGCGCACTGTTGTTTTGTCTACTAACCTCTCGTTCTCCCAAAGCTTGTGTCGGAATGAACGTGAAGAGGAAATAGGAAATGCCAGAGGGAAATGAAACATTTCTCTGTGTCAGGGGTCAGCTTGGCTGGATTCCGAAAGACAGGGAAAGAAGCAGCAAAAAGCAAATCGTTTTGTTTTGTCTTTTTTTAAAGAATTTCACCGGATTTTAATTCACTCAGACTAGGTATTTCTTCCCTTTTTTGTGTGTGACCGGCACCTTGAAGCATCCCTGCCATCTGGCTTTTCTCCTTTATTCAATTTGTAAACAGAACCATATTCCTCAAACACTGCTGTCTTTCTCATAGACTATAATACTGCCCATTTGCCTTTTTAATCAAATTGAAATGTAAATCCAGTCAAATTTCCCATGAATACATATTATCATATTAATGAACATAAAGCCTTGCTGGTGACCAGCCCTTCACTAGCTGTCCAGGTCTCTGGCGATTGCTGCCTTTCCTCTGGTACTAGCAAAACTAGCTCCTGACCTGTCAACAGGGCCCCTTCCCTCACCTTCCTCTTCCCTGCATCCATTTGATCAGATCCCCTCCTTCCAAATGACTCATGCGATGCCCTAGCTCTTCACAATATGATTTTTGTTCGGTAAATAGCAGCTGCAAGACACTAAGTATACTATGATCCCATTTTCATTTTTAAAAAATTTAAATATATAAGCAGATATGTATTAAAAAGTTTCAAGATTGTGCTCAACGCTATTGTAGAGTGGTAGTATGGAAGACTTTCACTTTCATCTGTGACATTTAAACATAGTATACATTCATGCACCTGCAATCTTTAAGCAGTGACTAATTATTCTGAGAGTGTCTCCTCTGTGAAACTTAATCAGATTATTTCTTTTTAACTCCACTCGCTCTCATCTCTCTGTGATGTTTTTGACAGCTGGATATTTTACCCACTGTTTATACTATGTAAATATTTATGCTTTGACAGATACGTTCCTCCTTTCTTTTTTTCTGTTTGTTACTGTCCTCTCTTCTCCCTTGTATGAAAAATCTCCTTAAGATTAAGGTAGGTTTTACATCAGATAATAGACAAGACTGTATAATCAAAAGACATGGATGTCTAGTTTAATATTCCCTAAGACCCAGGCCACAGTAGACACTGTTGAATAAGTGACGAGTGGACATAATAATGAATGAATCACATTAGCCCTTGGACCTTTGTGAAACCTGCTTCAATATTCATTTGTTCTACAACAGTTGCATGTTTTCTCTGAAACATGTATAAAACGTATTAAATTATACTGGTCCCGGTAATTCCCAGAAAACCTCCTTTTCTTTGTTTGCTGCTGCCAACAAAGTTACCAAAGCCAGATTTTATTACCAACAATTTTAGTCATTCCTGACAACTAGTTGAAAACCCAGGAACCTTTTCAAAAGATCAAAAGATGTGGCGATTTAAGAATTTCCATGCTAATGGGAGCTCAGTTGGGGTCAATAGTGATATATCCCGCTTAGCTTTTTCAGACTAGATGAAACAAGATTTTACAGCTTTTTATCAACATCTGCTTTTAGAGCCTTGGATTTGTCTATCAACATATAATTGCACTTCCAACGATTGGAGACAAACTATCTTTCTTCTTTCCAAATGAGAATTTGTAGGGGTTTTCTGGTCTCATTTGCCACCAAGTGCACATCAGAAGATGAATATCCTAGCAGGAGGTCAATGATAGCTAAGGAAGAGAGAGGCCCGCTACCAGGCCCAGGGACAGCCTGCAGAAGGGCCTTGCCCAACTCGAGTTGCCATGGCAAACTATCTAATGAAAAAATGCTTCCATCTGAATTTCATCACTAGAAGGTGATTAGAATATAAATAATGATGTGTAGGTGATAACATTTTTCTATTAAAAGAAATGCAGTGAAAAGCACATCCCAGTTGGATAGACACTTGCAATAGGTGTGGCTACTGTTTATCACACACCAAAGCCCTGAAGCCTTTTGCAAAACCTACTGTTTTCCGTTGAATCTTTCCATTATATTGCATAAAAAATATGCAACAATTAAGGCAATTTAAAATGTAAATGGATTTTGGGCAAGTGGAGTGAAGTCTGTCATTTTTCTCACTGTAGGGTACATGAAGTGTATGAGTTAGCATCTGTTCTCAGTAATTCCTCCAATTCAATTACAACACATTTGGAAACTGCAGAGATATAGGCAAGGCATTATTTGAACCACAATTTATATTTAGTTAGTTAGTTGGTTGGTTAGTTAGTTAGTTAGTTCGTTAGTTAAAATTCAGGATATAAATTCCTAGCAAAAAGTGGGAATTTTATATTTTCCATTTTCATCTATGAAATGCCCCCAGCATTGAAAACCATATGGCTCATTGTTGTAACATAACCCTCCTGTTAAAGCTTTTGCCTTCTGGACTATTCAGAGACTGTAATTTTACTTTGGCACTGAGATCAGGTGAGCAGAGAGACAGAAGCGCCAGCACACTTACTATTCCAAAGAGAAAGTGTTCAGTGTTTTTCTGCACTTGTTTATGTCTTGGTGTGTGTTCACTCAATAAGTATTGACTGAGCACCTACTGTCATTGCCAGCTCACAGGGACTAGAACTGGGTGTGTCGATGAAGCCTTAGGTGCATGGCAAAGGTATGAGGCTCCTTTCTTAAAGTCTAGAAAGATAATAAATATCATTATATTTAAGATATAATATCTTAGATAATAAATATCATTATGTAACTCTGTCGAGATACTGCAGATAATGCTGACAAATGACTTTTAGCTTTATGGCCTAATTCTATCCAAGATTACAGCAGTGAGTCATTGCTAGCATCTGTCACATTTGTGAGAATTACAAAATGGCACTTTCTAAATGACTACATTATAAAAGTGACCCCTTTCTTGGAATTTTATCCCCCTTCTGACCATACCAAGCTTCTTTGAGCATGTGCCATCTGCACCCCCCAGAGGGATGCTGGTTCCCTCTCAGTGTCAACCGTTGGTCCAGAACTTGCCTCACCTCACACAGCAGAAGCCATTTCCTGCATATCCTGTATCTCTAAGGACTGTTGCTACCTTGACCACTCTAGCCCCCAGATGGCTCTACATCCGGACGGACTGAGCCAAGCCCTGACCACCTTGGTCCAAAAATCTCCCTGGCTTAGGTGTTTCCTGAAAGTCATCTTGGTGATTCTTACAACTATCTTCAGTGGACTCCTCCTCCTTGTTCAAAGACCCTCTGTACCCCAAAATGTCTTGAGGTTTAATAATGCATGTGACCTTGATTCTTTTTTTTTTTTTTAATTTTTTTAAATTAATTAATTAATTTATTAATTTTTTTGTTACAGGTATTTCTCCTTTTTTACCCCATTGGCACCGCCCTCCCCACCCCACCCCCACTTAGTTGTCCATGTCCATTGGTCATGCATACATGCATATAAGTTCTGTGGTTTATCTCTTCCCACCCCCCTCACCCCCTCTTCTGGGGGATGTCAGTCTGTGCCCTACTTCCACGTTTCTGGGTCTACTGTATTGACCTTGATTCTTTACACCGCTTTCAGAAGTCTGCCTCACCCCAATCCTATACTTCTCCTACCTCTATTGACAGGAGGTATAGCATGCTATCTCCACACCTAATAGAAGTGCAACATAAAACACAGCACACAGAAACCACAACAGAAGGCTCATCATGCTGAGTGTGGGGTTGAGAAAGTTGGAGGAAGATGGCGGTTTGAATGCATGTCTCAGATCCCCTCTCCACCTTAAAACTCTGGAGCCAAAAACACCAGGCAAGCTGGAAGAGTCTGGAGGGTGCACTGAGGCCATGGGTTTTCCCAGCATTCTGAAAGAGAGAGCTGTATGGACTCTTCTCCTCAATGTCCAGAGAGACCTGAAAGCCATGACTACACAGAGGGGTATGCAGCAGCTTGAAGTAGGGGTGATCCCTCAGCTGTCAGAGCCTGGGATTATTTAGGAAAATTCTTCACCTGCCCACATGTAGCACCAGTTCTAGAGGACCTGTCCATTCCTGATGACCCCAGGAGAGTTCAAGTGTGTCACGTCCTTGGCTGAGGAGGTCTGTCACTAGCATTGCTCTCCGGGAGACTTAGCACTGTTGCCGTTTGTTCGCTGTGAGCACGACAGCTTGATGCCCCTCAGGGCTGAAGAAACAACCAACTGAGTGAGTTAAAAATATATAACTTTTAACTATTTGAGAAGACTGAGTAACCTGAGAAAGGGAGAGAGAGGAGCAGGGAAAAGGTTAGGTGGAGAAACATCTGGATAGAGGGGCTCCCGCTGAAGGAGAATCAGGGACAGACCCAAAAGATAATGTTTAATAGATGACTAACAGGAACCCCTAAGGAGATTTAAGTAGAATACCTAAAACACGCTCTGGAAGATTAAGAGAGAAAACCTTGATGCTATAGACTGAATTCTGTGCTCCGCCCCCCTCCCTCCGATTCATATGTTGAAGTCCTGCCATGAAGAGAAGGCAGCCAGGAAAAGAGCTCTCATCAGAACCCACCCTGCTGGCCCCTTTATCCTGGACTCCCAGCCTCTAGAACTGTGAGAAATAAATTCCTGTTGTCAAACCACCTAGTCTATGGCATTTAGTTATGGCAGCCTGAGCTAAGATACTTGATATTTTTATTTTTTTTTTATTTTAAAATTCATTATATAAATGGATAAAGAAGATGATAGTGACTGAGAATCAACTGGATGGTCCAAAAGATCAAGAGCTCATAAACTCCCCAAAGTAGAAATCTTATAAGCCATATTCTTGGTTCATATTCTGATAAAATGAAAAATGAGCAATGAGAAGATGATCGGAAAACTTACATTATTGGAATTAAGAAACACTCCCTTAATCTACTCTCTTATCAAAAATATATCAAGATTTGTCTGAACTTACTTTTAAATGCATCCAAAAAGTAAGCTGGATTGATACATAGACAGAGGGATGGGTAATTGGATGCACATGTGATCCAATAAATAGAGCAAAAAGTTCATTGTAGAATATGGTGGTGATGGGCACTGATTCACCAGTTCTAAGAGTGAGCCAGTGTAAGAGGGGAACACTAAAAAGGAGTCATGTGGGGGTGTCTTGAAGTGAGAATTGTTGCGGGGTTTGACTGTGTAAAATTAACTGTAGGGTTGACCTTCATGAGGTCCCAATCAATTGCACCTCTCTCCAGGTTGACATGGAATTATTAATCACTTGCCCTTTACCTAAGAGTAGCATGACTCAGACCAAACTCTCCCAGCCTGGTGATCAAAATGCTATGCAGAAAGGTTTCTGGAGCCCAGTTGTATTTAATACATTCCGTGTTCTCTTCAGTCACTCTCTCTGTCATAGAAAAAAAAAAAGGATCCTCTGCTCTCACATGAACTACTCCACACAAAGCCAGCCTGACTGTTCTGCATCAACGTTTGCTTTTCTGGGTGATCACAGATTGATTGTGGGTGATGCATTCTAGTTACTTCCAGGTACAGCAAGTAAAGCTACAGCCGTCCTTCACTGTGTAGGGAATTTCCCACTCTTCCATGAATTCTTAGCGGCTTCTACAATGAAACCAACCAATTCCTCTACATGAAGTCTTCCATTTTCAAAAGAAGAGACCCCTTGATCATGTCAGTCAAAGGTGCTACAAGTTAGAACACGTACAATGACAGGTTAGGAAAGCACCTGGAAAGTAAACACACTGTGCAAGTGTAATTGCTTGTGGTGTGTGCTTGTCCTCATCAAATCCAAGACATTCGCTGAGAGTTTACAGTGTTCCTGGCATATTACCATAAAGAAAAGTGTTCTGCCGTAGCGTTCCTGGAACTGCTTAATTCAAACTAGCAAGAAAAACATATTTCTGGGTCTAACAATGGATGTGAAATTGTGAAATACACTCAAAAAAGGCAGATGGATTGAAGACATGTGTGGTGGTATCAAAACCACCATCTAGCCCTCGGGTGGCTGCCAAAGAGAAAAGAAAGAATATCTGTGATTGTGACTCCCTTTCCCAGGAAAGGGGGCAGACTGGGGTGGGGGGCAACCATTCTGACTCTCTCACTCTTACATGACTGCAGATTTGAAGCAACTCAGTTTTCAGTCTAATAACATGACCATAAGTTCTGTTTAAATATTATTTCTTACTGAACGCTTGTGTCCCCCAAAATTCCTAATCCTCAAGGTGATGGCATCGGGAGATGGGGTTTGGGAGGAGATTAGGTTATGAGGACAGAACCCTCACGATGGAAGCCGTGCTCTGACAGGGAGGCTGCAGAGTCCTCTCGCCTCTTCCGTCTCGTGAGGTTATAGCAAAGACTGACATGTGGGAAACGGGTTCTCACCAGACACCAAATAGGCCAGCACCTTGATCTTGGACTTCTCAGCCTCCAGAACTGTGTGAAATCAATGTTTTTGTGCATAAGCCAGCAGTCTATGGGGTTCTGTTACAGCAGCCTGGACAGACCGAGGCTGCCAAAGGCAATGCTGACCGCCTGCCCCCCAGGTGCCAACGGTCAGCAGCAGAGCTTCCCAAGCGCGCCTCCCCCGCTCTCCCTGAGAAGAGCCACATGTGAAACACAAGTTATTTTTGGTAGAACACAAACATGCTTGTGTCCTTATTCCTGGCACACACTGTATTGGAACCTAGACGTATCAGAGGACAGAGCGTAGGGGACGGGAAAGCCCTATCTTTCAGGGCAAATGCCTCTGGACAGTTTTGTTCTGAAAGTATGAACCGTATCTCCAAATGCCAAATAAATTGAGGAGAGCAACCATAAAATTCAAGGTTCCCAATTACTTACTTTCACTACAAAGAAATATCGTGCCGATTGGGCAAAAGTGTTTGGTGTGAGTTGAATAATTGGGTCATTTCCTCAATTCTCTGCTCCGTGTTGCCTCTCTCGCTGACATCCAGTCAGCCAGGGGCGAGTTAACCAAACCTTCCGATGCACCGGCAACGTCAAGGCTCCTTCTTTTCCCAGCAGTCAGCTCCGCATTCTTCACGAACTTGTCATCCGCTGTTGCAGGGAGCCCAGCGGTACTAGGAAACAGCCCACCACTGTCATGAACGCACTGGAAGCTGGAGGTTCTCCGCGCAATGCGTGTCCCAAACGCCCCTAACTCTGGGGACGTGCCATTCACCCCATCATCGTGGTGAACTGACAGTCTGTCTGTGGAGGGTCTTGGCTAATGCTGTTCACTCCACAGGGTTCTAGACGATGGGCATCTACAGATACTCGTCTTTCACTCCAGGGCTCGACATCCTGCTAAATGAAGAAGCTGAACAATCTTTGGCGCTCCCTTGGTCTCCATTGCAGAAGAACACATGTAACTCTCCCTTTACACGGCTTCGCTGGCCTTCTTCTCGGCCGCTGACCAGCGGCAGGAACGGCCTGAATGCCTGGCAACCCCCAGCAGCAGTGGACACAAATCTCATTGACCCCATGCGGCCCAGTGAAAGGTTCTGTGACCTCTACAACTTGAGATCACCAGCAGTGAAGCAAATTGAACACCCAGATAGGAGGAAAAGAGCAGAGCGCTGATGTCCAGCACCTCTGAGGAAAATGAAAATGTTTCACTGACCATAGCCCAACCTGTTGTCCATTGTCTTGGAGAAGCTGCAAGCTTCCAGCCTTCAGGGGAAGCTCTGGCAGAACCCAAATGTGCTGTGTGTGCTCAGAAGTTCATCAAAGTCTCTCTCCTTGCAGCCCCAGGCCCCATGGTGGAGGAGGAGCGCTACAGGGAGGTTCAAGGGTGATGGATGCAGGTGCCAGGGAGTGAGTGAGAAGAGAGAATAGACAGTAGAGTAATGCCGAGAAGAGGCTCAACCTTTAGGAAGGCTGTAGAAGATTTCTTTCAATGTACATGAGGGATTGTTGTTGTGCAGGGTTATGGGGAGTCAAAGAAGAATCAGAAATTTCCAGATGGGTAGCAGCCAAGAAGCTCAAGCTTGCTCCTTTGCATCAAACCCTAGAGGGACGGTTGATTTACAGCTGAAAAGGCAACAGAAGAAAGACCGAAAGTGCTGTCCATGTGGCAGCTGTGTGAGGGTGTGTGTGTGTGTGTGTGTGTGTGTGTGTGTGTTTGGGGCAGGGGACAGGAGACTGCAGGTAAGTGGGGGCAGAGGTTATTTGTGTTAAACAAGATAACTTTTAAATATGCTTTGCAGGATAGAAAGAAATTTCTGTTTCATATTTGGGTGATTTTCTTGCTTCCACCACTGTGAAAAGCAAGCAGCTTGCTACCCAGATCCCATGCCTCATTGACATGACCTAGGAGGGCCGCTGCTCCCTCAGCTTCCACCACCGCCTACCCAGTTCCTGACAGAATGGTGTTAAGAGCAACAAGCATTAAAAGACCTAAGAAGGAATGCAGGCCAACCCATAATGCTGTGAAAGTTGGGGTGATTAACTCAAACCCCTGGTCCTAAAAATTGTTCTATGCACCGTTCAGTAAAAACAATGATTGAGTGTTCTATGTCAGGCATTGTGCTAGGTTCTAGATATATCATTGTAAACAAACGTGATGAGGTACTTCCCCTCCTGTAGCCTGCAGTCTGGTAGAGAAGAATAACTTTGTACAAATGTGTTATATAATTTTAAATGTGAATAAATGCTATGAAGGAAGAGTGCAGAACACTTTCTGAAAGATTCATATGAGGACTGAGATAGATTGTATCTTTCTAGGTCAAGGCCTAACTGATGAGAAAGAGCCAGCCAGGCAAAGAATGTGGGAAGGGAGAAGAGGCTAGACCTTTGGGAAGACTGTTGACAAATATCTTTCCTGGCAGGGGGTACAGCATGAACCAAAAACATGAAGTAGGAAAGAGATTGGCATATTTAAAAAACTTAAACAAAAAGAGAGTAGAAGGAGATAGAGACATAGAAATAAGTAGAGACCACATTATATTGGGTCTTTTGGTCAAGGTAACAGTTTTGTATTTTGAAAAGTTTTCCATTAAAAAAAAAAAAAATACTGCCAGAAATCACCATAACTTAATAATCGAAGTTAACGCTCAAGCCCACAGTGCATATACAGTTATCATTCACGTCCTAGGGCGCACTGAGAAGGAATCGATATCGTTTATTTGGTATTCTTGCCCAAAACTGCTCAATGTGAATTAATCATTAAAAGCCAGTACACAGTCTGGCTGGTGTGGCTCAGTGATTGAGCATCGACCCATGCACCAAGAGGTCGCCAGTTCTATTTCCAGTCAGGACACATGCCCAGGTTGTGGGCTTGATCCCCAGTGGGGTGTATGCAGGAGGTGGCCAGTTGATGTTCTCTCTCATTGATGTTTCTCTCTCTCCCTCTCATTTTCTCTCTCTCTCTAAAATCAATAAAGGGATCTTTCTCTCTTAGAGCTGCATAGTACTCCATTGTGTATATGTACCACTGCTTTTTTATCCATTCGTCTACTGATGGACATTCCAGATCTTAGCTATTGTAAATAGTGCTGCTATGAACATGGGGGTACATATATTCTTTCTGATTGGTGTTTCAGGCTTCTTAGGGTATATTCCTAGAAGTGGGATCACGGGGTCAAATGGAAGTTCAATTTTTAACTTTTTGAGGTAACACCAGTCTGCATTCCCAAGAGCAGTGTACTAGAGTCCCCTTTTCTCCACACCCTCACCAACACTTGTTGTTTGATGATTTGTTGATGGCGGCCATTCTGACAGGTGTGAGGTGATACCTCATTGTTGTTTTAATTTGCATCCCTCTGATGATTAGTGATGTTGAGAATTTCTTCATATGTCTCTTAGCCATTTGTATGTCCTATTTGGAGAGGTGTCTATTCAGCTCCTCTGCCCATTTTTCAATTGGGTTCTTTGTCTTCCTTTTGTTGAGTTGTATGAGCACTCTATATATATTGGAAATTAACCCCTTATCTGATGTATCATTGGCAATTATGCTCTCCCATACAGTGGGTGTAAGAAAGAAAGACTTCTTATCCTTTGAGACGACATGGAGGGACCTGGAAAGTATTATCCTAAGCAAAACAAGCGAAACAGAGAAAGACAAATGTCATATGATCTCACTTATTTGTGGAACATATAATGAACATAACAGTCTGAGGAATGGGGTAGTTCCAGAGATGTGGAAGTGGGGTACAGATTGACAATCCCCAGAAGAGGGGGTGGTGGGGGAGAGATAAACTACAGAACTTATATGCATGTGTGCATGAACAATTGGCATGGATAACTAAGCTGAGGACAGGGCGGGGAAGGAGGGGGAGGGGAAACCAGTGGGGGGGGAGGAGAAACATCTGTAACAAAAATAAATAAATTAATTTTAAAAAAAGAAAAGAATAAAATCAATAAAGGGGAAAAAAAAGCCACCAGACAAGCTCAAAATGAGGGGCATTCTACAAAACAAGTGGCCTATAATTTTCAAAAATGTCAGGATCATGAAAGACGGATAAAGACTGAGGAACTCTTCCAGATAAAAGAAAAGAAAAAGACAGGACAACTTAAACATGTGATCCTAATTCCTAGAAATGACATTAGTGGGACAACCAGTGACATTCAGCTGCAGTCTGCACATTCAAGAATACTATTGCATTAAGGTTAATTTTCTGATTTTCATTGTTGCACTGTGACTTTATAAGATGTTAACATTTGGTGAAGCTGGGTGAAGAACATATAGAAATTATTTGTGCTACTTTTGCAAATTTTTTTAAGTCTGAAATAATTTCAAAATAAAAAGCTAAAAAGTAAATTGAAAAAAAATGTATTAAAATTTTTTTTTAATTTTAGATTTCCTCCTAGGTATAATGGCAAGCCTTGATGGGTTTTAACCAAGTGGATGTCTTGGTCTAATTCATGGTCTTAAACATCTCTCTCTCCACTGTGTGGGAAATGGATTGGAGTAGGACCATGGGTTGGTGGTCAGGGTGGCAGGAGATTTGAGCAAATGGCATCATCCTTTTGGTTCTATTTTCTCAGCTGTCAAATGAGAGTAATGAGCTATCTGTATTTACCAAGACACATTCATGACTTACCTGCACTGGAGTCACCTGGGGAATGTCAAACATTCAGGTCCCTGGGCCCCACCACCTCATGCCAGTCTGCAAGAGGAATAAATGATGGTGTCTTGGTCAGCTCCACCTGCCGTACAAATACCACAGCCTGGGAGGCTCAGATAGTGGACATTTGCTTCTCACAGTTCTGAGGCTGGGAAGTCCAAGAGTGTGCAAACTCTGCTGTTCCTTCCTCTTCTTATAATAGCAACAGCCCTACCAGATTAAGGTCCCACCCTAGGTCTTCATTTAACCTCAATTATCTCCTGAAAGGCCTTATCTCTCAATACAGTCATATTGAAGGTTAGAGCTCCAACATGTGAATGGGGAGGTGGGGGACATAATTGAGTTAGTTACAAATGGAGCCCAGGAAACTGTCATTTTGCATTAGAAACTCTCCCAGATGATTCCAATGTCCTACAGGTTTGGCACCTGGTGGCCCTGGGGAGGGGATTCTATAACTCCACCTTCATTTCCCCTGTGAGTGTCACTGGCCCCTTGTGGGCTATTCTGCCTGGTAACTCATCTTTCTCAATAGCTGTGTTGTGTCAGAGCCCATAGTGTGGCTCTGGGCTCATTCGCTGCCCTGCTGCTTACGAGCATGTGAAACTAAGCAGGTCACGTCCCTTCCCTTGGCCCCGGCTTCCTCGTGTGAATAGTAAAGGGACTGCGCAGAAGATTCTCTGCAAGATCCTTGAGCACTCTAAAACTCTGCTCCTTGATGGTAGTATTCTAGGGACTTCCATTAGGTCTAATCCAGGGTTTTGTAAAGAATTTAAAAACACACTCAGGATTAAAAAATAATAATAATAAAATAAAAATAAAAAACACTCAGGATTCTCACTCCACGTCAATCAGGAATATTCTGTCTCCCGTGCAAATTTTTCCAATAAAAAAATGCATCTTGCCCTGACCGGTTTGGCTCAGCAGTTAGAGCATCAGCCCGCAGACCAAAGAGTCACGGGTTCAATTCCAGTCCAGGGTAAGTAACTCGGTTGTGGTTCTTCCCCAGCCCTCATCAGGGTTGTACAGGAGGCAACCAGACTATGTGTCCCTCTCACATCAATGTTTCTCTCTCTCTTCCTCTCTCTCCCTTCCTCCCACTCTATCTGAAGATAAATAAAAAAATACCCTTGGATGACAATTTTTTTAAAAAATGCATCTTGTGAAATGTAGGTATCAGGAAAAACCCAAAACAGAGTTTTCCTGTTGCTCTGAAGTTGTACATATTAGCTGTTCTTACCATGAGTCAAAAGTCCTTCTCTGCATTCAGTTCAGGTTCCAAGTTTCTCTCTGGCTTCCTAGGGCTCATAAGTTTGCTGCCCTGGACAATGAGCAGCACCTTCCACAACCAACCATAGCCTATGGTGATGGAGACAGAACTTTGGGGAGATGTTTATTCATTTTAACTACATGGGTAAGTGACACCTAAGACATTCAGCACCCATGTCAGAATGCCAAGAGGGGTTAGGAGGGAGAGAAGTTAATCGCTGCTTTGGCCACTCTGGTTAGCTTTTTCCAGCTTAAACATTGCTTCTAAGAAAGCCTTCTCTGAACCACTGCAGTCTACATGCTCCTCCCTCTGTAAATTATTTTAGCATTTATTATTCCTGCCCATCATTTATCCCCTCTTCCAAGCCTAGAGAGGCAAAGATCATGTGGGTTTTGCACAACACTGAATCTCTGGGGCCTTAAAGTTTGCCTGGCCCAGAGTTAGTGCTGAGAAAGCATTTGTAGATCAATGAGTGAGCCATTTTCATCTCATGGACACTGCCTCCCATTAACGTGTGTTTCAGGGAGCTTGTCTTTATGTCTTGGACCTAAGACAGACATAGTACCTTCCTTTTTTTCCTTTTATCCCGACCCCAGCAAATAGTCTGATCCATTGTAAGCACTTAAATGCTTGAATGAATGAGTGACAGATTGAATGAATGAATGAATGAATGAATGAATGAATGAATGAATAGCTATGACTGAACTGCCACTTAGCACTGCAGGGGAAAACCTCGGGGTGGGGGGTTAAGATGTAAATGAGAAAAGGTGAGGAATGAGGAGAGCAGGTGCAAATCCACATGTAACCACCCAGCTGTCCTGGGGAAGTCAGGGCTTGATGGAATCCCTGAGATGGGACTTTTTTCAGTTAATTAGATGATTGTTATAGCAGGTGCCCCTGTGCCCACCTCAGCTGGGATTCCTACTGCAGCTGCGGAAAGCAGCTCCAAGTCATTGTCACTCCATTTACTGTCTCCCCAGGATCTTTACCTTCTCCCTGCACCTCTCTGAAACCTGGGAAGGAGCCCATTCTGTCCGTCCATCTCTGTGCATAGGAGTCCTGGGAGAAGTTCCTCTCCCCTGGGGCAACCCAGGACCGAAACCACAGGATAGATGCTTCTTCAAGACCATCTTTGGGTGGACAGTTCTGCTGCAGCTCCTCAGAAGGGCCTGTGGGACTGAGCCCAGTTGCCCAGAGCAATAACCAGTCCAATAACCTTCCCTTCCACTGGCCTTTCCTCCTTCCTCCTTTTACTCTCCCTGGCTCCTCACTTCTCTGTGACTGAAAAGTGAGCACGTTTAGGCAGATGGAGAGGAGAGATTACATTCTAAGCAGGAAGCAAAGCAGAGTGGAGGACAAAGGAAAGGGAGACTAGAAAGACAAAGAAAGAGGGAGATCATGGCTGCAGTTACATGCACGATTCAGGCTACAGCTTATAACCCAAATGGGTCAACAGACCATGGAACAGATGAATGCAGGTACCAGACTCACACTGGTTATCAAATGCTGTAAATGTGGCACAAGGGGCAGGGAAGAGGGAGATCACAAAATAGCCTGAGCACATGTGTGTGTGTGTGTGTGCACGCAAGGCATCAACCCTGACAGAGAAAGTCACCTACACGGGTTCTTCCCTGTTTAATAACGTGAAGCTGCATTGCCAAAGCCATCCACAGCAAAGTCCTATCTCGTAGCTTTCCAATCAGATCCAAATGGGCTTGATCAGTTCTAAACAAGAGGACCATTGTGCCACCCTCATGATGCATTTACTGAGACATAAATATGTAAGCAGTTCTATATTAGCATTAATTAGCCGCAGCAGCCTGGAAATGCTCCGCATAACTCTGGGAAGCTCTAATGGAATTGTGTGTCTTTCCCTCCAGTAGGAGCAGTCCAGGATCATACATAATGGAAAAGCACAGAGTGCAGCTGGTAGCAGCAGGCTGGATCACAGGAGATGATTTCAACTTGTCTTTATGATCATGAAAAACTGCCTTTCCATCAGGCCCCCAAAGCAAATACAATCGTACAGCCCTGGAGGGGCAGGGGGTACAAAATCATGGTACATAATAGTAAATAATGATCCCGCTTAGAGGCCCCAAAGCTGGGCTCTTTATTGATGGTAAATCCAAATTTATAGAGTCTAAAGGAGTGAATGTGGCAGCAACATAAAGCAGGTGCCACCTGATCATATGTGAGGCTAATTCAGACACGAGATGAGCTCGTGGTGAACAGGAAGCCATGCTCCAGCGGGGGCAGCCCAGGGGGTGGCGTGTCGAGTGATGGCTCAGGAAAGAAGGGCCGCCACAGAAAGAACGCCTGTTCGAGGTTTCAGCTTATTTCCTGGTCATAGAGCTTCACCGGTGGGTTAGAGTATCTCAGAGGAAAAGTGAGGAAAACCCCCACGGGCTCCTCAATTTAGCCTGTTGTTCTCCATGCATTGCCTTCCTCCTCTCAACCACTCCAGCTTGGGGTTTTATTTTTCAACAGTTTTATGGAGATATAAATTACATAGCATACAGTTCATCTATTTAAAGTGTATAATGGGCCATGGCCGGTGTGGCTCAGATGATTGAGCACCCTCCCATGCACCAAAAGGTCACCGGTTCAATTCCCAGTCAGGGCACATGCGAGGTCATAGGCTCGATCCCGGTAGGGGGCATGCTTCTCTGACATCAGTATTCCTCTCTCCCTCTCTCTTTCCCTTCCTCTCTCTCTAAAACCAAAAAAAAAAAAAAAAACATTAATTTTTTAAAATAAAGTGTATAATGGGTTTTGGTATATCACATTATTATTTTTTTTAATCGTAACATAAAATCTGCCATTTTTGGTAGAAAAAGTTTTTTACATAACAAAATTTACAATTTAACTATTTTTAGTGTACAATTTTGTGTCATTACATACATTTAAATTGTGCAACCATCACCATCCACCTGCAGAACTTTTCCTCCCCTTAAATACAAACTCTCTGCTCACTGACCAGTGAGTCTCCTCACTCCTGGTAACCTCTAATCTATTTTCTGTCTCCACAAATTTGCCTATTGTAGATTTTTTTTGTAAGTGGAATCATACAATATTTGTGTCTGGCTTATTTGACTTAGCATAATATCTTCAAGTTTCATTCATGATGCAGCATATATTAAAATTTAATTCCTTTTTGTGGTTCAATAATATTCCATAGTATGTATATACCACATTTTTAAATCCATTCATTGTTGATGGACAATTCAGTGTTTTCTACCTTTTGGCTATTGTGACTAAGGCTGCTATGAACACTGGCCTACAAGTATCTGTTCGAGTCCTTTTTCAATTCTTTTGGGTACATACATAAAAGTGAATTGCTGGGTTAATTTAGTTCTTTGAGGAACCAGTAAACTGTTTTCCATAAGAGTGGCACCATTCTACATTCCCACCAGCAATGTATGAGGGTTCTAATACACTTCATATTTTCCTTTTATTAAAAAAATGTTCATCTATCCTATTAAGTGTGAAGTGGTATCTCGTTATAGTTTTGACTTGCATTTCCCTAATGACTAGTGATATTGAGTATCTTTTTATGTGCTTATTGGCCATTTGTTTATCTTCTGCAGAGAAATGTTGTATTAGTTTGCTAGGTCTCCCATAGCAAAGTACGACAGACTAGGTTATCTTAAAAAAGAAATGTATTTTCTCACAGTTCTGGAGAACAAAAGTCTGAGTTCAAGGCGTTGGCAGGTTTGGTTTCTTCTGAGGCATCTCTCCTTGGCTTGTAGTAGGCCACCTTCTTCCCACATCTTCACCTGGTCTTTCTTCTGTGTCTGTTATAAGGACACCAGTCCCATTGCATTAGGGCCCACCCCACTGACCTCATTTAACCTTAATCACCCCTTTTGCAGACCCTATCTCTAAATACTGTCACATTCTGAGGTATTAAGAATTACCATGTCAACATATTAATGGGGATGGGGAAATAATTCTGCCTATAACAAATGTTTATTTAAATCCTTTGCCCATTTTTTTTCAAATCGGGATATAACCAATTTGAGTTCTGATGTTGAATATGTAGTTTTTTGTTTTGGGGTTTTTTGGAGGGGTGAAGGAAGGAGTAGAATGAGAGAGCGGAAGGTTATTATTAGGTTTTTAATCTTAAAAATGTCTCATGTGGTCAGGTTGAAGCACATGTGCACTGTCCCAAAGGACATATGTCTCCATTCCTCTCTCTGTAGAGCTCCAATCATACTGTCTCACTAAAATCATGCAATAATATCCATCAGAGGTAAACAAGAATCATCGATGCCTAAATCATAGTAAATTGTCCTCAAATGCCTGCTAGACTGTAAATTACTTGACCACTAGGATCACTTCTTACTCAACTTTGAGTCTGGCTCAGTGTTTGTTGAGTAAGTCATAGTCTTAGGCATAAAAACATCTTCTCTTGCAGCAGGTATTATCATCCTATGCCATTGATGAGGAAATGGGGCTCAGAGGGATCACCTGGTTGGCTCAAGGTTACACAGTAAGTGGCAGAAGGAAAAGGTAGACCTGGTTCTAGCCAACTCTTCTTCCCACTTTATTATGACTTCTTGCTCCATAAAGGTAGAAATGAAATATGAATGTTCTGTAGACAAGGAGCATCCATTCCAGTGAGACTTCTGAGGGGGCTGAGCTCATCTCCAAGAGGCAAATATTATTTAGAAGGTTTCATTGTCTGTCTCCATGAAAATTTTGTCTCTCTTTCCTTACTCCTTAACTTTTCATTTCAGGCCTTGCTAAAGTCAAGGGAGATCAATTTCTGGGTAAGGCTCTGCCTACCAAAACCTTAACAAAGTAATGGTCCCTGAATGATGTTGTGCAATGCATTTTAAAAGTCTCCTGTGTTCGCCCTGGTCAATTTGGCTCAGCGGTTAGAGCATTGGCCCGCAGACCAGTGAGTCCCAGGTTAGGTTCCCGCTAACCTAAGGACACGTACCTCAGTTGCAGTTTGTCCCCGGCCCCAGTTGGAGTCGTGTCGGTGGCAACCAGTCGATGTGTCTCTCTCACATCGATGTTTCTCTCTCTCTTCCTCCCTATCTCCCTCCCACTCTATCTGAAGATGAATGCAAAAATGTCCTCAGGTGAGGATTAAAAAAGAAAAAAAAGTCTCCTGTCTTCAGTGGTGGGGAAAACAATTACGTAATCAGGACAAATTTCTCCATATTCCTTCAATTTTACACATTCACTGATTGGAATGCTCTTAGTACTGATAATACAAGCTAAAAATCATTGTCTAAACTATGGTTTTCTAATGTCAATCATAAAGGAATAGTGTTTTAATTTTTTGTGTACATATGAATTAAACAGAGGTTATATTCATAGATAAGAATGCAAGCCAATATTCTCCACTCATGGTCATTGTAATAAAGACATGGATTTTTTTTTTTTTTAATGAGATGGGGGCAAAGGTTATGAGATGAAAATTTCAATACACCAAAAATTGAAAACAGTTAATGATTATTCCTTTTGTAATTTTCAATCTACGACAGTGATAACAACATTCACAAATTATCCACACTGGTTTCAGCCCTCTGCTGGTGAGATGCATTTTCTGCGCACATCCAAGGAGGCCTGGGCTCTTCTTGGTAACAAAGAAGCCTTTCAGACAAGTGACAGCCCAGCTCCACGGGTGCTATCCGACAGCTGCTTCGCAGACAGAAGGCGCCTGACCTCTTTACTTCTCCCCTGGCGGTAACCAGGGCCACGGTGAAGCCAATCCTCTCCCTCTTGCCTCATTTAATGAAGTTTAATGGGCAATCTCTCCAATGGCTTCATTAACCATCGGTCACCAAAATTGTCAGACAAAGAAGTTTATCAAAGGAATTTTGCAAATACTCTATGTTCTTCCCTTACTGAGATATTTATCTTTTGAGAAAGAACATACAGAACCTTGTGGTAACTTACTTAATAATTAGAATTTGTTCATTCCATCTTTCTTCCCCCAAAGGAAAAAAAAAAAACTAATCACATGTACAGAATGTGTCAGTGAAGTCTTTGTTTCATAAAGGAGTCTCTGATCAAGGAAGTCCCAGGACACCTTTTTATGTCCATGTGTTTTATTTTGTGCTTTATGTTTGCAACATGTTAGTTGCTTCATGCCCAGTACAGCACATATGGAGCATGTTAGGAAAATACATTATACCCTGAGCACCAGAACAAACTCTTAGTAGCACGTTCTCAGCACTGAACAATCGGGGCCATATATTCTGAACAGTTTTATAGTCCAATGTGCACACAGCACAGTTTCTGTGGTTCTGGTGAGGGAACATTTGGGTGGATTCAGTAACCAGTGGGATGAGATTAACTTCTCTGATCAGGTTGTACAATTGCTCACAGTGCTAGTTTCAAGCCTGGCTTCTGTGTGTGCTTCTGAGAACAGGGATTCTGGGGCAATAGTACAAAATGGTTTAGGCCGGTCGGTCAGGCAATCTCTCTTGTTAATCATTTCCTCATCCACTTTCCCCTTCATCCCTGGTGTTCCGGAGATATTCAAGAACTGGCTCTCCAAAAACAGCAAATATTAGGTACATACATTATCAACTTTTAAATTTTGGTTTTAAAAGCTATGTATCACACAGTTTACCCATGATAATAAAATATACTATATTCTTCATTGTAAACTCCATATAGCCAATTGATTCTCACAGAATGCTTTCCATGATTTTTGTCAAACTCTGATATCTGTAGTCAACCCAGAGTTGCAACTGATAAGTGAAGTGTAGTTTTGGCAAGAAGTTGGAGATGTTTTTGTTTACATTAGTAAGTAAAGTGAGGGTGAAACAATGAAGATGCATGTCAAAGTTATTGATATAGCTGTAAATCACTTGCTGAATTTTCTAATGCTGGAAGAATATTCCCTCAGGCTTTTGTGCTATTCACAGTGTAATAGCTACAGACGTTACAGTCTTAAAGTTTAACCTGCATTATTAATATTTTCTCCACTCTTAAGTCTAGACAGTCATTAAACCAATACGTCAAGCTCTAATTTGTAGCAGTTTCCGCTTTCATGGCATCAAGACCCCCACCATGGCAGATTTCAAGCTCCCAATTTGACACTGACTGTGGTCTTGGAAAGAAGGGCTCAGTAGCATACCAATATATACTACATGTATCATATAAATACAATAAAAAACGTTAAGTTATCTCAAAAGGCCAGAGAAGAAAGAAGTAGGAAGTGATGAGTTTAATGTAACATTTAATTATAAACGTCTTCAACTTAATTTTTAATAATGACTGTGTTTAAGCATTCTCAAAAGTTTTGGAAATTTAACAGTCAGCTCTTGCAAGCTGGCAGGAGCCAGTCCTAGCATAGCGCTGCACACACTCCCAAAAGGTTAAGTTCTAACACCTGCATTTGGAGACGCTTCAGACAGCAGAAAACAGTATCTGACTAAGGGTGGCTAGAATCTACCTCCATGAGGGCAAGGGTCTCTATTTATGTCTTTAAAAATACCTGGAACAGCCCTGGCCGGTTTGGCTCAGCGGTTAGAGCGTCAGCCTGCGGTCCAAAGAGACCCGGGTTTGGTTCCCGCCAAGGGCACATACCTTGGTTGCAGTTTGTCCCCGGCCCTGGTTGGTCGTGCGGGTGGCAGCCACTCGAAGTGTCCCTTTCACATCGATGTTTCTCTCCCTCTCCTCTCTCTCTCTCTCTCTCTCCCCCCCCCTCTCCCTCCCACTCTATCTGAACAAAAAATGGAAAAATGTCCTTGGGTGAGGATAAAAAATAAATAAATAAAGAGCCTGGAACAGTGCTGAAACCATCAGTGATGCTCAGTAAGCTCGGCTGAATTGAACTTACTGCAATTTAGTTGGCATGTCACACATAGTGAGAAGTCTAGATGGAGATGGTTGATCCTTCCAGGGCACTGGGTCAACCACTCTGTGAAATGCTGGCCTTTTCCTAATGGCTGGCAAAGTAGCTGCCACAGCCCCGAACACCCCAGCCTCCCAGTACAATGTGGAAGGAGGGAGGCAGCCATGGCTATGAGAGACGCTTCCTCCAGTGCTTTCCTGTCTTCTCAAGTGCGTAGAGCATGATCAGCTCGAGGAGTCCGCGAAAGCCAGGGGTCCTCCTTTTCTAGACTGTGTTATGGGAGATGGGTAAAGAAAAAGAAGGCTGGGTGTTGTGATGACAGTCAGATCATTTCCCTGGTGGTCCACCAGGCCAATTCAATGCTAGAAATTGAGTAGTATAAACATTTATTTCACTTTAAGAATCTTCTTCTAAATGAACTGTAATCATTTCTCTAGAATTGTGCGTTTGTTTTTGTTTTGTTTACAAACAGTGTAAAGGGTTTTTATTCTTTGTAACATAGGCACAGTTATTTGAAGTTAATACATTTTTACTGAAGGAATTTCACATGTTCTGCGTCCTCCCACTGCTGTAGTTCCTCCTGAGTTTGACTCTTCCAGTTGTCATTTCAGTCAGTCCTATAACACAGGAATAGAGATGACCATGTGATCACGAACTATCTGCTCACCGGCAACCTAGAAGGACTAGCTAGACAAAGGACATCTGCAAGACTCCAGAGATCTAAGGCAGCTGATGTCAAATCTCACTGATTACCAATGGCTATTACAAAGTCACATATAGCTTGTGTTATATTTATATTGGACAGAGCTGATCTAGGCAGTGAAAATCAGTACAGGTTAATGAAATGTTCCCAGTAGGCTGCACATTACCAACAGAGCAGGAAAAAAAACCTAGTGGGAAAATGGTCTGTGGTCATGTCCACGACGAATGAGAAACTGCATTCTGAAAGCCTTGGTCAGGACCATTTACAACTGTGTTCTTATTGAGCTCCTTAAAGTTTTGTTTTAAAATAAAATCTATGGTAATACTTCCTGATTACTAAATAATCATCTTGAGAAGAATATCTAGAAAGATTGTGTTTACATACAATTAGACTATACTAGGTCTATGTCAGATTATCACAAATCAAATTCCTAGCATAATAAACATAACCACAAAGACAAAGAGCCTTTGTAAAAATTCCCAGAGCATAGAACATTCAGATAAAATACAGTGGCTACAATAAAATCTCATAGGAAATGTGCATTGTTCTTAGGAGTATATGTGTTCCTGGGTTTTGATTCACATTAATATGCACACTGAAAACCATTCACGCACAAAAACGGTACTCAGGCAACCCTCGAATATTTTGATACTTGATCCTCAGAGAGCCCAAGGAAATAAACGCAGCTGACTTTGGGCTCCCAAAGCTTTCTGCACAGATTCTAGTCACTGAAGAAGATTCTGTCCCATCTGTCACTGTCCAGACCCTTCTGTGACAGACAGAATCCCCAGTTCAGGAAAAGGCAGCAAGTAAGTGTCAGAAGGAACAGTGTCTGGGGCTGAATCTTTTCAGACTCAGAAAAGAATAATAGGACTTTATTTTTTTATCCTCACCCAAGGACATGTTTCCATTTTTTGTTCAGGTAGAGTGGGAGGGAGAGAGAGGAACAGAGAGACCAGGGCCGGGGAAAAACTGCAACCGAGGTACATGCCCTTAGCGGGAACCGAACCCGGGTCTCTCAGGATCGCAGGCCGACGCTCTAACCGCTGAGCCAAAGCGGCCAGGGCGAATAATAGGACTTTAAACTTCAACAGACCCTAAAGATTATCTTCTTCACTAATGTTCAAAGCTATGGTCTCCATGGTCAGTTTATTCTGGGAAACTGTTTCATACAGATGAAAGAAATTAGGGTGTTTTGTTGTTGGTGTTGTTTATTATAATCTTCTCAGGGAACTTTGTGTACTGTAAAATCTCAAAACAAAAAGAACACAACTATAATACCTAGCTCTTCTAAACACAATGCAACCACAGAACACCTGACCCTTTTGTTTTGAAATCGAACACTTTTTAAAATTTTATCTTTAATTATGGTAAAATACATATAACATAAAATTTATCATTTTAACCATTTATAAATGTCAAGCTCAGTAGTGTCAAGTATATTCCCATGTTGAGCAACCCATCTCTAGAACATTTTCATCTGACAGAACTGGTCCGGCCGGTGTGGCTCAGTGGTCGAGCGTCAAGAGGTCACTGGTTTGATTCCTGGTCAGGGCATATGCCCAGGTTGTGGGCCTGATCCCCAGTGGGGGGCATGCAGGAGGCAACCAGTTCATTGATGTTTCTATCTCTCTCTCCCTCTCTCACTCTCCCTTCCTATCTCTCTAGAAAATCAATAAAGAAAAAAAAATTTTTTTTTAAAAAAAGAACCAAAACTCTATCCATTGATCAAAAAATGCCTCATTTTCGCCCTGGCTGGTTTGGCTCAGTGGTTAGAGTGATGACCCACAGACCAAAATGTTGCAAGTTCAATTCCGATCAAGGGCGTGTACCACGGTTGCAGTTCTATTGGCCCTGGTTGGCAGCCAATCAGTGTATTTCTCTCATATCGATGTTTCTCTCTCTCTCCCTTTTACTCCCTCTCTCCCACTCTATCTGAAAATCAATGGAAAAATATCCTCGGGTGAGGATTGAAAAAAAAAAAGCCCCATTTCCCCTCCCCCAGTCCCCTAGTAACCACATTCTACTTTCTGTGTCTATGAATGTGACTGTTCTAGGTACCTCATAGAAGTGGAAGCACACAATATTTGTCTTTTTGTGACTGGCTTATTTCACTTTGTATAATGCCACCAAGGTTTATCCATGTGCCCAAATGGCCTTTCTTTTAAGGCTGAATAATATTCCATTGCATGTATACAGCACATTCTCTTTATTCATTCATCTGTCAGTAGACATGTGGGCAGCTTCCACCTCTTGGTTCTGATGAATAATGCTACTGTGAACATGAGTACAAATATCTGAGACCCTGCTTTTAATCCTTTGAGACATATGTCTAGAAGTAGAAATTCTGGATCAGATGGTAATTCTATTTTTCATTTTTTGAGGAATTGTCCTACTGTTTCCATAACAGCTACACCACTTTACATTCCCATTTTACTTTCCCATCAACAACGTGCAAGGGTAGAAACTCTTTTTAAAGAACACTTACCATGGAACAGAGTTTGAAACACAGTCTAGTCCAAATCCATCATTTTAAAAATGAAGAAATGGAAGCCTAGGAAGTAAAGGACTTGTGCAACATGGTGAGTCAGCCCAGGGCTCTGCAGGGAACATGGACCACTTTGTTGAAATTATGGAGAGGGTTTATGTTTTTCATTATTATTATTATTATTATTATTTTAATCCTCACCCGAGGACATTTTTCCATTTTTTGTTCAGATAGAGTGGGAGGGAGGGAGAGGAAGAGAGAAACATTGACGTGAAAGGGAGACGTTGAGTGGCTGCCACCCGCACGACCCATCCAGGGCCGGGAACAAACTGCAACCGAGGTACGTGCCCTTAGAAGGAACTGAACCCGGGTCTCTCTGGACTGCAGGCCGACGCTCTGACCGCTGTGCCAAACTGACCAGGGCTGGACAGGGTTTAATGTAGGAATTATTTACAGAGGTGTGGGTGGCGTTAAGGGAACCCACAAGAGATAGGAAGAAACTAGGAAGAACAGTGAGAAGCGGTTACCACCCCTGAAGAGGCAGAGAGGAAATGATGTGTCTCAGCCCACTAAACTTAGCTCCATGAGGGTGGACCCCAGCAGGAGCTGTACTCATAGAGGACACGGTCACCCCAGAGCTGAGACACAGATGGAACAGGGAAAGAATACCCAACTGCTTTCTCCTTCAGCCATTGACCTCCTGCTAGTTCCTCCCATTGGCCAACCCCATACAGAAGCCAGATGGCAGGAGGACATATATAGGGGTCAGTCCCAGGGGCAGGAGGAGAGCAGAGAAGGGGAGGAAGAAAGGGGGAAAAGGAGAACTGTGATCGAGTAGAAAATGCATGATGTCTGACACAGAGGGTGTCGTAGGTGGTTTTCTTTTCTGTTTACTGTAGAAAATTAAAAAATGTTCAGAACATTTGGGAAAAGCAAAAAAAAAAAAAAATTTAATACCAATAATCTCACCACCCATAGATATCTAAGTTAGCATTTTTGTTCCAAGTGTATAATGTGTGGCAAGATAATTTGACATATTGAGTTGGGTTTGTTTTCACTGCTGTGCATCAATAGCTCCAGAATGTCTCCCCGGGAGGAACATGGCGGCTGAACCAGCGCTGGGAACAGACCTTCACGTCACACTTGCATACAGCAAACTGGTTTTAATCAGATTGTATGTTTATTTGGGGGCTTTTCTGGGGCTGTTGACAGCAGCTTTGTCTTTTTTCCGATGTTCTCAAGGCATTTCTGGTATCTGCAGAGGCTCTCATTGTTTTACTTAGATGGCATGTGTATTCGGCGTGGGTTTCAGGAGGAAGATGATGATTTATGTGGGAGGCAAAGGCTCCCCTACTCTTAACAGTTCTGTGGAAGAGCTAATACAGGAGTTCCTGGGGATGGAGAGACTATCTCACATGTAGAAGGAAGATGCATTGCTGTGGCCAAAGGATGGTCTCTGCCAGATTGTGTTTTCCAGACACTGCCGTGGTGGTGTGTCCTATTCCATGTGTTCTTTGTTCCCTGAGCACTCCTCCCATGGTGGAAGAAGAGTCTCTGCCCCTCCTGTTGAACCTGGGTAGCTCTTTGACTGCCTTCACCAGTACAGTAACTGGAAGTGACTCTTCGTGATTTCCAAAGCTAGATTTTTTTTTTTTTATCCTCATCTAAGGACATTCCTTTACTGATTTTAGAGAAAGAGGGAGAGAAACATCAATGTGAAAGTGAAATATCCATCTGTTGCCTCCCACATATAACCCAAGGGATCAAACCCACAACCTTGGTATGTGCCCTGATCAGGAATCAAACTCATGAGCTTTCAATGTACAGGACAATGATCCAACCAACTGAGCTACACTGGCCAGGGCCCAGGGCTAGATCTTAACAATGCCACGCACTCAGTCCTTAGCCTTGGATTGCCCCTTCTCCTTCCAGTCTTCCCAGCTGAGGATCTAGACATCACAGAGCAAATACAAGCCATCCCTATTTTTCCCAGTGCAAATTCCTGATTCACAGAATCTATGAATATGATAGAATGCTTATTTTATACCATTGGTTTTTGTGGTTTATTACAAGACATTAGTAACTAGAACAAATAAGAATGAAAGCTATGTGTTTTATTGACTGGACTCTTTCTTGTCCATGCCAAGAGAGCCTCTGTGTTTCCTTTCCTTAGAAGTAGACTTCCCTGGAACCTTACCACTCTTCTGCAGGTTACATCCTGAGGATGGAAAGGAGGAAATAGGTGCTTAGAAAATGGTGGGGAGGGGTAGAAGAAATGGGGGCAAAAAACACACAAAAATAGGGAAAGTCCCCTAAACTAAAAAACTAGGATGGGGCAGAGACAGGAACTTACAACCCACCACCAAGTCCCTCACAATGGCCAAGGATGGTGGCTAAGCCTCAGGGAATGGTAGTTTCTGTGCATAGAGAGACTGGACCCCAGGCACAGAGCAGAGCACTGGCAAAGACTTCTATATCCTTGGTGATACAGAAGTAGCAGAATAAGCAATGGGCCTTGACAATGGGCTTCTCAGGGCTAACCAGGGCTGACCAAAGATCAGCTCCCAGGATAACTATCTCTACATTAGCCCCAAAATCTTGCTATATAATGAGATTCCCCAAATAACTGAATGAACTTTTTGCCAACCAGATGAGATGGTGGCTCAGAGTTTAATTGAATTTGATATTTTTAAAAAATAAGTGTTCCATGACTTATTCCAAATCCCTTCTATTTGAAATGCATAGAAATTAGATAGACAAAGTAAACAAATGCATAGTCATTATTGGAAAGAAGGATTCCCTGGGTGAACCAGAACTGTAAATAATCCCTAAAGTTAGGAAGCAGGCAAGAATAAATCACAGAGGAAAACTGCAACCCAGGAATAGGGTAAGAGAATTCTGTTGTCAGCCTCAAAGATATACCAGACCAAGAAGGGCTGGAATCCAGAAGGAGGAGTCAGCTCAGAGCCACCAAGGTAGGAACAGCAGACAGGGCAGCCCCAGGGCATCCACACCTCCTCCCTGGGCATGGCAACAGGCAGCAATGTGCAGGTTCTCACTTCCCGCAAAGCAGTAGGCACAGGAACTTGGGGGCAGGGTCCTGCGAAGCCTCGAAGACCAGCTGTGAGATATCCCGACATCACAGAAGCCTCTGCCATGCTCACTAATGACAGTGTCAAGGATGAACGCAGTGGCAATTCCCACCCCCTCCTCAACCAATCTGCGTAAACTGTTACAGCAGATCTTGTAACAGGAAATCTTAACATTACAGTGCACGGTCGAGAATCAAATATTTGAGGAGCCCTGGCTGGTTTGGCTCAGCGGTTAGAGCGTCGGCCTACGGTCCAGAGAGACCCGGGTTTGGTTCCCGCTAAGGGCATGTACCTCGGTTGCAGTTTGTCCCCGGCCCTGGTTGGTCGTGTGGGTGGCAGCCACTCGATGTGTCCCTTTCACGTTGATGTTTCTCTCTCTCTCTCTTCCTCTCTCTCCCTCCCGCTCTATATGAACAAAAAAAAATGGAAAAATGTCATCGGGTGAGGATAAAAAATATATATATATATATTTGAGGAGAGCAACACCGTAAGACAGAGGAGGGAAAATGAGGGGGAAAGAGAAAGCTCATAACTAAAGAAGCAAATTGAATGGTGCAGTCACACAAGGGAATTTTAAAGACACAACCATATCAAAGATTTGAAGAAATAATGCAGGCAATCAAAAGAATAAAAAGACATAATAAAAGCTCTTGTGCATTAAAATTATAATTGTTGAAATTGAAAGCTTAATATGGGAGCAAACTAAGGACCAAGTCAACTGGAAAGTGGAGCCATGGAATTTGCTCAAAAGACAAAATTAAGAGATTTATAGAATAAATCGTGTTCTATCATTCATGTAATAGAAAAGACAAAAGAAGAACCTAGCAAAAATAAAAAGTAAATAAAAGTTAAAGAAATAACTGATTGGAAATTTACAGAACTGAAGTAAGACATAAAGTCTCTGAACTCATTACCCAGTAGGGTAAATTTTTTTAATTATTTAGACAGAAAAATAGAGAACAGTTGCATCCACCTAGCTTAAATATTGGGAACAAGAACTCAAACCACCTGTTCCAACATGATTTAATTGTTCCAGGAAGTCCTTGCCCAGAAAGATAAGGCTATAAATCAATAAATAATTGCTGTTTACTTCAGGAAATTCCTGAAAACCAATCTGCCTGGGCAAACAGTTTGCCCATCTGGGCAAACAATTGTCCTCTCTGGACAATAGTGATTTTATATGAGCAAACAGCTCATTTATCAAACAGTTTATATATCAATATTTGCTTTGAGCATCAGTGTGCACCAATCCTAAACTAGCAGTCAGGAACTATGCCCACTCCAACCTGTATCTCACCTTCAAAGACCTTCCTTAAATCACAACAGTCCTAAACCCCAAATCTACAAATATCCTCCCTCTTACTTGCCAAGAGCCTCTACAGGTTATGGTCTCCCTTACTGCAGTAGGTTTAATAAACTTAGTTTTGCTTTATCAAAAAGTTATTTTCCATAAACATTTGGGGGAGTTGGCAGCTGAAAATCCATGGAGAAACTTCACTAAAATAAAATTAACTCTAAAGCCTTCCAGAGGGAAATAAACTGGTTCACTACAAAGGAGAAAGACTCTTGTTGGCCTCTGGCTTCTTGGCAACAGCAATGGATACAAGACATGGGAGCAATTATCTTCAATATCCAAAGGAAAATACTAACTTTGAATCTAAAAGTCTGTACCCCGACAAGCTATCATTTACAACTGAGGTCAGCAAATATGGCTAGTAGACCAGTCACCTGTTTCTGTAAGTAAAATTGTACTGGCACACAGCCATGCCCATTCATTCGTATATTATCTTTTGGGTTTTGTCTATAAGCTGTGTTTGTGTTACAACAACAGAGCTGAATAGTTGCAACTGACACCATATGGCCTGCAAACCTAAAATACTTATCATTTTGACCATTCACAAGAGTTTGCTGACACCAGCTGTAAAATAAATAAAGACTTTTACAGATATAAGATTTCATAAAATTTACTATCCAAGGACCCTCTTTGGATGAATCACAATGAGAATTATGGGGGTGGGGAAAAGGGAGTCTCCAGGAGGAAGAGGTAAGAGTTATAAAGCAACAAGTTACAAACACGGTAGTAAAATTTATTGTTACATTAAAATAAGTATTAAATATTTATGTTTTCAATAAATTATCTTGTGCAGTGTGAAATTCCATGGAGGCAGGTGAGATTTCAGGTTGTGGGAACTAAGAGGGCAATAAATTCTTATCTTTGGGGTGCAAGTGAGGAAGGCAGAGAATAAAGTTAATTCCAAAGTTTATTAATTCTAGATATGTCTAGATAATTATTCATTCTAGACAATACTGTTTATTTAAGGGCAAGTATTAAAAGATTAGATGTAAGTCATACATCCTTCCAAACGTATAGAAGGTAAACAATAAAAAAAAAAAAAAAAAAGGCAAAAAAACCCCACAAAAACAAAATATGGGTGAACTCAGCTAAAGGCCATGAGAAAGTATCGTTAAAAAATTAAAAACACGAATTAAGATGGCAGGAATAAGCCCAAACATATGAGTGAACTCAATAGATGTGACTCAGGTACTTTTTTTAGTTCAACGTTGTTATTTACACGCAGACTTCATGGCCAGCATTATTATAGGCACTAGAGACATAACAATTAGTAGCTTTCATGAAGTTCATGTTCCAGTAAAGAAACAGACCATAGGGTGGTATTTGTGGAAGCAATGGCAAATGATAGAATTGGGGGGGTTAAAATATGTTTTTATTAATTTTAGGAGAGGAAGGAAGAGGGAACGAGAGAGAAGCATTGACTAGGGCTGCCTCCTGCATGCTCCCTACTGGGGATCAAGACCTGAACAGGAATCGAACTGGTGACCTTTTGGTGCATGGGACGATGCCCAGCTAACTGAGCCACACTGGCCAGGGTGGGGGATTTTTAAAGAGGAAGATGACAGGATTTGCTGATGGAATCTCTGAGAGGTCAGGGAGGAGTTAGGTTAAATAGGTGTATTACAAGGAACATTCAGTTTTGTGTTAAAACACATACAGACAAGCAAACAATTGACTGTATTCAGTTTACGCGAGAAACACTGTACATACCATAGGTATCTCACTCAGACCCTTTTAGGCTGGCACATCCACCCCACTTGCTGTGGGTTTTGTTTCTCACACCTTGTCTCCCTTTCCTGGAGAACTGCTGACGGCAGATGCTTCACCTGGGTGGTTACCCAACCAAACAACCAACCCTCCAGGTGCCCAACGAAAGAGGAGACTTCTCCAGTGATTAATCAGGTGCCATAGTCCCTGACCCCCACCATAGGGCTCCTGTCTTTCCCAGTAGACAGATTCCTTGGCTGCCTAGCAGATCCAGAACCTGTTGTGCCCAGAGCAAGCCCTTTGTGCCCAAGAATGCTTTTCTCTGCTGGCCCAAGCCATGGAATTCACCTCTAGCCTCGATTTTTTAATCTGACCCACTGTCCTGCCAGGAGCTCAGTTCTCCTTATGGCATGAACACCTGTCTGAGAAGCTGATTCTCGGACCTATGGTTGTTAGAGCTGCCTCCCCAGGTGCATGCCCAGAGGCTGATGTTGTGCTACAAATTCACAGCACTCCAGAAACTGACTACCCCCAAAATATCCTCTGTCCTAGTGAATTGGCTTCCACCATGCCCTGGGATCTGGTATCAGCGATTGCCAGTCATACCCCAGCTTCCATTCTCTCCCCACTCTGACCCCCAAAGAGACTCTCCCTTGCTACAGCTAGTGGCAGAAGAGCATGAACACCATGGGTTGCAGAGTTGTGGGTCACCTAGATAAGGCTTAAACCAGGACCAGTTTGTTTTTCTGTTGGAAATCCAGTAAATATTTTTAATGAAGTCAAATTTTGTCATCTGTAGATGTGGGCTATATATTCTTCTAAACTTCACTTGTTTTGAAACATTTCTTCCCAAAGAAGAAATATGTTGTAGTTCCCTTTTCTCTAAGCCCAGGTGACATAAACAGCACCGATAATTTATATAATAAAAATTTTCTATTTCCCAACTAACTCATCCTTTCTATACTGCTTTCAAATCCTATTCAATGCATTTCCCTAAGAGAGTACCTTTTTACCCAGTTCACAATCCTAACACAAACAACAGCCGCCAAATTTGTAATAAGCAAAAGGGACAGGAGGGCAAAGAAATCTGCACACGGGTGAACAAAACATGCTCCTTCACACTGTCTAGTAGGTGGCTAGATAACTCACCTATCTCCTCTGCTTTGCCTTTCATCCCCCCAAGCCATGAGTTTCCTTACATACAGTGCACCCTGAGCTTGCACACACACCGTGTGACATCATTTGTAAGTGTTTATTCTATGGACCTTTCATGAAGTTTTTGTTAACTTCATGTAAGTATCCATCAATCACAGTCCACAAGCTCCGGTGCAAGACCCCCACCCCCACTTCCGCCACATAGATAGATAGATAGATAGATAGATAGATAGATGATAGATAGATAGATAGATAGATAGATAGATAGATAGATAGATAGATACAGATGATATAGATATAGATATATAGATATATATCTGATTTTGATTCCAATGCCAATAATGCCAAGTTGGTAGACACTGTAACCTCCATCATCTTCAGAGTTTCCAGACAGCTCCCTGGAGCTATCACAAAGTTATGGAAGTTTGTCATTATTCTGCAATCAGTCTCAGCTGTTGCCATCCACTGTGGGATCCCATCTGCCTAAATGAGGAGCATAGCCATAGTTACTTCTCCCTTGTGTCCTTCAGCGTCTCCAGGTGTTTATTGGAAGTGATTAATCAAGACCCCCCTCCTCCAAGACTCCCGACCCAGCCTCAAACCTCAACTCTTTCTAATCTATGTTGGGGACGTGGCTCAAAAGGAGCAAGACCTCTTCCTCATTCTCCACACATCAGCTCTCCAAGAAGAACTATCTTATCGGAGGTTCCCTACAGGGATCTACAGCCTTATCTCCTCTATGGACTTAGGGTAAGTCAGTCAGCCACAAGCCTTCTCTGAACAAGGAACATCAGCATCTGTTATCTGTTTCAACAAAGAAAATAAAGGGAGAAGTTTGGGCTGAAAAATCATAAATATCTCAAAATGTTATTTAGGGAATCAATGCAAATACAGCCTTTCTTACTCAAACATGAGTGTCTCGATTTATGCTCACATCCAACAGAGAATTCCTGAAGTCTGGATGAGCCCCTGCCAGTTCCAGTGATTCAAGCTTTTCTTCAAGTCCTGCGCTAGAAGCAGGGAATCTAAGCTGCAGCTGCCAGGACTGCTCTTCCCTCTGGAGACCAAACAGGATCTCCCCTTTCGTGAAAAATCTACAGACTGTTTTCGTATTAGTGTACAAGAATTTAGAAGAGACACTATTTAGGAGTGGGTGTTTTCCAGCTAGTCATTGCAAGGTTGCATCTTCGTCTTCTCCAAGAGAATGAATTACTCTTTCCTTTATTTCCACACAATATAAAATGTGTAGGTATGTTTAGCACTTCCGTTATTCTGCCTTCTCTGTGTGTAAATAAGCAAAGACCACCCAAGTGAGATCAGACAGAGGCTACTTATTCAGAGCTTGTTGTGGGGACACAGCCACCATCACTTGCATTTCAGAGAGACTCCAAGGCAGGCAGAGGAGTGGGAGGGCTTCACCATGGAGAAAGGCAGGCTCTGCCACCTCCAGTGGCACCCCCTCCTCTCTGCAGCATAAGAACCACACCACACAAGGCTGAAATTATCGATTTCTGATGCCTGTGACTCCGACTGGTCTGTGAGTCTTTCCACAACAGGGGTCATGCCTCATTATTCATTTGTGTATCTCCAGTGTTTAGTGTGTAGCATTATGCCTAGCACATAGTAGGTGCTCAGGAATGTTAGGGGGTCTAGCCCTGGCCAAATGGCTCAGTGGGTTGGAGTGTTGGAAGATACACCAAAAGGTTGTGGGTTCAAGCTCTGGTCAGAGCACGTTTCTTTCTCTCTCCCTCCGTTCCTCTTTCTCTAAAAAATCAATAACAACATATCCTCGGGTGAGGATTAAAAAAAATGTTGGTGGGTTGAAATCAACTCATGAATGATTAAACTAATTAAGACATCATCCGTCAGTGGTTTAGTCCTTGTTTTCTAAATACAAGATTTTTCCTTGGGATCCCCACAGAGAGCTGCTGATACAGCACAGCATACTCATCTAACACAAAGAACATGTAAATTTGGAAAACAATAAACCCCCGATGCACTAACAACAATGGCGGTATCTCTACTCTGGGGTGGTATATTTAACTTGTGTTTAAATTAAAAGTGAGCGCCTTTGAGTATTTCCCAGTTCTTAGTACAAGGGCTCATTCTCTTAAGCAAAATGCAATCTCAGATAACACTGCCAATAAAGCTAAGTATTGTGTCTATGAGAAAAACGGTTTCAGTAATACACGGGTTATACTGAGTCTTCATTGTTCAGAATTTCTGAGCCTGAAAGTTCACCCATTCTGCTTCTGCAGAAGGATTGATATATCATAGGTTCATGAAGAAGGACATTGTTAATTTTTAAAATGTGTAGTAAACTCAGCCCTACTGTTTCTGTTGTTGTTTATTGAATTTATTGGGGTGACATTGGTTCACAAAATCATACAGGTTTCAAGTGTGCAACCCAACAAAACATCATCTGCACACTGCATTGTGTGCCCATCGCCCAAAGTGAAGTCTCTTTCCCTTCCGATTTGTCCCCTCTTTCCCTCTGGCCATCACCACACTGTTGTCTGTGTCTGTAGGTTATGCATATATGTTTTCTTTGCTTAATCCTTTCACCTTCTTTCATCTAGTCCCCTACCCCCACTCCCCTCTGATGGTAGTCTGTTCCATGTATCTATGCTGCCCTTTCTATTTTATCCTTCGGTTTATTTTGTTCGTTAGATTTTTCATATAATGAGATCATATGGTATTTGTCTTTCTCTGACTGGCTTATTATGTGAAATAAGCCCTACTGTTGAATGTAACCATTTATCAACTCAATTCTCACAGCGCATTGCTCAGTTGGCATTAGGTGCTATCTAAATGCAATGTGTGTTATTCAAGAACCTGTAAAAGAAGACAACACAGAGCTCTGTGAAGCTTGCTGTCACCACAACCAGATCTTTTCCCCTGTAAACTCTCCCTCGATGTTGAAAGGCTGAGGCTAAAAATGACCAAACACCAATTAAGCCATAATGATCTAAGAATTATGCAAGATGATGACTTGGAAAGGACTCTCTGCTCCTGAAGATAAATCATGAAACATGCCAGGGAAAGAAATATAAATTCCAGGTTAGAAAATGCTATTTCAGTGTAGTAGACCATAAACGGAGACTGAATTCATCATTTGCTTCTACACCAGCCCTTCTTTCTGTGTTTCTGATTTCTGCACATGGCACCCCATCTCCCCACATACCAAGACTCAGGACTTGGTATCAGCTTTGATGCCTTCTTATCTCTCGCCCTCGGTGTTAGTTTCCACATTGTGCCAGAACAGCCTCCCAAATTCCTCCCACGTGAGTCCTCTCCCCTCCTGCTGCCACATCCTACAAACCTATTTTCAGCCTTTGGTAACTCGGGATTATTAAAATAGCCTTCTCGCTGGTTTACTGCCTCTAGATTTCCTCCACTGTAATTCATTTATTAATCCCTTTCACTCATAGGCTGATTCACAGTTGAAAACCTATGAGGGACATTCCATTTCCTATAGAATAAATCACTGATGCCTTGCCTGACATGGAAAGCCTTCTACAACTTTGCCCTGACTTGCCTTTCTTCACTGCAGTCAAAGTGAGCCGTTTCTGTTCCCCACACACATTCCTACTACCTTAGGCGAGGTTCCCAGAGGCCCAGGGATGAGGACTGGTGTGCAGGTGATTTAATGAGGAAGCTAGTTAGGGGAGGGAAAGCCAAAAAGGGTTGTGTTAGGGGAGGGAAAGCCAAGCAAGGGAACATGGACCTGATCTAGCAAGAAAGTCTGAAGTTTAAATTAAGCCTCAGAGGAAAGTTTGCAGGACTTTCCTACTCCTACACCAGCATGTTGTTGGCTTAGGGCTGGGTGGGTGAGGGGCCGAGAAGAGGCCTAAGCTCCAGGCACTGCTGGATCTCAGTGTGCGGAGGCCAAGCTTGCTCCAGGAGTCCACAGGCAATCCTCCAGCAGGCAAAGGTGCAGAGCCATTGGCAGCAAAACACACCAACGTTTGTGTAGGGGATGGGTGGGTGGGGTGCCGGAAGAGAAAAGGTAAAGGAACCTGTGTAATATATATTTCTAAAATAGCAGGATTCCACTGAGTTTAGAGCAGCTCCTACCAGTCTCCTGGAGGGTAGTACAGTTCAGGGAGGCAGGAATAAAACCAGGAATTGCAACCACATTCACAGAAATAAGATTCCGTGAATTGAAACCAACAGTAGGGATGAAAAGACAAGAGAGATAAAGGTGCACCTTGGGAAGTGAACAGGGCCAACCAAGGTGCCACACCTCAGAGCAGGCTGGCCAAGCAGGTGCTCAGACACTGACCTCCACCCATGGGCAGGAGTGCAGAAGAAGCTGCTTAAACTCAAATTGGGCCTCTCAGGAACCGAAGAGGTTGCTTTTGAGGTTCTTGAGAAGAAATGCCAAAAGAGAGGACAGTACCTACTTTCTAATTTTCAGCATTAAGCCCCGCTACAGTAGAAGTTGGCAAACACAATGCTCAAATGTCCAGCCTCCCTTGCAGCTGGAAGCGGTCACATGCCCCAAGCCTGGCCACCAAAATATAGGTAAAAGACCTTGAGAAGGACTCCTCTCTGCTCTTCCCGTGTCCTCTTTTATCTGCCTAGAATGCATATTGGTAGCTGGTGATGTAGCAGCCATTTTATGACCATGAGGATTAAAGCCATAAGCTCAGGGGTACACAAAGAAGATAGAATAAGTCTGGTCTCTTGATATAATCTTCATCAGTGAAGTACCCAATCAAGGCTTGGGACGATGGAGGTAAAGACAGGAAGAAGGAAATAAAGCCATGCTAGGAGTCATAAACACCTTCCCAAACCAACCAGTCTCGACAAACTCAGTTGTTGTGGCTGAATTGTGTCCCTTCAAAATCCAGCACCCCAGAATATGACTGGATTTGAAAATATGGCCTTTAAGCGGGTAATTGCATTTGAATGAGGCTATTATAGTTGGCGGTAATATAATTATACTGGTTTTTGTATAAAGAAAGGTGGACCCAGAAAGAGACACCAGAGGTGCACACAGAAGAAAGACCACGTGACGATGCTATGGGAGGGCAGCCCTCTGCAAGCCAAGGAGAGAGGTCTTAGAAGAAACCAAATTTGTTTAAGCCTCTTTACCCTAGCCCCTATTTATATGAATCAGCTCTTACGGTTGCTCTAATTAGAACCACTCAAGCATTAGGCACCAATGATGTGCCGTTTAATAGCAAACCCCATGCCAGTAAAGGTAGGACCCACTGGGGGAAATATAAAATGGTGAGATGGAGTTGAAGGATTTATTAACAATTTTATTGCCCAAGTTAAGAGTTATAATCTTTTTCTACTTATTTAGAAATATATTGCTGCACTTTATGGAAATCCAATAACATTCTGGCAGGTATTTTAAAGTGGTTGAGTAATATTCACTTAATTAAATTAACTGCCTGCTATAATTATCTAGAGAATTTCTTCACTCTTATCTCCCTTCTTTTTTTTTTCAGCTCTTTCCTTCCAGGGTGTTTACCAGTGGGTGGTACATTCAAGACTGCAAGACACTGGGAGAGTAGGTGAGAGAAAGCAATTGCTGAGACATTTGTTACCCTGAAGACATTTATCTAAGTTCTTCTCCCTCCTCTGTGCACCTCTAGGCCCTGTGACCCACCTTCAAGGCAGCCAGCACCACCACTGGGAGAGACACAGCGTTCGCTATGCAGCTGGGAACCAAGGTGGGACTGGTCTGGGATAGAGGGGCATGAGGCTGGAGGGCACAGATGTGTGAAGAAAAGGAGAAAAAGTTATAAAATGGGGTATAGAATAACAGAAGCTTATTAAGAGTAGAAGAGAGAGAGAAAAGAGTGTTGTGGGTTGAATTGTGTTGCCCTCCCCAAAGAAACACACACACACACACACACACACACACACACACACTCTGAAGTCCTAACCGCCAGTATCTGTGAATATAACCTTTTTTAAAGATACAGTCTTTGATGACATAATCAAGTTAAGATGAGATCATACTGCAGTAGGGTGGCCCTACTCCAACATGACTAGTGGTGTCCTTATAAGAAGAGGGACATTTGGACGCAGACAGACACTGACAGAAGACAGTCATGTGAAGACAGAGGAGAGGTTAGAGTGATGCTGTCCCATGCCTGGGAACTCCTGGGACTGCCAGAAGCTGGAAGAGGCAAGGAAGGATCCTCTAGTAGAGGCTGTAGAAGGAAAATGCTCATGCCAACACTTTGATTTCAGATTTCTGATCTCCGTAATCACAAGAGAATACGCATCTATTGTTTTTAAGCCAGCCAGTTTGTGGTATATTGTTTCAACAGGCCAGAAGCCTCCAAAATGTGTAACTTCTATGGTGCCTAACACATTAGGGGTGTTCAGTAAATATGTTTGAATTAATAAATTAGAATGAGAGTTACTTCCATGTACACACAATACTGAGAGCAACAATGAGAGAGGAAATAAAATGGGAAGCTGTGTAATACATCTTTTATTCCTTCCGGGTTGGCTAGCTCAGTGCCTTTCAGAAAACAAGTGCTTAACAAATGTGTTGATTAACTGACTAATTCATTTCCACCATCATCTAACACTTATTTATGAACTCTGGGTGGACAGTTGTGCAGTGAAGCAATTTGTTTTTTTGGAATTGGGACAGTGATTGGTCTAAAAGAGCAACAGGGCTCTGGCCGGTTTGGCTCAGCGGTTAGAGCATTAGCCTGCGGTCCCGAGAGACCAGGGTTCGGTTCCAGCTAAGGGCACGTACCTCTGTTGCAGTTTGTCCCCGGCCCTGGTTGGGTCGTGCGGGTGGCAGCCACTCAATGTGTCCCTTTCACGTCAATGTTTCTCTCTCTCTCTCTCTCGCTTCCTCTCTCTCCTTCCCACTCTGAACAAAAAATGGAAAAATGTCCTCAGGTGAGGATTAAAATAAATAAATAGATAAGCAACAGGGTAGCTCCTCACTGACAGTTTCGTTTTGTTTTTATCTCCTCCTGGTGAACAGAGGAATGAGGGGGAGGAGAACAGGAGGCAGGTTCAAAAGAAAAGAGGATAAAAGAGAAGGAGAGAGGACAGAAAAGGGGAGGAAGGAGAAGAGTTGTTTCGGCTGTGAATGCAGAAGTGATGAGTGTAGCTTCTGTATGGTTCATCGGCAGAGAAAATTTCACTGGTCACAGTCCTCCTTTGAGAGAAAACTGGCTTTATTTGGAAGAGTGCCGTGGTAAGTTCCTCCCCACTGAGAACCTGGCTCAGCAGGCATAACATTTTCAGGGTAGTGAAAGATATTTTAAATAAAACCAGAGGAGGAATTTAGCTAGTTTTCCCTTTGAAGAAAAAGAAGTGATGATGGTGAGATGGGGAGAGAATGGCTTAAGAGCCAGCAAAAGGGGGTGATGTTGGGATGAAATGAAGGATAAACCCAGAGGTGGGGCAGCTGCATCAGGTCTGTAGTGCTCTCTAACAGTCCACCCTAAGTCTGGACTCACCAGGGAGTTTCTTTTGCCCACAAATGATGTGAACTGGGTCTGAAGACATCTAGGAGCTCATTTGAAATCTCCTTAGCCAAATCCATAAGTTCATTAGATATATTTTCCATTTCCACATGATCACAGGCAGCTGGGTACTCAACTAAACTAGAATGTTCAAGATGGCCCACTCACATTGCTGGCAGTGGACGCTGGCACTTGGCTGGGTTTTTGGCTGGGCACATGTCGTCTGGAGCTTCTCACATCATGGTGGCCGAGTTCAAGAGGGGCTACCCCAAGAACAAGCATTCTAAGAGAGAGGAAGCAGAAGCTGCCAGTCCTCAAAGAAACTAATTTCCACTGCATTCTATTGATTGAGCAGTCATCAGGCCTCAAAGAAGTTAATTTCCACTGCATTCTATTGATTGAGCAGTCATCAGGCCAGCCTAGAATCAAAGGGAGGGGAAATAAACTCCACCTCCGAGTCAGAAGAATGGCAAACGATTGGTTGCCATCTTTAATTAACCACAGGCAGCTGATGGAACTGTTAAAATGGGACAGCTCTGTGTTTGCTTTGCTTCAATATACACTTATCTCCAATCCCTTTGGGGAATATACATTGTTTATAAAAGCTTTGTGCAAGTGGATTTTTGTAAAAATCCAAACAAATATTGAATTTTAGCTCTAGATTAATGTGAGATAAAACAGATAAAGCAGGAAAAGATGCAGAAAAACAGAGGCAGAAAGGACCATGAAAACACATATCCTTGATAATTCAATGGAAGTCAATACGATCTCTAACACCGGTAAATAAATACATATATATAACAGTGTTATCTTAAGTTACAGAAATAGTCAAAATGAGTAATAAAAATAGAAATATTTAAAATAGGGCATCTTGCCCTGGCTGGTTTGGCTCAGTGGTTAGAGCGTCAGCCTGTGGATCAATGAATCTCGAGTTCAATTCTGACCAAAGGCACATACCTCTGTTGTGGTTCATCTCTGGCCCTAGTAGGGCAGGGCAGGAGGCAACCAGTCGATGTGGCTCTATCACATTGCTGTTTCTCTCTGTCCCTCTCTCTCTCCTTCCCTCCTACTCTATCTGATGATAAATAGAAAAATATCCTCGGATGAGGAATAAAAAAAGAGAGAGAGAAATAAATAAAATAGGGGACCTTGCCCGGCTGCTGTGACTCAGGGGATTGAGTGTTGTCCCGTGGACTGAGAGTGCCTGGTTTGATTCCTGGTCAGGGCGCATGCCCAGGTTTCGGGCTTGATCCCCAGTGGGGGTCACGCAGGAGGCAGCCAATCTATGTTTCTCTCTCACATCAATGTTTCTATCTCTCTCTCCCATCCTCTCTTTCTAAAAAATAAATATATATATATATAAATAAAAATTTAAATAAAATATGGGATCTTAGGGGGTAGAACTGAACACTGAGGTGGTACAAAAACATATAAATTTTACATTTTAAAATATTTTACTCGTAATAGTTTTAAGACAAAATTAAACTTTTTCTGCCTAGCAGATTGGCAGAGATTAAATATACTGACAGAATCTATTTGGGCAAGGTATTAAGAAATAGGATTTTTGCCCTGGCCGGTTTGGCTCAGCGGTTGGAGCGTCGGCCTGAGGTACAGAGAGACCCGGGTTTGGTTCCCACTAAGGGCACGTACCTCGGTTGCAGTTTGTCCCCGGCCCTGGTTGGTCGTGTGGTTGGCAGCCACTCAATGTGTCCCTTCACATCGATGTTTCTCTCTCTCTCTCTCTTCCTCTCTCTCCCTCCCGCTCTATCTGAACAAAAAATGGAAAAAATGTCCTCGGGTGAGGATAAAAAAAGAAATAGGATTTTGCAAACTTGCAGGAAACATAAATGGCTATAACCTTTCTAGAAATGTTTTTAGAATTTACCTTAAGATGATCATTAAAAAAATGTGAAAAATGTAGGTACAAAGATGTTCAGCATTGTTCATACTGATAAAAAATCAGGCAGCCCAATGGCCCTAAATTTTGGTACAAACAATGTGGTAATCTCCAATGATCATAAGTGATTTCTAGATCTAGATTTATGGAGATGGAGAGGTGTTCATGACAAATTATTGAGTAATGATATTGATTGCAGAACATGTATAGTATATGCTTATATTGCTAAAGAACAAAAATTCAACTGAGGAAATTTAAAGCCATAATTGGCCTTAGCAAACAATTCGTGAGTTGGGCAGCATCTCATCTGGCGATCAGAAAGGAGCTCCAAGGAGCAGTAAAAAACAAACAAACAAAGGTTTTTATAGGCAGAGGAAGTGTGGCACAAGGAAGTTAAGAGAGTGGATTATTTTAGGCAAGGTCACCTTCTTGCGGGGAAGGCAGGGGGTCAGATCACCTCATTAATATTGATCAGGAAATTCCAGAATGATTGGTTTAAAATTCTACTCCTGGGAGAAACTGAACCTGAAATTAGGTTACATAGTAATTCTTGGTGGGGATTACCACAACTGACTCCATTTGTGGTCTATTTTCTCTTTCTAACAATATAAAGCTGGATACTTATATGTATCAATGTGGTCATCATTGTGAGATAGAATTTCTAATGGTTTCTCTATTTTTCTGCTTTATAATAAGTAGCATTTTAAATATATAATAAGTAGCATTTTTAAAATATGAAGCTGATTTTGAAAAGAACTACTAAAACAACAATAATAACAGCATTTGCAACAGCTCAAGATTATACCTAGGCCTTTTGTATAGCACTCCTTGGGAACGGTGACAGCATCTCTGCACTTTATAAAACAAATACCATAAAGAATAACACAAAGTGCACCTTGGCAAATGCCAAGAGAAAATAAACAGAATGTGTGTCATCATCTGTTTTAAATGAGATTATTCTATCTAGTTTTCTTGAATGTTTTTCCAGAAATAAGAATAACGCAATTCTAGGCAGCAAGCCAGAGTTTTCATATAAAGAAGAATAAAAGGAAAGATTCATTTACCTGGGGGTGATTTCTAGTAAGAAAAAAATCAGGCCAAAATGTCACTAAGTGTCTTGCAATTGGTTGAGCCATTATCACTTTTATTTTTCCAATTTCTTGCTTGAGCCCTTACCTGTCCTGTTTATCAGAAATTTCGTTTATCTTCTTCTGGAAAGTTTCCTTATACCTGCCAAGAATTCTAAGTTTTATTGCTCAGCCCCAAAGGACCAGGCAGAGGAAATCTGAGTTTTGCAGATCAAGCCCAGCACTGTCTTTCTGGGGCTACCATTATGCTCGATGGATGCCCAGTTGGTTGTCATGGCTTCTTGGTTTCTGATACAATAGCGCCCTACACTTAGACCTTAAAGTTATACCACCTTTAGTTCAACCACATACTCAGCCATTTATTTTTAGCATGAGAATCTGCCAGACCAGTTAGATTTTGGAAGTCAACAAATATTTAAAGCTTGTGCTAAGCATAATTCACCAGCCCAGGTACCTCCCCACCCAGATAGATAGATAGATAGATAGATAGATAGATAGATAGATAGATAGATAGATAGATAGATAATAGATAGATAGATAGATAGATAGATAGATAGATAGATAGATAGATAGATAGCTATGAATGGATAAGTGAGTTCCCAGTTGTGGCCTAGGTCACCTTTCCCATCAATTGACTTTAGCTGGGTCGAAGTCATCTTGTCTTATCAGAAAAGCCTCAAGAATGTGGAATCTCAGCAGTGAAAGGCGAGTCTCAGTCCCTTTCCACTCAGCTCTACCCACCTCCTAACTCAGGATTTATCTCTGCCAACCAGGGTTTTGGAGGAAAGCTTATCCAAAATAGTTTCTGTTCAGTTACTCTGGACTCTCCCCACTAAGGGTAATGGACCCCTAGCCATCTAACCTTTGTATCACTAAGGGGAGGGGTTGAAGTGACTCCCTTCCCCACTTTACCCCACCCCCAAAGTATCTACTCTAGAGACTTGCTACAGAGGCTGAACTACACAAGTACTAGCAACTTCTTTGCCATGAAATCCTAAATTTTGCCTAACTGGATATCCTATTAGAAATCATTCGTTTAAACAAAACAAAAACAAAAAAAAGAAGAAGGGCAGTTGATGCTGCCTGTATAACTTAAAATTCCATCCCCTGTTCTTAATGGGTGCCAAGACCTACCCCCTTGAATCGGTCTTAATAATTCCAGGAATATGTTAGGTACCAAAACAGCTCAAGAGAATAATTTCTCCCAAAATAGTAACCGAATGACCTGAGACCTGCTCTGGAAATTAAGCTCTTTTTAAAATCGTTACAGTCAAGCATTCCTATGGGATCTACACCTTACTTTTTTAGGACATATTTAGTATCTTCTTTTGTTTTAATTATATCAATCTATACAGAGCTGGCCTCAACTGGATGACTATTGCTGAAATACATGGGATATCAGTTGAGAGACAGGAAAATACAAATCTGCCACTGTTAAGAAAAAGTCTTTAAAACTTGGAAACAAAGCCTCCAAAAAGTAGATGATATATCCTTTTACTGTCTTACTGGGCATACTAGTTTAAATAGTGCCCCCACCCCCAAATGTATGCTCTTCCCAGAACCTCAAAATGTGATCTTATTTGGGAATAGGGCCTTTACAAATGTAATTAGTTGAGATAAGGTTATACTGAAGTAAGGTGGGCCCTAAAGCCAATGTGACTAGTGTCCTTATAGTGAAGGAAAGACAGGAAAACAGACAGACACATAAAAAAATAAAATAAAAAATGCCATGCGAACAAAGAGGCAGAGATTGGAGTGATGTGTCTACCAGCCAAGCAACACGAAGAATTGCCAGCCACCACTAGAAGCTAGGGGAATAGACTCCCTCACAGCCTCCAAAAGGCTGTCATTTGTCTTTTCTAATGACTATTAAGTAAGAGCTCTGTGTCTGTAAAGTTACGTGTTAACTCGTAAGCCTTGTCCAGTAGAGATGTGAAACATTTCTGTATGGTAAAAAGGATAATCCTAAAGGCTACAATTTTATTACCCTGTAGGACATTAACCTCCAACATGGTGTTGGAGGAGAGCTCTGTGGATACCCTGGACCACCAGAAAGATGAGCAGGTGGGTCCTAGAGCAAACTAAGCCTAAACCATTGCTGGAGGCAAAAACGACAAACCTGTAGCTGTCCTACTTCAGGTACATCATGAGAAGCCAGGGTTCTTTGGAGAAGACAATAATGCTAGAACAAATAGAAGGCAGCAGGAAAACAGAAAGACCAAATATGAGATGGATTGATTCCATAAAAGAAGCCATAAGCATGAGTCTACAGAGGTTGAGCAGGGCTGCTGATGACAGGACACTGTGAACATCGCTCATTCATAGAGTCACAAGGAGTCAAAGCAGATCCAAGAGCATGTAACACACACGGGACATTAACCAATTTTATCTCAGACTCAGCAAAGTTATATCAGGATGCCTTTTCTGGTGGAGATAATCTTTATTCCTCTAATTTTATTGACCTAGTTTTACTATCTCTCTCATGGAATAAAATCTTTAACACTTCTTTATGCTATGCACGTATGGGAGTCATGTTTTCAACTTTTGGGAAATTATTCTTTAACAGCAGCATAATTGTCAAGGTCAAGACATTCTTGTGAGGTTATCTTATTCAGCGTCTCTGTGAACACAGAAAAGAATTCCTTTCTCAATACATTTGTCATTGGTTTGTTCAGCCTATCCTTAAAGGCTTTACTTGATGCGGAATTGGTGATGATTGTTTCTACGGTAACCTGTTCCATTTTAGATATTTACTATTAGGAAGTTATTTCTTAAACTGAGACAAATTTCCTTCCAACTCTTACCTGTTAGTTTTAATTGTGCTTAATCGAGCACAGAATGTGACAGCCCTTGGGATATTTAAGATCATATCCTGCCACCTCCACTAGCCCCCTCCACCCCCATTGGTATTTTCTCCCCCAGGCTAAACATACTTAGATCCCTAGGCACACTAGAGCATTCCTTATAGGTTATAGGTAGTACTTTTGAATTTGGAAGTTAAATTAAATCCAACAAACACTTTTTTTCTGAGCTTCAGCTGTGTTAAGCTCTGAGGCCATAGAAAGGGAATCAGATACCATCCATATCATAGAGAGACAAACAATTCTCTGAAAGAACAATGAATAAATTGGAAAGATTCTCAGAGCTTTGTTAAGGCAAGCATGCTTAATTCTAGCTGGAGGTTGAGAAAGGCTGGCTTCACAAAGAAAGTGCTCCTGGATCTGGGTCCAAAAGGTAAGTGGGAAGTATTCAGGAGAGCAAAGTGTAGAGAGGAGACATGAACAAAAAAAGCCAGGCAAAGGTAGATAAAAGTACAAACAAAAAAGCCAAAGGAATATTCTCAAACAATCACAAAGTACTGGTGTGCTCTTCAAATTCCATGAGAGTTACAACAATGTAAAAGTAATTCATAAAAACAAAAAAGATAATTATAGAATTGCAGCCTGATACTAAAAATGTAGAAGCAGAGTGGTGGTCTGCGCAAAGATCCTAAAACCTGAGCTACATAGCAAGAATTTGTCAATCCAAGGAAAGGGGAGCATGTTAGGAAGATTCATGCATTTTGAAAGAGAAAAACATTTTTTTTTTTAAATCAGTAATTAAGTGAGAGATAGTCTTGGGTAATGATTCAGAACATTGGGATCTGGTGTCATGTTGCCCAGTGCCAATTCCAGCTCTGCCCTTGATTTCTAAATGACCTTGAGCAAGCTAGTTAACATCTCTAAGATCCAACTTCCCCATCTATAAAATCAATAATAACAGCACACTCCAAGAGGTTGTTAGGGTCATATGAAATAATCCATGAAAGACAGCATGTATCACATGCCTAACACATTCTAACCTATCAGTGAAGATGAACTATTATTATTATTACAATATTTATTTTAAATAGATATTTAAAGTGAGACAACATGGCACAAGGAGAAAAGACTATGATGCTAAGGATAATGACAAGGGACGACTGAAAAAGAAGAAAGGCTGCAGAGATTAAGATGCAAGTTTGGTCTGGCCTGTGTAGCTCAGTGATTGAGCATCAACCCATGCACCAAGAGGTCGCCGGTTCGATTCTTGGTCAGGGCACATGCCCAGGTTGTGAGCCAGAACCCCAGTAGGGGGCATGCAGGAGGTGGCCAATCGATGTTTCTGTCTCTAGCTCTCATTTCCTCTCTCTCTATAATCAAAAAAGGAAAAAAAAAATTTTTTTAAAGATGCAAGTTTGGAAAGGATTTTGTATGTATATATTTTTTAGGTTTAAATGGGTTTTTATTGATTTTAAGGGGGGAGAGAGAGAGAAACAGCATGGGCTGCCTCCCAAACAAGCCCTCCCTCCCCCGGGATGGAGCTGGCAACCTTGGCATGTGCCCTTTCGGTGCATGGGACAATGCTCAACCAACTGAGCCACACCGGCCGGGGAGGCATTTTGTATAATTCTTGATTGATGTCCATCCCAGAACATGTAGAGGCAAGAGAAGTGGTTAAATCATGAGCCTTTCCCAGCTGGGCTGCCTGGCCTTGAATCCCACCCAGCTCTACAACATACAGCTGTTACTTAACCTCTCTGAGCCTCAGTGTCCACATATAGAGGGGAACAGTAACAGTACATCTACCTTAGAAGGTGTCGTATGGACCAAATTAATTGATACCCACCATGTTCTTGGGGCAGTACTAGCACAGAGTACACATCCTCTTATGTCCTCTCTGACACCGCACTGTTTCCTCCCATTATTCCAGGACTTAAAGTTTAGATTAAAATATAACAACATAGATGCCACAGTCTTGTTTGCTTCATTTGTTATAAAACACCTAGTGTTGAAAATGCACATTAAAATGAAAATTTATGGAAATACTATGTAAAATATAATGTTTTAAGATTAAGCAACTAAAACTATTTAGCATTTCTCTCCACAGCCTTTTTTATATTTATACCAAAAAAATATCTACACTTGGCAAATATTGATTGCCCTACAATAGTTCTCAACAACTCTTGAGAAATCTGGGAATTCTAAAAATATAGATGATCATGGATCTCTTGAGAAGGGAAAAATTTCAAAGAAATAAAAGAAAGTAGTTAAATGATTTAAGGATAGCGTAGATAGCTAACTTGTTGAACTTGGGTGAATCAATGAAAAATATTAAACAATACATGAACTAGAGGTTTATGCTCTTTAGTATCATTAACTTTAGTTCAAGGAGAAAAAAGTATCTATTCCACCCTGTACTGTGGATTACATTTTCTTCTTAGCTCTTCAGACACCATGATCCATATCATATACATATATAGTTTTTTTCTGTCTTTTATCTTCAACCTCTTTCTCTCTTCTGGTTCTTATTTCTCAGCTTACAAACAGAATCTTTCATGTGTTAAAAACAAAATTCCCCCTTGATACATTCTCCCCTTCCAAGTACCATCAGCTAAAACACACTGATGGCTATCTAGCCAATATCCCTTCCTCCCTACAGAACTTCCAAATTGCCAGCCATTCAACAGCCCCCACTTCGTGTGATTTAGTAAGCATTATAGTAAGCCCTGATTATCAAACTCTATCTATGCCAAATTGACCACTTGTCCACATCCCCAGACTGCCTCCTCCTTCTGTGTTTGCTGCCCTGGTAAGTGGCCCCATCAATTAAAAATCTATGTGGAAACCATTCTAGACTTCTTATACTTCACTTCCTTCACATAATCAACCACTAAGCATTATCAGTTGTAATTACTAAATATTTCCCAAATCTCCTTCTTTTTATTCCCAAATATGTAATTTTACAAATACCCCTTCTCCCATGCACTACCATAATTATCTGCTTAAATATCTCCCTGCCTCTAGTCTTCCTCCATTCTGATCCATTCTTTACACTGCTGCCGGAGTGGTCTTTCTAAAAACATGTCATCTCTTGTTTATTTATCTTTCTGTTGTGTTTTATACCTTTACTCTTTAAAGGCACTGAATGCTTTTCTTGTTTGACTTCTACCTAATACTACCAGTCAGAATAGACGAGATTATGAAGCAGTAACAAACAATCCCCAAATATCAGTGGCTCGACAGAAATATGTGTATCTCTGTGCTACAGGTCATCATAGATTGGAAGAGAACTGCTCACTTTGGTTTCTCGGGGATCCAAGTTAATGGAGACTTTACATTGACATATATAGGGTGTCCCCCCAAAAGTATACACAACTTTGAATAATTATAAAGCCAGTTTTTATTAAAATACACTTCATTTTCAAAATGTAATAGAGTCTAAAGACGCCCTCTATACATTTTTGGGGGGACACCCTGTATTTTCATGATCATCACAGCTGTAAAATAACAGGTGGCAAATTCACTCTTGGCTGTTACATCTTCCATCCAAAAGTGACATGTCTCTTCTCCCTACATTTCATTGGCCAAAACAAGTCACATGAGCTATACCTAATTGCAAAGAGGACAGAGAAAAGTAATCCTAGCATTTGTCTAGGAAGCAAAGAGCTGGAAAATGTTTCCAAGTAGTGGTAGGGACTTACATTATCCATTCATACTCATCTATCTCTAATTCTTCAGACATGGCCTGTACACCAGGCCAACCAACATGTGTAGTTCTACAAGCATATCATACATTTTCATGTCTCTATAATTTTGTTTAGTCCAATTCATTTGCTTAGGATGCCCTAGGAATTTATCTGATTCATTAATAACTATTAAACTTTCAAGAACCAACATAAGTATCCTCTCCTTTAGAAAACATCCTTAACCTAAAATTTTTCAAACCACCTGTGGTAAAGACCTAAGTTTTCATTTCTGGTCCATCCTGGGCCAATACTTTTTTAGAATACAGTAAAAATATGCCCTGGCTGGTGAGGTGCAATTGGTTGGAGCATCGTCCCATGCACCAAAAGGTGGTGAGTTTGATTTCCATCATGGCACAAACCCAGATTGCAGGTTCGATTCCCAGTTAGGGCGCTTGCGGGAAGCAACCGATTGATGTTCTCTCTTCTCTCTCTCTCTCTGAAATTTAAAAAAGAAAAAGTCATTTTTGAAATAAATAAAAATACAGTACAAACTAAACAACAAGAAACAGATCGTTTAAACAAAGACACAAAACACAAGCCCAGATTTATTCCTAAATTCCCCAGGCATTATCAAATAGTTACAAAGTTTCTAACGACTCACAGTGTGTGTACTGATCTCATTGCAGATTGCAGACCAGTAACAAATATTTCATGGATTGGCATGGCCCAGGAATCACACTTCTGAGTAGTACTGCTCAAACACACTCCTGTTTTCCTCCCTTCTCCAACCCTACTTACTGGGCCCTGGGCACACTCACAAATTCCTAAACATTCGTCTATGAGATGGATGCTAAACCTAATTGTAATTGTTGGTTTATTTATCTATTTCCTCTATGCTTCTATGCCTGTATGCCTAAAGGCATGAACCGTTGAGCTCTGAAATCTCAGTATCCAAGGGAGTAAGTAGCAGATAACGGGCATTCAGCAAAAGTTTTTTGAATGAATAAAAAGGTTAGTAAATAAATAATTAGTCCACCATTTAAGTAAATCCTGTTTAATATAGACTGTATTTGAATCTACAAAGTAGACAGTTTTATTCAAGCTTAAGATTTTAAAGTCAAATTGATTCATTAAATAACACGTTTTAAATATTGAGGAAATACAATTTGCCACAAGTGGCATTGAAAGAAATTGCAGAGAGTTTATTTTTAGGAAAAATGCTTGTGTTTGTTATATTTTACTGAAGAGCATGGAAAGATCAAGGTTTAAAAAAAAATGTGATACTGTTGCAAATGAGTAGGTAAATGCATCTGAATGTCTGGGAAGTTCCAAGCTGTGGATATACCATGACTAAAATACATGATTACTTGTAGGATGTAGTACAATGTGGTACAAGGCTTATTATATGAGTACCTGCCTACAAATACTTTCTCCATTCACTTCTCAGGTAGCTCCACTCTCTACCTTAAGACTCTCCCATTGGTGGTACTCTGCTTTAGCTGTGGCAGGTATTGTTAAGTGCATGTATGTTACGGGGGGCGGGGGACAGGCTGAGTTGGGTAAGAATGAATGTCTTTCTTCCATCTCAGTAGCAGATGTCAAAAATTGTTGGAAAAAGATGAGCCATTTTGAGCCTTTGGTAGGGATAACTACTGCTTTCATGTGGTTGGTTGCAGATTTTGGCGGAGGGTTGAAATGTTTTGGCTTCTAGGAAGTCTTGGGGCTCTAAAATGTGTAAAAATAGGGTGCGCTGTAATTTGTGTGAATAGAGCCCTCCAGAGTTATGCAGGACACAGCTGCCATAGGTGATATGGGGGACTCTTGATGTGATGCCTTTGACCCTGGGAAGAGTGTGAGTATAAAGGGACTCTGAGTTTCCTTCTTGCTGGCCACCCAGTGAGAAGTTCCACCCAGGAACAGTTTGTGCACAGGCTAGCAGCAACAGCCCTCACGGTATACCAATCAGAGACTAAACAGTGGCAGTTGGGCAAGGGACTCATAACACGTGTCCTCAAAAAATTATGTACTTGTTCCCAAAAAGGCTCAAATGACTCATATTCTTCCAACAACTTTGACACTTGATGCTGAGAGAAAGGGAGAAGTTATGGGAAAAAAAGAAAACATTTACTATCTTCTCAGTTCCATTTCTTTCCAGCCCAAAATGTCATCCTTGTTAAGCATTTCAGGGTTCTTTATTTTTTTCCAATTACTGTTGACATACAAAATTATATTATTTTCAGGTGTACACCATAGTGATGACATTTATATAACTTACAAAGTAAACACTCTGATAAGTCTAGTACTCATCTGACATCATACATAGTTATTATAATATTACTGACTATATTCCCTATGCTATACTTTACATCCTTATGACTGTTTTTATAACTGACAATTTGTACATCTTAATCTCTTCACCTTTTTCACCCATCCCCCAAACCTCCTCCCAACTGTCAACTATCAGTTTGTTTTCTGTAACTATGAGTTTGTCCATTGCAAATTATTTAAAATAGCCAAGATATGGAAGCAACCTAAGCCTCCATTGATAAACAAATGGATAAAGAAAATATGGTACATATATAAAATGAATATTACTCAGCCATAAAAAGAACAAAATCTTGTCATTTGCAACAACATGGATGGACCTATAGGGTATTATGCTAAGTGAAATAAGTCAGACAGAGAAGGACAAATACCAGGTGATTTCACTTTTAGATGAAATCTAAAAAACAAAACACCAGGTTCCTTAAATCTCCAGCTGCATCCCTCAGCTGTACACCCAGTCTTGGCTCCAGTAAGAAATCCACTGGCCGCTTCACCCTGGTACTCTGAGTCTCTTTTTCCTTATCTGTAGAATGAAGATAATGATATTCACTTTAAAGAACTTTTGTGAGAAATCTTAAAAATAATATATGCAAATAGTTTAACATAGTGTCTGACATACTAAGTGCTCAACCAACATGCTTTCTGTGTGCGTGGCGACCCTAGAGTTCCTGTCCAAGGGGCTGGACCAAAAGGTGGGGGTTAGTGTATGGACCAGCAGCAAGGAGATATTCTTTGCATCTTATACTTATTAAACCACGAGAGTGTGAAAGACGAATCAGCACCAGGTTAACCTTTCTATTTTCTACAGAGCCTGCCCCTGTGCTCAGCACATAGTATGATAATCATTTTAATCATGGCTGGCTCAGCAGTTTACAGAACAGAATACCACTGTATTGTTAGGAGATTCCAATTCTAACTCCAGCATTGCCAATGACATGCAGTGTGACTTTCAGAAATGTACTATTCTCAGAGAGACATTGTTGAGTGCCTGCTATGCGGAGGGCACAGCAACTGCAGAAGGCAGTTAAGACAGATGTGGCCCTTGCCTCTGTGGGGCTCTAATGATGGAGATAGACTTTACACAATGACCACGTGGTTGGTTAGTTAGTTAGTTAGTTAGTTAGTTACAATTGTGATAGAACTATGAGAGTATATACAGAGGAACCTATGGGTGTTCGGAGAGAGAATTCAGGAAAGGCTTTTCTGAGTTTACATTTGAGCAGAGACCAGAAGGATGAATTAGAGTTAGCAAAGAGTCACAGAGGACAGCAGGAGGGAACGCTGCAGATGTATATGAACAGCTCAGAAAGGAAAGGAGCACAGTAACACTGTAGGACTATAAAAGGCCAGTGCAGCTGAGCTTAGGAAACAAAGGTGATGGGGGCATGAGATGGTTCAGTAGCAGTAGTCAAGGGGCCAGGTCATGGAGCAGCATTTGGGCTTTCAATCTAACAGCAATGGAGAGCAGGAGCCACAGAGAGAGTGAATCATCTGGGGATTGGGCAATAAGGAGTGCATTGTCTGCAGAGAATAGAAAGACAATACTAAAACTAAATAGAACATATTTTCACCATGCACTGCTATTTCTAACTATGTCACTCAGCAGTGTGCTAGTAAAGGTTTAAGAACTGGTTCTCTGGGGAAAATAAAGATTAGATATAGATATAGATATAGATATAGATATAGATATAGATATAGATATAGATATATAGTTACTGATATAAAGGAGGCATAGCACAATTTACAAATAATGATAAATATGCAAATAGCTTTTATTGCAAATTCCATATAGTTGATGGATTCTCATGGAATGCTTTCCTTGATTTTTGCTAAATGCTTGTTTTTATATCCAGCCGATGTGTAATTCAACCATGATTTTACAAATGGAATTGCATTTCAATCTGCTTTCTCAGTAAACTTACTGTCATTCAGTCTATGTTATCTGTTAAACTATTACTCACCCTTGTACAAATTAAACACTTTGAACTAAAATCGTCCAGTTTCAGCACTAAACATAACACATTTTAAGTTTAATCTGCTTTATTAATATTTTCTCCATCACTTTCTTAAGTCTAGAGACAAGTAGCAAAACAACAAATGACGCCCTGATTCATGTTTGTCAAATTCCATGGTGTAAATAATCCCACAGTGGTCCAACAATGGGACATCACTGAATGTAGGTTAGGAATGTACACATGTAGTCATTACATGTAGTGCTGAAAATGGAAAGAAGTGGACAGACTTGATAGACATTTAGCGAGTAGAATCTTGGTGATTTGTCAGATGCCAAGGGTAAACCCATCACTGTCACAGGGAAGAGGAACAAGAAGTGAAAGCATGCATTCCTTTTTGGATGTGTTCCATCTGAGGTGGTTGTGTGATATAACCAATCAGGGAAGCTGAATAGGAAGCTAGATAAATGGATTTGGAGGTCAGAGAAGGATCAGCATGATAAATTTGGGATATATTGATTAAAATACTGGCAATGGATTCAATCCTTCAGGGAAAAGTTGTGCCGTGTAAGGAATGGATTGAGACCTTTAAAATATGTCATTTGGAGGTCATCAAGAAACAGATAAGCAAGCCAAATAGACAGGAAAACAGGAGAGCAGAGTACCGTTATCATGGGTGTTAAGGAGGAAGAATGAATTTTGCTGAGAGATCGGGTAAAACCAGGAAGGAGAGTGTTCTTTGGATCTAGTGACTGTGGGTGCTATCGGAGGCAGTTTCGATGGAGTGTGGAAACCAAGAAGTGAATGAGAGATGGAAGACTAGAAGAGCGGGGAGGGGAGGGGGGCTTTTTTTTTTTACAACTTCAGCTAAGAGTAGGAGAGCAGCAAAGCGGCAGCCAGAAAGGTGCGCCGAGTACAGGAAGGCTTGGGACTGATTAAATGCTGGTGATATTGCAGATTCAGTCAAGAGGCAGAGGTTGATGTTAGAATGGACTCAGCGATACTGGGAAAAACTGGGGGTAGGTGGGAATCCGTTCTTTAAGGAGTAGGTTGGTAGGTCTGGCGGTGTAAAGTGAATACAGTCTTTCTCTTTCTTTAGACAGGAGACAAAGTAATCTGAGAACAGAGGTTAGGCGGGGCGGAGTGGCAAACCGGTTGGGAGTGGAAGTTTAGGGCAAAGTGACTGTTGGGGAATGCGGATGGATGGCAGATCTCGCCCCAGCAGGGTTCATGGGTCGGCAGGAGAATAAAGACCCTGGGCCTTGGATGAAGATCTGCTAAAAACAAAAGCGGCAGAGTTTCAGTTCTATTCTGAGAGGCAGAGTGGAGACACATTTGAAGTCACTCCTCCCAGACGGTACGCAGTCTAGAGTTATGGTTGTTCCGATCCAGCTCCTTTTCTGCAGGGAGGCTGCAGTCCCTCTGCGGAGCGCCACCGACAGCGCGAGACAAGACCGGAAAAGGCCCCGCGCCGGCGGACAACAGGAGAATCCACGCGCCTCCAGGAGCCTGCGAGAACCTGCGAACGGCCGCCCCCCTCAGCCCGCCTCTCCCGGCCAGGGTGGGACCGCCCCTTCCCGCCCCGGCCCCTCCAGGACTCCACAACCATAACTTCGCTTCCTCCTTTCCCGCGGAGTCCGCCAGTCCCTGCGCTTCCTTCGCCACCGATAGCCCTTTGGGCTTGACGTCCCCGGAGCATCAACCAATGAGCTGAAGAGGGACCGGCTGCACCGTGAAAGTGACGGCAGAAGCAGCCAATGGCCGCAAGGAGGGGGCGGGCCGAGGCAGGAGTGTGAGAGTGAGCGCCCGCACGCGTGGGGAGCTGCGGGAGGCGCGGGAGGCGCGGGTGGCGGGAGGCGGGTGGCGGGAGGCAGGCGGCGGGCGGCGCGGGAGGGGGGCGCGGCGGGGCGGCCCCTCCCCCTGCCCAGCTCTGGCAGGCGACTAGAGCGGCGGGAGTTTCCGCGCCCGGGAGGGAGATGCGGCCGCTGCCCGGGCTCTGTGCAGGTAACGTGCGGGGCGGCTCCTGCAGGGCCGAGTGGGGCCGAGCACGCCGCGGGGCGAGTAGAGTTGGGTGCGGAGTGGACGCAGGGTCCCCGCTGCTGCCGCGCCCCAAGCTTCGCGGGCCGGCCCGGGCCCGGCGGAGAGTCTGCTGGAGGAGTTGGCTCCGGGACCGCGATTGCGACCGGGGCTGGGGTCGCGGGGGACGCGGGCCCCGGGCGCCCCAGTATAAGCAGCACGCGGGACAAAGGGCTCGGCGTGGAGGGTGCGCGCTCCCCTGCCCGCGCCCTGGGTATCGGCTCCTGCGCTCCCTCCGCCCCGGGCCGTGGTCACCCACCCTGCTCCAGGTGCGCGGGCTCTCTCTCGGCCCGGGTGTACCGGGCTCCTGCGGCACCTGGCCTCGGGGCTCCGCGCCACCCCGCTCCTGCCCGCCAGCTGGCCGCGGCGCCGACGATGGCTGGGCGCAGCTTGGCTGCTTGGCTGTCTGCCCAGGGTTAAAGGCGGCTCCCCTGCTGTGCGGCGGGTGACAACTACTCGGCTGGCTGCGGAGCAGAGCAGCAGAGAGCCGCGTGCCACAGTCGGGGCGCCAAGGGCCACCCAGCCACACTTCCCCGCGCAGGCTTGGAGTTTGCGGAACCAAGCAGGTGGTGCAGCAAAGAAGTGGGAACCTTGGATACTAAGGCAGGGAAGCTGCTACGCGAAGGGGAGCCAGCCAGAATGGAGAAATAATTTGGAGGGCAGGAACTGTGTAGACTAGGTTCTCTGATCGCCCTGCAGAAGGGGCACGGGAGGGAGATCATTCTGAGATGGACTCAACTTTCCTGTTGACTCCCCAGGAGTCCGATCCTGGCCCACCATGGCACCCCAGATGTTATGGTCTACACTGTGCCTTCCGCATATACCAGCCGTTGGCTGAGTACCAGAACTATGTCTGTTACAGACCATCTGAGATGACAAGTGAGGCTTGACAATTTAAGAAGCACAAAATATTTTTCTGATTCAGTATTCTTCTCAAGAGGCCATTTGAACCTCATGACAACCTTTTGTGAAATAATATTCAAATATTTAGGCCTCAAGCAGATAACATCAAGACCATCTTCCCCGTTCACAGCTCTATTGTGCATTTAAAACTGGTATAAAGTATTTGCTTTCTTCCACATTAGCTTTTCTAAATCAAAGAAAACTTTATTCTTTCCATGGTAAGCCATGGTATCTTTCTAAGTCTTCAGTCTTGATACTTATTTAAGTAGTAGGAGTAATTTGTTTAGCTGAAATGCAGACAACAGTGATTGGGGCCTGCATGTGTTTGCAGCTGTAATTTGGAGCTGAGCAATAGTTTATCCTTTCATTGGAAAAGGAAAAAAAAAAAGCAGCAGGTAATAGCTGGAATTCCCCCCAGCACTTGCAGAGAGCATGAGTTACATCAGGTGGAGAAGCTCAAGGGACAAGCAGTAAGAGTTGCAGAGCCTGTTGTCTCTCGATTGAAATTTTGAAAAGAGACAGTGTTACTGTCAGATGATGTGTCCTGTTGACTTCTAGATACGTCTCCACGTTCACTCAGAAGCCTTTCAAAAAGATGTCTGTGACCTCAGAGGGCCTATTTGGCTGACTTCTTATTGATTCCATAATCTGGGATATTTCCCTGGGGACCTGGAGACAAATACATTAAAACTGTCTTCCCAAGCAAGGGGCCTGGGATTCTCCTCTGTCTCAGCGTGAAAGGAATGGGGGCAAGTCCCTTGCTAGGAAAGACAAGAGCCTCAGTACCAGTAAACCAAATACGAAAGGGGATTTTCAAAAGAAAGTAGTTCTGTGCTTATGCTTTCCCTCTCCTTGAAGAAGGTCCTTGTAATAACGCTAACCACCCCTCGGCATTTATTAAAGCCAGTGTTTCTAAAGGCCATGTTTCTAAGCACTTCAGGTATATGTCTTGTAAGGTCAGCACATTTATCATCCCCACTTTAGAGGTGGGGAAACTTAGGCCCAGAGAGTTTCATTAACTTGTCCAAAGTTACACAGGATTGGAACCCAAGCAGTTTGACGGAAACATGATTCTGGTAAATCCAAAGAAAATACCTATTCAGGGTGTGGTGGGAATGCGGACAGATGAAACGTGATTTGGAGAGGTCATTTAGTACCTGTTTGGGTGAATTCCCAGGCAGGAAGCTCTCACTGCTGGGAAGTCCTTACCATAGGACCTGGACTGAGAGGAGAGGTGACATGAGCAAGGCCACAGAAGTGGCAAGGTTGAGACAGAACTTTCTGGCTTTAATATTTTGCCTGTTTGAAAGAAAAGTTAAAAATAAGTGTTTATTTTTAACTTGACACTTTCACAGATATTGAAGGTCATAACCTCACCTAGAATAACTTCCTCTCCTCTTTCAAATGCAGCTCAGCCTTTCTGGAATAAGATATTATCCCAAACCAGTCAGTTTACAACGTTCTCTCCTTCCTCTGTCCGTCGTCTGTGTGAACCACTGACTGGGCCATCAGTGTGCCCTGCCTCATTATCTCTATTAAACTCCCCAATCCCAGGTTTTCATCTAACTGGCATGAGTGTCTTGAGTTCTCAGAATCACAGTCAGGTTTCATATCCTTCTCCACCCCCCCCCCCCCCACACACACACACACACAATGTCTTAAGACCAAACAATGAATGTTTCTTGGTTTTTCTTGACTGGGTGCAATAAAAAGGTACCTTTTTTTTTTTTTTAACTTTGTAAACTGGTTCCAAACTATAAAACGTGATTTCCATTATGGGGTTGATAAATATACGAGTCCATTAAATCAGTGTTTCTCAAGCATCAGAAACCCAAGGGTTTCCAGCTTGGAAGGCTACAGCTGGACCCAGGAGAATCCGTATGTGTCCCAGGTGATTTTTCTGTCCACTAGAATTTGAAAACCACAACTTAAAGTTTTTAACAAGAGTATCCTCTAAAATCACAGCATAAATGGCTGTCTTAACTCTTATTTACTTGAGGTAAAGTTGTCCACTGCAGAAACATTCCTGACAGTGCACTGATGAATAACTGTATCCTGTTGTTTTTCTTGCAGATCTCTAACCAGCATAATGCTGCAGCCAGAGGCTGACAGCAGGCAGTTTTCAAAATGGCTGAGCTGGAGGCCGATTTGGATCACATCATCCCATCTTCTGTTCCCTCTTTCTGGGCAAAGTTAGTAGTGGGATTTGTTTCCCTTGTGTGTTTTGCACGTAGCTATGATGGCGATTTTGTCTTTGATGACTCTGAAGCTATTGTTAACAATAAGGTTCGTATCTTAATTCCTTTCTGATAAACTTATGTTAACCACTTGCCTGCATCTCAGTAATAGTCTAAGTTTGAGTTGAATTATTTCCTATTAAACTTGGGTTAAGCCTGGGCCCCAATTGTGCTCTAGATTTCCCATCTCTTGGAAAGTCTCCTTGATTTAGGGCCCCTTGTATTGTTGGCCGCAGGGTCTCCAACCCCTGCCTCACTTCAGGCTTCATCCACCCTGTGTACCCTATGTGATGTGAGGCCCCAGGCCTCACATGTATCAGAGAGACCGTTATTCTAAGATATCAAAGCAAGGGGGTTGCAGGGCATTGCAGACTGAGTATTTCAGGGTTTGTGACAAATCTCCAAAACTGTAGGTCAGAACTGTTTCAGAAAAAAAGAAAACCATACTTTTGCTGCAGTGATGGACAAGTCTGATCATCCACCAGAAGGTACATCCTCAGCAGCAGGCAGCGAGCTGGCTTCTTTGTCCTTCACTGATAGCATCAGGACAGCCTGCTGACAGCTGCTGGAGGACGGGGAGAGATGCAGTTCCTGCTCATTCTGTGTTCGGAGACTCAAATTTGTGGAATCTGCAAAATCCCAGCCACTTCTGCTCACCAGTGGGTGCTATATTTGTTCAGGGAAAATGATACCCTCTTTCACTTGCTAACTGGAGATAGGAAAGAAGAAATAAGTTTGTGAGAAGGGAAGAAAAAGATTTAAGCGAGCTTAAAAAATCTGAATAAGAAAGTCAGAGGTAGGAAAAGCCCAGAGGATAAAGACTGTGGAAATAGCACAGGTTAGAGTTCTGTGACATACTAGTTACTCAGCAGATACTCTGTGTATGCCTTCACCAGTGAAGAGAGTTTGAAGAAATATACTAGTTTTTCTCTCTAGTAAATGCAATTGTAGCAATTCTTGGTAATATTGTTACTGAATGCTCTTACATTTTTGAAGTCATGGATTCTACCAAAGGAGGGAAAAGTCATTTCACATTGAAATATTGGAAAAAATCATCTATGTGATAAACACTTTTTTCTGTGGGAGGGTGGGGAAATGACTGTTTTGCAGTTATTTTATTTGTAATGCATTACAACTGATTTTCTGTATTTTGACGGCATAAACTACAGCATTGTTGATGCTTGTTTTTAATGCAAGTTCTTCATTTGTAATTTTCCTGAAGTTCACCCAGAAGTTACTGTAGATATTTCTATTTCAGTTCTTTTTAAAACTATGCTTAAAAAAAAAAAAAGAAGTTTATAGCTCTAAACAACTGTGTCCCATTCATGGCTTCATAGCTGCAGAACTGCTTTCCTAACAAGTATTAGAGGAGATATATATGGGGGGAGAGAGAGAGAGAGAGAAATATATATGACGTTACTTTTGACATTTTATTCTTCATTTTATTGAGAGTTTCTTGACTCTTCCACGTTTAGCGGAAGATATGTAAAGTGTTAATTTGAGTCTATGTGGAACAACTTCGGTACGCAAGGCAGGGGACAGCTTGAGCTCTGTTGTGTGTGGGATACCCTGGTGTGTGGGTGTCATTCTCTTTCCTTCTGTGTGGAGTAAGGCAGATGAAGCCATGTTGTGGCTGTGCTGCACATTGTTTTGGCAGTGTTTTCTAGAGCATCACACTGTGCCCCTTTGTTTACTTGCTAGCCCTCCATTTTTTCTTTCCCGTTTAATGAAAGGCACTCCTGCATCCATTGGCACCGTGCCCACGGTAATGTGGAACAGGCTGTTACTGGGTTTTATTGGTGGTAAAGACTGTTTTCCAGATGCGTCCTGGTAGTGTCGAGTTGCCTTCTTTCATTGAGATGATGATTTTCTTTGAGACATGGAGGTAGCAGGAATCTCAGACATAACACATCTTTTCCATAAATCTTAGCAGGAAAAATTGGGCTTTCTTCCTGTAACGCACCCTGCTCTGTGTAAGCTACACCTAATCAAATATTTAGAGCTTCATTGGTGTTTTGTGCTCAAATGGAAGAAAAGATCCTCAGCCCTGCCCCTTTACAGCTGAACGGGTACTTCTGGGACCATGCAGAAGGAGATGGACTTCCAGTTTTGTAACTGAGGGAACCCAGTTGGTGGGTGGATTATAGGACCTTCAGGCAATATCTGACCAACTCATAGGCTTCTGAAGTTGACACCCAATGGAAGAGAAATGTACCCTCAAATGTACCCTTGTATCTCATGCCTCTTCCTAAGCCTTCCCTTTATATCAGCAAGCACTTCAGTAGCTAGGACTCACTGAACTCCACTGTGTGTCATGGACGCTGGCGGTTCTCTGAGACCAGCTGTGATTTAACACAATTCCTCTGTTTGGGGCATTCCCCACCTTGTGGTTATCATAAGCTGCAAAGTCTGTCTGGTTTAGATACAGATACAGACATAGGCTCTCCTGTCAGGTGCACCACCTGTTGGAATGAGGATCTAGTCATGCAAAGAGATGGGGTCTGGAGGATGTCTAGTGGTATGGTTGGTTTGTGGGTGTACTTCCGGCTGCACAGCCCTGAACTTGGTTTTCCAATCCACCTGGGAGTCAGTGAGCCTTGCACTCTCCTTGAGAGCATTCCCTTTTTGCTTAAGTTCATCAGAGCTGATTTTGGTTACTGCAATGAGGAATCCTGACTGATACACCATGCAGTGCTCAGTACATCATAATTTCTATCCCTAAAATAGCCCTGTTTAATTATGCTTTAAAGAGAAAATTGATATTTCGTTTTGTTACTCCACAGTAACCTGCCTTTCTTCTTGTTAGACACAGCTTAAATCATCTAGTTTCATATTTAAATGTAAAAATAGATGCATTTTTAAGCATCTGTGGTACAGTTCTAAATTAAATTACCTTAGTAGTAAGATGGGTATAGTTTTTAAAAAATGCTTAGTGATCTTTAAAAGTTATGTGGAAGTTGTTTTTTCTTTAATATTACTATCTGCTTAGATCATGATCAGAAATGTTAAACTTAAAAAATACACATTTATCCACTTATGAAAGAGGGTAATAGGGATCTCATTTAGCTATATGGTCCATTCATTCATTCAGCATAGATTAAGCACCTTCCACGTACTCCCAGCAAACACAGATGTGTCCCAAGCCTTGTGGAGCCCAGGCCAGTGGGGCAGACAGATAATAGTTACATGACTGTCTTGCTAGTGTGCCAGGCACTGTGAGGATAGGTGCAAGATGCCCAAGACCCATGGAAGGGAAATTGCATCAGCCCAGGAAGGTCATAGCTCAATGGCTGAGATATGAATGGTGGGAGGAACTGAGTTGTGAAGAGTTGAGGGGTGACTGGGTGGAAACCTGAACATGCAAAGCCTTTAGGATGAATGGTAGCAGGAGATGTATGGGGACTGGATGAAGGCCATTAGTAGATTCACCGAGTCTGAGAGATGAGCCTGCAAAGTTTGGTGTGCCAGAGCACCCTGGACTGTGGTGTCTGTGTCAAGACGCGGGCTTTGTCCTGGAGGGGGTGGGGAGGGGGGTGTTGCATTGTTTTAAGCAGGAGTGGGTGGAGTGACTTGAATTGCATTTTGGAGAGATGAATTTGGAGAACATGTCAGAGGGTGTGGTAGACCCACCAGGAGGCCTGCCTGTGTCCTAGGTGAGTGATGATGGTGGCTTGGCTCAGGGTGGTGGGAGAGATGAATAGAAGTATGAGGAACTTTAAAGAAGAGAATTGGTGAGGGCTTAGCTATGGGGTGAGGAGTCATGACTCCTTGGTCCTGAATCTCCTCTGGTTGTGTTCCTGCAGGACCTACGAGCAGAAACGCCCCTTGGGGACCTGTGGCATCATGACTTCTGGGGCAGTAGGTTGAGCAGCAACACCAGCCACAAGTCCTACCGACCTCTCACTGTCCTGACTTTCAGGTGAGGTATGACAGTGTGGGCTGTACGGGAGGGTCACCCAAAGCTTATGCATTATAATGTAGCAGGTTGTATGTGACAATGTTCTCAGGGTCTGTGAGTCGAATCAGTGGTTCCTAGGGAGACATACACCACTCAACTATAGGGGTCTCTAAGAAGTACATGATAATTCTGACTATTAGGAGTTAGGTCACAGGAAGGCGGAGAGTACATGTGTGAGGAAACTTTATTGCAAGGCTTGCTTTGTCAGGAAAGATGCTAAAAGTGGAACAATACAGAGAAGATTAGCATGGCCCCTGTTCAAGGATAACATGCAAATTGGTGAAGTGTTCCATTTTGCACAGTTCTTGGAGGTTGGACCCTTTGCTGGTTAATACCCAGGAAACAATATGTGACATCAAATTAAATTGGCACTTTTTTTTCACCACAAATAAAAGGTATAAATCTTCCTGCTGTTACCAAGTCAATAGGCAAAAACAAAATGAAGTTAAAAACAATCTAACTCTCCCCATTAATCAGGAAACTGTTTGTGTTAAATAGATTTATTTACGACACAAAGTTTCCATTCAAAGCTGTTTCTTTGATGCATTAAATATTTGTGTATAGATCTCTCAAAGAAGCATGGAAGTGATAAATTGGAACCACTGGTAATTGAAAAGCAGTCAGAAATAAGAATCCCTGACAATGAAAAAGTGGTTCATTGTTCAGAAGGCTGGTAGACAAACTGTAAAGTACTTTTTAAAAAAAATTTTTGATAAGCAAGTTACGTGACTATCTTATACCCAGGTTCCTATGGGATAGCCATGAGTAATGTGTGATGTATTTTTTTGGAACGCAGTCTTGCCTCGTTTGCACTTCAAAATCGGTCTGGCTTTCCTTTTGCTTTCCCTCTCCAAGTATTTTCTGTCCCTCTCTTCTGAGATGCTGCCCTTGTCATCCACTTCTCCCTCTGCAGTTAATTATGTTCTTACCGTCTCTTCAATCTTACTAGCTTGACAGCATTATTTATCTTGATGTTATTTTACCAAAGTTACACAAAGGCTTTCTTTTCTCCCCTGAAGATTTGTACTCACCGTCCTTTTCCTTTAGATGGTTTGCATTTTATTTCACATGCTTCTGCACCCCTGTGTGAGCACTCTTCCTCTGCCACAGGATTAACTACTATTTGTCTGGAGGCTTCCACCCCATGAGTTTCCACGTGGTCAACATCCTCCTGCATGGTGGCATCTCTGTCCTCATGGTGGATGTCTTCTCGGTGCTGTTTGGTGGCCTGCAGTACAGCAGCAAAGGCCGGAGGTTAGACCTGGCCCCCCGGTCGTCCCTGCTGGCCGCGCTGCTGTTTGCTGTGCATCCGGTGCACACGGAGTGTGTGAGTATCGTCTGCCCACGGCGTCTGCACTGTGTAAGGTCGGGAGGCCGACCATAGGTCGGTTTGTTTCCTAAATCAGACTTCCTTTAAATACTCACAGAGCTGAGGAAAGTATACATGGCTGTGCCCTGCCAGACGTTTGAAGCAGCTGTATGCAGGTCCAACGGGTCTCTCATGGAACAATGCAGAGTGCCATGTGGACAGAGACTTTGTAGTGGCCACATGATATGATCTCTGGTGGCTTATATGATACACCGTAAATGTATGAAGGTTGAGTGTTGCCTGGCCTTGGGGTCTACGAGCCAGAGGCTGATTGCCTTTCTTTAGCGAAGGGTCTGATGCTCCATTTTCCTATGTTAGCTGAGAGATTTATAATTTGCAGAGTACTTGCTCATGCTATTGTGATTGTCACAAAACTCTGTGGGATCCAGTGGGGCAGTATAACAATTTCACTTCACAGAAGAGGAAGCAGCCTGGGAGAACAAGGAACGGACTCACCCCATGTTCGTCATGGGTGCATGAATAGAACTTAGAATCTGGTGGTCAGCACACTCTGCATTGAACGGGAAAGTGGGTCCCCAAGTCCTGCTGTGGAATTACTCATGAATTCTCCCCACCTTCCTGCTCCTCCTGGTCTTCGCTCCCTGCATTATTCTCCTCCCCTTGACAGACTTGGCCCAGTGGTTTGGCAGCTCCTGGCGGGCCTACCCTGCCTTCTGTGGGCCACGCCTTTATTCCACTGAGCTGCTGCTGAAAATGTTTCGTACAAACTGTGTGGGGTTTTCCGGATCCGTGACACCCCCACCTCCATGGGGACCCTTTGAAATGTAAATCACCTTGTTTGCTGAGGAAAAATATTTGATTTATTCATTCATTCTGTGAGCATGAAATATCTAGTATAAAATATTACATGTATTTTACTACTTCTCCACCGTCGATTTCTGCATCTCGTATGTATTTATTTATTTTTTAATTATTTTTATTAATTTGTTTTTGTTACAGATGCTTTTCCTTTATCCCCCATTGACACCCTCCTCCTCATCCCCCTGCCCCATCCCCAGCTTTGTTGTCATGTCCACTGGTTATGCATACATGCATATAAGTTCTGTGGTTTATCTCCCCCCCCCCCCCAACAACCCCTCTTCTGAGGTTTGTCAGTCTGTACCCTACCTCTATGTCTCTGGGTCAGTTTTCTTCATCAGTTTGTTTAGTTCATTGTATTCCACAAATAAGTGAGATCATGTGATATTTGTCTTTCTCTGTTTGGCTTTTTTCTCTTAGCATAATACTCTCCAGTTCCCTCCATGTCATCTCAAAGGATAAGAGATCTTTCTTTCTTACAGCTGCATAGTATTCCATTGTGTATATGTACAACAGCTTTTTTATCTACTCGTCTATTGATGGACTCTTGGGTTGTTTCCAGATCTTAGCTATTGTAAATAGTGCTGCTATGAACATAGGGGTACATATATTCTTTCTGATTGGTGTTTCAGGCTTCTTAGGATATATTCCTGGAAGTGAGATCACTGGGTCAAATGGCAGTTCAATTTTTAACAGTGTTACAGTGAGGTAACACTGTAGTGTTTTCCACAGTGGTTGCACCAGTCTGCATTCCCACCAGCAGTGTACTAGAGTCCCCTTTTCTCCACACCTTCGCCAACACTTGTTGTTTGATGATTCATATGTATTTATGTTTATTTTTTTAAGGTCTCACCCGAGGATATTTTTCCATTTTTTAAATCTTCAGATAGGGCAGGAGGAAGGGGGGGGGGGGAGAGAGAGAGAGGAGAGAGAGACAGAGACAGAGAGACAGAGAGACAGAGACATCGATGTGAGAGGGACACATTGACTGGTTGCCTCCCGCATGACCCCAACCAGGGATGGGGACAAATGGCAACTGAGGCTCACGCCCTTGACCGGAATCGAACCCACGACTCGCGACTCTTTGGTTCTTTAGTCCGCAGGCTAATGCTCTAACTGCTGAGCCAAACTAGCCAGAGCCTCAAATGTATTTAAATACCTTCACATTATCCAATTGTATTGAGCATCTTGAAATTAAGTTTCAAAATATTGAGCAGAATTCTTGCCTTTAGCATCTGATTTTATTAACTTTATTAAACTATCTGTTCTTTGGTATTAAGAGGATGGTGGAATTGTTCTCAAAACATTCTTCTAATATCTTATTACTTTAAAGCTTTAAAAAAGTTCTCATAATTTTTTTATTTCAGCAAATTTAGAAGACAAAGTATGGGTAAGCTAGGAACTGCTGTAAGCTATGTATTTGTGCTCAAATTAGAGTTTGTTTCTCTCTGAGTTCTCTTTAGGGTCTAAATTTTTGTTAGGACTCAAATAGTATATGTATTGATGAGAAATAAGGGAATTTTTGGCAAAAGTACTGATTTACTGTTTTGGTCCTTGTCCAGTTTTGTGTGATCTTAAAAGCAAAATGAAATATTTGAATTATTAACCAAATACATTTTTCTAAAGTTCTGATTTTAAATATTGAGAAGTTAGTTTATAGAAAAGTTTGAAATGCCAACAAATGTGACTGGATGTGCACCCGCACCTTGTGCACACACACACCCAAGTAAATGTGATCTGGGAACATGTTACCACCAAAATTCTACATTTGGGACATTTAAAAATAAGCCAAGAGAAGTCTAGTTATAGAAGAAAAGGGAGCATCTGTAAAAATGTCTTAATCTCTCCTACTCTTCCATTCCATGAAAGCCATTCAAACTAATATTGCAAGGAAAAGTTATGGGTCATTAAAAATGAGCATTTCGCCCTGGCTGGTTTGGCTCAGCAGTTCTCAACCTTCCGAATGCCGTGACCCTTTAATACAGCTCCTCATGTTGTATGTGGGCGTTTCTGCCTGTGGGCGGACCCGCCTGGAGACAGATAAAGGAGCAGTGTCTCGGTTCCTAAGACCATCGGAAATATGTGTTTTCCAATGGTCTTAGGTGACCCCTGTGAAAGGGTCATTGGACCCCCAAAGGGGTCACGACCCACAGGTTGAGAACCTCTGGAGAGCATCAGCCTGCGGACCAGAGAGTCCTGGGTTCAGTTTCCGCTAAGGGCACGTACCGCAGTTGCAGTTTGTCCCCGGCCCTGGTTGGGGTCATGTGGGTGGCAACCACGCGATGTGTCTCTCACATGGATGTTTCTCTCTCTTCCTCTTGCTCTCCTTCCCCCTCTATCTGAAGATAAAAATGCAGAAATGTTCTTGGGTGAGGATTAAAAAAAAAAGAGCATTCCTCAGACAGATAACTTGATTCACCTATCATTGTTTTGACATATAGTATTCAGTTTCCTCTTATCTACACCTCCCTGTTATTTGCTACTCTGCATTTAACCCAGCATTAAAAGTGAGCTTAAAGCAGGACTACCCAAAGAACCAGATGGAAGGAGAGCTCCTCAGAGTTTGCCAGGCCAGGCCGAGGAAGCAGCCTGTGCTTTGGGCTGTGAGCCTGGCCAGGGTCTCTAATAATAGCCCTGGGCACAGCATCCCCACCTCCCACCCCTCCTGAATGTTGATCTGGGATGAGGGTTGCGGATTTAGGAACAAATGCTGCTGCTGTTTACATTTATTAAGGGAAAGCAGTGACAGTGTAGGCTTGTCCAGTTTTAGTCATGTAGATTTCCTTACTTTACCATGTACGTGTTTTGTGTCTTGACATTAATAATTGAGAATGTTTTCACTCACTGCAAAAAAGAACCTACATTTTCCAATCTTTGGGGTGACCAGCTAACTCCTGTGCTTCAGACTAAGGGAGTTGTGGGACACTGGACTTTCTGTTGAAAAACGGGACAGTCCTAGGCAAACCGAGATGGGTCAGTCACACCACCTCATGGTTCCCAACTGGTGGTGAAGTAATTATAATCAGTTTTATTTGTGCCCAACTCCTAGGAATGTCTCTCATTTTCAGCTATGCCACCGCAAATCACTCTGAGGTATTTGTAGATGGATAAGTCCTCCAACAGACTAGTCACCAGAAGAGGGAAAGAGGGAGGGGAGCTAAGGAAGGGCTTGCCTAGCCCCTTGTCTCTTTGGAGACCAGGAAGGAGTCCCTGGGAGTTCCCTGAGGACACAGTGCAACTATAAGTTTTCCTTTTCTTCAAAGCATTCACGAAGACTTCAAGTTGCCTGAATTCAGGTACCAAACTGAGGCCTCCTCCATCTGCCCATCCAGTCAACCCAGAGTTGAATACTGAAAGCGCTGGTTGAAGAAACGCTCTGCCTGTCACCTTCTCCCAATTCCTTCCTATGGCCCCTGTGCACATTATTCCTAGTGGAGAAACAGTGATGCCACCTGCTTTATGGAATTGGGGGGTGGGGTGGGGCTTGCAGTGATTCCTCCAGAGAACTGTGGGGGAGGAAGAATTTTTACTTTAGGTTCGTTCAGCTGGTCTAATAAACCAACATGAGACAGGTTAACGAGAAAATAAGCAAATTTAATTACATACGTATGTATGGGAACCCTACCTACATTAGAAGGCCAGAGACCCCGCATACACGAAGGCTCAGAGACAGAAAGGCAAAGTGAGGTGTATTTGGCATCCTGAGCCAAGGAAGGAGGTGAGATGCCTCGGGGCGGCAGAGGGGGAGAAATGTGCAGGATGAGAAGTGCAGATGTTCGGTAATTAGAAGTTTGCCTGCCTTATAGCTAGGTCATAAAAAGTTGTTTCTGGTGATAACTCATTGTGGGCAAGGTTCCCAGTGTAGATTCTTCTGGACAGTTATGGGAGGAGCAGAAGTTTCTCCTGAGCCCATAAGGTCTCCTCTGCCTTCAGCTCAAAATAATCTACATGCCATAGTGGCACCTCATGGGGAAATTTGTTCTGAACTTCAAAATCCTGATAAGACTGTTTCAGCTTATTTGTAAGAAAGAAAAAATAGCCTTGGTAAAGAACTTTGCCTGAAAATGTGTTATGCAAATATCAGGAAAAAAGAATATAGCCTCTTTGTACTCGTGCCCATTCTCCAGTTAGATGTGGTGCCTTCTTGGACAGCCTTTTACAGTCTTTCCTTTGAAATCTCCTTAATTACTGTGCCAAAATTTTATCGTAAGGACTAAATACTATTTTTACTTTAAAACATTTGCCATACGTTTTAAAAATTGGTTTTCTTTGTCAATGTAGTGTACATTGCTTAAAACTTGGTAGTATCTTCACCAATTAGCCAAAGGAAGAATATTTGTTTTAAAAAATAAGCATATGATGTTTAAAGTTCTTATTAATGTAAGTCTTTAACTATACCCAGGTAACAAGTGGTTGGCTGTTTTGGCCCTTATTCTTGTATTTATTCAAACCACTTCCCTCCCCTTCATTCATTTCAAGAAACCTTTTTTCTGACCCCCCCCCCCCATCCTTCACCCCTGTCACCCCTGACCTCCATGGTGCGAGGACCCCTTTGGATAAGCTTCTCGGGATTGGCTTCTCTTATTTAATTCTCTCTAAGGGTTTAGGATTCCAGGACATCCTCAGGCCCTGCAGTTACCACAACCTCCTTTCTCTCGTCATCCAGCTGCTCCGTTCCTCTCTCACCAAGGTGCTATGGCGCCCATACCTGCCTCACCTGCTGTGTCCTTTTTCTTTTTTTTTTTTTATCCTCACCCGAGGACATTTTTCCATTTTTTGTTCGGATAGAGCGGGAGGGAGAGAGAGAGAGAAACATCGATGTGAAGGGACACATCGAGTGGCTGCCACCCGCACGACCAACCAGGGCCGGGGACAAACTGCAACCGAGGTACGTGCCCTTAGTGGGAACCGAACCCGGGTCTCTCAGTACCGCAGGCCGACGCTCCAACCGCTGTGCCAAACCGGCCAGGGCACTGTGTCCTTTTTCCATTCCCTTCTGCTCCTTGTGTTTATAGAAGCGCCCTTCAGGATTCCTGCGGGTAACTAACAAGCCAGCACCCACTGTGTGCTCGGTTCAGTTTCACTGCATTCCTGATTCACTGTGCCCCCTATAGAGGGAGTCACAGGCCAGCCTGTTTAAGAACTCGCATTGCAGATTCACTTCACTCACGAAGTAATTGCACTGTTTAACCCTCCGGCATGCTGGTATGCTTATTCTAAACCTGTTGAGCTTTGCTTTGTCCTTAGCTTCCTTCCTGGAGGTGGATGGTGTTCACAGGTTGGATTCATCAGCCCTTCCAGTCTTCTCAGAGATTGCGGGACACCTTGGGTTGCCACCTGCACCTGTGTCAGGAGTTCATGCTCAGAATGGATCATCGCCCTCAGTGTTTCATATCTAACCAGTATTGCAGAAAACACCTAAAAGGCTTTCTTTTTTTTTTTTAATCCTCACCTGAGGACATTTTTGCATTTATCTTCAGATAGAGCGGGAGGGAGAGAGGAAGAGAGAGAGAGAGAAACATTGATGTGAGAGAGACACATAGAGTGGTTGCCACCCACATGACTCCAACCAGGGCCAGGGACAAACTGCAACCAAGGTCTATGCCTTTAGCGGGAACTCAACCCGGGTCTCTGTTCCACGGGCTGACGTTCTAACCGCTGAGCCAAACTGTCCAGGGCAAAGGCTTTCTTTATAGGTATTGCTTATACACACACTTGGGATTCATTTGTAAATATAGTAATTTCATATTCATTGTATATTCTCTTATTTCCATTTATAGGATAGTCTTTATTCTGTATCTCATATATCACATATGCCCTTTAAGAAAAAGTGAACTGCCATGCTGGTGTGGCTCAGTTGGTTGGAGTGTCATCCTGTGGCCAAAAAGGTGGTGGGTTCGATTCCTGATCAGAACATATACCCATGTTGTGGGTTCCATCCCCAGACAGGGTGTATGTGGGAGGCAACCGACCGAAGTTTCTGTCTCACGTCTCTGTCCTCTTTCTCCTCTCTCTGTCTCTTTCTCTCTCTCAAATCAATAAGAAAGAAGAAAAGAAAAGGTGAGTTTATCAGCCTTTAAAGGGAACCTAAGGAATCACAGTTAAACGTTGATATATGTCACATCCAGGTGCTAGTTAGTAAAGAATGCCATATAATCTAGCCTAGTACTCATAGGTGGAATTCTGTCTTTTATTGCCACAAAAAATTTGGAGAACACTTATTAATCAGCCTGAAAGAAATAAACCACAAATTTCATATTGCTTCATTGTCACTAATATAAAGAAGGGAAGGACAGTCGTCAGATGTAGAAAATGGGGGGTGGGGGAGGAGTGGTAGAAATTTTACTCTGTTTTCATCTTGTTGATCACTTTTGAAGTATTCTGCTTTCCAGGTTAACCCACTTAATCAGTTTGGGGCTGAAGGGAGGGAAAGATGACAGAGGCAGCTTTGAGCAATTATTCCTGTCTTTTTTCTGTCTGCCTGGTGACTTTTAACACTTATTTCCTACCTTCCCTTCATGTTTTCAATCAAATTTTCTTTTTAAAATATCATGCCCTTTAAGCTGATGACATTTTCCAAGTGATAATCCACTTTGGGACATCGGAAGCTCGGGGCCTTCACACGCACACGCATCCCTGGCTGTCCAGCCCACAGGACAGCCGTCAGTAGGTCCAAGCAATCCAGCTTTCTCTTAAAACAGTTAACTCAAGCCCTAGACTCAAAGTGATAAGAAAACCATTTGTAAGATAAGACCACAGGGATGTTGCAGTTACACAGATTATTTTAAAAATATGTTTTTATTGATTTTTTTTTTTTTTTAAGAGAGAGACAGGAAGGGAGAGGGAGAGGGAGAGAGAAAGAAGCATCGATGTGAGAGAAATATTGATCAGTTGACTCCTGTATGCTCCCCAACCAGGGATCAAACTGAAACCGGGGTATGTACCCTGACCGGGAATCAAACCAGCAATCCTTTGGTGCACGGGATGACACTCAGCCCACTGAACCACCTGGCCAGGGCACACAGATTATTTTAATAGATGGCAGAATCTAGTAAGGTTTTTGTTTGCAATTTCTAAGGAATTTTTTTTGTATTTCCTAAGTTTAGGATTTGTTTAAAAAAATTTTTTTTAATGTAAATGTTTTTTTCTTCCCCTCTTTTAAGGTTGCTGGTGTTGTTGGCCGCGCAGACCTCCTGGGTGCCCTGTTCTTCCTGTTATCCTTCCTGGGCTATTGTAAAGCGTTTAGAGAAAGTAAGCATGATGTTTGTCTTCTTAATTTTGAGATGGGAAATCATTCGTTTATGTAAGTTTATCACTTTGAGAGAATGTGGGTCAAAAGGGGTAAGTAAGCTCTCTGTAGGTATCTTGTTCAACGCCATTGCTTTTTTAACAATACAAAGTTTATACATCAGTGCTCACGTGGGGGCAGCCTGTTGTGCAGTGAAACCAAGAGCTTCTGCTCTTGGCACCAAAGCAGTTGTGATTGATTTTCGTGATGCTATTTCCAGCGAAATTATAGGAGAAAAAAGCTTTTGGTTCTTTTTTTTAAAACCTCATGGAGCCCTGGCCGGTTTGGCTCAGCTGTTAGAGCCTCACCTGCGGTCCAGAGAGACCTGGGTTCGGTTCCCACCAAGGGCATGTACCTCGGTTGCAGTTTGTCCCCGGCCCTGGTTGGGTTGTGCGGGTGGCAGTCACTCGATGTGTCCCTTTTACATCGATGTTTCTCTCTCTCTATCTCTCCCTCCCACGCTATCTGAACAAAAAATTGAAAAAATGTTCTCAGGTGAGGATAAAAACAAAACAAAACCTCATGGAGAGCCCTGGCTGGTTTGGTTCAGTGGTTAGAGTGTTGGTTTGCAGACTGAAGGGTCTCAGGTTCGATTCTCAGTCAAGGGCACAAACCTGGGTTACTGGTGTGATCCAGGACCCTGGTCGAGGTCATGTGAGAGGCAACCAGTCAATACGTCTCTCTCACATCGATGTTTCTTTCTCTTTCTCTCCTCCCTCCTTCCCACTCTATCTAAAAAAGTCAATGGAAGAATATCCTTTGGGTGAGAATTAACAGGGAAAAAAAAAACCTCATGGAGAAAAACAACAGAAAAATGCTAAAATGTATAACTATGCACCTGGAATGTGAGGTTCTTGTTTTGATATTTACAAAGAAAGTTGTCGGAGTTGAGATAACAGTTGTGGCGGGGACGGGGGGCTGTGTGTGTGTGTGTGTGTGTGTGTGTGTGTGTAGAGGGATTGCCTGGTTATTAGCAGCAGTGCATTTATTGAAATACAGCAGAATCCCTGTGTAACTCTACCCATTATATGGATTCTGATTATGTCCAGGTCAAATCATACCTTCCGAATTGTTTTGTCATAGAAACTGGATATGATGCGTTTAGCTTATGTAGCCATTTACACATGTTGGTTCCAGCAACAGTTACACATTCAGTTTCTGTATCTGAAGAAGTTAGGAATTTATGGACTGTAGAACTCTGTCCTTATATGTCATAGCCAAGTATTTATATTTTTGTTGGGGAGAGGGGAGGAAAGAAGGGGATTGAGGGAATGATTTCTTGGGGAAGGCTGGAGTGACTGAGCAGAAGCAGCTGTACTCTAGCGTCATTGAACCTGTTCCACAGTGTTTCTCAGAGGTTAGGTCCCATTCAGGACTGCCAGGGCCCGAATATCATTATCAGATACTAATGCGTGCCCTTCGGTGTCTCCTGTGAATTCATCTCATATTAGTAATGACGAGCAGATCACGTATTCAGGATTGTGTGTGCTGGGCTGGAGAAATGGGAGAGCTCGGGGTTGGTAAACGGGCCCGGGGCCAGTCTCAGCCCACGACGTCTCCTCATTCGGCCCACAAGCAAGCATGATTTTTACAGTTTTAAATGGTAGAGAAATGAGAAAACAAGAATAACATTTCGTGACATATAAAAAGTTGCATGAAGTTCAGATTTCAGCATCCATATGTAAAGTTTTATTAGAACATACCACACCCACTTCTCTTCATTTTGTCCGTGCTGCTTTGCCCTGTAGGGGCAGAATTTAATACTTTTGGTAGAGGTTGTCTGGCCTGCAAAGCTAAGATACTGCCTGGTCCTTTACAAAGTTTGCCACCTCTGGGACAGATGATTCACAGGGTGGCTGCCATCATCTGAAGTGATTCCAAACATTTTTTTGTGCAACGATTAATATGAGTTTCTAGCAGGAAGTTTTTTACTCAGAAACATAGATGACTTTGCTGTTAATATGATCAACTGGCATGTGTGTGTATATTTTTTCCCTCATTTAATTATGCAGTAGTATTTAAGGCAGGTGGAATTACTTTCCCCATTTTCCAGATGTAGAAGTTAGAGTTTAAGTGACTCCCAGGATCACATAGCTGTGTAAGGCAGAACCAGCTCACACCTGTGTCTGTCTTAACTCACTCGGAGCCAGTGCCAACTGCATTGTGCTGGTCTGCTTCCCTGTACTCAGGGGACCCTGAGGCAGGCTTATCAAAACAATCGTTAAAAATAGCCAGGAGGTGCATTCAACTCTGTTAACGAGTTGTTAAAATGTTAGGTGTGATAATGACATAGGTATATTTTGAAAACAATCCTTTTAGAGACACATGCTGAAATATTTATGGATGAAACGGTATAATTTGCTTCAAAATAAAACAAGAGGATGCAGGAAGTATGTAAGAGTAAAGATAAGCCAGACTGGCCAGAAGTCAGTAATAGTGTAAGCTGAGTGATGGGGATATATGAGCTTCCTTATCCTTTTTTTTTTTAATCATTAAAACCTTGTATTTATCTAAGACAACCAGATTATTTATTTTTAAAGGCCTTTTTTTTTTTTCTTCTAACATTACATAAAACAAGTGAATTTTTTTTAAAGTTTGATGTAGTCTAAAGTACTTAATGTGTGATGGACTTTCAATTAATACTTTGATTCATGAAAAATTAGTTAAGCATATTTCAGTATTAATGGAACTACCTTAACTACTGGCAGCAATATAGCCTTTCTTTTTTAGTACAGGATCATTCTTTTAACATTTATAATATTTTCACTTTAAACTTAGAAAGAGATTTTCATACAGAGATCGTTATAGGCCTTTCATATTAAGGATGCAAATGTTTTCAAGAAAGCTAACTTGGAAATATTTATTTGCACACCGATGGCAGTTGTAGATTTGGCTTCTGTGGCAACCCTTTTAAGAATACAAATAGATGCCCTGGCTGGTTTGGCTCAGTGGTTAGAGTGTCGGCCCACAAATCAAAGAGTCGCAGGTTGAGTCTGGTCAAGGGTACGTATCTCGGTTGCAGTTTGTCCAGGATGTGCGGAAGGCAGCCAGTTGGTGTGTCTCTCTCACATCAATGTCTCTCCCTCCCTCTCTCTCTCTCTTTCTCCCCCCTCCCCTTTTGTCTCTCCCTCCCTCTCTATCTGAAGATAAATGGGAAAATATCCTTTGTGAGGATTTAATAACAACAACAAAAAGAATAGGAATAGTTTTTCATTTGGTTGAGTTATGTTGAACAGTTAGAAGACAAGCGGGTGGATAAGGAAGCCTTTCACAAAGCCTTCCTGTTGGCTTCTTGTCTACACGCTGCCTGACCTTCCTGGGCTCTGGTTTTCTGTTCACGTGAATCCTCTTTAGGAGAAGGAAAGAGTAGATTAAAATGGAGCCTCTAGACCCTCCAGACTGTATGGTTCCTTGCAGTCACTGAAGGCCTAATTAGTCTTTGGAAAATGTAAAGACTACATTTACATGTAGGTTGCCCCTCTACACCATCCAGGCCTCAGTGTCTTGACCCTGCGTGTTATTTTTGGCCACGACTTTTGATTCCTTCTATTCTCTGTGTCCACCTGCCCACACAGACTTTGAGTTGTATATCAGAATGGTTTTTTCTTGGAAGTTTAAAGTGGGTTGAAAACACCCATCCCTCAAGCTGCACTCTCCATCATTTTGAGTTGGTTTTCACTGCTATTTTCAGTTCCCACTCATTTTATCACAGACAATGATGAGATGATTGAAATCTGCGTCCCCGCCCCCAAGCTTGTTGTAGGTCTGGAGGCGCAGAACAACATAGATTCTTAAGAGAAGGACTTCCACTCCGTTACTGGCTTTTTTGGAGAAGCTCCTGTGTCCTACACACAGCTGTTTTCTGTCCTCTCCCCAAGAAGGTTCTGTGTCCTGAGCCCTACCTGCTGTAACCTCAGGATCCAGCAGAGGTGGACAGGTGACCTGATGCCCAGCCCTGTCCCCCTCACCATTGGGACAGCCCTTTATTCCGCCAGCTGCTCTCCTGTCCTCCACAACTCCCCAATCCCCCTTTGTCTGATTATCTCCCAGCCCAGTGCTGGTGAGGTCGGGCGGAGCTCTTCCTAGTCTCTGTTGACATGGGCACTGTTTTCAGCATCTCCTCTGGGTGTCAGATTTTCCGTACTCCTTTTTAAACATGGTAAAATAGAAACTACTTCTTGGCTTAAAAATAATAACTTTCTGGAATAATTTTAAACTTCATAAATAGGATGGCCTAGTCTTGTTTAAGAGGAGCAAGGTTTTCACAAATGAGTAATACCTTCACAGAGAAGAAGCAGTGAAAACTATGTGCAAAAATAATTCTGATGAGGGAATTCATGATAAGACACTTTTCTGATTCTATTCTAAAATGGCATACAGGGTTATCAGGCGGGGGTCATTCATTCTTTTGCCAATAATTAATCAAACATTAAGGGCATCCTCTGTGCCAAGCCTTGTGTTGGGGATACAAAAGCTAAAAAGACACAGTTCATGCCCTTGAAGGGCTCAGAGTCTAGTATAGTTTGATTAAAATAAAGCTTCCTTTCAGAATGCTCAAGAAACAGCTTATTCTGGTTCTCCATACTTCCCTGTTAACTTTTTCCTCCCTGTAGCTACCTCACAGCAGGTACTCAATAAGTATTCACTTCTGTTTATGGTGTGTTTATGTAGAATTGATGACTGTGACCTCTGTACTGCTAATTTCTTTGTTTGCCCAGGAAGGTACAGTTTATTATTTCATTGAGATGTAATTGACATATAACACTGTATTAGTTCTAGGTGTACATCATAATGATTTGATATATGTATATATTGCAAAATGATCATCACAACAAGTCTAGTTGACACTCATTACCATACATAGTTATACATGTTTTTCTTGTGATGAGAACTTTTTTTTTTAATTCTCACCCAAAGATATTTTTCCATTTATCATCAGATAGAGTGGGTGGGAGGGAGGGAGGGAGAGAGAGGAGGAGTGAGAGAGGGAGAGAGACACACATCAACTAGTTGCCTTCTGCCTGCCTGACCAGGGCCGGGGACAAACTGCAACCAAAGTACATGCCCTTGACTGCAATCAAACCCAAGACCAATGCTCTAACCGCTGAGCCAAACCGGCCACGGCTTGCTATGAGAACTTTTAAGATTTACTCTCTCAGCAACTTTCAAACATACAATACAGTATTAACTGCAGTCACCGTGCTGTACAGTACACCCCAAGGACTTAATTTATTTTATAACTGAGAGTTTATAACTTTTCACCACCTTTATCCACCCCACCCCCCAACCCACCTCTGGCAACTACTAATCTGTTCTATGAGGTTTTAGTTTGTTTATTTTTTTAAGACTCCTGGTGCAAATAAGATCATACAGTATTTGTTTTTCTCTCTCTGACTTATTTCAGTTAGTATGATGCCCTCAAGGCCTATCAGGTTGTTGCAAATGACAAGATTTCTTTTTTTATGGCTAAATAATATTCCATTGTGTATATATGCCACATTTTCTTTATGTACCTGTCTGTCAGATGGGCACTTAGATTATTCCCAAGCCTTGGCTATTGTAAATAATGCTGCAGTGAACATGGGGGTGCATATGTCATCTCGAGATAGTGATTTCGTTTCCTTTGGGTAAATACTACAAAGTGGAATTGCTGGATCATATGGTAATTCATTTTATATTGCTAATTTCTTTTATCGAATCTCTCTTAAATTTCCTTGAGTCAAACAGAGAAAGAGCCCTTGATACCAATAGACATTAGGTATATATATTTTCAATTGGACTTTGAGGTATCTTAAGAAATAGTCACACATTTTTATTTTCCCCTGTCAGTGTGGACTGTACAAAACACTGACTGGTAAATACATGTTAAGGCAGTGATGGCTCCTGCCAGTTGCTCATGTTGTCCCATGTTTGTGGGTGTCCCCTGAGAGTCACAGCTCTTTTCTGATGGATCTTCAGTCCAGTATTACTGAATACAAATTAATAATGCTGTTTATCATTTAAACTTATGTTTAACGTGACCTGGTCTTTGTTCTTTTTGGATCTGAACATAATTCAAAGAAAGGTCTAACATTAGTTGCATATAAACCTTCAAGAAAGGTTTTTGCAGAGGAACGGATTTAATATTTTTTGTAAGGGAACAAAAAATTGGGGTACTCTGAAATGAATGATTTTGCTAGTTCAAAAAATCTTTCAGAGGCTACATTTCTTTTTGATAACCTCATCGGCTTTCTTTACAGATGTGATGTCTGTATTATAAATCTCGGGACAATTTTTAACTGCCAGAATTTATTAACAATCCATTCTGTATTAACTTCTGGAATCCTGGGGTTTTTATAAAGTGGAAAAAAATGTACACATATAAAATTTGTCTGCCTTTGTGTGTATGTGTGTATCTCCAAACTAGATCTTTTGTAACAGAATTCTTTGAAAAAAACATGCCCTGGCCAGTTTGGCTCAGCGGTTGGAGCGTTGGCCTGTGGACCAGAGAGTCCCAGGTTCGGTTCCCGCTAGGGGCATATACCGAAACAACAACAACAACAACAACAACAACAAAATTTTCTTACAAAGGAAGCATACATTTTCTCATTAAAAGGAAAAATACTAAGTCAGATGACGTCCATAGTGCAATGGTTATTATTTCTGAATGCCCAAAACAGAAAGTATTATTCTTATGATGTGACATCTTTTTAGTATTTATCTCTCTCTTAAAGCCTCATATTTCAGATTGGGGATATAATCTCTCTGCACGATAAATTTACTAGAATAGCAAAAACAATTTTTATAAATTAATACCTTTTAAAATACTAGTTTCATGGAAGTGAGAACTAAGAAGAGAAATTTAATTAGTCTCATGTATAGTGGGGAGGAGAGAATCTTTTCAGGAGGGGAATGAATTTGCTACATAACTAGAACAACCATTTTAAATTCTAATCTATTATAAAAGACAACAGCTTAAGTCTCCATTGTTTTAATTCTTAAGCTTAATTTGCTGTATTGCTCTCCTTATAGTTCAGGCAGCTGAAATGGAATAACTCGTACTCTTGGGATATCATTTCCTCATATTTTCACTCTGATTTAAGACATCTCTTTTTCTTTGACTTAGAATCATGCTAGCTTAAAAAAAAATAGGGCAGTTGAGTAACTCACATAGTATAGGTCCCTTGTTTTTGAATTTGGGATCCTTGCTGACTGAATTGTGACAGCGGTATTCATGTGTGTTCTCTTTTCTCTGCCTTCGTCTTCCTTTGGTTCCTGAATTGCTCGATTTTCCCAGAATGGTCCTGTATTTTAGAATGGCAGTGTCTGACTTCTATCATTTTGGGGGTGGGGGGAGCACTGCTTGGTTGGCTCCAACTTTTGGACCGAGAATCTGATGCTCATTGTGTCACTCTGGCAGAGAGAGTCGGGGCCACCTGTCAGGGTGGCGTGGTTCCCACACGCAACATGACGTGCCAGTTTCGAGGCGACAGAGATGCCAGGCATTGAGTGGTGAAGAGGGTGGCTCGTATAATGCGATGCTTTTTCTGAACGATCTTGCCACTGGAAAATCGTGCCAACTCCGTGGCACGTGCTTCATTAAATTGATCACATCTGTTGGCACTTGTGTGTGTGAGCACTGACAAGTGTCCTTCTCTCAGTGCGTTTTTGTGGGGTTTTTTTCCTCCTGTGCTCCCTGCACTCCATTAATCTTTGCCTCCATTTACCTAAGTGATTGAATTATCAGATGATAGAAGCATGTACAGAAACAAGGAAAATATTTTCTAGGCCTATCTCTGTTAAGTCCTGGGTCGTAAAGTGTTGATGTTTCCTAATACTGCATAATTACCTTAGAGCAAGTTGTCTTTTTAAGTGATGAGAGATATCTCATCGTGTAAAAATAGTTTGTGTTGCTCAGCCAGTGTGGCCCAGTGGGTTGAGTGTCATTCCACTGGTTCAGTTCCTGGTCAGGGCACATGCCCGGGTTGCGGGCCCGATCCCCAGTGGGGAGCGTGTAGGAGGCAGCGACTGATGTTTCTCTCTCGCATTGATGTTTCTATCTCTCTCTTCCTTCCTCTATCTCTAACAAAAAAATTGTGGTTTTTTTTCTCTTCTCCTGGATCATTGGTAGTACTTAAAATGTAGCAGACTAATTGGAGGTGAGATGGAGAACTCTGGGTGAAGGTAACATCCTGAGATGCTTACACAGAGCTATGCATCAGTTAGAATTTCCTGTTTGAGGAAGATTTATTTTAATAAAAATATTCATAAATGTAACTGCACTGGAGTCAACATCTGCCTCTCAGGATTTTTTTTTTTACACTGTTTTTAACAGTTACTTCCAGATATAAAAATAAAATTGTACATTTTTTTATGCCTTTTAAATATTTCTTATGTAATTAAAAAAAATTTTTTTTTTTTTTAAAGAATCTCTCACAGGAGATTTTTTTATTGTAAGGAATTTCAAAGACTAAATTAAAAGTGAAAAAGACTTGACTTTTGGCTGTATTTGTTTATATTAAACAAATTGTTAACTTTTTTATGTGAAATTACATCTCATAATTGCATAACAAATATGATAATTAAAGAAGGCTTCTGGTAGACACAAAAATAAATGAAACTACTGATTAAACAGATATTTCTTGAGTGTCAACTATATGCGAAGTAGCCTACCACTGTCTGTGTCAGTTGTCTTATTAAAATGCTCAAACTTGGAAGTAAAAGATTGGCCTGCATTAGTCTCTAAATAAGAACATAGTCCCCAAAACACAAAGTCCAAATTCATCTCGATTATGCTGTATATTGGCAATTATTAGCATTAGTCACCTTGACAAATCAAGACTCAAAGAAAATCTTAAATTGGGGAGTTACATGAGTCAAAATGTGCTTCAGCAGGTCATGTTACCACAAGGCCATTAGCCTGGCTGTCCCCAGACTCAGGACTAGCTTCCCAGTAACTATCTAATTTTTGTGTGTCCTTTCTCACTCATCCCCTGGTACCGGAAACACTTTGTCAGTGCCATGGGTTATCATGCACATACCTGCTGCACATCTGTAAAGAGACCCTTTTGATTTATATGAAATAGTTTATAAATATTACTTGTTTCCAGTATAGATTCTGGAAAAACTGAGATGCAGGTGAATGTTTAATCTTATGACTTCTGATAAAATATTGAATGGCTAATCTGGTAGGTACTGGGGGCAGGAGGGGAGGAGTTGGATTGAAATAGACAAACCATTTTATATTTGTTTTTTTCAAAGGCAGATTTGAAATACAAACAGCCATGTGCCAGTCATTTCATCTGTGAGCTGGGTCTTTGAGCACGTGATGTCAGTGCTGTGCAGTTGAAATACAACACGAGTCATCCATGTCATTTAAAACTTTCTGGTAGCCACATTAGAAAAAGACATAGGTGAGATGAAATTTAACAATACGCTTTATTTAGCCCAATTACTGATTTCAACATGTGATCAGTATTAAAGTTATGAAATATTTTAAATTCTTTTTTATACCGAACTCTTCAATATCAGGCGTGTGTTTTACACGTACAACATGTCAGTAGTAACTGGATAAATTTCAGGTGCTCATTAACTATAATGCCTACTCTTCTGTACAGTGGTGGTCTAAAATGGTTTTCTGAATGGGAAGCTATCACTTGGTTTATAACCAAGTGACCACTGAAATTTTGTCTTTGATCTGATATTGCCACTGTTGAGATATGACAGTTAATATTCAGTAATCATTGAAATTGAAGAAACATCACAAAAAGACAGTTGTCTTTATTTTCCATATGTTTTCCTACTGGGTGTGTTTTAACAGTCACAATTAGAAGAGAAACTAAAGATGGAGACTCTTCCAGAAGACCTACGATGAGGATTTGAGAGGGGGAGGGAGTTTGAGACCAAATTTGGGTTTTGAGAAATGTGACGTTATGGGGAGAGTAGGGAGAAGGCTGTCGCTAAATCTGAAGGCTGTGTTTTCTGTATATTGTTTTTCTGCAGTCAGTGAAATGTCTGATTTAGCCATCTAAGGAGAAAGCCATTTTAAATTCCAGATGAGTGGAAGATGAGCTCATGACTTTCACATCTGTGGTACTTTAACTTTGTGTTAAATAGAGTATTTTAAGAGTAGTCCTTTGAGTGTTTTAATGGAAGGACTGGGAATTTTTTTCCTATCCAAAATCACTGCTCCTTGGTGGGAGAGGGGATTAATCCATATTACAGTCAAGTAAAATATAAGCTAATTCACTTTTTCTAGGAAGAAATGTAAAATGATCAAGGAGCCAGCTTTTAGTTCTTTTAATTTCAGTGAAAAGTTTTTTTTTATTCATTACTTATCATTTCAGTTTTCTTTTAAAACAGTTTTAATATTTTAAAATACTTTGAAATCGTGAAAAATAATGTAACTTTCAGTGTTTCCATTTACTTTACGTTTTGTTTATTGTTGACATCATTACAGATGTCATCCCCCCCTTTTCCCTGCCCACTCCCACCCACCCCTGGGCCATGACCAAGCCATTGCCTACATCCATGGGCCATACATATAAGTTCTTTGGCTAATCTCTTCACCCTCCTCCATCCAGTCTCACCCCACCCCCTTCCTCTCTGACATTTATCCGACTGTTCCATGTACCCATGCCTCTGGTTCTGTTTGGTTTGTCAGTTCATTTTGTTCATTAGGTTCCTCATATTAGTGAGATCATATGGTATTTACCTTTCTATGACTGGCTTATTTCACTTAGCATAATAATTTCCAGGTCCATCCATGCTGTTGCAAAGGGGAAGGTTTCCTGCTTTCTTACAGCTGCATAGTATTCCATTGTGTATATGTACCATAGCTTTTTTATCCACTCATCTGCTGGTGCTGTTTCCATATCTTGGCTATTGTAAATAATGCTGCCATGAACATAGGGGTGTATATATTCTTTCTGATTGGTGTTTCAGGACTCTTAGGATATATTTCCAAAAGTGGGGGGAAGCTTAAAAAAATCAAATCCAGGTCACGGGGGGAGAGGTCCAATTCGTTTCTATAAAAAACAGAACCTAATGCTTAGTGGGCATGAAAACAGTGGGCCGAGGCCAGGGCTTCACAGTGCCAGCTCCTCGTGCTGGGCCTGGAGAAGGGCGTGGGAATCAGGGTGGGGTGTTTTTTATCCCGTTTATCTGTAGAGGAGACCCCCACCCCATGGTATTTAATGGGTTCATTTATCATTAAGAGTGTTTATTCACATAAGAACTTCTAATATGAGAAAATCCTGAAAGTGGTTTGGTACAGACTGGGAAGATGTGTTGTGGAAGAGAGAGCTGGTTGAACCAAGGTGGAGAGGACAGATCTTAAGGGTGTCGTCTGCCATCCATCTGTCGCATCGGGGTGGCCTCCCGTGCTCTGGCAGGGTGTACCGTGAGCTGTGATCACCTCTGTTTTGCCAGCTGGATCCCTGTGCTCTGCTGCTAAAACCTGTAGGCCTTTCTCAAACCCATATTGCAATGGAAACTGACCAACATGTTAGCTTTAAGGTTATTTCGGCCCAATTTTTTTTTTTTTTTAATCCTCACCCAAGATTATTTTTTCACTCATCTTTAGGGAGGGGGAGGGGAAGGGGGAGAGGGAGACATCAACTGGTTATTGGTTGCTTCCCACACAACCCAGACCAGGGCCAGGGACCAAACCAAAACTGAGGTACTTGCCCTTGACCAGAATTGAACCTGTGACTCTTTGGTCTTTGGGCCGACACTCTAACCACTGAGCCAAATTGACCCGGGCTTTGGCCATAATTTTTTTAAGATTTGGTGTCTACAAACACTTGTCCGCTGCTGATGATTGCTAGTAAATGCCCAAAGAAATAAGTTGCCATAAATATGTAAACACTCAAATGCAATCATGTTTAATTTAACAGGGTTTTGTTGTTTATGTAGCTCATCATTGTGATCTTTTGGTATTACATACATGTCAGGTAATTAATTTCCACAAGTAAAATGATCCTTAGTTTGCCTGATGGCACTAAATATTCCGACATACAGTAGTTTTCAGTAAAGAGAACTTGGCCCCCAGGTACTGTGCCACCTGCAGAGATGCTGCTCCAGGGCAGAGCCCAGACCGAAAGTTCAGGAGGCAAGCATGGGCTCACTCTAAGAAAGAATATTCTAACAGCCAAAAGTTTAACAGTGAAATGGACTGTCATACAAAGTTAATACCCATCTCCAACTTACTGAAGTGAAGGCCACGTGGCCCCCTGCTGGAAGAAATATGGAAAGGATTCTAACATCTCCATCACTGCGAAAGAAGTTATATGCACAACCTCTGAGAAGCACCGCTCCAACTTTTACTGCATTGTGGTTCTATGATTTGTGGGCTTATTGCCCCTTTTGGTAGCTAGTGGACAGTTGTTTCATTTGCTGACCATGTGGTTTCTTTCCCGGGTCAGGTGGATGCCGCAGATTCTGTCAGCAGAAATTTTAAGTTGCTCTTACAGGCCAGGCACGGTGGCAGGAATGAGCTGTAAGCAAGCTTCCTGTCCTCGGTGGTGCTTCTTCACCTGTAGCTAAATCAGAACCACTGGAAGCCTGGTTAAAAGGCTGATTGCTGGGCTCCACCCTCCAGTTTCTGATTCTGCAGGTCTGGGTGGGGCCTGAGAGTCTGTTCTAACAGGATCCAAAGCCAGGTCTGTGGACCACACATTGTGAGTAGCAATGGTTCAGGGCAGTGGTCTCATTTCTTCCGCCCCATCCCCCAATCTCCCACCCCAGAACTTTTGGGGAAGTCTGCGATATTTTTGCTTGCCACAGCTGAGGGCTGGGAACATTACTGGCATCTAATGGGGAGAAGGTAGGGGTCCAACTAAACATCCTGCAATGCACAGGGCAACCTGCACAACAAGGAATTAAATGGCCCAAATAGTAGTGCTGAGGTTGGGAGACCCCCATCTAGGGGAAAATTAGAAAATCAAGTATTTATAATAAACTGTGAAGAATGTAGTGACAGATTGTGATAGGGCAGTGTAGGGTGCTACAGCTGGGCCTAACTTAATCTAGGGGCTCAGCTAGAGGCCCGAAGTACATGAGATACATGTTCTCAGGGGTGCCAGAGATGCAGACAGTGGGCCCATTTGCTGTTGTGACTGGAATAAAACTGGAATTGAGAAAGGCTACCCAGGAAGGCAGGGATGGGGTTTCACAGCATAAGTGGCATTTGACAGCTGTATAAAATGGATTGGATTTTGCCAGGGGCATTGTAGCCAAGGAGAACAGAAGACACAAAGCAAAGTGAGAGTGTGTGGGCCGGTATTCCTGGATTATAGGCCCAGAAAAGCCAGAGAGGTTTCATGTAGCCAGGTCAGCAAAACTGTAAATGCCATTATTCTCAGAAGGGTCACCTTTATCTCGTAGGCAACAGAAAGGATTTGAAAGGCTTAAAACAAGAGTGTTCATTGTGTTTTACGAGACAGTGGAATCCAAATTGATGAGGCTTTGCTGTTGATCAGTTGGCCTTGTGGAAAGCCTTAAAAATGCCTCAACTATAATAGTCAAATAGCATTTTTTGGTATTATATCTATTCTGCCTCTTTGTACATTAAACCTGGAAATTTGATGTACAGAGATTGCCAAGAAAAGCTGAAAAGTTCAGAAAATATTAGCTCATGCATCCTTTCTGCTTGATTTCTGAATGTCTCCTGTTCCCCAAGCCTGTTTGTGAATCAGGACCTTTTCCCAGGGAGTGGCTGGGCCCTCGGGCAGCCTGGCCGTGCCCCAGCAGGTGTGGGTCACCCCGAGGGATAGTCCTGCTCACAGTTCGCTCCGCTGGGTGGAGACCCTCCTCATCACTACCCCCCATCCCCAGGCTACAATGTGTGACGTTAGGAGGGCCTCCTGCTCCCCCTCATGGCTTTTCCTGGATAAAAAGTCGGTGTTCTTTAGGGCTTCCATGTTGGGGCTTTGCTGATTAGTTCTTCGGTATTAATAGGATTGTTTATATCACTTCATTCAGTATCTGCATCACTCACATGCACTCACACACACACGCACGCACACCAAATATACTTACGTATTTTGGTTTTAATGTTTCTCCTTTCCCTCTTTTTCTCTCTCCTTCTTCCTTCTCTCCCGGAAATACGTAATTGGTTTCCTGATCAAGCTGTTTAATGAGAACCAAGTGTGTCTTTTCACTGCAGATGAGCTTGGCACATTCTTCTGTCAAGGTGACTGCAGCCACTGCCTGGACCACGGCTTCAAAGCCCCATTGGGAATCCATCTCCCTGGGACCTGGGGCAGTTTTGCTGATTCATGTGCAGCAAACATTTATTGAATGCTTTCTGTGCTTCTAGCACTGTACCAGGTGGTGTTTTTTAATGTATGGTTTTTAATACATGCACATAGTTTAAAAATTTTAAAGGTCTGAAAGGTTATACATGAAAAGTAGGACTGCCCTGGCCGGTTTGGCTCAGCAGTTAGAGTGTTGGCCTGTGGTCCAGAGAGACCCAGTTCGGTTCCGCTAAGGGCATGTACCTCAGTTGCAGTTTGTCCCCGGCCCTGGTTGGGTTGTGCGGGAGGCAGCCACTCGATGTGTCCCTTTCACATTGATGTTTCTCTCTCTCTCTCTTCCTCTCTCTCCCTCCTACTCTATCTGAACAAAAAATGGAAAAATGTCCTCAGGTGAGGATAAAAAAAAAAAAAAGTAGGACTTCTTCCTCCTCTGCCCAAATCTTCCTACTTAAAATTGTTCAGAAACAAATCTATTTGGTTTCTTGTGTGTTTTCCAGAGATAAATGTTTTGCATTTACAGGCATATTTATGTAATTTTTAACACAGATGTCCATATATTTCTGTATAATTTTTCTCTCTCAAATGAGGAACATATCGTTCATGTTGCCCCCATTTTATAGATGGTGTCACTGAGACAGTGAGTGAAAGGAACCTGCTCAGGGTCACATGGTAGATGGCAGAACTGGAATTAGACCAGGAGTTCTGGTTTTAAGCACAATGGAACCAAGATGCATAGGCACTGTAGGCAAGCTAACGATTTTATCCTCCATGCGGGTTCACTTTGCCCCCCTTCAAAGTTGTGTCTTTTTTAAACGTTTGTTCACCATCTGGCAGGAGGTGAGGGCATCTCAAAGGAAGAACAGAGTTGAGCACCACATTTTCCTTTCCTCCCCTCCCAAGCCGTTCAGCTCTGGCCCCCACATGGCAGGTACCACCCACCAAACAGTATAGGCAGATCCTCCCTCAGAAGGCAGTTTGGAGACCATGGGTTATTACTCAAGCCCAACCCCAGACTTTTTACTACAGCGTTCACTTTTCTAGTGATGTTTTGTCTTCCTGTTGATGCTTGAGTTCCTAAGCAGGCTGGCAGCCCAGGCTGGCCTGTACCTTTACCTGCCCCAGGTGCTCGGTGGGTGCCAGCCCTTGGTCAGTGGTCCTGCACCTTCACAGGTCAGAGCCATTCCACTGGGAGCAGAGCAGACCCATTTACACCACCCAGGACTCAGAGAGCCAGACTCCTACCCCAGGAGTAGTCGAGGCTCCCAGAGCTGTGCAGGCTTCCCCTTTGCTCCTGTCCTTGGGAGGTCACTGCAGCCAGGCACCGTGCTCACACTCTCAGTGGGGTTTTCAACATAACTTGTCCGGATGGGCTGTTAGGTGGTTGGCAAGTTGGGAAGAAGGAACTTGCCCCATGGGGACTGTGAGATGAGCGATCTTGGTGGCCAGGGCTTTGTTACAATGCCTCCCAAAGGCTCTGAGCACCTGCTAGGGTACACCTGGAGAGGGGACCTGTGCAACATTTGGAGGGTGTTGTCTAACCAGAAATGCGGGGGTCTAACACACTCAACCACAGAGATATGCTGTCAGGAGACCAAACTCTGGTTTTAAATTGTGGCTATTTAAGGTACATGCTTTGAATTTTTGTTCCTGGTGCTAATAAGACTGAGCTACGTTATATGACTTTTGTGTTTGTCATTTTCCTTCGTTGGCAGGTCACAAGGAAGGAATGCATTCTACATTCTGGGTGTTGCTGAGTGTCTTTCTGGGAGCTGTGGCCATGCTGTGCAAAGAGCAAGGGATCACTGTGCTGGTAAGACCTGAGACACGGTCAGGGCCTGCCCCAAACGTGCCCTGCCCCTCCTATAGAGACCAACCGAGCTGGCCCTGCCTGTGTGACCCCCTCTCGCTCACCCCTTTGTCAGCCTGCAGTTGTAGACCTTTCTGGACCAATTACTTGTGCTCTCACAATGCTGGTGTTTCATATGGGAATTGACTGTCTAAGCTGACAATCATTAGCAACTGGTGAAAATGGAGAGTGGGAAGTTCTTATAGAGTAGTGATTTGTTCTCTTGGAGAAGTCCCATAGAAAAAGGTGAAAGAATGATTTGAGTTTCCTCGGATGCTCTCATATTGCAGCAGTCCTAACTACAACAGTGGACTGACCCCATTAATGCCTCTGGTCCTGATTAAACAAGTATTGAATGCATGTCATGTTATACTTGGCTTCGACTGGAAATGTGAAAGAGGAGAGGAGAGGGCCTCTGTGCCTGATCTGATCGGAACCCCAGGAAAAGAGAGGCATTGAAATCCACTTTCCTTTTTTCTCTATTCAAGCCAATTTCCTGCCTTACATTATTCGAAGGAAATCTAGAAATTAGAGATGTGAGCAGAGGTAGAGGAATGGAAAACAAAGGTGTGGGGTGTGAATGGCCCACGTCGGAATCCCTTGAGGAAGGAAGGGCAGTCTGAGCTGTTTGGGGTTTGACACAAGTCTAGGCAAAGATCAGTGCTTTTATTGGACTTGATCTTTAATGGTAAGGTTAGCAAGCTAGAAGATGGGATAGAAAGAATGACTGTGCAGATATCCTTGAATTTCTCAAGTTACTTTTTTTTTAACTTTGCTCTAAACCAAGGTTTCTCAACTTTGCTCTTATTGACATTTAGGACTGGATCTTTTTTCTTATGGAGGGCTGTCCTGTGCACTGTAGGATGTTTAGCCGCATCCCTGGCCTCCATTCACAAGGTGCCAGTAGGACCCCTCAGCTGTAACAACCTAAAATGTCTCCAACATTGCCAAGCATGTCCTGAGGGGCAAAGTCATCCTCTTGAGGACCACTGCTCTAAACCCTTTCTCTTTAAAGTGTGGTTTGAGGACCAGTAGCATCAGCATCACTTGGGAACTTATTAGATATTTAGGGTTTTGAACACCACTCCAGGGCTGCTGAATCAGAATCTCCACTTAATAAGGTCCCAGGGTGACTCCCAATGAACGTTTGAATTTATGTGAAGAAAGATAGGGTGAATTTTAGCTGTTTTCAAAAATTTGATGAGAATGTGGACATTGTAATGATGCATTTAAATGGGAAGGAGAAGGGAGGGCAAAGCTTGATGGCATGACCCCGTCACCCCTTGGTGACTGTTCTGCAGCTCACAGGCAGAAAAACAAACAGTGTAAAAAGACAGTGACGGTGACAGCTCAACAGGGAGCTTCTGCCTTCTAGAAAGTAGTTTCCGCCCAGGCAGAAATGGTCTTCTGTGACCCACTAAAATCATGTTTTGCATGGGTGAATAAAATCAGGATTCTTTAATGATTAACCCAGCGCTGGCCCGTGTACAGGATAATTAATGGCCCCCAGCATTTCTAGGAGAGGGTTAAGTAGGAATGTCATCCTTGCTCTGAAAACCACGAATTACTACTGGCTCCTGATGATCTGTGAGCTTCTTTGCCACAAAGCCCCCTATTAAAAAGACTAAGTCATTTAGAGGCATTGTTATCCAAATACACCGTGTATATTCTGACCACTTTATTCAGACTGGGCAGAGAGTTCTGCTAGATGACATTTTCTGCAGCAGTGACATCTGTGGAAAGTCCATTGCAGAGTAGACAGTAGAATTCAGGACACATCGAGCCTTCAGCCTGTAACTATAGCTGTAGTGGCTGCAAAAGCTGCCCTCACCTGCCGGAAGAAATTGTCATGGTTGTATTGGAAACTGTGAGTGTAGGTGGAGCTACAGTATCACACTCAAAATTCAGTGGCATCATCACAGAGTTGAAGTTATTATTTACCATTCACCTAGCCATCATGGGCAGGGCTTCGCATGAAGAGGTGACCGTCGTCCATACAGTTACCCAGGCTGGCAGAGCCTCCGCCATCTTCGGTGTGTAGTTCCCCAAAGTCTTCCTAATGATCCCCGTCATCTCTATCATAGCCTGCTGGGAAGGGAAACAGAGTGGTGGAGTGTGTCCAGGTCTATAACCAAACCTCCAAGAAGGGGCATTATCACTTCTACCCATGTTCCATAGGTTGGAAATGCAGTCTGGTTGTGTGCTTAGCAAGAACAGAAAGCTGGGCCCTGGGTCAGCGTGGCTCAGTTGGTTGGAGCGTTGTCCCATACACTGAAAGATTGCTGGTTTGGTTCCTGGTCAGGGCACATACCTAGGTTTCAGGTTCGATCCCTGGTGGGGGCGTGTACAGAAGGCAACCAGTCGATGTTTCTCTCTCTCTCTCTCTCTTTCTCAACCCCTCCCCCTTCCCCTCTCGAAAACTAGTAAAATATATCCTCAGGTGAGAATAAAAAAAAAAAAAGAAATAGAAAGCTGGTGGACAATTAGGAGTTGAAGCTGAGAGATCTCTAACAACCCATCAGAAACTATTGTGTATGTTCTGCTCCTGCTTCTGCTACACTTGCCAAAGTCAGTCAGCACTTGAGGTGTAGTAACTTATGTGCCTGAGTTTTTGAGGCTGATGGCTGCCTTTATCCTTTTAGACATAATAACTGCCCACAAAACCATTCTGCTATGTCAACTAAGGAACCCAGTCTTAAAGTAAAGAAAAAAAGAGAAGGAAGGATCTCTGAGGAGGTCCAAATTTCTAGCTATCCCAAATCTTACAGTACTCTAACATGCAGACAATGAAATTATGATTAATAGGAATTTACTAGATAATAAACTTGATGTAATATGTTATGTGCTAATTTTATAGGAACGATGGTTGCTTTTTTTAAGAGCTGAAGAGGTCTTTTGTAATCTAATCCACTACATTCCTTTCCTAGATTTAATAATAAAATTGTGCAGTATAATTGCTACCTAATCAGAGTTAGGCTCTCGCATCATTGATTGCCTTGTTTTGCTTCCTTAGGGTTTAAACGCAGTCTTTGACATCTTGGTGATAGGCAAATTAAATGTTCTGGAAGTTGTCCAGAGGGTACTGCATAAGGACAAGTCATTAGAGGTGAGTATATACTTTTGTCTCCAGCCCTGACATGGAAAATGTCAAGTACCGGCTGATTTAAAATGCCATTTTCAAAGTACCTCTTGTGATTTTGAATTCTAAAACAGCCAGCCTTTTAAAGCATGGTGTCAGCACAGTTCAGGTAGAATTGCTGCACAAATTGTACCTGGCTTGGCCACACTTTTATTTGAAAATCTGACATCAGGGGCTTTGCGGTGTCTTTTCAGAACATTGGCGTGCTCAGAAATGGGGGCCTCCTCTTCAGAATGACCCTCCTGGCCTTGGGGGGCGCAGGGGTGCTCTACATGCGGTGGAAAATCATGGGCACTGGCCCCCCACCATTCACCGAGGTGGACAACCCCGCCTCCTTTGCCGACAGCATGTTGGTCAGGGTGAGTTCTGAGTAGGTCCACCTGATTCCCAGGTCCTTCATCTCACTCCCAGAACACGCACCAAATCCCTAATGAATGGAACATCTCCATGTTTGTATGCAGTCACGAAGATATTCTAGGATGAAACCAGGCTTTTATTAGGGGATTAAGCAGATAGAAGCCCCTTGTAATTCCAGTCTAATCAAAATTAAGGAGTGGTTCCTCCTAACGTCAGGCTTCCTGCCAGCCTCATTAGTGTCTCCTAACCCTGTGACTTTTGTAATAAAGGAAATTGGCATGGCAGGGGTAAGATAAAATATAGCAATATCAGTGGTATCTTTAAATGTCTAATGATGTCAAGACTCTCTCTATTGCAAAGGTTTGCTTTCTCTGAAGGTAAGGGTATCAGTTCTTAGCAGTGCATTTCATAGAGACAGAAATCAAGAGAACCACCGTAGAATCCTGTTCTTACGTTGTTAGGCATAGAGGTGACCCCTGGGCCTCAGGTTTCCTGGGTCACAGACTTCAGGCATCACTAAGTAAATCAGACGCAGTCTGACCAGAATTATAACAACTGTATAGAAGAGTCTGTGACATTTTTTTCTATTAAAATCTGAATGCATTTAATAAATTGCAAGTTATAGCCCCACGTCCATTGTTGAAAGTGGTAACATTTTATTTTCTACAATTGCTGTCCCTGAATAGAGAAGCATATAGATGCCACAGAAGTGAAGTTAGGATATATGTGTATTTTTTCAAGTTTAGTATTAAATAAATGTTTGTTTTCCTTTTGACTGACAGGCCATAAACTATAATTACTACTATTCATTGAATGCCTGGCTGCTGCTGTGCCCCTGGTGGCTGTGTTTTGATTGGTCAATGGGCTGCATCCCCCTCATTAAGTCAGTCGGTGACTGGAGGGTAATTGCACTCGCCGCACTCTGGTTCTGCCTAATTGGCCTAATATGCCAAGCCCTATGCTCTGAAGACAGTCACAGGAGAAGGTAAGAGACAGTGCTGAATTTTAACTTCCACACTGGGTTGAGTCAGAAGCATTTTGCTAAATCCACACTGATCATTTTAACGATTTTGTGGAAGTAATGTCTAAGGACATTTATTTCCAATACATATGTATGACTAGGACGAGTTCACCCGTTCTGAATCCATCCTGGGCTTCAACTAGTGGGGAGTGAACTTGCAGGAGGGGGCTGTGGATGACTGCTTTATCTCCTCCTCCTCCTTCCCCCTGAAGTAGCATTTTGAGATCCTTTTCTCAGTAGGTGGTAAAGAGTAATTTATGGTCAGAACAGAGAGTGTAATTGATGTGTGTTGTGCCCATTATTTCACAGTTCTCCTTCAGAAAACCCTGGTGGATGCTATAGTGATTCCTTCTGTTGTTTGCTACAAAATAAACCGCTGCCCCAAAGGGACTATTCTTTCGCACCGAAAAAAAAGAGAGGAAAAAAGGTTACTGAGAAAATAATTGGAGGAAAAACAAATGTGTTTCATGAGAAAGAACACTGTTTAAGATGATTTCCTTTACGCATAAGTGTTTATGGAATTAGATGAGTAATTTCTCAAAATAAATTAAGTTTCACATTTACCTGTGTTTTAAATTGGTTTGTAATTCTACTTTTGTGTCCCAGTTCACTTATACACGTGCAGTTAGATTTTATGTTTAAAATACTATAGGCGCGGGGTCCGGGAAGGAGCCACCAAATCTGACCTAGTTTGCCAATCCGTCCTCGTGTCATGTGGGACATTAGAAATGATAGCCCAGTTCCAGAAGTGTTTCACTGCTCAGCTTTCTTCCACTTGACTGAAATTTGTGGTGTTGGACGCCCCAGAAAGGATATTAGTTTATTTCAGATTTTATAAAGTTTGAACTAGTTAAGTAGTATTATACCTGTAAAGGTTGTGGGGGGATTTTTCCACCTGTGTACACTGTACTATTAGACTAATTGGGACCAATATCCACTGGGCTATTCAATACCTGCATGGTTTGAGGTGAGTCAGGAGTAGATGCAGTAATAAGGCCCCACAAATGCCGTCATTCTAACCTTATTGACGTGAACTATGCGACTTGTAAATTTTATCCTTATGCCTGATGCTGAGCACCTCAGTCAGATTTTTACATCTTCACCTAGTACTGCCAGGCTAAACCCTGTCTGCTGATGACAACATTTTGCTGCTGCCCAAACCTTTTCTCAGTTGATAACATGGTGGTACTTGGGGGGGGGGGGGGGCTTTATTATTATTTTAATGTTGAGTAGCTGATTTTCCTGGAGAAGTCTAAAAATAACCATTTTAAGTATTTCTCATTTTTCAGGATCCTTACGCTGGGCCTGGGATTCCTCATTATCCCATTTCTTCCTGCAAGTAACTTGTTCTTCCGAGTGGGCTTTGTGGTGGCTGAGAGAGTTCTCTACCTCCCCAGTGCTGGGTACTGCATGCTGCTGACTTTCGGGTTTGGAGCTCTCAGTAAACAGACCAAGAGAAAGGTACTGGCCAGGAGTGGTGCCTTTGGTAACCACGATGGTTAGGCGGATTTTCCTCATGACATTCACCATGTCTCTCTATTCTTAAGAAATTAATCGCAGCTCTCATCCTGGGAATTCTATTCATAAACACGCTGAGATGCATGATTCGCAGCGGCGAGTGGCGGAGTGAAGAACAGCTTTTCAGAAGTGCCCTGTCTGTGTGCCCTCTCAATGCTAAGGTGTGTTGGATGCCCTCTTTCTTTAGAAAGACATTACTAGGAAATGTTTTAAGTTCCACAGCGGAGTAAGATGAATGTTTGCCTTTATACAGAATCTAGCATAATTTGGGTTTTTTTCTTTATTTATATTTTTTATGTTTTCATTGATTTTAGAGAGAGAGAGAGGAAGGGAGAAGGAGAGAAATATTGATGAGACAAACAATCGGCTGCCTCCTTCACTCCCCCTACTGGTGATGGAGCCTAAAACCCAGAAATCAAACCTGTGACCTCTCAGTGACTGGGACGACGCTCAACCAACTGAGCCACACTGGCTAGGGCCTTTCTTTTTTTGTTTCATTTTGTTATTTTGATAAAATTTATTAAAATTCTACTTAGCCAAAATAATTCAAAGGAAATTATTAAACCAGACAAGGTCAGTGAAACGAGATCGCTTAAATGAAGTTTACTCGTCTTCCATGTGGTCCAATCACCATTCGATGTGGTGGCAGGGAAGCTGACAGCACACATCGGGTCTGGGGCTGGAGGAGACCCGCAGTCGAAACATTCAGAGCACACTTTTCAAAATGCATGCTCTGACCACAGTGTTAACTGGCCTCCAAGCCTTAATTCGAAGATGATAATACCTACAGATGGACAATAATTGGATTCAGGAAGTTTAAATTACTCTGTATGCTATGCAGTAGTACACATTTATATCACCTGTGGTTTCTCCACTTGTGATTCTTTTTGTTAGATTGGGTAAAAATAAAGACTTTAAAATTGGCAGTGTTTTTGTTGAAGCAGTCTGGTAGGAATTTTTTCATTTGGATACTTCATGAATCCAAGCTCTTAGCTTAACCAGCTCTGCCTCTTTGGATGAAACTAAACATTTTTGAGTGTCCTTATCTCTAAAGGGGGCCAGTAATGCCTGTCACCTGGGTTTGTGGTGAGGCCTTAATGAAACACGGCATCTGAAGTGGCCTCACATGGTAGTTAGAACATAGTAGGTGCTTAAGAACTGTTAGCCTTCTTAGGCTCATTTTAGTTTTGGCTGTCACATTAAATGACAAGCAGGGAATGTTGCTTGCTTGAAGTGGGATGGCAAGGGTTTAGGTTAGAAGAATTTCTGTTAATATAGATCATTATGAGTACTAAGTAATGACTTATTTTTCTTGGGTCATCAGAATTGGAGCTTCCTAGAATGCTCCAAATGAATCATCAGCGGGTAGAAAAAAGAGCTCTCTGTAGTTCTATCTCATTTTTACATTCTATATTTAAGAAAAAGCAACCATTTCAGGTAAAATTATATGAACAAATCTAGTGAATAGTTGACATCTTATTGTGACCTGGAGGCAAAGAATAGTATAAAAGGTACTGACTCCTTATTTGTCTTTTTCTTGGATTAAAAAACATTGTTCAGCCCTGGCCGGTTTGGCTCAGCAGCTAGAGCATCGGCCTGCGGTCCGGAGAGACCCGGGTTCGGTTCCCGCTAAGGGCATGTACCTCGGTTGCAGTTTGTCCCCGGCCCTGGTTGGTCGTGCAGGTGCAGCCACTCGATGTATCTCTTTCACGTCGATGTTTCTCTCTCTCTCTCTCTTCCTCTCTCTCCCTCCCACTCTATCTGTGCAAAAAATGGAAAAATGTCCCAGGGTGAGGATAAAAAAAAAAAACAAAAAAAAAAACATTGTTCATATTTTATAGTTAAGAGACTTAGGTAATAGAGTGAAATCACACTTATTGTTAATTTGATTTGCTAACCTATCCATTAATTTTATGCTACTAAAATAAATTGCCTGTGGTTTAATTTTATAAATGTTAATAGATTTGCTTTATTTTTACTTTTGTGTTTCAATAGCAGTAGTTATGCCTTCTATTTATATAGTTTTCCCTATAAAGAACTCAGATTTCTTTGTAGTGGCTCTGCAATTAGTTTCTATTATCCTCCCTCTAAGGTTTTTAGAGAGAGGGTGTTGTTATTATTATTTTTTACAAATGGGAGAAAGTGAGGCATAGAAGAATGGAAATGATGTCATCTAGCTTAGTAATCTAGGTGGTTAGATAGAGGCCTGATATGATGGATACAGTGACCAAGTTATTCTAGTCAATGGGAGAGGGGGGAGGTGGGACATATGTGATTTTGAGCTTAATTGTCTGTCCTATAATGTGACTTCATATGTTGTAGGCTAGAAAACACAGGGTGTACACACATGGGCACACACATAATTATATGTTGGTGTGCGTAGTTTTCTTTCTTCAATTTAAACCAAATGTACTTACAAGACCTCATCTTCCAAATGGGCCTGGTGGTGATAGTCCTTTCTAAGAACTTTTTCATTGATACCATTCAATATGAGCAAAGTAGAGATTTTTTTTTTTTTTACTTTCTTACTATAAATTAAAATGTTATCAAACTATCTTTAATTTTTTTTTTTTTTTAGACAAAAGCTAGGTTGATTTCAGGGCAGAGGTCTCATTTAAGAAGACAGACACTGGTTTCATTCAACTTCATTACAGGAGATACGTTTTTTGTACTGGTATCCACTTTATGTTCACTGAATATTATGTAAGCATTTGACACTTGGCTCTAGAGTGGGCCCAGATTTACAAACTGAAGCTCATCTTTCTCAAAAGATTGCAATATCCAGGTAGGTAGTGCCAGTGCCTAGTCTGCTTTTGTTACCCACAGTGCTTTGCATATGATATGCACTTGATATTAGTGATTGAATTGAGCCAAATGGAAGTTAAATTCCTTGAGCCTACTATGGTGAGAGACCAAGTATCTAATTATATTTACAGTCAGCTTAGTTTTCAAGGCTTTAAAGTATGTACCACTTTGCATCAACTCAGTGATACAATTCTAAATTATTTTAATAATGAAAAGGATCGTGTACCACACTTAGGTATTTCTTTAGGGAGTGACCCAGGATAGATTATAGGCCATTTCTGTACTTCAGACTTTTTAAGTTTAACATCAACCGTTGGCAGAATATTTGAAACAAACTGGTGTGAGCACTGGCGTTAAAAGACCTTCCATTCCTGCCGCTTTGCCTTCGCTTCCTCTACGTTTACATGTCGCTGGGTTGCGGCGCTTGGTTTCCTCTGTGGCTTCTGTGCGGGTTCATTGCCTCAGCGCAGGAATCACAAAGGCCAGAGGGAAAGATCAAGAATACAGAGGCCTTTTTCAATCTTTTACCTTCCGTGGAAACAAATCACTCCTTCTTTAAATACTATTTTAAGTAAATCGTGTCAGGGTTATTTTGTTTTGTTTTTTGAACAGTGGCTTATCTAGGCAGCTGTTTTCTGTTCAGATACTTCCCTCCACATTACCCAGAGGACGAGGCTGGCCTCTTGGTGAACCTGTTTATCAGTTCTTAATTCTGGACAGCTTGCCTTTCCCGGGCTGTGGCGGATCTTTGACTAGTTCCCCCGAAATAACTGCGGGTGAGTGTCCACGCGCCCCCTCCCCTTGTCTGCTGCTTCCTGGCATTCTGGGCAGCTGGCGAGGGTGTCTGACAGAGCACTGTCTGAGCTGCAGAGGGCACTTGGGCTCTTTGTTTGAGCTTTTCACGGAGAACACAATTTCCCCATAACAAAGGAAAGCAGCAGGAGCTCAGGGGCGGAAGAGGTGGGAGTGCTGTGTTGAAGTCTGCCACCCTGCTGTGTTTGTATTGGGGACCACAAGCACCTGGCGCACAGGTTGGAGTCTCCAAGGTTTGGTCCTTTTGTAGGTGGGACTTGAGGTGAAGTAACACGTCCTGGTTGGGGTTAGGGGAGGCACACAATCAAACCATGTAGAGCACACCTCTTCAAAACGTGCCGCTGACCATGGCACGAACTAGCCTCCCAGCTATAATGCCGAGAGGATAAAACCCACGCGTGGAAGCTTCAATCGTGCAGTGTGCAGTGCGATAGTATACATTTCTGTCACCTGTGGTGTCCCTGCTTGTGGTTTCCGTTAGAGTCGGCAAAAATAAATGTATGGATTTTAAGATTGGCAGTTAAAAAACAATTCTCTGTTATGTATGTGCTTAAAGAGTGTTGCACCGCTCCCTACCCTTTCAGAAATATTGGTAATTATGAAAATGTGTCTAACTGTAGGTTAAGATGGATGAGGCAGGATACGCTCATATTTTCAGAAGGGGTTTGGAAGCGTTTGAATGTAATGTTATTTGAATGTATTTAAACCATGATTGTATTTCACGATATTCTATGCCAGCACAGAATATAACAGACTAAGTGGCTTAAACGACAGGAATTTATTTTCTCACAGTTCTGGAGGTTGGAAGTCTAAGATCAGGGTGTCAGCAGGCTGGATTTTCCTAAGGCCTCTCTCCTGGGCTTGCAGAGGGCCATGTTCTTGCTGTGTCCTCACATGGCCTGTCCTGTGTGCATGCATCCCTGGTGTCTCTGTGTATCCAAATTTTCCCTTCTTATAAGGACACCAGTCAGGGTGGGTTAGGCCCCACTCTAAGGACCTCATTTTAAGTTGATGACTTTTTTAAAGACCCCATCTCCAAATATAGACACATTCTGAAGTGCTGGGGTTTAGGGCTTCAACATAGGAATTGAAGTGGGGGGGCACAATTCAGCCCAAACACACAAAAAGGAACATTTGTTTACTTTAAGAAAAAGTAATAGATGGTATGAATGAACAGGTCTAGAAAGCACCTTGCGTAGTCGGCTCCATCTTTACTGAGCACCCTAATAAATGACTGTGATATAGTAAGAAGAAACACAGGCTTTAGATCCTGGATTCAAGTCCAGCACCAGAATCTTGGGTAAGATGCTTAACAACACTGAAGCAGTCCCTCCACTTGGAAGGGAGGGTGATAGCTGCTCCCTGTCAGGGGTGCTGTGAAGAGACTATATGTGTTCGATGCCAACCCCTGCACCTGGCTCATGGCTTCCCTCAGCACCTGCCCGCTGCTAGTGTTTCTGTAACTGTTATTAGTCACACTTAATACACTTAATTGAATGAATTTCTATAGCATCATTTCTGCCGAGATTGCTGTTGGTCCTTACATTGTAAGCCTCCAAAAGGAGCTTTTGATGATCCATAAATAATTTTGATAATAGTCTTCCTGAGTCTGTGCACTCCTGCTGCCCTGGTCTTAGTTCAGGTCCGAGGTCCTTCCCTTATAATTTAGTCTGAGCCCATGTACTCTTGAGAAAATGCCGTAAGTTGGCCACTCTAGTACCCTCACATTAAGATGACTGAGGATTTCTGGTAGGTTTGCAGCTGTGAGTCCTGTTTCTTCTAGTCTACTTTATAACTACATCATTAAAAATTCTCTTTATAAAAAATTGAAGTAAAATTCTCATAACGTGTATACACACACACACAGGTATACACGGTGGGGCAAAAGTAGGTTTACAGTTCATATGGAAAATAATACAATAATTAAGAAATAATAATACAAGAATAAACTGTTTTGTGTACTTACATCTGTAAATCTACTTGTGCCCCGTCCTGTGTGTGTGTGTGTGTGTGAAAGCAGGATCTCATAGCAGCTTTAGTCACAGTAGCCAAAAGATGAAAGCAGCTTAAGTGTCCATCAACAGATAAATGGATAAAGAAAATGTGTATATATACAGTGGAATACTATTCGGCCTGAAAGGAAGGACATTCTGACACATGCTGTAACATGGATGGACCTTGAGGACATTATGCTAAGTGAAATAAGCCAGTTGCAAGAAGACAAATACTATGTGATATCACTTATGTCAGGTACCTAGAAAAGTCAAATTTGTGAAACAGAACGCAGAATGGTGGTCGTCCTAATGGGGGACAGGTACATGAGAGAGGAGGGGGAGTTGAGGGTTTGTTTAGCAGTAAAACCAGCCCAGCTTCCTAATTTTTTCGTTTCTCCAGTGAGTCCTTTAGTTAAATATCCTTCTGTTATACTTTAGTGGTATCATCTGCTTGTCACCTCCCTTTCTTAGACTCTTTTCTTACAAGGTCTGGCCAAGCCTCTGTAGGGTTTTTGCTAAAGTTCTGATGGGTGGGGTTTTTTTTTAATACCATTACCTTCTGTTTTCAGTTAGTAGATATGCTAGTGATCCCTGCTCTGAAGAAGGACCTCTATCAGCTAATGACCAAGTTTTTATCTCTATCTTCAGGTTCACTACAATGTTGGCAAAAACCTGGCTGACAAAGGCAACCAAACAGCTGCCATCAGATATTACCGAGAAGCTGTGAGGTACTGCAGGCCTCTTGTCTCATTCATTTATATGCATTGGTTTAACTTTCTAGAGTTAAAAACCTGTCCCTTAAAGACTCCAACTTTAAGATATCTTTGCCAGTTCCTGAGAGCTTAGAGAAGACGGCTCGGTTTCTCTCTCCACTTTCAGATTAAATCCCAAGTATGTTCATGCCATGAATAATCTTGGAAATATTTTAAAAGAAAGGAATGAGCTACAGGAAGCAGAGGAGCTGCTGTCTTTGGCTGTACAAATACAGTAAGCATTGTACTTGTAATTATGCTGGTGGCAAAGAAACAAGCTCCTGCCTGTTGGGGCCTAAGGCTTTCTTTTCCTTGTTTACCTTTGTAAAATGCTCACCAGGCCAGACTTTGCTGCAGCGTGGATGAATTTAGGCATAGTGCAGAACAGCCTGAAACGGTTCGAAGCTGCCGAACAGAGTTACCGGACAGCAATCAAACACAGACGGAAATACCCTGACTGTTACTACAACCTTGGGCGTTTGGTAAGTGTAATGTGGCCCATGACTGCAGAAGAAAAGCTTGTTTTTTCCTTATTTGTAATAAAATGAGGGTAGTAACCCCCCTACTAGTATTCTCCATCTTATAAAGTTCTTTCACTTAGGTTTACATCATTTGAAGGGAGCTATTTGATTTCCTTATGTTTAACTTTTTAAGCTCTAATTAGAGAGGAATCTAACTTAAATTAGCCAAGCTTCAGAGAGCACAAAGGCAATAGGTCAAACCAAAGAATATATTAGAATTTTTAAAGTCCCTTGTGTTTTGTACTCCTAGGGGTAAGGTAACTTCCTGATAAACATCATTTTCTCAGTTTTTAAAACACGAATAAATACTGAGATTGAAAAAGCAAGCCCATAATGTGATTTTTTTTGTATTGAATTTATTGGGGTGTTGTTGGTTAATAAAACTATATAGGTTTCAGGTGTACAGTTCTGTAATACATCATCTGTATATTGTATTGTGTGTTCATCACCACAAATCAAGTCTCCTTCCATTCCATTTATTCCCCCCTTTACCCTCTTCTGCCTCCCCCAGCACCCCCTTTCTGGCAATCATCATATTGTTGTTTCTGTCTATTCTTGTCTTGTGTATGGTGTAAGAAGGTGGTCTAGTTTTTTTCTTTGCTTAACCCCTTCACCTTTTTCATCCAGCTCCCCAACCCTCTCTCCTCTGACAGCTCTCAGTCTGTTCTCTGTATCTATAAGTGTTTCTGTTTTGTTTGTTAGTTTATTTTGTTCATTAGATTCCATATATAAATGAAATTACATGGTACTTGTCTTTCTCTGACTGGCTTATTTCACTTAGCACAATACTCTCTAGGTCCATCTGTTCTGTCACAAAAGGTAAGATTTCCTTATTTTTTATGGCCGAGTAGTATTCCATTCTGTAAATGTGCCACAGCATTTTTATCCATTCATCTACTCATGGGCACTTGGGCTGCTTCCAAATCTTGGCTATTGTAAATAATACTGCAATGAATATGGGGTGCAAATATTCTTTTGAATTAGTGTTTCGGGTTTCTTCAGATATATTCCCAGAATTAGAATTGCTGGGTCTCAAGGCAGTTCCATTTTTATTCTTTTGAGGTAACTTCATACTGCTTTCCACAGTGGCTACACTAATCTACATTCCCACTAACAGTGCAGGAAGGTTCCCTATTCTTCACATCTTCACCAATACTAGTTGTGTTTTGATTTATTAATGATAGCCATTCTGACAGGTGTGAGGTGATATCTCATTGTGGTTTTAATTTGTATATCTCTGATGATTAGTGATGTTGAACATCTTTTCATATGTTCAACTTGGATCTGTCTAGTATTTCCAACACCATTTATTGAATAGACCATCTTTACACCATTGTATTTTTTTTTTATCCCGTTGTCAAATATTAATTGACTATAAAAATGTGGGTTTATTTCTGGGCTCTATTTTGTTCCATTGATCTATATGTCTGTTTTTATGCCAGTATCATGCTGTTTTGATTACTGTGGCTTTGTAGTATAGTTTAATATCAGGTAGTGTGATTTCTTCAACTTTATTCTTCTTTCTCAAGATTGCTTTGCTATTGGAGGTCTTTTGTGATTCCATATAAATTTTTGGAATATTTGTTCTAATTCTGTGAAATACACAATTGATATATTGATAGGAATTGCATGGAATCTATAGATTGCTTTGGGTAGTATGGATATTTTAATGATGTTAATTCTTCCTATCCATAAATCACTTATTTGTATCTTCAATTTCTTTCTTCAGTGTCATAATTTTTGAAGTAGAGGTCTTTTACATCCTTGGTTAAATTTATTCTTGGGTTTGTTTGTTTTTTATGCAATTATAAATGGTATTGTTTTCTTAGTTTTCCTTTCCAATAGTTCATTATTGGTGTATTAAAATGCAACTGCTTTCTGGATATTTATTTTGTATCCTGCTACTTTACTGAATTCATTTATTAGTTATAGTAGTGTTTTGGTAGAATCTTTAGAATTCTCTATATACAGTATCATGTCATTTGCAAATAATGACAGTTTTACTTCTTTCTTTCCAACTTTGGTGTCTTTTATTTCTTCTTATCTGATTGCTTTGGCTAAGACTTCCAGTACTATGTTGAATAAGAGTGGTAAAAGTGGACATCCCTGTCTTCCTCCCAATCATAAGAGAAACACTTTTAGTTTTTTCCCATTTAGTGTGATGTTGGCTGTGGGTTTGTCATATATGGCCTTTATCATGTTAACATATATTTCCTCTCTTCCCACTTTGCTGAGAGTTTTAAATCATAAATGGGTGCTTGACTTTATCAGATGCTTTTTTGCATCTATTGATGTGATCATGTGATTTTTGTCATTCACTTTGTTTATGCAATGTATCATATTTATTGATTTGCAGATATTGTACCAATCTTGCATCAATGGAATAAATCTTACTTGATCATGATGTATGATCTTTTTAAAGTATTTCTAGATCTGATTTGCTAATATTTTATTGAGGATTTTAGTATCTACATTCACCAGGAATATTGACCTATAATTTTCTTTCTTTGTCATGTCTTTATCTGGTTAAAGAATTAGGATAAAGCTGGCCTTATAAAATGAACTGGGGAGTTTTCCCTCCTCTTGAATTTTTTGGAATGGTTTGAGAAGGATAGGTATTTGTTCTTCTTTGAGTGTTTGGTAAACATCACCTGTGACTCCATCTAGTCCAGGACTTTCGTTTGTTGGGAGTTTTTTTTTATTACTGCTTTAAATTATTAGTTGTAATTAGTGTATTCATATTTTCTAATTCTTTCTGAATCAGTTTTGGAAGATTGTATGTTTCTGGGAATTTATCCATTTCTTCCAGATTGTCCAATATGTTGGCATATAGTTGTTTGTAATGTTTTCTTACAATCCTTTGTATTTCTTTGGTATCAGTTGTTACTTCTTTCTTTCATTTCTGATTTGTTTGTTTGTGTCCAGTCTTTTTTTCTTGATGAATTTGGTTAAAGGTTTGTTAATCTTGTTTATATCTTCAAAGTACCAGCTTTCATTGATCTTTTGTATTTTTTTTTAAAGTGTTTATTTCATTTACTTCTGCTCTGATCTTTATTATTTTATTTACTCTCACTTTGGGTTTTGTTTGTTGTATTTTTTCTAGTTCCTTTAAGTGTAAAGTTAGATTGTTTATTTGAGATGTTTCTTATTTCCTCAGGTAGGCCTGTAATGCTATGAGTTTCCTTCTCAGGACTGCTTTCATTGTGTCCCATAGATTTTGGGTTTATATGTTCTCATTTTCATTTGTTTCAAGGTATCTTTTGATTTCTTCCTTGATCTCATTGTTAACATATGCATTGTTTAGTAACATGTTATTTAGTCTTTATATCTTTGTCTTTTTCAGTTGTTTTCTTGTGATTGATTTCTAGTTTCATAACATTGTAGCCAGAGATAATTTCAGTCTTCTTAAATGTATAGAGACTTGTTTTGTGGGCTAACATGTGGTCTATCCTAAAAATGTTCCATATGCACTTGAAAAGAATATATATTCTGCTGCTTTGGAGTGAGATGCTCTGAAGATAGCAATTAAATTCTAATCTAATGTGTCATTTAAGGCCACTGTTTCCTTGTTAATTTTCTGTCTGGAAGATCTATCCATCAATGTCCATGGGATGTTAAAATCTCCTGCTATGACTTTACATAGCAGTCTCTCCCTTTATGTCCAAAAAGATTTGCTTTATATTTTTAGGTGCTCCTATGTCGGGTGCATAAATGTTTACAAGGGTTACATCCTCTTTTTGGATTGGTCCCTATCATGATGTAGTGTCCTTCTTTGTCTCTGCTATATAGCCTTTGTTTTAAAGTCTATTTTGTCAGATATAAGTATTGCTACCCCAGTATTTTGTTTTCCTTTCCATTTGCATGAAATATATTTTTCTGTGCCTTTTAGTCTGTGTGTATCTTTTGTTCTGAGATGGATCTCCTGTAGACAGCATATATATGGGTCTTGTTTTCTTATCCATTTAACTATCCTATGTGGGTTTTTTTTTTTTTTTAGGAAAGGTAAATAAAAAAGTTTATTTGCATGTTAAATAATCATAGGAACACCTTACAGTATTGCTTTCATTGGCTAAAAACTGGTACAATAGTTTATTTTAACTATGTTCCTCTGTTTTCTGTTTTGTTTTGTTTTGGTGTTTTGTTTGTTTTCTTATTTTTCAAGAAGACTTTTTACATTTCCTATAATACTGGTTTGCTGGTAACAAAATCCTTTAGCTTTTCTCTTGTTTGGGAAGCTCTTTATTTCTCCAATGTTAAATGATAGCCTTGCTGGGTAAAGTAGTCTTGGTGTAAGTCCTTGCTTTACATCACTTTGAATATTTCATTCCAATCCCTTCTGGCCTGAAATGTTTCTGTTGAGAAGTCAACTGACAGTCTTATGACAACTCTCGTGTAGATAACTATCTTTCTCTTGCAAAGATTATCTTCTTGCCTTTAACCTTTGCCATTTTAATGATGGTGTGTCTTGGTGTAGGCCTCTTTGGGTTCATCTTGTTTGAGACTCTCTGTGCTTCTTGGATTTGTATGTCTTATTTTGTTCTTGTTAATCCTTACCCAAGGAGATTTTTCCATTGTTTTGTTTGTTTGTCTTTTAGATAGAGTGGAAGGGAGGGAGGGAGAGATAAACATTGATGTGAGAGAGACACATTGATTGGTTGCTTCCTACACAACCCCGATCAGGGCCAGAGATCGAACCTGCAACTCAGGTATATGTCCTTGACTGGATATCAAACTTGCAACCCTTAGGTCCATGGGCAGACACTCTACTGCTGAGCCAAACCTACCATGGTTTGTATGTCTTTTTTCTTCAGGTTAGGAAAATTCTCAGTCATTATTTCTTCAAATAGGTTCTCAATTCTTTGCTCTCTCTATTTTTCTTCTGGTACCCCTATGATGCTAATATTGTTACTCTTCATATGGTCCCAAAGACCCCTTATACTATTCTCATTTTTTAAAAATTCTTCTTTCATTTGTTGCTCTGATTGGGTATTTTCTGCTACCCTGTCTTCCAAATTGCTGATTCAATCTTCTGCTTCATCCAACATATTGTTTATTTACTCTAGTGTATTTATCATTTCAGATATTGTATTCTTCATTTCTGGCTGGTTCTTTTTTATGGTTTCTGTGTCCTTTTGTATACTTACTATATCTTTGTTTAAGTTCTCACTAAATTTATTGAGTATCTTTATAACCATTTTTTTTTTTTTTAACTCTGTATCTGGTAAATTGCTTGCCTCCATTTCATTTAGCTCTTTTCCTGGAAATTTTACCTTAGTTCTTTCATTTGGGGCATATTTCTTTGTCTCTCCATTTTGGCTGCTTCTTGGTGTCTGTTTCTATGTATTAGGTATATCTGTTACAGTTTCTAGTGTTAGTAGGATGGCCTTATGTAGTAAGTGTCCTTTGAGGACCAGTGGTACAATCTCCTTGATCACCTGAGCTGGGTGTTCCAGGAATGTCTCTTGTGTGAGTTATGTGGGCCCTCCTGTTGTAATTGAGTCTTGATTTCTATTGGCCTGTTCCTGCATTGGGTCAACCTTGAAGCTGGCTTACTATGAAGATTGACCTGTACTTCATTGTACAAGCTGCTGACCACAAAGTGGAATTTGTGTCAGCTGGGTCTGGTGCCTGCTGAGATCTCCCTTGGGATATGCAGCTTGTGAAGCTAATTGGATCTTGCTCTGATATTGTCTGAAGCAGGCCACTGGGTGTGTTGGTTCTGGGGCCTCTTGGGAGGGACTCTGGTGCAGGCCAGTGTCAGTCACTACCTGTGACTGGCCCTGGGCAACTTATTTGGAGCTACAGTGATCCACAGTTTATGGCTCCCTCTGCTGGGCTTAACCAGCTTTTACGAGCACCAGGCCTGGGGGCAAGTCAGCAAAATTCCCAAGGCACCCAAAGATCCATCTCCAACTGCCTCCACCTGTTAGCTGCCTGTTTGGCTCAGTCATTTAAAGAGCCTTTGGCAGTACTCAAGTTACATGAAGTAGGTTCTCAGTGAATCACCGGGTAGGGGCAATTGGTATTCACCAGATTGATACAGGTTCAAAACTCGATGCCAGTGCTGAGTCATAGGCCACTCAGCAAATGTCCCAAGGTATACTAAGTCTAGCTGGTCCCACTGGGTGCTTGCACACCTTTGTGGTGGGGCAGGATCTCAGAGTTGTCAGGGTGAGGCCAGCAGAGTTTATCAGACCCAAACAGACCAAGATTTGGCCATGTGAGGGGGAGGGTTCTTCACTGCTCAGGCGTGCAAGGGAAAAATGGCCCCCGTCTTAGAGCCACACAACTCAGTCTGTCCCAGATTCTGCCCAGACTTGGGCAGGGTGGAGCCGCCAGGAATCAGGAGGTGGGGCTACCATGAGCCCAGAGAGTAGAGCTAGCATGAGGGGGAGGCACCAGTAAGGTTCATGGGAAAGTGGGGTGAATGGAACCTTCCCAAAAGTCACACAACTCAGTCACTGACACCCCCTGAGTCTGCCCAGACCTCTGTAATCCAGCCCAGGTAGCTGAGTCCTCAGCAGGGCACAGTGTCTGCAGGGTGGAGCTACAGGGAGTCCAGAGGGCAGAGCTATTGCTTTCCCCCAGGCTGTTGCCATGTGGAAGGGAGTGCTCCACCAAGAAAGGTGGAGTCTGCATATGGGAGAGAGACTCAGCACAGGTATCCTGGCTCTGTCCCTTCAGCTCTCTACCCAGAGCCACAAACCCCCGTCTCACCTCCTGTGAGTCTAGTCTGTTCCACCCTCCCTCTGCTAGAGCCCAGAGTGAGAATCTGAGAATGAGATTTTGTGCATTGGCCCTTTAAGAGGGCACCTGTGTCTAGCAGACTTCCGTCTCGCCCTGGCAGACAGAATCCTTGATGATTTTCACAGCCAGATGTCATGTGGGCACCTCTTCCTGGCTCTGGTGCTCTGGGCTGGGGAGTCCCACTTGGGGTTGATACCCTACACTTCTCAGGGCGAACCTTTGCAGCTGACATATCCCCCTGGAATCTCAGCCACTGCCCGTGGAAACGGGACCAGCCCTTTTCACATCTTCGCCCTTCCTACCAGTTTCAATGTGGCTTCTTCTGTAAATCCTTGGTTACAGGATTGGTTATAGGACTTCTCTTCAGCTAGTCCTCAGTTGGCTCATCAGGTCGATTGCTCTACATTTAAGCTGTAATTCCAGTTTGGTCCTGAGAGGAGGTGAGTGTAACATCTACCTCCTCTGCTGCCAGCTTGGATCCCCATAGTGTGCTTTCTGAGCTTCTGTCCCTCTTTTTCCAGGGACAGCTCCCTGCATCCCAGGGTGTTCCTGCAGATAACCGTTCTCCCCACATGAGAAAGCTCAGGAGGGCATGGGATTTATTTGAAAGAGTTTTGAGATTATTCAATGGAAGTAGAAAATAAAGTTTCACAGTGACTTTTTTTTTTTTTAGTTATTAACAGAATATAAAGATTTGATTGCTCTGATTTTCTTTTTTAGTAGTTTATTTCATTATTCAAATAAATATTCCAGGAGGACCTCTATAGTAAGTTCAATAACCTTAAAATCTGCAAACATATTGATAAATGATGGCAAAATAGGTTCTGTTATGGTTTCTGTGAGGAGGCACAGTGTAATGATTACAGCTCTTGATTTTCTTGAGAAAGAAAATAACCACACACCAGAAAATGGCAGCTATGTAGGTGAGAAGTGGTAACTAACTTTATTGTGGTAAGCATTTTGCAATATATATGTGTATCAAATCATTCATTATATACCTTAAACTTGTATGTGTTATGTGCCAATTATATCTCAGTGAAGCTCGGGGAAAAAAGACGTATCCATAAATAGCAAAATTCTTTAAATAAGAATGATTGTATTTTCCCTCCAACCAATTCTTTAATTTTGATTTCAAGAAACCAAATATATATGTTCCTAATTTATTTAGTTTTTTTATATTTAATAACATTGTTAAGGAAAAAACTTCTTGCTCATTTTAACCAAACTAGAACATATGTATAGTGATGTAATTTTTAAAGGAAGTTTTTATATACTAGTTTTTCAGATTTTATCCAGCCTAACTTTACAGGTATGATTGCATCAACATTGTTTTAAAGAGATGTCTGTTTATCCTCATTTTAAAGGCCTAGAGCCCCATTCATGGTCTTGTGGAATCCCTGTGTTCTCAAAACCAGTGGTTCCCAGTACTGGTTGTACATCCAAGTCATCCCACCCTTTTTCAGATTTAGGGAATAAAAAGCTCCTTGGGGATTTATATTTATAAAACAAACCAACAAAATTCCCCAGATGATTATAATACCCTGTTGATGACCCTGCACTGGGGAAGCAGATCTCTCTGGACATTGAGCAGACTAACTGACCAAGTGAGAGCAGAAGAGGCTGTTTGGTGAGAGCAACCTAGAAAACATTAACTGCTTTAGATGCATGGAAACACCAGGCTTCAGTTTTTACCACGATGGGAATGTCTCTGGTTCTGACTGCTTTGTTTCTGGACTGGGTAGCCATGGTTTTGTGAGTTGAGGAGGTAGAATTTTGTGAATGAGGAAACCAGGTGGCCTCTCCCACTCTGCACTTTAAATGGACACATGCTGCTTCTGTTATAAATGTTAAAGGGAAGTGGTTTGGGTGATTTTAGCATTCAAAAATAAAAAGCATGTTTCAGTTATGATATATCATGGGAAGATACCGTCTCTATATACTTAGTCTAGTGTGGAAAACAGGGATCATTTCTCTCTGGAAATGGAGGGAAGATGGCAGTAAAGTGACTGAATCCATGAAACAACAAGGTATTTGAACAAGGGACATTGGGAGCAAAATATTCCCATTGTCCCACGTAAGTTTCTCTGGAGTCACTTGACCTTGTATGCATTTCTTTTACATTTGACGTTTTAAAACTCTGTACTTTATGGTCTCATTACATAATTTGATGTTACAACAGCTTTCTCTCTGAAACCTGAAGATGAGAGGAGAGCTAAACTATTCTAGCGGTACACTGTTGTAGGCCAAGAAAAAAAACTTTTCCTTTACCTTCCTATGTACTCTGACTGGGGCCCTGCAAATTAAACTGACCACAGATAGATGAACAAAACCAAACCAGTTTATTAACACATACTGCATGCCTACGTGCAGGAGAAACTCAGTGATGAGTAACTCAAAGGGATGGTTTGAACTCAAGCTTACGTAGCATCTTAACAAAGAACAATAAATTCATAGAGAAGTGACAAAACAAAGAGGTTTTAGGCTTCCCTAAGTGGCATAAATATATGGGGGGAACTAATGAAGTGAGGTTTGTGCATAAAACTTCACCAGGAGAGGGAATTTATGGCAGGCCTCATTTCTCAGTTTCTGTCCTTAGATCAGGAAAGCTTCTTTGCATTGGTTCAATCACAAATGCTTTCAGTGTATTAATCCTTATGCCAAAGTGATATATTTTGCATGGCATATTTTGTTCTATCTGGGGAGGGATGTGGAAGGACAATAAAACTGCAGCGTAATGATGTAAGCAGAGATCAGAAAATTCAATCACATACAAAGCAGGTGGACCCTTGCAAAGTTAATCAAGTGAGAATAGGAGCTGGCTGGAGATCTGGAGCAAATTGGGTGTTATCTGAATTCTTGCATTGGTGGCTACTGCAGGGGTTAGTTACTGCCTCTATTTACTGTGTCTTAAACTAATACTTGCGTGACATATCATACTTGATATTCATATGAATTATTTTTTAATTTTTTTGTTTTTTGAAGGTAGCTCTTCTTTTAAATCATTGCTTGCAAATGATCTAAACCTACAGCCTTCTAGGGTTATGCTTCAAAGCCCTAATACTTAACAGTCTCATTCCCCCCTCCTAGTAGCCGCCTGTCACTGCAGTTTCTTGGGATTTGGGAAATAGAGAATATACTAAATGTGCCTTCTGTAAGAGTTGCATCCCAAAAAAGGAAGATGGAATATAAAACACAGGGTTTTGTCATGTGCTCCAGTGCTTGGAATTCATTCCCATTTTCATGTAGTAGGTCATGTTACCATTAAATCAACTGAGACCTTGTACAGCTCTCTGTGATACTGTTTACTGATTATGCCACCTTGAAATGATCTTCCTGTGTTTCCTTCTGCCAACTGTTCTTGCTTATTTGAAGATTGTGCGCTCCATTGTTGTGTAATTATCCAGCTTTTGCTTGCCTGACAGCTTAAAAGCATTAAGAGCTTAATCTTTAACCATTCAACCAATGCATTTATATATTGGCAAATAAAAGGAACTTAATAACTTAAAAGTTAATTTTTTAAAAATTCTCCTTATTCACTGTTTAGTAACAGGAGACAGAAATGTACTTTGATTTCTGGACCCAGATAAGAAAAGAATATAATGCTGTTCTCTTATGCAATAGGAATTAGCAAGGGCTGGGTTTGGGGCATATTACTGATATTAGGGAACTATAATAAAAGTGACTAGATATATTACTAGAGACAATTCATTGTGCAAGGACTAATTGTATCAGTCGGGATCCATTCAGGAAAACAAACCATTGTAAGTATTTAAATAGAGAACATTTAATATAGGGAATTGGTTAGACAGTTGTTGGAAGGCTGGAAGAACAAAAATGGAAAGGTGATTAACTCAGAGTAAAAGAAAATCCTAGGGTGGGAGGAAATGGTGCCACCAGAAGGTAAGAGCTCAGAGAAAGAGTCAGCATCTCAGGAGCTGCCACAACCTCAAGAGCTGAGATCATGAAGGAAGAGCCACTGCTTCCTGCCTTGGGACTGGGAGGAAGGGGCATGGCCGCTTCAGAGACCCTGCCAAGAAATAGAAAGGAGAGAGTGAGCGTAGGAGGAAAGGGCTACTCCCTTCTTCCCACCACCGGATGTGTACGTGGGACTCCTATTGGCAGAAACTTAATAAGGAGCCAAGGGGTGAAGGACCCTGAACAATGTAGTTTGCAGAGTTAGAAGGACAGAAGCAGAACTAATAGGTAAATAGCATGTGCATTACCTGTCCACTTTCTGGACGAGCAGTTCTTGCTAACTGACCATTGTTCTCTGCTTTCCTTAAAGTGCTTGTTCACTTTTTTTAGCGGCTATAAGAAGGGTGAAGGTCAATACAAAATAAAAGTAAACTTCAGTCTGTAGTTATTCTTAGTAATAATAATAATAGTAATAAATAGCAAAATATATGAAGAAGTGTGTTGTCACATAAATGAAGTTATGCTGGTTGTCCTGGGTTTATTAGAGAGAACATCACCACAGGTTCTGTCTATTCCAGTGCATGTCACTTGGTGAGAGAATTGACTGACAAATCAATGGGAACATCAAATATAGAGAAACAACTAAGTGTTGGCATAATTAGCAGCCTAAATTATTTGAAGGTTTTGAACTTTTCATGTAATTTTCTTATTTAAGGGATAGGAGACAATAACTTGAGTTTCTGAGTCTCATGGGAAACGCAACATCTTTAGCAAATGGATATTCGTAAATGTTTCCATAATTATTAAATCTTTTTTGCATAATATGCTCCCTATTTGCTGTGAAGGTCATAGGTCAAGTCAAAACGTTTCAGTTGTCTAAGGAAAAGACAGACTTGACAGTCAGGAAGAAAATAGCCTTAAACTCTGATAAATTGTTATCATTTGTACTTTTCACCGAGTTGAAGGAACCAAGTTCATTCAGATGAGATGTGCAGTGCGTTTTAACTGAGTTAGAAAGGGCAAGAGGGTCACCTGCTAGAAAATCCATCACTGTCTCCCTTGGTGCACTTTTGTTAACTGTGCAGATCGAGAGCCTGCCATTTCCTGTTCTGATACTATTGGACAAGACTGCCAGTCAAAAGGAAGTGACAGATAATCCTCTCCCTTCTAAAGAAGGCCAACTTGGATTGTAAATAGTGCTGCTATGAACATAGGGATATATATTTTCTTTCTGATTGGTGTTTCAGGCTTCTGGGGGTATATTCCTAGAAGTGGGATAACTGGGTCAAATAGCAGTTCTATTTTCAACTTTTTGAGGTAACACCATATTGTTTTCCATGGTGACTGCACCAGTCTGCATTCCCACCAGCAGTGTATTAGAGTCCCCTTTTCTCTACACCCTCGCCAACACTTGTTGTTTAATGATTTGTTGACGGCAGCCATTCTGACAGGTGTGATGTGATACCTACAATCGCTAAGATCTGGAAACAACCCAAGTGTCCATCAGTAGATGAGTGGATAAAAAAGCTGTGGTACATGTACACAATGGAATACTGTGCAGCTGGAAGAAAGAAAGACCTGTTGTCCTTTGAGACAACATGCAGGGACCTGGAGAGTATTATCCTAAGCAAAACAAGCCAAGCAGAGAAAGACAAATATTATATGATCTCTCTTATTTGTGAAATATAATGAACAAAACAAACTGATGAACAGAACAGACCCAGAGACATAGAAGTGTAGGGTACAGACTGACAAACCTCGGGGGATGGGGGGATAAACCACAGAACTTACATGCGTGTATGCATAATCAACGGACATAGACAACAATGCTGGGGATGGGATGAGGGGATATTGGGAGGGGGGGTATCAGTGGGGGAAAAAGGAGAAACATCTATAACAAAAATAAATTAATTTAAAAAATAAAAGCCAACAGGCTCCAAATGCCCAGGGGTCTTATATCACCACATACGACTTTTCCAGGGAGTTTACAAGTCTGATCTACTCGTAGTTTTTTATGAATCTTAGATGTAGTCTAGAAGAGGCACAAGGTGAATTTGACACATTTAGCTTGTAATCACATTAAATATTTTATTTACCCTTACCTAACAACCAAAATGAACTATGTGAAGTCTTTCTAGGAAAGGGCTAATGATTAGGTTTTTAACTTCTCTCTCTTTAGTAGTCTGAAAGAGTATTTGATACCTGGAACCACTACATTATGGGTTATAGTTAAGATGTTGTAGGCTTGGGAGCCAGATCACCTGGTTCTAACCTCTGTCCTACTGTTTCTAGATATACAACTTTGGGTAAGTTAGTTTCTGTGTGTCTCAGTTGCTTTGTATGTAAAATGGGGATAGTTATCTACTTCATTGGGCTTATTTTGAGTATTACATAAATTAATATGGAAAATTAGAAACTCAAATACAGATTAGGTTTTATTTGATCTGGGGTTTGGTTTTAGATATGTTTGGAGAAACAAAGAAAAAAAATTGGAAAGTTGACTTTTCAGTTCATGCTTTATTTTCAGTATGCAGATCTCAATCGTCATGTGGATGCATTGAATGCGTGGAGAAACGCTACCGTGCTGAAGCCAGAGCACAGCCTGGCCTGGAACAACATGATCATACTCCTTGATAACACAGGTACAGAAAGGAGAATTACATAAGTCAGGAAATTGTTCCATGGAACAGTACCATCGAATAATTAGGAAATAAAGAGTGTTGTGGGTTTTTTTTTCCAGTGGGTGCTAGAGTTGGATTTTTAAAAAATTATGGGATTTACTATTTTGCATTACAATATGTCTATTCTTCTAAGAAATGGAGTTTCCTTTGACATATGAGAATATAAATGTTGTCCAGCTGGTGTGGCTCAGTGGTTGAGTGTCAACCCATGCACCTAGAATATAAATGTTTGGGAAAAGGACATTTTGCTTTACATTGGTGTTGAGGAATGAAGGAAAATATGTGCTAACATCTGATTTCTCTGAAGCCTGTTCTCTAGCAGTGCCCACCATCTAGAATGGTGTGGTAACCAGGAGTGAGCGAGAATGGCTTCTGGGCTTATGAAATGGGCAATGCTAGGTCCATGCTCTAAAGTCCATGGACTGTACTTACATGACATGTCCTCAAGCCTGGCTGGTGTCGCTCAGTGGTTGAGTGTCGACCTATGTACCGAGAGGTCACCAGTTTGATTCCCGGTCAGGACACATGCTCAGATTGTGGGCCCGATCCCCTGTGGGGGGCATGCAGGAGGCGGCCCATCGATGTTCTCTCTCATCGATGTTTCTACCTCTCTCTCCCCCTCCCTTCCTCTCTAAAATCAATTTTAAAAAATGAGATGTCCTCGCCCTGGCCGGTTTGGCTCAGCGGTTGGAGTGTCAGCCTGCGGTACAGAGAGACCCGGGTTCGGTTCCCGCTAGGGGCGCGTACCTCGGTTGCAGTTTGTCCCCGGCCCTGGTTGGTCGTGCGGGTGGCAGCCACTCGATGTGTTCCTTTCACATCGATGTTTCCCTCTCTCTTCCTCTCTCTCCCTCCCACTCTATCTGAACAAAAAATGGAAAAATGTCCTCGGGTGAGGATAAAAAAAAAAAAAAAGAGATGTCCTCAAACCTATACTCAGAGATTCTTATTTTGATATAATGCTAATTTATAGACTTGATGATCTTGTTTCTTAGCCCTTGGCAGACTTGATCAATTAGGAGTCACTGTGCTCCTCTAGTTTTTTTATTTTTTGTATGTTAATCCTCACCCGAGGCTATTTTTTCATTTATTCTTAGAGTGAAAGGGAAGAAGGGAGGGAGGGAGAGAAAGAGAGAGAGAGAGAACGAGAGCCAAAAGAAACATCTATACGAAAGAGACATATTGATTGGTTGCCTCCTGCATGGCCCCGGGCACTGGGATTGAACCTACAACCCAGGCACGAGCCCTTGACTGGAAATCAAGCCAGAGACCCTTTGGTCCAAGGGCTGATGCTCTAACCGCTGAGCCGAATTGGCCAGGGCTCTGCTCCTCTAGTTTCAAAAATCCAGGCATCTGCCCTGGCCAATTTGGCTCAGCAGTTAGAACGTTGGCCTGCGGTCCAGAGAGACCCGGGTTCGGTTCCCGCTAAGGGCACGTACCTTGGTTGCAGTTTGTCCCCGGCCCTGGTTGGTCGTGCGGGTGGCAGCCACTCGATGTGTCCCTTTCATGTCGATGTTTCTCTCTTGCTCTCTCTCTACCTCTCTCTCCCTCCCACTCTATCTGAACAAAAAATGGAAAAATGTCCTTGGGTGAGGGTGAGGAAAAAAAAAAAATCCAAGCATCTCATAAGAAATGATAGTTTTAATTTAGCAGAATATAAAGCTAGTAAGCCATCTAATCAGTGTGGATAAGAGATACTCACTTGTTTCTAATGAAAGTACTGGACATGTCCTTCAGTATGATAAGTATTCAGTTATTAAAGTGTTACTGTGATGTTCTTGCTCTGCAGACTTGAATTCTCCGACTTGGGTATAATTGGTATTTGGGGAAAAATAAAATTAAGTTTTATACAAAATTTAATCAAAAGCTGTTTATATATTAATGTCAGAATTGCACTGGGCTGCATAGGCTGTGCAACTGATAGGATCGTGTGCGTGTGTGTGTGTGTGTGTGTATTACACATTTACATTGATTTTCTTATAATGCACATAAGAGAGAGACCAAAATACTAGTGCATGTTTTTCATTTTCTACTCACAGGTAATTTAGCCCAAGCTGAAGCAGTTGGAAGAGAGGCACTGGAATTAATACCTAATGATCACTCTCTGATGTTCTCGTTGGCAAACGTGCTGGGAAAGTCCCAGAAATACAAGGTGTGTAAACTGCAGGCCGTGATTTCTTGCAATTAATGCCAGCATCTGACAGAAGCCATAAATGTTACTTCTGCCCAGTTAAATTTGGAATTAGGCCGAAACAGTGGTAGCAGTACACCTGTGCGGCTTGGTCAATTTGTTTCCTGGAGAACTTGCCCAAAAGATAGATTTGCAGGGTCAGACTCTGTTTTTTCTCATCAGAATTCACTACCATTGCTCAAATGTGGGAGAGGAGGAGAAACCCAGAGGAGAGGTTCATGCTAGCAGAGCCCCACCCTGGCAGGAAGCTGTGTGATTCAATCCCTTGCAGTTGGGCTGGAGCTCCAGGTTTATATGTGGGTGCCGTCCTCCACACTGAAGGGATTGTGGCCCATGGAGAATACGGGACTGATTCTTGCTGCTTCCAAGAACCTTGCAGAAGGTCAGGGAATATGCATTTGAACCAGTATCCACTGTGTCCAACACAGATGTTACAGAAAACGTTTTTAAAAGCAGTGCCTTAGTCCATTCATGAGAGAAATATTTTCTTTTAAAATCAGGGGCTACATCCGATTTTGATCAAACTAGGCCTAAAGATAGTGAGTAATTTATATCTGTCCTATGTTATTTAATTTTGTTCTGCTTATTAGAAATTATTATGAGTGTAATTTCCTATAACAATAGTAATATATTTCATGCATTTTATCTTAGTTTTTTTTTTTTTTTATCCTCACCCAAGGATATTTTCCCATTTTTTGTACAGATATAGTAGGAGGGAGAGAAAGAGAAACATCGACGTGAAGGGACACATCGAGTGGCTGCCACCCGCACGACCAACCAGGGCCGGGGACAAACTGCAACCGAAGTACGTGCCCTTAGCGGGAACCGAACCCGAGTCTCTCTGGACCGCAGGCCGACGCTCTAACCGCTGAGCCAAACTGGCCAGGGCTTATCTTAGTTTTTAATGTCAGGTTGTTTAATAGGTTCAGTATACATTTTGGCATTTTGAGATTTTTACTCCAGAGATGACTTTTTGAGGGGTTAAGTTTTATTTTTATGGATCTACTTGTGTAGGAGGTGCAGAAAGGAGGCAATATGTGTGGGTTTCCCTTCCATTGACCTTTCCAGCCATCTGTGTCAGCCTGGGACAAGTTGGGGTGCCCAGGGACCAGCTACAGCAGGTCTTCAAGATTCTACTTGTGTTACCATTGTATTGATTTTTCTATCATCCCACAGCCTGTAAACTAGAATTTCTGTTAAGGTGACAGAGCCTGGGTTCATTTAGCTTCCAGTTCACGTTGTTCTTTTTTCCCAGATAAAGTAGAAAAGACCCCATATAAAGCAGAATAGACACATGGATTTCCCACTCTCTACACATTTTGCATCCTAATTGTGCAGGCCATGGCACTGGGCCTCAGATAAGGGATCAAGAGGAAATCTGAACTAAGAAACTTGCTACAGGCCCCTCAGGAGCTGCTGAAAGGAGGGATACGACATTGCACTGTGAGCCCTGGCACCAGCCACCGAGCCCTGGCTTAACACTTTCTTAAATTCAAGATTTGGAATTCTCAACCACTATTTAGGTTTTTCTTTGGTAAAAATGATACCTGCTGCTATTGGTCAGCTATTTGCAACCTGTTCTTGTAGAGCCCTGGGTAGGGATGCTCTGGAGAGGAGGCAAGAGGTGGGGCTTGTAGGGGTAGACTGAGCAGCACCTCCAGCTCGGCCATCATCTCCATCAGAATACATGTCTGCTGTTTGTACTACTCCCTTTCCACTAAGCATTTGCTGGTTTAGATTCTCATTAACTTTTTGTTGTTATTGTTAATCATTTCCTGAAGATATTTTTCTATTGATTTTTAGAGAGTGGAAGGGAGGGAAAGAGAAAGAGAAACATTGATGAAAGAGAGAGACATTGATTGGTTGCCTCCCACACGACCCCTACTGGGTCCAGGGATCGAACCTGCAACCCAGGTACGTGCCCTTGACTGGAAATCAAACCCGCAACCCTTTGGTCCTAAGTCCAACACTCCAACTGCTTAATCAAACCAGCCAGGGCTCTCATTAACTTTTGATGATTCTCTTTAGTGAGCCTGGAGCCTTCTTGAGGTCAGAGTCTTAAGTCCTACTTTTCTGTCTCCATTGGTGTCTAGCATGCTAATAGGCATTTATTAAGTGTCCCGTTAGTAATTGTGAATTGCTGAATGGGTCTCACATTTGGTTCTGAAACATTCAAGCTTCCAGAATCTGTATTGAGACTTGGATGTGCAGAGTGAGTGTTCTCATTGTATCCATGTAATTATTGGATATCTTTTTATGCGAGCAGGCCTTTTTACCTAAAAGCCACCAATTAACCACTCCTCAGTTTATCTGTACACTGGAGATGGCTATAAGAAAAAATGCACAAGAATGTAATTTATAAATATTAAATGGTAAATATATACACAATAATTTTGGTTCAGTGATTATGAAATGAAATTCCAAGGATTATTAACATTTATTAGAACTTATATTTCTTATTGCTGTTTTATTTCCACTAATGGCTAATGTGGTAGAGCAAAAATACAAAAGTAATGTTTTTAGTGCTTAAAATACTGCCTCTCAAACTAATTCCTCTTACTTTTTATTAATTTATTTTTTAAATATGTTTTTATTGTTGTTGTTTTTAGAGAGAGGAAGGGAGAGAGAGATAGAAACATTGATGTGAGAAACATCGATTGGCCGCCTCCTGCATGCCCCCCATGGGGGATCAAGCCCTGCAACCCAGGCATGTGCCCTGACCAGGAATCGAACCGGGACCTCTCAGTCCATGGGAACGATGCTCAACCAACTGAGCCACACTGGCCAGGCCTAATTCTTCTTTCTTTTTTTTTTAATCCTCATCCGAGGACATTTTTCCATTTTTTGTACAGATAGAGTGGGAGGGAGAGAGAGGAAGAGAGAGAGAGGGAAACATCGATGTGAAAGGGACACATCGAGTGGCTGCCACTGCACGACCAACCAGGGCCGGGGACAAACTGCAACTGAGGTACATGCCCTTAGCGGGAACCGAACCCGGGTCTCTCCGGACTGCAGGTGGACGCTCTAACCGCTGAGCCAAACCGGCCAGGGCCTAATTCTTCTTTCTATGTTGTGTGTTCCACTGGCCCTGGAGTTTAAAAGCAGATTATGGTTATAGGTGACTTTCCCCAACTCCAGACATGTACGCCACACCTCCATGAATTTCTTTCACCACATCTACATACTACTTGTCTTATTATTTACTTAATTTTCTTTCTTTAAATTTTTAACACAGATAATGTATGACAGTGGGAAAATATCATTACTATAACTATAAGGTAACTGAAAATAAAATAATTTTTCCAAATCTCAGGTAGCTACTGTTGCTGGACAAGGCTTTGAACCTGAGGTTTGCCTTCCCTTAGCTTCACGGGGAGATTTGGCAAGCACTTAGGCTGTGACCCCCAAATCACCACCAAACAGAGACTTGTGTGTGGAATGAACCGGAAGAAAGGAAGGCAAATTAGAGAGGGAACTGCCCTCTTCCTGTGTGATTCGTGGTTTCAACTTAATGTTGGACTGCCTACATCACCTTCCCTGGTTGGAGCAGGCTCCAGGATGGCCCCTGTGAAACTCTGTCTTTGGTTTAAGGATGCTACCTCACCAGCCAGTGTAGCCGAAATGACTCCCACCTGTGCCATCCTCTCCACCCACACGTAAAGACCCTCACTTGTTCCTTTGTAAGGCCTTTCTCTCGCTCACATGTTGCCCTAAACCTTTGTCAACTACATTTGATCTAATACACTTCAGAAAATAATACTGTTTTCCCTTTCTGTTGATGAAAAAAATATCTCTGGTTTATAATGTGAGTTTATTTATTTATTCCTCGGCATAAATCACCATGTTACCTAAGCACGAGCACACCTCCACAGAAGACCAGTTTATAAACTGTCATTGCTTTCCAGGACAGGCCATCAAAAGACCTGATTTAGTAGATGAGCATGTCACGGGCTTTGAATACCCACAGACATTTGTATTCTGAAGAGGACTCCCACCCTGCCCCACCCTGCCTCCCAGGGCCCAGAGACAGTCCCTGGAGCTGCTGAAGCACCCCCTTAAGGCTGCCCCCTGCTCTCGGAGAGGACTCACATGCCTGCCAAATCTGCTCCTCTTCCCGACACCTCTTGTGTCAGTGTGCTATCGTTTTTCTCTCTTCCGGGCTCAGAAACTGTGATTCATTTTTTCCTCCCCCATTACCTCCCTCATCTTCCTATTTCTCCCATTGCTTCCCACCTGGCCTCTTTATCATCCCCCCAGGTTCAGGCCCTGCCTGGCCAAGAGCACCTCCGTGGCGTTTGGTCATGGTCGTATACAATACTTCGATGGCTTAGGTGACAGGCGGCTGTCTCTCCCTCATTCTCTCTGCTCATCTTTTCCAGCCGAAGGGGCTGCTTTGGGTTGATGTGAGGGGGTTGTGGTTGTTGGGGGAGATTGAATAGGCCCCCACTCCTACCTTGAGTATCCTGGAAATGAGTTCATTGATGCTGACTGAAAATGATACTTTCATGGGTGTCTTCAACAGCCCAGCCCTTTCCAGTCTTTTGAGTTTCACTCGCCCTCCACTGCACCCTAAACCGAGCTACTTGCTTAGAGTCTCAGAATTCCAGCCACGTCATTGAAACAGGTGGCAGAGCTCATTAGCATATTCATTCTCCCCCTGCAGCCGCCATGGCTTCCCATGGCTCCTCATGCACTAACCACTGCCCTGTCACCTTGACTGTGACATACTTCCCAGATGGCCCTTCTAAGCCTCTTCTTCACAGAGTGTGGCCCTGGTACAAAACATTAAGAATTAGAAAATTATAGGAGGTGAAACTGCATTGGTTTTTGTGTTGTGTGCATTACCTTTTTCTGGTATTTCACATTTTAGGAATCTGAAGCATTGTTCCTCAAAGCAATTAAAGCTCACCCAAATACTGCAAGTTACCATGGCAATTTGGGTAAGGAAATTTTTTTATTTGCATCATATTGAAACTTTATGTAATTTTAATTACATGAGTGTATTTCTGTAAAAAGGATATTAAGAGAGTAGTGTTTCTTTTTGTTTGTTTGTTTTTCTTTCTTTTTTTTAATCCTCACTGGAGGACATTTTTCCATTTATCTTCAGATAGAATGGGAGGGAGGGTAGAGGAGAGAGAGAAACATCTATGTGAGAGAGACCCACCGATTGGTTGCCTCCTGCATGACTCCAACAAGGGCTGGGGACCGAACTGTAACCAAGGTACATGCCCTTGACCGGAATCGAGCCCAAGACTCGTCGGTCCACAGGCCGACACTCTTTTTTTTTTTTTTTTTTATCCTCACCTGAGGACATTTTTCCAATTTTTGTTCAGGTAGAGTGGGAGGGAGAGAGAGGAACAGAGAGAGAGAGAGACACATCGACGTGAAAGGAACACATCGAGTGGCTGCCACCCGCATGACCAACCAGGGCCGGGGACAAACTGCAACCGAGGTACGTGCCCTTAGCGGGAACCGAACCCGGGTCTCTCAGGACCGCAGGCCGATGCTCTAACCGCTGAGCCAAACCGGCCAGGGCTACAGGCCGACACTCTTAACTGCTGAGCCAAACCAGCCTGGGCGTAGTAGTGTTTTTCAAATCTATCCTGTGTTGTCCTTTACAATCGGGTTTCAAAATGTGGTATTTTAAAAAGAAGTGATTACACTAAAAGGATAGCTGAATAATAGTCATAGTTACAAATCTTAATTATATGACAAGAACCGCCCCCAAAATCATCCAGTCTGATGATAAAACTCAGATTTTCGCCCTAGCCAGTATGGCTTAGCGGTTACAGTGTCTGCCTGTGGAAAAAAGGGTCTCGGGTTCGATTCTGGTCAAGAGTACATGACTGACTGTAGGTTCGATCCCCAGCCCTTCAGGAGGCAACCAGTTGATGTGTTTCTTTCACCTCTCTCTCTCTCTCTCCCCCTCTCTCTGTCCCCCCTCCCTCTCTCCCTCCCCCCTTCTCCTCCTCCCTTCCTCTCTCTAGAAAAAAACAACCACTACTACTCAGATTTTCTTTTTTGTGTGACGGATCCAGAGGATGTTAAACTGAGATGTGCTGCTGAAATCTGCTAACTTACATCCTTTCCTGGCTTCCATAGTCGACCTCCCGTTCTAGCCTGGTCTTCTCTGCTTTACGTTCTCCTGTGTCTTAGCTGAAAATGCATTTACCGAGATTTGTTCCCTAGAATTTCTTTCATCCATTACACATCTCAATAACTAAGATTTTTAGAGCACAGTATGTTGATGTTTAGAATGTTTAGTCATGTGACTGTTTTTTCACCAAATCTGTTCCCTGCAGACTCTGTAGTATCTCATTGCAAAAGTCATGACACGTTAATAGTTTCTCTTCTGCCCATCTAGAAAGGTAGTATTACTTACACAATCTTTTTAATCATCAGAGGCGTGCCATTTTGATAATTAGATTTATTTTACCTATCATTCTGTGGTCAGATCTTGATGTGAGAGCCCTTATTTTCAGCTGGCAACGAACAAGTTGCTATTTTGCCAAAAGGTATAAGGGAATCTTTACGTAAACAGCTGGACCTCTACATAGTCAGGGCTCTAAGCAGTGAGGGAGCCCAGCCCTGTTCAGTGTAGCTTCCTGGAAAGTTCATGGCTGGATTGAGAAACTCTGTCTACTCTTCCTTTTAATTGTTTATGTAATAATATTGGTAAAGGGATATGGGTTGTGCGTGCCTCGTGATACGAAGAACCCCAGGACTAACTGGGGGTGTTTAAACAGACAGTCACAAGGGAGTGTGATTGCAATAAATAAAGTTTGTCGTACAAACAATATTATTTTAAACAACGGTTTTTGAAAATAGTTACAGGGTTTCTTTAATATTTCTCTGTGCAAGTGGTTGGGAACACTGCAAGTTATTCAGAAGCATTCCCAATGAAATTCATCTCTTGCTGTTTCAGCTGTGCTTTATCATCGTTGGGGACATCTAGACTTGGCCAAAAAACACTATGAAATCTCCCTGCAGCTTGACCCCACTGCACCAGGAACTAAGGAGAATTATGGTCTCCTAAGACGAAAGCTGGAACAAATGCATAAGAAAGGCGTCTGATCTTCCGTTTTGTGTGTGTGTGTGTATGCATGAGGCATATCACTAATATTATGTGGATACGTTGAAACATTTAAAAGTCTTATGTGTTTACTTTATTGGGTTTTTTTTCCCTGTGAAAACAAAGACTTGCGAAAAGATTATAGCACCAGCAATATACTCTTGAATGCTTGATGTGGTTTTTGCATTGAAGTTGTATTTTTTCAGATCACTCAAATATAAATTCCGAAATTCCCAGAATGAAGTCCTTTTTAATTAAAAAGAAAAAAATTATCTCAAGCAACTTACAGTAGAATTAACTGCATTTGGGATGTGAACCGTGTTGTGTAAAGTAGCATTATTAAACATCAACTGTGAACAGGAAACAACAAGCTGACTCCTACAATTTATATAAATATCGAACGTGTCTGTATATTAGGCTTTTTATTTAATGACAACAAAGGGTAAATTAAGATTTTTTTTGTTTTTAAAACCTTTTTTTAAACAATATACTATGAACTTTGTTTGTAAGGAAATCTATTTATTTGTATTTTTGTGTTTTGAACAGGGCAAATAATTGAATGAAAAATGAAAATGTTAACATCTAGTATATTTATATACTTTTTCCCCCAGAGGAAGAAGTTCACTCCTGCATTATTTTTTGGATTCTCCAACTCGTGTTCTTTCTTAACATAGGAAATTACGTAGCATTCTACATAAACTGTTACTATTAATAGAAAATGCTTTAGGCAGAAGCAGGCAGTCTGATGTCTTTATTTGTTATATCCAGTATTAAGAGGGCTAAACATCTATGTAAGTTGCTTTTTTATGTTTTTAACTGTAAGGAAGTCTTCCATCTGGCTTAATGGAACCACAGTCATCACGATATCCAGAGAGTGCAAGGTGTATTTTTTCTCAAAAGAAGCCAGATTTGGGGAGTTTGTGTTATTTTTAAGAACTGGATTATTTTTTCTATTTTATTTGATGAGACTAATCATTTGTTTTGTTTTGTTCTTCTATATATGTTGTTGACCTAATGATTTATGCAATCTCTGTGATTTCTTACGCAGTAAAATTATTATACAAACTGGTACAAAAATGTCATATTGTCTTTTTAATAGATGGTTTTCAAGTTAGTGAACTTTGTGTCCCCTTTTTCCTCAAAATGAAATCAAAGTGACCAATTCATCCTGTCTAGTATGTGGCTTCTGTTTGGCTTTAGGGACCATTTAACAGAATGGTACTCTAGAGTTACCCAGGTTCAGAGGATGGGGTGAATGGATCCCACATTGAGATGAATTTGATGCTCTACACGCTTTTGAGGGGTGGGGCATATCTACATAGATTTGTAAATCAGTAATTGTAACTTAAGATGGTTCAGTTACATCAAAAAAGAAAGTGCTGGTGATTGACATACATCGGAAAAGAAAGTGCTGTTTCAAACATTTCTTAAATGGTCCCAAAATAACAGTAACAATTTATAGATCTCTTAGGGCAGGAGGTGTCTTATTGTTATTTAGGTTCCTATAATACTTAGCTTGGCAAATAATAGGCACACTATATGCTTGTTGAGTTTTTTTTTTTTAAAGCAAATTTCTTTAAAACAGTACCTGTCTTTTGAGGTTAAAGAAAAAATATTTCTTGTAAAAGCCCCTCTAGGATTCTTTCTCCCCTCCTCCCCCCCCCCCCCCCCCGCCCCCAGTACTAAAACTTTAGTGTCAAATCAAGATGGGCACATCTGGGACCCCTTTCTACTGAACGAGACCTCATAAGCTTTCGCCACTTTGTCTCCCAGGATTTCCATTGCAGCTGTCTTCTTTCCAGAGAAAACAGTCATTAGTTGGATTGATATTTCAGGAAGTCTTTTAACTCTGCAGGTTTTGGAAGTGCACCATGCTAGCTCTCTTTTTTCCCTTCTTTTTTCACCTTAGAGTAGCACCCTCTTCATCGTAGGGGTTTGGGTACGGGGTGTCAAATCAAGCATGGGGGGAGTTGCCAGTTGGGGAAATCTGAGATTCCTAATCATCGTCCTTCACCTCCCTGATAGTGAGCATCATGAAACCCAGAAGGCAGTCTGGGGTGGTTTCTTGTTTATTTAATGTGTTGCAGCTATAATTCTTCAGTGTTTTAATGCAGTGTTACATTTATTTCTTAATGCATTTTGTATCTTGGGACCCATTATCGATTTCCCCTGCTTGACCAAGTAGACAGTACTGAACTGCGGCAATAGTATCATAGCTCCCCATTTCCCTTTTCATCCTCCTTGGGTGAGATCCACCCCTAAATTTCCACACAAGTATCTGTCTCTCTGATTAGTGTGCTGCCTCGCTCGGTGGCCTGCCTCTTTTAAACAGAGTACAGGTTTTCAAAGCCATAGTCCATCATGACCCCCCCAATCCTACTACATTTTAGACTCATGTCAGTAATCTGAGACAATTTCTCCTTTTATATCATTTTTTTATTTGGAGATCACTGTAGATTTCACATGCAGTTTTAAGAAATATACCCTATATCCAGTTTCCCCACTTGTAACATCTGGCATAACTATAGTCCATTGTCATAACCAGGACACTGACATTGGTGCATCCACAAACCTCATTTACATGTCACCATCTTACGTGAACTCATTTGCATGTTTGCTCTGCAGTTTTTATCACCACAGTCAAGATACAGAACAGTTCCCTCATAAGGATCCCTCAGACTCCTCTTTGGTTGTTACTTTTTTCAAAATATTTTCTTGAGCACTGACTGTACTAGCCGTGTGCTAGCTGCTGGAGATAAAACAGGAAATGAAAACCGATGGGATTCCTGCCCTTGGGGAGCTTACAGTTCCGGTTACCTCAGCCTTATTTATTTGGGTTAGGCATGCTGGTGTAGACATCTGGGACTAAGCGTTACCAGCCCCCTTTCCAGGGGACTTCTTGGGGAGTCGCTTATTCGCGCCTTTTACATTTGCCAGCTGTCCAAGTGTCACAGGTTCTCAGGGCATTTCTTTCCTTCTGTGTTGGACATTCTCCCTCAGTTGGTGAATCTTTTTTTTTTTTTCCTGGAGGCAATGAAACAGAATCAAGGCAAATTTTGTCTACTTCCTAAGAACAGATGTTGGTTCAGCTGCCTTTGCCTTCCTTGGACTGCTTATTGATGGTAAAGCTTTGCCAGGCATTGGGGGAAATGAGTTCTGCTGAGACAGGAACTCCATTGAAGGGTCACCCATATTGCACCTAGAGGGAAACCAGGATGCACTTACCGTATTGACCCAAATAGAAGGATCTCAGCTGAGTAACCCTGGTGTTCAGTAAAGTGAGACATTTAATATTACTTGAAATATTCATTAATAAATACCAAATATAATTGTTGACTATTAAAGCCTCATTTTAAAATGCCATGAAGTTTTGTCTTAAATGGCCTCTCCCACCTCAAAATTCTACCAAGAAGATATTAATTTTGGTGCTGGCCTCTTTTAGGATAATGTTCCTTACAAAATGCTCATCAGAGCTGCTCTCTGTTCAAAGCAGAGGGAGCAAAGGTCCCACGTGGGAGAGTTTGGTTGCAGTGAAGCAGATAAGGAAAGAATGGTGGAGACAGGAGCCGAGAGAAGGCTATCAAATGTCATGGATCCTCACATGTTCTTTCACATTGCAATCTTCTCTTTAAACTTATAAGAAGTACAGTTTATATTTACATTGGCTTTTTATGAGTAATAGAATTCGGGAGGAGAGAGACTTCACCTTCTACTTAGCAAATTTCTGCATTATTTGAAATAATTTTTCTTTCTAAATAAAGGAACATGTGACATCACAGAGAAATCTGTATTTAAGAGAGCCAGGGATGTGTTTGCTATGAAGCTGTGATAAGGTGCCCTGGTGGCAAAGAAATACCATAAGGGAAACTCAGGTAACCAAAGGTGTTTGCTAAATTGTTTTGCCCAACAGACAAGAGAGATCGATGCTGGGGAAACTCGGGCCCCAGAGCAGTGCTGAGTGAAAAGAACTGGGGAGGCAGCATTTTTCAGATTATTGGCCGAACTACTGACGTGCAATACAGACTCTTTTCTGAAGCATGCCTTTAATGCTTAGTAAATTCTGTATCCTGTGTGACTCCCTCTTGGTGGTTGTCTGGAAATAGCTGGCATTGTCTGGAAATAACTGGCATTTGGGTGCACAAAGCTTGAGTGTGCAAGGAAACTATGTTACAACTGGGTTTGAATCCTGTTGTTCCATTTACCAGTTGTATGAATTTAGGCAAGTATAGTGGGTTGAATAGTGTCCCCCAAAATTCATGTCTACCTAGAACTTCAGAATGTGACTATATTTGGAAATAGGGTCTTTACAGATACAATTAGTTAAGGGTCTAGAGAGGAAATCATACTAGATTTAGGATGGGCCCTAAATCCAATGACTGTTGTCTCATAAAAAAAAAAAAAGGTGTGGACATAGAAAGACACAGAGAAAAGAAGGCAATGGGCAGGTAGAGGCAAAGATTGGACTAAGGCTGCCACAAGGCAAAAAACACCAGGAACCACCAAAAATGGAAAGAGACCAGGAAGGATCCTCCTTTAGAGCTTTCAGAGGGAGGTAGTCCTGCCCTGACCTTGATTTTGGACTTTTGACCTCTAGAGCAACATTTCTATTTGAAGTCATCCAGTTTATAGTAATTTATGGCAGAGCCTAAGAAATTAATACAGCAAGTATCTCAACTTCCTCATCTATGAAACAGGTTGTAATATGACCCTTTGCACAGGATTATTGGGAAGTTTAAATGAGAAAAGTTATATAAAGCCCTACACCAGTGCTTAGCACATAATAGTATTCAATAAAACATATAACCCTCACTTTTCATGAGATTTTTATCCTGTAATTATATGACCCAGAAACAACCTCAGATTTAAATTGTTATAATTTATTATAATTGTTATAATTAGTTAAGCAAGTAGTTCATTTTTAATTTTTTTTTAATTTTTTTAAATTTATTGATTTTTAGGGAGAGAGGAAGGGCGAGGAGAAGAGAGATAGAAACATTGATGAGAGAAAACATCGATTGGCCGCCTCCTTCATGCCCCCCACTAGGGATGGGGCCCACAACCTGGGCATGTGCCCTGACCAGGAATCAAACTGGTGATCTTTTGGTGCATGGATTGACGCCCAACCACTGAGCCACACTAGCCAGGCTAAGCAAGTACTTTAAAACTGTTAAACTGTTTATCAAAACTGGCTTGAGCCCTGCCGGTGTGGCTCAGTGGTTGAGCATCGACCCATGCACTAGGAGGTTGCCAGTTCGGTTCCCGGTCAGGGCACATGCCCAGGTGGTGGGCCAAGTCCCCAGTGGGGGGCATGCAGGGGGCGGCCAATCGATGTTTCTAACTCTCTCTCTCAAATCAATAAAGAAAAAAAATTTAAAACAAACAAAAGACTGGCCTGAACATCCTGCATCCTGCATTTCTTACCATTTATTTTTAAATATGTGGCTTTTTTTTTAAAAAAGCTTTCTGCTTCCTACTTGTGATAAGTGTTGAGAAAATGTTTTCCCTGTAGATTTAAATCAAATCTTTATTCATTATTTATTTTTTTATTTTTTTATCCTCACCCGAGGACATTTTTTTCCATTTTTTGTTCAGATAGAGTGGGAGGGAGAGAGAGGGGGAGAGAGAGAGAGAGAGAGAGAGACATTGACGTGAAAGGGACACATCGAGTGGCTGCCATCTGCATGACCAACCAGGGCCGGGGACAAACTGCAACCAAGGTACATGCCCTTAGTGGAAACTGAACCCAGGTCTCTCAGGACCGCAGGCCGGCGCTCTAACCGCTGAGCCAAACCAGCCAGGGCTTTATTCATTATTTGAAACCAGTTTTGTCTCAGCAGTTACATGTTGATAGAATTTATTTGGATGAATTGACTTGAGATTTGTCTTGAGGAATACCAAGACTGCTCATTTCTAGAACTTGCTGATAAAGTATATGGATGATAGCTTTTATAGTTCTGGTCTACAGAGTCTGCAGACATCAGCAAACAAGGTGATAAGGTGGAAAGAACAGAGACCAGGAGTGTGAGATTTATCCTAGGGCCAACCTCACAGGCATAAGTCATTTTTTTAAAGCTTCAACAATTGAATTAAATATACTTCCAATCCTGCCTTTAGTTACCAGGAACCTGAGATGAGTCAATTACTGTATGCCTCAGTTGCTTCTAATAAAAAAAATGGTTTTGGTTGCCCTGACCAGTGTTGCTCAGTGGTTAGGGTGTCAGCCCACACACCAAAGGGTCACAGGTTTGATTCCTGGTCAAGGGCATGTATCTGGGTTGCAGGTTCGCTCCCCAGCCCCAGTCGGGGTACGTGTGGAAGGAAACCAATCGATATCTCTCACATCATTGTTTCTCTCCCCCTTCCTCCATTCCAAGCTCTCTAAAACTCAATGGAAAAAATATCCTCTGACATAAAAAAGTGAACTGCTTTGGATGCTTATATAAATCCTCATTTAAAAAATCTGTTGTGAAATGTAAGAATGTTTAAAATTCCAACTTTTGTGTAAATAAAATAGTTTGAACGTTTCTAGTCCTGATATGGCCTAATAAGGTAAAGTACCTCAGACTGAAAAGGTAAAACTCTGCTCTGCCATTCATCAGGGTGAAACAGCACAGAACAGGAGTTGAGCAGGAAAGCACAATTCTCCCACAGACACACTGAAGTAATAATGGGTCAACCCCTTCTAGAGGGTGAGTACTGCTTTCTCACTCACTGAGAAACCCTGCTCTGTAAAAGTGCTGACTATCAGAAACCTTGCTGTTTGAAATCAACAGTAAGAATGCAGCATCCCTTCTGCCTGGATGGTGCAAGTCACTTTGACACAAACAAGCAAGCTTGGTTTCCAGCTCAGATATAGAGCTTCATGTAGAGGCTTCTGGACATACCTGTCCATATCCATCATAACTTTTAGTCTCCAAGGACAGGACACAGGGTCCTTGGTCCATCCTGCAGTCCAGACCTGATGTTGACCCTTTGCACACAGCCCTCTTTTGCCTCAAGCCTTTAAAACACTCTTTCCTTAAAATTCCACCTAACCCCCTCCCCTCCTCCCCCAAATCTCTGAACTTCATCTGTGTTTGGTGAGGCATCTCAGCGTCTCTCTGATGTGCAGCCTCCTCCATTGCAACAAGCTAAAAAATATTTTTCCAATGATAGTTTTGTGCTAGAGGTCCCTGATTGGGCTAAGACAGGACATGTGCTAATCATATGACCTTGGTCAAGACATCTAACCTCTTTACCTCATTTGTAAAGTGGAGGAAATTCTCTACCTGTCCTTACAACGTGGGAGTGAGGATCACGTGATCATGTATATAAAAGCTCTTCATGGACAGAACTACATGTATAGGGTTATTTGTTAGAACTAGCAAATCTAAAAGAAATTATTAGTCCAGATGACATACATTTCAGCATATATTACCCAGCTTCCTTATTTTAACCCTCATGTTAAAGCTCAGGTTTGAGGTTCAGCTGGATATGGGTTCAAATCTTGACACTCTTGATTAATGACAGCATGCCTTTGAGTGAGTTATTGAGCCCCTTGGAGCCATTTCGTATGTAGAATGGGAGTGATAATAGATGCTTCATGCTACTGTTCAAAGGATAAAATGAAAAAAGAGTACTGTGCCAAGGCACGTAAGAACATTTCATGTGTATTAATTTCCTACATTGACAGGTCACAGGAATCAAGCTATATTTCACTTTGTAATGTCTACATTTCCAGGCACCAGGTAAGCATTATTTCCTTTAAAAAGTTACTGTTTGAAGAGCAGGACCGAATACCTTGATCCTAGTTTTAGGAAGAACAGTAGCAGCAATGTTATAGGGTTAGTTTGGTTTCTGGCCCCTTTGCAATGTAATTGGCTTTGTTCACGGTGGATAGCGTATTTGGCTGGTTAGATTACTTTTTCTGGGAGTTCTTACAATTATGTTACTGTTCATGATTAAGCATTTACAGTATTCACCAAAGCTAATGAAATAATCTCATAGAGCACTTCACTAGAGTCTTTGCTTGTTATTCCTAAATTTACAGCAGATGGGCAAGAATAACATAGATCCTCTCAACTGCAATTGCTTGGAAAATTCCACAGATGTTTTAGAAGATACACTGCATATCTTTTGTAGAGAAAAGGTTGGTGCCTTAATTTTAAATATCTGACAGCAGTGCACATCATCTTTAAAACATTATTTCCAGAGATATTAGATTGAATTTAATGTGAATGAACTTAACTTCACGAGGTTGATTTTGTCTGTTCATTAATTTCTTTGCCATGGAAATTGCTTAGCAGTGAGACTTGTTGTATTAAGTAAAATAACTTGACAGAATTAAAAAAAAGAAGAAGAAGAAGAAAAGAAAAAATAACCCTGCTGCTTTCAAATTGAACAACAATTTTTTAGAGCTAGAGTTAGAAATGGAAGCAAGGAATCCAATTATTTGCAGAATATATATTTTTTCTACTTTTTGCACACATATTTTCTAAATTAGCCTAGTTAATGGATGCTATTTTTAACTGTAAAGCCTTTTTGTTGGGCTTATATTGATTTGCATAGGATAAATGATCAAAAAGTAAACTTCAATTAAGTAAATATTATCGAATACCCAGTCTGTGCATCATGGTGGAAAGTGCTGAAAACTCATAAAGAATACAGTTCTGCCCTTGTGAAATTCAGTCCAGTAAGTAGACAGTCACATAAATCAACTATTACAGAATGGGGAGGTAGGGATTAGAACAGGGGCTGGAGCAAAAGAATATAGGGCAGGGTAGACAAACCTTCTGTGAAAGGGCAAATAGTAAACATTTTAGACTTTGTGGCCTTCGTGGTCTCTGTGGAAACCATAGACAATACATAAATGAATAAGCACGACTGTGTTTTCAGTAAAACATTTATGGACACGGAAGTTTGAAAAGCATATAATTTGCATGTGTCATAAAGTATTATTTTTTATTTTTATTTTATTCAAGCACTTGAAAATGTAAATCTCATTATCAGCTCATGGGCCACACAAAAATAAGTGGTAGGTTGAATTTACTAGAATAATTTAATAATATTTCAGTATATTTTATAGTGTTATTTAGTTAGACCTCAAGCTATTTATATAGTATCTTTGTTCTATTTCTTTTATTTTTTATTAATTTATTTTTGTTACAGATGTTTCTCCTTTTTCCCCATTGACAGCTTCCTCCCCATCCCCCCGCCCCGTACCCAGCTTGGTTGTTCATGTCCATCAGTTATACGTACATGCATATAAGTTCTGTGGTTTATGTTCTGTTTTTTAGTTCACATTATAATTATAGTTTCAAGAGATCCAGAAGATATTTTCCCATCTACTGGGTGGTATTTTCCATGCTGAAGTTGTGGGGGAGGGTTAACAAGGAGATGAGTCTGGCCTCTTGCATAATACTCAGTAACAGTGTACAGGGTGTAGCAAAAGTACATTTACAATTGTTTGTATGGAAAATAATGCAATAATAAATTAATAATACACGAATAAACTCTGTTTCATGTACTCACAACTGTAAACCTACTTTTGCCCCACCCTGTATTTAGTCAAATATAAATTAGGCATCTACCTTAGGACACCAAAGTCTGGAAAACAGAGCTTGGCAAATACCTGCTCGGATTTAGACAACAAAAAATGGCCAAACTGGATAATTCCAGTTAAAGACAATTTGCTAGCTTAAATTCTTTGAGTTGATAAAGGAAATGTTTGCTTAGTTTTGAACCCAGGCATAGTAATTTATCTACTGCAGAACCCTGAGCCTGTAGGATGTGAGAGATTGTAGATGGCAGAACAATGTACCACAGTGAGGAGGAAAAGGGCAGATGGTGGGCGGAACCCTATCAGAGAATGACTCACCTGTACCATCTGGATGAAACCTGACAGCCTCAGTAAATCAACTCAGTTCCTAACCCCACCAGATCAGTTGGCTCTCTTGGGCTCTTGTGTAACCCACCAATCCTAAACTGACAAGCCAAGGACTCTTCTAAACTGACCGATCAGTTTGCTTTTTAATTTTTTTTTCTTAATTGATTTTTAGAGAGAGAGGAAGGGAAAGGGAGAGACAGAAACATCGATGGGAGAGAGAACAGCAATTGGCCACCTCCTGCATGCCCCCCATTGGGGGTTTGGCCCACAACGTGGACATGTGCCCTGATCAGAAATCGAACGGGTAACCTCTTGGTGCATGGGTAGATGCTCAACCACTGAGCCACACCGGCCAAGCCGATCAGTTTTCTTGAGAAATTTTGTGCCTTTTGCCTTTTTTGAGGGTACTCCCCACCCCTGCCTTTGATGGGCAGCCATGTTTAAAGTGACCGTGCCCTTGTGTGTGCCCATACATGAGTAAATGTTGTGGAATCCAGATCCTAACTCCAGACTACCCGAACTAGAATCTGCAATTTAAAATTTTTGTTTTTCAATTACATTCAATATTATTTTGTGTTTAGAATCTGCATTTTTAAATAGGATCTGCAGTTGATTTACATAGACAATGCAGTTTGAGAGTAACTGGAGCAAATCTTTAATAAACCATGGTTCTCAAACTTGAATGTACATCCAAAGCACGCATTAAAATGCACATATTGCCCTGGCTGGTTGCTCAGTGGTTAGAGCACTGGCCCCAGGACCCAAGGGCCTTGGGTTTGATTCCAGTCAAGGGCACATACTTGGGTTGCAGGTTCGAACCCCAGCCCTGGTCAGAGTCATGCGAGAGGAAATCACTCGATGTATCTCTCCCACATTGATGTTTCTCTTTCTCTCTCTCCCTCCCTTCCACTCTCTCTAAATATCAATTGAAAAAATTCTTGGGTGAGGATTAACAAACAAACAAACAAAAGTATACATCTCTGGGCCCTACCCTCAGAGTTGCTGATTTCAGAAGGTCTGGGGTATAGTCTGACATTTGGGGTTTCTATGTTCAATGGCCGAAGCTATTGGTCTGGGACCACATTCTGAAAACCACTACTTTGAACTATCCGTCTATGAATTATTATTATTTTTTATTAATTAATTTTTGTTACAGATGTTTCTCCTTTTTCCCCCACTGATTCCCCCTCCCCCTCCCTCCCTGCCCTTTCCCCAGTTTGTTGTCCATGTCCACTGTTCATGCATACATGCATTATGAATTATTTTTTGACAGTTAAACTGAAGACTTCATTCCATAGAGGCTAGTCTGTGTTGGATCAGACTCTCCCAGCCTCGCCTGGCAGTAAATGCAACTTAACAATCATCTTGTCACCATCTTTAATTTTCCTTTCCCAGAGGAATCCTTTATTCATGTATATGCCTCACTTTCCTGTTGACATGATCTCCCTTCCTCATAAATAAACAAATAAGTAAAAACAAAATTATTCTTCCCTTAGAAAAAGGTAAGATGATTATTGCTACTCTTTAAAAATAGATGCTAGACAAGATTTTTTATATATTTCAATTTAATCATGAATTACCCAAGACAAGAAAGAACTCTATGACAATATGACTTATGAATCTAATCTTTTATTTTTTTTACCTATTTATTTATTTTTGGAATTGTACATCTGTTCATAGCACAACCACATCAGCATTATTGCAAATGTTAGCATAAAAACCAGATTGTAACAAGATTTCAACCAGTCCACATACATGAGAAAGTGGAAGGGGTGGAAAATGATTAAGGGAGATTATTGCTAGTTCAGCAACTACTTATACATGTGTGTCTTTGACAGGGGACAGAAGTGGTCCCCTCCATCTCTGTGCCATTCCTGTCACCTGAGTCCCCAAGTAGTGTTGCTTAAACTCAGAATGAACAGTCTCTAGAGAAAAATTTTCCTTCAGCTTTTGGTCTCCGCTCATCTAATTTCTGGGCTCAGTTTAAGTCGGAGTCAAGGGAGAGACGGTAAGCCATTTTTTACATCGTCTCCTACAACCACAGTTCTATTTAAAAAGGGAGAATTGGTGATATGTGGCACTATCAAGACTACACGATGATCTGTATCCAGTATGGTGTCAGGCTGAGTGAGCGTGGATGGTCCAGTGTGAGGCTTTCATGATGTGTCCTATGGTATGCAGCCCCAGGTGTGGGCTCATTCCCAAGGGTGTGTGTGCGTGCGTGTGTGTGTGCCCGTGCGCCTGATATGGTGCATCCCCAGGTGCCTCCGGGTCTAACGTGGAGGCGAGGCTCATGAGCGCCCAGGTGCGCCGAGCTAAAGCATACCCGCCTGCGGCGAGGAGCCGCAGGACAGCGCGGCCCTGGGGCACTGGGCCCACAGCTAGGCGCCTGGTCAGAGCGGGCTGGTCCCGCGTCCCGCCTCCAGGGGGCGCCGCCGGGGGCGGCCTCCCGGGGCGGCAGTAGCAGTCTCCGCCCGAGATTTCCGCTCTGCCCCCGGCTCTCCCGACGGCGCCGAGCTCTGCGGCAGGTGAGGCGTTGGGCTCGGGCCGAGCCGGGGACCGGGAGCTGCCCCGCCTTTTCTGCGCGGCTGCCCCGGGGACCCCAAGGACTCGGGCCGTCTGTCCCTGCGCGGCGCGTGGCTCGGGGCTGAGTCCGGGTGCGGGGAGGAGGAGCGGGAGGAGCCGGGCTGGGAACGGGCGCGGCGGCCTCCGGGACGTTGAACGCCTTCCCACGTTGCTCCGCTCGGCCCGGCGGACACTGCCCCGCGGGCCGCAGCACCGAGGGCTGCCGGCAGGTGCGCGCTGCTTGTTCCTGCTAGCGCGGGGGAGGCTTCGAAGGTGGTTTGGAAAGGGTTTCTCAGTTGAATGAGGCTTAACACTTTTCAGAATTGTTTTGAATTTTAGAGATTCCTGTTTGTGAGGAGACCGAAAGCTCCAAAAGAAATCTAAAAACTTCTGGCTTTGCCAGTTTTTGAGCTTAGTTTTCTTTGGAGCCGTTGACACAACTGACATTTGGAGCAGTTTCTCTTACTGCCTTGATTACAAAATACGGTCATTGCTATTTCACTCTGTTGGCCAAAGATGACCCCACGACCGCTCTGGAAGCCCCACATAGGTGCGCGGCTTTTTGAACGGACCTTCTTGACGCCAAGCTTACTTTGTTAATACTGAAGTGATAAGAAAATTAATTGCAGCCATTTCTTTAAAAGCAGATGATTAATTTGGTACCTGTCCCAGGGAGAAATCATGTATTACAAACTAAGGGGTATCTCTAAATCAGTTGGATTGACCTGTACAAAGTTTAGGTCTTTTTTTTTTTTTTGGTATGTGCCCCTGGCGGGAACCGAACCGGGGAGTCTCTGGTCCGCAGGCGGATGGTCCAACTGCTGAGCCAAACTGGCCAGGGCTAAAGTGTAGGTCTTAATTGCTCACATACTTACGTAATTTTTCTTTAATTGAAGACTGTTTTTCCTCAGTCTCATATAATTTGCTGAAATGCTAATATAAAGAGCTCCTGCAGGTTGTCCTCGTTTTCCCCAAATGTCTTGTTTACTTGAACTGACTCCCAGGAGAAACTAGAAACTCCTAAGCAAACTACCTGGCAGAGAGCATTGTATTTCAGAAGCAGAGTTTGCAAGGTTACATTTTCCAGTTGGTGGATTTTTGTTCAGGAATATTTTGAACCTGTTGACCTTGCTAATGAAGGTCCTAACTATTAACACTGGTCCTAGAGAGGATGGTGGTTCATGCAGGCCTTAGATAACAGGCAGCAGAAGGTAGACTAGATCAGGGATAGAAACTGAAATGGTGGTTTGTTTTGTTTGTTTTGTTTTTTTCTATATATGTTATTTTGATTTTTTTTTTTTTAGAGAGAAAGGAAGGGAGAGAGAGAAAAAAATCAATGTGAAAGACTATACTTCCAGGGATCATTTCTATAGTTCAAAAAAATCAATGTGAGAGAAAAATAAGGATCAGCTGCCTCCTGCACACCCCAGCTGGGGATGGAGCCCGAACCCGGGCAGGTGCCCTGACCCAGAATCAAACCTGGATCTCTCTCTCAGGCCACAGGACAACACTCAGTCCACTGAGCCACACCGGCCAAGCAATAACTGATACTGTTTAAGTTTTAAAGTGATCTGCTCATTTTTCTCTTTATCTAGTAAGATCTCTTGAGCCCTGGCCGGTTTGATCAGCGGTTAGAGCATTGGCCTGCGGTCTGAAGAGACCCGGGTTAGGTTCCCGCTAAGGGCACGTACCTCGGTTTCAGTTTGTCCCTGGCCCTGGTTGGGTCGTGTGGGTGGCAACCACTCGATGTGTCCCTTTCACATTGATGTTTCTCTTTCTCTCTCTCTCTCCTTCCCACTCCATCTGAACAAAATATCAAAAAAAATGTCCTTGGGTGAGGATAAAAAAAAAAAAAAAATCTCTTGAAAGTTCCAACCTGTGTCAACTGTTCCAGGTGGAGTCAGTGAAAGACTTTGTACCCAGTTAGCCAGGGTGTGTAGGAGGGGGTAGGGCACCCTGCAGGCTGGCATGGTACAGGCAGCAGTGTTTGCAGAGGGACAGGTCTCAAGGAAATGTGATGACAAGAGGACAAAACCAAATGATCTTAGCAGTTTTCCCTAGAACATTCCTCAGCCAGGGGTAAACCTTAGTTATTAGAGATTTTATTAAGAGAGCATTGGTTAGCCCGGCCAGTGTGGCTCACTGCTTGAGCGTCAGCCCATGCACCAAGAGGTCGCTGGTTTGATTTCCCGTCAGGGCACATGCCCAGGTTGTGGGCCCAATCCCCAGTGGGGGGCATGCAGGAGGCGACCAGTCCATGTTCTCTCTCATGGATGTTTCTCTCTCAAATCAATAAAGAAAAACATATTTAAAAAATTTGTATAAAAAGACAGCATCAGTGCCCTGGCCAGTTTGGCTCAGTGGTTAGAGCGTCGGCCTGGTTAGAGCGTCGGCCTGCAGTCCAGAGAGACCGGGTTTGGTTCCCGCTAAGGGCACGTACCTCAGTTGCAGTTTGTCCCCGGCTCTGGTTGGGTTGTGTGGGTGGCAACCACTCGATGTGCCCCTTTCACATCGATGTTTCTCTCTCTCTCCCTCCCACTCTATCTGAACAAAAAAATGGAAGAATGTCCATTAGTGAGGATAAAAAATAAAATAAAAAAAGACAGCATTGGTTAAACATGACCAGCATCTTGCTTAACAGGTACAGTTGTCCTCACCACTTCGCGCTTCGACTTCCCTGAAGAGACAACTGTGTGTAAATAAAGAATCCTTCTTCGCGGAAATTCATCGTAGTTGAGTCTGGAACTGATTAACCACAGTAAACGAGGGCCGACTGTACTCATTCTTTAATTGAAGGTCTCCCTCTTGGTCAGTGAAACTGCTCAGAGCAAGAAAGCCTTGTTTTAGATTGGACCTGATAGCTGATAGGCAGAGCTTGCTCTGTGTAAGATGTTATACCTCTCCAGTGGGTTTACAGAAGAGAGCTGGTCACTACAAGTCTCATGGTTTGTATGGCATTATGAGGTGACAGACATGGTAAAGAGCTCAGGTGTGGAGAAGGGTGGAATGCATGCTAAATGGGCAGTCTGCTGTTGGAGCACAAAGATGAGTTCTCCCCAGAGGTGTTGGAGAAGGTCATGTTTGCAGTGGACCTTGAGCAGAGAGTAGAATTTTCATTGGCAGAAGAGTGTAATAGGGCAGTCCTGATGGTAGACACCATGAACAAAGATAAGTTTAAAATGTAACTATGTTCAGAGATATGGGAGCAAAAGATATGTTGAGGTTAGACTCAGTATAAGGAGGGGTGGGGTGGGGTGGGAGGGAGGCATCCCTGGAGAAAAAGGCTGTGTGGCCATAAACTTCTTTTTGATCAAGATTCTGATTTATTTTTCTTTTTTATTAAAGCAAACATAAAAGTGGAGGGAATGATATAATGAACTTTAATATATACATCAAATAGATTTAATAGTTTGTTCAAACAGTTTCTTTTTTGGCCATATCTGCTTCGACTTTTTGCTGTTGTTGCAGCAGTCTAACTTCCAGACAGCACAGTATTTCACCCCTAGATAGTGCAGTAGGCACCTCCAAAAAGGGGCATTTTCTTATATTACCATAATAGCATTGTCATCTCCTAATCAAATTGGCAATAATTCCCTGTCATTTTTTTTTTTTTTTAACTTTTTTTTTTTTTTTTTTTGGTATGTGCCCCTAGCCGCTAGGGCCTAGCAGGAACTGAACCCGGGACTCCATGGTCCTCAGGCCAACGCTCCAACCTCTGAGCCAAACCGGCCAGGGCTTCCCTGTCATTTTCTAAAACCCAGCCCACAGTCAGATTTCCTTGATTGCCTCAGAAACGCACATATTCTTACTGTTGGTCTGTGTGAATCAACAGTCCAAACATGGGCCAAACAGGGAGTCCTACAGATTATCTGTTGTCTTTTTCAATCCAGGATGGGGGTTTGGCAAACTTTCTCTAAAAAGGGCCAAGTGATGACTGACTCTCTTAGGTTTTGCAGGCCACATGTTCTCTGTTGCCACTACTCAACTGCCTTGCCCTGCAAAAGTAGCCGTAGACGATATGTAAATGAATCAGCGTGGCTGTGTTCCAATAAAATTTTGTTTTCACAGGTTTTTGTTTTAAACTCCACTGGTGGGCTGGGCCATGGTTTGCCGACCATTGTCTAAAGCAGTGATTTTCAACCCATAAGCAGTAAGAATTTTTAAAACATGCAATACCTGACTATTTAGTCAGCAGCACTGACCTCTTTTCCCTTAGATTGTCAAATAAAAAATGATAGTCAACACTGCTGTTTGGTGTGAATTAATCAAATTTATACTTATTTTTCTAGTCAGATTGGCAAAAATATATTATTTTTGGTGTGCCACAGAATTTTATTAACTAGTTTTGTGTGCCATGAAATTAATAAGATTGAAAATCACTGGTCTAACTTGGTACCTGTGAGTTTCTTTTTTTTTTTTTTTTTTTTTAATCTTCACCCGAGGATATTTTGCACTGATTTTTTTTTTTTAGAGAGAATGGAAGGGAGGGAGGGAGAGAGAGAGAGAAACATTGACGTGAGAGAGGCACATTGATTGGTTGTCTCCCACACACCTCCAACTGGGCTGGGGATCAAACTCACAACCCAGGCAGATGCCAAACTTTCCTTAATGCCAAAGATTTATTGCTGTCACTTGTTGTCTATAGATGCCTCACATTCTGAATTTATGCACCTTTTTGTGTAGTGTGGTTTAGCTTGCTCCTCTATCCCCTATATTTTCTGTTAGCTGGAAGTTAGATCTAAAGGCTTAAGTTTAAGTTTACCATTTTTGGCAGATGTGGTTCGAATTTTTTAAATATAAATTTATGACCTTAAAAGACTAGGACACCCTCATCCAGAAAACTCATTTTTCATGAAATAGTCTTTGCCTGGTGACTGAAAATACACTTATTCCTTTCTCATCTTATTTTCCTTGCTTGAGGGAAGGATATAGCTGCTTTTTTCTCAAGGAGGTTGAGAACTTTGAACCACTCTGCTAGATCAGCGGGAACTTTCCTTACTTCAAGGCATCCTCTGGCTGGCAGACCACATTTTCTCATTGAATGGAAGTACCTTTCTTCCTTGGGCCCAATCCAAGGCCCAAGATGCCGTCCAACAGGGGCTGGGTAATTTGGTTTTTAAGCCCCTTGTCATGTAAACAACTTCCTTCACCCACCATCCTCTCTTCTCATCCCCAGCAGGCCTGAGAACTGGAAACCGGGGTTTCTGGTTATGCTGTAAGGTGGAAGTATGTGTCCTGTTTGGAAGTGTTCTGAAGTCAAAATCTTTTCACTCTCAGACTTACTGTGGTGCTGGATTTCAGGGTCACACGGTTTTGAAGAAACAAGCTTACAGGTGAGAATTGTTTTTCCTCTGTTGTATAGTGTTTGTTGCTCCTAAATTCTAGAGTACCAGGGAAAGTGCATTGACAAATACTGTCAGGTGGCAGCTCTTGTCTTTTTGTCATTTAAGAACTGTTCATCTCTGTATCCACTTTTCCAGACAACACACCATTGAGTTGTGGTCTTTTTCTTACTGATTTGTAAGAATTCTTTGTATACTAAGAATGCTAGTCTTTTGTCATATAGTGTGTTACAACTTTTTCCCCATTTTTTTTTTCTTTTTTTTGTTTTCTTACGCTCTGCAGAAAATTTTAATTTTATATAGGGAAAAACATCAAATCTCTTTACAGTTTTTCTGCTTTATGTTTTGCTTAGGAAGATAATAACCATCTCAAGGTTTTTTGTTTTTTTTAAATTTGCGTTAACACAGATAAATGAACATGTGATGAGAGCTAAGAACATGTGATTCTGAAAAAGAATAATCTTGAAGGGGGCTATTTCTACTAGATAATATAATACTAAGTTGATTAAATATTAGCATTAAGATTGGCCCTATGTTGACAAGTTTAAGTTGGAGAATGGGTGTTTGGGAGATCATTATATCATTACTTTGTTTTTGTATGTTTTTTACTCATAATAAAGTTTTCTTTAAAAAAAGAATAGTGGGGGGAAAAAAACTGTCTTTGCCCCATTGGTTCATATTCAGCAACTATTATTGGTTTCTGTGCTAAACAGCAGAGGTTTTGTGTCCATAAATGCACAAGATCTTGGAACTTACGTTTCTCACTTAGGAGACAGATACTATCATGGTTAAGGGGACCAACTCCTTGGTCAGACTTCCTGGTTTTAAATCCTGGCTCTGCCATTTACTAGCAGGTGATTTTGAACTCTTTAAAATATGGGCATAACAATCATGTCTACCTGATAAGGTCGTTGGGAGAACTGAATGAGAAAACCCATGAAAAATTCTTTACGTGTCACTTAGTATATACTCAATACATGTAAACTAAAAAAAGAGAATAATTGCAAATAGCAAGGACTAAGGTAGAGAGGTGTTGGTGGTGTTAAGTGAATATATGTAGTAGGGGTCATGACCTCACATGGACTGCTTTTGGAGATTTGGAGGATTGCATTTTTTAATGAAATGCAAGTACCCTTCGTTGGGGACAGGAGAGAAAGGGCAAAGGCTAAGGCCTAACAACTGGGAGAAGGTTCCTAAGTGCTGCTGGATTTCATTAACTGAAATGAAGGCATCAGCAGGGCTGTGTCTTTACGTGGAGGCCCTAGAGGAGAATGCTTTCTTGAGTTTTCATCCCACATTTCTTGGCTCATTGGCCCTTTCCCTTTCCTTGAAAGATAGCCACATTTCATCCCTTTGACCCTTCCAACACCATCACAGCTCTCTCTCTACCCCAAGCCAGGAAAGCTGCTCTACTCTTAAGGACTCATGTGATTAGATTGGGCCCATTTGGATAATCCAGGATCATTTCTGCATCTTAAGGCCATTAACTTGAAATCACATCTGAAAAGTCCCATGTGCCATGCATGGTAACATGTTCACAAGTTCTGGGGATTAGGCCATGAGCATTTTATAATCCAATAGCTGCTACAAGGTCAGGGCAGCTCTCCAGACATTTGGGCAGTCCGATGCATTACTACCTGGTGCTCATAATTCTCAGAGCTTGTTTCCATTGCTCTTCCACACTGAGGCCATGGCTCTGCTCGAGACTGTTCTGGACTTTGCTCTAGACTCTGTTCTGGACTCTGCTCTAGACTCTATGGGCCCCTCCTTCCTCAGCATTAGTAAGAGAGACTTCTGAGTGACAGGAGTCATTGACTCTATGTGTGAAATGTCACCCATTCTTTAGAGCTCAACTGATGGGCTGTCAAAAACCTATTTTGATTCACTCCTTTGCCCTCCTCCACTCCATAGGTCACATCTACCTGCACCCTGATAGGACTTTTACTGCTGCAGTTATTTTAACTTTTAGTTTTTTCTATTATTTTTACCGGTGTAATTGTTTCTGTACTCTAGCCTTAAACAGTGTTGGACTACTTTAAACAAAAATTATACTAAAATTTTTAGTATTTTCTCATCTAATAATGCTGATTATTTGAGAAACAAGAATTCCTCATTTTGATTCCCCAGTAGTGTCTTCCATGTAATAGGCAGCCAGTCAGAGAGAGTTCATTTCTAGTTACTTGGGAGTGTTTTTATAGAACTCTGACATTTTGAGTTATGCCAGAGTAAATTGGAGAGATACTTCTCCTATTGTGCTGTACCCTTGTCCATTTGTTCAGACTGGTATGTCTGCTTTTTCGCTTTTTAAGCGTTTGTCTCTTCCTGTTGTTGTCATCTGTACTTGGGAGCACACAGCAAAGTTAGGGAAAATTATTAAGATTTCTGCATCACATGATGGTTTTACGAATTTACAAGCATTAAATGAGATTTGAAAAGCATTCTTTAAGCCCATTATTTTTTAGTAGACTCACGACTGCCTGCTTTGAATTACTCTTTCTCCCTTGATTTGATTTTCTGTAAAGTTAGATGCAGATTATAAAAGTCTAATGAAAACCATGAGAGGGGATTAGTATATCTTATGAATGAATAAAGAACAGTTAAGTGGCATTCTTGGGAGTATTAATGAAGACAGAATTGCTGTTTTTTTCTCTCTCTCAGCATTTGATTATAAACACTTGCAACCATATTTAAAGTAGAGTACAGTGAACCCTCATCCACCTGCATGGCGTCAGAAACCCACACACCATTCTGGCTTCGCCGTACTTCTTCTGTTTGCCCTTCTCCCCCTTCCTGCAACTCTTTTTTCTTTTTTTAGTTTTTGTTTGTTTGCTTACTTCTGGAGAATTTTGAAGTGAATACCAGAAATCATATCATTCTACTCTTAAATATTTTCATGTGAATTTTGTTTACAAGTTTAGTTTTTACATAACTACAATCTTACCTAATAAGGAACAAAATATCCTTTATATCATCTAATACTGTTTTCAGATTTACCCAGTTGTCTAAAAAACTCTGTGGTTTGTTCAAATCAGGATGAAAACAAAGCCCATTCATTGTGTTTGATTATACATTTCTTAAATGTCTTTTAATAATAGTAGATACCTTTACCTTTTATTTTTAACCTAGTATTTTAGAGTAGTTGCATGCTATCATTCTTTCATTGTTATTATTTGAATTTACATAAAGTAAAATTGACCTTTTTTTCTGTGTGTGTCCTCCTTACTTGACATTTTTGCATTTATCTTCAGATAAAGTAGGAGGGAGAGAGGGAGGAAGAGAGAGAGAAACATCCATGTGAGAGAGACACATTGAGAGGTTACCACCCACACAACCCCAACCGGGGTCGGGGACAACCTGCAACCGGGGTATGGGCCCTTAGTGGGAACCAAACCTGGGACTCTCTGGTCTATGGACTGATGCTCTATCCACTGAGCAAAACTGGCCAGGGCAAAAAAAATGACCTTTTTAGTCATATAATCCTATGAGTTTTAAAGCTGATTTACTCATGTAACCATCATCACAGTCCTGATACAGAGCAACTCCATCACCAAAAGAAACCCAGAAAACAAAACATAACAAGTTCTCCTTCATTCTCTCTCCTTACAGTCAAACCCTCATTCTACCCCTAATTCTTGACCACCATTGACCTAGTTCCATCTTCATAAGTTTTGCTGTTTCCAGAATGTCATATAAATGAAATTATATAGTGTGGAACCTTTGAGACTGGCTTTTTTCACTCAGACGACATCTTTGAGATTCATTCATGTGTGTATCCTTTCTTATTCCCAAATGGTATTTCATCTTAAATATGTACCACAGTTTGTGTATCCAGTCACTGTTGAAAGACTTTTGAATTCTTTACAGTTTTTGGCTATTATGAATAGATCTGCTATAAAATTTGTTTATAAGTTTTTATTTGATCAAAAGTTTTCATCTTTCTCGGACAGAACCCAGGAGTGGGATAGCTGGGTCATATGGTAAATGTCTGTTTCACTTTATAAGAAACTGCCAAAATTTTTTCCAGAGTGGCTGTACCCTGTCATTTGTAACCCCACTAGCAATGCTTGAGAGTTCCAGTTGCTCCATATCCTTGTCAGCACTTGATAGTGTCAGTTTTTTTTTATTTGAGCCATCTGAATAGGTATGTTGTTTTTATTTTTAATGATATGATTTCTGTTTTTTTAGTATTATAAAAATTATTTCTAACAATTCTTGAATAAATTACTGAATTAAGCTTATTTTATATACCTATTATAAAAGTAAATATTTCTAGTTTTCTGGTAATAGTCTACATTTAAGTATAGTAAATATTCTGTATTGGAAAAGTAATTAAAATTGGAATATGTAGATAGGAGTCTTTCTTAAATCTCATCAGTTGATACATTATATATATGGCAAAGGATTACAGAATAGTATCTGAGTACATGATGCATTTTGCAGTAATTGATTCATTATATGCTTCTTGTGCATGTCTCATTCTTATTTTTCCATTAGTAACCAATAGTGCCATGATTGCTTTGGCCATCAGTTTTATGCTAGATTAGATTAATTGGTGAATCATTAGTTACAGGAGAATAAATGGATGTAAGCAGAGAATAATTTCTTTGAATGCCTTTTAATTATAGTGAACACTGTTTAAGTTTTAAAATGGACTGCTCCCATGTATCTGAGGCAGCAGTAAAACCTTGAATAATTTAGGGACCATGGTCATTGGTCACTATTGCTTGAAAGTATGAAGTTGGCTACTGGATTAAATACCGAAACAGCTCTGCTAATGGCATCCCTCACACCTCTCATTAGTTGGAACTCTGAAAATCTCACAGTGCACAAGGTCATTACAATGGGAGGATCTGTCTTTAAATTCAAGTTTTGCCCACTAGCTGCTATAGTTTGAGGTCCCGGTTGGTAATATTACATTTAAAAACAGAGTGGAAATTACTGTCATGTAATTGGAAGAATGGTGTCCATTTAGGTTTTGTTTTGTGACTAGACCCTCTCTGTTTTTCACTTGTGAAAAGTTGCTGGAGGGTTAAACCTGCTGAGAGACCTTCCTTGGTAACCCAGGGGCATTAGAGAGAAACACTGATCTTGACACAGAAAGGAAGACAGAGGACAAATTGCCAGATGGGCTTCAGGTTGTGGTCTGAAGCCTCACAGGCCAAGTACTAGGAAAATTTGTTTCCAAATGTAAAGAAATGGGATAGGTTTCTGTGGTTGTCATTTTTGGTATAAAACTAACATTAATTAATCTTTATATCAATTAGGATTGATTATAATAAATAAAAAATAGTGAAGGATTAGAAAGAATGTTACCTCCATTGCACCCAAGTATTTTTGTTTACAAAGTAATGGATATCCTTTAAACTTTATGCTTATTGACATTAATAGTCTTATAAATGTGCATAAATATTTTGGGGATAGGAGGAAAAGATAATAGAAATGTATTGGGGCCTTAAATCCAGGGTTTTAGAATACCAGACTGACACACCTGCTTCCCCCTGGTGGCAGCATATTAAACAGTGCAGTTCAGAGACGAGGAATTCTAGAGTTAAGTCCATTTATTAAGAGGATAGAGGGCCCTGGCTGGTTTGTATCAGCGGTTAGAGCGTCGGCCTGCGGTCCAGAGAGACCCGGGTTTGGTTACCGCTAGGGGTGCGTACCTCGGTTGCAGTTTGTCCCCAGCCCAGGGCCCTGGTTGGGTTGTGCAGGAAGCAACCACTCAATGTGTCCCTTTCACGTCGATGTTTCTCTCCCCCCCCCCCCCCCTACTCTATCTGAACAAAAAAATGGGAAAATGTCCTCGGGTGAGGTTAAAAAAATTAAAAAGGATAGAGGGAGTCTGGAGACAGTTTCTCTTTCCAGTTCTCATAATGACTTAACTGTATTATCTTAAGCAAATAATTTCATGTTTTAAAGTCTATATTTCACTTTCTTCACCTATAAAGTGTAATTTGTAAAGTTCTTTCCAGCTTTAATGTCTTATAATTTTCCAATGGTAATAACAAATATTATATAGCAAAAGATGTAAAGTTCCATGTTTTCTTTCAGCAGATGAATCCTAACAAGTCCCAGAATTTTATTCAAGAAAGCAGTATTTGTCTTTTTGTGACTGGCTTATTTCAAGCAACGTAATGCCCCCAAGGCTCATCTGTGTTGTAGCATATCAGAATTTCTTTCCTTTTTAAGACTGAATATTGTATATAGATACATTTTGTTTATCCAACACTTGGGCTGCTTCCACCTCTTTGTTATTGTGAATAATGCTGCAATGAACTGTGGGTGTGCTACATCATCTTTAGTGTATTGTGTTTACTAATGAACACATTAAGGTGCATACAACTTTTCATGTGCAGAAATGTTAAACTTTAATATAAGGAACACAATTTAACCATACTAGATAGGATATGGCATTTTGTATGGATGAGTAAATTTATTTATTTATTTATTTACTTTATTTTTGTTACAGATGTTTCTCCTTTTTCCTCCTCTGATATCCCCCTACCCCGCCCTCCCCATCCTGTCCCCAGCTTTGTTATCCATGTTCATTGTTCATGCATACATGCATATAAGTTCTGCGGTTTATCTCCCCCCCACACCCCTTCTTCAGGGGATTGTCAATCTATACCCCACGTCCACATCTCTGGGACTACCCCATTCATCAGACTGTTATGTTCATTATATTCCACAAATAAGTGAGATCATATGATACTTGTCTTTCTCTGTTCGGCTTGTTTCGTTTAGGATAATACTTTCCTGGTCCCTCCATGTTGTCTCAAAGGATAAGAGATCTTTCTTTCTTACAGCTGCATAGTACTTCATTGTGTATATGTGCCACAACTTTTTTATCCATTCATCTACTGAAGGACATTTGGGCTGTTTCCAGATCTTAACTATTGTAAATAGTGCTGCTACGAACATGGGGGTATATATATTCTTTCTGACTGGTGTTTCTGGCTTCTTAGGGTCTATTCCTAGAAGTGGGATCATTGGGTCAAATGGCAGTTCAATTTTTAATTTTTTGAGGTAACATCAGTGTTTTCCACAGTGGCTGCACCAGTCTGCATTCTCATCAGCAGTGTACTAGAGTCCCCTTTTCTCCACACCCTTGCCAACACTTGTTCTTTGATGATTTGTTGATGGTGGTTATTCTGACAGGTGTGAGGTGATACCTCTGTTGTTTTAATTTGCATCTCTCTGATGATTAGTGATGTTGAGCATTTCTTCATATGTCTCTTAGCCATTTGTATGTCCTGTTTGGAGAGGTGTCTATTTAGTTCCTCGGCCCATTTTTTAATTGGGTTCTTTGTCTCCCTTTTGTTGAGTTGTATGAGCACTCTCTCTATATATATATTGGAAATTAACCCCTTATCTGATATATCACTGGCAGTTATGCTCTCCCATACAGTGGGTTGCCTTTCCATTTTGATGATTGTATCTTTTCCTGTGCAAAAGTGTTTTACTTTGATGTAGTCCCATGTGTTCATTTTCTCCTTTGTTTCTGTTGCCTTAGGAGATGTATCAGTGAAAATTCTGCCGCATATAATGTTTGAAATTTTGTTGCCTACATTTTCTTCTAGGATTTTTATGGATTCATGAGTCACATTTAAGTATTTTATCCATTTTGAGTTTATTCTTGTGTATGGTGTAAGTTGATGGTCTAGTTTCATTTTTTTGCATGTAGCTGTCCAATTTTCCCAACACCGTTTATTAAAGAGGCTGTCTTTACTCCACTGTATGCGCTTGCCACTTTTGTCAAATATTAATTGAGCATGTTGTCTTGGGTCTATTTCTGTGTTCTCTATTCTGTCCCATTGATCTATGTGCTTGTTCTTGTGCCAGTACCAGGCTGTTTTGATTGCAGTGCCTTTGTAGTATAACCTGAAATATGGTAATGTGATCCCTCTAACTTTGTCCTTCTTTTCTAAAATTGCTGTAGCTATTCGGGGTCTTTTTGGTTCCATATGAACTTTTGAAGTATTTGTTCTAATTCTGTGAAATATGTCATTGGTATTTTGATGGAGATTGCACTGAATCTATAGATTGCTTTGGGTAGTATGGACATTTTCATTATGTTAATTCTTCTAATCCATGAACAAGGTATGTGCCTCCACTTTTTTATATCTTCCTCTGTTTTTTCAATGACCTGTAGTTTTCTGTGAATAGGTCCTTTATTTCTTTGGTTAAGTTTATTCCTAGGTATCTTAATTCTTTTGCCACCATGATAAATGGGACTGTTTTTTTAGTTTCTCTTTCTGTGAGTTTATTATTGGTGTATAAGAATGCTGTCGTTTTCTTGACGTTAATTTTGTATCCTGCTACTTTGCCAAATTCATTTATTAAGTTTAGTAGATTTTTGATGGAGTTTTGGGGGTTTTCTACATATAATATCATGTCATCTGCAAATTATGACAGTTTCACTTCCTCCTTTCCAATTTGGATCCCTTTTAGTTTTTCTTCATGTCTGATTGCTGTGTCTAAGACTTCGCGTACTATGTTAAATAAGAGTGGCAAAAGTGGGCATCCTTGTCTTGTTCCTGTTCTTAAGGGAAATGCTTTTAGTTTTTGCCCATTGAGTATGATGTTGGCTGTAGGTCTTTCATATATGGCCTTCATTATGTTGAGATATGATCCCTCTATTCCCAAATTGCTGAGCGTTTTTATCAGAAATGGGTGCTGGATATTGTTGAAATGCTTTTCAGTGTCTATTGATATGATCATATGATTTTTATCTTTTATTTTGTTTGTGTGGTGTATCACATTTATTGATTTGTGAATATTGTACCAGCCTTGCATCCCTGGGATGAATCCCACTTTGTCATGGTGAATAATTTTTTTGATGTATTGCTGGATCCGATTTGCTAGTATTTTGTTCAGGATTTTGGCATCTATATTCATCAGGGATATTGGCCTGTAGTGTTCTTTCTTAGTAGTGTCTTTTTCTGGTTTTGGAATTAGAATTATGCTGGCCTTATAAAACAAGTTTGGAAGGCTTCCTTCTTCCTGATTTTTTTAAAATAGTTTGAGGAGAACGGGTATTAGTTCTTTGAATGTTCGGTAAAATCTCCGTGAAGCCATCCAGGCCTGGGCTTTTGATTGCTGGGAGAGTATTGATTACATCTTCAATTCTTTTTGTTGTTATTGGTCTGTTCAAGTTTTCTGTCTCTTCCCGGTTCAGTTCTAGGAGACTATGTGTTTCTAGAAATTTGTCCATTTTGCTTAGATTGTTGAATTTGTTGCCATATAATTGTTCATAATATTTGTTAACAATCCTTTGTATTTCTGTGGTGTCCGTTTTTATTTCTCCTCTTTCATTTCTGATTTTGTGTATTTGGGTTCTCTCTCTTTGTTTCTTGGTGAGTCTAGCTAAGGGTCCATCAATCTTGTTTATCTTTTCGAAAAACCAGCTCTTTGTTTCATTGATACTTTGGATTGTTTTTTGGTCTCCATGTCATTTATTTCTGCTCTGATCTTTATTATTCCTTCCTTCTACTTGCTCTGAGGTTTTCTTTTTGTTTGCTTTCTAGTTCTTTAAGTTGTGAGGTTAGATAGTCTATTAGAAATGTTTCTTGAGATAGGCCTGTAGTGCTATGAACTTCCCTCTCACAATTGCTTTTGCTGCATCCCATAGATTTTGTGTTATTGTGTGTGCATTTTCATTGGTTTCCAGGAAGTTTTTAATTTCTTCCTTAATCTCCATGGTAACCTATTCATTGTTCAATAACATGCTATTTAGCGTCCATGTTTTCAAATGTCTTTGCATGTTCTTGTTGCAGTTGATTTCTAGTTTTATGCCATTGTGATCTGAGAAGATGTTTGATATGATTTCAATTTTCTTGAACTTGTAGAGACTTAGTTTGTGCCCTAACATGTGGTCTGTCTTTGAGAATGTCCCATGTACACTTGAGAAGAATGTGAATTTTGCAGTATTGGGGTGTAATTCTCTGTAGATATCTATTAAATCCATTTGATCTAGCACTTCATTTGGAGTCTGTGTTTCCTTGTTAATTTTTTGTCTAGGTGATCTATCCAGTGATGTCAGTGGGGTGTTGAAGTCCCCTGCTATGATTGTATTGCTGTTGATTTCCTCTTTGAAGTCCTCCAGAAGATTCTTAATATATATTGGTGCTCCTATATTGGGTGCATATGTGTTTATCAAGGTTATATCTTCCTGTTGGATAGAACCTTTCAATATTATGTAGTGGCCTTCTTTGTCTCTAGTTATGGCCTTCATTTTGAAATCTACTTCATCAGATATGAGTATTGCTACCCCAGCTTTTTTTGCTTTTCGTTTCCTTGAAAGATTTTTTTCATCCCTTCACTTTCAACCTATATGAGTCTTTTGTTGTGAGGTGGGTCTCTTGTAAACAACATATATGTGAGTCATGCTTTCTTATCCAGTCAGCTACTCTGTGTCTTTTTATCGGAGCATTGAAACCATTCACTTTTAAAGTGATAATTGATATGTACTTATTTATTCCAATTTCTGTTTAGTGTGGTTATATTTTTCTTCCTATTTCTTCTACTAATTACAGCAGTCCTTTTAGCATATCTTGCAGTGCTGGTTTGGTGTTAATATATTCCCTCAGCCTTTTTTTGTCTGGGAAGCTCTTTATTTGACCTTCTATTTTGAAGGATAGCTTTGCTGGATAGCCTAGTCTTGGATTCAGATACTTGTTTTTCATGACCTTAATTATTTCATGCCACTCCCTTCTGGCCTGTAGTGTTTCTGTTGAGAAGTCAGCTGAGAGCCTTATGGGGTTTCCTTTGTAGGTAACCTGTTGCTTATCTCTTGCTGCCTTTAGGATTCTCTCTTTGTTTTTAATTTTTTGGCATTTTAATTACTATGTGTCTTGGTGTGGGCCTATTTGGGTTCTTACTTGGGGCTCTCTGTGCTTCTTGAACTTGATGCCTTCTTACTTCATCATGTTAGGAAAGTTTTCTGTCACTATTTCTTCAAATATATTCTCTAACCCTTGCCCATTTTCTTCCTCTTCGGGGACTCCTGTGATGCGAATGTTATTAAGTTTCCAGTTGTCCCACAGTTCTCTGAAGCTGTCTTCCTGTTTTTTAAACGTTTTTTTCCTTTTGTTTTTCTGATTGATTGATTTTTTCTACCCTGTCTTCTAATTCACTTATCTGGTCCTCAGCTTCCTCTACTCTGCTGGTTAGTCCTTCCAATGTGTTCTTAATTTATGCTACGTCATTCTTCATTTCCACTTGGTTGGTTTTCAGTGTTTCTATATCTTTATTAATGGTGCTGATGTCCTTACTCATGCTGTCCTTACTCATGTTGAGCTTCCTCAAGATTATGGCTCTGAACTCTTCCTCTGATAATTTGCTTAGCTGCATTCCACTGATCTAATCTTTGACAGAGTTCTCTTGTTCTTTCATTTGGGATTTGTTTCTTTGTTTCACCATTTTGGCTATCTCAGTGTGTTTTGAAGCCTGCCAAATTTACCCTATGGGTGTTGGTGTTCTGCTATTTGTGGCTCCCTCTACTGGGTTTGTATGAGACTGGGTAGGCCCACGTTAAACACCACTGTCAGGTCTTACTTTCCTGGGTAGATTTGCAAGCCCAGGAAGTTCCAGTTATCCTCTAGCTTTTTGCCTGGAGGCTAGTAGTCTCATTTACTCAGGGCCTTGGAATGTAGCCCTGTTCTTCTGCATAAAAAGATTTCCAGAGGGTGGGATAGAGGCTGGTTGTTAATGAACCTCAATTTGCATTTCTTTGCCTCACCTGAAAAAGGCTGAATCTCTGAGGGAGGGGCTGCTGCTTTTCCCCACAGCTCTGGGAAGGAGCACACTGGCCACCTCCTTTGTGGCTGCAACTCAGCAAAAACTCTGAGTGCCTTCCAAATCCCAGGTGTCCCCACAGAATTCCAGCCCAGTCTGCCCTCCCTCTGCCAGAGCCCCAGTTGAGTGACTGTGGCTATTTTAGTGCTCTGTCCCGGCTCTCTGCACTGTGGAGCAGGCTTGGTCTTTATTCCCCAAGGGCACTGCTCACAGCTAAGACTGCTGCTGTCCTTGGGCTCCCCGCCACCCACTCTCTTGCACCTCCACAGATCCTACCACTGTCCCTGGTTATATGGTCCTGTCCCGCTGCTTTTCTTTTGTTTTTTTTTTCCCGAAGATTTGTCTTTATTTTAGTTGTAATTCCTGTTTGGTCCTGGGAGATCATCTGTGTAGCTTCCATTTACTCCGCCACCATTTTCACATCCCTGGATGAGTAAGTTTAAAAAGGACCAACATTTATTGGACACAAGCTATATGCCAGGTTTTTTTTTTTAATCCTCACCCGAGGACATTTTTGCATTTACCTTCAGATAGAGCAGGAGGGCGAAAGGAAAGAAGAAAGAGAGAGAAAAACGTCGACGTGAGAGACACACATGGAGTGGTTGCCATCCACATGACCCCAACCAAGGCCAGGGACAAACTGCTACCAATGTGCATGCCCTTAGCAGGAACCAAACCCAGGACTCTGGTTCGTGGGCCGACGTTCTAACCACTGAGCCAAACTGGCCAGGGTGCCGGGCATTTCTATATCTCTAATACATTCTTTTTTCCCTTATAATAATTCTGTGATTTACCCTTCTCTCAAAAGGGGATTCATATTTACTGAAATCACTGTGTGACAGAATTTTTATATACATTATCTCATGTAATCCTCATATAGCAATTATTGATATGGGCATTATTACCCTCAGGTGATGTAACTGAGGTTCGGAGAGATGAAATATCTTGAACAAGGTTACATAGCTAAAAGGTGGCAAGGTTTTACCTGACTGTGAAGTATGAACTGTACATCTAGTTCAGAAGTATGTGTTCTTCAGTCTACATCATGCTTTTCCCCATCTCCAATATCTGAAGGATATTGAAACAATATCAAGAAATTATACAGATACAGTAATTTATAAATAGAAAAACTTCTCCAATGTCTTTCTATTAAATAACAGCCCTTTGGGTTTTCCTTGCAGGGAAACAGCATTGATTTGGATAAATTCATATGAAGTATGTCAAGGCTTTCCTCCTGGGGGGTTTTGCAAAATTAGTCTCCCTACAACTTTCGAAAGAGTGTCTCTCATGTGCCAGTCCCTGTTTCTGAGGTTATCTTTCATTTCGTTATTATTTTCCCTTTCTTTCCTTTGGCTTGGCAGAGACCTGGGATCATTTTCACTGGTCTTTGCTCCCACCACTCTTGCATGGTGTGCTGTTTGGGGCTGGAGCTTTGATCTGCTCCCTGTAAGCTTTGGAGATGCTCATTGCAACATTTTCTCCCATGTGGATTTTAATATTAACAAAGAAGTAGTGATATATCATCTGAGCAGCCATTTAAGCTTCTTTAAGAGTTCCTGTAGCCCTGGCCAGTTTGGCTCAGCGGTTAGAGCGTCGGCCTGCGGTCCGGAGAGACCCGGGTTCAGTTCCCACTAAGGGCACGTACTTCGGTTGCAGTTTGTCCCCGGCCCTGGTTGGTCGTGCGGGTGGCAGCCACTCGATGTGTCCCTTCACATTGATGTTTCTCTCTCTCTCTCCCTCCCACTCTATCTGTACAAAAAATGGAAAAATATTCTCAGGTGAGGATAAAAAAAAAAAAAAAAAAAAAGAGTTCCTCTACACTTATGATGATTTACCTTGAGACTTTCTGAACCTAGTGATGGGTGAAGGTCAAGAATGCTTCCAGAGATTCATTCAGTAACCCCAAAAGCAGGACATTGACCAGTATATATAAAAGTGGGAGTGGCAGAAATTGTACTCACCCCCAAATATCCATTCTCTCCTTCACCCTCAGATACTGAGCCTCAGTTTTACTCAGAGTGACCATGGGCTTCAAGTTATGGTAAAGGAGAGGAAGCAGAAATGTGTGGGGCTTCTGGGAGGTTTGGCAAAGGAAGGAGCCTGAGTAGCTGGAAGTGTAGGGCTCTTATTCCTCATCCACCCTTTATCGACCCTACTCCTTTGCATGCAGACATTATGGCCAGCAGTCTTCTCTTATGAGGGGACCCTGAGTGTGGAAGCCACATGCTAGCAATGACACCAAGGAGCCTGTTGTGCTGGATTGCACTGGCGGCCACACTCTCATCCCTCTCCCATATGCGCGCACCTGTGCAGTGTGACTGCAGCTCCTCCCATGAACAGATGTAGTCTCTGTCTCCAACCCCTGAATCTGGTGTGGGGAGCCCTGGCCTGAGTGGAGTAGGTAGGAGGTCCTCTCAGAGGGTCCTCCCGATGTGGGATGTGAGAGCCCGAGCAGGGAGAAGAGAGCTTACATGTGGGAGAGAGGGTGGTGGCTGAGATTGGAAATTAAGTTTCATATGGAAGGACCGATCGGATAAAGACTGTACTACAGATAATATGAGCCAGGTTTCCCACTGTTGGAGACGGGAGTTAACAAATACAGAAATATAGAAAACTAGGATCAACCCTGTGGTGTGGCCTGGGTTAGGTGTATTGCTGTAAAGTCATGATTTTCAAAAACATATATTTAAATGTGTTTTGTGTATTTATGTATGTGTGTGTGTGTATATATATATGGATATACATGTAAAGTAAGTCCTCACTTCACATCATCAATAGGTTCTGTGATTTTAAGTGAAATGACATATAATGAACCGATTTTGCTATAGGTTAGTTGATATAAACAAGAATTAAGTTCCTGTGGCATCTCACCCTCATTATAATGAAACGATTGAACAAAACGACATTACTCGAGGGCCTGTAGTATGTATTTTGCTGAAGGAGCCTCCGGGCAGATAACACCCTGAGAACAATAAGCATACCTCCCACCAGACTGACTTCTAAATTCCATTTTCCACTAATAGGTGGAAACCAGGACTTGGAGAAGTGGCTGGTTCCAAGCCTGGGACATCTCATGCTTGAAAGCAAGGCAGTGCCCCAGAATGATGTGGACAGGTCATGGGCACAGAGGAGCTTGTTGAATTAGTCCATCTGTCCAAACTGAGGACAATTTGAGCTTCATATTAAATGATAGTATTTGATTCTAACTCACTGAATAAAACAGAAACCATAACTTCGTACACATACAAATAGATAAGTGGCAAGATTGATGGTGAATGATATTACCTAGTTTCAAAGTACAGTACCTCCTTAGGGGGGAGAATAAATTCACTGTGGAGCAGCCTGGCTGGTCAGTGCCTTCGTGAAGTGATCAGAGTGAAATCAGTAGTGGGACAAATTGAAGCCGTGTGCTAACCACTAGGACACCAGGAGAAGCGCACAGGGTCATTTCCAAGAGTTCTGCCAGAGAGGTGTGATCTGAATCTAACCATGGGGGGACATCGGAAAAAAAGAAGTTGAGGGACATTCAGCGAAATAAATGGCCTGAAATCTTTATTTCACCTGGAAACCTTGAAAGATGAGGAGGATTTGCCAGGCACCATGTTGAAGAATGAAGAGGATGAGGCTTAAAGGCACTGGCAGCCTTGTGAGCAAATAGTGGGGACAGAAGACACACCCACAGAAGAGTGTGAGGTGTGACCTAGAGGTGATGGGAGAGGAGGGGAGGGGGCTGGGTGGTGACTGGCCTTTGTGAGCAGCATGAAGGAACTTGACCCTTGAATTTTTTAATCTACAGTTGCATAACACATAACCCCCAACATTAGTGGCTGTATACAACCAGCATTATCCCGTAGTTGGGGTGGGTGAGACTCTGAGAGGTGCTTGGTTGAGTGGCTCTGGCTCAGGGTCTTTAACAAGGCTGCAGTCGGAGTGTTGGCCAGGACTGGGGTCGTCTCCAGGTTAACTTGGGGAGGATCTGGGCTCACTCACAGGACAGCCAGAAGGCCTGGGTCTTTTCTGGCTGTCTGCCAAGACCTCAGTTCCTCTCTCCATGGGAGGTTCCATAAGAGTCTCACAACATGGCAGCTGGCTTCCCAGAGGGCAAGGGATCTGAGAGGAGAGCACTGGAGAGCCCCAAGATGGAAGCCACATGGGAAGTGACATTTCTTCACTTCCTCTGTATACTGTTGAAACAGGTCACTAAACCCAGCCTTTGCACAAGGGGCAAGTATCACACAGGGACATGAATGCCAGGGGGCAGGATTGGCAGGCCATCCCAGAGGCTGCCCACCAGAGCCCCAGCAATGGGGAGGGGCACGGTCCAGCACACGTTTTTGGGGAGGGTGGGTGAGGGCAAGCCTAGAGGCAGTAAGACCATTTGGGAGCTGGTCATCCAAGATGTAATTATGGGTGAAGAAGGAGGGGGCCTTGTTATCAATGTAGGAACCTGCCTGGCAGTGGTCCAAGCAAGAAGAGGGACAGGAAAGGGCACCATGTGGTTTGAGTGCCTCCCAGGTTACACCTGTGCTCCCAGCCACTGGGAACTTCATCTTTAGCATCACATCTTATTTTAATTTTTCAATTTACTTTCTTTTTCTTTAATCTTAAAACAACACAAGTTTATTATCTTATGGTTCTAGAGGTCAAGGGTTCGGCAGTACAGTTTACTTTCAGTACCATTTTGTGTTGGTTTCAGATGTACAGCATAGTGGTTAGACAGTCATATACTTTACATGGTGTTCACCCTGATATTTCTAGTGCCCACCTGGCACCACACAGTTGACCGCTGTATTTTCAACTATGTTCTCTATGCTGTCACGCACATCTCCCTACCGCTGAAAGATCCACTGCTTTCTTACCACTTATCATTAAGCAAATCAGTTGGTTCATGGACTTAAGTGGCTAGAAATCAGTTTCTGTGAGAGGGTTTTTCTGGATCCCTTTGCTGCCTAAAAACAACTGAGAGCTATTAGGCGGTCATCTTGATTTAAAACAGCTTCTCAGGTTGTGAAACACTGGGGCTGTAATATTATTTTTTCAGTTTAATCTTATAAGTACTACCCTTGCTAGACGATCAGTAGATAAATGCACAAATGAAAGTTGATCAGTTTGTCAAGCAGGCTGAAGTGGACCAGGCTTCACAATTCTAACTAATCCCTCTTGCGAGTCAACACTGTGATCTCCAGTCATGATATCTGAAGGAATTTTTCTTTTCTTCCTGAAATCTCCCCTTTTTTGAAATCCAACATGAACACAATTACTTTAAAGAATGATGTTTTGCCCTAGCTGGTTTTGCTCGGTGGTCGAGCATTGGCCTGGACTGAAGGGTTTCAGGCTCAGTTTTGGTTAAGGGCACATGCTTGGGTTGCAGGTTTGTTCCCCGCCCGGGTCAGGGTCGTGCGGGAGGCACCCAATATGTCTCTCTGACATGGATGGATGTTTCTCTCTCTCTCCCTCCCTTCCACTCTATGTAAAAAAAAATCAATGGAAAAATATCCTCACCTGAGGATATTTTTTAAAAAATGATGTTTTCACAGATTTTGGATTTTTAATTTCAGGCATGTCATTAGCGAGCCAATCTAAACTAGATCAACTGTGAATTTTGGGAGTAGACATACACATGCCATGGATAGAGGGTCAAAAGGTTAGGGCGGTGGAGATGAACAAGCCATCACTTGTGAACTATTGTATGTAAAGAAGAAGGTATTTCAGATTTATTTCACTCCAGTCTTTTTCTTACATCATTTTTAAAATTTTTCTTATTTTCATTGATTTTAGAGAGAGAGGAAGAGAGAAAGAGAGAGAGATAGAAATATTGATGAGAGAGAACATAGATTGGCCACCTCCTACATGCCCCCCACTGGGGATCAGGCCCACAACCTGGGCACGTGCCCTGACCAGGAATCGAATCGATGACCTCTTGGTGCATGGGTCGATGCTCAACCACTGAGCCACACTGGCTGGGCTACATCATTATGTTCAAAATTAAAAACAGACATAACAACCATCTTTTAAACCTGTGTGATTTCTGAGGATAGCAACTGCCTGAGGGTGTAGTCAAATCATGCTTCTGAAAGGTGTGTCCTGGGCCATGGGGTGTATCTCCCCATGAAGACCCAGCTTCTATCGAGTTGGCGTATACCCAGCATGGAGCATCTGCAGCCTTGTGCTGTGTTATGCTGGTGACACCAGGTGTTGAAAGTAAAAAATGTAATTTATTCCACATGTTTAAAATGGTTATTCTTGTTGCTTAATATTTATGCTTAGGCTGAACCTTGAATCACAAGAGAATAACAGTGTAATGCTCTTAGAAAATTTGTATTCAGTGATGTTGTTTAGGGAACAGTCTCATAGTTATATAAAATAATTGGGAAATTTAAAGGACTAATATGTACTTGGAAAGGGCCTCCTTTAGTTATCCTAAGATTTTTTTGGTATTATCTTTGTTTTTAGGTATTTTGGTTTTCTTTTTGTATAACTTGGATACTTAAAGTATTTTTTTTAAATAAGATTGTATGCATGTTAAATCTTTATTATTTGGAAATTTTGCTTTTCTAGGTAGTTGAAATTAACATATAGATGAAGATTAAGCAAAAACATTTTCTACAGAATCTTGTGAACATGTAAAAACCTTCCCTGTTTTTACAGTGTGCAGAGCATAGTGAACCCTCTTTAATCCAAAAGTTAGTAATTTTTCAGTAGCACCTGTGTAGAACTGAAAGGCCTTATTCACAATAGGCAAGACATGGGAACAGTTTGTGTCTGTCAACAGATGAATAAGTAAAGTGTGTGTGTGTGTGTGTACATATATATAAATATCCCACTATATACTTATAAATAATACTTTTTCTCTATATATAATATTTCACAAGCGATGACCATTATATAATATATAGATATATAAAACATAATGGATATATGTTGATGGAAATGTATATAAATATTACTCAGCCATAAAAGGAAGGAAATCCTGCCATTTGCAGCAACATGGATGAACCTGGAGGACATTATGCAAAGTAAAATAAACCAGACATAGAAAGACAAATAGAGCAGGAACTTGGATGTTAGTCATTTCATTATAACCATGAGAAAAAATTGGATTCCCAACCAGGGCCATTGTCTGTGTGGGTTTCTCTGGGTAATCCGGTTTCTTCCCGCATCCCAAAGATGTGCATGTGAGGTGAACTGGTGTGTCTTCACTGTCCCAGTCTGAGAGCGTGTGTGTGAATGTGCCCGACGCGGAAGGGTGTCCTGACCAGGGGTGTTCCTGCCCTGTGCCCTAAGCTGCCAGGATGGGCTCCACTCACCTGTGACCCTGAAGTGGAATGAGTGAGTTGGAAAAGAATTGTCTTACTTATTTTTATTCATCTTTCTTAAATCATGAATAGGTCACATTTATTTAAGTGTTTTATATTAGAAGTGTTTTGAGTCTTTAGAAGTTTGGTAATGTTTTCGTGACTATCAATATGCTGTAGGAACTTAACCCTTGTTTATATCAATTGGCCTATGGCAGCAATTTTCAACGGGCGTGCCACAAGAGTTTCTGAAACATGCAGTTCCTGACTATTTAGTCAGGGGCACTGACCTCTTTTTCCTTAGATTGTCAAATAAAAAAGTGACAACAGCCAACACAATAGCCATCCAGTGTGAATGAATCAAAGTTGTACGTATCTTTTTTGGTCAGATCAGCAAAGAATGTATTTTTTGGTGTGCTGTAGAATTTTAGTAATTAGTTTGTGTGCCATGAGATGAAAAGGGTTGAAAATCACTGGCCTGTTATAAAATTGGTTTCATTACCTGTCATTTCACCTAAAGTTGCAGTTTCCAAGAACCTGTCAATGATTTAAGTGAGGACTTACTGTGCGGTATAATATCACTTAATAAGTGCAATCTAAGAAAGAGGTGGAATAGTGATGGCCGGGGGCAGGGGAACGGGGAATGTTGGTGAAAGGGGACAGCATTTCAGTCATAACATAAGGAAGTCCTGGGGATGTAGTGTACAGACAGATGGTGACTGCAGTTAATAATACTGTATTCTTAAAATGTGCTGAGAGTGCATCTTAAGCATTCATACCGCACAAATACGTGTTCACACTAAAGGTAACAAGGTGAGGCAATGGACGTGTTAACTTGATTGTAGTAATTATTTTACAGTGTATATACTCATCAAATCATTACATTGTACACCTTAAATATATGCGATTTTTATTTGTCTGTTATACCTCAATAAAGCTGGGAAAGAAAAACTGAAAGGCCGTTCCATAAACAGGAAGCACTTGCTAGGAGGTCACTGGTTTCCCAAAAGGTTAATCGTCAGTATCACCTAGGGAGCTTTTTAAAATGTTGTAGGTTTTTATAAGTCCAGGTTTCTGTCCCCTAACTTCAGACTTACAAAATTAATCTCCCTAAGGAAGGGGAGGCTCAGGATTTAAAATGTTCAAATTTCTCCTGTGTTTCAGGAGCTCATCTGGGTTTGGGAAGCCCCAGCTGCACGATCCAGTCCACTCTGTGGCCTGAACAGATGGCCCCAGGCTCCCCATCCACCCCAGTTCCTGCACCTTCCTACCTGTGTGCCCCAGCTCCCACCCACTTCCTGCCTGGAAGCCATCCCTCCTACCCTCTTCCTCCTTCTCTTCAGAATGGCCTTTACCTTTCCCTCCAGGGTCAGTTCAGGGTCCAAATCACACACAAGCAGGATTCATCTCTGCCTTTCCTGTTCTTCATGACATTGGCTGTACAAGCACCTTTACTTGGTCACTGAACACAGCATATTATAATAGTATATTTTATCTGTGTCTTTAAGAAAACAAACAACCTTATTGTTGAAAGTATTACCGATGTCTCCCTATTTCCCCCACATTGGCCCCCTCCTCCCTGCTCCTGTGTCCACTGGTTATGCATATAGGCATAATAGTTCTTTGGTTTATCTCTTCCCAACCCCAACCCCCTTCCCCCGCCTTCCCTTTGAGGTTCGTCAGTCTAACAACCAATTTGCACTTTTTAATTCCTTTACCTTTTTCACCTCTCACCCCCAACCTTCTCCTATCTGGCAACCATCAAACAGTTCTCTGTATCTATGACTCTGTTTCTGTTCTGCTAGTTCATTTCGTTTATAGATTCAATTGTTGATAAATATGTATTTATTGCCATTTTATTGTTCATATTTTTTTATCATCTTCAAGAAGATGCTTCAACATTTTATGTAATACTGGTTTGGTGGTGGTGAACTTCTTTACCTTTTTCTTGTCTGGGAAATTCTTTTTTTTTTTTTAATATTTTTTCATTATTGATTTTAGAGAGTGAGGAAGGGAGAGGGAGAGAGAGATAGAAACATCGGTGAGAGAGAACATTGATTGGCCGCCTCCTGCATGCCCCCCTCTGGGGATTGGGCCCATAACCTGGGCATGTGCCCTGACTAGAAATCAAACCAGCAACCTCTCAGTGCATGGGTCGACATTCAACCAGTGAGCCACACCAGCTGGGCTGGGAAATTCTTTATATCTTCATCAATTCTAAATGATAGCCTTGCAGGATAGAGCAATATTTATTGTAGGTCCTTGCTTTTCATCACTTTGAATATTTCTTGCCACTCCCTTCTGGCCTGCAAAGTTTCTTTTGAGAAATCAGCTGACAGTCTTATGGGAACTCCCTTATAGGTAACTAACTGCTTTTCTCTTGCTGCTTTTAAGATTTTCTTTGTCTTGAACCTTTCGCATTTTGATTATGATGTGTCTTGATGTGGACTTCTTTGGGTTCATCTTACTCAGGACTGTCTGTGCTTCCTGGACTTACATGTCGGTTTCCTTCAAGTTAGGGAAGTTTTCTGTCATTAGTTTTTCAAATAGGTTTTCAATTTCTTGCTCTCTCTCTTCTCCTTCTGGCACCACCTCCATGATGCAAATATTGGTACACTTGAAGTTGTCCCAGAGGCTCCTTACACTGTCCTCATTTTTTTTGGATTCTTTTTTCTTTTTGCTGCTGTGATTGGATGGTTTTTGCCTCCTTATATTCCAAATCAATAGTTTGCTTCTCAGCTTCACTTACTCTACTATTGATTCCCTGCAAATTATGCTTTATTTCAGTTAGTGCATCCTTCATTTCCGACTGGCCCTTTTTTATGCTCTTGAGATCCTTACTAAGTTCCTTGAGCATCCTTATAACCAGTGTTTTGAACTCTGCTTATCTCCATTTCCTGGAGTTTTGTTCTGTTCTTTTATTTTAGACCTGTGTCTTTGTCACCTCATTTTGGCTGCCTCCCGGTGTGTGTTTGTACATATTAGGTAGAGTCCCTGTGTCTCCTAAGCTTCATAGGGTGGCCAGCTGTAGGGTCCAGTGGCACAGCCTCCCTGATCATCCCAACTGGGCCCTCAAGGTATACCCCTAGTGTGAACTGTACACCCTTCTGTTGTAATTGAGTCTTGATTGCTGTTGGCACGTCAGTGAGAGGGATTTACTCAGGCTGATCAGCTGCAATGTCTGGCTATGCCCACTGACCACTGACATCTGCCTGCCTTGGAGGATCAGCTGTGCAGAACAAAACTTACTTCAGCAGGGCTCTGGTACCCACTGAGTCCACTCCTTGAGTGTGTCACTTGTGAAGGTGGTTGGGTGGTGGTGCTTCAGTGTGGTGTGAAACTGTCCACTAGGTGTGCTGGCTCTGGAGCAGGGTCAGCCACTGCCCGTGTTCTATCCAGAGCCACCTGGCATAAGCTACAAAGTGATATACAGATGACTGCTTCTTGTACTAGGTTCGGAGGTACCCAGGCAAAGCCAACCTGTGAACCAAGGCTGGTTGCTTCTAGTGCCAGGCCTGGGGCCACTTAGGGAGATGTATGGGGCTCGCTGAGGCCAGATGCTGTTTGTTTGAGAGAATTTAGGCAAACCTGAAGCAGGATCCAAGACAGGCCAATCCTATGGTAAAACCACTGGAAACAGCTTGGGTGTGCCCAAAAGTTGGGTGGGGCAGGGCCTCAGGGAATCACCAGGGTGGGCCAAACAGTTTGAGTCAGGTTGCTGGAGTCCCAGATATGGCTGCTGTCTGCTGCCCCAGGGAAGGGCTTACCAAGATTTACGAAAAGAACAGTGGTCTCTGCCAGCACGTCTGTCCAGGAGAAAGCTGCCCTGCAGCTCTTGCCCCATGCCAAACAACTCGGTTCTTCCCCATATGTCTCTGGTGCCTTTCAAGCTGCCTCCCCCATGCTGGAACCTGGAGGGTGCGAGTCCAAGTAATTCCATGCTCTGGCCCTTTAAGAAGAATTGCTTGGGACTCTAGAAGCCTCAGCCTCAATTCCCGCTGGTTTTTACAGCCAGAAGTGATGGGGACTTCTCTTCCTGGCACTGGAACCCTGAGGGCTTCTGGTGTGGGTAGGGGTCCTCGCTCCTCAGGGAGGACCTTCCCAGCCGAGGTGTCCTGATTTTTATCTGCCACGTGTGGATGTGGGACCAGCCGTCTGCACCTCTGCCCCTCCTACCAGTCTCGATGTGGCTTCTTTAATATTGTAGTTGTAGGACTTCCATTCAGCTCCATTCATTTCAGGGTGATCTGAATGTTGGTCTGCAGTTTAGTTATAATTTTGATGTGGTTGTGGCATGAGGCGGGTACTGCATTTACTATGCCACCATCTGGACTGGAAATCTTATCTGTATCTTTTTAAAGATTTTTTTTTTTTATTTAGAGTTTTTTATTGAGGTGAAATTAGCATAACATAAAATGAACCATTTTTAAAGTGAAGAATTCTGTGACATTTAACACTTTCATAATGTTGTGCAACTACCTCCTCCATCTAGTCCCAGCACCTTTTGTCATCCCAAAAGGAAACCCCGAACACATTAAGCAGTCACTCCCCAATCCTTACTCCTCCAGCCCCTGGCAACCACCAGTCCACTTTCCATTTCTATGGATGCACCTGTCCTGGGTATTTCATATCAGTGGAATCAAACATGACCTTTAGTGTCCAGCTTCTTTTATTGGGATGCTTTCCAGGTTCATCATGTTGTATCATAGGTCATATTATCATATTAGTTACAGTTGTATCATATTAGTTTTCTGGGGCTGTATAACAAGGTACCCCATACTGGGGGCTTAAACAACAGAAGTTTATTTTCTCATAGTTCTGGAGGCTGAAAGTCCTGATCAAGGTGCCAGCTGGTTTGGTTTCTCCTAAGGCCTCTCTCCTGGGCTTGCAGAGGGCCACCTTCTCACTGTGTCCTCACATGGCCTGTCCTCTGTGCTTATGCACCCTTGGTGTCTCCGTGTGTCCAAATTTCCTCTGTCCCCGGTTAGATTGGATTAAAGCTCACCCTGAACATCTCATTGTAACTTAATGACCCTTTAAAAGACACTATCTCCAAATATAGTCACATTCTGAGGTGCTGGGGTTTAGGGTTTTAGCATGTTAATTTTTGAGGGGTCACAGTTCAGCTCACAAGGATCAGGATACCTCGTTGACAGTGCCATTTTTACACCATTTCACCGGAGTTCTCTGAGCACATACCCCAGCTTCCTTCTGGACATTTCAGCTTGAAGAACTTTCAGCATTTCTTACAAGTGGTGATGAATTCTCTAAGCTTTTGTTTGTCTGGGAAAGTGTTTTTCCTCCTTTTCTGTAGAATAACTTTGCTGGATAAAATATTCTTCATTGGAATTTTTTTTTTCTTTCAGCACTTTGACTATTATCCCACTCTCTTCTGACCTGTAAGGATTCTACTGAGAAAGCCACTGATAGCCTAATGGGTGTTCCTTTGTAGATTACAGTCTTCTTTTCTCTTGCTGCCTTTAGGATTCTCTCTTGGTCTTTGATTCTTGCAGTTTTATTATAATGTGTCTTGAGGAATATCTTGGGGATTGAAATAATAGGGTGATCTATTATGGATGTTCAACTTTCTTCCCAGGTTTGGGAGTTTCTCAGCTGTTATTTCTTTAAATAATTTTTCTACCCACTTCATATATTGGTTCTTTTGATGGTGTTCCATAATTCATATAGGCTTTATTCACTCTTTTCCATTCATTATTTTTTTCTGTCTGACTGGGTTATTTCAAAGTTTCTATCTTTTAACTGATAGATTCTATCCTGTTTGATTTATTCCACTGTTGATACTCTCTATTGCATTTGTTCCCATTTTATTCAGTGACTTCTTCAGCTCCAGAATTTGGTTATATTTTGTGATTTCTGTCACTTAGTTAAATTTTTTATTTTTGTGTGTGTGATTGTTTTCCTGATTTCAATGAATTGCCTTTCGGTGTTTTCTTGTAACTCACTGAGTTTCCTCAAAACAGCTATTTTTAATTCTTTATTGGGTGAATCTTAGATCTCTCTTATTTGGGTTTAGTTATGGGGAGATTATTGCGATACTTTGGTGAAGTCATGTTTTCTTGGTTTTTTAAGATCCTTGAAGTTTTCATTGCTTCTTTCACATTTGAAATAGCAGTCACTTCCTCCAAACTTTATTAACTGCCTTTAGGAGAAAAATACCTTCCATCAGTTCTGCCAGAGATCCTGAAGCTTTCTCACCCTATATGCACACACCAGCCCTTGTGGCGGAATTCTTAAGCTCAGTATGTTTTCTCTCAGTCGTACAGTGCACCAGGCAGGCTATTGATAGCCTCTCTCTTGTTTTCAAGAAGGCAGTGCTATAGCTCAAGTTTGTGGTTTCTCACTGGCCTGCTTCCTGCCTGTGTTTCCTAGCCTTCTACCAAACCTTGCTCTTAGCAGCATGCGCAGGGAGCAAGCCACAGAGTGGAGGGAGGTGTGGGTAATGCACACAGGATACTGGGGGTGCCTGCAGGCCATTTGAAGAATCCACCAGAGAGGCTTCCCCAGTGGCTTTTGGGCAGGTTTCCGGATGGAGTCCCTAATGCAGGCAGCAGGAACCATATCCCTTTAATGCTCTCCACAGATCTTACCTTCTGCTCTCCCAATCTGCTCCCACCCCCCGTCATGGAGCCCCAGTTTAATTCTCCGGGAGGTGTGAGAAAGAATGAGTCTCTGGCACTGTTTAGCACAGCTGGGGAAGCCAGGCACTCCCTCTCCTTCTCTTCCTTTCCCCTGCCACCTTAGAGAAGGGGTGATGTTGGCAAAGTCAAGTTGTTCCTCGTACTTGATCCAGCGTGTCCAGATTCTGGAACTTTTCCTCTGGAAACCTGGACTTCACAAAGGCTCTCTTCTCCATGAGTGACCGTTCAAGGCAGGGTTCTCCGGGTGCTCCTTGTTCGCTGCCAGCGCTGGAGCCTGTCCACAGGACCCTGCTGCTTCCACAGCCCACCCAGGTCGGGGGTCTGTCTGCCTGTTAACTCCAAGCACAGGTGGGCGTGACTCCCCCAACCACAGTCCCTTGGCATATGGTACTGGATCCTAAAACTCCCACAGAAGCACTTTGTGAATGGATGCCAGATTTTTGTTGTTAGGGCAGGGGAACAGAATTGAGGGGTGTCTTATAGCACCGTAATGCTGACATCATTTGGCATTCCATTGATCTTGATATCATTTCTCCAATTCCACACTGTCTTTTTATTACAGCTCTGTAGTAAGTATTCAAATGCAAGCTTTATCCAGCTTTTCAATTGTTTTGGCTATTCTAGGTTTTTTTAAACTTTTATGTAAGTTTTAGAACCAGCTTATGAGCTTCTTAAACAAACAAAACAGAACCTGCTGTGATTTTCATTAAGATTATGGTGAATCTGTAGTTCAGTTTGGGGAGGATTTTCACTGCTACAGTATTGAATCCTGACCCATGAAAACACGGTGTGTCTCTCCATGTATTATATATTTGTTTTCCCTCAGCAGTGTTTTGAATTTCCAGTGTACAGGTATTGCATATATTTTGTTAAGTCTGTATTTTAGATTTTTGGTGCTACTGTAAATGAGATTGGTTTTTTAATTTCAAGATCCAGTTTTTCACTGGAAGTATGTAAAAATATAATCAAATTTTATATATTGACCTTATATCCTAAGATCTTGCTAAATTCACTTACTAGTGCAAGTTTTTCTGTCGATTCATTAGGATTTTCTACACAATCATGTCAACTACAAACAAAGATAGTTTTATTTCTTTGTAAAGTGTATTTTTTAAAATTCTTTTTCTTCTTTTACTACCCTAACTAAACTTCGGTTTCCAATGTTGAGTAGATGCGGGAAAGTGTAAACCCCTGCCTTGTGTCCAGTCTTAAGGGGAAAGTATTTGATTATTCACCATTAAAAAGGATGTTAGCCTAGTAAAGGGTCGGAGGTCATATATATGGTGACAGATTTGACTTTGGGTGGTGAACACCCAGTGCCATACACAGATCATATATTATAGAATTGTACACTTGAAACCTGTATAATTTATTAACCAGTGTCACTGCAACAAATTTAATTTTTAAAATGGATGTTAGCTCTATTTCAGAGATGCCCTTTATCAGATTGAGTAAGTTCTCTTTATTACCATTTTGATCATGATTTTGTTGAATTTTGTCAAATACTTGCTCTGCATCTATTTAGATCATTGTACGGTTTTTCTATTTTAACCTGTTTATATGATGATTCATTGGTTGATTTTAAAATATTAAACTAACCTCCCATTGCTAGGATGAAACATTCCTTGGTAATAATGTACTATTTTTTTATATATACTGCTGGATTTGATTTGCTGAGGTTTGTTTACGGTTTTTGCATTTATGTTCATAAGAGATATTAGCCAGTAGTTTTCTTTCCTTTGAATGTCTTTAATTGGTTTTGTTATCAGTGTTGTAACCCAGGAGAATCAACCTCACTTGGACACAAAGTAATTTTGAATATTAGGAGCTTTATTACCTGCGCAGGGACTGCAGCCAACCTACACAGAGGAGAACTGCAGCCCCGAGCTCAGGGGGAGGGCTGCTTATATAGGACAGGGGTCACTCAAGAGTTTAACAGAGCAAGCAAGCTACGGATACAGGGTACAGAGGGTACAGGGTACAGAAGCGGAGGCAGTTAGTGATAAGCAGGAGGGAACGGAGGTGGGAGGGAGCGGAGGCGGGAGGGAACTGGGTGAACTGGGTCAGCACACATCTATCCTGCTATTCATTCTATTATCTAAGTTCTAAAAACTAACAAATTTTCTTAGAGGACACATTCATTTAGAGGAGTATCAGGTCAGCTGGTACTTCCCCAGGTTCCTCTGAAAGCTTCATAGTTGGCCTTTTGTTTATTTAATCAGGACAAAGTGATAGGAGCAGGTTATTACAATCAGTACTATTGGCTTCATAAAAGGAGTTGAGAAGTGTTCCTTTCTCTTTTGTCTGGAACATTTTATATAATAATTGTATGTTTTCTTCCATAAATGTTTGGTAGAATTCACCAACCGAGCCCATCTACCTCTATGCAAGGGTTTTAATTATGAGTAAAAGTTCATAAATAGATATACAGCTATTTAAGTTATTATTTTTCTGTAGTGAGCTTTGGTAGTTTGTGCATTTTAAGAAATTTTTCTATTTTAGCTAAGTTCTTAAATGTATTGATATAAAATTGTTCACTATATTCCCTTATTATTCCTCTAATGTCTGTAATATATATAGTGATCTTCCCTCTTTGATTTCTTATATTATTAATTAATCTTTTTCTCTCTCGCGCGCTCTTTTTTTTTTTTTTTTTTTTTTTTGTGGGAGTGGGAAGATCTATAAAAGTAGAGAGAATAGTTAATTCATTCCCATCTATCTATCACCCAGATTCAATAATTACCAAGATTTTGCCACACGTGCCTCATTAATTTATTTGATTACTCAGGTATTTTAAAATCTTAGACATTATGATATTTTGTGAACCCTAGATACTTCCATATGCATCTCTAAAAAAATAACGTTTTTTTCTTATAGAGTCATAAGATTCTATGTCACTTCCCAGGCTTACTTAATACCCCTTAATTACTGACGTTACGTGAGCTGAAATCCAGAGCCTCCCTCTTTCACCTCGGGCTCCTGCTCCCAGGCTGCCCCTGCACTCAGACTCCCTCTCCTCTGCTCACCCCCTGACCTGTGCCTGCCTATGTCCTGCTTCTCCTAGAGGACTCTGCTGCTCAGGCAACTCTCTCCTTCAGGACACAATGCCCTGCCTCCCCATGCATGTCTCTCATTGGCCTCCTCACAGGGTGTTTTATCTTTTAATGTATTTATCTCCCCAATTAGACTGCAGCTCCTTAAGAACAAGGACTATTGTCTTGTTTATCTTCATGTCCCTGGCACTTAGCATGATGCTTGGCCCATCATTGATGCTCAAAATACTGAATGGGTGAAGGGTGGCTGGTGGGTCACTCCTTGCTTTACAAAAACTTTAAATCTGGCTTTGGTCTTTAATGTTGTAAAGAGAAGGGCTTGAAGCACAGCCACTGCTATGTGACAGGTGGGGAATGACAACAGTACTTTCACATTGTACAGTGGTTATTTGCTATGAAAACCATTGAGAGCTTCAGTGTTTTCTACCACCAAGAACCTCCTGTGTTTTTCTCCTAGTTGACCACAATGTGTGTTGGGGGAAGGTGTGTGGGTTTTGGATTAAACCTTGACTTTAAATCCAGGCCATTCCATTTAATAGTTGTGCTGTTTTAGTTAAATAACTCCTCTGAGCCTTATTTCCGCGTGTGAAATGGGACAATAACACCTGCCTTGCAGGGCTACTGAAAGATTGGAGAGAATGTATCAGTTCCTGGAAACCACTGACAGCCCCCATACAACTAATTTTCTTCCTCTCTCCTCAGGGGAAATACGTGAAATTAACAAACTGGGCTCAAGCCAGTTTCTACCTGGCTCTAAAGGAGTCTTCCTGAGAGATCTGGGGGAGGCGAGGTTGCATTGCCAGCTCTCCCTGCCCTGGAGGAAAGAAGGGATTGGCCTTGCAGCCTGGCTGGGGAGCAGGCCAGAGGACAAGGGCCATTCAGCCCAGAGCTTGCTTTTTGGCCCACAGGGAGATACTGGTCTGGGAAGCCCCTCCTTTCCTTCCTGGGAGGAGGTGTAGCCCACCTGGACTAGGCTGGTCTTTCCCCCTGGTGAGACGGACCAGCTCCCTGGAGAACTGTCTTTATTCCAAGATGGGGACAGAGATAGATTCCTTAACTCAAAAATGAAATCATTGTTATATTAAAACAATGCTGAGCTTGCATGAATTTTGAAGGGTCAGCTCCTTTGGGTCACTGTGGGTTGGTGGGGTCCTCTCCTTTCTGCTAGAAAGGGTTGCCCAGCCAGTGTGGTTCAGTTGGTTGAGTGTCCCATGCACCAAGAGGTCACCGGTTCAGTTCCCAGTCAGGGTACATGCCCAGGTTGCAGGCTGAATTCCCCAGTAGGGGGTATGTAGGAGGCAGCCCATTGATGTTTCTCTCTCCCTCCCTCCCCCTTCCCCTCTCTCTAAAAATCAGTAAAACAATTTTTAAAAAAGAAAGATTCTGGGGGTGGAGAGGAGCTGATTTATTAAACCCACCTTTCTCCTCCTCCCCTGCTGCCTCTGCACCAGGTTCACCCTGGACAGCAGATTTTGGGGGTCCTGATACTTGGAAGAGAGACATTCAGAAGACCACTAAAGAGTTTTCAGTTGTAAGGGGCTTCAACTAGGACTTTGGTGAACCCTTAAATATTGAGTGGTTTGTGAAGCATGGTCCTTTGGTGTGCTGGGGGAGAATCATGTTATTCTTCTTTGGAGGGGAACTCCTGGGATATTAACAGACTGTTAATACCAGCTCTTTATTATGATTGAAAGAATACTGTAGCCCTGGCCGGTTTGGCTCAGCGGTTGGAGCGTCGGCCTGCGGTACAGAGAGACCCGGGTTCGGTTCCCGCTAAGGGCACGTACCTCAGTTGCAGTTTGTCCCCGGCCCTGGTTGGTCGTGCGGGTGGCAGCCACTCGATGTGTCCCTTCACATCGATGTTTCTCTCTCTCTCTTCCTCTCTCTTCCTCCCACTCTATCTGAACAAAAAATGGAAAAATGTCCTCGGGTGAGGATAAAAAAAAAAAAAGAAAGAAAGAATACTGTAAACCTTAAAAAAAAAAAAGTCCCATAATGAAAAATAAAGCTCGTGTACTGTTGTTTTGAAACAGTGTTTAAATTGAATGTAGCAGCATTAACAAAGGGGTTTTTATATTTTAACAGGGATTTTTGCTCTCCCAGGAATGGACTGTGTGTTGGCTTTTAAGTGCTTTTTAAGAGCCAAATATAGACCAACCTGTGCTTTTTAGTAATATTTAGGGTCTTGGGATCCAGCCCCAAACACTGGAGAGAACCCTGAGGATCAGTGTGCTTGGCCTCGAGGCCCCCTGGCTTCTGTCAGCCACTCCCAGCATAATATAGCTTTTATTTATTTATTTTTTGTTATTGATTTTTTGGCAGTTTTTATTAATTTATTTTTGTTACAGATGTTTCTCCCCCGCCCCCCTCCCCAGACACCCGCCTTTTAAAGTGAGGTTGAGGACCAACAACATATTTCACAGAAATAGAACAAACACTACAAAAGTTTATATGGAACCAAAAAGACCCCGAATAGCAATCTTGAAAAAGAAGAACAAAGTAGGAGGGATCACATTACCAGATTTCAGGTTATACTACAAAGCCACTGTAATCAAAACAGCCTGGTACTGGCACAAGAACAGGCATATAGACCAGTGGAACAGAATAGAGAACCCAAAAATTGACCCAAGACAATATGCTCAATTAATATTTGACAGAAGTGGCAAGTGTGTACAGTGGAATCAAGACAGTCTCTTCCATAAATGGTTTTGGGAAAATTGGACAGCTACTTGCAAAAAAATGAAGCTAGACCACCAACTTACACCATACACGAGAATAAACTCAAAATGGATAAAAGACTTAAATGTGACTCATGAATCCATAAAAATCCTAGAAGAAAATGTAGGCAACAAAATTTCAGTCATCATACGCAGCAGAATTTTCACTGATACACCACCTCAGGCAAGAGAAAAAAAGGAGAAAATGAACACATGGGACTACATCAAACTAAAAAGCTTCTGCACATCAAGAGATACAATCATCAAAATGGAAAGGCAGCCCACTGTATGGGAGAGCATAATTGCCAATGATATATCAGATAAGGGGTTAATTTCCAATATATATAGAGTGCTCATACAACTCAACAAAAGGAAGACAAAGAACTCAATTAAAAAATGGGCAGAGGACCTAAATAGACACCTCTCCAAACAGGACATACAAATGGCCAAGAGACATATGAAAAAATGCTCAACATCACTAATCATCAGAGAGATGCAAATTAAAACAACAATGAGGTATCACCTCACACCTGTCAGAATGGCCGCCATCAACAAATCATCAAACAACAAGTGTTGGCGAGGGTGTGGAGAAAAGGGGACTCTAGTACACTGCTAGTGGGAATGCAGACTGGTGCAGCCACTGTGGAAAACACTGGTGTTACCTCAAAAAATTAAAAATTGAACTTCCATTTGACCCAGTGATCCCACTTCTAGGAATATACCCTAAGAAGCCTGAAACACCAATCAGAAAGAATATATGTACCCCAATGTTCATAGCAGCATATTTACAATAGCTAAGATCTGGAAACAACCCAAGTGTCCATCAGTAGATGAGTGGACAAAAAAGCTGTGGTACATGTACACCATGGAATACTATGCAGCTGTAAGAAAGAAAGATCTCTTATCCTTTGAGACGACATGGAAGGACCTGGAGAGTATTATCCTAAGCGAAACAAACAAGCAGAGAAAGACAAATATCACATGATCTCACTTATTTGTGGAATATAATGAACTAAACAAACTGATGAACAAAATTGACCTAGACATAGAGGGGTACAGACTGACAAGCCTCAGAGGAGGGAGGTTTGGGGGTGGGGAGAGAACTTATATGCATGTATGCATGACCAATAGACATAGACAACAAAGCTGGGGATGAGGCAGGGGGGATGGGGATGGGGCAGGGGGGATGCGGAGGGAGGATGTCAGTGGGGGGAAAAGGAGAAACATCTGTAACAAAAACAAGTTAATTTTTAAAATTATGAAATAATAAAGTGAGGCTGGGGGGGGGGGCGTTGTATAGTGTATAAAAGGGTTGGATTCACTCAGTTCAGTGCATCCAGTTCCCTTGAAGCCCCTGTCACTCCAACACAACATATTTTTGTAGAAGTTTTGGTCTCAAAGAATTCTGACTGCTGCCAGCAAACAGTGACCAGCTGTGTTTAGTCCTCATAGGAATGTGAGTAAATGGATTCACTTTATTTTAAAGCATGCTCACTACATGCTCTTAATTTCCTCTTACTCCCCTTTTACTTGCAATTCCGAGTTTTCACTTTCTCTCAGCTATTTTTATTGAATTTTACTTTGGGATAATTAGAAAAGCACTAAAACGATTTGGATGCTTTGGGACAGGTAATTAATTTTTAAAAACCATCAGGATGCCCCGTCCGGTTTGACTAAGCGGTTCGAGCAGTCCAGAGGGACCCGGGTTTGGTTCCTGCTAAGGGCATGTACCTTGGTTGCAGTTTGTCCCTGGCCCTGGTTGGGTTGCGTGGGTGGCAGCCACTCGATGTGTCCCTTTCACATCGATGTTTCTCTCTCTCTCTCCCTCCCACTCTATCTGAACAAAAAATGGAAAAACGTCCTCAGGTGAGGATTAAAAAAAAAGAATATTAAAACAAAACAAAACATCAGGATCGATTTTGTTTTGTGTTTTTAACTTTTCTTTTAAAAATGTTTTAAAAAGGGTGTGTTCACGTGTGTTGGGGTGATTCTTTTGTTGCACTCATGGAGGCGATTAACTTTTCTAGGTTTGTATTCCTTCCGCCTGCCTATCTCCAGGTAGCCAATGTCTTTTTGGTTTTTAATAATATTCTTGGCAAAAGGAAATTCTGAAGGTACATCTGTTATTACTACTCAAAGAAGTCCTGAATTTGAGAGCCACTGGAAATGGAGTTTGGATTATTTCATGTTACTGGGCAGTGGGTAGAGGATCTGGGTTAGGGGCACTGGACCAGGAGGTGGGGCCACCCGTGCTGGTGGTTTCTGAGTAGTACTCACGGTTCCTGTGGTAGTATGGTACTTGGCAGCCATTTTTTCAGTCTTTGCTGACTAATTCTGTCCCCAGTCCCTGGGGGAGGCCTTGGTTGGCTTTCCTGTGGCTCCTGGGCCCCAGGGTAACCAAGCCCCCTTCTGGGAGACTTGTTCCTCCAAAGCTATGAAATATTATATTGAAGGTAAGGGACCTTCCCTGGCTGGTTTGGCTCAGCAGTTAAGAGTGTCGGCCTGCGGTCCTGAGAGACCCGGGTTCGGTTCCCGCTAAGGGCATGTACCTCGGTTGCAGTTTGTCCCCGGCCCTGGTCGGTTGTGCGGGTGGCAGCCACTCGATGTGTTCCTTTCACATCGATGTTTCTCTCTCTCTCTCTGTTCCTCTCTCTCCCTCCCATTCCACCTGAACAAAAAATGGAAAAATGTCCTCGGGTGAGGATTAAAAAAAAAAAAAAAAAAAGGTAAGGGACCTGGGCCCAGGCCTAGCTAGGGGTTTCACCTGCATTTGTAACTATTTTGTTCATCACTTTTGGGTAGGCCTGACTTCTAAAATGGTTATCTAAGAGTTGTTTGAACAGGTGTATGTTCTCTTCTTTCTAAAATATGTTGTTAGCAAACTACCTAGAAGGCAATGGCTCTATGTGGTATTTTGTAATTATTCTTCTGTGATGCTTCTAACTTAAATTTAAGTTGTGTTCCCAAACTTTCCATTTCTCACCCAAGTAAGCAAAACAGTTGAAGAAAAACCATTTAAAGTTAATGTAGCCTTAAAATGTTTCTGAAAAACAAGACCTTTTATGTAATATGCTAACGGATAGTCATTACCTTTTGGGGACATACAAGGTAGAGTGGGAGTTACCTGCCTTCAGCCAGACCTGATGACCCTTCTCATGCCCATCAGAACAGACAGCAGGTTCAGATAAGCCACAGATTCTTAGCTATTCCTTCTTTAACTGGGGGCTTGCCCCAGACAGAAAAAACATATTTTGAGCAACTGCCAGTGAGCGAGTTAAAAGCTGTACTCTCCTCTAGCACATTTGCAAAACTATTCTAAAAGTCCGGTCTTTTGCCGCATTTCTTAGTAGTTGAACCATGGAAACCTCTGCTCGGTCAGCAGCCAGTGCAGAGAGGGCCTGGGTGGATAATGACAGCTGGGGGGGCATGAGTCTTAATCCCAGGCCCTATCCCTCCGGGCCCTGCACCCTCGATCACACGGGGACTGCTTTACCTTCCTCCCAGGGCCCAGGCAGCAGTTACAGGCAAATTCTTCTGTCTTGTTCCATTGCATGTTGGATTCCAGGAAGCGAGTTTAAGGGAGGCCACTACAAATCTGCTTTAGAAATACTTTGGAACTACTTGATGCGTGTGAAAAATCTTGAATAAAAGATAAGTTTTTGCTGTTGATTAGGGACTGTGAAGTATGTTGAACTCATAAGAATATAAACTGGTAATAATAATTATAGACCAAGTGGCCTGCAAATTGCCTTCCTCCCATGATCTCATTTAATTTATTTAAAATGAACTGTCTTTAAGTTATAATTTAGGTGCAAAAAAATTCACACATTAAGTGCACAGGTTGGTGATTTTTACAAAAGACAACATTTCCATCTTCCTACAATGTGCCCCCCCACTCCTGCCCCCACCAGTCTGATTGTTGTCTCTAGAGATTAAGATTAGTTTTGCAGGTTCTAGATGGCCTTTAATCCCTGTAAAGCCAGAGATTGGATTCTTACCACTGCCCCTGCTCCCAGGAAGGCTGGGGGCAGGGCAGGGAGTGACTGGCCCCAAGTCAGTCTTAGGGTTGGAGCACTTGATGTCCTTCGACCTTGCCTCTGTGACGGCATCTGAAAGAAATGGTGGCAGAGCCACAGGATTGAGCCTGACTGCAGATTTACATCCAGAGCAATATTTGAACTTGTGGTTCTTTGTGACAAAGAAACTGGAGAAATTCCAAACAGATTGAAATTCCCAGGGAATTTGGACTGAGAGGGGATAACCACTTACTTTTGCTGTGGCAGATGGGAAGAGAAGAGAGGAGCGACCCCGCCCGAGCTTGTGATTTGCAAGACAGTTGAGAGAGAAATGCAGGGTCCCTTGTTCAGAAAGCACAAAGAGTGCAGATATAAGTCACTAAAATAAGATTTTTGTCCTTTTGTGGTCTCTTTTGACTTGTCATGGTGTTTTTAGTTGCTATTTTTTTATTATCATTGTTTTATTACTGATTTATGTTATTTTACTATTATTTATTATATTAAATTCTTGGCATTGAGTGTATCATTTATCTTTATATTGTACATTGTCCATTTTAAATTTAAATGCAGCCCTGGCCGGTTTGGCTCAGTGGTTAGAGCGTCGGCCTGTGGTCCAGAGAAACCCGGGTTTGGTTCCCGCTAAGGGCATGTACCTCAGTTGCAGTTTGTCCCTGGTTGGGTCGTGCGGGTGTCAGCCACTCGATGTGTCCCTTTCATGTCGATGTTTCTCGCTCTCTCCCTCCCACTCTGTCCGAACAAGAAATGAAAAAATGTCCTCAGGTGAGGATTAAAAAAAATAATAATAAAAACTAAATAAATTTAAATGCAAATATGGGAATATTTAACTCGTGGAATCATAGAAATGATATCTCATAACTTGTACATGCATGTGTATTTTATTCTCACTGTAAGCTGCTCAGAACTGTCTCAACCAGCACTGCCCACCCTCAGCTCCTGACAATGGAGCAGAGACGAGAGGAAGAAAAACTCTGGGTACTCTGTGAGTCAGGCTTGCCCTCTGTGCCATCGTCTTCAGTGTGTGGCTGCCTGGTATAGGGAAGTACCCCAAATCAGGAAGGATAGGACAGGGCTTCTTGGTTGTTAGCATTTCTGCTTGAAATGGAAAGTGTGGCTCCTCCACTGACCTAGTCAGAAATGTACCACATTCCCTTGTCCTCACTTTGCATCTCACTGGGTCCCCCTGGATTCTGTGCTCCTGGGGCATCAAGAATGGTGTATGCCTGTGGGCTGCCCATCAGACTTTGCTTATACAAGTTCAGATAAAAGTATTAGGAACGCCAGGACGGTGGCCGCTTTTGAGTGCTGATTCCAGGCCAACTGCATTGCTGTTTGTTGGTGTGCAGTAAGTGCCCAAGGGTGTCTTCCAGATGTGGGTGTAATGGAACCTGGTTTGGTGCAGTGGCCCAAGCCACCAACTGCCTGCGGCCCTCTGGTGGCTGGAAGTTGTTCCCGTTCTGCAGTTTCAGGCAGGAGGTAATGAGAGAGGCACCCTCCTATTAGAGCTGAGGGAGAGCCTTTGTAGGGTGTGAAGGCAGACATACCTGCTCTGCTGCCTTTACCTGGAACACCTGTGGAAGCCACTCTACCTCTGTCTCAGTTCCCCATCTGTAAAACGGGGAGAAGCTAGGGAGTGAGATCTCTTTGAGCTGTGTGTTAACATGAAAATATAAATGAAGCATTTAGCATGGTCCAGGCATACAGTAAATGCTCTCAGTCATAGTGGTCGGCATTATTTATATTTTCTCCCCTGAGCCACAGATGGGCCAGCAGGTAAAGCCCTTGTTCCTGAAGCCACACCCTCAGGGCAGGCAGGGACCGTCTTTCTGGGTGTCAGGCCTGCTGCTAGGTTCCAGCGCTGTCTCCACCACATTCCACTGCGCTGGCCCGTCCAGCCTTCTCCTAAGCTTTCTGCGCCTCCTGCTGGGAGCTGTGGGGGCTGGCAGCACCTCCACTCCCAGCTGCGCCTGGTATTTGGGGCCGTGGCCCAGCCGTCCTGGCCAGTTCACCGTCCTCCGTTTCCATAGAATCCTTTCCCTTACTTGGTGTTTGGGGATTTTCCTGCTTTTCCTTTCCAGACTTTCAGAGTGGGCCTGGGGGGTGGTCGTCTCCCTTGTTGGTCACTGTATGTTCTTAAAATGACAACACAATTATCATTAAAGTGGTATGGCATTAAATTCTTTTTCTTTTTAAAAAGTTTTGGCATGACCAAAGAGTAAAACCCCACAGAATATGGTCACTGAGGAAGCATTCCGAGGGGACTTAAGGTGGCAACAGAGAGCCTGAGGTGCCTGTCTGTTTGCGGGCTTCCATGAAGGCCCAGAGTTTGAGGGTGTGATGGGAGTGGAGACCTAACTTCTTGATTTCAAAGGTGCCGCCATTTCCCCCAAGCTGCTTGGTTAATGTAAGAAAGGTGTTTTGCCTTAAACATTTCCGGGGCATTCAGCGGGACTGGCTGGGCAGGAAGCCCTTGTCACTGCTCTAAAGAAACTCACAACCCGGAGAATGAAAGCATCAAAGCGCCCACAGGATGCCGCCTGAGCCCTCCGTGGCACGTCGCCCGCCAGCCCCTCCGAGGGGAGAGTGACATGACCTTAAAGCTCTTCATGCTCACAGGCCAAGCTCCAGTTTAAAGTTCAAGGCATTTTGTTTTTTCACCTGTTTCCTACAGTTCTAAGAAACTTCTAAAGAATTAATGTGTAACTCTATCAGACACGCAGGCATTTTCTCAGGGACAATAATGTTCCAGTAGGATGGGAGGGAAGTGGCTCCTTGACTGAGATGTGAGAAAGTTCCTATGAAATAAGAAAAACCCTCTTTAGAGGAGTCGTGCCCAAGTCATCTGTGCTTTTTACTAAGATTCAACCACACTTAGTATGGTCTGAGTCCGCTGGTGGCCACGGAAGGACCAGGGCAGCAGTTGGCTTCACTGAAACTGGTCCCATGTGTAATGGGTGCCCTTCAAACATCCCGTGGGGCCGCGGCCTGCTGGGGCCAGCTTTGACGTAAGATGTGGAACGATGAGAGGTATTTTATACAGAAAATGGAAAGGCAGGTAAGAGGAAGCATCCCCGGCAATTCTTTGGGGCAGGCGTTTCTGGCTCCGAGACCGTTCATCGTCCCGCCAGTGGTGAGTGGGTCCTCAGAGGCCTTCATTTCATGGGATCCCAGTCCAGTCATCACACCTGTCTTTTCTAACAGTCTTAACTGCTGACAACAGGCAGGAAGCACTGTTATTGGCTTGATGTTTTATCACTAGGAGAAAACAGTTTGAAATGATGTCATACAGCTTTTACTAACATTTCTTTGTATCATTAAATTTTCATACACACAGGGTGGATATTTTATGGAGACAACCATTTTTTAAAGGTTATTTTCATGGTAGAAGATGGTGTCCATTTAAACCCTTGTGCAGATTGGTTTAGGAAGAGTTAAATGCTGGCCCTTTTCTTGTTTGGTTCACCTGGTATGTGTATGTTTCTAAATGTGGTCTAGGTATACGCAATAGTTGTAATTTCTAAACTGGCAAAATAAACTCTTAAATTAAATCCTGCCTTTTACACTCTTACCACCAGGTGGCTAAGAAAAAAATCAAGCAGGAAAAATCTTAACAATTATGTGAAGGACTTATCATCACATTCAGTTTCTGCTTAAGTGATGAAATATGAAACTACATGGACTGTGTTTCAAGAAAGAAAACTGCTGAATAAGTGAAGAGGCATTTCGAGCAGTGCCAGGCCAGATGGACATTTTCATGAGTGTTTTTGTTTTCTTAAATATTGACAATGTTAAACTAGCCAAATTTTGCTGAAAAGAAATTTTTTTAGACTCTGAGCCTGTTCCACCTCCGTGCTGACCCCTGGATGGCCACATTAATTCCCGATCAGCTAGGTTTGGGATAAAGGTTTGGCTTTTGGTTTCCAAGTGGCCTCCCATTCAATACTTTATAGGTTGGTAAAGTTGTTTACAGAGATGCGGCTAGAATTCATTTAGAATCAGCCCTAAAACCCAAAAGTCAAATTGTAAAATTGAATGTTAATATCTTATATGTCTTAATGATAAGGTACTGCAGAGAAATCATGCAGGGAGGGATGGTGACATAACAGGGTGGGAAATGCTGTTAGACTTCTTTTCCTGGAATGTGTCTGTGAGAGCAAGGACAGCACCATGTAGCAGGAACTGTCTCCCCACCCCTGCCATGTTTCCAAAGCATCTCGAGAGGGCGGTTGTCCCGTGGATGCAGAGCCCGCCCGTCTCCTCGCCAGTGCTTCCCATGGCTACTCCGCCTCTGCGTTCCAGTTTGCCCTTCAGTTCTCTAATGTATTAACTTTGACAAGTAACCTCTTGGTCGTACATGATTTTATTCACAGTTCGTTTTTCTGATTAAAAGTGAACATGAGTGCCTTAATCCTCTAATGGGAATTAATTGCTTGTTTCAGTGCTTAACTCTGATCCTTTCTCAATCCCCACAGGGTAAAGTTTCTTCCTGAAGGATGTGTGTTTGTTTAAAACACACTCAGAAAAGTAATGATGTTTTTCTTGTGAAAGGAGCCAGAAATGCAGAAAATTAATTTTCTTTTTATTACATAAGTAACTATTCTCAAACTAATATAAAGGATACAGTTCAACAGATAAAATGTAGAAAATAACATTTTGGTCATTCTAGCAGGCTACATTATTTCCTAGAAAAGAAGTTTAATTTTTATTGCCAGGTTTTCTTTTATGGAAATAAGCTACCATCTTCATCTTCTGCAAGAAGAAATTTACTTGTTTTCTGCGGAATTGTAATTAACATCCTATGACGTAACCTCGATCATTCCCAGGTATTCTTGGCTCTGAAAAATCATTAAGGCCACAACCTATACTTGATATGGCTCGATTCCCTCTCCCATTTATTATGTAGAGTATTCCATTTTGTTTTATTTTTTAAGGGGCTTCATGAGAAAAATATAAGCTAGCACATTTTTATATGATCTTCATAAAGGAAGTAGTTGGAGTAGAGAATTTAGGAGGGAACAGGCTCAAGGGGAAGTGGGAATTAGTATTCATCAGGTGCTGAGGCCTGGCCCAGAGTCAGCAGTCAATAGGGATTAGCTGTTAGGGAGATACGATGAACCCAGTTTTAAATAGCAGGAATAGAAGCTCAGAGTGTTGAAATAATTTTCCCAAAGACCCACAGTTGCTAACTAAGTGGTGGAGATGAGAATTTGATTTAGGCCTGTCATTGTGCCACAGGACACTTTACACTTGTCATGCTTTGTGTTTTTAAATATCCATCTGTAAAACACTGAGGCTACCCTGCCTGACCATCAGCCTACCTGGGAGCATCTACTTCACATGAAAGCAGAAATGGATCCACTATTGAAGGGCACTCTGGTTTGCTCCACAAAAGCCCAAATGTCTCACCTATAGCTATTTCTATCCATTTATTAAATCAGACTCTTGCATTTTATCCAAGACTCTGACCATAACTCAGTGCCATAGAAGGCTCTACATGGCAAAAGGGTTGAAGACACTGTAATGTATGAGGCTCAGAAGGTGGCATACCCTTCTGCAGGGCCACCCCTTGTAGCCTGGCCTAGGGGAATGGTGCATCAGGGGGTCCTGATGGGCTCCTGGCCTGAACGAATCACAGAAACCCTTGGAAAATGGTCAGATGATTTTTTGATTAAGATGCCAAAACCAGTGGGGTAAAAGCAGTCTTTTCAGCAATTGGGAAACTGGATATCCACATGCAAAAGAACAAAGTTGGACCCTTACATTACACCTTATACAAAAATGAATTCAAAATGGATCAAAGACCTAAATGTAAGAGCTAAAACTATAAGGTTTAGGAGAAACCGTAGGGCAGAAGCTTCATGACATTGGATTTGGCAATGATTTCTTAGATATGACGGCAAAATCATAGGCAACAAAGGTAAAAGTAAATTGGATGACATCAAAAATAAAAACTTCCATGCAGCAAGGGATAGAAATCAACAGAGGTTAATATCCAGAAAATATAGAGAACACCTAAAACTCAACAATGAAAAAATAAATTACAAAATAGGCAAAAGACTCGAATAGACATTTCTCCAAGATAGATATGCAAATTGCCAATAAGCACAGGAAAAAGATACTTAATATCACTAACCATTATGGAAATGTAAATCAAAAGCACAGTGAGATACTACCACCTCACACTAGTTGGGATAGCCATTATTGTGTTTTTAAAAAATTAGAAAATAAGTGCTGGCCAGGATGTGGGAAAATTGGAACCCTTTTGCACAGTAGGCGGGAATGTAAAATGCTGCTGCTGCTATGGAAAACAGTATAGAGGTTCCTCAAAACCTTAAACATAGAAATACCATATGATCTATCGATCTCATTCCTGTGTATATACCCAAAGGAATTCAAAGCAGGGGCTTGAAGATGTAATTGTACACTCATGTTCATAGCACTATTTGCAATAGGTAGAATCAACCCAAATGTCCATTGATGGGTGGATGAACAAAATGTGGCCTATAAAAACAATGGCATATTATTCAGCCCTCATTTAGGAAGGAAATCCTGTCACATGCTACAACATAGATGAACCTTGAAAACATTATGCTAAGTGAAATAAGTCACAAAAAGACAAAATACTGTATGATTTCACTTATGTGAGGTAACTAAATAGTCAAACTCATAGAAACAAATAGTAGCATGGGTGGGCTGGGGGAAGGAAAATGGGGAGTTACTGTTTCATGGGTACAGAGTTTCAGTTTTGCAGAGTGAGAAGAGTTCTGGAGATGGCTGATAGTGACAGTTGTATAACAATGTGAATGTACTTAAAACTACTGAAGTGTACACTTAAAAAATAGTTAATATGGGGACTTCTGGTCAAGATGGTGGAATAGGGAAATGTTATGCTCACCTCTTCCCATGACCATATCAAAATTACAACTATATTATAGAGCAGCTGTCATTGAGAACCACCTGAAGACTAGCTGAACAGACGTCCTATAAGGATATAAGGAAGAAGCCACGATGACACTGGTAGGAGGCATGGAGAAAAGGAACAGGAAGGTCCCACACCCATTATGTGGCAATTGAGAATCAAGAGGGATAGCTCCACTGTAAAAGTGCCACTTGAGGAGTGAGGGGTCTTAGCCCCACCCCCAGCTCCCCAGCCTGGGACACCAGTGCCAGGAAGAAGAGACCTCATAATATCTGCCTGTGAAAACCAGCAAGGATGGTATATGGTGAGATGGAGGGTGACTGGAGTGCCAGGCATTTTTCTTGAGGGGCCTGCACAGGGACTCACTTACTCACAAACTCCCAACACAGGGGCAACAGCTCAAAAAGCACCAGGGTCATAGAGAGGAACTGAACCAACTAGCTTCAGAGTGAGGGCTGGAGTGGCAGGAGTCAGGTCTCTCTCCAGGGACAGAAGCATTGGCAGGTACCACTGCTCTTTGTTGAGCCCTTTCCCCTCGCAGCCAGCAGGCACAGTTGGGTGCCAAATCTGAACTTTCCCATTAACCTGGCTCACACTGTTTACCCTACCCTGGTAATTCCCTGAGACCTGGTCCCCACATCCCACATGCCTGGCCTGAGCCACTTCCCAAGGCTTTTCTATTCAAGGTGCCTGCCTTGGTGCAGACTTCCTTAAACTCTTTCAAAGGGCCACAAACCCCCATACAATAGTGGCAGGCCTTGATGTGCTCTTTCCCTCTTGCTAAGTGATCTTAAGCCCAGCACAAGTGGTGACTGGACTCAGGATGCATTTTAACTCCCATCAGGTGGCCTGAAGCCTGTGATAAATTGCAGCCATCGTTTGTTTGGTAGCCTCAACTAAGCAGCTATAAACACAGCACAAATTGTGGCTGGCCATGACTCACATTGTCATGCCCACCAAAGGGTTCCAAACCTGGCACTAGTAGCAGCTGGCCTTAGTTTGTAGCATACTGTCTACCAAGTGCCTCTATGCCCAGCACAAGCAGAAACCAACTGCAGATCACTTTAGCTCCCACCAGGCAACCTCAAGCATGGCACAAAAGGAAGCTGACCTTGGCTTGCAACAGATTCCCTCCCCAGAGTCTCCAAAACCAACACACCTGGTGGCCAGTTCCAGACCACACCAGAGTACCACCAACCAACTCCACAAATGACACACTCAAAGGGCATACACGGCTGACACCAGAACTCCACTGAAGTGACTCCCTATCCATGGGGTCAGTCCCCCCACAATATGTCCACTGTAGTCACGGCCAGCCTTCACAGCCAGTCAGGCTGAATGTCAATCTCATCCACTGATGTGCCAACAGTCCAATTTGACTACAACAGAATGGTACACACAGCCCACAAAGGACACTCCTGGAGCACCTGGCTCAGGTGAAAAGGGAGACTGTGCCATTGGGCCTCACAGGATACCTACTACATAAGGTCACTCTGCAAAGACTGGGAGAAGTAGCAGACCTACTTAATATGTAGAAACAAACAGGGAATTAGCCAAAATGAGGAGACAAAGAAACATATTCCCAACGAAAGAACAGAAAAAACTCCAGAAAAAGAACTAAACAAAATGGAGACAAGCAATTTACCAGATACAGAGTTCAAAACACTGGTTATAAGGATGCTCAATGAACTTAGGGGAAGAATAGATTAACTCAGTGAGAACTCATACAAAAAGATAGAAACCATACAAAAGAACCAGTCAGAAATGGAGACTACAATAACAAACAATGAATAATTGGAGGCAAGTGTCCATCAGTAGACGAGTGGATAAAAAAAGCTGTGATACATATACACAATGGAGTACTATGCAGCTGTAAGAAAGAAAGATCTCTTATCCTTTGAGATGACATGGAGGGACCTGAAAAGTATTTCCTAAGCGAAACAAGCCAAGCAGAGAGAGACAAATATCAAATGATCTCACTTATTTGTGGAATATAACGAACATAACGGTCTGAGGAATGGATGAGGTAGTCCCAGAGACATGGAAGTGGGGTACAGACTGACAATCCCCTGAAGAGGGGGTGGGGGGAGAGATAAACCACAGAACTTATATGCATGTATGCATGAACAATGGACATGGACAACAAAGGTGGGGACAGGGTGGGGAAGGAGGGGGGAATCAGTGGGTGAAAAAGGGGAAACATCTGTAACAAAAATTAATTAATTTAAAAATAAAAAAGACAATAGTTTAAGAGACCTCTGGGACAACATCAAGTGTAGCAACATTTACATCATAGGGGTAACAGAATGAGGAGAGAGACAGCAAAGGGATTGAAAACTTCCCTAACCTGGTGAAGGAAAAAAAGACACAAGTTCAGGAAGTACACAGAGTCCCAAACAAGATGAACCCAAAGAGGCCCATTCCAAGACACATCATAATTAAAATGGCAAAGGTTAAAGACAGAGAATAGACTCTTAAAAGTAGCTAGAGAAAGGAGTTAGTTATGTACAAGGGGGTTCCCATAATATAATCAGCTGATTTTTCAACAGAAGCTTTCAGGCCAGAAAGGAGTGGCATGAAACATGTAAAGTGATGAAAAGCAAAGACCTACAAAGACTATCCAGGAAGACTCATTTAGAATCAAAGGAGAGAGAAGAGTTTCCCAGACAAGAAAAAGCTAAATGAATTCATGACCACTAAACCAGTATTACAAGAAATATTAAAGGGACTTCTTTAGAAAAGATCAGAAATAAGAGAAAATATAGGAAAGAAAAAAAATTCTCACTAACAAAGGCAAACAGTAAAAGCAGGGAGTCAACCAACTGTAAAGCTAGTACAAAGATTAAAAGGCAAAAGTAGGAAGATCATGTGCCCTTAATAAATTAAGGGCCAGATCATCCAGAAAAAAACAAAGAGTAGCCTTAAATGACACATTAGCCTTAAATGACACACTATCCCAAAGCAGCAGATTATACATTGTTTTCAAGTGCACATGGAACACTTTCCAAGATAGGCCACATGTAAGGCCACAAAACAAGAAAACAAATCTCAATAAATTGAAGAAGACTTAAATAATATCAAGCATCTTCAAACAATGGCAAGAAACTAGAAATCAGTTTGCAAGAAGAAAACTGAAAAACATACAAACACATGTAGGCTAACTAACATGCTACTCCATGAGATCAAGAAAGAAGAGGAGAGAAAAATGGCAGCAGAGTGAATGGAAGCTACACAGACCGTCTCCCAGAACCAAACTGGAATTACAACTATAACACAGACAAATTGAAGGGAAAAAGCAACAGAAAAGCAGCTTGCGAGGACCATATAACGAGGGACACTGACTCGATCCTGGTAGGCTTGCGAAGGCGCGAGATGGGGGCTGGGAGCCGACAGTAGGCAGCTCGGCAGCGGCCTTAGCTGGGAGCAGAGCCCGGAGAGAGGCTAAAACAGCCACAGGCACTTACCTTGGGCTCCGGCAGAGGGAGGGCAGACTGGACTGGAACTGTGTCGGGACACTTGGGATTTGGAGGGTGCTCAGAGCTTTTCCTGAGTGCAGCCACACAGGACGGTGGCCATACTGCTCCTTCCCAGGGCTCTGGGGAGAGGCAGCAGCCCCTCCCTCGGAGATCCAACCCCACCCTGTGGGCCATTGAAGTGCTAATTGAGGCTCACTAACAACCAGCATCTGCCCCACCCTCGTGAAATCCCATTGTGCTGAGCACCTGAGGGAGTTTTTCAGTCAACTGACAACCCAAAACTCATCAAGTAACCTCGACTGCTAGCCTCCAGGCAAAAAGCTAGAGGATAACAGTACCTTTCCTGGGCTAGCAACTTTAACCAGGAAAGTAAGACTTGACAGTGGTGTTTAACGTGGGTCCTCCCTCGCTCATCTAAATCCAGGAGAGGGAGCCACAAACAGCAGAACACCAACACCCAAGGGAAAACTTGACAGGCTCCAAAGCCCACTGTGATAGCCAAAATGGTGAAACACAGAAACAGAAGCCAAATGAAAGAGCAAGACACCTCCACCGAAGATGAGATCAATGTGGAGCAGTTAGGCATGTTAACAGAGCTAGAATTCAGAGCCATGATCTTGAGGAAGCTGAACAGCATGAGTAAGGACATAGAGACACTGAAAATAAGCCAATTGGAAATTAAAAACCATCAGGAAATAAAAAATGACATATCAGAAATGAAAAACACATTGGAAGGTTTTAAAAGCAGAGTAGAGAAAGCTGAGGACAGGATCAGTGAATCAGAAGACAAGGTAGAAAAAATCAACCAATCAGAAAACCTAAAGGAAAAAACGATTTAAAAAAAGGAAGACAGCTTAAGAGAACTGTGGGACAACTGGAAACATAATAATATTCGCATCATAGGACTCCCCGAAGAAGAAGAAAATGAGCAAGGGATAGAGAATATATTCAAAAAAATAGTGACAGAAAACTTCCCTAATTTGGTGAAGGAAGAAGGCATTCAAGTTCAAGAAGCACAGAGAGTCCCAAGTAAGAAGAACCCAAACAGGCCCACACCAAGACACAGAGTAATTAAAATGCCACAAATTAAAGACAAAGAGAGAATTCTAAAAGCAAGAGAGAAGCAACAGGTTACCTACAAAGGACACCCCATAAGGCTCTCAGCTGACTTCTCACAAGAAACACTACAGGCCAGAAGGGAATGGCATGAAGTAATCAAAGTAATGAAAAACAAGAATCTGAATCCAAGACTACTCTACCCAGCAAGGCTATCATTCAAAATAGAAGGTCAAATAAAGAGCTTCCCAGACAAAAAAAGGCTAAGGGAATACATTATCAGCAAACCAGCACTGCAAGAAATGTTAAAAGGACTGCTGTAATTAGCAGTAGAAACGGGAAGAAAAATAGAACCACACTAAACAAAAATGGCAATAAATAAGTACATATCGATAATCACCTTAAATGTAAATGGATTGAATGCTCCCATAAAAAGACACAGAGTAGCTGGTTGGATAAGAAAGCATGACTCATCTATATGTTTATAAGAGACCCACCTCACAACAAAAGACTCACATAGGTTGAAAGTGAAGGGATGGAAAAATTTTTTCCAAGCAAATGGAAAGCAAAAAAAAGCTGGGGTAGCAATTCTCATATCTGATAAAATAGATTTCAAAATGAAGACCATAACTAGAGACAAAGACGGCCACTACATAATATTGAAAGGGTCTATCCAACAGGAAGATATAACTTTGATAAACATATATGTACCCAATATAGGAGCACCAAAATATATTAAAAATCTTCTGGAGGACTTCCAAGGAGAAATCGACAACAGTACAATCATAGCAGGGGACTTCAACACCCCGTTGACAGCACTGGATAGATCCTCTAGGCAAAAAATTAGCAACGAAACAGAGACTCTAAATGAAGCACTAGACCAAATGGATTTAATAGATATCTACAGAGAATTACACCCCAAAACTACAGAATACACATTCGTCTCAAGTGCACATGGGACATTCTCAAAGATAGACCACATGATAGGACACAAACTAAATCTCTACAAGTTCAAGAAGATTGAAATCATATCAAGCATCTTCTCAGATCACAATGGCATGAAACTAGAAATCAATTGCAACAAGAACATGCAAAAGACATTTCAACACATGGAGGCTAAATAGCGTGTTATTAAACAATGAATGGGTCACCGAGGAGATCAAGGAAGAAATTAAAAACTTCCTGGAAGCCAATGAAAATGAACACACAACAACACAAAATCTATGGGATGCAGCGAAAGCAGTTCTGAGAGGGAAGTTCATAGCACTACAGGCCTACCTCAAAAAACAAGAAAAATTTCTAATTGACTGTCTAACCTCACAACTTAAAGAACTAGAAAGCAAACAAAAAGAAAACCCCAGAGCAAGTAGAAGGAAGGAAATAGTAAAGATCAGAGCAGAAATAAATGACATAGAGACAAAAAAAAAAAAAACAATTCAAAGGATCAATGAAACAAAGAGCTGGTTTTTCGAAAAGATAAACAAGATTGATGGACCCTTAGCTAGACTCACCAAGAAACAGAGAGAGAGAACCCAAATACACAAAATCAGAAATGAAAGAGGAGAAGTAACATCCAACACCACGGAAATACAAAAGATTGTTAACACCTACTATGAACAACTCTATGGCAACAAATTCGACAATCTAAGCGAAATGGACAAATTTCTAGAAACACACAGTCTCCCAAAACTGGACCGGGAAGAGATAGAAAACTTGAACAGACCAATAACAACTAAAGAAATTGAAGAGGTAATCAAGACTCTCCCAGCAAACAAAAGCCCAGGCCCATATGGCTTCACGGGGGAGTTTTACCGAACATTCAAAAAAGAACTAACACCCATTCTCCTCAAACTATTTCAAAAAATCCAAGAAGAAGGAAGACTTCCAAACACGTTCTATGAGGCCAGCATAATTCTAATTCCAAAACCAGAAAAAGACACTACGAAGAAAGAAAACTACAGGCCAATATCCCTGATGAACATAGACACCAAAATCCTGAACAAAATATTAGCAAATCGGATCCAGAAATGCATCAAAAAAATTATTCACCATGACCAAGTGGGATTCATTCCAGGGATGCAAGGCTGGTACAATATTCGCAAATCAATAAACGTGATACACCACATAAACAAAATGAAGAATAAAAACCACATGATATATCAATAGATTCTGAAAAAGCATTCGACAAAATCCAGCATCCACTTCTGATAAAAACGCTCAGCAATGTAGGAATAGAGGGATCATATCTCGACATAATAAAGGCCATATATGAAAGACCTACAGCCAACATAATACTCAATGGACAGAAACTAAAAACATTTCCATTAAGAACAGGAACAAGACAGGGATGTCCACTTTCGCCACTCTTATTTAACATTGTACTGGAAGTCTTAGCCACAGCAATCAGACATGAAGAAAAAAAAGGGATCCAAATTGGAAAGGAGGAAGTGAAACTGTCATTATTTGCAGATGACATGATATTATACATAGAAAACCCTAAAGACTCCATCAAAAATCTACTAGACTTAATAAATGAATTTGGCAAAGTAGCAGGATACAAAATTAACGTCAAGAAATCGACGGCATTCTTGTACATCAATGATGAACTCACAGAAAGAGAAACTGAAAAAACAATCCCATTTACCATCGCGCCAAAAAAATTAAGATACCTAGGAATAAACTTAACCAAAGAAGTAAAGGACCTATCTGCAGAAAACTACAGGTCATTGAAAAAAGAAATAGAGGAAGATATAAAAAAGTGGAAGCACATACCCTGTTCATGGATTGGAAGAATTAACATCATTAAAATGTCCATACTACCCAAAGCAATCTATAGAGTCAATGCAATCCCTATCAAAATACCAAGGACATATTTCACAGAACTAGAACAAATACTTCAAAAGTTCATATGGAACCAAAAAAGACCCCGAATAGCCACAGCAATCTTGAAAAAGAAGAACAAAGTAGGTGGGATCACAATACCAGATATCAGGTTATACTACAAAGCGACTGTAACCAAAACAGCCTGGTACTGGCACAAGAACAGGCATATAGACCAATGGAACAGAACTGAAAACCCAGAAATGGACCCAAGGCAATATGCTCAATTAATATTTGACAAAGGTGGCAAGAGCATACAGTGGAGTAAAGACAGCCTCTTTAATAAATGGTGTTGGGAAAATTGGACAGCTACATGCAAAAAAATGAAACTTGACCATCAACTTACACCATACACAAAAATAAACTCAAAATGGATAAAACACTTAAATGTGAACCGTGAATCCATAAAAATTCTAGAAGAAAATGTAGGCAACAAAATTTCGGACATCATACGGAGCAGAGTTTTCACTGATACATCACCTAAGGCAACAGAAACAAAGGAAAAAAGGAACACATGGGACTACATCAAACTAAAAAGCTTCTGCACAGCAAAAGAAACAATCATCAAAATGGAAAGGCAACCCACTGTATGGGAGAACATCATTGCCAATGATGTATCAGATAAGGGGTTAATTCCCAATATATATAGAGTGCTCATACAACTCAACAAAAGGAAGACAAATAACCTCATTAAAATATGGGCAGAGGAGCTGAATAGGCACCTCTCCAAACAGGACATACAAATGGCCAAAAGACATATGAAGAAATGCTCAACATCACTCATCATCAGAGAGATGCAAATTAAAACAACAATGAGTTATCACCTCACACCTGTCAGAATGGCCGCCATCAACAAATCATCAAACAACAAGTGTTGGCGAGGGTGTGGAGAAAAGGGGACTCTAATAACTGCTGGTGGGAATGCAGACTGGTCCAGCCACTATGGAAAACAATTTGGTGTTACCTCAGAAAATTAAAAATTGAACTGCCATTTGACCCAGTAATCCCACTGCTAGGAATATACCCTAAGAAGCCTGAAACACCAATCAGGAAGAATATATGTACCCCCATGTTCATAGCAGCACTATTTACAATAGCTAAGATCTGGAAACAGCCCAAGTGTCCACCAGTAGACGAATGGATCAAAAAGCTGTGGTACATGTACACAATGGAGTACTATGCAGCGGTAAGAAAGATAGATCTCTTATCCTTTGGGACGACATTGAGGGACCTGGAAAGTATTATCCTAAGTGAAAGAAGCCAAGCAGAAAAAGACAAATACCACATGATCTCACTTATATACGGAATGTAATGAACATAACAGTCTGAGGAATACAGTAGACCCAGAAACATGGAAGTAGGGCCCAGACTGACATCCCTCAGAAGAGGGTGTGGAGGTGGGTGGGAAGAGATAAACCACAGAACTTATATGCATGTATGCATGACCAATGGACATGGACAACTAAGCCGGGGACAGGGCAGGGGTAGGGTGGGGAGGGGGGTGCCAATGGGGTAAAAAAGGTAAAATATCTGTAACAAAAAAATAAAAAATTTATAAAAAAAAAAAAAAAGAAGAAGTCAAAAGATAGCTTGAGACAAATGAAAATGAAAACACAGTAACTCAAAATCTATGGGACACAGCCAAAACAGTTCTAAAAGGAAAATGTATAGTAATACAGGCCTACAGGAAACAAGAAAAATCTTAATCTAACCTAACACCTAAAGAAACTAGAAAGAAAAAAGTAAACAAAACAAAAAGTGAGTAGAAGGAAGGAAATAATAAAGATCAGAGCATAAATAAAGATTAAAAAAAAAAAAACCCAACAGGAAATCAATGAAACCAAGATCTGGTTCTTTGAAAAGATCAACAAAATGGATAAACCTTTAGCCAGACTCATCAAGAAAAAGGGGGGAGGGGGGGCGACACATATAAATAAAATGAAAACGAAAGAGAAGTAACAACTGACATCACAGATACAAGAGGTTATAAGGAAATACTACAATTACATGCCAACAAATTGTACAACCTGAAAATAATGGATAAATTCCTAGAAACATACCACCTCCTAAGACTGAATCAAAAAGAAACAGTAAATCTGAACAGACAGATAACTTTTAACAGAACTGAAGTCAGTAATCAAAAAGCTCCTAACAAACAGAAGTCCTGGACCAGGTGGTTTTACAGGTGAATTTTACCAAACATTCAAAGAATTAACACCTATCCTTCTCAAACTATTCCCAAAAATTCAAGAGGAGGAAAGACTCCCAACCTCATTTTACAAAGCCAGCATTATCCTAATTCCAAAACTGGTTAAAGACACTACGAAAGAAGAAAATTATAGGCCAATATCCCCAATGAACATAGATGATAAAATATTCAACAAAATATTAGCAAACCAGATAAAGATCATACACCATGATCAAGTGGAATTTATTCCCAGGATACAAGACTGGTTCAATACCTGCAAATCAATAAATGTGATGCACCATATAAATGAAGGATAAAAATAATATGATCATATCAAGAGATGCAGAAAAAGCATTTGACAAAAATACAACATCCATTTATGATACAAACTCTCAACAAACTGGGGGTAGAGGGATCATACCTCAACATAATAAAGGCCCTGTATGACAAACCCACAGCTAACATTGTATTCAACAGTGAAAAGCTGAAAACTTTTTCTTGAGGATCAGGAACAGGACAAGAATTCCACTTTTACCATTTTTATTCACAGTACTGGAAGTCCTAGCCATGTCATTCAGATAAGAAAAGGTATCCAAATTGGAAAGAAAGGAGTAAAACTGTCATTATTTTCAGATGATATGATACTATACATAGAGAATGCTAAAGAACACCAAAAAGGCCATTAGAACTAGTAAATGAATTCAGTAAAATAGCAGTATACAAAATTAATCCTCAGAAATCAATTGTATTTTTATACACCAGTAATGAACTATCAGAAAGAGAAATTAAGAAAACAATCCCATTTACCATTGCATCAAAAAAAATTCTGAGAATAAATTTAACCAAGGAGGTAAAAGACCTGAATGCAGAAAACTAAAAGACATTGATGAAAGAAATTAAAGAAGATACAAATAATGAAAGCCTAAGCCATGCTTATGGATTGGAAGAATTAACATCTTTAAAATGTTCATACTACCCACAGTAATCTGCAGATACAATGCAATTCCTATGAAAATACCAATGACATTTTTCAGAGAACTAGAATAAATAATCCTAAAGTTTATGACACCACAAAAGACTCTGACTAGCCAAACCAATCTTGAGAAAGAACAAAGTTGGAGGTGTCACACTACCTGATATTAAACTACTATGCTACAAGGATATAGTAAATCAAAACAGCATGGCATAAAAACAGACACATAGATAAATGAAACAGAATTCTGAGAGCCCAGAAATAAACTAATGCCTGTATGACCAATTAATCTACAACAAAGGAGGCAAGAACATACAATGGGGTAAAGACAGCTTATTTAATAAATGGTATTGAGAAAACTGGACAGATACATGCAAAAAGAAAATGAAACTAGACCACCTTCTTATACCATGTATAAGAATAAACTCAAAATGTTAGATTAAAGACTTAAATACAAGATTTGAAACCACGAAACTCCTAGAAGAAAACATAGGCAATAAAATCTCTGACATTTCTCTGAGCAATATTTTTTGATGTATCTCTTTGGGTAAGGGAAACAAAAGAAAAAATAAACAAATGGGACTACATCAAACTAAAAAGTTTTTGCACAGCAAAGGAAAACATCAGCAAAATGAAATGGAAGAAGATATTTGCCAATGATATATCCAGTAAGGGGTTATCCAAATATATAAGGAACTCATACAAGTTAACACCAAAAAAACAAACAATCAAATGAAAACAAGGACAGAGGATCTGAACAGATATTTCTCCAAAGAGGATATACAGATGGTCAATAGACATATGAAAAGATGCTCAACATCACTAAATCATCAGGGAATTGCAACTTAAAACTACAATAAGACATCATCTCACACCTGTCAGAATGGAGCATGTGGAGAAAAGGCAACCCATGTGCACTGTTGGTGTGTTTGTAAATTGGGACAACCATTGTAGAAAACAGTACGGAGCCCTGGCTGGTGTGGCTCAGTTGGTTGGAATGTCAAGCATCATCTGTGCACTGAAAGGTTGCTGGTTCTTTCCTGGTCAGGGCACATACCCAGTTTTGGGTTCGATCCCTGGTGTGGGTACATATAGGAGGCAAAACCGATAGATGTTTCTCTCTCTCTCTCTCTCTCTCTCTCTCTCTCTCTCTCTCTCTCTCCCCCCCCTCTCCCTCTCTCCCTCTCTCCCTTCTCCCTCCTCCCTCTCCACCCCTTCCTCTCTCTCTGAAATTATCCTAAAATCAATTAAAAAAACATCCTTGGTTGAGGATTAAAAAATAAATAAAACAGTATGGAGGTTCCAAAAAAATAAAAAGTAGAGCTACCATATGACCCAGCAATTCCACTTCTGGGTATTTAACGAAAGAAATCCAAAACACTAGTACAAAAAGATGTATGTACCCCCATGTTTATTGCAGCATTATTTACTTTAACTAAGATACAGAAGCAACCTAAGCAATAGAAATGGTGTATACAATGGAATATTACGCAACCATAAAAAGAGTGAAATCTTGCCGTTTGTGATAGCATGGATGGACCTAAAGGGTATTATGCTAAGTGAAAAGTCAGACAGAGAAAGATAAATACCATATGATTTCACTCATATGTAAAATCTAAAGAACAAAATAAATGAACAAACCAAATAGAAACATTATAGATACAGAGAACAAATTGATGGATGCCAGATTGTAGGGCGGTTCGGGAATGGATGAAAAGCATTAAGGAATTAAAAAGTACAATTTGCCAGTTATAAAAACAGTCACAGAGATGTAAAGCATGGCATAGGGAATATAGTTAATAGTATTATAATAGCTGTATATGGTGTCAGATGGGTACTAGACTTATCAGGGAGATCACTTTGTAAGGTATATAAATGTCTAATCACTGTTGTACACCTGAAACCAATAGTGGATGTCAACTGTAAATGAAAAAATATTTACATGGTTAAGATGGTAAATTTCATGTATTATGTATTTCACAAATTTTTAATATCCCAAAATTTAAAAAGCAACAAAAATATAGAAAAGGAATTGGTTTATCAAATAAAATTTATTCAAAACAAGTGGGGGAAAAATGAAAAAGAGTATAGGAAGGTGTAAGGTCCTGTATAAACTATTGCTGCCACTGCAGACCATAGACCTAGGCTGTGCTTCACAGTCACCTCCCCTTGGCCTTGGGTCAGTCCGAAGGGCAGAGCCATGGGGCTAGTGGAGTCCAGCACACCTAGGTCCAGTTCCTGGTGCTGCCCGGCTCTGTGCCTGGAGCCCTCAGTGGTTACATGGGGACAGCACCATGCTGAGGACTCAGTCAGCTGAGACACATAACACTGGAGTCCCAGGGCACTCAGGTAGAGCTCAGCAGAGCTGTGGGCAGGAGCCCCCAGAGGACCTGCTGCTCAGCACCACTGCCCTTGAACCTCGTCATCAACTCTCCTCATAAATGCTGTCTTGCACAAGTCTCTGATCACAACTTACTGTCTTTTTCCCTAAGCCCACAATCACTCTTGGATGAAGTATTTCTCATCTTGCTTTGTGGTTGAATTGTGTGAAGGCCTGGAAAGGCAAAAGATAGAAGAGGGCAACATAGTTCTAGAAAATGGAAAACAGAAATGAGTGGTTACTGACTTAGCAGCCTGGAGAAACCAGAAACCCCCGTCCCTAAAAGGTGAGAGGCCAGCAAGAAGCTAGCTGACTGGTGCCAGCAATGCCAGCGAAGCTCTGGACTTGTGAGCCATAGGTGTGTAGACAGCAGGGCAGGAGGGGAAGAGAGGCGGAGAGTCGGGTGAGGGGGCACCTTGAATATGGGGACTGAGGGAAAGTTTGCATATCTACAGATTTCTGTTATCTGGGGACCTGCCAACCATCAGGCCCCCTCCCCTAACACAGAGCTTCAGTTTCCTATATGGTATCTTACTTTTCTTTTTCCTTTTTTTTTTGTGGTACGTGCCCCTAGCAGGAACTGAACCCGGGACTCTCTGGTCCACAGGCCAACGCTCAACTGCTGAGCCAAAATGGCAAGGGCTTCTTTTTCCTTTTAAATCCTTACCCAAGGATATGTTTATTGATTTTTTAGAGAGAGAGAGAAACATCGATGTGAGAGAGAAACACCAATTGTTTGCCTCCCTCACACCCCGTACTGGGGATGAAGCCCACAACCTAGGCATGTGCCCTGACCAGGGATTGAACCTGCAGCCTTCTGGTGTACGGGATGATGCCCCAACCAACCAGGCTGGGCCTTGTGTCTCACTTTTCAATATAAAAGGCCAGGCAAGGTAACTGAGACCTTTGAAGAATACCTTTTAAAGAAACATACCAAAACAGAGAAAAGAGGAATTTGGGAGAAACAGAGGCATTGCAGAGGAAGATGAAAACTTAAAAAAAAAAACACCTCACGATAACATCTTCCCAAAGATGATAAGATGGTATCATGGTATGAAAAGACAGGATGCTAACAAAATGAGAGAATAAGGAAAAGTTCTTGGAAATAAATATGATGATAAAAATATTTTAAATTTGAGAAGAATTGGAAGATAAAGTAGAATATAAAGAGCATGTTGAAAGATTAATCCAGGACATGCAGCATCTGAGTACTAGAGATGCAGAAAAAGAACACGAAGGCCGACTAGGGAAGAAAATTCTCCACAATCCAAGATAATGTTTTCAGATGGAAATTCCCAGCACAATGAATGAAAAAAACAAGCAAACAAAAAAAAATGAAGCATATCCTTATAGAATCCAAGGGAGAGGGGAAGACCTTAAGAGCCTCCAGAGACAGAAGCCTGAGTCCTTTACAGAGGACTGTGGATCCCCGTATCACTGGACTTCTCAGCAAGAACTTGAAGAATTAGAAGACAGAGGAGCCCTGGCCGGTCTGGCTCAGTGGTTAGAGCGTCGGCCTGCAGTCCAGAGAGACCGGGGTTCAGTTCCCGCTAAGGGCGCGTACCTTGGTTGCAGTTTGTCCCCGGCCCTGGTTGGTCGTGTGGGTGGCAGCCACTCGATGTGTCCCTTTCACATGTGTTGATGTATCTCTGTCTCTCTTCCTCTCTCTCCCTCCCACTCTATCTGAACGAAGAATGGAAAAATGTCCTCGGGTGAGGATAAAGAAAAAAAAAGAAGACAGAGGAAATGCCTTCACAGTTCTGAAGTTACTTATTTCTAGAATTCTCTGCCCATCCACACTGTCGAGGGTGTGAAATAAGCCTCAGTGAAATGAGAGAGTCAACCAAGAAGGGGCCATGGGATCCAGGCTGGAGCAGCACAGCTTCTGGAAGCCAAGGCTCCAGGGACACATGGAACCGGTATGTGGTCAAGGCTGAAAGGGTTCTTACGGTACTTTCAGAAAATGTGAGGCCAAGTTACTGTCAGAGAAACTTGAGCGAAGAGTGGGGAGGGAAAAGGCTAAAGCTGTTTTTCCAAGAAAAACAAAATGTTGTCCAAGAAAGAAAATTAATCATAGTACACTATGTGCCTTATCTAAGAAAAGTGTTTACGTAGTTCTAATGCTGAATATTGATTTGACCAAAATTGAGATGTGAGTCTGTCAGAGTAACATGGGGCAGAGGCTGTGTGTGTGTTTGGGGCGTGGGTATAGAGAGCTCCTATAGCAGTAATAATCCCACACACATGAAACACAGGCTTACCAGATGTGCAGGAGGAATGTGTATCAACTCATGCAGCCCTCACAACAATCCTCCAAAGCAGCTGACTTTATTCCTCTTACAGCTGATGAAGCCCAGGCACAGAGGTAAAGCGGTTTGCCTAAAGTCACAGTTAAAAACTGGGAGAGCCAGGATTTCAATTCAGACAAGTTGGTTCTAAAGTCTGGCTTTAAACTGCTATGCTCACCTGCTTTTGGGGTCCAAAAGGCAAGAAATGATTTGAATATCAATAAGTAACAGTATAGCCCTGGCCGGTTTGGCTCAGCGGTTAGAGCGTCGGCCTGCGGTCCTGAGAGACCCGGGTTCGGTTCCCGCTAAGGGCATGTACCTCGGTTGCAGTTTGTCCCCGGCCCTGGTCGGTTGTGCAGGTGGCAGCCACTCGATGTGTTCCTTTCACGTCGATGTTTCTCTCTCTCTCTCTCTGTTCCTCTCTCTCCCTCCCACTCTACCTGAACAAAAAATGGAAAAATGTCCTCGGGTGAGGATAAAAAATTTAATAATAAAATAAGTAACAGTATAAATAACTAACACTATGGAGATAAATATCAACTGCAGCAGTTAAAAGGCTTAAGTGTTGCATCAAGGAAGTGGTAAAGGGTAGGGAATTTCATGTTTCTTGTGCAGTTGTTTGACTTTACACTATGGACAGATGGTACTTTTAAAAAGTTAATGAGCCCTGGCCAATATGACTCAGTTGGTTGGAGCATTGTCCTGTGCACCAAAAGGTCACAGGTTCGATCCCCAGTCAGGGTACAGACAGGAGTCGACCGATCAATGTTTCTCTTTTGGTTCTCTTTTCTCTCTCCCTCTCCCTTCTTCTCTCTCCAAATTTAATGAAAAACAAAACATGTCCTTGGGTGAGGATTAAAAATTAAAAATAAATGATAAAATGTTAAAAAAAAAAAGAAAAAATTTATCAAAAGAAGAGAAAAACTACGGCACCAGTGATGAGGAGGGTGGGTCTCCAGTTTTGACTGGTGTTGCCCGGTGTGCAGCTTCAGTCGTCCTCACCAACCTGAGACTCAGCTGCGTAGGGCTCGATGGTTCCCAAGTTCTCTTCCAGCTCTTCACATTCTGACGGTCAACAAGACAAGCAGTGATGTGGAGAACGTGTACCACAAAGAGAGCCAGTCAGGGTGACATGGTAGGACTGAAGGATTGGATAGGTGCTGCTTCAGGTCAGCCGTTCAGAGAGGCATCTACAGGGGCAGGACCGAGTGGGTGAGGGAGCAGTGACTGCAAAGGCCCCAGGGTGGGCAGGCGTCATTCCAGGAGTGGCTGGAGGGAAAGGAGGGGCAAGCCAGCTGGCACCAATAGAAAGTCATGGAGTTTGCAGCCAAGATTGACCAGGACTATGATGGGTATAGGCTGGAGGGAACAGAGAAGCCCTTGAAGGGATTGGGGGACAGTCCTTGGACAAGGGTGGTAGTGCTGAAGGGGATGAGAAACTGCAGCTTCTCAGTGCGTCCTGGAGGAGTTGACAGATTGAGCTACAGGACGGATTGCAGGTATGAGAGACAGAAGTCAGGGATGGCTCCTTCCAAATGTCTGGTCTGCGGGCCGCTGCACAGTCCACTCCAGATCCACCATCCTCTTCCTGGCGCTCATCTTTCTGGATCACTCCTCAGGCCGCCTTCTCATAAACATCTGCTGCTGTCCCTGTCGTTGTGTGTGGGCAGGCCCAAGGTCCTCCTGCTGCCCTGTCTGCCTCTTCTCCCAGGTCTCCCTCCCACTGTTCCCCCACAGCAGTCCTGCCACCTGCAGCTCCACAGGACCCGTGTCTCCCTCCTCTCTGCACCTCCAATTCCAGGCTCTTCTTGATTCACTTTTTGACTTCCCATACTTGAGGCATGCCTCCCCCTCAAGCCCACAACTCCATCCTTCCACCCTTGTCAGAGTAACCAGAACCAGAGCTCCCATCATGTCCCCATCCTGCTCAAGGTGTCCCAGTGGTGTCAAATGCCCAGAGTGCACGTGCCTGCCAGCCTTGTGTTTTTCCCAGGACCACGCCTTTCCAGGTACAGTCGTCTGAAACCCATGGAACTCTTGACCTTCCATAGGCTGGTGACTGAGACCAAGGTGGGGAATGGGGGGAGTAGGGGCAAAAGTCCTGCTGGGACTGTCCATCCTTCCCAGATGCCCTGAAGAGGCAGGGCAAGGCTGGGATGAGAGCCCTAGATGAGGCCTTGTTGGCTGAGAAGTAGGAGGCCTGTGAACTGCGTGACTTCTCCAAGGTCTCCTTGACCATGTGATGAATGTCCAGGATGTCACCCTCCAGGTGTTTCTGGCTTGTTGTAGGCTTTCCTTTTCCTGCACAGGGGGTCTCGTTTTCAAAGTCTGTCTTAAAGAGGCCTGCCGTCACTACACAGCATTGGGCAAGTAGGACAGCGAAATGCCAGGCTTTGAGGAGGGGCCCACCCCTGTCCAACTTTGATTTCCATTTCTGTTTGAGTCACTTTTACACAAATTACTTTTGTCAGTTACATAACAGTCTGTGGCCCAGACCCAGGCAAGCAGTAAATATTTACCTTCACATTGGAGCCAAGGTCGCTGTGGTGAGCCACAGTGAGTCACAGGGGAGCATCATTACCCTCTAGGACCTTGGGAAAGGAACACCAAAGCATGCGCTTGTTAAAGGTTTGCTGGGTCATACTGTCAGGACTAGAATGTGAATTTAGTACTGAAACCTGAATTATCTCCTGTAGCCCACTATAGGTGACTATTTTATATATGCACACACATGTACATTTGCATATCATTACTTCTATTTCTTCTATAGTATTTATTGTGTAATTTTTAAAGTCCTTTCAAAATGATTGAAAACGAACTGCTCTGAAAAACAGCAATTCTGCAGAGCTTGATCGCAAGACAGGCTGACTCCATCTGGCAAATGTGTTCTCAAAATGAGTTCCTTTTATCAGAAAGTGACTGTAAAGGGTTGGTGGTGATTCTTGGAACCTCAGAACCCACCACATGATGGTCAAGAACAGTGGGCTCTGGGTTGTGCTGGCGGTTGGGAGCAGCTGCTCCGGCACGGACCTGAAATACTGACTCTCTTGCCCTTCCCAGACAAGGTTCCAACCCCAACGGAGCCCAAAGCTCTTGCCCGTTTTTCTGACACGTATGCCTACCAGTCTGCTTCCTTTCTCCTCTGCAGCGTCTCTGGCCCACATGGCCCAGGTGTTTGTGTACGGGACCCTGAAGCGAGGCCAGCCCAACCATAAAGTCCTGCTGGACCACACCAACGGCTGCTCGGCCTTCTGGGGCCGGGGCCGCACGGTGGAGCCGTACCCGCTGGTGATTGCCGGAGAACATAACATTCCGCATCTGCTGAACCTCCCAGGGCACGGCCACTGCGTGGCCGGGGAGATCTATAGTGTGGACGAGCAGATGCTATGCTTCCTCGATGAGTTCGAAGGCTGCCCAGACATGTACCAGCGCACCCGGGTGCGCATCGCGGTCCTCGAGTGGGAAGGCCCACGCGGTGCCTCCGAAGAGCCTCCAGCTGCTGAAAGGACCCTGCAGTGCTTCGTGTACAGCACGGCCACCTACCCTCCAGAGTGGGTCCGCCTCCCGTACCTCGACAATTACGACTCTCAGGGGGCACACGGGCTTCGCTATAATCCGAGGGAAAACAGATAAAAACCGCGACAGAGAGAGCCCTGATGATTATAAGATTACCTCAGCTTGGTCTGCACGCACTGAATGCAAAGCCTAATAATGCTCTTTGAAACAAACATTTGTAAAACCCAATCTGTGGGAAAAGAAATACTCATTTTCAGTGGCAGCCAATTTCCCACATAATTTTGACATACTGATAAGACTGCCCTGAAGTCTGTCGGATACTGCTTTACTGCTGCGCAAAGAGCATCGCCGGCTTGAGTGTACTGGGTAAGAAAAATTTAGGTTTTAATTCCCCTAAATGACATTTCAAGCACTCATATGTTACCATACTTTTCTTCTTTTCCTGCTTTGCCTTAATCTGAAGATAACATTTAAAATGAATGTAAAGACTTTGTGTTGCAGTTAGATTTTAGCAGCCCTACTCTATTGATTCTGACCTATAGCACCAAGGGAAAAAAAATTTAAGCTGATCTTGAATGTCTTAGTGTAATGAAAGAAAAGAAAAGCATGCGGTATTTTTTAGTAGTTTTGGAGTATATATAACATCGTTCTTCACAATTTTCAAACCAAGCTTATTAAAGAGATTATTAAAGATGATCATTTAAAATTAAACTAGATATTTTAGGAAATCAAATATAAAAGTGTTGATGGTAATTTTGGCCTTTTTCTTGGGTCTACTTATTTAGTAGAAGGTTCTTTTCATTCTAAAGTAGCAAAACAATGAGCACCCGCTTGCTGGCAGACACAGCTGAATACCCTGAGCCCAGAGCCCAGTGGCAAGGCACTGTCCCTGCTTCCCGAAGGGAGCGGCATTTGGGGGTGGGCCTTTTGAAGAAAAACCAACATATTAGTAATTTGTTCTTCAGGCCTGTCAGAAAGCTTAGCTTCCAAATACAAACACTGCTTAAAATAATTTTAGCACAGCACGAAGTACCAATTACTACCCACCTCATCTGATGATCTGTCAGTGCAGGTTCAGAGCAGTGCACGACTGCCTCTGCCTGCTTACCAGCGAAGTATGAAACGTATTCCGAGAATTCCAGAACGGAATGGGAATGCAGCTGCTGGTCCTCAGTAACCTCGTTCTCCACCGGGAAAGCTCACTCTCTCTCCAGCTTAATGGTAGACTGTGACCACTAACTGCATCTGGCACAAAAACATGATCATTGTTTTTATCCCTTCTTCTTTAATTGGAATCGTGCTTCACAAAGATACAAAAAGGCAAGGATGGGTATCAGCTGATGAGCTTGTGGCAGCCCCACCCACTACAGTTGCGGTGAGGGAGCCCCATGGGATGGGGAAGAGGGACAATGAGTCATCTCTCCTTAAGGTGACACCCCCAGGGATCCAACAGATCCAGTACTTACCCATTAGAGTCACAAAGGAGGGATTTACACGATCATCTGTGCTGCATGGGCTTAAGAAGTTAGGAATAACAACAAACAGGAGTTACAGCCTCAGCCAGAATGAGTAGGTAATCAGATTATAAGGTGGCAAATGCGGTTTTAATGAAACTGACAGCAAAGAGCTGGGATTTATATAAAATTTTTAAAGGATCACAATGAAATGCTATCGTTTAAAGTCTACTGGCACAGCCTATGTCTCTTATGTACATTGTCTTCATTCAAAAAAAGGGCAAACTAATATTTAGACAAATGCTCAGTTTTATTGATTTAACTTTGACACTAAGAAATCTCACAGCAGAAGTACAAATCATATGTACAAGTATTTATATCAATAAAATTTTCCATTGGTGATTTTTTGGCAGAATGTTGGTTTGACTATATGTGGAATAAATATGACCACGTAAAATCTGCTGCACAGGGGTGCGCCTGTAAAATGCTTGAATAAATTGAATGAAAGAATAAAATACAAATGGGTAATTAAATTGGGTGACTACTGAAAGGCTATAAATACTTCATTGCAGTTCCACGAGCAGATCTCCTTCTCCAACTGTGTCCCCAGCTTTACAATGTACCGATTTCACCTTGAATTAAAAAAAAAAAAAAAAAAAAAAGGAGGGGGTAAGAAGGATAAACTAGACCAGGAGGTAGCGACCTCTTCATTTCTGGAAGTGAGGAGATGACCTGGCAGGTTTTGGAACACAAGTAGAACACTTGGCTGGCGCAATCGTTGGGGACCTCATGCATGGGGACGTCCTCATGCAGGGCAGTGACTCACCACTTCCCCTCCTGGCTCTCCTGTCCTTGGTCCTAAAACTTGCTGATACAAAGCAATTTCTGCTGGCTGACCTTTGCACTGGGTGCACACAGGGGTCTGGGCAGCATTCAAAGACCCAGAGTGTTGATCTTGGATAAGCTCTCAACACCCAGCCCTCCCAATCCCTGTGGTTTTAGGTTATAGAAATGTTCTCTGAGAGTTAATGTATACTTAGTTTAGTGTAAAAAAAATAAATAACCCAAACAAAACAATTATACAAGAGTCCAAACAGGTACAAACTAATGGGAAGCTCCCTAGCCTGACCGTAAACTTCCCCTGAAGGGAAATGGGATACCCAGAAGGGTGTGGCTGCTTGGATGGCCTTTGTGGGGTGATGTCTGACCAGCACTGAGTTCCCACAGTGTTGCTACTGTGCCCTTTCATTCTACTCTTTTCTCTCAATCTTAATCAGGTTTGCTTTCCCAAACTGTGTTCAGATTTCAAATAAGTGGGTAGGGGGTTGGAGTGGAGATAAGATAGTGATTTGACTTCTTGGAGTTTCTTGTTTGGCTGAAAAAATGAACAGTGGGTTAGAACTTAAGTGGCAAACAGGAACGATGCCAGCGATGGCAGGTTCGGTGACCTGGCCTGTCCCTATAGCTCTGCTGTGAGCCAGAGGGCTAGAAGGGCCTTCTTCCCTTGACTCCAGCCCAGGCTCTTGCAGGCCGATGTGAACCTGTGCAACGACTACTTCAAAGGCATGTTCAGCAGGTGCTATTTGCACTGAAGTGGCTGCTTTTTTATGATCTGAAACCTCCGATGATTGTATAGGCTGTATTTTTAGTGATGCTGCTACAATTACTAGAATGAAGGACCTGAACTTTTTCTCTGGGAGGAAAAATGGCCCTCCTAGATAAGAATCGCCAGTCCCCCAGCTCCCCAGGGCCTGGTCCTCTGGGCTGAGGCTCTGGCCATTCCTGGTGCGCCCTGCTGGGGGGGGGGGGGGGTAGGAGGAAATGGGATGAGCGAGAAAGACTCCAGCTAATAGGTGTCAGGCCACAGAACAAAGTTGCCCAGAGCCCAACAACACCCGGAAGCATCTCTGAGCTGCATATGACCAGGGAGCAGCTGCGCCTGCACTGTGGCACCCAGGCCATGAGGACGTAAAACACACAGACAGACACAGGCCCCTTGTTCCTTCAGGGAGCTGTGACCAAGTCCATGTTTGCACTGTATCTCAGTCCAGCAACACTCGCCCTTGATATGCATCTGACATATTCTGCATCCCCCACAAATGAGGCCAAGTTATCATCACAGATGGAAATCTCATGATGCTAATGCAGTGTCAGTGTTAATCTCAAGTAACAAATATAACAATTTTACAAGAAGAGAAACTAATGGTTTTGTGTCCATCTTATAAAAAGTAATCTTGTAGAAAGCAGGATTCCTAAACCCTACAAATTATGCCTTTCTCCTCTTCCAGACCCTTAGGGACAGGTATCTGCAGCCCTTTCTAGCCTGGCCTTCGCTCTCCCAGCTGGGACTGGACTGGAGTCCTCCTCAGCATGTTCTCTGAGCATCAGTTTCATTTCTTTTTGGGGTGACAGATGGAAGCTGTCTTTCCCTGATGCAGATTTCACCATGAGCTGACAGTACCTCTCTGCCAGGACACCATTGTCCCCTAGGTTCGATCTCACTTTCCAGGTGTGGCCACAGTGCAGGGCATGGCCAGCCTATGCTGTCTTCACCCCACCCTGCCCGACCTCACTCCAGACTTCTAATCAAATTGTCCTTTGGAAAAGGATCCTTCTATGAATGGTGTCCTTTTAGACACAGAAAGGATAATTAAGTTATTGCTTTAAAGGACTTTTCTATTTTCTTCAAGAAGAAAATACATTTAAGAAGTTTTACTCTTAAGAAATTTCAGTACTAATACATCATCTCCTTTTTTTCTCCCTAAATCATGAAGTCCCATATGTGTTGTACGTGGGGCTTTCAGCTCCTCTTGGTCTAAAATCAAATTGTTCTCTTGGTGGGGAAATTATCTCGAAGAGTGACGTTAATTTTTGCAATCTCTAAAACCATTTCCTTCTGTGTCACCTAAGTCTCAGTTAACTAACTGCCTCTAAGACAGATGTAAACATTAACAATTAAAGACCCCTTAATTTGAAAGACATTACGGGGAAGAACAATTGTTCTTTGACTACCTGAACGCTATACAGACTCTTTTGGAGGCCTGCTCTCCAGGAGGCAGGGACACGCCAATACAGGAAGGAAAGAGGTCCTGATCTTAATGTCCTCTTCTGCAGGAGGTGGGTTGGGGAAGATATCACCCCTGTGGTCCCTTTCAGGCCTAACTGTCCAAGATTCAGAGGTGGAAGTTCTGCTTCCTATCACAGAGCAGGTGTGGGCTGGTGGGAACTTGGGGACATACCTTGCCAGTTTTCCCAGCTGTCATACTGTTCTGCATTTTCATGGCTTCGATCACACATATTTCCTGACCTTCTGAAACCTGGAAAATGAATAAAAATAGAAGTTTCATCAGCATTCTAATTTTACAACATTATTCAAGAGTGAAGCTATTAAGAGATTCTTTGTCAAATGTGCTGAAATTTGATCCAGACAGTAGCAATAACCTCTGATAAATACTTTGAATCCCAAGTTCATTTTGGGGGACAGCAGAGAAAGGCTGTGCCCTGGGAATCTGAACCTTTGCCACAGAGATGTGGCCAAAAGGCACGCTCTCCACTTACGTGCAATGAATGGTAAATCTCCACAGACAGGAAGATTCGTGGTCTCCAGGGCTGAGGAGAAAGGGTGGTGACTGCTGATGGATGGGTACACAGCTTCCTTTGGGGGAGGGAGGTTGTGACAATGTTCTAAGATTGGCTGTGGTGATGGCTGTGTAACCGAATATACTAAAACCACTCATGCACACTTTAAAGGAATGAACTGTATGTGAATTTTATCTTAGTAAAGCTATTATCAAAAAATGGAGTTTCTCTCTACAGCCCCGAAGGGCTGGGAACAATAGCCAAACCTCCAGGCCCTGGGGACCGCTGTCCCAAACCTTCCAGTGCCGGGAATTTCTCGGGCTGCACCCATTCGGGAGCTCCCACAGGCACGGCTCGAGGGGCTCAGGCTTGGTGTTCTGACGTGTTTGCCTGTTGTTATGAGGGAAATCCAGGAGGAGTGGGCATCAACCCCCTGGTTAAACCTGGCCTTTCACCCAGGATTCATCTGTAACTAAAAGCCATTCTAATTCTTTTTTCTCCGCCTTTGATGGGTAGGCACCAATGAGCTTGGCTGGATTTTTCTCCTATCTTTATGAAAAAGGGCCACCCAGTCTTTGAAATGGGAGAGTCGAATTTCCTAGGGCAACTGGCTGTGTAGGGTGCTGGTGAGCATCTGGTGTGGGGCTCCTGGACACTCCCACCACTTGGGTGTGCCTGTCCAGTGCCGCAGAAGTGCCTGGAGAACGTTCTCTCCTGAACTCCCCAGATGATCTTCAAGCCCCCCCGGCCCCCTGCGGGCACAAGCTGTCTTGCTGGCAGTGGGACTGCCTGAGCCCGTGCATTCCTTCCCTCCGCTGATCAGGCGGTGGGCTGCCTTTTCCTGGCACAGAAACATAGGAAGCGAGGGGACGCCAAGGCTTCCGTGCTGGCACAGAGGAGAGACTGTGCCGCAGAGCCGGGCTGGAAGTACTGTGCTCGCTGACCTTTTTATTCTTTTCCACCTGGCACCTGTGCTCCATGAGTGCGAAGAATCCACTCGCGAGGACTGTTCTTTCGCACGTACTGCTCTTCAAAGCGCAGAGGGAGAGAAGTGAGGGCAGCTCAGACAGTGCAGATGCCCCAGTCAGGTGTCAACAGCTGCTCCCTCAAGTTGTCATTTAGAAGCCTTTTTTCTTTCCTCAAAGGCCGGCAAGGATCAGGTAAGACGGAGAAGGGCAAGTTCCCCCAGAGGGGACCTGCCACTTAGCTCCACACCCAAAACCCTGGTGGACCCAGACCAAGGTTTCTGAGACAGAGGCTGAGAGCCAGAGCTGACCTCAGGAAACAGCACCCCAATCCAAGGACTGGGCATTCCAGCAACAGGGCTGGGGTGGCTTTCTGGGAAATGGATCTGAAATTGAACAATGGAAATTCCAGCCAAAAATTAGTAGTCAGTTCTCCACCTTGGGGCTCTGGTAGCTCTTTCCTTCACAGATGCACAGGCAACCCCCCTAGCATGGGGCCTGTGAGTACCTGCTCCCATGCTCCCCAGCCAGGCTTTCTTAGCTGGCTTGCTCAGCCCTGCCTCCCCATCCTGGGCCCTGTGGGCACGACCTCATCTTAGGTGGGCACGACCTTGCCCTCTGCAGTGGCTCAGCCCACTGCTTGGTATCCGCTGGCCAGAATGCCCTTCGCTGCTTCTTTATGGGAATATCAAGTTAGCAAATTTACAGTTAATGCAAATATGAAAAATAAAGTGAACGAGAAGATTTCCAACGGTCACCTCAAGGGGCCTAGGCCAACCCAACAACCATGCTCAGGAGACTCTGGAAGGACAGCTGGGCCCAGGCCACAGTCCCAGGCCAGGCTCAACTGGCCACACTGGAGGTTAGATCAGGGCCTGCTCAAGCCTGGGGGCAGTGGACACAGATAAGTTTATGGGGCCCACTAATATCTTTCTTAGCTGGCCCTGGGTGCTTGTGGCATGGCTGATTTTCGAAGAGGTGACATATATACAGGCAACTGCAAGTGGTAGGTCCCCAACTGTGAATCAGAAAAACGAAAACTCTGATTCATCAGAGGTAATCAATCAGGAGAGGCGGAAAAGTCCCAAATTTGCAACAGCCCTTCTTTTGATTTGTATGACTGCCGATTTGATTACAAGGACTTCAGGGAAGGTGCCTCTGGATCTGGGTGACTGCTCCGCCGCCCGCCCCGCAGCACTGCGCTGATGCAGGATCCAACCCGCAGCTTCCTCTCCACTCCAGTATTCCCTCCCTCGTGTCTGCTGGTTGCTACTTATACTATTCAGCTGTCAATGGAAATATAAGTAATTCATCTCTTTCTGTTCACGTACAGCAACCTGCTTTGTTGTCTGTTTTCATTCATTTGGCCCTAAAAGAAAGAACTCCTGAGAGTTGTTTCTTTACCCCACAAAACAGTGAGCTCTGTTTCGGTCAGTAGAATAATTTTATACCTGCACACATGAACTTGATCTCAATTCGTTATTTCGCTCCTCAAGAATCCAAGTCAGGGAAGCACACACAGTGCAAACCACACGGTGGAGAATGCAGGTGGGGCTGTAACGAGGGGTCAGACCCAGCAATGCCCAGATGGCCTTACACAGGCCTCTCACCTCAACAGCTCGGATGCCTCCTCATCCCGAGGTGCCCCTTCCCTGCCCTCCCCGAGCTTGGAAGGTGGCGGCAGACCTTCTGGGTCTCCCTGTGTGCTCAGAAAGCCCAGGCACTAATGAGTGAGCACAGAGGGTGCGTACACGTTGAGTTTCCACCGACAGCTCTCATGTGAGGGCCCTGCTCCTGAAGGAGCTGTGTGCGCACACTTCTCTAACACTTCTGTGAATCATCCGATAAAGACTTACTGATTGTGACAGGATGTCTCCAATGCTGGGCTTACAAAATGGTCACAAGCCCTGCAAGTCTTTTTGATAAACCTAGTCAGCCTGATGTACTTCTCTGCTCCCTGTCTAATTGCTGTAAAGTTTGGAGGCCTGAATTCTATATCTTTCATCCGGCTTATTGCGTCCTCTCCTTTGACATGAGGTCAAGGTTCACATTCACATCCGATTATCAGAGCACACTCATTAAGCGGGGTGCCGGCCTTGCCTCAAAATGAGTAAGCTGGAGAGAAGACTCGGCCCATTTACTCAGCAGATTTCAGCATGTTTGGGAGCCTGAATGCCGCCCAGTGCTGCTCTGTGCTGAGGAGGTTCAGACATCTCCAGCTGATGATTAATTGTGAGTGATGGGAAATAAAATCCAGTAAAGCCAGCTGCTTGCCATGGTCGGCAAAATGACTCTAATGGATATAGGCTGCCAATTTTCCAGTTTTACTGGCAAGTCTTCCAAGTGTAATTAAGGGAAGTTATAAATGATATGGAAATCTATCAAGTTCCATTTATTTTCAGAGGACTCTTTCCCCAGAGACTTTTATCTTCAATTAAAGCCCCCAATAGCCTTCTACCAAGTTCCTTTCACTTCTTCCCCAAAGATGAAAAGACACAACCTTCTGCTGCACACATCACTCTTGGGAAACATGCTAGGACTGGGACACATTCGGCAACTTGTATCATTCAGTCTGCAGACGCAGGAAGAAAGCTCAAAGGCAGTGCAGAAAGAGAGAGAGGAAAAAGGGGGGAAAGACCTCCACAAAACACAAACGGAAGGCCCCAAAAGTACAGACCTGAAAGCTGTGCTCGATACCAGATATTCATCAGAGGTAGTGTAGCTCACTAATGTTATTTGATTTGGAATAAAAGCATGAAAATGATGGCAAAGGCCTAAAATTGGAGATGTAAAGGATGACTGCACAGTATTCCATTTCTCAATTTCATCCTTCAGAGCCACAAAATGGGGGTGATACAGTGACGGGATGAGATTTACAGTAACAGCTGTGGTCTTCCCACACAAGGGAGGCCCTTCTAATGGGCTAAGGTCTGTTTTGAACAGACGGGGAGTAACAAAACAAGGTTCCCCATTAGGAGTGTGCAATCATATTTCTGATAAAGAAAATGATTATGGGGGTCAGATTTCCTTTAAGACAGCTCCTCCCTCTTTTGTCATCCAAAACCTGGGCTGATTTTAAAGGTGTTATCAAATATAGGCAAGAGGAGAGAAATGGCTGAGGGTTTTCCCCCGTAAGCCCGCTCTCTAGCAACTGTAAGGAATGCATAGGAAACTGTGCCAGTGGCATATGGCTTTCTACTGCGCTAAACATTCATACAAAAGACAGGTTCATCAGTCATTGGAGTATCTGGATAAAAAATTAGCTCCTGATGGATGGTATTTTGAGCTTACCTGCTGCTAGTACATTACCAGAGAAACACAGGTTTTGAAACCCACATGACATTAGAAACTGCAGACCATGAAATACGACACATGCAGGAGCACATAATGTACGCCAGATTATACAAAATAATAAATAAGCTATTTAAACCCTCTGCCTAAAACTGGGCCCGCTGCAAGGAACCCTGGGTCATTTCTACGCAGGCCAATTAATGCACAGCATCTGCTGTATAGAAGCAGGGCATGAAGCACTTCCGAATGATTTCAGCAATTAAAAGAAAACTGTTTCCTGCCTGTTCAGACAGCAACTGTTTCAATGCAAGAGTGAACACCAAATCACTGCGTGCAGCTGAAAAATTAAGTCCCCTTTTTGGGAAGAGGGGTGGGTTGGGGGAAGAATTTTTATGGAAAAAGGAGCCTTCTTTTGTTGTCCTACATTCTGTGTTTTTCTGCCAAATTAGACAGAAGGCTCAGAGGGCTTACCGGCCCGCTTCAGTCTCCCCTTCTGCTGCATTGGGCCCCCCGAAAGCATGGATCAATATCAACCCTGCTGATGACTCCACAAAAGTGAAAATCCTTCAATTACATTTTTAAAGACAGTTCTACTTAGAACACAGGTGCCTGAATGCAATGCATTTTAAAGCCCTTAGATCTGAAGAAAGACGCAGTTAACAGCCACAGGAAAAAGGCATCTCAGATTTGGTTAAAAGGCACTGCTAGAATCTGATTATAATAACTTCCTCTTTCTGAGCTGGTAAGATAGGCTGGTAAACACCCTGATACTTCCTGAAGAACTGTGCATTCACATCCCAACATCTTCATGTAAAGAGGGAGGGAGAAGACACCACAGGAGACTGTGCAGTATTTAAGCAATAACAGAATGAACCATCATCAAATTACAGAAGAAGAGAAGGCAGGTGACAGAAATGCCGCCAAACCCCTTATCTCCAGTCTAAGGCCTCCTTTATTTTATTTTATTTTTTTTAAAGATTTTTTTTATCCTCACCCGAGGACACTTTTTCGTTTTTTGCTCAGATAGAGTGGGAGGGAGAGAGAGGAGGAGAGAGAGAAACATCGACGTGAAAGAGACACATCGAGTGGCTGCCACCCGCACGACCAACCAGGGCCGGGGACAAACTGCAACCGAGGTACGTGCCCTTAGTGGGAACCGAACCCGGGTCTCTCTGGACCGCAGGCCGACACTCTAACCGCTGAGCCAAACCGGCCAGGGCCTAAGGCCTCCTTTAATGGGTTTGTGCACCAGCCACCTGCTCAGGAGGCCATGAGCAAGAAATAACATACTCAACCAAGGCAGATGGCTCTGAGGGACGCCAGGCCCGCACCTCTGCTTGTGCCCACCACCACACCACCACACCACCGGTCCCTCCTGTAGCTGCCCACTGGAATCGTGCAGTGGGTCTCAAAGCAGGGAGCTGAAAGGCTTGGGGAAGCAGTAAAGAGCTGTGGCCAATATTAGAGAAGTCCAGTTTTTCTTAAAATTCCTTAAAACAAAGAAAAATATTGCCCTTTAAGTTAGCTCAAAACTGGAGCCAATGCCTCTAGTTACAAAAAGTACTGGTTCAAGTTGATGTCAGTTACAATAGCTTTAAGAAATCAGTCTGGATCTACTACCTCTGTGAAGTGTGCTGTTTTAAAGAATTTGGAGAAATTAGCTGGCTTTATTGTTTTGCAAAAGGGCAAGAAAGGTACTTTGAATCTTGGTAAGGTTGAGAATTGTCATCTTGAAAATGTTTAAAACAAGTATACATTCCCTATAATCACAAGTAGGTCATTCCTTGAAAAAAATAAATCAAATGCAAAAGACTCTCCTATATTTAATTTATTGATTAATCTATAAAAATATTTTATCTTATATTGATAATTGTCATTAAGTTGTAAAAACTCTCAAATTGTTACCTGCAACAAAAACTACCCCTAATGTTTAAAATGTTAAATAATTTGTTATGAATCTATACATGCTTTGGAATACAATCTGAAGTTTGAATGAAAAACTGGCACCTTATCAAATAAACTGCTTGAATAACTACTGCTATAAAATATGTAAATTTAATTATTGCAATTATTTCCTGATTGTAAATCAAGGTATTCAAAAACTGGAAAATCTATCAAACAGCCAGGCCAGGTCCTCTGCCAGGGAAAGATGTGATTATTGAGACTGGGCTGCATGGGATACACAAGTCACTGCCAGACAAACACGTCAGGAGGGGCCAAGTCAACCCTTCTCGTCTGGAATACGTAAGTGCAAAGGAGGTTTCAAATCCTGCTTGTTCAAGAAATGAAAAACAAAGGTCTCTCACTAAATGTATTAGCAGTTTCCCCCAGATCAGCTGCAAGCTCCACTGCAGATGGTTAGAGACAAGGGGAGGTGTGACCAAACCGCTCACCCACATACCTGCTTGGTGCCCGCCCCCTGAAGGAGCACATGCAAGGAAGGAAAAACCCAGGGTGGAATCTGGGTGGTACTTCTATTAATGATTCCAAATTTTATGTTTTCATTGGTACACTTTGTAGTACACCACTTTTTATGTGGCCTAAGTCACTATTTATGACAACAGCAATCCCAAACACCAATTACCTTCTATTGAAAGTCAGTTCTGCTACAAAGTGCATCATCCTCATCTTGGCCCCTCCAAAATACTCCAATCTGTCTTACTAAGACTGGACAGGCTCAGTGGCAGGAAAAACAGCAACAGGTACTTTATGTCAATCTATTTGATATTTTACTTGGTCTCACAAAGTAATAAGAAAGAAAGAAACATAGATGGGTAGACTGCCTGCTTCTAATTCACGTCTCACTTAATTTTAGATGTATTAAATAAGATGCAAATCTAAGATGACTACAAAATCTAAACATAACTAGAACAAATCTTAATTAAATGCAATATTAAAATATCCCATTGGGTTGCCTCATTGTTAGCTTTCTGATATCAAAAGGCTAACAAAACAAATGTGCTCATGATGACTTTATTTTATACTTCAAAGTCAAATGAAAATTATGCAAAAAATTCAACAGCTGTAACTATAATGCTGGAATAATTGTATTCACCTATTATTCTGGGAGAATATATATTTCATATTTTTGTTCAAAGCGATCATAAAGATAGAAGTTATCATAATTAAAACAAGTTATTAAAAATGCTAACTTTTATTATAGAAGTGCCCCCAGTTTATGATACGTTACATGTATAGAAAAAATGGCTATTTTTCAAACTGAAATGAAAATCAGTCATTAAAAATATTTTCAGAAGCCATATTAAAAAAAGGTATATAAGAGGCATATAAAAGTCATGTTATCATTTGTTCTGAATTAAATTTGTGATTCTAGACTTTAATGATCTAGTTCTACTTAGTTTCTAATTGGTTTGTTTGCTTGTATGCATTTTACTGTTAATATTAACTAGAACCCTCTCCCAAAATGTTCAAAAAGGCTGTTATGTGATCACTTAAAAAAGAGTTTACCACCACATTTAATGTTAAATAGTATGTAGCAGACATTGAAGAGTATTAGGAACTTTTGCTGTCTGAACTCGATAAAAGCACTTAGTGTGAAATTCTGCTTCTGTGCCCACACAGCTCTCGGAGTGTAGTTATTACTTCTCCGCTGCCACCCAAATCATTCTGTCCTGAGAAGTGTTTTTAATTTTGTTAAAATTGCTTACTTCACAAAACCAGAGTTGTTACTTACTATTTTATGTGATACTTTTGTGGAACACATTATTGCCAGGCTCACCATTCTAAGAGTTGTCAAGTTTTATTTCAGCTAAATATAAAAATTACAGATAACTGGAATTTAAACTACAAAAAAATAATAATAATAATAATAATAACATTTTGGGAAGCAAAAAAAAAGAACTCGTGTAGGCCCTGAGTTGTTTTTTATGTTCTTGTTTCCTTAAAAACACAAAGAGATGATCGATTCCATTCTCTTCCTACTGGTAAAAGCGGAGCCTTGGCTCAGCTACTGTTACTGCTGAGAACGGCACAACACGTCCTGCAGTGCTACAGTCATTTTAAACCGCAAAACTTAAAAGTTACAAGTATTATTTTCTTAGAGTGGCCTCAAGTAAATGCTGTGCCTTTGGTCCAAAGAAAGTTTCTTGTGTTTTAATTACACGAAGCAGATTTAACTATACAAGTTGTTGTGAGAGCTGACAAGTAAATGTCTGGCCCTGCATTTGGTTTGGGTATTGCCAGTTTGGGACATTTTTCACAAATAATAACACTATTTTGTCAAAACACAATGGCACAGAATATAAAAGGAAGTTTTGTGAAGACCAGAAATGGCACTGGAAGCTGGAGAGAGGAATAAAACGCAAGCATTTGCCCTCCCAGACCAGCTTAGGCACATGCGTGCAAAGGGCCTTTATATGGAAGGTGAAGGATACAGACACGAGGAGCCGATTCACCAGGGTGCACACCCCCCAGCCATGTCCTCTAACTTTAAAGGAATACATAAAATAGAGGCTCCAGTTAGTTCTCAAATTAAACCATTCTTGAATACCCACATTTAATTACTGGTGGTTTCAATATGTGAGCTACCCCAACGAACCAAGGACTAATTCCACATTGTTCCATTTTACTAAATGCCTTGCTTTCCCACATTACATATTAACCAGGACATGGAAAGTATGAAGGCTAAACCCTCTGTATGGAGGAGCCAGAGGAGGAGAAAGCAGTTGTTGGAACTAGAATTCTGGCTGCACGCTCCAGGTTCTCTGCCTGGAGAGCAGCCCCAGCCAGGAAGCTGGTGCACACAGAGGAGCAGGGCTGCAATCTGAACCCCCTCCCTCCATGCGCTCAGCAGGAGCTGCCTCCTTCCCTCCTCCCTCCTCCCTCTCACCGCTCAGGTTTTGACTCAGGTGTTGGAAAAGTAAGGATTGCCGTTCAACATTTTTTCTAAAGTGCAAATGTGATTTTAGAATTAAAGCCACACGGTTAGGACTGACAAGCTCAGAATGGCATTATACAGCCCATGTGGCTTCCAAAAAAAGCTTAAGAAGGAAAATGGAAAAAAACAAAAACAAAAACAAAAACAAAATAACCCCCTCATGTTGTTTACCAGCCTACACTTGTAGTCACTAGAAGATTCAACCAACTGCTCTGATGGTTAGTATGAGCGTATACATGCTTACTGTCAACTCCAAGGGACTATCTCCTTATGACCCTAATCCTTTAGAATGAATACAAGGCAAGCCCTCCCCCATATTCATCACATATATATAATTTTTAAGTATCATCTCTCCCAAATCCTTGACACTTGAGTGCTAGACTATCATAATGAGTGTTTTCCTCCAAGAATGCCAATGCTTTCTAAATAAATGCAACAATTCATAGCTCCTTAGCCTCTTTTATAATTTCTTAATAAGCTGGTAGTTCCATTTCCATAACACCAGATAAAACAATTAAGTCAGTTTTCCAACTTCATATGTCAATTTCAGAGCTAATCATTTAAATAACTGAAATGGATCATTTCTCTTAATATTCATTTATTATAAATACTTTTCTATAATCCAATGACAGCTATGTGAGTTTTTCCTCAATGTTATTTTATTTATGTTAATAAATACAGAAGCAGTTTTAATGTAATCTTTACAGGAAAATATATAAATGCTTATGGATTTGGAATATAAAATGGAATTACCATCTCATTCATTAAAGACTATCATGTTTGGCCTTTATTTTCTGGCACATAAATAAAAATGGAAGTACTTACACACGCCCTAGAAACCTTCTGGTTGAATATTTGTTTTCGTTTTACTTCTGCTAATAATAAATAGAGATTTCTAACCATGCTTTAAGAAAACACATGCATACTACCAATTTTTCTATAGCTACATTATCATAAGACTAAACATGTGAGGCCATATCAATATAGCTTTGATTTGTGCCTTAATGTCACAAAGTCAAGATGAAAAACTTAGAACTGTGATCCTAAATTTTACTTATCAAGTTATGGAAGTGCTCTGGCACTATACAGATTATAGAATTAACTTCCCTTTTATTCCAAAAATTATGCAAAAGTTTCCCATCAGAGGTTATTTTTTGCTGAGTTCTTCAAGAATGCTTAAAGCACAGAGAGCTAAGAGAGTAAATAGAAATTTTAAAGAAAATACTTCCTGAAACTCCAAATTTGCCAAATAACAGAATGAATCAGGCCTTATTTCTGTTCCAGCTCCAGATCATTTGAAGGGAGAGCACTCAGAGATTGTTACTAACCTAATTCAAATGTGAAACAGTTGGACAAAAAATGCACGAAAGCTACTTTGCTATTTCATGGGGGTAGTAGGACTCAGGAAAGACCTGAACCAGGATATGTTCATGCTTCCATTTGCCCCCCAGCCACAGACAGGTACGCTCCTTACCATGTCCCCAGGCTTGACAGAGACTGCCACCACCACGCCAGGCATCGGGGAGCGAAGAATACTGCTTGTATCCTCAGCCACTTTCTCCAGCATGAATTTGTTCAATTCTGCGGCGAGTTTGGTTAAGATACGCACCTTGTACTTAAAAACACCAAAAACAAATTTAAATGATGAATTTTTCCTCAAAAGCAGCATTCATTCAAAATCGGTTTTTACCTTTTAAATTTAAATTATAACACCTTTGAAGTCACATGGTTTTTAATTATTGTACATAAATTAATAAATTTATAGATTAAGTTTTTCCTGGCATAGGTTATGAGTCAGTCAGTTCAGAGATGTCTTGAAATAAGAACTTCTCCAGTAATTAATTAATGATAAATAGTCATCATCCTGTATCATGAAGAAAGACATCTGAAAACTTTATAAAGAAAACAGTGAGAATTTTCTTTGTTTTCCCTTCACTGCTTACAAAACTTATCCCAATTAACACCAATTCCGCAAGCTGGGTCAGCCAAAGGGAGAAGGGGTGACTGTGAACACGCACCAGTAGATGGCAGCAGATTGCTGTCGCTAACCTGCCACTCCCCTCGAGAGAGGTGCTGTCCCTGTGTATCAATAACTTAAGACAAAGGGTTTCAGTGATCATTTTGGGCAAAACAATATTTAAAATTCAATATTTTTCCAGTGACATAAAAGGTTATATTCACGACTGAAAATGTTAGCTTTTCTTTTTAGGCACAGCATTATGCAGTCTTTCTGTAACAAGATGGTTTAGCGCAGATACAGATGAAATATTATTAAGAATAGCCTCTGTATTAAGGGACAATATATGAAGAGTTTAAAATCACTGAAAGAAAATGATATGCACAGCCAAGTATGGCACCTTTTGTAGATGCCTCTCAAACAATTAGGGGTCCACAAAAGGCAGTTCAAACAGGACATTCCTAGTGAAGAGAATTTCTGCCCGACAGGAAAAATCCTGGATCTCTGTGAATATATACACCAGCCTCAGTTTGGTCTATCCAAACAGAAACAAGATAAAATGGTTTGAGGAAGTGTTCGTCGGGGAAGTAGAACGACCACCTGAAGATTTCTGGATTCCTACCAGATTGCATTTTCCCTGGGGAGACAGATGCAGCCCCACTTTGTTCAGAAAAGCTGCTGTAACTCAAAGCCTCCTGTGGGCATCATGATGGCAGGGATGCAAAAGCGAAACAGAATTCACCTTTTAATTCGGTGCAGGGCCTGCAGAAATCTCTAAGTGCGCTCTTAACGGGCCCATCTAGAGGGGGGAAGGCTCCAAGGAAGAGCTTTGATGGCCTAAGTTCAGAGCAGATTTACGGCACTGTGACAGGTTGAATAATAACATCTTTTGCATGTTTCTTTACTCCTGAGTGTGTGTTTTGC